>NC_141691.1:783453705-788743705 GCF_964263255.1 Lissotriton vulgaris
GGTACTTCCGGGGTCATTTTAATTAGTCCTTCAGCGAGGACGGGATACATGCCTTTAATAAGGGCATTTCTTTGTCTATCTGCTTGTTCTGCCCTAACCCGTTCACCTTCTTCCTGTAACTCTTTTTCTCTGGCTTTTTCTGCTGCTTCTTTACTTCTCTCTGCTTTGTGGATTTCTTTCTCTGCTCTCCTATGCGCTTCTTTACGCCATAACTCAATGGCATCTTTCTGGGACTGTCTAGCTTTCTTTTTCCATAGTGCTTCCTCTACTCTCATAATGCAATCAGCATCCCATGTTCCTGAGGCAGGCCATCTATATTTCTCGTCCAGATCCTTCGTGTAATCAACCCATAAGTCTAAAAACAGTATGGCATCTAACCCGTGCTTTTGGTACATGAAATGGCCAGGAGTGTCCCTAGGCGGGACGGGGACTGCCTCTTCGAGTATCCCTTTCCTGGTCCCTATCTGACGTAATTTCGAAAACAGTGGCATGTTGGAACTAACTTGAACGAAAACACAATATACACAAAAATAGACTGGAAACAACCATTCACACTACAACATTAAAACATTAAAAACAGATACATCCTAACTAGTACATAGAAAAAAAAACATGATCCTGAAAAACTGTTTACTTTATGCACTGCAAAACAGTACAACCATACCGGTCTCGTAAAGAGACACGTCTTTACCGCGTCCACCAAAATGGACACGTCTCTACCGTACCTGTGTACCCAGATACGTCTTTACCGGGCTCAAATAAATGAACCCGTCTCTATGCGTTCCCAATAACGGTACTCACCGGGAAGCAGAACTGAAGGCCTCGGAAACTCGATACTGTGACTGTGACTGCTGCTACTGATGCTGATGCTGCGCATGCGCCTCGGAACAGGTGGGCCTCGGGATACCTCGGACCTTGCTCTCTCGGCTTGGGCTCTGGTCGGGATGGTCCGCTATCCTCACCGCCTCGTGTGGATGCCTGGTCGCAGTCTCCGTCTCCTCCGTGGGCCTGAGGGAGTAGGCAGGAAGTCCCGCTGTCGTGTACACTTGAAGTCCGTCACAGCTGTAGAAGGGGGCAGGGGGCTGGACCTATATCGCCGGTGCGTGGGGAAGGGGACTTGTCCCTATTCGGGGACCAGATTAATGTGGTAAATAATTAATTACCCTGTCATAATTTCTATATATTAATAAGGATCATGCATATAATGAGAGGCAGAGTCCGTGGTGTCCGATTCAGAAGGGCTTTAATTCAGTAACTCGAGTTAATGGAGAAACGGGTTCCATCACCACTAGGGATCAGGAAGGATCGTCATCTGAATCTTTATTCAAAAAACACATTATATATAGTTAAAACATACATTGACTTGGATAGAGAAGGCGGAGCGCTCCAGGCGGAGCAAGTGAAAGAGAGAGATAAGAGCACATGGGCGTGAAAGAGGGCGTACACATGTGTGTTCACTAGATGAGTCATAGGTGTGTCATAGGTGGGTGGATGCATAGAGGGGGTCTGCATGGTCAGCAGGAACCTTTACCCTACTTGTGCGCGAAAAACTGGTCATGACGTGGAATTGACGTGCAACTGGGGGTAGCTGGGGGGAGCTGACTTTAGTGCTAGTAAAGGAGTCTTGAATGTCAGAACGACCTGCACCCCTGGCATTATCTGATATCTTGTGTTTGGAGGATGTATTGTCTGAAGTAAAGGTCGCTCGAGCAAAGGCTGCTCATCACTAAATGCTAGTGTGTGCATATATTTCTTCGTGCATTGCGTGGGGGCGATGGGCCTTCTATGGATGCGGGTTCAGTAAATCACTTGGATGGAGACAGAAAGGCTAGGCCCTATCCTCTGCAGGCGGAATATGTTTACCCCTTTCGTTAGACAGGAATGTGTTTCTGTGGAGCAGAGCAGATAACTGTAGGCAAAATACTGTCTTGGCAGGCCAGGCTGGGCACCTCTCGGCTGAGCAGGAAGTATGTGAGAGGTCAGGGATACATAACTAAACTGCAGCTTTCAGAGTATCAGGAGGCTTGGAGCCTGAATTCGGGTCCTGGCTCGTCTGAGCCACAAAAACGAGTTCATCTCGACTTTTAAACGTGCACCATGTAAATGCATTGGCAACATAGGCCTCAGTGCAGAATTAAAGTTTCATTCATGGAGGGCCTAATAACTGACATGCTAACATTGGACGGAAATGCAGAGGCATTATTATTACAGGCATAAGAAGGGAATTGCATGATGACATGGACATACATGGGGTATATGTACATACATAGGGTGCGTGTAGGGGACACACTGGCCACGTAAAATTTCTATTTCCTCACTTTAGTACTGCCCCCTGCAGAGATATTAGTCCATATCGATAGCCCGCCTGACGGGCGACTTTGCTTAGGGATAGAAGCAGTCTTTTTGAAACATTCAAACGCTTCTTGGTGGACTTCTGTGTTGCCCATGTTTCTTGTAGCAATAAGATATCATATTTTTTAACCATTGTAACCCATTCTTCTAAGTTAATTTTAGAGGCGAGACCAGCAATATTCCAGCTTAAGATGGTTAAATTAGGTTCTGTTTCAGGAATTGTTAGACGAGTCAAGCTCGAATGTACTATGTCGGCCACTGGCTTAATGACAACATCTAGCTGGGGACGAGCATCCAGTCAGTCCTGATCATCTAGACCAGACAGAGTGGAGAACCTGTTGTATGTGGTCATCTGGGTTGCCTCCCCGGGTGCACTAGATAATATGTTTAGGTCGGGCTTATAATAATACCCCAGAGGAAGTGAGCTAATGTGGGTCGGGTGTGCAGTGATTTTTTCCTCCAAGATAGATAACAATCGCCTCACCAAGGGTGGTTTACTGAAGTTGATGACCATGCAATCACCCTTGATATTCTTTGCGGACTCACCCACCCACCCGACCCTCCGTACCATGTTGATGTCATTAAAGTTTTCTGCGCGTAACCCCTTGTGTTTTCCGAGCCAATCTGCACATTTATTTTTCAGTTGTGGCCAAGATTCAGTTTGGTTGTTTCTAAGCGGGGGCACTCCTGCTAGGACCAGCACGTATGGGCAAGCAGCTGGGGGTAGGCATAGAATGTCCTTACACCCCCCTTCATTATTCATTGTCGGGTAATTTGGCGCTCTCCTGTTTTGTATGTTAACTGCCCTAATCAGGCTACTACCTGTTGATCCCGGGTCCATTCCCACAGTGCTCTTCACCGATGCTGGGGGGTCAAGTTGGGAAGTGACTAATATATGATTTGATTGCCCTGCATCATGCCCTGCATCATGTTCTACATCGTGTTCTGGGTCGTTACTAGCGTTAAATTTGGGAAAGAAACATTCCTTGACCTTATGACAAGTTTTACAACTTTTCAACCATACATTTGTGCCTTTTGCTATATGCTGTGGGCCCTGGCTCGCAATGGTGGTCCCGGCAAAGTTAGGATCTACCCTGTTCTGTACAATGGATTCGGGTATATTTACCAAGTAATTCCCCCTATTTATGAATTTTTCCATGTTGTCCAGCCGTAACCACATATTAGAGAAATGTTTTTCCAAAATTACTTTACAGCAATCACAAACAAGATTTACAACAGAATTAATTGAGGCATTTCCTAGTCCATTGTCCTCAGAGCTGGCCAGATTGTTATCAGTCAGTGAACTAATAGAATGGGTTGTGGCCGGGCTTGTGTCTATAATTTCCTCGCAGATCACATCTCTGACGGTATCGCTGGTGGAAGTCCCACAGCCTTGAATCCATGTACTAATGGTATTGCTAGGGTTAGTTGCGCGTGGTGGTTGTTTCCTTTTCGGGGCAATCAGGTTATTTACTTTCCTTTTCCTTTTTGCCCCGTTCCCAGTCACAGACTTAGTTATTGGGAGACTCCCATTCACAATTCTACTCCCAGATCCAGATATTTGTTGGTCATTATGATTATCAGAGCTACTAGACATTTGGGTGTCAATAAGTATAGGCAGCGAGTCGGATTCCAAAACACGGCCAATGGGCACTTCTATAGATTCTCTATCTAATAAACAGGGTTGTGAGGGCACCAAACTCAGTGAAAGTCGCTTATTGAAAAGTTCAATTTTGTTTGCGACTTCGCTGACAGGCCTCTCCAACATACTGTCAATGCTTGTTGTAGATTGTGTGGCAGGGCAGACGCCCATGGTGCATTTATTCATAACTATGGGAACAGTATTATTTTAGGTCAAAACACAGAACACAGAGGGAAGTGTCATAAGGGTATTTAGGCTCACCGTGGTCTCCTCAGGTTCCAGAGTCGGGAGTCCAGAGTCTACGAGGGGTGTCCCAGCCTCCTCCGGGATTCGACGGGCGCGTCCCACACCACGGGAGCACCGCGTTGAATATGAGAAATGAAGGAATGGAAAGGAAATGGAGCCTTGATTACCCTCCCTCTAGAAAAACTACCTACAGAGCTGCGATTAATACCTACAAAGCCAGTATTAAATGCGCGCAGGCATCTTTTTTTGAGGAAAAAAATCACCATGCTGCCTCAAAGCCCAAGGAAATATATCGCAAAGCAAAAACCCTACTTCAATTTCCAGAAAAACAAAAATACTCCTTGATCGCCCAAACCCATTGTGACAACTTAGCTGACACTTTTCTCCTCAAAATTGAAACTATCTACACTTCTTTTCACCAACCCCTGACCGAGCCAAAGAAACGTCCTGAACCTGGGCCTCAGCCCCCTACCATACTTGGCCATTTCCCTCCCTTAGACCCTACCATTCTAGAGTCCATCATGCGTCAGGTAAAATCTGGCTCCCCTAATGACCCTGCACCAATATGCACCTTACTCTCAGTCACTAATTACATTTTACCTACCATTCTGGAGCTACTCAATGCCTCCCTAACCACCAGCATTTTCCCTCTCCCATGGAAGCGAGCCATAGTTAAAGCCCTTCTGAAAAAAACAAATCTAGATTAAAACAACCCTGCCAACTACCGACCCATCTATTTGCTGCACTGGCTAAGTAAAATCCTGGAAAAACATGCCAATACGGTGCTAACAGAGTTCCTAGAATCCAACAACCTCTTAGACTCCACCCAGACTGGATTCTGCCTCCTCCATGGGACCGAAACCACCCTGGTTGCCGTGACGGAGGAGGCCAGGAGGATCCTAGACAATAGAGACTCCGCTGCCATCATCCTCCTTGATCTAAGTGCAGCCTTCGACACTGTGAGTCACAACATCGTACTGCACCAACTCAGCAGCAAGGGAATCTCAGGATCGGCAATCACCTTGTTTAAGTCTTTCCTTTCCAATCACTCCTTCCAGGTCTTTGAGGGTGACTACACCTCTTCCAGCAAGCCCCTTAGCTGTGGCGTACCGCAAGGCTCCTCCCTGAGCCCCACACTATTTAATATATGCATGAGCCCCCTAGCTGAGATCGTCCGCCCCTTCGGAGTAAAAATGATCACCTATGCGGACAACACTCAACTAGTGGTGGCTCTCAGTTCCCCACAAAATGCACCCAACAGCCTAAAGAACTGCCTGGAAGCAGTCAAAGAGTGGATGACATCTCCCTGCCTCAAATTGAACCAACAACACCATTGACCCATTATGGCCCCCATGACTAGGACCTGCCCCGGCACCTAAAGACACAATCAGAAGCCTGGGCATCTGGCTAGATTAGTCCCTTAATTTCAACTGTCAAGCAGCCAAACTTTCAGCCACCTGCTTCGGCCTGCTAAAACTTTTGCATAAAGTCCTTCCCTTGCTACCTTTTCATGCAAGACAGATAATGGTCCAGGGTTTAATCTTGTCCCGTCTAGATTTTGGAAACCCTCTGTATCTAGAACCCTCCTCCAAATTCCCCGCCGCCTCCCAGTCAAACCCAGAATCAAGGGTCTCCACACCCTCCCAATTAGGGAAAGAATCAAATTTAAAGCAATGTGCATCGCACATTGATCCTTCTGGGGAACAGGCGCCGCCATCAATCAACCTCTGATAACCCCTTACCACCCAATCAGACAGCTCAGATTGGGCTCTTCCTTTCTGGCCGCAATACCTAGGTTCAAGCGAGCCTAGTGTGGAGGCTGCTCGTTCTTCCACAACTTGGCCAAGCTTTGGAACTCCCTCCACCTCCAACTCAGATCAGAGCCCAAGCTACTCGTCTTCCATAAATTCTTAAAAACCCAGCTTTTTAATAAACACAAATAGCTCTTAACTGTCACAGAAAAAGCGCGATGTCTGCAGCGTTAGGATGCCTGAGGGTAGCAACCGCTCAATACAAATGGTCTTTTCATTTAATTTCATGAGGGCCTCCTCCTGGGACCTCCGATGACATCAGCACGCGGCGTCGTTTGGAGCCTGGAGTCTGCCTGGAGTCCGCAACCTACTGGCCGTTCCCTTCACGGCGGCGCGGTGCGGTGAAGCAACTGACCCCCAGGAAGCAAAAATATAAAGAAAGCCGTTTTCCTCACGGCGATGATACAGAGGTTTTTGGGCGCATCCCGCCCTGCGGTAGCACCACGCTGGATTTGAGGGCCTCCTCCTGCGCCATCCGTTGACGTCAGCACGCAGCATCCGGCCTCGCAATGCCCTCTGGAGTCTGCAGCCACCTGGCCGTTCCCCTCACGGCGGCGCGATGCGTTGAAGCAACTGACCCCCATGAAGCAAGTAGGTAAAGAAAGCCGTTCCCCTCACGGCGATGATACGGAGATTTTTTGGACTAACATTTGCTGAACTTAGCTGCTGGGATATAGATGGGATCTTCTTCGCATGGAATAAACTTACTCCTCGAAGCTTACACCTGCTTAGACTCATCCTTTCAAGCATCCTAAGCCCAGGATCCTACACTGGTTACCTTAATGTAGCATTTATGATGCCCTGAGATTATTAGGTAGTCAATTCTTGAGTAGGATTGATGAGATGGTGTCAATAAGTTATTTTTCACTACTGTCTGGCCTACCTCTCCCATAGTGATAACACTTAGTTGGGAACATGTAAACACTGCTTTCTGAGAGATTGTAATTAAAAATCCTGCTCAGTGTTAAAGTCAGATTTTAAGTTACAATTTTGAACATGCCACTTTTAGAAAGTTTACCTTTTGGCTGCCCTAGCTATTTGGTGCCTGCATCTTGGCCTACCTCACATGACTGGGTGTAGTTGGCAGTTAAACTTTGTTTACTTCTCCCAGAGAGCTTCACAATAGAGGGATTAGATATGCCTGAATGAGCCATCAACTGGCAGGATGAAGGGCAGAGCTGCATACAGCCCCACTTGTAATTGAATAGAGTGTACGCTGCCTTCACAGAAAAATCCTGTGACCACTGAATTGTTCCTGCAGCAAGCTTCAAGCCAGGGCGAGGGAGGTAAGAATCTTCACAAACTTCACAGATTATTTTATGGAAACGTATCCAACTTCAAAGAAGGCAACAGGTATAAAAAAGGACCCTCAGACCCAATATTCTGTATACCTCTAAATCTGTGGAAGACTCAGAATGACTGCTGTACTACTCTGCAAGAAGGACAGCTACTCTGTTGCAGTGCTGTCCTGCTCCCTGAGTGAAGGACTGCACCTGCCTCTTGAGCCAAGGACCAACAAAGGCCAGTTGTCTGGCCTTCTGATCAGAACCTCTGGGACTCAAGAGGCTCCAACCTCCCAGGACCCGGCACCTGGGTTCAGTCTGCTGTGAGTCCTACTACTCAAGTGGTACCCGCCCCAGTCCTGGAACATTGGAACTTGCCCTGAAGGTGCTCTGTCAATCCAACTGTAGTTCTGAGGGCAGGGGGAACACATCACAACACATCTCCTCACAACCTCACTTTGGAACCGGCACTGCTACACATCCCTGACACAGGGTGTTGCATCACAGTCTACAGTCCAGTAGAAACCATTGCTGAGAGAACCATTCTCAAAGCAGGCCTTCGCATCAAAATCCCCTCATCAACGGTATCCTCAACGACGATGCAAGACCTCATATCATAGCCTCATAACTCCTCAGAACCAACGCTGCAAGACACATCCTTGACCTGGGATCTTACGATACTCCACAATCAGGATTTAAGGTACTTTGCTCAGCTGGGTTAACATGGTGTTATTAAGTCACCCACCTGCTCTCCGGATTGCTTCTTCCTCAATGCCGCTTGTTCCCAAGTCCCTCCAGGGTCTACCAAGATAGCAAGGAAATTCACACCTGTCACCTTGGGAATCCTTCAAAGAAAGGGGAGTTAGAGTGAGAAACAAAGAAACACTGGATGCAGTCCTCAGCTTACTTTTCAGCGGATTAATTGTCTGTAGTTTCTCAAAGGATGAAGTGTCGCTGGGCCTGGTTTTAAAGTACCTACAATGTTATTCTAAGAGTTCATTTACACTTATTTTGACCTTCAGTGATTAGTCTAACTTCTTATAATAATTTTACAAGATATAACCTACCCAAAGTATAAAGCCCATAGCGTCACTTCTTAGAGGAATTATAGCAGTAATCTGTTTTCAAAGTTGTTGACCTTAAATGACATAAATAAAGTTTTTAAACCTATTAATACAATGATCTCTGGCTAGTTATTAGTTAGTTTCTTATTCTTTAAAAAGTAACTTAGCTAACACACCTTGTGTAACTGCCAATGTAGCTCCAAAGGATTCACGTAACTAAAAGATAACGAACAAAAAAAAGGCAATACTGATAGAGCGCAGGTTCACCTGCCCGTTATTTACCATAATCACCTGGACCCATAACATTTACATATATTCATTTTGAACAGGTAAAACCTACACTTATATCAAATTTTGTTTTAACCATTAAGGACCTATACCATTGGACTTACCAATCCTAGTCACCGGTACCTGAAAAACCTAATGGATCAGGGTGTTAGCATAATTGGTCGAAATAGAACATTTGCACTCTTAAAATAACCACAACTCGGGAAAGATTTCAACTCTTTATCTAAAATCTTTGAAATGTCATAATCCAAGCATTGAATATTAGAAAATTCTCAATTAGGAAAATAATGATTAAAATAAAAATATGCAGAGTTTTTATAAAGCAGTCTTTACGCATTTGACAAGAGGGTGGGAAGAGAGAAGGAAACAGTACGATGACAATACCCACATTTAATATTTACCTAGAATGCTGTGAAGAAGTAACCCTGACCACGGATCAGTTTAAAGGACAGAACCCCAAAAGTGCAGGCACCATAAAGGCAAGCAGGTGCAGATCAGAATCAGGACAGGTAAAGCCAAATTGGATCAGGACAGGACCTCCACAGGCTAAGACCAGCACCCACAGGTAAAGTTGCAACGCCAGCGTTACTCCCTCTCTGCAGCTAACAGCAAGAACCCGGAAAGAGTTATCGATTTCTCCGACAAAGTGCTTCGCCAGTACTTCAGCTCTCAAACCCCGATCTGGGTTTCGAACCTTCTGACAGAGGGCTCCGCCAGCACCTCTTCTCCCGATCACCTATTGAGTGCGTTGGGTCAGTGACAGGTCAGCTATTCGGACAAGTTGGACAAATTAACTAACTAAGCCTACCCTAGGTATACTATTTTCCAGATCAGTGTACCACCCCCAATGTTGCAAGTGGAAGGATTCCCAATTTTGATTGGACAAAGGAATGAGGAGAGGTCATCACCCCCTACCAAAATGAGACTTTTAGTATGAATATTAATGTTTGCGTTCCCGCCCATCCATTTATTTTCCCACTTATGTTTTATTCCACTCAACAATGAATGTTCCAATATTGGTTAAATGTTAGTTCATGTTTTAGATCAGCTTCCTTCACAGGGGTCAGGAGTTGACGTTCCCATGAACATCTTCTAGCAAGGCAGGAGTTGGCCGAGTTCCAAAAGTCAGTGCTTCATGGACTTGAGCTTTTCTGCACAGTCGCAGCGCAGTTCCTCCAAAGATGGAGTTCAGAAATATATGTCAGGCCCAACGTTCGATACATATGAGAAATAGAAAAGAAACAGTTTTAGAACAAAGAATAACTGAATGTACTATATACCACTTATCTACTCTATTCCCATTACTTTATTTTAACTATTGCGTTAAAAATTAGACGGAACGAACAGCTTAGCAAAAGCAGCAGTGCAAGCTTCATGCATGCTGTAACACAGAGTAGCCATCTTAGTTTTAAGGCGCAGAAGCAAAAGATTCCCTCCAAAGCAAAGAGTACGTCATGTCATGTGAGTGTGACAGACGCATGCGCAGTAAGAAATCACGCGTAGCAGCAGCCATTTTATTTGCAAGTGGACTAACATTAGTAAAAGCACATTTGCAAGCTTCATCTAGATACCCAATGTGTTGTGAAATGCAATATTAATAAGAGAAACATATTGGGTAGCGCATTAACGTTATGTCGAGAGGACTGAATTCAAGCACATCGCATTACGTGCGAATCCTTGCTCCATCAATACCACATGTGCACAATTACAGCACTTTCTTTTTGTTGCACAATATGCAGATTAATTTCTCAGCGAATATTCAGTAAAACTTTTTGGAGAACTGCTGTCTCTAACTTCATTTTTACCATAATGTTATGAAAGGCTTTTTCAAATTTTACTAAAGTTTTCTGGAGTCTCAAGTCTCTGTTACTTTAATCTTCCAATGTCTTTGAATCCATTTTCTCAAACAAGTAAATAAAGATCTTACCGGTGTCTTTTTAAAATGTGTATTTGATTTGTTCAAATGCAGTCTTATTAAATGCTGTTTGTCCTTTGTTTTCTTTTTCAGGGAACCGGAAGCAAGTTTACTGGAGGTGGGGCCCGTGACGATGTCCAGGAAACCGGAAGGGACGTCGGAGCCTGGGGAGGTTCAGGAGCTAGAAAATTGGGTCCAGGCGCGGAGATTAAATCGGGTCCAGGGCAGCTTGATATATGCGCTGAAGATTTCAGGAATAAAGCGAGAGCTGAGCGCAGATGGGTCCAGAGGCTGGTGAGTGTCAGAAATTGTAAGCTAAGCACCGGGGAATAGACGGGTGGCGGTTTTATAGAAGAGGCAACCACATGCTGGCATGTTTACCTTTCACGTGGCTTTCATTGGTATACAGTCAAAATATCGAGTTTTTATTATCGATTTGCATTAATATTGATTAAAAAATATAGAATGGACAGAATATCGACTGGACAGAATATAGCCTACAAAAATATCGAATAGGATAGCATTAATATCGAATTAAAAAATTATAGAATTGACATAATATCGAATGGAAGGAATATAGACTACAAAAATATACAATGGACAGAATATAGACTACAAAAATATACAATGGACAGAATATAGACTACAAAAATATCGAATTTGAGGTAAGTAAGTTAATATCAATTTTTAAAGTGTTTTTTTATGTTAGTATATGTTTGAAAAGTGTATATTTATTTTATTATTTATATTAATTAATTATTTTTATGGTATTTCCTTTTTGCGTAATATAATTCTGTAGCGGGATGTGGGTTTATAGGGGAATAGGGTGGGAAGTAATTTAATTATAATTAATTAAATATGTTAATTTATTTATTGGTATTTATTTTGAATTAATTGTTAATTAATTAATAATTGGTAAATAATTAAAATATAATTGGTAATTATTTTAAATTAACTGATTAATTGATAATTATGTTAATTTTAGTATTTTATTTTTTGTAGCGGGTTGTGGGTTCATAGGGGAAAAGGTTGGGAAGTAATTTAATTATAATTAATTAAATATGTTAATTTATTTTTGGGTATTTTTTTGAATGAATTATTATTTAATTATTAATTGGTAATTAATTAAAATATAATTGGTAATTAATTAAAATGAATTGATTAATTGATAAATATGTTAATTTTGGTAATTTAATTTCAGTAGCGGGTTGTGGGTTTATAGGGGAATAGGGTGGGAAGTTATTTAATTATAAATAATTAAATATGTTAATTTATTTATTTGTATATATTGTGAAATAATAGTTAATTCATTATTAATTGGTAATTAATTAAAATATAATGGGTAATTATTTTTAATTAATTTATTAATTGATAATTATGTTAATTTTATTAATTTAGTTTATGTAGTGGGCTGTGGGTTTATAGGGGAATAGGGTGGGAAGTAATTTAATTGTAAGTAATTCTATTTTTAAATTATTTTTTTACTTTATCCAATTTTAAATTATTTTCTAATTGTTAATTAATTTATTGGTAATAGGTAAATAATTTGTGTTAGTAGGTAATTATTTTTATCAATTAATTTGTATTTGCATTTTTAATTGATTAATTAATATATTATATAAAAGTGTTAAGTATTTTAATTAATTTGTAATTGGTATTAATATTTATTTCATTTTTATTTATATATGAAGTATTTACTTTCCCTAATGTTGCACTCACTGGAGTGGGAATAGTAATTTTTACCCTCCTGCTATCCAATGCTTTCCCTACTGTTGCACTCACTGGAGTGGGAATAGTAAATTTACCCCCACGCTATTCAGCGCTTTCCCTACTGTTGCACTCTCTGGAGTGGGAATAGTAATTTTTATCCCTACTCTATCCAATGCTTTCCCTACTGTTGCAATAGTAATTTTTAACCCTACGCTATCCAACGCTTTCCCTACTGTAACAGTCTCTGGAGTGGGAATAGTAATTTTTATCCCAACTCTTTCCCTACTGTTGCACTGTCTGGAGTTGGAATAGTAATTTTTACCCCTACGCTATCCAACGCTTTCCCTACTGTTGCACTCTCTGGAGCGGGAATAGTAATTTTTGCCTCTATGCTATCCAACGCTTTCCCTACTGTTTCACTCTCTGGAGTGGGAATAGTAATTTTTACCCCTACGCTATCCAACGCTTTCCCTACTGTTGCACTGTCTGGAGTTGGAACAGTAATTTTTACCTCTACGGTATCAAACGCTTTCCCTACTGTTGCACTCTCTGGAGTGGGAATAGTAATTTTTGACCTACGCTATCCAACGCTTTCCCTACTGTTGCACTCTCTGCAGTGGGAATAGTCATTTTTACCCCTACGCTATCCAGCGCTTTCCCTACTGTTGCACTCTCTGGAGTTGCAATAGTATTTTGTACCTCTACGCTATCCAACGCTTTCCCTACTGTTGCCCTCTCTGGAGTGGGAATAGTAATTTTTACCCCTACCTTATCCAACGCTTTCTCTACTGTTGCACTCACTAGACTGGTAATAGTACATTTTACCCTTTCCGCTACTTTGCGCTATCCTACGGTAAAAATATTGTAATTTTTTTATTAATATTACGTATATATATATATATATATATATATATATATATATATATATATATATATATATATATATATATATATATATATATATATATATATATATATATATATATATATATATATATATATATGTGTATTAACAAATCAATTTGTGTGTGTTTTTTTTACTTACATTAATTATATAATAATTTTAAGGTTATGTAAGTATTTTGAGTATGTTTAAGTTCATTATATTTATTATTTAATACATTTTTAATTAATTTAAAGCATTTAAAAAAATTCGATATTTTGACTAACTATGTTTTTTACATCGATATTTTTGATTCAATATTTTTGTACTTACCTGTTTGGAGATAGGAGGTCGAAATTTTGGCATTCTATATTTTTACCTCGATATTTCGCTAAGTCGATATTTTGGCATTCTATATTATGTCAGTGATCCCTTTCATTAATATGCACGAGCAAACTCCTATTGACTTCACATGGCAGGCAGGCATGGTGAGCAAAAGAATGATGGATTTAACCCAGATCTCTTGACTGGGAGTGACTGTTTTGATTTTTTCTGCATTCTGTCCATCAATTGTGTGTCTTTTTCTTTCCCGCCCTAAGTGTGCAAGTATGCCCAGGCGTGGGTCCTGGACTCACTGTGCCACTGGAATCAAGCTATCCGGGCTGAAGAGGAGTGAAACCCCAAAACCGGTCCTTGTTTACAGTACAGGGAGGACCTGGCTTGGCAGTTCGTGCTGGACTGTTCTCATGAGGCACAGGTTCAAGACTGATTTGCATATAGCCAAGTCTAAACTGGGGTGGCATGATGAGCAAAACAATTTAACCCAGATCTCTTGACTGGGAGTGAATGTGTTGATTTGTTCTGCATTCCATTCATCAAGTGTGCGTCTTTTGCTTTCTTGCCCTAAGTGTGCCTGGTATGCCCAGACATGGGTCCTGGGCTTCCTAACCCCAAAACCGGTCCTAGGATGCTTGTTTCCGGTGCAGGGAAGACCTGGCTTAGCAGTTTGGGCTTGAATGTTCCCATGAGGCACAGGGTCAAGACTGATTTGCATATGCACTGGGGGCGCATGGTGAGCAAAAGAATGATGGATTTAACCCAGCTCAATTGGCTGGGGGTGAATGTTTTGATTTGTTCTGCATTCCGTCCATCAAATGTGTGTCTTTTGTTTTCTCGCCCTAAGTGTTCCAGGCATGCTCAGACATGTGTCCTGGGCTCACTGTGCCACTGGAATCAAGCTATCCTGGCTGAAGAGGGTTGAACCCCCAAAACCGATCCTAGGATGCTTGTTTCCGGTCCAGGGAGGACCTGGCTTGGCAGTTCGGGCTGGACTGTTCCCATGAGGCACAGGGCCAAAAGTGATTTGCATATAGCCAGGTCTAAACTGGGGTGGCATGGTGAGCAAAAGAATAATGGATTTAACCCAGATCTCTTAACTGGGGGTGAATGTTTTGATTTGTTCTGCATTCCGTCCATCAATTGTGTGTATTTTGCTTCATTGCTCAATTGAAGGCAGCAGCAGCAACGCCTGATTGGATTCCAAATATAGGTGATCTAGTGCAGGGGAAAACTGTGGACAAATAGAAATATGGGGCATCTGACAGAGCACCTGTGCTGTACTGACTGTTGAAGGTACCAGAACTGTACTTTTACCGCGCTTTGTGGGTAGCAAACACATGTGACTTGTTGTGATTAGTCACATCAAACCACACTATGTGGCTGGTTCTACATTGTAGGAAATGAGGTCTCCTGTTTCTTTTACCTGCCTCCCATCACTTTCATATAGGAAATGTCATTACAAACTTTAACCAATACTGAAGTTTCACTACTTCCAGCTACATCTATAAGAACTGTACAATCATCACATATGACTACAAAGATATTAACACAAGCAAAAAGTGAAGTTGTTTATTGTACCCCACCATTCGAGTAATCTACCTGGTCTACACAGCTCCATTACCCTTCTACATTTGCTCAAACTGCCTCAGGCTTCTTTGCCAGCTTTAATGACTTTTCTTCCGATTCTTCCGACCTACCTCAACAGCATAGACATGTGCATTTTTTATTTGGCTTAAAAAGACGTAATGTATTCCACCCTGGACAACATTTGCATTATAGTTTTTGCTACCTTCCCTCTCCCTTTGGATGGGTTTTATGACCATCTTTTTAGTACGAACACTATCTCCCAGAACACTCTGCTGCTGTAGTGGTAAGCAAGGTTTTGAAGCCTCATTCTTAATCACACAAAGTGCAAAGAGACCTGTCTTTTGAGAACATTTCAGCGGTTCCATTTCCAGATGGTATTGTTTCGGATAAGGTACCCTATATTGTATTTGGACGGACAGAGACTTACAAGTCCCATATGTTTTTCAAATTTCTCTCAATTATGTAATTACTCCAGGTAGCATCTCTGATAACTGGACATTCATACAATGAAGCAAATGCTTGATGATTTAGAACATTATACTTTATTTGATAGTGAAGATATATATAGTGTTACATCTAATTGTGATTAAATGTTTTATTTTCACCATTATAAACACCATTATTTACAGAAAGCTAGTACTTCACAATCAGTATTTAATTACACGCAATATGAACACTGCCCTACTCCACCAGGGGGTAATTTAAAGACATATGCACAGAAGTTTACAATCATCATAAGCGTCTTACATCCCCAGCAAAGAAAATATGCAAACTGACACAATGCTAATTTATCCGCCCCCTTTTATTTTACAGTTGTCAATACAAGGGTATGGCATTTAGTAAAATAACATTGATTTAGAATCCATCTGGGGAAATAAGGATTGGCAGGTTCAGGGCAATGAGGCTTTGTTGTGAGAATACCTCATACCACAGTAAATGATTTTCCATAAAAAAACAGTACAGCAAATGTGCAGTCTAGGCCTGGCCAAGATAAAGGATATAAATTCGCCAATTATTCCTAGATTTACACATTTGAGAATTGGGAGCAATTCACAAACTACATTGGAGAAACATTCAGCAACATGCTTAGGAATGATACATTCAATTCTTCATGTCCCAGTCAGTAAGAATTACTTGTGTGGCCATTAGATACTAATGGATGTCATGCACATTTTCTAAGCAACACAAAAGGGTTCAGGATAAATAGTTTAGACCCACGTTACACGTAGACAGATCACTCCGAGGTGGTAACAACATATAGCGTTAGAAAGTTTTGCCTAGATTGGCTAAAACATTCAAGGCTAGATGAGGTAAAACAAAACATGTCTCTCCTTTCTAGCGACATGGATTTACAGTATTTCTTGTTAGGTCCTAGAAAGCCATGTCAAAAGCACTTTTTGTATGCAATATACAATGAAGTGTGTAAGGTTTTACATCAGGAAGCTGCTGAGCGAATACGCGAAATTGACAGAGCAAATTCAGAGAAGGCAATAGCTGTAGCAGACAATGGTAAGAATATATTATCCACAAGGATACATTCTCTTAGTAGCAATGTGTCATCTGCTATTGACATCATACAGAGTGATATGCCCCTTTTATAACATGGTCAAATGCAGCTTAGGTCTATTATTCTACTGAGCAGGCTTTGTGCAATGGTCGCATTCCATGAAAATATTTGAATACTACAAACAGGTTTTTGCCATAAAACTTGACAAAAATACTGAGATATCAGTAGCTGACTGGATAATAACTAGGTTTATTTTTCTTCCAATTTCAACCTTTCACTTTAAGTCATGCTCACAACACCATCAAGAAAACAGATATGAAACACTAGGTGAGGGATTTGCACATAAGGCATGGGCCTTACCTTTCAGTTACATATGTAGAAATGGTGCAAATGAGGTTTTTCCTAGTGGAATAGACTGTAAGAACACTTTAGGCAATTCTCTAGTTTGCAGGGAAGTCATACTTCATGGGGCATGTAATGAGTTCAAGGTGAATTTGTCCAGTTATCTGAAAGGTTCCTCAACTTCTGTAATTCATCTGACATTCAGATTGCTTTCAAATGGAAGCATTTGATGTTGAATGACCATGGGTGCTGTGGGATAAAACCGGAAATACCATATATGGTGACAGCTTCTAAGGTTGTCATATGTTGTACACAGGTTCTTTTTCCACTTGCCTGCACAGTTAGGGAAGTGAAGATTTGGTCTTCAATTCTAATTTTAAATATGAACTTTGACGTTTTAGCAGACTGAAAGCCTTATTGTTTCAAAACAAAGTTGCCTTAACGAAGGGAGATGTTTGATCTTCAAGTTGCAAGGTTTTCTTCTGAAAAACATTCGTTACTACACACTAACCTAACACACCATTTCAGGGAGCTTCTGCATTGCATTTTTAGCACTTTAAATACAACAGTTGTAGTCCGCATTTTAAAGACAATTGGCTCCAGGATTTTTAGTACCTTTCAGACCCCCTTCAGTGTAATTCATTCTTTCAGACACTCCGTGCTTGGAAGCTTTTTTGGAGGCTTACCACTTCCCCTGTCCCTCATTGTCGGGATATTATTGATATGTTTTATCAGCTCCACAATGAATGTACTGTCATAAGTCCAAATGGCGATGGAACTGCCACATGTGCTCCTGTTTCGTGAAAGGATGATACAGTATTTTGGCAGGAACTAAATGACACCTGGTTCTTGTTCTTTCAGCCTATCTGGTTACACTGACTGCAGCCTGTGTTCCGCTCTCTACTGTGCACTTTCGAGTGTGCCCTGGTTGTATGACTTGGAATGCAACGGGTCCAATCTACGGACATAGAGCTGCAGGTGGATCCATTAAAAGCTCACTTGCAAAGTTGCCCTTTGTGATTGCCATTGCTACAAATTGCATATTATGAGCCTTCCTGGGATGCTTTAGGCTGCTGGATCTTGCCTTGTCCTCTGCAGATGCACTATCTTCTGTCAAACTATCAGCGCCTGCTGAGGGGGAGTGGATTTGACTATGTTTGTTCATTGCAACTTGAGATAGGGGTGCCAATAGAAACATCATCTGTGACAGCTGGGAATAGTATTGTTTCATCTGCTTCTCAGAACATTTAAACAAATTGGCAGTTTCAAGCAATGAAGATTTTTTTTAATTGACAATATTTTTACTTGGAAAATTGCTTTTAATACACTCTTTTCATTTTTTTTTTATTTCCCTTTTTAATTATGTTTAGGCTTTGTTTATGCTTATAATATTAAAGAGTACATTGTTTTTGAGATTTTAGTTTTAATGGCGTATTTGAACTTATATTTTAGCACTTGTTTTAGGAAGCTTTTAGTTGCCCTAAGCCCATGAAGTGGGTGTTATGTGTTTACTTAGGCCTCAGACAAGGAACACCACCATTTTACATGTTCATGTTTAAAGTTGCCATCTTTCTCTAAAGCTGACTCTTGACCCACATTTGCTTGCAGGCCATATGGGATAATGTTCTCTGAAATGGATTTTCTTAAGTATACACTTATTTATAGGCATATTATCAGTTGGTTTGTATAGTTTGGAGAATACCCATGTTAAGATTTTTGCTAAAAAATAAATGTGTCACATGCAGTAAAAAATGTATAGGTAGCTTAATAGTTCACCTGCCATGTTGGTGTTGTCAAGTCTGTTAATCAAAACATGTAAAGGAAACATATTCAATTGGACCAAGGGAAACATTTTTGCCTTGATTATAATGTGGATTTGTGGACCTGGACAATGCACACAGGTCTCCTTTTTGAACAGCCACCTCCTGGGGGCTACCAGTCTTCATTGGCAGCCAACCCATGCTGTGCATGATCTTCCACCAAACCCTCAGCCTAGCCCAACTTATGGCAGTTGCCAATTTTTTTAATGCATAGTTTGGAAACATGAGTCCGATTAGCGAATCTTGAAACCACCAGGAGGAACTGTGCGACCCAGAAAACTTACAGGATTTGCTCATCCAGCTCAATATTTTCAACCCCGAAATGCAAATCTCTTTTAAAATGTATTTTAATGCCAGGTGGGTCCCTTTGAGGTCCATTCATGTGAGTCTGGGTTCAGGGTAGGTCTATTCTTCCCCTTTACGGACTATTTGCTTTTAGTTATTTCAGCACAGTGCTTGGAACAACCTGTGGGGTAATGGTGGATGCAACAGAAATGCTTCTGTGATAGTTAGCCAACTAGAGTGTGGAAGATTTATAACTGCAAGAACATATTTCCATATCTCTATCAGACAATGGACGAAAATGCTACCCGCCAATGGAATTCCTTTATTTTCTTAAATGGATTCATGAATCCTCAGTGGATTTGTGAATCCTCAGAGGATTTGTGAATTTGCACAGGGTCATCAAATTAATATTTCAGTAAGCTCTAACTTTTAACCCATCAAAGTCCAAATAACACATTTTAGTACTAATTTCTAAAAAAAATTACTGAATGCCTTTGCACCAAACCAAGCAAAGACCTTCCTCTGCGTGAGGTTCTTGATTCATGCCACGTTTGGTGTAATTGCATTTTTCTGCCTAGTAGCAGAAAGCAAAGTGTTCAAAAGAAATTAAGATGGCTAATGTTCGGGTGATTTTATTCTACAGAACATCACTTGTTAAAACCAATATTTCACCGGGTAAATAGAAGGATGTACATTTCTTCACTGTTACTAGTAGAATTTGTGTTTCATTAACATAAAGGCATACCCCAAATCACTCAGGAGTGATTTGTCATTGATTGATTACATGACAAAGTTGGCTATATTATGCATCAAGGAAAATATTAGCATTATTGTGTGGCACATTCTCAGGCTTAGTTATTATGATCCATTTAAGGTAGAAACCATATTTTTGTTGAAACCTGCAAAATATGTTCTAAATTTAGTGGCAATTTGGTAACTCAATAATAATGCAGTTGATGGTGTAGCGGCAGAATAGCATAAATCCACTGGCTATCACCACTGTTGCCTTGTTGTTTATGACTGTACTAGAATCCCTAGACGGCAAAATTGAACCATACATACTGTTACCTGGTACATTTGTTTTTATTTAAATAAGGCTTTTTTAATTGAAAAATAAATGAAATACTGGATCACGTAAAAATGCAGTTAAAAATAAAGAATTGAAGAGAGCATGCATATATTTTCTGAAGAGTTCAGTATGTCTGTAAAAGTTAGAGATTGATGAAGCTGTTCTCTGACATATTCAGCTAGCAATTGTCACTGATTTGTAATAAGAATGTTCAAGTGTTTACCTTTCATTACAGAATGTTGATTAAATACTGAACAATTGTTGTGCTCTGCAAAGTGGTTTGGCGCTATCATTGTGATGCTGAAGATTATATGTTAACAGTTACCAATTACATATATTCTATACTTGACAGAGATCTTTGAAATGTCCTCCATTTTGATGTCTCCACCTGAAATAGAGGGGCATATTCTCAAGGAACTATTGCTGCGTTATTGGCACTTTATCGCAGCCAAAGTGGCAATAAATATAACACCCCATTCTCAAGCTGGTGTTAACAGCCCATATCACAGGTTTACCTGTGATAGCAGGTGCAAAAAACATTGCCACAGATAACCCCCCGCAACTATCGCTAATGAGCCACAACAACACCACTCCGCAACATTCACAACAACCAGCCAGATCGGCGCTAAGAACCCAAAAAAAGCAATAAGACCTCTCTGCCGCGCTCGGCACCTTCGTGGAAACGCTATGATATTGCGGGAGATTAAACTCCAAACTGAAATATTCAAGAAATTGATTGTGTTCTATACCCATTATGATATACATTTGAGAACTTAAGAGAATGACACTAAGAAACTGAATTTAGCCTTGAGAAAGCCCTTGTGCAATTCGCCACAGAGGGCGAAACACGTGTCGGCTGTCATTGTTCATTTCTGCACCTATAAAATTCTATTTCTCCAATAAATTGGATCAATCCTATTTCTTGAGTGGAAATTTGAATCAATGATTGAAGGATTCAACCTTAAAATAGTACTTCAACCTGGAAAACATACTTTCTTTTTCTAAAAACTGTTCAATTTTCAAAACTCTAAAAGGTCCAGAGTTTTTGAGTATGTTTCCTCCGCCTTCATAAAAACTTCTGTGAAAACAGATATAGCTCTGGAATCCTTGGACCGTCCGGGCTCAGCTGTTATGAACATGAATGGCAAAGTATATACAATTGCACACTAAATCATTGCCTGTCTGCCCCTGTGCTCCTAGGCAGATGCACTCCAGCCCCTCCCTCCGTCCAGCGGTGCATGCCCACCCCTGCGCACCCAGGCAGATGCACGCCAGCCCCTCCAACCACCCAGCTGTGCATGCATGCCACTGCGCACCCAGGACTTACAGCTCACCTTACACCACTGGCGTGTCGCAATGAGGGCCCACCACATGCCCGTGCAAGCCCACATCCTGGGGCCCACGGACATGGCACCCTCCACATCATGCAGCCCCGCTCCAAAGGGCACCAGGTCGCACATTTGATTCTGGGTCTTGATTTCACCATGGCAGAGGACATACCAGAGCATCATCATCATGGCAGGCTGCACACCCACTCAGCACTATAGGTGCCTATAACTCTGAGATCCAGGAGGCGACACCACATGGCGGTAAGCCTGCGCTGCCCGCTGGCTCTGGCCTACACTGCGGTCCAGCAGGGCACACAAATCCTGAGCAATCTGGACCGCCAGGATGGGGCATCATCGCAGGCTGCACACATAATCAGCACTTAAGGTGCCCCTACCTCAGTGCACCGAAAGTCACCATCCCATGGCGGTGTGCCTGTGCTGGCCGCAGTGTAGCTGGTGCCACCAAGTCTGTGCTCCGCTAGTCATGGTCCCTGTATGATTGGGTATCATGGTGCGGACACATCATGTCACCTCCGGGCTGGTGAAATGTGATGTTGCAGAGCCCTAGGCTCTTAGACCTACATGAACACCACACAGATACACCCAGAGAGAGGTTGGAAATGGCGTCGAGCACGTGCACCCAGCCATTTTATTGGCAGGGTCACATGTCCTGTGACGCATGTGCTGGATGGGTGTGTTGTGGGTGTATACCAGCCTTGAGGGAGTGGCTGTGGCATGCTGGCAACTAGACCTGTGATCAGCAGATCACTACAAGGTAGAACGGGTACATGTAGCATTGCCGTACCCCCCTGTGAGCATAAGCGGAGTGGGCTGGCGTATGCCAGTCCAGCTTAAGGGTGTGAAAAATGTACCCTGGGCTCTGGGCGTGGTTCCGTACTGGGCTGGACAAGGAAGTAACTAATGCTTTTGTCCCTATTGTTGTGTCTGCACCATCCTGACCGCATTCAGCGATGTGTCACACTCTGACCCAAGTCCAACAACATAAACCACATGGACGCAAGAGGAATTCACTGAGCCTACATTCCTCCATACTTCCACACTTGAAAGACCATAGACATGTCACATCTGTGTGATTAGGAATGTTTAATAGACATTCAGTGGAATGTTGCATCTGGAGCAGTACAGGGCCATGCAAACCTCACATGACGATGTTGGCCCATGGCGGGCCAGCTAGAGTACTTCAGGGAATGACAAGTCCAAAGGAAGAGGAAGAGTTCAGTCCGCAGTCCGATTGTTGTGGCATTGGTGATCAAACAGAATATGGCAGTCCATGTTGAGGTCCAAGGTGAGTGTCAGAGAGTGCATCGGGGGACAGTGGAAGGTGAGGATGCAGAGGGTAGAAACAAGCAGAAACAGGCCATATGGCAGAGAAGAATGCTACGGCGTCCTTCGTACCACAAAGGCAGAATCATCTTCATCTTCATCCTCTGCGGTTTCATGTGCCTCACATGTGGGTGGTGGTGTTCTGTCTCCTGCACTGTGTGGCAGTGACACCTCAGGGTGCGGAGATGTGGATGTAGTGGTAGCAGCAGCATGAATCAGTGCCAGGCCTTGTGGCAGCAATGCCATGAGGATGGTTTTGAGGTAATTGAGGAACCCAACTACCACTCACTGGTGTGCAGCTGAGGCAGCCGCTTTTTCCTCATTTGCCCGATCCATGGTCTCCATTAACCTCTGCATGGTTCCCAACTCCCATGTGACATTGCTAGAGCCACTCTGGCTGGACAGTTGTTCTATTCTCTGAGTCAGTGCCCCAGCGATGTCAGCCATGGTCCATTAGAGATCATAGAGTGGACTGTGGGTGTCCGTTAGGGACTGTGAGTGTTCCCTGATTAGACGTAGACACCCACGTAAGGCATGGTTTGTTTGCCATGTGGTTGAAGCCCACACGGACCTGTTCAGCCAGCTGCTCCTGGCACCCCAACACACAGCGTTGGAAGGCCATGTGTTCTTTGTGGGAGTCCTGGGAGGCAGCAGTGGTGGTGGGTTGTGCCTGCTGTGTGCTCTGTGCAGTGGGTGGGGTCTTCTCAATGCAGCTAGACTGCCAAGCTCCTGGAAGTGGGCTGCAGAGGCTGTCCACGAGCTGTTGGAGGGTGCCGGAGTCGAATCTGTGGTGGTCCTCTTCGTCATCAGAGAAGAGAGGGTTGGTCTGCTCTGCAGGAGGTGTTGATTCTCCCTCTGCAATATGAAGGGGAGATGCAGTTTAACAATGTGTCCAAATGTATGTTGTTGCATTGTTCATGTTTTCATTCAGACTGCATGACTGTGTACATTTTGGCTGTTTGGGAGGAGCTGGCTATTTTATGGGGGACAGTGGACCTTTCGACAACATGACGTGTGTGTGTTTGTACCTGTACATTATCAACTCACATTTCCCTGCAATGCCAAATGTGATTGGCCAGTGTCTTCACCCAGTCAGCACCAGTTGTGTCCTGTGTTCTGTTGTGTACGTGTTGTGGTTTCTACCACATTGTTGTCAGTGTTGATGTGCTCTTCATTTTATGAGTGTGTGCTGCATTTCGGGGGAGTCGCCACTGCAGCTCTGATTTTGCTGCCGCTTCTCTATTTCATGCGTGGTGCCTTTGACTTCTGTGCTCATTCAGTACTGAGATGTTTCATACTTGGGTACATTGGTCTCTTGGTGGGAGTTGGGGGTCTTGGGCATGTTTTGTCCGCAGATGTGCGCAGTTCAATCGTGCATGTGTGCCATTGCGCCCATTTCTCCCTTCCTCTCAGTCCCTGGTCGTTACTCACCCTGATGCTGTTGTGTCTGGTCATGTTGAGCACTATCCGGTCCCCCAAACTTCTGGCACCGTTTCCCCACTGATGACTGTGGACACCATTTCCTCCAGCTCCTCCTGTGGCGCTGAACTCCCACCTCCAGTCTGCATTGCTGCCTTTCGGTTTTTGGTGAGTTTTAGCTTGGTTTTGCGCTTGACATCATTCCAGCGCCTCTTTACCTCTTCCATTGTCCTCTTCAGCACTCCCACTGCATTCGCCTTGTCCACTATGGAATGCCATAGTCCATTTTTGGTTGCCAATGACACAGTGGAAGTGACGAACAGTTGTTGATGGTGTTCGACCACCTCCGTTATCAGGATCCTGTTTTTCAGCGGATTGGCCCGATGGAGCAAGTTTTCATAGGTACAGAAACTTGCTTGGATTCAACCCTCTCAAAATAATGTATAACTTACTAATCAACATGTTTGTGTTTGTTTTGCCACTTTTTTATACTCTCCTTCTCCTTGGCCTTCCCTCACCCGAGGTCCCAGACAGGTCCTCCGGGGGGCTTGTGGGGTACTGGTTCTCCTCCGTATGTGCTCTGGCAACATCCATTGTGCTTCGCTGTTGTTTGACATTTGTTTGTCTGTTTTCTTTCTACTTTTAAGATGATTTTTCCCGCCTGACGCATGTGAATTGCAGGCTTGTCGCTTGTTTTTGCCGATTTTTGTATCGCGATTGGCTTCATCGCAGCTTTTTTTGTTTTCGCGTTTTGCATTTTTGAGGCATGGCGTTGAATTTAACGCAGTCCTTTGACGTGTTATCTGGAGACTATCTCATGGTACCGCTGTGTTGTGAATACTTAGGTAACACAGTGTTTTTGCCGGCGTTGGACTGCAATGTTGAATGCTGCGTTTAGTTACTTTTGCAATGGTTATCACACGTTCTTGAGAATATCCCCCAGAGTTTTTTTTATACCACTGCACTTTGTGCAATTATGGAAGCAGTGCTTGCATTTCCCTGTTTCCAAGCTATGATGTTTACATCTCATGTACTAACTCAGAGAATTTCGCAGTTAAGTGTATGCATTTTAGAAAGTGCAATTTCTTAAAAATATAAAAACAGTTGTTCTCTATACCAAACCACGCATTCATGATGCGACCCCAAATTCGGCCCAGATTTACTTACAATTTGTGCTAGTTAATTTTTTAACGCAAACCCAGCACAAAAACTTCTGGTGGTGTTTACTTTTCACTCAAAGCAGGATTTGCGCAAATTAGCTCTATGCCCACATTGTGCCAAGGGGATGATGTGATACATATGCTCTGTCCTGGGTCAAAACCTATGCTTAACAGAACGCACACAAATTTACACTATAGAGCAAGTAAGTGCGCATTGGTGCATGGCAGCCTATACTGTTCCAGTGCTGGGGGGACTGAAAATCAATACCATATGTGAGTAGGCGTGGCTCTGTTTTTCGCTCTCCTATTGATGCAACACAGCGCACCATCTTTGCTTGATGTGCTGCACTGCGTCTCATTTTAGTAAACATTCCCTATCACTTGTAAACATTTTGATCTGTACCGCAATTAAGTAGCCTTTCATTTTTTTTAACCTAATTTAAAATTGGTAACATTTCTTTCATTCTAACATCTTTCGGTCAACGCTCACACATCTGAGACAAACTTTGCATCTAGAAGTGATATTTTCACGGATGTTGTGACCTACAAAAACCTACATATTTTATAGCAAAAGAGTTTAAAATATGTGGAATAGTGATATAACTCATCTACATTCCAACAAAATACCTTTCAGAAGTGCTGATGGTTTACCAGGGCAATACATACCCTAACGTATGAAACACTCATATTTAATTGCTGGTTAAGAACAATACCAAGTCTGAAGTTGTTGGAAGGCATACTGGGGCATATTACCAAGCAATAGCGATAATTATCGCTATTGCTTGGTTAGCGGGAAAAAATTATCGCCGAGTTGCGGCGATTTTTATCGCAGATAAACCTTGGTATTACCAAGGTTTATCGCAAATGCGATAAAAACCGGCCGCAATGCATGAATATCGCTGAAAAGTCAGCGATATTCATGCATTAGCGAGCTAATGCTCCTAGCCATGTTATCCAACTCCCATTGGATAACATGGCTAAGAACTGCTCAGGGCAGGTGATAGCTTTTGGAGGTAATCGCGCTTAGCGCGAATATCTCCAAAAGTTGGTAATAGGAGATAGCGATGTTAGCGACTGTTTCCAGTCGCTAACATCTTTGCACGCCCACTTTGCATGTCATTAGTGATAAATATCACTGACATGCAAAGTGGAGTCCAAGATGGTTGCTATCTCCAACTAGCTGTCGCTAACTGGTGTTAGCGACAGCTAGGTCATAGGGAGATAATTTTATCTCCGCGTTCTTGGCTTTTAAAGCCAAAAAAGCGGAGATAAACCTCCTTGATAAGCCCCACTATTTTTTAAAAGTATGCATTAGTTTTGTTTAAAAATGTGCTTATACAGTATACACAGAAGCTTGGTCTTTGTTTTGGTTAGAGCATTTTTCGAAAAGCTCGTGTTTAGGGATAAGCTCATGAAAAGCAGAGTGGTATCAAAATGGCGAAACTACAATATGTCAAAGTCAATCAAATGAATGAATTTATGAGCCTTTGACAAATCCTTTCTATGAAAATAAAAATGTCAAGGCTAACTGGATGGGGAAATACAACATACTTATGTATTTTCACAAAATGAAGGCGTCATTTGGGAAATTGAAATACATTACTAGGGGCCATATGTATGAAGTCAATTTGTGTTCGCCAATGCTGAAATTCACAGACTTTCAGCGTGTGCGATCGCAAATTAGCAGTGTGCAATGTAGCACATGAAAACCCCTTTAAATGCAAGGTAAGAAGCACATAAGAAAGTGCTATTTGGCTTTAAGGAATCGCAAATTACCACCAACTTGAAGTTAGTGGTAATTTGCAATTTCACTTAACCCTTTAAGTGCTGCCGTCGGCCAATGGTCGTCGCGAGCACTACCTTGCCAGTGCTGCGCACGTCCGTTGGCCGACGGGGCCGCACCCGTTATTCGAACGTTCAGCACTGGGCGCTGAACGTTCGACGCTCCTAAGGTGTTAAAAATGCTTTATTTTGCAAGTGCCATGTGGGGCACATACATGCCCTTAGGGCATATATATGTGTGCCACATGTGCACAAATACACATTTTAGGGATGCAACAGGGTGTCCTTCTGACACCCTGGCACCCTTGAAATAGCATTATCAATTTGTGATTCTCTATTTGCTAATCGCAAAGTGAGAATTCCTTCCCATTAATTCCCATGGGCCTCATAGCCCATATGAATGAATGGAAAGGTATTCCTTATTTGCGACTCTCAATTTGAGATGTGCAAATAAGGAATTTGTGAGATTCGCAAAATTATTAGCAAATTCCACATACATTGCATTTTGAGTTTCTCAAACTGCGATTAGCTGAAAATCGCAATTTGAGAATCGCAAAACTCTATTTTTATACATATGTCACTAAGAGAAACAACGTAAACAGAGCACAGAAGTAGGACATCAGTGAACAAGAATAGCAAATACACCCTGCCCTCACAAAGAAGGGCCCAGAGATGTACTATAGGCAAGCAAGAACATTTTTACTACAGCAGCTAATCATATGCATTTGATTGATCAAACAACCAGCTTTAGAGTTCAGATTATCACAGAATATGTTCAGCTTTTTGGGAGATGAAACAATTATCTGTTGCAATATCTTTAATACTTTCTGTAGCTTAGCAACAACCAACGAACCAAAGTCAATTTTCATTGGCGTTGGATTGCCCATGCGAGAATTACCAAGAAATGTGAAGGATTCATACTGTTGTTCAATGTTGTATTGTAGTAAAATAAAATATTTTGAAAGCAACGTGACGAGATCCGCATTCAACTTTCAAAAAGCCTCGAAATCTATTACTCTTGATAATGTCAGTCTTTTGACATACGTTCTTTCACTCAGCCGTTCCATCTCTTTTCTCGGAGATGTATGAGTGTGCTAAGAAGGGTTTTGATGGAGATCCGGACTGCACGCCAATGCAGGATGTGTCAAAGCGTGTCTGTTCTATTACACAACAAAAACATCTCTCTTCTATGGGAGTTCTGATGGAGATCAGCAACTGAGACTTTCAAAGGTCCCCGAGGCTTGCAGGCCGTCCTCCTAGAATTATGGGCAGATGTAATACCGAATTTAAAGGATGTGTGTGACAAGGTTTCTACTGGGAAAGAAAAGTAGACACTGTTCAAAAAAATTATCAGGATAGACTCTACAAGAAAGAAAGTATCCAAACGTCAATCTTGCTACAAATGCATTTCACTGAAGGTTTGAAAATATTTAACGAATAGGAAACCTGTCTAAAACACCCTTAACAGATAAATCTAGGAGTACCGGTTTCCTTCACTTGTATATATCTTGACAATCTTATGGCTTTGTTTCTTTGGACATCCCAATTATGTGTGTGAGACTGGTTATAAAATATGTACCCTATTGAAAGAGATATAAAGCAGTTACAAAGCCTGATGCAGCTGTTGGTATTATATACTGGTACCAGGAAAAGCAGCATGGTCAGACTTAACTTTCTCCTTTGTCACTGGAAGAGAGGAATTTTAAAGTGCGTTGATGTTTGGCCCAAAAGATGTATGAATGTCTTAAAGAGGGATGGCTAAGCACCAGTATCACCACCTGTCATATTCACTGACTGTGAGGGCACCTCCTCTTTTTTTAAGTACAATCCACTTGAGCTATACATATTTTTTTCAGTCTGAAAAGTGTGCCAGACACTGCTCATAAATGATTGTTTATGTCCCAGCCTGGCCTTATTATTGGAGGCATAGGTATGTTACCAACAGATATTTAAATAGCAATTGAATTATACCAGTCTTTCAACTCAACTTCTTGAAATCTTTGCCTTTACGATAGTTTTATTGGTTATTGTCACTGATGCAAAGATCTGTGTTAGATTTTAGGTAACTAGTACGAATCCCAGAAAAAGTACACAAGTTTGTGGGCATTCTAAAGTGCTCAACCTGACAGTCCTGTGCTTTAATCCTTATATGTGAAGGTTTAATGAAATGCCTACAAAACAAGCATTTGCAATGCAATAGGTCTCGCATTATGAAAGTTTGAGCTATTGGTTTTGTAAATGACAATTTTTTTATTTATGTGTTGTTTTTGAAAATAGCTAAATTATTAGCTTTGTCATTTACAATGTCAATAGTTATAACTTTCGCAAATGTGACATCTATAGCATTTGTAATGCAACATGATTTGTATTTACGTGACTTAGATGTATTGATATTACAAATAACAATGGCTTTTAATTTTTTTAAATAATTAATACTTAAATAAAAGTGATTGTAATTTATAATGGCAATAGCTTAAACTTTTGTAAATAACTTTTGTGAAGATTATGTTCAGTGACGAAAATCCAAGAACAGCAGTGAAATATTAACATCTTTTTGTGACATTTGTAATAAAGCTTGAAACATTGAGAGAACATATTTGAACCAGTGATGCTGTGGTGGTGCTGAGTGATGCTGTAGTTGCACTGAGTGATGCTGTGTTTGCTCTGAGTGATGCTGTGGTTGCGCTGAGTGATGCTGTGGTTGAGCTGAGTGGTGCTGAGTGGTGCTGTGGTGGTGCTGAATGGTGCTGTGGTGGTTCTGAGTGGTGCTGTGGTGGTGCTGAGTGGTGCTGTGGTGGTGCTGAGTGATGCTGTGGTGGTGCTGAGTGATGCTGTGGTGGTGCTGAGTGGTGCTGTGGTGGTGCTGAGTGGTGCTTTGGTGGTGCTGAGTGGTGCTGTGGTGGTGATGAGTGATAACATGGTGGTGCTGAGTGATAATGTGGTGGTGCTGAGTGATAATGTGGTGGTGCTGAGTGATAATGGGGTGGTGCTGTGGTGGTGCAGAGTGGTGGTGTGTTGGTGCTGAGTTGTGCTGTGGTGGTGCTGAGTGATGCTGGGGTAGCGCTGAGTGGTGCTGTGGTGTTGCTGAGTGGTGCTGTGGTGGTGCTGAGTGATAATGTGGTGGTGCTGAGTGATGCTGTGGTGGTGTTGAGTGATGCTGTGGTGGTGCTGAGTGGTGCTGTGGTGGTGCTGAGTGGTGCTGAGTGATGCTGGGGTGGCGCAAGTGGTGCTGTGGTGGTGCTGAGTGGTGCTGCTGAGTGATGCTGTGGTGGTGCTGAGTGATGCTGTGGTGGTGCTGAGTGGTGCTGTGGTGGTGCTGAGTGACAATGTGGTGGTGCTGAGTGATAATGTGGTGGTGCTGAGTGGTGCTGTGGTGGTGCTGAGTGGTGCTGCGGTGGTGCTGTGGTGGTGCTGAGTGATGCTGTGGTGGAGCTGAGTGGTGCTGTGGTGGTGCTGAGTGATAATGTGGGGGTGCTGAGTGATAATGTGGTGGTGCTGAGTGATAATGTGGTGGTGCTGAGTGGTGCTGTTTGGTTGCTGAGTGGTTTTGAGTGAAGCTGTGGTTGTGCTGAGTGGTGTTGTGGTGGTGCTGAGTGATAATGTGGTGGTGCTGAGTGGTTCTGTGTTGATGCTGAGTGATGCTGTTATGGTGCTGAGTGGTGTTGTGGTGGTGCTAAGTGATAATGTGGTGTTGCTGAGTTATAATGTGGTGGCGCTGAGTGATGCAGGGGTTGCGCTGAGTGATGCTGTGGTTACGCTGAGTGATGCTGTGGTGGTGCTGAGTGATGCTGTAGTTGCGCTGAGTGATGCTGTGGTTGCGCTGAGTGATGCTGTGGTTGAGCTGAGTGGTGCTGTGGTTGAGCTGAGTGGTGCTGTGGTGGTGCTGAGTGGTGCTGTGGTGGTGCTGAATGGTGCTGTTGTGGTTCTGAGTGGTGCTGTGGTGGTGCTGAGTGGTGCTGTGGTGGTGCTGAGTGATGCTGTGGTGGTGCTGAGTGATGCTGTGGTGGTGCTGAGTAATGCTGTTGTGGTGCTGAGTGATGCTGTGGTGGTGCTGAGTGGTGCTGTGGTGGTGCTGAGTGATGCTGTGGTGGTGCTGAGTGGTGCTTTGGTGGTGCTGAGTGGTGCTGTGGTGGTGCTGAGTGATAACGTGGTGGTGCTGAGTGATAATGTGGTGGTGCTGAGTGATAATGTGGTGGTGCTGAGTGATAATGGGGTGGTGCTGTGGTGGTGCAGAGTGGTGGTGTGTTGGTGCTGAGTTGTGCTGTGGTGGTGCTGAGTGATGCTGGGGTAGTGCTGAGTGGTGCTGTGGTGGTGCTGAGTGGTGCTGTGGTGGTGCTGAGTGATAATGTGGTGGTGCTGAGTGATGCTGTGGTGGTGTTGAGTGGTGCTGTGGTGGTACTGAGTGGTGCTTTGGTGGTGCTGAGTGGTGCTGTGGTGGTGATGAGTGATAACGTGGTGGTGCTGAGTGATAATGTGGTGGTGCTGAGTGATAATGTGGTGGTGCTGAGTGATAATGGGGTGGTGCTGTGGTGGTGCAGAGTGGTGGTGTGTTGGTGCTGAGTTGTGCTGTGGTGGTGCTGAGTGATGCTGGGGTAGCGCTGAGTGATGCTGTGGTGTTGCTGAGTGGTGCTGTGGTGGTGCTGAGTGATAATGTGGTGGTGCTGAGTGATGCTGTGGTGGTGTTGAGTGATGCTGTGGTGGTGCTGAGTGGTGCTGTGGTGGTGCTGAGTGGTGCTGAGTGATGCTGGGGTGGCGCAAGTGGTGCTGTGGTGGTGCTGAGTGGTGCTGCTGAGTGATGCTGTGGTGGTGCTGAGTGATGCTGTGGTGGTGCTGAGTGGTGCTGTGGTGGTGCTGAGTGACAATGTGGTGGTGCTGAGTGATAATGTGGTGGTGCTGAGTGGTGCTGTGGGGGTGCTGAGTGGTGCTGTGGTGGTGCTGTGGTGGTGCTGAGTGATGCTGTGGTGGAGCTGAGTGGTGCTGTGGTGGTGCTGAGTGATAATGTGGGGGTGCTGAGTGATAATGTGGTGGTGCTGAGTGATAATGTGGTGGTGCTGAGTGGTGCTGTTTGGTTGCTGAGTGGTTTTGAGTGAAGCTGTGGTTGTGCTGAGTGGTGTTGTGGTGGTGCTGAGTGATAATGTGGTGGTGCTGAGTGGTTCTGTGTTGATGCTGAGTGGTGCTGAGTGATGCTGTTATGGTGCTGAGTGGTGTTGTGGTGGTGCTAAGTGATAATGTGGTGTTGCTGAGTTATAATGTGGTGGCGCGGAGTGATGCAGGGGTTGCGCTGAGTGATGCTGTGGTTACGCTGAGTGATGCTGTGGTGGTGCTGAGTGATGCTGTAGTTGCGCTGAGTGATGCTGTGGTTGCGCTGAGTGATGCTGTGGTTGAGCTGAGTGGTGCTGTGGTTGAGCTGAGTGGTGCTGTGGTGGTGCTGAGTGGTGCTGTGGTGGTGCTGAATGGTGCTGTTGTGGTTCTGAGTGGTGCTGTGGTGGTGCTGAGTGGTGCTGTGGTGGTGCTGAGTGATGCTGTGGTGGTGCTGAGTGATGCTGTGGTGGTGCTGAGTGATGCTGTTGTGGTGCTGAGTGATGCTGTGGTGGTGCTGAGTGGTGCTGTGGTGGTGCTGAGTGATGCTGTGGTGGTGCTGAGTGGTGCTTTGGTGGTGCTGAGTGGTGCTGTGGTGGTGCTGAGTGATAACGTGGTGGTGCTGAGTGATAATGTGGTGGTGCTGAGTGATAATGTGGTGGTGCTGAGTGATGCTGTGGTGGTGTTGAGTGGTGCTGTGGTGGTACTGAGTGGTGCTTTGGTGGTGCTGAGTGGTGCTGTGGTGGTGATGAGTGATAACGTGGTGGTGCTGAGTGATAATGTGGTGGTGCTGAGTGATAATGTGGTGGTGCTGAGTGATAATGGGGTGGTGCTGTGGTGGTGCAGAGTGGTGGTGTGTTGGTGCTGAGTTGTGCTGTGGTGGTGCTGAGTGATGCTGGGGTAGCGCTGAGTGATGCTGTGGTGTTGCTGAGTGGTGCTGTGGTGGTGCTGAGTGATAATGTGGTGGTGCTGAGTGATGCTGTGGTGGTGTTGAGTGATGCTGTGGTGGTGCTGAGTGGTGCTGTGGTGGTGCTGAGTGGTGCTGAGTGATGCTGGGGTGGCGCAAGTGGTGCTGTGGTGGTGCTGAGTGGTGCTGCTGAGTGATGCTGTGGTGGTGCTGAGTGATGCTGTGGTGGTGCTGAGTGGTGCTGTGGTGGTGCTGAGTGACAATGTGGTGGTGCTGAGTGATAATGTGGTGGTGCTGAGTGGTGCTGTGGGGGTGCTGAGTGGTGCTGTGGTGGTGCTGTGGTGGTGCTGAGTGATGCTGTGGTGGAGCTGAGTGGTGCTGTGGTGGTGCTGAGTGATAATGTGGGGGTGCTGAGTGATAATGTGGTGGTGCTGAGTGATAATGTGGTGGTGCTGAGTGGTGCTGTTTGGTTGCTGAGTGGTTTTGAGTGAAGCTGTGGTTGTGCTGAGTGGTGTTGTGGTGGTGCTGAGTGATAATGTGGTGGTGCTGAGTGGTTCTGTGTTGATGCTGAGTGGTGCTGAGTGATGCTGTTATGGTGCTGAGTGGTGTTGTGGTGGTGCTAAGTGATAATGTGGTGTTGCTGAGTTATAATGTGGTGGCGCGGAGTGATGCAGGGGTTGCGCTGAGTGATGCTGTGGTTACGCTGAGTGATGCTGTGGTGGTGCTGAGTGATGCTGTAGTTGCGCTGAGTGATGCTGTGGTTGCGCTGAGTGATGCTGTGGTTGAGCTGAGTGGTGCTGTGGTTGAGCTGAGTGGTGCTGTGGTGGTGCTGAATGGTGCTGTTGTGGTTCTGAGTGGTGCTGTGGTGGTGCTGAGTGGTGCTGTGGTGGTGCTGAGTGATGCTGTGGTGGTGCTGAGTGATGCTGTGGTGGTGCTGAGTGATGCTGTTGTGGTGCTGAGTGATGCTGTGGTGGTGCTGAGTGGTGCTGTGGTGGTGCTGAGTGATGCTGTGGTGGTGCTGAGTGGTGCTTTGGTGGTGCTGAGTGGTGCTGTGGTGGTGCTGAGTGATAACGTGGTGGTGCTGAGTGATAATGTGGTGGTGCTGAGTGATAATGTGGTGGTGCTGAGTGATAATGGGGTGGTGCTGTGGTGGTGCAGAGTGGTGGTGTGTTGGTGCTGAGTTGTGCTGTGGTGGTGCTGAGTGATGCTGGGGTAGTGCTGAGTGGTGCTGTGGTGGTGCTGAGTGGTGCTGTGGTGGTGCTGAGTGATAATGTGGTGGTGCTGAGTGATGCTGTGGTGGTGTTGAGTGATGCTGTGGTGGTGCTGAGTGGTGCTGTGGTGGTGCTGAGTGGTGCTGAGTGATGCTGGGGTGGCACAAGTGGTGCTGTGGTGGTGCTGAGTGGTGCTGCTGAGTGATGCTGTGGTGGTGCTGAGTGATTCTGTAGTGGCAACTACATAAACAAAGGAAGAGTGTCCGTCAGTATAGCGTCTTATGTGGTGGAGATAGCACGTAAAAATATGAGGCCAGCTGTTGTTGGTCAAAGGAAAAATACATGATTTTTTCAGGAAACCCTCACTCACCCTAGTGGTGACATGCTTCATCATCGGGTCCACTGGGGAGATCGAGTACCTCCCCAGTGTGCTACGACGCCAGGAGACTGCGGAGCAGGTTTTGTGAGAGTGAAGAGTGAAAAAAGAGTGTAGTTAAAAATGTCAGAGGTTGTCCCAAAAAATCATTTATTCGCTGGTCAACTTGACATAATAAAATTAAAGACTATGTGCAGGGAAACTATCCAAAAGAAATACTGGTGTTTCCCTGTTAGGGGAAGGTCAACATGTTTCTGCCCTTTAAGTGTGTGAATTTACAGGGCTTTCGTCAGGACCAGTAAGCGAGTGTTACCTCAGCAGGTATAAGCGCGCTAAGGCCTACCCTGCGGTAGGCAGTGAAAGTTAAAAAGTAGCACTATGTGTAAAAAGGTGCGTTTTAAAAAATACAAACCAAAAGGCTGGGGGATTTTACCTCTATTGCGAGGAGCCCAGAAGTCTGTAAGTAGACAAACAGAGAACACACAAGACATAAAAACAAAGACAAGTAGTCAATATTGATCAAGTTTTGTTGCCATTTGGACTGTGGTGTGGCGTGATACGTGCTAACAAACCTATCAAAGGCCGTGGCCGTGATGGGTTGCGTTGTAGACTATAGGTTTTGCCCCAGAGTCATGGTGATGGGCCTCAACTAGTGCCAGAGTCGAGTTGTCTGACACAAGGCGTTGCGCAATTTGTGAGGTAATGTAAATGGAGGCTTGCAGTGCTAAGTCCATCCGTGTGGGAAGCCGGTCGGCTGCTCGTACTTATAACATTACCTATAGTTAGGAGGCGGAGAAGTAATCCCCTTGGTGATGCGTAGAAAACGAAGCTACGTAATGGTTATGCGTAGCCCCGCTGGCCGTGAATTAGGGAACTTAAAATCGGCACGCATAATAGTGAAATAATGGAAATATAAGCGAAACAATCCTCACTTGTAATCAAAGTGGACCACGCCCCATAGATTCAGGGGGGGGGTGGGAGCGACAATGGCACACCCTATCAAGGTAAAAACACACAAACATACGGAGAGTTCAAGGAAACTGGCAGAGTTACACACACAAACACTTAGCTTGTTTAAGATGTCCAAAAGGTAGGTCTTACGCCCGCAACGCCCGGCACCCACTCGGCACCTAGCTGTCCCCCGCTGGATCTCGTGGATCACGAGCAAGGGGCAAGCCCGGCGCTAAGAGGGGGAGGCGTCGAGGCGTCTGCCAATAGGACGCGTTTGTTTGGAAACGAGGCTTGGGAAGCAAGCCCCGCGTTGCCGCGTGCGGATCGCTCGCGTCTATCTGAACGAAAATGAGGCTTGGAATGCACGCATGGTGCGCATGCGCGCACAGGAATGGAGTCACAAGTTGTGTCTATAACGAGGCTTGGCACGCAAGCCTCGAAGGATCGGCAGGTCCGTTATTGAGCCTTGAGTCCGTTTTTGTGACGCGGACTTCAGTGATAATGTACAAGGCCATGGCTTAATAGGCTAATTCACTGGCCTACAGATTGGTCACATGAATAAGGCATAGGGGAAACAACAAGAGGTACTGTGTCCTGGAATTTACTACTAGTGGTGCATCGTTTTTATGTTGTTGGAGCTACTTATTAATACATATTTTGGACAATGATCTGGGATATTGTACCACAGGAAAAAGAGTCACTGCTGGTCAGTATTACTGTTTCAGAACGCTAGCCCAGGGTATTTGATCATTTAATCCTTGGATATGTGTGTTGAGTCTATAGACCCAGCGTTGCTCCTTTTCAAACAGGATGTTCTCTCTGTTTCTGGGGTTATTGACCTGTTCTATTACTGTCCAGGCCATGTCATTGGGAGTATGATTCGCCTGCAGAAAATGTTCGCTGAGTTTGGTGGTTACTTTCTTACAGCGAACATTACTGCGATGTTCGCCAATGCGTGTCTTGACTTTCCGGGTCGTCATTCCCACATATCTCTTGGCACACGGGCAGGTAATCAAGTATATAACGTTCATGGAATTACAGTTGGTATGGGATTTTTGGGTCCATACTTTGCCCGGTTCCAGATTTAACTGTTTAGTGTGGGTGGTTAAATGACAGACACTGCAGTCTGTGCATGGAAAATGGCCAGTAATGGGGGGTAAATGCCATGGTTCAGTGACGGATCTGGTAAGTGATGGTGGGCATTTCAGTGGCCTTGTGTGGACCAGGGTATCCTTGAGACTTCTGCCCTTTTTGAAGGAAAAAAGTGGTTTTTCCCAGTCACCAATACTGCTGGTGATAGTTCTCCAGTTCTTATTTATTGATTTTTTGACATGGTCTGAAAGTGTGCTATATGTAGTAACACACGTTAATGGGACATCAGTGTCAATTTTCACATTCTCTTCAAGGAGGGCTTCCCGAGGCTGGTTACGGGCCCTGGTCTGTCCTTTATTGAGGATTCGTTGTGGGTAGCCTCTTTGTCTCTTTTTGACAGTTAGGTCCTTTGCCTGTGTCTTATAATCTGTAGTGCTGCTGCAGTTTCTTCTTAGACGGAGGTATTGCCCATAGGGCAGGTTTTCACGCAGTGGCCTTGGATGGAAGCTGCTGAATTGCAGAAGGTTGTTCCTTGCCGTAGGTTTGTGATGGGTCACAGTGGTGAGAGATGTCCCCTCGATCTTTATCACTACGTCCAAGAAAACTATTTGTTCCTTGTTGTGATTGTGAGTGAATTTTAGATAAGGGTCAAGGGTATTGACCCAGCTCAAGAAATCAATCAGATTGTTTTCAGTACCCGTCCATAGTATGAGAATGTCATCAATGTACCTCCTCCATAATCCTATGGAGGAGGCAAAAGGGTTGGATGAGGGTAGGATATGTTTGGTCTCAAAATCATATACGTACAACCCCGCTACGCTAGGAGCGAAGGTGCTGCCCATTGAGGTCCCCGTGCATTGAAGGTACAGTTGCCCTTTATACTCAAAATAATTTTCTTTAAGTGCCATCCTTGCACATTGTAAGATGAAAGCCTTTGGCGTGACGTATTCCCAAGTCACTGTGTCCAGTGCTTGTGCCAGTACCCGTAGTGTTTCTTCCTGTGGGATACTGGTGTACAGACTCTCTATGTCCATTGTGACCAGAATGACAGAGTCTGGTTCAAAAGAGATGTCATTCAATAGCCTGAGAAGGCTTTTTGTGTCCTTCAAGTAGGTGCTGGAGTTTTGCACTATTGGCTTTAAATAATGGTCGCAGAAGGTAGATAGAGGTTCCAATACTGAGCCAATACCAGACACTATGGGGCGTCCTGGTGGCGGTGATACATTTTTGTGTGTTTTTGGCAATGTATAAAAATATGGGATCGTTGGACCCCCTGCCATCAGGTATGCCGCCTCATGGGGTGAGATATGTTCATTCAGCTCAGCCTCACGTACAAGTGTAGATATTCGTGCTTTAATTTCAGCAGTAGGGTCTGTGGTAAGAGGGATATAGTTCGTCCTGTCATTCAGAAGAGTTAGACAGACTTTGTCGTAATCCTCAGTATCCTGGATGACAATCCCACCACCCTTGTCAGCGGGTTTAATGACAATATCTTTGTCATTTTTCAAGTTCTCCAGGGCTTTGTGTTCTGCCGCCGAGAAGTTGTTGAACCGTTTGGGATTCTCAAGGGCTTCCAGATCTTTTGTGACCGCCTGTTCAAAAGCCGTAATCGCTGCTGGTACAGTATGTGGTGGTGGCATGAAAGTTGATTTTAGTCTGAATGTTGTGTCAAACTCCTGTTCGTTGATTTCAGACTGCTCTTTGGACTCAAAAAACGCCTTGAGTTTAAGTTTTCTAAAGAACTGTGCGAGCTCGCAATGGAGTCGAAATTTGTCTGGACGTGAAGTAGGGACAAAACCCAGACCTCTCTCCAGGACTTTGGTTTCATCTGGTGTGAGAATTTTCTTTGAGAGGTTTGTTACAAGACTTAAATTGCACTCGTGCTGGCTGTTGCTGTCCGACTGTGGGTGTGTTTCCCCACTGCGTCTTCGTCCTCCCAGGTCACTTGTGTGTTCCCTCTGCTCCGGCCCCGTCCCCGCCCGCCTCTCCCTAAAAAAGGCATAGGAGGGTGGTTTTGGGGAAAGAGGGGTTGCATATAAGGGTTCCAATTCATCATCGGGAACTGGGGTTGTTGATAAAACAAAGGTGGTGGACCATTGTTTGGTTGTCCATAATTCTGCCATCTCGGTTGTTGTGTAGGGTAATTGAATCTGCCTCTACCCTCTCTGCGTCCTCTTTGTTTAGGGCTCTGGTTGCTCGTAGTACTCCCACTGGACGAGTGACTGTCTGAGTCGTCAGATTTGTTAGTGTCCTTTTTTGGTACACTGTAGTTGGGATCAGAATAGGGGTAAACACTCTCAAATTTAAATTTCTTTAGATCCTTTTGAAATTTCGTTAGTTTTGCTTGCATCAGATTATCTTTGTATTCTACAAGGTCTCTATTAATTTCGTCCAACTTTTTTTTATATCCAGTTATCGTAGCTTTGAAATTTGCTTCTGTCTGTTGGATCTCGACCTGTAGGGTTTCTGATAGGCGGAGTGCTGTTTTTATAATCAGCACTAGCCAGTATCTTGTGCAGTGCCATGCAATCATGGCCCAATCCCTTCTGAAAGTGGCATCATTCAAAAATATCCTTGGAGCATTGGTGACCAATAGCCCTTTAGGGGCTGAATTGGAGGTGAGATATTGTTTAAGAATTGTGCCATGTAAAATGGTTCGAATTCTATCACGCTTTAGTTCTGTCAATTGTTCCCATTCTGCTGTGTGTGACACTGCTTGTGCTATTGCTGGGTCTGCCGGCGGGGAGAGGCGGGCGGGGACGGGGCCGGAGCAGAGGGAACACACAAGTGACCTGGGAGGACGAAGACGCAGTGGGGAAACACACCCGCAGTCGGACAGCAACAGCCAGCACGAGTGCAATTTAAGTCTTGTAACAAACCTCTCAAAGAAAATTCTCACACCAGATGAAACCAAAGTCCTGGAGAGAGGTCTGGGTTTTGTCCCTACTTCACGTCCAGACAAATTTCGACTCCATTGCGAGCTCGCACAGTTCTTTAGAAAACTTAAACTCAAGGCGTTTTTTGAGTCCAAAGAGCAGTCTGAAATCAACGAACAGGAGTTTGACACAACATTCAGACTAAAATCAACTTTCATGCCACCACCACATACTGTACCAGCAGCGATTACGGCTTTTGAACAGGCGGTCACAAAAGATCTGGAAGCCCTTGAGAATCCCAAACGGTTCAACAACTTCTCGGCGGCAGAACACAAAGCCCTGGAGAACTTGAAAAATGACAAAGATATTGTCATTAAACCCGCTGACAAGGGTGGTGGGATTGTCATCCAGGATACTGAGGATTACGACAAAGTCTGTCTAACTCTTCTGAATGACAGGACGAACTATATCCCTCTTACCACAGACCCTACTGCTGAAATGAAAGCACGAATATCTACACTTGTACGTGAGGCTGAGCTGAATGAACATATCTCACCCCATGAGGCGGCATACCTGATGGCAGGGGGTCCAACGATCCCATATTTTTATACATTGCCAAAAACACACAAAAATGTATCACCGCCACCAGGACGCCCCATAGTGTCTGGTATTGGCTCAGTATTGGAACCTCTATCTACCTTCTGCGACCATTATTTAAAGCCAATAGTGCAAAACTCCAGCACCTACTTGAAGGACACAAAAAGCCTTCTCAGGCTATTGAATGACATCTCTTTTGAACCAGACTCTGTCATTCTGGTCACAATGGACATAGAGAGTCTGTACACCAGTATCCCACAGGAAGAAACACTACGGGTACTGGCACAAGCACTGGACACAGTGACTTGGGAATACGTCACGCCAAAGGCTTTCATCTTACAATGTGCAAGGATGGCACTTAAAGAAAATTATTTTGAGTATAAAGGGCAACTGTACCTTCAATGCACGGGGACCTCAATGGGCAGCACCTTCGCTCCTAGCGTAGCGGGGTTGTACGTATATGATTTTGAGACCAAACATATCCTACCCTCATCCAACCCTTTTGCCTCCTCCATAGGATTATGGAGGAGGTACATTGATGACATTCTCATACTATGGACGGGTACTGAAAACAATCTGATTGATTTCCTGAGCTGGGTCAATACCCTTGACCCTTATCTAAAATTCACTCACAATCACAACAAGGAACAAATAGTTTTCTTGGACGTAGTGATAAAGATCGAGGGGACATCTCTCACCACTGTGACCCATCACAAACCTACGGCAAGGAACAACCTTCTGCAATTCAGCAGCTTCCATCCAAGGCCACTGCGTGAAAACCTGCCCTATGGGCAATACCTCCGTCTAAGAAGAAACTGCAGCAGCACTACAGATTATAAGACACAGGCAAAGGACCTAACTGTCAAACTGAGACAAAGAGGCTACCCACAACGAATCCTCAATAAAGGACAGACCAGGGCCCGTAACCAGCCTCGGGAAGCCCTCCTTGAAGAGAATGTGAAAATTGACACTGATGTCCCATTAACGTGTGTTACTACATATAGCACACTTTCAGACCATGTCAAAAAATCAATAAATAAGAACTGGTGAACTATTACCAGCAGTATTGGTGACTGGGAAAAACCACTTTTTTCCTTCAAAAAGGGCAGAAGTCTCAAGGATACCCTGGTCCACACAAGGCCACTGAAATGCCCACCATCACTTACCAGATCCGTCACTGAACCATGGCATTTACCCCCCATTACTGGCCATTTTCCATGCACAGACTGCAGTGTCTGTCATTTAACCACCCACACTAAACAGTTAAATCTGGAACCGGGCAAAGTATGGACCCAAAAATCCCATACCAACTGTAATTCCATGAACGTTATATACTTGATTACCTGCCCGTGTGCCAAGAGATATGTGGGAATGACGACCCGGAAAGTCAAGACACGCATTGGCGAACATCGCAGTAATGTTCGCTGTAAGAAAGTAACCACCAAACTCAGCGAACATTTTCTGCAGGCGAATCATACTCCCAATGACATGGCCTGGACAGTAATAGAACAGGTCAATAACCCCAGAAACAGAGAGAACATCCTGTTTGAAAAGGAGCAACGCTGGGTCTATAGACTCAACACACATATCCAAGGATTAAATGATCAAATACCCTGGGCTAGCGTTCTGAAACAGTAATACTGACCAGCAGTGACTCTTTTTCCTGTGGTACAATATCCCAGATCATTGTCCAAAATATGTATTAATAAGTAGCTCCAACAACATAAAAACGATGCACCACTAGTAGTAAATTCCAGGACACAGTACCTCTTGTTGTTTCCCCTATGCCTTATTCATGTGACCAATCTGTAGGCCAGTGAATTAGCCTATTAAGCCATGGCCTTGTACATTATCACTGAAGTCCGCGTCACAAAAACGGACTCAAGGCTCAATAACGGACCTGCCGATCCTTCGAGGCTTGCGTGCCAAGCCTCGTTATAGACACAACTTGTGACTCCATTCCTGTGCGCGCATGCGCACCATGCGTGCATTCCAAGCCTCATTTTCGTTCAGATAGACGCGAGCGATCCGCGCGCGGCAACGCGGGGCTTGCTTCCCAAGCCTCGTTTCCAAACAAACGCGTCCTATTGGCAGACGCCTCGACGCCTCCCCCTCTTAGCGCCGGGCTTGCCCCTTGCTCGTGATCCACGAGATCCAGCGGGGGACAGCTAGGTGCCGAGTGGGTGCCGGGCGTTGCGGGCGTAAGACCTACCTTTTGGACATCTTAAACAAGCTAAGTGTTTGTGTGTGTAACTCTGCCAGTTTCCTTGAACTCTCCGTATGTTTGTGTGTTTTTACCTTGATAGGGTGTGCCATTGTCGCTCCCACCCCCCCCCCTGAATCTATGGGGCGTGGTCCACTTTGATTACAAGTGAGGATTGTTTCGCTTATATTTCCATTATTTCACTATTATGCGTGCCGTTTTTAAGTTCCCTAATTCACGGCCAGCGGGGCTACGCATAACCATTACGTAGCTTCGTTTTCTACGCATCACCAAGGGGATTACTTCTCCGCCTCCTAACTATAGGTAATGTTATAAGTACGGGCAGCCGACCGGCTTCCCACACGGATGGACTTAGCACTGCAAGCCTCCATTTACATTACCTCACAAATTGCGCAACGCCTTGTGTCAGACAACTCGACTCTGGCACTAGTTGAGGCCCATCACCATGACTCTGGGGCACAACCTATAGTCTACAACGCAACCCATCACGGCCACGGCCTTTGAAAGGTTTGTTAGCACGTATCACGCCACACCACAGTCCAAATGGCAACAAAACTTGATCAATATTGACTACTTGTCTTTGTTTTTATGTCTTGTGTGTTCTCTGTTTGTCTACTTACAGACTTCTGGGCTCCTCGCAATAGAGGTAAAATCCCCCAGCCTTTTGGTTTGTATTTTTTAAAACGCACCTTTTTACACATAGTGCTACTTTTTAACTTTCACTGCCTACGGCAGGGTAGGCCTTAGCGCGCTTATACCTGCTGAGGTAACACTCGCTTACTGGTCCTGACGAAAGCCCTGTAAATTCACACACTTAAAGGGCAGAAACATGTTGACCTTCCCCTAACAGGGAAACACCAGTATTTCTTTTGGATAGTTTCCCTGCACATAGTCTTTAATTTTATTATGTCAAGTTGACCAGCGAATAAATGATTTTTTGGGACAACCTCTGACATTTTTACCTACACTCTTTTTTCACTCTTCACTCTCACAAAACCTGCTCCGCAGTCTCCTGGCGTCGTAGCACACTGGGGAGGTACTCGATCTCCCCAGTGGACCCGATGATGAAGCATGTCACCACTAGGGTGAGTGAGGGTTTCCTGAAAAAATCATGTATTTTTTCTTGAAAGTTGGCCCAGCCCTTTGACCAACAACAGCTGGCCTCATATTTTTACGTGCTATCTCCACCACATAAGACACTATACTGACGGACACTCTTCCTTTGTTTATGTACTTACTGATTGGGGACTAAGAGTGCCCTTGAACCCTGCCTCTCCTTTTGTTGACGGGTGATTCTGTAGTGGTGCTGAGTGGTGCTGTGGTGGTGCTGAGTGATAATGTGGTGATGCTGAGTGATAATGTGGTGGTGCTGAGTGGTGCTGTGGTGGTGCTGAGTGGTGCTGCGGTGGTGCTGTGGTGGTGCTGAGTGATGCTGTGGTGGTGCTGAGTGGTGCTGTGGTGGTGCTGAGTGATAATGTGGGGGTGCTGAGTGATAATGTGGTGGTGCTGAGTGATAATGTGGTGGTGCTGAGTGGTGCTGTTTTGTTGCTGAGTGGTTTTGAGTGAAGCTGTGGTTGTGCTTAGTGGTGTTGTGGTGGTGCTGAGTGATAATGTGGTGGTGCTGAGTGGTTCTGTGTTGGTGCTGAGTGGTGCTGAGTGATGCTGTGGTGGTGCTAAGTGATAATGTGGTGTTGCTGAGTTATAATGTGGTGGTGCTGAGTGATGCTGGGGTAGCGCTGAGGGATGATGTGGTGATGCCGAGTGGTGCTGTGGTGGTGCTGAGTGATGCTGGGGTGGCGCTGAGTGGTGCTGTAGTGGTGCTGAATGGTGCTGGGGTGGCGCTGAGTGATGCTGGAGTGGCGCTGAGTGATGCTGTGGTGGTGCTGAGTGGTGCTGGGGTTGCGCTGAGTGATGCTGAGGTTGTGCTGAGTGATGCAGGGGTTGCGCTGAGTGATACAGGGGTAGCACTGAGTGATGCAGGGGTTGCGCTGAGTGATGCAGGGGTTGCGCTGAGTGATGCAGGGGTTGCGCTGAGTGATGCCGTGGTTGCGCTGAGTGATGCTGGGGTTGCACTGAGTGATGCTGGGGTTGCGCTGAGTGATGCTGGGGTTGCGCTAAGTGATGCTGGTGTTGTGCTGAGTGATGCTGGGGTTGCAAGGGAAAAACAAGTCTAACAGAGGGCAGAAAAACAAGGGAAAAACGTGTCTAACAGGGCAGTAGCACAAAAAACGAGTCTGACAGGGGCAGAAGGGCACAAAAAACGAGTCTAATAGGGGCAGAAGGGCAAAAAAAACACTATGAATAAATGTAAGGTGCAAGCACATAAGGCAGGATGTACAGGAAATGCAGAAATATACAGTAAAGTGATGAAGAGGAGGACGGGGAGGGTCCCCAGAGAAGGACAGGGGAGAAGAGGCGCATGAAAGCGGACTCTGCTCGCCGAAGGGAAAGTAATTTGCATCTCTCTCAGATTACTGCTGCCGAGGCAGCCTGAGCTCCCAGAGTGAAAAGTGGGTCAATGGAGATTGTGAGGAATGCAATCCAATGGACAGGGGCGCAGGCGGGAGAGTGAAGGAGGCGGGTCGAGAGACGGAGTCAGTCACAGGTGGAGAGAGGCAGAGACACAGTAACAGATACGGACGTCCAAAAAGGGTGAATGAAGTACAAGCTGCGGCCAAGAATTAAAGCCTCGTTCCTAGTGGTACTGAGAAATCGAGATCTGACTGACTGCGTAAAAAACGAGTAATATAATGTGGTACTATCAAATGTTTTCATCCATTATAAGGTGCAAAACTCGAAATTTGCTTTATAAGTCAATTATAATTTTAGGGTCAAGGACTGGAAGGTGAACAGGGCTCAAAGAAGCAGAGTATATTGGGGGAAAAGTGAAGAGGCTGCCTGGGATTGGTATCAGGAGGGAGGAAGGGGGATAAAAGAACCCTAGGGCGAGAACAGCCTGACCTAAGGGAGCTCGAGCACTGGGCTTACGGTGGAGATTATCAGATAAGGGTCTCCTTTTTCACTTATTAGACTAACTTCCCAACACTTCTTTTGTGCTTTCCCTTAGCCAACATTTCCGTTCTGAAGTAACTGCAGAAAACAATAGAATACTTTACAAACGTTTCTTAATAAAAAAAGCAAAATGAATAAGATAGAAAACAGGAGGAAAGGGGAGCGTGCAAGAAAGTATTCATGCGAGTTACAGGGACATCCGTGGGCAGTGAATAATTAGAGGAGCAGCAGCCTTTGATGTGCCGGCCAGGCAGCGCTGGGAGGGGGGCTGGGCACGAAGGAAGGAGAAATACGAGTCACGGCTTGGCGGCCGTGAAGTGTGAAGCAGTGGGCGGGGAAGCAGATCCGTTTGAAGCTCTCGGAGGCAGGAGCAAATGGTAAGGGGAGGAGAAATGCTGCTGGAAGGCTCAGGCAAGCTTGTGCACGAGGACGTGCACTTCTACAAATCCGCTGGTTTAGCTTTTTGGTTTCACCCCAATAGGTCTCCCTACGAGACCTAAAAACTATGGGGCAATTAACCAACAAAGTGGCGAAGAGAGGTGTTAGCCGCCTTGGCGTAACGCCTCTCTTCGCCACTTCGGAAACGCTAGGCTGCACCATATTACCAAGGATACTGTGCAGCCTAGCATTTCCCCCTGAGATGGCGATACGTTTTACAACTTAACGCCAGCGCAGGCTGGGAAAGTTTGTTTATGTACAGGAAGGTGTTCCTTCCTGCACATAAACGAAGCTTAAATGCCATTTTGTAACTTACATGTTTGCTGCTTCATGCAGCACACATGTAAGTTACAAATTGGCATTTTTGAAAAGAGGTTTGTTTATGTACAGGAAGGGGCACCTTCCTTTACATAAACAAACCTTGGCATTTTGCTTTTTCCATGTGTTCTGCACAAGGCAGCACACATGGAAAAAGCAAAAAAACAAGGAGAAATGATGCATTTCTCCTTGTTTCGCCACCTTAAGAACAGGTTTTTCCTGTTCTTAAATTTGGCGCTGCCACCTATTATCACCTCTCGTGATAATAGGTGGCAGCGTCGAAGTGAATGGATGTTGCGGTGGAACGCCCACCGCAACACCCACTGCATGCCCCCTTTCACAATGAGTTTATCATGAAAGGGTCCCTATTACCAAGGCAGCGTTAAGTCAATTAACGTGGCTTTGATAATAGGGCGATGTAAATGTGTATTGATATAGCGCACTCCTACCCTGAGGTCTAGTAGCGCTGTATTCATACCGCTGTGGAACCCTTCCTGGCTTTTCTGTGAGATGTCTACTCCAGGGCACACCCAAGGTGAAGCCAAGCATCCAAGCGCTGCTGGGGCCGCAGTGGAAATTAAGCAAGCTATTGCCCAGAGTCACAGAGTGGGACCCATGATTAGACTAGGCACCGAGGCGAGAATTATCAGGTCCGGGGAGATCGAGTCCAAGAGCCGCCGAGGCGGGAATTGAACCCTGGTCCCGGCCAGACCTCTGCATCAGGGTCTGCTGCTCTAACCATTGAGCCACGCTTCTAAACGCGGAAATATGCAAATATCGCCGTGTTATCGGCAGAAAAGTTCTGATAATGCGGCGATAATGGGCTTGATAATATGCCCCTATAATTTATAGATCTCAGGTTCGAAGATTGCAAGACTGCTCTGCGTGTGAATGTTGATGTTGCAGGGAAGTGTGTGTGTGTTTATGTGCTGTGCATCTGATGGACTCTATAAGTAACAATCAGCTTACATGTTCAACTATGTGCATTTAGCCTTTCATTCTACTGAAGTAATTGCAAGTAGTAGCAAGTACTGGTGAAAAGTATCACTTAGTGTCTTATTACGATGTTGGTCGGAGTTGCCTCCACCCAACACTGTTGCAGTCTTGGGACGGACGGAACTTCGGTCGGCGGTCCCAACACCACAATTACAATGCGACCACACATGGAGCGGTCGCATACTCCCATTTCTCAATTGGATCTTGTGCAATGGCTGTAAACCATCTGTATGTCGAAACACGTTGGCAGTACCTACTTGTTAAAAGAATCTAAGAAATAAAGAATCTTCTTTGTACACGAAAAACCAGTGAAAGAGTTGTTATTGAACAACGAAGTATCGTCGTCTAAATTGTATTTCCGCTTATCTTTCTGTCTAAACTGCATCTTATTTGTGGCTGTGTGGCAGCTGGTCATTTGCAGTCGCCAATACGTGTGCCTAAATACATAAGTGACTAAACTGGGTAGTGCAGTGCCTTTGAACCTTACTGATGTTCTCTGCTTTGAAGCTTTCTGACACTCATCGTAATCGGCCCTTTAATATTAAGGTGGCAAAATGCAATCCAGCTTGAGTCGTTCTGCAAAAGGGCACCATATAAATGGTAGCATTATGAAAGGAATTAATGGGATAATCAGACTCTTCAAGAGGTCCCATACCTGGAAGAGTCATGATCCTCCTGGAACGTGGCTGGACTGTACGTGTGGTGGTCTGCTCTCTTCCTCCCGTCCGGCTTCTACGGCAATTTTATCATTGATTTTCTGAAGAGGGTCGGATCCATGGTGACACATTATTAAAATAGATAGGAATATTTCCCTAATGCCACCAACCATTTTTAAAATGCCCAAGTAACCTTCTTTGCAAATATTATTATGTGTTGTTTAACACATGAAGCCACATATTAGCACAAATAGAGTAACTAGCACTTTCTCCTCAATACCTGTGTTAAATTGGGTTTCTGGTTTGCAGAGGTATGCACCCTGTCCCATCAGGAACCACAATTCTAGTTAGAGAAAGTCATAAACACTCACTAAATTATCGTGTGACCCTCCCCCACCCCCGGTACCTTAACACAGAGCAGTCAGGCTTAACTGAAGAAAAAACGTGTAAAGTATATGTGCAACACTTCAAAGAGTAAAACAGGGAAACACCACACTAAAAGATACCAAAATAGAGCTTACTGTAATGGAAAAAGAAGACCAAAACAAAAATAAATCTGATAAGTTGAATAGGGGTATGAATTTTTAAAGGGTAAACTGAAATGTAGTGCTTAAAAGAATAACGCACCAACCAGGGCTATCTGGTTATGCTAGATCTGGTCAAATCCAAAAGTTTAGGCCAACTGCAATGGATCGCAGGTTGGCTTCAGATTCCGGCTTTGGCCTGCTGCAATGTCCCTTGTTTGCTTAGAAGTTGAGGGCAAGATGTGAGGAGGAGAGGAAGCGTTGATGGTCCACACAGGTCAGTGATACATCAGTTCCGAGCCTTGCAACAGCAAGGATGAGTTGAGAATGGAATTGATGCGCTGCACAGTCGGCAATGTGTCACAGTTGATCCTCACAACAGAGTTCTTTGCATCAATGGTGATGTGTGGATTCTGCTGAAGCAGCAATTTAACCCACTTCCAAGGGCCTTGGACTGAATTGGTACCACTTAGAAGTGCAGACTCACAGATGGTAGAGTTCCTCTGCTAATGCAGGTGAGTTGGAAGTCTTTGATGTTCATGAGACTTCAGAACAGGAGGCAAGTCCTTGGAGTCACTCTGCAATCTGGTTCAATTGATATGGGTCCAGTTCTCCCCACCCAGGCAAGGAGGCCATCAGGCAGCTGGTCAGCACAGCAAAAAAGCATTTCTTCTATAGCAGCAGTCCAGAAGAGTAGCAGTCCTTCAGCAGTTTCAGTTGAACTGGAACTGCTATTGAATTCACGAAACAGACGCTGTGTGCTTCGGAATAAAAGAATTGTTTTTTGAGCTGCTAAAGAGGTTAAGCATGTGATACAAACAAAGTGGTCCCAGAACAAACGAAGAGCAATATAGAGCAATAGCAATATCAATTGATTATAAACTAAATCCAAGGAAAGTTTGCAGCATTGTTTTTAATCACAACCAGCAAGTGCAATAAATTGCAAATAATTCATAAAATACATAAATATATATACACACATTTAGTGCCCCTAATGGAAAGGAAGGGTCAGGGTGGTGATGGGAAGTGTAGGGAAACTGAATAAGTGACAAACTAATAGTCAGTTTGAGCCTTACTACATAAAATGGCAAATGACCAGCAGTTCACAAATAAATCAAACAATCTCATGCTTCAATGGGCAAAGCAAAACTGGCAAATAACAGAAGCTGAGGGGAGGGAGAGTGTGTCGACGTTTCGACCCAGAGTAGTTGCTGGTACTGGCTACGACCTTGCTAGAGGGTCTTCATCAGGACAGCGGGAAATCAAGTGGGGCGGACAATCTGAACAGAAAATAATAATAAATTAATCAAATTGGTCATGAAGATCCATGTATGTCTTATACAGGGTTATAGATGTTTGAAAGGGTGATTACCAATAGATCGTATTACATCCGACTATTGTCGAAGCACGGCTGCTCAGAGGCAGGGCACATCAGGGAAGAGTATGAAACTGCAGTAAAAAATGACAAAAATGGCAGTTAGCCAAAAATGTCAGAACATCGCTTGTTTGGGAGTGTTCAATAAGACAAAGAACTCATGTTTGTAAGAACCAAAGAAAGACAGGGCAGTGGTATGTCTGAATGGCGGGGGAAGATCAGTCCTAAAAAAGGAGAGGTATACAGAGCACACTACCATCAAAAATGACTGTAAATTTTCTGGTGTACTGAAAATCGTGTAAAAAAGGGGGAAGCACTCACAGATGTTTGTGTGAGGGTTTCTGGTGACTGCGCTAGCAATTGGTATATCTGGGAAGTCAAAAAGGTTAAATTACTTTTGGTGATAACACAGCAATAGAGAAATATACCGCATGGATACCCATCGTTGTAAAAAGGTACCAGTGGTGGATATTGTTGGATGTTAATTGGGTCCCTTGCGTGTATGTAGAACCTAAAAAACAACAGAGGGAGGAGCCATTCAGTGCTTTTTATCACTCTAGTGAGGGCTACCAAAACACCGGTAATCCGTTCCTGAAATGATCGGGACTGAACATACCTTAATTAAAAGCCTAATGGAATCTCAGCTGGGGGTCGCAGAGACGGTGGTATTAGCGGGATCGGGCAGGGAAGTTCGGATCCTGCAACGAATGAATGTTCAAAAAGTGGGTATAGAATTTACGTGTCGAGATGGTAAGAGGTGTCGAGAATATTCAATAGTGCAACCCTACGTACCTTCGTGAATAAATTCTTCTAGTCGTAAGTGGGGAGTCAGAGCGGGACGCCTACTCGGTATACACAAATGTAAGGAGGCGTGGGGATTCAGTTCCAGTATTATCGCTCGTAAGGTCACGTGTCCACTGCATAGAGGACAACGAAAACAGACTTGATACACAGAGTAGGGAAAAATTCGAAAACAGACTTCTGAGAGTTAGTCCCTGGCGAACCATAATTAGTAAATCAAAAACTTTTGTTATATCTCCAAAAGCGCATTGTAGTTGTCTTGAAAATCCAGACCTTACACGAGCCACAAGTTCAAAAGTCAACTCGCGGTTGGTGCCATCTCTTATTCAATAAGCAGCCACCATCTGGCGTCGGGCGTATATAATTATTCTCCAATTCAGCACATATAGACTTCGATCGAGAGGGGGGGAAGAAAAAGGTTAGCCAATTAAATGGCATGATTTCATCGATATTGATAAAATAAGGAGTGGGTGATTGATGCATATCCACTTGTAGTCTTCCAGTATGTCTGGCGTACCACTCACACAGGATGGTAAAGGCCACATAAGTACGCGGATTGTTATTAATATCAATACATAAAAACCATTCTTGACTATAAACATATGACAGTGATCATATTATACAACGGCACATTCTTGATTAGGGACACATGGCAATGAAGTTCATTTGTGTAATGAGAGATTACAGTGTCCAATCATAATGGAATCTACTGATCACAGCAAAAGTATTAGTTCAGATTGGCAGTTTGTACAAATGTACTCTCGTTTTCATTCAACCCAAATCTTACAGAGTCAAACAGGAACATCCATGTGGATTCTCGTATATTCAGAATGTTTGCAATATTACCACCCCTGGGTCCCAATGTGATTTTTTCTAAAACCACCCACTTGAAACCATCTGGTGGATGCTGGGCAGTTTTGAAGTTGTCGACTAAAGGGGCTCCTGCTACATCACATCTGATGCTGCTAGATTGTTGTAAAATTCTCATTTTGGCTTTTTGTTGAGTTTGCCCTATGTAGATTAGGTTGCAATCACAGATGATGGCGTAAATTACGTTGGAAGAATTGCAGTTGGTGTGTGACTTCAAGGGTATCCTGTGCTGTTTGTATTCAAAGACCTTGGTATTAATGGAGTTACAGCATGCTTTGCATTGTGTACATCTGTGATGGCCAGTTACAGGTGGCAGATTCCAAAGGGAAAGCACAGTGGTGGGTTCCGCAGGTGGTAAGAAGGAACGCACAACATGGTCCCTGATGGTTTGGCCTTTTTGAAGGCATGCAGGGGCGGTGTTGTCAGTCCAATATCCTCTGATACAATGGTCCAGTGCTTATTGATAATCTTTTTTAACTCTATTTCTCTCAGTGGAGAATGTGGTGACACAGACTATTCTGTCCATCTGAGATGTGGTTTTTGATTTAGGTTAGAGGAGGCACTCTCTGTCATTGTACCAAGCTCGTTTTTTGGCTCGTTTAACGAGTCGCCTGGAAGAACCTCTTTGTATAAGCCTGTTCATCAGATCCTCAGATTGTTCCATGTAATGATGTTTTTCGGTACAATTCCTGCGAAGACGCAAGAATTGGCCGAAAGGCAAATTGTCTCTTAGGGCTCTAGGATGGTGACTGCTGTATTGTAAAAGAGAGTTACGTTCACTTGGTTTCCGAAATAATGTTGTTTGTAGGTGGCCACTGTTGTCATAGATGGTAAGGTCCAGAAAATCAACCTGTTTGACAACAAAATTGAAAATGAATTTAATATCAGCAGATTGCATATCCAACCATGTATTGAAGGCAGATAGTTGATTTTGGCAACCTTTCCATATTAACAGGATATCATCGATGTACCGTACCCATAAGACCAAATGGTTGCGGAAGGGATTCTGATTATTAAGGATGATATCGTCTTTGAATGCCGCCATGAAGAGTATCGCCAGGTCAGGGGCAAAAGTAGCCCCCATCGCAACTCCTTTTGTCTGTAGCTAAAACTGATTTTGGAACATAAAGAGGTTAAGCAAGCATATTAATTTGTTCTCTCCTGACCTTTGAGACACCATTATTCCAGTATTTTCTCAGGTTTTTAAATCTACTCTCTGTGGACATAAAAAAAAAATTTTGTCCTGAAGATGGTCTCAATGATTTGCTACAGCGAAGACCAAAACGTCGACCGTTAATCCATTCTCTTTAGCGATTGTTAAAATTAACTTTTGAGTATCTGATCCAGTGTATAGGACATACTTATAACTTCACTGTCTGGAGATGGATTAATACATTGACAACTAAGAGATGTTTGTCTGTATATAATCTATATGTTTTCTGTTGTCAGTGTGATTTCATTTTGTGTCATTGTATTTTTTGTACCCCTAGATATCATCAGTTTTGTTTGATTCACTGACATTGTTCTTGTTATTCTATGGCTTTTTGAAATAATTTTTTTTACAATTTAGTGAATTTACAAATGTGTTAAATATCATTTTGATTTGTTCTTGTGAGTGTTATTAGATATTAATCCTTAAAGATATTTCATGAATGTTTACAAATTCTTTTTTGGTTTCAATAAATCTCTTGTAGGCCTCTTTACCTTACAACTTTACTACCCAAGCCCACAAGGGTCGATTGGGTTGCCCAATTACCTATAACAAACTTTAAAAAAATAGCATTTTCAGAATTATAACTTCAAATCTGACTTCATCAAAAGTTGTACTTTTAAATTGGGATTCCAGAGACACTTAACTTGGGGGTCCAATCGCTTCCCAATTGGGAACTACGTTTACACAGTAATAAGGAAATCGCAATGTTATCCTTTGGGAGAGGTAGGCCTTACAGGAGTGAAAAACTAAATTAAGGGCTTTTCACTACCAGGACATGTAAAGCCTAAATGTACATGTCCTACCTTATAAATACACTGCACCCTACCCTTGGACGGTCCAGGGCCTACCTCAGGGTTGACTTTAATGATTTTGAAAAGGAAGGTTTGGACTTGGCAAGGGTTTAACTTGCCTGAGAAACCTGGCAGTTTCAAACTCCACACATAGGTTCTGCACTGGCAGGAATGAGACATGTTTAAAGGGCTACTTAAGTGGGCGGCTCAATCAGTATTGCAGGCCCACTAATTTCATTTCACTTACAAGCCCTGGGCACATGTAGTGCTAGGGACTTACAAGTAAATTACAAATGCTGAATGTGGATAATACAATGTTGCCATGTTTTAAGATGAGAGCCCATGCACTTTAGCTCTGATTAGCAGTGACAAAGTGCCCAGAGTTTTAGGGCGAACAAAAATGAATACAGCAAAAAGGGGCGGAGGAAAGCAAAAGGTCAGGTGAAACCATGTCAATAATGCCAGGTCCAACAATCTGTAATGTTTAAAAAAACATGAATATTTGATGCAGTGAGTCATATTCATGAAATATATTTTAATCTGCTGTAGTCCAGCTCATGAAAACTTTGCAGTTGTCTATTTTCAGTAGAAATTGTTATAAATGGGGGTCTCTAGTTGGCAATGTTTTTCACCTTTGTCCAAGTAGGGACCCTTCTTCCTAGTAAGGGTAAGGGGGCTACACTTCTAAAATAACCCTGGCTCACCCATTTGATAGCTTGGCACGAGCAAACAGGCTTATATCTGGGGAACTGTGTAAAGCATTTTTGCATGCACACAGTAACACCGTGAAAACACTACAAATGGACACCACGCCAGTTTAGAAAAATAAGCAAAAACTTTTCTAAACCAAACACAAAAAAAATCCAAAATACAATACTGTAAAAATCGTTACTTTGCAATATAACCTTTAAATTGCAGAAGTATCCACAAAAAACAGTTCTTCCAAGTCGGTAGCTGCGTCCGGGGCTACCACGATGTTGAAAACAACAGAGTCTAACAGTTCCAGCCGACCACGTCAGTACAGGACGGGTAAAGCGTTAACAGACTTGTGAACAGTACCTTTCTCATTGCGGCTAACATGTTAGTGCGAATCGAACGGAGCAACCATTGCGGATATGTTGCGAAAATGGAAGCGGTGCAGTGTGCTGTGCCCTCAGGATGCAATGCAGGCAGCTGCTCTGTGACGATCATCCACATGGCATCAGTGAGACCAAGGCTTACGGTGCAGGATGAGTCGGTGTTCGAAGTGGTGCTGGCAGGCCGCGTTGCAGGCGACGGAGCTGTTCAATGTTCGGTTCAGGCAGCAACAGTGTCGGTGACGTTCAGGCAGGGTGTAACGAGGAGGTGCAGAGTGCGGTGCCCACAGAATGTGGTGCAAGCAGTGGTTCGGTGACGATCAGCCAGACAGCACCAGTTAGACCAAGGATACGGTGTGAAGTGCAGCGGTGCCTTCTGTGGGGATTTAAGGACACGGAATCCTGCAACAGATTCGGTTACAAAGTCGGTTGCAATTTTCTTCTACAGTAACTGAAACCAGCGATCCAGACACGGTGCCCAGAAGGATGGTGAGGTCTTTGCTGTTCTTGAGACCTCTTGAATGGGGGCAATCTCCATTTCCAAGCCTTTGGAGATACTTTCCAAAGCAGGATACACACACACAGTTGCTCTTCTTGGCAGAAACAGCTACTGCAGTCCAACCCCAGACAGCCCACAGCAAAGGGTCATTATTCCTCTTCTAGTTTCTTCGAGCTCTTCTCCTTGGCAGAGGTTCCTCTCATAGTCCAAAAGTGAACTAAAAGTCTGGGGTTTGGGCCCCACTTTTTATAGTACAAAATCCTTTGTTCTCTAAGGCAGAGAGTGTATTTGCCCAACCAGAACCAGTTTTGTCTTCTCTTGTGTAGCTGCTCGGCAGGAGGTGGAGTGAGTATCGTTCAAGGCAGACCAGACCCATTCAGGTGTGAAAGAAATCTCCTCCGCAACTCTGAAGGCAGCCCAACCCTGACTCACCCTGGACACACCTCACCCCCAAAATGGCTGACTGAACAAAATGCACATCCCCAGGCCCTGTTACTCCAAAGCCAGACAGTCAAACACAAACCTAGCCGAGGCACACTGGAAGGCTAAGCAAGAAAATACCTAGTTTGTAAAAGTGGTATTATCAAACACAGAATTTAAAAATCATCCTTAATAAAAGATGCATTTTTATATTCTGAGTTCATGCATACTAAACTCCATTTTCCAATCTTGTCCCAATGGCAAGCTATATTTATAAGATGTTATAAATAAACTCCCATTATATCCTATGGGGCACATAGCCATTTAATAGTGGAAAATGAAATTGCAGTTTTTCACTATCAGGACATGCCAAACACATCAGGGCATGTCCTAACTTTCACAAACACTACACCCTGCCCACAGGGTATATTGGGTATACCTTAGGGGGAACTCACTTGTAAGAAAAGGGAGGGTTAGGGCCTGGCAAGTGGTTGCACTTACCAAGTCGACATGGCAGTACCAAACTGCATACAGACACTGCAGTGGCAGGTCAGAGTTACATTTACAGGCTGCTCATGTGGGTGGCGCAATCAGTGCTGCATGCCCACTTGCTACATTTGACTTACAGGCCCCTGGCACACACTCTGCACTGTACTAGGGACTTACCAGTAAATCAAATATGGCAATCATGGAATCACCAAGCCATCATAACAATTTACAGGACAATCACTGGTCGCTTCTTCCCGGAGCAGGACCTTATAACCCTGGTGCAATCGGTGGTCCTCCCCAGACTGGACTACTGCAATTCTCTTCTTACTGGTTCCCCAAATCCCACTTGTCCCCCCTTAAATCTGTTTTCCATTCAGCAGCTCATTTCATTTATAGGGCCAAAATAAGCGACCACATCACACCGATGTTATCCACCCTCCGCTAGCTTCCCATCGAGGCTAGAGCTATCTACAAGACTGCCCTATATCATCCACAAAGCCTTGCACTCCTCCTCTCCTCGCTACCTGGCGAATAAACTGAAACTCTCTGGAGGCTCTAGACCACGAAATGTGGAAAATCTACTGCTTGAACCTACCACTTTCAAGAAGGAAAGATCGATGGCCCAATCCTTTTCAGGCAACGCGGTGAGAATCTGGAACTCCCTTCCGCCACAGCTCTGGACCACCGCCTCCTCCCAGGCCTTCAAAACAGACCTCAAAGTTCTCCTCCTCCAAAGACACCTCCAAAAGTAATTTCACGTCCTCTCTATTATCTGAAGGAAGACCTCCCTTTACTGAAAATTCTATGCTCCATGACTATGGAAATGCCTTCCCAGTGTGTTCTTGTGGTTGGAGTGTTTGCCATTTATTGCAGTATTATCCTTGTACCTGTGTTTGGTACTCTTTTGTAACATGCACACACCACTTTTCTCTTGTAACACACTGTTCGCTACCTCTCGAATTTTGTTTGCCTTTGATACTTGCACAAGTGCCACCACTGCCTATGTAACGTTTGTTATTGTGCCTGCGTGTCTAGCATATATTGCAGTATTATACCTCTAATTGTACTTTGCTTTCTCTTGTAACCTGCACACTTGTCACTTTCTCTCCTGTGCACTGTTTGCTACCTCATGTATTTTGTTTGCTCACAATTGTCATTTTTACCTCATGTAACTTAACGTCTGCTTTTGTAATATGTTCACGTGTCATTTTCTCCTCATGTATCAGTTTTGTTCCTATTGTGAAGCGCTCTGACAACTTTGGGTAAAGTCCGCACTATATACAAACGCATAAATAAATAAATACATAAATAATAAAATAAGTAGTGATAAAGTGCCCAGAGTCATAAAACCAAAAAAAACAGGTCCAAAACAGGAGGCCAAAAAGCAAAAGGTCTGGGGATAAACCAGCTGAAAAAGTCAGGTCTAGCAGGAATGCACTGTGATACAAAATAAGTATAAAAGTAGAAACAGAGGTGCTTGAGATATCCAGTTGAACATACTTTTCCAACTGTGTCTCATTTTCCCAGAGGTACTTGGGGAAAGGGAACCAGGTGAAGGTTTCCAGGATAAGTCCTGAGAAGGTGCGATTATGTTTTTCCTGTGGAATCTTATTTCTACTATGCAGAGTTCTCCATAGCAGAAATGTCTGCACAGATGGGATATGAACACTTGTGCAAATATAATCTAGTTATTTTTCCACTGTCAAATTATTGTTCTCTGTAGAAAATGCTCCTCCACACCAACAAACCTGGGAGTGATATCTTCCCCTTCTCACCCTAGAAGTGTAATTATGCCAGCCCGGCACAGGACAAAAAATGCAATCCTTCACAGGGTGAAAGGGGAGAGTGAGAGGTGTTTCTGAATTTCCACAAACATAAAAAAAATATGGCATTACCAAACTTCCAAGGCCTACCAAACCTTGGAACACCCATTTTTCACCCTTGTCTAGAATTTAAAACTGGTGAGATCTCTGTACTCTTGGCAGAGATCTCCACCCAGTAATTGAGTTAACGCCTAACAGGAATCCTTTTACGAGTTCCTGGCTCGCTGAAATGAGGTAAACAAGTTTTTGATTGAAGGTACCTTTGATAATAGACTCCAACATGTCTGATTCAGATTTTTTTCTTTCTTGGGTTAAGCACATTCCCCCATTGAGGGAGAGTGAACTGATATATTCTTTCTAGAAATATGATATACACAATTCTAGTATCTGGAAAATGCAAGCATAAGTTTAGGTAACTTTTCCTCGAAGATTTGGTGGTGTATATATAGCATTTATAATATTCAAGTCCTATTTGGTATACCCCCAGAATTTAAAAAAGCACTCACTGTTGGTAAGGGTCGAAGAGATTGTCAGCTCTGGGTATTCCATAAAAATATGAATATCATCTGAGTATGCGACTATTTCATATGGGGTGTGGCCAAATGAAATGCCTAAAATACTTTGTGAATCATTAATCATTAGTAATAGGGGGTCAAATAAAATTAGAAACCCAAAACCCTGCTCGTAAAAACAAAATTAGAAAACCATTATTTGTATACATTTATACATTAATACAACTATAAATATGCATTACAACAAATTCAAGATAATAAATTATCCTATTAAAAACACAAATAAAAATTATGAGCACAATTAAACACACTATAATAAATGATATACTAATTAACAACTATATAGTCTAAACCAATTTTTGTTACAATGATATTGAAAAACAACACTTAAAACAATATTTTTACCTGCGATATTACTGTTGATGATATTTTTGACATCCCAGTATTCTTGACACAATATTTTCATATCACAAAACATCGTATTGGATATATGTTTATATTTATTAAATTGCATTGTGATTTTAAGGCAATATTCAATGTTTTTAGAATATTTTGGTGAAGTATGCCAGTAATATAGCAAATATTACACCATATTACTGTGTTCATCTGCCCCATTCATATTGCAATGAATATCTGTGAGTACTGCTGTGCCGGAATTGATCAAATATTTACTGTGGTAGATCACCATCTTCTCCACCGTGGACACAGCATTCACTCTAGCTGTTGTATATTTGAAGAAAATAGAAACCTTCTCAGGGGTCTCACTGATACTTGGTCCTTTTAAACAAATAAAGAAGAAATTGGCACAGAAGCTATAATATTTATTTATTTATTTATGTATTTTCTTATATAGCGCAGGAATTCGACCCCCAAAGGGGTATCTCTGCGCTTGTGTTCTTACCATAAACCAGAGGCCAGAGGTCAGTAAACAAACAAAAAATACAAGGTAAAAGTAACATCTTTAATAACATCAAATGAGGGAGACTACGTCACACAGAAGCCTTAGCAACTGAATGAGGCAGTCTAAGGAGTACAAAAACCAGGGGTCTTATATATGCTTAGGGTTACATAGTCAGCATAAGACCAAGGGGCAGTCCTGGCTCATGTAAGCATGCAAAACGCCTAATATGGGCATGCAAGATCTGCTTGCTCAACAAAGTGGGAGAAGAGTTACTTCTCCATACAGCAGCAAAAATAGTCTGACAGTTATACTAGAGGAGCAGGTACATTCTACTAGCTAGGCCTCTCTGAGCATGTGCAAGGCTCTGAAGAGGGAAACAGCACATGGCGAGCACATTGCTACCTAAAATGGCTGCCAAAATACAAAATGACTTTCAGCTCATGCTAACAAATCCCTGCAATCTTTAACATATTGGTATCTATAGTGTTGTCTCCATTTGATGAAACCCCAATGTGTTTGGTACTAAGAGAAACGTGTGATACATACTGTGTGCATCTGAATGTGTGTGTGAGAAAGAGAGACAAAAAGACTTGAAAAGGCATAGAGTGAAGAGTTCGAGTTAGAGGGGGGTACAGGGAGTATCATGGCCACCTCATATTCGTCCATGCTTCAGAATGCCCTGCCTAAATGGGAAAGAGCAGGAGGTCATTATTTCTACCAATGTCAGTAAGCAAAACAAGAGTCAACGTCCATCCATTTTATATGTACTTTGCTAATGCAAAGTTGGTAAAACACACAGCTAATCGAGGGTGTAGAGAATTGCTTACAAAATGTTTACAGAGCCAGGTTGTCCACAACAATTCTGTAAAAGGTTTGTGCAGCAAGTTTAGATACATTGACTGGACTCACTCAGTGGTTGTCTTATCAAATAATAAGCCCATAAAATTTGGAGGTAGAATTCACCTGGTCTGCACAAAGCGCTGAATGTAAACAATATCTGCCTTGTTTGTTGTTACCACACATATACTAGTAGATTAACAATGATTTAGAACCACCCTCCAAGAACTACATCTTTTGTATCTGGAATTTGTACGTGTACCCAGTAAAGTAGTTGAATACTGTACCAACTATGTAGTTTGGCCAAAATGTCTGAATGCCAAAGAACTGAAAACCTCCATTAGTAATTTTGTATCATTGCATCGGTGAGGGAAGACAGTGCACATCCAACATAACGTGATCATTGGAATTGCAAGAAATAGTGAAATCTGTGTAATAGTGATTCAATACTTTCAAATTGTTTCCTTAATCATCCCCATAATGCTAGTACTACAGTTTCACTTTTGGACATCATCTGAGACCTAGAGTCATCCCGTCTTCTTTTCATCACCCCCCATAAGATCACTTTAATTGCAAGCACTTTACCACTAACATCACTATAAGCTATTTACAGCATTATCCCCAGTGCATATATGGTTTTTTCCCCAAAACAAACAGAAAAATCCACCCCTTCATTTGTATGCCTGCACTGCCTTCCTCTGCTAAAGTCTAGCAACACATACAGCATTTGTCCTTTTTAGGTCTCTCCTAGGCAGTGCTTGCACTGTCTCGTTGAGACATGTAGTATATAATATATTGTGGAAGCTTTCTGGAAGCTCCACCCACTCTCTGCCCATCTCTTTGATTAGCTTTGATCCTAAATGATGGCTTCTGATTGGTTTTAGGCTTGTTAGTCCCCCCTCCTGACGACCATATTGTGATTTTTATCCTTCCATGGCTATTGGCCCCTTTACTCCAACACTATTTTCTTTCCTGTGTTACCCCCGCGCCCTCCCGCAGTCCGTGACTTCTCACCTGTCTTTACCCCCCTCCTCACTCCTGTTCGTGCCTTCTTAGACCCCACACTCCCATTTCCAATGCAATAGGTCTCGCGTAAATACCAGACCTATTGCACTGCAAATGCTTTTTTTATCGTGGGATTGGCTGGGTGAATTTGCACTCTTTTTTTCTGTCGATCCTGGCATGTTGGACGTTGTAGTCCATACTGAGCTGAGGAAAAAGACAAAGATATGAAAATAAACTATAATCCCCATAAATCACCTTGAACAACGGAGCCTATGAGAGCATTTGTTGAAGGTGGGAGGCGGGTGCTACATCTCACATACGCTTCCGGTTAGTGTCTCATGTGGAAGTCAGCGCTCGCACACACCACTCACGGCTCGCTGTTGTTTAATTTATATTAGGCTGGTCTGATGTTTGCTCAGTTCATCTTTTTGCACAAACAGTCAGTAAAATGTATTAGGATTTAGTTTCTTGTGTGCCTGAAAAGTGTCATGCGAGCAGAGATCGATGGCGCTTCCTGACTGCACTCATACTAAATAGGTCCGGGAGAGCCAGTCCTTAGGTGTGTGTACTTTTTACTTGAAACACAATGTTTCTTCACATCTTACTCAAATTCAGAAGTTATGTTCACTCGTTGTATCTTTTAATAACTCATCCAGAGATAATTTTCAAAACTCCATAATCCATAATCATAAGTATTTCATATGATATCACGCTCTTTGAAATACCCAATGCATTTCGGGTCAATAAGAACAACCCTTCATCAGGAGTTAAAGTGGATTATATGAAATACATATGAATATGGATTATGGAGTTTTGAAAATTATCTCTGGATGAAAAAATCCAAGCCCGATGGTGCAAGCCACCTTTCATGACGTCACTTCCGGCCGTGACGTCATTTCCGGTGACAGAGTCCCCCCACTTATTTTTTTACGACTTATGCCCTGTACACCACACACATTGGAAATGATCAGACTACTTTTAATGAGGGGCTTAGAGTGGATCATATGGATCACACAGGTGAATACCGGAAGTGCCTGTCCCCGTGACAGCTGAAGTCAAGTTCTCAGGGTTCTTTCCTGAGTTGGTCAGGTGCCAGGTCACTAGAGGAGCACAGCATAGGGCTGCCAAGAAGGGGAGCGCAGACTGTTCCTCCAGCGGGGGCACTGGAGCCCTGATGCTCCCATCTTATTAATAGTGATCAAGCCCCTTACTCTTTTCCTATTGCCTCTGTCTCTTTTCCACGTATCATCATTTAATTTTCTCCTGTTCTGTTTACCCCTTGTTTCCCTTGCTCAGTACTCTACCTTTTCCTCTCCTTATCTCTGGCACGTTTTCCTCCTGTGTACCATTCCTTTTAATTCTGCCCTTTCCTTGCTGCCTTGGTTGACTGTTTGCAATGCGTACCATTTTGTTAAATTCTAGCTCTAATCCTACATCTAATCTCCCTTTACCCCAAATTCTCTTTGGCCTCCTTTACATTTCTATTCCTGTCTTACATCATCTTTTCTCCTATCCTCCTTTAAACCCACACCTTTTGCTCCTTTGCCCCTTACTCCATCTCGTTCTCCCTATCTGTATACCTGGTCCCGCTGTGCCCCTCTCAGCTCCAGGGACTCCGGGAGTCCGACTAGTATACTGAATTTTACCACTCTGTGGCTCATAAGAGTGGCAGCAGAGAACTTGGACGCCGTATTGACACAGCCTAAAAATGGATTCTGCGAAGGTTGTGATTTATTTGATGAGAAAGATTAAGGGCACCAGCTATGGTACAGAGATGTTGCAATGTGTTAACGATACGCTCCCAGAGAATCTTTTCGTTGATTTTGGAACAAGCCACCATTTGAGATTCCAGTGCAGGGGCTTGCAAGGGTATCCATTATGCGTTAGAGTCTGCATGGCCAATAACCTGCTGTGAAATCTTAGATGCCCCCGCGACAGGTTTCACCAGCAGCAGAACAAACGCAACTTTGGGACATGGAACTTGCTCGGCACACTGCAATATGTGCTATTGGCTGTGGTATAGAGTGAGAATGCGTTTGTTTGGTAAAGCCAATCTCACGAAACAAAAGAAATGCAGGTGGTAAGACCAACATGCATCTGAAGTAGGGTATACAGAGAGAGAGTGAGTGTAAACAGGGTTTTGAAAGCTGCATATACATAAAGCAAATAACACGAAACTGAAGAAAAGCATGCAGCAAGACCGACGTGCATCTGAAGTATGGTATGCAGAGAGAGAGAGTCTAAACAGAGGTTTGAAAGCTGATTGTATACTGTAAAGTAATCGAGCTACAGTGAAGACCACAAGTTGCATACATGCACTTGTGTGGGCCATACTGGCTGTAGATAATATTTACCTATCAGTAATATGATAAATGCAACTTTGTGGGCATGTGAAAATGATGGCCGGCCCGGATGTTGTAATGAGAGACTGGCACATACTGTAAATGGAGATGAAAAGCAACCACCTGAAAAAACTTTGTTTATTCCAAAAAGGAGTTTTTAATAAATGACTCCAGCACAGCGAAAAATAAATATATACATTTGTACATCTTCAAGAACGAACGGTAAAAAGGGGGAGCAACCTGCTTCTAAAAGGGGGGTGCCAGAAAAAGAAGGAAAGAAGTGATTTGAAGAAAAAAGGGGTGTAAGCCTCAACAGAAAAGTGACATAGGATTAGGGTAAATTGAAAAAACAAAGCTGCAGAAAATTCAGCTGATTATGCAATAAGGCCACTGATTGCTTGTTACATTTTTGTCATTTATACAGTCTCAACTGGCATGTATCACGATTGTATCGGACAAGGCAAAGTCGCCGGTAGCAGACACACAACCCGGTGTCGGTTGGAAAGCGTTCACAGGAGAACACATCCCAGTGAGGGTCGCCCGCAAAAGACAAGATAAGCAATTTTTCGGCGTCTGGACTGAGCAGCATATCTCCTTAATCAATACCCCAACAAGTGATGTCCTTATGAGAAAACAAAAGTAACGGACGGTGCCTTGTTTGTGAGCTGTATCTACTACCTTTGGTGTCACCACTTGATAAATTGTGTGGGACGCCCACGACCACGAAATTGGTGTTGGACTGTGGTCAAATACTTTTAACGTCCATCCAGGTGTAGGAGGACCGTGATCATCCAATTAAAAAGGAATTTTGGGTCCACAGCTTAAAAACCACGGTATGAAGGTTGTGTCACATACGTCCTGAGGAAGACCCGCAGGTCGAGGATCACAGTTACCCCTGTACCCCAAGACGGGTCGAAACGTCGACGCTTCTTTTCATAAACAAATAGGACCACTTTTTACAATCATTATACATGCCAGTTGAGACTGTATAAATGACAAAAATGTAACAAGCAATCAGTGGCCTTATTGCATAATCAGCTGAATTTTCTGCAGCTTTGTTTTTTCAATTTACCCTAATCCTATGTCACTTTTCTGTTGAGGCTTACACCCCTTTTTTCTTCAAATCACTTCTTTCCTTCTTTTTCTGGCACCCCCCTTTTAGAAGCAGGTTGCTCCCCCTTTTTACCGTTCGTTCTTGAAGATGTACAAATGTATATATTTATTTTTCGCTGTGCTGGAGTAATTTATTAAAAACTCCTTTTTGGAATAAACAAAGTTTTTTCAGGTGGTTGCTTTTCGTTGAACAAATTTTACTGATTAGGTCTACAGAGTAGATTAATTCAAATACTCATCCAGTCATGAAAAATGAACAACTGTGAGCATATGATTTATTGAGCTAATGATTAATCCCGCTTTGGACCACTGTTTTTTCTAATAATATTGATTACCCAGGTCCAATAACCGTTTTGGGTTACCCCATTTTTATAATGGTAAATGGAGATGGTCTCATTGCACTGTAGGCTTGGGCTGCTTCGGAGAGCTCTACATAACGGTGGGGAGCTGCAGCAGATAGGCTGATCAGGTGCTCTTTCGTTGAATTGTTTTCCTTCTTTTTATAAAGGCCTCGGCAGTGTATTTTTGAATTGTTAATGCTGAGGATGGGTATTTCGTATGTTGAGAGCAACACTGAGGACAGTGAAGTGGCAGAGGGCCTTGATGACTGGCATAGACCATCTTCTCCAACATTCCAATGTTTGTCTTTTGGTGTCTCCCTATTCATTTAGAACATGTTATCCTTAATGAGTGGGATGTTGAAATAGCTGTAAAGCCCCTATGTTCTGACTGTCCAGCTTCAAGAGCAATTTGGTAGATACAGCCTGCAACCTGGCTCTACTGTAGGATTTCAACATCCATAAAAAGGCCGCGTAAGAGGGTTAAACATTTGACAGGGGACCTTATGGTGTGTCAAACTTGTGCTCCATCACAGTCAGCTTGATATTAGGCCTAGGTCCAGGTCAACCGTAAACAAAGATTTCTGGTTGGAGCATTCCCTTTTCTTCATATTTTTTGTCTTAAAACTTAAAAAAAATCACATATCTGGTCCCCCTATTGGATTGTTGTCATTTTGTTGTCATTTTTCTTAATATATTTTTCTTATGTTGTAGAAATTGATTGTTATTTTTATTAAGTTGTTTTTAAAAGAAACTTTTTACTGTTTTACAGGCACATGCATCAATGTTGGCTTTTACGATTCCTTAATTGCGATTTTTAAGGAATCGCAATTAAGGAATCGCAAAAGCCTATGCATGTAGAAATCGCTTAAAAAATAGCGTTTTCTAAACATTCCTTAATTGCGACTCGCAAATTGCGAATCGCAATGAAGGAATACCTCCCCATTCATTCCTATTGGCCTAGAGGCCCATAGGAATGAACGGGAAGACATTCTCAATTTGCAATTCTCAATTAGAGAATGCGATTTCAAGGGTGTCAGGGTGTCAAAAGGACACCCTGTTGCACCCCTGAAATTGATCTGTGCACATATATTGCGCACACACATGCCCTTAGAAAAATGCACACAAGTGCATTTCTGAAAGTTTTTGCAAATTTCCATGAAGTTCAACTGATGGAGCGGTAATTTCTTCTGGTAGTTTCTCAATGCAAAACCCTCATGCTACCTCTAATTTACCGCTCAAAAGGTGTTGGGGCCTTCACACCATGTATTACCTTCAGGAGACTTTAATAATCATGAACAGTCAAAAATGCAATTATTATTTTAAGCCAATAAAGAGAGTTGTTGAGTATTTAAAGGGTTTTATTTTCTAGTCAAAAGTTAATTTTTCTCTGACCCTTTATTCATCAGTAAAATATCAATCAGGTTACAGAATTTGGAAAACAGGAAAAATAGCATTAATACAGAACATATTACAGTCTGCATATAAGCATTACATATAAGCTAGAAAATGTGGCGCAAAATGTCATTCAAAATTCTTAAGGAGTTTCTAAGAAAAAATAGTCTTGCAAGGCTAATCAAAAATCAAATAGTTTGTAAAAATCTCCCATTAAGAGAAATAAATGCATAAGTCAAAAAAAATCTTTTCAGACCTAATTAATTAGTCAAAGCATAACTTAAAGTTTAGCATCTAATTCTATTTAATCAGCTGCACTCTCTGTCTGTCTGTGTCTAAAGAGCAAGCAGGGAGTGAGATAGCCCCTCCTTCACCAGACCTCAAAGGAATGTGCCTGCAGTGCCAAGATATGACATGGAAGCAAGAAACCTCCCCCTGAATCTCCTCGGACGCCACTCCTCCCTTCAGCAATCTCCCGGGACGTTCTCGTACCTAACCCATAGGCTGTCTGGCCTAATCTGTTCCTTCTTTTCAAGAGCTCACACACCCCCTAATGAGCCTAGAAGCCAGCTGAGCTGAGAAAGCCAACCCCTCCTCCGGAGAGGTCAGTTTTATACACAAAATTTTGGCAGACTACACAAAATGTTTCAACTTTCAGGAAAACCTGTACTGATTGGTCAGTCATGATGGCATGACGTCTCTTTCCTGACTCATTCTAAAAACCTGACCATGCCAGTTTTTAACAAAAGAAGCATACATAATAAATACATTTTATAAGTTTGCAACAGTTGCTAGGGAAAATGTTTCAATAGTCTTCCTCCCTTCCTGCCAAAGCGCAGTCAGATGGACACTTTTAACTAACACTGGTACATTTGGCAGAATCACAAGGATGTATAGTTCAAGCTGTCCTTGACCCCTTCCACAGTTTGAGTCAAGCTGCCACAGTCTGCGCATGCTCTCTTCTCTTTCAAAGCAAGCCATAGTGCTGGTTTCACAGGCAGCCATTTAATGGTAGGCCCGAATATGAAACAAACAAAAAGATAATATTAATGTCATGTGAATCAGCCCATTATGTTTCCCAACTTCATACTAATACACACACATTATAAAAAGAGGTGTTATTAACTGAAAATGTCTATTAACACAGAAATAGTGGATTTAGGGATGAGCTGGGAAGAGAGAAACATATTCTATTAATCTTCAAAGCTAAAAAGGCCACTTTTCTCTACATTGCAAAAACACATGTTAATTCAGCAAAAGCATTTCAGACTAAATAGGCCTCACTTTCATGTTTTTATGTGCCATGTTTTTAACTTGCACCAAAAGGTGCATGACAATTTAAATGCAGTCTGTCTGAAGCACAAACATAAAACAATGCCTGACTGCAGATGAAATCTGCTCCATCAATCCACCCTTCTGATGATTCAAATCATAATAAATTGATTTATAACTCATCACACATATTTCATTTTCAAAAGTGACATTATTATTATTTTTTTTTTTAATTGCAAAAGCTGAGCATATAACAATTTTACTTTTATTTCTGAGGCAAACACAAGTCTATCTGTAATCAGATCATATATAGCCAAGCTCAAATGTTTTAGTGCGGAGTTCTGTAAATAGCTTCTTGGAACAGTTAGTCTTCTTTAAAATAAGTAACTAAAATAATAAAAAAAAGAATTCAACAGGACAGTTTCAGCATTTCTTTGCTCTTTGTCATCAGCTTGCCATCAGAATGGCTCATTGGCATTCTGTACCTTTTTCAATGCAAATTAGACTACTTAGGTGCTGAGAAACTCGGACAGAGCACCATCAATCCTTTGCACTTTTTCAGCCAATGCCTTTCACTCTTATTTTCACTTTGATCAGATTCAGATGTTCCACCACAGCATCTCTCAGATCAAAGCCTTTGCACCATCCATTATGCAGATCTTGTGTAGCAGCTGCAATCTGGTGAGAAACTGCACACTGTACATCAACCAGACCTACACAGCCATGGCTAGTGTTATCCTCAGTGTTTTCCACAAGTGCATTTGCATATGCATTTTCAAGCCACTTTGGTGTTGGTGAGACACCGTCTTTTGCAAAAGGTAACTCAGTGCTGCCATTGTGTTGCTTTATTATGCTTGATACTTCAGGCAGATAGCTACAATCCATTCCTTGTCCAATCTGTTGTTCTGCACTCATTATCTTTGAGACCACATTATGATCTGATTTCAGAGAAACTGGCAATCTATACCTGGGCATCAGTCTTTGCGATAACACTTTTGCCACTATGTAGTTGTCACTTTTCTCAAAAACAGTTCTGATAAAACCCTGTTGTGCTGCTTCAAAAACATTTTCTTGAGCCTCTTTTAATTCACCTGTGAAGATTCCATAGAATGTGCATGATAACAGAACACAAATGTGTGCAACTGAATTAGCATTTCTCTCTCCCATGACAACAGTGACTCTCATTTGAGCAGATATACTGCATGTTATGGTAAGGGCAATCAATTTCGAATTTTGGGCTGGGGCAACTACTGAAAGCCATGAAGCTTTGACAACATCATGTATAAGGAGCACAGCATGTGCTGCTCTTAATGGGTCACCTTTCAAACATGGGCCATCTACAAAATGGACATTGTTGGGCTGACTCAGGTGTTCATCCTTAAAGTCTGAATTTGGCTTTATGCATATTTTCATGATATTTAGACACTCATATTCAGTTTCATCACAATTCAATTCATTTGCTGACATTTTTGTGAAGTTAGGGTCAAAGGTCATTGGGCAATACATCACAGAGCTTTGAACACAGTCATCTTTTTGAATAGGCAATGAGAGAGTGCAGCCCTCCCTCTCACTGCAAATTGGTGCATTTTCTTTTAAATAAACTTTCATTCCTAGTGCTGGGGCGCAACATTCTTTCTCTTTCAACTCTAGGAATGCTTTTGTGCAATTGTTGTCCAATGGAAGCGGATCAGACACACCTGTGTGTGTCAGCCTCAGTAAAGGCTTAGCCACTAGGGAAAGGTTTAGTAACCACTCTCTACAGCAGCTAACCATTCCCAAAAATGTCCTGACTTCTTTCTGAATTTGAGGTGGATTCATCTTGGAAATTATTTCCACCTTCTCTGGTGACACCTTTCTACCTCCCTTTCCAAATTTGTGTCCCAGATATTCATCTGCTTTTTGACAGTACTCCTGACTATTCTCATGCAATGGCACTGTTACATGGACTTTGCAAAAATCAATAAAAGTAAGCCATTCTTCAGCACATGGAATGTGAAAAAATATATTGGCTGGATTCGGTACCACAGGACAACATGAAAAAAATATGCTTTTAATCTCCTGCACTATTCTGTTCTTTTCATTTATTTTCTGTAAGCCTGTGATCAGAAAGTTACACAAACCTCCAATCAATTCCATCAAAAATCCTTTTATTAGTAAAATTTCTGCAACTGATGGTGTTCCTGAATACATGTCATCTGGTTCTAGTTTTAATAAGACATGTTCTGCACATTTTATTAATCTGGCATCCTTCTCTGTGAAATCTCTTATTTCTGGGTTTATTATTTTTTCTAAATCAAAAGGTAATTTTTCAACTGTCTTTTCTGAAAATAATGCTACAGCACTTTCTTGTTGGGCAATTTTAAAATGTACATCCTCATCAGGAAAATGATGATCTGATGTATAGTAATCTCTGCCGCTTAATTTACAAAACATTTTTTTTTCTGCTAGGCCTGAATCACAGACAACAGTTTTGCAATCTTCCTCAAATGAGCCTAATTTTGGTGCAAATTTTTCTAAAACTGGGTTTGTAATTTCTTTGTTTAAAACTCCTGCAACTAAATCTGGACTTTCCTCTGCCTTCACAATGCACTTGGTAAATTCTGAATTGTGAGGGTTGAAACTCTCATTTTCAAACACAGCAACCTGTTGAACTGGGTTCTGATTTTGCCTCTGGAAATAATTCACATTTGCTCGGGACATCTTATTTAAATTAATTTGAGCTTTTTCCATATTTTGTGGGACCTTTGCTTGGAAAATTCCTGCCATAGGTACCTGTTTCTGAACTGACATTTGCATTTGCTTAGCTGGTATATTTTGCATATGCATTTCTCCATGTTTTTGTGCATCATTTTTAAATTTATTTTTCTTCTTCCAATGCTCAAATCTGCTATAAAGATGGCAAAAGGACACATTTTCCAGCAGTACAACATCCATACCTGAATTTTCACAACCCAAAACACCTTTACTTCCATCCTGTGTTCTTTTAATCTGTACCCAATCAACATCCTTTACTGGCACTCCACCCTTCAGGAAAATAATCACTGCTATATTTTCCTCCATAACAACAGAAAATGATGGTGCATTCATGCAAACCCTTTTCATTGTCTCCTCACTTGGCCTTTGCAAAACTTTAGATTCAAACCACAATATAGTCTGCATGGCAATGTAAAAGAACATTTCCAAATTAATGCACAGCTCTTTTAAAATCTCAACAAATCCATCAACTTGTGGGTACCACAGCATAATTCTGTCTCTCAATTGTGGGAATGTGTTCAGAAATGCTGCAAGTTTACTTTTATTCTGTGGCATAGGAACATGCACTTCTCCCACCTTTTCTCTCAATGAGTAGGCAAAAGCTTCTCCCTCATTCTGCTTATTATTTTTCTCAACTAAATCTGGTGGCTTCTTTTCCTTATCCAGTTTCCTAGCTAGGTCTGGTGGTTTCTTTTTCTTCTCATGTTTTCTTGCCCATTTGTCTCCTAATTTCTCAAACCCATTACATTTTAAAATATATTTTATTTCTGCAATGTGCAATTGCATTTCTGAAGAACACATTTTCTCATTTGCTTCATCATCCATGTGTACCCTAAAACTTTTCTGAGATGGAAAACCTCCTAAAACATCAATTTCATAATTTTGAGCCAAATCTGTCAGGCCATTATGTGTAGTTAATGCACATGCAACTGTGTTTCCTTACTCAGGGAAATGAATTCTTTTTCCTGACACTTGTTCACATTTTCATTATTTAAACAGCATGGACTGTTATTTTCTCCATGTTCAAGTGCTGAATTTAAAACACTACGCTGTCTCTCTTTTTCAGGGCCTGTGTTAATATGTTCTCCCATGTTTTCTATCTTTTTAATCACTGCTGCTTCCTCTAAGCAGGTTTGAAAAATCACATTTTCAATTACATTTATTTTATTCTGAGCTGCAGATGTTGTAAATACCATTTTTCCCTCACCTTTCAGTGCTTGGGGTAATTTCTGTTCAATAATCTGTGAATTCTGAGTTTCTGAAATGAACTCTGCCATAATCACTCCTTCTGCAGCTCTTTGAACCTTTTCAGTAGGGACCATATTAATTGGGACAGTCATAATGTTTCTATGCATTATCTGTGCATCTGCAGTTAGCAATTCTTGGACTGAATCAGGCACATTTGAAGCAGTAACACCTGGAGGTATCACTGTCAGTGCTGAATCAACAGGTAATGGGTCAATCTGAAATGTTTGCACAGTTTTCTCAATCTGTGTTTTTCTCTGTTCAACAGAAGCAGTAGCCACTGTAGTGCTTACTAGTACACTATTTTCAGTATTTTTAATGGGAACCACATAAAGTGGTGGACACTCAGTTAACAATGCATCCATTATTTTATCACCTGAATCATTATTTATTTGAAGCTCTTTATCATCATTAATTCTCTTCCCCTGCATTTGGTGCTTTACCTTTTTATCCTCACTTGCTTTCTCTCTTGCTGCTTTTTCCCACATGCTTAAGGCCTCAAATTGTGCAGCTTTAGATGGTGTCTTTATTACACATAAGACTTCCCTTAATTTGTCAATAATTTGCAATTCAAAAGTACCATCTTTTGGAAACCTCAAAACACCCTCTTTTTCAGTAATCTTGCACCATTGGTGAACCCACATACATGTATTTTGTCCCAAATTGGTAGACATAAAATGCACAGGTGTTCCTTCAGGAGCATCATCAATAAAAAACGAATTTTTCACTTTACCTCCTAACAGCTTCTTTAAACCTTCAAACATTTTCATTTTTGCAATAGTTCAATGCAATTTATTTTTTCCAAAGCTGCCAGTCTCAATATCAGTCAGTTTTACTCCTACTACTGACCCTCGACAAAACCTTACTGCAATATTTTCTTAATCAATAACTCTATTAGTAATAACATAAATACATTCACTACTCTGTCTGTTGTGCTAAATAAAGGATAGATTTATATTCACTGCGAGTAACACATTCCGCTTACCCTTCACAAAGTAAGACTTTCCGTTTACTCTTCAAACACTACAGGTAAATCCCTTCCGCTTACCTTTCATACAAGCTCAAAAGAACCTGCTACTCCTTTGGACTTATCCTTCAGGATATATCTTAGGCCAAAGTTTCACCAGCGAACCCTTTTGCTGTCACTCAAGCTCAGAAGAACCTGCTACTCCTTCGGTGTGACCGTTTCTAGGTGATATCAGACCAAAGTTTCACCAGCGAACTCTTTGCTACAATCACTCACACAGAAAATAGTCCCTAATATAACACTACCAGCCCTACCCAGCTTCTCAGTGTTATTCCAACAGACGAGTAACCTCAGTGCAGTGTGGCTTCCATTTACCACCCGCTATTCCTTCCCGGGATTCCACAGGTGTGCATACCTGCGTGTTCCAGACAACATAGAACAAGACACTTACTTAACATAAAGAGTTAAAACATGTAATCAATAACCCAAAATTATGTCCTATGAAATTACCAATATAATCAATAACACCATCAATTCAAAATGAGCAAAATGTCACCAACAGTAAAAACCCTTACTATTTTCAACGCTTCAAAAAAACATGCTAGCATATTAACAACATTTCACAACCCTATTCATACTCACACCACTTCTTGCATCACCTTCCAGTACTGCTTTGCCAGTCTTCAGGTTCTGAGCATTGGAGTCAGGAATCAGGACTTGGACATTTATCTAACTTGGGCAATTATTTTACTTCCCTCTTAAGGTCAATGATCCATTAGTTGAGTAGTTGATGGTGAAATCAATAATCATTAATCACCAAACTAATCAATAATGACCATCCTCTGCTTACCAAAAACTGATGGAGCGGTAATTTCTTCTGGTAGTTTCTCAATGCAAAACCCTCATGCTACCTCTAATTTACCGCTCAAAAGGTGTTGGGCCCTTCACACCATGTATTACCTTCAGGAGACTTTAATAATCATGAATAGTCAAAAATGCAATTATTATTTTAAGCCAATAAAGAGAGTTGTTGAGTATTTAAAGGGTTTTATTTTCTAGTCAAAAGTTAATTTTTCTCTGACCCTTTATTCATCAGTAAAATATCAATCAGGTTACAGAATTTGGAAAACAGGAAAAATAGCATTAATACAGAACATATTACAGTCTGCATATAAGCATTACATATAAGCTAGAAAATGTGGCTCATAATGTCATTCAAAATTCTTAAGGAGTTTCTAAGAAAAAATAGTCTTGCAAGGCTAATCAAAAATCAAATAGTTTGCAAAAATCTCCCATTAAAAGAAATAAATGCATAAGTCAAAAAAAATCTTTTCAGACCTAATTAATTAGTCAAAGCATAACTTAAAGTTTAGCATCTAATTCTATTTAATCAGCTGCACTCTCTGTCTGTCTGTGTCTAAAGAGCAAGCAGGGAGTGAGATAGCCCCTCCTTCACCAGACCTCAAAGGAATGCGCCTGCAGTGCCAAGATATGACGTGGAAGCAAGAAACCTCCCCCTGAATCTCCTCGGACGCCACTCCTCCCTTCAGCAATCTCCCGGGACGTTCTCGTACCTAACCCATAGGCTGTCTGGCTTAATCTGTTCCTTCTCTTCAAGAGCTCACACACCCCCTAATGAGCCTAGAAGCCAGCTGAGCTGAGAAAGCCAACCCCTCCTCCGGAGAGGTCAGTTTTATACACAAAATTTTGGCAGACTACACAAAATGTTTCAACTTTCAGGAAAACCTGTACTGATTGGTCAGTCATGATGGCATGACGTCTCTTTCCTGACTCATTCTAAAAACCTGACCATGCCAGTTTTTAACAAAAGAAGCATACATAATAAATACATTTTATAAGTTTGCAACAATTGCTAGGGAAAATGTTTCAATAGTCTTCCTCCCTTCCTGCCAAAGCGCAGTCAGATGGACACTTTTAACTAACACTGGTACATTTGGCAGAATCACAAGGATGTATAGTTCAAGCTGTCCTTGACCCCTTCCGCAGTTTGAGTCAAGCTGCCACAGTCTGCGCATGCTCTCTTCTCTTTCAACATTACGGAGGGGGGTAGAACCCATGCAGTCACGGGGACCTGGGCGTAATGTGGTATATGTAAGGGGGGTCCCCGTGGGAAAAGAATATAAACAATACCAGTTTAAAGATTTTTCAAAAAAACTAAGGTGGTAATTCAAGAGCAAAAGAATGTTGTCATTTATTCAACAACACAACATCAAAATTTAGTGAAACATTGTTGCAAACATTACAGGAAAAGAAAAATCGGAAAAATTAAAGGCCCCAATATGGGAAAAAGGGAGGGGAAGGGAGTGCTCAAAGGTTGTGAAAAGATTAAGAGTAGTACACAGATTTGTAAATAATGTACATCAATACATAAGTACACGAGGAATTAAGAATTATTCCAAAAACCAAAAGGGCCATATCAATTAAGGCCAATCTCGCAAAAGCACTTCAAGTAAGGACGTTCAACGGTCACAAGAGTGGTTTAATGTAGAACAGGGATGTGCCGGACGTCCAAAAGTGAAGAGGCGTCGACGTTTCGACCCCTTTGTATAGGCTAAATTCAGTCCTTTGCCGGGGTCTTCATCAGGACCGTTACAATGGGGGAAGGAACGGAAGGGGGCCGTCCTGTCTGAAAAATTAAAAAACCAATATCAAGATTCGGGTATTAAGGTTAAGAACTATCACAGTCACTGTCCTGTACACCCAAAGGGTGGCTTATTTTGAGATAAACTAATGCCATGGAGTCCGGGTCACATGGACCTCTGGACTAGAGGGACCAAGAGTTGAGTAAGTAATAAATCAAACTCAACCCCATTCGTGTGCATTGGGAATGCACTACTTGTTAAAAAAGAGGGAAACATTAGCCAACAAGGTTCAGTTTAAGTGGATGAATCGCTAATGCAATCAGTAGGGGAAACCGGTACACTACCATAATGGGCAGTTGCAATGAATTATGAGTGAATACCTTGAGTCAAAGTAGCCACACGTCGTCAAGATAAACGTCAGCAGGACAAATTTAACAGCGTGCTGGTGTAGTAAAAACAGCTGGGCAACTCTAAATCAAACCAGATACTATGGGTTATTAATAAATAGGACACTTGTGTTACGACCTGCCAAGTCTTAGAGGGTTTTGGAAATTACCTAAGTTGCAGTTAACCACCTTGCAATGAAGGAAAGCAATCGCTGTAAAAAGGTGGGCGTCGCACTTTTGAATTAGCGGAATGGCTGGTTTAATCTAGACAAAACAAAACGTGTCAGAGTATTAATTAAAGGAAAACATAGCAGTGTGTCGGAAAAGGGGCCACATATGCGTGGGTCCATACCTTTTGGTGAACCAGGTCAAGTCTGGGTATATGCGGCGATCATCAGTTTACTGTTACATCTAAATCAAGCCAAAAGTTACAGGATATTAAATGAGGAAGGTGTATCTAAACTACACATCATAGTGATATGTTAATTAATAAATAACCACTGTGACGATGATCCATACCTTTTAAGGGGTCCAAGCACAGTCTGACGTGGACGAGGAAGAGTGCACTTGAGGTCGCCAAAAACAAAGGTCGACTGGGTGCCTTCGCTGTTATCTAAAGGGTTAGAATATGGAGGACGTTTTAACTTTCTACCGCTGATGAAACTGTGTACACACGAACGTATATAATTGCCGAGTGCACAGGGGCGCGTCAGGGTACAACACTTACACGGTACACCGGGATCGAGGCAGCAGGACTTCTTGCTGCTTCGTGAGACTCCAAACTCCGCCAGTCGCTACGCGGAGTTTAGGGGCGGAGCCTATGGCATTACTTATAGAAATAGAAGACAGGTTCTCGTGTGTGCACCGAATGTAAGAGGAATAAGGTTATCACAGTGTGACGTCTCCACCACACATAGTAATTGTGGGTGATCTATGACCAACAGGGGTTGCTAATGCTATATTTATAATTAAGTGCTAAAAGTTACCAAATTAATACACTTAGAGGATACATATCCGCATTGACACATATAACGCGATATTGACTAGATGAAGGAATTAAATATTACTTAACCACAAGTGTCCAAGTTAATTAGCCCATAATCATATTATAACACATAATGCTCACGCACTACCCTTGCAAGGGAGTGAAGGTGAGCTGGCACACAGTAATTTGTCATTAGAGAAAGACCAATCAACATTACCGGAAAAGAGTTGAGGAACCAGAGGAATTCAGAGTTATATTTGTAATGCTTCTCGCGCACTACCCAGGCACGGGAGTGAAGGCGAGTGAGGACATGTTTGTTTACCATTAAATTTACATAACACACAATTAGACGTCAGCTGGGGAAGATACGAAGTGTGTTACATTATAGTGAATCCAGAGGGTGAGAGTACTCATGCACCTATCACACATGATGGTGTAAACGAGTGATCAGGGGTGAGTATAATGTATCTCATCAGGATTATGCCTCTAGGTTGGCAGGATCCTATCATCGTAGTGCGGCCAATTGGGCAAAACTGCCATCCTGTTCATTCAGACCATTTTTAATGGAGTCTAGAAGAGACATCCATTTGCACTCTCGTAGGTTAAGTACAGCAGATAGATTTCCGCCTCTCCTGCCCAGAGTGACTTTCTCTATTACCAGCCACTTCAGATCTGCAAGTGAGTGTCCAGCGGTGTGCCAATGGTCCACCAGCGGGGCACCTAAGACCTTACAGCGTAGTCTACTGTTGTGTGCAGAAATGCAGGATTTTATTTTTTGCTGGGTTTGCCCTACATATATTTTGTCGCACGGGCATGTAATTATGTAAATCACGCTGTCAGTGTTACAATTAGTATGGTGTTTTAGTTTGAAAGTCTGCTGTCCATGAGTGAAAGTTTTAGTCTGAATGGTTGACTCACAAGCTATACAACTCCCACATCGAAAGTGACCTATCACAGGTGGTAGGTGCCATAGGCTAGTAAGTGTGGGGGGGCTCACAGATTCCAAGTATGAATGGACCACCATGTCACGGATGTTTTTTGACCTCTTGAAAGAGTGGAGCGGAAGCTGTGGTTGGTCAATCTCATTAGCTATTAGAGGCCAGTTCTTATTAATCACTTGTTTCACCTCGTTACTCCTTGTAGTAAAAGTAGTGACACAAATCATTTGATTCATTTCAGGATCAATGCGAGCTTCAGGATTCAGCAAATTCTCTCTCGGGTTGTAGCAAGCTCGCTTTCTAGCACGTCTCACCATGCAAGCTGGGTAGCCTCGTGAGACCAGACGCTCATTAATGATCTCTGACTCTTTGATATAGTTGGTGCGAGAAGAGCAATTTCTTCGGATTCTCAGGAACTGTCCTACAGGAAGATTGTCTCTGAGTCCATATTGTAGCAGAGAGTTCGGAACTCTCTGCTACAATATGGTAGCCATCATCCGAGAGGCCTCAGAGACAATCTTCCTGTAGGACAGTTCCTGAAAATCCGAAGAAATTGCTCTTCTCGCACCAACTATATCAAAGAGTCAGAGATCCTTAATGAGCGTCTGGTCTCACGAGGCTACCCAGCTTGCATGGTGAGATGTGCTAGAAAGCGAGCTTGGTAAACCCCGAGAGAGAATTTGCTGAATCCTGAAGCTCGCATTGATCCTGAAATGAATCGAATGATTTGTGTCACTACTTTTACTACAAGGAGTAACGAGGTGAAACAAGTGATTAATAAGAACTGGCCTCTAATAGCTAATGAGATTGACCAACCACAGCTTCCGCTCCACTCTTTCAAGAGGTCAAAAAACATCCGTGACATGGTGGTCCATTCATACTTGGAATCTGTGAGCCCCCCCACACTTACTAGCCTATGGCACCTACCACCTGTGATAGGTCACTTTCGATGTGGGAGTTGTATAGCTTGTGAGTCAACCATTCAGACTAAAACTTTCACTCATGGACAGCAGACTTTCAAACTAAAACACCATACTAATTGTAACACTGACAGCGTGATTTACATAATTACATGCCCGTGCGACAAAATATATGTAGGGCAAACCCAGCAAAAAAAAAAATCCCGCATTTCTGCACACAACAGTAGACTACGCTGTAAGGTCTTAGGTGCCCCGCTGGTGGACCATTGGCACACCGCTGGACACTCACTTGCAGATCTGAAGTGGCTGGTAATAGAGAAAGTCACTCTGGGCAGGAGAGGCGGAAATCTATCTGCTGTACTTAACCTACGAGAGTGCAAATGGATGTCTCTTCTAGACTCCATTAAAAATGGTCTGAATGAACAGGATGGCAGTTTTGCCCAATTGGCCGTACTACGATGATAGGATCCTGCCAACCTAGAGGCATAATCCTGATGAGATACATTATACTCACCCCTGATCACTCGTTTACACCATCATGTGTGATAGGTGCACGAGTACTCTCACCCTCTGGATTCACTATAATGTAACACACTTCGTATCTTCCCCAGCTGACGTCTAATTGTGTGTTATGTAAATTTAATGGTAAACAAACATGTCCTCACTCGCCTTCACTCCCGTGCCTGGGTAGTGCGCGAGAAGCATTACAAATATAACTCTGAATTCCTCTGGTTCCTCAACTCTTTTCCGGTAATGTTGATTGGTCTTTCTCTAATGACAAATTACTGTGTGCCAGCTCACCTTCACTCCCTTGCAAGGGTAGTGCGTGAGCATTATGTGTTATAATATGATTATGGGCTAATTAACTTGGACACTTGTGGTTAAGTAATATTTAATTCCTTCATCTAGTCAATATCGCGTTATATGTGTCAATGCGGATATGTATCCTCTAAGTGTATTAATTTGGTAACTTTTTGCACTTAATTATAAATATAGCATTAGCAACCCCTGTTGGTCATAGATCACCCACAATTACTATGTGTGGTGGAGACGTCACACTGTGATAACCTTATTCCTCTTACATTCGGTGCACACACGAGAACCTGTCTTCTATTTCTATAAGTAATGCCATAGGCTCCGCCCCTAAACTCCGCGTAGCTACTGGCGGAGTTTGGAGTCTCACGAAGCAGCAAGAAGTCCTGCTGCCTCGATCCCGGCGTACCGTGTAAGTGTTGTACCCTGACGCGCCCCTGTGCACTCGGCAATTATATACGTTCGTGTGTACACAGTTTCATCAGCGGTAGAAAGTTAAAACGTCCTCCATATTCTAACCCTTTAGATAACAGCGAAGGCACCCAGTCGACCTTTGTTTTTGGCGACCTCAAGTGCACTCTTCCTCGTCCACGTCAGACTGTGCCTGGACCCCTTAAAAGGTATGGATCATCGTCACAGTGGTTATTTATTAATTAACATATCACTATGATGTGTAGTTTAGATACACCTTCCTCATTTAATATCCTGTAACTTTTGGCTTGATTTAGATGTAACAGTAAACTGATGATCGCCGCATATACCCAGACTTGACCTGGTTCACCAAAAGGTATGGACCCACGCATATGTGGCCCCTTTTCCGACACACTGCTATGTTTTCCTTTAAATAATACTCTGTCACGTTTTGTTTTGTCTAGATTAAACCAGCCATTCCGCTAATTCAAAAGTGCGACGCCCACCTTTTTACAGCGATTGCTTTCCTTCTATTGCAAGGTGGTTAACTGCAACTTAGGTAATTTCCAAAACCCTCTAAGACTTGGCAGGTCGTAACACAAGTGTCCTATTTATTAATAACCCATAGTATCTGGTTTGATTTAGAGTTGCCCAGCTGTTTTTACTACACCAGCACGCTGTTAAATTTGTCCTGCTGACGTTTATCTTGACGACATGTGGCTACTTTGACTCAAGGTATTCACTCATAATTCATTGCAACTGCCCATTATGGTAGTGTACCGGTTTCCCCTACTGATTGCATTAGCGATTCATCCACTTAAACTGAACCTTGTTGGCTAATGTTTCCCTCTTTTTTAACAAGTAGTGCATTCCCAATGCACACGAATGGGGTTGAGTTTGATTTATTACTTACTCAACTCTTGGTCCCTCTAGTCCAGAGGTCCATGTGACCCGGACTCCATGGCATTAGTTTATCTCAAAATAAGCCACCCTTTGGGTGTACAGGACAGTGACTGTGATAGTTCTTAACCTTAATACCCGAATCTTGATATTGTTTTTTTAATTTTTCAGACAGGACGGCCCCCTTCCGTTCCTTCCCCCATTGTAACGGTCCTGATGAAGACCCCGGCAAAGGACTGAATTTAGCCTATACAAAGGGGTCGAAACGTCGACGCCTCTTCACTTTTGGACGTCCGGCACATCCCTGTTCTACATTAAACCACTCTTGTGACCGTTGAACGTCCTTACTTGAAGTGCTTTTGCGAGATTGGCCTTAATTGATATGGCCCTTTTGGTTTTTGGAATAATTCTTAATTCCTCGTGTACTTATGTATTGATGTACATTATTTATAAATCTGTGTACTACTCTTAATCTTTTCACAACCTTTGAGCACTCCCTTCCCCTCCCTTTTTCCCATATTGGGGCCTTTCATTTTTCCGATTTTTCTTTTCCTGTAATGTTTGCAACAATGTTTCACTAAATTTTGATGTTGTGTTGTTGAATAAATGACAACATTCTTTTGCTCTTGAATTACCGCCTTAGTTTTTTTGAAAAATCTTTAAACTGGTATTGTTTATATTCTTTTCCCACGGGGACCCCCCTTACATATACCTCTTCTCTTTCAAAGCAAGCCATAGTGCTGGTTTCGCAGGCAGCCATTTAATGGTAGGCCCGAAAATAAAACAAACAAAAAGATAATATTAATGTCATGTGAATCAGCCCATTATGTTTCCCAACTTCATACTAATACACACACATTATAAAAAGAGGTGTTATTAACTGAAAATGTTTATCAAAATATGCAACAAGTCAAAGTCTATTAACACAGAAATAGTGGATTTAGGGATGAGCTGGGAAGAGAGAAACATATTCTATTAATCTTCAAAGCTAAAAAGGCCACTTTTCTCTACATTGCAAAAACACATGTTAGTTCAGCAAAAGCATTTCAGACTAAATAGGCCTCACTTTCATGTTTTTATGTGCCATGTTTTTAACTTGCACCAAAAGGTGCATGGCAATTTAAATGCAGTCTGTCTGAAGCACAAAAATAAAACAATGCCTGACTGCAGATGAAATCTGCTCCATCACAACTTCATGGTAATTTGATACTCCTATCAGCGAAATCGCTAATTTTTTTACTTTGATGCATTGCATTTAAGGAATCTCAATTTGGGATTCCTTAAATGCAATCGCAGTTTAAGGAATCTCAATTTAGAGATTCCTTAAATTGCTATTTTTGCATTTGGGATGATGCATCCCAAATGCAAAAATACCAGTCGCAAAGGGGCAGACTCTGAGAATCTGCTTGTCTGCGACCAGTTTTTAGCTTGATGCATGTGGTTGTTAGTGCTAATAAATAATTTTCACATTTTATTAAGTTAAGCCTGTTGGCTCTGTGCCATAGCTTCCAAGGTTGAGCTCAGGTTTGAATTATTTGAATTATTGAAATTATGGCTGACCTTTCAGGATTTTGGGACTTATTACTTGGATAGGATTTGTACCCCCCCTGAACTAAAAGCCCATTTTCTTGCAATGGATATCATTCAGATAGTACTAAGCTGGTTCCCCTCCTTACTTTCTGGTCAGCAACCCTTTAAACCAGTAATATCAACACAGCCCCAGTGGACTATAGGGTTCCTCGCAGGTCCAGCCTCTAAACAACCTTTCGAATTTATACAGCAGAAGTCTGTAAAATACCAGAATCACTTTAGCATTCCCCATTTTCCAGGCCCCGATTTTATATTAAAAACAGAGCTTTGGACTATGCCATTTCCCACTGAAAGTTAATATATCTCTCCATGTGTTCCCATACCTTGCGTGTTCCGCAGTATGTTGCTAACTTTCCCGCGTTGTTAAAGAACATTAGATGTTTCAGCACCAAGTCTAATTTGCTGCATAGCTAAATACATATAAAGTGTAAAAGGAGAGACCGATTGCATTGCAAATGCTTGTTCTCTTGGTAGTCCCCGAGAAGTTGTATCCCAACATCTCAACCTGTTGCATAATTTAGATGTTTTCACTTGGCCATCGAGTTTACCGATGCATGGACCAATAAAATGGAGAGTTTTGTGATCTAATTTAAAGACTGATATCAGTTAGTTGCCCACATGTAAGATTATATTCGCTACCATAACAAGAGTTCCAGTTAGAACCACATGTGCTGTTTTAGATTTTGGGATTATCCAATGTACCTTCTTAGGCAGTCAAACAAGATCATAACTCTGAGTTGATTTAGTCTCTGACACCGCTATAGGAAAGGTTATCATAGCTTCATTGATTATATAATCTTTGTGGAATTCCAGCAAAAAAAACTGTTGTATTACTCATGATAAGCATCACGTGACTGGCCTTGTTCTTACCAATTCATTTCTGATTAGGTACTGAAGTTATGTAATCTTTTTGAATTACTCTGCTCATAATTATAGTAGTTTTTATATTTTACAGAGACTTTAAACACTAAAGTTATGTCCTTCATGGATCATTTCTATGCTTGACCTTGTTAAATGATTCTTTGGATATTGCTCAGATAGAAGGTGGCCGACATAACCTAGCAGACTTTATTTAGTACTATTGTTGAATGTGGTTAAAAACAAATGTTCCTTTGAACTAGCAGAAACCTAAGACAAAAAAAGAAATGAAAACAGATGTACTTCTGAGCTCCAAACTGATAGAATCCATTTCTTATAACCTCTATACCAATGGTTTATAACAAATCGTCTGAACTAGACTTAACTTCATACCAAATGGAATAACATATGAGGGCCAGACTGAAATGAGGGAATAATCATAATATGTGCCACAAACAGCTGACCCACTGTCCCTGCCTGTTTGAACCACTATATTAGCAGTTGCGTTGAAGGTAGATGCTCAAGTGGCAAAGATGCTTCAATCACTTCTGCTGGTTATAAATTTCCAGTACTAATTTGATGGTGGAAATTCCACCCATCCATCCAAAGTGGATTGTCCCGTCACAGAGCCAGTCAGTTTGAGAGCGGAATTATTGCTGCAAAAATATTGGTATCAAAATGTAATACAATGTGTACATGTCTGGCTCTGGACCAGCATGCATCATACCAAGGGATGGACATTGAGCCTGCAAAAGCTAAAAAGCAGCAGGTATGAAACTTATTTGAGTGTCAAAAGTACAGGTTTCATAAAGATTACATGTATCAAGCTTAATTATTCAATGCCCATAGTTATGTTGTAAACATATTGTCAATAACCAGTCACAATCCCTTTATACGAACTTCAAAATCTCAGAATTCTTTATTCAATCTCATAAAAGCAGATCATAAAAGATACTTTGTTAATAAAAAGCTGTGAATAGAATATAAAATCAAATAGTTTCATAAATAGAAATTGCAATCACAGTAAAATAGATAAAAGCATTAGTTATAGGGTACTTAATTTAGATAAAAACCATAATGTACGAGAGAAGAAAATCGACAGCTAGAGCCAGATCTAAATTTAAATCAGTGAAGGTGTCATCAATAAAACAACCTAATTTTTTACAAATAAAGAACACTTTTTTTTAGCATGAGCCAATTGCATTACATGTAGCAAGGCCCTCTAGTAGGTATTTAAAAAAGACAGTACCGCTGATAGTATAGGCATCAACATTAAAACATCATAGATTTACACAAGTAAAGTGCACTTTTTAAATAGGAACCAACTGCATTACTTGTATAACGGCCTTCTAGTTGTTGTAAGAAGATCAATACCACTCTACACTTGATAAACTTATATTTTCATACCAGATGTAGTAAAAAAGGTTTGGTGAGCTAAAGATAATACTTGCAAAAAAAGACAAAGTGTAAAAGCGTCTGAGGGGCCAGCTCGTCACGTGGACAAATACATATGTCTGAGGAGGCAAAGTAGCCTTGTGGGAAGCACAAGAGCCATCTAACAGAACCTAATCTGAAATGGGTCAACAACATAAATTCCCCAGTACCCTGGACCAGGCTCAAATATGGGGCCACCTCATCTGGAGTTTATCAAAGACAATATTCTCTAACAGCAGGGTTCATTACTTCCCTGTCCTCCCTCTGGGCTCACATGTGAGACAGAAAGCAGTCCTTAACCTATCCTTTGTCCTTATTTGTAATACCCTCCGGTCTCTCTCATAGGTAAGGACAGCCAAGGGCAAAACGTGTCTCCCGGATATAATTAAGCCGGGGAAAGTTGAGGCCCATGTAAGCAGAAGAGGCTGTTTAAGCCAGCCTCTTCATTAGTCCATAGTGAACACAATAGCAGCAGCAGGGCAAGATTTATTAAATCCTGTACATATTCCAGTCCTAACTCCTGAAGGGATACGTAGTGTGAGGTAGATGGAGGGACTCCCAAACACATACAAACTCTATTTTCCTCTGTTTGTATTCTACACATGTCCCTGTAGCCTCAAACCCAAGAGCCACAAGTCAGAGTGGGAAGGCACATGCCCCTGTAAATATTCAGTATGTGTGCAATGTTTTTTTCTCGTATCAAAGCATCTAGTGAAAAAATAGAGCTCACTGTGCGGAGACAGTGGTGTATTCGATTCCCAGCACATGGGATCCAAGTACATGCTGTCGTACTGCTTGCAGCTATCCCTTAAAACTGTGCGGATCACTGAAATAATATCGATTGCCAAAATATCGAGTTGCTATAATATCATTGACAAAATATAGACTGTCAAAATATCGAGTTTCTATGTACTAACAGGTAAATACAAAAATATCGAGTTTAAAATATCGTTAAAAAAAATATAGTTGTAAAAAATATCGACTTTAATAAAAACAATGTTAAATTAAATTAATATTAAAAATTAATTACTAAAATATACTTAAAAGTACTTAAATTAACTTATAATGATAAAATAATGAATGAAAGTCACAATAAAAAAACGTTTTAATCATATTTCTTAAAACATATATATAGAGTAACAAAATATAATTAAATAATAGCCAATATTATTAACGTACAATAACAAAAGTGCAAAAATTACTATTCCCACTGCAAAGAGTGCAAGCATAGGGTAAGCGTTGGATAGTGTAGGGGTTAAAATTACTATTCCCACTCCAGTGAGTGCAACAGTAGGGAAAGCTTTGGATAGCGTAAAGGTAAAAATTACTATTCCCACTCCAAAGAGTGCTACAGTAGGGAAAGCGTTGGATAGCGCAAGGGTACAAATTACTATTCCCACTCCAAAGAGTGCAACAGTAGAGAAAGCATTGGATAGCGTAGGGGTAAAAATTACTGTTCCCACTCCAGTGGGTGCAACAGTAGGGAAAGCGTTGGATAGCGTAGGGGTTAAAATAACTATTCCCCCTCCAAAGAGTGCAACAGTAGGGAAAGCGTTGGATAGCGTAGGTGTTAAAATTACTATTCCCACTCCAGTGGGTGCAACAGTAGGGAAAGCGTTGGATAGCGTAGGGGTTAAAATTACTATTCCCCCTCCAAAGAGTGCAACAGTAGGGAAAGCGTTGGATAGCGTAGGGGTTAAAATTACTATTCACACTCCAAAGAGTACAACAGTAGGGAAAGTAAATATTTTATATATTATTCAAAATTCTAACAATGAATATCTATTAATAATTAATAAAAAGTAAATAAAAATGTTATCTAATAGAATAATTAATATTTTAATATTACTATTTAACAATCATTATTTTAATTAATCACCTATTAATACAAATTAATTATACATTAAAAAGTAATTATTTATTAATTAAAAATTATTTCACAATTATTTCCAAATAAATAACGTTTAATTAAATTTTATTATGTAATAATTATTAATAAATTACTTTGCACCCTATGCACCTATAAACCCACAACCCGCTACAGAAAATAAATTAGTACAATTTACATAATTACCAATTAATCAATTAATATAAATAAATTAACAATTATAATTAAATTAATTAACTAATATCAATTAATTAACAATGAATTACTAATTAATATCAATAAATAAATTTACATATTCAATTAATTATAATTAATTTACTTCCCACCCTATTCCCCTCTAAACCCACAACCCGCTACAGAAATTAAATTAGTAAAATTTACATAATTACCAATTAATCAATTAATATAAATGATTTAAAAATTATAATTCAATTAATTAACAAATTTAAATTATGTAACAATTAATTACTAATTACTATCAATAAATAAATTTACATATTTAATAATTATAATTAAATTACTTCCCACCCTATTCCCCTATAAACCCACAACCCGCTACAGAATTACATTACACAATAATTATAAAAACAGATTTCATTTAATAAAATTATTTATAACATAAATACACACTTTTCACACATATTATAACATACAAATACACTATAAAATATTATATATTATAAAAAAATCGATATTTCTAACTATCTATATTATATATTTCGATATTTTAACTATCTATATTTTTTACAGTCGATATTACTTCACTTACCTTAAAAACGATATTTTTGTTGTCTATATTCTGTCCTGTTGATATTTTGTCCAGTCTATATTAAATACTCAATATTATGTCCAAACAATATTTTGGACTCAATATTATGTCTGTGCACCAAACTGTGCATTTGTTGGACCCCCTAAACATCAGAATTGTGCTAGACTGATTCTGTGCACACCCTCAGGATATGTTGGCCTATATCCCTGCTAGCACACAGTGCAACGTCTCACCGTACAGGTTAGCAAATGTGTGTACAGCCGTAGGACATGGTAACCCTGATCCCCCAAGGAAATTATGGTAGCATTGTGATTTCTGTATAAAGTAAGTGCACTGCAATAATCAATAGAATGACACAGATTAGCCTAATTAGCATTAAAAGAATAGTGTAAAAGATTAACATTTCTACCATGGTGCTAAGACAATGAATATATGCGGACATATAAGTACTGTGTATAGTTTACTTTTACCTAGCACTCCCTAACCTAGTCTTGCCGAGGGTGGGTGGTCTGCCAAATCCCTCCCCGAGGTCTATCTCCCCATTACCTGGGGGTCAGTTTCATCATGCTGTCTGTCTTGGTGTAGAGCTTGACATCCCTTGTGTTGGTAGGAAGGAATAGGCTCAGCTGGAATTCTAGAATGCAGTGACCTCGCAGGGTCAGCTGAGTGTGTCTCTCCCTAAACAAGGAAGTGGTTCTGTATATATGAGAAACAGCACCCATGTGGCCATGTAATAACCTCTGGCAGGCCGCAATCATTTATTCTAGTTGGATAGTGTTGTTGCCTACCAGACAATAACAATGACGACATTTGCTCAGTGAACTTTGGGCCATATGTACGACCGTTTTTAGTGGTCACAAATGGAAAATGCTAAAAAGGGTTGTAGCATGTACAAGCTCTATTTTGCAAGTCTGTAACCTTTTACCGACTCGCAAAATAGCGTTTGCGAGTCACTATTAGGAGTGGGAATGCCAAGGGCATTCCTTCCTAATAGTGAGTTGCACTGATATGTAAATGCAGTCGCAAAACAATCACAGTTACCACCTACTTCAAGTAGGTTGTAAGCCAGTTGCAAACGGGAAGGGGTCCCTGGGAAACTTATTTACCCTTGGTGAATGTATGCAAAAATATTTTCTAAGAGCAGGCAGTGGTCCCGTGGCCCACTGCCTGCCCTTAAAAAAAAAAAAAGTTGCATTTTTTTCTTTAAAATGCATCCCATTTTCCTTTAAGGAAAACGGGCTGCATTTGAAAAAAGGTGGTATATTTAAAAAGCAAAAACAGACTTGGCTATCCTGTGATTGTAGTCCTTTCCCAATAGGTTGCTAATTGCAACTTCCCTCATGAAAATTGATGAGGCAGGTAATTTGCGACCCCATTGGGAATCCCTAAATGTGTCTGAGACACATTAGTACATTACTTTTTGCGAGTCGCAAAAAAACGCAACTTACGACGCGCAACACAAAATGGCTGTATATGTGACCCCTAATCCCTTGTAAGAAATGTTCTAGATGTTGTGATAGTGTGCCTATGAAGTGGAAATGTAAGTAATGATGACTCAGAGAATGTTATCCTGCATTGTCACATATGCAAATATGGAAAACAGTCGGAACACCGCAGCCTCAGACACACCTGCTCTGACTACACAAGCGCTACCACGCTTGCCTTAACCACGCATATGCCTTAACCAAGTATATGCGTGGTTAAGACAGTACGAGGTCTAGCTGCTAGCTGCTAGCTGCTGGCAGAAGCAGAAAGTAGCCAAGCAGCTGGAAGGATCAGAAGAGGATGCAATGCGTTGAGGTAAGTGGGGTTGCGGCCGGGTTTGGGTGGGTAGTTTGTATGGTTTTGGGGGGAAGGTTAGTTTTCAGAGGTGGGGGCTTGGGTTAGTTTTCAAGTCTGCAGGGGTTTAGATAGTTTTCAAGTCTGGGGTTTGGGGTAGTTTTCAGGGATGGGGTGGTTCAGGGTATTTTTCAGGGCTGGGGAGGTTGGTGTAATTTGTCAGGGCTGGGGGATTGGGGTAGTTTTCAGAACTGGGGGTAGTTTACAGGGCTGAAGGTAGGATTCAGGGCTGGGGAGGGGTTTGTTTTTTAGGAGGGAGGAGGTAGTTTTAGGTCTCAAGGCGGGGACTTAGGGGTCTGTTTTAGGGCTCAGGGTGGGGGACAGGGATCGTAAAACATTCTTAGAGCTTGGGGGCAGGGTAGTTTTTTGTGTTCTGGGTAGTTATTAGGGCAGGTAGGTTTTAGGGCTGGGGAGTCAGGTATTGTTTAGGACTTAGGGAAGGGGGTAATTTTTAGGACTGGGTCAGGGAAGTTTCTAAGTCTTGGGGGAGGGGGTTGGTTTTCAAGAGGGAGGGGGTGGTTGCAGGACTCAGGGCAGGGGCAGGAGTTGGGGGTTAAGGCTTACCTTTCAAGTCTTAACCATGGATATGTCTTTACCATACGTGCCTTAACAACACATAATTAATTGTAAAGGTGTTCGTGGTAAAGGCAAATTTATGGCAAAGACTTGCGTTGTTGAGATTGCGTGGAACCGGCATGCATGGTAAACACATGCGTGGTTACATCACACAGCCTGCAAATGTATTTCAACGTCATTGTACGTAAAAGAGAAGGCAAATTAAAAAACATAAGTATGTAAATAGCCGTGCTTCTTCCAGGCCTATCCTGCCCATGTGACAATGCACCATCAAACATCAAACCAATATATATAGGAATTGGCTCACTTTCTCTACTGATCCCCAATACATGTAGAGCGTCTTAAAAAATTGGGGCCGACACACAATGGTGAAGGTTTTTGGGAAATCAAGCTTTTTCATAAACACCACAAAGCTGAAGATGAACTACTAGACCATTGGCCATCCTGGCAAGCAGCACAGCAACATCTGCATAAAGGCGTGCTGGCTTGGATTTTTTTTGAGCAGAGGAACATCTGCCCCGACATTCACAAGATCAGCTTCTAAGTCATTTATGTACAACAGGAATAAAACTGGAGCTAACATGCAGCCCTGGCGCACTCCCTGATTGATTGAAAATGGGTATGTACACTCTCCATTGTCCCAAAACCTTACAGGTTCCAATAGGCCACAGTGCAGGTATCTTAGGAGGCAACCAGGTCTACCTCAAGGTCAAAGAAAATGTAAGTGTCCCACCATTTGGATCTATTTACACAATGAGAGACCCTTGTTAGATCCATAAAGGGCAATTGTAGGGAGCTACCCTTGGCAAGATTGTATTTGAATAAAAGAAGATGTAAATTTTAACACTGTTCTATAGTTCCAAGGCCTTTACTGAAACCATATCGGCTGGGGAGAAGATATTTCTCTCTGTCGTCCACAGGAGCAAGTGATCCAGTATGATTCTCACAATTATTTTAGTGGCAGAGTCAATAAGATAAATTGGAGGATAACATTTAGGGTTGTGTACATTTTCCTTTATGAAGATTGGGAACATCATGGACTTATGCCAGGAAGCCTTACAGTCAGAGTTAATGATGTTAGTAAGAAGGAGGTACCAAGACATTGGGTTTTAAATATGTTCAGTGGGATCCCATCCGGGGCCCATGAACCTCTTTTGAGGGGCTACTGAGGATGGCTTTAAGAACCTCCTCTGCAGAAATGTGGATATTCAAGGGCAGGGGGCAATCTGACAATCCTTCCTCTGCGCTTCAAGTGCTGGATCAATAAAATTACACTAAAGTGGTCTATCCAGAATGTGGGGCAGTTATGAGTGCTCATTTTATCAGGGGCAATCCTTGGGGCGAGGTAAACACGGACTGCCTTCCATAAAGCCTGGTGATCTTTAGTCAGGCAGGCAGCTATAAGCGTTTTCCACTTCTCGTCCTAAAGCTCTGTCTTCCTTTTTTAAGGCCAATGTGTAGGTTCTTCTACACTCACTAACTGCTTTCTGGTCTATGGGTGATTGCTTTAATTCCCTGTGTAACCTACCATTCGTGGTTCTACAGGTTCTGTGACTTATTTTTTTTCCCTATGTGCCTAAACATCAAGTCTCTTATTTAAGAGGTTAATTCAACAAAGCTACAAAGCTACTTAGTACAACAATGGGCCCAGGTATCTCAGATGCACAAGACTTTACCTGCACCTTGCAGCCGTTGATAACTTGATTCTTTATTGACTTCATAGCTGCGGAGTGCAAAACAAGACAATGCCCTGCATGTTTTGTGGATACGACCTGCAGGCTACGCTTATCAGCCTCAGAACCTTCACAGTAATTTTTTCAGAAAGGGCTTGTGCTGTACAGTCACTGGCAGGGAGAACCATCCCATCCAGAATTAAATGGTGCATGCTCCAAGAGACAAAGACCTAATCAGTTACAGAGCCAAACACTTCTGCCTATATATGTTTGGGTAGTACAGGCTGCCCGAACAGGGACAGCATTCTCTAAATCATTTGTTACCAAAAAGGTGTATAGTTATCACCCCATTGTCCGTGACATCCTCCCAGTTAGCTTCATCAAAACATGTAACAAAGGTTGATGATGAGAGGGTGGGTAGAGTGGCCACTTTTGTGTTAAAATCACCAGCCAGGATTAGATTCAATAATTCTCCTAAATATAAGTTCTCTGCTAATTTTTCTATCAAGGCAAATAACCTGTAGAAATTCTGATTTTCCATAGCAGAGAAGTCATTGTTGTAAAAGTTAACCATAAATAATACTGAAATTTGGTCCCCTCAGGCCACCTATAAAGGTTACCCCTCTCTGTCGGTATTGGTGATATTTTGCATCCAATCTCCACTTTAAACCAGGTAGTCAAACCCCTCTTCACACTGCCTCTTTTTGGAGGGAGTTGCAGGAAGATTGAAACATGTATACCCATCAAAACAAACATCATCCCGCACCCAGGATTCCTGCAAGAAACAACATCATAGGAATTAATCAAAGTATGCCAATCCTCAAACTTTAGTTTGGGAGCAAAACCAGCAATGTTCCAGCTTAGGACTCACACTTTAAGGCCATTATTGCTAGGAAGAGGTGGCACCGAACGCTTCATGCTAGCCACAGGTACAGTTGGGCTATAGACAAAAACTTGGTACCCCCTTGAATTGGGTCTCTAGGGAGACTGTGCGGGGGAAACACAGAAGAACATTTTAGAGATCCAGTGGGTGGTCCTAGGCTTCCCTGGATTTCCAGTGGAGGGAGGGTGATCATACAGATTGAGTGTATAATTTTCACATACTCAGGGTCCCTGGTACCTTGAACATCAGCACAATCATGCTCCCTTGCACTCTGTCAGTCATTCTCCTCTGTACCAGAGATTACCATGAATATGTTCTCAAACAGGGGCTGTACTGTACATTATGATGCAGGGGTGAGAAGTGGTTTGATTTGCATTGTGATAGGGGGTAGGGAAGGCTAAATGTTTGCAGAATTAGCACAGAGATAGTATTGTTATTGTTCCTGACTTTACTGTGCCAGCCCTGGCTTGTGACAGAATCTCCCGAGCAACCAAAGGCCTGCGAATGTTTATGAATATACTGTCGCCATGAAACTGCTTAGGTAGAGGTCCCATTCCCCCAACTCTGCGCACAAAGATAATTTCCTTGTGGAGGTTTTGATTACAATTCACATTTGTATTGAACCAGTGTGTCACCATATTTTTTAATTCCCGTGTTGACTTTGTCACACATGGGGTCAAGCTAGGGGAGTTAGCTAATATAACCAAATAAAAAAGAAAGAAGCTGGATGTAAGTTAATTACAGGAAGAGATGGAGAGCAAGTTTGTCTCCCAATTGAAGCTGGATGGTTACTGGTATAGGGCTAATATACAGAACCGGTGACCCCCTGGTTTTTAGGGCTAGGAGGAGTTCCTGGGGATGCAAGAGGACTTTGATCAATTTTGTGACCCTCCGTATATATCCCTGGCATTGATCAGAGCAGAAGAATTGAGTGAGTTGTCCTTACATCTACACTAGGTTGCTCTTGAGAAGGGCTGAAGTACACCTTTCACCATTTTGGCCAGATGTTTTAGACGTTCCTCATTGAGGTGAGGCAGTCATGCATAGGACATAATTTCAGATTAAACAGGCAGCTAAATCATCCACTTATGCTGTCCCAGAGAGCAAAGTTTCTATAGTAGTGGACTAGGCACAATACTTTTCTTTTTGGTAACTGGTAAGAGTTCTGGAATCCCCATCTTGGCTTTTAATGCTCTTTTTCTTCATTTGGCCACAGGGCCTCACCAGGCAAAAGCATAGCATGGTCAGTGCTAGCTAATCCTGCTCCTCCACTTGAACCATCCACAATATCAATATCAATATAATTACCAATCCCTTCAGAGGGAGTGAGGATACTGATTCATCCGAAACCCAAGAAGTATGCATTAACGGACTAAAAAACTATAACAACCCGCTACGTTTGCTTCTCTTCAAATGCTATGCCAATCCTGCCCTGCACCCGAGAACCCTAGCTCTGGACGCCCTGGCCGCCACAATCGGCGACTTTCTCATTAAATACCCCAACCACAACCCTCTTATAGCTGGGGACTTCAATAACAGATTGCTTGAGAAATTAGAAAATGAAAACAATCCCGCCAAAGAGGTTGCACTTCTACAAGCTCTATTTAAAGCCAGCTCTATATCATCTGCTTTCAACGTAAGAAAAGCAAACGACTACACATGGGCACCCCCTCCAACTTATAGAAACATCTCCACTATCGACTATTTGTTCATCGGAAACACGCTTGCCCTCTACCTAACTGATTTTAACATCGATCACCGAACTGAGAGTGATCACAGGCCTTTAAAAGCTTCCTTTAGTCTCTCCCTCACCGCATCCTGCAGATTCACACCAATTGGCGAACCCACAGACGAGGAAAATGAGCAATTTTCACACAGGATTAAATGGTCCATCAACTTAGACTCAAAACTGGCCGATTGGGTAACGAAAAACTCTCAACTAAAAAGCGTTATTGGCCCAGAAGCCATTTTAAATCATTGGCCCACTCTCCTGAGTGATTTGCATCAGGCTCTGGGGGGCTCATCTGCCGCTCAAAAAAAGCAGACGTCAAAGGCTCTCAATCAACCCTCTAATGAGGAAACATCTGAAAACAAACGAAAGAGTCAAATTGACCTAAATAGTAGGAAAAAAGTAGAAAGAGCTGCCCAGCAAACCACAAAAGGGCCACATAGAGCAGCTCGCAAGAAACGCACATGGGCCCAATGGAACAAACGCATAGAGGAAGCCTGGCAAAAAAATGTTCTTCCTCCTAAAGGAAAGAAATCCGGCCCAATTTTGGAGGTATATCAATCAGCTCAGTAACAACGGCCACACTGGAGAAAACGGAGTTCCTGAAAACGTATGGGTGGAGCATATTAATCAGCTTTACAATGGCGGGGTAAGGGAGCGTTCATCCACCCCTACGCCTCTAGCCCCACTCAACGGAAATACCCCGGGTCTGGCCTTACCTGAAAACGCAGTAAGTAAGATCATCAGCCGCATGAAGAACGATGGGGCACCAGGGCCAAATGGAATACCTGCAGCAGTCGTCAAAAAATGTCGGCAGTTTTGGGTAGAACTCCTTACACCCCTTTTTGCACATGCTTTTCTCACAGCCAAAATTTCACCGTCCTGGCAGGGCTCAATTCTACACCCAATCCACAAAAAGGGCAATCTCTCAAATCCGGCCAATTATAGACTAATAGCCTTGCTGGACATTGAATCTAAATCTTGCGCCCGCGTTTTACTGACGGAACTAGAAAATTGGGCCAGCGAAAATAACATCCTGCCTCACAACCCAGTCAGGTTTTAGAGCGGGCTGCTCCACGATGGACAACATAATAGCACTGTCCTACCTGTCGCGGAAAGCTACCCTGGCTAACCAGCTACCTTTATTCTGCTGCTTCGTGGACTACAGCGCAGCCTTCGACAGAGTCAATTTAGGGACGCTGTGGAACAAATTAGATTCCTGGGGAATACCATCTCCTCTTCTCTCAGCCTTGATATCCTTGCACCACAAAACCTGGGTTAGGATTAAAACTAGCGCACAAACAATATCTGCAAGAGGACTTTGATCAATTTTGTGACCCTCCGTATATATCCCTGGCATTGATCAGAGCAGAAGAATTGAGTGAGTTGTCCTTACATCTACACTAGGTTGCTCTTGAGAAGGGCTGAAGTACACCTTTCACCATTTTGGCCAGATGTTTTAGACGTTCCTCATTGAGGTGAGGCAGTCATGCATAGGACATAATTTCAGATTAAACAGGCAGCTAAATCATCCACTTATGCTGTCCCAGAGAGCAAAGTTTCTATAGTAGTGGACTAGGCACAATACTTTTCTTTTTGGTAACTGGTAAGAGTTCTGGAATCCCCATCTTGGCTTTTAATGCTCTTTTTCTTCATTTGGCCACAGGGCCTCACCAGGCAAAAGCATAGCATGGTCAGTGCTAGCTAATCCTGCTCCTCCACTTGAACCATCCACAATATCAATATCAATATAATTACCAATCCCTTCAGAGGGAGTGAGGATACTGATTCATCCGAAACCCAAGAAGTATGCATTAACGGACTAAAAAACTATAACAACCCGCTACGTTTGCTTCTCTTCAAATGCTATGCCAATCCTGCCCTGCACCCGAGAACCCTAGCTCTGGACGCCCTGGCCGCCACAATCGGCGACTTTCTCATTAAATACCCCAACCACAACCCTCTTATAGCTGGGGACTTCAATAACAGATTGCTTGAGAAATTAGAAAATGAAAACAATCCCGCCAAAGAGGTTGCACTTCTACAAGCTCTATTTAAAGCCAGCTCTATATCATCTGCTTTCAACGTAAGAAAAGCAAACGACTACACATGGGCACCCCCTCCAACTTATAGAAACATCTCCACTATCGACTATTTGTTCATCGGAAACACGCTTGCCCTCTACCTAACTGATTTTAACATCGATCACCGAACTGAGAGTGATCACAGGCCTTTAAAAGCTTCCTTTAGTCTCTCCCTCACCGCATCCTGCAGATTCACACCAATTGGCGAACCCACAGACGAGGAAAATGAGCAATTTTCACACAGGATTAAATGGTCCATCAACTTAGACTCAAAACTGGCCGATTGGGTAACGAAAAACGCTCAACTAAAAAGCGTTATTGGCCCAGAAGCCATTTTAAATCATTGGCCCACTCTCCTGAGTGATTTGCATCAGGCTCTGGGGGGCTCATCTGCCGCTCAAAAAAAGCAGACGTCAAAGGCTCTCAATCAACCCTCTAATGAGGAAACATCTGAAAACAAACGAAAGAGTCAAATTGACCTAAATAGTAGGAAAAAAGTAGAAAGAGCTGCCCAGCAAACCACAAAAGGGCCACATAGAGCAGCTCGCAAGAAACATGCATGGGCCCAATGGAACAAACGCATAGAGGAAGCCTGGCAAAAAAATGTTCTTCCTCCTAAAGGAAAGAAATCCGGCCCAATTTTGGAGGTATATCAATCAGCTCAGTAACAACGGCCACACTGGAGAAAACGGAGTTCCTGAAAACGTATGGGTGGAGCATATTAATCAGCTTTACAATGGCGGGGTAAGGGAGCGTTCATCCACCCCTACGCCTCTAGCCCCACTCAACGGAAATACCCCGGGTCTGGCCTTACCTGAAAACGCAGTAAGTAAGATCATCAGCCGCATGAAGAACGATGGGGCACCAGGGCCAAATGGAATACCTGCAGCAGTCGTCAAAAAATGTCGGCAGTTTTGGGTAGAACTCCTTACACCCATTTTTGCACATGCTTTTCTCACAGCCAAAATTCCACCGTCCTGGCAGGGCTCAATTCTACACCCAATCCACAAAAAGGGCAATCTCTCAAATCCGGCCAATTATAGACTAATAGCCTTGCTGGACATTGAAGCTAAATCTTGCGCCCGCGTTTTACTGACGGAACTAGAAAATTGGGCCAGCGAAAATAACATCCTGCCTCACAACCCAGTCAGGTTTTAGAGCGGGCTGCTCCACGATGGACAACATAATAGCACTGTCCTACCTGTCGCGGAAAGCTACCCTGGCTAACCAGCTACCTTTATTCTGCTGCTTCGTGGACTACAGCGCAGCCTTCGACAGAGTCAATTTAGGGACGCTGTGGAACAAATTAGATTCCTGGGGAATACCATCTCCTCTTCTCTCAGCCTTGATATCCTTGCACCACAAAACCTGGGTTAGGATTAAAACTAGCGCACAAACAATATCTGCAAGAGGACTTTGATCAATTTTGTGACCCTCCGTATATATCCCTGGCATTGATCAGAGCAGAAGAATTGAGTGAGTTGTCCTTACATCTACACTAGGTTGCTCTTGAGAAGGGCTGAAGTACACCTTTCACCATTTTGGCCAGATGTTTTAGACGTTCCTCATTGAGGTGAGGCAGTCATGCATAGGACATAATTTCAGATTAAACAGGCAGCTAAATCATCCACTTATGCTGTCCCAGAGAGCAAAGTTTCTATAGTAGTGGACTAGGCACAATACTTTTCTTTTTGGTAACTGGTAAGAGTTCTGGAATCCCCATCTTGGCTTTTAATGCTCTTTTTCTTCATTTGGCCACAGGGCCTCACCAGGCAAAAGCATAGCATGGTCAGTGCTAGCTAATCCTGCTCCTCCACTTGAACCATCCACAATATCAATATCAATATAATTAACAATCCCTTCAGAGGGAGTGAGGATACTGATTCATCCGAAACCCAAGAAGTATGCATTAACGGACTAAAAAACTATAACAACCCGCTACGTTTGCTTCTCTTCAAATGCTATGCCAATCCTGCCCTGCACCCGAGAACCCTAGCTCTGGACGCCCTGGCCGCCACAATCGGCGACGTTCTCATTAAATACCCCAACCACAACCCTCTTATAGCTGGGGACTTCAATAACAGATTGCTTGAGAAATTAGAAAATGAAAACAATCCCGCCAAAGAGGTTGCACTTCTACAAGCTCTATTTAAAGCCAGCTCTATATCATCTGCTTTCAACGTAAGAAAAGCAAACGACTACACATGGGCACCCCCTCCAACTTATAGAAACATCTCCACTATCGACTATTTGTTCATCGGAAACACGCTTGCCCTCCACCTAACTGATTTTAACATCGATCACCGAACTGAGAGTGATCACAGGCCTTTAAAAGCTTCCTTTAGTCTCTCCCTCACCGCATCCTGCAGATTCACACCAATTGGCGAACCCACAGACGAGGAAAATGAGCAATTTTCACACAGGATTAAATGGTCCATCAACTTAGACTCAAAACTGGCCGATTGGGTAACGAAAAACGCTCAACTAAAAAGCGTTATTGGCCCAGAAGCCATTTTAAATCATTGGCCCACTCTCCTGAGTGATTTGCATCAGGCTCTCGGGGGCTCATCTGCTGCTCAAAAAAAGCAGACGTCAAAGGCTCTCAATCAACCCTCTAATGAGGAAACATCTGAAAACAAACGAAAGAGGCAAATTGACCTAAATAGTAGGAAAAAAGTAGAAAGAGCTGCCCAGCAAACCACAAAAGGGCCACATAGAGCAGCTCGCAAGAAACGCGCATGGGCCCAATGGAACAAACGCATAGAGGAAGCCTGGCAAAAAAATGTTCTTCCTCCTAAAGGAAAGAAATCCGGCCCAATTTTGGAGGTATATCAATCAGCTCAGTAACAACGGCCACACTGGAGAAAACGGAGTTCCTGAAAACGTATGGGTGGAGCATATTAATCAGCTTTACAATGGCGGGGTAAGGGAGCGTTCATCCACCCCTACGCCTCTAGCCCCACTCAACGGAAATACCCCGGGTCTGGCCTTACCTGAAAACGCAGTAAGTAAGATCATCAGCCGCATGAAGAACGATGGGGCACCAGGGCCAAATGGAATACCTGCAGCAGTCGTCAAAAAATGTCGGCAGTTTTGGGTAGAACTCCTTACACCCCTTTTTGCACATGCTTTTCTCACAGCCAAAATTCCACCGTCCTGGCAGGGCTCAATTCTACACCCAATCCACAAAAAGGGCAATCTCTCAAATCCGGCCAATTATAGACTAATAGCCTTGCTGGACATTGAAGCTAAATCTTGCGCCCGCGTTTTACTGACGGAACTAGAAAATTGGGCCAGCGAAAATAACATCCTGCCTCACAACCCAGTCAGGTTTTAGAGCGGGCTGCTCCACGATGGACAACATAATAGCACTGTCCTACCTGTCGCGGAAAGCTACCCTGGCTAACCAGCTACCTTTATTCTGCTGCTTCGTGGACTACAGCGCAGCCTTCGACAGAGTCAATTTAGGGACGCTGTGGAACAAATTAGATTCCTGGGGAATACCATCTCCTCTTCTCTCAGCCTTGATATCCTTGCACCACAAAACCTGGGTTAGGATTAAAACTAGCGCACAAACAATATCTAAAAAAATTGCAACTGAAAACAGCCTAAAACAAGGCTGTGTACTTGCCCCGCTACTATTCAACCTCTACACCGCTGACTTACCAAAGGAATTGGCAGGTGCAGCCCTGGTGCCCCAAAACTGGGCGGGCTGCGTCTACAGACAATGCAATATGCCGATGACATCATCATCATGGACCACACGAAAATCGGATTGCAAAGATCGCTCACTGCTCTCAATGAATATAATACAAAGAACCATCTTGTGATGAACAAATCCAAAACCAAAATTTTGATCTTTGGGAGCTACAAAAAAAATAAAAAATCTTACTTGGAGAGCAGGGGGATCACACATAGCGACCTGCACCAGCTACAACTACTTAGGAGTTTGGTTCAACACCAGGGCAAACCAAGCAGCACACCTTAGACACTTAAGGCCTAAGGGTATGGGGATCATTCACAGCCTGAGGCGCTTGAATCGTCATTTGCACAGCCCTTCAGCCGAACCACTCCTAAGGGTGCTACGGGCCAAACTACTACCTGCAGTGACCTACGGCCACTTGGCTTTTCCCGGGAAAATGGACGCATTTCTGGGAAACTTACAAATAAAAGCTTATAAGAAAATCTTCTCCGTCCCGCAGCACGCGAGAAGGTCAAGGATGAGACTCGAGCTGGGACTGACATGTGCAAACCTTTACTGCCTGGGAGACCTAATCAAATTCTACATACACACCTTACGAGCACCAGGACAATCTCTGAAAGAGAGCTGCGTTCAAGGACGAACACTCCCCTTTGGCATAAACAGTTGCACCTCGCCATTTCCACACTAAAGATTGAACCAACCTCTCTCACTAACCCAACTATCCCCCTGTCAATGTGGAAAAAAACAATAACAAAACAAATCATCTCAGTTTCATTTCAGACAGACGTTGCCGGGCTATCTAAAAACGAACTTTTCACCGCTTTGAATGAATCATATATCATGGGGAAACCTCAGCTATACTTTAACTACTCCCTCAAACCCCAGACTCACAACAAAATATTATACATGAGGCTGCTAGCCCTACCAATCTTTGACTTTAACCCACAGTGGGCTTCGTGGAATGAGCAGCCCATTTGCAGGCTTTGCAATTACATACAAGAGTCCTGGCTTCACCTGATTTGCTACCGATCAACGCCGCCTACTGATTCCTGTCTTTCAGGAACAATCACTGAGACACTGTAGGGAAGCATCGACTTTGTGTTTTAGCAACAATTCAGCCCAGGCCTTAGGAAGAGCTGGGAAGTTGGTTAATATTACTTTAACCGCACTGCATAATGCTTAGCAACAAGAATTTGATCATGATTTTATACTTTTAAAAAAAATGTATTCTACATTGCATTGTTATGTGTGTACATTACGGTTTTTATTAACTGTATAATAAAGAAGAAGACTTTGTCACACATGGGGTCAAGCTTGTGGAGTTAGCTAATATAACCAAATGAAAATTAAAGAAGCTGGACGTAAGTTAATTACAGGAAGAGATGGAGGGCAAGTTTGTCTCCCAATTGAAGCTGGATGGTTACTGGTATAGGGCAAATATACAGAGCCGGCGACCCCCTGGTTTTTAGGGCTAGGAGGAGTTCCTGGGGATGCAAGAGGACTTTGATCAATTTTGTGACCCTCCGTATATATCCCTGGCATTGATCAGAGCGGAAGAATTGAGTGAGTTGTCCTTACATCTACACTAGGTTGCTCTTGAGAAGGGCTGAAGTACACCTTTCACCATTTTGGACAGATGTTTTAGACATTCCTCAATGAGGTGAGGCAGTCATGCTGGACATTGAAGCTAAATCTTGCGCCCGCGTTTTACTGACGGAACTAGAAAATTGGGCCAGCGAAAATAACATCCTGCCTCACAACCCAGTCAGGTTTTAGAGCGGGCTGCTCCACGATGGACAACATAATAGCACTGTCCTACCTGTCGCGGAAAGCTACCCTGGCTAACCAGCTACCTTTATTCTGCTGCTTCGTGGACTACAGCGCAGCCTTCGACAGAGTCAATTTAGGGACGCTGTGGAACAAATTAGATTCCTGGGGAATACCATCTCCTCTTCTCTCAGCCTTGATATCCTTGCACCACAAAACCTGGGTTAGGATTAAAACTAGCGCACAAACAATATCTGCAAGAGGACTTTGATCAATTTTGTGACCCTCCGTATATATCCCTGGCATTGATCAGAGCAGAAGAATTGAGTGAGTTGTCCTTACATCTACACTAGGTTGCTCTTGAGAAGGGCTGAAGTACACCTTTCACCATTTTGGCCAGATGTTTTAGACGTTCCTCATTGAGGTGAGGCAGTCATGCATAGGACATAATTTCAGATTAAACAGGCAGCTAAATCATCCACTTATGCTGTCCCAGAGAGCAAAGTTTCTATAGTAGTGGACTAGGCACAATACTTTTCTTTTTGGTAACTGGTAAGAGTTCTGGAATCCCCATCTTGGCTTTTAATGCTCTTTTTCTTCATTTGGCCACAGGGCCTCACCAGGCAAAAGCATAGCATGGTCAGTGCTAGCTAATCCTGCTCCTCCACTTGAACCATCCACAATATCAATATCAATATAATTAACAATCCCTTCAGAGGGAGTGAGGATACTGATTCATCCGAAACCCAAGAAGTATGCATTAACGGACTAAAAAACTATAACAACCCGCTACGTTTGCTTCTCTTCAAATGCTATGCCAATCCTGCCCTGCACCCGAGAACCCTAGCTCTGGACGCCCTGGCCGCCACAATCGGCGACGTTCTCATTAAATACCCCAACCACAACCCTCTTATAGCTGGGGACTTCAATAACAGATTGCTTGAGAAATTAGAAAATGAAAACAATCCCGCCAAAGAGGTTGCACTTCTACAAGCTCTATTTAAAGCCAGCTCTATATCATCTGCTTTCAACGTAAGAAAAGCAAACGACTACACATGGGCACCCCCTCCAACTTATAGAAACATCTCCACTATTGACTATTTGTTCATCGGAAACACGCTTGCCCTCTACCTAACTGATTTTAACATCGATCACCGAACTGAGAGTGATCACAGGCCTTTAAAAGCTTCCTTTAGTCTCTCCCTCACCGCATCCTGCAGATTCACACCAATTGGCGAACCCACAGACGAGGAAAATGAGCAATTTTCACACAGGATTAAATGGTCCATCAACTTAGACTCAAAACTGGCCGATTGGGTAACGAAAAACGCTCAACTAAAAAGCGTTATTGGCCCAGAAGCCATTTTAAATCATTGGCCCACTCTCCTGAGTGATTTGCATCAGGCTCTCGGGGGCTCATCTGCTGCTCAAAAAAAGCAGACGTCAAAGGCTCTCAATCAACCCTCTAATGAGGAAACATCTGAAAACAAACGAAAGAGGCAAATTGACCTAAATAGTAGGAAAAAAGTAGAAAGAGCTGCCCAGCAAACCACAAAAGGGCCACATAGAGCAGCTCGCAAGAAACGCGCATGGGCCCAATGGAACAAACGCATAGAGGAAGCCTGGCAAAAAAATGTTCTTCCTCCTAAAGGAAAGAAATCCGGCCCAATTTTGGAGGTATATCAATCAGCTCAGTAACAACGGCCACACTGGAGAAAACGGAGTTCCTGAAAACGTATGGGTGGAGCATATTAATCAGCTTTACAATGGCGGGGTAAGGGAGCGTTCATCCACCCCTACGCCTCTAGCCCCACTCAACGGAAATACCCCGGGTCTGGCCTTACCTGAAAACGCAGTAAGTAAGATCATCAGCCGCATGAAGAACGATGGGGCACCAGGGCCAAATGGAATACCTGCAGCAGTCGTCAAAAAATGTCGGCAGTTTTGGGTAGAACTCCTTACACCCCTTTTTGCACATGCTTTTCTCACAGCCAAAATTCCACCGTCCTGGCAGGGCTCAATTCTACACCCAATCCACAAAAAGGGCAATCTCTCAAATCCGGCCAATTATAGACTAATAGCCTTGCTGGACATTGAAGCTAAATCTTGCGCCCGCGTTTTACTGACGGAACTAGAAAATTGGGCCAGCGAAAATAACATCCTGCCTCACAACCCAGTCAGGTTTTAGAGCGGGCTGCTCCACGATGGACAACATAATAGCACTGTCCTACCTGTCGCGGAAAGCTACCCTGGCTAACCAGCTACCTTTATTCTGCTGCTTCGTGGACTACAGCGCAGCCTTCGACAGAGTCAATTTAGGGACGCTGTGGAACAAATTAGATTCCTGGGGAATACCATCTCCTCTTCTCTCAGCCTTGATATCCTTGCACCACAAAACCTGGGTTAGGATTAAAACTAGCGCACAAACAATATCTAAAAAAATTGCAACTGAAAACAGCCTAAAACAAGGCTGTGTACTTGCCCCGCTACTATTCAACCTCTACACCGCTGACTTACCAAAGGAATTGGCAGGTGCAGCCCTGGTGCCCCAAAACTGGGCGGGCTGCGTCTACAGACAATGCAATATGCCGATGACATCATCATCATGGACCACACGAAAATCGGATTGCAAAGATCGCTCACTGCTCTCAATGAATATAATACAAAGAACCATCTTGTGATGAACAAATCCAAAACCAAAATTTTGATCTTTGGGAGCTACAAAAAAAATAAAAAATCTTACTTGGAGAGCAGGGGGATCACACATAGCGACCTGCACCAGCTACAACTACTTAGGAGTTTGGTTCAACGCCAGGGCAAACCAAGCAGCACACCTTAGACACTTAAGGCCTAAGGGTATGGGGATCATTCACAGCCTGAGGCGCTTGAATCGTCATTTGCACAGCCCTTCAGCCGAACCACTCCTAAGGGTGCTACGGGCCAAACTACTACCTGCAGTGACCTACGGCCACTTGGCTTTTCCCGGGAAAATGGACGCATTTCTGGGAAACTTACAAATAAAAGCTTATAAGAAAATCTTCTCCGTCCCGCAGCACGCGAGAAGGTCAAGGATGAGACTCGAGCTGGGACTGACATGTGCAAACCTTTACTGCCTGGGAGACCTAATCAAATTCTACATACACACCTTACGAGCACCAGGACAATCTCTGAAAGAGAGCTGCGTTCAAGGACGAACACTCCCCTTTGGCATAAACAGTTGCACCTCGCCATTTCCACACTAAAGATTGAACCAACCTCTCTCACTAACCCAACTATCCCCCTGTCAATGTGGAAAAAAACAATAACAAAACAAATCATCTCAGTTTCATTTCAGACAGACGTTGCCGGGCTATCTAAAAACGAACTTTTCACCGCTTTGAATGAATCATATATCATGGGGAAACCTCAGCTATACTTTAACTACTCCCTCAAACCCCAGACTCACAACAAAATATTATACATGAGGCTGCTAGCCCTACCAATCTTTGACTTTAACCCACAGTGGGCTTCGTGGAATGAGCAGCCCATTTGCAGGCTTTGCAATTACATACAAGAGTCCTGGCTTCACCTGATTTGCTACCGATCAACGCCGCCTACTGATTCCTGTCTTTCAGGAACAATCACTGAGACACTGTAGGGAAGCATTGACTTTGTGTTTTAGCAACAATTCAGCCCAGGCCTTAGGAAGAGCTGGGAAGTTGGTTAATATTACTTTAACCGCACTGCATAATGCTTAGCAACAAGAATTTGATCATGATTTTATACTTTTAAAAAAAATGTATTCTACATTGCATTGTTATGTGTGTACATTACGGTTTTTATTAACTGTATAATAAAGAAGAAGACTTTGTCACACATGGGGTCAAGCTTGTGGAGTTAGCTAATATAACCAAATGAAAATTAAAGAAGCTGGACGTAAGTTAATTACAGGAAGAGATGGAGGGCAAGTTTGTCTCCCAATTGAAGCTGGATGGTTACTGGTATAGGGCAAATATACAGAGCCGGCGACCCCCTGGTTTTTAGGGCTAGGAGGAGTTCCTGGGGATGCAAGAGGACTTTGATCAATTTTGTGACCCTCCGTATATATCCCTGGCATTGATCAGAGCGGAAGAATTGAGTGAGTTGTCCTTACATCTACACTAGGTTGCTCTTGAGAAGGGCTGAAGTACACCTTTCACCATTTTGGACAGATGTTTTAGACATTCCTCAATGAGGTGAGGCAGTCATGCATAGGACATAATTTCAGATTAAACAGGCAGCTAAATCATCCACGTATGCTGTACCAGAGAGCAAAGTTTCTATAGTAGTGGACTAGGCACAATACTTTTCTTTTTGGTAACCGGTAAGAGTTCAGGAATCCCCATCTTGGGTTTTAATGCTCTTTTTCTTCATTTGGCCACAGGGCCTCACCAGGCAAAAGCATAGCATGGTCAGTGTTTGCTAATCCTGCTCCTCCACTTGAACCATTCACAATATCAATATCAATATAATAAAAAAAACCTTCAGAGGGAGTGAGGATACTAATTTAACCATCAGCCAAGGCATTTTTGTGGGGAATGACAGAGAGATGTGTTATGAATAACGTAAGTGGAGCAACATCATCAAGTGCAAAGGAAATCTGCTGTTAAGCCAATTGGATCTCCTTGGAGATTATGTCTACTGCCAGAACCAGGAAACTATCAATTGGAGTGTGCTTGTGGAGCCCTGGGGAATGCAGAGGTAACTTTCCAATTTTTTCCATTTTACCAAGAAGCTAGCAAGAAGCTGTTAAAAAGGGAAGTGAAAATGAACACACAGTACCTTCAGAATTAGTGAGGTCTTCTGGTTATGATGGAAGCTATGATGAGCAGAATCCAGAGGAGAGTGGCCCTGCCCTGTATCTTCCTTGCAATAACGGGCAAAGACAGGCCGGTCTTGCCCCGGGCATACACCCAAGAGTCTCCCGCACCATGTCCAGTGCTTTTAGCATGTCACGGGCCCCTTCTACGACACAAGAATACCTGGGGGACAAAGTCCCAGCCCAGCAGGGCTCCCAAAGTCACTATGGGCTGGTGAAACCGGCCAAATCACAAGTGGAGTGACACGCACCACTGAAAATACAGGCGCTTTTAAAGCATTAATGGCCACACATATGGCACAGGGTTTGCTGGGGGACAAAGTACCTCCCCAGCAGGGCCTCTAAGTCTCTGTGGACAGGTGAAACCGTCCAAATCACAGGTATAGTGCCCCGCACAACAGGAAATGTCTAGTACTTTTAGAGAATTGCTGACCCCACCTACAGCACAGGGGTAGCTTGGGGACAGAGTTGCACCCCAGCAGGGCCACCAAAATCACTATGGGCAGGCAAAACCACCCAAATCACAAGCTGAGTGTCCTGTGCTGCTGGAAATGTCTGCCACTTTTAATGTGTTGCTTGCCCCTCCTACAGCACAAGGGTAGCTTGGGGACAACGTCCCAATCCAGCAGGGCTGCCAAAGTCACGGAGGGAAGGGTAAACCACCCAAATCACACGCAGAGTGCCCCATGCCATGGGAAATGTCCAGCCTGTTTTAGAACGTCAATGGCCCCTCCTACAGCACAGAGGGAGCTGGGGGACAAAGTCCCACGGCAGATGGGCTGCCAGTGTCACTGTGGGCTGGTAAAACTGTCCAAATCATTAGCAGGATGTCCCTTGTTGCCGGAAATGTCTGGCGCTTTCAGTGCATTGCTGGCCCCTCCTATGGCACAGGGGTAGCTGGGAACAAAGTCCCATCCCAGCAGGACCACCAAAGTCATTGCGGGCAGGTGAAACTGCCCAAAACTGAAGCAGAGTGTCTTTCTGAACTTAGGGGCTGATTAAGAGTTTGTGTTCCGTCACAACGGGGGTCTCGGCAGTCTGAAGAAGACTGCCGCAGCAGCAGTCTCCCGCCTGCCATATTACAATGTACCACTGGACCCTCAGCGGTGTATCTGAAGGTGAAGTATATTTTTCTATATATGTTAATGCTGCTGTGTATGTTTTGACTGCAGTGTACACATATGCATGTAAAATAAATCCTATTACCAGTATTTTCCCATTGCTGGAGTTTGGACCATATGTGCCCAGTCCAGTCAATGGGTAAGTACTACAAAACCGATTTCGGTGCCAAAAGGATAATTTTCTTGGGGTCAAGATGTTGCTGTGAAGAGGGGACCTGGACAAAGGCATCCACATGGAGACTGAAGGGAAGAAAAGGAAATAGGTGAATGTGCACCTCAAATCCTTCAATTCCACTGACTCTAAGCAGGCGATCCAACCGCCATGGTCAGCTTGTTGGAAAGCCTACTCATAATTCAGATGGTGGAGAAGCTTTTCTGTACCGCCCTATGACAGCTGCTTTCACCCAATTGGCATTGAGGTGGCCTACGAACGGCTGTCGGAGTCGGCTACAACATCATTATTATTATTATTATTATTGGGACATTTGTAGAGCGCTGCGTTACGCGCACCGGCGTGTCCACGCGCTGAAAGTGGGAGAGGCAGCAAGCAGGGGACACAAAAACTGAGCGGACAATTATTTAGTGTAGAGGAATGTTTTAAGTTTCGCTCGGAACCTAGCCTCCTCCGGTTCCAGGCGCAAGTCCGCTGGCAGTTTATTCCAATTAGTTGCCGCTAGGCATCTAAAGGACCTACCTCCCATGCGGGCTTTCTTGATTCTCGGGATCCTCAGTAGGCCGCCCCCTGTGGATCTAAGCGCACGTGTTGGTTGGTACACTTCGATCAATTTTTTCAGAGGGTCGGGTGCCCTGCCATTCAGGATACGATGACAGGTGCAGAGGGCTTTGTATTCCACTCTCTCCTCACAGGGAGCCAGTGTAACTGCTAGAAGGCGCCCTTTTGGGCAGTCTGAGAATCAGACGCGCTGCCGCATTCTGCAGCACTTGCAGGCGTGCCATGCTTTTTTCTGGAGCCCCCAGGTACAGCAGGTTTCCGTAGTCCGACCTAGCTGTCACCAGAGCATGAACCAGGGTTTGACGGGCATCAATCGGGAGTAAGTCAAGGACCTTTCTCAATTTCTTCAGAATCCCAAAACAGACTCCCACCACCCGATTTATCTGGGGGCCAAAAGTAAGACCCGCATCAAACCACCCCCCCAGATTGCGTGCCTCCTGGCAGGGGGTTGGGGTTGGTCCAAGGCAAGATGGCCACCATGCCGACGACCAAGCAGACTGGGCTCTCCCCACCACCAGCACCTCTGTCTTGCTGCCATTAAGCTTCAAACAATTGATGGCCATCCATTCGGCAAGATCTTTCATGCACGAACGGAAGCCATCGGCAGCAAGACAGGGCGCGTGCGATAGGGAGATCACCAGCTGCGTATCGTCGGCATATGAAACCAGTTGGAGGCCATGACTCTCCACAATCGAGGCAACAGGCGCGACATACATATTAAAGAGGGTCGGGCTCAATGACGAGCCCTGCGGCACGCCTTGGCCCAGAGACACCCCCTTTGAATAGCAGTCTCCTTGCCTGACTCGAAAGCTTCTCCCCTTGAGGAAATCCTGGATCCATCTCAGCGCGGTGCCAGAGATGCCACCTCTGTTCAGACACTGTAGCAAGATTTTATGCGCTACAGTGTCGAACGCCGCGCTGAGGTCCAACAGGATCAAAGCCATAGTTTGGCCTGCATCCACACCCTCTCTCAGATGCTCCGTGGCCATAAGAAGGGCGGACTCGGTAGAATGTCGTGGCCTAAAGCCAAACTGCGTCGCATGGAGCAGTCCCCTCTCTTCCACGTGCTTCATAATTTGGGTATTAACCACCTTTTCCGCCACTTTGGACAGAAAAGGTAGGAGGGAGATGGGCCTCAGATTCTCTAATACCTCGAAGCCTAAGTGGGGTTTCTTCCGAAGCGGGAGCACCACCGCCTGTTTCCACCCCTCAGGCAACTTTCCTGATCCGAAAGAGATGTCAAGGACATGCCTTATATAAGGCTCCAGAACTTCCAGACTGTCTGCCAAGCGTTTAGGTGACACCGGGTCCCACGGGGACCCTGATTTGACAGAGCGACACACCACTACTAGTTCCTCGAGAGGAGGGGTGCGGAAGTATGTAAGATGCCCTTCCGTCTCCGTGTCCCCCAATGCTACCTCAAGGTCACACCCTGTCGGCGGATTAGGGAAGGTCGAGTAGATCTTCTCTACTTTAGCGGAGAAATATTCGGCAATCCGGTCACATGACTCAGTTGAACAACTCTCCGGCTCTGTAAGTGCATTTACCGAGGTCAAAGATTTGTAGATGCCGAAGAGTTCTTTGGCCGAATTTTCCGCCCCCTGGATTTGTCCTGCATAGTAGGCTGCCTTAGATTTTTTTATCAGCCTATGGTGAAGGCGCCTTTTTTCCAGAAACAGTTCCCTGGCCTGGTTATCATAAGACACCCTCCAGACTCTTTCTGCCCGCCTACAGTCCGCCTTTGTTAGCCTCAGCTCAGCACTAAACCATGGGGCTGATCGTTCTTTCCGAGCACATGTAGATGTGCGGCAGAGTGGGGCTGTCTGGTCAAGCGCTTCAGTGATGCGCTGATTCAGGTTAAAGACCGCTGTTTCTATGTCTTCGCCCCCAGGCTGACCATCCCCGCTTAAAGCTTGATTAAAATCCTCCACCGAGAATTTAGCCCACTTCCTCCTAAGATAATCAGGGGGTGCCTGGCTGGCTTTGTTGGTTTTTAAGCTCTGTATGGAGAATGCCACCAGAAAGTGGTCAGTCCAGGGGATGGGCTCTATACCTGACACCTCCACACCTCCCCAGTTAGCATAGACCGGGTCCAAAAGGTGTCCCTGTCGGTGCGTGGGGTCCGATAGCTTCAGATCCAGTTGAAGAGCTAGCATGTCCCGACAGAAGTCCTTGACCCCTGTGTCCTCTGGGCAATTTAGGTGCAAGTTCAGGTCTCCTAATAGGAGGAATTTGTCCCTGCGCAGGGTCGCCTCCATGAGGCTTTCTAGCAGGCTCTCCCTGAACTTTGTGCAAGCCCCTGGCGGCCGATATACCAAACAGCAATTGATCGTCGTGCCCCCGTTGATTTGAATCGTGAAAACGCCCGCCTCACTCTCCACAATCAGCGTGCGCTCTAAACAACAGCCCAAAGTTTTCCTAAAAATAATAGCAATCCCCCCTCCCACCCCCTCTGGCCTATCCTGCCTAACCCAGGAATAGTTCTCCGGCGTGGCCTCGATAATGTCAGAGTCGGAAAACTGGTCTAACCACGTTTCCGTTAGAAACAATAGGTCGAACTTTTTATCAGTAATCAGCTCGAAAACGTCAAGTCTGTGTTTACGTAATGACCTCACATTAAGGAGACCACAAGAAAGTGCCTGCTCCGTGGTATCCCGCGGCATGGTAGTAACACGGAAACCACAGTGAGGGCATACCCTATCGTCAATCATCATGCCGTGCCTACATATGGAGGCAGTGCGAGGACGGAAACCAAGGAGTTGATCCTTAGTCCAGTAGATCTTACGGCCAGGGGTTGTCGCCCTAGCCCGCAGTCGGCCGCGGACGGGCGCAGACGGGCTCGACTTTGGCGACACTTCGGCGCGCCTTCGACGCGCCCGCTGCACTCGTCCGCTGCGCTGCCTTGTTAACATCCGCCTTATATGCCCCAGAGCGAGTGCCTCAGGATGACTAGACCGCTAACCGGTCTCCCCCGCTCACTGGAAGTGGCAGTCTCGACCTTCCACGCCCTCCGCGCAACGGTGCTGGTCACCGCGTCGGACCAGGGCGGGAAGGAGTGGAGAGAACAGCCCCGGCGTCCGCTATATCAGGTAAGCCTGCAATTGACCCCGCAGTTAAAAGTTTTGTTTCCAAAAGCAATAATTAAAAGTGCACACACGCTATTTAAAAATCTCAGCGCCGAGCACAGTGGCTGTAGACACTGCCACTGCCCACTCACCACCACCCGAGCCGGCTCCTCCAGTGCCTTATATGCCCCAGAGCGAGTGCCTCAGGATGACTAGACCGCTAACCGGTCTCCCCCGCTCACCGGAAGTGGCAGTCTCGACCTTCCACGCCCTCTGCGCAACGGTGCTGGTCACCGCGTCGGACCAGGGCGGGAAGGAGTGGAGATAACAGCCCCGGCGTCCGCTATATCAGGTAAGCCTGCAATTGACCCCGCAGTTAAAAGTTTTGTTTCCAAAAGCAATAATTAAAAGCGCACACACGCTATTTAAAAATCTCAGCGCCGAGCACAGTGGCTGTAGACACTGCCACTGCCCACTCACCACCATCATAATATGGCGGCTGGAACTCTAAGTCAGCAGTGCTGAATCCGATGCCAACGTAAAGGCGGAGGTGTAACCGCCAAACTCTTAATCAGGCCCTTAATGCATAATGCTTTTATGGTGGGCAGAAATGTTATTTTTTAATGAACAAAAATAAAATCATTTAAACTGAAAGGAACTAAAATGTAAACTGATATTACTACATAATGTATCTGTTCATGGAAATAGTTATATGAGTACTGAAGGAACTTTTTTATTTTTTAACATTCACCCTTCAAATGAGGAATATGTTCCTCTTTTTAACACCATGAACTGCTTAAAATATTCTCTCATTAATCTTCTTTAAGGCTGGTGGTCTCACTTCATTTTCAACCCAATGAAAAAATTATTTTTGGGAATAATATGCTATAACAAATGAGACTCTTCAATCTCTTTAAAATAGCCTACCACATATTTCCTTATTACTGTCGAATTGCAACATCAATTATGAGGTGTTACTATAATAATACCTCATCACATCAGGAAGAGCCACGAATGCTGATAGAAGTTAGACTTAAACAAACGCTGAAGTGGCACCAATGTAATTGAACAGTATTGCTCAATTATGTGTGTTAGACTCTAAATCTAGAAGTGAAGATAAGTGATGCTACTGCATCACAATATCACTCCCATATTTAGGGCTCAACTCTCAATGTGCAGTGGCAGCAGGAAACCGAACACATGTACGCTCAAGGAATTTCTTGAACTGTGCAGCTCAGCAGCACTCTTATTTTACTTGTCTTGGGCATGGCACGCAGAGTATTACAGTATTACCTTGCTTCGTCCTGGTCCCTGTCATCCTCTCCCCGCCACCATTTCCCGGGTCTAAACACCCCCATCCACTTCCCACTTCAGAACTTTTAACCAAAAAGGAGAAAGGTTACTGCACCATTCTTTTGGATTTCAAAGCACAGGGGGGCAGATTTATGTTCCCTGAAGCATCTCTACAAATCAGCAGAGATGCCCCAGAAAAATACGGCAGGCAAGTTTATCCTTGCGCCACCCATGATTCGCCGCATTTACAATGCGGCGCACCATGGCGCAGGAATAAACAGATGCGTGTCGCATCTAGGGAGTGAAGTTGGCACAGTGCTGAAGTTGTGTTGCATGCGGCACGCAACTCCAGCACTTTTCCAACTTGCCCTATCTGTTAACGTGGTGCGTCAAGCCTTACGCCAGCTTCAAGCAGGCGCAGGGTTTTGACGCATCAGCGTTAGTAAAGTGACTCAGTAAAATCCTATAGATTTCACTGAGTCACTTTCCAGGGGCATTCCTGCGACGGAACGCCCCCCCCCCTTCGTAGAAACGCCCACATGAAACTTGACGCAGGTTTCATGTGGCGCAGGGCTTCACAACGTGACGCATCTCTCAGATGCGTCACGTTGTAAATACCCCGCACGATGGTGCATCTTTTGCGCCGCCGCTGCGTCACAAAAGTGACGCAACGGCGGCGTAAAAGAGGCGGAAGGGGCTTGTAAATCTGCCCCAGGATCTTCTACCTAGGAGAAATCATGTGCCAGGAAAGCCATGCGTAGATGTGCTGGGCAGGTTTAGAAGTGGCTCAGATGAGTCAGCCACATGTGTAAAACCTCAGTTTACTGAAGTTAAGTAACGTTTTCTAAATGTCCCCAACTACATGAACATAGTTAAACCATTTGCTGACATCTTCAATACAGAGTGAAATAGTATTGTTTTTATCTTTCATCATAATCTTTGCCTGAAACTAATTATGCTGCTATGGTCTATGCCGACATTCAGTATTTATCTTCTCACATTTGCTTTGCATCACTTCAGAGACAGAGGTAAAATCTCAGGCTATGTCGTCTGACAAATTGCTGATTTTTTTTTAACATGGGGATTCGTGTTCACAAAATTCTCACAACTTGCACTCAGAAAAAAAATAAACTGAATTATGGGACAAGCTTGATGGAGCAGAGGGATTGTCAACGGAAAGGCTGTAAAATGTCATTTTTTGTAACACACAACACAATCTAAATACCAGTAAATTAACTGTGTACACATTCAGCAGTTAGGAAAGTACAATTGAGGCACATTTTTTTGCAATTCTTAATTGTGATGGAAACAAATACTTTCAAAGTATCCAAACAAATCAAGACACGTACTCAGCATTATGAGCTCCTATTTTTTTATTCTATTATTTTCTGGGATTTAATGTGAGAAGGGAAGACTCAGGTAAGGCGGTAATTCAAATTTCACATGACCAAATGAATGGGATGGAGGTCCTTGTAAGACCAAAAATTGCAAGAGTTTCAGTTTTTGAGTTTAACAAGCACAGGTTCCTTTCATTCATCCAACAGCCTACCTCTAGAAACTGATGACTTTTTGATACTGTAGAACCTTTGTATGACATGGCATTATCACGTGGCACAGAAGTGATTGAATATGAGTATGTAATTTAGGGTACATTTAGATGTATTAAAAAATAGCATACATAGTGAAGAACTTGTGAAATAGCTCATTTGGGATGTTTTGCGAAGAGGTAGTGCCAATGATGGTCTATTGGTTGTGCTTTCATTTAAAAATTGCCAAATCATGCATTTTGCAGTCAAATTTTTTACTTACATTGAACTTACCTAAAATGTCTAAAAGGATACAGGACTTGAAGGTGCCCTAATGAAGTATTACTATTATTTCATGCTGTGCCAAAGAAGTATACTGTTAAGAAGGGGTTTAAAAGATCAACCTCCCCAAGAAAGCTTTGGAAAAAGGGAGGTAAATTATTGCCACCGTTTAAAAATGTGATAGTGAACTACAAATCTGATTAATATTAGTATTTGTTTGCTAATCTTGCCCATGAAAAGGTGTTGATTTGCAATACACATATTTTTCAATACAAGTTGAACTTACACTGGCCATTCAATTTATTGACGCAACATTTTACTTTATTGTGGTGTTAAAGTAATAATGCTTTGTCTCCTATCATAATTGGCTCATTTTCATCATGTGCTACTGCCATGAAATTCCAGTTATGCATATCATGTAGCAAGGGCCTCCACCTTGATAGTGCATGCAATGTTGAAAATTATGCTGCGAATGCCCACAACATGTGAAAAACAGGCTCCATTGTGCCAGGACCACCTCAATCATATCAGAAATTATCAAAATATTTTAAGACTGTTAAGACATGACCAGCGAAATGCAGCAGTGGATCCATTCAGGATGGGAATACTAATAATAATCATAGTAGAAATGGCTAAACTTCCTCTAGGGATCCCCTATTGTATTAGAGGTTAGCCACACCATGCTAGAAATACTCCCAACATGCAAAGAATGGCACTTTGCATCATTAGTGGATTCGGTCAAGCCAGAATTGGCCACAGTCTACCAAGAATGTTCATCATTGCACCAGTGGTGATTTCTATTATAAAGTAATATTCTCTCATTTTCCAATGCTGAGCCAAAAAAGTCATCCAGTTTTTCGAATAGTGTAATAGGTAATTATTTTTTACTTCTTCCGGACACTTCTGACCCTTGAATACAGGTGATAACACTGATGACGTTGTGTGGATATTTCACCCAACAAATGTTTCGGCCCGAGCATGGGGCTTTCTCGAGGCTGATGAGGTAATACATATAAAAAGAAAAAACATAAACCGGAAACATTTATTGTTGAAAAAAATGTTGAGGACTAAAAATGTAGTATTCATTCACCAGTTACACCGAGTACGAAAAAGAGAAATATGCAGCAATAGAAAGATCATTTATCACCATCCGACACCACAAAAGATATTTAGCCAAAAGTCCAACATTTGAATAGGTATTGCCACAGCTTCACACATTATCAAATCACCTGTTATGGCCATTATAAACAAGCTTGAAAAGGAAAATTGTAATATGGAGGAGACCATTGTTAGTACATGGTATAGTTGTAGATAACCCAATAGCCTTAATTGTGTGCAATCCCGAGATCTCACAAGTGGTTACCTATATCCTGAAGTCTCTGACTAGATCAGTTCCAAGGCAATCCAATCTTTTTAATCCTTAGTGGTTTGTGGGCCGCGCTCCAGATAAGACAAACAAAGTGACCTGAATATGAGAAAAAATAATGTGTTACAAAATACCCCACTATTAATAAGTCTAATATATTCTGTTATGAAGACCAAGGGTTACACGCACCAACCTCTTCCTTACATGATCCAAACAGAAGTAGGAAAGTAATTACACCTACTTTTAGAAGTGATATAGTTGTTGCTTTTGTTATGCAAGCTGCCTTCATTTCGAAATGGCAGCCAATCCTACAATAAATAAAATAATATAGAAAGAATCACTTACTAGAAACAACGTCCATGAAGTTGTCTGATAACTTGCCTACACTAAATATGTGAAATATAATTACCCTCCATACAGAGGCATGGAAATAACACAGTTTGAAGAGCCCACAACAAATTGCCCTAGAAAATCCTATTTCTACACATATAACAATTAAATATTACTACAAGTTTACCTTGGACCATGAAAGAGACCAGTCAGAAAGAAACAAATCATAAAGTCAGCCCTAAAAATCACTTTTGCTGAAGATTATCCATATATTGCCACCTCTTCTCACTTCTTACAAAAGCACTATAGAAAGAATCACCGGGACGATCCCTGATACGGCCCAACATATGTGCAATGCCCTTTTGCTCCCATTTATTAGAAAAAAATACTTTTCTGGACATCGAAGTAAAGGTGACAGATCTACCAAATTTACAATGTACATTTTACCTAACCTCAGGGATTATTTACAATCATGAGCTTTGTTCAACTGTGTGCATTAGAACTCTACAAAGGTATTTCGATCAAGCACATTAATAACCATGAGGAGAACCATCCCAGGGTTATGTGACATAACGTAAACATGTTATGTAAAAGCGTCTATCCTCACTTTATTAACAAGCTCCATTAATAAGTGCTCCAACTATCCAATGGCGCACCCTATTAAAACTATATTTATCTCAGGTTACTGGCCAAGTTGCGGCCATGGCATGCCATGCTAGAAAATATTTGACTGTAAATGTTCGTAAACTGGTGGCTGGGACCATGTATTCCTTCATAATGGAAATGGAGAAAGACAAACTGGCAACCAAAATCCTCCCAGTGCTCTTGAGAGCCGTAGTTTATCATAGCAATCGAAATGGGACACTTATTGTACTTCTTCTTGTATACAAATGCTGGGATCGGCGCCCATTACTAAAAGTCATCTCCTGCAGGTTATAATAGAGCTTAAACGTGCATAAAGTAATGCCCGTTAGTTATCCTAACCTTTATGTGGGCACCCCACACCATGTAAGAATCCAGTTGACTGTCAATAGTTAATGCTCATTAAATCACATCATTTTTGGTATCCATGGATCAATTAATTTAAATTTATAAGCAACTTTGTATAAACATGTTTAGGTAAGAACTGGAAATATGTCAGAAGAAAAGAAAGAGCATGACTGAATTTGCTCATATCATATGTGCCAACACAATTAATGTTGTTTATACATTTATACATAGTTCAAAACGATGTTTGCATGCATAGAGATGAGCATCAATGTGATTAAGTAAAAGCTAAACTAAAGAAACCAGATGTCCAAATATGTTGGAGTGGGTTAGTTTAAATGTGTGTCTTACCACACTGCTCATCGTAGACCAAAGAGGCAGTGTATTGAATGAAAACTCAAATAGTATTGTAACTCATAATACCCTTAACATACATATAACACCTATTGTTAAGCTCTTACAGAAGGCAGACATTAATGAGACGTATTGAATGAGAACAGATTCTCAACAAATAATCCTATTACTCATATGTATTTAGTTCCGCATGTCACATATTCAAATGTGTATCTATGCCTCAATGGCCATCATAAACCAAACCAACAGCACGTAAATGAAGGCTCAACACAACAGCTTTTATCAATACTTTTCACAAGGTACAGTACAGAAATACATATTACATAAGAAATCACCCTCAACAAAAAACATGATTTGCATTGTATACTTGGTTATTCATGTTAAGCTTCCAAATAATGTGCATATCACCCTGTTTAATTATAATATTCCTATGTAAAAGATGGTCAGACAAATCCAATGGTCACTTGATTGCAAAAAATGATACATCTCTTTGTCTTGATTCATGCCAAATTCTATTACTCTAAATTTAATGATCCACCACACCGTGTTTCTCCTTAGCTCTGCTATACAGTTTCCTACTCTTGGGATTTGCTTTGGTCTGACTGATTCCCAAGAAGTAATTACTGGAGTTTCTTAGGTTGTGTGTGACTGGCGTATTTGCCTCACTGCTGGGGATGTTGGATCATATTTTGCTTCTTATGTTTTTATAAGGGAACAGATCATATATAGCCCTGCATAAACATACCAGGAGATAGACAACATATTTTGTTTTACAATTTATGAATGTCTCAGTCCTGAATGTTTTACTTTCGTTGAAACTGAAAGTAAATGTTTTGTGCATTGCAAGATTACACATGCTAAAGGTTCTGTACCTTAAAAAGCCTTTGGGTATTCATCCTAAGCAACAGATTTTGAGTTTCAGCAGTTATAGGTGGCAAATAACTATTGTCAACTATGTCTCTAATTGACGTGCCTCTTTTGTGAACTATTTTAGGCTTCAGTGGAATGATACATGTCAGTGTCATATCTACACTCAGGATGTGCCAATGTATTAACAGAATCTTATAGATTGTATTGCTGTCACAACTGTAGGATGCACAGAAAGGAATCATAATACCCCCACTTGAGCAGTTTGTCTATGTTGTTTCCTCAACAGACTATGGGGTCCATTAGGATGTCGGACTGACAAAGTCCGTCCGCCATCCTGACGGGGGCCGGTACCATCTGCCACAAGGATGGAGGGACCGTTCCCCCAATTAAGATGCACCCGCCACCGTGGCGGGTGCATCCCGCATTATTAACATTGCGGTGGACGGTGCTTGTGAAAAATGCTTGTTGTGCGTTTCACAGCACAACATGACAGGCACCGTGCGGTGCCTGCCTTGTTGTGCTGTGAAACGCAGGGGGGTACAATAGGTAACCCACTTGTGCACCCCCAACCCCCCCTTCACCCTGGGGGCCCGCAACAGGCCCCCAAAGCAGGAACCGTATGCCTTTTCGTGGCGGAATTGCCGCCACGGAAAGGCATTCCTCCCAGGCCATCCTAATATAGCTGGTGGCGTCTGATAGACACCGCCACCATATCAGGCCTTTTCTGCTGCGGTTGCAAGGCGACCACGGTGGAAATGCGGCGGACGGTATTCCCCTCCGGGAATGGCGGGGGAAGAAAGGTGGCGGACGGGCAAGGATGGTGGATGGATAGCCACCGCCTGCATGGCGGTGGTGATCTGTCCGCCATCCTAATGGACCCCTATGTCTGGATACTTTTAAAATACTCCTCCTTCTGGCTCTTTATATGACTGTTCTTGAATCACACCTTTGTAGGAATCTACCCGGTAATCCGTGCAAATCCTTTTTTCAAACTTACAGCTCATTGCAATTTCTCTTCACCCATGACATTTCCCCATAAGGTATTGCTGACAGTTGGGCATATGGATTGGCAGTAGCAGCATGTAGCAAATCATCACATGCTGTTAGCTTACGGTAATTTTTTGTATGGACTTTGTTTTGTCCAACATATATTTCAATATGCAAAAACTAATATTGTTTGTCAAACCCAAAAGCCATCTGAATGTTGTAATTATTCATGCTGAGATATGAACAGAACAACAAAAGCAATGATTCTGACCCTGTTTAAATTAACAGTACATTCTTTCCCAGAAAAAATATTCTATCAAGTGTTGTGGACCATCCTGCCATATGAGTCTTGATTCAAAGAAACCCATGCAGAGATTTGCATACAAGAGTGAAATGCGTGAGCCCATAGCGTCCCCCTGTGCCAGTCAGAACCATTGCCCCTCGTGAGAGAAGAGATTATTGTCAAATACAAATTCTATCCTGTCTATCAGTGTGTTCCATATAATAGGCAGATCTGATAGAAACGAAATGTTGTATAGCCCCCTAAGCCCTAATCTTAGGTATGTGTGTATACAGTGAATTCAAATCTAAGGTGACCCATGTCATTTCAGATGACCACTATACGTCGTCCAACTTGTTTAGCCCATCTTTGGCATCACGTAAGAAAGATGGAAGGTTCTTCACATCTGTTTGTAAAAATCCATCTATGTATTCAGATAGTATTTCTGTGGGCGATCCTATACCAGATATATTAGGTCTTTCCAATGGAGATGCCCTATTCTTATGGATTGTAGGCAGTGTTTGCATGATGAAGATTCAATATTCACCTACATTCTAGCTCTGTGATCAGGCACAATTCCAGCCAATTATGTTAGAAAACCCTGAAGCGTGTTAAATCCCTTCCATTAGGTTGCCATCCAGTCTCAAGTAAGCCACAGTGTCAGCCAGTTGTCTTCATCCACATAATCCTATCTATTCATAATATCTACATTGCCAGCATTATCAGCTTCCTTAATGATCAATGACTTATCAGAACCAAGATCTCTCAGGGATCCACTTTTGTTTACTGTTACATTTTGTGGTGCATGTGGATTTATCTTTCTGCATCTTTTTTCAAGATCATGAAGATTTAAATGTTAGGCAAAAAAAGTTTTTTTAACAGTTAGTCTTTCTGGTTTATGTTTTTTTCTTTTTAAATGCACTACGTCATCAGCATTGAGCTAGTTCCATGATCAGGACGAAACATGTGTCGGATGAAATGTGTACGCAAATTCATCATTGTAAACCCCTGTAATCAGTGGTATGAAGTGTACCGAAGAAGAATAAAAAAGTTTAACTATTGCACAATACGAAAAAAAACTGGATGACTTTTTTGATTCGACATTGGAAAATGAGAGAATATGGCTGAGATACCCGCCACCCCCTCTTAACACAATCCTCAAGGATGGGAAACCGGACACGGTTCTGAACTTTTGGAAGGCGGGAGGGAGTGACCCTCCCGGCCGTATTTATTAAAATATGAAACAAAATCAAACATTAAAATAACAGTTTCATATTATGTACAATTTCATTTCCACATTACGATGTTTGGCTAACCTTAACAGATCTCTAATACAAAGGTTCTCCTAGCCGAACTAACATCCTACAAAAACATTTGACTTGAAATTGTACATCCTAACGTTAAGGGCCAACGGCAAGGTCGTAACCGGTGTCAGATCCCTAAACCAGAAATACCACCCTCACTTGTGAGGGGACCAACCGCACAGAGGCGTACCTCAAGTGCATCTACCAATTTCCCTTGGACTTGACGGGGGCCCCAATGAACTCGACGCCATTTAACGGCGTCCGAGGACTTGTGTGAGGTGTCTAAGAGGTAGCGTAAACCCCCTCCCGAACCCCACACAACTTACCCATCTGCCGTCGCAGATGTCCTGGCCCCGGGAAATTCCCCAGGAGGGCCCGTAGCCCCTCCTATCCAGGAAGGGGCCTTGACCACCTTTCCTTTCCTTCCAGCGGCCTATCCTTAGACGGGACCGCCTCCCCGTTGAGGGGCCAATGGCCACCTCCCCCGAGCGCTCCCATCCGTAATGGGTGACGCCCCCCCATAGGGATCTTCCAATTACTGCTCACCGATCATGACCTTACCGCCCGACAATAAATACGACAAATCTACCTAAATTCCTAAATTACAAAACAAGTATAACTTAATACAAGCATGATTACTGATCAACACTAGTGCAAAATACTTTATTTGCAAAACATACTGAAAGTGACCATCTTTATTGCATATATCAAAAAATATCACGACAATCATCACAACCTGCAAGAAAATAGAGTTACCACATCAAAACTTTATTCAAAACAACTAGCTGTCCTCAGGGGCTGGTGGGTGGGTCAAAATTGGCTCTTCGTTCCGTCTCGAGCTCACGTGCAGCGGGGAGGTGCAGCTTCAGAGCACAGGAACAAGAGGATGCTTTCTTGGCTTGTTGCTCCTTTTATCCGTCTTCAGGGCGGGCGTAAACCCGCCCCCACCTGCCTCCGAGGGCGTGGCCAGTCGCGCCAGTGTCTAGGACAACCCACTCCTGGGCGGGAAAAGGCGCGCCCCGGCTACGCCGCTTCGGGCATACCAGCCGAGACTCGCCTCCCGCACAAGATGGCTTCCCGGGGGGATCGTGGTACTCCACCATACGTTCGGGGAGACCGAATGGTCGCCCCTTTCCATATGGCTGAGATACCCGCCACCCCCTCTTAACAGAATCCTCAAGGATGGGAAACCGGACACGGTTCTGAACTTTTGGAAGGCGGGAGGGAGTGACCCTCCCGGCCGTATTTATTAAAATATGAAACAAAATCAAACATTAAAATAACAGTTTCATATTATGTACAATTTCATTTCCACATTACGATGTTTGGCTAACCTTAACAGATCTCTAATACAAAGGTTCTCCTAGCCGAACTAACATCCTACAAAAACATTTGACTTGAAATTGTACATCCTAACGTTAAGGGCCAACGGCAAGGTCGTAACCGGTGTCAGATCCCTAAACCAGAAATACCACCCTCACTTGTGAGGGGACCAACCGCACAGAGGCGTACCTCAAGTGCATCTACCAATTTCCCTTGGACTTGACGGGGGCCCCAATGAACTCGACGCCATTTAACGGCGTCCGAGGACTCGTGTGAGGTGTCTAAGAGGTAGCGTAAACCCCCTCCCGAACCCCACACAACTTACCCATCTGCCGTCGCAGATGTCCTGGCCCCGGGAAATTCCCCAGGAGGGCCCGTAGCCCCTCCTATCCAGGAAGGGGCCTTGACCACCTTTCCTTTCCTTCCGGCGGCCTATCCTTAGACGGGACCGCCTCCCCGTTGAGGGGCCAATGGCCACCTCCCCCGAGCGCTCCCATCCGTAATGGGTGACGCCCCCCCATAGGGATCTTCCAATTACTGCTCACCGATCATGACCTTACCGCCACAGGCCGGATAGTTGACCGGCTATCCGGACTCCCCCACAACTCCTGCCTAAAGGTCATGTTGTAAACTCTTTAACCAAGCTATGAGGTCTCCTATGAGTAACTCATTCCCCACCCGGGACAAATGAACACCATCCCCCAGATACATACTATCCCCTTTGATACAACCATGCGAAACAGAATGCAGTGTACTTGCACGAAACAATCTACTGACTTTGTTATTTATTTTCCTTACTGAATGATTCAGAGCAGAAACAGAATTAGCCCCCCGCCACACTTTTCGTGGGATCATATGGGACCATGCAATTGTGCACCCTGGAACTCTTCTTGCCAACCAACTTACTGTGGAAAGCATTGCCTCAAGAAGAAGTCGTCTACCAGTGGCCACCAGATCGTTGCCCCCAAGATGGACTATGATTATCGACGGCGGTGACCTTGTCCGCCCTAACAAACCCTCAAAAAAGGATTGAAACTGGTCAATACAGAGCCCGCCCTTTCCGTAGAAGGACACACTGTACCCGTATTCCCCAGCCACGTGAATCATGTCACCTGCTTTGAATACGTCCGCGGCACGCCTCACGTATGAGTGGCCCACGACCCACACCTCCTTTTTCACAGCCGGTGATGTCAGACCGCTGGTCCCCAGGTGTCGGGTCGACTGCACAGTCCGCCCCGCCTCGTAGGCTTGCGCAACTGAAAACCAAACAAAAACAAGAAGCGTGAGTACATCATTACAGCTTCACAACATGTGCAACCGCACATACCTTTTATAACAGTTCGAGGACCAACGCCCCACACGTTTCACTTCCTCTACACTCAGACCCCTGGCTGTAGCCTCTGTAGCAGCCCCTATCCGAAAGGAATGGGTCCCAAATTCGCCGGGGTTCAAGCCTGCGGCCGAAATCGACATCGCAAGCACCCGCTGGAACTGAAACCTCGTCAGTGGGGTGGCGTCAGCGTGTCTCAACAAGGTTCCCCCCCATGATGCTACCCTTTGCGCTAAATATTCCTCTACGCAAACCACAGGGCACATGGACGACCCGGGAACCCTTTGTATGATTATGCAGTCCCCAATCGCACCTTGATCGGTCTTGGACCTGACAAACGAGACAGTCATCGTCTCCCCTTGACCTGAATGTGCTCTCGGCACAGTCCCCCCATCGTATCCTGCTTGTTCCTCGCCACTAGTTCGCTCACCCGCATAGCCCCATGGAATGCTAGCGCAAAAGCGGCTCGGAATAACACCGTTTCGTACAGTGATGAACAAGTTGCAGGGAGTACGGATAATAACAGGGCCAACCTATCCAGACCTATCGGGTGCCTCTCATCTACTCTGCGACCCTCAAGGCGTTGCCACCCACGTAGCGCTTTCTGCACCACGAAAGACGCTGTCGGGTCCTGGATCCCATGAGCCCTTGCCATAAAGGAAATGGCGGCCCGATGCCTCTGGGCCGTAGCTACTGATTTGCCTGCCTGATGTAAAGACAGCAAAAATTTTACGACAAGCTCCTCCTGGCCCCAAAGCTCCCCCCTAGCAGAACCCAAAAAGGACCAATAGGAACGGAACGCCCCTTCATATGCCTTCCTTGTCCTGGGTGCTATACTTTCTCCCACGAGGTTTTGTAACTCGGGGCACCGAGAGACCAGAGAGCTTCGGGAAAGGGCGCTGCCACTGGATCCGCTGTGGGCAGGAAACCCCAAAAAGCCTGCATACGGAAACGAGAAAGCGCATCAGCCGCTTGGTTCAGTACCCCCGGGACATGTCTCGCCCTAAAGAGCACATTCAACTGCATGCACAATAACACAATTTCTTTAAGCAGTCTCAGCATCCATTTGCAACGTGCTGCCTGACTATTGATACTTTCCACCACGGTCATGTTGTCAGACCAAAACACCACAGAATGATCCCGGAACCCCTCAGGCCAAGTTTTCAAGGCCACAAAAATAGGGAAAAGCTCGAGAAAAGCAATGTTCTTCGTCAATCCGCACTCATGCCACCATGACGGCCATTTTTGGGCCGACCATTGTGTGCCGAATATGGCACCAAAACCTACACTCCCCGCCGAGTCTGTCCACAGCCCCAGCTCCTCAGAGGACACCGCCGGTTTGCTCCAGACAATTTGACCATTGAAATCCGCCAGAAATGCCAGCCAAATGCGCATGTCCTGGCGAACCTCTACCGAGAGCCTCGTGCGGTGATGACCCTCCTTCAGGCCGACCATGGCTTGTGCAATCGAGCGGGAAAAGGGGCGGGCCATCGGCATTACTCTCAGGGCAAAATTCAACTGGCCCACCACTTGTTGCAATTGATGCAGTTTTACCTTAATCTCGCCAATACATGTTTCAAGGGATGGCCTGAATTTGAAAACCTTTTCTTTTGGTAATCGAAAACAACCCTCTACCGAGTCGAGCTCGATCCCCAGAAACTCGAGGGAAGTCGAGGGACCCACGGTCTTACCTGGCGCCAATGGCACACCAAATTGGTTCATTAAGACACAAAATTCATTTAAAGCCTGTCCACATTCTGGATCCCCGGCTGCCCCCAGGAACAGAAAGTCATCGAGATAATGCATAACATGTCGAAAACCCGTCTTCTTTGTGAAGACCCATTGCAGAAAACAACTGAACTTTTCAAAATAGGCACAAGATATGGAACATCCCATTGGCATACATCTGTCCATGTAATAGTGACCCTGAAACCTGAAACCAAGGAGACGCTGATCGTCTGGGTGTACCGGGAGCAACCGGAACGCTGACTCGATGTCTGACTTTGCCATCAGCGCCCCGGGCCCCAGGCGATTCAACATGGCGACGGCCTCATCGAAAGATGCGTACCGCACCGAACACACTTCCGGGTCTATCGCATCATTCACGGAAAGACCACGTGGGGCTGACAAGTTATGTATCAGCCGAAACTCACCCGGGTCCTTCTTGGGGACCACCCCTAGAGGGGAACAAACAAAATTAGCAACCGGTGGCGAATCAAATGGACCGGCAACACGACCTCGAGTCACCTCCTTCCCAATCTTTACCTGTACCACGGCCGTATGCTGCAAGACCGATAGTTGATTCTTACAGTTTGCTACACCCTGAAAATCCCCCACTGGGATACGGAAACCATATGTAAACCCGTTTCGCAACACCCCAGCGGAAGCATGATCCGGGTATTCACTGAGCCAAGGAATCATTGCCATGGTATCAATCGGGGTATGTAAAGGCGCCCCTCGGACTATTTCAGACCTGTTTGGCGCTCCCCTTACCACCGTTATCACCCGTTTTGGCTCTGCACATGGACTCGGGATGGGATGGCTGCCCACACCCCCCACATTCATGTCTGAACTTGCATGACCCCTGGGGCCTCGTACATTTTCCTCTGTTAAAATTCCAACAAATCCCCCTTTTTCCTGCGTTGCCACTCGGCTTCGAGTGGTACTCGTTACCTGCACCCGTCCGAAAGGGTGTCCCAGAGTATTGGCGGGAAGATTCACCCCCGCTACTCCCTAACAATGGCACTTTTAACATTCCTGTACTCTCCATTTTTTGCCATGACACGGAGTCGTAACAATCCCAAGTCAGAACTGGGTCGTGTTCCTTAGCTTTTCTAAAAATATTGTCATAGCAGAACCACTGATTGCCCCCATACGCTACGGAATACTCCATGATACGTGATTGATAAATAGGCAACTCGGTCAGCAACTCGGGCCTACGCTCGCCCATGATGGAAGTAAAAATGCCCCACGCTCTGCCCCAAGTACCAATGTTTTCGTCAACCTTAAAGGCGGCCATTTATGCGCGCCAAACACTCGGATGCATGAGCTCCTTTTGGCTCTTAACATGCTCCATCTCATAATGGTCGGTAAGCAAAGAAAATATATTAACATACTTATTCGCCCAAATCTTTTCCTTAATTTCCAGTGGCACATGCTGAGCCACCTTCTCCCTTCGTGAAGGTACAGACCCTTCCCCCGCGATCGGCAATGGCCGCTTACCTGAACCAGAAGCTGCAACAGAAGATGGTCCCTTCACAGCCTCCCTAGATTCCCGCAGTTGTCTCATTACTGCCCGGGCGTCGTCAGCCGTGGTGCCCTCGCTATCTTTTCCCAACCACGCTGCCAGTTGTGCCGCTAACTCGGGAGGCATATCTTCCCCGGTCACGGGGGTGACCACCACAGGGGTCGGATTCCCCTCCTTCGGCACCGGGGTTGGCTCCTCAAGTGGGGCATCGGGAACCGGGGTTTCCCCCCCAAGGGCCCCCCTTCTGGACCTCTTGCCTCTCCCACCGGGAACTACTCCCGGCAAAGGCCGTTTCGGCCCTCCCTCCCCGTTCTTAGCCGCCATCTGCTTCTTCAAATCGGCTACCTCCTTCATGAGCATGCGGAGCATCTGATCGGTACTGACCCGCTTTCCGACTTTCTTAGGCATTCTCAGACGGGATATCTGTAAGACAAAAGAAAGATTACAACGCTCAAAATTGGCTCTTCGTTCCGTCTCGAGCTCACGTGCAGCGGGGAGGTGCAGCTTCAGAGCACAGGAACAAGAGGATGCTTTCTTGGCTTGTTGCTCCTTTTATCCGTCTTCAGGGCGGGCGTAAACCCGCCCCCACCTGCCTCCGAGGGCGTGGCCAGTCGCGCCAGTGTCTAGGACAACCCACTCCTGGGCGGGAAAAGGCGCGCCCCGGCTACGCCGCTTCGGGCATACCAGCCGAGACTCGCCTCCCGCACAAGATGGCTTCCCGGGGGGATCGTGGTACTCCACCATACGTTCGGGGGGACCGAATGGTCGCCCCTTTCCATATTCCTCCATGTAAGACTGATCAGAGCATAAATTATGTTTTCAGGGGGCTTGCAGTGAACAATGGAATTACAATTAAGGTGCTCTGCTATTTAATTGCTTACAAGTAATTTGTGCTATGACTAACAGTTTCCGGAAATTTGGTCGAGACACATTTTGGCAACAGATATGGTAATAGGATTTTGAACACCATTGAAATCAAATCAAATCAAACAGCTTTATTCGCATTTGATAAATGCATAAAAGTACAGAGAAATATCACAGTGCAAAATATTGAAAAACATGTTAAAATCATCAATTTGTTGTTTGTTAAAAAATGTATATTCTCAGACATATCCCATCTCCAAAAACCAACAGCACGTTAATAAGGTATAAAAAAAAAAATCATGTACTGTGATTAAGATAATAAAAACAAGTTATTAAGACCGACTAGTTAAATCAGCACCACTCCTAAACAAGCTCATTCCAAGTCCCAAAGCATACTATGGCTAATATTTTAAAATCCTTACATAGGCTCATTATCAGTGAATAAGAAGTTATAAGCAAACTATTTAAACAACCCCTCTCTCAGATGAACTTTTCTTAGTCCGCAAAACTAAATATAAAAAGTTTGCAGCCATAAAACTGACGAAAGGAATTTCCAGCATATTGATACCCACAAGGGCTGAGGAATGAGAGGATAGACTCAGTTTGGTTAACATTGGGATAATGATTTTTTTCCTTTCCATTTTATAAAAGGAACAGAAAAATAAAATATGCACCATAGTTTGTGGGGATCGGTCATCAGAAGGACTTAGCGATAAATGATTTACTGAATATATTTGAGCTGGGTAACCTACCATTAAAGGGAAAGAATTCAGTCTAATCCTAGTCAATAGATATTGTTGCATATTATTGGTAACAAAGGAGGCATAGGAAACATGTCCCATGGCCACTCTAGGCAGGGTCTGGTAAGATAAAACCGTAACTTTACTTTAATTACGTTGCCATCTTTCTAGTTCACGCTTATTGACAAAGGCCTCTTTTAACTGGATTTAGAAAAAGACAAACATTTTGAGGGTGATTGTTAGAACTGGGGGTCTCTAGTTGGCAGAGATAGGTACCACTGTTCAAATAGGGACCCTTGCTTCTAGTCAGGGTAAGGAGGAAACTCACTGAGATAACCCCTGCTCACCCTCTAGGTAGCTTGGCACGAGCAGTCAAGGCTAATCAAAAGCAATGTGTAAAGTATTTGTACCAACACTCACAGTAACACAGTCAAAACACAACAAACTGATTCCACAACAGTTTAGACAAATAAAGGTATTTAATCTAAACTACACAAGACCAAAATGACAAAAATCCAACATACACAGTTCAAGAATATGGTTTCAAAAGAGTTCTTAAGGTTGCGATAAAAATAATCCACAGTTGCTTGTAAAGTTCACAGTTGCGTCACGTTTAGCCAACAGTACCTTTAGATGTGACAAAGTTCCAAAAGCAGAAGCTGGTGCAGTGGAAACAAGCGATGCGTTGCTCCTGAGACCTTGGGGAGGCGTTTGCGACAGCCCCGCTGCAGCAATGGGCGTGTTGCAACGAATCCTGTCTGTATGGGGAAGAAGGCCACTTGTATGGATTTCGGTGCGTAGGTTCCGTAGGAAGTTTGTTCTCGCAAAGGCGCGATGCGACGATCTTGTAGGGGATGCGGCGATCTCCGGGGTGATGATGCGGCGATCTCTCTCTCCCAGCTCCTCCATGAGATGGCTCTGCGACATGATGCGGTCCGCAAGCAAGCGGTGCAGCGATCTCACCCAGTGACGACAGGCTCTGCGACGACACTCGCAGCGATGATAGTCTTCCCGCACCGGTCTGGTGCGTCCCGCAAACTAAGGATGCGACGGCTCTGGCAGCGGCAACAGGCGCTGCAATGATATCGGCCTTCGTAGCAGCGGGAATTTCCCCGCACAGTCGGGGATGCCCTCCGCAGCGAGCGATGCAATAACTTTTCTGTAGCAAAGTCTTTAAATCTTGGTTTCCAGCTTCCCAGCACAGGTACAACTTCCAGAGGCACCACACATGGGCCACGCACTCCAGGAATGCCATAACTCTCTCAGTAGAGCTCAGGGGAAGCTCGGGGTGAAGTTCTTTTGTTTCTGGGACTTCAAACCAGGGACCCAGCTCTTCTCAGGCCCTTGGAGATTCCTTCAAGGAAGGGGATACAGCACAAAGCAAAGTCCTTCCCCTCTCATTGGCTGCAAAGCAACAGCAGGGCAATCCAGCATAGCAACAGCAGGACAATCTTCCTTCTTCAGTTTCAGCTTTCTCCGTGGCAGAGGTTCCTTCTTGATTCCAGGATGATCTAATTTTCTGTAGTCAGGGGTCCTATACTTATACCCCTAAAATTCATTGTTTCCTTTGTGCAGGAGGGCTCTGAGCCCAGTCTGAACCAGTTCTGGGTGTACCTTGAGCACTTTGTTTTCCTGGCTTCTCCTTTCCTTTCAGAGTGAGGGGCAGGGTCGTCAGCCGCCCAGCAGGAGGTGTAGCCAGCATTGTGGAAGGCAGGCACAGCCCTATTCAGGCCCAGGTGCTATCTCCTCCCACCATTCAAGTTGCAAATGCAGTCATTCAGCCTAGGGCTGACTCAGCCAGCCTCTTGGGGAATCCCCAGCCCCTGTCGCTCTCGAACCAGACAGTCAATACACAAACAGGCCAAGGCACACAGAAAGGGCAGACAAGAGAACAGCAAATTTCTAAAAGTGATGTTCTAAAACACAGGATTTAAAAACAACTTTTCCCAAAAGGTGTGTTATTAAATTCAGAGTTCAGGGATACTAGACGTTTATGTCCTATCTTGTTCCTATGGGAAAATATGCTGGTAGCCACTGTAGCCAGCATCCCCCATGATAGCCTATGGAGCAAGATAGCCTTGCAGCAGTGAAAAACGAAAATGGCTGTAATTCACTACCAGAGCATGTCACCTGCACAAGTACATGCTCTACCTTTCACATACCCTACACCCTGCTCGGGGGGGGGGTACCTTGGGCTTTCCATAGGGGTGACCATTGTGCACAGAAAGGAAAGGGTTAGGCCTGGCCAGTGGGGACACTGACCAGGAGGACATGGCAGTTCACAGACTGCACACAGGCACTGCGGTGGCAGGCCTGAAACACCTTTTTAGGGCTACTCATGTGGGTGGCACAATCAGTGCTGCAGGCCCACTAGTAGCAATTGTCATCACCAGCCCTGGCACACTCAGTGCACTTTACTAGGGACTTCTTGGTAATACAAATATGCCAATCATGTATATCCAATCATAATAACAATTTACACACAGAGCATATGCACTTTAGCACTGATCAGCAGTGGTAAAGTGGCCAGAGTCCTATTGCCAACAGTCACGGGTCAGGAAAAATAAGGGAGGAAGAAGCAAAAAGTCTGGGGATAACCATGCAAAGAGGGCAATTTCCAACAGTGATGCATACTGGAAAGCTAGGCCCAGATCTTTGAAGAACTGCTTAACTTATGCTAGCCATGGGATACTGTTTGCTCGGTCAAGATTGATTATATCTCTTATTATCTCTTGATTTATCATAACCAAATCCCTTTTCCAGATTCTCAACCATAAAAGGAGAGGGTCAGTTTGATTGAGTCAGTAATGAAAAGGAGGCCAAGTTCTTTATGGGCAATCAAATTCGGGCAAGCCGGAGGGGCTGAGAGCAGCTTTTTAACAAATGTATTCTCTGCTGTCTGCAGTGCATCGACTTGAGCTGTGCCCCATTTTTCGGCGCCATAAGTGGCTACAGCTACAGATTTTGCCAAGTAGATTCCTATCATTTCCCTGCATGGATTTTTATCCAAGTTGGAACCAAATTTCCACAGAGCAGCTATGCTTCTTTTCAACATGTTTGTTCTGTTTTCTACCATAGCAGTGAAGTAGTGTGGCTCACTGGTTAGAGGCGGCAGACCCGAGAGCAGAGGACGGCCCGGGACCAGGGTTCGATTCCCGGCGCGGCAGGTTTCTGGACCAGGGTCAGCGGACTCGATAATTCTCTCGCCTCGGTGCCCACTCTGATCAGCGATCACACACGGCAACTCTGGGCATTAGCTTGCCTCATCTTCACTAACGGCCCCACCAGACCGCCGGGGATGCCTGGTCTCACCCTGGAGATACCCATTAAGGGACCATCTCTCAGGGAAGCCAGGAAGGGTTTCGCAGCGGTCGAAGCGCCTTGGGACCCTACGGGTAAGTAGTGTGCTATATAAATGCCAATACATTTACATTTACATTTACATTTACATAGCAGGCCAGTTACGTTTGGAGTTGATATAGAGGCCCAAGTACATGAAGGACTCCATTGCAGGGAACCCCCATCTAGATGGAGTAAAATTGGCTCTTTTTTTCCTGTCCCCGCTGCCATAACAAACATTTTCGATTTGTTGACAAACAAACCCAGTTTAGATATATAATTTGAATATATGTCAATTGAACACTATAGAGTCAGGGGGCTCCGGCCATCAGAACCGCATCATCTGCGTAGAGAAGAGCAGGCAACTAAAAGTCACCTGCAGATAGAACGTCCCTACATTGGGTGGTCAAAGCTTTGATGAGTTTGTTGGTATACAAAGAGAAAAGAAAGGGAGCAAGGACACACCCCTGTCGAACCGCCTTTTCAATTCTGAACAATTTTGTGCATCCCCCTGTTTTTCAAACCTGATTACAGCTCCTGCCTCTCTATACAACTCTCTAATAAAAAGAATCATGGAGTTGTCCACGCCCATTGGCTCCACTAGAGACCACAATTTTGAGTGGTTCAAGCAGTCAAAGGCCGCGGACAAATCCATAAAAGCCATATAAACTGCCCCTTTATTACATGGACATATTTCAATGCGAGCAAAGCAAGATTTAAGCCTTGATCGATCGTACCCCTTCCCTTTCTGAACCCGTATTGGCTAAAACATTATTTTCAGAAGCCCAATCCTCCAATCTATTTAAAAGCAATCTCCCCATTAGCTTGGTGGTACTGTCCAACAAAGGAGATGGGTGATCCCTCAAACGTCGCAAATTACCGTCCAGGTAATTTGCTGCATTTGAGGAATCACCCATCTTATATATAGGAATAATCACTGATTGTTTCCAGGATTCCAGGGGATTCTCTTTGATAACAGCATTAACAACTTGGGTCAGGAAAGGGACCCACACAGTTTTATGTACAAGGAAAATATGATTGGGATAGTGCAAGCTCAATTTCCTCTAAGGAAAATTCCATCCCCAGTTGGGCCACCGTCAGATCCTCAGGTTCTTTTGTAGTACTATCCCTCAATACATGAAAAATGTTCTGTAAAAGAGACAGCCAGGTGGATTCACCTATGTGGAGATCAAGAGAGGGGCCGCCCTGATCCTGTAAAAAAGGGGCATTTGCCACCGTCCAAAAAAGCCTTGCTGTCTTTACTCCTAGAGACCTCACACAGTTTTCCAATGCTTCATCCCGCAACTGCTCCTATCTCATCGTCCTAACTGTCTTATAGTCAGCTTGTAGCTTCCTTAGCAAATCTTTATTTCTGTGATGGATTTTATTTTTTAAAGGTCCTCATTTCACCATTGGTGTGTGTAAATGAACATTTTAAAACCCAATCCATCCTGGGCGCCCAGGGCTGATGTTCTTGCATTCACCTGGAGCCGGCCCGGCCTGTCCCTTTGTCCGAGGCATGGTGTAATCATAGAACCTTTTGAGGCCTTAGATCAGCCTCATTTCTCTGCCCAACGCTGTCAAAGGTTCCCACACAGTGTTATTTACATTAGGTGCCGTGCCAGATTCTAAACATGCAATACCCAATGCTGCACGCAGACAGTTTTCATACAGAGGTGGACTAGCATCCTTCCGTAATTTGCAGATCTCTCTGCGGGCAATCAGAATCAGACTAAAAAACAAGGCCACTTGTGCCACCATTACCCCCCTTAAGAGATCAGTGTCTAAACCAAACAGTACTCTAGCTGTGTTAAGGCTCAATTTAACTTTAAAAACACTCTCCATAGCCCTCTCTACATTAGCCCAAAAGAGACCCAAGATAGGACAATCATCAAAGATGTGAATATCATCAGTCTCAACTAGTCCGCATCTAGGGCACAGCGGGGACGGACTCACAAAGTTTGCTATTTTTTTTAGCGTATAGTAAAGCCTATTGATGACATGTACATGGTTTTTCTTGAGAGAGGCTGGCCTAACGAACTTATATAAAATTTGGAGGGATGTCCCATATAGAGTAATTGAGGCTTCCTCCAGCCTAGTAGAATTCCAGACTAGGTGAAGTGGGGGGGGACTGCAGTTCCTCTGCATCCAGCAGATTCCTATACCAAAATCCCAATTCTTTCTTTCTGGGGTTAGATGATTGGAGAGCATGCTCAATATCCCAATTGCCGCCAATATTCTCTTTCTCAGCCAGGAACCAAGAACAAAGTGGTATATATTTAAATCTGGTGAAAGAGTCCCCGATCTTTAACCACAGCACCTCCCAGGGGATAAACCCCTCCGATGTTACTAGATCTGACCATACCTTAATCCCTGCTCTCCTAATAGGGAGTGATAAACTATCCCTAAGGCATAACGGTAAACCTGGGTACTCCCAAATTGGGGCGAAGTCGGAGTAGTATCTTATACCCCATCTCCCTTTGACTTTGTTCCAGACAAGGAGAGCTAGTTTTAATACCTTGAGACATACTTTTTTGTAGAATTTTGGCGCACCAAACTTATACAAAAAGCCAGTACCTCTCCCCTCAAGGTCAACCATTATAGTCAAGATCCGACCCCAGTTGGAATCGTCAGGGCTAGTGAGTAACCAGCGGATATTTTTTAGCTGGAAAGAAAATGTGTACCAGAGCACATCCGGACGCGCTAGACCCCCTTTTGACAGTTTTCTTTTTAGCTTTTTCCAGGATAGCCTGGAGTTTTTATTCGCTCAAATGAAACTGCTTATTTTCTCCCGGATTTCCCCCAGAATTTTATCAGGAAATACCAGATGTATAGTACTAAACAGGTATGTCAACTTGGGAAAGATTACCATCTTGACCAAGTTAACGCGGCCGTATATTGTCAGGGGGAGGTTCTGCCATCTCGAAAAAGATGATCAATCTCCTTAGCCACCTTCTTTATGTTAGTCTGAGTAATACTATTAAGGTCTTGTGTTATTGTTATCCCCAGATACTTAAACTGACTGCTACGGGCCCCTGCCCAATTATCGACCCCCCAACACATTACAAATTCAGTCAGAGCATCCTCCACCCTAGACAACACCTCTGCTGGATTCCTGGTAAAAACCAGCAAATCATAAGCGTACAGGGCCAACTTACAGCTGTAGTCCATAACCCTAAAGGGGGTGATCGAATCGTCCATCCTCAACGCTTGCGCCAGAGGTTCGATATAAATATTGAACAAAAGGGGCGAAATAGGACATCCCTGCCTAGTTCCCCTTTTTATGTTAAAACGCGGCGTTAGGAGGCCATTTAAAAGTATAGCAGCAGAGGCGCCCTCGTATCACCCTCTAAGTGTTTGAATAAAGGTTGTACCAAAACCCATAGTTCTTAACACTTCCCATAGAAAGCCCCAGTTGACACGGCCGAAGGCCTTCGCAGCGTCATACGCAGCCACTGCCAAGGGCTCACCTGCGCCAACGCTAAATCAATACTGCCTATTAATTACAGAGTTAACTCTTGGATATGTCTACCAGGGACGAAGCCCTTTTGGTTAGAGTTAATAAGTGTGGGGCCAGCTTAGCCAGTCTCCCTGCCAAAACGCTGGTAAAGATCTTATAATTCGCATTTAGCAGGGAGATAGGCCTGTAGGAATCTGCCTTAAGAGGGTCCTTCCCTGGTTTTAAAATAAGTACTATTATGGACTCTTTCCACGATGGAGGAGCCCTACCCTCTGGATTATATACATAGTTAAACAGCTCGCAAAGCCTTGGGGCCAAGACCTCCTGAAAAACTTTAAATACCTCTCCAGGAAGTGCATCTGTCCCAGCTGCTTTATTGTTCTTTATTTTCTTGATATAGGATCTGATTTCCTCCTCCGTGAAGGGGCTATTCAACATATCTCGGCCTTCTTCTGTTAAGCTTGGTAAGGCCTTGCTCTCCAACCATTTTAGGGTGTTATTGGGACTTAGGGACGACTCCTCCTCATAAAGTTTAGAGAATAGGGAGAGCAGATGCCTCGGCATATCCTCTTGATCACAAGAGATAGTTACCTGATTGTCTATATTTAGATTGTTTATATTATTTCTCACACGATCTGCTTTGATCTTACGGGCCAAAACTGCTCCGGCTTTTTCGCCATATTCAGAATTCTCCATACCATGGACAGCCCATTGCGCCTTAATTTTTAGGTCTAGCATCCCCCTATATTCCAAACGTAAGCGTTCCAAGTCATTGATGATCCGATGTTATCGTGAAAATAATTATCAATAGATGTACTAACCGCAGTGACTATGCCCTGAATGTGAGCATTGCCCTTTTCAGGGTCCATCTAGGTGCTAAATTATCCCTAGATCTGCCAATCAAGAGTGTAAACGAAATGGGGGCATGATCTCATAAAATGCTTGGGAGTGTATTAATGTCAACCATAGTCTCTAAGCATGGCGTGTCCACTAGTATATAATCAAGTCATGAAGCATGCCCATGTTTTTTGCTGAAATATGTAAAGCCCGGGACCGCCCCCCTCTTGGCCTTCCAGGCATCTATTAGGCCTAGCTCATGGATCATGTTGATCATGGCACAACGGTATCGTGGAGCAGCAATATGCTGACTATAATTGGATCGATCCTGACGGGGGCCAAGGAGAACGTTAAAATCACCCCCTATAACTACAGAGAAGGTGACCTCCACCAACTTGGCCTGAACTCTGAGCAAACAGGCGGGATCATCTATATTGGGACCCTAACAAGATACAATTGCCAGTTCCCTCCCACCAAAATCATCCTGCGCCAAAATCCACCTTCCCGACTGATCTGTTGATATTGACTTCATGGAACCACCAGTCCTGGTCTTGATTAAGATTGCAACCCCTTATTAGCCACTGTCTGCTCAGAACAGCAGAATAATCCTACCCATCTGAATTTCCCGAAGATCTCCTTACTCTCGCTAAAGCTTAAGTGAGTCTCTTGGAGAATAATAACTTGGGCTGGAGATTGTTCCAGATAATTCAGTACCATCCTGAGTCTCCAGGGACACCGAAGCCCATTAACATTCCAAGAAAGGAATACTATCCTATTATTATCCATTAAGTAACTTCCTCCCCTCTTACTTTAGCTAAACACTCAAACGCCCATCTACCCAACAGTAAACTCATAGAAATTAAGGAGAAATGAGGACTCCATTTTTTATTTTCTCCCAATGCAACCCCACCCGTGCCCCCCTTCCCTCACCTCCCCTCACCTCCCCTCCCCTCATGACCCCAATGACCCTAATCCTCCTGGGGAACCCTCCCTTCTTCTCTAAGCATAAGCTCTTAGACGGATATACCCCCACAATCTGTGTGTGATCGGATATAGTGCATGGATAATACAAAGCAAATTAGCTTATTCTAAGTAATGGCTGCAGCTTGGTGGGCGGCCATGTAGTGCGGAATATATGTAAAATGATCAGCCCTACTATTTCTTAGATCAGCTACATCAGCTACAATTACGGCCCAGCTGATTGCGCCCCCTCCCCACTTCCACCCGTACTGCCTTCCCTAATCTTTTCAATTAGGCTGTCAGCTTCCTCCGTCTACGTACGTTGTACATGCGGTTATTCCACATTACACGGAGTGATGCAGGGAATTTCAAATGGGCCCGAGCCCCCAAGGAATTGAAAATTGCCAATCTCTTGCCCAGCTCCCACTGCTTTGTAGCAGTTATATGAGAAACATCTGAGCGAATAGTAAAGGCAAAGGGACTGGAGAAGGAGGTTGACTTTATAGAGCCTGTTTTTAAAGCTGAAAACAAAATCCTTTCTTTTATTTAATAGCATACGTGAGAAAGTTCACTAAAATCTTCCTAGGGCGCTCCTTCCCCGGGTTCCTCCTGTAAGGGTCTCGATAGACCCTCTGAAAGTCCCCTAATGGATCGAGATCCATTTCATGATTGTCGTCTTAAGGAGCGCGACCATTAATGCCTTAATTTTGCTCCCTTCAAGATCTTCAGGGACAATCAAAAATTTTAAGTTGTTTTTCCTCGAGTAGTTTTCAAGCCTCTTGATGTCATCCTTCATCTCCCGGTTCTGCTGTATCAGTTTATCCATTGCGACTGAGGAGGTACTTAATGCTACCTTGATCTTAGGTAACTCTGCTTCCAATACGTCCGTCCTTTGTGAGACCTCCTCAACCTTTTGGGCCAGTGCCTCACATGATGCCTGAATGGTAACCTGATTTGCCTCCGATATTGGAAATCTCCTGCCGATGTACTCCCTCAACCCCAACAAAATACCCGCCAAAGTCCCCGGGACAGACACTGTCGGTAGAGTTTTAACTGTAGAAACACTGTCGTTGGTCAGAGGGACCCCTTCTTCTATAGAACTACTTGTGGCATCCCTCAGTTCACCCTACTCAATATCTTGGCTTTCTAGCACAGAAAAACTATTTGAAAGTTCCACCGATTAATGAATAGTTATTTGCTGAGAGGAATGAGGAGACAAAAAAGGCTGAGAGAGCTGGCAGGACTGGGGGGGCTGAGAAGTACTGATTGTAGGAGCCGCAGGAAGAGCTGTAGCTGAGGTAATGGCCCCAGCAGCGGCACTAGTTATACCAGTAGTACCTGTGGCCATCCTATTAGTTTTATCCAAGGTGGCTGAGGAGAGAACCCTATAGTAAGTCTTCAGTGATGGGGTAACTCTTGGTGCAGCAGATATACCTCCCCTTGCTTTTTTCCTGCCCTTTCCTCTTCCCGGGGGGGTATCTATGCCACTATGGCTTTCCTTCCCTTTCCTAGAGGTAGCCTTAATATCTATAACGGGGGGAAATAGATGGTTTAAGAGGAACTGGTGCTATGCTGGCAGCCCCATTGCGCAGTGTGTAGCGGCTAGCCCCCACATCAGAAAGAGGCGCTATCGAGGGACAACCCGAATTACTTAGATGGACACTAGGGTGCAGGCTACCAGCACCATGACCACGCCTCTCCATGCAGGGCTCCCACTCCTTGCAACCAGAATCTTGAGCAGCGTCAAACAAGGCAATTTGTAAGGCAACTTCCGTCTTCGCTGTAGCCCGACAGTTTACAAGCCCCCCAATCCTGTAACTCATAAAGCCTTACCCCATTCAAGTCCGTGGGGCTAATCTCGAAGTCGGAGGACTCTTTACCATGACCCATACATCGGAAATATTTCACAACTGCAGGCGTCTTACAGGGGGCCGACCTTACCACTCCTCCGCAGAAATATGCCTCCAGTCCACCTGGGCGCTGGGCCAATCTTCTAGGGTTCCTCCGCCACTCTCTTACTGCTCCGAGCTCCCATAACCACGCAGGCTCCGTCAGCTCGCCACCCCCTTCCCTGCAGACCACCCGCTCTTACGTCGGCCAGAGGAGAAAACAAAGAGTAAAGTCTAGCTGCAAATGACCAAGTACGTGTTCCGATAATGCCGAGATGCAGATGCAGATACTAATGCCGAGTAGAGCTATCACTGGGGCGGCCGTGCAGTTTGTTCCCTCGAAGATGAAAAGATGAAAACAAATGCCAGAAACAGCCAGCGCCGCCACCGCAAGCAGCTAACCGCAAGCGAAATTCAGACGCCACACACAGTGGGAGAGGCTCCGTCATGGCTGTTGGCTTCCGGCCATCATGTTCCCCCATTCTGTGATTTTAAGAGCAGTGCGAAGTTGTTTGGAAGCCTTTGAGCAATTTGTCTCAAACCATCTAGTTACTGATGGATTGTTACTTGTAGCTGGGCATGAGACATTATCAACTATTAAGTTGATAACATTCTTCTAAATGTTGTTACTACTTTGTAGCTGTCAGCTTAAGCATCTAAACAGGATTAGATCTCTGGTAGCACCTCCTTAACAACCTTTGGGAGAAAAGAAGATGGATCTATTTTCTCCCACTTTAGGGTAAATCCATTTCTTCTACTCCGGATAGGTTTTGGGGAAAAGATAGGGCTTGTCTTAGCAGAGAGAGGCCAGATAAGGCAAACTGGGAGGAAAGCTTGAGCATTAAATTCTGTCAGCTCAGCCATAAAGGACGTAATACATCTTTTAAAGTTAGCTTGGATAATTGTAAAATTAATTGTCAAAATAGGTCCGATTTGTTGAAAGGTGGGGAGAAGTTGGCCTGTAGAGGGGTGAAATGGGTTTATTATGACTAAGTCCCAAGTTAATAAAATACTGTTTAAGACACGTCTGTAGTTATGATGATTAAAACGGACTAGAGGCAAATCATAAGTGTCAGTTATGGGTGGTGAGGTAGCAGGGCTTTCAGTATTCACCCCAACTCATTTGTTACTTTTGTGGGATTTTGAAAATTATTATTATAGAAATTAACCAATAATAAATCAATTTTCCCAGATCCTTCACCTAGGATAATATGAAAATAATTATTTATAAACGTCACCTTACCTAGGGGGATCGTGTGTGTTATAAGTGTAAGCAAGCCCCCTTTAGATCTGCCTGATGCTGATGGAAGTGCTTGTGTAGAAAAGGAATGGTAGCTATTTACATAGAATGCTCTGCCCAAGTTTCCTAAAAGCAGATAATATCAGAATTCATAAGCACTTTATACCAATATTGGTTATCTTTTTTGTTTTCATAACCCATTATAATTCCAAGAATTTCTGCGTTTGCGCCCGGTATTTGGCTGCGAGCAATGTAGGTGAGCCTAAACCTACTAGCAAAATAAGGACCGTAAAATTGCTATTCCTTATTTTGCTCTTGCATTTAAGGAATCGCAAGTTATGGTGCAGGCTCTCAATGTACGTAGGTCCAGGTGGATCAGTAGATCCTTTTCCATCAATTAGGTCAATGGCCCAAGGATAAGTTCTAATCTCAGCAAGGCGATTAATGGAAAAATTTAAATGATGGGAGGCCGTCGTAGGTAGCGGGATACGGCGAGATCGAGGGAATACTCCTAGATGTTGCGGTTGGTAGAACTCATCACCGCATCGGAGTAACCTGGAAGTGCAGTCACTCGGCCTCTCCCGGGTTTCCACTAACTAATTCAAGACAGGCATGTTCAATAATTACTGTCCTGCAGATGATCCCATGTATCTGAGTTAAGGGATCGAAACGTCAACACCAATGTACCATATGGCTTCAAATATTGCGAATGTAATGCACAATGGTACTAATACACAATCAAGTCTGTCTAGCATATATGAATTTGTACTTCTGAGATCGACCACGACCAATTGCGTGGCGGATCCTGTTTCCCGGTTTAGAGCCCAGTTAGGCCTTTACCCGATGAAAGAAGTGCCCTACCGCTTCCCCTCCCCCTTTTGCAGATGTCCTGATGAAGACCCCGACAAAGGACTCAACATAGCCTATAGATTGGGGTCGAAACGTCGACTGTTTTCTTTCTTTTGGACTTCCGGCACATGCCCCGATAATTCAGAATATTGTATGTGACCGTTGAATGTCATTTGCTTATTAATTTCTAATGTACGCCTCAATTTTGGCTGTCTATATTACAATCTCTATGACCTTATTTGCAATATTGTAATTAGTTCTCACTTGGAACTCTGTGTACTTTTCCTTACCTTACACTCCCTTTGAGCACCTCCCCTCCTCTCCCTTTCCTTCCTTCCCACCTTGGGGCTGGTTAATTTATGTGATTGTGAATTGGCATTTTGTTTTGGTATTGCTTAATAAATGACAATACCGCAAATCACCTTTTGTTACTTGTTCGTAAATTCCTAAAATTCTCAAGCGTATGTAGTTTCTACAATACGGCTTCATTGCGGGGACACCCCTATATATGTACTATCTAACGCCCAGGTCCCCGCGACTACATGGGTCAAACCCTCCTTTTTGTAACGACTTCCTACAGGGCAGCCTTCAAGACCTCTCTCAACCTCCACCACCACCTGCTGAAGGCAACAAAGAAGACAGCCCTTGCCCAATGCACCAAAAACAGTGCCAATACCTTCAAGGAACTTTTTAACATCGTTAAGGAATTTTCCAACCTGGCTGCCAGCGAAAACAACAACACATCCTAACAGGAGCTGTGTGACATCCTCGCCCACTTCTTCCACAAGATCTGAACTGTTAGACTTGGAAGCTTGTGGCGTGTTTCCCCTGTCTTTTTGCTTTCTGACCTCTGGTTTTGACTCTGTTTTGCTTGTTTATTGTCTCTGCGCACTTTATCACCGCTGTTCAGTGTTAAAGTACAAGTGCTCCTGTTGTAAATTGTTGTTATGGATTGGTGATTCCATGACTGGTTATTTCATTTACTAGTCAGTCCCTAGTACAGTGCACTATGTATGCCCAGGGGTTGTAAATGAAATGCTGCTATTGGGTTTGCAGCTCTAGGTGTGTAACTCAGACTGCAGTGGCTGTGTGCAGTCTAGTACTGCCCTGTCGACTTGGCAAGTGCACCCACTTTCCAGGCCCTAACCTTCCCTTTTCTTACATGTGAGTCAAACCTAAGGTAGGCTCCAGGTACCCTTGTGGGCAGGGTGCAGTGTATGGAAAAGGTAAGACTTGCTCTGATGTGTGTGGTATGTCCTAATAGTGAAATACTTTCAATTTTGTTTTTCACTATTGAAAGGCTATCTGACCCATAGAAAAGCATTGGTGTTAATTTATAGCATCTTATAAATATAACTTCCCATTTGGACCAGATAGGAAAATAATGTTTAGTATGCCTGAAAAGATGCATCTTTTAGTGAAGGTGATTTTTATTACATTCTATGTTTGAAAATACCACTTTTAGAAAGTAGGTATTCTCTTGCTTAGCCATCATGTGTCCTCTACTAGGATGTGTATTGACTGTCTGGCTTTGGAGTGGCAGGTGCTGGGGATGTGCAGTGGCTCCAGAGAGTCTGGAAGAGTCAGGGCTGGACTGAATAGACCTGGGCTGCATTCAGAATAGTGGGAGGATATTTCAAAAGCACCTGAATAGGCTGAGTCTGCATTTAGAGTAGTGGGAGGAGATTTCCTTGCACCACAATGGGACTGGTCTGCTGTAGACAATGCAGGCTCCGCCTCCGGCTGGAAAGCTCGGCCAGAGAGGACCAAACTGGTTTGGACTAAGCACAGACACTCTCTGCCTGAGAGGACAAATTTGTTTGGAGTATAAATATTGGGGCCCAGACCCCAGAACTTTCTTGGAACCAAGAAGACTGCCAAGAAGAAGAGCTGGAGAAGCTGTGAGGAGAGACTACAACTTTGCTGCGTGCTTTGCTGGGTTGGCCTGCAGTGGCTGCTTCGATCTTGGGCAGTGAAAGGACTGGACTGAACTTTCTGCAACTTCTTTTTTGTGAGTTTCTGCAAGGGCTTGACGTAGAGCTTACCCCCTGTTCAAGAAGTCTCAGGAAAAGCAAAGAGTTCAAGTTCATCTGTTACCAGCACTGGGGATTGTGTGATTTGCGCTGCAACAAAAGAAAAGCAACCTGATGCCATCAATGATGCTGCTGCCAACTCCGATTCCTGAAGGCACCGCAAAGGACACCGCTGCACTTTGCACCGCAACCCTGGTCTCACCGACAATGCCACCACCAAGCCTATGCTTGCACTGTGACCTGTGGGCACGGTACTCTGCACAGCCACACTTCACGCCGGCCCTGGTATCCCCGCTGTCGCTGCTCCACGCTGACATCGACGCCGCTCCTTTCACCGTGGCTCGCGGGAACTACTCATAAATTACACAATGCACCATCCTAATCCTGCAGAGTTGGCCCACCAATGCCAGCACCATTAACTTCAGTTCATTAGCTGATCACCAGAGCTTCAGCAATGACGACGCCTCTGCTTGCACATTGACCCGCAGGCACCGCGACGAGCACAGCATCACTTTGCACCACAGCCCTAGTATCATCCACGCCGCTGAATGACCTTCACCGAACCGCTGCCTGCACGCCACCTAAGGGCACTGCACGCTGCACCAGTGCACTTCACACAGCAGCCCCGACGCCTGCTGAGGCTGGTGCTCCTGACTTCAACCGCGAGGAGTTCGATCTGCAACTCGTGTGACTTCAATGGCCCAACGACTCCTGCACCAACCTCCAGAACTGACGCCTGTGGACGCCCGCCCTTCGGGGCTCATTGAGAGGTCGCAGACACCCTACATTTCTAAAGGTACTGTTTTGCAGTTCTCCCCAACACCATAACTGGCCTGCGACACCACGGTCAGCCAGAACTGTTTCGATTTCTTATTTTTGATGCTGTGATAGCCCTAGATCGAGCTATTGACTTCAAGAAACTGTATTTCAAGTCTATTTTGATTTCTTTAGATTTCTGAGAACTGTATGGTGGGTTTTTATTGTTTTTGGTCTTGTTTTAGATATATACAAATATTGGATATTTTTCCAAACTGGTGTGGTGTCCTTTTGTATTGTCTTCACTATATTACTGTTGGATATGTGCAAATGCTTTACACACTGCCTCTAAGATAAGCCTGACTGCATGTGCCAAGCTACCAGGGGGTGAGCAGGAGTTATTTTAGAAGTGTAACTCCCTTATTCTGACTAGGAGGAAGGGTCCCTACTTGGGCAGAGGTGCAAACCCTTCCAACTAGAGACCCCCATTTCTAACAGCAGCCATATACAGAAACTTCAAACCCCAACCCACGCTTACTGAGTACCTAGATTGATATGCCACTACTGTAACTAACCAAACCACACGCTGACCACCTGGAACATCCTCTCCACCCAGGACACCACCACTACCAGGAAATCCATACACTCAGTAGTTCCCACAGACCCATGCCCAAATCACATCTTCAACCTCAGAAATCAAAGGCTCGGCCTGGAACTCACCACCCTACTCAACACCTTTATCACCACCACAACATTTTTCGATGTTTGGAAACACACCATAGTCAGACCACTACTCAAAAAACCCTCTGCCAACACCAGTGACCTCAAAAACTACCAGCCAATCTCCTTGCTCCCAATCCCAGCTAAGGTACTGGTACATCAACAATCAACTCATGACACACCTGAAGTAGAACCAGCTACTCTATACTCTATGCCTTCCAATTCAGCTTCCGCAGCAATCATAGCACCAATCCCGCCCGGATCACAGCCACTAATGACATCTAAACCTCCTCGACCAAGGAGAAACAGCCGCTTTGATCCTCCTCAACCACCCAACATGCTTCAGCACCATAACCCACCACATACTGATCATAAGACTCCACCACTTCTGCATCCAGGGGGATCACCTCCTTCCTCACCAGTAGAACGCAGATGATCCACCTCCCACCTTTCACCTCTGAACCTAAGGAGATCACCTACACTGTCCCCAAGGGCTCTTCCCTCAGCCCCATGCTCTTCATTGCATGTATGACCTGGCTGCTCAACATCAACAGAGCCCATGTTCTCAACATATTTCCTATGCAGACAACACCCAACTCATCCTCTCACTGGCCAACAACCCCGCCACCACCGGAACCAACTTCCACAGATGCATGACAAATTCGCTGACTGGTTGAAGAAGAACTGCCTGCAGCTGACCACAGACAACACATAAGTATTGATCTTTGGCAACAGCAGCAACACATGGAATGGCTTCTGGTGGCAATCAGACCTAGGTTCCGCACCCACACCGTCCAATCATGCCAGAAACCTTGGAATCATCATTGAAAACAATCTCACCATGAAATCACAGATCAGTGCCTTCTCTGCCGTCTGCTTCCTTGCTCTGCACATGCTATATAAAATCTTCAAATGGCTATGCCTGCACACAAGACGCATTGTGACAGAAGCCCACATCACCATTCGGCTACACTACGCCAAAGCCCTCTATGTAGGAATTTCCACACACCTTCAACAGAGATTGCTTTCCATACAGAGCACCACAGTCACACTCATCCTTGGCCTTCCTCGACAAACCCACATCACACCCCACCTCAGGAAACTTCACTGGCTCTCCATAAAAAAAATGCCAATTTGAGCTGCTCACCCAGGCACACAATGCTCTATAGAACCAAGGACCCCCTACATTAACCTCCACCTGAACTTCCACCAACCATTGAGAAGACCATGCTATGCCTCCCTTTCATTTGCCCATACTCCCCGCATATACCGAAGCAGAAGTGGAGGATGCTCCTTTTCCCATATCACAGCAAAGGTCTGGAACAGCCTCCAGATGCACCTCTAGACCATCATGATACTTACGGAATTCCAAATGGCGTAGAAGACCTGGCTATTCCAATAATCCTCAGGAGCCTACAAGCACCTAAATACCATATCGGGTGATTAGCTACCCTTTAAAAATCCTGATTGATTGACCAACAAGACAGTTAAAAGAAAATTCAGCACATTTAACTGCAGCACAACACAACAGAAAACAAATGCAGCACCCAAACAGATCAGTACAAAAAATAACACAACTAATCCCCAGCACTACAAAACGCAACACAACAAATATGCACAAATATTTCTATTACACTTTAGTACTTTAACTATTTAGTTTTCAAACAATGGCAGTGACAGATGTTTTCACCAAGTATCTCCTTACTCTCAATAGCACCAGCAAAACAATTTTGTGATCTGGTTCTTTGGTGCTAAATGGCCATACACATGTTGATCAGTAAAATGAATCCAATTCTCATGATAAATATTAAAAAAAGAGTATATTGCCGTGAGTGTTTAGTGTTGAAAAATCGTTCAGGGTAGGATGCATGTCAAATAATTGGAAACTAACCACAACGCACTGGTCACTACTGTGAGGTTAGCCTGTTTTGGGACTGGTCAAAATTGAGTGCAAATCGTTTTGATGCAGGTCTAAAAGTTTTCTCCGCCTTAGGGAGTGCGAAGGTGGATGAAGAACAAGTAAGACATTGAATATTGCTGTGATTTTTGGTATGCTGGCCAAGAAAAGGATCACATCTAAGCAGAGAATATGATCTGCCTCTGAATAGTGCTGACATAATACTCCTGGAATCACAATTTTTCTACATTCTAGTTTTGTTTGTATTTTGTTGCTGTTGTCTTGGGTGCAAAAAATAAAAGGCCAAACCCTCCCTGAATGCGTGAAAGAACTGAATGATAACCGTAATCAACAAATAATTGTTATCACCAGTCACACATTTAAAGCAAAAGGGGCTCGAAAGTTTTACCAAAAACCAGTCTTGTTAACATCCATCGCTTTCATCAAACTATTGCACATCCATTCAGAAAGCAATTTCAGCTATTATCACAAGTAGTGGATATCATTTTGTGAATGGTCAGGCATAAACTTTCAAAATATATTCTAAGAGGAGGCGAAGTGGTTGTGGGATTTGAAGACCTTTACCGCCCCCAAAGACAACAGGAAAAACTCAACAAGTCTTAAGGCCATGGGTTATCTAAACAGTAGACTACAATGTTTTGGCACGCATCTGGGGTTTATGAGAACATGGCCTTATCGACAAGGATAAATAAATAGACACGATTGTGAAAATTTCTAATGCTACTTTAAATGTGCAAAACATAAAATCAAGCATTTTTGTGATAGATTCACATCCGTAAACAATCACATAAAAGCAAATAATTTGAGAAATCATGAGCTGTGAATGTGAACAGCCTGGATTGTTCAATGCGTTTGTAGTCTCAGTAGCGGCTCAGACAAAACGGCTATACATCTAATTAACAAGTACATTAAAACAGGTATTCCAATTTATTCAAAGGATGAGATTGAAGATTAAAAACACATGTGGGTTTCTCCAAGACTAATATAACACGCATGGTTTTGATGTAAAACAGTGTAACTATACAACTTTAATTAAACATATGAACATTATTAGTAGAAAAGGCAGTGGAAGAAAAGCATATTTGTATAGGAAAAAATGACAGACGTTTCTGTCAGCTTTTATACTAATTCCTGATCAATTGTTTAAAGATAATTCTTGTAAAAGAATATATAAGCTATTCGGAAAAATATGAACACAACAGTAAAGGTGATTGTGGTTTCCACGTTTTTTTTCATCAGTGACTTTCCTCATTTCCTCCCTTAAGGAAATTTGCACATTTTAACATTTTAATTTTGATTCATGTCAAGTTAGTCTCTGAAACATGAGAACATTTCAGAATATAGTAAAAAAAAATCACTCTAATTCAGCCAAAATAAACTGAAAAATATATGCAGAATATTTGTCTCTTCACAGTTTGTAGCTTTTTTTCCGTGCACATTGGGAATATGCAGAACAAGAACATTGAGGCACTCATTACAAGTGAGGCCAAGTGGAATACTGGCCTGGGATGTTGCTCTACAAGGTTTCAAGGTTCCCAGTTTTCCCGCCTTTGCCACTACCCGTTACCGTGTGGTGGACATTCTGCACTTATAGTCCTGGCATTGCCCTTTCCATAGTACTGACAATAGCCTCTCTACCAAGTATTGAATTGTCTGCCATTGTGACAGGAATTCTTTTCTGAAATAGCTTCCACTTCCATGGCTACCTGGACCCCTTGAAATAAAACCCTTTACTGTGAGTTCATTTCTAAGATCCACATATCAATTCTCCATGAAGTGTTGGGATTTTTTTTCTAGCATGTGTGGTGCATATAATTATGTATGTGAGGGACCTCCTTGTTTTCAATGACAGAGCCCCTTGTTTTCAATGGCTGACCCAGACAGAAGGAAGGCAACTGTAATGCCCTATTACTTACCGGTAGTCTTCAATACTCCTGATCTTGTAGTCCTTGGCCCATTCATTACGCCCCACTCTCCCTCCCTCCCCGCCGGCCTTCCTGTTGGGCTTGGTAGTTCAGGTGGAATGCTGGGTAAGTACAGCTTATTTACTCCCGGTGGGAGGGGGTGGGGTTGGGGTTAGGGTTTCAGCATTCCTCTGGTCGTTTTTGCTCCTGTCATGATGATTATCTCCACTTTTCATGAATGAGATGAGGACAGGTCCCTCCGGCCCTCGTCCCATTCATGAAAAGTGGAGAATACCAAAGCCAGAAACCCGGCCTTCAAAAAACTCCATCTACACCCAGGTAACCACACCAAAAGCTGCAACCCAGGAAGCAAAAAGGAGAACCACAGGGAACAACAGAAAGAGCACAAGCCCGCAAAGCACTCTACCAAAACTCACACAAATAACCAGGAAATGATCAAGGTGAAAAAAACAGGAAAAATCCACAGTGCCATCACCAGAAGGCAGCGAACACGCACCAGAAACTTCTAAACTACCAAAGAAGGAGGAGAACCTGCCAAGGAACCACCAAAGGCCGCCAAAAACAGCAGAACAATGAGGAGGCTACTGAAAAAAATATCTAAGAGGTCAAAACCTGCCAGCAAGCCAGGAACAGGCAAACAGGGATGCCACCAAGGCCAGGAAACAGGACCCCAGAAAGCCGAAGGTGACATCGATACCAAGGAGGCAGCCAACCAGACAAAAGACATAGCATCCAGGTCCCAAGAAAGGCAAACCCCAAAGCACCAAGCGGAAGGGAGCATGACACAAAGGAGACAAGGCCAAGGAACCAAGACAAGAAATGGATGCAATCCAGAGACCCCGAAGGCAGAGACCCAGAAGGGAAGCAGGGCTGAGGCAACCAACACCACGGGCACCCAGAGGACTAGACAAGACAAAGTCCCAAAAGGACATGAAAAACCACAAGGGGGCCCACTGGACAAAAGGTCGACAAGCCCAGCACCAGCAGGCAGCCACTCCGAAAGCGCCGGGACACTCTTTTTGAGTAGCCGCGCGCTATAGAAATAAACAAATAACATAACATAACATAACATAACATCAGGCAGCAGAATACACACAGAGCAACCCCAAGCCAGAACACAAGGGAAGCCCTGAAAGCCAAATAGACACCCAAGCAACCCCAAAGGAAGACGAGGGAAAGAAAGGAAAGTCCCCACTGCCCCTGACCAACCAGGCACGAAGGTCGAAAAAAGGCCAACCACAGGACAAACCCAAAAACCACCAGGAAAGACCCACCCAAGAGGAAAAGGGCCAGCCAGCAAGGCAAGGCACAAACTCAAGTGACCAATCAAGGGCTGGGCCACACAGACCAAACCAGGAAGGGGGGGAAGCACAAACCAAACACTAGCCCCCACAACCTGACCAAACCGGCCACCCAGAGAGCCCAGAGGACACCACCACCGAAACTCCCAAAGGAGGACCAGGCCCCAGGGCAGAAACGTCCAGCACCAAACAGCTGAGCTGACACAGGACAACTGCCAAGCACTCAGCACAGGAGAAGGAACCAGAGCAAGGGCCAACAGACAAGCCTAGAGACAAAGGCCAAGGCACACACCAGAAGGTCGGGAAACCAGGACACAACTCCAGGAATACAACCCAACAAAGGCCTTCAGAGGCAGAAGGGAGCAGGCACAGCACCCAAAAGAAAACCAGCCGTCAAAAGACCAGTAGGACCAGGCTGCCGTACCCCAGCCCCAGCCAAACTGGAGAGGACAGGGGAAGAGACAGAGACCAGAACTACAGGAAGCACCAACACCTCACCAGAACCAAGGTCAGCAACCAAAGGAAAGGCAAAGGGGAGGAAACCACCAGACCCTGACCCAAACAGAGCCATGGCCAGACACGAAAGGATAGATCAGTATGGGCAGGGAAGGCAAACCCCCAAGCCACCAAGACCATGGCAACCCAAAGAACAAAGAGGCATAACAGGAAAAACTTCACCCCAAATAACACACCCCCAGGAGGACACCCCAAACCGAAATCCGGGGGTCGACCAGAGCCAGAAAGCACAGCCTAGAAGGAGGCACATACACCAAACACTAGAGAAGAGGCATAACAGGCCCAAAAAGTGTAAAGCCAGACGAGGAAATGGCAGCAGAAGGGCCAAGTCTGAAAGAAACTGCAGAAAACAAGAATACGTCCAGAGAAGTCCCACAGGGACCAAGCAGCTAGCCAACTGAACCACAGACAGGCCAGCAAAGACCAGAGGCCACCAACACGGAACCCACACAGGCCCAGAAGGGGCGGGACAGGGCCAATAGCCACATCCCCAAAACTAGCCAAGCCACAGAGGCAACAGAAACGCAGGGCAGAAGCAAAACAGACCGCACATGCACACCAATGCTACGGCCCAACATGCACCAGAGGAAAGCAGGAGCAGGGGAGAATACCCCTCAGGGCAGAAAGGCAGACAAGAGAGCCAGCCAAAAGCAAGGCCACCAAGATCGGGAAGCCAGGGCTCAAGCCAAGCAAGCTGCCCGAGCAGAAGGACCTGACAGCCCAACCTGCATCCGGGGAAGGACCATGCAGAGCAGAGGCCATAGCCAATTGTAGGGAGGCCTAAGGAGAACCCCTGCAAAGCACAGCCAGACCATACAGGACCAAAACCCAAACATGCCAACAGCCCACAGGCCCGACCAGAACAGAACAGCTAGGCCCCAAAACTAAACAGAGGCAACAGCCAAAAGCCCACAACCAGACAGGGAGCAAAGCACACACGGAGGACACACAGCCCCACACCCCAATTATTTAGTAAGGACTGTAAGAGGGACAGAACCGAAACAAGACCCCAAAGCACAGGAACAGCCCCAAGGAGGCCAACCAGCACAGACACAACAAGATGGAGTAGAGCAAGCAGCCACGAGGACCACGAAACAGTAAAACACACACCTAGAAAATATAGCCTCTGGCAGAGGGACAACAGCCCAGGAACAGGAGGGAGCAAAAAAGCAAGAGGTAAAAACCACGCCTGAACTACAGCGGCAGGCAACGAGCAAACCACCAGCTCAAAAATAATACCATGGACCATCATGATGGCCACAAATGGGAGCGACAAAACACACAAGATGATGGACTGAATGTTGCTCAATGGCAAAACATTCACCCCCAGTCACAGATCTGGGTTTAATCCATCATTATTTTGCTCACCAAGCCACCCCAGTTCAGACATGGCCTTATGCAAATCAGTTTTGACCCTGTGCCTCATGGGAAGAGTCCAGCCCCAACTGCCAAGCCATGTCTTTCCTGGACCGGAATAAAGCATTCTAGGGCCGGTCTCTGGCTATCAGCCATCTTCAGTCAGGATAGCTTGACTCCAGTGGCTTAGTGAGCAAGGGACCCACGTCTGGGCATACCCTTCCCTTAGGGTGAACAGCAAAACACACAAGATGATGGACGGAATGTTGCACAATGGCAAAACATTCATCCCCAGTCACAGATCTGGGTTTAATCCATCGTTATTTTGCTCATAAAGCTACCCCAGTTCAGACATGGCCATATGCAAATCAGTCTTGACCCTGTGCCGCATGGGAACAGTCCAGCCCGGTCCTAGGATGCTTGATTCCGGTACAGGAAAGACATGGCTTGGCAGTTTGGGCTGGACTGTTCCCATGAGGCACAGGGTCAAGGCTGATTTGCATATGGCCATGTCTGAACTGGGGTGGTGTGGAGTGCAAAAAAACGATGGATTTAGGCCCAGATCTCTGTACAGGGGTGAATGTATGACATTGTTCTGCATTCTGTCCATCAACTGTTGTTTTTGCATTTGTCACCCCGAGTGGGATGGGTATGCTCAGACGTGAGTCCCATGCTCTCCACACCACTGGAGTCAAGCTATCCTGGCTTAAGACGGCTGATAGCCAGAAACCGGTCCTAGTATGCTTGATTCCGGTCCAGGAAAGACATGGCTTGGCAGTTCGGGCTAGACTGTACCCATGAGGCACAGGGTCAAGGCTGATTTGCATATGGCCATGTCTGAACTGGGGTGGTGTGGAGTGCAAAAAAACGATAGATGTAGGCCCAGATCTCTGTACTGGGGTGAATGTATGACATTGTTCTGCGTTCTGTCCATCAACTGTTGTTTTTGCATTTGTCACCCCGAGTGGGATGGGTATGCTCAGACGTGAGTCCCATGCTCTCCACAGCACTGGAGTTAAGCTATCCTGGCTGAAGACGGCTGATAGCCAGAAACCGGTCGTAGGATGCTTGATTCCGGTCCAGGAAAGACATGGCTTGGCAGTTCGGGCTGGACTGTTCCCATGAGGCACAGGGTCAAGGCTGATTTGCATATGGCCATGTCTGAACTGGGGTAGTGTGGAGTGCAAAAAAAACCATGGATTTAGGCCCAGATCTCTGTACTGGGGTGAATGTATGACATTGTTCTGCATTCTGTCCATCGACTTGTTTTTTCATTTGTCACCCCAAGTGGGATGGGTATGCTCAGACGTGAGTCCCTTGCTCTCTACACCACTGGAGTCCAGCTATCCTGGCTGAAGATGGCTGATAGCCAGAAACCTGTCCTAGGATGCTTGATTCCGGTCCAGGAAATACATGGCTTGGCAGTTCGGGCTCGACTGTTCCCATGAGGCACAGGGTCAAGGCTGATTTGCATATGGCCATGTCTGAACTGGGGTGGTGTGGAGTGCAAAAAAACGATGGATTTAGGCCCAGATATCTGTACTGGGATGAATGTATGACATTGTTCTGATTTCTGTCCATCAACTGTTGTTTTTGCACAAATGGGAGCGAACCTACGGCACACCCAAGGACACCCAGCAGAATCTCCCCTGGCACAACCCGCTACCCATGCGGTGAGCAGGTGCCAACAGGGTGGCATGTCTGCAGGCTCCAAAGAAGGGCCAAGGAAGAAGGATTGCCTGAGCAACAGGGAAAAACACCCAACTCCTGTAGTCCAACAGCAGAGGAGGGAATAAAACAGCAAAACCGCTACTCAGTACTCACTGGGGGGGCTGACAGACTCCAAACAAGGCTCCCCCCACTTCCACAGCCAGCCCAAAGAGAAAAACCAGCAACCACACCAGGGCTGCAAGAACGCACAGCAGGCCAGACACCAGGAACACCAACAGCACAGCCCGGAGGAGTGGTCCAGCGAGCATGGTGTGTCAACACACCCTCTGTCCCAGAAATGACCAGGAGGCTGGCGCACCAGCTGCAAAGATCTGGCCGGCGCGCACCTCAAAGAGCCAGCCAGTAAAACCAAGCCTCCCGGTAAGCCAGGCAGGCCGGTAGGCCAAACAGCACACACCCTGTCCAGATCAGCCAGGCAGCCGGGGGGCGGGGGGGGGGGTACCAAATAAATTGTCCCTCAAGCCCAGCAGGAGCAGCACCATCACGTCATCCAATTTCTGTTGACAGTCAGAAAAAAAGGACAGGCGGAATGCTGGGTAAGTACTGCTTATATACTCCAAGTGGGAGGGTTTGGGGTTAGAGTCCCAGCAATCCTCTGTTCTTTCTTTCTGTAAGGAGATGGTTATCTTCACTTGCCATGAATGGGACATGGACAGGAGGGACCTGGGGGTAATGTTGTCTCACGGAGCTCTTTAAAATGGACTGGCCAGTAGGCACGATTTAAGGCATAAAACTGTCCACCAAGTTGGTCTCACTGATTGGGGACTGGTGGTGGCACTAGTATCACTTTAACTACGTTAATATGACATGGGCAGGTAGTAAAGAGTAGAAGATAGACATGAGATCTGCAATTTTGTGACATTGGGCCTTCTATAAATGAAGCCCTTAATCAGGCTCTGACCTTTTTCTTCCAATTCTATCTTTGAAAAAGCAGTTGGGTATTGTTAAATAAGGACACATGTAACACAAATTATTGCACAAATCAAGGTTTTTAACATGATGTGTCAAGAGAAAAAAGTTTTAAACTTTGTTGGAAGTTTTACATCCAATTCTCAAAAGTGTGCACAAAAAACTTTGCAACTCTAAACTCCTCAAATTTTTATCAGCTCTGAGGGTGACAAAAGTGAATTACATCGAATAATCATTTGCCTAGAATCTTGAAAGCTCACACCCTCCTTGCGATTCATGATCTAATCATGTTCATTTAAAGTATGTTCTATGATGTGCACAGAAGTAGCAATCTGTCTTCTCCACGGAGTTCAACTGTAGCAAGTGCTAACACGTCCAAAATCTTCAATTGTAATGCAGTGCAAATGGAGGTTTCAAGTACCAGGGGGCGGTATTGCCTGCATTCACCAGAACAGTCTATCAGTGAACCAATCAAATTGTCCATTACTATCATTACCTCTGCATTGACATCACAAGCAACAACAAACCAGTCTGGTCAATGCATACATTTTACCACCCTCCAGGCGACAACCTCATCGTCGTCGAGCAATTCATGGATATCGACTACAAACACTGGACTACAGAGTGCCCAAATATTTCTTGGAGATCTTAATCTTCACTGGAATGATCCCAATGACCCCATATTCAATAGACTCACATACTTCCTCATGAACTTAGACCGTACCCAAATATGCAACAGTCCCACACTTGACAAGGGCTCGATCCTAGACTTGGTCAGTTCCAATGCAGACTCCATTTAAGTGAACACGATCCTCCCCCGTGATTGGTCCGACCACCATTGCATCACATTCTTCATTAAAGAATCAATAAAAATGCATTCAGTCCAATCCACAAAACCGAAAATATGGAATAGGAACCTAAAAAGTGCCAGCACGGACATACTTTCATCCTCTAGTGCCAACCTCTTGCTGCCCCCTGCTGATCTATCAGATGTCGAAGCACTGACAAACCACTACTTTACCTCTATGACCACAGTAATAAGCACTGTTGCCCCACTACAATTGAAGAGGGTATCCACAAAAGATTCCAAACCATGGTATGACGGCAGACTCAATGAGGACAGGCGCTCCCTAAGACTAGTTGAGCACGAATGGAGATCATCTCCATCCCCTGACCACCTTAAGCTGCTAAGAGCTACTAGAAACTCCTGTTACAGAAAAATCAGAAGATCTAAAGCAATCTTTTTAGGAACCAATTAGACCAAGCCTAAAATAGACCCAAAAAACTATTTGAATTAATCAAAGCACAATCTAAAGGCTGGCCTTACCCCCACACGTTGGTCCTAGCTCTCAACCCAGCTGTGAAGATTTTGCCTCCTCCTTTACTGAGAAGACAGAAAACATAAAAACTGACCTACTTAAGGCCCTACTAACTCTTAATGGCACTCCCAAGAGCACCCCACCTTCCTCTCTAACATACCCCAGCCCACTCACTCCAAAGTTCCCCCTCAAAAATAACACTGAATGGTATCCCTTCAATCTTTACACAGAAGATGCCATATTAAAAGTGCTCACATCACCGAACCCCTCCAACCACCTCACCAATCTTCTTCCTGCCAACTACCTAAAAGAGTTCATACTACTGCTTCTGTCTCTATGGACCAAGATTATCAATATCTCTCTGTTTCAAAGAATCATTCCTGAAAGCCTTAAATCTGGGCAGGTCTCACACATCCTAAAGAAACCAAAGACAGACCATATGGACCTAAATAACTACCGCCCAATCTCTAATATCTCAACTCTGGCCAAACTCCTAGAAAAATGTGTACACAGCCAGTTGGGAAACCACATTGACAATTTCAACCTGCTAAACCAATACCAATCCGACTTTTGCACTGGGCACAGTACTGAATAAGTCATGACTCACATAATAGACAATGCACTAAAAATCCTTGATCAAAACAAAGCCTGTATGCTAATCCTTCTTGATCTGTCTTCGAAGACACCGTCAAACATGACAATCTTCTGGACCTTCTGAAATATAGAATGGGCCTATCAGGATCAGTTCTAAACTGGTTTACCTCTTTCCTCCAAAATAGATGCCAAAGATTCAAGGTCAATCAATCCTTGTCTAAGGCCGCCCCATTCACTTTAGGAGTACTGCAGGGTTCATCCCTCTCACCCACACTTTCCAACCTTTTCATGGAACCATTCACTGAAATTCTCAGTTCCTCAAACATCCACTATGACATGTACGCTGACGATACATAACTATACTTAAAGATCACCGCTCTGGACGATATCACATCTCTCAATTCAACTCTTCTAAAAACCAAGACTTGACTGGTGGAAACCACTTGAAAGTAAACACCCTCAAGACTGAATTCCTCCTAATCGCTCTTCCCAACCAAACTACTATCATCGAAGAATGGCTTAAACAACTAACTGCACTCAACTGCCAACCTCATATTGTTGATTCAACAAAATCACTAGGATTAACACTCAACATAAATCTAAACATGCAGAAACATATTAGTACTGCAACAAAAGGCGCAAGCATTCAGATGAACAGCTTGAGAAAATTAAAACCATTCCTTCCCGCAAATGAGTTCAAACTGGCAGTTCAAGCATTAGTAATCCCAAAACTAGCTTATGGGAGTTCAACGCTTTGCGGTCTTCCAAAAACATCAAAAGCCCTTCTAAGACCCTCACTCAAGTCAGCTGCTAGGCTCATCATGGGCTCAAAAAGAAATTCTCATATTACCCTGGCCTTAGAGCTCTTAACTGGCTACCTGTAGAAGCCAGAATTCAACTAAAAATCGCCTGCATGACTCACAAAGCCCTACATCACAATACTCCAAGCTACTTGGCCCAGAAATTTGTGCTCTCCTGTGGCAACAGATCCTCCAGAAGTACCAGCAATCTTCTTTTGAAACCACAATGCTTTGCCAAAAAGAAAACATACAACTGTGCCATCTCTGGAATCGCTCCTAGGATTTGGAACGCACTGCTCCCGGAAAACAGACGGAATCCTTCTTTTACGTCTTTTAAAAAAGAAGTAAAATCCTTACTTTTAAGGAAATTCTAATGAAACATTGTACATATGGCCCACAACTGATGTTTGTATTACAAGATTTAATTATGTAATTCTGTGTCCTTTTTATTTCCTACTTTCGACCCAGGTAAAGTGCTCTGATACCCGCAAGGGTCATGTTCGCTCTCTTGGTCGAAAATGGCACAGGAGGGTCTTCCTTGCACACATAAAATAGAAAAGGCTGCTTAGAGCAAGCAAAACATGTCTGGTTTAAGGAGATTATGTTCTCAGCAAGTCTATCAGCCCGATTCATGAAACGAAATTGCGCTCGCAAAGGAATCTGGCCCTTTGCGAGTGCGATTTTTGCATTTGGGATTCATCATCCCAAATGCAGAAATCGCTATTTGCGAAATCGCATATTTACGAGGAATTATATTTAAGGAATCTCTAATAGAGATTCCTTAAATGCAATTCATCAACCAATTTGAAATTGTGATTTCGCAATATTTGGGCGCAATTTACCACGAAGTCTGACTTCGTGGTAAATTGCGAAAAAAGAGTAAAAAGCACTTTAGTGCATTTTTTTTTTCATGTTACACACACACATGTCCTTTGGACATGTGTGTGCGCAACACCTGTTTGAATTTGCATTTAAGGGGTGCTACAGGGTGTCCTTTGGACACCCCTGGCACCCTTCAAATCGCTATCTAATTTGCAATTAGCAAATTGCTAATCGCAAATAAGAAATACTCTCCATTCATTCCTATGGGCCTTTTGGCCCAAAGGAATGAATGGGGAGTTATTCCTTATTTGCGATTAGCAATTTGCTAATCGCAAATAAGGAATGTGTAGGAATCGCATTTGATTTTGCGATTCCTACATGAATCCCGTTTTGCGAGTCTGTAATAGTGATTCCTTATGAATCGCTATTACAGACTCGCAAAACGGGTCTTTGATGAATCTACCTGTATGTCTCTTTGAAAAGACAAAATTCAACCTGTGAAATATCTGGCTATGCGAATTCGTGAATATTTTCCTCATTTCTTTTAGAGTAAAATTTCAGAATTACATGAAATTACAACTGCATAGCAAGAAATTCACCGAGGTTTATTTTTTTTAAAGTCCGGGTTTATGGCTTAGACACCCCTTCTTTTGATTAATTGCCTTTGTGTACCTGGTGCAGAAATTATTACTACACTAAAACCGCTATAAATTCATGGCCACTTTATACTGTTGCAGATTTCTATATCGCATGTGAGGAGTGGCTGCCAGTTATATTCGTTCAGGGCATCTGAATATAACTTCTCCAAATATAAATCTTCTAAAAAAACACACCATGTCAGCATATAATGCAAGGTGCAGTGGATGTGATAGAACTAATAAATGATGTTTTTGTCCCTTGGCAGTTCAGAAAACACGTTTGTTTTGCAAACTCCTCTCCGCATGAATCTAATATTGTGGTTGTATATGTGCTCTCTCATGCAATGAATAATGACAAACAGGCTATGCAGCCTGTCAAATATGCTTAGAAGAATGCCTTGCATTAAGCATAGCCTGGTGGGGAAAGCTTGAAATACATGCTCCTGACACCTATTAGCTCAGATAAATGGTTTACAGGTAGAAATGGATGTCGTGTAAAACAGACAATGCTGTGCCTTTGGCATGTTCAAAAGATTTAATCAAATTTCACTCACTTCGTAAAGATCGGTCTTTCAGATAAACATTAAAAGACAACCTTGTCACTGACTAGATGGTATCTCCCACATGAATTGTGAATTAATTATTGAGTTATTTGTGAGTATTCTGGTTGTTGGAAAATCAATAGGAAACGTATTTCAATGAGACAAGATATATACTAATGTCTGTAAAGCAGAAAAATGATTTTACATTGACATCGTTGCGGTAGGGTTCTCAGGTTAGTTAACCCCTTCGCTGCGGCGGCAATTCCGCCGCAGCGCTAGGGGGGAGGGGGGGCTGAGCGGCGCTCGCATGCTCGGGACGGAGCCGCTCCGTCATGAGCCGCGGTTGAGCTGTGCTCATGGCGGAGCGGTTCTGTCATGGCCCTGCCCGCTCAATGGAACGTCCAGCGCAGGCGCGGAATTCGCGCCGCGCAGGCGCGCCGAGCGGGCCATGACGGAACCGCTCCGTCATGAGCACAGCTCAACCGAGGCTTATGACGGAGCGGCTCCGTCATAAGCATGGAACCGGATAACAGTAACTGATGGCAATTAATAATGCAAGTAACCTTATTTTCATTAAAGAGGGACTGCATTTTCGGTGTTCCTGCATCTTGAAATACTAAAACCAACGGGGTTAGGACTTTCAGGATACAAAAATAGCGTTCCATTCCCAGTTTGCTCTTAAGAAGGGGAATGCTATTTCCACACCTATTCCCAAATGTCCCCCACATTACCAGCCCATTGTCACCAGCACATGTCATCAACTTTTAGTTGGTGAAATAACCAGGGGAATTTAAGTAATGAGTCGTGGCTTCAGACCGAGAAACAAAACGGCACCAACCAAAGCAGAAGGGAGCCCACAAGAATACGCAGGCAGGAGCACAACCAGCCTCGCCCCCAACCAAGCCTACAGTGCCGAGACCCCAAAACAAATGGGGGACGACCCAGAAAGGACTGCAAACAAGCACAAGAGCCCCCAAGGCAAGCCCGAAGAAGGCCCGGCACCCAGAGCCAAGCCCCAAGGAAACACCCAGTGGGGCAGAAAGAACCCCACCCCACGAACAACCAGGGGAAGGGAGCCCCAGAGAAGCGGAATCACCACAACGAGTAAACCAGCCAGGAAGGGCAAAAGACCGGGGAGAAAACCACCAAGTGAGAAACCCACAGCCCCAGGCACCGCCAAGAAGCCGCCCCAACAGGGACAACACAGGCCAACCCGGCCCAGCGCCCGTGAGCGCACGAGAGCAGGCTGCACAAGAGGACACCGCCCAGGCCCAAGAAGGAATCCAGCTGGGGCAAGACAGAGAGTGAACCCCCCTCAAAGCAGGGAAGAAAGCGACCCATAGCCAGAGCAACCTACAAACGACCTCCACCAAAAGGCAAGGGGAAGGAAGACGAGACCGAAGAGGCACGTGAAAGTAAGAGAACAACGAACGAGACCAACCACAGGACCAACCTCAACACACCAGGGGAAGCCACTAGCAGAGCCAACAATATGGAAGAGGGAGGAACCAGAGAAGAAAACAGGCACCGATCCAGAGCAACAACCAGGTAGAAAGGGGCCAAGGAACCCAGGCAAGGCGCCCCCCAACAGCCGACATCCATGGCACTAGGGAACCGGAGGCACATAAATCCCACAGAAGGTCCAGGCCAAAAGTAGGAAAGACAAGCAGCCAAGCCCAGCAGAGATACCTGATGGCCGCAGCTAAGGCCTCCACATCGGCAGAACAAAACCCGGGGGACAGGAACCAGCCAGCGGCCAGGCAGGAGGCAACCAAAAGCTGGAACACAGGGAAAGAAACCCTGCCAAACGAGTCCAGGGAGAGCAAAAAGCACCATCCAAAGCAGAATCCACATCTGACCAGGGCACAGCCAAGAGAGAAAAACCAAGGGCCGAACATGGTACCCGGGAAACCAACCCCATAAACGGGAAGGAGGAACCACCAGCAACCAAGAGCCGACCCACAGGCCAGGAGGACACCAAGGAACCACCCAAGGCAAACCCCATGAAGGGCAAAACAGGAAGGAACAACAAGGAGGCCAAGAGCCCAACAACGCAGGTGGCCCAGAAAGACCCAAGAAGTCAACCGGACAACCGACAGGCCAGCCACCCAGGAGGACCCCAACACAGAGCCGGCTGAACCCGAAAGGAGAGGCAAAGGGCCAACTGACCCAACACCAAAAAACCCTAAACAAGAAGGGGCCCAGGGAACTGCACCAAAGCCTGCCACTGCCATGCCATCAAGATGGGAGAAGCAGCAGGAAGACAGAGAGGGAGACCGGCAATCCTCACCCGCCAACCAACACAAAGGGCCCAGCGCACCAGCCAGGCGCAAAGGAGCGGCACAGAAAAGGACTCAGGCTTAACCCAATACCCAAACGAACAGGGCCAGAACCACCGGCCACCAAGAGGCTGCAAAAGAGGCCCAAAAGCACCAGAAAACGAGCGGCCAGGGAAGGACCCATGCAGGGATCCCGCAAAGGGAAGCCAAAAACAGGGACCGCAAGGGAACAAACCCAACAGAGGCAGAGCCGAGGTGGTAAGAGACCCCCGGAACACCCCAGGCAACCCCAAACCAAAGGAGAGGAGCCAGGACAGATCAATAGGTGCACAACCCCACCGGGGGCAAGGGAACAGACCCAAAAGGGGAAGAACAAACCCAGTAGAGTCAGCAAGAGCAACGGCCAGAGACACCACAGGCCGAAAGCAGTCCACACAGTTGGGGTATGTGCACAATCCCAAGGACAGGCCCACAAGGGGAACGACACAGCATCAGGGCCCAGGCAAGGCCGAAAGGGTGGTGGGGAAGCAGCAACACGTCCCACACACCAGGGGAGTCCGACATCAGACCACAACTGGCAACCCCACCAACCAACCCACCAGCCAAGACCAAGAGAAGGCACGGGGAGGAGGACACCGGGAACGGCACCCACAAAGCAGGAAAGAAGGGCACAGGTAGCCCAAACCCCGAGACAGGTAGGGGCACAGAAGCAGCGCACCCAGGAAACCAAGGAGCCAACTAGGCAGAAGCCAAGGCAGGCACCCAGACAGGCACGCACCAGGCCCGAACCCACCAGAACAGGCAGGAACCAACAGGCAGGAGGCTGAAGAAACCGGGAAGCAGGAAACCAAGGTGGATACTTCACCAGGCAACAACCTAGCCCGCCAGGGGGAACAGAAGCACGCAGAATAGGAAGCCCAGAGGCCAGAGAAATAAACCAAACCAAACCCCGCCCAAAATGAAAAGCCCACTAGTACACGCGGGCCCAGGGGAGTGGGCGGAAGCCCACAAGACCCGCCAGCCCCGGCACACCTCAAGCGGAGGAAAAGAGGGAGCCAAGGCCGCAGGTCAGCACAGCAGAAGAGCACAGAACAGGGAAGAAGAAACTCGCAAAGTGCTATGCAACAGAGTGACGGGCCAACACCACCAGACATAGACCGTTCCCCAACCCCCTCGCTCAGACGCCAACCAGCAACAAGCACTGAGCAAGCGGAAAGACATGGAGGCCTGGGAATCCAAAACCTGTGGAGGAAGCTCCTCGCAGCACTGGGAAGCAAGGAAGAGACACAGCGCAAAAAGCCATGCAAAGCCCCAACCCAGAACGCAGGGACAGGGAGCGCCACAAGCCAGCACGGAAAAAAGGTCCCAACAGGAATCAACCAACAAATGGAGAGACCAGAGGACTCCAGGCCCCAGAGCACCAGCAACAACCCAACAAACCCACGAGGAAATTGAGAACGCCAGCAGTAAACAAGGCGAGAAAAACCACGAAAGTGGCCAAGCAGGTCCGCCAGTCAAGACCGCCAAAGCAGCCCTACTGCGCACAGCCAGACCCAACCAGGCAAAGCACAGAACACCAAGCCAGAGGAACATGTAAGTGCGAGGAAACTGGGGAGAAAAAGCAGAACCGCTATGCGGTACTCACCACGGGGGCAGGAAGGACTCGCCACAAGCGCCCTGCCCCCAAGAACCAGGGGCGACAGAGAGAAAAGAAGGCCAGAAGCACCCCAACAAGCCAGGTAGGAGGACCAGGAGCACTGCCCAGCTTAGCCCCTGGGTCCCCAAATCAGCCTCACCTGCTCGTCTTCCAGTCCGGCCAAGCCTTAGGAAGGCACGCGCTGTAACCCGAAAGGAATCATGAGCAGCAGCGTCCCAGCCGCAAAGGTCGGGGCGCCCATCAACGCAGCTCCCAGCAAGCTCGGCAGGCCAGGAGACGCGGAACAGGATGTCGAGGACAGCCCAGCAGTCCGACGAGACATCCATGGAGGGAAGACACAGGTAAGCAGCAAACACGTCCCATTCTGTCGGAAGACAGAAAAAAGAACAGGCTGCATGCTGGGTTGGTACCGCTTATGTACTCCCAGCGGGAGGGAGTGGGTTAGGTATCCCAGCATGCTCCTGTTCTTTTTTTTCTGTCGCGGAGATAGTGATCTCCACTATGTTAGGAATGGGACGAGGACAGGAGGAACTTGGGGGTAATATTAGTGACATGATATGCTGGAAGCATCTACACAGTTTCATCAGACCAAGAGAGAAGTCAAGAAGGACTGAACAATTAAGGTTGAAAGTTCCAAATCCAAAGAAGACACCATGAAAATATATATGAAAGAATATCTCCTGAAGGCAGTTTGTGTCGTAAAGGGCACAAGTACACATAGATAATGGATCGCCTCCAAATGAGGGTATTCGTTTATATTAATATACATACAACAGTGGTTCACTGTAGACTTATTTCAAAATAATAACACTTATATAGACTCTGGATTCATACGATCGCCACAATGAAACACTAATCACAACGATATCTTTTTTTTTCTCTGACCGTCGGTACTCATACTTCCGTTTTGCTATTTTTTTAAACTACAAAATTTGCGATTCCTTAAATGCTATGGCAAAATAAGGAATTGCAAAATTTTGCAATTCCTTATTTTGCTACTTTTTCATACATTGCAAATGTGCAAAAATGGCCGTTTCCGATTCGCAAAGGCCGAAATTCGCCGAATTTCGGCCTTTGCGAATCGAAAATAGCTTCATACATATGGCCCTTAGTTCCATTTTGTATTTGCACAATCAACAAAATCAAGAACATTCACGTAAAATAATGTATGAATAAGACGTGAGAAGGTGCATCAAAACAAATGAAGTTATATGACAGTTGATTTCTCATTTGATTTTCCTAGATGGGGTTAAAGTAGACATCTGCAGTGCCTTATGTCTACTGTGTTTCGACCTCAGATCATTTAGAGGTCATTAGCAGGGCAGAGGGGTAGTGGGTAGAGCACAAGCTCTGAATAAAAGAGGTTATAATTATATTATCACTGGTTTGTGCAGATCAGGTAATCCTATTAAATAGGACTATGTTGGATAAGGCACTTCTGCAGGCATATTACAAAAACATAAAAAATCGAAATGACGAGCATTCAATATAGGTAAGAAGTACATATATATGAGTATGAAGTTCAAAATCGACAGTGAAACAAAAAAGGTACTTTAATAAACATATATTTACAGAATGTAAGTTGTAAAGTGATTGAGTTGTACTGGTCATAGGCTTTGATTTATATGCTCGTACAAGATGATCCTTTAAATTAGCGTCCCATAAGGAGGAAAAAAGTGGGACATCCGGGGTCATTTCCTCCGAACATAATACATCCCAAAGTTTTGTAATGCTTTTCACAATGTTGTTGGTACAGGGAAAGTAGGTTGAGACACAAGTAATTTTGTCAAGTGAAGCCTTTTTATGAGGTTGAACTAAGATATCCCTATGGGAGTGTCAAGCTCTATTCAGAATCAGAATCCAAATCAGAATCATCTTTATTCGGCTGCAAACAGCCATAAATGTAGCACAAAGCACGTCCAAATTTGCAGTTAAATACATATAGCATCATAAAACCAGCCAATAACAATATATAAAATTATGCTAAAACACAGCAGTCTGATGGGGAAACAAATACATTATTCTAAAAGTACCAATCGCCTAGACTAGAGTGCAGCTTGAAGAAATAGGATCACATAACAACATGTTACATCATCTGACAGGGCAATTAAAGAGTGATAGGCTTGCAGACAAAGCCGCAAGTTCCTAGACCTCAAAGAGGGTACAAGAAATTATTTGTGTACATTATATAATATTCACACAAAAATCATTGTTGGTGCACATTTCCGCATGTACATACTCTAGTATCAAGCTTGGGCTGGTGTCCAGCCGGGAAACACTGTCAATATTTCACAGTTGCAGCCTGAAAGCTGAACAGTAAAAATCTTTCCATCTGTTATTGGTGTTCCATAGAGAGTTGGTGGAAAAAGCCCTAGGGTTAAGACATAAATAGTACTTAACACTTGTTTTTTGATCTTCAGCCCTCAGACTCTCTTCTTTAGCTGTTTCAAATAATAGGTCTTGCACTTGCTTTCTGCAGACACCCACTTGCAGCATTCTCTCCAGGAAAGTATCAGCTAGACCAATTGATTCCAAGGATTTTTAATGTACACTATTCAAGGAATAGGAAGACCCTTATTTCATGCCAAGCAGTCTAGGATTATCTCTCTGGTTAATTCTGCTTCGTCAGAGATCCAGATACACAGCCACAAGAGAGCTGGCCAAGTCGAATTAAAATAACCTAAAGATTCTAAGCCTAATTCTTTCTGACAAATAAAACAAGATGTTGAGACAGGGGTAGACAAAATGTTCAGGCTAAAGCGATTTTCTTCCCATGAAGAGCAATTGAGTCATCCAAGCCCCATATTCTTGCCCATACGTTGCTATTGCTATGCACTGGGCAGATTATATTTGTGAGAGAGGTGTAAGGACCCTCTCCAGGGGAATGGGAGACTAAGCAGAGAGCTGACAGCCCTTAAGAACTTGATCCAATTTTGAGCATAATATGCTTATCATGACCTACATGAGCTTAAGGTGAGTCCCATATGGCAGAAAGTGCTGGTTTTCAATAAAACATTAGTACCCACATTAATAGAAAGGGGTTGTATACACTTTGAGTCACAGGACATTCTAAAAGACTTATTAAAATTAGTAAATCTGGCTTTGCCATAAAATTAACAAAGGAGTGCTCAAAGAGATGAAAGGCTTTGGGGGCATGGACAATTAACACTGCATAATCTGCATATAATAATGACGGGAGGGGGCAGGATTCACCATGGACACATCTGAAGTACACATACTGAGCTCTATATTAAGATCATTAATATATAAGTTAAAAAGAAGCAAAGCTAACAAGCAACCTTGCCGCACCCCCAGCCAATGCAGAACTCGTCAGTGACTTTTCCTTTGTTCCTAAACCTCACTTGTGCCTTAGTTCTCATGTGCAACGAGACCAGCAGGTGAGCTAGAGAGGGATCCATTTGCAGATTGATAAGTGAGTTCCACAGCGTTGCCTGATTAACACTGTCAAAGGCCATTGACAGACCCATAACTGCTAAATATAGTGTGGACTGTTTGGCCACTGTGCATTTCCCTGTAATCAGGTTTAGGTAAAGGCGTTAATCAAACGTCCCTATGCTGCTTCGGAAACCATATTGATACTTATTGAGCACATTATTTCATTGACCATTTCTATTATTCTGTTGTACAGAACTCTATTCAAGATTTTGGCTGGGATATCTATCAGAAAAGGGGGATGTTACATTTAAGTTCCGCCCTATGACCCTTTTTAAAAATTGGGAAATAACTGATGAGGACCAAGAACAACGGATCAGTGAAACACTGATGCGGTTATATACACTGGTCAGTAGTGGAGCCCAAAGATTTATGTTGCACTTAATATTATCAACGTCAATAGGACCTGACGCTTTCCCTCCCATGCTCTCCTGGATAGCAATCTTATTTATAGTTTAAATCTGTTTTTATTATCACAACTTCAGCACAAAATAAAATGCATGTCTTTAGTTCTAGAGGTAACCCCTCCAGGCACCAGAACAAAGTGTGACTTTAAATCAAAAGGGAGGGAAAAGGAAAGAAAAGGACCCCCCCCCTCCAATAACATTCCCCTCCCCTGTAACAATAGCTGTGTAGTGTTCAGTATCAAGGGTTCTGAGTAACGAGTCGCTCATTAGGTGCCCTCTTTTCTGTCATCGGAGGCTGGATCAGTGAGTATTAATAATATTGCAAGTAACGGAGACAAGTCAGCCCCCTACATTCTTGGGATGACAGGGCTATAAAGGGTCACCAGGTAGATGTGAAGGTGTCGCCACGGTCTGTGAATGTAAGGGTGAGTTTCTCCATCCCCAGGATGCCCCACAGGCAATTCAGCCATCCCAAGTGTGTCGGTGTGGTGGAGAACCCCCAGAGCAATAGGATGCTCTGATGAGTGGCCCCTAGCACAATACTTATCCGGCACCTCCTACGTGATGCAAGGAGATACGTGAGAGGGTTAGGGAGACCCAGCAGAGTGTACAATGGAAATCTAGGAAGCTGAGTTGAACAGTGGGTGTTGATATTGTCGAGGAATAAGTTGCAGAACAAGTTTATCTTTGGGCAGTACCACAGGCGTGAGTGAGCGTGCCTAGCTTCCCACACTGATGCATGCACTTGTCACTAAGGGCCAGGTTCCCCCTGTGGAGCCTCGCTGGGGTTAGGTACCAATATGATGTGATTTTAAAGGCTGTTTCACTGCTCAATTAATTATATACAGTGTGTCTTGTTCTGTGGTATATGTCTAGCCACTCTTTCTGGGTTAGTTGGCATTCTATTTCTGCTTCCCAGCATCGTTAGGCAGGGCATTTGTCCTCAGTCTATGAGGGTCGGAGAAGAGCATATAGTTCTGAGATAAGGCGTTTATCTGAGTGCTTTCTTAGGAGCCATTTCTCGTATGAAGTCAATTTTTACCCTGCTCTGCCTCGCACTGATAGGTGCAGTAACCAGTGTCTAATGTGGAGGTATCTGAACCGATCATCCTTGGGGATGAAGTAATCCTTCTTGAGGGTGTCGAAGGGGATGGGGCCCTCCAGATCAAAAAAAAAGTTGCCCTGCTGCTTTGCTGGCTACTCCTCACCACCTGTAGGTATTATGTCATGTGCAGTTCATGGGAGATGTAATAAATACGGGGATGTAAAGAGGAGGACGACAGAAGAAGGGAGACACCACGTCGAGGAGCAGGGCAGGCAGAAGACAAGGTAAGTGGTGTTTTAAAAAAATCTTTACACTGTTATTGTGGTCCCGGGGCTGAGAGGATCTCCACGTTGTTCCACTGAGTTTTTTACTCCCTGGAACTACGTGGAGCACCACTATGCATACTCCACCCAGGGTTAGAGCAGACATTGTGTGTTGCAAAACTGCACCATTCACTCTGAATAGATTTGTATGAGATGGAGTTACTCTCTCATGAAACTCTACCACATGCAATCTGTACCCTATTTAAATCTGCCAGAGGGCCTAGTAGTTGTGTAAAACCTTATACACTAAATTATTTCACATCCAGACTTTACCCTCTACAGACCTATTAGTAGAGAGGGAATGTTGTGTTAGAAGTGAGCCATTCACTCTGTATATCATTTAATTACAAAGGTTTACTTTTGCATCCAACTTTACTATCCTCAATCTGCACTGTGTTAAAGTGTATTAATAGAGGGCAAGTGCTTCTCTGAGACCTTCTGGAGACACCTTTCTCTGTTGAGAGATATCAGCAGAGACCTTGGTGTCTGTAAACCGGTATAACACAGCAGATACTAGTTTTGGAAGTTCTTCTGCAGAAATAATTAGCTCTCTGCTGAGGTGTCACTAGAGAGACTCCTGGAACATAGTAGCATAAGATAGAATCACAGTTTCATCAAACTCTACCATGTGGAGTTTATACCATGTTGAAATGTATTAGCAGAGGACCTAATTTTTCTGGCATTTTTTCAGCGCAGACTGTCTATTCTGCTCAGAGGAATCACTACAGAGGTTGGTCTTACTGTAGCGAACCTAAAACCCTATTCAGTCAAAGAAAAACTTCTTTACAGAAGGATGACTTTCCCTGTAAATATTTTCACAACCATACTTCACCCTGGGGAGAGTTCTCACCAGACAGGTTATGTTTTCATAAAAAAGAAGCATTTACCATGTCTATACTTACAACAAAAGGAAACCTTCTTTAATAAAACTCTACCATTAAGAATGTGCACCTTCTTACAATGTGATAATAGAAAGGCACGTTTTCCATAGACCCTTCTACACAGATCCTTTATCCTTTTCAAAGGTGTCAGTAGAGAGATTACTATTTGTAAACTAAGTCAAACACCCTGTTCACTCTGAGAAATGATCTCTAGAAATACATGGCTTCATTGCTAAAGCCATTCACACCCACTGTTTACTGTGTAGACAGGTGATAGCAGATATGGTGTGTTGTTATAAAAGGGAACTATTCAGTCTGTATAGATGTGTATTAAAAACTCTCACGAAACTCTACTACTCACAATCTCTACCCTTTTTTAATCTGCAATCAGAGGGTCTAGTGTTTGTCTAAAACATTATACAGTAATGATTTACTTTGGTCAGAGGCATCAATAGGTGTCTATGAACCTTTGTACAGTCTGAATTACTCAATAAAGCCTTGTATACCCAGACTTTAACCACTACAGACATATTAGCAGATAGGTAATGTTGTGATAGTAGTGAGTTAATGACTTTATATAGCACTGTACTACAAAGGTTTACTTCTACATCCAACTTTATCAGTCACAGAAATCTTTTCCACTTAAAATTCCCCAAAGAAAGGATAATTCAAACCCTTTTCTATGACATCTTGATAGTTCTGACAGATCCTCAATCACAAGTTGCCAATGTTCCATTTCCCCTTCACCTAAACTTCACATAAGAAAGTGATCCCTATAGGCACTAACTCAACACTGCAGTCACCTAATTGAGAAATGAGCTAAATCTAACCATTTGTTCACCAATATTAATACTATACACAACACCTTTGACTAAGTAATACAGAAACATCCATCACATTCTCTCAGGAAAAATAAACTCCAGCATTGCTTTCAACCCCTTTCCATTGATGACCTTGCCAACAAAACCCTTTGTTTTAATGCTTCTTCTCTTATAACAATGGCATATCTACTTATGTTCTCATCAAATCCATTTTATCTTCAGCTTGGACATCATCAAAATCTATCTCTGCAATGGCATCTTCTGTTCATGTTTGCAAATTGGACAATTTCATCTCCTCCTCGATAATCTCAATGTAGACCTTCATGAGCTGGCCAGGTAAGCTTAAAATACAGGCCAATAAAGATCACCATTATCTCCTTTTTACACCTGTAGCCCATAGGGTGGTCTTCCCCCAAAACATTTTGCCTCTATTCCTCCATTGTGCTGGGCTTGTTTCTGTTGGCCTTAGGACACTGTGCTCTTTACCACTGATAATCACTGATAAAATGCTTGCAGTCACTCCCCTAAAGCATGGTTAAATTGGCTTCTACTCAATTGGCATATTTTAATTACTCAGAAGTCCCTTATATAGTGGTGCACCATATACTCAGAGTCTGTAAATGAACAGCTTCGAGTAGGCCTGCAGCACTTATTATGCCACCCACTTCAGTAGCACCTTAAAAACATGTCCCAGGCCTACCACTGCAGCCTGAATACAGTTTTAAACCGCCATGTCAACTTGGCAACAAAGCGCCCTTGCCAAGCCCTAAAATCCCCTTTTATTACATGTAAGCAACCCCTAAGATAGGGCAGGGTGCTTTGTAATTGAAAGGTTTGGCATGTACTTTATACTTTTACATATTTGGGAATGACAAACAACTAAATTAATTTGTCACTAGTGTGAGGCCTACCTCTCCCATAGGATAACATTTGATATTCCTATTACACTCAATAAGCTGTAACCTCCAATTGGGAGCAAGTAGCTATTTTAGATTTGGTACCTTTGGAATTGTAATTAAATATCCTATTGTGGGACCGATTACGATGGTGGTCGGTAAACCTCCAACCGCTCATCGGAGGCTTACCGACCTACATGGTAGGTTTACAATCTGACTGCTAAATTAACAATTTCGTATGTCAAAGTGTAAACCGGATGGTCAATCTGACTGGCTTCCAATGGGCTCAAGGAGTCCGTCTGCCAGTCGGAAACCTTGACATAATCTCTTACAGACAGCGTTTCCGCCCTCGCGTTATGAAGTTGTTTCCGCCAGGCTTTCAGTGTCAGGTTTTCTGACATGGAAAGCCTGTCCGAGAGCAACTTTGGGGGCACCTTCTTCCCAGACCCTCTAGATGTGGCCCTGGGTGGCACCTATGGAATTTATAGAAACTCCCATTTCAATATGGGAACTTGTGCTGCGGCTGGTTTCCGACCGCCTCACAAGCTCCCATAGGGAAATGGGAATTTGTGACATTACCATGTGCGGTTGCATCTTAATTGCGGTATGGGTCCGCCAACCGAAAGTTGCTCAGTTCCAATACCGCAGTTTGAGGCAACTCCGACCAACATCATAAAGAGGGCCTCAAAGGTAAAGTCTGTTTTTTATTACAATTTTGAAAATGCCACTTTTTGACAGTTTGCAGGTAAATGTGCCTTCAAGGGATTTATTTTGTAATCAACTGTACTTCAGTTAGTCAGTTATTTTAGATGTCTTACCATGACATCACAAATTAAATATAACAATAGTAAATAGTAAGTAGCGGCACACCGTTACGAGGATTTGAGGATAGGGACTGTATGAAATTTAAGGTGCGTTTGGGACCATTAGTGCGATCTGATGTGGGAGACAATAAGAACCAGGTAATAGCTAACCAGGCTGCACAGTGGGCCTGTGATCCTATTTATATTATAGAGGATGTTGGGGCGGCTATGAGAGATTTTGAGCCCTTCATACAACAGTATGTCCTTACTTAAACACATGTGCGCAACTTTTATTGGTCTTTGGCAGCAGTGTATTGAAGTTGAACCCACTCAGATTTTATATATTAGAGATCGGATGTATATTAGTGAATTGGGGCCAGGACAGGTTTTTTCTAATGTTGCAAAAATAATTGCTTATAGGGGAAGATTAGTTGAGAAAAGTCCCAGGTCAGTGTCCCAGTTTCCGATGTGGGAGGTTCATCCTATACATCATCCAGAAGTGCCTGAGTTAATGGATGGCCCGGGCAATGTTAGGGCAAGGGAAGTGGCCCATTTCCTAGAACAATGGGTTTATACTCCGTGGAAAAGAAGCAAAGTTTTGTCTCTTAAGACTCATTTGCCTGACCCTAGGAAAAATCCTACTGCATATTATAAGGAATTGACTGAAGCTGCCTCTTCTATTGTAATGACTCTTGCTGAAAATGAAATGGTTTTTGGCCTGTTGGTTTTGGCTGATATTTAGAGGCAGGTACATACACAAGATCATGTTGCGGAGTTAGGAGGTATATGGAACCAAATTAAAGCATGGGATCAGGAAAAGAAGCCAGGAGACAAACCCCGGCTGAGATTCTTGCTCTGCCTGGTCGCATTATTACAAATATGCATTCTCTTATTCTACGAAGTAAAGTAGATTGGGACAAATTGCTGGCTTGTCGACAAAAGATGGAGGAGAGTGTGTCTAATTTTTTCACCCAGTTTGAAGACACATTTTTGGATTACAGTGGGCAGGATTTGTTTATTGAGGGAGGTGTTTGGTTGTCTACTAATAGATTTGTTTCCAATTTGCTTCCTGAGTTTCCAACTCTATTGCAGGCTTCGGGAAGCACCAGGTCCACCTCTTCCCCTTCTGTTATTTTGAAAATGGCAGAATATTATGAGCATAGGGATAATGAGGAAAAGGACAGTACGGAGAAAAAGCATAAGGATTTGAAGACAAAGGTGTTGTGGCAGCAGTCTTTTAGAGGGAATGGTAGAGGATGTGGTGGTCCTGCCCGACAGCTTCCACAAACTAGTTTGCAGCCAAATACTACACCTTTGGAGCTGAATCAGTATGCGTACTGTAAGGAGGTACATTGGCGTAGCAAGTGTCGTGTGCTTTTGCAGAAAGTGACAGTCCATAGAGGATGCAGTTTTCATAGATGGGGTCGTGGAGCTGGTGGGGCTGATAGGGCATAGAATGTTGATTTCTCACAGGGTTGTTCTGATAATAATTACTTTGAAGACCATTGTGAGGGACCGTACTGTCATAATGATTGTGATATGGAGGAAGTGACAGGGATGTCTTATAGTTAGGACAGCCACGGGCAGAGTGGGGGACCAGTTTCAATACCTGTAAACCGCATAGCCCTTATGTAACAGCAGAACTGCAGGGTTCAGCTAGAGAATTTTGGGTGGATATAGGTGCGACAAAAAGCTCTGTCTCTCAAAATATGGTCCCTGGGGTGGCTCTGTCTAGCCATAATAATGTTTTGGTAGGTTCTTCTGGTGTAACGGTTGTAAGCCCCATTTAAAAACCACTTGCATTGACTATTGGTCCTATTACTGTGGATTCGCCATTCTTACTGACATCTAATTGTGGTGAAAATTTGATGGGTTTGGATTTGTTGAAGAAATTGCTTGCTATGATTTATTGTTCCCCGGCAGGTGTATATATGACAATGGGTCCAGATATGGCCTGAGATAAACAGTGTTTGTCTAAGGGTGCGTCTCTTCCTGTTGAATTTGCTGATGTGACACCTTCTTTGTGGGCGACAGGCGATAAAGATGTGTCACTGCTGCAGATACCTCCAGTTTCGATGCAGGTTAAGGATGGTGCTATTTTGCCCTATATTCCTCGGTATAAAAATACCACAGGCCAGAGAGCGAGCCTTATTGCAAATTATTTAGGACTTGATTAAGAAGGGAGTGGTAGAGGAGACGTCTGCTAATCACTGTAATAGCCCTATTCTTCCAATTCTTAAATGGCTGCCCTCAGGTTCTCCTTATAAGCATGACGATATTTATCGTTTTGTGATGGATTTGCGAGAAGTTAATAAAAATAAATAAAAAATTTGTTCCCCAATTTACAGTGGTCCCTGACATTACTACTCTTTTGACGATGATTCCTTCTTCTGCTAAATTCTTTTCCATAATTGATTTGAAAAATCCGTTCTACAGTATTCCTATTCTTCCAGATAGCAGATATCTGTTTGGGTTCACCCTAGCTGGTAGGAGCTTTAGGTTCTGTTGAGCTCCATCAGGGATATAAAGAGAGTCCGAGCATCTATACTCAGGCCCTGAAGGTTCAATTGGATTCCCTTTCACTTTCCACAGGTAATATATTGGTGCAGTGTGTTGATGACCTCCTTATCGTTTCTGATATTGAGCAGGATTGTAGAGATAGTGCAGTTAAATTGCTATTGCATTTGGCCCAACATGGACATAAGGTGTGCCTTTCTAAATTTTAGTATTGTCAACAGGAGGTCACCTACTTAGGTCACCTACTGTCAAAGGAGGGTAGGAGATTGACCCCTGAGTGCATCAGTACCATTGTTTAAATGCCTGTTTCACAGATTCAGAAAGATGTGCCTGCATTCAAAGTATCACTTCCTACTGTAGGCAGTGGATACCTAACGTCTCCTTATTAATCAAACCCCTGCTTGCACTAACCACTAAAGATGTAAATGAGCCCCTGCCCTGGACACCTAATCACCATCATTCTTTTGAGCAAATAAAAACTGCACTTTGTTTGGCCCCAGTACTTGGCACCCCTGACTATAACAAGTCACTGTGTTGTTTGTCCAGGAGATGTTTGGTTGGGTACTTTCTGTTTTAACACAAAAATCTGGGGCTAAGCAATAGATGTGTGTTTATTTCTCTGCTGTTCTTGACCCTGTCGCAAAAGCCCTCCTGAGTTGTCTAAGAGCGGTCGCAGCTGTGGCCATCTTAATAAGACAATTGGCTGGACTTGTACTTGATACTGACTCCACGGTCATGGTACACTTTTGAATAAGACAATGACATAGCACCTCCTAAATGCACATCTGACTGGCTATGAATTAACATTGTTTACAAAACATATTACGATCGAAAGATGTGTCACTATGAATCCAGCCACGTTACTGCCCCTCCCTTCTGAGAGTGATGAAGTCGATAAACAAGACTGCACCTTACGGACCGAAGAAGAGATAAAAGGATAAAAGGATGGGTAGACTTGATTGATGTTCCCTTGTCTGATCCACAAGGAGAACTATATGTCGGTGGCTCTTGTTTGAATTTACCAGATGGCTTAGAACTGTTGTTGTAAGCCCCAGATCCAGGTGGCTTTTAATGAACCCATGTAGAGATTAGCGAAGGAAGGAGAAAACCTTGAGCCCATGGCCACTCCTTTCGTTTGTTTGTACCACTTTTTGTCATACATGAAACAATTGTTTTTCAGTATGATATCCATCATGGATATTAACATACTCGTGTGTTGCCACAAAGTAGCGGGCCTTCTGTCCAGATATTTGGTCATGGCCTCTAGGCCTGTGTCAGGTTTGATGGAAGTGTACAGGGACACTACATCCAGGGTAGCCATGATCATTCCTGGTTGCCATTGTATGTCATTGAGGATGCCAAGAATGTGCTTCTACCATTAACCAGGGTGTTGTGTAGATCATCCTGTAGTGTGTGTTTTTCTCTTCATGGCACAACATGCTTTTGTTAATATTATGCTTTTACATGATTGTGCTCTTGTTTCATTGTATTGTTTCCAGCCCTGAAGAGTCACAGGTAATGACCTGGTGATGAAACACATGTCGGCTGGCGTTGTTTTCCTTCCAAGAAAATCATCTACATAAAAACAACTTTCTTTGAACTACTGGTGTCGACTCTCTTATGAACTACCTCATTGTATCTAAACTGTCTAACCTATATGCGTGCCCAGTACCGATTGTATGTTTTGTATGGTTAGGGTCTTTTGCCCTTAACTCACACAGGGGTTCAGGGTTCTCCCCTGCACTGGTAGCACTGTTAACAATTTTGCTCCCCTAACAAACTTCACAATATTACCAGTCACCTGCTTGAGCGCCATTGTCCTGCTCCCCCCAAAACCCTTCACAGAGCCCACACAAAACCTGCTTGTGTTGTGTTAATTGTTGTCTGGAATATCCCGGGATAAAGAAAGCAGGTGGTAAATAGTAGCCACGCTGCTGAGAGGTTACTTGCCTTGAGGAATAGGTGCGTAAAGTTAGGTAAAATTTGAAACACTAGTTAGAGTTTCTTTTTCTAGTATAAAAGTGAGAGTGATTGGTAGCAAAGGAGTTCACTGGTTAAACTTTGGTCTTATATCACCTAGAAAGAGTAATTCTGAAGGAGTAGCAGGTTCTTTTTGCTTAAGTGAAGAGTAAATGGGAGATTGTTTTACTGGCAGTGTTTGAAGAGTAGATGGAATTAGGTTTACTCGTTGTGAAAGAAATTGTCTTTTCTTTTGAAATTTAGTCTACCAGGCACAGTAGTGAATGTTTTCATGTTGTCAATTAATGAAATGTGTAATTAGGATTTGAAAGAAATTGAATTATCACAGTCAGTCGCGGGTGCTGCACTGACGTCACAGAGAGCCGCGCTGGGATTGGTAGAAACAGCGGGTGTGTAGCCGTGAGATATTGTAAAGGAGGGGTGAGTGCAGAGAGTGAGATTCACGTCACAGAAAAGCAGCGCAATCATTGGCTATTGCTGCTTGTAAGTCTAAACCTCATTGGTCATTAAAATTGAGAGACGCGCTGGTATTGTAGGAATATTTCTGCAAAGTAAACAAACCGAATAAATATAAAATCATTTTTTTTAATAAATAGTGGTATATGTAGCATTTAGATCCAGCATTTATAGGACCTTATATCATGTACGGAGAAATAAGAAATATGTCAATTTTCAGTAGAATAAAGAATTATTTTTAAAAAAACTAAGTTATTACAACCAGAGAAGGGATTATTATTCCACCACCTAATACGCCTGCATCATACATGATGTTAGAAAGGGGCTATCACACATGGGTGTGGTTAGAAAACTGGATAGAGTACACTAAAGAAGACGGTATTTTGGCATTTCGAGAACATGGTACCTTTAATGGTAGAATTTTATATAATTTAAGAAATCGTATGAATAAGCTAGATCCCAGACCAAGATGAACGCAATATGAAGCTCTAGAAGAGTGGGAGACAGAGTCATTTCAGCGAGACAGCTGCAGAAGTGACAGAAATTGGAGTAAGTTTTACCCTAAATTTCCAAAAGAGACCAGAGATAAACAAATGAAAAGGTGGAGATAATCCATGTTAGTAGAAGGATTATAACCTGTATTTACCACAGAAGAACCATAAGGAAGTAAAAATACAGGGAAAACGAAACATGTAATGGCTTGTGATGATTCGGATGATGATTATTTAGATGACTTGTTTATGAAAAATCTGCCACCTTACCAAGAAGAAACTCAGAGGGTTACTCCTAGTGCTCCGTTCTTACAACCACCGCAGGTTATATATAAAACCTCATTAGAAATGGTACTTCAAGATAGAGAAATGGAAGCTTTAAATAAACAGTGTAGTGATTTAATTCAGAAAATTCCTGAATTAAATATAAGTCCTGAAGCTTTGACAATACCTGTAACAATAGGGCCTGTAGTTCCTTTATATGGAGATAAGCAACCTAATCATAAAGCTCCTGTTTTGACTACACCCATAATACCGCAGAGAAAAGAAACCCTAATAGTTGATGATCAAGCAAGTGAATGTGAATCGATCAGGAAAATTACACCCCCATGTTCAAAAGAGGTACAGATTGAAACATCCTCAGGAACGAGATATGCAACTGTAGTAAGTCCAGAAGAATTAGATAGATGGACCAAAAACATGGAGAAGTCGAAAGCACAGTCAAAGGTATTGGACATATTCAAATTGAGAGTGGAATTAGAAGAAATGGTAGGGGAAATGTGGGACTGGACAGACTGAACTCATTTGATGAAGATTAATTATTGTTTATATGCAGAAGTATTACTCAAAATACAAAATATATAATGAACAATTAATGAATTTGGCTTTGGAAATGGGAATTGATATTGGCAAATCAAAGGTATTGCAGAAACCATATATAGCTGAATTTTCTGATAAAGATTTGGAAAACATGAATGTCTCAGGTCGTAAATTGCAGATAAAAGAATTGTTGTCATTGTTGCAAAAATGGGAAGATTTGGACAAATGGAAAGAAAGATGGACAAAGAAAAAGGAAGAGGCACAGACAAATAAAATGTCCCCTAAGTATTTACTAAAAGAAGCAGAAAAAGTCGAAAGGTTGTGTCCAATGAGAGAGGTGCCAGGAGGAGGTTATGTACCTGTCCCATGGTCTCGACAGGATATTTGATCATTTACTAATGATTTTCCAAAACTCAGCGAAAAACCTGTAGAAAGGTATCGACAAGTTGAAAGGTTTGTAAAAGTGTTGAAAGTGCTGTTAAAAGATTTAGATGGGTTATTTGATATTGTTGTTCCAGCTGATTTTTGGTCCAAGTGTAAAATCACAGTAGATTGGCCTAATGAAGAATACCCTAGAGACCCAAAGACAGGAGCCCCTTCAGGGGAAGTGAAGAAGAAATACAATCAGGTGATAACTTACTTAAAGGGAAAGATTCCTCCGAAAGAAACTGATTGGACTAAAATAGACAGAACCACCTAAAATAAAGATGAATCTGTACATGCATATTATGAACACCTTTTGCAGGGACTTAAACATTTCAGTGGTTTAGAAAATATTGATAATAAGGATATCACACATTTTATTTATCGTTTTGTGTCTGGACTAAAACCTGTAATCTCCAAACAATTAAAGAGCATAAACTGTGTTGGCAAGCAAAGCCTGTCGACAACATTCTCAAGTATGCAAAATACTGTGAGGATGAAATTGATAATAAATGAAAGAAGTTAGAAGAAAAGGTAATGTGGGCTCAAGTAAAAAATGGCAAAACAACAAAAACTTCAATTAAGTCAGCAGGCAAATAATCAGAAAATAGGGGAAGGCCAAAGTGAAGGAAGTGGGGGCAAACCAAGAGGGAAAATGAGTAAAGAAAAAGTTTCCTTGTCATGGTTGTGGAAAATTGGGGCATTGGAGAAACAAGTGAAAATTAATACAGAATAATAATGTCCAAAATCAAAATTTGAATCCACAGACGCAGAATGAGGTGTCAATGAGACAGCTGCAACAGGTAATACAGAATCAGTTACCTCAAGCCCCTATGCCAGATTTTGTGAGTCAACCCAAATACAGTGTGGATACCGGATTTCGGGAGGGAAGTGTAAGAAAAATACGGTGACACCACAGTTTCTTTTGCAGGACACATTTTGTGAGTTGGAACACTACTGACGGTGCCTGGGAGAGGGGGAAGAAGTTGCGTACTTGGCGCATCCTTACCGGTAGATCAGTCAGGTCCTTACATTGAAGGGAAAGTGGAGGGAAATGATGTTACCTTTTTGTTGGACACTGGTGCTACCCATTCTACTGTGAGAACAGCAGACATCCCAAACCCATCTTTCTTGGGAGAAGCGATCCAAGTAGTGCGCGTTTCTAATAACAAATTAGGACCCCTGTCACAGAACCTATGGAAGTCTGTATTGGCAACTTCCGAAAAATGCACAAATTCTTAGTGTGCGATTCAAGCCCTATAAACTTGCTAGGGAGGGAGCTATTGTGTAAAATGAACTGCACAATCATTTGTACACCAAATGGTGTTGAAATTCAGACTCCAGATAAAGACGAAGTGTATAAATTTATGCTGGCCAGACAAGAAACAGAAGTTAAAAAGATTTGCCTAGAAGACTTACCAGGAGAAATAAAAACTTTTGTGAATCCTGATTTATGGGATTTTACAGGTAAAGAAGTAGGCCTAATGGCAGATGTCGATCCCATAAAAGTAACAGTAAAAGAAGGTGCAGTTTACCCAAGCATTCTACAGCAAAAAATTAGTCCCGAAATAAAAGCAGGAGTTGCACAACAAATAAGGCGTTTGGTTGAACAAGGCATTCTAGAAGAAATAATGAGCAGTCCTTGTAATTCACCTATAATTGGCATAAAGAAACCAAACAGAAAATACTGGATGGTCCAAGACCTTCGTAAAATTAATGGGATTGTCGTCCCATGTTGCCCAGTAGTATCAAATCCAGCTGTGATGCTGTATCAAATACCATGGGGAGCCGGATGGTTCACTGTAATTGATTTATGCCATGCTTTCTTTTCGATCCCGCTGCATCCAGATAGCAAGTTTTCATTTTCGTTCAAGTTTGCCGACCATGTTTACGTTTGGAATCGTGGTACTCAGGGGTACACGGAAAGTTCATCCATCTTCAACCAGATGTTGAAAAAAATGTCCAGAATCACTTGTGCTGCCCGGAAAATCTGTTCTGGTGCAGTATATCTATAACTTATTGTTGGCATCGAAAACACGAAATGACTGTGTGATTGATTCAATTGCATTACTGAACCTTTTAGCAAAAGGTGGACATAAAGTATCCCCAGAGAAATTGCAATACTGTTCTACCTCAGTAAAGTATCTGTGACACCAGATAGAACAAGGGGTCAGGAGAGTGACATCTGAAAGAATAAGGATAATTCAAAGCATGAAATTACCCCAAAATCAGAAAGAAATCAGAATGTTTCTTGGAGTTGTAGGTTACTGCAGACAGTGGACTGTGGGATTTGCAGTACTTGCAAAGCTATTGATTCAAATGATAAAAAAACAAGCAAAAGACCCAGTCGAGTGTGATGATGACACCATGACTGCTTTCTTAAAAGTGCGTAACAGTCTGTTTGAAGCTCCAGCATAAGGGATGCCATATTATTCAAAAAAGTTTGCACTATTTTGTGACACAGGAGACAATTGTGCTCTTTCAGTTTTAACCCAGACCCATGGATTGGTGTGACGACCTGTAGCATATTTTTCTGCTACATAGGACCCAGTGGCATCAGCACTGCCAGGTTGTCTGAAAGCGGTAGCTGCACCATGCATGAGTCTTGAGCACAGTGAATCCATTGTCATGGGACATCCTGTAACAGTATATGTTCCACATTCAGTTGTGATTCTGTTAACCAGAACACGTACTCAGCACCTAACACCAAGTATATGAAAGAATTATTCTTGGTTCAGAAAATGTGACAATAGTGAGATGCACTATACTAAATCCAGCGACATTATTGCCAAATTCTCACTTTGAGGAAGTGAGAGAGGAAGTCGAACATGACTGTATCGAGTTAACTGAATTCAGTACTAAACCTCGCGCAGACATACAGGAAGAGCATGAGTTATTTGTAGATGGTTTGTGTATGCGCCATGAGGAAGGAGGACTGAGTGCTGCTTTTGCTGTATGCACACTATTGAATATTGTCAAAGCATCCTATTTACCAGGAGTCAACTCTGCAAAAGTAGCCAAATTGATTGCTTTAGTAAAAGCGTGCAAAATTGGTAATAATTGGAGATTAACCATTTACACTGATTGCCGGTATGGTTAGGGCGGTATGCATGACTTTGGCAAGCTATGGATACAAAGGGAGTTTATGACTTTTTCAGGAACTCCTAATACAAAAGGACAATATGCAAAAGAATTACTTGAAGCAAATAATTTGCCTAAAGAATTGGCCGTGGTCAAGTGTGCTGCTCACCAATCTGGACCTGACAGAGTGACAGCGGTAACCAATATGCTGATTAAGTGGCTCAACATTGTGCCAAGTATAAAATGGCAATAATAAACAAGAAAATTGAAGCATGTGGAAACAGCTGCCAACGTATGCTATTGAGTGGTGTGAATACATGGGAGGAAGTGAGAGATTTACAAGGTGAGGCAGAGCCCAAAGTAAAGGAAGACTGCCAGAAAATAGAGTGTCAGATGAGACCTGAAGATGGCATAATAGTCTACCTAGATGGGAGACCAGTGTTAACTGACTGTATGCTTGCACCACTGGCCAGAATGTACCATGGGGACACACACATAGGGAGAGATGCAATGGTGAGGTTGTTTAGAAGGGACTGGTTCAATGCGAAGTTCAGGAATGTAGCAGAGAGTCTTTGCCAGAGATGCCTAACATGTCTGCAATTAAACCCTGGTAAGAAAACTGTAGTGTGCCCTGGGAAAATTGGAAAAGCTGAAGGCCCTTTTTTTAGATTACAAATTGACTTCATTCGGTTACCTGCTTGTCGAGGATTGAAGCATATTTAGGTCATTGTCTGCCTATTTTTAAAAAGGGTGGAAGCCTACCCTACACGCAGAAATTATAGCTTACCTGTAGCCATATTTTTTTTAAGAGAACTCATATCTACGTTTGGTTTTCCAGTAACAATTGAGTTAGACAGAGTGTTAGAACCAGCTGTCTCTAGTTGGCAGAGGTATGCACTTCTGACAAATAGGGACACACCTTTTCTAGTCAGGGCAAGGGGATCACACCCGTTGATAACCCCTGCTCACCCCCTTGGTAGCTTGGCAGAGCAGACCGGCTTATCTCAGAGGCTGTGTGTTAAGCATTTATGACCACATACAGTAATAAAGTGAATACACTACAAATGGATATGACACAGTAGTAGTATAAAAATAAGGATTTTTATATAAGGCTTAGCACAAGGCCAAATAACGACAAAAATATGCACAATCTTAATAAATACTCTTGGAAGGGAAAATAATAGTTCAAATATAGATTCTTCTTTAGCACAAAGTCTTTCGTATCAAAAGGAACTCTTCTTCTTTAGAACACAGTTCTTGGCAACAGTGTAACCCACACGGGAGTCACACGACGTCAAGGCAAAGTTAATCCAAAGGTTCGGCGTCGACCGCGAGGAGCGCTACATCGAGCCCGGAGTCACACGGACCCCCACAACACAGTACCTTAGGAAAGTGAAGCATACGATGATCAGCGGCGTCGAGCAATCCGGCATCGCGTCGTCGGTGTCGATCAGGCCTTAGTAGTCGTCGATGTCGATGATGCTGTTGCAAGAGTGAGCAGCGCTCACGGCGTCGAGAGGGCTTCGAAGTCGATGCGATCAGCAGCGGTGCAGACACGAGGTCCCTTGGAACTGGAGCCGAACTCACTACTCACTGGCGTTGCTGCTGGCGTCGATCGGGCCCGGCGGCCGGCGTCGAGGAAGCGGGACACTGGAGCCGTTACTCACGATGTCGAGCTGGATTCGGCGACGTCCGTCGGCGTCGAGATTGCTGGTTTCTTTCAGAGGCGCTGGATTCACAGGTTCCAGCAAATAGCACTTTAAGCAGATGAAGTCCTTTAGCCCTGTGACTTCAACAGGAGACTGGCACTCTTCCAGCCCTTGGAGATTTTCTTAGCAAAGCGTGAGAGTACACACACAGTTCCTCTCTCCTGGTTCCTTGGCAAAAATAAAGAAGCAATGCAGGATTCCCCCCAGCAAACAGCACACTGGCAGAAGGGGTAGGCAAGTCCTTGGATCAGCAGGCTTCTTGTCCTTGGTTTCAGGACTCCTTGTCAGAAGTGATCTAAATTCTTGGTTCAGGGGTCCTTCTCTTATACCCCTTTTTGGCTTTGATCCCTTTGTCCATGCAGGGGAATTTCCCAACATCCTGGGTCTGTTGTGGGTGGAGCCAGCCAGAGGCACCTGGCCTATTCAGTGAGCAGGGCTGGGTCCTCAGACGCCCAGCAGGAGGTGGAGCCAGCATTGTCACTGGCAGGAGCTGAGCTATCGGCCTCCTGGTAGGAGGTGGGGCCAGGATCGTCCATGGCAGGCACAAAGCCATCAGTCGCCTGGCAGGAGGTGGAGCCAGCATTGTATCAGGCAGGGCAGGCTATCAGCAACTACTCTCCCCCTACTCTCAACGCAAATGTCCCACTCATCCCACACTCACTCATGCAGACCTCTGGAGCCACCCAGCTCCTGTCACACACACACCAAACCAGCAGAAACCAGAAATGGTTAGACAAGAAAATAGCCACTTTCTAAAAGTGCTATTTTCAAACCCAGAGTCCAAAAACCATCCACACCAACGGATGCGTAATTAAACTCCGAGTTCAGGGATACCAAACTCGACATTGCACCATGCTCCCCAAGCCAGCTAGGATTATAGCATTAATAATCCTGGCAGCCCATTCTAACTAATGGAGAGCAGGTTACCTCGCAATAGTGAAAAACGAATATGGCTGTAATTCACTATTAGGACATGCCAACTTGGTCAGGCCTGTCCTACCTTATACTTACAACGCACCCTGCCCGTGGGCCTACCATAGGGTGACTAACATGAAGTTAAGGGAAGGTTTAGGGACTGGCAAGTAGGTGTACTTGCGCAGTCAGCGTGACAGTACTAGACTGCACGTAGGTCTAGCAATGGCAGACCTGTAGACATACTTTTCCAGGCCGCTCTTGTGGGTGGCACAACACGTGCTGCAAGCCCACGAGCAGCATTTGTATTTACAAGCCCTGGCACTCCTGGTGCACTAGACTAGGGACTGACAGTAAACCAAATAAGCCAAACATGGAATTCAATCGATACAGTAATTTAACATAGGGAGCACTTGCACTGTGGCACTGATCAGCAGTGGCACAGTGCCCAAGGCATATACCAGCAAAAACATCGTAAACAGTGGAGGCAAACAGAAAAAAAAATGGAGGAGAGATTCAAGCCAATGATGTCAGGTCTAACACGTGTCCCCTCCAGCTGAAATGTGGGGAGAACTACTCTTCCCCTGGGGAGTTCTCATCACTAAGACGGAAAAATCTGGACAGACCATCAGCATTGGCGTGATCTGTACCAGGGCGGTGTTCCACTGTAAAGTCCATCCCCTGTAGGGAAATGGACCACCTCAACAGTTTTGGATTCTCACCCCTCATCTGCATCAACCATCTGAGGGGCCTGTGGTCTGTCTGAACCCGGAAGTGAGTCCCAAACAGGTAGGGTCTTAGCTTCTTCAGCGCCCAGACCACAGCAAATGCTTCTCGCTCTATCGCACTCCACCTGGTTTCCCTGGGAAGTAACCTCCTGCTGATGAATGCTACAGGTAAGTCTCGGCCCTCTTCATTCACCTGAGCTAGAACAGCCCCTACGCCATGCTCTGAAGCGTCCGTCTGGACAATAAATTCTTTAGAAAAAGTCGGGTGCCTGGAGTATAGGTGCTGTGCACATTGCAGCTTTCAGGGTGTCAAAGGCCGTTTGACAGGCGTCAGTCCAGATCATATTTCGTGGCTGCTTCCTGGAAGTTAGCGAAGTCAAGGGGTGCACAATGTTACCATAATCCTTGACAAACCTCCTTTAGTAACCCGTGAGTCCTAAGAAGGCTCTCACCTGAGTTTGGGTTTTGGGCGGTGCCCCAGCCAGGATGGTATCAATCTTGGGTTGCAGAGGGGCCACCTTGCCGCTCCCTACTTGGTGCCCCAAGTACACCACAGAACCCTGCCCAATCTGGCACTTACTGGCTTTGATTGTGAGGCCTGCTCTGCGCTTGGCCAACAACACTTCCTGGAGGTGGCGCAAGTGTTCCTCCCAGCTGGCGCTGAACACTGCGATGTCGTCCAGGTAGGCGGCACTAAAGTCCTCCAGTCCAGCCAAGACCTGGTTGACCAACCTCTGGAAGGTGGCAGGGGCATTCTTCATCCCAAAGGGCATCACCCGGAACTGGTATAGCCCATCTGGTGTGGAGAATGCTGATCTCTCTTTTGCCCCATCAGTTAAGGCGATCTGCCAGTACCCAGACGTTAGGTCAAACGTGCTAAGGTACCGTGCAGCCCCCAACCGATCTATGAGCTCATCAGCTCTGGGGATGGGGTGCGCATCAGTCTTGGTGACTGAATTGAGTCCTCGGTAGTCCACACAGAACCGAAGTTCCGGTGAAGCACCAGGCGCTGCAGCCTTCGGGACCAAGACCACTGGGCTGGACCAAGGACTGCTAGAGGACTCAACCACCCCTAAGGCAAACATTTTGGAGACCTTCTCCTTAATGTATGCTCTGACCTTGTCAGTCACCCTGTAAGCCTTGTGCTTGACAGGAGTGCTGTCTCCGGTGTCCACATCATGGACACACCAGTGAGTGACACCAGGAACCAAGGAAAACAGATCAGGAAATTGCCCCAACAGGTGGCGACAATCTTGCTGCTGCTCAAGGGTCAGTGTGTCAGAGAGGACCACACCATCCACTGACCAATCTTGCTCTTTTGCAGACAGGAGGTCAGGAAGAGGCTCACTCTCCTCCTCCATTCCAGCATCTGTAGCTAGGAGCATGCCCACTTCGGACCTTTCTAAGTGGGGCTTCAAACGGTTGACATGCAGGACCCTCAAGGGGTTCCTGGGAGATTTCAAGTCCACCAAGTAGGTGACATCGCTCTTCTTCTCCACAACCTTAAACGGTCCAGTCCACCTGTCCTTGAGTGCACAAGGTTCCACAGGGGACATGACCCAAACTTCTTGACCAGGCTGAAGTTCGACCAGAGGGGGATTCCGGTCATACCAATGCTTCATCTCCTCCTGAATGGCCTCCAGATTTGCCTGAGCAAGATCTCTGAAGCGCCGAGTCTGGTTCCTAAAAGGCCAGTATGTAACTGTATACATCCTGGGGAGGTTTCCTGGGAGATTGCTCCCAGCCTTCTTTGACCAGACTCAAAGGTCCTCTTACCGGGTGACCATACAAAAGCTCAAAGGGGCTGAACCCTAAAGACTTCTGCGGCACCTCTCGGTAAGCAAACAACAGGCATGGCAAGAGGACGTCCCATTTCCGCCTCATTGGTTCTTCAAGACCCATGATCATGCCTTTAAGGGTACGGTTGAATCTCCCAACCAGCCCATTACCTTGGGGGTGGTAAGGAGTGGTGAACTTGTAGGTTACCCCACACTCCTTCCACAGAGACTTCATGTAATTGGAAATGAAGTTGGTACCCCGGTCTGACACCACCTAGCTGGGGAACCCCATTCGGGAGAAAACACCCATCAGTGCCCGTCCCACCACGGGGGCCGTCACTGTTCGGAGAGGGATGGCTTCCGGGTACCGTGTGGCATGGTCCACCAAGACCAGGATGAACCTGTTGTTGCCCAGGGCTGTCTTGGGGTCCAGGGGCCCAACAATGTCAATCCCCACCTGGTCAAAGGGGGTACTGACCACTGGAAAAGGTTGGAAGGGAGCCTTCTGCTTCCTTCCGCTTTTCCCACTTGCCTGGCAAGTGTGACTAGTTTTACAGTGGATGTCTACATCCCTTCGCATCTGAGGCCAATAAAAATGGGTGACAAGTCTGTCATAGGTCTTGTCCTGCCCCAGATGTCCACCTAACGGAACGTCATGAGCCAAACCCAGTAGGAAGGCTCTGAAGTGATGTGGTACCACCAGCACACGGGCTGACCCAGGCTCAGCAGCCTTAGGCTCTCTATACAGGAGGTCGTTCTCCCAGTAAACAAAATGTGGCCCTGACTGATCACCTGAGGTTTGGGCTGAGGCCTGCTGCCTCATACCCACAAGAGAAGGGCACACTTTCTGTTCCGCACAGAATTCCTCCCTGGAGGGACCACCATCCTGCTGCCAGTGGGTCCGCTCGGGCAGGTCTCCCAGTTCGGCCACTTGTTCCCCTGTGGGCTCCAGGGCATCCCCCTCAGGGTCTACCTCCTCCTGGACCACGGGAACTACGGGGGCCGGTTTCCCGCGCCTACGGCCTCTTCTCTTTACAGCTGGGTCCTGGGCCATACTTTCAGGCTCCGGGACCCCATCAACACCCTTAATTGCGCTCATGGATCGAGTGGTTGCACACGCCCACTCTGGCACACCCAACATTTTCATATGTGTCTCCCTCTCCACCTTAGCCCAAGGGGAGTCTTCTAAATCATTGCCCAGGAGATAATCAACAGGCATGGCGGGCCTCACAACAACCTGAAGAGTACCTGAAACTCCCCCCCATTCAAAGGAAACCTGAGCTACCTCACACTCTTTCTGGGAGTTGTCAGCAGCTATCACAGGGTAGAATGCGTGGGGAACCACCTGCTCTCTGGACACCAAGTGACACTTGACAGCTGTCACACTCGCTCTGGTGTCTCTGAGAGCTTCCACTCTATGGCCATTAATGGTCATCCACTGCCTATATTTATTAGTGTTACTAGGCAGAGGGGGTGGAGGGACCATTTGCATGTCTCCTAGAGAGACCAGGGACATCTCTGCGGGACCCCTCCCACCAGGGGCAACCATCTCCTCCCCTCCCATGGCTACACTCGCCAACTGACGGGGGGGGGTGCACGTGGTGGTGCATTAGAATTCTTCATGGGACACTGGGGATCATAATACCGGTGTCCCACCTGTCCATAAACGTAGCAGGTCAGTGGGCCCCTATGAACAGGTTTACCTGTCGGGCCCCTGGCTTCTTCTCAGGGGGAGGCTGGGAACCTTTCCCTTGGTTCCCTTGGGGATTACTTTGGGGCCCTTTCTGGAACTCCTTCTGTTTTCCCTTGTCCTCCCACTCTTCTGCTGGGGACCCTGCCCACCTTTGGCTGAGTCTCCCACTGGACCCTTGTGGACCCTGGTACTGACCCAGCGGTCCGCCTCCTCAGCAAGTTTTCTAGGGTTAGATATCTTGCTATCAATAAGGTGCTGGCGCATCTCTGGAAAACAGTTATTAGACAAATGCTCCCAAGCAAACAAATCATAAAGAGCTTCATAACTTTCCACTTTGCTGCCCTTTACCCAACCATCCATGGCTCTGCAAAAAAAGACACATATTCAACCCACGTCGTACCAGGCAACTTCTTACATTCTCTAAAAGCTTGTCTATACTTCTCTGGGGTTAGGCCATACCTTAACATTAAAGCATCTTTCATATGCGCATAAGACATCCTATCCTCAACAGGCATGTCTAACAGGGTATCTCTCCCCTCATTCACAAAGCGACCCCACAACCCCGCTCCCCAATCCTTCTCAGGGACCCGGTGGGCCAACAATGCTAACTCATATGCTTTAAACCATTGACCAATATCTTCATTCTTATGATAATCTTTTATCACATCTTTAGGGAAATAAAACCTACTTTCTGCAGGCCCAGATGGGATGCTGCCACCAGAGGGATTCAATTCTAACTTCTTAGCTTGGATGTCCAACTCCCTCAACTTGGTATCACGCTCCAAAGCTAATTTCTCTCTTTCAAAATCCAACCTTTTGGTCTCCAAATCAGCTTCTCTCCTACCTCTTGCATTTTCTAACTCCAACTGCCCATTTATCTTAAGCCTTGCCATTTCCATGTTGTATGCTCGCTCTTTCGCCCTTTCTTCTCTTTCTTCAGGGGAAAGACCTTTAGAGGAAACACTGCTACCGGGAGAGGACACGGTTCCAATCACTGGCACCTCCTCAGCCCCTTCCACTGGTGGTACCACCACCAGATCAGTGGGATCTCTGGACTCCAACCAGGCCTCCGGTGCTTTGAAAAATCCATCCTTTCTTGAGAGGCCTGTGGTAGGAACTTTAAACTGCTTGCAAAAGTGTTGTAGCTGCTTTTTCCCGTATTCCTTCATCTTCTCTCTATCAAATTTCTCCACAACAACAACAGGGGTAGTGACTCCGGTGTCACTCATGGTCAAAACTGGCAGTGTTCAAAAAATCAAGCTTCAGAAAAGCGGAGAACAAAAATAGGATCCTTTCAAATTAGATTGTGGCTGCGCTATGGTCTGCTTTCACTATGTAGCGCACACTAATCACTGCACATGGGTCCTAAATGCAAGGTTCAAATCCTCACCGCTGCGTCCAATGTTAGAACCGGCTGTCTCTAGTTGGCAGAGGTATGCACTTCTGACAAATAGGGACACACCTTTTCTAGTCAGGGCAAGGGGATCACACCCGTAGATAACCCCTGCTCACCCCCTAGGTAGCTTGGCAGAGTAGACAGGCTTATCTCAGAGGCTGTGTGTTAAGCATTTATGACCACATAAAGTAATAAAGTGAATACACTACAAATGGACACGACACAGTAGTATTATAAAAATAAGGATTTTTATATAAGGCTTAGTACAAGACCAAATAACGACAAAAATATGCACAATCTTAATAAATACTCTTGGAAGGGAAAATAATAGTTCAAATATAGATTCTTCTTTAGCACAAAGTCTTTCGTATCAAAAGGAACTCTTCTTCTTTAGAACACAGTTCTTGGCAACAGTGTAACCCACACGGGAGTCACACGACGTTGAGGCAAAGTTAATCCAAAGGTTCGGCGTCGACCGCGAGGAGCGCTACGTCGAGCCCGGAGTCACACGGACCCCCACAACACAGTACCTTAGGAAAGTGAAGCACACAATGATCAGTGGCGTCGAGCAATCTGGCGTCGCGTCGTCGGTGTCGATCAGGCCTCAGTAGTCGTCGATGTCGATGATGCTGTTGCAAGAGTGAGCAGTGCTCACGGCGTCGAGAGGGCTTCGAAGTCGATGCGATCAGCAGCGGTGCAGACACGAGGTCCCTTGGAGCTGGAGCCGAACTCACTACTCACTGGCGTTGCTGCTGGCATCGATCGGGCCCGGCGGCCAGCGTTGAGGAAGCGGAACACTGGAGCCGTTACTCACGATGTCGAGCTGGATTCGGCGACGTCCGTCGGCGTCGAGATTGCTGGTTTCTTTCAGAGGCGCTGGATTCACAGGTTCCAGCAAATAGCACTTTAAGCAGATGAAGTCCTTTAGCCCTGTGACTTCAACAGGAGACTGGCACTCTTCCAGCCCTTGGAGATTTTCTTAGCAAAGCGTGAGAGTACACACACAGTTCCTCTCTCCTGGTTCCTTGGCAAAAATAAAGAAGCAATGCAGGATTCCCCCCAGCAAACAGCACACTGGCAGAAGGGGTAGGCAAGTCCTTGGATCAGCAGGCTTCTTGTCCTTGGTTTCAGGGTTCCTTGTCAGAAGTGATCTAAATTCTTGGTTCAGGGGTCCTTCTCTTATACCCCTTTTTGGCTTTGATCCCTTTGTCCATGCAGGGGAATTTCCCAACATCCTGGGTCTGTTGTGGGTGGAGCCAGGCAGAAGCACGTGGCCTATTCACTGAGCAGGGCTGGGTCCTCAGACGCCCAGCAGGAGGTGGAGCCAGCATTGTCACTGGCAGGAGCAGAGCTATCGGCCTCCTGGTAGGAGGTGGGGCCAGGATCGTCCATGGCAGGCACAGAGCCATCAGTCGCCTGGCAGGAGGTGGAGCCAGCATTGTATCAGGCAGGGCAGGCTATCAGCAACTACTCTCCCCCTACTCTCAACGCAAATGTCCCACTCATCCCACACTGACTCATGCAGACCTCTGGAGCCACCCAGCTCCTGTCACACACACACCAAACCAGCAGAAACCAGAAATGGTTAGACAAGAAAATAGCCACTTTCTAAAAGTGCTATTTTCAAACTCAGAGTCCAAAAACCATCCACACCAACGGATGCGTAATTAAACCCCGAGTTCAGGGATACCAAACTCGACATTGCACCATGCTCCCCGAGCCAGCTAGGATTATAGCATTAATAATCCTGGCAGCCCATTCTAACTAATGGAGAGCAGGTTACCTCGCAATAGTGAAAAACGAATATGGCTGTAATTCACTATTAGGACATGCCAACTTGGTCAGGCCTGTCTTACCTTATACTTACAACGCACCCTGCCCGTGGGCCTACCATAGGGGTGACTAACATGAAGTTAAGGGAAGGTTTAGGGACTGGCAAGTAGGTGTACTTGCGCAGTCAGCGTGACAGCACTAGACTGCACGTAGGTCTAGCAATGGCAGACCTGTAGACATACTTTTCCAGGCCGCTCTTGTGGGTGGCACAACACGTGCTGCAAGCCCACGAGCAGCATTTGTATTTACAAGCCCTGGCACTCCTGGTGCACTAGACTAGGGACTGACAGTAAACCAAATAAGCCAAACATGGAATTCAATCGATACAGTAATTTAACATAGGGAGCACTTGCACTGTGGCACTGATCAGCAGTGGCACAGTGCCCAAGGCATATACCAGCAAAACATCGTAAACAGTGGAGGCAAACAGAAAAAATGGAGGAGAGACTCAAGCCAATGATGTCAGGTCTAACACAGAGGAAGACATTTTAATAATTAAATAATTAGTCTGATCCATGAAGCATTCAAAATTGAGCAAAAACTGCACTGTGCATACCACCCAGAGACTTCTGGAGTGGTAGAACAATTGAATGGCACGATTAAAGCATCTACCCAATTAGAATGGCCTGATGCTTTACCTCTGGTTCTGATGTGACTCAGAAGAGCAATGAGGCAAGCATGTGTGCCAGGACATCAGCTGTTAACTATATCTGATGATTTAGTGTTGGAGTACTGCAAAGAGTTGGCTGACCAAGTGCGTTCTATGTCTCACCAGGTTGGAGAAGACCCTGAAGCCAGACATTCAACCCCAGCACAAGATTTGAACCCAGGAGATTGGGTAGTGATAAAGAATCACACCCGGGAATCTTGCATAGCACCAAGGTGGGGAAATCCATAGCAGGTAATATTGGTCATCACCACAGCTGTAAAGTGCAAGGGGATCCCCAACTGGATCCACGCCAGCCACACTAAATGGATACTAGAACCTGACGAAGTTGAGGCAGAAAGTTGTGTAGCTGAAGGGTCTCAAGAAGTTGATCCTGAAGTAGTTGACGGAGAGCAACCGAGCACCAGTCAGGATGAATGGATCCCAGTGGTTGACATACCTGAAATAAGAGGGAGAACAAGAAGCCAAACATATTTAGATAGTCAGACTGATAGTGAGGACGAGATAGGGATAGAAGAACGTACTAAGACCACAGAAATACAAGCTAATGGTAATCATGAGGAGGACCAGTTAAGGAGAGAGCAGTATACTCAGACCAATGAAATCCCTACCAGAACTCCATTATCTGAGGAGGGACAGATAGGTACTAGTCAAAACGCACAGGTGGAAGACAATCAAGAATCTGCAAGACCTGTGTAGGACCAGACAGGATTAGTAAAACGGGTTCAGGGCGAAGAAAAAACTACAGACCCACCAAAGACATATCCTGAATCAGGTCAGATTAATCTAGAAGAATCCATCCAGGCAGAACAGTCAACAGAAATAAGCCCTGGACAAGGTGAGTTAGAGAGGAAACCTGAAGTTGACGAAAATCAAGTTGTGCCAAAACTTAAAGATAGCAAAAGAACATTTGAAGAATCAGAAAGCACAGTGCCTGCTAAAAGACTCAGAAAAGGTGATAAATGGCCTGGTTTTGTTAAAAGACTGAAATATCGCCTAGTCACAATAGATGAAGAGCAAGAACAAGTAGATGAAGTGACAAGTCAAACTGAACCGTCTACAAGCAATCAAAGAAGGAGAAGTCCACGCCTGAAAAAGCTGAACAATAAATTCAAAGGCCCTGAATGGACATGTACGTCATCCATGAAGACTTTGACAATCTGGAAATCAGTGATGACAGTGATGAAGGATTTATTGCTGAGCAAGAAATTGAAGAAGTGAGGCCAACTTGAGATAAAACACAGGTGTACTCTGTAAAATTCTCAAAGGGGGTTAAGCCTCCTTAGTCAAAAATGGCTGATAAAAGAGTTACTGGAAACTCGAAAATAAGTTGTATGAAGACATGCTGTAGGATATGTATCTGTAGTGTATTGATAGTACTAGTAGTATGGTTAGGACTGACAATAGCAATATCGTACTTGATGGCTGCTAACCAAAATGACACTCGTATACAAGGAGAGATAGCGCACCATAAACAAGATAGAGTAGACTTAGAAGCAACAGATGAGATAGAATTACATCACTTTAGAAATAGAAACGAAACTGAGATGAATGTATTTGCTAGTCTATTAGTACATTATGTAGAGACTATGCAGATTAGTGACTGTTATGTCTGTATGAAATTACCCACTTCAGTAGCTGAAGGTGTTACCTACCATCATTTTCCCCTGACCCATGGTATTTCCTGTAGCATATTAACTATCCTGTTTTATAAAACTGGAAATTACAGTATTAATATTCTAACAAAGATAATATTTTCTCTGAGATTCCTATTTGTAAAAGAATGAATCCTATCTTTAGTAGCAAAGATTCACAGTTTATGGGTGAATTTTTACTAACGATCGAAACAATATAGATAGCTGATGCACACAAAGACAATTTAAAATGTAAACTACATGAAAAAGAGAAGATATTTTTAAATTTATTAGAGAAAAGGTGGCAGGATTTCCAATAGAAAGCCACTGAACCGAAACCCCAGATACCCAAATGGGCTGAAAGGGAGGAATTTATGGCAACTGGCAAACCTCATGCTGCTATGACTTTGGACTTTGAAAAGATGGAGAAAATCGGTCTCCAAAGAAAGAAAACTGAGTATAACAATGTATTCATCGTTTCCAGTGAATGTGAACACAATTTCCTCATAATTGGGGGTTGGGGACTAAAAGGGGGAACTGATCCAGTATTTCCTGGAGTCTGTTACATTTGTGGGAACAAAGCTTATTTTAAGCTACTGTTATGTACCAATCTAGGACTGTAGTGTAATTTCCAGTTTAATGCCCATATATAGATATTAAATCACCCGATCCTTATATAGGCATAGAAATCATTACCATATTTAGACTGAGCCTGTGCAGCCCAAATACGGCATAGCTACATCCACTAAGTTCTGAGAATCAACAACGATTTCTTAGAGAAACCCGCCTTCAGCAGCTAGGGACTTCCCCTTGCCTGAATACTAATTTATCTAGGAAATCATGGAGTTTTCAAAGAACTCAGTCTTTGATGACATTATTATGCCCAATCATACGTCAAACTCGGCACCTTCAAGGTATAAATATGTCTACATTTGCCCAGACAAACACACAGTGGTTTGGAGCAGTTCGACTATCTACTTGCCCGACGCGCCCTGCAGCAGCAAGTGCCGAAGGAAGCCGACCCACCAGCTGACGCACTGAGAGACGCTGTCTTTTCTCTTGCCGAGCAATCCAGCTCCAGTGTTTCCATGCTTCCCTTGCAGGTTGCTGGGAAATCGAGTCTTGAGAGAGAGATACAAGACCGCCTTCATTCTAAACCAAGGTACGGAGCTGATTAGACCCATAGAGAATTCTTGGAATAGATTCTTGGCAAAGAATACAAAAAATAAGCTACACCTCACTTACTACTTCCCTTGTACTAGACTTAGGTTAGGTACACTGGGGTAGGTGTATTTTAGAAGCACCAGTTGAGTACTTTTAATCGTTTTTTTATCACTGTTTGTATTTCATGTATTTTATGTACTTTATGGCTTAGAAACCATATCATGCTTTTACAGTACTACTTTATAATACTTATCGCATTATATACCTTGTACTTTAAAACCAGTATTGCAATTGCAGCAGTACATTTCTTATGCTTGAGAATGAAGACTGTTCAATAAATACTTTTTATTGAAAACACCTGTCTCTCTATTTTCTCAGCACCTCTGGTGAAACGAAGCATGCACGATTGACTGAGTAAAATAGCTATCTATTGTTTCCACAACCTTAGAGATTGATTTCTTATTCTTGGGAAACAAAGTTGTCATGTTTATGCGGTTGTCAGAAACTAATCCCTTCTTGTGAATTCGAGAAAGTTTCTATTGACCTCTGAGCTAGCTGGCACTCACAATTAAGTTTCATATATTCGATAGAGACCTAGTCGACCTCAGTCCTACGTCTAAACTATAGTATATATTATTCCAATGAGCAGAGCATATTGGGAATATAGGAACTATGCTACACTACCTGATCATTGGTGTGGGAGTTGGTATATTGGAATAGTATTCCCAAAGGTATACCATGTAAAAAGAATCACTGGAAGCAATGAACAGCAAAATTTACTAACCCGATATAAAAGAGCTAGTTTTGCAGAAATTGTAGGTGATATATTTAGTGCATTGATACCTTCAGTGGGAGTAATTCTGAATACTCAGAGAATCTGTAAATTGTCTACAGTGGTGGATCGCTTATCGACTGACACTGCTGGAGGATTCTTATTGATCAATACCGAATTGGTTGCGATCAGATCGATGGTTTTACAAAATCGACTTGCTCTTGACATATTATTGGCAAAAGAGGGCGGAGTCTGTAGAATGTTGAAAGCACAACATTGTTGCACTTACATACCAGATAAAAGTGTTGAAATTGGAAGGTATCTAAGGAACATTACTCATTTGGGAGAAGAACTGAAACCACAGGAAGTTGATAGTGCATGAAAGAGACTAGCTGATGATCTCTCCTCTGTTGGTAATTGGATTTCTAATGTAGGTAAAAGTATTATAGGTGAAGTACTGATGCCAATAATGGGAATATCACTAATAATTTTTGTGATAATGATTTGGTGCAAATGCCGCAGAAGAAGAAAAAGATATACAGTAAAGGAGAAAAAGAAGAAAAGAAAAATTGAGGAAATTCAAATGGAAGAACTAAAAGAGGATATATATAAGAGAATGAAAGTGTTCCAGAATGAGAGTGGAAAAAGAACTCCCAAAGTAATTGAAGACATTGAACTGGGAGAATGTTGAAGTTGTCATCTGGTTCCTTAATTTGTGATGACATAAAATATCATCAAAGAGGGGATTGATGGAGCAAGGTTTCATACGTACAGAAACTTGCTTGTACTCAATCCTCTTGAAATAACCTATAATATATTAACCAATATGTTTTTTTAACTAATATTTGCATTTCACGACATTTCCAGTATATAGGGGAAGCTTGCCTATGTGCTTTTTACTAACAGTAACTCAAAAGCATTAAAATGGCCGCTGCAAGGTGTGAATTTCACTGCGCATGCGTATGCCACACTCACATGGTGTCACGTCTTTTCTGCTTTGGTGGGAAATATTTGCTTCTGTCCACTAGTGCAAGAAATGGCCGCTTCAAACCTCACCATATGCTCACGCTTATGCTGCAGCTTGTACTAAGCTTGTTCGTTTTGGTTAACCATTAAATGCAAAAACAATATGTTTTGTTAACTGATATTTGCATTTCATGACATTTCCTGTATCTAGGGGAAGCTTGCCTATGTGCTTTTTACTAACAGTAACAGAAATACATTAAAATGGCCGCTGCACCGTGGGAATTTTACTGCGCATGCGTCTGCCACACTCACGTGGTGTGACGTCTTTTCTGCTTTGGTGGGAAATCTTTGCTTCTGCGCACTAGTGCCAGAAATGGCTGCTTCAAACCTCACAAGCTAACGCTTATGCTGCAGCTTGTACTAAGCTTGTTCGTCTTGCTCAACCAATAAATGCAAAAGTTAAAATAAAGTAATGGGGTTAGAGTAGAGATAAGTGTTATACAGTGCATACATTTATTTTTGTATTCTAATATGTTTCTCTTTGACTTTGCTGATAGCTTGTACTTTGGGCCTGAAAACTGTCACATCCTCCATCTTGGTCGATGCTGCGTAAGCACACTCAAACTCCGAATTTGCTAAAGGGGACGCCCTTCTGAGCACGGACGCACTTTGGCAGATTGAATTGCTCACAGCGGCACTTCCAGGACTACACCCACTACTTGCCGCACCCGCTCCGCGGGTGCCGCTGCGTGCCTTTGGACACCGGGACACAGGTGAAGGTCTGCAGCAGGCTACCGGGTGAGTGTGGTCAGCGGGGCTGCGAGCGTGCAGGGGACTCCATTGCCCAGGAGTCCCTGCAAGACCATTTACCAACTTCCGGTCCGCTCTCCCCGCTGCCGCCCCCGCCCCTCTGCAGCTGTGTCAAAAACCCTCACCACTTCTCCTCCTGTGGGACGCCCTTCTGAGCACGGACGCACTTTGGCAGATTGAATTGCTCACAGCGGCACTTCCAGGACTACACCCACTACTTGCCGCACCCGCTCCGCGGGTGCCGCTGCGTGCCTTTGGACACCGGGACACAGGTGAAGGTCTGCAGCAGGCTACCGGGTGAGTGTGGTCAGCGGGGCTGCGAGCGTGCAGGGGACTCCATTGCCCAGGAGTCCCTGCAAGACCATTTACCAACTTCCGGTCCGCTCTCCCCGCTGCCGCCCCCCGCCCCTCTGCAGCTGTGTCAAAAACCCTCACCACTTTTCCTCCTGTGGGACGCCCTTCTGAGCACGGACGCACTTTGGCAGATTGAATTGCTCACAGCGGCACTTCCAGGACTACACCCACTACTTGCCGCACCCGCTCCGCGGGTGCCGCTGCGTGCCTTTGGACACCGGGACACAGGTGAAGGTCTGCAGCAGGCTACCGGGTGAGTGTGGTCAGCGGGGCTGCGAGCGTGCAGGGGACTCCATTGCCCAGGAGTCCCTGCAAGACCATTTACCAACTTCCGGTCCGCTCTCCCCGCTGCCGCCCCCCGCCCCTCTGCAGCTGTGTCAAAAACCCTCACCACTTCTCCTCCTGTGGGACGCCCTTCTGAGCACGGACGCACTTTGGCAGATTGAATTGCTCACAGCGGCACTTCCAGGACTACACCCACTACTTGCCGCACCCGCTCCGCGGGTGCCGCTGCGTGCCTTTGGACACCGGGACACAGGTGAAGGTCTGCAGCAGGCTACCGGGTGAGTGTGGTCAGCGGGGCTGCGAGCGTGCAGGGGACTCCATTGCCCAGGAGTCCCTACAAGACCATTTACCAACTTCCGGTCCGCTCTCCCCGCTGCCGCCCCCCGCCCCTCTGCAGCTGTGTCAAAAACCCTCACCACTTCTCCTCCTGTGGGACGCCCTTCTGAGCACGGACGCACTTTGGCAGATTGAATTGCTCACAGCGGCACTTCCAGGACTACACCCACTACTTGCCGCACCCGCTCCGCGGGTGCCGCTGCGTGCCTTTGGACACCGGGACACAGGTGAAGGTCTGCAGCAGGCTACCGGGTGAGTGTGGTCAGCGGGGCTGCGAGCGTGCAGGGGACTCCATTTCCCAGGAGTCCCTGCAAGACCATTTACCAACTTCCGGTCCGCTCTCCCCGCTGCCGCCCCCCGCCCCTCTGCAGCTGTGTCAAAAACCCTCACCACTTTTCCTCCTGTGGGACGCCCTTCTGAGCACAGACGCACTTTGGCAGATTGAATTGCTCACAGCGGCACTTCCAGGACTACACCCACTACTTGCCGCACCCGCTCCGCGGGTGCCGCTGCGTGCCTTTGGACACCGGGACACAGGTGAAGGTCTGCAGCAGGCTACCGGGTGAGTGTGGTCAGCGGGGCTGCGAGCGTGCAGGGGACTCCATTGCCCAGGAGTCCCTGCAAGAACATTTACCAACTTCCGGTCCGCTCTCCCCGCTGCCGCCCCCCGCCCCTCTGCAGCTGTGTCAAAAACCCTCACCACTTCTCCTCCTGTGGGACGCCCTTCTGAGCACGGACGCACTTTGGCAGATTAAATTGCTCACAGCGGCACTTCCAGGACTACACCCACTACTTGCCGCACCCGCTCCGCGGGTGCCGCTGCGTGCCTTTGGACACCGGGACACAGGTGAAGGTCTGCAGCAGGCTACCGGGTGAGTGTGGTCAGCGGGGCTGCGAGCGTGCAGGGGACTCCATTGCCCAGGAGTCCCTGCAAGACCATTTACCAACTTCCGGTCCGCTCTCCCCGCTGCCGCCCCCCGCCCCTCTGCAGCTGTGTCAAAAACCCTCACCACTTCTCCTCCTGTGGGACGCCCTTCTGAGCACGGACGCACTTTGGCAGATTGAATTGCTCACAGCGGCACTTCCAGGACTACACCCACTACTTGCCGCACCCGCTCCGCGGGTGCCGCTGCGTGCCTTTGGACACCGGGACACAGGTGAAGGTCTGCAGCAGGCTACCGGGTGAGTGTGGTCAGCGGGGCTGCGAGCGTGCAGGGGACTCCATTGCCCAGGAGTCCCTGCAAGACCATTTACCAACTTCCGGTCCGCTCTCCCCGCTGCCACGCCCCCCTGTTTTACCCGTTCACCTACTTATTGACCTAGTTCTCCCGCAGCGCGGGACGCAGCTCGGGGCGAAGACCGGGCTAAGAGCGGGCCGTTTGAGGCCGTTCGAGGACGGAGAGGACTGGACTGGCCCATCCATTTTCATCTGGTTTCTCTGGATTTTGTAGATTTACTTAGGATCTTAAGATCCACCCTCGCCATTGTGTTCTTATTGCAATGAATTCAATGGTTACTCGTAGCAAAACATCGAAAGGTGGGTCACAGATTAGCGGTCCCATGGATGATTTTATTACACGTACCAACATAGCCATTGACAAAGAGATATCTAAACTCCAAAACCGGGTTTCGCTAGAATTAGATGCTGCTAGACGATTGTCCCAAGTAATTGCACTTTCCAAGAAATCCTCCCTAGGCCACATAGCTGCTTCTGTCACCCCTGAGCGCCCGGCCCTTCCACATTGTATAATTACCCAGGTCGATGTTCACCATTCCCCGACCCCGGCTACTTGTCAGGAGGCCTTGGTAAATAACGTTGAAATAATTCCACCAATACCATTTAGTATGCCCAATCCAACCTCAAGTGTTCCCTTTTTGAAAAATATCCCTAATATTACCCCAAGTGGCAAACAACCAAAGAGGAAACGCAATTCTCGCTCTGCTTATTTCCGCAAAAAAGCGAAAATTGCTGTTCCCAAAGATCTGCCCTTAACTAACACCGCAGCACTTAGTGCTGGCGCAGAGCCTACTCTTAATGCGCAGCCACCTAGCGGGGGACAGGAAGGGGTCCCATCCATTCCCTCCACTAATATTTTAGCAGGTGCGGACCCTGAAGTAGATGGGCTAACTAATATTAATAAGGATTTCATAGAGGTGGTATGGGAGACTCTCAAAAAGCTGCTGTCACCCCTAGATTTAAGACTTTCTAGGATTGAAAACAACTTGCTAGAAATGGAGAAGAGCATTATTGCTTTGGCCACTCTGGGGTTGAAGACTCTTGAGAACCAGGGCATTACTGCTGCTGACCCAGTGCCACAACCCATTGCACCTTGCACCAACCAAACTTCCTCTAATGTTCCACCTTTAACAAAACCCGTCCCCAAACCTAGGACTGTTACGGTGGAGCAGGCTCGTGAAAAACCAAACGCTGCTCCACGGGACACTTCACGCCACCAGCAAAATTTCAAGCATAAATTACCCAACAGGTCGATTCCTACTGAATCCCAAGTCCCTCCAGCAAAAGACAACTTTAGAGGTGGCTATATTGACCTCCCCCCTGAGGCAAACGATTATGCGGTTGTTCTGACGGGTGTTCCCATGATAGGTGACGGTCAATCTGAAATCACTGGTCGCTAAAGCATTGGCATTGAACCTCAGCCAGCACTCTTCTTACCCACAATGTTCTGGGAACCTGCTCATCTGACCTCTAGAGAGGAAGCTACCAAATACAATGTATTCACAATGTCTACCAATATTGCTGGGTGGAATAAAAGTGCATGGGAAAATAAATTATGGGCGGTAATCGGAATCAATTGAAACCAATATTGAAATGATCTCATCTTAGTTTGGTGTGATGACCTCTCCTCATCTTTCCAACCAATCACTGAAAGGGGAACACATAGTTTTGCAACATTTAGGGGTGATACATTGCCCTCAAAATGGTATAACTAAGGTAGGTTTAGATAGAGGAATTGTCAGACTTGTCCAAATAGCTGACCTGTCACTGACCAAACACACTCAATAGGCGATCGAGAGCAGAGGTGCTGGAGGAGCACTCTGTCAGAAGAATCGATTACCCAATCAGAGTACTAATTGGCTTTTCCTAGAGAGAGGGGTGTTACGCTGCCGTAGCACTTAGAGGAGGTCACCTGTCCTGATCTGCACCTGTCTTGCCCCGTGGGCACCTGATTAGTCGGGAGGCTGGCCCTGGTCTTTTTGCTTCAACCCATGACCTGGATTGGTCATTGCACCGTTCTAGGTAAATATAATCTATGTGGTATGTCCTTGTGCTATTTCCTTTTCTCACCCTTCCCAAGTACCAATGTCTAAAGGTGTTACTGTGATTTCTTACAAACTTTATGTCCTACTGGTTATATTCTTGCTTGTAAAATTCATAGTCACGAGATTGTAGCTCTTTCACTTTGACTCAGAAAATCTCTCATAGATAAAGATTTTAAACTTTTCTCTGAGTCTGTGGTTTATTACAGGAAAGTAAATGTGTTTTAAATACTGCATATTTAAACTCAACTCCCTTTTCGATACCTAGGACTTATAGCAAAGGTGACAAGGATTGGTAAGTCGTGCTTTACAGGTATAAGTCCTTAAAGGACCCAAAATACTGATAAGGTGGTTAAATTAGTAATTAGTTAGGCAGGACTACTAGTTCAAAGTGTGAATGTTATATGGGCCCAGGTGAGTATGGTAAAATTGAGCAAGTTGGGCCCTGCACGCTCTATCAATGGCAATAGGAGAATCACAATTTCTGATGTTGTGAATATGATCTGTATGCCATGAACTTAGATATAAAATTGGGACTGATTCAGGAGAACACTTTTATTACAGGTAACATGTAAATAATGACAATATTAGGGATAGAGTTAATGTTTGACAAACTGCACATGAAATGGATATGGTTGTTGAAGAGGCATTGCAGATTGTAACTTGTGGGTTTCTAACAGATAGAAGAAATTGATTCACTAGAGAGCTGCACCTTTTATATATGCACATTGTGGTAGATGCTATAGGGGTAATTCCAGGTTCACTGCTTGATTCGCTGCCAATTGATGAAGGATGATTTGGACTTCAGGTAGTTTTGCACATTGGGGTAACATAAAAGGTCTCTAATATCCGTTAAATTAAATTCTTTGCCCCATCCAGGTCTGGATCTTGATCTAAGTACTTGAATGTGGTTGTAATTTTCCGCTTAATTCTTAACTTGTGTAGTCATTTTGGAAGCCAAGATACTGATAGGATGCAGAAGCTTATAAATGGGTTGCCAAATAACAAGATCTTTGGGATCACCATCTGATTTTTTCAGAAGTGGATTTATGGAATCATTCTTTAAGAACCATACCATGCCTAATAGAAGAGGTCATTAGTTCAGCCACGCTCATCTAAAGGTATGCTGCTTTGCATGGGACACCTGAAAGAGTACAAGCTTTCTGTTTCTCCAAAGACTCAAATGTCTTTGTTAGTGCAGATAGGGTAGTGAATGCAGTGAACTGCAATATGGGGATGTTCACATGGTTGAATTGAAATGTGGTTTAGAAACCCATCACACAGCAGAACCTTCTGAATCTCAAAGAAGTTGAGGATGTTTATGCAGTAGTCGAGCGAAGCCGGTTGCTCATTTTTGATGGAATCAAGTTCAATAATTTCTTAAACGATTTTGAAATGCACTCTTGTTATGTTTCATTCTTCAAAGGTACATATTGAGCAGTAATACTTTTAATTTCTACATACTGCCCTTTAATATCCATATATATGGATTTTGCATCAGAGTTAGTTTTCTGGATGGTTGGTCTTATGTCAACAGGGTTAAAGTTTGCATCTCAACTTCTTAAGATGTAGTTATTCAGATTTGAACTATTTATTGTTGTTGCAATCAATCAATGTTGGTATTTTAATGGAAACAAACACTTCCAGGATATTGCTGATATCCTTAGGCGAAGACTACACCAGTTCTTCTAGGTATGATCTCAGAGTTGATGGAATCCTAATATAGTGCAACTCATAGAACATATCCTGGATGATGGTATGAATCGGGAAAGGATCTGGTCTGTGGGTATGGTAACTTTGCATGAGTGATGAAAGATAGAGCATCCTTGTGAATGTAATTACAGACTGAAATTACCATAGCTGAGTTGAACTGCCAGCTCTGAGGTTACTATGCAAAGGGAGAACATTGGCTCAAGGTTAAGACCTACTATATGAGTTTGATTATTGATCAGTTGGTTAAATCCTATTGTACTTAGCTTGTCAGTGACTTGCAAAGCTTGCATGAGGTCTTCTTTACCAACCCATAATTTGACGTCCTTCGCTGTCCACCTAAGGGTCAGAAGAAAAGATGAAAAAAAATAAGCTGAGTATGTTTGGTTTTAATGATTGAAGTGGTGCACATTCACTACCTATGGGACGGTTTCCAGTTAGAAAGACAGGGCTCACACGTTAAAGTATGCTTTCCTAAGGGCAGAAATGCTGTCATTCTCACTTGAAGAACTATCCTCATTTCTTTCCTCACAATAAAACTATTTGATTGTTTAATGATCCAAATATAGGCCACTTCCTCCCAGGGTCTGAGCATCACGTGCTCAGCGCAAGCACTAACAAATTATTTTGAGTCACAGGAGCCACCACACACCTTCAAACCATATTGCTGTCATTCACTTGCATGGGGTACTGGGCATGCCACTTTTATAAGGGGATGCATTATGTAGACAAGGGCCTTTTGAGTTGATATCAGCTCTACAACTTGCAGAGTCGATTTCTAGTGATTTTTGATCCTGAAATACACAGAACAGTCCTTGATTTCAGGTATTCGAAGCACTGCGTGCTAAAAACTATTTAATTAGATGATTGTGTTATTTACAGCTGTTATCGAAAGGTAAGGTAATAAAAGGGCCACTAACAATTAGGGCCACGGGAATTATGCTGCAATGGAAAAATAAATTGTGCATCAAGGTTGACCATTTTATGGGACCAAAAAGAGCAACTATTTTGGCATAATATGCCACATTCTGTATCTCTACCATTTCGTATTTCCTTGGCACAAGGTTAACACCTAAATAAAGCCATCATCAAATGAACGTAGACGTATTAACGTTTACAAAACACCATGCACTTGTGAGCACCGCCTGATGTTTTAAAGGACTTTTTGGATCTTTTGTGCTTGAAACATTTTTCGGTAAAATTTGCGAATTATGCATCAAGATTTCGGATTATGTGGTAAATATTCTAAATCCATAGTTATGCAAAAACCGCTGCGGATTTTACTTTTTCTATATTGCATTTTCCTTGTGGCAATAAACGACAAGATGTTCGAATTAAATATCTTTAAAATATACAGTGTTCGCTTCCATATCTCGACAGCGTAAATTATACCTCTGTTTTCGTTTCCCATAAAAGACTCAGCGAAAAATTTAAAAAAAATTAATAATAATCGTGTAATATGTTCAGTTTGTGTTTAGTTTAGTGAAAAAACAGTTGAGTAAATCATTTGAAGAAGAATCAAAGAATCACTTGACTGCGCGGTGATTGGTTGGGAAAAAGATAAAGAGTATGTCATGACCTGATGACCTCTCTTGACATCTCAGGCAGTTCGGGCTTTCCATTTATGAAGGTAATAGGAATTTATTCCCACAAGTGAAATTTCCATCTTTTCCTTCAAAGAGATAAACTGATGAGTGGAACATTGTGTGCCAACCTCTCCGAAGTAGGGGGCGTTTTCCTGATCGAGAGGGCAATTGATTGCTTTGACCTTGTAGGGGAGTCCATTGCGAAGCCGCGACTCCTTCGACCTGAGGCCTGTAAGAAAATGAATGAACCGGATCCTGAGGGATTTCTTCATAATCAGTGTCTAAAGTCTCATTTCTCAACTGTCAATTACAGAGCTGTTTCTGATTAGAAGCAGCTGCATCCTCTGCTCACTTTTTCAGCACCTGGAGTGTCACAGTTAACCTATTAAGGGACCAGGTCGTTGCTGCACTGTAAGTAAACAGGCTTTTGTGCAGACTTCCTCCATTTGTTGCCCCATTTGTACTATTAGCTGCTGGTTTTTCGACTTTGAAAATGCACTGAGGCCTGCTGTCCAGACCTCAGTGCCAGTGTCCTGACTCATTACAAAAGATATATTTAAGTGGATACAACCAATTCGCAAGGACTGATTTACTTGTTAGTCCCTAGTATACAGTAACCTGGGTATCAAGGGCATTGAAGTGAGAGTGTTTACCCAGGGCTGCAGCACAGTTTGTGCCACCTTGCATGAGACAGAGACAAGATGGACCTCAGCCTACCACTGCACACTGAAAGGGCAGTGTTTTACACTGCTCGTTCGACTTTGCCATTAGACCTAATAGCAAAGCCACCACTTCCCTTAAGGATATATGCAAGTCTCTCCTAGGGAAGGCCTACAAATCCTATTGTAGGGAGCTATATATTATGAAGTAGGACATATTATTTTCAATATGTCTTAGCAGCAACCCTTCCAAGTTGTTGGTTTGTTGTGGGAAGGTTAGGAGCCCCATTGGCTAACACAGGGTCACCATCTGGCACCCCAGCCCGACTAACTTTCGAATGGGACTGCCTAACAGGATCCAGTAAGATATCAAATGAATTGTGGCATTAATCTAACCCTATGGCCAGGCCAGATTAAAGTTAACCAACTTTTAGAAAATTGCCCACTCTGCACTCCAGTAGTACAGTGGGCTCACAAAGGCACTGGCACTTAGAAAGATTTCTAACCACCAGGGAAGACATGTGAATAACTCCCAGGCTGAGGAACAAAAGCAGTTGCCACAGGGAGAGGTGTGACCTCGTCTCACAGAATGCCACCCCAGGGTGTTAGCCCAAAAGACAGGCTTCAAAGTTGAAGATGCCTTTGAAAGGTCCCTTGTGACAACATCCCTAAGCAGGATGCCTTTTGTTCCTGCAGACAATTAGGAGACAGAGCCAAGGAAAGGGAAGTCTGTGTCCTAACAGTTTTCCTGTGGGTGTGTAGCCCACTGGTAACAATGCCTCTAGGGTGGGCTTCCCTACTCCTAATGACCAAAGAATGGTCTTGCCATTTTGAAGAGGGCACACATGGGGCACTCTGGGATAGCCAGATGCCACATATTACAGGAACTTAATCACTAGAGCAGAAGAGACCCAGTAGTGCATTGGGTATAACCTTGTGGTCCCCTCAGGGCACTTTCCTGGGATAAGCAGGCCAACTCTGGCACCCTGCCCCTTAGTTCACACTGAAGAATAGAAGAGAACCAACAAAGAACTGCCCTGCTGCCTTTTACTTGCACAAAGAGAGGCTGTTCCATCGTGAAAACTCCACCTGCTGCACTTTTGGGCTACCGAGACTGGGACTCTGCCTGCAGCTCTTGACGTAGGAAAAAGTTGATTTTACATATTAACCAACAGCAATGACTCCAAGCATCAGTCTGTTGATCCATTGGAACTAGCTCCAAAATAACAAGAGCTGAAAGAGCCCAAATTAACACGTTGGTAGACACCACATACATTTTGTGGCTACCATTTGCCGGGCACGATAAAAAACAATCCAAGATAGCCAAATCTTGCACTCGAGTCTGCCAGACCGGAGAGTGCTACCAGAGTCAAGGATGCAATGCACCTATGAGACACCAGCCCCCACCAAAGGGTCTGTATCCAACCACTCTGTTACAGGACCAATAGTGCAGAATCGGCTGTCCGACTACTGCGTGGTAGAGGACTTTGAGGGACCACAATCTCTGTGATCAAAGTAGCCTCATGAGTCATGACACCCGGGGTCTGAGAAACCACCACCGAGACACCCACATCAGTCGCACCACAACAGGAGTATCCTTTTGAGCATCTTTGCTGCATACCTCAGCATTAGGATCACACCATTGACTTCTATAGTGGTCATGCTGTAAAGTTTGAAAAATGCTCTAAAAATACTCTGGTGGCCAGGTAACTGTTCAAAACATCCATAGTGGCCCCTTAGAACTCATCTCAGTGGGAAAGGGGTGGCACAGCGGTCAGAGTGGCTGACTCCGGGGTGCTGGGATCACTGTTTGATCCCCGGCAGCAGCTCAGCACCATGTGACTCTGGGCAATAGGTTACAAAATCTCCCAGACAGCCCTGAGAGCCTTGAAACAGTTAAGGGGGTGATATGTTCATGTTTTACCAATAGGAACCATTATAATTTGGTAGGCCATGCACTAACTTTTCCAAGCTTGTGAAAAGTTTACAAACTTTTTGTTGACCAATTCTTGCTTGTGGTTGCATTTAAAAGTGATAAAAACATCTAAAATCTGTATATCTGGAACCCTCTGGGGGATTTTGATTATCAGCGTATCTAAAAATTCTTAAAAATGAGCTCTATTTTTAATAAAATGTTATTGTGTTTTTGTATTGGTATATGATATTCTTATTTCGCAGTATTGTGCTGTTAAATGCTTCATACTAGCTTCCTTTTCCAAGCCTTAAAGCTCACAGACACAGCTGACTAGGGTTGAGTTAAGGTTGAGTAAATGATACTGAGTGGACTCAAGATGGTATTTAGGAGTGTACTCCATGACAAGACCCCACAATCATATTATATAGTACACTCAGATTCTCACAGGTACTAATGTAACTGAGTCCCTTCAACAAGGACAAATCACGCCCATTCCCAAGAATCCCAAGGCTGGCCAAATTATCTAAGCAACCTCAGACCTATTTCCAACCTTCCGTTCCTAGCCAAAACTATTGAAAAATGCGGATTGCACCAACTCAACCGACATATTGAGGACTCCAACTTACTTGACTCCTTCCAATCAGGGTTCAGAAAAGGCTGTGGCACAGAAACTGCCATGCTTAATATCACAGATGACATCCATAGATTATTATTATTATTATATTTCTTATATAGAGCCTGAATCGACCCCCGAAGGGGTATCTCCGCGCTTGCCTTGGGAACCCGTCCTGGCTTTTCCCTGTGAGATAGCCCCTACAGGGCATCCCCAAGGTGAAAGCCAGGCATCCCGCCGCGGGGGGGCCGTTGTGGAGATTAAGCAAGCTTAATGCCCAGAGTTGCAGAGTGTGAACCCATGATTAGGTTAGGCACCGAAGCGAGAATTATCGAGTCCATGGACATTTGAGCTCAAGACCCTGCCGCGTCGGGAATTGAACCCTGGTCCCGGGTCTGACCTCTGCTTCAGGGTCTGCCTGCTCTAACCAGTGAGCCACACTTCTCCACAGATCCTTAGATGATGGTGATGCACGCATACTTATCCTACTTGACCTATAAGGGTCCTTCAACACTGTAAACCACAGAGCAATGCAGGAATCCTTGAAGTTCCGTTCCGGTATGACCGGCACTATTTTAAAATGGTTCACTTCTTACCTCTAACACTGAGCACAACAAGTCAAAATCAAGTCTTGCCTCTCAAAACCCACACCAGTCTCTCTTGGCGCACCACAGGGATTAATCCTCTTCCCGTCACTGTTCAATCTCTTCAAGGAACCCCTTTCCTCCATTTTGAAGCAAGCTGGAATCAAATTCCACCTCTATGTCGATGACACACAACTATACTATAAAATTAAATCGCCTAGTGACATTCAACATCTCAATGTTACATTGTGTAATATTCAATCATGGTTTAACGCCAACCATCTAAAATTAAACCCCACCAAAACAGAAATTATCTTGTTCACCCTCAAAAATAACCACCTACCCATCAAAGACTGGATCACAGACCTAAAGGCTCTAAACTGTTCTCTTACTCTCTCAAATTCAGCTACATAGCTAGGATTCACCCTGAATACAGACCTGTCAATGAAGGAACACATCAAAAACTCAGCCAAATGAGCAATTTAGACACTAAAACACCTCAAAAAAATCAAACCGTTTATTCCCTCGGATATTCTCACATCAAGCTGCAGTTTCAGTAGTCATTACTAGATGTCCCCCACGAGTCAAACGGAAAAGCATTTAAACCCTTTCATGAAGCTTTTGCATTTGACTCGTGATGGACATCTAGTAACGACTAGTTGAACTGCAGCTTGATGTGAGAATAATTTCAATGACTTTGCATTTGACTTGTGAGGGACATCAAGTAACAACTAGTCGAACAGCAGCTCTTTGTAGAATTATTTTGATATTAGATACTAAAATATTCACTGCCCACTGCTAATCTCGTCCCATAATGCTTTGCAGGGCCTTTGGTTGGGATTGCTTTTTTTGCCAATAACTGTGTGTGGGGTGGTCCTAAAAGGATGGGACCACCACCAAAGTTAAAAAAGATGTGTTTTTTGTTTATGCTCTTTGTGTTCAAGGCATCTGCTTGGTCCTCACTCTAGGTTAGGGGGGACCCCAAAATCATCACCGCTATCATTTCCTAATATTTTCATTCAAAAAGTTTACTTTTGTGGATTGATTATATACTTTTTAGCATGTAAAATTGCTTTATCAAAGCATCTGAGGATGCTGTTAATTGAACTGCCACGCTATGTGATTAAGCACAGTTTTTGTACTGTACTGCATGCAAATTGCGGAGTGTGAATTAGTAAAAACTACGTATGCTCCGTTAGAGTAGCATAGTACTATGCCCAGGGTTAATCATAATGCTTTAACAGTCCACAAACCAGATACCTCTCCCATCAGGCATTGACCTTATGCTTGGTTTTGACCCTGTTCTGTGCTCCACTGCTTTTTGGGTAGGTTTGCACTCGAGACATACTGCATATAAAAAATACATACATGTCAATAACAGACTTCACATTCACTATTTGAGCTACATGAAGTAATACATGTGAAAAAACTACTATTGATTTATTATTATACAATAAAAAATAGAAATGTGAAATGTTCCTAAGGTCAGCAGGCACACCCTATCTAAAATGTCTCTCTGGGCCCTAGGGGCCCTCCATCTTGGATATCCCCCCCTCATGAAAGGGCCTTGCTTATTCCTGTCAAGACCTAAGTACGCTGTCTCTTACCTTAGTAATGACTGGTATTCTTTGTAGACAGTGTAGAGATTTTCGCAGAGACGCAAGGGACCAACTTCCAGAAAACTCTAACTAAAACTTGCTGACTAAACTTACAGCTAAGCATTAACTAGAACTTTCGGGAGGAGGGCCGGTACTGGACGTTGACTGGAGGATTATGCCTTTGACTGTCGACCTGCAGATTAACAAGAACAAGAAAGCTCAGTATCCACTCTATTTTTATAGTATTCCTACTTCTAGTTAGTTCCCCCTTTACTCTATGTAAGAGCAAGTTCTCCCTAAGCTGGTTCCTACCTGCGATCAATCTGGTTCTGTCCACCGTCCAGTATTTCTTTGTCTTGTCAGGGACGTAGTCTTGGGAGTTGTCCTTTTAGATTAGAAGTCTGTGAATTAAAATAAATAAAATATTAACAATCCAGCCTTTCACTATTATTCTCCTTTCTCCTTGTTCTCTCTCCCTTTTCAGTTATCTAACACTTACTTGATAAACTCTTTCTTCCAGAATTAAATGGTGGTTTCTGATGAGCTCTAGTGTAAATTTTCCTAAGAGAATGAAATTCACCAAGAAAACAACAACTCTAGCAAAAACAATTCACAATGACTTCTGTGAATATTCCTTGACAAGTACGTATCCTTAATTGTCCTAAAACATAATCTGTGAATCACAATGAATTTCTTGTGAATACCTTCAAAACAGAAAACGGAAATGTGAATACAATAAATCACTAATCAGATTCTGAAACAATCTCAGCAGTCAAAAAACAATGTCTGCATTCAAAATAGTTTCCCAAAAGACACTAATAATTGTCAAATGCTATTTTTAAAATAGCTTTCTTTCTTGCGTTGGGCGCCTTGAGAATATCCAAAGAAACTTAGCTTTAATGTTTTCTTGTAGGTCGTCAGGATTCCTGAGCTGCTTGCCAAGTTCTCCAGTCCTTGCGCAGAATAAGCTGTTCAAAAGGCTTTAGTGGACGATCCCCTCGAAGTCCTCTGTGGAGCGCTGGAACCAGGATCCTGCAGATGAAGTTTGCGATGCTGTCTTCTTGAAAACTCAGAGGCAAAGCGAGTTTCCAGGTGAGGGTGCGGTTTAAATACCCTCCGCACCAAATGTCAACGTGCGCTTGCACGTGGCAACCGCCTTCAGCCTTCCGCGTGCAGCGCGAGCGGAAGGCTTTCTGCTTTCAGACGGCAGACGGCAGAATCAAAGCACACGCGTCTTTCGCGTGTGAAAGCTTTCTGTTAAACAATGTCTAAACAAGGTTAAATACTACAAATGACTCACGGACATGCCTGAAGCGAGGTCACAAATGAGATTAAACGTAGCATTCATACAACTACATCGTTATAGCCATCCTATTTTAGCAAACGTATTTAAAAGCATTTTACCAAGCACACAAGCATTTACAAAGACACACATACAAAAGAGGTGCTGGTGCACGGGAAAGGGGTGGGTTTTTTCTGATGAGAAAGAAATCAGTTATGTACAAAGGTGTACATTACTGATGGGTATCTTGCATGTTTCCATAGGAAGGAACAGGCGGGACTGGGGAATCGTGACAGTACTCCCTCCTCAAGATCCCCCCTAAGACCGGTGCAATGGGTTTGGGTTTCTCAGGATGTTGAGTATGAAACCTCTTTAACAACTTGGGAGCATTTTTTAAATGTTCCAAACGTTCCCAAGACCTTTCCTCCGGGCCGTAACCCTTCCAATCGATTAGGTAAAGCAATCTTCCCCTAGACCTCTTGGAATCTAGAATCGTCTTAACTTCAAATTCAGGACTTCCTTCTATATCAATGGAGGAGGGGGGTTAAGGTAGAGGGTTTAACAAACCACTTGGATTTTGATGAGATGATTTGTTCTGAACACAAACCCCACAAGTTTCAACATAAAGTTGCACATCTTTAAACATTGAAGGCCACCAAAAGGTTCTTTTGATTAAGTCATAGGTCTTAATCTTACTCGGGTGAGCAGATAAGGTAGTGTCATGATGAAAGTGTAGAATCCTTTCTTTTAGCGTGTCAGTGGGTACAAAAATGAGGTTTTGCATGAAGAACAAATCATCTCTTTCCTGCAAATAAGGGTGTGATTCTTTCCAAACCTTGAAATCTTTCTTTGCCAGTTCTTTCTTAATGTCTGAAATAACATCACAAACAGTAATACTTGCTTGAAATCGTGATATTGGTATTACAGGTTTTACCTCAGACGGAGGATCTATAAAAGCTTCTCCCATTCTAGACAATGCATCAGCTTTCAGATTTTCTTTACCTGGTCGATAGGTAATAACAAAGTTATAATCATTAAAGAACATTGACCATCTCAATTGTCTAGCAGATAGAGCTTTTACAGATCTCAAGGCTTGAAGGTTTCTATGGTCCGTGTTAGACCTGGCATCTTTGGCGTGATTACCCCCATCTTTTTGCCTCTGCCTCCTGTATTTTTGATGCTGTGCTGGATTTCGTTTTTGCTGGTTTAGATGCTTTGGACACTCTGCCACTGCTGATCAGTGCCAGAGTGTAAGTGCTCCCTATGTAAATTGTTATTCTGATTGGGTATACATGTTTGGCATATTTGTATTACCATGAAGTCCCTAGTAAAGTGCACTGGGTGTGCCAGGGCTGGTGATGACAAATGCTACTAGTGGGCCTGCAGCACTGATTGTGCCACCCACAGGAGTAGCTCTAAAATGGTGTCTCAGGCCTGCCACTGCAGCGCCTATGGGCAGTTTAGAACTGCCATGTCCTCCTGGTCAGTGTCCCCACTGACCAGGCCTAACCCTTCCCTTTTCGTGCACATCAGTCACCCCTATGGAAGGCCCAAGGTACCCCCCTGGGCAGGGTGCAGTGTATGTGAAAGGTAGAGCATGTACTAGTGCAGGTACCATGCTCTGGTAGTGAATCACAGCCATTTTCGTTTTTCACTATTGTAAGGCTATCTTGCTCCATAGGTTAACATGGGGGATGCTGGCTACAGTGGTTAATAGCATTTCTTCCCATAGGAACAAGATAGGACATAAGTATCTAGTATCCCTGAACTCAGAATTTAATAATACATCTTTTAGGAAAGGTGGTTTTTAAATCCTGTGTTTGAGAACAGCACTTTTAGAAAGTTGCTGTTCTCTTGTCTGACCCTTCTGTGTGCCTGGGCCTGTTTGTGTATTGACTGTCTGGTTTGTGAGTGACAGGGGCTGGGGAATTCCCCCAGAGGCTGGATGAGTCAGCACTAGGCTGAATGAAGCAATTGCAACCTGAGTGGTGGGAGGAGTTAGCACCTGGGCTGAATAGGGCTGTGCCTGCCTGCCACAATGCTGGCTCCACCTCCTGCTGGGCGGCTGAGGACCCTGCCCCTCACTCTGAAAGGAAAGATGCAGCCAGCAAAACAAAGTACTCAGGACCCACCCAGAACTGGTTCAGACCGGGCTCAGGGCCCACATGCACAGAGAGAACAAAGACTTTAGGGGTATAAGTACAGGACCCCTGACAACAGAAAATTAGATCATCCTGGAAATCAAGAAGGAACCTCTGCCAAGGAGAAAGCTGACTCTGAAGAAGGAAGACTGTCCTGCTGTTGCTCTGCTGGACTGACCTGCTGTTGCTTTGCTGCCAAGGAGAGGGGAAGGACTTTGCTGTGAGCTGTGTCCCCTGTCTTGTAAGGAATCTCCAAGGGCCTGAGAAGAGCTGGCTCCCTGTTTCCGAAGTCCCAGGAACAAAAGGACTTCACCCCCAGTCTCCCTGAACTCTGCTGAGAGAGTTCTGTCCTTCCTAGAGTGCTTGATCCAGTTGTGGGGCCTCTGGAGGTTGAATCTGAGCTGGGAAGCTTGAGACTAAGCTGAGAACTTGTGAAGCTGAAAAGTGTCGCATCGCTCGCTTGCGGAGCGCATCCCCGACAGTGCGAGAAGTTTCCCGCCGCTACGAAGGTCGAGATCGGCGCAGCGCCTGACGCCGCTGCCGGAGCCGTCACATCCTTCGTTTGCGGAACGCACCAGACCGGTGCGGGAGAATCGAACATCGCTGCGAGTGTCGTCGCAGAGCCTGTCGTCGCTGGGTGAGATCGCCGCACCGCTTGCTTGCGGACCGCATCACGTCGCTGCGAGCACCGTCGCAGAACCATCGCATCGAGGAGCTGCGAGAGAGAGGATCACCGCTGGACCGCGCATCGTCGCCCCGGAGATCGTCGCAGCCCCTACGAGATCATCGCATCGTGCCTTTTGCGAGAACAGACATCCCACGGAACCTACGCACCGGAATCTACGCAAGCTGCCTTCCTCCCCATACAGACCGGATTCGTCGCAACACGCCCGCTGCTGCAGCGGGGCTGTCGCATCGCCTCCCCAGGGTCTCAGGAGTGACGCATCGCTTGTTTCCACCGCACCAGCTTCCTGCTTGTGGAACTTTGTTGCATCTAAAAGGTACTGTGAGTAAACGTGACGCATCTGTGAACTTTTCACGCATCTGTGGATTATTTTAACGCAACTTAAAGAACTTTGATTACAACCTGAAGAACTCTTTTGAAACCATATCCTTGAACTGTGTATGTTGGATTTTTGCCGTTTTGGTCTTGTGTAGTTTAGAATAAATATCTTTATTTTCCTAAACTGTTGTGGAATCAGTCTGTGGTGTTTTCACTGTGTTACTGCAGTATCCACTCTATTTTTATAGTATTCCTACTTCTAGTTAGTTCCCCCTTTACTCTATGTAAGAGCAAGTTCTCCCTAAGCTGGTTCCTACCTGCGATCAATCTGGTTCTGTCCACCGTCCAGTATTTCTTTGTCTTGTCAGGGACGTAGTCTTGGGAGTTGTCCTTTTAGATTAGAAGTCTGTGAATTAAAATAAATAAAATATTAACAATCCAGCCTTTCACTATTATTCTCCTTTCTCCTTGTTCTCTCTCCCTTTTCAGTTATCTAACACTTACTTGATAAACTCTTTCTTCCAGAATTAAATGGTGGTTTCTGATGAGCTCTAGTGTAAATTTTCCTAAGAGAATGAAATTCACCAAGAAAACAACAACTCTAGCAAAAACAATTCACAATGACTTCTGTGAATATTCCTTGACAAGTACGTATCCTTAATTGTCCTAAAACATAATCTGTGAATCACAATGAATTTCTTGTGAATACCTTCAAAACAGAAAACGGAAATGTGAATACAATAAATCACTAATCAGATTCTGAAACAATCTCAGCAGTCAAAAAACAATGTCTGCATTCAAAATAGTTTCCCAAAAGACACTAATAATTGTCAAATGCTATTTTTAAAATAGCTTTCTTTCTTGCGTTGGGCGCCTTGAGAATATCCAAAGAAACTTAGCTTTAATGTTTTCTTGTAGGTCGTCAGGATTCCTGAGCTGCTTGCCAAGTTCTCCAGTCCTTGCGCAGAATAAGCTGTTCAAAAGGCTTTAGTGGACGATCCCCTCGAAGTCCTCTGTGGAGCGCTGGAACCAGGATCCTGCAGATGAAGTTCGCGATGCTGTCTTCTTGAAAACTCAGAGGCAAAGCGAGTTTCCAGGTGAGGGTGCGGTTTAAATACCCTCCGCACCAAATGTCAACGTGCGCTTGCACGTGGCAACCGCCTTCAGCCTTCCGCGTGCAGCGCGAGCGGAAGGCTTTCTGCTTTCAGACGGCAGACGGCAGAATCAAAGCACACGCGTCTTTCACGTGTGAAAGCTTTCTGTTAAACAATGTCTAAACAAGGTTAAATACTACAAATGACTCACGGACATGCCTGAAGCGAGGTCACAAATGAGATTAAACGTAGCATTCATACAACTACATCGTTATAGCCATCCTATTTTAGCAAACGTATTTAAAAGCATTTTACCAAGCACACAAGCATTTACAAAGACACACATACAAAAGAGGTGCTGGTGCACGGGAAAGGGGTGGGTTTTTTTCTGATGAGAAAGAAATCAGTTATGTACAAAGGTGTACATTACTGATGGGTATCTTGCATGTTTCCATAGGAAGGAACAGGCGGGACTGGGGAATCGTGACAGTACTCCCTCCTCAAGATCCCCCCTAAGACCGGTGCAATGGGTTTGGGTTTCTCAGGATGTTGAGTATGAAACCTCTTTAACAACTTGGGAGCATTTTTTAAATGTTCCAAACGTTCCCAAGACCTTTCCTCCGGGCCGTAACCCTTCCAATCGATTAGGTAAAGCAATCTTCCCCTAGACCTCTTGGAATCTAGAATCGTCTTAACTTCAAATTCAGGACTTCCTTCTATATCAATGGAGGAGGGGGGTTAAGGTAGAGGGTTTAACAAACCACTTGGATTTTGATGAGATGATTTGTTCTGAACACAAACCCCACAAGTTTCAACATAAAGTTGCACATCTTTAAACATTGAAGGCCACCAAAAGGTTCTTTTGATTAAGTCATAGGTCTTAATCTTACTCGGGTGAGCAGATAAGGTAGTGTCATGATGAAAGTGTAGAATCCTTTCTTTTAGCGTGTCAGTGGGTACAAAAATGAGGTTTTGCATGAAGAACAAATCATCTCTTTCCTGCAAATAAGGGTGTGATTCTTTCCAAACCTTGAAATCTTTCTTTGCCAGTTCTTTCTTAATGTCTGAAATAACATCACAAACAGTAATACTTGCTTGAAATCGTGATATTGGTATTACAGGTTTTACCTCAGACGGAGGATCTATAAAAGCTTCTCCCATTCTAGACAATGCATCAGCTTTCAGATTTTCTTTACCTGGTCGATAGGTAATAACAAAGTTATAATCATTAAAGAACATTGACCATCTCAATTGTCTAGCAGATAGAGCTTTTACAGATCTCAAGGCTTGAAGGTTTCTATGGTCCGTATATATTGTCACTGGATGTCTTGCTCCTAGCAAATAATGGCGCCATTCTTCAAAAGCTGCCTTTATTGCCAGAAGTTCCTTATCTGCAATTGCATAATTCAACTCTGCTTCAGATAATTTTCTAGAGAAATATGCAATTGGGTGCATTTGTCCTGTGTCAACATGTCTTTGAGACAAAATACCTCCTACAGCAAATTGGGAAGCGTCAGCTTCCACAATAAAAGGCTGGCTGGGATCTGGATGAGAAAGAATTGGAGCTGAAATAAACTTCTTTTTAAGTTTCTGAAAAGCTTCTTCAGCTAGTTCTGTCCACACAAATTTTACTCCTTTCCTCAACAATCTTGTGATAGGAGTGTTTGTCTTAGAGAAATCTTGAATGAACCGGCGGTAGAAATTTGCGAACCCCAAGAAACTTTGAACTTGTTTTACAGAAGAAGGACTGGGCCAGGATTCTACCGCTTCCACTTTCTTTGGGTCCATTTCTATCCCTTTAGGACTGATGACATATCCCAAGAACTCTACTTTTGAAGTGTGAAACAAACTTTTTTCCAACTTGACATACAATGAATTAGCAAGCAGTTTCTTGAGAATAGCTCGGACCTGTTGCACATGCTCTTCTTCCGAAGTTGAAAAGATAAGAATGTCATCTATATAGACAACACAACATACATCAATAAACTCATGCAGAACTTCATTTATAAAAAATTGGAAGGCTGCGGGGGCATTGCAAAGACCAAAAGGCATGACTTGGTATTCAAATAGTCCAAATTTTGTACGAAAAGCTGTTTTCCATTCGTCACCCTTTCGGACTCGTACCAAATGGTAAGCTCCCCGCAAGTCCAATTTTGTATAAATGGTTGCCTTTTTGACCTGGTCTAACAGAGTGGGGATCAAAGGCAAAGGATATCGGTTTTTTATTGTTACATTGTTCAAGGCTCTATAATTTATGCACGTGCGCAATTCACCTCCCTTTTTCGGAATAAAAAAGAGAGCTGATGAGACAGGAGACTTGGAATGACGAATAAAGCCGTTTGCCAGATACTCATCCAAGTACTCTCTAAGATGGACATTCTCTTTTTCCGTTAATGCCTAGATTCGGCTACATGGCAGAGTAGCCCCTGGGACAAGATCTATCCTACAGTCAAAGTCTGTGTGTGGAGGGAGAGTGTTTGCTTTTTTCTTGTCAAAAACGCCTTGAAGATCCGAGTAAACTGATGGAACACCTTCTATTGCTAAAACTCTAGATGAGTCGGAAGGAAAGTTAAACCCTTGAATAATTTCTCCTGATCTTTCCAGAAGAAAACAGCTGTTAATGCAATGTGATGACTGAAAGGTTATAGTCTGGGATACCCAATCTATACTTGGATTGTGTTTGATCAACCAAGGAATTCCCAGAATTACCTTGAACTGCGGGGCGTCTATGATGTCAAACTGTATCTTTTCACGGTGAATAGGCGAACAGTCCATCTCAAGGATTTCAGATTGTTGGCTAATAGGTCTTGAAGTTAACTCCTTACCATCTACTGCTCTAACTATCTCTGGATGATCTTTTAAAATAGATTCAAAGCCTAACTGGGAGAAAAACTGAGTATCCATAAAGTTTCCCGTAGCTCCTGAGTCTATTACAGCTTCTACCTTTCTAGTTAGAGAGGAAGGCGATTGACTTCTTAACTCGACTAGAATACCAAAATGCTTACATCCCAAAGGTGGAACAGTAGAGGCCAAACTGGAAATTACACTCGATGAACCGACCTCTTCTTTCATCGAGTTTTCTAGTTTTCCGACGATTCTTGAGTTAGAGCAAGATCTGAGGATTTTGACTTAAACTTATTAGGTTTAGTAGGACAGTCTCTTACAAAGTGTCCAGTCTTACCACAGTAAAGACATTGATTTAATTTTCGTCTCTTTTCCTTTTCATCCTTAGAGAGCGGACCTCGAACAGTTCCTATTTGCATAGGTTCCACATGATTGGTTTTAGGGCCTACCTCCTTGCCTGACGATGTATTTCTATCCTTAACAAATAGGATTTTATGGTCACTCTTCCCTTTTTCGCCCTTTCTCTCACTAAGACGATGGTTCAACTTTATCACAAGATCGATAAACTCACTGATATCATCCGGAGGTTCTAAGATTTGAGTTACCATATCTTTCAAATCTTCCCGAAGACCTCTATAAAAAATAGAAATTCTTTTATCGTATGGCCAATTAGCCGCTAGTACCAAACGATTAAATTGAGAGATGTAGTGAAGGAGATCAGAAGACCCTTGTTTTAAACTCAAAAACTCATTGTCTGCAGACTGCACAAACATATGTTTTGCAAAAATCTTCTTTAGGGCCCGTTCAAAGTTTCTAAAATTATACAGAATTGCATCATCTCTTTCAACTAAAGGGATGGACCAAAGAGCAGCATCACCTCCAAAATATGATAACATAAAAGCTACTTTGGAGGAGTCATCCGGAAAGGCTGATTTCTTGACTAAGAAATGTAGATGACATTGTTGCAAAAATATGGAAAACTTGTTACAATCCCCATAAAAACGTTCTGGTGGAGCTAAGGGCGTTGGCATTGGGGTAACTACCTGAATCTGAGTTCCCCCCCTGAGTCTGAGGATGAAGTCTGCGCACTAACTGAACTCTGGTGAATAACTGCTTGTAACGCAGTCATGTCGTTTCGTAAAGAAACATTCTCATCCCTTATATCCTTTAGTACTGCTGCTATTGCCTGTAAGGAGACCTGGTCCATTGCGTCTGGGCGAAATATTCTTCTTCGGCTTTGCCTTCTGTCAAGACCTAAGTATGCTGTCTCTTACCTTAGTAATGACTGGTATTCTTTGTAGACAGTGTAGAGATTTTCGCAGAGACGCAAGGGACCAACTTCCAGAAAACTCTAACTAAAACTTGCTGACTAAACTTACAGCTAAGCATTAACTAGAACTTTCGGGAGGAGGGCCGGTACTGGACGTTGACTGGAGGATTATGCCTTTGACTGTCGACCTGCAGATTAACAAGAACAAGAAAGCTCAGTATCCACTCTATTTTTATAGTATTCCTACTTCTAGTTAGTTCCCCCTTTACTCTATGTAAGAGCAAGTTCTCCCTAAGCTGGTTCCTACCTGCGATCAATCTGGTTCTGTCCACCGTCCAGTATTTCTTTGTCTTGTCAGGGACGTAGTCTTGGGAGTTGTCCTTTTAGATTAGAAGTCTGTGAATTAAAATAAATAAAATATTAACAATCCAGCCTTTCACTATTATTCTCCTTTCTCCTTGTTCTCTCTCCCTTTTCAGTTATCTAACACTTACTTGATAAACTCTTTCTTCCAGAATTAAATGGTGGTTTCTGATGAGCTCTAGTGTAAATTTTCCTAAGAGAATGAAATTCACCAAGAAAACAACAACTCTAGCAAAAACAATTCACAATGACTTCTGTGAATATTCCTTGACAAGTACGTATCCTTAATTGTCCTAAAACATAATCTGTGAATCACAATGAATTTCTTGTGAATACCTTCAAAACAGAAAACGGAAATGTGAATACAATAAATCACTAATCAGATTCTGAAACAATCTCAGCAGTCAAAAAACAATGTCTGCATTCAAAATAGTTTCCCAAAAGACACTAATAATTGTCAAATCCTATTTTTAAAATAGCTTTCTTTCTTGCGTTGGGCGCCTTGAGAATATCCAAAGAAACTTAGCTTTAATGTTTTCTTGTAGGTCGTCAGGATTCCTGAGCTGCTTGCCAAGTTCTCCAGTCCTTGCGCAGAATAAGCTGTTCAAAAGGCTTTAGTGGACGATTCCCTCGAAGTCCTCTGTGGAGCGCTGGAACCAGGATCCTGCAGATGAAGTTCGCGATGCTGTCTTCTTGAAAACTCAGAGGCAAAGCGAGTTTCCAGGTGAGGGTGCGGTTTAAATACCCTCCGCACCAAATGTCAACGTGCGCTTGCACGTGGCAACCGCCTTCAGCCTTCCGCGTGCAGCGCGAGCGGAAGGCTTTCTGCTTTCAGACGGCAGACGGCAGAATCAAAGCACACGCGTCTTTCGCGTGTGAAAGCTTTCTGTTAAACAATGTCTAAACAAGGTTAAATACTACAAATGACTCACGGACATGCCTGAAGCGAGGTCACAAATGAGATTAAACGTAGCATTCATACAACTACATCGTTATAGCCATCCTATTTTAGCAAACGTATTTAAAAGCATTTTACCAAGCACACAAGCATTTACAAAGACACACATACAAAAGAGGTGCTGGTGCACGGGAAAGGGGTGGGTTTTTTCTGATGAGAAAGAAATCAGTTATGTACAAAGGTGTACATTACTGATGGGTATCTTGCATGTTTCCATAGGAAGGAACAGGCGGGACTGGGGAATCGTGACAGTACTCCCTCCTCAAGATCCCCCCTAAGACCGGTGCAATGGGTTTGGGTTTCTCAGGATGTTGAGTATGAAACCTCTTTAACAACTTGGGAGCATTTTTTAAATGTTCCAAACGTTCCCAAGACCTTTCCTCCGGGCCGTAACCCTTCCAATCGATTAGGTAAAGCAATCTTCCCCTAGACCTCTTGGAATCTAGAATCGTCTTAACTTCAAATTCAGGACTTCCTTCTATATCAATGGAGGAGGGGGGTTAAGGTAGAGGGTTTAACAAACCACTTGGATTTTGATGAGATGATTTGTTCTGAACACAAACCCCACAAGTTTCAACATAAAGTTGCACATCTTTAAACATTGAAGGCCACCAAAAGGTTCTTTTGATTAAGTCATAGGTCTTAATCTTACTCGGGTGAGCAGATAAGGTAGTGTCATGATGAAAGTGTAGAATCCTTTCTTTTAGCGTGTCAGTGGGTACAAAAATGAGGTTTTGCATGAAGAACAAATCATCTCTTTCCTGCAAATAAGGGTGTGATTCTTTCCAAACCTTGAAATCTTTCTTTGCCAGTTCTTTCTTAATGTCTGAAATAACATCACAAACAGTAATACTTGCTTGAAATCGTGATATTGGTATTACAGGTTTTACCTCAGACGGAGGATCTATAAAAGCTTCTCCCATTCTAGACAATGCATCAGCTTTCAGATTTTCTTTACCTGGTCGATAGGTAATAACAAAGTTATAATCATTAAAGAACATTGACCATCTCAATTGTCTAGCAGATAGAGCTTTTACAGATCTCAAGGCTTGAAGGTTTCTATGGTCCGTGTTAGACCTGGCATCTTTGGCGTGATTACCCCCATCTTTTTGCCTCTGCCTCCTGTATTTTTGATGCTGTGCTGGATTTCGTTTTTGCTGGTTTAGATGCTTTGGACACTCTGCCACTGCTGATCAGTGCCAGAGTGTAAGTGCTCCCTATGTAAATTGTTATTCTGATTGGGTATACATGTTTGGCATATTTGTATTACCATGAAGTCCCTAGTAAAGTGCACTGGGTGTGCCAGGGCTGGTGATGACAAATGCTACTAGTGGGCCTGCAGCACTGATTGTGCCACCCACAGGAGTAGCTCTAAAATGGTGTCTCAGGCCTGCCACTGCAGCGCCTATGGGCAGTTTAGAACTGCCATGTCCTCCTGGTCAGTGTCCCCACTGACCAGGCCTAACCCTTCCCTTTTCGTGCACATCAGTCACCCCTATGGAAGGCCCAAGGTACCCCCCTGGGCAGGGTGCAGTGTATGTGAAAGGTAGAGCATGTACTAGTGCAGGTACCATGCTCTGGTAGTGAATCACAGCCATTTTCGTTTTTCACTATTGTAAGGCTATCTTGCTCCATAGGTTAACATGGGGGATGCTGGCTACAGTGGTTAATAGCATTTCTTCCCATAGGAACAAGATAGGACATAAGTATCTAGTATCCCTGAACTCAGAATTTAATAATACATCTTTTAGGAAAGGTGGTTTTTAAATCCTGTGTTTGAGAACAGCACTTTTAGAAAGTTGCTGTTCTCTTGTCTGACCCTTCTGTGTGCCTGGGCCTGTTTGTGTATTGACTGTCTGGTTTGTGAGTGACAGGGGCTGGGGAATTCCCCCAGAGGCTGGATGAGTCAGCACTAGGCTGAATGAAGCAATTGCAACCTGAGTGGTGGGAGGAGTTAGCACCTGGGCTGAATAGGGCTGTGCCTGCCTGCCACAATGCTGGCTCCACCTCCTGCTGGGCGGCTGAGGACCCTGCCCCTCACTCTGAAAGGAAAGATGCAGCCAGCAAAACAAAGTACTCAGGACCCACCCAGAACTGGTTCAGACCGGGCTCAGGGCCCACATGCACAGAGAGAACAAAGACTTTAGGGGTATAAGTACAGGACCCCTGACAACAGAAAATTAGATCATCCTGGAAATCAAGAAGGAACCTCTGCCAAGGAGAAAGCTGACTCTGAAGAAGGAAGACTGTCCTGCTGTTGCTCTGCTGGACTGACCTGCTGTTGCTTTGCTGCCAAGGAGAGGGGAAGGACTTTGCTGTGAGCTGTGTCCCCTGTCTTGTAAGGAATCTCCAAGGGCCTGAGAAGAGCTGGCTCCCTGTTTCCGAAGTCCCAGGAACAAAAGGACTTCACCCCCAGTCTCCCTGAACTCTGCTGAGAGAGTTCTGTCCTTCCTAGAGTGCTTGATCCAGTTGTGGGGCCTCTGGAGGTTGAATCTGAGCTGGGAAGCTTGAGACTAAGCTGAGAACTTGTGAAGCTGAAAAGTGTCGCATCGCTCGCTTGCGGAGCGCATCCCCGACAGTGCGAGAAGTTTCCCGCCGCTACGAAGGTCGAGATCGGCGCAGCGCCTGACGCCGCTGCCGGAGCCGTCGCATCCTTCGTTTGCGGAACGCACCAGACCGGTGCGGGAGAATCGAACATCGCTGCGAGTGTCGTCGCAGAGCCTGTCGTCGCTGGGTGAGATCGCCGCACCGCTTGCTTGCGGACCGCATCACGTCGCTGCGAGCACCGTCGCAGAACCATCGCATCGAGGAGCTGCGAGAGAGAGGATCACCGCTGGACCGCGCATCGTCGCCCCGGAGATCGTCGCAGCCCCTACGAGATCATCGCATCGTGCCTTTTGCGAGAACAGACATCCCACGGAACCTACGCACCGGAATCTACGCAAGCTGCCTTCCTCCCCATACAGACCGGATTCGTCGCAACACGCCCGCTGCTGCAGCGGGGCTGTCGCATCGCCTCCCCAGGGTCTCAGGAGTGACGCATCGCTTGTTTCCACCGCACCAGCTTCCTGCTTGTGGAACTTTGTTGCATCTAAAAGGTACTGTGAGTAAACGTGACGCATCTGTGAACTTTTCACGCATCTGTGGATTATTTTAACGCAACTTAAAGAACTTTGATTACAACCTGAAGAACTCTTTTGAAACCATATCCTTGAACTGTGTATGTTGGATTTTTGCCGTTTTGGTCTTGTGTAGTTTAGAATAAATATCTTTATTTTCCTAAACTGTTGTGGAATCAGTCTGTGGTGTTTTCACTGTGTTACTGCAGTATCCACTCTATTTTTATAGTATTCCTACTTCTAGTTAGTTCCCCCTTTACTCTATGTAAGAGCAAGTTCTCCCTAAGCTGGTTCCTACCTGCGATCAATCTGGTTCTGTCCACCGTCCAGTATTTCTTTGTCTTGTCAGGGACGTAGTCTTGGGAGTTGTCCTTTTAGATTAGAAGTCTGTGAATTAAAATAAATAAAATATTAACAATCCAGCCTTTCACTATTATTCTCCTTTCTCCTTGTTCTCTCTCCCTTTTCAGTTATCTAACACTTACTTGATAAACTCTTTCTTCCAGAATTAAATGGTGGTTTCTGATGAGCTCTAGTGTAAATTTTCCTAAGAGAATGAAATTCACCAAGAAAACAACAACTCTAGCAAAAACAATTCACAATGACTTCTGTGAATATTCCTTGACAAGTACGTATCCTTAATTGTCCTAAAACATAATCTGTGAATCACAATGAATTTCTTGTGAATACCTTCAAAACAGAAAACGGAAATGTGAATACAATAAATCACTAATCAGATTCTGAAACAATCTCAGCAGTCAAAAAACAATGTCTGCATTCAAAATAGTTTCCCAAAAGACACTAATAATTGTCAAATGCTATTTTTAAAATAGCTTTCTTTCTTGCGTTGGGCGCCTTGAGAATATCCAAAGAAACTTAGCTTTAATGTTTTCTTGTAGGTCGTCAGGATTCCTGAGCTGCTTGCCAAGTTCTCCAGTCCTTGCGCAGAATAAGCTGTTCAAAAGGCTTTAGTGGACGATCCCCTCGAAGTCCTCTGTGGAGCGCTGGAACCAGGATCCTGCAGATGAAGTTCGCGATGCTGTCTTCTTGAAAACTCAGAGGCAAAGCGAGTTTCCAGGTGAGGGTGCGGTTTAAATACCCTCCGCACCAAATGTCAACGTGCGCTTGCACGTGGCAACCGCCTTCAGCCTTCCGCGTGCAGCGCGAGCGGAAGGCTTTCTGCTTTCAGACGGCAGACGGCAGAATCAAAGCACACGCGTCTTTCACGTGTGAAAGCTTTCTGTTAAACAATGTCTAAACAAGGTTAAATACTACAAATGACTCACGGACATGCCTGAAGCGAGGTCACAAATGAGATTAAACGTAGCATTCATACAACTACATCGTTATAGCCATCCTATTTTAGCAAACGTATTTAAAAGCATTTTACCAAGCACACAAGCATTTACAAAGACACACATACAAAAGAGGTGCTGGTGCACGGGAAAGGGGTGGGTTTTTTTCTGATGAGAAAGAAATCAGTTATGTACAAAGGTGTACATTACTGATGGGTATCTTGCATGTTTCCATAGGAAGGAACAGGCGGGACTGGGGAATCGTGACAGTACTCCCTCCTCAAGATCCCCCCTAAGACCGGTGCAATGGGTTTGGGTTTCTCAGGATGTTGAGTATGAAACCTCTTTAACAACTTGGGAGCATTTTTTAAATGTTCCAAACGTTCCCAAGACCTTTCCTCCGGGCCGTAACCCTTCCAATCGATTAGGTAAAGCAATCTTCCCCTAGACCTCTTGGAATCTAGAATCGTCTTAACTTCAAATTCAGGACTTCCTTCTATATCAATGGAGGAGGGGGGTTAAGGTAGAGGGTTTAACAAACCACTTGGATTTTGATGAGATGATTTGTTCTGAACACAAACCCCACAAGTTTCAACATAAAGTTGCACATCTTTAAACATTGAAGGCCACCAAAAGGTTCTTTTGATTAAGTCATAGGTCTTAATCTTACTCGGGTGAGCAGATAAGGTAGTGTCATGATGAAAGTGTAGAATCCTTTCTTTTAGCGTGTCAGTGGGTACAAAAATGAGGTTTTGCATGAAGAACAAATCATCTCTTTCCTGCAAATAAGGGTGTGATTCTTTCCAAACCTTGAAATCTTTCTTTGCCAGTTCTTTCTTAATGTCTGAAATAACATCACAAACAGTAATACTTGCTTGAAATCGTGATATTGGTATTACAGGTTTTACCTCAGACGGAGGATCTATAAAAGCTTCTCCCATTCTAGACAATGCATCAGCTTTCAGATTTTCTTTACCTGGTCGATAGGTAATAACAAAGTTATAATCATTAAAGAACATTGACCATCTCAATTGTCTAGCAGATAGAGCTTTTACAGATCTCAAGGCTTGAAGGTTTCTATGGTCCGTATATATTGTCACTGGATGTCTTGCTCCTAGCAAATAATGGCGCCATTCTTCAAAAGCTGCCTTTATTGCCAGAAGTTCCTTATCTGCAATTGCATAATTCAACTCTGCTTCAGATAATTTTCTAGAGAAATATGCAATTGGGTGCATTTGTCCTGTGTCAACATGTCTTTGAGACAAAATACCTCCTACAGCAAATTGGGAAGCGTCAGCTTCCACAATAAAAGGCTGGCTGGGATCTGGATGAGAAAGAATTGGAGCTGAAATAAACTTCTTTTTAAGTTTCTGAAAAGCTTCTTCAGCTAGTTCTGTCCACACAAATTTTACTCCTTTCCTCAACAATCTTGTGATAGGAGTGTTTGTCTTAGAGAAATCTTGAATGAACCGGCGGTAGAAATTTGCGAACCCCAAGAAACTTTGAACTTGTTTTACAGAAGAAGGACTGGGCCAGGATTCTACCGCTTCCACTTTCTTTGGGTCCATTTCTATCCCTTTAGGACTGATGACATATCCCAAGAACTCTACTTTTGAAGTGTGAAACAAACTTTTTTCCAACTTGACATACAATGAATTAGCAAGCAGTTTCTTGAGAATAGCTCGGACCTGTTGCACATGCTCTTCTTCCGAAGTTGAAAAGATAAGAATGTCATCTATATAGACAACACAACATACATCAATAAACTCATGCAGAACTTCATTTATAAAAAATTGGAAGGCTGCGGGGGCATTGCAAAGACCAAAAGGCATGACTTGGTATTCAAATAGTCCAAATTTTGTACGAAAAGCTGTTTTCCATTCGTCACCCTTTCGGACTCGTACCAAATGGTAAGCTCCCCGCAAGTCCAATTTTGTATAAATGGTTGCCTTTTTGACCTGGTCTAACAGAGTGGGGATCAAAGGCAAAGGATATCGGTTTTTTATTGTTACATTGTTCAAGGCTCTATAATTTATGCACGTGCGCAATTCACCTCCCTTTTTCGGAATAAAAAAGAGAGCTGATGAGACAGGAGACTTGGAATGACGAATAAAGCCGTTTGCCAGATACTCATCCAAGTACTCTCTAAGATGGACATTCTCTTTTTCCGTTAATGCATAGATTCGGCTACATGGCAGAGTAGCCCCTGGGACAAGATCTATCCTACAGTCAAAGTCTGTGTGTGGAGGGAGAGTGTTTGCTTTTTTCTTGTCAAAAACGCCTTGAAGATCCGAGTAAACTGATGGAACACCTTCTATTGCTAAAACTCTAGATGAGTCGGAAGGAAAGTTAAACCCTTGAATAATTTCTCCTGATCTTTCCAGAAGAAAACATCTGTTAATGCAATGTGATGACTGAAAGGTTATAGTCTGGGATACCCAATCTATACTTGGATTGTGTTTGATCAACCAAGGAATTCCCAGAATTACCTTGAACTGCGGGGCGTCTATGATGTTAAACTGTATCTTTTCACGGTGAATAGGCGAACAGTCCATCTCAAGGATTTCAGATTGTTGGCTAATAGGTCTTGAAGTTAACTCCTTACCATCTACTGCTCTAACTATCTCTGGATGATCTTTTAAAATAGATTCAAAGCCTAACTGGGAGAAAAACTGAGTATCCATAAAGTTTCCCGTAGCTCCTGAGTCTATTACAGCTTCTACCTTTCTAGTTAGAGAGGAAGGCGATTGACTTCTTAACTCGACTAGAATACCAAAATGCTTACATCCCAAAGGTGGAACAGTAGAGGCCAAACTGGAAATTACACTCGATGAACCGACCTCTTCTTTCATCGAGTTTTCTAGTTTTCCGACGATTCTTGAGTTAGAGCAAGATCTGAGGATTTTGACTTAAACTTATTAGGTTTAGTAGGACAGTCTCTTACAAAGTGTCCAGTCTTACCACAGTAAAGACATTGATTTAATTTTCGTCTCTTTTCCTTTTCATCCTTAGAGAGCGGACCTCGAACAGTTCCTATTTGCATAGGTTCCACATGATTGGTTTTAGGGCCTACCTCCTTGCCTGACGATGTATTTCTATCCTTAACAAATAGGATTTTATGGTCACTCTTCCCTTTTTCGCCCTTTCTCTCACTAAGACGATGGTTCAACTTTATCACAAGATCGATAAACTCACTGATATCATCCGGAGGTTCTAAGATTTGAGTTACCATATCTTTCAAATCTTCCCGAAGACCTCTATAAAAAATAGAAATTCTTTTATCGTATGGCCAATTAGCCGCTAGTACCAAACGATTAAATTGAGAGATGTAGTGAAGGAGATCAGAAGACCCTTGTTTTAAACTCAAAAACTCATTGTCTGCAGACTGCACAAACATATGTTTTGCAAAAATCTTCTTTAGGGCCCGTTCAAAGTTTCTAAAATTATACAGAATTGCATCATCTCTTTCAACTAAAGGGATGGACCAAAGAGCAGCATCACCTCCAAAATATGATAACATAAAAGCTACTTTGGAGGAGTCATCCGGAAAGGCTGATTTCTTGACTAAGAAATGTAGATGACATTGTTGCAAAAATATGGAAAACTTGTTACAATCCCCATAAAAACGTTCTGGTGGAGCTAAGGGCGTTGGCATTGGGGTAACTACCTGAATCTGAGTTCCCCCCCTGAGTCTGAGGATGAAGTCTGCGCACTAACTGAACTCTGGTGAATAACTGCTTGTAACGCAGTCATGTCGTTTCGTAAAGAAACATTCTCATCCCTTATATCCTTTAGTACTGCTGCTATTGCCTGTAAGGAGACCTGGTCCATTGCGTCTGGGCGAAATATTCTTCTTCGGCTTTGCCTTCTGTCAAGACCTAAGTATGCTGTCTCTTACCTTAGTAATGACTGGTATTCTTTGTAGACAGTGTAGAGATTTTCGCAGAGACGCAAGGGACCAACTTCCAGAAAACTCTAACTAAAACTTGCTGACTAAACTTACAGCTAAGCATTAACTAGAACTTTCGGGAGGAGGGCCGGTACTGGACGTTGACTGGAGGATTATGCCTTTGACTGTCGACCTGCAGATTAACAAGAACAAGAAAGCTCAGTATCCACTCTATTTTTATAGTATTCCTACTTCTAGTTAGTTCCCCCTTTACTCTATGTAAGAGCAAGTTCTCCCTAAGCTGGTTCCTACCTGCGATCAATCTGGTTCTGTCCACCGTCCAGTATTTCTTTGTCTTGTCAGGGACGTAGTCTTGGGAGTTGTCCTTTTAGATTAGAAGTCTGTGAATTAAAATAAATAAAATATTAACAATCCAGCCTTTCACTATTATTCTCCTTTCTCCTTGTTCTCTCTCCCTTTTCAGTTATCTAACACTTACTTGATAAACTCTTTCTTCCAGAATTAAATGGTGGTTTCTGATGAGCTCTAGTGTAAATTTTCCTAAGAGAATGAAATTCACCAAGAAAACAACAACTCTAGCAAAAACAATTCACAATGACTTCTGTGAATATTCCTTGACAAGTACGTATCCTTAATTGTCCTAAAACATAATCTGTGAATCACAATGAATTTCTTGTGAATACCTTCAAAACAGAAAACGGAAATGTGAATACAATAAATCACTAATCAGATTCTGAAACAATCTCAGCAGTCAAAAAACAATGTCTGCATTCAAAATAGTTTCCCAAAAGACACTAATAATTGTCAAATCCTATTTTTAAAATAGCTTTCTTTCTTGCGTTGGGCGCCTTGAGAATATCCAAAGAAACTTAGCTTTAATGTTTTCTTGTAGGTCGTCAGGATTCCTGAGCTGCTTGCCAAGTTCTCCAGTCCTTGCGCAGAATAAGCTGTTCAAAAGGCTTTAGTGGACGATTCCCTCGAAGTCCTCTGTGGAGCGCTGGAACCAGGATCCTGCAGATGAAGTTCGCGATGCTGTCTTCTTGAAAACTCAGAGGCAAAGCGAGTTTCCAGGTGAGGGTGCGGTTTAAATACCCTCCGCACCAAATGTCAACGTGCGCTTGCACGTGGCAACCGCCTTCAGCCTTCCGCGTGCAGCGCGAGCGGAAGGCTTTCTGCTTTCAGACGGCAGACGGCAGAATCAAAGCACACGCGTCTTTCGCGTGTGAAAGCTTTCTGTTAAACAATGTCTAAACAAGGTTAAATACTACAAATGACTCACGGACATGCCTGAAGCGAGGTCACAAATGAGATTAAACGTAGCATTCATACAACTACATCGTTATAGCCATCCTATTTTAGCAAACGTATTTAAAAGCATTTTACCAAGCACACAAGCATTTACAAAGACACACATACAAAAGAGGTGCTGGTGCACGGGAAAGGGGTGGGTTTTTTCTGATGAGAAAGAAATCAGTTATGTACAAAGGTGTACATTACTGATGGGTATCTTGCATGTTTCCATAGGAAGGAACAGGCGGGACTGGGGAATCGTGACAATTCCAAAATGTTGGCCCCTCCAAGAGTCTAAGGGCCTCATTTATGAGGCTGTGCGTCACTTTTACTCCGCCAGTGCTTCACATTTTGTGATGCACCAGTGGCATAAATAATGTGCCTTGTTGCGCCATATTTACTAAGTGACACAAATAGGTAGGTGTGTCACTTTGTAAACCCCTGTGCCACATTATACCTGCACCAGGTATAATGTATGCAAGGGGGCATTTTGACGCAAGAAAGGGTCATGGAAGTGCTTTATGGCAGGCGCAAGACTGATTCAGGCATTAACAACATGGGACTTGCCCATGTGAAAGTACACATTGCTGGAGTTGCATCACTTTTATGACACACTCCAGCAATGTGTCACTTTTGCGCCTACAAATACGTCAGAAATACTGACGTATATGTAACTCCTTGTAACTCCTTGCAACAGGATGCGTCATATTATAAATATGACGCATCAATCATGACGCAAGGAGTACGCACTGAGAAGTGACGCATCGCTGCTTTCACGCAGCGATTCGTCATTTCTCATAAATGAGGCCGTAAAAGTCTAGACATTGACATAAGACTCAGCATGTACATCAACTGAAAGGAAAGTAAGTCTATCATGTTCAATTCCCTAGGTGTCTACAAGGGGGTAGCCATCTTTGAGTGGTATGGTATTGCTCACTAATTCTTCTTAGGTGCCCAGATTTGTAGAGTTTATGAACTATCCAAACTAAGCTATACTCCCCCCTCATCCCTTCCTTCCTCGTCTGTCCTTACTCCCTCCTCTTCCTCTCCTCCTTTTGCTCTCCCCATGAGCTTTACTTACTCCTGGCCCCTCCCTTCTTACCAATCCTGAGTTTTTGGCCCATTAGCCATTGAATCCTTCTCTAAAACATCTTTAGATTGCAAGCCCTGGCATGCCCTAATTCGCCGAGTCAATCTCTTTGTGATGGCCTGTCTGATTTTTTTCCATGAGAAGATTGTAAACATCACGGCAATTATTAATCAGAATAAGAGGGTGCCATCACCAAATAATAGAATTACTCATGACAAACAGTTTACTTCATTTAAACCTTTAACTTTAGAATACATGTTGTCTTTATTCCATAACTGTAAATCAGGTTCTCCTCTTGACCCGGCTCCTGCTCAGATCTTGAGTGACCTGGCCCCGCTACTGATTAATCCTTTGTTGGAAATATGGAATGCTTTGTTGTGTTCTGGCCTGTTCCCCGCGCTGTGGAAACAGGCTATGCGGATTCCTATTCTGAAGAAAGCGGATGCCGATCCGCTATGTCTCAGTAACTACCGGCCTATCTCACGTCTCCCTAAACCAGCAAAAGTCTTGGAGAAAGTGGTACAGGAGCAATTGTCTTAATACTTGGAACTACATCAGTTACTGCATGACTCTCAGTCAGGCTTTAGGCCAGGCTTTAGTACTAAGTCTGCATCACTGGAGGTGTCTGAGTCGATTCGTGAGTGTGTAGATAGGGAAGAGGAGGCCATGTTGGTCCTCCTTGACGTATCCGCAGCTTTCGATACGGTCTCACACAACATCCTCCTGGACCGTCTCCAGGCCTTATGTCTCTACCGAGAAACCACTGGAATGGGGGGTTCCGCAGGGCTCAGCACTCAGTCCTCTTTTTTTTAATATTTATCTGGCCCCACTAGCCAAGTTGATGGAATCCTGGGGTGTCAGAGTGATCTCTTATGCTGGCGATATTCAGCTCGTGTTTGCTTTTAGAGATCATTCTGATGACTACATGGCTAATTTCCGTCATTGCCTGGTTGACATCACATCCTGGATGACCACCAATAACCTCAAACTGAATACAGATAAGACGGAGGTCTAATTCTTCAATCAAAAAGCTCCCATACCAGCCAACACATGGTGGCCTACAGAACTGAATCCCCCCCTGCCCCAGTACAATCTGCCTGTAATTTAGGCTTCCTATTTGATACGGCGCTGTCCTGTAAAAACACAAATCAACAAAGTCTCGGCATCTTGCTTTGGAAAGCTCTGCATGATTAAGAAGATCGTGCCCTTTCTCCCCCTTGATTCACGAAGGTCGGTGGTCCACGCCTTGATCATGTCCCACTTGGACTATGCAAACAGTCAGTATGTGGGAGCCCCAGCTTATCTTATCAAGCGCTTACAAATAGTGCAGAATGCTGCGGCCAGGCTGATCTACAACATTCCATATCGCCACTCCATTACACCATCCCTGGCCACGCTGCATTGGCTGCCAGTGAGTCAAAGTATACAATTCGAGTCTAGTCATCGCCTTTAGGTCTCTCAATGGTCGAGGCCCTGCATACCTGAGGCACAGACTTAAAGTCACTCAATCAGTACGCGACATTAGATCAAACCATCTTTGCTTGATGTACATCCCACGTTTCCGTCTTGCAAGAACGGGGGGCCGGGCCTTTGCGGAGGCCACATCCAAACTTTGGAAAAGCCTCCCGCTGGATCTCAGATCTCTCCCTACCGAATACTTGTTTCGGAGGAAACTCAAGACCTGGTTCTTTTCCAAGATCTAGCTCCCACTGAATCTCTCTGGTATCGTTATCTGCAGCGCCGGGACGGGACACCCCCGTTGGGGGTAGCCGTACGCTTTATAAGCTTCAAAATAAATAAATAAGCAGGTTCCAGCAGGCTGTAATGCCTACACTATCATATACCCCTAATCTTTCTAAGAACACTTCCTTGTGGCACACACATCACACACCACTCTTTGAAATACTTTGGCTCCTCATTAAGGCAGATTGCTAGTTCAATGTGCTGAGCCATAACTACATGACACTACTCTTCCAGGGGTCCACCCAGCTCATGCAACATCTTTTTTTTCAACAAACACTCATGGGCCTCTGGCGTGCATCACTTGCATCCCCCACCATTATTATGTTTAAGACAGGAGATAGCGTGGTCTCTAACATTGCAGGCAACACCTGTGAAATCTCACCCAGCCCATCAGTACAACTGTTCGCAATGCGGTTTCATTCTGGTGACTGTACACATGTTTCTTCACATGATCTTACTTAGAAGAAGCTTCACATACTCAACACACGTCTCGGGTAAGAAGTTAATCCTCTGGCAACCCCAATTCTTTCCATTACTTTGCACTTCACTTTTGGTTGCATAGCTCCAAGACCAGCACCCTTGTATCACGGTGCAAGAGTGCCTAAATTGACACAGTTAGGTTAGGCAGATTTCCAAGCTCCAAGCATGCTGTGCTGCTCCAGTCCCGCTTTTTGCTTTATAATGTGGGATTTGTAGACCTGGTCATTCAAGGTATACCTTCCACTGCAAAATCACAGTATTCAAGGGAAAACCTGAACTGTGTCAGCACATCACGCATGGACCTGACAAATTTGGCACAGCCGGACTGGGCTGAAAAAAATTTCACTGGGCAAAATAAGTTACATATATGTGATATATGAATTAACATGTGAGAGATTCCTGCCCTTTTCCTTGAACACAGCGCAACACAACAAAGTGTCTTGCTGTGCTACACTATATGACAGTTTTAACCATATTGTCCCTTGTTGACACTCTGTAGATCTTCCTAGTCCTCAGCCCTGTCACTGTCCTGTCCTTCAATCAATCAATCAATCAGTGACACTTATAAAGCGCGCTACATACCCGTGGGGTCTCAAGGCGCTGGGGGGGGGGGGAGCCGCTACTGCTCGAACAGCCAGGTCTTCAGCTTCTTCCTGAAGGAGAGGTGGTCTTGGGTCAGGCGCAGGTCGGTCGGGAGGGAGTTCCAGGTCTTGGCGGCCAGGTGGGAGAAGGACCTTCCTCCTGTAGTCGCTCTTCGGATGCGGGGGACGGCGGCGAGGGCGTGGTTGGCTGATCGGAGGTGGCGTTTGGGAGCGTAGAAGTTGACTCGGCTGTTGAGGTAGCTCGGGCCTTGGTCGTGTAGGGCTTTGTGTGCGTGGGTGAGGAGGCGGAAGGTGATTCTTTTGTTGACGGGGAGCCAGTGAAGGTCTCGCAGATGTCCGGAGATGTGGCTGGTTCGTGGGATGTCGAGGATGAGTCTGGCTGAGGCGTTCTGGATCCGCTGGAGTCTCTTCTGGAGCTTGGCGGTGGTCCCGGCGTAGAGGGCGTTGCCGTAGTCCAGTCGGCTGGTGACGAGGGCCTGGGTGACGGTCTTCCTGGTCTCGGTGGGGATCCACCAGAAGATCTTCCGTAGCATGCGTAGGATGTTGAAGCATGCCGAGGAGACGTTGTTGACTTGCCTGGTCATGGAGAGGGAGGAGTCCAGGATGAAGCCCAGGTTGCGTGCATGGTCTGTCGGTTTGGGTGCGGTGCCCAGGGCGGGAGGCCACCAGGAGTCGTCCCAGGCGGAGGGAGAGGAGCCCAGGATGAGGACCTCCGTCTTGTCCGAGTTCAGTTTCAGGCGGCTGGTCGTCATCCACTCGGCTACCTCTTTCATCCCTTCGTGCAGGTTGGCTCTGGCGGCGGCGGGGTCGTTGGTCAGGGAGAGGATCAGCTGGGTGTCGTCGGCGTAGGAGATTATGCTGAGGTTGTGTTTGCGTACGATGGCCGCGAGGGGGCTCATGTAGACGTTGAAGAGGGTGGGGCTCAGAGATGATCCTTGGGGGACGCCGCAGATGACTTCGGTGGCCTCTGACTTGTACGGTGGTAGGCGGACTCTCTGTGTTCTCCCGTCGAGGAAGGAGGTGATCCACTCCAGCGCCTTGTCCTGGATTCCGACGTTGCTGAGGCGCCGTACTAGGGTGCGGTGGCAGACCGTGTCGAATGCCGCGGAGAGGTCTAGGAGGATGAGGGCCGCTGTTTCTCCATTGTCCATCAGGGCTCGGATGTCGTCGGTGGCGGCGATGAGGGCGGTCTCGGTGCTGTGGTTGGCTCGGAAGCCGGACTGTGAGGGGTCGAGGGATCCGTTCGTCTCGAGGAAAGCGGCCATCTGCTTGTTGACGGTCTTCTCGATGACTTTGGCTGGAAACGGGAGGAGTGAGATGGGGCGGTAATTCTTGAGGTCGGTGGGGTCCGCTGTTGGTTTCTTGAGTAGGGCGCTGAGTTCGGCGTGTTTCCAGCTCTCGGGGAAGATGGTGGTGTCGAGGGATGTGTTGATGATGTCTCGCAGGTGGGGTGCGATGACAGCGTCGGCTTTGTTGAAGACGTGGTGAGGGCAGGGGTCGGTCGGTGATCCGGAGTGGATGGAGTTCATCGTGCGGATGGTGTCTTCGGTGCTGATCGGGGTCCAGGCGCGGAGGGTGGTGGTGGGGGGTGGTTGTTCGGTCATGGTGTGCGTTGGTTGGTTGTTGAAGCTGTTGTGTATGTCCGCGATCTTGTTGTGGAAGTATGAAGCCAGGGAGTTGCAGAGGTCTTGCGATGGGGTGATGTCGTTGTTTCCTGCGCTGGGGTTGGAAAGCTCTTTGACGATGTTGAAGAGTTCCTTGCAGTTGTGTGCGTTGTTGTCCAACCGGTCCTTGAATGCTGTTTTCTTGGCGGCGCGGATCAGCCGGTGGTGTTTCCGGGTGGCAAGTTTGAAGGAGGTCCTGTTGTCCGGTGTCGGTTCCCTTCTCCAGACTTTCTCGAGGGCTCGGCAGTTCTTCTTGGAGCTCTTGAGTTCGTCGGTGAACCATGGGGCTTTCTTGCTGCCGGGTCTGCTGGGCGGGGTCCTCAGTGGGGCGAGTTCGTCCGCGCAGTTGCTGATCCACTTCGTGAGGTTGTCGGCGGCCTGGCTGGGGTTCGCTGAGCTGGCAGGAGGGTGCTGGCTCAGGGAGGTGGCGAGCTGGTCTGCTGTGATCTTGTTCCAGCTTCTGCGGGCGGTCTGTTGCTGGTGGTGGTGGGTCGTTGTTTTCTTGAAGGTGAAGTGGACGCAGCTGTGGTCCGTCCATTGAAGCTCTGTGGTGTGGCTGAAGTTGATGTCCTTGCTGGATGAGAAGACAGCGTCGAGTGTGTGTCCGGCGAGGTGGGTGGGGGTGGACACCAGTTGCTTGAGTCCCAGGTTGGTGAGGTTGTCGAGCAGGGTGCTGGTGTTGCGGTCGTTGTTGTTCTCCAGATGGAAGTTGAGGTCTCCCAGGAGGATGTAGTCAGCGGAGGGGAGGGCATGTGGGCTGACGAAGTCGGCGATGTCCTCGCTGAATTGTGTGCGTGGTCCAGGGGGTCGGTAGATCAGGGTGCCTCTGAGGGTGGTGTTCGGGTTGGTGTGGATCTGGAAATGCAGGTGTTCGGCGGTGGTCAGGGAGTTGTCGGTGCTGGTCGTGAGACGGATGGTGCTCCTGTGGATGATGGCGATGCCTCCTCCCATCTGGTTGGCGTTTCGGTCCCTCCGGACGATCTTGTAGCCCTCTGGGATGGCGATGGCGATGTCGGGAGCTGAAGAGGCGTTCATCCAGGTCTCCGTGAGGAAGGCAACGTCTGGAGCTGTGGTGTCGAGGAGGTTCCAGAGTTCGATGGCATGTCTGTGGATGGAGCGGGTGTTGAGCAGGATGCACTTGAGGTGGGTACTGCTGGTGTTCGGCTTGGTGGGTGCTGGTGCGAGGCAGGTCCGGATGCAGGTGAACTTGCAGGCGTGGCAGCTGAAGGGTCCGTGGGTACGTCGTGGAGAGGCTTGATGGCATTCTGGGAGTCAGCCGGTGTTGAGAGCGGTGAGGGTGGCGGCGGAGTACGTCAGGCGGGTCGGTCGGGGTCTTCGTGGGCCAGGGGTCCTGGCGCTGGTCGTGATCCGGTCGCGGACGGGCGTAGACGGGCTTACCTTTGGCGCGCCTTCGGCGCACAATCGGCGCGCCCGCTGCGCGTGACCGCTGCGCGTCCGCACGGTCGCCATTTAAGGCGAAGTGCGCGGGTGGGCGGAGCAGCTGGGAGGCGGGAGCGGGGAGGGAACAGAAGAGAAAAAGGGGCGGGGCCAATGTCGGTGGCGGGAAGCGAGAGCGGAGGGCGGCGAGGTAGGCGGCCAATCAGGAAGGAAACTGGACACGGCACAGGGGATACAAAGAAATTAACAGGCACAAATTTAGGGCAAAACAAAGAAAAACAGCAAAATACGCGAGCAGACGGCAGAAACAGACAAGCACAAATTACGGGCAAAACAAGGAAAAACAGCAAAATACGCGAGCAGACGGCAGAAACAGACAAGCACAAATTACGGGCAAAACAAGGAAAAACAGCAAAATACGCGAGCAGACGGCAGAAACAGACAAGCACAAATTTAGGGCAAAACAAGGAAAAACAGCAAAATACGCGAGCAGACGGCAGAAACAGACAAGCACAAATTTAGGGCAAAACAACTGGGAAACCAGAGGGGAGCGACCACGGCGTCAGCGAGGCAGAAGGCAGGCAGAGGGGAACACACGCAGCAGCTGGTGGCCGTGTGGCGCGGGGGTGTCCCACCCGGTCCTTCCACCAACTCTGCTGGGATGACTGAAACCACTGCCTTTCCAAGGAGTCCTGTTTCTCCTGGTCCTCAGGTCCTCCTTTTCCAGTCTATATGGCTGTCATCAGGTTCTTGGACAGTTTCTCCTCGGTTCTGCACTCATAATCATGTGAGCACTTCTTGCACTCTGGCACTGTCCTTTTTGTTTAGGCTACACTGTTAAGCTTATACACTATGGACTGCCAAATGGCTTCTTTTCCCCCCAATGGCAATCTGAAGGTGATAAAGAGAAGGTGTTCATTCACTTTTTTTTTTAATTTGTCTTTTATTAGGCATCAAACAAGTCCAGATACAAAGTACGGTCACTGCAAGGGTACAAGGGGGCGGGGGCAATTGTCGGGCTTGCAACACAGATAGCTATGAGGGGTTCAGCTTAGCATAGTCCCCATGCCAGCCACATCCCTGTACAGAGTGTGGGATGCCAGTTTTGAAGAATATGTAACAGCCCCCCCAAAACAAACAGAGATCTCCCCTCCCCTATACGGTGATGACTAAATGATCATAAAACAATATGAAAATAGTACAGGAGAGACAGTATTGTACATTGGCAAAGAAACTAGTGGTGATGTACAGGCCGGTCTAAAGTACATCCAGGGGACCTCTTGAAAATAGTACAGCAGAGACAGTATTGTACATTGGCAAAGGAACTAGTGGTGATATACAGGCCGGTCTAAAGTACATCCAGGGGACCTCTTGAGGCTAACAAATGCAGCAAAAAAAACGCTATAGCTGGAATAGGTGCATGGCCCGCACCGTTGGCAGACAAACCGCAGAGGGCAGACCTCGAGACAGATAGGACACCAGAGGCCCCCAGTGGAGCACAAAGTCTTCATAGTCAGTCTGGAAAAGGTCCGCCAGACGCTCCATGGATATGATCCTCCATAGTTGAGCATTCCACAGCGAAAGTACCGGGGCCTCCGTCTTCTTCCATGCAGCGGTCAAAGTGAGTTTGGCTGCCACCAAACAAGTCCACAGGATCCCCTTGTCAGCCTCAGTTTGCTTGATCAGGAGGGGATCTCGAAGTCCAAGGAGAGCAAAGTCACTGGAGGTCAGAATCGGGTAGCCCAATATGTCTTTGATATGAGAAAGAATTTCCTCCCAAAAGGGGCGAATCTTAGGGCAATCCCACCATATGTGCCTGAAGTCCCCCTGAAGACCACACCCCCGCCAACACATGACTGAAGTGTCTGGAAAGATACATCGAAGCTTAATGGGATATAGGTACCAATCGTAGAGGGGTTTATAGTGGGCTTTTCGAAGGGCCAATTATCGATTATGTTAAGAGATATCCCTCCAGACATGAGACCATTCCCCCTCTGTAATGTCCCTCCCCAAGACTTGCTCCCGAAAGGTCATGTAACATGCCCGTGTGGGGTATGCAGTACCGAGCAACATATTGTAAATAGCCAAAATAGCTCCCTTCATGGAACCCGCTCTCTGGGCAACAAACTTCTCCATTTCTGTACACGTCCTAGTAGCCGCCTCTCGGATGGGAGGTGTCAAGACCCAATGTTTAAGCTGCAAATAGCGGTACGGTTCACTCTGCATTAGCGTGAATTCCTTCCTACATTCAGCACATGTCAAAACCTCCTCATCGCGAAATAGATCAGCTATTTTAAGGTAGTCCCCTTTCCTCCAGCAATCAAATGGCCCCTCACGTAACACTGGAGGAAAATCTGGATTAAAATTAATGGGCATGTATGGGGAAGGAAAAGAAGTCCAACCCGCCCTCTTGGTAAGCTTATCCCAAGTGATCAGCGTCGTGCGGGTGGGAGTACTAAGATAAGCATTAGAAGGGAGATCCTTTCTGTGTTTCCACACACATCCCATATATAACGCCCCACCACGGCTCGGTCCGTGTGAAGCAAATGCTTCTCAGATTCCCTGGCCGACCACTCAGTTGCAACCCGCAACTGGGCCGCCTGATAGTATAAGGTGAAATCAGGAAGGGCCAAACCCCCTTTAACATGTAGATGTCGGAGGACGTGATGGGGTAGGCATGCCCTCCCCCCTTGCCTGATGAATTTGGTGATCAGCGTGCACAGCGTCAGCAACATACTACCGTCTAGGTCAATAGGGAGCACCTGAAAGAGTTATAAAACCTTAAGCAATACCATCATTTTTATAGCATTAATGTGCCCCAGCCAGGAGATGTAGAGGGGCGACCACTGTTTGCAATCTTGTTGGAGCAGGGGCATGAGAGGTGGGTAATTAACTTTGTATACATCACCCAATTTAGCTGTGAGGCGCACCCCCAAATAGAGCAAGGAGTGTTTAGCCCACTGGAAATGCGTCATGAGTTTTAGGCGATGCACCTCCGCTGGGGATAGAGTGAGATTGAGAATAAAGGACTTTGTGTAGTTTACTTAAAACCGGCCACTTGCTCAAAACTACGTAACTCACCCTGCACCGCTTGAAGCGATTGCACCAGATTCTCAAGCGAGAGGAGGATATCGTCGGCGAACAAGGAGGCCTTATGGTCAACCCCGCCTAAAGAGATTCCCCGGATCTCATCATTGACTCGAAACCTAAACGCCAGGGGCTCGATACTTAAGGCAAACAAGAGGGGTGTGAGGGGGCACCCCTGACGAGTGCCTCTCCTCAGAGCGAAGGAGGAGGAGGAACAGCTGTTAACCATCACGCGTGAGGTAGGATAGAGATAGTTGGCCTTCACCATGCTAATAAAAGTATCCCCAAACCTGAATTTCCGCATAGTTAAATAGAGGAAGGCCCAGTCCACCCGATCAAAGGCCTTTTCCACATCAAGGCCCACCAGCACTGCGGGGATCCGAAATCTCGTAGCTTTCTCGATCAGATGGACTGTGCGCCTGATATTATTGTGCGTTTGCCTACCTTTTATAAATCCCGACTGGTCGGGATGGATTAATGTAGGCATCAGCGTTTCCAAACGTGCTGCTAAAACCGCGGAATAAAGCTTGGCGTCTAGATTGAGGAGTGCAATGGGTCTGAATGAGCCACAAAGAATCGGACCTTTACCAGGTTTGGGGTTCACCATAATCACAGCTTCTGCCATTGAACCAGAGACCTGCTCATTGCAAGCGATGGCCTGAAACAATGCCGTAAGATGGGTAATAAGCTGTCAAAATACATCTGTAAAAATGGGCCATAAGGCCATCAGGGCCCGGAGCTATATTCAATTTGAGTCTCGAAATAGCCTTTCCAACCCCCTCCTGGGCGATGGGGGTATCCAACTCCGCCGCCGACATCCTCGATAACTGCGGGAGGGCGAGGTTGTCTAAAAATTGTTGTTGCCGCGCCGTACTGAAGGAATCGACATTTTACAAGGCCGGACTATACTTACCAATAGCCCATATATAACATAAAAGAATAATAAGGCAGTCGGCAATGGAGAAGGTCGAATTGTTTATTCATTCAAATGCAAACCCTGGCAGGGGAGCCTCTGTCTACACGACCCGTGGAGGTGCGCAGAGGAGACTGACTAAATACAAGTGATACAAAGCATATATACGTTTTCACACATTCAGGTTAACACCCTACAAGGAAAAATACAAGTTGTCAGTGAGCCAGTAGGAAGGCCCATATAAGGCACTATTGATTGCTAGTAGCTAGGCCGGAGCTATTCCGAGGGCAGGTCAGTGAGGTGCCTTCTTGTCTATCTGGAGCCCGGGGAGTACGGGAACAGGCTCTGCTAGAATGCACGCATCCCACAAGAGGGGCAGGTGTGACCTTGGGTTTCCCTGAGCTACACACTAAAGATCAGAGAAGGAGGCTAAGCCTGGCAACATGGTTTCGTAGCAAGAGCTAACTCATGTGACTTCTGAGAAGCAGTACATGAACACGGAGAAAACGAAACAAGATGGTCGCAGTTATATCAATAGGTCTGAATAGGCCTGCATGAATCAATCATAAAGCATACATATATTACATGATACTATATGGTTATTCATATGCATATACAGTTATATGGTATATAGTGGGCCAATCAGGTGTATATATAATTTTACATCCCAACAGTATCTGGAGAAGTGTCCCGATAGAGCTCACTGTAGAACTCCCCGAATATGTCCACTTTAGCGGTGTCAGAATGTGTGAGATTACCCTGACGATCTAAAATCCCCCCAATAAAGTCCTTTTCTCATTGTACCCGAAGCTGGCGGGCTAGATGTGAACCCACCTTATTGCCCTGTGTGAAAGAGGACTGGCGCATGTTTAGCAGGGTGAACTATGCCTGATTAGAATATATAGACCTTAATTTGCCCCTCCGAGCAGTAAGGTGCCGCTGCAGGACCCGGTTTGGGTTAGCTTTGTGAGCTTGCTCTGCTGCCTCCAATTCTTTCTCTAAAGCTTCCCTTTCCCTCACCTTTTGTTTGTTTGGATTCGAGTTAAGCTGCATACACTTCCCTCGAATCACCGCTTTAAAGGCATCCCAGGTATTCTAGGGGGGAGGTGTCTTGTGCGTGATTATCGAGAAAATAATCGGCAATGGCGCTCTTAGATCCACTCTGGCCACTGAATCATGGATCAGAGCCAGCGGAAAATACCACTGCAATGATCTTGGAGAGGTCCTAGCCCAGTGAAGGCCCAGGCTAATCAAGCTATGGTTCAACACTGAAATCGTGAGAATCTGATCAGCCTGGATAGCCCCCAGCAAGGATTGACTAACAAGGATATAATCAATTCTGGAGTACGTCCTATGGACATGGGAAAAATGTGTATGATCTTTGGTAGTGAGTTGAAGAGCACGCAAGGAATCAACGAGCCCCAGATCAGTGATTTTCTGTTGCATCCAACATGGGAAAGTACTGGTGGCAGCCCTGTTGGTACTGGAACTATCCAGAGATCCCTGCCACGTGAGATTAAAATCCCCCAGCAGCACAATATCATCTTCAGCAAAACCCCCTATGAGGTCAAGAGCCTGAGAAAGGTAGGTGGCTTGCCCAGAGTTCGGTGCGTGTAATGAGACAAAGGTACAGACCTTGCCCCTCAAACGACCCTTGACCAGCAGTAGTCTCCCCTCCCTATCAGATTTAAAAGACACAAATTGAAAATTCGCTGAGACATGGAAAAGCAAGCGCACCCCATTGTGTTTCGAAGTGGCAGAGAAGGTATAAATCAGTGGGTAGCTTCTGTGACGCAGCCTAGAGACCTCTGCCCTCTTAAGATGAGTCTCTTGCAATGCTACCACCTCAAATTTGTGATCCGTCAAATACTTCCAAATCTTTTGGCGCTTCTGCAGTGAATTCAGACCCTTTACATTCCAAGAAGCAATGTTAACCATCAGAGAATATTACCCCCCCTCCCCCCAGACTGCTGCAGGAACCCCCAACTCCCTGGAGTGGCCCCTTCACATTGAGGGCCCGACCCCGACCTCGATTCGCCGCCCAACCCTTCCACCACTAGTAGAGTAGAAACCTGTCTCGCCAAAAAAAATCCAGCCAAGTGAACAAAATCACCCCCCACAGTCATGACTGGAATTCCCCCCTTAACTCCCCCCCAACATTCCCAAAACTCCATTGCCGAAGGACCCAAAGACCCCCGGCTCAGACCCTCATCTCAAAGGAAGGAATATTGGGTGTCATGGACAAGACCTGCACCTCCTGATCATAAAGCTAGGAAAACCAGGGAACAATAAACTGGCAATTAGTCAAGAAAATAAAAACCTCAGTGTCCTCATTATGTCTAAGCAGGCGGCCATCAGCTCTCCAGTGTCTTGACCACCGGCAGTTCCAGTCGTGGTGTCTCTCATAGCTTAGGCTTCACCAAAAAGCCTCAGAGCCACATAGCGGGCAGACAGGGTAAAACAAAACCCTACAAAAGTTGAGAAGAGACCAGGTGGCTCCCAGGACGTGTGTCAGAAGCCGGCGAACAACTGGACCCGCAGTGGTTGACGTTGCAGCGGCAGACTCCAGAGGCCAAGACAGTTCCAAAGACAGAAAAAAGAATTCACCGGTCATGATGTTCAGCACCAGCAGATCATGCCAATACCGGGACTCCGCTGAGAACCCCACCAACCAAGAAGCCGTCAACAGCAGAGTTCGAGTGGAGTGTTCATTTTACACCCAGCCGGTTTCCCTGAGGCCATAAAGAGAGAACGAAACGTCAATTATGCCTTGTGCCATGGGTTGGGGCCACTCCGCGGTGGTCCCATTGCCACCGAAGACCCATTGTTGGAGGCCTCCTCGGGAAGCGGAAGACAAAGATCCCTAAGACCCTCCGTCAGGTCGGAGATGTGGTGAGATTTGTTGCCGTATTCAAAAATGAGCCCAAAGGGGAAGGACCATCTGTAGCGAATCTTATCCTCCTGCAGTTTAGGTGATAGGACGCAACGTCTGTCAGCGGGCCAAGGTCACCGCTGCCACATCCTGATACAGAGAGCACCCATGACCTTGAAAGGACACTTCCTTCAGCTTTCTGGAGGCCGAGAGAATGGCTTCTTTCACCTTAAAGGAATGCACCTTAACCAGGACATCTCGCGGGCACCTGCGACTCCCCGTCTGGAGGGCTCCTACTCGATGTACTCTGTCAATCTTGATCTTGAGCTGCTGAGGCGCGAGAATCTCAGCGAAGAGACCCGACATGAAGGCCTCCAGGTCCGGCCCATCCGCTCCCTCCTCCAGACTCTGAATCCAAATGTTCTCCCTCATGGTCCTGTTCTCCAAGTCCTCCACCTTGAGCAAAACATGTTGGAGCTGGGCCTGAAGGGACTGTTGTGTGTCTTGCATCGTGGACTGGGTCGTCGCAAGACTCTGGGTTTGCCCCTCCACCTCCAGAAGTCGGGAACCCCCAGCATCTACATCCTGCTGCATAGTAGTGAGCTTCTCCATGATATCAGCCTTCAATTGGTCCACCGAGGTACGCAGGTCTTGTTTAAACTCTCGGCAGAGCTCCACTTTAAAATCCTGCATTGTAGCCACCAGGTCGTCACAAGTGAGCGTAATTGTCGATGATGGTGCGGTTTCCTCCTTGGAAGCCGGCCTTTTAGAGGCCCTGAAGTATTGAGAGACTTTATTGGAGTTCTTCTTGGGAGGCATATGTTCCCCTCCCCAGAGCTTCGCGCCGTCTAGCTAGGTCCCAAGTAGGACTCAGGGACGACCCTTGAGGAGTGTGACCAGAATCCAAAGGTGTGTGGCTCCTCACCGGCAGCCCCCCAAGCGAATAACCTGCTGGACGCTCCCCTGAAGGCAGCGAGTGCTGCTGGAACTTCCACTGAGAGTTGGAATCCCCTTCAGGCCAGATGTGTCCCCTCACTGCAAGGATCGCTATCCTGAGACCTCACCACAGCACCGCCATCATTAGATCACGGGCACCACACGTCTCGCATTGCTGCCGCCACCATCCGGACGTCCTTAGGTCAGGAACGATGGAGAAGAGTCTCAGGAGCTCAGGGAGAGGGCATCTTGCGTGGCACTTGAAAAACAGCAGGGGAGTGAAGGGCCGCACCCGCACCAACCCTGGGACACAAGCAACACCTCCCTCCGTTGCCTCACCTCTCCAAAGGTACCTTCGCATGTCCCATCTGAGGCAGAGCCATTGCCGGGGCAGACTCCACCCCTCATTCCACTGCACATTGGCGATCCCAGATCGGGGATCAGCAGCTCTCCACTGCCAAGGTACAATGAGAGGCCCCCCTCGAAATCAGCCCGGGGGCCTCCCGAGCCGGCCCAGCGCCCCAGCTGCAGCGCGGGACAATCAGCACCGACTGCCGCAAAATGGTGCCCGGGGTCCGCGATCACCACCAGCTCTCCCCTCAAGTGCCGATTTGGCCTGCCTCCCTGCTTCACAAGTAGCACCCGGCGGTCCGACAGCGCTCAGGAGTCATCGGACCCCTTTAAGGTCAGTAACGCCATCCCTAGCTGCCAAAAGAGATCCTCTGACGATCGGGCGGGTGCGGAGCTGAGCGAGCTTACAACCGCTCCGCCATCTTACTTGGCCACGCCCCCCACTTTTTTTTTTGCAATATGTCGCTTTTTGAGACCTTTCAAAGTGCTCCAATGTGTTACAAAGCTGATTTGCAACACATAAAGATTGCTTTATAACCCACAAATTAGCTTAGCGTCACTTTGACAGCAGATGCATTGCATTAGTTTGCCCCATTAGTCTCACAGATGTGTCAACGTTTTTAACGCATTATGGGACTTTACGACATGGTGCGCCATACCGTATATATGATACGTCCGTGTCACCTGAAGGTGTTGCACCGCAGCACAACTTTTTCTGACACATCGCTGTGTCACTGCAGCGATGCATCAGTTTTCAAAAATATGGCCCTGTGTTTACAGTGTTTCCACATTAAAGTCAGAACTATTGGCTTTGCTGATGTTTGTGATTTAGTCACAGCCTTTGTTTTGTTTTTTCGAGATCTGGGATTAGGGGAACAGTGTTGTGCACTTCTGTATCTCTTTCAGACCAGTGTTTGTCCTTCCCCCTAGGTGTTTGATGGTCAAGTTAGACTTAGAAGAGAACATCTGCTGCATTAGGCAACGCCATAGTCACAAAAGCAAATAGGATGTCACTCACCATGGAGTGTACCAGATTCCTACTAAAAGTATGGAATCTAGCCCGCATTCTAGGGAAAAAGTGGCAACCTGTACGTGATATAAACGATGGCTCAAAAAATACAAGAACCTGCTTGGATGAAATCTCAGTGTTGGCGGTGATTTAATTAACATTTCACAATGCACTTGCATTTTTGGCGCTTGCAAGTATATGGTACAGATATTATTAAGGCTCTATGAGAAGTAGGCGACTCGGCGCCAATTACACAAATGCAACAGGAAAAAATTGCTAAAGCGACGGTGGGTGTGCGTAATGGGAAGCTGATGGGATCCGCATGCTCGTGCCCCTGTTTTTTTAAAATCATTTGAGCATCTATTGGATATAGTGTATGCAAATGTTACAATGTGCAAGTGACCAATTGTGCGCTTGTACAATTGCCAAAGCGATGCTCTGCATATTGTTGGTTTGCTCAAGAGCCTATGTTGATAAACACTCTAGAAAGCATAACGAAATGATTTTGCGCAGGGGTGGAAAGGTGCCGACATTAACGTGAGTTAAAATTCACGCACAGAACACTCTTGCATTTTATTCGCAAGGCACTGTGATAAGCGCTGGTTGAGAGGGAACGAAGCATCTGGAACTTTCAGCACAGAAGAAGATATATTGTGAATAGATTCAATGTCTTACTCTATGTCCTGCGGGATCATAGTACAATTTCCTAGTCGCAAGTTGCAGTACTTAATTGCATGTTCTTGCATATTAATTATTACAATTTGAAGCTTGAAGCCCCTAATTAATGCAAGTTGAGTTGGCATCCGTTGCTGGCAGTCACTGCTCACTTGTCTTTAAAGCTGTGTTTGTCTTAGTTTCTTTTTTCGTTACCTTCATTCGCAAATAGATGGTTATTCAACTGAAACTAGAAGTGCATTGTTGTGACTTCATAATAAGCACCTTGGGGACCACACACCTGCCCAAGCCTCTGGAGATCCCCCTTGAGTAATTAGTGCGCTGCAAAAATCAATATAACATAACATGATATGCACCTGGTGGAACAGCGTTTTCAGTGCGTGCTTCTGGGGTTCCTTAGATTTCATAAGGAAACAATGAAGGTTTCCTATTCAGCTGGGTCAGGGCGGGGCTATTCACCTGCCTCACAAGGCTGGCACCCTGGCTGATTACATTCACAGGAACACCTTCACCTATCCATGACAACGTCATGTAACCTATAACAGTGACTACCTTTCCCACCTCACAACTAAGCAAAATCATCACATTTCTCACATCACAATAAAGCAAATCATTTACGAGTCGAAAGTTAAAAAAAATATATCACCACAAAGTGTTTCGAATGCAAGCTTCAAAATAATGCACCTGCTTGTAAACTAGTTTGCTTTATGGCCTACGAATTTATTTGGAATTTGTTTTGGATCATTAATATTGATTTGCATGTCAGTTTCCTGTTAATGCTATCAAATGTCGTGAAGAATAAAAGGTAGGGACAGTATGGGAAGAATGATTTGATAACTCACGCACTCAGCCCCACTCCCCCCAGATGCATGTATCACGTTGTATCCCTTCTGTAATAAAGCCAACGTACGCACTTCTTGTGGTGGTCATTTTTTGGCCGCAGTTTTTATTTAGGAATACATGTATATTTACTCAGTACTTTATTACACATTATTTTGCAATGTTATTTGTCGCTGAAAGTTATCTGGTCAGTTTATTCGGTTGGGTTTTCTTTTTGTTCCGCGTGAAGGTGGGTGGTGTAGCCGCTGTCCCGGAGTTAGGCCCAACTCGCTACCTGTCGGACTCGTGCTGTGCCTTGCCAACCGGCGGGGGCTGGGCTGCGAGTGCTGTCTCCATTTGCTACCCCCTCTTGGTAGGTCGACTCACCAAGCCGTGAGGCATCGTTAGGTGAGTGGTCCTACCCGCCGTCCTTCGGTCCCCCTTGCCCAGCCGTGAGGCATCCCAAGGTAATTAGTCCTGTCCCAGCACACCGCCCTCCAATGTGCCTCTGTACCAACCATTCTCTTCGTTGTTCTCCGCCAATGCCCTGCTTGCTCCTCAGCCCTGCGACATAGCTGTTCCTTAGGTGTGGGTGGGCGGGTCAACAATTCTCCATCTGGCGCTGTGCTGCTCCCCCGCTCCTGAAGGTAAGAGAATACATGGGGGAGCCCAGCTTATATCTCCCCTGGAGTCCCTCGTCTTGGATGGGGGTTGCCTCCCCATTGGGTCTTTCAAAAGGCACGGGGGCCCCCATTGGCCGGGGGGGGAGGGGGGGGGTCGGCGCCACTCTGTCGGCTGCCGTAGGGGGGGGGGGGGTATCTTCCCTCTCCGTAGACGCTTTTGGCGCCAAAAAAAAAATGGTTCTGGGTGCGGGGGCACGGCATTGGTTATGGCTCCGGCGTCCTATGCCCCCTTTGGGGGCCGCCTATGCGATAACCCATGCACTCAGCCCCACTCCCCCAGGTGCATGTATCATATTGTATCCCTTCTTTAATAAAGCCAACGTACGCACTTCTTGTGGTGGTCATTTGTTGGCCGCAGTTTTCATTTAGGAATACATGTATATTTACTCAGTACTTTATTACACATCATTTTGCAAGGTTACTTGTCACTGAAAGTTATCTGGTCAGTTAGTTCGGTTGGGTTTTCTCTTTGTTCCGCGTGAAGGTGCGGAGTGTAGCCGCTGTCCCGGAGTTAGGCACAACTCGCTACCTGTCGGACTCGTGCTGTGCCCTGCCAACCGGTGGGGGCTGGGCTGCGAGTGCTGTCTCCATTTGGTGCCCCCTCTTGGTAGGCCGACTCACCCAGCCGTGAGGCATCGTAAGGTGAGTGGTCCTACCCGCTGTCCTCCGGTCCCCCCTGCCCAGCTGTGAGGCATCTCAAGGTAAGTGGCCCTGTTCCGGCACACCGCCCTGCGGTGTGCCTCTGTACCAACCATTCTCCTTGTTCTCCGCCACGCCGCCAGGGAGGCTTCCGTCTTCCTGCGGCTCCCCCCTCGCTTTTGTGTGGCGTTTTACCTGCAACCTACCAAGACAATAGCGCCCCAGAACATTCTCATTCCTGCCTCTGACAGGTGCACCCCATCCTGTGTATAGAACTCTGGGCATCCCGTATGGATGAGCCCATGTCTGATTGATTCTAACCCGTTTTTTCTGCAGAATTTGCTTACGGTGAGGTTCAGTTTCTTCCTTGAGTTTTCCACCGCTTTCTGAGATTCTGCCCCCGCCATTCCCTCCTGCTGATCAACTCTGACCGAATGATGGTGGTGCTCCTGAAGGTTATGGCCATTTCCGTGAGATCCCTCTGTATGTTGTGGAGAAGTGTCCTCCTCCCCAAGTTAGCCAAGTCGTTCCCCCCCAGGTGTATGATTAAGATGTCCGGATGTCCGGCTGTTTCTGCCTGTATGTTTGCCAAGGTCGCTGACAGCTGGTCCCATCTCATCCCTGGCCGATCGTACCACAGCACGCAGGTGTTCGCTGGTCGCCCCTCGCGCTTGTGGCCCTCTCGTCGCCACCAGGTGTCCATCCGGTTTATGAATGAGTGGCCCACCACCCAAACCAAGCATGGTCTCTGTCCTGTCGGTGAAAGGACAGCAAAGAGTATTGTCACATGACTGCCGGCAAGCTGGGGGGGGTGCCCCCACTATTTCCCCGCCGGCTCTGACTCTTAAAGCAACTGTGGGCTCACGTAGGTGCGGCATGCCTTTGACCGCCATCTCCCCACAGCTTGTATCCCAGCCTCGCTCATCCCCTGCTGTGCGGCAGTTGTGGCTGCTCCTATCCTGAATGAGTGGGACCCGAAACCCGCCGTGGGTATTCCTGCTATGCTGAGTACGCAACTTAGGATTGCCCTGACCTGGAATTTGCTCAGGTGAGAGCCATCTTTGTGCTTGAACAGGGGACCCACGCCGGCTGGGCTACGGCCATAAAAGCCATCAAGCAACACACCGCGCAGCAGTCCCGGTCCCTGATGCATCGTAATGTCACTATTGCCCCTTTTCCGGCCTGATCTGTTTTTGACCTTCTCAGCCAGATTTCCACTTCACCCTCCTTGGGTGCCACATCACCTGCCTGCAAGCAGTGTTGTGCTGTTCCTGATTTTGCTGGCACTACCAGCTTGCTAACCCTGAAAGCCCCAAAGAAGGTGGTCACTAATGCCGCCCTGAATAGTAGGAGTTCGAACTTGTCATTTGTGGCCCCCTGCAGAGCTCTTAGTAGTAGACCAAGCTTAGTATAGTCAATTCAGCATCTGCTGTCCTTTTTAGTGCCCTCAGTGCATCTCCAGCTCTTCATGGCTGCTCTGATGTAGTGTGATGCTGCCGATTCGTGCCCTGTTGCTATCTTACTGTAGTGTGACAGTGCGGACAGGTGTGCTTGTGCCCATGACCTGGACTTGTTGGCGTTAAATGCCCATTGTATGAACGCCTCGGTTTCCCTGCGCGTTGCCCCTGCTTCACCCAAGGACTGCATGTCTCCTATTTAAATTACAGTGGAGGCGTCTTTTCTATATCTCCTGGCTGCCTCAGGTGCGAGTGCTAAGCTAATTAGCTCTGATAATACAATCCCCCTAGGTCCCACACGGCTCCGGAAAGGGTGTCATGTTCAGGTCTGCGCTGGGTGCTAGCTCCCTGAACTTCGCCATTCTTGCTCTGAAAGAACTGGAAGGCTTTTAGTCAGAAATAACACTGGGTGCACAACCTAAAGTGAACACACTGATAATGACTTAGCAAGTAGGGTGGTGCACCTGGGTGAGTGGGGAGCCCTAGAACCACTCAATGTTTGGTAGTAAACTACCAAATAATATGAATTACAAGTATACCCAATGCACTCAAGAGTAAAACAATGTTCAGTGACATTCAAACAAATAATTGATGTACAAAGCGACAGAAAGATGTTGGAATCTCCAGTGGGAGAGTAGTCTGGTGGAGTCCTTTATTAAATAAAACAGCCAGCCGACACGTGTTTCATCGCTATTGCGACTCCTCAGGGCTATATGTGGCTGTCTTGCGCCAGAAGGTCGCTCAGCTGGTGATACTTCCGACCCAGCCGGGCCCGTGACCATGGATAAAGCAATATCAGTGAAGACGCTGTCGACCCCTGTATGCGTGGATAATCCTTTGTCTAGGTTCAGCGAATAAATCCAATCAGCACTTATATGTAACGTGTATTCGGGCGTACTTCTCAGGCTTGTGCACCAGGAGCACAAGCCTGAGAAGTACGCGGCAACGCTGAAATACATATCGGAATCGGGCGTTCGAACACAGAAGTGGGTCGTACCCGACCCGGAGCTGCTCATTAGCAGCGTGAAACCCCGAGAGATAGCGATACTTTTTTACGCCCGAATACACGTTACATATAAGTGCCGACTGGATTTATTCGTTGAACCTAGACAAAGGATTATCCACACATACAGGGGTCAACAGCCTCTTCACTGATATTGCTTTATCCATGGTCACAGACCCGGCTGGGTCGGAAGTATCACCAGTTGAGCGACCTTCTGGCGCAACACAGCCACACATAGCCCTGAGGATTCGCAATAGCGATGAAACACGTGTCGGCTGGCTGTTTTATTTAATAAAGGACTCCCCCGGACTACTCTCCCACTGGAGATTCCAACATCTTTCTGTCGCTTTGTACATCAATTATTTGTTTGAATGTCACTGAACATTGTTTTACTCTTGAGTGCATTGGGTATACTTGTAAGCCATTCTTGCTCTGGACAGAGCGTCCTCCGCCTCGTTTTCTATTCCCAGAACGTGCTGTACTTTCACGTCTATGTTGCCCTCCAACTGTAATTTAATCAGTTGGCGCATTAATCGCAAAGTATCTGGGCACCTAGCTGTCCCTTTATTAATTGCCTGTACCACTCCTTTGTTAACTGACCATAGTGTCAGTTTCATGTCTTTTAGCTCCTACGCCTGCCTTGTGCCACTTGCTAGGCCACTGCCCCGCGTACCATTTGGTGCCTGGTACTAACCCGAAGCCTGTGCTACCTGACGCATCGGTGAACAGAGCTATAAGCTTGTTAGTTACCCAGCCTATCCTCCATATCAGGATTCCATTTAAGTCTTTGAAAAAGGTATCCCACATTAGTAGATCATTTTTGACCGCCGCCCCTAGCCTCACATGATGGTGCTTCTGGGTCATACCGCATGTCAATTTTGTCAATCGCCTAGCAAATGCCCTGCCTGCTGGGATGACTCTGGCTGCGAAGTTCAGTTTGCCTATGAGCCTCTGCACCTCCCTCAGTGTGGCTTTGTCCCATTCGCACAGGCACCTAACCTCTGCCCTGAAGTCAGCTACCTTGTCTAGTGGGAGTCTGGAGGTCCCGGCGATCGAGCCTATCTCTATCCCTAGGAAAGTCCTGGCCGTTGCTGGACACGCCGTTTTGTCCGTAGACAGGGTAATTCCTAGATCATCTGTCAGTTCCCTAAATTCTGCCAATGTGTTGCTGCATTCTGGAGACCCAGCCGGGCCTATGAAAAAAAAAACTTCCAGGTAATGGAGCTTCCCTCTTGCTGGATGTCTGTCATATAGAGCCTCTCTATGAAGGTGCTGAATACCTCAAAGTATGCACATAAAACAGAGCAACCCATTGGCATCGCCTAGTCAAAGTACACCTACCCCTCCCACTGGAAACCCAGTAAATGTAAACTATCCAGGTGCACCGGGAGCAGGCGGTATGCGGACTCGATGTCTGCTTTTGCCATGAGAGTGCCTCTTCCTGTTGCCCTAACTAGGTCAATGGCATCATCTATTGAAGAGTAATTTACCGAACACACCTCTGTGCATATCCCATCGTTTACCGACACACCATCGGGAAAAGATAGGTAGTGTATCAAACGGTACTGCCCCTGCTCCTTCTTGGGAACTACCCCTAGGAGTGAGATTACAACATCTTTGGACCATTTTGGGGTGAGAGGGCCCTCAATCCTGCCCAGGTGTTTCTCCTTCTCCAGTTTTTTAACTACCACCCCTGGGTGCAGTAATGCTGATTTCAGGTTCCTGTCTGGCGCTGTGCTGCTCCCCCACTCCTGAAGATAGAAGCATACCTGGGGGAGCCCAGCTTATATCCCCCTGGTGTCCCTCACCTTGGCCTTTCTCTCTGTCTCTTTCTCTCTCTCTCTTTCTTTCTCTCTGTCTCTCTCTTTCTCTCTCTATTTCTCTCCTTCTCTGTCTCCCTCGTTCTCTCTCTCTCCCCCTCTCTCTCCCTCTGTCTCCTTCCCTCTGTCTCTGTCCCTCTGTCTCCCTCTGTCTCCTTCCCTCTCGCTCCCTCTGTCTCCCTCCCTCCCTCTTTCTTCTTCCCTCTCGCTTCCTCTCTCTGTCTCCCTTTCCCTTCCTCCGTCTCCCTCACTCTGTCTCCCTCACTCTGTCTCTCTTACTCTGTCACCCTCCTCCCTACCTCCCTCTGTCTCCTTCCCTCTCGCTCCCTCTGTCTCCCTCACTCCCTCCGTCTCCTTCCCTCTCGCTCCCTCTCTCCTTCTCCCTATCTCCCTCTCCCTCACTCTGTCTCCCTCACTCTGTCTCCTTCTCTCTGTCTCCCTCTCTCTGTCTCACTCTGTCTCCCTCACTCTGCCTCCCTCACTCTGTCTCCTCCCTCCCTCCTCCTTACTGTCTGTCTCCTTCCTCCCTCTGTCTATCTTCCTCCTCCCTCCCTCCCTCCCTCCTCCTTACTGTCTGTCTCCCTCCTACCTCTCTGTCTCCCTCCTACCTCTCTGTCTCCCTCCCCCCTCTCTGTCTCCCTCCTCCCTCTCTGTCCTCCTCCCTGCCTCCCTCCTCTCTGTCTTCCTCCCTCCCTCTGTCTTCCTCCCTCCCTCCTCCCTCTGTCTGTCTCCCTCCTCCCTCTCTGTCTCTCTCCTCCTTCCCTCTCTGTCTCCCTCCTCCCTCTCTGTCTGTCTCCCTCCTCCCTCTGTCCGTCTCCCTCTCCCTCCCTCCCTCCTCCGTCTGTCTGTCTCCCTTTCTGTGACTCTCTCCCTTTCTCTCCCTCCCTTTCCCTCCCTCCCTCTCCCTCACTCTCTTTCTCTCCCTCCCTCCCCTCGCTCTCTTTCCCTTACTCCCTCTGTCTCCCTCCCTTTCCCTCCCTCCCTCTCCCTCTGTCTTCCTCTATTTCCCTCCCTACCTCTGTCTCCCTCCCTTTCCCTCCCTCCCTCTCCCTCTGTCTCCCTCCCTTTCCCTCCCCGCCTTTGTCTCCCTCCCTTTGTCTCCCTCCCTTTCCCTCCCTCTGTTTCCGTCCCTTTCCCTCACTCCCTCCCTCTCCCTTTGTCTCCCTCCCTTTCCCTCCCTCCCTCTACCTCTCTCTGTCATCTCACCCTGCCTGTGTGTGCCAGGGCTGAGACAGCTTCCCAGGCACACACAGCCGCGCCTGAGCACTTCACGGGTCTTTAAAAGACCATTTGCATGTTAATGAGGCTTTGTTGTATTTCACCTCTTCGCCCCTGGAGCTCCACTTTGACTATCACTGGTCGCCCGGCCCCCACAGAGCAGCAGAGTCTCTCAGAATCGTGGGCCTACAACCGGCGGGTATGATGTCTGAAAGGTCCACGGGCCGCCGAGGAAGGCTTGCCGGGCCCCTGGCGGCCTGCGGGCCGCACTATGGGTACCTACGTTTTAGATGAAGGTTGGGGTTATTAGGTGCATGTGTGTGTGTGTACGTGTGTGTCTGTGTGTGTTTGCTTTGGTGAAGGTGTGCGTGGTGTGGTTGTGTGTGTTTGGCTTGGGTCTGTGACTGCTTGTGTATGAATATCTGTATATGTGTGGAAGTGTTTGTATGCGTGTGAGTACATGTGTGTCTCTCATATTTAAAAAACTTTTTAGGTAAGTCCTAAAGTCTTGCTTTTTCATGCATTTGCCATAAACACACCAAGTTTTCCACCTGAATGTGTCTGCAGACAGCTCACTTTCTATTGGATAAATTGGTAGGCCTGGGTGGAGCTTGTGACTTTTTACTCTGCAGAATTCTGCGGAGTTGCTGATAAAGTCCACTAAATTGCACGGAGTTCCGCAAGCAGGCGGAGCTGTAACATGTAGTAGTACTGGTCATGTTGTACGTGTTACCCCTGCCGCTTCTAGGCCTTTCCCCCAATCCTAAGATTTGTTGGGGCTATTTGGGGTAGGTCGCACTTAGTGCCCCGTAACTATTTTTCCACATAAGGTATCCACGCCAAATTTGGGTGCTTTTTTTTCCAACAACTTGAGGATTCTAAAGCTATTCAGTCTTTGTGAATTCCCCTGGAGGGGACCAAGAAATTAGCCAAAATACAGCTACATTTTTAGTTGTTGTTGAAAATATGGGGAAAACGTGCTGCAGAAAAACGTTCTGCTTCTTCCCCCTGCAATGGTATCAACAAAGAGTTTGTGGTGCTGAAATGACCATCTTCTCCGCTTTCAGGGACAGGCAGACTTTTGACAGAAAACCAACATTTTCTACACAGCTTAGTCATTTTACTGGGACATAGCCTATTTTTGCTATTTTTTGTGCTTTCAACCGCCTTCCAGTTAGTGGTAGAAATGGGTATAAAAGCAATAACAGACCACGGAAAGCTACACATTTCTGAAAGTAGAAAAAATTCTGAATTCAGCAAGGGTTTTTTTAATTGAAATTAACAGTTGAAAATAAAAAATATTGAAATTGAGTTAAAAAAAAACAGCCATTTGTGCCAACCTGTAACTTCTTCTAAGTATGACAGAATTTTGAAACAATATGCCGTTTCATCTGCTGGGCCCTTATGGTTGCGGGGATATATAGGACTTGTAGGTTCACCAAGAAGTAGTGTGGCTCACTGGTTAGAGGCGGCAGACCCGAGAGCAGAGGACAGCCCGGGACCAGGGTTCGATTCCCGGCTCGGCAGGTTTCTGGACCAGGGTCAGAGGACTCGATAATTCTCTCGCATCGGTGCCCACTCTGATCAGTGATCACACTCGGCAACTCTGGGCATTAGCTTGCCTCATCTTCACTAACGGCCCCACCAGACCGCCGGGGATGCCTGGTCTCACCCTGGAGATACCCATTAAGGGACCATCTCTCAGGGAAGCCAGGAAGGGTTTCGCAGCGGTCAAAGCGCCTTGGGACCCTCCGGGTAAGTAGTGCGCTATATAAATGCCTATACATTTACATTTACAAGAACCTGAGGAACCCAGAGAAAATAACTGACCTGCGTCTTGCAATGGTTTTTCATTGTGTACTGGGTATATAGCAATTCAATAGGTAAAATATAAAGAGTCGAAAATAGGTACCAAGGAAACCTATATATTTCCAAAATGGGAAAGAGTTTAGCAGCACTAATTATTTGCACATCTCTAAATTTGTGGGTACCAATACAAGGATGTGAATTAGAGGTTATTTGTCAAAATGAGTTCTTTTTTACAAATTGTCTTACATTTGGAAGGCAGAAATGCAAAGAAAGTCAATGGGTAATGACACTTGTTCTACTATTCTGTGCTCCCCTAAGTCTCCTAATAAAAATGCTACCTCACTTGTGTGGGTAGGCCTAGTGCCTGCTACAAAAAATGTCCCAACACGCAACGTGGGTACATCACATCTTTCCAGTGCAAACTGCCCCTTTTTAAAAAAAAAATGCCTAGCTGTGGAGTTTGGACCCTAGCTCAGTCGGCATCAGAGGAAACCTAGCATTCCTATACATTTTTAAAACCTAGACACCCATGCAAATCCAGAATGGGGTGACTTGTGAGCCTCTCAGCAGGTTGTGTTACCCAGAATTCCTCGCAAACTTCAATCTTTGTCAAAAAATACATTTCCACAAATTTCTGTGATTGAAAGTTCTGGAATCTGAGGCGAGCCACAAACGACCAGTCACCCAGCATTCCCCAGTCTGCTGATAAAAATGGCACCTGACTTGTGTGGGTAAGCCCAGTACCCAATGCAGGAAACGGCCTGTTAAATTTGGGGGGTCTCTGGTTGGCACAGGTAGGTACTTGTGGCAAATAGGGACCCTTGCCTCTAGTCAGGGTAAGGGAGTACACTCCTAAAATAACCCCTGCTCACACTCTTGGTAGCTTGGCATGAACACACAGTCTTATCTCAGAGGCAGTGTGTAAAGCATTTGTGAACACATACAGTAATCAAGTGACAACACTACAGATGGATACCACACATGTTTTATATAAAAAATAAGTATTCTTTATATAGACTTAACACAAGACCACAAACAACGAAAATCCACAATACTGTACTTAAAATGGTAGTTATAGCTTAGTTCTCTTAATTTTTTTAAATCGGACACTTTGAGTCAATGCACCTAAAGATGCGACATGCAGGGCAACAAAAGTGTTGCAAAGATGGAAATGCGGCAAGATCCGGTGCAAAGAAATAAAGACGTGAAGTTCTTCCTGATGCAGCACACTTCTCCGATGTTGTGAGACGTCTCGGCTCGATGCGTCAGCTGCAGCGGCGACACCCTTGTTAAGTGATGTGACGACAGTGACTTTCGCGGTGACACTCTTCTCCGACGATGCGAAACGCTTCTCCTCAATGCGATAACTGCAGCGGCGACATTCTTACTCAGTGATGTGACGGCAGCGGCTGCGACGGCGACACGCTTCTTCCTCGTTGCGAGTCTCTTCTCTTGATGCGGTGCAATGTGTCAGCTACAGCGGCGACATCCACGATGTGATGGCAGCGGCTGCGAAGGCGACTCACTTCTTTGGGGTTGCAGGACATTTCTTGAGATGCAGTGCAATGCGTCAGCTGCAGCGGCGACGGCGACACTTGTTCAGTGATGCCACTGCAGCATTTGCGACGGCGACACGCTTCTTCCTCTTCAGTCGCACTTCCAGCTCCTTGCGACACAGAGTCCCTCAGAAGGCCCAAAACAGCAGCAGGTACTTCCAAAGAACTATTGGGGAGCGGGGGGTTGAAGTCTGTTGTCCCTGAGACTTCAGCAGGAGGCAAGCTCTTCTCTCAAGCCCTTGGAGATCCTTCACAATTTGAATAAAGTGCACACAAAGTCCTTTCTCCTTTCTTTGGCAGTCAGGCAACCACTGCAGGCCAATCCCCCAAGCAGCACTTCAAATCAGGGATAGTCTCTCCTCAGTTTCTTCAGGTTCCTCTCCTTAGCAAAGGTTTCTTCTTGTTTGTCCAAAAGCGATCTAATTCTCTGGGGTTTGGGTCCCCTCTTTTATACACAGTTTCTCTTTGTTCTCTGAAGGCAGAGAGGGATTTGCCTAGTCCAAACCAGTCCTGGTCAGTCCTGGAGCACTCTGTTTACATGACTCCTTCTTTCCTTTGACAGTGTGGGCCAGGGACATCAGACACACCACAGGGGGTGGAGCCGGCATTGTGGAAGGCAGGCACAGCCCCTTTCAGGTCCCAGGTGCAACTCCTCCAACCCATCTACATGCAGATCTCTCTATTCAGCCCTGTGCCAAGTCACCCTGTCTCCTGGAATCCCCCTGCCCCTGTCACTCAAACTCCAGACAAGGAATACACAGCCTAGCAGAGGCAGGCTTGGATAGTTAGACAAGAAAATACCTACTTTCTAAAAGTGGTATTTTCAAACACAGAATGCTAATATCAGCTTCACTAAAATATGTATTTTATCATTCTGAGTTCAGGCATATTAAACTCGAATTTCTACCTAGTTCCCTGAGTCAGTTAGGATTATAAAATGTAATAATCTAACTGCCCATATTTGAAAAAAGTTAATTAGGAACTGGTTTAAGTAAAGGACAAAACCTGACAAGTGACAGCAATGACTATAGGGAAACAAAGTGCATGGTACAAAAATATAGATTTTATTTTATTAGATTATAACAGTTTCTTTATATTTATTATAAAAACATTTTCTACTTTTTTTTGAAGGATTTTACTGTGTGTGCGCCTCTATTATACATGTGATGGTTGATCTACATGTATATACACTTCATTAGGATCTTAGTGCGGTTCAATACATTTCAAAAAAGATAATGATTTGTGAACGGATAGAGGCTTGTTTCAATACACTATACATAAAACATGGCTAAATATGACATCTACGCGCGTTTCGGCTGAGGGCCTTCATCAGGGAGCCATGTGGATGTCCAAGTGAACCTGGATGCGATTGGTGCAGATTCTCAAAGGGAGGGGGGTCAAATTTGTCTGAAATGCAGGACTGTCTGTCTCGAGATGTAGGTACTTTATTCAATGTTTTACTCGCTTCTCCTTTTGGTAGGATTTTCTGGTATTTATATATGCAGTGGGATTTGAGGGCTGTGGAATTGGTCCTGCAAGGTTGGAGGGCTACGAGCTCCTGTCACCAATGGGGTAATGTGTAGATAATCTTTAGAATGTGTCTAATCGTTCTCCAAATGGTGGCCTGTGGACGGCTTTGCAAGCGCTGACAATCTTTAAGATGTGTCCACTGTTCCTTCAATGGGGGTCGATGGGCATCTTCAAGAGCGCTGACAATTACCGGACGGGTGCGAGCGCTGACAATCTTAAAGTTGTGTCCACTAATCCTCCAATGGGGGTCTGTGGGCGTCTTGAAGAGCGCGGACGGTTATCGGGCGGGTGCCGTCATAGCGGTAATGATGCAGAAAAGCTCTGATAGAGGAATTGTGTTCGCCTTCCAATGGGGGGATCTGCCGGCGTCTTTACGGATAGAGCCAGGTGTAATCTAACTGCCCATTCTGGCCTATGGGGAATAGGTAGCCTTGCAATAGTGAAAAACGAAAATGGCTGTAATTCACTATTAGGACCTGCCACACACATCAGGGCTTGTCCTACCTTATACTTACAATGCACCCTGCCCTTGGGCCTACCATAGGGGTGTCTGATATGAAGAAAATGGAAGGTTTGGGGACTGGCAGTGGGTGCACTTTCCCAGTCAATATGGCAGTGCCAGACTGCTGCACACAGGCTCTGCAATGGCAGACCTGAGACACACATTTACAGGCTGCTTCTGTGGGTGGCACAACCAGTGCTGCAAGCCCAGTAGCAACATTTGGTTTACACGCCCTGGGTACACTCAGTGCACTGTACTAGAGTCTGATAGGTAAAACAAACCAGCCAATCATGGAACCACTAATCCATACATCAATTTACAATAGGGAGAGCATATGCACTTAAGCACTGATCAGCAGTGGTAAAGTGCCCAGAGTCATAAAACAGCCAACAACAGGTCAGAAGAAGTAGAGGAGGAAGGCAAAAAGTTCAGGGATGACCCTGCAAAAAGGGCCAAGTCCAACACAGCCCAAAACACAACGTGGACACATCACCTGTTCCAGTAAAGACAGACCCTTTTTACGCATTGTGCCTAGTTGAGGATTTAGGACATAGCTCTGCTGTCACCTAAGAAAATCTAGAAAACCCACACATTTTTGAAAACTAGACATCTAGGGGACTCCAGGATAGATTGACTTATGTGGCTCTCACCAGATTCAGGTTCTGTTACCCAGAATCCCTTGCAAACCTCAAACTTTGTAAAATAAAACATTTTCCTCAAATTTCTGTGATGGAAAGTTCTGGAATCTGCAGGGAGCTACAAAATTCCAGCCACCCAGCATTCCCCAAAGTCTCCAGATAAAAATGGTACCTCACTGTTGTGGGTAGACCTTGTACCTGCAACAGGAAACAGCCCAAAACACAACGTGGACACATCACATTTTTACAGTGAAAACTGATCCTTTCTTCGTAATGTGCCGACCTGTGTATTTTGGACCATAGCTCTTCTGGCACCTAAGGAAACCTAGCAAACCTATACATTTTTTGAAAACTAGACATCCAGAGGAAACCAGGATAGAGTGACCTATTTGGCTCTCACCAGATTCTGTTACCCAGAATCCCTTGCAAACTTCAAACTTTGCACCCAAAAAAATCCTCACATTTCTGTGATGGAAAGATCTGGAATTTTTGTGGATCCACAAACTTCCACTCACCCAGCATTCCCCGAAGGCTCCCAATAAAAATGGTACCTCACTTGTGTGGGTGGGCCAAGTACTCGCGGCAGGGAAGGACCCAAAACGTTTTGTGGAGACATCAAAATTATCTATCACAAAATGACCTGGTTTTGCAAGTGGGGCACCTGCGTTTTTGGACTCGGGATTTACGGCCATCTAGGCAAACCTACCAAACCCACAAATTTCTGATAAACGAGATACCCGGGGGAGTCCAGGGATGTGTGGCTTGTGTGGATGCACCAACAATTTCCTACCTAGAATCCATGCAAACCTCAAATTTAGCTAAAAAACAAATTTTCTCTTCATTTCTGCATGGGATCAATGTGCCGGCACAAATGGCTTACCACACAGCGTTTTCTTGGTCTCCAGATAAAAATGATACCTCACTTGTGTGGGTGTCCAACACAGAATAGCCTAAAACAGTATTTTAAAAAAAAATAGCGCTTAGAGTTTGCTGTGCTATATCCTCAATACCTATGTTTTTGGCCCTTCTCACACAGTTCCCTCATATACCAGCAATGTGGTGTGACTCCCTAAAACAAGGAAGCTGCACAATAAAAACCCTAATACACACAGATTACTTCGCTAAGCTCATGAGAATCAATACACAGTCTTCATGAGTTATGCAATTTTTTTAAGTTTGGCTGAGCAAGCTGCTTTTCAATGATTGTGTCTTAGGTATCAGGATGCAGCACATCAGAGGTTCAGACTCATACCATCATGCTAAATTAGCCTGAGCAAGAAAACACGGCGGCAGCAGGTTAATTTATTTGCATTAAATTACTGCCTTTCATTACTTGTATAATCCACCCCTCTTGAGCAACTATGCCACCTCCATATGTATTAATTGTTGTGCTTCTTGCCATATTCCATCTTCACTACTTTCAAATATTTCATCAAACGTTTCATCAGTATCATATTTTTAATCATTATCAACATAGCCATTTCTGTTATCATAGGCTTTGAGAAAGTAGGAGGGAGAGATAGTGTTTGAAATGGAGGCAGTGCAAACTACGACAAGAATGATAATCAGTAAAACAATAATGATCTTAACAAATTTAAATATTTTCATATCCCAGTTTTCAAAAATACTTTGCAGTCATGACCAGAGGTTCCACCAGGCAAAGAAGTCATAAATAGTGCACAAGTCAATCAGCCAAACAATCAATATTATCTCTATTCGGTTTTGATTTAAAATCTACAGATAATACAAACAATAACAAATACATACAAATGTAAAACATATATGTAAAAAACAGCCAGAAATACAATAAATAGCTTGCAAATGACAATTGTATAGAATTACTGATGTTCACAGTACCATTGAGAAAACTAGGTATCATAAAAAAAGTATAATTGCTTGGAAGCATTTTTAGATAAATAAGAGTAGGGCTACATTGTGCAAAATTAAGCGTTTCAAAGCAATAGTATATAATACTGCTTGCAAAAATAACAAAAAAACTGACAGAAAAAGGTAGGGTTGACTGTCTGCAGACATTATCACAAGGGCAGGGTAGACAGTGTTCAGGAAGACGCCAACCATTTGGGAAACTTTAACGAAAATGCTTTGTGGCTAATCAAAATGAGTTAACAGAATTGGGACTTTGGAGGACATACAATATAAGTTACGCCCCCAGGAATTTTTTGGCAAGTGGTTAAGTCCAAGTTCGACTGACACCGCTGTTTGGGCTGCATTGAGCTCAGGTGGTCTATATTTATAGGAACAGGTTGAGCTACAAGCTACCTCTTTAGGTCTTGCACGGTGGCTGGTAGCATAGGCAGTTAGGGAGAGGAGAGGCAATTTTTTCAAGTTTTAGTCAATCTAAGGGTCTCAGCGCTCGTTTTAGCACAGTATGGAGCTGTGTGCTACTGGAGAGACGACGGCTCCTTCGAGAAGCCAGGCACAACGATCTTCTGAGGAGCGCTGAGGAGGAGCTCCTTAGGCAGCTGCGGTGGGCGCTGATGTCAAGGCGGAGGTGGGGTTTGCATGCTCGACTTCACGTCCAAATTCCCCAAAATAGTCATCACAGGTAGGGAACTGGCCCCAAAAGGTGCTGCTTTATTAGTGACGCGAGCCCAGGTGCAAGGAGGCCACTTAGCAAGGGCTGCTTTACACAAGTGTGCTGGAAGGGGAGGGGCGGGGAGGGGCGGGGCCTCAAATTTATCTGCACTGGCGGAGACCCCTGGGGGCAAGTCTATGAGCTTCCAGCTTGGAGGTGGGGACACAAAGCCCTTCCTTTGGGCCAAAATTGATGCTGATAAAAAGGGGAGCCCTCAGCATGGATAGATAACAGGCCAGGAGAATTAGGCAGGAGTCAGTCTTGCCAGCGTGATTAGGACCCCTGCATCTGCTTTTGCCAGAGCAAACCTCATTTGGAGCGATAGTGAGGGGGAATAGGGAGGCGAGGTCAGTGCATGGGAGGATCTTGGGCAAGGGGAGCTGAACACTATTGTTCCATCTGTGCCGGAGGCCCAACTTTTGGGTGACCCCAGTGGGAGCGAAGGGGGCCATAGACAGGCAGGATGATGTTAGGCAGAAGCCAGGGGTGCTGTGGGTGGAAGCCAAAAGGTTAGCTATTTTGCAAAGCGCAGCATGTGAATTTCCCACAGGGCACAGCAGTTGGGTCTGGGTGCCCTCGTCAGGAGCAGGCATTAAAACAAGGGCAGGTCCGGCCAGTACACATGGACTTCACCACAATCTTTTAGTTGCAGCGGCGGATGGTGGTGAGGACTTGGGAGAGTCTGGTGTGGCTCCCTTACCCCAATGTGAAGGTATAGCTTGGTCTGGCACGTTCAGCTTGTTGGTGTTGTGGGACAATGGAGGTACCACAGGTGGAAGGTCTGGTGGGGCCTCTACCTTGGGGAGTGCTGGAGAGTCTGGTGTGGCCACTCGCAAGAAGATGGAACTTTGCAAGAGGCATGCGTGGTGAGATGCTCAATTGATGGAAGCCCATCCAGGCCCCAGTGGGGCTCCATGGCTTGAGAGTGTGAGTGGTGATAATGGTGCGGTCAATTGGGGAGACAGTAATTAGGAAGGAGGAGAGTTTGTTGAGAGTAGTGAGGCAGGGGTTGCGGCAAGTGGCCAGATGGGATTGGGGGGTTTTCTAAACAGGTGTCCCTGCAGGACAAGCCGGAAAACAGGAGGATTCTGGCATCTCAAAACCTTGGCATATGGGTTCAGCTTGTTTCAGAGCAGGCACCAATCATGCTTATGATAAACACTAGCAGGGGAGGAAGGGCCCATAAATGGTTTTGAAAGGAGTGGAAGCTGGCAGGAGTGAAGAGCACAAGGAATCAGACTTGCAGTTGTGCATGTTATGTTAGGGACAGGGGTGTTGAGGGAGACCAGGTGGCAATCGTATCAAGGGTACACATGGGGGTAAGCACAGGTAGTGGGGTCAGGGTAGTTGCAGGAAGGGGGAGGAAATAGAGCAAGCACTACAGGGTGATGTAGGGGCGGTAATGGACCAAAAGGAGGAGGTTTCATATGCTGTTTCACGGGGTAGTAGGAAAGAAAGCAAGGAGCTTAAGGTAAAATAGCTGCCTTACATGATCATTACAGAGCCACTGGGGGTTCATTTAATAAAAGTGATAAAGGACAGGATCTGGAAAGGGAAATACATAAAAGTTTTTAGTTTGCTGCACAGGGAGATCAGGGTGAAAGAGGGGTCCAAAGAGGAAGAGTATGAGCTTGCCAGGCAACCTAAGGTTCCAGTCACAATCGAGAATTGCCCCGCAGTGTTTTTGATCTATGCTAGCATATACCAAGACAAATTTCCAGAATGCTGTGTGGAATTTTTCAAGTATGTGGAAGTGAACTGAAAGGCAAACATTCCATCTGAGGACTACGACTGGGTGAGGTATGATGAGGAAGAAGGAAAATAGGATGATTTGGACAATCAAAATCAAGGTATCCCTCTGTTTAGAAGAGACATTTTTTAAGAAGGGGGTTGTTACGTGCCACACCAATACACCACATCAAAAGGAGGGGGGGAGGGAAAAAGCATTTACTTTATCCCCTTCGCTGCGGTGGCTATTCCGCCGCAGTGCTAAGGGGGTGGGGCGCCGAGCGGCGGTTCCGTGCTTCTGACGGAACCGCTCCGTCACGGCTCGCGGGTAAGCTGTGCTTGTGACGGAACGGTTCCGTCACGGCCCCGCCCGTTCTTTAGAACGTCAGCGCAGGCGTGGAATTCGCGCCGCGCAGGCGCGCCGGCAGGGCTGTGACAGAACCATTCCATCACCAGCACAGCCCACCCGTGGCTCGTGACGGAACGGTTCCGTCACGAGCATGAAAGAGGTTAAATAACCTTCGCCCACTCTAATAGTGGTATGCTTCATGCTTGGGCTCATCCTGACCTCTAAAAGTCAAAATGGGCTCGACCATGTTTCAACGTTGTCTTTTTATAATGTTATCTAGGGGGCTGCGTAAAAATGAAATACACATTTCTCATCCACTCCCAGGGTATCCCTTTATTAGCAGGGTGGATGAGAAAGATACAAAATAACTATAAAGGGGATTGAGGATACTATGGTGATATGGCCCTTTAATTCGCCAACATGTTTCAGCCCTATGCTTGTGGCCTGTTAGGTCCTGGGCTCCCGTTAGGGTGGCTTTGTTTTCGTAGTATTCCCTCGGTGATGTATATTCTGTACGTGGAAATCTTCCTGTTGCATGCATTCTGAGTCTAGGCATGCTCAAGGCAGTTGTATACTTGCCAATCCAAACAGTACCTGTAAAATAGTTATTTGTTTATATTGATGAAATATGGCTAAAGATAGAAAATGCTCGGCAGTTATCAGGAAGGTTGCTGGATTTCAAAGATAACATGCAGTGAGAGGAATTTCTGAACCATATAGAAACCCTGCTAGCAAACTCTTTATGCTTGAAGTTCAAGTACAGCATCCTACCTGATAATGAATTCTGCAGTAAATGGAAGGATGCTAACATATTTCCCATCTGCCCTTCATGTATGGGTGGACATGAAACCAAAGAACATTTTCTGTTCTTCTGTCCCAAGTACACTCAGATTAGAAGAACTTGGTTAATTCAGTTATGCCCAATTTTAGCCGCAAACCGTTTAAAATATATTATTAGGATTTTAAAAAGTGACTGCACTACATGTTTAATGTTTACTGTATCCAGATATTTGTTATACGCTTGGAGACTAAGAATCAGGATGTTGAAATTACTTAATAGCCACTGACTCAAGTATAGAAGTACTGTAATGCCTTTGATTCAATGTTTTGTTCACTACTGAGAAATAGTTTTACAGATTTGTAAAATTTTAATATTAGGAGGTTTTTTTATGAGGTTTTAGTTACTGGTTGATCCGATTCAGTCAGTCAGTCAGTCAAAAATAACTTTATTTGGTTTTCACAAACCATAAAGCATATAAAACACATTTCATTTAAAACTTTTTCAGTTCTTAAAATTCCACATACTTCCTTTGTGGCACCAAGCCTTCAGTCTTTGCCCTCGTTTATAAGTAAGCTTTCTACAGCTATCATAAATTTTACCCCCCTGCATATTAAAATGTTTGATGCGGCACCCAGCCAACTTGTCGCCGCCTGTCTGCAGGTGCGGATGTTTAAATCATTAAAAACAGTTCTCAGCAGCTTCCTTCTTTCTGATTTTACAGTTTCACAGACACACAGCAAGTGGCTCAGAGTTTCAGTGTGATAGCCACATAAACGACATGTCTTTGTTTGATGCTTGTTTTTCCAGGAGGGCGCCAAGTCTAATGAACAAAGGTCTCCAAATCTGTATGCCATGAATCTCCTTTTTAAGGACAATCGGAAATGAGCTGCTAGATAGGGTTGTGGTCTTAGCCGTGTGTAAGAATTTATTATGACCCATGCGTGGCGGCGTCTTAGTAATCCCCTTTTATCCTCCATGAAGGATAATGCTTTTGCTTTGTTATTGCAAGCTTTTTTAAAAGTGGACTTTTCCATCTTGCTGTTCCAAAGCCCATTGATCTCTAATTCATCCAGTGCTATCCGCAGTTGGTCCCCCCACGTATTTGGGGTTCTTTGCTCCATTTGTTGTTTTATTTCGAACCAGCATAAGTTGTTTAAAGTTCACAACTCTGCTGCTCTGAGTTTCCAGCATAGATTTACCATGGTTGCCTTCCTTTGGAATTCCTGGTTCTGTAATCCGAATTCCAAACGAATTTGTGCTGGCGATGAACCTTTGAAGAGGTTGAATACCGTTTCATAATCCTTGGTTTGTAATTTGTTTAAGATGTTACATTCTTAGCCATGCCAGGTTTCCAGACCGTAGGACAAGGTTGGTAGCAATTGGGCTGCCATGATTTTTAAGAGATGCCCGTGTGAAGGGCTTTCCAGTTTCTTGGATAATTGTTTGTAGGCAAATATTAAGGATTGGGCTTTTGATGTAATCTCCTTTTTCTGCTCCACCGTTGACAGATTTCTTGACATTTTAATGCCTAGGTATTTATAAACACTTGTTTCCTCTATTTGACAGTTCTTTGCATACCATTTATAGTTTACTTGTCTTGGGCCCGCTAATCTTACCACCTTCGTTTTAGATTTATTCAATTCTAAACCTTGGGTGTCCAGGTAGTCTATAAGTTTGTTTATTGTCCTTTGCAGCCCTATCGGAGTTTGACTTACCAGGACAATATCATCTGCATACTGTAAGTATTGAACCGGCTCCTTTGCCAAAATCGGAGGGTGTCCATTTATTTGTTCTAAATGACTGTTCAAGTCTCCTAAGTATAAATTAAACAAGCATGGTGAAAGGACGCATCCCTGTTTTAGTCCGTTTGTTATATTTATTTTTGAGGAGACTCTTTGTCCGTCCCCAAGTTTAACAGTGGCCCATGTTTCACTGTATAGTGATTGTATTGCATTAATCAGTGGCTGTGGCAATCCCCATACTTTAAGTTTCTTCCACAAACGGTCCCGCGGCACTCTGTCGAATGCCGCTTTTAGGTCAATGTAGCAAGCCACTAATACTCCCTTTTTCCTTTCAGCTTTTTCCGTAAGAATTGTCAAGGCTGTTAGATTAGTAATGGTGCCCATACCCCGTCTGAAGCCTGTTTGAAATTTTGGGATGATGTTGTTTTCCTCTGTCCACTCTTGTAGATGTTCCAGGATACATGAGGCATAGAGTTTGGCCTCTACGTCGATCAGGGCAATCAACCTGTAATTCCCGGGTTCTGTTCTGGTGCCGCTCTTATAAATTGGGTGGAACAGGTTACCGCTCCAGGACTGTGGGATCTTGTTTTCTCGGAAAACCTGGTTAAAAAGAGGGGTTAGATATTTTGCCCAAACGTCCGGGTCTCGTTTGAACAGGGCATTGGGTAGCCCGTTGGGGCCTGCTGCTCCTTCCGCTTTCAGATTTTTTATCAATGTTTTTATGTGTTTAACGGTTGTCAAAGTTTGATCATCTGCTTCCCAGCTAAACTGGATTTTTCCACTTTCGATAGTAGTACTGGTTGTCTCGGGGTACGTTTCTTTTTCCTTTACATTCAGTGACCTTGCTGCATCCGCCTTTTCTGTTCCTAGTGTGGGGTTGTACAATATATCAATGTATTCTAACCAAGTGTTTTCACTTATTCCGATGTTGTATTGCTTTCCGAATCCTTTCATTAGTTTATTGATTTTGCCCCAGAATTCTTTACTGTTTGGTAATTTACTTGCCCACAGCAGATCTTCCCATAACTTTTCTCTGTATTTCCTTTTTTCCACTCTACATTCCACCTTATAGTCTTTTCTCATTTTTTGAATCGATCCGCTGTCTGTTTTTTTCCCCATTTTGATTGCTTGAGCTTTTTGTCTTAGCACTTTGGCAATATTTCTTTTTGTGTTTCTCAGCTGTGTTGTGTACCATGGCTCTTTAACAGCCCCGTGATTACCTTTGCTTATTGGTTTTGCCGGAAATTTGTCCAGGAGTGCTTCACATAGGTTTACCCAGTTATTTAATAATTTTCCTGCTGACTCCTCAGCATTCTCTATGTGTTAGTTCACCATGTTCATTATGTCTTCCATGATGTTTCCTCTCCATTTAAGCTTCCGTAAATTATATATTTCAGGCCATGCTGCTAGTGATGCTACATACTCCTTTTGCTTAATGTTGAAGTATAATACTGTCTCCTGAGGGAAATGATCGCTCTCAGGTCGTGTTGAGATGTAGAAATTTTCTACCTTGGGCGTTAGCTCTTTACTAATTATCGTATAATCAATAATTGATTGTTTTTTTCCACAGGAAAAGGTAATACCGGCCGGTTGATCTCCCTTCATGTTTCCATTTAGGATGACTAGGCCTAGTTTTTTCAGCTCGTTTCGTATATTTTGGTTTTTATTCTTATTCTTAGTCATCTTTCCTCCTGTCAGGTTATAGTTGAAATCCCCTGATATAATCATGTTGTGATATTGATGTGTGACTTGTAGTGTTTTTATTAAGTCTATTAAGGATGACAGTTTCTCCTCTTTTTTGTTCTTTGCCGGATGAATATATATGTTGAGAATTATTAGCTTTTCTCCCCCGCCTTCTCCTTGTGCGGGGAGATTTTCTTCCACTTTTACTATTTGGATCCAGTTTTCTCCGGAATCCATTTCCTCCGTTTTCCAGTCATTTTCTATTGCAATGTATGTGGACAACCCCCCTCTTGGATGCCCATACTTGGAGGTTTTTTCCGCCATTATGTGGAATTCTTCGTAGCCTTCCAAATGCTTTGGAGAGGTGTTCCAAGTTTCTTGTAGCAATATTACTTTAAAGTTACTTAAATAGGTGAGGGTTTCTTCATCTTGTTGCATTTCGTTAAAACCGTGAACGTTCCAGGAGCAGATCATGGTCTTTTTCTCATTTTGAATTACAGCCTTATTGTTTTGTTCCCCCCTTGCTGTGCTGTATTCTTCAGGATCGATGTGAGTTCAAGGTGAGGGCTAACCAGGATCAGTCTTGATTTCCTTCCGACTGGGTGGCTGTTTTCCTATCCGTAATGTTTTGCACTCTGGCTCCCCTGCATGTCTCTTGATTTGGTGACGTACTTCTGGCTCCTTTTAGTACCATAGGAGAATTTCCCTTTATTTTCGGAAACCTGGCTGCCTCGTCATTTATTAGCGGGTATGGGTATTTGATTAACGGTGGGTATGATATTATTATGCCCCAGGTTGCAAAGGTCTCCCTGGTGGAGAAGATCAGTTCTGTTGTCTCAATCGATGCCCATGTTGTTCTACTTACTTCCGAATCCATCTCCATGTTTGTTTGGACATATTCTAGTGCCAGGAGATCGGACGATGGGATTTCCCTTAATTTTGGGATTTCTCTGAATAATCTCATTATGTTACCCCTATTTAATGTGTCGTTTTTTCCCTTAGTTTGATATTCGGGCTTAAAGATTAGTTTACGGCCTGTTTCTGCTGGGTTTTGTTGGGGACCCTGATTTCCATTTGGTTCCCTTTTTTCCCTTGTCCTTTCCCCCGCCTTAGCGTAGATCGTGCATTCGATGGTGGGCAGTCCCTTTGAGCTTGATTTCGACGTTGCGGCTTCTTCTTCATTTCGACTTATTTTATCCTCCTTTATGCTGAGTGTTTTTACTGTCCTAGTCTTTTCCATTTGTTTTTTCTCCGATAATGTTTTACACGTCCTGCCATTTTTGTCCAGGGTAGTTGATAGATGGCAGTCTGTACTTGTGGCTCTTTTTGTCCACCCCAAGCGTGGAAGGGTATTCTCAGATGTGAGACCCTTGCTCATTGCACCATCAGGATTCAAGCAAACCGGGCCGAAGACGGCTGTAATGCCAGAAACCGGTCCCCGGGAGCTTGTTTCCTTCCCAGTGTAAGAATTGGCTTTTGTAGTTTGGTTTGCCCTGTTCCCATCATGCACTGGGACAGGAACAGACTAATTTGCATACAGCCAGGTTCTGAAACTGGGATGGTGCAGTGAGCTAAAAAACGGTGTTGGATCTAGCCCTGATCTCTTGACTGGGTGAGAGCTTTCTGCTTAATTCAGAGACTCTGTCCCTCACCACCCCTTGTTGTAAATATTTTTGTCCACCCTAAGCGTGGAAGGGTATTCTCAGATGTGAGACCCTAGCTCATTGCACCATCAGGATTCAAGCAAACCGGGCCGAAGACGGCTGTAATGCCAGAAACCGGTCCCCGGGAGCTTGTTTCCTTCCCAGTGTAAGAATTGGCTTTTGTAGTTTGGTTTGCCCTGTTCCCATCATGCACTGGGACAGGAACAGACTAATTTGCATACAGCCAGGTTCTGAAACTGGGATGGTGCAGTGAGCTAAAAAACGGTGTTGGATCTAGCCCTGATCTCTTGACTGGGTGAGAGCTTTCTGCTTAATTCAGAGACTCTGTCCCTCACCACCCCTTGTTGGTAATATCTTTCTATGTACAGTCCTGGACTTTTTTCCCTTTTTGACCAATTTGTTTGATCTTCATTGGTTATCCATTTGGTCATTGCCTCCTGATACTTGGTTTTTGAGCCATCATCGCTTTTTGCTTCAGGTGCTGCTTTCTGAGACATGTCTTCTATTTCTTGTAGTCTTGTTGTTTGTTTGTTTTTTTCCCTTCTTATCACTTTTTCCGTCTCCACCTCTGTGTTAGTTTTTGTTTTTGTTTTTGTTTTTTCGATTGCTTTCCACCCTTTTATTACTTTGCTGTCAGCAGGGTCTGGTACACACTGGTTGCTTTGCATGAATGTTTTGCCATCCCTCAAATTGACTAGTGTGTTTGTTTCTTCGATGTTTTGCTGTGTTGTTAGTCCATCGACTGCTTGCTCTTGTGCACTGTTGTTAGCGTTTTGTGCAAAAATGGCATAATTTAGTTTTTTTCCCTGCTTGGTTTTGGAGTTGGCGTTCTTCCTGGCTTTCCGTGCCCGTTTGCGTTGTCTTTTGGTTTGATTTTCCAGTACACTTGGAGTGGCAGATGTATTGTTTTCGCCGTGCCTATTGCCCTTCTCATTTGTTATATTTACCTCACCTTCCATGGAGTATTCTGCAGATTCCGTGCTTTGCCTCATACTTCCTTGTTTTTCGATCATTATAATTTTACCTTTATTTTCTAAACACGATGTTTCTTCTGTTTATTTACTTGCTTGTGCTGCACGTAGGATCTCTGTCAAAATTTCAGGTAGACATGCCAGTTTATCTATTATTTTGCCACACCCGCAGCTTTGATCCAAAACTTTGTTTTTATTTTGTCTGTCTTTGTTTGTTCCATTAGTTATTTGATCTGCGATTTTATCCAGCTTGTTATTGATTCCTGCAATGTGGGCTGCTATCAGGTTCATTAAATCTACCTGGACATCCAGTTTGTCCGATTGGAAATTTAATACCGTGATTGCTTGCTGTAGGCTTTTTAGTAACAAATCACTCCAGGTGGTTGTTTCTTTGTTTGTTGGTTGTATTAAGATCCCTGATATGGAGTCGAACCCACTTACCGATGAAATGGTGATTGGTGACTGTGTTTTTTTGCCTCCTAGTGGCGAACCACTTCGCCCCATGTTTTCTTCTTTCCAGAGAATGGGGCTAGGGGTGAATTTGATGGGGGTTGATACTGTTCCCATTTCAGCTCCCATTTCCTTTTTTTCCTGCTGGTTTGTGTCTCTACATTTTCCCTGGTTAGTTGTCCCTAATTCCCCCTCCTTTTGGGTCTTAAATTCCAGCATCTTTATGAGGTCTTCTTCCTCTGTTATTGAAAAAGATCTTGACCAGTTTGTCTTTTGGATGTTTCCTTGTTGTATAACTTGATCTCTGCCTTCACTTTTTTCCCTTAACATATACCTTTGTACGGTTGTTTCTTCCTTGCTTCCTTCATGAATGGCTGTATGTTGGGATGTTGGTGGAGATGTATATTTGGGTGCCGGGACATGTATTTGTGCTGTCGTCTTTAGAAGCCATTTTTTTAAAGTGGATTTCTTGCAAACCGGTCTTTCATCCTTTTCTTCTGGTGCTCTCCCTTCTTTTTGTTGACACTCTTCTGGTTGTCTCGAAGTTGCTTCTAGGTATTTGTCTCCGGCTGTTTTTGGTGTTGTCGCGTGTCTCGGTTTTATGGGAGTTTGTAGGCTTTGAGCCTCTTCTGTGTTTGCATATATTGCCGCCATCGGGTCTTTTAGAAATTGGAATTTGTGCTTTAGGTTTTTCCCACCGAACTTAAATGGCTCTGTAGCTATAGAAAGAATCACACTCTTCTCTTGTGGGTTGGAATCCTCTTTTAGCTTGCTCTTATTTCCAGATTTATTAGCCGCTTTTGTTTGATCCCGTTTTGTCGCTCTTTTCTTGTTTTTATAAATGGGGGCTTGGCGAACTTTTCCTGACCACATATCCCCAATTCACTTCTCAGATTGGTGATTAGACTGATCCCGGTGACTTGTTCTGACCCCGGTGATGTTCTTTGTGGCTTCCACTATTACGGCTGTCCCCCCCGCTGCCAGGGTGTTCTTATCTCTTCACTTCACCACGCCTCTCCTCCGGACTCTCGCCTCACTCACAACTTCTGGCGCCTCCTCCCGAGCCTGCCTGCTCCTTCTGCGCCCTGCTACGTGACAACTCCCCCACCGTGTCACCTTCTCGGCTACCGACCCTTACGCTAGGTGTGGCGTAAGGTACTGAGGGGTGGCTCGGGGCACGACACACGACACAGGATTGGGGCAGCTGCCGTCAGGGAGGGACTGCGTTGGAGTGTTGCAGTATCTGGAATTGTCTGGCAATGTGGTGGCTTTCTCTGTCGTGTCTAGTCACTTACAGTCAGTCCCGTCAAGATATAAGGTGCCTACTTGGATTCCTCTATTGGGGCCTCAGGACACAAGATCTCAAGCTATAATGTTGTAGCTGTTTTAACAGTTTTTTATCAGGCAGTCCACCGTGGTTTTGCTGTTGCCTGCTAAGTGCTGGTGCCTGTATAGTCGCTTGTAGTTTAAAAATGCTTAATTTAAAATGCTTATTTTGGAGCTTAGAATTGAAGTAGTGCGTTTGGTCCCCCAGTAACTCTGTTGTATTTGGTTTCCTGCAGGTTTCCTGGTTTCCTGCAGGGATGCTGCTCGCTGATACTTCTGCTGCTGCCTTCGCCTCACCCTTTTGGCCAAAGACCCTAGAGTCTAAAGTCTGGTGGGGTATGGCTTCAGGGCCTCAGGGGCTCTGCACCCGTCTCCCGACTCACCGCTTCTTGCCGCCTCTCCTCTCTCTCACTCCTTGATGCTGTATGTTGCACAGCGGGCGGACTTGCGGTGTGGTCTGCCTCAGGATGCCGGGAGGGGTAGCCTGGGGTAGCTTGGAGCACGACACACAAGCGTCGAAAGATCGTGCAGCTCAGGCTGCCTGGGACAGTTTTTTCCGGTGTCTCGGCTTCTCGGCCTTCCGTCTGTGCAGCTGAAGGAGAGCCGAAAATCAAAGCGGTTGCAGGGTTGCTTGGCCTGGGGCTGTGGTCAGATAACCCCCGAGGTAGCAGGTCCCGCCAAGCTCCTGCTCGCACAGCGTCTGTCCGCTCAGCGTCTGTCTGTCTGTCCGTCGATAGGGCCGCGCACACGCTCGCCACCTAGTGGACACCGAGGAAACTGTACCTCAGAAACTCGGAACTTCCCTCTTTGCTCTGAATAAACATCCCTTGGTTGATCCGATTCAATCTTTGTAGTGGCATTTTTTATAGTAACTGGTTTGATCAAATGTTACAAACAACACTTTATTTAACATTTTAAGTGCATACGATATAATATTGACATCAGCCGTGAAATAAACTCTGTCTATCTGTCCTCTAATGAGCACTTTCCCTGGTGGGTTGGGGACTCCTAATCTAATTGTATGTGAAATTAATCATGGACTTAAATATTATCAACTTTCAGAATGGGTGACTTGATGCTACTGCTTTTATGTTTCCTATAAAAATCAAGTAAATATATTTCTACTACTACTGTAAAATAAGGAAATATATGGCATCAAACATTTGTGCCACAGTCTATGGCTTCATAAGTGTAACATTCACCCCTCCCACTAGTGCGTGTCTCTTCACATACATCATGTTGTGGTCAATGTGTGCCACATTCTGCTGCCGCACTTATTTTAACATAGCATATCATCATGTGCATGCAAATGTTCACATCAGCATTGCAAGGCCTAATTCTGTTGCAACCGCGGTTTCATTCAATCACCCATCATTTGTGTGACTGAACAAAACATATTATGGATTTAGCTGTAGTGCTCAACAGTACATACAAACAAAGATAGTTGAATGTTATCACTTATCCTCTTATTGGGTAATTGAAGTTCCTGGCATTGAGCACACATGTAAGAGGGCGCTAGGCAGGCCATCACACAGTATTGTGTGTGCCTGAGGCCTGAGGTTTATGGAAAAAGTCCCCGGGTGCCCCATTTTAGGTCTTGTGTATGGAAAGGCGGAATCTTTTAAAACAAATGGGTGTATCTCAGTTTTTGAACTGCGAATCAGCTTTTCACTTCAGGATTAACTTAACAATACATATAAAAATAAACAGTGACCTATTGTGATGATTTGAACAGTTTTGATGACCGTTATGTGCTCATTATTAGGACATGAAACTCTGTTATATCAATGCAAATTTCGATGGTAATAACAGCAAAAAACAACAAAATAAAGAGAAGTTGCATACAATGTAATATTTTGGTCTACAAAGGCCAGGTGGCCCTGTGTTAATTCATGAAGGTATTGTGCTATCCACTCTTTATTACTTTATATTATTCTTTCCTTCATGACATGTCATGTTGCAATGGGGGAATGATCTTAAAGGGAATATTGCCATTAACGGAAGTAGATGTTGCTAAGGTTTTGTTTTAGAGAGGAATTCATTTCTTAACATAGTATAGCTGCTTGTCTGACAGCAGCCTCATGTATGAAAAGTGGGTGATGTCTTATAGTGTATTGCTGATGTCTACTTTTGGTGATCATTTGGGATCTATCAGAGGATCAATTGGTTCCATGGTATTTCTTTATTAAGACCTTCTTCATTAGTTTGCATTTTTTAGACCCAATCTAATATTTACCCCTGCATGTGGGGTGAATTTCTCAATAAAAGACCATGTTAAATCTTTGTCATTGGGGTTCTTCTCCAGAAAATGTGTCATTAGTTTTATGGATGCTCTTTTACATCGTATATATGTTCACTTATCCATTTTTTTGGTGGTCATTCTGATATAGTGGAGGCCGCATGGGCATGTGATGATATATACGAAATTATTGCTATTGCAATGTGTGTGTGTGTTATCTGCTCCCAAGGTGTTTTGAGGCCAAAATCCAGTGTTTTTGTCTGTTTGGTATATGGAGAACTTTCCGCAGGAAAGTCACTTGTCACCAGAGGGAGGTCCCAGAGTGTAGTTTGTCATTCTGGTGCAATTTGCCATGTATTGCTATAGACCAGTCTGTCTCTGATACTTCTATTCTGGTGCAATTTGCCATGTATTGCTATAGACCAGTCTGTCTCTGATACTTCTATTTCTTTTGAAAGAAAAGTGTGGTTTGCTGAATGACAACTGGTTCGATGTAAGAATACGCCAGTGTTTGTTCACTATCTTCATGATATTGTTGGATGAGGAGCTTTAGGTGCTGACAAGGAACAACGCTTTGTTGACATGTTTGGCATAAGGCTCAAGTAAGGCATCTCTGAGGATTTTTCATGCCCGTTTTCGGGCACTTTCGATGATCTTCTCAGGAGATTCTCTGCCCTTGAGTCTTTTAGTAAGGGTCATGGCTTCCTTCTTGAAGTCTTGTACATCTGAACAATTTCTTTTAATACGTAAGAACTGCCCATGGGCAGGTTTTCTCTGAGCATCTGGGGGGGGGGGGGGGAGTCTGTCACTCTTGGCTGTAATGATGATGTCAAAAAAGGGCACATTATTTCTATCTGCATTCATAGTGAATCTTAAGTAGGGATTCTTGCCATAGAGTCATGTAATGAAGTGTTCATTGGTTGTTTCATCTCCATGCCAAGTGACCAGGATATCATTGATGTACCATTGCCAAAATTGGATCACGGATAATCCGTCACTAAACAGGTTTTTGGTTCAAATGTTCTCCTCCTCAAACCAGCCCATGTAGAGGCATGCTATGCTGGGAGCAAATGTACTCCCATGGATGTCCCATGGCAATGTAGGTTGATCTGGTCTTCAAAAGAGAAAACATTTTCTGTTAGTGCTTGTTTTGCCAAACTCATGATCACTAGGCTGGGGCTACCCATTCCTACACTTAGGATAGCAACGGATCGGTGATAACCCACAAGCTCTCACCCTGTGTGATACTTGCATGGAGTGCCTCAACATAAAGGCACAGCATCATTTCTGTAGTGGAATCATGTAACACTTATTTTAGAAGGCTTAGCAGGTGCTTGGTATCCTTGATGTAGGGTCTTGTTTTTGTGATCAGGGGGTCGTAAAAACCAATCTGTGTATTGTGATAACGGCTCAGGAATAGGCCCTATACCCGATACAAAGGGTCTCCCTGTGGGGGCAGGGGCTTCTCATTTTGTGAGTTGTCGGCATGATGTAGAATAAAGAAATCTGTGGTTTATTAGGAAATTCAGGCTCTTTTCTCAAGACCCACTCATTGTCCGTGGCTTCATCCAGTAAGTTCTTGATGGTTTTTTGTAGACAGCTGATTGCTTCTGCTTGTAATTTTTCATACTTCCTTCCATCATGTAGAAGGGTAAGGTATGTCTCTCTGTATTACTCTTTCCCTTGGATGACAATGGCTCCCCCTTTTTTCAGTGGGTTTGATGACAAGATGATTCTTTTTGCTGAGGGTTTCTAAGCTCATTCTCTCCTTTATAGTGATATTCTGGTAGGTGTCTCTTCTGGGATTCAAATCTTCTACTTCTTTTATCACTGACTCTTTAAACGCCCATACCTCTGGGGGTATTGTGGAAGGATGCAGATTAAATTCGGACATTTCCTCAAAGTCATGTGACCGTCATCTGTAACCCTGATTGGAGTATTATGAAAAATCACTTTCACTCTGAATTTTCTAAAGATCTCAGCTAGCTCCCATCGCATTTTGAATTTGTCTATCTGTTTTATGGGGACAAAGCCCAATCCTTTGTTAAGCACAGACAGTTCAACTGTGGAGAGGTCTTCATGGTAAAATTGACCACCATATCTACAGTCCGCTCAGGCCCGCCAGTTGGTCCCGTGTCCATGCCCGTATGTTTATTCCTTCTATCCTTTTATTCTCCAACTGGATTCTCCAGCCTCCTTCTCTACTGCATCTCCCTCTCCTTCTGCCTCTCCCTAAAAACATTAGTTTGGTTGGGAAAAGTGGATATGCTGAGCTTATGGGGGCTGGAGAAACTGTTTGGGTCCATAGTGACTTGGCCAAAAGAACATTTGATAAGGAGGATATGCAGGGTTAGAGTAACCACCTTTCTTTTGTTTACATTTGCCTCTACAGCTCTGTTAGAACTGGCTATTTGTGGTTGGCTAAGGCTGACGCCAAAGCTAGGCAGAAACCACCATTCTAGTCAGGGCAATGGAGTCACATGCCAAGATAACCCCTGCTCACCCCCTTGGTAGCTTGGCATGAGCAGACAGGCTTATCCCGGAGGCAATGTGTAAAGCATTTGCGCACGCACACAACAGCAACAACATCCTAGGCACACCACAAAAGGAACTCCACACAAGGTTATATAAAAATAACTTTTGTATTGTCTAAACACATCAGATAGTAATCACACAATATACATTGTGCCAACTGGGATTATTTACAGGACAGGGCCACATGGGCCACTGTCAGAATCAACACTTTTAGAACTAGAAATACTGTTAGAAATAGCACTTTGTAGATCATAGAACAATCAGAAGTTTCACACATGATGCATAGAACATTCAGAGGTGTAGGAAAGACACAAGATGTATAAACATACATTCAGCGGTGTAAGGAACAAGGCATATGACGCATCAAAACACATTCAGAGGTACCGGAGAAACACATGATGCCTAAAACATTCAGAGGAGTAAGAGAAGGAAAAGACATGATGCATAAAAACATTCAGAGGTGTAGGTAAGACACATAATGCATAAAACACATTCAGAGGTGTCACAGGCATAATGGCATAGCACATTACGCATAACTCACATTTGGGCCTAACCAGTAAAAACTACAGTAGGCAATCTCCCACTAGTCTAAACACATTAGACTCTCCCCCTAAGCATAACTCACATTTAGGGGCGTAACTCACATAGTGAAATAAACTCTCACTAGCATAAACCTCCATAGGTAAACTAACCTCATAATCACATTGCGCAAACATCACCTTAGCAATTACTATCAAAACCATAGAAATCACATACCAGCCCCCTGGCCAACTGGCCATCCAACAAGGGGACTCAAAAAGCCCTGTGTCCAGAATGTCAGGGCGCGCTGCCACGCAGCACCAGTCAGGGGTGCGCCACCGGCGCAAAACCTAAACGTTGCAGGTGCCCACTACTTGCTGGGCACCTGGAAACATTCCCAAGGACCTAAACTGTGCAGCTGCCCACTAATTGCTGGGCAGCTGTGACTTCAAACTGCGGCCAGGACTCTCACTAGCCCCTAGGAACCAAACTGCGCCAATCGCTGGAGCCACCTAGGCTCAGGAGTCATTAAGGCCTGAGAGCACACTGGCTCCTGAATTACTCCTGCGCCACTCCTGGGAGCCACACTGGGCTCTGTACAGGCCCTTCTGGGGCCTTTCAAATAACCATGGCCCCTGGAGCCTCTCGCGGCTCTGAAGAAACACTAGCCCATCGTTGGAGCCCTGAGGCTCTGGGCACTGGTGGGGCCTGAAACTGCCCCTGGGCCACTCTGGCCCTACAAATCACCGGTCTAACGTTGTGGCGGCCCACTGCCATCCGGGGCCGTCCTAGATGCGCCCCTGCCTACTGGGTAGTGCCCTGGTGCCAATACACGCCCCTACGGAGATCCCCCCCAGCCCGTTCACTCACCGGGCTGCTTCTTCTTTGGCGGGGCTCCTCCGGGCAGGCAGCAGGACACCTTCTGTGTTCGCGGTGTGGGTAGGCACCGGCAATGTGCCTCGCGCCCCCTCCGCTCTTCACCCAGCTCTCCTCGTCGGCTGCAAGAACCGCGGGGCTCTCCCAAGCGCATGGGGGCCCCGCGCCATCACTCACACCTTTCCTGGCGGCTTCTCGGGCACCAGAGGTCTCATCTCCAGTCTCCCTCTTTCGCATGCGAGACCGGCAACATAGTCCAGGCTTCCCCCGGGCAGGGGGCAGCGGAAGTTCCTTCAGTTAGGCCCGCCCACGTCACCACAGAATCTGCCTTGCTTCCTGTCTCGCAAGGCCGCCAATGGCAGCGCGGCCCTGGGCAGGGAGGCGGGCACAGCGCCCCCTCACACGATCTCTGGGCCGGTGGCGGTGATTCCACTCGAGGACACAACATGAGGGGTGGGCACACTCGATAATAAAAATAAAAGTGCTACTAAGTGCTTGGGGGGCAAAATAAAGCGCTCCAAGCGCTATCAGTAAAGTACAGCGCTCTTAATTTAAAAATAAGCGAGGTGGGCTCTCGCAATGACCCCCAATGCAATCTCGGGAGAATCCTTTGTCAGGGACCTGCAGCATCGCGCTGCACAGCCCACGCTTCTCTCCCTTCTCTAGGAAATCAATTCAAAAGCGCTTCCTGGCCAAAATAGGGCGCTGGGGAAGAAATAAAGCGCTCCAAAGACCTAGAGGCAAAAATAAAGCAACAAAGTCCTTCAGGAGTCCAGGACCTCAATAGTCCAGGACATAAGGTGGAGCACAGCAGCTCCCAGAAAAGGAAAGTCCTCCAGCCTTCAAGTCCATCAGACATCCAGGGGCTGGGCAGGGCCCAGGGAGGCAAACCTTCCCCTGGGCCCAAGCAGCAGCACGCACCTGGCAGGATTCAAGTCAGAAAACAAGAACATTTTGTAAGGGGACACAGCCCCTTTTTATACAGAGAAATCCTTTGTCTAGCAGGGTGCAGGCAGTGTGAGAACCAGCTAGAATTGGTAATAGGGAATTCCTTTCACTGGCCAGACTAGGGACATCAGACGCACCCCAGGGGGTGGAGCCAGCATTGTGTGGGGAAAACCCAGCCCGATTCAGGACCCTGAAACCAGACAGTCAATCCACAAGCAGGCCCAGGCTCACTCCTGGAGCCAGGCTCCAGCCAATCACACGCCAGGCACAAATTGCACAAATATGCCAACTTCTAGAAGTGGCACTTCTACACTAGACACAATCATGCCGCATATATCATTGCGCAGCATTCAATCTCACGAGTTTGTACATACCAAACACGACCCTGCACTCCCCACACATTAGGAACTACCATGGGCATACATATTCCCCATTCATTCCTATGGGAGGGCAGGTCACTCAACACACATACACAGAGAGCTCACACACTTTACACTGTACCACAGTGAAAAAGTGCGCAGAGGCCTAAAATCACCAACACCAGGTCACAGAAACAGGCTAGGAAAAAGCAAAAAGTTTCGGGGTGAACCTGCCAAAAGGGCCGGGTCCAACAAGCTCTGATTGTAGTAGTCCCTTGATCATCAGTGTCAAAGTAAGAAGAGCATAAATCAGTCCTTCCGAAAGATTCAACCTCGGAGTTATATTTCTTTTTATAATCATCCCTGGTGTATGTGTATATCTTTTCATGGGAGAACCTTTTTATACCTTTATGCAATTTGTTTATCTTACTCTGCATGAGAACATCCTTGTATTCTGTGATTTCCTTGTTGAATTTCTCCAACTTATGTTTGTAGACTCTGATTTTGATCTGAGAATTAAGGAAATTCTCGCTAGCTTTATTTTGATCAGCATAGAGTCTGAAAGTCATTTTACTAAACCTATGACCAGAATGGGCTAGCCCCTCGAACATCGCCAAGTGATGAGGGACCACTCTTTTCTGATCAGAGGGTCATCCAGCAAGAAAATGGGCTCATTAGTCACCAGGATCCAATTAAGCCTTTGATAGATCCAAAAAGATCACTAAGAATAAACATCATCAAAGCTCCCAAAAATGGCAGACATTGCCCTCTTTTCATACTTGAGGCCACTGTCAGATGTGTAGCTATACTATGTTAGGAAATTAATTCCTCCCTAAAACAAACCATTAGTAACATCTACTTCTGTCAGAGCCATTAATCCATTTTAAAAGTATGCCCCATTGCAGCATGGCATTTCAAGAATCATAGAATAATATAAAGTAATAAGAGTGGATAACACAATATCATCAATACCATCATGAATTAACACATGGCCTCCTGGCCTATTTAGACTGAAATATGATATTTTCCAGCAACTTCTCTTTATTTTGCAGTTTTTTTGCTGCTTTTACTATCAACTTTGTCATTGATATAAAAATATTTTTTTTGAGTTCCTTGTTCCACTAATGAGCAATTGCAGTCATCAAAACTGTTCAAATCTTCACAATAGGTCACAGTTTATTTTTACATGTATTGTTATTTTAACCCTGAAGTGTATGGCTGATTCATAATTCAAAAGGCGACATCCACCCCTTAATTTCACCTTTGAATACACCGGACCATAAACCGGGCACCCAGCGGACTACCTTTTCCATGGATCTTGGGCCTCAGGCACGTCCAACACTGTGTGATGGCCTGCACGTGCACCCAATTACTTGTGAGCTCATTGCTGAGAGCTTCAATTAGCCACTCCGGAAAGAGCACACACATGGACATCAGTGTCCACTTACGAACGCACAGACAGCTGAGGCAGTTCTTTCCCTTATGAGTGACACCGACGCAGGCCTCGTTGGTTAATTAATACCCACAACCAGATGGGTCAACACAATTATAAAAGAGGTCCAGCTGGCCTGGCCGCCAGAGATAACACATCCCATTCCTTGGTCTATTGGGATCACAAGCCGGGGAGAGCCAAAGCTGAATAGGAGGTATGAATGGTAGGGACCCGTGGCAATGTAAGTAAAATCTATGATTAAATTACCAATGTTTGGATTTTTTAAGCACTTGGCCTTACTGATTTGTCCTCTCTGGGCTCACTTTAAAAACTTGATAAAAACATAGTTTTATGGTTACCAGGGTTTCCTTAAACCTCTGACCTAAGAAACCCTTTTTTTCCTCCTCCTCCATTATCCTCGTCATGAGTTAATCAGTTTTTCACTACATGGCCAACCTCCCACCGCCCGAGTAGTAATATTTACCCAATAAGAGGGTAAGTGATACAATTAATAACATATCACTATCTTTGTATGCATCCCACAGCCCTTGTTGGTCCACACATGTTTGATTGTATGTATTGTTGAGCACCAGGATAAATCCTTAGTATGCTTTGTTTTAATTATGGTCACTCAGATCAAGGGGATATGTATGAGACAGCAGATGCACCAGAATTAGGCTTTGCAATTCTGATCTGAAGCATTGTATGCACATGATGATATACTATGTTGAAATGAGTGCGGCACCAGAATGTGGTGCCCATTGGTCACAGCTTGATGCATGTGAAGAGACACGCACATGTGGAGGCGTGCATGTTACACGTATGAAGCCATAGACTGTGGCACATATGTTTGATGCCATATATTTTCTTATTTTACAAGTACTGTTTGGATTGGCATGAATAATACTGCCTTGCGCTTGCCTTGAATTAGAATGCATGCAACATGAACATTTCTGCGTACATAGTATCTGTCACCAGTTATGTTATAGGGAATTTGTAGAGTGCATGTCAGCCCAAAGGCTTCCCAGCACTAGGCATAAAACAAGGTAGAGGTTGGAGGAGCGAAGATTAACTGAACTCGTGGAACAACCAAGTTTTCAGTTTTTTTTCTGAAGGTCGCTTCTGTAGCTATGAATCTGACATCCTCAGAAAATGAATTCCATAGTTTGGGAGCCAGGTGGGAAAAGGATCTTCCACCCTATCTGGACTTTTTATTCTGGAAGTTTTTAGCAGGCACTCAGTGCTGGATCTCAGGCATCTGTTGGGGAAGTGTAAGCCCACAGGATTTCTGATCTTGCTAGGTGCCTTATTATTTATGTGTGTTAGGCAGAGTGCTTTGAATTTAACTCTTGCCTCAATCTGGAGCCATAGTAAATTGGTGTCTGACACAGAAGTCTGACAGCAGCGTTCGGGAAGACCTGTAACCTCTTGATGACATATTTAGGTGCGCCCAGAAAGAGCGAGTTGCCATAATCCAAACGTGATGTGAGTAGAGCATGTATAACTGTTTTTCGTAGCTGAAGGGGAATTAGCTCAAGGATCTTGTGGAGCATTCTGAGAAACCTGAAGCAAGTACCTGCCACTGTATTTGCTTGGGTCTCCATGGTCAGCTCCTTATCAATCCAGAAGCCAAGATTTTTTATAGCATTACTCAAGACTGGAGAGATCCCTGAGCAGCTTGGCCAACTGGATAAAGGTCTGGGAACTCCGGAACATCCGAGGACCATCAGTTCAGTTTTGTCCCCGTTCAGTTTCAGACAGCTCCCTGTCAACCATTTCACCACGTTTTCAAGACAAGGCTCCAACTGACTAGATTCATCATGGATCCTAGCATCCATTGAAACTACCAACTGGGTGTCGTCAGCGTATGAAATCATAGAAATGCCATATTCCTGAACTATTTCAGCCAATGGCCGCATATAAATGTTAATGTTAAACAACGTGGGGATTAGAGACGAGCCCTTTGGTACACTGCATGCCAGCAGCTTTTTGTCTGAGAATAGATTGACTTCCATGACTTGGAAGGATCTTTCCTATAAGAAGGACCCTAACCACTCCAGTGCTTTGCCCTGAATGCCTATTTCGCACAGTTTATTAGCTAGAATGGAATAGTCGACCATATCAAATGCAGTGCTTGAATCTAGTAGTAGTATTGGGGCTGATCCACCTTGATCAAGGGTTATTTTTAATTCTGCGGATACTGCTAGCAATGCATATTCCATGCTCTGCTGAGGCCAGAGCCCCATCTGTGTAGGGTGTAGCCGAAGGTGGTCTTCCAGAAATTGTGACAGGATCCTGTTGACATATTTCTCCAATAATTTAACATTAAATGGAAGAAGTGATATTGGTCGAAAATTCTCTGGTAAAGCAGCATCTTCATTTGGTTTCTTTATTAAAGGTTTTATTATTGCCTGTTTCCATGCGTTGGGGACTTAGTCTGTCTGTAAAGAGAGATTCAGAGTATCCACTATTGACTGCAAAAGACTGAAGTACTAGGAAACCAAACTCTCCCTGACAAAAACCCAGGACCTAATAGGCCAGTAGCATAGGGCTGAAACATTTTGATGAATTAAAGGATCACAAAATCATAATATACTCAATTCCCTTTAATAGCTATTTTCTATCTTTCCCATCCACCCCTCAATAAAGGGATACCTTGGGTGTGGATGAGGAATTTGTATTTAATTGTTATGCCCCCTAGATAAAAATGAAAAAAAGAGTTTGCTGGAACATAGTCAAGCCCACTGACTTTTAGGGTTTGGGGGAATCCGTTGTTGAAGTGAGGAGGCTTATTTATTAAAAAAATGATATTTTCCCTTTGTCCCACCCCCTTTTAAAGTGGTGTATAGTTGTGGCACGTAACATCCCCCTTCTTGGAAAGTGTCTCTTCTACCAGAGTAATACCTTGATGCTGAGTGTGTAGTTTTCTAGAGAGGATGTATCCCTTCATCCGTTGATACCCTACAGGATCTCCCCACCCCCAGGTTTGGTAAGTCTTCTGACTTCCCTCACTACAATTTTGAGAAGTGAGTTGGGCAATGGCTTATGGCTCCATTCCACAGGGCTGGTGAGGCTATGCAGATGGTCATTATGGCCAGTAGTGTGCCATTGGCATGTTGGCCCTCTCAGGGAAGGCCCACCAAGCGTGGGTGGTTGCAAAAACAAAAGGACAGTCCAATCCAGGCAGGCTAATTGGGCCTACAACAGAGGATCGTGCTTTAGAGAATTTTTCAAAGGTCGACATGACTGCTCCAGATGCGTACATAGTACCCGCTTATCCACTGCAGTGGGGCTGACAGAGTACAGGGGGGCAAGAGAGCAAGTGACAGCAGTCGGGTTGCAGAGGGGAAGGTTGGGACAATGCAGACATTGGGGGTAATGGCTCATATACTAGTTTAATTGGAAAGGCTGTTGTTAGACCTGGCATCTTTTGGTTTGATTTTCACTGTCTTTTCGCTTCTGGCCTTCTGTTTTTTGACTCTGTGCTGCAATTTATTTTTAGTGGTTTTAGTACTCTAAGCACTTTGCAAGTGCAAGCGCTCACTGTGCAAACTGTGTTAGTGATTGACCTATTTGATTTACCAGTAAGTCCCTAGTAAAGTGCACCAGGTGTGCCCAGGGCCTAAAAATCAAATGTCACCCATATGAGTAGCCCTGCAAACATGCCTCAGACTAGTGGTGGGCGGAGCTCGCTGAGTTGCACCACACAGAATTTTGCAGAGTTACATAGCGGGTGAGTTGCTCCACTCACCCACCCCTAATTAAACCTCTTTGTGCCTTTTAGCCCGGGCAAGAATTCATGGTTCACTGAAACCATTTTTGTGAAACCTGGATTAATACAGAGCTTGGAAAACAGTTAGAGCTTTTTAAAGTAATCAATTGATTTTAGATACTTCAGACTTTTTAAAAACCACCTAACAAAAGAAAATCAAAAAGAATAGAAAAAATAGGGGGCGTGGCTAGCAGCCGATGATGGCGGCAGCAACCTAGAGAGGCTCCCGTAGCGCGGCGGCTCCCCACATCAATCCGCATGCCTATCCGCTCAACAATCAACCCAGAAGGGGTGTCCTGGGTCCGGTGACCGAAATACGGCTGCAGGAGAAATCTGGGAGCATTTACGCCCCGGGAAGAGGGAGAAGGACCTACTTCGGCTAATCTTGGCAGTGCGGCCTGGTGGCTCGAGTGCAGCCGCGGTGGTCGAGCTGAGTTCTATCCGGGCGGAAGTGGATCTTCATCTGCGCGGCCGAACGGAAGTGCCCGCTGCGACCACGGATCGACACCAACGGACCCTCGGACTGGCGGGTCCCTCTTGGTCACTCAACTTCTAGCCCTACTTCTCCGGCGTCGTGGCGGAGCAGTGAACAGTGGTGGCGAACTGACACAACTGAAGTTCGAAAGACACTGCGTAGTCGCCGCCATTTAGCATTTTGTCTGCCAGTGTTGATGCGGACCCGCTGCCGAAGGGTCCAAGACGCCATTAGTGACTTGTAAACTGTGCCTGGCGTGTCTGTTCGCCAAGACGCCTCGGCGCCATTGGTCAGAGGCGGCCTGCTTACCCTTCTACCGAAAGTGCCCAGACGTCGAGCCAAGATGGCGGGGAAGGGACCCCGACAAACCGCCGCGCAGGCGAAGCTCGACAAATTCGCCTACGACAAACAGACACTTTCCCAGTCGGAGCAGCGCAAATCTCTGGGCAAGGGTGCGGATAGTGATGGGGCTAAGAAGGCTACCCTGGATGATGTCCTTCACACCCTGGGGCAGGTTCAGGCAACGGTGGGCGCGACTGCTACCGAGGTGACCCTGATACGAGCGGACCTCCAGAAGATGAGCGAAAGAGTTAAACAGGTGGAGGTGGTAGCCAAGTCGCTGGTGGAAGATGTCTCGGACCTACAGGTAGCGATGGAAAAGTTGCAGGCTGACAATAAACTCCTGAAAGACAAACTGGATGATCACGAGAGGTGCTCCAGGCGGAACAAGGTCCGCATTTTGGGGGTCCCGGAATCTGAAACTAAAGGGGCCATGGACTTGTACGTGGAGGATTTGATTAAAAATCAGCTAGCCCCCAAGGGGCTCTCCAACTTCTTCACAGTAGAACGAGCCCATAGGGTACCCGGTGGAACACCTAAGCCGGGGGCTCTCCCACGTCCGATCCTGGCGAGCCTTTTCAACTTCAGGGATCGGGACACGATCCTACAAGCGGCCAGGGTGGCACCACCTATCCAGATCCAAAACTCGCGCATTTCCTTTTTTCCGGACTACACAGCGGAGGTCACGAGAAGGAGGAGAACTTTTCTGGAGGTGAAGAAAACACTCCGCGAACAGGAATTGCCGTACTCCATGCTGTACCCGGCCCGGCTACGAGTGGTGGCCGATAAGAAGGTCTGGTTTTTTGACTCTCCTGAGGCGGCAAGAGACTGGCTGGAGGGATGGCGCACAATGGATCGCACATCTGGCCGACAACGCAACAGGCCCCGGAACGACAGCCGGCCCGGCTCACAGTCGTCGGCTAGAAGGCGCGCGAGTGCATCGCCAACGCAAGACTTATCCGGGGCTGCCGGGGGCAGCTGAGATTCACAGGCCGCAAAATGTCTAGACTTCGACTTCCTCACGCACTGATTGCTCAATCACGTCGTTATTGGACGCTGGCCTGGACATCCCGAGGGCAGCAAGGGGGCCGCCTGCTTTGGGGGACACTCTCCCCCGACGCGCAAGTACTCTGTTTGTGGGATGGATTAAGCGCTCTGCTAAGTTGGGGTGGCGGGCAGTTGTAGGTCCGTTAAGCAGGGAGGCAGGGTGGGAAGGGGTGGGGAGGGGTTTGTTCTTGTTCTTTTTCTTTTTCATGGGAAATCCACTAAGTCGATCGAGAACTGAAAAGTGTGTTACTACTAGAATTGTGTTATTGCAGGTGCGATTGATTCCTTATGGACGTTTTGCGTGTTGTGTGATTGAAGATGGCGGATGAACGACCTAATGCCGCAGGGCTGGATGGGGCGCGGACTAGTGGCTCCGCCCTCCGAATATTTTCTTGGAACGTGCGGGGCCTGGGGGACAAGGTGAAACGTGGCCTAGTTCTGTCTGAACTGAAGCGCCATAAACCTGACATAGCACTCTTGCAGGAGACTCATTTGGTGGGTGGGGCTACCAAGGCCTTAGATAGGAGAGGGTATAGGATGATTATACATTCCGAATTTTCCTCTGGTTCACGGGGCACGGGTGTCCTGATTAAAAAATCCTCACACTTCATCACACTGAGTACTAAAGCCGATAATCAAGGATGTTTTGCGGCGGTAGTGGGGCAGTGGGACGGTCGTCCGTTGACAGTGGTCTCGGTGTATGTTCCGCCATCCCTGCATTCAGTGATGCTCCCAGCCCTGGGTGACTTCTTGTTATCTCTCCCGGACAGTGACGTGATCTTGGGGGGAAACTTTAATGCAGCTGCGGACCCGCAGCTTGACAGGTTTCCGCTGACTGCTTTGCCGGGGGGACCCTCCCGGTTTCTGCGGTTCCTAGAGGCAATGGGACTAATAGATATCTGGCGTCATGTTCACCCTCTGGTCAGACAATACACGATCCACTCCACAGTCCACAACAGTCTCTCCCGCATTGATTATTTCTTGGCGTTGGGGGAGGGCGTACAGCGCGTAGACACAGTAGACATACACCCCCGAGGCATTTCAGATCACTCTCCGTTAACTCTCACCATTTCCACCCGGACAAAGTCACGTCGCCGCGTATACCCTATTCAGGCCTCTTACCTTAAAGTCCCGAAAATCAAGAGGGCTCTCCAAAAGGCCACGGAGCAATACTTTGTTGAGAACGAATCGACTGTGGCATCCGCCGAGGTTCTCTGGGAGGCCTATAAAACAGTGTTGAGGGGACAGGCTATAAGCTCCATATCGGCGCATAGGGGGGAACAGGCAGCTGAGCAATCTACACTCGAGCTCCAACTGCGCGCAGCCACAGCCGCGCACGAAGCTGATTCCACAGAGGACACGGCACACAACCTTACACTCCATCAGCGACTATACACGGACCACGCTCGCCTCGCAGTGCAGGGACACATCACTGAGGTACAGAATCGAGTGTATGATGTGGGTGACAAGGCGGGAAAGATGTTAGCCTGGCTTGATAAGAGAGGGGGTAGCTCCAGGGGGATCCAGCAGGTGAAGGATGGGAACGGTACGATGCTGACTGACCCCGAACAAGTAGTGGAAGCACTGGCGGCTCACTTCGAAAAGGTGTATACTCCCGAAAGGGAGGTGACTGCGATTATGGCCCAGTGTGCGCTGAGCGACATAGATGTCCCGACATTGCAACCGGAGGCTATGGCCGACCTAGATGCGGCATTAACCACCGACGAACTACGGATAGCCATAGGGGCGCTCAAACCCGGTAAAGCACTCGGCCCGAACGGCATTCCGGTCGAATGGTACCAGGCGCGCTCTGAGGACCCTTGTCCTTATCTACTTAAAATGTATGACGAATGCCGTGAGAGGGGGCAGCTCCCACTGGACCAGCGCACGGCCACGATCGTGGCTATACCGAAGCCCGGCAAGCCTCAGGAGGAATGCTCATCCTATCGCCCCATCTCCCTGCTGAACGCAGAAAGTAAAATCTTGGCGAAGCTCCTGGCTAACCGACTGCTGGCTCACCTGCCTGATCTTATCCACCCAGATCAGTCGGGGTTCATGCCCCACAGAAACACTGCGCTCAATCTCCGTAGGGTTCATGGGGTGTTGGCGAGGGCAGACCAACTTAGTGATAGTGCAGTTATACTGGCCCTGGACGTGAAGATGGCTTTCGACTTGGTGGAGTGGGTCTACCTTTTCGAAGTACTGTCTCACATGGGCTTTGGCCCGAACTTCATATCCTGGATAAACTACTCTACGCGGCACCAGTGGCACACGTAGTTGCAAATGGCCACATTTCTCGCACGTTTCCACTTGGGAGGGGCACCCGGCAGGGTTGCCCTCTGTCTCCCCTGCTCTTCGCACTCACCCTGGAACCTCTGGCTAACCGCATAAGACAGACTCCCTTGCTCAAGGGAATTCAATGGAAGGAGGGATGGGAAGACCGCTTGTCCCTCTATGCGGACGACATGCTTGTGTATCTGACGGATCCCGAGCGTGGAGTCCCGGCCCTTCTGCATTTGTGCGACGAGCACGGCAAAGTCTCTGGCTACACCATAAATTGGAGCAAGTCGGAGATTTACGTGTTGGCGGGTCAAACCCTGACACTCGGGCCAGACTGCCCTCTGAGACTGGCTGGTTCCTCCTTTAAATATTTGGGCATCCACGTCACGGCGGACCCACTTGAATACAGGAGACTGAACTTGATGCCACCGCTGGAGCGCCACAAGCAGGACGCCACCTTCTGGGCAGGGTTGCCATTAACAATGCTGGGGAAAGCAGCGCTGTACAAAATGAAATCGCTGCCCCGCTTTTTGTACATCCTAGATAACACACCATTCCCGGTGGCAGCAGGATATTTCAGGAAGGTCGCGGCGGTAGTCTCCGGACTGTTGTGGGGCAATTGGCCGGCGCGCATAGCACAAGCTAAACTTTGCAGAGGCTGGTATGATGGGGGCATTGCACTTCCGAACTTGCATTTGTACTACTGGGCAGCACCGCTTTGGCCTATTAATCAGTGGCTGCACGCCCCACAGTCTGGCCCAGCAGACAGGGCGCAGTTGGGCATCAATAACATACTTGCCCCACTTTATGATCGGAGAAAGTTGAGACGACTCATAGGACCCACCAAACTCACGGTGGAATCCTGGCACGCGGCGACAGCTGCGCTAGGATGGAAGGGGAAGATCACCAAACTCACCCCGCTCTGGGACGCACACGCCTTGGGCAACTTGAGGACTAGCAAGGGGTTTTCCCTCTGGGACTCCATCGGCATCTCCACAGTGGGGGACATGTGGGAGCGGGGGGAAGTGATTTCATTCACCCGCCTGAGAGAAATATATGATCTGGGGCCGCACGAATCGTACCGATACGTGCAGATCCGCCATGCACTGCTCTCGGCCATCCCCTCCGGATCGACTCTCCCTGAGTCTTCCCCGCTGGAGGATCGCCTCCTGACCGACTTCATGGTGGAGAGAGCAACTTCCTTGACGTACCGTAAGCTCCGCAACAACTCGCCAGATCCTCTGGCTCCCCTCAAGGAAAGGTGGGAACAGAAGGTGGGCGCCCTGGATGAGTACGAGTGGAATGAGGCTCTGGCTTCTCCGAAAGAGGTGGGCATATCGGCTAGGATGAGGCTAGTCCAACTAAAGGTCCTTCACAGGGTGTACTACACGAGGACACTGCTACACCGCATCCACAGAACACCACACCCATTTTGCTTGCGTGGCTGCGGGGAAGAGGGCACCTTCTTTCACACGTTTTGGGATTGCCCTCGCATACAAGATTACTGGCGACAAATACTGCGTAATGTATCCCAGGTGCTAGAGATCTCGGTTCTCCCCGAGCCAAGGCGGTGTCTCCTCAATGTATGGGAACCGACAGATCTGTCCCGGCATGGTCGACTCTGGGTGACACTGGGAATGATGGTAGCAAAGCGGGACATTGCGCAGCGTTGGGGGGCGGCTGACCTTCCAACAACGTCACAATGGTGCATGAATATGGATAGAACAATGATAACTGAAAGGGCGGTGTACTTGAGTCGGGCTTGTCCAGGCAAATGGAATAAGGTGTGGTCCTCATGGAATGCGTACCGAGGTGACATTTGCGATCCACTGCCAGAAGACGATCCACTGGACTCAGATGACAAGGGGGGGAGGAGTGAGGGGGAGCGGTTGAGGTACAGGGTCCTTTCGGGAGGGAAGTGGGGGGGTGACAGTTTCTATACATTCCACATTAGATCCTAGACAACACACGGCACCATATCCTATCCTGGGGACTCTTCTTACAGCTATCCTGCAATGTTATTTATCTACGATCGCATTGTGATTTCCCGCTGTTCTTTTGTTTCCCTTTTTATTTTTCATTAAAAAACAAAAAACAAAAACCTCATTTAATTTGTATGAAACGTGTACTAGAGACCTTCATTTATTTATGTGGCGAGCCTTCCTATACAGTGGCTTCTTTATCATGTGGACCCTATTTCTGCAAGGCTTTCATTGCTATCTCTTTTATTTAGCGGCCGGCCCCTCGGGGTTGTAGGCGACTTGCTGTGTAACTGTAAGAAGGTACAATAAAGGTTTAAAAAAAAAAAAAAGAATAGAAAAAATACATTTTTAAAATGCCAACAGTGATGGAGTTCATGTGCATGGCTGCATGCATGTGAATGGCGACTTGATTAAGATTATACTTTGATATGAAATTCACCAATAAATGCAAAGCTATTTCACACTGTTGTCCAATTGCAGAATATCAAAAATACATGAAGTCATTTTTGAAAAGGTAAGCCATTGAAATATGTAACTTAGCAATAAAAATCTGCAAATTGCCACGGAAATGAAGAGAATTATGAATGATATATACTAATGAACATTAGAACTCTAACTGTTTTACAACCTGTTTTAGTTCTGTACACTTAAATAAAGTTTAAGTACCCATTTTACGTTAGAACGCTCTAACCTAAAATAGTTTAAGAGAACTGCCCGGGTACCAAAAGTTACACAAAAGCCACTGACCTTGCTCAGATGCCTCACTGAGATTTCCCTGGATTTGACGGAACGCTTTGAAAGAAACAGTGGCATTCCTTTAGAACCTGTTGGTGAAAGCTTTCCGATATGAAAGTACAGCCCTCCTGTGCTCAGGATGAATGGCCAACCAAGCTTTAACTGCCTTTGTTTGACCACACTGGGCTTCCCCAGCAAGGACCAAGAGGAAAAGGGAGGGAGACGTCGGGTTCCCAAGTAGAACCAACTGAACTTAGAGTAGGAGAAGGCCGTGTCCCATGCCCAGTCCCTCGATCTGGACGAGGATCGGTCCCAAAACCCAGGGCAGCCCAGAGAATGACTTTTAACAAGTAGGACTCTGACTTTCATACTCTTCCATTCTCTTTCTCTCACTAACCGCCACTCCCCCTCCTCCTGCCATATGGGGCTTGGAAAGGGATCACTTCAGTACTGAAAATGAGGCCCGAGATCCCGTAAGACCTCAAGTGCTCGCAAGAAGTGGCAGGCATCTTGGGACATGGTAATCAAATACAGTGTACAACTCCTGGGTAATTGCCCAGGTTACATCGCCATCGGTGGATGCCGGTAAACTCCGCTATGCAGTGTAGGTGGAGTTTTGCCAATCTCCACCCTCCAAGCAGAGTGCGGAGTGACAATAACTTAGTGAACTCCGTCAGCTGAGCGGAGTTTACCACTTACCCTTATCTCAGTCCTGCCACTGTAGTGTTTTAGAATCAAACATTTTATTATGCGGCAAATTCCATACACAGCCCAGCTGCCTACATCGATCCGCCGGCAGGGCGTAAACAGGCAGTAATTAAACACGGCATTCGGACCTACAACCCAGAGGGCGGTCCTGCGCAGAAAAGTCCATGAACAGTCCCCACCGGCATAGCCAAGTCTTCAGTTTTCACAGGTAAGAACATCGGCCAGAACAAAGAAAGAAAAACAAGAACATCCCCCCGCCCCACTCCCTCCCTCCTCCCCTAGGCAATCCCCTCCATACCCCACATCCCCCCTCCCCACTCCGCATCAACCATCAGCCCACGTCCACACACATCATTCCAACACGTTCAGACCCATCCCCAGAATTTAGGTCCCTGGGACAGCTCCTATTGGATCCAGAGGAATAAGCTGTAGGACCTGCAGATACTTTGGGCACGTAACTTCTCTGAGTTCTTTAGATAGAAGACTCAAGAACGGGGCCCACAGGGCAGCATACTCAGAACCTCTGCCATCTACATTTAAGGTAAGCCGTTCCATCGCCAAGACATGCCACAGACGCATCAACCAATCACGTACATCCGGGACGCCCGGGGAGCCCGAGCGCGCTAGCAGAACCTGGCGCGCAGTCAGCAATCCCAGTGCAATTTGTCGCCCTAGTGGAGTGCGAAGAGGGTAGCAAGCTGGGTGTGGGAGGCCTAGCAATGTATGTTCGGGTAGTCTGGGTAGTGTGATCATGAATGCCCGATCTAGTTCATCAAGAACCGTTTTCCAATATCGTTCCAGTTTAGGGCAGTGCCATAACAAGTGCAGAAGAGGCATACCGCACCCTCGCCAGCAAAGACTAGATTTAGCCTTATCCCAAGATGCAACGCAGGACGGCGTATAGTACCAGTAAGTTGTAAGCTTGTAGGCCGACTCCGTACCCGCTGTGTTGACTGTCGTGTGATGTGCGCGGTAAAATACCTGTTCACACTCCTTCTGCGAAAGCCGTCGCCCCAATTCCAACTCCCAAAGCACTTGCGCCTTTGTGCGGGGCCGCTGCGTATCACGTAGAATCATGGTATATAGTTGTGAGATGAGACTCCGGTCGTTCTTTTTACGCAGGAGCCATTTGCTCGAATGCCGTGAGGGAGCGCGACTTCAGAGCCACATTGGCTGGACTTGACACCCAGTGAGTTACTTGCGCATAGGCGAAGCCATCTGACACATCCGTTAGGGAATGCTCAGCCCGAAGCTCCACGAAGGGGACAAGCCCCTCTAGATCAAAAAGCATACCCACCCTCTTACAATCCTTCTCTCGCCAGCGATGAAAGACCAGGGAAGCAAGGCCAGGAGGGAAGGTGGGGTTGTCCACCATTGGTGTCATGGGTGAGGGGAAGGTAGTCCACCCTTTACGGATTGCCAGTTGATCCCATGCTTTAAGTGTTGGTGACGTCACTGGCGAGGAGTATAGTCCCCACGCCCTATCCTTGCGAGGCAACTAGTGCTCCCACGAAATGTTGCAACCCGCCACTGTCTGGTCCATGAATAACCAATGTTTACTCGATTACGGTCTATTCCATTCGACAACGAAACGTAGACAGGCAGCCTGAAAGTAGGCCGCAAGATGAGGGAAACCCAAACCGCCTGCTGCTTTAGGGAGTGTGGTCGTCGAGAAGGGCGCACGGGCCTTTTATTTTCCCAGAAGAACCTGTTCACCAAGCCCTGGAGTTTTTTCAAAATCCCCCTCGGCGGGGAAAGAGCCAGCATTTGAAAGACGTACAGTATCCTGGGCAAAAGAGTCATTTTGATAGCTGCTAACCTGCCGAACCACGACAGGTTGAGGCGCAACCATGCAGTTATTGATTTGGTAGTTTGTTCCACCAGGTTGGCATAATTCAGGGAAAGCGTCCGGGGGTTGGTCGACGCAAGGCGGATGCCCAGGTACGTGATGTATGATTGCGCCCAGCGGAAGTCAAAATCCCGTTACAGGTCAGTGACCTCCTCCAACGGGATCGAAATGTTAAGAATTTCAGATTTCGTGAAGTTGACCTTAAATCCGGTCGCGGTCTGAAAGGCCCGAATCTCTGCCGAGAGGCAGCGCAGAGAGACAGCAGGGTTCTGTAGCGCTAGAATAACATCATCAGCGTAAGGCTTATTTTGTGTTCATCAGCACCGAATCAAATGCCCATAATGTCTGTATGGGATCTGACACGCGGAGCAAAGGGCTCCATGTAAAACGCGAACAGGAGCGGCGAGAGGGGGCACCCCTGCCGCGTCCCTCTGGTGATCGAGAATGGAACCGATCTACAGCCATTGACCCTAACGACTGCTCTTGGAGATGCATACAGGGCCTGGATCCAGGGCAGGAAATTGCCCTTTAGTCCATAAGCCCACAGTACTCGAAAAAGGAATCCCCACTCGACCCTATCAAAGGCCTTCTCTGCGTCGATGGATAGACAGAGGGCCTGGGTCTTTGCGCGGCGGACTCCATCCAGCAAGTGCAACAACCTCTTGGAGTTGTCGCTGCCCTGACGGCTGGGAACAAAGACTGACTGGTCCGGTTCCAAAATTCCATCCATAAGGGGGCTAAGTCACGACACGAGGATGCCCGCAAAGAGCTTAGCATCAATGTTAAGGAGGGAGATTGGCTATTAGGATCTGCAATCCGCGGGGTCCTTGCCAGGCTTATATGTGGCCATTATGGCAGTGTCCGACATTGAGGGTGTGACCGGCCCCTTCTCAAGGAATGAATTAAACAGGCGGGTCAGAAACGGGGCCTATTCCCGGCAAAATTTTTTATAAAACAGCGCCATCAGGCCCAGGGGATTCAGCTAACTTTAGTCGGGAAATGGCGGAGATGACCTCCTCCACACGGATCTCCAAGTCTAGATCATCGACCGCACTCACCAACAAGGGAGTAACGCCAGCCGCCGCGATGTACCGATCACACTCAGCGGGTGAGGAACCCTCCCCTGTGTACAAGGATTGGTAGAATTGGCGGAAGGTAGCTGCGATCTCAGTGTCCGTGGTGCTTGACACCGAGTGGCAATCTCGGATGGAGGCAATGGCCCGCGACTGGGCCTGGGCCCGCAGGCGGTGCACGAGCATTTTACCCCCTTTGTCTCCACTCATGTAGAACTTATGGCGCAGGCGCAACAACGCATATTCTACCCTGTCGAGATCCAGGTGCTTCAGCATGCTCCTCTTAGTTTCAAGCTCTTTCCAAACCCTGCGAGCCCCGGTGCGTTTGTGTATAGTCTTCAATCCCCGGACCTCCTTCTCTAGCTCCTCCCTCTTGTCTCTTCGAAGCTTGGAGTACGTAGCCACCAAAGCAATAAAGTCACCCCTAACCACCAGCTTCAGCGCCTCCCAAACAGATGCAATCGCCGTTTCATCGACGGGATTCTCGGTGAAGTAATTTGTGATAGTGTCCCTGACCTTATTTACGACAGTTTCCGCACGGAGCATGGAGTTTCGTAACCGCCAGCCAGCAGAAGGGGTGTGTGCGCCACCGAGAGTGAAAATGACCGACAGGGGCGCATGGTGTGAGAGGGATCAGGGAGCAATATCAGCGTCATGAAGGTGGGGTAATAGGGCAGAGGAGGCTAGAAAGTGGTCAAGGCGCGCATATGTCTGGTGTGCTGCAGAGTAATATGTGTAATCGCGCTCCTGGGGATGATGCAGCTGCCACACATCATGTAATCCACCGTCGGCCAACCATTGCTTCCCCTCTATCGACCAGGACCCTGAGCTGTGCCATTTATTTGCCAACCTATCATTAGAATCATCCATTACTAGATTGAAGTCTCCCCCCACCAAGAGGAAGGCGTCAGGGGAAGCAAGGACCTGGGCCAACGCCGTGCGCAGAAAGGACTCCTGTCGTGTGTTTGGTGCGTACATGGACCCTACAGTAAAAATCGTGTCCCCCCACTGTACCCGCACTGCCAGGAACCTCCCCCGAATATCTACCAGGTGAGCCAAGACCTTACAGCGCAGCCGGAAGCTAAAGAGGAGGGCCACTCCATTTTTGCAGATCCAGGGCCGTGCACAACTCCCGCAAGCATCCAGAGCACGCACCCATCAGCACGAGGGAAATGAGCAGAAATGCACCCTTAAGGACAAACGGCAAAGGTCTGATGCGGAGTCCACCCCTTCACTCACTCACCCCCCAATACACATACCGAACCCCCCTTAACAAAACCAAGTTGAACCAAGTCCGTAGTACAGGCCACATAGGCAAGGGGAATAGACACCTACCAATCCACAGTCTTCCTCTTCCCGATACGGGGCTCACTCAGCCCACAAAACATACCTTCAGGGGATATCTCCCCTCCGACGCCATCTATGTACCCTCTCAGGACTCACGACACCTCCGAGACATCCTCCGGAGCGGCCTCAGTAACCTGGGCCACAGAGGCTAAAGCTGCGCCCCTCTCCTGGAGACATGCTGAGAGATCAGGGCCCTCCTTGGGAGCAGAGCGGCCCGCCTTCTGCCACTCCGCCGAGCGTTGTCTTCGCCTGTGAGTGTCGCCACCGCTCGTCGACTCCGCTTCTGTGTGTTCGATTCCCAGGAGGTCCATGGCTACCATGAACGATCGCACCTGAACCAGTTTATTTTGCCAGCGAAAGATGAGTCAAAAGGGGTGGCCCCACATGTAGGCGACGTTGCGGTCTCGCAGGAACGAAGTGACCGGCCGGAAGTCCCTGCGCTTCTGCAGTGTGGAAGCCGGCAGATCTTGGTAAAGCACCGGTCATGCACGCAGACGAGGATGTCCGGAGGTGGCTCTGTCCCTTGGGTAGGCCCACACGATGCACTCTGTCCATTCGAATGTCCTTAATCTCCTCGTCCTGCAGGATCTTCTGAAAGAGGGCCTCGACATACTCACGGAGATCCGATCCCTCACCCATCCATGGCACCGCTCTGATCCGGATATTGTTGCGGTGGGAACAGTTCTCCAAGTCCTCCGCATGTGCCTGAAGGTGCGCGGTTCTGCTCAGTAAGCCTGATAACGTCTTGTTGAAGCCGGTGTATGTCGCCCCCGTCTCTAGGTCGTGCTCTTCCAATGTGACCACACATTCCCCTACTTCGTCCACATCCCTCCGGACCTCTCTCAAGTCTGCTGCAAGCTGGTTGCACAGCTCCGCAATGTCCTCTTTGATGGCTGTGAAGAGCTCCAGCAAAAAGGCCTTGGTCACAGGTTCCTCCGCTTGACTCCGGCCCGGGGACTTGTCAGCCACCGGGGACATGGCTGGTCCAGAGCTCTTCGGTACTCCGTCCTTGCCCGGTTTTTCTTTCTTCGTCCTGGCGGCGGCCATGGTCGACCACAGGGTATCCTCTTTTCACAGTCCACTCCCCGAGGCCGGCAGGGCCACCACGCGGCACACACGACCAGGCCTGGTGTCCACGTGCTCAGCTAGGCCCCACACCGATCACTTGAGCTGTACTCCAGGCTCAGGCCCAGAAGACCTGCAGGCCCAGGGGGAATACAGGTAGTCCCTCACAGGGAGGAGGAAATCCGCAGCTCCAATCGCCACCCAGCCCGGCAGTGTATAGGGCCAGGGCACAGGACCACACAGCGCTGAAGGGGGCACAGCTCGCTTAGGGCAGAACACCACGTGGGGTGGGCTGGCGCGTCTCGTGCTAAGACAGGGTCCCAGTAGGCCGCAAAACGTCTCAGGGGCCCCCGCTATCCGTGTGCGTTCGTTCTGTCTCTCTCTCACCTCCGGGGGCCACGCCAGCGGGTCGCAAGTAATCCGGGGCTCCCTCGCCGATGACTCGAGGCACTCCCCCTGCTAAATCTGGGCTCCTCCACACCCCGGTCTCCAGGGATGCAACCACCAGTTCCACATCCGCCCTCCAGGGGGCCCACCGACCCGGCAGCAGGACTCGGGCCGCAGGTGCCTCAGGGACCTCCTTCGCAATTTCCAGGCACCAGGCCCGCACAGGCCCCGAAGCCCCGGGCTCCCGTGGGTGGCTCAGCCGGGCCTCGGCTCACCTCTCTAGGCGCCTGCTCCCCGCGCCGCTCATTGGCGAACTCCGAGCATCTCCGCCGGCCCGTCTCTCTGTGTCCTCCCAAGTCTTGCGAGGCACGATGGGGGCTCCGTCTCCGCCTCCTCCTCTCCGGCAGCTGCTCTTCAGCTTCGCCGCCCAAGCTCCGATCACTCTCGCCATCAGAGCCCGGCCCGGCGCCCGTTTCCCAGTGCGCCTTTCGTCCCGTTTAAGTTCCGGCTCCAGCAGGCGAAACAGGACCCAGAGCCGGATCGCCGCTGCAGCAGGGCGTCAGGGGGGCAGTTATACCTGCTGGCGAAGGGTCCTAAGAGGGTGCTAGGCAAAGCTTTAGGGCTCGTGGCGCCGGAGGGACTTGGATCCACGTCCTATTCCGCCGCCATCTTGGCCACCAGCCACTGTAGTGTTTTAAACTGCCATTTTGACCTGCCAAGTGCACCCACTTGAAAAGCCCAAACCTTCACTTTTACTACATGTACGTCACCACTGTGCATGTGCATGGTGCAGTGATTTTTACAGGTAGGACATTTACTGGTGAGTTTATCATGTCCTAATAGTGAAATGCAGCTAATTTCATTTTTCTTTATTGCAAGGACTATCTCTCCTGTAGGGTAACATAGGGATTGCCTTGAATTATCTTTTAAGTGTAATATCTCATTGGGAGCAGATAGAGATTTGAAGATTTGGGTCTCTGACCTCACAATTTAAAAATACATATTTTGTTGAAGTTGGTTTTTGAATTGCGTCTGTGAAAATGCCACTTTTAGAAAGTGAGCATTTTCTTACTTAACCATTCTCTGCCTCTGTGTGTCTGTAGACTACACATCTGGGTTGGCTGAGTGGGGCTCTAGTGCATTTACTCTAGATAGTCACACAAAAGGATCTGAGCTGTTCTTTGCATATCCTGATTGCCCATCACCGGGCTGATGGGACTTCCTGAGCTAGAGTTGTGGAAGGAATTGTCACTGAAACCTGAATAGCGTTGTGTCTGTCCTCACACAAAGCTGGCTCCACCACCCCATAGTGTGTCTGGAGCCAGGTCAGAAAAAGGCTTGGTTGTTTTCACTACAAAGACTTTCCTTTGAAGTTTGCCCACTTCAAAGGCAGAAAGGGGTATAAGTATTGGGCTTCTGACACCCCAAATTCAGAACACTTCTGGACTGAGGGCATTCTGCCAGGAAGAAGAGCAGAATGCTGTATGAAGTGCTGTAACTCTGGCTGTTCCTTTGTTGTGCTGTCCTGCTGCTCGCTGCTCACTGCTCGCTGCTCGCTGCTCGCTGCTCCTGTCCTTGGAGTGAAAAGACTGGACTTTGCTTTTCACATCCTGTTTCCAAGGTTCTCGAAGGGCTTGTGCATGCCTTTCTCCTGTTGAGAAGAGTCTGGGCCATAAAAGACTTCACCTACCAGTGTCTAGGTCCTTTGCTGAGAGGCCTGACTTGTCCAGTGGTGTGAAATCTACTTCCTGTGCCCTTAAAAGTGTAACCTGGTGATCTAACGAGAAAATCCATGCATCAACTCCCAACGCCTGTTTTCTCGATGCATTGCTGCACAAGATCGCTGCATTGCCGCTGCCTGCAAAGAGGCGTGGTTCCCAATTATAGCATCAACCATGGCTTTCACCACAGGTTCCAGCTCGTCGTCATTGTGCATCAGAAAAATCACCATGGTCTGAGTCCAGAGCACCGTGTCACCGGCGTCTGTGACACCAGCTCTGATGCAGCAACTCGTTGGTGGCTGGGGAATAAATGCAGTGCCAGCTTTGTGGCTGAAAAATCGACACAGCACCTGGTTCGCCATTATCGCAATTACCCAGCATGTCTGGATTTTTGATGCATCGTCCCTCAAAATTTATACTTTTTCAACTCCTCACCTTAGTAAGAAAACGACTCCGCCGCGTGCCGGACATGGACACATATCTCCCCTGGTGGTAAGGAACCGATTCATCACCTAATGTGTGGAGTAAGGAACGGATGCATCGCTCTGCTTTTCCAGCACCTCAATTCCACAGCGCCTGGCACCACCTTTGATTTTTGACACATCTAAAGTACTTTGTGCAATAAGCAATGCATCCATTGATTTTAATGGACTAAACTTGCAAAATCTTTTAAAATAGATATCTTGACTTGTGTATTATTAGATTTTTATTGTTTTGGTCCTGCTTTATTCAGATAGATATATTTTTCTAAACTGGTGTGGACTTCATTTGTAGTGTTTAACTGTGTTTCTGTGTGTGGGTATGTACAAATGCTTTGCACATTTCTTCTGAGATAAGCCTGACTGTTCGTGCCAAGCTACCACGGGTGAGCAGGTGTTATCTTAGCAATGTGACTCCCTTACCCTGACTGAAGTGAGGGTGCCTACTTGGACAGGGAACAAACCACTTCCATCTAGAGACCCCAATTCTAACAGCTGTCTTACTGGCTGACAAGATATGAGAACCAGGTAGACAAGCAAATGTTGATGGAAGGGTTTCAAGTAGGTTATAATTTGATGCGTGGAAACCCAAGGGTGAGGAGATGCGCTCACAACTTGAAGTCAGTAAACCAGCACCCGGAGGTGGTGCTTGGTAAGTTGGACCGGGTGATTGCTGAAGGGTTGATAATAGGTCCCTTCTGCGACTAGCTGTTGTACAAGTTGATCTCCTCACCAGCTGGGGTGGTGCCTAACAGGGAAAAAGGAGATTTCTATTTGATCGAACTCTTGACCTGGCTGGAGGGATAGTCCATTAATGATTTTATCTCTGATGAGCTTTTCTAAGTCTCATATTCCTCAATCAATGTAGCACTGGAGTTGGTGAAGAAGGCAGCCCAGGGGGCGTAAATGGCAAAGAGTGACATGAAGTCAGCTTTCAGGTTACTGCTGGTGCATCAGCTGGATTTTGAGCAGTTGGGTATACAGTTCGGTTGGAAATGGTATGTGGATAAAGCATTGTCAATGGGTTGCTCGATTTCTTGTGCCTTGTTTAAGAAAATGGATTTCATTTTAGCAATGGCATTTCACGCCAGTGTTCAGTTTTGATTCGGTGACACACTCTCTGGATGACTTCTTCTTTGTGGGTCCTCATGGTTCTACGGACTGCTAACGGATGCTGGTAAGTTTTAGAGATCTCATAGCAGATGTTGGGGTGCCCCTAGCAGAAAAAACAAAGAATGCCCAGCTAGGGTTTTGACATTTTTTGGCTTTGAAATAGACACAGAAAAATGGGAAGCAGGTTTTTTTATTAGCCTTTGGGTCTAGCATTATTGGGTCTGTCTTTGCCCCACTAAAGGCTGCATTTGAATACAGGAGTCAAGTAGGACTTACACATTTGGTAGACATTTTTGACTGAATTCAATGGAGTGTTTTTGGAGGGAATGGGTGAGGAAGTTGAGTGGAGGATGAAAGTTTTCTCTGATGCTGCAGGCTTGGTGAGTTTTGGCCTTTGATGGCAAGGACACTAGTGTGCAGAACAACAAGGACAACAACACCACCTCCCTGCTAGACAGCCTCGCCAACCTCGGACTCAAGCAACTGGTCAACACCCCCAACAACAGAGCCGGCCACACGCTCGACCCAGTCTTGTCCTCCAGCAACCACGTCTCCTTCAACCACGCCACTGAACTCCACTGGACCGATCACAGCTGCGTTCATTTCAACTTCAGGAAAACAACTACCCACCACCGACCGTAACAAGCCCTCCGAAGATGCTGGAGCAAGATCACCACCGACCAGCTCGCCACCGCCCTGAGCCAAAACCCACCCACCAACTCCACGGACCCCAACGACGCAGCCCGCAACCTCACACAGTGGATCACTAACTGTGCCGATGCCCTCGCACCACTGAAGAACCCCCCAAGCAACCCTGACAGCAAAAAAGCCTCTAGGTTCACCAACGAGCTCAAAGACTCCAAGAGATCCTGCCATGCCCTCGAGAAAGCCTGGCGCCACGACCAATCAGCGGAAAACATGGCATACCTCAAGAACGCCATCCGCGAACACCACCAGCTGATCCGCTCCACCAAAAGGTCATCCTTCAAAGAACGGCTGGACAACAACGCCCACAACAGCAAGGAACTCTTCATCATCGTGAAAGAGCTCTCCAACCCCAACGCCAGCAACAACGCCATCACAAGACCTCTGCAACTCCCCCGCCACGTTCTTCCACCGCAAGATCACCAATATACACGACAGCTTCGGCCCTCTGACCACAGACCCTACCACTGAACCAGTGCCCCCGACCACCACCCTCCGCACCTGGACCCCCGTCAGCACGGAAGACACCACCCACACAATGAACACCATCCACTCCGGCTCCCCAACCGACCCCTGTCCACACCACATCTTCAACAAAGCGGACTTCATCATCGCACCCCAACTCCGGGACATCATCAACAACTCCTTTACATCCGCCACCTTTCTGGAGAGCTGGAAGCACGTGGAGATCAACGTCCTCCTGAAGAAACCCACCGCAGACCCCACCGACCTCAAGAACTTCCGCCCCATCTCGCTCCTCCCCTTCCCTGCAAAATTCATCGAGAAAGCCGTCAACAAGCAGCTGACCGCCTTCCTCGAGACGAACGGCTCCCTCGACCCATCACAGTCTGGATTCAGAGCGCACCACAGCACCGAGACCGCCCTCATCGCAGCCACCGACGACATCAGGACCCTGCTGGACAACGGGGAAACCGCCGCCCTCATCCTCATCGACCTATCAGCTGCTTTCAACGCGGTCTGCTACCGCACCCTGACAACTCGACTCCAACACGCCGGAATCCAAGGAAAGGCCCTGGAATGGATCACCTCCTTCCTCTCCGACAGAACCCAGAGAGTCCGTCTCCCGCCCTTCCGAGCAGGAGCCACCAAGATCATCAGTGGCGTACCCCAAGGCTCCTCGCTCAGCCCCACCCTCTTCAATGTCTACATGAGCCCCGTCGCAGCCATCACACGCAAGCACAACCTCTACATCATCTTCTACACCAACGATACACAACTGATTCTCTCCCTCACCAACGACCCCGCCACCGCCAAGGCCGGCTTCCAGGAAGGAATGAAAGACGTAGCAGAATGGATGAAGCTCAGCCGGCTGAAACTGAACTCAGACAAGGCGGAAGTCCTCATCCTCAGCCCATCCATCTCCGCCTGGGATGACTCCTGGTCGTCCCCGGCTCTGGGCACCCCCCCAAGCCCACGGACCACGCACGCAACCTGGATTTCATCCTCAACTCCTCCCTCACGATGACCAGGCAAGTCAACGCCGTCACCTCTTTCTGCTTCAACACCCTCCGCATGCTCCGAAAGACCTTATGCTGGATCCCCACTGGAACCAGGAAGACGGTCACCCAGGCCCTCGTCACCAGCCGGCTGGACTACTCTACGTAGGGACCACTGCCAAACTTCAGAAAAGACTCCAGCGCATACAAAACGCATCCGCACGACTCGTCCTGGACTTTCCCCGACACAGCCACATCTCCGCCCACCTGAGAGACCTGCACTGGCTCCCCGTCAGCAAGAGGATCACGTTCAGACTCCGCACCCACGCACACAAAGCTCTTCACAACATGGGTCCCGAATACCTCAACAACCGCCTCTCGTTCTACACACCTACCCGCCAGCTCCGCTCCGCCAGCCGCGCCCTCGCTGCCGTTCCACGTATCCGCAGAACCACCACCGGAGGAAGATCTTCCATCTACCTAGCAGCCAAGATGCGGAACACCCTCCCCACCCACCTACGACTGACCCAGCACCATCTCGCCTTCAGGAAGCACCTCAAGGCCTGGCTTTTCGAGCAGTAGCGGACCCCCCTCCCCTCCAAGCACCTTGAGACCCTCGCAGGTGAGTAGTGCGCTCTATAAATTACGTGATTGATTGATTGAACAAGGGCCTTAAGCATGGAAACCCAGAGGGAGGAGCATTGCTTTCCTGGATTTATTCCCATTGTTGGAGGCTCTGGCCCTATGGGGAGGAAAGTTTGCTAATAAGAAGATGTTGCTCAATGTGGATAACATGGCAGTGGTGCAGGTAGTGAATCAGCAATCATGAAAGAGGGATGTGCAGGTTTGGGTTTGGGTTTTTTAAAGTTGTTGAGAGTGTTCGTACTGACATGTTTGCACCTGAACATCTGTCTCAGGGCACAACACATTCCTGGGCAAGATAATAGCATTATGGATGCTCTGTCTCATTTTCAATAGCAGATATTTTGTGGGCGTGCTTTGGGAGCAGACGAGGATAGGATTGTGATGCCAGTCACTTTGCGGAGAGCAGGAGAAAAAGGATGCTGCAATTGGAAATGGGGTATTTAGCTTTTTCGAAGAGACAGGCATATGGACAAGCGTGCAGGGAATTTCTGGCATCAGGAGGGAGGCAGAGGAGCTGGGATGGTACATCAGGAAGGCAACAGGAGGATTTGGTTAATTTCATGATGTTGATGGTAGAAAAAGACTGTTCAAAAGTGAGCCTCGTCTGGAACATTTTTGGGAATTTCTTTTGTGTGAAAGCTTTTATGGGGTTGCACTCTATCAGCTGGGGAAATGGGTACTCAATTGTTGGAAGGATGGGCACGGGAAGCTGGTCTTGGAGGGAAGAAAAGGTGGCCTTTGCTGTGGCCGGTTTTTGGCAGAGCAATGAGGGTGTTGCCAACAGTGTGCGCCAGCAGTGGAGAAGTGGTCTTGTTTTTGTGCCCCATATGTTTCATGTTTTTTTAGAACCTTTGGGGTGTAAGAGCTACTTGGGCTTGAGCAGGAGAGGGAACTATGTTGGTCTGAGGTGCAAGCAGGGAAGGGGGTGATCACGTGCAGATTCAAAGGTCTAAGGCTGATCAGAAGGAGAAGAGGGCAGTGGAGTGGTTGGGCCACAGGCATGTGAGAAAATTTGTCTGGTATTTTGGTTCACTTGGAAGGTGAGGCAGGAATCAGCTGTTGCAGGTTCTGCGTAAAGCGTTGCGACAAATGGGGATGCCAGCTGAAGAGTATGAACATATTATTTTAGAAAAGGGGCAGCCGCTGCAGTGGGGGGAATGGATGAGGAAAGAGCAAGTAAAGCACTTGAGGAGGTGGTCGTCTGACTTTTTTAAGACTTATGTGTGTAGGCAGGAGTGTTGAGCTGCCTTGTTACTGTCTCATAATTTGTTTTCTTTTAAGGTTTGATGCAAGGGCCTTGACATGATGGGATGGTTGTCTAGATTGTGGGACACTCATTTTGTGAGTTGGACGGAGCGGTTGGCGCATGGAAGGAGCTTTGGGTCACAGCTTGGTTTGTTACAATAGGAGATTAAAGTTGCATGGTTTGGAAAAAGGGAATGTATGGTCAGAACTTCTTCCTCGTCTGAATTATTTGAGGTGTTCAGGTGCTTGTTAGGATGCCCTTATCATTCATTTTGGGAAAAATGATTTGATGCAGAAGAAAGGTATGACATTGTTGAAGGGCATGAAGGCAGATTTTGAGGAGATAAGGAAGTTGTTGTCTAGGACACATATTTTTGGGACAGAGTTGATGCTGCGAAGTAGGTGGAGTGGGGCAGAGAGGCCAGCGAAAAGAGCCATTGGCCAGAGGTTCCAGAGCCAATGTAGAACATGGAGCCTGGCTCCTTCAGTTGGTAGCAAAGTAGAATGGTTTTCACATGAAGCCGGGGAGAATTCAGTAAAAGCTAGAAAAACCTAGGGGCATATTACCAAGCAATAGCGATAATTATCGCTATTGCTTGGTTAGAGACAAAAATTTACCGCAAATAAACCTTGGCGGAAAAAATCGCCGCAAAGCATGAATATCGCTGAAAAGTCCACGATATTCATGCATTAGCGAGCTAATGCTCTTAGCCATGTTATCCACCTCCCATTGGATAACATGGCTAAGAACTGCTCAGGGCAGGTGTTAGCTTTTGAAGATATTCCCGCTTAGCGCGAATATCTCCAAAAGTTGGTAATAGGAGATAGCGATGTTAGCGACTGTTTTCAGTCGCTAACATCTTGGCACGCCCACTTTGCATCTCATTAGTGATAAATATCACTGACATGCAAAGTGGGGCCCAAGATGGTCGCTATCTCCTACTAGCTGTCGCTAACTGGTGTTAGCAGCAGCTAGGTAATAGGGAGATACTTTTATCTCCGCTTTCTTGGCTTTTAAAGCCAAAAAAGCAGAGATAAACCCCCTTGATAATATGCCCCCAAGATCCCTAGAGCCCAAAATTAGAGTTCAATGCTCAAGAGCGATGGACTCTGAGGGAGACAGACAGAGCTTGATAGTGCAGCGAGAAGAGCGGCAAACGGAAGAGTGAGTATTAATTGGGATGTGTTGTGTGATAATTGTATGATACGATGTCTGGCACAGTTTGTGTGAAAGTCGAGTGAATGTGGTTTTGGGCCAGATGTTGTCCAAGGATTGAGATTTGAGTTTCAGGTCCCGAAGTGCCCTAAAATCCTGGTATATAATAAATGGTGTAGACAACACTGAGTAATTGTGATTGTCTGACCGCAAAATTGAGGAGTTGTCATCAGACATCATCGGCATTTCCACCTTAAGACAGGGAACTTTGTGTGAATGGGACATGTGAGGATCATGAGCTAAACCTTGCGTACAGGGGTGGACTATATTGATTCAGGTGACAAGCGCAGGTCGAAGGTCGCTATGCTTGAATGTTCTTGAGTGATTTAATTCTATTGATCTCTTAGAAAGACAGACAATTATGGAGCTGTGACTGTGTGAGTGAATGTAAACTGAGAAATTGTGAAGGAGGCTGAGTACTGTGAGGAAAGAAAAGATGTCAGAGTGCACCGCACTAGGTCGTTGGTGTGACGCCTTGCTGGGATTGGTTGGTAGTCATCAGGAAATTGTGATTGAGAAAATCTTGTTTATCTGATGGAAATTTTGACCTAATCATGCGATGTTTTAAAGTGTTATGGCATCTCTTCAGGAGAAATCAGGGAGTGGTTACTCGAGTGGGTGAGGAGGCGCAGCTTAAGGTTACTCCAGCACACTATATGGCTAGGTATGTATGACTCCATACTATAGTTACAAAAGTAGCATAAAATCACTGAAAAAGAGGGGTACTTGGCATTTCCATTTTATGGCACTTTCAGATAGTAGGGGTTGTATCAGTTGAGGGGCATGATGTCTTCGTTACGGACTCAAACTAGACCTACAGACTTTGAGACACTAGATGCTTGGATGCAAGCAGCACATGCAACAGGGAGGGATTTCCCGGAAAGATGTAAATGGGAATGAAGGCATATCAGGATGCGCAATGGTATGCACAACTTAAGAAATGAAGAGTAGACATCATCGAAGGAGATAGGTTGTACCCAATGCTGGTGAGAGGGGGAGATACTCAGGATAGGAATGGAGGAGAAAATAGAAATGATGGGAGTGATACAGATGACAGTTTGTTAGACAGGTTATTGTCAGAGCATCCTCCACCTAACAATCCACATTCAGAATAAGTAAGGCGAGAACTGGCAAATTCAGCAAATATGCAAAGAGTGGTAACAACACAGACAGACCTTAGTGCAGGTATAGTGGGAAGGATTTCAGCAGGAGTAGAAGGAACAGGAATACTCACCTTAGGAGGTGCAGAGTCAAGTGGTGTCAATGCTGCCTTGCAGTTGCCGGAAGCCCTTACAGTACCGGTCACCATTTGACCTATAGTCTATGTGTATGACCCGAGCTAAGTGGAAAACTCCAGTCAGCAACAGTCAGGGTTAGAAGAAAGCTCAGCTCAGGAAGGAATGTGACCATGAGTGGGATCTAGAACCTCTTTGCCAGCAACTGCAGGTCCATCGAAAGTTCGCATTGGGTCTCTTACCATTTAATATGTGTCCTTAGCGAACTCGAATTCAGATTTGAGGATGTGGGAATATCCAGTCCCAGGACTCATGGAAACGATATCAGAAGCAGCTGCAGGTCAGGGAACCTATGGAAATCAGCATATCCTAGAGACCACAAATTTAGAGAATTGGCAAAGAAATCAGAGCGATGATAGTAAAGGATAGAATAGCACATTGAGTCAGGACACAATCAAGGCTGTAGTAAAGGCAACATTATTGGACGTGGTGAAGCTAAAGGCTGAGTTGGATGAAATAATCAGTGGGAACTTGCCTTCGGAGAGGATAGACACTTATGAGCAGGATGGGCTGTTGTTTGCGGTGAAGTATGTTATCCATAATGTGAGACGAGCACATGAGAAATTGACAGAATTGGCTCAAAAATTTGATGTAGACCTGTCTTAAACAAAAATGTTCCAGAGAAATCATTGGTTGCACTACAGTTATCAGGAATTGGAAGAGAAAAGGGTAACAGGCTTGAAAACACACATTCTAGAGCTGGTTATAGGGATGGAGAATGCTTGACAAATGGGAAGAAAGATAGTCACAAAAAAAATCATATGGAATGTGACAAGAGAAACACCGCCTCCAGGAGGGGAACAGCTGGAGTAAAGGCTTATCCACTGCAAGAAGTGCCTAGTGGAGGGTATGTGCATGTTCTTTGAAGTAGGGGTGATTTAGCAGAGTTCCCAAATGATTTTCCTTAGCTGGGGGAGAAGCCTGCTGAATGTTACAAGCAAGTTGAAACACATTGTTTGACAATTTGGGTCCCAGTGATTTGTTTTTCTTCTAAAATTGCTATGATCGTCATTCTGCTGAACGAGACAGGAATCCTATAACTCACCTTTGGTTAAAAAAGTTTGAAGAGATGATTACATGGTTGCAGTCCAAAATAGCACCACAAGGTATCGATTGGGTTAAAATAGATTGAACGCCACAGGAACCTAAAGAAACAGTACATGCTTACTACGAGCAGCTCTTACTAGCCTTCAAGCAATACAGTGGGTTAGAGACTCTTGTTCCAAAAGACATGGGACAGTTTGTCTCCAATTTTGTGATGGGGTTGAGACCAGAGATTAGCGTTATGACCCAGCAACATTTAATGTGCTGGCAAAACAAGTAAGTGGATGAAATTCTATGATATGGCACGTAATGCAGTGATGAGGTGGGTTCCAAGCACAGCAGAATTAAGGACAAGTTGATGCTGGTCCAAATGAGGAATGGGCAAAGAGTAGATCCGGTGCAGACAAATTGGGGAACAGTAGGTCGGAATCAGGGAAATAACCAAGGAGGGATTCAGAACGCCCTGAACAACTCAGAACAGGGAAAAGGGAGAGGTGTTCCTATATACCCCAAAATAGGTATAGATGTTGTTACGCTAAAGAAAACGACTGTTTGTCAATATTGTCACATAATCGGACATTGGAAGTGCAAGTGTTAATTAAATCCAGCAAATCAGTTGCAAAAGGGAGCGTTAGTGCAAGTGCCGGATGTGATTATCTCTGTGACACAACCCAGATCCTACAATGGGGGTAGTCAGAACCAGTTAGTTCAAGTGCCACAATCTTTGAGAGTTCTGCAGAGTAATTGATCATGCCACTAAATGCCCTTAATGTAAACTCTAGTCGGATTTGATCAGGACCTGTCACAATTATGGTGCTTGAGGGGGGAGGAAGACTGTACCCTTGGAGCAGTCTTGGAGGTAGACTAGAGTGTACTGTTTGTGGAGGCAAACGTAGGCAGTCACTGCATTACATTCTTGATTGATACTGGTGCTACACATTCTACTGTGAGGTCTGCAGTAGTCCCAAGCCTACCCCTCCGGGACAATAGATCCACGTTGTATGAGTTGCCAATAAGAGGATGACCAACCCAGACGAAACACCAGTGAAAATAGGAATCTTTCCTGATCTACACCAGTTTGTGGTGTGCGATTCGAGGCCAGTCTGTTTCCTAGCATATGATCTCCTATGCAAGCTGAACTGTACCATCTATTGTAAGCCAAAAGCGGTTGAATTGCAGACTAATGATGATGACATTGCATTCAAACTGACGAACCTGAATCACTATGTAGACATATTTCCAGTACTAACAGTGGATGACATGCCATGAGATTTGAGAGACACTGTCTCTCCAGTGGTGTGGGACTTCACAGGAGAAGAGACAGGACTGATTCAAGGAGTTGATACAGTCTGTGTACAAATTAAGCCAAATGCAGAATTCCCAAGAATGCCTCAATACAACCTGACCCCAGAAACAGTAGCAGGGATTACACCTGTGATTGATTCCATGATTTTTCAGGGCATCTTGAAGGAGATAATAGGAAGTGCATGCAAATTAACTATAAAGTGTTTGCAGAGACCGAGCGGGAGATATCGCATAGTTCAGGACTTAAGGAAAGTTAATGCAATTGTTATTCTATGTTGTCCTGTGGTACTATATCCATCTGTGATCTTATTTCAGATTCATTGAGAAGCTGTTTGGTTTCCGGTGATTTATCTATGTCAAGCATTTTTCTCCATTCCATTGCATGAGGAAAGCCAATTTGTATTTGCTTTCCGGCTGGAGAATCGTGTTTTAACATGGCATTACATCCCACAAGGGTAGATTGAAAGTCCATCTATCTTTAACCAAATTTTGGAAAAAAAACTTGAAAGCTTGGTGCTGCCACAGAACTTAGTGCTTGTGCAGGACATTGATGACATCTTGATTGCATCAAAGACAGAAGAGGCTTGTCGGGATAATAAAATTGCCTTATTGAATCATTTAGCTGAAAATGGACATAAGGTGTCGCCGAGCAAGCTTCAGTACTGTCAGTACTTGGGTCATCGCATTGAAAAAGGGTAGAGAAAGATGTCACCAGACCGCATTGAGGCGATCATGAAAATGAATGCGCTTATCACTCAAAAGGAAGTCAGGATGTTTTTGGGAATGGCTGACTACTGCCAACAATGGATCCCAAATTTCTCATTGAAGGTGAAGCCCTTACAGAAATTGACATACAAAGATGTGAGTGATCAAGTACCTTGGGATAACAATTGCTTGGTGGCTTTCCTGGATCTGAGAGAGTGCCTTTGCTGTGGTCCAGCTCTGGAAATTCCTGACTATAACAAAGCATTTTCTCTATTCTGCTGCGAGAGAGAGGTATCTGCTCTATCTGTACTCACCAAGACACATGGGGGTGTCCTTAGACCAATGGCCTACTGCTCAGCCACATTAGATCCTGTTGCTTCAGCATTGTCCAGATGTCTAAGATCCGTTGCTGCAACAGGTGTCAGCATTGAAAAGTGTGAAGGTATCATGATGGGTCATCCTCTTACTGTATATGTTTCACACTCAGTTGAGCTCCTGATTATGAGAGCCAAGACACAGCATTTGACTAATAATAGACTGACAAGGTAGGAGCACATTTTGCTGGGCGCAAAGAACGTCAACGTGAAGCGTTGTTCTGTTTAAACCGTGCTCCCTGGTTGCCTATTCCAAATGCTGATGGAGGACATTGTGAGGACCATAACTGTCTGGATGTGATTAAACTTTGCACCAAACCGAGACCTGACATTGTCAATGAGCCACTGCCTTACTCTAACCAAATGCTTAAGAGACAATGAGAGTTACCTAAGAGCAGATTATGCGGTCTGTACCAACTCTGGAGTTGTAGAAGCTGTTCGTTTACAGGGAGTATACTCCGCACAAGCAGTTGAAGTTATTGCTTTGTCCCGTGCATGTCTTGCTTCTGATCAGATCCGAGTCACCATCTATACAGATAGTATTGTGACTGTGGGAAATCGATACGCAGACGAAGTTGCCCACTTTTGTGCAACTCATGAATATATTTTTATTGGGGAACATTCTGGCGAGAGCAGAAAGAGAACAGAGCTCAGCATGATGCTAGCCATCGCAGATACCTGTGATGAGGTCAGGCATCTGCAGGGAGAAGTGTCAGATCAAGAACAAGCTGGTTGAATCAGAGCAGGATGTGAAAAGTGGGAAGATGACATTTGGGTCTCAACTGATGGTAGATCAGTGTTTCCAGATTGTTTATTGAGTCCTATGGTGAGACAGATTTATGGAGCAGGTCATATTGGGGGAGATGCGATGGTGCAATATTTCAGACAAACGTGTTTCAATCCGAGTTTTCCTGTGTTTGCTGTTGCAGTGTGCCATCAATGTGTCACATATCAACAGATGAATACTGGAAGGAAAACAGTGGTTGCTTTGAGTCACATTGGAAGGTCAGGAGGTCCTTTCAACTGAATACAGTTGGACTTTGTCAAGATGCCTAGGTGCAATGATTTGAGATACATCCTGGTTGTTGTGTTAATCTTTTCATGGTGGGTGAAAGCATATCTGACTAGAAGATGTGATAACCTCACAGTAGCCAAGTGATTGCTAATGGAGCTTATCTAGTGATTTATGTTTCCACCTACATTGAAGTCAGATAGAAGAACTCACTTTCACACTGAGATCCTGAAGCTGTTGTTCACTGGCTTAAATGCTGATCAGAGACTACAATTTAGTTACAGGCCAGAAGCGTCAGGAATGGTGGAGCAAATAAATGAGACTCTAAAGCTGAACATAGTGAAGGTGTGCTCTTCGACGTCTCTGAACTGGCCTGATGCAACGCCTTTGGGTTTTGATGAGTTTGTGCAGCATGCCAGACAGGAGGACTGAGCTATCACCTCATGACATTCTCATAGGGAGAGCGATGCGCTTGCCTGCAGTACCATCCACAGCATTAATTAGCATCATTGATGATTTGGTTCTAGACTACTGCAAATGATTGGTTGATGTGGTTCATTCTGTGTCTCACCAGGTTGGCGCTGCGACTGCACTGACCACGAAGGACCACTGCCATGACCTGGGCTTAGGAGATTGAGTCCTTGTCCGAAAACATGTGAGGAAGAAATGTCTTGATGCACGTTGGTCCATACCAGGTGATCATGGTGAAGAACATTGCTGTGAAGAGAGGACGTTTTCTGAATTGGATACATGCCTCACACACCTAATGAGTTACAGGACCCTTGGAATAAACAGCTTATCTTCCTGAAATGATTCCAGCTGTGGTTGCAAGACCACTGGAGAGGGCAAGCCAAGCTGTGGGAGTTCCTGAAGAGGCTGGTTACCCACCAAGTCGAGCTGAGGGGGGTCATGCTACTCAAGGCCCAGGTAAAGGCTTGGAGGGAGACGGTAACGTTGCGAGTGGTTTAGAGTGTGACTCAACTGAAGAGATTGGTGTAGAAAGTGGTCTGGTGCTGCACAAGAAAATTGGGGTCACAAGAGAATCGTGGCCGGTGAGAGTGAAAAGGCAAAACTTGAGACTTGCACCAGAAAGAGATCTTGCTCCCATATCTCAATTGTCTGAATCCGATCAAAGTGAGACAGATCAAGCTTAAGGGAGCGTGAGTAGATTGAGGAGAGCAAGAGTACTGTGCCAGAGATACGCCTCTCCGAAGTGGACCTACTTGGCTACAAATGCCGGGGAGAATGAGATCCAGGACGTCTGCACTGATAATTGAAATCAAACTGTTATTTCCTGGAGTAGAGACTAATGGGATTCTGAAATTGACTTTAACATATCTACCAAGACTGAGTGGCTTGCGAAGTTTGATTCTGGAACATCTCATGTTTCCAACCTTTTGAAATCAACCATCAGGTCTGCAGATTGCAGCATTTCACATTCAACTTTTTCAGCGTGTCATTGAAGAAGTTGGCTCTGATCTCATAAGGGATATATATTGAAATTTTAACTGAAAATAAACATCTTTTTGCTTAAGAATATAACCCAGGAACGAGTGGAAGAAGAATAAAAATAAGGCCTTTTCCATAGAAGACAAAAGATGGCTAGGGAAGTCTTTCAAGCTTTTCAAATATTGTTCCCTGAACTGATAACTATTTCCACTATTTCAAGAACTGTCTATGAACTTTATTGTGCAACAGTGAGATGCAGAGAAAGAGACTTTGCATTGATCCTCTTACAGCCACAAGATGAACTTAATTAAAAATGGAGTATGGAAATTCGAAACTGTAGGCACAAATGTATAATAGATACACTTATTGTAGGAGTAATTGTAGTAATAGCTGTAGTCATCATTATATCCACTATAAGTTCACACACAGCTGAGGTTAAGGGGTGGGAGTACATGGGACATCCACTCCTACCACCTCTAGCACAAAAGAGGGTACATTAGCATCTGATAGTGTTTTAATAGAGTAAACTAGTCACTTATAGCATGTCGATTTGTCCAAAGGTGATTATATGCTGAGTGCTATGCGAAATTTCTATATGAGTATGTGAATACCATAGATGTGAGAGATGTGTGTGTGCAATTGCCTGCGTCAGTTGAGGAGGGCATTAGGTATAATCACCTGCCCTTGACGTATGGCAATAGTGGTTGTTTGCTTCATTGTATGTTTTTATGGAAAGGGTTGTTACAAATAATGTTTCTCAAATTATTATTTGGTGCATTTCAGAAATTTTAATCTAAGAACATCTAAACAAATATGATTTTTGAAAGCAAGAAGAGAGAATGGAAAGTATTTTTTACCTACTGTTACGTTAGTACTGCATATGGACATACACACAACTTAACCTGTACACTAACCGGGATAGAAAAGAAGTTTGTAAATCAAGTAGAAGATAGACATAGGAGATTAACAGTCAAACTTGGTAGCAGGGAGGAGGTTTTTAAATGGACCAAGGAAGAGTTAGCTCACAAGGATAAGGGAAGATATGGTCCAATAGCACTGGATTGGGAACAGCAAGAGAAGCTTTCATTCGCCAAGTACTAACTTGCTATGATACCATTTTTGTGGGACAGAGTGCTATTGAACTTACATTTCTGATTGATGCCTCTTTGAAGAAGTTCTTGAAGGATGCAGTTCAAGTGGTACTTTGTGTATGGGAAGAATGCATATATCCGACAACCGGACAATTGGTATGGCACTTGTTATGTGGCATTTGTGTTTTCTAAGCTATACCACGTGGATGATTTTAAGAGTTTGGAAGGGAAGGCACCAGAGTGCTATTGAACTTACATTTCTGATTGATGCCTCTTTGAAGAAGTTCTTGAAGGATGCAGTTCAAGTGGTACTTTGTGTATGGGAAGAATGCATATATCCGACAACCGGACAATTGGTATGGCACTTGTTATGTGGCATTTGTGTTTTCTAAGCTATACCACGTGGATGATTTTAAGAGTTTGGAAGGGAAGGCACCACATAGGGGGAAACGTGGTACAGTGCAGGAGAGATTGTAGGGAATGTGTTGGAACCAATGATACCAATTTTGGGAGAGGTCTTAAATTATGTCAAGATTAGAAGGATTTCAACTATAGTAAATTAAGTTATCAGTCAATATGGCTCAGTTGTTGTTACTTGTAGATGGAGCAATGATTTCGATAAAAGCTATGGGTATGTAAAACAATCTCGCTTTATATGTGTTATTAGCAAAAGAGGGTGGAGTCTGTAAAATGTTGAGGGTTCAACAGGGATGTACTTATAATCCAGACCAGAGGAATGATCTGAGGAAGTACATAAGTAACATAACTGAGATACATCATGAGATACATGACTTGGCAACCGAGGAAATTTGGGATAAGGATGCAAAAGGTTTTGGAAAGGTTAGAAGTTGGTTTGCGAATCTTAGGAAAGGAATAATTGGAAATAGCTTGAAACCAATAGTAAGCGTTGTGATTTATGTCATCTTGCTGTTGGAAACAGTGAAGGCGTACAAGTGGCATCAGTCTAGTCAAGCTGAACATTCTCTTAGAGAAAGAGAAAGGAGAATGGAATGACTGCAGGACCATCACTATGAGAATCTTAAGCACTTAGAGAAGTTTCGACAGGGAAGACTGGCTACACCATCTGTTTAGGGCAGATCTCTCTACATGGAATTGTAGTGAGGGTGTGATGACCCTTGTCGTCAGAGTGGGGACTGACGCAGTGTTAATTTTGCTCTTTCATTTGTAGGGGCGTATCATAAGCATGGGTAGTCCACATCCACATATAATCCTTTGCTGTATTAACCTGGGACAGTAGAACGTGAATTGAAATAATGTGAAAGGTAACGTGTTAGGGATGTTTCCAATGTAACTTGAAGAAATTAACATTGAAACTAGATGTGTATAGTTGAAAATATTAACGTGTAGAATTCATACCTGCTGCTGACAATTATTCACACATTTGAAGTGCTTATGTAAAGTGTTAATATAGAAGTGCTCAGTAAAAGTGTTCATTTTATATGTCATTTTGTAAAGCCTGTGTGCTTTTCTGTTGTCCTGAAATGCAATTTCCCTGGGAGCTCTCGCATTAGATTTAATAGTTAAATTTCATGTGCATATTGGAATTGTTTTTTCTCACGTTTCTGTTTCAGGTTGAAAATTCTTCTTTGTTAGCTAGAATAATGTCTTTGTTTTAAGAGTTAGGCTGAGGGAGAAGATGATACATTGAGCGTTGATACTGATAATGGTAAACTGATGTACTTTCTCATCGGAGCAAGCATGGGATTCAAGGTTGTCTTGCCAAGGCCTGGAAGCATGCTGCATAACGGAACCTCACCTACAAGGATGCCGCTTGAATGGCAGCTGTGATGCTGCAATGCTTCTTGGGATACTACCTGTGGCATTAATTTATCGAAGTTAGGGAAAGTGTCTGGAGACTTCTGCCTTGACTTGAGAGAGAAAACATCTTAGACTGAGCGCTGTAGTTCTCTGCTCCTTGACTCATCTGATGTGAAAAAACGTCTTAGGAAGACTTCACACACTGACACCTTAATGGATCTTGGATACTGCTATGTAGGGATGTCACACTAGTGGTAGTGTAGAGACAGATTAATGCTTTATACCCACAAACTTCCAATGAAGGAGAGCCTCGGCGTCTGCCCAGTCATCTTTTGTATCCTGATTCTTGAACTAATCATTCTGTGCATGCAGCACCGACTTAATTTCATCCATAGATGTGGCTTTGTATTAGTTCTGATGTATTTCTACACCCTCAGCTTGAGGTGCCTTTATGTCCAGCTGTTCTAGGCTTTGTAATAAACTAGATACACTTAATTGGGAGTCTGTGATTCTTAGGAATCATGGTAAATTGGAACTGAAATGATTGATTGGCTAATGATTTCTCTCACCTCCATGCTTTCATGCTGATAAAAAGAGCCATTGACCTGAGGTTCTCAAGCAGATCTAGAACATGGAACTCAGCTCCGTCAGCTAGGTAGTTGAGGAATTAGGACTAAATTGTTGGGTCAGGTGCATAAGGGTTTGTTTAGGGAGTTTTGGTGTTGTCGCTAGGGTCAGGTGTTGGTAGTCGTTTGAGGAGAAGTCTTTCAAGAAGATTAGTATAATGTTAAGTGTGGGGGAAAAACAGTTAAAAGGGGGAGAGATATTTTGTCTTGTAGACTCAGTAAGTTTAAGGTTTGCATGTTGGAAGAATCAAAGTTATTTTGGCTCAAATTTATAATGTAACTGTTGTACAGTAAAGCTGGCCAAGCTCAGGGGGAAGTGATTGGGGGCTTCAGTTAGTGATGGGGATAGTCAATAGGTATTCCCTGTATTGTGAAATATTTTGCCTATGTTTATGTGTAAAGTTTTTGTGAAAGTGCATCGGCCTCAATAAAGCAGCCTTTTCCAAACTTAGAAGTTGTTAGCAGTGCATTTGGGGCCTCTCGTCCAAACCTGTACCTGACATTGTAATTCTGAGTAAGGTACAGTAATGCTTAGTTGAGGGAACAGTTTTTATAAGTGTATACAATCGTACGGTTGGTTTCTGATACTCTGACTTCTCCAATATAATCTAGGAATGCTGTTTTAACCCAAGCCACATCCTGCTTGGTGACTGTAGAGGCGTTTGTCCTAGTCTAAGGATGTTTTCTGTATATAATTAAGTCAAGGAATATTACAGCTGAGCACTAAACCGAGGCAATCCTTCAAGACAGACTTATTTAAAACTACCTCTTCCTAAAACCAAGCTGAAATCCATAAGAGCAGAGGCCAAAGTTGAACAACATCCTACAGATAGGATTGCCACTTAAACATTTTTTTATTTTCATGACCAGCTTTTCAGCGTGTTAGCTGATGCAAAAATTAGGAAAATTACTTAAAGCTTGAATTGTTTTCCATTTATCAGTATAAACATTAAAAAGAAAATATAGGAAGAAAGCACTTTATGATGTTTTAAGGAGCTGCCTTAATGATCCCTAACAGATAATTTAAGTAAACAGAGACAGGAAGGTCATATAAAAATGATTAGAGGCGATTTTATATAAAGTTCGATGTAAAGTTTATGTCCGGGCCTTTGCAGAATCTTACAATGTGGCCAGTATTTTTCTCTGGTAAAGGTGGCAACCCTACCGCCAGATAAACATGGCGGACTTCATCATGTAAAATACATCAAGGACAAATATGAGCTACTGCTGATGAAATCAGATACATAGATTGAATGTCATCTAATGCCTAGTACCCAAATGCAACCTCCTAGCAAATTGACGACTGAGGCAATCACTATCTTTTTTGCCATTCTAGGTCAAAAGTTAACGTGACACAAACAACGTGGATGCACATACCTCAATTCTACGATTGACTATGTTTTTAATTTCTCAACAGGTCAATCCACCAATGCACCTGAGCAGAGGCAGGAGAGCCATCAGGGTCCCTCTCCACCCCAGGAGGAAGAAGCACTCAGTGGTAACAATGTTCCTGAAGCGGGAAACATAAAGGACCATCCTGGCCCATCTTGTCAGCCTGGACAAATGACAACAGTTGGGCTCACTGTGTCCACACCCCCACCACCGCAGCAACAACCCAGCTATGCTCTGGCCCTACAACCAGTACACCTAGCACAGTTAGTTCCATCCAGTGCCCCTCACCACTGACTCTCAGATGGCCACCACCACCCCAGTCACTGAGTTGCTCGGACCTAGTGTGAGGCTAGCCATTGTGGGAGGATAAATTTGGGCCCGAGAGTGAGCCTGCTGAGACTACGGACACCCAGGCTGCCATCACACAAGTCTTTGGACTCTACCAGGACTACCACAGTGTGGTGGGCCAGGTCGCAATAGAAGTGCAGGAATTGAATCAGCTGCACAATTCCACATACCAGGAGGATGTATGAATCCATATTGAGGTGGCAGGCATCAACACTGATGTTGCAGGCCTATGTACTTAGAAGGATGGGGTCCACACCAGGATGGACGGCCTCCGCACAAAGTAGCCTCCCTGGTTGGGGGGCTGCGGGACATAAACACTACCCTTTGAAGGCCTTTTTATCAACCCTGACAGAGGAGGATATGCCTGAAAGTGCACCTGGATCAGCAGCTCCAGATCCCACCTGTCAGAAAGAGGGGACGTCCTTGCAAGAATTCAGGAGCCAAGATCCACAAGACCACCACCAGTACCAGAAAGACACCTCAACCCTAATGTCTTCCTGTGTGTGCCATACATTCACTTTGCTGACTGTTCCTGCCCATGTTTCCCCATCTGTAATGAAAGTATGTTGGACTGCGGACTCTATAAATTTGGGACTCTACCACAATGGTTTCTTCCACCATGACAGAAGACTGCACATTTATGGTCTCACTATACTTTGTTTAAATTGCATTGTTTTTGCATAGCTCACGTAATTAAATACACAGGTCACCAAAGCATTGTCTCCTGTTGCAATTCTCACACATAAGTATTTGATGGCATTACAATGTGAAGTTTGCAATGGCATAAATAGGGACTCTTCGATTCATGGATATCTAGCATGAAAACTATGTTCAAATCAGTATGACTACCATGTTACAAAACACATACATTCAAGTGTCGGCCTAACACCATCTGATTTCATTTGTGCAAATCATAGGATGACAAGATGCCATGCACATAGCAAAGAAGACATGACTCTGTTATATAAGGTCAGTGATCACATATTCTCTTGCAGAGTTTCATAACATGGAAGGAGGGGATACATATGTCAAAATCTCACATAACTGGCAACAAATGTTGGGTGGACATCATCGGATGGAGCCATATTGCCTACCTCACAACATGAAATCCATCAAATTAACATTTAAACAGACACATGTCAATACAACATTTTCAGACCACCGGGTCAATTCAATCCAGTGTTGCTTGCACATAGTGGAATGTCACAAAGAAATGTGAGTGTAGTGGTACTAGCACTTTGGGCTACAATGAGCAGACACAGCAGAAACTGCATCCAGTTCCAAGACATCTAAATCTGGATTTCAGGACCCAAAAGCCCGCTCCACTGACCCCTGTGCTCTCCCATGTGCATCAGTGAAGCAGACTTCCCCTGCCTTTGTAGGATTCCTCAGTGGAGTAAACAACCATGGCCAGTTGGGATATGCTGAGTCTCCTAGATGGTAAGATAGATAGAAGGGAAGCATTTACTTACACACAATCTGTTCATACTACCAGACTTTTTTCCACACAAAGCATTAAAAAATCTAAATTATCTACATGCCAGGCCCTCTCCGGTAGTAGTTGTGAGAGCAGCTGTGGTATAGTGCTGTTCTGCAGTACGAAGTTATCATGTGCAGATCATGGGAACCGGTCACAGATGTTTGAGATGTGCAAATCTGCTAAACAGACAACTTGTATGTTGATATAATGGAAGTGCTTCCTGTTCCGCTAGACATGCTCCCTGTTGTGTGGTGGGACTAAGGCAATATGGGTTGCATGTGGGATGTGAAAAAATCTATGTAAATTCACCTTCACAGTGGATAAATTCTGATGTCTGTGGAACTGGATGTAGCTTGTCACGTTTCACAATGGTGTTGTTAGTACCTCAGTGAGGACCTGGCTGAACATGGATTGTGACATTCCCCAGAAATAGGAAAAGTAAATTGGAAACAACTCGCGAACAAAAAATGCAAAACTGCCATGAGTTTAACTAATGGTGGAATTGACTTGGATTATTAAGGTGAGGCAGAAGGTCAGTCTCCAATTGATGACAGAGATCCAGGATTGTTTTTCATATCACTACCGTAGATTGGGGGTCAGGGAGGAACGTTTATAGACCGGTGGGTGTGTGTTCCCTCATTATTAACTATGTATACCAAAAGACACACCTACAGTCTCACTCATGTGTTTGAAAGCATAACATTCAGTGTAGCCCTTCCTCTCTCGAACCTTACTCACGTGGTATTTGTCATTAAGGGTTAGACATCCCTTAAGGATTAGAACCCTCACTCACCCGAGGGTGACATGCTTCATCATATGGGTCCTCCTTACCAGTGTAGAAAACCTAGTCGCCACTGGGAGCTACTACTTCGGAATTTAATGAAGGAGCTCAGAGATGTTTTGTTGGTAAGTGGATGGGTACTAATCCCATATGTCAGGATGATGAGTGTAGTGAGGTTTGCAGCGCTGTGTGAAAGAATAGAGAAGTGAGTTAAAAATGTCGAGATAGAAATCACTGACATTAGTTTTATTGATGTGATCTACCTGACAGGATTAAAATGAAACAGCACAGTAGTATGGATATATAGCCACTGTCACATTGTGGTCAACATGTTTCAGCCTATTGATCAAACCATTGTATCAGCGGCTTTCTTCAGGACCAGATATAATAGTCATATTGCTGCTGCAAAATTGAAAATAATAAAGTATATACAACACCAGTATTCCTGTTTATCCTTCTATCAGGTTATACCCAAGGTTTCCTCAATTGTAGGATAGCCCTGCCTTACCTCAACCTGACAGGCTGCTCAGGAAGGAGGCCCCGCACTGTCCGTCGGTACCTCGACTCCTAAGAGAGCTCGCCCCGGGAGGTGAGCTCTCTTAGGAGTCGAGGTACCGACGGACAGTGCGGTCCTCCTTCCTGTAGTGCTCCCTTCCTTCCTGAAGTAGTAGCTCCCAGTGACGACTAGGTTTTCTACACTGGTAAGGAGGACCCATATGATGAAGCATGTCATCCAGGATTGTTTGCCAATTCAATCTGAACTTCTGTATTATGTGACGTTCTGATATGGTGTATAGGTCTGGAAATGGGCAGAAGACTGGAAGCTAGCTTCTCCTTCTACTCCTAGGGCACCTATATTTAGAAGTAAATAAAAAATGTATTTTTTTCTCAATATTCACAGTTAAATATATGTGACCTGTAATGCCAAAGTCAATTCTTTGTACATTTATTCATCATGAAGCACTAAACATGTGACATCATAAATGTCTTCTCTTACGCATCCACCAGTTATCCCCAACCAGGCCTTCACAGGGTTGTGACATGAGTGTTAACATCATCAATACAAACTTGACAAATCGGCACTATAGTGAGGCATGCATAGCATGTATAATCGAAAAATGTGCTGTACATAGTACCACAGACATTGCAAATATATGCACAGTAGGGCACTACATAGAGGAAGTGTTGTACTGGACTTGACATGGCAATGGAGCATTTCAAATGTCAACATCTCAGCACTCATTCTGTTGGGGGAGAAGCACTTCAGCACCACCAATACAGGCTCAACAACTCTTAAAATGCCATGAGCCACACTGTAAACATGACCGCACACATGACAGAAGCCTGAACTCACTAAGAGGACCTAGCGAAGGTTCTGCTGCCATTGACGAACGTGCGTTGGGAGGTTAGTTGCACAGTGGTCTCTGCCATATGCTTACTTTGGGGAATGTGACTGCAGCAATCCAATGACGGGGTATACCTACGCTCATGAGCGCGTACGTGAATTTCATGTATGCCTTGGTTAGAAAAATAACTCAATTGCCTACTTTCAATGCTGCCATTAACCCATCCCCACCATGAGCTGGTAGAGTTCAAGTTTAGCATTTGTATAGCGCACTACTCACCCAGAGGGTCTCAAGGCGTTTGAGGGAGGGGGGTACTTTACTTATCGAATATCCAAGTTTTTAGTTGTTTTCTGAAGGAGAGGTGGTTCTGTGTAAGGCGGAGGTGCGTGGCGAGAGGATTCCAGGTTTTGGCCGCTAGGTAGGAGAAGGATCTTCCCCCCATGGTGGATCTGAGGATGCGTGGAATAGCGGCGAGGGCTTGATTAGACGATTATAGTTGGTGGGGGGGTTTAAAAGGACAGGCGCGTGTTGAGGCATTCGGGTCCTAGGTCATAGAGGGCTTTGTGTGCGTGGGTGAGGAGACGGAATGTTATTCTCTTGTTGACGGAGAGCCAGTGGAGGTTTTTCAGGTGATCGGAAATGTGACCTTGGCGGGGGATGTCTAGGATGAGTCTGGCTGAGGCGTTTTGGATGCGTTGGAGTTTTATCTGTAGTTTGGCTGTGGTTCTGGCGTAAAGGGTGTTTCCGTAGTCCAGTCGGCTTGTAACCAGTGCATGGGTGACCGTCTTTCTTGTTTCGGTGGGGATCCAACAGAAGATTTTTTTGAGCATACGTAGGATGTTGAAGCATGATGAGACGGCGTTGACTTGTCTGGTCATCGAGAGGGAGGAGTCCAGGATGAAGCCTAGGTTACGTGCATGGTCCGTGGGTACGGGTGCGTTTCCCAGGGCCGGTGGCCACCATGAGTCGTCCCAGGCGGAGGGGGATGATCCTAAGATGAGGACTTCCGTTTTGTCCGAGTTCAGTTTTAAACGGCTGTTCTTCATCCACTCGGCTACTTCTTTCATCCCTTCGTGTAGGTTGGTTTTGGCGGTGTTTGGGTCTTTGGTGAGGGAGAGGATCAGCTGGGTGTCGTCTGCGTAGGAGATGATGTTGAGGTTCTGATGGCGCGCGATGGATGCGAGGGGACTCATGTATACGTTGAAGAGGGTGGGACTGAGTGATGATCCTTGTGGTACGCCGCAGATGACTTTGGTGGCCTCTGATCTAAAAGGGTGGCAGGTGGACTCTCTGAGTTCTTCCGGCGAGGAACAAGATGATCCAGTCCAATGCTTTTCCTTGTATTCCGGCATTGCTGAAGTGTATAAGGGTGCTGTGGCAGACTGTGTGCAGAGAGGTCAAGTAGGATGAGGGCAGCTGTTTCTCCGCTGTCCAGTAGTGTTCGAATGTCGTCTGTTGCTGCGATGAGGGCGGTCTCGGTGCTGTGTTTGGCTCGGAAGCCGGACTGTGAAGGGTCGAGTTATTTGTTGGATTCGAGGAAGGCGGCGAGCTAACTGTTGATGGCTTTCTCAACGACTTTGGCAGGGAATGGGAGGAGCGTGATGGGGCGGTAGTTCTTAAGTTCAGTGGGGTCTGCTGTGGGTTTCTTCAGGAGGGCGCTAAGTTCGGCATGTTTCCAGCTTTCCGGGAAGGTAGCGGAGTTGAGGGAGCAGTTTATTCAAAGACCTACATAACGTTCATGTCCTGTATTGAATGGCCATTACATATGCACTAACCTTTGAACAAATCGGAAATATGATGGTAATGTGGGATCACAATGGTAAACTTGCATACACGAAAGCATGCCAAAGAGTCCTATTAACTCTTGCCTAAAATGTATCTGAGGCAACTGTCATGTGCTCCCAATGGAGTAGTGGTGCATCTTGTCTCCATCAACAGAACATGTATAGTGGCCCTGGCCTAAGTGGTGCCGTTAGGCTGGTATAGGCCATAGACAACCATAGCAGAGTATGTTGTTTTCATCAGATGAATAGTTTAATGTTGCCTCATGTCAGTGTGCATCAGCATCATGGGATGCTACACATTTTGGGTATTGTCAAGTTCTACTTGGTCATGCTATGTGTATGCAACTTCTTGATCTGCTACTCAGATGACCTTTGTCTTGAACGTCCACTCTGCTGCTTCATCTATTGCATCCATCAAGCTCAACTCCCTTCTGGGGCTCTATCGTCTGCACAGCATCCACTGTCGGAAGAGGTTGAAGGACCTGAGATGCTGGACCCGCAAGGTCACAGAGGTCCAGCTGGGGAAGTCCCCCCAACGTGGTAGGGGCATGCATCATAAAACAACTCCCAAATGGCCCTTAGCCCGGCGATGGCCTACCCTGAGCTTGATAGGCAGTTGAGGGCTCAACAGCATCTAGGAGGGGTTGAGTATTGTCCTGCCTATCAAAATTCATACCAAGCAATCTTTTCATTGTTATAGACAACTACAACCACATCAACCCGGAGCGTGACTTATGCTAAAACCTAATGAAGAGTAATTGCATGTGTAGGTCTGGTTGGCATTGATGACATATCCATGTTGAACTACCATATGCCCAAGTGTTTGCTTCAAGATCAAATTTTGACACTTGTTTCCATCACAATTGAAAGTGTTGGTCAATGTGTCAAGGATGTTTGGGTCTGGTGAGATGCATACATGTCATGTGTCATCCCAGACAGGGTTGAAAGGACATGGGTGGGTCACACATATCCTTTTATATTGTTCATTGTAACACATCTGATGCATATGTTGGGGCAATTACATACATGGTCTGAGGACTGACATTACTGTCTTACCATGCTGGAGAAGTGAAAATAGACATTTATGTGAAATGCATATGTAGAATAGTGGAAGAACAGTAACTGGCTGCTATCATGCTGCATTTAATGTAAATCAGACTTGTTGGGATCGTATGTGAGTGTGTACACTCTGTTATATATTAGAATTATTGTGAGAGAGACATTTTGAGGTGAAATGAAATGAAATGAAAAGGAATTTATAAAGCGCATGGCTGCCCTTGAGCGTCCCAGCGCTACGTGTACACACAGACAAACCTCCTCTGAACCGCATCCAGAGATGTTAGTCATTCTGGGGGAAAAGGAACGTTTTCAGAGATTTTCGGAATCTGGTCAAGTTAGGTTCTTTCCTCATTGATGTTGGGAGGGAGTTCCATAGCTGACCCGCATTTATTGAGAAGCGGCGTCCTCCGGCCCTTGCTCTTTTTGCTCTCGGGATAGCTACCAGGTTTTCCTCGCCAGAGCCGAGCGTTCGTGATGATTTGTAAGGGCGGATCAGATCTCTGAGGATCAGAGGGCCTGTGCCTTGGAGGACTCTGAACACTGTACAAAGCGCTTTGAATTTCACTCTCGCTCTTATGGGCAGCCAATGGAGTGCTTTCAAGGCAGGTTTCGCTGACGTTCTTCTGGGTGTATTCGTCAGCAGTCTTGCGGCTGCATTCTGTGCCCTCTGGAGCACGTTCAGGGTGTATTCCGGTGCAGCCAGGAAAAGGGCGTTGTTATAATCCAGGCTTGACAAAATAAGGCCCTGTACCAGCAATTTCCTGGAGTCTAGTGGGAGTAAGGGCAAAACTTTCCGTATTGAGCGGAGCAGCCCATAGCAACACCCTGCGTTTTTTTTCGCCTGAGTGTGCATCGACAGCTCCGGTTCAAGCCAGACGCCAAGACTTTTTATGGATCCCTTCGGGGTCGGAGGATCTCCTAAGCAGGCCGGCCACATACATTTGGGGAGGGAGGTGCAGAGATTTCCCAGCAACATCACCTCGGTTTTGGAGGCATTAAGCTTGAGTCTTGAGTCGGCCATCCATGCCATGATGTTGGTAAGGCAGGCGGCAAACTTCTCACCATGGTTTTCTGCGAGCGAGAGCGAAACAATCAATTGGGTGTCATCCGCGTACGTTGCGAGTTTCACTCCAAAGGGTGCGACCTCCCCCTCCAGTGGGGCCATGTAGATGTTAAAAAGCGTAGGGCTCAGTGATGAGCCCTGCGGGACACCACACTGAAGGGGGGTGGGCACTGATCTATTGTTGCCCTCGCACACTTGATATGTTCGATCACTCAAGAATGACGTTAGCCAGGTGACGCCAGGCCTCTTACTCCCAGCTCCTCCACCCGGTGGATCAAGATCTTGTGATCCACCGTGTCAAATGCCGCGCTCAGATCCAGGAGGACCAGGGCTGCTGATCCTCCTGAATCTAAGATGCACCTGCCCTCTTCTACCATGGTGATCAGCGCCGAGTCAGTGCCCTGACCGGGCCGAAAGCCAGTCTGGGTGTGCCGTAACAACTCGTTGGATTCCAAAAAGGACGAGAGTTGCCGGTTAACCCATTTCTCAGCGATCTTTCCCATCCCTGGCAGTAAGGAGATTGGCCGAAGGTTGGACAAATCGGCGGGGTCAAGGCCCGCTTTTTTTAGCAAGGCTTTTACTATAGCCTGCTTCTAACTGGGGGGGACCTTGGCGGCGGCAAAGGAAGCGTTGAGTAGATCTACTGCCGGACCCGCTATGACATCCGTAAACTGCTTTAGGATGTACATAGGCATGGGATCCGTCGGAGAGCCACTTTTTTGCGCGGCCAGCTCTTTACAGAAAGCTTCCCTAGTGATCGGGGCAAACTTGTCTAGCACGACTCTATCAGTGGCCAGACAGCTCTCCCCTAAGGGCGGGCTCTGACGGGGCAAGGGGAGGCCGGCTATGATGTTTTGAATTTTCTGGTCAAAGTACTGGGCCAGAAGGTTACAGCGGTCCGTACTCCCCTCTGAGGGTTCTGGAGATACTGGAACTTTGAGCAGCTCTTTGAGAATTTTATAGGTTTCCCTTGAAGAACTGGCTGATGATTTTATCCTATTTTCAAGGTAGGCCGCTTTGGTGGCATTGCGTGCCACTTTATACGTTCTCATGGCTGCCCTGTACTCTTCTTTGGAGTTTCCTGCCCAGTTTTTCCGCCAGTCACGTTCTTTCTTTTTACAAATTTTTCTCAGAAGACCCAGCTCTGGGGTGAACCATAAGGATTTGGGGCCCCCCGTCTTCCTGTTGGCTATTTTCAGGGGAAGTACCGCATCTAAGGCTGTGCTGAGCCATTCGCAGAAAGCCTCATCTGCCTCTATAGGATCCCTATTAAGCACCGGGATGGTATGTGTCAGTTTGCGTGTAAGATCGCTGACCGGGAGTTTCGACCATACCCTTACTGGTACTTGTGCTGTGGCTGCCGGGGGAGGTGGGGGAGCTGTAACAAAACCCATTTGAAAGGGGATCAGGAAGTGATCAGTCCAAGGGAGAGGCAGGGACGGTGACATGGAGAGAAGGGGAAGATTAGAAAACACCGTATCCAATAAGTGGCCCTTGACGTGGGTGGGCTCCTGATTATGGAGGGTGATGTTCCCCAACCCAAGTTCGGATCTTAGGTCGTTTGCAACTTTATCCTCCGCTGAGTCGAAATGTAGGTGCAGTAATGTCCCTTCAATATAGTCAACAAGTGTAGCATTCCCTACATGGACAGGACATTCCCTTTGTCTCATCAATCATACTTGTTGTAATAGCTATACAATATGCTATCGGAGAATGGTAGTGGTGAGTACACCAATCTGGAGTGGGCATGTCCCTAGGCCTAGGTGGTGCCAGGTCATATGGATGTTTGTGAACACATTTCGACCAAAGTTGAGCCACATTGTCTTCAGGCTACTTTAGTGTGAGACACATGAGAAATTGCAAAATTAAGCTTTTAATCTTCATTTGAGAGTGCTGTGACAGAGAACATATGATGAAATGTAAATATCTTGCTGGGAGATACCTGCTTCAGGTTCACAATACTGCATAGGGAAGTGTGTTTCAGAAATGATTAGTGGATGGAGCAGGTCCTTGTGTGGTATGGGTAGAGATTCTGTAAACATGGCCATGCTAGTTGATGTCACCTGGTCACTGTAGTACATAAAAAGTTGCTAGGTATGCAGGTTGATGTCATATCCCGCAACATCCATGATGATTGAGTCGAGACAAGGTGACTCATGTAATGATGGCAGACTGTGGTCCAGACATCACTGCGTGCAACTGTTGCGTTCTCACGTTGCATACATTCATTTGCTATTTCTAATGTTGTAGTCAATTTAGCCATCCTAGTAGGTGGTGTGATAACTGTGCATGTGTTCTGCCATGTGTACTGAACTGTTACTCCTGTGTGTCTACTCTTTTGTATTTAACCAAGCTCATTTGTTATTTCAGCATCTACCCAAACAAGCAGAGGAGATAGGGTCAGGCCATTGGGAAAGGAGCTGGCCCAATTGGTTCCGCTCATCACACAGATACGGTTGGACCCAGTGGCCGAGAGTACAAGAGGAGTGCTATGGAGGACTCAGACTTGACAAAATCATGCACAGAGTCAGACTCCAATGGCCACTTCTTGGATCTCACCCCACTCATCCTGGTGCTATACCATTATTGTCTGCCACCCCATTACATCTCCACCTTCTCTGCTGCTCCCCAACCAGTTTTCTGGGCCCACTCCTCTAAGAGGGGAGGCATCGTCTCTGCCCCAGGCACCCCAGCCCCTGCCCCGAGCTACCCTTTGTGAGAAGGCTATTGACCTCCTGAAACAGATCTCGGTTAGGCAGACCGTACTGTTGGATGCCATCCAGGGTACGGGCACCCAACTACCTGGGTGGCATTCATGGTAGTATCGTTTGAGGCTCTGTCCTTCTCATTAACTGCAGGCTTACACCCACCCCAGCCTTCCACCCCACATCCTTGCTGTACCCCATTTGCATACCAAGACCCTATTCCTCTGCCTGCCCCAAGCACACACAAGCACGCCTGTGCCTGTGAATGCACCCTACCAAACAACACATGCAGCACTCACAGACAAACACAGCCTACACATGTCCAACACACATCCACACTGCACAGACTTTCATCTTACACTCCCACCAACCCCACTATCATTGGCCGTGTGAGGGTACCAACACCAGGTGGCCCAGTCCCTCCACAGCTTGTCATTTGCCGCACACCTACACCTACACACTCAATTCCAGCCACCTTCAGCCAAGACAGAACACATGTACCCAAATCATTGCCACCTACTCCAGCCACTTCCACTGCTTCTATCTTCCAACCTGACCCCATTAATGATTATTGCACACTCTCTACCTGTGACCAATACTTCATTTTCCTGGGGCTTTGCCCTGTTGCACACCTTCCCCCCTCAACCCAGGTGTCTTTTTCCACATCGATCCTCATCCCTTCCACCTCAGGTTCCTCCCCTCCCAGAGCCAACACCAGAAGGAGGAAAAAACCCAAGACCCATCCCGAACCCAAGAAATCCCCTCTCAGGGCAGAGTCCACCCCTCCCAAGCCTAAGCTCCCACCCCAATTGAGATTCTTGAGGTGGCAGGTGCGCCCACTTGATGCCCCTTCCTGCAGGGGTTCCCCGGGCAGTGTTTAGTAGACAAGTTAAGTGGCAAAACTATTGGTTACCTGCTCAAACCATCACATATGTTGACTGACCATTGACATGAAAAGTTATACTATTTATTTGCATTCTGAATAAAAAATAACAGTTTGTTTGATACATTTGAATGCTACCACTGTTTCTGATCTGAATGGGAAGTAGTTATGTTCTTTTGGCTCCTACATGTAGTTAGCTGTGCAATTAGCAGAGATTATATTGATCTGGTATATGATATCAGGATGGGGTACCACAGGAGAAGGCAAACAGTTCCATGGATGAACATGTTGGATGTCATATGGTTGTTATTTCTAATTCTGTTGGACAATGTGAGTATAATTTGGCTTAAAGGTCTCATAAAGGTGTAGGTTGGATATGTGTTTGATGTGTTAAAGTGACAATCTTTGATCACCACACATGAAGGTAAATATGTAGGCCCAATGTTGTATGATTTGTAATGTGCATATGCCCACATATGTGTGTTGGCTATTTACCTAACTCATCTTCCTGTGTCACACATTCAGTTCTTGAAGTGTTTGCTGGGCATACTTGCTCTTCCAAAATTCCATAATTTGCATGACTTTTGGTTATATGATAATGTTGGTCCCTGAATAAATATCAAGCCATAGCTACTATACACATGGGAATTTGGATCCATGTGCAAAGGGGCCCAGGCCCTCAGGCTGTCAGGTACACACGTGGTGGAGTGAGTGCTATCATGTATGAGGTCTAAATTTTCGTAGGGAATTACTTAATGACATCTATTTCTTCCATGGTTTGAGGGTCTGGAAATGGCAGGTACAGTGTATCCTAGCGTCTACCTACTGTAAAAAACTTACTCTATGTGTGGTGTACACATAATTTGACTTGGATGAAAGTGTCCATGTAACATCTGTGAGGAGACAACCAAAACTCATCATGTGCAAAAACAGTACTGGATATGTAGTCATTACACATCCATTCAAATATTTACTAAGCCTGGGCAGAGTTCACAGAGTTTTACTCTGAGGAACTCCGGAGTCTGTTAAGTTGCGCTGCTCGCACTGATTTTTAGCACTGGGAGTTTGTCCCACTATGTAAAACCAGCATGAGAGGCACTACGCATTTTGCCAGAGGGTGATTCTGCTTTCTGCCACTCGAGTAGATATTCTTTTCGAGAGGCAGCTTTCTCAACACAAGGGGCAGATTTCTTAACACGAGCAGTCACGACTGCCCGCATTGAGAATTCTAGTGGAATTATTTGCCCACCCCTAGTATTTACTGACTGACATCATTGTTTCCCATTAAACTATCTATCTGTCCTCCACATTTGTGTATTTCAGTGCGGTATGCATTGTACATACTCCAATTGTGTTATATATATATATATATATATATATATATATATATATATATATATAACACCGGAGACCTTCTTTGCAGAAAGAAACAAGTCCACGCAGGTCCACAGAAAAACTTTCTTTTATTCTCAGCAGCTCAGGATCGGCATGACCGGTTTCGGATCCTATGCCTTTTTCAAATGCCTCACTCCCTCTGATTACCTGCTGTCCACTTTTGAATGCAGAGTGCCTCGCTTCGATTGGTGCAGGCACTATGAAGGATGGGAAAGTCTCCTGAACTCGGTGCTCCCAGACTCGGTGCTCCAAGTTCAACTGCTGCAGGTACATTCATGTAAGTACTCCCCCCAGTGGGCCGTGCCTGCAGCTTCACTTCTCCTTCCCTGATGTTTTCGTGGTGAAAAAATTGTAGGAATTCCTGGGTCCTTCATCCAGCCACCAAATCCCACAAGGCACCTTGAAGCACTTCCCTTGTGTAAGTACTTGGATGCTCTGTTCATGCAGTCACTAAATAAACAGCATGCGTCTTTAGTGATACACTGTTTGTGCAGTCAATATTTCACACAGCTTGCGCCTTTAGTGATTGGTGGCGGTTCGGCGTTATTCCCAAGACATTGAGAGAAACCAAAAGGATTTGGCCACTGTTAACGCCGAACTTTCTTCAGGAAGGGGACTTTACGGTGCGCGTGGCCTCGCACCAATATATAACACCAGAGACCTTCTTTGCAGAATATATATATATATAGGTAGTTATAGATAGGACCTATTATCCATAGGAAAACCGCAACATTCTATTGCCAATAACTTTGGCGTAGTTTGATGAATCTTCTTTAAATTATCCAAACTTTTGGCCAGCTCAGTTCCGGTCCTTCCCTGAAAGTTTTGGGATGATTGGTGAAGTGGGGGCCAAGAAAAAAGGGGGGTCCCAAAACGCATTTTCCCCATGCAATTTCTCATAGGACCTTTAGCCACGGCTATAGCTCAAACGGAATTACACCAAATTTGGCAGAGAGGTAGTCCTCAGTTCCGACTTGTGCCTTGGGCATTCCTGGTGTCAATCTCTTCAGTAGTTTCTTTGAAAATTACAGTTAAAGTCATTTATATATCTGTGGGCACGGAGGATCCGCGGACTGTGCGAGAATTGGCTTCGTAGGATAAGCGCACCGTTCCGATCACGTGCTGAATTCTAATTGGCTGTCAAATGGTTGTAAACATTCGAAACCAGGAACTGTTGGCAGACATTTTGTGCCTCGGTAGAAGCGAGGGTGAAGAAGTCTGTGAAATATGTTGGCAAAACATGAACAGGGGCAGGTTAGACACACACTGACACCCTAGGCCTGCTCAGGGGGTGACATAGGGACCCATAGGGCAAAAAAAGTAAGAACATTTTTTTTAAAAAAAAGTTGCGATATGCGCATAGGATCCATGTATTTGGTCGCTGAAAAAAACGAAGCATGTATTTTTGAGATATATATCAAGCTAATGTGTATAGATGTTGGGTAGTTCTAGAAAGAGCCCTTGTGTTTATTGAGAGATTTCAGTAATCACAAGTAAGTACTGATGCAGGGCCCGATTCACAGAATGAACTTAAGACTCAATCCTAAATTTACTACTATTTTTGTATTCACAGAATGCACCTACTACTTTTGGCATTCACAGAATGCACTTACTACTTTTGGCATTCACAGAATGAACTTACTACTTTTGGTATTCACAGAAGTTAGGATTTTGTCTTAAGTTTGTCTTAAGACAGACTTAAGACAGACTTAAGACAAACTTAAGACAGACTTAGGACAGACTTAGGACAGACTTAAGACAAAATCCTAACTTCTGTGAATACCAAAAGTAGTAAGTTCATTCTGTGAATACCAAAAGTAGTAAGTGCATTCTGTGAATGCCAAAAGTAGTAAGTGCATTCTGTGAATACCAAAATAGTAGTAAGTTTAGGATTGAGTCTTAAGTTCATTCTGTGAATCGGGCCCGCAGAGTCTAAAGTTCATGAGGAAGACTCTGTTTCCTTCATCTGTTAATGGACACTATCTCTTTAATAGATGCCATGCATATTGAAACGCAGATTGTTGAGGTATATGGACAATATTCTATAGTCTCGTAGAAAAGTAGAATGATTTATTCACATGTTTATTCACTTATGTGTGCAGATCAGGTGTTCTAGTCTTCCCCTATCTCGACGACTTGTTGTTGAAGGCGGGCTCGCCCCAGACAGTCTTCTCCCACCTCCAGGCTATGGTTGACCTCTTGCACCTGCTGGGGTTGTCCATCAACGTGCCGAAGTCGCACCTGTGCCCCTCTCAGAAGCTCCTCGTATTCGGAGCAGTTCTGGACTCAGCGCAGTTTTGGGTTTTTCACTCCGAACAGCGGGTTCAGGATATTTAGGCTCTGATTCTGATCTTTCATCTTTTATCCCGGGTCTCAGTCAGCTTGACGCTGCAGCTCCTGGGGCTGAAGGCCTCCTGTATCCTAGTGGTGCCTCACGCAAGGTGGCATGTGAATAAATATAAATATAGCCCACGCAGTTTGCGTCCCATAATACACAAATTTCAGGGGTTGGTGGTTCCCGGGGATTGAGTTGGGTCGTTGAAGCCCACATACTTGTAATGTTGTAGGGGGGCGGGGGTTGAACATGAAAGTGGTGCAAGGGGGTTGTAAATCTGGTACACAGTGTTTTGTTTTACTTTGCTTTCCTTTCTGTGATGTAGAAGATCCTGGGTAAATATAACGATTTTTGTACAGCCAGTAACTTTTAACACTACCCCCAAAAAGCTTTTTGGCAGTTACCATAGTAACAGTTCATGGAACACTTACGTGAGCACAAAGGTTAAAAGTTCACCACACTATGTTGCTAAAGAGTTAGCCTCAGAATTATACTTCAAATTATAAATATCATTTCAATTTAGTACTTTTTTATTAACTTTTATTAAAACAATAAATGGAACTATAACTTAAAGATAAGTTACAATAAATAACTAGAAATATAACATATAAAAACTTATAATAAACAACATATAATATGGAGTCCAAAAGAAGTATTATAGTTAATCTGCAAAACAAAAAAAAAAATTAGTGTTTAAAATTAGATTGATGTGACTAAATGAGGTCAAATATTACCAGTCAAAGTAACACTTGACGTTATATATATATTTTTTTTAATGTTTCCAGTGTGCCTGTAACGCTTCCACTGGCATTGTACATGCAGACTTTGGTCCACCCTTTTTATAAATGTTTGCAGTTTGAGATATAACGTTGTACCTCTGTTATTCATCTACTACTTTCTCCTTTCAAATTCTTTTGTAAAAACGTTAACAACAATTAAAGGGAACATTTTCTGCATATTTTTAATAAAGCATTTGACACAATGCATAGTGACACCGTATTTATTGAATGTTTTGAAATACATTTTCACAAGTCTTAAAAAAGGTGAATCCAAGAAAAGTTACTTGCCACATATGCAAGACTGCTTTCAAGAGGAGACCCCAATAAAGAGGACTTGTGTGGAACTGCAAGTATGCGGAAGCCCTTGCAGACTAAGAATCCGGTCAACTTTGCAAGGAAAGAGTTGAGGAGATTGATAGAGGCTCCTCCTGCTTCGTGAGGAGGCCCAAATACCAGTAGAGCAACACCGTCAACCTCTACTGCACAGCTTAATATTCGTCCCCAATTTGTAACCCTTTAAGAAAAAAAGTAAGAATGTTGGGAGCTCTGTATGCCTTTCTAAAACTAATTATCCATTAGTTACACAGATATCCACCCTGTATCAGACACATTCATAGAAGTGTGAGTTTGAAATTATCTGCCACTGAAAACCCCTCAAGTACGTATATCTGTTACTTTTTAACTTCGTTGAGTAGTCGTATTGTGAATATTTACCTTAACGTTGTCCGTTAAAAATTTGTGAATGTGCATTGCTTCGGACAACTAGTAAAGGCCATGTTTGAGACATCGGTGTAATCAGCTGGAACAGGAGGATATCATTTTCTTCAACCTCTGCAACAAACATTCTGCAAACTGAAAAAGAGTTAAAAATGTATATGTTGTACATATGTCCAAGATTAATTTACATGTACATCAAAACAGCAATTATCAGAGGTTATATTTGGCAACCAAAATAGGAAATAGCATTGCATTATACAAATGTTAGGCCGAGATTGGTCACTCACTTTATTTACATTGCAATTTTTGGCTGATAACATATGGAGAGCAGTTAGTGGATCTGGTGTGTCGAGTTGTTCACCACCACGTGGTATGGTGTATGGGCAGGACAGCTTGTGACGCCCAGTACATCTCATGGTTGAGATATCTGTATAATGAGATAGAACAGGGGGCAAATGAAGTTTAAGGTTATTAAAAAACATGGAGAGCATGCTAAAATACAACATTGACAAATCAATTACATGTGCAGTGCATGGGGAGGAAGGAGCACGTGACGCACTACTTAAAAAACCTATATGCGGTCGGATTAAGTAATTCGCCCAGAAATATCGCCTACCAAGGCAAAATATTGAAGTTATAAGAGTTGGACACCGTGCTAAAATACACTTTTGCCGAAAATATTACTTTTGCAATGCATGGGGCAAGTGACGCACTACTTACACGAGAAAAACTACATCGCATTCACTTGAACAGCATGTAGCACACTGCTGTAGGAGCGGCCACGTGGCGCTTGGCAAATTAAACAAACGCACAGGATTAAGTGATTTGCACAGAAAAAAAAGTTACAAAGTCAACTTTAATGATATAAAAAAGCAGGAAAGCGTGCTTAAAAACAGCATTGCCAAATCAAACATAAATTTGCATTCATGCTGTATTTAAAGTTTGTTCAGAATAAATAATTTAATTAGCCTTAAAAAAGTGCTCACCTACGAAGAAGTGAATGCGAACACTGTCAATGGCTGTGACTGTGGAATAGAAAAAGTTCAAATAGGTTGGAAGCTTATAAATGCTTTGCAGAAGGATGATTGGTTAAGTATGATGTCACTGGGTGTGAGAGCTGTTATTGGGCATGCTGTAATTGAGCATGCGCAAATAAAATGAAATACATTAGGGGTACATAGCCATATTGTGGGACGTATTGTGCACATGCGTAACATTAACACGCATGCGCTACCAGAAACATGCATGTGCAAAGTGAAGGCAACTCCTACAGAGTACATACATAGATGGAGTTCGGATGTCCCTGTGGTCTTGAAGTGGCTTCTGGAGGGGGGCTTTGCAGCCCTCTTCCATAAAATAATAATATATAATTAGCCATGCCCCGGAATTGGGCACGGGAGGGGGGGCACGCGGTCCACTTCCCATGAAAAATTGAATACATGTGCTCCGCTTATTGTCATCGTACCATAAGCGCACCCCTCCGATCACGCGCTGAAGGCTAATTGGCTGTCAAGTCGTTGTCAAGATTCGAAACCAGAACCTGTTGGATGCCATTTTATGTCTCGGTACAAGGGAGGCTGAAGAAGCGTTTGAAATGTATGTTTAAAACGTGAAAAGGGGAGGGTAGACATACCCTGATCCTCTAGGTCTCCTCAGGGGGTCCCACAAGGTCTCCCAGGGCCCCTATTTTTTTCCCCAAAAATCACGGGGTGTGTGTATGATCTGCGCATTCTAGCAATATTTTTTAAAAAAGAGACGTGGGCTTCCGCGCATCTTTGGTAATTAGCATTCTTTCAACTGTTTAGAGGAGATGCAGCAGGGCTGTATCCAGGATCCACCACTGAGTAAGAAAAGGTAACGATTTCTTCCCATAGGATAACAGTGCGCAACTCCATAAAAAAAAATATTAATAATTTAAGTATATAGTGAACAATGTATAATAATGAAAAAAATATATTTTTATGTAAAACAAAATGAATAAAGAAAATGTGTAATGTAATTTAAAAAATAACATCTAAAAATTAAAAATGTAGTTAGAAAATATTTAAAAAACTAATATTTATAAATTAGCATTTAAAAAATCTTTGAAATCTTTGAAATCCACTGAAAAAATCATAGGTTTCCGACATGTTATAGTTAGGAATAAGCATTTAAAAAACCTTTCAAATTCACTGCAAAAACCATAGGTTTTAGACATGTTATAGTTAGCAATTAGCATTTAAAAAACCTTTGAAATTCACTGAAAAAACATAGGTTTCAGATAAGTTATAGTTAGAAATTAGCATTTAAAAAACTTTAGAAATTCACTGAAAAAACATAGGTTTCAGGGGTGGTGTAGTTAGCTGGACATTTCACTCGTATAAAACCATTGAAATTCCCCTGTTATAGTTAGTTGTACTAACTATAATTTGCGCGCCCCCAATCCACTGCTGATGATGTCACATATTACATCATTCACGACATGGTCAGTGACATCACTGATGACATCACTGATGACATCGCAAATGACATCACCAATGACATCACTGATGACATCATCCAGTGAATGTGGTTTGGTTCGTTATTTAAATATGTATTATATATATATAGCAATCTGCCTTGAAGACTGAGTGGATGGATAAGTGTGTGGATGGAAGATTTAGCACCAATGTGATTGACTGTCTAAGTGAGGAATTTTAAGTGTCTCACTAAACATACTATGTAAAATACAAATTCTAATGTGCAAAATAGGGCAATCATTGTCATAATATATATAACAATAATGTGTTGTACTCGCATCAGCCGGTGCAATAGTAAAACATGTTCTAAAAAATGTTGAAAAAGAAGAATATAAAAGCCACAATTGCCAGGAGTAAAATGACCTAATACTGAATTCCAGTAATATTGTATCTCCATAAATGCAAATTATTACTGGCTGCCATAACTTTTCTATACAATTTTACTGTTTAAAAAACTTGTTGATGTGAAATATCAAACAAAACAAGACAAAACAAAGCATTGACGTGAAACACACTAGTAGCCACTGGTGGTGGGGTTATGCTATAATGGCAGGATGTAAACAATTAGGAGATCATAACAATACCGTTATGGATCTCGGGTCACAGAATGTACTGAACAAATAATTTGTGCATTATAACAGCATAAATGCCAATGTACCATATGTTAGACAATGCTAACTATATGCCTTCCATGACCACATAACCAAACCTACTCTACATCTCAGCGTGCCAACGCCTTGTTGTGTTTTTATTAAAAAAAGAAGCAGAGTTGGTCAAAGTCAATAAATAATTGACAAACTCTAAGCAGATATATCTACTTTGCTATAACTGAGGCATTGTATCCTTACTCATTCCTCCAAGACCCTATGTCCTGTGCAAATTAAGCAATTTAAAGTGCAATGGGTTTATTAATAAAGTGCAAATAGTGTTATGGATTAATACCAATATTAGGAACTAAAGAACACTTCTAAAAAAACACTTCTAATGTAATAATATGTTTATGGGATTTAAAAAAAAAGCTTTATATAAAACAATCTGTGTGATCATTGGGTGGTATTTGTAAATATAATACAGGTGATACAGTGATACTGAAACCTACTACTAAACAAGCCCTTACCTAGAGCGAATATTATATGAAATTTGTGAGAGTTCGTCATGTCATGGTATTAAAAATGGATGGGAAATATATACATATTTGTGTTTCCTATTTTTCAATATATATATATATATATATATATATATATATATATATATATATATATATATATATATATTCAATGAAAAAACCATAGGTTATAGACCATATATAGTTAGGAATTCGCATTTACAAAACCTTATTTTACTCGCATAAAACCATTGAAATTCCATATATAGTTAGTTGCGCTAACTATATATCGCGCACCCGCAATCCACTGCTGATGATGTCACATATTACATCATTCATGACATGGTCAGTGACATCACTGATGACATCACTGATGACATCTCAAATGACATCACTGATGACATCACTGATGACATCTCATTTGACATTACTGATCACATCACTGATGATATCATTCATGTGATAATACGATGAACCTCTTCAGACTCTAATATAACCTTAGATACAATCAGTGTAAACAGACACTCACAGACTGTCACTCATCCATGGAGTTACTCACACACCTAGTCAGTCATGCAAAGAATCAATCACACCTCCATTTCCTCAACTATACAGTTATACAAACTTTACTTATTCAAACATATACTAACACATATTTACTCTCTTATACAATCCCTGATACAAGTTCACAATGATCCATACAGCCACTCACACATTCACTGGCTCTTATGCACAGTTATTTATATATGTCAACTCTCACATGTACTGTGTTTTACATATGTACTTACTTTGACATGTAGCACTGAGATATCCATTCACTCACCAATACACTCATGCACACAGTCAACCGCCCATACAGCTGTTACCACATGCACTTTTGAAACCATACCTCTAGTGAATCAACTGCTCACACATCTATGCACAGAGTCATACACCTCCCAGCCACCCACACACACACTCAGTCTCCCATACAAATACTTGGGCAACCAATCAATAACCCATATAGTTACTCATATAGCTACTTATCAACACATGCAACAGTTTACAGAACAACAGACATAATGATGCACAAATTAAGACAGTTTAGTCACTAACCCATGCACTCAGTGAGACACATTTAATCACTCACTCATACAGTCAGTCATGCACCTACTAAATCCTTCATCCAGACACTTATACATCCACTCATTCTTCAATATGTAAGACATATTTTAACTTCACAGAAACATACAGTCACTGGATGTTGTCATCAGTGATGTCATTTGAGATGTCATCAGTGATGTCATCAGTGATGTCACTGACCATGTCATGAATGATGTAATATGTGACATCATCAGCAGTGGATTGCGGGTGCGCGATATATAGTTAGCGCAACTAACTATATATGGAATTTCAATGGTTTTATGCGAGTAAAATAAGGTTTTGTAAATGCGAATTCCTAACTATATATGGTCTATAACCTATGGTTTTTTCATTGAATTTCAATGGTTTTTTAAATGCAAATTTCTAACTATATATGGTCTATAACCTATGGTTTTTTCAGTGAATTTCATTGGTTTTTTAAAAGCTAACATCTGTAGCTGTAAAATGTATTATTCTTTAAATCCCAAAATATATTTAGATGTTTATTGATAATTTTTTTTTTAATATTTTTTTTCTTCGCTTCTAGTTCGCGAACCGGGAAGCTTTCCGTTAGCTCATCTTGATGCCGCGATCTAGTCCGCGAACCGGTCAACGTTACGTTAGCGGAACAGTGACGCGCCGCGGAAGCGCGACGTATCACGTTATCGCGTAATGCGTCTAATGACGCGCCGCGTTAGCGCTCCCGGAAGTGCTCCGGACCGCGAACCGGAAGCGATCTGGGACGCGGCGCGCGCCGCGTAACGTAAGCGGAACAGGTCATGTGACTTGTTTATCAAACTTCTCATTGGTTCATTTCACTTTTGGTTTCCAAATGATGTATGACTAGGTCATGTGACCTAAAAATAACACTTTTCATTGGCTCAGAACTTTTGTTTTCCCCAAATCAAGTAAACCCCTCCTTATTTCCTCACTCTGACTTTCATCTTGGTGAGAGAAAGACCATTTATCTGAAGATCCACAATGGCTTCCATTGTTGCTGCAGCTGGTGCACCCCCACCACCACCTCCACCTCCCCATAAGAAGAGAGGACCACCCAGTCAAATTATGACTAACAGAGAGGAGGAAGATGAGGAAGAAGAAGAAGAGGAGAGAGAGGGACAACAATTTGTTGATGAGTTGCCCCGGGTTTCTAAACGAAAAACCAGTTTCATCTGGCAGTTTTTCACCATCCCTCCTGGAACCAAGAAAGTGAATGCAAAATATGCCACCTGCCTCATCTGTGACTACAGATTGTCGAGAGGCACAGAAAAGAAGTACAGTATGGGGAACTATACAATGCACCGTCACATGAGCAGGTGGCATCCCTTGAACTACAGCCGGGCTGAGTTGAGGGATCTTGAAGACAATCCGACGGCAACTCCTGTGGCAAGATCTACATCCACATTGTCTTTGACGGGAAGAGAGGCACAAGAGACTGTGCCAAACATCCAACCTAACTTCCAGCACATGAAGTTGTCTTGTATTTACTGTGGTGCTATGCTGTCATATGGCAACATGAGTGTCAACCTCATGAACATTGCATATGAAAATCATAAGTGCCCTAATGCACCCAAAAAGTAATTTTCTTTTTTTTTGCTCCAGTTGAGCCGTTTTGAAAGCCTGTTTTTTGTTGTCTCCCCTCCTAAAAAAACACAAAAAAACATAAAACAGTTCTAAAAATACAAAAAAATCAAAAAATGTTCAAAAAATAACAAAAAAAATATAAAACAACAAAAACAAAAAAAAACAGTTCTTTTCAGAACTACCTCCCCTTTCAAACAAAATTGCTAGAATGTTTATCACTCTGGCAAGCTCTATTTCTTTTGGTTCGCTTCAAGTTCGCTGACCGGTTCGCGAACTTTAAGCGAACTAAAAAAAATATTTTTTTAAAAAAAAAGAAGAGTTAGTATAAGGGAAGTAAACAGAGAATAATGTAAAAAGAAAGACAGCTAGAGAGAGTAAATGAGAGATACTGTCAATGACATCATCAGCAGTGCATTGCGGGTAAAAAGAGTGGAAAACATTTACCTTATAATTCTTGTTACCTTTTTTAAATATTTTTTCATACTTTCAATCTGTAAAACAAAGAACAAACATTTCAAAAAATATTAAAACATGTATTTAAAAATTAGAAAAGACAAGGGAAAAGGTTCAAAAACAAACAGTTTTTCAACAACTTTGACATTTACAGAAGTCTCTGCTTCTCTACGTTCCCTACACAATCCTAAAGATATATATTCGAAAGAAACTGTATCTTGATATTGCTGAACTGAGGCCTATTTTGAAACATGATGTTTTTCTTGCACTGCTAATGTCTCACAATAGTGATGCAATAGCAGCGCAAAAAAGATGTAAAGTCATAATAAAATTGTGTCTAACATTGTAAATGATTGTTTTAGGATGCAAATAAGATGTGTGCTTTCAAGAGCTTTCTTTGAGGTGAGGCCTCTTTTTTTTATAAAAAAAAAAACACTACCCAGAAGTACAGCACTCTAAGCATTAAAATTGATATTTACAGAACTCACCTTACCCATATGTACCACACATTTCTAAATGTATATCATAAGGACAAAAAGCATAACATTAATTATACATGTTAAATGGTTTATTTTTGCTGTTCTCAGAATGTATCAAATTTCACTTAAATCAGTGACTTGAAGGTATTCATCATGTAACAGCGGGGAAAAAAAAACACAATCAAAATGACTGTGTTTAAAAAACCCATACAACCTAAGAAATCTGATTTCAAAACTTCTTAAAATTAACTTACTTTCAATGACGTCGAAGGATCTCCTATAAACAGCATCCACTCTGTTGTGCTTTAAATATTTTCAGCCCGCCACTTTCTGAAAGAAAACCTCCATCGATACGTGAAATATGTTACATAGAAAAAAAACTTCTCTCATTATATCACATGTTTCCACTAGGCCAAATCATGTTGCCGCGATTCGCAAATCTTGTAATTCTTCCAATCAAATCCCGACATTTTCTATTTTCGCAACTTTCAAAAATAAAATATTTGAGATTATTTTCACAATCCTGGACTACTAATATCTTACTCTTCTTTGTCAGTCATGTTCTCCTTTTCCTATGACACTGATACTGCTTACTATGAAGCAGACTTACTTGCATTAGGTTTATATAGTTGAATTTTTAATCGAGACAGCATTGCAGACTTACATTCCCTCTACTTAAAATTTTGGTTTTAAAAACACCAGGTAAGAATTTTTAAGGTCAAACGGCAATTTTTTTTTGAACGTTACAACAGAATCATTACAGAATGACCAGCCGTTTCCAGACTTTAAGTAAGCTGTATAATGTCCTGATGTTGTTGATGGACCATCGTGATAGATAATTGCTACAGTAACAAAAGTCCTCCCTGATATTGACAGCTGAGAAGCCACAAAATTTTTTATTAAAGTTGACAATTTTGTTCCATCAGGCCTACATCGTTGCATCATTAAAATGACATACTGGCCATATCTACGTATAAATAATGTTGACATCATATCACATTTACATTGGCTACACTCCATGTTGTGATCCGCTGCATTTACTAGCTTATTAAAGGAGACTGATTTACTGTCTGGCAAAGTTAAATATATAAATCTTTCTGAGTCTACACTAGTAGTACTTGATACCATACAGTTCTCGCAGTCATGCTGCCATTGATAAGAAAGCCCAAACAGGTGATCTACATCTACACCCTCAACTTGCAATATATCAAGCATATACATTAAAAACTCCTGACAATCTTGCTGATTATTTTCAGAGAAGTCTGTTTGACCTGAACATTCATCTAACAGATAACGAACTTCAGACACACTTTCTACTTTTGTTCGATCACTGCTACATTTCTCGAAAACAGAATTCAACAAACAGCATAAAATTTGTTCAGAATTCAACAGAATCTGTTCTTTTAAACTCTCTAGTGAAAAGAGAACATTAACCACTACATTTGCATAGCAGTTGACACCAGAACTGTTTTCAAATTGAAAACCGACAACATCTTCAACAGAATCCACTTTCTTTCTGCTAACAATTTTCGGTTCATTGACTTTTAGTCTTTTTGCAACAACCTCCCTACTATTACTGCTATTTCTACGTTTGCGGCCTACCACACGTTTCTCAAACAAAGGATATTGAGGCAAATGTGGCGCATACTCTCTTCTTAACCTATTGTATTCCTTAACACAATCTAGATCCGCACAAATGTTTGTGACATCACAGTCAATCAAGTACAATCCCGATAAAGTTCTAACTCGTGACAATGCCACATATGCCATACCCTCCTTGAACACAGAACTGCCAATATTCACCAATGCACAGTCTACACTTAAACCTTGCGATTTATGGATTGTCACCGCATATGCCAAGCAAACAGGAAACTGTTTACGGCGAACATATAAATCTTTAACAAGCAAAAACCTAGCAGAACAACGACCAATTTGCTGTACTTCCTCAATGCCATCAAATTTAATTTTTAAAAATTCTATTCCATCTCTATTTCTGTATTTCTCAAAATCAACAACATTACCCATTGATCCATTTACCAGACCTCTTTCTACATGTAAATTCCTTCTCAAAATAATTCGGCAATTTAAACACACATTCAAAGTCTTTTCAAAACCCGCTGTTTTAGATATAGTCTTCTCTAATGAATCCAATTTTGATTTCAAATTGTCTGACAAAATAATTGTTGATCCCATATGCTCTAATTTGTCGATAGCTTCAAGTTTCACAATCTCTTGCTTTTCTAAATTCAACATTTTGTTGTTGAAGATGGCACATTCTGCAAGAGTTGGCATGAGACATATCCCGGATTTCTTCTCAGTAATTTTCTGAAAAATATTCTCAGGCACAATATCTTGTTTGGGATACAAATTTGACAGTAACCGTGCATTTAAAGCTTCTTTCCCATGCTCGGTCACTTTTCCAATTCTAATATCTTGTAGAATATTCTTGTAATCTTCATCCTTTGCCTGACGCATATTTTGATGCAGTTCTGCATAATTGAAGTTTAACCATATATTGACGTTGCCAATGCTCCCTAGGCACTTCCTGGTATCTTCATGCGTGAGTATTTTGAACACAGGTTGACCTTTTACTGGTGTCAGCTGTAGAAGATCTCCGAAAACAATAATGTGTTTCCCACCAAATAAGACATCATATTCAGTTTTAAGTACTTCTTGCATTCTCAAATGCACAAAGGCAAGCATGACATTGGAAACCATGCTTACTTCGTCAATGATAAGTAGTTTCATTTTCCTCAAAACTCTTGAAACTTCACAGCAAGCATCTCCAGATAACTTCTTGTATTGTAATTTGTTGTCATGCTCCACCGGCAGCATCAATAGACGATGCAAAGTAATACCTTTAATATTATGTGCTGCCAGTCCAGTAGGAGCGGTGACAACACAAGACAGCGATGACTCAGTCCTTTCCTGCAAATAACAAGAGATTGCTTTAATGAGGAAACTTTTTCCAGTTCCCGCTTCTCCACTCACGTACAGTCGGACAGGCTTCAACGACGTACACGAGCACTCTTTCTTCTCATGACTTAATCCGTGCTCAATTTCCTTGGTAACTTCATCATATATTTTCCTCTGCTCAACGTTGAGTTGTTTTTCCAAGTCTTGTAAGTTAACTGAATCCTCCTGAGCATGTGCCATGGCTCTTTCTACTTCATTCATAGCAGTGGCAGCTTCATTTTCGATAATAGGTCCTCCAAGTGGATCTTGACTCAATGAAACAGAACTCTGACTGTCCTGAGAACTGTCTCTGGCAATCTCGGCTGCAATCGTTGCTTCCTGCTCAATTTCCAAAGTTAGCATTTCTTGATATTTAGAAAAAGCAGGACATTCTATGGACTCCTTGGCTGCATTGAAAGAGTCTTCGTAACAGAGGAAATCTCCAAGCAGTTCCTCTTCTGCACGCCAAGGCTTGAAAAGTTGCAAAAGTGCTAAATAGAAAAACTCCTTTTTTTCTGGAGATTCGCCACTTAATTTTCGATGGTTTACTAATTGGCATTTTCTTTGCTTGACCAGGCATCCCTCACTTCCAATTACAGCATACACTCCTTTCTCAATATCTTCTTTGATGTTCCTCTTGAATATATAATTTTGGAGAACCTCATATAGACAAATATTCTCAAGGTGACTGCTTCGATTTGGATAATATGTATCCAACATGTTGGTCTTCAAAATGTCGGTACTGTTTGGTTCCTTTTCTGCCAAATACTCAATTTCCCGAACAGGTTTTAGAACTCGATTTCGCGTTGCAGCAAGACCAAGACTCGCCCAAACGAGACTCCTGGATTTGGCATAGAGACTTGCTGAAGACAATCGATCAGAACATTCGTAAGCTCCGATTTCTCGATGCGACAACATCTTCAGACTGAAACTGTACAACTTCTTGCTGAGGCTCTTTTCATGGGAAATGTCCTCCCACATATCCTTCAGTTCGGTCTTTTCTTTTTTGGTGATGTAAGATGTCACATACCGAGCCACAGCCATACAGTTGTCAGCCACAAACTGTATATCCATGTTGGCATTCCACATGGACAAAATCACTGGGTTGTAGTCGTTGATGTACTTGGACTCTTCGTTCCTTTTCAAATTGTATGTATTCTTGGGTGATTTCCTCGTCACATTATGTCGCAGCGAAGACATCAAACTGTTCACTCTTCCTTTAGAAATCACCGGTCGTGGAAAGTTGAAACGACATTTGGTGTAGAACATGTCCTTGTTTCTGAATTTACGACGACAGTACTTTCCACAACGATGGCTTTGGAAACGTAGAACTTGTTCTCTTAGACTTTTCTTCTCCGTTGCGTTTGGAACAGCACACGTAGAATACTGTTCGATGAAATTCATCACTAAGTCATCCGGATCTGTTCCAAATTTAGGTGCATCCTTGATCCACAGCAACATATGTATATGAGGGGCACCTCTTGCTTGGTACTCCTTTCTCCAGAAGAAATCCAACACCTCTCCAAGAGGTGGATTCTTTTTATTTGTGATGAAAGACATCATAGCTTCAAATCTATGATTGAAGTACCTGCATACATTCACAGGATCCAAAGAACACAGTTCTCCAGGTGTCTTGAATTCAATGTTTTCAATATTTCCATTTGCCTCTCGTAGAAATTCAAGTAAGTCATCCCAGCCATACTCGGCACAGCTCAGAGTGAGGAACCATGTCGGAGTTCCTAAGTTCCTCAGCATACATTTTAAGTCACCATGACGACGGTACCAGTACTCATTAGTACCACGCTGACACGCCATGAGATTAATTAAGTGAGAATCCAAAATACTGTCTTGGACATTGACTTTATGCATAAAGTCACTTGCCGAGATGTTTCGCATCTGTATACCACTTTTTAAGATGTGGTTCACTGCATATGACAGTCCAGACAGATCGCTTTCAAACAGGAGATGAAACAAATAGGGAATGCATTGCCGAAACCTAGGATCTTCTGCATACAATCGTAAAGTCCGGTATTCAGACGCAGGAATTTCACGAGGTCGCTCATCATATCTTCCTCCTTGACCTGTGGGAAATAGCTGTGGGAAACACCGAGCTTCCAAACTTTCCTCCCAAACACTAATGGGACTCCCTTTGGCTTGTTTCATTTGAAACAACTCAATAGCATTCCCCATCACTTCCTTGGAATGCAAAGGATGAACACTATAATGTTCATATATTTCTTCACTTTTAGAGGCCTCTACTTTCTCAATTTGGCCAGCACACAAATCGCTATCCTCTTCATCACTTACTTCCTCTTCTGCAACATATACATTCTTATAGTACTTATTATTTTTCTTCAAATACACTGTTGCCTTTTTGACTTTCCTAACATCCACTAAATCTTGCCATATTTTCTTATTCTTTGTCGGAACCCCATTAACCAAGATAACCAGAGGTTCCTCTTCCACTTTTTCTATTCCAATTGTGTTAATGTTTTTGTTCAAATCTAGAGGCAAATAAACAACTCTTCCCTTTAATCCTCTCTGTAAATCTGCTGGAGGCAATTTCCCTGTCTTTGGCTCCATTCTTACAATAGCCTGAAAGGGATGGATACTTTGAATCAAAATAGATTCATAAGTATTTAAATCCTTCAATTCAGAAGGAATCTCAACCAATTCCAGATTATTATGAACTGCCCTAGCAGGCATCTGGTTTTGGTTTAATTTATTACAACAATAAGTACACACACGTTGATCCGATCCCAAATCAAAATAATTTTCTACCATCAAGTATGTGGCTAAATCCTTCCATTCACTATTATTTTCCCTTTCACTTTTTGCATATAAATCCACTACCTTAGTCTGATTCTTATAATAAGTGCGTCGACAACATACACAAGTGAAATTAGGCCTCTCACTTGATTTCATCTGAAACGTGGCAATTTCCTTCTGAAAATTATCTGTACTGGAAACCTGTACATTATCTTCCACATTACCCTCTACTTCAGGGTCAATTTGAACATTCTCATCTTTACTACCAAAGTAACAAAACTCAATTTCTTCACAAAGATTCTTCACATCTATTTCAGAACCATGCAAAAGAGCAGCACATAACTGTTTAAGCATAATTGCTGGACTCTTAGCATAATACAACATTCTCACTAATTTTCTCACTTTATTATGATGCACTGCTAGCATCCTGAAATGATGAAAAACACTCTGGCATACTCTCCTGGAAAGACAAGCCAGTGAATGACCACGCAAACCTGTCATTTGTCTCACTCTGCAAGGATCTAAATCTTGCAACAACTTCATTTTCTGCTTCAAACTTTTCTTATTAAATGTCCGTATAAAATCACATAGCAAATTGATGGAAACCTGTCGCACACTGCAAATAGAACTACACTTCCAAATGTACACAGGACCCTTAGGACGTCTTCCTAAAACCTCATCACTTAGCGCCTCTTCTGTCTCTGTTGTCACAAGTTGTTCTTTTTCAACTGGACAACCATCCTTCACTTCATAAGCTCGACCACTGATGTCAACTGCATGCACCAAATCATTATCCTGAAAATAAGTCTCCTCATTAAAAAATGCCTCAGAACTTGAACTATGCATCCATTCTCCAGAAAAAACTTCACAAAAGTTAGTACGATTTACTACTCTCTTCCATCTACTTTTTGTTTTGAAATCAGAAATTACCTTGCTTAGTTTCCTAATTCTATTGATTACCAAAATAAACAACTTTCGCTTGATTTCAAAAGCATGATCAATAATTTTCTCTACATTTTTCTTCTTCCTATAAAATGCCGCTTTCTGTTGGCCTTTCTTTTTAATATTTTTCAATAAATTAACTAATATCCTATTACGGAACATTCGTTGTCGAATGTCCCTAAACTGTTGTTTCCTTCTACTATCATGCACAGAGTTATCTCTTCCTCTACCAGTAACATTTGTGATGGGTCTCTCCTTTCCATTTAAATTACTTCTCTTTTTGTTAAGAGACACATTTTTTTGAGCAAAATTTTTTTTACTACAAATATTTCTTAAGAATGATTTCGTGCTCTTACCCGGACCTTTCTTGGTGTTTTGACAAGTATTTGGGGAAGAGGACTGCTGCAATAAAACATCATCCTGCTGTCTTTGACGTTTTCTAGCCTTTCGTATTCGACTTCTGGAAGGCATTTTCCAAACTATGAAAGAATCTGCAGTTGAATCTGTGAAAAAATATAATATAAAATGTTATTAACCACTATTACCAAACAGTAAATAAATAACAGTCATCTAAAACTTAATGCTGTACTAATTATTTAACATAGCAAATATTTTCCACCAGCACTGCATCACAAAAATGACACTCAATGGTACAAAACAGGCATACAACACTCATAAATCACTCCCTAATATTTTAAATCATTAATTCAGGATGACGATAAGATGTAGCCTATCTAAAGGTTTGTTTAGGCCCAGATCTTTGGACTGGGGTGAATGTGTGTCATTGATCCACATTCAGTCCATCACCTGTTTTGTTTATTTGAGGTGAGGCCAACACATGGTTGCAGATAAGATTTTCACTGAAAAAAAACCAAGGTAAAAAAACATGTGAAGGCCTACCAATGAAGTAAATCATTAAATGAAAACCAATACATTTCTGGAAATATGCACTACTAGTGCTTCATAAGATGTTTTGGATCATATTTATAAGTTTTTTGATTATCTAGTATGCTATTTTACATTCTTCATGGTGCAAATTTATTGTAAATACGCTCCCACCTGCGGTTGGCAAATTTAGATTTTGATTATGGGAGTTAGATAGGCATGTTAATAATTTCCCAAAAATGGTATATAACCCCAAACAACCTTTGAAGCAAATGCTCTTAGCCATGTTATCCACCTCCCATTGGATAACATGGCTAAGAAGTGCTTGCAAATGTGATAAAAAAAGGCCTGCAATGCATGAATAACGCAGAAAAATCAGCGATATTCATGCATTTTCCAACAAATGCTCTTAGCCATGTTATCCACTTCCTATTAAATAACATGGCTAAGAACTGCTCAGGGCACCATGAGGAACGCTTTCCATTTAAAAAGGGAAAAATAACATCAAAGACACTAAAATGCCTTCTAAATATGAACCCAAACAACCTATGAAGCAATGTGAAAAAAAACTGCCGCAATGCATGAATATAGCAGAAAAATCAGCGATATTCATGCATTTTCCAGCAAATGCTCTTAGCCATGTTATCCACTTCCAATTAAATAACATGGCTAGGAACTGCTCAGGGCCCCATGAGGAACGCTTTCCATTTAAAAAGGGAAAAATAACATCAAAGACACTAAAATGCCTTCTAAATATGAACCCAAACAACCTATGAAGCAATGTGAAAAAAACGGCCACAATGCATGAATATAGCAGAAAAATCAGCGATATTCATGCATTTTCCAGCAAATGCTCTTAGCCATGTGATCCACTTCCTATTAAATAACATGGCTAAGAACTGCTCAGGGCCCCATGAGGAACGCTTTCCATTTAAAAAGGGAAAAATAACATCAAAGACACTAAAATGCCTTCTAAATATGAACCCAAACAACCTATGAAGCAATGTGAAAAAAAACGGCCACAATGCATGAATATAGCAGAAAAATCAGCGATATTCATGCATTTCCCAGCAAATGCTCTTAGCCATGTTATCCACTTCCTATTAAATAACATGGCTAAGAACTGCTCAGGGCCCCATGAGGAACGCTTTCCATTTAAAAAGGGAAAAATAACTTCAAAGACACTAAAATGCCTTCTAAATATGACCCCAAACAACCTATGAAGCTCTAACAGTACATATCCTGAAATTTAATTCATTTCAAAATTCGTTTTTAAACACAGCATATAAATCAATTGTATACCTGCATTCATGAAGAAATGACTAAAAATGTCCTTGAGACACATGAAAGTGTTTTCTGGAATGCCCTAGCACCATTTTTGGGACACTATTAACATGGCTAGGTAACTCCCATAATCAAAATCTAAATTTGCCAAGCACAAGTGGGAGCGTATTTACAAGACACTTGTCCCATGAGGAACACTTTACATTTTAAAAGGCGAACACAACATCTTAGACACTCAAATACCTTATAAATATGGCCCAAAACAACCTATGAAGCTCTAGCAGTACATATCTAGAAATGTAATTGATTTCTTAAATCGTTTTTAAAAGCAACATATCTGTTTCAGCTTACATAACAGACCATGAAATGGCCTCCATGTATTACAATATCTTGTGTAACTGCATGCCAGAATGTTACACCAAATATGCAATTATAATTTCTCTTTGAAACTAATTCTATTAGTATATCACTAGAGACAAAACCACATTTTAAAAACACAGCTTTCTTCATCATTTTCTCCTTAAATCATACTATTCTCTATCTAAATTAAATAAATCTTTTCTCACCTTAGCAAATATTTTTTGAGTTTTGAAAACAGTCTCAGAAATACACCAAATTGTCTTCAGCAGAAGAAAAAGGATGCACTCCAAAGGCTGCAGCTATTGAAAGCACAGAAATACAGATATTCTTTTCACATATCTCTCATATTAGCCAATCATACCTCTTCCCTCACTTTTTTCAAATCAAAACCCTTCCCCCCTCTGCCCTGTCTGCCTTGTTTCCATAGCAACCACCTCCTGGAAGACCTCTCATGTTTGCAAATTCACACAACAATGTTTCAATTGAACTCTGAACTCTCAGTGCACCTGCGTATCCAGTGCAATCTTTCATTAAATGTTTCTTCCTTGACCATTCAAATTACATCTTTCAAAGAACACATCCATGCACCCTAACTTTCTGTTTTCAGAAATGGAAATGCACCAATCACTGCTAATGAATCATTAGCATTGTAAATCCACAGTTTTTTTTCTTTAGAAACTCCTACTGTTTCAACTGCCCTTTCATTACCACACTTCATCTGACTGCAGAACAACCTTCTTCCACCATGTTTAACGTCTGGATTGTTGGACATAGTTACATCCACTGGGCTCAAAGGTATGCTGAGAGCAGAAATTTACACAACCTCAATTTACAAGATGTGGAAATTAAGTGGTTGGGCCAAAGAGGATTAAAATGTCACCAATTGATACCATTGGTGAAAACCTTTATGCATTTGCCAAAACCTGACCTGTTAATAGTGCACTGTGGAGGTAATGATTTGGGCACTTTGACAGGGGTAGGTCTGGAAATGCTTTTAAAGGACACCTTGGAGCAATTAATGGCACTTTTTCCTCAAACTGCCTTGGTATATTCCAATATATGCCAAAGACAGAAATGGAGGTGGTCCAACCAATTTTGTCCACAAATTGAGAAAGCGAGGAAGCATGTAAACAAATCTGTTTCAGCTTACATGAGAGACCATGGAATGGGCTCTCTGTACAACAATAACTTGCGTTACTACATGCAAGATATCTACAGAGGAGATGGAGTTCACTTCTCAGATGAGGGCAACAGAATTTTCATTCTGAATTTAAGACTGTGCATTGGTACCTACTTATAAGTACCTAAATGTACCATAAACCCAAAAGCTCTTCTCAGAGCTACCCTACATCTGATCACTCACAATTATTATTTTTCTCTAACTTTTTTCACTAATTTTCCACAAAATTCGCTCCCCGGAGCGCTACCCGGTTCGCTAACCGAAAGCTAACCTCGCGGAATTTTTTTAAAAAAAAATTTTTTTCCGCACATATAAGCCTCCTCAGCCACGCTCAGAAAACCTAGGGGGTCAAGATAAGTCTACCATGACCCCTTCTACCCATTCTAAACATTATTTGCCCTCCATCTTGTATCTTAATGCGAACGAAACACAAAATGGTGGACTCCCGTGACGCTTAAGGTTCGCTAACCGGGCAGCTTCCCGGAAAGCGGTCCTAAAAAAAGGCGGGAAAGTAATTTACAGAATAACGACTAGAAACACTCTCACCAAATATAGATTAGCTCATACTACATAACAATCCCTTCCATTCTCACAAATTTCATTGAAATTCCATTTAGCCATTTAGCCTGTAGACCTCTCCAAGTACCGTGAGGTAAATTACTTCACAAAACACATCTGAATTGTTGGAATTGACAACCAATGAAAATGTTACTTTCATTTTCTACTTTTATTACCTGACATTTGATTGGTTATATACCTGTATATATATAAAGGGAGAGAAGGAAACACAGCCATTTTGACTACTACTTCTTGTTGTACCTCCTATTTCAAAAGCTTCAAAAAACTTCAACTTCTTTGTGAAGGTAAGTTATAATTTAATATATTGTGCACTATGACTTAATATAGTAGACTTTTTCTGCTACATATACACTATCCCTCTGTAGTAGTAATGTATTTAGATAGACTTCTCTGTTATAGTTATCAATGGAGTAAGGCTTGTCTTGGTTAAATCACATACACTTTTTTTTAGTCCTATTTCCACTCTCATACTATACACTGCCAAAAGATAAATTCACTGATAAAAACTGCCTATCTAAAATTAATCCCAACAGTGCCCTATCTCTACTAATATATATTTTTTTAATCCAAATTTCAGGCAAAATGGAAGGCGAGCAGCAAGTTTCATTTTCGATTGAACTGAAGGAGAGCAGCCAAGACAAACTTGATGACTTTATGGATGACAGTAGAGACCACGAACTTCTACAATGTGTTGAAGCAGTAGACAACTTGCTTCAAAATGAAAAACAATTACACCCTATAATAAATTATGACATTTCTGACAATGAAATGTTAGAAAATTTAATAAAGTATGAAACACAATCATAATAAAAAAAATAAATAAATAAAGAAAACAAAAAAAAACAAGAAAAACAACAAACAATTAACATACAGTATTAGAAAAGTCTTTCATTCTTTTATCCATAAAGTTCGCTGCCCAGAAAGCTATCCGGTTCGCGAACTTGGCGCTTACCACGCAAAAAAAAATTTTTTTTTTTGGACCCTCCTAGGCCCTTTTAAAACCTCCACATAAAACCTAGGGGGTCAACGAGGATCTACTATGCCCCCTTATGGTAATTTCCCCCTTTGTTTTGGCCTCCTCTTGTCTCTCGATCCTACCGAGAGACAAGATGGCGGCCGCTCCGGACTGTTTAGAATGTTGACAGACACCGGAGGGCCAATCAGCTTCTCATCGCAAAGTTCCGTTACGCGAAAGGTTCGCTAACCGGATAGCTGCCCGGAGCGCTGTTACAGATATATATCTTGATTTAAACGTTAATTTCTCAAAATCCACTGAAGCACATATATTGAGACCTAGCAAAGGCACATCAGGCTAACAGTCCCTACAATTTTGCCAAGTTTCGTGAAAATCCATTCAGCCGTTCGGGCTAAAAGTGAGTCCAACCGCCCTATGGAAATTAACATGGGAAAAAGGCGTTTTGGGACCCCCCTTTTTTCTCGGCCCCCCCTCCACAAAACCCCCCCAAATTTTCAAGGTCTGCTCAGAAACAAAATGTGCCATTTTCCTGAAAATTTCAGCCAATTCCGTCCACGAACGCAAAAGTTATTAGGCATAGAATTTTCAGAAATCCCATAGGGAAAAAATCCTAACTATATATACCTACTGGCGACCGCCAGTAGGTAATTTATATATATATATATATATATATATATATATATATATAACAGCAGAATTACGGTAAGCAAAAGAATTGAGACAAGCCCGTAGTCCTTTCAGATGGTTTATTCAGGCACAGCAAGCGATCGAGGACATCGCGTTTTGAACAACCCTGGTTGTTCTTGGTCACATGACCCGCATTCCTCCCACACCTCCTTTTAAAGGTGCATTCACATTTTTTCATAATTTTTAACTTTATTGTTCACAGACATAGAAAAAATCACGTACTTAAAGTCAATGCTCTTAGATTTCATGGTTAAAAGTTCATGAATTAATATACTCAATTAACAGTCATTGATTATATGTGCAAATATTATACATTTCCAGTGAAAAAGTGCAAATAACCAGCTTTTTTGGCGTTTGCTAGTTTAAGTACAGTGGGCCATCATTGATCTCTAATTCAGGTTTAGTACCAATATACATGTATTTCTGCTAAAGAACTTAACCAGAAGATAGATCATAAAACAATATCTGCAAATTTCTTTATTGGTATAGTACCATCTTTTTCAATCTTAGTTCCCCACTGTATGTATATCTGTGTATAGACAATAGCTCTCTGAAAAATCAAAGGTTCATGGTTTTTAAATATAGAGTCAATAGGATTTCTTCTGAGGTTTCTTCTCGCTCCAACCTACAACAAACAGGAGAAACGAAGGTGTTGGTTTGCTATAGTATTTCTAATCATACAGTTCTGTTTAAGGAGGAGGTATATCATTCGATCTTTTTGCAGAGATATAATGTGAAATCACATGGCCCTTTTATGAAACGTTGATTGGCTGGTATAGGTTGTAAGGGTGTGAGGGTGTACGGGGTGGGAAATTAAAAACAAAGATGTCTACATATATAATGGGTAATCAGCCTAGCATCGATCAGTCATCTTGTCCTTTACATGATTCAATTCTTGTTTTTCTTATAGGTGAGAGTGTAACTCTTCATCCATATTCAGACCCCCTGGGAATCGAGTTCCTGCCAACAAAATCAATCTTGACTCCAAGTTCCGTAATGCAGCTAACCTATCATCACCTCAGATGTTGCTTTTAATCGTGGCTATCCCTATATATTTAGCCTCCGATATCTTACTCTGATGGAACTGGCTGAAGTGTCTCGCGGTACTGCAAGAAAAATCTTTGTTTGTAATCGCGAGCCAGTGCTCCAAGATACGTTTCTTTACTGGTGCAATTGTTGACCCTATGTACCATGGGTCACACGGACAACGTTTAAGATATACCACAAATTCGGTGGAACATGTTATAAGGGACTTAATTTCCCATTTCTTTTTAGTTTTGGGGAGAAGGATCTCATTGCAGTTTTGACTATTCCTACAGGCCTTACAATTGCCACACTTCTTAAATCATTTGCTTGTTTTTAACCAATCCGTTTCTTTTGGTGCTAGATGGCTCTGTACTAGACAATCTTTTAAAGATTGTCCATGTCTGTAAGATATGCCTGGGGTAATTCCGATGGAATTCCTTAAAATGGGATCCTGTCTTAGTATGTCCCATCTATTCTTCAAGATTTTCCATATTTGATAGGATTGGCCACAGTACTTAGTTATAAATCTGATTTTGGGCGTTCTTGCGTTTATCTTGGGGATTCTCTTTTTAGATGTTAATGCTTCTTCTCTAGTTACTTTGTCTACTCTATCTTCAGCCTCTTTCAATGATTTCTGTGAGTACCCTCTTGCTGAGAATCGCTCTTTCATCTCCTGTTTTGTTTTTTGGAACTGAGATTCTTCCGAACAGTTCTGTTTCGCCCTCAAGAACTCACTAAAAGGAATTCCCCATCTGAAGCTAGGTGGGTGGGCGCTGGAAGAGTGAAGTAATGAGTTTCCCGCTGTATCTTTCCTGAATAGTATTGTGGTTAGGTGGTTGCCCACTTTTGTAACTTTGACGTCTAGAAAATCTATTGTGAGTTGGCTGTAATGTCTTGTGAATTTCAAATTCACCTCATTCATATTTAAACAGTCAATAAAACAATTCAAGTTTTCTTCAGACCCCCTCCAGACAAAAAAGGCGTTGTCTATATATCGTGTCCATTTGCTCACATTCAGTGCCCACTTCTCCGTGAGGTCGTTCCAGAGCACCTGCTTCTCCCACCAGCCAACCAACAAGCTGGCATAGCTGGGGGCGAAGCAGGTGCCCATGGAAGTACCCTGTTGTTGCCTGTAATAGATTCTGTCAAATAGAAAAATGTTCTCGTTCAGACACAGTCGAACCATTTCTAGTAACATACATGTATGCTCCCAATATTCCATCCTACGTTGCTTTAGAAAAACTGGCATGCCTTGATGCCGTCCTGATGTCTAATGCTGGTGTAAAGGGACTCGACATCAAGGCATACCAGCCAACATTGATCATCTACTTTTAGTTTGGAAATTGTGTGTATAAAATCGGTGGTATCTCTTATGTACGATGATAATTCTAAGGGAAGAGAAAATAGTCAATGTAGATATTGGTGTGTTCAAAGAGACTGTTTATAGATGAGACTATTGGTCTCCCTGGTGGTCTAGTCATGTTTTTGTGCACTTTCGGCAATAGATAAAATGTTGGTGTCTTGGGATTATCCTTGTGAAGATACCTTTCTTCGTCCCACGTTAATAGTCCTTTCTCTCGCCAGTGCTCTTATTTCTTGTAATATGTCTCTTGCAAATTGGTTAAATAATTTTCTGTCCACTTTGGAATAGCATGTTGTATCCAATAATTGTCTTTTTGCCTCATCCATTTAAATCTCCCTGGGCATGAGCACAATGTTTCCACCCTTATCTGAGGGTTTGATTATTGTGTTTGTGTCCTGTTTCAGATTTTGGATCACCTTCCACTGCTCCTTGCTGAAATTCTTATTTGGGGAGCGTGTATATATGTATTTCACAATGCTTTCCTTCATCACCATGGTCAAAATCATGGTGGAATTGTGGGGTAATCAGATGGAATGCTGTGCAATGTTGATTGTACACTGGCAGTTCCAGAGCATTGGTAAACACCCTCTGTAGACATGTCATGACATGCTTGTTGTGAGAGTGACACTGCCGATAAAATGAGGTATAGTCCATTTTCTAACAGCAAAATGGCATAGCTTTTCGGGCATTAAAAACTAGATTACAGCCAGCAGATGTTGACCACGTGGTAGGCGGTGTCAGCTATGGCAGATATAGCCTCTGGTTAACACTGGTGAATATGATGGTTGCGGTCCAATGGCTGTGTCCGTGCATGCAGATGACCGCCTATGTGTTACTCATGTACATCATGGTAGGCTGAACTCTTCACTTGCCTACTGACAATGCTGCGATCTACACCTCCTCGACTTCAGCTGAAGTTTGCTGTCTCTGGGAGCTATCATTAACCACGCAAAAAGGGCGAAGGCCCCAACCTTCTGCCCAGCAGAGCTGGATATGTTCGTGGATGAGGACCCTTCCCTGTATGGTCATCTCAATTATTATTATTATTGTTAAATTTCAGCTACCAGGAGGTTTCCCGGCACCATCGGACCCACGCAAGAAGAAATACCCATGTTTTTATGTCTTTCGGAATTTGTAATAAATAGGTTCATCCCGAAGTTGTAAGGGAAGATAATTCTACAACGAAAGAGCTAAGCAGGCAAAAGAGAGACCACCCATACGTACTTATTTGATGCTGGTGACTTGAAATTTTGCCTGAGTAGAAGATCAAAGGTAAGGGTGTGCCAAAGTACTGAGATACTGTGGCGCTGCACCTGATTTAATCCTATACATGTAGCATAGGGCTTTACATTTTGTGCGATTCTCCATCCTAAGCCAATGAAGGTCGTGGAGAGAACTTGAGATAGAGGCCTTTCCGGGTAACTGGCAAAGTAGTCTGGCCGCAGTATTCTGGACTACTTGCAGCTTTCGAACCACATCCTTGTTGGCTCCCAAATATAGGATGTTGCCAAAGTTCAGTCCGGACACAATCAAGGCCTGGATACTGTTCTTTGCGTAGACTTTGGCAACATCCAAAGTATTTTTCTGAGCCATCTTAGGATAGTGAAACAGGTTGAGGTGACCTTAACCCCTTGCTGCCTCATAGAAAGTTGGTTGTCTATGATTATGCCAAGATTTCAGAGTGATTATGACGGTTGGGGGTGATCACCCATTTGAGGCAGCCAATGTTGGGGACCCCAGAGATCTATGTTTCTTCTGAGGATTAAAACTTCAGTTTTCCCCCCGTTTAATTTCAACCTGTTGGTAAGCATCCAGCTAGCTATCTTTTGCAGCCTTACCTGGAGAGATGACACATTAGATGCCTCCTTGGTGGACAGGGAGAAGATTAGCTGGGTATCATCTGCATATGAAAATATGGTTAGCCCAGCCTCTTCGGCTATTGTGGCCAGGGGGCTAACATAAATATTGAAGAGTAACAGGCTTAGGATGGATCCCTGTGGCAATCCATACGGGGAAGCATGTGCCTAGGAACTAGCAGACGGAGGAAAAATCTGAAAAGTCCTGTCAGACAGAAAGCTCTACAGCCACTTGAGTGCTGAGCCGACAATACCCCGAGAATGTAGACCTTGTAAAAGGGCAGTGTGTGATATAGTTTTGAAAGCAGCACTCAAATCAAGCAGTACGAGTGCCACAGTTTATCTCATGTCCAGACATTTGAGAAGAGTTTCTGTGATGCCCAAGAGAGTGGGTTCTGTAGAGAAGCAAGCTCTAAATCCTGATTGAGATGTGAGAAGGATTTTTTGAGAGTCCACAAACTGCGTCAGCTGCTGATTGATATTTTTTTCTAAGATTTTAGAAAAGGCTGGGAGTAATGAAATTGGGCAGAAATTAGATAGTTCTGCTGGGAGGGAAAACACCGATCCCACGAGCTCACACCGGGAGAATCGGGGAAAGATGACCGATTACGGACATCGGAAGGTCAGCCCCAGGCAGCGATAGCAGTCTCATGAGAATTACCGTGCAAACAAAAGAGAGCTGATCGATTCTCATCTGTAGCCCAGAGGCAGCGAGGAATAAAGAAAATGGCGGCACTAAACTGAAACCGCTAGCAAGAAGGACCACGGCCGACCAGAACTGCACACGGTGAGAGGGGAGCGCAGCAGAAAGCAGACCGCACAGAACCACAATAGCCCCAGACCTTGAACTAACCCAAGGGCACATATAGCGGAAGGACGATTAGGCGAGTGCTGGTGTACGGTGACGGACAAGGGCGGGGGGTAGGAGAGAGCCCAGAGTGTCGCGCATCTGTCAGGGGGCAAAGGAAAAAACTGCAGAAGGGGGAACGCTACATACACAGCGAGAACGGAAGGCAGAGGGGAGCTAGAACAAAGGATTAAGGTTCCATGAAAATCGAAACCGAAACCAGAAATCACCACACAACAGAACAACAACTGCCATCTTAGCTAGGGGAAGAAAAGCAGTACAGTCGAGCAAAACAGTGTGCTCTGGAGGTGGAAGAGGGTAGCACTATGAGGAAACAAGCCACGTTTGCCAGACGCCCATATCGCAAATGAAAGCAACCATACCGCACAACCACAACTAAGCAAGGGCTCAAAATAGTAAAAAGCGGCTGCCGAGCAAGCGAACCCCAAAGCACAGGGTAACGCATAGGCACGACGCAGAACAGGAGCAAAAGAGCGAAGGAAGAAGATACGGAAGCGGGTGGGAAAGTAAGGAGGAAATACAGCACAGGAGCGAGAGGAGGGGGCGCTAGAACAAAGGCGAAACCGAAACCAGAAGGAGCCCAAAATAGCAGCCGCCATCTTGGGTGGAAAAGAGGGAAGGCAATTGATACGAAGAGAACACAGACGAGGAGAACCGGGTGCACGATATTGTAACGCTCTGTGATTGAAAGCACAGGCGTGCACACGCGAGCTAGGCCTGAAGGTCAGTGAGAGTGCGGTGAGGGGGGAGTAAAGGCGCACGGAGAAGACAGAGGAAAGCAAGCAGCTGAACCTGACTAACGAGGTTCAGTGCACACACGCCACTCAACATACATAAGATGGCATCCCCTGAGATCGGAACTGAGAAAAACATCACTAGAAACAAAAAGAAGACTGCTTCATAGACCAATGCAAAAACACCCGGCAAAACGGGCAGACATCTTCAAATGGCACATTAATCATTAGCATCCCTTCAAATGCGGAAACAGACACCTGGAAACTTTGGGAACAAGCTTGTTAACAAGAAAAACTCCATATTCCCTACAACTCTAAATTAGCACTAATCAGAATTATTAGCAAAAATGTTACTTGTCCCCGGACAATATTTGTGTCTACCGGTCATAGCAACACAAGACTTCTGGCGTAATTCCCTCCTGGCGTTTTAACCTCAAGATGGCGCCTGTGAAGAAACAGACCTGCTTTTTGAATGCCTCGCAGCAGATCCATGGGAACTTTTACCGAACTACCTACCCCCTACCCCTCCCCGCTCTACTCCGCTTTTCTTTCCTGCTATTAACCTTTGCCCTCACCTGTCCTTGCCTTAGTCCCCACCCTGTTTACCTGTGAATTTCCTGCGTCATTTGAGAGCTAGCTATTTAGTCGGATGCCCGATGGAGCTACCTGGTTTAGGTATAGTGGAGACAGGTTGGAGATTCCCTCCTTGGACGTCCCCTACCCAGTCGGTCTTTAGCCAGACTTCCTTTCGTCTCTCCTGTCGTCTCCTGCCATTTCCTCCCTCTATTTATATCTCTCCTTCTCTCCTCTCTCAATGTATTGAGACTGAACTATTTTGTCTGATGCCAGATGGAGCTGCGTGATTTAGCTATAGGGGAGATGGGCCGTGGATTCCCTCCTTGGTCGTCACCTACCCAGTCTGCCTTTAGACAGACCTCCTCTCGTCTCTACGGTTGTCTCTTCTCTTATCCTCACTTTCTCACCTCACCTACCCCCCACTTCTTTTCTCTTTCATTTCTCTCCTCTCCTAATGTATTGCTGATTGTTTGATGTAATGTGTAATTGTTGATCTTTTTCTGTTATACTGTTAAACCACATTGTTGCACTTCTTTTCGTCCCTCCTGTCGTCTCCTCCCGCATCCTCCCTCTATTTATGTCTCTCCTTCTCCCCTCTCTCTCAATGTATTGAGACTGAACTTTTTTGTCTGATGCCCGATGGAGCTACCTGGTTTAGCTATAGGGGAGATGGGCCGAGGATTCCCTCCTTGGTCATCATCTACCCAGTCGGTCTTTAGACAGACTTCATTTCATCTCTCCGTATTGTCTCTTCCCTTATCCTCCCTTTCTCACATTCCCTGCCCCCTCCCTTACTTTTCTCTCTCCTTTCTCTCCTCTCCTAATTGTATTACCTATTTTTTGGGGATTTATTGTGTAATTGTTTAACTTTTTCTGTTACATTGTTGACTCTCATGTAAAGCACTCTGATATCTCCGGGTCTAGCCAGCGCTATATAAAACTCTTTAAATGAATTCATAAATAAATTGCTTCACGTAGCAATGCATTAAGCAGTTCCATAATAACATTGAGTAAAGGTAATTCCAATTTTTGAAGAATGGAAATGGGGAGAGGGTCCTTGGGAGAGCTAGATTTAAGACTAGATAGGATGCGACTAAAAAATTGAATATTTAGAGGTTTCCAGCGACTTGTCAGGGGTTGCAAAAGTAGCCTGAATCATAGGAGGTGTGGTACAGCCAAATGTAGATACATTGATCTTTAATTGCAACTCCACATTAGTCGCTGTGGTATTAAATTCTGTTAAAAAAATGTCTATTTTATTAGTAAAGAACTCAGCCAGACCTTCACATTGTGCATCATTTAACTCAGGTGGTGTGGGTTGGCAAGTTGCACCAGACAGCTCTTTCACTACTTTGAATAGGACTTTGGGATTGTTATGCACCAATGTAACAGTGTTATTTACGTGCTCAGCACGAGCAGCTTTACACAGGTCATAATAATCTTCTATTGCAAGTTTATAAGTTCGTCTAGATTCTGGCACAAAGTCCTTCCTCCACCATCTCTCCAAGGCTTTACATTTGGCTTTTACTACTTTTAATTTTTCAGAGAACCATGGGGCAGGAGGATGATGATTGTTCATTTTGTTGTTAGACGTAGGAAGACATGCATCAATAGATGTTATCATCCTGCTTTGAATAGTGTCAGCATCTGCTATATTGGTTGAGGGGATGACAAGAATAATATTTATGAGATGTTGATTAAGTTGATCAACATCTAGATTCTTCCAGTTTCGAAACCCTGCCTTGGAAGAAGAGGTAGAGGAGTTTTTTCACTGCATCTCCATTTTTTCCCTAAAACCAACCAAAAAATGATCTGACCAAAGTATAGGGAGGGCTGCCTGGCATAAGATACTAGCTAAATTGGAAAAAATTGGGTCTATAAGATATCCTGCCTTATGAGTAGGACCAGAGTTACGAAGTAGAATATTCATGGCTGCCACATCAGCAATCAGGGTGGAGCTGATAGTGCATGTGGGGTCATTAAAATGAATGTTTAAGGCCCAGATGTAGGTAATAGCAAATTACCGAAAGGTAAATACCGAATTTTACCGATTCGGTATTCAATATTCGGTAATTGCTATGTAGGTAAAATATTCGGTAAAAATACAGAATCGGTAAGATTCGGTAATTACCGATTCGGTAATTACCGAATATGTATTCGCCATTGATTCCTATGGGACTTGAAGCCCATAGGATTCCATAGCAAATACCGATTCGGTAATTACCGAATCAGTAAATTTACGGATTTTACAAGGGATGGAGGGTGTCACTTTGACACCCTGTTTCACCCCTGTTTCTGGCTTGTGTGCCCCATATGGCATGTCTGTGTGCCACTTTTCACAGGTGTACATGCTCAGATGTGCATGTAAACTGGAATTTGTTATTTACCATGGAATAGTATTCCATGGTAAATACGATTCGGTAAGGGCCTGTGGCACTGATTAAAGTGCCACCTACATATGGATTTACAGAATCGGTAAATTTACCGATTAGGTATTTTACCGATTCTGTATATTTACCAAATCGTTAAATATACAGATTCTGTAAATATGAGGCCCCCTACATGTCAAATCCCAAATACCGGTCGGTAACGGCCGAAATCGGCCGTTACCGACCGGTATTTGGCGACCTACATCTGGCCCTAAGTCTCCTAAGATAGTGAAGTTCGTAGCTTCCAACAACAAAGGGCAATAAATTCGGGGAGCATTGATGCCCATGAACATGCCGGTTCCAGAGGTCGATAAATAAGGATCCCAGAGAAGGTAAATTAAGATGTAAGCGAAGGTTTAAAAGATCTGGCTTCACAGCTTTTAAAAGGTAGGTCTTCCCATTTACAAGTGCAAGAATTTTTAAAGATTAGTGCAATTCCCCCTCCAATTTTATCCATACTATCCTTTCTAATGATTGTATAGTTGGGAGATAGGGCGTTTGCAACATCTGGTCCTGAACTCTAATTTAGCCAAGTTTCCGTAAGGAAAATAGCATCAGATTGTGTGTTCGGTAGGAGTTCATTTGATCTCTTCCTTATGTTTCTGTAGTGACCTACAATAAAAAAAAAAAAGGTGAATTCCTTTAAGAGAGCTACCTTATTTTTAACAGAAGAGGGCATCAGTGTGTTAAGATTCATGGGGGTAATGATAGTATCAATATGTTCTCTACTGGGTGATGTAATGAGTGAGAAGCCACTGAAGCGTCAGTTAGAAGCAAGACTTCCTGGTTTTAGAGACTTGCATTTCGGTTTTGGGTTAGGGCGCAGGTCATATCGTAGTTTTTGGGAGTAAGTCCTTATGTTTTTGGGAAAAGAGGCAGGGGTTGTGGCCCCTGGTCCCAGCTGGACCTGGACGGGCGCAGACAGGCTTGCCTTTGGCGCGCCCCCGACCCGCGTCCGCTGCGCGCATCCCCTGCGGGAAGCGTTGGTCATTGGAATATATACTAATTAGTCAGCTGATCTGCTGACAGCGAATCCCCGTCTCCCCTCACCTCTAGCCCGGAAATAACTGTATGAATGTAACTGTGTCTCCCTCCACAACAACTGGGAAATCCCGTGGTAGACCAGACAGTATGCAGTGAGATATGGGTGTCAGAGGTATACGGGTAGGCAAAAAAGTGCAAACAGTACAATTTGTGCAGATTAAAATGTCACTAGTGACATTTAAAAAAATGAAAGGATACTCTGACACATGCTCCATTATCAGGCTCTAGCTTCCTGCTTGCATCTGCTGCGCGAAGCGTCGGCCATTGGAATATATACTAATTAGTCTGCTGATCTGCTGACAGCAGATCCCCGCCTCCCCTCGCCTCTAGCCCGGAAAAAACTGTATCCGCGTCTCCCTCCACAACAATCGGGAAATCCTGTGGTGGACCGGGGAGTACGATTCTGGTGTCAGAGGTGTACAGGTAGGCAAAAAAGTGTAAACAGTACAATTTGTGCAGATTAAAATGTCGCAAGTGAGGTTTAAAAAACTTAGGGATATGCTGACACAGCCTCCGTTATCAGGCTCTCGCTTCCTGCAAGCTCAATGGCTCACGAGAGGTGCAGGTAGGTTCCTCACATACTTAATTCACTATGTTGGGCTTTATTGATACCTCTCTCACTGGCTATGATGTATCTTAGGTGTCCAATTTGTCATAGCATAATAAAGTGGTGGAATTTTGGTGTCATTACATAACACAATCATGTAATGGATAGTAAAGCACTTTACTCTGTGTACTTCACATCATCATTGTGATATATGTTTTGTCACAAATCATTCCAGGAAAGTATCCACATCTCAAAACATATGTTCAGTTGTTGGTTCCATGTAAAACTTGTGTTACAAAATCATGGTGATGGGTGGTGGATATTTCTAGGCTCAGACTCTGTGCTATGAATGTGTCGTATAATGAGTAAGTAAAGATAAGGTGAGTCATGTGTACAGTCAATATATTGACACAAGCTATATCTGTAGTCGTCACACCATGGTTATGGAGATACCTATAGTTCAATGGCCCCCTCAGAGTGCCACACAAAGGCCATGTAACATATAGTATGGACCAAAGATGTACATTTTGCTTTGAAGTGCTGTGAACGTGTTGTACATGTGGTTTGAGTCTACAGTGGCTGCAGAGAGCAAGGGATGATGCAAAATAGTGCCCATCATCTGCCAAACCAGAGGCTGAAAAGTGCACTAACTTTGGCCTGCCCGTGTGAGTCACTGTTTTAGCTCCCTGTAGTCCTGCAGATCCTTGGATGTTCCCAAGCTGAGTCCCTTCCCCCACTATATTTCCAGATTGCCTGTGCATGTTGTACGTTCTGTTTGTTGTCTGAGATCAGCCCCTGACATGAGACTTCTTTCCGTTAGCCCACACTGTGGATGTGTGCTACCTAATTTGGTCAGGGCATGTACTTCCACTTGTGTGTTACTCTTTCTATTGCTTGCTTCATACGAGTCTAATATTCATGTTACATTTTCCCTGCCCTGAAAGTTGCTTATGTGTGAGACAATCAACGTTAGTGGTTAAGCAGTTTGTAATTTGGTAAAATATGCAACTGGGTGCTCTAAAGATTGTAGGTGTCATCCCTGGTCAGTGCCACATGACACAGGTGGTATGTCCTGTGATGCAAGTAGCTAACCACTCAAATTCTGTGAAACATTGTACAATATCCCTATATTTAGTCTGCATGCCAGACAATGCCAGAGTGTTATCTGTCAGTGTAACACATGTAACACATGTAATCCCTTTCATTGTGACCTATGTGTTTTTTGTCACTATATTCTCTGGTGTCAGGCTGTATGTACCATATGCATGCGGTGAATGGGGCAGGTAGTTACAGGGTATGTACAAACATGCACAATAAGGTTGCCCTTAAGAAGGTCTGAATGTTGTGTTGTGTGCCACTGTAGCTCACAGCTGACTTCATGTAAGATGAGCCACATCCTGGCAAGTGGACTGCCCAGAGCTTGATGGGCAGTTGAGGACCCAACGGCAGCTAGGAGGGGGTGAGTACTGTGCAGAGCCAGACATTGTGCATTACAATTTTTTACCTGTTACAAGCAGCAGTTTTCCCATCAACGTTTTAGGTGACTAAGGATTATCAGTGTTGTTGCATGTTTAGGTCTTGATGTAGCTACATGATATTTGAGCAAGACTTATGTCATGTTGTAACAATTTATGCTACTCAGAATAGTGTCCCGTCACTAAAGACATACAGCACCAGCTTGTGAACCTAAACAGATTGTGTGAAAAGCCTAGTTTCAATTTCTTTTTAAAAGCGGGAAGATCACTTGTCAGGCGCCGGTCCTTCAGGAGCCTATTGCAATTAAGAGGCCCCAAATAAGAAAGGGGTCTGTCGCCAGTTCTAAATCGGTGGATCAGAGGGTCTTTCACCAAATGTGCAGAAGAAGAATGCAGAGTGTATGTCGGAATGTAGTCATGAACCCTCTCTCGGAGGTAGCCTGCTCCTGAACCATTCAAGGCCTTATACATTAAAACCATGGCCTTAAATTGCACCCTCTTTTTCACTGGGAGCCAGTGAAGGGCATTTAAATGGATTGTCATGTGAGACGTAGGGGGAGATTAAGTAGAAGTCTCACCGCTGAGTTCTGCACCACCTGAAGTCTACTAAGAAGGTACTGTGGAAGGCTAAGGTAAAGGGTGTTACCATAATCCAGTCTCAAGATGATCAGAGCCTGGATAACCTTTTTCCTAGCCAACTCAGACAGGAAAGTAATGTCTTGTGGTACAGATCCAAAGGTGATTAAAGTCACATGTCAATCTTCAAAATTATACAGACACATGGCTTAGTAATGTGACATTTCACCTACACATTTGATGTTGTGTGTGACAGCTGTCCCACACAGACCACGTGTCTTTTTTGTGTCAATACTGTATATCTTGTCCTTGGGATCTCTTCCATGTGACATGGTATGCGGTGCACATAGGATGCAGACTATGAGCAATAATTGGCCTTGGTAAGTGGGGTATGTACAACAGGGTGAGATGGCAAACAACACTAGTGCCATCTATATTAAGTCCTACATAATAACTTGTGGAGCTTTTTTGTTGTGCTATCATCTGCAAAAGAGTATGAGCAGAGCCGCCATAGCATAACCAAAGCCCCCGCCCACACCGACCAGCCGCCACCAGGACAGCGGAGCATGTCGTACCTGGGGGTAGTGGAGTTCTGGACTCACCGGAGGCGTTGCAGAGAAACCAGCAGCCTTGCCTCAGTCATCTGACTATGATCGGGGAACACACCAATCAGTCGCTAACCAGCAGAGAAAAATCCCCCCAAATTCTCCTGTTGCTGCAGGTGACCTCTAGCCAGAAAGTCCTCGCAACAAATTTTCATGCAGCTCGGTCTCTTTGCATTTGAACTCGTGATTTGGTGGGTTGATGGACGTTGTAAAAGTGCAGGATTTACACCAAAAGGTGAGCCTCGCCCTCAGTAGCTCAGACAGGGGGCTCCTGTTCTGTCGGCTAATTTGATTAAGGATTATGCGTGCTGAAAGTCCAAGGCCCAACTGTGAGGCCTTGGGCTTGTCCTGTGACCTTGAGGGGCACACCAAGTCTTCCATCCCAACAAATACTGTACTACTGTCAATGTCCTGGATACAGCACAATAAAGCACTGATGTCAGCTTACCCTGTTAATGAAGATTGCTAGTGTGACCAAATCTTTTCTTTTTACTTTGGTCACTGAGAGTGTGACCTATAGGTCCCTCTTGGGTAATGTTTTACTGTTACGTGTATTCCCAGAACCATGCACCGGCATCCTATGTGGTTGTCTAGTACGCATGCATGTTTAGCATGGGTCTAGCACTTGCACAGTGGTAGGGCTATGTGTGTGAATGAGCTGAGGCAAGTGGGCTGATTTGTTTGGATACCATTGGCTTGGATTATGATGACATGGAGCTAGAGGACAGTTTCTCCAGACGGCATAGGGATGATGCCTACCACCCTGTAGCTAGAAGATAGAGTCCCAAACACTGGAGTGAGGAGGGCTACCTAGGTCTGATGGCTTAGTGGACTAATGCATCCACTGATGGGGCTGGCGATCAACCTCATTGTTGCAAGCTCAAATCCTGGTGGGTCCACTCATCCTTTTATCCTTCTGCGGTCGATAAAATGAGTACTATTGAGTTAGGTAACAATAAACATCCGTTTACAATCACATTTGGTTTGAATTTGTGAATATTTACTTACGTTTAAATTTACATTTTCAAAATATATTTGGATTTCTCAAAATTTGAATGAAACAAATAATTTTTTTCATTTGGAAATAAATAACAATTTTAACGTTTATGAAATAATTTGTGTATTAATGAAGCAAGAATTATACTAAAAAATGTACTATGTTAATGTATTTTTTAATATCTTTTTATATGTTTAATTTTTATGTTTAACATGTCATTTATATGTGAAGTAAATATATCTTAATAAATTATGTAAAATATAGTTTTTATTTTAAACTTTTTTTAATAATTATGTTAAAAAAATGGTAAGGGTTATAAATTAGGTCATTTTAAAGATAATTTCCATACTTAGGGATGTAATCCTAAATAATATTAGGTTTTATATATTAAAATTGATACAGGTTATGTGAAATGTATAATAATAATAAGTAATGCTTTGGATTTATGAAATTGATTATTTAAAGTTTGAGTTTGATTTTATGGATTGATTGCAATGAAATATTTATTTAGCAATAATATTGAATGCAATGTATAATAAATGTAATGGTATTAAATTATCAATAATATTTTATTATGATTATGTGAATTATTTTATTATGATAATTTGAATTGTTAATTGTATTGAAAATATTTATTGAGTAAGTTAAAAGTAATGTTTTTATTTACAGACAAAAAACATTGTAAGAATTTTTTAATCATGGAGTATGCATAGTAAATGCAACTCTTTACTGTTCAACACCATCCTCACAATGGTTTAGATTGGAGTGGGAATACTAAATGTAACCCCGTTGGTGTCTCTCACCTTCCTTAAAATGATGTAGAATGGAGAAGGAACAGTAAATGTGATACCTTTAGTGTCCAACACATTCACCAAAATAGTTTAGATTGAAGTGGGAACAGTACGTGTAACCCATTTAATGTCTAACACCTTCCAAAACATTGTTTGGGTTGGAGTGGGATAGTTAAATGTATCCCCGTTAGTGTCTTACACCTTCCTTAAAATGATTTAGAATTAAGTGGGAACAGTAAATATTTCCCTTTCGTGTCCAGCACCTTCCCCAAAATGGTTTATATTGGAATGGGATTAATAAATGTAGCCCCTTTAATGCCCGGCACCTTAACCAACAAGTTTACATTGGAGTGGGAATAGTAGATGTAACCCCATTAGTATCAGCACCTTCCGCAAACGGATTTATATTGGAGGCAGAATAGTAAATGGTACCCCTTCAGTATCCAACGTTTTCCTTGATATGGTTTAGACTGGAGTAGAAATAGTAAATATAACACTTTAGTGTCCCAGACTCTCCCCAAAATGGGCAGTTAGGAAGTGGAATAGGAATTTTCACGTACATATTTAATATTGATATTTTTTGCAATAATAAAAAATATTACAATTTGTAATTTGTATTTATAAGTTTGTAATGTTTTTTTAATGTATATGTATACATTTATCATGACATATATATGTTTACAGATTAGACAAATATTTTCATGGTATATTTAAACAATATTTTAGTAGATTTATAATAATAATTGAAACATGAAAATAATATTTGGGCAACGTTGTACATTTCTACATTTTACTTTCATTTTTTCAATTGCAGTACATTTATTTTTGTACATTAATGAAGTTGTTTCATTTATTTTTTACAATTCTTTATCGGGCCTATTACATTCTCTTCCAGAAAGCATTCCTAATGAATCAGTCCAGGAATGCTTTCCGAACACAGACTACGTTGACAGGAGGGGTGGTTTGGGAAATTTGTGCACCCTGTGCACCCTGTGGCAGGCACCCCATGGTACCTTCCACATTGTGCATTGTTGGAAAGGGGGGTCCCTTGGGTATCCCCACAGCACCAATTCTGAAGGCCCCAAAAGACAGATTCCTGCAACTGATCAGTTCTAGAGAAACTGATTCAGAATGGCTGTCCGAATCGGTCATCGCTATAGCTCGCTCGGAAACTGAGTCCATAGAGCCGTACGATTCGGCTCCAAAAGACGTAACCTGTTCAAATGCCTTTTGGAACCGATTCAGACAGGCCTAACGGTTTCCGGGCATCGTAATTGGACATTGGTAAGTGTGTACGATTCTGTTGGAAGCAAGGGTTCCGAATCAAATTCGGCAAACCCGAATCCGATTCGGAGTCCTCCAAACGGCATCATAATCAGCCCGATAATGTTTAAAGTTATTTAAATATAACTTTATTTTTTTCATAGTAATATTTATTTTATATTTTACATACTGTTTTATATTTGTAAATCACTTTTATTGACGTTTTGCATTATTAACATATTTTGTAAACATTTCTTAAACATTCTTTAATTAAATCCCCCCTGTTTTCGATAGGGAGTCTAGTTTGATTTAGCAGCCAATTCTTTTTTTTCAGTCAAGTTGTTTGATTTAGCAGCAATTTCTTTTTTTACAAGTAAATTAACTTTAGTCATATATTGGTGTCATTTTCAGGAAAGTGAGTCACAGGAAGGTGCTGGTGTTTGTCAGAGTAGTTAACACACTTTTGAAGGTTTTGTTAAAGGGTTTTGAGGGTAGTGGAGATGTAGGGAGTACTAGTAGATGGTAGTTATTGTGTTGTATTCTTGGTTTTTGAAGGTTTATTTGTAGCTGTTGTTAGTTTGCTAACTAGTATACTTTGTTAGGCTGATATGGAGTTTGATAGAACTGTATTTATAATGTTCTTTTCTGTGCTTTTTATAGATTAATTGTGATTTTTCTTATACGTTTGTACATGCTGGGCCTAATTACAGTGTCGATCGGAAAGCCACGACCACTGGTCGGAGGCTAGGAGGCTTTCTGACCAACATTGTAGGTTTAAACTCTGACCGCCATAATACAATGCCGGCGGTCGGAGTTTAGCCGAGTTCCGATGGGCTCTAGGAGCCTGTCAGCCAGTCAGAATAGGCTCATAATCCCTAAAGAAAGCAGGACCCCATTCCCCCCTGACCATCCCCATGTGGCCTTGGGGGGCACCTATTGTGCACTCCACATCTCTACACTGATGCCACACAGTGAGATTTACTGCTCCTTTAAAGGCATGCTCAGGTAAACTGGTATTCAATAGGTCAGAACAGACTAGGCTTTCCAGTGTGCCCTTGGTGGCTGACCACAATTTGTGGCAAAACTTAATATTGGCTGAAGTATGGCGAGTGACTGTTTAGTCAGTGAGAACTCCAGCCTGACTTGGGCAGGCCATGCTAATATGGGAAGCAGGAATACTTGCTTGTGAGTTCTTATCATGATTTTATCAAGAAGGTTGGCCTTAGCACATTCTATTTTAACTCCTCAATAGATGTAGGCCAATGCATCATCAATTATGTTTTCACTTCACCAGCCCTTCGTTTAATTGAAGCCCCCGGGTGGCCAAGGTCCTAGGGGCAGTAAAAACAAGTATGGGGAGGCCCCAATCCCCCCACACTGCCCCAGGGACCGCCACCCCTGGGGCTTTGTATAAATATGTGCGGGGGCACAAGGCCCCCCCACCGCCCTGGGGACCACCACCCCCATAGCTTCTTTAGAAAAATTATTTTCCTTTCTTGGGGGGGCTTGAGCCCCCCACATGCACCGGGGACCGCCACCTCCCCCGGGCAATAATATACAAACGGACCCCGAGGATCGGGGACCACCCCCTCCCAGAGCTGTGCCATAGGTGGGAGGGGGACCAGGCGCCCCCCCCATCCTGGAGCCAGGATAGACCTGGGGACCACCAACCACCAAACCCAGCTCCTGCAGTGTCCTGGGGTGCTCACCACCAGGACGCTCTGGGGCAGATTTACAAGCCCCTTGCGCCTCTTTTACGCCGCCGTTGTTTCACTTTTGTGACGCAAAAGATACGCCATGGTGCGGGGTATTTACAACGTGACGCATCTGGGATATGCGTCACGTTGTAAAGCCCTGGGCCATAAGGAGGCGTTCCGGCGCAGGGGGGGCGTTCCGGCACAGGAACGCCTCCTAAAAGCGGCTGAGTGAAATATACAAGATTTCACTTACTCACTTTTAGGCCAATGCTGCGTCAAAACCCTGCGCCTGCTTGAAGCAGGCGTAAGGCTTGATGCAGCATTGGACAAATAGGGCCCCCCAGAGCATTGCTGGAGCTGTGTCACGCTTGCGACGCAACTCCAGCAATGTGCCACTTTTACGGCACAGCTGCGTCACGCTTCTGTGCAGTCGTTGCCCTATGGTGCACCGCATTGTAAATGTGGCACACCATGGGTGGCAGAGCTGCAGCGCACAATAACTGACGTAACCCTGGGGATGCGCCAGTTATTGTAAATCTGCCCCTCTGTTTGCAATGACAGGGTGGGGGCCTCGTGGCTCCCACCCTGTCATTGTAAACTCTGGTTTGGTGTTTGGGAGAGAGCAGGGACCATGCTCTCTCTTTCAAAAACCAAACCCGAATGCTTTTCTACACAGGGAGCTGCATGTCAGCAGCTCCCCATGTGAAAAAGCAATGCCGGCTCCTGCAGGAGGTGGGGAGCCGGAAGGAGTGTGGGGGAATTGGAGACTACCCCACAATCCCCAACGAGAACAAAAAATTGGCCGAATTCGTGCTGGGTGTGTAAATGTGGCTGAGAAAAAAAGAAAAACTAAGTGCAGGCTCCCGCTCTTCATTTAATTGAAGCCCCCAGGTGTGCCAGGTCCTGGGGGCAGTAAAAAACAAGTGTGGGGAGGCCCCAATCCCCCCACACTGCCTTGGGACCGCAACCCCCGGGGCTTTATAGAAATATTTGCAGGGTACACGGTCCCCATGCCTCCCCACGGGACTGCCACCCCCCAGGGCTTCTTCTTTAAAAAAATTAAATTACCTCTGTGTGGGGGTTGAACCCCCTCCCAAACGCCCCAGGGCCCGCCACCTCCCCGGGGCACTAATATATAAATGGACCGCCGAGCCCTGAGGAGCACCACCTCCCCGGGGCTGTACCAACAGGTGGGAGAGGGCAGCGCGCCCCCCCCCCTGGAGCCCAGGGGACCGCTAACCCCCAGGACCGGCTCCTGCAGTGTCCTGGGGTGGCCACCCCCGGGACCCTGTGTTTGCAATGATAGGGCGGGAGCCTTGCGGCTCCCACGCTGTCATTGCAAACTCTGGTTTGGTATTTGGGAGAGAGAGCAGGGAACATGCTCTCTCTTTCAAAAACCAAACCAGATTGCTTTTCCACACGGGGAGCATCATGTGAGCAGCAACCCATGTGGCAAAGCAATGCCGGCTCCTGCAGGAGGCGGGGAGCCGACGGGACTGTGGGGGAATTGGGGACTACCCCACGGACCCCAACAAGAGGTCAGGCCCGGGGGATGGGGTCCCAGGGCCTTGATTGGCCCGGGAGAGGCCCACGGGTTCCCCCTCCCCCATATTAATTTTTTTTTTAAACAAAAAACACGCAAAGGCCAACTTGGGAGATGGTGTCCCCGGGGACATAAATGGCATGAGGAGGGGGGCCACGCAGCCCCTCTCCAATTATAAAAATAAAATAATAATACTGGCAATGCCCCGGGGGATGGGGTCCCCTTCCATTTAAAAAAAAAAATAATATAGGGTTCAGGCCTAGGGGATGGGGTGCCCAGGGCCAAATAAAAATAGGAAAGGAAGGGGGGCCACACTGCTCCCCTTCTTAAAAAAGAAAAAAGACCTTCATCGCGCTGGAGGCCCTGCCCCCTACCTGCAGCACTCTGCAATGCCATGCATTGTGATGGCATGAGTTGTGCTGTCATATATTCGGTAAATATCCCCTGAAAAAAGCTTGCAGAAGATCTGTATCCAACATCTTTCTTTATTCCTTTCAGGTACCTATGTTTATTTTTCCAAATACTGGTTATTTGTTGTATAAGAACAAAAAGCTTGCTGTGAAACAGCAAAGAGAAAACAAATCTGTTAGATATTTGCAGAAGCTTCTCAACAGAAGGGGCTCAAGCAACAATGCCTTCTTATTTCACTTAAAATAAAACATCTTTGCCTCTTGGAGTGCTTGCTTATCCAAAAGAAAGTATGCACAGCTTGAGACGATTTATTTTGCAGGAAATTAAATCACTGGGCCACCCCAATTTTATTTGTGCTGTTCAATTGGCGAAAATCCTATGTCACTGTGGTATCTTTCATCCTTAACATCAGGCAGTCGGAGATAACGCAGCAAAGGGAAGCTGGTAAATCTCGAAAATATGTTCAATGACACGCTTGTTATATTCGTTTCTTTCTTATTTTTCAAATAGAAATCAAACAGTGAATCCGAAACGTCCTCCTTTTTTATAACTAGCCTTAAATTATTCATAGCAAGCGGCATTTATTATCGTTTAATATTTAAAAATATGCTTATTATTCCTGTTTCAATAACAGTACACCATGCATTTTCTGAGGAGTAAATCTGGGAGATTGTCACTGAGCTGCCAAGTCATGACATAGCTGGAGTTGTTGGGTCATCTTTATTTTATGTCACTCAGAGGAGCGCAGCAAGTCACCTTGCTTTGCTGCCTGACAGAAAAAGGCCAGTAACTCGCTATATTTAAGTCAGTATGGCGTATTCCTTCCTTTTTCCTCTGCTCTGGTGACAATTTGACTGCCTAGGGCCAACATAGACGCCCTTGTGCCCTTGTGCAAGAGTTCCTGCATTGTAAGAGGGTTGTTTTCGTAAAAAGAGGAAAAAATGAGGAAATATAAAGATATTTCACCTCTTTACGCCTCACCTGGAGAGGCGGTGGTTTTTGGCACATAGACTTGGGAATGCATCAAAATCCATGAATGTTGCATGGGAACACCCATGCATCATCCATGGAAATGCATCCCTGGTGCAGAGTAATTCAATGCAGTGATTTATAAAGCATACATTTTTAAAGCTACCAGATCATGCACCCTGGGTGAAGAAATATTGGCTTTGCCAATATCTTTTAGCTTTTGCCACTATTTATCGGAAAAGCCATTGATAGATGGCTGTACATGCACATATGTGGACTCATGGACAGCAATCTTTTTATGGTTTTTGAGCTAAAGCATAAAAATTCCTTTATAAGAAGGCCACAGTGTGTGTGCATGGCCATGTACCAGTGACCATCCTGAAACCGATTTTGTTCTACTTTACCAGTCGAAGATCGCTGCCTGCTTCACTATGAGTAGGTCTTGGCTGCAGTCAGTACCGGGAATTCACAATGAAAGAGCGTGTGGAGGCCAAATTACCAGTGAGACTAGGGAGGGAAAGGAGAGCAAAAGAGGGAGATAAAATATTCCCTGGAAATCACAAGGGAAAAACAAAGCCTGTAGAAAGATGCGACAGAACTAACTGCATGGTGGATGATGTAAGATATGATTGGCAATTCTTCAAACCAATGATTGGAAGAGGAAGAGGAAAAAACACTGGTTTGAAGTGTCCTGACCCAAAGCCCACCCCAAGTGGATTTCAGTGAAATGGAGCTCCAAAAATGTAGACATACTTCATATAGGGGAGTGAGAGGATTAGCCACTGTCATGTTTTCACCACTGTTACATCAAAGATAATACCAAGGATAATCATCACTAGTGCAAGGACCTCTGTCCATCCCCAAATTAATGTGGTCATTCCTCAGCAGTCAGTGCTTGAGAAGGTCATACCTCACTACTAAGTTAACAATATAGTCCTGCAGTAGTCATCCTTTGCCGTAATTGCCATTGAATCCCAGAGGGCTTTCAAACGTTGGCCATAAGTATTTCCTGTTTGCAAAAATGATTGGGTGATACATGGTGGGTTTACGAGGATCTCACAGTTGATGTCTAATACAGTTTTGTATATAATTAATGCCTGTGCTAAGGAGTAAGTGCAATCTTAATCTATGGGAATTTTTGTTGAAGATTAAGAATCCTTCCCATCGCTACCTTTTCTGAGCATTGATTCACCCAGTTCATTTTTGAGGAACACCAAAATTGATGGCTGAAATCTTTGAATCAAACTAAATCAATTGTAGGTAGTGAGAGCTGCATCACAGTTCATTGTTGTTTCACCCACTATGCCATCTCATACAGGACTAAGTCATATGTATGTCAGACTTCGTTTTGCTCCAAAGGGAACAATAAAGTCAAATTGCCATACCACATTCCCTTTATTGCGTTTCATTAAGGAAAACAAAAGTGATGTGTGGAATTCTTGAATTAAATTTAACCTCTGGTAATTACTCAGGACTGCATCCCGGCCAATGCTTTATTTTACTTGTCGTTCCACCTCAGACAGGTCATATGCAAGTCAACCTTGACCCTCCTCCAAGAGGAACAGGCCAGCTTGAACTTCCAGGCTAGATCCCCCAAGACCGGGGACTCAAACTATTCCACAGTGGTTTCAGCCACATTAGGACTTGACAGTGTGATAAGCTTGATTCCTTTGGCACAACAAATTTATGGCATTTTTGTAAAGGGTCATTTCTTCAGGGCTCTCTTGTTGATGGGAAACCTGGAAATTGACATGTCAATTCTGAAAATGCTTCTGGCCATGCTTACGGTCTGTGCTTAGCTATGTCCTTTGTGCATTCATCAAACCAATCCATCCTCAGTTATTACCTGCTATCTCCAATTGAATTAAGCTTTTGATTTGTATTCTATTCTATCTAACTTCAAATCAACAGAGACATATACAATTGCCTTTCACATGAGATCCTTGTAGGTAGAATTAAATTGAGCTGGAGCTGCAACAGTGGGTGGTGTCACCCTTATCTTCTATACTAGTGGCAGAAACATCAACTCGTTTGCCTTATCACTCTCTCAGCATTGCCTCACTCCCACTGCACCTTCCCTTGATGACTCTTCCTTTTCCTAATTTGTTATTTTCCATGGAACTTTTTAAGATACACTCAAGGGGCTGTCTTATCTTGGAGAGCAAGGATAGGGAGACTCTATGCCTGTGCTATCCCTAGCTCTCTGTCAGGCCATACATTTCCTATTAGCTTACGCTTCACCAACTTTACTCATGCTATGTTCCTAGGCTTACAAAGCAAACACACGGAGATAATGGACGGAGTGCTGACACTTTTCAGACACTCACCCCGAGTCACAGATCTGGGTAAAATCCATCATTGTTCTTTAGCACACTTCGCCACCCCAGTTCAGACCCAGACATATGCAAATCAGTTTGACCCTTGGCCTCATGGGAACAGTCCAGACCGAACTGCCAAGCCAGGCGTGCCCTGGACTGGAAACAAGCATCCTGGGACCGGTTTCGGGGTAACACCCATTATCAGCCAGGCTAGCTTGAATCCAGTGGCAAAATGAGCAAGGGGCCCACGTCTGGCATAGCCTGCCATCTTAGGGAAAACAAAGCAAACACAAGGAGATGATGGACGGAGCGCTGAAACTTTTCAGACACTCACCCCCAGTCACAGATCTGGGTTGAATCCATCATCATTCTTTAGCACTCTTCGCCAGTTCAGACCCAGCCATATGCATATCAGTCTTGACCCTGTGCCTCATGGGAACAGTCCAGACTGAAATGCCAAGCCAGGTCTTCCCTTGACTGGAAACAAGCTTCCAGGGACCGGTTTCGGGGTAACACCCCTCATCAGCCAGGCTTTGTTATTTTCATACATAGCCATTACATTTGACAATGGTAGGTTTTTAGATGTGGGTAGCTGACAATAACTGAGAATTGCAACCAAGTCCACCAGAGGGGTCTACAATAATAGTTATATAGACATACTCAAATATGCATCATTTATGCTTGCAGATTTCAACCAGTATGAAATTACATATTTGGGATTTATGTGTAAATATGCATTGACATATGTACTTTGTTTCTCAATGCTATATTATGCTATATTAGTTTACCAATACTTGTAAAATGCATGACCAAACATGCGGCTTCTTGGTGTTAGCCTCATGCTCAATTGGGCTACATGAATGAAGGTGGACCACACTGGAGAGGCCTAATTATGCTGAAACCGATCTGGGGTTGGTTCTTCAGTTCAGAGTAACCCTGCCAGTTCAGGCTTGACTGAAGCTATCTGAGATGGGCCCAGCCTGCATGAGGGAGGTTCTTGTCTGGAGCGACACATTTGGCAGAAAAACAGTGCGCCGAAATGTGGCTCAGTGTAATTACCAGTGGCTGAGAATAATTCAAGCATTCTACTCTTCACCTTATTGCTTTACCGTTATTAGAACTCAGCATAACACAAAGTGAATATCTGTTGGGAAACATAATGCACTTCTGTATTCTTTTCTTTGTAATATATGTTTGCGTCCATCTCACATTGCAAGTTATTGCATTTGACAACAAGGAAGGTAAACAAGAAGAATTTATTGCAAAATTGAACCTTGCTCATTATTATGACCGTACGTAGCGAAATAGCGGACAATTGAAATAATGTGGAGGGAATGTAGAGGGACAGTTTTTCTCTGAAGAAAGGTCCGATGAGTCAACCATCTTACAATTACATTATTCAACAAAATGAAGCATATGCAGTTAAGTTAGCAGAACGGAAAAAACATAGGGGCATATTTTCCAAGCAATAGCGATAATTATCGCTATTGCTTGGTTAGAGACAAAAATTTACCGCTGAGCTGCGGCGATTTTGTATCGCAAATAAACCTTGGTATTACCAAGGTTTATCGCAAATGCGATAAAAATCGGCCGCAATGCATGAATATCGCTGAAAAGTCAGCGATATTCATGCATTACCGAGCTAAAGCTCTTAGCCATGTTATCCACCTCCCATTGGATAACATGGCTAAGAACTGCTCAGGGCAGGTGTTAGCTTTTGGAGATATTCGCGCTTAGCGCGAATATCTCCAAAAGTTGGTAATAGGAGATAGCAATGTTAGCGACTGTTTCCAGTCGCTAACATCTTGCCACGCCCACTTTGCATGTCATTAGTGATAAATATCACTGACATGCAAAGTGGGGCCCAAGATGCTCGCTATCTCTTACTAGCTGTCGCTAGTTGGTGTTAGCGACAGCTAGGTAATAGGGAGATAATTTTATCTCCGCTTTCTTGGCTTTTAAAGCCAAAAAAGTGGAGATAAACCCCCTTGATAATATGCCTCATATTTCTTCCATTGGCAACATCCTTCCTCTTTTCCTGAAATATGAAGATGATGCCTCCCTATTCTCAGTTTTGAATGGTGATTTGCTCCTGATTTTAACTACAATATGCGTGCGACTACACATATTTTATGAGCTTTTAGGTGCCCACTGTCCCTAAAAAATAGCCATATTCCCACCTCTAGCCCAGAACTGTCAAATGCAACAATTTTGCTGTACTTCCTGCTTTCATAAGTGCACCTAGGAGGAATATAAAGTTCAACAACTGCATCATTAGTAGCTATTTTTGGCAAGAAGTTCCACCAAAATTCTATTAATTTAGCCCAGTGTTGATTATTTTGGGTACTGATTCTCCATTAATAAAATTGCCAGACACAATGGTATAAAGTATCCAATGTTAGTGGATATGACTTTAGCCTACATATCAAACAGTACTCGAGTCAAGTGGAGAACATGAGCCTCCGCAGAAATGTTTCCAGGGGGAGGCGCGGACTACTAGATTCCTACAAAAGCAGAACCTCTTAGGAAGTCATTTATCTTATTCCAGACCAAAAACTGGGAGCAAAACACACATTGTATTGTGCAGTGGAAAACACAAAGTTCTGGTTAAGCATCACACACATTGCCTTATTCTGCCCTTTATTGAGGATGTTTCATCCAAGAAATAAAGTGTTACTTTTGGGTTTCACTTATCCCAAGTATAAACGGATAATAATGAAATAATCTCGAAGGACACAATTAAAAGATGTGTTTATTTTTTAGAGAAATGCAAACTTCTTTAAAAATGTCTAACCGATTGTGCCTACGACTCGACTTGCCCATATGATGTTGATTTTCAAAATAAGCAGGGTTTTACAATTAGTAGGTTTGTGGGATGTAGATGTTCATGTAGAATCGTTCTATTCGGTTGCACCTCATATGAGTTATTTCTCAACATTTGTGCACATAAACATCAAGTTCACTGACACTATGTTGATCCCGAAAGCCCGGGTCCAAACTATTCCTTGGCCATTACTTGAGCTGTATTTATTTGATTGACAGGGCTTTTTTACGGGGTGTTTTTCTTATGTGAAGTACAAAAAAAACTAAATAAATCATTACAGAGTGACTCAGTAATGATTTATTTAGTTACTTATTTTTTGTATTTTGCACCGATTTTTCTCTTGGTCCGGAGGCTGCACTTTGTAACAGAAAAAGATTATAAAACTAGGACATTTCCAGCAAAAGTGTTTCTTTCATCTTTGGATCCATTTCACAGGGGAAGGAATGAAGGAAAGTAGAGGAAACAGAGGGTAAAAGATGTTTGAAGCACGGTTTTCAGCAAGTGAAGCGCTGCGAGAGAGACAGAAAGGGAGGGAATAAGAGAAATAAAAAGAGAGGGGGCAGCCGACAGTGGCAGAGCAGGAAAAGAAAGAGAGAGGGGGCAGCCGACAGCGGCAGAGCAGGAAAAGAAAGAGAGAAGGGGCAGCCTACAGTGGCAGAGCAGGAAAAGTGAACACTTCGACCACTAATCTTACCTTAATACACCTGCTGGCTCCTAAGGACTCCCACGTGCAACAGAACACAGAAGCAGGCTGCTGGGTCGGCCAACCAGCCCTTGCCTTGTCGTTCCTGACTCCGCCTCTCGAGCTCCTGACCACAGTACAGGGAGTCTATTGCGCACCCGCGCCAAAAGAAGCAAATGCAGGGATCCAAAAGTGAATAAAAAATAATTATGACAGGCCTGCCCCTCGTGAGATCATTGGTCCATTTTCTCTGGGGGCAGGCCAGAAACAAGAAACAGGACCTTCATATGTAGCGTGTTCGCGCTATGATTGAGTGACGGCCTCTCAGGGTGCTGATGAGACCCACCCCATGACCAGGAGTAGTCCAATGTCCTTGCAGGTTCTAGAGGAATTCGTAGTGCGATTTATGTAATTACATACTGCTGATTGGCAGGGTCGGATTGGCAAGGCGGGCATTCGGGAAACGGCCGAAGGGCCGTTGTCTCAGTGCCCTCTGTGGGCCGGTTTTTTTCTCCCCTTTTTCAGTTCACAGAGAGTGCTCTCTGCTATCTGCTCTCTGTGAACTTGGGAAGGGGAGAAAAAAAAACGGCCCACAGAGCGCACGGAAACAGAGACAGAAATGAAAGCGCTTCACTGTGTGCCATGCAGTGATTATTAGCTGTGGCCTCACTTCACCCCCTGCCCCTGAAAAGCAATCACGCCAAGGGTGGGCTGGGGAGCGGTGATTGTCTGCGAAAATCGGCCTCCCTGGGGGCCAGGTGTTGCTCAGGCCTTGAGCCATTTCCACCTCGGCCCCCCTGGGGCCCACGCAGCCGAGAAACGGTGTTAATCTTAACACCTCGCCCACAGCCCCTCAGATTCAGGGCACAGTGGGCGAGGAAGAATGGGTCTGGCTGTGGGGGCTAGGTGATGTTTTGAACTCCCACCATCTTCACCTCAGCCTTCCCCTGTCTACCATTGTGCTCCCCTGCCAAGACATTGCCCTGGGGCCTGGAGGGCTGGGGAGGGCTGATTAATTTACTAATTGCAGGGGCCATACTGCTGTTCATGTGCTCTTGAGCTAAGTAGGTTAGTAATAGCAGGGGCTTCCCTTCTTTTCAGGTGCTCCTGCACTGAAGTTCTTGAATAATTTTGTGACAGAAAGGGGCCTTGCTGTTTTTTTAGTTGCTCAGCATGTAGGCCATTGTCACCTTGGGCCTGTGTCCTGCGCAAGAACAGTATCCTCCCACTTTCATTCCTTATCTTTGCATAGGCATAGGTGGCCTAACGCCAGAGTTGCAGAGATGGGGATTCAAGTTTGAATCCCAGGGTCTGCTCAACAGCCTGTGATTCTGGGCAGATCACTTCCTCGCCCAGGCCCTTAAATAAAAAATCAGATCATGTGTACTGTAATTGGTACTCATGAATAGAACTCAAATAGCCTTTGTCTTGGGCTGAATTTACACTACATAAAACTGTCAAATGGTAAGAAAATTATAAAAAAAATAACCATTTGTTCATGCTTTATGATTCTGCAAAGGGACCATGATAATTAAAGAGGACACTTTATAAAAACATGTCCATATTTTTAACACAGCTTTTCCGATACAAAATTTCCATTTCATGTGCCAGTTAACAATTTAACTCTATTTTAAAGGCCTAATCCAAAATGCAGACAAGGGGCATATTTCTCTATATGCCAAAAATATAATTTAGTAAGTTTTGGTTAGTTTTTTTTTGTAGTTTGTAGGTCATTCTGACAGTAAACACCCATTATCCCGAATCTTTCTTGCCGCATACCATCACTCCGCATACTTTTATTACGAATCTACTAGGACTCCGCAATGCCGTTATAACGCATGGCATTACATTTTATATGCTTTTACCACGCATACATTTACAACGAAACTCGTAAATGCATGAATGATAAAAGCATGTTTTTTTGTATATGTTAGGATAAGGTAAGTATGGGTATATAGGGTATATGTTTTGGGGTTCTGAGGTATATGTTTTAGGGTGATTGGGTATTTTAAGGGTTCAGGGATAGTTTTGGGGTACTGGGGTATTTTTAGGTTTCAGGACTAGGTTTTGGTTTTGGGGTACAGGGGTATTTTTAGGGTGAAGGGATAGGTTTGGGTTTTGGGGTACAGGGGTATTTTTAGGGTTCAGGGATAGGTTTGGGTTTTGGGGTACAGGGTATTTGTAGGGTTCAGGGATAGGTTTGGGGGTACAGGGGTATTTTTGGGATTCAGGGATAGGTTTGGGTTTTGAGGTACAGGGGTATTTTTGGGATTCAGGGATAGGTTTGGGTTTTGAGGTACAGGGGTATTTTTAGGGTTCAGGGATAGGTTTGGGGTTTGGGGTAAAGGGGTATTTTTAGGGTTCAGGGATAGGCTTGGGTTTTAGGGTGCAGGGTGTATTTTTAGGGTTAGGATGGGTTATGATTATGGGGTGCAGGGGTATTTAAAGGGACCATGGTGGGATTAGTTTTTAGGGTATTGCACAACTTTTTCTGGTTGGTTGTGTTTTGTTATCATGCATGTGGGCCCCAGAACGTGCTTCAGAGTTGGTGCTACATAATGTGTCTTACACATGGAGGACATGCGAAAAATTGTGAGGGATTGTTACACGGTTGGAATATTTAAAACCAATAGCACTAGTTGTTTGCAGGTCTCTTGTACCATGATTCAGAGAACAGAGTGTGTGTATTGCTTCTTCTATATAAGGAGGAAATTATTAGATTTCCTCCAATGGAATGGTGAGAATCCTCAGAACATCGCATTGGTTTTCATTGTTGCTGAAAGAATGGCATAAGTAAACATAACTAAAGCTACAATTGCAAACACAATGCCCGTATGGTTTATTGTGATATTGTGTGCTAGCTCACAAAACAACAACCAAATCACCCTTACCACTAAAAATGTGAGAAATAGGCAGGTTGCACACAGAATTCCACGTCAAATGTTGTTGCAATTTAATGTACACAATTTACCCAAGGAATGATTTTGCAGCATTATTCCAGATTGTATTACATTATGATATAGGCCTGAACATAGGTGCTCACAAACATTTTGCCAGGAGCAACAACATCTGGTCTGAGTTATGACCAAGAGCTATGTTGATACCAGATGAGTTGCAGTTGGGGGTAAGGTGAGTGTAAGGGAAGTGAGGCATATACATCTAGTTTCTGAATTGCACAATGTGATACCAACAACTTGGCATTAATACTGGTTTCGTATCTTAATCAGATCATGTGATCCTAGGCAATTGTTTTATTTCACTCCCCATGGCCCAGACTTTAAGGCAGCAACAGATATGAATAAAACTGTGTTTTTTGTATATAGACATCACCTGCTGACTGTGAAATAAATGTATGACTAGATTGTACAGATACATTTTTTCAGCATTCTTTACACCCCAGACTGCCTTTTCCTCGTTTGTGAATTCTTACTTTTGTTATTACATGTTCTATTACCAGAGATTCCAGTCTTACCCTTTCTCCTTGACTTTGTACTAGATTTCTGGTTTATGTGATGATTAGAGTCTAGGACACAGCTGGTTAGGAAAGAGTATCCAACGACATTGTGCAGGGCGTTAAGACTGCAAGTAAGTATTCAGTTATCTGAACTGCAGTGCTCCTAGTCTTTACCAATGTTACTTGCTCTGTAAGCTTTAAAAGGCTTAATTTACTAAATATTTGTCTACAAATTAGACCTCAAAGAGTAACCAAATGGTGTTTCATGAAAGGGCATGCCCCTCGAATGTGGGCCACGCCCCTTAAATATAGGCCACGCCCCTTAAATGTAGGCCACGCCCCTTAAATGTAGGCCACGCCCCCTTAATGTGGGCCACTTTTTCGTCAGTGCCCGGGCCAAATTGTGATCCCAATCCGACCCTGCTGATTGGCTGCTCAGCTCAATGTAACTGGGGCTCTGATTGTTTTAATCCCGAGTCCTCCACTGATTAGAAGGGGACTGAAACATTATTTCATTAAAACCCATTCATTCCTATCTGACTGCATTCCCTGCCATTGTACCATGATCCGGAGCGCGCTGCATGATTAACCTAGCACCGTCTCTGCACAATGGCGCCGGCAGTAGCCCGTACTAGACACTCTAGTTACGGCATGTGGTGCGGAAGGGTGCCCTTCCTTTATGTAACATCGCTCGCACTGCAGCAGCCCTTTGAGTCACTGGAATGCTGGAGTGCCAGCATTACAAAAACGAATGGCACCTGTACCACAGCACTATAACCCACATCGGCAATCCAGGGGGGGCAAGCGCCCCTCCTTGCGGACGCCTATGGTGGAGAACACTGAAGGTGTGAAAAAGAAGATCGCTGAATTCTTGCCCTCATGTCCACAGTCCAAATGTGATCTGCCATATTCAATAAATCAAAGCTGATTTGTGGTTGCCAAGCAGAAAACGGTATTGTGAAAATTCTGCCATGGTGCAGTTAACAGAGCCAATTGAGCTCTTTTGATCAATGGAAGATGAAACCAAATATATTTCAGTGTCCGGTTAATTAATTAATTCTGATAGTAAATTAATGCGCTGTGAGCCACTGGTGAGGGAGGAGGACTTAATTAGTGAGCATCACTTTTAGAATCTTCTATCCCATAAACAAATAATCATGGTGAAAATGATGTCAATACTCAACAGGAACAGGAGAAATGAAAAGTTCAGTATTATGTTCAATTGGGAACATCCTAAATGTATGGTTGTTTTATTAATCGGTGATCATCCCCAAACAAAGGGGCACTATTGAACATCCAGTGGTGAATGGCAAAGAAGGTGTGTCTATCTTGGACAGAAAAAGGATGTGGTAAGGATTCCTCAGGTGATGCTGTTGTCATGGTGCATCCTCAGATATAGCCGACTGAAGGTATACCCTTGCATTCTTAAACAGAACTACTTTCTTGAGTTATCATGTATGCAAGTCTCAGTGACCTGGCACTGAGCTTTTCCTTCTTCTCAGGGCATCTCTTCGCTTCATAGACAGTTATGCAGCCTTTTTTCAAAATAGGGCAAAGCTACAGGGATCTCCGGTGTCAAAAGCTTAGCCTCATTCTAGTTCATACAGTGGCTCCCAAAGTTCTCATCTGGTCAACCTCTTTTTCTAAAATGATACTGCAGACCTTCTTTGGAAATTCAAAAATAGAACAAGTAGGTGGCTCTGCTGGGCTAAGTCTTATGAAGTTAAGAAAGAAATGACATGATATAGGACCATGCACACTATGTTCCAAAACCATCTATTCAGCCAATCCAGTGCAGAACAGATCTCCACAGGATGGGAAACAATAAGGCAACATCTCAAATGGTAGATGTAATGGGGAGATACAGTGAAGGTATCCTGGTTGGGGTCGCTTCTGTTCTTAGACAGCTCCAAGCACAGCACCAGGAGGGCGTCCAGAGATGGCTACAGGAATAGCTATTCAGACATACTCTGGCATGATATCCTAGGAATAAGTGCTATCTGAGTAGTGTCCCAAATGTGGGGAGGAACAAGAGTCAATAAGTCACTTTTTATTCTTTTGTCCCCTGTATACTGCCCCCAGAACGATGTGGATTAAGCCTTTATGTAAACTGCTTGGGATACACAGGCATGCTGAGGCTTTGAGAATTTTAACTACAGATTCGACACCTAGAATTGCTGTTGCTGTGGCTAAATTCTTGAGATGGGCTTAGGTAATCCCCGCAAAACATACAGCGGTAACTATGTGAATATTAAGCTGTATTTGCCTATGTATACTAGGGCTAACCCTTGTGAATTTCTATGCAATACTCCTCTGGATAAATGTATGTTGATGAAATAGTTTTTATCCTTTTTTTAAATTGTAATTCGGCATAGTCTATTCTAGTTTAATACTCTTTTATAATATTTATTGTATGGATTTTTAACGAAATTTTTAATCAACATTTGTGTAATATATGTATGTATACTTTTATGACTTAATTGCCAAATAAAGTTTGTGAAACGGCTATCTGAGTAGTTCTGGAGACAGCCCATCCTATTCAACAAAAACAGTTGAGTGCAGCCTATGCCTATGCCTTGCATAATGCGACCTCTGATTCACCCAAACATCCTAAATTGGCTACTGAATGTTTAGGAGAAAGTTGCATGTGGCCTATAAAGTTCAAAAGGAAATCCTGAAGTGAACAAGCCATCTTGAAAACTATGCATTTGTATTTATTTAACTGAGCATACAGCTCTCAGACAAGTGGTTATTTGTGTAGGGTCACTGAAAAGTCCAAAAGGGTGTCCCTGTCCTTCCAAGAAATGTAGTGTGTACTATGCCCCTGCCAACAAGCCAAACAAATACTATCTTTCTCATGCATCCCAGTGCAACAAAATGAAAAATTTACCTATCAGTGAGCCACGCAAACTACAATTTGGAGGACATGATAATTGAGCACTGAGAAAAACATGTCATCTCAATTTCTATAACAATAAAGATTGTATTTCATTTACCTTGGACTTTATATGTAGCACAAGCTTACTAAAAGTATCAAGGAAACCCAAAAAATAAACTAAACCTGTAAAGTTTCAGATTTACCACATGAACAACTAAAAGACCAATTTATGTATGGTCTCATGCCAATGAAAACCTATACAAAAATGTATAACAAATAGAATACATCTTAACCCCTTGCCAGCGGCCGGAATTCCGCTCCTGTGCTGGACATTCCGATCGCGGGTGTGGTCATGACGGCTCCTGCCGTCATCAGCACATGAGCACTGTGACGCCTGACGGACGGGAGCCGTCATCAGCACGCAAGGGGTTAATCTACATATGGCTTCTTTTTTATTCTCTAAAAACAGATATTACCCAATTATATACTGGCTTCTCATCACCATGTAGCATCGTATTCTGCAAAGTTGTCACAATATATAGTGGGCCAAAATATAACTAAGTGCCAGCTGTATTATTAGATTGTGGTATACTTCAGTCAGATTTTCATAGCAGCATAAAACCCCCAGACATGGCCCTGTGTTGAATGGTAAATCTGGAGAAATTCATGGCAGCACAATTTGCTGTTTTGTGTTACTCTGAACACCACAGTCTACATTGTGCTCAAATTCACATCCATCCCTATGCCACACCACTGTAGCCACTCCACCATTTTATTCCACTATAAACCTCTCCACTCTATTCCTTTCCATTGTATGAGACTCCACTCTACACCACTCCACTCTATGCTATTACACTGTATCTAATGCCACTGTATGCCACTACACTCGCGTGCTTACACTGCATGCACCTCCATTCCCACTACAGTCTACGTACACCATTCCAGCATACGCTATTCCACTTTACGTCAATTCTGTACGCCACTCCACTCTACTCTATTCCACGGTATGCCACCACTCCACTCTACAGCACTCTACTGGACACTATTCCACTGTATGCCACTCCACTGTACGCTACTCCACTCTACCCCACTGCAGTTTATGGCCTTTATGGCCTTGCACTCTACGCCACTTCATTCTACACTATTCAGTTGCAATACTCCACTGTGCGCCACTCCACTGTACACCACTCCAGTCTACACCACTCCGTTATACACCACTCCATTGTATGCTACTTCACTATACACTATTACACTTTGCACAACTCCATTGTACAACACTCCACTCTGTGCCGCTATACTCTACACTATTACACTGTGCACAACTTCACTCTGTGCTAGTCCACTCTACGCTATTACACTGTATGCAACTTCACTCTATGCCTCTTCAGTGTGCACCACTCCACTGTATGCCTCTTTGCTATACACTACTTCATTTTATGCTATTCCGCTCTATGCCATGCCACTCTATTCAATTCAACTGTATTCCACTCCACTGTATGCTAGTCCACTGTATGTCAATCCAGTGTATGCTACTCCTCTCTGCCCCACTCCATTCTACTCTATTACATTGGACACAACCTCATTCTATGCTATTATACTCTACCCCATTCAAATATATGCCACTCCAGTCCACACCACTTCACTCTCTGCCACTGCACTGTAAGCTATTCCACTATACGCAATTCCAATCTATACCACTCTATTGCACCCCACTCCACTCTTTGCTATTCCACTGTATGCCACTCCACTATACGCTACTCCACTTAATGCAACTCCATTGTAAACCACTCCACTCTACACCACTCCATTCTATGCCAGTCCATTGGATGCTACTCCACTCTATGCTAGTTCACTCTACCTCACTACACTGTACACCAATCCAGTCAACACCACTACACTGTATTCCACTCCACTTTATGCTATTCTACTCTACGCGTTTTGACTCTACACTATTCTACTCTATGCCACTCCACTCCACTCCTATTTATGCTATTCCACTTCGCCACTCCACTCTACGCTATTACATTGTATGCAACTTCAATCTTTGTGGCTGTACACTATGGTGTTCCACTCCACCCTACCCCACTGTACTCCACTGCATGCTATTACACTTTATTCCACCTCACAATACACTGCTCCAGTCTAAATCACTTCACGGTACATCACTCCAAAGTACGCTAGTACACTATATGTTATTACACTTTACGCCACTCCATTCTACACTGCTACACTATCACTATTACACTTTAAGGCACTGCACAGTACACCACTCCAGTCTACGTCACTACACTCTCCGCTATTTTACTTTATGCCACTCCACTTTATGCTACTCCACTCAACGACACTGTTGCTTTCCTCTCACCCCTCCTTTCCATCCCTCTCTCCTCTCCTCTCCCAATCCCGGATCCCTCTCTCACTTTGCAGGCCATTTTCTTTCACCCCTTTTTACAACTTCTGAACTCTCCCCATTCAACTTCTCACGTCTCCCTTAATCACCTCTTGCCATTCTGTCTTTTCACTACCCTCATCTCTAACAGTCTCTAGCATTAATCTCATGGCCTCTCTGGCCCCGTCATCTCCCGTGCCCATCTGCACTTCTCATTCACCTCAAGTCTCTCCATTCAAATTGTTGTCTATTTGTATCTTATTCCTCTCCAGTCCCCCATTCATCTTTCACATCTCTCCTTTGTTCTTCCACATCTTCTTGAACCAATGTCCCTCTCCCCTGTTACCTCAGCACCAGTGCTTAATATGAACAGGTGGTTTCCGGTGCTCTGCACTGGCACCTAATTGTGCACACTGGCACTATGGCCGTCTACCACATGGTGGCTCTGTCTGTGTAATTTAGAGATGAGCAGAACAGCTGTTTATTAATTCAATATACATTAAAAACGATACACTCCAGACATCCATGCCATTCTTATAGCCTTGGGGGCTTGAAATAGTCACACTTGTACAAGTGTTATGATTGGTAGATGCATAGGTATTGTCATTGGCCGCACTGGCAAGGCAATGGGTGGGTGGTAAAGTTGCAGTGGCCAACTGGTGAGGTCCCTGGAACATGTTTTCTTACAAATTAATCACTGCTCAGCACCCACCTCCAGGTCGCTCCACCTACCGCACGGCCCCCGTGTGCCAGGTCACCACTGCTGCTTTTGCTACAGCCTCTGCTTCCCGCCCGTGTGCCGCCGCTACCTTCTGGGGACTCTGCCCTCTGGCTCCCTGCTCAGGTGCTGCTGCTGCTTCTAGGTACTCTGCCCTCAGGCTTCCCCCCTCGCCGCTTCCACTGTTCTTCTTTTCCCGCCTCTCCTTTTTTCCGCCACTCCTCTTCCTCCCGACGTTCTTCTCACCCCCGATCCCCGCCGCTGCTCCCCTGCGGCCCCGCCCCCTTCCTTGTCCCCGACCCTCATTCGCCGCCCCGCTCCCGCCTACCAGCTGCTCCCCCTCTCCCACTTCGCCATATATGGCGGGGACCACGCGTACGCGCAGCGGGCACGCCGATTGTGCGCAGAAGGCGCGCCAAAGGCAAGCCCGTCTAGGCCCGTCCGCGCCTGGACCGCGCCCAGTGATACACAACAGTGTAAAAAGCATGGCATAATTTTGACAAAATAGCTGGGGAGAAAATGCACGAAGGAACCATAAAAACCAATAAATTGTAAAAAACTATATATCATTTAAGTATACTAATATACATGTTAAAACCAATTAGTAAAAAAACATAAATTCAAATGAGTTATATAATAGACAAACATACAATTTTCATATAGTGCATAAAAATAATATAGAAAGATTTTGTAACAGTGGCAATCAATATTATTCGAGCGCGTTTCGGCGTTACGGGCAACGCCTTCCTCAGGAGCCACAAATAAAATCTGAAAAACATAGTTAATTCACAATTAATCAAAATATGTAAAAATCAATTTTATTCCAAAGTGACATTACAAAATACAAGAATATTTAAAAACAAGAAATTAGAAAAATAAAGGTACCTTAATGACATTTACTCCCTGCTTGTAAAGCTAATAAAATGTAGCTAAACAAGGTACAAACTAACATTGCTATATTTGAGCAGTTGTAATATTAAAAAACGTGTATATCCTATAGAGCAAGGAAATTAATGAAAACTATAGGATTGCTCCCTTCTTTCTGAAAGACCTGGTAAAAATCTCACAGTGGATGAAGGATGGCTGTCCTGGTTGTAATATATAACTCAGGGTGTACCTCTAAACACGGTATCTACCCACAATATTGAGATTCTACATCATCCGATAGGTAGGTAACTATGTATAAAGTAGCAAATAGCTAACACATCATGCTGTCAATTGTTATACAATTCGTCTCTTTGTATTGTTTATTATTGTTGTTGATATGTTTTCAAATATGCCTGCATGTGTCGTGAATACAATACTTACATTGTTCGCTTTACTGAGAACAGAGTCTAGATGGATATTAGATCTAGGCAATATTTCCAATATTAACTAGACAGCACTTACCTAAGTACAAGTCATAAGGATGGTATCTCAAAGATAGTATTTTCTTTCTTTTATTATATTTTCTATCCGGATGTTATCAGATAGCCATCAGGAAAAAAACCTTGCTAATTGAAAAGTTCTGAAAGCGACTAACGTGGAAAGGATTACGTTATTCATGGAGATGGTATAGCATAAAGTTAAAATAAGTAAGATTCACTTATTATAGTAGACAATTTAATACTTATATAAAGATGCTATCTAAAATTGGCATCTCTTGATTCTATCATTAAGTTTGTACTATTTTACTGTGGGTTTCCTATTTTAAACTAGGTACTCATTGCCATCTCAACCAGCTTGTTATTGATCAATAAAGGATACTTGGGGATAACAATGGTTTCATTTTAATATATAAGATTCTGTATTTTTAGTGTGACACACTCTCGCTACTAATTTTGCAATGGGATAACATATAACAGTCTAAGACGTGTTATAACCATTTTAGGCGAAAGATATTGAAAGGAGACGTAATTTCACAATATTTTGTTCATAGTGGCATGTAACGGTGAGCTGTCTAGTAGTTACCTTAGCCGCGCCCAGTGATGCCAGCCCTCACGACGGACTTACGACGCCGCCACCCTCAATGCACACAAACCCGACAGGAACCCCCCTGCTACCGATCCACCCCAAAACCACCCACGGACCCTTCACCTGCAAAGCCTGCAAGTTCACCTGCCTCCGGACCTGCACTGCACCCACCGAGCCAGACACCAGCAAAAACCACCTCAAGTGCATCCTGCTCAACACCCGCTCCGTCCACAGACACGCCGTCGAACTCTGGAACCTGCTGGACACAACATCACCAGACGTCGCCTTCCTCACAGAAACATGGATGAGCGCCTCCTCAGCCCCCGACATCGCCATAGCCATCCCGGAAGGCTACAAGATCACCCAGAGGGATCGCATCAACCAGACCAGAGGAGGCATCGCCATCGTCCACCGGAACACCATCCGCATCACGACCAACTCCGACGACACCTTCACCGCCGCCGAACACCTCCACTTCTAGATACACACCGACCCCAAGACCACCCTAAGAGGCACTCTCATCTACAGACCCCCGGGACCACGCACACAATTCAGCGAAGACATCGCAGACTTCATCAGCCCGCACGCCCTCCCCTCTGCCGACTACATCCTCCTAGGGGACCTCAACTTCCATCTGGAGAACTACAACAACAACAACACCACCACCCTCCTGGACAACCTCGCCAACCTCGGACTCAAGCAACTGGTGAACACCCCCACCCACTACGCTGGACAAACGCTTGACCCCGTCTTCTCCTCCAGCAAGCACATCTCCTTCAGTCACTCCACCGGACTACACTGGACTGATCACAGCTGCGTCCACTTCAGCTTCAGAAGAACCACGACCCACCACCACCCGCAACAGGCTCGGTGAAGGAGCGGGAGCAAGATCACCGCCGACCAGCTCACCATGTCCCTCAGCCAGAACCCTCCCACCAGCACAACGGATCCCAAGGAAGCAGCCCGTATCTTCACACAGTGGCTCACCAACTGCGCAGAAGACCTCGCACCACTGAAGAACCCTCCCAGCAGACCCGGCAACAAGAAAGCCTCTTGGTTCACCGACGAACTCAAGAACTCCAAGAAGAACTGCGGCACCCTCAAGAAAGCCTTGCGCCACGACCAGACCACAGAAAACATGACTGCCCTCAAGAACGCCACCCGCAAACACCACCAGCTGATCTGCACCACCAATAGAACAACACTCAAAGAACGACTGGACAACAACACCCACGACAGCAAGGAACTCTTCAGCATTGTCAAAGAGTTCTCCAACCCCAGTGCCGGAAACAACAACATCACCCCCTCGCAAGACCTCTGCGACTCACTCGCCTCCTTCTTCCACCGCAAGATTGCCGACATACACAACAGCTTCGGTGCACCTACCACGCACCCAACTACCAAACCAGCGCCCCCCACCACCACCCTCAGCGCCTGGTCCCCGGTCAGCACCAAAGACACCACCCGCACGATGAACACCATCCACTCCGGATCCCCAACCGACCCCTGCCCCCACCACGTCTTCAACAAAGCCGACTCCATCATGGCATCCAACTCCGGGACATCATCAACATCTCCTTCAACACCGCCACCTTCCCGGAGAGCTGGAAGCATGCCGAACTCAGCGCCCTCCTGAAGAAACCGACAGCGGACCCCACCGACCTCAAGAACTTCCGCCCCATCTCGCTCCTCCCTTTTCCTGCCAAAGTCATTGAGAAGACCGTCAACTGACAGTTCGCCGCCTTCCTCGAGACGAACGGATCCCTCGACAACTCGCAGCCCGGTTTCCGAGCCAACCACAGCACCGAGACCGCCCTGATCGCAGACCGATAACATCAGATCCCTGCTCGACAATGGAGAAACAGCGGCCCTCATCCTCCTGGACCTCTCTGCAGCGTTCGACACTGTCTGCCACCGCACCCTAGCACAGCGCCTCAGCAACATCGGAATCCAAGAGAAGGCACTAGAGTGGATCATCTCATTCATCGCCGGAAGAACCCAGAGAGTCCGCCTCCCCCCGTTCAGATCCGAGGCCACCGAAGTCATCTGCGGCGTACCACAAGGATCTTCACTCAGGCCAACCCTCTTCAACGTCTACATGAGCCCTCTCGCAGCCATCGCACTCCAACACAACCTCAACATCATCTCCTACACAAACGACACCCAGCTGATCCTCTCCCTCACCAACGACCCCGCCACCGCCAGAGCCAGCCTACACGAAGGGATGAAAGACGTCGCAGAGTGGATGAAGAACAGCCGCCTGAAACTGAACTCAGACAAGACGGAACTCCTCATCCTGGGATCATTGCCCTCCACCTGGGATGACTCCTGGTGGCCCCCTGCCAACGGACCACACACATAGCCTGGGCTTTATCCTGGACTCCTCCCTCTCGATGACCAGACAAGTCAACGCCGTTTCATCATCATGCTTCAACACCTTGCGCATTCTCCGCAAGATCTTCTGATGGATCCCCACCGAAACCAGGAAGACGGTCACCCAGGCACTAGTCACCAGCCGACTGGACTACGGGAACACCCTCTACACGGCAACCACAGCCAAACTACAGAAAAGACTCCAGTGCATACAGAACTCCTCCGCACGACTCATCCTGGACATCCCCCGACACAACCACATCTCCGTTCACCTGAGAGACCTGCACTGGCTCCCCGTCAGCAAGAGATCACATTCGGACTCCTCACCCACGCACACAAGGCTCTCCACGACCTGGGCCCCAAGTACCTCAACAACCGCCTGACTTTCTACATGCCCACCCGCCAGCTATGATCGACCAGCCTCGCCCTCGCCGCCGTACCACGCATTCGCAGAGCCACCGCCGGATGAAGATCCTTTTCCTACCTGGCGGCCAAGACATGGAACTCCCTCCCCATCCACCTACAGATGACCCAGGACCATCACTCCTTCAGGAAGCAACTCAAGACCTGGCTTTTCGAGCAGTGATGGCCCCCCCCCCAGCATCTTGAGACCCCTCCGGGTGAGCAGTGCGCTATACAAATTTTGTGATTGATTGATTGATTCCCTGATCGCTGCTGTCCCTCACCCATGTCGCATCAAATTACTTTTTAGGTCACAAATCATCTCTCAGATATCTTATCTCACAGTTTAACAGTAGCCCTCCTCTGTGCCCTCAACTTTCCCTCACACTCACTTCTTGCATGTCTGCACTTCCCTTCGGCACTTCATATTTCTCCTCATCCCTGACCTCTTCAATCGAATTCTCTCACTCCCTTGCTGTACTTTCTCATCCTCTCATCTCTCCTCACCGAGCACACTGGTTAAACCAGTATGCTCCTCTAGGGCTGTGCTACTCTGCTTATTGTTCCCTAATTCAGGAAGGCACAATTTGTCGGTCATGCTGTTTTGGTGCAAGACAAACAGTTATGGAACGTGCACGCTCTTTTGCTTCGATCCAGCAAGAATCTATTATCCTTTATGAAGATATAAAAACCTGGCTCTATGTTCTGTAGGTCACCCCATTTGGCTGGTTCGTATTCCCCTTCTGTGTGTTTCTCATTTGCCTTCAGGCAGCAGATGGCGATTAGCCCCTGGACACCTTTTGGTAACAGCAGCGCGCACTACAAATGTAAAAAATAATAGTAATAGGCAGAAGCAGGGGAGCCACTAGATCCAAACTTCGCGGGGGCCTACAGTACGAGGCAGGCCTGGCCTTAGCACTGGTCACACATGGTGCAACAGTCTTTTTTGGTGCCCCCTCCCCAGTTTCCTCCACCGTAAATTCCCTCACTACCACTCACCAACAATGCAGCTCATCTCTCTGTAGCACCTTTCTGACAAAGATTAATTTTTATTTATAGCGCTACTCATAGTTTACTCACACTCAGTTCTGTGATCTGCATAGTACATGTTCTTTGTAGCTGGCCCATTAACCCTCTGCACTCTGTGGATGACAAGAGTGACCATCTGAGTGCATGGTGAGTGATGCAACAGTGTGAGAGTAGGGAGAAAGGAGTGACTGCAGGGTGAGAGAGGTGACCTTATGAATTTGGGTGCAGATGTAAGTGCAGAGTGGGACAATGAATGCATGGTTAATGATGGTCTTGTTTGAGTGAGTTGCAAATTGAGCAGTGAGAGGGCAGGTGAATGAGGTGTCACATGAGTGCAGGATTAGTGCAGATGAGTAGTGTGACTGCAGGGTGAGGTACAGTGTGAACAGCGCAAGTGCATTGTGAATGCAGAGTGATCGCTGTGAGTGCAGGGTGAGCGGGTGAATGATATGAGTGCATGGTGATCAGTGTGAGTGCATTGTGATTGCTGTGAGTGCAGGGTGAGTGGGTGAATGATATGAGTGCATGGTGATCAGTGTGAGTGCATTGTGATTGCTGTGAGTGCAGGGTGAGCGTGAAAGTGAAGTGTGAGAATGAGAAGTGAGTTCTCTGAATGCAGGGTGCATTCCCAGACACTTGAAGTAACTCAGCATATTATTGACGGCGGCGTAATATTTCAGAAATAAGTTAAACTATTGCGATTATGGCATTAATCAGGGATTGAGGGTGGAGGAAATAAATAATATGATGATCCGGCAACACACTTCCAGTCCTATGGATAGGGTTGCCTGCTCATTATTTTGGTGTCCCAGACGGTACAAAAATAAGCAGTCACCTAAAGCTGTATTTTTCAGCACTCATCTGTGCATACTTCGAACAGCAAATACAAATAGAAAGCACTTTTAATTGTGTTCTAGGGCTGCCTCAATGATCCACGACTGATAATTAAAGAGAACAAAGACAGAAAAGTCACATTAGGAATTAATGCATGTGGTTTTATTTACAATCCTATTTACTGTCAAGAGGAGGCCTTTGCAGGCCCTTTAAACATCACATGGCTGGTATTTTTCTTTTGCCAACCCTACTTTATATTTCTTTTCATGAAATGCGTTCTCACACTACTGCAGTGATTTTAAAATGCCTATTCCATACATTTGTAGAGTGGGGGCCCAGGGGGTACTGTAACTAGAAAAACAAGCATTGGCATAGCCAATAGGTCTCGCTTTTGGGACCTTATAAGTATTTAGTTATGCAGCACAAAACTGTAGCTACTGTGTTATGGGCCCTGGTGCAAAGGAGGAAATGCTTTTAGTGCTTTCTTACTATCTTAGACTAATTATAACAAATCAGGTGCCTAGTGCATTGTCTTTGCATCTTATGCAAACTGAAAAACTTTGAAAATTCTTTGATAGGTGATAATTCTGGTGTGACAGGTGGAGGCCGGATCTGTGGGGGCATGGAACTTCCTTAATTGCATTCTATCCTCACATTTGCGTGAAATGTAGACACGTCTTTCTTAAATCGTAAATATGCTTCTTTAGTGTTTACCAAAGTTGGAAGTAAGGCATCCCTCTCCCCTCACTCATCACACTAGCTCTCGCCATTTCTTCCCTTTCTCACATTCCGTATACCAGACCCCTACCAGTTCGCTCCCTCATCCCATTTCCACCTGAGCATTTCCATTCTGTCCTTCCTCAGAGCTGTCCCTTACCTTCAATGTGAGGATGTTAAGGAAAAGCCCCAAAAAACTTTAAACTTCCAGCTTGTGAAGAGATTGAGATATTTTTTACTTTCCCTGAGTACAAACCCGTGGACAGAAGGAATTATTCGCGAATTGCAACAGGCAAAAGGAAACACCGGTGCATTTAAATGTACGATGCACATTAAATTTACAACCATTATTGTTCAAGTAGCTCCAAGCCCGGGTCTAAGATAAGACGCCTGAACCTGCCCTTGCTGCACTCCGCGTGTCAGATCCGTGGCATCAGAGGGTCCTTCTTCCTGTTCTTGGAAGCAGGGCCCATCCCCCAGTCTGGAGAGTAGAGTGACTTCCCCGGTTTTCGGCACTCGTGCCTCCTGACGTGCTCATGGCCCTCTTGTTATGCATAGGTGTGTCTGCGTGAATGTGGTTGGCATCTTGTGTGGGTTGCCTTCTCGAATTTCCTCTAAAGCCAGATGAATTTAACATCCCTGTTGCTGAACTGAGTGTGAGGCTTCATTTACAGGACGGGGAAATAGTTTTAGCTTAAATTTCTCCTCTAACGCAATGTGGGGAAAAAACTTATGATGAGAGGAGGAGGCAACAGGGGGAGGGGAGATAGAAGGGGGCCTGCGCCTGTTTCCCTTGCGGGAAAAACTAAGCCTCAGTAACCAGTTTACAAAAGGTATGTAAACATGCAAATGGTCTTTAAAGACCATTGAAAAACTCTGGGGTGCCGTGCAGTGCTCGGGATAAGACTGCAGACACAGCCCAGCGTAGCCCATAGCAGCTCAAACTGAGACACACTACTGGGGAGGAGGGGGGCTGAATCCCTTATAGCCCTATGGGCCTGGGCAGAAGTGTGACCAGGATTGCACGACCCCCTTCCCATCACTCCACTGCCCCCCTGGGGGTCGGGCCCCACTCTTTGAAGACCCCTTCTCTATGCCATTTTACTAGACTCTACTCCACTCTATTCCGGTACACTTAACTGTCCAGATTTGCACTCAACTCTCTCCACTCTACCACAGTTTCCAACACTGTATGACACAGCACTCCACTCTACTGAATGAGATGCCACTCCAGTTTATAACAGTTTCCTTGACACTATGCTTTGCAAGGCTAATCCTCTATGCCCTGCTCCACTTCACTCCACCCCACTGTACACCACTCCACTCTACGCTGGATCACTGACATAATATCGAATACAAAAATATAGACTTACCAAAATATCGCTGACAAAATATAGAATGCAAAAATATCAAATTCCTATCTACAAACAGGTAAGTACAAAAATATTGTTGTAGAAAATATAGTTAGTCAAAATATCGATTTTTTAAGAATGTCATTAAAGTAATTTAAAATTAATGAAATAATAAATATAATTAACTGAAAAATACTTATATAATTTTTATATATATATATATTCAGTGAAAAAACCATAGGTTATAGACCATATATAGTTAGGGATTTGCATTTACAAAACCTTATTTTACTCGCATAAAACCATTGAAATTCCATATATAGTTAGATGCGCTAACTATATATCGCGCACCCGCAATCCACTGCTGATGATGTCACATATTACATCATTCATGACATGGTCAGTGACATCACTGATGACATCACTGATGACATCTCAAATGACATCACTGATGACATCACTGATGACATCACTGATGACATCTCATTTGACATTACTGATCACATCACTGATGATATCATTCATGTGATAATACGATGAACCTCTTCAGACTCTAATATAACCTTAGATACAATCAGTGTAAAGAGACACTCACAGACTGTCACTCATCCATGGAGTTACTCACACACCTAGTCAGTCATGCAAAGAATCAATCACACCTCCATTTCCTCAACTATACAGTTATACAAACTTTACTTATTCAAACATATACTAACACATATTTACTCTCTTATACAATCCCTGATACAAGTTCACAATGATCCATACAGCCACTCACACATTCACTGGCTCTTATGCACAGTTATTTATATATGTCAACTCTCACATGTACTGTGTTTTACATATGTACTTACTTTGACATGTAGCACTGAGATATCCATTAACTCACCAATACACTCATGCACACAGTCAACCGCCCATACAGCTGTTTCCACATGCACTTTTGAAACCATACATCTAGTGAATCAACTGCTCACACATCTATGCACAGAGTCATACACCTCCCAGCCACCCACACACACACTCAGTCTCCCATACAAATACTTGGGCAACCAATCAATAACCCATATAGTTACTCATATAGCTACTTATCAACACATGCAACAGTTTACAGAACAACAGACATAATGATGCACAAATTAAGACAGTTTAGTCACTAACCCATGCACTCAGTGAGACACATTTAATCACTCACTCATACAGTCAGTCATGCACCTACTAAATCCTTCATCCAGACACTTATACATCCACTCATTCTTCAATATGTAAGACATATTTTAACTTTACAGAAACATACAGTCACTGGATGTTGTCATCAGTGATGTTATCAGTGATGTCATTTGAGATGTCATCAGTGATGTCATCAGTGATGTCACTGACCATGTCATGAATGATGTAATATGTGACATCATCAGCAGTGGATTGCGGGTGCGCGATATATAGTTAGCGCATCTAACTATATATGGAATTTCAATGGTTTTATGCGAGTAAAATAAGGTTTTGTAAATGCAAATCCCTAACTATATATGGTCTATAACCTATGGTTTTTTCACTGAATTTTCAAGGTTTTGTAAATGCAAATTCCTAACTATATATGGTCTATAACCTATGGTTTTTTCTGTGAATTTCATTGGTTTTTTAAAAGCTAACATCTGTAACTGTAAAATGTATTCTTCTTTAAATCTTAAAATATATTTTAGATGTTTATTAATAATTTTTTTTTTAATAATTTTTTTCCTTCGCTTCTAGTTCGCGAACCGAGAAGCTTTCCGTTAGCTCATCTTGATGCCGCGACCTAATCCGCGAACCGGTCAACGTTACGTTAGCGGAACTGTGACGCGTCGCGGAAGCGCGACGTATCACGTTGTCGCGTAATGCGTCTAATGACGCGCTGCGTTAGCGCTCCCGGAAGTGCTCCGGACCGCTAACCGGAAGCGATCCGAGACGCGGCGCGGACCGCGTAACGTAAGCGGAACAGGTCATGTGACTTGTTTATCAAACTTTTCATTGGTTCATTTCACTTTTGGTTTCCAAATGATGTATGACTAGGTCATGTGACCTAAAAATAACACTTTTCATTGGTTCAGAACTTTTGCTTTTCCCAAATCATGTAAACCCCTCCTTCTTTCCTCACTCTGACTTTCATCTTGGTGAGAGAAAGACCATTTACCTGAAGTTCAACAATGGCTTCCATTCTTGCTGCAGCTGGTGCACCCCCACCACCACCTCCACCTCCTCATAAGAAGAGAGGACCACCAAGTCAATTTACCTCCAACAGAGAGCAGGAAGACGAGGAAGAAGAAGAAGAGGATCCAGATCAACAACAATTTATCCCAGAGTTGCCCCGTGTTTCAAAGAGAAAAAATAGTTTCATCTGGCAGTTTTTTTCCATCCCTCCAGGGGAGAAGAAGGTGAATGCGAAATATGCCACCTGCCTCATCTGTGATTACAGATTGTCAAGAGGCACAGAGAAGAAATATAGTATGGGCAACTATACTATGCATCGACATATGACCAGGTGGCATCCCTTGAACTACAGCCGGGCTGAGTTAAGGGACCTACAAGACAATCCCCCGACAACTCCTGTGGCCAGATCTACCTCATCAATGTCTTTGTCAGGAAGAGAGGCACAGGAAACTGTGCCAAATATTCAACCAAATTTCCAACATATGAGGTTGACTTGTATATATTGCGGTGCAATGTTGTCGTATGGGAACATGAGCATCAATTTGATTAATATGGTGTTCGAAAACCATAAGTGCCCTAATGCACCCAAGAAGTAATTTTTTTTTTGCTCCTGTTGAGCCGTTTTCAATGCCTGTTTTTTTGTTGTTTCCCCTCCATAAAAAACACAAAAAAAACATAAAACTGTTCTAAAAATACAAAAAAATCAAAAAATGTTCAGAAAAAAAAAATATATATATAAAACAACAAAAACAAAAAAAAAAAGTTATTTTCAGAACTACCTCCCCTTTCAAATAAAATTGCTAGAATGTTTATCACTCTGGCAAGCTCTATTTCTTTTGGTTCGCTTCAAGTTCGCTGACCGGTTCGCGAACTTTAAGCGAACTAAAAAAATATTTTTTTAAAAAAAAGAAGAGTTAGTATAAGGGAAGTAAACAGAGAATAATGTAAAAAGAAAGACAGCTAGTGAGAGATAGTGTCAGTGACATCATCAGCAGTGCATTGCGGGTAAAAAGAGTAGAAAACATTTACCTTATAATTCTTGTTACCTTTTTAAAATATTTTTTCATACTTTCAATCTGTAAAACAGAGAACAAACATTTCCAAAAATATTAAAACATGTACTTAAAAATTAGAAAAGACAAGGGAAAAGGTTCAAGAACAAACAGTTTTTCAACAACTTTGACATTTACAGAAGTCTCTGCTTCTCTACGTACCCTACACAATCCTAAATATATATATTTTACAAAAAACTGTATCTTGATGTTGAAGATGTAAAGCCATCATAAAATTGTCTCTAATATTTTAAATGATAGTTTCAGGATGCAAATAAGATGTCTGCTTTGAAGAGCTTTCTTTGAGGTGAGGCCTATTCCTTTTAAAAAAAACAGTACCCGGAAATACAGCACTATAAGCATTAAAATTGACACTTACAGAAGACTCAGTTTTTCCATATCTACCTCACATTTCTAAATGTATATCATAAGTACAAACAGAAGAACATTAATTATACATGTTAAATGGTTTATTTTTGCTGTTCTCAGAATGTATCAAATTTCACTTAAATCAGTGACTTGAAGATATTCATCATGTAACAGCGGGGAAAAAAAAACACAATCAAAATGACTGTGTTTAAAAAACCCATACAACCTAAGAAATCTGATTTCAAAACTCCTTAAAATTAACTTACTTTCAATGACGTCGAAGGATCTCCTATGAACAGCATCCACTCTGTTGTGCTATAAATATTTTCAGCCCGCCACTTTCTGAAAGAAAACCTCCATCGATACGAAAAATATGTTACATAGAAAAAAAGACTTCTCTCATTCTATCACATGTTTCCACTAGGCCAAATCATGTTGCCGCGATTCGCAAGTCTTGTAATTCTTCCAATCAAATCCCGACATTTTCTATTTTCGCAACTTGCAAAAAGAAAACATTTGAGATTATTTTCACAATCCTGGACTACTAATATCTTACTCTTCTTTGTCACTCATGTTCTCCTTTTCCTATGACACTGATACTGCTTACTATGAAGCAGACTTACTTGCATCAGGTTTATATAGTCGGATTTTACAAAATAACATTATAATTAAAAGTTTTGGACCAATAATCTAGACAGCATTGCAGACTTACATTCCCTCAACTTGATGAACCTTTTCCAATTCTTCACAGGAAATCTCGAGATTCTTTCTTTAAAATTTTGGTTTTAAAAACACCAGGTAAGAATTTTTAAGGTCAAACGGCAATTTTTTTTTGAAACTTACAACGGAATCATTGCAGAATGACCAGCCGTTTCGAGACTTTAAATAAGCTGTATAATGTCCTGAAGTTGTTGAAGGACCATCGTGATAGATAATTGCTACAGTTACAAAAGTCCTTCCTGATATTGAAAGCTGAGAAGCCACAAAATTTTTTATTAAAGTTGACAATTTTGATCCATCAGGCCTACATCGTTGCATCATTAAAATGACATACTGTCCATATCTACGTATAAGTAATGTTGACATCATTTCAGATTTACATTGGCTACACTCCATGTTGTGATCCGCTGCATTTACTAGCTTATTAAAGGAGACTGATTTACTGTCTGGCAAAGTTAAATATATAAATCTTTCTGAGTCTACACTAGTAGTACTTGATACCCTACAATTCTCGCAGTCATGCTGCCATTGATAAGAAAGCCCAAACAGGTGATCTACATCTACACCCTCAACTTGCAATATATCAAGCATATACATTAAAAACTCCTGACAATCTTGCTGATTATTTTCAGAGAAGTCTGTTTGACCTGAACATTCATCTAACAGATAACGAACTTCAGACACACTTTCTACTTTTGTTCGATCAGTGCTACATTTCTCGAAAACAGAATTCAACAAACAGCATAAAATTTGTTCAGAATTCAACAGAATCTGTTCATTTAAACTCTCTAGTGAAAAGAGAACATTAACCACTACATTTGCATAGCAGTTGACACCAGAACTGTTTTCAAATTGAAAACCAACAACATCTTCAACAGAATCCACTTTCTTTCTGCTAACAATTTTCGGTTCATTGACTTTTAGTCTTTTTGCAACAACCTCCCTACTATTACTGCTATTTCTACGTTTGCGGCCTACCACACGTTTCTCAAACAAAGGATATTGAGGCAAATGTGGCGCATACTCTCTTCTTAACCTATTGTATTCCTTAACACAATCTAGATCCGCACAAATGTTTGTGACATCACAGTCAATCAAGTACAATCCCGATAAAGTTCTAACTCGTGACAATGCCACATATGCCATACCCTCCTTGAACACAGAACTGCCAATATTCACCAATGCACAGTCTACACTTAAACCTTGCGATTTATGGATTGTCACCGCATATGCCAAGCAAACAGGAAACTGTTTACGGCGAACATATAAATCTTTAACAAGCAAAAACCTAGCAGAACAACGACCAATTTGCTGTACTTCCTCAATGCCATCAAATTTAATTCTTAAAAATTCTATTCCATCTCTATTTCTGTATTTCTCAAAATCAACAACATTACCCATTGATCCATTTACCAGACCTCTTTCTACATGTAAATTCCTTCTCAAAATAATTCGGCAATTTAAACACACATTCAAAGTCTTTTCAAAACCCGCTGTTTTAGATATAGTCTTCTCTAATGAATCCAATTTTGATTTCAAATTGTCTGACAAAATAATTGTTGATCCCATATGCTCTAATTTGTCGATAGCTTCAAGTTTCACAATCTCTTGCTTTTCTAAATTCAACATTTTGTTGTTGAAGATGGCACATTCTGCAAGAGTTGGCATGAGACATATCCCGGATTTCTTCTCAGTAATTTTCTGAAAAATATTCTCAGGCACAATCTCTTGTTTGGGATATAAATTTGACAGTAATCGTGCATTTAAAGCTTCTTTCCCATGCTCAGTCACTTTTCCAATTCTAATATCTTGTAGAATATTCTTGTAATCTTCATCCTTTGCCTGACGCATATTTTGATGCAGTTCTGCATAATTGAAGTTTAACCAAATATTGACGTTGCCAATGCTCCCTAGGCACTTCCTGGTATCTTCATGCGTGAGTATTTTGAACACAGGTTGACCTTTTACTGGTGTCAGCTGCAGAAGATCTCCGAAAACAATGATGTGTTTCCCACCAAATAACACATCATATTCAGTTTTAAGTACTTCTTGCATTCTCAAATGCACAAAGGCAAGCATGACATTGGAAACCATGCTTACTTCGTCAATGATAAGTAGTTTCATTTTCCTCAAGACTCTTGAAACTTCACAGCAAGCATCTCCAGATAACTTGTTGTATTGTAATTTGTTGTCAAGCTCCACCGGCAGCATCAGTAGACGATGCAAAGTAATACCTTTAATGTTATGTGCTGCCAGTCCAGTAGGAGCGGTGACAACACAAGACAGCGATGACTCAGTCCTTTCCTGCAAATAACAAGAGATTGCTTTAATGAGGAAACTTTTTCCAGTTCCCGCTTCTCCACTCACGTACAGTCGGACAGGCTTCAACGATGTACATGAGCACTTGTTCTTCTCATGACTTAATCCGTGCTCAATTTCCGTGGTAACTTCATCATATATTTTCCTCTGCTCAAAGTTGAGTTGTTTTTCCAAGTCTTCTAAGTTAACTGAATCCTCCTGAGCATGTGCCATGGCTCTTTCCACTTCATTCATAGCAGTGGCAGCTTCATTTTCGATAATAGGTCCTCCAAGTGGATCTTGACTCAATGAAACAGAACTCTGACTGTCCTGAGAACTGTCTCTGGCAATCTCGGCTGCAATCGTTGCTTCCTGCTCAATTTCCAAAGTTAGCATTTCTTGATATTTAGAAAAAGCAGGACATTCTATGGACTCCTTGGCTGCATTGAAAGAGTCTTCGTAACAGAGAAAATCTCCAAGCAGTTCCTCTTCTGCACGCCAAGGCTTGAAAAGTTGCAAAAGTGCTAAATAAAAAAACTCCTTTTTTTCTGGAGATTCACCACTCAATTTTCGATGGTTTACTAATTGGCATTTTCTTTGCTTGACCAGGCATCCCTCACTTCCAATTACAGCATACACTCCTTTCTCAATATCTTCTTTGATGTTCCTCTTGAATATATAATTTTGGAGAACCTCATATAGACAAACATTCTCAAGGTGACTGCTTCGATTTGGATAATATGTATCCAACATGTTGGTCTTCAAAATGTCGGTACTGTTTGGTTCCTTTTCTGCCAAATACTCAATTTCCCGGACAGGTTTTAGAACTCGATTTCGCGTTGCAGCAAGACCAAGACTCGCCCAAACGAGACTCCTGGATTTGGCATAGAGACTTGCTGAAGACAACCGGTCAGAACATTCATAAGCTCCGATTTCTCGATGCGACAACATCTTCAGACTGAAACTGTACAACTTCTTGCTGAGGCTCTTTTCATGAGAAATATCCTCCCACATATCCTTCAGTTCGGTCTTTTCTTTTTTGGTGATGTAAGATGTCACATACCGAGCCACAGCCATACAGTTGTCAGCCACAAACTGTATATCCATGTTAGCATTCCACATGGACAAAATCACTGGGTTGTAGTCATTGATGTACTTGGACTCTTCGTTCCTTTTCAAATTGTATGTATTCTTGGGTGATTTCCTCGTCACATTATGTCGCAGCGAAGACATCAAACTGTTCACTCTTCCTTTAGAAATCACCGGTCGTGGAAAGTTGAAACGACATTTGGTGTAGAACTTGTCCTTGTTTCTGAATTTACGACGACAGTACTTTCCACAACGATGGCTTTGGAAACGTAGAACTTGTTCTCTTAGACTTTTCTTCTCCGTTGCGTTTGGAACAGCACACGTAGAATACTGTTCGATGAAATTCATCACTAAGTCATCCGGATCTGTTCCAAATTTAGGTGCATCCTTGATCCACAACAACATATGTATATGAGGGGCACCTCTTGCTTGGTACTCCTTTCTCCAGAAGAAATCCAACACCTCTCCAAGAGGTGGATTCTTTTTATTTGTGATGAAAGACATCATAGCTTCAAATCTATGATTGAAGTACCTGCATACATTCACTGGATCCAAAGAACACAGTTCTCCAGGTGTCTTGAATTCAATGTTTTCAATATTTCCATTTGCCTCTCGTAGAAATTCAAGTAAGTCTTCCCAGCCATACTCGGCACAGCTCAGAGTGAGGAACCATGTTGGAGTTCCTAAGTTCCTCAGCATACATTTTAAATCACCATGACGACGGTACCAGTACTCATTAGTACCACGCTGACACGCCATGAGATTAATTAAGTGAGAATCCAAAATACTGTCTTGGACATTGACTTTATGCATAAAGTCACTTGCCGAGATGTTTCGCATCTGTATACCACTTTTTAAGATGTGGTTCACTGCATATGACAGTCCAGACAGATCGCTTTCAAACAGGAGATGAAACAAATAGGGAATGCATTGCCGAAACCTAGGATCTGCTGCATACAATCGTAAAGTCCGGTATTCAGACGCAGGAATTTGATGAGGTCGCTCATCATATCTTCCTCCTTGACCTGTGGGAAATAGCTGTGGGAAACACCGAGCTTCCAAACTTTCCTCCCAAACACTAATGGGACTCCCTTTGGCTTGTTTCATTTGAAACAACTCAATAGCATTCCCCATGACTTCCTTGGAATGCAAAGGATGAACACTATAATGTTCATATATTTCTTCACTTTTAGAGGCCTCTACTTTCTCAATTTGGCCAGCACACAAATCGCTATCCTCTTCATCACTTACTTCCTCTTCTGCAACATATACATTCTTATAGTACTTATTATTTTTCTTCAAATACACTGTTGCCTTTTTGACTTTCCTAACATCCACTAAATCTTGCCATATTTTCTTATTCTTTGTCGGAACCCCATTAACCAAGATAACCAGAGGTTCCTCTTCCACTTTTTCTATTCCAATTGTGTTAATGTTTTTCTTCAAATCTAGAGGCAAATAAACAACTCTTCCCTTTAATCCTCTCTGTAAATCTGCTGGAGGCAACTTCCCTGTCTTTGGCTCCATTCTTACAATAGCCTGAAAGGGATGGATACTTTGAATCAAAATAGATTCATAAGTATTTAAATCCTTCAATTCAGAAGGAATCTCAACCAATTCCAGATTATTATGAACTGCCCTAGCAGGCATCTGGTTTTGGTTTAATTTATTACAACAATAAGTACACACACGTTGATCCGATCCCAAATCAAAATAATTTTCTACCATCAAGTATGTGGCAAAATCCTTCCATTCACTATTATTTTCCCTTTCACTTTTTGCATATAAATCCACTACCTTAGTCTGATTCTTATAATAAGTGCGTCGACAACATACACAAGTGAAATTAGGCCTCTCACTTGATTTCATCTGAAACGTGGCAATTTCCTTCTGAAAATTATCTGTACTGGAAACCTGTACATTATCTTCCACATTACCCTCTACTTCTGGGTCAATTTGAACATTCTCATCTTTACTACCAAAGTAACAAAACTCAATTTCTTCACAAATATTCTTCACATCTATTTCAGAACCATGCAAAAGAGCAGCACATAATTGTTTAAGCATAATTGCTGGACTCTTAGCATAATACAACATTCTCACTAATTTTCTCACTTTATTATGATGCACTGCTAGCATCCTGAAATGATGAAAAACACTCTGGCATACTCTCCTGGAAAGACAAGCCAGTGAATGACCACGCAAACCTGTCATTTGTCTCACTCTGCAAGGATCTAAATCTTGCAACAACTTCATTTTCTGCTTCAAACTTTTCTTATTAAATGTCCGTATAAAATCACAAAGCAAATTGATGGAAACCTGTCGCACACTGCAAATAGAACTACACTTCCAAATGTACACAGGACCCTTAGGACGTCTTCCTAAAACCTCATCACTTAGCGCCTCTTCTGTCTCTGTTGTCACAAGTTGTTCTTTTTCAACTGGACAACCATCCTTCACTTCATAAGCTCGACCACTGATGTCAACTGCATGCACCAAATCATTATCCTGAAAATAAGTCTCCTCATTAAAAAATCCCTCAGAACTTGAACTATGCATCCATTCTCCGGAAAAAACTTCACAAAAGTTAGTACGATTTACTACTCTCTTCCATCTACTTTTTGTTTTGAAATCAGAAATTACCTTGCTTAGTTTCCTAATTCTATTGATTACCAAAATAAACAACTTTCGCTTAATTTCAAAAGCATGATCAATAATTTTCTCTACATTTTTCTTCTTCTTATAAAATGCCGCTTTCTGTTGGCCTTTCTTTTTAATATTTTTCAATAAATTAACTAATATCCTATTACGGAACATTCGATTTCGAATGTCCCTAAACTGTTGTTTCCTTCTACTATCATGCACAGAGTTATCTCTTCCTCTACCAGTAACATTTGTGATGGGTCTCTCCTTTCCATTTAAATTACTTTTCTTTTTGTGAACTGAAACATTTTTTTGAGCAAAACTTTTTTTACTACAAATATTTCTTAAGAATGATTTCGTGCTCTTACCCGGACCTTTCTTGGTGTTTTGACAAGTATTTGGGGAAGAGGACTGCTGCAATAAAACATCATCCTGCTGTCTTTGACGTTTTCTAGCCTTTCTTATTCTACTTTTGGAAGGCATTTTACAAACTATGAAAGAATCTGCAGTTGAATCTGTGGAAAAATATAATATAAAATGTTATTAACCACTATTACCAAACAGTAAATAAATAACAGTCATCTAAAACTTAATGCCGTACTAATTATTTAACATAGCAAATATTTTCCACCAGCACTGCATCACAAAAATGACACTCAATGGTACAAAACAGGCATACAACACTCATAAATCACTCCCTAATATTTTAAATCATTAATTCAGGATGACGATAAGATGTAGCCTATCTAAAGATTTGTTTAGGCCCAGATCTTTAGACTGGGGTGAATGTGTGTCATTGATCCACATTCAGTCCATCACCTGTTTTGTTTATTTGAGGTGAGGCCAACACATGGTTGCAGATAAGATTATCACTGAAAAAAACCAAGGTAAAAAAACATGTGAAGGCCTACCAATGAAGTAAATCATTAAATGAAAACCAATACATTTCTGGAAATATGCACTACTAGTGCTTCATAAGATGTTTTGGGTCATATTTATAAGGCATTTGAGTGTCTAGTATGCTATTTTACGTTGTTCATGGTGCAAATTTATTGTAAATACGCTCCCACCTGCGGTTGGCAAATTTAGATTTTGATTATGGGAGTTAGATAGGCATGTTAATAATTTCCCAAAAATGGTGTATAACCCCAAACAACCTTTGAAGCAAATGCTCTTAGCCATGTTATCCACCTCCCATTGGATAACATGGCTAAGAAGTGCTTGCAAATGTGAAAAAAAACGGCCGCAATGCATGAATATCGCAGAAAAATCAGCGATATTCATACATTTTCCAGCAAATGCTCTTAGCCATGTTATCCACTTCCTATTAAATAACATGGCTAAGAACTGCTCAGGGCCCCATGAGGAACGCTTTCCATTTAAAAAGGGAAAAATAACATCAAAGACACTAAAATGCCTTCTAAATATGACCCCAAACAACCTATGAAGCTCTAACAGTACATATCCTGAAATTTAATTGATTTCAAAATTCGTTTTTAAACACAGCATATAAATCAATTGTATACCTGCATTCATGAAGAAATGACTAAAAATGTCCTTGAGACACATGAAAGTGTTTTCTGGAATGCCCTAGCACCATTTTTGGGACACTATTAACATGGCTAGGTAACTCCCATAATCAAAATCTAAATTTGCCAAGCGCAAGTGGGAGCGTATTTACAAGACACTTGCCCCAAGAGGAACACTTTCCATTTAAAAAGGTAAACATAACATCGCAGAAAAGTCAGCAATATTCATGCATTATCCAGCAAATGCTCTTAGCCATGTTATCCACCTTCCATTGGATAACAGAAAGCTGATTGGCTCTCCGGTGTCTGTCAACATTCTAAATAGTCCGGAGCGGCCGCCATCTTATCTCTCGGTAGGATCGAGAGAGAAGAAGAGGTGAAAAACGAAGGGGGAATTTATTGAAAGGGGGCAAGGTATACCCCTCTTGACCCCCTAGGAATGTTGTTGGGGTTATTAAAGGGTCCCGTGGGGAAAATAAAAAAAAAATGATTTTTCACGGTAGAAGCGCTTCACGGGCCGCGAACTGGGCCGCAAACTGGTAGCGAAACGGGAATTCGCCATTTTGTGCTTCGTTTTAATTGTTTAGAGACAAAAATTATCGCCGCACATCGGCCACAATGCATGAATATCGCTGAAAAGTCAGCGATATTCATGCATTATCCAGCAAATGCTCTTAGCCATGTTATCCACCTTCCATTGGATAACATGGCTAAAAACCGCTCTGTGCGTGAGCTTTTTTTTTTTTTTTTTTTTGCTGCGTGACGTTTGTTAACGTTCGATTCGATGGAAATCAGGAAGTGTTGAACACCATTTTGTCACTGCGAGTAAATATTTTGTTATAAATGAATCCTTATTGATAAACATTGTCTGCGCCATCTTGCGTTTTTGTCCAATGCCACAATTTTGTCGTGCACGGCAGCCATTTTAGATGCCTTGACCAGGGCCACTCTCTGCACGCCGCCGATTCTCAGCATGGCTCCCCACCCTCGCACGCATCTCCCCCACGCAATGGTCACCCCCGCTCTCTCTCTCATGCATGGGCCATATACTTCCCCCATCTGCGCTGCTCTTCTCTGAGAATCACACCCTGTGCCCGCTCGACACCTCCCTTTCACCCTATTCACTACCGCACCCTCTGACACTCCTCTTCCTCTGTGTCCGATTGTCCAGGCCGGACCTAGGCTATCACCTAGCCCTGCGGATGTAGTTTATGGCCCCAGCTGTAGAGTATCCAGACATGCCAACCCTCCCGATTCAGGTGTGAGACTACTGATTTCAGTGCTAGTCTTTCGCTTCCCGATTCCTGCAAGGAAAAACCCGGGGGCATATTTCCAACAACTAGCGGTAATTTTTGTCTCTAACTTGTTTAGAGACAATAATTATCGCCGCACTTCGGCGAATTTTATCGCACATAAATTGATTTCTTAAATCGTTTTTAAAAACAACATATCTGTTTCAGCTTACATAACAAACCATGGAATGGGCTCCATGTACCACAATAACTTGTGTTACTGCATGCCAGAATGTTACACCAAATATGCAATTACAATTTCTCTATAAAACTAATTCTATTACTATATCACTAGAGACAAAACCACATTTTAAAAACACAGCTTTCTTCATCATTTTCTCCTTAAATCATACTATTCTCTATCTAAATTAAATAAATCTTTTCTCACCTTAGCAAATATTGTTTGAGTTTTGAAAACAGTCTCAGAAATACACCAAATTGTCTTCAGCAGAAGAAAAAGGATGCACTCCAAAGGCTGCAGCTTTTGAAAGCACAGAAATACAGATATTCATTTCACATATCTCTCATATTAGCCAATCATACCTCTTCCCTCACTTTTTTCAAATCAAAACCCTTCCCCCCTCTGCCCTCTCTCCCTTGTTTCCATAGCAACCACCTCCTGGAAGACCTCTCATGTTTGCAAATTCACACAACAATGTTTCAATGAACTCTGAACTCTCAGTGCACCTGCGTATCCAGAGCAATCTTTCAATAAATGTTTCTTCCTTGACCATTCAAATTACATCTTTCAAAGAACACATCCATGCACCCTAACTTTCTGTTTTCAGAAATGGAAATGCACCAATCACTGCTAATGAATCATTAGCATTGTAAAGCCACAGTTTTTTTTCTTTAGAAACTCCTACTGTTTCAACTGCCCTTTCATTACCACACTTCATCTGACTGCAGAACAACCTTCTCCCACCATGTTTAAGGTCTGGATTGTTGGACATAGTTACATCCACTGGGCTCAAAGGTATGCTGAGAGCAGAAATATACCTAACCTCAATTTACAAGATGTGGAAATTAAGTGGTTGGGCCAAAGAGGATTAAAATGTCACCAATTGATACCATTGGTGAAAACCTTTATGCATTTGCCAAAACCTGACCTGTTAATAGAGCACTGTGGAGGTAATGATTTGGGCACTTTGACAGGGGTAGGTCTGGAAATGCTTTTAAAGGACACCTTTGAGCAATTAATGGCACTTTTTCCTCAAACTGCCTTGGTATATTCCAATATATGCCAAAGACAGAAATGGAGGTGGTCCAACCAATTTTGTCCACAAATTGAGAAAGCGAGGAAGCATGTAAACAAATCTGTTTCAGCTTACATGAGAGACCATGGAATGGGCTCTCTGTACAACAATAACTTGCGTTACTACATGCAAGATATCTACAGAGGAGATGGAGTTCACTTCTCAGATGAGGGCAAAAGAATTTTCATTCTGAATTTAAGACTGTGCATTGGTACCTACTTATAAGTACCTAAATGTACCATAAACCCAAAAGCTCTTCTCAGAGCTACCCTACATCTGATCACTCACAATTATTATTTTTCTCTAACTTTTTTCACTAATTTTCCACAAAATTCGCTCCCCGGAGCGCTACCCGGTTCGCTAACCGAAAGCTAACCTCGCGGATTTTTAAAAAAAAAGTTTTTTTCCGCACATATAAGCCTCCTCAGCCACGCTCAGAAAACCTAGGGGGTCAAGATAAGTCTACCATGACCCCTTCTACCCATTCTAAACATTATTTGCCCTCCATCTTGTATCTTAATGCGACCGAAACACAAAATGGTGGACTCCCGTGACGCTTAAGGTTCGCTAACCGGGCCGCTTTCCGGAAAGCGGTCCTAAAAAAAGGCGGGAAAGTAATTTACAGAAAAACGACTAGAGACACTCTCACCAAATATAGATTAGCTCATACTACATAACAATCCCTTCCATTCTCACAAATTTCATTGAAATTCCATTTAGCCATTTAGCCTGTAGACCTCTCCAAGTACCGTGAGGTAAATTACTTCACAAAACACATCTGAATTGTTGGAATTGACAACCAATGAAAATGTTACTTTCATTTTCTACTTTTATTACCTGACATTTGATTGGTTATATACCTGTATATATATAAAGGGAGAGAAGGAAACACAGCCATTTTGACTACTACTTCTTGTTGTACCTCCTATTTCAATAGCTTCAAAAAACTTCAACTTCTTTGTGAAGGTAAGTTATAATTTAATATATTGTGCACTATGACTTAATATAGTAGACTTTTTTTGCTAGATATACACTATCCCTCTGTAGTAGTAATGTATTTAGATAGACTTCTCTGTTATAGTTATCAATGGAGTAAGGCTTGTCTTGGTTAAATCACATACACTTTTTTATAGTCCTATTTCCACTCTCATACTATACACTGCCAAAAGATAAATTCACTGATAAAAACTGCCTATCTAAAATTAATCCCAACAGTGCCCTATCTCTACTAATATATATTTTTTTAATCCAAATTTCAGGCAAAATGGAAGGCGAGCAGCAAGTTTCTTTTGAGATGGACCTGCAAGAGAGCAGCCAGGAATTAATTGAACCAATTGACATGGAATTTATGGATGAAAGCTTGGATAATGAACTGCTGCAATGTGTCCAAGCAGTAGATGTCCTCCTTGCAAATGAGGACATTTTGCAACCTCACAGATTGCAAACAATATTTCAAGAAAATAATGACATTTCAGACACTGAAATGTTAGAAAGTTTAATAAATTATGAAAAAGAATCAAAATAAAAAAACACTTTAAAAAAAAGAAAACAAAAAAAACAAGAAAAACAACAAACAATTAACATACAGTATTAGAAAAGTCTTTCATTCTTTTATCCATAAAGTTCGCTGCCCAGAAAGCTATCCGGTTCGCGAACTTGGCGCTTACCACGCAAAAAAAGAATTTTTTTTTTTTTTTTTCATGGACCCTCCTAGGCCCTTTTAAAACCTCCACATAAAACCTAGGGGGTCAACGAGGATCTACTATGCCCCCTTATGGTAATTTCCCCCTTTGTTTTGGCCTCCTCTTGTCTCTCGATCCTACCGAGAGACAAGATGGCGGCCGCTCCGGACTGTTTAGAATGTTGACAGACACCGGAGGGCCAATCAGCTTCTCATCGCAAAGTTCCGATACGCGAAAGGTTCGCTAACCGGATAGCTGCCCGGAGCGCTGTTACAGATATATATCTTGATTTAAACGTTAATTTCTCAAAATCCACTGAAGCACATATATTGAGACCTAGCAAAGGCACATCGGGCTAACAGTCCCTACAATTTTGCCAAGTTTCGTGAAAATCCATTCAGCCGTTCGGGCTAAAAGTGAGTCCAACCGCCCTATGGAAATTAACATGGGAAAAAGGCGTTTTGGGACCCCCCTTTTTTCTCGGCCCCCCCTCCACAAAACCCCCCCAAATTTTCAAGGGCTGCTCAGAAACAAAATGTGCCATTTTCCTGAAAATTTCAGCCAATTCCGTCCACAAACGCAAAAGTTATTAGGCATAGAATTTTCAGAAATCCCATAGGGAAAAAATCCTAACTATATATACCTACTGGCTATCGCCAGTAGGTAATATATATATATATATATATATATATATATATATATATATATATATATATATATATATATATATATATATATATATAAAAATTATATAAGTATTTTGCTCCATATATATATATATATATATATATATATATATATATATATATATATATATAGAGCAAAATTCTGTTCCCAGTTTGGACCACAGAAGTAACGGACCACCACACGGTTTGGCAGAGTGTCACAGCGAACTTTTATTATCCATTTGACAGCAGTTCAGGTAGGCATGACGCGTTTCGGGCAGGAACTGCCATTGATCACATAACGGAAATGCAGATTGTATCACCTTAAATAGCGCACACACTCGTTTTTTTCTTTCTATAATCACACCACGTGTTCTAGTAATCCAAAACATAGAAAACAGACTTTTTTAGCGTGTTTGGTGTTTTACATGTGCACGAGGAATTGCAACTTTGCCCACATAAATAAAAGTATAGCAGCATATATATTGCACTAAAAATAGAGATTCTTTCAATGCAGTTCAAATTGCAACGAAAATATGACCGCTTAAATGCGTATTGACGTGTACCAATATTAAACCAATGTCATAATACTTAAAACCATATAGTACAACTATCGTGTTTTATAAATAGTGATCCAGTTAATGAAACCTTTTGCAAACAATAAATAACATATAAATATGTTAAAATAGTAAAAAAATATACCTCCAACGAATACAATGGTCAATTGGTGATTTACATAAATAAATATTATGTTAAAATGATTATGCAAAAATGGCAATTTATCTTTTAACTGGCTATAACGTAGCTGTTATGCAGTCAAGTACATATATTGGCTCCTAAAAGTGGTACGCCTAAAGGTCACGTTGCTAGTAAAAAAGAATACTATTTATAAAGTGCTGGTGCTGACCTATTACAATTAGGATAGCATCTCTACCCTTGAGCCGCTGGTTTCTAAAGCAATAGATGACCAGATATATACAAAGTCAACTTCCCATTATATAAAGTGCTGAGTGAAATGAGTGCAACCAAGATAGTGTAAAAGGTTTAAAAACATAGTGATACTCGGGAGAGATGTGAAATCATAGGTTCAGTAAGTGTCGCTCAAGGATCTTAGTAAAATTAACTACGTCTTGTGCTATAGTTATCTAGACAACTGGCGATGTTATGGACCCAAGTGACAAGACCAACGTAATTGGTGGACGGGGTACAGGAAACAATAATTATTATAGCAGGAAGGTGTGCATGTCCTCCCTGTCATTAAGGCCGTTAGGATGCTTGGAATCGAGATTGAGAATATATCTCGTCTCTAACTGCCTTAAGGCTTTATCTCTGTCCCCACCACGCTTGGGTATCGGTGCCTGATCAATTACAAAGTAAGTAAGACAGTTAACGTCTTTATTGTGGCTCACTTTGAAATGTCGGGCTACCGGATATGCCGGGTCACTATGGATGATGGCACGAATGTGTTGCAGGATGCGCATATGTACGGGATTTTTCGTACTGCCAACATAACGCAAGCCGCAGGTACATGTAAGAACATAAATAGCGTACTCAGTGCGGCAGTCGTATTTCCCTCTAATTGTTTGTGCTTTATTTTTAAACGGGGTATTGTAAGTGGCAGTGTTGGCTCCAAAGTTACATGCCCTACATGTAGCACATTTACGAAATCCATTACTGGAGGGCATCCATGTTTTTATGCTTGTAGACCCAGTGGAAATCTCTTTAGATAGGAGATTCCCTATGTTTTTAGACTTCCTGAACGTCACGCTAGGATGTTCTAATAACGTGGTTTTAAGAATAGGGTCTGTAAGAACAATGGGCCAATTCTTTTTCATGATATTGCGTATTTTGCGCTCCTGTCTGCTATACGTGGTGATTAGTCTTGGGGAACTATTGTCATCCGCTGTACTGAAATCTACCTCAGTGGTGCTGGGCAGCAGGGTGGATCTTGATCTTTCATTAGTTTTGTTCATGGCTTTGTCAAGGATGTCCTCGCTATACCCTCTTGCTCGCATGCGATCTAAGCATGCCCGACTACAGATGTTAAATTGTTCCGGCGTGCTGCAGATGCGTTTAAGGCGCAGCAATTCACCATAGGGTATGCTGGCAATTAGGTGGCGCGGATGAGCACTAGATGCATGTAATATTGCATTTCCAGCAGATGGTTTCCTATATGCTGTAGTGGTAAGTGTCTCATCAGTTACCAATATTTGGACATCTAAAAATTCAAGCATGGTGTCACTTATGTTAGATGTGAAGTGCAGATTGAACTCATTAATATTTAAAAGTTCAACAAACTTCAAAGCACTCTGCTTATTGCCTTTCCAAATAACAAAAACATCGTCTATATAACGAAGCCATGAGATCACATTGTTTTCAAATGTGGCTTTATGTTCCTTCATGAGGACCTGCTTTTCCCAAAACCCCACATGCAAGCATGCATAGCTTGGAGAAAAGCAGGCCCCCATGGCCACCCCCTGCTTTTGTCTATACAGTTCCTTCTCAAATGAAAAGTAATTGTTATTCAAGCACCATGAAATGAGGGAAATCAACATTTTGTTGTGCATAGCATATTCAGCAGGCCGTGTATTTAAGAAATGTTCCACACCACGTAAACCACATTCGTGCCTTATACTCGTATAGAGAGACTCTATATCTAGAGGTAATAAAATCCATTCCTTTGACCAGGTTATGTCATTAAGGTGCCGTAAAAAATCGCCAGTGTCTTTTAGATAAGAGGGCATTGTTCTTACCAGGTCCTGTAAATAGAAGTCAATGTATGAGCCCACATTTTCCGTCATACTTCCTATCGCCGAAATAATCGGACGTCCAGGAACCGGAACAGTGTTCTTATGAATTTTTGGTAGTAAATATAGATAGGGCAACCTTGGATGGGTGTTAAACAGGAACTTATGCTCATCATTTGATATCAGTCCCTCTGATTTCCACTTCGATAGTTCTTTTTTTAAATTCTCCTTTGCTTTGTTATATTTACTCCATGTTGTCAATTCATAACACTCTTTGTTATTTAGTTGTCTCTTGGCTTCCAAATCATACTGTTGTTTTGGCCACAGGACAACATTGCCCCCTTTATCAGATTTTTTAATGATAACAGAAGCATCCTTGGCTAGCTTATCTGTTAGTTTATTCAGAGCAATTTGTCGTTGATTGAGGATGACCTTTTTATTCTGGTTAACGGAACAATTCAATTCCTTAATTTCCTCCACGACACGATCATGAAAAACGTCGATTGCGTCCTTTGGCATCAGAGGAATAAATGCAGACTTGGGTTTGAAAGGACTTTCCCCTGCACCCTTCTGTAGTAAGTTTAACTCCTTTACTTTTGCTTGTGTGGGTGCCTGGGAATTCAATTCATCATCACGATTCAAACCATGTAAAGCCCATAATGCTGGTATTTCTCCTACTGACAGGCCAGAGGGGTTAGAGGCTTCCTGCTTGTTTTGTTTGTTTTCCCCTAGATCTTTAAGGGCATGAAACTTTTTAAGTTTTAACTTTCTGATGAAAAGAAATAAATCCACACGTGTAGATGCATAGTCAAAATTAGTGTTAGGACAAAAATTCAGACCCAAGGAAAGCAGCTGTTCTTCAGCTTTTGTCAGAGTTGTAGTGCTAAGATTAATTACGGTGTTGTCATTTATTGCTTTTTCTTCCGCCAGTAGTTTTGCCTCTTTTTTGGCTTCTCTTTTGCGTTTTCTCCGGGCGGTTTTTCTGCTGGTGTTCCGCCTTCGTCGGCTTGCTTCCTTTCTTTTCTTGGTCTCAAAGTTTTCAGACGGTCCTGCACTAAAAAATCCACCTCTTCGCCTAAGCCCGGGATAGCATCAGTGGGTTCCATGCTGCCTGAACTCACTGAGCTCAAACTGGATTCACTTGTGACAGATATTGTGTCTATTTCTTCCAGATCCCCAGTTGCTGTAGTCTGTTTAGTTTCCAAGATGTTTGGTTTAGTAGAAACTTTTCCTTTCATTTTGCGGATGTTTTCATATTTTTTTGCGAAAGTGTAGATTTGGCCTCTTTCATAATCCTCCAGGTCTCTGGCGAATTTGTGCACTTTTCTATTTTTTATCTTTTCTTCATATTTTTTCAAGCGCTCCTTAATTTCATTCATTTTTTTAGAAATCCAGTCCTGGTTTTCCATTTTACTTAAGTCATGTTCCATTTCCTCAATTTCTTTTGCGAGGGCTAACCGGTCAATGTCAGCATATTTAATTAGGATCCTGATCAGGTTCATTGATTGTTGTAGGTTGCTTTCCCCCCACTCTAGTAACATTGCGGGATTGGGGTGCTCAAAACTAGGAGCTAGGAGTATACGCAAACCCCGCGGAACCCGGTTGACCTCCACATATTTAGTCAGGGATTTACTCTCCCACCATTTTGTTAGCTCACTCCGCATTTTTTTCTCCAAATTTTTCAACAACAAGTTTGCATCTTTATTTGCGTCTTCGGCATGATCCTTCTGCGTTTTTTTCGGTACATTTTTATCCTTATTTTTAACCACATTGTCGAAGAGCGCATCAGCTTCCTGCTCTCTCTCCCGTACTGCGTTACTCAACATGATGCCAGTTTCCTTAGGTTATTGTTGACTGCAGTAATGATAGCCTGCACGTGTGCGCGCAACTTGGCTTTGTTACATATGAAATGGAAAAACACGCTGCGTTACGCCAAATCGTAGCCCCGTCTTGTGTATGCTTTTTTCAGATTACTCACCGGCGACGAGGTCAAGCCTTCGCGGGTCCTCCGACTCAAGCGTCGGCGTCCTCGAATACCGGTTTTCGTTCTAGTCGTAGCTCACAAGGGGTTTAGCCAGCCTGAAGATTTCCTTCCGGAGCAGTAGGGGTTGTCGGGTTGAAGGCGGCTTCCAGCACTCGAGGCGGGGTCCAGAAAGGCGAAAGCAACCAGAAACTTCCGCATTCGATATGGAGCAAAATTCTGTTCCCAGTTTGGACCACAGAAGTAACGGACCACCACACGGTTTGGCAGAGTGTCACAGCAAACTTTTATTATCCATTTGACAGCAGTTCAGGTAGGCATGACGCGTTTCGGGCAGGAACTGCCCTTGATCACATAACGGAAATGCAGATTGTATCACCTTAAATAGCGCACACACTCGTTTTTTTCTTTCTATAATCACACCACGTGTTCTAGTAATCCAAAACATAGAAAACAGACTTTTTTAGCGTGTTTGGTGTTTTACATGTGCACGAGGAATTGCAACTTTGCCCACATAAATAAAAGTATAGCAGCATATATATTGCACTAAAAATAGAGATTCTTTCAATGCAGTTCAAATTGCAACGAAAATATGACCGGGAGGAAAATATAGCGGGAGGGTAGAAATTACTATTCCCACTCTAGAGAGTGTAACAGTAGGGAAAGCGTTGGATAGCAGAGGGGTAAAAATTACTATTCCCACTCCAGAGAGTGCAACAGTAGGGAAAGCGTTGGATAGCGAAAGGGTAAACATTACTATTCCCACTCCAGTGAGTTTAACAGTAGGGAAAGTAATGATTTAACATATTAATAAAAATAAATTAAATATCAATACCAATAAAACATTCATTAAAATGAATTACCTATTTAATATTATAAAATAATTAATTACTTAGAAATACAAATACATATTAGTTATCAAACATTAATTACATATTCATAATTAATTAACAACTAATTAATTTTCAATAACAAAAAATAATTAATATTAACAAATAATATCAATTCATAATTAACAGCAAATTAATTATCAATGAACAAAAAGTATTTTTAATATGTCATTAATTACAATTACATTACTTCCCACCCTCTTCCCCTATAAACCCACAACCCGCTACAGAAAATAAATTAATACAACTATCATAATTATCAAATAATTAATTAATAGAAATTAATTACCACTTTATAAAAATTAACGATCAACTAAAAATTGATTACCAATAAATTCAAAATAAATACCAATCAATAAATACAAATATTTAATTAATTACAATGACATTACTTCCCACACTATTCCCCCAAAAACTCACAACCCGCTACAGAACCAAAAAGCAAAATTAAATTAAAAAGAATTAATAATTGCTAAAAAATAATATTTAATTAGATATAATTAAAAAACCTTCCACCCTATTCCCCTATAAACCCACAACCCGCTACAGAATTAAATTACGCAAAAATTAAATAACATAAAATGAATTACTTAATATAAATTAAACATGCATTACAAAAATAATATACACTTTTCACACATGTACTAACATACAAAACACTTTAAAAAATTTGATATTATTAAAAATTCAATATATTTTAATGCCTATATTATATACTTTGATATTTTAAACTTCTATATTTTGACAATCGATAATATATTACTTACCTTTAATTCAATATTTTTAACCACTATATTGTGTCCATTCGATATTTTGTCCATTCTATATTTTTACTTCGATATTATGTCCATTCTATATTTTGAATTCGATATGTCTAGTTACCCTCTACGCTATGCCACTCCACTCTTCTACACTCCACTGTGAGGAATTCCACTTTACGCTATTCCTTTTTATGCTGCTCCACTTTATGGTATTCCATTCTACGCCACTACAGTGTACGTCACTCTACTCTAGGCCACTCCATTTCATCACACTCTCCTCCACTCTATAGAACTTTACTCTACAAAAATAACTAAGCTCCATGGCACTTTATGGCATTCAGCTCCACTCTATCCCTGTACATTTCACTGTCCAACTCTATACTCCACTATTTGACCGTACAATCCAATGTACAACAATCTGTTCCACTAAACAACACTTCTCTATAGGACAAAGCACTACACTCCACTGTACGGGACCTCACTCCACTTTTACTAACTATGCTACGCAAGTACACTTCACTCCATGCCACTCTAATCTACGGCACACCAATACACTCTATTGTACTTTATTCCACATTACGTTACACCACTCCAATCTACTCCACTCCACAGTACAAGACTTTACTTCATTCTATGCTACTATACAACAATTCACTTTATGTAGCTCCACTGTTTCATACAATACTGTACTCTATACAACTCCGTTCTTTAATACTCTACTACGCTGTATGCCATTCTCTGACGCTTTACATTAGAAATGGGGGTCTCTAGTTGGCAGAGGTAGGTACCTTTGTCCAAATAGGGACTCTTGCTTCTAGTCTGGGAAAAGGGGGATACACTTATAAAATAACCCCAGCTCACCTCCTTGATAGCTTGGCACGAGCAGACAGACTTATCTCAGCGGCAGTGGGTAAACTCAAAGCATTTGTGAACACATACAGTAATACAGTGAAAACACTACAAATGGACACCACACCAGTTTAGAAAAATAAGTCATCTTTATCTAAACCAAACAAAACCAAAATGACAAAAATCCACAATACAGAAATAAAAACGCAACACTGCCACACACACACAAACAAAAAGGGGTCAGAAGAGAAGAAAAGCCAGAAAGATCTCAATCATGGCATCTGATCCCTCTAGAACTAAACTCTTTCCCAAAAGATTCTCACCTGGACATTTTAGCTGCTTACAGCAGCAAATTCCCCGGGCTACAAATACAGGCCCTGCTGTGTACGCACTTGGCTTATAATTCGGATGGGGTTGGTAACTTCTTTATCGGCCCCATCAGAATTAAAAGAGCACCCGTAGTCAATCCATATTTCATCTATTCTTTCAGTTCGTATTGGCACAGGAGTGACTTTGGCAACAAAAAAAACTGAGCTCATGGGATTGAGCTGATGGACTGAGCTGCCATTATCTGTTTACAGAGATCTAAGTTTTTTTTTCGAAGCCGTGTAAAAGGAAGGGGAAGAACAATAACAAGCGGTGCATGACGAAATATATGAGATGTTCTATTGTAAAATGTGCACGAATTAACGGTTTGAACTGCTATATTAGAGTGTTTTCTCAGTCAACAAAAGATTTCCTATGAATATAATTATGATAATTATTATCGTCATTGCATAGTTGGAAATATTAATAATAATGTACAATTTGCTAAACCAGCACATTAAAAACACGTGTTAATACAATATCCTAAGAAATTACAATGAATAATATTTTCATGGATAATCGCTACTTTGCAGCACTTGTGAGAATTACACGAAAATATACTGTTTTCTTATCATTCAGCAAACAAGGGACTGCTTTTTATGATAGTCTTTCTTCTGCATCAGAGCAACCTACATAGAATACATGCATCGTTATGCATAAACCATCCTTTTTCAACACCCACCCATCATACATGTCTAACATGCTAAGCAGGTGAGATGTCTATCATGCGTTTTTCAACTCAACAATAGCGACGTAACCATGAGGTGACATGTGGCCTTGATGACCCACTCTACTACACGTAAGAGATGCACCTCATGCCTTAGTCATCCATGTACATTAGGATGCAGTGTGTTATCCTCTGCACCAAGAATCTGTCAACCACACATCTGTGACCTTACCTCTCCTCAATTATCTCTCCCCTCCTTTAGGACACAAGATTGTCCACACCATTTTCTCTCTGCTGAATATTTCCTTGACCGCCATCTGCAGAGCTGGTAAGCTATCCTTCTTCCTCCATAATTAGGATGAGATGTGTGCCCGTCTGGTGGGGTACATGAGGCTGTGACAACCTTTGCCAACCTCCATGATGATGTCTCATAGAGATAATGAGGTCAGGCCATGTTATGCATGTTCAACTTTTTGTAGAAATACTAAGTGCAGTTATAGTATAAGCTACATTTCCCTCACTCGTAGCTACCAGGAGATAGGAATACCTGGCTACCAAAATCAATTGATCTCCTGCACTCCAGCTCCAAAGCTTGAGAAAACGTCCTGGCGAAGCCAAGGGACAGAACATTACAGCATTTACTTTTATTACTTTTTTTAATGTGAGTTCAGTTTTAACAGCGGGAAGCACTCTGGAATATTGCAAAGCAGGTGCCAGGCTAGATTTTTTTTGAAGACGCAAAACCAAAGTATTGTTTAGCAGGCAATCTATCTGCAGGTTTTAGAAGGTGGTTAAGACGTTCTTACCTGGACTGAAATATGTTGGGGCAGATTTACAAGCCCCTTGCGCCACATTTAGGCCGCCGTTATGCCTCTTCTGTGACGCTGCGGTGGCGTAAACCATGTGCCATGGTTCGCCGTATTTACAACGTGAAGCATCCAGGTAGATGCGTCACATTGTAAAGCCCTGAGCCACATGAACCCTGCGTCAAGTTTCATGTGGGCATTCCGGGACAGGGGGCGTTCTGTCGCAGAAACACCTCATAAAATTGACACAGTGAAATCTTCAAGATTTGACTGAGTCACTTTTACGGCCATGTTGCATCAAAACCCTGCGCCTGCTTGAAGCAGGCGTAAGGAGTGACGAAGCATGTTAGGCATAGGGAGCCCCTGAGCCTTGCTGGAGCTGCGTCGTGATTGCGACATAACTCTAGCAATGCCCCGCCGTTACGCCAGTGGATGAGACACGCATCTGCCCATCTGTGCGCCACGGCGCACCGCATTGTAAATGCAGCGCATCAGTGGTGGCGCATGGGTGGTTTTGCATGTCGCAAGTTTTCTGGCGCATCCATGCTGATTTGCAAAGATGCACCAGACCTTGCAAATCTGCCCCGTTATATTTTGATCTCTTGCTTAGATGTTGTGTGGAAGTCCATACTCCCAATATTTGTTAAAAGGCAGCATGCTTAATTTGCAGTGGATCACCGGCTTGTTGCAGCTTGGGAAAGTTTGTCCTTTATGTACATAATATTGTAATATAAGTAATTATACCTCACTCACCTAGAGTCTACATAGAAGCACTCTGTTGTTTTCTGTACCCTTAAGCGATCTACAAGCATGCAGTTTTAAATGAATCTCATTTTTAGAATTCTTAGCCCTTCCCTTGGGACTAAAGTCAACCCAAATTGTTGTTTTGAAGGGCTTGGCATCAATGGTTCTGCATCTGAACGGAGTTGATAAATACTGAGGGCCTGATTATGAGTTGGGTGGTTACTCCTAAATCGTGACTAAACCCCTGTTTAAGCTTGGGTTATAGTTACGAGTTTTTCATTATTTAATACATACAATAATTATTTGATGTGCTTAACAACTCAACCTTCATTAAGTTTCAGCAGGTCAAACATGTCGAAATTTTATAGGGGAAAACCATACTGTATTTACCAATCCATGTGGATTTTATTGTGTTTAGCACCAACATTTGCATATTATTCTCCAACAACTCATACTAGGTGGTATAAATTGCACTCGAAAAATAACGTACCCCATTGTATCAGAATTTATTATGTGTGATAAATGACACCTATACTCGTAATGAGGCCCAAAATCTTTTCCTCTATCACTGTCACACGATTTCTGGGGTGTAGTATGATCCACGCATTTGGCTTAATCATAAACAAGAATGAAATCAAATACTCTTCCTTACCTTCAGGATGAGTTCATTGGTGCTCCATTCTTAACCTAAGTCTGACATATTTTTCTTCCCTCTGCAAGCGCTTTAAATCCCAGAGTTCAGCTAAAATCTCTCCTAAGGCCGAAGAATGCTCCTGTCTATCAGTGGCTGTGGTTGCTGTAATCATGGTGGCCTGTGTGTTTCGGTTTCATTCTCACTTTCAACACATTTTAGGGCATTAGGAGTTGTAATTGTAAGTGTAATTGTAATTGTAAGCATACTTTTAGAGCGCAGCTGTCCCCCAGAGGGTATCCTGGCGCTTTGACCAAAAACATTACTTACAAGATGTTAACACTTTGCTTCTCAAATAATCTATCTTCCTATATATTTCAAGCACTCCCTGAAACCTTCTCTCCAGTGGTGGCTGAAGGAAGCACACATTTGTATGTAGGTTGAGCTTCAGCCATCCTTTCCACCAATTATGACAATGGAGGCTAGCCTCAGAAGATGCAGTCTCGCATTGTACTTGACACCAGCTCAGGGTCTGCAGTTAGTTCATGAATAGGAAAATAATTATTATGAGAATGACAGTGTTTGCTTTGAAGATCAAGGAATGATTTTGTGAGAATAGAAATTCAGGTTGCACAGTTGCAAGAATTTGGCACCATGCCTCTCTCCACAGCTCTCATGTGCCCCCCATTTTGTTGAGGGCAGAGTCTCCCCTACATTCTCTTCAGAAATCTTACCACTGGGCACAGAAAAAATGTGTTGGCCGATAGTCTAATTTGGGTGTTTCTATACTCAGTGAGCTTCCATCCCAGTCAGGATATCAAAAGACGTTTGGGTTCTCCATGAATTGACATCTTTGCCTTCAAACAGAACCCTTTGATGCCTATGTTATGCAAGATGGGGAATGCACCTGAGGCTTGGAGGTGGATCCTTCCTCCTCAATGACCTTGATGGCTGCTGTTTGCTACTCCCCTGTTCCACTTTTTGCCTAAGATTTTACACAAGATCAGGAAGTTGAGGATTTTGCATGTCCTAAGGTGTTGCAGTACCTATTTTGCTTTTTTTTAGATGCTGTCCTGAGTAAACCCTTCAATGACCACCTCTTCCACTTTGGCAGCCTGTTGAGTCCCTCAACTAAGTGTCTCATTTATGGTTGATGAAAAGGAGGCTGAACAGTCAAGTCTTTTTAACTTATGTGTAGGTAATGAGATGGAAGGTGTAATTCATTTTGCAAAAGCATCCTTTTACCATTGGAAGTCCTTCTTCACCTGGTGTTTTTATCGTATTATGTCCTCTTTTGGTTGTGATCTGTGAAAATCCATTACAAATGTGGAATTTTTCAAAGTACAGACATATCTGAAAAGCAGCAGAGCACTGTACAGGGACAAAGTCAAGGAAATAGTAAGTGAGGGATTAGATTGGCAGCTGGTTTCTGAGATTCAAAGCAGAGATGTTGTGATGCATGGGCAAAGTGGTGTCTGGCCAAGGACCCCAGCCTTTCAGGGCACCCCTGATAGAGCCAACACTGTTCTGCAGAGTCTCTTGTCCTGATGATATTGAATAATTCCTAAACCGATTGTTTTAAGAATTGTTCTTTAAATTAAATTTTAATGTGGGTGAATGGTGAGAGTCTACTACACACATTTTGCAAGAAATGTTGTGTTTTTTTCCATGCAACATCCATAAAAACATTTCTTTAAGATCAAAACAGAACCTCACATATGAGAAATGGGAAAGTGTCACAAAGATTATTTGCAGTTATATTAGTGAGCTGTTGCTGTGTTACAATATTAAAAACAAAACGTTGTGCTTCCCACTGACAAAGTGGAAGCATCCCCTGACGCACAGCCGTTAAATCCTACTGGGAATCACCCAGAGTTCCTCCAAAGTTCAAAAATAAGATTTTTTAAATGTTTGTATATTTCTTTATTTTTCAAAAATTATTATATTTGATTGAATTCATCAGTTTTTTTCCATGGATACATTTTTAGTACTTAAGTCCAATGCATTTCGGTCAATTAGACCTTCATCTGGGACCACATAAGCTGAAACAAGGTATAACAAAAAAACGTGTCACAAAAATAGCTCTATATGAAAAGTAACATGATACATATACATTAATCATGGTGACTGATTGTGAAATACACCCCAGTGCATGAACCAGCTTCTGTGTTATAGTGACAATTTTTCACAAAAAACGCCCGTGTGGGCACTCACATTTGCAGTGATAGTCAACATCTCATGTCTTATGTTTGTGGTCACTTGGATAAAGCTGTTAAGGAAAATATGTGGATAACTTCAATACAATGCCTGCGTTCGTATTTCTGAATGTTCAACAACCGAATTTGCACTCGGTGTTAAGTTTAACGAGTTATTCACTTACTTTCTCGACGCCAAAAACAGCGTCTTCTCTCTCCTAGTCTCGGTTAACCAGTACGGTCGATCTTCCGGCATCCATTAGACGCCGGACCAATCGGTGTCCATATAACTTTCACTGCGCTAATAGTAATACACACAGTTGTTGTAATTGGACGATTCCCGGTCATGTGATCGGGATAACGTCCAATCCTATTCTGTTCTTAGTTCAAAGGCGTGTGGATTAGATATATCATAACGTAAATGCAAACCTAATCAGTGTGTAAATTCATCAAACAGTGAGCGCTTTGATGTTGACCAATGTTAAAAAACAATAAAGATGATAATAAAATGTAACATTTAGAATATTTAAATAAAAATTAGAAATAGATGGCTATTGCATCTCCAGTATGGGTAAGGCAAAGCACGAAGTGTGCTTAATTCTGCATGTTGTTAAATTCATAGGTAGCACATAAATTCTACCCGATCATTGAGTCCACAGGGCTTTTGGGTATTCAACAAGTACATCCAGCTATTCTCCCTCTGAAGGAGAAATCTGTTATTATCACGACCTTCTCTTTTTTCAATTACTTCCAGGATAGTAAATTGAAGTTGGGAAACATTGTGTTTAGCTTCATTGAAATGTACTGCTGTTGTGGACTTGGCATTGGCTGTTCTTATATTTGATTTGTGTTCATTTAGTCGCGTTTTTATTTTTCTAGTTGTTTTCCCCACATATGCCTTTCCACATGGGCATTTAAGCATGTAAATAGCGTTGCTCGTGTCACAGGTGGCATTGACTTGTAACTTGATATTGTGTCCCTTCATAGGATGTGTGATCGTATTTCCTCTTATGATGTTATTACAGTGACCGCACTGTAAACATGGTCTTGTTCCTCGGTACATCTCGTCTTTGGAAGTCTTTTGTTTCAATAGTTCTCCTAGATTTTTACTGCGGGTAAAGGCAAAGATTGGCTGTTGTTCGAAACTGGGTTTAAAATCAATTTCCGCTCTAAGGATACTCCAATGTGTTCTTATAATTTTTTTGAATCTGTAACTCATGGTTGAGTATTTTGATACCACTGTCATTCTTTCCTGTTTGTTCCTTATTTGTGTTTTCAATAGTTCTGTCCTCGGTATCTTCTTCACTTTTTCAATGGATTGTTCAATAAGAGTATTGGGATATCCTCTTTTTCGGAATCTGTCCCCCATCGTTTTCAAAGTAAGGTCAACTTTGCTCTCCTCCGACGTGATTCTTTTAGCTCTCATCATTTGAGATATTGGTAAATTCTTTTTTAGTGACTCTTGATGAAAGCTTTGAAAGTGAACTGTGTTATTTCTATCAGTTGATTTTCTGTGCATTTCCATTTCAATTTTACTTTCTTTTAGATTCACTCGCACATCCAGAAATGTTATTGTGGATTTAGAAGTTTCCCATGTCAATTGAATTCTGTCATTTTTCTGGTTTAGTTCCGTTAAGGCTTGTTGTAATGTGTCTTCTGTGTTCTTCCAAATTAAAAATATGTCATCTATATAGCGGACAAACATTGTCAAATTGTTTGTCCATGTTGGGTTGTGTAATATATGCTCTTCTTCATAAGCCTTCATGTACAGATTCGCATATACAGGGGCCGCAGAATTGCCCATCGATGTCCCGACTAATTGTTGGTACCAATCATCATTAACCTTAAAGTAACTGTGGTATAACGTAAAGATTACCAGTTCTAGAAGAAATATTTGCATGGATTTATCGTGATCAGTTGCCAGAATAGCTTGTTCCATTGCTTCGATGCCACTTCCGTGGGGTATCGAAGTATATAGGGATTTCACATCCGCTGTACATAGAATCAGTTCCTCATCATCTCTCAGTTCCAATTGATTTAGCTTGGTCAAGAAGTCGGTGGAGTCTCTGATGTATGTTGTCATGTTTTGAACTGAAGGTTGCATGTATTTATCTATGAATTTCCCTATGGCTTCATGTATACTGTTTATTGTGGATACAATTGGACGCAGTGGAGGGTCCATTAGATTTTTATGCACTTTGGGCATCATGTAGAACGTCGGACTGTTAGGATTTTCTTTCAACAGAAATTTCTTCGTTTTGTCATTTATGGTACCATTCTCCCTTGCTTTGTTGATTATTTCAGTCAGTTTTTTGGTGTATTCTTTTGTAGGATTTGAATGCAATTTGGAATAGGTATTAGAATCAGCTAGATGTTCTTCGACTTTTTGTTGGTACATAGAAGCTTGCATTATAACAAGGGCTCCGCCTTTATCAGCCTTGGTGCATCTGATCTCTTTGTTTTCAGCAAGTTTTTTCAAAGTATCCAAATCTTTGTTGGTCAGGTTTCTGCGAGGTCTTTTTTCAAACTTTATCTTGTTCAAGTCCTGCTTTACCATGGTTTCAAATAGATCAAGGGTTTTATGACTTGATGGTGCCATGAAAGTACTTCTGGTTCGTAATCCTTTCAGTTGATCCTGTTCAGTTGTCAAGGGTTTATCCACTACATGGTCAAAAAAATATCGTAACCTTAGTTTCCGCATCAGTTTGAAAAAACTAATTTCTAATTCCAGTGGGTTCGTCAAGGTGGTGGGAACAAAAGAAGTACCCTTTTCTAAGACTGTGAGTTCTTGATCTGTTAATTTATAGTTTGATATATTGATCACTAGGTGGGTTTTGGTGTAGTCTTCTTTTTCTCTTTCTCCTTTATTTTCGTTGTCATGCTTCTTGTATTTGGAGGTTCGTTTTCTCCTCCTGGATCTTCTTGTGGGTTTGGGCCTTCGGCTAAAAAATGATCCTCTGTGGTACCACTTGTTGCTGAGGTTGTAGGTTCTTCAATGGGCTTATCTGTTCCAGTAGTTCCCTTCTTAGTGGTCCTTTCTTCATTAGATTGTGCATTCTGTGTTGTTTTTTTAGATGGATAATTTCTGTTAACAGGCCCAAACCCACAAGAAGATCCAGGAGGAGAAAACGAACCTCCAAATACAAGAAGCATGACAACGAAAATAAAGGAGAAAGAGAAAAAGAAGACTACACCAAAACCCACCTAGTGATCAATATATCAAACTATAAATTAACAGATCAAGAACTCACAGTCTTAGAAAAGGGTACTTCTTTTGTTCCCACCACCTTGACGAACCCACTGGAATTAGAAATTAGTTTTTTCAAACTGATGCGGAAACTAAGGTTACGATATTTTTTTGACCATGTAGTGGATAAACCCTTGACAACTGAACAGGATCAACTGAAAGGATTACGAACCAGAAGTACTTTCATGGCACCATCAAGTCATAAAACCCTTGATCTATTTGAAACCATGGTAAAGCAGGACTTGAACAAGATAAAGTTTGAAAAAAGACCTCGCAGAAACCTGACCAACAAAGATTTGGATACTTTGAAAAAACTTGCTGAAAACAAAGAGATCAGATGCACCAAGGCTGATAAAGGCGGAGCCCTTGTTATAATGCAAGCTTCTATGTACCAACAAAAAGTCGAAGAACATCTAGCTGATTCTAATACCTATTCCAAATTGCATTCAAATCCTACAAAAGAATACACCAAAAAACTGACTGAAATAATCAACAAAGCAAGGGAGAATGGTACCATAAATGACAAAACGAAGAAATTTCTGTTGAAAGAAAATCCTAACAGTCCGACGTTCTACATGATGCCCAAAGTGCATAAAAATCTAATGGACCCTCCACTGCGTCCAATTGTATCCACAATAAACAGTATACATGAAGCCATAGGGAAATTCATAGATAAATACATGCAACCTTCAGTTCAAAACATGACAACATACATCAGAGACTCCACCGACTTCTTGACCAAGCTAAATCAATTGGGACTGAGAGATGATGAGGAACTGATTCTATGTACAGCGGATGTGAAGTCCCTATATACTTCGATACCCCACGGAAGTGGCATCGAAGCAATGGAACAAGCTATTCTGGCAACTGATCACGATAAATCCATGCAAATCTTTCTTCTAGAACTGGTAATCTTTACGTTATACCACAGTTACTTTAAGGTTAATGATGATTGGTACCAACAATTAGTCGGGACATCGATGGGCAATTCTGCGGCCCCTGTATATGCGAATCTGTACATGAAGGCTTATGAAGAAGAGCATATATTACACAACCCAACATGGACAAACAATTTGACAATGTTTGTCCGCTATATAGATGACATATTTTTAATTTGGAAGAACACAGAAGACACATTACAACAAGCCTTAACGGAACTAAACCAGAAAAATGACAGAATTCAATTGACATGGGAAACTTCTAAATCCACAATAACATTTCTGGATGTGCGAGTGAATCTAAAAGAAAGTAAAATTGAAACGGAAATGCACAGAAAATCAACTGATAGAAATAACACAGTTCACTTTCAAAGCTTTCATCAAGAGTCACTAAAAAAGAATTTACCAATATCTCAAATGATGAGAGCTAAAAGAATCACGTCGGAGGAGAGCAAAGTTGACCTTACTTTGAAAACGATGGGGGACAGATTCCGAAAAAGAGGATATCCCAATACTCTTATTGAACAATCCATTGAAAAAGTGAAGAAGATACCGAGGACAGAACTATTGAAAACACAAATAAGGAACAAACAGGAAAGAATGACAGTGGTATCAAAATACTCAACCATGAGTTACAGATTCAAAAAAATTATAAGAACACATTGGAGTATCCTTAGAGCGGAAATTGATTTTAAACCCAGTTTCGAACAACAGCCAATCTTTGCCTTTACCCGCAGTAAAAATCTAGGAGAACTATTGAAACAAAAGACTTCCAAAGACGAGATGTACCGAGGAACAAGACCATGTTTACAGTGCGGTCACTGTAATAACATCATAAGAGGAAATACGATCACACATCCTATGAAGGGACACAATATCAAGTTACAAGTCAATGCCACCTGTGACACGAGCAACGCTATTTACATGCTTAAATGCCCATGTGGAAAGGCATATGTGGGGAAAACAACTAGAAAAATAAAAACACGACTAAATGAACACAAATCAAATATAAGAACAGCCAATGCCAAGTCCACAATAGCAGTACATTTCAATGAAGCTAAACACAATGTTTCCCAACTTCAATTTACTATCCTGGAAGTAATTGAAAAAAGAGAAGGTCGTGATAATAACAGATTTCTCCTTCAGAGGGAGAATAGCTGGATGTACTTGTTGAATACCCAAAAGCCCTGTGGACTCAATGATCGGGTAGAATTTATGTGCTACCTATGAATTTAACAACATGCAGAATTAAGCACACTTCGTGCTTTGCCTTACCCATACTGGAGATGCAATAGCCATCTATTTCTAATTTTTATTTAAATATTCTAAATGTTACATTTTATTATCATCTTTATTGTTTTTTAACATTGGTCAACATCAAAGCGCTCACTGTTTGATGAATTTACACACTGATTAGGTTTGCATTTACGTTATGATATATCTAATCCACACGCCTTTGAACTAAGAACAGAATAGGATTGGACGTTATCCCGATCACATGACCGGGAATCGTCCAATTACAACAACTGTGTGTATTACTATTAGCGCAGTGAAAGTTATATGGACACCGATTGGTCCGGCGTCTAATGGATGCCGGAAGATCGACCGTACTGGTTAACCGAGACTAGGAGAGAGAAGACGCTGTTCTTGGCGTCGAGAAAGTAAGTGAATAACTCGTTAAACTTAACACCGAGTGCAAATTCGGTTGTTGAACATTCAGAAATACGAACGCAGGCATTGTATTGAAGTTATCCACATATTTTCCTTAACAGCTTTATCCAAGTGACCACAAACATAAGACATGAGATGTTGACTATCACTGCAAATGTGAGTGCCCACACGGGCGTTTTTGTGAAAAATTGTCACTATAACACAGAAGCTGGTTCATGCACTGGGGTGTATTTCACAATCAGTCACCATGATTAATGTATATGTATCATGTTACTTTTCATATAGAGCTATTTTTGTGACACGTTTTTTTGTTATACCTTGTTTCAGCTTATGTGGTCCCAGATGAAGGTCTAATTGACCGAAATGCATTGGACTTAAGTACTAAAAATTTATCCATGGAAAAAAACTGATGAATTCAATCAAATATAATAATTTTTGAAAAATAAAGAAATATACAAACATTTAAAAAATCTTATTTTTGAACTTTGGAGGAACTCTGGGTGATTCCCAGTAGGATTTAACGGCTGTGCGTCAGGGGATGCTTCCACTTTGTCAGTGGGAAGCACAACTTTTTGGATTATTCAATGAGTGTCTGGCAAGAGGCGCTGCCTTGACTGCACGCAAAAATTGACAAAAGTTATAAACTACAAGGATAAATATAATACACCAAGAAAGGCAGTGCGCTCAAAAAACCTCGTATCTTTTCACAATATTAAAAACACACATCACATCTCTGAATATTAGATGTGAAAACATTTAAAATTTGGATGTGTTTGTCTATGCACTGTCAGTGACCTGGCCAAAGAGGGCATAAAAGTGCTGAAATTGGATCATAAATGTAAAACATGGAACCCCAAGTGACATTTGGCTAAGGGCCCCAAAATCCTTAATATGTCACGGAGTCAAAGTGGCCTATTGCAACATACTTATGTAGCAGTCTTTAAAGAGATGTGTCTTCAGCTCTTTCCTAAACTGGAGCAGTGTTTGGCTGGTCCTGGTGGACATAGGCCTGTTGCTACTGGCCCTGGGAGAACCTTAGTCTCCAATGTGATGGCATTCTGGCTGCTGGTGTGTCAAAAGTCACTGCATAGTGAGCTTGTCAGCAAAGTCTGCAGGCTCGCTGATCATTTTGCCTTTGTAGAGGATGGAGCTAGCTTTAAGTATGGTAAATGAGTCAAGGAAGTTCTGTCAGATGAGTGCGATGTGATCATACTTTTTCAGACTCTTTGATAGAAATTGGGTTGATGGTTGACTGGTGTGTAATCCCTGGTCACACAGGAACCAGAATCCTAAAGAGAGTAAGGCACAAACAACCCCCAAATTAACCAGTGCTCATCCCCTGGTAGCTTAGCACAGACCAGTCACGCTTAACTTGCAGGCAATATGTAAAGTATTTGTGCAAAACTTCAAACAGTAAAACAGGGAAAACACTGCACACAAAAATCACACACCTATGTTAGAAAAATTAGTATATTTTAAGAAATTAAACAAGACCAAAATGACAAATCAAATTAGGGAATTCAAAGATATTAAATTTAATTTCTTCATGGCGAAAGTAGTGCCAGGAAGCACAAACAACAACAAGGGATATCTGGTTGCACCGGACCAGGACAAAGTCACAAGTTCAGCGTGACCGCAAAAAAGTTCAAGCCGGCTATAGGGACCAGGTTAGGCATGCTGAACAAAGTACCTTAAATATTGGTTGCAGAGCCTTGTGTACATTCGAGGCGAAGAAGCGTCACGCAGTTGATGTGATGTGTCAGTTCACAGATGTGACAAGGTTGTCGATGAGAGATGTGAGGACCTGGGTCAGAGATGCACCACGCCTTTGGTGATGCATCAGTTCTGAAGATGCGAGTAGGGTGCAGACCTTCTGTGTCTGGCCTATTCCATGCAGCAGCAGCAATGCATCAGTCCTGCTTGAGGATTCACCGTTCAGCCGAGAAGGTGCATCGTACGGCTACAGAATGTGCCACCCAGCACAAAAGATACATCAGTTCTGCTAGTAAGCACCTTAGGCCCACTTCCAAGGGTCCAGAACTGAGTTGGAATGAATTGGCGGCATAGACTCACAGATGGCAGAATCCATAGGCAGATTTAAAGTTGTTGGAAGCCTTTTATATCCCTGAGGTGTCGGATCAGGAGGCCAGTCAACTAGCCCTTGGTGTCACTCTGGGTTCTGGGTTCAAGAGTTGCTGGTCGAGTCCTTCTCACCCAGGCAAGGAGGGCAGCAGGTCAGCACAGCAAAGCAGGAGTGCAGAAAAATATCAGTCCACCAGAGTAGCAGTCCGGCAGAGTGGCATACCTTTCAGCAGCACAGTAGTCTTTCTTCCTGGCAGAGAATCCACAGGTCCAGAAGTGTACGGATGTGGTGGTGTCTGAGGTCCTTCTTTTATACACAGTTGTGCAATTGAAGTAGGAGAAACGTTTGGAGACATGCCTATGAAGGAAAAAGATGCCCTGCTCTGACAGCCCTGGCTCGAGACTAACTGCAGGTTGTAGGCAGCCCTTTGTGTGGGGCCAGGACACAGCCTATTCAGGTGTAAGTGAGACTGGATCCAGCTCCTCCTTCCCATGCTGTCAGGATAACCCACTCAGTTACACCTAAGTTTCCATTGTGTTTGGCTAAGTGGAATAAACAAAGCCCAACTACACCCAGTCACATGACCAGAGACAGGCTGGAGACGCCAGATGACTAAGGAAAGAAAATGCCAATTTTCTTGAAGCAGCATTATCAGAATTTGTGTATTTAAATCCGACTTCACCATACGTTAGGATTTTAAAGTAGGGTTCCAAAGACAACAAACATGAACCAGTTATATTTTCCCATTTGAAAATACATCTATACAATTAAATAAGGTAATCCCAATGTTGTCCTATAAGAGATTTATATAAATGCAATTTGCAAAGTTGACAGTTAGAACAAGTGAAAACTTATAGATACCTGGTTGTACTGTTTGATGAGAAGGGCTCATTTTTACAAAGTAAAACAGAACTGACAAAAAGAAGCTGCCTACTTATTAATTTTCGATCATTGCATAGTTCTTTGGTAGGGCCTACCCATCTCCCACTATTATAGGGCATAAAAGCAAAAGTGATTGGTCTGACCATCACGTCATAACATTCGCGATACCTACAATGAAAAAGGGCACGACCGTGCAACCACGCAAGGTCAAGAAAATGATCCGAGACACAAAAGAGGCTAATATTGAACTATTGGTTGAAAGATGTGAGAAAGACCTGAAGCCACCTAACAATAAGCAAAACGTCAATGAGCTAACAGATCACTACATAACCTCGATCGGTAATATCGTCAATGACACCATGCCTCAAAAACTGAAAAAAGTCTCAGAGAAGCCAAAAAATCCCTGGTTTAATGAATCACTGAACGAAGACAGGCGCAAACTGAGAATGGCCAAAAGGAAATGGAGACAACATCCCTCCTCCCCTGAGCTGAAAGCCCTCAGAAAAACCAGAAACGAATACAACAAAAAGATAATCAACTCCAAAAAAGAATATATCAGAACTGAGCTGGACAGTGCCATAAACAGACCACGAAAACTCTTCGAGATTTTAAAACAACAATCAAATAAACTAGCCAAGACAGTTCAAGAGAATACAAAAACTCCCATAAGCTGCGAGGAATTCTCCTCATTTTTCACGGAAAAATCCAATCTGCTAGAAGTTAAACTCACAAGTGCAGCAGCTAACCTTATGACCCTTCCTCCACCTAAAAATGAGACCAATGTGTCAACAGAGGGTCTCCAAACAAAGAATAAGGCAAACTAGGACACATTTGAATTATACGACCAGGGAAAGATCGCCAAAATGCTGGCGGAACTTAGACCGAACAACCACTATCAAGACCCTCTACCGGGAAAGTGTGTAAGAGAAATCAGCCACACTCTAGTTCCGATCTGGACTGAGATAATAAATGCTTCACTTGCACAAGGGACCCTCCCTGACAGCCTAAAAACAGGGCAGGCAGTGCCCATCATCAAAAAACCGACAGCTGATGCAACAGACCCGAATAACTACCGACCAGTGACCAACATCCCTCTACTGTCCAAACTCATTGAGAAGTGCGTGCAGAGGCAACTAAGTCACAACATCACTAAGTTCTCGCTACTTGATGATTGTCAATCAGGATTCAGAACAGGGCACAGTACTGAAACTGCGATCCTGCATATTGTTGATGACGCCTTACAAGCCCTAGACCGTAATCAATCATGCCTACTGATCCTCCTAGACCTGTCATCAGCATTTGACACGGTAAAGCACGAAGTACTAATGACCAGGCTACAAAACAGGATGGGCTTGTCCGGAAACGTGCTGAAATGGTTCAATTCTTTCCTACAGAACAGGACTCAGCGATTCCTGGTTAATCAAGCAATCTCTTCCCGGCGCCCCAATGCAATCTGGGTCCCACAAGGCTCAACGCTATCCCCAGACTTATTCAACTTATATGTAGAACCTTTCACGGAGATCCTTCAGAAATCTCAGATATCCTATCATATGTATGCAGATGACACGCAAATATACATAAAGATTGCCTCCCTTGATGACATCGACCTAATGAACAAGACACTAAAGAGAGCGTTGCGATGGTTAACAATGAACCATCTGAAACTAAACGCCCAGAAAACAGAATTTCTGCTAATTTCACCGACAAGGAGCCAATCTGAAGTTAAGGAATGGACTAAATTGGTGACGGCGCTAAACTGCACCCCGACCCTAGTTAACTCAGCCAAATCACTAGGAATCACGCTAGATGAGAACCTCGACATGAAAGACCACATTAACTCTATGGCCAAGAGCGCCCGCTTCCACTTGAATTACTTAAGAAAACTGAAACCCTTTCAGGGCCGGTTCTAGGCTCATGGTGGCCCTGTGCAGGGAGCGTACGTGGGGGCCCCGGAAGAGGGGGTCCGGACGGGGCGGAGCTCAGGAAGGTGTTTTAATAATACGTCCAGAAAAGTCGTTAGATGACCAGTACCGGCGGCTGCTCCTACCCTTCGGAATTCGTCTCAGAACGATACAATTTAGGAGGAGGAGGGCATTGTGTCCTATTTGGCTACCGCCAGTCAGGACTGAGGGTCACTGGCAGAACTACATAGGGGGTTCAGTACTGTTGCTTGTCAAACTGAGGTCCGCTGGCAGACAAAAGGGCCTATTTGCTCCGGAGCCCCCAATGAAGTCAACCATGTAGCTTGGCTTAGTCACGCCAAAAACCTCCAGCTTGTTATTGATATATAGAAGTTCATTTCACACAAGGCCTAGTGACAGAGAAATCACACACTGCTTTTGTGTTCTGACATTCTTGACATGCTTTACATCATAACGTTATACATACTACATTATTCCATCCGATTATCATGTATTTTTAACCTTATTCCTCATCACCACATTCAGTACCTTCCAGCCTGGGTTGTGACCCCCTAGCTATGTGCGTGCCTGTCCATTTCTGGTGCTTTCCAGCCATTTTAAGATCTTCTTATAATTTCTCGTTGTTCAAATGGGTGTAATTTATAATATATATATGTTTCCCTCCTCTTCATTGCTTGATTTTGCTCGCGTGGAAGTGTCACTCATAGTTGTTGGAGTCTGGCCCTAATGCTACATCCTCTCATTGAGACACCATGTTCGGGTCTCTGCTCTTTATGCAACAACTTATTGAATGTAGGGAGTCGCAGTCGTGATTCACTTCAGTTGAGCCTACTGGACTACAGTACAAAATGGCAAAAGGCAATGATTTCTAAAAGGAAAGCTTAGGACTGGAACAAGATATTTCTGGTGGCATGGGCTCCTCTGATAAACCACAGACCTCTCAGGTTCTCCATTTCCAAGCTTAAGTAGCTCATCCCGTCCATATGTTTTTATTGCACTCAGGGGTTTCCAGTCTTGTTCATCCCATCATAAACCCAACACTACAAGTTCCAGAATGCAAAGGAAAAAAATACACTGAGTGAGCGCCTCACGCTTTGATCTGGAAAACTCAGAGAGAAACCTAAATCTACAACAGTGCAAGGAATCGTTTTCCAACAGCTGCTCTCCCAACCCCCTCACATACATACTACTCTGACAGGCATTATGGATCGAGACACTTAAAGAGAAGAAGACATTAAATCAATGTTTTAAGTGACCTCGAAGCAGGCTAAACTGCCTGCGATTGGCACGCTGTTTGCAAGTCAAATACAAAAAATATTAGTTTCCAACAAAACATGGGTTTTAAATATAAAAAGAGGCCCAATGACTTCCTCTTGTCCAACTCCATAAATCCCCCACTATTCCTTTTCAGTCCAAATAATATTCTAACAACTCAAACTACTTTCAATTACATTACACCAAATCAACTAATAGTGTTTAAGTTCCAGAGTAGCATGCTACTCACCGAAAAGCGCGTTGACGCCTCTTCAGAGGAAGTAAGCACTATATAAATGCAACCACAATACCATACTTGCCATTAAGCAAATTGAGACGTGTGCACAGGTCACCTGTATCAAAGAATGCCAGTGGATCCCACCTGCAACCACTGACTCAAATTAAGCCTTGTAGATAGGCACCACTAGTGGGTACTAGGGAGCGTGGCTGTTAGGGCAGCGTCTCCTCTCTACTCTTCAACCTGTAGTCTGCTTTATCAATAAACATTAAATGTATTTGGAAGTTGAGTGGGCGAATCAACCCAGTACATCAGTAAGCGCACTATAACCTTGTGTCCTTTCAGAGAAAGCTGCTAAAGAATTTTTGGAATCACTCACTGTTTCATGCGATGTTCCCCTTAACTTCTGAATCATGAGGTCAAGTCTTTTTCTGACAATAGTTCCTCTCCCATTACCGTTTCTCCTGAGTTTAACCTAGAACATGTTATTTTTCAAAAATCAAATCTTGTTTGCATGAAATCGTGGCTAACCCTCACTTTCTTCGGAACCTGCACACTGCACATATCAGCATGTGCCTGCATACTTGTAACATACTGACTGAGAAAACAAATGGTGGTCGACCCTAAATTACCCACATTGATAGAAGGTTGTTGGTTACACAGCTCTTGGTGTTTCTTTAGATCTGGACAAGGAATTTCTCTATCCCTCTCTTTTACACTTTCACTCTTCCTCTCTTCTTTTCCCTCTCTTTATCACTTCAACAAGGTAATGCATTCAACATTTGCAACTTGTTTTAACAAAATTCCACTACACAAACGTTTGCACAATTTTAACTTCGCAACACATGACTCATTTGAGTTTGCTGGAACTCAGTGCAGGAATACTTGGTATTCCAGTGATTTCAAATTTCACTGATATTAACAAAATCTGACCCAGTTGGCTAAACAAAGGCCCCGTAACACCAACAAACGCAAATGTTTTTCAATAAAACCGGCTGCACGTAATTTGGGACATATTCATTACCACCACAAAGCGTTTATTAAATTGTAAATAAACTCACTCAGTGTCAGCCGTGTCTTGTAGCTTGAATACACGTTCTGCCCTCTGCCGCCGTGACCTCCCTGACATCATGAAGCCAGCCTCGATAATCATTATATGCAGTCCAGACCGACGCCACATGCAGACACTCGTCCTGGAGGCCAAAGGCTGGAGGAAAACTGCGGTACACCCAGAGCTGGGCGGTGGCGGAGACCTGCATCAGCCTCTGGGTTGGCCTGAGGGAGACCTGCACAGGGTCTGCGTAAGAAGCGTGCAGAGGGCAAACTGCATGAGAGGGGGCCTGCGAAACACCAGAGACTAGGCAAGATGCCCAGGGCGAGCAGGTAAACCTAGGGGATGTTGGGCTAAAGCGAATCCTCACGGGAGCTTATGTCTTTCATCTGAGTGTACACAGTAGTCTTGAATGCGTGCATGCAGCCATCTTATTTCACAATCGAAGCAGAAAGCGTTTCCACCTCTAAGCTGTCTGTAGGTGGCACTAAGTCAAACAACAGTTGTGTCTGCAGTCTCCGCAGAGAGGCCAAAGACTGAATGGGCATAGAACACGATTAGCAAACCTTCCTGTGGGATTCAGTGAGGTGACAATGTATCTGTACTGTTCCAGGGCAAGGCGGAGGTATTATGGCTTTGTTGTACTTGGGCTCGAAGTAAAGGTACTCTACAAGTAAAGTATTGTACCTCTGCTGACAAGTGCAGGTTCTCTCCCTCTCAAAATGAAGACGTGCAGGTACAGTACTGGGTTGGTCCATTTAAAACACTCTGACTCTAGGGCTGTAGCATTCGAGGGCTCGGTAGGTCAGATCGTACCAATGACGCTGGTATGTGTTCTGGGGTCCAAGTTTTGAGACAGGAAGTTCTTCTTGAGGTCAGACTAGAGGCAGGCGGTGTAGGTAGATGCTAAACGGCGATGAGTCTTAGTCCTGAAACCCATCTAACATGTGATATTTACATGTGGATGGATGGGAGGGGGGGCAGTCTTGCTCTCTCAGGACACAAACCCCTTCACACATAAACCGTGCTGAGCTGGTCGCCCGTGGACTCATGAACCACGCAGGTGGTCCTGGGAGTGAGCGCTCCAGGCACCAGCCCCCCTCTCTGCTCCGCACGTGGTAGCACCCGAGCCATCTCCGGTGAGGTGACCCATGAGTGCCTGGAGAAAGGACTAAGCGGCTTTGGAAGAGAATAGCACTGCCCTCCCCGCGGTGACTGTCCAGTGAGTGGTGAGAGGAGGAAGTCGCATTGAGAGGGAAGGGGGAGAGGAACGGAGTGGAGTGTTTTTCTCCCTGCTCTTTAGAACTCCTCTCCTTTTCTTTCCTTCGCTCTGTGTCGCCATGATGTCGGGCACAGCGTCAGGCCATAAAGGGCTGCCTGAGTGTACAGGCTCAGACAGGCTGGACCTCTCATTCCGTGGCTTTTGTGGGCAAGGATGTAACCTCATCGCGTCCTGTGCCCTCAGTCACAACGCTGGGGACTGCATCATGGGCCCCGTGGCTCACACATGAAGAGGCTCCGGTGCCCAAGGACTGCTCAGTGCCCTCACGAAAGCAGCAGTGCCTCAGTCAGCAATCGGAGCCTGTGATCCTGCCTGAAGAGTTCAGCACCACCCAGATATTCAAAGGATTCAGGCAAGGTGCCCGAACTGGAATTTGGGAGACCCCACATTACAGCAGCCAGAGAACAAAAGTGAAAGTCACAAAGCGCACTCGTGCATTGTACACAGACTCGAGAGCGCATGGTGGTGGCGCACGTCACTGCAGCGCTTTCAGCGCAGGGGGGCTGGTAAAAAATGATTCCCAGAGCGATCATTGGTAGCGCTTCCGCAGGCACGCTACCACTGATGGCTCTGGGACCCAAATACACGGCAGCCCCCGCTTGCACAGCACTGTCTGATGGCCCATGGCGGCGGCATTTATCATTTTTTTGCAGACACTGACAGTGTCCCCAAATAAATTATAAAGGCCGCCGCCATGTGGGCCATCGGTGACGCGCGCCGCCTCGAAAATATTGCCGCCTGGGGCGGACGGCCCTCCCTGCACCCACCTAGCTATGTAACGCGGGTGTCGTCGTGGCGGCCCCTGGGGTTTGGCGGCCCTGTGCAGGTGCACACTTTGCACATGCCTAGGGCCGGCTCTGACCCTTTATCTCAGAGGCGGATCTAAAACTGGCTATCCAATCACTAGTTATCTCGAGGATCGAATACGGCTGCACCACGTTAGCTGGCCTACCGAAAACATCCACAGCACCACTAAAAGCCTGCCTCAACGCAGCGGCTAGACTCATTACGGGAACGAAGAAATTCGATCACATATCTCCTCACCTGAAAGCACTAAACTGGCTACCTTACGAGGCCAGAATTCAAATGAGGATGGCCTGTATTACCCATAAAGCGGTGCACTACAACATGCCTAGATACCTAGCCAAGAAACTTAAGCTATCAGGAGGTAACAGACCAACTAGAAGCGCAAAGGAGCTGCTACTGCGACCAGCCTTTTTCCACAAGATAAAGACCTACAACCGATCATTCTCTGGAGCTGCCCCCAGAATCTGGAACTCACTCCCACCAAACATCAGGAGGATTCAAAATACAGTAACATTCAAACGAGAACTGAAGAGCCACTTGATGAGTAAATACCCTACATAGAGAAACCTACTGATTACTGGGATGTGGAACTCTTTGCCGCTTGCTCTGCGGGGAACTACTAGCCTACTTGCTTTTAGAAAAGGCCTTAAAACCTGGTTGTTTAGCCAGTAGCCTGTTTTTCCTGTATGTACTTGTTTGGTATTCTTCCTTTCTTTTATCGGTGTTATGTTATTGTGCTGCAGCCTTCCTTTTCCAATAAAGCGCCAGGACACTCTTTTTGAGTAGCCGTGCGCTATACAAAAGAATAAATAACATAACATAACATAACATAACATGATCATTTACGCTAACAGAGGGTTGTCCTCTTCATGAAAATAGGAAGATCAATATCTGACAATTGACTGATTCCATGTTCTAACCTAGGCTAGACGCTTTACTGCTACCTCATATACTTGTGAAGTTATCTCTATATCTCACAGACAAAACTATATAACCTCTACCTCACTTTATTTACTTATCTATATTATTCTTGATCTGCACTGGAATGCCTTATAACCCTACCTCACCAAGCTTGAAGTGTTACCTTGACACAAGCCAAGCTTTGTTCGCACCTAATGCTAATTGCACAGACATTAGGAATATATATATATATAATCACGTCCAGACAATATATTGCCTCTACCTCATATCTGTTTTGTTGTTAGTAATGTTATTATAATGTCTTTCTGTAACTCTTTCCATGTTAAGCGCTCTGATACCCACGGGTCCTGTTCGCGCTATACAAAACACTATAAATAAATAAATAATAAACAGTCTCACCTATGGTGGTGAAGCACTCAGTGACAAGGACTCCATGCTCTTGAATAATGCTATTCCCAAAATGTTCAAGTCTTTGTTTCGGCTTCTTGCTAACGCATCACCTGCTCAAATTCGATTTGAATTTGGAATATGCAACCAGCAAATTGCAAAGATGGGTCAATATATAAAGGTATGAAACGAATATAAGCTAATACTTCTAATCCAATGAGTTGCTTACGCTGGCAAGAAATACAGCTAAATCAAAGTTAATCATTTTGGAAATATCTGCAAACAGCACTGAAAGAGTTATCTGCACATGAGATTTGGGTTATGTCTATAACACCAACACCCTTTAAAAGGACGATCAACGGAATAATAAAATGTCTGTCACTCCTGAAAGATTTAGAACAATTTACTATGCGAGCATGTGCACTTGCAAGATCCTTAAAGTCCAGCCCTATCGTGAAACGCCTTGGACCGCACAAATAAAAAATATATTTATCAAAGAGAGATTTGGCTAACTTCCAGGATCGATGCAGGCATTGCCATGGCTACGACCATCTAAGTCGATCCTCTGCAGACTATGCAACCAATGGGAAGAAAACAGTATTCTTTTGGTTTGTATATGTGCAGCAATGAAGGAAGGAAGACAGAGATATTTAAACAACTATTTTAATAATTGGGAAGTAGGATTATGTAGACAAGCTCTGGTAGTCTGTTTTAAGCCAATGGATACAATCATGAATGCAAACTTTACAAAGTGTCTGGTTTTACCAACAAATAAGCAAGAAGCCAGTGACTTGAGTATAGTAAACTTGGTAGTTGAAAATAGCTAGAAAAAATCTAATTTGCACATAACTGATGATTTTAGTAAGTATAACTTGCCTCTTTTTATATTAAGATATGACTTGTTGTCTTGCAATATGGAAGAATTTAATTTGCCCATATTATGTATTTTTCTTTTCCCACAGTTGGTTACATGTTTGACTATGGTTTTATGTGGTCCTCGGAATTGAAGCCTTGTTTTAATATGGCTGTGTAATTGATGGTTTCCCATTGTATGATTTTAATTAATCACACAATAAAGATTTGAATTGAATTATAAGAGATTTAGAACTTGCAGTAGCGCACTACTAGGAAATGTAAAACTTGAAAGTACATGCCTTTCTTTTTAAATAAATTGCACCCTGCCCTCTTTGCTGTTCAGGGCCTACCATAGGGGTGACGTATATGTATTAAAAAGTAAGGTTTTGGCATGGTAAGAGGTATAGCTTCCCAGGTCTACATTGCAGTTTAAGATGCACACACAGGGTATGCAATGGCAGGCCGAAGAATGTTTAAAGGGCTACTTAAGTGGGTGTCACAATCCGTGCTGCAGGCTCAGTTGAACCATTTCATTTACAGGCCCTGGGGACAGGTAGTGCACTCTTGTAGGGACCTATAAATAAATATATATGCCAATTGGGTATAAGGCAAAGTTAACATGTTTTTGGAGAGAGCAGTAGCACTCTAGCGCTGGTTAGCAATAGTAAAGTGCACAGGGCCCTAAAGCCAGCATAATCGGATTCAGCAAAGAGGGGAGAAGGAAGGCAAAATGTTTACTGGTGACCCTGCAGAAAGGGCATTTTCCAACGATCTTCAAGAGGTTTGCCGTAGCACGTACAATGTGAGAGCTTGAATGTTAGATCTGAATGCGATTTCTGGGAGCAATGGTTTCACTTCCTTTATTAAATGAGTGGGTGTTATTTTTCTTTATTATTCTATCAGCTTGTTAATAGTTTCAGTATATGGTTGAAAATCCTCATTTCTCAGGACAATGTTAGGTAAAAAGTACTTGCTATAATGAAGATTAACATAGTAATAAGTAACAAAACAGGCCATTCCGGTGCATTCAAATGCAGGCAAGAAACCAACGCATAGAGCAGCAGACTGAGATGACCTTTCTCCATTCAGAAGTTATGAAGTGTCTTGAGGACACAAACTAAGACCACAAAAAGCATTCTGCGGACAACCGTAGGGCACTGGAGAACCTGTTTTAAGACACTGTATCGAAGCGAATTAGTAAAGCACTGAGATTTAAAATATTCCACATACTGAAAAACGTTGCTATAATATATGTTATTATGTCCCTTCCTGATAGTGAAGATTCTCACTCTGAAACATTGTCTCTCTGAACAATACAGACCCAATGCAAACTAATTGTGTGGAGATTCGCTTGTTTAGACATAAAAGTCATAGCTACAAATCCTTTCTGCCCAAAATGTGAAAGAATGAATGTGCTACTCATGTGTGGCCATGGGTGTCTTCTTCCTATTGAATAGAAAGATTATGTATAATTGTAGGTACACCCCACAAAGCATGCTCTCTATCAGAGCAGTCTACCGACACTCGATGTGAGCATGCAATTCAGGAAGGAAGAACAACAATAGAAGCAAAAGAAACAGATTACATATTTTGTCACAGACAGTGGACAAGGAGAAATGTGGTGGAAGGAAGCACTGACTACTTTGTGGACAGAGCAGTAATTGGAGAAAGATTGATTCAGAAGTAATTGCGAAAAAAATATATATCTCCTAATTAATCTCTCTGCTGTTGCCCATTGGAGAAATGTACTTAAAAATTAGGATGGACTTGCTTAGTCTTACTGATGCCTCTCCCACCATTTGTACAAATAAAAGCATTCTAATGAATATTTTACTTAGATGTTTGGGAGATATGTTGAGTTTAAGTTGTACGAAGGTTTGCTCTGCTATGATGTACAATTGAGCGCTATAAGCCGGTTGGCAAATATATTTCGGTGTGAAAGTTTCACCAAGGGAATTAAATGACATGAATCGTCCAAAGCAATGAGCCATCCATGGCTACATAACTTCATGCATTGCGGTCAATCATTAAGCCTAACCTCTAATATCATCAGCCAGTTGTATGTCTACGGATTCGCTCTTTATTTTAGATACAAATCGACTACTATTTCCATTTGAAAAGGCACTGTTGGCAAGGGAATAATAATGTTACCTGACTGACGCAATACCAGAATTCCATTGACTGCAGTTGTTTGAAGGTGTTGATGGCACGCTCCATCAGTGTCTACCTACTCATGTTGATGGTCCAACCCGTAGTCTGCAAGTAGGAAGAAGAAAGAGTTATTATGAGAATTTAACTAAAGGAGGAATCCAGAGATGAGATTTACAACTTCTAAAACGTTATTTGTGAGCCTGGTCCCTCGTGGGCAACTCCAAGAGCCTCATATATGTCCAGAGGACAGACAGAAAATCTGTTGAAAAGTTGCTGGCCAAAGCTAGTATGGAGTGGGATATGAGATATTTAGAAGAACAAATGTCCAAGAAAGCATGTTAAGACTTCGTGTTTCTGTAATCAGTCATTTAGCAGCCATTTTGAAATGTCTGTTATTGAGTGCATACAGTGAGTTATATTTATACTACTATTTGAATTATGTATTGCAAGACTAATCGGAAGAAAGAGATGTATAAAAACTTGAATGAAGGAGGAAAGTAATTCAATATCGTATACCTAAATACGACAGTAGTGGTGTCAAGTGAGCACTTTCAATCCACTTTGGCTGGACTGTCACAATAAAGATGCTATAATGGCATCCATTCTGCAGGTGGAGGCACTTATTGTGGTACTATAGTGCCTGCTGCAGACACAAAGGTGACGATTGGTCATGAGATTTGTTTTGAAGATTGTCATTGAAATTTCAACCTTTAAAGTCAACAGTGTCATGAGTCCAGAATTTTTGAGACAAGATTGCATGTTTTTGATTGTGATGCGGATTAGGTTACGCCTTGTGAGGGGAACGATGAATGGTTACTTGGTGAAGGGATATAATCACGTTTAAATGTGAATGTGAGATGAGGAAATTTTAGAGGTTCTAGCTTTTAACCGTAAACAAGCCTGTATCCTGTTTGTAGAATGAGGTACGAGTAGATCTTAAAAATGTGGTCAATTTGGAATTAATGATGGCAATGCCATTCTGCTAGGTTTGGCAGGAGCAGTAAAGGAGACCTAAGAGAAGAACGTGGCAGCATTCAGGTGGCAAGTGTCTTTTATTTACCAGAGTACTGTTATCAGATTATTTTCTGATGTATATATTGTGTGGAGACCAAAACTCTATTGAACTCACTGCATTCGTGAGCCTAGCGGGAGCAGAGCAGCCAAGAACCACTGAGAGCAGCACCATCCGACAAGCGCAGGAGCGCAGCAGGTCAAGCCGCCACCAACCGCGAGCGCCAGGAGGGGCCAATAAGAAGCTGAGCCCTCAGCGTCGCGGGACGCGAGCGGGACGCCCGGGGCTAAGCCCGGGCAAAGGGCGGGCCCTCTACGGCCCTCAGAGGCCATAGGAGCCCGGGCCGGGCCACCCCTCATACATCGGCCAGGTAACTAGCTATTGCTCGCACTGTTCATCCTACCCTTTATTGCTGAGTTGATTACCTCTGCATTTACCTCAATACTGATACTGTCAATCCCCTGCATATCCTCTTTCCTATTGACTTGATACAGTATGAGGAGGGGTTTGAAATCTGGAAGAATGCCTATCCTGCGATCAAAAAACAAACAAAAGGAGTCCAACCCTCAACCGGTCCCCACTCTTACTGCAATTGACATCATGTTAAAACAGACTATAGGGGCAGTATCTTCAGCTATAGCCAACACAGAAAAGAGGCTATCTTTACCACCAACAATACTCGTGCACGACTCCCAGGAGGTAGCAGCTGACCCCTCGGCTCCATCTCTAGATGCTACTGATGATCTGGATTTAAGCCTTGGAGTCACTGCCTCCTTTGCTGAGCTTCCGTGTGGACAGCCTCCTACTGAGCTTCCAGGGTCTCCTCAAAATACTCTGCCCGACTTCAGCCCCACAGGGGATGGCGGAATGACAAACAATTTAACATTAGGAAAAGAGAGTGTAGGCACTACAAGTAGCGTACACAAGAGAAAGAAAATGCCTAAAGCTAACGTACGCAATCATAATCTAGTGACTCCAACTCCTAACTCCTCACCAGGCATACCTTGCTGGGTAGCAAACATGGTAGCTGACCTTAAAGCCGATCTTGAAGATACGATTATAGCCCACATTAAGCCTCTCATGTCGAAAATTGACAGACTGACATCACTAATAAATACCAAAGGGTTTGGCCCCAATAAGCTAAGCGGAAATGCGGGCACAACAACCCAAGGGGGCCTGAAAGGGGGGACATCGGGGGGAACTACCAGCAAACCTTCAAAAGATGTTCCTTCTAAACCTAAACCGCCCCCAGCAAACACAGCGCCAGCCATGCAACACCTGACCCATACTGGGAAGAAAGCTGTGGATGTTGTTTCAACTTCTATTATTGATTCTACCCCGCAGTACCAGCAGGACTTAGGTACTAGAAAATCTCCTAAACAAGCAGCTAAGGATGGACAAAGCACCAGGAAACACACAACATCAGTCTCCACTCCAACTAAAAACCAAGAGGCAAAGACAAGACCAGTTCGCTTCAAGACTCTCAATTTACCACCAGAAGCATCACCCTTTGTGGTTGTACTGACGGGTGTACCACCATTGAAGGAGGGAAGAAGGGAAACCTATGCCGAGCTAAGAAATAAATGCGCACAATGGTTACAGATAAATAGACCTTTACCCCCACATATGTCCGGGGAAATACTAGCAGTTAGAAGAGGAGAGTGGATAGGTAGGAACACTAAAACAATAGCAGGGGACGTTATAACTATTAATTTCAAGATCCCAGCGGTAGTGAACTATATATGCAATACACCTAATAGTGGAGTCAACACCCAAATCCATCCATTTCCCCTTTCCTACTTCTACCCATTGGCTTCTAGACAACATATCCCGAGAACGGGTTTCCCAGTAAATCAGGCCTACTTACAAGCTCCACACCATACTTTCCACCAATGGCAGTTACCTTGGCAGGGCCCTCCTGTGGTTGACCCCTTTTTATCGCAGTTTGCACACTGGAATAGGTTCTGTGCCCTTGACGATGTAGATTGACTTACTCTTGAGGCAACCAGTCCCCCACCCTTGGATCCGAAACGGGGGGAGGAGGCGTACTTGATAGCTGGACCGCAAATCAAGTGCTCTAATCCTGTAACTATGATAGTCCCTAGTAATACCCTGCTAATATCTTCTAAACAGACAAGTGAGGGATTGGGACCACAAATTAATATTAAAAATAACGGTAACTTTGATAAGGGTTCTATAAAAATCCTTAGCTGGAACCTCGTAGGGATCCACAGGAAACTGGGTTTGCCTGAATGGAATGACCTGGTTGAGGCGCACAAAATTTGTTTGTTCCAGGAGACCTGGAGCGTTGAACCGCTCCATCGGGTCGGTTTTGTAACCCATTTTGTACCTGCTGAGAAAGCTATACAGGGGAGGGGACGACCCTCGGGGGGTCTCCTTATTTGGGTAAGCATTTCCCTTAACTGCTGCATAACATCTAAGCAGGTTAACAGCCCAGATATACTTGGAATTATATTGAGAAATCCTAGTAGGGGTTTATCCCTTGTCCTATATAACGTTTATGCTAGAGGTACGAAAAATGGGGCTATGTCATTGGTAATATCCAACCTTGAAGCACAACTTAGAGATCATGCTGAAGGTGACCATACTTTAGTAGCGGGCGATTTTAATTGTACTTACGAGCCACTCCCTACGGATGATATTCCAGATCTAGATGAGGACGATAGCAGATGGGGCATTCCACCACTAACCATCCCCCCGATAAAAAGATGGTCTCGAAATGCTATCCAGTTAAATGCGATGACATTAGAGTTCGGCCTAAGAGCCACAAACGGCCGCACATTGTCAGATCGCCTGGGCGCTCCTACGTTCAACTGAGTTAATCATACCTCAAGGATTGATTATATTCTGTTGGATCTAAAACTTTGGGGATTGGTGCAGGATATGGTAGTTATATCTACTGTTGAAAGGGACCATAACTCGCTATCCCTATCTTTAACCAATCCTTGGTCCAGTAAAGCAATTGTGGCCCCACCCAAACGTGCACATACAACAACGGTTTCTTCCTGTGGAAGACGCCTAAAGTGGAACAAAATCTCTACCAATGTGCTCAAACTTTCCACTATAAACAAATTACTTATGCCTCACAAATGGAATTAGATACTACCAACTTGGTCTTGTCAGCTGAAAAAGCTACACCCATTTTTGAGGCAGCTGTAAAATCCATAGGGGAAGTATTTCTGGTAAAGGGCTCTGCAGGGAGGAACTTGCCCCACCACAAACCCAGGGGAAAGCACGATTGGTACACATCAACATGTAGACGGGCAAAGTCTCTTCTAATAGAGGCCGTTAAAAGCAAATCCCAACCCCTGATTCAGTTAGCTAGAAAAGAGCATACGAGAACACTGGCATATGCAAAAAAAGAGTGGGAAGAGGAGTACTGGCGTGTACTTAAAGAGGCCAGCTCCAAAAAAGACCCAAAATGTTTCTGGGATACAATCAGAGCCAGAAATAGACCAGACAGTGATCTTATAACATGCAACATCCCAAGTCAGGCGTGGGTTAACCATTTTTCAAAATGATATACTCGCCAAGACGACCCTATAAACACTGATGCCCCTAATGTTGCTGAAGGGAGGGAAAAGGCCCTAACTATGATTCAATTAGATGGGGAGTCCCACTTCGAAAGATTTGACTTCACATTAAAAGAAGTGGAGTATGCCATAAGTACCATCATGCCCCAAAAAGCTGCTGGTCCGGATGGCATTCCTGGGGATCTTTTGAGATCAGATATCCCGAGGTGGGGAAAACTCATCCACTGCCTACTTACTGCCATTTGCAGGGGAGCTCCGATTCCTTCATCCTGGAAAGGGGCGGAGGTTGTCCCCATTTATAAAAAAGGTGCCAGAGAAGATCCGTCTAATTAAAGACCTATCAGTCTGCTGGACATTAGTCAAAAAAGTAGTTGGTAAGGTACTACTGGTTAGAATATTGGACTGGATAGATGAAAATAAAATCCTTTCGGATTACCAGGCAGGATTTAGAGCAGGTACAGGTACAATTGAACAAGCCTTTAGGTTGATGATGGTGTTTTGGAAGGTCGTGGTTATAGGCAAAGGCAGTCTTTATCTCGCGTTTATCGATTTAAAGACTGCCTTTGACCTTGTACCGAGGGAAACTCTTTGGAGAGTTCTTGACGACATGGGGATGCCACATTATATTCTTTCACTGCTTGTCAGGCTTCACAAAAATAGTTTTGCTCAGATAAGGTGGGGTCCAGAGGGCGAAAAAACTAGTAGTATCCCGGTCGAGAGAGGAGTCCGCCAGGGATGTGTGCTAGCTTCCACCCTCTTCTCCCTTTACATCAATGGGGTGGTTGAGCACCTTCGGAAAAATCCTTCAGATGAACCATCCCTGGCTGGAGAGCGTATACCTACCCTCCTCTTTGCGGACGATACGCTTTTGATATCGAAAACCCCAATAGGCCTCCAAAGACTTTTGAACAATTTTCAGTCCTTTTGTTCTGAACGGGGCCTGGTAATCAACACTGATAAGACGAAATACCTTGTGTTGAACCCACCATTGAAAACAGTACACCCGCCTACTCTGAATGTAGAACCTTTGGGGAGGGTAGAAGTATTTGACTACTTAGGCATTCGTCTGTCTCACAAAATGCATTGGGCCCCACATCTTGATAAGATGTTGCTAACCCACAAGAGACTAACAGGAGCCCTACTGAAAGAACAACGATCTTGTGCAACCAGACCCATAGCTGCTGTCCTCGAAATCTACACAGCCAAAGGGGTGAGCTCTGCTCTCTATGGGGCGGAGCTATGGGGCTCTTCCATCACCAACGAATTGCCAAGGTCTGAGAGGAAATTCTGCAGGGCGATTATGTCACTCTCGCAAGGTACTCCCATGGTTCCACTAATGCTGGATCTAGGTTGTCGTTCTATTGACGACCTAGCAAAACTTCGGCCACTCTTGCTATGGGCACGTCTGTGGCGAGTTTAGGAACTTGGTAAATATGCGCAGGGCCTTTCAGAAATTATGTCTCTACCAGGGTGGCATAAAATCAAATGGCTGAGAGACATGAAAACTTTGTTATTCAATTTGGGCCTAAAGGAAGCCTGGATTGATAGATCTTCCCCCCCAAAGGCAAGCCTCAAGACTCTTTACTGGAATTGGATCGCGTCACAACAGAACTCTAATGAATCCCTGGGCAGACTCACCGAGGATTTTTTGAAATTTAAGGACCTACCAAAACGGGAATTCTATTTAGACATTATTGAAAAACCTTTTGATAGGGCCTTTATTTTAAATTTAGAGCTGGAACTCTCCCTTTGTATGCCTTTTCATCACGGTGGAAATCACCTGCACAAACTACTGAGTTTTGCCCAGTATGCATAAATAGACCTGAGACAGTGGCGCATTTCATATTTGAGTGGGGAGAGTATGCCCTGCCTAGGAAGAAATGGCTCAAACATTTATGCCGCCAGTTGGGCACTAGACGCCATGTGGAGGCTTTACGCATATTAATGTCCGATAGTCGCACTATGTATGTTTGCATTCGTGCCAAGTTTTTATCATGGGCTTGGTCCATCAGAGCCAAAAGGCTTAAATTAACTGTTTAATTCCTTTTTAAATAATTTATTAAATGCTTCTTTTTAATGAATACTTAAACTTTTCCTAAAGTGTTTGCACACGAACTTTTTGTATATTTGCCCTTTTTGTGTTGCTTTTTTAAAATTAATTTGTGTATTTTATTGTAAAGCTTTTATGATAACTTTTATCGAAATAAAGCCTTTTTGACTTGACTTGACTTCTATATATTGTGTCCTAAATATTGTTTACAAGAAATATAGCACCATTAGAGTTAAAAATAGAACATGTACACTCTGAGGAAGATCAAAAAACTCCCTCCCTACCTCCCCAAAGCTGCAGGGAAAACACTCATTTCCACTTTGGTGTTCTCACGCACTGATTACTGCAATTCCCTCCTCCTGAATGCTCAGGAGAAAGTCATCTCCAAACTCCAGATGGTGCAGAATGCCTCAGCAAGAGTTTTACTAGGCATCCCTAAATTCAGTTCCATTTCTAAACACCTAAAGCAGCTGCATTGGCTCCCTATCAAAAGCTGTACAAAATTCAAAACCCTTTGCATTGTATATAAAGCTATCAACAATGTCGGACCCCAATTTCTTAAAAACACTTTCAAACCTCACACTACCCTTAGATCACTTCGTTCCAACACTGCCCATCTGCTCAATGTCCCCAGAACAAGAAGGGTCAACTGGGGAGACAGATGCTTCACGATTGCTGCCGCAAAACTGTGGAACTCCCTGCCCCTCAACATCAAAACCAGTCTCACCCTCATCATCTTCAGGAAACAAGTGAAGACATGGCTGTTCTCACAGTAATTACACCGTAGTTGTCCTATCTTAGTCTAGAGCGCCGAGACACCCCTGGGTAATTACAGCGCTTTAAAAATCGCAAAAATAAATAAATAAATAAATAGCATGGCATTTTCATAAACAATATTTAGGGCACGTTTTTGTACCTGATGATATTTCTCCATTTGATGTTCTGAAATACAACCCAAGGGTCTTGATCAAGATTTAAGTCTTTCATTAGAATCCTGGTTTGGCCTGTAATGTGAGTTCTCCACTGAATAATGTTTATACATTTTGCATGGACGCCACATTTCGAAGGTTTTTTCCCCATACACGTCAGCCGGACAAACCTGGTGAATTGAGTACAGTGAAAAGTGCCAAGAAGGAGAGAAAAACATGCAGGAATCAATCCTCAAACATCGATTCTAATGGCTATTCCCCTATGTGAACATGGACACAGCAAACATGTTAATCTTGTTCTGAACATTAACATTGAAATGCTGTGTTCAGTGAGAAATATAATTTTGATAGGTTCATTTCAGAACAAATGGCTATTGCAAATTATCTCTTTTCGAATCTATAATCTTTTCATTACTGTACGCATCTATGGTGAAAAGCATGCACCCATCACATAGGCACATGCAAGTTTAAGCATGTGTTCATTCCAAGACATCACAGCCAAAGTAAAATTATGCCTATAAGTCAATAGAAAAAATAAGGGAGACAAACAAGTCTAACAAGTAAGACACCAGTCCCCACACTGGTTACAATTGAAAACATTATACCATGGCTTAAGTAGTATGCTAATTGCACAGCAGCAAATTAGTTTTCTTTTGGTTTCCCAATTGGTTTTAGAATCCCAGCTGCAAGGTGTATTTGCTAATAGTTATAGGGAAAACCAATTATCTGTATTTTATCATATGGACTAGAGGCAACAAAGATCTAAAAGAACTGATAACAGGACAGGCTGCTTTCTTTTTTAGAAAGGATCCACCAATGTGTGGTTTTGTCTGCTCACCTTTAGGTGCAGTCCTAAAATAGGACCCTGGACAGTTTTGCTTGATACACAACCTCTCACCCCAACAGGTGCATCAGTTAATGAAGGCTTTAAAAGACTATCACACAATACTGGCACCCGAGATTAGCGGATATATGACAATTGGGCCCACCTTTCTTTTTTCGTTTATTGGCTAGATGTTGTGGCCCTAGGCCTCTATATCTAGCAAGTCTTTGAGCCAGTACAAGGATGGTGCAGGCAGCAAGGATTTGGGTCCATATTAGTGGCACAGAGCAGAATGAGTTTATTAGTGTAGACATGGCTGGTTACAAAGATCATATTCCTCGAGCTGTTTCCTATAGAAGTTAGAGTTTTATTTTTGTTGACATATAGTGATAAGAGTGCCATGTTCTGGTTTGTCAACATGACAGTGGTGTAGGCTAGTAATGGGAAAAGGGACTTCTTGTTTCAGGATAAACATATCCAAGGTATTCTCAATAAGGCATCCAACACTTTGTCTCTCTCTCTCTCTTTAAGTTGCAGGAATTTAGAAAGAACCATCCCCAGACAACGGTCTGCATGAGCGAATTCCAGGAAGAGCTATGGACGCTTGGTGCCCTTCTCTGCTAACACTGATAGTAGTTTTGGTGTCAAAGAAAGCATGTAGCACAGAAGATAGAGAGTTTCACAGAAACAAAGCTTTTGTGTTTACAATTGCTCATTCTATTCACGAGGAGCTGTGAGCACAGAGCTACGTAGAATCCTATTCAAGGGTGCATGCCACACCTTTGGGATTTTTTTGCTAGGCTGGTGGGAACCCTAGGCGTTTAAGGTTGTAGATTTATATAGCGGGCCTATCACCGGTGAGGGTATCCATGCCCATTCGATGGACATGGGGTGATTAAGTGATTCACCCAGACACACAAGATTTTGCGCCAACGATAAGCCTCGACCCCAGATCCCCAGCTCTTGAGTCTGCCCGCTGTGCCATATCCTTCACCCTAAATAAGAAAATGACAGATGCTAGGTCGTAATATATATTCAAATGCTGCATGGAATGTTTGTTTCATTAAGCTTGCACTTCACCTTAAGAAGGTAAACTATTTGCAGCAGCATTCGTACTTTCCTTCATTTGAGCTTTTCGCTTCGGCAAGCTTGTGGGGAAATCCAAATATGACCTCATGGGGGGATTACAGTTACACAATGTGCACCAAGAAGATCATTGTGTGTTTATTGATCTTCCCTGCTCAAAGACAGATGAACAAGAGAAGGGCATTCTCATATGGCACCGCACACTCCAGGTTGTCCAGTGTCGTGCGTTAGGAGATATTTGGAGTCATGCCCATTGGGTGGCTACTACCTTACAAGTCCTTGCATTCTATCAATTCTTTGAGGGGTTTTCAGTATTTTTTTAATCGTATTTGGGATAGATCTATCAAACTTCTCTTCTCGATTTTTTCATTTTGGCCTTGAAACCATGGATGTAGAAGCAGGATTTAACAAGGGCCAATTGTAGGGCATAGGAAGATGATCCTCAGTCTGTTACTAGTGCTATATGCATCTCGACTTATTTTAAGGTATCAAAATTAGTGCTCACAAAATTTCTTTCTTCTTTCATGGTAGCCCATGCCCTACACATTGTTTGGGTGGTCATATATTTGTGTGGTGGATGCTTTCAGACCACAGCAAACCATGAAACTGAACCTGAGGCTGTTAAAGAAAGCATCCTCGGGTGGTTAGGCATTGGTGGACCGAATTTGTCATAGCTGCCGGAGGCGGAAGAGACAACATGAGGTTGTGAGGTGCTCCAGCCCCTATATTCGGCAATCCTCCGTCCTGAGGGTAATGAATTTGTAATACTGGACTGCATTGAACTCGGTATTTCATTTTTGAGGTGTTCTCTTGGTTGAGAAAGACATTTCCAAAGTCTTATGTGGGTGTTTTCGCATGATTTCAAGGAGGCATTGGGGTGCTGGTATCCCACCTAGAGCCATGAATATGTCTGTCAGGCACCTGAATTTGGAAGTCACCAAACTCAGTGCAGGAAATAGGCACATAAGACAATTTCCAAACAAGCTCATCAGGGGCCCAGGGATATTTCATCAAAACGAGTTGCACCTTTCTGAATAGGGTAAAGATCTTTTCATGGACACAACATTGTCTTTTTGTCATCTCTCTTTGTGGGGAGGGCAAAGAGCCTGGATGCCATGGTTGCCATTTGTAAGAATTCACCATTGGATATGATTATACCTGGACAAACGCTAAAGGTTAATTTGGAATAGATATCCATCAAATATAGAAGAAGACCCCCTGACCGAATAGAACATCAGTATGTCTGACTCATGAAGATCTGGCGCAATAATCCTTTCCCTGCCCCCGTCCTGAAGAAGACCCGCTAGAGACCCACAAATAAGGTGTCCAAAGGGTCGAAACATCGACAGACTTTCACAAAGAACCAGCTAACCGTGTCCAACACACCACAGCTAATCAATATAGCGTGTTGGATTTGAGTATCAGCGAAATAAGAATTGGCTTTTCTAATCCTTTTTTTCTTCCCTCTAAGATTCCTTCACTCACGTGTATATAGATCACTAATTGTTATGTCACTGTGTCACATTTATTTCACACTATGTCATTTTGTTCACTGATTTGAATTGTTGCGCCGTATTTTGTAAATTTTAACGCATATCTCAAGGTGTCAGTTGATGAGAACAAACAAAATCATGAATGAAAAATAATTCAATAATTAAAAATCATACTGACCCTTGCCTATGTTTGGTTTTGCACTCTTATGACCTAACAGGTAGCATAATAAGTAGGAATGTTATGCTTTGATTTCAGTTGAAGATACATACATGATTTAAAGTAATTGGGTTCATACCCGACGGAACCATTGTTGAATCTATTGTTGTATTGCCCAGGTTCTTAGGGATACTGGGTTACCCCATAAGAAGTTTTCTTACAGGATTCTTTAAACAGATTTTTCCTCTGTGACTGTATTTGCGGTAGCTAAATACCTGGCAGCCATGTGGAATAAGAGAAGGTTGTTGATTGATATTAACTTCACCTGAATGCAGTTCCATTTTTCTCATAAGTTGTGTATGAACTGTTGCACATGCGAACGAAATGATACTTTAGGCACGCAATGATGAACCTATGAATGTTTCAACTACTTATGGAATGATCGTGATCATTCAGACCTTTGACTATTGGCACTTCTCTTGTTCTTACTATTTGGAAACATTGTCTAATTTGTATTAATTCTTTTATAATGTTTTATACTTGTGAATTATTTTATGACAAATTTGTCAAAATAAAGATGCAATGATGATGATGAAACATGGGACAGCATTGAGTTTTTCACTGTATATTTTTATTCTGTGAGAATTTCTCCACACAGGTGTGGGGGGTTCAAACGTTCGAGGCTCAGTGTAGCCATGTGTGCAAGGACGTTTAGCTCTTGACCACAATGCCTGAGTTAAGACTCCATAACCTAGATGATGGGCCCAGGACATGTGTCTGGTAGGGCATGCATGCGCTTGAGATGTTCCCTGAAGGTACAGTTGGTTTTACCTGAGTGTACTTAGATAGAATGGTAATGTGACACTGGTCTGGAGTGTTGTGTAAATATAAATATCTTCCCCTTTTTAACTTGCTCATCATGTAAATAATAATGGGTGCTGTAAGACTAATTTAGGAGTGTGTCCCCTGTCATCATATCAAAAAAGGTGTTGAAGGATTATTACAGATTTTTAAATTATATATTCTATTTACCAGTTGGTTGTTGTCTAATAAATTCAGCCCTTGTAAAAATCCACACGTGAGTTAGTCAAATTTGATTGACTTGGTTGAGCTGGAGGGGGGTGGGGACAAACATAGGCACCTCCCACTCCGAATGGTCAAACCGAGTGATCAAAATTAGGTTGGGATGCCTGTGGGGACCTACCACCTTCCACATTATTGCAATTCTTTGGGCTCTGCAAGGCCTAGAGGCATGGTAATGAGAGGGATAAGGGAGGGCCCTTCCCATGCTTGAATTGTATGTCCTGCACGGCATAAGTGCTGGGTGAATATTGGCAGTAAATATGGGTCGATTGTTGTGATGTCGTGTCTGAACTCTAATCATGGGAAGTATCATGTTTATGAGTCCAAGCTAACTTGACCTCGGCCTTTCTTACCTGCAATTCAGCCTTGATCTGATGCCACATAAGTAAATATCAAACTTGGTGCAGCCATGTATGCACAATTCTGTATTTTATGATTTCACTGCTAGGATTAGGAACTCCTAATATGGTAGATGGGTGATGCTTAGTCCAGAATATTTTTCTGATTGAATGTGGGCCTAGGATTGTCCTCTAAGACTGAATATCGACATCAATAAATCAATATAGAAGAATATTGAGGACAGAATATATGGGCACAAAATATCAAAAGGTAAGTGCATATACGGAAATGCAGATTTACTATTCCTAACTCTACATCTACATACCTTGTTGACATATGTGCAGCCAGTGCACTGATGTGAAGTTAGGTATAGAACATCTAGAGTTACTTAGCTGTCGCTATTAAAAAAAAAAATGTCATTGATAATCTGTCCCAGCTATATTGTGGGTTTGGTATATAGGGTGCACTGTTAACTGAAAGTTATACAAAAATGAGTTCCATCCCCTTTTCTAACCTGCTCATAATTTATATTACATTGGGTGGTTTGACTAGTTTAGGAGCCTGCTGTGTCATCATATCTAAAAAGATGTTGAAATATTTTTACAGATGATTCAGTGAGGCAATCTATTTTAAAATTGCTTGTTGCATTTTAATAAATATCACTCGTGAAAATCCACGTGCAAGCTGCTTAAATGTCATTGAATTCATTGGCTGATTTGGAGAGGGGTGGCAACCAAATTAGGCACCCTCTTTACTATCTACTGGGTCTCGTCTGTGCGGCTCACCCAATTTGTCATTTTCCTTTGCTTGATTTGTTGTTTCAAGTCAGCTTGACTGCCTATCATTTTAGCCTAAGAGCAGGCTCTTTCCCCTTATTGGTCTTGCATTCTGATTCTAGTCAGATGGGCCTTAGTTCTGTTTCCTCTCAATGAGGCCAGATATTTTTATATCAGAGAAATTCAGTTCCTCGTAGTTTCTGTGCAATGCAGGATGTTTCTAATTTTTTCGCATCACCTTGACATATTAAACTATATCATGAAAGAGCATGGGTTACTACACACATCACACTCAAAAGGCACACTGAGCACTAATCAGAGAACGTTAAGGACCCATGTTATGAAGGACTCAATGAGTTTTCCATTGACAGTCTGAAGGCGTTTCTCTGAGAAGTGCTGTAGAGAACTGTTAAAAACCACGCTCAAATACTGCACCTCGCTCCCGTCTCATCTTTGATAGTGGCCACACTCCACCCTGAGTGGAGAAAGACTTTCCATACAGCCTTTGTTTCCTCAAGATAAACCAGAGGCCGACGGAGCATTACAAAATGTGTAACGCTAGTGGTCTTAAGAATGTTGAAAGGAAAACAGAGAGGGCACAATGTGACAAAAGCAGAGGCTGGTGCAACAGCCTACAAAGAGAGGGGGTTTCCATCCTTATATTTTATGTTTATTGTGAACTCCTAATGATGCATTAACTGGGGATTGCTACTCATAGGCTATTTGGAACCCTGCTACAATTCACCCTAAAAATAAATATGCCATGATGAGTTGATTGAACTAGTAAATATCGGATAACTGAATATTGGTAATAATAGACTGACTGATTATGGGGTTCCCTTACTGGGAGCTTGCCATGTTGGGCTTACTAGGGACTGAAAATGATAAGCTAATTGGTGCCTGGTATTGTGGTGGTAACATAGGGCCCGATTCACAGAACTAACGTAAGACAAAATCCGAAACTTGCTACCATTTTGGTATTCACAGAAGGCACTTACTCATTTTGGTATTCACAGAAGGCACTTACTCATTTCAGTATTCACAGAAGTTAGGAGTCCTAACTTTAGGACTACTAAATGCCTTCTGTGAATACCGAAAGTCTTAAAGTTAGGATTTTTCTCAGTTTAGGAGTAGTAAAGTTAGGACTCCTAAACTGAGAAAAAACCTAACTTTAAGACATTCGGTATTCACAGAAGGCATTGAGGAGTCCTAAAGTTAGGACTCCTAACTTTACTTCTCCTAAACTGAGAAAAATCCTAACTTCAAGACTTTCGGTATTCACAGAAGGCATTTAGGAGTCCTTAAGCTAAGAGCCCTACTTTTACTACTCCTAAACTGAGATAACTCCTAACTTTAAGACTTTCTGTATTCACAGAAGGCATTTTGGAGTCCTAAAGTTAGGAGTCTTAACTTTACTACTCCTAAACTGAGAAAAATCCTAACTTTAAGACTTTCGGTATTCACAGAAGGCATTTAGGAGTCCTAAAGTTAGGACTCCTAACTTCTGTGAATACCGAAATGAGTACTTGCCTTCTGTGAGTACCAAAATGAGTAAGTGCCTTCTGTGAATACCAAAATGGTAGTAAGTTTAGGATTTTGTCTTAAGTTAGTTCTGTGAATCAGGCCCATAGACATGAGAATGTCGAGCCCTTTCATGCTCTCTGAACATTGTGAATACCTGAAATTCTGCATTCATTGAACATTATGGAAACTCTGAAGGACGCTCTAACTAGACATAAAGAAGCCAAAGGGACCTGATTCACAGTAATTTTTAGGGCCAAACATGACCAAATTTAAAGCTACAAGAATTCACCAAAAGCATACTGGAATGCATAAATTGTTTTACCTCTGTGGAGTTCTCCATTAGTTTGGAGAAAACTGCAGTAGTGAACCCCATGGAAGAGAAGGGAGGTGAGCGGAACAAATATGGTACATTGACAAACTGTCTCTCTCCTACCCTGATGTGGACGGAGACTTTCTCTAGCCCATGCCTAAAATATTATCTGTTCTATGATGGGATGGCATACCACCCCCCGGTTTGATGGCGTGTTCTGAAAGGGCTTTCTCCGTGAGAAAAAAGGATTCCCCAGTGGAGAAAAAAAGGGGATTACAAAATATGCCTTTGACCATTCAGTTATACTTTGCGCTGTGGAGAGTTATATACTATGTTCAATCCTTGCACGGGAGAAATTGGCAGCATAAAAAGTAAGATGACAGATCCAATTTAAAAAAAAGAAAGGAACATGGGTAGCAGTATGTGTTTCCATATGTTCTCTTGCACCTTGTTTTTTTGTTTAATTAGAAAAGGTCTAAAAGTATGTTAGGGCCATAAAATTATATCTTTAATTTAAAAATGTTCTTTATATGAATCAGAAACATATTAAATATTATTAGGAAAAAGCAAAAATTGGCAATTATTAATCTACAGATACATGTGCGTCATGAATTACTGGTAGTAATGGAATTTGGCAATAACTATTATTGGCCAGTATGGGAATATTCCTTTTTCGTGGTTTTCAGCTTTGTAAATCTGGTCGCCATTCATTCGATCTTTTTTTGAGTGTTGAGCGAAGTAGGCAGTCTTTGTCCTCCATCTCTATCTAAGGGATTTCACTCTGAATCAAAACTTTCCAACGGGGCTTCTCCTTCAGAACAATTCTTGGAGGTTGGTGGGCCTGAATGAACACTCCACCAATCTAGACAGGTGATCATGCTGTTTGTGATGGCACTCCCTGCTGCATCGGACCCTCCTACTGTCATCAAGCCTTACTAAGTAGGATGCGGTGTTAGAGGAAAGAGGAAGGGAAAGTGGAAGAAGTGTGGGCCATATTCACAAGGACTTATCTCCTATTTGTCTCTACATTAACGCATCAAAAGTGGAGATATATTTAACACCCCATTCACAAGCCTATGCAAACTGCAGACATCGCCAGTATTCCCGCGATATCTGCCCCAAAATTTATCTTCATGGTGGACACCACCAACTAACACTAATGAGATGCAGAGCAGGCGTTCTCGTGCAAAAGCACATGAAAAACCCCCAACACCACATTCAGAACGAACTGCCAGATCCGCGAAGCGAACCAAAAACAGGTGATAAGCTGTGTTAGCACCAGGGATTTTACACCTGCCTTTTCCTGGTGCTAAGAACTACGACTACCCACAGCATGAAAGGTAGCCCAGCCAAGAGCCACATCAGATGCCATGGAGACAATGATCATGCAGCTCCGATACACATGAGGGCTACAACACCCACCGCCACACCCCCCCCCCCGGACATACACATACCGCCACTGTTTGACACCGTAGCTAGAACACCGACCTCCACTGAATAACATGAAAATCAGAGAATATCCCTGTGTATTACATTTCAGGTGAAACTTGACCAGGTTGTAAATGTGGGAATAATAATGCGTCTACCATTAATGACCAACATTCCTACCCATTTCCGCAAAGGACCTCTGTGCTGCTGTCGGGGGAAGTCCATTCCCACAGGACCCAGAGCAGCAATCCTGCCCTTTCCCTGCCGCATGACCGCGAAGATCCACTCTGATTCCAACACTTGATGCACACTGATTATGAAGTCAGATGGCGGTACGTGGAAAGGTCGCAAGCCTAGAATGTTTTGGAAATAGTGAGGGGCATGTTCTCATGGCACCATCGCCTAGAGTGAAGATGGTACTTTTCTGGCACTGCTGTGCCGATCCCCAGGAATCGTCGAATAATGCCGGAATTACTATCGCCTTCACGATAATATTATCGGCTGTTTTCTCCGCCGTTCCCTGTTTTTATCCCCTTGTAGTGTGGGCTTGATAATGCCACGCTAACATGGCGATGAAATACAGGGTTAGGCAGCATTAACTTTTCTGGCGATGACTGACGTTGGGTATAGTTATCCCAAGTTCTTGTGAATATACCCCAGAGTATCTTGTGAATCATTGCGAACACAAACACACACATACAAACACACACTCTCTCTCTCCATATCTATGAACTTTTGAAAAGTAGTGCTTTGTTTGGAAGTAAACTGTAAAACACAAACATCTATTTGCAACAATGCAAGTGTACTGTTTTATGATGAATTTTCCCAATATAAGGTCATTGAAATTAGCTTTTCCACACTGACAAGATAGGCACAAAATCCTAGTTTTTGAGGAGCACTTCCACCATCCAGCTATGACCCTGTAATCAATCACTCTAACTAAAACAGTTTCACTTTGGACACAACCATTGCGCTCACTTCAATCATTGAAAATATAGAATGCTTCTTCAATTATGCAAAACAGAAAACATCACAATACAAAACACTGCACGAATTTTTCAATGTTCCCTTTCCTATTGTGTGAAAATTGAGTAGCATTGATGTTTTTGAGTCATTTGTCTTAATTTCTTCTCATGCCGTTCCTATATCTCCAATGATGGGGGCCTGTAGGATTAGATATTTGTAGGGCAAAACACAAAGGGGCATATTCACAAGGAACTATCACCAAATAACTGCACTTTAGCGCAGCCAAAGTCTTGATACATTTACCCCACCATTCACAAGCTGGTGCTAACAGCAGACATCGTCAGAATTCCAGCGATAACAGTCTCAATACCTAACACCATGGCTGACACCACCAACTAACGCTAATGAGATGCAGAGTAGGCATTCCCGTGCAGAAACACACGAAAAAGCAACACCACCACTTTCACAACGAACTGACAGATCCACGAAGCGAACCGAAAACAGGCGTTAAGCCGCGGTAGCAGCAGGTATTTAACACCTGCCTCAAGCAGGTGTAACGTCGGACGACTACCTGTAGTAGGCAACGGAGCCCTGCACCCAGTCACACCTGAAGAACAAAGAACGCCAGGGAGCTACTCATCATGCAGCTCGGAGCCCCAACAGGGCCACAACACCCACCGCCACCACCCCTGGGACCGCCACCACCCCCAGGACCCGGACCGCACCCCCTCAGACCACCACAGAGGCAGCGCAGAGTAAGACAGCGGACCTACAGAAAACGCAACACTCTCACAGACCTGAAGCCAGAGGAGTTGTTGCACTATACAGGCTCAAAAGGACAATCATTCGCCATATCATGACCCACATCGCCCACATGCTCACGGTCCCAACATCCCTCCGCAGACAAAGCTACTGGCTGTGCTGCACCTCGTGGCCTCTGGTACCTTCAAACCAACAACTGCCAGAGTCGCAGGGGTCTCGCAGCCAGCCCTATCAAAGTTCATCACACCTGTCCTGGATGCAATCCTCAGTTTCATACCCCAGTACCTTCACTTCCCCAACACTGCGCCTGAACAGCTGGACCCTGAGCAAGGCTTCTACGCCATAGCCAGATTCCTTGCCGTGTTGGAGGCAATTGACTGCACACATGTCCCACTTGTGCCCCCTTCGGATACTGCACACCACTACCGCAACAGAAAGCACACGTATTCTATTAATATGCAGTCAATAGTGGACCACCTGGGACTCTTTACCAATGTCGTAGCCAACTACCCAGGCAGTGTGCATTATTCCTTCATCTTCTGACAATCCATCATCAACCAGCGCTTCCAGGATGGTACATATGGAACGGGACTGCTCATTGATAAGTACCAAGTCAACACTCCACACATCCCAATGCCTCCAAAGCACAATGCATAACTGTGGGGATGCACACGTGACCAAACCACAATCAACATGTCAGACTACATGACCACCTACCAGACATGACCACACCACCCCATGGTCATTTTGGCCTACCCCTGCACCCAATACAAACATTTCATGGCGCCACACAACAGTTTGATGTGTGGAGATGTGGAATGCAGCCATAACACATTTGAAGCACTGCTCTGCCCACATGACCCTACCCCAGTCTCCCGCAGGTCAGCGTCCCGTGGCGGTGGGCCTGTTTCGCCCGCTGTGCATCCGGGGCCACTAGCCCTTTGCGCCTCGTGTCATCCCCTCTTGTGACATTGCATTTCTGAGTGCCCGGTGACTGTTGGTGTAGTTGCCAGAATCAGCTAATCCCTGCGGGCTGTCTTACACTCACCTCACACACAGCCAGCACAGGCGTAACTGGATTGGTGGTCCTGCCATCACATTCTGCCGAAGCAAGTATTGACTCCTTTCTCCCTGCACTGTCACAGGTGATCAAGGATATGCACTCTGCCCTTGGATGATGACACCCCTCCGAGATCCGAACACACCTGCCCAGAGGCAGTACAATGTGGTCCACATACACACCAGGGGCATCGTTGAACGGACATTTGGTGTGTCGAAGTCACATTTCAGGTGCCTGGATGGTACAAGTGGTAAGCTTCTGTACAGCCCGGACATCGTGTGTAAGCTGATTGTTGCATGTTTTGTGTTGCACAACATCTGTGGGACCACCAGGGCGCCATGCAGTCCCAGTCCCATGGGTAGCGGCCGATGATGGTAGTGATAGGGCAGGTGTGCCACATCCCACTGCAGCAGCAGCAGAAATGGCGAGTAAGAATACCAAAATTGACGCTTACTTCTCATAAGCACCTCAAATTGTGACCGTCCATGGCAATCAAGTGATAGTAGTAAATGTCCAAATGCACTGCATGTGTGAATAAAACATATTTGCAGGTTTCAGCTTGTATTTGTTCATTTTAATGTCACTTTCCCCTGCAAATTCAGATGTGATTTGCCAGGTCGTGCAAATTTGTGGGATCAGTTGTGTCCTCTGTTCAAATGTGGTGGGGGTGCTGTTTGTACCGGGAAGTTGTCAATGTCGAGGTGCACTCCTGCCTATGTGCCAATGCAGCACAGTGGGTGTGTTGCTCGTGCGGCTCTGATTTGTCTGCCACTGGTCTCTTTCATGCGGTGTGCCTGTCGGTTCTGTTCTTCCACGGTGCTAGGTAGTTGTGGTGTACATGTAGTCCTCTGCAGTTGGCCAGGGTGCGTCCCTGGTACTCCGCACGTGTGTATTACTGCCCTTGCACTGGTTGTCACTTGTTTTCTTATCGCGCTTTTGCCCATCACAGGTTTTTGCATGTTGGGGTTTGTCTTTTTATCTCCTTCGAGGTGGTTGTGTCACGGGCATTGGCCGTGGTGTCGGCAAACTATCGTATGCTACCGCCGTGTTGTGAATTCCACGTTGTCACAGATTTGTTTTCCCGCGATGGGCTACTTACGCTACTCTTGCGGTTGTTATCACGCGTTCTTGTGAATATACCCCAAAGAGATAGAGTAAGATGCAGATAGCTACATAAATAAATAAAGAGCTAGACCGAGAGGGCAAATTCATTGTGGATATTCGAGTAATAAGCACCAATATTGCCCTCTTGAGGTATCTTCAGCATTGTGTCCTAATCAGGCAAAATTTCATGTTACAGTTATGTAGTTTTTTACATTACATGTTTATTTTGAGATAGCTAGCATGAAGAAGAGAAAAGAATTATGAAGTGCGAAAAGAATTTTAGAAAAAACATACTTTGTTTTAATAAAACCACATTCTCTCAGTAGAGGGGTTAAGATACGGAAGCCTTTTTCTGCATGGTGCAGGTAACAATGTGCATGGACTTTAATGAAAATGCTGAGGATTAGTGTTTATTTCTTGAATAGAAATGTGATGAAACAATAGGCAACGATAAAGTGCCACAGAACAGCTTGGAGCTCTTATTGACTGGCCTCGAAACTTTTATCACTGAACATTTTTGTGCAACACATTAAAAACAAATTCAACATTCATGTGCACAGATGGAATAATGCCAGACATCAACTGCTGGCATCATCAAAAATGGAATGGAAAGCAGAACCAAATTCCCTCAGAAGTGTACGAATAATGACATTAGTTAGTAAACGACTGCAAATATTTTAAAATAATAGCTAACTCTAAAAATCATAGCATGGTGTCATCTGGCCAGCTTTCAAGACCGAAATGAAATGAAAAGTACAATCAATTTCGGGCCAGAAATGATTAAAACATCTTACTTGGAGCATTTCTTTCTACTTCTAATGCTACCTTAATGAATGGTTTATTTGTACTATATTCATGAAATTCATCAGCATCCATTCATTATAAAGTGTGGCAAGAAAATTATGAGAACACATTGCTTAAGAGGTGGTGAGAATCGAAGTAGCTGCAAAAGCTCGCTGTAAAATGCAAAGCTACACACCTGGCTGATTAAGAGCTTTGTTCCTTACCGATAAATATAAGTCAACCTCCGCTACTTTTAACTCTGAAGGACGCAGACACAATGTCCAAAACCATTAATGAAAACATAATTTTTAATCACAAAGAAGTGCTGTTCTGGAAATATTGCATGCTGACTCTTCTACGTTCTACACAAACCGACACTGTCGCACCTTTCTCTGAAGTGTATTAATGTATTTCTCGAAAATATATTCCTACAGATAATTGGTGACGTCTATAGGGAATTTTGCTATACATATGTTCTCTAGTTATGAAAAATGTGTCTCCTGTGGTGTGAGAAGACAATCTGGTGAGGAAGAGATAAAGAGGGTGGCTGACTGATTTACAAGCTCACAAATGTATTTTTGTATATTTGTCTCAAATGTTTTGGATGCAAAAGCACAATTAGGAATGTCTCCAATAAACAAACGAATATAACAAGCAGTAAAATAAATAGGCAGAATAATTTGCATTTTTCCCTCTGTTTGTGGTGGGTCGGGTGGCACGTGTTTTTAAATGAAACCAGTATGGTATTGATTCATCCCGTTTCAGGGAAACTTTAATAATTTACTGCACATGCAAGTTATCCTCATATTCCCTGCTAATGTAAGGCCACCACTGGAAGCTCCCTTATAGTCCTACCTCTAAAGTCCGACTTGAGGTGCTCTATTGCAATAAATAGTCTGATTATTGGCCTTATGTACACAGGAAAATTAAGGCAATTAAGACCCTTCTCTTCCCTGCCCCATAGGCCACCTCTCAGCCTGTCCTGGAAGGTGTATGTTTGTCTCTCAGCGCCGGGACGCCCCATTGCTGGGGTAGCTGTTGCGCTTCACCAAACCTAGAATAGAATAGAATAGGAAAAGGAGATCATGAATAGAAAAACAACTTGTCTTGGCAGTACACGTTCTTCGATCGACGTTGTATACACTTATGTTTATGCATAGTAAAGCAAATCCAAACTCCAAAATATGTTAGGTTTTGTGCAATTCAGATTGTTTGCTTTGATCTGTCATGGAACGGCCTTATGTTGAAGACTGAGACTAGGTACAGACAGAAAACCCTCTTAATTTATGGCTGATCAGTATTTTGAACACACATTGAATTGGTCCTTTGATTTAATTACACTGATTTATACACAAAGGGCCTGATTCACAAAGGGACTCCACACTCATGGCAGAGGCCCCGCAGTCATGGCAGAACGTCCGTCCTGCAGATTCCCCATCTCGGGCCTCATGCAGCAAGTATGGGCTCCTCAACATGGCTGGGGGCCTCCCCAAGAACTACGAAGGCCCTTTGTGAATCAGCCCCATTAAGAATACATTTGTAACAACTTATTATTGTCTCTATGGGCAGTAGTGGGCCGTGCAGGTAAGCAAGGTGGGGCAGGGGTGGTGAGGTGAAAGTGACAAATTATGGGATAGGTAATGTAAAATAAGTAAAAACCACTTAACTTGTGCTCACCGCATTGCCGACTCAGCAATGTGGAGACCGCAAGGTAAGTGGTTCTATTTATTTATTTATTTTAAATTCCCTATCCCGTCATAGGGAAATGAAATGAAAGCATTTTATTATATGATTTACCAACCAAATGTTAACTGATGTGGGCCTAAAGATCGTTTAAAGTTGTGTCTGTGATATGTGCCTGGGACAGATTGCATTCAGAAATATAAGGAGATTGACGTAGAGGCAACTTCCCTAAGGATAAAGACAATAAATTAGAATTGACATATACATTTTGCTGCCAGACATTGGTAGGTGAGATATGAGTAGATTTAAACACAAATATAAAACATTTTCTGCCATTTAGGAAAATTTCAAATAACCCATTGTCAGATCTGACAGCCTTAGGGTGGTTTTCACCCATCTTTTTGCTACCTCCCTCCATTTTTCTGAAAATGTTTTTGCTGACTTTAGAACTCTGCACACTTTACCACTGCTAACCAGAGCTAAAGTGCTAGTGCCCTCTCCCCTAAAGATGGTAATATTGGTTCATCTCCAATTGGCACCTTTAATTTACTAAGACGTCCCTAGAAAAGTGCATTGCATGTGGCCAGGGATTGTAAATCAAATGCTTCTAGCTGGCCTGCAGCACTGATTGTGCCCTGCACATAAGAAGCTCCTTAACCATGTTTCAGGCCTGTGAGTGCAGTTTTACTCTGCCATGTCGACCTGGCAGGTAAACCCTCTACCAAGGCCTAAAACCTTTCCTTTTTATACATATTAGCCACCCCTAAAATAGGACCTGTATAACCCACAGGGAAGAGTTCAGTGTATTTAAAAGACCAACAAAATGTACTTTTAAGTTGTACATGTATTTGTAGTGAAAAACTCCCAATGTTGTTCATAACTACTGCAATGGCTATCTCTCCCATAGGAATAGATTGAGATTAACTTATTACATCTTTTAAGTGGAGTTCTCAAATGTCAAGAGATAGCATTTTCAAGTTTGGTGTTACAATTTAAAAACATAACTTAAGGTGAATTTGGATTTTAAATAACAGTTTGGTAAATGCCACTTTTAGAAACCTTGCATTTACTTGCTTTAGTCATTTGCTGCCTGCTGCCTGTCTCTGCTCAATCTGGGTTGGGTACAGCTGGGCTTGAGCATTCCCCCTAGACAGCCAAACACAATGGACTCTTTGGTGTGACTCCTGTGAGATTAGGAGGGAGGAGCTGGGCACAGCCTCACACTTACAACTGAATAGGCTGAGCCCTGTTCACACATAAAGGGCTGCATGCCCCTGTTGTGAGTCTGCTGCCTGGGCAAGAAAGGTGGACCTCCCTGCCCTTCAAACCTTTCTTTAAAGTCTCTCTCACTTCAAATGTACAACTGGGTATACGTATTGAACCCATGACACCGTAACTTCAGTACACTTCTGGACACGTGAACTCTTTGCCTGGAATAAGAGGATCTGCTGTGCTGCTCAAGGACTGCCAGTCTGTCAGACCATCTGTTTGCTGAACTCCTGCCTTGCTGTATTACCCTGCAGCCTGCTGTTCTCTCGCTGGCTGGGAGAGAGGGACTGGACCTGCATCACTTGAACCCAGGATGACTCCAAGGGCTTGCTGGTTTGCCTCCTGTTTTCTAAGTGTCAGGGACACAAAAGACTTACAACCCTCCTGTTCCAACCCTTGGGCTCTACTGCTTGTGAGTATGTCCTGCCATGTGGTTCCACCTCAGTCCTGAAACCTTTGAAGTGGGCCTAAGGGTTTGCTCAAGTGGGACCGACCCACCCTCTGCTGTGTGATCAGAATTGACACATCGCTTCTGTATTGAGAATTGGACCAGTGCATTGCAATCTAAACCACTGCATCATGCGCAGAACAGCTGCTTTGGAACTAATGCATCACTGCCACTGCACGGAGAATTCTGATGCATTAGCTTCAGAATGGCTGCACCTTGGACCCGGCGCTTCGCTCACTGAACTGTTGCATTGCCTCTGTAGCCCGGAGAAATCAGGTGCATTACCCAAACTGAGCGGAACACCAATGTACTCGTCAGTGACTGGGATCAAGTTACTTTTTCTTAGTGGGCTCTGCGTACATCCTGTATCCAGCCAATGCTCCATTATAGTTGGTCTAAACTTTTGATTTTGTCCTGGTCCAGCACAACCAGATTCCCAATAGGTGCTTCTTGTTTCTAAGCTCTATTTCTACATTTATTCATTAACCCCATCGCTGCTTAACATATTTTTTTTCTGTGCTGAGGACCAATATAAATGGGTGTGGTCATGACGAGCTCAGCTTGTCATGAGCACACGAGCACCGTGTCTCATGACGAGCTGAGCTCGTCATGAGCACGGAAGGGGTTAAAAAAATCGTATCTCGCCTTCTACACATTTGTTTTTTGTAATTTTGGTCTTGTTTTATTTATAAAATTATTCTTTAGTTTTCTGAACTGGTGTGGAGTCTTTTTGTGGTGTTTTCACTGTTTACTGTTTAAAGTATTGCACAAATATTTCACACATTGCCTCGTAAATTAACTTGACTGCTCTGTGCCAAGATACCACAGGGTGAGCACAGAATAATCTAGGTGTGTTGTGACCACTCTGACTAGGATTGTGGTTCCTGCTTGGAAAGGGTGCATACCTCTTCCAACCAGAAGCCCGATTTCTAACACCCATTGAGTACAAACTGGTACCTAATGAACAAGCAGCTGCTTTTAGGGGGAATATTTTGTGTTTTTTTTGTGAATGAACGTTTCTATGGTAGATTCTACACATTCCTAGAGATAATACATTCATCACTATAAGTGCTCAAAAGTGGAAATTTGAACCTACATTGATATTTCTCGATTTACCAAACGTTTGTCATCACATTCACAAATATGTATTCAAGAAATATGCTCATGTTGTAAAAACAAATTTAATTGAAACACTGCCGCTTTATTCCCGTGCTCATGACACTTTTGTATGATTAACTGTACTTTCAGGAGCAAATTGTTTTTCTATCACTTAAAAAGAAAACTTCCATATAATTACACTAAAGACCGTGTGTTGGTGGGACTACCCTGTAATCGTGCAATGATAATAGGGGGAGAGGTGGCAGAGCACCCACCTAGTCCTGGCAGGTCTTGATTTTGCACTTGACTTTTCTAAAAAGTGGGGGACTTCTTTGCCAATTGTTTGTGGCGGTGGGCCTGATGCCTGATGGCACCATTCTGTCGTCAAGAGCCTTGACAATGTGGGGGCATAATATCAAGGGGTTTTATCTCTGCTTTTTTGGCTTTAAAAGCCAAGAAAGCAGAGATAAAATTATCTCCCTATTACCTAGCTGTCGCTAACACCAGTTAGCGACAGCTAGTAGGAGATAGCGACCATCTTAGGCCCCACTTTGCATGTCAGTGATATTTATGACTAATGACATGCAAAGTGGGCGTGCCAAGATGTTAGCGACTGGAAACACTAACATCGCTATCTCCTATTACGATAGATATCAGCGCGAATATCTCCAAAAGCTAACACCTGCCCTGAGCAGTTCTTAGCCATGTTATCCAATGGGAGGTGGATAACATGGCTAAGAGCATTAGCTCGGTAATGCATGAATATTGCTGACTTATCAGCGATATTCATGCATTGCGGCCGATTTTTATCGCATTTGCGATAAACCTTGGTAATACCAAGGTTTATCTGCGATAAAAATCGCCGCAGCTCAGCGGTAAATTTTTGTCTCTAACCAAGCAATAGCGATAATTATCGCTATTGCCTGGTAATATGTCCCCTGGTTCTGCAGATGGCGGTTGGTTTTTAGTAGCATGCAGACATTTTGCAAACAGATCTATTGTGTGGAACTATCTTTATTCTGCTTCTACTAAGCTTTAAAACCAATTTACAGTATATTGCTATGCTTTGACTTTTACTGGCTATATATTAATACTTTTCTTTTCTTTCAAGGATAATATAACATGCGGTTATTGTATGAAGATTTTTAAAGAGTAACCTCGGATACTTTTGGAACAGTTCAAATGTACTTCTTACTTAATTGGACTTGATTAGAAAGGGCAACATTTGCATTAGTATCATCACCATCAGAAGCTTACTCTTAAATTAATTTTTCACCTTGTGAAAGCTGGAAAAAATTAATGAAAATGTGTTCTTAGACAGTAGTATTCAGATCGACCACCTGTAATAATAAATTGCATACACAAAATCACAATTATAGAATTATCTACACTGAATGGAAAGTTTAGCTTACAAAAAAAAAGCTAATGTAAATTACACCATATCTTGGAAGAACTCTGAATGTAAATCCTATTAACGTGATGACATTCAGATTTATTACAGACTTTGGCCCCAATTAAAAGGGACCCGGAGTGGGTGCAGTATTTACAGCAGATGACAAATAAAAGTACATTGGGGTTAGATGTTTATAGGGTGCAATACATACCTCGTTTTACAAGTTTCCAGATGAGTAACGTACGTGCAGAACTGGTACTTTTCATATGAAATTTCACATGCGTTGTAATTTTGCTGGAATTTTTCCACGGTAAATTTGAAAGGTTTGAACGCGGAGGACGCTGTAATGAACTTGATACTAATACATTTTACAGGGAGTAACTACAGATTTAGGAATTCAGCGGGATAGTCGCTGTTCCTAATCGAAGATGGCATCATGAATAGCAAACTCCCCTTGTGGTTATCACAACAGAGTGAAAGTGAGGCTGGTTAAACTCTTCTTTTAGTGCATGGATGCAATGGAAGATGGAGATGGTTAAGTTCCCAAAACAATCATGCCTCACCGCTTAAATTATTGAAAAATGTACACCACCAATTTTTGCTGATCATTGATCTTTTGAATATGGGCCTACAGTGTGCACTCTCCAGTGTTTCAGCCTGCTTTTTATGTTGTGTGACAGACAGCAGAGACACTGGATGACAATAGAGTACAATGGAACAGATGTACTATTCTCCTGGTTGCAAAAAGCAGTTGCAATTTGCAATGTCTTTTTGAGGCCAGAAAATAATTTTACATGGTAACAGATGTGAAATAGTTTGGTTCGCAAAATAAGGTCTCGGAGTCAATTGGAATCCAACCTACCTCAGTAGTAATCATTAGGTATTTGTGAATTGCAACTCACTCTGATTGACGGATATCAGGAATGGTGGCCTGCTAGGGCCAGTTGACCATCATGTCTGTGATTGAGTATTCTTTTTTAATGTGCCCACATATATCTTCAAAAAAATTGGCCTATTCTTTTTTTTTTATAAAAAAACATAGTTAATTTTTTTTTAAATTTCAAAGAAAGCCTTCAGTTGTACCTTTGACTACTGTCTACTCTCTCTGAAACATTTGACATAATTTGCAGAATGGAAGTCGTCCAAACAGGATCCCTCCCCTTTTGCGAATAGGTTACCACCCCCCTTGGTCCGTTGGTAACTTTTTAATGGTTTGCCAGTAGAATTCCAATTCCAAACCATTGATACATAGGATCCGAATCACAATTTGGAACAGATGCCCCCAACACGCACCAGCCAAATTACGTTTTCTATCCATTTCTAAATGCTTTGATTTTGTGAACCAAAGTGTTTGCAATCTTTAGAACGTTTTGTTTTACATCTGGCTCTGTGTTTAATCCTCTTATTTAAGCAACAACACCATGCTAATATTCTCATCTTCAAGCTTTCATGTTGCCCAGATTTCGGTTTCCCTCATAGAACCATGCACTATCAGAGTTTAGGACTCAATGCTATAGTAAGAGAAATACCACCATTTTTAGCTCGAGCATTCAAGACCTCTTATATACTTTAGTGTATACTTATATGTGTATGTACTTTGTGGGCTCTGGAGATCAACTCTAGGGCTTGTCTACTTCCACTTAGGGACTTTTTTCTGCTCAATTACCTCTATTTAACTGTCTGGATAGAAAACGACCACTAGAGGTCAGTAAAATACCAGAATTGCTTTCTGCGTGTTCAACTGCCTCTATTTAACTGTCTTGATAGAAAACGACCAGTAAAGGTAAGTAAAATACCAGAATTGCTTTCTGCTGAGGGACTTTATTTCTTAGATTTTTTCTAGCAACTGCCTCTATTTAACTCTCCTGATAGAAAACGACCAGCAGAGGTCAGTAAAATACTAGAATCACTTTAGCATTCTATAGATTCCAGTCCTTAGAAATTGTCTTCCACTAGCACCCGTACACAATAATATTTTTTTCAAATCTTGTATTTTCAGTGATATGACCACCGAAGGCCCTGATTTTATATTAAAAACAAAGCTTTGGACTATACCATTTCCCGCTGAAAGGCAATATTTCTCTCCACGTGTTCCCATACCTAGTGTGTCATGCAGTTGTGTGCTTACTTTCCCTCCATGTTAAAGAACAGTAGATGTTTCAGCACCCCATCTAATGTGCTGCATAGCTAAATACATATAATAACCCAAAGGCGAGACTGATTGCAATGCTTATGCTTGTTATTATCAACTGAGTGCTTTACACCTATATTATACCATCACAATCTCATTTATGATTAGCCATCAGGATGTTCCCAAATTTCTTCCAGTTTGGAGCATTCAGCAGCAGAACCTGGACGTTGAAGAGGCCACTCCACCCCAGCCTCATAAAAGTGTAATATGAACATAGGATGCAGAATAAAGACCAAGGCATGCTCAATCTCTGACGAGCTCAGGAATGAAAGACCCTTTTGCAAATGCATCTCCTTTGCCCTATATGCAGACACCCACGCAGTTAGTCATTCATGACAAAATGCATAGTCACAAATCCTTCCATCTGGACCACGAGCTTGGTCTAACACTGTGACGAACAGTTTAGAGGGATGTCCTCTTACAAGTAACAAGTATAATTTGAATGCATATATTTTTTCAAAATTGCTTTATTGGATTTTCAAAATTAAGGCAACCACAAAACATTCGAAATAATGGTGTGCAATGTGAGAGATATTCATGCTAGTGTTGTTATTGCATCACATTTTGGGGCATATCTACAAGCCCCTATCACCATCACAACGTCACTTACAGTGACGTTGTGGTGACGATAGGGCCTTGCCTTATTTACAAGGCTGCCTTATAAATAGGGCTCTCTGTTTTATGGTTTTTATGTTTTAAACATTTCCATCTGTATTGATCCATATTTATTTTTTGCCCATCTTATTGGTATTTATCCATATTTATTTTGTGTTTTGTGAACAGATGAGGCGATAACTAGTATATTTCTGCATTTATATAATGGATAAACATGGACTCATGCTTTGATGCCTGTCAGATTTTAGCACATTACACAGCCAGTAAAAAAAATAATGAAGCCACATTAATAAATAGTACACAGCACATATACATGTTGAAGTATGCACTAATTTAAGCACATCACACTGTGCTTTGTAGCTTCACCTGATGCCATTGTGTACAGCTATTGGCCTGAAAGTAATTAACCTCAGCATGATGAGTCACTCAAAAGAAGCCAAATTATCAGTATATTTCCACAAAATAAATACAGACAGGAAAGACAGTGTTTTCTGTCTGTATTCTTCTGTAAGAATCAGTAAAAATGGAAAACAGGGAGCCCTCCTTATAGATAAGGCCCCCTTTCACGCTATGCTGAGCATGAGACCGGTGGGCAGCGGGTGGTGCAGTGGGCGTTCCACCGGAACACCCATTGATTTTGACACTGCCCCCTATGTACGAGGGCAGCGTAAATAGGAGGCAGCTCCATAATCAAGATCAGGAAAAACCTGGCCTTAACTTGGCCAAATGAGGAATAATGTTTTATGCCTCCACGTTTTTGACCCTTCCTGCACATAAACAATCCTTTAAAAAAAATGAAGGGGCATATTATCAAGGAACAGAGTTAAAATTATCGCCGCTTTAGCGGCAAAAAACTGCTGCTAAAGCGTCGATAATGGGCTTGATAATACGCCCTTGAGAATTCCAATAGAAGCCCATGTTCACAGCAGAACATGGACTTCTATTGGAATTTTCAAGGGCGTATTATCAAGCCCATTATCGCCGCTTTAGCTGCAGTTTTCTGCTGCTAAAGCGGCGATAATTGTTACGCCGTTCCTTGATAATATGCCCCGAAATTTTGTAACTTCCATGTGTGCTGCCTTAAGCAGCACACATAGAATTGGCAAAATGGCATTTCAAGATTGTTTATGTGCAGGAAGGGAGACCTTCCTGCACATTAATAGTTTTCCCCTGCACACAGACATCCATGCACTATGGTGCAAGGGTGCCTTCGGTGGAGCAACACTGCTAAGAGTAGCACCAGCGCAGGAGGAAACGCAAGGATGCACCATACATATCCTTGAAATGATGGTGCAGCCTTGCATTTCTGAAGTGACGGAGTGAGGCGTTAAGCCATGATGGCTAACGCCTCACTCCGCCATTTCCTTGTACGTATGCTCCTGAGTACCTACAGTGTCCCTTCCCCATCCATCTGTATCCCCTTATCTCCCAAAGGAACACCATATGATTCCATCTGAAAGAGCAACTCTCATACTTTTGCATTAGACTATAGTCAGAGGAGTGTGACAGTCTGAGCAGGACCCCTGACTCAACAATGCCTTCGTCTTCATAGAAAAAGCCCCACTGCCCTGGGTGGGCACCTCATGCTCAGGGACCCTCTCCACAAATACCCTAGTAACGGGTTACAGCGTCATTTGAATTGCAAATATTTGGGACTTTCATCACTAATTAGACATTCCACTAATGAAATATGCCATACCCTGTGGTGCCATCACATCACGAGGGGGAAACTGTTTTATCAATTGAAATGCTGTATAGTTTAAACACCTTAGTAATTCTAAACTCTACAAGGCACACCTTCTTGATGAGCAATAGCGCATATATTCATCAGTAAGAAAGGTCAATGCCTTGAAAATATTCTGGCCCAGATTTACACATTTTTGACTTATGAGAGGACGCTGAGATCCAACAACTAACTGGGACCCAGACAACCCAAAAAAACGATTGTCAACATCTCTGACAGGACATTAACAGATGATGAAGTGGCGGTTTTTCAGAAAGGCTTAGACTTTGTCCCCACCCCAAACAAAAACAAAATCAGACTGACTTTGAATTACATCAATTCTTCAGGAAAATAGGAGTTAGGTCTTACTTTCAAGACAAGGAAAGACCTGATCAGCAAGACTCAGAACTGATGACCCCGTTGTAATTCACCCCTACAGCTCCCATGATACCAACTGAAATTCTCACATTTGAAAAAGCTGTGTTAAAGGAAGTGAACGGGCTAGGACCAAAACCACATAAGAACTTACCATTGAGATTGAGGGGAGCTCTCTCAACATTCACTGACCAGCACAAAAGGGGAGGGACAGCCATCATGAACGCACCCGACTACGTTCAATAATGCCTGCATCAGTTGGCCAATACAAGGTATTACAAGAAATTGGAATTAGACCCTACTGAACCTCTGCTGACACGAATAAAAGTCGCCGTCAATGAGGCTGAAACACAAGGATGGATCTCCAAACATGAAGCCTGGTTTCTAGTAAACACAACTCAAAGGACACTGTACTTCTATGTTTTACCCAAGAAACATAAGGGTACACATCCCCCACTATGTAAACCAATTGTTTCAGGAATCGGATCACTTTTGGAGCCATTGAGCCAAGTTTGTGATTACTATTTACAACCACTGGTGCAAACCATTCTATCCAACCTAAAAGACACAAGGGATGTACTCAATTTATTTGCCAACACAATGAACACAGAGGATATCACATTTTTGATGACCCTTGATGCGGAAGCACTCTACACGAACACCCCCCAAGATGCCACAATCGAAGTGATAGACAGCCTACTGAGCACAACTATGCTCCAGATCGGCGATCATGTAGGTGTGCCATTCGCCAGTAGGTAGTTTTTTTGTGTTTTTTTTTTTTTTAGAGTTTTATATACCGCAAACAAGACCAGAAACATCGGGTATCAGAACGCTTTACATGAGTACCACTTTCATTACAGATGGACACATTCATTTTTGTTAGGCACTGGGAGATTAACTGATTTGTCCAGAATCACAGGATGTTGAGCTTAGTTGCCGAGATTCGAACCCGGTTCCCCAGCTTTGAAGTAGACAGTAGGTAGTTATACTTAGGACCTCGTTTCCATGGGAAAAGCATTTTTTGACCTGCATTGACTTTGGCATCGTTTATCGAATCTTCCCAAACGTTTAAAAAAATAGCACCCTTTTGATTCTAGTTGTGGGTGTTAAGTTTTGGGGTGAACGGTCAAGTGAGGGTCAAGAAAAAGGGGGCCTTAAAAAAGTGTGTTTTCCATATTAATTCCTGTAGAGATTTTAGACACAACTACATCCCGAGCCACTGAATGGAATTACACACATACTTGCCTGAAAGCTGAAAGGTAGCCTTTGGTCCAGCAAGAGCCCTGTTTGTTACTTGGTGTAAATCCGTTCAGTAGTTTTGAAGATATGAAAGGAAAACCAATTTTGTTTATCTAGAGGTGCAGGCCCTCAAAGGGGCATGGCCTGATGTTGATGAACACGTAACTGCTGCGCTCCCAGCTGAGCACGCCATCTGGTAGTATCCTCAAGTACCCTGGTGCTTTCACTTCCCAAGTGGCAAACAGGGGTCAGCTTAATGTGCCCCTGGACACCGAGAGCAAATGAGTGGCGCCCTGATGAAGATTTGGTTTGGGCAATTGAGACCTGCGACATGTTGTGAGGTTGTGAGACAAAATGATGGTAACACAGAGGCCCAGAGGCTCCTACACTAGCAGAGGCATTGTATCCTCTGTTTGGCTGACAGGGGCTGCAGGGGTGAGGCAGCGACCTCTTTAATGATACAAAATTAGCTATGGCTGGAGTGGGTTCACTGAGGTTGGCAGCAGAGCAGAGGTGCCTGGCTATGGGTGAGAGCAGAGGTATTGTGCCTTCTACGCCATTGGGACCCAGTAAAGGAGTTGGTATTATCATCCAAGGACTCCCGGCTGATCCCCCTCTGGCTGGCAATGAAGAGGCACTGGAATGACGTGAGCGCTGTTGCAGTGCCCCAGTAGATGAGCCCCCCCTTAGAGGCTAAGTGGTCTGAAGGGCCCGTTGCTCATGGTGATCACAGGGCCATTAATGCCTGAGGACGATCAAAAGCATAGGCGCTTCCTGATAGCAAAAGCAGATGAAAATGGCCCATCAAACATCGAGGTAGGAGCTGTGTGCAACTGGGGGCCTGGTGATGGAACAAACATATCTTTGTCTGGGCTCACCTGCACCCACTGTGCTTAGCGACGCGAGGGCCCGGCAGAGGACAATGAGGAGTTTGGCACAGTGGCTCTCCTGCGTAGTCGCTGTCACATTGGAAATCATCGATCTGAACACTGCACTCTTAAAACAGGGCGCAGCAGAGGTGGCGGACCAGGGGTGGGCCTAGTGCGAGAAGCACTGACTCACCGTGAGTGTAAAACCGGTTCCATCGCATGTTTATTGATGCCGGAAGGTGCTGGATTGACACCTCTCACTTGTCTACAGTTGCGTGAATAACACACACCCAAATATTGCCTGATTGCTGGCTTGTTTGGATGAGGGTGACTCCGCTTCTTTTTCTGGAATTTTGGAGTTGGGATGTTGATGTTCAGGATATGGGGATGTTTTGTTGTGCCTTCCCTGCCTCTGTTGCACCATTCCCTGAAGTGTGGCATATAGGCATTATTGTTGAGATTGGTGGCCACCTGCTGTACCTGGTCGAGAATATCACCTTTCCTTTATGCTATGGTGCCCCACTTGACCTCAAGTTTATTAACTGGAATGCAAGGGGCCTGAATAGTATGTCAAAAAGATACAAAGTCCATGCATATCTAAATCGTCAGCCCCATATCACCCTCTTGCAAGAAACACCCATTATTGGCCCTGAGAGAGATGCACTACACAAGAGGTAGAGGGGGCAGGTATTCGCCACCATGTGCCCTGTATTTGCCCTAGGTGTTTTAATCTGGATCGGCCTCAGGCTTCCGTTCCAGAGAACAGGCAAACTAGTATATCCTAATGGGAGATATGGACAGGTGTTGGGCAGGTTGGCGGGGAGCAATTTGATTATTGTTGGACTGATTTGTAGTGACTATGATAAGTGCTTTCTTTCTTGTCTTGAGAACAGAGTCCATGATTCTCCCTTTTAATTACAATTGGCTGCTTTATTTTCCTTAGTAGTATGGAAAGGTCTTCACGACTTTCCCCACATTGATGAGCAGCTTACAAAAAAGGCCCCTCAGCACATTTCTCACCGATTTTGGTGACCTGTCCTTGATGCCAAGGAATATGAGAATATCTCCACCAAACAAAGAAGCACTTACTTTATATAGTTAAGAGGAAGTATCCTAGTCTGGTGAAGTTTTATCGCTTTGTGGTCTCTTTGTCTTTGCTATAGGATGATTCAGATTAGCACAGATTTCAAGATAAAAACGAACAAGGAACAATCACATTGACGAAATGCACAATAGGTCACTGAAGACATTTCCTCATGGTCCATTACGCAGATGTAGTGCAGTGGAGAATACGCATTGGACATTTTCCCAATGGAGTACCACTTCTCAATTAACCAGTAGATGGTTCTCCAGTTGGGTAGATGTTTTGTGTAAAACTGGGAACTCTTGTTGGATAAAGGGGTAGATTAGGTTATGTTGTGGCACAGTCACTCACACAGCACCTGACAAACTTATGCACATACTTAGATACCCACTCACACACCCATTCTGCCACTCTTACATCTATTTATAGACCCATGCAACCACTTACACACCCATTCAGTCACTCACACCCCATACCTACTCCCAGTCCCATACAGTCATTCACACACCCACTCATATACCTATATATATACTCACAGACCCACTCACAGACCCAGAGTCACATACATACCCACAAAACTACTGACACTTTCACTCATAAAGCCACTCACACACCCACTCACAGACCCATACAGACACTCACACACCAACCACAGACTCACAAATCCACTCACACACCCACTCTGACACCCTCAAAACTACTTACACACCCACTCATAATCCCATAGTGACACTCACATACCCAGTCACCAACCCATACCGCCACTCTCTAACCTATAGAGTCACTAACACACCCACTCTCAGAGGTTGCAGGTTACAGTTAGGATATAATTATTTTTTTTTACTTTGAGATTCACAGAAAAATCCAAAGGTTGTAGTTACATTTGTTTTATGTTTTCTAACAATTACATTTTTTTTATACTTTAAAATTCTACAAAGGAATATAACTAAAGCATACAACTTCTGGGGCGAAACATATACCAACAAAATCCCCTTAAGAGCAAAAAGGAGAAAAAGTTAGAAAAAACTGTTAAAAAACTATCAAACAATCAGCAACTCTAATGTCTTTTTTTCTTTAAAATGATAAGAAAATACTATTATTAAATTAATTCTAAATGTACGATCTCGTGAGTGCTTATGAGAGCCGAACAGGTAGAACAGCCCCCTTGAACTCCATGCAGGGGATTGTGCGTACAGCTCCTGTGAGCATCTCTCAAGGACAATCACTTTTCAAAAACATATACAACCCTAGTTTAATGACTATTCTGTTATAAATTAACATGAAATAATAACTGAAAACATGATAAAGAACTGAATGCAATAGATTACAATGAAATTTAGAACTCTACGATCTCACAAGTGTCCCGTGAGCATCTTGCGAGAGTAACGCCTCCTCAAAAATAAATTGCTGGTAACATGTCTCAAACTGAGGAAATGCACAATCTCTACTGAAATATTGTTATATATAATCTGTTTAATAATCACACATTTTTCAGAAACATTTTGTGAACTGTATCCTGTTATGTTACAATAAACAAAAAACATTCCTTTTGAAAATAATGTCTGCACACAAGGTATATTATGCAGTCATTCTACGATACATACACTCACAAATTACATTAGTTTACTGTAAAAAAAATAGAAATAAACTGAAAAAATCAAAGGCTAAAGTAACATTACAATTAGGTGAATTTGTCATTGACAACATTAATGTTTTGAACTAAAAAAGAACCACAGAAATTCCCCAGTTATAGTTTGCAGCACATATTATAGCTTGCGCCCTCACCATGTACTGCTCATGACCTCGCATATGACATCACTCATGACATGTTTTATGACATCATTCACGACATCACTGATGATGTTTTAAATGGCATTATTGATGGTATCATCCAACGGATGTGTTTATTTGTTTTATAGTTTACATAGTGGTGGGTAACTACCATTGTCCTTCCGTCCAGGTAATGGGTGTAAGTGTTTACATACCGGTTGTGCTCATAAAGTACCATGGTTGTTTAGAGGTATTGAACGCATGATAAATGCTTGCATTCAAGAGTAACTCTGTGTGCAGATGACGGTTGACTTGTTTTTATTATGCTCCATACAACGTTTTGATTCTGCAGATGAAGCTTCTCACAGGAGAAAGATTCTACGTAGTAGGTACTATCTTTTGTGAGCAACCTTGAGTTATTAGAGAGAATCGTGTCAACATAATAACTAGTACTTAATATAGAAGAGTGTGTGCACCAGGTAAAAACCTATGTACTTGTGCTTGTTTTGCTTCAGAAGATGGGCAAGCTGCAAAGTTGTCGCCACAGTGGGAAGTTGGCAGGTAGTATGATCATTAGCACCTTTAGTTCCTGGTTATTTTTTAGCAAATAGTGTCATTTTTTACAACTATAGCATAGAACGTACATTGTTCGTAGTAGATTCTTTTGAAAACTCTGCGATGTAATTCTCATGAGGTTTTCAGAGTTTACAAACAGTATGGTATAGTAGGAACTCTCCTTAGAGTAAACACTGTTCACAGTATTCCGTTCTCTACTGATATCAACATCATTACTTAATGTAGGTTTGGTGTGTGCCAGAGGTTTCACACAGATACAAGTGGTCTGTAGTAGGGCATTTGTTTTGGAATTGCCATTTACTATTTTTGCTTTCAGTGAACAGTTGTATACAAATTGAACAGAGCAATCAATAACGGGTTCCCATATATCTGTAGTTGATTGTTAATGTGAACTATGCTACCTCTAAATGCTTTCTGAGGCCCCAGGGACCATCACCTCCTGGGGAATTATATATATAAAGGAAGGGGCAGTGTGGATCCACTCCAATGTTAAAAATGCACCAGGGACCACCACCTCCCTGGGGCACAGGACATGAGCTATGGGAAGGAGGGCTGCACAGCTCCCCCTGGGTCCTATTTGGCTTCGGGGACCACCACCTCCTGGGGCATTCATTATATTAAAGAGAAAGGGGGCCAAAGGCCCCCTTCTTGGGCAATATTTGGCCCTGAGGATTACCACCTCTTTGAGGATGGCTCTGTGCAATTGAAAGGAAGGGGCACGCACCCCCCTCCTGGAGCCATTATTGGCCCTTGAGACCGCAGACCGCCACCCCCCAGGGACAGCTCTCTATCTGTCGAGTTGCCCACCCTCAGGAGATACCAGTTTGCTTTTGCTTGGTTGAAGCTTTGACAGCGACTGCCAAGCAAAAGCAAACTGTAAGTCCGGTCCCAGCGACAGTAGCAGGAAAACTGCTCTCACTTACTGGGAGCGTGCTTTTCTTCTGTGTGCCTGCCTGCTGTCAAGCAGGCAGGAAAACTGATGAAAAGCTTGCTCCTGCTAGCAGGGAGCAGCAATATTTGATGCTCCCTACGTGCAGGAGGGATACTGGCTCCTGCTGGAGGTGGGGAGCCAGCAGGGACCGCAGATGCATTGAGGCTCCCCCCCGCAGTTCCTAACAGTGCACAATTGATGCCCTGGGTGGGAACCAGGGCATCTAGCCTTAATTTGCTGGGCCCTCTGATATGGGGTCTATGGGGCAAAAATTAGCCTGGGAAGGAAGGTCATATGGCCCCCTTCTCTTCTAAAAATTGGTTGGGCACTGGGGTCCCCAGGATCAGATATCAGCCCAGGCAGGGGGGGGGGCGCTTGACCCCATCCCCTTCCAGTAATGGCCTGGTCCTCAGAGAATGTGGTCCCTAGGGCTAAAACTGGCCTGTGAGGGATGTTGCTTGGCCACCCTCCTTCCTTTAAATTACGAGTAGGCAAATATGCAAAATCACCTGAAAGCTCCACCCATTTGCCCCAACCTGTCCACCTCAGAAGTATGAAAAAGTCTTCCCACCTTTTGCAAGGATGATGGACAGCTTACCAAAAGACCCCCCAGCACGTTTCCAGCCAATTTTGGTGACGAGTTCTTGAGCCAAGAAATATGAGCGATACCAAAGGGGATGATGGGCTAAGCGTTTGAGCAAATCAAACACTCACCCCCAGTCAACTGATCTAGGTTTAATCCATCATCATTCTTTAGCTCACTCCACCACCCCAGTTCAGACATGGCCATATGCAAATCAGTCTGACCCTGTGCCTTATGGGAACAGTCCAGCCCGAACTGCCAAGCCATGTCTTCACTGGACCAGAAACAAGCATCCTGGGACCGGTTTCGGGTTCATATTGGCTATCTTGAATCCAGTGACTAAGTGAGCAAGGGACCCAGTGAAGTGAAGTAGTGTGGCTCACTGGTTAGAGGCGGCAGACCCGAGAGCAGAGGACGGCCCGGGACCAGGGTTCGATTCCCGGCGCGGCAGGTTTCTGGACCAGGGTCAGCGGACTCGATAATCCTCTCGCCTCGGTGCCCACTCTGATCAGCAATCACACTCGGCAACTCTGGGCATTAGCTTGCCTCATCTTCACTAAAGGCCCCACCAGACCGCCGGGGATGCCTGGTCTCACCCTGGAGATACCCATTAAGGGACCATCTCTCAGGGAAGCCAGGAAGGGTTTCGCAGCAGTCGAAGCGCCTTGGGACCCTCCGGGTAAGTAGTGCGCTATATAAATGCCTATACATTTACATTTACATTTACACCCACGTCTGGGCATGCCCTGCCAACTTAGGGCGAACAAAGCAATACCAAAGGGGATGATGGATGGAGCGTTTGAGCAAATCAAACACTCACCCCCAGTCAACTGATCTAGGTTTAATCCATCATCATTCTTTAGCTCAATCCACCACCCCAGTTCAGACATGGCCATATGCAAATCAGTCTGACCCTGTGCCTTATGGGAACAGTCCAGCCCGAACTGCCAAGCCATGTCTTCCCTGGACCGGAAACAAGCATCCTGGGACTGGTTTCGGGTTCATAATGGCTATCTTGAATCCAGTTGCAAAGTGAGCAAGGGACCCACGTCTGGGCATGCCCTGCCAACTTAGGGCGAACAAAGCAATACCAAAGGGGATGATGGACGGAGCGTTTGAGCAAATCAAACACTCACCCCCAGTCAACTGATCTGGGTTTAATCCATCATCATTCTTTAGCTCACTCCACCACCCCAGTTCAGACATGCCCATATGCAAATTAGTCTGACCCTATGCCTCATGGGAACAGTCCAGCCCGAACTGCCAAGCCATGTCTTCCCTGGACCAGAAACAAACATCCTGGGACTGGTTTCGGGTTCATAATGGCTATCTTGAATCCAGTTGCAAAGTGAGCAAGGGACCCATGTCTGGGCATGCCCTGCCAACTTAGGACGAACAAAGCAATACCAAAGGGGATGATGGACGGAGCGTTTGAGCAAATCAAACACTCACCCCCAGTCAACTGATCTGGGTTTAATCCATCATCATTCTTTAGCTCACTCCACCACCCCAGTTCAGACATGGCCATATGCAAATCAGTCTGACCCTATGCCTCATGGGTACAGTCCAGCCCGAACTGCCAAGCCATGTCTTCCCTGGACCGGAAACAAGCATCCTGGGACCAGGTTCGGGCTAACACCCCTCATCAGCCAGGCTAGCTTGAATCCAGTGGCAAAGTGAGCAACGGACCCACGTCTGGGCATACCCTGCCAAGTTAGGGCGAACAAAGCAATTCCAAAGGGGATGATGGACATTTCCACTAAACAAAGAAGCCCTTGCTTTATATGGTTTTGAGGAAGTTACCCTGTTTAGTGTAGATTCTAGGTGTGGGCAGAATTCATGTAGTCACGCTGTGCAAAGTTCTGTGAAAAGGTATAAAATCTTTGCAAGCACGCAGAGTTCCGCGAAGACGCGGAATTGTTTGTTCCGCCCGTTCAATATGCTTTTTTCCTGTTCGCGAATGCCGTTTGCGTGCTCGGGGGGAAATATCTCATGAACACGCATTTTAAAAATGCAAACAAGCAAAAAAGTCTGCAAAGCCGTGGATGGCGGGATTTTTGGCAATTCCCATTCTTCGCAGGACACAAAATTACCCAAATTCCGCAAGCGGAACGAAATTTACCGGCCAGGCCTAGTAGATTCACCTTTTTGTAGTCTTGTTGTCTTCTCTATAGGAACATTCATGTTGTCACAGACATCTGGAAGAAGACTTACAAGGAGCAATCACATTGCCGAAATGCACACAAGGTCTCTGGAAACATATCCTCGTTATCCATGGCACAGCTGTAGTGTAGATCACGCACTAGACATTACCCAACAAGGTAGCACTTACTAATTAAACAATAGAAAGTACTTAATTTGAGAAGGCCTTTTGTGCAAAACTGTGGACTCTAGGATAAATGGGCAGACGAGGTTCCGTTCTGGCCCTGAAGCGCTTTTCACAGAAATTAAACCTCAACAAAAAGCACTTGCAAATATAAACATAGCAAGTGGCTTTCTCAGCAGTTTCGCATTGAAATACAATCTTGAATTATTTGTGAATGTGAATGCATCCTTGATCTATCACCCTCTCTCACCAAGTTCCTGAAGGGACTCAAGACCTGGCTTTTCACCGATGCACCATAACTTCCTGGAGATGCGCCCACCTCTCCTCTCAGTGCCTTGAGACCCTTTTTGGTGAGTAGTGCACTTTACAAACCCCTGATTAATTGATTGATTGAATGATCTATTGGAGTGCACTCTGTAGCGACTGTGATGAGAGGGTTCTTGTTTGGCCTCTCCTGGTGAAAGAAGAGTCCATGGCATTCCCTTTAAATGACTACGAGTTTGCAAAAGTACAAAATCACCTGATGGCATTTCCCATTTGGCCCTGCCTCATCCACCTTTATAGTATGCAACTCACAGATCCATACAGCCACTCACACACCCACATAAACACTCACACACCCAGTCACTGACCCATAGAGCCACACATACACCCACTCACAGACCCATGCAGCAACTATTTACACACCAACACAGCCACTCACACCCACTCACCAACTCACAAATCCACTCACACACCCACTTATACACTCCTATCGACACTCACACATCCACTCAAAGACCTGCACAGCACTTAAACACCCTGCCACTGACCTATACAGCCACTCACACACCCACTCACTGACCTATACACTCATTCACACAGCCAATCTCGAAGGATACAGGTTTCAGTTAGGATTTTGTTTAAAACCTTCAAAATTCTCTAAAAAATATGACGGTTACAGGCAAGTTATAGTTTGTAAATAACACTTCAATGCCTTAGAAATTCACTGGCAATTCAAAAGGTTACAAAGATTTAATAGTTAGGAAACCGAATTAATAAACCTTAGAAATTCATTGAAAAAAACTAAGATTAGAGGGTCGTTATAATTAGATTCAGATTTCACTTGTACAAAACCATTCAAATTCAGCTGTTATGGTTGCCTAATCTAACTATAATGTATCACTCCATAATGCTCTTCTTATGGTCTGAAATATGATATAACTAACGACATGGTCAGTGACATCACAGATGACATATCAAAGGACATCACTGATTACATCATCCGGTGTGTGAAAGTGTCTTGTAAACGTTTCCGATACTCAAAAGATATACAGCTAATGAATAACTTAAATTACTATTCTTTCTATATTACTAATGAGTAATACAATTTCTAAGTTAAGTCATCAGAGTGGTTGTGTGACTGTCTGTATCTGTGTGTGAATGGGCATCTGATGCATGGGAACCAGCTGGTGCCATGGGGCCTTAAAGCTTCCGCAGCAGCCCCTAGCGGCAGTGTGGTGGGTGCACCAGATGGGCACCCACCATTTGTTGAACCAGGCCCCAGCGGGTGGACTTCCCCAGACTGAAATCGGGCCAAAGAGGGGGGTTGCATGCCTTTCTCCCTCTTTACAATTCTGCCAGCCCCATGGAATGGGGTACCCGGGCCGAAATCAGCCCAGGGATGGAGTACGTGTGCCACACCTCCCTCTTGAAGATACTACCAGGCCCCAGGGAATGGAGTTCCTAGGGCCTAAATCAGCCCTTTGGAGGGGAGCTGCATGCTCTTTTCCACATTGAATATATTACCAGCCTTAGGGACGAAATCGGCCTGGGAATGAGGGCCACTTTCCCTATTCAAAATTGCACCAGACCAAGGGGAATGGGGTACCCGAGGCCGAAATTGGCCCGGGGAGGCAGGCTGTGGGCCCTCTCCCCCTAAAAAATAGCACCTGGCCTCAGGGAAGGGGTTTTCAAGTTCCAAAATTGGCCCAGGGAGAGATTCAATGTGCCCTCTCCCATAAGAAGTTGTGACTTGCCCTGGAGGGTGGGGTCCCTGGGGCATAAATTGGCCCAGAGAGAGGGGCCATATGCCTCCTCCCCTTACAAATATTGCTGAGCACTGTGGGAAAGGGTTCCTGGGGCCAAAATCGTCTGGGAAGGGGGGACACTTGCCTCTTTGTACAAAAATTGCAGCTGGCCCTGTGGGATGCCGTTCCGGGGTTAAAATTGGTCTGGGGAGGGGGGGCTACATGTCAACTACATCGCAATCCGCAAAATGTTAGTTGCTGGTTAATATATGCCCATGCAAATAATATTTAAATAGTTTTTGAACAACTACTGCCACAGACGATTCTTTTGTGGATGGACCCCTGCTTCTCAGCTGCAGGTCCTGTCTCTTGGATGAGAGTGGTGGACCTTAGGGAGTTTAAGGGAGGGGATTAGGGATTGATCTTACCCAACCACTCAGGAGTAAGATGATTGCATTATTCTGGTTGTGGAGACACGTAACTTACAATTTTGTAGCAAATTTACACTCTGAGTTTGTGAATATTGAAAGTAGTAAACTTACTACAAAGTGTTAACTTAATAAAAAGTGTAACTTAGCTTTGTGAACAAGGCTCATCATGTTTATGTGTATGTGAATGTTTTTATCTATTTATTTTTATATGTTGTTTTATGTTATAATGAAAGCTTCATGTATTATAAATATTTGAATGTGAAATATGGTGTGCTGGAAAGTGGATTATTGGTAGGGGCAAATGTAGGTCTGCCATTGACAATATGGGCAATAACACAGTGTAGGGCTCAGAATAGGTCTTAGAAAACTATTCCTATGCTCAACGGTTTGTAAACTGGCTGCGAGCATTCAGGCTTAATTTCAAAGAGAGGTATGTAAAGCATTTTAAAACACCAATTCAGTAAATAATTAATACACAACACGTAATAAAAATCCAACACCAATTTTACAAATTAGGAACTATTTTTATCTTTAAAATAACATCAAAACAACAAAAATCCAATGTAGCGAACCGGAGATATGAATTTTAAAATATTTAGCATTATATAGCATTCAAAAACCAATAGTACCATATTGGGATATCTGGTCGCAATAGAAAGGCTCAAAGTCAAAGTTTCAGGCAGACTGCGATAGAGCCCTGAGCGGCTAACCCTTGCGGTAGGTCCTGGTCACAGTTTTTACCTTAGCTTTGTAATGTATGTTCTTGGCTGAACCTGTAACAAGATATACATAGATAGTGCCACAGCTTCATTAGAAAACGTTAGAGCAATTAAACATACATATATGCAATATCACATGGCTGCACTTTATTCAGAGGTACGCAATGATAACTCATTTTGGTTCCTATGAATGCAATTAGGTTATTGTCCCATGTGGGGGGAATGATTGTGCAAACAGTATATGCCATATTTCAGATGTGAATGAATTGAATGTCAAATATATTTGCATTTATGTTACACAGATAGGCCAGCAATCAGTAGGTCCAAGAATCATTCTTTGGACCTGATTCAAAATACCTCAAAATGGAAGTTTTGTCTGTACTTATATGTGCAGTGTTCTCTGCCCTGACTGTGAAGTCTCTGCACATGTAAAGTTAGAGTTTAGTAGTAAATGTGGGAGGGAAACAGCGGAGTGGGTGGGAAAAAGGGGCAGACCTACTACCAAAGGGGATAAGGGGATGGGATTACAGAGGAGTAAGAGGGGTTTAGGGAAATTAAGGGAGGGGATTAGGGATCGATCTTACCCAACCACTCAGGAGTAAGATGATTGCATTATTCTGGTTGTGGAGACACGTAATTTACAATTTTGAGGCAAATTTACACTCTGAGTTTGTGAATATTGAAAGTAGTAAACGCACTACAAAGTGTTAACTTAATAAAAAGTATAACTTAGCTTTGTGAACCAGGCTCATAATGTTTATGTGTATGTGAATGTTTTTATCTATTTATTTTGATATGTTGTTTTCTGTTATAATGAAAGCTTCATGTATTATAAATATTTGAATGTGAAATATAGTGTGCTGGAAAGTGGATTATTGGTAGGTGCAAATGTAGGTCTGCCATTGGCAATATGGCCAATAACACAGTGTAGAGCTCAGAATAGGTCTTAGAAATTATTCCTATGGTCAACGCTTTGTAAAGTGGCTGCGAGCATTCAGGCTTAATTTCAAAGAGAGGTATGTAAAGCATTTTAAAACACCAATTCAGTAAATAATTAAGACACAACACATAAAAAAATTCCGACACCAATTTTACAAATTAGGAACTATTTTTATCTTTAAAATAACATAAAAACAACACAAATCCAATGTAGCAAACCGGAGATATGAATTTTAAAATATATAGCATTATACAGCATTCAAAAACCAATAGTACCATATTGGGATATCTGGTCGCAATAGAACGGCTCAAAGTCAAAGTTTCAAGGCGGACTGCGATAGAGCCCTGAGCGGCTAACCCTCGCGGAAGGTCCTGGTCACAGTTTTTACCTTTGCACTTAGAAACTTTTATGGAGCTTTTTCTCAAGGGGTCCCTCGATGATTTTCACCAGGCCAGATTCTGTGAGGGTTCGCCGGCCTCAGAATTTTTCTACTCTCGGTAAAACTCTGGAAGTCAGATTTATGGAGCTTTCAGTGAGATGAACCTGGATGGCTTGGCCGGCTCACTGGTGACGGCAGGCGGCTTGGCAGGCCAGGTGGAGTTGGTCCCTCTATGGAGCTGTAGTTTTTACCAAAGTTGCTCCAAAGTTCTCAGAAACATCTGGAACTTCTTCCTGAAATTCCCCAAAGGGTCCCAAAGTGTCTCAAACTCACTCCAGGGGGCTGGAAGCACCAAGATGGTCCTTGAAAATTGAGCACTTCAGTTCCCACAATCCACTTGGTCAATACCCTTACAATTCCACTGGTACTTCTCCAGGTAGAGGATCCTTGGTGGTGATGTACCAGGTGAGCTCTGTTAACCTGTAGCTTGCAGGGAGTCCACTCTTTAGTTCTTTCATAGCAAGGTAGTCCACAGGGCTGTAGCTCCAGATGGTCCAGTCTTCAGATGGCAGGCCTTAGAAATTGAACTTGAAACGTCTCAGCATGGCACGTCTTGCTTTCTTAAGTTTCAAGCAGCAGATCTGGGAGACTCTCCCCCTCTTAGAGACTTATTCCAAGTTCTCTGGGTCAAGCTGGAGGTCAATCCTGACCAATGGGAGCTGGGGTCCCTCGATGCTCATCACCAGGCCGGATTCGTTGAGGGTTCGCTGGCCTCGGATTTCTTCTACTCCCAGTCAAACTCTGGAAGTCGGACCTACGGAGCTTTCAGCGGGACGAACCTGGATGGCTTGGCCAGCTCGCGGTTGAAGGCTGGTGACTTGGTTGGTCAGGTTGATTCGGTCCTCTGTAGAGCTTTTTTCCAAAGTTGATCCAAAGTTCTCCAAACATCTTGAAATTCTTCCTGTAGTTAGCCAGAGGGTCCCAAAGTGTCTCACATTCATTCCAAGGGTCTGGAAGCTCCAAGATGGTCCTTGAAATTTGAGGGCTTCCGTTCCCACAATCCAGTTAGACAAAACCCTTCCAAATCCACTGGTAGTTCTCCAGGTTGAGGATCCTTGGTGGTGATGTTCCAGGTGAGCTCTGTTAACCTGTAGCTTGGAGGGAGTCCCCTCTTTAGTTCTTCTACAGCAAGGTAGTCCACAGGGCTGTAGTTCCAGATGGGGCCATCTTCAGAGGACAGGCCTTAGAAATTGCACATCGAACTTCTCAGCATGGCAGGCCTTCCTTTCTTAAGTTTCAAGTAGCAGATCTGATAGACTCTGATGCAGAGCGGCAGACCCTGATGCAGAGGTCTAGCCCGGGACCAGGGTTCAACTCCCCGCCTCGGCGGGTCTTGGACTCAAAAATTCCACGGACCTGATAATTCTCGCCTGGTGCCTATTCTAATCATAGAGTCCCACTCTGCAACTCTGGGCAATAGCTTGCTTAATCTCCACAACGGCCCCCACGACGCTAAGGATGCCTGGCCTTCACCCTGGGGGTGCCCAGGACTGGACGCCTCACAGGGAAAGCCAGGACGGGTTCCACAGCGGTATTCGTACAAGCGCCTTGAGACCCTTGCGGGTGAGTAGTGCGCTATACAAGTATCAATTTACAATTTAGTTCTCTGAGTCAAGCAGGAGGTCACTTCTGACCATTGATAGCAGGGTAATTCCCCAAGGGTATGACCACATCCTGTAGAGTGTGACATTATTTTGTCCCCAGAGTGCACCAAATCCTCCAATTTCATAATGGCTGATTTTCCAGTAGGGAGTTAAGAGCTGGCTAAACACACACCTAGGATGGCTAATTTCCATTGAATCTCCCCCTTGCATCTGCTTATTCCTTCCTTAAGCCTAGCTGTGGCTGGGGGTCAAAATAGTAGAGTTATAAATGACACTGAGGCCTTCTCCTTTCCTTTGAAGACAATGGTTTATGACTTCTCCTCCTGCTCTGGTATTCCTGTGTAGCAGCACACTGCCCTCACAGCAGAGCTGGTTAACCCCAGGGGCTCTTTATCACCTCTTCAAAGCAGGCTGGCTAATCCACTTAGCTCTGACTAATCAAGACTGACTACTGGAAGGCTGAATCTGGACCTACAAACAAGTAAGTCTTATACCTTCTTGTCTGTACATTTTAGGAAAATTTCAACAATATCATATTATTGGATTTATCACTATCATTCAGGGAAGTTTTTGAATGGAAGTACTAGCATTCTTCTATCAGGAGTTATTAGTTAATAACCTCTTGCCATGTTAACCGATGTGGCATGCGATTTACAATGGGAAAAATGACTTGGGCAATTTTTCCAGCACCAGGCCTTATAAAAAACATATTTTATCTGCCTATATCTGCAGGACTCCACCCCATGGACCATTTAGGGGAGACTGTAGGGGGTTCTGAATCTTTAGAAATATTGCAGAGCCTCACTCCACAGTAGTCCTTTTATCAAAGTTGAATTCGGGCAGCACTTTAACCCAATGTGGGGAGTGAAATGTGAAATTTCACTTAACCCGGGGCATATAAAATGTATTTTTTAAGTGTCCACCTTATAAATACCGGACCTTCTTCACCGCTGGGACACCTAGGTGAGATCCTAGGGAGTCCTACTATGCCAAAACACTGTGGGTTATCCATTTTTAAGTGCCACAAATACCAAAGTCGAGTTTGGGCACAATTTACTTTTTAATAGCAGTCCTGTCACCCAGGGCTGCTTTTAAACTGACCTCAGGCTTCAGCAGTGCACAAATGCATGTGCAGAAAAAGCAGCTGGCCTCTAAACTGCCATGCCCTATTGTGTACTAGGCACTTCTAGGTAGTTTCAACCCACCTGAGACCTGGTGGAACAACTCCTCGGCGCCAGACATCGCCATAGCCATCCCGGACAGCTACAAGATCACCCGCAGGGACCGCACCAACGGAATCAGAGGAGGAATATCCATCGTCCACAAGTCCAACCTCAGAGTCTCGACCAACACCGAGGACACCCTCAGCACCGCCGAATACCTGCACATCCAGATCCACACCTACCCCAACACCACCCTCAGAGGAACCCTCATCTACAGACCCCCTGGACCTAGACCACAGTTCAGTGACTCCATCGCCGACCAGCCAGCACCCATGCACTCACCTCCATGGACTATATCCTCCTCGGGGACCTTAACTTCTCCACCTCGCGAACAACAACAACGCCAACTCCGTCACCCTGATCCGCAACCTCCGCCTCAGACAACTCGTCACCGCACCCACCCACATTGCTCGCCACACGATTGACCCCATCTTCTACACAGGCTCCCACATTGCCTTCTACCACACCACCGAACTCCACTGGACCGACCACTGCTGCATTAATTTCACCTTCAAGAAACCAACCACGCACCACCGGACGCAACAGCTGCCTCGCCGCTGCTGAAGCAAAGTCACTCAAGACCAGCTGATCACCTCCCTTGCCAAGTACACAATCACCGACCCCACCAATGCATACGCCGCAGCCCGCAACCTCAGACAGTGAATCGACAACTGCTCCAACATCCTAGTCCCGCTCAAGAAACCCTCCAACAGCCACACCAACAAGAGAGCCACCTGGTTCAACAACGAGCTCCAGGCCTCCAAACGTGCATGCCGGAAACTGGAGAAGACATGGCTCCACGTACGCACACTGGACAACCACGCAGCCCACAAGGACGCCACCCACAGACACCACCACCTCATCAGACTAGCCAATAGATCCTCCTTCAAAGACTGCTTGGATAACAACGCACACAACAGCAAAGAGCTCTTCAGCATCGTAAAGGAACTTTCCAACCCCAGCGCCAACGCCAACGACATCCCGCCCTCACAAGAACTGTGTGACTCACTAGCCATCTTCTTCCACCGCAAGATCACTGACATCCACGACAGCTTCAACACCACAACCGCCCAACTACGCCAGACTCCACCCTCCCTGTGAACACCACCAGTGCCAACCACCTAACCTCCTGGTCCAACGTCAACGACAACGAAACACGCAAGGTCATGAGCTCCATCCACTCTGGATCTCCGTCTGACCCATGCTCACACAACGTATTCAACAAAGCAGACGGAGCCATCGCACCCCAACTACGCAAAGTCATCAACATCTCCTTTGAAAAAGCAACATTCCTGGAAAGCTGAAAGCACGCCGAAATCAATGCCTTCCTCAAGAAGCCAAAAGTAAACCCCAAGGACCTCATGAACTTCTGGCACATCTCCCTGCTCCCGTTACCGGCAAAGGTCATCGAGAAAATCATCAACATAGAACTAGCCCGTCACCTGGAAGACAACAACATCTTGGACCCGTCCCAGTTCAGATTCAGATGAAACCACAGCACAGAGACAGCCCTCATCGCCGCAACAGACGACATCAGGCGCCACCTAGACCATGGTGAAACATTAGCCCTCATCCTCCTGGACCTGTCAGCTGCCTTCGACAAGGTCTGCCATCGCACTCTAAAGACACGCCTCCTAGAAGCCGGAATCCAAGAGAAGGCTCTTGACTGGACCACGTCCTTCCTCTCCGGCAGAACCCAGAGCGTCCGCATCCCATGCTGTTTAACATCTACATGGCCCCCCCCGCACAAGTGGCCCGCCATCACAACCTCAACATCATCTCCTACTCCGACGACACCCAGCTCATCCTCTCCCTCACCAAGGACCCACACAGCGCCGAAACCAACCTTCATGAGGGAATGAAGGTCGTCACCGACTGGATGAGTAGCAGCCGTCTGAAGCTGAACTCGGACAAGACAGAGGTCCTCATCGTCGGACCCACCCCCTCAGCGTGGGACAACTCCTGGTGGCCACACTGGGAGCAGCACCAACACCGACCGACCATGCAAGCAACCTAGGATTCATCCTCCACTCCTCCCTCTCCATGTCGAAGCAGGTCAACGCCGTCTCCTCCTCCTGCTACAACACCCTCTGCATGCTCCGCCGGATCTACAAGTGGATCCCAACCGAAACAGGAAGAACGGTGACACAGGCCCTCGTCAGCAGCAGACTGGACTACGGCAACGCACTCCACACAGGAATCCCAGCCAAACACCTACGACGACTACAACGCATCCAAAAACTCTCCGCCCGACTGATCGTCATCGTCCCCCACAGCAGCCACATCACCCCCCCACCTGAGAGACCTACACTGGCTCCCCGTCGACAAGAGGATCACCTTCAAGGTCCTCACCCATGCACACAAAACACTCCACAACGCCGGACCAGCCTACCGAACAGCAGACTCAGCTTCCACACCTTAGTGTATGTAGGTGTTTTCACTGTATTCTAAAAGTGTCTCTTTCAGAATAGCAATGGCCCTGGGCCTGGATATGCAGAGCCCAGGGCCAGTCAGAGTCAGGTACCACCATTACCAGTCAGCAAAAAGTTGGGGGGTGCCCAGGGCACAGAGACAGCCCTCATCGCCGCAACAGACGACATCAGGCGCCACCTAGACCATGGTGAAACATCAGCCCTCATCCTCCTGGACCTGTCAGCTGCCTTCGACAAGGTCTGCCATCGCACTCTAAAGACATGCCTCCTAGAAGCCGGAATCCAAGAGAAGGCTCTTGACTGGACCACGTCCACGTTCTTCCTCTCCGGCAGAACCCAGAGCGTCCGCATCCCATGCTGTTTAACATCTACATGGCCCCCCCCGCACAAGTGACCCGCCATCACGACCTCAACATCATCTCCTACGCCGACGACACCCAGCTCATCCTCTCCCTCACCAAGGACCCACACAGCGCCGAAACCAACCTCCATGAGGGAATGAAGGTCGTCACCGACTGGATGAGTAGCAGCCGTCTGAAGCTGAACTCGGACAAGACAGAGGTCCTCATCGTCGGACCCACCCCCTCAGCGTGGGACAACTCCTGGTGGCCACACTGGGAGCAGCACCAACACAGACCGACCATGCAAGCAACCTAGGATTCATCCTCCACTCCTCCCTCTCCATGTCGAAGCAGGTCAACGCCGTCTCCTCCTCCTGCTACAACACCCTCTGCATGCTCCGCCGGATCTACAAGTGGATCCCAACCGAAACAGGAAGAACGGTGACACAGGCCCTCGTCAGCAGCAGACTGGACTACGGCAACGCACTCTACACAGGAATCCCAGCCAAACACCTACGACGACTACAACGCATCCAAAAACTCTCCGCCCGACTGATCGTCATTGTCCCCCACAGCAGCCACATCACCCCCCACCTGAGAGACCTACACTGGCTCCCCGTCAACAAGAGGATCACCTTCAAGGTCCTCACCCACGCACACAAAACACTCCACAACGCCGGACCAGCCTACCGAACAGCAGACTCAGCTTCCACACCTTAGTGTATGTAGGTGTTTTCACTGTATTCTAAAAGTGTATCTTTCAGAATAGCAATGGCCCTGGGCCTGGATATGCAGAGCCCAGGGCCAGTCAGAGTCAGGTACCACCAGTACCAGTCAGCAAAAAGTTGGGGGGTGCCCAGGGCACAGAGACAGCCCTCATCGCCGCAACAGACGACATCAGGCGCCACCTAGACCATGGTGAAACATCAGCCCTCATCCTCCTCGACCTGTCAGCTGCCTTCGACAAGGTCTGCCATCGCACTCTAAAGACACGCCTCCTAGAAGCCGGAATCCAAGAGAAGGCTCTTGACTGGACCACGTCCACGTCCTTCCTCTCCAGCAGAACCCAGAGCGTCCGCATCCCATGCTGTTTAACATCTACATGGCCCCCCCCCGCACAAGTGGCCCGCCATCACGACCTCAACATCATCTCCTACGCCGACGACACCCAGCTCATCCTCTCCCTCACCAAGGACCCACACAGCGCCGAAACCAACCTCCATGAGGGAATGAAGGTCGTCACCGACTGGATGAGTAGCAGCCGTCTGAAGCTGAACTCGGACAAGACAGAGGTCCTCATCGTCGGACCCACCCCCTCAGCGTGGGACAACTCCTGGTGGCCACACTGGGAGCAGCACCAACACCGACCGACCATGCAAGCAACCTAGGATTCATCCTCCACTCCTCCCTCTCCATGTCGAAGCAGGTCAACGCCGTCTCCTCCTCCTAATACAACACCCTCTGCATGCTCCGCCGGATCTACAAGTGGATCCCAACTGAAACAGGAAGAACGGTGACACAGGCCCTCGTCAGCAGCAGACTGGACTACCGCAACGCACTCTACACAGGAATCCCAGCCAAACACCTACGATGACTACAACGCATCCAAAAACTCTCCGCCCGACTGATCGTCATCGTCCCCCACAGCAGCCACATCACCCCCCACCTGAGAGACCTACACTGGCTCCCCGTCGACAAGAGGATCACCTTCAAGGTCCTCACCCACGCACACAAAACACTCCACAACGCCGGACCAGCCTACCGAACAGCAGACTCAGCTTCCACACCTTAGTGTATGTAGGTGTTTTCACTGTATTCTAAAAGTGTATCTTTCAGAATAGCAATGGCCCTGGGCCTGGATATGCAGAGCCCAGGGCCAGTCAGAGTCAGGTACCACCAGTACCAGTCAGCAAAAAGTTGGGGGGGTGCCCAGGGCACAGGATGACTTTGCAATAACTTGTTAACTTAATCAAAAGTGTAACTTAGCTTTGTGAACCAGGCTCATAATGTTTATATGTATGTGAATGTTTGTTTTATGTTATAATGAAAACGTCATGTATTATGTATATGTGAATGTGAAATATGGTGTGTTTTCGTTACATTGCAGCCGTGAAGAAGTCCGGAACATCTCTGAAATCCAACATATAGGCTGTTTTTTTAATAAAATGAAGAATAGTTTAAAATGCATAAAACAAGACTGTATACTCCTTCACCTGTGATTTATTTGTCTTTTTGCACTGTGTGGCAGCGATACCTGTTGCAGATGGGTATTAGTTGGAGATGCACCACCGGACATTGAGAAGACAAACTCAAATGTCTTTTTCTATTGCCACATATCCTAAATTTGACTGATAAATTAGACATCGGTGCCGAGAACCGGATGTACCATGTTACAACGCATACCATTACAACTACCTACTATTACAACGCGACCATTACAACGCATACCATTACAACGCATAGCGCTTTGAGGTGCTGGATAGTGGTAAGTATAATTTACTATTCTAACTCCAGTCCCCGTGGACACTAGGGAAGGTGTTGGATAGTAAATTATACTTATTCCCTATCCTAGAGCGCCCCCCAGCGCAATGCGTTGTAATGGTATGCGTTGTAAAAGTTGCGTTGTAATAGTAGGTAGTTGTAAAAGTTGCGTTGTAACAGGTGTATACCCCGAGAACCACCCTTATTTCTGGCCATTAGGTATTGGGATGGTGTTTGTCACTGAATCCTATAACCCACCTTCTAACTGAGCCCACTTGCAGCAATGAAGAACTTCTAGTATTGCTGAACAACTTGGAGGAAAACAGACCTTCAAAAGTTTGGACCCAATACACATGCTCGAAACATTCCCATTTTGCCTCTTGTCATTTTCCTGGAACACTGACAATGTGTGGCAAATAGAGGCCATAAGTGGCCCGGTAACAAGGCGTGGCCAATTCCGAGGACCATTAGGGTTTCTGTATTTGGAATGGGCAGTGCAATGTTTCGCTTTATGTTTTCGGGGTTTGTCTCACTCACTGGTTATCCTTCATTTATGGCTAGATTGTGTTCACCCCGAAGTTTTGCCTTCTTTTAGCAGGTGAAATGCCCAGATGAAAACTCCTTGCGGTGTTTTTCTTTATTCTGATTCGGCTAATTGGGGTTCGGGTACACTCTTGATTGGCCTTTAGCATTTACCCCTTGTGTTTTAGTCCATTGTTTTGTTACAAAGGGATGGAGTTCGGATTTGTGACAGCAGTCTGCACACCGAACGCGGAATGAGATACAGTTATGTGTGCAAAGTCAAACAAGCACTGAACGTCTCTTTTTTTTTTTTTTTGTATGTTCTTATATAGCGCTCGACTACCCGGAGGCATCTCGGCGCTTGCCTTGGGAACCCATCCTGGCTTTTCCCTGTGAGATAGCCCCTAACGGGCATCCCCAAGGTGAAAGCCAGGCATCCCGCCGCAGGGGGCCGTTGTGGAGATTAAGCAAGCTTAATGCCCAGAGTTGCAGAGTGTGAACCCATGATTAGGTCAGGCACCGAAGCGAGAATTATCGAGTCCGTGGACATTTGAGCTCAAGACCCTGCCGCGTCGGGAATTGAACCCTGGTCCCGGGTCTGACCTCTGCTTCAGGGTCTGCCTGCTCTAACCAGTGAGCCACACTTCTCTCTCTCTCTCTCTCTCTCTCTCTCTCTCTCTCTCTCTCTCTCTCTCTCTCTCTCTCTCTCTCTCTCTCTCTCTCTCTCTCTCTCTCTCTCTCTCTCTCTCTCTCTCTCTCTCTCTCTCTCTCTCTCTCTCTCTCTCTCTCTCTCTCTCTCTCTCTCTCTCTCTCTCTCTCTCTCTCTCTCTCTCTCTTTCTCTCGCTCTCTCTCTCCAAAGAGACTTAACCTACCATATCTGCAGATTCCACCAATTACCTCCATCCTTGTGATTCCATTCCTGTTTAATTTAATTGGTTCTCGAGGTCGTTCTTTTTCGCGTTTCATACTGATTGACCAAGATTGAAAGGAGTAATATTTTATTACGTTTCCTTCTGAGAATGGATTTCAAAGTAAATTCCAATGTTATTGCAGAGCAATTTGTTCCTCCGAACTGACTTCGCCAATCATACTCTGTGCATGAATAAAAGAGACTTTATAACAGTTGTGCGTTTCATGCTGTTTATTATTAATATTGAAGATAATAGCAACTTAGATCAGAGCCCTGAAAATCTAATTAGTGTGACCATTTTTCCACTGCAAATTTCAAAATGTTAAAGGAATGCACACTTGGATTTTTAATATATGAATGTATTTTACAATATAATGATGCATGCTTGAAATACCGCAGGCACATAATTGGAGAAGATAGAAAAAAAGAAAAAAGAGTCGCCTTGTTATTATGTAACGCATGTCTCCATGTACTAACATATGCTCATATTTTAATGAGCCACTGACAGTCATATTTAATGGTGAACAAATAGAGTGAAACTCTTCGATTTCACTGTTAATGATGCTGTAGATAAAAGATCCGCAAAGATTAATAAGGGGATTCTGAATGCCAGAAAAATAGCTCAGTGGGCTACAGTATTGCCAGTATCATCTTTATTGATTTGGGGAACCTTGGCCATGTCAACGCAGTCTTCCATTCTTCGATCTACTGAATCCTATTAGCTTAGTTTAAACAAATTCCTGTATTTCTGATTGGGAGCACTATCTTTTTTTGCACCAAGGTGCTCCTTTAACCCCTTGCATGCGGAGCTCATTCCCCTGCTGTGCTGGGGGGAGGGGGGGGGCGTGCACAGCGCCCTGGTGCTCATGACGAGCTCAGCTCGTCATGAGCCACGGTGGTCGTGTGCTCATGACGAGCTGAGCTCGTCATGACCACACCCCTTTGTGTAGAACGTTCGCACAGCAGGGGAATTAGCCCAGCGTGCGAGCGTTCCAACAGTCATGACGAGCTCAGCTCGTCATGAGCCCCCGAGCACTGTGGCTCATGACGAGCTGAGCTCGGCATGAGCGTTCAAGGGGTTAAACAGGTACGCCGGGAGCAAACAGGGACCTCTAATATGATGAATGTGCCGCCCTCAGATCAGTCATGAACTTGCGCTGCCCTGAGGACAGTGCGTTAATTGAAATACAGAGTGGATGTTTCAAAGCTGCTCCATGTTTATCTGTACAGGCAGCTACTCACCTGAATTTTAAAGACAGATACACCTGCAGATGGAAGTAGTGAGTGACTGCTCCCGCCTGCAGGAGGATGTCTGGGGGTTCCATGATTCCCCTTTCCTCCATCCATAGGGCTCTCATCAGGGGGTACCCTGACAATGCATCACCTTATTGTGGTGCCCTGTCAGTGCACCTCCTTAGGGCATGATTTCCTCTGCATCCATGTTCATGATACAGCGCAAGCGCAGAGTCGAAGTGATTCCCTCATTTGCATTGGGCCACGCTCCCTTGCAAATGAGGGAATGCCCTCTGAAGATAGCACTGGAACTACATGTGCCCCACCTGTATTAGTATTATAAAAGGGGCCACACAAGCATCTGCAGTTCTTTCCGAATTGTCATGGTACCCCGGAAGCACGAAAGCCGGTGCACATTACTCATGAATAGATGTAACTAATTAAAAGATACTCAAGTTTTATTATGTAGGGTTATAAAGAGCAATGGCACCACAATACATTTTTTCTGCCATCACATGTCACAGTAAGGAGTGAGCAAAATCCTTAGAAAATGTATCCCAGGTGAAATTCATTATAATATTAAGTTAGTAAACTATGAACTAAAGGCCAGATTTAACATAGTGTTTCATCGTTCTTCTACTACGCTAGGGGGTGCAAGGGCAACGCTGCACTAAAGTCAGCTCTATCAAGTCATGCAAGGCCATCATGTGTGGCCCTGCATAGATTGGTAAATCTAGAGCAATGCAAGGCTGCACAAATTGCTGCCTTGAGTTACTCTGCCTCAAGGAGGCGTTCCATGAGTGGAGTGAGGGTGTTCCCATGCATCCACCCATGGATTTTGCCGCATTCCCAAATTTACCATTAGCGGTAGACCTAGGAATGCGTCAAAATGCTGCGACTCCCCACGAGCGGTGTCATGAGGAGAAATATTTTTATTTCGCCTAGTTTTCTCCTCTTTCGATGTGTGTTGTAGAATGCAGCACACATAGAAAGAGGAAAATGCCTCTGGGGAATGCTTTTGTGGCGGAAGGTGTCACAAAAACAATCCTGACTACAACACAGGCACCTATGCAGCATGACACAAGGTTGCCTGCATTGGTGCTAGGATGCCAAAAGTTCTCCAGCACAAGGAAAGGACAGGAATGTACTGTATAATGTTAAATACAACACATTCCTGCTCTTTTCCTTTCACACAGTGCAGCAATGTGGATTGCTGCATTGTGCTGCATGAAAGTTTGATAAATGTGGCCCTAAGGCTGAGATGTTTGTTGTATCAAAATGTTGTCGTACCTAGCAAAAATGGGACAAACACAATAAAGGTTTTTTAGTTTGGCTTGAGTGCACAGGCCCGTTTTTGCCCCTGGGCACTATCTGTAATACAGCCCCTATTATATACAGTACTTAGAAAAGGCTAAAGTGCAGTTTGAAGCATCCAAATTTCAATAGGAAATATTATTAGTCATAGAGAAAGGGAGAGAAAGCATGTCGCCATCATTTGTGCGTTAGGCTGTAAACTATCAATCAAATAACTGAAATATTGTTTTATTTTATGAATTCTATGAAAGTGTGTAACAGTCTGCACATTCTGTGTATCGAGTTTGAAAAGAAAGTGTGGTGGTATTCAGGCACTGCATCTTCAGCATATCGCGGACCCAAATCACATTTACATTTTTAGCGGCAATAATGACCTCGATTTACCCCTAGCAGGAACTCACAAAAGAATGTATTTACAAATGGATGAACTAACATGGATTTCTCTTCCATGAATGTGGAGAAATCCGTAATAGTAAGTTCCACAAAAGCGGTGGGAAGTGGGCAAAACAAGTCATCATTAGTCTTATGAGTGTGGGAATGCTCACAAATGTGTCCATTTGTTGCCATTCCCAAACCTCATTCTGACACTGGCTGACAATCAAAATGGTCGGAAATTTACTCTAGACAAGTGCTAGAGTCACTCTCCTTTTAGGATGGAAAGAGGAGCACATAATTCCAAGAGTTGGTGTAGATGTAGGGGAGGGCTTTGTCCAAAGTGAACACCCACTCTGCTTTCCTGTTGCGGTGTTTTCGGTTCATGTGGTAACTAGTGCAGTTTACAGATGCAGTGGAGAGAGTGCCCTTTTAAAAAAAAAAATTGAATGCACTGCACCTATTTGGACCAGCCACATTGCCTGCAACAGAGTTCAAAACGCTGAGGATGCCTTAGGAGACGCACAAGGTGTTCTATTTGAGGACCCCAACCAAAATGCTTAAAAATCGATCTAACTTGATAGAATGAAGAATAGAGCTGTCCATTTCTTACTACAACATAATTATTTTAACATGAGAGTTGGACCAACGTGCCTCTTTTTTTGCAGCTCTCTGCAACGTTTATGTCTCAGCCCATTACTGTTTTTCTTTTTTTTTATTCTCTTTATTACATTTTCATGACCATCAAAAACATTATCTGCTTCGCAGGGCAGTGCAGTCAAGAGATATAAACCCCAAAAAATAAAGCCACATACCAATTGTAGCTTCAGTGATCGGAAATTTGCTAGCAAACATTATCTAGGTCTCCACATAGTCTTGTAAGTGTACATTTAAAATAGCATGTCAGTACAACAGTGGAAAGGTTTAACCAAGTGTTGTGCTATCCATCTGTGCCCTTGTTAACAAGTATTGCCTCAATGGTTCCCAGATGTCTTTGGGTTTTGATGATGATGATAATTTCTCTGCAAATAATTCTAAATTGTCACTACTGTACACCTAATCCATAATCCACCCCTCAATCTGTGGAGTGAGTTTACTCTCCCATATGAACGCAATTCTCCATTTGGCCATCAGGAGGGCCAATAAGGCGAATCTGCCCAGAGTACCCTTTAGTTGAGGAACATAGCCAAGCAGGCCTGGGAGGGGTGTACAGTGCAGTAGGGTACCTGTCATGGTGTGTAAGCGCTGTAAAACTTCCTCCCAGTCATATAGAACAGCTCTGCAGCCCCAGGCAAGATGAAGAAGTCAGCTGCCTCCTGCCCGCAACGTTTACAATGATCCGAGTCCCGGAGCCCCATTCTATGCAATTTGATAGGAGTGTAGTAAACTTGATGGATACATTTAAAATGAATAACACATAAATTACCATTGGGCGTTAGTTTACCAGTCAAAGTGCAAATATTTTCCCATTCCTTCAGGATAATTTGAGGGTCTAGAGTAGCATTCCAGCACTCGAGGCTCTTGTCCTCCGATATCACTATTTCTTCCTTCCAGTAATGATTTGTAAAACTTAGTAATAAGCTTTCTTCTGGAAGGGACTGGTAAAAGTAGTTGCAGTGATTGAAGAGGTGGTGGTTTGATAGGGAAATTCGGATAGTGATCTCTAATCGCTCTTTTTAATCGATGACAAGTGTAATAAAAGAGTGGAGTGGGATTGGCGATGTACCCGAGATCGCCCTCAGTAATATAGCTACCCTCAGAATATATGTCACACATATGTGTAATACCAACTGCTTGCAGAGATCTCATAGGACCAGTCTCATAAGTGACAGATAAAACTGCATGACCAGCTAGGGGCAGAGCAGCGGCATATACAGAGTGCTTATGAGCTAGTTTGCCTATCAGTTGCCATGCCATGATAGTGGTGTCTATGGTGTTTATTTCTGACTTGGGAGTACCTCTGTGAACATATGTAATCAAACTAGCTAACGGTGTCGGATAGGCATCCCCCTCTTCCACTGCTAGATGTGGTGTGAAGGCATGTGGTCGAAACCAGTAAAAGGCGTATTGGGTCTGGGCACATATATAATATATATAAAAATCTGGAGCTTCAAACCCTCCTCGTGAGTAGGAAAGTGTTAGTGTGTCCCAGCTGATCCTGGCTGTTTTGCCTCCCCTAACCAGTTTCAAGAGTTGCGTTTTTTTTGTAGCAAAGTATTGCTTGGTGAGGCAGATAGGGATGTTACAAATCAAGTATAGGAAACGGGGGTGAATGATCATCTTAATGACTGTTATGCGATCCGCCAAAGAGAGCGGTAGATGAATCCATTTGTCCACCTCACACACCATTGCATCATATGCACGGCCATAATTTTCCCTTATCACAGTCACGGGGTCCCGATGAACCCACATAACAAGATATTTGACTGGATCTTCCGTCCATATGAGCGGGTATTCCAATGGGGGAGGAACTGTATTCTATGTTAGAGGAATCATGACCGATTTCCCCCAGTTAATTGATTAACCTGAGTACAGCCCGAATCTGACGTATTTTCGGAGGATCGGGGAGAGGTACCGCTGTGGTTTCCAAATAAAAAGGACGATGTCGTCCGCATACATGTTGCTGACGTACTATACACGCCATTGGTTCCAATGTGATGGCAAATAAAAGGGGCGATAGGGACATCCCTGTCTAGTGTCCCTCTCAATAAAGAAATGGTCAGAGGTGAGACTTCCCACTCGCACCCTCGACGACGTGTCAGTGTATAGCATATGGAACCATCGCTGTAGCACGTGGGGAAACCTCATTTGTTTTAACACGTGAAACATGTCGCTCCATTCAATGGAGTTGAATGCTTTTGCAGCATAAAGCATGACTGCGGCAGCAGGAAGATTCTGGTTTAAAACATGAAACATAGCAAATATAGTCCTGAGATTGTGTGAAGTGGACCGCTCCGGTATAAACCCCGATTGGTCCGGTAGCACTAGCATGGGCATGAGGGGTTTCATTTTAGTGGCTATAATTTCCACCAATATTTTTGCGTCACTGTTAATCAATGATAATGGACGGTATGATTCACAGAGTTAGGGGATTTGTCTTTCTTAAGAAGTGTGATGAAGAGTGCCTGTCTTAGGGAGGGGGGTAGGACACCAGATTCATGGGCCTCCGTGTACATTTCCAGTAAATAGGGAACAGGAAGGTCCGCGTAAGTCTTATAAAATTCCGCAGTTAACCCGTCTGGCCCTGGTGCTTTATTGTTAGGGAGTGAAATAATTTAATCTTTAGCATCGGTTTCATCAAAGGGGTGGCTCAGATATTCGCGCTGACCATCTGACAGTCAAGCACAGGCAATATCAGATAAATATTCTTTAGGGCAGTTTCCTCTCCACCCCCGTGCGTGGTATACATTTTGCTGTAACAATGTCTGAATTGGGGTGTGTAATGCTGTGTCTCATTATCATCTACTATTTTGATAATGTGATGAGGGCTCTCTTTAAATTTCAACTTGAAACCAAATTTCTTCTCGGTAGACCTCCCTCACCGTAAGATCTGGCTACAAGGCGACGCATTATATATTTCGCCTCTGAATCAGCTAACTTGTTGTAGTCTGCAAAAAGCTCCTAAATACAAGCGAGGGAAGAAGCAGACGGCGAAACCGAGTACAGTGCCTCTAGTTTGCCCAATGCACTCTCTGTTTTGGAAAGATGGCCCCTGATATCCTTCAATATACCAGATGTGGTGCTTAAGCATACTCCACGTATTGTGACCTTAAAGGCCTCCCACAAAGAGGAAAAGCTATCCACCGAACCTACATTGAACTCGAAATACTGCGTTATCGCTTGTCTAATGGTGTCCTCATATATACGGTCCAGCAAGGCCTCTGCGCGGAACTTCCAAGTGAAGGGGAAGTGTGGATTTGTGGGGATTTGGATATTCAAATAGACAGGGTTATGATCTGAGAGAGTGCGTGGTAGATTATGAACATATGATACCCACCCATTAGCCTCTTCATTCCCTAACCAATAGTCTAAACAAGACCAGGTGTTGTGTGACGGGGTGACATGAGTGCCTCATTTATCCTGAGCATTACGAAGGCGCCATATGTCCACCAAGCCCATTTCCTCCATTGCCTTCCGCACACACTGAGCCGTTCTAATAGTACGTGTGCCTTGAAGATTTGTCCATATTTGGGTTGAGATGCGTGTTGAAGTCCCCCCACCAGAGGATGGCCGATTCAGGTAACATGCGCAACACATTCAATATCTGTATGACGGGCTGAGGATCGTCCACTACCGGGCCATATATGTTGATGAGTGTAATCAATGTCATGCTCAATTTACCTTGCACAATTGCCCAGCGGCCCTCAGTATCAGTATGCGAATGAATGGGAAGGAAGGGTATTTCTTTTTTGATCAATATGAGGACCCCTCGAGCATAGGTGGAAAAAGATGAGGCTAGCCTAAATCCTGTCCACTTGTGTGCAATATTAACTTCTGTACGTCTATTTAGATGTGTCTCTTGTACTAACGCAATATGTACACTGTGCCTCTCTAAATATGCAAACACTTGATACATTTTTTTAGAAGTATTGAGTCCACGTATATTCCAAGTTATAAAGTTATACCTCTCACCCATCAGCCAATTTTGAAAATACAAGGTTCACTTTCAGAATAAGACATTCTGCATTTTGTACGTACCATGTTAAGACCATTGCTAAGCTTCATTAATCCAATCACAAACAACACCAAATAAATAACAGCAAAACAACCCACCCTCACCCACCTTGGAAGCCCCAAATTGACCAAGCCATGATCCCACATTACCAACAACTCAGCACTAGAAAAGAAAAAGAAAAAAAGAAAAATTGTCCGGAATAGTCAATCGGGTTTTACCCATTGGGGGACGTAGCAGCACAGACCACTCCCGGGTGAGATAGGGAGGGGGCCGCCTTAACGAATAAATGTGTTCCAGTATGTAGACCAAGTATGAAGTGCCACTAAAGATGATAGCCAGATTAACAGAGGGGGCCACAAGCAACTAACAACATTTCACCATTGCAGCTATAGCCTCTGAGTGCATTCAGCCCGAGCACCCAGGATGCATTCGAGCCATGAAGAGCGAAAACAGTGAAATAACCTCTGTGCTTACGTGCATTCTGCATGTAGGAAACCCAACCATAAAAAACAGTACAGTTATGACATGCAAAAACATGTGACGCTCCTAGGAACACTAGTCCATACGCTGCTACCCATGAAGGACCCATTCAGGCCAGACAGCTTTAAAGTCAGGCCCACTTGAATGTCAGCAAACTAGCGTGAAAAAACATGTGGTCAATGCAATATCTCGATATACAACAGTACGTCTGTTAGACCTCTCTGGCTTTTTGTCGTAGTCCCTCCTATCTATTATTTATTTTGTCCCCTTTTTGCCCCTCATACCCTTGATAATTTTTGTCCACTGACTTTCTCTATGTGTTGGCCCAGGGGATAGGTGTTCTTTCCCCCCCTCATGATTTTTCACCTCAGGCCCAGAGGCCTGTTCTGACAGGAAAGTTGGAACCACACAAAATGGTGGCTACCAACTGCCCTAACTGTCACACTCAGAACTTGGCCATAGCCTAGCATAGGGCGTTCTAGAACCTTCTGGTCCATTCTGGACCACTGAGGGTCAGCCTATATAAGGCGGAATGCGGGGCAGCCATTTTGTCTACCTGAGAGAGTCAGCTGGAGGACAGGCTGTAGCTAAGGGTGGGAAGAGGTTAGACTTAGGGTTGACCTCCTGGATAGGGAAGCTGCCTTACTGAATCACCTCACTATCCCCTTTTGGGTTACTTGTCCTGACCCCGCTGTTAAGGGTTACTGGAGACCCTGGGCGCCTAGCTTGCCCCTAGTCTAAACCATACAGGGGAAGTCTTGAGGAGAAGGAAACCCGGATAAGACGGAAGTGTTGCCCATTTCCATCTCGGGCAACCCTTGGAGTGAGAAATTTTGGCCTATGGAGCTGGGTGTGCCACCGAAACCAGCGTCCGCAGTCAAAAGTCTAGGCCTATATGTGGATGACAAACTATCCATGGAAAAACAAGTTACCACGGTAGTGGGTACTTGTATAGGCCTGTTACGACAACTAAGGAAGATCTCTGCCTTACTTTCATTCTCTACCTTGAGACACGTGGTCTCAGCCACAATTCTGGCCAGGCTGGACTATGGGAACTCCCTATACATAGGTTTACCCCAGCGGCTGCTGGATAAACTGCAGGGGGTTATGAATGATGCAGCTAGGCTGATCTATAAAAAACCCAGGACTGCCCATTCTTCCCCCCTGATGCAGGAGCTACATTGGCTCCCGATTCGTCAGAAGATTGTCTTTAAAGGACTGTGCATCGTTCACAAGGCTCTGTATGGCAAAGCACCAGGATATCTGAAATCCCGCTTACTCCCCTATACACCGGGCAGGACTTTGCGCTCGTCGGACGCTACCCTTTTGTCCCAATCCCGCTTTAAACTGACCACAGTGGGGGGCCGTGCTTTTTCCAACACACTCCCAGCCTTGTGGAACAAATTGGCCCCAGAACTTAGGAAGGAAAGCAATCTACTATCCTTCAGGAGAAAATTAAAAACTGTACTGTTTAAGCAAGCATGGAACAGACCCTAGGCGCACAAGTGGGATCAAGTGAATGCCATACCTCACTATGCTAATCTGGACAAACAGCGCTTAGAGACCCCGGTGGTTATAACGCGCTATATAAGTTAAATAAATAAATAAATAAATAAGGAGACTGCAGCGCTGCGGAGTGCAGTCCTCTGCCCAGTGAAAGGAATCCTGGAGTGTTTCCCTCTAACAGAGGAGGGTTAAGTCCTGTGGCCCTCACCCCTTTTATGTAGCCTTCTACACCATTCTGCCCTGGTTCCAGAGACTGACCCCTAGCCAATCACCCCACAGAGTCATCACTCACAGGCTGTGGAGTGAAGTCGGCACCTGGTGAGCTGTCCTAGCTCAGTGGTTGGGCGCTATCTGGGAGGGGCAGTAGGCGCTGAAGAAGCAGGGGCCAGGAGAGATCGGCGCCGGATTGTGTCTGAGGAGGCGCTTTGGAAGTGAAGGGTGCCGGTTTTATTGGAGCGGCGCTGTTCTCGCCGTCTGCAGGACCCCGGGGGCTCCGGCCGCGTCATTGTAAACAACCCCCAGGTTTGGAGTAAGGGAGCGCTACCGCGCATGCCTCAGGCGTTTCCACTTCTTTGGGCAGGAGGGGCCTAAGATCGAGCAGGCCCGGAGGAAGCGGCGTCTTGACTGCGGAGCCTGCGCAGAGAAAGGCGGGAGCGGAGGCGGGCTGAGAGGCGGAGTATCCGGGGAGCTTCGCGCATGCCCAGGAGATCAGCGCGACCCTCGGCCTCAGCGCGGAGAATCTGTGGAGGAGCGCCGGGAGTTCCCCTGGCAGCGGAGGCAAGCGGGAATTCCTCTCCCCGGCTCGAGCGCCCCACTGTGAGGCTGGCGTGAGCGGGAGGAGAGGTCTGTGGAGCCAGAAGCGGCTCAGGAACCTCGGAGAGTCTGCCTCTACGGTTTTGGCGCCAAGCGAGGGGAAAGCTGAGAGGTCTCAGAGGCTGGTGAATCTTGCCAGCGTGTAATCACTTTTGACCTGATAAGTGGTTTCCCTCACCCTCTGGCACAGAGAATCTACTAACACCGATTCTGGCTCAAGTAAGGAGGTGTACTGCAGGGGGAGAGTGGCGCTAGAGGTTATCAGGGAATAACCCATACCCTAGTAATATCCACAGCTGAGTGACATACAGGAGGGAGTTACTTGAGGAAATCCTCAGTAACTGTGAACTAGGAAGTGAGGGTGGTTGGTGCTGTGGGAGTTCAGTATTGTGCACCGTATAGTAACCATTTAAAGCTGATTCTGGAGTCTGATGAAATGCACAATTAATGTTGGTCATTGAGTTTAGATAGCAAATCGGAAGTGTTATTATTAATTTATTGACAAGTGTACTGTATTATTGAAACAGGTTAACATCTCTGGAAGTGGAATTACTGATTTGAAGTCAACTAAATGTAATGTACTGAAGAAGCTAATTGAAATTGCTTAGTAGTTTAAAAGGTATAATTGCTGATTCTAGAGTATCTTGAAATGTCCTAAGCTGTATATTTTGAAAACAAAGAGAATATTATTTTTATAAAGCAGTACTTATTTTTCCACATTTTGGTGTAGCGTTTTCTTTTTGTGTGCTGTTGCGTGGTTTTACTGTTGGGTGGTCTGCAACCTTTACACTGTGCCTCTGAAATGTATATCTTGCCCTAGGCCAGGCTACCCCAGGTTCTAACAACGTCTATAAGAAGTAATCATCATTCATCAATGTCTGAGGTCGAACCAGCTGTCTATTGTGCGCGCTTCAGGGATCTGGCGAAGTCCACAGCCAGTTTCTGGTTAACCAAGATCTTCGCCTTACCCTCCATGCCTATACGTAGTCAAGCAGGGTACGACATGGTGTAGTGAATTTGCTCTTCCATTAACAGTTTCTTGACCCCTTGAAACTCTTTGCATGCTGCTTGAACTGTGGCTGTGAAATCTGGGTAAAAAGACACAACATTACCCTGATAGTTGATGGTGCCCTTCTGACGGGTGATGCACAACATCGCGTCCCGGTCCCTGAAATTTAGAAACCGTGCAAAGATGGGCCTGGGAATTGCACCTGGTGGTGGGCGTGCTGCTAAGGTTCTGTGAGCGCACTCAACAACCAATATTTGTGAAAGGTTTTTAGAGCGACTCACGTCACAAAAGAGATTCTCCACATATTATTCTAGTCGCCCCACATTTGTGGATTCCAGTAGGACCCTAATTCGTACATTATTGCCCCTAGAGCTCGCACTTAATGTCCTCATTTTTATCGTGAATCAATGTTAGAATCTTTTCAATGTCAGTAGTTTTAGCAGTTACTTGTTGCACGCCGTGCTAAGTGTCTGAGATAAGTTGTCCCGCCTCGCCTATCCTGACTGCCTGCTTGTCTAATTTGGAGGAGATGTGATCCATGCGGCTGTTCGTTGCTTCTATTTTACCATCAAAAGACTGTAGGTTGGCTTGAATTGCAGATAATATTTTTTCCAGGGCGGGTGGGGCCTGCGCAGCATTGTCTAGCTCTGAATCAGAAGCAGTGGTTTGTGAGGATTTACCATCCCTGCACAGTTCAAAATTCAGGCTCGGTTGATTTTTTTCCGGCTTGCCCATATGACTGGTTGTGACTGGATGTGTAGCACACGCAGGAAGGGGGGACACTACAGAAACTAAAGTGCGCCTTTCCCCGTTAGCGCCGAGTAGACAGATGCAATTTACCTAAGGAGTGTCGCTTTTAGCAGGGTTTGTATGCCTGGCAGTTGGCTGCGTGCACAGAGTCAATGTAGAGGCTTGTATCGTCTATCTAACATGTACTGCCGGTACCTGCTGTGCACAGTAGAACCCAGCTGCCCTCATGGTCCCCGCGTTGCCAGCAAAGGTCACTCACTATGGTTCTGGAGCCTTGCTTCCAAACCCGCAGAGATCAGCTCTGCAGGCAAAATCCCCCTGGAGAGTGTCCCGACGTAAGGCCTGGAATGCAGCCGCCTTCGCCTAGGCGGAGGTACCTCCGTGCCCCCGCACAGGCCAGTGCCATCAGTCAGTCTCCCCTGAGGTGGGTAATGATCGTGCAGCGTGCATCGTGTCGTTTAATGTGTAACTCACCCGCAATGTGGACTGCAGCTGTGAGTCCCCAATATCGCCTCTTTCAGAGTCTCAGTAGCCACAGCCATGTCTCACCGTCCGGCGGGCAAAGATCACTCCAGCCGCGGGGCCGCCATCTTAAGTGCGGGCGCCCATGTCAAAGTCTGTCATTCCCTGCAGCATTTCCATTCCGCGGCTCCAAACCGCATCTGCCGGGTGCACAAGTCATCCGCTATCCGTTCCTCTTAGAGATTATCACCGATGGTCACATATGGAGCAGGATAGTGTAAATAATAGTGGCGGCCGGCAGAGCTGCACTACAGTGCGGCCATTTTGCTGTGCACCAAGCCACGCCCCCCGAAGTTTATGTTTCAGCCCATTGCTGTGTTTCTGGAAATGATGATGCATTAATCACTGGAATTTGGAGAAGACTTATCACAGCTCTGAAAAAACTATCTCATGATAGTGAACAGGATGTACACATTTTCTTTTTTGTGACTTGAAATAATGTTGAAGCCTATCTAGCTTTAAGATACTTCAAAGTATATTACAGATATTTGCCAACGCTTTGACAATATCATTTGTCCTTGATTGACTAAAGCTTTAATCGTATTAGCTGTACTTTTTAACTATAAATCATCAAATTGATGATATGTCTTTCTTATAGTACCTGATGTGGTGCTTAGATGTGACTATTTCCCTTTACTATACATTCTCAAATGTACAAGACTTCATACTAGTCCCTGGACACCATGCCCCCAATGATTGCCACGCCGCACACCATGGTAGGAGCTTTCCCTTGCATCCACTGCCAGTTTCCAGCAGCCACCCACTCACACCCCACACAAATACTAACAACGCCCTCAGTACCCCACCCAACACAAAGACCACACAAGCACCAACAACACTGTGCCACACCCTACACAACCCAGCACGCCACAGCAAACCAGCAAATCAATACCCACATACGTGCTTCCCAACACACGATGACTTAGCAAACATACAACCAAAATATTGTACATCATAGAGAACCTGGGTCAACCCCTCATCGGCTCTCACCTCAATTCCAGCAGGCTACAAGAACACTTGACACCACCATCTTCACAAGCCAGAAGGAGGACTTGTTATCATCTACAAGAAAGCCATCAAATGCACAATATCCACAGAGAACACCACCCCATTCATGGAACACTTGCACGTTATTCGGTAAATCTCTGAAATGTCACCCTTAGTTGAACCCTCCCCTACTGATCACTCAGACCATGAACAACCTTAACCAACTTTGTCGCTCTACGCCAATGCCTGCATTCTCCTCTGTGACCTCAACTTTCATCTAGAAGACCGAAACAACCACTGCTCCACAGCACTCCTTAATTTTAGAGCAACATCGGTCTCACCCAGCTTGTCTCAAAACCAACACACACCGCAGGATACACACTGGACCCCATCTTCACCACAAGCAACAGCATCAAATACAACCCCGCCACGCTGCTCACATTGACTGGCCACTCCATCATCCACTTCCAAATCAACACACCTCAACTCGACACCTCTTCCAGGTTTAGCATTCCAAGTTGCAGCTGGGGCAACATCACAGAAGGAAAATGGTGCAGCACCCTCAGCGCGAATCAACCTTGCCCCACAGACAACCTAGACAAGGGCTTTAACAACTTCAATAACTGCACAGATTCCCTCACACCGATCAAACCCAACAAGCATAGTAGATCAAACAAGCAGGCTGCCTCAAGCAGAGAAAGCCTCTGAGACATCAAACAACACTGTAAAAAGCTAGAAAGGAAATGGGGAGCCAACTATGACACCACAGACAGAACCACCTACCAGGATGCACTCAGACGCTATCACCAGCAAATAGGAGATACCAAGAAAAAAGCATTAGTGAACCACATAAAAGCAAGCTCCAAGGAGATCTTCTTGATCCTGAAGAATTACACCTCACCCTCTGTCAACAACATCACTGCCTCCCAACAACTCAGTGACAACCTATCCAACTTCTTCCATAGCAAAATCCAAAACATTTACTGCAAATTCGCCCCACAAACAACCCCATAGAACTCATCGCTAAGCTAACCACCACCAACCAAGATGGCCACCTGACCGAATGAATAACCCTTATTAGAAAATACATTGCGGCAATCATGAAGACCATTCACTCCAATGGACCCATCCCCCCCTTGTCCACAACCTGGGAACATTGCCAATCAGCACCACCCTGGCCCATATCATCAGGACCTCCATTGCGTCCGCCACTTCCCCGGATACATGGAAACTTACAGAAATCTATGCCCTCCTCAAGAAGCCCACAGCTGATCTGAATCAAATGAGCAACTTCTGACCTATCTCCCCTACATAGCCAAAGTGATTGAGAAGGCCATCAACAAACAACTCACAACCCACCTCAGACTTTGCCATCTTCTAGGCAACACTCAATCAGGATTCAGAAAAAAACACAGCACCAAAACAGCACTCATTGGGGCAACTGATGACAAACATTCAAGTCATCCTGGACTGAGGAGAAACAGAGGTCCTCATCCTGCTCGACCTTTCCAAGGCCTTTGACACTGTCTCCCACAACACCCTCATCAAAAGATACCATGAGATAGGCATGCAAGGATCCACTTTCAAATTAATTAAAGAACGCAACGCGTCAGGCTACTACCTTTCACATCAGAGACCAAGACACTTATATGTGAAGTCCCAAAGGGATCGTCCCTTAGCACCACCCTTTTCAAGATATACACTACCCCTCCTACGCCGATGACACCCAACTCATCCTCTACCCAATGGACAAGACCACCTTAACCAACTGCATGAACATGGTAGCAGACTGGATGCGAACAAACTGCCTGAAGCTCAACTCAGACAAGTTGAAGTACTGGTCTTTGGTAACAAGACCTCCCCATGGGACTCCACGTGGTGGCTGTCAGAGCTAGGACCAATACCCACACCCACAAACCATGCAAGAAATCTAGGGATCATCCTAGATAACACGCTCAACATGACAGTTTAGTCAATGCAGTGCACACCTCCTGCTTCAATATCCTATGAGTGCTGCAAAAGATTTTCAAATGATGGCCTCAGGTCACCAAGTGGACCATTACACAAGCACTCATCACCAGCAGGATAGACTACAGCAACACTCTCTATGCCGGAATCTCCAAGCAACTTCTACATAGACTCCAGACCATGCAGAACACCACTACAGGACTCATCTTCGACCTCCCACTACTCACCCACAACACACCACACCTCACAGCCCATTCAAACTTCTCACTCACACATAAAAAGCCCTACACAACACAGGACCAGAATACCTGAAAACCCATAAACACTTTCACCAACCCACCAGCCACCTATGCTCAGCCTCACTCTCACTCGCACACACTCTCTGCATCTGCAAAAGCAAAACCCGAGGCCGCTCATTCTACATTGCACCCAAGACATGCAACAACCTCCCTCAACACATCAAAGCCTCCTCCTCAAGAAGCTGAAGACTGGACTATTTGTATAAGTACCTTGAAGGCCACCACACACCTACACACCTGTCCAAGCACCTGGACAGCCTCTCATGTGATTAGTGTGCAGTACAAATCAACATAACATAACAAAATACCAGTAAGTTTGACTGCCCTTGTTTTATTTTATTTTCGCAGACCATCTAAAACATGTGTAATCCTTCATTCAATGTGAGTGATGTGAGATGTGCACCCTGCCTTGTGGGCCGGGGAGGGGATTAAAAAGAAGGTCACAATAAGCATTTCCCACTTTGGTGCTAAATGTGGGTGATGAGACTCTTGTCACAGAGCTAAGTAACCCTTCTAAACCTTAGAGTGGCATATCTATACCATATAAAAATAAGACCCATGAAATACAATCAAATGCTTCTTTTTCACTGAATTAGAAAAATAAAAGTTAGATCAGATTGATACATGGCAAATACATATAGTATTATGAAATTGACTAATTACCACTTTTCTCTCATGGTGTTGTCAATAACCTAGAAGTCCAGTTCTACTGGTGCACAATTAGGCTCTTGGAAAAGCTGGCACTATTCAGAATGGGTGAGGAAGGTTGTAGATCTCAGGGACTTTGTCATGATGCATGAAGTAGGGGGGCGGTGATCAAATGACGGCTAATGATGGTGCAACAGTCTGGGCCCAACTCCGAGAGATCTTGCAGCCTGGGCAGCACGACGGTAAGTGATGAATCTATAAGCAAGCTGGGAAACACAAAATGCACACAAAGGTTCGCAGTACGAGTCACAGCAGCAGACATCGAATAAGAAATAAAGAGCAAACAAACGCGTAAGAGTTGAAAAAACAATGTTTGGTCAAGTTGCTCCTTTGATCTATTTGCTATTCTCAGAAGTCTTAAATGAATAAAGTCCCACAACTCTCCCCCAGCCCTCCAGGTTAAGAATGGTAGGCGGTTCATCCTTTTGCTAACGGTGAAACAGAAAGCAATCTAATGCAGTCCCTGCAGTGGATGAAGTAGCATGTGCAGCGACCCTCCCAGAGTGGCATGTACATCTGGCTTCTATTTTCTGTCTTTACGCCACAATTTTGAGTCACAAAACTGCCTATTTCATGGGATCATCAACCAAAACTTCACCGCACCCAATTATGTCATTCCTTCGACATATTTGTCGCTTCAGAAATTATGACTCTTTATAGGTTACTGTGCAACTTCCAATGTAGTAAAACGTCTTTAATGACACACCGATGAGTATATCCATTTAGCCATTATTGATTCAGATATATTTAAAAAACCCATAAAAATGCAAAAAGCGAACATAGACTTTGGCCATAATGTCCAGGACATAAGTCTTCGTGGAAAAAGTATCTGATTTTGTTTCTAGTTGCCCTCTGGTTTGTTTTCTTTTGAAAGAATGTAGGGTGTGCTCAATTATTGTGTGATATGCATACATGTCATTACAAAAGAAGTTGCAGGGAAGTATTATTTTTAATTGATAGTTGTTTATAGGCCTGAAGGATCAGTGCGAAATACACGTAATGACATTCACTTCAGTGTATTGACAATTCTTGCAAGACTTGCATTTATAATGCACTACAAGCTTGGACTATGAGACAGACTCCTAACCGCTTTTCCCTCGGTATAAAATTGCTCCCTTGTAGGTAAAACGAAATGACTTCACTGTCATCCACAGAAATACAGCACTAATTACTCAATTTCTTTGTGGCATTAAAAAATGTCAAGGTTTTAATGGAAGTCTTTTTTGACCGCTGACTAAATCAAATTGTGACCACATCGTATTGGGTATGCCAGCGTATCAAATTAAATTAAGGGAAATTACAACTCAGATAAATGAAAGATGAAAAGGTTGTTGCCTTCTGAGCGGGCACCAATCCAAGATATTCGAAAACACTCAGCAAATGCACAATACAAAATTCTAATGTTCCAAGGTGACCGCCGTTTGCGTTCTTCCACTGTTTAAATAGCACGGGCCAATGTAATGCATATATAGTATGACCTTTCATTAAAAAGCTGCCATTGAAAATGCTAGTGTAAGGTGCAGTGAAGAAATACTTGAGAGTTGGAAAATTGTTTTAAGGCAACTTTCATACCTAGGGGTCATATTTATGTAGCTTTCAGGCAGCGCAGCAAGCCACCTTTCTGCGTTGAACGAAAGGTAAAAGGCATGACTACGCATCCGTGCGGTGCCGATTTACCCCCCGGTGCTGGGCCCTAATGTAAATGGGTGTGGTCATGACGGAACGGTTCCGTCATGAGCACAGCGCGACCGATGCTCATGACGGAACCGTTCCGTCATGAGCATGGAAGGGATTAACATAATATGACACATTCCTGTACATTCATTGTACTTGGCTGACTAGTACCAACTCAGGCACAATGGTACAAAGGTGCTTGCTTTGTAAGCCAGAATGGCTTTTGTCCATGAAGGGACACCTTCCTGCACAAAAAATCCCCTGATGCGGTTTCCTCTTTCTGTCTGCGCTGCAGAATGCTGCACACACAAAATAAACAGGAAGCAGCAAGGAGAAATGAAGATATTTCTCCTCTTTACCCCACATCTGAGGAGGCGTAGCATTTTGACACCTTCTCAGGTTTACCACTGATGGTAAATCCTGGATTTACCATACCTAGTAAACCTGGGAATGCACCAAAAAGATACACCTCCTTAGGTGAGGTGTAACTAGGTGAAATATCGTTATTTCTCCTCGTTGTTTTCTCCTTCTATGTGTGTGCATTCTGCAGTACACATAGAAAGAGGAAATGCGTCTTAGGGTTGTTTGTGTGCTACTCCTTCCTGCACAAAAACATCCTGCCTATAACACAAGCACCCTTGCACCATGAGACAAAGATGCCTGCATTGGCTCTAAGCTGCCAAAACTGTACCAGCACAAGGGGAAAGGACAGGAATGGTAAGGTAAGGTAAGGTAATTTTTATTATGCATAGTTAATTAAAACCAGTGCAAACATTTAAAAGAAGGTTTTAAAATATCGTAAGAAAATTGATTCATATAAAACATCATTAAAAGGAACATGCAGTAAAAACCCAATCTAGTCTCCAGGGGCATTTCTCTTGAGGCAGGAGAGAGTATTTCCTTCAATTCCGATTAGCGGCTGTGTGTTTCCTGTGTAAATGGTCGGAGTGTTATTGCAAGGAACTTTACATATCTGCAGTTCAGTTTCCTGTTTGCAGGGTTCAGGCAAGCCAGCACCGCTTGCCTTCTGGTGCGAGTTCCGATCTGCTTGAGCTGGGCCTTTAAGAGCTGTTGGCTGGCTGGCCGAAGCTCTTGGCAGAGACAAGTCATATGGAGTATGTCGCCCTTCTCAGTATTACAAAAGATGCAGGCATCATGGCCACTGCTCCTGAGCCAAGGGGGTAAATGCTCTATGGTGGGCAAGACCCCTAGTCTGTATTTCAAGAACTTTAATTTTGTTGTCTTGGAATAGCCCTGACTGAAATATGGTTGAGGTGTCAGGGATTTATATGAGTTTAAAGTCATCCATGCGTGATTACTTTTGGCAAATATCTCTTTGTCCTCTAGTAATGAAATCAATTTAACAGTTTTCCAAACCAGTTTTTTAAACCCATTATGGCCAAGTTGCATGTCCCAAATCGCTGATAGGTTAGTGGCCCCCAAGGCTGACTTCAGATAATATCTTGCCTGAGATACGTCCCTGCTTTGGATATCTTGCCATAACAGCAAATTTAGAGTGTTAGTAGTAGGAAAACGAAGTTTGTGGCAGCAGATAATATAAGCGCCCTGTCTTGCAAGAACTTGTTTTTGTAGTCCAAATTTCAACCTGAGTTGGGCGTGCGATGTGTACGACGGGAGAGAGAACATTGTTCGGTAAGCTTTAGTCTGGATTGTATCCAGGTTCTTGGAGTCTCTCCCACGTAGTGCCTCGCTGCCATAGCAGATGGAAGGTAGTAGTTTAGCCTGGATGATTTCAAGTAAGGGGTCAAAATTGGTCCCATCAGTTGGTTGGCTATACTTTTTAGTGTGGCGGCAATGCAAGACCCTCTCCTTTTTGCTTCCTGCTTTTGCTGTGAGAATGATCCGTCTCTGTTAAAGATGACTCCCAAATATTTATAGTCGGATGCTGACTCTATTTTTGGCCACCCGTTATCCAAGACTTCTATAGCTTTTTATTTATGTTTATCGACATAGTGCGTGTTTTGCTCAAATTTATTTTAAATTTGTTTTCCGTGGCATACCTATGCATTTAATTCAGTAGATGCTGGATGGGTATGGCTCAGTAGCACGACGTCATTTGCATACAGAAGATTGCTCAGAGATTTCCCTCCCAACCTCGGGGAATGGGAGTTACATGTGTTTAGGATGCCTGATAGATCCGCCATGTACAGATTGAACAATGTTGGGGCAAGCACACACCCTTGCTTGAGTCCTTTGGTGGTATAGACTTTGGATGACAGGTGTGTGCCACCTCCTAACTTCACCTGCACCCAAGTGTCACAGTGAAGAAGCTTCAGCATGCTTAAAGTTGCCTGTGGTATTCCCCATTGTGCCAGTTTCCCCCAGAGTCTGTCTCTCTCGATGTTATCAAATGCCGCGCTAAAATCAATGTAGCACATGTGCAGCGGCAGTTTTTTTCTTTTTGCTGCATCCATCATTAGAGAGATAGCCAGAGTATTTGTATCTGTTTCAGTGTTTTTCCGGAAGCCTATCTGGTTTAATGGTATGATCTCATTTAAATCTGCCCAAGATACAATCTCCTCTAAAATTGTTCCTGCTAAATATTTTGCCTCATTATCGAGGAGAGCTACTAGACGATAGTTATTTGGATCCATTTTATCGCCTTTTTTGTATATGGGGACAATCGTCGACCCTCTCCAGGATTCTGGGATTTTATTTAGAAGTCTGACTTCCGAGAATAGCAATTGCATAATAGTAGCCCATTCTATAATCTTTTCCTTAAAAAGAGCTGGCGGTATGCCGTTAGGTCCTGGAGCGCCTTCTTTCCTGCCCTTGCGAATCAGTTTTGTTATTGATGTTATTTGTTGAGTAGCTGATGCATCCATGATGATTTTGGGTGGGCCTTGCTCCCTCTTGGTCAGGGGCTCCGTCAAGGGCGTTATAGAATCGGGCTCTGTATCGTTGTATTTTTTACTCCTGCCTGTTCCGGATGATTATTGAAATGGATGGAGAGATAGTTGATCCATGGCTGTTCCATGATGTGCAAGCCTGGTTCTTTGTATTTTGGGCGCAGAATCCTGTTCACTGATTGCCAAAAACGTGCACTATTGCTGCTCTTGGTATCATGTAATAGTTTTGCCCATGTTTCATTTTCAGCCTCATTTTTTATGTTCCATTTTATGCGTTTGAGATTCACTCTTTGTGTCCTCAGCTCCATTCGAAGATATGCATTTTCGGGGGTTGATCTTAACTTCCGTAAAGTCAAGTTCACTAGTCTTTTGTGTAGCCTTAGTTCTGCTCTCAGTCCTCTTTTTAAGTTGGTTTTCATGCCCTCGTTGTGAGGGTTGGTTTTTGGGGCGGACTTGGTTGCTAGTTCTCGTAAAAGAGATCCAGTGTATTGCTCCCAATGTTGGATGTGCCCGGCCGCATTTGATTGTTGTATATTATATAGTTGGAGGGCAGTTTTGGCCAAAGTTGTTAGATTGGTAGACGTGCATTTGATCCTTTTTTGATTGATGGAATGAATCACCCCTATCATTTTGTCTGGCCTAGATGCAATGGGCATCTTTGCTGTTAGATGGCATTCCTGGGGGCGGTGATCGCTTTCGCCCTTGTCCCCATTCTGAATCCCAGGATGTGGGAAAATAGGGCCAGACTGGCAAATGTATAATCCAGGATGGAGCTGGCTGTTTGTGAGTAGTAAGTTTCGACTGGTGGTGAGTCAGTTAGGAATCTTCCATTTAGAGCCCGAAGGTTCTGGTGTTCTAGTTCATTGAGTAGAGTGTTGTTTGGATGCTTTTTCCTACGTAGCGAGGAGCTTTGTGGTGGTATGGTGTAAATTGTATTTAAAGCCAGAACCTCTTCTTCAGCTGATGTGTCAAGCAAATTTTGGTTGAAGTCCCCAGACAGGAGGAAGAGTGGTTTTTCCATATGAGAGACGTACTCCGCTAGTTGGGTTGAAATTGATTTGGAGTCTTTGACTCTATTTTTGGCGTGGACATATGCGTTGATCAGGCATATCTCTTCTTCTTTATTGCCAAGCTGTAATTTTATCTTTACTGATAAGGTTGTAGATGTGGAAGATTCCATAAGAACTGCCAATGATATTGTTGTGGTGGATATATATGTGGCCAAACCTCCTGACTGGTGGCCAAATCTGTTGGTTTTTGTCTCTGCAGTTGAGAAGCAGGTGAAACCTGTGATGTGTTGTGTAGATGTTAACCAGGTTTCTTGCAACATCACTATTTCAAATAGAGAGATGTATTTTTGAAACTCCGGGTTGTCTATTTTTGATGTTAAGCCATTTATGTTCCATGAGCAAATGCCTATGGGTGGCGCCCTGCCCTTTGTGTCATCTCTTATTTGTCGGAGGCATCAGGCCTCTTCAGGACTTATGAAGATCATTCGAGACAGTGTTTCCCTTGTTAATATTTGGTTTTGGTGAGGGGCCCCCCTAAAAATAGCTTCGTCCGTCCCCGGGGACTGCAGGAATTTTTGTGTGGCAAGCTTTCTCTCAATGGATCGGACCTGGTAAGAGTGTGAGTCTGGGGGGCCTTTGGCATTACTCATCGCCCACTTGTGGAATGTGCCACTGCCATCCTTGGCCTGTCTTCTAAACTCTGCCTCGGCATTTTCTCTGTTTTTTTGGGCGAACTGCCCAAGGCACCACTAAGAACGCTAGAGATGATTGTCTGTTGTACCGCTGGTTCTAGCTTTGTCCTCCTCTGAAGTGGTGCAGGATGAGCGGATTTTAATAGAGGAACTAGATTGATACCCCAGGACTTGAATTGCTCCGCTTCTGTTGTAATTAGATCTGCAATGGTGCTAGAGGACCAAGTAGTCTTGGTTGCCTCCGGGCTATTTGGATTAGTGGCGGGCAGGAACTCAACAGAGATTAGATTGTTCAAACTTATTCCCTTCAGACTGGGAATGTATTCCATTAATTTGAGAATATTGCCGCAGTTTAGCATGTCGTGCTGCCCTTGCGACGTATATTCTGGGAGAAAAACAAGCATCTCTGTTGATTGTTTGGTGCTTCCTTCCACCTGGTGCTTTCTTGCTGTTTCGTATACTTGAGCTGACAAACCCAGAGCCAGGGGAGCTTTATGAAATACCGGGGTAGTGTCTTTGCCTGGCAGATTGGCTATGTGTGTTATTGCTTTGAGAGGAAATGTTTGTTTTGATGTAGTTTGTGTTTCAGAAGTCCAATTCACTTGGGGATGCTCAGTTTGACTTTGTTCCGGAATAACGGTCTTAGCTAATATATCTCTAAATTGAGTTGCATGGGTTTCGCTTAACGTCGAGCTGATCAATCCGTTCTTGTCCCCAGCCTCGGAATTTGGCATACATAAATAGTTGCTTGCTGGTATTGGTGGTGTAGCTTGGTTAGCAGTTGCTTCAAGTGGTTCCTTTTCCCTTTGAAGCGGAGGATCCTTGTTGTGCGGTGTTGGAGCTCCCGTTTGACCATTGAGGTCCCTCGCTATTTTGTTCTTATCCCAGTTTGGCTGTGTAAGTTGTTTGGTCTTTGCTGCCATATTTCTGTGTGCATCCTTTTGTTCCAATTGATCTTTTAACGGTAGTCCTTGGGGCCCTTGCTCTTCTTGATTCGGCAGGTTACAGCTTTTATTATGCTGATGCTGAGTTAAACTGAAGGGCGAGCAGTCTTTGCCCTCTATGGAATGGGCGTTGTTAGTATTGGGAAGAGATTTCTCCGTTAGAGCAAAGAAGATTGGAAAATATTTGGAAGTGGATGATTCAGTTTCAGTTTCAGTTTTAGTTTTTTGCTTCCGCCCTTTCCTTTTTTGTTGGCGCCGTTGTTTGGCGTTGAGTTTCATTAGGAGTTCCTGTCCCGTCTGGGATGTTTCTACGTGTGCGGGAGTATGATCGACAGTTAGCTCTACTTTGTTTCCGGTTGACTCCTCATTCCTGAATGCTCCTTCTGCGGGTTTCGTAAGGCCCTTTTCTGCAGTAGCAGTTGCATTTCCTCTGTGTAGATCTCTTAAGTCTCCTATTAGGTCAGTTAGCATGGACGGCAATGTGGCTACTTTATCTAGTGTCTGGCTGCAATTGCAGCTTGGATAGATGTTAGTTTGTGCTCTCACTAGTAGGTTGTTTAAATTGCCTAACTTGTCGTCGATGCCAGCTGTAAAAACTGCCAGTGTGTTAAGAAGAGTGAGTTGGAGCTCCATTTTATCTGATTGGTATTGCAGTGCGTCTACTGCTAGCTGAATAGTGTTTAGCAGTGAGTTCCAGGTTCTGGTATTTTTTTCTTTCCCCCGCTCATTCTCCTTGGAGATGTTGCCGTGCTTGTTTGTATTTTTGGCTGCCGAGGGAGGATCAAGGGCGAGAGGATCTTTTTGATCTGGTATGTAAGTTGCTAACATATCATCCCATTCTTGTGTGTTGAGATAAGACATTGTTCCCCTGCCTTCTGCCTTGCGGCTAAGGTCGTGTGAATTGGCTGCCCCCCTGCCAGGGAAGTTTGTTGCTTGGTCATAGGCTTCCTGGTCTATGGGCGGTGTGGCGCATCCAGCCATTGGGCAAGACTTGATAGGAATGCTATGGGTTTGGCTCATGGATTGTAAATCCAGCGCCGGGCTGAATGATGGTTCCTTGATTGAGAACGGCACTTGTGTCTTTGGGTCTGTCTGTTGGCCTCCCCCAGAGGTCCCATCGGTAGGGAAAATGTCTGTTCTGTCAGCTGTTTTTTGTGCTGAAGTGAGTATCTCATTCGCGCTAGCGTTGAGATCATCCGATGGAATTAGCAACGCGATTTCCCCATTGCTTGGGGCCGTGCCGTCTGGGTAAGCTGGTAATGGATTCTGATTCTGTTTAGATGTTGCAACAGAGTTAGATGTTTCTTTGCTTGCACTTTCACTTAGGGTGTCCAAAGGAATGCTTGTATTCTTATGCTTTGAGGTGCTAACTTGAGTAGAGTCTAACAAATAAATTCCCAGAGAAGAGCTTTTAGGTGCAGGTGCAGATGATGGCGGGCGTGCAGGGCTCAAGACAGTGGGAAGTAGTGATGTTTGCTAGCCGTGCAAGTGGCTGTTGCTCGAGAAGATGGCTGAGCCTGCATCCTTAGAAAATTCAAATTTTGTGTATATTTTGGGCTGATAGAGTTTTTTGGTAGGTTGTGGCACGCTTACTGCAGACTCTGATATCAGGGCCGTTGTTAATCCCTGCTCCGTTGTGTTTTGGTTCGGCCCCAATGCCTGCCCTGTTGTCGAGGGGTTCGCCGCTGTGCCGATGGCGGTGGCGGGGTTTACATTCGTTTTTGTTTTCTTATGCCCTTTCTCACTTCCTGATGTTTCGTTCAGTTTTGCTGTGGGCTTTTGTTTTGGCTCCGGGGGCCCCCTGACCTTTCCAGACCTCATAGCGATGGTTGGTGTTAGTGGACCACCCGAAATAAAAACTTATAGGAGTGACCTTCACGATGGCTAGTGAGCAGGTGAGGGCTATAGAACTGTAAGGAGGGCTGTAGGAAGAAGGGGGGAAAAAGGTAAGGTAAGCTGAGGGAAGGCTCTGGGGTGCTGTGAAGAAGGCTGAAGAAGGCTGAGGGAAATAGCCCAGAAGCAGCTGGGAATGTCCGCAGGCTGTGAGTGGGGCACTCAGGGGGGACCTACAGGCAGAGTCGGACCTAGTCGGGCCCGCCTAAGTCAGACCCCCTGGGCTCTTACTTAGCGGTCGCCTCTATCGGCAGCCGCGCTCACGTCGCGTCTCTGCAGCAGCAACAGCAGCAACAGCCTCACCTCACCTCACTTGTAGCAGCTGCTACTCCTGACGCCGGTGGTGTCCACAGTGAAGTCAAAGTTAGAGCCGCCTCCTCTCTGCCTCCTCTTGCCTCTGCGGCTGCGACTCTGTCAGCTTTCAGCTTCCGTGATCCTATCGATTTTTAGTTCTTGGGTTTTCACAGCGGCTCTGCAGCGCCTCGCCGCACCACACTCGCTCTCACTTCCTGCTCGCCCTCTCCCTCTGCAGGGCAACTCTAGGGCAACTCTCAGCAGCTCACAGCTTACAGCGTGCTGTGGGTCGACTCACGGCTCACGGTGCTCAGATGTGCCCAGGCAGGCGTCTCTGTGAAGTAAATCGTGGCTCAGCGGCTCAGCGCCGCACTATGGAGTCACTATGAAGTCACTCGCGGCTCAGGTGCGCCCGGCGGTTTTGCCGGTTGTGCCGCGATTTGCGGCTCCTTTAAAGGGTGACTGGACCAGCCGCGTTGAAAGTCCGACGAACCCACGGACTCGCGAACTCACTGAGCACACGGAGCACTCAGGGGTGCTCTCCTGCCTCAGCAGCGGTGGCGGCGTTCTGGCGTTCTGGCAAAGTCGAAGTGGAAAGGACAGGAATGGACCATATTGGATAAATAAGGCACTTTCCTGCCCTTTCCCAGTGACGCAATGCAGCATAGCGAGGTGACTTGCTGTGCTGCCCTGAGCCACAAGGGTCATGATTATGGCCCTTGGTACTTGCTCTCAATCAGAATCTGGCACTACTTGTTTTCCAGATGTTGGGGCACCTTATACTTGACTGACTGATTTTTCTTTAGCACAAGAAATCTCTTCACGAGTCCATAGGCAATCATTATTTTGCTATGTGAACTCAGCCCAAGATGGTCGTTTGAGGTACTCAACACTACATTGAGTTTACTTTATTTGACATTTCACCTTCGTCTTAATATTGACTGACAACAGATAATATTCACACATCTGCACCCTGTCAATGAAATTGCAGTATACAATGGGAACTATGGTTGACGTTTAAATTATTACAGCCCTAAAGCACACCCATCCTCTTTTGATTACTCTTTTTACCCTTATTGGCCCTTATAGTGTGAAAGACCCAGGTGTTACAATATCACAATATTGTTGTACTCAAGCAAAAAAGCCACATCAACTTGCACCATTGCTTCTACTTTTGTAAACTGAGGGGCACATTTATGGGAATTGCAAATGCAATGTATTTATCCAATACAACGGTGCAAAGTGCCTGCGTTGTAGGCAAGATTATTTTTATGCAAGAACGAGCAACTTCCTACACAAAAACAATCCCTAGAGGCGTTTTCCTCTCTCTATGTGTGGTGCAGAATCAGTACACATAGAAAGAGGGAAAACGTGGTGAAAGAAACATATTTCTTCTTGTTAGGGCTCACCTGGGGAGCTGTATCTTTTTGGTTCATTCCCAGGTCTACCTAGTCAGGTTGGAACACCCACTGCAACGCACATGGATTGCCTCCCTTGCGAAGAGTAATGCAGCACAGCAATTTGTGCTGCGTTGCATTACCCCATATTTATGAAGCCATTCAAAGCAATGCAAAGTGGCTTTATGAAGCCATTCAAAGCAATGCAAAGTGGCTTTGCATGGCTTCATAAAAATGACTTGGAGATTTGCATTGTGCATATACCACTTTGCACGGTGTAAGCATGATACCTGGCTCTCGGAAATTTCCCTCCGGGTTTGCTCCGGTCCACAATATAAAAACTAATTTCATCAGGGCTGAAAGCATATACTCATTTGTAAATCTTTCTATGTGAGCCAAACAGATTGTAATAAATACTAGGGCATATTTACAAGGGGATTGAGCCACAGGAGTGTCACTTTATACAATGCCCCAGTGGCGTTATTCCCAGCTCCATATTTGCTAAGTGGTGTTTACTCTGCTTAAAACCACTTTGTAAATTTCATACCCTTTCATGGAGGTATTTGCCTGAAAGGAGTGTGCAGTGGGTGTTGCTGTGAGTGTTCCACTGCAACACCCATTGCTATTTAATTCTGCCCCGGATGTACAAGTGATGTGTAAATTTGAGCCAGCACCAAAAACTAATGCCACTTGTAAAGTAGGCATTAGAGTGGCGCAGTCTCCTTGTTTCTGCTCTTTCTATGTGTGCTGCATTTTGCAGCACACATAGAAGAAGCAAATCACCTTTAATGATTGTTTATGGGGAGGAACGTGTCCATTCCTACACATTAATATTCATTCCTGCGACACAGACACCCAGGGCCAGCTTTAGCACTGGTGGCGCCCAGTGCGACAATGTTTTTTGGCGCCCTCCAGTGACCACCTCCACCATGCATTCCCTCCCCACCACCCTTTAAGAGTCTCCATAAACCCCTTTTCTCAGATACATTTATTCAATTTTATAGCTACACTAGTAAAGTGAAGGGTGTCAGAGCACTTTACTTAACCCACACATTACACAGAGACTATCAATCATAGGTGTGCAAATCAGTGTATAGGAAATGTTAAATAAGACACAGGACAACAAGGGGTGGATTCACATATTATCCATACAGGTAGCCAGTATAGTTGAAGAGTACTTGGTCTGGAGAAGCACAAACTCTGAATTTAAAATGTAACACAATGGATCGGGGCTCTCTTTAATAACAAGAACAGATTTGTACCCTAATGAGTTCTATTTTGCAACATTGGAATGATGAAAGTCTGGTGGAAAAATCCAAAAGCTCTAATCTATACTTTGAAGTCTGCACAGAGTTCTTTGACAGTTAATAGCTCACTGTAAACTGCAACTAACAAAAGAAAGTCACCGACAAAAGCAGTAACCGACTGACCTGTTCACAATACATTCACTTTGTGATCTGCATGGTATATGTTCCTTGCAGCAGGCATATTAACCCATGTGCTACCTTACCACAAATCAAAACTTCCAGGAGTCAAAGCTTCTACTAGACAAAACTCTGATCTCCCCTGGAAGAACATTAATCACCAGAGTTTTCTTGACATATTAATGGTTGCCTGAAAATTGCTGGAGGCAAGGAACAGGACAGCAGGTTCTTTTAAGCACAATATAAACTAGCAAACAGGAGCCCACATGCAAAGTCAGCACCTGGTGGAGTGGCACCATCCGCACCGCACTAGAGCCGGCCCTGCAGACACCCTTGCGCCATGGTGCAAGGGTGCCTGTGTTGCAGGGATGATTCCCTGAAAAGCAGGCACCCTTTCACCATACTACAAGTTTTCGTGTTGGTGCTAGGCAGCTTTTGAGCTGGAGCAAGGGTAAACACAGGGGTGCACTGTATTCTTGTGAATACAATACGTCCCTGTATTTTTAAAAAATATGCAGCACAGCACTGCTAAATTGCTTGCAGTGTAGTGCTGCACAATATCTTTGTGAATTTGCCCCACTGTGTATCACAAAGCTGGATTTTCATAACAAAATAAAGTTCCCGATTCTGCACTACTTTTGCTGCTTATAACAAAACAAAACATAGAACAAACTGATTTTCCATCAAACACAAATCAATACATCACATTTGAAAAGTTATGGAAACATAGTTCATCAACCTAAGACTCCAATAAGTGCTCTTTAACAATGTGAACAAAAACTACTTTTGAATAGAAACTAGTATTCAACAAACAAGAGTGCTACACATTATAACACTTAGGCGAAATCTTGATCAAGTCGATTTATTTGAAGAATATGATTGTTGTCAATAAGTTTTCCCCATGAAAGCTAGTCTTAACATTTTCTTGAGACTAGCAATATAATTCATCCCAATGCATTTCGGGCTGAAACAGTAGCCCTTCGTCAGGGGTGTTTACAATCAAAAAACATATAGAAAATGTAATATCAAGTAGTATTTGTTGAATACTAGTGTCTATGCAGAAATAAAACATTTTCACATTGTTATAGAGCACTCATTAGATTCATACTCAGAATATATACTCGTTATGGGAATTAGTAATGTAAACAGTGTCTAGAGCAGTTGTTCTAGTTATTTTTATTACAGTATTTTTGTAGCACAATATTTTGTGCTTGATATTCTGACAAATAACTCACTTTTTACAGGAACCGTTGATAATGCATTCACAGTGTGAGGCTGAAATTCTCCTGCTTAGTAGCCTTGTGCTGCCATGCTAATACTTCTATAATTTATGATGCATCATGTAAGTTTCCTGTAGCGGAAACTCACATTCTAAGGGGCAGATTTACTAGAAAGTGTGACATCTGTAAAGATGTGTCACTTTCCCTGCGCCACCCTGAGAAACCCTTGCACCACTATGGATGCACCGTATTTACAATACGGCACACCATGGCGCAAGGATTGACAGATGCGTCAGAAATTCTGACGCATCTGTTGACGCAAAATTCACGCATTGCTGGAGTCACGTCGCAAGCACGATCAACTCCAACAATGCAGGGGGAGGCCTATCCTCATTGTGCTGCGTCACTCTTTACCCCTGCTTCAAGCAGGCGTAAGAATTTGATGCAGTGGTGTCCTAGAAGTGGTGCAGTGAAATCTCGTAGATTTCACTGTGTCACTTGTACAAGGCTTTTTTGCATTGGAACGCCCACCTTGCATACATTATAGTTGACGCAGGTATAATGTGACGAGGGCTTTACAACGGGACGCATCTCCCTAGATGTGTCACTTTGTAAATGGGCTGCATTTTTGCTGCTGCTGCATCACAAAAAATGATGCAACAGCGGCGCAAAAATGACGCAAGGGGCTTGTAAATCTGCCCCTAAGTGCCCCTAAGTGTCCTGGCAGCTCTCAAAATGTTTTTTGTAAGTTGCTCCTTAAAGGAGTCTTCAGTTGTGTTGGAGCTGTAGTCCACACAAGGTGGTACTCTTATAGTATGGGCAATTATTTTCCGGCTATTAAGGTGATAGTGATGCCTCAATACATGGCTGATCTCAGCTTGCGAATATTTAAAAACAGCTGTAGAAGTTGGAATGGTTAATGCCAGGATGCAGCCTACGGCGAGGTTATTATAGTGAGCTGGTTAAGCACAATGGACTACTCTGATGGCTATGACTGTGCATGTCTTTGGGAGAAGTAAGGGATGGAAGGGTGCTCAGAATACAGGCACTGTTTTGATAGAAGCCTCGTGTCTTAGAAATACACATTTTATGAAACACTGGTGTAATGGCAAAAGGGACAACATTTCTCAGAAGCCGAAAGGACTCTCACAAGATTCGTAGAAGATTTTGGTTATCTTGAAGATTAGAGTATAAATTCATTGTGGTCTAAAGTGTCCTTGCTAGGCAATTGTAATACATTTTTGTTGTGGCTTGGAATTGTTCGTTTCCTGTTATCTGTTTTTTAGTGAGGTCAACAAAGAAATTTAGAAACCAGGGAAGTATCTGGCAACAATTAGATATGAAGCAAACATAAGGAGCGCTGACACTTTTCAGACACTCACCCCCAGTCACTGTTCTGGGTTGAATCGATCATCATTCTTTAGCTCACATCCCCACCCCAGTTCAGACACAGCTATTTGCAAATCAGCCTTGACCCTGTGCCTCAAGGAAACAGTCCAGCCCTGGTTTGTTGCACAAGATCCTTACATCCGACTATGAACTCTATTTAATCAACTGTAGTACGTTAGCACAGAGGTTTTGCTGTTATTATCCTTGTGCCACCGTGAACACAGACAAAACATAGAATTCTATTCTTAATTTTTAAGCTCATAAAAAGGTTGAGTTTCAAATTGCAATAGAGAATGTAATTATAGAGACTGTCAGCAGTGATATCATAAACCGCATTTCAAGTTAAAAAAAAATCAGTGTTCACCCTGTAATTATACTAAAAATTCTCCTCTTCTTTTTAGAACTCAATGCTCAGGTAGTGCAGATTTAATCTAGTTGCAAGATGAGGCCCAAACTGATATTCGGTGCCTCTCTTTTTCTTTCTTGTCCATTCACATTTCAATAGGCCAGCTGTATGAATACACAGTGGGGTTGTGAAGTTGGATGTAGGTTTGATGAAGTGGGAAAAATATCATCGCTCTTGACAGTTCTGGATTACTAGGTTAATATGCCCTGACAGCTAGGTTTTGTCCCTCCACGTACATCTGGAAAGGGGCGACCACTCGGTCCCCCCGAAAGTATGGTTGGGTGCCCCGATCCCCCGGGAAACCATTTTGGGCGGGAGGCGTGGCTCGGCTGGTATGCCCGAAGTGGCGTAGCCGGGGCGCGCCTTTCCCCGCCCAGGAGGGGTTGTCCTAGACACCTGCACGGAAGACCACGCCCAGTAGGCGTACCGGAAGAGGGTCCCCGCCCTCCCACAGAAGGATAAATAGAGCGGGAATCCGAAGAAGCGTCCTCTTGTTCCTGTGCTCTGAAGGCTGCACCCACTCATTGCTCGTGAGCCCTCGACGGAACAAGCGGCAATTTTGAGAACTTGTAATCTTGTTGTTTCTCTTTCAGTTATTTGGAGTACGAAGGATCCAGGACCTCGTTGATCAACTAGAGCAGAGTACTCGAAGCCATGGCCGGCAAGAAAGCAGGAAAGGGCTCCGAGATGGAGAAGGTATTGCTCCATTTGTCGAACCGAATGGCAAGCATGGACTGAAAGCTCGGAAAAGTTGACTCAATCGGCCGGGGTTTGGCCGAAGTTAAGAAACAGTTGGCGGCCCAGAACAGCTCAGGCCGCCCTAAAAAGGTAATAGGCCCGCCCTTGCCGGGAGTAGTCCCTGAGGGTAGGGGGAAGCGTGTGAAGAGGAGGGCGGTTTCTGGGGAAGATCCGGTTCCCGAGGTACCCCCAGTCGCCCCCATTACACCGGCGGTCAGCCCGGTACCACACCCAGATATAGGTTTACCAATCCCGGTTGTAAATACCCCTGTTAATGACGAGGAGATGCCCCCGGAACTGGCCATCCAGTTAGCGGCAGTGCTGCCCTGGCTCAAGAAGAAAGCAGGGGGGGCAGTGGCCGCGGGAGACCCGGCCGAGAAAGCTAGGCTAATAATCGAGCAGTTACAGCAGTCGAGAGAGGCCGCGACGGCGAATGTTCCTCTTGTTCCTCCACAGGTGGCGCCGGGAGGACCTGCAGTTAACCGGGAAAAGGCGGCAGACACCACGGTCGAACCTTGTAAGCACACATTGCCAATGGCAGGGGAGGGTTCATTACCTTCAAGGCGGGAAAGGGTGGCCCAGCACATCCCTGCGGCCACGAAGGAACTGATATGGGGGAGAAATATGTGAATATGTTTTCTTTGTTGACTGACCATCGCGAGATGGAATATGCAAAATCCCAGAAGGATTTATGGCACTCCAGTGTTTGGCGGGCCAAGATGGCGGAATTTAGGGTCGATGAGACTGTAGCAAATTGGATCAAGGCCTTTTCGATATTTACGGCAGTCATGGGGGAACGCAAACCAGAAGTCATGACCGAGCTGGCCTGTTATCAGAATAGGATTATGGATTTTTATACCATGTATGAGCGGGATGAGTGGAAAGGTTATGATATGAAATACCGAAAAGCAAAAGAGTTTGATGCGACTTTGACCTTGGATTGCCTCGACTCGGTGTCATGGCACAAGCAGCTCTTGCCTGGAGCAGCAGGCACGTCCTCGCCGGGCGGGAGCGGGTCAGGGTCAGTCCGCCAAAAACCCGCGGTGCCCTTTCGAGCGGGCGCCGGTGGGGAATATCAGCCCAAGACCTGCGGGAATGGGGGCCAGCGAGGGGTTTGTTGGGGCTTCAATAGAGGCAACTGTAACAGGCCCCAGGGTACATGTAGGTTCCGGCATGCGTGTGCGGGCTGTGGGAACTCCTCACACCCAGCGAGTAGCTGTAGATCTAAGAACAGCGGAACGGGAGGAAAAGGGGGGTCTAAGCAAGAGTGAGGTGATGCGTTGTACCCGATTGCCTACACCTATCGATATCATGGCTCTGACTCCTTGCTTGAACAAATACCCGGATCATGTATCCGCCGGGGTGTTGAGGAATGGATTCCTATATGGCTTCAACATCCCGGCGGGGAATTTTCGGGGGGACTCCTTTTGTAAAAATCAGTTATCTGTCCAACACAACCCAAACGTAGCTGCAAGAAAGATTTCCAAAGAAGTCAGCTTGGGGCGGGTGGCGGGGACTTTTCATCGCCCGCCGGTGGCAGATTTCGTGTGTTCTCCGCAAGGGATGGTCCCAAAGAAAGACCCGGGGGAGTTTAGACTCATTCACAACTTGTCTGCCCCTAAAGGTTCTTCGGTGAACAAAGCCATCGACCCGGATATGTGTTCAGTGCGGTACGCATCGTTCGACGATGCCGTGTCCATGTTAAATCACCTGGGCCCCGGAGCGCTGATGGCGAAATCAGACATCGAATCGGCATTCCGGCTGCTCCCGGTACACCCGCGAGATCAGCGATTGCTAGGTTTTGCTTTTCAGGGGAGTTATTACATGGATAAATGCATGCCTATGGGTTGCTCTATTTCTTGTGCCTATTTTGAAATGTTCAGCTGTTTTTTGGAGTGGGCATTCACCGAGGCCACAGGGCATAGGCATGTTATGCACTATCTGGATGACTTTCTGTTCTTGGGAGCAGCCGGCGATACGAAATGTGCGCAGGCGTTGCAGGACTTCTGCATCCTCATGCGGGAGTTTGGAGTCCCGTTGGCACCAGGTAAGACGGTCGGACCATCTACTTCACTGGAGTTTCTGGGAATTGAGCTTGATTCTGTGGAGGGATGTTTCCGTTTACCGATCGAAAAGGTGGCCAAGTTTAGGGATTCTTTGACACAATGCCTGGGCAAGGAGAAGGTGACCCTGCACCAGTTACAGCAAACAGTGGGTCAGCTTAACTTTGCCTTGAGGGTGATACCAATGGCCCGCCCCTTCTCACGCTCTATTGCACAAGCTATGGTTGGTCTCAAGGAGGGACACCACCGTACGAGACTGTCGGCAGAGGTTCGCCAGGATATGCGCATTTGGTTGGCATTTCTGGCGGACTTCAACGGTCGAGTTGTGTGGAACAAGCCACCAGCATCTTCAGAGGAACTAGGTCTGTGGACTGACTCAGCTGGGAGCGTGGGATTTGGCGCCATCTTTGGTAACCGATGGTTGGCGCAAGTATGGCCGACGTGGTGGCACTCCAGCGGTCTGACAGGTAACATTGGGTTCTTGGAACTGTTCCCCATTTGGGTTGCTCTGATGGCATGGCCAGACCATTTCAGGGACCGCTCAGTGGTGTTTTGGTCTGATAATATGACTGTGGTTGAGTGCATTAACCAGCAGGCAGCCCACTGCAAGTGGATCTTGAGATTGTTGAAAGAAATTGTATTACTTTGCATGAGATGGAATGTACAGTTCAGGGCAAAACATGTGCCAGGCGTACCGAATCATGCTGCTGACACACTCTCTCGTTCACATATGCAGGCGTTCAGGGGCTATCTGCCCACAGCGAACCTAGTGGCGGCACTGTTCCCCGAAGCACTATGGCTAATCGGTGCCCCGGATTACAAGACCTCGTGGCAGCCAGTTTAGCCCCCAGGACAAGGAAGGCATACGAATGAGCGTTTCGTTCCTACTGCACATTTTTGGGTCCAACAGGGAGACAGAGCTGGGGTCAGGAGGAATCCTTCCTGGGGTTCCTGGTAGCGCTGCACAGAGAAGGCCGATCAGCGGCAATGGCCAGTAGGCATAGGGCGGCCATTTCGTTCATGGCGCAGGTGCATGGCATAAGAGACCCGACGGGTTCCTTTTTGGTTAAGAAGGCGCTCCGCGGCTGGCAACGCCTCGAGGGTCGCAAGCAGGATGCGAGGCGCCCGATTGGCTTAGACAGGTTGTCTCTACTTGTAGCAAAGCTGGATGAGACGTGCTCCTCCCCTTTCGAAGCAGTTCTGTTCCGGGCAGCTTTCGCCTTGGCATTCCATGGGGCTATGCGGGTGAGCGAACTCGTCGCAAGGAACAAGAAAGATATGGAGGGAGGCTTGTGCAGGGATCACGTCTAAATAAGGGGTGATTCGATGGTGATCTCGATAGCCAGGTCCAAGACTGAACAGGGAGCTATGGGAAATAGTGTTATCGTGCAGCGCGCGCGAGGGTTCCCCACGTGCCCGATAAAGTGTTTAGAGGAATATTTGTCGCTAAGGACGGCTACATGGGGAGGGAGTTTGCTTAGGCACAAGGATGGCACCCCACTGACAAGATTGTAGTTTCAGAGGGTGCTAGCACTGTCAATCACTGTCGCGGGCATGGACCAGTGCGATTTTGGGACCCACTCCTTTAGGATAGGGGCTGCTACTGAGGCTACAGCCAAAGGTCAGAGTGCGGAGGAAGTAAAACAGCTGGGCCATTGGTCCTCGAATTGCTTCAAAAGGTATGTGCGATTGCACATGTTGTAAAGATCAATTGACATGCACTCACGCTTCTTGTCTTTTGTTTGAATTACAGTTTCGCGGGCCTGTCACGCGGGGAGGAATGTGAAGTCGACCCAACATCCGGAGACCAGCGGTCAAGGATCACCGACTGGAGAGAGAGTGGTGTGGGTCGTGGGCCACTCATATGTGAGGCGCGCCGGGGACGTATTCAAGGCAGGTGACGCGTCTCACGCATATGGGGAATATGGGTACAGAGTCACCTTCCATGGGAAGGGCGGGCTCTGTTTTGACCAATTCCAATAGTTTTTTGAGGGTCTTTTAGGGCGGCAAAGGTCACCGCCATCTGTACTCATAGTACACCTTGGGGGCAATGACTTGGTGACACTGGGTGGACGAGTGTTATTAGAACACATCCTGTCGGCTGTTAGCTGGTTGGCTAAAAAAGTCCCGGGGTGCACGATTGCCTGGTCCCACATGATCCCCAGGAAGGTATGGCGGGGGGGCCTTTCGGTGTCAGCGCTGAACCACTCAGTGAAAAGGGTTAACAATAAAATTGGTAAATTGTTTCGCTCTTCGCAGTTGCATAGCATTCCTCATGGGTGTATTCGGAGTGATCACATGTATCTGAATGATGGGGTTCACCTGTCCAGGGAGGGGAATGACTTACTCATAGGAGACTTCATAGCATGGCTAAGGGGTTTGAGGAAGCATGACCTTTAGGAGGAGTAGGGGGGGCCGGATAGTCGGTCAACTATCCGGCCTGTGGCGGTAAGGTCATGATCGGTGAGCAGTAATTTCAAGGTCCCTAGAGGGGGGCGCCACCCAGAATGGATGGGAGCGCCCGGGGGAGGCGGCCATTGGCCCCTTCCACGGGGAGGCGGCACCCACTAAGGATGGGTCGCCTAGGGGGAGACGGCCATAGGCCCCTCCCAGGGGGGAGGCAGCTAGATGCCCCTCCTACGAATTTCCCGGGGGCCGGATATCCGCGATGGCGGATAGAGAGTGTGGGGATGGGGGGGAGTCCACGCTGTCCTTCCTACAGATACCTCACACGGAATCTCGGACGACCTTTAAGATGGCGTCGAGTGGAAAGGGGGCCCCCACGACAAGGGAAGTTACAGTTGGCGATGAGGGTAGAGTCCTCTGCGCATGCGCCACTCACACCGCGAGGGCGAGATTTTGGTAGTAGGGATCTGACACCGGTTAAGACCTTGCCGTTGGCCCTTAATGCTAGGATGTACAATTTTAATTTAGAATGTATGCATTTTCAGGATGCTAGACTCGGCTAGGAAACCTTTGTATTAGAGATCTGTTAAGGTTAGCCAAAGAACATGTCTTCATCGAAATGTAATAAATGTAAATTTGTACATAATTCATGAAACTTTTATTTAATGTTTTAAATTTTGTTTCATATTTTAATAAATACGGCTGGGGGGTTAACTTCTCCCCGCCTTCCAAAAGTTCAAACCTGTGTCCGACTTCTCCCATTCATTGGGGATTGGTGTTGGGAGGGGGTGGCGGGCATCCCGGCCATATGGAAAGGGGCGACCACTCGGTCCCCCCGAACGTATGCTTGGGTGCCCCGATCCCCCGGGAAACCATTTTGGGCGGGAGGCGTGGCTCGGCTGGTATGCCCGAAGTGGCGTAGCCGGGGCGCGCCTTTTCCCACCCAGGAGGGGTTGTCCTAGACACCTGCACAGAAGACCACGCCCAGTAGGCGTACCGGAGGAGGGTCCCCGCCCTCCCACAGAAGGATAAATAGAACCGGAATCTGAAGAAGCGTCCTCTTGTTCCTGTGCTCTGAAGGCTGCACCCACTCGTTGCTCGTGAGCCCTCGACGGAACAAGCGGCAATTTTGACCCACCCTCCAGCCCCTTATGGCAATGTTTGTTTAAATAAAGTTTTGATTAGAGAGAAATGTATAGGCCTTTTTTCTTTTGTAGAGAAGTAAAGGAATGTTTCAGATAATGATGTGACTTTGGCCTTTAGGATAATGCTTTCCCTTTGTAGGTGAGAGCAGTTGATGACACATCAAGGCTATGTCAGAATTTTTCTTCCCTTAGTAGGTAAACAACTGTCGTATTTATTTTTTGGTCGGGCGGTAAGGTCATGATCGTGAGCAGTAATTTCAAGGTCCCTAGAGGGGGGCGCCACCCAGAATGGATGGGAGCGCCCGGGGGGAGGCGGCCATTGGCCCCTTCCACGGGGAGGCGGCACCCACTAAGGATGGGTCACCTAGGGGGAGACGGCCATAGGCCCCTCCCAGGGGGGAGGCAGCTAGATGCCCCTGCTACAAATTTCCCAGGGGCCGGATATCCGCGACGGCGGATAGAGAGTGTGGGGATGGGGGGGAGTCCACGCTGTCCTTCCTACAGATACCTCACACGGGATCTCGGACGACCTTTAAGATGGCGTCGAGTGGAAAGGGGGCCCCCACGACAAGGGAAGTTACAGTTGGCGATGAGGGTAGAGTCCTCTGCGCATGCGCCACTCACACCGCGAGGGCGAGATTTTGGTAGTAGGGATCTGACACCGGTTAAGACCTTGCCGTTGGCCCTTAATGCTAGGATGTACAATTTTAATTTAGAATGTATGCATTTTCAGGATGCTAGACTCGGCTAGGAAACCTTTGTATTAGAGATCTGTTACGGTTAGCCAAAGAACATGTCTTCATCGAAATGTAATAAATGTAAAATTGTACATCATTCATTAAACTTTTATTTAATGTTTTAAATTTTGTTTCATATTATAATAAATACGGCCGGGGGGGTAACTCCCCCCCGCCTTCCAAAAGTTCAAACCTGTGTCCGACTTCTCCCATTCATTGGGGATTGGTGTTGGGAGGGGGTGGCGGGCATCCCGGCCATATGCATCGTCTCCATTAACTGGAGCACCTCACTTCCACCACAGTATGAAATAGGTATAGAGTTTTATTTTGGTGTAGATGGAAAATTGGGGTATTTATTCCATACTGGGGGACCCTCGGTGCATTTATAGAAGTACAGGCTACACAGCAAATACTAACATCTACGGTTTCCCGTGCCCTTGACGGTCTTTGTGTTTTAGCAATTATAGACAGATTATGGTACGTTTGATTTAGGCTCAAAAACATTCAATGGAACAGACACGACCCTTCGTCCTAACTTCAGTGGTCCTCAGCACTTTAAATAAGACAAAAGGTTGCCAGCAAGGATGCACTACCTTGACAAAAGATGTCACCAACGGTGGTGGCAGTGCTAAAGCCTGAAACGAAATGTTATGATTTCCCATGACTACCTCCAGTGGCCAACACAATCAGAAGTGGGTTGAACCCTATCAAAATGTGCTCATTTGCTGAGGCACTGCCTGAGTAGAATCCAGTAGTCCTGAATATATTAGCTTTTACCACAATGAGACCAGGCCCCTATGTATAATATTGTATGTTTGTTGTGAAAATACAAAACTGAACTTTATGCGAGATGCACATGAATCTGACTTAATGCCTCAAAAACTGAAGTACATCACTAATTCTGAGTTGCTAATTTGGTCTCCTAAATGCTCGCTTCGTGTTGATAAAATGTGGCCCTGTTCCCCACGAACATTTTTCATATTTGACTTCGTGTCTGTTCTGAGCTTTTGCTGAGAACCTACTTTACAAATCACTTGTTTAAAGATCAGTGTCTGAAGCATGCATTGCTGCTGCATACTTGAGCTGCTGCTTACACTGACCACAACTCCAACTTCATAGAGATCACCTCACATTTTCCATCAGAAAACAAAGATGTAGCCTCTTGAGTCTAGAGTCAAAAGATTGGGGGAAGGAGCATAAATACCTCCTTGGGAATAGCTGAGCCATACAGCTTACCGGAGTCGCTGTTCCTTGCTCCAAACCCAGTGTTGTTATTTATGAGCTGACAGAAACATCATACCCTTCTCTTGTTTCCCTGGAAGAAGACCATCATACCTTGATTCTGTTGTGTCCCACAATCTGAGGCTGTACATCTTCTCAAATTGTGCTGTAGGGACCACTGAAAACCCAGATACCAGTAGAACTCAGCTCTCTCAGTGCCTGAGTGAGTGGGACACTTCTTCACTCATCCACAACCTTAGAGAACACGGCATCCTGCAGTTATCAAACTACAAATATAAATATGTTTCTGACTCCTTTCAAGGTCAACTGTAAATACAAAGCCAACTTAACAGAACAGTAAGACATTTTTCATGCTGATCAAAGTTTTCTAAACTACTATCCTCCTGTCCAAAACCACAACCTACACATATATTAGAACAACCGAATCCCTGTATATACTTTTTATGTGCATACATTGCCCTTGCATGCCCCACAAAGGTAGAGTGCATCACTTATGCATATTGAACTTTAATTAAGTTGGGGTAAGTAAAACATTTTACAGAGCCATTGATCGTCTAATTGTGAATTATTATTTTACAAATATCGAAAACTATCTATACATTATAAATACTGGGTGCCGTTCTAGCTTTGGGTGTATTTGAGCAGTCAACCCAATACTACGCTTAAAGGGGTGGCTAACCAATACACTTTGAAAGTCAACTTGTAAAAAAGATTCTGAGAATTCAGTGAATTTCCAGTAGTAATTAGTTCTCCAGTTACAGAGACCAACAAACAACATTGTTGTAAGTACTCCTCATATGCTTTTGTGTTCTCTGGGCCACAGAGAACATGTCCTTCTGTTGTGGAAGCAATACATGTCATCAAAGTACTCTGCATCAGCAGAGCTGTGCCCCAAAACAGGTGGTTATTGAGCCATGGTTTTGTCAGCCTGTCAGAGCTAGTTAGTATGCCTGAAAGGGTGTTTCAGGTGCAAGAGAAGAGTTCCTGGTCTCCGGGACACACAGACAACATAGTGCAAAAGCAATACAAGTTGTAGGGTAACTACAAAGAAGGTTGGTGGTCTTCACAGAGAGATCTGATGATGTATTGAACATGGTTGGATTGTGGAAAGTCCATGACATCTATGATTAAGGAGAAAATGGAGTACAGCAGTCTTGGGGAAGAAGATTGCAACCAACACAAAAAAAGTGGTTAATATGATAAGACTCTTGAGCTCATCCCTCATCCAATCTAGCATGGTAGCACAGAACAGGATTCTCATGGATTAAACATAAAGGGATTTATGATGCCTTTTTTTCTTGGGTCTAGCTGAGCAACTGCAGCAGCAGTCTGATCTTGGGTAGCTCCTTGCTCTTAGTCCACATAACAATACTCACAGTTGCTGAGCCTTAATGGTTCTTTAGATGAGTTATGACAGCAGTCTTACTCCTATTTAGCAGTTGCAAAATACAACAGAATTGTCTTCTTCCAACGTCTATAGTTGTGCCAAGAAGCTTCCTGTACCTGGTTCACATATTTCCCCAATGCTGGTCCATAGTTTTACCATAATAAAATGTTTAATTTAATTCCTGAATCACAAAGCCATCTTATATGAAACATTTAAGGCAGTTTGTGCCATACTAACCAGCAACTCATAGATATCAAAACAATTCAGGTCCTGAATAGATATGCTCACATCACCCCCACACTGATGAAACTCTTTTGGCTCCCATTGCTAGTATGCACCATCTTTGAAATCAGATGCCTTATTTACAAAGCCATCACGACCAGCCCCCTTCTAATTTTGCAGAAAAGCTCCCTATCTCTGCTCATTCTTGGAACACCAGCAGTCAGGACTCTGCCAGACTGCAGACTGAGTATAAAAAAGAATAAATAATGCAGCAGGCCTTTCCATTCAACGTTCCTGTATCCAGCAGGGCTGCTCAATGTTGATTCAATTTCGAAAAAAGTTGAAGACGACATCTTTAAAGAACACTACTTCAAAATGTGTTAACATTTCACAAAGCAACTGCCTATCCTATAACTTAACATGTGTATTTGTAGAGTATACGTTCACCCATGGGGATCTTGGTCCTGAATAACAGGTATAACGGTACTCATTTTATCATCCTCAGATGGATGAAAGGCTAAGTGGACCTACTGGGATTTGAACCTGTGATCATGAGTTCAAACACAGGTCTCTGCAGTAGATGCATTAGTCCACAGAGCCATCAGACCCGGCTTCCTAGTGCTAATTGACTTTATTCTTGTCTTTGACCCTGATAACCAATCACACAACAGGTGATGGGAGGAATGCTTCAAAAAAACATTACCTGGAAATCACACAAGGTAGCATTAGAACCCATCGTTTTTTACCCACTGTGCCACTCTAGACAAAGGCCCACCTTCTACATATCAGTATTGTCCCCGCTCTTCCTGGGAACAGTCCGTCCCAAACTACTAGATGAGAGCCCCTCCAGAACAGAACGCAAGCAAACCAAGTCTGATTTTGACATTATTGAGTCATTGAGGTGTAGCATGGATACTATTGAAAAGTGAGCAAGGGACTTACGACTAGGCATATTGTCGGCCATTTACATCATGTTAGTCACTCAAAAGTTGGTGATGAAAATACTTGCAAAATGTCTAACCACTGGCAATCGCTTGAGGTGGCATTCCAATCTATGGTTTCTTAGTCACTGTGCCACTCTACAAAGGTACGGTTTATGCAAATTAGTACTGACCCGCCTTCTCCTGAGGACAGTCCATCCTAAACTCCCAGAGGAGGCTGTCCCAGAAGGGAACACAAGCATCCTTGACTCATGTTTCAACCTTGTTAGACCTTGTCAGTGAGACATGTCTCGGAGTTTATATTAGTGAGCAAGGAACCCACATCTGGGCATACCCTTGGCTTCTTGGAGCATAACATCAAACACATGAAAGATGATTGGAGAAATGCTTGAAAAAAGTCTAACCACTGGCAAATGCTGGAGTTGTATTCTAATCCATCACTTTTCACACACTGTACCATTTTACATAAAGATTAATGTATTTGACCCTGCACAGGGCTCTGCTGTCTTTTGACCTGCTGCCCACAATAAAAACATGCAAAAACAACAGGTGATGGACAGAATGCAGAACAATGTCATACATTCACCCCAGTACAGAGATCTGGGCCTAATTCCATAGTTTGTTTGCTCACCATGCCATTCCAGTTTGAACCCAGCCATATGCAAATCAGTCTTGACCCTGTGCCCCATGGGAACAGTCTAGCCCGAACTGCCAAGCTAGGTCCTCCCTGGACTGGAAACAAGCATCCAAGGACCGGTTTCGGGCTTTCAGCCCTCTTCAGCCTGGATAGCTTGATTCCAGTGGCATGGAGAGCACGGGACTCACGTCTGAGCATACTCGTCCAACTCGGGGTAACAAATGCAAAAACAACAGGTGATGGATGAATACAGAACAATGTCATACATTCACCCCAGTACAGAGATCTGGGCCTAAATCCATAGTTTTTTTGCTCACCATGCCATTCCAGTTTGAACACAGCCATATGCAAATCAGTCTTGACCCTGTGCCCCATGGGAACCCGCCAGCCCGAACTGCCAAGCTAGGTCCTCCCTGGACTGGAAACAAGAATCCATGGACCGGTTTCGGGCTTTCAGCCCTCTTCAGCCTGGATAGCTTGATTCCAGTGGCATGGAGAGCACAGGACTCACGTCTGAGCATACCCGTCCCACTCGGGGTGACAAATGCAAAAACAACACGTGATTGACAGAATGTAGAACGATGTCATACATTCACCCCACTACAACTGGGGTGGCGGAGTGAGCTAAAGAACGGTGATGGACTAAACCCAGATCAGTTGACTGGGGGTGTGTTTGTATTGTCAATGCTCCGTCCATCATCCCCTTTGGTTTTTCTTGTTTCGCCCTAAGTTGGCAGGGTATTCTCAGACGTGAGTCCCTTGCTCACTTTGCCACTGGATTCCAGCAAGCCCAGCTGAAGACGGCTGTAATGCCAGAAACCGGTCCTGGGAAGCTTGATTCCGGTCCAGGGAAGACATGGCTTGGCAGTTCGGGCTAGACTGTTCCCATGAGGCACAGGGTCAGACTGATTTGCATATGGCCATGTCTAAACTGGGGTGGCAGAGTGAGCTAAAGAACGGTGATGGATTAAAACCAGATCAGTTGACTGGGGGTGAGTGTTTGTATTGTCAACGCTCCGTCCATCATCCCCTTCGGTTTTTCTTTGTTCGCCCTAAGTTGGCAGGGTATGCTCAGACGTGAATCCCTTGCTCACTTTGCCACTGGATTCAAGCAAGCCCGGCTGAAGACGGCTGTAATGCCAGAAACCGGTCCTGGGAAGCTTGATTCCGGTCCAGGGAAGACATGGCTTGGCAGTTCGGGCTGGACTGTTCCCATGAGGCACAGGGTCAGACTGATTTGAATATGGCCATGTCTAAACTGGGGTGGCAGAGTGAGCTAAAGAACGGTGATGGATTAAACCCAGATCAGTTGACTGGGGGTGAGTGTATGTATTGTCAACGCTCCATCCATCATCCCCTTTGGTTTTTCTTTGTTCGCCCTAAGTTGGCAGGGTATGCTCAGACGTGAATCCCTTGCTCACTTTGCCACTGGATTCCAGCAAGCCCGGCTGAAGACGGCTGTAATGCCAGAAACTGGTCCTGGGAAGCTTGATTCCGGTCCAGGGAAGACATGGCTTGGCAGTTCGGGCTGGACTGTTCCCATGAGGCACAGGGTCAGACTGATTTGAATACGGCCATGTCTAAACTGGGGTGGCAGAGTGAGCTAAAGAACGGTGATGGATTAAGCCCAGATCAGTTGACTGGGGGTGAGTGTTTTTATTGTCAACGCTCCATCCATTATCCCCTTTGGTTTTTCTTTGTTCGTCCTAAGTTGGCAGGGTATGCTCAGACGTGAATCCCTTGCTCACTTTGCCACTGGATTCAAGCAAGCCCGGCTGAAGACGGCTGTGATGCCAGAAACCGGTCCTGGGAAGCTTGATTCCGGTCCAGGGAAGCCATGGCTTGGCAGTTCGGGCTGGACTGTTCCCATGAGGCACAGGGTCAGACTGATTTGCATATGACCATGTCTAAACTGGGGTGGCGGAGTGAGCTAAAGAACGGTGATGGATTAAACCCAGATCAGTTGACTTGGGGTGAGTGTTTGTATTGTCAACGTTCCGTCCATCTTCCCCTTTGGTTTTTCTTTGTTCGCCCTAAGTTGGCAGGGTATGCTCAGACGTGAGTCCCTTGCTCACTTTGCCACTAGATTCAAGCAAGCCCGGCTGAATACAGCTGCAATGCCAGAAACCGGTCCTGGGAAGCATAAATCCGGTCCAGGGAAGACATGGCTTGGCAGTTCGGGCTGGACTGTTCCCATGAGGCACAGGGTCAGACTGATTTGCATATGGCCATGTCTAAACTGGGGTGGCGGAGTGAGCTAAAGAACGGTGATGGATTAAACCCAGATCAGTTGACTGGGGGTGAGTGTTTGTATTGTCAATGCTCCGTCCATCATCCCCTTTGGTTTTTGACTATAAAACTGTACCATACACATACATGCTCCAAAGTTTTCAGGGATTTTTCCATCACATATTTCAATCCCATGGTGTCTAGCAGAGCCCCATTCAGAGGGCCACTGGGTGAACAGGAGTGACTAGGCAAAGCCCTGGGGGTAGAGGCCTTTTACTCCTGATGTCCCAGGGCCCAACCAACTTGGCCAAGTATGCTTTTATCACTTGAATTTCAGTGGGAGCTCGGGTTGAGCAGTCCAATGCTTCCAAAGGCGGAGGTAGATACAGGGATTGAGAAACTAACTATATATTCAATAGCAGCAATAAATGATTGTCAAGTGAAATATTGCATTTCATGACAAAAGTAGTATTTATATACAATCACAAAGTGAATACATCATACACAAAGAATACACACAATCTCCTGAGTTCCGGGATCCTGCTTTTAATGGTAGGCCCTGACTCCTAGTTCCCTCCAAATAGTGGTATGGGTTGTTTCCCACTCAATATAGATGACATTCAGGTTAGGCCTCACTAGCAGTCTGACTCTCTCAAATCCCACTGCAACTCCAATAGAGAAGTCAAAAGTATTCCTGGGCCGAAGCGGCATCTGGCAGACAAGCTCCTCTGGAGCCTTCTGGCCCATAGCTCAGTCTTACCCGCCCCTGCAGAGATTATCTGACTGAAGCCTCTGAGAGTTTTTCTCTTATGTGTGTCACAGCTGCATTGGCTGCCACAGGTGAGTGTCAGACATGTGGCTCTGCAGGGACCATGACTGGGAGTCTTCAGCGCTCCTCCAATGCAACCATAAGTCCCCTCTGGTCTTCCACTCAAGCAGGGGTTGTCAGCAGTTTCTGGTTTTGATACTCAGTCAGGGTTCAGGCCCTCACAAGTCACTACGGCAGCCTCTCCACAAAACAATGGTATCCACCAGGCTGTGACCTTTGTTTACCTCCGGTGGTCCCCTCTGGCATACAAACTCCCCACACTTGCTCTTTTATCGGGCAATGACCCAATCAGCACAGCAGCATGTTCAGCTTCATGGTAGTTCTTCTGGCATATGGAGTAGCCGGTTCACAAAGCAAATGGGTGACTGACCGATTGGCACTGTAAATCTTCACGGCGGCCCTCTCTAGCATACGTGGTCACCAATTTAAACAGGCGATGGCCTGAACAGCACGGGAATCTTCATGGCTCCAATGTCTCGCATGAGAGTTCTCTGGGGTATACAGTACATTGGCACCCACCTGATGGGCATGGTAATTTCCATGGCACATTTTACGGAGGCTCTTTTTAGCATACAGGGGTTATTGACTTAAATCTGAACAAGGGCAATGACCCAATAGGTTCTGGGATCCACTCGCCAGGATAACTCACTAGACTTCACTCCCTCCAGCAGCCCTTTTCTCACAGAGCTCACTAGTCTTGGTAAGCAGGCAGACACTGATGCTCCAGGATCATGGGCCAGGTGATATTAGATGTCCTTTGGTGATATCTCCTCACCCAGCTGGGAGAGTGGCAGGTATCTGCCTTCAGCTGTGGTCTTGTATAGCTTTCCGTCTTTGTACAGCCCATATGACTGCTTGACAGTTGACAATTTTTGGGGGCATTGATCTTTCCTTCTTATAGTTAATTTCCAGGCACCAAATGTGATTTAGGGTTTGAGTCACTGACGTTTGTGTTTGGGTCTGCTTCCTTTTAAAGTGCCTTCTTTTCTGTCCCACCCTTCCTCCAGAAAGAGGTTTGTCACTGCAGAAGTAACTCCAAATCTGATGCCCCCAAAATAAAGGCCTTGGGAGTGACAAGAGGTTCACACCTGGATATCAGCCAAGATGATTTCAGTAGCAAAAGGTTACCCCAGGCTCCCAGTCCTACTCTTTATGATGCTATTATTAGTCCCATATCCTTCTGAGAAGAGCTGAGGGACCATTCCAGTGACCTCTTTCTGAATCACATAGCACCCTTTCAAATGTGCAGGAGAGCCTGGCTGTTATTCTTCCATTGTGTGTCCCATCGAGCTCACACGTATCGACCACCCACTCATCTGTCTGGGAGGATGCCTCCACCTCCTCATGCTCTTCCAGTCAGCCCTGGGTTTCCTAAAATGGAACTCAGAATCTTTCATGTTTTGTAACATTCACAGGTGCACATACAGCCAGAACATGCATACAAGACACACTCATTGCACAGCTCTAATCTATATGCTAACTTGATGTAGGCCAATGGTGATTTAAGCAGTCAGCAGACCTTTACATGAGTGAGCCTGCATGTCACACTCCAGCGACACCGGTTAAAAGGCCTGTTCACTTCTATTGATCACTCCACGGTATGCTGCCAGCACCACTCTGTGTTACCTAACTCCTTGCAATGGCAGTAGCCTTTCACACCTATGAGGGTAGCACTTTAGGTTCCTCTTCCTGTCGAAAAAGACTGCAATCCTTGAGACAGATCTATATAATAGCACACACACATAATCATGGTTTGCCATTGAAAACAAAAAAACAGGAACAGGGATCCGTACATCTTTGCAGATGGGGGTACTAAGGGAAGGGGTACATGTCCATCACAATGCTAGGGACTTTTCCACTCCAAAAGTAACAATTCATAATGTACAAAATGTCTAATTCCACGGTTATAGTGATTGTTCTACTATGCCACCAGTGAAGTTGATATCTCTCCGATATTCCTAGGACACTTAGGAAATGTTATTATGGCTTCTTCTCTGTTGCCAAAGTTGAGCACAGATTAAATGCTGTAGGACAATGAGCACCCCGTTGTTCAGCTGACACAATTGAACATGCTTTAGGCCACTTCTGTTGTGCAGCTGTTGCATCTTGCTGCCCACAGTTACATCATTCAAATAACTTAGACCATTGGGACACACATAGTGCTGTGATCTGCTCCTCTCTGTTCAGGTGCAAAATGTTGATCTTACATAGGCAAAAAACAGCCTATTCTACAGTTGGCATTTCGGGAAAGGTAGATGTTAGAAATGGGGGTCTCTAGTTGGCAGGTTGTTACCCTGTTCAAGTAGGGACCCTTCTTCCTAATCAGGATTAGGGGGATACACTTCTAAAATAAACCCTGCTCACCGCAGTGAGCTCCAAAGAGCCGTTGTCAGTACCAGACATTGGTTTAGAAGTCGTCGGACCCTTGGAGTCACACTGTGCTCAGTCAAAATATTGAATTTTAAATATCGACCAACACTAATATCAAGTTTTTATTATTGTAGGGACAGAATATCGAAGTCAAGCATATCGTTGACCAGAAGATCGACTTTAAGGTAAGTAATATTGATTTTTTTATAATTGAAGTAAGTAACATCGAAGTAAATAATATCGTTAGCAAAAATATAGTTGTAAATAATATTGATTTTTTGGTGTTATGTATTTTAGTGTGTATTTTATATGTATGTTTAACATTCATTTGAATGTTTTTATTTTTAAATATTTGTATTAAATGTTTAGAAAATATTAATGTTTGTAAAGTAAATATTGTGTTTTAGTATCAGAGCCGGTTGTGGGTTTATTGGGAATAGGGTGGTAATATGTAAATATTTATAAAGGTAATATATAGGTAATAGGTAATATGTTTTTTATTGTTATTGTTAATTAATTTCTTGTAAATTAATTATTAATTGGTAATTAATTTGTATTAGTTAACTAATTGATAATTAAATTATTTATGATATTTTTAATGTGTAGCGGGTTGTGGGTTTATAGGGGAATAAGGTGGGAAGTCATTTAAATATAATAAATTAGTTACTATGTTTTGATGTATTGTTATTGATTATTAATTTATTGTTAATTAATTTTGATTAAATGGCTAATTCTAAATTATATACAGTTTAATTAATTTAATAATATTTTCATTTAATGTTATTGTTAATTAATTTATTGGTAATTAATTTGTATTAATTGGTTAATTAAAAAAATATATTAATTATAATTATTGTATTAATTTTTTATTTATTTTTATCGGTATTTAATTTATTGTTAATTAATTATGAATTGGTTATTAATTTTCATTAATTGACTAGTTTACCCGTCGAGCATTGCCGCGATCTCAGAAGAAAGGAAATTCAAGGAAACTCGTTATGATAATATTAAATTTACATTGTGTCATTGTTATTGAAACGTATTCATTTTATTTTTGAAAACATTTCTAAGTGTGTCTTGAGCAGTGCATCCTCGATTGGCTTCCAATTTTGATTTTGGTTGCTCTCCTGTTTCATTCGAGCGTGCTTGAGCAGTGCGTAATTGATCGTTTTCCAATCTTGATTGTCGTTGCTCTCTTGTTTCATTCGCGCGGGCTTGAGCAGTGCATACTCGATCCGCTTTCAATCTTGATTCTCGTTGCTCGTTCGTTTGAGAATTATGGGCTTGAGCATTTTGTATTCAAACAGCTTCTAATCTTGCTTCCCGCTGCTCGTCTGTTTCTGAAGCTCGTAATGCCTTTTTCTTTCGTGCTTCTGATGTAGATTGACCAACCGATTTCCGTTTGTGGGTCATAACTGTCGAGGATGCTTGCAAATTCGCTGTCTATTTCAGTATTCGAAAGATTATGAGGGCCCTGGGGGGCCTATTTTTAAAAATGTATTTCGACAGAAACCTTCGCAGGAGTGTACTCAACGACTTCCCAAAGTTTCATGGCGATCAGATGAATGGTGTAGTAATGCATAAAGGACAAACAGACAGACATACTTTCATTTTTATATATATATATATATAGAATATTTGCTAATTACATTATTTGTGTTCTTTTTTAGATGTAGGGCATTGTGTATTTATAGAGCAATAGTGTGGAAATACATTTTATGTTATTTCAGTAATTATTAAGTTAATTGAATAGGTATTTATTAATATTTTTTTGTTCAATAATTATTAATATGTTATTTATAAAAAAAAGTGTAGTTTATAAGTATGTTAATTTAACCTCTACGGTATCCTACATTTTCTCTACTGTTGCACTCACTGGATTTGGAATAGTAATTTGTACCCCTCTGCCTTCCAGCACTTTCCGTACTGTTGCACTCACTGGAGTGGGAATAGTAATTTTTAAGCCTATGGTATCAAACACTTTCCCTACTGTTGCACTCACTGGAGGGGGAATAGTAACTTTTACCCCAACGATACCCGACACTTTCCCTACTGTTGCACTCACTGGAGTGGGAACAGTAATTTTTACCCCCACGCTATCGAACACTTTCCCTAATGTTGCACTCACTGGAATGGGAATAGTAATTTTTACCTCTACGCTATCCAACACTTTCCCTACTGGTACACTCACTGGAGTGGTAATAGTAATTTCCTACATTATCTCTACTGTTGCACTCACTGGATTTGTAATAGTAATTTCTACCCCTCTGCTATCCAGCACTTTCCGTACTGTTGAACTCACTGGAGTGGAAATAATAATTTTTACCCCCACGCTATCAAACACTTTCCCTGCTGTTGCACTCACTCAAGGGGGAATAGTAATTTTAACCCCAACGCTACCCGACACTTACCCTACTGTTGCACTCACTGGAGTGGGAACAGTGATTTTTACCCCTACACTATCCAACACTTTCTCTAATGTTGCACTCACTGTAATGGGAATAGTAATGTTTACCCCTACGCTATCCAACACTTTCCCTACAGTTGCACTCACTGGAGTGAGAATAGTACTTTTTACCCCTACGCTATCCAATACTTTCCCTACTTTTGCACTCACTAGAGTGGGAATAGTAATTTTTACCCCTACTCTATCCAACACTTTCCCTACTGTTGCACTCACTGGAGTGGGAATACTAATTCCAGAGAGTGCAACAGTAGGGAAAGTAATGATTTAATATTTAAATCGGAATAAATTATCAATACCAATTCAAAATTAATTAAAATTAATTACCAATTACAAAAAATGTAATAAATAATTAATTATAAATACCAATAAATGTTATTTATTAAAAATGAATTACCTATTAAAAATGAATTAACAACAAATAATTGTAAATACCAAAAATGTAATAAAATAAAAAAAATACCAACTAATAAAAATGAATTAACAATTAATAATGTATTACCTATTAAATAATTATCAATATACATATAAATAAAAATACATATTTACTTAATTAAAATTTAATTAATTCCCACCCTATTCCCCTATAAACCCACAACACGCTACAGAACTAAAACGCAAAATTAAATTAAAAATAAATATTAATTCATAAAAACAAATATTTAATTTACTATAATTAAATTACTTCCCACCCTATTCCACTATAAACCCACAACCCACTATGGAATTAAATTATGCAAAAATTAAATAACATAACATTCATTATTTTTAAAAAATTAAACATACCTTACAAATATATTATATATTTTTAACACATATACTAGCATACATAACACACAAAAAAATTCAACATTATGGTAAAACTATATTTTAAATTCGATATTATAGGAATTGATATTTCTTACCTTAATTTCAATTTTCTAACCAACTATATTTTGGTCATTCGATATTCTGTCCATTCTATATTTTTCATTCGATATTCTGGGCAGTCGATATTTTTGAATCGATATTTAGGGTGTTCACCCTTTTCAAGCACATAATATTTTTACATTCTGAGTTCAGGCATAATAAATTCTATTTCTCTATCTTGTCCCACTGGAAAGTTAGGCTTGTAAGATGTTACAAAGCAACTCCCATTTCAGCCTTTGGGAGAGATAGACTGTCAATAGTGAAAAACGGAATTGGCACTATTTCATTATCAGGACATGTCACACACACCAGAACATGTTTGACCTTTCACAAATACTGCACCCTGCCTATGGGGGTACCTTGGGCCTACCTGAGAGGTACCTTACATGCAACAAAAGGGATGGTTAGGTTGGAGCAAGTGGGGGCACTTGCCAGGCTGACATGGCAGTAAAAACTGTGTGCAGACACTGCAGTGGCATGTCTGAGACACTTTCAAAGGTAGCTTGTGTGGGTGGCACAATCAGTGCTGCAGGCACACTAGCAGCAATTGATTTACAGACCCAGGGCACACACATACACTATAATAGGGACTTGGTAGTAAACCAAATAAACCAAACTTGGAAAGACCAATCCATGAATACAATATATAGTAGGATCACTTGCATTTTAAATCTGAGCAGCAGTGAGAAAGTGCACAGAGGCACTAAACGAGCAAAATTATGTCCAACGTATCATTAAAAACAGCAGGCCAGAAGGCAAAAAGACTTGGGAAACACGCCAAAATATGCCAGTTATAACAGTAGAGGAGAGTATAACACAGAGACATGCAGGGGGACAGAGTGGGGCAAGTAATCAGCAACATCTATATCAGGCTCAGTGGTAATCCACAAACAGTGTTATCCATATTGAGAAGTCACAACCAGGGACAGCACAACATGCCACACACATCAGTCTTGAATTGAGGTGCAAGTGGGGGCTTCATTCAAGACAGACAGCAGACATTAACTAAAGCTGGCCAATAGGCACGGTGATGCAGGTGAAACACTTTCTCTACTGTTGCACTCACTCAAGGGGGAATAGTAATTTTAACCCCAACGCTACCCGACACTTACCCTACTGTTGCACTCACTGGAGTGGGAACAGTGATTTTTACCCCTACGCTATCCAACACTTTCTCTAATGTTGCGCTCACTGGAATGGGAATAGTAATGTTTACCCCTACGCTATCCAACACTTTCCCTACAGTTGCACTCACTGGAGTGAGAATAGTACTTTTTACCCCTACGCTATCCAATACTTTCCCTACTTTTGCACTCACTAGAGTGGGAATAGTAATTTTTACCCCTACTCTATCCAACACTTTCCCTACTGTTGCACTCACTGGAGTGGGAATATTAATTTGTATCTCTCTGCTATCCAAACCTTTCCCTACTGTTGCACTCACTGGAGTGGGAATACTAATTCCAGAGAGTGCAACAGTAGGGAAAGTAATGATTTAATATTTAAATCGGAATAAATTATCAATACCAATTCAAAATTAATTCAAATGAATTACCAATTACAAAATATGTAATAATTAATTAATTATAAATACCAACAAATGTTATTTATTAAAAATGAATTACCTATTAAAAATGAATTAACAACAAATAATTGTAAATACCAAAATGTAATAAAATAAAAAAATTGCCAACTAATAAAAATCAATTAACAATTAATAATGTATTACCACTTAAATAATTATCAATATACATATAAATAAAAATACATATTTACTTAATAAAAATTTAATAACTTCCCACCCTATTCCCCTATAAACCCAGGACTCAATAAATATCAATCAGCACCTGCCAAATAATGTCACATCATGGCTTCTTCATGATGACAGTAGTCACACATGTTAGAAGTTTCACTGCAGGCATGCCATGTTTTTCAGCAGACTGGAGTTCTTTTTTGGAGAGATACTTTGCCAAAATCATGTGTAGCATCTGCAAGAGACTGGTGGCATGAGTCTGTTGAGCACAAAAACATATAGGTCATTAAAAAGTTATTAAATGAGGATCATAGTGCTAGAGGTCACTAAACAATGGAGTTTTCACCCTACTTTTACAAGTAATAATACACAAACTAATGGGCTACTTTTCAGTTAATAAATTATATCTTTCCACACACTTGAACACTGCCATGTCGGATGAATAGCTATGAAAACGGAAAAAAGGACTTTGCTTTCTCTCAAGGACAGAAAATAGTCCTGTATAACAAAGATAAGGTGGCAATTGATAGGGCATTTTCAATAAGTACAAATATTTGCAATTAATGTGTAGATGTAGGCATAAAACAAGAAGCCTCATTTTTGTAAAGGCAATCGGGAGCACTAGAATTTCGTAGTGAGCCATGTTCAGGTAGAAATGCTGTAAGATTCAGTTTTGCTTCTAAATTTTTACTGACCTTCGGTCAGTCTTTTGGTAATATAAGAGTTTGATGACCAAATATCCTGAACTAGCGTGAATTAATGGAGGAAGCGTGGCTAGCCAGCCACGATGGCGGTCGGGTGTTGTTAGAGCTCCGGGCCCGCCTGGGGGATTGCTCCTGGTTATTCACGACTAGATGGCTAATATTTGCAGTTAGGTGGTGAGGACGACAGTGAGACCCCCCGGGAGACCCTGTGTGCCACCGATGGGAGCTACGATGCCTCGGAGGCCAGTCGCGGGGGCTCGGGCCTGTTGAGGCCTTCACTAGGGGAGAGCCGGGGGCTGTGGTAGGAAAGAGGCCCGACCCGGCCAGGACAAGAGGCTCCGGAAGTGCTCGGCCCCCCGGGCCTGGAGGCCCCTGCTGGAGTCCAGCTCGTCGGGAACCTGGAGTGAGGACATCTCCCGCCGGCTACAGCTTGATTCATCGAGGGACGCATACACTGCCCCTGGCAGAGACGAGACTCGGCATAGCTGAACTACCCGCCCTTACTGAGCAGAGTTGATCCTGAACCGCCCGATCTTGGAGGACGGCAGAGCACCGGGATGTTTGTTGGGGTGATATGGAGGTAGGCGACCTCGGGCCCTGAAGGGGAGTGGGGGTGATGCCAGCTGCATCAAGGGGGAACTCCCCTTCTCTTCCTCCCCCCCTGCTGCCTGGGTTATGGTGCCCAGCTGTGACGGTGCACTGGCTGCCGGCGCCTCCCCACCTCCTCCCCCTCTCGATGCCCCCTCTCTTGCCACTGTGGAGCCCTGGGAGCCGGCCTGGGACGAGGGGGTGTGGATGCTGTGGCTTTGCCCGGGAGGGGGACTTACACCGTTGGAGAGGCTAGAGGTGCCCTGGCACCTTTCCTCTTTGCCCCACACCCTGCTGCACAATTTGATTGTTGGAGAGAGAGAGGCAGGGTGCAGGAGCCGCTGTGACTCCTTGCTGAGGCGTGGTGCCTGCCCTGGCCCGGGCTGTGGAGTGTGAAGTACCCTGAGGGGCCGTGAGATGCTTCGTGGAGCACCTGATGGTGGCACAATACCAGGTGGCCAAATCACCATTCTAACGGTGGGGTTGTGCCCCAACCACCTCCCGGTTTGCCAGACTACTACTCTCCCGGCCCTGGTGCGCTGTGTTGTGCAGCCGGATGCTTGGATTGGAGGACCCCAAGGAGTGACACAGTGAGGTGACAAAAAAAAACCCTAAAGACACTTTCTCGACCATGGTGCCTTACTTGGGTAGAGCCTACGCATCTAGGAGCAGATTGACCCTGTTCCTACTCACAATGGTCCAAAAAGGAGCGAAGGAGCCAGAAGGTCAAGGAGGACCTGCGGCCACGCATCATGTGTTTGGCATAAAACTAGGACGGGCCCCACTGGAGGCCTCTGACTCCTGACTGCTGGTGAACAGGTAGATAAGTTAGATTTAATCTTGAAGGAGATCAGAGACTCTCGGTCGGCGATGGAGCTGCAGATGGGGGCCCTGACCACGAACCTGTCATTGCTTAAGGCAGATCACAATAAATTGGCCGACAGAGTGAAAGATCAGGGCCTCGCTATCGCAGACCTCACCCCAGCGGTAACAGATCAAACCACCTCTATTCAGCAACTACAGCAGCAGGTTGCCTCCCTGATGGATCGTGTGGAGGATGCAGAAGGTTCGCAATTGCCGCAATAACATCCGCATCATTGGCCTTCCGGAGCGCAGTGAGGGGTCCCATGCAGCAGACTTTATGGAACAATGGTTCCGAGACCACGTCGCCGCGGAGGGTCGCACCGAATTTCCACCGGTAGGCCTAGACCGAGCCGCCCACCTCGCCCCCTGATTGTACGGATACTAAATTACAGAGACAGGAATGTTCTCCTACAGAAGGCACGAGAGAGGTCCCTTATACAATTTGAGAATCAACGGATATCCCTCTACCCGGATTATACTAATGTAGTCCAGAAGCAACGGTCTTCATATCTGGAGGTTGAAATATGCCCTTCTTTTCCCTGCCCGCTTAAAGATTGTGTATGACAAGAAAATGCCCCACCGATGTGGAGGAATGGCTGGAAGTGATGGGAATAGACGGTAGTCAAGAAGTTACCCAGGACGCGGAGACCAGCAGGTCGGGAGAGGGATCAGAACGAGAGGACGGAGACCCCCTAAGCACAGGGAGGAGGTCGGGACGACACAGCCCGTCGCGGGAGCAGCAGAAGGAAGACCAGATGGGAGCGCAAGCTATGTTGGGCACTTTTCGGGAGGACCAGGAGAAGATTGTCAAGGACTCGAATGACAGCACGGTCCACTCTGACTCAGACCACAGCGTGATCCTGTTCCCAACCATCACACCCAGAGCGGCAGACGACATGCTGGACAATTGAGGAGATAGATGGCTCTGCTCAGAGCAGACAGCATACACAATGACTATTGGTATATCCTTTTCTAAACAGTGATTGCTGATTGTGTTATGGTTTTGACATGGAGTGGGGTATCCGGGGGGCTGGGGAACTGTATTTATTTTGTTGCATCCCCACAGAACTATTTGTCCCCCTTACAGGGATAGCTCCAGTCAGTACACAAGAGTAAGTGCTCCTAATAGATATGCCCCTGGGTCAGGACACCGTTGAGCCGGTGCCTCCCGGTATGACAGCTCAGATGACAGGCATGATGCTTGGCCACCGCCTCAATGGCGTATGCACCTGTGCTTGGATTTCTTTGTTCATGGTTTTTCTATTCGGCTCAGCGCTGTTAATTTGCTGCACCAAATATGGGGTGAGGAATCTAGGAAATGACGTCTCCTGGTTGATAATTATACAACACACTGTGAAGGCCCTACTAACACTCCAAGGTCAGATAGAAGGGGAGTATGGCTGAAGCTGTAGGATCCTATAGATTTGTTACCTGGAATGTGCGTGGGCTCAGGGCAATTCAGAAGAGAAACCGGATTCATGCGTTTTTATTACAACACCACACACAGATTACATTTCTTCAGGAGTGGAAATGGAGGGGTACAGTTTATTCCACCTCCTATTCTACCTTTTCCCAGGGGGCGACCATCCGAGTCAGACATGGGACACTATTTGTAGAAACAGAGAGGAAGGTATTGTTCGTATTGGCCTTGGAGCCCCTTGCCATAGCCCTCCGGACTCATGGGGACCGAATGGGTACTCAGATTGGTGGGGCACACAACCTTATTTCCATCTATGCAGATGATATTTTATTGTGTTTATGTGACTTGGAGGCAGACCACTCGACTTTATTCAACATTTTTAGCTGATTTGAGGAGGTGTCTGGTCTGGCCATCAACCCGGACTAGTCCAGTGGCTTCTATTTTAGAGAGTCGCCCCACCCCCCTTTCATTCACTTTGGGGGACATTTGATCCCGGTAGCACAGACCACGTTCAAATAGCTGGGCATACAGGTATAAGGGTCACCTGAGGACCAGATAGAGGGCAATCTCAGAAGAGCTATTACACGCCTCCGTAGCAGTTTAGGGTTTTGGCGCTTCTTTGCCCCTTTCTGTTATGGGTAGGATTGCCATCTCAAAGATGGTCATGCTCCCTCGCCTGTTATATTTATTTGTTAATCTGCCTGTCATCATTCCTACACAGATATTTAATGCGTTGAACACGATCTTGATAAATCTCATTTGGGGCTCCGGACAGCGACGTATCAGTCTCCGTAAGCTCCAACTTAGGACCAGATTGGGAGGCCTGGGGGCACCGTACTTCCGTTGGTATTACTACGCCTGCCAACTTCAGTGGCTGGCACACTGGGTAGCAGGCAAGAACCTACACAAGATTGACTACTCAGTAGACCAACTGGCGCGGGGAGAATTACATTCCCAGTTATTACCCAGAAGCAAGCTCCCTTTAGATTGCCACCCCCTTCTACGCATGGCCCTACTGTGCTGGAAGAAGGCACTAGCCTACACTTCAGTGGCAGTACCCTTTGCGGGGAACATCCCCCTGCTGGGCATCCCGACACCGCAGTCAGACTTACACAGCATAAAATACGTCCCTGGGTGGAAGCGGGGGTAGATGAGGTGGGAGCCTTTTTTGGGAGATGACACATTGATGGATCATGATTCATTCCTACAGGTCACGGGTGCACCCCAGAGGTTATATTTGCTGCATGCCATAGTGTCCCATTACATACGTCATTCCTGGGCTCCAGAGCGACTTCAACCCACGCAACACAAACTGGTTCACTTGCTTTACTATACGGGAGCGGGAGGCCATTTGGTGGGATGGCACTACACCGGGAACATGCGGCCAACCCACTTACTGCACTTAAAGAATCCTGGGTTCAGGACACAGGCGGAGTACTGTCTGATGGGGCATGATGGACTGTTCTTGAGCATCCCAGGAGAGTGTCGAGGATGTTAATTTTAAATTCATACAGGCAATGGTGCTTCACAGGGCATACCTAACTCCCCAGAGGTTACATAGAATGTTCCCAGACTCCCCCCACTGTTGCCCATGTTGTAGGGAAGATAAGGCTGGTTTTCTCCACATGTTATGGACACGTCTGCACTTACAAAGTTACTGGGCGGAGATTTGTCAGGCACTGCTTACCGTTACTAACCTGCCAGTGCTGGAGGAGGCTTTGTATTGTCTAGTGGGGTCCCGTAAATGTCCCAAAACACAAAAAGCCAAACTGACATTTCTAGATTTGGCCCTGTTACTAGCAGTCAGAGCAATGATGATGAGGTGGAAGTCCCCCCGACCACCCAGAAGATCTTTATGGCAAACAGACCTAGTGAAGTGGGGCAGGGCGGAGGGGGTAGCGCTTCGACGAGAGGAGGAGAGGGGCTGGCGGAAGTATCCCATAGGGCAGGATTGGGAGGTTATGCTGTTGGGCCTGGAAGGGATGGACATGGCACCATCGCAGGCGGATAGACCATAAAGATGACCATGTTATGTGCCGAAAGTGTAATTGAAGTGAACAAGAGCCCACAGACACGTAGGCTATTCGGAACCCTTGTAATGTACTGTGATTGATCTACATCACTGTTGAGGAGTGACACATATTGGTTTTTATCACGACCAGGAGACGGGTGGGTAGGGGTGGGAGTTACGGGGAGGAGGAAGGAATAGGGGTTATGGTTACTTTTCTGTTTCATTGGTTCTTAAATGACGTATTGCACTGAATAATGACGCTCCTGCTAATGGTGCTCAGGTTTTAAACACTTCAGAGAATTGTCTTGGATGTTCTGCCAACTTTTGCTACGTGATGTACCATGATGTATATACAAATTGTCATTGTATTCAGTTGAGAGAAAAAGAGAAAATGACTATGCTGTACAGAATGTAAGTTCATCTTGCTGAAATAATTATTGTACAGTCAAGAATAAAGAGTTTTAAAAAAATAGCGTAAATTAATGCTTAGAAAGATAGTTGTTGACCTTCTGATAGAGAAAATACAATAGTGTGCTGAATAATGTAGTTAAAATGTATTTAATTGTTTCTTCATAGACAGAATCTTGTAAGTTAGTATATGTGAGCAATTGATGAGTTCATATGTGGATTGACAAACTTAACCGTGAACTGTTTTGTTTTTAAGAAGATGAGGAGTGGTAACAAACAATTAAGCATGGGCAAAATTTGCGAATTCGCGATCCGCGAATTCGTGCGAAAGCGAACTCGCAATTCAAAAAATTCGCAGAATTTGCTGTTTTTGCCGGTTCGCAAGGGTTTTTTACAAGTTCGGGAACGCGAACTTACTTGTGTGATCGCAACGGTCGCGACCATGTTGTTCTACGTGTCCAGCCTCCGGATCATCACTGCCACTCTCTGGTTCGCCACTGCCACCCTCTGGTTCATCACTGCCACCCTTTGGTTCATCACTGCCACCCTCTGGTTTGCCACTGTCACCCTCTGGATCATCACTGCCACCCTCTGGTTCACCAGTGCCACCCTCTGGTTCATCACTGCCACCCTCTGGTTCATCACTACCACCCTCTGGTTAATTACTGCCACCCTCTGGTTCACCAGTGCCACCCTCTGGTTCATCACTGCCACCCTCTGGTTCATCACTGCCACCATCTGGTTCAAGGCTACCACCCTCTGGTTGATCACTGGCATCCTCTGGTTCATCCCTGCCACCCTCTGGTTCATCACTGCCACCCTCTGGTTCATCACCGGCATCCTCTGGTTCATCCCTGCCACCCCCTGGTTGATGACTGACACCCTCTGGTTAATTACTGCCACCCTCTGGTTCGCCACTGCCACCTTCTGGATCATCACTGCCACCCTCTGGTTCATTACTGCCACCCTCTGGTTCGCCACTGCCACCCTCTGGATCATCACTGCCACCTTCTGGATCATCACTGCCACCCTCTGGTTCATCACTGCCACCCTCTGGTTTGCCACTGCCACCCTCTGGATAATCACTGCCACCCTCTGGTTCAACACTCCCACCCTCTAGCTTGCCACTGCCACCCTCTGAATCATCACTGCCAGCCTCTGGTTCACCAGCGCCACCCTCTGGTTCATCACTGCCACCCTCTGGTTGATCACTGCCACCCTCTGGTTCAAGGCTGCCACCCCCTGGTTGATCACTGGCATCCTCTGGTTCATCCCTGCCACCCTCTGGTTCGCCACTGCCACCCTCTGGTTCATCACTGCCACCCTCTGGTTGATCACTGCCACCCTCTGGTTCAAGGCTGACACCCTCTGGTTGATCACTGGCATCCTCTGGTTCATCCCTGCCACCCTCTGGTTCACCACTGCCACCCTCTGGTTCATCACTGCCACCCTCTGGTTGATCACTGCCACCCTCTGGTTCAAGGCTGCCACCCTCTTGTTGATCACTGGCATCCTCTGGTTCATCCCTGCCACCCTCTGGTTCACCACCGACCGCGAGGTTGTCCATGCGGTCGTACATGGGCATGGCCATCTTGTGCGCATTGCGTATTTCCGTTTCCGGGCGCTATTGACAATGTCGCGTTGCGTGCAGCGCGCTATTACCAGTTCACACGTGTTTTTGCGTACTCACACAGGAAAAATCGCACGAACTTACCCACGTGGTCCTCAATGGGCGCGGCCATCTTGTTTTTCATTCATTGCTATGGTTCTGTGCATGCTTTCTAATCCTCCTTTCATCTGTGCAATCCTTTGTATCTTTTCTACTCTATTTCTATCCCTCTTTTTTCTAGATCTATTTTTTGTGTTTTTTTCAACTTTTCGTTACTTTTAAAGCTACTTTTGTAAACTTTTTTTTTACTTTACTTTTTCCCTATTCTTTCCTTTTTTTTTTCTTGCTGCTGTACAGGACCATGGCAAAGGGAGCCGGGAAGGAGAAGGGGAAGGGTCCTGCACCCCGTACCCGGCTCCCATGCGGGCGATTGCGGGGGGAGCTAGTCACAGCCCGGGAGGTTTTCCGTGTGGAGGAGGTGGCCGCACTAGTTTATAATGTGCAGCGCCGCCTCCCCAAGACCATCGCGGCAGGCGGCAGAATCGCGAGCGGATACGGGCTCCGGGAGCGTCGGAAGCGGTGGGAAAAGGTGTGCCGGGCCATGTATCAACACTCTCGGGTCCGGCGCACCTACAACCAGGCCAGGCACCGGTGGTCCGACCTCCTGGACCGAGAACACGACCTGATCAACCTGATAGGCATCAAGATCCCCGGGCTTGGTGAGTAGTAGTAGCTATTTAATCACTACTCTGTTTTCTCCTGCTCTATGTGTTATCATATTGCCAATTTTTTTTTCCGAAGAGCAATAATGCTGCCGATTATATTGTAGGTAAATTATGTTTCGAAATGTTCTGTGATTGCAATTCTGGTGCACTGCTCTCCTGCTCAGTGGCGGTGCTACTATGCTTATTTGTTTTCGATTTTTTTTCTGCTCATTTCATTGGCCTGAGTAATTATGTATGAGTGTACTTTACAGAACTGCATAATGCTAGACACTAAGGGGCAGATTTACAATTACTGGCGCTTCCCTGCAGATTAGCAGGGATGCGCCAGTAATTGTGCGCCACGCCTCCACCACCCATGGTGCGCCGCATTTACAATGGGGCAAAAACGACACAGAAGCGTCACGCATCTGTGCCCTAAAGCCAGCGCATTGCTGGAGTTGCGTCGCAACCACAACGCAGCTCCAGCAATGCTCCGGGGTGCCCTATCTCCCCAATGCTGCGTCAAACCGTACGTCTGCTTCAAGCAGGCGCAGGGTTTTGACTGAGTGACGCTGCATTGGCCTAAAAGTGACTGAGTGAAATCTTGTAGATTTCACTCAGCCACTTTTAGGATGCGTTCCTGCGCAGGAACGCATTCCCTTGCACCGGAACGCCCCCTGATGGCGCAGGGCTTTACAACGTGATGCATCTCCCAGATGCGTCACGTTGTTAATAGTCACAAAAGTCACGCAATGATGGAGCAAAAGAGCCGCAAGGGACTTGTAAATCTGCCCCTAGAGACTTAAGTCCAGTCCTTCCTTTGTACACCTGCCACTAAGAAGAGATAGTGGTGGTGGATTGATAGATTGAGTATTTTAATGACTGGTTATGTAGTAGGAAACTTACTTTTTAGTGTTCTCACTGGTCTGCAATCACGATGGACTTAGTCTGTCATTTTGCGTGCTGCGTAGTGCTGCCTGCCAGTCCTAGTCGAACCTTTTTGTAGTTTTTTTAGTGAGTTACATAACTTTCCAAATCGACGGTCCGCGAATCCAGCAATACTAATATCCTAGTAGACCACATCAGATAGGTCAATAAATGTAGTGCAATTGTTGTCTGTTTGCTATTTCCCCGAAATAATTTGTTATTGTTCTTTTGAAATGTTTGATTTGGTTGACAACAATCATCCATGTTTGGGTCTTTCTTTCACGTTGTACGTCATCCCCCCCCAGGTGCAAGAGGACAGCGGAGGAGGTAGCGGCGCCGGCGGACGAGGACCAGGAAGGCCAGGATCGGTCAGGCGAGGGCTCCTCTGCTGGCCCCAGTAAGTTTTCATGTTAATATTAATAATTATACTTCCCTATCTTTTAGAGTACCTATTTTTTACTAACGTTCCACATTCGATTTTTCCTACATCGTCTTTGATCTTCTTGTAGACTCTTTCTAAATTCTTATCCTGCCTCTACTATGACTCCCTGTGGTACTACTCGATTATTATTATTAGTCTGTCTGTGTAGCTAACTAAGCTTGCACAGTTGGCAAAATGTGTTAAACGAAACTCCCATTCTATTTAGAAATAGCTCTATGCACTGAGTGCAGTCCTCTGGGTTGTCCATAATGTCTTTTGAAGTCATCTAAATGTTTATGCTTTGACAATTCCCAATGATACACTGTCAATGACCACCAAGAAAGAATAAGATACTAGTTTACTTTTTGATTGGATAGGAGGACAATACATACTACTATTGTTGCAGGGACAATTCAGCACAAACAGAACTATGGACACTAAATAGTGCATTGTTTATCTATTATAATAGGCGCAGTTAGACTTTCCACATACCTCAGTCATAACAGAATTTGAACCCCCAATCTCCTTACTGACTAGCTAGTGTGACAGAGTCATTTAAATCCCTAATTCATCGTTGATTTATCCCCAATGGTGATTATCCAACCCAGGACATAAGACTACGGAGTCAGAGTCCTTTAACAACAACAAGTAACAAGTTTTTATTTGGCTTGGTACTCTACTGAGGACCACAAATAATATATAAAATTCAATTATTACAGCTTTTAAAATTCTCATGTTAATACAGAGGTAAAAAAGGTTTTAAAAATGTATACAGTTTATAACAAACTAGTTCATTAGGGGGAGTTTTGCAAGCAATAATCAATTCCTTGACGGTGGTGATGCGGCATCTGAGATATATAGGATGCACATGTTTTGCTCTCGCCGCTACTACTTTTAAATTGGGGCATGTGAACAGTAGATGCTCTAAGTCCTGTTCCCCGCCGTTACATAGGCTACATATTGGTGACTCGTTTTGGTGCCATTTTGATGTTAAAGTTTGGGTGGGTAGAATGCCCAACCGGAGCAGGATGATTAATTTCCTAGCGCTGTGAGTGAGATTCAAATCTATATAGTTCTGGGTCTTCTTAAATACCACTGATTCAGCAAAGTTTTTATATAAAGTTAATTTAGCGCAATGCGATGAGTCAAGGTCATAGCTTAGTCTTGGGGTGAAGCATTTTAAAAAGAGTTTCAGTTGAGGCGGTGTCCAAGTCAGCAACAGATCAGTGCTAATATTCGCCAGTTTGAAGGCGAAAGACATGTTTTTATAAAATACGTACTTCGTAGAGTCACTATCAAAGGTCTCTGTTTTAAGCAGGGAGCGAAGTGTGCCATCCTTTGCTTGGAGCAGGTTGTATGCCCACCTAATGATGTTTGCGATACCTCGAGAGTAGGAGCTCGTGAGCGATAGTTCAAGGCGGAGTGCTTGTACTGGGATAGACTGCACTACTTTTAGCATCTTCCTCAATACTTTTCCTTCTTTTAGGTCCAGAAATGTCCACTGCTTTATAGCAATGTATTCCAAGGCATACGATAAAACTGCAGGGATCTTCACACTGTAGACTTTAAGGAGGGAGGAGAAGTGTCTATTTCCCGAGGCCGCATATAACCTTAGCAGTGCTCCTGCATGCACCTCTGATTTTCTCGACAGGTTTAGAAACTGGCGGTTGTTTTTTAGTGACTTAGTGAAGATCCTACCCAGATAGGTATACTCCTCAACTTCTTCGATTTTTTCGTCACCAAGTCTCCAACAAAATGTACTGCTTTTTTTCTTCCTTGAGAAAGAGACTATTTTTGTTTTGGTTAAATTAGGTATTAGAAAATTTTCCTTAGTATACTTATACAGGGCATCCAGATCATTTTGCAATCCAAAGGGAGTTTGGTCCAACACAATAATATCGTCCGCGTAGAGTAGGGCATGAAATTTTTGGGCAGCTACCTTTGGTGGGAAATTTAGTTCTTGCTGTAGATGGTGAGGCAAATCACTGAGGTTTAAGGAGAACAGCAATGGGGCAAGGAGGCACCCTTGCTTGAGTCCGTTAGCGGTTGAGATCGGGTTAGTCAGGCTCTTTTCCCTCCCCATTTGTACTTGGCACCAGGTGTCTGTATGCAGTGCAATTATAATTCGTAAAAGCTGCTCAGGAATTCCTAATTTCCTCAGTTTTTTCCATAGGGTCACTCTATCCACTTGGTCGAATGCTGTGGTAAAGTCGATGAATGCTGCATACACAGGCTGGGATTTAGCTACCACATATTTATCGAGGATAGTTTGTAACATCGCAAAATTGTCTAGGACTGAGTGCTTTGGCCTAAAGCCTGCTTGGTAGAGCGGGATCAGTCCCTGTGTGAAAGCCCATTTTTTTAGTTGATCCAGAACCTCTGCAGCAAAGATCTTTCCCGTAGCATCCAGTAGTGCTATCTGCCGATAAATGCCAGGCTGTTGTCTTGGACCCTTTTTGTATATCGGTATAACGATGCTACCCTTCCAAGATTTCGGTAATTTCCCTGTATTGAGTATGAAATTGAAGAGGGGAGATAGTATCGTGCTCCATCCCTTAGGGTCAGTCTGAAGGACCTTAATAGGTATTTGGTCTGGGCCGGTGGCTCCTGTAGTTCTTGCCTTCCTTATATGCATTTCTGCGGCAAAGGGGGACACAGTTCCAATGGGTGAGATGATTCCTTCGCAGTTGTTTGTGGGAGTTATAGGCCTTTCATAGTTAGTATTTAATTTATACAAGTTGGTCAAATATATCTCCCATTCTTTAGGGGGGACTGGGATAGCTTGTAAGGTCTTTTTTGTGCCTGTTTCTTTAGCGATTAATGACCAGTAGGTACGTTGGTTGTAATGTTTTGCTGCTATCCGCAGGTCGACCCAATTTTTGTCTTGGATTATATTTTTTTGCCGTTGTATCTTCCTCTTGCGTTGGTTTTGTCAGAGCCACGGACTCATGCTTGCAAATTGCAAAACCTTTCGCTCACTCACTCATGACTAAAAACCACAGAGTCTATGTAAGTTTTAAAGCTTTATTAAAAGTAAAACCATTTATTAAAATCAAGTTTACCATACAACATAAACGGTGGATTGAAAATGGAAAAGTGCTTAGTGATCTTACACATTAGTTGTGGGCGAGCTCTCACCTGGTTGGAACTTCAAATCTTCTTTGTGGTGCTGAATCGTTGCTGACTCAGTCCTACTGATGATGATCTTGAGAGAGCGCAATTTGAATAAAACGTATATCCGAGTCATATTTACAAGCATATCGTATAAATGTAGGAATGAAATGTATATTGAACGTGAAGTTGATGCTTATAGCATAAATTTAACAGATGTGACCAAAGTAATATAGGAAATGTAACTGTATTCACTTTAGAATGTATTAGATTTAGAAGGCCCGTATACGAAATGGGCTAATGTAGAAATGTGTAGAAATGCTCAGGAACAGAAGAACGTGCAAAGTAGAATTCATGTACATGTGTAACTTTAAATGCAGAAACGGAGAGAAATGTAATATGGAGAAATGTGCAGAGAGCGTATATATAACGATGTAACAAATGAGAATATAAAGTTATATTCTACGAAATTTATATTCTATGTAAAATGTATTCACTTATAAGCAAGGGATTTGCTAAATGCGATCATATATAAATGTGTGTTAAAGGTTATACTGTGTAGAAGAAGTTTGTAGGAGTGTTAGAAGAGTTTAGGTCATTTGTGATTATAACCTGACTGACCAAGGGTTCGCAGGAGTGTAGTCCGCTGTTGGTAATTTAGTAGGCTCACAGGAGTCGTGAATAGCCTTCACTTGAATGTGCGAGCCAAAGAGTCTAGTTCTTGTTAGATTTAAGGTGACAAATGTCGGACGAAGTTTATTGCCTAAACAAGAGGGGAGACGATAGGAATTTGAGTCTTGTTTTGAAATGACCATTCACAAGACCAAGAAAGGTTACATACATAGTCGTAAAGAGTAAAGTTCTGATAAGGTGATAGATTTTGCTCCGAAAGTGTCAAAGGTAAAGTTGAATGAAGTCACCAACAAGAAGACGAAGATGGCGTCTAAGGAGAAAGGTCAACTTAACGGACGACGCGAAGAGACGAAGCCATGGAGAGACCTGAAAATGACATCATGGGGGAAAGTCCGTGGTGGGCGTCGAAGGGGCGTTCCACCCACACTGTGATTGTGTATTTTAGGGACAGCACCCCGGGGAGAAGGGAGCAAGAGCGAAGGCAGATGGCCTGAGAGTTAGGAGCAAGCGCTGAGAGAGATCAGAGCGCAAGAGAGCAGTAGGCTGAGGACCCTTAGAGATCGGATGGGTAGGCAGAGAGGGTACTGCTTCTTAAACTTAAGTTACCTTTAGAGGCTAAGAGAGTTTGAACTTCTTAGGGAGTCAAACTGCTGACACCTTTTTAGGGTACTAGAAACTTGCGAAGTAGGGATGTCACCTAGTATAGGGTAGGGACAGATTTAACTTGATTATTTTTTCTCTTTTTGTAGATGACGCAACGAGACCATATTGAGTCGATACTATAATCTGAAGAGATTTGGAGTTGATATTAATTGTATTCTTTCGTATACTGATTGAATTTTATCCTGAGAGGATTGTATATGCAACTTTTCTTACTTTTATATTAAACCTTTTAAACTTCATCAGTTGAAAGTGGTTCTTCAGAGTTGCGTCAGTTTATGGGGTTTATGTACCTTATGCAGGGGTTGTCTTTTACTCAATGACAGATAACAATCGATCCAAAATTGACGAATGAGATAAATTATCAAATTGATCATAAAAGATATTAAAATCTCATTCCCCGCAGTTGGTAGCAGAGAAAGATGGTTTTCTTCTTGAGGAAGACAACCTAGGTCAGGTTTAGTTTACTCAAGGTCCCTAGTCATCGACAACCAGAAGAAGAATCCCTGCCGAAGAAGGTGCTGACGGTGCGTCGAGAGAAAAGCAGCAGAGTCGGTCGAGAGTGAGTATAAGGGTCATGCGTTGTAAGATTGCGGTGTTTTATGTTGTTCCTGTGTTGTAATGTCAAGCGGAGTTGAATGCCTGTAGTGTGATTGAGGGAAGGTTGTGAGCGCGCGCAACCGGATAAAATCTTATGTCCAGAGAGGGCTTAAGTGGTTCGGGTGTATCGAACACCCAGAGTAATTTGTCTACCATTTAAAGGGGGTCATGAGGTACCATTGATCGCCCGCAGACCGATGATAGGGGGAGCGTTTGAGTGAGTGTATGAGTAACGGACGCTGGTCGTACGTTTACTGTGTGTAAGTAACCTATCAGTTAAGGTGAGCGTCTGACCGTAAGAGGAAGACGTCTCGCCAGTTGAGGTGACAATTACAGTTAGACTGTGGCCGTACAGTCAGAGAAAAGTGATCGCTTGGACGGAAGTAGTCATTTTTCGGTGTATGAATGAAACGCATGTAAGACCGCGAGACGAGTTGAGAAACGAAGGAAACTGCTGCAGAGGGGACGAGTGACGTCAGCGTAGAGCCGCGCTGAGATTGGTCGGTTAGTGTAGAACCGCGTTGGGATAGGCTGATTAGCGAGAGTCGCACAGGGATTGGTAGTTGTCATCGGGACATAAATAAGGAAGAGAATTAATAAGGGAAAAATCGTAGATTATCAAAAATGAAGTGCTTTAAGAGTTTAAGGGCAATCTTTAAGAGAAATAGAAGAAACTTATATGCCGGAGAAGAAGCTCCACCAGAAGGCACACCAGCTTATCATATGCAGTAAATGTAGGCTTACACTCGATAATGTGGATCTCCGAGTGGAATAGGCTAACAGAAGGGAATAAGGAACTGACGTTTCCAAGATTCGGAACGTTTAAGCTAGAAGTATTGAACCAGCTGAAAGCAGTAATGCTCGCAACGAGACCTCTACCGAGGCCAACACAGTTCGAAGCACTTAGTGCATGGTTTAGAGCAGCACACGAAAGGAATTTAAAGAGGCGCCAAGAAAGAGTGAGACGATCAGTAAAGGCAGTGCAGGATGCGAAATGGGATGAGGAAGCTAAGAAGTGGAGAGTGCAAAAGATAGAAGCAGACAAACTGTTCACTATGATAGAAGCTACGGGAGAAAAGAAACCTCTGGAAGAAGATGAGGATAGCGAGACAGAGGAGGATCTGATAGAGAGGCTACTAACAGATAGACCACCTCCGTACAACAGCGAAATCGCAAGTCCCGTACTACAGCAAGAGGACGGAGCTAGATGGGGGGAATATAAATCGATCCCAGTAACGGAGTGGGATACCAAGAAAGGTGAGGAAGTACTTCAATCTAGTTCCGAACAGAGAGTAGTAGGAAGATTTGTGGTCCAGAAGGTGCCAGAAATACAGCATGCACGATCGTATCAAATGCCAGACGCTCTGCAAGTACCTGTTACCATAGGCCCTATAGTGTCAATCTACAACCCAGAGGGGGTCCAGCAGGAGGAACAGGCACGATGGGACAGGGAAAGGGCAGAGATGGAGAGTAGGAATAATACGATAAATCCTCAGAGGCAGATACTAGCACCAGTGAGTCGGAGTACCCCATTAGATTCCGCAACGGGTCCCTGGATAGAACAAGGGGGTCAAAGAGGATCAATGGATTTGAGGGGACCGAAACCGAAATCCTATAAGGAATTAAGGGAATATCTGAAAGAATGGGATACTGCCGAAGAGGCTCGGAATAAAAGTTTAGAAACAGGAGCAGAATGGAGAGACCAGGATAACAAGATCCTCTCTCATTGTGGAGCTGGCGAAAGCAGCCCGGAGTGGGAGAGAGGGAGTCAAGGAAGCAGGGGAGATACTTGCCCTACTACTAGTGGCAATAGGCAAATGTGCAACGACAGGAGTGCAGGGTGTGGGGAAGTGCCTCGCGTCACCTTTAGTGAGGGAGAACGAAAGACGCAGGAGTATCGAAATACTTTCAGATGCACACACCATACTCCGGATGAAAATGTGCAACATTGGAATCACGGGAACATGGAGAGTCGTGAAACGTCTCGACATGCCTCCGGTGATTACGGACGGAATCACGGGAACATGGAGAGCCGCGAAGGGTCTCGCCATACATCCGGTGATCAAGAACGAAGTCACGAGAATATAGGGAGTCGCGAAACGTCTCGCCATACATCCGGTGATCACGAACGAGATCGCGGGAGCATCGAGAGCCATGAAGGACCTTATCGTTTGTTGAGTGACACCAGACAGCAAGCGAGTTACAGTGGTTTAGAACAGCACGGAGGATCCTATCTCGTATCTGGAGAAACCGAGCCGAAAAGACGGAATGTAGGGTTGGGGGATGGAGCATTGTTCCACCATACCCCAAGGGAAGATGGAAAGGCTTGGGATCTAGAGAGGTGGGAACAAAGAGATGGAAGGAAAATTCCTCATAACTCACCTGTGCTTAGGCGTAGGGCGCATAGTGGAGGTGAGAGGGATGTAAGAGAACAACCTAGGACTGACGTACTGAGAGCTGAAATAAAAGCAAGACGCATAGATGTAATGAGTTTAAAATCAGACTTAGATGAAATAATTGATGGCACCGTGGCAATCGAGAGGTTAGAGCTGTACGCACCAGATGAGATACTGTTTTTATCTAAAGACGTTACTCGGAAAGTGAGAGCAGCTCATGAGAAGTTATCTGAATTGGCAGAAAAGTACATGATAGACATATCACGAACTAAGGCTTTACAGGCCAACCATAGGCTGAATTGCACGGATCGAGATCTAGATGCGCGCAGAACGATTGGGCTAAGAGTACACATAAGGGAACTAATCATGTGTATTAGAATATGGAGAGATCTGGATAGATGGGAGGAAAAATGGTCCAAGAGGGGATCTGTTAGACGGAGTACACTTGTGAAGTCCCAGGATACAGACCTAATGCGAATGGAAGCTTTCCCTTTGCGAGAAATCGCGAACGGAAACTACGTTCATGTACCCTGGAGTAGGGGGGATTTAGCGGCATTCACTAATTCTTTCCCGAAGCTTAGAGAGAACCCCGTGGAGTGGTACAAGCAGGTAGAGAGATTCGTGAAAATCTCTAAGGTGCTGTGGATCGATTTGAACACACTGTTCGATATCGTAGTACCCGGAGATTTGTGGACGGCATGCAAACTTAGTATTGAATGGCCCACTTGTGAGCCTCCGAGAGATACCCGGACAAATGGTCCATCAGATAGAGTCATGGAAAAATACGAGAGAGTAATAACATGGCTAAAAGAGAAAGTGCCGGTGCAGGACATAGACTGGGTTAAGATAGATCGAACAACTCAGGAGCCTAAAGAGACCGTTCACGAGTTCTATGAGAGATTACTGAAAGCATTCAAACAGTACAGTGGGTTAGACGTAATGGATCCTAAAGACATAGGACAGTTTGTGTCGAAGTTTGTTCTCGGATTGAGACCAGACATAAGCCTGATGATTCAACAGCATTTGATCTGTTGGCAGAACAAACCTTTGGATGAGATTCTGAGGTATGCAAGATACTGTAGCGATGAGATAGATTCAAAGGCAAAGAAGCTTAAGGAAAAGCTGATGTTGGTACAGATGCAAGCAGCTGGAAAAGGTGGACAGCGGCAGCAGGGAACAGGAACGCCAGCAAAGAAACAGAATAACCAGAGCAGAGATGAGGAAGAAAGACCGAGACCGAGAATAGATATCGCGACACTGAAAAGGACAACCAGGTGTCATCAGTGTAACGAGGTGGGACATTGGAGACGCGAGTGTCCTTACAACGTTGAGACAGGGGAATTAGAACAGGAGGAGGAAGAGGTACAGAACAACGTGGTTAAGGGAGCGACAGTCCCGAAGGGAAAGTTTATCAAAGGGGGGACTCAAACTCCTCGAGCCCCGTTTCCTCAACCGCCTCGCATTGCAAATGGAGGGAAAACCTATAGACAAATGCCATTGTTCGTAGGAGGAGAAGAATGCTACTACGTTGATCCTCTTACAGGGCAACGGGTGAATAGGGAAGAAGACTGTACTCTAGGAGCAGCCCTGGAAGTAGATCAGAGAGGACCATACGTAGAGGCTGAAGTAGCTGGATGTCCTACGACCTTTTTGGTGGATACGGGGGCCACTAGATCCACGTTGAGATCAGCGGTAGTCCCAGGTCTGCCAATATCGGGAGAAACGATTCAGGTGGTAGGAGTCGCAAACAAGAGGATGACGAATCCTCTGACGGAACCAGTGTCAGTAAAGATAGGGAATTACAGTGACGAACATCAGTTTGTGATCTGTGATTCTAGTCCTGTGTGTTTGCTAGGAAGAGATCTGTTGTGTAAACTGAACTGCACAATACATTGCACACCTGAAGGAGTCGAAGTGCAGACTAACGATGAGGATGCCGATTTTAAAGTTGTAAACTCGCAGGAATGTGTGGAACTATATCCTACCTTAGCAGTGGAGGAACTTCCACAAGACTTGAGGGAGAAAGTGTCAGCTGAGGTGTGGGATTTTACTGGAGAAGAAATAGGATTGATCAAAGGAGTAGAACCAGTAAAGATCATGGTAAGACCCAATGCCGAGTACCCAAGAACACCACAATATAAGTTGACACCGGAGACGATTGCAGGAATAAAGCCTGTGATCGAATCCATGATTAAACAGGGAATACTGAAGGAGATCGTGGGTAGTCCATGTAACTCCCCGATTATGGGTTTACAGAAGCCTAGTGGAAAATACAGAATAGTGCAGGATCTTCGAAAGATTAATAGTATTGTTGTCTCATGTTGTCCAGTGGTACCGAATCCATCAGTGATATTGTTTCAGATACCGTTCCAAGCTGAATGGTTCACCGTGATAGATTTGTGCCAGGCTTTCTTTTCGATTCCTTTAGATGAAGATAGCCAGTATCTTTTCGCTTATAAGCTGGAAGATCGCGTTTTAACATGGTGTCGTATCCCTCAGGGGTATACAGAAAGCCCATCGATTTTTAACCAGCTACTGAAGAAAAATCTTGAAAGTCTAGTGCTGCCCAAGAACTCAGTTCTGGTCCAGTACATAGACGACCTCCTAGTTGCGTCAGAAACTGAGGAAGCTTGCAGAGTAGACACCATCACCTTACTAAATCATTTGGCCGAGAATGGACATAAGGTGTCTCCAAGTAAATTGCAATATTGTCTTACCGAAGTGCAATACTTGGGCCACAGGATTGAAAAGGGGAAACGGAAGGTGTCTCCAGACAGAATAGAGGCGATTATGAAAATGAACGCGCCTAAAACACAGAGAGAAGTCAGGATGTTTCTAGGCATGGTCGGTTATTGTCGACAGTGGATAGCCAACTTCTCACTGAAGGCGAAGCCGTTATTACAACTGACGCACAAAGGAGTGAGTGATCCGGTACCATGGGACAAAGATTGTTTGATGGCGTTTTTGCAGCTGAGGGAGGACTTATGTCGCGCCCCGGCTTTAGGAATGCCTGATTACACGAAACCATTTTTGCTTTACTGCTGCGAAAGAGAGGGATGCGCTTTAGCAGTTTTGGCCCAGATTCATGGAGATGCGCGTAGGCCAGTTGCGTATTTTTCGGCTACATTAGATCCAGTAGCCGCAGCGTTGCCCGGATGTCTCAAATCCGTTGCTGCAACGGGTGTCAGCATTGAAAGATGTGAAAGCGTGGTGATGGGACATCAGTTAGTGGTGTACGTACCGCATTCTGTGGAATTGTTAATGACCAGGACTAAGACTCAGCATCTGACGAATAGCAGGCTCACACGCTACGAGCAGGTCATATTGGCTGCCGAGAATGTGACCCTAAAGAGATGCTCCGTCTTGAATCCTGCAACTTTGATGCCACTTCCAATTCATGTGGATGATGAAATTTGTACAGATCATGATTGCCTTGATGTGACTGAACTATGCACCAAACCGAGACCAGATATCGTAGATGAGCCATTAACTGACCCCGATGAAATTTTCTTTGTTGATGGTTCATGCGTAAGAGACGATATTGGTCAGCTGAGAGCAGCTTATGCAGTTTGTACAATCACCAGAGTTGTAGAAGCCGCTTGCCTGGAAGGAGTACATTCCGCTCAGGTAGCTGAAATTATTGCTTTGACGCGTGCCTGTTTAGCAGGTAACAAAATTCGAGTCACCATATACACCGATAGCCAGTATGGTTTCGGGGTAGTTCACGATTACGGGCAGTTATGGTCTCAAAGAGGTTACATGACCTCCTCGGGTTCTCCCATTAGGAATGGAGAATTCGTGAGACTATTGTTAGAGGCATTGCAAGGCCCGACAGCTATTGCAGTTGTCAAATGTGCAGCGCATACGAAAAATGTAGATTTTGTGTCACAAGGTAACCGCTATGCGGATGAAGTAGCGCGTTACTGCGCAGAACAGGGATATTCTCACACTGATGTGAAAGTGGGGGGAATCCAAGAAAGAACTGAATTGACAATGTTGTTAGACACTGTAGATACGTGGGATGAGCTAAGGAGTGTTCAGGAGAATGCACCAGAAGATGAGAAAAAGAGTTGGGAAACGGCTGGTTGTACTAGAAGTGAGATGAACTTTTGGATCTCTGCAGATGGGAGAGCAGTTTTACCAAATGACCTTGTTAGTCCAATGGCAAGGAAATTACATGGATCAGCACACATAGGTAGAGATGCCATGGTGAGAGTATTCAGACAAACGTGGTTTAACCCTAAATTTAGAGTAGCGGCAGAAGCAGTATGTCAGCGATGTGCGATCTGTCAGCAACTAAACGTAGGAAAAAGAACACCAGTCACATTGAGTCACATTGGGAGGTCTGGGGGGCCTTTCAATAGGATGCAGCTTGATTTCATAGAAATGCCTAAATGCAACAGACTCAGATACGTTCTTGTGATTGTCTGTATATTTTCTAGATGGGTTGAGGCTTACCCTACACGTAGATGCGATACACTTACAGTAGCAAAACTATTACTTAGAGAGTTAATACCGAGGTTTGGGGTGCCGTCCTCTTTGGAATCGGACAGAGGAACTCATTTCAACAGCGAAATAGTGAAGATGCTATGTTCAGCTTTGAGTATTGATCAGAAGCTCCATTGCAGTTATCGACCAGAAGCTTCAGGGATAGTAGAACAAATCAACAGCACAATAAAGTCCAGACTTGCCAAAGGTGGTTCATCAACATCCCTGAGTTGGCCAGACGCACTACCAGTGGTTCTTATGAGCATACGCAGCACACCAGATAGAAAAACAGGTCTCTCTCCACATGAAGTGCTAATGGGGAGAGCTATGAGATTGCCATCGGTTCCGACTGCAGCATTGTTGAACATCACAGACGACTTGATCTTGGACTACTGCAAGGGACTATCTGATGCCATTAATTCTGTGTCCCTCCAGGTCCAGGCTGCAGAGGTTCCATCAGCACAAGACTTGTGCCATGACCTGAGTCCGGGGAACTGGGTCTTGGTGAAAAAGCATGTCAGGAAGAACTGCTTAGACGTGCGCTGGCGAGGACCATTTCAAGTCATACTTGTCACGAACACTGCAGTGAAGTGTGGAGGCCTGCCAAATTGGATACATGCTTCACACACTCGAAGAGTGCCAACACCTCTAGAAGAAACAGCTCCTCTCTCGGATGAGAATCCAGCGGAAAGCGGAGAAGCCATAGAGGGGGAAAGCCAAGCTGTAGAGGTGATCGAAGAGGCTGAGACTGTGTCAGAACAGGTCGACGAAGGTCAAGACACCAGTAAGACCGAAGTCGCCTCAGGAGAAGAGAGTAACTGGGAAATCGAATCAGATACTGAACAAGCTGAGAGTGACCAAGAGACAAGTCCAAGAACAAGGAGCAGGAGGACAAGGAGTGACGAAGCTAGTTGGCCGGAGAGAAGGAGGAGGCCAAGCTTAAAAGCACAACAGGAGAAAACTCTTGTCCCGATCGCTGAAGATTCAGATCAAGAGGAAGAAACTACAGACTCAGGTTCTGAGAGTCCGAGAAGATCAAGAAGGGTACGTGTGCCCTGCAGAAGGTACGCCACCCCAGAGTGGACTTATCTAGCAGATGTCTTGGGGACAGAAATCGGGGAGAGTGAAGGAAGTGAAGGTAATCGATCACGATCCATTTGTGGCAGTGGAGATATGGATGTTGACTCCTGGACTCGAGACTGAGGGATTACTGACTTTCACACTTCCCATACCCCCATACTTGAGTCGGATCACTTTACAAACTGAGAAGAAAATAAAGCAAACCAAAGACTGAAAAAGAAAAACTTTTTCGCAAAAGAAGGAGCTACGCTGTTTGATAACATGGAGAACGACAACCCAAACCGAAAATCTAAATGCATAATAGGTACACTTATAGCAGTAGTAATTTTTCTCATAATTACAGTAGTGACAATATCATACATAGTAGGACATGAAACTGATAAAGAAATAGCGGATGTAAAGCCTGTAACGACTTTGAAACCTGCTCTTGATGGGAAGAAGGAGGAGAGCAATGTAATTCGTGAAAAAGCGTTACTGGCAGATGAAGCTCGTAGATTACACGTAGACGAGTCACAGGGAAACTTTAGGTCAAATGCATATGCCAAACTATTGTACGAATATATCGATGCCATGGAGGCCAAAGATTGCTATGTATGTATGCAATTGCCGGCTTCTGTAGATGAGGGCATCAGATATCATCATCTCCCATTGACTTATGGGATAACATGTAGTTTATTGCTTAGTATATTTTATGGTAGAGAAGGATTTGAGTACTACTTTTCAAATTATGATTCGGTACTGCCTGAAGTTCCGAATTATAAACAAATGAATAAGTGGGACTATTACAAAAAGGAGGATAGACTAGCAAAATTCTTCCTTCCTTGGGATACATTAGATACATCATACGCACGCAGAAATAATCTGACTTGCAAAGTGTCAGAGATAGAGAAGAAATTCATAGGACAAGTAGATGACAGATACAGAAGGCAGAAGATTCTAAAAATGTCAGGACAGTGGAAAACTGATTGGACCGAAGAAGAGAAGGCACATAAAAGGAAAGGGAGCAATGGTCCAATAGCTTTGGATAGAACGCAGAAAGGAAAGTTATGTTTAACTCGAAGCAAGACATATTATGAGAATGTATTTGTAGGTGAAGTTAATTGCGGACATGCTTTTCGATTAGAGTACTACACGAAAGATTTTATGAAGGAGATGCAAGTGATTCCTAATGTATATTTTGTATGCGGAAGAAATGCCTATGTAAGACTGCCTGACAATTGGTACGGTTCGTGTTACTTGGCAATTGTCTTCCCCAAAATATATCATGCAAAGGATTTAGCGATCATAGAAGGAAGGGCTTCGACAAGAACGAAAAGAGAAGTAGGAGATGCAGAAGTAGTAGGAGACGTATTTGGAGCGATGTTTCCTATGTTAGGTTTAATACTTAACGATGTTAAGATCAGGAGACTAGCTACAGTCGTAGATAGATTGTCTGCAAGTACTGCAAGGTCATTAATGTTAATAGAAGGCGAGATGCAATCGATTAGAGCAATGGTTCTTCAGAATCGACTTGCTCTTGATGTGCTATTAGCAAAAGAAGGCGGAGTTTGCAAGGCTTTGAAGGTCCAGGAATGTTGTACTTATATTCCTGATAATTCAAAACCACTTGGGAAGGTCATAAGAAACATTACACAAATACATCAGGAAATCGAAGATTTGACAAAAATAAATGTTTGGGAAAAAGTAGGTCATGGAGTAGGAAAGGTTGGAAGTTGGTTTGCCAACCTTGGTAAAAGCATTGTATGGTATATATTGAAACCTGTATTAATAGTATTAATTTGCATAATCACATTGTTAGGATTTGTGAAACTATATAAATGGTATAGGACGAACCGGTTACAAAGATCCATGAGAGAACAAGAAAGGAGATTAGCTGCTTTACAAGATCAACAGTATAAAAGTTTGAGAGCACTTGAAATGATGAAAAGAGGAAATGATGTAACTAGTTCTGTGTAAAGGTGCTATTCAAATTGCATATAGTGATGACTCCTAAAAGTCATCAAAGGGGGGAACTGAGAGAGCGCATTTTGAATAAAACGTATATCCGAGTCATATTTACAAGCATATCGTATAAATGTAGGAATGAAATGTATATTGAACGTGAAGTTGATGCTTATAGCATAAATTTAACAGATGTGACCAAAGTAATATAGGAAATGTAACTGTATTCACTTTAGAATGTATTAGATTTAGAAGGTCCGTATACGAAATGGGCTAATGTAGAAATGTGTAGAAATGCTCAGGAACAGAAGAACGTGCAAAGTAGAATTCATGTACATGTGTAACTTTAAATGCAGAAACGGAGAGAAATGTAATATGGAGAAATGTGCAGAGAGCGTATATATAACGATGTAACAAATGAGAATATAAAGTTATATTCTACGAAATTTATATTCTATGTAAAATGTATTCACTTATAAGCAAGGGATTTGCTAAATGCGATCATATATAAATGTGTGTTAAAGGTTATACTGTGTAGAAGAAGTTTGTAGGAGTGTTAGAAGAGTTTAGGTCATTTGTGATTATAACCTGACTGACCAAGGGTTCGCAGGAGTGTAGTCCGCTGTTGGTAATTTAGTAGGCTCACAGGAGTCGTGAATAGCCTTCACTTGAATGTGCGAGCCAAAGAGTCTAGTTCTTGTTAGATTTAAGGTGACAAATGTCGGACAAAGTTTATTGCCTAAACATGAGGGGAGACGATAGGAATTTGAGTCTTGTTTTGAAATGACCATTCACAAGACCAAGAAAGGTTACATACATAGTCGTAAAGAGTAAAGTTCTGATAAGGTGATAGATTTTGCTCCGAAAGTGTCAAAGGTAAAGTTGAATGAAGTCACCAACAAGAAGACGAAGATGGCGTCTAAGGAGAAAGGTCAACTTAACGGACGACGCGAAGAGACGAAGCCATGGAGAGAGCTGAAAATGACATCATGGGGGAAAGTCTGTGGTGGGCGTCGAAGGGGCGTTCCACCCACACTGTGATTGTGTATTTTAGGGACAGCACCCCGGGGAGAAGGGAGCAAGAGCGAAGGCAGATGGCCTGAGAGTTAGGAGCAAGCGCTGAGAGAGATCAGAGCGCAAGAGAGCAGTAGGCCGAGGACCCTTAGAGATCGGATGGGTAGGCAGAGAGGGTACTGCTTCTTAAACTTAAGTTACCTTTAGAGGCTAAGAGAGTTTGAACTTCTTAGGGAGTCAAACTGCTGACACCTTTTTAGGGTACTAGAAACTTGCGAAGTAGGGATGTCACCTAGTATAGGGTAGGGACAGATTTAACTTGATTATTTTTTCTCTTTTTGTAGATGACGCAACGAGACCATATTGAGTCGATGCTATAATCTGAAGAGATTTGGAGTTGATATTAATTGTATTCTTTCGTATACTGATTGAATTTTATCCTGAGAGGATTGTATATGCAACTTTTCTTACTTTTATATTAAACCTTTTAAACTTCATCAGTTGAAAGTGGTTCTTCAGAGTTGCGTCAGTTTATGGGGTTTATCTAACTTATGCAGGGGTTGTCTTTTACTCAATGACAGATAACAATCGATCCAAAATTGACGAATGAGATAAATTATCAAATTGATCATAAAAGATATTAAAATCTCATTCCCCGCAATCTGATGTTGCTCTTGTTCTTAGAAGGGAAGCTTCTGTCTGTTATGAGAAAAACGGTGCATGTTAAAAAACAAGCATTCATCAGTTGTGCCAAAAAGACAACACCCTTGCTTGAAAAAAAGTGCAATTTTTACTTTTGACTAGACAGTCACAAATTATTACATTTGTTTGTGTACTTGTAGTGACATTTTTTCATTCCTAGACAAAATACTAGGGAGTGGTGTATATGGCATCTAAGAATCTGAAATGTATTTTCTAGGTGGAACATCGGCACAACCATCCACCGGTGCCGGGGCCAGCGCGGAGGTGGGCACTCCTGGGCCTGAGGCAGTGCAACAGCCAGCGGAAGCTGCTGTGGGGGATGCCACGGTAGTGGCGGACAGTGGTAAGCTATTCTATTCCTTACTTATTGAGATAGCAGACTGCAGAGTGTGCTCTCTGCACGGGTGTAGTATACGTTGTACAGTACAAGTATACTATACTGTTATGAAAACTTGCAAATTTGGAACTAAGAGGCATATTATCAAGGGGGTTTATCTCCGCTTTTTTGGCTTTAAAAGCCAAGAAAGCGGAGATAAAATTATCTCCCTATTACCTAGCTGTCGCTAACACCAGTTAGCGACAGCTAGTAGGAGATAGCGACCATCTTGGGCCCCACTTTGCATGTCAGTGATAATTATCACTAATGACATGCAAAGTGGGGGTGTCAAGATGTTAGAGAATGAAAACAGTCGCTAACATCACTATCTCCTATCACCAACTTTTGGAGATATTCGCGCTAAGCGCGAATATCTCCAAAAGCCAACACCAGACCTGAGCAGTACTTAGCCATGTTATCCAATGGGAGGTGGATAACATGGCTAAGAACATTAGCACGGTAATGCATGAATATCGCTGACTTTTCAGCGATATTCATGCATTGTGGCGATTTTTATCGCATTTGCGATAAACCTTGGTAATACCAAGCTTTATTTGCGGTAAAAATCGCCGCAGCTCAGCGGTAAATTTTTGTCTCTAACCAAGCAATAGCAATAATTATCGCTATTGCTTGGTAATATGCCCCTAAGTTTTTATTAACCAGGTAGTAGCCTCCTCTAAATTGACTTCAACTCAGGTGTGAAAGTTTTTTCGAGAATCCAAGTCAGATTAGAGATGAACTTAATGGATGGTATGAACGAAAAGGGAAAGAAGGGTGTAAGTAAGTGTGGAAGGACGAGCGAGTTAAAAGTAATGATGACTAGCAAAGAATTATACATGTTTTTGAATGCTGCCCGGGGTGGCTGGGAATATGATGCATGTCCGGTTGAAGGATGAAGCACGGATGGGTGGAAGGAGAAAGGAAAGAGGACTGCCTGGGTGGGTGAAACAAAAACTGTATGTGTGCGCAATATATCCTTTGGTTGAAATTCAAATGCAAGTCAAGCACGGATGCATGGCTTGCGGTTTCCAAAATAAAATGAAAATGTTGTTTTCCCGTGAGAAAATGTAAGGTTTGTCCACTTGAGACATTAGGAAGAATGATTGACATTTACTTTGAATGGATGGATGGCTGGATCATGGTACTATCTGACTGATAGATAGCATATGTGTATGTAGAGAGAATAGACGGTCACTGGATGAACTAAGTGTTTCTTTGAAGAGCATGTAACACCGCACCCACACGTCCGTTCCAGTGTAGTAGCAGTACTTTGTATTGCAAGCACAGCATATATCTGGCGATTACGGGGGCCACTCACTACCTCTGTTATTCATTTTAGTACAACTCTGTCATTCATGTGTGGCCTATCAATGTTCACTCAATAAAAAACAAAGCACCTGAAGTCATCCCATATGTAATCAAATACATATCCTGTGAAGGGATAGATAATCATATTATTTATCTTCTTCATTTTCCTTTTCTAGTAGTCATTGGCAATGTAGGGTGAAAGTTAAATTAATTAAGCAGTAGCCCTTGTAACAGAGTATTCTTAGTGCCACCCGTAATAGAAAAGTAAAAGCTTCACCACCTGCATGTACTGGACTGGTACAGTAACGCAAGCCTGTGTCATCATGGCGTGCAAGTTGACTGCGCTGGCATTATGCCGGCTTCCAGAAGTTTACGTACCAATTTCGCTAAACAAGAGAGAAGAAGAGGAATAAGACTGGTGTACTGTCATTGTCGACTCTAATGTACTGAGTCCATAGTGCTCATAGAATTGATTCCTGAAAATCCCACTAATGTTAGAGCAAGGCTGAAGAAGTGGGAGGTTAGATAGATACAGGCCACAAATGTTATGTACTGTGCTTGCAAGTTGCTAGTTCTACTGTGACACAACTTTCTGCTGAATTATTTTGTGTTAATCTTAAAGAGCATTGGTTACAGACTATGTTTTTCTTTCTTCATATAGATGCTCCTTCCAAACTGTCAAGGAAGGAGATGGCTAGACGGGCCCGGCAACGGAAACTGGAGGTGACTTTCACCGAATATCGGTGGCTGGTGCCCCGGGAGGAGGAAGACGCAGTCGACCACAACATCCACAGGGACAGCTGCATCCTCCTCCGCGCTCCCTGGGTCAGCCTGTCAGCGCAGGCGTCCAGCGGTACGGAGCAGTGGTACCGCAGCCACCCACCACCGCCAAGCAGCAAAAAAATCATCTGCCCCCCACAGCAGGTGCAAGGCACGCGTGCACCGCCTAACCCTCAGGGTGTCCTACCTTGAGCAGGAGCAGAAGAAACTGAGAATCCTGCTCAAGAACCTCCGCAAAGAGCATGACCACCTGGCCCAAGAAGTATGCCGCCGGAGGCATTAGAGAAGGAGAGACTGCCCTTGCCCCTTTTGGGGGGTGGGAATTGGGAGTTGGGTTTTTTGGACTTTGGGGACTTTAATTATTTGATGGACATTCGTTGGGGTTAGGTGGGGGGGTGGGTCGGATCTTGCGGAATAGTTTTTTTTTGTTAGGGATATAAATAATTATTACTTTCAAGTTAAACATAGCATACGTGTTTTTACTGCAGTTGAGGTTGGAGGGGGTGGGTTAACTGTAAGTTTGTTTTCCTGAAACTTAAGTGGCTTCTTAATTCAAATTGTGTAAGTAATTGGCCAAATGTTTACAAAAGTAAGCGCCTCTCACAGAGTCAGTGAATTCAATTGTCCTAGGACTTTACTACACTACCGCCAGTCTCTCGTCTCTCATACTATTCCTTTATTCTTCCTCCCCCCAAACACTTATCTTACCTGTAATTCATGTTTGAAAATAGGGCTAGTCACAGGGCTGGCTGCATGGCTAATGGCCATTAAGGATGGCAATCCTGGGCGGTTGAAATGGCATCATTGCGGTTTTACTAGTGGTGGTACACAGTGGCAGTTGCAGCATTTGAAAAAAAAGAAATTGAAACCTTGATTGGCCTGAGCGGAGCATTAGAACGGTACGATAGATACTATAGCTCGTGACAGTACACTAGAACAGTGCCAAAATGTAGCCTTACAAATGCTAAAGTATTGACAGTATAACTACTACTTGCGTGGAATTTGACATTGGCTACTACTACAAGAAATAGTACTGAAGGTGAAGGACACAGCAGTGTAATCATTTGCCACGTGTAGGAGGAGGATGTTCTTCATGATCAATCCAGTTGATGGCGCCCATGAAAATCTGCTTTGATTTGCCAATAGTCATGGGTCTGTGTCAAGTTGAGTAAGAATATATCCTTTGATTCCTTCACCAGCCTTGAAATGTATTTCAGTTTCAGTTGCTATGACCTTATCCTCCCCAGCAAGTGTGTGCAATTATTGCTGTCATTTACTCACACATCAATGAAAACCACACCGCCCGGGGAAAGAGGGTTAGGGTTATGAAATTGGATGGGAATGGGGTTTTTTGAGAAAGTTTTGTTGAGAGAGAAAAAAAACACAGCATGGAGAAACAACAAATGAAGATAAACAAATCTTTGGATACAAAGATATCCATAAACATTTTAAGGGACATAAAGGAAGTGCATGCACTTCTGCAGGCATGAAGTTGATTGCTCAATGGATGGTTAGGTTACTTAAACTAAATAGTACTTTCTAATGAATGAAAGAATGCGACAGTACAAGCCTGCACTAATTATGCGTTTTTGCCTATCTCAGCACCCAGAGAAACACTTTGTTCAATAAAATAGTTTGAAAAATAGCAAAGTAAAACTATACAATGGCTGGAGGGATGGATTTAGAAGCAGACAGCAAAGAAATGCAGAGTCACACTCATAGAAGTTCACAGCAATAACATTACTTAAAATATAAGTAGAAATGAATGGATAATGTTACTGTATGTTGTTGTACTTGTCATGTTGAATTTGGGAAGTTGCATGCATCAAGCCATTCCTCTTATTTGCGGTACTTCTCCATTCCATCTGATGCTCCGTCGATCAATGTTGGTGACCAGAAGACACCCTGTCCACTGCCTGCCTGGCGGATGCTGAATTGCGTGTCGCTAATGTGCAGCCTGACTTCATCCTTTTTTCCATTGCACAGGGTGAAAGCCGCCCTGTAAATGTTGATGCAAAAACAGGAAGTGATATTAAAAACATCACTGAGAAAAAAATATAAGGTACGTATGCTGTGTAGTGCAAAAAGTCACACTTTCACTTTCAGAATCGACAATACAATAGTTTCGAAGGGGCGTACTCTGAGTCTCCTTTTGAAGGATAAATGGGCGAATTTTGCAGATCTTTCCGCTCAAGCTAGGTGTAGGGTAAACTACGATTTTAGAACAAAATTAGACCTTCCCAGCAGTGCTCCCAGACCCTTAAACACCGACGCTAAAATGTAGATTACCTCCAATCAGACCACAAAAAACGTGCAATACTGCAACCTGTCTGAGGCCTAGTGGAAAATGGTGACAAAACGTACTTTGAAAATAAAGTAGGCCCTAATCCCCTCTTTCCCACCATGGATTTTCTTCAAACCACTTGCAACCAAAATAAGAAATTTCTCGACAAGTGCTCAAAGAGTAGACCCCAGAACCCAGTTGCCAAAATCTCGAACTCCCCCAAACACATGCAATACTGCTAACCCTAACAAGCCCTAAGTTCAAAATAGTGTCAAAGGCTTTCTTCTACTAGGCCCTAACTCCGATTTGCCACCATGGATTTTCTTCAAACCTCTTGCAATCAAAAGTATCCATACCCAGCGTTGGTCCAAGACCCCAAAACCCACTCACAGATACCAGGAACCCCCCAAACAGCCCCTCGAAAACGCTAAAGTGAGCAAAATGCCTAAAAATGGAAAAACGTTTTCACCTCCGATTTTCTCCAAACCACTTTTATCCGGTATTAGACCTTGACAGCAATGCCCCTAGACCCGTCAACCCAGGCAAAAACAAGTTTAACCCCCCCAAACAGCCAAAAAGCAAAAATTGAAAAATGGGCACTTTGACATATTTCTGCATATTTCGCAGATCACTCCGTGCGTGCTCTGCAGCTAGGCCCTAACTCCCCCTTGCCACCATGTATTTCCTGTAAAACAAATACAATCAACATTAGACTGTGCCAGCAGTGCTCCTAGACCCCAAACCCCACCCACAAAAACCTGAAAGCCCCCCAAACAGTACCCCAAACACAGGCAAGTGAGCAAAAACGCAAACAAAATTTCACCATGGATTTGGTCCAAGACAGTTGATTCTGATATTAGACTTTCCGAGCTATGCCCCCAGACCCCTGCTGCCATCCTCAAAAAAGCAGAACACCCCCAAACAGGCAAAATGCAAAAATGGGCCTACTACCTTCAATTCAGTCCAAATACGCTGTGCAGCTAGACCCTAACTCCCCCTTTTCACCATGGATTTCCTGAAAAACAAATGCAATCAACATTAGACTGTGCCAGCAGTGCTCCCAGATCCCATAACCCACCCACAAAAACCTGGAAGCCCCCCCAAACAGCACCCCAAAGACAGGCAAGTGAGCAAAAACGCAAATAAATGTCACCATGGATTTGGTCCAAAGCACTTGATTCCTATATTAGATCTTTCGAGCTATGCCCCCAGACCCCTGCCACCCCCGCAAAAAAGCAGAACACCCCCAAACAGGAAAATAGCAAAAATAGGCTTACTACCTTCAACTCAGTCCAAATACGCTGTGCAGCTAGACCCTAACTCCCCTTTTTCACCATGGATTTCCTGAAAAACAAATGCAATCAACATTAGACTGTGCCAGCAGTGCTCCCAGATCCCAAAACCCACCCACAAAAACCTGGAAGCCCCCCAAACAGCACCCCAAAGACAGGCAAGTGAGCAAAAATGCAAAAAAAAAATGTCACCATGGATGTGGTCCAAAGCACTTGATTCCGATATTAGACCTTCCGAGCTATGCCCCCAGACCCCTGCCGCCACTCGCAAAAAAGCAGAAACCCCCAAACTGGCAAAAATCAAAAATGGGCCTACTACCTTCAATTCAGTCCAAATGCGTTGTGCAGCTAGTCCCTAACTCCCCTTTTCCACCATGGATTTCCTGAAAAACAAATGCAATCAACATTAGACTGTGCCAGCAGTGCTCCCAGATCCCAAAACCCACCCACAAAAACCTGGAAGCCCCCCAAACAGCACCCCAAAGACAGGCAAGTGAGCAATAACGCAAAAAGCATTTCACCATGTATTTGGTCCAAAACACTTGATTCCAATATTAGACCTTCCGAGCTATGCCCCCAGACCCCTGCCGCCACCCGCAAAAAAGCAGAACACCCCCAAACAGGCAAAAAGCAAAAATGGGCCTACTACCTTCAATTTAGTCCAAATACGCTGTGCAGCTAGGCCCTTACTCCCCTTTTCCACCATGGATTTCCTGAAAAAGAGATGCAATCAACATTAGACTGTGCCAGCAGTGCTCCCATAGCCCAAAACCCACCCACAAAAAACCTGGAAGCCACCCAAACAGCACACCAAAGACAGGCATTGCTGTCCAGTGCATGCCATCTTCTCAATTATTCATTACCTGTTCTACTTTTTGTTCGGATCTTCATTGGAAAGTGAGGGCCCACAGGGCAGCCATGTAGTCAGTCAATAATTTCAGTCTCACTTGAGGCGACTCGTCGTAATCCATCCATCTGCCCTGAGGGAAATGGATAGGGGGAGTCTGGAGGAGAAGGTGTAGAAAGGAGCATGATTGAGTTGTGAACTTGTGAACCTCAGGAATGCAGACTGCGGCACCTTCAAATCAATAAGGAATATAAGATGCAGACAGTGCTGCTGATGAACTTGTTGTGATTATGTGATTAGTGTTTTGTTTTGGTAAAAGTTGCAAAACAAAGAAAGACACACAGTAATAAAAGTGAAAAAACAACGAAAAAAAGGAAGTCATTTTCAGGGCTCGGTGTCAGGGAAGTAGAGCTCGTCCTCCAACTCCATGATTTGAGACGGGAGTAGGTCCGGTAACAGAAAAGAACTTCCGTCACCTAAGTCGGTGTCCTCTTCTTCCTGCGTGCATTCACGTACTTTGTAATCTGGTGGTATCAAGTGCTGTTTCATCTTGATCAGTGTTAACCTCTCCACATTTTTGGCCGAGAGCCGGGACCTTTTTGAAGTTACAATGGCACCAGCAGTACTGAAAACACGTTCAGAAGACACACTTGCGAGTGAGCAAGACAAATAATTTAGAGCCAGGTTGGCGATCAGTGGCCATAGAGACATTTTTCTGTACCAATACAGCAATGGGTTCGTATGAACAAAGACCTGTGTTGGCTCATCCAGATAGGCCTGCACCATCAACTCAAGGTTCTCCACGATTGCTCCACTTTGCGTACCATCTGTGGCCTTCTCAGCACTGGAACGAACATGCCCTTGATGAGTTAGCCAATCCGCTTCCGACAATATTATGGCTGGGCCTGGTGCAGGTGAGGATGATGATAGGGTTGCTGCTGGTGTCGTTAACGGCTGTGAGGGAAAGTGACTCCCTTCGGCCACAGATTCAGAAGTGGAACTTGACGCTGGATCGCCTGCTGATTCAGTTGGACTTCTGACGGCTCCTTGAATTCTCTGCCGATCTTTTTTGAACCGTCTGGCTGACACAGCTATCCAATGTTTGTACTTTGAAAAATCTGCCTCATCAAAAGGAATGATTGTTTTTCTGGCCACTGCCTTTTTGTATCATGGATCCAGAATAGTGGCACAAATGTACTGTTGTTCTGTATGTATCTTTTGAGGCCTTTCATTGGCAACTAGGCGTCTTCATAAGTTCTCTGCCAACAAATATGCAGATTGCTTCCCACCATCATCTCTTAACGTTGAAGACACCGCCTTCAGTTGGTGCTCTAGCATGCGCAACAATGGGATAGCTTTGCTCAAAGAACAGTCCTCCCTGCTGACTTCACGCGTGAAGACCTCAAAAGGACGAAGCATGTCTGGCAGGCTTTTAACTAGCTGCCATTCCTCCACCTCTAGCCTCAGGTCAATAGAACCTACTGCAAAGATATAGTCATTGATTACCATGCACTGCTCATACAGACGCTCAAGCAGGTAAAAGGATGAGTTCCAACGTGTTGCCACCTCCTGGATGAGTCCTTTGACTAGCACTTTACGTGCATGTTGAATGCTCCTCAGCTGCTTTTGGGCCTTAAAAGAATGGCTGAAATGTGTGCAGATTTATCGGCACATAGACAGTAACTTTTTGACTTGGGTTTCGTTTGTCAAAAAATCTTGAAAAACCAGGTTTATACAGTGCCCCAAACACGGCACTCTGAAATATTCACCGTCCTGCATGGCCCTAACTACATTACTGCCGTTATCCTTGGAAACATAACCAACTATGCGATTTCTTGGTTGCAGCCATTCAGAGACCTTACTTTTAAACTCATCCAAAATGTTTTTTGCAGTATGACTTTTCTCCATGGCAAACATGGCTAATGTTGCATGGTTCCGAGAAGCTTGAAAAACTGTGTCCAGGTCAACAACTGCACTTGACTTGTCTCTAACCCCTGCAAAAGACCCTGCAAAAGAGACCCAGTGTGCAGTGATGCACATGTAATCAAGGGCTTGGCAACTGGTCCACATGTCTGTTGTCAAGTGCATAGTATGAACAGCACTCTTCTGCAAAGCTGCCCCAATCACCTCCAGCACATCTTGATGTAGTGCTGGAACCGCAACTGTGGCAAAATAGGACCGGCTAGGAACCTTCCATTTAGGGCAGACTGTTGCCACTAATTCTAGAAAGCCCACCCCTTCCACGAAAGAAAAAGGGAGAAGGTCCAGCGCTAGCATTTTAACCAGCTTTGGGTTATACAGACGTACCGTTGGGTGGTTACGTTCAAAAGGCGCCTCCGACCAGAACATTCTGCTAATGGTGGGCTGGATCATTTTACGTGATGATGATGATGATGACCTCTTCAAACCAGTTAGGCCCATTGATGTAGTTTTTCGCATTGGTGTCTCTCCAACACTCTTAGTGTGACTCATAGATGTTGCAGGGGTAGAGGGTGTGGGCGATACCACTGCAGTGCTGCTGCCAGGGGTACTAGGTGTACCAGAAAAAATGTCTGTCACTTCTTCACTTCACCCCTGCACAATCAGATTCTCGTCATCATCAGATTCAGTATCAATGGATACATTTGGATTTGTTTTTCTTTTGCCTTCCTCGATCTTCCTCATGTGTGCTTCCACTGGATAGGGTGGTGTAACTTGAGATGACCTCTCTGGCCTCCGGTACCATAGTTGGAACCAAGCTTACCCCGACTAACTGATGTTTTACAAATCGAACAAACAACCACGTTTTATGCCTTTGCGCTAACACTAAAGAAGTCCCAAACTGCGGACTGGTGATGTCTGCTGGTGGTGGAGGTGCTACTTTGACTTTCAATACCAGATGAAGTGGAGGATGGGCGTGTCTGAATTTGCTTCTGTTGTTCACTCACAGCACCACAACTTGAGGTCGAGCTGGATGGAGGTCCATCCCGGCCCTTCTGACTAAAAAAGATGGAAGCTGTAGGTCATGTTGACGTTGTAGTTAACGCTGGTGGTACCAGTGCCACGCCGCCCATATCCCGCTCAGCAGCTATTCGGGCTAGGGTTAAAATGTCTGTCTGCTGCATGCCTGCTGGGGCTGGAGTGACGACTGTGATGACTGGGTCATCGTCAGACTGTTCATCAGCAGCAGAAGATACCACTTCTTGTTCATCGTCATCACCCATACGTGGCAGCTTTGCGGGACATTTCCTTTTAGGCTTAGCTACCTTTGTCGGCTCATCATGGGGTGACTCACTCTCAGACTGCATTGGTGGGTTCCAATCAACATCGGCATCATCAGAAGGAAGGGGGCTTGAAGAAGAACTTCTAGTATCCCTCCTTGACCTTTTTCTTGCTGGGGATCTGGAAGACTATGGATAATCATCATCAGGAGGAGTGGCTTAGTCGGATACCGACTCTTGAATAGCAATTTCCTGATGTGCCCCTACTTCTGGAGGAACAAGCGTTGTAGGCAGTTGTGCCCCTCCATGAACCTCTAGTCGCACCTCTCCATGCACCTGTTCATGCGCCTCTCCTTGCGGCTCTCCTTGCGGCTGTACTTGCGCCTCTACTTGTGCCTCTCCTTGCGGCTTTACTTGCGCCTCTCCTTGCCCATGTACTTACGCTTGTACTACTTGCACCTGTGTTTGTGGCTGTGGTTGTTGAACACTCGTCAGCTGAGTTACACCCGGCGTTGATTGGATGGTACTTTCCTGTGATGAGCCAAGATCACTGTTCGATGGTGATTCAACAACCAAAGTGGCTGCCGCAGCAGCACTCATGGTGGTCTTGGACCAAACTCGGCGTGGTGGCACTGAGCCCAATGAAGCGGAGGTGCTGATTCCAGCTTGGTCCCCGGCGGACACCGCTGCTGCTGCAGGCGTAGTTTTGTTCCCAAAAAAGGTGTCAGTGGGCACACCAGTCTCCTTGGTAGGTGGTGCCACTTGCTTGTTCTGCCCCTTCTTACTGGCAGTGGCACTGGCGACTTTTTTCGCTGAGGCGCTACGGCCAACTTTCTTTGGGGCCATCTTCTTGAGATGTCAGAACAGCAGGCCGCAGTTGCACGAGTTGCAGAGTTGTCTTGTCTGTGGCCACACATGACGTCATGTGACGTTGTGCTGCGCACACCGCTGCAGGACTTCCTCCTGGCACTGGTGGTTCTCTTGTGCACCTAAAAGCAATGGAAGCCAGAGGAACATCAGTTATACACCCCAAATAGTCAAAAAACACTCAAAAATCCCCACAATCCCATGCCATCCATGACCTCAATGATGTTTAAATTCAAGACTAGGCCCATGCACCACTGAGTACGCCTGGGCATAATGGTTGAAAGCAAGGCAAACTGGGTGCAGGCCTGAGCACACTGCCTGGCTTAAAAATGGCCCCTTGACCCCCACCACATGGCCAGACCCTGCCTGTCCCAGGCCTCAAAATGGCCCCCACCCACATGGCAACGCCCCAACACCACCCCCAAAAGTCGAAAAACACTCAACAATCACCACAATCCCATGCCATCCATGCCCTCAATGATGTTTAAATTCAAGACACCCCAGAGAAAGACTAGGCCCATGCACCACTGAGTACCCCTGGGCATGATGGTTGAAAGCAAGGCAAACTGGGTGCAGGCCTGAGCAAACTGCCGGGCTTAAAAATGGCCCCATTACCCCCACCACATGGCCAGGTCCTGCCTGTCCGAGGCCTCAAAATGGCCCCCACCCACATGGCAAGGCCCCAACACCACCTCCAAAAGTCAAAAAACACTCAAAAATCACCACAATCCCATGCCATCCATGCCCTCAATGATGTTTAAATTCAAGACACCCCAGAGAAAGACTAGGCCCATGCACCACTGAGTACCCCTGGGCATAATGGTTGAAAGCAAGGCAAACTGGGTGTAGGCCTGAGCACACTGCCTGGCTTAAAAATGGCCCCTTGACCCCCACCACATGGCCAGGCCCTGCCTGTCCCAGGCCTCAAAATGGCCCCCACCCACATGGCCAGGCCCCAACACCACCCTCAAAAGTCAAACAACACTCATAAATCACCAAAATCCCATGCCTTCCATGCCCTCAATGATGTTTAAATTCAAGACACCCCAGAGAAAGACTAGGTCCATGCACCACTGAGTACCCCTGGGCATAATGGCTGAAAGCAAGGCAAACTGGGTGCAGGCCTGAGCATACTAGCTGGCTTAAAAATGGCCACTTGACCCCCACCACATGGCCAGGCCCTGCCTGTACCAGGCCTCCTCAAAATGGCCCCCACTCACATGGCCAGGCACCAACACCACCCCAAAAAAAATTGTAAAACACTCGAAAATCACCACAATCCCATGCCATCCATGCCCTCAATGATGTTTACATTCAAGACACTCCAGAGAAAGACTAGGCCCATGCACCACTGAGTACCCCTGGGCATGATGGTTGAAAGCAAGGCAAACTGGGTGCAGGCCTGAGCGCACTACCTGGCTTAAAAATGGCCCCTTGACCCCCACCACATGGCCAGGTCCTGCCTCTCCCAGTCCTCAAAATGGCCCCCACGCACATGGCCAGGCCCAAACACCAACCCCAAAAGTCGAAAAACACTCAAAAAACACCACACCCCCATGCCATCCATGCCCTCAATGATGTTTAAATTCAAGACACCCCAGAGACAGACTAGGCCCATGCACCACTGAGTACCCCTGGGCATAATGGTTGAAAGACAGGAAAACTGGGTGCAGGCCTGAGCACACTGCCTGGCTTAAAAATGGCCCCTTGACCCCCACCACATGGCCGGCCAGGCCCTGCCTGTACCAGGCCTCAAAATGGCCCCCACCCACATGGCCAGGCCCCAACACCACCCCTAAAAGTAAAAAAAAACACTCAAAAATCACCACAATCCCATGCCATCCATGCTCTCAATGATGTTTAAATTCATGACACCCCACAGAAAGACTAGGCCCATGCACCACTCACTACACCTGCGCCTACTGCCTAGTGAGGCCTTATAGGCACCCCAAAATTAAAAAAAAAATCAACATATAACAGTGAGCTAAAATTCCTTGACATAAATGAAAATTAAGTTAAAAAACAAATCACAGAAACAGTTGTATCATGCACCCATGACTAACCCTGGGCCTACTGGATACTGTGGCTACAGTACCCACCACAATATATATTTTGTTAAAGTTGTGAAAAAAGTTTTAGAACTGTAGTTGCCTCAACTGCAATGCCACAAAGAAACAACTCCAACTAACTTGTAAAATCTCAAGTCCAAAAGTGATCCAAACTCCAAAGTCCAAAAAGTCCTCAAATACAAATCCAGCAGCAGTCACAGAAAGTAATCCTTCCAGCTCAACAGCCAAATGAAAAGTGACCAGTACATGCACAAAGCACTGGGAGGAGCCTACTGGACAGGAACAGGAAGTTGGAGATTCTGAGGCACTTCCTTCCTCCCACCCCACCCCATAAAATGGACTCCTGCACCAAAAAGTGCAGTCAAATGTCAATCTGAGGAGTTGTTCTGATCAAAATCCTCATTTTCACAAGGTTCATGCTTCCTGCGGTGGATTTCTTGTGCAGAATTGCAATATTTGCACTTTCGGGAACGCGAGCTGTTCAAATCTACCGCCGGAAGTCAGCTGCGCACCGTCACGGGCTTTTATGACGTAATCGCATTGTCAAACTGTCGTCGTGCAAGATGGCAAGCCGCGATAACGTGCATTAGAAAAACTCTCGCGCGATCACGCGGCAAGATCGAAAATGGTGCCGCACACGCAAAACCTGAAGAAAAACAACTCGACGGACTCAGAATCAGGGTAAGACAACGTCGCGCGCGCGATATTGTATTTTTCAAGCACGACCAAGCAAAATAATTCGTAGCTTGGGATTTTTCGGATTTTTGGGTAAATTTGCGCGATTCGCGGATCGCAAAATCGTCAAAAATCCACAAATTTGCCCGCGAAACGGATTTTACGCCCACGCTTACAAACAATGACTTGCACAATGTTGTTAGTAATAAACATGTAACATCTAAGTCTTTCTTTCAAGGCAGCAAGGACCAAAGAAGGTTTCTGTTCCCATGAAGACATTACAATTCCATTAGCTGAAGAAATTAGATTACTGCAAAACTGAAATAGTTTAGATACAAAAATGTTAAATTAGTGTGTGTTCTTGGAATAGAAATGACAATCTCTCCACAAACACTATTTAGATGTTTTGAGTCTCTAAGGGGCCGATTACGATGAGGGCGGAACATCGTCCGTACCACCACGGCACTGTGAAAAGACCACCCCTATAACTCGCGGCGACACCGCCGGTCCCATTATGATGCACCGCAGGGGAAAAACACCTGCGGTGGTAGGAATCCATGAAACACCGCCGAGCACGCGCGGATAAGCTGAACCACCGTCCATGGCGGTCCTAGACGCCAAGGCAAGCCCACAAATCACCGATACAGCAGCGGAATTCCCACCTGTTCACTGTGGTGCTCAACATACACATGAAGTACCTGGAGACAAATACCCTGTGCAACACACATCAGCCATCATCTCACATGCAACAAAAGCCAGCAGTCAAGAACATCAATGCCTTCACACTGACATCCAAGCCAACACATGATCTCCCTGTCCTAATTAGCTATTGACGCAGGTCACCACCTTCCTCTTCACACTATCGCCATCACTGGAAGTGTGTGGGTTTGCAGGAGGGGGTATCTGCTGCACATCCTCACCCAGGATGAGTGGAACGGCTTTGTGCACGGCAAGGTTGTGGAGCATGCAACATGCCACTACTATCCAGCACACTTTCTGTGGGGAATACTACAGTACACCTCCACTTCTGTCCAAACACAGGATTTAGGACTTCAGCAGGCTGAATGTGCGCTCAATCATACGGCGTTTCATACCACGTTCCTTGTTGTAGTTGACTTCACCCGGGTTTCCCGGATTCCTTATTTGGCTCAGCAGCCAAGGCTGTTTGGGATCCGCTGAGTCACCTAGGTGTGGCATACACAGAGAAAGATAGTGATACAATCAGTTGTGGAGAACAACAAGTCACACACAACACACTACTTGACTTAGTCTACTCACCTACAAGCCATGCACGCTCTGGATGCAGTACTGCCATCAACCGTGGTACCACGCTGCTCCGCAGGATGTAGGAGTCATGGGCAGAGCCGGCAAATTTCTCACACACATGGCTGATGATCAAATCAGCTTGGCACACCACCTACACATTAATGGATTGTAGTGCGTCTTGTTCCTATACACCTGCTCACGTGTTTGTGGTGGTACAAGGCCAATGTATGTGCAGTCAATGGACCCCACTACATGAGGAATGCGGTCAAGGGCATTAAAAACAGCCTTCACAGCTGGCAAATCTTGTGTACTTGGGAATCTAATGTATTGGTCCTTGTACAGCATCATTGCTGACACAACCTCCCACAGCACCATGCTGAACGTGCATTGCGCCATACCACCACCAATGGCACCCTTGTATTGGAAAGTGCCTGTAGCAAAAAAATGCAGTGCTGCTATTAGCTTCACTGTTGGGGACAAGGCAGTTGGATATGTCCGTTGAGGTGTCCGATGGGGCTCCAACTGAGCACACAGCTCTTGCAGTGTTGTGCAATCAAGACGGAACATTCTGATGACATCCACATTATCCATGTCTGCCAGCACTGTGAAAGGACGGTGCACATTTCGTCTTCGCCTACATGACAAGGAAGAGGAATAATGTAATTCTGATAACGCTATGACATGTGTCAAACATATCACATATTGACTTATGCGGCACAAATGATTAAGGGACTTCAACCGTTCATTAATCCACAACTCGGATGCAGGTACACATTGAACACATGTCGGGTTACATCAGGTCATGTTGCACATACTGGCTAAGTCTAAAACACATTTGGAAGTCGTGAATGGCCCACCAATGCATCTTGTGTACCAAGCCCTAGGAGTAGGTGACACAGCAGATGTATGATCTAGCTACACTGCTTACAAACATGTAGTTGCATTGCCTGCCACACCTTGCTGATCAACTTGCACAGACCACCAGTGTCCATCACAATGTAAACAGAGTGTGTAAGCAGACCACATGTACTACAATATTCATAAATGTGCACATCAAAATTACCGCAGTATTTGTCCACGCAATCATGTGTGTGGACTGATTGTCCCTCTCACACAGTGATTACATGGTAAACATTGTACAATATGACAGGAGCAAGAGATGTACATGCACACACGTGTCATGGCTGACAGGAGTAAGTGCATGTCAAGGCCTTTCACTTTGCTCACTCATGACATGTGTAGGCATCAGTGAGCTGTATGTCACATTAGCATTCATATTGAGATACAAGTGCAAGAAGATACTGTGCTGCCATCTTGTCCAGGAAGAAAAGTCGCTAAGTCAGTTTGCTAGTGCATATAGTGTCCATATGTGCTGTAGGCATGCTCCGCTTCAGCGGGTCAGCTCATTGGACATACTCGTAAGATGCAACATAGCGGTAGCGACCGCCTGGCCTCCGCGGTGTGACACCGCCAATGCCATTGCAGCCAATGAGAGCCACGATCGTGGTGGTGTGATGCAACATTTGAAAACGGTGGTAGGCCTGCTCCGCATCTGTGGATCAGTTCATTGGACATCCTTGTAAGATGCAACATAGCGGTAGCGACCGCCTAGCCTCCGCGGTGTGACACCACCAATGCCATTGCAGCCAAAGGGAGCTGCGATAGCGGTGGTGTGATGCTACATTTGAAAACCACGGTAGGTGTGCTCTGCATCCGCGGGTCAGCTCATTGAACGTACTTGGAAAGATACCAGCCCAATTACAGTAGCTGGATATAACTGTAACAACCCCAGGGGGCGGTAAATGTCTGTGATAGCCCAACAGAGCTCACATGCCTTCAGACACTGCTGACTGCCATTACTCCACAGCAACTGATTGTTTCCCAGATACCTGGATACAGTGATGTCAAGGATGGAGAAAGTCAGGGCCAGTCCCTTCACCACAGAGGAGCTTGAGGTTCTGGTGAACGAGGTCCTTGGACAGTATGGGCGGCTTTTTGATGTGCCATGTGTACTTGTAAGTGTGACTGAATAGAAGTGTGATACTGCTCAGAATGCTACCTTGATGTTCCTGTGCACTAGTATGTGCCTGTGAGTGCAGGTTCATGTGCAGGCATCCATTTAGTTATCATTACATGCACCATACATGGACCCTGTGAAATGCAATGGGACACATGTGCTGAGGAGGTAATTTGTACACCTCTCCCGCCATTACTGCACTACAGCAATGAACATGTTGTTGTGAGATTAGCTATTTTAAATCTGGGTTACACTGCCATGTAATGCAATGCAATGTAAATTAAGTTTGCAGCCTCATTAGGCAACATAGCTGACAGGGCAGAGGGTAGGGAGTGCCTTGCATTTTACAAAGCTGGCACACGGACAAATGTTGTTTAGATACAGTCCAAGTCAGGAGTTACTCTGACTGTACCATGTGATGTATTTGCCCACTCACACGTGACAAACTCACTAGTGGATGTTCATATGTATACTGTATTAGGCCAATGGATGATGTGTGTTGTGAAATGCAATAGGGCATGAGGTTTAGGTGTGCAGCATGTTCAACAGTCCCATGCATGACTGTTACCAAGTTCTGTAATTTGCAACTAACACACCTATTACCCATAGAGTTATCATAGGACTGAGTATTGCACAATACAGGTATTTACTTTGTGATAAGGGCATGATGAATATGAATATGTCAAGAAATGCGTCATACACGAGGCAGTGAGGAATCACCATGCCAAGGCATTGGGGTGTTGGGGAGTGGTCATTCAGGTACAACACATCTCTTGCACTGTGTTACATGTGTTGCTCACTAACAGACTGCGTCACCGATTGATGCCTACTACACATAGCTTTCAGTGCTGCCATTGTGCCTGTGTTGGTGATGGCCATGTCCTGTATCTTGCATCATACGTATATATGTATGTAGTCATGTAATGCAAATGTACAATGTGTAATGCTGTATGTCCTCTGATGAAGATGCTGTTTTTAGTGTGGCATGCATTTAAGCTCTCCAGTATTGATACACGTTGTGAATTCACACAGGATGTCTGATACTTCTTTTTATTGTCTCTCATGCCTGCAGTTAAAGGTCAACCAACGTACGGCCGCATGGAAGGACATTGCACGGAAGGTGCGGGCCCTCAGTGTATCCAAGAGACGGCACACCCACTGCCATAAGAGGTGGGATGACATCTCCCGTCTCAGCAAGACCGTGGGAGAGATGACGTTGGGGCTGGCACCCCAGACAGGCAGGCTGGCGCGACGGACCCTGACTCCAATGATGTACCGCTTCTTGGCTGTGACACAGCCAGAACTGTATGGATGTTTGAGGGACCATCAGCAGGATATATGTGGTCAGTATTATGAGAAGGCTGACTTTGTGTGTGACTTACTAACCGCATGAATGGCACCCACCAGCCACTTCTGTTGTCGTTGATGTGTTAATTCCGACAAGATTACTACTCAGTGGCCTATGTGTGGAGTACAGGTGTCATGTTACTTCCATGGATGTGAATCCATATGTTTAAGGTACAATGGTACTTGATGTTGCGTAATGACATGTTGTGCATTGTGGGTGTTAACAACATGAGCAGGCTGTCTACAGCAGTGTGCAACATGTAAGTGTGCATTTCACGATCTGTCCCTTGCAGCACTATGAAATGGTGTGACCTACAGTTCTGACAACAACGTGCAAAGGTTTTTGTGTTTACTTGCACATTTTAAGATGCATTATTAGCTCTGGTAGAATGTAAGAAGCAATTCTTAGAATTAGTGTTGTCTCCTTACAGTGACTGCATATATGACAGGGACAACAGGCTGTGCTGTATTCCTCCATCACATACAGGCCCGTGGGGTTGCCTACAGGGATGTCCATGTTGGGTTCGTAGGGAGCATGGCCCGGATGTTTGCCTGTGTGTACGTGACATGGGACCTTGCTGTCAACAGTGCATTTTTGCATTTGCCTCTGTACCTAGCATTGTTGTTACAAACACACACTGCTCAGGATGTTGTGCAACATGGTGTTGTCATTATGTACTTTGATGTTGTGCATGCATACGTTCTTTGTGTCTCTGCACTGTACTAAACCTATGTCTCTGTCCATTGCAGAATCTACTGAGTGCACAGGAGGCAATGAGACGGACACCAGTGCTGAAGCATCTGGCATGCATGAGTCACATGAGGTCACAGACACAGAGGTGTCCAGCCCCTCGAGGGGGACAGGAGTGTCCATGAAGAATCGTGCCCAGAGAGCCCAACATCTACATCCGATGACTCCAGTGGGGACTCTGCAGCGATGGTGGCCACAGGGAGTGACATGCAGAATCTACATCCACAGCCTATCGGCAGTGCCCACCATCTCGCCTACTACCACTAGTATATTCCGAGCATGCAGGGCTGTCACCCCAGGCACTGCTGCCCCTACCCCAGTGTCCCCTGCTGCCCTCAGTGTTGAAGCGGTAGACCTCTTGCGGCAGTTGTTTGTGGGGCAGACAGCTCGACTAAATGCATACCAGGATCAGGATATGGAGTTAGGACAAGTTCTGGCATTCATGGAGGGCATTCATTCGGACATGGGTGGGCTACACAGGACTCTCCAGGGTTTGTCCTCAACCGGGACTGCTGCCATTCAGCTGTCCCGGCCTCAAAGTCCAGCTCCTGTACCTTTAACAAGCACCCTGCCAGTGGCAACACCTATGGAGAGTGTAGACACAACAGAGCCCTCAGGTCCCAAGTTGGTGAGACGCAGCCAACGACAGCACCACCCCAAGCGTGGCAGATCACAAACACCAGCCCTTAAACTGGACACAGGCAGAGAGGGAGACAAAGAAACAAGCCCTTCAGATGAGACTCTGGGGCATCAGGCAAAGAAGCAGGCCTCTAGCTCACGTTCCAAGACATCACACTCAGCACAGGACCCTCCCATACAGAAAACTGCTGCAAAAGACACAAAGTCTGTTACCATTCCTGCTGTGGTGCAGGTGCCAGTGAAGGCGAAGCAACAACAGCTCCCTAAGACACGCTCACCACAAACCTTCAGTCCCACCAACACTCCTGTGAAGCGTAGTCAGGAGAGCAATGTGCCAGGGCAACAGGACTACAGGGGATGGGCAGCAAAAGTCAGCCCAACACTAAGGTTAAAACCAAAACCATCAAATCCCCACAGGAACAGATGCCTGCACCTGTGACACCTTTGTCGGAGGGTGTATCTGTTGTGCCCACACCACTTCCCAGTCAGCCCAAGACAATTCTGAAATATCGCATCCCTAAGAAGTGTAGAGTCAGCCCTCCACATTCTCCCTCACCCACCCTGTCTCACGGCAGTTTATGCACGCCTCCACGTGCCACCATGCCACCCGGGCCCTTTAGCCTTCCGCATGGCAGATCCACTACTGCCTCTGCCTCTGCTGGTCCTTTGTCTCCTTGGTCAGGTCCTACCACTGGGTTGGACACTTTGCCCCCTCAAAGTACAGAAGACAGGCAGGTCTGATGCCAAATGCTCCCCACATTCCCATCTCTCCCACAGCTTTGCCTGGACGGAGCTCTGGTATCACCGTAGCATTTGGATTCACATGTCAGGGCACTGTGTGGCACATTCACTGTGTACATTCTCATGCACACATGTGCATTGTTTAAACTATGGGCTGGACAATGTCATTTTCTTTGTTGGCAATATGATGGCTTTCATTGTTATTTTGCAATAAAAAGTGTTACTCCTGTTGTAGACTTCATTGGTGCACTTGCTGAACTAAACAGTTTTATGGGTGTGTGTGACTCAATGTGCAACATACTCTGCATGGCACTTCCACATTGCTATTTTATTGATTAAGTTTGTCACACTTTGACTGACGTAACACGCACTTTTGTTAGGATCAATTATGTGGCTTGGGAGTGAAATTATGCTTGTTTGTGTTGATGTACTCTTACACTCATAAATATCACCCTGAGATTCCTTCAATTGTACACATGTGATGGTAGGAGGCTATGCCACAACCAAGGTGTATGGACACACAGTGTGACTTGCGGGGTGACCATGATTGGTGTTATCTGTGTGATGGGTTTGGATGGGTGAACAGTAGTGTGTGTGTGTTGTAATCTTATGTAGGCCTGTCTGCATACTCACATGGGTATATTTGTATGTGCGCACTTGAGTAGTCAGACAGTGTGCTTGGCCGGTCCTTGTCAGTGTTGTTGATGTGTATGGGGCACTTAACGTGCCAAATATACACGTGTATGATCCTGGTATGCATTGCCTGTTTGTTTATTTTGTCTGACAAGTGCCTCTAATTGTTTGCACATGTATGAGTTTGATATTGGGCAGTGTGTCCTTGCACTCCTTGTGGACACATTCATGTTTTGGCTGTTAGTTGAGAGTGTGCAGAGTGTGTGCCTGCAAAGTGTGAGTTGTGTATTGTTGTTGAGGCACATGTGTCATGTAATCGGGAGCTACTTGTGCTGTCCTACTCAGCCAGACTGATATGTTGGTGGATGTTTCACCTGCCTTGCTTTGACTTGTCTGGTTTCCTTTGCTCATGCAGTGTTTGCTGTGGGTATTCATTGCATCCCCAGTGTGTGGTTATGATGTGTGCACATTGTGCATGCTTGGTTGATGTGTTTTGGCTGTACAATCATCACCTGTGCAATCCTGATGTATACACCACTTCAGTCGCATGTGTTCCACCCCATGCTTTCACAATGTGTGACCCTCACCAGCACTCATGGTGTGAAATGGTGCTGTGAGTAGCTGCTGGGTGTACTGGTCCTATGTGCCACTCAGGACACTTTAACATGCATATGGGTGTCATTGTAAGGTACCTGCTTATAGGCATGGTTGCACATGAGCAGTGCATGTGTTTCAACAGCACATTCCTCTTATCAAGTTGTTAGCATCTGTATTTTGCTTTGTTGTTCCGCTGTGGTTGTGGTCACTGCTGTATGTGTGTTTGAAGAGCTACAGTTGCGCTGGCCGTGTGTGTTGTGATGTGTGTAGTGTGATGACTTGTATTGGGTATCCACATGCTGGGGCAATCAGAGATGTGTGATTGTGTTTTGTTTTTTGTTGCCAGGCTGCTTACTGGGCATGCAGTGCTGTCAGTGTATTGTATCCACTAGGTTTGCTGCCACATCAGGCACATTGATTGGTATTCATGTATTTGTGATGGTCACATGTCAGTATGTGCTTTTGCACGCTGCTGTGTGTCTGATCCACACAATGTCGACCTAATTTGCATATGGATTGGGTGTTGGATTGCCAACTACTGTTGACTCTGCCTGTCATGTGGTTCAACCACCATTTCCTATGTGGCACCTGTATGCTGGTGGGCCAATGGGGGCACGCTATTTACTTTGGGCCCAGGTCCCACTCAAAATTTACCCCCACACTGACACTGCACATGTGTTGCGCTGGCCATGCCTACTGGGTTGTGTGGATGTTTTCCTGCATCCTCACCGCTGCGATGACGTGATGGGGAGATGTCGGTGCTTACTTTGTTGATGGATGGTACTGGTACGTAGCAGTGTGTTCACAACTAGCGTCGCCTTCAAATGACACTGGTGGATATGGTCCTGTGCCCACCAGTAGGTCTAGAGTGGACAGAAAGACATTTGCAGGTCAGGTGTTGTCTGTTGATGTTGTGTGCGGATGTGTGTCATTGACGTACCTGCGGCGTTGCGCACGGCGGCGGCGGCCTTGTTGATGGCAGATCAGGAACATCAGTGGTAGAGCCTGAAGGGCAGGATCCATTGCGGTAGCGACGGTGTGAAGCACTCTGGGATTCCCGTTTTGCTCCGCTGTGTTGCTTCCGCCATGTCTCGATGTGTGGTTTCTATGTTGCGGTCCAGTGACCTATTTGAGGCATTGTAATTGGTACTGAGGTCTCACGTAATTCCGCCTGGCAGTCTCTCGCTATTGGCTACGTCAACCCTCGTCGCGGAACCAAACTACAGGCGGAACTGGATTTACCACAGCGGATGGAAATTGGCCTATGTCTGCCCATCGTAATGTGGCAGTCGGAGATTCGCGGCTGTGGTTGGCAAAACTACACCCGCCAGGCCGGCGGAGGGCCACACCGTCCCGGTGGTGGCAGACCGCCCGCCATGTAAACGGCCCCTAAGACCCAGACCTTCCACGCTCTGAAGCTTTATGCTTTGAGCAAGATCTATGCTTTATTTCTGAGACACCACTGCATTTTTGCACTTATCTCCATGAGAAGCACTAACAGAATTGTTTATCCACATGACTGCTAAGGCAATTCCCGCTCTGTGCTGCAGATCCATGATCCCCAATCTTCATGAGGAGCTCAGCTCGTCATGAGCACACGACCAGTGTACTGCATGACGAGCTCAGCTCGTCATGAGCAGCGAAGGGGTTAAAACCTTATGCTTTCACCTCTCGATTTAAAACTCAATGAGTTTATGATACTTTTCTCTTCTGAATATTTAGAATAGGGACTCTACTTATTTGGAAAGCACTCATGCAATTGTTTTGTTTAGGATTATTGATGAATTGTTCAATTTTTGATGACTAAAATAGAAATAGTTACTAAAAGAGAATAATATATTACTTTAAACTCATACTAAATGCTCATTATTGACTCCTAATAATTGATGTTTAACTGTCATTTGCAATTAAAATGTTGATTTGCAGCTCCTGATTTATTCTTTACCTATGGCAAAGATCCATAGTCTTTAGGCCCAGTAAGACCAGGGACTTTATTACCAGATCTGCTGAGAGACAATTTCTGAATCGTAAGCCAAATATTTATTAGGGTCCCGTGCTCCACCACCATCATTAGTGAATCAGACAGCGAGAAAAAGTGGCCCACATTCTGAAAATCACATCAGTTTTGAACTTATAAAGACATGTTGTCTAGGTGTTTTGCTAGATATGGAAGACTGCAGGCAATTCTGGTAGTCAATGGAAGACTGCAGGCAATATTTTTGTTAATACTAGTGCAATCGACAGTAAATACTACCAGACCTACAAATAGGAACACAATCAACCCAAAACCTGGCTCACACACTCACCTTACAGACCCGCCTTTCTGGCACTGTCAGATTGCCATGTGCGGCCCGTCTGCCCTTCTTTTTAATTTATTGAAAGCCTTCCCAAACAGTCCTGGTGCAACTGCAGGCTTAACCACTAAGTTCCAAACATAGCTAAATGGCTGAGATTCTAATTGGCTTTTTTACATTCTCATTGTGCTTATGTGAGATGAGACTTACAGGAGTCAAATAAGACATTTCCACAGAATAAGGAAGCAAAGCTGGTCAGAATATCACTGGATTTAGACAAACAACACTGTAGCTTATAATTTAAAGGAGTTACTTTTGTTTAATTGCAAGGATGTGTTGAATGTCATACTGAACTGTTCATTTTGTTCAAGGTTGAGCTCATATGCCATCGGAAATGTTCTAATAACATATTTGAAAGGTCTCTTAAGAAACATGTTCATGTAGATGGCAAAAAACTAGGATCAGGTGAAATTTATATGATGCAGTGAAATTCATGTAATTTCTACAGGGCGATATATTCCTCTCCAGCGGTGGAGCTGGAATCCGCGTTACACTTGTAACGCAGAGTTCTGACCAAATTCTGCAAACCGCCTTGTGGCAGAGTTTTTTCTCATGTACGCCTCGCCAACAGTAATTTGGAAAACACGAGCGAGCAAGCCTTGGTGTCCCCTAGTGCGATTTTCAGTCTTTAGAAGGGCACCCAGTGTGATTTCTCCAACGTAAGTGGTCACTATAAGTCGTAACCATTCACGGTCATAAAGCTGCTGGTAGAGTACAAAATCTTCTCGAGCATCAGCAAAATCAGCTCATGAAGCTGAGCCACCTGGCACACCACATGGTGCCTGTTGGTCTGATTATTCTGGGGAATATCACAGAATCTTTTTGCAGCTCTGAAGAATTTTGCAGAGTTAAAACTATGCAAGTACTGGCCAAACCCATTAATTGCAGCACTTTTGTGTAATGCTTGTTGCATGAAATCCCTGAAATTAAGCCATTATGCCAAGTTGCCTAATTAGGCGCTTAATTACAAGCCCCTTGAGCTGCGGGTGTGCCACTTTTTATGGCGTTCCAGCAGCGCAAAGTGCAGACCTATATCTTTGGTGCGCAAAACAACATTGCGTGGCTTTTCATGGCCTCGCAGATATGGTGTAAGGCAATGCTTCACAAGTCGCTGCATTGCCTTACACTTTGGTCTTGATTCCAATGTCGGACGGACCTGCGCCCATCTACTACTACTACTATACTATACCTGCGCCCATCTGGCATCGGTCAGGAACCATGACTGACCGACCTACTGTCTCAGTTACGGCCCTGCAGGTAAGATGTGACAGAACCCTGTTCAGTCGCAATCGTATGTTATACAAAGGAAGCATGCATTCCGCCCAGAATGCATGCCCGCATTGTGAAATGGGGGTGTGTACTTCATCCCTGCATCCTGTGGCAGGCACCCCAAGGTGCCTGCCACCGGGTGCAGGGATCAACAGAGGGGCACCTTAAGTGCCCCCAGGCTGCCATTTGGTGGCCCTGCACCCATGGGGGCCCTACAATATCCTGAAGAGGACATTTGCATGTTCTACAAATAGGCTGGCTGCTAGATGACACAATGCTGGCTGCTAGATGACACATGCCTACATATAAATGAGAAATGAGACCACTCTAAGGTATTCTGGCAGTCCCGCACACTTTATGCCTTATAGGATAGGCAGCGCTAAGTCGGATCACAATTATTCATATTCACATAATCCAATGCAAATGTACGATGGTTAAATTGTTCATTCTGCTCACCATTCTTGTAACACTGGTAACGTTGCTTTGCTCCATTCTATTTATCATTGCAGAGCACGTATTTTACACAAGAGTACAATTGTTTCAATAAATATTTGAAATAACAATTTGTGCACTTCTTGTGTCTCCCTTTGGAAAAGTCTCAGCTACAAACAAAAGGGTCAGATCGGTTTCCTTGATTTCCTTGAAGGCACAGTTCTATATAGTATTGAAGCTTATGTTGTCTAAACACAGTCTTACTGAGGAAGTAAAACTGTATGACAACTAAGGTAAGAACGCACAATAAAACATATATTCTGGCAGGATATTACACCCCAATGTGGATGATCCTGCCCCCCTACAGATTTTGTATACACATCTACTGGAAGTCTCGGCACCAATAATCGTGGGTGGAGATTTTAATTTGATAATAAATCCTAGAGAGGACAGACTACCTATAAGAAAGACATCAAATTTACCAGGAATGAGGTAGTGGTTACAACACTTTATTAAGGATTTTAGGTTAGTAGTTGTTTGGAAAATGAAGTGAGATAACATACACAAATTTACCTTTCAAAATAAAAACACAGCCAGGCTCCCAGAATAAATTTCTTCCTTGTAGACACTGGTATGGTTAACAACGTCAAGAAGGTGGAGCACTTTCCAGCACATCTGTCTGATCATTCTTCAGTTCAAATGGAGATAGGTGTAGATAATGCTCCCTCAACCACGAGATGTATAGTAGATCATACTATACTACCAGACCTGCAAAATAGGGAGAAGCTGAAAATTTAGTCAGAACATTTTTTTCACTAAACAGAGATGGGACCACTATTCAAGTGGCATGGGATGCATATAAAGCTGTCAGGGGAAACTACTTAACCTAGCGGCCTTCAAGCATAAGAGCACAAGGAATAGAATCAGTCAACTAGAAAAGGAGAAACACGCCTAGGTAGGGCATTATCGGGGGCTGAACCCGTAAGAAGTCAGAAAAATAGAAAAAGAAATAAAATGGAAGAAAAAGGCACTGTCTGAGGTTCTAGACTTCACAGTCAAAAGTAAATGGTAAGAAAGCACACTCTCTCACTGTGAGTATGGCCAATTCCTCCTTCAAGCCGCAGACCTCCAGAGACCCACCACAGACCGTGAATGGAGTCACATACTTGAAAGCCCCACGCGGATTCCCCGTAACATGAGGTTCTGGCTCATTCAATATTATATAATACATAGGGCCTACCTAACCCCGGCAAAAATAAACAAATATTTTGCTTGTACAGATGCCAAATGTGCCAGATGTAACGAGCCAGGGCAGACATCCTGCATGTGTTGTGGTCATGTACAGTCATTCAAGCATATTGGGGAAAGGTCACTAGGAGATTGGCTCAATGTACAGAGCAAACGTTATAATGGATATGGGATGTGTGCATCTTGGGGCTCTACCATACTTCTAAGAAACATTAGGTGATGTCTAGATATATAGACATAGGCCTCATAGTAGCTAAGATCTGGTATCACTCCCTCCTGTGTTGGGCGCAGGCGGAGATCATAACAGTCTCCAGCGAAGGCGCAATAGGGCTGTGCAAGCAGCCACTGGCACCCGCATGGGGCGCAATCCTGTCAGATTTTCACACAGCAGAGCGGGGTTCAGACCCGACAATAGAGACCACTGCGAGTGACGAAGAACAAACAAGCACCAGAGCTGGCTTCCATTTAGACCTTCTAGAGCATGGACACAGAGTTCCCAACTAATGATAGTCCCTGACATTCAACATTACACATCAGTTCTGCAGACAAGAGCGATTGGAACAACTCAATGGCTTGTAACTAAGTTTGTAGTTCATTTGACTGGGGTGATGCATACTCCAAATATATGTGGGTATGGCCTGGTACTCAACGTAATTGTATATATTAGTTCAAGTCGAGATTTTCTTACTGTTCTAACCTTTTCCCCCCTTTTCTTTTCTGTTTTTTATCATCAAGACATAACGTCAGTTCACCACATACTGGACTTGCAATATATCGATGTGAGAAATCTGTAAAATGCCATAAATGCATTGAAATGTAAAATTACATTATGTGAATGGAGATGTATACTATGTATATTAGCTGTTATGTACTGTTCAAAAATTCATAATAATAATAAAAACAAATTTAAACAAAAAAATTAGCATGGCGAGGGTTGCGATAAAAAGCTTGCCTCGAAAATTTAGACGGAACAAATCCGAAATAAGATCCCAGTTATCCAGGTAGAGAACAAGAAAGACCTTAGTATAGAAGATTCAGAGATTGAGAAGGCCTTCATAAAGATCTCTACTCTTAAGGTACAGTGTACTCAACAGATCAAATAAACTGTTACCTAAAGAAGATAGTGCTTCCAACCCTGAAGCAAGAGCAAAGGGATGAACTAAACGCGGAAATCAAAGATGAAGAAGTGGCAAGAACAATAGAAAAGCTAACAAAAAAGGCAAAGCCGTAGGCCCTGATGCATTCCCTAATGAAATATACAGTATATTAAAAGAAACCTTGGTTTTCCCAACAGCTCTACTTATTGGCTTCTTCCTAGAAGGGCAAGAGTTTCCGAACTCATAGAACGAAGCAACACTTGGCATACTACTGAAGCCAGGGAAAGACCCAAAACGAGGCGAATCTTACAGACCAATATTGCTTTTAAATAGCAACCATAAAATCTACACCCAAATTTTAGCTCAGAGGTTGGGGCAAGTAGCTGAGCAGTTGATACATTAAGATCAAAAAGGTTTCATCAAGGGTATACAGATCAAGAGTTGACACATGATCTGGTTGGTGCAATCAATGTGGCAAAACAAGAGAAAGCTAAGGCCTTTGATTGTGTCAGTTGGCCGTTCTTGCATATAGTGCTGGGAAAATATGATCTGGGGAAAATATTCTCAGGGGCTGTAAAATCTCTTTACAAAAATCCAACTGTCAGGGTCCTGGTAAATGGTAATCTCACAGAGAAAATAGTCAACAATAGAGGCACCAGGCAAGGTTTTCCCCTGTCCCCCCTGCTTTTTAATCTATATATTGAACCATTAGCCAGCGTCTTTAGAGACAACCGAGAGAGGACTCCCTTCAAATATCAAGGGTGGGAGAAGAAAGTCGCCTTCTACGCTGATGACCTAATGATCATTACCAACAACTTATTAGAGTCACTCCCGGTAATAGAGGACACCCTGGACCAATTCGAGAAAGTGTCAGGATATTTAGTCAGTCAATTAAAAACAGAGGGGCATATTATCAAGGGCGTTTAAAAGCCAAGAAAGCGGAGATAAAATTATCTCCCTATTACCTAGCTGTCGCTAACACCAGCTAGCGACAGCTAGTAGAAGATAGCGACCATCTTGGGCCCCACTTTGCATGTCAGTGATATTTATCACTAATGACATGCAAAGTGGGCGTGCCAAGATGTTAGCGTCTGGAAACAGTCGCTAACATCGCTATCTCTTATTACCAACTTTTGGAGATATTTGCGCTAAGCGCAAATATCTCCAAAAGGTAACACCTGCCCTGAGCAGTTCTTTGCCATGTTATCCAATGGGAGGTGGATAACATGGCTAAGAGCATTAGCTCGGTAATGCATGAATATCGCTGACTTTTCAGCGATATTCATGCATTGCGGCTGATTTTTATCGCATTTGCGATAAACCTTGGTAAAACCAAGGTTTATTTGTGATAAAAATCGCCGCAACTCAGCGGTAAATTTTTGTCTCTAACCAAGCAATAGCGATAATTATCGCTATTGCTTGGTAATATGCCCCAGAGATCATGGAATGAAAATACCAAATTAATAATATATTGGTAAAAGAAAGGATGCCATACTCGGCCGTGGAGATAGTGAAGGATATAGATAAAATACCCCATGTACATTTTTCCAAAACACTGTTAGAAGTCAAAAAGTTACTTAAAGTGTCGAGGGCCTCCGCTGTCATTTATGGGACACCCCAATATACTAAAAATGGCAATCCTCCTGAAATGTAGATACATTTTTAATTCCATACCTCTGGAGTTCAAGAAATAATGGTTTAACAAGTTGCAAGGGGAGTTGAGTAGCTTTATGTAGACCTCAAAAGGGGTCAGAATAGCTTGGGAAAATCTACGGAGGAAAAAAGAGTATAGATGGATAGCTAGCCCAGATCTGCTTGAATACTGCTGAGCAGTCCAATAAAAACATATAAGAGTAGTGTTAAAAGTGCACAATACCTACTCCACATATCTAGAAGGCAGCCATTGTTTATATAAATCTGGACATCCAAAGTTTTCAAAAATTTTAAATTGAAGTTATTATGGCCAGCTTCTAAATTATTGTAGCAAATCAGAAAATCATTGAAAATACCATGTTAAAGACACTTTGCCCCAATGTGGGCCTCCCCAGGAACCCCGGAGTGCCTAAAAGTCAAGCTTGCTATCCCACTGGAAAAAGAAGGCATAACAAAATGGGGAAACTCCTAATAGGAAATGTTCTAATTGGAGGCTATCAACTTACAACTATGACTAATGGCTCACAATCAAAATTCAAGTACTACCAGCTAGTAAGCTGGGTTACGTCCCTTGGGTAAGATGAGACAGGAAATAGAGATTTTGAAAGGAAAATACAAGGAAATGTGGTGTTTAAGAAGGAAGTATCAAGCTGGTATTGGTTACTTATATCAGCCGGGGGGGAATTCTTCACCCTACCTGTTGAGATCTTGGGGAAGGACCTGCCAATGCTGGATGTACAAGAAGTGGCAAGTGTCAATGTCTGCATGTTGGTACATTATCAAATCACCATCTGTAAGAAAAAAACATTTATTCTTTATACATAGAGTCTATTGGAAGCCAAAGAGATGATCCGAATTAAACTAACAGATGGTGCAAAGATGTCCCAAATGTGGAGTAGAGATGGCAGACAATGTACAGATGTTTTGGCAGTGCCCCCCAGCTCCAGACATTTTTGAACGGAGAGGGTAAGATCCCCATGGAACTAATGGGTCAACAAATAGAGGTGAGCATAGATCTAGTTGTATTTGGGGTTAGAGCACACGTTGAAGGTCTCCCTAAACAATGTAAAACACAGAAAAACCTCCTTTTTGTTTTAATTCTACTAATTTGACACGAAATATGTAATAATTGGATACTCCATAACTCGCCAACCCAGTGGGAATGGTTAGCTTCAATACAGAGGGTAAATAAGTTAGATCTAAGTGGGATGCCACTGCACGGCCACGCTGTGGATGCGCCGCTGGCGCGTCGAATGTGCGCCAAAGGCAAGTACGTCTGTGCCCATCTGTGACCCGACCGCGACCAGCACCAGGAAGCCTGGACCTCCACCCCGCCAATGCTATGAACCAGCAGCACTCCAAGCGCTCAACCCAGGCCGCAACAACAACTGCAAGCTAGCATCACCAGCCAACACCCATGGACCATTCAGCTGCCGTCAAACCTACAACACCGCCCGCAACATGGACCTAGCACAACCCGACCGCAAGAACATAACCAAACTGAAGACCCTGCAATACATCCTCCTCAACGTCCGATCCCTCCACAACACGCCATCGAAATCTGGGACCTCCTCATTCTTCACCAAAACCTGGACCAACACCTCCTCGGGACCAGACATCGCCATTGCCATCACCATTCCCCAAGGATACAAAATCTCCTAAAAGGACCACCACACCTGCCTGGGAGGAGGAATCGACATCGTCCACAAATCCACTCTCTGCCGCAGCACACTCCCCAACGAGCCCACAGACATGATGGAACATCTACACTTCAAGATACAGACCAACCCCACCACCACCCTCTGAGGTACCCTCATCTACCCACCCTATGGACCCCGCAGCTCGTTCACCATCTCCATCATGGACATTATCTCCCCTCATTCCATCGCATCTACCAACTACACCCTACTGGGAGACCCCAACTTCCACATCAACAACCAACTGGACCCCAACAACACATCCGTCCTGTACAACCTCCACAACGTTGGACTCTGCCAAATCATGACCTAGCCCACGCACTCAGTAGGACACACCTTTGACCCCCTCTTCGCAACAGGAAACTCCATCACCTTCAGCCACACCACAGAACTCCCATGGACTGACCACTGATGCGTCCATTTCACCTTCAGAACACCCATCATCCACAGACACCAGCACTTGCTACCACAAAGAAACTGGACTAGAATCACCTACGACCAGCTTACCTCTTCACTCAGCAACTCCACCCCAACCATCGTGGAAAACGATGACCCCAACACAGCAGCCCAAATCCTGCACAGATGGATCTCCGACAGCGCTAACACCATAGTCCCCTTCAAGAAAAAAAACAACACCCACGCCAAGAAAGGTAGTTGGTTCACCACAGTACTTCTAGAGTCCAGACGCACCTTCCGCTGCCTCAAAAAGGCCTGGAGGAACTCCAAATTTAAAGAAACTTACCACAACTCCACAGCCCCTACCAACGCCCACCACCAACTCATCAGAAAAACGACGAAAACAAAACAGCGATTGAAGACAGAATCTCCACACACGCACACAAAGAACTCTTCAACATCATCAAGGGAATTCGCCCAACCCACCAGCGAGTCTACTGATGTCAGGTCCATGCCGGGATCCGTCAAAAGACCTCTTTCAGTCCCTATGGTCAAAAGAAGATTTACTGCATTGCAGCCATTTCCAATCTGGGGCTCCATCCAGAAATTAGTTCATGTCCGCAGTCAGAGGGAGGGTTAGTTAGCGCTTCCTGATTGTGCCACCGAGTGGTAGGGTTAGCGTTCTAGTCTTTCCAATTCTGTCCGCCATTTCCTTATCCCGCGCGTTCTATGTGGCGCACTTCAACTGTTCTATTCCGGCAGTTCGACGCCCTGATTTTGGCTCCCGTCAAATCACTGCGTAATTCCAAGTTTTGTCTGAATTCCAGTCAGAATCTCTTGAGACTTTAGTTCGGGGCTTTGGGAGCTTGTTTCGCTCCAGTTCCAGACTGATTCCTGCATTCAGAAATCTGCCGCAGCTCAGCTTTTCCAGTGTTCGGCGGAGTCGGCTCAATTCATGAAAGCGGCGTTCTTCTGTGGACAATTCCTGTTGGCAAGTAATTCTTCCGCATCACCTCAGCTCAACCGCGGTAAGAATATTTTGTCCTCAAAGACTTTTGTGGCGCAATCTCTGTCCAGCGCAATTGGGTTATTTCAGTGACTGAGTTTCCATGGTCAGGAAGAGTAGCTCGTTGTCCAAGTAGAACTGTACATTGGGAAGGTCAAAACTGAGCTTCAGAAAAGACTCTTCAGAGATTCAGCCTAGGTCGTGGAGTATAGACATTCATCTACAGTCCAGCGTCAGTGTAATTCAACAAGTAAATGAGAGTATATATTATATGCATATGGTAATACAGTTGTCTACCACCTCTACTCACCTCAACTCAACCAACCACCTATTGACACTAACATTAACAAGAGTCCTCTAATCTTCCATAGAACTTTTCGGGCTCTGCAAGAGAGCGGCAATTTCCACACTGAATCAGGTATGAGAGAAGTGAGCTGAGAGAGAGAGTGTGTGATGTTTCCCAAAAAGGTTTGAACGTTAGTAATGATCTGTTAACTGTTTCAGGTGTTCACCAGCTACTCATTCCAGAGGTAGTGACGAAGACACCAGTGTGGAAGTCTCTCTTTGTTGTTTGTTATCCACTTCCCCTTTCCCTTCCATTCCTGGACTTGGAGCAATCCGGGTGCAGGGGTGATTGGGAATCTGGAAATCATCATCATAAAAGCCTTGGTCACTCGCTTCCACGGAAACCAGGACAATTCAGGTACTGCTTCTGACAACTGACATCCCTTCCTCACAAAGAACTCAGCACCTTCTTTCACCACAAAATCAAGAGCATCTACGACTACTTCGACTAAGACAACCAACACACAGAAGCCCCACCAACCTCCCCAGACACCCTGAAGCCAACGATTGACAGCTGGACAGCCCTCACCACCGAAGACACACTGTAGATGATGAAATCATTCCACTCCGGGGCCCCCACTGACCCCTACCTCCACCACATCTTCAACAGAGCCGCTAACACCATAGCACCCATGCTCTGCCACACCATCAACCGCTCCCTGGTGACCGCCTTGTTCCCTGGTGACTGGAAACATGCCGAGGTAAACCCACTATTGAAGTAACCCTCGGCTGACCCCACCAACCTCAAAAACTAAAGACCAATCTCCCTGCTCCCGTTCCCTGTGAAAGTTATCAAGAAAGCCATCAACAGCCTACTCACCACATCAATCGAAGAGCACTACATCCTCGACTCCTCCCAATCCGTCTTCAGGAAAAACCACATTACGGAAACTGCCCTCCTTGCAGCAACAGACAACATCTGCACCCTACTTGACAAAGGAGAAACATTAGCCCTCATACTCCTCGGCCTCTCAGCGGTATTCAACACGGTCTCCCACCGCACCCTAATATGCAGATTTCACGACGCAGGGATCCAGGACAAGGTGCTCTACTGGATTAGCTCCTTCCTATCTGACAGAACGCAGCAGGTCACACTCTCCCTTTCCTCTCAGACCGCCTACACCAACCACCTGTGGAGTCCCCCAGGGGTCCTCCCTCAGCCCGACACTCTTTAACGTCTACATGGCTCTGTTAGCCCCTATTGTCAAAACCTACGGACTCAACATTGCAGGCGACACCCAACTCATCCTCTCCCTATCCAACTAACCCAACACCGCCATACACAACTTTCAAGAAGGCATGGAAGCCGTCGCCAAATGGATGAAAAACATCTGCCTACAACTAAACACCAACAGCACGGAAGTAATCATCATGGGCCCAAACCCCGATGCCTGGAACGACACCTGGTGGCCCTCGGAAACCCACCCACCCCCAAGGACCAGGCACGTAACCTGGGAATTATCCAGGACGCCGAACTCAAAATGGACTGCCAGATTAACTCAGTCTCGTCCTCCTGCTTCCACACCATCTGCCTCCTATGTAAGACCTTCAAATGGATCTCCCTTGAACATAGAAAGACAGTCACTCACACCCTGGTCACCAGCAGACTCGACTACGGCAATACACTCTACGCCGGAATGAACAAAAATCTCACCCGCAAGCTACAGAACAACCAGAACACCGCCGCAAGACTGGTCCTCAACCTGCCAAAACACTGCCACATCTCCCATCACCTGAGCACACTCCACAGACTCCCCATCGAGTCAAGAGTCACCGTCAAGATGCTCACCCATGCACACAAGGCCCTCCACAACACCGGACCAGCATACCTCAACAGCCAACTCAAATTCCACTCACCCCAAAGGACCCTACGATCAGCCTAGCTCTACTACGCCGTGATCCAACGCACCTGAAAAATCAGATCGGGCGGCCACTCCTTTTCCTTCCTCGCGGCCTGGAACGCCCTTCAGCTCCACCACAGACAGACAACATTGCTTCCCATCTTCGTAAGAGACCTCAAGACCTGGCTCTTCTATGGACCTCCTCCTTAAAGGACTGGAACCTGTACCCCCACCCCAGCGCCTTGAGACCCTTATGGGTGAATAGTTGTGCTTAACAAACGCTTGATTGATTGATTGAGGCAAAGGAGATTTGAGTTTTGGGATATTTGGGAGCAGAGACAGATTTCACAGAGCTAGACTGCTGAAGAGTCCTTGGATGTCCAATGATTATGCAATATAGAAATAACATGCAAGCAAGGGGCTTGTATTGGTAGCTACAGAAGGCTGCTTCCCCCAAAACTGAATGGAATGGGAATAAAAGGGGGTCTAGTCAGACGGTTGAGGATCTCCCTAGACCCGCAGGCCAATAGTAGGCTGATCCAAGAAGGAATAGTTAGAATCAGGGCCCCTGATACCTCCTACTCCTGATTATTGCACAATGATGACAACAAAAAAGAACTTTACAACTCAATGCAGGTTAAAGTGCTGTGTTGCATTACTCTGCCCTGGATAGGCATTCCATGGGCTTTGCGTAGATGTTCCCAGGCAACTCCCATCATTTCTGACGCATTCCCAGAATAACAAGACCTTGTAAATCTGGGAATACGCCAAAAAGATACTCCTCCCCAGGAGAGGCTTAACAAGGAGAAATATATTTATTTCTCCTCATTACTTACTCTTTCTGCAGCACACATAGAGGGAAAATGCCTCTCAGGATTGATTTTGTGCAGAAAGGGGTGTCCCTTCCTGCACAAATCAATCCTGCATGCAATGCAGGCACCCTTGCACCAACATGCAAGGGTGCTTGCATTGGCGCTAAGTTGCCAAAAGGACGCCGGCACAGGGGTAAAAGTCGGGAGTGCGCTGCATGCCTTAATAACGGCACATTCCTGTCCTTGGCCAGTGACGCAGTGCAGCAAGGTGACTTGCTGCACTGCACAGTGCCACTATTCCATAAATATGCCCTGAAATTATCCCATAATTCTGGAGTCTGTTTTGGGATTTTTTACGACATTCCATTTTTGAGCATTTCAAGTAAGCCAGGCAGTGGCAAAATAGTGGACCCTTTGTAAAAAGTGATGAGGGTCCCAAGGTTCTCCCTATCTCCCAGATATTCATTGACCTTGGGCTGAATCGGGACACCCTGAGGGAGAGAAGGACCCATAGGCTATTGGGCGCCCACTGTGCCCTTGGGGCTGTATGGGGCTCATGTTAGGCCTAAGCAGAGACATGTTCTCATAAAACTGCATTCACTGCGTTCTATTTTTTTACAAGGCAACATTTCCTTAGCATTCAAAACACAAACAAGGTACAGGTCGGTTCATGTAGTTTCATCTCAGATGCTTCGTAGCATACATCAGCCTGATAGTGGGCATGAGTGTCTTAGTTTATACTCTAATAAACTCTGAGTTAGTGACTTGATAAGAGTGAAACAGTAACCTGGGGCCACGGTGCCTGCAGTTGTCAGCGCGGTGATAAGTCAGAGCTTCATCATCAGAAACAAAACAGCACTTAAAGAAAAGCCGCTAACACTACGGTCATAAGTTATTGGCCACAAGTGAACACTGCGAGAACAGTGCCCGAGAAATTGTCTTCCTCTCAATTTGGCTTTTGCTATGGTCGGCATTATTAAACTTTAGTGGTCCTCTTGCGCCAGCCCTTCATCTGCATCATTATCAGAAGAAAGGCGAAGCGAGGCCGCTCGGCGGGGAATTGGATCGACTAGCAACGCACTAAAATCATTTTTAAAGGATCCTTAATTAAGTCTTTGGTCACATAAACATTTTATAAAGTGTCACATTGACTTCATATTTTACGCCGGGAACGCTGTCGTTAATAACAAGCAATTAAGGGGCTTGAACAGCACAAGAAACGGTTTGCATCTTGTAAAGTAAAACAGGGCCTGCCCTGGTTCCAGCAGGCAGAGTGTGTTATTGTTGTCAATTGTCGATGTTTAAAGGAGTGTCTCACAGGCTTCCCCTGCAGGGCTGGTTCTACCGCAAGGCATATTATCATCTGGGGAATTTACACAGCCACTAAGACTTCATTACTGATTGGTCGTGCTTATGGTGTGGAGATAATGGGGACAGGACTAACAATTCCCTTGTATTGCCACACTTACAGCCACAATGAGTTAAAACACTGGGATGGGGGAAATGCGGTCAGATGTACGACCCTTCCATTTTGTGAGTCGCAAATTGGTTTGTTTTGTGACTTGCAATTTGCGACTCGCAAAGGGGAATGTACATTAGTATCTCAGACACTGATTGCAATGCCCAATGGGGTCGCAAACAAACTGCCTCATTAATATTCACAAGGCAGGTCGCAATTTGCGACCGCATTGGGAATGGTGGGCACTCAAAGTGATGGTGGCCTTCTGGAGTCAGCATATCACCATGTCTGTGACTGCTTTTTAAATAAAACAGTTTTTTGTTTTCTTTAAAGCACTGCCTGCTCCTAAAAAATATTTTCGCCTCCAGTCACAAAGGGGAGGGGTTCACCTGCAAACCCTTTCCCGTTTGCGAGTAGCTTACCACCTTTTTGAAATAGGTGGTAAATGGTAAGCGTTTTGTGACCGCAATTTTGGTTGCAAAACAATCGTACAAAATAGTGTGACTCACTATTAGGAAGGGATGCCCTTGGCACGCCCCTTCCTAATAGTGAGTCGCAAACCCTATTTTGCGAGTCGGTAATAAGTTACTGACTTGCAAAATTGGGTTTGGACATTGCACAGACGTATTTTGTGCTTGCAAACGGGCTGATTTTCCGTTTACAACGGCAAAAAAATGGTTGTACATCTGGCCCATAATCTGCAAGATCCAGTATTAACAGATTCTTTCCTCTGGGTTTTGCCCTACTCTGTAGAGTTTTGTACTATATTATGTTAAATTCTATTTTCTATATCGTACCGCAGGTGGTGAATGTGATAGGGGCGCAGTGGTTTGCTAGGGTAGTGGTGATGGCGCGTATCAAGAAAGGTTTTGAGACTGTTAATCGGAACATAGCGTACTTCCCTTATGCTTTAAAGCGAGTGTAGTAGCTGCCAGGAGGGTCACCTCTGACTTTGGGGCTCTGCTCTGTCCGGTGCTGTTACTGGGTGCATTTCCACATCAATTGAAGTCAAGCTCAGTATTCTCGCACTCAGTAATTCAACTGCAGAAACACCGGGTGGCAAAAATTTGGTTAGGGAGGTACACCCAGGGAATACCGCTGGTTTTAACTCATAATTAAGGCCCTGATTTGTTCATTGTGGTCCACTGGCAAGTCAAGGGATGAAGTGACACAAACTACAGCACTGGACATGTGTGCCCTAGTCTTCCTTTCCACTCATCCAACATGCTCCATACAAGAAGTATATGCATGTTGAAGGAAATTGCACTTGTTAAAAAAAAGATGGTAATTTTATTTGCACCAACATTTGTTATGGTTGTAATAATAAATATAGGAAATGGTATTTGCACCAGCACAACATGAGTTCACACAATTTTTCCTACTTACACAATAAGATAGGAGAAAATACATAGTCCTCTACTTTTTAAATCTGAATGAAGGTTTACATTTAGTGTAGTCTCTCTCTCGGCATAGTGATTTCTCCTCTTTCTAAGAAAGCTCCATTACACAATTTCCAGCTTGAGCAACTTTGATATCCTGTACAGTTTGCAGGTAAATACATTTTAATTTGGTATGGCAAGTTTCCTCAGGGAGGGAAATGGGGGGGGTGTAAGAAATTGGGTTACTGGTTGAGGGGGGTGAATTTATACAGTACTTTAAATAGTAATAAAGTGAAACGCAACGCAAAAAAAATCCTTCAACAATGTAGGAAAATAGAGTCAAATGTAATAAATGATTTAACACCAAAACTATAAAAATCTAATTGGTAAAACAGGAGATATGCAATAATTTTTATATATGTGAAAGTACCACCAAAAAGCACAAACCGTTTTTTGCAGTTATCCGGTCATGCCGGACTCAATTTCACTCCGACCGTGATGGAGCGCAGGCCGGACACTGGGACCAGGTTTGTCCTGCTGAAACAGTTACCTTCACAGTTCAGCACAAAGACTTTCATTTGCGCTGGAAGGGGCAGCCAAGAGCAGGGAAAGCATTACAGATGGCCGTTGAAGTAGAATGAAAAATTCTGAGTTTTCAGGGCCCCTTGGGTGGCTGCCCCACCCATCTCTCCTGACACCAGTGGCAACTCATTCCCCAGATATCAGTCTGTGGGAATGTGGGGACTACCTATGCCTCCTCTCTGGGTCACCTACCCACCCCACTCCAGGGGTACCAGTCCCATGGGGTAGAAAAAGTCCTGCCCCTGAGTTACCTTATACACCTGGTCGATGTACTGCTCTGGGAAAAAGCACTTTTCCACTACCATGGTCTGGCTGGTCCCGGGTGCCTCAGAGCAGTGACAGGGACCCCATTCCCCTTGACCTTGTTGAAGTGATGGCTCCCACCCGCAGGGATCACTTGTTCACCCTCTGAATTCACCTCCCAACTAAGGGAGATTAGGTTATTGTCTACCTTCTGCCCCTAGCGACTATTAACCCATACGGTCCCACCATTGGGTGGTTTCTAAGGACAGACAGATTCCCCCTGCCTGTGTCCTAGCTGGGAACAATTAAAGGAGCATGGTTGGAAATGGGGTGCTCTGGGCCACCGCTCACCAACGCTTCCTCCCTGTTTTACAGAAAGGGCATGGGAACCCTTTCCTTCCCCCTTATTCTGGGACTTGTCTGTGGCTCCTTTTACCTCCTCTTCACTCTGCTGGGGGAACCTGAACTACCCTTCTTGGGATCACTCTCAGGTGCCATGTTGTGGACCCAGGTGCTGATCCAGCAGTCTGCCTCCCCAGCAAGCTCCAAGGGATAAATGTGCTCTCAAGCAATCAGATTCTACAGCCCTTAATAATCCTTTTCTCCACAGCCCTTCAGCGCAACCATTAAGGGCCTTCCAAAATGATAACACAATTCACCAAGGTCTGCTGAGGCAGCTTCTGGCTTTTCCTAAACATCAACCTATACCTTTCTGGGGTAAGCCCATATTTCCTGGTCAGGGCCTCCTTCATGAGGGAATACTTCATCCTGTCCATTTTACCGAGGGCTAAAAGGACATTTCTCCCTTTATTGATAATATGCTTCCAGAGACCAGCCTGCAAATCCTCTTCATGTACCTAGTTCCTCTGTAAGACAACCTCATACACCTCAAACCAGTTATATATGTCACACCCCACAACAAAGTTGAGCACCAGATCTTTCGGGATGAGGACTTTTTTCTCTAGTGAACTCTGGGGTAACACTGCCGGACTCTGCTTGCTTAGCCTTTATGTCCAACTCTCTGAGACTTGGGTCATGGCCCATTATCTTCTCCTCCATCTTGAGCCTGGCCATTTGCAGTTGGAACTCCCTTTCTGCCTTCCTGTCCTCTATGGAAAAGTTCATTGAAGACACACTGCTGCCTTCCCTCACACTGGGTTCTCTTTCAGTGGGCAGATGGTCTCTGTCATCTGGGAGCCTCCCCAGGGCTCACAGCCAGACCCTCCTCTGCTCCTAAATCAAGTCACCCCTCATCAGGATCATCCACTTTAGGATCCTCCTCCTCTGACTCTGAAATACGGTACAACCATATAATTAATTTAACACAAAAAAACAAACATCTAATCAGTGGAACTGGAGGCATGCAATTTTAGAGATTTAAGTGAAAATAGAGCCAAAAAGCAACAAAGCTAGCTAGTCTTGCGAGATTAGGTGAAAGTCGCAAGTTTAGACCAACCACAAAGGAGCATTGGCCAGATACAGGGACCAGAGTAGTCCCACTGAGATAGTTACCTTCACACTCCAGCTCAAAGATTTCCATTTGTGTTTGGAGGGCCTGCAAGGGGCAGGTAGAATGTCGCTGATGGCCATCAGAGTAGTGTGGAGAACTGGTCGGGCATTGCGGACGGTCGTCGCTGTAGCGTGGAGATCATGCTGGGCACCGAGGATGGTTGCCACTGGTGCTTCATGTTGGTGGTCACCAGGAGCTGTCGATCCTGTAGCACGATGGCCAATCTAATTTTTCCAGGAGTTACTGGTGGTTACTATAGTGCAAAGAGTAGGATTGGGCTGAACTTCGGGTTGGCGGGCGGCATGGATGGCAGGATTTTGACACAAAAGTGTCTGTTTCATGAGGAGCCCAAAAACTTCAGGGGAGCTCAACTGAGGCATCAACAAGGGTCCAAGACTTGAGGGGCCTTTCTTGGTGGTTAAAAAATCCAACTCCAGCAAAGGTCAGTAGGGCTCAGGGAGGTCTAGGCAGCAGGTCAGCCGAGCAGTTGCAGGGAGTCTCTATAGCTTATTATGTCCCTATAGCTCAGAACAGGATGTAATCTGACTAACCCTGACCAACCCTTGAAGTTACTAAAGCCTGGAATGAAGGGACCATGTCCAGTCTTCCCTTTTAAGCAAATTACAAAACAAAGCAGTAGTAGTTGTAGAATTATCGCACCTCATTGCTGTATCTTAAAGACAGTTGTTGGGAAGGATATTAATTATAACATAGATATAGTAAAAGTCTAGAGGTGCTGTAGTGGCTGAGGCACTGTGCTACCCAAGGTGCAACTGTACACTGACAAAGTTAGTTATAGAGTTATATAAAAAAAAACACTCTCCAATCAAATATAATGTCCAGACAGTGTATTGTCCAGACAGTGTGGACTTTCTTTAGACAGACATAGTTCTTCTATTTATTTTGACATGTATACATTTATACATTTACACAATTAAGAAAGTACAGTACACAGTTTGTAATACAAAAAAAAGCATTTGCTCATGTTGGAATATCTGGAGGAAGCATAGCCAACACGTGTTTCATCATCTCGTGACTTTCTCAAAGGTCATAAATGGTAGTGAGGCTAAGATAGTTATACTATTCGATCACAGTGATTTCAAATCGTAATCACGTTGCCACTAGACTGTGGCAAAAGTAATGAGAGGCTTAAGGTACAAGCAATGTTTGTCCTTCTCAAAAAATGACAATATCATTCTGTCCCGAGCAGAAAATGACTGCAGATTCCGTGAGGTAGGTTATCTAGAGTCCACTGTAATACACAAACATCACCAATTTGCGAGAGCATGTATCAAAATCCAAAGCATGTGTCGCCGACAATACGAAATCATACGAAATTCACAACGGTAAGGAGACCATGGTAAACTCGAACCGGAGAATGCAAAGGTATCATGGCACCCTTCTCTCCCGCTTGTTGAGTTTTAAGCAAGTAGGGTGGTAGGCAGCAGAGCAGCAGAGTCGTGGGGCATCATAGTGGCAGTCCTTCAGGCAGGAAAGTAGCAAAAGCTGCTTCAGTAGCATCTACAGGCCCAAGAAAGTGCTGTAGAGATGGGTCTAAGTGTCCAATATATATACCTGGTGCTCACTTTAAAGTAGGAGATGCTTCTTGAGGCTTGCATCCACTGAGGTCACAGGCATCACCTTCCCCTTAGCACTAGCCCTCCTCATCAACTTAGAGTTGCCCATCCTACAAACCCCTTGCTTCCCTTTGTATCACTGTCTGGGAGCAATACACAGCTACAGCTAGTTAAGTGACCCAGGATCAGGCTGTGGGCACCAAATGGTTAGGACAGGAAAATGGCAACTTTCTAATAGTGGCATTTTCAGAAATGTTTCAAGGAGAGAGCACAAGAACTTTAGCTCTTGTTAGTAGTGGTAAGGTGCACAGAGTCCTACAAGCAAACACAAATGGGTTTAGAAAACAGGAATTAATCCAAAAAGTTTGGGGATGACCCTGCAGAAAAGGCAAACCCAACAGAGGGGGTTAAAAAAGTAAATTTTCCCATTTTAGCTCCCACAGCAGTCTTTGCTCCCCTCTCCAGAAAAAACAGCTGAACAGAATTAGGCCTAACTTGACATGAAAGTAAGTAGAACTTTACTCAAGGAAGAGCCTTTGTGTGGTTTGCTATGAATCTGTTCAGTACTTTACAAACAAATAGTGTTAGATGTGTGGAGCTGGATGCCAAGGAGAATGACAGCACCTAGCTACAGTACGGTGGTCAGTTCATGGCCATCTCTTTTTCCAAGCGTATGACCAGTTGATGAAAGTTGAAAAGTGGTAGGCCACTTGGAGTGTCACCCAGGTGCCAATGATGAGTGCTTGAGGGGACCCTGTACCTCCACCATAGTGACTCCAAAGGCTTGTTTGCTGGTCTCCTGTCCAGAACCACAGGAACATAAAAGGCGCCTACCATCTTGGGCCCGCACCCGGGCCCAACCTGAGTGAGTTCTGAACCCCCAAGTGGTGTCCCACTAGTCTTGGACCCTTGTTTGTGGTGCTAAAGGTGCCCAGGTAGCCAAAATCTAAAACTTGGGACTTACATTTTTAACTAAAAACTCCTCTGCGACCCGAGGTAAAACCTGGTCCAACCTGTTTGATAACCCACGCAAGGTGAAACGCTGGTCCACCTGTTTTTGCGGCTGCTCCGTAGTAGCAAATCCTGTTTAGTGATCCTTCACCAAAGGAATATCCGAGCTCTTGCAACTGTCTTTGGCTGCATGCTCCTGCCTTGTCATGCTGGAGATTTTCGACTTCCAAAAAAGTGACTACGTCCGAACGAAGAAATCTTCACTGAGACAAGACTGTCCCTGCAGGAATTTCAATATGACATTTAAACTGAATATGGTACATCAACATTTTCACCTGCTACGGTACATAAAAGCATGATAATGGGGGCTATTATGACTGCCTCATATTATAGCTACTCCTGGCACATTCTTTTGAAGGTCCCTCATGATATTTAAACTGGAATAATATAACACCCTTGTTGTGGAATTATTAAGTATTTGATCAAATCTCCTCTAGTTACAATTCTTCTATTGACTTTCATCTCTCAGCAGAGCAACCCCACGAATAGATTACTATAATGAGTTCGGGAATAAAGGAAGGAGCATTGTAAGATTCTGTAGCTATTCAAAAATGTATTGACATATCATTGAATGCATTTAAGAAAAGAAATATACAAATATATTTAAAAAATTTTAAACCATCAGGTTATAACTCCAACTGTGCCCACCGAAATACTATAACTACTGAATAAATGTTAACTATAATCCCTGTCAATGTAAAGATCCAGATAAAATCATCTTGAGAGAGGCTTCAAAAATTAATATCAATCGCCCCATTAGCCCAATTAACAGGTTCATATTTAACCTGGTAACTGGTGAATGCTTAGAGGGTGACTTGCTAGTGGAAAATTGACCCACAGGTCCAATCTACTAATCTAACATAGGACAGTGGCAAAAGCTACCGATCAGATGGTAGGTAGTGAGGGTATATGAAATGATCTCCAATTAAAGAGACATCTTGTAATTGGTTAATTGCACTACCTCAAGAGCAGGCAAACTAAGCACTAAATATCATTTTTTATACTAATCAATCATCCAGAATTAAAATTGATGAACCAAGAGGGGTTGATTTTCTAGCAAACAATGGCATTGTTGGGAGGGGAGCAGTGGTATCATGGAATATATCAGGCCTCACTAAAAAGGAGAAAGATACCCAATGGCCTGTATTTATTTGAACACAATTTGCATTTTTCAAGAAAGAAGGATTTAAGCCCCAATTTACATGCAAGGATTCTTGAATTTTTGAATTCCCGCTACCACTAAATCATATTGTCTCATTTCATGAGGTTTAACAATTTGGATGCATATTGATTTAAACAGCCCAATAAAAGGCCTAGATTTTCCCTGCGCTCAAAGTTACCAATACCAAGGGGACTGGAAACTCCAAGGGTAGGGAAAACGATTCCTATTACGAGTTGCATTATGAGGACCCCCCTTAGAAATTAGTATTTATTGTGTGAATAAATAATTTAAGGTGCAGTTTCGCCCCTCTGCTTTGAGAGCAGTCAGGAGAAAAAAAATTGTTAATAACTGAACGTTATTATCATTTTATTTTTCCGATCCTAGGTGCAGGGAAGAGCAGGGCTGGCCAGATCCGGGTTATGGGGAAGGAGTGGTTTTCACTCCAAAAGTGCGCATAACTGTTTGGCCGGCTCTCTTGGGCCTGTCAAACGGTCTTGCACAATTTGTATCTTCCCCACCAGGCTTAATGGACGGACCAATCTCAATATTGCATTCCAGCATTGTGATTGGCTTAGGGGAACCAATCACAACTCTGCATTGCACGGGTGCTTCCTGAAACAGTGGAGAGATGCAGCTGTGGCACAACCGCAGGTAAGTTTTCTTTCTTTTTTGAACTTTCTACCCCCCCATATCAACCCACCCCGTTCCCTATCAGCCACCACTGCAGTAATCCTTCATTTTGGGCAAGAGTTTTAACTGGAGATTTCTGCTGATCTTAGGAGACGAAATTACCATATAACAGTTAAAAGACCCAACATAGTCCTGTGGATCACATAATTTCAATGGGCCAGGAACTGCCAATTGATAGAAGGAATCCTTGAATTGATCTAAGTCACAGGCAAAAGCTTGCAGTCATCTGGTCCACCATTTTTGTAACTGAATACATTTCTGATGAGGCAGTGCAATGATCGCTGAGAGTAAACTCATAGGGGCAGATTTATGTTAACTGGCGCATCCCCAGGGATGCGCCAGTTAATGTGCGCCACAGTGCGCCACAGCTCCGCCACCCATGGTGCGCCGCATTTACAATGCGGCGCACCATGGGGCAAAAAACGGCACAGATGTGTGACGCATCTGTGCCGTAAAGGTGGCGCATTGCTGGAGTTGCGTCGCAAGCGCGACGCAGCTCCAGCAAGGCTCGGGGGTGCCCCATCTTCACAATGCTGCGTCAAGACCTACGCCTGCTTCAAGCAGGCGCAGGGTTTTGACGCAGCATTGGCCTGAAAGTGACTGAGTGAAATCTTATAGATTTCACTCAGCCACTTTTAGGAGGCGTTCCTGCGCAGGAACGCCCCTCCCTGCGCAGGAACGCCTCCTTATGGCGCAGGGCTTTACAACGTGACGCATCTCCTAGATGCGTCACGTTGTAAATAGGGCGCATTGTTTGCGCCGCCGTTGCGTCAAATAAAGTGACGCAATTGCGGTGCAAGGAGGCGCAAGGGCCTCATAAATCTGCCCCATAATCTAAATGTACCATTCTCGGGATATAGGGCACCAATCAGTAAGAAACAGGCCACAAGTGTAGAGTACATGTATGAGAGTGCAAGGCATCAATCATTTAAAATCAGGGTCTATGTATTCTAGTAGCTGCTCACAGTGTATTAGCATCAGTCACTCTGCTCAGAGAATACGTTGCAGAATATAGTGAACCATTCACTCAAAGGTCATAAGGCAATTGGGTAAGTCTAACATGTACATTTAACTTGTTAGTGGGTTGGATGTTTTCGGGGTGTTTTGTTTAGATCCAATGGAACAAAGCTGAAAAAAGGCATAACTGCAATATGCTTTGCAAGATTTAGCCCCAGTGTTAACCTTCTAAGATAATGCTGCTGCTTGACAGGTAGGGTAGGAGGCTCTGGGTCGGTTACATTTGAACAAATGTGCCCAAACACATGTGCGTTTATGTGCAGGCTGTATGAGTGAGAGTGCCGTAATGTGCAGCCTGGTATCTGCACACAGGTAGCCTGTCACAGAAAGGACTATTCAGGGATTGATGCGGACCTGAGGTAGGCTTTATAATGTGAATAGGCACTTTTAATGTAGATCTGTAGTGCTTATTAAAAGCCTGTGGTATTTGCACTGTGTACACATTATCGGAGAAATCTGCCCTAAAGCTCAGTTTTGTGCTACTTAGGCCCACAAGGTATCAATCTAGGTCAAACATGCACTCCGAGAATGAATTTCCAGTCCATCATAACACATATACACCTTATGGCACTTTAAGCTTTGTCATATTTCCCTAGCTTGCTCAAACTCAGACTCCAAGCATTTGTTCCAGTTATTGGGCCAATTTAATTTCTCTGCACGCCAACAGAGAGATCAAAGGCCTCCTCACACAATACAGCAAAAGATGGGATGTGGACAAATGGAATAAAATATGAATCTGTTAGGGCAGTTCAGCCCCACTGGAGAAAAGGAGGAAGGCCAGACCTCTGGAGTCAAGACAGGAGGGAAATTTGAAATGTAATCTTTATTGTTTAGTTCATTAAAACCATAACAATTTGATTTACATCACCAACCATTATTAAAATATTTAAGATTCTTATATTGAAAAGGTAAATAATTAGAGACAGCCACAAGAAATGTAAAGTCCCCACTTGTAATGCAGATAAGTAGCTATCAATATTGCAGCAGATGCAGGGCACAGTGGCACAGGGTTCTAAGTGCCCCATGAAATCCCAAATATAGCTGTTTTTACTGCTAAATCTGAGGATAGATGCAGCATTTACTTACTTGCATTAGGGCCCATGGCACTATTGCTGCGCCACTGGTGGGTAGATGCTTTTATGAGAACAAGTGTACGGATCATTTTGGTGAAACTCTGAATACCAGACAGTCAAGCATGTGTCGATTTAAAACATGGCATCCTCAGGCAGAATTGACACTGCTAAAGCCTGACTCTCCATTACATCAGCAGTTAGGAGTTACACTACTGAAACGTTTTAAGGCATGGGCAAAGTGGGCTCTATCAGGGGTCCCTTTCAGGGCCCCCCTGATAGAGCTAGCTCTCTTCTGCACAGAGTCCTGCCCTGATGACCTTGAATAGCTCTTGAGCAGATTGTTTTAAATTCCGTCTTTCTTTAATTTATTTTAATGTGGGTGATGCATGAGAGGTTATTACAGACATATTGCAGAGACAAGTAAAGTTGCATTAAAAGTAATTAAGCCACTTCATTGTTTGTCTAAAGGCACTACAAGCCAAATGCAGTATGAAATATTTGCGACATAAACAGACCTAAATGCTTCACGAATACGACATATGAGACAATTGTGCAGTAAAGCCAAAATTCATAAAATATGCAGATGTGTCGATGAGCACAAAGGTGCACACCAGTTACTGGGAACACTCATACTGTTAAAGGTCAGCTAGAAAAGTATCTTTATTTAGAACCTGTGATCATGTGGCACAATCTGTATTAAGGACAAAAGGTGATTGAAGTGCATAAATACATATGAATGCATCCCTGTGTGAGGCACACCTCTGGGTTCAACAAAAATTGACTCCCATACAATGTTAATCAGATTTTGTAAAGTTTTATGTTTAATTATGGTCTTCTGATATATTCAGCATATCATGTGAAAGACTTTATCATCGTTGTAGCATTATTCGTCGTCACATATGTACAAGTTTCCACAACTCCGATGAATTTTGGGCGGTAAGCCCTTTGTCAAGGAGTTCTAAAAGTGAAGGAGATATAGCAATCAATAATGCGTACCAGTGCGCTAATAAGTGGAGTGAACAATAAGTGTCATGCAATAGGGTGTCCCAGCTGATGCAGCTGCGTGGGGCCGCGCTGTGTTAAGAGTGCTCGGTGAAGAGGAAAGGAGTGCTTGGTCGGGGGAAAAAGTGAGGTAGTCTACAGTGTACTCGGATGTCATGCTAGAGAGGGGAAACGGGGTGAGACGCCAGTATTAAACGTGCTCGGTGCCTGACCGGAGGCAGATAAGGTGAACAGTAGTCGTGTGGTGCTCAGAGCTGTTAGCAAGAACGTGTACTCAAAGTTATAGCGTTGGCAGTTAGCAAGAAACGTGTGTTTAAAGTTATAGCATTGGCTGGAAAGCCAGGTGGTTCACTTGCGGTTGCATGGTGAACAATGTCAACGAGTCTGTAATAATAACGAGGTGACGTAAGTAGTTATTCACGATGGGAGACTTGCTCCATCTAACAGTGATACGGTGTTAGAGACTTACTTGAAAAGTGGGTTAACGCTTCATAACGATGCTACGGGTCCACAAGTGTTGCCAGTGGCAACCTCGGGGATCATTGTGAGGTGCACGGTGACGCGACGGTATAGGAGCAAAGTAATAGGTTAAACCGGTCATGTGTGAAATAAGGGCATAAACGACAGACTATCGAAGCGGCCATCTTGAGTGAACTACGGAGTTAAGAGGGTGTGTTAGTAGTGAATCACGATGTGTGACGTGACACAACAACTACAAAGTGACAAAAGGTTACTATGTGAAGTGACAAAAATAAAAATAAAAATAATGCAAAGTGTCAGTGTCAAAAATATATGGTATAAACAAGCCACAGCAAAGGTGCAGTGTCAGAAAACCACACTTGTGTGGTTGGAAACAGGAATGATGGTTATAAACAAAGACTAATGTTTATAAAAAACAATGGTTACAAAAAGCAGCTAAATTCAATTCTATCATTGAGCCCAAAGGGCTTCATAGATTGTAGACGGTAAATCCATGACAATTCTCGCTGGAGTAAAAGTTTATGATTATCTCTGCCTTCTGCTTTTCGAATGGTTTCAAGTACCATGAATTTTAATTGTGCAACTGTGTGTTTTTGTTCATTGAAGTGCACGGCGATGTTGGGTTTTTTGTTTCTGGTTCTTATGTTGGATTTGTTTTCGTTTATTCGAACTTTAATTTTTCTCTCGGTCTTCCCCACATAGATTTTTCCACAGGGACACTTCAGTGAGTAAATGAGATTGGTGGAATCACAAGTGGCATTGACGTTTAACTTAATATCATTCCCTTTCATAGGGTGGGTGATGGTATTCCCTTCAATGATATTATTACAAATATTGCAGTTTATGCAAGGGTGTGTGCCTTTATTCTCAGTGGTGACAAAAGGTTGTTTTGCTAGTTTTTCTTTGATGTTATTGTTCCGCGTGTAGGCGAATATCGGGGGTTCTTTGAACATGTCTTTGTAGTCATGCTCTAATTCCATGATCGGCCAGTGTTTTAATATGATTTTTTTGTATGTAGCACTCAGGGTAGAAAATGTGGATACTAGTACCATTCTGGCATCTTTGGCTTTGGTGGTTTCCTTGAGAGCCTCTTGTCTGCTGATCGCTTTAACGCGAGTTTTAGCGTCCTCCAGTATGGCTTTAGGGTACCCCCGTTCTGAGAATCGGTTACTCATTTCATTGATGCGTTGTTCTGCTGTATGTTCATCAGATGTGATACATTTGGCTCGCAACATTTGTGAAAATGGGAGATGTCTTTTTAATGATCCCTGGTGGAAACTGGTTTAGTGAAGGGTGTTGTTTTGGTCTGTTGGTTTGCGGTATAAATCAGTGGTGAAACCATTAGGTGTTCTGGTGATTACTACATCCAGAAAGTTGATTGATTGTTCGCTCATTTGCCAGGTGAGCTAGATTCTTTCATCCTTGGTATTCAGGGTAGTAAGGGCTTGTTGCAGGTTAGCTTGGGTGTAGTTCCATATGATGAATAGGTCATCGATATACCTAATAAATAGTTTGGTGTTGCTATTCCAATTGTCATCTTCATAAATATGTGTCTCTTCTAATTCCTTCATGTATATGTTTGCATACATGGGAGCCGCACAATTCCCCATTGACATTCCGGATAGTTGCAGGTACCAAGTTTTTTCGTACTCTGAATAGCTGAGGTATAGTGTAAAAATCATTAGTTCCATCAGAAACTGTTGCATCGGGGGATCGATGTTGCTGTTAAGTATGGCCTTCTCAATTGCTTCAATGCCTCCACCATGCGGAATGGAGGTGTATAGTGCACTGACGTCTGCGGTGCACAGGACAAGATGTTCATCTGCTTGAATTGAAATTTCCGATAACTTTAACAAAAAGTCTGTAGTGTCCTTCACATAGCTCTTCATTTTGGTGACTAAGGGCTGAAGGTACCTATCCAAGAATTTCCCCACAGGTTCATGTAGGGATCCTTTTGTAGACACTATCGGCCTGAACTGTGGGTCTTCGAGGCTTTTGTGTATTTTCGGTGTCATGTGTATAGACTGGCTCTTTGGATGTTCTTGAAGCAGAAACTTCTTTGTACGGTCATCAATGGTCCCTGATTCATGAGCCTTGGTGACGATAGTTTGAAGCATTTCTTTGAACTGAATTGTAGGGTTCGTTTCCAGTCTCATGTAGGTGTTCTGATCTATGATATGTTCAGTTGTTTTTTTGGATATACATTTCAGTATTAACAATGACCACGGCTCAGCCTTTGTCTGCCTTTAAGCATTTTGTGTCCTTGTTGGTGGCGATTTTCCTAAGGGTATCTTGGTCTTTTTGAGTAATGTTTCTGGTAAATTTATTTTTGTAGTTGATTTTTGTCAGATCTAGTTTAACAAGGTTTTCAAATAAGTCTATACATTTTTGACTACACGACGCTTGGTATGTGCTGTGTGGGCGTAACCCCATAAGTTGATCAGGGTTTTCCTGTGTTGTAGGAGGTAAGACGTTATTGAAAAAATGGCGCAGTCCTTATTTTCATGTGAATCTGATGGTGCGTAATTCAAGTTCAAGTAGGTAGGTTTGTGTTGTGGGTATAAAAGATGTACCTTTTTCTAACAGTTTCATTTCGTGTGGCGTCAAATTGGTATCCGAGATGTTGATCACTAAGTGTTTTTTTGGGGTTTGTTGTCCTTCTTCTGAATCGTGCTACATGTGTTTGAAGGCCTTTTTTCTTTCTCCTTGTTTTTTGCTCCTCCTGGGTTGTGCACCCTCTATTTATTTCTTTTTAAGGACAAAAGGCACAGTACTTGTATTAAGGACAGGTGGCACAGTGTCTCTTTGAAGAACAGGCGATAAAGCATTCCTGAATCAGACGTCACAATCTCTATAATAAGAAGAGGTTCAAAGCTCTGTATTGAGGTACAGTGATATTGTAGTCACACTTAAGGACAGGTGGCACATATTTTACATTAAGAGCTGGGGACAAACTCTTCTTAAGAAAATGTGTCATAATCTCAGTAGTAAGGACAAGTCACACACTTTGTTTTAAGCATGCATTTCAACCACAGTAATAAAGCACATACAGGTAGATGCATCAAGCATTTTTACAAGCGCAAACGGTGGGAATAGCAAAATTTGGCCATTTGCTCCCCAAAAAATGGCATTTGAGATGCATCAAGGGTTCATGCACATGCAATTTAAGAATTCGCAAATAATTGCGAGTTTTCAAATAGCGATTGCATTTAAGGAATCGCAATTTGCGATTCCTTAAATGCAATGCATGAACCATTCCAAGATTGCGAATTCACAATCTGGGGCCGCTATTTACCGCGAAGTCAAACTACGTGGTAAATAGCAAAAACTTAGAAATTTGCACTTTAGTGCATTTTTCTAAGTTGTATGTTACACATACACATGTCCTTGGGACATGTGTATGTCACCATTGAACATTACCATTTCAGGGGAGCAACAGGGTGTTCTTCGGACACCCTGGCACCCTTGAAATTGCGGCACATTTGAGATTCGCTAATTGCTAATCGCAAATAAGGACTGACTCCCCATTCTTTCCTATGGGCATTTAGGCCCGTAGGAATGAATGGGAAAACCATTCCTTATTTGCGATTTGCAATTAGCGAATCGCAAATAAGGAATCAGTAGAAATCGCAAATAATATTGCAATTCCTACATGCATCCCGTTTTGCGAGTCTTTAATAGCGATTTCTTAAAATTCGCTATTAAGGACTCGCAAAACATAACTTTGATGCATCTGGGGGATAAACTTTGAGATTGCTTCACATATGTTGGTATGCTACATGAATTGTTAGTCTGACATCATCCAAGAAATGCAGTTTCTTTTTATTTTGATGAAAAAATGTGTGGTTCCACAATAGGAAACAAGGATATTGTTGCTTACATTTCAAATATGCGGCCTACTTTATAGGACGATAAAGCATTATTTTGCAAAATGAAAATCCTGCTTGATTAAATCTACTCATCATCAATTTGTCTTTATTTTGATTCAAAGAATCATAAAAGAATGCAACAATAAAATGTTATTCCGACATAGTTAATACATAGAAAAGTTCTTAAAAACAGAAATAATATTGCCAGTGGTACACATACATGGTAATTTAGAAAGAAATATGAAAATGAAAATTTCCATTTTATCTAAGAGGTTTTCCACTTATATGGACACATCGAATATACCATTCATCTCATCATAATACAGACTGAATATAACATTTTTTTCATTGGTTCTAGTGAATGTGAACATACTTTCCTAATCACAGGGGGTTGGGGACTTAGAGGTGGTGCTGACCCTGTTCATCCTGGAGTTTATTATGTGTGTAGTAGAAATGCTTATTACAGATTACCACAACATTGGTATGGGTGTTGTTATTTAGAAATAATTTTTCCAAAGATCTATCATGTGAATGAGAATCCTAAACCCAATGAAAATAAACTAACACAGAGTAAAAGGGGAATAAGTGCCGCAGAAATAGTGGGAGATATTTTTGGTGCATTGATACCTTCAGTTGGAGTAATTTTGAACTCACATAACATCAGAACATTGTCTATACTAGTTGATCATTTATCAACGGATACTGCTGGTGGGTTTTTAATGAATAATACGGAAATGGGGGCTATGAGATCCATGGTTTTGCAAAATTGACTTGCTCTTGATGTACTATTGGCAAAAGAGGGCTGAGTCTGTAGTATGTTAAAAATTCAACAATTGTGCCCTGATATTCCTGACAAAAGTAGGGAATTGGAGGGATATATTAGCAACGTTACACATTTACATAATGATTTATCAGAACTGAAGGTTGATGGTGCACGGGAAAAACTTGGTAAGGGTTTTTCCTCAGTAGCTTGTTAGGGAGAATACTAGCACCTATAATTGCTACAGTTATTGGCATACTAATGGTAATACTAATTTACACATGCTGTAAAAATAAGCAAACAGAGAATAAACGTAGAGCAAGAAAAGGGAAAAGAGAAGACATAGAGACGGAACAAAGAAAATGAGCTTGCTACGAACTAATGAGAGATCTAGAAGGTGTTAGGTTCAAACAGATAAAAACTATTTCTTTTTTAAATGCAAATCCAACCGCAATCTGATTTTCTCGATTTTATGATGGCTTGAGTCGCCTTTAAACAGGGGATTGATGAAGCATGATTTTGTTCAATGAAAATCATCTTTGAATAAATCTACTTATATTTGTCTTACTAATAAAATAATGACTAATAGTGTGAAAATTATAAACATAGGTGACAAATTCTTAGTAAATAAGTGTGAAACAAAGCACACAATAGAGGTTTTAGTGAAAAGTGCAAAATGAAGCACAAAACATATAGAAAAATGAAAGTTGCAATAAACGTGTGGAAAGCATGAATAAATAAACTTTCTTTCTTTCTGCCACCTAAGACATTTTGGAGAGAGAGAAGAAATGGAAATAATAAATAGAAAATGCTCATGAAAATATTATGCAAGAAGCTTATTTTTTTTACTTATAATTAGGGCTCCCGGTTTGCCGTTTTTATGGATTTTTACATATAAATATAGACGGAAAAGTATTTTTCCTTTGTCTGTATTTATATGTAAAAACAGCAAAATACGAGTACATTTTGCCGCGCTGCCTTGGTTCTAAGTTGCCGTGCCATGCCCCTGCTACGGTGCTGGGAGTTCCTTCCAGTGATGTACTGTGGACGTACTGTGGTTCAGGTTCTTGAAGTGACCCTGAGCCAATCCTGGTTGTTTCCAAGCGTCACAGTGCGGGCGTGCTAATACCTCCAGCCCTGCCTTTAAAGCCGCTCCTGCCTCTCTTTGTCCCTCTGCAGCCTCTGGCTTCTGCCCTCCCTCCCCCACCCCACGTATGAAGTGGCAGCAGCATCTGTTTGCATCCTTGTGTTTATTTTCGTTTTTTTTCTTGTTTTCTTGTGCTCTGCTTGGCTGCCGCACTGTAACCCCTGCTAGAAAAAAAAACTCTTTGCTGTAGAATTTTCTACACGAGGTTGGGAAAAAGTATGCGATTAAGTGTTTTTGTGTGTGGTGGCAGGGGCTGGGGGCAGGGCAAGGGGTCTAAGTCCCCCAGCACACAGACGAGTACAGACCCCCCCCTAATTCTGGGGCTTAATCACTGGCCTCTCTAAACTGACTATCTCTGTTCGCATCCTCGTGTTTATTTTCGTTTTTTTTCTTGTGCTCTGCTTGGCTGCCGCACCCTAACCCCTGCTGGTAAAAAAGCACAGTATGTTATGTATTGCATTATGTTATGATTTGGAAAATACATGTTGGACTGCCACATGGTACACGCAGATGCTCTTTCACATATCGGGCACGGCCACAACCATGGAATAGTTCAGCAAAATTCTTCAGCTTCATTTTCATTCAAAAGTGCATTGTTCGTGTCTTGACTAAGCAATGGCAATGCACATGCCCAGTTTCTTCTTTATATGCTTGTTGCTGTTTACTAGCAAGCCAGATGTAAATCAGACTCTCTCACTGTGCACATCCTACCAACAGATTCCAGTTTTTCTGCAGCTGTACTGGGTTTCTCTTCAACATTTCTCACATGCATATTTTGGAAGTGAAATATAACAATATTAAGTGTAATCTCAACATCTAATTCTCACTCTTGTTGCTGCGCTTTTACTGCATAAATACTGCTGCTAATTGGCCATGTCTGAACTGGGGTGGTGTGAAGTGCAAAAAAACGATGGATTTGGGCCCAGATCTCTGTACTGGGGTGAATGTATGACATTGATCTGCATTCTGTCCATCACCTGAGGTTTTTGCATTTGTCACCCCCAGTGGGATGGGAATGCTCAGACGTGAGTCCCATGCACTCCACACCACTGGATTAAAGCAAGCCGGGCTGAAGACGGCTGGAATGCCAGAAAACGGTCCTCGAAAGCTTGTTTCCGGACCAGGGAAGGCATGGCTTGGCAGTTCGGGCTGGACTGTTCCCATGAGGCACAGGGTCAGACTGATTTGCATATGGCCATGTCTGAACTGGGGTGGTATGGAGTGCACAAAAACGATGAATTTGGGCCCAGATCTCTGTATTGGGGTGAATGTATGACATTGTTCTGCATTCTGTCCATCACCTGTGGTTTTTGCATTTGTCACCCTGAGTGAGATGGGTATGCTCAGACGTGAGTCCCATGTACTCCACACCACTGGATTCAAGCAAGCCTGGCTGAAGAGGGCTGGAATGCCAGAAACCGGTCCTCGGAAGCTTGTTTCCGGTCCAGGGAAGGAATGGCTTGGCAGTTCGGGCTGGACTGTTCCCATGAGGCACAGTGTCAGACTGATTTGCATATGGCCATGTCTGAACTGGGGTGGTGTGGAGTGCAAAGAAACAATGGATTTGGGCCCAGATCTCTGTACTGGGGTGAATGTATGACATTGTTCTGCATTCTTTCCATCACCTGTGGTTTTTGCATTTGTCACCCCGAGTGAGATGGGTATGCGTAGACATGAGTCCCATGCACTCCACACCACTGGATTCAAGCAAGCCGGGATGAAGACGGCTGGAATGCCAGAAACCGGTCCTCGGAAGCTTGTTTCCGGTGCAGGGAAGGCATGGCTTGGCAGTTTGGGCTGGACTGTTCCCATGAGGCACAGGGTCAGACTGATTTGCATATGGCCATGTCTGAACTGTGGTGGTGTGGAGTGCAACAAAACAATGGATTTGGGCTCAGATCTCTGTACTGGGCTGAATGTATGACATTGTTCTGTATTCTGTCCATCACCTGTGGTTTTTGCATTTGTCACCCCGAGTGGGATGGGTATGCTCAGACGTGAGTCCCATGCACTCCACACCACTGGATTCAAGCAAGCCGGGCTGAAGACGGCTGGATTGCGAGAAAACGGTCCTCGAAAGCTTGTTTCCGGACCAGGGAAGGCATGGCTTTGCAGTTCGGGCTGGACTGTTCCCATGAGGCACAGGGTCAGACTGATTTGCATATGGCCATGTCTGAACTGGGGTGGTGTGGAGTGTACAAAAACGATGGATTTGGGCCCAGATCTCTGTACTGGGGTGAATGTATGACATTGTTCTGCATTCTGTCCATCACCTGTGGTTTTTGCATTTGTCACCCTGAGTGGGATGGGTATGCTCAGACGTGAGTCCCATGCACTCCACACCACTGGATTCAAGCAAGCCGGGCTGAAGATGGCTGGAATGCCAGAAACCGGTCCTCGGAAGCTTGTTTCCGGTCCAGGGAAGGCATGGCTTGGCAATTCGGGCTGGACTGTTCCCATTAGGCACAGGGTCAGACTGATTTGCATATGGCCATGTCTGAACTGGGGTGGTGTGGAGTGCAAAAAAACGATGGATTTGGGCACAGATCTCTGTACTGCGGTGAATGTATGACATTGTTCTGCATTCTGTCCATCACCTGTGGTTTTTGCATTTGTCACTCCGAGTGGGATGGGTATGCTCAGACGTGAGTCCCATGCAGTCCACACCTCTGGATTCAAGCAAGCCGGGCTGATAACGGCTGGAATGCCAGAAACCGGTCCTCGGAAGCTTGTTTCCGGTCCAGGGAAGGCATGGCTTGGCAGTTCGGGCTGGACTGTTCCCATGAGGCACAGGGTCAGACTGATTTGCATATGGCCATGTCTGAACTGGGGTGGTGTGGAGTGCAAAAAAACGATGGATTTGGGCCCAGATATCTGTACTGGGGTGAATGTATGACATTGTTCTGCATTCTGTCCATCACCTGTGGTATTTGCAATTTTTTTCTTGTGCCAGTAGATTTTCTTTAGGATAGTTCTTTGGTTTCATTAGAGGTGTCCTAGTACAGAAGTTGGAGTGTTGCATTGGAATGTGGCATGCACGGGAGAACACGTTTCCCTATGCCTCCAGATATGCCATGAGTTACATCAGTGGACCAACATCTCAAATTACGAAGTAGGAGTGAAGCAAAACTCAGGAAAAGGGTACTATGTTGGTTCATTTGTATAGATCTAAGATTTTAAACTCCAAGGGCAGGGGTTTAAGAGTTAGGCATGGATGACATTTCCATTTCTCCTGCGTAATCTTGCCTACTTTCATATTACACTTATATTACACTAGCAGCCCGTCCCGACGTTGTCCGGGTATGAATTGCTGCTGGCCAGTAGTATATTGTTTGTAGAATTTCGTTTTGATAGCATTTCTTATCTGTGACAGGCCTGTGAAACGCTCCGATTCACAGTGCACTGCTGATGCACTTAAGAGTGCGTGTTCAGTAGTATGTGAACTCGAGTTTCCCTACTTTATTTTTCCTTGCAATATTATACAGCGCGAACTCGACAACATGGCATGAGCACAATTTACATTACAGAAGAACACATTCATTTGGGGTAGGCAAGGGGAGACAAAGCGATTTGCCTGGAATCACAGGATGTTGAGCTGATGCCGAGATTCGAACGTAGCTCCCCAGCTCTAAAGTTCTCAATTCTAGAACTTGTGGCGGGAGGTGTGTCTAAAAGTGAATGTCGGTGCTGGCCATCAATGAGAGAGACCTGTGCATTTTTCAAATGGGTGGTAAAAAAAATGAGTATGTTGCTGGAGGTGTGGGCCGCCGTGCCACCAATGTACTTACCGGGGGAGGGTAAACACCCATTATTCCGCAACTTTCTTTCTGGATACCATCACTCCGCATACTTTCATTACGAAAGTACCATGACTCCGCAATGCCATTATAACGCATGGCATTACATTTTATATACTTTTACCACGCATACATTTACAACGAAATTCGTTGTAAATGCATGAATGGTAAAAGCATATTTTTTTAATGTTTGGATAATGTAAGTATGGGTATAGGGGTATATGTTTTGGGGTACTGAGGTATATGTTTTGAGGTGTTTGGGTATTTTAAGGGTTCAAATATAGTTTTTGGTTATGGAGTACAGGGGTAGTTTTAGGGTTTAGGGATAGGTATGGGTTTTGGGGTACAAAGGTATTTTTAGGGTTCAGGGCTAGGTTTGGGTTTTGGGGTACAGGGGTATTTTAAGGTTCAGGGGTAGGTTTGGGTTTTGGGGTACAGGGTTATTTTTAGGGTTGAGGGCTAGGTTTGGGTTTTGGGGTACAGGGGTATTTTAAGGTTCAGGGGTAGGTTTGGGTTTTGGGGTACAGGGTTATTTTTAGGGTTGAGGGCTAGGTTTCGGTTTTGGGGCACTGGGGTATTTTTAGGGTTCAGGGGTAGGTTTGAGTTTTGGGGTACAGGGGTATTTTAAGGGTTCAGGGCTAGGTTTGGGGTTTGGGGTACAGGGGTATTTTAAGGTTTGGGGTAGGGGTGGGTTTTGGGGTATAGTGGTATTTTTAGGGTTCAGGGCTAGGTTTGGGGTTTGGGGTACAGGGGTATTTTTAGGGTTCATGGGTAGGTTTGGGTTTTGAGGTACAGGGGTATTTATAGGGTTCAGGGCTAGGTTTGGGTTTTGGGGTACAGGGGTATTTTTAGGGTTTAGGGATAGGTTTGGGTTTTGGGTTACAGGTTATATTTATAGGGTTAAGATGGGTTAGTGTTTAAGGGTGTTGGGGTATTTAAAGGAATAAGGGTGGGTTGTGATTATGGGGTGCAGGGGTATTAAAGGGGGCACAACGCAGACACGCCCTCAAAGGACTACTTTATTGTGTGTTGTGATTGGTGCTGTGGTTCCTGAGATTACTAGCCTCAAAGGTTTGGGCTCTCTCTTTATTATATTAAGTATGGATTTCAGAAATTATGCTAGTACTCCACATTGCTTAGTAATGCGCTGCTTGAAACAAAATAAAGCACACAGGAACAATGATAATGCTGAGGGCTGCTGGTTATGGCGCTTGTGTTTTTTGCACTATTCTTTAGGGCGAAATGTGTTCTCAAACCATACTATGCAAGGACACATTTCACTCTGAAATTTAGCACCAAATGCCATGTATTTATTATTAGTATGAGCACACTGTTTAAAAGAGAGGTTGTCAATTTTGAATTGGTGGGCCCACTTGGCCTTTCATCCTTATCAGGTCGATAAAACACTTAGGGGGTCATTAGGATGACAGGCGGACTTTGTCCGCCCGCCATCCTGTCGGAATTTGCGACCGCCCGCCATAAGGGTGGGGGTCCTGTGGGGGGTATTAGGATATGCCCGCCACAGTGGCGGGCACATCCTGCATTTTAGCATTGTTTCGGGCGGTGCTCTCAGCACCGCCCGCCACAATGCTAAAAATGCATTTCAGCATTTGCATTAACAAAGCGGCAGGCACCGCGCGGTGCCTGCTGCTTTGTTAATGCAAATGAAGGGGGGTACCACAGTTACCCCCTGTGTGCACCCCCACCTATACTTCACTCTGGGGGCCTGCAGGGGGCCCCCAGAGTTAAGACCGCTTGCCTTTCTGTGGCGCCATCGGCGCCGCGGAAAGGCACCTCACAACAACCATCAAAATATGGCTGGCGGTGTCTGCCACCATATTATTCCTTTTCCGCCCCAGCCGCAAGGCGACCGGGGCAGATAAGCGGGGGACGGTCTTTCCGTCTGCTGAGGTCCCCCCGCCATACTAATATGGCGGGGGGGGGGAAACTAGTGTGGATGTCGGGCGGATTGCCCCCGCCAGGCTAGCGGGGGCAATCTGCCCGACATCATAATGGGCCACCTAGTTTTAAGTCAGTATGGTCTATGCCTACGATGAGGGTAACTGTTAAGAAAAAAAGCACATCATAAAACAACAAAAAAACACCATTTGTCTAGCTGTCTCCCCACTGGAAAAATTTGAATTTGAAACCTTAAATAAAGCTTTTTTTAACTCTGAGGAAATCCAGAAAAATAAGGCAACCACTGCACTACATTAACAAACCAGAAAGAGCCTCAAAGTACTCAAAGTCTCTTGAAATGCACATGTGCTTGTACTACAATGGCAACGTTTTCAGATGAATGTATTGTGTTGACCAGTAACAACCGGGCGCAGGTGTGCCTTGTCAATTTAAATAAATGTGGAAAAATACTAGCTGTAGCGTCGTCTTTTGCTTGTGGCAAAAATAAATGTGGATAAATACAGAAAAAATGCCCAAAAAATATATATGGATAAATACAGACGGAAATGGCAAAAAAATAAATACCATATTAATCAATAAATGGACTACTTAAAATAATATTTGTAGGTATAATAGAAAACAATGATTCTTTTGCATAATGATCTTTTATGAAACTATCGTCACAACTAAAATGTATTTTATTTTCTTAGAGTGAGATGCATTACAAAATCCTATGAAGGCCTCAAAATCTTGCTTGAATTATATTTTATTTTCTTAAAATGTAGGCTTCGGGAGAAAAATGTATTTTGTCCTTCACTAGATTTAAATTGCTGTGTTAGTTTGTTTAGCGGTGCACAAATTAATCTCAAGGAATAGCCTCTTGATTATTTACTGTGAATGAACTCGTTGGATGAAAGTTACAAACCGGCGTAACGTGCGCGAGGATGTGTGTAATGTTGCAAGATGTTTTCCTTCTTCTGCGAAAGGATGACCTCATTAGAACTAATAATTACTTTCTTCAATAAACTTTGTCGAGTTAGTATAGTCAGATGATCACCTTGTTCTGAAAGTCAACTTTACCATTTTAGATTCTATTGCAAGTAAGTGTAAGACACATTTCTCTAGCTGTTCCCTTTCCTATTCTAGCCTTTAGAGGTTGCGCAAAGGTGAATCGCTGATAGTCTATGGAAGAGCCAGGCCTTGCAACAGTGAAAGTAGAATTTGGGAGATGTTCACTGTTAGACCATTTAACACTTAAAGTACAGATGCATTATGCCCTATGAGCTGAAAGGGCCTACTCTGGTGGAGACTTACATGTAATAAACATGTAGGTTTTTGGCTTTGGCAGAGGTTTATCCTGCTAAGTCCACATGGTAGTCTTAAAACTGCAATTGCAGGCTGCAGAAGTGCAGGTCTTAGACATAAGTTTAGGACTACAGTAGTGGGTGACACAATAAAAGTTGCAGCCAACTAGTTTCTTTTAATGCACAGGCAGTGGGTACCACAGTATCACTTGCCTGGGATTTACATGTAAATGTGCCAAACAGGTATATACCAATTAAAGCATGATTTTGGAGAGAGAGCGCACTTACTTTAGCACTGGTTAGCAGTGAAAAAGTATGCAGAGTTCTAAAGCCAACAAACAAATTCAGCAACAATAGGACCAAACAGCAAAAAGTCTGGGGAATGACCACTCAAATGATTTTTGGTCCAACAGCCCAGATTTATCAAGCTGTTGTGTTGTTCTTGCGTTGTGCATGGTAACGCAAGGACAATGCAAAGACTACAGTAATATTTAAACAGCCACACAAGGGGTAATTTGAATCACCCTGTGTGGCTTTGTAAAGAAATGTAAAGCCACACAGCTGCTTGTGCTGCATTACATTACATTTCAACCTGGGAGGCATTCAATTGGTGAAACATTGTAATTGTACTTTTCACGTTCGATACCCCTTCTGCATCTGCTTTCGACCCGCTGAAATCCTGCCTACGAGACATTTCCAACTGGATGGATGCTAATTCCCTCCGTCTCAACGCAGGAAAAACGGAGATTCTGTTTTTCAACTCTCCTTCTCCCTTGGATGCCAGCCTGTGGTGGCCTGAAGACGTGTGCCAGGCCCCCACGCCTAAAAACTCGGTGAAAAACCTAGGAGTACGCTGGGATACCCACCTCAGCTTCGATACCCAGGTACAAACAGTCGCAGCCTCATGCTTTGCCAAAATCAGAACAATCAAACGGCTTATTAACTATCTGCCGGAGGAATGCCGCAAGACTGTGATCCAGGCATTAATCATATCCCATCTTGATTATGCAAATGCCCTTTATCTTGGTATCACAGCTGGCCTTTGTTACAAATTGCAGACGGTTCAAAACGCCGCTGCGCGGCTGGTGGAGAGAATTCCTGCCAGACACCATATCTCCCCTCACCTCCGTAAACTGCATTGGCTGCCCATTGCGAAAAGATGCGTATTTAAAGCAATGACGCTGGCATTTCGTGCATCTAAAGGGAATGGGTTGGCCCATCTGAAAAATACTCTTCGCCCTTATACCAAATCCAGGGCACTACGCTCCAACTCCTTATTTTTCCTTGAAACTCCCCGATTTAAGCGTTCCCGTGCTGGTGGAAAAACCTTTGAGGTCTGTGCTACCAAGCACTGGAATAAGCTTCCGTTAGCTCTTCGCACATGCCAGACAGAACCAGTATTTCGTAAATCCCTTAAAACCCTTCTTTTTTCCTCCTAGTTTGGTACCTCCGACCTGTCCCTCTAGTTTTCAGAGTCTTCCAGCGCCGGGATGCCCCGTTGGGGCCGCTGCGCGCTTTACAAAACACACTAATAATAATAATAATAATAATAATAATAGCATTTTTATAGCCCTTACTATCCCTGACTTGTGCTTTTCACAAGTAGCACACCGCACCAGAACCCAAAAGGGATTAGTGGTGAATTAGTATAGAGAAGTATTGAACTAATTTGTGCGGTGGACATTTGAGTCTATTAGTTGGATTGAAAGGAATAGTGAAGAGATAGAGGAGGAAAGGGTATATAAAGTCTGTAATTGGAGATCATAGCAGTGGGGGAGGTTTGGAATCAGTAAAGGGGAGATGGAGTTAGAGTGTGAGGTGAGATTTCGGATGAGTCTTAGAGGGACACATGAGGGAAGGGTTTAGAAAGGCTTGTTTGGGAGATCTGAAAAGTTAAGAGGTTTTAGATAATGCAAGCAGCTGTAGAGGAGGGAAGAGTATAGAAAGAGTTATTTTGGGTATCAAAGTAGCAGAATGGGGTTTGGGATGAGTCATAGAGTGGATGTAGAGAATATATTGAGAGAGGTATGGGGTAAGAAATAGGGTAGTGCATTGGCAAGAGTAGTAGAATGAGGTTTGGGATTAGTCAAAGAATGGAGGTAGAGAATATATTGAGGGGGTATAGGGTTAGATACAGAGTAGTGCACTGGAGATGATGAATTTGAAGTAGAGTATTAATATAAAGATATATAAGTACATGGAGGGATATATGTATAATGAAGGTAATATAACTGGATTTAAATTGTATGAGATTGGGGGAGGGTACAAACTGCAAGAACAGGGGATGAGAAAACTACACCTAAAATTGTTAGTCGCACTCCCCATATGCAACCATGTTCTTATGTCTACATACTTCCATACTGCAGTCCAGTTTCATTTCCCTCTTCCTGCTCTGAAGTGAACAGCTTGATGCAGATGAGGCATATTGTCATAGTACTGAAGCAGTCTGTGGTTACTGGGCAGTGCTCAAGTGTCTTAGTCCAGTACAGCCAGAGTTTCAAAGTCCTAGGTACTTCTGCGATACTCAAAAGTTCCATAGCTTCCTATTTTTTTGACCGGACTCCTAGTGCTGAACCAAAGTCAAGCTGTCATGGATTTATTCAGAAGGCAGGTATATTTTACAATACACTATAACCATCACAGTCACAAAATACCCAATTGAATGTCAACATTTTAGGAAACAGATCTTTGTTTTCACTACAGAAAAATGGAGTAAAATTATGAATAGAACAGAGTTCAAGCACATTTTGGCGCAGGTATACAACTCACTGTTATTACTGTGCTACTTCCTGTCACTGCAGATTGCATGTAATATTCTATAATGTCCCATAAGAACACAGCTGTACTCCTGTTAACTAAAATATTCTTCTAGCAGCAGTTTGCTCATGAGGAAATCTCCCACCTATGTACATGTCACTTGTGACAGATCAGTGTTTCCCTTCATTGTCACATCAAAGGGATTTTCTAGAACAATATCTGTGCAGCTGGTACGGGGATTTACAAGAAAAGTAATCTCAAGTCATAAGATAAGCAGGGATGAGGTATTTCTATCGCCCAATGCCCAAGACAAGTTGATTTTCCTCGAGGGCAATATGCTTTTTTCATATCCGTTTTGTCCAATAGACAACTAGATATGAGTTTAGAGACAAAGAAGCCTGCCTGTACTGTTCCCCAGAAATGGTTTGGCGCAATTCGATACAGAAATCGTCCCGTCCTTACGTGCAAACTATCTTCATTTAGTGGTCTAACTTCATGTTAGAACTAAAAGGTTTGGCATTTATCCTCATTTGAAGGCGAATCAATTCGATATTTGGGAACCTTTTGGATACTAAACTGACTGAATCTGTTTCATGACATGTGACCATCATTCAAGTAATTTGTCCAAGCAACTGCTTTGCTGCAAGTCTCTTTTTTAGCATGCTCCATTGGTTAATATATTTTTGTGTTTCAACTGTGGCTCTCCTGATGAAGGTGCTTGGGTTGCCGAAAACGCACGTAGACTCGATCCCATGAAGATTCACCATGAATCTAAGCCATCAACTTTTCATCTCAAATGTATCCTTGCTGTGCAATGTTTGATGCATTACTATATGATATGTTCAAAGTAACATTATCTGCAAATATTGTAAGGACATTTTCTTGCAGAATGTTCTAGATTGTATAAATTATAATTTTGAAGGAAGATAAGTTTTATGGACCAATATCACTAGGATCTGTAAATGTTGATGGTACATCGAGGTAAATGTTAAGGTGAATGAAAGATGTGAATATGGATTTTTTGTGTTTCAGTTATTAACAAATTTGTGAATATTGTGTAGGCCTATGTTATTGGTTTTAAACACAAATTCTAACAATAAAGCATAGTTAATTTTTCTTCGGGTAACTTGGCCATAATATACGTATATTATATATTTTGAAGTAAACAATTGAGTGCCTAGGGATTTTCGAACACAATAATAGTTTTCCCTAGAGCTTGACATACACTGGGCTGTAGAGCACTGGGAAAGTGGCAAACGAAGGAGCAGGACAATGTAGATCGTTGTGAAATGGTTGCGGGGAGGAAGGGGAGGCTACTCATGTTGGCCTAGCTCTCTGCTGTCATCCATTAGCTCTTTCTGCTCTCAGCCATTAGCTCCCACTCTTTACTCCGACATGGAAAATAATAGAGGCTATGTTTTTTTACAGGACAGTCGAGGACCCCTTGACATTCCAAGTACGGCTGCTCCTGGAGAACACGGTAGTCTGGCTGTGCACTGCACCATTCTGCACTTCTCCCAGACTCAGATGTACCAGTGGATCAAGCACTGGGAAGTATGTAGAATCGCAGTGGAGCACAGCACAGCTTTTATTTGTTATCCCTACATCCGGGCTGTGGTCCTCATGCCCATCCTTCAACGCCGTTCAAAAAAAAGATATGTTAGTTCTTTCAATGTGGTGGCACATATTAATAAGGACAGGCCTGAATGACTTATAATACACTTTTCTTTTTTATCAGCTAATAGAAGCAAGCATAAGTGTATGACAGGTGGTGCTCTGATGATGGATACCTGGGCCCCAATGTAAAATGATTGTTACTCATGGTGGGGCGGGCAAAGAAGCCTGTGAACAACCAGCACTATTAAGCAAACTGCACAAGTAAATAAACGTGGGGGCATATTACCAAGCAATAGCGATAATTATCGCTATTGCTTGGTTCGAGACAAAAATTAACCGCTGCGCTGCGGCGATTTTTACCGCAAATAAACCTTGGTGTTACCAAGGTTTATCGCAAATGCGATAAAAATCGCCGCAATGCATGAATATCGCTGAAAAGTCAGCGATATTCATTCATTACCGAGCTAATGCTCTTAGCCATGTTATCCACCTCCCATTGGATAACATGGCTAAGAACTGCTCAGGGCAGGTGTTAGTTTTTGGAGATATTCGCGCTTAGCGCGATTATCTCCAAAAGTTGGTAATAGGAGATAGCGATGTTAGCGGCTGTTTTCAGTCGCTAACATCTTGGCACGCCCACTTTGCATATCATTAGTGATAAATATCACTGACATGCAAAGTGGGGCCCAAGATGGTCGCTATCTCCTACTAGCTGTCGCTAACTGGTGTTAGCGACAGCTAGGTAATAGGGAGATAATTTTATCTCTGCTTTCTTGGATTTTAAAGCCAAAAAAGCGGAGATAAACCCCCTTGATAATATGCCCCCTGATTCGCAGATTACTCATAAATCACAAAAGGAGTCATACAAACCACTGAGCTATTGTTCAAAAGCTTTACTTGCATCGTTGAATATTGCTGGAGTTACGTTTTTTAAGGGGTGCAAGTTTAGAAAGTATTACTTATCTGTTCACTCTTTGTACCGATTTTGGACATTTCCTTTGAAGGACACAATAGTCCATTTATTTATTTTTACTTCGTGAGTTATTGCACCAGCTGCAGATGTTTGGGGCAGCTGGTCTCTGCAGCACCTAGCTATGAGACTCTTCTGCCAGATGCACTGAGAGGTGATTCTGCCATCCTGTTCGGCTACTGCCTGTGCTGTACTTTTGCTTGTATGAGAGGCACATGCACTGAGAACTATAGACACCATAATAACCCCATCTCGCCTGTCCAGGAAAGTAAAAGAGGGCAAATTCAAATATTAGCAACAGTATGACTTAGTAACCAACTGCAAACATTATCTCCTTATAATTATGGCAGCCATGCTCAGAGGTTTTGAAACTGTAAAATTTCAATAGATCTGCTGCTGGGAGTGGTGCAACTGTCCTTTTCCTTTTAAATAGCAACATTGCTAAGAAGTAGGGATTCTTCCCCAATAAACAACATCAACTTTGCTAAATGCATGTGCTGTCCTGTACTGTTAAAAGTGCATGAACCATCCCGGGAAATGCAGGAATCGTTGCCAAGGAACATAAGAAATAGTGTCTCAGGACCATTACTAACCGCCTGGAATACCCTTGCACCAGTCTGTTCAAACATTTTAAAAGAAGCACAGAGTAGTAGAACAAAAATTCCCAGTCAATACACTGCATCAAGACACTTCTCTACATTTGAAAATGTTTCATAAGTAAACTGGCTGATAATTGTGTGCAGTGCATAGTCAACTTTTGCACACCTGCAGTAAAACTAATAAATCAGATTTGTTACCTCACCATGTAATGCACATTGAGACTTGCACGTGAAGTATGGTGCGGTAATCACAGTACAGGCAAACTCTGTGCCACTCAGTCTAACTGATTTCAGAAGTAGGTGGGGCAAGTGGATATTTGTACGGGACCAGTGGATTTCAGTAACGTTTTGTCCCTCAGACACGTAGAATTTTTAAACACTTCTACACCCTGATAAGGACTTTCTGCTGTTCTAAACTAAGATTTCGAATTTACAGCAGCCGTTGCTAAAGTATTAGGGCCTAGGATCCACCACTCATTTCCCAACTGTCACTGGGATCGACAACAGTGACGTCACATTATCCCAGTAAATTATCTGCAGAGTTTAACATTCATCACAGCTGTGACATCATGGCTTCCATAAAGGTTGTTCCTGAGAACGGACAGTTGGAGTCCCACAACATAATGTTTAGGGCACAGACAATTGTCTACAAAGAATTCTGCAACTATGGTCCCCCTTTTTCAACAGAAAACCTTTGACACTTTGTCACAATGCACTCCAAGATCCTCATCAACACTTCAGCTAAGCACCCTGGAACAACACATTAGAATGGGTGGTAACAAACTTTAGTGCTTGCGGCTGCTCTGGACTTCACTGCCTAAAGGCCACAGCATCATTGATAACCTGTTTGCATAATAGGTGCAGGTCATAAACCACATACTTGCAATGCAGACCTCTCAGTAAGGACTTAGGTGCAAACAGATATTACTATAACAATGAATACTCCAGTTCGTGAAAGCATGTACTCACTGAGAAACAGTAAGCAATGTTTTTGAGCAAAATTCTACCTGTATTCTAATGATAAGAATGAAGAAGCAGTAATGACATTCACTTATTTTACATCTATTAAAACGTTCATGTTACAGGAGAGCCACTGAAGAACATGCCATGAAGAATGCCACAACAGTTATTTTTAATGTAAGAAACATGTCAGCAGCACTCTGTGCAAATGTTAGGGTCAGTTCCCATGCATCCACCCATCAGCCGTGAATTTTTGCACATTTCCAGATTGCCTAAAGCTAGTAAACCTGGTAATGCTTCAAAATGCTACACATTCCCCAGTGAGGCTTTACGCAGAGAAATATCTTTCTCGTGTTTGTCCTTTTACAGTATGTCCAATTATGCATAGTGGAATTCAGAACGCTGGGAATAGGTAATTCGCTGCACTATTCTTGAAAGCCTATGTCTAGTGAAGCCTTCCAGTGTTAGTATTGGTAAGGTTTTGTGTACCTCAGAAGTATGTTTATACAGAGAATTTAAGGCCACATTAACAAAATGGTTTTAGCAGTTGTGAAAAGAGAATCGGGCAATGACCGCTAAATAGATTTTTTACATGTACTAACCCTATTTTGTGAGTTAGTAACCTATTACCAAATCGCATAAGAGGGTTTGTGAGTTGGTATTAGGAATGGGAGAGGTAAGGGCGCTCCTTCATAATAGCAAGTCGCAAGTGGATGCATGAATGTTTTGCAACAGGAATGCGGTCGCAAAACATTTGCAGTGTACAACCAACTTCAAAATAGTGGTAACCCATTCGCAAAAGGGAAACGGGACCGAAGGACACCTTACCCTATGTGAATGTGGACATAAATATTTTTTAAGAGCAGGCAGTGGTCCCAAGGACCACTGCCTGCTCTTAAAAAATGAAAAGAAAACTTTTAATTTTAGTTTTTGAAATGCATCCCATTTTCCTTTAAAGGAAAATGGGCTGTATTACAAAAAAAATGCTTTTTTGAAAAAGCAATCACAGACATGGTGGTCTGCCGACCACAGCAGGCCACTATCCCTGAAATCAGCGGTGGATGGCAGTGGTAGGAGCAGTGGGCGGGGCAGGGTGTGGGTTGGTGGAAGGCGACAGACGACGGGATAGGTAATATTACATTGAAAAACCACTTACCTTGCCCTTGCCGTATTTCGAGTCGATGCGGCGAGCGCGAGGTAAGCATTTTTTTTGTTGTTGTTAATATTACCTATCCCGTTGTCTGCTGACTTCCACCAACCCCCACGCCGTCCCAACCCCCCTCCCCATCGCTCTTACCTTTGACAGCCACCACTGCCTGTGATTTTGGCCATTCCCAAAGAACCACAAATTGCAACCTGCCTGATGAATTGTTATGATGTTTTTATCTTTCAGTCTCTGCATCCTGCTGCGCAAGGTTGGCTGGTCACTTTTGGAACTCAGTAACGTTCCAGGTGTTTTGGTCATTCTTGCAGTGGCGGTTGCTGAGGCAGGAGTGTGGGAGCCCTGTCATTGAAGAGGATATAATAAACGTACCTATTTGGGATCAACTATGTTTATCAATATTCCTGGTGATAATCTTCAAAGTGATTATCCCAAGCTCTTCTTCAGCGGGGAACCAAGCCATTTTCTCGTCCATCTCAATTCATCAGCTGTGGAATTCCCTGGTTTGCCGTATTTGACATTATTTTGAACTTCTCTGTGGTTGTCGGCTACTGTCTACTCACTGAAGGTACGGTCTTCATTTATTCTTTTTTCTTTTTTTTCGGATTGGCAAGTTGGTTACGCGTGCATCTATCCACTGCATGTTGCCAAGCAACCACATCGCGGTCTCACTTGTGTCAAGTACATCATCATCACTCTTACGCTTGTCACGTAGCGTGCAGCCATTTTGTGTCCATTTTTGTGCCGATTTTGCCAATCATTGCAAACAGTGAGTTTTCAGTGAAACAACAATTACTTCGTCATCACGCTTACGCTTTTTACGCAGCGTGCAGTCATTTTGGGTACAATTTTCCACCGATTTTGCCAATCTTTGTCAACCACGAGTTATTATAAAGACAACCAGTTTTCATTACAGCTCTGGTGTTTACACTCTTCGTTTTGGATTGTTATCGCTTAAATCCCCATCATTGTAATAGTATTTGCAGATACTACTTATAGTAACAAGGGTAATCTGCACATCATATTTTGACTGCTTTATTTAGTCAAACTATAACACCTCCTCCAGCCTTTCTTATTGAAGGTGACACTACTTCAATTGAATAGGAGAAATGGATTGGGATTTTTGAAAATTATCTTGAGGCAATTGATGGCCTCAGGTTCCAAGCTTCGAGAAAAAAAGCTATTTTGTTACATTTTCTAGGAAAAGCTGGCCACCACATCTTTAAGTTTTTTGTTCTTCATCAGACAATGATCCAAAGGCTTGTAACTTGAAATCTAAGTCTTCTTCAAAATCTAAGTCTAGAGGAGCTTTCTCTGATAACAAAAGCAAATTTGTTGGTTACTATCGTTGTGGCAGTATGGCTCATGCGGCGGATTTTTATGGTTGTTTTGCTCGAGATAAAATGTGTAAGAAATAAGGGAAAATATGTCATATCAACAAAGCCTGTAGAAATCCATCTAAGAATAGAGTTGCTTTTGTTGATGAAGATTCTCTCTCTCCAGACATTTCTCTTTGTGTTGAAGATAATTGTCCTGAGATTTTACAAAGACCTAAAGCAACCTTTGTTTTGAATAGTGTACCTATAACACTTTTAGTTGATCCAGGTTCAATGTTTACCATCATTCCTTTTCACATTTGTAAGGATTGCTGGCCTAATAATATGCTTTCTAATAGTGATATTACACATAAAGCTTATGGTGGTGAGGTCATTAATATTAGGGAAGTCATGCAACTACTTTTGAATTTAAATGGATAACTGCGTTAGGTAAAGTGTATATTTCTGATGATGGCCCTGCAATACTTGGTTGGGTTCAACAACATGATCTGCATATCATTATAGATCCCAGATCTGATGAATACGTTTTGGTTGTTGAAGATTTTCCCAATATTGATTCAGTATTGTCAAAATACAATGATGTATTTTGCACCGATCAAGGTAAACTTTTGGGGTATGTTCACGAAATTAAGCTCAAATACGGTGCTCATCCTGTCAAACTCTTAGACGAATTCCCATTGCTATCCGGCAAGACGTCAAGGAAATGCTTGAGGACATGCAGAAGCAAGATATTATCGAACCGGTCGAAGCCTCGGAATGGCTTTCTCTGGTGGTAGTTACCCAAAAGAAGGATGGCAAACTTCGCTTCTGTGTGGACCTCAGGTCTCTTAATCAGAATATTATTGTAGATACATTTCCCCTCCCTAACATCTCCGAGATGGTTCTCTTGATGGATAAGGCATTTCTTTTAGCAAACTTGATCTTAGATCAGCGTATCATCAAGTAGTATTACAACCTGATTCTCACAAGTTAACAGCATTTTTGACCATTGAAGGGGTGTTTCCATTTAAAAGACTTCCTTTTGGACTAGCCTCTGCGGTTAGTGTTTTCCAACGTATGATGCATTCTCTTTTAAACGGTTTAAAACACATAAATTACTTTCAAGATGACATTCTTATCACTGGTAATGATGAATTTGAGCATAATTGTAATTTAGCCAAAGTGTTACAAATTTTACTTAATGCTGGTCTTACTTTGAGAAAAGATAAGTGTACATTTTTATTGACCGAAGTAGACTATCTGGGTTACACCATTTCTCAAAATGGGGTCAAACCAAAGGAAGATTTTTTAAAAGCCATTAGATTTGCAGCCACTCCCTCTAACAAGGATCAACTTAAATCGTTCTTGGGGTTAGTTGAATATTACTCCAAATTTGTTTCTAATTTTGCACATAAGTTCAAGTTAAAGTTCAAGTTCAAGAATTTATATAGTGCACTACTCACCCAGAGGGTCTCAAGGCGCTTGGGAAGGGGGTTCATTATTTGTTGAATAGCCAGGTTTTAAGTTCTTTTCTGAAGGAGATGTGGTTCTGTGTAAGGCGGAGGTGAGTGGGGAGTGAGTTCCAGGTCTTTGCCGCCAAGTAGGAGAAGGATCTACCACCCATGGTGGATCTTTGGATACGTGGAACTGCGGCGAGGCCTTGATTGGAGGATCTCAGTTGGCGGGTGGGTGTGTAGAAGGATAGTCGAGTGTTGAGATATTCGGGACCTAGTTTGTAGAGGGCCTTGTGTGCATGGGTGAGGAGACGGAATGTTATTCTCTTGTTGACGGGAAGCCAGTGGAGCTCTTTCAGGTGGCCGGTAATGTGATCTTGGCGAGGGATGACCAAAATGAGTCTTGCTGATGCGTTTTGGATGCGTTGGAGTTTTTTCTGTAATTTGGCTGTGATTTCGGCGTAGAGGGTGTTTCCGTAGTCTAGTCGACTCATTACCAGTGCGTGGGTTACAGTCTTTCTTGTCTCTGCAGGAATCCAGTGGAATTTTATTTTGAGCATACGAAGTACGTTGAAGCAGGAGGATGAGACGACGTTGACTTGATTGGTCATCGAGAGTAAAGAGTCTAGAATGAAGCCAAGGTTACGTGCATGGTCCGTGGGTGTGGGTGCTGAGCCCAGATCTGATGGCCACCATGAGTCGTCCCAGGCAGAGGGGGTGATCCTAGGATGAGCACTTCCGTTTTGTCCGAGTTGAGTTTAAGGCGGCTGTCTTTCATCCATACGGCTACTTCTTTCATGCCTTCGTGAAGATTGGTTTTGGCGGTGTTGGGGTCTTTGGTGAGGGAGAGGATCAGCTGGGTGTCGTCCGCGTAGGAGATGATGTTGAGGTTGTGTTGACGCGCGATGGAAGTGAGTGGACTCATGTAAACGTTGAAGAGGGTGGGACTGAGTGATGATCCTTGTGGTGCACCGCAGATGACTGCGGTGGCCTCTGATTTGAACGGGGAAAGTCGGACTCTCTGAGTTCTCCCAGCTAGGAACAAGATGATCCAGTCCAAGGCTTTTTCTTTTATGCCGATTTTGCTGAGGCGTTGTATGAGTGTGCTGTGACAGACAGTGTCGAAAGCGGCGGAGAGGTCGAGTAGAATGAGGGCCACTGTTTCTCCATTGTCCAGTAGTGTTCGGATGTCCTCTGTTGCTGCGATGAGTGCGGTTTCAGTGCTGTGTTTGGCTTGAAAGCCGGATTGTGAGGGGTCGAGGGAGTTGTTGGATTCGAGGAAGGCAGCGAGTTGGCTATTGACGGCTTTTTCAATGACTTTGGCCGGGAATGGGAGGAGGGAAATGGGGCGGTAGTTTTTAAGTTCAAAGGGGTCTGCTGTGGGTTTCTTCAGGAGGGCGCTGACTTCGGCATGTTTCCAGCTTTCTGGGAAGGTGGCAGAGATGAAGGAGCAGTTGATGACATCGCGGAGATGGGGTGCGATGATGGAGTCTGCTTTGTTGAAGATGTGGTGGGGACAGGGGTCGGTTGGCGAGCCAGAGTGGATGGAGTTCATTAGGCGGATGATGTCTTCGGTGGTGATTGGGTTCCAGGCGCTGAGGTTGTTAAAGGGTGGTTTAGGTTCTGAGGAGGGTGGAGAGGATTGTTTGTTGGAGCTGTTTTCGAATCTGTTATGTATGTCGACAATTTTGTTGTAGAAGGAGGATAACGAGTCGCAGAGGTCTTGGGAGGGAGTGATGTCGTTTGAGGCTGTGGTGGGGTTGGTGAATTCTTTGACAATGTTGAATAGTTCCTTGCTGTTATGGGCATTGTTGTCGAGTCGATTCTTGAGTGCTGATTTCTTGGTGGCTCGGATCAGCTGGTGGTGTTTGCGGGTGGCTGCCTTGAAGGTGGTCATGTTGTCGGTGGTTGGGTTTTTTCTCCACGTTTTCTCGAGAGTGCGGCATAGCTTTTTGTATTTCTTAAGGTCATCGTTGAACCAGGGGGCCTTTTTCCTGTCTTGTTTGGTGAGATGGTTTTTCAAGGGTGCTAATTCGTCAGCACTGTGAGTGATCCATTGTTTGAATTTGATGGCAGCTTGATTTGGGTCCGATGAGAGGGCGGGTGGGTTTTGGTTGAGCGATGAGAGGAGTTGGTCGGTGGTGATTTTGTTCCATTTTCTTCGCGGGATAGGATGTAGGGGGTTGTGGATCGAGGTGGTTTTGTAGCTGAAGTGAATACAACTGTGGTCCGTCCAGTAAAGAGCTGTGGTGCGGTCGAAGGAGATGTGTTTGCTGGAGGTGAAGATTGGGTCAAGCGTATGTCCGGCTACATGGGTGGGTTGTTGACAAGTTGTTTGAGGCCGAGATTGGCCTGGTTGTCAAGAAGGGTGGTGGTGTTGCTGTCGTTTTTCTTGTCCAGGTGGAAGTTGAGGTCTCCTAAAAGAATGTAGTTTTTGGCAGGTGAGGGCATGTGGACTGATGAAGTCGGTGATGTCTTCGCTGAATTGTTTACGGGTTCCTGGAGGCCTGTAGATTAGGGTGCCTCTGAGTGTGGTTCTAGGGTCGGTGTGGATCTGGAAGTGGAGGTGTTCGGCAGTGGTAAGGTTATCGTCGAAGCTGGTCGTGATTCTGATGGTGTTATTATGGATGATGGCGATGCCTCCTCCTGTTTAGTTGGTGCGGTCTTTTTGGATGATCTTGTAAGTTTCCGGGATGGCTATGGCAATGTCGGGTGATGATGATGCGTTCATCCAGGTTTCTGTGAGGAAGGCAACGTCCGGTGATGCAGTGTCGAGTAGGTCCCAGAGCTCGGTTGCGTGTCTGTGGACCGAGCGGGTGTTCAGCAGGATGCACTTCAGGTGGTTAGATTCGGAGGTGTGTTTGGATTCAGTGGATGTGGTATTGTAATTGACGCTGGTAAATTTGCAGGAGAGACAGGCGAAAGGACCGTGGGTACGTCCCGGGGCAGCTTCGAAGCATTGTGGTGTGCGTCCGGGGTTAAGGGCTAAGAGGGTGGCGGTGTCATACGATATGCGGGAGGAGTGCAGGTTGTGGGGGGGCCAGAGGGTCTGGCGCTGGGTACGGTCCAGGAGCGGACGGGCGTAGACGGGCTTACCTTTGGCGCACCTTCGGCGCGCATGGGGCACGTCCGCTGCGCGTGAACGCTGCGCGCATAGGCATCTGTCATATATGGATAGTGGCGGGGGAGGGGCGAGGGAGGGTCAGCTGGGAGGCGGGCCGGGCTCTGAGGCACCACAACAATAAGTAAAATGGCGGCAGCGAAATGAAAAGAAACTGGAGGTAGGCTGGGGCACAGACAATCAGCAATGGCTTTTATCTAGTCTACAGCAGTCTAGGCAATGCACAGTCAACCTAGCAGTACAAATCGCGCTACAGTAATGAAAGCGCGACTTAAGGCGCCGTATTAAATGACCCTAAAAGCGCTAACAATTTATTAACAATTTTCTTAGATGTTATAAAAAGGCACTCGCACTACAGCGCTATGCTGTGTAGGAGGCAACAGAAAGCGATTCCAAATTGTGCAACAGCGCAGATAACGATACCAAGCAGGAGCTGGGGGCCAAAGCAGCGACCGCCTTCAGCAAGCGTCAGGACGGTCACAGCGCTTATGGGTGTGGGAGCGGGCTATGCAGTCCGTGGGAGGGAGGGTCAGCTGGGAGGCAGGCCGGGCTGTGGGGGACGGGCTCTGAGGCACCACAACAATAAGTAAAATGGCAGCAGCGAAATGAAACGAAACTGGAGGTAGGCTGTGGCACAGACAATCAGCAATGGCTTTTATCTAGTCTACAGCAGTCTAGCAATGCACAGTCAACCTAGCGTTACAAATCGCGCTACAGTAATGAAAGCGTGACTTAATGCGCCGTATTAAATGACCCCAAAAGCGCTAATAATTTATTAACAATTTTCTTAGATGCTAAAAAAGGCACTCGCACTACAGCGCTATGCTGTGTAGGAGGCAGCAGAAAGCGATTCCAAATTGTGCAACAGCGCAGATAACGATACCAAGCAGGAGCTGGGGGCCAAGGGAGCGACCGCCTTAAATTACTCTTGTTACTCAGAAAAGGTGTACATTTTTCATGGGAGGCTCCACAAAATGAGGCTTTCAACAATATTAAAAATCAGATTGTTAATGCAGATATTCTTACCACCTATGAACCTGGCAAAGATACTTTTATTACTGTTGATGCTAGTGCTCATGGCATTGGCGCTGTTCTTTCACAAAGGAAAAATGGAATTGAAAAATCTGTTGCTTTTGCTTCACGCACGCTAAGTTGTTCTGATTGTAATTATGCAGTAATCGAACGTGAAGCATTAGCTGCAGCATGGGGTGTATTACACTTTCGCAACTACATGTGGGGTACACATCTTACCTTGAGGACCGATCACAAACCTCTCATAAGAATCTTATTTCCAGGAGGTGCCAACAATGGTTCTCCTCGATTGATGAGATTTGCTGCCAAATTGCAAGAATTCATGTATAGTTTGGAATATATTTCTAGTTGGAAGAATATTCAAGCAGATTGTTTATCTCAATTACCTATTCATGCTGAAAAGAACTTTGATTTGGATGATGAAAGTGTATGTGTTGTAGCAAGCATAGAGGATGCATGTTCTGAGGAAATTAGATCTATTTCCAAGGATGAGTGGCATCAACCTGTCATCGAAGATCATAATTTTGTTGAATTGGTTATTGCTATACGCCTTGGCTGGAAGTGTGAAGGAGATGTTAAGCCTTCTCTATACAGCTTTGTCAAATTACAAGATGAACACAGTGTTGGAATTTCTGGTGATTTGGTGATGAGAGGTGAAAGGTTTGTTCCCCCTAAAAATCTTAGAAAGAAACTTTTTCTTTTAGCTCACGAAGGTCATCTTGGACAGACTATTACTGTGAAGCGTCTCAAGAGTACTTTTTGGCGGCCTGGTATTGATGATGAAGTTCATGGTTGGATTGAAAATTGCACCTTATGAAAGGCGAACGAGAAAAGGTTAAAGATCAACTCGCAAGTTCCAGGTGCCATTTCATTTCAAGCAGACTTGCCTTGGGAAAAAGTCTCTCTGGACTGTATTGGTCCAATGGATTTTCTTTCTTCTGAATATCACTTTGCCATGGTTTTAGCGGATATGTGTTCGAGATGGGTTATTGTAGAATTTTTGAGGAATATAACTTCCAGTAATGTGATTAAGCATATAAGGACCATTTTGTTACAGGAGGATTTCCCCCATGTGCTATTTACAGATAATGGCACTCAACTAACGTTGTTTGCCATGCGCAATTCTCTTTCTGGCTTTGGAATCCGGCACCTGTATACTTCTCTTTATAATCCACAAGGTAATGGCATGGTGAAACGCATGAACAGGGTGATGCATAGTCAAAGAAGTACACAGATGGCATGTTGTTTTAGAGAATGGGCATTTTAGGAGGATTGCTCTTTAATCCAAGAAAAATGTTGGTGCATTCAGTGGAAATTCTGGTGTGCAACAATTTAATTCTAGTAAAAATCCTTCTGAAGTTGGACAAGTACGGAAGGTTTGCATCCCTAGGAAATATGGTGTTTTTGTAATGTGTTACCCTACTGTTTTCTTTGTTGTTTTTTTTGCAGTGTTTTTTTTCATTATTCAATTTTTGTTTTCTGTATGAAAAAAAGGTTCTCAAAATATATGATTTTTGCAATGTATGCAATGTTTTGATGATTTTGTAATGTATTGATTTTATTGCATTCTGTTTTACTGCTTCATGTTTGCAATGCTCTCTCTTTTACTGTTCAATTTTTTTGTCTTTTGTAAGAGAAGCAGATGTGTTATGATGTTGTTATCTTTCAGTCTCTGCATCCTGCTGGCTGGTCACTTTTGGAACTCAGTAACGTTCCAGGTGTTCTGGTCATTCTGGGAGTGGCGGTTGCTGAGGCAGGAGTGTGGGAGCCCTGTCATTGAAGAGGACATAATAAACGTACCTTTTTTGGAGCAACTACGTTTATCAATATTCCTTACTTGAACATGAATATTTTTGAGGTAGGGACATTTGTGACTCACTGGGAATCGCAAACAGTGTAAAACACAGTGCTGTACATCGCATGTTGTGACTTACAAAATGCTTGTTGCAAAAAATTGCAATTTGGATTAGAATGTAGCAATAGTACATGTGTCCCTTAATCTCTTCGAGTACTTTTATCATTCTTTGGGTGAACAGAGTCCCATAAAGCTTTCCATTTGACTTACTTTGGCCTGTAGATTCCATATTCAAACACTGGGTTCGAAATTCAAGATGACCCAGCACACATCATAGTAGAATGTTGCTAGTGAGATGAAGTACACCAAAATCCATGCAGCTTTGGCGATTTTTTATACCAGCCATGACACTTACCTCCTATGACTCACTCCATAAGACCACTACAAAGTTCATTGAATATTCAGAACAAGTTCTTTCAGCTGTTTCATCACATGTAAAAAGATTTTTCAGTAATTTACTGCATGTGCTATGTTGTAAGTGCCCGCCCTACTCAAGTATATATAAATAACCCCCATTCAATATGATTTCTTCACAATATGTATATTAATGTTAATATTCATTTGGAATAATCTCTCATCTGCTGTTTTATTGGCCACATTTACAAATCAAAATGCATGCAACAAAAAGCTATTCTTTTATTGCCGGGATCTTTGCACATCCCTGTGTTACTACGCTAGACACTTTGTCAGTTTTCTCTCTGACCTCTTGCAAATATAGATGATATCTGCGCTAATTTTAAAGTACGGTTATATGACATTTGGTCATGCTGGGATCACATTCTATCGCGTCGCCAGTAGGTAGTTATAGTTAGGACCTAGTTACCATAGGAAAATGGCAACATTCTATTCCCAATAACTTTGGAGCCGATTGACGAATTTTCGTGAAATTTTCAAAACAAATTCTCTGTTGACATCAGCTCCTATGCTGAAAGTATAGGGGTGATTGGTTAAGGTGGCAGGCCGAGAAAAACATGTTTTCTCAATGTTAATTTACATAGGAAACTTTAGACAAGGCTACACGTCGAACGGGTGAACGGTCTAGGAAGCACGGTTTTGTTATTTGGTGTAAATCCATTTAATAGTTTTTGAGAAATATCAAAATTTACAGATATCTATATTTGGGCATTCTGCCATCTGATTGGCTAAGGCGTCACGAACACGAGCTTGCCGCTGATTGGCTGCGAGCACTACAAGCGGTTGCAACTAGGAAGTGTTGGCTGCCATTTTGTGATTCAGTTGAAGCGAATAAGGGGGAAATGGGCAGAAAAAAGTGGGAAAGAGTAGAGTAGGAGCACTGTGAGGTCTGTAGGGTGGTTAGGGTGTGCTGTAGAGGGAGTGTGAAGCAAAGTATTTACCCCTACCGGTGTGAAAGTGCTGTTTTGCCCACTGGAAGATGGTGATGAGGTGAGGGACATGTGAACTCGGCGATGAAAGCGTGTGCCTAAACTGTGAGCTGAGTGCTCTGTAGCATCCTGGCATAAGCGAAGTATTTACCCCTATTGGTGTGAAAGTGCTGTTTTGCCTAGAGTGAGATGGTGTTGAGGTGAGGTATCGGTAAAGTCAGTGATGAAAGCGTGTGCTTAAACTGTGAACTGAGTGCAGTAAACTGATGTGCTGGAGGCGCTGCAGCATACTGGCCGAAGTGAAGTATTTACTCCAACCAATGTGAAAGTGCTGTTTTGCCCACTGTGAGATGGTGGTGAGGTGAGGTGCCGGTACACCTGGTTATGAAAGCGTATGCCTAAACTGTGAGCTGAGTGGTCTGTAGCATACTGGCCAAAACAAAGTATTTGCTCCTACCGGTGTGAAAGTGCTGATTTGTCTGGAGTGAAATGATGCAGAAGTGAGGTACCGCTAAATTCAGGGATGAAACTGTACGCCTAAACTGTGAGCTGAGTGTTGTAAACTGATGTGCTCTGGGCGGTGTAGCATACTGGCTGTTGTAGCCTATGTGTGCAGGTGGTGTTAGTATGTGTTTAGAGTACAGCTTGAGTGGGAAGCAAAGTACCCACTTGTACCAGTCTGAAGACCCGAGGATGAAAGCGTGAGTGTAAGTCATGAGTTTATTGCTGTAAAGTGATGTGCTGTGGGTGCTGTAGGATACTGGCTGCTGTAGCATACCTGTGTAAGTAGTGTTAGTGTGCGTTTATACTATACAGGGAGTGGGAAGCGAACTTCTCACCCCTACCGATCTGTAGACTCGAATGAAGTGTTTTAGGAAGCAGGAATAAAGAAATTATCGTGAAGAATATAATGCAGAATTTTGCAATGCCAAAGAAGAAAAATTTTGAAATGAGGTGTGTCTAAGAAAGTGGCTGTGTGTAGTAGTAAGTAAGCTTTATTCGATTTTTCAAATAAAATCATAAAAGCACTACAGATACAACAATTAAAAACTCATATACACGATTGATACAAATAGGTGCTTACTTTAACATTTAAAAAAGACGTTCATTTGGGAAACAGAGTAAAACACCATGTTTATAAAAAATTCAATATTAACAGACAACAAAGTGTCAGGAGGTGAAATATTACCACAGAGATTTTCTGTACCTTATTACCGATTTTAAAAAACATGAGAGGGCAAAAATAACATGGTCATCTTCTAGCTGTAACAGTTTTTGAAAAGCTGGTCTGCATTTTCGTAACCCCCATTGTTTTATTAAAGGCTTCAAAAATTGTTGTCTGGGGTTTGTGTATAGTTTGCAGAAAAACATTATATGTATGTTAGATTGCGCCGCGATGTTATCACATGGGCAGATCAATTTGCTAGATGACCTGTCGTTGATGTTAGGTAGGGTAACCATGCGATAAAAAGTCCCCAGGCGCAGGCGGGACAGAAGCATTCGGGGGTATGGGCTGGGTACCACAGCCAGGTAGGTTTGCAAGCCTTCATTGGGGGTAATTTCATGAAAATTTAAAACTGTATATCTTGATTTTTCATGGGTCCATCTAACAGTTTCTAGGTGGGTGGTTATCATTTTTTTTAAGACTGATCTTGAGATACCCTCCAAGGTTCTGGGATTTTCAAAGTACTCTGGGTGACCCAGATCAGTAAATATTGATCTTACATACGATAACCATCTAAAGTTGGCAACCCCATCTAAGGCCAAACAGTCTTCAATTAGATCTCTATTAAACCTAGCTTCGTGTGTAACCCACACTTTGTGCCAGAGCAGGATTGGGGACATCTTAATGGTGTCACTAAGGTATTTAGCTCCTGCCTCGATATGCAACATGAACGTAGAGGTACTTTTGGGCACTCCCAATAAATAACAAATAAATTGGTTTTCGCAGCCCTGCAGGGAGTGATCTTTCTCAATGCCCCATAAGCTCACACCATAGTTGGCTGTTGAGACGCATTTAGCCCGATAGATCTGGATCAGCTCTTTGATAGGCTTACCACCAAGTCTATCAGAAAAAGCGCGCAAGGCACCTATAGTGCGGCTATACGCCAGCTTTCTGGCTGCTATCGCAGCCTGCCAGCGACACCGTCTGTCAAGCAGAACTCCTAGATAACAAAACTTATCAGTAAGTGCTATTTTTTGTTTATCAAGAAATATAGTGCAAGGGGCTCTGTTAGGCTTTCGAGTACATGGCATGGTAAATGTTTTGAGATGTTAACTCTAAGGCCTCTGTCCCTCATATAACATGCAAAATTGGTTACCGGCCTTTGTGAGCCGACTTGGGTCAGGGACATTATGGCCGCATCGTCAGCATACAATAAAATTGGTACGGGTAAGCCTTTGACAGTAGGGTAATCATTTGGTAGGAGAGAGAGGTGCTGTCCAATTGAATTTATATAATAGGTAAAAAGCTGTGGGGCCAGGATGCAGCCTTGTCTCACCCCTCTAGAGATCAAAAATTTCTCAGTACATTCCCCCTGTTTACCGAACCTCACTCTTGCCCCTGCGTCTTTATAGAGCTCTTTGATGAAAATGATAATGCGGTTGTCAATACCCATTTCACCCAATGTGGCCCACAGTAGAGAATGGTCAACGCAGTCAAACGCGGAGCTTAAATCGATAAAAGTTATAAAAAGCGCTCCGCTCTTGACCTGGGTGTACTTAGGGATAAGGAGGGACAGGTTTAAACACTGTTCAGTTGTCCCTATTCCTTTTCTAAACCCACGACATTATGATCTTCCTCCCAGAGTTGTATTCTTTTTAAAATAATTCTTCCTGCCACTTTCATTTGACCATCCAATAAGGATATTGGCCTATAGCAGGTAGGGTCGTCCCTACTGCCCTTTTTGAATATAGGGACCACGATAGCATCCGACCAGGTTTCAATGAACCCGCTTTGGTTTCCCTTATTTAAAACATTTGTGAGCAGGGGGGCCCAAAAATCCGGTTCTGCTTTGTAAACATCTACCGGGGTACAGTCAGGTCCTGCAGCTTTGCCTGATGCGCTTTCCCTAATGGCATCGTGGCTGTGTGTAATAAAGGCATGGAGTTTGAACATTATATAGAAAGTGTCTTTATTTAAGTGACATAATTGGAACCACTGGTGCAAGAGGTAGGGCAACCGGCTGATGCAAACTTGAACCACTTCTACTGTATTCAAAAGTAAGCTCCTGCATCAGTGAATTGCATATTACATGTTACAGTTGCATGTGGCAGAAGCAACAGCTATTACACTTGAATGACTTTACATTCTATAAGGAAATTAACGATTGGATACGATTAGCACATGTATGCTTTAAGAAAAGAAATAAATAAAAAAGAAGTTGCAAAAATGTAATTGTCAAACATTTTAGGTACCTTGGCAGTGCTTTTTTGTAACAGAAAATTATCAACAGTAGAATAGTTAGCAATCTGTTGTACAGTAGATTCAATGTGGTGCGTCTCAGAATTGGTACAAGTTCTAATCACATTGGAACTTTGAGGATGAATACAAACATTCCGCTTCTGAGAAGCACATTCGGTACCTTTATAGTCAAAACATACATTATTGTCTTCAGCTGTTTCAAAAAAACATTATTGTGTAGAGAGCTAAGGCATCCAGCTGAGACAAACTCCAACCGCCTCTGCTGTAGTCAAATCAAAGCTCCTGCACCAGTGAATTGCACATTATATGTTACAGTTCTATGTGACCTACAAAATAGCTATTAGACATGAATGAATAAATTGTATAATGAAAATAAAGGTAGTTTACGATTACCACACTGTGCCAACCAGTTCCTAAACAAAGTCGTCTTTTTTTAATAATATTGTGAGGTTCTGAGAAGAGGTTGACTTTGAGTAAATTTGTGTGAAAGGGCTTTGTGATTAACAGGGAGGAAGAAAGGCGTGTGCATGAAAAATAGATATGGTTTCTAAATGGGTGTCGGGTTTAGGCTAATTCAAGAATTAAATAGCGTATTTGCATAGGCCATACATCACCGATCGCTGGTTAAAGTGGAGACGTAAGGGGCAATAATGAAGCTAGAGTTCAAATGTCTGAGTATACTTAATAAGTTGTTCTATGAAAGTAGTGGGATTGACGTGTGTTATAAAAAATGTAAAGGAAACAGTCAAAAAAGATGGAAAAAATCCATTCAAGAATAACATGAGTTTCTTACAAGTCTTGGAGATTCCAGTCCAGAAGTTCCTCAGCAGCTTGAGTTGCGTAATATTCCAAGAGGCTATTGTTGCCATTGTCTGAGAAAAGCGAAGCGATCCAATTATTTCCTCGAAGGGACAGTAATGTTCCTCGAATGTTGGAGCGGCAATTTGAATTGGCAGGCAATCTGCGATGTTGTGAAAGGTCGCACGTTGCAGGAGATCTATTGCGGCTGCGCCGAAATCCCATTCCGCTGCGATTCTTTTTTGCATTGCAGTCACCATTTCTCCACTGCTAGAACATTCACGTTCATGGTTTTCAAGATAATGCATTATCTGGTGGATATCGGGAGCAATTGTTGGGATGTTGGCAAGGCATACATCCATTCGCCAGTCAAATGGGCAAGTTTTGCAATCAAACTATATAGGCAGGAAGTCGAAAAGTTTTTCAGTTTTTTTACAGTATTGACGTAGCTTGGCGTAGAGGTGTATTCTGCTGGACATAGTTGTTTCCACAGAGCGGGTAGCCATTTTTAGAAGTAAAATTAGGAGTAGGATGGCCGTAAAAAGAGTGAGAATTATGGGCACTGTTCTTGTTATTCCAGAGATGATCAAATGAATGTAGTCTGGTTTTAAAAGAAGAATAGTTAGAAAGTGTGTTAGAAGGCTGTAGGAGACCGTGTTAAAAAAGTGTGCCAGACCTTGAGTGTGACATGTGTTGAAAATTGTGTAACAAGTCACAAAGTGTAATTGGCGGTTCGTATTTAAAAGGGAGTGTATTTTACTTGAAGTTTGTGGTATCTGCAGTCAATACATTTCTTTTGCAGAAGTGAGGGAGAGTTCTGTTCTGCGCAAGAGCCCTTTTAGTTTGGATTGGTTCTTGAAATATGTTTTCAAATGAAGAATTGAAGGGCAAGTTGAAGTTTGGGAGTTAGTTTGTGTGGGTGGGAATAGACATATCCACAGAAAGTTACTGTGTTTGAAAGAGTAAGGACATGCGGAGTGCCAGCTCACATTCCTTAGGAGTGCATGTGATTGAGAAGCATATAACTGCTGTTAGAAAGCTGTGTGAAAGTTATTCTGATTGTGGGAGTTGGCATTCTTTTAAGAAAGGAGGCAATGTTGGGGGCTGTAAGCTTAGAAGCGCCCTGTAGTTGGACATTCTTGGATAGTAATGAATGACTGTCATTGTGGTCGCACCTGTGAGAAAAACTTCTGTATGCTCTTTAAGACAGCAATATGTAAATGGAAGAAATCACTGCTCGTGAATAAACGTGCTACCTTATATAATCACATACAACATGACACAACGACACTACATACTGTGGGAAACCTGGCTAGCCATGTACACAAACTAAACATGGCATGGCACCGCTACCTCACAATGCAGAATGTGAGGAGAGATGGGAGCAAAATATGTGCAAAGGTGGTAAGTAATTATCGATTATAAAAGTATATAATGCAAAGTCTTGAGGGGCTGTGCTGGACAGAGTTGAGTATGCAGAGCACAGACATGTACATGTCAAAATACAATGATGGTCTATTGAGTGAAGTGGAATGTGGACGTAACCATGATAGTACAGTCAGTCGGGAAGATTACTGCATGATAGCACATACGTGCCTCCTCCCCCCCTAAATGTTTAGGGTAGTGGGCTGGCTCGGCAAATGCAAGGCTAGCGCAGGGGTTTGAACAAGAGGCATTTTTCTCTAGGTTTGGTTCTCTTCTGGATTGGTGAACGTGTCTGCGAGGTCTGCGCAGCTTAAACCGCCACGAGGTTGACGCCGTGAGCGAAGGTGGCTGCGTGAATGATGCTTTCAGTGTGCTGGTATCTAACAAGCGAAATGGCCACTGCGATGCTTATATGTTCCACAATTCACCTTTCAACACCGCCGTTTGTGAAAGAGGGCCCACCACGTGCCGGTGGAATCTCCTGGGCCAAAGTCTCTAAGGTCGGAAGGCTCTTGAGATTAACCTTGGGTACAGCAACACAGGCACACTGCGTCCAGCCTGAGGTCCAGCACTGTGGAGTGCTCAATATACTACTAACATAGGTAGTCCAACAGGTACCAACAGTGTAATGGTGTTTTTGATACCATAGTGGGCGATGCTAGAACTGTATCTGAGAGTGGAGAGGAAGGTACTCCCTTCGGCTAGGTGTAAGAAAGTCTAGGTCCCAACAGTGGAACGGTGTGTTGATCACACAATGGACGATGTCTGATATTACCTATTGCCGTTTTTTCACAGAATTCCCTCTGTTGAGGTGCATCAGTCTCTGTGCTTCTGTAGTTAACTGCTGCACATTGTTATTGGGCTTAGTTGAATGCTATTGCTGGATTAGACCACGGTGCAGCAGGTCCAAACAGTGAAACTGGGTCTTAATTCTATGATTGAGGATATCAGAAGTTGAAGTTTGTGATGATTTCTGTGCACACTCTTCGATGAGGTGCAGGCAATTCTAGGTCCCAACAGTGGAACGGTGTCATGGACGATGTTAGAACTGTATCTGAGAGTGGAGATGGACGTACTCCCTTTGACCAGCTGCAACCAACTCTAGGACCCAACAGTGGAAAGGTGTCTTGATCCCACAATGGACAATGTTCGAACTGTATCTGAGAGTGAAAATTAAGGTACTCCCTTCAACCAGCTGCAACCAGCTCTAGGTCCCAACAGTGGAACGGTGTCTTGATCCCAAATGGATGAGGTTAGAAATGCATCTGATAGTGGAGATGAAGGTACTCCCTTCGACCAGCTGCAACCAACTCTAGGTCCCAACAGTGGAACGGTGTCTGAATCCCACAATTGATGATGTCCAATATTACCTGCTGCTTGCTTTTCTCAGAAGTTTATGTGTTGAGGTGCTTCCATAGCTAACTGCTGAACATGATTATTGGGCTTGGTTGTCAGTAGTCGGTGGAGTATACTGTGGTACAGCAGGTGTGAACAGTGAAATGAGGTCTTGATTGTATGATTGAGGATGTCATAAGTAAAAGTCTGTGATGATTTCTGTGTACCCTCTCTGATCAGGTACATCCAACTCCATGCTTTCAAATCGAACGCTATGTGGCTGTAAGGTGTTAATGACCACTGCATCTGGTCTAGACTGCGGTTCGCAGGGTTCACAATTTAGATTGAGTGGTGATTGTTTAATTACAGAATCCAGTAGTTAAGTAATTAGAACGTATATTGAAACATACACAATATTGTTTTATGAGAACATTGGAATATTGGGAGCGCCATTGAAAGCAATGGAGTAATTCCGTTCTTATAATGGCGTGTATAAACCTGGAGCTCCAACATTGCAAAGTTTTTTTGTTCACAGCTCTGGCTGTGAACAAATACTTCAATGAACTGAAGGGATTCCAATCCCCTTGCGCTCTCTTAAGGCTTTGCTTTATTTGTTAGAACATACTACCCTCCAGTGGCAGAATGTTCAAATAGCCTTATAGCCTTTTGTAGCTGGGCTATAGTGGCTATTAAAGTCCCTCTCCGTTTTTAAAGGCCGTCGCCTTTGGCTTGGGCCTTTAATGCTGGAGAGGGCCTTTAATAGCTGGTATAGTTTGCTACGGCGGGCTATAAGGCTATAGTATACTTGCTTGAAGAGGTTTTTTTCAGATGAGTTGTAGGTTTAGTAAAATGACCACATTCATCTTGCAAGTTGAAAGGAACACTGAATAGTGCAGACTGTGGACAGATGAAATCCCAATTCAAATTGTTTTGATGTATTTATTGTAGAGTTTTATGTAATTTATGTTGTTGTATTTTGTAAAGAGGAAGTGAGAAAAAGTATTGATGGGTGTGTGTGTGAGTACTGCCTTCAATTAATAATGCAGAGAGTAGTCTTCACGACGACGATTGAGTTGCTATTGTAGATGATGCATTCCTGTAAGAGAAGAGATTGCTATAGTGTGCTCTATCTGGACCACTTATACGCATCATTGCAGGCTCTGCACTCGTTTTCTTTGCTTTGCGTATTGTAAACTGTAGAGCTCAAGTCAATGCCATGTGGCTGTGAGACCTTGGTTAACGCTCTCTCTGGCTTGTTCTGCAGACTCCAGTATTCACATTTGCCATTGAGTCAGTATTGTAGATGATGCAGTCCTGTAGGAAAAAACATTGCTCCAGTGCGCTCTGTCTGCACCACTCATACGCATCATTGCAGGCTTTGCACATGTTTTTTATGCTTCTCGTATTTCAAACTGTAGAGCTCAAGTCAATGCTATGTGGCTGTGGGCCCTTGCTGACTGCTCCCTTTGGCCTACACTGCAGACAGCAGTGTTCACAATTGTGATTGAGTCGTTATTGTAGATGAGGTAGTCCTGTAGGAAAAGACATTGCTCCAGTGCGTACTGCCTGCACTACTCATATGCATCATTGCAGGCTCTGCACACGTTTATTTTTGTTTAGAGTATTTCAAACTGTAGACCTCAAGTCAATGCCATGTGGCTGTGGGCACTTGCTCACTGCTCTCTCTGGCCTACACCACAGATAGCAGTGTTCACAATTGAGATGGAGTTGATATTGTAGATGAGGTAGTCTTGTAGAAAAAGACATTGCTCCAGTGCGTATTGTCTGCACCACTCATAAGCATCATTGCAGGCTTTGCACATGTTTTTTTTTGCTTCGTGTATTGCAAACTGTAGAGCTCAAGTAAATGCCATGTGGCTGTGGGCCCTTGCTGACTGCTCCCTTTGCCCTACACTGCAGACAGCAGTGTTCACAATTGTGATTGAGTCTGTATAGTAGATGAGGTAGTCCTGTAGGAAAATACATTGCTCCAGAGCGTACTGTCTGCACCACTCATATGCATCATTGCAGGCTCTGCAGATGTTTTTTTGTTTCTAGTATTCCAAACTGTAGAGCTCAAGTCAATGCCATGTGGCTGTGAGCCCTTGCTGACTGCTCTCTCTTGCCTTCACTGCAGATAGCAGTGCTCACAATTGAGATGGAGTTGATATTGTAGATGAGGTAGTCTTGTAGAAAAAGACATTGCTCCAGTGCGTATTGTCTGCACCACTCATACGCATCATGGCAGGCTCTTCACACGTTTTTTTTTGCTTCGCGTATTGCAAACTGTGGAGTCAATGCCATGTGGCTGTGGGTCCTTGCTGACTGCTCTCTCTGGCCTACACTGCAGATAGCAGAGTTCACAATTGAGATCAAGTTGATATTGTTGATAAAGTAGTCTTGTAGGAAAAGACATTGCTCCAGTGCATATTGTCTGCACGACTCATACGCATGCATCATTGCAGTATCTGCGCACGGTTTTTTGCTTCACGTATTGAAAACTGTAGAGCTCAAGTCAATGCCACTTGGCTTTGGGCCCTTGCTGACCGCTCACTCTGGCCTACACTGCAGACAGCAGTGTTCACAATTGAGATTGAGTCACTATTGTAGATGAGGTAGTCCTGTAGGAAAAGACATTGCTTCTAGTGCATACTGTCTGCACCATGCATACGTATCAATGCAGAGTGCGCACATGCTTTTTTGCTGCTTCACTTACGACACACTGGGCAGCTCAAGTTACCTTATGTAGCTGTGGGTGGTTGTTGACCGCTCCCTGTGGCCAACACTGCAGACAGCAGTGTTCACAATTCAGATTGAGTTGCTGTTGCAGATGATGCAGTCCTGTAAGAGAAGAGATTGCTGTAGTGTGCTCTGTCTGCACCACTTATACGCATCATAGCATGCTCCGCACATGTTTTCTTTGCTTCGCGTATTGCAAACTGTAGAGCTCAAGGCAATGCCACGTGGCTGTGGGCCTTTGGTGAACGCTCTCTCTGGCCTGTACTGCAGACTTCAGTGTTCACATTTGACATTGAGTCGGTATTGTAGATGTTATGTTATGTTATCTGTTTTTTGTATAGCGCACGGATGCCGCAGCTAAGAGCCGTCCCGGCGCTTGGAGATCTGAATAACACAACACGAGTAAGAAGGCTAGACAGGAAATAGACTAGACTGTGGAGAAGAGAAAAGTCTTCAAGGTCTTCCTAAAAAGAAACAGATCTGGGATTGAGCGGAGTGGAGCCGGAAGAGAATTCCAAAGGGCAGCCGCCAGCACAGAAAATGAGCGACCACCCATTCTAGCCCTTTTAAAGCGGGGCACTATGGCGAGGTTCAGTCCAACAGAGCGAAGAGCTCTAGCAGGAGCATAGTGCAGAATAGTCTGTGCAAGGATCGGAGGGGAGGCTAGATTGAGAATTTTAAAGGTTAAGCAGAGGGCTTTAAACTTAACTCTTTGCTCAATCGGAAGCCAATGAAGATTCCGGATGGTTTGGCGAGCTGAGACAAATTTCGGGAGGCCGACAAGCATCCTAGCAGCCGCGTTCTGAACCCTCTGAAGACGGGACAGTTCGGCCTGATTTAAGCCCAAGAACAGAGAATTGGCATAGTCCAGTCTGGTAAGAACCAGAGCCTGGACCATAATCTGTCTTGTCTCAGCATTGAAAAATTTAAAAATGGGTCTCAGACCATGCAAAGTACCAAAACATACGCCAGCCACGCGTTTGGTATGGGAAATAAATGAAAGCTTGTCATCGAACCACACCCCAAGGTTTCTGACTTCACTCACAGGGGTAGGCACAGGGCCAAGATCAGTAGGCCACCATTGATCTCCCCAAAGACCACTTTCCTTACCGAAAATAATGACCTCGGTCTTAGAGGCATTTAGTTGTAATCGGTTGTCCGCCATCCAGCCAGAGACAGCTTTTAACGCTGACTGGAAGGTGGAGGCGTCCATGTTGGAGTCTCCATTTAGTGCCACCGCCAGCTGCGTGTCATCGGCGTATGACACTAAGGAAAGACCAAAGCTGTGGGCTACCTCCGCCAAAGGCTGAACATACAAATTAAATAAAGTGGGGCTAAGAGCCGAACCTTGGGGAACACCCTGAAGAATAGAACGTGAAGCAGAAACAAAAGGAGGGGTGGACACTCTAAAACCTCGATCCTTAAGAAAAGAGCGGAACCACTCGAGTGCCGTCTCTCCGACTCCAGCCTCCATCAGACGATGTAATAAAATCTGATGGGACACCGTGTCGAAGGCGGCACTGAGATCTAAAAGGATCAGTGCCGCCGTCTGACCCTGGTCCAACATCTTCCTAATATGTTCCACCACAGCCAAGAGAGCTGTTTCGGTGCTATGGCCTGCACGGAATCCGTTCTGGGAAATATCCAGTAGATTCATTTCATGCAGGTAAGCAGATAGAATGCGGTTAGCATGAGCTTCCGCTAGCTTGGCTGGCCAGGGGAGAAGGGAAATGGGCCGGTAGTGTTCTGGTTTAGTCGGGTCGAGGGTAGATTTCTTAAGGATCGGAATGACCATAGCCTGTTTCCAGGCCTTGGGAACACTGCCGGAACTGAATGATAGGTTGATAAGATCATGTAGGGCAGGATAGCAACATTCAGCAAGTTCCCGAAATTGAGCGGGTCGCAAAGGATCATCCGGCGAGCCGGATTTGACTTTTGTTGTCAGAGCTAAAAACTCATCCCAGGTCGGACTGGGGATGGTTAGCAATGATTTAGGAGCCATAGATGTAGGCATTTCCTCCCTGATGGAAAGCTGAGAAAATGATCTGTAAATGGCCTCCACCTTTTCAACAAAAAACGAGGCTAGATCCTCGCAATGTGCCAAGGAGGGCTCAATAGTAACAGTGTCCGTCCTCTTGCTAGTGAGGTCCTTACATACCCTGAAGATGACCTTAGAGGGGTTAGTACTATTTTTTATCTCCTGAGCGTAATAAGCAGCCCTAGCAGTACAAATGGCCCGATGATACACTCTAGATGATGCAGTCTTGTAAGAAAAGACATTGCTGCAGTGCGCTGTGTCTGTACCACTCATACGCATCATTGCAGGCTCTGCAAATTTTTTTTGCTTTGCGTATTGGAAACTGTAGAGCTCAAGTCAATGCCACGTGGCTGTGGGCATTAGCTGACCGCTCACTCCGGCCTACACTGCAGACAGTAGTGTTCACAATTGAGATTAAGTCACTATTGTAGATGAGTTAGTCCTGTAGGAAAAGACATTGCTCTAGTGTGTACTGTCTGCACCATGCATATGTATCATTGCAGGCTCCGCACACGCTTTTTTGTTGCTTTGCTTACGACACACTGGGCAGCTCAAGTCACCTTATGTAGCTGTGGTCGTTGCTGACCGCTCTCTGTGGCCAACACTGCAGACAGCAGTGTTCACAATTCAGATTGAGTCACTATTGCAGATGATGCAGTGTTGATGGCAACAGATATTGCTATTAGTACATGCTTTTGATGTGGCTATGTGAGTGCACTAGAACTGATGGAGTGATTATGATATAAACGTTTTGTGTATTATTTCAAATCTATTGATTGTGTGTCAGTATACCACAAGTTGTGGTTCTTTTACGATAGGAATATTTCTGTATTATTTCACATCCACTGTCTCTACCTTACTGCAGCACAAATTATCGATTCTTTTAATATGGAATCTCTGTGTGTGATCCAATAATTACTGTTGTAGTTGATGCTAGCAGCAACCATTACCTGAAGGCTGGTTTACACTCAGCCTACACGCATCCAGTGCAGACGTCAATGGATATGTCACCCTGGTAATAAAAAGGAGTTGAGCGCATGTGCTCGTACCCACTTCCACTTTCTATCTGTGTCCATGTGTTCATTATTTATGTATGATACTGTCTCTGGGCCGTACTACATTACGTTGTGCTGTGGACAGTTATGCAACCATGGTACGTCTGGTATTGGAGACAATTTTGGTAATGTAACTTTTAGGTGTATGGCTATCACAGGTGGAAGGCTACTTTACAGAGCATAAATATTAATGAAAATAATGGTTGCATGTTGTGTGTAGTGCAAGATATGTGTATATTGCAAAAAGTTTAGAACTAAGCTCTCTCAGCAGAAGAGGTGTGTCTCATGAAATGCAGTACAGATATTGACTATAATGGGTGGCTTTATTTAACTGTTACAATGGGAAATGTTATGAACTAATCAAATGTTTTTTTTATGGTCACATGGCAATCACGCAGCCAGTGCGCAATGAGATCGCACCCAATGTGATTTTGAGAAAATGTATTTACTATAATATAAGTTTATCACAGTTAGAAATATATAACTGTTCAAAATATTTTTAATTATCGCTTGCTCTCATATACACTTTACATTTATTTAAAGTTTTGATACAAAAAAATGAGGTAATGGCATATGCGGCCCGATATCGTACATCTATAACGTATCACAGGGCGTGGCAGCATTCATTAGTCGCATTTGGAATGCATAGCTGGTGCCAGCCCATACGTACACGATGCAATCGCCACTTGGTAGTGCGTACCGGTCGCATACCACAGTAGAAGCTGGCGGACCTACATGTCGTTACGTGGGACACGGTGTCACAAACTCATCTTATATGAAATATGCATCATTTCAATGTGGTGGATAGAGTTCGCGTGCTGATTGAGGTTGGTAGACTACCGGTACGGGACTGTAGTTTTCTAAAAAAAAAATATAAAACATTACATAATTTTTTATGTTAAAAAAGAATAATAGAGTTGCAAAATATTAAAAACAATTAGAAAAATATAGGTTTCATAAATATTAAAATATGAAATTAACATTTAAAAAACCTTTGAAATTCAATGAAAAACCCATAGGTTTTTCAGACTTTATCAGTGATGTCGTTTGAGATGTCATCAGTGATGTAATCAATGATGTCACTGACCATGTCATGAGTGATGTAATATGTGACGTCATCAGCAGTGCATTGCGGACCAGCGAGTTATAGTTAGCTCAACTAACTATTACTGGTGAATTTCTCTGATTTTATATGAGTCAAATTTCCAACTAAATATAACGTCCCTGAAACCTATTTTTTTCAGTGAATTTCTAAGGTTTTTTAAATGCTAATTCCTAATTATAACGCCTGTAAAACCTATGGGTTTTTTTCAGTGAATATACATATATATATAAATTCACTGAAATAAACACAGGTTTCGGGTCGTTATAGTTATTGGACATTTTACTCGTACAAAACACAGAAATTCAGCCTTTATAATCAGTTGAGGTAATTATAACTCTCACCCCCGCAATGCACTGCTGATGAATTCACATATTACCTCTCTATTACCTCATTCATGACATGGTCAGTGACATCACTGATGACATCACTGATTACATCTCAAACGACGGTTAATGATTGGTTGTCTGAACATCTCTATGAGTGCATGAGTATCTGTGTGGGTGAATGGGGGGTGTGACTCAGTGCATAGATGTGTGAGTGGGTGATTCACAGGGTTTAATGGTTCAATAGTACATCTGTAAAGGGCTGAATGGGTGGGTGAGTGTGTGTATGGGTGTGTTGATGAGCGAATGGATGTCTCAGTGGTACATGTGTGAGTAACTACATATGTGAAAGGCAGTACATGTGAGTATTGGAGTTATATATATATATATATATATATATATATATATATATATATATATATATATATATATATATATATATATATATATATATATATATATGACTATTTGTGAGAGAAGTGATTGTGAAAGTGGCTGCATGGATGAGTGTGTGCTTGTATCAGTGATTGTAGTATGTGTTATTATCTGTATGAATAAGTGAGATGGTGTGTGTATAACTGTATAGGTGAGTAAATGGAAGTGTGATTGATTCTTTGTATCACTGACTACCTGTGTGACTAACTCTATCATTGAGTGGTGGTGTGTAAGTGTCTGTATAGGTGTATGAGTACATATGATAGTGCTGTATTGATGAGTGACTGCATGTATGAGTGACTGTATGGGTGAATGAGTAGATGTGTGTGTAGACCTGGGAATCAGTGAGTGGGTATGTAGTAACTGGTATTGCTGTGTCTATGGTTTCGAAAATGGTAGTCTGCATTTTAGAGTGGGTGTATTAAAGGTTAAATTAGGGTATGATGAGGTGCATTAGATCATCAGTGATGTCATTTGAAATGTCATCAGTGATGTCACTGACCATGTCATGAATGATGTAATATGTGACATCATCAGAGGGCATTGTGGGGCGCGGGTTCTAGTTAGCTCAACTAACTATAACAACCGAATTTCTCTGGTTTTGTACGGGTAAGTTGCCTAACTAACTATAACATCCCTGAAAACTGTGTTTTTTCAGTGAATTTGTATGGTTTTATAAATGCTAATTTCTAAGTATAACATCCTTGAAAACTATGGTGTGTGACTAATTGAAGGAGTGCATGCATAATGGCTGAGTGATCGAATACCTGTAATGGTAGTGTCTGGCTGAATAGAGGAGTGCGTGGGTAGTGCCTGGGTGATTGTAAGAGTACAAGGGTAGGGCATTGGTGATTTTATTAGCGTTGAGTACTGGCAGAATTATTGGATAAGTGCATGGGTCCTGATTGGGATATAGAAAAAGTGCATAGATACTACCTGAGTTATTGCCTGAGTGAATGAGTAGTGCCTGGGTGATTTGAGGAGTGCATGGGTAGTGCCTGGCTGATTTTGTAAGTGCTTGGTTATTGCCTGGGTGATGGCATGAGTGCACAAGTAATGTATGAGTGATTGAAGAGTACATGGGTAATGCTTGACTGGTTGCATTGGCTTATGAGTATTTCCTGAATGATTGCATGAGTGCATATGCAGTACCTGGGTGATTCGAAGAATGCAAGGGCAATGTGTGGTATTTGTGGAGTGACTGGATAAGTGCAAAGTACTGACTGGGTGATTGGAGGAGTGCATGGGTAGTGCACAGGTGATTAGAGCAGTCCATGGGTACTGCCTGGGATATTGCATGTTTAGATGAGTCATGCCTGGGTGATTTCAGGAGTGCATCAGTAGTGCCTGGGTAATTTTGTAAGTGGATAGGTATTGTTTGGATGATTTTGGAAGTGCATAGGTTTTGCATGAGTGATTGCATTAGTTTATGGGTAATACCTGGATGATTGCACGAGTGCAAGGGTAGTGCATGTATGATTGCATGAGTGCATGGGTACTGCCTGTGTGATTGGAGGAGTGCAAGGATAGTGCATGGTGATTTTATAAGTGCATGGGTAGTGACTGGGTGATTGGAGGAGTGCATGGCTACTGGCTGGGTAATCGATGGAGTGAATAAGTAATGTCTGTGTGATTAGAGGAGTACATGGGTAGTGCATAGGTGATTGGAACAATGCCTGGGTAGTGCCTGGGTTATTGCTTGAGTGGATAAGTAGTCCCTGGGTGATTGGAGGAGTGCATGGGTAGAGCCTATGTGATTTTGTAAGTTTTTGGTTAATGCCTGAGCAATTGCATGAGTGCAGAGGTAATGTATGGGTCATTGGAGGAGTGCATGAGTAATGCCTGACTGATTGCATGAGTTTATGGGTAATACCAGGATTATTGCATGAGTGTATGGGTAGTGTCTGGGTGGCTTTAAGAGTGCAAGGGTACTTCATGGTGATTTTATAAGAGCTTGGGTATTGGCGGAGTGATTGGATACGTGAATGGGTACTGGCTGGGTGATAGGAGGAGTGCATGGGTAGTACCTGGATGATTGCATGAGTGGATGAATGGTGCCTGGGTGATTGGAGGAGTGCATGGGTAGTGCCTGGGTGATTTTGAAAGTGCTTGTTTACTGCCTCGGTGATTGCATGAGTTCATGGGTAATACCTGGATGATTACATGAGTGTATGGTTAGTGCCTGGGTGATTTTCAGAGTGCAAGGGTAATGCATGGTGATATAAATGTTTGGGTTTTGGCGGAGTGGCTGGATATGTACATTGGTACCGACTGGGTGATAGAAGGAGTGCATGGGTAATGCCTGGGTTATTGCATGCGTGGATAAGTAGTGCATGGTGATTTTATAAGTGTATGGGTAGTGCCTAAGTGATTTTGTAATTTCTTGGTTAATGCCTTGGTGATTGCATGAGTGTAGAGGTAAAGTATAGGGGACTGAAGAGGGCATGGGTAATGCTTGACTGATTGTATGGATCATTGCATGAGTGCATCAGTAGTACCTGGGTGATTGTAAGAGTGCAAGGGTAGTGCGTGGTAATTTTAGAAGTGATTGGGTATTGGTGGAGTGACTGGATAAGTGCATAGGTACTGGCTGGGTGATTGAAGAAGTGCATGGGTAGTGCCCAGGTGATTGGAGCAGTGCATGGGTAATTGCATGAGTGGATGAGTAGTGCCTGGGTGATTGCAGGAGTGCATCAGTGGTGCCTAGGTTATTTTGAAAGTGGATAGGTATCTTTGGATGATTCTGTAAGTGCTTAGGTTTTTCCTGAGGGATTTATGGGTAATGCTTGGATGATTGCATGAGTACAAGGGTAGTGCCTGGATGATTGCATGAGTGCATGTGTACTGCCTGCATGATTGGAGGAGTGCAAGGATCGGGTAAGGTGTTTTTATAAGAGAATGTGTAGTGATTAGGTGATTAGAGAAGTGCATGGGTAGTACATATGTGATTGGAGCAGTACATGGGTAGTGACTGGGTGATTGGAGGATGCATGGGTAGTGCCTAGGTGATTTTGTAAGTTCTTGGTTAATGCCTGGGTGATTGCATGAATGCAGAGGTAATGTATGGGTGATCGAAGGAGTGAATGAGAAGTGTCTAGGTGATTTGAGGAATGCATGGGTAGTGCATAGGTGATTGCAGAAGTGCATGTGTAATGCCTGAGTTATTAAATGAGTGGATGAGTAGTTCCTGGGTGATTGGAGGAGTGCATAGTAGTGCCTAAGTTAATTTGTAATTTCTTGGTTAATGCCTGGGTGATTGCATGAGTGTAGAGGTAAAGTATAGGGGATTGAAGAGGGCATGGGTAATGCTTGACTGATTGTATGGATCATTGCATGAGTGCATCAGTAGTACCTGGATGATTGTAAGAGTGCAAGGGTAGTGCGTGGTAATTTTAGAAGTGATTGGGTATTGGTGGAGTGACTGGATAAGTTCATAGGTACAGGCTGGGTGATTGAAGAAGTGCATGGGTAGTGCCCAGGTGATTGGAGCAGTGCATGGGTTATTTCATGAGTGGATGAGTAGTGCCTGGGTGATTGCAGGAGTGCATCAGTGGTGCCTGGGTGATTTTGAAAGTGGATAGGTATCTAAGGATGATTTTGTAAGTGCTTAGGTTTTTCCTGAGGGATTTATTGGTAATGTTTAGATGATTGCATGAGTACAAGGGTAGTGCCTGGATGATTGCATGAGTGCATGTGTACTGCCTGCATGATTGGAGGAGTGCAAGGATCGCGTAAGGTGCTTTTATAAGAGAATGTGTAGTGATTAGAGGGGTGCATAGGTAGTACATATGAGATTGGAGCAGTACATGGGTAGTGCCTGGGTGATTGGAGGGTGCATGGGTAGTGCCTAGGTGATTTTGTAAGTTCTTGGTTAATGCCTGGGTGATTGCATGAATGCAGAGGTAATGTATGGGTGATTGGAGGAGTGCATGGGTAATGCCTGCCTGAATGCATTAGTTTATGGGTAATACCTGGATGATTTCATGAGTGTATGGGTAATGCCTGGGTGATTGTAAGAGTGCAAGGATAGTGCATGGGGAATTTATAAGTGCTTGGGTATTGGCTGAGTGGTTGGATAAGTGCATGGGTACTGGCTGGGTTATAGGAGAAGTGCATGGGTAGTGCCTGTGTTACTTCATGAGTGGATGAGTGGTGCCTGGGTGGTTGGGGAAGTGCATGGTTAGTGCCTGGCTGATTTTGTAAGTGCTTGGTTACTGCTTGAGTGATTGAATGAGTGCACAGGTAATGTATGGGTGATTCAATGACTTGAATGGTAGTCACTGGGGGCCCAATTCACAGAACTAACAAGACAACATCATAAACTAAACTTACTACTTTTGGTATTCACAGAAGTTAGGATTTTGTCTTAAGACAGACTTAAGTTAGGATTCTGTCTTAAGTCTGTGTTAAGTCTGTCTTAAGACACAATCCTAACTTCTGTGAATACCAAAAGTAGTAAGTTTAGGATTGTGTCTTAAGTTAGTTCTGTGAATCAGCCCCTGGATAATTGCAGGAAAAGATGGATGGTGACTGGCTAATTGCTTGAGTACGAACATACACATTGAGTGCATAGATAAATGTATAAATAGTACCTGAGGTCATAGATGAGTTTTTGAGTAATACCTAGGTGAATAGATGAATGCAACAGAAGGGCTTGGGTGATTCTATGACTGCAAGGATAGTGTGTGAGTTAATATATGACTACATAGGTACAGCCTGCATGATTACATAACTCTAGGGATATTACATAACTAGTGCCTGGGTGATTGCATGACTGCAGGGGTAATATCTGGGGATTACTGGAATACGTACAAAGTTAGTGCGTGATTTTAATAGTGCATGAGTACTGCTTGGGTGATTACAGAAGTACTAAGGTACTGCCTGAGTAATTACAGGAGTGCAAAGGTAGTGCCTGGGTGACTGTATAAGCGTATGAGCAAGTATACATATATCTCGGTCACAGCACCAAACACAGCTCAAAACCTCACAGAGTACACTTCAATTTTCAAACAGACACTGAAATTATGCGGTATATATGAAATATAACTTTTTTCACATCATACACATTACTCCAATAAATACCATCTCTACAAACACCTCAAACCACCACCACCAGCAACAGGTTGCCCGAAGAAGCTGGAACAAGATCACAGCCGACCAGCTCGCCGCTTCCCTGAGCCAGCACCCTCCTGCCAGCTCAGCGAACCCCAGCCAGGCCGCCGACAACCTCACGAAGTGGATCAGCCACTGCGTGGATGAACTCGCCCCACTGAGGACCCCGCCCAGCAGACCCGGCAGCAAGAAAGCCCCATGGTTCACCGAAGAACTCAAGAGCTCCAAGAAGAACTGCCGAGCCCTCGAAAAAGTCTGGAGAAGGGAACCAACACCGGACAACATGACCGCCCTCAAGCTTGCCACCCGGAAGCACCACCAACTGATCCGCGCCACCAAGAAAACTGCATTCAAGGACCGGCTGGACAACAACGCACACAACTGCAAGGAACTCTTCAACATCGTGAAAGAGCTCTCCAACCCCAACGCCGGAAACAACGACATCACCCCATCGCAAGACCTCTGCAACTCCCTCACCTCCTACTTCCACAACAAGATCGCGGACATACACAACAGCTTCAGCATTCAACCGACGCACGCCACGACCGCAGCAACACCGCCCACCACCACCCTCCGCGCCTGGACTCCGATCAGCACCGAAGACACCGTCCGCATGATGAACTCCATCCACTCCGGATCTCTGACCGACCCCTGCCCTCACCACGTCTTCAACAAGGCCGACGCTGTCATCGCAACCCACCTGCGGGACATCATCAACACCTCCTTTGACACCGCCACCTTCCCGGAGAGCTGGAAACACGCCGAACTCAGCGCTCTACTCAAGAAACCAACAGCGGACCCCAACGAACTCAAGAATTACCGCCCCATCTCGCTCCTCCCGTTTCCAGCCAAAGTCATCGAGAAGACCGTCAACAAACAGCTGGCCGCCTTCCTCGAGACGAATGGATCCCTCGACCCCTCACAGTCTGGCTTACGAGCCAACCACAGCACCGAGACCGCCCTCATCGCTGCCACCGATGACATCCGAGCCCTGATGGACAACGGAGAAACAGCGGCCCTCATCCTCCTAGACCTCTCCGTGGCATTCGACACTGTCTGCCACCGCACCCTAGTGCAGCGCCTCAGCAACGTCGGAATCCAGGAGAAGGCACTGGAATGGATCATCTCCTTCCTCGACGGAAGAACACAGAGAGTCCGCCTACCACCGTAAAAGTCAGAGGCCACCGAAGTCATCTGCGGCGTCCCTCAAGGATCCTCGCTGAGCCCCACCCTCTTCAACGTCTACATGAGCCCCCTCGCGGCCATCGCACGCCAACACAACCTCAACATCATCTCCTACGCCGACGACACCCAGCTGATCCTCTCCCTGACCAACGACCCCGCCGCCGCCAGAGCCAACCTTCGCGAAGGGATGAAAGATGTAGCCGAGTGGATGACGACCAGCCGCCTGAAACTGAACTCAGACAAGACGGAGGTCCTCATCCTGGGCTCCTCGCCCTCCGCCTGGGACGACTCCTGGTGGCCCCCCGCCCTGGGCACCGCACCCAAACCGACGGACCACGCACGCAACCTGGGCTTCTTCCTGGACTCCTCCCTCTCCATGACCAGACAAGTCAACGCCGTCTCCTCGTCGTGCTTCAACATCCTGCGCATGCTACGGAAGATCTTCCGGTGGATCCCCACCGAGACCAGGAAGACTGTCACCCAGGCCCTCGTCACCAGCCGACTGGACTACGGCAACGCCCTCTACGCCGGAACCACCGCCAAGCTCCAGAAGAGACTCCAGTGGATCCAGAACGCCTCAGCCAGACTCATCCTCGACATCCCACGAAACAGCCACATCTCCGGACATCTGAGAGACCTGGATTGGCTCCCCGTCAACAAAAGAATCACCTTCCATCTCCTCACCCACGCACACAAAGCCCTACACGATCAAGGCCCGAGCTACCTCAACAACCGCATCAACTTCTACGCTCCCAAACGCCACCTCCGATCAGCCAGCCACGCCCTCGCCGCCGTCCCCCGCATCCGAAGAGCGACAACAGGAGGAAGGTCCTTCTCCTACCTGGCCGCCAAGACCTGGAACTCCCTCCTGACCGACCTGCGCCTGACCCAAGACCACCTCTCCTTCAGGAAGAAGCTCAAGACCTGGCTGTTCGAGCAGTAACGGCACCCCCCCGCCCCCAAGCGCCTTGAGACCCTACGGGTAAGTAGCGCGCTCTATAAATGTCTTTGATTGATTGATTGATTTCAGGCTACTGCTTAACCATTCTACAACTATATATAATATTACACCAACCCAGATAGAAAGTAGGAACCCTTCACATATATTAAGTAAAAGTTTCACCAAATTCCTAAAACCTTACATGAATGTGTCTGGACCATAACACTATCCAAACCTAAAATAAAACACAGAACAAACTTTCAATTTCAAACAAACATCAAAAATTATGCAGCATACTTCAACTGTACCTCTCTAGAAACTTTCAAAAAGACGCCTAATTAATAACAGCTTATGTCACCATCTTTAAAACCACACTTTTTTGCTGCATCTTCACCATTCTACTAGTACTCACAGTCTTGAGCCTACCACATAAAAAGCAACACCACCGCTTTGTTATACATCATGCACCTCCAAATGTATAAGACATATTAAAATACTTATAGAAGTAGAAACACACTTGAGACAGAAGTCCATGCACACCTTACAATTTGACAAACTCCACCTCCAAATGTAAAGCAATAGCTAAAATTATGCGGTATACTACAAATATACATATCCACACACTAAGACAAACTACTATAATCACTAATCCATATTCCAATATACACTTAATACTATACAGAATCTATTTCAAATAACATTTAACTACAATAAAACAAACTACAATAAACATCTCTACATTTAATAATATATTTCAAACATCAAAGTTCTTGATTAATTATTTAACTTGAAAAATAAAGCTTTAACATAATACACCTCACAAAAGTATAAAATATCAGAAACTCAGAAAAGATTTTCTTATGCACACAATAAATATAACGATTCAAAAAGGGTTCAAAAAGGGGGTGGTGATGAACAGATTGTCTGAATTAAGCAGACCACTCTTACCCAGTCAAGAGATCAGGGCTTGATCCATCACCGTTATTTAGCTCACTGCATCACCCCAGTTCAGAACCTGGCTATATGCAAATTAGTCTGACCCTGTGCCTCAGGGGAACAGGGCAGACCAAACTACCAAGCCAATTCTTCACCGGAAAGGAGACAAGCTTCCGGGGAACGGTTTCTGGCATTTCAGCCGTTGTCGGCCCGGCTTGCTTGAATCCTGGTGGTGCAGTGAGCAAGGGACTCATGTCTGAGTATACCCTGCCACACTTGTGGTGGCCAAAAACGATTCAAAAAGGGGGTGGTGATGGACTGGGCCAGGGACAGACTAATTTGCATATAGCCAGGTTCTGAGCTGGGATGGTGCAGTGAGCTAAAAAACGGTGATGGATCAAGCCCTGATCTTTGGACTGGGTAAGAGTGGTCTGCTTAATTCAGACACTCTGTTCATCACCACCCCCTTTTCTGAATCGTTTTTGTCCACCATAAGCGTGGAAGGGTATACTCAGATGTGAGTCCCTTGCTCATTGCACCAACAGGATTCAAGCAAGCCGGGCCGAAGACGGCTGAAATGCCAGAAACCGGTCCCCGGTAGCTTGTTTCCTTTCCAGTTTAAGAATTGGCTTGGTAGTTTGGTCTGCCCTGTTCCCATGATGCACTGGGCCAGGGACAGACTAATTTGCATATAGCCAGGTTCTGAGCTGGGATGGTGCAGTGAGCTAAAAAACGGTGATGGATCAAGCCCTGATCTTTGGACTGGGTAAGAGTGGTCTGCTTAATTCAGACACTCTGTTCATCACCACCCCCTTTTCTGAATCGTTTTTGTCCACCATAAGCGTGGAAGGGTATACTCAGATGTGAGTCCCTTGCTCATTGCACCATCAGGATTCAAGCAAGCCGGGCCGAAGACGGCTGAAATGCCAGAAACCGGTCCCCGGTAGCTTGTTTCCTTCCCAGTTTAAGAATTGGCTTGGTAGTTTGGTCTGCCCTGTTCCCATGATGCACTGGGCCAGGGACAGACTAATTTGCATATAGCCAGGTTCTGAGCTGGGATGGTGCAGTGAGCTAAAAAACGGTGATGGATCAAGCCCTGATCTTTGGACTGGGTAAGAGTGGTCTGCTTAATTCAGACACTCTGTTCATCACCACCCCCTTTTCTGAATCGTTTTGGTCCACCATAAGCGTGGAAGGGTATACTCAGATGTGAGTCCCTTGCTCATTGCACCATCAGGATTCAAGCAAGCCGGGCTGAAGACGGCTGAAATGCCAGAAACCGGTCCCAGGTAGCTTGTTTCCTTCCCAGTTTAAGAATTGGCTTGGTAGTTTGGTCTGCCATGTTCCCATGATGCACTGGGCCAGGGACAGACTAATTTGCATATAGCCAGGTTCTGAGCTGGGATGGTGCAGTGAGCTAAAAAAACGGTGATGGATCAAGCCCTGATCTTTGGACTGGGTAAGAGTGGTCTGCTTAATTCAGACACTCTGTTCATCACCACCCCCTTTTCTGAATCACAATAAATATAATGCACTGCTCTCAGCAAGGCAAAACCAATAATGGCAAAGTTTCCCTCTGTTTCTCCACACAAATACATGTAAGTAACACATCACATTCCTTTCTACATTATTCCAAATTATAAAAGACATTTTTATTGGTTAGACATATTAAACCTTACCAACTGACTTCTAAAAGTGTCCAAACTGGTTCTGGAAGTTTCCACACGTTTGTCATTGGGCTATACGTGGGTTACATCTGGGTGATATGTGTACTACATTTGGGCCACTTTTTCAATGGTGGCCATCTTGGGAGACTTCAATTCAATTCAATAAACATTTTTCGATCTGATTAGAAACATATATCATAAAAGTGTATATAAAAACAGTAAATCCTCTTTCTTAATACAATACAATGAGAACTAATTAAAATCAGTTTGTAAAAATTGGTGTTACAAAGCCAAGCCCCTAGCAACTTCAGGTTAACAGAATTGTAAAGATCAATGTTTCGCAAAATCAATATCAAGTACTTTGTGCAAAATAAACAATGCGGGGTCCAAGTAAGATGCACTGCTCCAATACATGACCAGTCTGCACTATATAAAACTGCAAAAAAACTAAAAATAAAAAGTGTTCTTGCACACTACTCTCATTGGGCTGTATGCGGGCTACATCTGTGTGATATCTGTAATACATTTGTGCTCTTTTTTCTTCGTGGCCATCTTGGGAGACTTATTTGTTATGAAGTTTCCTAATTTCCTCACATACTACAGTCTTGTCAGTGGGAAAGGTTTTCAGTTTTTTACATTGAATCCATCAAGAAGCATTCCGATGTGTCACACATTTGCCATAAATTCAGAATGTTAGCACTCTAGTTGCTCATTAGGTCACTGTAGTAAAGGTATTGCTCACCAGGGAGTTATCTGGAAGTCTGATGCTGGTAGTGAAAGTGCATGTTTCAGTCTGCATGTCAGAATTTTTTAATGAAATAGAAGAGGATTTGAGAAATCACTGAAAATGTGCCCTAAATTTTCTTTGTGTAAAACTAACCGTAATTTCTATGGCAAAATGAACTCCCCTCGTTTTGTTCCTTTTAAAATTAAATGTTTTAAGTGTTACCAGTTTATTCCAATCAAGATGGCTTCAGGTGTGCCATAATTTTGTCATAAGTAAGACTGTTAGTGCTCTAGTTGTTCTTTGGAACACTCTGGGAATCTGCAGTAGAACACAAAGTAATCAACAAACAGGCTGCTCCTCCTTAAGTATAACAAGAAGATGTTTGATATCTCACTTAAAACATGTCTTAATTTTTCTTTCTACAGTGCTAACCATCATTTTTATGACAAAATGAACTTCCCTCATGTTGTTCCTTTTTAAATTAAATGTTTTAATTGTTATCAGTTTATTCCAATCAAGATGGCTTCAGGTGTGCCATAATGTTGTCATAAGTAAGACTGTTAGTGCTCTAGCTGTTCTTTAGAACACTCCGGGAAGCTGCAGTAGAACACAAAGGAATCAACTGACAGGCTGCTCCTGTTGAAGTGTAACAGGAAGTTATTTGAGATCTCACTTAAAACATCTCTTAATTTTTCTTTCTACAGCACTGGCCATAATTTCTATGACAAAATGAACCCCCTCATTTTGTTCCTTTTTAAATTAAATGTTTTAAGTGTTATCAGTTTATTCCAATCAAGATGGCTTTGGGTGTGCCATACTTTTGTCAATTTAGAACAATCTGGGAAGCTGCAATAGAACACAAAGGAATCAACTGACAGTCTCTGCCCTTGTTGGATGTACATGTTTTACTGAGAATGTCAGACTTCATTCTCACATGACTGAGAAAGATAATGTGACTTTTCAGAAAATATACTCTAATTTTAGCTTCTGGAGCACCCTCCAAACCTCTATGGGACAAGCATGAGAAAATAGTTTTCTCTCAAACATGATTCATGATTATGGCTCCCGGTTTTCCGCTTGAACTGATTTTTACATACAAACGCAGATGGAAATCAAGTTTTCCTTTGTCTGTATGTATATGTAAAAACAGGAAAATACTACTACCATGCTACAGCAGAGAGTTGCCTTGCCACACCCTCTTCCTGATTCTAGGGCTGCGCCTGCCTATATTAACATGAAAAATCTTTGTTGATGCCCTAGTCCTTTCCGGGGCTCTGCTCCGCCCCTCGAGTGAGCTCTGCACCAGTCATTTGTAAACAAAAGTAAGTGCCCTCGGGGAAGAGGGGAGGGGGTGGAGCTGGATTCAGTGGTGTATGCAGTTCTGGGGGCGGCAAAACAGGAATTTAATGCCAGCACCCCGTGGGGTGCCAAAGCCCAGTTATCAGTGGAGTGTTGCTGAGTTTGTGGCCGGACTGTAGAGCAGTACACTGTGTATGTGTGGCTGCAAGAACAATCTGGCCACAAATTCAAAGCATTTCTACGCCACTGACTGAAGTGTTTGCAGAGTTTGGAGAAACGTGTTTGTTGCAAATGTATTTGTCTGACATTTTTCTACACTAAAATACAGCCTCAGGAGGAGAGAAAAAAGGATTTAAGACGCGAACAACAAATACATAACTGAATAAAACTAGACAGAGTAGTTGCAAAGTGGCCAGTTTGGTTTTATTCCCACCCAAACACATTAGGATCAACTTTCTGAATTTGCCAATGAAGCGCTACTTTTCTTTTCATGTTGTTAGCTTTTCAAGAAAATACACTCATTGATTTTGGAATAATGAGTTTAAAAACTTTAAGGTGTGTTCCCTATGAGTGTTTGCATTTTCCAGTACTTTGGTACTTTTTTTTTCAGGCAGCATATTACTCTAGCCTAGTGCATAATTTGAATTGAGTTACTTCCAGGTGTTTATAGCAGGGCATAATTGTGCTGTAGCTGAAGGCAGTGTGAGTACCTCTCAGTGGGGCAGTATGGTCTTCAGTGAGTGAGGGGATGTGGCACTCTACTGATGACAGAAACTGCAAGGCTCTGAGACAAATGACTTGTGATAGCACTTTTAAGCGCATTTGGATCATTCTGTAAATGCCAAAGTTTTCAGATGAATGTATTATGTTGGCCAATAACAACCATGTGCATGTGTGCATTGCCAATTTAAACAAATGTGGAAAAATACTAGCTGCAGCGTCAACTTTTGCTTGCGACAAAAAATAAATATTGATAAATACAGACGGAAATGGCAAAAAATAAAATACCATAAAACCGGGAGCCTTATTCATGATATCCCAGCAGAAGGATTTTCACAGGGTAAAATCACCTTAAGAGCACACCACAATTCCTAAAATTAGTATGGTACCATCCACAAATGAATTCTATTGTAACTAAAGTCTGTTATCAACCTTTATAGTTCTCCTTTTGGTGACCCTCAAAACATTCTATTCACTACAGGGCATTTCAATCTGGTGCTATCATATATATTGGTCCCGAGATGGTTGCCAGCAATTCCAGGATGAAGTGCTGATAGTCAATTAGATCTCACGATAAGATGTGTGGTTAGGCTCCGCCCAGATATCAAAATTTTTTTTTATTTTTGAATTTCTTAGAAACTACTGAACAAATTCATACCATTTTTAAAAAAACAATCTTTCTAGACCTTTTTGTCAAATTTGGTGCCTTTCCGTTCAGCAGGTCGGACTGTAACCTGTTTCAAAATTCCTATGGAAATTAACATGGGGAAAATGCACTTTGGGACCCCCCTTTTTTCTCTGCCCTCGCTTGACGAATCCCCCCGAAACTTTCAACACAGGAGCTGACTGGTCTGCCCCATTAGTTTAGAACATTTTGTGAAGATTCCTCATTCAGCGCCAAATATATTGGCAAAAGAAAAAACTGTTTTTGAATAAAAATGAGGTCCTAACTATAACTTCCTTCTGGCGCCCGCCAGTAGGTAATATATATATGTATATTTGTTTTTGTAAACTCGACCCGAAGGGGTATCAGAGCGCTTTACCTGAGCACCAAAGGCCATATTACATAAGGTGCCCTGGGGGCACAGCAGGCATCTGTGCCCGCTTTGCGGGCCCCTTGGACACTTTGGTATTATAGAAGGTGGCACAGACGCTTGTGCATCCCCTTCTATATTATCGATAGCGCTTGCACACTTAATGCGCCAGCGCTATAACAGAGGATGTCCCCTCATTTGCATAGGGGCGTGCCCTATGCACATGAGGAAATTCCTTTGACTCTGCGCCCGCACCGTATTACAGAAGCGTCAAAGGAGCCCACAGGAGGTGCACTCAGAGTCAGAGTCAAAGGAGCCCACAGGAGGTGCACTGACAGTGCACCATTTAAAAGATTGCACACAGTCAGTGCACCTTCTCAGAGCAGCCCTCTGCAGGGGATAAAGGGACCCCGAGACCTCCCCTTGTAGGCGGGTGCAGTCAGTGACTGCACCCGCCTGCACTGTGAAAACACGGAGAGGCTGCTCTGTGTTTTCACATGAATGCGCTGGCCCCAGGGCAGCGCATTCACCATAATAGGGCGCATTGGCCTTGTTTGTGCCCGGAGCACCTTTTCAAAGGTGCGCCGGGCGCAAACAATGCCAATACGTAATACGGCCCCAGATGCGTCAAAGAAGGAACACATTCATTTTTTGTGGGAGGTTTTTTGGGCATGGGGAGACTAAGTGATTTGCCGGAATCGCAGGATGTTGAGTGTCCCTGCCCAGACCTGAACCCGGTTCCCCAGCTTCGAGGCAACTCCTTTAGCCACTAGGCCACATCTCTATGAAATGAAAGGGGTTAATATCAAACAACTATAATGCCCTATCTGAATTCAAAATCATATTTAAAACGTGTTTCCTTGACTGATAAGTTCCACCAAACATCTCTTACCATCTCTTTTTCAGAGAGAAAAACAAAGTTACGGCATATACATCTCTACATAGAAGTCACATTCGATATTGTGAACTTGTGCTCGGTCAGGCAACCATGGAAACATCAATAGGTTAGCCGAAGGAAGCAAAAATAGGAGATACGGATGCAGGATCTCGAACTTTCTATTCAGAAATCTCTTAGAAGTGTGGTTTGGAGCGAATCGCCTCATAAATATATAGTACCCATTCTATTTTCAAGAGCACGATTGTTAGATGCTGAAGAACTCCTCTAAATACCTTTTCTTTTCTTTTAAATAATGGAATTTCCTTATATCCCTTGCGTTCTCATGGACTAATGGAGGATTATGGTTCCATTTTAGTGTTTACTCTGCCTGATAAAAGTTACCGCCTGTGTAGCAGTAGAGATAAAATGGCCGACAAGTCTAAACTGCTCGGATTACACAGCACTGATATATAGTGGGGATATCTCGTGCCATTCGCTCATCACCTCTGGCTCACCCCTCCCAGTAAAACACTTACACATGATTGATGTCCTCTGCGTAGCTTTATTATTATACCAAAACACCATTTCAGTTGTGGGTAAAACTTCCCACATTGACCATTTATTAATTCACACATAAATGCTGCGCCCATACATATGCGCCACAGTTTACCATATATATACAAATTGGCATCTCTAGAGGCGTGTTGTACCAGCAGGACACAACACCACCCCCTTTTCCAAGCCACCAGCTACTAGGGTAGAGCCAGAGAGTCCAGGACCACCAGCAGGACGGCCCCCTCTCCCGCCAGCCTAGAGCCGCCATAACTGCCTCCCCTGCTCCAGGGGCAACCATTTTTCCGTCCAAAAAGAGTCCCCCAGCCTTTTCTCTTATCAGGGACCCCGCCCCCTACAATTGAACTTAGGGATGGGTGGGTGGGCAACTATTTTCCCGGCCAGCCTTCTTGCAATCAGGCGAGAGACGAAAGAGGGCTACCCCAAGGGTGCTGCACTTCTTATTGCCTTGGAGGGAGGGTCCTCAGACGCCCACCAGGCATCTCACATTACAGAGAGACCCTCCCCATGACGTCTATCTCAAGAAACGAAACTCACCTACTGAGGCGGGCACGGAATGCCCACTAAAGGCCCCCCTCCCCTAGTCGCGGGGGTGGCCTCTCATAGTGGGGATATCTCGTGCCATTCGCTCATCACCTCTGGCTCACCCCTCCCAGTAAAACACTTACACATGATTGATGTCCTCTGCGTAGCTTTATTATTATACCAAAACACCATTTCAGTTGTGGGTAAAACTTCCCACATTGACCATTTATTAATTCACACATAAATGCTGCGCCCATACATATGCGCCACAGTTTACCATATATATACAAATTGGCATCTCTAGAGGCGTGTTGTACCAGCAGGACACAACACCACCCCCTTTTCCAAGCCACCAGCTACTAGGGTAGAGCCAGAGAGTCCAGGACCACCAGCAGGACGGCCCCCTCTCCCGCCAGCCTAGAGCCGCCATAACTGCCTCCCCTGCTCCAGGGGCAACCATTTTTCCGTCCAAAAAGAGTCCCCCAGCCTTTTCTCTTATCAGGGACCCCGCCACAGGGCAAGGAGCCCCACTGGCACCCTTGCCCTCCCCCCACGCTAACGCCCTGCCACTCTTCCCAGATGCCAGGCAATGGCCCCCAGAATGATTTGCACAAACACCTCCAACCAACACCTCCAACCCTACCCTGGACAGGTGCACCCCCCCCTGTCCGATACTCATCTAATGTCAATGTCTGCAGCAAGCTATGTCTAAGTCTAACCTGCCAAAGCCACCCATATGACATTCCACTTTTATCAGCCAGACCCCAGGCTCCCTATACCCTCAGCTGGCGCCATCAACCATACCCCCTTAACAACCTGGCACCCCAGTGTCATTAGAAACGACTCTGCTATGCTACATATTTCGTGTCCACCAGGAGACCCTCTTGTGCAGGACTTTAACTGGCCTGTACTTCTGCACTCTGCCCTCTGAATGTTAATTGTATTGCACCCCATTGGCCCTCACTAAAACTGTTAACATGTAAAATGACATACCACTAGCCACAGACCCAAGCAACCCTACTGATGATTGATTTGGTAGCTATTCACATCGCTCGGGGATTATGCCACAAATAAATCCCCACCCATTATGGGATGCACTTTAGCATGCAAAGGCCCACTCTTTGATAATATTGTTGCACACTACCAGTCCTCCCCAAGGACTGCCGCTGCATAAAAGGAAATGAGAAAGTCTGCATATAAATATTTTGCCATTCAAGGTCTCCTTCCCCGATATGCTGATTCCATCCCCCACAGTACCTGTGGAGTACACCACATTTCAATTGCCACCAGTTTTTGGGATGAGATTTACAATGCTTTCTCCTCCCCATGTCCACTCTTTGTGAATTGCATTGTACCCCATAAGTCCCTTACGAGAGACTGCCGTAGTTGAAGGAAAAGAGAAACTCAGCATAAATGTACTAGGCAATTAGGCCAAACCCAATGAGTCACCACCTTGTATTGGGATGAAATGGGAGCTCCTTGCAAGGAAAAGAAGTGCTGCATAGCAGTGTTTGGCATTTAAGCAAGACCCAATGCATCTCCACATTTTATTGGGATGAGCTTTACAATGGAGTACCTTCGAAAGGCCCACTCCATGCACCTTGTGTTGTACACTCCCAGTCCTCGGTAAGGACTTACTGTCACCGTTCCTCATATTGCCGGAGAATCCGTCGCAATTAAACCCAGGGAATATGTCACCAAAATATTTCCATCAGTTGTGATGAGTTTTCACACTGCGATGATCTAGTCATTGGCTAACTCCCTTAATGACGCACAACAAACGCCGAAAATGCCCCTGTAGCACCAACTGCTGGCTACCTCCGCACCCTAGGTGACTAATTACCATGCAATGAAACCTGCATTCCGTGTCCCCTTACACTTATTGCCCCAACAAACCTGCAGATGTGGGCATCTCTATGCATCCCCAAACCATAGTCAGCCACACAATGCTTTCAGAATTGTATACCGACTTCCAATAACTGCAACCAAATCACCCCTTGTGAACCAATCTTGAAATGTAACCTGCAAAAAACGGCAGGATATAAACCTAACCTTTGGAGTAAAAATCAGATTTTTGCCACAACCACAGTGAAGCAGATTTTCAGACTCTTCCTTGATGAACCGTCTGCCATTATATCGACTTCAACACACCGGCAACCGTTAAATCCTACCACAGATGGCCCCCTGTAAACCAGGAACTCTTTGCTGTAGATCTGGCATGAATGAACCGATTAGGTTGATTGTTCTGACATGTTATGGACATTCCCTTAATGGATGCCTTTACTCTGGTTATGAAGGCAACTGTTATGACAGCAATTACCCATCCTTCCTGCCTATAGCCCTTCCCAGATCACGCCACAATCACTAACCAGCAGTCCTAAATAATCAAGAACAAATGCAGTTTCACATGTTTCTCCCAGCCCTACTGCTGTTCTTAAACGACTGATATAGCTGGCAATACCCCAGAGCAATGCCACCCCCAGTCCCCGCACTACCGCTGTTTTTAAACAAGTTATATAGCTTGGAATACCCCAGGGCCATGCCACCCACCGATGGATGGAAGTGCCGCATGCACTTCACCGGAAAGAAGAATTGTGAAAGGCCTCCTACTGCTGCCTGTGTACAATACAAAACGTTCTCAAACTTTGACAAGGAGAGATCCTGAATGCAGTCAGGCCCTTTGTGGAAGCAATTGCTATTTGCCCTTTTCAATGTGCCCTCAGTCTCGTCCTGTGCATCAGCCCCGCTGAGACGGCTTCCCGAGCCCCCCCAAAGACGCCCGTTGTTGGGTTTCACCCTTTCTTCGTGCCCCTACATGTCCATTCTGTCTGTTGATGGACAACGCCAAGGTGGAAATGACTAGCAAACATGACTGCGCCTATCTTGGCCCTGTGCCAAGATGACATGGCAGAGCAGCGGCTACTAGCTGCTCCATCCACGCAAATGCCCGGCCAGCGCGGCGGCTCCCTTCCGCGCAACCACCGTCATCCATCACAGAGGCGCCACCACCCGTGCGCGCTCCCCCACCCCGTACCTTGAAGCGCAAAAAGTCCCTCATGATGTCTCAATATCCCCACATCTCTAAAGAAAACTACTACTCCGAGTGACTCTAGGGGACATATATTTAGAAAGCGCCGGATGCCTTGTCGTGTTTTGCATTACATGAATACTACCATTAGTTTACCGGCGTTAGTTATTGGAAATTGCGACCCCTTCATGTTAAAGTGCACATTTAACAACCAACCCGCCCTACCCCCTCGGCTGTTGGCATCTTCTTTAAATGTACATTCATTTATAAACCAGTGTCCAAGGGAAACTACATCAATTTATTTCCCTCTAATAAAAGCAGGCTCCCAGGCTGGCAACGAAACTCTGCCCACTCTGCCTGCTCTTCCTTTAAAATTCACCCCTTCGCTTTCCTAGAGAAAGGGTTCCATTAGCATGCACACCCGACCCGAAGACTGAACAATGCGCACCCGAGCACGGTCCCATACCGCAATCACCCGCAGTTTGCACTACCCCTTAGCCACTGACCTATTACTTAAAATAGACTTTTAATTTTTTAAACCTTTTGAAAAGGAAAATTGCATCCATTTTGTGTGCAGCACGTAAAAGAGCATTTGACGGTTTTTAATTACAACCCCATGATTGGCTGTCTTCTGTTAGGATTGTACCTGTGTTCTCTAGCCCTCAGTCTGCACTACCCCTTAGCCACTGACCTATTACTTAAAATAGACTTATCATTTTTTAAACCTTTTGAAAAGGAAAATTGCATCCATTTTGTGTGCAGCACGAAAAAGAGCATTTGACGGTTTTTACTTACAACCCCATGATTGGATGTCTTCTGTTAGGATTGTACCTGTGTTCTCTAGCCCTCATTTTATGGGCCTAAAGGGTTCAAATTAACAATTAGCATCAGTCAACAGCCGTCAAAAACCTGCTTTGTTATTCTTTTAACGATGGGATCAGGAGATAGTAAGAACTGACCCCCAAAGCACTTAAACATGGTCACCGATGCTGCACGCCTGTCTGGTCTCAATTGTGTCTTCTACTTTATTCCAAACAAAAGTTCCTGAACATTAAAACATAGACCATTTCCGATTGCTGAATGTCACCCTTCACTGTGCAACTGATATAGATCTATACCTACACGGGGCGCCATTCTCTCACCTGCTCTGAGCCAACGACAGTATGAGAAATCCGTCCTGTTCCCACCAATTAGTGCTGATCCCCAAAATTTGCACGAACTAGGCGCTGCATTAATAGCCATTCCATATCAATGCGGATAACAAAGAAGTTCCTGCCTGCTTGTCCTGGCTACGGGAGATATCTAGGTTTTCTGTTCTCAAGAGGCGACTGTCCCGATTAAAACCGACTGTAAAGCAACCCGTCCCCAAGTTGTGTATGAAACCGGCCGCATGGCCATGAAAGAAGTTGTGTATGAAACCGGCTGCATGGCCATGAAAGAAGTTGTGTATGAAACCGGCCGCATGGCCATGAAAGAGTTCATTTATCAGCTTAGCTTACAAGTCACATCGCCCACGAATGAGTAGAGTGTATACTTGGCACATAGCTCATCTTGCACTTTTAGCCCAAAAGTCCTATGACATTTTATTCCCGTTTCTAACGCTTCTCAGTCAGCAGAAAAAAAAAAAAACCTTCCACTGAAAACCGGGATCGAACCAAGGAACCTACGGAGGAAGCAGCGCCCCCTTGCAGGTGCAAACAATCATTAGCTACCCGCCCGAAAATACCATCTCCTCACAGCCTGCCCGGGCAGGCCCACTTGTTCCCCCGCCCTGCGATAGGGTCCTCAGAGCCCAATCAATACCTCCTTACTTTGTGGCCTCCCACAATGCCGCCAATGAACGGAATTCCTCTGTTGCTGCTGGGGCCTCCTTGACCCCCGTGTCTGCTTGGGCGGCACTCCGCCTACTAAGAAAGAAAACACAATCATCAATTGGTTAATTGGTCGATACATATATGCCCCTTACAACCGGTCGTGCCCTAGCGCGCCTCCTTCTATCTGCGCCAGCCATGCCCTTTTACCCCCGGGCACCATGCCCGTCAATGACGTAAGCTGCGGCCCCTTTGCACCTTACCGCTTGCGCTCCTCTAGTCGAATCAAAGCCATTTACCCCAATTTTACCGTTTGAAATTCTGTTGGCCAAACTTAAAGTAAGGCTTTCAATAATGGGGAAATGCCACCTTGTAATATATTTTAACCTGTCCGAGAATACAGGCCATACTGGTGAACCATTGATCAGGTGACAACCCGGTGGATGAAGGGGTGTTAATCGCACCATCACTGCAGCACGCCATATAATATACTCTGCTGCAGAGATTGCAAATGTCCATGACCTTGCCTGCCGGCCCAAAAAGTTCCCATTTCTATTAAGCAAAAGTTGGCAGATTATTCCCCAAAATCTTCTCGTGTCTTATTGTTTACTGGACCCTCTTGTCCCCGCCCGCACACACCATCATATATATTGCAGCCAGTATTCCCTGTCTTTGTAATCACTGGACTCCCTTGTCCCCGCCCCTACACACGAACATTGCATTGCAGCCAGTTTTCCTCGTCATGATTGACACCTCCGTGCCTCCGAGACGCGTATTTCAAAAGCGCATAGCAATCGCGGGGAAATTCGCCTATGAATCAAAGTGACATTGCGCTCTGCGCTTCCCATCCCATTGCTACATAGAAAGAAACCACAAAGAGTTAACCAGATTAACGCTGAGGTCCCATAAAATTTAAACGGGGATGTGTATTGTTTCCGTACTTGATCGGCAGAAAAAACTCAAAGGTGGAACACACACAGCTGTGCCATACCCGGGCTTGGGAGGGAGGGCGAGGGGTGGGAGAAAAGTAGACCAAAAGTTGTTTGTGTGTGTAAAAGGCCGCTTTATTAAGACACAGGTGCACATTACAAATACAAACCTTGGCAACGCCTTACAAAACTAAACCTCACTAAATAATTAAATAACTACACACTTCAGCCCCCCGGACCCTCCCCCACCCCTAAAACATATGAGCCCTCCCCCTCCCAACAATACATCAATAAACAATATAACAGCATTATAACATTACGTCATCAATAAAACATTACGTCATCAATAAAACATTTCGTCATTGATCAAACATACGTCATCGTTAAAACTTTATTCGTCAAACCACAATTGCAATAACAACGGTCAGGTCCTCCATAACCATAAACCCTGCCTGACCCTGCACTCCTGCAGCTACCCCCCTCACAAAACTGAACGGTCAAACCATGACCAACCTACCCCAGCACTTGTCAAAGAAATACTTGAACTAATACTCAACCCGCAATCTGCCTAAAACCGTAACGATACACAAAAACACCGCACCGCACCTGTGTCTAGCGACGGATACAAATACAAGAAAAAACACCCTGCACACCGGTGACCCACAAAACAGCCTTTTCTTTAAAAAGAAAAATTGGAACAAAATTACCAAAAATGGGAAAAAACTAGGCCGCGAGGGGAAAAAAGGAAAGTAATGCAAAAAGAGAGGGAGGGAGGGTGGGACAAAAAAGCTACAAGCCCTCCTAGCCACCAGGTCACCAAACCTAAAATGGTGGCTGGGAGGCAGTGATAGGGGGATTTATAATTGGGCTATTCTGGTCCTACTAGACCAGCCCAAATCTAGAACCTTCTGGCTACTTCTACTGTGAAGACCCCTCGCAGCCCTCCCAAACCGCCCGGGGGAGGGGACCTCCCGGCGGTCGGCTCCCTCCCCCAAGCCCCCCTTGGGAGGGAGGGCGAGGGGTGGGAGAAAAGTAGACCAAAAGTTGTTTGTGTGTGTAAAAGGCCGCTTTATTAAGACACAGGTGCACATTACAAATACAAACCTTGGCAACGCCTTACAAAACTAAACCTCACTAAATAATTAAATAACTACACACTTCAGCCCCCCGGACCCTCCCCCACCCCTAAAACATATGAGCCCTCCCCCTCCCAACAATACATCAATAAACAATATAACAGCATTATAACATTACGTCATCAATAAAACATTACGTCATCAATAAAACATTTCGTCATTGATCAAACATACGTCATCGTTAAAACTTTATTCGTCAAACCACAATTGCAATAACAACGGTCAGGTCCTCCATAACCATAAACCCTGCCTGACCCTGCACTCCTGCAGCTACCCCCCTCACAAAACTGAACGGTCAAACCATGACCAACCTACCCCAGCACTTGTCAAAGAAATACTTGAACTAATACTCAACCCGCAATCTGCCTAAAACCGTAACGATACACAAAAACACCGCCACCCAGAAAGGTAGGCGGGGGAGACACGCCTCCCTTTCTGCCCCCCAACCGCGAAGTGAAAGAGAAACAAAAAATCAACGCTGCATAGCCAAAGCCCGGGATAAGACCTCACGGAGCTCCAACAAGTAAAGATCCATGCCCACACGGGACAAATGAACTCCATCATCCCTAAAAAACTCAACAGACTCAAACTTAATGTCCCTGTGTGTAATTCTGCTGAAACCAAGGCACCTACAGCAACGAGACACCTCTGAATTAACCTTCTTCCTAGCCCGATCTACAGCCCTGGGGTTCACAGCACCTCTCCATATCCTACGGGGAATCAACTCTGTCCAAAAAACATGGCACCCAGCCCACATGTCCTTAATAAGGCCTAAATCACGTTTCATAGCTCGTAGCAAAACTACACCTTTTGTAGCACAAAGGTCATTTTCTCCCAAATGAATAACTAAGATATCTGGGCATAAACCGCCCACCATGTTGTTGTTCAAACAAGGGATTAACTCTCTCCAGAGCATCCCGCCTTTACCCTTCCAGAGTACGTTAAACATTCGGTCATTGAAACCAAGAAGATCTCCAAAATAACTCTTCGCTGCCTGGACTCTGGCCCACTTGACAAAGGAATGCCCCACTATCCAGACCGTTACCACCGAGGAGCGAGGCCCAGCAACGGATCCTGAAAAAGAAAAAAGAGTTAGAATCATGTGAAGGAGGCCGACGCCTGCGCCTCCTCAGCAGAGCTCCTCACATAACGCTGGAAACAGTTGGAAGACCAGCGCCCCAAACGCATAATATCCCTCTCGGACCAACCTCTATTAAAAGCCTCAGTGGCTGCACCTATTCGGAAAGAGTGAGTACCATAGAGATTGCCATCAAGACCTATGTGCTGTAAAGCTTTGCGCAAAACCATTCGCAATTGATAAGTTGTTACAGGGTTGCCATTGATATGACGAAAAACAAGGGCTTCATCCCCACCCCCACATAATGAACGCCAGCGCTGCGCCAGCATTAGAGGGCAAGTAAGCTTCGGAGCACGTGCCTGCAACCACACACCTTTCCCCTTACCTGTCTGATCAGTTTTAGAACTGGCCAACCAGACGTGAACACCCTCATCATAACAAAAAACGTCCTTCCAAAACAATCCATACTTATATTTCGACCCCAGCAACTCTGATACTCTGAAGGCTCCAAAAAACAAAAACACCATCAGCAGAGAGAAAACACATGCCTCAAAATCATCCGAACAAACTAAAGGCAAAACTGTGATTAATCTGGCAAGAACTTGCCAAGATAGGGGGGCTCTGGATCTACCCACGTGCCCTTGCTCCCTGGCCCAGCCCTCCAGCATCCTCCTACCAAGTTCCCCCGCAGATGGAGGATAGCCCCACAACAACTTCCCCATGAAAGCAATCCCCGCCAGTTTCCCAGCAATGGTTACTTTGGTTAAACCCTTATCCATGAGGTCCAGAATGAAATTAACAACATCTTCCGACCGACGCGACAGATCCTCCCTTCTGACAGCACCAGACTCCAGGAATTCCTTCCATGCCAGGGAATACGCAGAACGCGTAGACACAGACAAAGAACCTACCACCAATTGTATGACCCGACCTCGCCGACGTGCCACAGATGATTCGGCATCGGAGTCGGGGATCTGTCTGCGTCCCTTGCCAGTCCACGGAATCTCCCCCACTGTGAACGAGACAGAGCATCCGCAATGTCATTGTCCACGCCAGGAATGTGTAAGGCACGAAAGTGAATATCGTGTTTCAGACAACCCAGGACGAAAACTCTCATAAGTTTCAACACTTGCTCGTCCCTGGCCGATTGGCGATTCACTATCTCCACAACAGCCATGTTATCCACACGAAACAGAACTTTCTTGTGTGCCAATTCCTCCCCCCACAGGGTCAAGGCAACCAATAAAGGGAACATTTCCAAGAAAGTGATGCTACGACCACCATTCAACCATTCATCAGGCCAACGTTCCGCACACCATTTGCCATTCCAAAAGAGCCCAAAACCATCACTGCCAGCAGCATCCGAAAACATTTGTACATCCCACTGAAAGTCAACATCTCTGACCAAGGGAACACCATTGAAAGCACTCAGGAAAAACTTCCACATTCTCAAGTCCTCCTTAACCCCAGCAGACAGACGAACACGATGGTGAGGCAATTGATGACCTGCCAAAGCCCTGCCCAGTCTTCTACAAAAAGTCCTGCCCGCTCTCACCACTCTGCAGGCAAAATTCAAATGGCCCAAAAGCACTTGAATCTCTTTCACCAACACTTTTCTCTTCGCCAACATCACATCCAGTAATTCAACCATGTTGACCCTTTTGTCCTCGGGCAGGCGAGCTGACATAACCACTGAATCTATTTCAATACCCAGAAAGGAGAGGACAGTGGCAGGGCCCATTGTTTTCTCGGGAGCCAAAGGGACTCCCAGATCCTCCATGAGCCCTTGGAATGTGTCCAGAGCTTTCTGGCACTCCGCGGAGCCCGGGGATCCGACAAAGAAAAAATCATCGAGATAGTGTGTTACAAGTGAATGACCGGACTGATGGGAAAAGTACCATTGCAGAAAAGTACTAAAACACTCAAACAAAGCACATGATATGGAGCAGCCCATTGGCAGAGCCTTGTCCACGTACCATTTACCAGCAAATTGTATACCTAAAAGGCTCCAATCGTCCGGGTGGACAGGCAACAGCCTGAAAGCAGACTTGATGTCACACTTAGCCATCTCAGCGGCTGCGCCCGCAGTCACAACCAGTGACATGGCCACGTCAACCGAAGAATAAGAGACAGACACTGCCTCTGGGTCAATAAAATCGTTAACAGACGACCCTTCAGGCCATGACAAGTGTTGAATCAATCTAAACTGTCCCGGCTCCTTCTTCGGGACAACTCCAATTGGTGAAACAATCAAGTTAAGGATCGGCCAATCGTGAAACGGGCCAGCCATCCTCCCTTCATGTACTTCCTTATTAAGTTTGTCTTGTACTACTGTGGCATGTTCAGAAGCTGATTTTAAATTGGCAGACCACCTACGTTCCCGAGAGCCCAGGTAACCTAGACGGAAACCAAACTGAAAACCTTCCAATAGTGTAAGTTTCGCTGACTCGTCTTCGTAACCCTGCAAAGCAATGCGCAGCCTCTCTAACTTAACTGGTGTACGAGCCCTTGGACCCAGCACCCTTAGCACCTCTGTATCCCCTTCCCCCTGAAAACTGCGAGGTCGTATTCGAAGCTCCTGAACCTGTTTGCTTCCCTTTGGGGCTCTCGGAGGGTTGATTGTCCCAGCATTTGGACAACGGATGTTTCCTACCACAACCTGAGCATTCATGTTTAAATTTACAATACTCTCTGATGCAGGAGCCCCTGTTAAATTCCCAACAGAAACCAGACCCCGATTGCATGGTTGTATTGACCCCCACCCCCCCCCGGGTGGGCTTCCCCTGAAAGGGCCGGTAAACTAATGGCAAACCACTGGCCGTGAAAATAGTCTTCCCCCCTGACGCTGACCCCATTGTATGTTGCCACAAGTCATTATCCAGCTCCCCCCACTTAGCCTCAGGGTCCCAAGCCATCCTGGCCCTAAATTCCTCATCATACTGAGACCAAGCAAAACCACCCCCGGTGATCTGAGCCTTACGAATGACGTCCATGTATTTAAAAAGGGACACGCTGCGCTCAGGGAACTTTTCGCAATATACACTGGCATAAATCAAGAATGCCGCTGTCCAGTTTTCAATATTCAAAGGCACTCTAGGGCGTTTAGCCAGTTCAAATTCCTCCTCTTTAGATCCCTCTTTAGACCGGACTTCCCGGTGTAGTAGCTTAAGGAGTTCCACATACTCACCATTCCAAATGCGTTCCTTGGTGCTTAACATTAAATGAGCCCCTAAAGGTTTCGTAACTCCCATATAAGGCAATTTTTTGATCTTTAACTCCTTACTGGCCACTGGCTCTTTAACTTTGCTGGAAGCACCAGCCATAACACCACTTTCAACTTTGTTTGTAACTTCCACCACATCATCCGTACCAACTGCAGTGTCTTGTACATAACGACCTTTGACCAAACGGCTAGCACCAACATCTATTTCTGTGTCACCACCAGTACCCACAGACACCATCATAGGTTTGGCCTGTGTGGCTGATTGCTCACCTGGCAACAGAGAGACCACTCTCGATGGCTCCGCCCGTGGCGCCGAAGTCAATGCATCTGATCTGCGAGGCGCCCTACCCGATGGGCCGTGCTCTCTTCTCCCTTGCACTGTACTCTGGACCACTGGAGCCTGTAAGACACTATGAGAAGTATGAGAGGGCACCCCCCCCTCCGTATCCCGCAGTTCACCTTCTTCAGGACTCTCTTCATCATAGTCCAACACCTCTGCATCCACACTGGTATGCAACAACTCACCACGGGTCTTACCCAACCCGGTATCAACAACTGTACATTTCAAAGATTTTTGAACTCCATGAGGGGGAGCAGGCTGTACACGCCTGTACCTCCCCGCGTGTTGACTCTGCAGCTCCATAGCCGCCGGCAAGGCCTGCCACCTATACCTGCTACTCGTTGGGGCCAGCGGGGTCACGCCAGACCCTCGTGTGCTGGCCGCGGCGGGATCCCTCGGTGGAACAGAGAGGGCCGCGCTAGGCATTCTCGTCGCTTCCCCTTGGCGAAAGTGGACTGGACCGCGCCCTGCCAAGTCTGGATCGCCGCCCCTATTCCTATCCTGAAAAGAAAAAGTTTGGACTGGTGTGCTAGGGTCCCTAAAAGCAACACTCGAAACAGACCTTGACCGCCGTAAATTAGCATCCACCAACGACCCCTGACACCTCTCCAAAGAACGTCCCCTAATGCAACCCTTCAATGGCACTTCCTTAACCGGAGAGTCGCCTATCATCTCCTCCTCATCACTCTCATCCAAGTTAGCGCCCGCTGCCGCTGAAGAAGAGGCCTGTACAGGGATCCCCACACCTCTCGTGAGGCCCTCAATATCCTTGTGAAGACCACGCTGCGCCAAACCTGCTGTACCAAAATGCTCCCATCCAGGAGAACCGAACATGATATAAGGACCCCTAGCATCTCCATGGGCAGGCCCTCCAATCACCTGCCTGGAAAACCCTTCACGCTCCAACAACGTATTTGAGAAACCCACAGCCCCTGTAAACCTCACACCAGGTTGAACCAGCCCCACAAAATCATCCCCTACCGCCCTACCCAGTCCCCCCAAACCTGGGCCATGCGCAGGTGCAGACCCCCGACTTTCACCATGAAAAGCTCCATGACCCCCCTGTGACAATCTCCTGTCATCCCTCCGTAAACGGACATTCCCCTCCTGCAAACCAGGAAACACCACAGCCCCTGACCTTACCGTGTCCTGGCCCGAAACCTCACCAGCCATGGAATTACTTTCGCCCATCTGGGCCCACTCACCCTCTCCTCTGGATCCCCCTCCAACAGACAAAACAGCACTCACAAAAGAACCAGGGGTAGAGAATAATAACGGGCTGCCCACGTTACTGTCCACATCCCCATGAGCAACACCAACATCCTGTGAGACAACAACCTGGCCAGCATGAGGCGCCATACCAACCTGTCTCCCCAACCCACCTGTAACAAACTGACTAGAAGCCCCAACATCAGCCATATCTATCCCTGATACAGCAAGCCTTGAAGGGGTTAACAACATACCAGCGCGTGGGTCCACCAACATCTGTGTCTCTGCCACCAAATGCTGTGCAATATTCAAATCTGGCATAACGTGCTGCTGCTCTACCCCCTGCCAATCAGTCAATTGAAAAGAGCCCCTACGCGCCCCTCGCGCAGACATGACCAGAGCAGGCTCCACACGGCGCTCCCCTATGGGGTCAGAAGCGGAGCGCTTCTTATTCCCTCTCCGCCCCCCCCTCCCCCGCTTGGCCGGTGCAACTGGAGCGGACGCGAGCGCTTCTGACTCCACACTTTCCCCTGCCCGCCCCGCCGAAGGAACCACTTGCGCGCCAGTCGACTGACCCGGCAGAAAGCGGGCCGTCTGCCCTGCCGCCGGAGCGCCTCCCGCCCGACCCCGGGACTCAGTAACAACTAAGGGGGCCGGTCCCGCGCCAGCACCAACAAGTACAGGAGCGCCCGAAGGTACCGGCGCTCCCCCCTCCCCCGCCGCCACACGCGCCTGCCATGAAGGAGCCGGTTTCCTCGAGCGGGACCGGCCCCTGTCACTCACCTGGCTCGGGCGTCTCTTCTTCGGCGACGAGCACGCCAGTACCGCCGCAACCACACCAGCGGAAGCCTGTCGCTGGGGACGCACCGGCACACCTCCTGACACCAAATCCATACGGCCCGCCTCCGCCAGCAAGCGCATTGCCTCGACAACTCTGGAATCCTCCATTGAAAAGAGCTAAGTACAATACACCTAACCAACAAAGCCTAATCAAACTAACTCGCGATAAAAGTAATAACTTCACAAAAAAGCTACAAGCCCTCCTAGCCACCAGGTCACCAAACCTAAAATGGTGGCTGGGAGGCAGTGATAGGGGGATTTATAATTGGGCTATTCTGGTCCTACTAGACCAGCCCAAATCTAGAACCTTCTGGCTACTTCTACTGTGAAGACCCCTCGCAGCCCTCCCAAACCGCCCGGGGGAGGGGACCTCCCGGCGGTCGGCTCCCTCCCCCAAGCCCCCCTTCTCGCGAACGCGCTTCTTAATAGCGCGAGACAATGATTACCTAAACATCGCGCACCCTGCATAACGCTGTGCTTTTTTATTATTATTATTATTTTTATTTTATTTTAAAACTCATCCCTAACTATTCGAACTCCCTCTCCTCTGGCCCGTAGCCCGACACGCACCCCATCCCGCCGGCGGCTCGGAAGGAAACGCCCCTCCCTCCAACTACATAATAACGCTGCACTCGCTCTGTCCGTTATATCGCTGCTCGTTTCCCTTCACCCTATGACTTACCACAAACGCCTATCGCCCACTTACTTGGGCTAATCACCCACGCTACACGGGCGCTTATACCAACATATATTTCATCCTTGCTCAAAACAGGAAAACTACCTCCACAATTAAAATGCTTCTCCGGGGCCCGAACCTGAGGCTCCCGCCACCATCACAGATGCCCTTAGACGCTACGCTATGGCCTCTCACCTGTTTGCAAAGCAAAGCCGACAGGCCTGACTCCACCGCTCGCAACTATTTTCCCGGCCAGCCTTCTTGCAATCAGGCGAGAGACGAAAGAGGGCTACCCCAAGGGTGCTGCACTTCTTATTGCCTTGGAGGGAGGGTCCTCAGACGCCCACCAGGCATCTCACATTACAGAGAGACCCTCCCCATGACGTCTATCTCAAGAAACGAAACTCACCTACTGAGGCGGGCACGGAATGCCCACTAAAGGCCCCCCTCCCCTAGTCGCGGGGGTGGCCTCTCATTCCCGGCTCGCACCCCAGGGCACAGTTTCTGGTTGGGCAAAAATGTAAGCTTTCCACTCCACTTTGATCCGGAAGGCTTCCTAACATACCGGGAAAATGTTAATCACACTAAGCGCCTACGAGCTCACTAGTCTTGATGAGCTGTCACTGTAAACACTTCATTTCTTTATCGCCTTGTCAAGTTCACCGCTAATTGGGAAATGCATATTGATGTCTAATGACTGAAGCTAAAGAAGTTATAATCGGATTTAATTTATTACACTGGATTGCACTTGGGAGAATGGAGCACTGCCAAGGATTCCTTCGCTGCCCTCTTACCACTTTAAATCTGTAAATTTTATCAGACATCAAGCGTGGATGCTGAATATACAAATAAACGTCGATGGCTATGTAATCTCCTGGATTTCAGAGGAAAGATACGCTGCGCGAAGAATCATGGGAAACGAGACCTCGCACTGGGTTCATGTTTACTAGAATTGACGTAGTCAGATGATGAACAGCCCTTTACACTTGATCCTAGGAAAACGTTATTCTTTAAATCCTGTAGGCTGATGGTATGCACGGAAATGTACAAGCATGCCACTGTTTATACAAAACAAGAATAACCGTCGATTTTATCTTTGTCACCAGGATTATTTTAAGATAGTTGGTGGAATTTGTTATTTGATTTTTGTCTGATTCTCAGACGGAAAACTCTTCCAAACAACTTGAATGATTACAAAAGGAAAACAACAAATCAAGCTGTAATCCCAGACGATCCGGTAACAAACGCACCTTTATCACTGGCTTAAATGAGTCTAAAAAACACAGTTTAAGTAGTCCTTGTCTCTAATATTCTTTAGTGCTCTTGAGGTTTTTATTGGCACTAATATATTGCTGATATTTTACTGATTATCCTTTTTATTTACTATGTACAATTCCATTATTCATGTGTGATTAAAATTAAAGTTGATAAACCATCCTTTATCTAGCATTTCACTAATGTCACCGTGTTTATCTCTACTAAAACTGCATTCAAGCGTCTGCAGACATACATACATCTGTAGTTCTGCTGAGTTATCACTTCTTTTTAAAGCTGAACAAATACAGCCATATAAATATATCTAAGGGTCCGCCAGGGACCGGAGTAGACTGGGCTGGGCCTCCCCTCTTTGCTCTCCAATTAGGTGGGCAGCTAGAGAGCCCTAATCCCTTGGTGCCTCTATCAGCCACGGTCGGTAGAGGGTGTACCTGCAGGGCGGTGACGTGGGGAGGGGGAGGGGCAGGGTGGGGGTAGTAATCTATGGGTTACAGAGCTTTACAGGTAAGTAAACATATAAATAAATGAAACTATTTTTTTTGCGTTCGTGGATGGTGTCTAGTCGTGCTAACGACTGCGGCTGGCCTCTATTAGTCTCTAGAATTCTTTAAATTCTTGAGGATTCAATTTTATCTCCAGGGGGGGGGGGGTTCTCGGTTGTACCTAAGAGTTGTAAACAATTAAGTGACAAGGCTCCACACACCGGAAGAAGGTACCGCTTCTTATCATCATTTTGATAATTTGTTGTCTAACTAGAGATACCTTACTGTTCTGGGACTGACACCAATCGACTCAAGGAGGCACAATAAAAGTTTGCTTGATTTAACTAACTAGAGTTGACATGGACAAGAAGAAAGTCGGCAGCTGTGGGCCTGCTTCTACCTCCCCAGTAAAAACCACTTCCATTGATTTTATGCTAGAATGCGCAGTGAATGTCATCAGCACAGAGATCATTTTTAAGGAGAGGCTCTCCCTTAATATGGGAGGAGGTGGGGTCTTCAAACCCCCTGGATACAATTCCCATGCCAAGTGGAGCCGATTTAGATGTTGCACCCAACCACAATATAAACTCTACTGACGACAATACGTTATCTGCCATCCTTACAGCGGAGCCATGGTTGCATATTGGCACAATCCAGAAAATCCAAATGTGGTGTGCTGCACAAGCAACCTAACAGCACTGTCATTTTTCCATAAGAGGTACCCTTACAGGCAGCGGAGACGTTGGAAACAGTTCCCTTGTTCCGCCCCTTCCATTACATGTGGAGGAAAGGTCCCCTAATATGAGATAAGACCATCTGCTATGTCAATTAGAGAAAAGTTCTCCTCAGTAATTAGATCAGATATTTCCCCCTTATCAAACAGCTGGGTTCCATCAAGGCTAAAATGGTGGCATTTAAACCCTGTGTGTGTCCGCCGCTTCCGGTGTCGGTAATTCATGTATCCGTAAACAAAGGGCCCAAGCACTTTGCAACTAAAGGTTGTGCATCTATTATTGAAATAAGATGTTCTCATGCAACACTTGTATCCTTAGGGAGTAACGCCTCATTGGAACGGCCCCACCAAGTTCTGCTGCCCAGAAATGCCTAGGGAGCATCTCTACTTACTTCCAACCTTATAGAATGTTCTACAACAATGGGTCTGAGTGGGGAGGAACTGTCATCAAATGCCACCACTACTCTAGCAATTATTAACCTCTCCCTAATCACTGTCCATATGTAGCTGTATTGGCTGGGGTTCCAAATCTACGAAAATCCCAACACAAATCTTATGCAGAATGATTTAATAAGGCTCTAGACTGGTTAGTGAGCTTCCAGTATGAAAAATAATATTACAGCATTTGAGTGAAATTAAGAATCAGGACGACACTTACCCTGTAGCCAGGCATTTCAAAGACCAACACAACAGTGACCCAAACCATATTATCTACAGTGCTATAGATAGTGTAATGAAAACTATATGTGGGGAAGATAGAGAAAGCGCACTGCATCAACTCCAATGCAAATACATTCTTAGAATGGCCACCAAGGAGCCGAATGGGTTGAATACAGATGAAGAGATGTATACTTATTTATGAAGTAAATTGAAGAATGTACTTTATTTTTTAAAGCATAAATCGCTTGATTTTTGACTTCTAAAAATAGCATTGAATTTATTTGTTGTAGGTATGCACACATAAGCGGGGATCCACAATTGCACTTTGGCAGCCTGGAATGCAACAGAGCTAAGATGTCTTAATCTTTTTCCATATTTTTCAGAATTTTTGTTATAGTGCTTACTGCCATAAATCTCTGTAGAAGATAATATCAGTTTTGTTTCGCAAAACAAGATCAGCCCAATGGGGCACAATTGAAGGTTCAATCTCATTGCCCAATACATGTAGTTATGCAGGAACAACTATAATGAATAAAGTTGCACTTGATGTTGCGGGTGTGAATAATCAAAAATGTATCATGACCTAATGAGGCGTAATCTGTCAGGCTGCATCTGCCCAATGGGGGTTAATGGACATACTCATTGGTTATTAGAATGCTGGGTTGAACACTCTTACGTAAACCCAAGGCAGCAAAACAACACCGTATATTTTAGGTCACGCAGTGTAACAATGATGTATAAAATCATTTGTTTAAAATGTATAGTTTTATAACTATGATATGTAAAATAATTTGCTTAAAACGTATTGTTTTATATTAGCCACAATGATTGAGCAATGGTGCATGTGATGATGTTTATGTTATTAAGATTTATGATGAGCACATGTTCCAATATGTCTGCCACAAACAGGTAAGTGTGGTTGCTCCTTCTTTAATTTTGATGGAGTGACCTGTGAATAGTGAGTTTTGAGTATGCGCAGGCGTCGTGAAAAAGCCTGAGTAACCAAAGCGCGTCTGACATCGCTAGGTGAAATGTCATAGCTGCCAAATAACGAACAAAGTTGTTGAATCATCATCCGGCGTGCCATTTAATTAAAGGATTTGTAGATGAAGTCAGTGCAATATCAATATATATGTATATATCCTTATCCGTTTGTGTCCATTTCATTGCTTTTATATAGCAATCCTGTACTCCTCTTCAAGGACTCCTTCATTCCTTTTTCTTTGTATATGCGTCTTCAATCATTGCACTGTTTTTGACTTCTGTGATGTCATTCTGAAATTACTCCTTAATTCTCCTCTCCTAACCTGTATTCTTCCAATTCTTCTAATCTCCTAGACTCATTAATTTCTACTTAACTATGATTTCATTCTGGTTTTCTACCCACTTGTGCTCCTTCATTCATTTTATCTCATCTCCCACCACGTATTCTCCCCTCTGTTCCCTTTGCCCTCCTCTTCTCTGCTTTGTACTGGTCTCCTCTGGCATCTCCTCTACACACTCCTTTAGGAGCCTCCTGTAGATACATCATTGGTGGAGCTCATAATGAACCTAGGTATTCTACATGAAACTAAGCCTTCAGCAGTTGTGCAAAGGTGAGTCAGCTGTGTCTGCTCTAGGATTCTGAATTGTACTGCATGTTCTCCCTTTAGAACAAAGTCCTAGGTGCAGACAGGACAGGGTTCAGATATGTAAGATGTATGCTTTAGGATGAAACACACATGCAACATGCATATATATTAGATAATATACCACTGTACCTCTTTCTTGCACCTGCATCTACATGGTGTTAGTGTGTTGAGCAAAGTCACTGTTTTAGTAGATCTGCTGTGCATTAAAACATAAGGTTTTAGCACTGGGCTGCCTCAGGAATACTCTCATACCATGCTTTAGCAGGGATGTGAAACAAAGAGGTCTGGGTCCAAGGCAGAGGTCAATTTTCAGTGCAAAATAGCTTTTACAAAATAAATTTGATCTCCTTCTGCTGTTTGCGCTAGTTGGTAACATGTTGTAATGTTTTGCATTGCATGAGCTCCAATGGAAGTCTTTAGTGTGGTTTTAATAGTATTTGGATATGCCCTGATGAGAGTTCTAGTTAACTTTGCAGAGAATTTCTGGAGGTGTTATTTTGTATTTTCTATTTTTACTTGCATCTTTTTGCTCAAGCTATAACAATATAGCAGTGCAGCTGAATGTATGACGTTACAATGCATGTATTTACAATGCATGCCTTTTCAACACAGTTTTTACATCGCAACATACTTTACAACACATTCTTTTACATAGCATGCCATTACATCGCATTTTCAGAACCTACCTTTAAAACGCATTCCATTACATCGCATTATACCTTTGCAATGCATACCATTACAATGCATATCATTAAATTGCAATTAAGGTAAGTGTTGGTAAGTAAAGGGGTAATAATTACTATTCTAACTCCAGTGAGTGCAACAGTAGGGTAAGTGTTGGATAGTGTAGGGGTAAAAGTTACTATTCTAACTCCAGTGAATGCAACAGTAGGGTAAGTGTCGGATAGTGTGAGGGTACTATGCGTTGTAATGGTGAAATGACTTGCGATGTAATGCCTGCGTTGTAGTGACATGCATTATAATGACATGCGTTGTAGTGACATGCAATGTAATGGCTGCGTTGTAATGACATGCGATGTAAAGGATATTGCTATGTAATGACTGCTATGTAAAGGTATTCAGATGTAATGACTGCGTTGTAAAGGTTGTTTCCCGTACAGCCCGGCTGTGGAACTTTCTTTAAATAAATCTTAGGACTATACCTACTCTTCTTGCCGTTAGAAAGGAACTCAAGATTTGACTGTTTAGAAATTAGCTATACCCCAGCATAGTATGTTCATGTTCCTGAAAAGCGCCAAGACACCCATGGGTATAAGAGTACTATACAAGTTTCTACAACATAACATAACATAACATAACATAACATAACATAACATACGACTCTAAACAGAAGGATAGGAAGTGGAGCAACAAAGACAGATATCTGTATGATGTCATGGACAAATGGAGAGAAATTTAGTGTGATAGCAGAGACAGTGAGAGACAGTGCAGCTGATGTCTAATGAATTACTGTGAAAGTGGGTGGGTTAGGAGTAGATGTTTGACTCAGATAAATTCGACTGAATTTGGTTAAATAATATCTTTTGTATGTTATTCCTGAGGTCATGATTCAAGTTATTTGGAACCATAATCAGAGTAGGTGGTCGTCAATCATCTAGCATGATGTTGAGGTCCTCATAGAAAGTTTCTGCTAGTGAGATGGAGATTATTTAAAAAAAAATGTAGACTAAAGGCGATTTTTGTGGAAATTGCAATATATTCAAGGGTGTGTTATCAGATGCTTTTTATAGCTGTTATCTCAACTTTTACGTTTCTGAGCTGGTCATCCCTCAACATTAAAGAAGTCTGGCTATGCATTAATTTAATAATTTTTCTTCAGGCCTGGCGGAATACCCAAATCAAATCTGCTGTATTCTATTTTTTCTGTACAATAAAAAACCATTAGTATCTGGATATAAATTGAACTCCAACAAAACCCAGATTGTACTCAATAATAAGATTGTGATGGTAGATGCAAGAGTGACGGAGGAGGCCGTTTACCTAGGTGTTACAATAAGTGCAAAAATTCAAAATATTGTGGATATCAACCTAAACCCGTTGATCTCTCGGACTAAGAAAGAGTTGGCCCGACTGGATAACCTACATTTGACCATAGGGGGCCGCTGTAATCTGATTAAGATGCTTTTTTTGCCCCGTTTTTTATACTTCTTCAGGACCATTTGCCTTGAGTTCTCCCCCAAAATCTTTAGGATTATTGAATCTATGCTTTCAAGCTTTATTTGGGGATATAAGAAACCCCGAAGGGCCCTTAAACGGCTGGTATTACCAAAGGAAAGAGGAGGGTTATCTCTACCTAACTTTAAGCTGTATTATTGGGCCACCGTCCTGAAATATTGCGTTAAACTGATTTCACTTGATGGTATTAACCTAGAGATCCCGTCACCTCAAGAACTTATACTAGGAGAAGATTGCGCTGGTTGTTTTTGGCGACATACCAACGATAGCTACTTCAAGAAAGTCAAGTTTAAAACTATTGTAGGTGTTTATAAAGTATGGTGTAATGTCCGTAAGATTTTGGGGTTGGGGCGATTTTCATTTTAAACGCCAGTGAACAGCAATAACGATCTACCCCCTATATTTCACGATAGCTGTATGAACAGATGGGCCTCGGTAGGGGTGGTGCAGCTGGGCTGTTTTTATAAACAAGGCTGTCTCAAGATGTTTGAAGACCTACATGAGGAATATAATATTAGCCATAGGGACTTCTTTAAGTTTCTGCAGGTCAGGGATTTCTTATTAAAGAAAACTGGCGGGCGGGAGAATTTTCAGAATAATCAATTGATTGATAATTTATGTAAAGAAATTACCCCCAGGATTGGGGAAATTTATGAAATATTGAATCTAGCCTCCCCAGATGATATGGATAAACAATGCACTGCTTGGCAGGCTCTGCTGGGAGTCCATATTACAATCCCCCGCATGGCTTATGATTTAGCCCAAAACTCGTTAATGTCGATAAAGCTACAAGCACAATTTTATAAAACATTTTTTTTCCTGTATTACACACCTAAGAAAATCGCCAAATGGGGAACAGGGAAGGGAACTACGTGTCCTCGCTGTGCACTCTATGGGGCTGATATTGTTCATATGTTTGCCACTTGTAACATGCTCTCCGGCTTGATTAAAGGTATGTCAGAATTTCTTTCTGAAGTATGCCAGACAAGAGTAGAAGTTTCAACAGAGGAAATCATGCTGGGGGTAGCGAATGGTGAACAGCAGTTAAATATACAGGGATTGATATTTGTGGCTATGGCAATATTCCGACTTAGTATCGCCTCTGCATGGCTAGATCCTAACCCACCGGCATTCCAACAATGGAGGGCTAGACTATTAGCGACCTGCAGCCTGGAAATGGCAATCTATAGGAACAAAGGAGCTAAAAAAAGATTAAGGGGCATGCAGATCTGGGCACCTATCTTGTTGTGGATTCAGAGACATTTATGATTGTATTCTGTTTGTTCATTTATTTTTCTCTTTCTATGCTTAGGAAATGCGAATCGTAATGTATTAATTTCAGATTTATGAATGTAATAAGTCGTTTCTTTATGACATGGTCTTGGTCAGGGTGACGGGGGAGGGGTGGGAGGGGTGGGAGGGATTGTATTTATTATGTAAAAAATGTTAATAAAAAGATTAAAAAAAAAAAAAAAAAAAAACCATAAAAGCACAGTACAAGATAACAAACACATTTGTGTTTCACATGGTGTTACAAATTACCAGTTCGTTAAAACAATCCATGTATAATAAAAATAATAAAAATTGACATTGCTATAGACAAACTTTACATTGTATTCATATATCTAATAATTGCCTTTAAGAGAGAAGAGGTAGCGATGTGATTTGTTCATTTTCTAAACATTGTAGCCTCAAAAGTGCTGTTCTACATTGTCTTAGGCCCAGCATCTTCAGAATAGGAATTAAAAACCTTTTCCTTGGTAAGACGCAATATTTACAAAAAAGCTATACAATGCAGTGTGGATTGTATTGAGATAGCATCACACTGACGTAACTGCAGATTTCTCGACCAATCATTTGTTTCTGGGAAGGTAACTATTCTATAAAAAGGCCCACAACGAAAACGCGTTAAAATCATGCGACAGAAACTACTCTGGACCTGTACCAGATAAGGTTGTATGCCTAAACATATCGTCATCAGATGGTTCTCCATGATTTTAAAATGTTTCTAGATATCGTTTCCATGCTTTTTGGGGGAGTCAAAATATTCAGGATGGCCAATATCATGCAACATTTTATTTACATAGCTGATCCATTGTATGTTGGCCACCCCATCTGATTTGAGGCAATCCAAAATTACATCTCTATTGAAACCTGTCTCCATGGATACCCACACCTTATGCCACAATAAGAGGGGATTTGTTTTAATAATGTCAGATATGTATCCAGACCAATTTCCCTATGACAGCTAAAAGTGGCAGTAGAGCTAGGGACAGCCAGGAGGTAGAAAATAAAAGCATTTTTCACAGGGTTTAATTTCTTGGGCATCTGCGAGGTCCCAGATACCTGCCCCATATATCGCTGTGGATATACATTTAGATTTATAGATATCTAATAACTCCAGCACAGGTCTACCACCCAATGGTTTTGAGAAATTGATAACTGCACCTATTGTTCTTGAGAAAGTTAGTTTCCTCGCGTTCAAGGCCGCTTTCCACGAGCCAGTCCTATCAAAACTAATTTCCAGATAAGAGAATCTATCCATACTTTCTATTTTTTTATTCTTAATAAAAATGTAATGTTTTACTCCTTTTTGTTCCACAGCTCATGGTATAGGTCTTACTAATATTTACTTTTAGGCCCCTATCTTTCATATAGGTAGCAAAGTTAGTAACGGTTCTTTGAAGACCTAAATGCGTCCACGCCATGATAACTGCATCATCTGCATACAATAAAATAGGAACAGGGGTGTTCTTGATAATTGGGAAATCCTTTCGATGTTCAGTCAGATATTGTCCTACACTATTGATATATAGAGAAAAAAGGAAAGGGGCGAGTATACAACCTTGTCTCACCCCTTTTTTTATACAGAATTTGGTTGAACATTCCCCCTGTTGCCCATATCCAACCCTAACCCCTGCACACGTATAAAATTCCGTAATGAATTATAGCAAAGGTGGGTCAACATCCATATCTTTAAGGATGCTCCATAGCTTGTCGTGCTTAACGCAGTAGAATGCTGAACTTAAGTCAACAAACATCAAAAAAAGTTTGCCCTCCTTTGCTAATAAATATCTCCCTATTATTAGTGTTAAATCAAGTCCCTGCTCGGTCGTGCCCAGACCTGCTCGAAATACATATTGGAAATTTGATAACACGCCTGTGTCTTCTGCCCAAGTTTGTAATTTATTTAAAATAACCCTCCCAGCGACTTTTATAAGGGTGTCAAATAAAGAAATTGGGCGGTAGCAGCTTGGTTCATTTCTATATCTCTTTTTAAATATAAGGATCACAGGTACATCCGACCAGGTGGGGATAAACCTATAACGGTTACAGCTGGTCAAAACATTAGTTAAACGCGGGGCCCATAGCCCAATGTTGGATTTATAGACATCCACTGGGACACCGTCCGGTCCTTGTGCTTTCCCTGAGGCACTCTCGGTATAGCCCTTCTGACTTCCTCATAGGAGATGTCAATGTCTAGAGGAAAAAATATGGGCTGTACATTAGCTTCACTCCCCGATGCCACAACGGGTACCTCACTGTAAACAGTGATTTTGTCATTATAAAGACCTGTAAAGAATTCAACCCATTTACCCTCGGTTATTGCCATATCTATAATATCGGTCTCCCTATTTACGAAAAAGGGGGCGTTAACCGCTCTCCAGAAGCCAATGTTATCCTTGTTTAGGCATGCCTGGTGCAGTGCCTGCCAGGCTTCCCTTTTGAATCGTATCTTTCATTTTTTTATCGCTAGTCGATATTGGATTCTGGCCTGTTTAACTTCTTCCCTGCATCTAGTTTCACTTTGCAGGACATTCTTCAAGCGGGCATGCGCCTTACTGCATGCCCTGTCAAACCAGCCCTGTGGCTTGTGCAGTCCCTGTCTCTTCTCCCTCGTTAGTAATTTTTGCACTTCCCCTGTTATCTTAAGGAAAGTGTCAAACATTTGTACATCATACCTCATCTGTGAGAGGCAGATTTCAAAATCCTCACGTGTATTTTTAACTAATGTTTTAAGGAAGGCCTCAGGGGATCCACTTTTGCCCAATTTAAAGAGTATCCATTAATGCTAGCAAGGTTAATGATGAAATTATAATTTGTTTTCTTCTTGTTGGAAGTTCTTCCTACCCCTTCTACATAGAAGTCTAAATTAATAGGGTAGTGATCACTCATTAATATATTGCATGTTTAACAAATACAGACATTACATGAATACCTATTTGACATCAAGGCCAAATCAAATACTGAATTACAACCCTTCCCATTAAAAGTAGGCTCAAAGGGTACGGGGGTGCACAAGTTCATTCGCATACCCCAGATCAAATCGGAAAACTATTTCATTCAACAAGTACCCCACAGTTGTATGTGAAAGGTGGGTCAATGTGTCTTCCGTATCCTTACTTAGGTCGCAAATGCCCTGTTGGCTATGTTGGCACAAAAAACAGTTGAAATCACCAACCCATATAATACACATATCCCCAGACATTTGTTCTTCTATGTTGCTCAAGGTTTGACATAGGTCCGCTAAAACCTTTGTGATCTGAGTTTTAGGGATATTATTATAAAAATGTAATAACACTGTGCCTTTTCTTCCCCCAAACTCACTGATAGGATCTGATAAAACTCGGTCTCACTCACAAGCTTCACGTTAGTCACCCCTGCCACATTGGAAATATAGGTGCTTAAACCCCCTTTATTTTGCCCCTGCTTGCTGATGCCGACTGGTGTATTAAAAGTTCAAAAATCATAAATGTGTGTTGCTTGAGTTACCCAGATTTTTTGAAGACAAAGTATAGAATATTCTTCTATAAATGTTAACCACTGTGAGTCTCTCACTTTAGTTGAAAGGCCTGCAATGTTCCAAGATAATATTTTGCACACTTTGCTATTTTTGGCCTTTGTCTGCCTTCCCCCTATAACAGTGGGGGTCATGTTTCTTCCAGAAGTATCCACTGTCAAGATCGGAGTTATTGTTTTGTTAAATCTATTTTCGCTGTTAGCTTGGGTTTTAGCTACCTCTTCAAATTTATCCCCGCCCTCCGTTCTATCTTCTGGGTGTGACATGCGTTCTCTTACTTTTTCATATGGAGTAACACAACCATGTCCCTGTATGTCAAAGATATCACCTTATGTGAGTAACTGTTCCTCCCTCCTTTCATCACCCCCCCTCCCATACTGTGCACTTGGTCAATCTAGATCTTCCATTGACCCTAACAGGTCAAATCGATTTGGGAGTGGGACAATCCATGGTTTAATTAGTTCAATACAGGAGTACCTTATTTGGTTTTTTGGGGGGTACCTAGGTAAAGGAGGGTAAAAAGCCCCTAAGGGTAAAACATTAATTTCACTAAAGTTAAAAGATACGGTCCCTATTCTATTGAGGATTGTGCACACTAGCCTAAGATCAATAAACGTCAGGACTATGCAATCTCCTCGAGGATTTTTCGTTCCTTCCCCAACCACATAACCCGTCTAGCCATTTTGAAGGTTTTAAATAATGCATCGCTAGGATCAGTGTGTGTTCCTAGCCACTGCAATGATTTGTTACGAAGTTCCTCCCATGATTCCTGCTCTGATGTATGCATTACGGGACATTGGCCAAGATTACTATGTAGGGCGCACCCACTGGGATCTCTGATGATGACCTTGTTCTAGTCAGAAAAGCCCTTGTACTGGTACCAAAATTGTTCCAACTCCATGCATATTAGGGCCAGTTTTAACTTGCTGTTCACTTCCGGAGGGAATAGGTCTTTAGGGGGACGATCTAGGTGCAACCTGTGCGGTGTATGTATCTGGAGAAACTATAGGTCTTATACCATTGGATCCATTTAAGAGGGTCTCTGTCTGTGGGTTTAGTGGAATACCACTACCTTGCGTGCTCACACCCCCTGTCGTGGTTTTATTACTTCCTTTTAGGCATCCCTCTAGATTCGCCACTCTATCTGTTAGCTTCCTCGAGGCTCCAACTTTATAGCCATACACTTCATCGATTTCCCTTCAATATTTTTTCTAGTACGAGAGTTTGTCCCTCAAATTGCATGTTCAAAGTGGGTTTTCCTGAACAGCCCATGTTTCTACGTGCAGAGGTTTTTGGTACTAGTTGTTTGCTAGGGGTTTTCCCTTTTTTTAGATATTAATTTTTTTGACCGGTATACCGCCGAGCTCTTACCTGCAAGTTCCATAGCTAATATATCCTCTGCCGTGACCAGGTTCTTAATACGTTTTGATGGTGGTTGGGGATACTCCTCTAGATCGCTCACCTCTAAGTGGTCAGAGATCTCCTGTATGCGCCCATTTTGATCACCCTGAACAATATAACTCTCATTTATGGGGGTAGTAGAGAGGTTCAGTAGGCTAGAATGTGCTGTGCCTTCCGTTGGCGTCCCTGCCTCCCTTTTGTAATCGTCTCCTCCACCGTATTAGTTTGTTCTTCTTTGGCACCCATAGCACCAGTCAAGTAGGTCAACAATGATGTTTGGCTCCCTAATTTTGAGTTTGAGTTTACCGTATTGGCTATATGACTCCTTTTCCTTTTACTCATTTCTTAAATATTAGAGACACCCCAAAGTTAGAGATAAAATCTTACACGTGCAGGTGTCCATGCAGTTTATTCATGAGTTTCCAGCCCGGCTTAGGGGGGTTGCCCAGCCCGGCCTCTATCGGTCTCTGACGGGCTAAGACGGGCCCGTCTTGGCCTGGTCTTCGCCCGTGCTTTGTCTGCGCGCGTCCAGCGTTGCCTGGCTGGGTCTCTGTTAAGTAGCGAGGTCCCGGGCAGAAAGTGCTGCATGCTCCCTGGTGACCCAGGCAGGGACTGTCCATAAAGTGCAAAGTGCGGTTAGCCGAACGTTGCAGAGCGGAATACCCATATTCAGCTTGATCTACATTCGTTTGACTCTATCTACTGCATCAAAATGACTTTTTAGAACCAAAACTTAAAAGCACTATGCAAATGCACCTTTTTCACGATGGACATATTTCATGATCATTACACAAAGCCAAAAATCCTAATAAAAAACATTGATCTATTAACGGACTGCTTGTGTAATGACCAAAATGTCATACCATCAGACTTGACAGCAATCTTTGTAAAATTTCGCAAACAATGGATAATAAAAATATTGGACAGACACACCTCTGACAGAAAGTTATCAGAACACTGTCCTGTTGAAAGCATGGCTGGGGATATATGCAATCCTTCTTATATGTACATTTGAGAACCCCTAATATTCTTCTCTTCGATAATTAAATGCTGATTGTCACTATTATTCTGCTAGACCTCTAGATTCTTTCTAGCAAATACATTGTTTTTTTGTGTTCAAACCTATGTTATGCAATTGAGGAATAACCGCCTCTTTAATTTCATTGGGAATGATCCTTTATCGGACCGCACCAGTAGATGCACTGCCTTAGCAAATCCTTGTGTTTATAACTCTATCCTAGTTTCCCCTGTACTTAGCTTAGGCATGCAGGAGCAACGCCCAGACCATCCGCTCGCCCCTCAGTTTTTTTTCTCCTAAAGTTAGACTACACCCACAAAGCCTAAGCAGAGTGTGTTTATGAGACTGTTGAATCTGATTTAAGTTTTAAAACTGTTTGGAAAGTGTATTTTTCTGGTTGGTTGTAGATTGTGTGAATCTTATCTTGCACTTGACTGACAAATCCTGCGTGAAATTAAACGTTCAGCTGGTGCAGTGCTTAGCTTCCCTCAGGAGACTGATTTTTGAGGTTTCCGTTTGTAACTTTGTAACAATAATGCAGCAGCATCGTTTTGGTATCATTATTTTCAGGGCCCATTGTTTGTGTTTTACCCTTTGTATTTCGGTGTTTGTTGTGCTTTCTTAATGACCTTGTGTGGAGATAAAGGTATAGCAATGTTCATAAATGATGTGCTGTGACTGAACTTGGCAATTGTTAGATGGTCCAAGTGCCTGTTTACCGCTTACAGAGATACTGCGCATGCAGACACATCACAAAGTGGCTTTTTCAAAATGTAACAATGATAGATCAGCAGGGAATAAAATAATGATCTCGAAAAATGAAATACAAAACTTAATTGAGGACATTGTTAGGAATGAACATCAGTGTATCACAAGGAAAATACACCTAGTTTGGGTGCTTGAACAAATTGAAAGACTCAGGTTGTAAAAAATAAATCATATTCAGTAACTTCAAAAATAATTTAAAAAAATCTTTACATTGAAATACAATCAAGTCAACTCTAATAATGGTTGCAAGACAGAAGAGAACGAACACATTGATTTGCATAATCAAGAGGTCAGGGGGAGCATAACAACTGAATGTAGAGGCGAGAGAAAGAAGGAAAAGAGAATGCACAGCTTTGGAACAATGATTAGAAATGAAAACAGATGCATTTCCAGACAGGGAGCAAATGCAGATGGAAAAGTTTGTTCTAACTTTTGTAGGTCAGTAAGCAGCCTATGGTAGCGTTTTCTCTTAACCAATGATGACTAATGGATGAAGCAGAGGATTCTAGGTAAGTGTTATTAACACAGGGTAATCTGGATTGTATAAAGGAAAGAGTGATGTCAATTATGGAAGTATGAACCTAAAAGAATCAAGAGAAGGCAGACAATTATCAGGTAAAAAAAATGTAAATAGAGATTTTCACCCAAAGGATTTCCTAGTTTACGAACAGTTAGCCAGAGGTAGTCTAGGGGTTCATGGATATTGATCATTGAATGGCATACAGGTGTGGAGAGGAAGAATTCGTTAATAGTACCCAGCCTTGAAAGGGATCAACTTCAAAAATTTTAAAGACATCTACCATCATATTACAGTAAGGCAGGGGGTGAGATGCACAGCAGATGAAAGAGATATGTTGAAAAGTTGAGCATCATCTTTAGACATATAGAATATGGTACCAAGTGACTGCAGTAGATGAACAAGAAGTAACATGTAATAGCACCTTGGAGCTTGTCTTATTTCTTAGAACATTCTGTTGGTTCCACTAATAATTGGGTCTGACCAGTCAATAGAGTAGGGTGAGGATGCTCAAAGCAATTTATCAGGAGAAATAAATAGAACTGTCCAGGGAAGACATGGCTTGACAGTTCAGGATAGACTGTTTCCATGGGGCACAGGATCAAGACGGATTTGCATATAGCTGTGTCGAAGTGAGCTAAAGAACGATGACGGATTCAACCCAGATCTGTGACTGGGGGTGAGTTTCAGGGCTCTCTCCATCATCTTTTTGTGTTTGCATCGAGCAGAATTGCCATCACTGTGAGTAGGAAAATTGATTTTGAAGATTGAGAACTAACATCGTAAGGTTTGCAATAAATGATTTGTAAACTCCTGTGGGCGATTTAAGTCAGAGATGTAGGTGTCCAACAACAACAGAGTCATGTGTTAGCATATAATGTCATAGAAAAGCAGAATAACCATCTAAGATAGAAAGAGGCATATACATTGCAGTTACTGTTAAACATACGATATGGAGTTTTAAAAACACAATTAAAAGTGCCACTGTAGAAAAGGTTGAAGGTTCGATCAAAGTGACAGTGAGATCAGAGAGAAAAACAAACAGCACTTTACCACGCAATGATAGTACTAGTGAGCTTGAAGAATAATAAAACCAGAGGGAACAAAAGTTTAAAAAATGTTAGCACTACTGATATTTAACCAAGTGTCAGTTAAGCAAGCTATATCTGTGGACTTGTCAGGAATGAAGTTCGCAATGTCAATATTGTATTTTATGCAGACATCAAATTTAGCAAAAATGCTTTTAGAGAATGAATGTGGCCCTCTAAATAGGGGGACAATATGCATAAATAACACAAACGAAGGATGGGCAATGAGGATGATCTGGAGTGAGTGACACAATAAGGTATTTGGAGGGAGGATGCATGGATCAGGTAAACTGAAATGTTGACTAGGCATGCAGTGCAAATAAGAGAGCTGACATAAAGGCTGAGGGTTGGGGGTTGCAGCAAGCAGCATTTTGCATGGATGGGTGCAAACAGGCTTGCCTTTGGCACACTTCTGTAATTCCTCAGTAGTGGGGATGGCCATTACACAGCGGTCGGAAGAGTATCAACAGAATATCGTCTGATGAAAGTCTTTCATTGTACAGAAGTTTTGACCAACCATTTAAATGGTTTGTGAGGTATAATATACCAATCTGGCATTCTTAGCCTAGTCATAAAAAGCAAGTACAACCATCTGTTAAGGGGGATACAGGTGGCTCTCAACCTCTGAGAGAGCTAGTGTGGGACAGTGTGTATGTGTCCAGATGTCCAGATAGGGGAGCGTGTGATCACTACTTGTGTTGTACATGCTGTGCCTTGATTGGCAAAGTGTCCCTAACTTTATGTGACAGCTATCTTTGTGGTATTTTGGGAGCGGGTGCCTTTGTCCAAACATGTTTTATTGGGTCCCATTTGCTCAGAACTGTTTCTGGTGTAACCGCCTATCTGTGGGATTGATCAAGGTTTTCCCTAGGTGGCTTTTGTCTTTGGGCCAAGTGTAACTCTACCTGTGACTTGTCAATCAGTAGACTCTGGTTTAGGTCGCAGGGCATGTCGGACTACATATCTCTGACTCAGGGTTGATGGGGAGGTCACTTTGGGTGATTCCGACAGCAATGATATGACTTTGTTTAAATGGGCACAATTAACATGGTGGTCATTGGTATAATTTTTATCGACCTCCTCAGTATTGTGCAAACAGTTGTCAAGTTGTCATAGGGTACATCAATATTGTCTTTACTGATATTGACATTGTTATGCATACTTAGATTATGGCATACATTGACATTGTTTCTACTGGTATCGACATTGCTATTCGTGCATAGATTATGGCATACATTGACATTGTTTCTACTGGTATCGATATTGTTACGCGAGCACAGTTTGTGGCGGGCGTCAACATTGCATTTATAGGTATTGCCGTGGTCGGGCCTGCATATATATCATGGTGTGTAGGGCTGGTGCATAGTTCGCGTAGTAGCACTATGCATAGCTACGCGAAGTGCGCTACGCATAGCTACATGAACTGCGTAGTGCACTGTGCAAAATGCTGTTCGCACAGATTGCACAGTGCCGGATGTTTGTCCGCACTGTGCAATCGGTGCAAACCCCATCTTGCACAGTGCAAGCAGTCATTTTCTGCTCCCCGCATTGAGAATCTCGCAGGGAGGTTTATTTTCCACACTCGCAATTGGCAACTTGATGTTGCTGATCGCGAACGAGGAAAAAGTCTCGCCGGGATGTCATTTTGCTTTCTCACGGTCGCCAACTTGCCATTGAGGACCGTGAGCTTGCAAAAACTGACCACTGCACTACGCTACGCTTTGAGTGTTTGCACTGTGCTACGTGCAATTCGCGTAGTGCAAAGTAGCGCAAACTTCGCAAACTACGCGAGCGTAGCGTAGTACTTCGGACAAGGTTAATGGTGTGTAATGATGACATTGTATTCACAGATCTTAACAAAAGCATTAAGCTGCATGCAAACTTTTTACAATATGTTTACTATATTTGTTGAAGTCAGCCTCAACCAACCATATTATAGTGGTCCAAGTTTGTTTGGTTGAAAATGAAATTGTTGCCATGTTTCTTGGGTGCTCCCTTAGAAAGTCTGATTCTTTAGCAAATTGTTTTGAAAACTGTGGTGCAAGATTCTCCCATTATCCACCTTTTTCTGAATATTTTTACAGAAGTTTCCCCCTTAAAACCTTAACTGCCGTTGGAAATTTGCACCCCGCCACTTTCAAAGTTCATCACTCACCAATGAAAGATATCTTCACCAGGGGCAGCTCCTCCATTAAGGCGAAAGACCATCGCCTCACTATTCTAAGAGGAGGGCAAAGTAAAAATAAAATGATATTAACAGAACCGTTATTATCATGTTATTTTTATTCTGCTTGACGCACCATGTTAGGGCGAGGCGGGGTTGGGTGGTGTGATGCCAGCAGAGGGAGATGAGGTGGCTGCACCATAAGTGTGCATGACAGTTTGGCAGGCCATCTTGAGCCTGCCAAACTGTCATGCGCACTGTGCATGTTCTCCACTGGCTGTATTGCATAAACTGGGCGGAGAACATGCACAGGCTCCCAGTCCCTCTCTAAGCGCTGAACAACGCACTTAGATCAATCACAGTGCTGCTGTAAGGCAGCGTTGTGATTGGCTGGGAGAGACTGGGAGCATGGATGCTTCTGTTCTGAGAGAAGATGGCGAAGGAGAGATGGCGCGGTATTCACTGGTAAGCCTTTTTATTCTACCACCCCCTGCCCCCCTGCCACCTTCCCCCACCAACCACCACTGCTCTTCACAAGTGTAGCATTAGTCACCACTGATCCGAAGTCACTTTAATATATCTGTTTACATAATGTTATTTTGTAGATGTGGAAAAGCGAACACCTCTAAAAATAAGAATGATGGACATAGGAATTATGTAAAAATGGCTAAGGATTGATTCAAGGTCATGTACAAATGGAGATGGGACAGTGATATATATTGGCTGACCGCTGGTGGAATGAACTGGGAGGTCTGTACCAGTGGTCGATGAAATGATCCTTAAGCGATATGATAGCAGCTGAATTTTGAAATGTAACTGGGAGGTTCAATTGAAAGGAAATTAAAGTAAGTAATAATATGGCTGTAGACAGTTCCATCCCCCTTGGCAAGACTCCCTACTGTGTTTGCCTTTTTCCATGTGCATCTATATAAACAATCCAAAAAGCAGTTCCTTTATTTTTTCAGGAAGCAGGCAAAATTTAGTAAAGCCTTTCGCATTTCACTTCTGCTTCTTTGTAAATAAAAGCTTTGTTTTACTTTCCAGAGTGCAGAGAAGTCGAATTTCTCGTACATGAGGGCTGCCCGCTTGCTCACTACATTGTTCTACTTTTAATGATGCACTGGAGAAAAAGGCATTCCTTTCAAAGTGCTCTGTTTCTGCAAAAGGAACTGGTGCTGCAATATGTCAAAGTTGAACTTGGTGCAGATGGGCGATGTGTACCTATAAGCAACCTCCTGTGCATGACATTCTTTAATTGGTATTCTCTATTAGTGGCAGCAATAAAAAGAAATACTAGCAGGTACATGTAATGCGCCTTGATTTTTATTTTGTTATTTTTTTTATCCTCATTTGCGTACATGGTTCCAATCTGTCAAAACAAAAACTGCTGCAGAGCAGAAAATCAGGCTGTGCCTCTGTACTGTCACAGCGTCAGCTGGCAGAGATAACATAGGAGGGATGGCGACCAAGTCCCAACAGTAACAGCTGGTAGGCCATGAAACTCTAACATACGGGCTGTTTTGTTGGACAATAGTGCCCGAGGTACCAGGGCCCCAAAAGCACCGCTACTACTGTAGCAGGACCAGAAGGTGAGCCATGTCTGCATTAATCATTGGACCTGGGGAAAAAAAAATAAAACAGGTTCAACGTGACCGCTCCAGCTGCTTCCAAAAGGCTCTCTTTCCCTGATTCCCTCCCCTTGCCAGATCGAGTTTTGAAATCTGGAGGATTGAAGAACGCCATTCGTAGAGGGTGGGTGGCAAGGCGTCTTTCCAATGTCTGAAAATTTCCCTGCGACCCGCCAAAATGGAATAGAACACCAGGTTCGAGGAAGCGCTGCGGGACTTCCCACTCAAACCAAAGATGACTAAGCCCAAATCGATGGAGATCTGCGAGTCCAGTATCGAGGACAGTTTATTACTTATGGAATCCCAAAAGGGGGTAATTTGCGGACATTCAAAGAACATGTGGATGTCAGACGCCGCCTCCAGACCACATCTTGGGCAAGAGACCGGACCTGTCAGGGAAAATTTTGACAGCCTCTGTGGGGAATAGTAAGCCCTGTGCATTGTAAATAAGCGGTTCCTTCGGAGCCAAGCAGGCTTAACCAAATCCCACAGCACCCTCTTGAAGTTGTCCAAAGTTCTTCCACGTCTTTTCCTGGCATCGACTCAGCCCACAATTGTGTTGGTAGACAGAATTTACCATCTGCTTCCTCTAGAATGTAATGCGCCTTGATTTGAATTACGCATAATATTTGTCATGCTATTTATATATGACATCTCATATGTAAGGTTAAAGCATGTTACCTGAAAGGTTAAAATTCTCCACTGCAATGCGAATGTTTAGAAAAACTTAGTTTTTCTTAGGGAGCCCTCACCCACCTGGGCTGCCTCTTGGTGGCATGCTTCATCATTGGGGTTCATCTCAATCCGTTGCAGTTCGAGGCGTGCCATGACCAAACGAATACGCGGGAGCACTTCGAAATAATGTCTATGATAAAGATAGTGTTGGTGAGGGGAGTGGGAAGTAAGGGCTAACAGATTAAACATACCTGACTAGTTGGTCCTTGCTTTATTCCAAACATTCACAATAAGAAGTCCTTCATTTCCAGAGAAGCATGACTCATGCAAATTAGGGAAAACCGTTGTCTCTGTGCCCTTGCTTTGTTACCAAAGCAGCATAGGGGCTAACATGCTGTCAAGGGGATAACTGTCTATGCACAACATAGGAAGTGGTACACAGTTAGTGTGATCCCTGAATATTCCTTAAACTCTTGTCATTCCATCAGTGTTAAAGATGGAGCTTCTGATTCAAACTGCTAGTCAATCTTGCTATTCAGTTCTCATTGCAAGCAGGAATTTATGAACACACGGGAGACAGCATATTTTGTGCCTGAAGGAGGGTACATTTTGTGCAGCCCAAGACCTTTTGCCATGTTAATGTAATACGGGACCTAGTGAGTGACTGTCCTTTGCTCTGGACCTCTCCCAGGATTCCCATTGAAGTGTCTGGGACATAAGGACAAAGACAAAAGGCAATACTAACCATCACTCACACCAATTTTAGACACAGAAAAGCACATTGATGTCAAGGTAAATCTCACTGTAATATTTGTTTTAGTATAACGTAATATTAATACATTTTATTATCAGAAAAGGTATGAATAAAAACCCAGAATACATCTTGTTAGAACTGAGATTCCTGGTTGATTGAGGTATGCACTTAGGCCAGGAAGAAAGCACCACTCTTGTCAGGGTAAGCTAGATACACACTAAAAGATAATGTGTGCTCACCCTCTGGTAGTTTGGTACACAGCAATCAGGCTTATCTATAGGTACAATATGTAAAGTATTTGTGCAACACATACACACACAGTAACACAATGTAAACATCACAAAAAGACTTCACACAGAGCAAAATAAGACCAAAACAACAAAAATCCATTAAGTAGAAGTCAAGATATACATTTTTAAGGAATATTCTAAAAATAGTGCTTCGAAGTCACTAGCGGTCAAAAGGTTACTTGAGGTCGTGAGGGACCGGTATAATTCTAAAGTTCAGGCCGACTTCGATGGAGGGCAGATCAGCTACAGGACTCACACAGGTTCTGCTGAAGAAATACCTTGGCTGGAGCAAGTGTCGAGGTCAAGAGCCCAATGCGTCATCATTGAGCCACTCAAAGGGAGTTACACGTCATAGTCAAGCTCCGATAAAGTCAATGCAATGCATTGTCGAGCCTTGCAGAGCATCATCAAGGCTGTGGAACTGCTGTCGCTGAGCAGCCTCTGCTTTGGCGTTGAAGGATTATGCGGCGGGATATCTCATGCAGTCGATGCAATGTGTTGGGTTTTAGCAGAAATCTGCTGCAGAACCCACCTCTGAGGCCAGTTAGGTAGGGGGGACACCTCAGGCAAAGCAAGCGCTCAGAGAAGGCAGAGTCCAGCAGCACCAGTAGGATTGCAGGAAGACCTTTGTGTCCCTGAGACTTCTGAAAACAGAATGCAAATCAGCAAGCACTTGGAGATCTCTTAGAGGGAAGGCAGAATGCAGCTCTCTTTCCAGCAGAGTCAGGGAGCCGCAATTCTCCTGTGCAACTATTGTTGTAAGGTTGAGTATGGGTTGGGAATATAAAATGGTCACATCACCGCGACCAGAATATCGAAGGACAAAACATCAGAACATATGTTTTTATAGATTTTTTATACCTAATTCTATATATATGTTGAATTAGGTTTAAAAATACAGATGATTTGGGCTGGTAGTATGTACTTGCTGTCTTCTCTGTTAGGTTGTTTACTATTGTTTATATGTATTTATACTTTCATATATGTTTAATGTCTTAATTTGAATGAATTGTTCACATTTATGAAGTTTTATGGGGTTCGTTCCCAAAATAAAGTTATGTACCACTACTGCCCAGATTTATATGTAACTTGGTGATATATACATATCTTCAAGATAGGTAGATGTGGAGTTAGGAATTGTAAATACACACCTTCCTCTGCGCCCTAACCTCTTTGATTTTTTACCCCTTGAGTTTAAGGTCATGATATTGTGACCCTTTGTTATTTTGCCTTCAATATTCCTCTGCACAAATGTTCATGGCAACTGCTTTGCTTTACCTCACAATTGTGGGGATACTTCAGGTCTTGAAGTCCTGAGTGTAATTTGTGCTTGAGAGATACAAGGTGAGGTGATCCTGTCAAGAGCTGAAAACTATTTGAGAGACCTAATTCTTTCTTTCTGTAATGACTGTGGACAGTAGTAGGTAAGCACCCATAGCAAGTAATATGCCCGGAGTGTGTTCATTTCAACACAGGACTCAATGTACCAGAATTTTTGCTATTGTCCATACCTGATCCTTTCTTGAGCATTTGTCGCAGGCTCCCAGGCAAAAGTTAGGAGGCAACCATGTCTGTATGCCTTTACCCTATGGACGATGACTTGCTCATTGGTCGAGGAATAACTACACATTTAACCTAACGTCAGCTAAAATAACTACATATCTTTATAAACATCTATTGAAAAAATTAGGTAACTCAGATGTTTTTCATCAGTTATTTCCCAGGGGTTGTTCTACGAAGTTGCCACCTGTAGAAATGTCATTGTGTGATGGTACATTATAATATCACATTTGCAATTTTGTGCCAGTTAGATATTTGTCTATTGACCACCATTGTCATGGACCTTCAGAAGTAGATCTGTCATTATCTCCTCCCTATTTGTGCCTTCAATAGATTTGTATCCTCAAAGGAAGGTTTCCAAGGAGATAAGATTGAGCCTCTTTGATGAGCGTACCACATTTGTAGAATTGTTTGCGCTTGGAAATATGTGATAGATTGTTGAATTGTGTGAAGTAAGATGTTGATTGCAGGTATACCTAAACTTGAGGCTCAATGCCAGGACTCTTCTCAGGTGAGTAAAGTGACCGAAATTTAAAGCAAGTAGAATCATACAAAAACTAGATTTCTCACTTTCCTTTACTAGATTTTGCCAGGCAAAATCAAAGCAAAAGTTAGTGAGAATTAACTTTTTTCATCTTGTTTTGACATTTTCACCCCTTTTATATCCTTTCTCATTATCATCCAGTTCATATTTCCTGGGAAGTTGTTCTTCACACATTCGTCACAATGTGATCAGTGTCAATTAGCTGATTATTTGCTGTGCTTAAATCAGGACCAGCCCTAGACCTTGTGGTGCTCAATGCGACAATCTTTTTTGGTGTCCGCCCAGTAACCTTCTCTATGTATGCCCTCACTATCACCGTCCAACAGTTCCCCTCATTTCTCTGTAGCCCCTTCTGTGCATTTCATTTGAGATTAGTGCTACTCATACCAGTGTGGGGTGTCAGAGTACTTTCCATCACACACACATTATACAGAGCCAATTAATCATACATGTGTAAATCGGCCTTTAGGAACTGTGAAATAAGACAATGAGAATTACAAGATGTTGGAATCACATGTCATCCATACTATTGGGCAGCATATTTTAAGAGTGTTTGGTCTGGAGAAGAACAGACTGAGGATTTTTTTTCAAAAAGCCAGCTTTATTCGATTAATTAAAATCATAAAAGCAACAATACAATGCACTTTATAAAAACAATTGTTAAAAAAGAAATAGTTTTTACATATCGTATATTTCATATGGATAAAACAGTTTAAAAAATCAGTCAAAGTGATATGTAGGTCCATTCAATAATTTAGATGTTAATACAAAAGCAATACATTCACAGTGTAATCATAAGAAGAATAGTTAATTTAAAAAATATTAGCTAAGTCAGCAGGATAATGAGGTCGCCCTTCCAAGTCCTTCGGGGATAGCTTCCTGGTTTTAGTGCGCATAGCTGCGACCAGAAAGCTAGCAACCCCGAAGATTATCTTGGTACTCCCTAATAACTGTAGATGCAGTAACGATGGGCGCACCTGCATAAAACCTGCTTCCCTTAAAATAGGGACCAGATATCATTTTCTACTCTTCTTGAAGTGCTCACAAAACATTACAAGGGATTTAAAAAGCACCACAGTGGTCGCGGTTGGCTTTACTAATAAGATATATTTCTACCCCAAAAAAACCCTTTTTTAAAGAAATTGAATGAGAGAAAAAGTAATCGAGTAATTTCGGTAATCCAGAGTAATCCAGAGTTACTCTTTGACATGGAGTTAGCAATAATAATGTGATTACTTTAAGAGTGATTTGGGGGAGGGGACTGTCAACAGCGAGAGCACATTTAACAAGCGCGATCAGCCATGTGCTTGCTATTTATTTTCTGTTGCATTTAGCACTATTTCTTAGCTTAGAATGCATTCTCATGCCCATTTTGCATGCTAGGAGGTGATTTTTGTACTAAAAAATATTGCTAAAGGCAGAATTTCTTTTCTTGTGCAATCTTGGGGAATTCTTAGGAAATTTCATGTGATTACATTACACAGAATAACAGGAGTTGAGCCCACCCCTAGAAAAAACATAGGGGCTGATTCACAGAACTAATCTGAGACAAAATCCTAAACGTACTACTTTTGGCATTCACAGAAGGCATTTAGTAGTAGTAACGTTAGGATTCCTAACGTTACTACTACGAACCTGAGACAAAATCCTAACTTTATGACTTTCAGTATTCACAAAAGGCATTTAGTAGTAATAAAATTAGGATTCCTAAGTTTACTACTACTAAATGCCTTTTGTGAATACCAAAAGTCGTAAAGTTAGGATTTTGTCTCAGATTACTTTTGTGAATCGGGCCCATAATGTTGTAACCTATACCATGCAATTTGCATGTAGCTTTTTGATGACAACTCATAGGCCACTGCGCTGTATTACGATTATAACTTTTTACCTACAAGTAACTAAAGGATCTCAGGGAAAAAAGTAGTAACCACTGAGCTATCCACATATAGTACAGTTCTGTAATCTGCATGATATGCGCTCTTTGAAGAAAGCATATTAACGTTGTGTGCTACTTTTTGACATGTTGAAACTGCGCCTAGAGCAAAATTATTTTCTCTCTCCAGCAGGAACATTTCACTAGTTATCTTGACATTTCTATTGCCTAAAAACTGCTGGACATACAAGTAACTCTTCTGCAGGAGCTTTTACCCTGTAAGTTATTTCTAAACAAAGCACCCACCCCAGCTCTGCTCCAGGTGCGGGTGCTCTGATCTCACTGCCCTAAAACCGGCCCTAGTTCAAATAACAGGATTTCTTTTAGTAGGTTCAGATTTTTAGCTTTGTAGACTGTCAGATAACCACGTGGTTATGTAGACAGAAAGCAGAGGAAGCACTATAGCTACCTAGATGGTACAAAAATAGATGGCCAGAAAGCAGTGACTTCTGTCTGATCAGTTGAGTTACTCCAACCAAATGTTCTCTGTTAGTGAGTACTTTCAGTGGTGGTGGGCACAAATTATGTTCTTCTTCTAATCTATGTAACATTAGTTTGTGCAATGTTTCTCTCAAATAATATTTACTTTCTCCTTGGTTACTTTTTGTTTCTTTTCACTAGATTTTACATTTTGCTCATTCATTTACTTTTTTTCTTGACTTAAGACTTAGGAAACCATGAAAGTGGTGTGTTTTGCTTAGTGTGGGGGAAGGGTCACTTTTTTTTAAATAATTTTCCAAATACTTAAGGCTATGCTAATTTATTATCTTCCACAGTGCAACACAGAGGAGATGAAACAGAATCCTATACCTACATCGACATGAGAAGTCAGTGAGCATACAATTTTCTCAGGTGAGGTTAATTGCTGCCACCTTATGTTTTGTCCTGGTGGGTTTGAGTGGGAATGGGTATTTAATTATCTTCTACCTCTAATGCCCCAGACTTAGTTTAGTAGTTTAGGATATATGTCTCCCAACAGTGGCGTAACAAAACTTGAGGGGCCCCCCTGCAAAGCACATGGAGGGGGCCCCATGCGGCATGGCCCACCATGCCCCCCTCCCCGGCGGCGAGGCCCACCATGTACCACTTTGCCCTACCAGCTAGATATCTAGCATATTTTGATAGACCCATGACCACCAGTTATTATGATGCTTTCCACTTACTCTGGACCCAATCCACTGAGGCAGTAACCAGATGTTGACCAGATGTTGACAATAAATGGCCACTGGGTCCAAAGTTGGCAATAGGACACCGATGGGAAATGCTGGGATCAGTGTTACAGCCAGTGAAAAAGCTCATAAAGCTGAACACCCACTGCAGGTCTGAGATAACATGGATAAAACGGACCAGGGTAGACCCAGGTGTTTTGTTTGTGGTTAATTTGCAATCAACATACACCATGGTTGATTGTGTCATGCAACTTGTAGGGTTTGCCCATCTACCATCCTGGGTGGACAACAGAGGGCATGCGGCACCTCGCACATCCCACGATCAGGACCCTTTGACCTATGCACAGTTTCTATAGCACATTTTCATTATGGTTAAACCTTCTGATAGGAGGACAGGTACATATCTGCATGAGTGTACACACCCATCCTTACACCTCTCCTCACCCCTGTGTATGTGCAGATACTCTCACTGCAACACAATTCGAGCAGTTTCTGCGGTAAATGCTCACACTCTTTCTCTTCATCCATACACCAGCATTTCATGATTAAACATACTAATTATTATTCCTTTTTGTCCCAGTTCACACTGTAAGGGAGAAACAGGACATGATGACAGCACAACCCAGGCCCTCTGACACCACATCAAAACACAACCACATAGGGCGGATGAAACACACACACTCTTCCATCGAAAGCACTCCCACAGAGTAGGGTGCTGTCTGTCTGCAAATGTTTTTAAGCACCTCTTTAGGACTTGAGGAACTATATAAAGGCAACTAAAATGACTTACAGTACAATATAGTGGGATAGAAAATGACCAACCCTTGAGTGCAAAATAGAAAGGGGTAGATTTCCTCGACTGCTCGATGCCCAGAAGTGCAGGTCTACACTCTAGAGCAGCAGCTACCTACATCCTGCTGTGAAGCCTTTTCTCTGGATCCTGAGGCAGTCATTGGGTACTGAGAATTGATTGTGGTGGGTACTGTTGTTTACCATTGGGGTGGAGCTCCACACTCAGGACGTTCTGCATTCTTCCATTCTGCTGTATCAGAGCATCTGTGGCCTTGTTTTGGCTTGGATCAGTCCCCTGCGAGGTAGGTGTAGTACAAGGAACATCAAGCACTTGATCAAAGCCTTTGTATGTGTGATAAACAGGTATATACAACAATGGAATTATCATAGCAAACTGCTTTGTGTCCTGATATAGAAATCTGTTTCTGAGAATCACGTGCATATGTTTATAGCCATATACATTTGTGATGTAAATAAAAATAAAACCACAATTTAGGGCTGTTATAAGTGCTATCAGTGGATACCCTCTCATGAGCATGGATCTTTAGTCCATTAAAAATGAACCAAAAAGGCAAGCTAACTAGAAATGGCCCCAAATACTCAAATAGTGTGTGTACATATATTCGTTTATCATTAATAGAAAGGCTTCGATCATGTGCTTGACGTTCAATATGCTTTATCTTGCACTTGCTTTTCTATGTTTTGCCTCTTAGATGAACATCCCCTGAAGCAGGGCACTGACCGAAATGCATTGGGATGATTAGAGAAATAGAAAAAACAGCGTTTCACCTCCGGAGAGGTGTCCCGTCTCTGGGGGCCGTCGGGAAGGTTAAGCGAGCTTTTACCCATGGCGGGGCCCCGCTCCATTGCACTGCAGTCTCACTCACGGGCCCCGGCTGGGGCCCGCACCATTACTCAGCAGTCATTGGAGTTAAATAAACATGGAAATTGGTTGCATAACAGATACAACCAAATCTAATGTTAAGAATCTTTTTCAATTTCAAGGAAATTTTTGCGTTTGCTGTGTCCTTCTTTTCCCTCAGGGGCTTTCTGTGACCCCTCCATTTTACCTTCCAGATTCCACTAGCGGCACTACTCAACTTCCCTGAATTCCTCCGCATTTCATCAACAAGCCATAGGACGTCCAGGCTAAATTTCTGATTTTAAAATATAGCCGTCGCAGCCCTCTTCCCCACACACTCCAGGCCGGCATACAAGCACCTTTTTTCACGCTTTCCTCAGACCACTTTCATCATTAGGCGGTGCGGACGGTGTTGTATCATGGTGCACACATAATTCACATAGCACATTACATAAGAAACATTGTGCCTTAACAGAGAAGAAAGCTGCCACTCACCACCTGCTGGCCTGAGAGGGCTGGTGGCCTGCTGGGCCTGGCGACGCAAGGCAAGCTGGAGAAGCCAGGGGCAGAAGGAAGGCAGGCAGGGCAGCTGAGGGGGGGGCAGAGCAAGCCTCAAGGCTAGCCAGCCAAGTCAGGTAGGCGCCGGGGCCAGGGCGGGCAATTTAAATGAATGCAATTTGCAACTAAAGGCGTGATGAGTCCTGACCTGAGCGTGGATGGTGGCTTTGTCTTCTTCTCTGACTTTCTGCTGTGCGACCCTGATGCCACACCTTACGCGCGCTCTTATTGCGTGTGTCGGTCGTGATGAGCTCATAATGGTCATGCCCCTCAACAAATGTAATGAGGGCATTGGTCAACAGCCAGCCCCCCCTGCCCCCGGCCAGCGGTGCGCATACGCGTCCTGGGAGGCCAGGGCGGAAAGGAAAGTAAAAGTCAGCCTCAGGAGCAGGAGTGAGGAGTAAACAACAACCCTGTCCCTGCCGCCATTGAACATCCACCCACCACCATTGAAGACTACTAACTAGTACTAGTAGTCAGTCACACACTGCACACACCGTGTCACCAGGCCGGGGCCCGCCTCCCATTTGTATCAATTTCAGGGGCCCCGGCCGGGACCCCGCACCATCATTCATTCTTCAATCCTCAGGCTCACTTACTCAGCTGCTCAGCCGCGCTGCCAGTTCTAGCCTCACGGCCCCAACACGACGCATCATTGCACTGCCACTGCAGTCTCACTCACAGCACAGACCCCGGCCGGGGGCCCTGCACCATTCCTCAACAGTCAGTGGAGTGCTCTCAAGAAGACAGTCACAGAGGCAGAGCCGCTCAGGCCTGTCTCACCAGCCGCTGCCACCTGCCAGCCAGTCTCACGGGCCCCGGCCGGGGCCCCACACAATTACTGCTGCAGTGCAGTGCAGCAGCAGCTCCTCACTCACCACGGGCCCCGGGCCGGGCCGCACCATTCCTGACCTCAGCAGCAGTCAGCAGTGGCAGTGCTCAACCAGTCAGACTGAGGCGGAGCCGCTCAGCCTCAGCCGCTGCCAGCCTGCCACGGGCCCGCCCGCACTATTCCTGCTGCCAGGCCAGCCTCGCTCACGGGCCCGCACCTTTCCTATTGCCAGCATGGGCCCCGGCCGGGGCCCGCACTGCTGCTGGGACCGTCGGACCGTCCATAATTTTAAAATCATTATGATTCATTCTTCATGAATCATGATACATCACTGAGGGGCCCCGGGGACCCCAAGAGCGCGGCCCCCCCCCCACAACGCAAGGGTTGCGGGGGCTTGTGTTATGCCCCTGTCTATCAATTTACCTTCACTTACTACTGAGGGAACGTTTCTGTATGATTTACGTTATTTCTGCATTTTGCACATAATTTATTTATTTTATTTTATTATGCAATTTGTATTGCGCAAACTAAACCCGAAGGTGTCAAGGCACCTATCAAAAAAGATCAGAAATGCAGAGCACAACTACAGGTACGCGCATACAAAGAGGTGGGTCTTCAGGGCAGTTCTAAATAATTGTAGAGTGGGAGAGACCTTCATTCAAGCGGGAGAGCGTTCCACCACTTTGGGGCCAGATTGGAAAAAGCTTTACCACCCCATCTGGTTTTCCGAATACGCGGAACTGAGAGAAGAAGTCTGTTTGAGGAGCGAAGGTTCCTGCCAGGATTGTAATGAGACAGAATGGATCCAATGCCAGTAAGGCTATTTTTTGCTAAGGCCTTGTAGACCATACACATGGTCTTAAAAAGTATCCGGTCCTCAACAGGAAGCCAGTGAAGCTGCTTCCTGGCAGTGGTGGCAGAGGCACGTCGGGGTAGATCCAGAACAAATCTGGCTGCTGCATTCTGGACCACCTGCAAGTGCTGCAGCTGACTTTTATTCAGTCCCGCATACAGCGCATTGCAGGAGTCCAGACGGGAGCCCAGAAGGGCATCGGTAAGTTGCTTTCTTGCCTGCAAAGAAAGATAGTGCCTGATTTTCCTTAGTATGCGGATGATGCCCCAACAGGTCGATACAGTCCTGTTGACCTGTTGGCACATACTCAGGATGGAATCAATCATAACCCCAAGGTTTTTAGCTGAGGAGGTAGGATCGGGACAGGCACCTAGTGATTCCGGCCACCACTCAACTGACCAAATCTCCTCCTTTCCTCCAAACACCATCACCTCAGTCTTCTCCCATTCAGTTTCAATGAGTTGTGAATCATCCATTGGCCGACTGCCTCCATACAAGATCTAAAATTGGAGGCAGTCGACGTAACTGACTGGGAGAGAGAGACGAGGATCTGGGTGTCATCTGCATAGGAAACTACCTCCATCCCGAAAGATCTAATAAGTCTGGCAAGGGGGGTCACATAAATGTTGAAAAGGGTGAGGCTAAGCGCCGACCCCTGAGGGACCCCACATTGCACAGACAGGGATGGAGATAGAAATTTACCCAGCATCACCCTTTGCTCTCTATGGTCAATGTTGGACCCGGCCCATTAGGCAGGTTCACCCCTAGACTTTTTGCTTTTTCCTAGCCTCTTTCTGGAACCTGGTGTTGGTGATTTTAGGCCTCTGCGCACTTTTTCACTGTGGTACAGTGTAAAGTGCTTGAGCTCTCTGTATAGGTGTGGTGAGTGGCCTGCCCTCCCATAGGAATGAATGGGGAATATGTATGCCCATGGTAGATTCCTGATGCGTGGGGAGTGCAGGGTCGAGTTTGATATGTGTGAACTCGTGAGAATGAATGCTGCAAAATGATGTATGCAGCATGACTGTGTCTAGTATAAAAGTACCACTTTTGGAAGTTGGCATAATTGTGTAAGTTGGTGCTAGCGTGTGATTGGCTGGTGAGTCTGCCCAGGAGTGCCTGGACCTGCTGGTGGATGGACTGCCCGGTTTGAGTAGGACAGGGTCTGCAGGGTCTGCAAGGCCCCAGAGGAGGGGGTCTGAGTCAGCCGTGGATGAAAGGCCCCTCTGCTGTCAGGGATGGGAGGAAAGAGCGTCTGGTGGTGCCGGGCCGTGCCTGTCGCCCACCCTGCTAGCTCTCCATCCTGACGGCCCACTGTCACCTCTGGCCCTGAAGCTGTCAGGAAAGACATAAACCAGAAACATTCCAGTACTCGGGGTCCCTTGCACGAAGTACTTCAAAGGCATTCCTGGGTATAAGAAGGAGCTGTGTCTCCCTCCAACTTGTTCTTGTTCTAGCTCTTGTGGCTGACTTGGATCTACCAGGGGTGGGCGCTGCCCAGCCCCTGGGTGCCTGGATTCCTGGACTCCTGGGGGACCCTTCTGCCCTGCCTGGGCTGAAGGGGGGACTTGGCTTTGCCCCTGGGGAAGCTCTGGGACCTTGGCAGCATGGAGAAGCTGCCTTTTCCTGGGGAGAGCGCTGGAGTGATTTCTAGCGCCTGGAGGCACTGTGCTTCCCCCTGAGCGCCTGGGAGCGCTCTGCCTGCTGTCTAGCGCTTTGGAGCTCTTCATTTTCCCCAAGCGCTTGAGAGCGCTTTCTCAGGACTTTCTAGCGCTTAGGGGCGCTTTTCATGCTCGTTGATAGCGCTGGATGCGCTGAAGATTCCTGCCTGCATTTATTTAATTATTTCCGAGTGCCCACCTCGATCTGCCGCGGAGAAAAACAAACCACGAAGGGGCCGCGACCGGATTGGCCGAGACCCAAGGAGAGCCGCGACGGGATTGGCCTGGGGATCGACGCGTCATCGGCGAGGCCGCGCTGCCATTGGTTGGCGGCCTCGCGTCATGAGGGGCTCGCCGAAGGAGCCGCGATGGGATTGGCCCATCGCTCGTGACCCAGGGAAGATGAGGCGGCGAGGAAGAAAGGTGGAGGCCGGTTAACAGGGCTCCCGTGTGCCGAGGGAGCCCTGCAACGAGAGAAGAGACTGCCCGGGAGCCTGGCTGGCTCCACTCTGCGTCCTGGTCCCGAGACGGGGGACCGGGCCAAGCGAGGAGAGTCTGGGAGGAGCAGGAGCTCCTCCGTGGCCGCCGAGCCCCGCCCCCGCCGCACAGGAGACCCGGTGAGTCGGGACTGAGGGCCGGGCAGAGGGGGACAGAAGGGAGGAGGAGCGCCGGGACACGTTGCCGGTGTCCGCCCCCCCCCCCTGGCGCGAGAGTGCGCCTGTTGGCATTACGAAGCCACGAGGGCTTCAAGGGCGGCCCCAGTTGGCAGTGGGTCACCCCAACGCATTACAAAGCCTTCAAGGGCGGCCCCAGTTGGCAGTGGGTCGCCCCAACGCGCATGAGCCTAGAGAGGCTCAGAGGGGCCGCATTATGTTTACGAGCCCGTTTGGCTCCCGAGAGGGCCATATTCGAGAGGGGGGGACTTCGGGGCATATTGTCGGTGCTCGTCCCTTCCTGCCCCCGAGTGTGAGGGCTAGAGTCCGGTGAGGCTCCAGGGGCACTAGTGTTTTAAGAGCCTCTGTGGCTCCAACGTCTGGGGCATGTGCTATGCCCAGAGCCTGTGTGGCTCCAGCAGTGGCGCAGTTGGCGCCTAAGGGCCAGCGAGGGCCCTGGCGCAGTTTTATTGTCCTCCAGGTGCCCAGCACTTAGTGGGCACCTGCTACATTTAGGCTTTTTGGTACTTTGAGACTGGCGCTGCATGGCAGCGCACCCTGACACTGAGACTCAGGGCGTCTGAGCCCCAACAAGGCCGTTGGCCTAGGGACTGCCACAGGTAGTGGCATATGTGAGTTTGCGCAATGGTATGGTTATTGCACCTCTGAATGTTTTGCATCATGTGTTATTCCTGCACCTCTGAAGGTTTTTAGGCCTCATGTGATATTTGCGCTATGGTATTACTCTTGACACCTCTGAATGTTTTATGCATTATGTGTCTTTCTTTTCATGCGCTGCACCTCTGAATGTTTTAGTCATCATGTGTCCTCTTGCGCTGCACCCCTGAATGTATTTTGATTGCATCATGTGCTCTGTCCTTAACACCGCTGAATGTGTAGGTCTATACATCATGTGTTTTCTTTCTTTGCTACTCCTCTGAATGTATATTCATGCATCATGGGTAATGTTTTCTGATTTATACCCCTAAGTGGATTTTATCCTTAGGTGGTTGATCTCTCTAATACAGGGGGTCCTAGTGAGGTCCTGGTTCCCTGCGTGACATGCTCCTAAGGTGTTTAGGTTTGCGTAGTGTGTACTTACCTGTTCCCAGTAGGTACTGGATGTGATTCATAACTGTTACTTTGTGCTACAGTGATTTTATACTCTTTTAGTCTAAGTTCTGATAGTATTTCATTACTACTAAAGTGCTGATTGTGACAGTGGCCCTTGTGGCCCTGTCTTGTGAATAATCCCATGTGAATATTGCCCGTGCCAATTGGCACCATGTAAATGTGTGATTTTATCTGATGTGCTTTTACAATACAAAAGGTATTTTTATAATAACCTTGTGTGGAGTCTCTTTTGTGGTGTACCTAGTATGTTGTTGCTATTGTGCGCTGACGCAAATGCTTTACACATTGCCTCCGAGTTTAGCCTAGACTGCTCATGCCAAGCTACCAAGGGGGTGAGCAGGGGTTATCTTGGCGTGTGACTTCCTTGCCCTGACTAGATTGCTGGTTTCTGCCTGGCTTTGGCGTCAGCCTTAGCCTACCAGAAATAGCCAGTTCTAACATTGGTGGGTCAGCGGTGCGGATTTGGACTTGTGTTTGCGAAGTGCCATAGCGACAACTGGCTACATTACAAAACTCTGCAATTGTTTTTTCAGATAGTCACATGTATGGGATTATTGGTTTTGATTTTTTTCCTCAAGAGTGTCATTTTCAAATGTGTTTCTGCGCTTTAGGTTTAGTGGCAGATGAGAGAAAGTGACAGGGCAGGACGCCAGTAGAGGGGGAGGTTCCCATAGATTAGGAATCCCTTGCTGGTTCCAGTGTCCAATCCCAAATCCTATCCCCATGTGTGTGTGTGGGTAGATAGGAGAGAGAAAGAGTGTGAGGAGAAAAGACTAGCTCAGGGGGGTGGTTGTTCCCCGAGTGTAGTGTGTGTGTCTGGATTCCCCAGTGTGGTAGGATCCAGTGGTGACAGCTTTAATTTGTCCAGTGCGCGTGAAATCCCATTCCCCGCTCCCAGAGTTTGGTACCTGTGTCACGTGTGGTCAGGTTGAGGAATCAGGGGTGGTAGAAACTACCTTACCAGTCCGAGGGGGGGGAGTGTGTGGATGGGTGGTGTCTTGAACTGGAGGAGCTGGTGTGAGTTTTTTTTTTAAAGGAGCTTGCACGGGAGGTGTACCTCTGGTGGTGTGCAGGAGGTCCTGCAGAGGAACTGGACAAGAAGGTGGATGTCTGGCGGTGTGCTAGATGTCTTGCAAAGGCATTAGGGAGTGATTCTAAAAGCCGTGGCTTGTGTATCTGATGATCCTGTGTAGGTGAAGAGGTTCATGTGTAGCCCAGCTAGATCCCAGTAGGATGGTAGGGTGTAGGGGCTCACGTCCTGTCTCAGTGGAGGCGGAGTGAGTGTGGGACGGTGTGTCCCACGTTGGCCTGAAACCCTATCTCAGGGCCCGGAGGGTTCCCTAAGGGAGCGCCAGGTCAGGGGCCTAAGCTGTACATACAGGTCATTTGAGGAGGATCTTCCTGTGTCAAGAGGACGGGGAGTGTCTGTAACCAGAACTCCGGCGGTCCTAGTGTTGGGCAGTACCGCTCCTAAGTGGAGGGTGCAGAAGTCCTGGCTCGCTGAGCATTTGACTGTCTAGAGTGCTTGACCATTTGTGGGGCCTCTGGAGGTCGTTCCCCGAGGAGGGGGGAAAGCCGGGTTGGGGTTGTGGCCTGACCTGGGAGGAGTACTGGAGGAAAGTGTGTCACTGATACGCCGCTGGCGTGTGCTCTGTCTAGCCTTGGACATACTGAGAATCGCCCTGTGATAGGGAGTACTAAAGGAAAGTGTGTCACTGATACGCCGTTGGCGTGTGCTCTGTCTAGCCTGGGACATACTGAGAATTACCCTGTGATAGGGGGTACTGGAGGAGAGTGTGTCGCTGATACGCCGCTGGCGTGTGCTCTGTCTAGCCTGAGACATACTGGGCCTGTAGTCATGGAACTGGAAGGGGGTGCAGAGGGACGGTGTCCTTACTTCTGACCCCGGTGCAACCTGAGGGTTTAGATCTTAGGTTGGGAGATTAGGAAACTTCTAGGTCAAGAGGAATCTCTGCCAAAGTGGATCAGCTGAAGAGACTGAGGGGGCTGCCCTTGCTGTGTGATGTGGGGCTCACCTGCAGTTTGTTGTTTTCACTAAGGTAGAGGAAAGGGGGCTTTGCTGTGGACTGTGTCCCCCCCACCTGCTTGAAGAGGGACTGTGCTATGTGCTTTGTACCTCAGAAGTGGAATAGTTTCCAGGTGGTAGACCAGTGATGGAGTGAGGTCCTGATCTGGTAGGAGAATTGTGTTCTGGTGGATGCTTCTCTGTGAGGGTGCGGAAACCCAGAAGTAGAGGTAGGGTGGGGCATTCTTGCCCGAGACCTCTGGTCAGCTTGGGGGTGTGGACCCCAGGTTGTTGGATCAGTGGTAGTTGTAGCTACACTGAGAGAGAGAGTGGAGAATGGCTATGGTGAGGCCAGGGGTTATTGCCCCCCGCTCTGTGGATTAGTTAGGACCTGTGATATGTGGATGGTCTTGGCTGTAGATGACTAGTGAATACCAGTAGGGTATCCTAGTTGTGTCAGAGAGTTATTGTTTGGAGGTAACCAGGTAGGTTCAGAGTGGCGAAAAACTGGACGCTTTCCCTGCTGTGCCGGGCCGTGTCCGTGGTTTTTGTCGCCCAAAGCAGTGAAGCCCATCAGTGGTGTGATTGGTCTACCCTGCGTTTTGGCTGAAAGGGGGTCGTGTTGGACCCGGCCCATTAGGCAGGTTCACCCCTAGACTTTTTGCTTTTTCCTAGCCTCTTTCTGGAACCTGGTGTTGGTGATTTTAGGCCTCTGCGCACTTTTTCACTGTGGTACAGTGTAAAGTGCTTGAGCTCTCTGTATAGGTGTGGTGAGTGGCCTGCCCTCCTATAGGAATGAATGGGGAATATGTATGCTCATGGTAGATTCCTGATGCGTGGGGAGTGCAGGGTCGAGTTTGATATGTGTGAACTCGTGAGAATGAATGCTGCAAAATGATGTATGCAGCATGACTGTGTCTAGTCTAGAAGTACCACTTTTGGAAGTTGGCATAATTGTGTAAGTTGGTGCTAGCGTGTGATTGGCTGGTGAGTCTGCCCAGGAGTGCCTGGACCTGCTGGTGGATGGACTGCCCGGTTTGAGTAGGACAGGGTCTGCAGGGTCTGCAAGGCCCCAGAGGAGGGGGTCTGAGTCAGCCGTGGATGAAAGGCCCCTCTGCTGTCAGGGATGGGAGGAAAGAGCGTCTGGTGGTGCCGGGCCGTGCCTGTCGCCCACCCTGCTAGCTCTCCATCCTGACGGCCCACTGTCACCTCTGGCCCTGAAGCTGTCAGGAAAGACGTAAACCAGAAACATTCCAGTACTCGGGGTCCCTTGCACGAAGTACTTCAAAGGCATTCCTGGGTATAAGAAGGAGCTGTGTCTCCCTCCAACTTGTTCTTGTTCTAGCTCTTGTGGCTGACTTGGATCTACCAGGGGTGGGCGCTGCCCAGCCCCTGGGTGCCTGGATTCCTGGACTCCTGGGGGACCCTTCTGCCCTGCCTGGGCTGAAGGGGGGACTTGGCTTTGCCCCTGGGGAAGCTCTGGGACCTTGGCAGCATGGAGAAGCTGCCTTTTCCTGGGGAGAGCGCTGGAGTGATTTCTAGCGCCTGGAGGCGCTGTGCTTCCCCCTGAGCGCCTGGGAGCGCTCTGCCTGCTGTCTAGCGCTTTGGAGCGCTTCATTTTCCCCAAGCGCTTGAGAGCGCTTTCTCAGGACTTTCTAGCGCTTAGGGGCGCTTTTCATGCTCGTTGATAGCGCTGGATGCGCTGAAGATTCCTGCCTGCATTTATTTAATTATTTCCGAGTGCCCACCTCGATCTGCTGCGGAGAAAAACAAACCACGAAGGGGGCGCGACCGGATTGGCCGAGACCCAAGGAGAGCCGCGACGGGATTGGCCTGGGGATCGACGCGTCATCGGCGAGGCCACGCTGCCATTGGTTGGCGGCCTCGCGTCATGAGGGGCTCGCCGAAGGAGCCGCGATGGGATTGGCCCATCGCTCGTGACCCAGGGAAGATGAGGCGGCGAGGAAGAAAGGTGGAGGCCGGTTAACAGGGCTCCCGTGTGCCGAGGGAGCCCTGCAACGAGAGAAGAGACTGCCCGGGAGCCTGGCTGGCTCCACTCTGCGTCCCGGTCCCGAGACGGGGGACCGGGCCAAGCGAGGAGAGTCTGGGAGGAGCAGGAGCTCCTCCGTGGCCGCCGAGCCCCGCCCCCGCCGCACAGGAGACCCGGTGAGTCGGGACTGAGGGCCGGGCAGAGGGGGACAGAAGGGAGGAGGGGCGCCGGGACACGTTGCCGGTGTCCGCCCCCCCCGGCGCGAGAGTGCGCCTGTTGGCATTACAAAGCCACGAGGGCTTCAAGGGCGGCCCCAGTTGGCAGTGGGTCGCCCCAACGCATTACAAAGCCTTCAAGGGCGGCCCCAGTTGGCAGTGGGTCGCCCCAACGCGCATGAGCCTAGAGAGGCTCAGAGGGGCCGCATTATGTTTACGAGCCCGTTTGGCTCCCGAGAGGGCCATATTCGAGAGGGGGGGACTTCGGGGCATATTGTCGGTGCTCGTCCCTTCCTGCCCCCGAGTGTGAGGGCTAGAGTCCGGTGAGGCTCCAGGGGCACCAGTGTTTTAAGAGCCTCTGTGGCTCCAACGTCTGGGGCATGTGCTATGCCCAGAGCCTGTGTGGCTCCAGCAGTGGCGCAGTTGGCGCCTAAGGGCCAGCGAGGGCCCTGGCGCAGTTTTATTGTCCTCCAGGTGCCCAGCACTTAGTGGGCACCTGCTACGTTTAGGCTTTTTGGTACTTTGAGACTGGCGCTGCATGGCAGCGCACCCTGACACTGAGACTCAGGGCGTCTGAGCCCCAACAAGGCCGTTGGCCTAAGGACTGCCACAGGTAGTGGCATATGTGAGTTTGCGCAATGGTATGGTTATTGCACCTCTGAATGTTTTGCATCATGTGTTATTCCTGCACCTCTGAAGGTTTTTAGGCCTCATGTGATATTTGCGCTATGGTATTACTCTTGACACCTCTGAATGTTTTATGCATTATGTGTCTTTCTTTTCATGCGCTGCACCTCTGAATGTTTTAGTCATTATGTGTCCTCTTGCGCTGCACCCCTGAATGTATTTTGATTGCATCATGTGCTCTGTCCTTAACACCGCTGAATGTGTAGGTCTATACATCATGTGTTTTCTTTCTTTGCTACTCCTCTGAATGTATATTCATGCATCATGGGTAATGTTTTCTGATTTATACCCCTAAGTGGATTTTATCCTTAGGTGGTTGATCTCTCTAATACAGGGGGTCCTAGTGAGGTCCTGGTTCCCTGCGTGACATGCTCCTAAGGTGTTTAGGGTTGCGTAGTGTGTACTTACCTGTTCCCAGTAGGTACTGGATGTGATTCATAACTGTTACTTTGTGCTACAGAGATTTTATACTCTTTTAGTCTAAGTTCTGATAGTATTTCATTACTACTAAAGTGCTGATTGTGACAGTGGCCCTTGTGGCCCTGTCTTGTGAATAATCCCATGTGAATATTGCCCGTGCCAATTGGCACCATGTAAATGTGTGATTTTATCTGATGTGCTTTTACAATACAAAAGGTATTTTTATAATAACCTTGTGTGGAGTCTCTTTTGTGGTGTACCTAGTATGTTGTTGCTATTGTGCGCTGACGCAAATGCTTTACACATTGCCTCCGAGTTTAGCCTAGACTGCTCGTGCCAAGCTACCAAGGGGGTGAGCAGGGGTTATCTTGGCGTGTGACTTCCTTGCCCTGACTAGATTGCTGGTTTCTGCCTGGCTTTGGCGTCAGCCTTAGCCTACCAGAAATAGCCAGTTCTAACAGTCAAGAAGAGAGGAAAGGAGCCCCAGGGCCGCCCCCTGAACCCCAATCTCCCTCAGTCGAGATGTTAAGACGGGGGGAGAAAGGGCATTGAAGGCAGCCGTGAGATCTAAAAGGATCAGGAGTGAGGTCTGTCCCCCATCCACACGCGTGCGGATATTATCAAGCACAATGGTGAGGGCAGTCTCAGTGCTGTGTTCCCTCCTGAACCCATGCTGGGAAAGATCCAGACAGCCCGAACTCTCCACGAAGGCAGCAAGATGTTTATTTAAATGAGCTTCTAACATCTTCGCGGGAGCCGGGAGCAGTGAGATGGGGCGAAAGTTTTTTAATACCCCAGGGTCAAGAGAAGGTTTCTTGAGCAATGGTTTTACTACAGCATTTTTCTATTGCTGAGGAAAAATGCCCTCCCTCATCGCCCTGTTCATGATGTTAACCAGAGGGGGTAGGAGGGATTCTCTACACTGCTTGAGGATCTTTAGAGGGCAGGCATCTAGCGGAGAACCAGATTTAATTTTGTTGAGAAGAATCTCTAGGTCCTGTAAAGAGAGAGGAGGAAAGGATTCCAGACCTCCGGACAGAGGTAACTCTGCGGGAGCAGGGTCCGAAACAACGGGAGCCGGGGGCTCAGCGGTAGAAGATCTCTGCGACTCCAAGGCAATATAAATGTCGGATATTTTAGACTGAAAGAAGGAGGCTATCCTATTGCAGAGCTCCTGAGATGCAATTACAGGGTCGGGAATCTGGAGAGATGTAAGAGAGTCCACAATCCTGAAAAGCTCTTTAGGAGAGGAAAGTGAAACTGTGAGGGCCGTAAAGTATTCTTGTTTGGTCCTAATCACTTCCAACTTGTATATTTTTAACAGGATCTTGTGGGCTTCCCTATCCTTTTGGTCCCAACTGGAATGCCATAGGCGCTCCTGTCTCCTTACTTCCTGTCTGAGGAGTCTTAAGTGTTCTGAGAACCAGGGGGCTGAGGGTCTTTTCCTGGCTGAATAACATGACCGAGCAGGAGCCAGTTCATCAAGGGCCTCCGTGATGGTCTTTTCATATTGTGAAACCGCCGACGAAACATCCTTCTCCTGGGTTGTGGACAAACTAAGCGTCCACGGATCAAAGGAATTTTCCCTGATGTTTTTAAAATTCCTACGTACTTCCGTCGTACTCGGAACTTTTCTAATGGTGTCCTGGATCGGGTAGGTCAGATTGAAGGGAACGGCCAGGTGATCCGACCATGACAGAAAAAAGGGATCCGTTACTGTCAGCCTCTGATCGTTAGAGAAAATCCCATTAAGCGTATGCCCCGCTCGGTGGGTAGGTCCTTTCACCAGTTGGGTGAGTCCACAGGCTGACATAACTTCCAGCAGGGAAAGAGTGAAAATTAAAATCACCTAGAATAGTAAGATTTTCGCGCCTAAAATAAGGTTCCAAAACATAAAACAGTTTCAGCCCAAAATCTGCTCTGGGACCGGTAGGACGATAGACCGGAATCCCGTTAAATGCGGGATTAAGAGAGTCGGACAGGGAAAAATATAGCACTTGGAAAACATCCTTGGGGTCAGAGACAGGTATGGTGTGACATTGAAACCTGTCTTTATACAAGATAGCCAGCCCACCTCCAACTGGGCCCATTCTATCCTGCCGCGCCAAGCAGTATCCCTCAGGGACAGCTTTGACAAGATCGGGACCTGAGAAGTCTTTAGCCCATGTTTCGGTAACAAAGACCCATGAGGGTTTCCTCTCTAGTACGAGCTCCTTAAAAACGATGTTATTTTTAATAAGTGAGCGAGCGTTGATGAGAAAGCAATTTTCGCTCAGCGCACTAGATCCCGACGGAGAGCAGGACTCCAAGGGAGGGGAGGGGGAAGATGGATTGAGACCCCCCCGAGCCTAACTGGAAACAACCAAACCCTATGGGTAGTCGGAAGTCTTCAGGGGTACTCCTGTGGAAACATGGTGCTACTGGAGGTTTGAGCCGCAGTACATCCTGTAAGGAATATTTCAATAAGTGATGGCCTACCTTATCCTGACCAGTGACCCAGCCATCCAGCCCATCCTCAGTGCGGACGGGCGCAGACGGGCTGGACTCTGGCGTGACTCCGGCGTGGCTGCGGCGAACACGCTGCGCGCACACGCTGCGCGCCATGAACACTGGTAAATATAGGGCTCTAGCCAGTCCACCTGACTGCTAGAGCGCAGAGCGTTTACGCGTTTCCCTAACACCCACCCAAGATGGCGCCCACCGATTTCTGAGCGCGAGGGTCCGACCCGCTAAGTAGCGGTGAATGTCACAATTATAGTGCAGCAATGCGGCGATGCAGAGGGGGATTTAAAAACGAGGGAAAACTGTGCAGCAAAATAACAACTAAACGGGAAGGTAAAATGGGTAAGATTAAAAGCAGTAATATCGCAAGTGCGAGCGTAATGCAGTTATGGTGAGCAAGAAAGAATGCTCTTACCTCAGCCACTTAAATAGTAAAAGCCACAAGCTGCCTCTAGCCAGTCCATCTGGCTGCTAGAGCGCAGAGCGTTTCCGCGTTTCCCTAACACCCACCCAAGATGGCGCCCACCGATTTCTGAGCGCGAGGGTCCGACCCGCTAAGTAGCGGTGAATATCACAATTATAGTGCAGCAATGTGGCGATGCAGAGGGGGATTTAAAAACGAGGGAAAACTGTGCAGCAAAATAACAACTAAACGGGAAGGTAAAACGGGTAAGATTAAAAGCAGTAATATCGCAAGTGTGAGCGTAATGCAGTTATGGTGAGCAAGAAAGAATGCTCTTACCTCAGCCACTTAAATAATAAGAGCCACAAGCTGCCTCTAGCCAGTCCACCTGACTGCTAGAGCGCAGAGCGTTTCCGCGTTTCCCTAACACCCACCCAAGATGGCGCCCACCGATTTCTGAGCGCGAGGGTCCGACCCGCTAAGTAGCGGTGAATGTCACAATTATAGTGCAGCAATGTGGCGATGCAGAGGGGGATTTAAAAATGAGGGAAAACTGTGCAGCAAAATAACAACTAAACGGGTAGGTAAAACGGGTAAGATTAAAAGCAGTAATATCGCAAGTGCGAGCGTAATGCAGTTACGGTGAGCAAGGTAAAATAATGTTACTTGATTTCCGGACTTAACTTAGAGGTAATGTGTAACGTATGTATGCAGCAAACAAACAGTAACAACACAAGAAGAATCCCACACCAAGTTATAACAATGTAATACATGAAATTAGATGACAGTAAAATTACAGAAATACAATCAGTAGAGCCGGAGATATAAAACTTCAAAGATTTAAGTAAGTTTAGTGCCACTTGCAGTTTTACCTAGTCTTGACTGACTAGGGGAAAGTAACTAGTTCAGTCTTACTGTGTTGGAATGCACCATTACAAACTAATGGGGTAACCCAGGACCAAGTATAACATGATAAAGATAAAGAGAGGTCCTGATGACCCTTCTTAAATTGATCACAAAAGCTTTGGACCCAAAATCTTTCGGGTCTGTTACTAAACAGTTTGAACAAAGTAATTGTTATATGAAAGAGAAAATATATATTTCTCCACACACCAGAGAGAAAGACTAATGACACACATACTTATTTTAAGGGAAGAAGTCACCTTTACATTCTCTTTTTAAATGGCAAATAAGAAATGCATATAAATACAAATGACATATCAATCAATGGTTGCTCCGAAAGGGGCGCTCGCCATGGACTGTCAGAGCTGTTGTTACAGAATGAAGAGTTGAGTCCACCAGAGCTTAGTGTTTGCGGTCATCAACAGCAGCAGGATCTCGGCACAAGCTGCCCCGTTTGTGGTCATAGTGATGTAGAGCCCATAACTTCAGGCTAGGGTCCAGGTCCTGAGGATGCACCAACTGGAGATCAGGACTTCAGTCCAGCAGAGGTGAGGTCAGGCATGTCTAGTTGCAGGTCCAGGCAGGTTCAGTGGAGCAGGTCAGCTGGGCAGGTGCAGGGAGCTCTCTGGACCTTGTTGGGTTCCTGTAGCTCAAAAGAGGTGGTCAGCCACCTGACCCTTGAAGTCACTCTCCCTGGAAAGAAGGCAGCAGGCCCAGTCTTCCATCTTAGAGAGCAAGGAAGGCCCCAAGTAGCAGGGCAGTCCTTCCTCTGCAGTGTCCACATGGACAGGGGTGTACGGAAGAGTTGATGTGAGGATCCAGTATTTACAACTGGTGCCAGCTCTGAATTGGGAGAAACTTCTAGACTTCACCCCCACATCTGGTTCTGGATGTTCATTCCTTCCCCTGCCAAGGCTCCATGGGGTTTGGGGTGACAATAGGCTGGTGCAAAGATCTTTGTAACTGTGCTGGAGGAAGCCCTTTTGAAATATAATTGGGACAGGGAACAGCTTTGTACCTCCCATCTCGGCAGGGTAGCCCATCCTGCCAAAATCTAGTCCCCTTTTGTCTCACTGTATGGGAGGACTACAGAAAATGCCGATTGCCATCTACAACTAATCATGTTACCCAGGCACCAAATAGCGAGGACAAGAAAATTTCATTTTTAGAATTGTGACTTAAAATCTTACTTTAACATTAAAGAGGATTTTAAATTACAATTCATTTGTGACCAAACAGGCAATGTCTTCCTGTTCCCAAACTAAAGGTATCACTTGTTAAATGTAATGAGGTAACCCAATGTTATCCTAAGGGAGAGGGAGGCCTTGCACTAGTGAAAAACAAATGTAAGAATGTTTCACCACCTGGACATGTAACACTTAAAAGTACCTGTCCAATTATTTAAATACACCGCAACTTTGTAGAGCCTACTCTAGGGGTGACTTCTATGTATTAAAATGGAAGGTTTAGGTCAGGCAACAGGTTTATTTTGCATGGTGAAAAGGCAGTTTAAAACTGCACACAGGCTGCAATGGCAGGCGTGAAACGTTTTGTACAGGGGTACTTAAGTGGGTGGCACAATAAGTATTTCAGTCCTTCTGGTAGCATTTATTTTACAGGCCCTGGGTCCATGCAGTACCACATTACTAGGGACTTATAATTAAGTTACATTTTTACCATGTTTTAAGGAGTAGGCACGGGCACTTTAGCACTGGTAAGCAGTGGTAAGGTGCACAGAGTCTAAAGCCAAGAAAAACACATTTCAGCAAACAGGTGGAGAGAGTGCAATAAGTTTGGGAGAAGACCACACAAAAGGCTGACCAGTCTATCACTTAAGAAATCTTACTCCCCATTCACTGCCGCATTTTTAATAATCTGTTTGTGTTTTTGCTTTCTGCTGTCTCTATAGTACACGTTTTCAACAACACTTGGAACCATGTGCCAAATGCTCACACTTTGGCTTTTTCCTGCAATCTCACAATGTGTAACATGGGCACCAGGAGAGGGAAAACAGAGCAATAGATAAGGTTGTCTTGGAAAGTAAAAGCGAAATGTATAGGCTTAGGCTCACATGACATTGCTGGAATAAGTGGGTATAGTAAGTCAGGAAGATTTTTTCATTGTTTTTCAGCCTCTGAGTGGCAGCTTGAATCAGTCAAAAGCCTGCACCACAATAACAACAGTCCTAAAGGAACTGAGTCTGGAGAGCTTGTTTTTTAAAATGATTATGAACAAGACATACTAGGATTGCTGAACAACCACCCTATTCAGAGCTCCTCCACCATTCCAAGAGCATTGTGACCATGACATGAGTTGGTTTGCCTGGTTTGCAGCACACCCAATTCTACCTATGGTGTGGCCACTGGCAATTTGTCTGGCCCGCTTTTTAAATCCTTGGAAGCTACTACTTTGCTATTGACAAGAACAAAAGCAATAGCACTCTTTGCTCCACATATCCTAAACATGGTAACAGGGGGAAAGTTAAATGGATATTTGGGCACATTCTTTGCAAATTGCCTACCTTCAACAACATCCTAATTCTTTTTGGGTGGAAGCCAACATGCACAAATAAATGGGTACAATGAGAAATGAATAGTCTCTAGGTGGCTGAGCACTCTCTAGCATTATCCTCACAACCACCACCACCATCATCACAAACCTTAGGCCATTGGTGCTAGCTATATATGCACAAAGTTTTAGAGTGCCTGGGACAATATAACATGAAGAACCATTTAGTATAGCAACTTAGAGCCCAATGTACGAAGCAAATTTGAGGCTCCAAACATCCAGTTTCTCAGCATTGTCTTAGGTGAAAGCCACAAAATATAGAATCACAAGTTGGATTTTCAATCCAATACTGATAGAGTATTTGGAAGTGACAGGTTTATGGTGTCCCTTCCAACATACTGAATGATATTGGTATGTATTAATGATTAGTGACAACATTCCAGACGTAAAACATAAATGTTTTACCACCTCCTTAAAGGAGGTAGTAAGCCCTTCACAAACAGGAAGGGGTCTTCAAGGGACCCCTTTCTCTTTGTGAATGTTAACAAAAACTTTTTTTTTAGAGTAGGCAGTGTCCTATGAACCACTCCCTACTCTTAAGAAATTAAACTTAAACATTTTGAATGGCTTACCACTAGGAGTGGGTGGTAAACTCCCCTCCGCCGGTGGAGTTCGCTGAGTTTTGCCCACTCTGCTTGAAGTACAGAGTTCGGCAAAAACTCCACCAACCACCTATTGGTGGAGTCTTTCCCATGCGCGGCTTGCCGCTGTTAAGTTGTGGAGTGAGAAAAATTAGCACTAAACTGCCTCCCGGCGAGATTTCCCAATGTAGATGTTTGGGGCAGGGCACTTCCACTCGCGTTGAGAAAGTTAATGCTCGAGTAGAAAACCTTTTCAAGTGGCAGAAAGAAGCAGCGTGCTCTGGCATACCTTGTGGTGCCATTCGTGCTGATTTTACAGCATGGGACAAGCACCCGGTGCTAAAAATCAGAGCAAGCAGTACAACAAACTAGATTTCTGCAACTTATGGAACTCTGCTGAATCTCCCAGAGGTTTTAGGGAACGCCGCAGAATTCCAATAAGTAAAACTCCATGAGTTCAACCCATCCCTACTTGCCAACTCACTTGAGGAGGTGGTAAAAGATCAATAAATTGCGACTGGAATTTGGTACATACCAATCCAGTATTTGGAAGAGACGTGTTACAAACACCCCTTCTAAACACTAATTGGTTTTGGGTCACAAACCCAAAGTGAGATTCATCATTTTGTGATTTGTACATATGAAAATGCATTTTTGCAATAAAAACTGCCCAATTCAGCGAATCAGTCCAATATCAAGTGAAAAATGCGTCATACATCAGGCCCCAGGCCCTTGATATCTTAATTGAAAGGATGTTGGCTGATGACCTTTTACTATTTTCATAAGTGTATTATGAATATTTCTGACAACTCCTTAGTTTCCTAACACTTTAATGGAAGAAACCTTACCAACCCAGGATCGCACTGGCAGAATATTTTAAACTGATGTTGTGCATTGGGCAAAATGGAGCTTCAGTGCACTTGACGATGGACGGTATGAGTGCAAAAGCACAATCTACATGGCAGGCAAAGCACACTGTAGGTTCTATGCTGATGGTACCAATTTTCTCCCACTGCAGCAGCCCACACTTTCAACTAACATTTTTCTTGCAGAGGCTCAAGTAAATCCCACAGAATGCTCATATTGTAAGACTTTGGTCAGATTATGTGATTAAAATCGCATTTCCTGCAGATTGGGTTTGTGAGGGCTAATGCCTGGAGGGATGTTAGATGAGATTACCTCCAATCAGCCCACCCATGAGGCAGAATACCAACAGTATCACCAGGTAATAGAAAGTAATGAATGTCTTTGATCATGGATTTGATATATGGACCACTGGAGAGGGGTGAAATGCTCCATAATGCCTCCCCTGGGAAAGCAAAAAGGCAGTCTGGTATGAGAGGGTGAGATCAGATCCAAAAACTGGCCAACGCCCCCATCGTTCATTTTTTGAACACCATTCACTGATGTCTATTGAGCTTTCTGCCCATGTGAGAAAGAAATGTTGGAAGTGAACTCTCCAATCTGTGCCCCCAAGGAAGCAGAAAGACTGGTACTTAGAAAGGGGGAGTGTAGCGCAATACCAAGTAGGGCAAGACCCAAATCCAATTCCTTTATCACGTTTTTTTCCTGATGGTCTGGTGTGCCTTTTGCCCTGCTGGGATGCACAGATTGGGTCTAAGTTGCTCAATCTGCCCAATTGGTTCAGAAAGACCATCGGACTACCTTGGAAAAAAATATAAAATAATGGCATCAAGTGGGGCAGGCCAGTCCTTACATTTGGCAGTTTGCGAGTTCCCTGGATCTGTGACAGTCTTATTGCCATGATCAGTGGTAAGATTGGGGCTTTTTCCACCAATTTGCCCATCCTAGAGAACCAAGAAGCTCACTAATCCACCACTGGAAAAGTGAAAAAGAAATGGAGTGAGACATTAAATCATCTTGGCATCTATCCCCACTCTCAGTCACCAAACCATCTTTATGCCCCTGTGGAAAGCAGTGCTAGGTTACCATCTTTCTACTGCCTCCCCTATATGTGAAACCGAAGAAATCTCAATTTTTCAAAACTCGACATTTCACCTGTTGACCTAGGGCATTCCAAAGTGGTGTGGATTGCATGATTATGAGCGTATTTTTACCCAGAATGTTCCATGAACATCAAAATTATGTAGAAAACACCTAGTTACTTCTCTCTTTGCATGGAAATTACTGCACTTCTCGTGCTCTGGGTTATCCTGCATATAGGAAGCCGTACCAACTCTGGACATTTCTGAAAACTAAGGGCCAGTGGAATCTAGAGTGATGTATTGTGCATGGATCCTAGTGTTCATTGTTACTGAGTGTGCCCTTTTTTCGACGAGTACTGATTTGCAGTTCAGAAGGGGTGTGTGAGGGGCAGTCCTTACAAATTGTGAGTTGGTTTGGTATGTAGCAAGTGTTAGCTAGCGCAGTTCCTGTCACAAACTTTCTATCAGCTACTGACTCCCAAGTTGGGGTGGAAATTGATTCACAAAGTCGAAACGGTTTGATTTATATCCTTCCCCTTTTGTTGATCATGGTGGCAACTTTGAGAGTAGTAGGCAAATGTCCAGGGGCCGACTGCCTGCTTTAAATGAGTTTTTTCAAAGTCATTTTTTTATAGCAGACCCTGTTCCTTTAAGAACCTCGGATTCCTTTCCTTAAAATAAACAGGTTTCCAATTTTGGAAGCAGTAAAAGTGATAATTGCCTGCTGCTCCTTGCAGACCACTATCCCTATGATTGTAGTCAATTAAATACTGTAGCCAACTTTAGGTGTTGACAAATTGCAACCTGCCTAATAAATATTATTTAGGCAGGTCATTCTGCAGACCGTCTTGCCCCATGATTCTTTGCTTTGTGAACCGACCTATTAATATGCAGATTGGTCTGTACACATTTTGTAACTGCTTTTTAGGACTCGAATCGTAGTACATCTGGCTGTTAGATCATCATGGAAACACAAAGAATTGTCCTTTGATGTTTAACAGGACATAAAAGAAGATATCCAGCCAGTGGCCAAATTGCACAATGTGGGGGCAGATTTACCAATAGTGCACGCAGCTTAGCACAATGCACTGCAGCAAGATAACTTGCTTTGCCACGTTGCTAGAAATGGAGAGAGGAGAAAAGCACCATATATGCCAAGATATGGCTATTTTTTTCTGTCTCCTAGCACTGGCACACATGTCCATGTGTTACGAGCATGATTGTTTTTGTGCAGGAGGAAACACCTTCCTGCACAAAAACAATCCTGAAAGGCATTTCCCTTTTTGTATGTGTGCTGCTAAATGCAGCAAGCATACAAAGAGAAAATAACGATGAGAAGAGAAGATATGTTTTCTCGTTTCGCCAAGATTGGGAAGGCACATCATTTTGGCGCAATCCGTCACTTAAAGACATTTGTAAAACTGCCATTGCATTAAAAAAATGGGTGGAGGCATGGGAACACACACTGTGCACACACATGTGCTGCCTTGCATTTCTTTGGATGTATTACGCCTCACACTGACCACTGTGAAAAAATAAAAAGAAAACTTTTCATTTTTATTTTTGAAATGCATCCTGCTTTCCTTTAAGGAAAACAGGATAATTTTATTTTTTATAAAAATCCTTTTTTTAAAAAGCAGTCACAGACATGGTGGTCTGCTGACACCACCCTCCCTGTGAGTGCCGGCCATTTCCAATGGGTTGCAAATTGCGACCTGCCTCATTAAATTTTAATGAGGCAGGTACCTTGTGACCCATTTGGTAATCGCAAACAGAGTCTGAAACACTGTTGTACATCAAGTTTAGTGACTCGCAAATTGTGAGTCACTGAAAATCACAGTTTATGAGTTTCAAAACCTGATAGTCATGAATGTTGCCTCAAATGAATGGGTGAAATTACTTAAGAGTGTACAAAAGTGTTCATCTGTATTTTTAAAGCAAATTCAATCAATTGGATTATAAAAAGAATGGTCTAAGCATGAGTGCAGATGTTGTGTGAGATTTCACGAGGGTGATGACCTTAAGGTTCTTACACTAAACTATCTATTTGAAACAAAGGAGATTTCACCTCTATCAGCATTCAAAGTAACAATGTTCTTCACATGTGTTATTACTGCACCTCTGAATTCTGAGAACATCTCTACAGGTCAAACCTGGTAGAATTTGCCCATAGAAATACGGTTAATAATTAGGAGTTATCTACTCAAATTGTTACATTAACACTGATTTACCCATTCATTAATCCCCAGGGAAATCTTAAAATACCAAAGTCATTTGGATTGCCAAACGTTGTGGTACCCACAGTATTATTATTTAGAGATCTAAAGTTCTCGCACCAGGATTTTTGCAAGCTTTGAGGGCGGTATGAGGAGCTGCATAAAATGATTACAAGATAACTGGATTCCATTTCTTGAATTGTAGAGTAACTTAGGGGTAGATTTGTGAACTTGTCATGCAGTGTGATGCAGCAAGTCACCTTGCAGAGTTGCGTGACAAGAGAAGGGCAGTCAATACAACATATTTCTACCTTTTCACCTGTGCTGGCGCCTTGTTGGCAGCCTGCGCAAATGCAGGCACCCTTGACCATGGTGAAAGGGTGCCTCTGTTGCATGCAAGATTGATTTTAAGCAGGAAGCTGCACCTTTGTGCACAAAAATAATCCTGAGAGGCTATACCTCTTTTTATATGTGCTGCAGAATACAGCACACATAGAAAGACGATGTAACAAGGAGAAATTGTATTGCTCCTTTTTACATCTCTCCTTGGAAGGCGTATCTTTTTGGCGCATTTCCAGGTTTACCATTTTATTGTTTTTCAGGCTTATATTTGAATCTATTCTCTGGTACCTTGACATTTTTTTTAATCATTAAGCAGTGCTTCGGTTGACTGAAGAGAAAATAACAAATAGAATATACATTCAATAGCAACTTTTTTGTTTGAGGTAGATCGTGGAATAGCATCCATAATAGTTGCTCATTGTCTATTATTTTGACCTGATGATGTACATTGCCCATTGAAAAAACTGTGCGTAATTGAAAGCCAACCCCACCCATGTAGCAGCATTGATAAAACAAGGATAGGTAATGTCAGTTGGTTTTACATTGGACACATATTGATTTTGTGAGTGCTTTTCACAATACTCAATATCTGCCAAATCATGTGCATCCAAAGGCACCCATCATGTCATCATGTAATAGCATTTTACTTTATTTTAACAGATCACTTTGCAAAAGTTCTTCTTTCTATGTATGTGCATTTGTGGTGTCTATCTTGAAAGGCATTTTGTTAAGTATTACAAAACGCATGAAAAGATAACCACCACAGATGCATGTACATCCACGACTGCCATCTTTGAATGCACAGTGTTTCATTTGAATAAAATTCTTTCAACATGGCTGCTATGGATGTGTACGAATCCATGGCAGCCATCTTTGAATGGGATCTTCTACATTAAAACAAAACCCATTTTGAATTGACCATCATGCTGGGTGTGCATGCATTGGTGGCATCTGGGAAGTGTTAGAAAACCATTTTAAAATTGTTGATAGCACAACAGATGACAAAAAAAGTTGAAAAAGCAAGGATGCAAGGGGATGCTGGGTAGGTAGAGGAGGGAAGGAGAGGGCCATGAGTGATGATAGAGAGTAGGGAGGTAGAGGAATAGAAAATAATTACTTTCATGCACTGCAAAGCAAGATCTGATGTAGGCGGAGAAAGGCTGCATCATCGAATCAGGAAACTGAGACCAAAAAGGTCCTGGATGGGATAGCAACTAGAAATGTATGGAAACCAATTGAATCTTTATCAGGAAAGTAGATCGCCAACAAGCCAGTGGCTGAACCAATCCCCACTCTAAGCATGTGTAATGAATTGGAAACAATAGATCTTCCACCAGACAATCAAATCTGTTTGTTACCAAAGCCTAAAAAACCAGCTCTGTATGCAACGTGTGTACTCGAACAACCTGGTGATACACAAAGCAGCAAATAGTCTTTCTGGAAAGTAGAAATATAAACTGAGTTAACTTGGCACAATTAATGATGGGAGTGGAGTTGGACTTATATATTTATCACTCAGATCTTTCACTTCGACACACACTGCTATTTTCTGTAGCTAAATATGAGAGTAGCTTGCAATAATAGAAAAAGAATGCAAATGTTCCTTCATGATTAGGTTTAGGTGTCTTAAACTGATTCTTGAATATCGTTGTTAATCATTTATTTCATGTCTGTCAGCACACATTAGACCTCAAATATGATATAACACACATTTAAAAATAGTTCAAATTGCACCTCCTGTGCAATTTGTTCCTAATTAGAGCCTTACTGGTGGTTGAAGGTGGTGGGGATTGGTACTCATGTTTAGGGACTGGGTCTTATTTTTAGGTTGAGCCTGGGCAGCGCATGTGTTGCTCAGCAAGGCATGCTGTATTTAGGTATGGACTTGAAGCTCCGCCCATTACCCCACCCATCTTTTCAACTGGCTCCTGTTCCTGTCCTTTCTAAATCGTTGCTTTTGATTCGTGAATAGGACTAAAAGTCCCTCCTTGGTACCACCATGTCTACATTTGTAACATCCGATAAGGACGGGACGTTTAACTTGTGTTGTTACACAGTCTGCAAGCACTATTTTCTTTAAAGAAACAGAACTGCTTCTTTAAGGCAGGCTTTATCATGGTAACCACCCACTTCCCCCTTCTTTTTTTGAGCACGCCATGCACTTTAGCTTTACAATGGCAGTTGCACACAGCACTCCTGGGACGCTGCCCTTGAGGAATAATGATGGGCGTTTCTTGTTTTATTTTTCAACGCACCATGCTCCCTTTCACTTTTGTTTATTTTTTCTGCCGTCCATGCTATTTCCGTTCTACATGGCGGCCCGCACTCACGGGACACTGCCCTGAGGAATAATGGCGGATGCTTCTTATTTTAATTTTCAGCGCGCCATGTGCTCATTTAGTGTCATTTAGTGTCATTTTGTTTTCAGCGCGCCATGCACGCTTTCAGTGGTGACCCGCACACACCACTGTAAAGCACAGAATGAAGATAAAACTGTTCATGCTGCATAATGTGAGTTCTCCACATTTGCCCTGAAATGCTTGACAATGTTGATTTGGTAAGTGTTATGTATTATTTGCCCTTCCACCATTCTGCCGCATTTTGTTTCCAACTTCAGAGCGCCCACGGTTTTCAGATTTCGTTCTGCCCATCCCATGCAGTAACACTTGTTTTATGCCCTTGGAATGATCTGTGAACACAACCAGTTCATGTATTTAGCTCCGCCATGTTCCTTGTCATGTGCACACAGGACTGGCAGAAATGTGGTGTTGTTTCAAAGTCTTTGAGTTATGTTATTATTTCCTTATATCAGCAAGCACTTGCATTGCAATAGGTTTCACATCTGCGAGTGTTTGGGCTATTGGCATTGTAAATTATGATGCCTTTTACTTATAGGTTGGTTTTTACAATTTTACAATGCCAATAGCTTAAACTCTTGCAAATGCAAGACCTATTGCATTGCAAATGCTAGTTCATTATCCCACTTTGACCGAGAGCAAGAGAAATGGAAAACGAAAAGTAAATGAAAAAAGGATGGGAAAACAGTGACAAAGGGAGAAAGCATGGATGAACAAGAATGAAATAAAGTGACAGGACATGTAGGGTGGCGGAAGAAAGAGGCATGGGGTGGACTCAAAACATGTGACTCTCCTACCCGGAATTCAGCAGCGATAATGGCAGGCAAAAAGTCTGTGGCTCTGAAATTATTTTTTGCTAACTTAAACACTACAAAGATTTTTGTCAGTTAAACCGGAGAAAAATCTTTAGGTCAAATAATACAATTACCACGTTTGTACATCCTGTATACATCGAAAGTATTTGCGCATTGAGCCATATTCTAAAGTTTTAACTTCCGAACGAGGATACCCACTAAATAGGATATTTCTCGGTGTCGGTGTGGGAGTTTAGCGGTAGCTCAATTTGTGCCGGGGGTCGCACAACACTTACACATGGCAATTGTAATACAAGCTCCCTCTGCTTTCCAAGTTCTTCTTTGTAGCTCCCTCTTAGGTCAGAATATGGTTCTTAAACAGATTATACCGTTTTTAAAAGTATTTATTAACTTTGATTCTCTGCCAAACTGTATTTTCAGTGAATGTGATTAAATCGAGGCCAACACCTGGAAAAACAGCACGCCCTGCCCTTCCTCTTTTCGCCCGAACCAAAATGCTTACTTGCAGCAAGAAGAAAATGTTTTCCCATGTGTTTGAAGGCTGATATTGAAATATTTACTTTGGAGAATGTTGAGTAAAAAGCATGACTTTCCCCTGTGGTATCTGGGGTGTGGGCACATCTTTGAAGTTAAGATTTTTCTGCTGTCTGCCACCACTTCCCAAGGCAGTCGAGTCACACCTCCTTTGCCTGCCTGCTCTTGGTTGCAGCGGCGTCTCTCTCCTACCAGAACTAGTGCATCTGAGAAAATGCATTAAGAACAAATCTCAGCTGGAGAGGTAGGAGCTACCACAGGGCCCTGCAGACTTGTGAGGCACTTCAGCAATTTACCCCCTGGCAATAGACATGCTTTTTCAACACTGTGATAATATTTGATGTAATTGAAAGCTCTTTTATGTTTAGCTGTCAATAATGTGTTCTGACACAGGGCTAGGGTATTCGTAGCCTTCACCCACTTCAAGAAAGCAGGGTGCAATTAACTATGTTCCAGATTTGGATAAAGTAATTCCTTTGTTATGAGAGAGATGGTAAGCATGCTGTCTGACACATTTTCAGCTGTAATTTTCTGTTTTATAGAAATGATTAATGTTGTTTGTGAGGACATTAGCTGGCTAAAAGGCTTGGAATAACTAGCATATTGTAAGCAGGAACACAAGGAGGCCTATTCACAAAGGCATTTTGGAGAATTGAAGTAGCACACGAATAATATTCTATTACATAATTTTTCATGTCTTGGTGAACTGGCCCCAAAGTGTCCAAATGGAAATAAAATGTGAATTTTCTCGGAAAAGTCATGCACAATTAGAACAAATAGAAAGTACTATGCTCTCTTTGTACTTTTAATAACATGAGGTTGGACTTTTCATAAAGGCATGAAAGAGTACATACAAGAGTATTCTTGTAGTGCTACATCTCCTATTCTCTAAAATGTAACATGGTTCCTAATTGGTTGCATATCTAATGGTAAAATAATTCATATGTGTAGTACTCGTGTTAAGAATTATGTCTCACTACTAGGGTAGAGCCTAAAGTGAGGGGTGGAGAGTTGAATTTATGAACTGAAATGAAGTGCTTGCCTCAGGACATATCTCTGCAGTGAAGTCTGAAAAATATATCAGGACTAACACCACAGAAAGCTTTTAGAGTGTAAAACTTGAGTTGTATACCGGGGCCGGCCTATGGCAAACATGTCAACATTTTAGAACAGGAAATTGGGAGATTTAAAAAAAATAATCAGGAGAATGTATTTCTCTTTTTGACTTCTATTGAGGCCTGAATCAGGTCTATTCTCATGCATGGGATTAAATGTAAATAAACCTTTTTTTTGCCTTACCTGACAGGAGCACAGAAAAGCGCTATAGCGGGCAGTGAGAGAGTGGACACAAATGTTGTGCTCTGGCCTGCAGGAGTAGGTCACTGGCTGTGCATTCTCAGAGTCAGACCAGACCAGTCCCTGTTGCAGAAGCCCATCTAAGGATCAAGTTTTGGCACAGAGGAGTCAGGAGGCGGGAGGCTAGCTTTGATATTGGTAGTCTCCCTTCTGAATCGGGAGGGTTGGCAAGAATGCTATGGCATGGGCGAGCTGGAGCCAGGTCGCCACTCTTCCAAGGGTTGAAAAGAACTGGGCATAAGGGCCCAGCAAACAGCTACAGTGATTCTGTTTAAAGTAGTCCTAACCACTTTTAACATGCGGCTGGAGCTGTTTTTAGTACCCTATCAGTCCTCTGCCTTGCCCTCCCATCTATCGCTAATCCCTGCGGACACACATTGGCACCCAACCCCGTAAACAACTTGGAAGGAACCAGCCTGAGGGAGCTACATTGTGGTTGATTCAGGATAGCTGGGGGAGGCTCTGGGGATGTATGTTCAGAGACAAATCACTGATCTTATGTAGCCAGTCAGTGACTAGCTGGTGAAAAGGATCTGGCATCTTATTTTATTCACCAGCAGTAGCGAGGGCAGCACATATCTTTCTTGCCAGGGTGCTATTGCAGCAAGAGTCAGCACTGCAGTTTAATGTGCCTCCAGGAGCCAGTGTTATTTCACACATGATTCAGGAACTCTGTCATATGTTAGAAAATTGTGAAGCAAGTTCACTGCTATATTCTGAACTCCTTAAGGGAGATCTGGGTGGTACATGCCGCAAAATGAAGATAGCAGGCACCTACATACGTAACATTAGAAAGGATTCCTGCATTCACCATGAATTCTTGGGGTGGGGGTATTTCAAATGGTTAAACTATTCAAATGAGTCTCAACTGATGATAACAAGAAAACATCACTCCACTGACCTACCTCTTGAAAATTAGAACTTTATCCAGAAGAAAAACAATAGTCCTAAATTTCAAGAGTGGATGAGTAGCACTTCCTAAGCTCGATAGCCAGGAGAAGGGGGCTCAAAGGTTATTATGTCTCAATATCGACCACTTATCAATGTTAATCTTCAAGACGTTCAGGTTCCTCCATATTTCGGTGGCTGATAGACAAAAAAAGATTGATGCACCGGGTGCCACCAGAGCTTAAGCCGGCCCTGTGCGACAATCTGTTTTGGTGCACCACAGTTGACCTCCTCCTCAGATTTTCTCACTTCCACCCAGGCAAAAGTGCCCCTCATCTCACCATAACACTTTCTCACATATATTTTATTTGTTTGAAAGCACTGATAAAGGCTGGCTTTACTAATTAACTCAGCTATCTACATAAAATACAGATCTCTCCTTTGCAGCAGGCATATTAGCCCTCCGCGCTACTTTATGGTAAGTGTCAAAACTGACAGTAGAAAAAACTCTGATCGATCTCTCTCCCTCTCTCTTTCTCAGGAACATTAATCACAAGAATTATCATGACATTTATAATGCTGCTCGAAAGCTGGTTGTACAAGGAATTCTTCAGCAGGTGCTTTTAAATTGTATGTTATTGCTAAACACAGCACCCCGTGAGGTCAATGCCCCCGTCCAGGTCAGCGCCCAGTGTGGCCGCACTGTTTGCATCACCCTAAAGCTGGCCCTGGACAAGCATAGCGGGTATCCTGATGCTGCAAAGGTATTTGATTGAATCCTGAATCATCTTAGTATTATATCCATAAAGCGCTATGTCCATGTACAAAGCTTGAATATTGTTTTCAGGAGAATACATGAAAAGTTTAAAAAGATTGAGGGACAAGAAAAAATCCTGTAGAACAGCTTAATTTCTAGGAATATATATAACATTTATATAAATGATATATATGGCATTTCGATGTGGCTGAATGATACACCAAAAAGTCAATATACTGAGGTGAAAAATATATACTTCTTCATCTACTCAGAGCTGACCTAAATATGATTTACTCATACTAGTTTTAAAGCTACACCAATACTAAAGGAGTGAGTATTGCAGTGGTGGTATCCAAAGCCATACATTTTGAGAGTATCCCTCATAATTATACTAAATTGATTCAATGTTGGTGGAAACCCATTCTTGTGCAACAAAGTAGTCGTCTGTCCACTTCATGCCAAATACACTTTCGCAACACACATTGTACCACCAATGCTTATTGCCTTTCCCCCTTGCACAACCCACGATCTTTAACTGTTTCAACAGTTTTTAAATCCAATTTTACGATCTTCCATACATCAGTAATTGAACTGAATTACCTGCCTTTCTTCTCCGTCCATCCAGATCAGTCCATACGATGACTTTCAGTGTTCCTCCAAATGTTATGATTTATGCACATGTGCACAGTGTATGTGCCTGCTACTGTCAAATGCACACGTTGTGAAGACTGCCCAGGATTCCTGCAAACTTTTCTCAGGAACCTATCATCCTTCTTTTGATCAAAATCCTGACAGACATCTGCTCCTTTTTTTGTGGAATATTCCCCAACTTCTAGAGCTGCTAGCTTTATTGCTTTTCATGATTTAGCTCTCCCTTCACACAAAGATTATTTAACAAAACCATTGTTGCATTCTTTGACATATAGTGTTGCCCCGTGCCTTGGTTCTTTCATGAGTCTCTGTAAGTCATGATCACTATATCATACTTGCCCTGTGACTGAGACATAAACTTGTGACTGAGAATTCAAATCAATTTTTTTTACTCAGGGTACCCTGAATTCCACAGATAGCATAGGGGTGTTGTTATGAATGTCTCTCTGCCTAAAGCCAGCGCTCTGAGCTGATCAATCTAAAAACAAGAAAGAGCATCAACTACCACTTATTCCCCCCTTCCATAAATTTATCTGTGAAACTAATACTCAGTTTCAGTCAAATTAGAATGGGTGACCTTGACAGACTTTCTATGAGCAGACAGTGGGCCGTGTACTTATTGAACACTTGTGATATGGGCAAACTGTCAGACAAGGAACTGACATTTGTGTTCCTCAGCACTCCCTCCATGCTCTGCCGCTCCATTCAGAATTGGGAAAACCACCAGGACGGTTTTTATATCTATGATATCATTTAGCTTCCACAATTCTGAACATTTGATTGTACCCCAGTGGCGTAGCTAGCCCATGTGCCGCCCATGGCAGCCTGTAAGAGGGGGTGGTGCTGGTAATTCCCGCGATGACTGCAGGTAAGGGGGGTCAAGGGTGCTGGTGATTCACGTGATGGCCACAGTTAAGGTGGGAGGCTGCTGCCCCTAAAACTCATGCCACCGAGGTGAACCACCTCTGCCCCCCTTGCTACACCATTGTTGTACCCCACATATCTTTATAAGTTTATCTTAAGCCAGTGCTAACAGTAGTATCCTTCAAAGTGTCTTGTCCCAATCTACATCGAACTAACCTTCCAGAGTGACATGTCATTTAATGCCTGGAAAAACGAATCCAACACCTGGAGTTCATGCAGAGTGCCATTTTGAAACCTGAGGAAATGCAACAAGTGTGTCAGCCCACACTGCCAAGGAACAGTCTAGTTGGATCACTTTTGAGGAGAAATTTAGCTGCTCCATCTGAGACTGTAATTGCTTCAGTGTAATCATTTTGCTTATCTTGCCTGAAAACTTTGACTTTAAATTTTGATAGCCTGGATTACTGTTTTTTATTATGGATATCAGAGTCAACACTTTTCATACACCACAGTCTTTACCAGAGTCTCTCATTTTACTAAAGACGCACCTCAGAATTCCTGCATTCAGCTATACCGTGCCTGTCAGAAACAAGAAACTATTGAGGAAGTGATTGCACTCTAGCAAGTTACAGGTATCTGGATCCAACGGAAACAATTTAAATTCAGAATTAAAAGACACTGTCAGCCCCTCCATGACAATATTCATAGCCTCCTCAAGGGACATGTATAACACCACGCACTCATTCTTCTATAGGTTGGCGTTTCCTTTCAGTGAGGGCAGTTTGTGTATCTCCTAAATACCCCTACCTCCATCTTTTGCACCAAGCCCAGTGTGGACAATATTAAGGGCCATATGTAGGTGGCCAAATACCGGTCGGTAACGGCCGATTTCGGCCGTTACTGACCGGTATTTGGAGTTTCAGATGTAGGGGGCCAAAATATTACTGAATCTGTAAATTTACTGAATCTGTAAATTTACCGATTCTGTAAATTACCGAATTGGTAAATTTACAGATTCAGTAATATGGGATGAAGGTGGCACTGAAAACAGTGCCACAGGCCCTTAATAATTCGTTATTTACCATCAAATACTATTTGATGGTAAATAATGAATTCCTGGGTACATGCACATCTGTGCATGTACACCCGTGCCATGTGACACACCTACATGCCCTTAGGGCATGTACATGTGCCACATGGCACACAAGCCTGAATCCGGGGTGCAACAGGGTGTCAAAGTGACACCCTGTCCCCCTTGTAAAATCGGTAATTTTACTGAATCGGTATTTACTGATTCGGTAATTGCCATTGGTTCCTATGGGCCTCAAGGCCCATAGGAATCAATGGCAATTACCGAATCGGTAAATACTGATTCGGTAATTACCGAATTTTACCGATTCGGTAAGTATTTCGGTAAAAATAACTACATAGCATTTACCGATTTGTAAATACCGAATCGGTAAAATTCGGTATTTACGAATCGGTAAATTCTAATTACCTGCATCGGGCCCTAAGTATTTTATTGATGCATTGCAGAAGGGCCCTGCCAAATTCCCTTGCCTCTTTTTTGCTAAACGTTTTTGGCTAGCACCACTTGATTTTCCCTGGATAACTATAAATTGACCCATAGCAACCTCTTTAGAGAATTCTAAATCCCTAAGTAAAGGCCAGGGCAGGAAAGGCCTGAACCTGAATATTAAACCATTCTAATCCGTAGCCAGCACATTAGTCTTGATGATGATAAGAGACAGCCTCCTACACTAGAGCCTGGGGCTTTCCAGGTCTGGTCATTTTATGCTTCTTTCCATACATAACATTTTACTTTTGTTCTTGTATTTCCTTAGTTGTTAATGATGCAGTTTTTGTTGTGGGTATATATGAAAAAATATTCGCTGTCTGCCAACCACAACTCATGAACAATTTGGACATTGCCTTAATTTCAGCAGTTACTGGCCCCACATAAGCATGCAGATAAATCAGGGCCTGTCCATTACATCCATCCCTGCGTTTTTGGCATACTTTCTCAAACAAGTTCCACATAAATGTACAAGTAATGAATGTCAACCACAAATCAAAATTGCAACTGTCATGTATAATATAGTACTGCATCTCACAGTTGAAATGCAGTATGTAACATAAGGAAATTGTGAGACTATAGCACAGCCTATACAATATGTGTTCTTGTATGTAGAAATCTATCATCAAGTGATACCAAAAAAAGGAGGTAGAATATGGATGTAGGCGAGTGCACCAGGAAAATGTGTATAGGTAGAAAAAGGGGTCGTGGCTAGGCAAGAGCAAATCATAGCAAGCACTGTAAAATATTTAATTTCTATATATTTTGTTCATGAACATGTTTCTATATGTTCTCAAATATATCGCTAGTTCCACTTTTTATGTAACATTTCTCAAATGAAACTTAGCAACACATGACATTAACCATTCTTCCTTGATAGGAAGTTTGCCGGGCTTCCATACTTGTAAAATTATGCTCTTTTGGGTCATGCGTTCTTCTCAAAGGAATTGTTGTTGAGGGATCTTAACTACATTTATTTGATTGTCATAGCCCAGTGTAATTCATGTTTTTAGAGATTGTTATTAGGGCTCTGAATTCCACCAAGATGCTAATAACGTGCAAAATTGCTTTACACTTTTGTATGCATATATCAATTGTACCAAACTGCCATAAAGCTGCTGGAGAGAAACAGGTGAAATTAAGTATAATGGTTTACAAAAAGATCATTCGGGCTAACTCCCCCCATAGGTCAGGCCGATGGACCTTGACCACTGGGGCGAGAAGAGAAATCTAAACATTATTTAATTTAACAATATCATCAATAATTAACATTAGGTGTGAGTCAATGAATCGAGATTAAGAAGGTTTAGTGTCTTATTTTTCAAATTTCTAGTAGCTAAATTTGATTAAATAAGGTTTATTTGTCCATTAATAATTTAATTCAGGTTAGTTTCAATACAATACATAAATCATTAACAAGCTTGTTGCAAAAAGGAAAGAACCCCTGTTCTAAGAATAAATGAGAAAGGAATCAATTAGAACACATGAAGAGTTCTTTAGTGAGAGAGTGAGAGCAAGCAAAAAGGTTCAATAAATTCAGTTCAATATTATGAGAAATTCAAAGCAGAACGCCCCATAAAGAGACGTTCAAGAAACTCAGTCGAGTCTCACACAATAATGCACAGGGTTTGGGGCAAAAGAGAAAGGTTCTCAATCAAAGCTCTGTGGACCAACGTCTGCAAATATGAGCAAGCACAAGAGATTGACCAGGGAGGTAATAATAAATGAAAAGCTCTGCACCAATCGAGCAACACATACATATAAACAACACATTTTGTTAGTATCAGAATCTGTTGCATCTTCTGTCTTCTTTCATCCAATCACCGTCTGAGGTTTTCTTGGGAACCGGATAACTCCACTATGTATCTTCAAGAAACAAAGAACTAACAGTTTTGTTAACTAAACATTTTGCAACTAATATCTCTGCTTATGACTGAGCTTTCTCACACATACTTATACTAGACTATTCTTCAACTAAAGTAAGTTATGCAGAAATTGAAAGATCTTCTGGGATAACTATAAACATTTTGCAATGGCATAACCTGGAGAGCAAAACAAGTTAGTTCCACTGGTCAGCATTCAAGATTTTCAGCTGTTTTTCATGTACGGTTACACAATTTCCTTTTTAAAGCTATATCCTGATAAATGTCTATCAATGAGCATTTGAGAAAACTCCAACATTTTTTACAAAATATGTGAATCATGTCATAAAATGTTAATCTTTTAAACAAAAGAGCATCTTTTAGCTAGGGACTGTTATATCTTCATGGTACATGTGCTCATTTTCACAATAGGTATTCGTCTCTTTATCATTTCTAAAGGAACGACTGTTAGCTTTGCAATTCAACATTTTCAGGCCTAGTACGTATAATTGTGACAGCTGTGAGAAGTTGGCCTGGCATTTGCTGTCCACTATTCTAGTGGGCACCTTGCACCAGTCCAAATGACCCTTATTGATGGTAGGTTTAAAGACAACCTATATAGAAAGCTATCCTAGTGGTAGCTTTGGAGAGCGGCCTTCAGGCTAAGTCTTGAAGGAATGTAAAGTAGCTTGTTTTACCAGTCTTTAATCTCATGAATGACCAAATGAAAAGAGAACCACACCAGGTATACATGAAATATATGTATTTAATCTAAACACATCCCTCTAGTCTCTTTATGAGGCTAGAGGCAAAGGTACATTTAGTAAACCTATTCAACACAGTAAATTAGTACAGTATACGTTTAGCCCTAGGGGGCGTACCAACCCATATACTAACAAAGTGGTATAAGAACCACAACTGACATAGATACAAGGCCCAGAGCCTGTGAACCGCTGGGGCCACCAGGAACCACCCAATGTAGTGACACAAGGAAACCACGGGGGACGCCTGCAGTGTCTAAACACAGCCGCGAATCACCATTAACTTCTATGGGGAAAGTCGCGGTTGGAAAATTACAGATTAAGGACACTTAGAAGAGGACTTGGAGCAAACCCCTTTAGAACTAGGCAGTTCTAGAGTCAATACCCACGGGAGCACCAGAGTACTCGAGATACCTCACCCAGGGAAGCCGGGTGCATAGCTGGCTTTTGGTGTCGGGTTTCGTCGTCGATTTCAAAGGTGAGCTGCTGTAAAGTGCTGCAGGCGAGTGCTGCAGGCGACTAAGTGGAAAGTGTCTGGGTGGATCCAAGGGTTGACCAGAAATCTGAAGAAACTGAAAGCAGAGGGGACAAAGTCTGGGTCACTAGCCAGTGACCAGGAAGGCGATGAGAAGGTGCCAACCAACTTTGGGTGATTTCAGGTGACGAAGGTGAAGTTTGACTCATCAGCCACGAGGACCAGGAGGTGTTGAGGACAACTAGGAGCTGGATTCGAGCTGTCCCACAAAGGATGTCAAGTGCTGCAGTGTTGTTTTCCAGATTGGACCCATCCAGCCTTGTCAACAGCAACCCATGCAGAAAGCAAAGATTGGCTTCGGTGCAGACCAGCAAGGTCTGGGGGACTCACCCTTTGGGGGGGAGTCAGGGCACATCTGGTGCAACCAGGGAAGCCCAAGAAACAGAAGAGTTACCCTTGTAGAGACCCACCAGTTGACGGACCAGGGATCGCAAAGAAGCCTCAAGCAGAAATGCTAGAAGCGGGCCCACGGGACACTCGTGGAGTGTAGGCCCACAATCATTGGTGCAGATAGTGCTCAGGCCTTGGACTACAAGACGCCTAATGCAAACTTCAGGAAATCTCGGGAAGTTGATGCACTAGCAATTGTGCACGGTGTCAAGGAGTTCCGGTCCTGCATCACTCATGAGGGCTGCGGGTCTCAGCTTTGCTGGGATCTCGTGTCGGCCTCTGAGAAGTTAGAAAGTCCATGTCCTGAGTCACAAGTCTGTCGGGATCCGTCTGGAGCCTTGGAAATGGAGACCAGGAAGATGCTTCTTTGGTGCCTGTTTGAACAGGGGAGTCACTCCTTTACCCCAAGGGACATTCTTCCATCTTCTAGTTGATATAGAATGTCGAAGTTCCAGGATATATGTTGCAGAGTTTTGTCCAGGTGTAATCTGAAGTCCTGAGGACAGGGTTCCCAGCACAGTCTGGAAAGCATTCTATGAATGCACCCACCCAGCCCCAATACACTAAAGCCTTACTGGGAGGTGGTTACACCTCCCTGTGACAGGAAACCTATTGTCTAGGCCTCCCCTGATGGAGTTTCGTCCAGCAGCAGGAGGTCAGACTTGTGTATGTGGCTGCAGCATTCTTTTTGTGATGCTGGGGCTCTTTTAAACTATTACCCGTTAGGTCAGTGTGTACATGTCTCTCCCTCTAGAATGGTCGAATTCTACCCCCGCCGCCAGAACTGGTGGGGGGGTTGGATTCCAAAGTGTTTGACGCCAAACACAACATGTTTCCATGCAGCCATTCCAAAGTTAGCTTTAACCGCGAGGTTATAATGCACTTAAGAGTATATGGTCTGGCTGCGTCACAGAACAGCTACAGAGAAGTGATTCTGAAAGCTGCAGAGGGGTCCGGCTCATGCATGGGCACCCTCTCACACAAAACCAAGCACTCTTCCTTCAGGATTGATAAGGCCTGCCGTAGGAGTGACTTGTAGGTTTATATGTGTCAGTGACATAAGGTAGATAGAGGTAACCTATATCTTAGTAAGGGGTGCACGCACCACCTTACCCAGGCTGCAGTAGCAGACCTGTGGTGCCATTTTTGAAGGCTTCCCAGGGGTGGCATAATACATGCTTCAGCCCCTGGTAGGTCTCTGGGGTACCAATGCCCTTAGTACCTAAGGTACCATATACTAGAAACTTACAAGGGTAACCCAGTAACCAATCTGGAGTGTACCTAATATACATGCAATCAATTTAGAGAGGAAGCAGCTCGGCTGGAGTCCTGGTTAGCAGGGCCCCACCCAGACTAAAGTCGAAAAACAGTGAAACCCCAGCAAAAAGTGGGTTTAACCATAGTAAGCAGATCCTACTCTTCTACAACAGCTATGTACATTTTTATTGTTTTAGCACTTTCTTCTATTAATGCTCACATTTTAAAATTCTACATTAACATTTAATATCAAAATTATGTATTTTTATTCAGTACACTGTTAAAGGCTAATACATACCCAAAAGCTATCATTATCTGATGACTCTGATCCGAAGAGTTTTGGCGGCATCCAATATTTTGTGAGAAGGATATTTTGCTGAATAAATAATATCCCTAGACCAAATTAAACGTTGGAATTGGTATTCAGCATCTTTGGACAAAAAGTAACTGTTATTTGTTTCTCAAAATCCAAATCCCATACACTGTTTAAAGCTCTCAAGGATTTATCCTCCTTAATGCCATGACTGCCTTTTCTTTTCTATCATATCTTTTAGATTAAAGCTAACAATGTTATAACAGTAAAACAAAATATGTATCCCCAGATACAATATATCTTAAGGGCACTAGGCAATGGTTAACCTTTCCACTTACCCTATGCTGGAAGATATAGGTAATGGTAACATTCCATTTTAGAAAGATAAAGTTTGTAACCTGAGCACAGGGTGCCCATTTCAATAATGTTTAAAGCTTGTGGTGCCAAGGTTATAGGGTTTGAGAGAAGAAGCAACACCTCATCAGCATAGGGTAGGGGTTTTCCAATGGATATATCCTTTCTAGAGCAGGAACCTTTCTCAGATTTATAAGCAGGGGGGTCTAAAGAAGAGAATTGGTGATGGGGATAACCCCCCACAAGCTCCTTTCTGTAGATTTAAAGTTTTGGAAATGCAATGCCATTTGGTTAGTATATGTGCCTTAAGTCCTGAATAAACTGCATTAACAAGATATAAGAATTCTACCGGTTCTCAACATTTTAGGAGTTTTGTGCACAAAAGGATCATCTTGTCTCTCTCATATACCTTTCCACCATCAAGGGGTGATACTGTTTTTGTTACTTTTAAGTTGTTGCACAAAGCCAATATGTCAAGTATGTTCCGCAAGTATATTGCACATTACTTTAATATAAGCAGCCTTACTCTGATGCATCTTTTCCAATATTAATGTCAACATTCATGTAACACTTTTAAGTCTACATTAAGTAGGGGAATGAGTCTATAAGTGAAAGAAAAGGTCAGATCTTTATCAGGTTTCATAGTTAATATAATAAGGTTATTTATTTGTTAGTCAGTTAGTTTGCCTTTTTGTCAAAGCATTTCATTCTAAACATTTGCAAGAAATAGTAACAGTTATGTGATACATTTTCTAAAACTTCAGTTGGAAAGCCATCCAACCCAGTTGATGTACCACTTTTAATTATATTTAATGATATCTCAAATTCATTTTTAGCTGCTGCTACTAATATTACATTGTTATCTCCTTGAGTAAAAGTCAGAAGATTAGAGTCTTTAGGAAAATAATCAGTCTCAAAAACATTAGTTGGGGTTTCCTCTTTAAGTCACATTTTATAGTGGTCCCCAAAAACAATGTTTATATCTTTATCATTGATCACTGTCCAAAAGTATTAGTAGCTGACACAATTATACAGGATTGTTTTTCTTTTTTTAATTGGTTAGCGAAAAGTTTACCTGACCTTTCATCTCGTCCCCAATAGGGTTGAATTACACATCCTTTTATCTGCTATGATCTGCTTTCATTTTAAGCTAGGTTGTGTAGTCTGGTACATCATTAGTCACCTCATTTAATAGTAAATAAAGTTTTAAAACATATTCCCCAGGTCTCATTCATTAAAACATGCATCATTATGGTAAAGCATGACGTCCATTTTAAGAAAATACCCTGGACCTCTTTGCTCATAGGCATATTCTCTGTGTCCGTTCATAGGTCCCCAAACTGGAATGTGCTCATCCCTTCCCCCTCCTATTGGCAGGAGTGCAAACATATCACACTAGTGCAATTTAAGCACTTTAGTAGTCAGATCCTGGGAAAATGTTGCTACCCCCTCTTCTGTACCCAGGGGAGTCCAACTTCTTGAAAGTGGCATTAAAAGAACACATTTAATCTTTACCAAATTCAGCCTGTTTGGAAGCTTCTTTCCACCATTCCATCTTAACATTTTCCTTTCATTGACTACCTCATTGATATGTTTGTTTTTCTATTCTACACACAATCAGTTAAAGTTCATCATCTATCAAACCTTGTGCTCCTCTTTTCTTGCACCGTGGTCTATTTTATCTGCTGAATATTTAACTTGTTGACTTCGACCTCATATACACTTTTCTATTTTTACTTTGACACACTTTTTCTTATCTATCTTTCTGCACAGACATACATCTATCTCAATTACATTGTCACTTATGATCTCTTAGCTTTTTGACAATTAATCTACTATGATCTGATTGAAAGCTGGGTTGTGTATTCCCACCCCTCTTTTCACCACATTATAAGCCACATAAAACCACTGTCTGTCACTCCTGCTGGTTCAATATTTCCCTGGTGCCCTTTATGCTGGTGTATAACATCCCTTTTCCTGTTTCTGATCACACCTGGTTTTCTCACAAATGAATAGCCTTCAATATAGGTTTTAGTCCGTCTCTTCACCAGACTTCTGTGCCCTTCTTAAAGCTATTTTGCAAGTGCCACTCAATTACAATTGTATGCTAAACCAGGTAGTGTCAACACAGTGCACTTGATAACTGGGAGTCAGTCCACGAATTGAGGCTACATTAAATGCAGTTGTTTTTCTTGAAGGTGAGAGCAATCCAAGCTACAGAATTCTGAACCTGTGGGAAGCATTCAATATGGGATCTCTTGATCTCCAGTAGCTCAATTCTGGACTTCCCACTGTGCGGAGCACACATTGGTCAACATCTTCATCTCACATGGGAATTTAGCTATCACAAGAAATTAAATACCCCACTGACCATCTTATTATTAGGTTCACCATTACCCACTCTTTCTCACTGAAGCCTTCTTCATCTCTGAATGTCAAGAAGCAAACACTACACTGGAATAACAATAAATCTAATGGATCTGGACACCCTCTTTATGAGCAGTGTCCCATGCAAACCCTCATAATCATTTCCTCATTTTCACCTTTGGCTACGTTCAATGCTTGACAAGGAGATTCCACTGCAGGTTTCTCCTCTCTCCAAAAGACCACTCAACATAGCTTGGATCCCCAAGGTGCTGAAGGGAGTCAAATTAAAGAAGAGAAATGTGCAAACGTTGCCTGTGATTTGACAGTCAAATATACAAAGCAACTAGGAGCAAAGAGGATTCTCCATAACCTATATCAGTCAAATCTTGTGCTTTTCTGAAGACACTTAGAAAAATGTTCTAAGACCCAATCACAAACCACCTTCAATTAAGATAGCACATAGTCAAAGTCAAATTTATTCAAATGTTCGGTCTTTTAAAACCATTACACTATATAATATCATTACATTACTTAAAACATCCAATATAACATCCAATATATAAAAAATAGAATCTTCGTTCATTATTCTACACTTCGTAAAAGTAACGACCTATCCAAAAAATGCTGCACCACAACATCATCCTCATCTTAAAAACCATCACCATAAAACTGCATATTAAATTGTTTGGTTTTCTTCCACAATTCTTTCTAATTCCTTTAGATACAAATTCTTGAATTAAACCCCCCTGCAGATCAGCGGAATCGAAGACAACACATAGTTTCCCAATAACCTTTCAAATGCACATTTATTAAAATTGATACACCTGACCCACAATGTTCCATCTTTGCAACACTTCTATTGAATATGTACCCTAGCCCCCTCCTTGATATCTTCAAAGTCTTTACCTTGTCATGCAACAAACATACTGATAACAATACTATTATCTTAATGCTTTAAATGTCATCTGATTTAGACAGATATGCTACAGGTTTCTGATCTATCGACGTTAGATCAATGTGTAATTAGCAACCATTTTTTAACATCCACTTTTTCACCCAATGTTGCTATGGGTACAGCTTTGCTCAGTAGGACCCAACACTTTCTGATGGATATTGCAGTTTATACTATTAATTAAACAGTACACCAATAGAGCTTCAATCAGGTATTTCAGTGGTGGCAATAGCCTCAAATTGAGATGTAGAAAGATCCAGAAAGTGTTTTTATCCTTCCAAGGGCTAAAGAACATGTTATTTAAAAATACAATGCAATACCTCACTATATAACTATAAATAAAATCATGAAGATGATACTTTTCTACGCCCTTTTATGGTCTGGAATATATACAAGTATCACCAGGTTGCAATCTAACTAGTAAAGTATTTAAACATATAATATTTGTTTTTGACTTGTCTTTGTGTACAAGGGGGTGGCACTGAGTGTTAAGAAAGACAAACCATTAAGAAAGAGTTGAAATGTGGTAAAAGGCAATTAGGCAAATGTTTATAAGACTTGGATGACTAGAAGACTGGGGGGCTGTGCCAACACTTGAGATAAAGTCAGAAGAGGAACTGACTAATGGAATACTTAAAGGGACTTTTTGGTGAATGATGCCACAGTATTTCCAAAAACCCAAGCAGACATCAATCAATCAATCAATCAATCAATCAGGGGAATTGTAAGTGTGCTACTCACCCTTGGGGTCTCACGGCACTGGGGGGGGGGGGGGGGGTCTGTAGATCTGTTACCCAAAGAGCCAGGTCTTGAGGGTCTTCCTGAAGGTGTCCTGGGAGGGGGCGCGCCTGATGTCTGCCGGTAGCTCGTTCCAGGCCTTGCCTACAATGTGGGAGAAGTATCATCCGCCTGCTCTGGCTCTGTGGATGCACAGGATTTTGGCCAGTGCGAGGTTGGAAGATCAGAGGTTTCTTTTAGGTCCAAGGAAGTTGATTGTAGGCATTTGTAGGCGTGAGTGAGGAATTTGAAGGTGACTCTTTTCTACACGGGGAGTCAGTGGATTCTTCGTAGGTGTTGGCTGATGTGTTCATGCCAGGTGATGCCGAATACGAGTCTGGTGGCGGTGTTCTGTAATGTCTGGAGTTTGTGGAGTAGGGACTTGTTGATGCCGGCTTAGATTGCGTTTCCATAGTCCAGTCTGCTGGGGATTACTGCATAGGTGACTGTCTTCCTTGATTCAGGGGGGATCCATTTGAAGTTTTTGTCAGAGGATGCTGAGGGTGTTGAAGCAGCTGGAGGTGACGCGTTGACCTCTCGGTTCATGATGAGGGATGAGTCTAGTATGATGCTGAGGTTTTTGGCGTGGTAGGTGTGCTTCCGAGGGCAGTCACCACCAGGTAATGTCCCTTGCTGAAGGGGTGGTTCTAAGGACGAGGACTTCTGTCTTCTCAGGATTGAGCTTCAGGCAGCTGTTGGTCATCAAGACTGTGACGTCTTGCATTCCATCTGGAAGTTGTGTCTGGCAGTGGTGGGGTCGTTGGTGAGGGAGAGGATGAGCTGGGTGTCGTCAGCGTAGGATTCAATGTTGAGGCTGTGTTGTCGGACGATGGCAGCGAGGGAAGCCATGTAGATGGTGAAAAGGGTAAGGCTCAGAGATGACCCCTGTGGGACTCTGCAGGTGATTTTTGTGGGATCGGAGAGGAAGGGTGGCAGTCTAATCCTTTGGCTTCTTCCGAAGAGGAATGATCAGATCCAGCCTTGTGCTGTTCCTTGTATGGCGGTGTTGTGTAGTCTGGCGACTAGTGTGCAGTGGGAGACGGTGTCGAAGGTTACTGAAAGATTGAGGAGGATGAGGCCTGCAGAGAAACCTTGGTCCAGGAGTGTGCCGATGTTGTCTGTGGCGGTGAGTAGGGCGGTCTCGGTGTGGTGGTTGCTTCGGAATCCGGATTGGGACAGGTCGAGAATTGCGTTGTCTTTGATGAATTGTGTCAGTTCCCTCTTGACTGTTTTCTCTGCAACTTTGGCCGTGAAGGGGAGGAGCAAGATGGGTCGGTAGTTCTTGAAGTCAGGGTGATCAGCATCACCAACAACATCGTCAAACAATGCCACATTCCAGAGTGCCTACTGTTGGTAATTGTTAGCCATGAAGATCTGGGAAAAAAAAAAGTTTTTTAGGTTTTTTTTCTCTACACTGAAAGCCCCATTAAGAAAAATCTAACGTGCTTGAGATGACATGCAATTGAATTTAAAAGCAGAAATTGCAGACTAGGTTGCAGGAACAAGAACGCATGCATTTATAAAGGCTAACTTGTGAAATATGTTTTTATCTTAAATACTGGCAGAAAGCTATTGGAATGCCAATCTTGTTAAAGATGTTGATAATTAATGTATTTGAGATACAATCCATAAACCCTTTATGAAACTGTAAGTTGAAATTCAATACATTTTTGCCTCTTTTGTAAAGCTTGTGGACATCTTGAATGCAAAGTATAGTTCTTTGAGAGTGTGTAACAAGGGTTACTCTAGGACATAATGGAATGTTTGAACTCTTACTAGAAAACATCCTGAGAGTACAGTGGTTTGCATTTCAACTAATGTTCAATAGGTAATTAGATATAAAAGAGGGAATTTGATCAACACAAGTATTTATGATATTAAGGAATATATTAGCAATTCATTCAGAAAAGCCCAGGAACATTTAACTAGGCCTGACTAGCCTATCAAGACTGTTTCAAAGAAAGTGGCACTCTGGTAACAAAAATATCATCTGACATACATGTCATGGCTTAAACATAGTTTGCAAAAATATTGTTCAATTGGATGTGTATTTTCTATTATTGACAACAATACAGCAATATTTAGGAGTAGTTAGATCAGTCAGACCATATTTAGGTAACCATATTCTGGAACCATACCCAAATGGATCAGTTGAGAGGGCGCATTTATAAATAAATGGCACTGATAACAAGCATTGGCAAAGGCAATAGGTCTCACCTATATGAGATCATTTGGTTGTCTTAAAGTTTTTTAGCCATGTTGTATAGCAGTGCAGCCCCAGCTGTGTAGCACGGCTCAAAATGAGAAAAAAAGTGCCATCACCTTGCCAGTGCTGGTGGCGTCCTATTGCTTTTTTCTGATGGGGCAGGGAAAGCATAAAGAAGACGGGCAGGGGAAAGAGGGACGGAGCAAGCAATGATGAAGCCAGAGGGGTGAGAGGAAAGGGAGCAAGCAATGACAAAGCAGGAGAGAGAAGGTATGAATGCAAGTAACAATGAAGTTGTAGGGAATGAGAAGAATGGAGCCAGCGACAAGGACATGACAGTCGGTGGGAGGGATGGGGACAGCGACAAAGACACAGGAAGGGTGTGAGGTATTGGGAGGGCTACAGAGGGTCTGCAAACACAGGCACCCTCATGGAGTGATATAGTAAAAATAAAAAAGCACCTCTACGAGTGCTGCTAGTAGAAGCACATGGCCTCAGTGACAAAACTGTACTTGGCCCGTGCTCCAGGGAACCCAACATAAACAGAAAGAGAATGGAAAAGCTGACCGATAAAATACAAAGATATGAGAGTGACATGGAAGCCAACCAATGGTAAGTAATGGCAACTAATGGGCGGGCTCTAAGCACCTTTTAAACCTTTTAAAACTTACCAGAGGCTCACAAACAGGAGCACATGCGCTGTCTCCGGCCATACCTGAAATTCCAAGCCGAGCAGATCTTGCATCAGAGTGTGTAAACTGTTCTTGAGATGAAGCCTCATTTCTTAATTTATGATTTCATTTATGTTTTAGTCTGTAAAGGGACGAGCAAGCAATCAAAAACATTGTAGCCCTTAACTGATGCTTTCTCGCACCGGGGTATAGAAAGAAGAAAATGGCTCAACCTCTGTTGAGAATGGAAAAAAACAAGTAATTCATAATGTCTGAAAGCTGAACAAAATCATTATTTTCCTAACTAAATCAGTGCTATAACCTTGCGTGCTTCCACAAACATTTTGTGCTGTTTTTGTGTTGGCCGATACTACTCATTAGAAGAACATTTAATTAAATTTGAAGGACAAGGCTTCTAAAGGCATGCGTGGAGTGAAATAACGTGTATGAAGACAAAAATATGTGACATTTAAGAATGTAATTTATGAAAAGATACGTGTGGGCATAAATCAAAGAACATTCAACTGGTCTGCTAAGCAAATAAAAATTGATTTACAGAGTTCATTTATCGTCGAAGCAAATCTCAAAGTTCCAAAAGTTACAGCATGCATTTAAACATTGATGAATTGGTAGTAGTTTAAATAAATAAGTGATCACTACTGTTTAGACTCAGATATCATGACTGTTCTTCAGTGTTTCTTCAGAACACAAAGCCCCAATATTGGATTTTCTAGATGGTGATAAACGTCCGGGTTTCTAAATTCTAAATTAATTGTAATTTTTTGTGACCATTACCAAAATATTCTATGAACCTCATTAGGATGTCAGGTGGACTTTTGTCTGCCTGACACCGTTGCGTAAAGGAACCGCCCAACCTCAGGTTGGTTGATGTGACCACCCATGGTGCGGTCGCAAACCTCAATTTGCCAATGCAATATTGTGCGGCGGGCAGAAAAGGCCCACCGCACAAGCTTTCATTGACAAATGGAGGTTTTGAAACATCCCTGCACTGCAACGTGTGGCGGGCATCTTGGGGTGCTGTTTAGGGGCACCATAGATGCCCCCCGGGCCCCATTGCGGAGGCCTTGTGAGGAACTGGACTCTGCTAGGGGGCCCCATTGTCACTTTCCAACAGCCTTTCCATGTCAGATAGGCGGACATGGAATGCCTATCGGAAACCAACATCATAATCCCGACAGCGGAGCCGCCATCATGCAGTCTGTCTGACGGACCATCGGGTGTCGGAACCACATCGGAAACCCCCCGCAGGTTTACTTTTGAACGCCGCATCCAAATAAAGAGGTCAGACTATAAACCTACCATGTCGGATGGAAAGCTTCCGACTAACATCTTAAGTCTCTTAGGGCCCGATGTAGGTAATTTTATTTTACCACTTCTTAAATACCGAATGATACCGAATCGGTATTTAAGAAGTGGTAAAATAGAGGGGGGGGTGCTGTAGGTAATACAGAATCGGTAAATACCGAATCGTTAAGATTCGGTATTTACCGATTCTGTAAATACCGATTCGGTAATGCCCATTGATTCCAATGGGCATTAAAGCCCATAGGAATCAATTGGCATTACCGAATCGGTATTTACCGAATCGGTAAATACCGATTCCAGCAAGGGTACAGGGGGTGTCACTTTGACACCCTCTAGCACCCCAAATACAGGCATGTGTGCCATGTGGCACACAGACATGCCCTAAGGGCATTGTTGTCTGTCACATGGCATAGGTGGATGCACACCTGGATTCTGTATTTTACCACCCAATTGGATTTAATGGTAAAATACCGAATCTGAAAGGCCTGTAGCACTGGAAACAGTGCTACCTACATCAGGAATTTTCCGATTCGGTATTTTACAGAATCGGTAAATTTACCTAATCGGTAAATTTACTGATTCTGTAAAATATAGCCCCCTACATCTCAATCACCAAATACCGAATTCGGCCGTTACCGACCGGTATTTGGTGACCTACATCGGGCCCCTAGTGTTTTCAGAGTAAGTGTGTACACGCACCAGATTGTTGATTTAGGTTCATGTGCTCCAGCAGTGAGCATTAAAGAGATTATTGATAATAAAGCCAATCTAAATATTTTTGCAAGCTATACAACAATACACAATTGTTTTTACATTTTACACATTTGTTAAAATTGTCATGAGTACAATTATTTACTTGCTAAAGTTTCATTTATTTCCTTAAATCTATTTAGGGAGCCCTGTTTTTGGCTTTTGCCAACCTAAACTCAGCATTCAACATAGTATACAATTTAAGCCCCATAAATCAGTGCTGGAAGGAGGAATTGTTCCAGCATCAATTGGGATAATAAGAATGGTGCATATAGAAATGACTACCAAAGTAGGATATGCTATGGGTGGGTTTGCAAGGCCATTCACAGTCAGTCTGGAATTGAGGTGGAACCTCACTGTGGCCAAGACTCTATTCTATTTTAATGACCGTGGCCCTTAATTGCAAAAGAAAGAAAGAAATTGGGTTAGCGGGTGAGAGGCGTGGAAGTATCAGTAAAACAACCATATTCATTGTCTGTGTGAATCACAAACAGTCATTAAATTTACCTTTGCCTAGTCCTCTAGTAGCTTGACACAAAGCAGTGAGGCCCAACTTAGATGCAATATGTAAAGTATGTATGCAGCACTCAACCAGTAATAAAGAGAAAACACAACACAAGAAAAGCCCCAAGCCAATTTAGAAAATTTGAGTAAACTAATAAATTAAGTGATACCAGAACAACAAAAATCCATTCATTAGTACTGGAGAAATTACATTTTAAAGAGATTTTTATGAGAATAGTGCCTAAAACCACAAAGCGGCCACTCATGATCATCTGGTCCGCTCGACCAGGGGAAAGTCATAAGTTCAGGTTATGGTGATGGAGTTTAGGTTGGATACAGGGACCAAGTTAGTCCAGCTGAAAAGCTACTTTCTAATGTCCGGTGCTTAGAGTTCCATTCACTTTGGAGGGGGCTGCAAGGAGCAGGTCAAGTGTTGCAGATGGTCATCACTGTAGTTTGAAAAGCCATCTGGGCGTTGTGAACTGTGGTTTCTGAAGCTCTGCTTTGGCTGGTCGTTGCTGTAGCATGAAGTGCTGCTCTAGTGCTGACGGTCATTACTGGTGATCGATTTCAGCAGGAAGAGCAGGCCGCATCAGAGCTTTGCGTTAGCGGACGTTGCTGATAGAAGCGTCTGTTATATGGCCGTTAGGGTCATTCTCGGCATTGCTAAGTTAGCATGAGCTCTGCTCCCATGATGCTGCCTTTGTGCACGTTTCAACATGACTTTATTTTACAAGACTCTGATTGTGCCTTTCACATGAGAATTGTCTGCTTTCTGGGTCTATGTTGTTCCTGGAGTTTAGTCTGAACACGATGTGCAAGGTCGATAAATATGCCCCTTACTATTCTGTTCTGGTCAGCACCTTGATAAAACATGCTGAACACAGCTGCCCTGCTGGAAAGCTTGTGCTTTGATATTACTGGGATCCATGTTCTTCACACACTTGGAGAGAGACCATTCCTTGGAGAAGTGCTATGCTGTTCCTGTGATGTAAACCACCATCTAGGCTCTACGGTATGGGGTCTGCTGACAAAGCCAGAGCACTTCCCTTATATAATAAACATCAACTTACCAAGGGGAGGGTGGTTATGCCATATAGTCCTTTTTCACTGTCTGTATATGATGACATTCCCCTTCATATTCTATGGTATTGTAACAATGCTAACTTTTCTAGGATTATGCATTTTGCTACTGGTAGTGGCTCGTATACTGCATTATTGAGCACAATAGTTAAAAAAACATTTTGAACTTTACAGTGACTCTGACAATCCTTTTTGTGGACAAGTACAAGTGAGAGAGCGAAAAGGTATGTCTTGCTACCGTGATTCCTGAGAGAGTCAGGAGTTTTGTGTTCTGGGTTGTCTGATCATTTGTAGCTTTGTGATTATGTAGGAGAACGAATTAAAAACTATAGCTAGTCGTTTTGGGATTTTGGGTACTACAGTGGTAGGAAGGTACCACCCCGATACACCGAGGTCCTGTTTTCCAGCGCATAGTTCTGTGTATGTGCAGAATCCATGCAACAAGTCTTGGCATGAATGGGTCCACTCATAGTTGCAAAGAGCCCAAACTTCAGGATTTTAACCTTTTCTTTAAGAGGAGTGCATTATGTTGCCAGACAAGGGTCCAGCACCTGGGAGGTACCTCTTGGGCATCAGGTCTCACTCCGTCAGAGGCTAGCTGTAGGGCTCAGCAAGTCTAGTTGCAGATGAATTTAGGTCCCAAATCTCTGTACTGGGAGTGATGTTTGATATTGTTCAGAATTCCATCCATCATTTGTTCTATTAGCATTTATCACCTGTAGTGGGACGGTTATGCCCAGATGTGGGTCCTGTGCTCCCCATGCCACTGGAGCCAAGCTAGCCTGACTGATGACGGGTGAAACCTCAAAACCAGCTCCATGATGCTTGTTTTCAGTCCAGGGATGACCTGGCCTGGCAGTTCGTGCTGGACTGTTTCCATGGAGAGCAGGGACAAAACTGATTTGCATATGGTTGGGTCTGAACTAGAATGGCATGGTGAGCAAAAAAAGATGGATTTAGGCCCAGATCTCTGTACTTGGGGTGAATTTTTGACATTGTTCAGTTTTCTGTCCATCAATTGATTTTTTTGCATTTGTCACCTTAAGTGGAACAGGTATGCCCAGATGGGAGTCCTGTGCTCATAATGCCACAGGACTCAAGGTAGCCTGGCTGATGAAGGGAGATACCCCGCAACAGGTCCCAGGTTGTTTATTTCATTGCCAGGGAGGACCTGGCCTGGCAGTTCAGGCTGGACTGTTCCCATGAGGAGCAGGGTCAAGACTGATTTGCTTATGGCTGGGTCGAAACTGGAATGGCATGGTGAGCAAAAAAACGATGGATTTAGCCCCAGATCTCTGTATTGGGTTGAATGTTTGATATTGTTAAGCTTTCCATCCGTCAATTTTTCTTTTTGCAATTGCAGGTTCAGGCAGGTACAGGTGCTGAAGGTCAGTTGAGCAGTGGCAGGGTGGGTACTATGGGCTATATTTGCTAATATTTCGAGCTGTGGTTGTGTCACAAAAGTAGTGCTATTTGACACAAAATCTTTTCTTACCAATTTACTTTCCAGTGCAAATCTTGTTTTGCGCTGGAAAATCACTTGAAAGTTGCACTAAGCAGCTCATAGCGCTGCTTTGTATTACTTAATGCCAAGCGGGCATTCTATGGGTGATGCATGGGCATTTCCATGCAACCATCCAAGGTTCCTGATGCAAAACCCTATTTTAAAAAAAAACTTAGACAGGGGTTTGTGTCAAAAAATAGTACTCTCTACATTCAGGCGCTATAACGGAGAAATGATTTTATTTTGCCTTTCTGTTCTGACTTTGCAAGTGTACTGCACTGTACAGCACACTACTAGGTGGGACACGTTTTAAAGTTAGCCTAAGCATAGTATTTTGTCTTGCAAGGCTATCTTTCCAGTACAAAACCTATCCTACACTCACGCAGACACCCTTGAACTACGATGCCAAGGTGTGTGTGAGTTGCGCACGGCAGCACATTTCTATGTTAGTGTTATGGAGAGGGGAGGAGAGTGCTATATCTCTGTAAATATGGTGGTCTCCAGCTCATACTTATACAACAAAAAAACTTGTAGGTCTCGAATGGGCTGAGTGGAGCCTACCATAAGTGAACTACAAAAAATCAACTACCACATTGTGGTGAGACACAGTCAGGTACTTGTATAAGTCCTATCATCCCACCCATATGGCGGAACTTCGTCATTTAGGACATCTTGAACCAGGTCTGTGTATCCAAGCCTTGATGTATTGGCTTTATTTCACTAGGCCATAGTTCAGAAATTGCAAGTGTCCTCTCCGCAAGTGGTGCTGATATAGTGCAGTGCAAACAAATAGTGTAGTGGTGATAATTAAGATGACCGTCAAGGTGAAGAAAATGTTTAATGGTATTCACCTAGGCATCAGATTAAAAACAGTGTGGTAACAGTGTGAAAGAATCACTGTACCACGCGGTAGGACGGATTTCTGTCTCTACGCGTTGTCTAAATACCCTGAGCATTAAGCGTCATCACGAGGTGGTGGTGGAGTTTTCCCTCAAAGAACCACTAATACTTAATAGTTTATGAGGGATTACCGATTTCTCTACCCACCTACAGTGGCTTAGTGCATTAGCCACATGGGTAATTTACATGATGTTTTCCACATAGCTATATATAAATACCCTCTTCACAATCTCAGGATGGGTTCTGTAGGCCTGGGAGTTGAATGGCCACCCTGCTTTAATCATCCTTGCGGCCCGTGGCATTGGGGTTAACTTAACAACCGAGTTTCTTTCAAACAACATATACTATATGATTGAATATGATAGTTATAGCTCCTCTCAATTATCTTTATTCACTTGTTTAGAGCGGGGCCTCATAATCCGAGCTGTCGCCGGGTGAGGTGAGGCTACCTTCCCACACAGAGCTGGGTAAGTGTTCTAGAAACCTTCAATTTAATCCAAACAGATTAACTGTATGCGGCCATTAGTGCGCTTCCTTAACATTGATGCCGTCAGAAGTATGATTGGCATGCTGAGTCTTGTTGTCTACCATAATGAACACCCATCTTACGTGTTTACAAGAATGTAAATTGTCACTAGTGTTACGAATTAGTTCTTTTTCCATTTTTTTATTTTTACAGGAAAGGATTCCTCGACAATACATATCAACAACGAGGATACGGTAGGGTGGTCTTATATGACCACACCAATTCTTTCGAGTTATAATTCATTTATTGAAATCACTTCTTATTTTTCCACACCCCTTATGGTGTAGTTTGCAGTAGCTTATTTTGACAGCTTGGCCCTGAAGAATGCCGGTGAATTGTCACCTGACGGCAGAAACATGTTGGCCCTAATACTTTCCACGCTTACTGTACAGTGATTCTTTCACACTGTTACCACACTGTTTTTAATCTGACGCCTAGGTGAATACCATTAAACATTTTCTTCACCTTGACTGTCATCTTAATTATCACCACTACACTATTTGCTTTTTTGCACTGCACTATATCAGCACCACTTGCGGAGAGGACACATGCAATTTCTGAACTATGGCCTAGTGAAATAAAGCCAATACATCAAGGCTTGGATACACAGACCTGGTTCAAGATGTCCTAAATGACGAAGTTCCGCCATATGGGTGGGCTGATAGGACTTATACAAGTACCTGACTGTGTCTCACCACAATGTGGTAGTTGATTTTTTGTAGTTCACTTATGGTAGGCTCCACTCAGCCCTTTTGAGACCTTCAAGTTTTTTTGTTGTATAAGTATAGTTCAGTAGGGGTACGAACTTGAATGGTCGATAAATATAGTCCCTTAGACCCTCTTTTCACAGTTGTTTTTCCCGCTCTCCAGCTCATACTATGTGGGCCAAACTGAGAGGAGTTTAAGAACTCATATTACTGAACAGAAAAGCAGGATACGGACTAAAACATTGAGTTCCTCATTGACAGAACATTGGCTAGATAATCAACACACTATCGCACAACTCAAATTCTGTGTAATTGAAGTTTATTGAAATATTTCCTGTTCGAGATTTATGTAAATTGCTGCTACAGCGAGAAACACACTGGATTTGGTTCCTTGAGACCCTTCACCCGAAAGGGTTAAATGATAAGTTTGAACTGTCTTGCTTTTTGTGAACATGATTACTTCATCATTTTAGATGACTACTTGTTTCCCTGGATGCTCCCAATTTGAATTATTTAGTTTTGTGTAGGCAGGTTTGATATCTTTTTTGTATAGGCACGTTTCTGTAACATTTTTTCCATGTATAACTGGTCTCCAGTTGAGTGGTATAGTTAAACCCATGTTACAGGGTTTGCTTGTTTTATAACCCCTTAGATACTGTTTGCACTTATCACTGATGAATTACAGTACTTCACTTGAATATTATAACCTTTTTGCTTGTGTAATACAGGAATTATTATTCCTTTCCCTGCTCTTCACTATTGCTATTTTCACCAGATTTATTGCACTTCATTGTTTTCTCTAAGAGCACACTCTGTTTTTTTTCGGATTAGTCTTGTTTCTATCACCACGCTTAAAACGCAATGCATGGAAGCTCGCGTTTTCCAGCTCTTTTCTAAAGTTTTTCACAAGTTCTAGGATACTTTATAGTTCCCGCTATGAGTGCACTCCCGGCTATTTCGGGGATAGTCTTGTTTCTATGACTACGTTTAAAACGCAATGCATGCACATCAGAGTTTTTCACTGATTTCCAGGATACTGGGATAGTGTTCACAGCTGTCACTTAGGCAGAAATCTTGCCGCGGGAGGCACTATTTGGTAAGCCTCCATTTGAGGTTCCATCGTATAATTTACCTGCAAGTTCATTTCTATCTACTTGTACGTGCCGAACTTACTTTAGTTCTCCCTTTTTCTCATAGATAATTTTCTCATAGATGTTTTACACCACCTATCGGCGTTTTGTCGTCTACATTAAGGTAATCACTCTCATTCTCGATAAAACCAGGGAGACACTTTATTACCTATCTTGGCATATATATTGACTATATTGTTATTCATTTATTTTTATAGTCAGTACCGGTTCCTTGTTGTAAATTGATACTTGTATAGCGCACTACTCACCCGCAAGGGTCTCAAGATGCTTGTACGAATACCGCTGTACGAATACCGCTGTTGAGAGTCATTGGCTCGCTGTACACTCTGCATACCTTTAAGGTATTAATTTTTTTGATGGACATGACATTTATGCACTGCATGGTGGGAGGATACATTTACACTCTGGACTTTACGACCACAGTTTCTTTTCAGACTGACATCTCAAGTTAAGAGCCATAATCACGTGGCACACGTGGCACACCCCTATTGTATCTCCTTCTTCAGTTATGTATTATATGTTGGGTGCACATTTCAACACTTTGGACTGTATCGTCTCTCACTCCTTTTCACACTCTTCCTTCATGTTTTTCTATTTTTTACTCAGGTCCTTTTCTCACTTAAGTCTTACATAAACATGTTATACTTAGAGCCCTGCTCGCTTGCCTGTATGAGCGCCATAACATTTAAGCATGATACATTTTGTTTGAGCATGATACCTTTTTGATACTTATAGTACCCATTGATGTTGGTAGATTCCCATGATGAAGGGTAGATTCCTGCCCAAAATGCATTGGGAAAGGAAACTACAAGTGTAACCAGATTTATTATGCTGAGAAAAGCATCATCACGTTTCTTTTGCAGAAATTCTGCTATGGACTAAATAAAAGCAGATTTTGGACATCTTCTTTGTTTAATATGTTTTTGAAATTTATTGAAAACTTGTGTTGAAAGAAAATGATTCATTGATCACTTGTTTGAGATTGTTATAATCAAAAAAAGTATTCTTATTACTAAATCGTACACTTTGGATTAAGTGACACTGCAGTAGTGCACCTGGAGCTCCTGGACATTAATCCGGACTAATCTTGTCTACTTTCTAAAATTTGCATTTTCGGAATTGTAACTTAAAAGCTGGCTTCACCATTCAAGAAGATCATGTGATAACCCAAAGTTAGCCAATGGAAAAGACAGTCCTTACAGTGAAAAACATTTTTGTAGTTTTTCACATTCAGGACATGTACAACTTAAGTACACATGCCCTACTTTTTAATAATGTGCACCCTGCCCTATGAGCCTTTCAGACCTAACTGATTAGCGATACATCAAATCTAATTACTCAGTAGTAACATGGATACAATAATCTTGATGGAGATTGCATTTGAAGACCTCCAGCCCAATGCATTTCCGGACCTTAAGGCTCTTCCTCAGGGGCAACTGAAATATAAAAATACACATTTATTCATTATATGATTGTTGAAACATTGAGAATCGAACAAATTAGGCCATCTCATCGAACAACACCCATGTGTGCAAAAACACGAAACGGAAACCTGGCAAGTCCAAGGGACATCCAGGCGTGAACAATACTGTCAAACAATGAAGTAAAACGTACAAAACTACCATCATAGTTCGAAATAGAGCACAAAGAAACCAATATATCCTTCTCAATCATGCGTGGATATAACAAAGAGAGAGACCAATGAAAATCAGCTCATCTGTGCAGCAAAGACACCAACACCCATGAACCTAAAAAGAAACCAGTGAAAATAAACGCATAGGTGCAGAAAAGACACCAACACCCAGTGTCACTCATATACAAATGAACTTAAACTCTACTTCCTGCAAATAACGAAAACAACAATGTGAACCGCTTGAGCAGCTAGCCACACAATCCTAACAACATGAGAAAAACTGTGTGAGGACAAGTGTCCCAACCGTACCAAAAGTGAAGTGAAAAATAAAAAACAGAAAAGGAGTACCATTTTGTAAATCCGGAAAGATGCAATATGAACCACCTGTCAATGGAAAACACGGCTGAATGCTGCAAAAATGCCCCAAGGATACATAACATGCACTGCCTGATACTATAAGAGGTACTGACCTGAACGGAAACCAGGTAATCTGTCAAATAATCCCCACGGGTACGATAGAAGTGAAGCTCCTGCCATGCTAAACTACCAGATAAAAAGCGCGTAGGGACCGAGGCCGGTCACATGCTGAAATGACTACTCCACCTAAAAGGAAAAATACGCCAGCCATCTTAAAGAAGTGAAAAAATTAAATGTAACATGTGTCCACAAATCGGTACTACTGCGTGTGGGGTAACAGAAAAATATAAACAGGTAAAAATGCACGAAAAGATAAGTAAAAATGAAAGCCAATATGAGGCACAAAACAGCATCCACCAGGAAAACAGAGATGAACCACCCCTGTAACACGAACATGAAAACGCTAAGAGAAATGCAGGAGGGTTTGCTCCACTAAAAGGCGTTTAGATGGAATCACCCCTTTATTTGCATCCAATGTCAACAAGCATGTCCATATGTTAACACATTGCAAGGCAGTAATAAACATGCATATAAAAAAACGAAGTGTGACAAAAGTAAAGTGAAGTAGAGAATGTGTAACCTGAACTGAATGTGACGTGGGCTAAAGTGCGAAAAATGTGTGGTGAGTTTGCAGTGTGTGTCTCAATGTGCAACTAAGTGCTGTTTACAGATGATGATATGAGAAAAAAAGTCTATCTGCATGATGAGGACCTCATATGAATACCAAGAACTTGCAAGTGCTATATATGATGGTAGTTTAAAGAAAGCAACTGAGGTCTGATTTGTCATTAACTCCAAAGGGTTCCATGGTGTTGAATTTCTTGATCCACAGTACCTCTTTCTGGGATAAGTGCTGACTTGGAACACGCCCTTCTATAGGTTGTACTTTTTCTAACACAAGAAAACAAACTTGCGAGATGTTGTGATGTTGTTCTAGCCAATGGACAACCAAATTGGAATTGGTGTTCCTCGTACGTATAATGCTTTTATGCTCTCGTATTCTGATTTAAATTTTTCTTTCAGTTTTTCCAAAGTAAAGGAGCCCGCACGGACACTTGATACAGTATATAACATTGGTGGCGTTGCAGTCCGACATATGACGTAACGTCATTTTTTCACCTGGTCTAGGATGAGTGACAGCATTTTGTTGCATGACGTAATTGCAAAGCGTGCAGTTGTTGCACTTTCTCATGCCTAGAACAATGGTGATATCAATGATTTGTTTAGAGGAGAACGATTCCTTGAGGTTGGGACTTCTTGTGAAAGCAAATAGTGGTCGCTCTTTGAAAGAATTGCCAAATTCTGGTTCTTTTTGTAACAGTTCCCATCTTTTAATAACCACTTTTTTGATGCTTCCAGATAATGTAGAAAATTTGGAAACAAAAACAATTGGTTGGTGGTGGTTTTAGGTTTTCTATTTAACAGATCCTTCCACTCGATTTCCAAAACGTGTGATTAAGCTTTGGTTATGATCTCAGTGGGGTAACCTCCTTTTAAAAATCTGGTTTTGATGCGATTCATGTCATGGTTGTATGTTTCTGGTGTTGAAGAAATCCTTTTGATACGTAGCATTTGTGAAAATGGTAAATTCTTGATCAACTGCGGTGAGTGGAAACTTTGAAAAAGCGATGTGTTGTTGCGGTTAGTAGGTTTCACAAAAAGACTGGTGTTAATACCTTGGTCACTCTTTTCAACCAGTACGTCAAGAAAGGACAGTTCTTTGGTACTGATATTGTGCGTAAATTGTATTCTGCTGTTGTTTTCCAAAGATTCTCTGGTGTAAGACCAAATTTAAAAAAAACTGTCGATATAACAACAGTATTATTATTATTATTATTATCATTATTATTAATAATTAATTTTATAAAGCAGAATGAAAAGAAACTATTGATTGAATAACCAAGTTTTTAAGCATTTACGGAAATTCGCATAGATGGTTTCATTCTGAAGTGATATTGGGAGCAAATTTCACAGACAAGGGCCCAGGCAAGAGAAAGACCGACCGCCCTTTCGCGACAATCTGGTCCTGGGAACCAAAAATTTAGCCTGAACAGAAGAACGAAGGAGGCGAGGTGGATGGTAAGGTTGGACTAAGACGTTTAGATACTGGGGTGCTGTACCAGATTTGATTTTGTGCATATAGCTCAGAGACTTGAATTTAATGTGGCTCTCCACCCTGAGCCAGTGAAGGTCGCAGAACGAGCCTGAGATGAAGGCCATTCTAGGAACCTGGCAAAGTAACCTGGCCGCCGAGTTCTGCACCACCTGAAGTTTACAAATCACCTCATTGGCTCCTAGATACAGGACGTTGCTATAGTCCAGCCTGTAAGTAAGAAGAGCATGTACAGTTCTTTGTGTGGGACCAGGCAACATTTAAAGGATCTTTTTGAGCCACTTTAGGATGGTGTAGCAGGTTGAGGCGACCTTAACAGCTTGATGCTTCATTGAAAGCTGGTCGTCAATGATCACACCTAGATAGCAGACCTGTCGCGCAGGTTGGGGAGGAGCATCCATTTGAGGAGGCCAATGCTGGGGGCCCCATAGATCTCTGTTTTTCTCCAAAATTAGTAATTCTGTTTTTTCGCAGTTAAGTTTAAGCAAGTTGGCATGCATCCAACCTGCTATATTTTGTAGCCCTGCCTGGAGAGAGGATGATTTAGATGCCTCTTTAGTGGAGAGGGAAAAGATTACCTGGGTGTCATTGGCGTGGGGAAAAATAGACAATCTAGCGTCTTCTGCAATTGCTGCCAGAGTCCTGACATAGACATTGAACAATAGTGGGCTGAGAATGGAGCCCTGCAGTACTCTGTGAGGAACTGGCTGATGGACATAAGCCCTCAAAAGAGCCATTTGAGTGATGCACCGACAATGCCCAGTGATTGTAAAGCTTTTAGTAGTACGGTATGTGACATCGTGTTGAAAGCAGACCTCAAATCAAACAGTATGAGTGTCACAGTTTCACCCATATCTAGATGGTTGCGCAATGTTTCCATAACTCCCAAAAGAGGTTGGAGTCAACAAAGTGTACCAGTTTCTGGTTAAAAAGTTTTTCTAATGTTTTAGACAAAGCTGGGAGAAGAGAGATCGGGCAGAAATTGGATGGTTCCGCCGATCGGCATTGGGTTTTTTCAGGAGTGGGAGAACCATTGCGTGTTTCCATTCAGATGGAGCAATTGCTTCCTGAAGGGATGCATTAAGCAACTCCATGATTAGCTTTAGTGACAATGGCCAAAGCTTCTGAAGTATGGAGATAGAGGGTATCTAGGAGAGCTGGATTTAAGGCTATCCAAGAAAAGTTTAAAGAAGATAGTATCCAGAGGCAGCCAATTTTCTAATGTGTTGGAGGGTACGGCTGTCTGACTATCCAGTGGAGTTGAGCTTCCCGATGTTGGGAGGAAGTTCCTTGGCTGCTACACCACATTGCTTGTCACTACATTCAGTGCTGAGTAGATTTTCTCCACTTTATTGGTGAAGAACTTGGCTAAGTCCTCACATTGAGCTTCGGTGAGCACAGGGGGGAATGGGTTGGCAAGCCGCGCCCGAAAGTTCTTTGACTAATTTAAGTTGTTTTGTGCTGTTGTGATGGTGGTACTCACATATTGGGCTCAGGCAGCGTTACAGAGAGAGTGGTAGTCCCCTTTTGCTAATTTGTATACAAGTTTGGATTTGGGTGCACAGTCCTTCCTCCAACGTCTTTCTAACGCTTCACATTCGTTTTTCTCTATTTTTAACCTTTCGGAGAACCACGGAGCAGGAGGTCGGTGATTGTTTACTTTTTGAATGAATGATGGAAGCCACACATTAATGGATGTTAAAATCCAGGTGTGGATGGTGTCCGAGTCTGCTAGAATAACTGAAGTAATGGCAGGGATGTTATTGGATAGATGTTCGTTAAAAGTGTCAATGTCTAATTTCTTCCAGGTTCTAGACCTAGACTTGGTGCCTAAGGTAGGCGTGTTAGCACACTGCAGATCCTGCCTTACCCCAAACCGTCCAAAAATGGATCTGACCAAAGGACTGGGAGAGCTGCCTGGCAGGAAATATTAGATAAGTTTGTGAAGATAGGGTCCAATAAATGGCCCGCCACATGGGTGGGACCTGAATTACAAAGTAGAATTTTAATTGCTGCCAGATCAGCCATCAGTGAGGTGCTTGTTGTGCATGATGGGTCATCAAAATTAATATTCATGACTCCCAAAATAGTAAAGTTGGCAGTGTCCAACAAATGGTGGACAATAAGTGCCGAAAAGGCTGCAGCTCATGGCCCTGCTGGCCCTGGTGGGTGGTATATCAAGATCCCGGAGAGTGTGAATTGGGGTGTCAGGGTGAGTTTGATTAAGCTGGCCTCACAACCATTAAAGGGTAATTCCTCCCATTTACAGATGTATGAATTTTAAAAAATTACCGCAATGCCATCTCATGTTTTGGCACCCCGATCCTTCCTAACTATCGTGTAATTGGAGGGCAGAGCAGAAGCAACATCGGGGCCAGAACTCTTGTGTAACCATGTTTCCTTGAGGAAAAAGGCGTTGGGTTACTTATTTCACTAGAGGTCATCCTTGTGTTTGGGAAGCAACCTGCAATTAGTGTTATATACTGTGAATTCATTTGGAGGTGCAACCCTACTTATTGCGGGGATAGCTTCTGTGTATTATTGTTGATAGAACAATTAAATTTTAAAAATATTCCCTACTAGACCGTATATAAAAAACATAATCACATCTGGAGCAGTTGGAGTCTGTGATTTCCAGATTAAGTGTACTAAAGTCATCCAGTGGGCTCGGATGGAGATCGAATAACTATTTTTGTGAGTAGCTCATATTATCCCTCAAGGACCGTACATCACTAATTGTTGATTCCACTCGGTGTTTTTGAAAAAATGTTCTTCTTCGAAGGCGGCCATTAAGATGTTTGCATATGTGGGAGTCCCCCCAAACCCCATGGAAGTTCCACTGATTTAAGAAAAAAATAATTCTCCCAACGGAAAAAACTGTGCTGTAAGCAGAATAACAATAGTTACAACAGAAACACATTGTGTGCACCAATCTCCGGCTGCGATAGTAGAGCCCATTTAACAGCCTCAATTCCTTCATGTAGAGGAATTGACGGATATAATGATGTAACGTCAATTGTACAAATCCACCACTCTTTGATGTTGTCAGTGTCCAAGTTGTGTAATCGCTTTAAAAAATCTGCGGTGTCACATATGTATGTTTTCCATAAACTGACAAACTGTTGAAAAAATTGATCGATGTATTTACCTAGAGGTTCAAATAATGATCCTACACTGCAAACAAGTAGTCTCAACGGAAGGTCTACTGAGTTCATGTGTATTTTGGACAGCATTTATATATGTGGCCGTTTGGGGAATTGTTTAGTGAAGAAGCTCCTAGTCTTGTGTGAAATCCAGTCCATGTCAACTGCGTGTTATAAAATTTTAATTTAAAGTTTGTGTAATGTCGTTGGTAGGAGCACGATCTATTTTCAAGTACGTTGCCTCGTCTGTCAAATATTCCTGTACTTTGTTGTGGTAGGAATTGGTATCCATGATTATGAGTGCACCTTCTTTATCGGCCTGCTGGAAAGTCAGTTCCTTGTCTTTAGTGAGTTGGTGTAAGATACCTCTTTCATTTTCATCAAGTTGAACCTTTTCCATGATTTAAACTCTAGATTTCTCAGATCTTGTAACACTAAAGATTCAAACATGTCAATAGTTTTATGGGATACCGGTGCCGAGTAGGTACTCTTGGGTTTAAATTCCCAAAATTTGTGTTGTTCTTGGGCTTGAATGCCGGTAATCACATTATCAAAAAAATGCTGTAACTTAATGGTACGCATGAATCTAAAGACAGCAATCTCTGTTTCAGGAGTATTGAGAACTTGCAATTGTTTCTGAGACATGGTTTTAGAGGAGATGTTTATGACAATGTCTTCTGACTCCGTAAATTCTGACGTCCCTTTTCTTTCAGTTTGTCTTTTTCTTCTCCTTGTTTTGTGCCGTTTCAGATCGGTCTTGTGGGTGGCACATCTGGAGGTTGGGTTGGTTGTTGGCCTTTGGCTAAAAAAGATTCTGTTTGCCTCATGGCCCATTGCTGGGTAGTTTCAGAACTTCCACGGCTGCTTGCAGATGGTTCTTCTCTAGATGTCTCAACGTTGAGAGGTGTTCTTGTGGGTACTAATTCCTGATCTTAAAGCACACTTTTCTCAGATAAGTAATGTGGATTTTTAGCTGGTCTGCATTGTGAATACATATCTGCCCAGGTATAAACCTCATTGAGATGGTACTCAATGGTGTCCCATTTAAATGTTCTTAATTTGCGCTCTTGTAAATCATTACTATAGCTGTCCATCTTGGTATTGATTTGTTCAAGTGTTTTGGACCATTCTTCAGGGTCCATGTGGTTAGATAAGTCAAGTTGAATGTTGTGTATTTCTTCTTCTAATTCACCAATAGTTTGGGATAATTCCTCCAAAACCAATAAAATTAGAGTAAAGGGAGCATTCATTTAACATAACGTACCATTTATCCATAAATAGTTTGCTGAATTGTAGTTGGAAAAGTAAAGGTTTGATAGCAAGTCTCAAAATTCTAGGAATGCGTTGATTTTTATATTATTGAATGAGTGTAGAGGCGTGAAGCCTTTGATTCAATTCATATCTCATGATGAATTCCAGATGTCGTAACTGTTGAAGGGTTGACACTTGATGGATTTCGAAAGATTTGGTGGCTTTGATCAACGTATATATTTCTGTGACTTGTTTGGGGGTGTAAGCTTTTGTAGCTGCTCTGTTCTCTATAGTGCTGGCTATACTATCAAAATAAGCCATATTTACCAGAGGCTGGGTGCAAGTGCCAGGGGGTGGCAGTTAACACTTGAATACATTATAAAAATAGGCAATTGCAATCCAAAAGGTGTTAAAAACCTTTTAGCAGAAACGAATGTTAAGCAAGGTTTTCTTGCTAGTGTGTGCTACACAGTGTGAGAGGGCTGCCAGTCCATCATATGAACATGAATGTGTGGGGGGAAAGGAGGTAACTACCTGGTATTGGCAGTTGTTGGAGGAAATTGATGGGGAATTCCAAGTCCCAGACGATCTATGGGGAACGGTAATTGGTACCCCATGAGAGGAAAGATGGAAAAATTCTTTTTCTTTACTATACAAAACAGTAAAGCCTTCATGGCTAAGACGAAACCATCTATTCTCTGCACATCGTGCATATATAACCCCACTGAAATTATCCAAATATTTACCAAATAAAAAATGTAACAAATGCAATTGGCCAGGGGCCTGTGACATACATATGTTTTTTGACTGTCCAGACATCCAAAAATTCTGGATTGACGTAAAGGAAACGTTAAATTCTATCCTAAATACATCCCTAGAAATCACCCTTTCTCTCGTCATTTTTGGACTGGAAGATAACATCAAAGGACTGGCAAAGTCCTTTCTCTTCTACGCAATCCTATTGGCGAGAAGACAAATTTGTATAAATTGGGTAGAGAAGACACCCCCATTACACTCTCGGTGGCTTTCCTCCTTATACGAAACATCTAAAATGGACCTAAAAAGAACAACTAGTAAGAGACACATGGCTTTTTGGAATCTTCTAATTAATTGGAGATGAACCCGGGTTTTTCTTTTTTTTTTTTTTTTTCCCCGGGTCCAATGATTATGCCTCTTATACTCTTGGACCAGGGCCAGCCAAGTTGTGTTGAAGGTCCTACAGGTTGAAATACACCTAGATTGAGTAAATAATTCTTCTTATGGGACATCTCTACTACCAAGATATCAAATCACGTCTACAAGCCGTGCAAAAAAATAAATGTGTGGGGTTGATCAAGCAAGATAGCCTGAAGTTAACCGTGTCCACAGCTAGTGAATGTCTAGCTAACTTCACAAAATTTATAATAAACGGAATTTCAAACTTTCATGTACAATGTCACAAAAACAACAGTATTCAAAAATAATGTCACCACAAATTTTCATTCAAATGTGTGAGTAATTACTTTTGATGTATCACTAATCATGATGTAATAATTATTTCTGGAATCTACTTGAAGTAAAGAGTCAACTTCTTTGATTTCAATATCTAGGAATTCAATTTTTCCATCTCCAATATTTTCTGTGAAATGTAAGTTCACATCGCATAGATTTATCAATTGCAGGAACTCCTGGAGTTTCACAAGCTCGTCCTTCCAAATACACAGAATATCATCAATATACCGAGTCCATTGGTATATCGACTCAAAAAACGGGGCTACCTCATTGTATACAAATTGGTGCTTGAAGAATGCCATGTTGCTAGGTGGTTGAACATGTGAATCGGGTCTCTAATATACATAATTGTTTTGTTGGTCATTCTTGATCTTTAATATGGATGTTGTTGGCTTTTGGCATCACACAATGCAATCATGACCGCTGCAGGTTTTCTCTTCCGCATCCCCTCGTTTGCTTTGTTTGGCCTGGCTTGGCTCCGCCTTCCCTACCATGTGCTAAGGTCAGATGACCTTTCCTCATTCAAGTATTTAAACGCCCCGGTTTTTCGCGCCAACGGCTTTCCGGCGTCTTTCAGCCCCACCGATATCGGGAGGCTGTCATACTCAGATAAGAGCTGCCAGGATTTTCTGGACCGTCTCATACCGGTAAGAATAGTACGAAAAATCTCAGGGGCATATTATCAAGGGGGTTTATCTCCGCTTTTTTGGCTTTAAAAGCCAAGAAAACGGAGATAAAATGATCTCCCTATTACCTAGCTGTCGCTAACACCAGTTAGCGACAGCTAGTAGGAGATAGCGACCATCTTGGGCCCCACTTTGCATGTCAGTGATATTTATCACTAATGACATGCAAAGTGGGCGTGCCAAGATGTTAGCGACTGAAAACAGTCGCTAACATCGCTATCTCCTATTACCAACTTTTGGAGATATTCGCGCTAAGCGCGAATATCTCCAAAAGCTAACACCTGCCCTGAGAAGTTCTTAGCCATGTTATCCAATGGGAGGTGGATAACATGGCTAAGAGCATTAGCTCGGTAATGCATGAATATCGCTGACTTTTCAGCGATATTCATGCATTGCGGCGATTTTTATCGAATTTGCGATAAACCTTGGTAATACCAAGGTTTATTTGCGGTAAAAATCGCCGCAGCCCAGCGGTAAATGTTTGTCTCTAACCAAGCAATAGCGATAATTATCGCTATTGCTTGGTAATATGCCCCCTAGTTTTAAAAATACTTGGGTGTCTATTATTATCCATAAAATTGGGGTAATATGTTTATCATGATGCATCATAATGGCATACACTTCCTACAAAGTAGAAGCTTCTGCTTTTTCATGATAAGTTTGGAGAATGTATTTTCTGTTTTTAAGTTAATCTGCCACCTGGCAGGCCCTCTATACACACTCATTATCATCAGAAATAGTCTAGTTTTCTTTGCGGACAAGTTGTAATTCTTTATACTTGTGCGCTCATGGTTCTGGTTGAAACCTTAGTTTCTTGATCGCAAATGAGAATTGCACCACTTTATTTGTCAGCCTGGCAATATGAATAGCAACTTGGTTGCGAACACTTTCAATTAATGGACACATCATTTTTGTGGTTTAATTTTTAGTATCCATTTTAACCATCTGAAGGACTAGCAGCTCGTCCGTCCTGCCACATACATTTTTTTGGGCAGGTATGGCAGCTATAGCAACAGACTTAACTCTTGTCATTCTTAAGGTCATTCTTTTTAACATTTGGTGTTCTAGGTCTGTCTTTTTAGGTTGAGCTGGTGTTAGCAGCATGAAGCACTGCATCCAGCGAAGCCTCTATTGTTATCCACTTGCTGGGAATGTGGGACAGGGGATGGGCACACGCAGGGCCGTCGGCGATTTCTGCATGTGTGCACGCACAGCCACGCGCCGTGCACATCTCCTGTCCCACTTCCAGAGCGAGTCAGCCTCCTGCAATCAATCACACATGCACACACACACACACACACCCACACACACAGACACCCACACACGTGCACACACACAGACTCACAAACGCACCCCCCACCCCACCCCACTCACCGGGCTCTTTCCTCGCTGCGCTGCTACAGACTCCATCACTCCGCCGCATCACCTGGCACATGCGGGGCTCTCCCTCGGGCATGGGAGCCCCACAACCCCACTGCTCCTCTGGGACAGCCACTACATGGGTGCGGACTTCCAGCAGAAGGCGGAAGTCCCGCCCCACGAGGCGTGATGTTCCTGAACTTTCGGTTTTCGGCTGGCGCGTTCAGCAGCAGTAGTGAGCTGGTTCTATAAGTGTGAAGGGGAAACGTGCGACTTTCGTCATTGAAATAGTAGGAAGCGCATGAGTCCCTTACGCCATGAGTTTTGGTAAAATGGTTATCCGAGAGATCTGGGTAAAGGACTCCCTCACGCCCCTTCCCATTTTACACCAGTCATGCCCTGGTGTATCTACGGCTTTAACACCTCCTGGGAGCATGAAAGGCTAGTGCAGCGCTGGGATTAAAAGCGCTGCACCTTTTATTCAAAATAGTACCACATTATGACAGCCAATTTAACACTTTCTATATATACACACATCTTGCCCCCACCAATTTTCAATTCGCACCCCCCTGCAGCAAAAAGTCCTGTTAGTTCAGAGTCCACAGCTGCCCATCCTGTCCCCCGCCCTGCCCCCGCCATTACACCACATGGAGCTGCTTTACTGTAGCCCTGTACCGTTTATCATAGCTTCACGCTAAAGTAAGGGTCTGGGAGGAAGAGGGTACTCAGGAAAAGTCATCAACCCTTCTCTTCGCCACTGCATGTCTTGTGATGGGAGCGGGGACTTTGCTTCCCCTATCTCACTGCCCCATTACCTTACGCTAATGCATAATAAAGGCCAGATGAGCGTGCTTTGAGGTTTATGGCCAGGGAATTAAAGGCTGCTCATCTCACACCTGTATGCCTGACACGGCACAAGGCTGGGTCGTCTCACCCTTTCATCAGGCGAATACATCTGCAGGTCTGATCCTGTTTTCCAAGAATGTTACCCAGAGGTAGCTTAAGGGTTCTATGGTACACTCAGACGTCGCATCTTGAAATTTCAGGAGGTTCAAGAGAAGCCAGCATCGCTCAGTGGCGCAGAGTTTTCAAATCTGCAACTTCACAGAAAAAAAATTTGCATTTACCGTCACTATTTATCAGAATATTCACGTCAGGGTCGAAGGGGGGCAATTCTGCTAATTATATTTCTGGTAGAGGGTATTGTACAAACTCCGGTTTCAGTCGGTGAAGGGAGCACACATTTTGAAAACTTTACACAACTAAAGCTTCTCCTCGTGATCAGGAGTATCCCTAAGTTACAGCACAAGGTCAGCGCCCCAGTCCTCAAGAAGCCGACCATTTCATATTCAGGGCGACAAAGTGTAGCGTCCACAGCATGGTGACATTTCGAATGTTGGAGGCACCCTACAGAGGAGGGTATAAAGTGTTTCCTCACCTTGTTAGTGGTAATAGTCACTTTATAAAACACCCATACTAATACCACAGACCCAGATTTCTTTGCAAAGTTCTAAGAAATCTCCGCTGGGCTGGACGTGGTCCTCAAATGGTGTTCTCAGCACAGGCGCGACCGCTGTGGAAGGGCTGCTTATAGCCAGCGTATTGAGGCACCTATGCCCTGAGCCATGCACACCCCCTCACACCCCCACACCCGCACACACCCTCACTCACCTTCACCCACCCTCACTCACCCTCTCTCACTCACACCCTCACTCACCCTCTCACCCTCTCACCCTCTCACCCACCCTCACCCATCCTCACCCACCCTCACCCACCCTCACCCACCCTCACCCACCCTCACCCACCTTCACCCACCCTCACCCACCCTCACACACCCTCACACACCCTCACACACCCTCTCTCACCCTCACTCACCCTCACACCCTCACCCCCTCACCCTCACAACCCTCTCACCCTCACTCACCCTTACCCCCTCACACCTCCTCACCCTGACCCTCACACACCCTCACACACCCTCACACATCCTCACACACCCTCACACACCCTCACTCACCCTTTCACCCTCACAACTCTCTCACCCTCACCTCCCACACACCCTCACCCTCCCTCACCCTCACACCCCCTCACCCTCACATCCCCTCACCCTCACACACCTCCTCAAAATCACACACCCTCACCCTCACACAGCTCCTCACCCTCACACCCCCTCACCCTAACACCCCCTAACCCTAACACCCCCTCATTCTAACACCCCCTCACCCTAACACCCCCTCACCCTAACACCCACTCAACCTCACACACCCTCACACCCTTGCACCCCTCACCCTCACACACACCCTCACCCTCACTCCCCCTCACCCTCACTCACACATCGTCACCCTCACACCCCCTCACCCTCACACCGTCACACACCCTCACACTCACACCCCCTCACCCTCACACACCCTCACTCACACACCCTCATCCTCACACCCCCTCATCCTCACACCCCCTCACCCTCACTCCCCCTCACCCTCACTCACCCTCACACACACACTCACACACCCTCACCAGCATAGCATAACAAAACATAGCATAGCATAACAAAACACAGCATAGCACAGCATAACAAAAAAAGCATAGGATAGCAAAACATAACATAGCATAGCCTATCAAAATAAAGCATAGGATAGCAAAACAAAACATAGCATAACAAAGCAAAACATAGCATAGCAAAACACAACAAAGCATAGCATAACATATAGCATAGCATAACAAAACACAACACAACATAGCATAGCATAACAAAACATAGCATAACAAAGTATTGCATAGCATAACAAAACATAGCATTGCAATACAAAGCATAGCATAATAAAACACAACAAAGCATAGCATAACAAAGCATAGCATAGCAAAACACAACGAAACATAGCATAGCATAACAAAACACAACAAAACATAGCATAGCATAACAAAACAAAGCATAGCATAAAAAACATAGCATAACATAGCAAAACATAGCATAACAAAACACCACAACACATAGCATAACAAAACATAGCAAAACACAACAAAACATAGCATAGCTTAACAAAACACAACAAAACCTAGCATAGCAAAACAAAACATATAATAGCATAGAAAAACATAGCATACCAAACACAACAAAAGATAGCATAACAAAACATAGCATAACAAAACATAGCATAACAAAACAAAACATAGCATAGCAAAACATAGCATAGCATAACAAAACATAGTATAGCATAACAAAACATAGTATAGCATAACAAAACATAGCATAGCATAACAAAATGTAGCATAGCATAACAAGGCATAGCATAGCAAAACATAGCATAGCGTAGGAAAACATAGCATAACAAAACACAGCATAGCATAGCATAACAAATGAAAGCATAGGTAGCAAAACATAGTATAGCATAACAAAACAAAACATAGCATAGCCAAACAAAACATAGCATAGCATACAGCATAACTCCGTGTCACCACAGCATCACTCAGGGGAACCACAACATCACTATGCGCTACCACAGCATCACTGAAGGCCACATCATCACTCGTTCGCCATCACATCACTCAGCGCCACCACAGCATCAATCTGTGCAACCATTCAAGAACACAAGGTTCACAGATATTCTCTCAATGTTTCAAGCTTTATTACAAATGTAACAAAAAGATGTTAATATTTCCCTTCTGTTCTTGGATTTTCGTCACAATAAAATACAATGAACACAATCTTTACAAAAGCTATTTACAAAACTTTAAGCTACTGCCATTATAAATTACAATAACTTTCATTTAAGTATTAATTATTTAAAAAAAATTAAAAGCCATTATTATTTGTAATATCAACACATGTAAGTCACGTAAATACAACAAATATTGCATTACAAATGCTGTAGGTGTCACATTTCCGAAAGTTATAACTATTGGCATTGTAAATGACAAAGCTATTAATTTCGCTATTTAAAAAAAAAAAAAGAAAATGTGTTGTTTACAATACCAACATCTCAACCTTTCCTAATGTGAGATCTATGACATTGCAAATGCTTGTTGTTTCAGGGCCTTTTTCCCATTTACTAGGAGGAACCCGCAGTTATAATAAACACCTTTTCTTGACAAAGGTCGCCAACAGTTTAAGGTAACACACAGTCCATCTGTTTCTTTATGTCATCTCTCCATATTTATGGACGCGCCGAGATAGTAATGGAAAGTTCCTTTTCATTTTGTCTCTGTCTTGGTACACCCCTTTAGAACCCCACAGATGCATCCTGGTTGACAAGTATTTCTCTTGATGAGTCAATATTTTACTTCGACGCTTTTCTATTTAAACAGCTTTTTTTTCTGAGTGTATTCGCCTGAAATACATGGTAATATATCTCTGTTTCCATTGTTTTGTTATAGATTTCCTAGTTAACTTTCAGTATTTTGTGCATTCCATGCACACTTTGATTATATGTATATTTTCTCTGTAGAATATTTTTCCTTAGAGAGTACATAATCATTCATCTTCAACTCAGGGACACTAACCATCATTCCTTGGTAAGGGGTATTTCTGTACTGCCAATATGGAATTTATGCAAAATAGTGTAGATCTTTATTAACATTGGTTTTTTGTCTGTTCGCATACACATTGTCATTTGTTTTTGTGAGATTATTAAATGTTTGTATTTATATAATTTCATGTTATTTTCATTGAAGATAATGTGAGACTGTATCTTTTAGTTTAAATCATGGGTCTTTGTAACAATATGAAAATATGATATTATGTACAATAGTGACACTTGCTATTTTTATACATGTGTTATATATACAATATTCCTAACAGAGAACAACATTCTGAGGTGGAACTCCTGATGAAGACAGGTTTCTGTTGAAATGCACGTAGATACACTGTGGAAACCACCCAAAGAGTCAATCATTCATCAATTTGTTGTTTTTTTGCTACATCCGTACAAATCCTACCATGATTTTCAAAAAGATCATATATATCAATATGATCATATGTATGTAGTATGCTTGTGACTGTGAATGAATGTGGTCAGAATGTTGTGTATTTGCCAGTCTCTGTGTGACATTGTCTTCTCTTGATATGTGTTTTTATATTTACACAAAAATAGATAAAGATATTTAATAAATTAACCTTTATATTTTTCTAATTTTCAGTGTCACTATTGTTTTTCACCTCATAATGATTTGAGGGATTTAACTGTTTGCAGTAGCCCTAGACATTAATTTAAATGTTCTTTGCCTTTCAGTCTTAAATACTAAACTATGATATTAACCTACATCTACTGATTTTGTCTCATTATTTTCTCATGGGTAAACCATTTGAGTAACATTTTTCCTTTTTCTGCATTGATACATTTAGTTTCCAAACCTTAACCATAAATTTGAATGTAGCAATTATCTTATTCCTGGTCCTCATTAGATAATTGTTTATCCTCCGAATATTCAAGTCCCTTTCAGCACAGGACAAGATCCACTGGAGACCAAGGAGATATGGTAGGTAGCCAGAGGTTAACGGAGATAAGTGTAAGACAGTTAAAGAATAAAAACAGAAAGGCTCAGCACACCAACGCTACAACTGTTTTTCTGGTAGCGTTTTGGATGGTTTAAGCTGTCTGGCAAAACTGGAACATAAGGGGGATGCATATTAGGATCACTATAGATTTACTCAAACCCACAGTTCAGTTACATTTGGCCAAATGCCAGTTCTGAAGAAAAGCAACAAGATAAGTGTTGTGAGAATTAATAGGGTTGTAGATATTGTTGCTTAAATGTGTAATTAGTGATAATTAGTAGAGCAATGTTTTATAGTGTTTAATGTTTAAATAAGTTTTGTTGAGTTGAATTTGTTATCAGGTCCTAAGTGTCCTAAGATCCTGGGATATACACTTGAGAGTGGTCTCAGTGTGGCATACACTGAGTAAGTTTGTCTGCTGTTTCAAAAGTGCTGTGTGTGAGACGTCATTTAACAGTACCACCAGAGAAGAGTACTTTGTCAGAGTGTGGAATTAAAAGTTTTGGGATTTTTGTCAGACTGCATGGAGATTAATTGTAAGCATTTGAGGTAAAATCAAGCTCGTCAAGATTTTGCTCAGTTTGTGTGAATAAACCATCTCTGATTGATTTTAGTGGAGCAGACAAGAGTTTATTTGTGATTATAGTGTATTAATAAACCGTATAGAGATCAGAGTTGGAAAAGAGTTGGATTTTGAAGGAGGGGTTTGCTGCTGCCAAAAGTTGTCTGACATCATAGAGTGTCGCACTTTGATAGGACTGTTGGTGTGAAACCGCGCTAGGATTTGTTGATGGTGGCACAGAACAAGGAACTGTTTGTTAGAAGATCAAGTGAAATAATTTGTAACCGAAATTAGAAAGATTTCCCAAATTCATAACATTTTTAAAGAGTATAAAAATAGTGATACAAGGCGATGTGCCTGTACCTACTAGAGACGGGGTACCCATACCACCCAAAGGCACGCCTGCTTTATATTTGACCTAGAGAAAGGTTAACATACATGCACATGGTTTGAGAATTAGGTGAAGTATACTGAAAAGGATGGACTTTTAGCTTTCCTCAATATGGTACAATTTACGAATTCTTGAATATTTGAGGAAACAGATGAATGATATTAAACCCCCTTTGTGATCTGTGCAATACGAAGCCCTTGGAGAATAGGAGAAAAGACATGGCAGGGAAAGCATAAATGTATCCTGTATTAATTGCAGAAAAAATTGAAGGAGAAAATTGTAAAAAAAAAGAGAAAGCATCTTGAGAGTTCTCACACATAAACATTAACAGATGAGAGTGATAATGAGTTAGACGTTGAGTTTCTAAATGAATTATTGATGAATTAACCTCCACCATATAACAAACAGCTCGATGGTAGAGCAATGTTCAAAGCCCATTTTATTTCCTTGTATTTCCACAATCTGCTGCACTTTAATAGGAGGTGCCTGGCTAATTGAAACTGGGCGCCATTTTAAAAGGGTGAAGTACCCATTTTAATGCTTTATGTTCTATTGTTGTTCCTATTATTTTGACTTCTGCTTAATTTACCAGTAGCGTTTCCTGCTGTGGGAGCCTGGGGAGAGACAACCGGGGTGGCTGGACCTTGCACATTTAAGTTCTCCTTACCTATTTTCCTTTGCACTCTGCAAACGCAGGCTTTTGAGGTCACACCCACTATTTGTGTCCAAACCTTTTTCACTCCAGTTTGGGATATCACACTCAGCCCCACTTTATTTAACATCTATGTAAAACCTTTGGCCTCGCTTAACAGATCGTTCAGCCTGGATCTGTGTCGTACACAGATGATATAGAAATCGTGGTAGCCTCATCTGCTTCAAATCATCAGGCAGCATCCAATTTCCATGACTTAATGTCTGCATTATAAGACTGGATGATTATGAATTGCTTGAAATTAAATGCAAATAAAACAGAGGTTATCATGTTTGGAAAATCCCCCTCCCTATGGACAGCAGCCTGTTGGCCAATAGAACTAGGTTCACTCCCTGAACAAGTATGTAAGGTTAAAAATCTTAGAGTAATAGATGATAATAAGCTGACCTTCAAACTACAGGTAAATTCTGTTACGTCATCAATATTATATGTTTTAAGTATGTTAAAAAAGGTTTTCCCTTTTATCCCACAAAATGCCCAAAAAACAGTAACTACGGCTCTTATATTTTCCAAAGTTGACTACTGTACTGAGTTATATTAAAATACACAGCAGCAACCTTTGAATAGGACCAAGTCCTGAAAAATGCAACAGCAATACTTCTTTTGGGAATCCCAAAACACCAGTCAGTCACACAGGTGATCAAATGTCTTCACCGGTTGCCTGTCAAACAGCGCATCAGATATAAGGCTCTTTGCCTCGCCCACAAGGCTCTCCAAGGAGAAGGCCCTGAGTTTCTCAAACAGGCCTTTATATGGTACATACCTGGAAGGGGCCTAAGATCTGCGGGCACTCGCAAGTAGTTGAAAAGATTCAAACGATCTAATTGAGGAGGAAGTAGTTATGTACATTCCACTGCTAATGAATGAAATGCCCTTTCTTCCTCAAACAGATCAATCTCAAACATTTTCAGAAAAAGCCTAAAGTCATGGTGTTTTCCCTTATAGTGCTCCTTAATTTTCCCTACTAATGCCAGCTTGACCCACTATCACTGACCCTTAAGCTCCTATGCCACACACGAATGGCCAAGCTCAGAAATACAATGTGAATATGGGTTTCCATACCAATGATCCAATTGATTCAATCACAACGTTACTCAGCAATACTTTATACAGATTGATGAGAGTGATTCTGATTTGTCCCAATGACGGTGCCTGAAAGGGGAGGAGGAATGCCTGCTTAGCGCATCCTTAGAGGAAGACCAGAGCGGTCCTTATGTAGGTGGTGAGGCAAACAGAACACCCATTTTGTTCCTTGTCGACACGAGTGCTACCACTTCCACTGCGAAAAAGCTGAAGTTCCCAACCTACTCCTCGCGGGAGAAAAAATCCAAGGTGTAGGAGTTTCAATTCGATTAATATCAAATCCTCTAACAGAGCCTGTCAAGGTACAAATAGGGTAATTTGAGGATCTGCACAAATTTGTGATATGCAACTAGAAGTCCAGTAAATTTATTGGGACGAGATTTGCTGTGCAAACTGAACTGTTCCATTTATTGCACTCCAAAAGGAATTGAATTTCATACCAATGACAACACATTATTTAAAATGACAAGACAAAAAATTGGAGCTGAAAGTTTTTTTCCTTTACTGACTAGTGGTGATCTACATTTGGGTTTGATACATACTGTGTTACCTGATGTTTGGGATTTCACAGGGAAAGATATTGGTAGTTAAAGGAGTGTCCGCAATACAATTTACTTCGAGGCCAAATGCAGTATTTCCTCAAAATTCCACTGTATAACCGGAGCCCAGAGACAATTGCAGGTATTACATCCGTAATTGAGTCATTGACTGAACAAGGAATTTTGAAAAAAATAATAGGAAGTTCATGTAGCTCACCTATTATGAGTATTTAGAAACCAAACGGGAAGTATCGAATTGTGCAGAATTTGTGCACTGTTAATAGCATTATGATGCGAAGTTGTTTAGTCATGGTGAATCCAGCATTGACATTGTATCAGATTCTATGTGAAGCTGAATGGTTTTGTGTCACTGATTTGAGTCAAGCCTTATTTTCTATTCCTTCGCACCCAGATAGCCAATTTTTATTTGCTTTCCGGTTCTGAAACTGTGTCTTGGCAATGTGCTGAGTTCCACAAGGGTATACAAAAAGTCCTTCCATCTTTAATCATTAAGCCGATATTTAAGAAGAAGGTAGAGTGATTTGTAATGCCAAATCACTCTGTGCTGGTTCAGTACATTGACAACTTGTTGGTAGCATCAAGCATTCAGGAGGCTTGTATATGTGACACCATTGCCGTACTGAATCATCTGACAGTGAGTGGACGTAAAATGTCACCAGCGAATTTTGCAGGAAAGAAGTCCTTTATTTAGGACATCACTTTGAGAAGGGAGCCAGAAAGGTGTTGGAGGATTGGATTACTGCCATTCTGCAGATTAATTCACCAAGCAACCAAAAGGAAGTTCGTATGTTCCTGGAAATGGTGTTTTTTTTTCGACAATGGATTCCAAATTGCTCATTGACAGCCAAACCACTTCAGAGACTTACACACAAAGATGTGTCAGATCCTTTTCCATGAAATGATGAATGCATGCGCTCTTTTAATGAACTGCAAGAGAGTTTGTGTCAAGATCCAGCATTGGGAATGCACAACTTCAACAGAAGTTGCTCTCTGTTCTGCATTGAGAGCGAAGGCTGCCCTTTATCAGTTTTAACGCTGATGCATAGAGCTGCGCGCAGACCTATTGAATATTTCTTAGCTACGTTAGATCCTGTAGCTTCAGTGTTTCGTGGATGTTTAGAAGCTGTTGCTGCTACATGTGAGAGCATTGTGATGGGTCATCCATTGTAAGTGCATGTGCCACATTCTGTCGAGATTTTTCTTACTCGTACTCAAACAAAACATCTCACAAGCGACCCACTAAAAGAGAACTGATGTTCCAGAATGTAGGCTGATGTCAACTGTGGAAACATGGGAAGAAATACCAGCCTTGCAGGATGAAGTGTCAGTAACTGAAAGTCAAGGGTGGATCAGAGCAGGATGTACACAAATACAGGAAGATGAGGTGTTGGTATACACAGATGAAAGGCGAGTTCTACCTGATAGTTTGTTGTTGCCTATGGCAAGAATCTAACATGGTGCTGCACATGTTGGGAGAGATGCTGAAATTTGTCTTTTTCAACAAAACTGGTTTAATCCTCTATTCAGAGCAGTTGCAGAGGTGCTGTGCCAAACGTGTGTAGTGTCAACACCATATTGCGGGAAAGAAAACATTAGTCACAATGAGTCATGTCGGGAGATCTGGAGGACCCTTTAATAGGATTCAACTTGATTTCATTGAGATGCACCCTTGTAATGGTTTGAAATATCTTCTAGTGATTGTGTGTCTGTTTTCTTGTTTGGTGGAGGCCTACCCAACCAGGCGTAAAGACAGCTTTACTGTAGCAAAGCTCCTCCTTGGAGAACTTATACCACATTTTGGATTTCCAACTTCTTTAGAATCAGATTGGGGAACTCATTTTAATAATGAGATACTGAGAATGCTCTGGACAGCCTTACAAATTGAGCAGAAGTTACACTGTGCACATCGACCAGAAGCCTCTGGAGTGGTTGAAGAGGTTAACGGAACCATGAAATCCAGATTGGCGATAGTTTGTTCCTCTGTCTCTGAAATGGCCTGATGATTTTCCATCGGTGTTGATGAGTTTGAGAAGTACACCAGACAGAAGAACTGGACTGTCCCCACACAAAATCAGTATGGGGAGAGCTATGAGACAGCCTGTAGTCCCAGCAAATGAACTAGTGAATATTACTGATGATTTGGTGCTTTATTACTGTAAAGGATTGCCTGATGTGGTACATTCTGTGTCTCTGCAGGTTGGGGGAGTTGCCACTTCACCTCAGCAGGAGCAGTGCAACAACCTTAGTCCCGGGGTCTGGGTTCTGGTGAAGAAACACATGCACAGATTGAGTTTGGAACCTCATTGGCCATACCAAGGAACCCTTGTTATCACAACTGCTGTTAAATGTGGTGGTCTGCCTAATTCAGTACATGCTGCCCACACTCGCCAAGCCCCATGTCTGCTTTAAAATGCTGTATCTGTAGTGGATGTACCAGTGGTCACAGTGAGACATCCAACTCAGGGTCAGTCACACAGTAGAGGGGGCATCAGCTACTGGGTCTCGAGGTACTGGTTCAAGTGAGGGTTCAAGAGAGTCAGTCCCTGTTGATATCAAGGTTCATGGAGAAAAAGACCTGACTAGGTGAAATGCCAATCAAGTTGTTGGTGAACAGTGCAACTGAAACACAAGTGATAAGTGGACCAAAAGAACAGACATATTGAGGCAAATTCTGACAGAAAGCAGAGTGCCCTCAATTGTTATTGAAGTCTTGATTCTATCAAAACGGAACAATACTGAGGATAAAGTGCCAACAGTAAGGAGGTCAATGAGAGTCAAGATACCAAATTGATGATATGCTGCACCTGAATTGACTTATTTAGAAGCAGCCAATCACTGGGAAAAAGCATAGCAAGATTTTTGCTTCAAAGATTCGATGTCACAAAAACCAAAGTGAGGAACTGATATAATAGAGGGACATTATCAGAGCATAGTAGAAATTAAAAGGTCAACACAAATCTGAAAAGATGTATGTAAGCTGATATATGCCACAAAAACCCGAAATCGGTAAACCCTAATGGTGACAGAAAATGAAACAAATCTCAACTAAGAGCTCACTTGCAAAATGTTAACAGAAACTATGAGATCCACCTCTGGAGAAGTAGGAGATCCAAATTGGGTATCTTTAAAATGTAAATGTATATGTGCTTGTTTGCTAGCTGCTTTTTCTATAATTGTTTCATTTCTTATCATCTTGAATGTTCCTCACTACATCTATACAAAAGATGCTACTAAACCTGCTACCGTTACTAGCCCATTAGTAGATAAGAATGATGGAGTTGTGATTAACACATTAACTGACAAAAAATTACATCAAGATCAATCTATTAACAATTTCTCTCTAAATGTCTTTACTAATTTATTATATGAGTACCTGGAAACTATGGATGCTCAAGATTGTTGTGTTGCTTGCAATTACCTACCTCAGTTGTAGAGGGGATGACCTGCCTCTTACTTATGAAATTCCATGCAGTGTAATAACTAGTTGTTTTATTGCAATGGACAATTTCAATACTACTACTTAAATTCTGACTTGGTATTCTCAAAAATACCAATTAAGAAAAATATGAACATAGTACCAGATACAGAAACTGCTGAAATAATGGGTGAATATTTCCAACTGACACAAAGTATAGATACAGTTTATGCACACAAACATAATTTAACCTTCTATTTACATAATGTAGAAAAAGAATTTATCAACTCAGTTGAAGAAAAACGTGGGGAAATAAAGAAAAAAGCCCTAAACTCAATCAAAGATTCCACCTTGGGGACACTGGGAGGGTGAAATTAAAAAGGGTGATGCACAATCTGCAATGGCTCTGGATTGGCAACATAGGGGAAAGCTATGCATATTACGAGGTAGAACAGAATTTAACAATACATTTGTTGGTTCCAGGGAATGTGATCATACCTTCCAAATTGTGGGAGGGTGGGGACTATACCTTGAAGGAGTAGATCCTGTATCCCCAGGAGTGTATTACATCTGTGAGAAAAAGGCCTATTATAGGCTACCAACATATTTGTATGGATGCTACTATATGGGAATAGTATTTCCCAAATGTATTATGTGGGACACACAGAGTTCACCAACAAATTGAAGCATACACGTTTACGAAGGGGAGTAAGTGCTGCAAAATAATTGGGAATTTCTTTGGTGCAATATTGCCATCAGTTTGGGTAATTCTAAATTCTCACAAAGTTCAAAAACTTTTCACTGTAGTTGATAGTTTATCAACTGATACAGCTGGAGCTTTCCTTGCCATTGACACTGAAATGGATGCTATCAGATCTATGGTGTTACAAAACAGATTTGCATTAGATGTCCGTCTCGCAAAAGAGGGCAGAGTTTGGTGGATGCGGAAAGTTCAACAGTGTTGTACTTATATCCCTGACAAGAGCAAAGATTTGCGGGGATATATCAGCATTGTTACCCATTTAGGAAAAGGTTTGTGTGAACTTAAGGCTGGTGGAGCTTGGGAATCAATTTGGAAAATGTTTACTTCTGTGGGAAAAGGGTTTGCAACTTTGGGAGATAGTTTAGTGGGGAAAATACTAACACCCGTACTAGCTATTGCTATCTGCATATTAATAACAATATTATTAATCAGATTTTTAAATGCATGCAAACAAAGAAAGGAACTGGAGAGTTGAAAAGAAAGAAATCAGATATTGAACTAGAAGAAAGACAATGTGGATAATATGAAGAATTGAAAGCTCTAGAATGATCTAGTCTAAAACATATGAAGACATCAGCACTATAAATGTGACATCAGATAAGATTTAGATGAGTATAATGGCTCAACTCCCCATCAAAGGGGCAATTGATAGAGAAGAAGTTTTCCGCTTACTAATTTGTGGGAATTTACAAAGAAAATAACTTGTGGCACTACATTACATGAAGGATGACAAACATGTTAAGCTCCACTTTTATTTAGAACTGACAAAATGTAATTCAGAATTAGATAATGCATCGTAAAAGCATGCAGAATGCTGGAATGTGCTCATTCTGCATTTTATATATCCTGAATAGATGTGAATTCCTCCCAAATAATGAACTACGTCGATACGGTGGTGTACAGCTGGTGTATCGCTGTGCAAATGTGAGACTGCTACGATCTTACCTGAGGCACTTCTCTCCCTACACCTGAAACGCCGAGAATGCTGAAAGCGCTGCAGAGTGGAGCTCAGAGCACTGGGGGAGAGCGCGACCTTGTGGCAAGGTTTGGAGGTACCGGCATTGTTCAGTAAGAGGAAAAAAGCGAAGAGTGGAGAGTGGAGAGAGACAAAGGGAAAGGGCTCGAAAGCCCTAAGGAGTGAACTGGGATATCTCTCGCTTTTACGTACCTAAAAGGGCCTCTTTCATAGAAGTAGAGAGGATGTGGCAGTCCTTTGTGTCCAGATTTGGGCGTTTGGTTTTAACGTCTGGGCTTCTTTACTGGAAACTTGGGAGGCCGTCTGCTGCCAGGAGGCCAAGCCTGATCTTCACTGTCACTCCAGCGACGGTAGCAGTGGCAACTTGTTTATCGGCTCCGCTACCAGTTTACCCCTCACCTCAGGAAGATGGCAGGAAAAATGGCTCCAAGGAGCACTCGAGCCAGAAGGAATGTAGAAGTAGGAGTGGGAACAGGAGAGGGGAATTCATCAAATATGCCGCCAAGCATATCGGATGGCGCTGGGAAGCTATCACATGTAGGCAGTTTCGAGAGGGGAAGAGGAGACGATAATCTTCTTGAGGCCCTTCTGGTGGTTGCTGAAGCTACTGAATCTGGTGCTATCTCAGAAGGTAGGGTCTCCTCGCTTAACGCGGCGCATATGGTACTAAATGCTGCTTCTTCAGTTACTTCTATTGCTATTACTACCAATGTTACTACTGCTACAACTGTAACTGTAACTGCTGCTGCTACAATTGTAACTGCCGCTTCTACAATTGTAACTGATACTACAGCTGATACTACAACTGCCACTGCTGCTCCCACTGCTACTGTCTTAAGGGGTCCAGGCAATGCGATAGACACTGGCGATGATGCAACAAAAGCCCTCTCTGCTAAGACTGTTACTAATACTGATACTGCTACTGTTTCGGAGCTTCCAGAACCTACCACCGTTAATGATAATATGGCTATGTCTCTGCCTCTGCCTCAGAAGCTGCTTCCACTGACTCCATCGGCTGCTGACGGCTGTTTGAAGTTAAACCATGCTAATGCCGGTGTAGAGGACGCAGAGATCGCGCACGATGGAACTACCCATCTCTGAAAAGAGTGGTAGAATTGGGGGCCAAAGTCTGTTGTGCTATAGATAAGGTCACCACGGATACCATGGACACCACCGATGTGGGCAGAGATGAGGAAGACCTGGAGGCAGATCCATTCGACGATATTGGCTATAATGAAGACACTATGGAACTTTCAAAGACATTTCCGGATAAAAAGGGAAAGGGAAAGGCAAAAAATAAAAGTAAGGGCAGCAAAAACAAAAAGAAATTGCCTGCTGGACAGAATGGGGGACAGAATGTCAGACAGAATATGACTACACCACGTGGGAAGCTAATCCCTGACAATAGCCCTTTGCGTAAATGGACACAGGCAAAAGGAGGCATCAAGAGTGTGGCATCACTAAACTCAGGAAATATCTCTAGCGAAATCACATCAGGAAAACCTCAATTAGTAGCATCGGTGGTGGATACCTCAGGTGGTGCAATCGTTATGCACCCAGTCTCTACTACGGAAGGATTTCAAGGTATCACAGATACCACTATAGGTGCACAGGAGGCAGCTGTAACAACTGATGGTGCAGGTGCATGAATAGCCTGTAATCCTGAGACTATGGCACCCCTCTGTGTTTGATACTTCAGTCGCTTAAGGAGGAAAGGAAAGAAGCTCAGTATCATTATACGCAGGTCCAGGAAAATAACAGCAGAGAAGGCGAATCAGCTGAGGAGTCTAACTAAGGATATCACAGAATTACAACAGAGGGTTGTTGTCACGGAGGAACTAACAACTCATACAGACAGTCTCATAAAGAAACATGATGACCAGACCTTGGCGATGCAGATCAAACTGGAGGACACGCAGAACCATCAGCGCCAACAAAATCTAAATGTTTTTGGAATCCCTGAAGGCTTAGAGGGGGCGGACCCGCAGTCCTATATGGTGCAACTTCTTCAGAAAGCCTTCCCTGAACTTGCTGATTCTGATTGGGATTCTCAATTACAGAGGGTCCATAGATTACCAACCGTTCTGAGGGGTAAGGGAGGGCAATATCCACGACCATTTATGATTTATTTTGGGAACTTTCTGTTGAGACAGGCAGTCGCACTGATAGCCCGACCTAACTCCCCGGTAAAAGTAGGAACCATAAGCTTCTTTGTTAGATCTGACCTAAGCACGGCCACGATGGACAGGCTTTGGAAGTTTTTGGCCAATATATAGATTCGATAAAGGCGTTAGATGTGCAGGCTTTCTTACAAGAACCTGCACGCTTAAAAGTTCTTAAGAATGGCCATACCTATTTTTTTGCAGGAGAGAAGGAAATCGAGCAGGCTATGGCTAAATGGAAAATGGAGACTGAAGCACAAACATAGAATGAGAGTCACAAATTACAGACTTCAGCAATTTCTCCTCTCTAATTCCTAATCTCTTATGTTTTCTTCTTGTCAGTATGACTTTATATTTAGTTTATTTTCAGTTTAGGCTTAGCTGCGGTCGTATTTGTTATCGGCATTCAGTATCAACTTGGTATTAATATATGCATTATACAAAGGGATGGATAGCTATATATTTTTGGCAAACTTAAGTACTAATTTAGGGAGTAGGGAAATATTTCTGGACATTAGATAAGGGTGTACGGGGGAGAGCACTATGGTTGGAACTCTGTAGGGGCTGCCTGGTTAGCGGCAGCTGGGTAAAGGAGGGAATCCTCTTCCAAGGGATAGCGGGGGGCTGGCATGGAGGGGGGGGAAGGGGAGCAAAACATTTCATCACTAGGGCACTGCAGGCTAGTATTATCTTTTGTTTTGATGTTATTTCTTCAACCTTCTTATATCTGAAAGGCAAGATAGCAAAAATAAATAAAGTAATGACTATTGAGGTACTAAAGGGGGTATGGGAAGGGCTAGGAATAACTATTATGTATCAGGTTAAGTGATTGGTCCGGAATGTGGCTGGCCTCAATTGTAATACTAAACGCAAGCTAGTTCTGGAGGAGTTGAGAATGTATCAACCCCATTTAATAGCCATACCAGAAACAAATGTTGCTTCTAAAGACCGCAACTTGCTAAAACAATTGGGGTACGAGATTATCACATGCACCACTCAATCAATATCTTTAAAAGGGGTAGCCATACTTAAAGACAAAAGGTTTGACTGTAGAGTGTTAAAAAGTCAATCAGATCAGCGTGGACGTTCGGCACTCTTTAATAAGCACTCTACGCAACCTAGAGGTGCAGCATATAGAGGCAGCTAATAAATATCAGGCTACTCAAGATACTCTGCTTCTATTATTAATAGACACAAGAGTATTAGTCACCGTCACTAGCCGACTAGACTATGTGAATGCCCTTTACGCAGGAACCACAGCCAAACTTCAGAAACGACTTCAGCGCATACAGAACGCCTCCACACGACTCATCCTCAACATCCCTCATCACAGCCACATATCGGCTCACCTGAGAAACCTGCACTGGCTCCCCGTCAGCAAGAGGATCACGTTCAGGCTCCTCACCCACGCACACAAATCACTTCACGACATGGGCCCCGAATACCTCAACAAACACCTCTCGTTCTACTCTCCTACCCGCCAATTCTGCTCTGCCAGCCTCCCCCTCGCAACCGTCCCGCGGATCTGCAGAGCCGCCACCGGAGGAAGGTCCTTCTCCTACCTGGCCGCCAAGACATGGAACTCCCTCTCCACACACCTACGACAGACCCATCTCACCTTCAGGAAACACCTCAAGACCTGGCTATTCGAGCAATAGCGCCCCCCCCCCTTCCCTTCAGCGCCTTGAGACCCTCACGGGTGAGTAGCACGCTCTATAAATGTACTGATTGATTGATTGAAGAAGACCCTGCAGGAAAAAATGGCATCTAGCTTTCCTAAACATCGACTGGAGAAATATGAATATGGTGAACAAATAGGGCAGATACTGGCTTATCAGACAGCAAAAGCAAAAGCAAAAACTAAGATCAGTGATATAAGGGGTTCAGACGGATATATGCACACTGAACTGTTGGCAATTTTAGAGCAATTTTCATTGTTCTATCAGAAACTCTATTCCCTTACATGGGATCCGAATCAGCAAGATATACTAAACTATATTGAGGACCGCGGCATATTACTTGCTGATGAGGAGGAAACAGCTAATCTAGAAGACCTAGTGTCTATAGAAGAAGTGGAACTGGCTTTATCAGTGCTACCAACTGGGAAGGCAGTCGGAGTTGACTCGCTGCCACAAGAATTTTATAAATCGTTTTAAAAGAATACTTATACTGCCTATGTGCAAAATGATACAATCTGTGGCAGTAAGCGAGCACAAATAGTATTTTTCCTAAAAAAGGGCAAATCTCCAACAGAATGCGGGTCATACCAGCCTATCTCATTAATTAATACTGACGCAAAGGTCTTTTCAAAGATCTTGGCAACTCGCCCAGCTCCACTTATGCCACGAATAGTCTCTGAAAGACAACACAGATTCATTACTGGGAGGGACACTCCTGCTCACGTCAATAAGGCTATTGGGGCATTTGACTATGCAGACAAAAAAGGGATTGATTTCGGTATGATATTATTAGACGCTGAAATGGCAATCGATCGAGTTAAGTGGGACTTCGTATGGGCCGTATTCATTAAAATTGGTCTTGGGGCTCAATTTCGGTCCTGTGTACAAGCTTTATATCGTAATCCAAAGGCCAAGCTGTCATATGGTGGAATGTGCTCATCTCCATTCCACAATTTGTGCGGGACAAGGCAAGGATGCCCTTTATCCCTGTTATTATTTGCTCTCTTTATAGAGCCATTCTTGGGCACACTACAAAAATGTGTACAAATCAAACCGCTAAGAGCTGACAAAATCAAATTAAAGATCACAGCCTATGCAGACGATATTGCAGTCTATGCAATCAATCCAGAAGAAGCTGTAAGGAGTATCAAGATAAAAGCAGACAAATTTGGCAAAGTTGCAGGCTACAAATTGAATGCTGACAATTCTCAGGTACTAACTACTGTGGGGATCCAGAACCTTGTTAATGGATCTTGTGTCACTGTAACTTACCTGGGAGTAAAGTTACCGGCTAATATTAATCAGATCATTGATTTAAATTATGCACACTTTTTAAAAGAAACTACTAAATTGCTAAAAATATGACATAGGCTTTCTTTAGGCCTGTTACGCAGATGTAACCTGATCAAAATTAAAATATTGCCTACATTCCTATTTTTGTTCCTTTCTATTCCTCTGAAAGTCCCCAACACATTCTTTAAAAAATTAGAGGGGGTTCTAAGCAGTTTTATTTGGCGATATAAAAAACCGAGGAGGGCAATCGAATTACTTAAAGCTACATATGATCAGGGTGGCCTTGGTCTCCCAGACTTTAAAATCTATTTCTGAGCCACTTTTATGGGCCGTTTTCGTAGATTGCTTGGCCTAGATCGTCTGATTTTGTGTTTAGGTTTATGCTTGGGAATCAGAAGGATACATTCTTATACGGGATTAGAGATCCAAACAATTTCAAAAGGGTAAAGTTCAAGACCTTAAGGGATATTGCTTCTATTTGGCAAGCAATATCTATTAAGTGTAATTTACCGATATTCCATAAAAATTACACATTGTGGGAGAATCCGACTTTCTCTGAGGTATTTAAGGATCAAGCGGGTAAAATTTGGGCAAACCATGGAGTAAATTGTTTGGGGGATCTATATAATGATAGAGATATTAAATCATTCGAAAATTTAAGACTGGCATATAAACTCCCAGCCCATTGTTTTTTTAAATATGTACAGATTAAAAACTATCTTGTCTCTAATCTGGCCGTAAAAGAAATAAGACATTCAACAATCTGGGATTGTATTTATGGGGAGAAGTCTAAATCTCTCATTGGCTCAATGTATGCACTCCTGTATAATCATAGACCATTGGGCAGTGAGAAATTAACAGAACGCTGGACTCAAACTTTGGGGACAACGGTCTCACCCAGAATGATCAAACAAGTACTAGGCTATGTTAAGAATTCAGTCCACTCTGTCAGTCTACAACTTCAACAAACACGCACTGCCTGCATGATGTATTATACCCCTGCTAGAATAGCCAAATGGGCCCAGGGAAATAAGATGGGGGATAAGGTTAAATGCTCAAAATGTGGACTGTATGCCGCTAACTTAAAACATATGTTTATGGAATGTCCAGAATTGAATGGATACTGGAGAAAAATTGAGCAAATACTTAGCTCAAAAATAGAATTGAATCATACACTCACTGATCTTGAAATCATGTTGGGATATAAGGATGATAACCCGGCAGTAGCACGTCCCTTCACGATCTTGATGGCTGCAGCTAGATTGGCTATTGCCAGGGCATGGGTCTCTACAACACCACCGGTGGCAGAGGATTGGTGGGCGATTATCTGAGATACCAATGTCTTAGAGGCCGCTCTGGTAAAGGCAAGGGGCATCAAATCATTAGTCAAATTAGAGGAGCTCTGGGGGCCAATGGCCCTGGATGGCTTAATATAGCTAGATCTGGCTGTAATACGAAATAAGAAGTAATACACCTAAAATGTTCGTAACTGCTCTTCTGTATGTATTTGTTATGTTATCATTCTCCCCCCTTCTTTTTGCCTCAATATCATGTTCTTATCTATGTAATAATTATAATATCTGCTTATCTATAAAAAATAAAATAAAAAACAATAGATGTGAATTAATAACACTTTAATAACATTTGATGCTGTGAATAGATAATCTGATAATAACAATAATTATTACATTCATAAGTGAGAATTAAACTTTTCACATGTTAGATATAAATAGTACATTAAAAAGTGTAATGTGTGCACCGAAAATGACAAAGTTCTACACGAGTTTGGCTAAAACTATATTTTCGTGAATCTTTCTTTTCATATGCCTATAAACACGTGTGCATTGATAACATATGGGCAAAGAAAACTCATATAATCTATATGTAAGTGATAGTAACATTTTCAAAAATGTATAGGTATCCTAGACTTCCCTGAATTAATTACAATATGACTGAAATTATACTAAAGCAGTTAGTTGAAAGATTAATGTTTCATGCTATGCAATGAGAGGTTCATATTTTAGCACCATTTCATCGTAAACAATCTGTTTCATGTAGGCCTCACATCTGGCTTCTTTATCTAAAAAGAACCTTTAACTTAATGATCTGGAGTCTCTGGATATTTTTTAGAAATTTGACACTGGTGTTCTATCTATCAATTGTTTTCTTTGACATTGTAGCAAAGTTTGATTAAACTTGCAGCAAAAATAGATACATGCTAGAAAAGATGCTTGAGAACCAGCAGACAGCAAGATGAGAGCATAAACTCATCTTCTGAGTGTGGCATTGTTCTTATAACCTAACAGTTTAAGGAAGCTACGTAACGTGGATCACTTACTTCTTCTGAGTTGTATACTTTTTACCTAATGCATCTTCTCATCCCATTGAAGGTGACAAAAGGGACAAAGTGGCCTGACAAATTTGGTGTTGCCAAGGGGTGTCACCCCAGAATTAATAGAGTATAATTGCTCAGATGGTCGAACTGATTGGAGAGACTGGTCTGGTTTGATTTGGCTCGCCCACTTTTCAGCTCTGAGACTGACAAGCACAACACGAACTGTGGAGTATTACTGCGATTTGCTCCCGGCTGGTATGCTAGTGTACTGGAACCTTTTGGGATGAAAGGTTCGTGCCATACGGCTGTGACTCTGACGTTACTGCAATGGACTGGGACATATTTCCTGTCTTAATAAACTGGAACTGGTCATTTGGAGCACACTCAACTTTCCTAGGGGTTTGTATGAGGCTCAACTGATAATCTCATTGATGTTGTAGATGCCCATGATCTCGCTCAGCTGAGGAAGATTCATATCACTGTCATCTTTGTAACTCACGTGGTGGTTTCTTATTCAACAATAATTAAGATTTTAGCATTCAAGATTTGTGTCATTTAAATGTTCTTTGCCCTTAAATCATTATTTCCTATTGGGTAAATCATTTGAGTAACATTTTTCCTTTTTCTGCATTGATAAATTGAGTTTCTAAACCTTAAATAGAAATTTGAATGTAGCAACTATCGTGTTCCTGGTCCTCATTTGATAATTGCTAATCCTCTGAGTATTCCAGTCCCTTTCAGCATAGAACAAGATTCATCGGGGAATCAAGGAGATTTTACAGGTAGCCAGAGATTAAAAGACATAAGAGTAAGATAGTTGAAGGATAGAAACAGAAAGGCTCAACACGCCAATGCTACAACAAACCCATTCACAAAATTATACTCTTACATCCCTTTATATGTGGATGAGGTGAGGTTGATAAAGTGCCATGGAATATCCCTTATTTTTGCCTACCGCACCATTTAAATTTTCCTGGCTATGAATCTAATGACACAATCTGACATATGCCTCATACCTATTATACTAAGACCCTCCTTTCTGAAATACAAGACATCTTTGATGTTTTTGTCTCTTTTAAAGGCATGCCTGTCGCAGACTTCGCCGAGTCAGGAACCAAGAAGAATAAAAGTGTCCAAATAGCACACTCGCTATTATGCCACTGACCACATTTCACAATCTGTACATCAAATTTCATTTGGGGAAAAAATGAGGATCTGCATAGGGTTTGGGAATAAAAGGATGAATTGGATTTGATGCATCCAATTTCACAGATTATCCCTTATTACTGCCCTTAATGTCACTTCAGGATTTCAGTTGCTTTGAAATGTTGAAATCCCGGGGGAAAACTAGCGAGCCTGTGATCTTTCCATATTACTCATTATCTTGAAGGATCTGAAAACGTCCGTCACCAGCCTCTTCGGTGATTATGAGTAACTCATCATGGGTGCTACAGAATTATTTACAAATCTGTATGCCTCCTATTACCAATATCACTAAAAGATGGTGACTATGCTTGGGTTTTGAATCTAAGTTATAAAGCTGAGTTTTAGGATTGGTTCTCAAACGTTCATACATATCTAAAGCAGGGATGTGCAGTCCAATTAGCTTAAACCTGAAAGGATGATTTGGACATTAAGGTTGTCCTGGGAACACTGAGCTCCGTTCAATCTACTTCAGAGATTTACGAGCATCTGCATATCAATGAGTCAGATCGTTGGCAAATATTTGACCTAAAGTTAGGTAACACATTTCCTTATAAAACAGTTTTCTTTTGACATGTTCAATTGTTTATTGCAACATTTTGAAATTATGAAATTTGAGGAATTCCAAATAACAGAATTTCTTAAGTTTAAATCAGTACATCTCAGAATTCACATTGTAAATCTTTGAAAGTGCTACATTCAATACCATATATCCCTGTGTTAAACAAACAAGAAAGAACATGTTGCTTCAGCTTTTCCTAGGTATTAGCACATACACATGTCTTGTCTATCTACGTAACCACTGTCAAAACTGCTTAAAGTGTCCCAATTATGATTAGAAAAATGAATAGATGGTAGCTTCACACTCTGATAAAAAAGTACTTTGTTTAGAGGTCATTCTATGTCACCATTTATCAATTAAGCTGTGAATGTGATGGGCACCCTGCACTGTATTGTTACTGCAACTGGCATGTAGCTATGTAGCCCATCAAATGAATCGGGTTTTCTTGTAAAGCAAATGCTTTTAGAAAATGTTCTGCTTTCAATGGTGCACTTGTGCTTCCACTGGCTTCTTCCCTGTTACGTTTCTTTTTTGTTTAATGGCTTTTTATAAATAGCAAAACAAGCCCAGATGCAGGTTTCTTGTCTCACTGCTCAAAAGATTCAGGTTGCATCTAGCTGAAAATATGTCTGGGAAATCTTGCCTTCCCAAATAGAGTGAATGTGTGCTGCCATTTGCACTCAAGTGACTATACCTCGGGGGGTGCAATTAGGAATGAGTTGCACAATGTAGCATAGAATAATTCTTAATGGCGAGGATGAATTAAACCATCTAATCCTATTCTTTCTGATTTCTAAGCAACACTGGGTGTACCAAAGCTTGCTGGCTATGTGCCAAGCTGCACCTACACTGATGAGGTCCAACAAAGTCAATGTATACCTAGGCTTTGTTCTGTTGACATACAGAGGGACCACAGCCTCAGTCAAGTACACTTTATTTGATTGTTAAAATCATAAAGGTATACAATTCAATGTACATACATTCCAAATGCAAGATAACACATAGTTAAAACAAATTAACAACAGGAATTATAAAAGGTACAATTGATTATAAAGATTTCATTTCAAGGAATGTAAACAGTACAAATGATAATAAATACATTTTCTTGTTAAACAAGATTTTTTTTCTTATCGCAGCTACCAAGAAACTAGCAACACTAAATATAACATAAGTGCTACCTAGGAGCTGAAGGTAAATTACAGCAGGCCTTACTTGAGTAAAGCCTTCCTTTCTTAAAATAGGTAACAAAAATGTATCCCTTTCCACAATAAAAAACCTGCAGAACATAGTAAAGTGCATTGTATTGTGATCTATTATCGCATTTACAAAATGGGGCTGCCTCCGGTTTCGCCCATTTAGGGAAGCTACCCAACTGGAAGTGGATTAAATTAAAACGGAACTTAGTCAACAAGAACCTATGAAATGGTTTAGTGACAATGGCAAGATATGGTTCCATTGAGGGGGAATGTAGAAGAAAATAATGACTTCTGACAGTTGGCTTCATCAATTCCCTTTCCTCTCGTGCCAGTCTGGCCCCCTCCATGAAATGTTTTTTGATCATGCCAATGTCCTCCCTCCTGATGCAAGAGGGTGAGTAAAAAAGTTCCGGGCGACCCATCTCAACTAAGGATCTTTTTATGTTCTCCAGCCAGGGCACCCTATTGGAATGATCTAAGGACATGACGTCAGCCATGATAGAGTGGTTCAGGGATAATTTGCTGTTCAACCAGGTCCTTAGCCAGAAGATTATTGGGGCTAGCTGTAACCTGTCGGAAACAAAATCCAACTCCAGCTCCACATGTGTCGAGAAGGTTGGGGTAGACTGAGGGACCGACAACAGCGATCGTAAAAACCTATTTTCCACCTTCTGGATGGTGTCTTCCTTTATGTAACCCCATAAAGGGGAACCATATGTTGCAATTGCAAAGCATTTGGTGTTATAGATCTTTAGCATTGCCTGCATAGGCCTGGCCCCTAGCCTTTTAGAAAACCCCATAGGTGAAGCAGTTGATCTTGCAACTGCTAGGCCTCTCGCTCTGACCTGTGGTCTCCATGAGCCTCTCTCGTCAAAGAGTACTCCTAAGTTGGGAAAAACGGCCACCCTCGAAACCACCTCCTCCTTGCATTTAAAAATCATCCTTTTTCCCTTTCTACAGTGGAGGCCTACTACCATGGTATTGGATTTGTTGGCGTTAATCTTTAAATCAAGTTGATCCATGAAGGCCCCGAAGGCGTCCAACAACCGTTGCAGACCGACACCAGTACGGGCTATAAGTACTGTGTCGTTCGCGTATAAAAGGCAGGTATTTTAGCCTCTCCTATACGCGGGAGATCACCCTGTACCACCTCCAGATAGCTGCTTAGGCCATTAATATACAGTGTGAAGAGGAGGGGGCCAGGATACAACCCTGGCGCACCCCACGCATGGACCTGAAAGAGGTCCTGCATCTACCCTCATTAGTGACTCTGATCTTAGCAAACAGTTCCTGGTGTAGTGATGCCATGAAGTTTACCAGGGCCCCGTCTATACCCATCTTCAAGAGGATGTCCCATAATTTGGTTCTGTTTACCAGGTCGAAGGCCGAGGAGAGGTCCATAAAGGCCAAAAATAAAGACCCCTCCTTGGCTACAGTGTATTTATCAAGTAGAAGATGTAAATTTGAACACTGCTCGACCGTACATCTCTTCTCCCTAAACCCCTACTTTCCACACTATCCCTTAGTTTCGTCAGAAGGACTCTGCCCAGAATGTTAATGGTAGAATCTAAGAGGTATATGGGTCTGTAACACCCAGGGTCCTCCCTCTGTCCTTTTTTGAAAATGGGTACTATGACTGAGGTGGCCCAGGAAATGGGGATAACGTTTTTTGAGGTTTCCAAAATAGCTGTCTCGACCTCGTCAGTGGTAAAAACTAGTGGGGCATACTCAAGAGTTATAGCTTGGGGGCCCTGTATCCCAGGCGATGGGTCTCCATACACTGTTTTAAAATGGGAAAGCCACCTGTCGTCGGGGACAACACAATCCATACGCGTGTTATCCTGACCAGAAAACAGGGGCTGATTTATCACTTTCCAGAACAGACTACTATCCCGCATAACATCGACTGAGAGTAACTTCTCCCAAGCCTCTTGCTTTAACCCCTTCCGTGCGGCCGCGATTTTTCCCGTGTGCGGCCGCCGGACGAACACGGGCGGGCCATGACGAACCCCAGCCGTCATCAGCACACGAGCACCGTAGTGCATGACGGCTGGGGTTCGTCACCAGCATGGAAGGGGTTAAGGCATCCTTACGCTCTCTAATAGCCTGCTTATATTCCCTCCTAAGGGTAGATACAGCCTCCCTGTTTCTCCGGTTACAGTTTAAGGCTGCTAGGAGTGCACTATGTGATTTAGAGCATTTGGAGTCAAACCAGCGATGTTGTTTATTACCACTCTTCCTCAACCTGACAGTAAGGGTGGGTGTAGTTCGCGTAGTAGCGCTACGCGAAGCTACGCTTCGCACTACCCGAACGTCACGTAGCACTACGCGAGCTGCGTAGTAGCATGTTCGCACTGTGCAAGATGCGTTTTCAATGATTGCACAGTGCGGACAAGCATCCGGCACTGTGCAATCATTGAAAACGGCATCTTGCACAGTGCGAGCTGTAGTTTTCTGCTGCTCGAGTAGATTATTACTCGAGCTGCAGCTTTCTCAATGCGAACTGGTAGTTTCTCATTGAGAGCGGTCGCGAGCAAGCACAACCACTCACAATGAGAAACCTTACCTCCCTGCGTTGAGAATCTCGCCGGGATGTAATTTTGCTTGCTCGCGGTCACGAACATGAAGTTCAGCACCGCGAACAAGCAAAAAATTAGCGCTGCACTATGCTACGCTGCACTACGCATGTTCGCACTGTGCTACGTGCAGCTCGTGTAGTGCGAAGTTGCCCAAACTTCGCAAACTCCGTGAGCGTAGCGTAGTGCTTCGCCCAGGCCTACCTGACAGTCAGCTGGTTTGAGATCTGTAAACAAATATCCTCATAGGCACCCAGGATTTCGCAGTTATCTGCACTAGGATTTTGGCAAATTGCCACCGCACTTTCTATATTAGGGAACAAAGCTTCATAGAAGTCATCAGGCACCACGCTAGCCCACTTGAGCCGTCTACCCTGGTCCACCACATTTAGTGATCCCACCCTGGGTTTACCGGGGGCGGCATAGAACCCATGGAATCACCCCAGTAAACTTCCAATAGGACAGGATTGTGATCGCTAAAAGGGGATAATAGAGTTCTATATGAGGCGACACTATGTAAAATAGCAGATGACACAAATATGTAATCAATAATGGAACCTGGGTCCGACCCTTTAAAAGTATTGAGCCTCGGAACGTCTGAACTACAGACAGGTTCCATCAAATTGGAATTAGCCAATAACTCCTCTAATGCCTCTCCCCCTTTAGAATGCTCAAAGTGCAGCCTAACAGTGGATGCTGGAATACCCCATTTGTGCAGGGTCAAGACGTATTTCCTTATGATTGAATCCTGTCTGTAGTGGTACAAGAAACAAGAAAGCATGAACATAAAAGCAGTGTTGATTAAACTCTATAGGATGAGATCATTAAAACATTCCATACATCAATTTTACTTTTCTCATTGAGTCACACTAAGTGGCATGGTATGCCCCGTCTTGCATCCTGTAGCTCACTGGGACGTCTAAGTTAAGCTTTACCTAAATACCAAGGCCCAACAATGGCAATCATGTATGGAGTTGTTTAAGGTCCTAATCAAATGAGACAGAGCATAATGGGTCAAACTTAACTATCCCTTTAATGCGGGGAAAATGCTGATTTACATGTGCTAGGTCCCCTTCAGTACTGGCCCAATGTGCAGGAAAAAATGGACTATATTTTGGCTTAGCATAATAAAATAACCAATGTTTAATCTGTCCACTTACCTGAATGCCTTACAGAGAAGTGCCCAATACTAAATCAGACTACTCTGGGAAATAAAACCCTCTTTATGAGTGGATTATTCCAGAAGAGTTGTTACTATCACTAGTCCTCTCAAAACCTCGCCATGATAACTCCTTTTGACCAGCACCCCAAAAACACGACTGTCATTATTAAAATCAAGTTGTCACTCCACTAAAGCACTTATTTCTTGCTTCAGAAGATAAGAGCACATTACCCCAGTCCTGATCTATTTCAAATGTCTCTAAATATAGGCCAAATGAATATTTAATCTGGCTTGCATAGTATTGTATTATATTGTAATTGCATTTATAAAGCACATACTATCCCTGGCGAGGCGTCAAAGTGCTTTTTTTGGTGAGCAGCATGCTACTCCGGAGCCCACAAAGGATTAGTTGTAAATTAATATAGTGAAATATGAAAGTAATTTGAGTGGTGTATATGTTTGTCTGTTATTTGGATTGAAAAGGATAGTGGAGGGATAGAATAGGGAAAAGGTTTGCATTTATATAGTGCTTGCTTTCTGATGAGGTGTTGAGTGCTTTTTCAGAGAGTAGCACGCTACTCTGGAACTCATAAAGGATTAGTGGTGAATTAGTATAGTGAAATATGAAAGTAGATGAAACTAATTGCAGCATGTCATACATCTCTTTTGGGGGTTATTGTGAATCAACTGAGATGAGTTGGAATTTTCAGCTGTTCTTCCGCTATCCTGCTGTGCCAGAGGATTCGAACTGCCATGCTTGACTATTACATAGGCTCTAGGAGCTTCACTTTAAAGACTGAGGTCTATGGTTTAATGCCTGATTCTGTAAAGTCTATGTGAATGGAACAGTTTAATTAGCAACGCCCAAATGAGTGTTAGTGAAATGGTGTAAATAGTGAGGCTGTCCTCAGTAGTATAGGGCGGATCATTGAATCATCCAAACATATACTCCTATAGCTCCTGTCTAAATACTGACCCTGATTCAGCTGCCCTTAATTTTGATGGTTGGATTGACTCAGCAGCTAAGAAGCTAGCCCCATGGTGCACGCATTGGCAGTAGACAACCATTAGCCAAATGGTACACATCTGAGCTAATAGAACTAAAGAAAAAATGTAGGGCTAAATAACGAGCTTGGAGGAAAGAATACTCAGAACTAGAAAAAAAACACTATAAAGAGGCGATAGAAAAGTATAAAGAGTCAATAATCTCAGCAAAATCAAGTTTTTTTCACTGAGAAAATTAGTGCTGCTAAAAACACAGCCAGAGAACTTTTTAAAATAGTCTCTCCCTTCTCCAAATTTAGCAATAGCAAACAGTTTAGCCCTAATACGTAGTTCTGTGACAATATAACAGAGTTCTTTCATGATCAAGTGAAAAGGGTATATGACAAGTTCTCCAGCGGCATGCCCAGAATTAATCTGGATTGGTTTAACAAAGATGAGGCAACCATGCAGGTTAATTTACAAAAATGTGATTCCTTAACAACAGAATAAGTCAAGAGGCTCATAATGTCAACGAAACCAGGATCCCCATTGGACCCCTGTCCTCCTATGGTCCTTCACATGGTCCCCAACATTATTACAGACCATTTAGCAGCACTTCTTATTAACATTTTGGACACTGGAAATTTCCCTACTATCTGGAGAAAATCCCTGGTCAGGCCTATCTTGAAGAAACCATCCCTCTAACCAATGGAGGTTGGCAATTACCGGCCCATCTCCTGCCTACCATTTCCATCTAAAATCCTTGAAAAAGCTTTTAACGAAGACTTGCTCATTTTCCTAGTGTCAAACAGCAAATTAGACCCGGTGCAACACGGATTCTGGCCACGCACAGCACAGAGTCCACCCTGATCGCTGCCACCGAGGAGATACTTGTCTAATTCGACAGGTGAGGAAAAACTATACTGATTTTGATTGACCACATTCGACACGGTTGATCATCGAATACTCATCCAGCACCTGTCCGAAATAGGGATTATAGGTGAAGCTTCAAATATTCTTACCGCTAGATGCATCATTGTAACATTTTGCGATTTCTTAATTGCGAAAATTAAGGTATCGCAATTAAGAAATCGCAAAATGCTATGCATTAAAAAATCGCAATTTCTTTTGCAATTCGGTAATTTTCCTTAATTGAGATTCACAATTTGCGAATCGCAATTAAGGAAAACCCTTCCAATTGATTCCTATGGGCCAAAAGGCCCATCGGAATCAATGGGAAGGCATTCACATTTTGCGAATTTCAATTTGCGATTCGCAAAATGTGAATGCAATTTCAAGGGTGCAGGGGGGGTTCAAAGAACACCTCCCTGCACCCCTGAAATTAAACTGTAAGTGCAATTTACAAACACACATGACCCAAGGACATGTGTGTGTGTGTAAATTAAAACTTTCAAATATGCAAATAGTGCATGTTTGAAAGTTTTCTGTAAATTAGCATGAAGTTCAACTTCATGCTAATTTACCCCTTCCAAATTGCGAATTCGCAATTGTAAAGTAATCATGCATTGCATTTAAGAAATCGCAAAATTGCGATTTCTTAAATGCAATCGCAATTTAAGAAATCGCAACAAAATTGTGATTTCTTAAATTGCGAAAATGGCAAAATGCTTCATGCATACCAAAAACGGGATTTGCATTCGCAAACGGCCGAATTTTGCGATTGGCACCGTTTGAGAATGCAAAAACCCTTGATGCATCTAGGCATTAGATCCTACGTAATTGACAGAGAACAAACTATAATGATGGGAAAACATTAGTCTCAGCCCTATGCCCTGCCGTGCGGGGTGCCCCAGGGATCCTGACTATCTCCAACTCTGTTCGATGTTTATGTCACCCTATTGGCTAAACTTATACACTCTCATGGCTTCCCTGCCATTTCTTAAGCGGACGACACGCAAACAGTGGTGTCTCTATCTTCTAAGCCGAAGGACTTGACAACAAATTTCAATGATTATATGGGTGATATTATTAGGTGGATGCTACATAATTGCTTAGAGCTAAATACTGATAAAACCGAAGTGTTAATCTTTGGTAGGGATATCTCCCTTTGGAATTCCTCCTGGTGGCCGGAAGCAGCTGGGTCCTGGCCGCTGACAGTAAAAAAGGTACTAAAACATTGGGGTCATGATAGACGACCACCTATCATTATCTGACCAGGTCAACAGCATCACTTAATCGTGTTTCTTTACATTGATGACACTACAGAAAATGTTAGCTTTTATTCCTATGGATCTTAGGAAAACAGTCATTGTTGCCCTGGTGCTATCAAAAATTGATTATTGTAATGCTCTCTACCTAGGTGCAAAAAAGAGAACTATATGCAAGCTGTAAACACCACAAAATGCAGCTGCACGATTGCCGCTTATGATTCGTAAATTCAGCCCTATAAGCTAAGGCATTCAAGACCTGCACTGGCTCCCAGTCCAGGCAAGGATCCAATTCAAGTCAATGTGCATTGTACATAAGACACTGGGCTGGGCAGGGCCTGCCTTTCTCAGTCAGCATATCAGAACTCACAACGCACAGCGAAACCTCAAGTCATCATCGACCTCTTTACTCGTGGTTCCCAGGGTAAGGGCTGTAAAATGGTGTTTTATACGATTTTTCCATCTGACCCCGAAACTATGGAACACATTGCCCATATGTCTTAGAAATCAAACCAATATACAATTGTTTAGGAAAGCACTAAAAACATGGCTATATGCACCAAAACCATAGTTGCTTTATTTCCCTCTTGTATAGATCAATGACAGCTAGCGCTAAGGTGCCTCGGCAAACACACGCTTTACAAAACCATAATTTCATTTAACTTCATATTAGGCTGACATCCAACCGATTAAGGCGCAATATCAAGGAATTGATACTTGCAGCACAACTCAATCAACTGGGCGGCACGCCTTAAGTAGTAGGGTTCCACTGGACATCCCATCAGCCTACACACACTTCTTCCCATTCAGCATGGCCTCCCTGGACTATAAACAGGTGTCTGTGGCTAGTTTCTGAAGTATACACAAGTTTGAAGTAGCCACAAGCTCAGCCAGTAACTACCCCATCTTCAACTGTGAGGCGCAAATAGGCGCTCTGATCGGAAAGCAATTCGAACTAGAACCAACCAATTGGATTAAGTGGGATATGAAGAACCAAGAATTATACGGCGCACGCTTGGACACCTTCCTGGAGTCAATCATGACGGCACCTGATGAGGCCTCTAAAATAAATCTGTAGGAATTACTGCCCACATTTCTCAAAGAGCCAGATAATATCACCAGATTTACGCCCAACACCAACGTGGAGACCAGGCTAGTGTCAAGATGCAAAAATTAAAACAATGCTTTAAAATAGCAGCTAAATAAAATCCTTAAAATCTCCAGAACCAACAACCAGGAGAATAACTGATTAAAACAACAGATTACCATGCTAGGGAAACATTAAAGAAAGGCACTAGTCACTCAAAGATAGAAAGAAGAAGCTAGATTATGGGCACAATCCTTCATGATAATCAGATCAAAAGACCAGACGAAATTCTAGAGGTGCATTAACACAAACTTAAAGCCAATAAGTGAAAGGCACACTGCCACTATTGCACCCAATGACTGGGAATTATATGTGACAAGCCTATATAGAGAACAGGGTAAGGATAATATGGACCCCTAAAGGCACACGGAGATAGCGGATTGCCCATCCACTCGCCACCAGGAGCCCAAATGGGGTTGAACATACCCTTAACCAAAATAATCACAGCCCAAGTCATCAAAGCAATGCACTGAAGAGGCGCATCCAGACCCAGCGGTATTCCTGCTGCATTATACAAATGGCCCATAGTACCTATACATAAAAAGGGCCTACGCTCTCTCCCCAACAACAATAGACTAATTGCTCTACTGGATACTAAGGGTAAATGCTTTGTCATCCTCCTAAACGCAGAGATTCAAGAGGGGGCAGATGACAAGACCCTAATCCTGATGAACTAAACAGGCTGCCAAAGGGGATGCCATATCAAGGACATTCTCATCTGACTGTTTCGCTTAAGTGAAGCAACCATGAAAGAGAAGGGCATAGCCCTCTACGGGATTTGTAGGATTTCAAACAGCATTTGACAGCGTCTCTAGAAAAAGGCTGTGGTATTTTGTATGTATTTGTATTTGGCCAGCAGTACATTACCGTAATCTAAACAGCTAATGATTAGTCCATGAACCAGGGGCATATGAGATGAAAGGGGAATCCACTTAGAGATTTTCCTGAGGGTTCGCATTAGGCCGTAGCTGGTGCACGCCACGTTATTTATGTGGTTCGCCATGGAGAGTTTCTCATCTATTATTATGCCTAGTTATTATGTGGTTAAAACTGAACAACTGGGATATCCCCACTAATCTACTAAAAGCCGTTATAGCTCTACTCAGACACTTGAGTCAAAATAAAGGTCAGCTCCGGCTGAGCCGCCACTTCTTAAAATAGTGACTGACAAAGGGCTAAAAAAGAAGGCTGCCTACTGGCACCACCGTTGTTTAATTTATACCTCTCTGACCTGCCGCAGCATATGCGGGTGACAAGGGCCTTTCCACCAAAAATGGCAGGTGTCAGAATACAACTGCTACAAATTGCAGACAACCAGCCACGGCCCGTGGAGGGAGTTTCGGTGGGGCAGAGAGGTGGGGCGGGGGAGGGGCAGGGTGGGGGGTAATAAAAACCGGAGTATGGATAATTGAAGGTAAGTAAACAATGTAATAAATAAAACTAATTTTGTAGCGCGCCCTGCATCACATTTTGCGATGCAGGGCGTGCTACGAAATTCGTTTTCTTAATTAAATTGTTTACTTACCTTCAATTATCCATACTCCGGTTTTTAGCACCCCCCACCCTGCCCCTCCCCCACACGGCTTATCTGCCCCACCGAAACTCCCTCCACAGGTCGTGGCTGCAGACAACACAGTACTCCTCGACCAAACATAATTCGGGCTACAATGCCTCTTCAGTGCACTAGCAGTATACTTGCAAAAAAACAGTCTGAAGATAAATATTGCAAAAACAAAAGTAATGATAATCTCATCAAAAATTCCAAACAAAAAGACGTCCGGTCCATCGAGGTATAACGCCTGGAAGGCTATAAATACCTAGGAGTATTGCTGGATCAAAGGGACTGCTTCTCGGCACAGATTCACGCTCATAAGGCAGTAACCAAAGTGCTAGAATGGGCGTTCAGGAAACTTTGCAAATCACTAGTGACACTAGACCAAAGACCACTTCTAAGGGTGATAGGAAGCAAATTACTCCAAACAATAGCACATGGAGCAATCAGCTTCAGAGAAAGAAAAGACAAATTGGCTGGACAGGACCCAATAAAAGTGCTATCGAAGAGTGTTCCTCCTCCCACACTGCAAAGGACACGCCCAAAAAAGAGAGGAATTTTGCCTAATTTAGCAGCACGGGTCTCTCAAAGCCAAATTCTTGATATACTCCATGAAAGCAAAACAAGCGAAAGAGAATACACTAAAAAAGAAATTTTGTAATTTCTAAAGAACCCCAAGACCATTTGGAATAAGTACTTCAACTTCGCACTGGATTCCCTGAAGGCGTGAGAAATTTGGTCCAGCGGCTTTCCAATTTCAACTGCCTCAAGGCTAATAACCAAGTTGGCGAAGATCATCTCAAGGGAACAGGATATCCTGGTAATCAAGAATTTGGCCCATGAAAACTGGGCATGTGCCCCATATTATCTAGGAGTGATGCAATCTATCTCTTACTGCCCTTTAATTCAGCACTGAAACAGGAGCTATTACCATTGCAACTGGGCTTAATCCCACTAAGATCATATTGGTATGGACGCTGAACACATGAAGGGCAAGACAGACGATGCAGATTCTGCAGAAAATATTAAGAATCACTAACCTATATTCTTTGCATATGCAGAAAGCTGCTACAACCTAGGATTTTCTGGCTGAGATCAATATGGCACGTCCTAAATTTTAGAAGCTCTAGTGCAGCAGTTGAAGCATGTCTGAAGGGTGAGTCAACGCAGCTAGCGACTAGATTTCTCAAGATTATGATAGTGGTTGTAACGCTGAAAGAGGAGAACAACTGTATAATGCAACAGTTTGACCATCTCCAAATTTAGAGCATAACCATAATAAGTATTGGGTCCAGGAAAAAGCATCAATAAAATCCCAGCAGTAAAAATATAAAAAAAACAGGCGAGCACTCAATTTGAAAGCCATCTTTCACCATCGAAATGCCCGCTAGGCAATTCTATGTTGGGAAATTTTTTGAATTATTTTCCACTGCTGTTTCATGTCTAAACTCCAGAATAAGATTTTTAGCAAAACTATAACAATAGCCCCCCTATAAAGTTATTCTGAATTGCAATGCACACACTCAAATGTCACAGTTGAGTAACAGTAATATAATAAGGGCCTTGCCAAGCGGCACCTGGGGGCCTTCTGGGACTTCCACGTAGTGCTGCAAGGAATGTCAAAATGCACTTTAGGCACACTTTGACACTTTTTTCATGTGAATTTTAGAATAATGAATTTGCCATGGCATATTGAATATTCTGTTTTTATCCGACTTAATAATGCAATTTTTGATGCTGCAGAAATATACATACATGATGTAATGGTTTTATTGTGATGATTTTGAGTAATTTTACAACAAAGATTTCTATTCTATATTCAGCCAGGCTCTGTACGACACCATACAGATGAATTCCACCTTCGCCCCTGTGCTGTCATCACTTCCTTCCGTGACAAGAGTCTGATGGCATGAGAGGAAGTCTGCCAGATTTTTAGACACCTTCTTATAAACCACTTTTATGTGGTAATGTTGTAGCTGGATAACCCATTGTTCGATTTGCGGTGGCAGGTGAGGTGCCATACCTCGAAACAATGGGACGAGTAGCTAATGATCGGTGACCGCTCTCAAGGGCCTTCCGCCGAAGCGCAAGTTGAAATGTCGGTATGGCCATTTGATGGCTAGGGCTTCCCTTTTGATTTGGGTGTACCGTGCTTCAGTCTGTGTGAGCGCTTTTCTGGTGAACGCCAATGGTGTCCATCTCCCGGGTTCCACTTTTTGAGGAAGCATGGCTTCTAGGACCACAGGTCTTGCATTGAAGGGTAGCTCAGTCTTTTCCTTTGAGTCAAAATAGGTAATTGTTATTTTGCTTAGGAGGGCTGTCTTTATTTTTTGGAAAGACTTTTCTTCATTTTGGCTTCAAGTCCAGGGGGCATCAGCTATGGTTAGGGCTCCCAAAGGCTCAGCGATTGTCACTAGGTTGGAGATAAATCTGCCACAGTACTTGGCCATGCCTAGAAAACTGCGTACCTCTGATGTGGTGGTTTGTGCCAGGGTCTGTTTGATGGCTTGTGATTTTCGTGGATCCAGTTGCACGCCTTCCTTTTGATGTAACAGAAAAATTCTACAGACGTCTGGAAGTATGAGCACTTTTCTCAGTGCAGAGTGACATTGTGTTTCAAAGGCATTTCACTGTGGCTCGCAGATATTTATAGTGGCTCTCAGTGGTTTTGGAATAGATAAGGAAATTGTTGCTTATATTCATGATGCTTTAGAGCCCTGACATTTTCTCTCATCTGGCATCTTGGAACACTTCCGCAGTTGAGGACAGGCTTTGAATGTAGCCTTTTTGTATGATTGTAGGCCAAGGTACGTAGAAAATGTTCTTATGTATCTAGCATTCAGATCTAGTTTTGAGAACCATCATGTATCATTTAGATCTGCGATAATGTTGTTTCTTGTGGGCATTATGTGCTTGTCCTGTTTAATGTCCTGATTTGAGAGGAGCATGTCGATGCATAGGGTATTTTTCCTGGTTACTTTGGTATTTCTGCTATAACCATGGGGAACACCCAGAGTGTTGATCTGGATACCTTCTTCAATCAATCAATCAATCGATCAATCAATCAATCAGGCTTCTTATAAAGCACGACTGTTCATCCATAAGGGTCTCAAGGCGCTGAGTGAGGGGAGGATCTGCGGTTCTGTAGAAGAGCCAGGTCGTGAGGTCCTTCCAGAATTGCTGCATAGACTGTGATTGCCTGAGGTGCAGAGGCAAGGAGGTCAAGGACTTCGCAGCAAGGTAGGAGAAGGATCTTCCTCCAGCGGTGGTCTTGCAGATCTGTAGGATGGTGGCCAGTGCCAGTTGGGTGGAGCGCAGATGTCTGGAGGGAGTGTAGAAGGAGAGGCGGTAATTTAGGTAGGCAGGCCAGGCATTGTGCAAGGCTTTGTAGGAGTGCATGCGGAGGTTGATGGTAATTGTTTTGTTGATAGATAGCCAGTGAAGGTTTCTCAGCTGTTCATTGTTGGGGCTGGAGCGTGGAATGTCAGGATGAGTCTAGCTGAAGCGTTCTGGATGTTCTGGAGTTTCTGGGTGGTGCTGGCATACAGTGCATTGCCAGAGTTGAGTCTGCTGCAGACAAGCGCATGGGTGACAGTTTTCCTTGACTCAGTAGGGATTCACTTGAAGAACTTACGAAACAGGCAGAGCGTGTGGAAGCAGGAGGATGAAACAGCATTGATGTGGTGACTCATTGAGAGCGAAGAGTCCAGGATGATGATCAAGTTTTGTGCTCAGTCCGGGGGTCTGTGGGGGGGTTCCCAGCGTTGCAGGCTTTCATGTTTATCCACCTCTTGTTCTACTAGTAGCCTCAGGTGGAATGGCACAGGTCAATTGTGCAGGGCTCTGGGTTTGACTGATTTGTCAAAGTGCAGTTTAATTGGTGGGTCCTTCAGACACCCTAGGATGCTGAACAGTCAGGTGAATTGGTTTACCAGTTCATCAATGTAAAGGCTTTTATGTTTCATGCAAATGCTATGAGCCATAGTTTGGCTTCTTTGTCAACAAAGTTGAACGTTGTTAAGATTTCTTGGTCATTTGTCTGCACTCTCACTGTCATGCGCCTTTTTAAGATGGAGTGGTGACTGTTTCCTGTATGTGAATATTTCAGTGTTCGATGGATTTAGTGGTGGCTTGGGCCGGAGGCATCAGTTTTGCTGTAGGCCCATCACATTCACTGATGCACCAGTATTGCTGAGGGCTTTGACTTCTGGTCCGGCGATCTCCACTACACACATGTCATTTGGCTTCCTCTTTGTCTTCCGGCAAAGAGTTTTTAAACTGGTGCCTGTGTCTTTGCTGATATTTGGCAGATGCCTGGGGATCTGGTTCATCCAGGTCAGCTGTCTTACTTCTCTAGTAGTTTGTGCTCTTATTTCTTTTAGCTGCAGATCGGCTGTACATGTGCTGACTAGCTCGCGCAGGCATGTGTAAAAGGCATCTATGGACTCTCCTTCTCGTTTGCGGGCTTCACAGAGTTTGAAGCGCCGAAAATCAGGCTTTAATTGTGTACTCTCACTGCTGCATCATGGTTATTTGCCACACTGGTGCTGGGAAGGTGCTCGAATAGCTTAATGATTTCAACCATGTGAGATGTAAGTTTACATCTGTTAGCCAGTCCTGACATATATAAACCACCTGAAGTATAGATCCCAGGCAAATATTTAATAATTATAACACTGAAAAGTAAATTAAATATAGAATGTGGTGAGGTTCCTGAATCTGACACATTAGCCTTTCTTTGCTGTATAAATCTAGCCACCAATTCACTCATAGTTTGCATGAGAGTTCAAAATGCAAAACACACCTTGTGCACTAAAAAGCAATGCGAACTGCAGCACGACTAAGCAATGTTTTCTCTGAAAAACTGAGATTCATGGAATACCTGATAAAAAAACATTTAAGGTGAAGGAAAAATTAAGCGGAATTGCCTACACACTTCTGGACCTCCATGTACTGTATTCTCGAGCACAATGCTTCCCCGCTCTGACATCCATTTATGTGCATTAAACCCATGTGCTTATTAGATAATCTGCCGAAAATGTAAAGAATGAAACAGCTATGCTTGAGTTTTAGTATCTGTGTACGTGTTACTCCATTTTCTTCCCACTTGAAATATGGAGGAAAACTGGCAACATTATTAACCTTTCCGCTGGAATGTATTTCTTATATTGGAGAAAAGGCTGCACCAGATGCTGTAATTTGGAAACAGTTTAAATGTTAATACCTTGTTTGATGCCCCCGCATCGCGACTGATCAGATTTCAGTCCATTGATAAAATGCTAATCACCACTCAGCCAGATGACATTTAAGTAGAATTTCTTTTTAGGGTAAGGATGGGAAGCTATCATTACTGCCATCTGGGCATGTAGTCAAAAGCACTATGACAAAGTCGTTTTTCTAAGAATAAGAAGAAATACCTGTATCTAAACAAAAACAAACAAAAAGAATACGGGGCATATTCTCAAGGATTTATCGCCGAGTTAACAGCACTTTATCGCAGCCAAAGTTGCAATAAAGTTATCGCCCCATTCACAAGCTGGTGCTAACAGCCCATAGCACCAGTTTACCTGTGATAGCAGCTGCAAAAAACATCGCCACAGATGACCCAGGCAACTATCGCTAATGAGATGCAGAGTATGCGTTCCCGTGCAAAAAGCAGTGACGACACCACTCCGCAACATTCTCAACGACCAGCCAGATCGGCGATAAGATCACAAAACAGGCAATAAGGCACCATAGCAGCAGGAAATTAACAACTGCTCTGACCTGGTGTAAAGTCGGACGACAACCTGCAACATAAAAGGGAGTCCAGCCCAGAGCCACACCTGAAGATCAACAGATGCCATGGAGCTACTGATCATGCAGCTCGTATCCACAACAGGGCCACAACACCCACCACCACCACCCCCAGGCCCGTCACCACCCACGGATCACCCACGGACCACGCACGGACCACCCCGCCCACCCAGAGCACCACAGAGGCAGCGCAGACAAAGACAGCGGGCCTTCAAGAAACGCACCAACCTCACAGAGTTAACACCAGAGAATGTCATTGCCCACTACAGGCTCAAAAGGACAACCATCCTCCGCATCCTGAACACCATTGCCTACAGGCTGACAGTACCAACACAGCAGACAACCAACATCCCACCTCAGACAAACCTGCTGGCTGTGCTGCACCTGTTGGCCTGTGGTACCTTCCAACCAACAACCGCCAGTGTAGGAGGAGTCTCACAGCCAGTCCTCTCAAAGGTCATCACACCTATCCTGGATGCCATCATCAGCTTGGTACCCCAATATCTATACTTCCCCCACACTGCATAGGAACAGCTGGAGATCAAGCAAGGCTTCTATGCAATAGCTGGCTTCCAGCACATGTTGAGGGCAATAGATTGCACACATGTCCTACTTGTGCCCTTGCCGACACTGCACCCAATGCACACGCATTCCATCAATGTGCAGGCAATTGTAGACCACTGGGGACTCTTCACCAATGTCGCCGCCAACTACCCAGGCAGTGTGCATGATTCCTACATCTTCAGACAGTCCATCATCAACCAGCACTTCCAGGCTGGCACCTAAGGAAGTGCACTGCTCATTTGTTAAGTACCAAATGAACACACCACACACCTCAACTCCACAATCATGCAACTCACAACTCTGGGAATGCACATGTTACAAACTTACATACAACATGCCAAACAACATGCTCACCCACTAGACCCGACAGCACAACTTACTCTGGGAGCCTGGGTCAGCCCTGTTCTTAAGCCATCAACAGCATGGCACCTCAGCCACACATTAGCAGATTATGGGGAGAGGTGGGGCCCAGGCATGTGTGAAGAAGGCAAGTGACCCATGAATGAGAATGTACACAATCCCAAGTGTGGCGTGGATGTGATTGGCAGACTGCAGCATGCAGACCACACACATATCCATATACATCACTGGTGTATGGAGTGTAATGGACAGTGGAAGCAACCATGGCAGCCCAGCCAGTGGGGAAGATTGTGGAAATGTAGCTTGTTACGTCCCCCCCGTAATTGTGAGTGGAGTGGGATGGGCCCGCGTATGCCAGGTCAGCGTAAGGGTGTGAATAAAAAACATGTAACTCTGGGCATGGTTCTCTTCCAGAATGCCCAAAGTCTCAGCCAGGGTGGCGCCTCTCAACCCGCCACGAGGCTGATGCCCTCACCGTGAGCGGTGTTGCCTGCGATACTGTGCGCCTGCTGCCTCTCGGGCCGCTGTTCCCCGAACCTGTCTTGCCTGCCCCGGGGCACCCAGGCCTCACTGCTCACCTGCCGACACTGGCGTGTGTCAAATAGGGCCCACCACGTGCCGGTGCAAGCTCCAAGCCAGAGGCTTGCAACCTTGGTAGCCTCGTCAGACCATCACGGCCTCAGCAACACAGGCCTGCAGTACTCCCTTCTCATTGACGTACTCCACGTTACACTCAGCGAACTAGTAGGTCACACATTTGGAACTGAGTCTTGATTACACTAGGACAAATTACATTTTTCATGGCAGAGTTTATATCACTATACTCCCTTTGATGTAGTGCTACCAACGCCGTGCATAGCATTCCAACCACATGTGTCTGTGGGCCCTTGCTGAGTTCTACCTTCGGCCTATGCCACGGTCCAGCAGGCCCCATACCAACCCAATACATTCTGTACCAGGCTGGACATGGCATCGTCGCAGGCTGCACACCGGCTCAGATCTGATGCCTCTACCTCTGTCAAACACACATCACCTCCACATGCCATTTATACATCATGTGTTAGAGATCCAGGAGGAGCTGGCTGAACAGAGGTTGACCCGCGCTGACTGCTGCCTCCGGCCAACACTGCAGTCAAGTAGGTCACACATTTGGAACTGAGTCTTGATTTCATCATGGCAGATTTCCTACCACAGTACGCAAGGAGAGGAGTAAGAGGAAGAGGCGTCTCAGTCCGGAGGAGAAACGGATCTCCATTACAGAGGTGAATGAACACTACCTATAACTGCACTGGTGCCACTAACTCTGTGCCGTGGCTGTGGGCCACTGCTGACCGCTGCCTCTGGCACAGACTGTGGTCGAGTAGGTGACACAATTGGAACTGAGTCTTGATCTCCTCATGGCAGAGTTCATCTCAATGTACAGGCCTCATCGCAGACTGCATCCCCTCCAGCTCTGGTGCCACTGACTTTGTGCCACTGAAGTCATGGACACTCTCTGGTAGAGCTCAGGTTGCATCTGAGTCTATGGCCTGGGGGATGTTTACATCATCATGTAGCTGATACTGACATGGTGGTAAAAAGGTGTCTGTAGCATTCAACTCATCCATATGCCTGTTTGTGCTTGTAACTGCCCTCTGCATCACGCCCTGGAAGAAACACCTTCCACTGTCCCCTGAAACAATCTGAGACAATCACCATGGACATCGACGGGGACAGACTCAGCTCTCGTGGCCCTACCTCAGTGCATCGCAAGTCACCTTCCCGTGGCAGTTTGCCTGTGCCGGCCGCAGTGCATCCAGGGCCACTAACACTGTGCAGCTCAAGTCATGTACACTTGCTATTTGTACTTTGAACTTCTGATTGTCTGATCACTGTTGTAGTTGTTGCCAGCACCAACTGACCCCTAAGGGGTTGCTTACACCCACCCCACACCCATCCAGAACAGGCGTCACTGGACATATGACCCTGGGAATAAAGGGTGCAGGACCCACGTGCACGTAGCCAGTTCCACAAACCATCTAAATGTGTCCGGTTGGTCGGTATGTATGCATGAGGGCCCAGCACACTACCACATTACATTGTGCTGTGTACAGTGGATGAAAACATGTAACCCCAGGCAGTGGGGTGGAACTGAGACATGTAGCTTTGTCATCCCCCACTGTGATCATAAGCGGAGTGGACCGGCGTAAGGCAGTACAGCATTGGGGTGTTATTTGACACGTGGATCTGTGCGTGGTTAATGTTCAGGCTTTGCCAAGGAAGTAAGTAATGGGTGTATCTCTGTTGTAGTGTCTGCACCACCCGTCACACAATGTACAATGTTGCTCTTTAGCATGCCCCTTGAGTGCAGCCTCAGACAAAAGGGTAAATGAGGGACACAAGCCCGCTCGGAGTCAGGGATCATAGATGCCAACTGTTGTGTGTGTGTCGTTATTACCACAGCATATGCTAATGGTCTACCCTCGACTGCATGGCGAGTGCAGCCAGCCATGAACTCTACATCTGTGTCTGCCCTGTCATTACCAAAGGCCCACACACACGTGGCTGCCCACCTTCAGCACACAACATCACTGTGACGTTGTCAGGCTTGTGACATGCGCAGACAGGCATGACGATGGTGTGCCATAGGGGTGCAAGTGATGCAACCGCGCTGTGCACACTAGTGAATAGGCTCGGGGAGGGAGGAGCAGCAGTGAGGCTACATGATACACATTGATGCCGCACATTTGCTAAATGCAGTACATGTCATACATGAATCACTGAGTCACACATATCACACACCAATGTACCAGTGAGCCTGCCTACACATCATGCAGAATGAAGGATTGACTCATGTCTCTCTGCACTGTGACAGGTGATCAAGGATATGCAGTCTGTGCTTGGATGATGACACCCATCCGAGCCCCGAACACACAGGACATGAGGCAGTACAATTCTGCCCACAAACGCACCAGGGGCATCGTGGAATGCACATTTGGCTTGTTGAAGTCAAGTTTCAGGTGCCTGACATCACAGGTGGAAGGCTCCTGTACAGGCCAGGCATAGTGTGAAAAACGAATGTTGCATGTTGTGTGTTGCACAACAAATGTGTACGCAGCAATGCCCCATGGATACAAGTGCCAGATACACCGGACGATGATGAAGATGAGGCAGGTGGACCACACCCCACTGCAGCCGCAGCAGGAATAGCCAGTAGGAACACCATCATTGACAATTTCTTCTCATGAGCACGTCACATTGTGAGAATCCTTAGCAATCATGAGACTGTACAAAATAACCACAGGCGGAAGAGGAGGGGTGGAGTCCGCAGTCTGGTCGCCGTGTCGTTGGTCATCAAACAGGATGCGACAGGCCATGTCGCTGTCCAAGGTGAGTGCATCTGAGTGAATCGGGGTCAGTGGAAGTTCATGAGGCCATGTGTGGGACCAACCAGGAACAGGCCAGGTGGCAGAAATCAATGCTACTGAGCCCTTCTGATCACAAGCCCATCCATATCCTCGTCCCTGGATATGTGCCCTGCCCCACCTGGGGTGTTGCTGTACCGGTTGCGGCATAAGGAGGCACTGACACCTCAGGTGCCGAAGGTAGTCCATCTGCCTCCCTGTGCGGCACTGACACCTCAGGTGCCAGAGGTGGTCCATCTAATGCACTGTGTGGCACTGACAACTCAGGTGCAGGAGGTGGTCCATCTGCCTCACTGTGTGGCACTGACACCTCAGGTCCCGGAGTGGTTAGGCCTGCCGCACAGGGAGGCATGGCCACACCAGGGGGCAGAGATGTGGATGGTGCGGGGGCAGCAGCATTCAACATCCCCACGCCTTGTGGCAGCAATCCCATGATGAGGATCTGCGGGGCATGGTAGAACCCAGCTACATTCCTCTGATGTTCATAGGTGGCTGCCATCCTTTCCACCTCCATCTGCACCATTTCCTCCATGAACCTCCGCATGTGTGCCAGATCACGGCTGGTCTCGCTGGAGCCATTCTGAGTGGACAGATGTTCTTCTCTCCACGTCATGACTCCAGCGATGTCAGTCATGGCTCGTTGGAGACCATGTAGTGTGGCTACACACCCAAGGATGGTGTCAAGTTTTGTTGCCATGTTGCTGAAGCCCAACTGCACCTGCTCTGCGGTCTCCCTCTGGTACTGTAGCACACGGACTTGGAAGGCCATGTGCTGTTCCTGGGGATCTTGGGGGTTGCCAAGGCTGTGGGTGCCTCCTGCTGGGTGCTTTGGGTAGTGGGTTGGTTCTCCTCAATGCAGCCGGTCTGCCCTGATCCTGGAGGTGAGTTGCAGATGAGGTCCATGATGTCTTGGATGGCTTGGGTGATGAAGCTGGTGTTGTCCTCCTCGTCATCAGTGAAGAGTGTCTGGGACTGAGCAAAGAATAGTTCCCATGTGGCCTTAATTACTTTACAAATTTCAAAGTTTCAATTTTTAGAGAAGTCCTTCAAAACATGCTAACCAATTTGACTGTCGACACCAGTACCTCCATGCCATCCAGCTCGAGAGGTGGTGCTGGGCCGCCACCTCCAGTCTGCTATGCTGCCTTCCAGTTGGCTGAGAGTTTCTCCTTGGTATGCCGCTTGATGTCATTCCATCACCTCTTAACCTCCTCCATTGTCCTCCTCTGCTCCGCGATGGCATTCACCTTGTCCATAATGTACCGCCATATTCCGTTTTTGGTGCCCAATGACACGTCGGAGGTGACGAACAGTTGTGGATGGTGTTCCATCACCTCTGTGACTATGATCCTGTTCACCTGCAGAGTGAACTTCGTCTTCCTCTTTTTCTTGTGCTTGCTCCCTGTCTCCGAGGTACCAGGCTGGTCATCCAGGGTGATTGTGGGGTTGCTCTCAGCCTCTGCGCCTGCTCCGACTGCCTCCTAGGTCCTTGGGTGTTGGCCAGTTTGTGTTTGAATGTTTTTTCTACTTTTTTTTCCGCCTGCCAGGTGTGTGTTGCAAGCCTGGTGCTGCTTATCACTGATTTCCTCATCACGCTTGGGCCCATAACAGGATTTTTGGTGTTGTGGTTTGTGCTTTTATCTCCATTGAGGTGGTTGTATCACAGAAATTGTCAGTGGTTTCGGCAGACTATCGCATGGTACCGCCGTATTGTGAATTCCACGTTGACATAGGGTTATTTTTCCGCAATGGGCTGTGATGTTGAAAGTTGCTTTACGCTACTCTTGCGGTAGTTATCACACCTTCTTGTTAATACACCTTTTATCAGTACTTAGGAAAAATCTTCACAAATAGGTGCTCTGCTAAAAGACATTTGGCCCACTGTAAAAGTAAAGCCATTTCGCAAGCAGCTGGTATTAATCGACTCTATCTGCAATGTGGAAAAAGACATTTCTCTCATACCATTGCGGTATATAAAATAAAGATTCCGCCCACATTAAATTATGCGATAGAAACTATTGAGGAAAGGGAGTGGGGTATATTCGAGAAGGTCGAAGGTAGAATTTGGCGCCAAATATGTAACTAAAATTCTTCTGCGCCCATTGCAGCACTTAGACTTGAATTCAGTCTTCTATCAACATATGTGCTCTCGATGGCAGCTTGCTTGCGGTGGTGTAATGCTTTGGTGAATGGGCAGGAGAATTTACTAAGGGCTGCATTGCACAAGGAAATTTTTGAAAATTTGTTAATGAAAAGTGTAATTTTTAGGAACTTTTTAAAATCGTTAAATATTTTTGAACTTGATTTGGAAAATGTACTCCGTTTAGATAAGTCATCCTTAAAGATTGTTATTAAAAAATCTATATACATGATCTCGTGCAAAAGAGATCAGCAGTCATGTACTATGAATGGAAGACTTGATTGCATTTCAGAGAGTTGTATTGTTAAAAAACCTCAGCCATACGTTTTTTGGAATGTGTATCATGGAGCACGTCGAGTGCTCCTTTTACTGAGACTGAACATTCTCCCACTAAGGATTGTGACAGGTGCCTGGGAAGGTATTCCCAAAACTGAAAGATTTTGCAGTCTATGTAATGGTGGTGTACAAGATCTTAATCATGTTTTAATTATATGTCCGGCACTCCATTTTGTCCGTCGCAAATACTTAAGGCTTGGTTTTCTTCAGTATAATATCTCTACGGCAGTACAGGCTCGTAATTTCCTCATGTCCCCTCCATCTGAATTGATGTGCTATAAAATATTTTGTTTTTTTAAAGAATTTTTAAATGTCTATTGAAATTGGTATGGGTTGTGAGAAGTTCGGGATCTTTAAGGAATGTTCATGTTTATCTAATCAATTTTTAAGTTGACTTATTTCGAAGCACTATAGACACTTTAAAAGACCCGTAAGAGTAATATTTTAATCATGCCCACACTACTGTTACAGTATCCGTAATAATGATGTTATATTTTGTTAGATGTTTTTTTTATGATGTATTTTTAACTCTTCTTCTTTTCCTTTTGATGCGCTTGCACTTATTCATGGTTCTCTCTTTTTATTGGTCTCTTACAAAGCAAATCAAATATTGACATTCTGGGACTCTTGAAATTGTTTTTTCTGGTGATAAGTGTACTTGTTCCGTTAAAATCAAGGTTAATGCTATATCATGCCCCTTATTGTGACACTATAGATTAGTAATAATTGCTATATAAGTAAGGAAAACTGTGGGAAAAAAATGTTTTCGTTCTTTTTGTAATGGTGTTTTTGATATTAACTTCTTGGTATTAATAAGTGTAATTCTGAGAAAGATTTTTAACTAATTTGATGTGTATAAGCTGATTTATATTCTGTATTTTATGTGGAATTCCTTGGAATTCCAAATCATAAATAAAAACTTTGACTTTGACTTTGACTTTGTTAATACACCTCAATGATGGGCAACGCAATTCTCAGTATTCTTCGTGCCATTTAATATTGTCTGTATCCACATGAATGAGGAGGAACAGAAAAGGTAAGTTGCCAAAGGAGCCTCGAATGCAGGCAAGGCCCATGCAGGTAAGAGCTGTGGGGTGGGAGGGATGGGTGGGGGGAGTCGACAGATGGCGACAAGGTAAACTTACATTTAAAAAAAAGGAAAATCTCTTACCCTGCGTTCAATGCATTGCCGAGTCGGGAATGAGGCGAGCTCAAGGTAAGTGCTATTAGTTTTTATTTAAGTTTACCTTGATGTCGTCTGTTGCCTCCCCGCCCCAGGACCCTTACCCTCACACGCCATCCCTGCTTGAGTGTAGCAACCAAAAATATAGGGTGTAGTTCAAAAGGCACCATAGAAATGTTTAGGTCATCTAGGTGTCAGCAAATACACCAAATTCTACCCACTTGAAGAGCGCACTAGCTGAGGCTCGTAAGTCAGGCAATGTAAAAAAACAGGTTAGTCAAAGAGCGGAAGTATTTAGGCATGGAAACGCTCGATCAGTGAGCCAACTGGAGGACTGAATCCTGGAGCAACAGCTACTCTGGACAAGTAGGATCTGATTTCGCTAAGTCGGCTCCAGTAATGGAAACAAGGTTTACATTCTCTCATGTTTCTATTATCGTATTTTCAGTTTCAAGTGACGCATATTGGCTTTGGTTGTTTTCAAAAAGTAAGACTTATTGTTTTTGCCAATGATTCTTTTACATTGTTTGAGTTTCATACTAAGCAAAGCTCGCAAAATGTTTTAATAAAAGATACATAAAGTCACACGCCATCAGGCTTCGCAATTTCACTCCACCATATTGAACATCCTCAGCTTATAATAGTACAAAGTTCTAATACGTTTGAGAAAATTACTCAAGCTCACACATAATTATGCAAAATAAAAATCCATCAGCTCTATGTTTTAGTCTGAAATGTGCCCTCACATCAATTATTGATGAGGATGCAAAATAGCGTAAAAAAGACAATTTCTACAAACATCATCTGCTAAAGTTCTAGTTGTTCATATTTTTCCCATGTTCCCACACTATCATTTTACAGCAAACTGCAGCATAATAATGTGACGTGGCAGAATTTCCGGAATTTTGCATAATATGCATAACGTGAAAATTCCAAAATTGCGCGGGTGAAATTTTATTTTCTCACGAGTCCCATTCCTAATATACATCAACAATTTGCAAACTAATTCCTGCTCTAAAAAACACTTGTAAATGCACTTCTGTCAAGAGAAGAATAATTTTCAAGACAGAATGAAGAAAGAACACCCCTAAAACGGGGACCTGTGGAAAAAGTTATGCAAGTGTATTGAAAAAAAGGGTCCGAAATTTACAACAAACGCAGTAGTAATTCCACTGAGTAATTACTTCGGTCAACAGTTTTGCAACCCCGCCTCAAAGTAATCCCTCATAGAAAGTTAATAATTCATCAGACACTCCGTGTTTTTCATCTTTAAGGGAAGATTTGTAATAGTTGGACATTGTTAGGAAATTGCACTTGAAAGCTAAGGACAATCAACTTTGTATAGGCAATTCAGCAAATTTCTGCATATTAAGTTATCCGCGGCTATCAGTGCTTTAGATCGGAAAAATATTTGTATTCGATCTGAGGTAAATAATATCACCCACTTTGCATGTGCCATATCTGTTTACTTAGAAAACTTGTAAACATCAAGACTGACAGAATACCAGTTGTTTGATTTCTTTTCGATGCTGCTGTCCTCACCAAATGTGAACATAATTCTTTCTATATTTACATTTACAGGAGCAAATAAGGCTAAGGAAGCAAAGAATGTTCCTTTCACTATTTATTATGGCTTCATGTTGTATAGAAATAACACGTCCTTCGTTGCCCCCAAACCATTGCCCTGGCTTTGACAAGGCAAGCCCCAAGACATTCCAATGGTATATTGCACACTTTTTTCTTTCTATATTTTTAAAAGCTGTGTGCCTGGCAATGATGAAAGACACCTCACAGCCAAAGATGAAAGGCTGTTCTTTTTTAATTCTTCTATCAGAGTGCAGAGGTCAGCATGATGGACTTTCTACGTGATTTCATCGCTTTGCAGGTTTTAAGAAGGGTGTAACATGCGCGGCTTTCTTAGTCACATATCTGAAGGCTCTTTGAACTGATTCCACTATTTATAGGGTTGATAAGCATGCCATTAAAGGGATTTAAGCGCTAAAACAAGGGCACGAAGTAAAGCAAATGTGTGGAACACAATCTTCAAGCGATCTTCAAGCTTCTGAAATAGCGAAAGTAGGAGAAGGGCAACGAAGGGGCATGTATGTTTTATATGGTTTTAAAAGGAAAGCATAAACAATCCTTAAGTCATACTGCTAGAGATGGTACTGTAAAATGACTCGCTACGAGTGTTGCATAAACATCACCTTTTATCAACAAATATTAAAACAAGCATTAGGAAAAACAGCAGGTCTGGGCCTGGCAGGCTGGGACAATGCTAGATAATTGTTTCATTTTATTCAAGGATGTGCCACAAAATCAAATCAAATGAAATCAGGGGATATTTATTAAGCGCACATGTCACCCGAAGGTCCCATGGCGCTTAATAGACAGCTCTGACCTGACCAGCTAAAGGATGGAGTACCCGTTTCGTTTTCAAACAGCCACGTTTTCAGCTCTCTATGGAAGCTATTATAATCAACGGCAATGCCTAGATGAAAAGGCAATTCATTCCAGAGGGTAGGCACCAAGAAGGGAAACGACCTTCCGCCATTCTTGACAGTGCGAACTCTAAGTGGGGTGAGAAGAAAATTATTACTGGATCTCAACATTCTACGGGGCTGGTACCAGTTCAGTTTTCTTGCTAGGTAGCTGGGGCCGCTTCCATACATACTGTTGTGTGCTTGGCAAAGGGTTTTGAAGCAGGGTTGCTTCCTCACAGGAAGCCAATGAAGATATTTTAGGCTTGGTGCTGAAGGAGATCTAGACGGAAGATTCAGTACCAGCCTGGGTGCTGTGTTTTCCAGAACCTGAAGCCTGGAAAGAAGTTCTTCATTTATTGATGTAATCCATACGGCTGATTATTAGTCCCTGGACAAGTGGTTTCCTGGCTTCTATCAGAATCCATTTGAAGACTTTGCGCAAACTGCGCATCATACCAAAAGAGGTACCGATTGCATGATTTACCTGGTTCTTCATTGATAGTTGGTTGTCAATTATAATTCCAAGGTTCCGCACCACCTGTATAGAAACTGGGCAAGAACCGAGGTTAGGAGGCCACCAGTTGCTTGACCAGTGCTCACATGCCTTACCAAAGAGTATTACCTCGGACTTGCCACTGTTGAGTTGCAGGTGGTTAGTACTCATCCACCTGTCAACTTGAGACATGCAGTTTATGAAACACATTTTTGTGTCCTTGGGATCTGGACCTAGGGGATCAGAATCTGAGTGTCATCTGCATATGACACTACGTCAAATCCATAAGATCTTATCACCCTGGACAGTGGAGTTGCATAATGATTGAAGAGTGTACGGCTCAAAATATAGCACTGAGACACTCCAATCTTTACTGGCTGACTGCATGAAACCATGTCACCGATCTGTACTGTAGTGGCTCTATCAGCTAGATAACTCTTGAGCCACTTCAAATCCTTCCATCTGACACCAATCTCCCAGAGCCTTCGTTCTAGAATGCCATGGGAGATGGTGTTGAAAGCGGCCGACAGATCTACAAAAACAAGAATGCAGGATTGTGCTTTGTCCAGTGCCAATCTAATATTATCCATTACTTCTACCAGCGTTGTTTTGGTGCTGTGGGCAGCTCTAAAACCAGATTGCGATGGATCCAATAATTCATGACTTTCAAGGTGAGTCACAAGTTGATGGTTGATCAAAGACTCGAGTACTTTCCCAAAGTAAGGGAGCAACGAAATATGATGATGGTTCTTCAAGAGTTTCGGGTCTGCAGTAGGCTTTTTTAAAATTAGCAGTCTTCCATATCACTGGAAACACTGATTGTGACAGTGACCTATTAAATAGGTCGGTGAGACTGTCAAGGAGCAGAGGGATGATGGTGGCAAGAAATCGAGGTGGCATAGATTCAATTGGAGAACCAGATTTAGTTTTTGACATAGCAATAGCCACTTCCTCAGATTTACACAGAGACATTTTTTTAGCAAGGGAAAAGGACCAGTTGAATCAATGGGGTCCTTTCCCTTAAAGTTTATAGAATCAGGAGGTGGAAAGGAGCTATGAATTGCCAAAATATTATTCTCAAAGAAATGAGAAAGAGAGTCAGTCCGGTCCTGTGAAGCGGAGGCACGTCTGGCTGGATGGAGTAGAAAAATCTTTTACGATTTTAAAAAGCTCCTTATTGGAATTTGCCGCCTTTTAAACCTTTTTTAACCCCTCCCCTGCTGGTGACGGAACCACTCCATCATCAGCCGCGGACGTGCTGTGCTGACGACGGAGCGGTTCCGTCACGGCCCGCTCGGCACGCCTGCGCGGCCCGGATTCCGCGCCTGCGCTGAGCGTTCCATTGAGCGGGCGGGGCCGTGACAGAACCGCTCTGTCATGAGCACAGCGCGACCGCGGCTGGTGATGGAGCGGTTCCGTCACCAGCATGGGTGCTCCGCGCAGCCCCCCCGCCCCCTTAGCACTGTGACAGATTAGCCGCCACAGCGAAGGGGTTAATAGAAAAAGTTTGTTTGTTTGTCTGATATTCATCATGTAGCTGTGGTGCATACATTTATATTCTTCATGATCTTCCAGGCTTTCACTTTTCCACCATTTCCGTTCTGCAGTCCTTCATGAGGATTTATCCATTTTTAATTTCTCAGTAAACCAAGGGGTGGTTCTCGTTTAAATGTAACCCTAGTGAAGGGGGCAACCTTATTTAAGGTTGCTGTGATTCTTTCCTCAAAACAAGTCACTACTTGATCTATACTAGCCTTGTGACACATGGGAGGGAAACTAAAATGAGTTGGAAAAGAAGTAAGGGTGACTTTCCGCCATGGCCTTCTTCATATAAGTTCCTTTCCAGTCTCATTTTTGGTCATATGGACTGGGATGGTCAATTTCAGCAGGTCATGATCTGACCATCGTAACGGGGACGAGGGTCTACTAAGATACTGATGGAGTTTGTAAACAAAAGGTCTAAAGTGTGGCCAGCAGTGTGTGTAGAACCAGTGACTATTTGGGCTAACCCCAGGGTACTCATGTTAGTGACCAATTGATTAGTATCTGGATCCGATAGCATTTCTGAATGGTAATTGAAATCTCCCATTAAAAGGAAGATCTCTGTAGCAAGGACATGAGGAGCAAAGGCCTCGAGCAGATTGTGTGTAAAGTCCTTTCTCGGGCCAGGTGGTCTATAAACTAACGCTCCTCTCCACGTGCCTTTGCATAGCCCATCTATTCTAAAGATACAAAGTTCTAGTTGATCTGAACTCATAGATTCCAGAGAGGTGATTTCCAGGCCATTTATTCTGGCTATAATTAGACTGCCCTCTCTTCTCTTGTTTCTGTCCACTCTAGTTATGTTATGTTATATATGCTGTTTTACTACCGGAGTATCCTGGCGCGGTATACCGCTGGGGAACCCGTCCTTGCTTTCCCTGAGCTGGGGAACCCGTCCTGGCTTTCCCTGTGGGATGGTCCCTACTGGGAGTCCCCAAGGTGGAGCCAGGCATCCCCGGCGTTGAAGGGGCCGTTGTGGAGATTAGGCAGGCTAATGCCCAGAGTTGCCGAGTGGGACCCTGTTGTACAGTGCTTTGCTTCTTCCTTGGGCCAGCACTCTAGATCTCTCTCTGTGTTCTGGGTTCTGGAGTTCTCCTTCGCCCTGTTGGCAGTTGGAGCTCTGGTTGGATGAGGGGCTGACCTACCTATTCCTGTGTGCTGCAATAAAGCTCTTATCTTCACTTACCTGCTCCTGGAGTCTTCTTCCATTTACAACATTGGCGACTTGGACTGGTGAAGTGTCCGACCACTGTTCTCCGTTGGTGCAGCCCAAGAAAGTTACACAAGGTGGTAGAGTCTCATCCCCTCAAGAACCCCGTGTGGTACACAGCGAGGACGCAGACATCGTCTTCTGTGTCAGCGGTGATCTTCAGCGTTGGCGGTGACTATTTTGGCAAAAAACAGACTTTCCTGGAGTTTCTGAAACGGTGATTGACGTCATCCACTTCAACGTCAAAGAACCCTGGTGAGTTGCTTAGCTACGCGAGCGCATAGCCTCATAAACAATTCAGGCGGCAGCGTCGTTATCAACGCAGGCGGCAGCGTCACCAGCGTAACCTACGTCACAGAAGTGCGCAACAACGTATGCAGCGTATCTGGAAAGGGGCGACCACTCGGTCCCCCCGAACGTATGGCAGAGTACCACGATCCCCCCGGGAAGCCATCTTGGGCGGGAGGCGAGTCTCGGCTGGTATGCCCGAAGCGGCGTAGCCGGGGCGCGCCTTTTCCCGCCCTAGAGTGGGTTGGCCTAGACACTGACGCGGCTGGCCACGCCCTAGGGGCAGGCAGGGGCGGGTTTACGCCCGCCCTGAAGACGGATAAAAGGAGAAGCAAGATCCGAAGGCATCCTCTTGTTCCTGTGCTCTGAAGCTGCACCTCCTCGCTGCACGTGAGCTCGAGACGGAACGAAGAGCCAATTTTGAGCGTTGTAATCGTTCTTGTTTGTTTTGCAGATACTCTGTTGGAGAATGTCGAAGAAGGCGGGAAAGCGCATGACTACTGAACAGATGCTGCGCGTTCTCATGAAGGAGATGACCGAACTAAAGAGGCGAATGGATAAGAACGAGGAAGGGGGACCGAAACGTCCTTTGGCGGGAGCAGCCCCGGGAGGGAAAAACAAGAGGCCCAGGAGGGGAGCAGCGGGAGAAGACATCCCGGGTCCCAGTGCCCCGCTCGAGGCACCAACTCCCGTGCCGAAGGAAGGGAATCCGATTCCCGTTGTGGTCACCCCCGTGTCCGAGGAAGATATGCCGCCCGAGCTGGCAGCACAATTGGCAGCGTGGTTGGGAAAAGGTAGCGAGGGCGCCACGGCTGTCGACGCGCAGAAGCTAATGAAGCAACTGCGTGAGTCACGGGAAGCAGCGAAGGTGTCCACGCCGGCTGCAGCAGTAGAGAAGCCACAGGGGACGGGTTCAGTAGCAGAGACAACGTCCGGTGCAGGTAAGCGGCCATTGCCGATTGCGAGGGATGAGTCGGCACCCTCTCGTAGGGAAAAATTGGGTCAGCATGTTCCTTTGGCTATTAAGGAAAAGATATGGGCAGGGGAGTACGTAAACATATTCTCGTTGCTTACTGATCACTATGAGATGGAGCATGTCAAGGGCCAGAAGGAGCTCATGCATCCGAGTGTTTGGCGCGCAAAAATGGCCGCCTTTAAGGTAAATGAAAACATTGGCAATTGGGGCCAAGCGTGGGGGGTTTTTACATCGATCTTGGGGGAGCGAAGGCCCGATCTGTTACCCGAATTGCCGATTTATCAGTCACGAATCATGGGGTACTCGGTATCACACGAGGGTAATCATTGGTTCTGCTATGATAACCTGTTTAGAAAAGCTAAAGAGCATGATAAAAACTTAACATGGGATTGTTATGATTCTGTGTCATGGTCCAAAATGAAGGAGACTGGTATGTTAAAATTGCCATTAGTGGGGAGTATCGCTGGCGAATCTTCCCGCCAGTATGCGGGGACGCCCTTTCGGTCAGGTGCAGGTACAGACAATTACTCGAAGCCTGCCGGTAACACAGGAAAAAGGGGGGTTTGTTGGAACTTTAACAGGGGTAAATGTACTAGGCCCCAGGGATCGTGCAAATTTAGACACGAATGTAGTGGGTGTGGGCAATCATCCCATCCTGAGTCCACGTGCAGAGCCAAAACGGGTGATAACGGGGGTAGAGGAGGCGCCAAACAGGTCTAACATAGTCCGAGGGGCGCCTTTACCTACCCCGATTGATACCTTGGCAATGATTCCTTGGCTCAGTGAATACCCGGATCGTGCTTCTGCTGGGGTGTTGCGGAACGGGTTTTCTTATGGTTTCCGCATCCCAGTGGGGGACTTTCAAGGTGCAACGAAATGTAAAAATCAGCTATCGGTCTTTCAGCATACGACTGTGGTACAGGATAAGATCAGGAAGGAGGTTACTCGAGGTCGAGTCGCCGGTCAGTTTAGTGTACCACCGGTTCCTAATTTTGTTTGTTCCCCTTTAGGTGTGGTCCCAAAGAAGGACCCGGGTGAGTTTCGGCTGATACATAATTTATCAGCCCCACGTGGTCTTTCCGTAAATGAAGCGATAGACCCGGAAGTGTGTTCGGTGCGGTACGCATCCTTCGATGAGGCCGTTGCCATTTTGAATCGCCTGGGGCCCGGGGCGCTGATGGCAAAATCTGATATCGAGTCAGCGTTCCGGTTGCTCCCGGTACATCCAGACGATCAGCGTCTCTTAGGTTTCATGTTTCAGGGTCATTATTACATGGATAGGTGTATGCCGATGGGGTGCTCTATATCTTGTGCCTATTTCGAAAAATTCAGTAGTTTTCTACAATGGGTCTTCACAAGGAAGACGGGTTTCCAAAATGTGATGCATTACCTTGATGATTTTTTGTTCCTGGGGGCAGCCGGGGACCTGGAATGTGGGCAGGCTTTGGCACAGTTTTGTGTCTTGATGAATCAGTTTGGCGTGCCATTGGCACCAGGTAAGACTGTGGGGCCTTCCACTTGCCTCGAGTTTCTGGGGATCGAGTTAGACTCCGCAGAAGGTTGTTTTCGTTTACCAGCTGACAAAGTGTCAAAGTTCAGGACATCCCTGCAGATGTGTATAAGGGGACCTAAGGTTAAGCTGCATCAATTACAGCAGTTAGTTGGCCAGTTGAATTTTGCCCTGAGGGTTATACCAATGGCCCGCCCCTTTTCCCGTTCGATCGCTCAAGCCATGGTCGGCCTGAAGGAGTGCCATCATCGCACAAGGCTCTCGGCAGAGGTCCGCCAGGACATGCGCATTTGGTTGGCATTTCTGGCGGATTTCAATGGTCGAGTCGTCTGGAACAAACCAGCCGTGTCCTCTGAGGAGCTGGGGCTGTGGACAGATTCGGCAGGGAGCATAGGTTTCGGTGCCATATTCGGCACAAGATGGTCTGCACAAAGGTGGCCGACATGGTGGCATGACAGTGGACTGACAAGTAACATTGCTTTCCTGGAACTTTTCCCCATTTTAGTGGCCCTGAGAACTTGGCCCGAAGGGTTCAAAGATCACTCTGTGGTATTTTGGTCTGACAATATGACCGTGGTCGAGTGTATCAATAGTCAGGCAGCACGATGCAAATGGATTTTGAGACTGCTCAAGGAAATTGTTTTACTTTGTATGCAATTGAATGTGCTATTCAGAGCAAGACATGTCCCAGGGGTAATGAACCAGGCGGCTGATGCACTGTCTCGTTTTCGTATGCAGGCTTTCTGGGGTTTCCTTCCCACAGCGAACCCGGAGCCGGCACCCTTTCCCGAAGCTCTCTGGTCTCTCGGTGCCCCGAACTTCGTAACCTCGTGGGAGAGAGTTTAGCACCCAGGACGAGGAAGGCATATGAAGGGGCGTTCCGGTCCTATTTGGCCTTTTTGGGGACTGATAGGGAGGAGCTTTGGGGCCAGGAAGAGTGGGTGGTGGATTTTCTGATGTCCTTACATCGGGTCGGGAAATCGGTGGCCACGGCTCAGAGGCATCGGGCTGCCATTTCCTTTGTTGCTAGGGCTCACGGGATCCATGACCCGACAGCGTCTTTCGTTGTACAGAAAGCGCTACGGGGGTGGCAACGCCTTGAGGGTCGCAGAGTAGATGAGAGGCGCCCGATAGGTTTGGATAGGCTGGCCCAGTTATTATCCAGACTCCCTGCTACGTGTTCATCTCAGTTTGAGACAGTGTTATTCCGAGCCGCTTTTACGCTGGCATTCCATGGGGCTATGCGGGTAAGCGAATTAGTGGCGAGGAACAAGCAGGATGTGACAGGAGGATTGTGCCAGGAGCACGTCCAGATCAGAGGGGAGACGATGACGGTCTCATTTGTCAGGTCCAAGACCGATCAAAGTGGGATGGGTGACTGCGTAATCATACGCAGGATTCCCGGGTCCTCCATGTGCCCGGTAAGGTGTCTAGAAGATTATTTAGCACGAAGGGTGGCATCATGGGGGGGAACCTTGTTGAGACACGCTGACGCCACCCCACTGACAAAGTTTCAGTTTCAGCGGGTGCTTGCGATGTCGATTGCCGCTGCGGGCTTGAACCCGGGCGAGTTTGGGACCCATTCCTTTCGGATAGGGGCTGCTACAGAAGCTACAGCCAGGGGTCTGGATGTTGAACAAGTTAAACGGGTGGGGCGTTGGTCCTCCAATTGTTATAAAAGGTATGTGCGGTTGCACATGTTGTGAAGCTGTAGCAATGTACTCACGCTTCTTGTTTTTGTTTGGTTTTCAGTTGCGCAAGCCTACGAGGCGGGGCGGACTTTGCAGTCGACCCTACACCGGGCCAGCGGTCAGACATCACCGGCTGTGAAAAAGGAGGTGTGGGTTGTGGGCCACTCATACGTGAGACGTGCCGCAGACGTATTCAAGGCAGGTGATATGATTCACGTAGCTGGGGAATACGGGTACAGTGTGTCCTTCTACGGAAGAGGCGGTCTCTGTATTGACCAGTTTCAATCATTTTTTGAGGGTTTGCTAGGGCGGACGAGGTCACCGCCGTCTGTAGTGATAGTACATCTTGGGGGTAATGATTTGGTCACCACTGGTAGACGACTTCTTCTTGAGGCGATGCTTTCCACTGTAAGTTGGTTAGCGAGGAGAGTTCCAGGGTGCACAATGGCGTGGTCCCATATGATCCCACGAAAAGTGTGGCGGGGGGCTATTTTGGTTCCTGCTTTAAATCATTCTGTTAGGAAGCTTAATAACAAAGTGAGTAGGTTGTTCCGTTCCAAGACACTGCATGCTATTTCACATGGGTGTATTAATGATGACAGTATGTATTTGGGGGATGGAGTGCATTTGTCTCGGGTGGGGAATGAGTTACTCATAGGAGACTTCTTAGCATGGCTAAAAACGTTACACCATGACCTTTAGGTAGGAGTGTTGTGGGGGGTCCGGATAGCCGGTCAACTATCCGGCCTGTGGCGGTAAGGTCATGATCGGTGAGCACTAATTGGAAGATCCCTATGAGTGGGCGTCACCCAGCACGGATGGGAGCGCTCGGGGGAGGTGGCCATTGGCCCCTCAACGGGGAGGCGGTCCCTTCTAAGGATGGGTCGCCGAAAGAAGAGGAAAGGCGGTCAAGGCCCCTTCCTGGGTAGGAGGGGTTACAGCCCCCTCCTGGGGAATTTCCCGGGGCCAGGACGTCTGCGACGGCAGATATGGTAAGTTGTGTGGGGTTTGGGGGGGGTCTACGCTACCTTCTAGATACCTCACACGAGTCCTCGTACGACCTCTAAGTGGCGTAGAGTTTTATTGGGGCCCCCGTCAAGTCAAGGGAAATTGGTAATTGCACTTGAGGTACGCCTCTGGGCCGCCCCTCACAAGTGAGGGCGATATTTCTGGGTTAGGGATCTTGACACCGGTTATGACCTTGCCGTTGGCCCTTAAACGTTAGGATGTACAATTTCAAAATTTCAAGTAAATGTTTTGCAGGATGTTAGTTCGGCTAGGAGAACCTTTGTATTAGAGAATCTGTTAAGGTTAGCCAAACATCGCAATGTGGTAATGAAATTGTACATAATATGAAACTGTTTATTTAATGTTTTAATTTTGTTTCATATTTTAATAAATACGGCCGGGGGGGTTACTCCCTCCCGTCTTCCAAAGACTTCAGAACTGTTTCCGGTTTCCCATCCTTGGGGATTGTGTTGAGAGGGGGTGGCGGGTATCTCAGCCATATCAGGCAGCAGCGTCATCATCATCGCGAGCAGCGGCATCACCAGCGTCACCAACGTCACAGAAGTGCACAACAGCCTCTGCAGCGTCTCGGAAGCGCATCTTCCATGCGCGTAGATTCTCGCTGTGCAGTACGTGTAGTCAATTACACGCACAGCATTATCGGTCATTTTAAAAGTATTTCTCTCTATTGTTGACAGTCTCCAAGGCTACGCTCGATGCGAAGCACAAAGCATCGTTACCTGACATCGGATCTTCACTACTTATTGGAGTAAGCGCATATTTTAAAACTTTTCATTCATTTACTGCTTGGTGTACTTTATTATATTCTTTACCCTATTTTGGTCCATAAAGGATAATTCCCTATCTATGGCTCATTCAATTAACGTTGCCCTTCCTCCTCAATTCTTGTCAGAGCCTGGCAATCCACCAATAGCCTGGGAAGATTGGATAGTCATGTTCAATAATTATATTGAAGCTCTAGATGGAGAGGACTATTCACCCAAGCGAAAAAAAGCTCTATTAATGACCACTTTGGGTAAAGAAGGACAGCGCCTTTTCAGATATCTACCACAAGTACTACCTGCAGGGTCAAAAGCTGACTTAGATGAATTTAAAGAGGCTGTAACAAGGTTAGAAACTCGTTTTGGCAAAGAAGAAAATCTTATCCTTCAAAGATATAAATTTTATAAAAATAAACAATTGGCTGAAGAAAGCATTGATGAGTTTGTGGCAAGACTGTGTGAGTTATCGATTAAATGTAACTTTGGCCAGATGGCGGACGAATTAATTAGAGACCAGCTAGTTGTTCAAGCCAACAATAGAAAAGTCCAAGAACGTTTGTGGGCGGCGAAGAACCCAACATTGAAAGATGCCATAGAACTAGCTAAAGTCGTGGAGGAAAGTGAAAAATGTATGAGGGAACTACAAAAAAGTGGCCTAGAGACTAAAGTGGCAGAAATCTCTAATAAGAGTACTCTTAGCGAAAACAGTGACGATGAAGCTACTGCCATTGCAATTGTTAGAAAAAAAGGCTATGTCCTTCAGAAAAAGAATGTGCAACAATCATCCTTTAGCAAGAATAATCAAAAGATGTGTTCTAGGTGTGGTAGTTTTTCTCATTCTTCGGATGGGAAATTTTGTTTTGCAAATAACAAAGAGTGTCTACGTTGTGGTAAGGCGGGACACTTCGCGAAAATGTGTAGAAATAAGAATAATTCAAGGGTTACAGTCATTAATGAATGTGATGATTTGAGACGTGATGTTAACAAAATTTTAGTTCTGACTGACACAGTATGCTCGTGTGACAACCAGAGGGGTAATCCTTTTAAGGATGACTTTGTTATTGATGGGAAAATTATCACACTCATGGTTGACACAGGTTCCAAGTGGACCATAATTCCCACTTCATTAATGAAGAGTGTGTGGGGCGAAAGAGCACTGAAGACGTGTGACATTTTCCCGTCTGGCTACCAAGGTGAGAAGATTGACATGCTAGGTTTCTTTGAAGCTGAAATTAACTTCAAAGGCAGATCAGCTTATGGTAAAATATATATATCAACAGATGGACCAGCAATTTTAGGTCGTCACCATCAATTTGATCTGCACATTGTGGTTGATCCTAGATCTGATAATCCAATTTCAATTGTTGAGACCTCATCCTTGGAGGACATATTGGCCAAATATAAAAATGTTTTTAGGGACCAGTTGGGTGAACTGATTGGCTACTCACATCGCATAATTCTCAAGGAGGGCAGTTCACCCATTCAACACAAAGTGAGGAGGGTGCCCTTTGCTTTACGCAATGAAGTTAAGGCTACCCTTGAGGAAATGCTCCAAGGGGGAATTATTGAACCCATCGAAGCATCTCCTTGGGTTTCGCCTGTAGTGATCTCGCAGAAACCGGATAACAAGATTAGATTCTGTGTAGATCTTCGTTCCCTAAATAAGTGTGTTGTAGCTGACGTGTTCCCCCTACCCAACATTGGTGAATTGGTATCGACTCTTAAAGGAGCTAGGTTCTTCAGTAAGTTGGACCTTAAACATGCGTACCATCAAATTTGCCTAGATGACAGCTCAAAGCACTTAACTGCTTTTATCACCAGCGAGGGAACATTCCAATTCACTAGGCTACCCTTTGGGCTAGTCTCAGCCGCTAGCCTTTTCCAGAGACTTGTCTCTGAGGTTTTCAAGGGTCTTGATAAGGTGCTGTATTTTCAAGACGATATCTTGATATATGGTGATTCTCTACGAGAACACAATAAAATTTTGCAAGATGTGTTACTTAGAGTAGATGAGGCTGGTTTGACGTTAAGAAAAGAGAAGTGTGCCTTTTTGTTGAAGGAAATAGAGTATTTAGGTTTTTGTTTGTCTGAAGAAGGCATTAGACCAAAGAAAAACTTACTTGAGGCAATTGAGCTAGCACCTTCCCCCGTTGATAAGGATCAACTTCGGTCCTTTATGGGCTTGATCGAGTTTTACTCTAAATTTGTAAGGGATTTTTCGTCTAAGACTGCTTCCCTGAGATCCTTGCTAAAAAAAGGTGTAAAATTTTGTTGGACTACTGAGCATGAATCCTGCTTTAAGTTAATTAAAGGGGAACTTAAATCTGCTAATGTCCTCACCCCTTTTGACACTGCTCGGTCCTCCATTCTTATGGTTGACGCCAGTGCCATTGGCCTTGGTGCGGTCCTCTTACAAAAACATGGGAGTGTTGAGAAAACCATAGCTTTCGCGTCTAGGCCTCTATCTACCTCAGAATCTCACTACTCTGTTATAGAGCGTGAAGCCCTTGCTGCAGTTTGGGGCACAAGTTACTTTCGGACCTACTTGTGGGGTTACAAGTTCGTTTTGCGCACAGACCACAAACCCCTTTTAAATGTCCTAGCGCCCGGTGGTGCCGGAAAGGGTTCTCCAAGATTGGCGAGATTAGCCTCTCGCTTACAAGACTATCAGTGTGAGATCGAATTTGTTCACGGGTGGAAGAATATCCAGGCGGATTGTCTGTCTAGGCTTCCCATTCCTTCCACTTGTGGTGATTCTGAGATCACGTCTGATGACCTTGCTGTTGCTGTGATGGAGGATGTTTTGTTGGTGGGAGGTGGCTCATTCTCTCGTGATGAGTGGTCCAAAGGCATGGAGGAAGATCTGACTTTAAAGGCTGTTATCAATCTTGTTTCTAAAGGAACAAGAAGAGAAAGTACCGTTAGTCCTTTGGTCAGACCCTTCCTGAAAATCTTGGATGAACTTTCCTTAGAGGGGAAAGATGTGTTGATGCGAGGTGATCGCTTTGTCCCTCCTAGCCTCTTAACAAGGAGGATCCTTGACTTAGCCCATGAGGGACATTTGGGTCAGAGCCTCACTCAACGTCGTGTCAAACAGAACTTTTGGTGGCCCTCTATTGATAATGATGCAGTTGATTGTGTGTTGAAGTGTAGCTTCTGCAAAGAAGGCGAGAAGCGTCTGAAAGTTTTGGGCTCTCAATCTACACATAAGATTGTTTTTGAGAATGCTCCCTGGCACAGTGTCTGCATAGACTTCATAGGCCCCATGAGTGAATTACCTACTGATCACCGTTTTGCAATTGTCTTAATCGATTGTTTTTCGAAATGGCTTTGCATACAATTTGTAAAAGAGATTAACACTGACACCACCATTAAGTTTTTGAAGGGTATTTTCATTAACGAAGGTTATCCATCTGTCCTCCTTTCTGATAATGGGACTCAACTCACATCCTCGAAAATGACTTCTTTTGTAAATGAATGTGGCATCAGGCATCAGAAGACTAGCCTTTACAACCCACAGGGCAATGGCCTTTGTGAAAGAGTGAATCGCCTTGTTAAAGGTGTGATTCAAATGTTTGTAGAGACTGGTTGCTTTTCAGATGAACGTGTCCAGGAACTGGTCTGGGCTTACCGCTCCACACCGCATAAGAGTGGTGAAAAGTCTCCTTTTGAACTAATGCGTGGACGCACACCAATAACTAAATTAAACCCCTGCTTGGTTGAAGGGTTCTTGTGGCGAAGTGCCTTTAATTCGTAACAGTACCCCCTTGCCCATCTCTGTGGGTGACCTTGTTAAAGTTAAGCCTGGGAGGCTTGCTAAAGGTCTTAGCAAGTTTAGGGGTCCCTACAGAGTCAAAAAGGTTTTTCCGCATTTCATTGTCCTAGCCAATGGCGAAAGTTGGAATTATCGGAGGGTGGCGCTCTACCAAAAGTGTAAAGATTCTTCTTCTGATGACCTGTTTGCTACTGGAGTTGACGGTTGTAATGGCTATTTGCTGTCTTCTGGCTGTCCTTCTTCTCCCATCCCCTTGCCAACTGGACGGGGGGAGGTGGGTGGTGGCGATGCCTCCACATCTTTATGTACATATCGTAGTGGTTCTTCGGTTGATTTTGCTCCTGTCCCTTTTGTTCCTGCTCCTGTCCCTTGTGCTCCTGCCTCTCCTTCCACTTCTTCCGTTGATGTCAGATTGAGGAGCTCTCGCTCCCGTCGCCCACCCATGTACTTGAATGACTATGTACATTAATGTTTCTTTTCCTTTCCTGTGTTATTATTCCTTGCAAAGGGGGGAGATATGTTGTACAGTGCTTTGCTTCTTCCTTGGGCCAGCACTCTAGATCTCTCTCTGTGTTCTGGGTTCTGGAGTTCTCCTTCGCCCTGTTGGCAGTTGGAGCTCTGGTTGGACGAGGGGCTGACCTACCTATTCCTGTGTGCTGCAATAAAGCTCTTATCTTCACTTACCTGCTCCTGGAGTCTTCTTCCATTTACAACAGACCCCTGGTTAGAGTAGGCACCATGGCGAAAATTATCGAGTCCGCTGACCCTGCCGCATCGGGAATTGAACCCTGGTCCCGGTCCGACTCCTGCTTCTGGGTCTGCTGCCTCTAACCAGTGAGCCACACCACTCCACTATATAATATTGATGGGGAAAGGCGGTTACCAAATCATAGGAGGCATGTTTATGTAGCCAGGATTCTGTTATAAAACAGATATCAGGCAACTCCATGTCCAGGAGACTCCATAGTTCTATTTCGTGCTTTGGAAATAAAATAAGAAAACACGTGGCCCATATGCTTTCCTAAAACAATTTGGATTTAAAAACATTACTGTAGCCCTTTTCCAGGTGATTTGTTTTTATGGGAAAGCCTTTGAGTTTGCCAAGCACTTTAGTATTATTCGTGAAACGGATGAGATAAAAGCGTCAGCTTACGAAGCCCTCAAATCTCAACTATCTACAATGCTACAATAACACCTAAACTCTTTTACACTTTAAAAAGGAAACAGTCAGAAATTCACCAACTAACTGGGCCCCTGAAGCACCTGCTAAATAATAAGCTGCTATTTAAGGCTAATGTAAAAGAAGCATTGATTGACAAAGCCAATAGATCTGACTTTGGCTGCTGATCTATTGGCTTTGCCACTGCTTGCTTACCTTCAGTGGTTTTTAGTAAATGACATAAAAAACCATTAGAAAAAAAATCCCAATGCTTCTCGATGTAGGCGCAAGGGCACCCATCCCCAAGGCCACCAGTGCTTACATGTCGTCGGGCAGCCATTTCTGAGTGATTTAAAATAAAAAATAAAAACAAGGCCATTCAGAGATGATCACCTGTGTATTTGTACGCACAGGGTTATGAAGAACCTTCCTGGCAGTGCACTCCTGGGAATGCTCCACACTGCACGGAGCAGTGAGAACTCAGCTGCAGTGATTGCGGAGCTCGCTTGCTAATACCTAAATAAACCAATAAAACCCTGGAAGAATGCTTCCTTTAAAAAACACCCTGACTAAGACAAAAGATGTGACGTTTTTAGATTAAAAAAACTCATTTCTTATTTTCTCTGTGCTGTTGATCCATTCATTCACCCAGTGATTTTGTCTGTCATCCATCCTTTTATATTCACTCATAATAACTCAATATTAACACATGCTCAAATGTACCCATTCAAAGTCAAGATCTCCCATACATTTAGAAGTAAAATAAAAAAGCTTTTGTGGACATTTTCACTGTTCAGGCTACCAAAAAAACCAGTGCTTCTGTGCCATTGGATATGACTGCAGTTCTGTAATATTTAACACAAAGTTCAAGGGTTTAGACAAAATCAAGCAACTCATGCGCTCCGCTGAGGTCAAACAGTGTTGTAGGCAAATTAGAGAGTTCTGGGATTCAAAGTGGTCTAGCTTTCCTCCAGCAGTCTATTCTTGAATTGCACAATAATTTATGTGCGAACAAATAACTGCAGTCTAAAATATATGCATGGATGACAACTGGACACACACAGGCCCCTAATTTATGTCTACCCTCACCACACATTATTACATATAAGTGATGAATGGTTAATAAACAGAGGGCTTCACCAGCTGGCATTCTGTAAATTACAATGGCATCACTCACAAGTTTAGGAGTTCCATCTAGATGCTGGTGTGCAAAGGAAGGACACTTCGCTGATCTTCACAGCCAGCTCCCTGAAGTTAAAAATAGCAACTCTACAAGAGAAGACGTAATGCTCCTCATTTACAACAAAGTCCTGTAGCAGTTTTAATGCACAGTTACATATTGGCACTCTATATAGTGCAAACCTAGCTGGAAAGCAACAGAACACTGGGGCTTATTTACAAGCCACTTGTGCCACCAGTGCGTCACTTTTTGTGGCGCAATGGCCGCCCTGCATGGCTTTTCCTGTCCTTGTAAATATGGTCCCAGTACATGCAGCACTTTGCGTGAAAGGGGCATTCTATGGTTGTTGCTGTGGGTGTTCCCACGCAACATCCATGGAACCTGACACATTTCTAGATTTACAAGAAATCGTAAACCTGGAAATGTATTCATTTCTCCTCGTTTTGTTCCTCTTTCCATGCGTGTTGCATTCTGCACCACACATAGAATGACAAAATCACCTCTGATGATTGTTTATGTGCAGAAAGGTGTCCCTTCCTGCACATAAGCAATCATCCCCGTGATGCAGGAATGCTTGCAGCATGGTGTAAGGGTGCCTGCATGGGCACATGGCAGATAATTGTGCCCCAGCGTAGGGGTGAGCAAAGGGATCAGTCATATCCTTGTAGATATGATGTATCCCTGTGCTTTGAAAGTGCTGCAGCGTGGTGCAGCCAAAGGGTTTGCAGCGCTGCAGCACTTTCTTGTAAATGAGACCTACAGTTCATTACATGAGGAGTCGAGAGATGATCTACATCAAGTAGGAATTACACAAACATACTTAGTAACAGGGAGGTTATGTGATTATTTAGCACATGGGCAAACTGGCCCGCAGCGGAAGTGCGCAGCGGGCGCTCCGCTGGCGCGCCAAAGGCAAGCCCGTCTGCGCCCAAATGGCGCCAGTGGCCAGGACCCCTGGATCTTTTATTAAGAAGTCAATGGTTTATACTTCTGTGGAATTGCAGAATCTGAGAGGGGTTACAGCCCCCACGTGCCTCCATTCTATAACAGTTGATGAAGGTGCAGGGTGATGTGGGCACTGTGATTTCCATTTTGCCACAGGTAGGGACAACAGACAAAGTGGGAAATGTATGCACAATACCTCGGACCCTCTGCTCTGCCTCTCCCTCAATTGCAGGTCCCTTAGCAAACACAGTCTTAAAATACACAATCTACTTATGGACCAGAAACCAGTGGGGTTGTTCCTGGTAAAAACCTGGTTAAATAAACAATCTGCCCCGTATGTCTTGGTTGCTCTACCTGAGGGGTATACCATTCTCAGGGTTGACAGACTGGGGCAGAGGGGGGGAGGTCTCGCCGTGATATTCAGGAAGGAATTCCAGTTAAAGATGGCTAGAAGTACGCTGCCTAGCTGCAAAGAAGCTTTTTTTAGTCTGGTTACGAACAGCGTCAGTTCTATCGCAGGCATGCTTCTGTATAGACACCCTGGCCTGGCAAGAACCTTTCTCAATGATTTAGCCGAGACATTGCCCCCACTATGTCATTAGCTACCCTAATTTTATCTTGTTGGGGGATCTGAATCTTCATTTGGAGGATTTAGATAACAGAGATTCGCTGGAAATGCTTCAAGGGCTCCAGGCTATGGGGTTAACTCATTTGGTCAACTCCCCGACTCATAACAAAGGACATATTCTGGACAATATTTTTACCAACAGTACTGTGGTAGAAGCACTGCCTCTGGTGCCCATAGTATGGTCTGACCACTGTGTTCTCCCTTTAACCATCACGCACTCTTCTAAGATCCCCTGCAATTTAGGAAAGCGCTTGGCGCTACCATTGGTTCGGAAATGGGATGCGTCGAGGCTTTTGGGGATAAGTTGGCGTCTAGTATCCCAGTTTTGGGGACCAAAGTAGATACAGGTGAGGGGCTAGTTTCTCTGTGGATCAAGGATACACAGTTGATTGTCACCCTGGAGCAAGAGGGGGCAGGAACGGCTGCCAAGTTCAAGGCCTGTTTAGGGGAGCTCGCCAAATGGATGAAGCTCAGCTGCTTGCAGCTGAATGCAGGGAAGACGGAGGTGATGGGGGTGGGTAAGCAACCCTCCCTCTGGTCACACTTGTGGTGGCCGGAGGAGATTGCCCACCCGACCCCTAAGGCCAAGGCTAAGAACCTAGGAGTGTGGTTCAATGACTCCCTTTCATTCTTTGAACAGATACTTTCTGTGGCTGGCATCTGTTTTGGTACTCTGAGGATGTTGTGAAAAATTCTGGAACTTCTCCCAGTAGAGGCTAGACGGATGATTATACAGGGTCTTGTTACGTCACGTCTAGACTATTGCAACATCTTGTACCGGGGGGTGACCCAGAAAAATGTGCACATCCTGCAGAAGGTTCAGAATGCGGCAGCCCGCCTAATACTGGGCATCCCTAGGTGGACCCTGGTTGGAGAGGCTCTGAGGAAATTACACTGGCTGCCCATTCAGGCCAGAGTTACTTTTAAGGCCTTGTGTTTCACTTACAGGATCTTCTACAAACAAGGGCCTAGCTTTCTGCATCCTCTTCTTACAGCCTACAGACCTGAATGCTGCCTTAGGTCCTGGGGCATGGCAAAGCTGACAGTGCCTAGGATGCGGAAGGTACGGGCAGGTGGGAGTTCCTTTGTATTCCTCACGGCCAGAGGTTGGAATAACCTCCCTGCTGACCTAAGGAAGTGTCCTTCAGCGACTGTATTTTAAAAAAAACTCAAGACATGGCTATTCCGTCTGACTTCAGATGGCTGGAAATAGACCTGAGGTAGCCGTCCCATTAGCCGACCCGGCTGCAGGGTGGGGCGGTGGTCTGGGGCGCAGCCGCTATGTTCTAGTTGGTGTTTAGCGCAGGGATACTCTGTTGGAGTAACCAGGTGCTCTATAAGCTGTCTAATAATAATAATAATAATAATAATAATAATATTAATAATATCACATGATGTTGTGTCTAGAACTGAGGCCAGGATTCAAACCTGGTCTCAAGCTCCAAAAAGCAGCAGCTCAAACTGCTAGGCCATATTGCTGGACAAAACTTGTCCATGATTAGTTTTCTAGTAATTTTATCACACTGCAGTATACCTTCAGTGGTGGAAGGTAAATGGGATTCAGAAATGTAGAGAAAGCAGCACGAGTAGTGAAAAATGTTAACCAACAGCAGACATCGGAGAATGATCAGTGAAATGCAATGGGAGCATAGAACAGCAGTGAACATGAAGAAATAAAATCTTAATTAGAAACAGAAATACAGACGAAATCGATCTATGGAAAGCAGACTGAATTTGAAAAAAGAGAGACCTGGTAAGGTACTGAAAAGGCAAATGCAATTCTTGAAAATCATAGAAATTCAGCCAAAAGAAATTTTTAGATGAAGAAATGTGAAAGTAATGACTCAAAACACTGAAAGCCAATTTCCCCCAGATATGGTGAGCAACTCAACACTAGAAATACCCAAGCACAACTTTTGGGTGGATTCAATCTTAGCTTCTTTTCTCAATGCATTATCATTTTTTTTAAATTAAATTTATAGGGCGCACAGCTACCTGGAGGTTTCCCGGCGCCAAGGACGGATGCAACAGAATGACAAGATTTACTGATTAAACCACCAGGTCTTAAGGTTTTTACGAAAGCTTTTATGGTTGGTTTCATGCCGAAGCGGGCATGGGAGTGAATTCCATAGCACAGGGGCCAGTTAAGAAAAGGAGCGTCCTCCCGTGCATGCTAATTTAATTCTGGGGACTGAGAATTTATCTTGGGAAGAAGATCTAAGCAGACGAGTAGGATGATATGTCTGGACCAAAGAACATAAGTAACGGGGGACAGTGCCTGATTTAATTTTATGCATGTAGCATATGGCCTTAAATTTAGTCTGATTCTCGATTCTTAGCCAGTGTAAGTCACGCAGGGAGCCTGAAATGGAGGATGTTTTGGGAACGCGACATAACAATCTTGCAGCTGAGTTCTGCACTACTTGTAGTCTACGTAATCCAATCTAGACATTATCAGGGCCTGGATTACGGTTCTTTGCGTAGGATCTGGCAACATCCATAGTATCTTCTGGAGCCCCCCTAAAATAGTATAGCAGATAGAAGCTGTCTTGATTACTTGTTGCTTCATGGACAGTTGATCATCGATCACTATCCCCAAGTTTCGAGCAGATTGGACTGGCTTAGGAAGTGTACCCATTTCTCGTGGCCAATGACGTGGGCCCCAGAGGCTTTTATCTTTACCCAAGATTAAAACCTCAGTGTTTTCGCCATTTAATTTTAGCCAGTTGTTATGCATCCACCTGCCTATTTTGTTCAACCCCCATCTGTAAGGATGATGGTTTAGAAGCATCATTAGCAGATAGAGAAAAGAGAAGCTGGGTGTCATCCGCATATGAAAAGATGGGCAACCCAGCTTCTTCTGCAATGGTGACTAAAGGGCTTACATAAAGAATGAACAACATAGGGCTCAGGATCGATCCTTGTGGTACACTATTAGGGGATTTATGAGTTTTAGAGTTCGCGAGAAACGAAAAGACCTGAAAGGTTCTGCCCTTAAGAAAATCTTTAATCCATTCCAAAGTTAAACCCTCAATTCACTGTGACTGAAGAACTTTTATTAGTGTGGGGTGAGACACTGTATCAAAGGAGGCGCTTAGATCTACCAAAATAAGCGTCGCCGTTTCCCCTTTATCAAGCAGCTGACGAAGTGTTTCGGTAACTCCCAGAAGAGTGGTCTCTGTGGAGTATCCAGCTCTAAATCCTGATTGGGATACGTGCAAGCTTTTACTTGTTTCCACAAACTGTGTAAGTTGTTGGTTGACATGTTTTTCTAATATCTTGGAGAAAACAGGTATGAGCGATATCGGTCGAAAATTGGTGGGGTCAGCTGGGTCCGCATTAGGTTTCTTTAAGGGAGGAAGGACCATCGCGTGCTTCCACTCTGCAGGTAGGGTGGCTTATTTTAAAGAGGCATTAAGTAACTCCATAATGCTCTGTGATATATTAGGTTTTATTTTCTGAAGAATCTGCACTGCGAGTGGGTCTTCAGTATTTTGTTCACATAACTCATGCATTTAACTAAAAGACAGTGGGGTATATTCACAAGAACATGTGATATCGACCGCAAGAGTAGCACATAGCAACATTTAACATCGCAGCCTATCGTGGGAAAATAACCTGTGTCAACGTGGAATTCACAAAGCGGGGTAGCATGCGACAGACACCAGATAACGCATCAAATGTCTGGTGAAAATCAATGCCACGCCGCAAAAATGTGATACGCGAACGCTAAAAAACATGCAATGAGGCCAACAGCGGTACAAAAAGTAGGGAAAACCAGTCACAGGCCTGCAAATCCCACGCATCTGGTGAGACAATGCACCATAAAAACCACAGAAACAACACACCAGAAACAAGCCAAAGCGCGTAGCAACATGGATGCTTCCTGACCCAGCGCAGAGGCAAACTCGAACCCCACAACCCGCACAGACCACCATCAAGGATCAACGGGGTCGAGGAAGGCCAGGGAGAAGAGGGAGAGGAAGATGGGGTGCAGACCGCAGAAAAACAAGACCAGCGTCACTGAGGTCACAGAACACTACCAGCAACTGACCCACTAGCAGACCACCTGGAATGCAGTCGGAGTGCAGAGGAGGCCAATCGAGGAGGCCAATAGGCGCCGGCATGACGTGACAACCTAAACCAGGCACAAACCCGCTGCCAACAGGAAGGCAGCAACAGCGACAAGAGGTGGCAGTCCAGCACTGCAGGCGAAGCTGGAGGAAACCCAGGCCACAGTCATCAGTGTGGAGACTGTGCAAGGAGTATGGAGTACGGACACAGCTCGAGAGGACCTGACACAACATCAACAGGGAGTGCAGCGAACAGGGAATGGGGGACGGGGGAAATGGTCACAATGGCAACCATGCACAACGAGGTGTAGCACACTGCACACACACAATCACCCAGGATCATGTCCCAGATCCCCTTGACACACTGCAGCAGCACACACACATAGCAAGGACAGCACACCCACATTGACGACAACGTGGTACAATGCGCATAGCCAACACTGCAGAACAAAGGACACAACAGCCTCCGCACATGCACAGAACCATGCCTACTACATCTGACAGAGCCAGAAACTGTGAAATGGAAATGTACGCATATGACCTCACATCCGTCATGTAGTCCAGATGTACACTGTCCCGCAGAAGAATCCAGCATCCCCCAGTTACAATGTACATTGCATACAGTCTGCATGCAAACCAGCACAATGCACCAACATACATGTCAACACAAAGTCAACATGCATCTCCCCTTCGCATCGCAGAGGGGCACACAACACCTTCAGCAGAGTGCAGCATACAACACATCTGTGATGCCGGAGAGGACCTCCACACCGCCAACACTGATGCCCTACAACAGCCCATGGATATCCCAAGCAACCCACCACCAGGTCCCGGCCAGACAAGCTACTTAGAGGAGAATACCGAGCATGCAACAGACCACACAGCAGGAAGCACCCTCAAGCACAGCTGACTCACGACACTTCACCCACACGTGGCACCCCAATGCTATGTGTCAGCATGCCAAAAGGAGGTGGCCCAACAGGTGTTAGTGGGGGCTGAACCCATGGAATGTGATCTAGGACACATACGTAGGTGTCTATAACCCTTCAGGGCCCACCCATACCCCACTAAGGAGACCCACACAGCCATAGAGAGGCATGCAGATGCACATTCACAGTCCAGAACCACGCCCAGGGGCGCTCATATAGCAGTCACAGACCCATGTTGGCTCTGCGTACAATGGCCCTGGCCACTCCCCTTAAGAATTGAGTGGGTAACGACAAAGCTACATGTCCAAGTTCCAACCCGCTGTCTACGGTGACATGTCTGCATCCGATGTACCCAGCACAATGTAATGTCGTATGGCCCAGGGCCCTCATGCATACAACAAGACCACAAGGACACACCATATATCATGTAGAACTGGCTACGGGCACATGCCCCCAGCCCCTTTATTGGCAGGGCCACATTTACAGTGACACCTGTGCTGGATCTGTGTGGGGTGAGTGTAAACCATTCCGCATGGAATGTCTGGTGCTGGCAACCACTTGAACATTGGAAACCAGTGCAACAGAAACAGAAAATACATGCATAACAGAGTCACCTAATGAGCAACATGGACTGTGCTGGAGAAAGTCCAGAGGATAGCTGTCCGTAAGTTGCAGTGCTTTGGGTTTGGAACATTAGAGATGAGCACGCTCATATGAAGAAAAAGCCTCAGATTGTGTCCATTTGATATATTCCTGATGCAGACGCAGTGGGGTGTGTTAGACCTGCATCATCTTCCCCATCAAGTCTCAGGGCCCCCACACTGTTTGAGGTGACATAGCTGTGCTACCGCTCCACAGCACAAAACACAATCAGCAACGGACAATGGCCTGCACTGAGTCACTGGCACCTGGAGTGCTGAGCAGGGTATCAGGCCGATGATGGCATCCACAACAGGTCTGAGCAACTCCGTAAGTCTGTCAGGGACACCGTTTCGACTCTGGCAGATGGCGGTTGGAGGTGGTCCTTGTGGTGGTGGCGTGTGCCTCCTGCGGTGATGCAACGTCTGGGCCGGGTCTGGACTCGCTTTGGTGTGTGAGCCCTGGTGGGACCCATTTAGGCCTGGAGGATGCCCACAGTGCAAGGCCTCAGAGAAATTGCATTGATGACCCCAAGGATAATGCTTCAGGGGACATGCAATATCTCAGAAGAAGGTGTCCCGGCCTGGACCAGCACAGAGTTAGTGGCCCCGAATGCACTGTGTCCGGCACAGGCCCTCAGCCACGGGACGGTGACTTGTGGTGCAGTCAGATGGGCCATGCGTCCTAAGCGGGTCCTCATCAATGTCCGAGGTGTATGTTGCGGAGGGTTGCGGGGGACAGTGGAAGGTGTCTTCCAGGGCATGATGCAAAAGGTTTTATTTTATCCGGAAGCAGCAAATTGTGGGGTGGAAAGCGCAAGCCTAGTTTTCACCACCAATTCGGTATCAGCTACATGAGGATGAAAACTAGCCCCTAGTCCATAGACTCAGATGCCACCACTGTACGACCAATGAGTGTCCAGGAATGTCAGGGAACCGACTTAGTGGCACCGGGGCTGAGAGGGAATCCAGTCTGCGATGATGCCGGTACACTGATATAAACTTCACCATTGCTAAAGCAGGACTCTCTGACCTACTGGACCGCAGTGTAGGCCGGAGGCAGCAGTCAGCACGGGCCATTCACCGAGTGTTGCCGGCATAGGTTGGTGGCCCCACCGGCCTGTGTAGTTTAGGTTCAGTGGCACCACATGTTCGGTCACCTCTGTGACTGTGACCTGGCTTTTGTCTGGACTGAGACGCATATTCCTCTTACTCATCTACATGCGACCACTGGTGTGGACTCTGCCATTCGTGATTCACAACTAGGTGGTGGATGTGAGACCTACTGGTCCGCAGGGTAGTCCTGGGCCTTTTTCCACGTGTCACCGGCTGGCCTTAAACAGGGTTTTTGGCACCACGTTTCAACGGCTGGCGTTGAACAGGGTTTGTGGCACCACATGTCGCCGGCTGGCATTGAACAGCGTTTGTGGCACCACGTGTCACCAGTTGGTGTTGAACAGGGCTTGTGGCACCAGGTGTCGCCGGCTGGCGTTGAACAGGGTTAGTGGCATCATGTGTCGCAAGATGCCCATATGGAACTATGCCTAACTGATCAAGGGGGTCTGGTGCTGTGGCAGCTGGTCCGGATTTGGGGTCACTGTCATCTGGACCCAGGACCCAGTTTCACATATGGGACCTACTGGGCCGCAGAGGACGCCGGTGGAGTATGTTAATGAGGAAGGAGTAATGTGGGCCATCGTCGGGGCCAGCGATGGTCTGAGAGGCTGGCAGGGTCACGGGCCTCAGGCTTGGAGCTTACACAGGCACGTGGTGGGCCCTTCTTGACACACTCCTGTGTCAGCAGGTGAGCAGTGTGGTCTGGATGCGCTGGGGCAGTCCTGACGGGTTCATGAACCAGCGGGCCGGGGTACAGCAGGTGCACAGGATCGCAGGCAACTCTGTTTACGAGGACAGCGTTGGCCCTCCGGCGGGGTGGGAGACACCGGCCTGGCAGAGACCTTGGGCTTTCCAGAAGATGACCACGCCCGGGGCTACGTGCTTTTTATTCACACCCCTATGCTGGCCTGGCGTACACCGGGCCATCCAACTCTGCTCACTCTTATGGGGGGGTGTAACAGGCAACATTTCCATGAGAACACCCACTGGCTAGGGTGACATGGTGTGGGGGACTTTGATGTGGCTGGCTGTGAGACTCTTCGAACTCTGGCGGTTGTTGGTTGGGGTTTGCCAGGGGCCAACAGGTGCAGCACAGCCAGCAGCTTGGTGTGGGGTGGGATGTTGTTTATCTGCTGTGTTGGTGACGTAGGCCTGTTAGGCGATGACGGTCAGGCAGCATAGGATGGTTGTTCCTTTCAGCCTGTAGTGCACAGTGACATTGTCAGATGTTGGATCTGTGAGGCAGGTGCGTTTCTTGGGGGCCACTGTCTTTGTCGGCGCTGCCTCTGTGGTGGTCCGGGGGTTGTTCCGGGTGGGGGTTGGGGTCCTGGGGTCATGGTGGTGGGTGTTGTGGCCCTCTTGGGTGTCTGGGCTGCATGATGTGTGGCTCCATGGCATCTGTTGCCCTTCCCATGACGCCTTGGGCTGGGCTCCATTTTGTGGTGCAGGCTGCTGTCCGACTTTGCACTATTTCAGAGCAGGTGTTAATTTCCTGCTGCTAACGCGCCTTATCGCATGTTTTTTGTTCTTATCGCTGATCTGGCTGGTCGTTGAGAATGTTGAGGTGTCGTGTTGTTGCAGCTTTTTACACAGCAATGTCTACTCTGCATCTCATTAGAGATAGTTCTGGGGGTCCTCTGTGCTGATTTATTTTTGCGTCTGCTATCGCGTGTTAACTGGTGCCGTGAGCTGTTAACACCAGCTTGTGAATGGGGAGGTACATTTATCATGACTTTGGCTGTGATAAAGTGCTTTTAATTCGGTGATAGCTCCTTGTGAATATGCCCCAGTGTTTCATTCACTTTTTGACCCATTTCTCCAAAACCAAAGGCTGATTTTGATTGGTAATCCTTCCCAGGGAGCAATGTCTCAGACATGCTTTCATGTGGTACATTCTGTGCCACATTCTCCAATTCAGAAGTAGCATACCACAGCAATGACAGGGTGCTCCTTTTTAGAAGCAGATTTTAAAGTGAGCTTAATCCTGGGTGCTAGTTGGAGCACAAGCAGTATGGCCGCACTGTAGTGTGGCTCCTGCAGCCCGTGCATTAACCCCCTTAAATATCCTGCCCAGAGGGTCCCAACCATTTAAAAACTACAGTGTAGCGGAGATTAGGTACTTGTTGCTGCTCCGTGCAATTTTGGTGTATGTGAGGCACCCCTGTCCAATGCTGTGACGATGCTTCATGATAACAGCTGCTGCTGCCTAAGAGGCTGGAACTGCCACTGGGCTGCACCTGCCACGCAAGTCTTGCGCACCCACATGGGGACAAGGCCTCATGGTGGTGAACGATCGTGGCCCATACTACCGGATTACTCAGAGGGAGAACCCTCATCCGCTCCTACCCCCGAAATTCATTTCTGCGCTGACGGCTGGTAACCTTGGGAGAAGCTTACCAGCTTGTACCACGCTGCGGATATCGTCGTCAGCCCTGCTGCTCTTGCGGAAGCTGCACCGCCATTGCCGTCTGGGCCAGGCTGAGGCCGCGTTGGGAAAGAGGCCTCTTCATTTATGGCCCGGCGGGCACTAAGCAAGTACTGACCCTCCCATCCTGCAAAGGCCCCTTGACGCAGTGTGGGGATATGAGTGGACTGCCGTGGAGAACGCAGTGACCCCATCCAAAGCCACCCGCTGTCTTAACAGACCTCTGCCTTCCCTACATTAGGCGCACGGCGTGAGGTGGGTGAAGCACAGGACTGTGACCACTCCACACAGAATAGCGAAATATGCTACCCCTTCCTGGGACCTGGCGTGCACCTCGCAGTGCAAGAGTATACCCACAGGAAAGCACAGTACTGCGTGGGGGCTGCTTCTGGGCCTGCTGTAGACATGGATGCAGCTCTCTAGTTGGGCACAACCCATCTTGTGACCACTGTAAGGCCGTGTGCCCACAACCATTGACAGGTACAACTAGAGGCCGCACGAAGCGACAGGTAAGTCAGCAAGTCACACTACCTTTATCAACCAGACCTCACAAGTTGCATAAAACAAATATGGGGAAGGCAGACCCGAAACAGCAAAGACTTGTGTTTGAGGCCAGAAAGGGAGGTCACACACAGCACGAAGTCGCCACTTCAATCAATGACACACCTGCATCAAGATTGTCTCCTGCGCCTGAGGACGGCATGAAAGCCTTACTCTTAGAAGTGCGTCAGGGCCTATCTGCAATTTCTGACAAAATGGACTCTATGTCTAATCGCATGGATTCCATAGTGGCTAAATTAGAGGGCCACGAAGACCGCATTAAAGAGACGGAACAGCGCATCTAAACAATGAAGACACCACTTCTCGTCTCCAACATGACCAACATGGATAAATTTCTGAGGGTTATTGCTGCGAAGAATGAGGATTTTGAAGCGCGCAGTCAAATAAATAATATACGAGTGCTTGAAATACCAATACTGGGAAGATGGAGGCTTACATCAACCAACTCCTTCATGATACAATCAGCTCTGACTCTTTCTCATCCCAATTTCGTGTTGAAAGGGTGCACTGGTCACAGGGTACCAGACCCCCCTGAGTAGTACACCACGTCCTATAATCGCCCGAATGCTGAATTATCGCAACCGGGACACCGCCCTCAAGGCAGCCCGGGAAAAGTGCCAACTTATTTTCGAGCAGAACAATTTCAACATATATTTGGATTATACAGCAACCATTCAGTAAGAAGGGCGCAAATTTATACCTGTTAAAAAGAAACTACGAGATGCCCAAATCGACTATGCACTCCTCTACCCGGCGTGCCTGAGGGAAACAATCATTCGTCACCAAACCACGGCAAGTGGACGAATTCCTGACGCATCTCCGGCATTACAATAACTCCACTGGCTCGCCAAATTTGTCACCATGATCCGAGTCACTGACAGCGGAGTAATGAATTCTTGAAACCCGGAAAAGACACACCCGCGACTGCAGAGCGACTCATACAGCACCAACGGCCCCCCTATAGTGGGAACCATATACTTGGGGTAAAAAAAATCTGGATTATGGAACCTGCCTCAAGGACGTGGTGAACTGCCTGGAGGCCAACACCAGATAAGTGACATTTGGGATCATGGCACACAGTGTACTCTGGGCACCCTTGCCCACTGAGAGCTGAGCCACTCCATCGTTCTGTCTCTCTGAGGGCGGGGAGTGCATGTGCGATTTCCTGGAAGTTCACCCGCCTGAGGGTGCTCCCCCTTTGTTCAGTGTTGTGACTATATCAGCAGTTTTTTTTTGTTGTATTGGGGAAATAGGGAGGGGTGAGGTACACATTTATGGCATGTTTGGGATGCTTCAGTGGGGAGAGGGTATAGGGCTGTTATTCCAGTTTATTCCCAAAACGCAAAACACATGTGATGTCCAGATGTATTGTTTTTACTCCAGTATGCCTCACAGGCGCAAAGTAACCATCATGATACTCAGCTTACCTCACCAGCACACATGACTAACCTAATGTGCTCTCCAACCACGCACATCCTCACCTGGAATGTTAGGGGTCTGGGAGACCCGAGAAAGCATTGCCAAGTTCTGACATATTTAGATAGAAACCAGATACACATAGCCATGCTACAAGAGACCCACATCAATCCCAGACACAATAATACCTTTGCAAGTAAATGGGCAGAACACAGTATCTTTTCCTCATGCTATTCCTACTCCAGAGAGATGGCTATACATATTTAAATAAAAGTTAAATTTGCTCTAGCCAGATGGACACACCACCAGCACGGTCGCTATTGCTTGGTCTTGTAGTGTTTTTCCTATATCCCTGATAGGCTCTGCGCACTGGAATAATATGCACTATAGTTATGAATGAACAAGAAGGGATTAGTTTCTGACAACTGCATAAACATGACAACTTTGTTTCCCTTAGAATCGGAACAATCTCAGAATCATGGAAAAAACTAGATAACCGTTTCACTCAGTCAATCGTGCATGCTTTATTTGTACAGAGTTACACAGAAATAGATAGACAGGCGTTTCAATAAAAAGGGTTTATTGAACAGTCTTATTTCTCATGCAAGAGATATGAACTGCTACAATCGTAAGACAGAATGCGAAGTTTAATACGTACAGCGTTAGCAGTCAGATTCAATAATACTGCAATATCATGGCTTGTAGCTATGACATATATTCATAAAAATACATACATAAATAAAAAAGGCTAAAATACTCATCTGGTGCTTCTAAAATAATCCAACCCCAGTGTACCCAACCTAAGTGTAGTATGAGGGAAGATGTTGGTACTGTTTTGCTATAGTCTAGTTTAGCTATAGTTGCCAAGATTTGCCAAAAGTCCCTCTAGGTTATAGTCCGCTCCATACCTTAGAATGAGTGAGATTGGAATCTCTTTCCGGGTCTCAAGCTCTAACACCCGGCAAGGGGAGTCAGAAACACTGGAGCTGGATTCTCTGTGAGGAGGATAGCAGTGTCTGGTCAGTGGGGGAATTGACTTCCCTCCGAACTTGCCATGGCGAGCCGCGTCGGGCTAGTAGGCAGCCGAACCGTTGACCGTGATTCGCCATGGCAAGTGAAGGTATATGTATACCTTGAAGGTGTTTAGGAATGCCAGTATTGATGTAAAAGTCGGGCATAAGAATGTCATGAATGAAAACCTAAGGAATAGATGTTCATGCATAATAAATGTGTTCTTGGAGAAATAAATATCCAGGCAAGGAGAAGTCCTAAAGGCATAAGAGTTTGGTTTTCCAAGAACTCGTTGTGACGTAGATGAACGGATGTAGGTGGCCATGCCTGAATTTGGTTAGCATGGAGAATGCCTAAATAGGGGCTGGATTGCTATGCCTAAATAAGGGTAATGGGAATTGTACCTGTGTAAGGGTATAAATCAGGAAATCTATATACGGAATCTAAATCGACACACAACACCCACTCCAATTTTGTATGAACGACGTTACTAAATCCTAAACATTTTAAACATATCTAACAATAGAGTATGGCATGATTTGCTAAAAACATGTCCAAAAACATATTTCTAAAAAATGCATTTAAAAGTGTTGCTGTACACCCTAAAGCAATGCTTCATTCTAAGCATATGTAGACATTTGAATGCCACATGAATGAATCATAAACATATATACATGATGAAATGGAATGCAAATAAAGAAGAAAAAAGGCTGAAACCATTTCATGTCAAGTTACATAAAACAATTGCTATTGACAAGGTGACATATTGTCTTTGAAAGTGTGTCAAAGAATTCTGATCTCTATGAATTGATCTACTACAAGCAGATTACTTTGCCCAAAAAAGGAAAATACAAATTTAGAAAAAAAAATGTATCATAGAAAAAAGTTCCAAGTTTAGTCTCTGTTTTGAAAAATGAAGGCCAAATTCAGAGTTTCTCCAGAACACTGTGTGCCTGAATCAAAAGTCAGTGGGGATGGAGAAAACATAAAATCTTCTAATCCTGTAGTCAAAAAGTCATCTACCGTTGTAGGTGAAAGTTGGACTACCTCGTTAAGAAGACTAACCGCACATAGATGAGAAGGTTCACCTTCAGCATTAGTCGCATCAGCAATACTCATATCGGATGTTACCTGCATGTCTGTTGTTTCCCCTCCTCCGTCAGCAGTAGCAATTTGCGTCTGTGAGATGGGGACAACACAGAGCATGGGCTGTTACCGGGTCAAGCAGAGTATCAATATCCGTAGGCATGACTGATCGGAGTGTTAGACAGCTGTCTAGCATGCATTCTTCACCGCAACGCAGACAGCGTAGAACAGGTAAGATGCAATCTTGCCAGATTGGTCTGAATGCCAGAAACCATGTGGTGTTTAATTCTCCTAGACGAGTAAGCATGAGCGAATTTTGCGGATCTCGCGTTCGCGAATTTTGCGGATTTGCGGATTCGCAATCCGCAAAATCCGCGAATTCCCGCGAATTTGCGGATTTTTTTTTTTTTTGTGTTCGCCCGTGTTTCTGCCATTTCGCGAGGGTTTTTCACAATTTCGCAATTTGCGAACTTACCTGTCGGGTCGCAAGTTTTGCGAACTTGTTGTTTCTACGTGTCCAGCCTGTTTGGGACACTCTTCTTCATCACTGCCACTCTCTGTCACCACTGCCACTCTCTGACTACTCATGCCACCCTCTGGCCCACCCATGCCACCCTCTGTTTCATCACCACACCCTCTGGTTGTCCAGTGTACATTATTTTCGGCAAAGCAAAGCACACCTTCCCTGCCTCAAGTGACCTGAATTAATTTGGGGCTGATTAATGTGTCACAGAATATTTTTTTAGCTGGCACCTGCTTCCTTAGTGCGCCCTGATTAGTGATCTTTTGCACTTGCTAAGTGCTTTCATTGTTGCAAAATTAGTTACAACACCTGCCCTGCCCCAACTGACAATAATGAATTAGGGGCTGATTAATGGATTTTAACTTCCAGCCTGGCTCCTGCTTGTCTCCCTTAGCTGTAATTCAGGACCTTTGTGGCATATGTGTAACTATTCTGAGGTTCAGAGCAGGGTCACATAATAGTTTCAACTGGCAACTGAACTCTGGAGGGGCCCCTCAGGAAGCACTACAGGAAATGGCTACTAATGATGAGCCTGAACTTTTGAACCTGGTAAGTAGTTACTTTCAGTTTTGCTAAGATCGTATTTCTGCAATTTTGCACTTATTCGCGGGGCGCGAACTCACGCGAACTCATGCGAACAGTGCGAGCAGTGCGAGCAAAATCCGCTGCTCGCGGATTTGCGGATTTTGCGGGAGATTCGCGAATCTCGCGGATTGCGGATTTCCCGAAAATCCGCAAAATCCGCGAGCGGAACGGATTTTCCGCCCATGCCTATAGACGAGGTAAACCTAAAATTTGGACGATGCGCCCACGATACTTCATCTCCGATAGAGCTCTCTCTATGGTGCTTGGAGTGACGCTGGTGATTTGGCTTGCCATATCTGAGAAGTAGGAGCAAAAATAGGAACCTGCAACGAGTCCAAAAAGAAGTGACAGTCTGCCAAACACAGAGTGCACTTATTTGGGAAACATTCTGAGGACTGCTTGAAAAGGTGCTAATAGTCCTGAACACGCGGTCTTAAATATATGTACTATACCGCTCGTATCAGACAGACATGTTTAAGATACGTTCCAACATTTCTGAGAAATGTATAGGGCTATTTGTATTCGAAAGGGCATGTATCTCGGAAGAATTCCTTGCGACTTGCAGATCATAGGTTTCTTTGGCCAAGGTCAGTGACACAGTGTGTTGTCAAAGATTGGCTTTCATTCTGCTTAAAGTGTCAATTCGTATAGAAGAGATGTTCAGTGAAGGCCATAAAGGCGACTCCCTGGCTGTCTTGGTTTGTGAAAACAATACTTGCATATAGCAAGTGACCCTGGATAATACAGTCACTAGATATGGATACCAGGCAACATGCTGCACAGCTGTGATCATTCAACATGAGGTAACTTCCATTAGAAAGTAGTCCAAAAATTGGATTAATAACTGAAGCTGATGAGCCTTGCAGGTTACAGGATAAGTTTGTAGTGGAACCATTGCAGGCCCGGTGTAAAATAATACCCTGACGAAGGAGAGAACAGGTTAGAGCTTTTTCACAGTTAGAACCACTAAGAAACACTTCACGCCCCCACCCCAACATCTGTGTGTGTATGGTAAATCCCAGGATATCTTGAAGTATTCTTTACCCAACCTTTCATATTTGCCTGCTGGTATATTTTTTAGGCAATACTGAAAATGGAAAATTGTAATAGTCAGAGTAATGATACCATGTATGATCCAATCAGTAGCTGGTTTTTCTGCCACTGTGAATGGTAATTTTTTCGTTCTTTCAATGCTCAGCACCGTATAGTCTGCTCCACTTTGAATCAGTTTGATCTGTTGATCTGTGAGATTGAATTCTGAAAACAGTGACGTAGTATTGATTAAACACCAAGGCACATAGCCTGCATGCAAGTTTTGTAGCATCCAGCCTAATAGCATGATAGAACATAATTAAAACTGACCATATTGCAACATGACCAAGTCTTGTTCCATGATGTCTATGGCAGAAGACACAATGCTGTCCAATAAGTATATCCTGGACGACAGAGTTGTTAACACATTGTCTACTACAGAGAGACATTTCTCTAAATTAATACAATCAATTTTTTGTATTCATTCTGCAGTCTCTGCTTTGGTAATCTTCCATATTTCATTATAAGCAGCGTAGATACGAGCATATATGAAACATTTTTGACATGGTTTTCTTGGTCCTAGCATGAATTCCCTAAGGTCTGCGCCATGTTTAAGTAAAGAAAAATGTTGTTTTACATCCTCAAGTGTAGATTTCTGTAGCCAATCAAGGCATAGCTTCCTCACGCTGTATGTTGTTACTACCCCAGGATGCTGTCTTTGAACATATCTTGGGTCTGGCCTATTGATAATTAAACCCTATGTTTTGTTCAGGAATCGATTTTGACAGTTGTTTGTGTCTGTGGGCCAGAGCAACCATGTTTTCCATTCTGGATCTGATCTGTTGTGATGCAAAATTTTATGTACGTCGCCCTCCCCCTGTGTAGTGGCAGCACGTCCAGCGACCTATGAAAATTTTTCCCCATCGATGAAAGAGGAATCTAGAAACACGTGTCTGGGGATATACTTGAAAAGAATACTGGTACTGGCACTGGCCAACAAACTGTGAGAACTGTGTGTGAAGCGAGTAACATTGAACCACATCGACCATGATGCATGAGGTAATTCAGCTGTGACATGTCAGCAGGGTGCTCCAAATCCCTTTGACTGTTTAGGATTGCTCCCGTGGGCCGTGAGCTGACGAGCTCTGTGAGCACCTGCGCTCTGAGAGTGGCACTAACCCTGAGGAAACTGCGGCAGCACGTCCAGCGACCTATGAACATTTTTCCCCACTGGTGAAAGAGAAATCCAGAAACACGTGTCCGGGGATACACTTGAAGAGAATACTGGTACTGGCACTGGCAAACAAACTGTGAGAACTGTGTGTGAAGCGAGTAACATTGAACCACATCGACCATGATGCATGAGGTAATTCAGCTGTGACGTGTCAGCAGGGTGCTCCAAATCCCTTTGACTGTTTAAGATGGCTCCCGTGGGCCGTGAGCTGACGAGCTCTGTGAGCACCTGCGAGCTGAGAGTGGCACTAACCCCGAGGAAACTGTAGCAGCACGTCCAGCGACCTATGAACATTTTTCCCCACTGATGAAAGAGGAATCTAGAAACACGTGTCTGGGGATACACTTGAAAAGAATACTGGTACTGGCACTGGCCAACAAACTGTGAGAACTGTGTGTGATGCGAGCAACATTGAACCACATCGACCATGATGCATGAGGTAATTCAGCTGTGACGTGTCAGCAGGGTGCTCCAAATCCCTTTGACTTTTTAAGATGGCTCCCGTGGGCCGCGAGCTGACGAGCTCTGTGAGCACCTGCGCGCTGAGAGTGGCACTAACCCTGAGGAAACTACGGCAGCACGTCCAGCGACCTATGAACATTTTTCCCCACTGATGAAAGAGGAATCTGGAAACACGTGTCTGGGGATACACTTGAAAAGAATACTGGTACTGGTACTGGCCAACAAACTGTGAGAACTGTGTGTGAAGCGAGCAACATTGAACCACATTGACCAGTATGCATGAGGTAATTCAGCTGCGACGTGTCAGCAGGATGCACCAAATCCCTTTGACTGTTTAAGATGGCTCCCGTGGGCCGTGAGCTGACGAGATCTGTGAGCACCTGCGCGCTGAGAGTGGCACTAACCCTGAGGAAACTGCGGCAGCACGTCCAGCTACCTATAAACATTTTTCCCCACTGATGAAAGAGGAATCTAGAAACACGTGTCTGGGGATACACTTGAAAAGAATACTGGTACTGGCACTGGCCAACAAACTGTGAGAACTGTGTGTGAAGCGAGTAACATTGAACCACATCGACCATGATGCATGAGGTAATTCAGCTGTGACATGTCAGCAGGGTGCTCCAAATCCCTTTGACTGTTTAGGATTGCTCCCGTGGGCCGTGAGCTGACGAGCTCTGTGAGCACCTGCGCTCTGAGAGTGGCACTAACCCTGAGGAAACTGCGGCAGCACGTCCAGCGACCTATGAACATTTTTCCCCACTGGTGAAAGAGAAATCCAGAAACACGTGTCCGGGGATACACTTGAAGAGAATACTGGTACTGGCACTGGCAAACAAACTGTGAGAACTGTGTGTGAAGCGAGTAACATTGAACCACATCGACCATGATGCATGAGGTAATTCAGCTGTGACGTGTCAGCAGGGTGCTCCAAATCCCTTTGACTGTTTAAGATGGCTCCCGTGGGCCGTGAGCTGACGAGCTCTGTGAGCACCTGCGAGCTGAGAGTGGCACTAACCCCGAGGAAACTGTAGCAGCACGTCCAGCGACCTATGAACATTTTTCCCCACTGATGAAAGAAGAATCTAGAAACACGTGTCTGGGGATACACTTGAAAAGAATACTGGTACTGGCACTGGCCAACAAACTGTGAGAACTGTGTGTGATGCGAGCAACATTGAACCACATCGACCATGATGCATGAGGTAAATCAGCTGTGACGTGTCAGCAGGGTGCTCCAAATCCCTTTGACTGTTTAAGATGGCTCCCGTGGGCCGTGAGCTGACAAGCTCTGTGAGCACCTGCGCGCTGAGAGTGGCACTAACCCTGGGGAAACTGCGGCAGCACGTCCAGCGACCTATGAACATTTTTCCCCACTGATGAAAGAGGAATCTAGAAACACGTGTCTGGGGATACACTTGAAAAGAATACTGGTACTGGCACTGGCCAACAAACTGTGAGAACTGTGTGTGAAACGAGCAACATTGAACCACATCGACCATGATGCATGAGGTAATTCAGCTGTGACTTGTCAGCAGGGTGCTCCAAATCGTTTTGACTGTTTAAGATGGCTTCCGTGGGCCGTGAGCTGACGAGCTCTGTGAGCACCTGCGCACTGAGACTGGCACTAACCCTGAGGAAACTGCAGCAGTACGTCCAGCGACCTATGAACATTTTTCCCCACTGATAAAAGAGGAATCTAGAAGCACGGGTCTGGATATACACTTGAAAAGAATACTGGTACTGGAACTGGCCAACAAACTGTGAGAACTATGTGTGAAGCGAGCAACATTGAACCACATCGACCATGATGCATGAGGTAATTCAGCTGTGACGTGTCAGCAGGGTGCTCCAAATCCCTTTGACTGTTTAAGATGGCTCCCGTGGGCCGTGAGCTGACGAGCTCTGTGAGCACCTGCGCGCTGAGAGTGGCACTAACCCTGAGGAAACTGCAGCAGCACGTCCAGCGACCTATGAACATTTTTCCCCACTGATGAAAGAAGAATCTAGAAACACGTGTCTGGGGATACATTTGAAAAGAATACTAGTTCTGGCACTGGCCAACAAACTGTGAGAACTGTATTGCGATTTATATACCGCACGTATCACCCGAAGGCATCAAGGCCCCGTCCTGGCTTTTCCCTGTGAGATAACCCCTACTGGGCATCCCCAAGGTGAAAGCCAGGCATCCCGCTGCGGGTGGGCCGCCGTAGAGGAGATTAAGCAACTATTGCCCAGAGTTGCAGCGTCGGACCCCATGATTAGAATCGCGACCGAGACGAGAATTATCGAGTCCGTAGACATTTTGGGCTTAGGACCCTGCCGCGTCGGGAATTGAACCCTGGTCCCGGGCCAGACCTCTGCATCAGGGTCTGCCACTCTAATCAGTGAGCCACACTCCTCCACTTGTGTGTGAAGCGAGCAACATTGAACCACATCGACCATGATGCATGAGGTAATTCAGCTGTGGCGTGTCAGCAGGGTGCTCCAAATCCCTTTGACTGTTTAAGATGGCTCCCGTGGGCCGTGAGCTGACGAGCTCTGTGAGCACCTGCGCGCTGAGAGTGGCACTAACCCTGAGGAAACTGCGGCAGCACTTCCAGCGACCTATGAACATTTTTCCCCACTGATGAAAGAGGAATCTAGAAACACGTGTCTGGGGATACACTTGAAAAGAATTCTGATACTGGCACTGTCCAACAAACTGTGAGAACTGTGTGTGAAGCGCGCAACATTGAACCACATCGACCATGATGCATGAGGTAATTCAGCTGTGACGTGTCAGCAGGGTGCTCCAAATCTCTTTGACTGGTTTGATCAGGTCCATGGACACAAATCTTTTCTCCTTTTTATCAGCAAGGGGCAGCAGTAGTACTGCTCTTGATCCGTAGATTGCTAGAACAGGTACTGGTTGTCTGTAAGAAGGCCCAAATTCTTTTTTGACTGCGATCTTTTCTCTGACTAGATCACCAAGCTTTTGGATCCAGACAGGCCTTGCTGGGACGGTCTTTTTTCCCCCAATGGTGGTAGGCTTCAGGAGCACATTGCTGTATTTCAATCTTAGTTCATTTAAGTCCTGTAAAACAGCCAAAAGATCTTCGATATCACATTTCTTATTTTCCACCACTGTTCCATGACAATCAAGGTCCGGAACCAACATTCTCATCGCAAAAGGACCTCATATGGAGCAACACCCCCTCGAGAACTTCTTGGCAAATTATTTAATGCATGTTGGACCCCATAAAGATGTTTGACCCACCCATCACCCAAACCTAATACCCTAGCTGTTATAGACTGCTTTATGTCCCAGTTTTTTCTTTCCACAACCGAATTTCCCTCAGGATGGAATGGAGAAGAATACCGCAAAGCTATGCCCAAACTGGCCATGGCTTCTTTGTAAGCTCGAGAGCTAAACGCAGTGCCCTGGTCAGAGTGTAGTGTACCAATTGCGTATGTGCCGATAAAGACTCGCAAATCTTTTATAACAGTTCGAGCGTCAGCCGAGTGCTGAGGCCACATCCAAACTAACCTTAAACACGAATCCACTGCGACCATGATGTATTTATAGTTACAATCCCTTTGTAAGGGACTGCAGTGGTCCAGGTAAAGACATGCTAATGGTTTATCGGAGATTAACAGGGCATCTGCACAGGATGTTTCACAGAAGGACTTTCATCTTTCGGCATATTTCACAGTCCAGGACATAGTTTCTGGTCTGTTTCCTAACACGGGCCACCAGTATTGTTTCTTTTATAATTACACCTTGGCGGAAACACGTGTAGAGGGGAGCCCTTCATGTGCTGTTAGGATTAGTCCTAATCTATGTTCCATGTTTGGTGTTAATCTATCCCCCATTCCAGGGATTCGAGCGAACGGAACATTGTTCGCATCAATTGTATATGAGTATTTGAGTGGAAACTTTTTAGGGAACTCTGCACTGCTGCAATTGCTTGAAGCATTGACTGCCAGTATTATTTCACTGTCTATTTTTGTTTTTGAACGAGTGATTGCAGCTACGGAAGCTGTTTGCACAGCCCCCTTCGTGGCTTCATCAGGCAATGAATTCCCTTCAAAGCAAGCGCCATCACGTTGATGACTCAGGGTGTGTATCACATGAGTGTTTTGTAGTTAGTTTTGTAACGGAACTACTTGTTCTCAAAACGTTTTGGGTTTGATTGTGCTACCTTTTGCATCTTTGAAACCATTTTGAAGCGAATTCTGTAAATATTCATTGTATGATTGAACACAGTAGAAAGAATCGCACACTATGAGTGTGGAGAATTCGTGATCCGTATTCTCAAGTGCCATTATGAATGCTTGTAGTTCTGCTCGCAGAGCTGTACAATCTCCTAGTGAATGTGTTTTTGTGACCATAGGTCTGAATTTGCCATTGCACATACAACCTTTAACGATTGCGCATGCTTCACTATAAGCTTGCTTACCCCCCGTAGAGGGTTGTGCAGATCCGTCAGTAAAAATTATACATTCATACTGGTCTAGAGGAAAGATTTCAGTAGGCAGAGAACATTAGTGTTAGTATTGTAGAAATGCTTGTGTTTTCAAATAAGGATCAAAAACATATTCAGCATCAGTTGCAGCAAGAGAATTTACCCATTGTATTTTTCTTGGATGTAAAGCTTTTGCATTCGGAATGCTAGCTTTTCTAACCGCCTCTAAGGCTGGTACAGGAGGTACGACCATAATGAGTTTCCCCTGTGCTAGGGCTCTTTCTTTTGCTACAGCGGTTTGCACTGATGTCAGAATTTTTTCTGTTGATGTAACTTTTGTTTCTGCTTGGTGTACAAATGTGATTTGTATGCAATTGATACTTTTTCACCTGTGTTAAAAGTTAAGTAGGTGAGCCCGCAATGACCCGGAGTGATTCGGATCACTAAGTTGCGTACGTTTACGAGTGTTTGTAAGTGTTTTGTTGCTAACATGTCAGCTTGAAGTGAATGCAAAATTTCTATGTGTTCTTGTGTCAAATGTGTAATTTTGAAATCAGGTTCGATTAATTCGGAGAGAGGTTTAACCCTTTCTGTGTAGTTTAGAATGTAAGTTCTTCAAAAATTCAGGAAACCTAGAATCAACTGTAAGTTTTTCAGTGTTTTTGGAGGTTGGAGCAGCGCGTACTTTTCTAAAAAGTTGTCTGCTAGGCTTTTGCCTTCACTTGATAGTTCATATCGTTGAAAAAGGACGTTGAGATGGGCAATTCTTGATTTTTTTTTTATTGAATCCATAACCCTCGGAGGCGAAGCCCAATATATTGGTGTTCACCGTGTTTAAGTGTCTGTTCAGGTCATCCTCTGTGAGATGGATATCACCGACATATTTTAATTTAAACAGAAAGTATCCAGGAGTTAAAAATAAACTCTAATCACAAACAACCATTGACATGACAAAAAAGGTGATTGTGAACTGAATTATTCAGTGACACCACGTGATACCATGTAACCAAATTCACGTGAGGCACATACCCAAGGTGAGAATTTTCCCATCAGTTGTCGATCTGTTCCACCACGCTTACATCATATGGGTTCTCCTTACCCAGGAGTTAGTGCACGCACAGTCACAAGAGTTGGAAAGAGGACTGTGAGAGTAAGAAGACCCTGCGTTTTTATCTAGTGAGTGGTGTCAGTGTGATGTGACAACTGAAAAAAGCAATGCAAGTGAGTGTTTAGTGAAAGAATAAAATTAGGTAAGACTGAGTAAAAGTGGAATTTTAAATGTTTTCTCTCAGCTCCCCAAATATAAAAACAATGGTGAGATAACAGATTTAACAAAATATCTGCTCAGCGGGTGGTCAACATGTTTCTGCATAAAAGGAAAATTGCCTATGCATTCATCAGGACCTAGATGTTGCTACTGCTGTTGAATGTAGTGAGAAGAATAAAAAAAAATCATATCACCTGTTTGTCAGGTTCAGATGCTCCGCCACAATCTAAAAATAGTCACGTCAACAAGAAAAGAAAGGGAAAAGAGACAGACAGTTTTGTAAAAATACGCTCATCAGTAGTGTTATTTCTGTGATAATGTCAGTACGTATATCTCAACATGTTATCACTCACCCAATTCGTGTGGGGATAGCGCCTCACCTCACCTGGCTGCAGCTCAGGTAATTGAGGAGCACCGCTCTGTTTTGAAAAGACACATAAATATATAAGCATTCTACCGTTTATCCCATAAGGAAGTAAAATCCACATCAATGGCCAGATTCTGAGACACTAGAAGTGGTATATAGTGTCTGCTTTCACATCTTGATCGATTCAATAATCATGAACACCCTGTCCTATTGCCCAAGACAATTGTCATACACGATCACCGCATTTCCATTCACTCAGTCGTTAAGGCGATAGTATGATATTGTAAACACATAGCACTATCAGAGCTCAAGGGCGACTCGGTAGTGAATTATGGTAGATGTTGTCTCCCTTTTTAACAATTGGTGGCTCCCTCGGGGCAAAGCACTCAACTTTTCCTGCGAAGTGCGCGCGAAAAACAACAGCACACAAGGGAAACTTAAACCATAACTGGGCTCGCCCAACCGGCATGACAGAGAAGCGCGGATATCGTCTCACTCTCGCGAAATGGTAACTTCCCTCGAAGCAATCCACGCACCGCGCATGAAAGGAACAAACACACTAAAACGAACCATCACAGCGGGGATACGTTACCCCTACCACTCTTTGCTTTTAAGAGAGGTCAAAATATAAAAGATCAGCTGGTACATACCAGACCGAAAAACAGACTGACTAGACAGGTGGGGACCCTATGGGATCTCCCACCTGTACAAGGACATCATCCCTGTGGAAACTGTTCTGTCTGTCCACAAACAACCAAGTCCACTGTGGTTGATATAGGGACAGACCTACGTGGCAACAGCGTAAATTCACAAATTGCAACAGTGAGAATACCATCTATCTCATTTCTTGTCAATGCCCGAAAAGGTATGTGGGCATGACGACAAGAAAAATAAGAACTCGCATATGTGAACATAAAAGTACAGTTCGGTGTCGAAAACAAGCGACGCGTCTTACAGCCCACTTCTTAGAAGTAGGACACGGTCCTAATGATTTCACATGGACTGTATTGGAACAGCCAACTATCCCAGACTACTGCCCTGATGTAAGCAAATTCTTGTTTAAAAAAGAACAGAAATGGGTCTATAAGATTAACAGCGATAAGGAGGGCCTAAACAAACCGATACCCTGGATGTCGTTATGATAGAACTGTGTACCCATATGGCTATATCATTATTATCGTAACATGATATCACAATATTTATACAAACAAAAAGATTCTATCAATGTGTGATGGTGATATTTTTTATTTTTTTATTTTTAATGTATGCAGTGTAATACTAAACTCTCTCTTAGAAAATGAAAAGATGAGAGCACTGTGTGCTTTTTAAAATACCCCTCACACGCTAAAAAAATCCTTCAGTGTCATGCTTCATCATAGGGGTCTTCCCGTCCATCTACGGGGCGGGCGTGCTACGACCTACGAACTATGCGGGAGCACTAGTTGTTGTGACAAAGGCTATGTGATGGTGCAGTGTAAGTGATATCAGTGAAGTGTAGGGACCTAACTAGTGAGTGTAATAAAAAAGAAAAATTAACATTTCCCTGGCTAGTAGAAAAAATACATTTTATTCACTTCTCTGGCTGGGAACATTAAGAAGGGGGTTTTGTGGTAGAGCAATTAGCTTGCTACCTGTTCAACATGTTTCGTAAGCAGTCCCCTACTGCTTACTCATCAGGACCTTCTAATGGTCCCTACTACGGAGTGCTTGGTTTGTAAAGTGGTAAGCCTACAGTCCTACAAACTGGCAGCAAAAATCGGCTGCTAGTTTGGGCTACAGGGCATGAGCTGGCCCTAATGAAAACGTGATTGATTTTCAAATGGTAGTCAAAAATATTGACTTATTGCGGTCTCTGTAAAGGAAAAATGGAAAAAGAGACAAAGCACATTATATATATAGATTGTGGACGTTTAAGCACATATCAGCTCTAATATCCAGAATCCCACTGATCGTGGGCGCTCTTTCGTTATTGAAGCACACACTAAGGGCTTCATATGTGGCAGGGCGAGTTAAATGTAACCTCCCCTGACCGTTCGTTAGTAAATACTGACCGAACAAGTATCGTTCACCTCATTAATGTGAGGGCTGACTCATCTCAAAATACACACACACGTAACTCAATACATACAACAGCACCCCAAAATGGGGAAGACTCCAAGGAGACCAAAAAACTCTCGATGAGAACAATGAAGGTCTAAACTTGTCAATGAACAGTGTTGCTAGACCAAAATAAGGATGTAATACATACTAGTTCGACAAATGTTGCATGCCCCATGAGCTGGCAGGCGAAGGGTGTTCCACTTGGTGAACTGTAAAAGAAAACCGCACCCTTACATGAATTACGAGTTCCTCGGTGATTCATTGTAGCCTCTTGGACCAAATTTATTAAAAACTCATGGTCAGAGTCTATTACTTACATTAACCGCATGAGTACAATGCCTCGTTCCTACCCTTGTGCCACTCCGTGGACTACTGGCGTCCCGCACTTGGCGGCTTAAAAAACAACTTGATCGCATTGTCATTCCTTCTGCCTAGTGCCGGTGAAACACTAGTCTGCTAACCCAAGATGGCCGCCGTCCGCGGGATTCCTGGTGGGGAAAAAAAATGATGATTTCCGGCAGTCTTTTAACTAATTCAATTACCTGAGAAGTAAAATCAATATCGCCAATACCGAGCAAGGAGACACTGGACTAAAACCAAAATCTACCTTCACTCCGATGGACAACACTCTTCCCATCGAACTTTTGACCTTTGAAAAAGCGGTTATTAAGGATCTTGATGAACTCAACCCACTACACAAACGAGTCTTCCAAAATATCTCCAACGAAGAACGACAAGCATTGCGGGAATTGAGTAACAACAAAAATGTTGTAATAAAACCAGCGGATAAGGGGGGCGCAATTGTAATACAAAGTAAGGAACAGTATGACAAGGAATGTACAAGACTATTACAAGACCAACAAAACTATGAGGTCCTTTGTGCTGACCCTACCGAAAAGATAACAATTAAGATCAAAATAATGGTGGAGGAGGCATTGACCCACAATTGGATCACCAAAAAAGAAGGAGATTTCCTATGTTAGAAGAAGCCAAGAACCTCTTACCTGTATACCCTACCTAAGATCCATAAAGACCTGCAGAACTCCCAGGACGACCCATCGTCTCAGGAATTGGGTCGGTTCTAGAACTGGTATCTAGGTTTGCAGACGCTTTCCTAAGACCAATGGTCCAGAGGACATCAACCTATCTCAGAGATACAAAAGACGTGCTGAACTTACTCGAAGAATTGACATTTGATCCTAACACCCAGCTTTTAATCAGCTGTGACGTGGAGAGCCTTTACACCAGCTTGCCGCACGATGAAACCCTTGTGATAATCGAGGATGTACTCTTCGAAGATGACTGGGAGTATCAAACCCCATGGAATGTGGTTACCGAATGCTGTTCTCTAGCATTGAAAGATAACTTTTTTGAATATAATGGCACCCTCTACCTCCAAAAGCACGGGACCAGCATGGGGAGCACATTTGCTCCCAGTATAGCTGGTCTCTATGTGCACCATCTGGAGGTGACGAAGATACTAAACCCTAGAAACCCCTTCAGAACTAACATCAGGACTTGGAAAAGGTATATCGATGATATCCTTATCATCTGGGATGGAGATGAAAGGACTTCCAAACAGTTCCTAACCTGGCTGAACTTACAAGATGAGCTCCTTAAATTCACCAGCATCACCACGAACAGCAACCTGGTATTTCTAGATTTGAACATCTTCCCCAAAAATGGTAGATTGATGACGACAACTCATTTCAAGAGTACTTCCAAGAACTGTTTGCGTATGTATCAAAGTTTCCATCCAAAACACCTAGGGGACAATTTACCTTATGGCCAGTTCCTACGCCTTCGTAGGAACTGTACAGAAATTGGCAACTTTAAACAACAGTCCAAAGATCTGCGAAAGAAATTGGAAACCCGGAGGTACCCGATTAGAATTATTGACCAAGCATATAAAAGGGCGAGAAACAGCGGCAGAGAAAGCCTTCTTGAAGACAAGGTACCGAAGGAGGAAGAGCAGAGACCCATCTGTGTTACCACTTATAACACAAGCTCAGATCAAGTGACCAAAATCATCACTAAGAATTGGAAAATTCTGAACAGTGGCGGTTTACAGATACCTAAACCAATCTTTTCCCACAAGAAAGCACAAAGTGTAAAAGACATCTTGGTACATACTAGACCAAAAGTAGATAAAGCTAACCCGCCAAGAAATCCAAACTTTATACAAGGACATTATCCATGTGGAGGGTGTAAGGTATGTTGTCTACCCAAGAAAAGTAAGACACTCACTTTCAATAATCGGACAAGATGGGAACAGAGAGGCTTTAGTAACTGCAACAGTTTGAATGTTGTGTACTTAATCACCTGCCCGTGCAAGCTTGAATATGTTGGCATGACGAGCAGGGCCATAAAGATCAGAATAGGGGAACATAAAAGTACTGGAGAAAGAACAACGGTGGGTCTTTCGAATCAAATCTAAAAAAAACAGTCTGAACGATGAAATACCTTGGGGTCAGCTGTAAAAGACCGTAACCGCCCTCCCTAACTATGATGTGATAATCACAAGGGACGTCAAAATGCCAGTCCAACAAAGACCTCCTTGTGCCAAACACTTGTACAGCAATCATTGGCTTAATCAAACTATGGCTCTACATTAGCCCATCATCTGCATCAGCCATCCCTCTTTTTCATTCTATCACAAATCTATTTTCAGTATATATGAGTGAAATGCACGCATTTGGCAGGTGCAAACTCTCCATCGTGACTGCCAATTATTTTAACAATTACCTTTCAAGATATTTTGAATCGATATACATTCAAGAGGAAACCCCGGTTTTCTATAATAAGAAACAACGAGGTGACGAACATGTAGAAACATTTGCTGGAATTTGGCGATATTGATTTTACTTCTCAGGTAATTGGATTAGTAAAAAGACTACCGGAAATCATCATTTTATTCCCCACCAGATGTCCCGCGGACGGCGGCCATCTTGGGTTAGCAGACTAGTGTTTCACCGGCACTAGGCAGAAGGAATGACAATGCGATCAAGTTGTTTTTTAAGCCGCCAAGTGCGGGACGCCAGTAGTCCACGGAGCGGCACAAGGGTAGGAACAAGGCATTGTACTCATGCGGTAAATGTAAGTAATAGACTCTGACCATGAGTCTTTAATAAATTTGGTCCAGGAGGCTGCAATGAATCACGGAGGAACTCGTAATTCATGTAAGGGTGCGGTTTTCTTTTACAGTTTACCGAGTGGAACACCCTTCGCCTGCCAGCTCATGGGGCATGCAACATTTGTCGAACTAGTATGTATTACATCCTTATTTTGGTCTAGTGACACTGTTCATTGACAAGTTTAGACCTTCATTGTTCTCATCGAGAGTTTTTTGGTCTCCTTGGAGTCTTCCCCATTTCGGGGTGCTGTTGTATGTATTGAGCTACGTGTGTGTGTATTTTGAGATGAGTCAGCCCTCACATTAATGAGGTGAACGATACTTGTTCGGTCATTATTTACTAACAAACGGTCAGGGGAGGTTACATTTAACTCGCCCTTCCACATATGAAGCCCTTAGTGCGTGCTTAAATAACGAAAGAGCGCCCACGATCAGTGGGATTCTGGATATTAGAGCTGATATGTGCTTAAACGTCCACAATCTATATATATAATGTGCTTTGTCTCTTTTTCCATTTTTCCTTTACAGAGACCGCAATAGGTCAATATTTTTGACTACCATTTGAAAATCAATCACGTTTTCATTAGGGCCAGCTCATGCCCTGCAGCCCAAACTAGCAGCTGATTTTTGCTGCCAGTTTGTAGGACTGTAGGCTTACCACTTTACAAACCGAGCACTCCGTAGTAGGGACCATTAGAAGGTCCTGATGAGTAAGCAGTAGGGGACTGCTTACAAAACATGTTGACTAGGTAGCAAGCTAATTGCTCTACCACAAAACCCCCTTCTTAATGTTCCCAGCCAGAGAAGTGAATACAATGTATTTTTTCTACTAGCCAGGGAATTTTTAATTTTTCTTTTTTATTACACTCACTAGTTAGGTCCCTAAACTTCACTGATATCACTTACACTGCACCATCACATAGCCTTTGTCACAACAACTAGTGCTCCCGCGTAGTTCGTAGGTCGTAACACGCCCCGCCCCGTAGAGGGACGGGAAGACCCCTATGATGAAGCATGACACTAAAGGATTTTTTTAGTGTGTGAGGGGTATTTTAAAAAGCACACAGTGCTCTCATCTTTTCATTTTCTAAGAGAGAGTTTAGTATTACACTGCATACATTAAAAATAAAAAAATAAAAAATATCACACATTGATAGAATCTTTTTGTTTGTATAAATCTGTTAGGAGGGTGATTCTATCATTACCTCTACGCTTCCTCTATTGTTTTGGTATCACAATATTTAGCCATAAGTATTCTTGTTTTTGATGGCAATACCAACATACTCCAGGTCATCGCAACTTTTGTCTATATATATTTACATTGACAGCCCTTACAAACACATACATATTGCTAGGAGAATTTATCAACAATCTTAATTGAAATAGCAGCTTAGAGGTGTGCTTCACACATTTTAACAAACACACTTGTCTCTTTTTGGCAATATTGGACCTACTATAATAATAGCATCCAAGGGCCTCACTCCACAACAGTGGTGCCTAATTTTTCTACCTCCTGGCACAGTATTCTTTAGCATTTATTGTATGAAAGCTTAAGAGATTGCTCTAAGTTGTGCATCACGTGATACTTGCCCTCACTAGTACTCGGGGGTGAGTGAGTGAGACATCGTTTCGGTCTGCGATCTAACAAGTAAGATCACCTCAATCTGCCACGAATAGTGTGCTTGATCACTGATTGCAGTCTTCACTGTATGGTACATACACCCACTAGTGCCGGTGGGGTGAACGCGCGAGATACAATTTCAGGGTGTGTCCTAAATAGTTAGATCACTGTAATCTGCCAATAATAGAGCGCTTGACTTGATTCCAGTAAATTCCTCAGCAACACGGCATCCTGCATTGATGGAAAACATAATTGAAATGTCAAATTTCCATTTCGAACTACAAGATCAAGCATTCCATGCATGATCAAGTGCACGCACAGCAGGAGGAACAATCAAAAAGGCTGGGCTCTATCCGTTAGGTGCCTCCCCAGTCTAGCGCAGTGGAACGCCTGGAGACACCAACGGATAGGTGAGCGCTGAAATGGTTCGTTTTAATGTGTTTGTTACTTTCATTCGCCGTGCGCGGATCGCTTCGAGGGAAGTTACAATTTCTCGAGAGAGATGACGATATCCACTCGCTTCTCTGTCATGCCGGTTGGGCGAGCCCAGTTATAGTTTAAGTTTCCCTTGTGTGCTGTTGTTTTTCGCGCGCACTTTGCGTGAAAAGTTGAGTGCTTTGCCCCGAGGGAGCCACCAATTGTTAAAAAGGGAGACAACATCTACCATAATTCACTACCGAGTCGCCCTTGAGCTCTGATAGTGCTATGTGTTTACAATATCATACTATCGCCTTAACGACTGAGTGAATGGAAATGCGGTGATCGTGTATGACAATTGTCTTGGGCAATAGGACAGGGTGTTCAAGATTATTGAAGCGATCAAGATGTGAAAACAGACACTATATACCACTTCTAGTGTCTCAGAATCTGGTCATTGATGTGGATTTTACTTCCTTATGGGATAAACGGTAGATTGCATATATATTTGTGTCTTTTCATAACATAGCGGTGCTCCTCAATTACCTGAGCTGCAGCCAGGTGAGATGAGGCGCTATCCCCACAAGAATTGGGCGAGTGATAACATGTTGAGATATACGTACTGACATTATCACAGAAATAACACTACTGATGAGTGTATTTTTACAAAACTGTCTGTCTCTTTTCACTTTCTTTTCTTGTTGACGTGACTATTTTTAGATTGTGGCGAAGCATCTGAACCTGACAAACAGGTGATATGATTCCTTTTTATTCTTCTCACTACATTCAACAGCAGTAGCAACATCTAGGTCCTGATGAATGCATAGGCACTTTTCCTTTTATGCAGAAACATGTTGACCACCCGCTGAGCAGATATTTTGTTAAATCTGTTATCTCACCATTGTTTTTATATTTGGGGAGCTGAGAGAAAACATTAAAAATTCCACTTCTACTCAGTCTTACCTAATTTTATTCCTTCACTAATCACTCACTTGCACTGCTTTTTTCAGTTGTCACATCACACTGACACCACTCACTAGATAAAAACGCAGGGTCTTCTTACTCTCACAGTCCTCTTTCCAACTCTTGTGACTGTGCGTGCACTAACTCCTGGGTAAGGGAACCCATATGATGTAAGAGTGGCTGAACAGATCAACAACTGATGGGAAAATTCTCACCTTGGGTATGTGCCCACCGTGAATTTGGTTACATGGTATACGAGGTGTCACTGAATAATTCAGTTCACAATCACCTTTTTTGTCATGTCAATGGTCGTTTGTGATTAGAGTTTATTTTTGACTCCTGGATATTTTCTGTGTAAATTAGGTTATTGTTGGGGACGTGTACCCAGTATGGAGTCATTAAACTAGCCCTCGGACACTCTTCTATGTAGTGTGTTTTATAGTATCATCGACATATGACAATGCCTCGTCATCATAAGTTTGTATTAACACTGTTACCCTTGCTGAGAATAACCCCAGACTATTCTTGAATCCTTTAGGGAGACGACAGAATTGTTGCTGGGTCCCCATTATTGAAAAAGCTGTCAAATACCTACTTTCAGGTCCAATGTTTTGACAAAAGAAACCATTTGAAATATCTAATGTGGTTTTATATTTTTTAATCACAATGTTATTCATGAATGCTGTACTGGGTGCATTTTGCACTGCACATGTTTTGCAACAAGTGTTTAAGTGTCTGTAATCCAAAACCAGACGATATACATTATGTGGTTTGGAAACAGGAAACAAAGGATTGTTCATTGGTGAGGTGCATGTTTTAATCACCCCTTGGTATTCAAGTTGATCTAAGATCTCCCTGACCTGTTTTTTAGCTTCTTGCTTAATTGAGTACTGCTTTTGTGCAGTTGGTTGATTTTTTAACTGGATTTTGTGGTGAGGTGAGTCCTCATCCCTTCCTACATGATTTTTGCATAATGCTGAGGCTTGGGCGACTGCCCATTTCCTGGCATAAGTATTTTTAAAATGTACTGGAACATGGTTGGAGAAGGCTGGCACAATGATGTCTTCGCCATGTGGGCACTCCCTGAGAAATTCTGGTGGCCAGTCCCGATCTGCTAGAAAGTCACTCCCAAAAGAGTGCTTTCACTTTTCTTGGTATGTCCCCCTCCATTCGGAGCGTTATTTCATATAACCTTTGCAGGGAACTGACCCTGGTGTCTGCAGTCTCAACTTGAATATCTTCATTCAGGTCCACTGACGCCAGACGTCCCTTCAGGTTCTGGTGAGCTATTGATACTTCTGCTGCACTGTCCAACATTGTCTGAGCCCATTCTCCGTTCTTGAGCTGTGTTCTCAGAATCCTCAGCATGTCTGATCTTAAGACCTGCTACTTTCTTCTTGGAGAATTGAGGTTTGTTTTGTTTTTCTAAACCTGTTGATCGTCTTTGGACTTCACACATTCTTCTTTTTGATCTGACCGTCCTCTTCTTTCAGATGTCTGTGACGATATCTGAAAGGTACGAAAGGAACGTGTATCAGTATAATGATACCTGTCAGGTTTTCTCAAATAATCCCTATTCCTGAGGTTATACCTCCTTTCAGAGGGCTTCTTTTGAGGAGACCTACTTCGGGATTGAAAATCTTTCACTTTTGAATGTTTTTTTATTATTTTCCTACTTCTTTTTAGAAGAGGTAGGATTGTTTTTCGTAAAGGTCTTTTCAGGACTTTCAGACAGTTGTGGTCTAACTGTGTAATTCTATTAATTTTTGTGTTTGATTAAATAATGCCACGTCTAACATTGCTTCAATGTCAGGATGAGGTGTGTAGCCGGCTAAAATCGGCCATATTGCCCCTGGTCTACCTAGTGGACCGAGCCTGGTAATATGATTTGAATGTTTTAGGGCACCTTTAAACCAGAGCTGGTGCTCCTGGTAAGTGAGTGGAATTTCAACATCCTCGAAAGTAATATATTCCTCAGGTTGATCATCTTCATTGTAGTGGTGAAACATTTCAGTTGCTGGATGTGATTCAGGGAATACTATCCATTTTTTTTTTTTTAAATTCAATTTTTATTGCAGAATCAGAAATGTGCAGTTATGCGTGCAATCTTGCCCGTCTCCGCTTATCACCTTCCCCCTATAGTTACCATAACATCACACAGCCATTCAGCCCACATCCCGGAGGCAGGGCGGCGAGAGCTAAGGTTCCGGGAGTAAGCCAGGTGATAAGACAGTAATGTTAACATTTACTCGACATCAGTACATGCGGGCTTCTTTATTGGATCTGCTTTTTTGGAACCTACCCCTCCCCCCAAACCCCCAACCAACAACTCGTCCCCCCGGTTAGCATTGAGGAATACGGAACAAGGCCAGCGCCCTCACTCTATCCAAGGAAACTGAACAGATAAACCCATCCATCTACCGCAATCTTCTGTCCACTCATACAATAAACATCCTCATACCTCCCTCGGGGCCCCCTCAACCCCCCGCCCACCACCCACTCCCTGAACTGTCACTGGTGTGAGCCAACTGCAGGATTATAATCTGTCACTCAGGAAGGGAATACTATCCATGAGTAGAAAACCTGCTCTACCACCTCTTGGTGTTGGACCATGTTTTATAAGTTTTAAAATGATGCCTATCCTTGAATTTGGAGCGATGATTGTCGCATTTTCATTGGTTGCATTAAAACCTGTATAATCAAAAGCTGCTGTGACATCGTCGGGTACAGCTCCACCGGTTCCGGTGTTATTGTCCTCCGACATTGTTTAATAAAAAATGCAGAGCAAGATTCAAGGGAACAAAGATAAGGTGCTCAATATTTTGGAACACTGTATCCTTCCACGTTGAACAAACCAAACAGCTAATAAATAGAATTTTTTGTCCTACTCAGCAGTGGGGGATATTTTTCCTACCCACTCCAAATGTCTTATGGAGTTTTATGAGTAGAGGACTCTGAGAAAAGCACAACTGAGGTACTTCAGTATCTAGCATTGAATTAGTACCTTACCAAACTGTTGGAAACCATGTAGTGTAGTTCCTATATCCCTGATAGGCTCTGCGTATTTAAATAATATACTCTATAGTTTTGACATAAGACTGAGGTCAGTATGTCTCTATCAAGTACATTAAAATTAATTACTTGAGTGTGCCGGCTAACTCAGAGGTCACTAGAAACTTCTTGAATAAACAAGAAGGGATGAGTTTTTGACAGTCCCACAAACATGACAACTTTCTTTCCCTTAGAATCGGAACAATCTCAGAATCGTGGAAACAAAAGATAGCAGTTTCACTCAGTCAATCATGCATACTTCATTTCTACAGAGGTACACAGAAACAGATAGAAGGGCGTTTCAATAGAAAGGGTTTATTGAACAGTCTTCTTGCTCGTGCAAGAGATAAGAACTGCTACAATTGTAAGACAGAATGCAAAGTATAATTCGTACATTGTTAGCAATAGCATGGCTTGTAGCTATGACATATATTCATAAAAATACATACATAAATAACACAAGCTAAAATACTCATCTGGTGCTTCTAAAATAATCCTACCCCAGTGTACCTAACCTACGTGTAATACGAGGGAAGAAGTGGTGCTGTTTAGCAATAGTCTGGTTTAGCTATAATTGCCAAGATTTGCCAAAAGTCCCTCTAGGTTCTAGTCCGCTCCATACCTTAGAATGAGTGAGGTTGGAATTTCTTTCCTGGTCTCAATCTCTAACACCCCACAAGGGAGTCAGAAACACCGGAGCTGAAATCTCTGAGGGGAGGATGGCAGCGTTTGGTTAGTGCATCAGTTGGGGGACTTGCCGTGGAGAGCCATGTCATGCAAGTAGGCAGCCGCACCGTTGACCGTGATTTGCCATGGCAAGCAAAGGTATATTTATACCTTGAAGGTGTTTAGGAATGCCAGGATTGATGTAAAAGTCGGGCATAAAAACGTCTTGAATTAACCCCTAAGGAATAGATGTTCATGCATAAGAAATTAGTTCTTGGAGAAATAAAAATCCAAGCAAGGGGAAGTCCTAAAGGCTTAAGAGTCTGGTTTTTCAAGAACTTGTTGTGATGTAGATGAACGAATGTAGGTGGCCATGCCTGTATTTGGGTAGCATGAAAAATGTCTAAATAAGGGCTGGATTTCTATGCCTAAATAAGTCCAATGTGAATTGTATCTATATAAGGACATATATCGGGAAATCTCTATACGGAATCTAAATCGACACACAAAAGTCTGGGGCAGACTGGGCTCAGATTCCGTTACCCTAGCTTGCTGCTATGGCCCCAATATAGACTCTCCCGAGTTTATCACTACACTTTGGGAAGAATTGAGAAAATAGGTTCCAGTCACCTCATCTGGGGGGGCGATTTCAACATCGCTCTAGACCCAACTTTGGACAGATCTAACCCTGCCCCGCACCATTATAATGGCTCACACAAAGCAGTGCATAACATAATGGAAGCTAATGGCATATTAGATGCCTGGCGTCACCTCAATCCACATGTAACCGAAGGCACCCATCACGCAACTCAATTTGTGTCCTGGGCCTGCCTAGACTACCTCCTACTTACACAAGGTTTAGGTCCTCTGATTGCCAATGCCACACATCTAGCTAGAACATACTCAGACCACACTCCTGTAATACTAGCATTTACGCCCCCCGGATATGACGCCCCACAAAGGACCTGGCAGCTACAGCCCTTATCATTGCTGGATGCGGTGTTTCAGGATGAACTGGGTCAAGAAATACAAGAGTTTTTACAGAGAAACAAGGGTTCTGTTGATAGCTTAGAAACTGTTTGGGAGGCCTTCAAGGTCACAATTAGGGGCTTTGGCATGTCCAAAAGCTTGGGTGTACTACAGGATATACAGAGATTTCTGAAAAAATTAGAAACTGAGACTAAGTACTTTGAGACACGGCTGACCACCATCGCTGACGGTCAGGCCAATCGAGAACTTCGAGATAAACTCACTGAATACACTGACACTGCCGACAGGGAAGTGAAATTTAGAGGCAAACATTGGATTGCCAGGCGTTATGGGGAAGGGTAATGCCCCAGGAGAGTGCTAGCAGACATGATATGAAGGCCACACTTTACAAATCACGTATTGGAAATTATGGGCCCTGGGGATGTCACCTACAGGGACCCTGCGGACATACTGAGTATCTTCTCCACACACTATGCTTCATTGTACATATAGCCGAGACATGATGAACTGGATCTCAACGCCTATCTAGAGGATGTGGCATTGGGGTGGCTGTGTGGGTGATGCCCAACGGGATTTCCTTAGCGCTCCCTTTGAATTGGATGAAATATGGGAAGATATAATGCACATGAAATCAGGGAAGGCACCTGGATCAGACGGGCTCCACATCGAATTCTACAAAACCCCCATCCTTCAAGAGGTGTTCGTAGATGCACTAGAAAATGGCAAACTTCCCTCCCTTATGCGTGAGGAGCACATCATTTCCCTGCTGAAACCTGGGAAATCCACCCTCCACTGTGACTCCTATAGATCACTCCTCAACTGTGACACTAAAATCCTGGCGAAGGTCAGAGCAAACAGACTGAATTTGCTCATGGACAAACTAGCCCTCCCGGATCAGGCAAGCTTTATTCCCGCAGAGTGACTACACATAATCTCCGCACGTTTTTTGCAATCCTCCATGATGTGGACCCTGATTTGCCACTTGTGGCGGTTTTTCTAGATGCCACCAAGGCGTTCGATTCAGTTGAGTGGGATTATTTACAGGGAGTCCTGCAGCAAATGGGCTTTCCTCCAATATTTCTCTCATGGATCAAGTTGCTTTATCACCTTCCTGCAGCTAAGGTCCGCATGAATGGTATTCTATTGCCTGTCTTTACTATGACTAGGGGCACTCGACAGGGGTGCCGGATCTCCCCCTATTGTTTGCTTTGGCAATAGAAATCTTGGCAGCCAAGGTGCACCAACACCACCAACACAAAGTGCTACTCTGCAATCTGCGCCAAATTTTACTATCGCTGTACGCAGATGACATCACCCTTTATGTTTGTGATACACAAACTAACCTTAACCCAATTCTCCGCTAATTCATTGTGTTTGGGAAAATGTTGGGGATTCATATAAATTGGGGAAATCACAGATCCTCCCCCTTACCCCTTCAGCCGCTCCGTTCCCCGTAGACTACCCTTTAGAGTGGTGTCATGCGCCACCTAGGGATCCGCATCACTGCAGACAGAGACAAGCTCATCCGTTTAAAGTATGGCAGAGCCTTAGACTATATAACAGATAATATCACTCGCTGGATCTCCCTGCCCCTCTCAATAGCGGGTCGAGCCTAATTGATCAAGATGGTAGTTCTCCTGCAGGTGTTAAATTTGTTTCTTCATATATCGTGCCTTTTTTACGATGTTATGAACGGAAATGATCAGACTTATATGGGGGGCAAACAGCCTCGGTTACAATAGAGTATACTCACCGGACCCTAGGCACAGGGGGGCTTTGATGTCCCGGATTTCAAACTCTATTACACATGCGCCCAAGCTCACTATGCCTAATATTGGTTCCACCCTCCCCGATACATGCCACAGGTTGCGGCTGAACATTAGCTGGCTGATCCTATACTTCTAGACGTTGTATTATTCAACCCCCCATCACTGCGGGACATGGCACCTACCACACTCACTTGCATGCTTAATATCTGGCATCACATATTGAAGCTATTACATACCCCATGCTCTACTCTCCACGGCTCCCACTGACATATCATCCCCGCATGCAACTCCTACAAGAAAAGGGTTTCCACAAGCTCCTAGAATGGACCAACATCACCACATGGGGCTATCTATACCACAATGGAAAGTTCTGGACGCTAGCCCACATATTTAAAGAGGCCCAAGCATCCCCTTTAGATGTTTTCTCCACGTGCGACTGCAGCAAGGCCTCCGCTCTGTCACACCAGAGTTCCCACACGAGCCCCCCACACTGGAGCCTCTGCAATGGAAGCTACAAGCTGACTCCTCAGGGCATATAGTCTTCACACTTTACCAAATTGTGCATACGACACAAGAGAGGCCCTTATGCCCTTCCAGAGCGCACTGGGACACAGTATTAGGCTATGCACTTACCGATGACCAATGGACATAGTGCTGCAAACACACAGAGCAAATCACTGCCAACCATAGGCTGCATATTACACATTACAAATTTCTGCATCATTTATACTACACTCAGGTGAAATAGCATAAAAATAAGTTGATAGACTCTGACCATTGTGTGTGCTGTAGTGCCCCTAAGGCCGATTTCCTCCTCTTATCCTGGGAATGTCACAAAGTGCACACATACTGTGAAAACGTGTTTGATGCCCTGGATGAGGTGACCATGCAATCCCTGGAACGCATCCCCCTGATTGTCCTACTCGGGTATACAAAGCATGTTGCAGTACCCTATCGCAAATATCCTGCCATTGCCTTACTCATAGCAAAGCGCCGAGTTGCATGTCGATGGGGCAGAGGACGCGCACCGAAATTCGAGGACTGGCTCACTGATTTGATATATTGCTAGGAGCCATTCACAAATTACACAGACTTATTTCCCAAGGCCGCACGTCCCAGGGATAAATGGGACCCCCTAACAGCTTATCTTCTCACACATTCTACACACTCCGCAGAAGCAGATCCACCGGTGCAGCTATTTCAATAACGCACCTCCCTATTATCCATGGACTCATATGCACCCAATCCACTACCCCCTCTTTCCCTGCCTTCTATTCCTCCCACTATATACCTTGATATTTATAAGAGAGGGCTAGCGTAAACACCATACGGATGTTGTTTGATTATGGAATGTTCCAAATGCTCAGGTCAGAACTGCAAATGTAAATGGAGTTCCGAATGCCTGGCATGGTGGGTGAGGGAGAAGCACACTACCGCCCTGGGAGACGAACTGTACCAACAATATGTCCTGAGACGCCAAATGTACTTATTGAGAAACACCCCTGTGAGGACAGAATTTATTATATGATGTTTATCAATCAAATGTATATCTGTACACATCTGTAACTGACATTTTTTTGTGATGCAAGTATGACAAAAACTAAGAAAAACTGTAAAAAAAAAAAGGGGAGCTTAATCCTGGGGTGGCTGGCGCACACTTCTATGCTCCCAAAGATCAGTGAACTGGACACCATACCTTAACAACATTTGAACTTACTGCACTTTTTAAAAGGATTACGACTAATGAGCTGCATAGAAGTAATTCCTGCCCAGAGGAAAAGGAGGAGAGACACTAGACCTGATTCACAAAGGTAAACTTACACTTTTATATAAGTTTACTATGTTTTTATATTCACAAACTACTAGTTTCATTTTACTAGCAGTACGTTTACAACTGCTCAACACATAAAAAGTTAGGTGCATCGTTTCTTTTTCTGTGCAGAGTTCTCTGCCTCGACTGCAGTCCTAAAATATCACACTTCTGAAGTAGCGAAAGAGTGACTGAGAAATAGGCACGAATATGAGTGGGTCGAATATAAACAATTAAACTATAGGCTATATTATCACAGTTTCTGTCTTTGCCTAATTAACTCTCTCTACGGCCCATTCCTCAGACAAAATGGCAGATTTTCCTAACTACCTAGAGTATTAATAGCTTTTTCCACTTTTGAAGGAAATCACCATAAAAAACGAAATTTGACATAATTTCTTCAAACTTTCATTTGGAAGCCTGATCCCCAACCAGCACTCCTGGAGAGGTCCTGTTCGTCAAGCAATCTTAGTGTTCCTTTACAACCTAATAACTTTTGTGCACATTTATGAAAGCCATACTGTAAGGTGCAGAATTTGGCAATGTCGAACATTTTGGTAAATACTGTAGAACATTAGAATTTCCAGCGATCTCGTTCTTTTTTTTAAGCTAAAAGAAAGACCTAGGTATGCTGTAGCCTTCCCATCTCTACTGTCCAGCTACCAATGTGTTTTCATTTTGAAAAATCACTTGCATCACTATTTATAGATAAATTATTTCTTTGTGCTTTCAAAAGTTGGAGAAAAGCAAACATTTAATTATATACAAGCAACGCCTAATAAACCAATTGTAAAAACAGAACGTAATTTCAATCATTTTTTTGTATTTACTGCACACCCAAGCAAATCCAGAAATCTGTTAAACAACACTGGCGGGAAACCTGAAAAACAGGAAGGCCCCGATTGATTCTCAGGTAGCAGGCATTAGGAGGACCCTAAGCCTATCGATGTGCACATAGCTGCTTTGTGAATTAGTAGAAAGTACTGTATTCAGATACTGAAATATTTTCTGTGCAAAAATCTGACATGCTCATTACATCCCTGTGCTACAGTTCACATAAGTCCCAAAAATGTAAGGCCCTTGAAAACAGCATCACTGCTAAGCACTTTAAAAAAATCCGTCTCCTGTTAACTAGGGCATCTATTGGTTATTTTCAAACATAATTTGAGCTCCTGTACAGTTTGCACAGAAAAATAAATGTGTATTATTAGCATAAAATGATTGTTACATGCATGTGCTCTTTGTCAAACAGGTTTTACCATCAACTTAGAAAATGTCATGTATGTTTTCAACATTGAACTACTCGGTGTACTAGAATTGCAAATCTCTTTCGCTTTTTCCCATTTCCAGCATTATTGGAAGTTTAAGATATAATATGATGCTAATCTTGAGAGACAAGTTTCTAACTTTGATCCCTGGTAAGATTTTAAGGGAGACCGAAACCACTCACTACTGCCTTTAATGTTTTTAATTTAGCATTCTTTGTTGTGCAGGGCCTGGTTTTATTTAGCTTAATCTATTACATTTAAACGTACATAGAAGCAAGAAGGAAATTTCTGACAGTCATCACTGCTGGTCCATGACTCTAGTTTTAAGAACTTTTGGAGTTCTGAAACTGACAGAACATTAATGATTCTAAGGTTAAAATTATTAGTGATTTTTTATGACTGTAGTAAACCTACAATTAGCCAGTCTTTAACAATGCATTTCTCACTATTTTCACTGACCTTCTGGAAATACATTTCCGCACATTATAAATCTCCAGGTTATATTGAAATGGTTGCTAGCATTACATGACATACGTTTAACCCCTTGGGCGTCATCAGCATGGAAGGGGTTAACGTCCGGATGTACACAAAAAGCTACAGGTAAATTAAGCATTGTACAGGGACACTTTCATTTTCCTCACATATATTTGGCAATATACCTTTGATTTAAGCTGCAACCTATTGGTAAACCACATCTGCAACTGGCAATAGTGTGCTAACCCTCTGCCTTGTTTTAATGAATAGTTCTTTGCATTTAAAATTTAACTTGTAATCAAACTGCGCACCATATACCTTTTACCATAGTTAATCAGTCTTGTCTCCTGTACCAGACTATTTGTAATTTGTACAAGCACACATGTACAAATAGTTGATCTATCGTGCATGTTTGTGGGCCCTTTACAACCTAAATTGTTTTTAAAATGATCAACCAGTAATTTGAAGAGATGTAGCTCGGACGATGTCATCAGTGATGTCGTCAGTGAAATCCATGATGTCATTTGAGATGTCATCAGTGATGTAATAATTATGTTATTTAACATATCAAGAGTGATGTAACATGTAAGGTCATAAGCAGTGGGGGCGAAACGTATAGTTAGTTCACTAAACTATAATTACCAAATTTCAGTAGGGTTTTGTTTTGTAAACATTACATTGTATGGAAAGTTCTCACCTATCAATAAAGTGACTTTAACTTTAGGGGGTCGATTCCGAAATCAGTCGGTCATCCCTCCGAGACGTGTCTGTAGCCCTTACCTTACGGCTGAACCGTACCGGGAGCGAGACCATCCGGGTGAGGAAGTACGATGCTGAAAAGTGCCAAAATTCCGACCAATCCGCACGCTCCGACTCCATCATCAATCTCCATCCGAGCCTGACCCGGAAACACTCAATTTGTGCCGCACGGCAACCTAAACACTGCTACTTCCGGCCGGTCAAGTACGATGCGCAATTCCTGCGTTCCGGACGGGTCGCCAAGTACAGAACGTCTCAGCACCTGGAAGAGCTGCATATAAACTCATCCCATGAGTTCGAACCGGAGCAACCAGCAACGGATCGAGACGGAGCATGAATCCAATTGCGCAGGTCATACTAGTCCTGTACCTATATGACCAGCTCCGGAACAGACGCGGACGACGCAGATGGTAAGTCAGACACCCAGCCCACAAACAAATCCAAGGGGTGCGGACCCTGTCCACCAGTACCACGCCTCCTTAGGGAACCCATGGCCACCACTACTGCCACCGCACCCATAGGGGCATGTTGCCTATCACTGATGCCACCCCACCCATATGTGTTATGTTGCCTATCACTGATGCCACCCCATCCATATGTGTTATGTTGCATATCACTGATGCCACCCCACCCATAGGGGGATGTTGTGTATCATCACTGCCTCACCCACCCATATATGTTATGTTGCCTATCACTGATGCCACCCCACCCATATGTGTTATGTTGCCTATCACTGATGCCACCCCATCCATATGTATTATGTTGCCTATCATTATGCCACCCCACCAATAGTTGCCTATCACTGATACCACCCCACCCATAGGGGCATGTTGCCTATCACTGATGCCACCCCACCCATATGTGTTATGTTGCCTATCACTGATGCCACCCCACCCATATGGGTGCTGATGCCATCCCACCCATATGTGGTATGTTGCCTATCACTGATGCCACCCGACCAATATGTGTTATGTTGCCTATCACTGATGCCACCCCACCCATAGGGGCATGTTGTGTATCACCACTGCCTCACCCACCCATATGTGTTATGTTGCCTATCACTGAGATCACACCACCCATAGGGGCATGCTGTGTATCACCACTGCCTCACCCACCCATATGTCTTATGTTGCCTATCACTAATGCCACTCCATCCATATGTGTTATGTTGCCTATCACTGATGCCACCCCATCCATATGTGTTATGTTGCATATCACTGATGCCACCCCACCCATAGGGGGATGTTGTGTATCATCACTGCCTCACCCACCCATATATGTTATGTTGCCTATCACTGATGCCACCCCACCCATATGTGTTATGTTGCCTATCACTGATGCCACCCCACCCATAGGGGGATGTTGTGTATCATCACTGCCTCACCCACCCATATGTGTTATGTTGCCTATCACTGATGCCACCCCATCCATATGTGTTATGTTGCATATCACTGATGCCACCCCACCCATAGGGGGATGTTGTGTATCATCACTGCCTCACCCACCCATATATGTTATGTTGCCTATCACTGATGCCACCCCACCCATATGTGTTATGTTGCCTATCACTGATGCCACCCCACCCATGTGTATCATGTTGCCTATCACTGAAGCCCCCCAGCCACAGGCATGTCAGCCAAATACATTTCACAACAACATCATGCCAACAGTGTAGTGCCTGACAAATAGCCCCAACAGGGATCCTGATTCATGACACACAAAGTACCTACCATCACATGTGTGAAGTAAACCAGAGTGTGAGCTATACAAGTCAAGCTTTGAAATAGCACTGGGCCAATGTGTGAAAACACACCATCAGTGGGTACATCCAATGTAAAATGTGTGGACACAAAGTGAAGCTAAAGTTGAGTATTGTTGCAAAGGGTGAAAATCATCCATCATCACAGTGACCACAAGGTAGGTGTCATCATGGAAATAGCAGCACATGCCAAATAGTACGTTTGATTCGTGGGCTTGTCAGCAGAACACATGTACAGTCAACCTTCATCTACCACCCAATGTAGGCACTGATGACATACGTCTGGGTACGGTATTGCCCCTTAAGTCACCTGCACTTAGACAATACATATGTCTACCAAGTTGCACAGAGGACACAGTTGACTTTACATCAATGGTGTCCACACCTGCATGTACAGTTCAGATGGCGCTACAGTCAGGGAAAGTGTCAAATTGGACATTGTGAAGCACATCATATGAGCATGGGTGCAAGCCACAGATGAGGCCAAGCCAATGAAATGTTAACATTCCTGTGCCAAATTAGTTCATCATTACACCCTCACTCAGCTGCAAAGGATGACATGGATACCAACATGAACATAAAACTCATCTCATGGGCCACATGGAGTACACCACATCAATACCTCAGTAACAGACATTTGTAAATCCTGCATCTGCACACCAAGGTCAGGGTAAACAGTAGCCACAAAATGTATAGCTAAATAAAATGCACAAGGATAACACAAAAGGCTTTATTCAGCAATCTGCCATCTGGAAGGGAAAATAAATAATGAAATGTAATCCAATGTCCATTTTAAAATCAAAAGTCCAATGATGGTATGAGTGACACCTGTCACCCATTGCTTGCCTGCACTGATAGGGACTGGGGAACATCCACTCTGAGGAGCATACATTGGGCAGGCCAGGCACTGCAGGGACAGGATCAGGGCTCAGAAGGATGTTGGGAAGGGGTGCTGGGTGCAGGAGAGTCAGTGGCAACTGCAGTGGAGGAGTCTGACATGGGTTGTGCCGTCACAACTGTGGGGCACATGTCTGATGGGGTGGGTACTGGAACCACTGCAGTGGGCAGGTCAGGTGTAGTGGACCTGGTCCTCACTGCAGTGCCCATGTCAGACTGGGTGGGTGTGTAGTCCACTGCAGTGCCTAACACCATGGGAGTGGAAAGGGGTGCAGGTGGGGTTGGCAGGACAGCTGGGGTGACACGCTTCCCACAGTAGTTGGAGCTACAGACAGACTGGTGGTGGTGTCAGTGGAAGAGCAAGTGGCAGGGGGGAAGGGCCTTAACATTTTGGGGATGATGTATCTGTGGGTGGGGAAACCTGGGACAGGGTGTGGTGGGGGACCTTTGGTGTGCTGCCCTGGGGGATGGAGGAAGGAGACTGTGCAGTAGAGCTGGGGGGTAGGGGTTGGGTGTTGCTCTTCCGGCTACAGGATGACTTGCGGGTGGGGGCCTCAGCCTGCCTGCACCAGGAGGAAGGTGTCTGGGTGTGAGGGGCACTCTTCTCTGTGTGTGGGGACTTCCCCTTCCCCTTCCCCCTGTAGTCAGGATCTGCTGGATCTGAGGGGAAGAGGCCTAGGACACACAGGAAGAGCTTCTTAGGAGATGGGGTTGCAGGTGAGGCAAGGGAAGGGCTCTTGGAGGGAGAGGAATCTGAGGACTGTGGAGTGCTTGTGGTTGCCTGTGTGTGTGTCTGAGCCCCATCCCCTGTGTGTGTGGTATCAGACCCCTGACTTAGCGTGCATGAACTTTTAGACTTATGTTTGGATGATTGTGTGCTGTCTGTGTCCGTGTGTTTTGGTGACCACGCAGATGTTTGTGTGCTGGGGACAGGTAGGGTGCTAGAAGTAGTTGTTTTGGCTGAGGCTGAAGGGGTCAGGGACTGCTGGAGGAGGGGTACTGCTGCCATCAGTGAGGAGGCAATGGACTGATTGGTCCTCTGTACGGACAACATGCCAGATGAGATGCCCTCCATGAACGACACCAGTTGTGGCAACAGACCGGTGTGTTCACCGAGGACACTCAGCAGTGATGTCTGCCCTACATGGATCTGTTTAAGTAGGTCCATAGACTTCACACTCAGGGCAGCAGGGTACACAGGGGCAGGGGGTGCGGTGCCTGGCAGGAAGGAAACATGCTCCTGAACACGGGAGCTGCCACTGACCTCTGGGATGGGAGCCGAGGGGAGGGTGGTGGTGGCGGTGACAGCCTCACCCTCCATTGTTTCCTGGCTGCTGACACCTGCCCCCACAAGGGAGTCATCCTCCGAGCTGCTATGGTCCTCAGCTGAGGTGGATTGTGCTGAGGATTCCTCGGGGTGGCTCCCCTCACTCTCCGTGCCACTGGGTCCTCCGACTCCTAAGTTGCTGTCCCAAGCTGGCTCTGTGGCTCCTCCTGGTCTCTGGCGCTTTCTCCTGTGCCCATGGATGTATCTGCATATAAGGAGGAAAAGAAGGACCACATTAGTTGCCTGCACTTACATGCACACAACACTGTCAATACACAACATTACCGGTCATGCACTGGCATCCTTAGCTGATATTTCCTAAAAATGCACATACAGGGGTACATAGGTCAATACCCAGTCTGAACATCAACCATGGCACCCATATCCCTCCTGGACAGGTACCCATATGTCTGTTGCATGCTGGCTGTTAATACCCCAAAGTGCACACATCCACCACATACCCAGTTGTTGTACATGCAAATGACCATGTACAAGTACATCACTATTAACATACGTCACATCAAATGCCAATCACTCAGTACAGGTGTCTGGATGAATGTATGGCTACACTCACATTTCACAATCTTGTGATGCCTAGCAGCACAACACACAATGATGTCCTAACGTCCTGATGGTAAATGACACAATGGGGTGCATGGAGCACCTCAGACTCCAATGTAGGATCCCTCTTAGCAAGTCAATGCCCTGGCACACACATGCATGGCAAGTCAGTCTTCACTGTCACATGTCATGGGGCAATGCATCCAGTCAACACCATTCTGCACTGCGTCACATTCATAGGTCATGTCCATACCAAACTCTGCAGCTGACAAGTGTACCAGTCTATCCCCTACCACACACTGTTCTTGGACTATGATGATCCTACATCACTTACATATGACATATGAGTGCCTGCAAACACAACTACCTGAACATGAGCAACACACAGTCTGCTGCCAATGACACATAGCTGCGTGAAAGTAACTCTAGCATACAGCATTGTGCTCATTTAACTGAACACACCCCTATATGTTGCACAGGTATCATCCCCATAGTCACAACTCAGATGTCTTGCTCACACTAAAATCCTCAACACACCAGTTGTCACAAAATAGGAAGCCAGACTACAATGATATTGTGTCAGACAACTGATGGCACATTTCATGAACCACAACCAGTAGCTCCATACACGTGAGTGTGAGTACAAAGACTCACAATGCCGTGGAGTGGGCATGACAGAGCAGGCAAACCAAATACAGTGTATTGGCACGGACAGTGGCAGGTGTCTGGGCCAGTGTGACATACATCCTCTACATTGCCCTGAGGACACTACATGGACTCACCTGCTGCATGGGTATGTCTGAAGAACCCCACACACATGTTGTGACCCAGACCAGCAATTTGACAACATATGAAAGGCACACACAGAACACATGTCAGAGACCAAGCATAGTGCAAAAAAGATACCCACCCACGATGCACACATCAGAGTCGCAGTAACATATGCTGTGCAGGACCCTCAGCATAGCTAATTAAGGGACACAGTGCCCAAGTTGGAAATAGTCACAGACTGTAGGGGCCACAACTGTGGATCAGGTGAGGAGTGTAACTTACACAATAGAGGGACACAAGTCCTGGACTCCAAGACCAACTTAATGTGGGAGTAAGACCAGGCCGAAACACTGCACATAGCATGTCAGACATGTTCAGGCATGGGCTTACCCCCTCCTTGCTGCAGTCTGGCATTCAGTTGGCCATCCAGGTCTGGGAAGACCACCTGCAGGATAAGCATAATGTGGGGGGGTCAGGGTTCGGTGCCCGCCCCTACGGCGAGGAGGCGACATCTTCAGCTGGACCCTAGCGAGCCTCCGGGTCCAGCCACGTAGGTCCTGACACCTCTTCTGGCAGTTGCGGATCCGGCGCTTGTAGACCCCCACTGATCTGACTGCCCGGGTGATGGTCAGCCAGATTTCCTGCTTCTGGTGGGCATCAACCTGTGAGGATGACAAAGTGAAGATGGTTTTACCACACATGCATCATAATTGTGCTGCATACAGTTGAAAATACATGTAGTCATCACAAAGCCAAAAGAGGTACACAGGTAGTGCACCCATAGAAATGTGCATTTTTGCTGCAGGTCTGACATGGTAACATTGGCTAGGACTGTAAGGCCTGCACTACTGCAGTACTGCAGCAGGACACCTGTTCAACACATGTACCCACATGAATAGGTAGCTGAAAGTACTCAGTGCATATGCCTCACACTGCTATGCACACTTCCCTTACTTTTAGTCAGACAACTTGCATGAAATGATAGGCAGTGGACTGCACACTCACCTGCTCCCCTGGTATCCCATACTGCTTGCTGTACTCTGGGAGGACCCCATCCAGCAGGGCCTGGTTCTCCTCCTCAGTGAATGCTGGGGCGCTCTCCAAAGTACGCGCCGTTGCAGGATCCAGAGGAAGCACAGACAGCTGCAGCAGTGGATTGTGGAAAGTGGTCCTGTAGAATGTAGTGCAGGCAAGTGAGGTCCCTGGGGTCCTGCCAGCCTTAAATCTGTGCTGCAGAGGCATATTCACATGGTTGCATTCTGTGAATCTGTCCAATCCATGGAAATGAAAGACTCCTACACATCTTCCTCATCGTTCAAATCACTCACCTTCAGGACGCCCTAGGATTGCAACAATGTGGAACTTATCCAACTGTATTTCCAGGGCACTACTCAAGCGTTTTTTGAATTTGCGTCCGTCTCCATGAAAGCCCATTGCCAACGAGTGCGCATTGCTCGGTAAAATGACTATCCAGGGCATATTTTTTAAACAAGACGCATCCGTCTTGATAGGATTCTATAGGCTATGCATGCGCACAGCTCGCTCCATGCCTGTACGATGCGTCTGCTTAGAAATTAACATGTCGGGTCAGATTGCATACGTGTCCAACATGCATGAACCGAGCCGTGCGCACGCATTGCCTATTGACATCAATGTGATCCGATGTGGGTGACTGTAATACATACGCATCGTACAGTCAGTGGACAAGGTGTGTGCACAACTCGGTCCATGCATGTAAGGCACGTCTGCATACAAGTCAGCCGCGTCAGATCACATTGGTGTGACTTGCAGAAGGTTTTCACACAAATTTAAGTGCAATGGTCACACCTTCAACACCACAGCATGTCCCACACTGTATCCCATGGCATGTAGGGCTGTACCACCTATGTGTGCAGGGGGGGCAACATTTCTATACTTGAATGGCCCTTAGGTGTAGCCACTCCCGGGCTGGGCAGGAGTTAATGGTGACAGATTATTTTTGGTGTGGTGCACCTCACAACAGTAATTTCAAAGTTTTGGCTTATGGGTATGAGTCATGGACACGGTACCAGTTTGGAGATGTGTATGAACTCTCACATACAACATGTGCACATGGTTGCATGTCATGTACGCCACAGCCAGAACCATGGCTACATACATGACCTACACACACTGTCTGTGTGCATGTTTTGTCTCTGATGTTTGTTGTTCCATGTGTCCAATGTGAGATAGGGTCCACCATGTGCCTTGTGCATCCACATTTATGCTGTGTGTCTCTCAGGGACGTCCATGTATGGCCTCCAGGGTTCACAGGGGCCACTTACTGTGGGACTCATGATTCGTTGTGGGATGTCCATTATACAACATGTGTTTCCAGTGCAGGTGTGGCAATACAGGGACAATGGCTATCTCCCTGACATCGAGTTGTGATGCCTGTGAAACATCAGTCCTCACTTGTCACTGTGTTGTGTGTTTGTAATGTTACTGCAAGCCATGGGTACTGTGCCACAGCCCAATGATTTGCCATTGCACCACAAGGAACTCATGCAAGCATGTGTCAATGATATGTGAGATGATGGCCATGAAGGTGACATATGTGTCCATAACCAACCGCACACACCTTATTCGATTGTGAAAAGCTGTGATGTATAATTTGATTGTTTTACAAGGTTAGTGCTACATAGGTAGAAGAATGTATAATGTTACTTTGACCTTCTCTGTACTGCAGGGCCCCAGCAGTCCATAGACCGTTCCCTGACCTTGAGACCATGGTGGAACCCGACAGCATCCAACGGTACTGCTTCACCAGGAGCATGATTGCTGACTTGGCGGAGCAGTTGGCACCAAATCTGCTACCTGGCCGCACATACCCGACAGCACTGACACCAAAGGTGAAGGTAATGGCAGCTCTGCACTTCTTTGCCACCGGTACCTTCCAACACACTGTGGCTAGTGGTGGTATGTCACAAAATATGTTCAGATATGTGATAAGAGATGTCTTGGAGGGGATGTTGATTCACCTGGACTCCTACATCAAGTTTCCTACACCGGGTGAACTTGCAGAGGTCAAGGATGCCTTCTATGGACTGGGTAGTATTCCAAACGTGATTGGCTCAATCGATGGCACACATGTGGCCCTGATACCACCACGGGCACAGGAACAGACCTACCGCAAACATTACCACTCTATCAATGCTCTTGTGGTATGTCTGGCGGACATGGTGATTACACATGTGTGTGTACTTTTCCCTGGTTCAGCCCACAATGCCTACATCATGAGGAGGAGTCGCATACCATTGATGATGTCACAGATGCCAAACCAGCGTACCTGGCTTGTTGGTGTATACTGTTTACCATTGTGTGTGTTTTGCGATGTTGTCTCCCACCCCCTTACAATACTCAACTTATGTGTGATTCTTTGTGTGTAGGTGACTTTGGATACTCCAACATGCCATGGTTGCTGACACCCCTGAAGAACCCTTTGACAGCATCCGAGATGCGCCTCAATGAGGCACATGGAGGAACCAGGCGAGTCATCGAGCATACCTTTGGTCTTCTGAAAAACTGCTTCCGCTGCCTGGACAAGACCGGAGGGGCCCTCCCATATGAGCCTGCAAAGGTGTGTAAAATCATCATCATCTGCTGCACAACATGGCAGTACAGAAAGGAGGTGCCTCTCATCCAGGAAGACGAGGACCAACATCCACCACCTGTGGAGGATCCTGGCCTGGGCCACGAGGCCAGTGATGATGATGATGAGGGTGACGTCCACACACAGCTCATCAACAACTTCTTCAGCTGAAGGTGGGTTCACAGGGTTGTCATCTCAATGTCCTGAGTGAGCTTGTGATATGTTTGTGCAGCTCAGTTGCTGTTTGAGTTTGTCAATGTGGTACTTGACTCTAAGAGTGCAGTGATGTATCCTGTCATATGTTCTGTAGTCCACAATGGTGTTGACATGCTAAGTTGTTAGTGTGTAGGTCTCTTGTGACATGTCTATTGCATTTCCATCCTGTTCTGGTGTGTTTATCACTGTGTCTCATTTCTGTCCTTCCCAAGGTACTTTGCCAGTTCAAGGGGCATGTCTGACACCGACATCCAGATTCCACCCTTAAAGCGCCATTTGACAACACTTGGTGACCCTGTGCACACTTAATGGTAATGTCTAGGTCAGAGATGTGGGATTGCTTACACGCAGAAAAATTAAAGTCAATAATTAGTATTATGTATCTGTGTCTTAGTAATTTTAGGCAGAATGGGAGTGAAAAACTTGCTGCACAATGGACTAAGACTTTGGGAATAAATATAACACCCATAATTATCACTCAGGCATTAGGAACTATAGAAGGGTCAATTCATTCTGTTGACCTAAGATTACAGCAATTCCAAACAATATGTATGCTCCATTACACTCCAGAGAAGATTGGTAGCTAGGCTCAGCAGGGTCAAAGAGGAGAGCGGAAACAATGCCCCAAATGTGGGATATATGCAGCAGGTCTAGTACACATGTTTCCTATCTGCCTAGAGCTAGAACCCTTCTGACAGAAGATAGCTCAAGCAATGAGGGAATGATTAGGGGTAGATTCACATCCTACAGTTATAGAAATTATGCTAGGCTATAAAGAAGAAAGGCCAGGGTTGAAAAGGCTTACTGTGATCTTACTAGTAGCTGCTCAACTCAGCAACGCCAGTGCTTGGATCTCTCCTAAACCTCCCACTGCAGGCAAATGGTGGGTCATTGTAAGGCAACTTACGAAATGGAGAAAGCTTTAGCTACGTTAAGAGGAACTCACTCTCTGATAAATAGGAGTCTATTTGGGGGCAACTCACATTAGATACATAGGTCCAATCGATTAGATTGAAGGAATGGGTAATATGTAATTTGAAGGGAAACTTCCTTGTAATACGGATACAGATTTTAGTTTATTTACGGTAACACCGATATTGTACAGTCCTAGGAATAATTATGTTTGTGTTGGGATGTACTCTCAATGTGGTTTATATATTGTATTGATGGTACAGTATAAGTTATCTAAAAGTTCATTTAGAATGTTGTTCCCTTGCTGACAATAAAAAAATCATTTTAAAAAAAGGAAACAAAGGTTTTATTTTTATAGGTAACTACTTTATCTTTTGATATTTTCATGTTTTTTCAACATAAGGCTTTTTTCCAAACCCTGGTTATATTATCACTTTAAAGCTTGTTTTAGTGAATTTCTGGGATTTTTAACATAAGCTACTTCTTTACTTCATATATATCATCGATTTTACTTTTAATTTTTGTTTTCAGAATATGTATGTTTTTTACATACGTAAAAGGCTTTCTAGAAAACCTAACTATAGGATCCCATTAACCTTTTTCAGTGATTTTCTGATGTTGTTGATCCTTTTCAGTCAATTGCCCTCCTTGTACAGCATTTTGGCATGCTCAGCGGGTGTGGAGTCTGGGAGTCTGGGGGGGGGGGGGGGGAGGGGGGTTAGCCACTTCGCCTCTTGTGTTGTCAAGTCCTGTGTCTAAACCCCCTGTGGGTTCGCAAAATAATGGTCTCCATGACCTTCTAATTCAACCTAACCTTGTCAGTTGTGTGCAATATGGATTGGATGCTTATTTACATTTTTCTGATATTCTTTTCCTCTTTTGTACTCTACTTTGGTTGTATTCCTTTTTTTAAAGCATAGAACTATTTTTTTTAAATTCGATATTGTTTTAAACTTCATTTAAGCATATTTTATTGTTTCTTTAGTTTCTTTCAGCACTTACTATGTTTTCTAAAAAGATGGTCTTCCACACCCTTCCAATAAATTCTTTTATTAGCTTCCTCATAGGCCACTACTTTGTGACAGTGCCTGATGTATATTCCAAAATGCTGTATTTTCTCTTCATTTTTATCCTGCTTGTAAAACCTGACATCTTTGGTGTGCTTTACCCCTGTCTTTCTTCGCTTCGGACCTTCTGTTTTTGACTGTGAGCTGCATTGCGTTTTTGATGGGTTTTTAACTCTGGGCACTTTAAAACTGGTGATCAATGCTAAAGTGCAAGTGCTCCCTGTGTAGATGGTACTTGTGATTGGTTTATCCATAATCAGCATATTTGGTTTACCAGAAAGTCTTTAGTTAAGTGCAACAGGTGTGCCCAGGGCCTGTAAATTAAACGCTACTAGTGTGCCTGCAACACTGATTTCGCCACCCACCAGTAGCCATGCAAACATGTCTCAGGCCTGCCACTGTAGTGTCTTTGTGTTCAGTTTTAAACAGCCATTTTGAATTAGCAAGTGCACCAACTTGCCAGGCCAAACTTTCCCTTTTACTACAAGCAAGCTACCCCTAAAATAGGCCCAAGGTAGCCCCATGGGCAAGGTGTAGTGTATTGGAAAGGTAGGACATGTGCTGGTGTGTTTTACATGTCCTGATAGTGAAATAATGCTAATTTAATTGTTCACTATTGCAAGGACTATCTCTCTCATAGGTTATCATTGGAGTTGCATTGCAACCGCTTACAAGTGTAACTTCCAATTGGGAAGAGATAGAGATTTGTAGTTTGGGGACCCTAATCTGACAATTTAAAAGTACATCTTTCATTGAAGTTGTTTTTTAAATTGCTTGTTTGGAAATGCCACTTGTAGAAAGTGGGTGTTTTCTTGCTTAACCTTTCTTTGCCTGCCTGTAGAATCCACATCTGGATTTGGTTAACAGTTGATCTCTTGGGCATTCACTCTAGACAGTCACACAAAGGGAGCTGAGCTGTGCCTTTCATATCCTGATGGGCCATCACCACGTTGATGGGCCTTCCTGAGCCAGAGTGGTGGGAGGAGTTGTCATTGACAAATGGCTAGGGCTGTGTCTATCCTCACACAAAGCTGTCCCAACCCTCCTGTAGTGTCTTTGGAGACAGGTCAGGGAGAGGCAGGGTCTTGTGCACTACAAAAACTTCCCTTTGAAGTTTGCCTATTTCAAAGCTAGAAAGGGTTACAAGTATTTGACCCCTGACCACACATTTTTAGAATACTTCTGGACAAGAGGACACTTTGCTAAGAGGAAGAGCGGGATAAGCTGTCAGGAGGGACTGCCACTTTGCTGTTTTGCTTTGCTGTGCTGGCCTGCTGCTTGCTGCGTCTATCTTTAGCAGTGAAAGGACTGGACTTTCCTTTACACAGCCTGCTTCCAAGGTTCTCTAAGGGCTTATGTGTGCTTGCCTTGTGTTAAGAAGTCTTAGGGCCATCAAAGACTTCATATGAAGCCCTTGAACTCCTCTGCTGGGAGTTCTGACCTGCCAAGTGGTGCCAATTCGAGTTCTGGGCCATTGAAGGTGGTTTTGCTACTAAGAATCAAGACAAATCCGAGCATTGGCTCCCAGCACCTATTTTTATTGAGGCATCACTGCTGCCTGCACCAAAGTCGGGGTCACTGCTCATTGAACTTCAACTCAAGACTTCAATAACATCATAGGATCCAGGATCGCCATTGCAGTGTGTCAGAAGGATCGCTGCAGCATGAGTTTTGACTCGAGTACCACATCCCCGAGACCTGGGATGCATCGCTCAGGCTCCGACGTAGTGCCCTCTCCACGGCTGAGGAATTGATGCAGAGCCTGTTTTGCTGCTGCCACATCAATGCAGCATGTCTGGATTTTCAATGCATCATCAACGCATCATTTCTGGGCACCAATTCTTCATCTGCACTGCAGCAAGGAACTGAGGAGCTGTGTCCAGAAACAGACACATCGACTCCCCTTCCAGTAAGGAACTAACTCCTTACCCCCCTGACAGTAAGGAATCAACGCATCACCTCCCCTGCCTGGTAGTAAGAAATCAATGCCATCACCTCCCCTGGCAGTAAGGAATCAATACATCACTTCCCATAGTAGTAAAGAACTGATGCACAGCTTTTCTTTTCCACCTTATCACCTCCCCTGCCACTCGCATCGTCTTTGTTTTTGGCGCATCCCAGGTACTTTGAGCTATGCCTATCAACTGAACTGTTTTTAACCTTCTAAAAGTGATATCTTTACCATTCCATTCCATTCCATTCAAAAGACTTTATGTTGTTCACAAAGATCATAAAAGTGCATTGTCATAAAAACACAAGGAGTAAGTACAATTAAATACATGCTGATACATGATCTCACAATAGTTCATCTGTCAATATCAACACAAACCTATACATTTAGAAACATCTGACCAAAATAAATTGCATGACTTAGTCTGCTCTAGCTTGGTCCTGGCCTGAAAATGAAATGCAGTGCGTTCATGTTTCAATGATCAGGATCCACACTACAGGGCAGTATACATTAAGAATTTTAAAACCAGTATAAAACGGTAAAACAAAAGTAAAAAATGATGCAAGCATGACTTTCATCTTAAATAAGTTCGCCGTAGGTGCCACAGTGAATTTAAGAAGTGGGATACGGCAAAGACAATTGGAGGATGGATGTCATGCTTTAATACTCTCAATGCCTCTGTGCAATGCACAAAACCTAGGTTCCTGCATAACTGAATTAGTCAGCGCTGTAGGGGTTTTTATAGACGGGGCAAAAGAAGAGAACATGTAATTCTGTTTCTTCCTTCCAGTTACAAGCAGGGCATCAATGAAAGCGGGTGTTAGAACAGTTGTTTGTAAAAATATGGAGTGGTAAGGTTTCTAGTCTAAACTGCACATACAGTTTTATGGCCAGGTTTCGTTGAATGTCATCCAGGAAAAGTTCCAGGCTAAACTTGTCTTTAATCTGCAGAAAGTCAGCTGTCAAGGGGCCACAGGATGAACTTTCCTGGGTGACAGAAAGTTTGTATGATCTGTAGGATCCTACCAATTCCACCCACGAAATCAGGGGCCAAGAATCTTGAGGTGAGGTCCACATCTCAGTTTTGCCCAGTTTGATACAAATGTCCCTTATATGCTTAAGCCTGGGTATGTTCGCAATGCCCGGTAGGTTCAGGAGTTCTGTTCGATAAGTAATCAGCTTTGGGGTTGCCCACAACCGCCGTCAAAATAATACGGGTCTGAGGGCGATTTCCTCGCTAATTGGCCTCATGCCCATATCCAAATGTAATGGGGTGAGGGTGGGTGCTGGGGTGAGGGTGGGTGCTGTGGGGGAGGCCTAACAGCTGCCTCATAAAAATGTTCTAAATTTTTTGCTCAGACTAGTGGATGGGCAGTGCCCCCACAATTCTGCTCCATACAGTGTGGCACCCCTTGCTTGGATTTTGTAAATTTCAGGTATTGGGCCTGTTGGTTTAAATGTGGACAATCTATATAGTTTTGTTAGGCCTCCCACAGTCTGGACGAGCTTAAGAATTGCCTTGGCGATCTGCTGGCCCATTAGAGATGTTCTGACAAGGCGACACCCAGGTAGTCAAAGACTGATACTCTTTCGAGCGGAATGCAATTCAGGGATGGATTTGGGCAAGACTTGGGTTCAGGATAGAAGACCATGTATTTACTCTTCATTGTGTTAATCTCTAAACCCCTGTTCTTTCAATAAGCTTTAAAGTTGTTGATAATGTAATGTATTCCCTTTGGCGCCTTTGAAAGTAAAACGGTATCATCAGCTAACATCAGCGCGGAAAAATCTGCCAGAGGCAAGCCCAGGTGGCATTGCTGTCCTTTACCTTTCCATGTTGTTCTATGAGTCTGTTCATGAATAAGCAGAATAGGGTGGGTGCAAGAACACAACCCTGCCGTACCCCTTTCTTCACAGGGAATTGGGGGGTTAGTTCACCATATTTCCCATAGCTCACTTGGGCAAAATTGTTTGTATGTAACCTCTCTAGAACATTAAGGAGATAAAGTGGGATCCCCAGCTCTCTAAGTACCTCCCAGAGTTTGTCCCTTGGTACAAGATAGAAAGGCAACTTCAGATCTACAAATATTGAATAGAGACTGCCACCCTCTATTGTAACCGTTTTACAGAAAAGAAGTTGGAGTCTGAAAATCTGGCCGACGGTAGAGGTGTTTTTTCTGAAGCCGGCCTGATAGGCCGGCTTCAGAAAGGGACTCAGGATCTCTTCCGCATCAATCCATTTTTGGAGGTGAACAAGAAGTACCCAAGCAAATAGTTTCTGGCTGACATCGATTAAGCTAATCAGCCTGTAGTTCGTAGGCACAAAGGGACAACCTTTTTTGAAGACGAGCACAATTTCTGCTCCCCGTGTGTCAAAGCAATGGGAGCTCCTGCAGGAGGCGAAGAGCCGGCATGGACCACAGGGGCATTCAAGCTCAGCATGTAGCAGGCACCGCCCATGCAGGGCGTTATACAGGGGCGATGACGTCAGACAGGTGAGGGTCATGGTGGGGGGTTGTAAAATGTGGAATATGGACCATTAGCGGTAAATTCCCCAAAAAATGAATAAAACGAATTTCGTTGCCCACGCTGCATCACAATTCGTTTTTTTTTTTCCGGTACTTACCTCTAATGGTCCATATCCTGCATTTTACAACCCCCCACCCTGACCCTCCCTTGCCTGACGTCAGCGCCCCATAATAACGCCCTGCACGGGCCGTGCCTGCTTTGTAGTCCCCACAGGAGTTGTTGGGCCCCTGGGGTTGGGGTCACCGGGGCCAAAGTTGACCAGTGAGATGGGCCGAATGGCACCCTCCTCTTTCCCATTTTTTTTAAGGTAGGGTTCAGGTGTGGATGAGCCATCATCTGCTATTGCTGCACTGTGATAAAGCTCCGGAACCGACTGCCCGTATTCTAAGAGTTGAGGCCACGATCATGGTTTCATCCAAACAGCATGGAGGAGATTGATTGCCTCCGCAGTCCGGAGAATGCGGAAATCCAGCTCCTGATTACCGGGACCCCCTCTGACCACCTAACGATACAGCAGTGAGAGTGCAGCCCAGCCAGCTGCTGCAACAGGACTAGCTAATGAGTCTAAGGCTGGGGCTTCAGTGCCCCCTGGGCTAATCTCTGCCACATTTCAATGCTTCAAGACCTGTGGGGTGGATTGTGGTGGCACAACGCTAGAGGGGACCATCCTGACTCACCTCAGAGGCCCTGCAGTGATACTAGCCACTGGAAGCCTGAGGTGATATTGAAGATATCCTGCTGAGCTCTTCTTACTTGACCCAGGGTTGGCATAGGCTTGCCGACAGGGCCTGCGCCTAACTACCCCTTTATTCCAGAGACCTGCCAGTGCCAAACCTAGACATTTCTGCATGCTCCGCTGTTCAGGCTGGGTGCATCTTGTGCCTCTGTATGCTGCTGCTGGCCTCCCTTGGCAGGGTATGGCCTACCGCATGGACCCCAGCACCTCCCTGACTACAAGATGACTCTGTCCACTTGCTCTTTTGATTAAACCCTCGGATGGATCACATTTGATCTCCAAACTATACTGTGCATGCAGGACCTTAAAATACACTAATTATGGGGTGGGGTGCAATAGCACTGGCAGGAAGACCTGGGCCACCCTATTATTGATAAAGACTGAGCCTTCAGTCGTGTACAAATTAGTATCCCCTAACCACCTCCACAAACTGCTTCACTTCCAATTTCTACACAAATCTTATACCTCTCCAGCTGCACTTGCCAAATCTCTTTGTCCTAAGTGTCGATACCCAGAGGCGGACTTCCACACCCGACTTGGACCTGGCCAGCCATCACGATGTTCTGGTCAGAAGTGTTTAATACCTTATCTCGAATGATCCCCCTAACGCTGGACCCCTCACCTTCTTCATCCATCTATATAACATTGCTGATTTACAACCATTGCTTTTTTGTTCGCAAAACGAGAGATTGCAATCCATTGGGGAAATTCCACACACTCCACGGTCAAGTCCTGGCTATGAATTATGAAAAACTGTGATCTAAATAATGAGGTTTAAGCCACACTACAACCGCTCTGTCTGACAAAAAAACACATGACAGCCTCTCTGCTCATATCTCCTTACCCTGACATGACCACCCTGGGGTAAACACCATTAGCACCTACAACCGCCCGTCCTCTGGTCCCACAAGTCAAGATACTACTGCATATTCTACCACCTGCTGTTGCTTCTTTTCTCTGTCTTGATACATCCCTAATATCCTTCTTTTCTCGCCCCTTTATCGTTTTTCCAATTGTATCAATGTCTTAGACCCCCATCTTCCTCTCTTTTCTTGTATTGTAACTCTGAAAAACAGTGAAATAAAGTCTTTCAAGAAAAGGCCGGGCCCCAGGGTTGGCAGTCCCCCGGGGCTGAAATCATCCCAGGGAGGGAGAGCTGCACCGCCTCCCTTCTCTAAATAAACAAAAAATACATGAACGGCCAGGGCCTGGGGGAATGGGTCCCTGGGGCTGAAATCAGTATGGGAGGGTAGCTGCGCGGCCCCCCTCCCCATTCCAAACAGACCCAGCACCAGGGAATGGGATCACTGGGGCCGAAATCGGCCCAAGGATGAAGGGGCCACGTGGCCCCCATTTTCTAATAGAAGCTATAAAAATGAAAAATAAAAACAACAAGCAAGTTGCCAGAGGCCGTGCCCCCTTTCACCACAACTCTGTAAAGGTGCCTCCCGGCGCACTACTGGTTGGGGAGTGAAGTCCCCTTGCCTCCTGTGGGTCCTTGGGGGCTTTCTACGCATCCTGTTCCCTCCAGTAAGTCCTGCCCAGTGGGATTGCTGAGAGGTGGTCAGAGACCACACCCCAATCTCCACCACTCTGCAAATGCCCCTCATTGTGCACTTTTGGTTGGGGGATGAAGTCTCCTTGGCTGCTGAGGGTCTTTGGGGTCAGCAAACACTCCTCTTACCCCCAGTAAGTACCACTCTGCAGGACTGCTGAGAGGTCTGCGGAGGCCATGTCCCCTTTGTCCACCACTCTGCAGACGCACCTCCTGACACACTTCTGGTTGGGGAATGAAGTCCCCTTGGATGCTGAGGGTATTGGAGGGCAATAACCCCTCCTATCAACTCCAGTAAGTCCCACCCAGTGGGATTGCTGTGAGCAGTTGGAGGACCCTCACCCTTTTTCCACCACTCTGCAAATGCATCTCTTGACACACTACTGGTTGGGGAATTAAGTCCCCTTGGATGCTGAGAACACTCGGAGGCCAATAACCCCTCCTGTTAACTCCTGTAAGTCCCACACCGTGGTATTGCTGCGAGCCAGTTGGAGGACCCGCACTCTTTTTCCACCACTCTGAAAATGCACCTCTTGACACTCTACTGATTGGGGGATGAAGTTCCCTTGGATGCTGAGGGTGATTGGTTCCAAAATGTCAGGCTCCGACACACATCTCCTCGGGGCTGTGTTGAAAGTCCTATACCCGCTCTTACGCAACCAACCCGTGACCTGGCATAAATCGCAGACCAGTAGGAGGGTTCCGCAATCGCGGGAAAGGAAGGGGACAGCGGGGAGGGAGATCTGCAACGACAAAGACAAGGGATTTAGTTTCACACCCCTCCCTATCTACCCTAGAATACAGAAGCACCCTATTGGTGAATGGGACTCTTTTCACCCTAGTAGTCATGCATTCCTGAAAAGGAAAATTCAGTTTCTTTAAATGCAGGAGAGGGAGGGAAGGTCCTATCAGTGGTAACAATCTAGTAAGGAAAGAACAAAGGGATGCAAATGAAATATACCGCAGTTTCACCAGAAACTAAAGGTTTCTTAATACACCTCACATACCAAGTCTTGACAATGTTCAGCCTTGTTCCACTCTTCTGTTATAACTAGGTACCCCCCTGTTTCCTCTCTCCTGTAGTGTAAAATAAAACACAAACAAGTTGCCAAAAGAAATAGAGAACAAACGATAGGCGAAAAGGTTAACTGCACCTTGGAAATGTTTCTTCCCGCAAACCAATTAGAAACAGTAGTATCAGTATTGAAACTGGCACTTGTCCGTAAATCAATAGTCCAGTAACACTCACTTCACTGTAAGGGTTGTTAATATTCCCCCAATGTACAACATTAAATAGCCAGTCCCGGCTTGTTCTCTCCGATGTGTATTAGAATTATCCAGAGGATTTCCCCCCTGCGAGAAAACGTAGCCGCGCTTCTCATTCCAAGAAAATCAACACAAGTACCTCAAATGGGAACAAAAACGGGTAACTGACGAACACAGCCGTGTCCGTCTACTCCTGCAATACACACCACACAAGTTCGAATGGTTTCTGCTTCCGTTTGATCCCAGCCGGGAAACACACCGTAACTCCTACTCACGATTACACCGGGAAAACACGACCTCTCTCCTCTCCGGTTCACCTCAATTATCGGCTCCGATTCCTCTGTAAGTTTGGTTTATGTTTCCTGGTCTGCGCGGCTAACGTCTCGCGCAGTTTCACCCTTGGCCCCCTGGGATTTGTGGTTCAGGAAATTGAGGCATTCAAACCCCACGCATTGCGCGGACAGCGGCCCATAGAGACCGATTCTGACAGTACATCCCCCTTCACAAGGGGCACTGGCCAGGAGCTGGTTTATCCAGAAAGCGGCTGTGAAAACGAGACACCAACCGAGGAGCATGCACAGACCCAGCAGGCTCCCACGAATTCTCCTCGGGCCCATAACCCTTCCAAGATAGCAGATACTGTAGCCTCCCCCTCACCCATCTGGAGTCCAGCACTCGCAACACCTCGTACTCAGACTCATTCTGCACCCACACTGGTACTGGAGGACAATGAACAGGGCTTCGGGAAGGCTTCAGAAGGGACACGTGAAACACAGGGTGAATGTGTAAATGAGCAGGCAACCGCAACTTCACTGCCACTGGATTAACCATTCTCACCACCCGATAAGGCCCAATGAATTTAGGGTTGAACACTCTATACCTCCGGAATTTGATGTGTTTAGTGGATAACCACACCAAATCCCCTTTCTTATATACAGGACTCGGTCTACGATGCTTATCCGCCTGTGTCTTGTACCTCCCCTTGGCCTAAACAAGGTTTTTGCGCGTTGCCAGGAGAATCCTGCGAATGCGCAACAACCGTGCCTTGACATCTGGCAATCCAACAGTGGTTCTGGGGAGGATTGAGGGAGTAACCCTAGGGTGGTGACCATAATTGCTAAAGAAAGGAGAGTGACCTGTCGAAGAGTGTTGTGTGCTGTTGTAGGCCAGTTCCGCCACCCACAACCAATCCACCCATGAATCAGTGTCTGTCTGAACATAGCAGCGGAGGTACTGTTTTAATGACTGATTCAGTCTCTCGGTTTGGCCATCCGACTGCGGATGGAAACTGGTTGATAAAGAAGATGAAATCTGCAGCTCAGCACACCACACTTTCCAGAACCCAGCAGTGAATTGGGCCCCCCCTGTCTGACACTATCACTTTCGGAAGACCATGTAACCTAACTATGTGTGTTAACAAGAGATGAGCTAAATGACCCGCAGTAGGCACCTTGTCACAAGCGATGAAATGGCCCATCTTCGTAAGAAAGTCCACTACTGCGATGATGGCCGTCTTCCCTTGGTCTTTTGGCAATCCCCCTATGAAGTCCACAGAAATGCTTTCCCAAGGCATTTCAGGGGTTGGTAAGGGTAGCAGAAGACCTTGAGGTTGTTGTCGGTCTGCTTTCATTCTAGCACATTGCGTGCATTGGTTTCCCCATCGTTTCAAATCTAGACGAATGGAGGGCTACCAGAACTGTCTTAATGCCTTTTCCAGTGTTTTGACATATCCCATATGTCCTGCGCTAGGCATTTCATGGCACCATTGGAACACTATACGTTGTAAGGCTTTAGTGGGCACTAGCGCTTGTTTCCCTTTCATGGCCACTCCTTGTCTCAACTGCCATTCTGGGTGATGCCGAAGCCAGGTCCTCCACACACATGATTGAATCCCGGAATGTAGGGATTGTACAAAATCGCTAGTTTGAGTCACACATACCACTTTAGAAGGATCTATGATTGATCTGTTCGGGGTGTGAGTATGTAACACCGGGTGTTCCTGCCGGGTCAGTGCGTCTGCTTTTTTGTTCATCGCTCCGGGTCTGTAGGTGACTATGAATTGATATTCTTCAAAGAATAGCATCCAGCGTAATTGCCTGGGCGTCAAGTGATGGGCTGCTCTTATGAATTGTAGGTTGCGATGGTCGGTATAAACCGTTACTTGGTGAACAGCTCCTAATAGCCAATGCCTCCACTCCACAAAGGCATCTCTTATAGCCAATAACTCCTTTTCGGCTATCGTATAATTGATTTCCGCTGGATTGAGTTTTCGGGACATAAAGGCGATAGGATGCAACATGCCTGTGTCTTCTTGTCGTTGTGATAGAACCGCTCCCAAGGCGACTTCAGACGCATCAGCTTCCACAATAAATGGCAAGGCGGGGTTGGCATGCGTGAGTACAGGAGCACTACTGAATGCGTCCTTCAACCCATCAACCGCTTGTTGTGCCTCAGCATTCCAATGAAACGGAACGTTCTTCCTCGTCAGACGGGTTAAAGGGGTTACCAGGGCAGAGAATCTACAGATGAACCTCCTGTAAAAGTTCGCAAACCCCAATAAACATTGAACGTCTTTGACGGTGCATGGACGAGGCCACTCTTTTATAGCTTGCACTTTTCTTTCAGCCATGACCTGGCCCGTAGGTGTAAGCATCACTCCCAAAAACTCGACGGTGGTTACATGAAATTCGCATTTCGTGATCTTACATAGAGATGATGTTTCATCAGGGCACCCAACACCTGTTTCACATGAAATTGATGTTCACTCGTCTTGGTGGAGTATACCAGGATATCGTCGATGTATACGACAACAAAGAGGTCTAGGAACTCCCTCAACACCTCATTTAAAAAGAATTGAAATGCGGCGGGGGCGTTGCATAGGCAAAAGGGCATCACTAGATACTCGAAGAGCCCATACCGCGTCTTGAAGGCCGTCTTCCATTCATCGCCCCTTCTTATGCGGACCAGATGGTAGGCTCCTCGCAAATCCAACTTTGTGTAAATGGTGGCCGTTCTGACTTGTTCTAACAAAACAGGAATCAGAGGTAAAGGGTATTGGTTTTTTACCGTGATGGTGTTCAAGGCGCGATAATCTATGCAACATCTCTTATCCCCGTTGGCTTTAGGTATAAAAAATAAGGGCGAAGATGCAGGCGACCGAGAGGGGCGTATATACCCTAAAGCCAAATACTTGTCCAGATAGGTTCTCAGGAATTCATTTTCTGGTACAGTAAGAGCGTAAAGCCTGCCGTTCGGTATTACTGCTCCTGGAACCAGGTCGATGCGACAATCGAATGGTCTGTGGGGCGGGAGTGCTTCCGCCTGCTCTTCACTGAATACCTTTGCGTACTCAGCATAACACGACGGGAGTTGTACTTCTTTCTCGGCCGCTGTGGCGAGGTTATGAATGCTTGCCAAAGTCTGAGAAGGACTCACAGTAGGAACCAAACACTGTTCCTTACAAAACTCAGAGACAAAATCGATCGTCCTCGAGGACCAATGGATGTAGGGTTCATGTTTTTGAAGCCAAGGAAGCCCCAATATGATGCCATACTGTGGTGCTTGGATAATGTTAAAGGAAATGGTCTCCTGATGCATTTCCTTACTGATGCACAGATATTCCGGCGTGTGGTATCGTATGGGTCCTGCAATCAGTTCGCTACCATCCACCGCATATACTGGTTCGGGTTGTTTCTTTTCAATGAGTGGTATGCCCAGCCTTTCTGCCTCTGAATAATCCATAAAACACCCAGTGGCACCGGAATCCACCATAGCCTTTACACCTTGTTCTCCATTATCCATCACCAGTACCATAGACAGAAAGACATTATTCTTTTCTTGTTCGCAACAGGCCCTAATTGAAGGGATAGTGGTTCGGCTTGAGGGTTCCCCTCCATTCACTCTCAAGCTTTGGAGTTTTCCGATTTCTCCTCCATGGTTCCAGCGGCTGCTTGACCAACCCTGAACCTTCCGGGTTTTGGTTTCACTGGACACTCCCTTAGGTAATGCCCCTTTTTTCCGCAATATAAACAAAGTCTGTTCTTTCTGCGGTGTTCTTTCTAGCTAAAGGACAAGGAAGCCCGAACAGCCCCAATCTCCATAGCCTCTTGAGCGGACGTAGGTTTTTCGCTGCTCTCTCCTCCTCTCTCATGTACCATCACCACCGGCTCTTTCTTTCGTAGTTCCCCTTTACGCTCCCTTATGCGGTGGTCCAAGCGAAGAGCGAGTTCTATGAGCGCAGAGCATGTACGTGGTTGAGGGTCTATGTGTGCCAACACGTCCTTCATTTCCTCGTTTAACCCTTGGTAGAATAATGCAGACTGTTTGGCCTCCGGCCAATCTGTTTCAGCAACCAGGCGACAAAAGTTGTTCAGATAGGAGACCAGATCGGAAGAGCCTTGTTTAAGAACCAATAGCTCACGGTCTGCTGAACACGTTTCAGCTCTGCGGTCGAAGGTCTTTTCAAATTCCAACCGGAATTCATCCCAATCGTGTAATAGGGGATCATCCCTCCTGACTATGGGAACCGCCCCCTGAAGCCTCCCCACCCAGGTAAGAGATCAAAAAGGCCACTCGGGATTGATTTGTCGTAAACATCTTTGGTTTACACATGAAATGGAGGCGTACTTGCGTCATGAACACCTGTACCTTTTTGTTATCCCCATAAAACCTCTCGGGGGAGCTAGCGGAATTTGCGTGGGCATTTCAACTACCAGGGATGGGGGAGTAGAAGTGCTAGCCCCTGCACTAAATGGATTAACTTGTACGCTATCCAAACGGGCCTTTATCCGAGCATTTTCTGCTCTGGAAGCAGCTACCTCTCTATTGGAGGCAGCTAGTTCCGTTTGGACTAAAGCTAGGGCAGCCAGAACGTCGTCCATAGTGGCCATTTTCTTTCAACACAGCCAAGAGGAGGATCGTTTCCTTGGGCCGATAATTCTGTCAGGCTCCGACACACGTCTCCTCGGGGCTGTGTTGAAAGTCCTATACCCGCTCTTACGCAACCAACCCGTGACCTGGCATAAATCACAGACCAGTAGGAGGGTTCCGCAATCGCGGGAAAGGAAGGGGACAGCGGGGAGGGAGATCTGCAACGACAAAGACAAGGGATTTAGTTTCACACCCCTCCCTATCTACCCTAGAATACAGAAGCACCCTATTGGTGAATGGGACTCTTTTCACCCTAGTAGTCATGCATACCTGAAAAGGAAAATTCAGTTTCTTTAAATGCAGGAGAGGGAGGGAAGGTCCTATCAGTGGTAACAATCTAGTAAGGAAAGAACAAAGGGATGCACATGAAATATACCGCAGTTTCACCAGAAACTAAAGGTTTCTTAATACACCTCACATACCAAGTTTTGACAATGTTCAGTCTTGTTCCACTCTTCTGTTATAACTAGGTACCCCCCTGTTTCCTCTCTCCTGTAGTGTAAAATAAAACACAAACAAGTTGCCAAAAGAAATAGAGAACAAACGATAGGCGAAAAGGTTAACTGCACCTTGGAAATGTTTCTTCCCGCAAACCAATTAGAAACAGTAGTATCAGTATTGAAACTTGCACTTGTCCGTAAATCAATAGTCCAGTAACACTCACTTCACTGTAAGCGTTGTTAATATTCCCCCAATGTACAACATTAAATAGCTAGTCCCGGCTTGTTCTCTCCGATGTGTATTAGAATTATCCAGAGGATTTCCCCCCTGCGAGAAAACGCAGCCGCGCTTCTCATTCCAAGAAAATCAACACAAGTACCTCAAATGGGAACAAAAACGGGTAACTGACGAACACAGCCGTGTCCGTCTACTCCTGCAATACACACCACACAAGTTCGAATGGTTTCTGCTTCCGTGTGATCCCAGCCGGGAAACACACCGTAACTCCTACTCATGATTACACCAGGAAAACACAACCTCTCTCCTCTCCGGTTCACCTCAATTATCGGCTCCGATTCCTCTGTAAGTTTGGTTTATGTTTCCTGGTCTGCGCGGCTAACGTCTCGCGCAGTTTCACCCTCTGCCCCCTGGGATTTGTGGTTCAGGAAATTGAGGCATTCAAACCCCACGCATTGCGCGGACAGCGGCCCATAGAGACCGATTCTGACACAAAACCCCTCCTGTCACCTCCTGTAAGTCCCAGACAGTGCGATTGATGAGAGCTGGTTGGAGTCCCACCCCCTTTCTCCACTGCTCTGCAAATGCACCTCCTGGAACACTATTGGTTTGGGGGTGAAGTTGTCTTGGTTGCTGAGTGTTCTTTGGGGCCAAAGCTCTCCTGTTATCTCCCTCAAGTCTGACACAGCAGTGTTCCTGAGCGCTGGCTGGAGATTGACCCCCTTTCTCCACCACTCTGCAAATGGGACTACCAGCTTTAAAAAACATAGAAATTCACTTAAAAAGACAAAGGTTACAGAGATGTTATAGTTAGGAAATAGAATTAAAAATTTAGAAAATAACTGGTAAAAACAAAGGTTATATGGACGTTATATTTAGCCTCAGATTTCACTCACACGAAACCAGTGAAATTCAGCAGTTATAGTTACCTGAGCTAACTATAACTTGCAGTAAGTAAGTAAGTAAAGTTATAGTTATAGTTAGCTTAAGTAACTCTAAATGCTGAATTTCACTGTTTTTTTTGTGAGTGAAATCTGCACTCCTTATGACCTTATGATATACAACAGCCCTGTAACCTTTGTATTTTTCTGTGAATTTCTATGGTTTTTTTCTTCTGTTTCCTAACGATAATGTCCTTGTAACCTTTGTTTTTTATTCAGTGAATTTCAATGTTTTTTAACTGGTAATCTTTGAGAATGGTTGTGTGAGTGTATGCATAGGTAGGTGAGTGGGTGTATGATTGGCTATAGGGGTCTCTGAGTGGGTGTGTGAGTGGCTGCATGGGTGTGTACAAGGCAGTATAAGTGGGTATAGGAGTGCCTGTGTGGATCTGTGTGTGGGTGCATGAGTGTCTGAGTAGGTCTATAAGGGGGTGCATGAGTGTCTGAGTGGGTCTGTGACTCGATGCATGCGTGTCTGAATGGGTGTGTGAGTGGCTGCACTAGTGTCTGAGTGGGTGTATGAGTCGGTGCATGAGTCTCTGACTGGGTCTGTGAGTCTGTGCATGAGTGGCTTTGAAGGTCTGTGAGTGGATGGATGAGTTGCTAAGAGGATGAGTGAGTGGGTGAATTAGTGTCTGAGTGGGTTTGTGAGTAGTTGTGTGAGTCTCTCAGTAAATTTTGAGTGAGTGAGTCATTGTCAAAGCGGGTCAGTCAGTGGGTGCATGAGTCTCTGAGTAGATCAATGAGTGGGTGCATGAGTCTGTGAGTGGGTCTGTGAATGGGAACATGAGTCTCTGCATGAATCTGTGAGTGGGTACATGAGTTTCTGATTGGGTCTCTGAATGATAACATGAGTATCCAAGTGGGTTTTGAGTTGGTGGATGACAGTCTGAGTGGGTCTGTTGGAGTGTGCAAGAGCCTTTGAGTAGGTCTGTGTGGGTGCGTTAGTGTCTGAGTGGATGTGTGAGTCAGTGTGTGAGTGTCTGGGTGGGTCTGTGAGTGGATGTGTGAGTCTTGTAGTGGATGTCACCTTTATTTTGCCTCTTTCTGCTCGTTTCTGACCTTTATTCTGCCTCTTTCTGCTCCCTTTTGACCTTATTCTCCCTCTTTCTGCTAATTTCTTACCTTTATTTTCCCTCTTGCTGCTTGTTTCTGACCTCCATTTTGTCTCTTTCTGTTAATTTCTCACTTTTATTTTGCCACTTTCTGCTCATTTCTCAACTTTAATTTGTATTTGCTACTCATTTCTGTCCTTTATTCTGACTCTTTGTGCTCATTTCTCACCTTTAGTGTGACTCTTTCTGTTCGTTGCTGACCTTTATTTTACCTCCTTCTGCTCATCTCTCACCTCTATTTTGCCTCTTTCTGCTAGTTTCTGACTTTTTTTCTGCCTCTTTCTGCTTGTTTCTGACCTTTATTCTGCCACTTTCCTCTTGGTTCACACCTGTATTTTGCCTCTTTTTACATGGGGCTGACATTTACTCTGCCTCTTTACGCTTGTTTCTCACCTTTATTTGGCCTCTTTTTTCTTGTTTCTCGCTTTTATGCTCATTTCTGACCATTATTCTGTCTTTTCCTGCTCCTTTCTGACCTTTATTCAGCCTCTTTCTACTCATTTCTCAACTTTTTTTTGCCTGTTCCTGCTCATTGCTGAACTTTATTTTGTCTCTTTCTGCTTGTTGCTCACCTCTATCTTGCTTTTTTTTGCTTGTTGCTGACCTTTATTCTGCCTCTCACTGCTTATTTCTGACCTTTATTGTGCCTCTTTCTCCTCTTCCCCCGGGACCGTGTGGGAAGCCTCAAGGTCTTCATGGTCCCAGACGGCTCTTGGCTCCTGACTTCTGCAGGAACCGGCAATGCTCCAACAGGCAGGTAGCTGCTTGAAATAGCTGATCCTTGCTTATAAGAGCAATGTTTTTATCTGTTTAATTGCATGCCTATCTGTAGGCAGGGAATTGATGAAAACTCAGCTTTCTGCAATCAAACAGCTACCTCTCAAGGGTAGACACCTCAAGAGGTAGCAGGAGTCAACCCTGAGGGCTAGCAGTCCCTGGGGCAATCTATGGCTTCATGAGAAGGGCCTTGTGGCCCCCTCCACCATAGAAGTTAGTGCCAGTGAGGTAGTTGTCCCCGAGGATCTGCTACAGGTCCCTGGTGCTATGGGGGGCCACACATCAGCTTAAAACTGAAGGTGTTGCGCTTGGGAGGTGGAGGTTTCTGGGGCTGCAGGAGGGCCTCGCAGGCCCCCTCGCATTAATTGTAAATGTTTAGCACTGAGGAGGTGGTGGTCCCCAGGGTTGGGGGTCTACTAAGGTCCCCTACATTAATTATTTTCAGCCCTGGGGAGGTGGCATTCCCCGGGAAAGCAGGGGGGCTGTGCACCCACCCTCAAATTGAATGAATAGCCCCAGGGAGGTGGTAGTTTCCTGGGCTCCAGGAGGCCACGTGGACTCCTGCATTACTTTTATATGTGCAACCCACATGCATATTTATAAATGCCATCAGAGGTGGCAGGCCCCGGGGCTACAGGGGGGGCGCAGGTCCCCCACAATAATTTTATATGTTTAGCCCCATGGAGGTGGCGGTCACCTGGGCTTGGCAGACCCAGCAGGCCCACCCACATACATATTTTTAATTGCCCCAGAGAGGTGGCGGTCCCTGGAAAAGTGGGGGGCTGTGCGAACCCCCCCACATTTGTTTATAGAGATTTGTCCTGGGGAGGTGGTGGTCCCCAGAGCATTACAGGCTCTGTGTTGGCACCCCCAAATATATTAAAAGCAGTGCACAGAGAGGTGAAGGCCCCTGGGGAAAAAATAAGCACTTGTGCCCCCTCAATTTCTTTTATTTACCCCACATGCCTCCGGGACCTGGCCCACCCAGGGGCTATACTGAAAACAATTACAGGAGCCCGCACTTGTTTTTTTTTGCCACAAAAGTGTTATTTTGCAAAGTTGCTGCAATTTCTTTTTTTTTATTGCTTTTATGCCGTGGCAGAGTCCCGCGGGACACCAAGCCCAAGGATTGAGGGTCAGGGTATTCCTACCCTGCCCTTTTTCATTATTTTTTTTAAAGTTTTGTTTTGGAATTCGGCTTAAGCGAGATCCAAGATGTTTAGCAATACTTATAGGTTGAAGTGTTGGCAGCCAATCAGAGCTCTGCATTCCCCTGTATGAGCTTGTCATTTTTTGTGATGTTGTCATATCCACAGACATCACTATCTTTATTTTCTTATACTTCTCAACAACTGAGGACCAAAATCTAGCTTTCTGCCGAATTTGGTGTAATTCCGTCAGTTGGCTGTAGTCATGTTCAAAACTCCAAAGGGAATTAACATGGGAAACACACTTCTTTGACCCCCCCCCTTTTTCTCTGCCCCTACCTGACGGATCACCCTGAAAATGTACATGTACAGCAAGAACCACCAGCACAATATGTTGGGTGAAATTTTGTGAAGATTTGTCAAACAACGTATGGAAACATGCTCCTAACTATTACTACCTACTGGAAACCGCCAGTCGGTCATATATATTATGTAAATAGCTATATAATATATATCACTGAAATTCACCAGGTACAGCTATTTTCTTCTTATATGTTCAGCCTCATACATGGCCTTAAAGCAGATACTTGAGCCACGGTAATTCCTCATTTATTTTTAAATTCCTTTATTTATTTTGCATTCATACAAATTAGTTAAGGCCAGTTGGAAAATTGCCACATTTTGTTCGGTATTAAAACAAATTGATTGCCGCCTACTAATCCAAAACTAAAGTAATTTGGCTTAGTTATGACTAGGCGTGGGTGGAATTTGCACAGTCGCGCTACGCATAGCTCAGCAAAATGGTAAAAAATCTCTGCGAGCACGCAAAAGTTCTGCAAACACGCTGAATCGCTTATTCCGCCCATCAGCTATGCTTTTTTCCTGCTTTCGAACGCTGTTTGCGTGCTCAGTGAGAAATATCTTGCAAAGACGCATTTTGAAAGCGTGAACAAGCAAAAAAATTCTGTAATGCCGCAATAGGGGATTTTTCGGCTATTCCGCGTTCTCCGCAGAACACGAAATTACCTAAATTCCGCCAGTGGAACAGAATTTACTGCCCAGGCTTAGTTATGACTAGAGATCACGTGTGGATGAAATCAATATATTTTTTTCAGACTCGACCCGCACCACCCATTTGTTTGAAAAATGTACTTTTCTTTATGGCAACTTTTGTGTTCTACCTATTTAAATATAATTATGCTTCACATTTCTCGTTTCATTGTATTCATGAATATCGACACTATAACTCTCACCTTGCAAAAACAGTGATAAATATATTTTGACATGAACATGCTTGTCAACCCTGAACGTTCTTTTAAAATGAAACCTACATGAGGCATGCTTATATTTATTTAACGTTTGACGATCAAACAGTTCAAACTTGGCCCTTCTGTCACCAATATCACGCACATTAAAGAATGTGAGTTCTCAAGCTACTCTGACTAATATCGCATTTCCGTAGAGGCAATTTTAAATTACACGAAGTAAAACTCACCTTTAAACGTGTTAATAATTAAAGAAAGATTGTTGAGCCAGACGGTTTGGTCCCAGTGGGAGGAACATTGTAAACATGGCGCATAAATCGTGATGCGTGAAAGTGCGTCCAGCTCCCTCCTGCAAAATGAACAGGACATTAAGTAAATATAATACAGTACATGCCATTTTATTATCCTCTCTAAAGGTCACTGCATTTTTTACGGGAACCTGCACATCAATCTTCGGTGCTGTGCAGTTCTCTTTTCATGTGCTGAATCGCTGCTCTAGTAGATCATGTTGAGAAAATTGCCCATTACCGAAGAGGATGAGCGTGCTTTCAAAATAGATCTGATCTTTTGTCCTGAGTTTTTTCCACAGAATTGCCTACTGTAGTAACGTAAGACACGGTCTAGTGTCTCAGTTCTTTCTGTAACTGTACACCTAACACCCACCCACCACCAGGCGTCACAGGTCATGTGACACTGGCCAATAAAGGGGCCGAGCGCTCGTGCTTCCGGGCCCATTCACCCATCTGTTACCACTGTGTCAGTGTCTGCCTCATTGTGTGCCTGCTGCGTCATGAGGGCCTAGCGCCCCTCACCTCAGAACTTTACAATGGCGACGAGGCGGAGCTGTGCCCAGCGTGCCACAGCTAATTGAAACCATCGTGGGGGAAGAGGAGAGAGCAGTGAGGCGACGTCGCGCCCCCCCCCCCCCCCTTCCCCTCACAGGATCGGCGCCTGCCTTCCGTGAGGCCCGCGGGGCGTGAGCCAAGCCCCGGGCCGACAAGACTGAAGAGGTGACCGGGAGCCGACCACGCACCTCATGAACATATCGTGAGCTGCTCCCCCTGTGAGGGATAAATAGAGGGCTGCGCGGATCCCACCTGCAGCGGCTAAAGACTGGGCCGCGACTGAGCCCCACCGTGAGGTGATCAACGCAGAGCCCACCCGCGTGGCAAGAGTGGCCATGTGTCCATGTGGCCGAAGGTGAGCCTAAGCGCAGTGTGCCCCGAGTGCAAGAAGGCCAGCGGAGCCCGCCCGCGGCCTGCCTGAAGCGTCCCCTGTCCTCGCCGCGCAGCGTGTGTGGTGAAAGGCTGCGGCGGCGGCGTGAGTGAACTGAGGAGACCACTGCGGAGCCTACCCGCGTGGCAGAAGAGGGCTGCCAAGCATAAAGGGGTGCCCCAGGGCGAAGCGTTTGGAGCGGAGCCTACCCGCAGCCTGCCCGAGTCGTCCCCCGCCCCCGCCGTGTGTGTGCTTGGAAGCGGCAGGGGCACCGAGACGAATGGCGGCGTGAAGACGTGCGGCCGGACCCGCAACACCCGTCAATAACGAGGGGGAGGGAGCGGAGTAGCTAACCGCCTCCCGACCCCCCTCGCGACGTGATCAAGAACCAGCGGAGCCTACCCGCGGCCTGCCGACGACACCCCCCCCGCGAGGAGAGACACTGCAGAACCAGCGGAGCCTACCCGCGGCCTGCGAGGTAAATGGCAAGTCTCCGCCGCGCAGCGTGTGTGAGGAAGGGCTGCTGCGGCGGGAGACCGGAGAGCGGAACCTGCCGGGCCGGATCATTACCAGCATTTAAATAGGCAGAGCCGGCGGAGCCTACCCGCGGCCTGCCTCAAGCGCCCCCGCCCAAGGAGCAGTGACAGGAGCGACGCGCTCCCTCCCCGCCTGAGGGAAGCATAAACATTTCCACCCCGCCCGCGCAAGGACTGCTAGACGCCGCCGCAGGCAGGGAGGACAGAGGAAAAAGTGACAGCCGCTTTTCTGTGCCCTGAAACGGGCACCACGCACCCGCCAACTGTGAACTGCTGAAGCGGAGCCTACCCGCTCAGCACACCACACATCGCCGGCAAAACCCCAGCACTGCCTCACTTACACGCACAGGCACTCCTATGTGCCCCCACCACTAAATGGAAAGTGCCGGTGCACCTGGCAAGAACCTGCAAATGGGTCCCTGTGAGCAAACACAGCAGTGGCCCACACACGGACGCAGCAATCTTCCAACTATGGGCGCCTGTGCTTGTCTGCCCCCAAAAGCGCAATGCAAACAAAAGAGACTCACCAGGTCACTGCAGCAGCTCCAGCCCCTGTGTACACTGAGGGACAGACAATAGAGTGCTCAACCAGCGAAGAAAGTATTGAGCAAGGCAGGCTGCTGCCAAAGTGAACACTGCCACCCAGTGGCCAAAAGACAAAGCGCACCTGCATTTAAAAAAAAAAAAAAAAAAAAAAGAAACAAGCATTGCACAAACCCACGATGGGTCATCAGCATCAAGGGGCAACAGACTGAGTAGCGCCCCCAAGGAAAGCATCTAAACTCCCGCAGCAAGCAAGCATCCAACCTCACGCAGCAAGTAACTGCGCAACAGCGCAAATGACACCAACCCACACCAGCAAGAAGTCGGCGGCTGCCACTTCCAACGCGACGTGGGAAAAAGGCACCAATGCCTCACAAAGCATCCAAGCCCTGACGTCTGGAGGAAACGACTGCCAAGCACCAGAAGAACGTCCGGGGAAACGACTGCCGCGATCAAAGGACGGAGAGAGCAGCGACGCCTGGTGGCCACAGGCGCTCACCGCAGCATCAACTACTCCCGCCAACGGTCCAAAGCATCAAGTACCTGACGACAGCCAAAGCAGCAAGTACCCAACGTCCTGCAACAGGCGTCCCAGAACCCTGAACAGTAAGTGCGCAAACAACGCGCCACGTGGCGACGCACAGCCACCGCAAGCAGAAAGAAGAATGCATGCAGCGCCATCGCGCAGAACAATCTTCGCGAACGATCGCCCATCAAGTGCCGACCCGCGACAGATCCATGGCGCCTCCCAGGGGCCGATCCGCACGATGATCGCCCATCAAGTGCTGACCCACAACGGGTCCCCCAGGAACTGTTGTAACGCAAAGTCCGACAGGACGACCGAAAGCAACCTGCCCGGCATCGGCAGAAGTGGACCACCAATCGGTCCAGGACGTTCAACCATGAACAGGTCTACAAACATGGACCCCTGAACGTCACCAACAAGCATCAAGAAAAGAAAGCATCAAGAAAAGAAGGTTCGTGACACCAACTCTGGCTACTGAGGAAGAAGGAGAAAGTGTCCACGACGGGGACAAGACCAGGGGTACACATGCGGGGTGCGCGCACTGCATGGAGGACCCAGGTCAGAAGAGAAGACACCAAGATCGGTCCAAGTGATGTCACGATGCAGAACGAAGAAAAAGAGAGATCTGAGTGGCACGTTTGCCACCGCAAAAAGGAAGGATCTGAGTGGCACGTTTGCCACCGTGAAAAGGGAGGAAGAAAAGGAGAGATCTGAGTGGCACGTTTGCCACCGCAAAAAGGAAGGATCTGAGTGGCACGTTTGCCACCGCAAAAAGGAAGGATCTGAGTGGCACGTTTGCCACCGTGAAAAGGGAGGAAGAAAAGGAGAGATCTGAGTGGCACGTTTGCCACCGTGAAAAGGAAGGATCTGAGTGGCACGTTTGCCACCACCGAAGAGAAGAAAAGGAAAAGAGGTCAGAAGCACGACGACAGGACGACAAAGAGAATGGACGATAACTAAGAGGAGTGTGAACCAAGACACCACGACACTCAAAAGGGGAAACACCGAGGAGAACGTGAGAGGTGCACAACAGTCCACACGCACGACCAAGTTACAAGTAACACCACTGGAAGGAAGCGTCCACATGCGAACTCGACAGTCATCCATGGAAGGACAGAAGAGAGCACGCCAGTCTGTTGGCAACACCCACCTCTGGGATGGAACGGACGAAAGGGCCGTGGAAATCCAGGGGCAGAGGCCTCAGGGACACCGGTGGCAGCGGGTCCCACACGAGAGACGGACTGTGGAAGCTCACGCTGGAGATCCTGGAAGACCGAAGGTCGCACACGACTGAACCAGTGCCAACAACACCCTTTCAGGTGGAACTCGGACACGGAGAAGATGACCCGTAGCGACGACCTTCAACATGTTTGAAGAGGCAAGGCGGCATGCACACCGGTCCAGTGGAAACCTGGCAGAAAGGCCTCCGGGTCGTCCAGTGAGAGCGGACACCCACGAGAGAGGGGTATCCGTGAGAGGGATAACCTGCAGCTGAAAGTCCAGTCAAGAACAGACACCAGTGTCAACCAAGCACTTTGAGCAGGACGGTCCAGCGAAAAGTAACACACTTGGGACTCAATGTATATTTATACTTCTGCACGTTCACAGGATGTGAAACAGAGCGAGAGAGACTGTAAAGCCCACTTACAAGCTGCAAGTCTGCCAAGATAAAAGAAAAGACATTGCCAGCAATCAATTGAACCAGCAGTAAAGACCACCACGTGGGAATCGTCGTGTAAATCATAAGTTTTGTTTGAACTGTTATGTTTTCCCCGCAGGTTGAACTCTAGTTAGGGTAATTTGCTTAACTAAGGTTGGGAGGGATGTAGTAACGTAAGACACGGTCTAGTGTCTCAGTTCTTTCTGTAACTGTACACCTAACACCCACCCACCACCAGGCGTCACAGGTCATGTGACACTGGCCAATAAAGGGGCCGAGCGCTCGTGCTTCCGGGCCCATTCACCCATCTGTTACCACTGTGTCAGTGTCTGCCTCATTGTGTGCCTGCTGCGTCATGAGGGCCTAGCGCCCCTCACCTCAGAACTTTACACCTACTAGCATGTATCACAATGACTTACATGGTTACATTTAGGAAATAAGCTATTTTATTATGCATACTGTAGCCCAGTATAATACTTTTCGAAATAAAACATCAAACTCGCTGCGCTTTTATCGTTTATGGCATCCAAGCCACTGAGCAGTAAGTGAATCACATTGGGCTTTTCCCTAGAGCCCTTCAACATGCAAACAAACAAAGGCTAGCGTTTTACTAGGCTAGAGTTAACATATAACTGGCAACAAGTGGAAAAAGATAGAATATGAATTTCCTGTAAAAAAGAATAAAACAGTAGCTTGGCAAATAGGGAAATAGAATTACTGCATTCATGAGAAAAATACAATATATATGATCCTTCCTCTCTAAACAGTGCTCACATGAGAACTACGGTTTAATATTATTAGTCGGTCATCCCCCTTGATAGCCATCGTTATAACCAAGTTTAGATACGACAGTTACTTCCTGTACATCAGCCCTGGCAGTACAATGCCATTTCTCTTCACTGACCTAAATTGAGTAGATAGTAAGCTAACAGCAAGGGGTGCCATCTGAAGCTGCTGACTGTGTAAATGCAGAATACTCAACACTGGGGCCACACCTGTTATCACTTTCAGTTACAGTACTAAGATGAGCTCCTGGTCTTGTGGCATAGATGGCAAGGTGCAGAAGGGAAAACAGAATGTTATTGTCACTAGGTTTTGAGGTCTCAATGTTGACATGGTGGGGCATCTGGATATATGTAATGATTTAGAACACTGCTGGCCTGATTCACAAACAGAAACTTCACTCTTGCAAATATACTACTCATATATCCCTTTGTGAATATGTAGTAATCACCTTCCAGAGCCAGCCTTGAAGGTTTACATTATATTTTAGTCAGATACCACCCAGAGCAGCAGGCCACACAGGCACCTCAGTCCTACAACCCTCTCAAAACCCTCCAACAAACATTCTCGGAACTTTGACTCCACACCAGCAGTCTACATGGAGTCATATGCCAGTGTGGAGTCTAGAATACTACATGGTTCTTTTAATTTCTAAATAAAACATTAAAGTAATAATCAAACGTCAACAGCAATAAACACAAAGTTAAAGGAACACAAAAAAGTAAATACATAAAATAATTCTCTCAACGAGGTAAGTCCATACAGAGAAATTCTTGAAATGAAAAACTATGAAAGAGCAAATATAATATAGGAACCACAGTGTAGCAGGATATATATAAAGAATATAGTATGCGCTCTCAACCAAAAATGCCCAGAAAATCCTCTGTACCTCACTCGGAGGCTATGGGTCCCATTAGGATGACAGACGGAAAACCACCCCGACCGCCATTGAGGCGGGAAACAACCGCCCACCGGGACCGTGGAGAAACCGGCGATCAAATTAGGAACAACCGCCCCAAAAAAACGACCGTGGTGGTAGTGGGCTAACCAAAACCGCCCGACGGGCGCAGTGACTTCCAAAAACCGACTGCGGTGGTCGGAAACGCAGTGGAAAAGCTACAACCCGCCGCAAGCATTGCTGAGAGTCCACATGGGAAATTAGTACATCCCCGATGGTCCCGAGGTACGATCTGCTGTTTCTGACTGCCTCGGTCGCATACAGGAGTGAATGTGAGAGACAGCAGAGGAGCTGCTGCTTAGATACCAGCATCAGATGATAAAGGAAAAATATGGCAGTCCGAAGTAAAAACACCGCCGCAATACCAAAGTATCCATGCCTTCCAAATACACAAAACACAATCAAATGAAAAGGAAAAATGCCAAACAGAAACATACAATTCCCAGGACAAACCCCACAACACACCTGACAGCCAAATCCCATGTGGACACACCCACACAGCTGTGTATAAAACCAGCCCCATCACTGACCACAATCCTTTGCAACACTCCAGAAGAAAAGGGCATCCACCAGATCTGACAGGAGAGGCAAGAGAACACAGCACACCCACCACCACCACCATCACCAACAATCCCCCAGCACATAACACACCTCACACAAAAACACCACACCCACCACCCACATCCCTGCACCCACAAACACTTCAAACACCACACACCATGGCATCACAGAAAATGCCCAAATTCATAGAGAGTGAGTTTACATTCATGGTAAATGAGATAGTCAGAGTGGAACCACAACTTTTTGGTAGCCTGGTCCAACAGACACCATTAGCCACAAGGACTCAAATGTGGGAAAGGATAGTCCAAAGGGTCAATGCAGTAGGGTCCACCCCGCGATCCAAGAAGGAGATCATGAAGCGGCGGCATGTTCTCAAGAGGGTTGTCAAAGAGAGGAGGAGCAAGAACCGGGAGCTGGCTAACCGGACTGGCAGTGGCCCTCCCATCCCACAGAAAACATTCACACCATGGGAGGAGAAGGTGCTTGCCATACTGCATCCTTAGAGTCTCACAGGAGTATCCAGGGGAGTGGAGGCTGATAAGTACAAACAAATGTTAACCAACACACTGATATGTACTGTTTTGCACATCCAAAAACACACACAACACCAGACAAATCACATCCATCTGCACAACACACCCACAAAAACCTGTCTCACAGATCCAACAGACACCCACTCCCATGTACCCTAAATGTAGCTAGCAATATAAACATGGGAGCATGAGCAGTCAGCCTGCACTACTTCTCCTGCCATGCCCCCTGTCCCACACCCCAGCAGGATGGAGCAATCCCTCCCTCCCTTCCACACGTACCTTGAAGCCATTGCAGTACACCAAACAAACCTACAGGAAGGTAGCCATCTTCCCTGGGAGGCCTGTATGTGGGAGGGAGGCCTATACTTCTACTCCCACCATGCCCTCTGTCCCACACCCCAGCAGCATGAAGCACTCCCTCCCTCCCACAAACACTTTGAAGCCATTGCAGTACACCAAACAAACATACAGGTAGGTAGCCATCTTCACTGGGAGGCCTGTATGGGGAGGGAGGCCTGTACTCCTACTCCCACCATGCCCCCTGTCCCACACCCCAGCAGGATGGAGCAATCCCTCCCTCCCTTCCACAAGCACCTTGAAGCCATTGCAGTACACCAAACAAACTTACAGGTAGGTAGCCATCTTGCTTGGGAGGCCTGTATGTGGGAGGGAGGCCTGCACTACTACTCCCACCATGTCCCCTCCCCTGTCCCACACCCCAGCAAGATAGAACACTCCCTCCCTCCCACAAGCACTGTGAAGCCATTGCATTGTTCACCAAACGAACTAACAGGTAGGTAGCCATCTTGCTTGGGAGGCCTGTTTGTGAGAGGGAGGCCTGCACTACTACTCCCACCATGCCCCCTGCCCCACACCCCAGCAAAATGGAACCCTCCCCACACCACCCAGGAGCACCTGGAAGCCATTGCATTGTTCACCACACACACTAACAGGTAGGTAGACATCTACTCTGGGAGGCCTGTATGTAGGAGGGAAGCCTGCACTACTACTCCCACCATGCCCCCTGTCACACACCCCAGCAAGATGGAACCCTCCCCACACTACCCAGGAGCACCTGGAAGCCATTGCATTGTTTATCACACAAGCTAACAGGTAGGTAGCCATCTTGCTTGGGAGGCCTGTATGTGGGAAGGAGACCCGCACTACTACTCCCACCATGCCCCCTGTCCAACACCCCAACAAGATGGAACACTCCTTCCCTCCCACAAGCACTGTGAAGCCATTACATTGTACACCATACAAACTTACAGGTAGGTAGCCATCTTTCCTGGGCTGGCTGTTTGCGGGTGGGAGACCTGCATCACTACACACAGCACCAATTGCATGCAATGCATCGATACCTGAGATGTACGAGTACTTTATATACCTCTGGATCATGTAATGAGGCACAGTATTGCACTTACAAAAAAGAGTGATGAACTTTCAATTGTGTAGTGTACAGACAGTGGATGACACACAGCTAACAGAATTCTTGCACAGTGCACAACACTGACCATTCCCCATCTAATCCACAGGTGACAAACAACTCACTGCTGAGGACCACTACAATGACCAGCAGAGCCAGTCTCCACCTCCAGTACATGAACTCTCGGATGTAGACTCGCAGGATTCTCTGGACGATGAGCTCCAGGCCGGACCATCTGGTGTGCCAGGGAGCACGAGGTCCCAGGTCCCCATTGTTCCCACCACCACATCTGTTGCAACAACAACTGCACAGCAGACCCCTGCAGTTACGGCCTGTGCCTCCACTGTGGCCACCACCAACACCGACACCAGTGCCACCGGCAGCACCCTCCCTATCCCAGGGGATGACCAGCCCACACCAACAACTGTGGATGACAGGGAGAGTATGCGTGGACCCACAGTGGCAAGTCAACAGGTCTGTGGCAGCAGGGCAGGTGGGAGGGCCAGGGTCACCCCCAGACCTCAGGAGGTTGGGACATCATCCCTGGACCACTTCACCAGAGTCATCGGGGCCTACGAACAGGTCCTGGGAAAAAGTGACCGTTTGAAGAACTATAATGCGAGCTCATCCTGCTGATGATGTCCATCGACACACGCATGGGGCAAATGGTGGACTTCATGGGCCAGCAAGTGGCGTTACTGAGGGACAGGCCTGCGACCCAAACAACACCTCTGCCCCCTCTGTTGTGCTGCTGGATGACAGTGCAATTTCCCCTGCGACCACAGAGAGGGGTCAGTCCTCAAACGCTGATGGCCATGCAGCAGGGCCCCCCACCCACGTGATCTAGGGGGCGTCCAAAGAAGAGCCTGGGAGTCTCTGGAGGCAAAGCAGCAGCCAAACGCCAGACACAGAGTCAGCCCTAATGGCAACCTTCTTCCCCACTGCATTGACTGTTTGGACTGACCTTCCCCACACTGCCTTGTGAATGGCACCTGTCTGTTGGACTGGGTCACCACATCGATGTGGTGTCTACTCTTACATCTCATTTACCATGACTGTCAACTCACTACTACATCACCACCTTCATGTAAATCTGCCCGCACCCCTCACATGTCAACTATGTAAATAAAATACCTTACACGCTTAAATTGGTTCAGCTTCATCTTTAGTTCAATATTTACAGTGTTCATAATGTATCAAAAAGATGTACAGTATGTAGGAATGGTTAATGTCAAGGCACCTAGGGAAACACAACAGAACAACAGTCACTGGTATGAGTGTGGCATGACAGACACTACACTACACCAACCATCTACATGAGTCAACAGGCAGACAACACAATGTGCAACAAGTGTCAACAAACTGAGTCCCGTATATGTTCACAAATGACATGTCACTGCCACATTTCCATACACTGGTGACTTTACATGTGCCTGTCTGTACCATCCGCACATAGCCCTTCACGACCACAGCAATCACACCATACATAGTACAAGTTGTACCTCGTCACCCACCTTCAAGTGAAGTAGCGGGTGATGAGCTGTTGACGCATGTCAACTCCTTCCTCCTCTCCACTGTCCTCATCACTGGACTCAGGTCCTTGGGCAGGCGAGGGCCTTGGGTCCTCATCATCATCCAGGAGCAAGGGAATCCCCTTGTGAATAGCCATGTTGTGGAGCATACAGCATGCCACAACGATCTTACAGACCTTCTCAGGTGAGTATGACAGTACACCTCCAGTCCTGTCAAGGCAGCAGAATCTTGACATGAGCAGGCCAAAAGTTCGCTCAATGACACAACGGGTCCTGCCATGGGTCTCATTGTACCTCATATCAGCTGCGGTACGTAGTGGGCTCAGCAGCCATGGACGGCTGGGATATGCAGAGTCACCTAGGAATGACAAACACATTGCAATGTTGCACAGGCAGAGGACAGCAAGTCACACACACAGCACGCCATATTACTAGGCATACTCACCCACAATCCAAGTACGCTCGGGAAGCAGATTTGCCATCATCCGGGACACAATGCTGTTCCTCAGGATGTATGAGTCATGGGCCGAGCCGGGGAATCTGGCACACACATGCGAAATGGTCATGTCTGCCAGGCACACCACCTGCACGTTGATCGAGTGATGTTTACGATTGCGAAAAATGTGCTCTCTCGCCTGTGGTGCACCAGACTGACATGTGTGCAATCAATGGCACCAACAACACGGGGGATGTTCCCAAGCGGATATAAGTCTCCCTTCACAACTGCCAATTCTGCTCCCCTGGGGAAATGTATGTATCTGTACTTCTAGATCATCATGGCTGCAAGAACATCCCTCAGCACCAGGCTGAACATGGGTTGGGACATCCCTCCAGCACTGGCCATGGTCTCCTAGAAAGAACCAGTTGCAAAAAAATGGAGGGCTGCCATCACTTTGTACGTTGGTGTGAAAGGTAGTGGCGACGAGACTGCAGGTGGGGCTCCAACAGATCTCAAAGGGTCCTCAGGGTGGGTCTGTCAAGGCAGAATTTATAAATGATCGCAACATCCTCCATGTCCTCCAGCAGTGTCAAGTGACGTAGGAGATTAGGCCTCCTCCTAGTTGAGATGAAAATGGACACATGTCAATGACAACCATCATGAGATGGCCACAGCACACCCTTTTAAAGGATGTCACGGAAAAACAAAGACTGCCCTGAGAAATGCGTGACACACCAGGCTACATGGGTGGACGTTTGAGCCACACAGACAGCACACCTCTCCAATTACCATACACAAGTGCCTCAAACAACACATAGGTCAAAGTGAATGCACACATACTAAACCCCACATTTCACATATGCACGCCTTGCAGTGTACCATCCAGCCAATGTGTGTAAAATGAACATGACTGTCTCATACTCATCTCCTGTACCTGTCACACCTCAATGCATCATGTAAACTTGGCAAACCTCCATAACACAATGATGGCAGTAGTCCGCAAATTGTCAATTGTGTGTATGAGCAGATATAAAAGCACAAGAACGTAACAACAGCATACAGTGAGACAAGCCTTGTCACGGTCATCACTGACCCACAACACATTGATTAGTGCACACATTGTTGAGTCCACTTCAACACTGTCATGCATCATGAACCATCAAATGCACAATTGACATGGCAGGGACTACAGACCAATGTACGTCACACATACCCAACCATGGCACGTGTGGGCACCTGCGAATTCAATGGAACAATGGCATTGTGTGGACAATGATGTGCCCTTCACCATGTTGCCATTGTGTACGTTTTCAACTGTTCCTGATGGACATTGCCATTGCATGCCACCCTACTCACGGTAGCTTCTGCCTGACCCTGGCAGTGTGTCACAAGCACCACCCCTTACACAACTGTGGTGGTCATTGTCATGGAGACATGGGAAGATGGCAGTGGGCATGCTCCGCTACCCTACTCGTGGTAGCTACCGCCTTGCCCCGGCGGTGTGTCACCAGCACTACCCCTTACACAACTGCGGTGGTCATTGGCATGGAGACATTAGAAGATGGCGGAGGGCATGCTCCGCTACCCTACTCGCGGTAGCTACCACCTGGCCCTGGCGGTGTGTCACCAGCACCACCCCTTACACAACTGCGTGGTCATTGGCATGGAGACATGGGAAGATGGCGGTGGGCGTGCTCAGCTATCCTACTCGTGGTAGTTACCGCCTGGCCCCGGCGGTGCATCACCACCATGAAGCATTGCCTACAGCCAATGGGAGCGATGATTGCGGTGGCATGATGCAGTTTTGAAAATCGCAGAAGGAGTGCTCCGCCACCGTGGAGGCGATCATTGGATGCTTTTGAAAGAGGCAGACCTGGACAACCAATTGTTGCAGCTTGGCACCTAAGAAATGACCCCAGGGGGCTATAAATCTGTGGAAGTGAGCCTCACATTTCCACTGCTCACGGAGCCTGCTGCCTGTGACCCTCTCCTGCTGCTGCCTACAGACCCTGCTTCCTGGGATCCTCTCCTGCTGCTGCCTACAGAGCCTGCTGCCTGGGACCTCTCACCACCCACATCCACCACAGGTGTTCCATGTCCACAGGGAGGGCAAGGACAGAAAAGATTCATGCCAGTCCATTCACAAGCGAGGAACTGGAGGTCCTGGTGGACGAGGTGCTCGCACAGTACCCAAGGTTGTATGGTGCCCCCAATGTGTGCTAAGTCATCATAAAGGGAGGTGTAGGGCAGGGGGGCAGACATGTAGTTGTACTGCTGTAGTATATGCCTGAGGGTGTGGGGTTGCGTCATACACTGACAAACATGCTGTCTCCGGAGTAAAGGAGTGTGTGTGTCCCAATGTCACGGTTTCCCTGCCTAAAGTTGTATGTCTGAGTTACATTGTCAGCCATACAGAGCCACAGGATGTTGGACCTGTAGGTGCCAGGACAATAATTGCTCAGCTGATTGTGTCTGTGTGCCCCTGTTGTCTGATTCAGTGTGAACCCAGAGGCTATGCCCAGTGCCCACACACGAAGATGAGATCACATCACTGCACTTACTATGCCCTTACTCTTGTTCATTCACACTAAAATAGAAATATGTACCATCTCAGCCCTGCATAATTGCACACAACCACACTTGGGTAGATGGATATTTTGTTGGTGAGTCCATGTACCCCGATGCCACACACATAACATACACATATGTACACAGGACATGCTCATTGAATGCTGCCCAGTCAAGCACACAGTCATTCTACGCACACACACAGGTCAATATGTGATGTATGTAGTGGCCAGACATGCTTAGGACTGGAGATGTGTGCAAGCCACAGAGGGGGTTCAGTACAGTCATCCTGCATGTGTGTGAGCTTATCAGGGACCCTGTACGCTCTCATAAATACATGCAATCACATCTGCTTGGCCCATGCAGAGTGCCCCTGTGAGGTGTACCCCAGTTTGGGATGGAGGGAGATTACATTTGGTAATGAACCTGTGTCTTGTAACTGTACTGATAGATGTTGGTACATGACACTGTGTCACTGATCATTTCCCCTTCTTTTCTCCCATGCCTGCAGCTCAAGATACACCAGCGTAGGGCCGTGTGGAAGGCCATTGCAGCTAAGGTGCGAGTCATGGCGGTATCTGTTAGAAGGTGGTTGTAAAACTATGGGCCACTCGGATTTTTCGCTTTTTGAGCACCTTTATTGTTGAGCTTTTACTGTGGGGGAGCCTCATAATCTGGGACTCACCCACAGTGAACTCATAATGAAGGAGACTGCATGGAGATTTTACTGCTGCACCCCTGGCTTGACTAGGCTGCTGCGCAGCAGCTGGAGTAGGGGACACCGTGCCGGTTACATGCAGACACGGGTGTACATGCATGTGCACACATGTAGGGGCTGCGCAGGGGAGATTCTTAGCGTGCGCATTCCAGGAGCAGCTACAGAGTGAAGGGTGTGGCAGGACTTATGCAGAATTGGGTGGTGAAACGGAATAGGCTTTATACACCCGAAGGGAACATGCTAGGGGAAGTCAGTGTGTTTTATTGTGTTTTTCACTTCATTATTCCCTTATGGGAAGGTGGAACCCATGGCTAGAGTAACTTCCACGAGGTCTACAGATTCCAGACATGCATTAAAATCCAGAGTAGCAGATGTGAAAATGAGTATTCTGCAGAGTCCAAAGTCATATTTGTACTGCTTTTGGGTCGTCCAGAAATGTCATATTTCTCTGCGTCCCTGGCTGGGGTCAGGCCCTGGCAGGTTAGGTTAATGATATTTCTTCCCAGAGCGAAGATCTTTCCTCCAAGGAGAAAAGATAGGTGGAGCAACAAGCCAATCCATCAACCTCTGTCGCTGGGTGCCAGGTCCCAGGCTGGACCAAGGAGGACAGGCAGTGAGGGGGGAAGGAGTTGGGTTTCAGAGGCCATGTGGCCAGAGACACTGGATGACGCCATTTTGAACAAACCCAGGAGCTGGACCAGAAGGAGGGAGCAAGGGCAGGGAAGTGATGTGTCTCTGTTTGATAGGACACACAGAGACTTCCTGCCAGCCCCCTACTCAACTTTTAATAAGTACTTGCACAGGAAGAGAAGCTCTCTCTGGGGTGTGGTCTGCTGAGGCGAAAGGTGCTGGAGCCTAGCGCAATGGGCAGTTGGAAGGAGGACACATCTGACTGTCACCCAGGCCCCTAACAGCACAAGAAGAACAGCCAAGGACCGGTGCGCAGGAGCAGGGGCCTCTGCGCTGGGAGAAGAGAGGCCCAGGGAGCCAGTGGAAACTGATCCCTGCAGAATTCACCCTCTTGGAGACCCGTAGGACAAAGGAGAGTGCTCCCAGTGGCGGTGGGGTGCCACCAGGAGCAAGAAGACACGAAAATGTGGAAGATCGGACCCCTAGGGGCTGAGATATGGCCCCAGGAAGGTAGGCGACCTTTGACCCCCATGAAAACCGATGATGAAGCGCGTGGGGCTCCGCCGCTGGTCTCAGAGATACCTTCATGGTGGGTCAGGTCCCGGGGGCTGCCCACCAAAGAAGTAAAGCCGGGGTGCGTCATCTCGCACCCCGTCAAGATGCCCCCGCGGGGGTGCCAGGAGCCCACCCTGGCCCCCACTGAATTCTGCACCGGGGATCACCGGTAATCTCCCAGTGAAGAGATGCGGGAGCAGGGGCCTGGGAGCACAACTCCAGGCCCCGTGTGAGGTGGCGGGGGCGGGAGGCACTGTTGCGACTCCCGCAAACAAGATGGGAGGAGGGGCCCGGGACCCCATCTCCGGGCCCCACAGTGTCCAGGATGGGGGGAGCACCGTTGTGCCCCCGAAGATGTCCAGGGGCCTGGGACAGCCCTGAGTGGGTTCCCCAGGCTGCCCCCCAACAATTGGGCATGAGGGGGTCCCGGAGGGGACCCCCCCCAAGAGGAGCGAGAGAGGTGCCAGGGGCCCGACGGGAAAATCAGCGGATCAGAAGGGGGTGTGCTCCCCGAGCCGAATGTTTCACCTGAGGGTCCGGGTGGGGCCAGATCCCCCCACCAACATCTGCAGCAGCGTGGGGCACACATTGCGGCTCTCCCTGGCACAGTGGGAGAGCCACTCACCTATTATGCCGAAATAGGAGCACAATCGCCCCATAATGCCTTGCCAGGCATTTGGAAGTCTGCTGTTCTGATGCTGGTGGCCCCCAGAGGAGGGGGGGTTACCCTCATTTATTGAAAGTGGGGCTGGGGGAGCTGAAGGAGCAATACAGCCTCCCTCAGCCCAAAGAAGAAAAGTCCCACCCTAAGTATCCTGGGGAATTGGAGAGAATAACCCTTCAATGGCTCTGCATGCATTTTAAACTTTTGTTCTTCAGCTGAGGGTGATTGAAAAGTGCTTTCGGAAGTGAAAGGCTGAGGTGGTGAATGTCTGGAAGAAGGCATCCCCTGGAGGTGAAGAGGTGTATTTGCACCACAAATGCTTTTACTAACATGATTTTTTTAGAGGGACTGACTTCAATGTGAAGTATTGATGTAAGGTGATGTCATATGCAAAGTGGATTTAAGTGGCTAGACACTCCTGCTAGGGTGTCTGACTGTATTTATAACTTAATCCTGTGATAATCTATGATACCTTTAGGGGCTGTAACTGCACTGCATTTTTTATGATATCCAAATGTGCTGAGTACTGTCATTCTAAAGTGTGCGTAAACACGTATTCTTGCTGCTACTCTTAGGTGAAGAGACCATCTTAAGATGAAGAGGTGCATACTGTATGGTCAGTAGGAGATGCTCAGTCAGGGCCATGTGTCACCAAGGCAGATGTACCCCTGTTTAAGGCTCGTTGAGGTAATGGGGGGGTCACCACTGGGATGGTGTCAGTGCGCAGGGTCCTCGCTCCAGGTTAAGTCTAATTATCTGCATTGGGGGCAAGATGATGTGCATACATGGGAGTGGTGGTACTAGACCCCACCCCCCACGAGAGGGGTGGAGATGTTATGCAATGTCACAAAGTAATTCCAACAGCTTATGTATATTTGTAAATTTGTGCATAGTATCGAGTAGTATGTGTGTTTAACACATGTACTCTTACTTTTATAAAGCAAAGTTCTGACTGGACAATCATTTATTGAGTGTTATTTTTGCGCACCTGCAAATGGCGTTTACTAGCACACACCACCTCCCTTGAGTAAGCCTCAAACTGCTCTGCAACGCTATCCTCTGAGAGTCAGGCGCTACAATTGGGTGTTTGGTTCCCAGTGAAGGACAAATGTAGTCATGTTATTTGTGCCGGCATCACAGATGCTGCCTCATTTTCCAATAGTATCTAACCGACGACGCACCCACTGCCACAAGGGGTGGGACGACATGAGCCGGCTGGCAAAGAACATGACAGAGATGATCTTAGGGCTGCTACCACGCACTGGGCGTTTGGCACGGCGCAGCATGACACCACTGATGGGCCGCATCTTGGCTGTGACTCCTCCTGAGCTGGATTCACATCTGAAGGAGCATCAGCAGCAAGGCAGGGGTGAGTATTTGGGGAGGGTGACTCTGGCTGGGAGCAGATGCATGTGTACAGGGCCTGTGGCAGCGGTGGCCCATGTGATGTTCGTGGGGTGGAGCTGTGCTGTGTCATGTGAGTGGATGCTGGGATGGGTGCCAGTGTCATGCATTGGCCCAAACTGGCCTTACAAAGCTGATCCTACCTGCTGTGCATTCCCATAGCCAGATGTGTTAGTATCTACATGGTCATTCAGCATTATGCATGTATTTGTCATTACCTATATTTGATTTGTAAAGCGCTCTGATACCCGCAAGGGCCTTGTTCACATAATCCACTGTATTTATATGTATATGTATATGTATTTTTATGACTTTACCTATATTTGATATGTAAATCGCTCTGATAACCGCAAGGGTCTTGTTCGCGCTATACAATACCACCAAAATAAAAATAAATAAATAAAATGAATTTGGGGGTGAACAGCAGTGTCCACTATCTGAGTGTGACTTCATGTATGCCTACTTTGCATGCACCATGATCGTTGAGGCCCATACATCAGACAACAATGTGCCCCAGAGTACCACATGTTGTTTGTTATGGGCAACTTGCCGTTGTAGACTGTCAGGTCCTAATAGGTGTGGTGTTGTCCCCTCCAGTTCCCTTAAGGTCTGTCAGTGGTAATAAGTGGTCTCCCCCACATCATGTCCCTAGGTGTGGGCAGAGCAAGTTGTGTGTCTGATAGACTTCATCCATGGGCAGGGTGTTGTGCTGTGTGGCCTTAACATGGCTCGGTACACAGACAAAATATCGATTTTTTAATATCGATAAGCAAAAATATCGAAGTTTTAATATCGATATACAGAAATATCGAAGGTAAGTAATATCGACAGTCTAAATATCGATATTGGTATGATATCAGTAATATCGAAGTTGTAAATATCGATGTTAATAATATCGAAATTAATAACTTTGATGTTACTAATATCTATTTTGAAATAAATTTAGTGTATATTATATTGTATTAATTATGTTTTAATATTTTTTTTAATGTTATTTTATTAAATATTGTGTTTTACTACTGTAGCGGGTTGTGGGTTTATAGGGGAATAGGGTGGGAAGTAATTTAATTATGTTAAATTAATTATTAATTATTAGGAATTATTAATTAATTAATTGAGAATTAATTTTAAATTATTTTAATTAATTTATTAATTGATAAATATGTTCTGTAGCGGGTTATGGGTTTATAGGGGAATAGGGTGGGAAGTAATTTAATAATAATTAATTAATTGATATATGTTTGTACATATTTTAAATAATTAATTGGTAATTAATTTCTATTAATTAGTTAATTAATTATTATAATTTTTTATCATATTTATAATTATTAATTAGTTGGTAATTAATTATTATTAATTATTTAATTAAATTAATTAAAGTAATTTTTATATATATTATTTATTGTTATTAATTAATTAATTGTGCAAAATAATATTAATTATTAAATTAAATTAATTACAGCAAATGTGCTAATATATTTATTTTATTGTTATTGTTAATTAATAATTAATTGGTAATTAAATAATATTAATTAATTGTGGGTACAGGGGTATTTTTAGGGTTCAGGGTCAGTTTTCAGGTCATGGGTACAGGGGTATTTTTAGGGTTCAGGGTCAGTTTTCAGTTCATGGGTAAAGGGGTATTTTTAGGGTTCAGGGTCAGTTTTCAGTTCATGGGTAAAGGGGTATTTTTAGGGTTCAGGGTCAGTTTTCAGTTCATGGGTAAAGGGGTATTTTTAGGGTTCAGGGTCAGTTTTCAGTTCATGGGTAAAGGGGTATTTTTAGGGTTCAGGGTCAGTTTTCAGTTCATGGGTAAAGGGGTATTTTTAGGGTTCAGGGTCAGTTTTCAGTTCATGGGTAAAGGGGTATTTTTAGGGTTCAGGGTCAGTTTTCAGTTCATGGGTAAAGGGGTATTTTTAGGGTTCAGGGTCAGTTTTCAGTTTTTGGGTAAAGGGTTATTTTTAGGGTTCAGGGTCAGTTTTCAGTTCATGGGTACAGGGGTATTTTTAGGGTTCAGGGTCAGTTTTCAGTTCATGGGTAAAGGAGTATTTTTAGGGTTCAGGGTCAGTTTTCAGTTCATGGGTAAAGGGGTATTTTTAGGGTTCTGGGTCAGTTTTCAGTTCATGGGTAAAGGGGTATTTTTAGGGTTCAGGGTCAGTTTTCAGTTTGTGGGTAAAGGGGTATTTTTAGGGTTCAGGGTCAGTTTTCAGTTTGTGGGTAAAGGGGTATTTTTAGGGTTCAGGGTCAGTTTTCAGTTCATGGGTAAAGGGGTATTTTTAGGGTTCAGGGTCAGTTTTCAGTTCATGGGTAAAGGGGTATTTTTAGGGTTCAGTGTCAGTTTTCAGTATTTGGGTTAAGGGGTATTTTTAGGGTTCTGGGTCAGTTTTGGGTTTTTGGGGTACAGTCGTACAGGGTAAAAATTAAATAAATTTAAATTAAATCAATTAAATGAAATTATAAAATATAAAATTACATTAAATTATTACGTTTTTAATTTATTTTAAATGTATATGTATTAGTTTTAATTTTTTTATTATGTTTTAATATTTTTATTTAATATTTGTAAAATTATATGTATTTTATAATTATTTTAACATTATTATTAATACATTTAAAAAAACGATATTTTTAATTCCGATATTTTTGTACTACGATATTATTTTTTCGATATTTTTGTACTTACCTTGTTAGGGATAGGATTCCGATATTTTTGACTTCGATATTTTTGTCCCGATATTTTTGTAGGTCGATATTTTTGATTTCGATATTTAGTCAGACATTCCATGGCTCAGTCATGGCAGATATTCAGGTTTACAGGCACTGTTGTGGTCTATGTAGTGTGTTGCTGCAATGTGATTGCAGGGTGTGGTGGTCGCCATGTTCATTTGGGCATCTCCTATACTGCATTGATTGCATTATTTGTCCTGCTGATGACACTAACACAACCCTGCAACTCTCTCTCATGCAGAATCGCCAGTGGACACGGAGGATCAGGAGCCGGAAACCAGTTGTGGCGAGAGTAGCACTACAGCTGCACCGGAGCCCAGTGACCCAGAGCTCACCAGCGCATCTGAGGGGGACCATAGTATGCAGGAGGAATCCCTGCCTGAGAAACAGAGTATAACATAATCTGATGCCAGTGGGGATGCATCCATGTTGGAAGCCACAGGGAATGGGGACTCTGTATCATCTATTACCACAGAGTGGCCAGTGCCCACCCTCCCATCCACTTCCTCTGGTGCTGCCCGAGGCCGTGTCTGTTAGAGGGGACGAGTTAGATTCACACCTGGCACCACTGAGCCTGAACCTGTCCCCCCTGCTGCCCTCAGTGCTGAGTCTGTAGAGCTCCTGCGCCAGCTTTGTGTGGGCCAGACAGCCCTGCTCAATGACTCCAGTGACCATGACAATAAATTAGGTGAGGTGGTTGCCTACATGGAGGGCATACACTCTGATGTTGGTGGGCTACACCGTACAGTCCAGGCTTTGTCGTCCACAGTGAAGTCTGCTCTTCAACAGGCAAATACTCCCATTCCTTTTCCAGTGCCTTTGTCCACCCCCCAGTCAGTGGCCACATCGGATGACAGTGACCACGGTTTCTATGCGTCACAGTCACAATACAGCACAAGAAGATTCAGCAGAAACAACTTAAGCGGGCCCGCCCTCAGACACCATCCCCACAGAAGAGCAGAGCCACCCCAGAATGCAGAGACAAGAGCCCATCAGGGCTCTTGCTTATTGATCAAGGGACCCACGTCTGGGCATACCCTTCCCACATAGGGTGAACAGCAAAACACACAAGATGATGGACGGCTATCAGCCGTCTTCAGCCAGGATAGCTTGACTCCTGTGGCTCACTATGCCACTGGAGTCAAGCTATCCTGGCTTAAGACGGCTGATAGCCAGAAACCGGTCCTAGGATGCTTGATTCCGGTTCAGGGAAGACATGACTTTGCAGTTCGGGCTGGACTGTTCCCATGAGGCACAGGGTCAAGACTGATTTGCATATGGCCATGTCTGAACTGGGGTGGCTTGGTGAGCAAAATAACGATGGATTGAAGCCAGATCTATGACTGGGGGTGAATGTTTTGCCATTGTGCAACATTCCGTCAATCATCTTGTGTGTTTTGCTGTTCACCCTATGTGGGAAGGGTATGCCCAGACGGGGGTCCCGTGCTCACTACGCCACAGGAGTCAAGCTAGCCTGGCTGAAGACGGCTGATAGCCAGAAACCGGTCCTAGGATGCTTGATTCCGGTCCAGGGAAGACATGACTTGGCAGTTCGGGCTGGACTGTTCCCATGAGGCACAGGGTCAAGACTGATTTGCATATGGCCATGCCTGAACTGGGGTGGCTTGGTGAGCAAAATAACGATGGATAAAACCCAGATCTATGACTGGGGGTGAATGTTATGCCATTGTGCAACATTCCGTCCATCATCTTGTGTGTTTTGCTGTTGTTTGGATTGTTCTGCCCTATGGATATGGTAGTATGCACAAGTGTGAGTTTTCTGTTGTGCAGTGCGTTGGTGTGTCCATGTTCTATATGACTCCTCCTTGTTGTTTTAGTCACTTATGTGTGTGTGAAGTGTGTGACTTACACATCAGTGTTGTGTTTGTTTGTTCATCCATGTGTCTTGAGTGTGTTTATGTAGACTGTGTAGCCCTGCTGCTCCACATGCCATTGTGGTTGTGTTTCTCATGCATTGCAGGCACATGGTGCCTTTTATCCTCCTGTATGGCATGGTGTGTGTGGTGTAATCATTCCCCTATGTATGCCACTTATGCCTACCCATTGTGGGTCTTCACTCCCTCTATTTGTGTATGGTACACCCCTTACATGTCTACTACTGACATGCAAGTCAATATACTTTGATGTCAGCTGTCCCCTTGGTTTACATGTGTGTGTGCCTCCCCATCACTTCATTTGTGACACTGTGCTTTGTGGTGCAGTTCTTGGACCAGGACAAATGTTCCACTCTGGAAATTGCCCCAATGGTTTATGTGTGGTGTTATTGTGCTATTAATCAGTGAGGATTGCTCATGTGCACTTCAGCTGTGTGTGCTGCCCAGTGCTCTGGTCAAGATGGTTCTGCCCTTGCATCTCAGAGTGGTGCATCTGTTGTTGTTGTGTTGGATGTATGTGTGTTGGCTGTGGTATTGCTTCACTTCCTGGGTGTGCTGTTGTGTTGGTGCTGTGCTGATTTGTGTTGTGTGTGTTGATGTTCTGTCAGTCATGTCTGTGTGTGACTGTTCTGCTTGGTGTGCACACACTGCTTGTTGTGCATACATTGCTGTGTGTATGTGGCCTTGGCATTGCCCGATGTGCATCCCCTGATGTTCTGTAGTGTTTGTTCACTTTTGATTTCATGTGCATCTGTGGTTGGTATCATGTGGCAGTGTAGTTCTGTGATGGTGCACTTCTTGTGTGATTTGTGGTATGTTGTGTGTGATTTGTTCCTGAGTGATGGGGTTGTGCACTCCTGTTGTGTCTATGCTCCCATTGCCTTTTGCACAGTTTGTCTGACAGGGTATGTCTGTTTCTGATGGGGTTCTGTGTGTGTTTCTGTAGTGTTTGTGTGTTGCTTTTGGGCATGCATCTGTTCAGGCATCCCTGTGTGTGTGTTATGTTTGTGGCTACACCCAGGGTGTGTGTTTGTTTGTTTGTGTGTGTATGTACTGGCAAGTATTTGCAGCCATCAGTGTGTGTGGCACTGGTGTTGTGTGTTGTGTGTTCCTGTGCAGCCACTCCTGCAGTGGCTGTCTCCCTGGTTGTTTGTTGTGTGGTGCAGGGTGTGGACTGTGCTTGCTTGTTGCTGTGCTTGTTGCTGTGCATGGGGGTGCACAGGATGGGCACCTGGCCTGTGACTTGATGGGGTGTGTTGATGTGTGGTTGGGGGTGGTGTGTCCCGGTGGTCTTTGTGCCCTGCCAATGCCTTGGACTGGCCCAGCCGTCTGCATTGTGCGCATGTGTTGACTGCCGCGGTGACGTGATCAGAACCGGAACGTTGCTGCAAGTTCGCGGATGATGGGCGTCCAGGATGCAGAGGGGTGATTTGGTGGCAGGTAGGTACCCTTGTGGATGTGTTGTTGCCCCCAGCAGGGTGTCTGTTGTGGAATTGGACCCTGTGTCAGCCTGTGTGTTGTGTGTTGTATTTGTGTAGTTGCGTACCTGCAGCGTCATCTGCGGCCAACCATTAGATGATAGTGCTGTAGCAGGTACAGCTCCGGATACACATGTAGAGCTGGGTCCATGGCAGTCGTGACCGGATGGTGTGGACTGGGTCTCTGCTATCGCGCTCCGCTGTGGAGGTTCCGCCGTCTCTGGTTGGGCGGTGTCTCCGCTGCGGTCCCTCTGTCTGTTTGGGCCATCCTAATTTGTGGAGCGGGCAGACGCCATTCCGCATGGCGGAGAGTCTCCATTGGCTCCCACCGCCACGGTAGCAGGCGCACTTTGATGGCAGTGCACGTCGCTACGCGGCGTACGGGATTTGACCTATGTTTTGCTATACTAATATGGCGGACGTGTTTCCCACAGCTCGCAGGCGGAAAAAGGTGTTTTTCCGCACCGCCAGCACCATGGTGGTGCCACCGCCTGCCATCCTAATGGACCCCTATTTATAGGGACCCTCCTCTGCACTAGCTCAGGGCACTCTTGCACACTGTATTTCAGTTCAGAAGTCTTTTCAACAGTGTTACCATGTTCAGAGTTATTATATGAATTATTCTGACTGATTGAGACTTTTTGTCACATTTGCAAGATTCCACCAATGGCCACCCTTGGCCTTGACATGAATAGCACTGCTACATACTTTGTCAACAACCATAGGGTCAGAAAACTTTGCATGACCTTTCCTGACATAAAAGCATTTCTTTATGCGCACATAAACTCCAACCACATCAGGTTTGTCACAAATACTTTTATTCAAATCTTATTATTAAACCTTCAGCTTATATTAAGCATGGGTCACATTATTTCTCACAAGCATGTCCATATTTTCAACTGACACCTCCGTGTCAACCATCTCGACATCTATGCAGGTCTGAACTGAGTTGTCGATTTTCTACCCCTGAGCAGTTCAAATGGGGAGACATTTGTAGATAGCTGAGGCATGATCCCATAGAACCACAGCATGGTTTAGACTGCAGTTTTCACAACACATCCGTTATTCAGAACCCACCTCACACATTCTGCCAAAAACCAGTTGAGTGTTAAACAAGACCATTTGTCTGGGGGGTGATATAGTGATCTCCTAAGATGCCTTACTCTGCTCATTCTGACTATGAAAAAGGACAACAATTTTCTAATACTACTGCTGAAATACTATTTTCATCCTTAATATCATTAGCAACAGATTAAAGTTCACATTCTTTATGTTCATACACATTTACCTTAGCAGGAAAATGAGACAGATAGTCTGCCCAGATGTTTTTTCCCCGGTTATGTGTTTAATATGGAAGTGAAATTGAAAAAGACTAGCAGCAGACCTGGCTATTCTGGGTGGGATCACTGACATAATATCAATTACCAAAATATCCCAATACGCAAATATTGACTCATACATATCTATGAAAAAGATTGACATCCTATCTTTATAATATAAAGTACAAAAGTATCGAAAAAATAATATAGATGTAAAAAATATCAATGTACAAAATATCATTTTTTATATATACAAAATAATGTTGAATTAATTAAATATTAAAATAAAACTTAAAAAAATATTTAGACGTAATGTACAATTTAACAAATATATTAAATACATTGAATTTAAAAAATGTAAATAAATATATAAAATGCAATTTAACCGCTTCGGTGCTCATGACGAGCTGAGCTCGTCATGAGGCACGGTGCTCGTGTGCTCATGACGAGCTGAGCTCGTCATGACCACACCCAATATCATTATGGCCCAGCACAGCGGAGGAATATCCTGCGCAGCCAAGGTGATAATCACAAAATAGGGTAGTAGTGTTCCCTAAAAGGGAGATACTGCACATCAAAGTAAACAGATATTGTGCAAATTAACAGTCAATGGTTTGAATAATAAACAAGTTGCTGTTAGTACAGTGGGGTGCATGACTGGCTTAAGGCACTCACCACGCAAGAGTGCTAGAGGTAGTCGAAAACAACATGCGCCTTAATAACAAAGAGATAAGCTATTACAGCACACCCATCATGAGTTAAGTTTTGTCCAAGAAAATACACAATATTATGGACAAATGTCAATACAAATTCAAAAAGTCAGTCCAAATAATCCTAAAATTACAAGGAGATCCAATAACACACAGGACATGTTGGGTAGTACACAAACTTCTGTAGAAAACATTATTTTTATTGATATTCAGAAAAATTCCCAGCGTACAAAACCGCCAACTTAACTCATGATGGGTGTGCTGTATTAGCTTATCTCTTTATTATAAAATGTAATCTATACATGTATATTTACTTTAAAACACACATTAGTTGAGTATTGTAAGGGGGTGGGAGACAACATAGCAAAACAGATATAATGGTAAACAGTACACACCAACAAGCCAGGCACGCTGGTTTGGCATCTGTGCCATCAACAACGGTATGTGACTCCACCTCAAGATGTAGACATCGTGGGCCGAACCAGGGAAACATACACACACATGTGTTATCACCATGTCCACCAGGCATACCACCAGAGCATTGATGGAGTGGTAATGTTTGCGGTTGCGGTATGTCTGTTGCTGTGCCCGTGGTGGTATCAGGGCCACATGTGTGCCATCGATTGAGCCAATCACGTTTGGCATCCTCCCCAGTACATAGAAGGCATCCTTGATCTCTGCAAATTCACCCGGTGTTGGAAACTTGATGTAGGAGTCCAGGTGAGTCAACATCCCCTTCAAGACATCTCATTGCACAAAGCTGAACATAGTTTGTGACATACCACCAACACTAGCAAGAGTGTGTTGGAAGGTACTGGTGGCAAAGAAGTGCAGGGCAGCCATCACCTTCACCTTTGGTGTCAGTGCTGTCGGGTATGTGCGGCCAGGTAGCAGATTTGGTGCCAACTGCTCTGCCAACTCTTCAATCATGCTCCTGATGAAGCGGTACCGTCGGATGCTGTCGCGTTCCACCATGGTCTCGAGGTCAGGGAACGGTCTAATGGACTGCTGGGGCCCTGCAGTACAGAGATGAGCAAAGTCACATCATATATTCATCTACCCATGTGGTACTCATCTTGCAAAAAATCACATTTTACATAATAGCTATTCACAATTAACTAAGGTGTGTGTGGTTGGTTATGGACACATATGTCACCTTCATGCCCATCATCTCACATATTAATCACACATGTGTACATTAGTTCCTTGGGGTGCAATGGCAAATCATTGGGCTGTGGCACAGTACCCATGGACTGCTGTCACATTCAAAACACACAACACAGTGACAAGGAAGGACTAATGTTTCACAGGCATCACAACTCCATATCAGGGAAATAGCCATGGTCCCCGTATTGCCAAATGTACACAGGAATGACATGCTATATCATGGACATCACACAACCAATAATGAGTCTGCCAGGGGGTGCCTGTCTGCCCGGGGCCGGGTGAGGACTTTAACGTTTGTTCATTTCCGCCCCGAGTGCAGGACGGCCACGGTTCCTTTAACGCTGCTTGGACCCTCCCGGAGGTGGGAACTACGCCAGTGACGTCGTCGGCCGTGCTCCTATCAGGAGCGAGGGTGGAGCTGAAAACGCGATACCCAGAAGAGGGTTGGCCTTCATCGACCACCGAAGCAGCTGTGGAGAGGGAGTCGGCCGTTGCGGCCACGGAGGCGTTCCACCCTGAAGAGACGGACGTTTCAGGAGTCGCCCAACCTCAAGAACGGAGAAAGCCAGGAGGCCAACGAGACAACGAGCCGCCCCGCCACGCTTCCGGAGAAGTGTGGCTCCGCAAGGTACGGGCCCGCATAAGGGGACTCGTGTTTTCACGGGGAGGGACTACGTAGGGGAGGTTGAGGGAGGCCACAACACAGGTCTGCGTGGTAACTTCTGCAAGTCGCATCCTTTCCTTCACTAAACCGCTTTGGTAGTTATCGTGTGTTGTGGTGGCAGACCCTGGTGACCCCTCACTCCCCGGCCCCCTTCTATCAGAATCGGAACCCCGGTACAGGTCAGTAACCAAGGGTTTTGTTTTTCTCTTCTTTCGAGTGCCCTTTTCAGACCCTTGAAGTTAAAGGACCTAAAAGGCGCGGACCCTTGAAGCAAGACAGTCGTCAGCTGCCATATCAACAGCATTGCTAATTCTGGGATCAAGACGATTCCCTGTTTTCTTTATTTTGAACTGGTATTTGGAGCAGGACTTATGAGCTGCCAAACAAAAAAACACTTCCTTTCAAACGTACTCGAGTGGTAGTACTTCGTTTATGGTTCCCCCACCCTGTCCCAACCATCACAGAGTCACACAGTTAGTGTCCCCTGGGGTCCCTGCAGGCCATACATGGATGCCCCTTACACACACACACAGCATGAAATTGCATGCACAAGGTACATGGTGGACCCTGTCTCACATTGGGAACATGGAACCACAAACAACAGAGACACAACATGCACACAGACTGTGTGTGTAGATCATGATTGTAGCCATGTGTCTGGCTGTAACGTACATGACATGCAACCCTGTACTCATGGTGTATGTGATAGGTCATACACATCTCAAAACTGGTACTGTGTCCATTACTCATACCCATCATCCCACATTTTGAAATTGCATTTGTGAGGTGCACCACACCAAAACTAATCTGTACCCATGAACTCCTGCCCAGCCTGGGAGTGGCTTGACCTAAGTGCCATTCAAGAATAGAAATGTTGCTCCCCCCTCCACACGCAGGTGATACAGCCTTACATGTCATGGTATGTAGTGTAGGACATGCTGTGGTTTTGTGGGTGTGGCCTTGGCACTTAAATCTGTGTTTAAACCATCTGCAAGTCACACCAATGTGATCTGACGCTGCTGACTTGAATGCATACGCACCGTACATGCATGGACCAAGTCGTGCTCACACGTTTTCCATTGACTGCAAGATGAGTATGCATTACAGTCACCTGCATCTGATCACATTGATGCCGATGGGCAATGCGTTTGCACGGTTCGGGTCATGCATGTTGGACGCAATGCAATCTGACCTGACCCTGGTGACTTGTAAGAAGATGCGTCGTACAGGCATTGACCGAGCTGTGCGCACGCATAGCCCATAGAATCGTATCCGGACGGATGCATATAGTTAAAAAAATACGTGTCGTATAGTCAGTTTACCGAGCCGTGCGCACTCATTGGCAATGGGCTGTCATGGAGACGGACACAAATTAAAAAAACGTTAGAGTCGTGTGCTGGAAATACAGTTGGATGCGTACAGCAATGTTGCAATGCTAGGGCGTCCTGAAGGTGAGTGATTTGAACGATGCCGAAGATGTGTAGGAGTCTTACATTTCCATGGATTGGACAGATTCATAGAATGCAACCATGTCTGGCCTATCAGTGAGGGGCAATGTCACAGAATCTGCCTCTGCAGCACTGATTTAAGGCTGGCAGCCCCCCAGGGAGCTAATTTGCCTACACTGCTTGCTAAAGGACCACTTTCACAAATCCACTGCTGCTGCTGTCTGTGCTTCTTCTGGATCCTGCAATGGCACATACTTTGGAGAGGGTCCTAGCATTAACTGAGGAGGAGAACTAGGCCCTTCTAGATGGGGTCCTCCCAGAGTACAGCAAGCTGTATGGGAAACCAGGGGAGCAGATGAGTGTGCAGTCCACTGCCCATCATTTTATGCAAGTTGTATGACTAAAAGTAAAAGAAGTGTGCACAGCAATGTGAGGCATATGCACTGAGTACTTTCAGCTACCTACTTAAGTGGGTACATGTGATGAACAGGTGTCATGCTGCAGTAGTGCAGGAGTGCGAGCCTTAAGTTCCTAGCCAGTGTTGCCATGTCAGACCTACAGCACAAATTCACATTCATATGGGCCCACCTCTTTTACCTTTGTGATGACTACAGGGTCCATTAGGATGACGGGCGGACTTTGTCCCCCCGCCATTCCATCCTAGAAAGTGACCGCCCGCCTTAAGGGCAGGGTCCCATGCCTGCAATTAGGATGCGCCCCCCACAGTGGCGAGCGCATCCAGCATTCCTGACATTGTGGCAGGCGGTGCACTCAGCACCGCCCACCACAATGCCAGGAAGGCATGCTGTGAACTTCCATGCACAACATGAAAGACACCGTGCGGTGCCTGCCATGTTGTGCATGGAACTTGTACCCCCCATGCGCACCCCCCGGAGTCCCTGGGGGCCCGCAACGGGCCCCCAAAGCAGACTCTGCATGCCTTTCCATGGCGGCAATGCCGCCATGGAAAGGCATTGCAAAATGGCCATTCTAATATGGCTGGCGGCGGGGTCTGATAGACACTGCCACCATATAGAGCTCATGTAATGTCCTCAGGAGTATATTTAGGAAGTATGTCACACTTGCCCAGACATCTGCCTACTGTCCACGACAATACACTGTTTTAGGTTTACCTGGTCAGTTATGCCAACTCCACAGCATCATTGTGTTGTGGCTTCCTCTTTGTGACAACTGGTGTGTTGAGGATTTTAGTGTCAGCAGGACTTGTGAGTTGTGACTCTGGTGATCAAACCTGTGCAACATATAGGGGTGTGGTCAGTTGAATGTGCACAATGGTGTATGCAACAGTGACTTTCACGCAGCTGTGTGTCATTGTCAGCAGACTGTGAGGTGCTCATATTCATGTCGTTGTGTTTGCAATCACTCATTTGCTAAATTTGAATGATGTAGGTTCATGATAGTCCAAGAACAGTGTGTGGCAGGGGACAGAGTCTTGCACTTGTCAGCTGCAGAGTTTGGTATGGGCCTGACCTATGAATGTGACGCAGTGCAGACTGATGTTGTCTGGATGCATTGCCCCATGACATGTGACAGTGAAGACTGACTTGCCATGCATGTCTGAGCCAGGGCATTGACTTGAGATGAAGGATCCTGCATTGGAGTCAGAGATGCTCCATGCACCCCATTATGTCATTAACTTTCAGGACGTAAGGACATCATTGTGTGTTTTGCTGCTCGTCATCACTAGATTGGGAAATGTGAGTCTGGGCATACATTCATCTAGACCCCTGTACTGAGTGATTGGCATTTGATGTGATGTTTGTCTATAGTACTGTACTTCTACATGGTCATTTGCATTCTCAACAACTGTGTATGTGGTGCATGTGTGCACTTTCAGGTATCATCAGCCAGCATGCAACAGACATATGGGTACAGGAGGGATTTGTGTGCCATGGTTGATGTTCAGACTGGTTATTTCCCTATGTACACCTTTGTGTGCATTATGAGCACATATCAGCTAAGGATGCCAGTGAATGGCCTGTGATATGGTGTATTTACAGTGTTGTGTGCAGTCAGTGTGGGCAACTAATGTGGTTATTTTCCTACTTATATGCAGATATATCCATGGGCACAGGAGATAGCGCCACGGAACAGGAGGAGCCTCAGAGCCAGCCTGGGCCAGCGACTGAGGAGTTGGAGGGACCCAGTGGCATGGAGGGTGAGGGGAGCCACACCGAAGAGTCTTCAGCCCCATCCACCCCAGCTGAAGACCACAGCAGCTCGGAGGATGACTCCCTTGTGGGGGAGGGTGTCAGCAGCCAGGAAACAACTGATAGTGAGGCTCTCCCCACCACCACCACCACCACCCTCCCCTCGGCTCCCATCCCAGGGGTCTGTGGCAGCTCCCGTGTTCGGGAGCATGTCTCCATCCTGCCAGGCACTGCACTCCCTGCCCCTGTGTCCCCTGCTGCCCTGGAGTGTGGAGTCTGTGGACGTACTTAAACAGATCCATGTAGGGCAGACATCAATGCTGAGTGTCCTCCATGCACACACCAGTCTGTTGACATAACTGGTGTCGTTCATGGAGGGCATCTCATCTGGCATGTCTGCCCTACAGAGGACCAATCAGTCCATGGCCTCTTCACTGACGGAAGCAGTATCCCTCCTACAGCAGTCCCTGACCCCTTCAGCCTCAGCCCAAACAACTACTCCTAGCACCCTACCTGTCCCCAGCACAAACACACCTGCACGGTCACCAAAACACACATACATAGACAGCACACAATCACCCAAACATAAGTCTAAACGTACACACAATCTAAGCCAGGGACTGATACCAGACACACAGGGGATGGGTCGCATACACACACACAGGCATCCACAACCACTACGCAGTCCTCAGATCCCTCTCCTTCCAAGAGCCCTTCCCTTGCCTCACTTGCAACCCCATCTCCTAAGAAGTTCTTCCTGTGTGACCTGGACTTCTTCCCCTCAGATCCAGCAGATCCTGACTACAGGGGGAAGGGGAAGTCCCCACACACAGAGAAGAGTGCCCCTCACATCCAGACACCCCCCCCCAAGCGCAGGCAGACTGAGGCCTCCACCCGCAAGTCACCCCGTACCCGGAAGAGCAAGACCCCACATCCCCCGCCTCCAATGCACAGTCTCCTTCCTCCACCCCCCAGTTCAGCACACCACAGGTTCCCCCGCCACTCCTTGTCCCAGGTTCCCCCACCCACAGATACATTCTCCCCAAAAAGCTCAGGCCCTCCCCAACTTGCACTTGCTCTTCCACTGACACCACCACCAGTCTGTCTGTTGCTGCAACTACTGCGGGGAGAGTGTCCCCCCAGCTGTCCTGCCAACCTCACCTGGACCCCTTTCCACTCCCATGGGGTTAGGCACTGCAGTGGAGTCCACGCCCACCCAGTCTGACATGGGCACTGCAGTGGGGACCATGTCCACTACACCTGACCTGCCCGCTTCAGTGGTACCAGCACCCACCCCATCAGACATGTTCTCATAGTTGTGACGGCACAACCCATGTCAGACCCCTCCACTGCAGTTGCCACTGACTCTCCTGCACCCAGCACCACTTCACAACCTCCTTCTGCTGAGCCCTGATCCTGTCCCTGCGGTGCCTGGCCTGCCCCATGTATGCCCCTCAGAGTGGATTTCCCCCGTCCTTATCAATGCAGGCAAGCAATGGGTGACAGGTGTTACTCACACCATCATTAGACTTTGGACTTTCAAAGGGACATTGGACTACATTTCTTTGTTGATTTTCCCTTCCAGATGGCAGATTGCTGATTAAAGCATTTTTCCTTCTCCTCGTGCATTTGATTGAGTTGTAGATTTTGTTGATGCTGTTTAGCCTGCCCTTGGTTTGATGATCCTGGATTTTCAAATGTCTGTTACTGTGGTGTTGATGTGATGTACTCAATGTCATCCTTTGTAGCTGAGTGGGTGTGTCATGCTTAACTCATTTAGAACAGGGATGGTAACATTTCAGTGGCATGACCACACCTATGGTACCCCCCAGCAGTTCCATGGACAACATGGCAGGCACCGAGCATCCTAATTCGAGGCACGGGAACTCCGCCCTTATGGCGAATGGTCCCTGCCCACGACAGGATGGCGGACGGACAACCATCCTAATGAACCCCTTACTGTAGACTGGAGTGGGAACAATAAATTATTTGTTATTAATGTCCAGCACCTACCTCAATGTATATATATGTTAATATATTAAAGTTTATTGTTAGAAAAAATTTATAAGATATTTTGGTATTTAGAATTTGTTAAATAGGAGTAAATATATTCAGTATACATTTTTCTTGTAATTTGTGTAAGAGGAAGTACTTTTTTATGTATGTACATTGTATCTAATGTAAAGAAAGTAAAATAAATAGAATTCATACAATTTTTTGGGGAGTTGTTATATATATATATATATACTTTTTTATTATATTTTTATTTTATAGAAATATATTAATGCATGTATTTTGAAACATATGTTATGTACATTTCAAAACATTTTTTATTGTAAACTAAACTGTACAATTTCTTAATGCAGTAGTAGGTATTGTATACAGTTATAAAAAGAAAGTTCACTTTTATTACATAAAATGCAAATTTTTAAAATTTTAATACATGTTCTGAGTACATATGATTTTTTTTAAAATATTAATATTTTTAATATTAATAATAATTGTTAAACAATATTTTCAAGTGAAAACACATTTTTAGCAGATATTTAATTATATAATTTATGAAAAACATTTGTAAAGTTTATTTTAAATTTTTCTTAGTTTTTTCAAAATTATAATAATAAATATAATTTTTTTCATAATTTTTCTTTTTATAATTTTACAATATAGTTATATTTTGTTACATATTTTAATAAAAGTACAAAAAAAGTAAAATTTTATTGACATAGAATTGCATTTTTAAATGTCAAGTAATATTTAAATGCATTAAATAATATTTTTTTAATGTTAACCTTTTTATTATGTTTTGGGTCTTCTATTTTGTAACCGCGTTAGGTCATTTTGTGTCATTTGGGTTGAAGAGATACTTGCGGTTGGGAGACACTTCTTGTCGCTAAAGGTAAGGTTTGTTTCATTTGTTTTAAGTCTATTTTATATTAAATTTTATATTACTTTGCTACTGTTTAGTGTAGTTAGAAGTTAGTAATTTGGTCTTTTTATGTGTTGTTATTACGTGTGGCGTTTTTACGTATTGATACCGTTGTCTAGGCCTGTTTTGAGAGTTAGGATTTCGGTGTTTAAAGTATATTTTGATGAAATGTAAAGGTAGTAATATTGTTAGCAAGTGTTTATGTGTAGTTTTATGTGGGTGGGAATGTATTTTTATTTTATTTTGCGTGTTTTTGCTTTCAGGAGTTCTTCGTATCGAAAGGAGTAATTTTTTTTAAAGAAGTCTTTCTTAGTTTTATTAACTAATATATTTTTAAAACTTCTTTAAATTATTCGGCTTTCCTGGTGCATTTGTTTACTCTTGTATATATTTTCGGGTTTTTTATGGATTTCGCAAGGTCCCTCATTACGTGGATTCATCCTTTTTTGGTACAGTTGTATTTTTTCATTTGTTTGGGAAACCTTTTTTTTATCTATGGATTATGTTGGCAGAAAATGGATTTCACAGGCTTTGGAATACGCTTGGTAAGTTTTTTATTTTTATTCATTTTCGGTGGGTAATTTTTTTATTATTATTGTTTGTTTTTATTTTATTACAAATATTAATATTAATGTGTGTTTATATATTCATAAATTATCAAAAATATATTGCACAAAATAATTATTTTTGATAAAATATAATACTTTTACTTGGATTTTATTAGTAATTTGTTGGTGATAGTCATTTAAAGGGTATTATGTTTAGGTATTACATGCCTTTTGTACTAGGGTACAATTTTACTTGTTGTTCAAAATATTTATGCATTTGTTTTGTTTGTTTAGATGTTTTGGGAGTTAATTGAGTTATGGATTGTTCCATTCGGAACTCTTGATAGCTTTGTTCCTTTTGTAGGCATTGAAAACATTTTTCAAGACTTGGTTTAGTTCTGCCTGTTGATTGAAGGAAGGCATTATGTCATCATTCGACTGCATTGTTTGTTTTGGATTCTCCATTTAATGTACTTCTATATACATTCCACCAGGGTATTAATAATTTAGGATTTCTCCTGTGGCCAGATCTGTGGAGTCTGCCCACCCATGTGTGCTCAAAATAGTCCAATAGTGGGCTTAGTTTAGCTTTATTTTGTTTATAAAAGTTACTGTCTATTAAGATGTTGTAGTGTCCTACAACGTCTATCTCTGGTACATAAGCAAGTTCTGTTATTTTTTTTATTCGATAAGCAAAAGATGAATTTGTTGCATATTCTATGCTTAGGGGACGATTCAGATGTCGGACGGACCTGAGTACGTCCGACATCAGACAGGAGCTGTAACCTACCGACCTGCTGTCGTTGGTTACAGCCCTGCTAGTACAATGCGACCGAACAGGGTTCGGTCGCATTCGTATACTTTGCAATACAAGTATGCATTCCGAGCTGAATGCATGCCTGCACTGCTGAAAGCAGGTGTGCAGTTCATTCCTGCACCCTGTGGCCGGCACCCCAAGGTGTCTGCCACCGGTTGTAGGGATCAATAGGTGCCATCCAGCAGCCTCACACGCATCGGGGCACTGCTTGGGGCCCCCAGAGACAGTTTCCAACTGCCTTTATGTGCCGACCACACCGGCACGAAAAGGCAGTGAAAAGCTGCCATCATACTCCCTCAGTCGTAAAGAGGTGACCAGGGGAGTACTAAGGGATTTATGGACTGCGGACAGGCTTTCTGAGCCTGTTGTCCACAATCCAGGAATCCGAGTCGTATTCCTTTCCGACCGAGCCCATCAGAATGGCTCGGTGCAAAAGAAATCCGCCCCACACATTCCGGGTCGGTCGGAAGGGCTCCGACCATCGTTCAGAGCCCTTCCGGCCGAAATCGGAATCGACCCCTTAGTGTTGATTTTTGCAAATTTCTCCATAGGCACTGGTTAAAATGATAATAACAGCCTTGGATACAGGTATGGGGATGTTTTTTTAAGATACTACTAAGCATTGATTGTTCAAAATTTAGTATTCATTTTTTCAGGGGAATATTCATAATTTTTTCGTTTTATTGTGCTTAATAATTCCATATATGTGGAATCATTTGTTTTTTATAGTAGTGCGTAAGTAATGGTATGGTATGTTGCAATTCTTATATAGACCATGTATTGTATATAGTTGGAATAAAGGTTTGGTACAAATATTAAAAGTCCCATTTATCATCCAACATTGACTTTCTTGTAGTTTAATGAGGTTATTAGCAGTGCCAAATATTATGAGTCTTTTGTCATTGTTTTGGTTATCATAAATGACAAATGGTTGTTTGTTTAAACTTATACTTTGTTCAGGACTTAGAATGATATATGTTCTGGGAATTTGAGTGGTAGTATTTTTTTTGGTACGTGAAATAGTTCTTTTTAGTGAAGCTACACTTGGCATTTGTGTGGTGGCTGTATTAGGGATTTTGGGAATCTGTTCCTTTAAAATGACACTTGTTGGTTTTTGGAAACCTGTGCTAGCTTCTTTTTTATTTTCTAATGCAGATCTTACTTCAATTTCTGTTACGTTTGGTGGGTGGTTATGTTCCCTAGTATAAAGTACTGTTGTTTCCCTAGTTGTTGCCTTCCCGTAACATTTATTTTAGCAGTATTTACATTTCCAGTCCACTTTTAACCCAAATAGTTTTTCCTGTGTATATGTGTAATCCATATAGCACTGTAACATTTTTCCCTTCTGGCTGGTTATAAATTCTGCTCCTTCAGTCATTTTGCTCTGTTAATCTGTACAAAATATATATTATAGTTATTTAAAATGTTGTTCTATGCATTTTAATGTAAATATAAAAACATTGTTATATTATATACTTACATTGTTGATAATTATGTATTTGAGTTTGCTGGTGTTTCCTCTTCAGGTGTGGTGTGTTCTTTCTGTATTTTATTTCAAAAGTACATTTGTTTCTATCAATTGTTCCTATATTTTTTTATAGGTGGCAGTTAGGGCTTTTGCTATTACTTTTATCTTTGGGTTCTTTAAACCCTTCCGTGCTCCCGTCGGCCGAAGGGAGCACTCCCTCCCCAGTGCTGCGAACGGCCAACGGCCGTCGCAGCCCTGCCCACTCATTAGAACTCATTTGTATTCTTTTTGGGTAGTTAGTTTCCAAATAAGGAAAACGCTAATTAGTAGTATGGTATGTATAGTTTATTTTATTTATTTAAATAGTTTTCCTTCCATAATATATACTTTAAATTTTGTGTAATTGTAATATATAATATTAACAATATTTATTGTAGTAGTGTTAGTGATATTTTAGTTATTTGATGTCTGTGTTAATTTAACTTTTTAATGAAGTAAAAGTGTTTTTTATAAATTATTATTCATTTTTGCTATTTTTAGTAATAAAATAATATTTTTGTAGTTTTATATTTGTATTTATTCTTATTGTATATTGTAGATATTTTTTAATTTGCGATATTAATGTTGTCGATAATTTTCTTTATGATATTTTTTACTTAGTGTATCTTTTTTATTGGTGGTCGATATTTTACTATTTCGATATGTATGTTATCGATATTAGTGATATCTATATTTATGTATATTGATATTGTGTATCCAATATTTTTGTACGTTTTTAGATAAGTATAGGATGTCAATATTAATGTTATCGATATCTTTGTATCAATATTTTTGTAGGTCGATAATGTGTGTTTCAATATTATGTCAGTGATTCACTTAGCCTGCTAGTTGGCTTATCACTCCCCACTGCTTTGTGATCTATGCGGGGAAAGCTGTTGCCCTGCAATCCTGCTCTGGAGCCTCAGGGCTGAGATGCTGTCAGAGGCATGCTTGGCTGAACCACACGTGCCTCTACAAAGCGATCCCAACCACTAATGCATCTTAACCACGCATGCCTTTACAACGCAATTTTGTTGAAAGGCATTATTTGTACAGGAAGAAGTGCTATAGACTAGGATACTATGAAGATGGTGTTCCGAGGCAAGTGCCTGAAGACCACTTGTGGGGTAAAGAGACAGTTGGAGCAGAGCATTGCTAGAGGCAAGAGAGAGTTGAGCAGCCTTGAGGGCAATCTTCCTGGCAGCAGTGTCAGAGAGAACTCTTCAATAACTGACTGTGACAGGATGAATTTGTGCATACTGCTCACCGCCAGAGACTTCATGGAGAGGGAGATAGGGCATGGATGATGCTCACTCAGCGAGTTAGCCGGACGCTCAGTACACTCCAATATTGTCAGTGAAAAATGAGAGCGGGGTTCAGATGTGCACTCATCATGCCATCAATGATGTCTTTCAGACCAATTTGCGCAAGATTTAAACAGCCACTCCAGGGTGCCCACTGACACCACTGTTGGTCATGGAGATGCTAGCTTGTACCCTCCACCAAGCTCTAGGACCTCGGGGTATTACAGTGGTGATGACCAATCGTTTGGTTTCTCTCAATGCGGTTGACATGCTGGTATACCTGCGACAGACGGAATATGCAGTGCCTTCCTTGCTAATTGTAAAGGCTGAAGTTAGGGCCATGTTGGATATGCATGTCAATTGTTGTAAGTCTAGCCTCATTCTGTTGTTAGCATTGGCTGTGTCCCCAGCTACCCTGTTGTCAAAAGTGGGATTGCCATGGGGACAACAGAGTGTAAGATAATTGGGCATCAGGATTTCCCATGGCGAACAGGATTCCACAATCCTTACTGTAGTCAGGGTAGTGGACAGCTTGAGCCCAGCGATCAGGTTCTGGAAAACTCTGCCCCTGTCTAGGAAGGCCAAAGTTGCACTAGTTAAAATGATATTGCTACCACAATGCTTATACACTCTACAGGGCATGACTTATGAAATACCATGCCACTACTTTATCGAGATTGACCAGTTAATAGTCACAGTCAATTACCCCCTTCTCTCCAGTTTTAAATCAGTATCCTTGCAACAGACAAGCAAGGCAATTCGCGCCTGTAAATCAGGAGCACCTACAGACTCCTGCCCCCCTATCATCCTCCACCACCTGATTGATACAGTCAATCCCCACATTAATGGAATCATTAATGAATCCCTCAAATCCGGAATTGTACCTGCCGAATGGAAGAAGGCTACTGTCAAACCTCTGTTGAAAAAACAGAATAAACCATCCACAGATTTGACTAATATGCGGCCCATCTCCTTACTTCCTTTCCTGGGCAAAGTCACGGAGCATTTAGTGCACGAGGAGCTTAAAACCTTCATAGAAGCCCATAACATCTTGCACCCACAGCAATCGGGCTTCCGCTCCGGTCACTCGACCGAAACAGCCTTAATCGAGCTTGCTGATTCTATTAAATTCCTTCAGGATGAGGGCAAGCAAGCTGTCCTCATCCTGTTGGATCTTACAGCGGCATTCGACACCATCTCGCATGTTATTTTAATCAATCGAATGCGTGAGATTGGCGTGACAGACTTAGCCCTAGCCTGGATTTCATCGTTCCTTTCAAACAGGTCCCAGACTGTGGCACTAGGACCACATCTTTCCAGCGAAAAGCCAATTACATCTGGAGTGCCCCAGGGGTCCATATTGAGCCCCCTATTTTTTAATATCTACATGGCACCCCTCTTAGCTGTGATAGAATCACATGGGATCCTGGTCACGTCCTACGCTGACGACACGCAATTGGTCGTCACCATTGATAAACAGCGTACGGACGCAGAGCTCCGCTTTAAAAACTGCCTCTCTGATGTCTTTGAATGGCTAAACACTAATCATCTTAGATGCAATAGCGCAAAGACAGAGATTATCCCAATAGGCAAAAATCCTTCTTTTTCTCCTAAAGATTGGTGGCCCACAGGATCCGAGGCTCCTCCTAGTGCAGTTACATCAGCCAGAAATCTGGGCGTACAATTTGACTCTTCCCTTACTTTTGACGACCACGTCAAGATCACTGCCGGTCGATGCTTTGGACTAATAAAATCTCTGAGGAAATTCTTTGATTTCCTCCCAATTGCAGCCAGAAAGTCAGTCGCGGTGGCTCTCTTACTTTCCCGACTCGACTACTGCAACGGCCTTATGGCCGGGGTGAAAAAATCTACCCTCAGGAAGTTGCAGAGCTTACAACATGCTGCAGCTCGACTGGTTCTACAACTCCCCAGAAGGTCATCTGCATCTGCAGCCCTGAATTCACTTCATTGGATGCCACTGCACAAAAGAATCTTTTTCAAACTGCTTCTCACAGTCCATAAAACCATGCAAAACACAGGACCCCGTTACTTTGTAAATCGCTTCAAGCGCTACAACCCTTCGCGCTGCTTGAGATCTTCTGGGACAAACCTGGTTCAAATCCCCAGATTTAAATACAAGACCAGAGGAGGAAAATCCTTTAATGTTCTGGCAGCTAAAGCCTGGAACACATTACCCATCGACCTTAGAGCCATTAACAATGAGAACAATTTCAGGAAACTTCTCAAGACATGGGTCTACAAACTATCAGACTCCTCTGTCCTGGCTGCCATTTAGCTCTATCTTTCATTCACCACTTTTTCCTCAGTTATTCCTCCGCAACTCGCCCAGCGCCATGATGCTCCCCTGGGAGCGAACGCTTGCGCTTTACAAATACCCACAAAATATCAAATATCAAATATCAAATATCAGGGAGCTGGTATGGGTGTATAAAAGACACCGGATCACACTCACATCACTAAAAAGATTCTGGGGATGGGGGTATGGAGATATCAGAAATGTAAATATAATATATGGCGGCATACATGCAGCATGCAGTACACTGAGTTGGACTCAGAGGAAAAGTGAGAGAAGCGCCTCTTGAGGGGCAGTTTTGGGGCAGAAGAATTGCCCATACTTGTAATGAGGGGGCAAGTGTTCCATCTGGTGTGTCAGATGTGGTCCACCAGGTATGCTGGCTTTGGGACATGGCAGTGAAACAGATGATCCAGTGTGCCCTGTGTGCAGCCGATATGAGTTTATGGTCCCTACAATCCTTCCTTAAGATAACCCAAACCATGTGGGTAGGCAGGTGGTGTACCAGGGGCTGCGAGGCATAGGGCGACCTCTCCCCAAGTGTCAGCTTTCTCATCAGAGAGGAAGCTATTGAAACCTTTGCGCAGGGCATGGGACAATATCTGCAGTATGCTAAACTCTTGAGTACCGCACATGAGATATGGCCAAACTTCCCGGAGGCACCCCAACCATCACAAACACTATCCATGTTGTTGGTAAAAGAAGGAGGAAGGTGTCTGATCTTTATCATATATAGGGCACCGTGAGAAGACTGACTAATGCCTCCACTCAAATGCAAACCAAGTAGGAGGGGGCGACAGAAGACACTATTTCCACTGCAGAGTGGGAAGCGATACACAAAGGGGCACGGATGCTGTCCTCTAATGCTCCTTTCAATCTGACACAGTACAAATACATACATTAGGTGTACCTAACACCCAAAATGATACAAGCCCTGCACAAGCGGCAGCCTGCACTCAGGATGGTGGAGATGTGGCTGACTTTGTACATGTGTCCTAGTCCTGCATGACGCTGGTGCCTTATTTGTGGAAGGTTCTCTATACATTCACTGAGGCCACTTGGTGGAATATACAGTTTTGGAAAAGCATTGCATTGCTTTCAGATGATTGGTACCAGAATCATCGCGCTTTGATGAATGGCTGAGAGATGTATGCCAGTGGGCTGTGTCCGAGGAGGTGTGTATGAAGCACACACAGAAAGATGAGGAATTGGAAGATAACTTGCAGGCATAGGCAGCTATTTTGGAGACAGTAGGGGATCTTCCCAATGCCCGACCTCTGTGAGGGGCCACACTGCAAAAGGAAGGGCGCACTACAGGAGTAGATGATCACAGATTGCATAGACCGAGCATTTAAACCATGCAGAACCCACTGGGGATACAGAGACCTTGGGATCGGTGTTGTAGGGTGCTGAGTCCATCAGAAGAGGCAATGTGCAACCTGGTATAGCAAATGGCTGCCTTCACTAGTGTTACAATCTGTTTACCTTGAGTGGACACTAGTAGGGTGACTCTGGTTAGTTTGAGATGGGAGGGACCTTTTTGACGTTATGAGCTGAACACCACTAGAGAGTGGGGAAGGATGTGCATCCTTATGTTTATATTACCCTCACGCACCCTAGTGGTGTCATGCTTCATCATCGGGTCACCCTGACGCCTAAAGGTCAGGGTGGGCTCGACTGTATTTCAGGGAGCTCTTAGATAGATATGGCCAGGGGTGGAGTTCTGGACTTTTTGGTTCCGTCCAGAGGTGTCAGGGTACAACACCCAAAGACCCCGGAGTTCCACCTGCCTTGGTGCACAAATGAACAGAAACACGGGCTTCTCGATGGTGGCGTCAAAGACCAAAGGTTTATTACTGCAGGGACACAGAAGTCATAGATACTACACACGGGCAGTAACCAGGAGCCTGTTCGATTTGTACAAAGAGGGCTGCTCCTTATATACTGTTTTTTATGCTAGGGGCAAATTCTTTACATGTAATACATTCCCAAAACCTTTGTGTCTAAAACAATAAATATTTGACGTTACACAGGAACCGTCGATAATATCTGAGGCCAAACATTGCGAAAAGAGGGGTTCCCACTAGTTTGTCACAATTCCCTGTCAATATTGCATTCAGGACCCGGACCGCCTCATCGTAAAGTTCGTTACCTCCCCCTAATAAAGATTCAGAAAGAAAGAAACAGAGCCAGGTGTGGAAGATAGGAAAGCGGGATAAGAGATGCTTGTGGGTTGTAAATGGGCAAGGCTACCGGCTTCGGCCGCCTAATCATGATCAGGTACAATGGACACGAAGACCAGTTTGGCAGGACTGGCCTCGGGCAGAGGAGGTAGCCTTTGTCGAGTCATGCAGCTACAGCGTGATCTGGTTTAAGGTGCACGTGTCATGAAAGAGGTGAATCTCCGGCTAAGGCTACGTGTCCTTAATCAAAGTGGAGTGATCAGAGGCTATTGCATATGTGAGGGCAAGGAAACACAAAATGGCGGCCATGATCTAAGATGGATGCCGTGGGTAGATTGGAAATATATCAATAGAAGGAGTGCTCTTGCTTGTAGCGTAGCGAAAACACCAGGATATACTAAATGGATCATTTGCGGTTCGCTGATACCAATATTATGTATTTCCGACAAACTTGAAAACACGGGTTCAAATTGTCACGGAACCGTCACGGAACCTCAGACCCTCCTTTTGCCCTTACATAGGCAATTACTCAGTCTATGTCAGAATCTAGTTCTATGCTCATCAGGTCAGTGACATGTTGTTGTATCATCATCCTTTCTCGTGTCTTTTCTCCAAACGCAGGTGGTTTTCTGAGACAAGTCGCAGCACAAAGACTACACAGAGCAGGACCACACTGGATAATCAGACAACATGAGAATAGGAATACTAGGATGACACCAATGACCATTAGAACCTTCCATCCCCACGCTGAGATCAGAGTCCAAAACCACTCCATGAAGGACCAGTTTCCCTTGTCTACATGTATGGAGTCTGAAATCTTGTGCAACTTAGAGATCGCCTCATAGACTGTTGGAGCATTATTAGGAATAAAGACACAGCAGCTCGATTGGATCATTCTGCATACCCCACCTCGATCTGCAAGTATAACGTCTAGAACCATACGGTTCTGCAACGTCATGAGCCTATCCGCCTGAAGCTCAGCTGTTAGATTGCTAAGATTGCCAATACTGATATACATGATAAAGCAACAACTAATGACTACCACAGATCTGAAAGGAAAATCAGAAAAGGGGATTGACTAATTAATAGTGTTTTATTCAAAATTTTTGCAACATTAAATTTCACTTTTTAAGTTTTTATGAAGGAATATACAAAAAGGACATATAAAATGACAAGAAGAAACCACTTTACACGCATTCACTCAATAATCAGGCATATCACTTACGACCACATCAATCATACATTATTTCCTAGACAAAGGTAACGGGGGGGAAAGTGTGGGTGAAAAACAATTAGAAAAATAAAGCAAGTAAGGGAAGAACAAATACCAAAATCTACACGTATTTACAACGCCATTTTAAATTGACTGTTTTGTATGTACATTCTCATATTTACAAAACACAATCTAGATTTACAAAGGAATGTTTTAAGTAGTAATGTACACTGGTGTACTCTGGGTTCAATCAATCAAAAACCCAAGAGTTACTGTAGATTGGTAGGGAAAGGCCTACGCGTTTCGAATCCCTCTTGGATTGTGGGGGATTCTCTTCAGGGCCGTGAGTATTCCTAAAGTTGGAAAGGAAAAGGAAAAAATAATCATAATCACAACCTTGTGCAGAGTCAGTCACATTTCAAAAAAGGAATTGAATACAATAAGGAACCTACATAAGCGTCCCACTAAGCGATCAACTAGCCAGGGATTTCAACCATATTCAGGCCGCATTTAGGAGTGCTTGAAAGATTAGCATCTGTATCTAACATAACCTAGCTAAGTACTATAATGACTAAAAGTAAGAAGCCAATTCTTTACCTTTTAATGAAAGTGGTAAAGATGTCCTATAGTGAATAATCCTTGTATACAGGTACTGCACTGTACCTAATCGCTCAGTCGTCTGTAAAACAAGATATAAGCATATAAGCTTATTTATCTTATATATCAACCGGTCCTTAGTGAACATGGGAGGTGGAATGCAAAATGACTTACAGCGTATCTGGCCACTATCAGTGCTGAAAACAGAGACCTCTCTGATACGCTGTGCTCTCTTTTTTACCCCTAGTGTTCTTACCATCTTCTTGAGTATTTTCACCGACAGTTCTTCCCGACCCGTTAAGAAATAGAAAAAGGATGTGAATATTAATGGGTAAGTCATTTTGCATTCCACCTCCCATGTTCACTAAGGACCGGTTGATATATAAGATAAATAAGCTTATATGCTTATATCTTGTTTTACAGACGACTGAGCGATTAGGTACAGTGCAGTACCTGTATACAAGGATTATTCACTATAGGACATCTTTACCACTTTCATTAAAAGGTAAAGAAATGGCTTCTTACTTTTAGTCATTATAGTACTTAGCTAGGTTATGTTAGATACAGATGCTAATCTTTCAAGCACTCCTAAATGCGGCCTGAATATGGTTGAAATCCCTGGCTAGTTGATCGCTTAGTGGGACGCTTATGTAGGTTCCTTATTGTATTCAATTCCTTTTTTGAAATGTGACTGACTCTGCACAAGGTTGTGATTATGATTATTTTTTCCTTTTCCTTTCCAACTTTAGGAATACTCACGGCCCTGAAGAGAATCCCCCACAATCCAAGAGGGATTCGAAACGCGTAGGCCTTTCCCTACCAATCTACAGTAACTCTTGGGTTTTTGATTGATTGAACCCAGAGTACACCAGTGTACATTACTACTTAAAACATTCCTTTGTAAATCTAGATTGTGTTTTGTAAATATGAGAATGTACATACAAAACAGTCAATTTAAAATGGCGTTGTAAATACGTGTAGATTTTGGTATTTGTTCTTCCCTTACTTGCTTTATTTTTCTAATTGTTTTTCACCCACACTTTCCCCCCCGTTACCTTTGTCTAGGAAATAATGTATGATTGATGTGGTCGTAAGTGATATGCCTGATTATTGAGTGAATGCGTGTAAAGTGGTTTCTTCTTGTCATTTTATATGTCCTTTTTGTATATTCCTTCATAAAAACTTAAAAAGTGAAATTTAATGTTGCAAAAATTTTGAATAAAACACTATTAATTAGTCAATCCCCTTTTCTGATTTTCCTTTCAGATCTGTGGTAGTCATTAGTTGTTGCTTTATCATGTATATCAGTATTGGCATTCTCATTTTGTTGGTTCAATATTAGGCTCAGCCTTACTGATCAGAGCCAACCCCCTGTTGTTTCTTCCGTTAGATTGCTAAGGGCACCAGCAGTTTCGGTAATAGTAGATTCAACTACCCGTGTTAGCTGACGTATGTTTCTACTATTGGCCATAGGCCCCCAGAACGGAAGGAAGCCTTTGAAGAAGTCTCCAGCTTCCTGACCAGCGGTATCTTCCTTGCTGAAGACACCTCTCGCTACTCTTGTTCTGTGGTAATCAGGTGAAGCAGTGTATGTCGGAGGCAATAGTCGAGCAATATAACATGATCCTGAGAAGTCGGCAGGCAACCATGTATAAGCTCTGTCTCGACAAATGAAATAGGTACCCCTAGCAGTGAGAAAGGCAGGGGAAGAGTTAGCCGGAAACACATAAGTCTCTACGCACTCACTCCTCCCTAGCTGAGCTCTTGGATTTCTCCCATTACCTTGCAAACAGACCTGACCTCGGTGAGGTACGACCCAGATTGGAGTTGAGCTTTTACGCTTGCTTTCTCCTAAACTAAGGCGATACTCTGAAGTATTCCAACTTAAATATACTCGCAATTCGTCTCTAGGGTAAGATGGAGTATTATTGACGTCCTTGACCATGTCAATAATTCCCTGGACTAAGGCTTTATTGGCAGAGTTATATTTAGTGGAACGCGGTGGACGTGGAGGATAGGTTTCAAGGGCATAAGCAAAGATGGTTTGGAAGGCCTGAAATGATCCATTATAGCTGTAAGGCAAAACCAGATATGGAATACCTTTATCCATAGTGTGAGGTATCAAGCCACACACCCAACAGTCTGTCGTGTTAACTACCAGTTGGTGTTGGTGTAAGAGCTGTACAAAAGTGTTGTTGGTAAATTCTGAGCGTCGGGCTTGCTCATGTTCTGGAAACGAGTGAAATGAGTGTATAGAAGAAACAGTAGAAATAGCAGGATCAAGGGGAGGTACTGTAGAAACTGGCACAAAAATCAAATTTATGCTAAAGACGATTCCACCCACCAATGTTGCTAAAACAATCAAAAATGTAATGGCACATTGCATCAGAAAACATTTGCTATGAAGAATTCTATTAAGTCTGTTTCTGCGAACATAAATCACATTTTCTCGTTGCAGCGCAGGAAGCTCCATCTTCTACAATCCGCTCGCGACCACTGATGATGTGTACGTAGATGAAAATGCCTCTATCAGCCCTGGGAGTTCCCAGAACCAACAGAAAGATCGACCTTGTGTCAGACCCCTGCAAATTCAAACTAGGCACACAGCCACGACCCTACGGCTACCCAGATGGCAAGGCAATTTTAAAAACAATAAACAATAGCAAACTTCCTGGCTGAAGGCAAAAGTTCAATATATATATATATCAAAATCACAATATGCAGTTGCCTGCTTTATTTGTCCATTTTATGGCTTCTTAGGTTGTATCTCTGCTTCGCTGGTACTGTCTGATCGGAAAATAGTGTATCACTAGCAGCTGTTGCAGAGTTTAAGTTCGCAGATAGCAAAGTTTCTTCTGATGCTGGAGACAAATGTTCAATGTTCAAAGGAGTTTTTTCAGGAGGAGAGTCAGGTTTCAAAGTGTCAGTAATCAATTCGGCATCGCTGAAAGTGATGAACTTCGGTGTGATTTCAGATTCGGAGGCACCAATTCCCTTTTTCACCCAGTCGTCGTAAGGGAGCGGCAACGGAACACGCTTTACGTGAGAAGCGTGAATCCAGTGTTTGCGGCCAGCGACACGAACTGCTGTCCTCGTTGCCAGTAAGATCTGAAAAGGCCCCACAAATCTTGGTTGAAGGTTCTTCGTCCTCGCGAAGTTCTTGATTACAATGAAGTCACCCGGTTTCAGCTGGTGCCCTGGACTCTCCGGAGGTTTTGGCAAGGCATCGAAAACCTGTTGATGAATAAGACTCAATTTAGCAGTCAAGTCGTAAAGGTAGTCTATCAACATAGGATATTCAATGGAGCAAAATTGTTTAGGCCTTGGCACACCCCAGATATTTGCCGGGCGGCCAAACACAATCTCGTATGGACTAAGCCCTATTCTAGAATGTACTGTTGCTCTCGTTGATAACAGGGCCAAAGGAAGTGCGTCTGGCCAGGCTAAACCTGTGGATGCTTGTATTTTGGCTATTTTTAGCTTGAGGGTGCCATTGTAACCCTCGACTAAACCAGCAGACTGGGGATGGTTTGCACTGTGAAATTTCTGTTTCAATCCTAAACCGGCACACACACTCTGCATAACTTTCCCTATAAACTCACTTCCGTTATCTGACCATACAATCCGTGGCATTCCATACCTAGGGAAAAATTCCTTGAGAAGAATTTTAGCAGTAGATAGGGCAGTGTTGTCCTTTAGTGGGTATGCTTCTATCCACCTGGAAAAAGCACAAACTACCACCAGGACGTACTTTAAATTGTTGCAGCGTTCCATGTGAATGAAGTCTAACTGAATTACTTCAAAGGGACAGGAAGGAGGAGCGAAATGTCCAGCTGGAGTTGGAGTTCCCTTGCCAGGATTATGCATCAAGCACACCATACAATTTTTCACCACTCTTTCTACACACTTACTGATTCCCCCATTCTTCCAGACCGGAGCCAACATCTTACATATCCCTTTAGAACTTATATGCGCTACTCCATGCGCCATCGTCACTACTGCAAGCACATACGCATCGGGCAACATCCAACGCTGCTGTTCTGTCAAATCAATCCAACATCCATTCGAGTCCAACTTGCCCGTACTTTCTCTCCATACACGTTTCTCTTCCTCAGTCGCTTCTTTCTGAATCTCTTTCACACTTTCCATAGTGTCCTCACACATTCCAGACTCAGCAATCCATCTTGCAGACGTAGCAACATACATTCTACTCATCGTGTCTCTAGCTGTCTGTTTAGCAGTTTCATCAGCGAAGGCATTCCCACGACCAACATCATCCGTGATTGCTTTATGAGCACTGCACTTCACAATCGCAACTTCAGTCGGTAAGGTTAGAGATTCCAACAAGTCGTTAACTAGCTGACCATGTTGAATCTTAGTCCCATGGGACGTAATGAAACCTCTTTCTCTCCACAACCGGCCAAAACTATGGGCCACGCCAAATGCGTACTGACTATCTGTAAACACATTCACTCTCTTTCCCTCAGCTAAAACACACGCTCTTGTTAGAGCAATTAATTCTGCAGCTTGGGCAGAATTCTGACTCACTCTTGCAGTCTCCACAATCGTCTTCAAAGTCGTTACCGCGTAAGCAGCAGTCACATCACCATTCTCCAATTTAAAACATGACCCGTCCACATACAGCGTACCATCTGGGTCGGATAGCGGAGTATCTTTCAAATCGATGCGTTCTTTTGTCTCTTCCTCCGTTTTGAAATAGCAGTCATGTGGCTCGGAATCACTCGACTCTTGATCAGTCGGCAACAATGTTGCTGGATTCAATACATTGCATCTCTTGATCTGAATATGACTCGCTAGTAATGTCAGCTCGTAACCAGATAATCTCGCACTAGTAAGGTGTTGTGTCTTCGTTCGGTTCATGAGTGTATCCACTGCATGAGGAACCATGACCACTAGCATATTGTTCATCACCAAACCAGCAGATTGTCGAATGGAAGCTGCAGCTGCCGCTGTAGCTCTCAAACAACTAGGTAACGCTCTGGCTACCGGATCTAATGTTGATGAAAAATACGCACAAGGGCGTTGTTTATCACCAAACTTCTGTGTCAGAACACTCAACGCGCAACCTTCTCTTTCGTGAACGTAGAGCGTGAATGGCTTACTGTAATCAGGTGTACCCAATACAGGAGCTGAACACAATGCTTTTCGTAATTCAGTAAAACTCTCTTGACATTCATCAGACCATGGCACCGGACTCGGAACATTTTTCCCAGTCAGGGCTACCAATGGTTTCGCTAACAGAGAAAAATTTGGAATCCACTGCCTACAGTAAGAGGTAATACCTAGGAAGGCACGTACTTCTCTCTGTGTGCGTGGAACACTCATCTGCGTAATTGCTTTTATTCTTTCTGGGGTCAACTTCCTTCCCTCCTTTGATAAGAGGTGACCTAGGTAGGTCACTTCTTGGCAGCAGTATTGCATTTTCGAAGGAGACACCTTGTGATTCAAATTAGACAAATGATGCAATAGAGAAATTGTAGCTGCTTTGCAAGTTTCCTTGTCATCGGCAGCCACTAAAAGATCGTCTACGTACTGTACTAGGGCAGAACCTGGAGGAAGGACAAAAGAATCTAACTGACTTTTTAATGCTTGACTATAAATGGATGGACTTTCACAATAGCCTTGTGGAGCGCGTTTAAATCTGAAACTGCGACCTCCTAGACAGAAGCCGAAAATATCCCTACTTTCTTCGGCTATCGGAATGCTGAAAAAGGCATTCTTTAGGTCAATAACTGAGAACCATGTGGCTGTGGCAGGAATCAATGTTAACAAGGCAGTAATGTCTGGCACTACAGGAAACTGCGGGATTACAATCTTATTAACTTCTCTAAGGTCTATGACAAACCTATATACTGGAGGTTTTGTAGGGTCAGTTCGCTTCAGAATCGGTAATACAGGACTGTTACAGACATTTCCTCTAGTTTCTTCAACCACACCCTTCTTAATCAAATCTTGCACAATCAATAAAAGTGCACGCTCACCTTCACTCGATATTTTATATTGGGGAATTCTTGGAAATTTCACATTCGCTTTCAAAGTTACTACATACGGTGGAATTTCTAGGAGACCTACATCATTAGGACCAGTCGCCCAAAGAGAATCAGGAAGTGAACGTAGCTCCGGCGGGAGTGCGTCCATTGACAAATACATCGGAGAGGTGATATTCTTACCCAGTGTAAGCTGTACTCCTTCCGGAGAACAGTACAATGTCGCATATAGTCTTTTTAACAAATCTAAACCAAGCAGGTTTTCATTACAACCTGTCGTCAAAATCAGGGGTGCTTTCAATTGGCACGGTCCAACAGAAATAGACAAAGGACCAGATATCGGGTTGTAAACAGGGGCGCCTGAAAAACCTACGGAAACATTTGTTGAGCCAGACAAAGGTGCGCCAGGGAGTTTCGCATGAATGATAGAACTTTTTGCGGCACCAGTATCCAACAGAAACGGTTCGACTACACCTGATGTTGCTACTGCGACATAAGGCCCACTCTGATCCACTGGAACTGATACTACTCCCTCTCTCTGTCCATGGCTGTCCTAGTACCCATTTTGTTGATAACCCTCATCTACTTCATTATAGTCCTCGACAAGATATTGTTGAGATCTATTTTGCTGAGTAGATTGTCCATTTCGTTGATCAAAGTGATTGGAGGGACGATCATTCGTTTGTGGAGGCATAGCACCTCGTCCTCGACCTCTAGAATTCTGCACAAAACCACCACGACCTCTCTGAGCTGCTGCTGCATTATTTTGCGCTAAGATCGGACATTCATTTTTATAGTGACCCTCTTTCTTGCACACTGATTCCACTGATATTGAGGTCTTGATGAACCATAATCCGTCCTTTGGTATGAGTTTTGCTGCGTATTAGTTTGATTCGCGCGAGGCGGATACGCCTGCTGCAAAAGAACTTTAGTTTTTAAATCTTTCGTTTTCTTCTCTGATTTTTCCTTTTCCTCTTTATCCCTATTTTCGTAGTACTGTGCAGTTGCAAGTATTTGCGCTGTCGTAGATACAGCCCACGCACTTTCTGAGTCTTTTAATTTATTGCATAATTCAGGTAACAAATTATGCACAAATTTATCGACAAACAATCTCTGTCCTCCTTCTGTACTCATGTCCTGACCACTATGATCCACAAAAGTCTCTTCAAACCTCGTGAAGAAGTCGGAGACACTTTCGTCTTTCTTCTGCCTGCATGCTGACAACTTGTCCCAATTTACACGTAGTGCTGGCATCAGAGTCTTCATTAGATCAATTATTCTACCTGGCAGATTAGCAATTAAAGGTTCGGGTTTCGCACCACCTATCTGTTGACCATCTGCCGCAGTGATAGCTGCCCAATCACCACCTAAAGCAGCTTGATGATCCTCTCTACGAATTTTAGCCCACACTGGTTGCGGAACTACGTTACCAAACAACATATCGATGTCGGCTAGGTTCATTATACAAGCCTTAACTGTCTGTGTTAATTCCTTGTAATATCCGGCTGGATTCTTACGTGGATCTGGCAAGGCCTGTTTCACCGCTAACACTTCTGCTCGCTTCCATGGAATGTGTATCCACACTCGTTGGAACTGTGCTGGAGCAGCTGCAATTCCTGCATTATCATCACGTTGTATTGCTTCGCGCCAAATTGGAGGAACCTCCCTCATAGGATATTGGCGACTTAGCTTCATTTTACCTTTTTCTAAATCTCTCGGTGAACGAAGAGATGGATCATTCCTAAAACTTAAAATGAGTTCCATCGCTTCCTTTATATTCTCACCCACTATCATTCCAGCAGCAAACTCCTTTTGAACCCTAATTAAATCTTCCAAATCTGATTCGACATCGTCTTCTTCTATCTCTTCACGTAACAACGAGCACATCTCATCAAAGACGTACCGTTGTGTTGGTTCCCCCCACTGCATAAATGTGTCTAGCACATCTCTCGTACTATATCTTCTACCCTTCGAAATCCATCTGAGAGCCGTGGAATCTAAAACTCCCCGTTCCTCAGCACTTGGAAGCTGACTCCGTCTCTGTACAGAGTCAGGAGTAGGAGTCTTAATCAAAGTTTTATATATAGGAGACAGCATATTAGTAACAGAATCAGTGATTCTTCGACGAACAGAAAGTGGAGTTAGTACACTCGCAGACGTAGAGAACGCAGTAGAGGTAGGAATAGATAACGGAACAGTAGGAGTATCGAGAAAAATAGTTTGAGGAACAGTGGGTACAGAAGTAGGTATAGAGGCTGGCAGTGTAGGAAGAGGAGGAGCTGTAGGAACATTCACATTCATCACAGGAGGTACAGGAACTTGATTCTGAGGAACAGGAGCAGGAGCACCAGGTTGTCCAGCAACCGGCAATTGAACATTCGGGACGAGTGGAGCCGCAGCAACTTGTGCATACGGTGGAGGTGACGGTAACAGATAAGATAACAGAGGATCGTTTTCGGAATCCTCCAATATCTTAGCCATTTTCGATGGCAAGGCAGGATAGCACTTGTCAATCGCTAGATTATGCTCTCTAATGGCTACATCTATAGCCTTCTCACACTCGTTAGCCTGCAACTGTTTAGTCGCTTGCTCTAGAGTTAACTCTTCTTGTTCTTTCTGTTCTTTCTTCAACCTTCTCATTTCTCTCTGTTTGGATTCTTTTCGCCAATAACGGAAAGAATCAAACATTGCCGGCCGGGCTTTCTTCTTAAACAATTTCGCTTCCAAGTTGTCGAGAATCTCTGGTTCAAAACTACCATGCAGTGGCCAACTAAGGACACCATCCTTCTTACAATAACGGACCCATATCTCATTATAAGATATAGGACCCACGCCATACTTACAATATAAATCATATAGGGGAGTCCCAATCGGAGGAACCAGACAAGAGTCCTCCAATCGTGAGTCACTGTTGCAACTAAAACAAGACAACATTTTCCGACTTACCATTTTCAGTCCGGAACACAAAACAAACAAACACGGAACAAATATGTGCACTCGAACCAAGAACTTAGGCCTACCAAAACGAACTGATGTATCGATACCCAAACTAAACCAAATAGATTATCGTAACTAGAACAACCAATGATAATCTGACAAAACCAAACCAAACCAAGAACCGATCAAGGATTTTTAACAATCCTCACAAAAGTAACCAGCTAGCTATCACTAAATACTTAACTGAGTCACTGAAGACGTCACCAAGGAGAAACCCGTCACGTTTCGCCGTACTAAGGACTGCACCTCTTCGGGTCCAAGACAGGGCGACGGTCAAGGCAACGGCCCACTGCAGCCGTCCTGAACGGGAAACCCTCGTGGAAGAGAACTTCGGGCCACTTTTGCGATATGCCGGGATCGATGAAGTGGGGCGCCTCCCTCAGGAATCTTCACACGAAGCTTCTCGAACTCTTCAGGCTTTTGGACCGGTACCGAATGACGTCGCCCCACGTTGGGCGCCAATTGGAGTTCTGGACTTTTTGGTTCCGTCCAGAGGTGTCAGGGTACAACACCCAAAGACCCCGGAGTTCCACCTGCCTTGGTGCACAAATGAACAGAAACACGGGCTTCTCGATGGTGGCGTCAAAGACCAAAGGTTTATTACTGCAGGGACACAGAAGTCATAGATACTACACACGGGCAGTAACCAGGAGCCTGTTCGATTTGTACAAAGAGGGCTGCTCCTTATATACTGTTTTTTATGCTAGGGGCAAATTCTTTACATGTAATACATTCCCAAAACCTTTGTGTCTAAAACAATAAATATTTGACGTTACACAGGAACCGTCGATAATATCTGAGGCCAAACATTGCGAAAAGAGGGGTTCCCACTAGTTTGTCACAATTCCCTGTCAATATTGCATTCAGGACCCGGACCGCCTCATCGTAAAGTTCGTTACCTCCCCCTAATAAAGATTCAGAAAGAAAGAAACAGAGCCAGGTGTGGAAGATAGGAAAGCGGGATAAGAGATGCTTGTGGGTTGTAAATGGGCAAGGCTACCGGCTTCGGCCGCCTAATCATGATCAGGTACAATGGACACGAAGACCAGTTTGGCAGGACTGGCCTCGGGCAGAGGAGGTAGCCTTTGTCGAGTCATGCAGCTACAGCGTGATCTGGTTTAAGGTGCACGTGTCATGAAAGAGGTGAATCTCCGGCTAAGGCTACGTGTCCTTAATCAAAGTGGAGTGATCAGAGGCTATTGCATATGTGAGGGCAAGGAAACACAAAATGGCGGCCATGATCTAAGATGGATGCCGTGGGTAGATTGGAAATATATCAATAGAAGGAGTGCTCTTGCTTGTAGCGTAGCGAAAACACCAGGATATACTAAATGGATCATTTGCGGTTCGCTGATACCAATATTATGTATTTCCGACAAACTTGAAAACACGGGTTCAAATTGTCACGGAACCGTCACGGAACCTCAGGGGTAATTAAAAATTAAACATCTGCCGCCATACACCAGTTTTCCTTTATTTGTGGATCTGGCGGGGATATTAAAAAACAATTACTGGGGGTCAACCAGGAGATTTATGATCCAATGACCCTAGTGCCAACATGTTTCAGTCCTAACATGGCAAAATTGGTCCTGGACTTTCTTCAGGGCTAAGGGTATAATACTCCATGGGTAGTGCGGGAAAAGGGGGCGAAATTCCCTACCCTGTTTTTATTTTTAGGGCAGATAGCTGTTCCCAAAATCGAGTGGTAGCAGATAATTTGTGCTTGTGTACAAGCCCAGAGAAATGGGACCTAATAGGTAACGTCGTGGGGCAGGACCCTTGATGGCTGTTTGACTAAAGGGCTACCCCATTTTCGAAGTCCCATGTGACACGTTGACGCTCCCCTAAGAAGGGATGGAGTGTGAATAAATCTAAGATAAGTCCCATCTCATACTAACCAGATTCTCCCTCAGGAATTTGTGAACTTTGGTGATAATAGTGTAGAGTACTTTTTTGTGAAGTAGTGTTACACACTGGAGGACGTACTCCAGCTATAGGCAGCCTCTTGACCCTTCAGACACAGGGAGTTCCCTCTCCCTGTGTGCCATAGTATGAATTGGACACTAGTAAGAGCAGAGCTGGGTGGGGTGTTGTTGGGGGATATTTGAAAACTGAGAATGTACATGACTTGAATGATGCTTTTAAAGTATTCTGTGTATTACTGCAAAAACCAATAAAGACTATGTACAAAACTAAACATTTGCTTGAAGCTGACATCTAGGTATTCACATCCTCATTGGGTTTTTGGGATCTTCTAAAAAAAGAGGTGCCTAGGAACAACTAAGCTGGGTGGTAAATCTAATTTTGACTAGTTTTTTGACAGCATCTAGAACTCTTCATCTTCCATTAATTCCACTTCTGGAAGATGCTTAAAGGTTGAACTGCCCTCAAAACCTAAAGAATGGAGCAACAAGAATTTTTTAGATTTGGGTCAAAATCTTGATGCATCAATGGCCCTAAGTATGTTTTAAAGGCATCGAACAACTGCCTGCAGGGAATTGGTGGCTTTCCCGGAGTGCCCAAAAATTGTGATAAAGGATTCACTTACTGCATGATGAAACCACTTGGCAAATTATACTAAAGAAAGCAGACAAACGTCTGTGGACTAGGTATTATAGCTACAAGCAATTTGGGCCTTAATATAAGGCATAAGGGTATGCACATCACTTGGTCATGTGGTTAATAATTAAAGCTTCTTAAGGGTGTGCACATCACTGTGTACCTCATAGTTTATGATGCATAAGGGTGTGCATATGATGGCATACAAACACTGGTTGTTTGGTCAATCTTAATACTTAACGGTGTGTACATCACCGTGTGCACACTTCATGAGAAAAATTAATTCCTGGTTGCTTGTTAAGTATTTGTGGGTGTGCACATTACTGTGTGTATCACAATAGGAGCAAGAATATTCCTGGAGAAAAGAAGAATTTTTGTCTTTAAAACAATATAGAGTATTTATATAGTTCAGTTCAGTTCCACTTTGTTTGGATACAATAGTAGCCATAAAAGCACAGAATATAAATATGTCATAATGATTAAAAAAGGTAAAATTCCATGTACATATATCCTAAGTGGCTAGTGCAAGAACGATCATCATATTGATATATACAACTACTTAATTAAAACAGTTTACAGATTACGTAAATATCAAGAAAGCATCATAGACCTATGCGCCCTTATTGCCGTTTTAAGAAAAGTGCCAGTACTGAAAATCAATTCAACATTGTCTAAATCTAGCATGCGGCGATATGCTGCCTCCAGGGTAATTGGTCTTCGCTTATTAAAGTATGGGTAAAGCAACTGTTTAGAATATTTAAGATAGTATTTACAGAAAAATAAAAAATGCATAGTCTTTTGCTCGCTCCTATCGCCACAAGGGCACAAAGTTTGATTAAAATGTTTGATGTAGCCCAGTGGGAAACAGGGTACAAATTGGATTGTGCCTGCTCTTAGTCATAACAAGATTCTCCTTTCCCAGTGGCTCAATGGTAAAGTCAAGAACAAGCGAAGCGGGTAACAATGCTGTTCTATGGCCATATAGTTTCCAACGAAAGTTTTCCTGGACTCCACCACTACCCGCTCGCTGTTATATAGTGAATACAGAGCATTTCAAAGTTAGTTTTTCGGGACTGATTCAGCTAATATGGGATCCAGGAAAATACTTTCTTTGTTTATACTTCGCAAACTGTCAAGAACACCGCTTAGCCATGGGATTTCTAGGCCTTTGTCACACTGTAGACAATCCTTAATAATCTTTTGTGTCAGACGTGCCGCTTCATTCTTCCACACTGATACCCACATGAGTGCTGGCCGTGCTCGAATAAAATCAGTTATAAAATTAATATTGAGCTCCTTGTGACATATATTGGGAGGTTGAGATTGGGGTGCTCAGTAATTTCCTGCAGAACCTATTCTCTTCTTGCTGCATTGCTGAGCAATTAACAGTTCCCCAAATCTCTGCTCCATATGTTGCCACCGGGGCGCATTGTAGTTTGTATATTTTCTGTACTGCTAAAAGAGCACCCGTGGTCTTAGGGCGGGGTAAGCTTAAAATTGAATTGGTGGCCTTTGAGAACTTGCTCCTGGCATGAGCTAGGTGCTCACTCCAGGAGCCGTTCGCAGCAAAGGCCAACCCTAAGTAGACAAATGATTTCACAGAGGTCAGTTTTTGACCATCTATTGTGATCGTTCCTATTTCGCGCTTCCCTGGGCCACTGCTCATAAGAAAAGATTTTTTTAAATTTATCCGAAGATCTAGCTCTTTCATATAATTATTAAAATTTTGGACAAGAAGACGCAAAGAGTTTGGGGTATGGCCTATGAGAACCGGATCGTCTGCGTAGAGAAGTACCGGGATGGGCTCTTTATTAACATATGGGACATCTTTAGTAGCCATTTTCAGAGAGGTGTTCAGCCCATTGATATAAATATTAAAAAGCAGGGGTGCCAACACGCATCCTTGTCTGACACCCCTGCCAATGTCAATGGTCCCCGAAACCTCTCCTCCCATCCCTATCCTTACTTGAGCCTGGAGGTCTCTGTGTATGTATGCTAGGAAATTAACCAATGTTTCATCCAACCCACCTGCCAAAATGATGGCATACAGCTTTGACCTATTAACTAGATCAAAAGCGGTGGACAGATCCATAAAGGCCATATAGATGGGGGTCCTCCTTGCAATGGTATATTTCCCCACAATTAAGTTTAAATTAAGGCATTGTTCGACGGTTCCCACCTTTTCCCTGAACCCCAGCTGGCATAGGTCCAAAATAGCATTTTCTTCTGTCCATCCCACAATTGTATTATATAAAACTCTTCCTAAAATTTTAAGGGTGTTAATTATAAGGGAGATGGGTCTATAATTACACGGAAGGGATCTATCTGCCTTCTTAAAAATCGGGACTATAACGCTTCTTGCCCAGGTCTCGGGTATTTTAGTCATAGTTAAATTATTAAAAACATTAAAAAGTAGAGCGGTCCAAAAAGCCGGGTTCCACTTAATTAAATCGATGGGGAGCTCATGTGGGCCCGGCGCCTTATTAGCTAGACTCTGGTTAACAGCTTCCATGACTTCTAAGATTCTTATATCTATGGGGGCCAGGCTGCCTGGGGTAAAAGTTGCCTCGCTTGGGGGTGGGGGGGTATAGATACCCGAGAAATGTTCCACCCATACCTCGCTGGCTATATCACAGCTAATAGGTGGAAGCAGCTGATAGGGTTTAAAGGGGCTTCAGATAGGTAGGGCGCTCTACCTAGAGTAAACGTTACAGTCAATAGAAAAACAGTATCTTAAAGCGTGGTGCGTGAAGAGCGAACGGGAAAACCCTAAACCGTTCCAAGAAAATCCAGGACTTTCGCAAACTAAACACAGCAATGCTCTCACAACCACAATATAGTGTGTAACATAAAAAACAGTAATAGCAATAAGGTAGCAAACAACAACAGATCTTTGTGTTCTTTTTCCTTTTCAAAAGACGTTTTATTGGGTCCACATTCAGCCGACACGTGTTTCGTCGTGTTTCAAAGTTGAGTCAACACGACTCTTCAGGGCTGATAAAATAAAACAACATGTGTATAGTACATTTCACATTTGTCACATCTTGTGCACTGTTCAGTGACAAAGAAGTTCATGCTTGTGAAAGTGAATTTTCATCCACGGGTTGTTATGTGACTAGTGTACGTCTTTGTGAATAAGAACCATGCACTTCAATATTGACATTGTAGTGATGGTGGTGCATAGCATTTGTGAAAAAATTATATTTTTGTTTTTAGTTAATTTAATTAAAAAGAATCGCGTGAACCTATTTTCTCATGCTCACGACGATCCCACACTTAAAAAAGGGGATCAGGGTGCAAAAGTGTTTTTTGCTCAATTCAATGAACACAAAAGTGAGTGTGTCGTGTTCTAGTATTTAGGTGGGTCTATAGAAAGATCATTAGCCCCATGCAAGTCGGATGCAACTACTAATGTCAATAATCATTTACCTAGTTAGATAGACCCAGGCATCTAAAGGTCGATGCGATACGTGAGTAATGTTGGTAAATGGATCTGTAAATCACAAAGGTAAAAAACGGGAGAACACTAAGAAAGGGCACGTGATTGTAATTGCAGGGTGCCATGCAACGTGATGGTGACTGTTGCTTACCCTGTGTATAAATTGACGGTTATTCAATATCTTTTATATCCAAAGAACCCTGTTTCCGGGTTTGGTGCGATAGGTGAGAATGCTCAGCTAACTGTAGACGCCCAGTAAGGCTTGTCAGTACCAAAATAAGACTGCATAGAAAAAGAATAGGATTACAAGCTCTGAGTAAAGCGGGAATGAAAAGATTTGGCAGTGATAATTAGTTAACTTAATACAGGTTATGATCAAGCACTAGGTCATAGTGTACATACCTAGACACGTGTAAGTGTCTGACTGTACCGGGAGGAGATCCACATTTAAGGTTAGACCTCGCTTAAGGTTCGGTATCTTTGTAGGTATAGCGAACTAGATGGACCAATGATAAAAAGAAATGGAGAGAGGAGTGAGAGGTATCCAAAGGTATAAGGATATCCATCTGCGAGGACAAGTTCACAGAAAAACGCGGTCTTACCTGTGGCTCTGAATCCCTCCTCTGTGTATTCCCGGTCGCCGTGTTCCAAGGACGGACACGTGACCGGAAAACGGAAATGCTTATGTAGCCTTTTTGCCATGACGACTAGAATGTGCCATAAGGTTCATTAGAGCAACTATAGTCCACCATGTTGGGTGTATGCAATTACGTAGTCGCCAGATAGTCATGGGGCATAATCGGGTAGAGGTGAATACGCTTCCTCTATGAGTCACAGTTCTCTTAATGAGTTACTTGCGGTCTCAGTAAGACATCAAAACCTTATGGAGGTAATAAAATTATGTGTGTTAGTTCCCTACTGTCAAGGGATTCCCGTTTCCAAGTAACTCGAAAAATTAGGATAAACTAGGGCAGTAGGCAGAATCGCCTATTATCACAGAGTAACCGTTCACGAATCTTTTAGATTATGAGAGAATTTTTTTTCGTAATGGTGGAACTGTTCATGGTAGTGCGCTATTTAGTTTAAAAAAAACAAAATATTTATACAAAAAATGTTTTGTGTAAAATAACGCTCATTGTAGTGCAATTTCAGTGCTGAAGCGTGGGTTGACCTCATGCAAGTGGTTTACGCTGGGTACGTTTGAGATTCCCGATATGTGCACCCTAAAGTGAAGTAAATTATGCCGTGTGATTGGTGACATGACATCCTTAATATAGGACAATGCGATTTCTCTTACGAAACAATGTACAACTTCATGTCTTAATCATAAATGCAACTTCGCGCTTGCCATGTTAGAGCATAAAGAGTACGAATAGAATGCTGCTGGTAATCAAATACATTAGAGTCACAAGGTGCAGTAAAACAGCATGCTGAAATGGTATTGTGATTCCCACTATGGATAAAGTATATATACATTTCCCAAAATGCGATTATCCATACAGTTCTTATTTCAGTCTCAACGATTGCATGTGTGTGAACTAAATGTGATCATGCCAAACATACATTTAGTTCATGTATATACATACTATCAGATCGGTGGGTGCTTAGTTCCCCAAAAAGAATTGAAGTTCTGGGTCATAGTTCAGCCCGTGTTCCACGCATTGCAAACGCATGATCCACGTGGCCTCCCTACGTCTCAATGTAAGTTCTCTGTTGCCCCCCCTAATGTTTGGAGGGATTAGATCTATTCCGAAGAAACGTACCCGCTTTACTCAGAGCTTGTAATCCTATTCTTTTTCTATGCAGTCTTATTTTGGTACTGACAAGCCTTACTGGGCGTCTACAGTTAGCTGAGCATTCTCACCTATCGTACCAAACCCGGAAACAGGGTTCTTTGGATATAAAAGATATTGAATAACCGTCAATTTATACACAGGGTAAGCAACAGTCATCATCACGTTGGCAGCATGGCACCCTGCAATTACAATCACGTGCCCTTTCTTAGTGTTCTCCCGTTTTTTACCTTTGTGATTTACAGATCCATTTACCAGCATTACGCACGTATCGCATCGACCTTTAGATGCCTGGGTCTATCTAACTAGGTAAATGATTATTGACATTAGTAGTTGCATCCGACTTGCATGGGGCTAATGATCTTTCTATAGACCCACCTAAATACTAGAACACGACACACTCACTTTTGTGTTCATTGAATTGAGCAAAAAACACTTTTGCTCCCTGATCCCCTTTTTTAAGTGTGGGATCGTCGTGAGCATGAGAAAATAGGTTCACGCGATTCTTTTTAATTAAATTAACTAAAAACAAAAATATAATTTTTTCACAAATGCTATGCACCACCATCACTACAATGTCAATATGGAAGTGCATTATTCACAAAGACGTACACTAGTCACATAACAACCCGTGGATGAAAACTCACTTTCACAAGCATGCACTTCTTTGTCACTGAACAGTGCACAAGATGTGACAAATGTGAAATGTACTATACACATGTTGTTTTATTTTATCAGCCCTGAAGAGTCGTGTTGACTCAACTTTGAAACACGACGAAACACGTGTCGGCTGAATGTGGACCCAATAAAACGTCTTTTGAAAAGGAAAAAGAACACAAAGATCTGCTGTTGTTTGCTACCTTATTGCTATTACTGTTTTTTATGTTACACACTATATTGTGGTTGCGAGAGCATTGCTGTGTTTACAGCTAATAGGTGTCAAGAACTGGCCTATAGAACGGACGTCCCTAACTGCTGCCCGAAAAATGTTGCCCTTATTCTGGCTAGCAGCCTCAGACAATTTATCCCAACGGTCAATCAGGAGGTCCTTCTAAATCGTTAATTACCTTTGTATAATTTTTCCTGGCCAGTTTGACTTCTGTTGTACACCTCGGAGTGACTGAGAGGGCCCTACTTAAATTCCTGTTTGCTTGTGAGCAATCCTGGTGGAACCATCTGGGGTTAGGTGCTACTTCTGGACAGGGGTTGGAAAGGAGGATTTTGATCGTCTAACAGATCTTCCCAAAATCCCCAACTATCTGACCCGGTGGTCGGTCTAGTGAGAGGCAGGACTCAATAAGGGACATATTGTCCCCTGCCAATTTCCTGAAAATTTCAGAGTTGTAAGCCCCCCTCCAACACAATCTTAAATTGTCGGTTGACACTATTAAATTTGAGGCCCCACATTCAGTCTGAAAAGTCGGCCTTTGGGCAGTGTATATCGCTATCATAATGGGGTTATGATCTCCGAAATCAGAAGGTACCACCTCGGCAGATGCCAGCTGCTTTTCTATCAGGGGGCATACAAAAATAAAATCTATGATAGAGCTGCGACCCCTTCCCCTATAGGTTGGATGGTTGTTCATAGTTGACCCCGTAACCAGGTTCATAACATTGGAAATATTATATGATCTTATGAACCGGTTCAGTTCTCTACCTCTGCTTGTCGATTGACTATAATAAGCTGGTCCTTTTTCAGAATGTATATCCAGTAATTTAGCATTAAAATCCCCCCCCCCTCCCAGTATGGTGCCCAATAAATCCCCAATATTGGACTGATTGTCCAAATCCGATATAAAATCAAAGAGCTTTATAAAACTCTTATTTGGAACTGACTGAAAATCATTATTATAAAAGTTTATCAAGTGGAAGTGAATTCCTCTTTTAAACAATACTACTTGATAGTCTAAACTATCAGATGGAATTACCTCAAAACGTCTGCCAGCGGACACATTAATTCCCAAGAGCAGTCCTCCCGAGGGTCTCCCCATCCTACGTACTTGGGATAACGCACTAAAGCAATGAAACCCCTCAATATATAATTCTTCTGTGGCCAACGTTTCCTGGAACATGACAATGTCATATGTCCTAATCATATTTACCCAGTCTACATTATCAAGTTTTGTGCGTAGACCTGCCAGGTTCCAGCTCAAAACACTCAGTCTAATATCATTGCCACTTTTTGGTGGGTGTGACCTCTCTAGGGGGCGATTAGCTCTGATTGGGATGTTTGCGGGTGGCCTATCATTCGCTTCTATGCTGGGTACCATGTCTAATAGTCAATCTTGTGTGTCCAGAGTGGACAGAGCGTGATATTCATTGGATAAGGGCATGACTGTTTCAATGCTTCTGTTTGGAATTGGGGGTGGCTTGTAAAAGTGGCCCAAAGGGAGAGTGCTAATATTGGTCAGGGGTTAAATGATTCTTCTGTGATGGATAGAAGCCGACTGACCAACTGGGGTCTTCTGAAATTTAGGACAATACAGTCCCCTTATATAGATTTCTTTGATGGTCCTACCCACCCTACTCGCCTGGCAATGATTATTTCACCCATCCTGTCCGGGTCAAACTTTTTATGTTTGTGAAGCCAGTCTATCGACTTATTTGGAAATCACACCAAGACTCTTTCTGTCCTTCCCTAAGCACAGGGGCGCTGGTTAGGACAAGCACATATGGGGCAGAGGCTGGAGTGAGATGTATTACATCCGAGTTAAAGTTGGAGCCGGGCTAACTAAGATCACCATTCACAGTATTGATGACATTTGCTGGCCTTAGACCCTGCTTGGGCTACCTACCCTGATTATTGACCCCCTTCTGAGTACCCATACAGTCATCCCTTATCGTCAACCCGCTGCTTCCGTTAATATGACCATCGTTTATTATCGGAGGGGCTCCCCCTGTGCCACATCGATGACAAAGGTCAGTTTGGGGGAGCACTAAAGGATCTGCTGTGCTTTGAGATTGCGAATCACCATAACAGTTAATTTGACCATTTGTTTGATCATTGGTCACTGGTCGCGTAGAAATTTCCCCGGCCACACCCCTATTTGTGTTAGCTATCGTGATGTGTTTCTCAGACATTCTCTCACAAAGGACATCAAGTTTCTTAACAAAAATGTCCATCACATCATCCAGTCTGGACTCAAAACCTTCCATCAGAGTGTCTAAAATTTCGATTCCCATGTCGGTGGTATAAAGGCCGTTAACCCAAGGTTCTTCAGTCTGGGTGGAAATAGAGTTGCACATCTGGGCTTCAGTTATTCCATCACCACTAGTGCCATCACTGTTGCACGGGATGCCTGTATTAGAGTCTGTGGTTTTTTGCCTGAGCTTTAATTGGTTTAATTTTACCGTGTTTTTCTTTCCCCCAAGAGCTGTTGCAACCAATGTCCGCCCTCTGGCAATCGTACTCAAGGTCACTCGGGTGTTGTTGGCAGGGGCACTTAAGTCCTGGTTAATAGAAACAAGTGAAGACTGAGTATTTGTGACTACAATGTCAGGGCTTAGAGGCACATAGGAAGATCTTAGACAGCCCGACGAAGTTAGGTCCAAGGTACCCACAGATGACAAACGAGGTTGTGGCGGGACAAGGTCTAATTAAAGTCGTCTCTCAGTTGCCTGTATCTCGTGTATAATCACCGATTCCGCCCTTGTGAAGAAATCGTCTAGTGTTCCAACTACCCCCTTCCGTTTACTCATTTTGGCAATAGTGTCGATTTATTGCTTAAAGGCAGTCAGTGGGGCAGTATTCTTACAATGGTGTTTTTATCGGCGAAACTTTGTATAATCAACACGTACCTGGCTTCCTGGAGTCTGGGAGCCTTAAAACACACTGCAAATGGGGTGGCCCTGCCAGGCCCCTTTCGGCCCCTGACGGCCACAGACGGCCCACCCTTTGCCCGGGCTTAGCCAGGCGCCCGCCCGCGACGCGGGAATCAGCGGGTAACTATATACCCCCAGGTAAAGAGAAGGGAGGGTCTGGCAGATCACTCACGGCCCGCTGGACTTCTGGGGCTTGGAGTCCTGCCCCCAACTGCTCCTTGCTGTCCTCGTCCAAAACGCAGCGTATTTATATAAATTACTGGATAAATGAGGAAAAAAATATTGTATAATATTTTTATAATATTATTAAAATAATACTCAAGCATTTGAAATGGCTTACAATCCGCTGGATGCATTGTATTTTATATATGTCCAAAGCTTTTAGAATGCTGTTTGGACCCCTAAAATGGCTCCCAATGTTGCCTTAGCAGCGCGTTGGGGTTCAGTCTTCCTTTGTGTTGAAATATACCTGGACATACTAAATAGCCACCATAGATACTGACACTGCACTACACTTGTGATGCTCGCCAACGCTGCTGCGATTGACACAAATGTCTCCTCAGTCACTGCCTAGACTGTTACAATGGTCACCACTGCTGCGTGTAAGTATTTATCGACTGGCGCATATGAAGTATGTCTCCACAGAAAATGCCTTAGGATGACTGCCACTAGTGCGTGTTAGAAACCAACGGCCTGTAGTACAACCACCCCCCAGTTGTCAGCAGATCAATGTCCCCTTAGAACTTTCAAACCTGACAAGACGTTGGGGACCATGGTAGAGAGAAAAGCCTTGGGGCCAAATGTGCGGATTGGGTCTTCTTTGTTTCTGCTGCTACAGTGTTTTCACCAGTTTTCGGGGTGTTGATGGCAGCACTCATGGTTCAGTTGAAAAACCAAGTGAGCATAGGGTCTGCCCTATGGGGTGGTGTTCTGACTCTGTGTCGCCCCAAATAAGATGGAATACTACAAAACAGCAAACAATTATAAACTTACACAAAAGTGTAAGTTTACCTTTGTGAATCAGGCCCTTTATAAATACTCAAACCTAAATACTTCGACTTTTTTGGCATCAAATGAAGTACAGAAAGTGCTTCACTGAATTGTAAAGAAATAACATCACTGGTTTTACTTGATTTTAGATGGGAGCTTCAAGAGGATAGGGAGCAATTAATGCTAGAGTATTTATTTGAGGGATGCGCCAGACATTTTTGCAAGAGATACCAGATTAGTAATGGAGGGGCTTAAAGTAGTGGATAGTAAATGCCAATATACATTTGAAATGCTTCATTCAAGAAATTTCAAGGTGGACTATTCCATAAGGTATTTAGTCAAAATGGAGAACACTGCCCGATAGATTAGCAACAGAAATACGCCATCAGAGCAATGAGCCTGATTCACAAAGGTAAACATACTCTTTTATGTAAATTTATGATTGTTTGCTATTCACAAAATGCATTGTAAGTAGTCTCTTTATGAGCACGGAATACCCACACATTAAACGTCCTATCTTTTTATGGGTGGATACTCCCCACTCGTAAACATTCTACTGGTAAATCTCCTTGTGAATACAAAATGATCATAAACTTACATAAATGTGTATGTTTTTCTTTGTGAATCAGGCCCAATGACTTTGCAGGGGTTAACAGCTCATTATATTATGGTGTATTCAACCATATAAAACAGAAAACCACACACCTGCTGGCATATTTTCATTTGAACTACTTTCATCTGACATACTTTAGTTGATGTGGCATATTTGGAATTTCTCAGGTTCAGATAATATGAATTTAGGGATTTAAGCATAATTGTTAAGTCTGTAGGGGGCTATTCCCAGAGGTAAATTTCACTTATGAGTAATTTGCATGTGTAACTTAGTCTCACATTTTTCTACTTTGAGATATTCCCAAAAACTGACAATTAGTTATGCGGAAATCTAGACCTACATCTCTCCTCACTATGATAAAAGAGGTGTAGCAAAAATGTATTAGAGTAAGGTACTGCTCCCAAAAAGGAACAGTAGTAAGTCCAGAACCACCTATGGCCAACCACTAGGGTCAGCAACATCTCCCATTGAACACAAAGGGTTTAGGGGCTTACATTAAAACTCCATCTGAAATAATGATAAATTAAAATAAATTATTTAAAATATATAAATAAAAAACTAATTTACTGTTAAGAAAAATATCTAAAATTAATACATATATAGTATTTCATTTTAAAATAGTTTAACAGCCTTTTTAAATTTAAAAATGAATGCAACATTAACATTTAATTAAACATAATTATTAACGTACAATAAAAATACATATTTCTCTGCCTTATTTGTGAATTTGTTTTACATTTTAAATTTAGCAAAATATTTTTATTTTTATTTAGTATATTTAAATAGATTAAAGATTTAATTCAACATTAAATTGATAGTGCAGTAGCATTTTGTCTTTGTTCTACATTTAAAACAAATATATAAAAACAGTTTCTAATAATAATATGTAACATAAAAGTATCTTTACTAACTTTTTCCATATTTAATAAACTTTTTAAAATTTTCCTTACACATTGCCATAGGGAGATCTCCAACCCGTTGGTGTCATTTAACAGCAGGCGTGCTAATATGTGAAGTCATAAGCAGTGCATGGTACTGTCACAAGTTATAGTTAGCTCAGTAGAAATAAATGTGTGCATTTCCGAATAAAAAAAAACTCTCATTACAAAGCCTTTAATTGTCTCATTACGTTTCTGGACTTTTATATACAAGGCGTTTAAAAACTTAGATAAATGACAGATCAATCAGAGTATTTTTTTTGCTGACAAACCTGAAAACCTGTCTTGTGCTGGGAAACAAAAGGGAAGATCAACCACTTCTAATTGAGCAAGAGGCTTGAGCATTTGGCTAAACAAAACACTAATAGAAATAACAAAGATGAGTCAACAAGATGTGCCATGACTATGTAACACAGCAGAATGTTGCTTTTATTCATTCCAGTTAGGCTTGGATGGCACTTTACCAATTCAAAATTGTAATAATGTGCCTGGAGTGGTAAAAGGCTTTTGTAATTTTCAGCTCAGTGTGGATGGCACTGTGCTAATCCTATGCTTAAAGACGTTGCTGTAGAAACGGCAAATGGCTTTGTTCCTTTATAGGTCAGCACAAATGTCACTGTGCTAATTCAATGCTTAAAAACGTATTTGCTAGAAAAAAGGCATTTGAGGGTGTCGCTTAGGTTGTAGTTAACCCTGGGCGTGAAACTCCTCTTGCAAAGTTTGCAGAGTTTGGGCAACTCCGCGTTCCACGTAGAACATGGAGTTGCCGAAAAACAATGCACTCCGCAAGCGCAACGAGATTTGCTAGGTGGCCGCATGGTCCCGCACGAGTTTGTAATCGCGAACACATCATTCTGCGTTCCATCGAACTTCCGGTGGAGGTTTTGTGAAGAAGGCCATCCCGAACATGCAGAATCTACTGTGACTGCTATCTGGAGAAGGTTCTCTCCTGAGCAGCAACAAAACCTTCTCAAAATGATGATTTGGATTAAAAAAACTCCTCAAAATGACATTTGGCTGTACTTTTTTATGCAAGGAGTCCCCTTTCTTTTTTGATTTATTTTTACAAGAAAGGAAGTGCCCCAGAGTCTCTAACTTCCTGTTCCTGTCCCTGTCAAACGGGCTCACCCCAGTGCTTTGTCCATCTTCTGGTCACTTTTCATTTCAGCCCGAACTGCCAAGCCATGTCTTCCCTGGTCCGGAATCAATCATCCTTGGACTGGTTTCTGGCTATCAGCCGTGAAGCTATCCTGGCTGATGAAGGCTCCTAGGATGCTTGATTCCGGTCCAGGGAAGACATGGCTTGGCAGTTCAGTCTGGACTATTCCCATGAGGCACAGGGTCAAGACTGATTTGCATATGGTCATGTCTGAACCGGGGTGGCTTGGTGAGCAAAATAACAATAGATTAAACCCAGATCTGTGACTGGGGGTGAATGTTTTGCCATTGTGCAACATTCCGTCCATCATCTTGTGTGTTTTGCTGTTCACCCTATGTGGGAAGGGTATGCCCAGACGTTGGTCCCTTGCTCACTACACCACTGGAGTCAAGCTATCCTGACTGATGAAGGCTGATAGCAGAAACCGGTCCTAGGATGCTTGATTCCGGTCCAGGGAAGACATGGCCTGGCAGTTCGGTCTGGACTGATCCCATGAGGCACAGGGTCAAGACTGATTTGCATATTGCCGTGTCTGCACTGGGGTGGCTTGGTGAGCAAAGTAACGATGGATTAAACCCAGATCTGTGACTGGGGGTGAATGTTTTGCCATTGTGCAACATTCCATCCATCATCTTGTGTGTTTTGCTGTACACCATGAAAGCCCTTGTTGTTGTCAAAGTCTCACAAATGGCTACACTGTATTGTTAATTGTTCTCATAACTGAGGTAATACATTTTATAAAATTAATAACACTAACAAGTATGACCACACACTAAGCAATATTATATTTGTTTGTACTTGTAGTAATTGAACTACAACAATGAACGCAACGTTTCACTGATATTCTTGCTTCTTTTCTTTTAGGTGCACAAATGAGGAGGAGACAACATCACCCAGTGTACTGCCAAGACATAAGTCCTTCTGCGCATGACATCACCTGATGTGTGACCACCTACATCTTTTCAACTTGTGCCACTGCGTGCTGCTGACATCTTCAAGATGGCCCCAAAGAAAGGCACCAGGTCCAGTACCAAGAAAGTTGCCAGTGAGAAGAAGGCACTGCCACTTACCAACACCAGTATGCTGTTCGAGACTTTTTTGGGGGAAATTAAAAATTGCGCCTGCCACAGCGGTGTTCAGGTAGCAAGCTAGGAGCAGCAACCCCGCATCAGTGGACCCACCCCACCAACCTAGCCCATGTCTGTCTCAGAGATAGCCAGTCTAATCATGACAACGCCGACGAGCAATGATGTTTAAATTGACTTACCATTATTACAAAGTAATATCCAAGCAATGCAGGAAATGCAGATAAATGGGCAACCACCCCCAATAGTAGTTGTTCCTCTTGAAGGAGGGACAGTTCAAGAGATCGAGATTCCTGCAGAAGAAGAAGAAGAGCACGGCACTCTTTCAGAAAATCCATTGTCTTCCAGATCACCAGCAAGGAAAAGGAGGGTTAGTCCATCAACTTCTTCTGCAAGCCCCCCTTCAGATGATCAAGATGCCACTTGGCAGCCACCTCAGTCTGAGAGTGCGACACGCCATGCGAGGCTAGAGAAAAGGAAGGTTCTAGAAAGCCTTAGAGTTATGGAGGTAGATGTGGAAGAGGAGGATGATGATGACGAGCCAGTCATCATGTACATTAGCCACGCTTGAGTGGAGACTGACATTACCCCATCCTAATTTGTAGTGAGTGATGTGGCACAGATACCACCTACACCACCTACAGCTGCCATATATAGAAATTCCCAGCAGCTACCTACATCTACCACAAAAACCACTCAGTAGAAGTAGGTACTGCAGAGAGTCAAACGTCATGCCAACCTACCAGTTCATCCAACATTGCAAGTGGCACCAGCAGCATCAGACAATTGACCTCCCCAGTTTGGAACTTCTTTTTGGCTAGCAGGAAGAGGGTGAACATTGCTACATGCTCCATTTGTGGAGCAAGTGTTAGATGGGGTAAGCTTGGTATAAACTATGGTACCATCTTAGTGGCCCAAAAACTGTTGTTGGTGGAAGGATGGAGAGAATCCGATCACGGTGGAAGGTGAACAAGAAGGAGACATTACATCTGATACACAAAGCAGGCCTGTCCCCAGCAGTGCAGTGGTGTTGCCCACATCATCATCAGCAATATCGCAATGGCAAGGTAAGAGAGTACTGCAACAAAAAAACGTGTTTTGAGCCTAACAATATATCTGCTCGCAAGAAGTCACCTGCATCAGTGGCACCAGAACAATAAAAATTCTAGGGTACCATTCTCAGCATGTTTGGATCGGAGGGGCAGTACGAATGCAACCACCCAATGGCACGGTTGTACAACTCAAAGCTGCCTAAAATGTAAGTGCTGGACCTCCTCCCTTTTTCTTCTGTGTAAGAAGTGGGTTTTCTTGAATTTGTGGCAGCCATATGCCCGAAATGGAAGGTTCCCAGCCGGTCTGATTTTGCCAGAGATTCTGTTCCAGTACTACATCAAGACATGCTGGAATTGCTTGGAAAAGCTTTGCAGCAGAGTGCTGTTCACAATATCCACCTAACAACAGGCATGTGGACCAGTTGCTAAGCCTCTGATTACATGTGCATCACTGCACAGTGGATCTCTTTTGTGGGGGTTAGAGAAAAGATATCTGCTGAGATTTTTAATGACAGAGTCAGCAAATTACTGACCACCTGCAGAAGAATCTGCACACATTTCAGCTATTCTTTTAAACCGCAGAAAGGGCTGAGGATCATTCAATGTGATAATAGAATGCCAGTTAAAGCACTCATCCATGAGGTGCCAGCACGCTGGAACTCAACGTATTACATGCTTGAACGTCTGTTGGAGCAGTACAGACCAATCAATGACTATATCACTCAAAGAGAGGATGCTACTGTGAAAGGCATGATCATTTAGATGGACCAATGAACCTAGTTAAATACCTGACAGAGATGCCACTTCCTTTCGAGGCCTTGCAGGACGTGAAGTCAGCAAGGAGGACTTTACTGTTGGCCAAGCTATCCCATTGTTGCACATGCTGTAGGAACAGCTGAAGGGGGTGTCTGCAATGTTCTCACGTGTGTGAAGGAAAAAAGAAGCATATAAGTTGGTGGAGAGCTTAACCCTTCACTTATCTGAGAAATACAAGGGTGCAAAGAGGCATTGTGTCATCAAACCATTGCATTTGTGCCACAATTCTTGATCCACTGTACAAACCATTACTGTACACTTTCATTCCTTTTTCAGACGGGGATGTTGCCAGCTACAAAACTTGGATAGCTGTGCAAGCCAGTCATCTAGAAAAATAAAGGCTGGGAATTAGAGGCCTGCTCGTCCAGAGCACAACAATACTGCAGTTCATCCTTCAAGTTCATCTTCAGAGCCTGAGGGCAGTGTGGTTGGCTCACATAAGCCAAAACCAGCCACAACACCAAGAACATCAACAACAACAAGAACAGGAGCAACAGCCCCAAAATCGGTACAGGAATGGTTCCTACAGGCAGGGCTTAAGTCCAGTGCTGAGGCAAAGGCAAAAGAGACCAAGCAAAGCGGAGCACCCATGAGCTTTGAGCGGATGGTCCAGGTCTATCTGGATCCCAAAAGAGGTTTACTTTGATCAAAACCCATTGCTGTATTGGAATGGGAAAAGACGCCAATAGCCAGTGCTCAGCAGGCTGACGATAAACTATCTGGCTTCCCTAGTCGCAAGTGTCTCTGCTGAGCGTGGTTTCAGTGCTGATGGTGCCATTCTGACAGTGTGAGGGACCAGTCTCGTGCCACAAAACTTTGAGAGGTTAACCATGATCGAAATGAATCAGCACTTTATACCACTGGATTACAGCATACCTGAAGTAGCTCAGCAGGAAGATGATTATGGCGACTCAGGTCTTGGAAATAGTGTGTTAAGTGATCTACCCCTTGGTGAACCACCAGAGTTAGAGAACGAGCTCTACTTCCCTGAACACTAGGATTTTGATGTAACTTCTTTCTTCCTTTGACGCCAAAAAAAGCCCCCAAAAGAGATATAGCTAAGGAATATTATTTACTTTAATATTTGTCTGTGTCCCTGTCTTTCTGGTTCGAATCACAAAAAATCCATCACCACCGTCTTACTCTTTTATTGCTAGATTGGAGTTGCAACTGTGTGCTGTGAGTGAAGAAGTAAGTCCACTCCTCCTGACTCGCCCTGAATACTTTTCCCTCAAGCCAAACATTTGATGTAGAATACATACAATAAGTGTGAAATGTGTGCCTGCAACGAGTCGAAACCTGACTATATATCCAAAATGATGGCATGCATTGCACGCTGAGTGATTGGTGCTTGGTGTGCTTGATGTCTACTATATTCTACACACAAAAACATGACGTGAGGCAATCTTTCTCTTTAGATGTTCAATAACAACATTCTACTACTGCAGGCAGATCCATTGTATTTTGAGTCTGGGTGAGTTTAGACTCACTCTCGACACTTTTGGTACAGAGTTGGGCACCATGACCATACCACATCATACTCGTAGTCAGAGTCAGTAGTATCGGAGATGATTTATGGAATAACCCTGGGCATGAAGTGTCCTAAAAGGTAAACAACAACACTAGACCTACATGTCTGTGTAGGGGTGGAGGTGAGTGTGGTGGTGTGACTAACAGTGGTGCATTGATTTTGTTACTTAATTTGGAAAATACTATGTTGCTGTGTGGGTATGTGTGCTCAGTGTGTATGGCTCAAATTCGAAGCTAAGTGGAGGTTGGGTGGGGGCTTGCTCCTGTTGGGGGTAACTTCTGGAAAAAGACATGATTTAGTTATCCCGCCTCTTAAAGTCTCCTTGTTGCACTCCTTAATTATGCAGTTTGACTTTTTTTTTTGATTTTTCAATATCCTTGTTGTTTTTCCATCTACATTCCAGCCTTTACCCTGCGCTATACTGGGAAAGACAACTCACACTTACCTTACCAAACCACATCCACCAGGCACCCAAGATTGATAGTTGGACGGGTGGACAGTCTAAGAAAGGATAAAGAGAAATGCAGAGATAAAACTCTCAATTTGGCAATAATTATAGTATCATTTTATTTGATTAATTTTTTCTCTTCAAACATTATGACTGTTTGTGTTGTTGTTTATCTTTGGTTATAGTTGACTCCCACAAATATTTTTTAATTGTATTTGCTATCTTTCAAAGGTGCTGTGTTTTTTATCATTCTAGTTTATTTGTTAGGGGAATACATTATTTCTAGTTTACATATGATGTAAATCATTTGTTGGGGGTTACTCAATTACTTCCCACTGCTTCTTTTGATGCAGGGACACAGCCAGGTTTGTATTGAAATCTGCTGATGGTGTAACACACCAACAGATAGATGTTGCAGCCTCACTTGTCCTAATAGTACTGTCAGTCTCTCCTCCTAGTCTATGCAGTCTGCCACTAAAACCCCTATATACTCAGAAGGGCAATACAAAAAAAAGTAGTCTCTCTCAAAAGTACAGTGTACACGCTTGCAGCGAGTGCATTGTCAATGAGTAAGGCTTATAATTTACCACCTTCTGCCACTGCTGCTGGCTCACCCTGCAGCTGTTACATATGCGGATCCTTCCTTTCTGGCGTCGCCTTTGCCGCTGGGCTCAGCAGTGGTGGTCAGAACGCAATATACGCCTCCCCCTATTCAGTTATTTTCACTGGAAAGATTGAAAATTCAATACATACACCACACACATCACTGGTTCAATTCGGGTACTAGAGTAAAGTAGACAGTATTTCCTAAAAATAATAAAATATCACCTTAGGCATTTTGTTGGTGGCAATTTTTGAAAAGCCTCTTCAGAAGAGGACAACCCAAAGGACTGAACTCAGTGGCTAGAACTATTGGTGAATCTGAATTTTTGAAACGAAAAAGAGTGACCATAGGTGCTTGTACATATGCCTCTCAAGCACATGTACAAGCCCCAATCCCCAACACAACGTCACTTATCATGACGTTGTGGTGGTGATAGGGGTTTAGTCTTATTTACAAGGCAGCATTAAGCCACATAATGTGGCTTAACACTGCCTTGTAAAATAAGGCCCACTTTCACGCGATGTTTAGCGTAAAAGGGGTGGGCAGTGGGTGTTGTGATGGGCGTTCCACTGTATCACCCATTGATTTTGACACTGCCCCCTATGTACAAGGGTAACGCACATAGGAGGCAGCACCAATAGCACACATGGAAAAGGCAAACTGCCATGGGTTGTTTATGTACAGTAAGGTCCCCCTTCCTGTAAATAAACAATCTGTAAAAAAATTCCATTTTGTGACTTCCATGTGCGCTGCATGAAGCAGCACACATAAAAGTCACAAAATGGCATTTTAGGATTGTTTATGTACAGAAAGGGACACCTTCTTACACATAAACAATTCTCCCCTGAAAGCAGACACCCTTGCACTATGGTGCAAGGTTGCCGGCGTTGGCGCTACACTAGCGCCAGTACAGGGGGGAAAGCAGGGCTGCACTGTATCCTTGTAAATATGGTGCAGCCTTGCGTTTCAGAAGTTGTGGAATGAGGAGTTAAGTCATGACGGCTAACGCCTCACTCCACCTCACTTGCACATATCCCCCTCTGTGTGCCCAGATGCTATGTACTCCCAAATTGCTACAAAAAATACATTAACCGAGTTACAAAACTATCAATTGGATATATTGCAATTTTAATAAACTTTTGCATATTACCTAAAAAAATAGGCATTTGCTGCAGAAGAACATAATGTCCTAAAGAATCAAAAGTTATTGAATTGCTGAAAAACTGGACTTGAAGGAATGTTGCTTGGAGAAAACTTGATATTTATGTGATGGTAGAAAACAGGTGTCATGTCTCTGATGTCTTGAAAAACTCAACCATAACTTTATGCCTTTGTGTGCAATTCATAACAATTTGGAAATGTATCCTATATCTCCAGAATTGACCCTTCTCAATTTATATGAAAGTATTTTCATTAAAACTATAGATCCATTCCAAACAATGATTAGAATGCAACCTAAATCTGGAAAATCTCAGTCACATAAATTAGTTTATGTACTAAAAAGGTACATTTATTTTCCTTCCTTGAGTTTAAAAAAACATTACATATCTTTCAGTGCAACACAAATTACAAGAACCTTTAGCAGTATTAGTGATTGGAGGCCCATAAAAAGACGGAGAAATTAGACAAGAATTAGTACATATTTTCTACCTTCTAAAAAACATCTACTACAGAAATATGAAGCTAAATGACTTCATATCTGCTAACCAACTACCAGTATTACATGAAAACAAGAATGAACATTTTTACAGATAACCACAAAACAAGTCAGGGCAAATACATGGAAAGGGGCGACCATTCGGTCCCCCCGAACGTATGGCAGAGTACCACGATCCCCCCGGGAAGCCATCTTGGGCGGGAGGCGAGTCTCGGCTGGTATGCCCGAAGCGGCGTAGCCGGGGCGCGCCTTTTCCCACCCTGGAGTGGGCTGGCCTAGACACTGACGCGGCCGGGCCACGCCCTCGGGGCAGGCCGGGGCGGGTTTACGCCCGCCCTGAAGATGGATAAAAGGAGCAACAAGCCAAGGAAGCATCCTCTTGTTCCTGTGCTCTGAAGCTGCACCACCTCGCTGCACGTGAGCTCGAGACGGAACGAAGAGCCAATTTTGAGCGTTATAATCTTCTTGTTTGTTTTGCAGATACTCTGTCGGAGAATGCCTAAGAAGGCGGGAAAGCGAATGACTACCGAACAGATGCTGCGTGTTCTCATGAAAGAGGTGACCGACCTAAAGAAGCGAATGGCGGAGAAAGACGAGGAAGGGGGGCCGAAACGTCCTCTGGCGGGAACAGCTCCAGGAGGAAAAGGCAAGAGGCCCAGGAGGGGAACAGCTGGGGGAGACGTCCCAGTTCCCTGTACCCCGCTCGAAGCACCCACTCCGGTCTCGGAGGAAGGAAATCCGATTCCCGTAGTGGTCACCCCCGTGTCCGGGGAGGATATGCCGCCCGAGCTGGCAGCACAATTAGCAGCGTGGTTGGGTAAAGGTAGCAAGGGCGCCATGGCTGACGACGCGCAGGTGTTGATGAAACAGCTGCGGGAAACAAGGGAAGCGACGAAGGCACCATCGCCGGTTGCGGCAGTAGAGAAACCACCTGGGTCAGGTCCAGTCGCAGATACAGCTTCCGGTTCAGGTAAGCGGCCATTGCCGATTGCGAGGGATGAGTCGGCACCCTCTCGAAGGGAAAAGTTGGGTCAACATGTCCCTCTGGCTATCAAGGAGAAGATATGGGCAGGGGAGTATATAAACATCTTCTCGTTGCTTACCGATCATTATGAGATGGAGCATGTTAAGAGTCAAAAGGAGCTCATGCACCCGAGTGTTTGGCGCGCAAAGATGGCCGCCTTTAAGGTAAATGAAAACATTGGTAATTGGGGCAAAGCATGGGGGGTTTTTACATCCATCTTGGGTGAACGTAGGCCCGAATTGCTGCCCGAATTGCCGATTTATCAATCACGGATCATGGGGTATTCAGTATCTCACGAGGGCAACCATTGGTTTTGTTACGACAATATTTTCAGAAAAGCAAAAGAGCATGATAAAAACTTAACTTGGGATTGTTATGATTCTGTGTCCTGGTCCAAAATGGAGGATTCTGGTATGTTGAAGGTGCCATTGGTAGGGAGTAACGTGGGTGAATCCTCCCGCCAATATGCGGGGACGCCCTTTCGATCAGGTACGAGTAACGACAATCACTCGAGGCCAATCGGCAACGCAGGTAAAAGGGGGGTTTGTTGGAACTTTAACAGGGGGAAATGTACTAGGCCCCAGGGGTCATGCAAATTTAGGCACGAATGTGGGGGGTGCGGGCAATCATCCCATCCTGAGTCCATGTGCAGAGCCAAAACGGGTGATAACGGGGGTAGAGGAGGCGCCAAACAGGTCTGACATAGTCCGAGGGGCGCCTTTACCTACTCCGATTGATACCATGGCAATGATTCCCTGGCTCAGTGAATACCCGCATCACGCTTCCGCTGGGGTGTTACGGGACGGATTTTCGTATGGTTTCCGCATCCCAGTGGGGGAGTTTCAGGGTATAGCAAAATGTAAAAACCAGATATCGGTCTTACAGCACACGACCGTGGTACAGGAAAAGATCGGGAAAGAGGTGGCTCGAGGTCGAGTCGCCGGTCCATTTAATGTGCCACCAGTTGCTAACTTTGTTTGTTCCCCTTTAGGGGTGGTCCCCAAGAAGGACCCGGGTGAGTTTCGGCTGATACATAATTTATCAGCCCCACGTGGTCTTTCCGTAAACGAGGCAATAGACCCGGAAGTGTGTTCGGTGCGGTACGCATCCTTCGATGAGGCCGTAGCCATATTGAATCGCCTGGGGCCCGGCGCGCTGATGGCAAAATCTGATATCGAGTCAGCGTTCCGGTTGCTCCCGGTACATCCAGACGATCAGCGTCTCCTTGGTTTCATGTTTCAGGGTCACTACTACATGGATAGGTGTATGCCGATGGGGTGCTCTATATCGTGTGCCTATTTCGAAAAGTTCAGTTGCTTCCTGCAATGGGTCTTCACAAGGAAGACGGGGTTTAAACATGTTATGCATTATCTCGATGACTTTTTGTTTCTGGGGGCAGCCGGGGATCCAGAATGTGGACAGGCTTTGACTGCATTTTGTGTCTTGATGAATCAGTTTGGCGTGCCATTGGCACCAGGTAAGACTGTGGGTCCCTCGACTTGCCTTGAGTTTCTGGGGATCGAGCTCGATTCCAAAGAAGGTTGTTTTCGTTTACCAGATGACAAAGTGTTAAGATTCAGGGCATCCTTGCAAATGTGTATAAGTGAGTCTAAGGTTAAGCTACATCAATTACAGCAATTGGTGGGACAGTTGAATTTTGCCCTAAGAGTTATACCGATGGCCCGCCCCTTTTCTCGCTCGATCGCTCAAGCCATGGTCGGCCTGAGGGAGGGTCATCATCGCACAAGGCTCTCGGCAGAGGTTCGCCAGGACATGCGCATTTGGTTGGCATTTCTGGCGGATTTCAATGGTCGAATTGTCTGGAACAAACCGGCCGTGTCCTCTGAGGAGCTAGGGCTGTGGACAGATTCGGCAGGGAGCATTGGTTTTGGTGCCATATTCGGCACTCAGTGGTCGGCACAAAAATGGCCGTCATGGTGGCATGATAGTGGTCTGACAAGCAACATTGCTTTCCTAGAACTTTTTCCCATACTGGTGGCCCTGAGAACTTGGCCCGAGGGGTTCAGAGATCACTCTGTGGTGTTCTGGTCTGATAACATGACCGTTGTTGAGTGTATCAATAGCCAGGCAGCACGATGCAAATGGATTCTGAGATTGCTCAAGGAAATTGTGTTATTGTGTATGCAATTGAATGTTCTATTTAGGGCAAGACATGTCCCGGGGGTGATGAACCAGGCGGCTGATGCGCTTTCTCGTTTTCATATGCAGGCCTTCTGGGGTTTTCTGCCCACAGCGGACCCGGTGGCAGCACCCTTTCCCGAAGCTCTCTGGTCTCTCGGTGCCCAGAACTACAGAACCTCGTGGGAGAGAGTTTAGCACCCAGGACGAGGAAGGCATATGAAGGGGCGTTCCGTTCCTATTGGGCCTTTTTGGGGGCGGCTAGAGGGGAGCTTTGGGGCCAGGAGGAGTTGGTAGTGAAATTCCTGCTGTCTTTACGTCAGGCAGGCAAATCGGTGGCTACGGCCCAGAGGCATCGGGCCGCCATTTCCTTTGTGGCCAGGGCTCATGGGATCCAGGACCCGACAGCGTCTTTCGTTGTGCAAAAAGCGCTACGTGGGTGGCAACGCCTTGAGGGTCGCAGAGTAGATGAAAGGCGCCCGATAGGTCTGGATAGGTTGGCCCTGTTATTATCTAGACTCCCTGCAACATGTTCATCCCAGTATGAAACGGTGTTATTCCGAGCCGCTTTTACGCTGGCATTCCATGGGGCTATGCGAGTAAGCGAACTAGTGGCGAGGAACAAGCAGGACGTGATGGGGGGACTGTGCCGAGAGCACGTTCAGATCAGAGGGGAGACGATGACTCTCTCGTTCGTCAAGTCCAAGACCGATCAGGGTGCGATGGGTGATTGCATAATCATACAAAGGATCCCCGGGTCCTCCATGTGCCCGGTGAGTTGTGTAGAGGAATATTTGGCACAAAGGGTGGCATCATGGGAGGGGACCTTGTTGAGACACGCTGACACCACCCCACTGACGAGGTTTCAGTTTCAGCGGGTGCTTGCGATGTCGATCACTGCTGCGGGCTTGAACCCGGGCGAGTTTGGGACCCATTCCTTTCGGATAGGGGCTGCTACAGAGGCTACAGCCAGGGGTCTGAATGTCGAACAAGTTAAACGTGTGGGGCGTTGGTCCTCCAATTGTTATAAGAGGTATGTGCGGTTGCACATGTTGTGAAGCTGTAATGATGTACTCACGCTTCTTGTTTTTGTTTGGATTCAGTTGCGCAAGCCTACGAGGCGGGGCGGACTATGCAGTCGACCCAACACCGGGCCAGCGGTCAGACTTCACCGGCTGTGAAAAAGGAGGTGTGGGTCGTGGGCCACTCATACGTGAGGCGTGCCGCGGACGTATTCAAAGCAGGTGACATGATTCACGTGGCTGGGGAATACGGGTACAGTGTGTCCTTCTACGGAAAGGGCGGACTCTGTATTTTTTGAGGGTTTGCTAGGGCGGACGAGGTCACCGCCGTCTATAATCATAGTACATCATGGGGGCAATGATTTGGTCACCACTGGTAGACGACTTCTCCTTGAGGCGATGCTTTCCACTGTAAGTTGGTTGGCGAGGAGAGTTCCAGGGTGCACGATTGCATGGTCACATATGATCCCACGAAAAGTATGGCGGGGGGCTATGTCTGTTTCTGCTCTGAATCATTCAGTAAGGAAAATTAATAACAAAGTGAGTAGATTGTTCCGTTCCAATACACTGCATTCTATTTCGCATGGTTGTATTACTGGTGACAGTATGTATTTGGGGGATGGTGTTCATTTGTCCCGGGTGGGGAACGAGTTACTCATAGGGGACTGTATAGCTTGGCTAAAGACTTTAAGACATGACCTTTAGGTAGGAGTGTTGTGGGGGGTCCGGATAGCCGGTCAACTATCCGGCCTGTGGCGGTAAGGTCATGATCGGTGAGCACTAATTGGAAGATCCCTATGAGTGGGCGTCACCCATTACGGATGGGAGCGCTCGAGGGAGGTGGCCATTGGCCCCTCAACGGGGTAGGCGGTCCCTTCTAAGGATGGGCCGCCGAAAGGAAAGGAAAGGCGGTCAAGGCCCCTTCCTGGGTAGGAGGGGCTACAGCCCCCTCCTGGAGAATTTCCCGGGGCCAGGTCATCTGCGACGGCAGATGCGGTAAGTTGTGTGGGGTTTGGGGGGGGTCTACGCTACCTTCTAGATACCTCACACGAGTCCTCGGACGACCTTTAAGTGGCGTCGAGTTTATTGGGGCCCCCGTCAAGTCAAGGGAAATTGGTAGTTGCACTCGAGGTACACCTCTGTGCGGTCGCCCCTCACAAGTGAGGGGGATATTTCTGGTTTAGGGATCTTGACACCGGTTACGACCTTGCCGTTGGCCCTTAAACGTTAGGATGTACAATTTCAAAATTTCAAGTTAAATGTTTTGTAGGATGTTAGTTCGGCTAGGAGAACCTTTGTATTAGAGAATATGTTAAGGTTAGCCAAACATCGCAATGTGGTAATGAAATTGTACATAATATGAAACTGTTATTTTAATGTTTTAATTTTGTTTCATATTTTAATAAATACGGCCGGGAGGGTCACTCCCTCCCGTCTTCCAAAAGTTCAGAACTGTTTCCGGTTTCCCATCCTTGGGGATTGTGTTGAGAGGGGGTGGCGGGTATCTCAGCCATATGGAAAGGGGCGGCCATTCGGTCCCCCTGAACGTATGGCAGAGTACCACGATCCCCCCGGGAAGCCATCTTGGGCGGGAGGCGAGTCTCGGCTGGTATGCCCGAAGCGGCGTAGCCGGGGCGCGCCTTTTCCCGCCCTGGAGTGGGCTGGCCTAGACACTGACGCGGCCGGGCCACGCCCTCGGGGCAGGCCGGGGCGGGTTTACGCCCGCCCTGAAGACGGATAAAAGGAGCAACAAGCCAAGGAAGCATCCTCTTGTTCCTGTGCTCTGAAGCTGCACCACCTCGCTGCACGTGAGCTCGAGACGGAACGAAGAGCCAATTTTGACCCACCCACCAGCCCCTGAGGACAGCAAGTGGTTTTGAATAAAGTTTGATGTGATAACTCTTTTGTTTTGCAGGTACCGGATTATTATCATGATAACTTTGAATATGCAATAAAGAAATGGTCAATTGTGGTATGTTTTGCAAATAAAGTAATCCTGCTCTAGTGTTGATCAGTAGCATGCTTTAATAAAGTGGTTGCTTTTAACTGTCTTTTAAGTAATTTAGGCATTTAGTTTAGAACTGTCGTATTTATTTTGGACGGGCGGTAAGGTCATGATCGGTGAGCACTAATTGGAAGATCCCTATGAGTGGGCGTCACCCATTACGGATGGGAGCGCTCGAGGGAGGTGGCCATTGGCCCCTCAACGGGGTAGGCGGTCCCTTCTAAGGATGGGCCGCCGAAAGGAAAGGAAAGGCGGTCAAGGCCCCTTCCTGGGTAGGAGGGGCTACAGCCCCCTCCTGGAGAATTTCCCGGGGCCAAGTCATCTGCGACGGCAGATGCGGTAAGTTGTGTGGGGTTTGGGGGGGGTCTACGCTACCTTCTAGATACCTCACACGAGTCCTCGGACGACCTTTAAGTGGCGTCGAGTTTATTGGGGCCCCCGTCAAGTCAAGGGAAATTGGTAGTTGCACTCGAGGTACACCTCTGTGCGGTCGCCCCTCACAAGTGAGGGGGATATTTCTGGTTTAGGGATCTTGACACCGGTTACGACCTTGCCGTTGGCCCTTAAACGTTAGGATGTACAATTTCAAAATTTCAAGTTAAATGTTTTGTAGGATGTTAGTTCGGCTAGGAGAACCTTTGTATTAGAGAATATGTTAAGGTTAGCCAAACATCGCAATGTGGTAATGAAATTGTACATAATATGAAACTGTTATTTTAATGTTTTAATTTTGTTTCATATTTTAATAAATACGGCCGGGAGGGTCACTCCCTCCCGTCTTCCAAAAGTTCAGAACTGTTTCCGGTTTCCCATCCTTGGGGATTGTGTTGAGAGGGGGTGGCGGGTATCTCAGCCATATGAGCACTATAGTATACACCAACTGCATTCTAGAGATATGATGGGAGATACATTAGAACTCTATCAAATGAGAGAAGCTACAGGATAGCAAATTATTATCTGGGAAAACAACAATAGAAGTAAGATGTTTTCCACATTTATTTCCAACTGGAAAAGTAGGCAGATAGGATATTCACCCTGTTTAAATTTCTGCTTTCAAATATCGCTCTACAAGACTGTATTCTAACTGTATTCTGAAGATCCATATTTTCGGTAAAACATTGATTATATATTCATTTCATTATATGAAAGTAAACTATCCGTGACATTTTATGCTGTTGCACATGTGATGGGAAGTGGAACAGGATGCACTAATTTGCAAAAATATCTATATGTGCAAAGTGTCCTCAGCTAATATCTGTAGAATAGCCATATACAATTTTTGAGCATCTTGCTGTTCATTAATGGAAAACTGAATTATATATGTACATACATCTGCTATATCTCGAATAGCACGTGTAGAGCGACTTTTGTGTTTTTATGACTGAATTAAAGAATACAGATTTGTTAAGCATTTTAATAAAAGGGTATGGCTGTTTTGAAGGGTTTTCTGCACAAAGTAGGAAGCAATGACAAAAACTACAAATATAACTTGATCAACATTATGGCATGTCAACTAGCCACAAATAAATATTGGTTCCAAATACATAGAGAACCATGATGTATGTTAAGAAATGTAGGACCTTTTACTTGGTTTCTCACTTTGAGTTTTGCTGATTACTTATGGGATGATTTATACACTTTTCTAATCAATAATCTGCCAGATGTTGCCTTCAAAACAAAAAGTTCTTTAGATCCTGCAAAATGTTTGCAGATATTATAATCACAATTTTTAAGCTATGCTGAAATACTTAAAAAACGAACATGGAGAGGTAGTTTCTTATTTTGGGAGAAAAGAGTACCAACCAAGAGGGGCATCTCATATTTATATGCTTCTGTGGATTAAAGATGCCCCAATATATAACTACGACTTAGATGAATAGATGGTAAGTTTCACTGAACAATATGTCACTTGTGAAATCCCGAATATAGACAGACATCCAAAACTCCTTGAATGTGTTTTGAAATTCCATAGTTATAAATGTGGACATTACTGCTTGCATAAAGTTACAGATCATAACACTGCACCAAGTGTTGTTTTGGTTTTCCAAAGGGATGATTCAACAATATTATGTCTTCCATTAGGCATGTTGTCAACTGGAAGTCTCCTAAAAAAGACATATAATCTAAAAATCCATAAACAATGACTACAACCCTTTAATACTACAAATGTGGATTGCTAACATGGATATTAAGGTTTTGCTGATTATTTATAGCTGTTGCATGTTGTGTCACTTCATATGTTACAAAGGAAGATAAAACAGATAAGAAGACAGTGTGGGAAGAGATATCTTCAGAGCACTCTTTAACAAAAAGGCTATATTGATTTAGCCTTCAAATGCAATCTTATTGAGAGGTGAATAGCTATGAGGCATGTGACTGTTTAAGTTTATCAAATTTGTACTCTAAATCTAGAGCCATTATATAGCTCACCTTAAGATTGTCATTATCATGACAACGAGATTTTAAAGTTTGATTGAAATTGAATATCTTGCTTATTTTGAACCAGAAAGAAATACGAGGCATATTATCAAGGACGGCGTAAAAAATTATCTCCAGTTTAGCGGCAGACCACACCTGCTAAAGTGGCAATAATGGGCTTGATAATGTGCCCTTGAAAATTCCAATAGAAGTCCATGTTCTGGCGTGAACATGGGCTTCTATTGGAATTCTCCAGGGCATATTATCAAGCCCATTATCGCTGCTTTAGCGGCATTTTTCTGCTGCTAAACCGGTGATAATTTTAACACCGTCCTTGGTAATATGCCCCGACATTCTTAAAACCCTAACAGAAGTCCTTTTCTGAGACATTTATGTCTTTATGAATTTGCTCAGTTCTACATATACAGAACTTAGGTTGCTGAAGATGTGGACGAAGGCAAATTTAAAGTAATACAAATGAATGGCTGCTTAATTTAATATTTAAACCAACACTAACAAATCATAGAAACCTCACTTGTGAAAATAATTACCAACAAAATGTATATTTCTATACACGTCCACAGTTTTTTAAACCATGGCAAAAAGAGGAAGAATTATTTGGAACATCTGCATCCTATGAAGAATTGTTTTATGAATACAAAAAGTACATTACTATTCTGCATTTTCAAAATTACCCTAAAATTTTAGATAAAGAAATTGTAGAAGACAATAAAATACAATTTAAAATACTATGTGATACTGCTACAAGTTATAATACTTCAAGTCCCAAATCTCCAGACACCCTTGGAAAATCACATGTTGGTCCTGAAGCTACTGCTGCTATTGGTTAAATAGAACTTTGCAATGGGTAAAATTCAGAAAGTTGTTGAAAATCTACAATACATGATATCAAAATGGAATAATGAACAACTTACCATATTTAGCAAAATTAAAGAATGTGTATTTCATGGAATTCAACATGACCATGGTTAATTTCAAAGTACAACTTATGAACCAACATTGCAATATATCTGAGGCCAAGTTGGTACAGGCAAACATTTTCTTATAAAAGCAATGAACACTTACATACATAAAGTTACTAATTGTAATTTATCACGAATTGTTACAGCTCCTATAGGGTTGGTTTGCAGGAAATTTTATAAAAGGAATTACATTACATCGTCTACTAGTACTACTGGTTGAACATGATAACGTGACAGTGGTTCCTGTCAAGAACTGTGCAGAGTTCTAAAACAGTTATAGGTTTGTGTTAAAGTAGATGTTAGCATTGTGACTAATTTAATAATGACTTTTGTTCACTTACAGATGACTGAAATACTAAATGCATCTTATGGCAATTTGTTTGGAGATTTTCTGCAACTTACGCCTGTTACAGATGAGACAATTTTTAGGACTCTTTTACAGAAAGAAACTTGAAATTTAGTGTGAAACATAAGGAATGTTAACATTTGGTTGAATCTTACCTATAAAGAACTAACTCATAATATGAGACAAGCCAATGATGAGGAATATGCTAACATATTGCAAGATATTATGCTACAAATCATAAGTAAAGAGGGAAAGGGTATGCTTCTAGGAAGAACTATTTCTACTTTATTCCAAATTCTACATCTCCTGGACAAATTATGCATCAACTTCTTTTACAGAGATTACCTGTTGTGCATTTGATGGTTATGGAGTAAACATTCCAATTAGTAAAGTGCTATCAACAGAATTATTAACAATGGTGAAATTTGTGTCACATACTGTAGGATTTCAAAAAATACTTCTCTCTATTTAAAAATAGTTCTGGTATTTTATTCAGAAATTAGGATGTGGAACATGGACTTGTAAATGGAGCTATGGGACACTTACTAGATGTTGTTTACTATGAATGCAATAACAACATATAATACATTATTTTTAAGTTTGACAATATACAAGAACCTACAAAAATTAGCAGAGGGTTTGCAAGGTTTTTACTTATTACAGATTTATATATTTGCAGAGAACATTTTCCTATTTAGTGTAGTAGTCTTACCAGTACATGCAACATAAAAATGAGGAGGAGGCAAGTTCGGATGAGAAGATCAGGGTTTATTTTCCTGCAGTAAGAAACTCAGCCACAGGCATATGTCTCAATCCCACTACCTTAAAACTCTCATCACATTTTGAACTATAACGTTCTAACATGCAACACACAGAGAGGGAAGAAACCAAGCATCATATGGTGGGGAGACGAGACGAAAGCCCCAATGCAGATAAAATGGAATGATGAATATACCAAATTTAGCTTTTGCTGTGACAATACACAAATCGCAAAGATTAAGCTTTGATTACTCATTAATTAATACTCGACATACTGTTTTCAAAGAGGGTATGGAATACGTTGCTTTGTCACGTGTGGCGATATTAGCGAGACTATATATAATTGACTTTAATGAGACAAAAATTAATGCAGACCCTACTTGTGTGTATTAATGCAATTGCTTGAGAAGAACATACATTCCTTTTTTGGGAGATATCCAGTTATGTCAAAACCTAAAATGTATATGAAAATAACTTTTTTACATTAATGAAACGGAGCTCTATAAACAACCTTGTCAGAAAAAGCTGAAAATAAACAATATGGAAATTGTAGGATTTCAAATTAGTAATGATAATGTCATTAACTGCTACAGCAATGTTATTGTAAATCTTTTTAAATTAGCTTCAGTAAGAGAACTACTCTTACAAAACAGCCATACACTTTTAATCAAATGCTTGACAAATCTGTATACTTTAATTCAGTCAGGAAAACACATATATCATTGTACATGTGCCATTAGAGATATATTATATGTATTTAAAGGTACCATTCAGTTTTCCATTAATGAACAGCAAGATGCTCAAGAATTTTATATATGTCTCAACTACAGATATTAGCTGAGGACGCTTTGCCTCATATAGATATTTTTGATATTGGGAACATGAATGGTTAAATTGCTTCAATGCAGTTCCAGCACGCACAGACTTTGAACAATTAGTTTACATTTTAACTGCGGACAATCAATCAACTTCTTTAAAAATTTTATATATGAATCTGCACACTCAAACTTGTGTTCCAACTGTAAATCACAGGTTGTCTCAAAACTTTGTTTAACTATGGTGAATAAATATATAATTGTAACGATTTAAAGAAGCACTGAGAATAACACCAAAAGTAATACCTTAGAAACAGAATTTGCAATCTCAAAGACTTCTATTTTTGATTGACCTTACACTTGTATTGCCATTATTGTCCATCATGGATAAACAACCGTTTCCGGAAACTATATGATACATTTTAAGAATAAAAATGGATAGAGAGGATGTGGTGACACCAAGATTGACCAAAATCTTTCATTACTATAGGTTTATAGAAAAAGGAAACTTTTGAAAAAACACAGTGGGTTTTTTCACACTCCATTTAATTTATGTTTTTACCCAGTGGTTTACCCAGTGTTTCATTATGATTATGAGACTATGGTCATCTTCACCTCATTTGGTGCTCAGTGAAGGTTTATGTTTGTAAAACTAAATGTAATTACTATCATTTATGAAATATCTATAATAATGTATACCTACATTGCAATACAAATATTAGAAATTGTACATTTGACACCCGTAACTTACTTCAAATAAGTGGAACAATACATTTGTGCTCCCCAAGGGGTACCACTATAATTAAAGTTACCATTCCCATATCTTTTTGTTCACTATTTTCTCCTAATATGTATGTAGTACGCCTGTTTAGAAAAACATTTACAATACTAATCAACTCTTTATTGTAATGAAAACTAAAATACTTCTATTTCCTTTTAGATTTATTTTGTTAATGTTTTTTTATTTCAACTACAAGTCAACATGACCAACAATAAAAAAATAAGACAATACAGAACATAAAAGTGGAGTTGAAAAGATGATTAAAAAAAACATTAAAAACTGAGGATTTTCGGTAGGGCACTGGTGAGCAATAGCTAGATCCCTGTGAATGTTCAAGTCCCTCTCCCCCAAAGCTATCAATGTCTGGCAGTATAAACAGCGCATAGCAGTACTGGTGTAATGCTCAACCACATGCTGGTCTTGCCTCAGCTGGTGCACTGCCACCACAGACCCAGGTGGTGGAACTGAAGGTGCAGTAGAGAAACTAGATGCCCCTGGCACAGTACTGTGCACAGCCGAGGTCAATGATGCATCCTTAATATTGACAGGTTTCTCAGCTCTAGTACTATGCTCAAGTTCACCCAACTCCAACTATCTTTTTCATTCAGCCTGTGCCAAATGTGTGGAGTGAATTGCTTGGAAATGCTTTTGCCTCTCTGTTGTACCCAGCGCGTATTGATGACCACTCCCACACAAAATTACTTGGAACATAAGATGCATGTCATATGCCACATGTTCACCTTCTTCTCTCTGGCAGGTAAGGTGAAACACTGGCAGACTATTAACACCTTCAGTTACCTTCTTATTTAAAGCTCTTTCTCCTACTTGGCAATGGCCTGCTCTTCCTCTTCCATTGCAGCCTAAAGCCCCTCAATAGGCTCACCTTCTTCTGCCCTACATTTTGCAAATAGTTTCTTCTTGTAATGTTCATAAATAAATTGAAAATATTTTCCTCCATTGCTGTGCCTCTACACCACACCCATGCTCAACAGGAAATACAAAACAATAAATTGCAGCTTTCAATGTGTCCGATGGTAAAACCATTCTAGCCTATCACAACCTTTCTTTTAATTGCCTAGTACCGCTGTACCACCAAAAATAAAAACCACAATACATAAAACTAAACACCTGTAGAACGTACACCCCCATTCTATTATATTTTAATATTTATATTAAAAGTTACAATTGTAAATATTTCTATTTACACCATACACTTTATGAATTAGGCTGCAATAATGAAGCCCAATATTGGCAAAATAAAGCAAATTCAATTTTGCTATATTAAAAACTATTTCCCATAGTCTATTTCACATATTGCTAAGCTATAACATTTTTCTTCTCGCCACACTCATACTATTTTTTAAAACAAATGGTTATTAATGGACAATTGTACAAAAAAATTTAAACCTTACAAAGACTTCTCACATTTCTATAATATATGTTTGTATTTAAATTTTGCAAACCCGAATTGATTCACAATGGCTTCAACCACTATCAGCAACACATAGGAAACACAACAGTATTTTTCCTGTAGTCTCTGGGATGATTCTTTCTAACGTTAAGGTTGAAGCCGTGGCTGTGATGGGTTGTCAATGCCTTTCCGCGCTGCCTGACCTTGATCAGAAACTTGAGTTGCCGATTATTATTGCAGATGTTTATATGTCCTTGAGACTCAATAATGTGGGGTCAGACCTTCTCCTTAGTCTCAGGGTAGCTACCTCCTGTGAAGGAGGAATGTCCAGTCTTTCCTAAAAATACAAGAAACAAAAATAAACAGCAAAAGAAGCCTAGGTTGGTTCACTGCCACCGGACACTTCTGAACATAGATATGAATTATGTGATCGGTCTAAGATTAAAACTCCTGAGAAGTTTCAGGTTCCTAATCCTCATTCTCCGCGTTCATTTTAGGAATCGTCTCATCTACAGTACCACAGGGAAGGATGGCAAGATTGCAGACAAGGCGAGTCTACGCAACCCCAGCGCTCTTTTGACGTGAAGGTAAAGAGAGAGGAACCACCTCCATATAGAGCTCTGTTCCAGAAGAAGAAAGTTACCGCTTTAACAGCGAAGTACGCCCCAGATGCACTCAGCACTCAGAAGTGTTATTCGAGATTGCCTATGGAGTGTAGTGTAGCCCTTGTGTTTTTGAAGCACGTATAGTGCCACTTTTAAATGAAATTGAGCCTGATGCATTTTCCTTTGTCAATGACATATACCTGACAGGCGATGAATTGAATCCCCATCTTGCACAAGTGGATCGCATCATTACACGATTTGCAGCTCTGGGCTACAAATTCAATTTTGAGAAAGTACATGTTACATTTCTGGCCGTTCTCTTTCTTGGCTATGAACTGAACAATAGAGAAGTGTGCTCTATTACAACCATCTTCTATTGCTTACTAGGCTCTCTGTATCAAACATCTTTATGCTTTGATATACCCATCCTTTTCTGCTTCCTCTTGGCTTCCATAACACACTGCTGTGCTGTGTACATTGTAGCCTGATTTACTTGCAACATAGTACTTACAAACTAGATTAAATACTACAAATTTGGTCATCTGGATTCTCCCCAAAGCGATCTGTTTCACTTATGTGACTTTTAATGAGAGTGACACAGTCCAAATTGCTTACAAATCGCATCTATATGCTCCTGACGAATTGCATTTTTCTTCTACTTGAAAAACTTCTCACAGCTGTGCAGACGGCTGTTCTGAAAGAACGCCCTCTGGCACAAGGTAAATTCATGTTTGTCATTTCTCCTGTGTCCGCCCTCGAGGCAGTCACAAAAGCTAGTGTCCCTAATTCTAAAGCTCTACATCCTCGTTGAGTTCAATGGGCTACGTCATTGATATCAGTTGATGTCAGTTTTGTTTTTGACCCTTCTCTGCAAACACAATAATAATTTATTCAGTATGAACATGTTCACCCTTCCTCTGTATGAGTACAAAATTCTCATTTACACTGATGGTTTAGCTCATTGGTTCTGAGCAGACTTATTCGGCAGCTTGTGCTATTGTCGTGGCTACAATGAAAAATTGAGTTTTTACATCTACCTTGGTGAACACACACAGTCTCTTGGAGACTGCATGGCCCTGTTTGTCAAATTTTGTACACTCCTGTTGGCTCTTGAATATGCTGATCTTGAATAACCCATCCTTGTCATGTGTGATTCCTGTTACTGTGTACAGTCTTTTAACGACAATTTGTTTTTTGGGAACAAAACGATTTTCGGGATTCTAACAGTAGCAAAATCTTTGGGTTCTGGTTTCCCCTTGCACATGTTGTATATATGTTAGGATATTAACATGTGGCAGCTCACAATGTTGTTAATAACGTGGCTGATGAGGCGGCCAAATTTACAGTAGCCACAGTTTGAGTAGCTGATGTTACTCGTTTCATGACTAAAATTGACAATTACATTTCGGAGGCTATTGCCAAGACTAGGGAAGGCACTCCTTTTCCACATAGTTTCCCTTCACGCTATACTTATCAGTTAACTACTGACAAAGTTCCTTTTGTTTCAGTTCCTACAATTGGTAATCACTTGATTCCCAACCTTCACCACAGACATTCTCTTATAGTGGCCGCTCATTAAGGCATGGCTTCGGCACACACAGCAGTTGTGGCTACAGTTTCTCTTTTACAAGAATGCTATTGGTGATGCAGGGATTTATGCCTGCGGCACTTACCATTCAAGACCAAGGTCCGGCTTTTGCCTCTAAGGCTTTCTGTTATTTAATGAAGTCGATGGGAGTGCAGGTGTATGTCTTGTCTCCATATCGTCCCGAGGGCAATTCTGTTGTGGAGCGGATGAACTGGACTTAAAACAATCTTTAACAGCAAGGGTAGTAGATATGAATCATGGCTGGTTGACTCACCTCTGTGGGGTTCCATGTGCTCTCAATAATCTCATAAGAAGATCTCTAGGTGGACAGACCCCATACAGAACGATTTTTGGTATCAAGATGTTTGTTCGAGACCTTGAAGGTCTAGACATTACGGCAACTGCCACATCATTTGACGTCTATATCCACTGTGCTGTCTTACAGGATCTACAAAAGTGTTGTGATACACAGGCAAAATCTAATTTGTCGTTGACTTTACCTGAAGGATCAGCTGTTCTGATTCAAGTTTTGGGCTTGCTACCTAAAGTTGATGATCTGGTTCATGAAAAGGTAGTGATCACAAAAAATGTGGTCCCTCCTACAGTGTTCCTGTACTAGGGCTTGGCCTCCAGGGTACGTACACAAACTGTGATTTTACTTCCTTTGCCTGAATATAACAAAAATCATTGTGTTTCAAATGAAAATTGAACATGTCAAGTCTCACCATATGGCCATTACTGAATGGTATGCGTCAGGGTGTCCCATACAGGATATTTCTTTACAGTCTGTGAGCTCTGTTCTGTCTGATTCTTCCCGGCTGCCAGGGAGGGATATTTAGCCTTCAACTGACCTGGTAACTGTTTTATCTTCTACACCCTCCACAAAGGAAATGCTCCAATTGAGTCCGCCACAGGAGCACAAGCCTCAAATTCAAACCCAGAATCCCAGCCTTCATTGTTTCAACTGAGTTGCACTGGTTATTATAACAATCAAGAAAATTGTTCTTCAAACAAATCTTTGTTTTCTTCAGATGTATTGCCACCACCAGTGAAAAGTTGTGAATTCATATCTTAGTTAAAACACACTTATCTGGTTCCACCTTGGACGCATGTCTGGACCGTGTTTTCAATGGTATTTCGATTCATGTGGACTCGATTTGTGAATATTCTTTTCTTTTTGATTAATGGCCACTACCTACCAGAACATTCCGCTGTAGAACTTGTCGATGTGGTGTTGGCTGCACTCTCATCTTCACACATAATGAAAATAGACCAGCCCCTTGTGAATCTTTCAGCAGTTCCAGTCACTGATGGAATTGTTTGGGCTAAAGTACCATTCAATGTATTTAGTCCTATGGAGACCCTACAGATACCATATGTATTCTGTGTTTCTATGGGTGATGTCATAATAACTGGGATATATTCAGATGTTTGGGATGTAAATGCTGTGGATTTGATGTTTTCTGAATTGCAATATTACACTATTTTTGATGTTGAAGATTTATATTTGAATTGTGCTAAATATGCCGATTTATTCTGCTATTAATATTATGATCATAATTTTCTGCACAGAGAAAATGGACAGCGTCCCCACATTAACTAAACACAATAGGAAAATTGCCCAACTCCAACTCCATCACAGGGTAGTTCTAACACACAAAAAACTAAGTACAATTATTTAACCGGTTATAACCTTTCTGGTCCGTAATCACATTATTTAAGATTGCCTTCCAATCTTTAAAAAAAATACATGCTTACTCAGACCAAGTTAATTTATGCCTCTCATTTAATTGACCTATTAGCCCTCAAATGATTTGATTATTGGAAAGACAATATTGATTTGAAATCAGAATGGGTACCAAATCCTGGCAGGTTCAAGTTATTGATTCCATGCATGTCTTATACCTGCTCAAATCATTTTTTTAATGACACGATCCAACAAACTACTTGTCTAGGGTTAGCTCAGATTAAATAATTGAATCTTCCCTATTTGACAATTGCCAATCTTATACCAATTACACTGCAGACCAGCTAAATAGCATGCTACAAAATGGTACATTTAACTCCACTACTATATCCCAATCTGGATGGTTGTTATGGCATCTGTACACAAATGTTTGTCATTCTCGTTTCGTGAACACTACTTCAGCGTTTACATTAAATAGACCTGATCCATGTTACCCACATTCCAACACTGTTACTACTTATTATGTCAACAATGGTTAGTACATTCCACATTGTCTGCCATGAACCAGCATCTCTCACTTCTATCAAAAGACATACACCTTTCTGATTTCCTTTTGAGTGCAAAACCCCCTAGTTCTAAACAATTTGTTTATGCTGCATATAATGAGCTTTGGAAATCGCCACAAATGGAAGCTGCAGTGCGTTTATATCAAATTGATCAAGACAATTTAGACGACGTGCTTGCTGTTGTCGACAATTTCATTATAATCTACAAATACATCATCATCTTATATTTATACTTTAGATAATATTGTGTCTTCTGCCATTGATATTGTACAAAATGAAGTGTCTAACTTGTATCATGGTCAAAATCAACTTAGATTGGTTAAGCAATTTGGGTGAACACAGCAGACATTGCAAACACTGAAATTAAGTGTATACCTTGGCATTACAAGAATGTCCATTCAATTTAACACGTAAAGAGCAATTAATGGCAATGAAATATGCAAGTTATACAATGCTACATATAAAAAACTTCTATTCACTGTAGCGGAAACTAATTCTAAAGTTTGGTCAATACGCTGGGTTATCTCGTTGCCCATCTCGATGTTTCAATTTACTGCCTCCATGAAACACTTCCCTATAGGTAGATATAAACCCCTTGGGAGCAGTTACATACGTGAGTTATGGTCCCTTTCTTTTACATATTGTTGTCAACGGGCTGTTAGAGAAGTTTTTCTAACGAAATAGTGGTGCGATTCAACTGCTGGCCATCCCCTTGTCTGTCAACAAGTAAAAATCCACGGTGCCTGTAATCTTTCTGTCCCTAATTTGGCTTGTTATTTAAAAGGAACTCTGGTTCCCACTATTATTCCCACCATCACATTGCTTTTAAATGGTTGTTGTCCTGTTCTTAATAATCATGACTGTTGCAGTCTGTGTGCGGGAATCCTGTACATGGTGTCTGTTAGCCATTTAGTTATTTGTTGCAATAACATTCTCTTTCCCCCTCCACATGGTAATATTGATAGTTCATTGTGGCCTTCCATTCCGACCCTGAAAACAGATTTCAATCTGCTAAGCAAACTCAAAGTGCTATTGTTTCAACAAGAAGTTGCTTTTGTTTCCGCTTGCAAGACCTTCAAATTGCAGATGGCAAGAACTTCTAGTGAAATACAATAATTACTGACAAAATTCTCCTTACATTTTGGGGAATACATTCATCAAATATTTAATGCATCTGATACTTCGGACCTGGCACACTTTTTAAACTTTTGGGCTCCGGCCTTGTGACTTTTTGTCAGACTATTTTTGGAGTAATACCAGCTTTAATGCATTCTATTTTTCTAGCGTATTTGGTTGGTTCACTCTGCTGCTCTTCTTGATTTGTGGCATCATTGTGATGTTCCTTCTATTCTGCAACGTCTTCTCCATCTGTCGTCCTGCCTGGACAGGCATTGTTGCAGCTGTATCATGAGCATATGCTACAGATTTTTGGGATGGTGCCTCTCTGTGCATTGGATGCCGAATTTTGCCTGACCTGCCAATATGCTTATTTCCAGTGTGCAACTGGTGTTTCATTATATCCTGCACCCGTTTCAGTGGGCCCTGGATGTCTGCCTGGTTACCCATCTTATTCTGCCCTGTATTTTGAACTTTTCCTTGGGTATGTGGCTTGTACACAACCTAGCGTTGGTGCGGGTGGCTGATGATGGTCCTTGTGCATCTGCACAGCATTCCTGGATCTCAGTTTCATCAAAGTTCACACACTCCCTTGGATGGTTCTATCGACAACAGGAAATGAGGAGCATGTTTGTTCCTTTTACGTGTTCAATTGGACGCCAGTTATTTCCAACTTGGAAGGTTCAGATATGTTACTGGAATTGATGTTGTTCTATTTGGCATCCTACAGCTTGGGACCCGGTGATGCACTGTTATTGGATATATTTTTGTGCACAACAATTCCATCGAATTCTGCAAAGCACCTTTTTGAGACAATCTTGTGCAGCAATTTCTTTCGCACTTTGGTCATGCATATCATTTGATTTCAGTCATCATTCATTACTACTGTCCTGACCAAGAGGAGGGTGTCACAAGTACAGTGCAGGCCCATTGTCGTTTTTCCTATGTTAGCATGAATGTGTTGCGTACGTTACTCTGCAAATATATGTTGCTTTGTGCCACAATGAAAAATGTAAATGTACTTGTAAAGCGCATTAATACCCCAACTGGGGTGTCCTGGCGCTGTAACGCATACCTCTGTGGAACCCTTCCTGGCTTTCCCCTGTGAAATGTCCACTCCTGGGCACCCCCAAGGTGAAGCCAGGCATCCCAGCGCTGTTGGGGCCGTTGTGAAGATTAAGCAAGCTATTGCCCAGAGTTGCAGAGTGGGACCCATGATTAGAATAGGCACCGAGGCGAGCATTATCAAGTCTGAGGAAATTGAGCCCAAGACCCGCCGAGGCGGGAATTGAACCCTGGTCCCAGGCCAGACCTCTGCATCAGGGTCTGCCGCTCTAACCATTGAGCCACACTTCCCCACAATGTACTTTCACACAGATCACGCTATTGTTTTTGCGTTCTGTTCTTTCCTGGAATTTAGTGTGAAAATGTAGACATTGTTGAACAACAATGACCCTTGTTATTCTCTTTTGGTCAGGCCCTAGCACCTAGACAAAACACACAAATGCAGCTGTTGTTTGGGAACACGCACTTCTTGTCATATAGGTGTGCACAGATAGGTAACACACACTTGGAGAGGGACCTTTCCAGGGAAAAGATTGTGACAGCACCTGAGATGTAGAACGCTCATCTGTGTATACTGAGGTGCAGGGTCTGCTGCTGACACCTAGAGGTCTTCTGATATATAATCATTTTTCTTCTGTAGAAGGGGAAGGAGGTTAGGCTACACTGTCGCATAGAATGACATCTCCATTTTGTGGACTAGTATGAGTGTGTGGGTGAAAGGGTGTGTCCTGTAACCACGATTCCTGAGAGGGTCGAGATTGTTGTGTTCCGGGGTGTCCAATCACCGGTTCCCCTGTAGGTGAGTAGGAGGGCAAGTGAGACACTATAGCTAGTCGGTCCTGGGCTCATGGGTACTCAGATGGTAGGATGACTCAGTCCCTGCCTACTAAGGTTCCATGATCCTAAGCATAGTTCTGTGATTCATCAGAATCCCTGCAACACACCATATTTACAAGGCCGTGCAAAGCACCACAAAGTGGCTTTGCATGGCCTTGTAAATATGGGCCTGCACACATCACCACAGGAATATCAAAAAAGTGACACTCGGATGGAGCTAGGGGATTATAATAACTATACCTTTAAGTATTTGTGTAAAATGGAAATAGGGCTTGGTGTGACTCCTCTGCTAAGGTGGAGGAGCGTCGCCCCCCAACTTCCAACAGAAAAAAAATGATAAAAACGCAACGTTAATAATGTTATATTATTATCATTTTCTTCTTCTGTATTGAGCAAGCCAGATTGGGGTGGGACTGGGCCTGTCATAGGGAGAGGGAAGAGGAATGTTTGCTGCTACACCATAAGGGTGCATGACAGATTGGCTGGCCGTTTTGGGCCAGCCTAACCATCATGTTCTCCACTAGCTGTATTGCACAGCCTGGGTGGAGAACATGCACAGCCTCTCAGTCCCCATCTAAGCACCAAATCACGGTACTCAGACCAATCACAACACTACTGACATAGTGACAGCAGCATTGTCATTGGCTTAGAAGAGCCTGAATGATGCCAGGAGCCAGGAGAACAGCAAGGACAGTGAAGAGGCTTTGACTGGCGATGACTAGATAAGCCTTCTCTTGTTTTCTAACCCCCCTCCCCGCCTGCGCCCTCACCACCATTTCCTACCAGCCGCCACTGATTGGCGCATTGCATCTGAGGTGTTACTGTGAACTAAGTGGTCCCTGTGAAAATATTTGTTCTGCAAACCTCCGTTTTTAAAGTTGCAACTGCATTACTATTATTTACATACCCAATCACCAGCCTTCCATAGTATTTAGTGTGGATGTGCAACGTCGATTGGTCATCAGTCCGTACCTGTTCAGATGTTCCTGATTGAGAATATGGCAAAAAAAAAACAAGACATACATGCAAAAAATTGCACTCCAAAGTTTGGTGCATAAATTATAGAAATACAGCTGCAGCTGTTCATACCGTTTTTTGCACAGGCACACGTTGCTATTGATATGGATGTCTGCCAACTGTTTAAAGTTGAACGGGAGCAAGACCGAGGTGCTCGTGGTAGGGGGTGTACCGTCGGCGTGGTCATCGGCGCGGTGGCCACCTTGCTTGGGGGAAGCTCCCGCTCCCTGCCGTGAGGCCAGGAATTTGGGCGTGTGGCTCGACAGGGACCTCACCTTTGGCCCACATGTCGGTCGGGTGGCGGGGGTATGCTTCAGTGTTCTGAGAGCCCTCAGGAAAGTCTTAGACCTGCTTCCTATTTCAGCACGTCAGACGCTGGTGCATGCCTTGGTCACCTCCCGACTTGATTACGGGAACCTACTCTATCTGGGGGCCACAGGCAGGGTCATTGGTCATCTGCAGGTTCTTCAAAACGCGGCAGCGCGGCTGGTCCTCAGACTCCCCAGGAGGGCATCTGCCAAGCCAGCCCTGCGAGCGCTTCATTGGCTCCCTATTGAGAGGAGAGTACAGTTTAAGGCCCTTGCCACTTGCCACCGTATTTTGAATGGCAAGGCACCTCTCCCGCTTCAGAGCCTAATAACCTACTATGAGCCTACACGCAGCCTCCGGTCCTCGCAGACCGGGCTGTTAAAAGTACCTAGAATTTCTAAAGCTGCATGGGAGGCAGATCCTTCAGATACCTTGCCCCCAAATGCTGGAACAATCTGCCACTGGAACTTCGGCTTGAATCTTCCGAAATCCAGTTTAGAAAAAAACTTAAAACTTATCTGTTTCAGTAGATAGCTTGGTTGGGAGGAGGGGGGACAGTCACTCCACTTGTCATAGCGCGGGGACACGCCAGTGGCGTAACCAGGCGCTTAATAAATGTCCAATAATAACAATAATAATAATGGCCCTTAAACATTTTAATACATTAATGTGTGCAGTGTTACCCTATCGAATTAGATGCTTTTACCAGTAAATTTCCCAAGTGGTATGTGTTTAGCACAAACAGAAGAAAAATCTACTTACTTGGATTAGCTTCAAGGGTACCAGTTTATCAGATACCAAGAGGCATATTTACAAGCCCATTTGTATTTCTCTCACACCACGCAATGTGGTGCAAGAGTGATGACAGTTTAAAATGAGACTTATGAAGCCACATAAGCCCATGTTGAGTGGCCCTAAGTGGCTTCATAAATTTGGAGTGATTCAATGCAGCGCAAAGCACTGTATTGCCTTACTCTGCATCGGGAGGCATTTCCTTGGGTGTTGCGTAGGTATTCCCAAGCAATATCCATAGATTTTGATGCATTCCCAGATTTATCAGAAATGGTAGACGTGGGAATGTGCCCAAAACTTACACCTCCCCAGGTGAGATGTATCAGGGAGAAATAACTTTATTTCTCTTTCTTTTTTCCACTTTCCATGTTTGCTGCATTCTGCACGAAAGAGGAGAAAATCCTCAGGGGGATTGTTTTTGTGCAACAAGGTGTCCCTTCCTGCACAAAAACAATCCTCCTTACAACTCAGGTACCATTGCACCATGGTGCAAGGGCGTCTGCCTTGGCACTAGGCAGCCAAAAGGGCGGCAGTGCAGGGGAAAATGCAGGAATGTGCTGTATTGCCTTAAATTCCTGCCCTTTCCCTTTCAGGCAGTGCAGCACAGCAAGGTGACTTGCTGCGCCTCCCAGCGTGACTTGGCCATAAATATGGCCGCAAGTTTTGAAAAAGTGTTGAGTTAAAAATAGTTGAGACTTTCTGTTGAGCGCAGAGTTTCAGGATTGCAGACAAGAGGCCTGATGATGAAAACCAGGACCTGCCGAGCCATAGAGTGATGTTCATGCTGGCAGCTATCTGCAAAAGGTCTGATCGTATTTCACTTTGTTTATGGAGCTTGCAGTCGGGAAATTGATGGGTGAGCGCATGGCATTACATTTGATACTGTCGACAACGTGGGAGACCGATGTTATCACCATTTGAAAGCGTAATGAAATGATGAGCAATCCCTCACTGAGTTGTCAGATTTTTGGATGAGCACGTCCTTCTGTCAGACGCTAGCTCCTTCTTCCTTCCAGCTCCAATCACCACTGACCTTCCAGGCTCAATCAAGCCATAACAGTATTCAGTGTTCCATCTACCATGTTCCTGTTATGTAGCAGGTGTTGCCTATAACGAAGCCTTTGCAAAAGTTCCCTCGTGGAAATGATGCGCTATGCCCGCAAAATAGTCTTAATTACATGTTATTTTACGACATGCTGACATTGGCAGTTTGCATTATTTTTTATTATGAAATGCGCCCCCATGTGCATTTTTGGCAAACGGATGCACAATACACTATATAAATATCGCAAAATTGTACATGACATGATTAACAGTTGCTTGTGTTCAATTCAATATGATTTTTATCCACGGAAACGCTTACACATGCAAATTGTCATGATGGCATAATCCAGGCATTTAACAGAACAATCGTAATGCCAAATGCTATAGATCATGCCAGTTATCAAGCGTAACTGGAATTTCATCTATAATGTAACTCGTCTCCTGTCATTATACAGTAAACATTAATAGATTAAATAAATTAACTGTATGGATTCATAGTCAGACATGAAAGTGCATAAATACCGTCCTAGCATGCAAACCGGGGCGGCTCCTCCACATGGGCTTTGGAGCATCGCCCCACTGCTTTCTCCAAGTGCGAGAAGCAGAAACGTAAAATGGTAAATATCATTTTACGTTTCTGCTTCTCGCACTGCGAGAAAGCAGAAGAAGGGTATGCCTGGTTGGTCGGGTCAGGGAGGAGGGGCTAGCCCAATGTTATGGGAGCTGACTCTTTGGTCGGCGCCAGGGCCGACCAAACCAGTCATAGCACTCTCCATTTTCTTCATGTAAGCTGCTTCGCAGATGCATGAAGAAAGCTGCCTCCCCATAGACACCAGTAAGGACGGCGTCCTAGCCAATCTCGACGCTGCCATTGCAGCATTGTGATTGGCCTAGGCGAAGAGAGGGAGGCTGCCTGCTTCTACTTCCTGTGAGCGGAAAGCAGGAGACGCAACGTGGACGCCCGGGACCGAAGGCAAAGGAAAGTTTTTTAACATTTTTATTTTCATAAATTTAACCACCCTCCCCGCGTCCCCCGCCCCCAGTCTCGATTCATGCCAACCGCGACAGCATGTAAATGTAGTAAATAACACATTTTGAAATGTACACACTGTCAAGCTAATATATTTAAACCATCTGGAATGTGAGGCACCCCCGCGCTTAGCGGAGGGGGGCCGTTAGTGGGATGTCGGGCCTGAAGGAACGGTTTTGATTTCTTGAAATTAGTCATGGGGAGGGTAGCAAGGTAATGCCATACGACAGGGAGGTTCATCTGCGATCCCTCCCCGAAGGCAATAAAAACGTGGGTCTCGGGGGGGCAGCCCTCTTTGTCCTCTTGCTTCTGGGAGTTGCTGGAAAGGCGCAGCCGGAGCAGTTGGAGTGGGCTGACGGGCCTGGCGGCGCTGGTGGCGATTCTCAAGGTGAGGGGCATCACGTCGTAGCAAGAAGAGCAAGGAAATTAAGTCAGACCTGTATTAATAATACAGGGTAATAGCGGAATGGTGAGGGATGCAGAACTGGTGTCACTAATTAAGTATGGCGAGATTGTGGGGGGGGAGCCTGCGGGGCGACAGAAGTAATTTGGTTAGTGAAGCACTGAAATGTATCGCTGGTGCTGGGAACATGTGGCGCTGGGGGAGGGGTGACTGCGGAGCACTTGTAAAGTGAGCAGGAAAGCCTGCGGGATATCACTGGCAGGCGGTGGTTATGAGAGGGGAAGTAGGTTGCGTGGGTGCTAAACGGTGGCAGTGTACATGGTATTTAACTCGCAAGTAAATAAGAAGGACTGCGGGGGTGAGAATCGGTTGCTGACACACGTGGCCGGTCAATATTGTGGGGGACATTGTAGCATGGGAGCAGTGAATAATGATGATTGACTCTGTAGCGCAGGGATCGGCAAATTCTTTTTATGAGCTGGCGCCTTTCGTGTATGAGCGATTAGGAAGGAGGACTGTGGGGGTGCGATGTACGTGCGTAGTATGGGTTAGCACTGTAGAGTTGAGGCCTCACATAGTAAGGGTGGGTGCTTCATGGAGGGGAGCGGTGATGGGTTGTATGATCCTGTCCTGTGAAGAGCGTGTTTATCGTGTGTTAAAGCAGGGGGCATGAGCGGCTCGGTGATCAGGTGACAGGAGGATCTGACGAGGTATAAACCCTCAGTGGAAGTAGAAGAGCTTTTGCGAGGGGGCGCAGAAAATTTTAATAATGGGACCGGCACAGTTATTATAATATTCAGTTGCTGTGCTAATTGTGTGATCCTGGTCACACTGGTTACCTAATTTATGCAAAAGGGGCTTGACAAAGATTTTATATATGTGTACAGGGGCATGATCTATTGGCACGGTGGCAGGCAAGCATGCTAGCATGGCACCTGGGGCCTGAGGTTTGGTTGGGGACCGAACGTGTCAAAGGGAAGGGGTGATTTGAGAGGCATGGCAGGGAAGGCTAATGGCTTGGGGGAGTGCATGGTAGCCCGGGGTATTCAGCCAGTAGGTATGCTGAGCATCCCACGGGGAGGGCAAATTCTCAATGATATGTGCATGAGGCATGGTGTAAGGCGACTCTGGAGTAGTAAGTATCCCTAGTGCTCGACCCCAAGAGGCTTAGCATATATGTGCATGTTGCATGGGGTACGGTGACACTAGGGCAGTAAGTATCTCTAGTGCTCGCCTCAAGGAGACGTAGAATGTGCATAGAGATGGACGCGTGCTGGTGCGAGGCCTGTCAAAGGGGCACAAAGGGCTGGATCAGTCTTTGATTCTCTTGTTTTCTTAGTAGGCAGGATGCCGCCAAAGTGGACTCAGGGGAGCAAGGATGGTCCGGCGTCAGGAGAGGATTTTCGTTCCTTGGCAGCATTATGGGAGGTCGCCAAGAAAGGAACAAGCTTAAAGCAAGAGCCGCCCTTGCCAAAACGCATGCAGCGGACGCCTAATCGTTTTAAAGACATGCATCTAGAGAAGGTCAAGTGTGTCACAGAATCTTGAACGAACCTTGCAGGTGAGGTGATGGTGGTGGGCTAGCCTCTGGTATGCACAGACAATATGCAGGTGGCTAGCGCTGTCGCACCGACAGGCCAGGCGGAGGGCGGGTTGTCCCTTAAGGGAGGGCTGTCCCTTAAGGGAGGGCTTACACAGAGTGTGGCGCCAGCCGCAATGTCAGCGGTCAGGGCTAGTAGTCAAGCAAATTCGGCTATGCAGGGGGAGGAGGGGGTTGCCTCAAGTGCTGCCGACCAGGTCCCAACGGATACCATACATGCCCCGGTGCCAGTAGTCACGACTCAAGGTGGTGGGGTGGCTCAAGTGTGGGTCCAGTCAGGAGGAGTACTACAGTCGCCTGTGGTGGTGGCTACAACGGCTCAAGGGCCAGTGGGTAATGTAGGGGCTTCAGGGGTTGGGCTAGTTACAATGACGCCGTTGGGCTCCCTGGCAATGGTGGTGTCGGCTCAGACCCCCCTTTCACACAGCCCAGTGTTGTATGGTTCCACATCTTTGGCAGTGTCACAATCAGCGAGTATAACTTGGCACGTGCCAGCAGAGACCAGGGAGAAGATCTTTAGGGTGGAGTATGTGGACGTTTTTGATTTGATCAATGCGAGTGTGGTCCCTGGGAAAAGCAGAGCAGGCAAAGATGGTGAACTGAAATAGAAAAAGGTTTGGGTGGAATGGTCGTTAAAGAACTGGGTGACTGGTTTTGCTATTTATGCAGCAATTATGGTCGGGTGGTTTCCTCCTTTGCCGGCCCAGTTGATAAGCTACATGTCATTGATTCATGGGGCAGCTTCTGAATTTCAGAGGATGGCCTGGCTGCAATATGACACAAAATTCAGGCAGATGAAAGCGGCGAGGCCGGAAGTAGCGTGGGATCAGCAGGAGATTAATAAATGGCATGGGGAGTTTTACTCTGCCGCACCAGTCAGCAAGCCCACGCATTCCTTTTGGGGAGACAGGGGAGCGGGGGACATGAAGCAAGCGTGTTGGCAGTTCAACAAGAACGAAAGTAATAGAGGAGCAGCATGTAAAGTCCAGCATATTTGATCCTTCAGTGGGATCCTCGGGCAACCAGAGGTTAAGTGTTAAAAAAAAGTTGGAAAGCCCAAGGAGCAGCGCTCCCTGTTAATTCTCAATCCTAGGGCCTCCCTACCCAATCATCATAAGAACTTGCCTACCCCTATACGCCTGCATGTAATAACCTGCTTGCTTGCCAGATATGAGAGGCGGGCAGAAGCTCAGTTTTTGTATCGAGGGTTTAAATCTGGCTTTCATATCCCATCTACCGCCCTGCCCACTGCAGTTCCCCCGCGCAATCAGCTCTCGGTGCTAAGAAACCCAGGAGCGACCCGGGAAAAAAATTACGAAGGAGATAGCGCTGGGGAGGGTGGCGGGCCATTTCAACTGTTGCCGAGGTGGGACTTAGTCTGTTCACCACTGGGCCTAGTACCAAAGAAGGAAGTGGAAAAATACTGCCTTATACATAATTTGGCCAGTCCACCTGGCATGTCAGTCAATGAAGGGTTAGATCCAGAATTGTGTATGGGGCGCTACACCACTTTTCACCCGGCGATCCAAAAACTACAGAGGCTAGGCGGGGGGGGCGCTGATGGCTAAGTCAGATATTGAGTCAGCTTTTCGCCTCTTGCAGGTGCACCCGGATGACACTAAGGGGTCCATTAGGATGTCGGCGGTGGCACCACCGAGGTGCTGGTGAAGCGGAAAATGCCTTCTTCCACCCGCGAGCAGCGGTACTCACGTCCGCCATATTAGTTTAGCAAAACATAGGTCATTTCTAAGCGTGGGCGCAAAGTCCGTCCCGTTCGCGGAATTTGCGGATTTTTGGCAATTTCGCGGTCCGCGAATCCCGCGAATTTGCCCAAAAATCCACAAATTCGCAAGCTGGCAAATTGTTTTGCTTGGTCGCGCTTGAAAAATACAATATCGCACGCACGGCATTGACTTAACGTGATTCTGTGTTCGCCGAGTAGTTTTTCTCCCGGTTTGCGTGTGCTGCGCCTTTTTGGATCTTGCTGCGTGATCGCGCGAGAGTTTTTCGACAGCGATTACGTCATCGCGGCTCGCCATCTTGCACAGCGAGAGTATGACAACGCGAGTACGTCATAAGGGCCCGCGATCACGCATCGCGGTAGATGCGCCACGCAGCTGACTTCCGGCGAGAGATTTTAAAAGCTCGCGTTCCCGAACTTGCAAAAATTGCAATTCTGCACAAGAAATCCACCGCAGGCAGCATAAACCTACTGAAAAATATGATTTTGATCAGAATAACTCCTCAGATTGACATTTGGCTGCACTTTTTTGTGCAAGAAGTCCATTTTTGGGGGGGTGGGAGGAAGGAAGTGCCCCAGAGTCTCCAACTTCCTGTTCCTGTCCAGCAGGCTCCTCCCAGTGCTTTGTCCATGTCCTGGTCACTTTTGATTTGGATCTGGAGCTGGAAGGATTACTTTTTGTGGCTGCTGCTGGATATTTATATTTGAGGACTTTTTGGATTTTGGAGTTTGGATCACTTTTGGATTTGAGTTTTTACAAGTAAGTTGGTGTTGTTTGTTTGGGGCATTGCAGTTGCTGCAAATACAATTTTAAAACCTTTTCACAACTTAAAAAAAAAATATGTTGGGGGTAGCCACCATATCCAGTAGGCCCAGGGTTAGTCATGGGTGCATGATACAACTGTTTCTGTGAGTTTTGTTTTAACTTAAATCTCATTTATGTAATGGAATTTTAGTTCACTGTTATATGTGCATTTTTTTTTATTTTGGGGTGCCTGTAAAGCCTCACTAGTCAGTAGGCTCAGGGGTAGTGAGTGGTGCATGGACCAAGTATTTCTGTGGGGTGTCTTGAATTTAAACATCATTGAGGGCATGGATGGCATTGGATTGTGGTGATTTTTGTGTGCTTTTCGACTTTTTGGGGTGTTGTTTGGGTCTGGCCATGTAGGTGGGGGCCATTTTGAGGCCTGGTCCAGGCAGGGCCTGGCCATGTGGCTGGGTGACAAGGGTCCATTTTGAAGCCAGGCAGTGTGCTCAGGCCTGCACCCAGTTTGCCTTGCTTTCAGCCATTATGCCCAGGGGTACTCAGTGGTGCATGGACCAAGTCTTTCTGTGGGGTGTCTTGAATTTAAACATCATTGAGGGCATGAATGGCATTGGATTGTGGTGATTTTTTTTGTGTTTTTCGACTTTGTGGGTGCTGTTGGGGCCTGACCATGTGGGGGGGCATTTTGAGGCATGGTCCAGGCAGGGCCTGGCCATGTGGTGGGGGGACAAGGGGGCATTTTGAAGCCCGGCAGTGTGCTTTGTGCCATAGGCCTGTACCCAGCCTGCCCTGCTTTCACCCATTATGCCCAGGGGTAGTGAGTGGTGCATGTACCAATGCTTTCTGTGGGGCCTCTTGAATTTAAACATCAATGAGGGCATCAATAGCATTGGATTGTGGTGATTTTTGTGTGTTTTGTGACTTTTTGGGGTGTTGTTGGGGCCTGGCCATGTGGGTGGGGGTCATTTTGAGGCCTGGTCCAGGTAGGGCCTGGCCATGTGGCTGGGGGACAAGGGGCCATTTTGAAGCCAGGCTGTGTGCTTTGAGCCATAGACCTGCACCCAGCCTGCCCTGCTTTCACCCATTATGCCCAGGGGTAGTGAGTGGTGCATGGACCAATGCTTTGTGTGGGGCCTCTTGAATTTAAACATCATTGAGGGCATGGATGGCATTGGATTGTGTGTTTTTCGACTTTGTGGGTGCTGTTGGGGCTTGACCATGTGGGTGGGGGCCATTTTGAGGCCTGGTCCAGGCAGGGCCTGGCCATGTGGCTGGGGGACAAGGGGCCATTTTGAAGCCAGGCAGTGTGCTTTGAGCCATAGACCGGCACCCAGCCTGCCCTGCTTTCACCCATTATGCCCAGGGGTAGTGAGTGGTGCATGGAACAATGCTTTGTGTGGGGCCTCTTGAATTTAAACATCATTGAGGGCATGGATAGCATTTGATTGTGGTGATTTTTGTGTGTTTTTAGACTTTTTGGGGCGTTGTTGGGGCCTGGCCATCTGGGTGGGGGCCATTTTGAGGCCTGGTCCCGGCAGAGTCTGGCCATGTGGCTGGGGGACAAGGGGCCATTTTGAAGCCAGGCAGTGTGCTCAGGCCTACACCCAGTTTGCCTTGCTTTCATCCATTATGCCCAGGGGTACTCAGTGGTGCATGGACCAATCCTTTCTGTGGGGTGTCTTGAATTTAAACCTAATTTAGGGCATGCATGGCATTGGATTGTGGTGATTTTTGTGTGTTTTTTGATTTTTGGGGGTGGTGTTGCGGCCTGTCCATGTGGGTGGGGTCCATTTTGAGGCCGGGACCAGGCAGGGCCTTGCCATGTTGCTGGGGTCAAGGGGCCATTTTGAAGCCAGGCAGTGTGCTTTGTGCCATAGGCCTGCTGTACCCAGGCCAGTGTGCCTTGCTTTCATCCATTATGGCCAGAGGTACTCAGTGGGGCATGCAACAACTCTCTCTGTGTGTTCTCTCTTCTATTAATGTAAACATGCATTTTTTATTAGAAATATATTTGCAATTTATATTTTTGGTCTTTCCGTTTTGGCGTGTGTTGTAGTAATATAAATTCCTAGCTGCAAAATATTAATTGAAGCACGACATATGCAACATTTATTCAACTGATCTTCCTCTGGCTTCGTTTGCTTTTAGGTGCACAAAGACGAATCAGCCTCATTGTTCATCATGAGTGCCAGGAAGAAGTCCTGCTGCGGTGTTTGCAGCACAACGTCACGTGTGGCCACAGACAACTCTGCAACTTGTGCAACTGCGGCCTGCTTTTCTGACATCTGAATAAGATGGGCCCAAAAAAAAGGTGGCCGTAGCTCCTCTACCAAGAAAGTTGCCAGTAAGAAGGAGCAGAAGAAGCAAGTGGCGCCACTTACCAAGGAGACTGGTGTGCTGACCAGCAAATTTTTGGGGTAAAAAAAACTACGCTTGCAGCAGCGGGGTCCGCCGGGGACCAAGCTGGGAGCAGCACCTCTGCTTCATTGGGCTCAGTGCCACCACACCAAGTTAGGTCCAAGTCCTTGAGTGCTGCAGAGGCAGCCACAGTAATAATTGCTCAATCACCATCGACCAGTGATGTTGGCTCATCGCAAGAAAGTAGCATCCAATCAACGCTGGGTGCAACTCATCCGACGAGTGTTCAACAATCACAGCAACAACAACAACCACAGGTGCAACTAGTACAAGCGCAAGTACAAGCCCAAGTACATGCGCAAGAGGCGCAAGGACAGGCGCAAGGACAGGCACAAGGAGAGGTGCAAGGAGAGGCGCAAGGAGAGGAGCAAGGAGAGCTGCTACTAGAGGCGCATGGAGCGGCACAACTGCCCACAATGCTTGTTCCTCCAGAAGTAGGGGCACATCAGAAAATCGAAATTCAAGCAGAGGTATCATCCAAGGAAGCCACTCCTCCTGATGATTCATTGTCTTCCAGATCCCCAGCAAGAAAAAGATCAAGGAGGGCTACTACAAGTTCTTCTTCAAGCCCCCTTCCTTCTGATGATCTTGATGTGGATTGGAACCCACCACCAACAACAAAGCATTCTGAGTCTGAGAGTGAGGCACGCCATGAGCCGACAAAGGTAGCTAAGCCTAAAAGGAAGGTTCCCGCAAGGCTTTCAGTTATGGGTGATGACGACGAACAAGAAGTGGTGTATTCTGCTGCTTATGAACAGTCTGACGACGACCCAGTCATCACAGACGTCACTCCAGCCCCAGCGGGCATGCAGCAGATAGACATTTTTACCGTATCCCGAATTGCTGCTGACCGGGATATGGGCGGCGTGGCACTGGTACCACTACCAAAGCAGTTAACTAGTACACCAACACCACCTACAGCTTCCATATTTTCTCATCAGAAGGGCCGGCAGGGACCTCCATCCAGCTCGACCTGCATTACCTCAAGAAGTGGTGCTGTAATAAGTGTAAACAGAGTAAATGTCAGCAACGCCCATCCTCCACTTCATCTGGCAATGAAACTGAAAGTAGCACCTCCACCACCAGCAGACATCTCCAGTCCCCAGTTTGGGACTTCTTTAGTGTTAGCACAAAGGCGGAAAACATGGTCATTTGTTCGATTGGTAACCAAGTAGATAGTCGGGGTAACCTTGGTACCAACAATTGCACCAGAGGTCTGAGAGGTCATCTCAAAAAACACCACACTATTGTTTGGGATGCGCACCTAAGGAAGATATAGGGAGCCAAAAGTACAACAAAGCCAAATGTATCCATTGATATTGCCTCTGATGATGACGAGGGGCTTATCGTGCAGGGGGGGAGTAAAGAAGCGACAGACATTTTTTCTGGTACACCCAGTACCCCTGGCAGCAGCACACCCTCTACCCCTGGAACATGTATGAAGCACACTAAGAGTCTGGGAGAGACACCAATGCGAAAAAGTACATCAATGAGCCTAACTGGTTTGAAGAAGTCTGCATCATCATCATCATCATCACGTAAAATGGTCCAGACCACCATTAGCAGAATGTTTTGGTTGGATGCGCCATTTGAACGCAACCACCCAACTGCACGTCTGTATAACGCAAAGCTGGCTAAAATGCTAGCGCTGGACCTTCTCCCTTTTTCTTTTGTGTAAGGGGTGGGTTTTCTAGAATTTGTGGCAACAGTCTGCCCTAAATGGAAGGTTCCTAGCTGGTCCTGTTTTGCCAGAGTTGCTGTTCCAGCACTACATCATGATGTGCTGGAGGTGATTGGCGCAGCTATTCAGAAGAGTGCTGTTCACACTATCCACCTGACAACAGACATGTGGACCAGTTGCCAAGCCCTTGAGTACATGTGCATCACTGCTCACTGGGTCTCTTTTGCAGGGGTTAAAGACAAGTTAAAAGCAGATGTTGACACGGACACAGTTTTTCAAGCTACTCGGAAACATGCAACAGTAGCCATGTTTGCCATGGAGAAATCTCATACTGCACCTAACCTTTTGGAGGAGTTTGATAGGAAGGTCTATGAATGGCTGCATCCAAGAAATCGCATGATTGGTTATGTTTCCAAGGATAATGGCAGTAATATAGTTAAGGCCATGCAGCAAGGTGACTATTTCAGAGTGCCGTGTTTGGGGCACAGTATTAACATTGTTGTGCAAGATTTCTTGAAAAAAGAAACCACAGTCAGCAAGTTACTGACCACCTGCCGAAGAATCTGCACACATTTCAGCCATTTTTTTAAGGCCCGGAAGAAGCTGAGGAGCATGCAACATGAACGTAGACTGCCAGTTAAGGGACTCATCCAGGAGGTGGCAACACGTTGGAACTCAACCTTTTTCATGCTTGAGCATCTGTCTGAGCATTGGGGGGTAATCAATGAGTATGTCTATAAACTGGGTTCTACTATGAAAGACATGAGGCCAGAGTTGGAGGAATGGAAGCTAGTTGCAAGCCTGGCAGACATGCTTCGTCCTTTTGAGGTCTTCTTGCGTGAGGTCAGCAGGGAGAACTGTTCTTTGAGCAAAGCTATCCCATTGTTGCGCATGCTAGAGCACCAACTGAAGGCGGTGTCTTCAACGTTCCGAGATGATGCTGAAAAGCAAGATGAATATCAGTTGGCGGAGAGGTTATTAAGCCGCCTAGTTGACAACGAAAGGCTTAAAAAATACATACAGAACAACATTACATTTTTGCCACTATTCTGGATCCAAGGTATAAAAAGGCTGTGGCCAGCAAAGCATTCATTCCTTTTAATGAAGCAGATGTTTCAAAGTACAAACATTGGCTAGCTGTGTCAGCCAGTCGGTTTGAAAAAGAGTGGCAGAAAATTGAAGGAGCCGGCAGAAGTACTACTGAATCAGCAGGCCATCCTGTGTCAAGTTCCACTTCTGAATCTGTGGCCAAAGGGAGTTACTTTCCCTCACAGCCATTAACGACACCAGCAACCGTATCATCATCCTCACCTGCACCAGGCCCAGCTATAATATTGTTGGAAGCGGATTGGCTAACTCATCACGGGTTTGCTCGTTCCAGTGATGCATAGGCCACAGATGGTACACAAAGTGGAGCAGCCCTGGAGAACCTTGAGTCGATGGTGCAGACCTATCTGGATGACACAACAGAGGTCTTCGTTAATGAAAACCCATTGCTGTATTGGTATATGAAAAGTGCCATTGTAACTTCAAAAAGGACCCGCCTCTCGCCCAAAAATGTGGAGAGGTTAACAATGATCAAGATGAATCAGCACTTCATACCACCAGATTACAAAATACGTGAATGCACGCAGGAAGAAGAGGACACCGACTTAGGTGACGGAAGTTCTTCTTTGTTACCTGACCTACTCCCGTCTCAATTCATAGAGTTTGAGGATGAGCTCTACTTCCCTGACACTGAGGCCTGAAAATGACTTCCTTTTTTTTGTCCTTATTCACTTTTATTCCTGTGTGTCTTTCTGTGTTTTGGAACTTTTACCACAACACAACTCTAATCACCTAATCACAACAAGTCCATCAGCAGCACTGTCTTCATCTTATTTCCTTATTGATTTGAAGGTGCCGCAGTCTGCATTCCTGAGGTTCACAAGTTCACAACTCAATCATACTCCTCTATCCTCCTCCTCCAGACTCCCCCTATCAATTTCCCTCAAGGCAGATGGCTGGATTACGCAGAATAAAGAAACTTTGTCTTCGTAGACGAGTCCCCTCAAGTGGGACTGGAATTACTGACGACATGCTTGCTGATTGCTGACAGTTACTTCTGAAATTGACAGGAGAGGCTGCCCTGTGGTCCCTCACTTTCAGAAGAAGATGCGGACAAAAGGTGGAACTGGTAATAAATAATGAAAAGAAGATGGCATGCAGTGGACAGCAATGGCTGTCTGGCTCTGATGAAAGCAATTGCTGTTTGTTTGTCGTGCATGAAATTAATCATATGTCTTCTGTTATTATTTAATCTTTTACACCAGGGGTCTCCAAACCGGTCCTGGAGGGCCGGATCCATGCCAGATTTTTTGGATCTCCCCATTAAGATACATGTAGTTATTTTAAAAATCTGGCATGGATCCGGCCCTCCAGGACCGGTTTGGGGACCCCTGTTTTACACACTAAGGGGCCAATTCCAATCCGGTAAAATCCCCTACGAATCACGGTACGGTCCGTTATTCCCATACGATTCGTACACCTACAACGTCCCTGTACGTACAATCAAGTACGATCCTAACCCAAAGCATATCTAGGTACGAATCGTACCAAACACCATACAAACCAAAATACATATGATTCATATCCGGGTCATGCTGTACGCGCCGTCCGTACGTAAACAGGCTGCACTTTCCGGACCAGCAAGTACGATTCGTCTCGGCGACCCTCCGTACGACCCTATTGGTACGGGATCTGAAAACTACTGTAAAAGCAGAGTCCGGTCCGAACCGCCCCCCGGTACGCATCAGACACGCCATGGACCCCTACAACCTGGTGCACAGAAACCGACAACGGCACAGACGGTGAGTACAACGTACCGCAACAACGGAAGTGTATATGTACGGTGCGTCAAACGCTCGAGTATATCACCATTGCAACAGTGATACGAGCCGCACACACGCCATTAAAGTTGGGGTACGGTGCGTCACACACTGGCGTATATCACCATTGCAATCGTGATACGAGTCGCACATACGACATTAAAGTTTGGGTACGGTGCGTCACACGCTGGCGTATATCACCATTGCAATAGTGATACGAGCTGGACACACGCCATTAAAGTTGGGGTACGTTGCTCACATCTGAGGGATGTGTAGGTATGACTCCCAGCAGTGCCCAGATATAGGAGGGGTGGCCGGATAGGACTCCCAGCAGTGCCCAGGCATAGGAGGGGTGGCTAGATAGGACTCTCAGCAGTGCCCAGACATAGGAGGGGGTGTAGATAGGACTCCCAGCAGTGCCCAGACATAGGAGGAGGGTGTAGATAGGACTCCCAGCAGTGTCCAGACCTAGGAAAGGGTGTAGATAGGACTACCAGTAGTGCCTAGACATAGGAGGAGGGTGTGGATAGGAATCCCAGCAGTGCCCAAACATAGGAGGAGGGTGTAGATAGGACTCCCAGCAGTGCCCAGACATAGGAGGAGGGTGTGCGTATGACTCCCAGCAGTGCCCAGACATAGGATGAGGGTGTGGATAGGATTCCCAGCAGTGTCCGGACATAGGAGGGGGGTGTGCGTATGACTCCCAGCAGTGCCCAGACATAGGAGGAGGGTGTAGATAGGACTCCCAGCAGTGCCCAGACCTAGGAAAGGGTGCAGATAGGACTCCCAGTAGTGCCTAGACATAGGAGAAGGGTGTGGATAGGAATCCCAGCAGTGCCCAAACGTAGGAGGAGGGTGTAGATAGGACTCCCAGCAGTGCCCAGACATAGGAGGAGGGTGTGGGTATGACTCCTAGCAGTGCCCAGACATAGGAGGAGGGTGTGGATAGGATTCCCAGCAGTGCCCAGACATAGGAAGAGGGTGTAGATAGAACTCCCAGCAGTGCCCAGACATAGGAGGAGGGTGTGTGTATGACTTCCAGCAGTGCCCAGACAGAGGAGGAGGGTGTAGATAGGACTCCCAGCAGTGCCCAGACCTAGGAGGAGGGTGTGCGTATGACTCCCTGCAGTGCCCAGACATAGGGGTAGGGTGTAGATAGGACTCCCAGCAGTGCCCAGACATAGGAGGAGGGTGTAGCTTGGACTCCCAGCAGTGCCCAGAGATAGCAGGAGGGTGTGCGTATGACTCCCAGTAGAGCCCACACATAGGATGAGGGGGTAGATTGGACTCCCAGCAGTGCTCAGACATAGTAGGGGGTGTAGATAGGACTCCCAGCAGTGCCCAGACATAGGAGGGGGGTGTAGATAGGACTCCCAGCAGTGCCCAGACATAGGAGGAGGGTGTAGATAGGACTCCCAGCAGTGCCCAGACATAGGAGGGGGTGTAGATAGGACTCCCAGCAGTGCCCAGACATAGGAGGGGGGCTGGATTGGACTCCCAGCAGTGCCCAGACATAGGAGGAGGGTGTAGATAGGACTAACAGCAGTGCCCAGACATAGGAGGAGGGTGTGCCTATGACTCCCAGCAATGCCCAGACATAGGAGGGGGGTGTGCCTATGACTCCCGGCAGGGCCCAGACATAGGAGGGGGGTGTGCGTATGACTCCCAGCAGTGCCCAGACATAGGAGGAGGGAGTGCGTATGACTCCCAGCAGTGCCGAGACATAGGAGGAGGGTGTATATAGGACTTCCAGCCGTGCCCAGGCATAGGAGGAGGGTGTGCGTATGACTCCCAGCGGTCCTGAGACATAGGAGGATGGTGTAGATAGGACTCTCAGCAGTGCCCAGACATAGGAGGGGGTGTAGATAGGACTCCCAGCAGTGCCCAGACATAGGAGGGGGGTGTAGATAGGACAACCAGCAGTGCCCAGACATAGGAGGAGGGTGTAGATAGGACTCCCAGTAGTGCCCAGCCATAGGAGGGGTGTGTGCGTATGACTCCCAGCAGTGCCCAGACATAGGGGGAGGGTGTAGATAGGACTCCCCTCAGTGCCCAGACATAGGAAGATGGTGTGCGTATGACTCCCAGCAGTGCCCAGACATAGGAGGAGGGTGTAGATAGGACTCCCAGCAGTGCCCAGACATAGGAGGGGATGTTAGATATGACTCCCAGCAGTGCCCAGACATACATAGGAGGGGGGCTGGATTGAACTACCAGCAGTGCCCAGACATAGGAGGCGGGTGTGCGTATGACTCCCAGCAGTGCCCAGACATAGGAGGAGGGTGTGCGTATGACTCCCAGTAGTGCCCAGACATAGGAGGAGGGTGTAGATAGGACTCCCAGCAGTGCCCATACATAGGAGGGGGGCTGGATTGGACTCCCAGCAGTGCCTAGAGATAGGAGGAGGGTGTAGATAGGACTCCCAGCAGTGCCCAGACATAGGAGGAGGGTGTGCGTATGACTCCCAGCAATGCCCAGACATAGGAGGGGGGTGTAGATAGGACTCCCAGCAGTGTCCAGACCTAGGAAAGGGTGTAGATAGGACTGCCAGTAGTGCCTAGACATAGGAGGAGGGTGTGGATAGGAATCCCAGCAGTGCCCAAACATAGGAGGAGGGTGTAGATAGGACTCCCAGCAGTGCCCAGACATAGGAGGAGGGTGTGCGTATGACTCCCAGCAGTGCCCAGACATAGGATGAGGGTGTGGATAGGATTCCCAGCAGTGCCCGGACAGAGGAGGGGGGTGTGCGTATGACTCCCAGCAGTGCCCAGACATAGGAGGAGGGTGTAGATAGGACTCCCAGCAGTGCCCAGACCTAGGAAAGGGTGCAGATAGGACTCCCAGTAGTGCCTAGACATAGGAGAAAGGTGTGGATAGGAATCCCAGCAGTGCCCAAACGTAGGAGGAGGGTGTAGATAGGACTCCCAGCAGTGCCCAGACATAGGAGGAGGGTGAGGGTATGACTCCCAGCAGTGCCCAAACATAGGAGGAGAGTGTGGATAGGATTCCCAGCAGTGCCCAGACATAGGAAGAGGGTGTAGATAGAACTCCCAGCAGTGCCCAGACATAGGAGGAGGGTGTGTGTATGACCTCCAGCAGTGCCCAGACATAGGAGGAGGGTGTAGATAGGACTCCCAGCAGTGCCCAGACATAGGAGGAGGGTGTGCGTATGACTCCCTGCAGTGCCCAGACATAGGGGTAGGGTGTAGATAGGACTCCCAGCAGTGCCCAGACATAGGAGGAGGGTGTGCGTATGACTCCCAGCAGTGCCCAGACATAGGAGGGGGGTGTGCGTATGACTCCCAGCAGTGCCCAGACATAGGAGGGGGGTGTGCGTATGACTCCCAGCAGTGCCCAGACATAGAAGGAGGGTGTAGCTGGGACTCCCAGCAGTGCCCGGAGATAGGAGGAGGGTGTGCGTATGACTCCCAGCAGAGCCCACACATAGGATGAGGGGGTAGATTGGACTCCCAGCAGTGCTCAGACATAGTAGGGGGTGTAGATAGGACTCCCAGCAGTGCCCAGACATAGGAGGGGGGTGTAGATAGGACTCCCAGCAGTGCCCAGACATAGGAGGAGGGTGTAGATAGGACTCCCAGCAGTGCCCAGACATAGGAGGGGGTGTAGATAGGACTCCCAGCAGTGCCCAGACATAGGAGGGGGGCTGGATTGGACTCCCATCAGTGCCCAGACATAGGAGGAGGGTGTAGATAGGACTAACAGCAGTGCCCAGACATAGGAGGAGGGTGTGCGTATGACTCCCAGCAATGCCCAGACATAGGAGGGGGGTGTGCGTATGACTCCCAGCAGTGCCCAGACATAGGAGGAGGGTGTGCGTACGACTCCCAGCAGTGCCAAGACATAGGAGGAGGGTGTAGATAGGACTCCCAGCCATGCCCAGGCATAGAAGGAGGGTGTGCCTATGACTCCCAGCAGTGCCCAGACATAGGAGGAGAGTGTAGATAGGACTCCCAGCAGTGCCCAGACATAGGAGGGGGTGTAGATAGGACTTCCAGCAGTGCCCAGACATAGGAGGGTGGTGTAGATAGGACTCCCAGCAGCGCCCAGACATAGGAGGAGGGTGTAGATAGGACTTCCAGCAGTGCCCAGACATAGGAGGGGGGTGTGCGAATGACTCCCAGCAGTGCCCAGACATAGGAGGAGGGTGTAGATAGGACTCCCAGCAGTGCCCAGACATAGGAGGAGGGTGTGCATATGACTCCCAGCAGTGCCCAGACATAAGAGGAGGGTGTAGATTGGACTCCCAGCAGTGCCCAGACACAGGAGGAGGGTGTAGATAGGACTCCCAGCAGTGCCCAGACATAGGAGGAGGGTCTAGATAGGACTCCCAGCAGTGCCCAGACATAGGAGGAGGGTGTGCGTATGACTCCCAGCAGTGCCCAGACATACGAGGAGGGTGTAGATAGGACTCCCAGCAGTGCCCAGACCTAGGAAAGGGTGTAGATAGGACTCCCAGTAGTGCCTAGACTTAGGAGGAGGGTGTGGATAGGAATCCCAGCAGTGCCCAAACATAGAAGGAGGGTGTAGATAGGACTCCCAGCAGTGCCCAGACATAGGAGGAGGGTGTAGATAGGACTCCCATTAGTGCCTAGACATAGGAGGAGGGTGTGGATATAAATCCCAGCAGTGCCCAAACATAGGAGGAGGGTGGCGATAGGACTCCCAGCAGTGCCCAGACATAGGAGGAGGGTGTGTGTATGACTCTCAGCAGTGCCCAGACATAGGAGGAGGGTGTGGATAGGATTCCCAGCAGTGCCCAGACATAGGAGTGGGGAGTGCGTATGACTCCCAGCAGTGCCCAGACATAGGAGGAGGGTGTGGATAGGACTCCCAGCAGTGCCCAGACCTAGGAAAGGGTATAGATAGGACTCCCAGTAGTGCCTAGACATAGGAGGAGGATGTGGATAGGAATCCCAGCAGTGCCCAAACATAGGAGGAGGGTGTAGATAGGACTCCCAGCAGTGCCCAGACATAGGAGGAGGATGTGCGTATGACTCCCAGCAGTGCCCAGACATAGGAGGAGGGTGTGGATAGGATTCCCAGCAGTGCCCAGACATAGGAGGATGGTGTAGATAGGACTAACAGCAGTGCCCAGACATAGGAGGGGGGTGTGCGTATGACTCCCAGCAATGCCCAGACATAGGAGGGGGGTGTGCCTATGACTCCCAGCAGTGCCCAGACATAGGAGGGGGGTGTGCGTATGACTCCCAGCAGTGCCCAGACATAGGAGGAGGGTGTAGATGGGACTCCCAGCAGTGCCCAGACATAGGAGGAGGGTGTGCGTATGACTCCCAGTAGAGCCCACACATAGGAGGAGGGGGTAGATTGGACTCCCAGCAGTGCTCAGACATAGTAGGTGGGTGTAGATAGGACTCCCAGCAGTGCCCAGACATAGGAGGGGGTGTAGATAGGACTCCCAGCAGTGCCCAGACATAGGAGGAGGGTGTAGATAGGACTAACAGCAGTGCCCAGACATAGGAGGAGGGTGTGCGTATGACTCCCAGCAATGCCCAGACATAGGAGGGGGGTGTGCCTATGACTCCCAGCAGTGCCCAGACATAGGAGGGGGGGTGTGCGTATGACTCCCAGCAGTGCCCAGACATAGGAGGAGGGTGTGCGTATGACTCCCAGCAGTGCCGAGACGTAGGAGGAGGGTGTAGATAGGACTCCCAGCCGTGCCCAGGCATAGGAGGAGGGTTTGCGTATGACTCCCAGCAGTGCCCAGACATAGGAGGAGGGTGTAGATAGGACTCTCACCAGTGCCCAGACATAGGTGGGGGTGTAGATAGGACTCCCAGCAGTGCCCAGACATAGGAGGGGGGTGTAGATGGGACTACCAGCAGTGCCCAGACATAGGAGTAGGGTGTAGATAGGACTCCCAGTAGTGCCCAGACATAGGAGGGGTGTGTGCGTATGACTCCCTGCAGTGCCCAGACATAGGAGGAGGATGTGCATATGACTCCCAGCAGTGCCCAGACATAGGAGGAGGGTGTAGATAGGACTCCCAGCAGTGCCCCGACATAGGAGGGGGTGTTAGATATGACTCCCAGCAGTGCCGAGACATACATAGGAGGGGGGCTGGATTGGAATACCAGCAGTGCCCCGACATAGGAGGGGGGTGTGCGTATGACTCCCAGCAGTGCCCAGACATAGGAGGAGGGTGTGCGTATGACTCCCAGTAGTGCCCAGACATAGGAGGAGGGTGTAGATAGGACTCCCAGCAGTGCCCATACATAGGAGGGGGGCTGGATTGGACTCCCAGCAGTGCCTAGACATAGGAGGAGGGTGTAGATAGGACTCCCAGCAGTGCCCAGACATAGGAGGAGGGTGTGCGTATGACTCCCAGCAATGCCCAGACATAGGAGGGGTGTGTGCGTATGACTCCCAGCAGTGCCCAGACATAGGAGGGGGGTGTGTGTATGACTCCCAGCAGTGCCCAGACATAGGAGGAGGGTGTTTGTACTACTCCCAGCAGTGCCAAGACATAGGAGGAGGGTGTAGATAGGACTCCCAGCCATGCCCAGGCATAGGAGGAGGGTGTGCGTATGACTCCCAGCAGTGCCCAGACATAGGAGGAGAGTGTAGATAGGACTCCCAGCAGTGCCCAGACATAGGAGGGGGGGTAGGTAGGACTTCCAGCAGTGCCCAGACATAGGAGGGGGGTGTAGATAGGACTCCCAGCAGTGCCCAGACATAGAAGGAGGGTGTAGATAGGACTCCCAGCAGTGCCCAGACATAGAAGGGGGTGTGCGAATGACTCCCAGCAGTGCCCAGACATAGGAGGAGGGTGTAGATAGGACTCCCAGCAGTGCCCAGACATAGGAGGAGGGTGTGCATATGACTCCCAGCAGTGCCCAGACATAGGAGGAGGGTCTAGATGGGACTCCCAGCAGTGCCCAGACATAGGAGGGGGTGTAGATATGACTCCCAGCAGTGCCGAGACATAGGAGGGCAGAGGGCTGGATTGGACTACCAGCAGTGCCCAGACATAGGAGGGGGGTGAGCGTATGACTTCCAGCAGTGCCCAGACATAGGAGGGGGGTGTAGATAGGACTACCAGCAGTGCCCAGACATAGGAGTAGGGTGTAGATAGGACTCCCAGGATTGCCCAGACATAGGAGGGGTGTGTGCGTATGACTCCCTGCAGTGCCCAGACATAGGAGGAGGGTGTGCATATGACTCCCAGCAGTGCCCAGACATAGGAGGGGGGTGTAGATAGGACTCCCAGCAGTGCCCAGATATAGGAGGGGGTGTTAGATATGACTCCCAGCATTGCCGAGACATACATAGGAGGGGGGCTGGATTGGACTACCAGCAGTACCCCGACATAGGAGGGGGGTGTGCGTATGACTCCCAGCAGTGCCCAGACATAGGAGGAGGGTGTGCGTATGACTCCCAGTAGTGCCCAGACATAGGAGGAGGGTGTAGATAGGACTCCCAGCAGTGCCCATACATAGGAGGGGGGCTGGATTGGACACCCAGCAGTGCCCAGACATAGGAGGAGGGTGTGCGTATGACTCCCAGCAATGCCCAGACATAGGAGGTCGGTGTGCGTATGACTCCCAGCAGTGCCCAGACATAGGAGGGGGGTGTGTGTATGACTCCCAGCAGTGCCCAGACATAGGAGGAGGGTGTTTGTACGACTCCCAGCAGTGCCGAGACATAGGAGGAGGGTGTAGATAGGACTCCCAGCCATGCCCAGGCATAGGAGGAGGGTGTGCGTATGACTCCCAGCAGTGCCCAGACATAGGAGGAGAGTGTAGATAGGACTCCCAGCAGTGCCCAGACATAGGAGGGGGTGTAGGTAGGACTTCCAGCAGTGCCCAGACATAGGAGGGGGGTGTAGATAGGACTCCCAGCAGTGCCCAGACATAGGAGGAGGGTGTAGATAGGACTCCCAGCAGTGCCCAGACATAGAAGGGGGTGTGCGAATGACTCCCAGCAGTGCCCAGACATAGGAGGAGGGTGTAGATAGGACTCCCAGCAGTGCCCAGACATAGGAGGAGGGTGTGCATATGACTCCCAGCAGTGCCCAGACATAGGAGGAGGGTCTAGAATGGACTCCCAGCAGTGCCCAGACATAGGAGGGGGTGTAGATATGACTCCCAGCAGTGCCGAGACATAGGAGGGCAGAGGGCTGGATTGGACTACCAGCAGTGCCCAGTTATAGGAGGGGGTGAGCGTATGACTTCCAGCAGTGCCCAGACATAGGAGGAGGGTGTGTGTATGACTCCCAGCAGTGCCCAGACATAGGAGGAGAGTGTAGATAGGACTCCCAGCAGTGCCCAGACATAGGAGGAGGGTGTAGATAGGACTCCCAGCAGTGCTCAGACATGGGAGGGGGGGCTGGATTGGACTCCCAGCAGTGCCCAGACATAGGAGGGGGTGTGCGTGTGACTCCCAGCAGTGCCCAGACATAGGAGGGGTGGCTGGATAGGACTCCCAGCAGTGCCCAGACATAAGAGGAGGGTGCAGATAGGACTCCCGGCAGTGCCCAGACATAGGAGGGGGGTGTGCGTATGACTCCCAGCAGTGCCCAGACATAGGAGGAGGGTGTAGATAGGACTCCCAGCAGTGCCCAGACATAGGAGGAGGGTGTAGATAGGACTCCCAGCAGTGCCCAGACATAGGAGGGGTGTGCGTATGACTCCCAGCAGTGCCCAGACATAGGAGGAGGGTGTAGATAGGACTCCCAGCAATGCCCAAACATAGGACGAGGGTTTAGATAGGACTCTCAGCAGTGCCCAGACATAAGGGTCTGCATTTCCACCATCATTCAAATACGACATGCCTGTATGTTTACATCCCTAACCTGTTACACTCATGATAGTTGCATATCAACACATCACTCACATTAGTGACCTACTCCACGGAGGGTGGTATCCTGTCACACACTGCGTGACACACCACATGTGGGTGTTTTGTCAGATCCCACATGCATATCCACCCGTGGAGGTTGCAGGCACCCACACACCCCTCCATCATGACTCAATTGTGTCTAGTCATGTAACAGCCCGACAAAAAAATAAAGCACAAATGGACTAATAAAGTGTCATGTACATCCCGGCCATGATGTCAAAGTCCAGGTGGTGAAACATGTACTCCCTCATGGCAGGAACAGGGTTGAAAACCCCTAGATACAAAGCAACTAAATGTAAGTCGTGTGCACAAACTCCCGGCATTACAATTAGAAAGTTAAGGTCAAGGCTGATAACATTTTTATGCATAATGTTAAAAAAGTATGATTGTTTCCCTGAAGGCATTACTACATACTACAAACCCAAGCACAGTGAGTAGCATGGATGACACAGACTAATGATCAGAACTCATTTGTGAGCAGGCATTGCCATTGCTGAAGGGAATGTACAAATATATAGGAAATATACACCAAAGTCACCACAACAATTGTGCAAATGTCTGTAGTGAAGATCTCATGTGTCACTGAGGAAGGGAAACTCTTTGGGACTATGTCTGTATGCAAACTGAACACACACAAACAAAGAGTAATTGCTGCAACATTGTGATGGCACATAGATACCATGGTCCAAATCATCACCATCATGAAATAGACATGTTTCACAATCCATACACATTAACATGACAACAACTCCTAGACACCCAGCACCTAAAGCAAGTACCTGAAATACCAATTTTCAAAATGCTTTATTCAGCTCCAAAGCAAAAAGAAGATGCAAATTAGTCCAGGATGTAAGAAGACCAATGGCCAGTCCAAAAAATAAATATTGTTTGGGGACATAGAGGAGTGTCACAACCCCAAACTTGCCTGCACACGGATGAATCAAAGGGTTGGTGACCCATGGGGGGCATCATCAGGGACTGTGTCCGGCACCAGAGGGACAGTAGAGGGAAGGGTAGGTGTTATGGGTGCAGGGGGGAGGAATTATCCTCAGTGATGAGTGCAGCAGCAAATGTGGTTTCATATAAACTGCTGCACACAGCTGCCAGGTCCGACAGACTACCACCTGCACCCGGGGAGGAAATGAAAGTGGAGGTAGAGGGCTCTGCGTCTAGTGGAATATGTGTGTGTCTGCGTGCGTGATGTCTGTCCCCTCTCCCTGTGGGTGTGCCTACATCCCCCTGAGATTGGGTGCCTGGAGCTGTGCGCTTCCAATTCCGTGTGGGTGTGCTGGGTGTCTCTGTTGGGGTGTGTGATCTGGTGCTTCTGCATGTATGGTGGACAGGTATGGGAGAGGGGGATGTGGATGGGCCTGAATGAGGGGGGGTGGGACGCTGCTGGAGGGCAAGTGCTGCCGTCAGTGCAGAGTCTATTGACGACAAACTCCGACATTGATCAGACATGTCGGATGACTTGCCCTCCATGAATGACAACAACTGTGTCAATATATGTGTTTGTCCATGGAGGACAGTCAGCATGGACGTCTGACCAACGTGAATCTGCCGGAGTAGGTCCACAGACTCGGCACTGAGGGCAGCAGGGGAGACAGGGGCAGGGGCTGCGGTGCCGGGGACTAAGGAGACACAGGGGGCAGCACGGACCAAAGGGACCCTAGCAACTGGGAGGGTGGAGATGGGTGTGGAGGAGGAGGGGACAGACATAGTGGTGGCAGATGCAGTTGCTGCATATTCCCCCTCCTCCTGGGAGTTTGAAGCCGTGCCGTCCGCATGATATGAAGTGTCTTGCTCCATGGGTCCGGCCGACTGACTCTCCTCACCCTCTGTGCCACTGCCTCCCTCTGACTCCTCAAAGCAGGTGGCACTGTGGCTGGGTCCCTCTGCCTGGTCTGTGCTTGTGTCTCCTCCTGTTTTGGTTGATGATGCTGTCGGCAAGGAGAAAGCAAAAAAAGATATCAGTCACCTGTACACATCAGACACATGAGCACAAAATCATTTGGGCACATTTCAATTCATGGCATGCATCATGAGTAACATGCCACATAACTCTGCACATATGTTAGTCTAGTACTGTGCAGTTGTAATAGGCACAACTCTCCTTGGATACAAAGATACAAGTAACAGACCAGGCCACAACTTGAATGAGAGTCACACTGATGCGCTACTTTATGTCAACAGATCTGTTTTTTATCCATAACCTTTCTGTTGCCCACTCTGCCACCCCAGTACAGACATGGTCATGTGCAAATCAGTCTGACCCTGTGCCACATGGGAACATTCCTCGCTGAACTGCCAAGTAATGCCATCCCTGGACTGGAAACAAGCTTGCTAGGACTGGTCACTGGCATAACAGCCGTCTTCAGCCAGGCTTGCGTGAAACCCAGATCTGTTTGCAAGCAAGCATGGCTTAAGATGGCTGTAATGCCAGAAAGTGGTCCCAGGAAGCTTTTTTCCAGTTCAGGGAAGGCATGTCTCGGCATATCTGGCGGGACTGTTCCCATGACGTACATGCTCAGACTGATTTGCACATGACCATGTTTGGACTTGGGGTGCGGAGTGGGCAACAGAAAGGTGTTGGATAAAACCCTGACCTGTTGACTGGGTGTGAGTGTATGATTGGTACAGATGCTGCCTCCATCACCACCCCCTTTTGTGACACTCCTCACAGGGGCATCTATCAGCAGATCATACAGTTGGTAGTACATAACACACACTGGCTGTCAAGTGAAGTGGCTCACATGTCCAAAATCCTGACAATGCCTAAGCTAATGTGCCTGCAATTGTGAAGACCAAAATCATTGCTGCATTGTTGACACACCCTCAACCAGATGGGAAATGTGAACTCAGTAGTGTGCACACCAAGACAAAACAGCGTTACACCACCAATACATACATGTTGCACAAATCTATGAGGAACAATTATCTCTGTGAGCAAACAACATAGCCTTTAAAGCCCTCAATGACAGCATTGTCCAGCATCACAGGGTAAGCGCATAGTGATGACTTTACATCACAAATTACATCCACAGCTCACCACTGACAAGGCCAAACAGGCAGGCCCATCACACCTCTCCTGCACAACACCCCCATCACTCCGTCAATGTGAGTGATACAGCTCAAGAAGTGAAAACTCAGAATCAGGGTATCAATAACTGTGCAGTAATTTAAATAAACCCAAGGTCACCTCGTGAGGCTAGCCATCCATATTAGTCACAAACAACCAGCAACATATTCTTGTGAATAGGCACACAGACACTGAGGCAGACCCATGCTGAACTCCATGTTGAGATTCATGATCAGTGCCCAAAATCATGAAGGCCAAACACAGTGCACAGGTCGTGGAACAGTTAAGGTACCAACACGTGTCACAGACCTACCTCCAACATGATGATGTGCTAAGCAATGTGCATACTCATACCTTGCACCCAAGGAGTACATGTGCAAAATAAAAATACACAAAGCTGGGGACACATGTTGATGAGGGGAAGGGATGTAAAATAGCATCAGCCAAATATGGGGAATTTAAATTACAATGCATACATTTCCTGTCTGACCAGACTCCCCCAAATGTGGAGTGTTACCAGGCTTCAGAGCACAGCAGGTAGCATGTGACACACAAGACAACAAACAGACATGTACCTACCCCCTACTTGCTGCTGTCCCTCCTGCAACTGCCTGTAGAGGTCTGGAAAAACCACTTGCAGGACCCGGAGCATTTGGAGGGCGAGGTGACGGCCACCGTCATGCCGACGTGGAGCTTCAAGCTTCAGCTAGACCCGGATGATACGCCGGGTCCAGCACCGGATGTCCTGCCACCTCTTCCTGATGTTTATCATCTTACGACGAGGGCCCCCCACGGATCTGACAGCCCTGGCAATGTCCAACCAGATCTCCCCCTTCTCATAGGCAGTTGCCTGTCAGGAAGACAAAGTGAAACAACATCACTACACATGCTCCATGTCCCAAAGACACACACTTGCACCACATTGAGTATTACAACAGGGCATAGGATGATGACAGGGCTTGCATCATTGTCCATCTGAAAGTGGCGTGTGAGCAAACACGAATGCACTACATGCCTTTGAAAGGCTACAGATGCCATAAGGGGTGCAAGCCACTCACTGAGCATGGCACACACTGAACAAGACATGCAACTGCAGGGTGGTGGACAGCACATGACATGCTGTCACATTTCCCACTACACCTAAGAACCCTCAGCAGACCACACATACATACCCTGGCACAGATCATTTGCTTTTCGGTGTCAACAGTGTATACAACCCTCACTTTGCACATGTCACACTTGACAAAGATGTGACACAGGCGTCATGCTAACTGTCCAAGTCATGCACACAACACTGCATACTTGTCACATCCGATGGCTACAGCGGTCGCATACGCCATGCAGCTGTGTTGCAAGATATCGCATACACACTTTGCCAGCTGACAACCAACATACACACTCTTCAATGTCCATGAGTTCAAACCATGCATTTGTCCAACATCCACACAGGACACCAAAAACCATTAACAACAGTGAGTACATTGATCTGTCACTCTGGGGGGAACATTGTTACACCTCAGTAAATCATGGCACTGAAACATGCAAGGTGTGGCACAGCAGAATGTGTGATTCACATTGCATTGAATGTCACAGTTAGCACAATGCAGGTAAGCAGTGAACACATCATTCACTGCATGGGAGTTAGCACAATGAACACACCCGGCACTCAATGCCAAACCACATTGCATGTCTGTTCCACAAATACACAATGGCTGTATTGACACACACACAACAGGTGCACAGTCCAAGGTAGTGCAGTCATCACTCACCTGCTCCCCTGGTCTCCCATACAGCTTGCTGTAGTTTGGTAGGAGTGCATCCAGCAGGGGCTGGTTCTCCTCCTCACTGAATACAGGTGCCCTCTCCATGGTCGGCAAAATCAGAGTCCAGGGAATGCAGAGACAGCAGCAGTGTGGTCCACTCCAATGTTGTGCAGGCAAGTGCCCTCTCCCAGACACATGCAGCCTTAAATCAGTGCTGCTGAGGGGCTTTCAGTATCATGAGTACAGTGTGATAGGCCAGATTACTTAGCATCCTCTGTTTCATCCAATCCCATTCCACATAATGCTTTGACACACTTTTGCATGGTTTAAAAATTGAGCTTTAGCTCAACAACAAATTTTGCAACATTGTATAGTTTTGCCCAACTGAATTTTGCAGGACACCTGTAGCACACACTCAAATCTCTGTTTCCTTGACAGCTAGCCTGTATTCTGGGCATTCTACTCGTCCCTTAAGTGTTCCCTATGTATTTCCTGGGATCCCCACACAAGTACGGTGCGTTTTTCGTTGCGAATGCCACATATTCAATAGTGAAACGATGCTCACACACGCATGCACTCTAGGGGTACGCCTCACTCATGTATGGCACCATTACAATGGTGAAACGTCCCACACACACGCACGCACTCTGGGGGTACGCCTCGCTCGCGTATGGCACCATTACAATGGTGAAACGTCCCGCACACACGCACGCACTCTGAGGGTACGCCTCGCTCTCGTATGGCACCATTACAATGGTGAAAGTCCCAAACACATGCACGCACTCTGGTGGTACGCCTCGCTTGCGTATGGCACCATTACAATGGTGAAACGACCCGCACACACGCACACACTCTTGGGGTACGCCATGCTCCCGTATGGCACCATTACAATGGTGAAACGCCCTGCACACACGCACGCACTCTGGCGGTACGATGCATTCTACACAGTGCGTTTCACACGCTGTAGTTAAAGCAGGGGGATGGTATGTTGCACACAGGCACGTATGGCTAGTGATACGAGGCGCACACATGTCAGGGATGTAGCATTACGGTTCACACAAGGATGTCTACCAAGTTCTTGTCATTACATACTGACATGAGCTAGGCCCTAGGTGTTTCAGGCACTGATATAGCACAGCATATCATTTCATGTTGCACAATTGATGTGTGATGACCTGGTGACACATGTGATGTGCGATGGGGCAATATGTGTTGCACATCAACTTTCCACTTGTCCCCTGTGTATCATCATGCACATGTTGTCATGCACATAAGCACTGGGATTGCACAGTCATCACTTCCGGAACCTGTCACATGATCGCAGGGACCGTGGCAATTTGTCAGTTTTCATTTTGACTCTAATCACGTCCGTATGTAACAATGTACTGTGTGTGTAATTCTTAATGCAGATTTTTCAGTTTTGGGTCCGTGTAATGCATCTGCTGCGGGTGCATCTGCAATGGGTCTGTGTTGTGACTTAAATGGTTTTGCATGTACGCACACCATGCCACATGTGCCTTTTCAAGGTCTGTTTGTGTGTGATGGCATCATACATCAATGATCCACATGCATACATGTCTGCATCTTGACAATTGCTGTGGTCTTGCATTGTCACATACACACCTCATTAGCAAGTTGTATGATATGTCCAATACATATTCCATGTGACCTGGGTCTGTGCCTTGCAGTCAGCTGTCTGTATGGTATGACAACCTTCTAATGCAGCTCTGGTGATGTGTGTCACTCCAGTGATATCTTGCTCTGCTCACTCAGAGCAGCCCTGCATTTATTTTTTGTGTGCATGTAAAGTGTATTACTATTGCTACAGATATATCGTGGTAATTTTTAAAGTGCCATGAAACTGCCATATGTGTCCAGGATGTTTTGCTTACACCAGGACCCATAGTACCTGATGTGCAGTAGCAAGGTTGCATGTGCTATGTACATTGGAATAGTATTTGGATGACAGTGGTTCTGCATTATTCCCAAATATGTCCTGCAGGGCACCGCCTCTACCAAGACCTTTTCCTGACTTGGAGAGCATGAGGGAACGTGATTGCATCTGACGATACAGATTCACTCGAGATTTGATTCAGGACTTGAGGGACAGGCTGGAACCACATCTCCAACTGCGACACAGGTATCCAACTGCGCTGACACCAAAGCTAAAGGTGATGGCAGCCCTACATTTTTTTGCCACAGGTACGTTTCAATTTACCATTGCGGATGTGGGGGGTATGTCCAGACCATGTTCACCCGTGTCCTACGTGATGTCTTATCTGGCATGTTAGAGCACATTGATGAATTCATCAAATTTCCAAGCCCTGAAGAGTTGAGAGATGTCAAGGGTGAATTCTATGCCCTGGGAGGGATGCCACATGTCATTGGGTCCATTGATGGTACACATGTGGCTTTGGTGCCACCACAGGCTCAGGAGCAGGCTTACCGCAAAAGGAAGCATTACCACTCAATTAATGCCCTTGTGGTGTGTCTTGCTAACATGCTGATTTCCCATGTTAGTGCACGTTTTCCAGGATTGTGCCATGATGCATTCATCATGAGGTGTAGCAGGGTACCACAGATGATGCTGCAGCTGCGCAACGATCGGGCATGTCGTGTTGGTGGGTATACTCTGTTTGTCCTGTATGTTTGACTTTTTAAATTGCTCTGACAAAATTGCTTTACCCTACATTTCAACACGCTGTATATTTTTAGGAGATGCAGGATATCCCAACATGCTGTGGCTCATGACACCGCTCCGCAACCCAATGACAACTGCAGACCATAGGTACAACAATGCACACGGGCAGACCAGGCGTGTGATTGCGAAAACGTTTGGACTCCTGAAGAGCAGATTAAGGCGTCTTGACAAGACCGGCGGATCCCTCCCATACGCCCCAGTCAAGGTGTGTAACATCTTCATTGTGTGCTGCATGCTGCACAACATGGCAGTTGAGAAGGCCATGCCACTCATCCTGGATCCTGATGAGCTGGAACATCCACCCGTTGAGGATGAAGGTCATGGGCACGATGCAAGTGATGAGGAGGAGGAGGGGGATATCCGGAGTCAGCTCATATGCAACTTCTTCTCTTAATGGTGAGTCACTGGGTATTTGTGTGCAAGCTTGTGGCATGGAGTGGCATGTGTTGCATACTATGTGTCCAGCTGACTGTATGTCAATGAACTTTGATGTTTGTTGTGATGTGTCACCCAAGTGATGATGTAATGACACATGCATATGTGCAATGAGTGATTTAGTAATGTACATATGTACTACATTGTGATGTATTTTCACATGACCATGCCTGTATGCAAATATTATTCATGTGTCCCCTTGTGTGCCTGTCTTTCCCAGGTTGCTCTGCCTGTTGTCTGTTCGTGTCATCTTGGTACTCCTGCTATTGATCATGATGATTGTAACTTGTGTCGAATCACCGTTCCATGCACAGACCTGTGGAAATGTCAGTTTTGGTAAGATATCTTAACGGATTTTTATTGGGTTGATATGCCATGGGAATGTGTAGTAGCTGTTACTGTGCTTGTTGTTGAAGCATTCATACATGTGTCATTAACATGGATCAAGATGCCTGTTGCAACACTCCCATTACTGGACACTCACCCTTCTTCTCAGTCATCTGTTATTGATTGATGACTCTGGGGAATGCATCAATGTGTGTAAACCATGGTCCTGAGACATTGCGGATGTGACCGGTTTACATTGTGTGGGACATCACAACCACAGGCTCTGTGTGGATTTGCAAACTCACTGTGTGCAGCAGGATGTGTTTGACTCATCACATTGATGTTGTTGGCCAGTACAGTTAGGTTTACCTATTGACATGTTGTGAAGGTGTGGACCATTGTAGGTCCCACATATTCTGACAATTGTCCAGTGAGTGTGTTCATATGGATGCATTGCCCCCTTTGCCAGTATGTGATGTCACTGTCAGGTTGCAACATCTGTGGCGATGAAGACCACTGCTTTGCAAGCCTTCTTGGTAACTTTATGTCAACTTTCTATTACCATTATTCCAGGAATGTTGCACTGATGACGTAGGAACGTAGAGATGTTGGTAATGTAAACACTTCCGTTACACCAGTCGGTTGCCATTAATTGCAGTCAAGTCTTGTGCCATACTGCATATCATGGACACGGTAGGGGTGGTTTACTGGGTTTGTTCCTCATTACTCTCTGTAGAGTTTGCTCACACCTGCTTGTCATATTTGGCATTGTAAGGCACAGTTTGATGAGCCAATGCTTGGCTCTAGCTAGGCTTCCTTGTGTTTAGATAATCCCCTTCCACGTTGTGTCAGCTAAGTACGGCTCTAGCAGGTGATGTGTATATTACAATCATGAGCCTCACTGGTTTCCATGGCTGACTACAGTAATTTGATTTTTGTGAGTAGCACTGCTACACATTCAATTCACTGTATTATTTTGAGCCGCATTCATACACTGTGAGTAAGTTTGGGAGCACCTGGTTCAAATTGCATAGAAGCAGCCTGGTGAGCGTTAGACCCCCTTCAATTTGGAGACAAACTCTGCTACCTTTTATGTGTCCGTGTTAAACACTGTGATGTACTATCAGTTCTATACATGTGCAGAAAAATTGGTACAGTGGCTGTGGTTAATGTACACAGGTGTGACAGTTACAGAATAGGTCATTAGTAACATGTCAATCAGAGCCAAGACTAGTTGCATTGTAATGCTTGTTTACCTTTGTTTCAGATCTCCCTCCCTGCTGTTCCCATCCTCTCCTTCCCTCGCCTGATCTCCCTTTTGAGTCTGTCATTCATAACCAGACCAAGGGGCTATCTGGAGATGGACCCCTTTGAGCATCAAACAGATCAGAGGATCAGAGGTACCAACAGTCCATTGCAGTCGTGTGGAGATTGTTTCACCAGCATTACAGGTACACTCACAGTTATTTTTCTCTGAGCAATGCTACGGGCCATGTACATTGCCTGAAGCAGCATGGCCTCACAACCAAATTGCACCATTTATGTATGACATTTTTCCAAAAGCAAAGCATCTCTGCCCTCCATTTTCGTGTGTGTCTTTCCCTTCGTCCTTCGGTACTCTCATAATTCACATGTACTTTTCCCAGTGCTATGTGTATCACATCCGCATGAAATCGTCAGCGTCAGAGCGAAACTGATGATCTCTCGCATCAGTTTCGCTCTGATGCTGACGATTTCATGCGGATACTAAGCCGGCTTTCGATTTCTTCTGCACAAATTGAACCTTGAGACTGAGTACAAGGATACTACCTGTTTGAATTAAACCACAGGCGAGATTTGGCGTTCCCTTAAGGCTATGACCCTCTGACATTGAATACTTTTCATCAGGCTGAGCTGCAGCCATCATCATTCATAGCTTTTTCGTATGTTTACTATAAGGGACATCCACATTGCATAAAACTTTTTGTCCTGATGATGGTCTTTGGATACTACCAGTGAGACCGAAACGTCGACACACCAGTCCAAGTCTTCATTCTATTTTTTGACTTTCTTTTTTATTTCTAAAAAGAAGTCAATTTTATATATATCTGTTCAAAGACTGGATTGTTTCTTATGTACCAATGGATTGTTTTGTTTTTTCCACGTACCTAAGATTTACATGCAATTACTTTTGATTATGTACCCTTACTTTTGAATGCAAAATATAAATAATAACTTTTCTATGAAAAATATATTTGTCCGTGTTGCTTTACATTGTTTTCCTATGATTCATTTGGTGAATAATACTACATTGATTGTTGAAAATTATCTCAACTGTTCAATTTCTATGGGGCTAGTGTGGTAGTCTTTATGGAGTTTTGAAACAGCTAATAATACAACAAGAGCAGTATCTGATCCATTCGGCTTTCAAGTCTCAATAATAGAGGCTGTGTCTTACTGCAAAAATTTGTACTTCTAAAAAATCCCTTGTAGGCATCTTTCCTGTAACACTACGATTGCCCAAGCCCACAAGGGTTTATTGGGTTACCCACCCCTTGTAATCAGTCGATCTGAATCAGGCTACACCCACCAGGAAGCGGGGTCAATAACGCTACCACTCCTTAAATAACATCGATCGACCGGGCTCTTGATCTTCGGGGTCCGGTCGAGAGGCGAAGCTAGGTGCTGACGAGGGTAGCGAACGCTGAGGGCGTGAGTGCGCTACTTTCACACGTAGAACACGCTACTGAAAGATTTGAGCTAAGTAACAACCTAACTGACGGCTCCTTTGTCTGATTCATTTTTTCCTAACAGGATGTGCCAGGGACGTTTCTACCCCCCTCCCGAGACCCATGGTGTATTTAGCGCCAACTTTTAAAGTGAGATTATCTTCCGATATGGCTGTATACACATGAGTAGGTCACTGACCCTTGGTCCATTGATTTCTCATAGTGTTAACCATCACTTAGCCATTTTTAAACTTCCCCCATTCCCCGTATGTGTATTCATACACAATTTTTAGCACTGTCTTGCACATCACTTCCCACTGTTAGTGGTATAATCCTCCTTGGGGTTATATGGATGGTGTTAATTTGAGTGTTAAACAACAGACACTGCATTGCCACTTTACGGAGCACCATAAGACAGATCATCAAACTCATACTCTTTATTGACACCGTGTCCATTCTGTATGTCTGTTCGTGTCTGTCTTTCCTTTCCGCAGGTGCAGATATATCCTAAACCAGGATTTTTGGGATGTGACATTTGTCCACCCTCTTTTTTGCACTTTTTTCACAATATTCTTTTTTCACTTTCACGTCCTCAGGTAGGGTGGATGATTAGAGAATCCATACCACCGGGGTTACACTAGTCCTGACGAATGCCGAGGTAAATTGAAACCAATTAATGGCTGAAACATGTTGACTGACTGTATAATTTTGAATTAAACCAATCCATTACTCTTGGCTTTAAATTCAATCACATAATGACCTATTTTTAAATGTGCTATAGGGATCTACCAATAAAGTTTTTTGAGATACCCGTTAGACACTTTTAATTTATCTTTTTTCACTGCACGCCTTATCACACAACCTGCTCCGCAGTCTCCTGGCGTCGTAGCACACAGAGGAGGTATTCGACCTCCGAGGTGGGGCCCTATGATGAAGCATGACACTGACTAGGTCAGTGTGTGAGGGCTTTCCTATCCCCCCAAATTGGGCTGGCTGGTATTTCCTTTACATGACTCCGTCTCTGTGGCTTCTGAGACACATGTAACCTCTCTTCTGTTGATATATAGCCTTAAACCGGGGAATAAGAGAGTGTTTCTCAAAAATCTCCCTACCTCTCCCTTTGTTTCTACGTATAAAGCAGCGCGCAGCTGTGAGAGCTCTGTTCTTAATCTCTTGACGTGGTGAATTCTCCCATCACCACTTCCTGTTTTAACCAATTACATCTATCTCTCACTTTGGCCACCACCATGGCGAACCTGGGCCTGACATATTCTTAATCAGAAATAGAAGCACTTATGGCTGATTCCTCACTATTTGCTGATCCACATATATCCCAAGCCATAGCAAACACCACTGAATGGGAAACCCTTTCAGAAAAGAAACGGGAACATATCCGAACCATCTTACATGGCACTATCCTTAAACAGTACCTGATTTCCAACACAGCACCTAAAGGTTTGCTTGTCACAAACGCCCCTCGAATTTTTCTAAATGATGCTACATTTAGAAAAGATTGGGCCATGATCGCATGGCACTGCACGCGTGATTGGCTCGTCCTAATTATAAAAACAGCACTCAGACTATCTGAGGCTCTGATGATTGAAATCAGGGAAACAGAGTCACAATTAAAAGCAACAATAACAGGATACAAAAAGAGGCTTGATGAACTAAACAAAGAACTTAATGAATATAAAGATAACCTAATGCAATCCAAGGCCACCAAACTACAGAAAGATCAAAAGAAATTTGACTTCGAAAAAGTGTATCCATACTCTTCAGCATCCTACACTGCCCCGACCAAGAATACAAGTAACACCAACTACTCGGATGAAGATTCTTCCAATAGTAGCGGATCAAGCACTGATTCCTCCAATTCAAGGAAGAAAAGAGGCAACCGGGGCAACAGGACCAACAGAGGAAGGTCAGGCTACCAGACACAACACCAACAGTGGCAGGCGCCACCCCAAATGGGAATGAATCCCCACTCCTTTCCATACCAACAACCTCTATACCCCTTCATGGGCTTGAACCCTGGCTTCATGCCCCGAATGAACTTTCAAAACCAATACCGACCGTGTTTTTTAGAGAGCGGCCGGAGGGGAAGAGGAAGAAGGCGGGGCAACAATCAGGTCTCCTGGGAAGAGGAAGATCCGGTATCGAACCACACACGGAGCAACAACCCACAACCAGGAACGAGCGGATTGTAAGCCTAGTTACCAACCTGTCCGACAGGATATTAACACCTATTGAAACACAGGTCCTTGATAAAGGCCTGGGATTTGTCCCTACAGCCAGACCTGACAAATTCAGATTGCAAGGTGAACTGTCAGGTTTCTTTCGCAAATTGAAGCTCAAGGCCTTCTTTGAAGGTAAAACTGATCCGAATGAGTCAGCCCGAAAAGGTGACACAGGTCTAAGATTAAACTCCACCTTTCTGCCCCCTCCGTACACATTGTCAGCTGCTATTACGGCTTTTGAAGAGGCAGTATTCTAAGATCTTGAATCTTGTCAAAACCCTAAAACATTTGGCAATTTCACCAAGCTAGAATACCAAGCTCTACAACAACTACAGAATGACACAAGCATTACCATAAAACCAGCTGATAAGGGTGGAGGTATAGTGTTACAAAACACCACTGACTATGATAAGGTTTGTGAAGACTTACTTCAAGACAGCAGGAATTACACGCCCCTGACGACAGATCCTACGATCAATCTTACCAAGAAATTAACACTCTAGTAAGACAGGCAGAAAAAAGAGGCCACATCTCCAAAAATTAGGCAGACTTTCTGGACAGCAGCAGTGATGTAATTCCCTATTTTTACACACTGCCTAAGATGCATAAGAACAAGCTTCCACCTCCTGGTCGTCCGATAGTATCGGGAATTGGTTCACTGTTGGAACCCCTTTCCAGATTTTGTGATCATTTTCTAAAGCCGATTGTGCAATCCACACCTACCTATTTGAAAGACACGAAAAGTCTATTACAACTCCTAACTGACGTCACCTTTGCTGAGAACTCCATCACACTGGTAACATTAGATGTTGAGAGTCTCTACACCAGCATCCCCCAGGACGATACCATCAAAGTCCTGGAGGCCTCACTTGATTCCCTTGATTTGAACTACCAAACTCCGAAGGCGTTCATCATCCATTGCGCAACTATAGCACTTATGGAGAATTTTTTCTCCTTTAAAGATCAACTATTCCTGCAATGCTCAGGGACATCTATGGGCAGTACATTTGCCCCTAGTGTGGCCGGACTCTATGTGGCAGACTTTGAGTCCAAACACATCCTACCTACCTCCACCAACTTTGCTGCTTCCATATTATTATGGAAGCTCTACATTGATGACATTTTATTACTGTGGATTGGTAGTGATAGAGACCTCCAATTATTCCTAGTTTGGATAAATACACTTGACCATAATCTAAGATTTATCCACACCTCGAGCAAAACTAAAATAATTTTTCTTGATGTGGTAATCTCTGTTTCTGGCACAAGCCTTACCACAAGAAATCATTGTAAGCTTACTGCTAAAAACAATTTACTTGAGTTCACCAGCTTCCACCCTCGCCCGTTGAAGGAGAATCTCCCATACGGACAATACCTAAGACTGAGACGGAATTGTAGTACCCTTGATAACTTCAAGGAACAAGCCTCAGAATTAACTGTTAAGCTACAAGACAGGGGCTATCCAAACTCAATTCTCAGTAAAGGGTTCAAAAGGGCAAGAAATCAGCCTAGGAGTGCATTATTGGAAGACAAACAAGTTACCCAGGACGGAATCCCTCTCACATGTGTCACTACCTTCAACAGCTTATCAAACACTATGAAGAAAATAATCAATAAGCACTGGAAGATCATCAATTCTGCCAAAAAAGATTGGGAAAAGCCTCTATTTTCTTTCAAAAAAGGTCGTAGCCTCAAGGACGCTTTGGTCCATACTCGTCCCAAAGAAAAAATCCCCCCTAAAACCCCTTCAATCACAGAGGCGTGGGGCTTACCTCAAGTCACAGGACATTACCCCTGCACAGATTGCAGTGTATGCCATCTGACAGAGACCTCTAGAACCTTGAATCTGGAAGAAGGGAAGATATGGAGGCAGGTTTCACACACAAACTGCAATTCAATGAACGTTGTGTACCTAATCACGTGTCCATGTGCCCTCAGATATATAGGCATGACCACTCGCAAAATCAAACAACGTATTTGTGAGCACCGTAGCAATATCAGGTGTAAAAAAGCAACCACGAAGCTCAGCAGACACTTCCTTTCCAGTAATCATACGACGAATGATATGAGATGGACGATCATTGAAACAGTCATCGGCACAATCAATATTGCCAACAGGCTATTTGAAAAAGAACAACGATGGATTTACCGTCTGGGTACCAATGTGAAAGGATTGAACAACGACATTCCTTGGAACACTGTCTTAAGATCACTTTCGTGCAATTCCCATAACTGAACCTAACCTGATCTAGACTAAAGATATCCTTTGTGAAATATGTTTGCTTCTCCCACGAGGTATAATAACACCACACCCGTAGGTGGGCACAATGATATATGTGTTCAGATCCAACCCCCTTAACAGGGTTCAACATAACTGCATCACTGTCAATGATGCGGAATTAACTCATTATCTCGGTTATGAATGTAATTACTCATTCATACATCATCAATACTGACATTATCAGAGTATCAGCTAGTCTGATGTCTTGTAAGTCAGTTCAACTTATTGGGCCCTATACCCATGCAGTGCAGATAGTCGTTAAGCTGTCCAACCATTGGAACCCTCATTGTGGTACGAAGAGATATGGGGCCTCCAATAATGAGTGTTTTAGGATCGATTTATTCAAGGAATCGAATTATCCAGCCTGTTCAGTGAACTTTGCTAATACATTATATCAATAATAACCCACCAGGAAGCGGGCTCAATAACCCTACCACTCCTTAAATAACATCGATCGACCGGGCTCTGGATCTTCGGGGTCCGGTCGAGAGGCGAAGCTAGGTGCTGATGAGGGTAGCGAACGCTGAGGGCGTGAGTGCGCTACTTTCACACGTAGAACACGCTACTGAAAGATTTGAGCTAAGTAACAACCTAACTGACGGCTCCTTTGTCTGATTCATTTTTTCCTAACAGGATGTGCCAGGGACGTTTCTACCCCCCTCCCGAGACCCATGGTGTATTTAGCGCCAACTTTTAAAGTGAGATTATCTTCCGATATGGCTGTATACACATGAGTAGGTCACAAACCCTTGGTCCATTGATTTCTCATAGTGTTAACCATCACTTAGCCATTTTTAAACTTCCCCCATTCCCCGTATGTGTATTCATACACAATTTTTAGCTCTGTCTTGCACATCACTTCCCACTGTTAGTGGTATAATCCTCCTTGGGGTTATATGGATGGTGTTAATTTGAGTGTTAAACAACAGACACTGCATTGCCACTTTACGGAGCACCGTAAGACAGATCATCGAACTCATACTCTTTATTGACACCGTGTCCATTCTGTATGTCTGTTCGTGTCTGTCTTTCTTTCCGCAGGTGCAGATATATCCTAAACCAGGATTTTTGGGATGTGACATTTGTCCACCCTCTTTTTTGCACTTTTTTCACAATATTCTTTTTTCACTTTCACGTCCTCAGGTAGGGTGGATGATTAGAGAATCCATACCACCGGGGTTACACTAGTCCTGACGAATGCCGAGGTAAATTGAAACCAATTAATGGCTGAAACATGTTGACTGACTGTATAATTTTGAATTAAACCAATCCATTACTCTTGGCTTTAAATTCAATCACATAATGACCTATTTTTAAATGTGCTATAGGGATCTACCAATAAAGTTTTTTGAGATACCCGTTAGACACTTTTAATTTATCTTTTTTCACTGCACGCGTTATCACACAACCTGATCCGCAGTCTCCTGGCGTCGTAGCACACCGAGGAGGTATTCGACCTCCGAGGTGGGGCCCTATGATGAAGCATGACACTGACTAGGTCAGTGTGTGAGGGCTTTCCTATCCCCCCAAATTGGTCTGGCTGGTATTTCCTTTACATGACTCCGTCTCTGTGGCTTCTGAGACACATGTAACCTCTCTTCTGTTGATATATAGCCTTAAACCGGGGAATAAGAGAGTGTTTCTCAAAAATCTCCCTACCTCTCCCTTTGTTTCTACATTTTTCCAAAGTGTACATTGTGCCCCATTACTGTCAGCTCAGATCTCTTGCCGGTCTGCATGGGTCATCTATGGTATACTTTACATGGAATCTGCATATGTGGTTATGTGTACGGGTTCAACATGTATGGTGTTTGTAATAGGTCTTGGTCCATATTGTGATTGGCATACATGGTTGTGTATGTATTCTTTGAGCTTAATACCCACAACGGACATGCAACACTTGCTGACGCTGTTTCTCCTGTGCCCCGCTTGGCCTTTTGGTGCCTGGTCCTGTGGCCGTCATATTTGGTGATTGTTTTCACAATTTCAAGCAGTGACCTATGAGTAACCAGACACTCCTTCCTTTCCATACACATGTAACATGCTGCTATTCAAATATCCTTGTCTTTGTGTGCCACTTTAACATGGTGTCTCACACCTTCAGCCATTATGTATCCAGACATTCCTGATGCTGCATCCCCAGTGACAAGGCAAAAGCCAGTGGCCAGATTCTGCGACACACACGCCTCCAATATGCTCCAACATCCAGCAATCCATTCTTAAGGCAGACAGCAGATTGTCGGTGCCACAGTTGCACCACATGCATGATAAAGGGAGGACGTCAGCGCCTGCAAGGTGCACAGTGCAAGGCCCAGCCGTCATTGATTGACACAGGTTACACTACTGACTCATGCTCCAGCCACCCTCCACACAGTGAACACCAGACAATCATACACCTGGTATCAGGCAACCCCTAAGAGCACACATTACAGCTTCGCAGGCTGTGTGTGCAACTCATACTGCCAACCCGGCACTGCCACACATGACAGTGCATGTCCGTACAAGCAGCTCATGTGCGTTGTTCTGCACACATGCTACTTACAGCAGCACAACATTGGACTCTGTTACCGCATCAACACAACAGCACAACACAAAACCATCATTACTGTGACCTGGCTGTAAGTAAGACCAAAACACTACTTCTATATTGCCAGCACAGATGGATAGTAGACCACCCACAAGGACGACACCAACTTTCCAGGAGTATGATTGATAAAAGTTTGTGAGGTACACCTCCAGAGTGACATACTACACCAAGTACCAAGTGTGGTGATGCTCAAAATATGCAGCTCTGACTGAATTTTACTTGATTTGAATCTGTAGATCCTCTGCACGTGATATCATTTAGACTCTAGACATGGCAATCAATTCAGCCTGTGTGGAAATGGAAATATTGCCAAAGTATGCATACTCTGAGCAGAGCCCTGCAGCATACCCCACTTGTGTGTTTTCACTAAGGAGTCGATGTTGTAGGTGCGGACCAGATGTGTGCAGTCAGATAGTTATGACAATATCCAGTTCAGTACTGAGGAACACACACTTATGGTCTTCATGTGGGTCTGAAGATTGTGATGGTCTATGGTGTCAAATGCTGTAGACATGTCGGACAGCACCAACGCCGCCTTGGAAGCTCCATCTACCTTCCCAGCCTATAGAGTCTGCCATTTGTATGAGGGCCACCTGTGTAGTATGGGTGGGATGGAGGCTGGATAGTGATACCCCCTCATCCACCACCAAGCCCACCACCCCTGCCACCCCCACATGCACCAGTCACCTGACCACCTGCTCCAACGTCAGTTACAAACACACCATGTAGCCCATGTACTCCATCCACTCTGGATTCCCATCTGACCCATGCCCCCACCATGTGTTAAACAAAGCAAGCACAGCCATCGCACACCACCTCCAAAAAACTATCAACATCTCCTTCAAGACTGCAACCGTTACGGAGAGCTGTAAGCAAACCAAGATCAACGCCCTACTGAAGTAACACAAGACAGGCCCAAATGACTTAAGTAACTTTCAGACCATCTCCTTGCTCACTTTCCCCACAAAAGTCACGTCGAAGATTGTCAACAGACAGCTGACCCGTTACCTAGTAGACAACATCCTGGACCCATCACAGTCCAGCTTTTGCAGCAACCACAGCACTGAGACGGCCCTCATCACCACCACCAACGACATCTGGATCCTGATGGACAAAAGAGGACCAGCCACACTCATCCTTCTGTACCTATCAGCAGCCTTCAACACGGTCTGCCACTGCACCCTAACAGCACGCCTCCATGACGCTAGAATACAAGAGATAACCCTGGCCTGGACCACATCCTTCCTTTCCAGCAGTACCCAGAATGTACGCCTAACACACTTCTGCTCCAAGACCACCAAGATCTTCTGCTGCATCCCACAGGGATCATCCCTCAGCCCAGTACAGTTCTTTATCTACATGGCACCACTCAGCCACATTGCTCAACATCATGTCTGCCAACAACACTGAAATGGTCATATCACTCACCAGAGACACCCATGCCACCAAAGCCAACGTCCACAGGGGAATGAAGGCCGAAGCAGAATGGATTATGGACAGCAGGCTGGAGCAGAATTCCGACAAGACGTTTTGGCACGTTTTAAACTTAGGTCTAGCAGTATTGCATGTTTTTGGGGGGCTGCTTGGGGTGTTCTAGATTTTTGGGGGTGGGTTGATGGGTCTGGGAGCACTGCTGGGAAGGTCTAATTTAGATTGCAAGTGGTTTGAAGAAAATCCATGGTGGAAAAGGGGGGTTTGGGCCTAGTTGCAGATTGCGTTTTGGCACGATTTAAACTTAGGAGTATTGCGTGTTTTTGGGGGGCTGCTTGGGGGTGTTCTAGATTTTTGGGGGTGGGTTGAGGGGTCTGGGAGCACTGCTGGGAATGTCTAATTTTGATTTCAAGTGGTTTGAAGAAAATCCATGGTGGAAAAGGGGGGTTTGGGCCTAGTTGCAGAGAGCGTTTTGGCACTATTTTAAGTTAGGGCTCATGCCAGGTAGCAGTATTGCATGTTTTTGGGAGGGTACTGTGGAGTGTTCTGTGAGCACTGCTGGGAAGGTCTAATATTGTTCTAAAATAGCAGTTTTCACCTAGCTTGAGGGGAAAGATCTCCGAAATTCGCCCATACTTATTAATTACTATCCTTGAAAAGGAGACTCAGAGTACGCACTTTCAAAATGATGCTTGTATGTAATACTGTCGACTCTGAAACTGAAAGTGTTATTTTTTGCACTACATAGCGTACCTTATATTTTTTTCTCCGTGGCGTTTTAATATCACTTCCTGTTTTTCCATCAACAATTACAAGCCGGCTTTTACCCTGTGCAATGGGAAAAACGATGAACTCAGGCTTACCATTAGTGATCTGCAATTCCGCATCCGCCAGGCATGCAGTGGACAAGGTGTCTTCTGGTCACCAACATTGATCGACGGAGCGTCAGATGAAATGAAGGAGTACCGTGAATAGTAGGAATGGCTGGATGCATGCAACTTCCCAAATTCAACAGGACAACTACAACATACAGTTACAGTATCCATCTTCATTTCTACTTATCTTTTAAGTAATGAACGTCTATGAGTGTGACTCTGTGCATTTGTTTGCTCTCTGCTTCAATTCATCCCTCCAGCCATTGTATACGTTTTTCATTGCTATTTGTTAAACTAATTTAATGTACTAAGTGGTTTTTCTCTCTGAGGGCAGATAGGCAAGTGAAATTGCGTAATTACTGCAGCCCTGTACTTTCACATTGCTTTTCATAGTTAGAGCGTTGTAGAAAGTACAACTTACTTTTCAGTAACCTATATTTAGCAAACAACTTCATGCATGCAGTGGTGCATGCACTTCCTTTATGTCCCTTAAAAGATTTATGGATAGCTTCGTATCCAAAGATTTGTTTATCTTCATTTGTTGTTTGTGCATGCTGTGTTTTTTTTTCCTCTCTCCACAAAACTTTCCCCACAAACCCCATTCCCATCCAATTTTCAAACCCTAACCCTCTTCCCCCGGGCTGTGTGGTTTTCATTGAGGTGTGACTAAATGACAACAATAATTCCACACTTGCTGGGGAGGATAAGGTTCATGCAACCTCCTCAAATCAATTTTAAGGCAGCTAGATGAATCCTAGGATATTGTAATTCTGCTTAAAAAAACAACAATGAGTATTTTAAAATAAATTCTGAATTTCATGCCCACCATCAATTGGATCCATCATCAAGATCATCCTCTTACATGTCAAGAAGACTTGTTACGCTGCTGTGTCACTGTTCTTGTTGTAACCATAATCATCCATGCAATTTTTTCCCCATACTTATCTTCAGCATTGCTTAGGCTACAAATTTACTGTTCCTTCTAATACTCCTCTCAGGCCACTCAATGTCTAATTTTTAAACTTTGTTTTTCATATGCTGCTACTGCTAGTGTGGTACCACTCCTACTAACACCACAACAACTGAATTTCGGTCCTGGATGGATTTCATGGGCAACCGTAATCTCCATTTGCCATGCAGCCAGCGCTGTGCGTAGCTCTATTCTCAAACATGAATCACAGGTAAGATAAGCATTTTGGGGAGGTAGAATCATGGGCTAGGACTCAGAGGAGAGACTGGCAGTAGTACTAGTAAAGTACTAGTAGGACAATTGAATTAACTAACTCTGTTAGTGGCACATTTGAAAATATTTGGACGTTTTACATAATTCATGCTGGTAAGTTTGAGGAAACCAAACGTGCAGTAACCCACGCCCACCACCCTACAAAATATTATGAACGCGTACACTATGTTGAAGTATGTAACATAAATAATGATAAATTACCCTAACAAAAATAAACTAGTCCCAAAGACCCAAACCACCCTCCTCCCTAACCCAAACAATTGTCCATTTCAAATGTCCTGAGAAAAGTCCCAAAGAATCCCCAACTCCTGATTCCCCCCCCCAAAAGTCTTTAAAAAAGGGGCAAGGGACACAGTCACTTCTGGCGGTGTGTGGACAGGCGGTCCTGTCGCTCTTTGCGGAGGTCCCGGAGCGGTTGCTGCTGCTTCTCCACCTTGCGCTCCAGGTAGTCTAGGTGCGGCTCGGGTTGGGGGGGCAGCTGCTGGTGTTGTTGCAGCTGAGCGGTGGCGGCGGGAGGCTGTCCGACCACGGCGCCGTGCTGGAGGCTGCTGGCTGGTAGACCCGGGGCACTGGAGTAGGAAGCAGCTGTTGCCGCCTCCTCCTCCTGTTCCCGAGCCCACAGCCGGCGATATTCCACACAAATGGCCTCCAGCTTCCGGGTCCTGGCCCGGACAGCCATCTCCTGTCGAGTGAGCTTTTTTGGAGCATCTATGTGAAGAAAGAAAGAAAAATACTGTAACCAATACTCTTTAACAATAACACAAAATATTCAACCGAAAGTTGTCTCACAGTAACACTAGCAATTTGCAAGCACAGTATAACATTTTGGCATGTATCTTTGTAGGCCTGTAACATTAGTGGGAGTTTCAGTAATTCTACTAGCAGGCAGCACTATGGACTCAATACATAGTCAGAGAGTCAGAGAGAACACCAGTATTCTTCTTTTTTTCTCTAGTTTTGCGAAAAAAATTACTTGTACGCAAACTTGTGGTAGCCGGCATAATTCCAGCTCAGTCAGCTTGCACCCAAGAAAAACAGACACAAGCCATGATGACGCAGACTCGCATTACTTTAAGCAGTACATGCAGGTGGGGATAGGGAAGCTCTTACTTTTGTATGGGGTGGCACTGGCCATACTTGGTTACATCAAGGGCTACTGCTCAGTGTAATTTATATTTCGCACTGCCCCCCCCCCCCGGGCCTTCAGAACTACAAAAGGAAAATGAAGATTATTCATTTCTGATAATGTATCCAGCCGATCATATGATCTATTTGATTATATGATGGATGACTTTAGGTGCTTTGTTGTGATAGATTGAGTGAACAACAGCAATAGTCCACCCATGATTGACACAGCAGAAAGAAAATTATGAACATAGGGAGTGAGTGTCGTAACCATAATTGCCGGAGGAAGGGACTTGACTTGATATAATTGTCAACTATACAATACATACACAATATATGCTGTGCTTGCAAAGTAAACTACTGTACTGTTACTTTAGGCAAGGGAGAGTTTCTGAACAATCACAACTTCTAGTATTTGGATTATCTCTGCTTTGCTACTCTGGCACGGACATGCTGTTCACACAAAGTAACACTCTTTATGCACTGAGCTTCTGCTCTACATACACCTCTGCTATCTATGAGGAAGAAGATCCCATCCAGGCTTCCAAAGTACACGTCTATCATTCTTCTTAACTTCTCAACTGTACCAACGTTACTTTTTCTCAAGAACCAAATAACACCCTTTTCATTTTATTTGGTAAACCACCGTCTTGACTTGCATTTGAGATTCACCCAAATGATATAGTGCAATGCACACCACACATACATTTTCTGATTCACCCACACAGGCAGTCATCTTTTCTTTCTCCTCCAACCATCCTTGCTTCAAGCAGCCATGCATCTGATTCCTTCCTATCAGCCACCTCTGCCTGCATTCAAAAACACGTATCATTCTTTACAGTCATAAATGTTACGACTCGCTCGTTCTTCCATTCACCCTAAATTCTTTCCCTTTCCCCTTTTCGTTCATCACATCCCTCAAGTTCATCTGATATGACTTGGCTTCACGATAAAAGTTTCCCAGCTGATTTGAAGTCAAATAGAGGGGGCCATTGCTTACTCGAGAACTACCGCCGCTAATGCTATTGCTAAGTCAAGGGTGACTGTATTCTCCGTGATTGGCAAAAATGTAGTTCTAAATTAGTAACTGTTCTTAACAGTACAGTGTACTTGTAGTAGTGTACTGTCTACTGTACAGTACATCATACACTCCTTTGCAAGCCTACTCTAAAATGTCAAAAAGTAAGGTGTATAATAACTTACCACCGCCCTCCGCTGTTGAGCCATCCCCCTCAGCTCCTCCTGGTGGCACTTGTGGCACTGCCGCTTCCGTCCCTGGAGTGGACCCCTCCACGCTGCTGGCCCCAGCACTGGTGGTGGGAAGTGCTGCATCCGATGTTGTGACCCCTAGAAAAAACATGTCATATTTTTAGATGCCATACACCACCCCCTATTTTGTCTCGTAATGGAAGAGAAAATGTTAATACATATACAATTTTTAATTATTGGGACTGAAGAAAAGTCACGGTTTTGGGGAGGGTGTTAACTTATATGCTTAGCCATAACATGCAACACTTTTTGGCACAACTGATGAATGCTTGCTTTTTAACATGCAACATTTTTCTAATTACAGACAGAACCAACTACTCCTCATCACCACCAGGAGGACTTGAAGTCCCAACAAGGTGAGAGCTCCCGAGTCCCGCACAGTTACTTCTGACTGAGGTATGTTATGTTATGTTACATACATTTGTAGTGCGCACAGCTGCCCAAGCTAAGGGGCGTCCTGGCGCATGGCAGGTAATATGCAACACCTACAGGAAACACAACAGATGAAAAGATAGTGGCAATTTAATTAAAACAGAAAAGTTTTTAAAACTTTGCGAAAAGCTAAAAGATTATCTAGCAACCGTATGTGGAAAGTAAAACTGCACCTATCATCAACAATGTCCTATTTCTCTTGTCTATACTTATGTATGTACAGAATAGTCCCTGAAACACTAGCAGTATGGTATGTGCTACTATCAAATCAAAAAGCCAACTACTAGCTTATGCTTGGTTGACATTGACATTTTGTTGTTGAAATTGTCAAAGCACTAACATTAAGAAGACTGGAATACAGAGCAAGGGCAACCCAGAGGACTGCACTCAGTTCCTCTAGAGCTATTGCTGGATCAGAGTTTTGTTTAACACCGTTTACCGACTGGGCAAGCTTAGCTACCTACACAGACCGACTCATAATAATAGTAAATAGTAGTAGCACAGAGAGTGATGGTAGAGAGGCAGGATAAGAATCTAGAAACAGTCTACAAGAAGATCAAAGTCTATTTTGTAAAAAATAGAATTAGGAAACAGTTGGGAATGAATAGGAGCTGTAAAAGTTAGTGAAGTATAATTATATTAACAACAGAACAACTTACTGGGGCCAGCAGAAGAGCCTGCAGAGGACCGTTCCTGCCCACTTTCTTCCGCCGGAGTCTGGGGTGTAGTCTTCTTGCCCCTGGGAGGTGCTGAATGTGAACATGAAATAAACACAAACATGGATGATTGTTGTTTTGAAATATTTGATTTCTTTGACCACAATCTAAAATTATCTCGGGGAAACAAATTACCAACAATTACACTACATGTATTGACCTATCTGATCTGGTCAACTAGGAGGATACTAGTACAGTATTGCTGGATTCACAGACCGTCTACTTAGAAAGTTATGTAAATCGCTAACTAAACCAACAACAAAAAGGTTCTACTACGACTGCCAGCACTCAGCAGCACGCAACGTGACAGGCACAGTCCGTCAACATGATTGCAGACCACTAAAACATTTCCTACTTCTAATAACCAGTCATAATATATTCAACCTATCAATCCACCATTATCTCTTCTTCTTAGTGGGAGCAGGAGTACAAAGGAAGGACTAGACTTGAGTCTCGAGTCTCTCTAGCATTATGCAGTTCTATAAAGTACTACACTCATCCATATTCAGGCCAAATGAGCACAAAGTTGCAAACAAGTAAGCTTAGTAGCAACGCCACTGAGGAGGTGCGCACGTGCAATCACAGAAGCTATTTAAACATTATTTTACCTGCAATGTAATCGAATCGGCAGCATTCTTGCTCTTCGGAAAAAACATATATTAGCAATATAACACAGAGCAGAAGAAAACAAAGTAGTGATTAAATAGCTACTCACCAAGGCCAGGGATCTCCACGCCTAGCAGGTGGACCAGGTCCTGCTCCCGGTCAAGGACGTCTGCCCACCGGTGCGACGCTTGGTCATAGGTGCGCCGGATCCACTATTCCCTACGCATGGCCCGGCACACATTATCCCACAGCTGGCGACGCTCCCAGAGGCCATACCCTTGACCGGGCCTGCCCTCTGCTGCCACGGTCTTCGGGATGTGGCGCTGAACATAAAATATAAGTGCAGCCACCTCCACCGTGCTGAAAATCTCCCTGGCCACTACATCCTCCCCCCTCAATCGCCCGCATGGGAGCCGGGTATGGGGTGCAGGACCCTTCCCCTTGGTCTTCCCGGCTCCCTTTGTCATGGTCCTGGACAGCTGAAAAAAAAATAGGAAAGAATAGGGAAAAAGTAAAGAAAAGAAAATAGTTTAAAAAAGTAGCTTTAAAGTAACCAAAAGTAGAAAAAACATAAAATATAGATGTAGAAAAAGAGAGGGATAGATAATGAGTAAAAAAGATCCCAAAAAAGTTCAAAGAAACAAAGGATTGCAAAGATTAGGGTAGGGTTGAAAAAGCATGCCCAGAACCATAGCAATGACTGAAAAACAAGATGGCCGCGCCCATTGAGGACCGAGTGGGTACGTTTGCAAGATATTTCCCCGTGAGCATGCAAAAACACATGCGACCACGTAATCGCGCCCCGCGCACAACGCGAGCATGCAACTAGCGCCCGGAAATGGAAATACGCAACGTGAACAAGATGGCCATGCCCATGTACGACCACATGGGTAACTTTGCGGTCGATGCGCTGCAAGCATCCCGCGAACATGCAAAAGCCTCGCGAACACGAAAAATAAATCCGTAAATTTGCAGATCGCAAATTCGCTTTCGCGCGAATTTGCGTACAGCGAATTTGCGCATTTCACCCATACTTACTCAACACCCGCTCCGCACGCAAACACGCCGTCGAGCTCTGGAATCTGCCCCAGACGTGGAACGGCTCCTCGGCGCCAGACATAGCCATCCTGGACTGCTACAAATTCACCCGCAGGGATCGCGCCAACGGAATCGGAGGAGGAATAGCCATCGTCCACAAGTCTACCCTCAAGGGCACGACCCACGCAAACGACACCCTCAACACCGCCGAACACCTGCACTTCCAGATCCACACCGACCCCAACACCACTCTCAGAGGAACACTCATCTACAGAACCCCCAGACCCCGACCTCAATTCAGCGACTCCATCGCCGACCTCGCCAGCATCCACGCACTACATCCTCCTCGGGTACCTACATTTCCACCTCGAGAACAAGAACGACGCCAACTCTGCCACCCTGATCACCAACCTCGCCAACTTCGGCCTCAGACAACTCGTCACCACACCCACCCGGGCCGCTGGCCACACACTGGACCCCGTCTTCTACACAGGCACCACATCACCTTCGACCACACCACCAAACTCCACTGGACCGACCACCGCTGCATCCATTTCACCTTCAATAAACCAACCACTCACCACCGCACCCAACAGCTACCTCGCACCTGCTGGAGCAAAGTCACAGATAACCAGCTGATCACCACCCTTGCCCAAAATCCACCCACTGACCCCACCAGCCCAGACACCGCAGCCCGCAACCTCAGACAGTGGATCAACGACTGCGCCAACACCCTCGCCCCACTCAAGAAACCCTCCAACAACCACGCCAGCAAGAGAGCCACCTGGTTCACCGACGAGCTGCAGACCTTCAAACAAGCATGTCAGAAACTGGAGAAGATATGGCTCCACGAACACACTCCGGACAACCACGCAGACCACAAGGATGCCACCCACAGACATCACCACCTCATCAGATTAGCCAAGAGATCCTTCTTCAAAGACCGCCAGGAAAACAACGCACACGACAGCAAAGAGCTTTTCAGCATCGTAAAGGAACTCTCCAACCCCAGCGCCAATGCCAACGACATACCACCCTCACAAGAACTGTGCAACTCACTGGCCATCTTCTTCCACCGCAAGATCGCTGACATCCATGACAGCTTCAACACCATGACCGCCTCGACTACGTCAGACCCAACCTCTCCTTTGAACGCCACCAGCGCCGAGCGCCCGACCTCCTGGTCCAACGTCAACGACGATGAGACACACAAGGCCATGAACTCCATCCACTCAGGATCTCCGTCAGACCTGTGCCCACACCACGTATTCAACAAAGCAGATGCTGCCATCGCACCCCAACTACGGAAGGTCATCCACATCTCCTCCAAAACATTGACATTCCCGGACAGCTGGAAACACGCCAAAATCAACATCCTCCTCAAGAAGCCCAAGGCAGACCCCAAGGACCTCAAGAACTTCCGGCCCATCTCCCTGCTCCCGTTCCCGGCGAAGGTCATCAAGAAAATCGTCAACATGCAACTGGCCCACCACCTGGAAGACAACATCTTGGACCCGTCCCGGTCCGGGTTCAGACGAAACCACAGCACCGAGACAGCTCTCATCGCCGCCACAGACGACATCAGGCGCCAACTAGACAACATCGAAACATCAGCCCTCATCCTCCTGGACCTGTCAGTCGCCTTTGACACGGTCTGCCATCGCACTCTAAAGACACGCCTCCTAGAAGCCGGAATCCAAGAGAAGGCCCTTGACTGGACCACGTCCTTCCTCTCCGGAGGAACCCAGAGCATCCGCCTCCGGCCCTTCCGATCCGAGGCCATCGACATCATCTGCGGAGTCTCCCAGGGCTCATCCCTCAGCCCGATGCTGTTCAACGTCTACATGGCCCCCCTCGCACAAGTGCCCGCCAACACGACCTCAATATCATCTCCTACGCTGACGACACCCAGCTCATCCTCTACCTCACCAAGGACCCGCACACCACCAAAACCAACCTCCACGAGGCAATGAAGGCCGTTGCCGACTGGATGAGGAACAGCCATCTGAAGCTGAACTCGGACAAGACGGAGGTACTCATCCTCGGACCAACCCTCTCAGCCAGGGATGACTCCTGGTGGCCGACCACACTGGGAACAGCTCCGACACCCACCGACCATGCACACAACCTAGGATTAATCCTCGACTCCTCCCTCACCATGTCTAAACAGGTCAACGCCATCTCCTCCTCCTGCTACAACATCCTCCGCATGCTCCGCAGGATCTAAAAGTGGATCCCGACCGAAACAAGAAGAACGGTGACACAGGCCCTCGTCAGCAGCAGACTGGACTACGACAATGTACTCTAAGCATGAATCCCAGCCAAACACCTATGATGACTACAATGAATCCAAAACGCCTCCGCTCGACTGATCGTCAACGTCCCCCACCGCAGCCACATCACCCCCACCTGAGAGACCTACACTGGCTCCCCGTCACCTTCAAGCTCCTCACCCACGCACACAAAGCACTCCACAACGCCGGACCAGCCTACCTGAACAGCAGAATCAGCTTCTACACCCCCACCCGCCAGCTCCACTCCGCCAGCCTTGCCCTCGCCGCTGTTCCCCGCATCCAATGAAGAACCTCCGGTGGCAGATCCTTTTCCTACCTCGCCGCCAAGACCTGGAACACCCTCCCTACCCACCTACAGCAGACCCAAGACCTACTCACCTTCAGAAGACTCCTCAAGACCTGGCTCTTCGAGCAGTAGTGGCACCCCCTCCCCTCAGCGCCTTGAGACCCTCACGGGTAAGTAGCGCGCTTTACAAGTACTCTGAATGATTGATTCAATGATTGGGATGGTATGGGGAATCTACTAGGGGCTGAACAGCAGGGTCCACTATCTGAGTGTGACTTCATGTATGCCTATTTGTATGCACCATGATCGGTGAGGCCCACACATCTGACAACAAGGTGCCCCAGAGTACCACATGGTGCTTGGTAGGGCCTATTTGGCATTGTGGACTGCCATGTCCTAATAGGTGTGTGTGTTTTTCCCTCCTGGTCCCAGAAGGTCTGTCAGTGGCAATGAGTGTTGGGACATGATAGGTGTGGGCAGGGCAAGTTGTGTGTCTGGTACACTTCATCCACTCGCAGGGTGTTGTGCTGTGTGGCCTCAACATGGCAGATATTCAGTGTTACAGGCACTGTTGTGGTCTATGTAGTGTGTTGCTTTAATGTGATTGTGAGGTGTGGTAGTCACCATGTTGATTTGGGCATCCCCTGTACAGCATTGATTGGATTGCTTTGTCCTGAAGATGACAGTAACACAACCCTGCATCTTTCTCTCATGCAGAACCAACAGTGGACACGGAGGAACAGGAGCCGGAAACCAGTGGTGGCGAGAGTAGCACTACAGCTGCACCGGAGGCCAGTGACACAGAGCTCACCAGTGCATCTGAGGGTGACCGTAGTATGCAGGAGGAATCCGTAGCTTAGATACAGAGTACTACATCATCCGATGCCAGTGGTGATGCATCCATGTTGGCAGGCACAGGGGATGGGGAGTATGCAACATCATCTACCACACAGCGGCCAGTGCCCAGCCTCCCATCCACTTCCTCTGGTGCTGCCCGTGTCCGTGTCAGTAAGAGGGGACAAGTTATATTCACACCTGGCACCGCTGAACCTGCACCTGTCCCCCCTGCTGCCCTCAGTGCAGAGTCTGTAGAGCTCCTGCGACAGCTTTGTGTGGGACAGACCGCCCTGCTCAACGCCTTCAGTGACCATACCAAGAAATTAGGCCAGGTGGTTGCCTACATGGAGGGAATACACTTTTTAAAAAAAAAATTTTAAAATAAATTTTATTTTTTATGCAAGGAACAGAGGATGAACAGAGACCAAAAACAATAAACAAAGAGACAGCAACCATATGAATGCAATTTGAACAGGTAACCAAATAATAAGTAACATCCAGGAAGATTTACATGAATCTAAAACAAAACAAAAAAAACATACAAATTATCATTCTTGTCAACATATGCAAGCAAAGAAAAATTTTTTCTACCATACATTAAATCCAATCAGTTATGGGCGCACATATTTTTAACCCTCTTATCCTCTTACGAGTATTCTTGGTTTTAAGTATAGAAACTTCAGTATTATACATTGATAACAACTGTGCCCTCCAGGATGAAAATAACGGCAGATCTGGAGATATCCAATCCTTGGTAATACAGGCACGTAGGATCGCCATACAAATAAAGAGAAAAGCAACACTTGTCTTCGATCTGTTTAGGATCTTAGGATCAATACCTAACATCACTAATTCTGCTTGAATGTATATTGGTGAACCAAATATCTCTATAAAAAACTGTTCAATAGACAATAAAAGAACTGATAGCTTAGGACATAAGAAAAACATATGCTGTGCATCTGCAGCGTAGCAAGCGCATCTACTACACCTAGCTCTGGCACCCTTACACCATTTGGAAACTTTCCTAGGAGAGTAATATAAATCATACAAAACCATATAGTGTTGTGCCCACATCTGGAAATCAACACTTCATTCGCCAAAGTGATAGAGGAATGGAGATCAATTGTCCCTGAATTGAGATTAGTTCTCCATTTGTCCTGACATTGGTCTAGGTCTTCTGGCAATGTATGTATTAAATTCACATAAAAGAAATCAATGGACATTCCTTTTCACATCCCCTCTATCAAAAGAATTTTCAAAAACCGAGAGTTATATTGCCCGAGTGACCCAAGATAATTACGAATTTGTAAAAACTTTAAAAAATCCTTCTTTTGCACCCCATATTTACATTGTATCTCAATAAAAGAGAGAGGTTGAAAATCTTGAAACATATCCCCTAAACTCATAATACCTAGCTGATGCCAGTTCCTGGTTGTTACATCTCGAAAAACAATGGGGAGAAGGCCAGCGGAATTAAAAGGGGTATACCGATTTATTTGAGGAAGCCCTAGGTGACGCTTAATTTGTCTCCAAATTGATAAAGCAGAGATCAACACTTTAAACTTAGGGGCATATTACCAACAACTAGAGATAATTATCGCTAGGTTGGCTTAGCGGCAATAATTATATCGCTGTGTAGCGACGATTTTTATCGCTTAAGAGCCTTGATATTATCAAGGTTTATCTCCTAAGTGATAAAAATCGGCCGAAATGCATGAATATCGCTGAATAGTCCGCGATATTCATGCATTACCCAGCAAATGCTCTTAGCCATGTTATCCACCTCCCATTGGATAACATGGCTAAGAACTGCTCAGGGCAAGTGTTAGCTTTTGGAGATATTCGCGCTTAGCGCGAATATCTCCAAAAGTTGGTAATAGGAGATAGCGATGTTAGCGACTGTTTCCAGTCGCTAACATCTTGGCACGCCCACTTTGCATGTCATTAGTGATAAATATCACTGACATGCAAAGCAGGGCCCAAGATGGTCGCTATCTCCTACTAGCTGTCGCTAAATGGTGTTAGCGACAGCTAGGTAATAGGGAGATAATTTTATCTCCGCTTTCTTGGCTTTTAAAGCCAAAAAAGCGGAGATAAACCCCCTTGATAATATGCCCCATAGTTTTTAATAATAACTATGTTCCAGAATTTTCAAAAAACAATTTTTGACCCCTTCACCGATTGCAAATCTATATATTGAAGGATTATGACATGGCAGGAGTTTAGTTTTTTCTCCCACAACTAAAGGGAAGATAATTTGCAAAACCGCTGCCCAATAATAAAATAAAAAATAGGGACTACCCCAACCGCCACTAGTTCTTGAGAGTGCCATTTTTTTGAGAGCCCTTCTATGGCGTTTATACCCCCACAAAAATCTGGAGGAAATATTTTCGAGTTTTTTTAAACAACTTAAAGAAAATTCTACTGGGATTGATCTAAATATATAAAGAAATTTGGGAAAAACCATCATTTTTAAAACATTTACTCTACCATGTAATGATAAATGAAGGTGATTAAGTCGTTCTTAAGTGGAATTGACTTTATCTAAGACCGGGTGGATATTAATTCTCGAATTTCTCATCAACAGGTGAAGTAAATTTGATCCCTAAATATGTTGCCTCTGTTACAACTAGTATTTCCCTCGGGGCGGACCTCATCAACGCCGACAGTAAGCTTTACTAAAAAAATCTAGCTACGGGTCTCTCTTTAATTATCTCCCCTTTGGTATCACATTTACAATATGGTTTTATTCCAGGTCGCGATACGACTGATCATGTGCGTCGTGTAATTGCTTTGATGGACTGGGCTGAGGCTACGAAAACTCCTATAGACTTTACCCTGCTGGATGCCGAAAAGGCATTCAACAGGGTTGCCTGGCCCTATCTATGGGAGGTACTCCGCTTGAAGGGGTTCGGGCCACGAATCCTCCAGGAAATTAGAACTTTGTACCTGACTTCTAAGGCATACATTTGTCTAGCTGGAAGAGACTCTGATTTTTTCCCTATATTTCGTGGTACAAGGCAAGGTTGCCCCTCGTCACCTTTATTATTTGCGTTATATATTGATTTTTTTGGGGTAAAATTAACTACCTGTAGATATATCAAACCAGTAAATAAAGGTGATGTGGAGTATAGAGTCCTCGCCTATGCAGACAATATTGTTGCTTAACCACTGATCTACCGCTGGCCTTAGTAACTATAAAGGATCTGGCTCGACAGTTTGGTCAATTTTCAGGGTACAAGCTTAATTTAGGCAAACTCAGATCTTATATGAAGGCATACACTCTGACGTTGGTGGGCTACACCGTACAGTCCAGGCTTTGTCATCCGCAGTGACGTCTGCCCTTCAACAGGCACATGCTCCCATTCCTGCTCAGGTGCCTTTGTCCACCCCCCAGTCAGTGGCCACATCAGATGACAGTGACCACGGTTCGCATGCGTCACATACATGATATAGCACAAGGAGAACACAGCAGACACAACCCAAGTGGTCCAGCCCACAGACACCATCCCCACAGAAGAGCAGAACCACCCCAGAATGCAAGGACAAGAGCCCGTCAGGGATGAGCAAGGCACAAAAATCAATAAGGCTGACATCAGGCACACATGCCTCAGAGGCATCACCAGCAAAGGACTCTCCTGTCCCTAAAACTTCGCGCAGAGCTAGGGGTGCAGTGTCTGTGCCCACTGAGGAGGTGTTCTATAGCAAGGGTACACCTAGGAAGGGCACAGGGCCACATCCCCCCACCACATCAACTCCAATTCCAAGCCCAGTGAAGCAGGTGGAGGAGGGCACTGTAGGGGCCACCCCTGGCAAAGAGGCAAAGGAGAGCACTGTAGGTGGGACACCTGGCAAAGAAGCAAAGGAGGGCACTGTAGGTGGGACACCTGGCAAAGAGGCAAAGGAGGGTACTGTAGGGACCACCCCTGGCAAAGAGGCAAAGGAGGGCACTGTAGGTGGGACACCTGGCAAACAGGGGAAGGTGGTCCAGAGGCGTAGCCAGACAAAGTGTTCCGAAGGAACCAGAACGTCACCAGAGGTAGTGCCAGTGTCTGCACCTGATGCGGGACAGTTGGTGTGTGTGCCTACTGTGTCATCACCAGTTCCCATTAATCCCAAGACGGGGAAGCCATTTTGTATTCCCAAAAAGTGGAAGGGCACCCCTCCAACCTCTCCCACCCACACTATGTCACAGGTCGGCATGACTACACCTCCACGTGCTACTATACCACCCGGTCCAAACAGCCCTCCAGCTTGCCAAATGACTGATAGCCCTACATCACCTGCGCCTCTGTCTCCCCACTCAAGTGTTGCTGCTGTCCCCGACACACAGTCAGCTCCAAGTCCGCCTGACAGCCAAATGTGAGTGGCAGTCCCCCTCATACACCTGTCTCTCATACAGGTGTGCTAGTCCTGCCCATTGTTTGCTACCTGGGTGTGTTGCTGGTCATGGAAGTGTACAGTCAAACACACTCCCTGTGCAGCTTCTCATGTCCTGACTCCGCATTTCTCCCTGGCCACTAAAATTGTCATTCACTGATGTGTTGTACTCTCCCCTGTGCAGCCTCTCATGTACTTGCTGTGCCACCTGCCAAGGACACTGGCCCTGTTGCTCTGCTGTGTTGGACTCTCCCCTGTGCCACGGACACTGGCCTGTTGCTCTGCTGTGTTGGACTCTCCCCTGTGCAGCCTCTCATGTACATGCTGTGCCACCTGCCATGGACACGGACCCTGTTGCTCTGCTGTGTTAGACTCTCCCCTGTGCCATGCCCACTGGCCTTCCTCTTTGTAGTTTGCTTGTGCAGATTATCTTGCATATGATCAGCATATAAAAAAGCAGAACGCGCTTGGCGTAAAGCGTATGATACTGACCTCAAGGCGGCCTATAGGGCTTGCACTAGAGTGTATCATCGGGCCATATGTACTGCTAGGGCTGCTTTTTACGCTCAGGAGATTAAGAATAGTACTAACCCCTCTAAGGTCATCTTCAGGGTGTGTAAGGACCTTACAAGCAAGAGGACGGACATTGCTACTATTGAGCCCTCCTTGGCACACTGCGAGGATCTAGCCTCGTTTTTTGTTGAAAAGGTGGAGGCCATCTACAGGTCATTTTCTCAGCTTCCCATCAGGGAGGAAATGTCTACATCTATGGCTCCCAAATCATTGCTAACCATTTCCAGTCCGACCTGGGATGAGTTCTTAGCCTTGACAACAAAAGTCAAATCCGGTTCTCCGGATGATCCCTTGCGACCCGCTCAATTCCGGGAACTTGCTGAATGTTGCTATCCTGCCCTACACGATCTCATCAATCTGTCTTTTAGTTCGGGCAGTGTTCCCAAGGCCTGGAAACAGGCGATGGTCATTCCGATCCTTAAGAAACCTACCCTTGATCCGACTAAGCCAGAACACTACCGGCCCATTTCCCTTCTTCCCTGGCCAGCCAAGCTAGCGGAAGCACATGCTAACCGTATTCTATCTGCTTACCTGCATGAAATGAATCTATTGGACATTTCCCAGAACGGATTCCGTGCAGGTCATAGCACCGAAACAGCTCTCTTGGCTGTGGTGGAACATATTAGGAAGATGTTGGATCAGGGTCAGACGGCGGCACTGATCCTTTTGGATCTCAGTGCCGCCTTTGACACAGTGTCCCATCAGATTTTATTACATCGTCTGATGGAGGCTGGAGTCGGAGAGACGGCACTCGAGTGGTTTCGCTCTTTTCTTAAGGATCGAGGTTTCAAAGTGTCCTCTCCTCCTTTTGTTTCTGCTTCACGTCCTATTCTTCAGGGTGTTCCCCAAGGTTCGGCTCTCAGCCCCACTTTATTTAATTTGTATGTTCAGCCTTTGGTGGAGGTAGCCCACAGTTTTGGTCTTTCCTTAGTGTCATACGCCGATGACACGCAGCTGGCGGTGGCACTAAATGGCGATTCCAACATGGACGCCTCCACCTTCCAGTCAGCGTTAAAAGCTGTTTCTGGCTGGATGGCGGACAACCGGCTTCAACTAAATGCCTCTAAGACCGAGGTCATTATTTTCGGTAAGGAAAGTGGTTTATGGGGAGATCAATGGTGGCCTACTGATCTTGGCCCTGTGCCTACCCCTGTGAGTGAAGTCAGAAACCTCGGGGTGTGGTTTGATGACAAGCTTTCATTTATCTCCCATACCAAACGCATGGCTGGCGTATGTTTTGGTACTTTGCATTGTCTGAGACCCATTTTTAAATTTTTTGACACTGAGACAAGACAGATTATGGTCCAGGCTCTGGTTCTTACCAGACTGGACTATGCCAATTCTCTGTTTTTGGGTCTAAATCAGGCCGAACTGTCCCGTCTTCAGAGGGTTCAGAACGCGGCTGCTAGGATGCTTGTCGGCCTCCCGAAATTTGTCTCAGCTCGCCAAACCATCCGGAATCTTCATTGGCTTCCGATTGAGCAAAGAGTTAAGTTTAAAGCCCTCTGCTTAACTTTTAAAATTCTTAAACTAGCCTCTCCCCCGATCCTTTCACAGACTATTCTGCACTATGTTCCTGCTAGAGCTCTTCGCTCTGCTGGATTGAACCTCGCCACAGTGCCCCGCTTTAAACGGGCTAGAATGGGTGGTCGCTCGTTTTCAGTGCTGGCGGCTGCCCTTTGGAACTCTCTTCCAGCTCCACTCCCTTCAATCCCAGACCTGTTTCTTTTTAGGAAAACCTTGAAGACCTTCCTCTTCTCCACAGTCTAGTCTGTTTTCCTGTCTTTGCCTTCTCATTCGTGTTGTGTTATTCAGATCTCCAAGCGCCGGGACGCCTCTTAGCTGCGGCATCCGTGCGCTATATAAAAAATTAATAACAAAACATAACATAACATTTTGTGCCCTGCTCTTGTCTACTGTTGTTCTACTGTCACATCTGTGTGCAATATGTGAATAAAGACAGTTCCCATGTTGTGTGTTTTGTCAGTGTCCTTGCGGATTAAAGTTCTTTTGGTGTGTGCATTTGGTTGCCTGTGACCCATGCTCTATGTTTCACTCCAACATTGCCAAGCTCTTTGCCCGCATCACATTTTTAAACAGGGGTGACAGGGTCTTCAGTCAATTCAGACACTGATACTTGTTTTATCTGTGTAGGCTCTTTTGCCTGTCGTGCAGTTCTCTTTTTCGTGGTTTGCTATTGTTGGCTACGTTTTTGCTATGTCAGGTTGGGGTACACTGCCAGCACAGGGTGTGATGCTGTGCATAGGTTGCATGCAGGCTGGGCAATGTCATGATGTATGTGTGTTCTTCCTGTATATGTGCCCAGCTGTGTATGTGAAAGGTCATTTTGTGTTGGCCCTTAGTCCTGGTCCCCTGGCCTACATGAGATGTGTGCTCTTGGGTGGTGAGGAGGTGTGCAGTGTGAAGGGTGTGACTTTGTAGTGGGTGTGGATGTGTGTGTGCCCCTGGATTGTGATAAACACACCAGTGTCACCCAGGAGTTGTGAGCATGTTGTTTGGATTGTCCTGCCCTGTGTACATGATTGTATGCACCTGTGTGAGTTGTCTATTGTGCACTGTGCAGTGTGTTGGTGTGTCCATACAGTACTGCGTGATTCCTCCTTGTTGTTTTGGTCACTTATGAGTGTGCAATGTGTGAGACTTGCACATCAGTGTTGTGTTTGTTTGATCATTAATGTGTCTTGAGTGTGTTTGTGTAGACTGTGTGGCCCTGCTGCTCCTCACTGGCATTGTGTTTGTGTTTCTCATGCATTGCAGGCACATGGTGCCTTTTCGCCTCCTGTATGGCAGTGTGTGTGGTGTAATGCCATCACCTATGTGTGCAACTTGCACCTAGCCATTGTGGGTCTGCACTCCCTCTATTTGTGTATGGTACACCCCTTACATGTCTATTACTGACATGCACGTCGGTTGACTTTGAGGTCAGCTGTCCCCTTTGTTTACATGTGTATGAGCATCCCCATCACTTCATTTGTGAGACTGTGCCTCGTGGTGCAGTTCTTGGGTCAAGAGTGATGTTCCACTCTGGACATTGCCCCAATGGTTTATGTGTGATGTTCTTTGACTTATTTATCAGTGAGGATTTCCCATGTGCACTTGAGCTGTGTGTGCTGCTCAGAGCTCTGGTGTAGAAGGTTCTGCTCTTGTATCCGAGAGTGGTGCAGCCTGTTGTTGTTGTGTTGGATGCATGTGTGTTGGCTGTGGTATTGCTTCACTTCCTGGGTGTGCTGTTGTATTTGTGCTGTGCTGATTTGTAGTTTGTGTGTTGAGGTTGTGTCAGTCATGTCTGTGTGTAGCTGTTATGCATGTTGTGCACACACTGCTTGTTGTGCATTCAGTGATGTGTGTATGTGGGCTTGGCATTGCCTGATGTGCATCCCCTGATGTCCTGTGGTGTTTGTTGATTTGTGCTTTCATGTACATCTGTGGTTGGTTTGATGTGGCAGTGTAGTTCTGTGCAGGTGCACTTCTTGTGTGATTTGTGGTATGTTGTGTGTGTGTTTTGTTCTTCTGTGATGATGTTATACAGTCATGTTTTGTCTGTGCTCCCATTGCCTTGCCACAGTTTGGCTGACAGGGTATGTCTGTTTCAGGATGGGGTTCTGTGTGTGTTCCTGTGGTGTTTGTGTGTAGTGTTTGGGCAGGCATCTTCTCATGCTTCCCTGTGTGTGTGTTATGTTTGTGGATACACCCAGGGTGTGAGTTTGTTTGTATGTGTATGTGCTGGGACGCATTGGCAGCCTTCAGTGTGTGAGGCACTGGTGTTGTGTGTTCCTTGTAAGCCACTCCTGCAGTGGCTGTCTCCCTGGTTGTTTGTTGTGTGGTGCAGAGTGTGTATTGTGCCTGCTTGTTGCTGCACAGGATGGGAACCTGGTCTGTGACTTGATGGGGTGTGTTGATGTGTGGTTGGTGGTGGTGTGTCCCTGTGTTCTCTGTGCCCTGCCCATGTCTTGGAGTGGCCCTGCCTTCTACATTGTGCGCATGTGTTGACCGCGCCGGGGACGTGACTGGGAATAGGGCGTTGCTGCTAGTTTGCGGTTGATGTGTGTCCCGGATGCAGAGGGGTGACTTGATTTCTGGTGGGTAATGTGTGGGTGCCCTTGTGGATGTTTTGTGATCCCCAGCATGGTGTCTGTGGTGGAATTGGACCCTGTGTCAGCCCGTGTGTTGTGTGTTGTATTGGTGTAGTTGCGTACCTGAGGCGGCGTCCGCGGCGGCCCATTTGATGGTAGTGCTGTAGCAGGTACATCACCGGATGCATATATTGAGCTGGGTCCATGGCATTCATGACCAGGTGGAGAGGACCAGGTCTCTGCTGTGGCGCTCTGCTGTCGAGTTTCCGCTGTGTCTGGTTGGGCGGTGTCTCCGCTGCGGTGCGTCTGCCTGTTTGGGCCATCCTAATTTGTGGAGCGCGGTGGACATCATTCCGCACAGCGGTGAGTCTCCATTGGCTCCCACCGTCGCAGTGGCGAGCGCACTTTGATGGCGGTGCGCATCGCTCCACGGCGGACATGAAATGACCTATGTTTTGCTGTACTAATATGGCGGACATGAGTACCGCTGCTCAAGGGCGGAAAAAGGTGTTTTTCCGCCCCGCCAAGACCGTGGTGGTGCCACCGCCCGACATCCTAATGGACCCCTAAGTATCAAATCACCCCCACCAGACAGTCATCCTCAACATTTTCATCACTGCACATTTACCTCATTCACTGCTCCTCTGCTAAAGCCACTCCACAACTTTCAACCACATTTGCAGGGAAGGTCCAACATTCGCCAGCCAATGAATGGCAGTGTGGGTAAACACCCAAAATATCGAATTTGAAATATCGACTGGCCAAAATATCGAATTAAAAATATAGAGAGGCCAGAATATTGAATTACCAAAATATAGTTGGATAAAATATCGAAATTGAGGTTTAAAATATCGATTTCCATAATATCGAATTTAAAATATCGTTTTCCATAATATCTTTTTTTTGTGTTATGTATGCTAGTATATGTGTTAATATTATATATCATTTTTGTGATGAATGTTACATTTTTTAAAGTGATAAATGTTATGTTATTAAATGTTTGAGTAATTTAATTCCGTAGCATGTTGTGGGTTTATAGGGGAATAGGGTGGGAAGTAATTTAGTTATAGTAAATTAAATATTATTTTTTATGAATTATTAATTATTTTTAATTTAATTTTGCTTTTTAGTTCTATAGCGGGTTGTGGGTTTATAGAGGAATAGGGTGGGAAGTAATTTAATTGTAATTAAGTAAACATTAATTTAAATGTATTTATATTGATAATTAATTTATTGCTTAATATTAATTGGTAAAATAATTTTTATTAATTTGTCATTAATTTGTATTAATTGACTAGCTTACCCATCGCGTGTTGCTGCGATCTCAGAAGAAAGGAAATTTAAGGAAACTTGTTATGATAACATTCAATTTACATAGTGTCATTTTTTTAAAACTTATTCATTTTAATATGGAAAACATTTTAAAGTGTTATTTTAATTCTGTTTATTTATTCGAGAGCTTGTGGATATACAGTATTTTTTGGTTTTCCGTCTGGTGCGTACACAAATAAATCAGAAGGTTTTCTGACGCATGAGCTGGCCACATACAGTTGTCCATGTGAGAAGCACGGATTGTCCAAATCTAGTCCACACGCTTGCAGCGATTATCCTTGTGCTATGCTGGTCATTGCAAAAGCGAGTCGCACCGGAAACTGTAAACGTTCAGTATTAGAAAGATTATGAGGGCCCTGGAGGGTCGGACCGATATTTAACAATTTTTTTTTTTGCCAGAAACCTTCGCGGGAGTGTACTCAACAACTTTTAACAATTTATTTTTTTTGCCAGAAACCTTCGCAGGAGTATACTGAACAACTTCCCAAAGTTTCATGCCGATCGGATGAATGGTGTAGTAATGCATAAAGGACAAACAGACAGACATACATTCATTTTTATATATATTGAAGATTAGCTTACCCGTCGCGTGTGGCTGCGATCTCAGAAGAAAGGAAATTTAAGGAAACTTGTTATGATAACATTCAATTTACATTGTGTCATTTTTATTGAAACGTATTAATTTTAATATGGAAAACATTTTAAAGTGTTGTTTTAATTCTGCTTATTTATTCGAGTGCTTGTGGATACACGGTATTTTTTGTTTTTCCGTCTGGTGAGTAGACGAATAAATCAGAAGGTTTTCTGACGGGTGAGCTGGCCACATACAGTTGTCCATGGGAGAAGCACGGATTCTCCAAATGTAGTCCACACACTTGCAGCAATTGTCCTTGTGCTTTGTTGATGGTCATTGCAAAAGCGAGTCGCACCGTAAACTGTAAATTTTCAGCATTGGAAAGATTATGAGGGCCCTGGGGGGCCGGGGGGCCGATATTTAACACATTTTTCTTTTCTTTTTTTTGCCAGAAACCTTCGCGGGAGTGTACTCAACAACTTTTAACAATTATTTTATTTTTAAAATATATATATATTTTTTTTGCCAGAAACCTTCGCGGGAGTGTACTCAACAACTTCCCAAAGTTTCATAGTGATCGGATGAATGGTGTAGTAATGCATAAAGGACAAACAGACATACTTTAGTTTTTATATATGAAGATTAATTGATAATTATGTTTATTGTATTAATTTATTATTTGGAGTGGGTTATAGGGGAATAGGGTGTGAAGTCATTTAATTGTAATTAAGTAATTATTGAAATTATTTTTGTGTATTGATAAATAATTTATTGCTAATTAATTAATAATTGGTAATTTTTGTATTACTCATTACATTTTTGGGACTGAAAGTTAATTAGTTGTTAAATAATTATTGATAGGTAATTAATTTTGAATAAAAAATATTTATTGGTATTTATAACTAAATGATTATTCAATCTTTTGTGATACGTAATTCATTTTCATTCATTTTTTTATTGGTATTGATAATTAATATATTCTTATTTATATATTTAATCATTACTTTTCCTACTGTTGTACTCTCTGGAGTGGGAATAGTAATTTTTACCCCTACGCTATCCAACGCTTTCCCCACTGTTGTACTCACTGGAGTGGGAATAGTCATTTTTACCCTTCCACTATCCAACAAATTCTTTACTTTTGCAATTGTTGAAGTGTGAATTTTAATTGTATTCCCTTAGCTTTGTAATGTTTTTAATTTTGTTATAATTAATGTAGTGTAAATTATTAATTAACATAAAATGTATTACTTTAATTATTTAAATTATTATATATTATTTATTTTTATATTTAGATAATAGGTTTATTCATATATATGTAAATATATTTGTAATAATGTTTAAAATATTTTATAATTAGGATTAATAATTATTGTATAATATTATTAAGTACATATATATGTTATTTGTTTGTTTTTTACATTACAGTTATTATTTTTACATTTTAAGTTTTTTTACATTATTTCAACTATGTTTTATTTAGTTGTGTTTATTATTTAATTAATTTTATATTATTTTAATGCATTTAGAAAAATTCAATATTTTAGTTAACTATATTTTAACATTCTATATTTTGTACTCGATATTTTAGTACTTACCTGTTTGTAGATAGGTATTCTATATTCTGTTCCTCGATATTTCAGAGTCGATATTTTGGGCAGTTTATATTTTGTTCCTCGATATTTAGTAAACTCCAGCATTACACATTTTTTACATCTTTCTCTCCTTGGGGCACGGGAAATGCCTCATAATTCACTGCTTAAAGTAGGGCTCCAGTCATATCCTTGATACAATCCTCCACCATTCTACGATCACCCTCCAATAGTGCACTACCTCATCACAACTCCAGACCATATGCATGACACCTGCTTCTCCAAAATTACTAGATCTGGGGCATGCGTCAGATCTAAGGGGTTAGATGAAATACAATCTTCCAGGTGTGAGATAGGTATGATAGAGCACATGAAAATGTGGCAGTTTTAATATGGTGCTACTGGATACCTTCCTCACCTGAGCGCTTTGATCTCTCCATTTCCCGTCCGTCAGAGATTCTTAGAAATCTTAGTCCTATTTCATTCTCATTTGTTGAACCACATGAGATCTGTCTTGTTTCAAAATGGCATACAATTGGGAGGCCACGCTACCTTTGGACACTTCTTCTAATATCATTTTTAGAATTTGTAATACCGCTTGGGTTGAGGTAAATCCCATCCAGATCTACCCAATGGTCTTGATTAGCTTTGCAAATGGCAAAAATTGCCCCACGCACACCCCAAATTGCAATTGCACCTCATGGAAGGCGATACAAGTGATTTCCAGAAATACATCTCCCAAGGTAGCATGGCCACCCTCGATCCAGTGCATCTTGGACATATTACAGCTAATGTTTATGACAGGTAGTAGCCACCAAAGTAGTAGTTTCTCTGAGAAAGACGGTTTATGCAACACCCTAATTACTATCGTTTTGAAAACCTTAGCTCTCTGGTGCACTATTTAGGACTAATTGGTCTTGAGACACATGCCCAAATTCAATCACATGGTAAATTATTTGTTCCCTCAATACCTACCAGTAGTTGTTTTGCCCAATTATTCTCTGTTGCACTGCATTTTGAAGCTGTATCACCGTATAGTTCAGCTCAAAATCTGGGTGTCCCTGCCCCCCTTCCTCTGAGTTTAATATGAGCACTAGCAGTCTTACCTTACTCATTTTGCCCGCTCATATAAGGGAGGCTAGCAGACTGTCTAATTGTTTTAAAGAATGTTTGGGGAATCATAAACAAAGAGTTCTGCACAGTATATAGGCAACGAGGGATGAATACCAGCTTCATTTCTCTACCCTCCCCATCGTAGACAAGGGCAATGTATCCTAAAAGTGGACAGAGGCTTGTAGCCCATCCATCAAGAACCCAGGGAACATTCAAATCTTTTTCGCATTTATTACCCTGTTCCTGTGGGTGTTAACTAGAAGGGTACTCTCTTTCTCTTTTAACCCTTGTAGCCCATCCAGCAATCTGTTCATAATGTACACTAATTTATTCTGGGCCATGTGCGCTACCTAAATGCCTAAATAGCAGAACCTGTCTGTCTTCCATCATATCACCACCTGCACAGTCAATGGCTCCTCAGCCAGGGCATACTACATGGTGAATGGGACATCCTGTCTAGTCCGTCTCTCTCTAATCCCCAGCTGCCCAACGCGTAATCTCTAGAGCGTACTCACACTGTATGATTCTAATGCAATAACAAGATCCACTTCAGGAAATTGGCTCCATCTTCCCGGGAACAACCATCATGTACCCTCCCAGTCAAGGGTGTCAAATGCCTTTTCCATATCCAAGGCTACCAATGCACCTTTCAAATCAGATGTCTGGACTGCATGCATAGTTTGTATGATAAGTCTTGTATTCATAATAGTGCCCCTAGTAGGTATAAATCCACACTGGTCTTCATGGGCCAACAGTTAAAACACATGCTTGAGTCTAGTGGCAAGAATCTTTCATATCATTTTCACATCTACGGTCATCATAGATAATTGTCAATAGAATCCAGGTGGCAAGGGATACCTTTCCAGCTTTGGTAACATGAATATGACAGCCTCTAGCATAGACTGCAGTAATTGGCCACTGTCTCTAGACTCTAGGAACACTTTCAGCAAAAATCTGGGAGCATTGAGGCAAAAGCCTGGTAAAATTCCGATGGTAAATCATCTGCCCATGGAGTTTCATAATGTAGTAATTTAAGGGCAAGTGTATTGATCTCTTTTAACATGATATCAGCAAGCCTCCCCTCCTCTGACAGTTTGGGGAGCTCCATCCCTGTCAAGAAGCGTTGCATAGAGAGATCAGAATTATGCAGGAGCATTTTATAGGCTCCCTCCTGATAGTCACTCAAGTATTTGTGAATCAATATGTATGTGTATACCATCATGCCATTTGTCCCAGAGAGGGCTAATATCAAAGTTGCTCTCTACATTTCTTTCTCAATCTATTCCCCTCAGCATCACTTAAATGAGTTTCATGCAGAAATGCCAATACTACTCTGTATCTCCTGAGGTACAAATGCATCCTGTACCTCTTAGTGTAGTCCTGGAGCCCCCTTAGATTCTGGGTGATGATCTTCATACTACCCACTCATACTCGTTTTTCCCCTCAGACAACAGGTCCACCACAATTTGGATATTGCACAGGAGTCCCTACATATATGTACCTGCGTGAAACTTTTTGGAGACGGCATCCAACCTCTCAGTATCATCGGAACCTGCTGTAACACTGTTCGCTATTCTAGTGTGTTAGAGCTGGCACCATTGGCGTGGGTCTCCCTTCGATTTTTGCTGTTGCCTCATGTATTTTTGCTGGTGTTGTATGCTTTGGGCACTGTGCCGCTGCTTTTCAGTGCCACAGTGCAAATGCTCCCTTCTTTTAATTGATGTACTAATCAGTGTTTCCATGTTTAGCTATTTGGTTTACTTGTCAGGCCCTAGTCTAGTGCACTGAGTGTGCCAGGGTGTGTAAATCCAAATGCTGCTGGTGGGCCTGCAGCACTGGTTGTGCCACCCACAGAAGCAGCCTTATAAAATGTGTCTAAGGTCTGCCATTGTAGAGCCTGCTTGCAGTCTGGTACTGTCATGCTGACTGGGTAAGTGCACCCACTTGCCAGTCCCGAAACCTTCCCTTTTATTCATATCAGTCACTCCTATGGTAGGCCCAAGAGCAAGGTGCATTGTACGTATAAGGTAGGACAAGCCCTGGTGTGTGTGGCATGTTCTAATAGTGAATTACAGCCATTTTTCGTATTTCACTGTTGCAAGGCTACCTGTTCTCCATAGGCCAGAATGGGCTGTAAGAGTTATTACGTTTTATAATCCTAACTGTCTCAGAGAACATGGTAGTAATTCGAGTTTAGTATGCCTGAACTCAGAATAATAAAATAAATCTTTTAGTGAAGTTTATTTTAATATTCTGTGTTTGCAAATACCACTTTTAGAAAGTAGGTATTTGCTTGTCTAACCATTCAAACCTGCCTCTGATAGTTTGTGTATTCCTATGTCTGGTTTTGTGAGTGACAGGGCTGGGGAATTCCAGGAGACAGGCCGAGTCACCCAGTGGTGAATAGAGAGATCTGCATCTAGATGGGAGAGAGCAGTTGCACCTGAACCTTGAATAGGGCTGTGCCTGCCTTCCACAATTCTATCTCCATCCCTTGGGGAGTGGCTAATGTCTCTGCCCTGCACACTGAAAGAAGAGAAGGAGTCCTGTCAACAAAGTGCTCCAGGACTGTACTTGCCTCCCACAATGCTGTGGGGTGTCTGATGTTTCTGCCCTGCACTGTGAAAGGAAAGGAGAAGTCTGGTAAACAGAGTGCTTCAGAACTGGTTTGGACTGGGCAAAGGCCACTCTCCCCTCAGACAACAAAGGATTTTGGGGTATAAATATTGGGACCCTGATCCCATGAAATTAGATCACTTTGGACTACAAGAAGAAACCTTTACTAAGGAGAGGAACCTTAAAAAAACAGAGGAGAGACTATTCCCAAGCTGAGGTGCTGCTTGGGGGATTGGCCAGCAGTGGTTGCCTTACTGCCAAAGGAAGGAGAAAGAAACTTTGTGTACTTTGCTTTCAACTTGTGAAGGATCTCCAAGGGCTTGGAAAAGAGCTTGTCTCCTGCTGAAGTCTCAAGGACAACAGACTTCACCACCCACCTCCCCAGAGTTCTTTTGGAAGTGCCTGCTGCTGTTTTGGGCCTTCTGAAGAACTGCGTGTCTCAAGGAGCTGGAAGAGCGACTCAACGAGAAGTGTGTTGCCGTCGCTGTTTCTGCCGTCGCAACCCCAAAGGAGGGTGTCGCCGCTGGAACTGTCACATTGCACCACATCAGAGAGAAGCCTGCTGCAACGAAGAGTAAGTGTGTCGCCGTCGCTGCTGCTGCCGTCGCAACTCCAGAGAAGGAGGGTGTCACCGCTGCAGTTGTCGCACTGCACCGCATCAGGAGAAGAATCTCGCCACGAGGTAGGAGCGTGTCGCCATCGCTGTGCCTGCCATCGCAACTCCGAAGGAGGGTGTCGCCGTTGGAACTGTCGCATTGCACCACATCAACCAAGAGCACCTCGCATCCCCCGAGAAGCGCGCCAATGTCGGAGCTGCTGCAGTCGCATCTTGGATGTCACTGCTGTAGTTGTCGCATCGAGCGGAAGCTTCACACATAGTGGGAGAAGAGAGTCCCCGCTGGAGCTGCTGCCGTCGCATCTTGGATGTCGCCGCTGTAGTCCACGCATCGAACCGAGAGCTTCTCACATCCCCGAGAAGCGTGCCACATCTGGAAGATCTTCACGTCTTTATTTCTTTGCACCTGACTTTGCCACATTTCCCATCGCTGCGACATTGCTTGCCGTGGAAGCGCAACTCAACTTAAGGTACATTGACGCAGAGTGTTGCATCTAAGAACTGAACTGAACTAAGCTTAAATCTACCATCTTAAAGTAATCATAGTGTGTATTTTTGTTGTTTATGGTCTTTTGGTAATTCTATATAAAGTCTACTTATTTTTTATATCAAAACCTGTGTGGTGTCCATTTGTAGTGTTGTCACTGGGTTACTGTATGGAGTCACAACTGCTTAACTTACATTTCCTCTGAAATAAGCCTTAACTGCTCGCAACACACAGCCTAGAGGGTGAGCAGGGGTTATTTTAGGAGTTTAATCCCCTTGTCCTGACTAGAGGAGAGGGTCCCTATTTGTCACAAGTACCTACCTGTGCCAACTAGAGACCCCCAAATCTAACATAGTGTTACAAAATAACTGGAGAGAACCAGCACTCTCCCCACATAGCAAGATTGATCTACACTGCGCACACTAAAGTAGGCCTCCCCAATTTCCTTAACTAATGTTGAAAGATATACAAAACATGGATCATACATCAGTACTGGGCAACATGGACCTCTTTGGCGAATGCCTCCCATGTATTAATGAATACTCCTTTTCTCGTGGCAGTTAATTGCACAATTTCAAGCCTAGGGATAGACTCCAACCCTGGGAGATCTGAAGGTCACAAGGGAGACCCTCTGGAGGAACCATTTCAATGACAAAGATGGATGACTGCATACCCGGAGCCATAGGATTCCAGAGCGACATCGCCAAGAAAAGATCCAGGGAGTTTCCCTCTGTTTCCCCAGGAAAATCCACAAATCTATGTTGCATCTCTGGACCCCTGCCCTCAGCATCCTAAACCTGGCCCTCCATGTATGCTGCCCTGGCAGTAAGAGCTCAGATCATGATCTTACCCCCTCTTCCTCATTCGTTAAGGCTGTGATGTTCTTTTCCGTGGTCAGGAAGCATACAATAGGATTTCACAAGTATATCTGCAGTAGATTGACCTTTATCGAGGTTGAGTACATTTTTTTTTCAAAGCCTCTTTAGATTGCTCAATTGCCTCAAGGATCCAGGTTTTCAAGGGCTCTGATGAGAAGAGCAAGGATCCATCCTTGCTGATGCCTCGTCTGCCATTTTATCCCCCAAGCACCATCCATCTATTGATACATTTTAGGCTATTGGGAAGATCTGCAGGCCCTGTCGGAGTCCATAATTACGTCTCAGTGATTTTTCTAAATAGTGCATGCACTTAGGATACGAAAAAGTAACACAAAGACCCCCTCCTGCACCAGCGCACAGAAAACAAGATCATGATAGGGTCTAGTCTGTTTCTTCTTAGGAGAACTGCCATTCTCTCCTGCACATAGGAAGATGGTTTCCTCCTATAGTAAAGCGAATCCCTGCCAATATGTTCTTTTAGGCAGATATCTTCACTGTAATGGATCAGACAGATACTGCACTTCAATGTCAGATCCACTGATCCACTGTATAGCAACATACTATTGAAAGGGTAAGCTGCCGAAAAGACCACCAAGCCTAAGGTAGTTAGGAACAAGGAACCGCAAATGAGGTGACCTTTGGCTAATGAAGTTGATGTTGCATTGTCCTGTAGGTGCCCAATAATCCAAATTAATAAGTGTCTGTCAGGGAATATGTTCAGGACACTACTCCTACTACTCCTGCACTACTGCTAATGTAAAGAACGGCTTGAAAGCCTGACTGAAATTTAAGACCGACAAGCGTGCCTTTGCAGATACTGTATGTATGTTTTGATAACGGCAAAAAAAGGATGAGGGGTTTTAGTCCTGTCTGTATTCTGTTGTTGGTGATCACTTTACTGTACATAGGGAGAAATCCACGTGAATACTGTTTTGGTGAAAAATGTCCCACGCATATCCAGCTATGTGGCATTGTCATTTCACCTGCTATTGAAGATGTACTTGGACCTGGCAGTAAAAAGGGCGAATGCATAGGCAAGCCAATACGGGAACATGTGACTTAACACCCCAGAAACAGCAATTGCAGTAGGGATGCTTTTAAAAAGAATTGCAAATTGATGTTAATGATAAACTGTGTTGGTGTACATATTTTAAAGCTTGTGATGTATTGTGGTGTTATCTTTGTTTATGAAGGTTGTAAAGTCCCAATAAAGTGAATTTAAAACTAATACCATCAGAGTTTAGAAAATGTACAATGTCCTGCTGAATCCGCACTGCCTTTCTCTATCTAAAGAAAATATGACACAAATTCGCCAAAATGACAGGTCTGCATTCTTTATTTATGAAAATCTATATTTTAACAAACGTATCTCTAGTCCTTGGCCCTGTACTAAAATTGGAGGTGTTTGTGCGTTGCAAACCTTCCCTGCTTTTAGGACAAGTTGGCAAGGTTCCCAAGCTAATGACAAGAGAATCCATCAGGCAGAATGTTCTGCTGCTCCAGAATCCTCTTTCTTAGCTGCCAGTAGCTAATGGGCTGTATAAAGCCAATAAAAGTCTACGATTGGGTTGATTTTTGGAGCAATGCCACTGGGTAAAAAAGTATCAATAACCATGTCATATCACTCTCCCCCGACAAATCAAGAGTGGAGATCCCAATTTCCAGGAACAGCTTTTGAACAAGAAGACCAGCAAATAAACTCTATTATTTGGATCTAGAGGCTAGATGTTAGATGATCTTGCATGGAATATTCAGGGAAATTGTCCCCTTGCTTTCAGTTCAGCAAAACAAATAGTTGGGATGGAACACATATGCATATGCTCTCCAAACCTTGCTTTATACTTCTAGAATTTGAAAGAGATAGACACATGCTGGGATAGAGGGATGAAAATTCAGAGCATGCAAAGATGTTTCATTAATTTATTTCAGTGGAGTAGCAAGAGCGTGGGTGGGAGTGCGGTCTGCCAGGAGCAGCCATAGTTTTGGGGGCAACAGGCCCCCGGCTCGTACCTGCGGCCGTCATGGGCGGCAAACCCATGGACCATTGCCACCCCCCTGATCTCACCTGTGGGCGTCCCGGATGGCAAGTGGCCTGACCGCCACAAGCGTCAAAAGCTCTAGCTAGGCCACTGCTTTACCTCAAAAACGCTGTGCATGACAGCTTCCAATATTTACAGTTAATGGGCACACACTGAATGTCGGAATTGGAATATCGAGGCATGCAAATATGGAGACCAAAATATTGTGTCCAAAAAATCGAAAGGTAAGTTAAGATTTTCCATGTCTAACTCCATGTGTTACTCCACCTACCTTTTTGATATATATATAAATATCTTCATGGTAGGTAGATGCGGAATTAGCAATAGTAAATCTATACTTTCCCACGTGTATTTACTTCAGTATTTTGTCCTTCAGTATTCTTATTTATCGGTACTCTTGGGAAAAATATATAAGAGTACAACCCTGTTTATGACTGGGCACCTTTCCCCGCATACTTACTTAAGAGGTGTATCACTGAATTGCTTATTCTCTACGTTTGCTATGCTATGCATACTTCAGTGCTTTAAAGGTGTATGATAAATTAAACATATCACAATCCTCCTTAGTTTACCTTCAACTAAAAGTTAACAGCTCCAAGAAATGTTTCTTGATTAGAAATGTTACATAAAATTTCCCCACTCTTTCTATCAAGATGGGTGTGAACTTAATGTCACATAGATGAACTATGATTTTGCAATCAAACACCTTTTCTTATTTTTGAAGAATTTGACAAAAACGACCACAAAAATTTGTGAACAGACATTGTGAAGTAAATTAGCATTGTATAGTATAGTAATGGTTTAGTAATGGATTGAAACAGCGAAAAATGTGCTGATTTGTCAAGTCTGTGCTTAACAGCCCGGTAGAAAAGTTCCTTACTTTGTAAAATGTTAGGGGCATATTACCAAGCAATAGCGATAATTATCGCTATTGCTTGGTTAGAGACAAACATTTACCGCTGAGCTGCTGCAATTTTTACCGCAAATAAACCTTGATATTACCAAGGTTTATTGCAAATGCGATAAAAATCGCTGCAATGCATGAATATCGCTGAAAAGTCAGCGATATTCATGCATTACCGAGCTAATGCTCTTAGTCATGTTATCCACCTCCCATTGGATAACATGGCTAAGAACTGCTCAGGGCAGGTGTTAGATTTTGGAGATATTCGCGCTTAGCGCGAATATCTCCAAAAGTTGGTAATAGGAGATAGCGATGTTAGCGACTGTTTTCAGTCGCTAACATCTTGGCACGCCCACTTTGCATGTCATTAGTGTTAAATATCACTGACATGCAAAGTGGGGCCCAAGATGGTCGCTATCTCCTACTAGCTGTCGCTAACTGGTGTTAGCGACTGCTTGGTAATAGGGAGATAATTTTATCTCCGCTTTCTTGGCTTTTAAAGCCAAAAAAGCGGAGATAAACCCCCTTGATAATATGCCCCTTACTTTTGCAATCCATTCGAGATTGAAATCCTAACTTTTGAACAAATTACCAACAACTAGCGATGATTAACGCTATGTTGGTTTAGCGGCAAAATTAATATCGCCGAGCTCCGCCGATTTTTATCGCTTAGGAGCCTTGCTATTATCAAGGTTTATCTCCTAAGCGATAAAAATCGGCTGAAATGCATGAATATCGCTGAAAAGTCAGCGATTTTCATGCATTTCCGAGCAAATGCTCTTAGCCATGTTATCCACCAACCATTGGATAACATGGCTAAGAACAGCTCTGGGCAGGCGTTAGCTTTTGGAAATAATCGCGCTTAGCGCTATTATTATTTTAAAAAGTTGTTAATAGGAGATAGAGATGTTAGCGACTGTTTCCAGTCGCTAACATGTTGGCACACCCACTTTGCATGTCATTAGCGATAATTATCGCTGGCATGCAAAGTGGGCACCTAAATGCCCGCTATCTCCTACTAGCTGTCGCTAACTGGTGTTAGCGACAGCTAGGTAATAGGGCGATACAATTATTGCCGCTTTAGCGGGAAAAATTCCCGCTAAGGCGGCGATAATGCCCTTGGTAATATGCCCCTTTGTTCTCTCATAAACTAATTTCATATCGTTTTAGAAACTGAAGTTAACAACAAAATACACTTTTAGCTATACCCTATTCGGCCAATATCTCATTTCAGGTAGTAATCATGGTCGATCTATCCTCTAAGATTTTTAATAATTTCAAGCAGATTTTACTATTCGATGGTTGAACATATCACAGCCAGTTGATATGTCCAAAAGTCTAGCCATCATTTCCTTAATGAAAAGAAGATGGTTGGCCACTTTTGCTCTGAAATCAGAAATAGGAAACTGCAAGGAGTTTAAGGTGACTAGTGTACACTCATAGCTGTGTCCATTGTGCATTATGAACTGCACTATTTATCTTCTGGTTCTGAGTCATAAAGATTTTGCTCTGACTTAGTCTTGTAGTAGCCTGCCTTAATTCTGAATTCCAACGAGGAGCATTCCTGGCTGTCTCTGAGATTGCAACGGTAAGACAACAGGAATGCAATAGTTATACACAACTACTTATTGTAAAAATTCTAGTTCTGAACATAGACATCAGATTACTTCTGACCTAAAGTAGAATTTAGAGGTATAAATCAACAGAGGTTGCTTTGAAGGGATACAAGCTGCCTTAATGGAAAAATGAAAATGCACCTCATTGTCTCAGAACCCTGTATGCATATCAAGATTGTAGGTTATTCAATAATACAAGATCAGGGGGCGTGGCTAGAAGCTGACAGAAATGGCCGCTGCCTGAGCGAGCTCCCACCTTCCCGTAACATACATTGCCTTATCCTGTGTCATCCACTGCAATTTCCTACCTGAAGCTGTAAGGTCTCGTCCCCGGACTCCCCAGGTGTTTCGCGATCTCCGTTTGGGGCAAGTAGAGGCAGCTACGCCAACATGTTTCGCCCTAATTGATTGCCTGGGCGGAATGCACATGGTGGCCCCTTGGTGATTGCGACTGTGTCGGCAGTCCGAGCGCAGCAGCGTATCGATTTCCAAGGTGCGGTGGAGCTGAGGTGAGGCGGAGCTCTGGTGAGGGGGTCCCCTGCTGCGATCGGCCGCAATAAGGTGGTTTTTGGAGGGGACGCGGTGAGTCACATCTGGCGCGAGCCCAGGAAACTACGTGAGTCCCCGGCTTTGGGCCTGCTTGAAGGGAGGCATGACCAAGGCCTCGGCGGCCTGTGCGAGAGGACGGCGCAGTGATTACTCTTTCCTCGCCCAGGGTGCACAGTGGGGAATGAGTGAGAGACTGCCACATTGAGGGAGGAGAGTTTTCTTGCCGGCCTGCTCCCTGCCCCCACTGAGACACTGGTGCTTCGGCCCCTGGAGCCTGCGACTTGAATCACTGGCCCTACAGTTTGGGAGCTGGTACGTGTCCTCGGCCGAAGGGTCCCTGAGGACGCTATGACAGCACATGGTGTGGTCCCTGGGGAAAGTGGAGACCTCTAACAACTATTGGAGAAACGCATGACACCCCTTGGAAAATTGAGTGTGTGGTAGCGGTGGGTCTGCGCTCCAATTCCGGTACTACTGATAGGACTGAGAAGAGGCGATTGGATCCAGGGTATGTGACCATCCACCCTGTTTGCGCTGCTGGGCGGAGCAGTGGTTGCGGCGGCTCCCACCGCTGATGACTTAAGGTGAGGGAGAATCGAATAGACGGCTTTGGGAGGAGTATACTCTGTATTGACCCCTGTGACTGCCCTCACCCCGGGCAGTGATTAACTGCACTCAGGCATGGCGACAGGAGGAAAGGGCCGCAGGGGCAACCCCCAGAAACAACTAGTGAAATTCGCATGTCCCAAGTCCGGAGAGAAGGGTGAATCCCCAAAATCAGATAAGGATGGTGGCACAGTGGCACCCGCGCAGGACCAGGAGCCCACCCGCCACGACGTCATGGCGGCAATTAATGGGGTGTTTACATCAGTTGACATAGAGGTCTCACTTATCAGAGCTGACTTCCGCAAGATGAATGAGAAGGTCAAGGAACTCAAAATAGTCACTAGCGCCCTGCAGACGGACACATCTGAATTGCAATCCCAAATGCTTGAGATGCAGAAAAAGCAGGAGAGGGTGTCCCAGCAACTCGATGATTACGAAGGCCGGGCTTACCGCAATAACATTCGTCTTTTGGGGGAACCAGAAAAACCGGGGGGCCAGCTGCAGACCTTTATGTTGAAGATCTTAACACAAAGCAACTCAAGCCAAAGACTCTATCCAGCAATTTTTCTATTGAGAGAGCTCACAGGGTGCCGGGGGGGTGGGGGTAGGTCGAAACCTGGGGCTCCCCCAAGGCTCATTATTGCACGAGTTTTCAACTACAGGGATAGAGACATTATCTTACAGACGGCGCACTTCAATCCCCCCCTGAAGATAGACAACTATGAGGTGGCCTTTTTTCCTGACTTCACAGCCAAGGTTCAGGCTCAGCATCGCATCTATCAAACTGTGAAAAAGGAATTGAGAGACAGGGAGGTCAAGTACGCGATGCTCTTTCCCGCTAGGTTGTGAGTCGAATTCGACAGAAAGTCCTGTTTTATTGACTCCCGAGAGGTGGTCTGCGAATGTATAGATGGCTGGAGCATGGTGGGGGGGTAGGAGGAGAGACCGACTGGGCATTGATACGATGAATGGGTCAATGATCCTTGTTAGTGACTTAAATATGAGAAAGCTCATCAAAAAGCGACGTGTTGCGATGTATAAACGGTGCAATGTAGTTATGCTTGAATGATGGATGAAAAATGTGGGGAAAGCAGATGTATGTTCTCTCTTAGGCAGCTATGATCCGACGATGTCAATGGGAAGTGTTACACAAGTATGGGGCAGGATAGTAAAAGATCCCTAACTATAATGTCCTGGAACGTTAATGGGATGGGAGATAAGATAAAGAGGGGGATAGTCCAACAATACCTGAAGAGGTTTTGCCTGATGTCCTGCTGCAGGAAACACATTTAGTAGGTCAAAAGTTCAAGGCCCTTACCAGGTGGGGATACAAACTCCTGGTACACGCAGACTACACCACAGGCTCAAAGAGGACAGCTGTATTAGTGAAAAAAACAACGCCCCTAATTGTTAAAAAAGTATGGGCTGACAGGGGGGCCGGATCGCAGGAGTTCAGGCCCAGTGGGATGGAAGAGGTATTAATGTGATATCTGTTTATCTACCGCCCACTATGGGCAAGATGGCACTGGAAGACCTGGGTACCAAGTTTACAGGACTTCAGGAAGGTACACTGAATATGGGGGGTGACTACAATATGACTCGGGACGACACTGTGTTTCACCACACCCAAAGTCAAAAGACAAATCTAATCACCTTATGGCTGCCTTCACACAAGCGTTCGGTCTGGCAGACGTGGGTCACATACTCCATCCCAGCGATAAATTGTTTACTTTCTTTTCCGGTGCCCACTGGAGCCGCTCGCACAATGATTATTTTCTTGCACATATGTCCGACATAGGCGACTTCGCCCAATGTAGGGTCCTGCCAAGAGGGATCTCAGATCATTCCCCGATGTTGATGAAATATATGCTTTGGGAGCGCCAACCTCGCTCCACTATAGTCATTAACCCATAGCTCCTGCACATCCCAGATATAAGGGTTGATCTCTGCACTCACACAGAAAATTATTTTACTGAAAATGTGGGCTCTGTCGACTCCACACAAACACTTTGGGAAGCATTCATTGTGGTGCTCAAGGGTCAAGCCCTGTTGTTAAAGATGGGCTATATCACAAAAAAACGAGAACTCCTGACCAAAATAGAATCTGACCTTCTCGAGCCAGAACGCGAACACTCACAGGATCCCTCGCCTTCCCTAAGTCATAGGCTTCTCCTAAAACAAGATGAGTACAAGATAAAAACCAAGGAACAGATGGTGGCTAAGCAGCGTGCAACTCAACATAGAATATATGAGCTTGGGACAGATCGGGCAAGATGCTGGCATGGCTGGAGAGGTGGGAGCTGGGCTCCAGATGGGTGTATAAGCTGACGACACCGGAGGGTGAAACGGTGATACACCCGAGGGGTATAGCGGAAAAATTTGCTGAAAACTATGAACCAGTGTACTCCCCCTCTACACATCATACAGCGGAGGACTCTCGCCGGCTCCTCATTGACAGCAATGTGCCAAGCCTCTCGAAGGCAGATAGACACCTTGGAGCAAGAGCTATCAAATGAAGAAATAGGTAAGGCCCTGGGTCAGCTGAAATCAGGGAAGGCGATGGGGCCAAAGGGCATCCCAGTGGAATTTTTGAAGACCACTGCCTCTCTGACCATGCCTCATTTAAAAGCCATGTATGAAGAGGGGTTAGAAGGGGGTATGCTATCGCTGGATCAACGGGTGGCCACCATTGTAGTTATTCACAAAAAAGGTAAGACTCCGGAGAGCTGCAGCTCCTATAGGCCAATCTCGTTGATCAATGTAGAGACTAAGGTATTGGCAAAAGTCCTGGCTAATAGATTGGCGACAGTTATCCTCTCATTGGTCCGACCAGAGCAATCTGGCTTTGGTCCCAGGGCCTCAATCTGCGCTGACTTCATAGAATGGCCATGCCTATTTGAAGTGCTATGGAGGATGGGGCTAGGGCCTAAATATGTAGCCTGGGTGAAGCTGCTATATACCAGAGTGCTGGGACAGGTGAGAGTAAATGGGTTTATATCAAGAACATTCGAGTTGCGCAGAGGAATGAGGCAGGGATGCGCGCTAACCCTGCTGATCTTTGCCCTCGTACTGGAGCCACTGGCGGCTTGGGTGCGTAGGGACGTGATGGTGCGTGGAATGCGCTGGGCAACAAGTGTTGAAGACCGCATATCACTATATGCAGACCACATTCTGCTCTATCTAGCATCCCCATACAGATCGATCAGGGTTGTTATGGATATTTTTACGAATTTTGGTAAATACTCAGGGTATGCAATTAACTGGCACAAATCAGTGTTATTCATGCTGAGAGGTGATGTGCCTCACCTCCCGACAGACTGTGCAATAACAGTTGCCAAGGAAGGTTTTTGCTCCTTAAACCTGTAGACTTGTAGAGCGCAATTGCTGCCCGGAGGCGTCCAAGGGCTTGGGGATTTTAATCACTTTGGACCCAGCCTGTTTCTATAGTTCTAACCTGGCCCCACATTTGGCTAGACTGAGAGCAGACATGAAGCATTGGCGGACATTGCCCTTGACACTGGTGGGAAGGGCGGCACTCATCAAGATGCTGGCTCTTTCTCGCTTTCTCTATGTGTTACAAAACTGCCCTCACAGAGTCCCTGATTCGTACTTCACAGCTGTTAATGGAGAGGTCTGCACACTGCTGTAGGATAGTAGGGCCCCTAGGATTGCACAGCAGAAACTGACGAAAAGCTGGTACGATGGGGGCATCTCTCTCCCTGATATACATCGATACTACTGGGTGGCCCAACTGGTGGCCGTCAATCACTGGATTTACCACCCCCAAGATGACCCGGCGTACACTCTTGATAGATACCAAACTGACCGCTCTGGATACTTTGGGGCCTTGTACGTCACAGCAGGAAATATAAGGGGAAGTTCTTTGGACTGACCAAACACACACTAGAAATCTGGCAAATAGTTACCTCTCGTTGGGTTGGACAGGCACTTTCTCACAAGCCAAACCACTGTGGTTTACTCTAAAACTGGGAATGTTGGGCTACCAGTCCGGATTTGATAAATGAGATCTGATCGGGGTGTCTACAGTGAGGATTTTGGTTAAAAAGGGGGCAATACTGACTTTTAATGAGTTCCAGAACCAGTATCATCTGACAGAGGGAGAATTGTACAGGTACATGCAAATTAGACATGTGCTGCAGACAGTGTTCCCATCTCGAAAAGACAAACTGGAGTCGTCACCCCTAGAGGACTGCTTGCTTGATGGGCCACTCGACTCAAAGGCTATATCTTTGACATACAAGAAGCTGAGTAATAACTTGCCAGACGATTTCCCTAAGTTTAGGGAGAAGTGGCAAAGCGACATTGGACCCATAGAGGACGAAGACTGGCAGGCGGCGCTAATGTCCCCATGCGCAGCGGAAATCACCCAGAAATCTAAACTGATTCAGCTTAGAATACTCCACCGATCATACATGGTAGGGACGGTTCTAGCTAGGATAGGGTCTAGGCCCGATGATCGCTGTCTAAGAGGTTTTGACCGAAAGCCACATTCTATCACACACTGTGATCCTGCCCCATGGTACGTCCCTTCTGGGAGGGAATCACGACTCATATGTGCACAGTCCTGGGGAATTGTAAATATCTGGGATGTCTTGGACCTGACTGAAGTCGAGCAACAATTCACTACTATGGGTTATACGCTAGCAAAGAGAGAATTGTCCAAGGGATGGGGGAGTATTATCCCGCCTCGTACCACCTTGTGGGTTACAGAAATGGACAGATGTATGCTGGCGGAGACAGAGGAATACAAGGCTCGGGGATGCCCCAAGAAATGGGACATGAAGTGGCCAAAGTGGAATAAATACAGGGGAGATCTTTGTGTGTCGCCCACTGTTGAAATGGAGGTGTGTAGAAAGGGGAGACTTGTGAAAGATGTGTCAGGTGCACTCGTGATTAATGTTTTTTGTAGGATCTTACGGCTAAGAAAATGTTTTATGTCGTCCAATCATGTACAGTATGACTATGATTTAAATCAATAAACAAAGTTTTAAAGTAAAAAAAAGATTTTTTCCATAATACAAGATCAGTACAGCTGTTGAAGTGTCAGGAGGGGCAACCATTTCTTGAAGAGGGCACACCATGATGCTGGTAGTGGAGTGCATACTTTCTCAGAACAAATAACATTGTACTAGAATGTCTCTCCTATGTCAGCGGGCTTTGCCCCCTAACTCTTTTTATATGGGGCAATTGACCACTGATAATTGACCAGTTTCATAGTCATTATAGTTACAATTTTCCATCATTATTCGTTTTATTATGTGAGTGTATTGAGAAGGAGGTGTCTGTTTATAGTGGATTAAAGAATGTCTCAAATTGTTAGGTGATATGAGGACAATCTTTGTACTCTGATCTGAATGCAGGAACCAGTTTCTCTGAAAATGTTCAGACTAAATGAGAAAGACTCAAGTGTTGGCAGCAGAGTTTGATATCTTTCTAAACACATTGCAGGCCGGAAAAGAAAAACGATGGCTAGCTATTGATCTCACGAACACCTAGCGTTATGGCATTGTTATGCAAATCTTTTGCCCAGGAAAATGCTTTGCAGCTGAGAAGAAACACAATGGCATCAGGATTCTGTATTGCTAGTTTATATAATTTTCATCTGAAAGGTGAAGAGAACTCACTGTTCAACAGAAAATACCGTGCAACAATAGAAGTGTTTTAACACAGATTCGGAATGTATTCAAAGTGTCCTAATATGCCATTTTATTAATTTCTGTTATCTTGACATATTTCCCAGAATGACCAGACCTTGTTTTAAACTCTATTTTTGGAAATACTCAGTTATCTCAGATTACTTCGGTAACAAATAACCCTATAATTTTTAAAACGTGCATTGAAAAAGCTCTTTGTAATAGGTAATTATAGCAATAGAACACAAAGCAGGAACTACAGTTTATGCATTCCACAGTTCTCCACTTCAACACCAAATACATGAACAAAACATGAACAAAAAAGTTTTATAGGCTGAAGGATTGCTTAGGCCATAAAGATCTTCATGTATCTCTGACTGACTCTTGGAAAGAGGTTTGAGGTGGTTCCTATTGACACTATTCACATTGTTTTGAGCGGAGATATTGTTATGGTGATTTTCTTCAACCATCATTTTCTTCAACTAGTATTTTTAAAAGAGTTTTAAAAGAAAGTTATATTTTATTTGTTTTATGTTAGCAGACAACCTACACTGTAAAGTGTTCTTTCAACTCAAATATTGATTTAAATATTAGACTAAGGCCATGTTTGTATTGTCTTTCAATGTCACTTTCGGGGCTGGTCTTAATTTTTGATGCAAGCTCTTCTACAAGTTTGAAGATATATTCAGTGGAGAGGGAATGGAGCCTAATTGGTTAAAAATAATACAACTTGGATGACGCCATGCGACGAGGTATTTGATGATAGAAAGAGAGTGCATTACAATACCCCTACACATGATTAATGTGCTGGGTTCCCAGGTAATGTAGACATGTCTATTTTTTGTGATATAACGCACAATTAGGTAATTCTTGCAAGACTCAACCATTGTAAGCAAGTTAATTAACCCCATATATATTCACAACAAAGCACTAATCCACCACATATTAGTAATTGGGTTTCCTTGATCTGTGTGTAGACTTGTGTACCCTCAGGAGACTTTCTTGTTGCCTGCAATATTAATTATTGACCTGAGAAACACACTGATAACGACCCATGGATATTCAGCTAAGTCGAAAAGTTACCTACATTTGTATGGTCCAAAAAGAATCTCATGATGCTTTATCAGAATTATTACAACACAAAACATTTGTAATATGCAATCAAGATATATTTCCCATATGTCCATATCATTTAAGACTAAAACGCTTTTTTCTTTAAACTGTCAATGCCCAATTATCTCATTTATGTATGTTTGAACATAGCACTGAACCACCCACACTGCACCAGTATCCTCTGCCATTGTATTCTTTATGCTTCTTTTATTGAATGCATTGAATGCAAATGCATATGTTAAATTTGTTTCTATGTTTTCAGTATTGGAGCAAGGTTTCATACGTACAGAAACTTGCTTGGACTCTCGAAATAACATGTAACTAATTAATCAACATGTTTTGCTTACTAATATTCGCATTACACAACATTATTAGTAAGATGGGGAAGCTTGCATATGTGCTTTTACTAACAGTAACCCGAGGGTCCTAAAATGGCCGCAAAAATGCGGGCAAACTTCCTGCGCATGCGTCAGCTACATCTACGTAGTGTGACGTCTTTCGCTTCTGGTGGAAATCTTTGCAGCTCTGCACTAGTGCCAGAATGGCAGCTTCATGTCTCACACATTAATGCACCTGCTAGTGCTTCAACTAAATTTTGGTTGTTCTGATTAACTATTAATGCTTTAGTTAAAATAAAGTAATGGGGTTAGAGTAGGGTTCAATGGTATACAGGGCATTCATTTATTTTTGTAATCTAATGTGTCTCTCTCTGATTTTTTTAAGAGCTCGTATTTGGGCCTAAGGGTGACATGAACAGCCATATTAAATCCACTCTGTGCAAGTGCGGGGAACTTTGAGCGACCTCGAGCAGTGACATTGAACTGATGCCAGTGACTGTCTTTCACAAATGCGAATGGGAACCGCAACCCATAACCTGGGAAAGGAAGGCAGCTCGCAACTTTATTAAACGTTGTATTTTAGAATGAAATAATATTATTAGGTGGAATTAAATTCATGGGAAAATATATTATGGGCGGGAACTTGACCAATTTAAGTCAAGGAAAATTACCTAATTTTAGTATGGTGTGATGACCTCTCCTCGTCTTTCTGACCAATCAAATGAAGGGAACACATAGAATTTGTAAAATTTAGGGGTGGTACATTGCCCAGAAAATGGTATAACTAAGGTAGGCTTAGTTAGTTAATTTGTCCGACTTGTTACAAACCTGTCACTGACCCAACGTATGCTGAAGGAGAATCATGAGCAGAGGTGCTGGTGGAGCACTCTGTCAGAAGAATCGGTGTCTGCTAAGGGAGAAGTATTGATTACCCAGTCGGGGTACCAAATTGCCATAGAGAGGGGTGTGATGCTGACGTTGCACTTAGTGGAGGTCACCTGTCCTGATTTGCACCTGTCCTGTTCCATTGGCACCTGATTAGTCAGGAGCCCTTTTCTTTGCTCCAGCCCGTGGCTAGGGTTGGTCCTCGCACCATTCTAGGTAAATATAATCCATTGGTATGTCCTTGTGCTCTTTCCCTTTCTCCTCCTTCCCAGGTACCAATTTCTAAAGGTGTTACAATAATTTATTGCTATTTTTTATGCCTTATTGATTATATTCTTATTTGTAAAATTTCTGGTCAATCTGTTGTGGTTTCTGACTCATCAAATTATGTATGGATAAAGTGTTTAAAACTTCTCCCGAGTCTGTAGTTATTACAGGAAAGGTAAATTAATAAATTGCTACCTATTATGCTAACTCTCTCTTCTATCCCTAGGACTAATTGCATAGGTGACAAAGGATTGGTAAGTCATGGTGTACAGGTATAAGTCCTAAAATAAAAATCCTGATAGGCAGTAAATAGAAGCAGGATTATCTGGTTCAAGTGTGAATGTTTATGGGCCGTGTAAGACCTGGCACCATTGACATGGGTCTCCCTTGCATTTTTGCTGTTGCCGCATATGTTTTTCTGGTGGTAGATGCTTTGGGCATTGTGCCACTGCTGTCCAGTGCCACAGTGCAAGTGCTCCCTACTGTAAATTGATGTATTGATTAGTGGTTCCATGATTGGATGACCCTAGTCTAGTGCACTGAGTGTGCCCAGGGCGTGTAAATCTAACTGCTGCTAGTGGGCTTGCAGCACTGGTTGTGCCACCCACAGAAGCGGCCTTGTCAAACGTGTGTAAGGTCTGCCATTACAGAGCCTGCGTGCAGTCTGGTACTGTCATGCTGACTAGGCAAAAGCACCCACTTGCCAGTCCCTAAACCTACCCTTTTCTTCATATTAGTTACCCCTATGGTAGGCCCAAGGGCAGGGTGCATTGTAAGTATAAGGTAGGACAAGTCCTGATGTGTGTGGCATGTCCTAAAAGTAATTTACAGCCATTTTTGTTTTTCACTATTGCAAGGCTACCCATTCTCCATAGGCTAGAATGGGCTGCTGGATTGTTACATGTTTATAATCCTAGCAGACTCAGAGAACATGGTAGAAATTCGAGTTGAGTATGCCTGGACTCAGAATAATAAAATACATCTTTTTTTTTTATACTTTATTTTTATTTTTTCCTTTGAGAAACCCATGGTGGTAGGAGACAGATTATACATACAAACATAGGTTTTACATAAGTTATATGTGGAGATTTATACAATACAGTAAGATAAATTTTAATTGGCCAACCAGTTCTCAAATGGTGCCCAGTTCTTGGCAGCGATCAGACGCCTTTTCCTCCCTCTAAGCACCTGAACAGATGTTTCCGATTTAAACCATGCAAGCATCCTTGCCTTCCAATGACAGAAAGTCGGGGGTTCAACATTGATCCATTGTGATGTGATGCAGAGTCTGAACATGGCCATTGCAATAAACAAAAAAGCTTGAATGTCCGTAGTTCTTTCAGAAGCCATTGAGTATTCGTAGCCAGTTTTTACCAATTCCGCTGAGATTTTAACCGGAGTTTCAATTAACTGGTTAATAAAAGTTTCTGTTTGGTTGATAAAAGAAGATAGCTCAGGACATGCAAAAAACATATGAACAGAATTGGCAGAGAAAAATTTACATCTTGGACAGAAAGATCCTTTACCCCCTCTAATAGCTCCCCAGCTAACGAGTTTGGCAGGAGTATAATAGAGATTAAACATTGACATATAGCTTTGAGTACGGAGCGTACCTGAAACCAACACAGATCTAGCTAATTCCAGCGGGATGTTTAGGTCGATAGATGGCACTCCAAATTTACCCGCCTACTTGTTATTTTGATCCCCTAAATCATCTGGAAGTTGAGATAGGAGGGACTGATAAAGACCCCCTAATCTAGCATTCCTTCGTATTAGTTCGACAATGGTGATCTTGTCGAACATTTTGGAATTTGTTGGGAAATTCTTATCACGAAAGCTTCTGAGTTGCAAATATTTTAAAAAGTGATTGGATTGCAGATGAAATTTCTCCTTCAGAAAAGAGAATGAGGCCATCTGACCGAGATGGACCAGATCCCCAATTTCCTTGAGGCCTACAGAGCTCCATCTAATAATAACCCCCTCTTGAAATATTAAAGGTAATAATCCTGAAGCAACAAACGGGGTATAGTAATTAAGTTTTGACAAATGGAAATGACGTCGAACTTTCGGCCAGACCGAAAATAGGGCCCAACAGACCTTACATTTTGTCTTTTTAAAATAGCTTGGTTCGAGAATGCGGGTTAAAACTCCCTTAGTAGCATCGCCAAGCGATATTGCATATATTGATGGTGGCATATGGGGAGGAATATCAACTGAATCTCCCAACAAAGGAACACCAAAGTGTTGTATCAGAGCGGTCCAATAAAAATATGTCAAGGTCTGAACTGTCCAGCCACCACGATCCTGCGGTAGACAGGTCCACTTAGCTGCCCTTCTTGGTTTACGGTAGCCCCATAGAAATCGCTGACAGATCCTTTCCACTTTTATTAATGTTGACTTAGAAATTAGAAGTGGAATGGATCTGAAAAGGTATAAAAATTTTGGTAAGACAAGCATCTTTAATATGTTGCAGCGACCAAATAGCGAATGATGTAGATGATCCAGTCTCTCTAACTTGTTATGGAGTAGATCAATTATAGGAGAATAGTTCAGATCAGAGATCTGGTCTACATCAGCCGAGATTTGAACGCCTAGATACGTTGCCTCTGAAACTATAGGAGCCTGTGAGGGTGGGATTGCCATAGATTGAATGATTTGCGTCTTTGCGACGTTTAACTTATAGCCCGAGATTGCACTGAATCGGCCTGCAAGAGCCTCTAATGCAGGGAACGATCCAGCAATACTATCAGTTAGTACAATAATATCATCGGCATATGCCAGTGCCTTATACTCAATTCCTTGAACTCTAACAGGAGATATGGCCGGGGACTTTTGAATCAAACTAAGGAAAGGGTCAATAAACAAAGCAAAAAGAAGGGGGGAACAGGGACAACCTTGTCTGGTCCCCCTGCTGATAGAAAAATAATCAGACTCGTTCCCTGAAATACGAATAGCAGCAGATGGAGCTAGGCATAGAGCCTGGAGAGCCTGAATAAAATTCAAGGTGAATCCCTTCCAGCGCAAAACGTCCCACAGGTACTCCCAGGAGACCCTGTCGAACGCCTTTTTGGCGTCCAACAGGATCACCCCAAGAGGAGAACCTGTAGCCTTGGCCCAGTCTAATAGAGCAATAACGTGCCGTATGTGATCGGTTGTGTCCCTGCTGGGAATGAACCCATGTTGACGGAGCGAGACCAGAGGAACAATAGTTTGATCTAATCAAGCTGCTAATATCCTTGAGTAAATTTTGCTGTCGGTATTAATAAGTGCTATCATCTTTTAGTGAAATTTATTTTAATATTCTGTGTTTGCAAATACCACTTTTAGAAAGTAGGTATTTGCTAGCCTAACCATTTAAGCCGGCCTCTGCTATGTTGTGTATTCCTTGTCTGGAGCTTGAGTGACAGGGCTGGGGGATTCCAGGCGACAGAATGAGTCAGCCCAGTGGTAAATAGAGAGATCTGCATTTAGATGGGAGGGAGGAGTTGCACCTGGGATCTGAATAGGACTGTGCCCGCCCCCACAGTGCTGGCTCCACCTCCTGTGGTGCGTCTAATGTATCAGCCCTGCACACTGAAAGAAGAGAAGGAAGACTGTCAACAAAGTGCTCCAAGACTGTACTTGCCTTCCACAATGCTGGCTCCACCTCCTGTGGGGTGTCTAATGTGACTGCCCTCGACTGTGAAAGGAAAGGAGAAGTCTGGTAAACAGAGTGCTTCAGAACTGTCTAAACTGGGCAGAGGCCCCTCTCCCCTCAGAGAACAAAGGATTTTGGGGTATAAGTGTTGGGACCCTGATCCCATGAAATTAGATCACTTCTGGACTTACAAGACAAAACCTCTGCTGAGGAGAAGTAACCTGAAGAAACTGAGGAGAGACTATACCTAAGCTGAAGTGCTGCTTGGGGGATTGGCCTGCAGTGGTTGCCAGACGGCCAAAGAGAGGAGAAAGAACTTTGTGGACTTTTGTTTCAACTTGTGCAAAAGATCTCCAAGGGCTTGGAGGAGAGCTTGCCCCCTGACCAAAGTCCCAGTACCAGTGGACGTCACCAGCCTTTGTGAATTGCTGCTGGAAATGCTGTTTCAGTGGCTACAGATGCAGGGAGCTGTGACCGACTCTCACGACTGGCCCGGTGTCCTGAAGGCACCCATCAAGCAAATTCCACCTCGAACAACGCAAGCTCTGCACCCACCGACTCCGTCCTGACACCGTCACCGAGCCGTAGCCTGCACCGCGACTGGTGGACACCGCGACGTGCAATGCCTCGCTACACTGACTCGTACTGGCCTGACCAAAGAGGTCCCGGCTGCTGACTCAGAGTCCTGTGACTGCACCGGAGTTGGGCACCGCCTCGCACGCTTTGTGACACACAGCCCGACTCGCACCGCTGTCCAGACTGATCGACGCCAGCTCCCGAACTCCGGCTCTGTCGCCGCACCGCAAGCTGCAAGCACCGCATCGAAGCACCGTCTCGCCCTGCAATGCATGCCTTGGATCCACCAACTCTGTCAACGGCCTGCTGCCTGCACCGCATCGAGGGACACCACGTCCTGCAACGCTTCCTTTCTGCACCACGACAAACACCAGAATCGGTTTGCACATCCATGCGGCTGCCTCAAGTAAAAGGTACTGTGACTGAGTCTATCGACATTTGAGTCGGCCCGTACCGTCGCGGTCCACTGGATTTGTTAGACTCTGTGTTATTTTCAACGATGCTGTAGCCCGTCGGGCCTACCGACTCGCACCGGACCTTGATTTAAGCCTTTTCACAAGAACTCTTGAAATCCAGTAGTACTGTGGATTCTTTTTATCGTTTATTGGTCTTGTGGTAACTCTACTTAAAATATGCTTGTTTTTGATATAAAATCTTGTGTGGTGTCCATTTGTAGTGTTGTCACTGGGTTACTGTATGTGGTCACAAATGCTAACTTACAACGCCTCTGAAATAAAGCCTTGCTGCTCGTGCCAAGCTACCAATGGGGTGAGCAGGGGTTATTTTAGGAGTGTAATCCCCCTTACTCTGACTAGAGGAGAGGGCCCCTACGTGTCACAAGTACCTACCTGTGCCAACTAGAGACCCCCAGTTCTAACAATCCTCATTCCTTCCCATGCAGCATCCTGAGATGGTCATTGAGGGCTGTAAATGAAAGAATTAAACAATAATGGTTACTACATTCAAGGCCCAACGTGCCACAGAGGTTAGAGACTAACATTTACAGGGCTAGACAATACAATCAGACATGTTTCATAACCATGATATTTGAACAGGATTTCTAGTCCACAACCACAATATTCATACAGGATTTCTAGACCACATAGGAGTAATTCATTTTGTGTCAAAGAGAATAATCCAAAAGGAGTCACGCTTTGTTTTGTGACATTGGGAGAATACTCTTAAGAGAGATAACATTGTTTGGTATACTCCGAAGAAAGTTTTAGAGCAAACAAGAAGTAGGGATTGAATGCAGCAAGGTACTTGCCTGTAGGTACAAAGAATACTTGAACAGTTCATTGTGTATGCCTAGTTTATGGATGTATTGAGATTAACGATAATACAGCTCTTCTTGTTTACCATGTGCAGATAATCACACCTCTTCACACTGAGACGAGCAGATGTTTGAGCGAAGACCTGGTAAATCAGTGCAAGAGACGTTCTCTCATAGAATATTCCCATAGCAGGTCCTGAAATTGATCTCTATCTTTTGTTGTCCTCCTAGCCCCTCTCCCCTTCTGGAGCACCAGCTGACTAGAGGTATTTTCTTCAGTCGTACTCTGCCCTACAGGAGAGCGGATGTCTTACATCATCTCCATGGACAGGGTCTCTAGGTGAGTGGTGTGACATTCACAAAGTGGATATGTCTCTGCATTGGGGGTAGGGTTCCTGAGGCAGTAAAATAGATGCGCTGGTCCGCAGAGTGATGGGATCCAACAAGGGGAGGAGGGTCCCAAGTAGGCCCTCTCCACATTTAAAATAAAAAATTGAGGATGTTGGCTACCCTTGGGGTCATGCCCCTTCTAGTGGAAAATATAAGGGATCTCCACAAAGTGCTACGCAACTGTTTTCCAACAGTTTTCCTCTTCGCAGGGGGCAGACATCTCAGGTTCTTTTCTCTGGACCATTTGGGCCAATTGTAACAAACCTGGGCCTGTTTTGATCCTTGTGGCCAGCCCTAGCTAACACAAGCATTTTGTCCAGGTGTTCCTCCCTCTAAATAGGGCATCCTTCATGAGAAGCTTGATTTTATGGTTACCTGCACCAGACCTGTCCTCTTCCTGTCGTCTTGTGCTGTTTTCCTGCTGGTGAAGGCAACTTACATAGCCCCTCTACACCCTCCACCAAATTACCCTCCCTGCTGCACTATCACGGTCCCAGAGACTCCTTGCTTCTTCCAGAGTCCAAGATAGGTCCAAAGAGGGTCCAGGGTCCCCCACAGGCCTATTCAACCAACATTCACCATTCTGGTACATAGTTGGGCCAGGACCACTGGCCCTGGAGAGACACATACTAGTGCTGGGGTTGAGCTGGAGTCCCAAAGTCCATCCTTGTCGGGCACAGGTTGTACCACCTCCAAGCTGAACATTCTTTCACCGCCAGCAATGCCAGGTCCAATATATTCTTAACTGCCTCTTCCTTGTGCATGGGCTTTAGAGTAAGGTTGGGAAGCTCTAGGGCACACTCATCCCTGGCCAATCCTAGGATGCACATCATGCCCCCATTCCCTTCCCCAACTCTCTTGCACAGCATTCAGGGACAAATCAATATGGCAACTTCAATTTGTTTATACAAAGGGCTCCCATGAGAGTCCCGAATCTTCCCTTGACGACAGAGCTGCCTCATTCTTTGTGATTGCCATGAAACTCTGAAGTTTGGCCTGATCTTATCAATAATCCCTCAGCAAATTTCCAACTTTTCTCCAAAGCCGTTTTTGAAGGCACATAAAACCTTGTAAATACAAAACATAAACGAGTGTACAGCATTTTCCCCAGTACAATTATGTGTATGTCAATCACAATTAGCCCTAGATAAACACACCCCAGAACAAAAGATGAACTCACTGCGAAATGCTGACCTTTAATTTCACTGAATATTCTGCTTACGCTTAAATTCCTTTAGTAACTTTGACTTGAAAAGATTGCCCTACTTATCCAGCATGTTAATTGTCCTTTGCATTTTAGCAAGCAATTGCACACTTTCATTATGTCTCATGTTGAGAGGCGGTTCAATTTTCTCCTGTTTTGATTGCCTTTGTGGGGCCCAGTGAGTGTAGATGAATGCGTGTGCTTAATTATTAAAATGCCGTTCAACTCCAAGTGCTCCAATTATAATCAAGAATTCACACACAATGTAGACATAACTTTAATTGCGGCACATCACAATAGCAATTTGTTCATGTCACACTAGACAAGAACTTGTCTTTTTCTCAGTCATCATTTACTGTGCATATGAAATGGAGGTCTGCATCCACGCTTTTCACAACGCCTGATCTCGTTGCCTGACTTGTGTTGACATATGGAAATAGAGCCCCCTGTTTTTGTGATGTGTTTTAGAACCCAACTGAAGAGTGATTTGCAATTTTCTTTTTAAGAAATGTATAAATGCCTGCTGATTTCTCATCGCTGAAGTGCCAAGTTGCCAAGATTATGGCATGCTAATTTGCTTGCTACTTTTGCACACAAGACAGTAAGGTGCTGGTTATTTCTGTCTGAGGGATTTGTGTTCAGGCCTGTACATTTGGAGATGTGAGTAGGGCATGATGTAGTCAGGTATGACTCGTCTTGTTTCTGAACGTGTGATGAAATAATAATAGTAATAATATTAATAATAATAATAATAATAATAATCGTAATGAGATTGAATAAGGAGAAAAAGAAGTACATCAATAAAATCAGTTAGGATTTGGTGACCATATTTTGAGAACCAAAAACCGGGACAGGCCAGAATAAAAGTAGGACTATGGCCTTAAGTCTTACTTCTAGATCTGTCCTGTCCTGTTTTTGCATACCCTAGTAAATATGTGCCGATATATGTTACGGTAATACAGTAGACTTGTAAATTTGCACATATATATATAAGGAAAGAATCCCTTGAAACAATGAACAACAACTCCTCAACTCCTTCACAGAAGCAGGCACGAACTCCAAAATGATGTGGTACAAAAATTGCTTGTTTATTGCATTACAAGTGCTGTCTCTGACACGTTTCGGCCACACCCAGTGGCTTTGATCACATGAAAATATATATATATATATATATATATATATATATATATATATATATATATATATATATATATATATATATATTCACAGAAAAAACCATAGGTTATAGTGGATATATAGTTAGGAATTTGCATTTACAAAACCTTGAAAATTCAATGAAAAAACCATAGGTTATAGGCCATATATAGTTAGGAATTAGCATTTACAAAACCTTATTTTACTCGCATAAAACCATTGAAATTCCATATATAGTTAGCTAACTATAAGCGCTAACTATATATCGCGCACCCGCAATCCACTGCTGATGATGTCACATATTACATCATTCATGACATGGTCAGTGACATCACTGATGACATCACTGATTACAACATCCAGTGACTGTATGTTTCTGTAAAGTTAAAATATGTTTCACATATTGAAGAATGAGTGGATGTATAAGTGTCTGGATGAAGAATTTAGTAGGTGCATGACTGACTGTATGAGTGAGTGATTAAATGTGTCTCACTGAGTACATGGGTTAGTGACTAAACTGTCTTAATTCGTGCATCAGTATGTTTGTTGTTGTGTAAGCTGCTGCATGTGTTGATCAGTAGCTATAAGAGTAGCCATATGGGTTATTGATTGGTTGCCCAAATATTTGAATGGGAGGCTGAGTGTGTGTGTGGGTGGCTGGGAGGTGCGTGACTCTGTGCATAGATGTGTAAGCAGTTGATTCACTAGGAGTATGAGTTCAAGAGTGCATGTGGAAACAGCTATATGAGCGGTTGACTGTGCATGGGTGTGTTGGTGAGTGAATGGATTTCTCATTGCTACATGTGCAAGTAAGTACGTATGTAAAACACAATACATGTGAGAGTTGAGATATATAAATAACTGAACATAAGAGCCAGTGAATGTGTGAGTGGCTGTATGGATCACTGTGAGCTTGTATCAGGGATTATATAAGAGAGTAAATATGTGTTATTATATGTTTGAATAAGTAAGATGTGTATAACTGTATAGTTGAGGAAATGGAGGTGTGATTGATTCTTTGCATGACTGACTAGGTGTGTGAGTAAGTCCATGGATGAGTGACAGTCTGTGAGTGTCTGTTTATACTGAGTGTATGTAAGGTTATATTAGAGTCTGAAGAGGTTCATTGTATTATCACATGAGTGATGTGATCAGTGATGACAAATGAGATGTCATCAGTGATGTCATTTGAGTTGTCATCAGTGATGTCATTTGAGATGTCATCATTGATATCATTTGAGTTGTCATCAGTGATGTCATTTGAGATGTCATCAGTGATGTCATCAGTGATGTCACTGACCATGTCATGAATGATGTAATATGTGACATCATCAGCAGTGGATTGCGGGTGCGCGATATATAGTTAGCGCTTATAGTTAGCTAACTATATATGGAATTTCAATGGTTTTATGCGAGTAAAATAAGGTTTTGTAAATGCTAATTCCTAACTATATATGGCCTATAACCTATGGTTTTTTCATTGAATTTTCAAGGTTTTGTAAATGCAAATTCCTAACTATATATCCACTATAACCTATGGTTTTTTCTGTGAATTTCATTGGTTTTTTAATAGCAAATATGAAAAGCTTTAAAATGTCAAGTACGTGATAGATAAAAACATTTTCGTATTTATGCACGCTGATGTGCTTTGAACGCTGCCCCCCCCCCTCCCCTCTTTTGCCTTTGTTAGTACTCTCTCTTTGCAGATACAGAAGGGTAGTTAACGCAGGCCTTTACCCCCGTTGTAATCCGTCGTACCTCCTTGTCTCTCCATTTGATTGATTGTTGTCCAAGCATTTACTGTTTTAGAATTGGTTCTCTTTGGATCATTCTCTATTTACAAACAAGCACAAAGTCGCAATACTCTGTTTAGTCTTTGCAGATAGTGAAAAATCGTGTAAAAAAATAAAAGTAATCGAGCAAAATCAGTAGGCCACTAATTGGATCTCTTTTTGACCTCGCTAAAATAGAAATATTAGGAACAACCCTTCTTGAGAAATACGAAAATAGTGAGATGAACTGAGCTCCACACCATGAGGGCTGCAAGACAGCTCGGCTCCATCACCCATCCCGCACAAAATAATGACAAACCCTATGCAAATATTAAAAATATAGACAACACACCAGCAAAGAAATAGGGTAAAACATTTTATTAAAAAACTATTTACATAACGTTGGTTTATAAGATGATGTCAGTAGTGGACCGATGTGTGAATAGATCGAAAACAGCACAAGGCTCCAAGATCCGGATAGCAAGCTCCTGGATGTTGGGTGCCATAGTTTAGAGTTCTGAATTTCAGCCTTTTTCAATGCCTGTGCTTTGTTGAATCAAAATGGCGGCTTGACACAAAGCTGACTCAAGCGTTGTTACTGATGCTATGCAGACCAAAACTGGTTTTCAGTTTGTACATTTTTCTAGATTTTTCAATCCAAGTTTGGTTGACTTTGTAGAACGATGGCTTCAGATTTTCAACATACGGTGTGGTGGCGCTGACTGGGAGGGGGCGCTTCGCTCCTGCCCCCTCCCCAAGTAAGATTTTCATACGTGAAAGTACGTTAATGGTTTTGGTCCCCGAGATGCTTCGATGTCACTACCATTCTCAAATAGCATAAGTTCTGGATGTTGGGTGCCATAGTTAAGAGTTCTGAGCAGCGCTTGTAACACTGTCTGAAGCTTATTTCCTCCTACTGCAGCTTCACTATTCTCAAAGTAAGTGAGTGTCGTTTGTGGACCTGACTGCATTAGAAAACAATATGATATGTTACCTTCCTAAACAGCTTGACGGAGGCCCCTGAGGGGCGCTGTGATGGCCATGGACTCGGAGAAGACGCTTGGCTCCGACACCCTCCCCAAGTCTTATAGCACTGGTGTAGCCTGAGATCGCCCCCGACATAGGCGGCCGGCTCCCGGGGTCCGGCGGTACTTTTTGCCTTTTGATGACTCTTCAATTCTGGACCTTGTCCCACAATCCGTTTGACCTGAAGACAAGCTGTAGTGAGGCGCCCCTTTATCGTTTTAGTTGCCATTCCGCCCGCTTTTGCTACACTGTGCCTCTTCCGCCATTCAGCTGTTTTCCGCCCGCTCTTGCGACTACAGCGTCTCGCTCACCATGTAGTTGAGATGCGCCCGCTCTAGCGGTGCAGCGATAGGCGGCTGCCACAGGACTCTCAAAATGGCGGCCGGCTCTTCGGTTTTGGGCCTGGTCCACTAAAATGGCCCTGGGACACCTTGGAACTCGGACGCTTGTCTGCTAGGGCTTGGATCCCATTCTCGAAAAGCGTCCCCTCAGCCGTGAAGATTCTACAAAAGTCTTGGGGGCCTCCGACTCCCGCAGGCTTCTGGTGGGGAGCGGCTGCCATGATTGCTCGTGGAATGGCCACGACGGAGCTACGAGATGGTAGTGGTCTCATGCTGACGCCAGCTTTAGTCTGAAACATCCAGAAACACTGTAGACTACCAATTCGATCAGTTCCGGTAGCGCCCCAACATGACCCGGAAGAGAAGAACTTGCCCTCCCCTCTTTGACTGATGGTTCTTGTTGCCTGTCCCCTCTGTTGTCATTTAACAGAACTTTTTGGACTGCTGAAAGGGGTTGTGTTCTGAACGCTGGTTGGTGGAGACATTTAGACTATATTCTTGACCTACGTTGTCGCGTAATGCGTTTTATGACACGCCGCGTTAGCGCACCCGGAAGTGATCCGAGGCGCGGCGCGCAGCGCGTAACGTAAGCATAACAGGTCATGTGACTTGTTAATAAAACTTTTCATTGGTTCATTTTACTTTTGTTAATTTAATGATGAAAAGCTTGGTCATATGACCTAAAAATTACGCTTTTTATTATTTTCGAACAATATTTTTTTTTCAAACATATGTTATAATATTCCAGGCTAATGTACTTTCCCGGAAAATTTACAACTGTCTGGCAAGTAAAATATATTCCTTTTTCGAGAAAAAGGGCGTTTCTTCCTTCCATGACGGAGCCGTTGAGTAAAAGAGATTCGGCCTGCTGTCTTAGTCGCCTATACGCCTGATTATCAGATTCTTATCGATCACTTTATGTTGCAGACATGAAAAACACAACTGCCCTTGACCATTTATCTTTACTGCGTTCCTACATATTATACCTTTTATCCGTCATGTAATTGGACTGCTTTATTTCACTTGCCTTTTACTGATTCGAAAACAGTCACTAAAAGTAAAAACTTTACAAATGAAAATACTACTACCGTGTTTTGTTTTAAAAACCTTTATTGTGAAAATGTCAGTATACAAATACGGGCCTATAACCACGTGGGCCGGCCACGGAGCAAACTCAAATCGTATATGATGAGGAGACATTTACACTGTAGAAGAACGTAACGAGCGGGCCATTAGGTGACAAGAACAAAGGTGTCTAACAGTTGCGGTATCGGTGGACGTACATTTTGTAATTAAAATACGACAGGGCCACTTACAATAACATTTTCTAGATATACATTTGCGGGCAAAGAGTTACGAGTCCCATTTATACCGGCGCCATTTTGGGCGAGGCCGGGCAGGTCCAAGATATAGTCAAAATGTCTCCACCAACCATCGGCCAGACCAGAACCCCTTTCGGCCCTTTATGTTACAAGATGATGTCTTCCATTCAGAAAATATTGGTGGCAGCATTTTGAAAGGAAACAGAAACAGCCGTTCTCCTAGTGAGTTTCACATTGTTACATTTAGGAAGAATGTTGAAGAGTAGTATGTGGAAAATCTGAAGCCATTTTTCTACAAACTCTCAATCAGACTTGGATGGAAAAAAAAACCTGAAGAATGTACAAACTGAAAACCAATTTTTGTCTGTATAGCACCAACAGTAACGCTTGAGTCAGCTTTGTGTCAAGCCGCCATTTTCATTCAATCAATAGCGTCCCCCTGCACACATTCAGGGACCTGGTCGTGTCTTCAGATGAAACGCATTGTAGGAAAAGAAGCAGAAAGGAAAAGGAAAAAAGTTCCGCCGGACCTAGTGAAGCTGCAGCAGGTGCAAATAAGCTTCAGACAGTCTTACAAGCACTGCTCAGAACTCTCAACTGAGGCACTCAACATCCAGGACTTGCCATTCGGATCTTGGCGCCTTGTATTTTTGTTTTGTTTTTGATGGAAGGGAAAGAACAAAAAACAGACATTGAAAAAGGCTCAACAGTGCAGGGCGCCTTGTGCTGGTTCCGACCTATTCACACATCGGTCCGCTACTGACATCACCTCATAAACCAACGGGGCACCCCACGCCGACTTTCGGCGCAGCATTGTAGGATGGACACACCAGTGCGGCAATTTGATGGACACCACCTCGGTGCCATCCAGATCTCGGCGCGTTCATTCATTCAATAGCGTCCCCCTGCACACATTCAGGGACCTGGTCGTGTCTTCAGAAGAAACGCATTGTAGGAAAAGAAGCAGAAAGGAAAAGGCAACAAGTTCCGCCGGACCTAGTGAAGCTGCAGCAGGTGCAAATAAGCTTCAGACAGTTCTACAAGCACTGCTCAGAAATCTCAACTGAGGCACTCAACATCCAGGACTTGCCATTCGGATCTTGGCGCCTTGTGCTGGTTCCGACCTATTCACACATCAGTCCACTACTGACATCACCTCATAAGCCAACGGGGCACCCCACGCCGACTTCCGGCGCAGCATTGTAGGATGGCCACACCAGTGCAGCCACTTGCTGGACACCACCTCGGTGCCATCCGGATCTCAGCGCGTTCGAGTCACTGTGCCGGAAGAGTGACCGGAACTCAGCTGAACACGCCGTCTTTCGGCGCAGCATTGTAGGATGGCCACACCAGTACGGCAATTTGCTGGACACCACCTCGGCGCCATCCGGATCTCGGCGCGTTTGAGTCACTGTACCGCAACAGTGACCGCAATTCAGCTGGACACGCCGTCTTTCGGCGCAGCATTGTAGGATGGCCACACCAGTGCGGCAATTTGCTGGACACCACCTCGGTGCCATCCGGATCTCGGCGCGTTGTGCTGCCTTCGGCCTATTCGCACATCGGTCCGCTACTGACGCCGCCTCACGTGCCAACGGATTTTCTACGCTTTTTGTAGCCCTATGTCGCATAACAGGTCATGTGACTTGTTTATAAAACTTTTCATTGGTTCATTTTACTTTTGGTTTCCTAAAGATGGAAGGCTTGGTCATATGACCTAAAAATAACACTTTTCATTGGTTTAGAACATTTTTTTTTCCCAAACGATGAAAGCCCCACCTTGTTTCTGGATCATTCAGACTGAAGCTGGCGTCAGCATGAGAGCACCACCATCTCGTGGCTCCGTCGTGGTCATTCCGCGAGCAATCATGGCAGCCGCTCCCCACCGAAAGCCTGCGGGAGTCGGGAGCCCCCAAGACTTTTATACAATCTTCACGGCTGAGGGGACGCTTTTCGAGAATGGAGCCCAAGCCCTAGCAGGCAAGCATCCGACTTCCAAGGTGTCCCAGGGCCATTTCAGTGGACCAGGCCCAAAACCGAAGAGCCGTCCGCCATTTTAAGAGTCATGTGGCAGCCGCCTATCGCTGCACCGCAAGAGTGGGAACAACTCAACTACATGGTGAGCGAGACGCTGTAGTCGCAAGAGCGGGCGGTAAACAGCTGAATGGCCGCCACCTGGGGAGGCCCGTTCACGCCGCCTCCCCCCCCCCCCCCCGGGCCGCCGCACGCCAATTTTCGGAGCAGCATTGTAGGATACCAAAACCAGTGCGGCAGTTTACTGGACATCACCTGGGTGCCTGTCATACATGTTGTGTCAGCCATGTGACACTGGACACAGACCGCTACTGACGAGGCCTCCCCCCGCACCACCCGGGACGCCCCACGCTGTTTTTCTGTGCTGCATTGTAGGATCCCTAAACCAGTGCGGCACCCAGGCGACATCACCTGGGTGCCGTCCAGAACTCTGCACGTTGTGCTGCCTTGGGACTATTCGCACAACAGACCGCTACTGACGAGGCCTCCCCCCGCCCCACCCGGGACGCCCCACGCCAATTTTCGGAGCAGCATTGTAGGATCCCTAAACCAGTGCGGCACCCAGGCGACATCACCTGGGTGCCGTCCAGAACTCTGCACGTTGTGCTGCCTTGGGACTATTCGCACAAAAGACAGCTTCTAACCATTGTTGCTTTTTGTGTTAATAAATGTTTAAATGTTTTTAGTTTTTGTTCTGTTCATTATCGTTAAAAGTTAATAAAGTTTTATAACCTTACTTTGTTGGAGTGTTATCTATTTTTTGAAAAACGGGTGAATGGGGCCTTGAATCGGGTTATTGTCATGTGTGGGCTTTGGAAGTGTGCTGCTGCAGGATCGGACATTTCAAACTCAAATGCACGTTCTTTTTCTTACCTTTCCGAAGCATGGAGCGCAATAGCAGGCAGAGAAAGGGTGATGCACGTGTTGAACACTACCTGACCTGGCAAGTTGCTGGCAGTGCCCCCCCGCCCGCTCCTGAAAGAGGGCACACACACACCGCCGCCCCGAGTACTTCAGAAATCTTTAAAAGACCATGCGCTTGTTCATGAGGCTTAAATGGTTTATCACCTCTTCTAGAACCCCTACATCGACCCTCTGACGTTTCATGGAAAAATTACCATGTAACACAATACCAAGCCCTATCAGCTGAAACCCCCAAGGAATCGTGGGGCATATTATCAAGGGGGTTTATCTCCGCTTTTTTGGCTTTAAAAACCATGAAAGCGGAGATAAAATTATTTCCCTATTATCAAGCTGTCGCTAACACCAGTTAGTGACACCTAAAAGGAGATAGCGACCATCTTGGGCCCGGCTTTGCATGTCAGTGATACTTATCACTAATGACATGCAAAGTGGCGTGCCAAGATGTTAGCGACTGGAAACAGTCCCTAACATCGCTACCTTCTATTACCAACTTTTGGAGATATTCGCACTAAGCGCGAATATCTCCAAAAGCTAACACCTGCCCTGAGCAGTTCTTAGCCATGTTATCCAATGGGAGGTGGATAACATGGCTAAGAGCATTAGGTCGATAATACATGAATATCGCTGACTTTTCTGCGATAATAGCAAGGTTTATCTGCGATAAAAATCGCCGATGTGCGGCGATAATTTTTGTCTCTAAACAAGTTATAGACAAAAATTATCGCTAGTTGTTAGTAATATGCCCCCGGGTTTTTGCTTGCAGAAATCGGGAGGCGGGAGACTAGCACTGAAATCAGTACTCACACGCCTGAATCAGGAGAATTGGCATGTCTGAATTCTCTACAGCTGGGGCCATAAACTACATCCGCAGGGGTAGGTGATAGCCTGGGACCAGCCTGGCATCTAAAATGGCTGCCGTGCACGACAAAATTGTGGCATTCGAAAAAAGGCAAGATGGCGCAGCCGCTGGAAGAGATATATCAACATATATCAGCCTCCTCAGCCACCCTCAGGAAACATAGGGGATTAGGATATGTCTCCCGCACCCCCTTATACCTAGTACTTTAATTAACGAAGCACAAAATGGCGAATTCCCGTTTCGCTACCAGTTTGCGGCCCAGTTCGCGGCCCGTGAAGCGCTTCTACCGTGAAAAATCATTTTTTTTTTATTTTCCCCACGGGACCCTTTAATAACCCCAACAACATTCCTAGGGGGTCAAGAGGGGGATACCTTGCCCCCTTTCATTAAATTCCCCCTTAGTTTTTCACCTTTTCTTCTCTCTCGATCCTACCGAGAGACAAGATGGCGGCCGCTCCGGACTGTCACGCAGCAAAAAAAAAAAAAAAGCTCACGCACAGCCGCTGGAAGAGATGTATCAACATATATCAGCCTCCTCACCCACCCTCAGGAAACATAGGGGATTAGGATACGTCTCCCGTACCCACTTATAACTAGTAATTTAATTTACGAAGCACAAAATGGCGAATTCCCGTTTCGCTACCAGTTCGCGGCCGCGCTTCTACCGTGAAAAATCATTTTTTTTTATTTTCCCCACGGGACCCTTTAATAACCCCAACAACATTCCTAGGAGGTCAAGAGGGGGATACCTTGCCCCCTTTCATTAAATTCCCCCTTCGTTTTCCACCTCTTCTTCTCTCTCGATCCTACCGAGAGACAAGATGGCGTCCGCTCCGGACTGTTTAGAATGTTGACAGACACCGGAGAGCCAATCAGCTTTCTGCGCGCAAAGTTCCGATAAGCGAAAAGTAAGCGGACCGGATCGCTGCCCAGAGCGCTGTTACAGATATATATCTTGGTTTGAACGTTAATTTCTCAAAAACTACTGGAGCACATATATTGAGACCTAGCAAAGGCACATCGGGCTAACAGTCCCTACAATTTTGCCAAGTTTCGTGCAAATCCATTCAGCCGTTCGAGCTAAAAGTGAGTCCAACCGCCCTATGGAAAACTCAATGCAAAAAACGCGTTTTGGGACCCCCCTTTTTTCTCAGCCCCCCCTTGACGAAACCCCACCAAATTTTCAGGAGCTGCTCAGAAACAAAATGTGCCATTTTCCTGAAAATTTCAGCCGATTCCATCCACAAACGCCAAAGTTATTAGACATAGAATTTTCAAAAGTCCCATAGGGAAAAAATTCTAACTATATATACCTACTGGCGAACGCCAGTAGGTAATATATATATATATATATATATATATATATATATATATATATATATATATATATATATATATATATATATATATATATATATATATATACACACGCACACATTCAAGGCTACATTTAACATTATCTATGATAGGACTTCTACATGAAACCCCTGACCTCCTGCTACCCCATCTCTCCTCTGCTCCACCAAAACCCCCTCATGATTCGGGGTGGGCTTAACCTACGTCATTTGCTTAGTGTAATTGCGTGAAATTACTGCACAATTACACAAAATTAAGTGAGGTGCAAAATCCAGCCTTTAGCCCTGTTTTCTTAGCGCAAAGTGAACTCTTGTGTCCAAAATGGACCTGAGGATGCATTTTGTGCTAAGAAAATAGAGCTAAATGCAACAGACACAAACAGCAGCAGCCAGGAGCCACTCACGCTTGCTAAATTTGTTGTCTCTGTGCCTCTGCTGCATGATTCTTTGTACCAAATTACTAATAAATACACAAACAGGTGTAATTCTGTAATTTTTGGCAATTTTTCATCAAAATAGAAGTGCAAAATTACCAATATTACTTTGATTACTCTGGCGCAATAACATTTTGTCCAGGACCACTCACAACACTCAATCTCTCTTGACCTCTTCAATGTCTGAACTGCTGGCACTGGGCAAAAGAAGGGGCTGGAAGCTCTTGTATGACTCTGTGGCTAACAGACTTTTTAACTACTTATAAAGAGAAGCAAACCACTTATTGTCATTTTATATTGTTGGGTGATTTTAATGTACACTTATGTGTAAACTGTGACCTTATCGATTCAGATGCCCCTGACAGTATTTCCCCCCCCGCACTTTGAACACAGTCAGAAGGGGGTGGCTATGGAAAATCTATTAGCGACCAATGATTTATATGAGGCAGAATTTTTTGATAAAAATACTAGGGTAGCTACGTATACTGGAAGGGATTGTGATTCAATAATTGATTATATATTCCGATCGCTAGGTCTTCTTAAATTTGTGATTTTTTATAATGCCGTACCGATGCCTGGGAGCGATCATAACCCCGTGGGGATGGAGTTAGTAAATGGCTTCTCCCTCATGAGTTTCAGTGCTGTATCTCAGGTTGCTTTACCCATTAAGACTAAAGATCAGGGGAGGAGGCTCAAGTGGGGACAGGTAGTACCGGAGGATTTTTTTCTCACTATAACCACTGAGGCTACCGAACAATTGAACTCCTGTGCTAACCCCCTCTCAAAAGGCGAGGAGGTTTTAACCTCTTTTGAAGGCATCTGCAATATAATATCCCAGAACCTAACACCCAAAGGTCAAGGAGGGAAGAACAGACAGGCATTAGGCTGGTTTGATACTACCTGCAGTAAAGCCCACAACCGCCTAAAAAAAGCACTTAATACCCGCCCTAGGGATTTATCCTTAGTGCGACTGCTGAGAAAGGATTATTCCAGGGTAACCCAAGCGCGTAAACATGCTCTAAAAAGAGAAGCTTGGCTTGAGCTTATGGATAAAGCTACCTTAAAAAATAGCTCGAAGTTCTGGTCAATAATAAATACCCCACTGTTTGCTCGTGACCAGAACGAGGAACTGGAACTTAATATCCCTGAGGTTGACTGGCTTAACCATTTTGAAAAAATTTATGGAAGTAATATGGAGCAGGAGCTCTTTGAGCTTCCTGCATCTGAATCCCCGCCAGGGCCAGTAAACTTCAACATAATTGAAGTCATTGAAGCAATTGAGAGTAGCGCAGGCAAAAAGGCACCGGGTCCAGACGGGGTTCCCTTGGATTTGTTCAAGGCTAACTCACTATTCTGGGCAGATATTTTAGTTAAAGTTTTTAATGCTTCAACTGTTGTGGGATTCCCGAAATCTTGGTCCAGAGCTACCATAATCCCCGTGTTCAAAAAAGGCCAGAGGGGAGATCCAAGATGCTATAGGCCCATATCATTATTGGACTCCTCTGTTAAGATCCTAGGCAAAGTCGTATTAGCCAGAATAACTTCCTGGGCTACTAGGAATAACATCTTGACGGACGTACAATACGGCTTCAGAGCGGGGAGGAGCACAGAAGACCAATGTCTTAACCTTCACCTGATAATAGCAAAGTACACGAGGGCTAAAAGGGGATCCATATTCCTAGGCTTTATGGACTTATCCACAGCTTTTGATCTAGTTAATAGATCAAAGCTGTGGACTATGCTACTGAACATGGGCCTTGATATCTCTTTGGTACACTTCCTGGCGGAGCTGCATAAAGATCTAAATGCCTCCATTAGGATGACTACCGATGGGAAGTGTACAGCAAGCTTTAGGTCCCGACGAGGGGTACGCCAGGGCTGTATTTTGGCCCCCATGCTGTTCACGCTGTACGTGAATTCATTGGAGGCCAATCTAACAGCAGTAACTCAGGACCTCCCGTGCATGGGGGGGAGGCCAATTCCGGTGCTCCTCTATGCCGATGATGCGGTCCTGATAGCCAGGACCCCGATTGCCCTACAAAAACTCCTTGATTCTTTTGGATCTTTTATGTCCAATCTGGATTTGGTCATTAATAGTGACAAGTCGCATACAATGTCAGTGGGTAGTTCAAAAAGCAAAGAATTTTTTTTTTTTGTGGCAGTGAAGTTATCTCCGGAGTAAAGGTTATCACTTATTTAGGGGTAGTGTTTGACCAAAGGGGAACATGGGTACCGCAGCTAACCTCCAAGGCAAATGCAGTTAGAAGCTCTGCATCTGCAGTCTTGGGGTTCGCAAAAAGACTAGGGGGGAAACCTATAGAGGCAATTCTGGCCATCTATAAAGCCAAATCAGTTGCAATAGCACGTTATGGGGCAGCTATTTGGGGATATTCAAAAACAGACCGCATCCAAGTGGAAGAAAACAAATTCCTAAGATCATTGCTTGGTTTGCCCCAGCAAACAGCATCTTATCCCGTACACCTTGAATTAGGGGTGGGATTTATTTCTGATATGCTAAAATTAGCACCCATTGTGCTATGGATAAAACTTTGGCTAAATCAGAACCTTAGTCTGAACCATAAAATCATCAAAGACTGTATGAAATTGGATCATGTGAGGGATATTCAGTGGTTGTCTTATGTAGAGAATGTGGCTAAAAAGCTAGGACGCCCTGAGATCTTTGGAAGTCCAGAATCCCTATGCAAAGAAGATCTAGTATGGGTGAAAACCAATTTCATCAAGCTCTGTGATGCGGAACGAGAGGCGGAGGAATTGTGTAAACTCTCAGTGAGGAGCCATATAATGATAACCACTACTCCTGAAATGGCGCCTTATTTGTCAGTGGTAACAAATTTTTTCCATAGATGGCTACTGTCAAAATTCCGCTTCAACCAAATCCATACGGTCTTATGGGACATGAAAAATTGGTGCAAGCTAGAGGATTCTACCCCATGTAAGTGTGATGATAAGTCTGTCCAGGACACTGCGCATTTTCTATTTTTTTGCCCGTGGTATAGTGAACCCCGGAAGCGCTATGTCAAACCTTTGCTGAAAGAGATGAGCTTTACTCAATATAAACCTGCACTGTTATTTCTATTAATGTTGGAAACCCCTTTCGTTATGTATTGTATTGCTAGTTTTTTAACAGCTGCCGTAAGAATCAGGAGAAAAAGATTGGACTTGTAATATTGTAAAAACATCCTTTTTAAAACTGTAGTTTGCATATGAATTATTGTTGGTGAGTTTCAGTGAGGAATGGGATTCGTGCAATAGATGTCCTCTTAATAGGAGGAAAAAAGCTTTTTATCCTGTTTTTAATCATGTACCTAACATTGTTTTAGTATACTTTTATGATTTTAATTAATCGAATAAAGTGGTTTTGACTGACTGACTGACTGACTCGTCTTGTTTCTGAACGTGTGATGAAATAATAATAGTAATAATATTAATAATAATAATAATAATAATAATCGTAATGAGATTGAATAAGGAGAAAAAGAAGTACATCAATAAAATCAGTTAGGATTTGGTGACCATATTTTGAGAACCAAAAACCGGGACAGGCCAGAATAAAAGTAGGACTATGGCCTTAAGTCTTACTTCTAGATCTGTCCTGTCCTGTTTTTGCATACCCTAGTAAATATGTGCCGATATATGTTACGGTAATACAGTAGACTTGTAAATTTGCACATATATATATAAGGAAAGAATCCCTTGAAACAATGAACAACAACTCCTTCACAGAAGCAGGCACGAACTCCAAAATGATGTGGTACAAAAATTGCTTGTTTATTGCATTACAAGTGCTGTCTCTGACACGTTTCGGCCACACCCAGTGGCTTTGATCACATGAAAATATATATATATATATATATATATATATATATATATATATATACACACGCACACATTCAAGGCTACATTTAACATTATCTATGATAGGACTTCTACATGAAACCCCTGACCTCCTGCTACCCCATCTCTCCTCTGCTCCACCAAAACCCCCTCATGATTCGGGGTGGGCTTAACCTACGTCATTTGCTTAGTGTAATTGCGTGAAATTACTGCACAATTACACAAAATTAAGTGAGGTGCAAAATCCAGCCTTAGCCCTGTTTTCTTAGCGCAAAGTGAACTCTTGTGTCCAAAATGGACCTGAGGATGCATTTTGTGCTAAGAAAATAGAGCTAAATGCAACAGACACAAACAGCAGCAGCCAGGAGCCACTCACGCTTGCTAAATTTGTTGTCTCTGTGCCTCTGCTGCATGATTCTTTGTACCAAATTACTAATAAATACACAAACAGGTGTAATTCTGTAATTTTTGTCAATTTTTCATCAAAATAGAAGTGCAAAATTACCAATATTACTTTGATTACTCTGGCGCAATAACATTTTGTCCAGGACCACTCACAACACTCAATCTCTCTTGACCTCTTCAATGTCTGAACTGCTGGCACTGGGCAAAAGAAGGGGCTGGAAGCTCTTGTATGACTCTGGGCAAGCAAAGGAAGGTCTAGGGAAGTAGTTCTGGGGCAAAGTATAAATGGAGATCCCCACTTAAAAATTCTCTGTTTGTAATGTGGTTCTGTTCTTTGAAGGTGGTAATCCCCCCCACCTACTAAGAGAAATGCAGACTTCCATAAAAATACTCCTCTGTCAATATTTTTGCAGGAAGCTCCTATAGTCTCCTGTTGGACGAGACAACCTGGACAAACCAGAGGTTTCCAGTGAGAGTGATTCGGAGTTTACCTGCAAATTTCTTGCTACATTGACCTAGCAGGAAGGTTGGCTTTTAGAACTCAGGGCACTTTACAACTGCTAACTAGTGCTACAGTACTTTCTTCTATCTTTTTTAAACATGGGAAAATTCGCTTACATCCAATTGGCACATTTAAGTTACTTGTAAGTCGCTAGTACAGTCGTAGTACATGCACCCGGTGCCTGTAAATTGAATGCTACTAATGGGCCTGCAACACTTATTGTGCCACCCACTTATAGAGATCTTGAAAAAGTTTTAAACAGTCATTTTGACCTGGCAAAAGAAAGCTTTCGCCAGGACTAAACCTTTGTTTTGAATACATATAAGTCACCCCTAGTGTGGGCACAAATCAGCCCATGGGGCAGGGAACATTCTATTTAAAAAGTTGGACATGTAGTTTTAAGTTTTACTCGTCTTGGTGGTGAAAATCTCTCAAATTATTTTTTCATATTGCAAGCCCGACCTTCCCTTTGGGATTACATTGGGTTACTTTATTACATTTAATAAGTGATGACTGTTGTGTGGGAGCAGGTAGGAATGTCACGTTCGGTGTCTGGGGAATTGTAATTTAAAACCCAATACTGACAGAAGAGCCTTACAATGGACCTTAAAGAGGAGAGAGGTAAGAGATCTAGGATCTTTCTAAGCATCCTCAGCGTTCCGTAGCAATTTGCTGCAACTTTCCTAACTTGAGTCTCAAAGGAATGTTTGTTGTTCAACCAAATGCCAAGGTTTTTTACACTATTTTAGGAGTGGGAGGACTTCCTAGAGAATCTGTCCAGAAAACCATGGCCTCTTCCATGGAGGGCATTGAAAACTGTGCACAATGATTTGAATTGAATCCGCTGTTTGACAGGGAGCCAATGCAGCTGTTTTATTCCTTTTTTATTGATGCAAATGTTGGTGTTCCAGTCAAAACCTTGCTGCAGCGTTCTGCACGAGATGAAACCTGTTTAGGTGTTTCTTTTGGATGTTTAGGTATAAACTATTACAGTAGTCCACCGGTGACAAAATCAGGGATGTTATCACAACCTTGTGGCTGTCTGCCGGCAAGAAGGGCATCATTTTCTATATCATCCTAAGAAGATGGAAACTTGTGGAGGTAACTGCATTCACATGGTCTTCAAATGTCAGTTTATTGTCAATTAAGACTCCTTGGTTTTTTTATTTCCTGGTTGGCTCCGGGAGCGTCCCTAGTTCTCCTGGCCACCAATCTGGTGTCCAAAAATTGGCATTGCTACCAAATATGAGGACCTTTGTTTGGCTAGAGTTCAACTTCAAGCAATTCATTGACATCCACAGCCTGACTGCTTTCATGCAGTCGAGGAACTTTTTTCCTTTCTCTACCTCTTGTCCAGGACATAGTGACATCACTATTTGCGTGTCAGCCCCGTCACCCCGAGAGGGACAAGACCATGCGGTGAGGGTCTGCAGGACCACAATGAAGCCTAACTGCTCAATGATCAATGCACCCGCCTTGGCTACTTGGACCTGCACTGGGGCTTTGGACTGCCTCTCCTGCTGCACCCCCACAGACACTACCAGGCCTCTTGGAACTGTGCTTGCCCACCCTAATCCCCCTTCCTCCTCATTTCTGCTACTGCTCTCCCGGCCGAGCATGGGGTGAACTGCCTGGAGTTCTTAACTCACCTACAGAGAGCGTGCAGAGCCACCTGGATTATGTGCACCTTGGTCCTCCCCCTGACAAGGTGCCTCGACCATCTGACCTACTTTTGGGGTACCGGATCAACTGGGACAAAAGTGAGGCCCTCCCGAACAATCTGTGAAGTTGTTCTGATTATCCTTTCCAATGGGTGCACTCACATCTTAAATACTTTGGGAATATACATTAACAGTGAGCTGGACCGTATGGTTGTGGACTACCTTGAGCCGCTTGTAGTGTCCAGGGGCCACAAACCACGCGGACACTGGTCTAGGTTAAGGAGCTCTTTATTCACCTTCTTACTCCTGTCCTGCCCACCTACATTCTACCCTCTTCTCGTCCTGGCTCCTCCTCTTCCGCCCCTCAATTCCACGGGATAGCTTGTACGGGCAGGTCCTAGTGCCGAGCATTTCTCACTACATTACACCTCCCCCTTTCTTGACAAATGAATAATCATAGCTTACTTATAACTTGATAACACATAAAGCATAAAACATAGTTATAGTTCTTCGATCAGACGAAGCGGCCTGCGAATGGTTCGTCGTGGCCGCAGTTGAGTATCTGGGAAGCCATGTTCTTTTCGATCAGCACTTGAGGATGTTGGCCGGTCACTGACAAGCGTCCCATTATTTGTTGGTTCTCCACGAATAGGACTGATCAACAGCTCTTTGACTTTGGGGCTACACTTCTGAAAGTGCGACACATTTTGAGTGATTCTTTTGTCATCAGACTCAGCAGTAATCATAGTTCCCTTTTGTCTTGTGACCCTCAAAGGAGTCTCATGATAGCGACTGTCTGTCTTCTTCTGTTGTTCTTGCCGAACTAACACCCAGTCTCCTTCCTGAATCGATGAAGGTGCAGCTCTCCTGCGGTCATCAGCATAGGACTTCATCTTTTCTTTCTTTAATTGGTCGATAGTAGCAACTTCTTCATGCTCACAATCTTGAGATGCCACTCCTTCAGTCCATTCTACCATGGGTATTCTGGTGCGCACTGACCGACCCAGCATCAGGGTTGCCGGACTCTTGTCAGTGGTGGAATGAGGCGTGTTTCTGTAGGCTCTCAATACTTTATTTAAGGCTACCTGGGTATCTTTCTGAGATAACTCAGCTTGTTGAATGTTTTTCTTGAGTGTTGACATAAACCTTTCCACCATACCATTGGCCTGCGGCCATAGTGCGGTGATTTTTTCGATGTCTGAAATTGAGGTACTTTGCAAATTCTGTGAAATCCTGACTGTTGAAAGGGGGCCCATTGTCAGTCTTCACCACTTTTGGAATGCCCCACGCTGCAAACACTTCATCTAGAACAGGTATGACACTGGAAGCTTTTGTTGCGGTGACAAATCTTGGGATAGGAAAATGTGAATAATCATCCATGATGACTAGAATGTATTGGCTAGATTTAAATGGCCCAAAGACGTCCACTGCAACATGCTACCATACACCTTCCGGCAGTGGGGACATTCGCAGGGGTGCAGGCGAATCAGGCCGGCTTACCAGTTGACACTGTGGGCAGTCCTTTAATGTGAGCTCCACCATTTGATCTTGCAGCGGGAACCAGACTTGTTCTTTCAAGGCTCCCTTAGTGGCTACAATGCCTCTATGACCTTCATGCGCCAAGTTGATGACTCCTTGGCGCAGTTGTTTCGGGATGATGATCGATTGTCTCGTAATATTAGACCATTAGCAGAGATGGATATTTCCTCTTTCACATGCTTGAAAGAAGCCAGTTCCTGTACATCGATCTTTACATCCTGCTCATGGTCCACCAAGTGTCTCCAGCTATTGTTCTGTATGCGACGTTTTACATCTTGCAGCATCGTGTCATCATGAGTGGCATTGCAGATGGCCTCCAGGGGTACTGAGGGAGGTCCAGAGTGAGCCACAACAAAGTGTACATATTCCTCGGCTATGGATGGCCTGGACTTGGTTGTTTCCTTGGGGTGTCTTGACACATAGTCAGCAGGATTTGTAGCTTTTCCCGGCTTGTGCACAATAGTGTATGTGTACTCTTGAAGACGAAGACCCCATCTCTCTATTGTCTGTGGTATTTTGGCCCGTGGATTACCAAATATGGTGATTAAAGCTTGATGATCCGTAATTAACGTAAAGTGTTTTCCATATATGAAGATATGAAAATGTTCACACGCCCACACAACGGCGAGGCTTTCTTTCTCTGGTTGTGAATAGGCTCTCTCCGTGTCTGTGAGACTTCTGCTGGCATATGCAATGATGTATCGTTGGTCACTGTCCGTGTTGTACTGAGCTAGGATGGCCCCCAGTCCGACAGGACTTGCATCAACAGTGATTTCAGTTTTCTTTTTTGGGTCAAAATAAGCCATGTTGTCTCCTGATTCTACGGCCGTTTTGATTTCTTTGAAGGCTTATTAACATCTGTTGGTCCACTGAAAAGGATGCCCTTGTTTGGTGAGTTTTCTCAGGGGATAGCTGATAGTTGCATAATCTTTGATATTGAGCACAGTAACTTGCCATCCCTAAGAATGAATGCACATCGCCTGCCTCACAGGGGTTTGGAGTATCCTTGAGAGCCGCCACTTTTTCGGGATCAAATCTCATTCCCCCACCAGAGAAGATGTGGCCAAAGAATTTCAGAGTTGATTTATGAAACTCACATTTCTCTTTGTTTAGCGTAAGATTGGCTTCCATGAGGGCATGACAAACACGGTCCAAGGCTGTGTCATGTTCTTGTGTTGTTGATCAATGGATCAGAATGTCATCACTATAATTTAGGGCATTTGGGATATGATGAATGATTTTTCTGATGGTTTCTTGAAAGATTTCGGCAGCTGAGGAAACCCCAAAGCTCAGTCTTTTGTACCTGAACAAGTTGGAGTGAGTTGAAAAAGTGGTAATATATCTGGACCTTTCATGCAGTTCTAGTTGGTGATAACCTTTGTTGAGGTCTAATTTGGAGAATATTTTGGCACCATTTAACGAAGCAATCATAAAACTAATGTGAGGTCCTGGGTGTCGTTCTCTCTCAATGGCGGTGTTATTTGCCCTCATGTCCACACACAAGCAAACTTTGTCAGGGTCACCCTTCTGAGGTACAACTACTACCGGAGAGACCCATGACATGGGTCCTACTGTACGTTCAATGATGTCAGCTTCGAGTAAGTATTGAAACTCCTTTTCCACAGCTTGTTGAAGATGAAAGGGAACTCTTCTGTGGTGCTGGTCTATCGGGTTTACTTGTTCATTTATGTGTAGCCTAATATGACAATGAGCCATTTTTCCTAGCCCCGTGAACAATTTAGGAAATTTCTGAATTACATCAAGTCCATCATCAACTTTGTATAGTATGTCCACTAATTTAAGTCATTCAGCAGTGGGAAGACTCAGAAGACAGTCCGCTTCAGGCCCATCAATGACATGAATGTACGCCTGTATTGTGCGATCTTGATATGTGAGGTTAGTTGAAAATTTCCCAAGGCAAGGAAGCGGTTTCTTGGACATCCAGGTATAGACTCGCACATGAGCTTTGCTTAGCTGAGGTGGTATCTTCATCCTGTGATATTCAGCCACTGGTATGTAGTTGAGAGACGCTCCACTGTCCAACACAAATTTGGCCCAGTGAGTACCAATCCTGATGTCAAGCCGGGGGTATTTCTTCAGGCTATCTGTATCAGCAACCAAACAGATGTATGCATCACTATCCTGCGAGATGGGTGACAGTGACCTTGACTCTGGTGAAGACGTGGGCCAGAACTGATATGTTCTGTGAGACTGGCAACTGGAGTGAGACGATCCAGTAGACAAATCTCTGCGGTCTCGTACCGCCTTGGCATGATGACAATTGCTCATTGGTCTAGACTGTCTTCCACGATCGCGCTGTCTTTCTTTCCTCAGCGAGCTACATACATTCTCAAAGTGATTTTCTCTCCCACACTTCCTGCATTTTTGACCCAGCGCAGGGCAAGCGTCTGTGTGAGGGAAGTCCTATCCACATCAATAGCACTTGAGTTGACGCTCTTGTCATTTGTTGGTTCTGCTCAAGCTGCGATGTCTCTGGCTCGCAGATTGAAGTTGCGTTTTGGACCTGGATGACCTTGGTTTCACAGGCGAATATGTGCCTGTGTTACGAGACTGGAGCCTGAATGCTTGTTCACGTTTTTCACTCCGCCCTGCTTCCATTTTCTTAGCATGTTCTTCGGCCTGATCATGGACTCGCGTCATCTCCTCTTTCATCTAGCGAATAACTCTTTTTTAGTAGCCTCCTACGCAGTGATTCTGACTGACACCCTTCAATAATTCTCAGGCGAAGAGCATCTTCTGTCGAGAAAGAGTCAAACTCACAGTATCGAGCCAACCGCCTAAGGCGTGTGATGAAAACGCACATGGGCTCTTCTTTCTCTTGAGCCGCCAGGTTGAACTTGTATCTCTCGTAATCAATGTTTCTTTTATGCAGAAATTTCCGATTCAGTGCCTCACACACATCAGCGTAGGATGACACAGCCGCCGCTGGTTCCTTTATGATTTGGCCAACATCTTTCCCTATCAAATTGCGCAACGCTATCAACTGTTATCCTGCTTTACTCACATGTGACCCTTTCATGAAGTTTTCAAAGTCTTCAAGCCACTCCTTCCATCGAAGACCCATACCTCCTCCTGTTTCAAGGACCAAAGGTTCCGGTGGACGCAGGAACGATACTCCCAGCACCCCACGTGGCCAGCATTGGCTAGCACCGGACCCGCTTGAGGTGGTGGTGTAGTAGACTTTGTAGTGAAGCAGACTTCTTCCGAATATGAAAAACTGACAGGGACGACAGCCTACAACCAGCTGCCACACTGCGACACACTGTGATAGCAGGCGTTGGACTAAGCACGAGATTACTCCAAAATGTCACTTGATGTGTTCACAAGGATCATTTCTATATGTATATATCTCACACATATATGAATTAGATGAAAAACGCCCTTATTTTCTGAAAGAAACACATTCCAATTTGCCTTTGAACACTTTTCCGATCTGCATTTGCCAATGTTTGATGGTTTTTCTGCACTTTGCCTGACTCAGAAATGGCAGCCGGGACTTCCTTGTCCCGCACCTCGCGACACTTGGCCCTTCTCACACCCACCGAAGCTCTCCAGGAACCGGGACCTCTCCAGCAACCGGGACTACAAATAGAACACTCACCAGGCAGGTACAGTGGTCTTGGCAGCACGCGACTGGGGTGGGCTCCCAGATTGTGTTATCCAGCACACGCGCCTGGGGTGGGCTCCCAGCACGCGTCAAAGTATTTCATGGCACGGGGTCTCCGCGCACATCAAAACCCGGGGGGGACTCCCAAATCCTCACACACCTCACCGGGACGAATGCGGCTGGGGTAGGCTCCCGGACCGCGATGTGCAGATAAGCCGCCGGCGCTCCTCGCACCCTCACGGCAGCTCCAAAAATGCCGGACACCGAAAAGGCAGCGCCTGTTTCTCATAGGGTGAGCACACAGCGCATGAGTCGTGGCCACCCCTCGTCGCCAGTTGTAGTGTCCAGGGGCCACAAACCACGCGGACACTGGGCTACGTTAAGGAGCTCTTTATTCACCGTCTTACTCCTGTCCTGCCCACCTACATTCTACCCTCTTCCCGTTCTGGCTCCTCCTCTTCCGCCCCTCAATCCCACGGGATAGCTTGTACGGGCAGGTCCTAGTGCCGAGCATTTCTCACTAAATTACACCACTGTTGGCACACATGAAATTGGACTTGGATAAGCGGTCTCACCCCGGCCTTTCACCCTGGGGCAGGACACAGGCGGTCTGAATGGTGACTTTGCCAAGATTCATTTACACCATAGGCATACTCCCCTTACTTGCACCTCTCTCACTCTTGTGGACAGTAAACAGTGGAAGTAGGTCCATTATTTGGGGAATCGGCTCAGCCAGTAGCAAACTCCTCTAGGCAGCCTAGAACTTCCCTTGGTTGAGCACTACACCCTGACCCTGCAACTAGCGCACCTCACCTGCATGCTCCCCAGTGCTCTAAATCCCCCCTCGTGGATCTCAATTGAGTGCATGATCTTGGAGTGCCCATTAGCCTATACGCCCTCTATCGGTATAATCCCTCTGTCTCAGACCCTAGGAGCCTAATGCTCCAAGCAATCACTAAATCATGGCTGAGAGGCCTCTTCCTTTTCTCGGTGGATGGCTGCTTCCGTGATCACGTCCCATACAGGGCAATTCCAACTATGCTTCGGCAGCAGGATGCTTAACCTTGGTGTCCGGTGCGCAATCGGTATCCATTCCCTTCACCAAGTGCGAGCTCAGGAAACCCTCAACTCCTTTGCAGTGGTCCGCGAGGACTTTTTTCTTCTATCCCACCAATCTTGGTGGTGTCTCCAACTGATTCATTGTCTTGCCCGCCACCTTTGTCTGTGTCCCTGGACCCTCTAGTCCTCCCGTGGTCTGTTTTCTCCGAACATGGGGAGCTTTCATGGCGTAATGTCTGGTTTTTATTGCCTCTTGATTCACCATTTTTATTCCTTACTCCTGTAGTCCTGCCTCTGTCCTAATGGCAGACCAGACATAGAGACAGACTATGAACCGGAAGACTGGGTGGACATGCTGGAGGTGGTGGATCATGGTGCCATTGAGGCATGGCTGAAGATCTGCCTCTTCAAATGACTGTATGACTGTCCCAGTAAAATTGTGGACTGTGGGTCAGCTACACCATTCTACCTGATGGCGTTGTGATGATGGTCGCTGTGATTTAGTCCACATCCTCAACAATTGTCCCACTGCCCAGCCCTATTGAGAGGCAATCGACACCACACTGAGCGAGGTCTTGCCAATATTGGTACCGCTACACTGACCCTTCATATTACTCTATGATTTTTTGGGTTCCCCAAACCTTTCCCAGGATGAAGGTTGTCTTCTTCACAATGTGCTTGCGACTGCGAAGAACTATGTACTATGCCATTGGCACTCACCCCTTCCACCCGCGCACGAGAAATGGCTGGCAGCCATGTATAGACAGCCTTCTTTAAGCAGGTCATCTATAACTTGCAGGATAAGGCGGAGCTGTTTCTCCTCATCTGGGCACCCTTCATCCATTAAGAGGGATAAGTGTGGCCACCTCAGACTGCTTGGTGACTGGCCAACAGACCCCGGCTTCACTGTGCTATTACTATCCTACTCTCAGTCCAAATACCGGCAGCCCACTCTTAGGCTTCTTCCACTATGTCCATTGTTCGTTGTCTTCTTTTGTACCTCCCCCTCTTTCTTCCCTCTTGTTTACTCTTTTTCACTTCTGCCCCCTCTATTTTCTTTTCTTCCTCCAATTTCACCCCCCTTTCCCATGGGTTCTCCTTCCTTCCTCCCCCCACCCTCCACCTTGTCCCTGGTTGGGTCTTAGGCTGATCTGTCCGCAGTCGATTGACTTGGGGTGTGGGATTGCTAATTCTGTGTTGTTGTTTTTGTGTCAACTAATTTACAAAATTCTACTCTATATTTCTAAATTGATATGGGATTTTTTTTGTGTTGTGTTCTCACTTTATTACTGTTTGTGTGCCGCATGAATACTTTACATATTGCCTCTAAGTTAAGCCTGACCAGACTGGTAAGAACAGATGAATTTAGAGACTGTTCGCTGTTCACCCTGCCTAATCTCACTCACCCAACGGACCCGAAGAGGAGGAAAACAGGAAAGGTGCAGGGTAAAAAATATGGTGCTGCACTACATAAAATAGGAGCCATATAACCATACAAGAAAGTTGACAGGCATGATTGCATGTTATCAAAGAGCTTAAGTACTCCTCCAACTGCGAAGACCTGGAAATGGTGAACTTAACCTATATGGTGTCACAATTACGCAGGGTGGCACTATATTTCTAATTTCCAGCGTTTCCCCATCACTTCCAACTCAGTTAAAGGTGTTTTCATGGGGAACCTTAGCACTTGTGGGTTATAGATCTTCTGCTTACAGGCTTTCTCAATAGATTTTCTACTCTCCCCACCTCCATTTCACGTTTTCAGGTTTCCAATTATGACAGGTAGAACCTAGAACTTGTATTAGACAAGTCTAGCAGACACAACCTCAGAAATCCAAAGGGCAGGCCTTTTTTTCAGTGATGTTATGTCTCATTATGCACTTGTTGACCCTTGGCAACTACTGAGTAAGCTCATTTTGATTTTGCGTTGATATCTGCTCAGCTTCTGTTAAATCTGTTCTCAATCATATCAGAATCTGACTATGATGTGATTGACCTCCCATTAGATATAGGCTTCATATCACCACCCCTGTGATGAACAATTTTACAAAGAAATTGTTTGATGATAAAGCATAGGATAAGCATGAGCATGACTTTCTTATAAGAAAGTTCTGTGGCTCTACACAGATCACATGGCTTCAGTAAACAGTGGACAGTTCATTTCCCCTCCTGTTCAAGTCTAGAGAACCACCAGGGAAGCCTCTCCCTGACACTTCTTATTTTTATTGGGAGAGGCCAGAGCATTTATGACAAAGCAACTGTCAATGTCGGCAGTAATCAAATTATTAAAATGATGGCTGCCCTGAGATTCAACTATGCACTTGATATCTTCTCTCATTAATTCCTCCCAAATTGTTATGCTTAATTGAGAAAACACTAAATCATTTGCATGAGGAGGCTCTAGACCTGGACTGAAACCTTTGAAATTACGTGCCCATATCTACTAGGGGAATAGGACTGTAACAAATGAAATCATTGGCTTGCAAATGAACTAGCCTCTGCTACTTACATGTTTCCCTCCCATGTAAGAAATCCAGTCTGGATCAACAGGGAGTGAATCCTTCACCATCAGAAGAGGTGCAACCCTTGAAGGACTGGGTTCTTTTGGACCCAGCGGTGCCAGGGCACAACACCTGAAACCTTCGTGGGTAACCTGCTCCGGCGTACAAGTCACAGAGACACGGGACACTTCCTTCGGCGTCAAAGAGTCAAGGTTTATTTACTGCAGGGAACACAGAAGTCACGGCAAGTACACCACGTGCAACTTGGGGAGACTGCTTCAAATTGGTTTTGTGGATCGCTCCTTTTATACAGTTTTTACCCATAGGCTAACATTGAACACAAAGGTTTACAACTCAGTTCCCACATCTAGCTCCCAGAGGGGTCGCTTTGGTCGCTTTGAAACATACAAGGTCCGGAACATAAGTGCGGAAACATTTGGCGGTTCCCAACTGTAAAAACCCATCTTCCCACCATTAGCAAATTCCAATCAGCAGTAAAGTAGATTGAAACAGGAACGAAGACAGGTGCAGAGGAAGACGGAGACAGTGGGGAGATCGGAAAGGGTGTAAAAGGGGAGGTGTCGGGAAGCACGAGATACAGGCATCAAAGGGACGTGCCTAATGAGATGCACGGCTGAGACAATAAGTCCGTGCGGCAAGATGAGCCTCGAGCGGCGCCATCTGCCTTACAGTAGCAACCCCCTCATCATAAAGACACTTTCAAAGGACATGTGGCTTCCGCAAATATCTTGGGAGTCCCAGGGTCGCGAAGCGGACAGCGTCCGTTCGCTGACTACTTGAGGGCAAGAGACAAAATGGATGCCGTATCTAAGATGGAACCCGTGGGTACAGATGAGAAGCCCACATAACAAACGAACGGTTTAAGTTAGCACAGCGAAACTGCGCACACTTACTAAACTCGTCATTTGCGGTTCATAGATACTAGACTCGACCATATTCGTGCGAGTCGAAAACACCACTTACGATTGTCACGGAACCTCAGACGCTCCTTTTGCCCTCATGTAGGCAAGCACTAGTCGGAATCATATTCGATATTCATCAGACCATCAAGATGTCGTTGTAGCATAGCTCTGTCCGAACGAGTCCCCTTGGTAACAGGTGGTTGTCTCATACACGTTGTAGCACAGAGGCCACATAAGGCAGGACCACACTGCACACAAAGGCAACACGTGAACAGGAACACTACCACAACCCCGATGATCATCAGAATCTTCCAACCCCAAGTCGATACCAGGCCCCAAAACCAACCGAGTAACGTCCAATCCCCTACATCCACGTGTATGGATTCGGAGATCTTATGCAACTTCGAGATGGCTTGATAGACAGTAGGAGCATTATCAGGTATGAAAATGCAACAGCTCGAATGGATCACTTTACATACCCCACCGCGATCTGCCAAGACGACATCTAAAACCATACGGTTTTGCAACGTCATAAGTCTCTCCGCCTGAAGTTCTGAGGTGATATTACCAAGGGCACTGGCAGTAATGTTAGCTGTCGATTCTACCACTCGAGTCAAATGTCTCAGGTTCCTACTATTAACCATAGGTCCCCAAAACGGGAGGAAACCCTTGAAAAAGTCTCCTGCCTCTTGACCGGCAGTATCCTCTTCGCTAATTACGCCTCGTACAACTCTAGTCTTATGGTAATCGGCATCTACAGTGAACGTCGGAGGCAACAAATTTGCAACAAAACATGAGCCCATGAAGTCTGAGGGCAACCATGTATATGCACGATCATGACAGATGAAGTACGTACCCTTGGCAGCCAGAAACACAGGGGTCGGGGACATTGGCAGAAGGTAACTTTCAGTGCAAGCACTTACTCCAAGTGAGGCTTGCGAACCACGACCCATAAGACAAAAATTACCAGTGTGGGGTACGACCCATATTGGAGGCGAGCTTTGAAGCTGCTTTTCATTAGTGAACATACTATATTCCCCTCTACTCAGGACCCTATAGGCTTGTACCTCTTCTTTAGGGATGAGAAAAGCATCATGGATCTCATCTTCCAAATCCTGTATTGCCATCGATAGCACCCACTGATACGAGGTAGGACCAGGTTTGGGGGAACGTTCTGGAGAGGGGTGGAAACCTAGTGCGCTTCGAAGCATTGTTTGGTATGCTCGAGCTGACCCTTGGGAACTATACGGTAACACCAGATATGGGATTCCCTTACCCGTAGTATGTGGCATCAACCCACACACCCAACAATTAGTAGTGTTAACCACTAACTGATGCTGATGGAGGAGCTGGATAAAGGAATTGTTGCGGAATTCTACACGTCTAGCCTGTTCGTGTTCCGGCAAAATATGAAAGGAATGGGGAGAAGCAGTAGTAGCAGTAGAAGTAAGGTTAGGGTAAGAAGTAGGAGTAGGGGTAGCAAGTAAAAAGTAAGACATAGCATAATACACCCCACCCGCCAAGAATGCAGAAGCAGTTAAAAACAGTACAAACAATTGGAATACAAAACATTTAGTACGACTAAGTTTCTGCAGTTTGACTCTATACGCCTGAGCTCCTTCCAAATCGTTCAGCTTCGAAAATGCCATTTCCCTACGACCGTCCGCAACGTTTCTTGACGCACTTCGTTCTGTGCAGCAATAGTCAATTCCCAGGAGTTCCTAGGAACCGACGGCCTTTAACCTAGCGTCAAGACCTACTGTCCAGAAGGAAGTACGCGCGCGGCCCTACGGCCCTCAATACACAATATGTATTTTATTTAGCACAAGTAGTTCAGCTGTGGAAGGAAAAAGATACAAGAAAAAAAATCTTAATACATGTACAAAACAAGTGTCAATGATACGAATTGTTCAAAGTTGATCAGGGGAAACGAGGATATTGCAGTTATCAGTTTCAGCAAAACAAGAAAAAATTTATTTGTCCTTAGTATGAGAACGCAAAGAATATCGATGTTTCCCGGGACGTGTCTGCTCGTCGAACAAAGGATCCGTTGAAGAGACAGCGTCCTGTTGATCAATTGGTTGATTTGATCTTGAGTCTTTTGCTGACAATTGTTCAACAGTGGCTTTCTGCTGCGCTGAGTGTTCACCAACAAGCTGTGCGTCGCTAAAAGGTACAAACACCGGCAATGTTTCTGCTTCTGTTGACGCAATGCCTTTCCTCACCCACGGGTCTGCCGGCAAAGGAATAGGGACTCGTTTACAATGGGTAGCGTGTACCCAATTCTTCCGCCCCTCAAGACGAACGGCAGTCCTCGTGGCCAGGAGCACCTGGTAAGGTCCAACAAAACGGGGGTCCAGATTCTTCTTGCGTGAGAAGTTACGGGTGACAACCCAATCACCGGGCTGGAGCTGGTGGCCTGGACCCTCCGTCTGCGTCGGCAAGGCGTCGTAAACCTGTTGATGAATTAATCTCAGTTTAGCAGTCAAGTCATGTAAGTAGTCAATCAACATCGGATACTCAAGATCAACGAATATACCTGGCCTAGGAACCCCCCACACATTCGCAGGACGGCCGAACACTATTTCATAGGGACTAAGCCCTATTCGGGAGTGTACAGTCGCCCTAGTTGACAGTAATGCTAGAGGCAAAGCGTCAGGCCACGAAAGTCCAGTCGTAGCCTGAATCTTCGCTAGTTTTAGTTTAAGGGTACCATTGTAACCTTCAACCAATCCAGCTGACTGGGGATGATTGGCGCTGTGGAATTTTTGATTAATTCCAAGGCCCTTACACACACTCTTCATCACACTTCCAACAAACTCACTTCCGTTATCTGACCACACGACTCTAGGCATTCCATACCGAGGAAAGTATTCCTTCAGTAGGATTTTCGCAGTAGACAAAGCAGTATTATCTTTGAGGGGATAGGCCTCGATCCATCGGGAGAATGCGCAAACCACAACCAAAACGTATTTCAGGTTATTGCATCGCTCCATATGGATGAAGTCCAATTGGATCACCTCAAAGGGATACAAAGGAGGAGCAAAACTGCCAGGGGGAGTTGGGGTTCCTTTGCCAGGATTGTACATTATACACACCATACAATTCTTCACCAGACGTTCAGCACACTTCGTAATACCATCATTCTTCCACACATCAGCCAACAACTTGCAAATACCTTTCGCGCTAATATGTGCTAACCCATGTGCCATTGTCACAACGGCCAGTACATACGCATCAGGCAACATCCATCTTTTCTGATCCGACAAGTCAATCCAGCAACCATTCGCATCCAACCTTCCCGTACTTTCTTTCCATTTCATCTTTTCAGTGTCGGTGGCCTCATTCTGAATTGCTTTCACGCTCTCTATAGTATTCTCACACATACTTGATTCTGTAGGCCACCTAACCGAACTCGTCACATACATTCGAGTGCTAAGGTTCCGGGCAGTCTCCTTAGCAATCTCATCTGCAAACGCGTTACCACGACCAACATCATCCGTCACCTTACGATGCGCACTACACTTAACAATTGCAACTTGAGCAGGCAAAGTCAATGCATCCAAAAGATCGTTCACGAGCTGGCCATGCTGTATTTTCGTGCCATGCGACGTGAAGAAACCACGCTCTCGCCACAACCGTCCAAAGTTATGCGCTACACCGAAAGCATACTGGCTATCGGTGTACACATTCACACGTTTACCTTTTGCTAATACACATGCTCTAGTAAGAGCAATCAGCTCTGCGGCTTGGGCAGAATTCTGATTCAATCTCGCAGTCTCAACAACAGTATTCAACGTCACAACAGCATAAGCAGTAGTCACATCACCATTCGGTAATTTAAAACATGACCCATCCACATACAGGGTGCCGTCAGGGTCTTCCAATGGAGTGTTTTTAAGGTCCACTCGGCCTTTTGTTTCCTCCTCTGTACGCAAGTAGCAGTCATGTTCTGCTACTTCATCTGACTCTGCACTAATCGGTAACAAAGTTGCCGGATTTAGGACATTACAACGTTTTATCTGAATGTGACTTGCCAAGAGCGTCAATTCGTACCCAGATAACCTCGCACTCGTCAAGTGCTGAGTTTTCGTTCGATTCAAAAGAGTATCGACTGCATGCGGAACCATCACCGTAAGCATATTATCCATGACCAATCCTGCTGATTGTCGGATGGAGACCGCAGCTGCCGCAGTTGCTCTCAAACAACTCGGCAATGCTCTAGCTACTGGGTCTAAGGTCGAGGAAAAATATGCACATGGACGTTGCTTACCACCAAAAGGTTGCGTTAGAACACTCAAAGCACAACCTTCCCTCTCGTGAACATATAACGTGAACGGCTTGCTGTAATCAGGGGTACCTAACACAGGAGCCGAACACAATGAATCACGTAATTCAGAAAAACTTTTCTGACATTCTTCCGTCCATGGTAAAGGAGTTGAAACATCCTTGCACGTAAGAGCCACCAATGGTTTCGCTAGCAACGAAAAATTAGGAATCCACTGCCTGCAGTACGACGTGATACCTAGAAAGGCACGCACATCTCTCTGGGTTTGTGGCACAGCCATTCGCGCAATCGCTGCAATTCTCTCTGGGGTCAATCTCCTCCCCTCCTTTGACAATAAGTGACCTAGATAGGTTACTTCTTGACAACAATATTGGAGTTTAGAAGGTGACACCTTGTGATTTAACTCACAGAGATGTTGCAGCAACGATACCGTAGCAATCTTGCAAATGTCCTGAGTATCAGCAGCCACCAATAAGTCGTCGACGTATTGGATTAAAGCCGCACCAACTGGCAACCTAAACGCATCTAGTTGACCCTTCAAAGCTTGACTGTAAATCGATGGACTTTCACAGTAGCCTTGAGGAGCTCGTTTGAACCGGAAGCTACGTCCACCAAGAGAGAAACCGAAAAGGTCCCTGCTCTCTTTGGCAATCGGGATGCTGAAAAACGCATTTTTCAAATCAATCACCGAAAACCACGAAGCAGTAGCTGGAATCAGAGTCAGTAGCGCCGTGATGTCAGGCACAACAGGGAATTGAGGAACCACAATTTTATTTACCTCCCGTAAATCGATAACAAAACGATAAACAGGCGGTTTGGTAGGATCAGTACGTTTAAGAATGGGCAGTACAGGGCTGTTGCACACGTTTCCCCGTGTCTCCTCAATAACATCTTTCTCGATCAAATCATAGATGATCGCTAACAAAGCTCGTTCACCATCCAGGGAGATACGATATTGGGGAATACGTGGCAATCGCACATTAGATTTCAACTGAACAACATAAGGGGAGATATCAAGTAGGCCCACATCATTTGGACCCGTCGCCCACAAAGACGCAGGAAGAGAATCCAATTCCGGTGGAAGCTTATCGAGGGACAAATACATGGGAGAGACTACCTTCTCTCCGAACGTAAGCTTTACACCCGCAGGAGAACAATACAAAGTTGCATACAAACGTTTAAGCAAATCCAGACCCAAAAGATTTTCACCACAACCAGTGGTTAGAATCAACGGAGCTTCAAGCTCACGAGGCCCAATTTTAAGGGGCAAAGGGCATGAAACTGGATTGCTAACGGGGGCGCCAGAGAATCCAACGGATACATTTGTTAAGCCAGACAAAGGTGCGCCAGGGAGTTTCGAATGCATGATAGAACTTTTCGCTGCACCAGTGTCCAACAGAAAAGGCTCAACGACGCCCGATGTAGCAACTGCGACGTAAGGCCCTCTCTGATCAACCGGAACTGATACCACTCCCTCTCCTTGTCTTTGGCTGTCCTAGTAATTACTATCGTCAGTTCCCTGATCGACGTAATAATCGTCTACATTGTACTGCGCCGATCGTCCTTGTGATGATCCACGTTGATCGAAACAGTTATTAGAATTTGATGAATTGTCAGAACGGTCGTTCTGAGCACCACGACCTCTACCACGTGATGCGTTCTGTGAACCACCACGGCCTCCTCTAGACGAATTACCACTATGACGATCATTTAAAGCAGGACAATCAAATTTAATGTGTCCCTCCTGTCTACAATAAGCACATTGGTTGTACCCTAACGAAGATCTTTGGAAAGAGGAATCATTACGCGACTGCGATCGATTCGATTGCGAGTGTGATCTATTCTGCTGAGACGCATTCTGATTAGAACGCGGCGGATATGCTTGTTGCAACAACACTTTAGTTTTCAGCTCTTTTGTCTTTTTATCAGCGCGGTCAGTTTCCTCTTTTTCTCTATTTTCGTAATATTGTGCCGTAGCCAGAATCTGAGCTGAGGTAGAAACGGCCCACGCACTTTCTGAATTCTTCAATTTATTGCACAGGTCGGGCAATAGGTTCGATACAAATTTATCCACAAACAGCCGTTGTCCACCCTCAGTACCCATATCCTGTCCACTATGATCAACGAATGTTTCCTCAAACCTCGTAAAGAAGTCTGAAACACTCTCATCTTTCTTCTGCTTACAGGCTGACAACTTGTCCCAATTTACCCTCATAGCTGGCATGAGCGTTTTCATTAACGTAATGATCCGCTGGGGAAGAAGTTCAATCAACTGATCGGGTTTAGTAGCAGCCGCTTGTCCAGCGTCTGCCGCTGTAATAGCAGCCCAATCACCACCTAACTCATTTGTGTGATCTTGGTGACGAATCTTGGCCCATACCGGTTGCGGTACGACATTGCCAAACAACATGTCGATATCGGCAAGATTCATCACCGTAGCATCTACGAGCTGCGATAATTCCTTATAATACCCAGCAGGATTTTTGCGAGGATCGGGCAAAGTTTGTTTCACCTGAAGCACTTCCGATCGTTTCCATGGGAGGTGTATCCACACTCTCTGGAAATGTGCCGCTATTGGGTTATTAACATCGGTATTATCAGCGGGTACCCAAACCGGCGGAACTTCACGCATAGGATATTGGCCAGACTCAGATTGTTGGCGTTCAAGATCCTCTACAAACAGTGCGTGAGGAATAGGAGCTAGACGAAAAGACAGCAACTGCTCGATAGCACGTCGGACATTAGTGTCGACTATCAGTCCAGTAGCGAACTGAAGCCGAAGATTAGACAGGGCGGTCAGCACCTCGTCAGGCGCAACGGCCGCTATCTGATCATGTAAAAGTTTACACATTTCGTCAAACACATATCTCTGAGTCGGTATGTTGAATTGACTAAATGTTTCAAGAACAACTCGGGGTGGATTTCTCTGTGGATTGTCCATCCAACCCATCGCCATATTGTACAGCGCAGCGCGTTCTCTATTAGCAGGAAGCTGACTACGCCTCTGCGGTGGGCCATCAGAACCAGCGGACCCAAAAACAGGTCCGAGCGACTGAAAGAAGGTAGCCGCAATGGGAGAATTACGATTACGAGTAAAGGGACAAGAATAAGACACAGGACTAACAAGAGAAGGAGTAGAAACATTAGCAACCACAGGGGTTAACAACACAGGAGCAGTAGCGTGAGTAGGAGTATGTGGAAGCGGAGGAGCAGTAGGAATAGAAACAGGCACAGGAGCAGGAACAGTCGGAAGAGCGGGTGCAGGTTGAGGAACTGGTGGAGGAACAACAGGTGGAAGAACAGGTACGGCAGGGACCACAGGAGCTGCGGTACCCTGTACGTACGGAGGTGGCGACTTCATAAGATAGGACATTAAAGGATCCTCAACTGCCTCTTCCTTCTTATCTGACTCCGTAGGCAAAGCAGGATAGCATTTATCTATGGTCATACGCTGCAGCCTCTCAAACACTTCCTTATCCTTATCCTCCTTATCACGCTGAAACTGCTCAGCTTTCTTCACAATAGTAGCAACATTATCTCGCTCACTACGTTTATTCTGTCTGATCTCTTTCTGTCGGGCTTCTTTGCGCCACAACCGAAAGGCATCAAACATGGCCGGCCTAGATTTGCGTTCGAACAACTTTATTTCCAAATTATCTAAGATCGACGCTTCGAAGCTACCATGGGGTGGCCAACGAAGATCGCCGTCTTTCTTTGTATATTTTATCCAGTAATCGTTAAAAGCAATCGGGCCTAGCCCATGTTTGCTGTATAGGTCATAAGTAGGAGTTCCTACCGGAGGTATCGGACACGAGTCCTCCAGCAGGGAATCCGCACCACAAGGTCTAAAGCAACTGAACAAAGTACTGCGACCAGGCATCTTGCACGCTAGCCGAGTTTCACAAACTTCAAGGGTTACGGGATTTACCAAGTCCCAGCAAGAACAAAACCCTCGGTCTTTGGCGGCTGCAGTCGTCAAACAAATACAACAACAAAGTACGCTTAGCAAAGTGTCACTGACAAAAACACTCACACAGCGTGTACAACAACAACAAACACTAGTGTTTACAACAAAGACACTCGCTAAAGTGTCTACAACAAAAACACTCGCTAAAGTGTTTACAACCAAGGATTCTGGGAGCGACCCACAAATACTTAACTCAAAGATCAATGGCGTCCTCAGGAAGGCCCGTCAATCGTCTCGCTATACCAAGGTCTACGCCAGGCGCCAAAACAGGTCTACAGTCAGGGCAGCAGTCCGTCGCAGCCGTTAGGAGGCGGGAATCTTCGCGGGAAAAGTCTTCGGGCCACTTATTTCGACAACAGGATCGATGAAGCGGGGTGCACCTTCCCTCGGAGATTTCACACGAAGTTCCTCACGATCGTCGGGCTTGGACCGGTACCACTGATGCAGCCCCACGTTGGGCGCCAACTGAAGGACTGGGTTCTTTTGGACCCAGCGGTGCCAGGGCACAACACCTGAAACCTTCGTGGGTAACCTGCTCCGGCGTACAAGTCACAGAGACACGGGACACTTCCTTCGGCGTCAAAGAGTCAAGGTTTATTTACTGCAGGGAACACAGAAGTCACGGCAAGTACACCACGTGCAACTTGGGGAGACTGCTTCAAATTGGTTTTGTGGATCGCTCCTTTTATACAGTTTTTACCCATAGGCTAACATTGAACACAAAGGTTTACAACTCAGTTCCCACATCTAGCTCCCAGAGGGGTCGCTTTGGTCGCTTTGAAACATACAAGGTCCGGAACATAAGTGCGGAAACATTTGGCGGTTCCCAACTGTAAAAACCCATCTTCCCACCATTAGCAAATTCCAATCAGCAGTAAAGTAGATTGAAACAGGAACGAAGACAGGTGCAGAGGAAGACGGAGACAGTGGGGAGATCGGAAAGGGTGTAAAAGGGGAGGTGTCGGGAAGCACGAGATACAGGCATCAAAGGGACGTGCCTAATGAGATGCACGGCTGAGACAATAAGTCCGTGCGGCAAGATGAGCCTCGAGCGGCGCCATCTGCCTTACAGTAGCAACCCCCTCATCATAAAGACACTTTCAAAGGACATGTGGCTTCCGCAAATATCTTGGGAGTCCCAGGGTCGCGAAGCGGACAGCGTCCGTTCGCTGACTACTTGAGGGCAAGAGACAAAATGGATGCCGTATCTAAGATGGAACCCGTGGGTACAGATGAGAAGCCCACATAACAAACGAACGGTTTAAGTTAGCACAGCGAAACTGCGCACACTTACTAAACTCGTCATTTGCGGTTCATAGATACTAGACTCGACCATATTCGTGCGAGTCGAAAACACCACTTACGATTGTCACGGAACCTCACCCTGTTCTATATAGAAAACTCGAAATCACAGGTGGGGCAACAGCAGTATTGCACATCTCAGAGTATGCCTGACACATGTCTCAGAAGAGACTAGGGATCAGTGGCAGAATACATGTGAGTGCTCCAATACGGAAGATCGTGGTGTACCACAAGATAAGAATTGCACTGGGAACAATGGACAGAAAGGACTATTTTGACCTGGTATCAGACGGTGTCCCAGACCAACACAGGAATTTGAGATTCCCACGTCTCAACACTGGAAGAAGCACCAATCATCTCAATGCTTTAAGAGTGTGTTAGGTTCACCCTGGTTGAAATGAAATACTGGTCATCCATCAATATATACATGCATTGTGTGAGCTGAAAGGCACTGTCAAGCATTTACAAATGACCCTTGTTGTCCAGCTATTCTCTCTTCTATACACTTCTGCTCTTAAAGTCTGGTGAGCCCATTCATAAATAGAGTTTGTGGCAAGGATTGGGAATATTTGCTCACAAAGTCTTGTGGAGTTAGAGAAGCAAGCATGCTTGAACTTTGGCTACTTTAAAATGCAACACCAGTGACACAGGCCACTGTTACATCATATGTGTCAAACCTCTGCCTTAGCTCTGCATGCTGGATACATAATTTCCTTGGGCGTGACATTGTTCACATTCTGTGTGAGTGCCCATCATTTATAATATATTGCGCAAAGAGTTGGGGAGAGTTGGGAGTCAATATCGACCCCAATGTCCCAAACATTGCCTGACTAGGATTGGAACATAACCCTTCAGACTTTCCTACTCTGGAAATTCCATGTTAGTAAAATCTTTTCCACATCATTATGAGAACTACTTGCAAGACAAGTTTACTGTGGCTTTTAATTAAGTTGACACTACAGTCAACAACGAGGGGTGTGCAAATCAGGGACTGCTTAACACTGAAGGGAGAGACAAATCATAGACTGCATGTACCATGATGCAAAGGAGCAAACTTTTCTGGGATATGGCGTAGTGTACGACCTTACCCTTTTCCCTCCTCAGACTGATTTTCATGAACTCCTCTACCATACATTGTTTCATCACTCATTTCTTTGAATCTTTAGTCGTGGCTAACTCATGCTGACCCCTCACGCTTCCCACCACTGCCAGAAAATTCAAAGCCAACCCCACACTATAACACATTGAGCGGTAGGCAAAGGGGAGTGGGAAATCTCAGAGGAGACATGAGAGGGCGCATGATTCCAAGGGAGACGTTGTGGAACAGTCTGAAGTTAAAGTAGATCACAGCTGGTTCTTGCACACTTCAAAGGGTGTCTGAGAGAGGAGAAAATAGGAGAAAAGCATGGAAGGCACAAGGGAGAACAATCGCAGAAGTGAAAACCATTGCAGATTAGCAGTTCTCCTGTATTATCTGCAATTTTTCCATCATACAATACATTCAATTGAATTCAATTAAGCTGTATTCGATTTTAAGCTGCAAAGCATACAATAAGACATTTCTTTACAATAAAGAAGCATACTTTAAGATAAAAATGCAATATTTACAATTTAAAAAGAGAAACCAAACTCAGAGGTGTCATTCCATAAAGTGCGTTATATATAACCTCAGGTTGTTTGAAGAGTAAATAATATTGTGTAAATATACCTTTGAGGGTTGAGACATCATTATACGATTAAAAACATTGTTTAAGCAGCTTTCTATTTTAGAAGATGGAAGTAAAAACGTTTACCTTTGCAACTTACAGTCGCTTAATTGAGGCACTTAGCGACATCCAAAGAAAATAGAATAAAACATACAAATTTATAACATAGTGGAGCGGGCAACCGCTTTTTATATTTAAAATTGCAATGACCCCTAGGTGGGCAAGGTTCAATCTAGGTTTATTCGGTGTCGAACAATAAACTTCAGTAAATTAACTATTGTAAGGACCAGCTGTTCACCCTCCAGAAGCTGTAAGAAAAGGAATGCCGGGCGACAGGTTCTGTGGCCTGTTTGTTTTAACAGTGGAATAAGCCATGTTTTCCTGAAATCATTGTGAAACTTGCAAAAGAGGATGGTATGCAGAGTGGACTGTGTAGAGGTGTCGTCACAAGGACAGGGCAGAAGTTCTTTAGCCCAGTTATTTCGAATTGGAAACGCAACCAGTCGGTGGAAAAGGTTCATCCTAAACCTAACCAGAAGAAAACGATCATAGCTAGTGATGTTATAAGTGAGGTAGGGCTGAATGGTTACTGTCGTTTGGATCATCAAGCTATGTATAACTGATGGTTTCGTGACCTCACTCATCAGTCGCAATTCTTCAAGGTGTGCAAGACATTTCGCCTGTAAAACCTTCCTTGGAACCTCACGAATTAAGGGGGGGTCATAATAAAATTTTTCCCAGCCTAGATCGTGAAAGAACCTTTTCACATACGACAGCCACCTGGATTCATGCGCATTCTCCATGGCTATGCAATCGGAAATTATTGACTGTGTAAAGGTTGCTTTTTCCGATGTCCAAATTTGACGCCACAGTAAGAGAGGTTCGGCCTTTGCTATGTCCGTCACATGGGAAAGTCCCAACTCCATGTGACAGGAAAAAGTGCTCGTGCTCTTAGGGACCGAGAGAAGGTACCTCAAAAAGGTGTTTTCCACCCTCTGGATGCTATCCGTGGCCGCAAAACCCCAGACACCCGCCCCGTACAATGCTACAGAAAGGCATTTTGCTTTATAAATCTTGATAAGTTCTGGGGGAGCTCTCTTACCCAACTTCCTAGAAAAATTAACGAGGGCTGTAGTGGTTTTTATGAAGAGAAGTTTCCTAGTTTCTATAGCCGGTTTCCAGGATAGTTTATGATCTATCAATATGCCCAGATACGGATATTTCTCTGTGGACGCTAGTTTTTCCTGCTTCAAAAAATATCCCTCATTTTACTTTTATGACCAGTGCCTGCCCTCATAACAAAGGTTTTACTAATATTAATATTGAGGTCAAGGCCTGCCATAAATGTGGAATATCTATTCAATCCTTTTTGAAGTTAAAGGGTGGTACTGGCTAGTATCACAGCGTCGTCTGCATAGAGTAACGCGGGAATTGGGTGGTTGTTCACTGCTGGAAGGTCCTAGCACCCCTTGATCATCTCCCTCTCCAATCCGTTAGTATATAATGTAAAGAGGAAGGGGGCCTGGACGCAGCCTTGCCTAACCCCTTTCTCTACTGCAAACTCTGCTGTTAACTCTCCTCCCAGCCCGAAACGCACCCTTGCTGTCGTGTTTGAGTAGAGTTCCCTCAAGAACTTGACCAGGTTCGATGGTACCCCCATGTCCAACAAAAGAGACCAAAGTTTGGAATGGGACACACAATCCAACACAGACGATAAGTCCACGTATACCATATACAGGTGAACATACTTATCTATCAAAAGTGACAAGTTTAAGGCTTGGTCAATGGTCCCCAGTCGCTCTTGGAACCCGAACCGGAGATCTGAAATAATCCTACCATCGTCCGCCCAATCCTGCAGACATTCAAGGATAACTCGACCCGCCGCTTTACCAAGAGAGTCTAGTAGGGAGATTGGATGATAACAGGTTCCCAACCCCGATCCCCTTTTTTAAAAATAGTGACCAGTATGGATTTGGACCATGACTCCATGAGGCCTGTTGCAAATGATGCATTCAGGACTCTAGTTAGGAGGGGGGTCCAGAGGTCCGTCTGGGCTTTGAAGAGATCAATGGGTACACCGTCTGGACCCAGTGCCTTCCCATTTTAACTTGATCACAAATGTAATTCGTTCAAGGCATAAATACATATTAGATCATAAAAACAGCAAATACAAATAGAGAATAACTTAATTCATTCATAACAAAAAACATATTATCCGTTATATACAAAGCATACATAAAAGATTATAATCTCAATGAAATTAAATGGCATTCTCAATCTTCATAATAGTCTGAAAAAGCCCCCCAGATTTTCAGTCCAATTTTTTTTCTTTTCCTAGACCCAGAAACTGAAAAAAGACCCCACTCCAATTTATCTAATTTATACAATCGTGCTCGCCATTGCAGAAATAGTGGTGGATTTTCCTGAAGCCACTCTGTAGCAATACAGTCATAGTAAAAAAAATGAAAGAACGAAAACGATATAGTCCATCAGCATGATTGTCGTTAGGAGTCTTTCCCAGCACCAACATTGAGGGAGTGATCGTCACGCGAATATTGAGCACTAAAGACATACATTTGTCAATGTCTTGTATAAACCCCCTTAATCTGGGACAAGAAAAGAAAATATGTAAGCTATCTGCTTTACACCGAAAACATTTTCCATGAAAACCATCTCCCCATTTTGACATTCGTTGTGGTGTGTAATATAAATCAAATAGGGTTTTGAAGAACTGTGCCTTTAAATTAGCTGACATTAGATCTTCTTTGGAGAGCGAGATAAGATCTTCCACATCAACCTCAGTATCCGCTAAAGTATCGGCCCATTTTACCCGTATTCTCTCCAAATCGTCTGGTTTCTCCTCCACAAGCATTCTATACCAAGTACCAATCTTCACCTGGCGACCTATTCCCTCAACAACTTGATGCTTTTGTAAGCTTAGTTTTTGTCTCGTAAGAAAATCCCTAATTTGTAGAAATTTAAAAAAATAACTTCTGGGTAAACTGAACTGCTCACTCAATTCCACAAATGATTTGCACTTGCCATCAGCCAAAAAGAAATCCCCCAAACATGTCACCCCCTTTTTTTGCCATTTCAAGGCCATTCCATCCAAAAATATAGTAGGCAATAATCTTGAAGTGGTAAAGGGAGTGTAATACGCCAACTTCCCAATACCGATAGCACGAGTCAGCCATTTCCAAGTCTTATGGGCTCCTATCAAATACTTTAAATCGGGTCCGCTTGTAATAACTACCATCTATTTCAATAAAAAAACTTTGTCTCACTTGTGGTCCCATCAAAATCTCAAATATAGATGGGTGATTTTACATGGGTTCCGTTGATTCCCCTGTTGTCAACACTCTCATTCTTAATAAAAAACAAACTATATAATAAAGAAAAAAATCGGGTACTCCCAACCCTCCCCTTTCAAATGGTAGCATCAAAAATTTCATAGCCCGTCTTGGTTTCCCAGGGCTCCAGATACATTTTCCACATAATGATTGTAAGGCCTGTAGCTTGGGTTTTGAAAATTCTAAGGGTATTGAACGGAACAAATAGAGCACTTTAGGTAAAACATTCATTTTTATAACAATGGTCCATCCAATAATAGTCAAGAATAAACGATCCCATCTCTCAAGAGAAACCTTAATTTTATCGTATACATTATTCCAATTTACATCAACCAGTTCAGACATATTTGTCTTGATCCGAAACCCTAGGTAAGTAACCTCCCCCACCACTCTCTTATCCTCCCAAGTTATGGCATCTGAGCATAAGATCTGAGTCTTTGATGCATTGAAATTGTAACCAGTTATGGTTTCGAATTCTTTTGCCAGCCTCTCAATCTCTAAAATAGCAGTGTCTGGTCTGTCTGTAACCACCGCTATATCATCCGCGTAAGCGAACACCGAAAAACAAAAATCAGATACTATAAAAGGAGGAATTTAGGGGTTCTGACTTAATTGTTCTATAAACGGGTTAATGTATAAAGCAAATAATAACAGCGAACATGGGCAACCTTGGCGAGTCCCTCTAGTAATGTTAAAAGAATCAGAGAGCGCTCCCAGGGCCGAAATTTTAGCCGTAGGTTTTACATATAAAGATTTGATAAATTTATGTATTTCTGTCCAAAACCCATTTTAGCCATTAATATCCACAAATACTCCCAGCACACCCGGTCAAACGCTTTTTCTGCATCTAACAGAAAAAGCGCCAACTTCCGTTTGTTTACAGCCGCCATATCAAACAACGTAATTACTTTATTGATATGATCCACTGTTCCTCTTTTAGGGATAAACCCATGTTGATATCGCGAAACTAGAGATGATACAACTTTGGATAATCGATTGGCCAAAATCTTTGAATAAATCTTATATCCACATTCAATAACGATATAGGATGATAAGATCCAACATTGTCCACAGGTTTACCTTTTTTACAGAAGACCGCAATGGTAGCATCAGACCAAGTGGTGGGTGGGTTCCCCTGTTGTGCTACCAGAATAACATGAAGCAATTTGTCCTTTAAGGTATTGAAAAACAATTTATATACTTCAGCCGGTATTCTATCGGGTGCAGCGGCTTTACCTACTGCAAGACTCTTCACTGCTATCTCTAGCTCTGACATAGTTATTGGTAAATCCAGTTCTTCCACCATTAGGGGATCTAAAACTTTCAAACCGACCAGCATTCTATCGTACCATTGCATGTTTAAATCTAAGCTATCATCCCTGGAATAAAGTACAGCATAAACATTTTGAAATATTAGAAGAATACGTTCTGGTTCTGAGTGCGATTTACCCTGACCATCTGTCATTGAACTAATATTCCGAGCTGTCTGCTTCATTCGTAGTCTTACCGCCAGAGTTTTGCCTATTTTTTCCCCAAATTCATAGCTTAACATTTTGGATGTTAAAAATCTCCTAGCAATTTCCCTGTCCCAGAAGCCAAGAATATTAGTTCTAGCCTTAGCCACCTCATTTTCGACCTCACAAAGCTCTTTTTTACCCTGAGCAACTTCCCTAGTTAACAAAATCTCTGCTTTATCCAAGAGCTCATATAGTTTGTCAAGTTCTTTTTTTAATCTTTTACGTTGCCAAGATGAGAAACTAATGCACTCTCCCCGGAAACCCGCTTTAAAAGTATCCCAAACTATACCAGTGTTAGCCGTACCATGATTATTAATAAAAAAGGATTGAATCCAACTTTGCGTATGTGTTTTAAATTCTTCATTCAACCCTAATTTCCGATCATAAGAAAAATGAGGTGGTACTATCCTCTTCGCTGAACTCTGTATTTCAATCACTATGGGGGAGTGATCAGAAGTAATTCTAGGATAAGTTCTAATATTAGTTCCTTCCAACAAATATTCTGGGACAAAAAAATAATCTAGTCTAACTAATTTTTTATGGGGGTGTGAATAAAAAGTAAATCCAGTATCCCCCTCACGAAGTTTTCCCCAAACATCAATTAGGCCTTGATCTTGTAATAAGTTAACAAGAGCTTTATACACTCTCGGTTTATGGCCTTTATAATTTCCATGCCCCTCCAATAAAGCATTGTTAGACAAATTTATATTCATATCCCCACAAATCACTATCAGCTGTGGAAAATGAACTAACTCCAAATTAATTTCAACCAGCGGGGCAGGGTCATCCAGATTAGCTCCATAAACAGTAGCCAGTGTTATTTGCCTACCCCCACTTTTACACTCTACAATAGCCCAACGCCCATTTTTGTCCACAGCCTTCCGTCCAACAATTATAGAATTATCTTTAACTAAAATAGCTACCCCCTTATCATGCTGGTCTGTCTAGAAGCAGCAACTAATATAAATCCCAAATCATTTAGCACCTCCCTTTTTGACCACGGAATGTGAGTTTCCTGAATACATACAACATCAGGTTGAATATATTTCAATTCTGCAGCTATTTTATGTCTTTTCGTTGAATTGTTCAGTCCATGTACATTCATTGAACAGATTCTTAAACCTTTTCCCACCATTTTGAATCAAAATATCCAGCCATAACTAAGCCGTAAACAAAGACAAAAATAAATAATGCGGAACCCTTCTTTTCAAATATCCTTTTAACCACATTTTTTCCATGTATTTTGCCGTGAACTCTTTTTTTACCCTTTTTTACACCCCCCGTGACCCCTTTCCCCACCCAACCTCCCTCTTCCATCTCACCCACCCTTGCCCACCCTGCCCTTCTCCCTTCATAGAGGCTTTAGGACTTATGGTCCTGTGATGCAGGTTTGCCCCAACAGCCCCCTGCCATCCCCCTACAGAGATTTCACATCATGAGTAAAACATAATCCCCCTATTCAGGTGAAAAACTCCTGAGCAAACTAATATATCAAAACTAAACATATGATAATTCAATTCATTTCGATATCTCTCTGCAATTACAATTACAATGTCATCAAAAATTCTTTGAAAGCAATTTCCGTCATGAAATATCTAGTGCGATCCTTATGAATGACTTTAAGCTTCGCAGGAAACATTAAATATGCCTGCGCACCTTTTCCTTGAAATTGTGATATAAGCTGTCTTAGCTGCCATCTAGTCTCAACAGATTGTTTGCAGAGATCAGGTCTTACAAAAAACTCACAGCCTAGAGCCTTACATTTCTTATCAGGACGTGCATTCAAAAATAGTGCCTTGCGAGCCTGGAAACTGTTGAAAGCCACTATTATAGCTCGTGGTTTCTGATCTCGTGTATTAGCTCTGAAAGGGAATCTATGGGCCCTTTCCACCTCCCGGTCCCAATCCCATTTCTCAGCCTCTGGCACTGCATCTTTCAAAAGTGAGACTATAAAACCACGTGTGTCAGACCCTTCTTTCCCCTCCTCAATCTGCAGAAATCTCAAATTATTCCTCCGAGATCTATTCTCAATGTCTACAAGCTTCCAGTTAACCTCTTCCTTGGACGCCATGTGCATTTCTATAGTCTTTCGTTGTTGCGCCACCTCATCTTCTAATGAGGAAATGCGTGATTCAGCCTCAGTAGCTCTAGTCAGAAATTCAGTATGTGATTTTACCAGCCTCCTCACGGAATTTTGCAACTTTTTACAAGAATTCTGTACCCTCTGGCTATCCTCACGCGTTTCCTCTCTATGCTGCATCATAGTTTGATAGATCAATCCTAGGGAAATATCCTTCATTTCTGTATCCAAATCAATGAGGCCCACATCAGCATTCAAAGTCTCTTCTCTCTCTTTGCCACTCATGTTCAAACGAAGTTTGCAAACCGTACTAAGATCTGTCCCATCTTTCTCCATGACTTCATTCAAGCTACTGTGCCCGCTTTCTTCCTCTAAGCAGCCATCCTCCATGCGCATACGTGTAGCATATAATTCTGCTAAATCCTCGGAGGAGGACATAGAGTGCTCTGAAAGGGAAAAGAAATACGCCGAATCTGCTTCTCCCCCAGTGAGTGTTACTGTATCAACGTTACTCAAAAGGTTCACTTCAACATTGCTCTGCATAGAAGAGGTAGTGGGGAGACAATCGTCACAGTGAGGAGAATTATTAGGCATATTTGAAGAGGATGGCAAAGCCAATGAAGTTCCCTCTGAACTAGCAACACTGTTTAAATTCTCAGCTATACTCAGCTGTATTCTCTTTTCAAGTTGTCCAGAGCCGGGGGTGGAGATGGAGGTTAAGGCAGGAGTTACTTGAACTGTCAACTTGTCTTTTGAACAGCCTCAGCTCCTGACCCCCCGACAACTTTTGGCGGCTTTAACTTCAGCTTCCCCGATCCTTGTTTTTGGCTCCTGAAAACATGTCCAGAATCTTCTTGTGCGCACCAACTACCTCCCCCTCCATATCCGATAGCGCTTCAACTTCTATTTCTACGCTATTACTCACTGTGGGAGGGGGGGTCGCAGTTGTAACTGACACCGATGCTGCTCTTGATACGGGAGTAATTAACGCCGTCTCCGCTCCATTTGGATTCTCCGTGGCAGCGCCCACCCCCGGGCTCTCCTTCCTTTCGGCCCCATGTCTGCACTCGATACTGCAAACCGCTCTGACCGTCGGCTGCTCAGTTCACCGCGGCTCACTGAACTGCCTTGCTCCACTCGCAGGCAGCGCGCCTTCCAGGTGTGCCGAGTCTGAAGCCGAATCAGGTGCTGCCGGAAAGACGCCCAGCGTCCAGCGTCCAGCGTGTCAGATCCAAGTTGGTAACTCCGTCAGAACTCAAAACTGAATCATGGAAAAAATAGATTTTCAGTACTTCCCGCTACTGATAGACTTAATGGCTCTATATAGCTCGTAACTTAAGCTTGCTCGGTTCCGATTTCCACCGTAATTCCTTCGACCCTGAGAGGTCCGGCAGGAGCAGCAAACTCACGCGTCCAGTGCGTCCTCCCTCGGAAAGCATTAGAGCAGGTTTTTAGGTTTGATTAGGCAACCGTACACTCATGGTTAAACCATCCCTTCCTCTTTTTTGATTTGTGTTTGACTTCTACCCAAATGGCTTCATTTATAGCATTTATAATCATACCAAAATTAGAAATAACTTCTGCATCTGGTGTGTCTGGTGCTAGACAGTTCAGAATGGAGGGAAAGGCCTTTAATATCACTGACTTGGTGATTGCTATAGGGTCTACTTTTCCCCACTTTAACGCATATCCATTTAACCTATTAAGTGACATGTTGTTTTTTGCCAAGATAGTACCAAGACTGCTTTTAGGATTATGGGACAGGGGCAAAGTAATGCTGAGTGGATAGTGGTCACTCAATGCGATTGCGTGTGTGGTAAATAAGGTATCTATAGTCCTCTCTCCATTGGAAACGAGGATATAATCTATGGTGGTTTGATGTCCTCCACCATGAAATGTAGGAGCCATTGGTATATCTGCGTTGTCGATTTGTTTGCTTGTACCAGGCCTAGTTCGAACATAATTTCATTTAGGGAACTACCTAGGATTGAGTGTCTAAAATGTGGGATGGGGTTATCTCTCTCATCGAGGATACCACAGATGTTACGATTGCTAACTGCGCATGGTCCCAAGTTAAAATCCCCCCCCAAATAATTGTCACCTCTTTAGCTGTCTTCCTTGTTTTGGATATTAATAAGGAACGGATCAGGCATACCAGGGTCACTGCATCTCCATCAGGGAAATGATTATAGAAGTTTACTATGAGGAAGGTATCCCTTTTGTTTAGAGTCAAACTAAGAACCTGAAAATTGGCCTCCAGTTTAAAGGGGATTATTTCATTTATATTGAGTAGGTTTGAGATGTAAGTAGTTAGTCCTCCCTTTGCTCGGCCCGATGTCGAAGGTTTGTTGCGTGTTTATCTAGGTTCCTGATCGATACTGCGACCTTATGCCCCTATTCGGCTATAAATCCATTTATTCCCTATATTGGCATAACCGTTCAAGTGCGATTTTCAGAAAAGTCATCTCTGGCCTCACACGAACAGAGCCACATTCCAGCATAGTTCTCTGCCACTTCCTTTGCAACCAATTAGTGCAATGACAGAGCAGAAGTCACTATCTGATATTCCTAGATTAACACTCCGAGTTCTTCAACAAGATAAAATCTCAGCAAACCTGGAAATCCCCGCTTGCTGTGTTTTGATTAGTAATGGAACTCTAATGAGCAACTGATAACTATCACTTCCTAGTGACATCTTTTATTGACGTCTTATGTCCAGCAAACTTGCGTCAAACCCGGCACCTGTCAGGTATAAATATTACCAACATTGCCTTAAACAATGAGAGCTGTCGTGCTGTTGTAAGCTGCCGTGCACCCTGTTGTGCATCCCATTGCTGCTGCAGGCAGTACGCTGCTGCTGTTGTCCCTTGGTGGTGAAGCTACTGATACCATTATCGCTGCTAAAGCGCGACCGATGGTGCAGTACGTTTAGGAGCCGAACAGCCATCCCTCTGCGAAGAGCCTAGCAGATTCCAGCTGCCGCGGACGCTGTCCCCGCCTCCTCCTCCCGACGCGCTGAAGAAGAGCCGCTGCCTTTCTCCTGCAGAGAAATCCAGCTCCAGCGTTTCCGGTCTGCCCTCGCGGGTGACTGGGATATTGAGTGCCCCCTGAAGGAAATACCAGACTTCCATCATTCTATTCAGAGGTATGGTGTTGACTAAACCCTTAGATGAGAATTCTTGAAGCAAACCTTGGCAAAACCAACTTAACTTAAAGCTACTTACTTACTCCCCTTCCACGTGTTAGGCTTAGGTCAGGCACACTGGGGTAGGCGTAGTTAGAAGCACCAGTTGAGTATTTTAGCCTAATGTATATATGACTGTATATATGTTTTATTACTTTTAACCATTGTATGGCTAAGAAACCATATCAAGGCTTTTACAGTTCTATTTCGCAATCCTTATCTTACTGTACGTACTTTTTATAATAACAAGTCTTGCAATTGTGGCAATACATTTCTCTTGTACGAGAAGAAAGACTGTTCAATAAATGTTAACCCTTTATTGACAAACGCCCGTCTCTCTGTTCTCTACATCTCGTGAAAGTAAACTGCACTAAACTGACTGAGTGAAATACATGTCTATTGTTTCACACGACCCTAGAGATTGACTCTTGATCTGAGGAGCAAAGTTGTCATGTTGCACGGTTGTTGGAAAGCTGAATCCCTTCTTGTCTGTGCCAGGGAAGCTGATCACTTCCCATGCAGAGAAGAAAGTTTCCAGTGACCTCTGAGCTAGTTGGTAACACACCCAATTAAGTTTAGCATAGTCAGTGGAGGCCTGGAATATCCGCAGTTCCACGTCGATACTACTGTTTATGTTATTCCAATGCGCAGGGCCTAGTGGGAAACTAGGAACTACACTACATGGCGCCCAAACGTTTGGTAAGGCGATAAACTAACGCAAGACGTTAGAGTAACTCAGTCGTGCATATTTCACACAGACCCCTTTCTCCCGTAAATACTCCAATAGACGTCTGGAGTGGGTGAAAGGTTAAAATCCGCCCGACCTTAGTATGAAGAGATTCCTATGTAAAGCTCTGGTTTATTCAACGTTGAAGGATACAGTGTTCCAAAATATTGTGCACCTAATCTTTGTCTCCTTGGAGACCTACTCTGCAAACCTTGCATTTTAACAATGCCAGGAGAAAATAACGGAACCACTGGGGCCGCAGTAAATGCAACTCAGCAGGATTCCGACGATATGGTACCGGGTGCAATAATCATCCCGGCACATTTAAGAAGATCTATAACATTAAAACTTATAGAAAATGGACTGACACCACAAGGTGGTACAGTAATTTTCGTGATAGAGGCTCACGAGTATCGGCAGACAGAGGTATTCTATTCATGGATAAACTTTCCAGCGGTAAACGCTAAAACAAAAGAGTTTCACTATTACAAAATAGAGAAACCCCCGGAAGAGTACGCTCCTTTCGAGGAGATTGAAATTCCACTTAAATTTCAAGAGCACCTGCTCTGGTTTAATGGCGCCCTAAAACATAATGATCACATAACCAGGCTCGGTCCACTAGGTAGACCAGGAGCAACGTGGCCGGTTCTAGCCAGCTACACACCACATCCGGACATTGCAAAAATGTCAAAGGAAGATCTCTTAGTTAACATAGGAGAATTAACAAAAGCTTATAGAGAGTTAGTAAAATTATTTATTAAAAATAATTCAAACACTCCTAAAAAGAGCTGGGATGGAAATAAACAATCCACTCCCAAGGAAAAAGTTTTCCAGTCCAGAGGAAGGTCTCCTCGACGGAGGGAAAGAACTCCGACTCGAGAACGCCAGTCTCCCCAGCGGGAGCCCTCTGAGAAAAGATATAACCTTAGAAATAGGGATAATCTGAAAAAACCTGATAGATATCAAAGTATTGATACACGTCCCTCTCGATCTTTTCCACAGAATTCGGAAAGAAGAGGACGGTCAGACCCAGGAGAGCACACCAAGTCCAAAGACAAGGAACCTGCTCAGAGTAAAAAATCTCAATTTCAGAAAAAGAAGGTAGCCAGTATTAGAGTAATCAACCATGCCGAGAATACTGAGGACACAGTTGAAAAACGGGGAGAGGGCATTGACAATGTTGGACAGTGCAGCAGAAATCAGTATAGCGCGCAAGATCTTGATGAGTCATCTGGAGACAGTGGACACAAATGAATACATTCAGGTTGAAACTGCCGACACCAGACTTAGCGAGCCCCATAAAATATACGAAATAACATTGCGTATAGAGGGTGATAAGACTAGGAAAATAAGAGGTCTATTTTGGGATAAGCTCTCAAAAGGCTACGATATTCTGTTAGCTGAAAAAGATTGGCCCCCAGAGTTTGTCAGGGAGTGCCCTCGTGGCAAAGAAGTGATTATGCCTGCCTTCTCGAATCACATTCCGATTCACAAGAAATATACATATGCAAGGAAATGGGCAGTGGCCCAGGCACCTGCATTATATAAAAATCATGTAGGATGGGATGAGGATTCACCTCCTCACAAAATCCAACTAAAAAGTGAACCAACTGCCCAACGGCAGTATCCCATAAAGCAAGAAGCTAAAAAACAAGTCAGGGAGATCTTAGATCCACTTGAGTACCAGGGGGTGATTGAAACATGCACCTCTCAAATGAACAATCCTTTGTTTCCTGTCTCCAAGCCAGACAATTCATATCGTCTAGTCTTGGACTACAGACACCTTAATACATGTTGCAAAACTTTTGCAGTACAAAACTCGCATAGTGCAGCCCTAATGAATAACATAGTTAGGAAAAAATATAAAACGACATTAGACATATCTAATGGTTTCTTTTGTCAAAACATTGCACCAGAAAGCAGATATTTGACCGCTTTCTCTGCATTTGGGTCACAGAAAAAATTCTGTCGACTCCCACAGGGGTTCAAGAACAGCCCAGGACTATTCTCAGCTAGAGTAACAGAGTTACTACAAATATATGATGATGAGGCATTATCTTACGTAGATGATATCTATCTCACAGACGACGACTTGGATACTCACTTGAAAAGAGTGAACACCATTATACTTGGGTTCGCAGCAGAGGGTTACAAATTCAACTTTAAAAAGTCTCGAATTGCCCATCTGACGGTACTATTTTTAGGGTACGAATTATCAAGTGAAGGGAAAAGCCTAGCGGACAACTTCTTGGAGAAGTGCGCTGTACTCCAAGCTCCAAAAACGCTGAAGAATATACAATCCATTCTAGGTTTTCTGAATTTCGGAAGAACTTACATTCTAAATTACGCAGAGAGGGTTAAACCTCTCTACGAACTAATTAAACCTGATTTTAAACAAATCAATTGGACGCAAAAACACACAGAAATTTTGAGATCACTGCAAACAGACATGTTAGCAAAAACAAAATTAGATACACGTGACAACACACGTGATCTTGTAATCCGAGTCATCCCAGGAAGATGCGGATTCACGTACCTAACCTCTAATGAGGGAGAGAAGGTACCAATAGCTTACAAATCACATTTGTACACAAAGGCTGAAATAAAATTCAGTTCAACTGAGAAAATTCTAACTGCGGTTCAGACTGCTGTAGCAAAAGAAAGGCCCCTAGCACAAGGTAAACGAATAATAATCGTTACACTCATACCGGCTTTAGAAGCGGTAACTAAAGCAAGCATTCCTAATGCTAAAGCTTTGCATCCAAGATGGATTCAGTGGGTTAATTCTCTTGCTGCAACAGACGTAGTTTACGAATTTGATCCTAACTTAAAAACACAGGCATTTTTACAATATGAATATGAATGTCCTGTGCCAATTGAAATCCTGCCTCTCGAAGAATACGGAAGTATTATATATACCGACGGATCAGCACAACCCACAGTTGGGGGTAAGCAAGCTTACAGTGCTGCGTGCGCGATTGTAAAAGGTCGCAGGCACAAAGGAAAATTTAGACCATTGGTCACTAAAACACAATCTCTAGGAGATTGCTCGGCTCAACGAGCTGAATTAGTAGCATTTAAGATGGCGCTAGAAAATACCGATCGCGAATTCCACACACTAATAGTGTGCGATTCTTTTTATTGCGTACAATCTTATAATGAATACTTGCAGAATTGGGTGGAAAATGGTTTCAAAGATGCAAAAGGTGGCACAATAAAGCATAAAATGCTTTGGGAACAGGTAGTTCTTTTGCAAAAAGAACTACAAAAGACTCACGTGATACACACTCTGAGTCATCAACGTGATGGCGTTCACGTTGCAGGGAATTCATTGGCTGACGAAGCCGCGAAGGCAGCTGTGCAAACGGCTTCCGTAGCTGCGATAACTCGGTCACAAACAAAAATAGACAGCGATATTCTACAAGCTGTCAGTGCGTCAGTAAAAAATGATAAGAAAACACTCCCAAAAGGCTTTCCTGAAAAGTACTTGTACTTAACAGATACGAATAATGTTCCTTTTGCTCGAATACCTGGAGTGGGGGATAGAGTAATTCCAAACAGGGAACACAGGTTAGGACTAATCAAAGCGGCACACGAAGGGCTTGCTTCTGCACACGCTGGCGTTTCCGCAACAATATCGCTATTAAAACAGAGATATTGGTGGCCTCGCTTGGGAATACAAACTAAAAAGTATGTATTAGAATGCGACATATGCCAAAGGATAAAAGTATCAACAGTAAAACGACCAGCGCAGACACCCCTTCTTATCTCGGATAAACCATTTGCATGCGTTTACCTGGACCACTGTGGTCCCCTACAAAGGGACGGCAACTATAGATATATCATGGTAGCAGTGGATTCCTGTACGAGGTTCATATGGATATGGCCCCAGCGCTCGGCTGACGCTAGAACGGTTATAAAAGATTTGCGAGTCTTTATCGGCACATACGCAATTACCACGTTCCATTCTGACCAGGGTCCTGCTTTCAGCTCTCGAGCTTATAAGGAGGCCATGGCCAGCATGGGAATTGGGTTGCGGTATTCTTGTCCGTCATACCCCGGAAGGGAATAGTGTGGTAGAAAGAAAAAACCGTGACATAAAGCAATCTATAACAGCGAAGGTATTAGGTTCAGGCGCTGGGTGGGTCAAACATTTAATAAGTGTCCAGACTAGTCTTAATAACATGCCAAGAAATTCTCTAAAAGGTTTCAGCCCATACGAACTATTGTTCGGAATTAGAATGCGTATTCAGGACCTCGATAGTCAGATGTCAGTGGTACAAGAAGAAACAACGCACTTTGATGTAAAGGATCGTTTGGCTGTTTTACAGGAACTGAATGAAACAAGAAAATCATTAAGCAACATAAAGTTAAAGCAACAGCCAAGTACCACTGACGAGGCACCACCAGCAACAGCCCCAGCAAGGCCTGTCTGGATTCCAAAGATTGGGGATCTAGTCAGAGAAAAGATCGCGGTGAAGAAGGAATTTGGGCCTTCTTACAGAAAAGCAGTACCTGTCTTGGCAGTCACCGGAACAAGATCAGTTGTGCTACCGCCCCTTGCTGGTAAAAAGGAGAACAGAGTCGTGTCCATCGACCTGGTAAAACCACAAGCATGTGGCCTATAATCAATAGTAGGCCCAGTGGACTGCCAAGAAACAACAGAATACCCAAACTTGCAACAATCCAAGAGGTTCAAACTGAAAGACTAATCACATTAGATCAGCCTACAGTGCAAAATAAAGAACTATGCAATAATGCCATGGAACTCGTGCCTCTTGAGACACAGATTGAAACAGTTCGTCAAGAAACAACACCAGTCTACAATGATGTGGCATCAGAAAGTGCTACCGAGAGACAGATTGAAAGAACAATCCCATCAATTGACAGAACTGCCTCTGGTTATTTCATCAACTTCGACAACTTCTCTGAAGATCAAAACGACCCCGAAGTGATGCCAGAAACAAAAAAGACTTTTAAAAAAAAAGGCAACGGAACTCTTTCATCAACTAAAAGAAATCTACCTTATTTCACCTTGGTTAGAGTTCTGGTTCGATCTAGGTGTATTTTTCCTCCTGCTTTGGGTCATCATGGTACTTTGTTTGGGAAAATTCATTGAGGGAAAATATATTACAATGGACACAGCAAGTGAGAACATCAACCTAGTCCTGAAACCACACAGATCATCCCACGTGAAGAAAAGAGAACTGTCAACAGTAAATGTCACAGCAATTCCAATACCTGGTGGGGTAGTATGGGAGAAAACAGACTATGAGATATATGGTCCGGTCGAAATCCTAAAGTATCCTCATCAACTAAAGGTTTCCTTAAGTGACTTTGTAACACCTAGTACATTCTCTGATGATTGGGACTTTAACAGTATTAATGACATGATGTCTGATTTAGTAATGTCAGCTAGATTCACAGATCATGATTATTTACAAGGTTCATCTAGTTATGAGCAGTTTTTCTGTTACACACACTATGGTGATCATTACTTGCATAAATCTGCACAGCCTAGAAATGTTTTTATGTATAATCAATGGGAACATTGTGCTACACCACCTAAAAGCAGTTCTAAAGCATTTTTTGAGAAATTCAAATACTTTTCAGGGTTTAACACCAGTAATGCAGAAACGTTTTATTACAAACTGTTAGATAAAACAGGAATGAAAACAATGCTGACAAATTCTAAATTGATATATTCAGAAGCATTTTATGACAAAATGATGACATTTGGTTTTGATTATTGGAAAAATAACATTGAAACTAAAACAAGTTGGGGTACAAAAGATTGGCAGGTACAGGGCATTGAAGCACTATTTAGAACCTGCATGATACCAGAACAATTGTTATTTTTAAATGACACAATACACCAAACATCTTGTCTTGGCCTAGCTAAGATCAAAGACCTTAAAACACCGTCTATACCGAAGCCAATACCAGAAAATGCAACCGCTGATATTGAGTTAGACGTGTCACAAATTTTACATTTTAACAGATCACATCCTGATTGGAAAAAGTGGTTAATCTGGCCTACAGACACAAACAGCTGTCAAGATAGATTCCTGAACAAAACACAGGCGTTAAAAATGACCAGATTAGACTCGAGATATTCCCAGAGACAACATCCAGGGATAATAACAACATACAGTGTAGGGAAACTCTGCCTTGAATGGCTAACAACTTCCACACTGGCTGAAATTAAGCAACACTTGTCTTTACTAAAAGCTGGTGCTGATTTGCGCGATTTCATTCTTGGACCACGCAAACAGCGTCAAAAGCGTTTCATAGCGACCAGTATCTATGCTGCGTACAACGAGGCTTGGAAAGTCAAACAAATTGAAACTGCTGAAAAAATACAAGAAATTGATCGTATTAATTTGGAGAAATCACTTTCTGTAGTAGACAATGGGTTAATGACTCTGTCTTCCAGAATATATTCGTTGGACAATATTGTATCCTCTGCCTTTGATGTGATAGACAGAGACTTGCTAATGTTACAACATGGCCAATCTCAATTACGTTCTATTATACAATTAGGCTGGACGCTGCAAAATCTTCGTTCAGGCTATGTGCCTTGGCGTTTAATCAACACAACGTCATTATTTTCCATTTTTAACCTTACTGATAAACAGATCAGTTTGGCACAGAAAGGAGCAGACTATACAATCCTGAGCATCGAAAAACTTGAGAGATTACCATTGACAATGTCAGAGAGTCCTGTCATTGAATGGATAACACACGGGATTATCACAATTCCGATAACAACTTTCCGATTTAAAAAGTGCCTTGAGTACATACCTGCTGGCCAGTATGAACAATTGGGTAAAGGATATGTAAAATCTGAATGGAAATTACCATACACACATTCTTGCTATAGTGACAGCGACAAAAATGTATTTCTTAGTGGTGAGAACTGTAAACATTCACTAAGCGGTATACTTTTGTGTCAGGGTATTAATTTACACGGAGCATGTGATGGAAATTCTAACAACCTTTCATGCCACCAGCTAGTCACACCTGCAACTCAGATAGAGCCCTTCTTTATGCAACTTTCAAACGGGAGTTACATTCTTAGAACGGATCACAGATGTTGTGGCCTTGTGCCAGGGAAAAGTTATCTAGTAAGAGTAACATCCATCGTCAAATGCTTTATGCAAGCATTGTTCCCGAGTGGGCCTGCAGACACAGTGACTCCCATCTGGCCTCGTCTGAATCTCTATTCTATACGAATTGATACATTAAGCAAAATGAAATCTGTACTTTTACAGACAACAGTGCCTATAACGTCATCAAAAGAGACGTATGATCTTCTAGTTGCAAGGACAGCTACTGAAGTTCATGACCTTTTATCAACAAATTGCCCCGTGCATTTCGTAGAAATGTTGAGCTAACTCCTTAACATGTCTAGTGCCACAAGCATCCCAGGCATATTTAAGACAGTCTTTACAGGACTGCTAACACCTTTTCAGGCAATTTTGGGAATCGTTCCTAATTTTTGTCCACTCTGTTTTTGGCGGCATACCATTATTTTTGGGACTTGTAGCAGGGATTTTATTTTTGACCCTCCTGCTTCGTTATGGCAAGCCGAAACTCAGACATAGCTCCCATGGGAATGGAAGAGACAATCCTAGCAATGCGCTATCGGGACAGGATAACTAACGTCCTTGGATTGGCCAGGCTGAGAGATCTAAACATGACCTGGTTCCTTTCATTCAGACCTATATGGCAGAACTGTATCTTACCGGTGCTAAGATGTATGCTTTGCGGCGATGAATGCGTGTTGGACATCTGTCTTTCACTTCCATCAGCAGTACCAATGGACGTCGATACTTTGCTCAGTCCAATAACGGCTCACGCATTTTGTTGTCCCCAGCGGCTACCAATCCTGATGACGGCATTCGTGGAGACACCTGTACTACGATTAGGTGGTAACAGTGGAGCGAGTGACAAAAGCAACATCACCCAGGTACGACCTTCTGTGAGCATTGCTGCTCCTGACTATGATGACAGCAATCATTCCCACACCTGCCAAGTTACAGCACTATCGAATTTGGTTGAACTGTCACCTGATTTTGTAGACCAATTCTTTGAGAGCCTGTCTGATACGATGTTCTCACCCATACAGAAACAATAACTTTGGAGAAGCTTTCCGACACACAGCGTTCCCATGAACTCTGAATTCGGCCTTCAGTTTTGATCAACAAAAACTGCCAAAAGCTTTGGAACTCTATTTCCCCGTTCAAGCATTGATTCTTTTGAATTGGACATTTTTAATATTCACCTTTTTTTGGCACGAACAATTCTTTGCTTAACGTAAAAACTATTCTTAGAGAACAGAAGCTTCACACTTCTATTTCTAAACACATCTAGAGACATAACAACATTACATCAGCCTCTAGCACATGTTATTGCAATGCATTTATATGTGATGATTTATCTCGCCCTTCTTCTGTCAGAGATACTTCATGTGTAATTCTTTTTGCATAATCGTTCATTGATTTCATATGCAATAATTTTTGAATGATTTCTATGCTTCAAAAACGTACAGTACCTAAATTTCACGTATTACAATATACGCCAATTTCTAATGCATTTATGTATTTTGGGGTGGGCAATGTTACACATGCATCTAATTGCTCTAGTTTTAGTAATTTGATGGACATGAAAACGTGGAGTGGGTGTTGCGTGTTTATCTAGGTTCCTGATCGATACTGCGACCTTATGCCCCTATTCGGCTATAAATCCATTTATTCCCTATATTTGCATAACCGTTCAAGTGCGATTTTCAGAAAAGTCATCTCTGGCCTCACACGAACAGAGCCACATTCCAGCATAGTTCTCTGCCACTTCCTTTGCAACCAATTAGTGCAATGACAGAGCAGAAGTCACTATCTGATATTCCTAGATTAACACTCCGAATTCTTCAACAAGATAAAAACTCAGCAAACCCGGAAATCCCCGCTTGCTGTGTTTTGATTAGTAATGGAACTCTAATGAGCAACTGATAACTATCACTTCCTAGTGACATCTTTTATTGACGTCTTATGTCCAGCAAACTTGCGTCAAACCCGGCACCTGTCAGGTATAAATATTACCAATGTTGCCTTAAGCAATGAGAGCTGTCGTGCTGTTGTAAGCTGCCGTGCACCCTGTTGTGCATCCCATTGCTGCTGTAGGCAGTACGCTGCTGCTGTTGTCCCTTGGTGGTGAAGCTACTGATACCATTATCGCTGCTAAAGCGCGACCGATGGTGCAGTACGCTTAGGAGCCGAACAGCCGTCCCTCTGCGAAGAGCCTAGCAGATTCCAGCTGCCGCGGACGCTGTCCCCCGCCTCCTCCTCCCGACGCGCTGAAGAAGAGCCGCTGCCTTTCTCCTGCAGAGAAATCCAGCTCCAGCGTTTCCGGTCTGCCCTCGCGGGTGACTGGGATATTGAGTGCCCCCTGAAGGAAATACCAGACTTCCATCATTCTATTCAGAGGTATTGTGTTGACTAAACCCTTAGATGAGAATTCTTGAAGCAAACCTTGGCAAAACCAACTTAACTTAAAGCTACTTACTTACTCCCCTTCCACGTGTTAGGCTTAGGTCAGGCACACTGGGGTAGGCGTAGTTAGAAGCACCAGTTGAGTATTTTAGCCTAATGAATATATGACTGTATATATGTTTTATTACTTTTAACCATTGTATGGCTAAGAAACCATATCAAGGCTTTTACAGTTCTATTTCGCAATCCTTATCTTACTGTACGTACTTTTTATAATAACAAGTCTTGCAATTGTGGCAATACATTTCTCTTGTACGAGAAGAAAGACTGTTCAATAAATGTTAACCCTTTATTGACAAACGCCCGTCTCTCTGTTCTCTACATCTCGTGAAAGTAAACTGCACTAAACTGACTGAGTGAAATACATGTCTATTGTTTCACACGACCCTAGAGATTGACTCTTGATCTGAGGAGCAAAGTTGTCATGTTGCACGGTTGTTGGAAAGCTGAATCCCTTCTTGTCTGTGCCAGGGAAGCTGATCACTTCCCATGCAGAGAAGAAAGTTTCCAGTGACCTCTGAGCTAGTTGGTAACACACCCAATTAAGTTTAGCATAGTCAGTGGAGGCCTGGAATATCCGCAGTTCCACGTCGATACTATTGTTTATGTTATTCCAATGCGCAGGGCCTAGTGGGAAACTAGGAACTACACTACAGGTTGGGCAGGTGAAAAATAGGTTTTGTACCCTTCTATGTGAATCTCGTCAGGTTACCAGGTCTCCTGAAAACATAAAATTTCAAACTTGTGGATAAAACCATTCCATACATCATTTTTTAACTTTGAACGTTGGCCTGCTATATTCCAAAATAAAGCAGTGATATGGGGTTTGCTTCCATTCCTGGTACATCCCGCTGTGCCTAAGGCAGATTTGACAGTTAATTTAGGATTTAGGACCGCTAGTGGCCCGGGGAGCGGGTGGACCTGGTTTATCCCGATGGCCTTATCCAGAGAGTCTATACTTGTGACCTGGGCCTGCGTAGGGTTGGGATGGGTTTCAGGAAAGTTAGGACATGGATTTAGGTCACTGCTCGTGAATAATTCTCTTTATTTTCTGTCCACGTTCCCCTTCGCTACGCCCAGAAAATGAAGTCAGTCCGCTCCCTCTATACCCGAGAAAACAGCAAAGCGATTGTAGACAGGAATAGAGAAATTGGGTCGTTCATTCTGATGTCGGGGTGGAGCCCAGGAATTCATTATATTTGTCAACAGGGGTCAGGATAGAAGTAGGTCAGATCATGTGGAATTATGCCACTACTTCCATTTTCTGAGAGCCAATCTGTGATGTATGTAACTGCCCTGTGATCTCTGAAATTAATGATGATGATATCACCCTGAGTTTCTTTTGGTCTATGACCCACCCAGGGGAGTCGCCGTACATGTAGGATTTCCCCGTTCATGTTTGGAGGAAGCGGTCGGTTCTGTCATAGCCAGTATATGACTTTGGTTTTTAGCTGATAGTAACCTTCTCTTTTCCCATCCTCTAATACTGGGACTCCCGTGAGAACCACCACAAAGGGGACCGCTTCTGGGGGTAAATCTAGTTGTAGCCTCTTAGACTTTTTTACCCCATCTAGATTTTCACGGGCAGGAAAGTTCAGGGGATTTCCTGGAGCATGGAGTTGCCCTCCCACCTGTGCCTCCTTAGTCCTTATTTCAGTATTTTACTTCTGCCTCTGTGTTTTGGGAGATGAAGGTTTATTGGGTTGTGGGTTACTTGACTTATTTGTTTTTGGTTCCTTATGTACAGTCGATTTTAATGGTGGTGCGGTGATTAAGGGTACTGAACTAGTCTTTGATAAGTCCTTAATTAACCCAGTATTTTTTTTAATTGCTAATTCCAAGGTCCCCAGTGCTGTGCTATTCTCTTCATTCTCTCAATAAGAGGCAATAGGAGTGATCTAAGTAATTGTTCGATGTTTCCCATTTGATCATTACTAGGTGTTTCTTTTATTAGGTGTTGTTGAGGTGTAACTAAACTAGGTGTCATGGTTGCATTATTTAAGAGGCCTTTAGCAGATTTGCCATGATTGTTTTGGTTATTATAATTATTTTGAGATCCGCTCCCCCCCTTTCTTCTTCTTTTCAATGCTGGTCCTTGGACTCGTGTGTTATTCTTGGGGAGCTTAGGGTCTTTTTGGGGGGTCTCTACTATGGGTGGGAGCTTCTCTACTGGCACTACCACCTCTAATAACGAGTTAGAAAGAGAGGCTGAAGCGTTTCCATTTAGCTCGCTGTTTATGTCAGTTGGAAGAGTTCTGTCTTGCAGGAGTAGTGGAATACTATCATCACTAGATATATCGTGCCCTTCATTTTTTATTTGTTTGCTGGTGTGTGGTGAAGTAGCTAGTTGTATTGAGCCCAGAGATGAGCGCTTGTTTTTGAGAAGATCAACGGACAAGCGTCGCACAGCCAATACAATTTCTTTTTCTAATACTGAGGTGGCCCTAGTGATGAAATTGTCTAGTGTTCCTCTGATTGACCCTCCTATTGAAGAAGATCTACCTTTAGACAGGCGCGAGGCCATGAGGCGTGATGTTCAAAAGTTCAAGTTTAACCAATTTAAGCTGCTAAATAGGTGATGTCAAGCAATAAAGCGACTAGTGCAATGATTACAGGGGATACCAAAGTCAATAGTAAAAAGATGACAGCTTACTGAGTTAATGTTTGACCATTCCCGACCAACAAGGGAAAGAGAATGGGCCCAGCCCGGCCTCGTTTGGCCCCGGACGGCCACAACCGCCCGCCCTCTGCTTGGGCTCAGCCCGGCGACTGCCCGCGGGCGTCCCGCGACGCGGCGGGAGCAACGTTCTTTTCGAGCACCTTCCGGGCGTGTCAGTGGGCGGGATCGTGCCATGTAGGTTCCTGAGGGTTGTGGTCCCCCCGCTCTGCGGCCGCGATGTTCCTAGCGGCGGCAGGGGGTACCGTTAAGCACAAGAGTTTCTGGCGAGATTCCGGTCTTGGACCCTGAGCAGTTCTGGCCACAGTAGGTAGAGTTTGAAGCAGACCCGCTCCACCGAAGGAGCAACGTTCTTTTCAAGCGCCTTCCGGGCACAACAGTGGGCGGGATCGTGCCATGGAGGTTCCTGAGGTTGTGGTCCCCCCGCTCGGCAGCCACGATGTTCCTAGCGGCGGCGGGGACCGTTAAGCACAAGAGTGTCTGGCAAGATTCCGGTCTTGGACCCTGAGCAGTTATGGCCACAGAAGGTAGAGTTTGAAGCAGACCCGCTCCACCGAAGGAGCAACATTTTTTTAAAGCGCCTTCCAGGCGCGTCAGTGGATGGAATTGTGCCGTGGAGGTTCCTGGGAGTTGTGGTCCCCCCGCTCGGTGGCCACGATGTTCCTAGCGGCGGCGGGGGGGACCGTTAAGCACAAGAGTGTCTGGCAAGATTCCGGTCTAGCACCTGAGCAGTTATGGCCACAGCAGGTAGAGTTTGAAGCAGACCCGCTCCACCGAAGGAGCAACGTTCTTTTCAAGCGCCTTCCCGGCGCGTCAGTGGGCGGGATCGTGCCGTGGAGTTTCCTGGGGGTTGTGGTCTCCCCGCTCAGTGGCCGTGATGTTCCTAGCGGCGTTGGGGGGGACCGTTAAGCACAAGAGTGTCTGGCAAGATTCCGGTCTGGGACCCTGAGCAGTTATGGCCACAGCAGGTAGAGTTTGAAGCAGACCCGCTCCACCGAAGGAGCAACATTCTATTCAAGTGCCTTCCGGGCGCGTCAGTGGGCGGGATCGTGCCGTGGAGGTTCCTGGGGGTTGTGGTCCCCCGCTCGGCGGCCGCGATGTTCCTAGCGGCGGCAGGGGGGACCGTTAAGCACAAGAGTGTCTGGCAAGATTCCGGTCTTGGACCCCGAGCAGTTATGGCCACAGCAGGTAGAGTTTGAAGCAGACCCGCTCCACCGAAGGAGCAACATTCTTTTCAAGCGCCTTCCGGCTGCGTCAGTTGGCGGGATCGTGCCGTGGAGTTTCCTGGGGGTTGTGGTCCCCCCACTCGGCGGCCGCTTGTTCCTAGCAGCGTTGGGGGGGACTGTTAAGCAAAGAGTGTCTGGCGAGATTCCGGTCTTGGACCCTGAGCAGTTATGGCCACAGCAGGTAGAGTTTGAAGCAGACCCCAACTGAGAATTAGGTAAGCTAGAGTCATCAAGAAAATTGATTACTGTTAAAAGCAACAGAGCCTATTTAAATTCCTAGGCCAAGGGATGCCTCATTTTGCTGTAATCTTGGGTGCTTTCAATTTCTTTAGTGGCAATCTGTGCGGTGCTCAATTGAAAAAAATAATGGGGGGACATTTACTAACTCTTTGTTCTAGGTTTAAATCACAAAAGTGATGTAAACCTGGTGAAAAGTGTTGTACTGAAATGTACTTTCCAATGCAAATCAGGACATTCTTTTGAAGGATGCATAAAGTACTGTAAGTAGCACCTTGCACTACTTTGTATCAAGTGGGATTCACATGGGTTGTACATAAGCAATTCCATGCAACGACCCCTGTTTTTTTAATTCAAATCCCTATTTACTAACATTTGTAGACAGGGATTTGTTCCAAAAAATGACACTCCGTCAAGTCAGATATAACAGTGGAGCAAGTTTTGAAAGTGGTAAAAATATTAAACTATGTTTAAAGTGCACCAGCGAAGGGGGGAGATTTTTATATAGCCGGAACTTGGCCCGACGGTATCAGACCACTTAACATGAGCACCAGCTGCCTTACACAAGGAAACATTCGTTTTTGTTAGGCACAGGGAAATTAAGTGATTTGTCCAGAATCACAGGATGTTGAATGTCATTGTCGAGACTTGAACTAGGTTCCCCCGACCAGCCTATCCATTGAGCCACATACTCCCCCCAAGCGAATATCTTAGTAGATAGGATACTGTTTTTCCTCTCATTTTAAGACAAAGCAGCATTGCGCAGAAGCTTTGGTTGCAGCAATGTGTTGCGCTAAAAGTTTTTATTTTTGGTCCAATTTTCTTTTGGCCTGGGTTGGAAGCGACTTGGAAAAAAGCCTGCTCTTATGGCAGTTCAATCTGTCCCAAGATATGAATAACAGATTTGAGTGTATTGGCAAATCTTTCTGGTGAACAACAGGACTTGTTAAGTTCCTTGTAGAAATTAGACCGCCACTGTGGCTAGCCCTATCTTCCAGGATCATTGTAATCCTGACAAAAAAAATTGGGGGGCAGATCTACTAGCCCCTTGCGACAACTTTACACCGCCGATGCATCACTTCTGTGACGCAGCGTCGTCGTAAATAATGAGCCACGTTGCAACATATTTGCAACGTGAAACATCTAGGGAGATGCATCATGTTGTAAAGCCCAGCGCTACGTTATACCTGTGTCAGGTATAATGTATGCATGGTGGGTGTTCCAACGTAAGAAAGCCTCATAATAGTGACGGAGTGAAATTTAAAAGCTTTCACTGCGTCAAAACCTTGCGCCTGCTTAAAGCAACCATAAGGAGTAACGCAGCATGATAGGAATGGGCTTTCCTGACCTTTGCTGGAGTTGCTTCGTGCCTGCGACACCACTCCAGCAATGCGCTGCCCTTACCCCAAAAGATGCGTCACGCATCAATCTATCTTTGCACCACAGTGCGCCACAATGTAAATGCAACGCATCCATGGTGGTGCAAGGGTTTTTATACGTGTCGCAAACGAACTGGCACATCTCTGCTAATATGCAGAGATGCGCCAGTTCTTGTAAATCTGCCCCCAGGTCTTATGTATTTCAGGCCGATAAACATTACTTGACAAATCTATTTCATTTGATTTTCCCATTTACATGCCATTAACAGAGCCTGACAAATTCCATATGCTTAGTGACATTTTCAAAAAATTATGACATTTTCTTCATTTCCCTTTTATGGAGGAAAGATCCCGGTACGTAAAATATAAAAACATTTATGGAGCACCTAAAAGTAGAAGGAATCAAGGTACTTGCACATGTTGTCTGGTTAGTGTGCAGGTTCATTAAGAAGGCAAGATGGGGAACACAGATTTTAATAATTTGTGGAAAAATCTCTCTATCACCAGTTCGCCTAAAGTGGACCAGTATCCTCTTTAACACTACAGCCCCTAATAGGACAAAGGCTTGCCCATTTTTTACATGTGCATGTCTCAATCCAAGCAAAATTATGCTTGACTTGAGTTCCAGAGATTACAGGTCGCTTGCAATAAGAATTTGTAAATGCGGAACAGACGTCAAAATAAGATTCATTTAAATCAAAGTCAGTGCAGGCGGCCAATATTTTCGAATGTTTTACATCATGGTTATCACTGTAACCAGCGAACGGAGAAGCAGAAAGATGCATTTGTCTATAACATTCATTTCAGAAAATGAGTGATATCTGACCTGTTCTAGCCTACTTTTTACAAAATCACATATCCCAAGTTGTAGAGACTGAACAATATCAGACAGTCCCTCCAATAATGAACTCTGTTTCCCGCAAAATGTATTTCCCATCACACCCTCAGACTATTGTCTATTCTGGAGCCAATAATGGCCGAGTCATAATAGCCATTTCCTCATTGATGAAGAAAGAGAGCAGCTTCTCCACCAGGTGAATTTAAAGGCTACCGTCCATTACATGCTTTTCAAATGACCGGCTGAAATCAATCAATAACTTTGCAGACTTGCATGTCAACTTCATTGATTGGAACTCTAGAGTAAGCTCAGCAAGCTTGTATTGATTGCTTACCAGTACGAGTTCAGTCTCACAAGTGTTCAGAGCAAAACATTTGGCTTGCATTCATGCCCAGTCTTCTATGCAGCTGCCTGCTTGATATCATCAGTAATATTTCCCGTCAGTATAGTAGTATATGTATTTATGTATATTATCACTGAAAAAAACAAAGGTTAAAGTGAGGTTATAGTTAGGTGAATATCTGGGTGACAACATTATTGTTTTGAACAAAAAAAATCACAAGCGGAGACTAAGCACCCTCAATGCCCAGATATGTCTGGGTGTGGCAGTTTTGCGCCCTTGACAAATGGTTGATTAATTTACTTTTGCTCTGATCTTAGCAGTTACTTTTTAATATTTTGTGGTGTATTTCTCATGAGAGTTTCGCTGTCTCTAAACAGTGTGGTACAGAGTAAACTCCCTCCATTAGAGTAAACAGTATTTACAGTACCCTCTTTTCTAGTCATATCAACTTTGGGTTTGTTGACTGTAAGGGGTTTGATACAGATAAAGGCTATCTGTAGTAGGGCATTCGTTTTCAACAGAAGCTGAGTATCTGGAGGAAACGTAGGAGTTACTCTTCTACCAGTGGTTGATAGTCCACATGAACTCAGCTATCCATGAAGGGTATGGTTTAGGGTTAATGTTGCACATAAGACAAGCTTGTTTCACGTTAAGGGGGTTGTGCATACATGATGAAATTATTGATACTTCATATTATTATGGTCTATTTTTTATTTACTTTCAGGCCTCTAATGCCATACTCGTTTATAGAGGAATGTGTGCAAAAGAAGCTTGGATGATGCCATCAGTGATGTCATCAATGATGTCATAAATATGTCATACACCAATGTCATGAGTTATGTAATATGTGGGGTCATAAGCAGTGCATGGTGGGGCACAAGTTATAGTAAGCTCTGCTAACTATAACGAGTGACTTTCTGTGTTTTTTTGATTTGTCACTAAGATATTCACCTTACTATAACAGTACTTTAAAAATTGAGCATTCGAATTGGTCCAGGGAGTTTTACTTCCCTTTGGTCATCTTACTCCTGTAGGAGTCAGACTCCGGGACATCGAGCACTCTGATTGGCTACCAGCAACATGAGAACATATTTGCTGGCATCCATTGCAGACTTGGAGACTAACAGCCAGATTCATCAATGTCCAATTCTGCAATTTTTAAATTGTGAGAAAATGCGAATCGCAATTTAGAAATCGCACAACGGCATTCATGAAGTTTTGCGATTAAAAAATGCGATTCGCAAGCGGCCGCAATCGCCGATTGCGAGAAGGCAGAAATCGGTAAATAATCGCAGAATCGGCCGATACCCCTGTTGAAATTGCGATTTCGCAATTACCGATTTCGCAAATTGCGATCTTGCTAACTGCGAGATCGCAAAAATGGGAAGTTGCATCCTGAGCACAGTGATGACATCACAACCAGGAAGTAGGCAGGTCCCACCCTCATTCAGCAATGAGAGGCTGAAGCACAGGCAGCAGTAGCAGAGCTCACCTCCAGCATTCCCACAGGACTACAGCAGGAGACACCACAGTGGCAGGCATGGCACAGGATGCAGCAGGAGCTTCCACCAGTGGGAGGGAGCGCAACAAAAAGTTTTCGGAGCAGGAGCTCGAACACCTAATTGAAGGAGTTTCCAGGGATCACAACCGCCTATTTGGCAGAAACTCCCGAAGGGTGCCAGAGGCGGACAAAAGACGCATATGGCTGTGCATCCGTGCCAAAGTGAACGCCGTGGGGGTGACCCAGCGCACGGTGGACGAGCTGAAAAAGCGCTGGTATGACTTGAGAGGGCGGGCAAAAGAAAAGATTGCATAGAGGCTGGGGGAGCAATTGGCGACAGGTGGAGGGGAGCCCACCGTCCCACCGAACACCCCACTGGAGGACCAGATGGAGGTGACCATCAACCCACAGGCCTGCGTGGGTGTGACCCAGCTTGACTCCTCCCGACCCACCCAAGACACACCAGGTAAGTGCCATGCGACTGCAACCCCCCGTCCCCTAACATTGTCCACAACTCCAGTGCATACAAACCCCAAGCATGCAGCCAATGTACAGCTCCATAGCGCAATTGCATTGTGGGACATGTAGTCTGCCCACAATTACCATCCTGTACCATAGAGCCTCACATGTCCAGTGACAGCCAATCCTGCAGCGAGACAGGGAATGGTAGACTGCATGCATGTAGCAAGCCTAACTGTGTACGGAACATGCCACTAATCAATGTCCACTTTACATCACAGGTGACGCTGATGTCCCCAGCACTGACAGCGAGGCCCTGGTGATTGAGGAGAACACGGAGGACACGGAGGGGGATACACACCATACTCCACAGCCCGGACCATCAGGGAAAGCTGCCACAACACCGGTCATCCCACCACCCGCCCCTGTGGTCCGTGCCACCCCGTGACAACAGGCGCTGCTGTATCACCACACAGCACACTGCCACCAGTGCGGCCAGCAGCAGGTCGCCAACAAACCCGCCGCCCTGCGGCTGTGAGGAGCCAGACGAGCGGTCTGGTCAGGGAGCTGCGCACCAACACATCCCGCGCTGGCAGGGGCAGAATTGTTCGAGCAGGTGGGCTCTCTATTGAGCGCAGGATACTGAGTGTGCACCAGACCCAGGCCCGACACCTAGCCGCCATCCACCTCCAAGTGGACAAGACAGCACCTAACGTGGCACAAATGACAGCAGCAGTGGAGGCCAACACTCAGGCAATGTCCAGGCAGCGGGATGTCAATCGCCGCAGACACCGACAACTGTTGACCCGCCTGTCGGCGTACACGAAGTCTAATCACATTATTGGTAATGCCACCTCCCAGCTCTCGCGATGATCCCTGGCCATGCAGGTGCAAATGGTGCAGTGCTGCCAGGAAGTCGCTAGAGCCCTGGAGAACATATCAATAGCCATGCAGGGCATGCAGGCCAGTGGACATGGCCAGGCAGGGGGGGCAGACGACAACAGTGAGGTAACATCAAGCCACAGCAGCCAGTCCCTACCACCGGTCGTGGCACCCTGCCGCAGCAGCAGGCCCTCTGCCGCCGCACGGCAAAATCAGGAGGAGGACGTAGAGAGGAGGTCTGGGTCAACTACCCGTAGACGCCACTGAACTGTGGTGCATTACAATGAGGCCACATGCTGACGCAACAAGCATGCCATACAGACTAACCTGGACATATGACGCAATATGTCAATCTTTTCACACTGTTCAGAATGCCATGTTTATTGTGCAGTAACAGTAACTAAAATTCTGAACAACGTAAAGTGCCTCATGTCATTATTAATGTAGCCATGCATGAGTTGAGTAATGGGTGTGGGGAGTGGGTGCCCTAGAAATAGTTCATGCAGATTTGGTTGCGGCGCCTGTGTCCTTCTGCTGGATTCTCCCCGCGTGCGTGACGCACATGTGCAGGTGGCCGATTGCCCCCTTCTGACTCACTGCCTGAGATGTCTACAGGTATCCTGCGCTTGGTAGCAATGTTGTGTAGAATAGCACACACGGCCACGATGCGGCAGCAGACCTCAGGATCGTATTTGATGGCCCCACCAGTCTTGTGCAGTATGCGGAATCTGCTCTTCAAAAGGCCAAATGTCCTCTCAATGCAATTTCTTGTGCGTATGTGTGCTGCATTGTAACGCCGTTGCTGTGGTGTTGCTGGGTTCAGGTATGGGGTGAGTAGGTACTCACGGAGAGCGTAGCCACTGTCACCTGCATGATAGGAGCAGAGGGTGAGTGCCTGTGCAGCGCAGCGTCATTAGCATTTTGTACTGTTGTGTGGCATGTGTACTTACCCAGTAGGTGTCCTTCACCAAAGTCTCCCCTGGCCAGTCGTGTGTGGAGGCCACTGTGCCTGTGAAGGAGTCATGTGTGCTCCCCGGGTACTGTGCTACTTTGTCCATGATGATTGTCTTCGCATTGCATACCATCTGTATATTGAGGGAGTGGTAGGACTTGCGGTTCCGATACATGTATTCTGTTTGTGCTGGTGGGCAGATGTGGATGTGGGTACAGTCAATGCATCCTATGATGTGTGGACATTGGGCTACATTGTAAAATTGCAGCTTGGTTTCGTTCAAGTCCTGTTGGCTGGTGGGAAATGAAATGTAGTGGTGTAGGCGGGCCAGCATGGCCTCCAGGAAACTCCTTAGGCAGCGGGACATGGTAGGCTGGGATATTCCCCCTGCTACAGCGACTATTCCCTGGAAGCTTCCGGAGGCCAGTAGGTGCAGGCTGCACAATACCTGCACATGTGTGGGGACGGCATTGGTCCTCCTTGTTGGGTGCTGCAGGAGGGGGTCTAGGTCCTGGATCAGCTTGACTATCATTGCCCCACTTAGGCGGTAATTTGCATAGATCTGCTCCCTGGTTTGGCCCAGTAGGGTGACCCGCTGACGGAATATCCGCTCCTGGATACGTTGTCTGTTCCGTGCTGCTCGCTGTAGCCTTCACCGCCTGACCACCATGTAGAGTCCTGGCATTGTGTGAGTCCTGAGGCTCCATCTGCATGTCCTTAAGTGTGTTTGTTCAAGCCAGCACCTGTGGGTACTTTGCAATACTTTTTTTCAGATGTGCTTTTTTTTTCATGGTTACCACCTGGTTTGGGTTCTCCCTAATTTGCGCGTCGCTAAATGCGATTTTGGGGTTTTTTGCTATTTGCGATTTTTTATGAATTGCGATAGCAATTTCTTTGCGATTTCGCACTTTTATTCGCAGAATCCATGCTTTCTCGCTATTTCCGATTCGCTGATTGTCTTCTTCCTGGTTTATGTGAATTTCATCGCTATTTTGCAAAAAAATGTAGCGATTTCGCAATTTTGTTTGTTATATACCTTTTCATCAAATTGGCTACATAAATCTAGCTGTAAGGGCCAGATGTAGGTAAATTGCATTTACCGATTCGAAAATACAGATTTTTACCAAATCAGTATTTTCGAATCGGTAAATGGTATGTAGCATATTATTCGGTAAAAATTACCGAATCGTTAAGATTCAGTATTTACCGAATCAGTATTTACCGATTCGATAATTGCCATTCATTCCTATGGGCCTGGAGGCCCATAGGAATGAATGTCAATTACCGAATCGGTAAATACCGATTTGGTAAAAGCGCGAAAACATTGAGGGGTGGCAGGGTGTTACTTTGACACCCTGTTGCACCCCTTAAATGTGTATGGGTGCACATGTTGAAGACATACATGCCCTAAGGGCATGTATGTCTGCAACATGGCACTGAAGCAATTTGCATAAAATAGCTTTTTGGGGTGTTTTTGTTATTTACCACCAACTTGTAGTTGGTGGTAAATAACGAAACCTAACATGGGATAAGCACTCATTTAAGTGCTCCCTACATTTTGACTTCGGTAATTTACTGAATTGGTATTTAATAAATCGGTAATTTACTGATTCCTTAAATTACCGATTCGGTAAATTACCGAATCGTTATTTTCAGCCCCTACATCAGAAAAGCCTGTTACCGGTCGGTAACGGCCGAAATTCGTTAATTAGCCTTTCTACATTTGGCACTAAGTTTGCAGTCCTGAATTTGTAAAAAAAGATAAAGATATATGGGAGCAGAATATGTCTACCCTGACCCCTAGTCCCCATGGGGGGAACTAGAGAGACCCACTCAGGGGCAAAAGAAGAAATTTAAAACACCAATAAAAGCAGCGATCCAACAAGAATTTCACATGATCGGAAAAAATTGAAAATTACAGCTGGGCCATATTTAATTATAATATGCTCCAAGAAGTTGCCAACGTGGCCAAAATCTATTTTTATGGGGAGGAGGCACATGCGCCCCCCCTCCTCGGACTATTAGGAGCCTGGAGTAGCCAAACCGCGTGGCCAATCTTATCATTTATGGGGAACCTCCCGGTGCCCCATGGAGCACACCATTGGGCTGTCATTCATTTTTGTGGGGAGCGAGAATGCGCAGCCCCCCTACCCCAGTCTGAAAAGGCCCTGGGGAGCCCACCTCCTTAGCCAAGTATGAAGAAATTTGAGATGGGGACTGCGCAACCCCCCTACCTGAGCTTTAAAAGGCCCCATGGTGCCCAACCATTTCTTTTAAGGGGTTGCCCTGAGCTTTTATTAACCATGGAGACCCCATCTCCCAGGGCCGCCTCAGCAGCTATGTCCTGGAGTGCCACTCCAAGATATAGCAGCTTCCCTGGCATGTCCGGTACCAGCTAGTGGGGGCTTCAATAATGCTCGTGCAGGCTGAGAGTGAACTTTAGATCTGTTTCTCTGCCCTCAGTGATGTGCAAGGGAAACACATCTAAATACTGTTCCCACCTAAGGGTGCAGCATTAATAGCTGCTCCCTTGGGGTGGGACCAATGTTAGCACCCTCTAAATGTAGGAAAACGGCTTGGACTGAGGGTGGGTTGGTGCTCCTCCCTACAGCTCCCAACAAGGATATGGTTGGTTCCCTGGGTGGGCACCAGGGCACTAAACTTGTAGGTGTGGTCCGCAGGGGATGGGGTACTTGGGGTTTAAATAGGCCCATGGAAGGGGCCAGATGCCCCTTACCCCTTTATAATGCTGTTGGCCACTCGGGGATGGGGGTCCTGTGGCAGAAATAGCCCCAGGAAGGGGAGCTGCAGGCCCCCTTCCCCTTAATACTGCTGCTAGGCCCCAGGGCATGGGGACCCCAGGGCCAAAATTGGGCCGGAGAGAGGGGTGTGTGCCCCTCTACTCTTTTGAGTTTGTGCTGGGCCTCAGGAGATGGGTCCCCTGGGGCTGAACTCAGCCTTTGGAGGGGGCCATGTGTCCCCACTCCCATTATGTTGATGCGAGTCCTGGAGGATGGAATCCCCGGTGCTGAAATTAAGCCAGAGAGGACGCCAAGAACAACACTCCCACTAATAATAATGCTATGGCCTTGGGGACGGGGTCCCCGGGGCAGAAATTTACTGGGTGAGTGGGGCTACGTGTCCCCCTCCCCATTTAAAATGGTGCCTGGTTCCAGGGGGTGGGGTCCCCGGGGCAGAAGATGGCCCGTGGAGGGGGTGCTATCGTCCCCCTAATATTAACATGAGGCACCCAGGAAGAGGTCCCCAGGACAGAAAGTATCCTGGGAGATGTGCAGCTAACCACCTCCCCCTTCTAAATGGTGCAGGGCCCCATTGGATAGGGTCCTTGGGCCACAATCAGCCCTGGGAATGTCATGCACATCCCTCTCCACCTAGTAATGCTGCTGGGCCCAGAGGGATGGAGTCCCAGAACTGAATAGACCTGGGGAAGGGGGCTGCGTGCCCCTTGCTCCATACAAATTATGTCAGGCCCTGATGGATATGGTTCCAGGGGGCACAATTATGCTGGGGAGGGGCCATGCACAACCCCTCCTCTTTATTTAAAAGAGTGGCCCTGGAGGATGGGGTCCACAGGGCCTAACAAGGCTTGGGAATAAGTGGCTCCAAGGGTTGGGTCCACGGGGCAGATAACAGCTTTGGGAAAGGGCCAGGTGTCCCCCCTCCCCTCTAATTAAAAAGAATGACTCTGGGGTTGGGGTCCCCAGGGCTAGGCTGAATGGCCAGGCCCGTACTGCATAAAGCCTAAGGCTGTGCGAAGCACAGGGTTGGCTGTATAGTGGATATTTGGCAAAGCAGGGCTGGGGGGTGCATTTACATATGCAATAAGTATTTCTTTAAGTTAAAAAAGCCTAGAAATTCACTTAAAAATCCAGAGGTTAAAGTAAAATTTTAGTTGGGCATTCTTGGACTTGACCCTTTTTGCAGGGTCATCAGTAAACTTTTTGCCATTTTCCTACCCTTTTTTCTGACATGGTGTTTGTGGTTGTAGGACTCTGGGCACTTTAGCACTGCTGTTCAGTGTAAAGTGTGTGTGCTCCCTGTGGCAAATATGGTAAGATTGGTCTACACCTGTTTTGCCTATTTATTTTACATGTCAGTCCCTTTTAAAGTGGTATCTCATATACCCAGGGCTGGTAATTTGAATGCTACTGGCGGGCTTGCAGCGCTGATTGCGCCACCCACCAAAGTAGCCTTTCAAACCTATCCCAGACCTCTGCCATTGCAGGGCTTGTGCGCGCAGTGTTACTGCCGCTGTGACGTGGCACCTAAAGTGTGTGCCATGTCTGTGACCCCCCTTTTACTACCTGTCAGTCACCCCTAAGGTAGGCCCTAGTTAGCCCTATGGGCAGGGTGCATTGTAGGTCAAAGGTAGGACATCTACCTGAAGTGTGTGACATGTCCTGGTAGTGACAAACAGCCGTTTTGGTTTGTCGCTACTGTGAGACTGCCATCCCATAGGAATGCATTGGGAATTCCTTGATAAGTGTTTCAGTGGTAATTCCTGAAGTGAGAGGAGCAGTGTGTTCAAGTTTAGTATATTTGGAATAGTGGTAATAAATGCTACGCAATGATGTGTGCAGATTTATTATACCTATTTTAGAAATGCCACTTTTAGAAGTTGGCATTTCTGTGTGCTATGTGTCTGCCTGCCTGATGTGGATTGCATGTCTGGCTTTTGAGTGACAAGGGCTGGTGAGGTGTGTGTGGCTCCAGGAGGGGCAGACTGAATGGGACATCTGCATTTGGAGTAGTGGGAGGAGAAGTCCCTGATCGCTGAATAAGTCTGTGCCTAGCCTGTACAATGCTGGTTCTGCCCCCTGTGGTGTGTCTGGTCACCAAGCCCCCACCTGACAAAGGGGAAGATGAGCCCTGTAAACAGAGTGCTCCAAAACCCCCCAGAACCAGTTGGCATTGGTTACCCCGAACACAGTGCCAGGGCAGACAAAGCAAATATGGCAAATAAAAATAGGGGCTGTGGTCCCATGAAATGTTGAGCTGTTCTTGTGACCAGGGGCATGCTGCTGCTGCTGGGCTCCAGGAGGAACAACCATGAGGGACTGCCTCCCAGCTGGAGTGCCCTGTGTGCTGGCCTACATGGGTCCAGCCTTTGCCCTCTGGACTTGGGCTAAGCGCCTTGTGAGCGCTATCTTTTTTTATTGCTGGGAGAAAGGAGGGTTCCAATTTTAATTTGCAGCACGGGGCTGCGACCTGGGGATTCCCCTACTTTACATCGGTGTAGAGCAGGAGCCCACCCCGCTTTGTTGCGTGTTGATCGGCGTGAGCCTACCCCGCATTGTATGGTTATCGGGAGGAGCCCACCCCACATTCGTGTGGATTCAAAGCTGTTTTATGCTCCGCATTGCTGCCTTTGCGGGAGCCCACCCTGCTTCTGCCAGTGAAATCGCCGCTGAGGCCCGGGCCGGAAGTCAAGCAAGTCCACCTGATTGAGGGAGCAGCTTCCGCACCAGAGACGGAGCCTCGCCGTCTCTCCCTGCTAAAGCAGAAGTCAGGTGCCTTCCGCCAGAGATGGAGCCTCGCAGTCTCTCCCTGCTAAAGCAAAAGTCAGGCACCTTCTGCCTGAGACGGAGTCTTGCCGGTTGCCCTGACGTCGGAGGAATTGATCAGAGCCTCGCGACCTCCCAGGGGGTTACCTTCCGTCAGTGAAGATGGCGGGAAGAGAAGAGCCCTGGTGATTGAGACTAGAATTGAGCTGTTTCCGTTGGCGCCTGGTAGTGGCACCGGACGAGCCCAAGAAAGGGGTGAGTTACACAGCAATGTTGGTGCTGGGCACTGTGAGTGCCTATTGGGGGCACTCTGGATCTTTGGAGTCCCAGAAAAAAGGGGCTCGGATGGCACGGAAGTGCAAAGGCTTAATTCCTTTTGAGGGCAATTTGTTGATAGGAGCCCCGCAGTGGGGCCCCAAAGGCACCATAGGTGCCAGTACTAATTTTATTCTCCTCCACTGCACCGCCCATTAGCGCCAGCTGCAATATTTGGGGGATATTTTCTTTGGTGACAAGGTGGGGGTGAGTAGCACCCGAGGCCCCAGGGCAGAAGGCACTTTGTGTGGGCTGTAGAAGTGGCAAAAGTGCCACTGGAAGCCCCCAATACAAGCCCTGATATTTTTGGAACAGAGGGCTTTTGGACCACCTAGAGTAGGCCAGTTGGCCTGGGGGAGCAGGTTTAATGATTGGTATTGTGCAAAGCCCTAATGTGATGCCCCTTACATCACATGCTTATGTCTATGATGATTCATGCTTTTGGGTTTATGCCTAATGTGATAATGCTGAGGTCATTATTGTACCAGTAGTTACTGGTTATGTTTTATATTTACTTACCTGTGCTAATGGTTCTGACCGTGGTCCGATTGGCCCTGTCCTGGTTATAATCCCCTGTGAGTATTGCCTGGTGCCAGTTAGCACAGTGTATATTGTGTGATTATGTTTCTAATGTGTTTATGATAATAAGAAGGCTATTATTTATATAACCTTGTGTGAAGTTTCTTTTGTGGTGTGTCTAGTCTGTTGCTGCTGTGTGAGTGTGCTGCGCAAACACTTTACACATTGCCTCTGGGATAAGCCTGACTGCTCATGCCAAGCTGCCAAGGAGGTGAGCAGGGATTATCTTCAGCGTGAAACTCCCTTGCCCTGACTAGAGTGGTGGTTTCTGCCTGGCTTAGGCACAAGCCCTAGCCAACCATAAATCCAATTTCTAACAGGGGTGATAAAGGGATCTTACTTAGAAATTCACTGAAAAACATTTGCATTATAGTTAGGTGAATTTGTCAGTGACAACATTAATGTTTTGAACAAACAAAACACAGAAATTCAGTCCTTATAGTAATCACCGAACGAAAATGTTGTTTCCCACACCTAAGGTAGTTTTTTCTGTTTTGGTAGTAATGATGCCTGATCTTCTCCTGGGAGCGCAACAAAAAGTTTTCGGAGCAGGAGCTCGAACACCTAATTGAAGGAGTTTCCAGGGATCACAACCGCCTATTTGGCAGAAACTCCCGAAGGGTGCCAGAGGCGGACAAAAGACGCATATGGCTGTGCATCCGTGCCAAAGTGAACGCCGTGGGGGTGACCCAGCGCACGGTGGACGAGCTGAAAAAGCGCTGGTATGACTTGAGAGGGCGGGCAAAAGAAAAGATTGCATAGAGGCTGGGGGAGCAATTGGCGACAGGTGGAGGGGAGCCCACCGTCCCACCGAACACCCCACTGGAGGACCAGATGGAGGTGACCATCAACCCGCAGGCCTGCGTGGGTGTGACCCAGCTTGACTCCTCCCGACCAGCCCAAGACACACCAGGTAAGTGCCATGCGACTGCAACCCCCCGTCCCCTAACATTGTCCACAACTCCAGTGCATACAAACCCCAGGCATGCAGCCAATGTACAGCTCCATAGCGCAATTGCATTGTGGGACATGTAGTCTGCCCACAATTACCATCCTGTACCATAGAGCCTCACATGTCCAGTGACAGCCAATCCTGCAGCGAGACAGGGAATGGTAGACTGCATGCATGTAGCAAGCCTAACTGTGTACGGAACATGCCACTAATCAATGTCCACTTTACATCACAGGTGACGCTGATGTCCCCAGCACTGACAGCGAGGCCCTGGTGATTGAGGAGAACACGGAGGACACGGAGGGGGATACACACCATACTCCACAGCCCGGACCATCAGGGAAAGCTGCCACAACACCGGTCATCCCACCACCCGCCCCTGTGGTCCGTGCCACCCCGTGACAACAGGCGCTGCTGTATCACCACACAGCACACTGCCACCAGTGCGGCCAGCAGCAGGTCGCCAACAAACCCGCCGCCCTGCGGCTGTGAGGAGCCAGACGAGCGGTCTGGTCAGGGAGCTGCGCACCAACACATCCCGCGCTGGCAGGGGCAGAATTGTTCGAGCAGGTGGGCTCTCTATTGAGCGCAGGATACTGAGTGTGCACCAGACCCAGGCCCGACACCTAGCCGCCATCCACCTCCAAGTGGACAAGACAGCACCTAACGTGGCACAAATGACAGCAGCAGTGGAGGCCAACACTCAGGCAATGTCCAGGCAGCGGGATGTCAATCGCCGCAGACACCGACAACTGTTGACCCGCCTGTCGGCGTACACGAAGTCTAATCACATTATTGGTAATGCCACCTCCCAGCTCTCGCGATGATCCCTGGCCATGCAGGTGCAAATGGTGCAGTGCTGCCAGGAAGTCGCTAGAGCCCTGGAGAACATATCAATAGCCATGCAGGGCATGCAGGCCAGTGGACATGGCCAGGCAGGGGGGGCAGACGACAACAGTGAGGTAACATCAAGCCACAGCAGCCAGTCCCTACCACCGGTCGTGGCACCCTGCCGCAGCAGCAGGCCCTCTGCCGCCGCACGGCAAAATCAGGAGGAGGACGTAGAGAGGAGGTCTGGGTCAACTACCCGTAGACGCCACTGAACTGTGGTGCATTACAATGAGGCCACATGCTGACGCAACAAGCATGCCATACAGACTAACCTGGACATATGACGCAATATGTCAATCTTTTCACACTGTTCAGAATGCCATGTTTATTGTGCAGTAACAGTAACTAAAATTCTGAACAACGTAAAGTGCCTCATGTCATTATTAATGTAGCCATGCATGAGTTGAGTAATGGGTGTGGGGAGTGGGTGCCCTAGAAATAGTTCATGCAGATTTGGTTGCGGCGCCTGTGTCCTTCTGCTGGATTCTCCCCGCGTGCGTGACGCACATGTGCAGGTGGCCGATTGCCCCCTTCTGACTCACTGCCTGAGATGTCTACAGGTATCCTGCGCTTGGTAGCAATGTTGTGTAGAATAGCACACACGGCCATGATGCGGCAGCAGACCTCAGGATCGTATTTGATGGCCCCACCAGTCTTGTGCAGTATGCGGAATCTGCTCTTCAAAAGGCCAAATGTCCTCTCAATGCAATTTCTTGTGCGTATGTGTGCTGCATTGTAACGCCGTTGCTGTGGTGTTGCTGGGTTCAGGTATGGGGTGAGTAGGTACTCACGGAGAGCGTAGCCACTGTCACCTGCATGATAGGAGCAGAGGGTGAGTGCCTGTGCAGCGCAGCGTCATTAGCATTTTGTACTGTTGTGTGGCATGTGTACTTACCCAGTAGGTGTCCTTCACCAAAGTCTCCCCTGGCCAGTCGTGTGTGGAGGCCACTGTGCCTGTGAAGGAGTCATGTGTGCTCCCCGGGTACTGTGCTACTTTGTCCATGATGATTGTCTTCGCATTGCATACCATCTGTATATTGAGGGAGTGGTAGGACTTGCGGTTCCGATACATGTATTCTGTTTGTGCTGGTGGGCAGATGTGGATGTGGGTACAGTCAATGCATCCTATGATGTGTGGACATTGGGCTACATTGTAAAATTGCAGCTTGGTTTCGTTCAAGTCCTGTTGGCTGGTGGGAAATGAAATGTAGTGGTGTAGGCGGGCCAGCATCGCCTCCAGGAAACTCCTTAGGCAGCGGGACATGGTGGGCTGGGATATTCCCCCTGCTACAGCGACTATTCCCTGGAAGCTTCCGGAGGCCAGTAGGTGCAGGCTGCACAATACCTGCACATGTGTGGGGACGGCATTGGTCCTCCTTGTTGGGTGCTGCAGGAGGGGGTCTAGGTCCAGGATCAGCTTGATTATCATTGCCCCACTTAGGCGGTAATTTGCATAGATCTGCTCCCTGGTTTGGCCCAGTAGGGTGACCCGCTGACGGAATATCCGCTCCTGGATACGTTGTCTGTTCCGTGCTGCTCGCTGTAGCCTTCACCGCCTGACCACCATGTAGAGTCCTGGCATTGTGTGAGTCCTGAGGCTCCATCTGCATGGCCTTAAGTGTGTTTGTTCAAGCCAGCACCTGTGGGTACTTTGCAATACTTTTTTTCAGATGTGCTTTTTTTTTTATGGTTACCACCTGGTTTGGGTTCTCCCTAATTTGCGCGTCGCTAAATGCGATTTTGGGGTTTTTTGCTATTTGCGATTTTTTATGAATTGCGATAGCAATTTCTTTGCGATTTCGCACTTTTATTCGCAGAATCCATGCTTTCTCGCTATTTCCGATTCGCTGATTGTCTTCTTCCTGGTTTATGCGAATTTCATCGCTATTTTGCAAAAAAATGTAGCGATTTCGCAATTTTGTTTGTTATATACCTTTTCATCAAATTGGCTACATAAATCTAGCTGTAAGGGCCAGATGTAGGTAAATTGCATTTACCGATTCGAAAATACAGATTTTTACCAAATCAGTATTTTCGAATCGGTAAATGGTATGTAGCATATTATTCGGTAAAAATTACCGAATCGTTAAGATTCAGTATTTACCGAATCAGTATTTACCGATTCGATAATTGCCATTCATTCCTATGGGCCTGGAGGCCCATAGGAATGAATGTCAATTACCGAATCGGTAAATACCGATTTGGTAAAAGCGCGAAAACATTGAGGGGTGGCAGGGTGTTACTTTGACACCCTGTTGCACCCCTTAAATGTGTATGGGTGCACATGTTGAAGACATACATGCCCTAAGGGCATGTATGTCTGCAACATGGCACTGAAGCAATTTGCATAAAATAGCTTTTTGGGGTGTTTTTGTTATTTACCACCAACTTGTAGTTGGTGGTAAATAACGAAACCTAACATGGGATAAGCACTCATTTAAGTACTCCCTACATTTTGACTTCGGTAATTTACTGAATTGGTATTTAATAAATCGGTAATTTACTGATTCCTTAAATTACCGATTCGGTAAATTACCGAATCGTTATTTTCAGCCCCTACATCAGAAAAGCCTGTTACCGGTCGGTAACGGCCGAAATTCGTTAATTAGCCTTTCTACATTTGGCACTAAGTTTGCAGTCCTGAATTTGTAAAAAAAGATAAAGATATATGGGAGCAGAATATGTCTACCCTGACCCCTAGTCCCCATGGGGGGAACTAGAGAGACCCACTCAGGGGCAAAAGAAGAAATTTAAAACACCAATAAAAGCAGCGATCCAACAAGAATTTCACATGATCGGAAAAAATTGAAAATTACAGCTGGGCCATATTTAATTATAATATGCTCCAAGAAGTTGCCAACGTGGCCAAAATCTATTTTTATGGGGAGGAGGCACATGCGCCCCCCCTCCTCGGACTATTAGGAGCCTGGAGTAGCCAAACCGCGTGGCCAATCTTATCATTTATGGGGAACCTCCCGGTGCCCCATGGAGCACACCATTGGGCTGTCATTCATTTTTGTGGGGAGCGAGAATGCGCAGCCCCCCTACCCCAGTCTGAAAAGGCCCTGGGGAGCCCACCTCCTTAGCCAAGTATGAAGAAATTTGAGATGGGGACTGCGCAACCCCCCTACCTGAGCTTTAAAAGGCCCCATGGTGCCCAACCATTTCTTTTAAGGGGTTGCCCTGAGCTTTTATTAACCATGGAGACCCCATCTCCCAGGGCCGCCTCAGCAGCTATGTCCTGGAGTGCCACTCCAAGATATAGCAGCTTCCCTGGCATGTCCCGTACCAGCTAGTGGGGGCTTCAATAATGCTCGTGCAGGCTGAGAGTGAACTTTAGATCTGTTTCTCTGCCCTCAGTGATGTGCAAGGGAAACACATCTAAATACTGTTCCCACCTAAGGGTGCAGCATTAATAGCTGCTCCCTTGGGGTGGGACCAATGTTAGCACCCTCTAAATGTAGGAAAACGGCTTGGACTGAGGGTGGGTTGGTGCTCCTCCCTACAGCTCCCAACAAGGATATGGTTGGTTCCCTGGGTGGGCACCAGGGCACTAAACTTGTAGGTGTGGTCCGCAGGGAATGGGGTACTTGGGGTTTAAATAGGCCCATGGAAGGGGCCAGATGCCCCTTACCCCTTTATAATGCTGTTGGCCACTCGGGGATGGGGGTCCTGTGGCAGAAATAGCCCCAGGAAGGGGAGCTGCAGGCCCCCTTCCCCTTAATAATGCTGCTAGGCCCCAGGGCATGGGGACCCCAGGGCCAAAATTGGGCCGGAGAGAGGGGTGTGTGCCCCTCTACTCTTTTGAGTTTGTGCTGGGCCTCAGGAGATGGGTCCCCTGGGGCTGAACTCAGCCTTTGGAGGGGGCCATGTGTCCCCACTCCCATTATGTTGATGCGAGTCCTGGAGGATGGAATCCCCGGTGCTGAAATTAAGCCAGAGAGGACGCCAAGAACAACACTCCCACTAATAATAATGCTATGGCCTTGGGGACGGGGTCCCCGGGGCAGAAATTTACTGGGTGAGTGGGGCTACGTGTCCCCCTCCCCATTTAAAATGGTGCCTGGTTCCAGGGGGTGGGGTCCCCGGGGCAGAAGATGGCCCGTGGAGGGGGTGCCATCGTCCCCCTAATATTAACATGAGGCACCCAGGAAGAGGTCCCCAGGACAGAAAGTATCCTGGGAGATGTGCAGCTAACCACCTCCCCCTTCTAAATGGTGCAGGGCCCCATTGGATAGGGTCCTTGGGCCACAATCAGCCCTGGGAATGTCATGCACATCCCTCTCCACCTAGTAATGCTGCTGGGCCCAGAGGGATGGAGTCCCAGAACTGAATAGACCTGGGGAAGGGGGCTGCGTGCCCCTTGCTCCATACAAATTATGTCAGGCCCTGATGGATATGGTTCCAGGGGGCACAATTATGCTGGGGAGGGGCCATGCACAACCCCTCCTCTTTATTTAAAAGAGTGGCCCTGGAGGATGGGGTCCACAGGGCCTAACAAGGCTTGGGAATAAGTGGCTCCAAGGGTTGGGTCCACGGGGCAGATAACAGCTTTGGGAAAGGGCCAGGTGTCCCCCCTCCCCTCTAATTAAAAAGAATGACTCTGGGGTTGGGGTCCCCAGGGCTAGGCTGAATGGCCAGGCCCGTACTGCATAAAGCCTAAGGCTGTGCGAAGCACAGGGTTGGCTGTATAGTGGATATTTGGCAAAGCAGGGCTGGGGGGTGCATTTACATATGCAATAAGTATTTCTTTAAGTTAAAAAAGCCTAGAAATTCACTTAAAAATCCAGAGGTTAAAGTAAAATTTTAGTTGGGCATTCTTGGACTTGACCCTTTTTGCAGGGTCATCAGTAAACTTTTTGCCATTTTCCTACCCTTTTTTCTGACATGGTGTTTGTGGTTGTAGGACTCTGGGCACTTTAGCACTGCTGTTCAGTGTAAAGTGTGTGTGCTCCCTGTGGCAAATATGGTAAGATTGGTCTACACCTGTTTTGCCTATTTATTTTACATGTCAGTCCCTTTTAAAGTGGTATCTCATATACCCAGGGCTGGTAATTTGAATGCTACTGGCGGGCTTGCAGCGCTGATTGCGCCACCCACCAAAGTAGCCTTTCAAACCTATCCCAGACCTCTGCCATTGCAGGGCTTGTGCGCGCAGTGTTACTGCCGCTGTGACGTGGCACCTAAAGTGTGTGCCATGTCTGTGACCCCCCTTTTACTACCTGTCAGTCACCCCTAAGGTAGGCCCTAGTTAGCCCTATGGGCAGGGTGCATTGTAGGTCAAAGGTAGGACATCTACCTGAAGTGTGTGACATGTCCTGGTAGTGACAAACAGCCGTTTTGGTTTGTCGCTACTGTGAGACTGCCATCCCATAGGAATGCATTGGGAATTCCTTGATAAGTGTTTCAGTGGTAATTCCTGAAGTGAGAGGAGCAGTGTGTTCAAGTTTAGTATATTTGGAATAGTGGTAATAAATGCTACGCAATGATGTGTGCAGATTTATTATACCTATTTTAGAAATGCCACTTTTAGAAGTTGGCATTTCTGTGTGCTATGTGTCTGCCTGCCTGATGTGGATTGCATGTCTGGCTTTTGAGTGACAAGGGCTGGTGAGGTGTGTGTGGCTCCAGGAGGGGCAGACTGAATGGGACATCTGCATTTGGAGTAGTGGGAGGAGAAGTCCCTGATCGCTGAATAAGTCTGTGCCTAGCCTGTACAATGCTGGTTCTGCCCCCTGTGGTGTGTCTGGTCACCAAGCCCCCACCTGACAAAGGGGAAGATGAGCCCTGTAAACAGAGTGCTCCAAAACCCCCCAGAACCAGTTGGCATTGGTTACCCCGAACACAGTGCCAGGGCAGACAAAGCAAATATGGCAAATAAAAATAGGGGCTGTGGTCCCATGAAATGTTGAGCTGTTCTTGTGACCAGGGGCATGCTGCTGCTGCTGGGCTCCAGGAGGAACAACCATGAGGGACTGCCTCCCAGCTGGAGTGCCCTGTGTGCTGGCCTACATGGGTCCAGCCTTTGCCCTCTGGACTTGGGCTAAGCGCCTTGTGAGCGCTATCTTTTTTTATTGCTGGGAGAAAGGAGGGTTCCAATTTTAATTTGCAGCACGGGGCTGCGACCTGGGGATTCCCCTACTTTACATCGGTGTAGAGCAGGAGCCCACCCCGCTTTGTTGCGTGTTGATCGGCGTGAGCCTACCCCGCATTGTATGGTTATCGGGAGGAGCCCACCCCACATTCGTGTGGATTCAAAGCTGTTTTATGCTCCGCATTGCTGCCTTTGCGGGAGCCCACCCTGCTTCTGCCAGTGAAATCGCCGCTGAGGCCCGGGCCGGAAGTCAAGCAAGTCCACCTGATTGAGGGAGCAGCTTCCGCACCAGAGACGGAGCCTCGCCGTCTCTCCCTGCTAAAGCAGAAGTCAGGTGCCTTCCGCCAGAGATGGAGCCTCGCAGTCTCTCCCTGCTAAAGCAAAAGTCAGGCACCTTCTGCCTGAGACGGAGTCTTGCCGGTTGCCCTGACGTCGGAGGAATTGATCAGAGCCTCGCGACCTCCCAGGGGGTTACCTTCCGTCAGTGAAGATGGCGGGAAGAGAAGAGCCCTGGTGATTGAGACTAGAATTGAGCTGTTTCCGTTGGCGCCTGGTAGTGGCACCGGACGAGCCCGAGAAAGGGGTGAGTTACACAGCAATGTTGGTGCTGGGCACTGTGAGTGCCTATTGGGGGCACTCTGGATCTTTGGAGTCCCAGAAAAAAGGGGCTCGGATGGCACGGAAGTGCAAAGGCTTAATTCCTTTTGAGGGCAATTTGTTGATAGGAGCCCCGCAGTGGGGCCCCGAAGGCACCATAGGTGCCAGTACTAATTTTATTCTTCTCCACTGCACCGCCCATTAGCGCCAGCTGCAATATTTGGGGGATATTTTCTTTGGTGACAAGGTGGGGGTGAGTAGCACCCGAGGCCCCAGGGCAGAAGGCACTTTGTGTGGGCTGCAGAAGTGGCAAAAGTGCCACTGGAAGCCCCCAATACAAGCCCTGATATTTTTGGAACAGAGGGCTTTTGGACCACCTAGAGTAGGCCAGTTGGCCTGGGGGAGCAGGTTTAATGATTGGTATTGTGCAAAGCCCTAATGTGATGCCCCTTACATCACATGCTTATGTCTATGATGATTCATGCTTTTGGGTTTATGCCTAATGTGATAATGCTGAGGTCATTATTGTACCAGTAGTTACTGGTTATGTTTTATATTTACTTACCTGTGCTGATGGTTCTGACCGTGGTCCGATTGGCCCTGTCCTGGTTATAATCCCCTGTGAGTATTGCCTGGTGCCAGTTAGCACAGTGTATATTGTGTGATTATGTTTCTAATGTGTTTATGATAATAAGAAGGCTATTATTTATATAACCTTGTGTGAAGTTTCTTTTGTGGTGTGTCTAGTCTGTTGCTGCTGTGTGAGTGTGCTGCGCAAACACTTTACACATTGCCTCTGGGATAAGCCTGACTGCTCATGCCAAGCTGCCAAGGAGGTGAGCGGGATTATCTTCAGCGTGAAACTCCCTTGCCCTGACTAGAGTGGTGGTTTCTGCCTGACTTAGGCACAAGCCCTAGCCAACCATAAATCCAATTTCTAACAGGGGTGATAAAGGGATCTTACTTAGAAATTCACTGAAAAACATTTGCATTATAGTTAGGTGAATTTGTCAGTGACAACATTAATGTTTTGAACAAACAAAACACAGAAATTCAGTCCTTATAGTAATCACCGAACGAAAATGTTGTTTCCCACACCTAAGGTATTTTTTTCTGTTTTGGTAGTAATGATGCCTGATCTTCTCCTGAGCTATTGTGTACTTACTGAAAAGACCTCTAAAGCCATAGTAATTTATGCAGCACTATGCAGAAAAACAAGGCTTGAGTGATGTCATCAGGGATGTCATTTGAGATGTCATTAGTGATGGCATAAATGATGTAACCTTTGTTTTTTTAGTGAACTTCAAAGGTTTTGTCATGAGCGATGTCATATGTGTGGTCATAAGCAGGGAATGACAGGGGTGCAAGCTATAGGTAGCCCTGCTATCTTTAATTACTAAATGTCTGTATTTTATTTAGTTCTAAACATTAATATTATCACCGACAAGTTCACCTGACTATAAATGACTTCAACCTTTATTTTTTCAATGAAAATAAAATATATATTGCCGGCGAGGAAGCAAGGCCACGCCCACCTGAGGCCACGCCCACCCCCTTCAGCATATATACGCGCTCAGAAGCGTGTAACTGACAGAACCTGGAACTCCTGAGGCGGAAGCCGGGAGAACGCTGAAAACTTGTTTTTAAACTATCACCATTGTATTCTGTGTCACTTCACTAAAAACTGTACTTTTAAAAGCGCACTCACCCGGCAAACTGTCATAGCGGGCTAGAGACACGCTGAAACAGCGACTCCTTCGCTGCAACGAGCAAACCCCTGAAAAACAATTTCCCGCCGCCATTTACGGCGAGGAAGCAAGGCCACGCCCACCTGAGGCCACGCCCACCCCCTTCAGCATATATACGCGCTCAGAAGCGTGTAACTGACAGAACCTGGAACTCCTGAGGCGGAAGCCGGGAGAACGCTGAAAACTTGTTTTTAAACTATCACCATTGTATTCTGTGTCACTTCACTAAAAACTGTACTTTTAAAAGCGCACTCACCCGGCAAACTGTCATAGCGGGCTAGAGACACGCTGAAACAGCGACTCCTTCGCTGCAACGAGCAAACCCCTGAAAAACAATTTCCCGCCGCCATTTACGGCGAGGAAGCAAGGCCACGCCCACCTGAGGCCACGCCCACCCCCTTCAGCATATATACGCGCTCAGAAGCGTGTAACTGACAGAACCTGGAACTCCTGAGGCGGAAGCCGGGAGAACGCTGAAAACTTGTTTTTAAACTATCACCATTGTATTCTGTGTCACTTCACTAAAAACTGTACTTTTAAAAGCGCACTCACCCGGCAAACTGTCATAGCGGGCTAGAGACACGCTGAAACAGCGACTCCTTCGCTGCAACGAGCAAACCCCTGAAAAACAATTTCCCGCCGCCATTTACGGCGAGGAAGCAAGGCCACGCCCACCTGAGGCCACGCCCACCCCCTTCAGCATATATACGCGCTCAGAAGCGTGTAACTGACAGAACCTGGAACTCCTGAGGCGGAAGCCGGGAGAACGCTGAAAACTTGTTTTTAAACTATCACCATTGTATTCTGTGTCACTTCACTAAAAACTGTACTTTTAAAAGCGCACTCACCCGGCAAACTGTCATAGCGGGCTAGAGACACGCTGAAACAGTGACTCCTTCGCTGCAACGAGCAAACCCCTGAAAAACAATTTCCCGCCGCCATTTACGGCGAGGAAGCAAGGCCACGCCCACCTGAGGCCACGCCCACCCCCTTCAGCATATATACGCGCTCAGAAGCGTGTAACTGACAGAACCTGGAACTCCTGAGGCGGAAGCCGGGAGAACGCTGAAAACTTGTTTTTAAACTATCACCATTGTATTCTGTGTCACTTCACTAAAAACTGTACTTTTAAAAGCGCACTCACCCGGCAAACTGTCATAGCGGGCTAGAGACACGCTGAAACAGCGACTCCTTCGCTGCAACGAGCAAACCCCTGAAAAACAATTTCCCGCCGCCATTTACGGCGAGGAAGCAAGGCCACGCCCACCTGAGGCCACGCCCACCCCCTTCAGCATATATACGCGCTCAGAAGCGTGTAACTGACAGAACCTGGAACTCCTGAGGCGGAAGCCGGGAGAACGCTGAAAACTTGTTTTTAAACTATCACCATTGTATTCTGTGTCACTTCACTAAAAACTGTACTTTTAAAAGCGCACTCACCCGGCAAACTGTCATAGCGGGCTAGAGACATGCTGAAACAGCGACTCCTTCGCTGCAACGAGCAAACCCCTGAAAAACAATTTCCCGCCGCCATTTACGGCGAGGAAGCAAGGCCACGCCCACCTGAGGCCACGCCCACCCCCTTCAGCATATATACGCGCTCAGAAGCGTGTAACTGACAGAACCTGGAACTCCTGAGGCGGAAGCCGGGAGAACGCTGAAAACTTGTTTTTAAACTATCACCATTGTATTCTGTGTCACTTCACTAAAAACTGTACTTTTAAAAGCGCACTCACCCGGCAAACTGTCATAGCGGGCTAGAGACACGCTGAAACAGCGACTCCTTCGCTGCAACGAGCAAACCCCTGAAAAACAATTTCCCGCCGCCATTTACGGCGAGGAAGCAAGGCCACGCCCACCTGAGGCCACACCCACCCCCCTCCTTTACCCCATAAAATAATGTGCAATCACCGGACGCGCAGCGGACGGGCGCAGCGGGCGCGCCGTCAGCGCACCGAAGGCGCGCCAAAGGCAAGCCCGTCTGGGCCCGTCCGGACCCGGACGGCCCTTGGCCCCGTTACTCTGCCAGGTGACCCTCAGGAGCGAGTGATGTATACAGCTGACACATTACGAGCCCTACGTCCTAAAACCACCCTGACCTGCTACCACACGGTTACGGAAGGTAAGATCTTTTCGACCTGTCCACACTGCAATCCGGTCCCCCCCCCTAAAAGCACTACACCGGCTCTGAAAGCCGGACTTCTCAATTGCCGTTCCCTCCCGAAACACGCCACCGAAATAAACCTCCTAATCCATGATCACGATTACGACCTAATGTTCCTAACAGAGACATGGCTCTCTGATTGCACTGATCCGGATGTCGTCACAGCTCTCCCCACAGGCTATTTCTGCCAAACGTTAAATAGATCTAAAGGGAGGGGAGGTGGGATAGCCATAATCCACAGGCAACGATACGTCTGTAGGATGACGAACGCTGACATTGAGGATTGTGAGTGCGGCCAGTTTTCCATCCAAATCACTCCAGCCCTCACTGTAGCGGGGCTTCTGACCTACCGTCCCCCTGGGGCCCCAGGCAATTTCCCCAACTCTTTAGTTGAAGCCATTTCCCAACTAGCCTCCTCCACCTCCAACTTTCTGCTACTAGGTGATCTTAATTTCCACTTCCTTGACCCAACGGATCGTGTGGCCGTGGACATTAGACATGACCTTACAGCCTTAGAGGTAGGTCTGGTGAACAACGAGCCCACCCACGAGAAGGGCCATCTATTGGACCCCATCTTTACCAATATTCCAACGATGACCACCGACCCTCCGGTGACCCTTCCATGGACTGACCATTTCCTGGTCCCCTTTTCCTGGGAAATTCCCATGTCGAAGCACTCTATTCCTAAAACCCAGGTTACTGATCGCCAATGGCATAAATTGTCATCTGATATTTGGGCCCGTTCTCTGACCGAGTCCACTCCCGAGCTTTCCTCGGACCCAAATCTGGCCGATAAACAATTCAATGACTGGATTACGTCATCCCTGGACACTCTGCTTCCAAAAATCACCACCCTTAAACAACCAAAAAAGATATCCCCTGCTCCGTGGTACACTCCAGAGCTTAAAGCCTTACGGCAAGAATGCAAAAAGACCGAACGCTCATGGAGACGTGATAAAACAGGAGCGAATAAAAATAGCTACTCCATCTCTCTTCTCAATTATAAAACCGCTATCCGGAATACCAAAAGCGTGTTTTTCCAGGAGAGAATAGAGAGAGCAGGTGGCTCCGGGAAGGAAGCATTCGCTATCCTGAAAGAACTTTCGAAACCACCAGAACAAGATCATGGACCCCCCTCTGACCCTAAAGCTGATCAAGAGAAATGCCAACAACTGGCTAACTTCTTTCAGGACAAAATTCGACTAATCCTGGATTCAATTCCTCCCCTGGGCCCAAGGGAAGAAACCGTTTCTCCACATTCGACTTCTCCCACCGGCCTATCCACATGGGGCCAGGTCACATCGGATGAAGTGCGGACAACGCTTAACTCTATGAAAAGTGGCTCCCCCAGAGATCCAGCTCCTCTTCGGATTCTTAAAGAGGTAGCCCCTTCTATCATCCCCGCCCTCACCCAGTTGATTAATACGTCACTTCAACAGGGAGTTGTGCCCCAGAGTTGGAAGAAGGCAGTAGTAAAGGCCTTATTAAAGAAACCCACTCTGGACCCTGAAAACCTGGCGAATTATCGGCCCATTTCCTTACTCCCAGGAGTAAGTAAAATTGCGGAAAAACTCATCAACAAAAAACTCTCCGAATTTCTAGAAGTTAATAACAAACTGAAAAACTCCCAGACGGGCTTTCGACCAGGACAGGGCACGGACATCGCCCTCCTGGCGGCGGTAGAGGAAGCCAGAACGCTGCTAGATGGGGGAGGATCAGTGGCAGTGATCCTCCTCGACCTTAGTGCAGCGTTCGACACTGTGGACCACCAGCTCCTCATCGAAAGACTGGCAAAAGTTGGTCTAGAAGGCACAGCCATATCCTGGCTCTCATCCTTCTTGACACAACGATCTTATCAGATCTGGGAGAAAAACGCCCGCTCCTCCGAAATGCCCCTCCAATGTGGTGTGCCTCAGGGCTCCTCCCTGAGCCCTACATTATTTAACATATATATGTCCACACTGGAGGAAGTCATCACCCCTTTCGGAGTGAGTGTCATCAGCTACGCTGATGACACACAATTAGTGGTGTCTCTGTCCCACCCTAAGCAACAGAAAGTCGATCTCCTTAACTGCCTCACGCAGGTCTATCACTGGATGAATATATCAGCGCTAAAATTAAACGGGGCAAAAACCGAGGTCCTTGTACTCGGCCCAAAAGGAACCTCACTTCCTCTGGACATGTGGCCAACATGTCTAGGTCCTCCCCCAGACCCAAAGACAGAGGTGAAAAGTCTGGGTGTCTGGATCGACTCGGAACTCTCCTTCGCCCCACAAGCAAAAAAGGTCGTAGGGACCTGTTTCGGTCTGCTAAAATCCCTGAGGAAAGTCCTGCCTCTTCTTCCTCCGAAATCGCAAAAACTTTTAGTCCAGGGTCTTATTATATCAAGACTGGACTATAGTAATGCGATCTATTTGGGTGCCCCGGAAGCAACATTGACTAAACTGCAGAGGATCCAGAATACCGCTGCTCGGATCATTACCAACACCCCGGCCAGAGCATCGGCTAAACCTGCCCTCAAACTCCTGCATTGGCTTCCCGTAAGGGAGAGAATTAAATTTAAAGCCCTGTGTTTGGTGCACAAAACCCTGAACAACCAAGGCCCTCCAATTCTCCGAAACTTCATTACCCCTTACATAGCCACAAGATCCCTTCGCTCTAATGCAGAAAATCTTATCAATGCCCCAAGGTTTAGGAAAGCACGGTCAGGAGGAAGACGATTCTCGGTCCATGCGGCCCGTCTTTGGAACTCCCTCCCGCGAGATCTCCGTCTGGAACCCCAATACCTCCGTTTTAGGAAACGATTAAAGACACATCTTTTCCCCTAGCCCTTATGCCCCTCTCGTAAACTCAGGCCTCAGTTCATGTCTCTAATGTTCCTCAGCGCTGGGATACTTCCGGGTGACTGCGCGCTTTATAAAAATAAATAATAATAATAATAATAATAATATATTTGACAAAATCATAGGTTACAGGGATGTTAGAGTTAGGTTCAGATTTTACACACACAAAACCATAGCAGTTATAGTATTTGCAAGTAACTAAAAATCGTGCCCTAAGGTACCTATAATTCGCACCCACTCCATGCACAGTTTCCTCATCAATAATTTCACTACAAATGTTTCAATGATATTATCAATGATGTCAGAGAGTCATGAGTTATGTAATATGTGGGTTAATTAGTCGTGAATAGAGAGGGCGTAGGTTATAGTTACCTTAGGGCATAGATTATAGTTACTTTAGATAACTGTTAACCCTGGGCAAAGCACTACTCTACGCTCGCGTAGTTTGCGAAGTTTGCGCAACTTCACACTTCGCGAACTGCACATGCGTAGCGTAGTGCAGCGGTCATTTTTTGCTTGCTCGCGGTCGTCAACGTCAAGTTGGCGACTGCGAGAAAGCAAAATATCATCCTTGCGAGACTTTTTCCTTGTTCGCGATCAGCAACATCAAGTTGCCGATCTCGAGCATGGAAAATAAACCTCCCGGCGAGATTCTCAACGTGGGGAGGTTAGGTTTCTCATTGCGAGTGGTCGCGCATGCTCGCGACCGCTCGCAATGAGAAACTACCAGTCCGCGTTGAGAAAGCTGCAGCTCGAGTAAAAATCTACTCGAGCAGCAAAAAAGTACAGCTTGCATTGTGCAAGATGCCGTTTTCCATGATTACACAGTGCCGGATGCTTGTCCGCACTGTGCACTCATTGAAAAGGACATCTTGCACAGTGCGAACATGCTACTACGCAGTTCGTGTAGTGCTACGCATAGCTCGCGTAGTGCGAAGTGCACTTTGCGTAGCTAAGTGTAGCGCTACTTCGCGAACTACGCCCAACCCTAATAACTGTAATTACGACGGTAAACAGTCAAAATATCGAGTTTTTAATTTCGACCTACACTTATATCGAGTTGCTAATATCGATGGGACAGAATATCGATGTCCAGAATATCGATGGCCAGAATATCGACCCTAAGGTAAGTAATATCGAAATTACTAATATCGATAGCATATATATCGATGTAAGTAATTTCGATTTACTAATATGTGTTAGAAATATTAGTTAAGTATTTAAATTAATTGTTATAATATGTGTTTAATATGTTTTTATAATTTAAAAATATATAAAAGTAAATAATATGTTTTACTACCACAGCGGGTTGTGGGTTTATAGGGGAATAGGGTGGGAAGTAATTTATTTGTAATTAAATAATTATTTTTCAATGATTAATTTATTTTGCAATTAAATATTAATTGGCAATGATTTATTTTAATTGATTAATTGATTAATTAATTGATAATTTATGTATATTTTTAACTAAATTATATGTTTTACTACCACAGCGGGTTGTGGGTTTATAGGGGAATAGGGTGGGAAGTAATTTATTTGTAATTAAATAATTATTTTTCAATGATTAATTTATTTTGCAATTAAATATTAATTGGCAATGATTTATTTTAATTGATTAATTGATTAATTAATTGATAATTTATGTATATTTTTAACTAAATTATATGTTTTACTACTGGAGCGGGTTGTGGGTTTATAGGGGAATAGGGTGGGAAGTAATTTATTTGTAATATTAATTAATTTTGGGTAAAGGGGTATTTTTAGGGTTCAGGGTCAGTTTTCAGTTTTTGGGTAAAGGGGTATTTTTAGGGTTCAGGGTCAGTTTTCAGTTTTTGGGTAAAGGGGTATTTTTAGGGTTCAGGGTCAGTTTTCAGGTTTTGGGTAAAGGGGTATTTTTAGGGTTCAGGGTCAGTTTTCAGTTCTTTGGTAAAGGGGTATTTGTAGGGTTCAGGGTCAGTTTTCAGTTTTTGGGTAAAGGGGTATTTTTAGGGTTCAGGGTCAGTTTTCAGTTTTTGGGTAAAGGGGTATTTTTAGGGTTCAGGGTCAGTTTTCAGTTTTTGGGTAAAAAGGGGTATTTTTAAGGTTCAGGGTCAGTTTTTAGTTTTTGGGTAAAGGGGTATTTTTTGGGTTCAGGGTCAGTTTTCAGTTCTTTGGTAAAGGGGTATTTTTAGGGTTCAGGGTCAGTTTTCAGTTTATGGGTAAAGGGGTATTTTTAGGGTTCAGGGTCAGTTTTAGGTTTTTGGGTAAAGGGGTATTTTTAGTGTTCAGGGTCAGTTTTCCCTACTGTTGCACCCACTGGAGTGGGAATAGTAATTATTGTTAAGTAATTATATATTATATATGATTTATCATTTTATTTTTTTATTAAATATGTATTATTATTTTTTTTAACAATTATTACATATATTTAAATATGTTTAAGTAATTAATAAGTATTATTTACAGTTTTTTTATGTTATTTTAAATTTAAAAAAAATCGATATATTTAACAACGATATTTTTAACATCGATATTAATTTTTCGATATTTTGGTACTTACCATGTTGTACATAGGGCGTCGATATTTTTGCTATCGATATAATTACGCCGATATTTGTGTAGGTCGAAATTCTGTCTGTCGAAATTCTGTCATAGATCCAATTACGACTGCTGAATATCTATAGTTTTTTGTTTATAAAATCTGAACCTAACAATAACGTCTCTGTGACCATTGTTTTTCTTTTGTGAATTTCTACATATTTGATGTTATTTCCTAACTATAAGGTCCCTGTAACCTTTATTTTTTTAGTGAACGTCAAAGGTTTTTTTACATTTTATTTCCTAACTGTAACCTATAACTTCTGAGAGTGTTGTGTGAGTGGGTGTATAGGTCAGTGATTGGGTGTGTGAATATCTGTATAAGTCTGTGAGTGTGAGTGCAAATGTCTGTGTGGGTATGTGAGTGGGTGCGTGTGTGACTGTGAGGGTCTGTGAGTGGGTCTTGGAGTGCCTGTGTGAGTCTGTGAGTGGGTCTATGAGTGACTGTGTGGGTCTGTGAGATGGGTCTATGAGTGGCTATGTGTGTCTGTGAGTGGGTCTATAAGTGGGTACGTGTGTGTGTGAGTTAGTCTATGAGTGGGTTCACGAGTGTCTGAGTGGGTCTGTGACTGGGTGCATTAGTGTGTGAGTAGGTCTGTGAGTGGGTATATGGGTGTCCCTGTGGGTCTGCGAATTGCTGCATGAGTCTATGAGTGGGTCTGTGAGTGGGTACAAGAGTGTCTGAGTGGGTCTGTGAGAGGGTGTGAGACTGTCTGTGTGGGTTTGTGACTGGATGTGTGAGTGACTGAATGGATATGTGAGTGGTAGTCTGAATGTCTGTGTAAGTGTTTCAGCAGCTGTGTGAGCTACTGGGCCAGATCTGAACCTGACCTTCTCCTTTATCCAATAATTGTCCACAGTGTTGCGCAAAATATCTACTGATCTGCAGTACTTTCTTCTGGCTAATTACTAACTGCTACCTCATACGGAAAATCTACAGTGCGTATTCTACACTACAGTTGTGCAATATACCACGAGGAAATGTCTCTAGTGAACTGGTGTGTATTTTGGCAATGTAATTGTTCCTTGTGCATCTTTATCTGGAAATTTGTGATAACATGAATCATCCTATGGAGAAGATAACAAGACTACAAAGAGGTGAATCTCCAACAAAACATTTAAAAATGGTGCTCCCAGCAGGCAGGAGCAGTTTTCCTGCTCCCACCTGCAGGGAGTAGAGTTACTGTTTGGTCTCACTTGGTGGGAGCTATCAAAGATCCTGTCAAGTGATAGCAAGCAGCTATGTTCCCTGGATTGTGCACCGGGTTCATAGGTAGCCGGTCCTGGAGGTAGGAGTGGTAGTCCACATGGCTCCAGAAGGGGTGCTGTGAAGCACCCCTCCTTTCTCTTTCAAGGGCGTGCCCAGGGATGGTGGTGGTCCAGGGGGTCGAGAACGGCCCAGGTGGGGGCTGCTTAGCCCCCTAATACTACTTCCAGTTTTGCTAATATGTTTAGCCCTGTGGAGGTAGAGGCCCCTAGGCCTTTCTGAACCAAGCAGGGTGGTCCATGTCACCCCTCTCCACTTTACTGTTGAAGCCCCAAAGAGGTGGTGTTCTCTGATGCTCATGTAAGCCCTATGAGGAGAGTTCACATGGCCCTCCTCTTGATATATATTGAAGCCCGAGGGAGACATTGGACCCCGGGGGTTGTACATGCCTTTATAGGCTCCCAATACTTTTTTTAGATAAACCCTGGGGAGGCGGTGGGCCCAGGGATTAAACCGTCCTCGAAGAAGGTCATACATGGCCATGTGGACCGGCACAACCCCAGGCCCAGCTCCTGTCCTGGTGTGCCCACCCAGGGACATAGCTGTTTGCTTTTGTTTGGTGGGAGCTGTGATAGCTCCCACCAAGCGAAAGCAAAGATTCAACTTCCAACATGCCGGAGCTGGCAAAACGCTTTCGCTTGCTGGATGTAGAGTTTTCATTTCTTTCCCAACCTGCAGACATGGGGGCAGGGAAAGATATAAAACTATTGCTCTTGCATGCAGGGAGCTGAATTTCTCGTAGCACCCTGTATGCAACAACAATGCCAGCTCCCGCAGAATAGGGAAAAGCAACAGGAGTATAACCCGTAGACCAGATTGAGATCTGGGTGTACTTATGCATAAAACAACAATATCTCAATTGGATTCAATTAAACTTCAGATATATTTGTATGTACAAAACATTACAAAAAACCTGGACAAACAAGGAGGAGAGAATCAGAATTTCAATTTTTAGAAGTGTATACAGCATCATATATTTAAGGACATATTTTATACAATACAGTCAAAAGCAGCACTGGAAGCATAGAATGCGGTGGCAGCCCAAGGGGGGGCTTTGTGCACTAAGTGATAGTGAAGCAAAGAGTGACTGCACGAGTGACATGTGGGTGAACACAGCGAAGGACGCAAGGTGACACAGTGAAAGAACAGTATATACAAAAACAATGGTTCGTCCTCAGTGGATGAGTAATTGGTATTTGATTGGGAACCAAAGTAGATGTTGCGCCAAGAGTCGCGCTGTAATGAGGGTCAACGGCGTTTCGATCCTATCTATTTAGGATCTTCATCAGGACCGGGTTGCCGAATTGGGTGAGTGTTGCAAAGAAAGGAAGGGACAGGTCAAGGGTCGGAGGGGAGGGTCAGGTAAGCGGTGCATTGCAGGGAGGGAGAATGGAGATAAGGGATGCGTGGGTAAAGGGAGCAGTCGCAGTGGGAAGCGGATGGGTTGTGGAACGCACGGTGGACCGGAGTGCAGCGGATGGTGGGTGAGCAAGAGGACCAAATACCTTAATGCAGAGGTGATGGGCCGGTAGTTCAATATTAGCTAGTGTTTGGATGGGAGCTCTGCTGACAAGTCGCGATGGAAGGGAACCGTCTGGAGTCGACGGGAGTTCAATGGAGTCCGAGGTTGGGTGTCTAGGGAGCAGGGGAAAAATTAGAGATGAACACAGGGCGGATAGAGGAAGTGCAACGGGGGGGTCGGGCGGGTGGGGGAAGTAGTGACGGGAGGCATGGCAAGAAACACTTACCAGAGATTGTGATGGCACAGAGATGGAGCCCCGCTCTGGCTAGAGAGGCAATTAATGGGAAGGTGGTATAGCAGAGTCGAGGGCGCTCAATCCACTGAGTAGGTAAAATTGAGGGCGCAGTGAGAAAGAACACTTACGAGAAGGTGTTGTCACAGAACTGGAGCCCATTCTGGCTCGGGAGGCAACTAATGGTTAATTAGTTTGGCAGGGTCGAGGGCACTCGATCCAATGTATGTGTCCACTCAAAGGTTCCTGGAAGGGGGAAATAAGGGGAGGCCAGTAAGTAGCGGAAAGAGGACGAATTGCGCATACATTGGGAAAAGCAGCAGTCTGGTAAACCACTTACGTATGTTACGCAAATGCCCAGAAACGGAACCCCATTCTGGCCCTTGAGGCAATAGGAGAAGGTTAAGCAAATGTGGCAGGGTCGAGGGACCTGCTGCCTGGGTCCCAAATGGGGATACCTGGAGAAAAGAGCCAAAAGGGAGGAGAGTGGGAATAGGGGGCGAAAAAAGGGCGGGAAGAGAAGGGCCTAGAATAGTTAGGTTTTTTTATTTTTATTTTAAATGTTTTAAAATATATTTATATTATTTCCTTTATTATTTTTCTTTTTCAAATTTTATTGGAGGCGCGCACCCAAAGCATACCTTTCTCAAACACTGTGCGGAACCTAGCTGCTATTTGAGGATTGTTGTATAGGATCCGCGTAGGGTGTGCAACAGGTACGTATTTTCCTGCGTGATTGCTATGCGACCAGTGCGCGACTCCTGGTGTATACGCAACATGTACGTATTACGCTACGCAACGTTCATGCGGTTCCGCGTGATGTCATATACGTATTGGACGCAGTGGGGGTGCGACTCCCTCAATTTTCTTTAGGTCTAAAAAGATATATGTATGTATTAAATATAAATATTAGGGAAGACATCATCTAATGTGATTATAAAAATTATATACTTTTACTCTTAATAAACCTATATTACGTTTAAATACAATTACGCGAAGTTGCATTGGGTGCTAGCTGCGTGTGCACACCCTACGCGGATCCCATGTGACCAGAAAAAAAGAGATTTAATAGATTCATAACACTTCCTATTCTAAGTATTGAAGGACCCCACCCTTTTCAATCACTCTTCTTACACCTTCCTTGGGAGAAGATCTGTCTTGATAAGAACCTCGGGGCATATTATCAAGGGGGTTTATCTCCGCTTTTTTGCCTTTAAAAGCCAAGAAAGCGGAGATAAAACGATCTCCCTATTACCTAGCTGTCGCTAACACCAGTAAGCGACAGCTAGTAGGAGATAGCGACCATCTTGGGCCCCACTTTGCATGTCAGTGATATTTATCACTAATGACATGCAAAGTGGGCGTGCGAAGATGTTAGCGACTGAAAACAGTTGCTAACATTGCTATCTCCTATTACCAACTTTTGGAGATATTCGCGCTAAGCGCGAATATCTCCAAAAGCTAACACCTGCCCTGAGCAGTTCTTAGCCATGTTATCCAATGGGAGGTGGATAACATGGCTAAGAGCATTAGCTCGGTAATGCATGAATATCGCGGACTTTTCAGCGATATTCATGCATTGCGGCGATTTTTATCGCATTTGCGATAAACCTTGGTCTCCATTGTGTGGAAAATTTTCAGCTATCCAAAGGGACTTAAAAAAGTCAACGCCACAAAAGTAACATGCAAAATTTGCAAAGCTGTATTATCTCTTGGATAGCCCAATAAAAAGTATTCTTGTGGCAAACAAGCATGCTGAAGCACTTGCAAAGTTTACATCCAGTAAACCTAGCCAGAGAGGAGTGCAGAAGACTGCAGGAGAGTGTACCCTCACCACCGCAAGTTCCTATCATTTCTGGGGCATCCACTTCAACATCCAATCTGGACATAAGTCCCAAATTGGCTAACACAAAAATACATTGCGTGAAATGTAATAGATTCCTGTGCTATGGGGAGCAGTCTGTTGATTTAGTTTGTAGGGCACTTGACCATCACTGTTAGAGGTTATTTGTTTGCCCTAAAGTCCATTTTTTTTGTCCTGTTGACTTTTTGTTCCTGTTAAAAAAAGCAAAAAAAACAGAAAATCGTTCAAAAAATCAAAACAAATTTATAAAACTACAAAAAGAAAAAAAATCTTTTCAGAACTAACTACTCTGGTTAAAAAAAGCTACATTTGTTTGCTAGTATGTGAAAGTTTAGATGAATGTATGTGTAGTGCATAATTGACTGAAAAGATGCATTTGTGGTGTATGGTGAATGTATAAGTGCGGAACTATACGGAAGTGCTGCAGCATGACACTGTAAGGTCTTTAGCTACAGCGTGCTGTGGTACTTCCGAAGCACAGGGATGCATATACGTCCATAAATATGTTGTAAGTCTATGCTTCCCTCGGCACTGCTACTTAAACTACAGCCATGTGGTGACACAGGCACCCTTGCACCATGTGGCAAGGATATCTGTGTCATGTGGAGTTTGTTTTTGTGCAAAAAGAAACACCTTCCTGCACAAAAACAATCAGTGAATGCATTTGCTACATCAATTGGAAGATGGTGCAGCATTCACACACATTTCTGATAAATCTGGTGATGTGTCTTTTTTTATGAGTGTTTTGTGCAAACACGCACAGCAACACCTATAGAATGCCCTTTCAACACAAAGTAATGTGTATGATGAGGTCGTATTTACATGGAGAAGAAAAGGTACACAGAGCACCTTTTCCTCTCCTTGTAAATATTTAAGAGTTTTTTGCGCTATCACTATGTTACAAAAAGTGACATATTGGTTGCTGAGGATGCTTTCTACACATATCTGGTGGGTTAGTTGCCCCCAGTAACACTCAGTATTCATGTTAACTTCATCCAGTAACTTAACGCCCACAAAGCATCTTTCCACACATATCTTTTCCATTCATCTCCCCTTTCTTCACCTGTGTGCAAACACAGGCCGTTGTGCATTTGAACACTTAGTTAAACTTACCTTCACTGTAATAGAATTATATTTTAGAATTAGGATCTGTGAAAGAGAAGACAAAATACAGTTATAATATATAATATTATATTGTTTACAATACAGCATCATTTTTATATTTTACAAATAATTTTCTTTGCCTTTTTTGCTGTTCTCAGAATATATTGAATTTCACTAGAAAAAGTGATTTCAATTGTACAGCGGGCAATAAAAAACAATCAATAAGATTTTTTTTAAAACCAAGACTACAGCCTCAATAGCATACCATATAATGGAAATCACACATATATAAAATGCTTACTCCTAAGAAAAATTTCCAACTTAAATGTATATACACTGTAAATGTTGTTGTTTAAAAATATACACTGAGGGAAAGTGCAACAAAAAGTCCTTAATTCAAATATTAACTTTTCCTCTAGGCCAAATAGTATTCTTGAAATCCTTTATATTGAAATTGTCCAATAGTAATCGTATTAATACATATTAATAAATTCCTCAGAGGCTGGCTTATGTTCCTAAAACTTTGGCTTTAAAAGTATTAGGTAGAAATTTGGTAATTCGCTCAGCAAACGTTGTTTAAAAACCAACTGAGCATCATTACAATATGTCCAGCCTTTATCAGATTTTAAATAGGCAGTGTAATGTCCAGATGTTGTGGAAGGACCATCATGGAAAATTTTTGCTACTGTTACAAAAGTCCTTCCTGATATTGATAGTTGACTTGCTACTAAATGTTTTATTAAAGTGTCTAATTTTCTTTTATCAGCTGTACTATGTTGCATCATTAAAATTATTTATTGTCCATATCTTTGTATAAAAAATGTTGATAACATTTCTGATTCTGATTTGCATTGGCTACACTCCATGTTTTTATCTGCTGTTTTAACTAGTTTATTGTAAGAGACTCTTTTATAGTCTGGTAATGTCAAATATGTCTATGTTAGTGCTACATATAGACATACAATTTTCACAATGAATTTCCCATTTATAACAAAGGCCAAAAAGATTTTAAATTTCTATGCCTTCATTTTCGAATATGATAAGCATATACATTAGAAATTCCTGAGCATCTTGTGGGATATTCGTCGTAAATTGTGTAGAACCAGAACAGGCATCCGAAAGATTACGAATATCACAAACTCTTTTTAATTTACTTTTATCAGTTCTCAATTTTTCATAAACCCAATGCAACAAGAAACAAAATCTTTTTTCCCGATTCTCCATAATTTGCTGTTGCAAAACGTCTAGAAAAAAACAACATTGATCACTACATTAGCATAGCAGTTGACACCTGAACTATTTTCAAACTGATAACCAACAATTTCTTCAACATTTTTTTTTCTTTTTGCTTGCATTGACATTATCTTGTTTTTTTTCCTTTTCTATATCTTCACTACAGTTATTGTCATACCTTCTTTTTCGACCAACTACACACTTTTTAAATACAGGATATTGACATAAATTGGGACCTATTATACTCTTTTACACAGTTTGCATCTGCAGTAACCTTTGTGTCATCAAAATCAATCAAAAACAAACCAGATAAAGTTCTGACTCGCAACAAAGCAACATATGCCATACCCTCTTTAAACACGGTACTTCGAATGTTCACCAAAGCACAGTCTATACTTAAACCTTGAGATTTGTGATTAGTCACTGCATATGCCAGAGAAACTGGAAACTGTTTTTTACGGACATATAAATCTTTAACAAGAAAATAACTAACTGAACAACAACCAATTTGTTTCACTTCTTCAATCTGATAAACTTTGCCCATTGCTCCATTAACTAAACCTTTTTCTACATCCAAATGATGCCTTAAAATGACTCAACAGTTTCTACATGCATATAGATTCTTTTCTAAACCAGCAGTTTTAGATATTGATTTTTCTAAAGAATTCAATTTTGTTTTCAACTTTTATGTCAAAATAAAAGTGATTCTTTCATGCTCTATTTTATCAATGGCTTCCATTTTTATTATTTATATTATTATATAGAACACTCAAGCAGTGTTGGCATTAAGAAGATTACAGATTTGTTTTCTGCAATTTTCATATATATTTTCTCAGGTACTATATTTTCATTTGTAAATAAATTGGAGAGTAACTGAACCTGTAAAGCTTGTTTGCCATGTTCTGTCAGTACCCCAATTCTTATATCTTGAAGAATAGTTCCATAATCAACATCATTTGCCTGTTGCATATTTGTAATGAGTTATTTGTATTCGAAATATGACCAAATGTTAACATTTCCAACACTACCCAGAGACTTTCTGGTGTCTTAATGCGCAAGTGTTTTAAATACTGGTTGTCCTTTTACAGAAGTAAGTTGCAGTTGATCTCCAAAAACTATGACATGTTTTCCTCCAAATAACACAGCGTCCTCTGTTTTAAGGATTTGCTACATTCTTAATTTTACAAAAGCAAACTTTAAGGGGTCCATTATGATATCGAGCGGATTGCCTCCGCCAGGCTAGCGGTAGCCAACTCCAGCCTGGCGGAGGCAATCCGCCCGATATCATAACCAGATTTCCCCCCGCCATATTAGGATGGCGGGGGGGACCACGGCGGACGAAAAGACCGTCCGCCGCTTTTCCGCCCCGGTCGCCTTGCGGCCGGGGCGGAAGAGGAATAATATGGTGGCGGTGTCTAATAGACACCGCCAGCCATATTATGATGTCTGGTTTACAATGCCTTTCCGCGGCATGGATGCTGCCACGGAAAGGCATGCGGTCTTCACTCTGGGAGCCCCCTGCGGGCCCCCAGAGTAAAGCACAGGTGGGGGTGCACATGGGGGGTACCTGTGGTACCCCCCTTCATTGTCATTTGCAAAGTGGCAGGCAACGCGCGGTGCCTGCCGCTTTGTAAATGACAATGTGAAAGTGTATTTTCAGCATTGTGGCGGGCGGTGGAGAGAGCACTGCCCGCCACAATGCTGAAAATACAGGATGTGCCTGCCACTGTGGCGGGCACATCCTAATAGCACCTCCAGGACCCTGCCCTTATGGCGGGCGGTCCCGATTTACGATGGGATGACGGGCGGGCAAAGTCCGCCCGTCATCCTAATGAGGCCCTAAGTTTGAGACCGTGCTTACCTCATCAATAATCAGAAGTTTCATTTTCTTCAGCACTCTTGAAACTTCACAACAAGCTTCTCCCGATAGCTTGTGATATTCCAATTTGTCTTTGTGCTCCACAGGTAGCATCAGTAAACAATGTAATGTAATTCCTTTAATGTTGTGTGCTGCCAACCCAGTTGGAGCAGTTACAACACATGACAAATGTGACCCAGTTGTTTTCTGGAGATAACTGGGGATTACTTTAATTAAGAAACTTTTTCCTGTTCTATCTTGTCCACTCACATACATTGGGATAGGTTGAAATGATGTGCATTCTTTCTTTTCATGAAGAAATCCATGATCAATCTGCTGCTTCACTTGCTGATATATTTCATTCTGTTCAACATTTAGTTGTTTTTCCAAGTTTGCTAAGTCCATTACATCTTCTTGAGCTTGATGCATTGCTGTTTCCACCTCATTCATGGTCATTGCTGCTTCATTTTCAACAATTGGTTGTTCTAGTGGATCTTGACTCAGCGGAGCAGAACTTTGACTATCTTGAAAACTGTCTCTAACAATCTCAGCTGAAATAGTAGCTTCTTGATCAATTTAATCATTCAACATTTTCACATGATTTTAAAAAACAGTGCATTGTATGGTATCTTTACAAGCATTGAAGGAATCTTCATAGCTCTGAAATTCTCCAAGTAATTCCAATTCTGAACACCAAGGTTTGAACAGTTGCAAAAGGGCTAAATAGTAAAATTCCTTTTATCAGCAGTGTCACAACTCAGCTTCCTGTGATTAAAGAAATGTCCTTTTGTTTGTTTCACCAAACATCCTTCAGAACCAATAACTCCATATTTTCTATCATTGATGTTCTCTGTAGTATGCCGTTTAAAAGTGTGGTTTTGCAGCATTTAATAAAGTCACATGTTCTCAAGATGATGACTTCTGTTTGGGTAATATGTGTCCAACATATTTGTTTTCAAAATATCTTTACTTTCTGGATCTTTTTCAGCTAAATATTCAATTTCTTGTACAGATTTAAGCACTCGATTTTGCATTGCAGCAAGACCGAGACTCACCCAAATGATTCTTCTCGATTTGGAGTATAGACTTGCAGATGATAACCGATCTGAGCATTCATACGCTCCGATTTCTCGATGGGATAACCTCTTCAAAGTAAAACTGTATAATTTCTTACTTAGACTCTTCTCATGAGATATCTCTTCCCACATTGCTTGCTGTATGTTGTTCCTCATGAGGCGGAAAGCCGGGAGGTTTTGTTGTGTACTTACGTGTCTGGCTCATTCAGAACATCAATTTCACTTTCCTGTTTTAACTCGCCGCATTTTAGATTACTTATTTTGCACCTTTAGGGGAAACATTGCCCTTTGAATTTCGCTCGCACTTACCTCTTTGTAAATTCGCTGCATTTTAGAATACTTAATTTGCACTTTACTCTGAGGAGTTACTGCACCCTGAATTTACCTACCCCAGACCTCCAGGTAGTAGCTGACCCCGTGCCCCGCATTTGCTGCTGGATTTCCCGGTGCTCGGACGATTTTGGCGCTGAGTCACACGGAACCGGAGCACAGCGGCAGCCATCTTGAGGGTAGTTAGAAGCAGCAGCGCTCTAGTCCACAGCACATAAAAGAGCCCTCAACTAAGCTTGTGTCTTTCTGTATGTTGTTCCTCCTGAGGCGGAAAGCCGGGAGGTTGTGTTGTGTACTTGTGTGTCTGGCTCATTTAGAAAATTGATTTCACTTTCCTCTTTTAACTCGCCGCATTTTAGATTACTTATTTTGCACCTTTAGAGGAAACATTGCACTTTGAATTTCGCTCGCACTTACCTCTTTGTAAATTCTCTGCATTTTAGAATACTTAATTTGCACTTTACTCTGAGGAATTACTGCACCCTGATTTTACCTACCCCAGACCTCCAGGCAGTAGCTGACCCCGTGCCCCGCATTTGCTGCTGGATTTCCCGGTGCTCGGCTGATTTTGGCGCTGAGTCACACGGACCCGGAGCACAGCGGCCGCCATCTTGAGGGTAGTTAGAAGCAGCAGCGCTCTAGTCCACAACGCATAAAAGATCCCTCAACTAAGCTCGTGTCTTGCTGTATGTTGTTCCTCCTGAGGCGGAAAGCCGGGAGGTTGTGTTATGTACTTGCGTGTCTGGCTCATTTAGAAAATCGATTTCACTTTCCTCTTTTAACTCGCCGCATTTTAGATTACTTATTTTGCACCTTTAGAGGAAACATTGCACTTTGAATTTTGCTCGCACTTACCTCTTTGTAAATTCGCCGCATTTTAGAATACTTAATTTGCACTTTACTCTGAGGAATTACTGCACCCTGATTTTACCTACACCAGACCTCCAGGCAGTAGCTGACCCCGTGCCCCACATTTGCTGCTGGATTTCCCGGTGCTCGGCCGATTTTGGCGCTGAGTCACACGAACCCGGAGCACAGCGGCCGCCATCTTGAGGGTAGTTAGAAGCAGCAGCGCTCTAGTCCACAGCGCATAAAAGAACCAGACATGCCTCCGCGTAGCGGACACGTGCAGTGGACGTGCCGGACCTGCGCCGGAGTGGCGCCAGAGTTCTGCCCATCTGCGCCCATCCGCGCCTGTTCGTCGCCCTTCGCCCAGGCCCCTGGAGAAACCAAGAAAGGTGAATATAGGTATTCTAGACATCATTTACTAGCTCTCAATTGTCTGGAAAGTAGCTGCCCCAAACTTAACCTTTCATGGAGTAAAACTTACCCTGCCTGTTCCTGCGGCTTTACCCTATCAACGCCCTTACTATCATCGTCCTGCACAAGAGCCCAATTGCAACATATTAGGATGGGCCAACTGAATGTCAGGTCCATGCAGAAACACCATCTGGAAATTCATGACTTACTGTCCAATTACTCCTTAGACATTTTATTCCTAACAGAAACATGGCAGAAGGACGATATGGATTCAGTGGTCAACCTAGCTACCCCCAAGGGTTATACAACGTATACCCTAAAGAGACACACCAGAGGTGGTGGAATAGCAATGATGGCTAAATCCCATCTCACTTGCACTTTCACTAGATTGGAAATTGAAGATTGTGAATGTGCCCGTTACAATATCAAAATTAACCCCCAACTCACCCTTGTAGGTCTTCTAATCTACAGACCTCCGGGAGCTAACGCAAACTTCCATACTATCTCTTCTTGAGAATGTATGCTCCATGGTTACCGGAACTGCCAACTTCTCTATCATTGGGGACTTGAATATCCATCTTGATAGTACCACCGATAATAAAATCAATACCTTATTAGCTGACCTAGCCGCCTTACAGCTCTGCCAACTGGTGATTGGCCCCACGCATAGTGGCAGGCACCTTCTAGACCCGATCTTCTCCAACCTTACCGAAATGAATGTAGAATCCCCTATTCCCATGACTTGGACAGACCACTATTTAGTGATTATGGTACTATCCATTGGCAGTGACTCACACATCAGTCCTACTCAGCAGGTCAGGAAAAGACCATGGAAAAAAACTCTGTCTTGAGGAATTCCACGCTCTTCTCACTATGAACCCTCCTATTCTTAGTGAGGACCCTAATTCAGGGTATGACAGTCTTTGCGACTGGATCAATAGAGCATTAGATACTTTAATTCCAGCAAAGTGGATAAAGTTGCGACTTCACAAATCCAGCCCATGGTTTAACGTTGAGCTTACTCTTCAAAGAAAGGAATTAAAAATAGCAGAACGTAGATGGAGAAGGGATTATGACCCTAAGCTCAAGATCCTATATGTCCAGCTTCAGAAAAGTTACCATCGTAACATATGTAGGATCGGGGCAACATATTACGCCGCTGAAATCCACAATAGCCAGAACGCTTCCAAAACAATTTTTAGAATTTTAAAAGAGCTCAGTGCTAAAAAAACAGTAAGACATCCCAATACCTCACCCGCATTATGTGATAACTTGGCCACCTTTTTCATGGACAAAATCAAGAAAATTTACAACTCCTTTCCGACTACCTTCCAACTCACTCCCACTGTAGATCCTAACAGACCCAAACTTTCCGTCATTCCGGCACTTAGTCACAAAAACTTCTTAACACTATGTAACAAAATTAAATCTGGCTCACCTACAGATCTCTGAAACCTGAACAATTCAGAGAAGCTGGAGAGATAATACTAGGCCTACTTAGAGACATTATCAACTTGTCCTTTCTCACGGCCAATCTTCCCGCCAGCTGGAAGCAAGCATGGGTTTCTCCTGTTATAAAAAAGCCCACACTTGACCCTAACTTACCTGAAAACCTCAGGCCCATCTCTCTACTTCCTTGGCCAGCAAAAGTGGCGGAAGCCCATGTTAATTCCATCTTGACCAACTTTTTGGTGTCCAATTCCATTCTAGACAGATCTCAACATGGCTTCCGGGCCGGGCACAGTACCGAAACATCCCTCCTGAGTGTTACTGAACATCTTCGGACTATACTAGACTCAGGAGGAGCGGCAGCACTGATTCTTTTAGATCTCAGTGCTTCCTTTGACACTGTTTCCCATAAGGTGCTGCTGTCCAGACTAGAGGAAGTAGGGGTATCTGATCAGGGCCTTAGCTGGTTCAAGGCCTTTTTGTCAGACAGATCCTTTAGGGTCTCCACTCCACCATATCTCTCCAAGGAATGTTCCATTGAACAGGGAGTACCCCAGGGGTCTGCTCTCAGCCCCACCTTGTTTAATGTTTATGTCCTTCCATTGGCAACGGTAGCCAGGAAGTGCGGGCTTTCACTTGTGTCCTATGCCGACGATACCCAGCTGGTGGTAGCACTAAAAGACGAGAGAGGCTTGAGCGCGCAGAATTTTAAACAGTCTCTCGCAGATATCACTAGCTGGATGTCATCAAACTACCTCCAACTTAACGCCGGCAAAACGGAAGTTCTGCTATTTGGTAAAGACACAACGGCTTGGGGAAATTATTGGTGGCCAGAGATTCTGGACCAACCACCTGTGCCAAAAAATGTGGTAAAAAATATACGAGTATGGATAGATTCTGCTCTGAATTATGTCCATCATACTAAAAAAGTAGCGGCTACGTGCTTTGGCATCTTACGAAACCTACGACCCATTTTAAAATATTTTGACCACCATACTTGCCAACTGGTGGTACAATCAGCTATTCTCTCGCGATTGGACTACGCTGGCTCCTTGCTGCTAGGAGCTAACGTAGCCGAGAAAGCTAGATTGCAGCGAGTCCAAAATACCGCCACAAGAGCCCTGACTGGTCTTCCCCGCCACAAATCTGTCACTTCTACCCTCAGGCGTCTACATTGGCTCCCTGTAGAAAAGAGGATTCATTTTAAAACCCTGTGCCTTGCTTTTAAAATTCTGAAACTTGCGTCCCCCCCATGCTGTGCCCCCTCCTTTCATCTTACGTTCCTTGACGCTCTCTACGGTCAGAGGGACAGAATCTGGCCACAATACCTTACATCAAATTGAGTCAGATGGGCGGTCGCTCATTCAGATACCTTGCAGCAAAGCTTTGGAATGAACTTCCAGCTCAGGTTCGTGGGATGAAGGATCTCTTACCCTTCATGAAAGCTATCAAAACTCTCCTCTTCTGTTAGTTATGTTATATCACCTATATTCTGCATCTTCAGCAACCTCCTTTGGACATAGACAGCTAGCGCCGGGACGCCCCTTGGCTGCGGCAGCCATGCGCTATATAAACACCTATAACATAACATAACATAACATCTCTTTCAATTCCATCTTTTCTGATGTTGTAATGTAGGATTTTACATATCGAGCAACAGCAATGGAATTGTCCGCAAAGCACTGAATATCCATGTTAGCATTCGACCTGGACAGAATAACCGGATTGTAATCATTTACGTATTTTGATTCTTCGCTTCTTCTCAAAATGAAGTATTTTTTAGAGACTTTCTTGTGATGGTATGTTGCATAGCTGACATAAAACTGTTCACTCTTCCTTTGGATATTACAGGACGTGGAAATGCAAAACAACATTTGGTATAGAACTTATCCTTAGACTGTACTTTTGTCGACAATATTTTCCACATCGATGACTTTGGAATTGTAGGATTTGTTGTCTTAAATTGTTTTCTTCCGTGCTTTTGGGTATAGCACATGTAGCATATTCATCAATAAAAGACAAAACAGTATCCTCCGAATCTGTTCCGAATTTGGAGGCATCCTTGATCCATAACAGCTTATGTAAATGAGGAGCACCTCTTGCTTGATACTCCTTTCTCCAAAAGAAATCCACAACTTCTCCAAGAGGAGGATTTTTTTATTGCGAATAAAATACATCATAGCTTCAAATCTATGATTGAAATACCTGCATACATTAACAGGACCTAAAGAGCACAATTCTCCTGGTGTCTTGTATTCAATGTTTTTTTATATTGGAATTTGTCTCTCGAAGAAATTCAAGTAAATCATCCCACGCATACTCAGCACAGCTTAGGGTAAGGAACCATGTAGGAGTTCCTAAGTTCCTTTGCATACATTTAGGTTCTCCATGATGATGGTACCAATCTTCATTAGCCCCACGCTGACATGCCATTGGATTTATTAGCTGAGATTCTAAATGATCATCTCTCTGGTGCACTTTAGCCATGAAATCCTTTGCAGAAACATTTTGCATACAATCTTGTTGTCCGATATTCAGATGCAGGAATCTGCACAGGTCGTTCATCATATCTTCCTCCTTTTCCTAATGGGAACAACTGTGGAAAACAACGAGCTTCCAAGCTTTCTTCCCGTACACTCATGGGACTTCCCTTTGGTTTTTTCTTTTGGAATAACTCAATAGTATTCCCCATCACTTCTTTTGAATGAAGTGGATGTACACTGTAATGTTCATAGATTTCTTCACTTCTTGACATGTCCACTTTTTCAATTTGTCCACTTGTTGTTTCAGTATCTTCTGCTAAAAGTATTTCTTCTTCTCTCATATACACATTTTTATAGTACTCATTTCTTTTTATCAAATGCAAAGTTGCCTTTTGGACTTTCCTAACATTCGCTAACTCCTGACAGATTTTCTTACTTTTAGTAGGCACGTCATCAACTAGAAAGACCAGTGGTTCATTTTTAACACACTGTACACCAATAGTTTCAACATTTGTCGTTAAATCTAGAGGTAAATATTCAACTCTTCCTTTTAATACTCTCAGTAAATATGAAGGAGGCAATTTACCTGTTTTAGGCTTCATGCGAACAATAACCTGAAATGGGTGTACACATTGAATGAGAATAGACTCTTAGGTATTTAAATCTATCTGCTCTGGAGGAATAGCAACTGACTCTAGAATATTATGGATAGCTCTAGCGGGCATTTTATTCTCATCTAATTTGTTAGAACAATATTTACAAATACGCTGATCAGAATCCAAATCAAAACAATTCTCTACCAACAAATAAGTTGCAAATTCCTTCCACTTATCATTATTTTCTCTTTCACTTTTTAAATATAGATCGACAGTCCTAGTCTGATTTTTATAGTGAGTTCGTCGACAACAAATACAAGAATAATTTGGCCTTTCACCTGAAATCACCTTAAACTTTGAAATTTGTTCTTCAACATTTTTTGTAGTAATATGTTGCACATTCTCTTCAACATTTTCTTCTAATGATATCTCAGTTTCAGCACTCCCTTGTTCAGGACCAAAGTAACAAAACTCAATTTAATCAAAAACCTTCTTCACATCTGATACTGACCCATGCAAAAAGAGCACTGCCCAACTCATTTAATTTTATTGCTGGGCTTTTTGCATAATACAATCTTCTAACTAACTTCCACATTTGAGAATGATGTACTGCTAACATCGGGAAATGATGAAAAACACTTTCACATACTTTCCTAGAAACACAAATCAGAGAATGACCTTGCAAACCAGCATTTGTTCTCACTCTGCAAGGGTCTAGTCCTTGCAACATCTTAATGTTTTGTTTAACACTTTTTTTTACTATTTTCTCGTAAGAAATTGCATAAAATATCAATAGATTCTTGTTGTACACCACAAATACTACTGCAATCCCAAGTGTACACTGGGGCTTGAGGACATCTGCCTAGAACTTCATTAGCTATCACTTCTTCTGCAATTCTGGGAACGATCTTCTCTTTCTCAATTGGACAACCATTTCTAACCTCATAAGCTGGACCACTGGTATCAACTGCATGCAATAAATCATTGGTCTGAAAATAACTCCGTTCATTAAAGAAAGGTTCTGAATTTGAACTGTGTTTCCATTCACCCCAAAAAAATCACAAAAATAGGTTCTGTTAATTACTCTTTTCCTCTTACTTTTGGCCTTCATTAAATGGATCAGTTTATATAGTGATTACATTTTGTTTAAAACTAAAATGAATAGTTTCCTTTTTACTTCAAAAGCCTTTTCAACAATGTCTTCAATATGCTTCTTCTTTTTATAAAATAGTGCTTTTTTCTATATTTCTTCATATCTTTGAGCAAATTATGTGGTACATTTTATTTGCGTATTTCTTCATACTGAATTTGTCTTCTGTTACCATAAGTCGTATCTTTTGACTGTACATTGGCTTTTTTTCCTTTCCTGTTATTTTGAATATTTTTTCGACTTGAAGCATTGTCAGTAGTTTCAACATTCTGAACATTGTTTCTTGGCCTAGAAAGTTTCTTAATGAATTCCTTGGTTTACTTACCGGAAGACTTCTTCTTTTTAGCCACATGTTGTTGGTCATCCAATTCTTGTTGTTGAGTTTTCTTCAAGTAGCTTTCCTTTAGCTCTATGTTTCCCTATCTTGGTTTTTCAGGCATCATAACTTTATTTTAATGTTGATAAACAACATCTGTAAAAAATAAACATACATAAATGTATATTAATAACTTTGTAACTTATACTTTTCTATTACTATACAAACACATTCTATATAAAAATCATTTAACCACTTTCTTCTCTCATCACTTTTTGAAATTGTAATTCAAGGTGAATACATAACTGTATAGGACAGGGGTCTCCAACCGGTCGATCGCGAGCTACCGATCGCTAGCCAAGACCCTGCGAGTAGCTCGCGCTGTGTGGTGCTGAATTTAGTAGCCCTTTAGTGTTATTTGGGCTATTAGGTCGTTTTCAGGGTCCGATGCCTGCCCTCACCCAATCCAGCTGCTCAGATTTGCTTGAGCTTAGCTGGGCTGGGGCGGGCCGAAGAGGATGACGTTCCTCTACTTCCTACGACGTTATCCACGTCTTGTGACCATCTCTGAGCACCCCCGCCATTTCTTCACTGGCACCGCGCTGTTGAGTCACAAGTGCTATGGGTGCCAGTGCGGAGCTGCAGCAGGCGTGGCAAGGCAGAGCAACTTTTTTGCAGGTCGCACAAGCAGTAGAACTGCCGGGACGTGCGCCATCTGCCCTTCTCAGTACAGTCTGCCACCTCACATTAATTTCCACAGAGCAGCAGGTAAGCCGTGTCGAGAGGCCTCTCAAGGTTTTAACACGATTAGTTACTTTTTGTGCAGGGATACCAATTTTGAAAACCCGTAGTAGCGTTATGATTCTTAAATGAAAAAAACATATTTCAGAATGTTTGTCAGGCCTGGTTTATGTTTCCGAGTCAGACACTGCCCAGTGTTGGCCCCCCACACTCCTCTCAAGTTGCTGAATGGCGCCCTTGTGGGTAGGCTTCTCTGAGGTATTTCAAAGTGCGCAATCTGATTCTTTGTTCAGCTTTGTATAATGTTGGTTTTCCGAGGGAAGAATATTTCTCCGGTGATTTATAGACTGTTTGTGGCATTTAAGTTCTTGATAGCCAAAGCGGGCATATCATTCAGAATCAGGATGCCTAATTTTGGAATTTGTAAAAAAGGAAGGGGTTTGGCCCTGAGGGTTAGAGGGTAGGTAGGGCCAGAAATTGTAAAAATAGAGAAAATTGTACCTAGGCCTCTAGTTATTTCTGCACATTATTTGTGTGAAACAAGATAAACACACCTTTTTAGGTTTATCCTGGCAATTAATCAGGCCTTTTCTTTATTCAATTTTAAAGTTTTGATCGTGAATTTGGCAAAGAAAGAAAACATTATCAACTAGACAGTGTGCCAAATGACTATACTGTTACGTAAACAACAACATGAATTGTACAATATAAACACAAAACATAAATTATGCATTATAAAAATAATCACATGTTGAGCAACTCAATACATTTACAAACAGAATTGATTACAATAAAAAAACATTGGTATATAAATGATTGAATATCCCTATTCAGTTCATACAAGGGTGAATAGACCCAGCCCCAATAGTTTAATGTCTCTAGTTGGGTAAGGAATTAAATGCCTTTGTAGGAGTAAATGCCGTTGCTGACGCGCTTCGAGTCCTGGTTTTTCATTTACAGGACTCTCTTCAGGGCGGGATTAATCATTTCCATGGGAAACTTCATTTTGCCAAAATTGGCGCTGTCCTACTTAATGTCATGCAAGCTGTGGGCACCCGTCTTCTCGAGTTCTGTCTGGGTGATGTATCTTTTGTTTAATCACCAAAACATGATGTTGAAATAATGACTTCCAGGGCGTGTGCGTTTCTTGTGGGAACTGCAATAAATGTCACAGAATCTTAGCGTTGCATGTTTAAAGCTATTAAATGTTTGTCTATCGTATGAAGTGTATAATTACTGTTGTCTTTCACAGGAGAGATAAGCCGATACACGGCTCAACTATGGTTTCGCAGCACAAATTTTGCCGATACACGGCATGATAATTGTTATCACAGGTTAATGATTGTTAAGGTTATTGAGTAATTAACAATCACCAGAAATAATACTATTAATGTGTATCTGTGGCATTGTTAAGCAATGTTAAGGATTGTTTTTACTTTGTCAAGATGGCGGCCAAAAACAATCGCCCGAGTCCCTCCTTGACTTTGTTGACACATCAACATCATGTGACTTGTGTAACAACCAATAGCTTAAGAGAGAATGTTTCAATGGCGGCTTTTATGAAATACGAGACTAAGCCATAGGCGAAACGCGTCTTTTTCATGTTTGCGTCCATGGACGTTTGAAAATTAACCCATTTTTGTTGCAGTAAGCCCTGTGAGTGCCTTTTCCTGTTTCGAATGGTGGGAAAAATGAGCGTAATATGTACTCGGCTGCACCGCCGCGTTTAAGGCACCCGTTCTTCAAGTGCGCCGTGAGGAGGTGTAAGCAGAGCAAAAAAAAGAAAAAAATATATATATATATATATATATATATATATATATATATATATATATATATATATATAATATATATATATATTTTTTTTGGGACAAAGCTGGAATAGCAAAACGCGTCTGTCTGTCGGTGGTGAGGGGTTTGTAATAAATTATCGAAGAACTGGATACCTGGAAAGGGGCAACCACTCGGTCCCCCCGAACGTATGGTTGGGTGCCACGATAACCCCGGGAAACCATTTTGGGCGGGGGTTGTGGCTCGGCTGGTATGCCCGAAGTGGCGTAGCCGGGGCGCGCCTTTTCCCGCCCAAGAAGGGTTGTCCTAGACGCCTATACAGAAGACCACGTCCAGTAGGCGTACCGAGGGAGGGTACACGCCCCCCGCAGAAGAATAAATAGAGCGGGAATCTGAAGAAGCGTCCTCTTGTTCCTGTGCTCTGAAGGCTGCACCCACTCGTTGCTCGTGAGCCCTCGACGGAACAAGCGGCAATTTTGAGAACTTGTAATCTTGTTGTTTCTCTTTCAGTTATTTGGAGTACGGAGGATCCAGGACCTCGTTAATCGACTAAGAGCGGAATACTCGAAACCATGGCTGGCAAGAAGGCAGGAAAGGGTTCCGAGATGGAGAAGGTATTGCGCCTATTGTCGAACCGGATGGCTGGCATGGACCGAAAACTCGGAAAAGTTGATTCGATCGGTCGAGGTTTGTCGGAGGTTAAAAAACAGTTGGCGGCTCTGAGCAACTCAGGTCGCCCTAAGAAGGTAATAGGCCCGGCCTTGCCGGGAGTCGTCCCCGATGGTAAGGGGAAGCGGATCAAGAGGAGGGCGGTTTCAGGGGAGGTCCCGGTTCCAGAGGTACCCCCAGTCGCCCCCGTCACGCCGGCAGACATCCCGGTACCAGGCCCAGATATAGGTTTGCTGATCCCGGTTGTAATTACTCCCGCTAATGATGATGAGATGCCTCCCGAATTGGCCATCCAGTTGGCGGCGGTGTTGCCATGGCTCAAGAAAAAAGCAGGGGAAGCAGTGGCCGCGGGAGACCCGGCCGAGGAGGCCAGACTAATAATCGAGCAATTGCGGCAGTCGAGAGAGGCCGCAACAGCGAATGTTCCTCTTGTTTCCCCACAGGTGGCACCGGGAGGACCTGCAGTTGGTCGGGAGAAGGCGGCGTAAACAACGGCCAAACCTGGTAAGCTCGCATTGCCAATGGCGGGGGAGGGTTCATTACCCTCGAGGCGGGAATGGGTGGCACAGCACATCCCTATGGCCACGAAAGAATTAATATGGGGAGACAAATATGTTAACATGTTTTCATTATTGACTGACCATCGCGAGATGGAATATGCTAAAACCCAGAAGGATTTATGGCACCCGAGCGTGTGGCGCGCCAAGATGGCGGAATTCAGGGTTGTTGAGACAGTAACGAACTGGGTTAAGGCCTTTTCTATATTTATTGCAGTCATGGGGGAACGAAAACCTGAACTAATGACCGAGTTAACTTGCTATCAAAATCGGATTATGGATTTTTATTCAATGTATGAGGGGGATGAATGGAAAGGTTATGATATGAAATTTCGAAAAGCGAAAGAGTTCGATGCTACTTTGACTTGGGATTGCCTGGACTCGGTGTCATGGCACAAACAGCTCTTGCCAGGGGCGGCAGGTACGTCCTCGCCAGGCGGGAGCGGGTCAGCGTTCATCCGCCAAAATCCCGCTGTACCCTTTCGAGCGGGCGCCGGTGGGGATTATCAGCCCAAGACCGGCGGGAATGGCGGCAAGTGTGGGGTTTGTTGGGGCTTCAATCGAGGCAACTGTAACAGACCCCAGGGAACATGTAGGTTCAAGCATGCGTGCGCGGGCTGTGGAAACTCCTCACACCCGGAGAGTACCTGTAGATCTAAAAACAGCGTGACGGGAGGTAAAGGGGGGTCTAAGCAGGAGTGAGGTAGGACTTTGTAACCGATTGCCTACACCTGTTGATATCATGGCTCTGACTCCTTGGTTGAACGAATACCCTGATCATGTATCCGCTGGGGTGTTGAGGAAGGGATTCTTACATGGCTTCCACATCCCGGCGGGGGATTTTCGGGGGGACTCCTTTTGTAAAAACCAGTTATCTGTCCAGCACAACCCAAGCGTTGCAGCAAAGAAAATTGCAAAAGAAGTCAGCTTGGGGCGGGTGGCAGGGCCTTTTCATCGCCCGCCGGTGGCGGGGTTCATCTGTTCCCCATTAGGGGTTGTCCCGAAGAAAGACCCTGGGGAGTTTAGACTTATTCATAACCTGTCTGCTCCAAGGGGTTCCTCGGTGAACGAAGCCATTGACCCAGAAGTTTGTTCAGTTCGGTACGCATCATTCGATGATGCCGTGGCCATGTTAAATCGCCTGGGCCCCGGGGCGCTGATGGCGAAATCAGATATCGAATCGGCGTTCCGGTTGCTCCCGGTACACCCACAGGATCAGCGCTTGCTAGGTTTTGCATTTCAAGGGAGTTATTATATGGATAAATGCATGCCGATGGGTTGCTCCATTTCTTGTGCTTATTTCGAAATGTTCAGCTGTTTTCTACAGTGGGTATTCACTGAGGCCACAGGCCATAAGCATGTGATGCACTATTTAGATGACTTCCTGTTTTTGGGGGCAGCAGGCGATACGAGTTGTGCGCAGCCGCTACGGGACTTCTGCATTCTAATGCGGGAGTTCGGAGTCCCACTGGCACCAGGTAAGACGGTCGGACCATCTACTTCACTCGAGTTTCTCGGAATTGAGCTCGATTCTGCGGAAGGATGTTTCCGTTTACCGACGGAAAAGGTAGCCAAATTCAGGGCTTCCTTGATACAATGCCTGGGTAAGGAGAAAGTGACCCTGCACCAGTTACAGCAAACAGTGGATCAGCTTAACTTTGCCTTGAGGGTAATGCCAATGGCCCGCCCCTTCTCACGCTCTATTGCACAAGCTATGGTGGGTCTCAAGGAGGGACACCACCGTACGAGACTGTCGGCAGAGGTTCGCCAGGATATGCGCATTTGGTTGGCATTTCTGGTGGACTTCAACGGTCGGGTTGTGTGGAACAAGCCACCAGCGCCTTCAGACGAACTTGGTCTGTGGACTGACTCAGCTGGGAGCGTGGGATTTGGCGCCATTTTTGGTAACCGATGGTCGGCGCAAGTATGGCCGACGTGGTGACACTCCAGCGGTCTCACAGGTTACATTGGGTTCTTGGAGTTATTCTCCATTTGGGTTGCTCTGATGGCATGGCAGGACGACTTCAGGGACCGCTCAGTGGTGTTTTGGTCTGATAATATGACTGTTGTCGAGTGCATTAACCAACAGGCAGCACGCTGCAAATGGATCTTGAGATTGTTGAAAGAAATCTTACTGCTTTGCATGAGATTGAATGTACAGTTCAGGGCGAAACATGTGCCAGGCGTACTGATTCATGCAGCTGATGCACTCTCTCGTTCACATATACAGGCGTTCAGGGGCTATCTACCAACAGCGGACCCAGTGGCGGCACCGTTCCCCGAAGCGCTATGGCTACTCGGTGCCCCGGATTACAAGACCTCGTGGCAGCAAGCTTTGCCCCCAGGACAAGGAAGGCTTACGAAGGAGCGTTTCATTCCTACTGCACATTCTTGGGTCCGACAGGGAGACAGGGCTGGGGTCAGGAGGAATCCTTCCTGGGGTTCCTGGTAGCGCTGCACAGAGAAGGCCGATCAGCGGCAACAGCTAGTAGGCATAGGGCGGCCATTTCATTCATGGCGCAGGTGCATGGCATAAAAGACCCGACGGGTTCCTTTTTGGTTAAGAAAGCCCTTCGTGGCTGGCAGCGCCTCAAGGGTCGCAAGCAAGATGAGAGGCGCCCGATTGGCTTAGACAGGTTATCTCTACTCGTAGCAAAGCTGGACGAGACGTGCTCCTCCCATTTCGAAGCAGTTCTGTTCCGGGCAGCCTTCGCATTGGCATTCCATGAGGCTATGCGAGTGAGCGAATTTTTCGCAAGGAACAAGAAAGATGTTGGGGGAGGCTTGTGCAGGGATCACGTCCTAATTAGGGGTGATTCAATGGTGATCTCGATAGCCAGGTCCAAAACTGACCAGGGAGCTATGGGAAATAGTGTTGTTGTGCAGCGCTCGCGAGGGTCCCCCACGTGCCCGATAAAGTGTATAGAGGAATACTTGGCACTAAGGGCGGCTACATGGGGGGGGGAGTTTGCTGAGGCACAAGGATGGCACCCCACTGACGAGATTTCAGTTCCAGAGGGTGCTAGCACTGACAATCGCTGCTGAGGGCATGGACCCGTGCGATTTTGAGACCCACTCCTTTAGGATAGGGGCTGCTACTGAGGCTACAGCCAGGGGTCAGAGTGCGGAGGAAATAAAACAGTTGGGACGGTGGTCCTCGAACTGCTTCAAAAGGTATGTGTGATTGCACATGTTGTAAAGATCAATTGACATGCACTCACGCTTCTTGTCTTTTGTTTGAATTACAGTTTCGCGAGCCTGTCACGCGGGGCGGAATTTGCAGTCGACCCAGCACCAGGAGACCAGCGGTCAAGGATCACCGACTGGAGATGGAGTGGTATGGGTCGTGGGCCACTCATATGTGAGGCACGCCGGGGACGTATTCAAGGCAGGTGACGCGACTCACGCAGCTGGGGAATACGGGTACAGAGTGGCCTTCCATGGGAAGGGCGGGCTCTGTTTTGACCAATTCGAATTATTTTTTGAGGGTCTCTTAGGGCGGCAAAGGTCACCGCCATCTGTAGTCATAGTACACCTGGGGGGCAATGACTTGGTGACACTGGGTAGACGAGTGTTATTGTAACACATCTTGTCGGCTGTGAGCTGGTTGTCAAAAAGAGTCCCGGGGTGCACGATTGCCTGGTCCCACATGATTCCCAGGAAGGTATGGCGTGGGGGCCTTCGGTGCCAGCACTGAACCATTCGATGAAAAGGGTTAACAATAAAATTGGTAAATTGTTTCGCTCTTCGCAGTTGCATAGCATTCCTCACGGGTGTATTCGGGGTGATCACATGTATCTGAATGATGGGGTTCATCTGTCCAGGGAGGGGAATGACTTACTCATAGGAGACTTCATAGCTTGGCTAAGGGGTTTGAGGAAACATGACCTTTAGGAGGAGTAGGGGGGGCCGGATAGTCGGTCAACTATCCGGCCTGTGGCGTTAAGGTCATGATCGGTGAGCAGTAATTTCAAGGTCCCTAGAGGGGGGCGCCACCCAGAATGGATGGGAGCGCCCGGGGGGAGGCGGCCATTGGCCCCTTCCACGGGGAGGCGGCACCCACTAAGGATGGGTCGCCTAGGGGGAGACGGCCATAGGCCCCTCCCAGGGGGGGAGGCGGTTAGATGTCCCTCCTACTAATTTCCCTGGGGCTGGATATCCACGACGGCAGATAGAGAGTGTGGGGATGGGGGGGAGTCCACGCTGTCCTTCCTACAGATACCTAACACTGGAACTCGGACGACCTTTAAGATGGCGTCGAGTGGAAAGGGGGCCCCCACCACGACAAGGGAAGTTACAGTTGGCAATGAGGGTAGAGTCCTCTGCGCATGCGCCACTCACACCGTGAGGCCGAGTTTTGGTAGTAGGGATCTGACACCGGTTAAGACCTTGCCGTTGGCCCTTAATGCTAGGATGTACAATTTTAATTTAGAATGTATGCATTTTCAGGATGTTAGACTCTGGTAGGAAACCTTTGTATTAGAGATCTGTTAAGGTTAGCCAAAGAACATGTCTTCATCGAAATGTAATAAATGTAAAATTGTACATAATGATGAAACTTTTATTTAATGTTTTAAATTTTGTTTCATATTTTAATAAATACGGCCGGGAGGGTAACTCCCTCCCGCCTTCCAAAAAGTTCAAACCTGTGTCCGACCTGTGTCCGACTCTCCCATCCTTGGGGATTGGTGTTGGGAGGGGGTGGCGGGCATCCCGGCCATGTGTGTGCTTGCCGTTCTTTTGACGAGTCTGAGTCAAAGTGTGCTGCAATATATATATGCGGCTGATTTGGCTGTGAACGGTTCAAAGTAGGAAGTATTGGCAGCCATTTTGTGGTTCAGTCTGTCAGCTCGCAACTCTCTGTCCACAAGCCATAAGGTCCGTAGTTCTGTGACTCAGTTGAAAGGAGTAGGGGGATAAAAAGAGAAAAATTGTATAAGAGGGTATGGTAGGAACACTGTAGTCTTAGATTAAGCAGTCTATACGGTGTAGAGGCAGGGAGTTTGAATGTTGCGTAGGCTCTGGAAATCGAGTCGGGAATACAATGCGCCATATTGCGCCAAGCAGTAAGGATGCGTAGCCTCTGGAAATCCCATCAGGGAAACAATGCACCATATTGCGGCAAGCAACAAGCTTGGGTAGACTTTGGAAATCCCATCAGAAAACAATGCTATTGCAGTAATGTTCACTAGGCTGAAAATCATATTGGGACAATAACAGTGCGCCGTATTGCAGCATTCCTTTAATATAATGCTCAGTAATGTTTACTTATCATGAGGTGTTCCCTTTTAATCATGGATAGTATCACTTTGTTAGAGGAAATGTAATATTATGTGGAAGGGTGTGTTCTCTCCCCGTGTGCGGAACAAAATTAAAGTGTAATTGGCTGAGGTGTTCCAACAATGAGCTTAATGTTCATTGGCTGCGAACCATTGAAAGTAGGAATGTTTCCAGCCATTACCTTCCCCTCCAGGGAGTAGCAAGGACATCCGTTTGACTCATGTTCCTAGGAGGCCCTTCCAGAGCTTAATGTTCATTGGCTGTGAACCATTGAAAGTAAAAGTGTTGCCAGTCCTTCCCTTCCCCTCCGCAGAGTGGAAGGTACATCTGTTTGGCTGACGTGTTCCAAGACGGACCTTTCCAAGCTTAATGTTGTTTGTAAACCATTGAAAGTAGAAGTGTTGCCAGCCATTCCCTTTCCCTCCTCGGATTATCAGGGACATCTCATTGAGTAACGTGTTCCAAGGAGGACCTTCCCAAGCTTAATGTTAATTGGCTGTGAAGTATTAAAAGAAGAAGTGTTGGGAGCGATTCCCTCCCCTTCTGCGGAACACAATGGGCATTTTATTGACTGAAGTGTTCTGAGTACAAATGTGTGCCTTATTGGGTGTGAACGGTTCACTGTTATCAGCCGTTTTGTGACACACTTCCAAGGAGTACGGGGAAACAAAGCAGTAGAGGGGGGGGTAGGAACACTATTAACTCTGTACAGTAGTCACAAGGTGGTGGACAGGGATTGTGAAGGTAAAATGTGTTTTTTATATATTTTAAGGGCCACTTATATAATTGGCGTAGGGTGTACAAATCACGACAGAAAATAGCAGAGTGTAATGCGGTCTTCTTTTTATTAAGTTTTTGGGTGGGATCGGTCCCAGGAGCACTACTTAGTTATAATGTAGTGTTTACTTTTCGGACAGGGAGGTTTGGTTGCACAGCAAAAATTTCAGTCTAAGTTTGAAACAGTTTTTTATTAAGCAATTACAAATAAACTTTCTTCGGAAACTGTTGCTGTATATATCAAAGGGGTGACAAATAAAAATGCAATTCATAAAATATCACTTAAGTGTGGCCACACCCTCTCTTTTTTCTAATATAGTTAGTAAAAGTGTTGCCCCATATTCTTGATAAAATAAGAGGGCATGATTTAATTTTAGAAAAAGTAGAAAAGAAGTGCTACAAGAAACACTCCCTCACTACATCATCTGAGGTCAAAAGAACAATAACAAGTAAAAAACTGTTAAACTCAAATGACTTTATATTACACAGAAATGTACGCTCTATCCTTTTTTACAATTTCTGTTCTCTATAATTTGGGAACGTTCTGTCATATTGCGTAGAGGTCGCTCACTCCTTCGCTAACAAATCTGAACTCTTTTAAGAATATGTTGGATAGTAGTATAATAACATACACTACTGGCCCTATATATTCTATAGGGAGAATTTGAATAGGACCCGCAACTGAGAAAAATAGAAATTACTAAATATCATTCAGAAATGTAGGGTTTATCATAGGTATTCACTAAGAAAGTATCTATGCAAAGTATCTTTTTTTAGACGGCAATTTCGGAAAAAAAATCTCACTGTAAAAATATCTGATCAAGTAAGTTATAAAGGTCAGTAAGCTGTGTTTCAGATGGTTTAATTGTGGCGTTGACGAATCTCCAGTTCCTGTTGTTTGACAACATGACACTCTATCACAATATAAAGAGTGTCACTGTTGTTACACAAAAAGGAAAATTAAAATAGAGGTATGAATACAAAACAAGATCAATGACGAAATACTTTCCAGTGGTGAAGATGGTCAGAGTTTCTTTTCTCTGGGACCTCGAATTGTTTAATCTTCGCGGCGATGGGTCATGAACTCCTCTGAGATCATAATGACTGTGAATATTATAATATAGATATTCACAATATATGATCCCAAGGGGGAAACTGACTTAGATACCAGAAGCTGCTGGCGTTACAAATAAATCTTTACTCTTTGCACCAACGGGTGATGAATCCTCTGAGATCAACATCACTGTTAATATTATAATATACATGTTGACAGTATATGATCTCAAGGGAGAAACACAGTACCAACCAGAAGCTAGTGACGTTATGTATGAATGTTTAGTCTTCTCGCTGACGAGTCACCAACACCTCTGAAGTCAAGTACAGTGTCAATATTATAGTATACAAAGTCACAATATATGAGCGCAAAGGAGCTAGAAAAGGAGCAATGTTTGCTGCAGTCTGTCTGTTTATGAAAACAAGCTGCTCATGTTACAAAAAAAGGCAAATATAACCAATAACACTTTTTCTAAATACAAATGTTTAAATATTCACAAGTAGCTACGTATTATAAATATATACTATGCCATAATCAAACAACTTACAACTCTGGAATATGCTAGAAAAGGGAACCTGCATCACAAAATGGACACGGGTAAATACCTTGCAAAAATTAAACTAATCGAACAACGGGTCTGGTTTATATACTTTTTGGTTATTAATTAGTCTATGGAAGGAAGATACGGCTCCGCCCATTTAGATGTTACATTTTACAGTTCACATGTGCTCACGTTTTAACTGTTTAACTTGTGAATGTGTAGGGAAAAGTTACAAAATGTTAATTGGTAAAGGTTTCGATTTCGATCCTAACATGTATAAGGTCCTTAATATGTTCAGACATTAGAGAGCTCAAAAACTGTTACCCAGCAAACCGTGTCATTTGCATTCTCATGACTAAAAACATCTATTAATTCCGGCGTGGGACGTGGCAGGGCTGCCCCGTCACCCCATATCTGTTTGCACTCGCCATGGAGCTCCTCGCGGCATGGGTGCATATAAACGCCCAGCTTAAGGGATTTCGGTGGTCGGCAGGCTTTGCGGATAAAATTGCCCTATACGCCGATGACGTGTTGTTTTTCCTCACCGATCTGAATCGCTGTGGGCCACGACTCTTGCATATACTGAAAATCTTTGGCGAAACAACTGGTCTCTATATGAATCCGGGGAAATCCACGCTTTGGATATTGGGAGGTCCACAGACGGTAGGGGACTGGGCAATGGGACTCCAGGTGGCCACGGAAGGAGTGAAATACCTTGGTGTCTTTTTGTCTGAAGACGCGGCTGTTGCCCGAGAGCGTAACATTACCCCGGTTTGGGATCACACACGTGAAAACCTGAAAGTGTGGTCGAAGACGCCGCTATCTATAGGGCAAGATGGACACCTAGAGAACATCTTCTGCAGAAGAGAGTAAGACCACAAACGGAACGGATGGTATGTGTTTCCACTGTTGGACCCCACACAACTCCAGTGCAGAAAATTATCCGGAACAACTGGCACTTGGTCGAGGAAGTCATTCCCGAGATTGGCAAACCACTGTTTGCGTTAAAGAAAAATCGAAGTTTAGGACAGCAGATTTCCTCTACTCGGGCGACAACCAAAAGAGAAACACAAAGTACCCTCTTCAACATGGGCCCAGTGAAAGGACACCATAAATGCGGCACATGCTCGGTGTGCAGCCTGACGATGGAAGGAACACACTTCACTGACGGCAAAAACCATTGGCGGCACGAGGATTTCACAAACTGCAAAACCAAATATGCAGTCTATGCCATAACCTGCCCATGCGGGAAAGTTTATATAGGCAAAACAACACAAAAAGTGCGCCAACGCATAATCCAACATAGATCACGGATTAATATCAAAGTACTTACAGCGCCACTAGTGTCCCACTTTCTGAAAAAAGAACATTCGGTCAGTGACCTCAAATGGATGAATTTGGCAAGTATCAAAAACATTGCGGGTGCCGGTGGGGACCCGGATGTACGACTGGCACAAAAAGAGGCCTACCCCATTTTAAAATTCAACACTGCTGTGTCGGGACTTAATGATCTAAATGAATTTAGTAATCTATAGTGATCTGTATGTCTGCAACGTGAACCTGCCTCCGCTCGCTGCTGCCCATGTGATCGTAGTGTACTAACTTTCAGATAACCCCAGCAAAAGAGGATCCATTACACTACGTCACAATAGATTTTGAGACGTTAGTACATTTTAACCCGAGTCTCGGGTTGTAAGTCATAGCTACACCTCAATTCCAAAGACATGATAGATTAAACTACGTCTCCCAAAAGGCACCGGGACCGCAGTCAGTTCAAATACAGGAAGACACGCCCCCCCGGGCCAACAAGCTGTCTTCCAGAACGAGATAGGTGCCGGACCGAAGCGTCTTTAAACTCCGCAGAGAAGTAAGTCATCTGTCAGGGACACACTCGATACAGAGAGAGTGGAAAATAACGGCTTCCTAACCGCTCGCTCTTTGTATCAACAGCTGACAAGCCTGTGCGGCGGCCACCGCCTCCACAGGTGTGCAGTGAGAACAAACTTGCCCAAATACGAAGGTAGGACTGAATAATTTTCCGAACGTCCTAGCAATGTAGATGTAAAAAACGGGCAATAATATGAGGTCCCTTTGCTTTCTCTAGTTACAAAGATCTGAATAATGAATAACTGACGTGTGCCGGCACCCCCCTTTCCGCAATCTTTGCGCACCCTTGAGGTATGTCATGGTCATATAAGTGTACTAGTGCAGCACAGCTGGGACAGTGTAGTATCGTATCTAACTAAGATCTTTACGTTATATGTTCACAGGGAGTTATCCGAACCCCTCATCAATAAGGTACCTTTATTTTCAGAGTGTTTGAGTCTGAGCCAGGAGGTTGTTTGAATTAGTCCCTTCACTGACACCGTTCTTTAATTATTATTTCACAGTGACAACGACCCCCCAGTCCATGTCCTGAGGAGAACCCGTTAAATCTGATTGGGCTCGAAACGCGTTGACGTTCTTATCTCCAAGATACTAAATAGCTAGGGCTTGATAGGAATGAATTAACACACTTGTAAATTACTGAGCAGTTTCTGTGTTATTCCTAGTCAAAGCACTCTGTGATGAATGTTATTGTGTATCTTGTGTGGGTGGTAACAAGTAGGCTATTACTACAATCTGTTTGTCCACTTGTTCAGTCTGTATCCAGGATTGGTGCCTCAACGATTGATTGATCTGAGGCATAGCATAGTTGTCCATGTTAATTGTTTGTTACAATTTTCTTGTTTAAGTATTTCGTTTGATATGTTTTTTTCAGTAGATTGAATGTATCTTTGTATCTCTGTAAATGTTGTGTTGTATTGTTTGATGCCAAAAAATTCTTAAAAAATCTTTTATAAAACAAGAATCAATCCAATACAAATGGTTGTCCAACCTAGCAATTGATTTTACTAGGGTGCGCATTATTGTATCGATTCAATCTGCCCGGCCATTGTTTTGTTTACTTTACAGTAGTGGTCCAGGCCGGACAGTGACAGGACCCAAGTCTTTCCTAGTTCTTTCCTTGCTATCTATACTCGGCAGGTCTGCCATCTTTAAGATGGTGGCGCTCCTGTGCCTGGAGTACCAACTGCAAAATCACCCACTGATAATCTCCCCCGGCTGGTTCTGGCGCCCTAATTCGGCGCGGACCGGGTTCTTGTGGGAGGGGGGCGCCACGCGGATGGCTCTGCGGACGTGCTTTCTCTCGCCTTACACTGGGGACCTAGCCACATCGGATGTACTCTCATATTATCACGTGTCCCACCTCCTAGTTCTAAATGACTGGTTGTATGGTGACAGAAGCGATCCAGCTTACGCAGTTGAGGGGGCCATGATGGGAACTGCGTCCGTTCACACCCTATTGTATTCTGCACCGCTCAGGAAGTCCCTTCCTTCTATTACGCAGGTGGTCTTTCAGGTGTGGAGGCAGGCCCTACATAGGATGGGCTGGTGGAATGTTCTTACTCAAGAAACCCTGCTGTGGCGGAATAGCCGGCTTCCCCAGATGGAAACACTGATGGGCTTCCGGGGATGGGATGCGATCCGCATTTCTACCCTGGGGGACATTATGTCGGGGTGTGTTCTCAAATCATTTGAAAACTTGCGGGATGAGTTTGGGATGCCCCTTACTCAGTTCTTCAAGTATCTCCAGTTCCGACATGCCCTGACACCATACTTGGTGAAGCTGGAGCAACTCCCCGAGTTCAGTCCGCTGGAAGCTAAAATCTTTATGGGGGAACTGCCAGATAAGAAACTGTCACGCATCTACCAAACACTAGGGCGGCATTGCTCCTCAGACCTGCAACGACTTAAAACTACATGGGAACAGGATGTCGGGGACCTAGATGAGGAGGACTGGTTGGAGGCACTGGAGGGTCCCAGGGGGGCGGCAATATATACGCGTCTGCGGCTCATCCAATTCAGATACTTACATCACACTTATTACACTCGACAGCGCCTGTGGAGGGCGGGCCTAGTAGTGTCTCCCAACTGTCTGCAGTGCGAGACGGAGGCAGGCACACTGTTACACATGGTTTGGGACTGTAGGGCTCTACGAAGATTCTGGGAAGGATTGTTCCAATGTCTGAATGAGGTTTTGGCCTGGGTGCTTCAGAGGGACCCCAAGCTGGCCCTGTTACATGTTAAGGCTGGGGTAGGGGGCAACAGATATAAACGTCATCTACTTTTGCTGGGGCTAATGCTGGCGAAACGGGACATTGCACAATCATGGAAGGCACCCCGAGCCCCATCGCTTATGGCCTGGAAGAACGGGCTGGACTTCTGTATGGGGCTTGAACAACCTATATTCATTGCCAGGGGCTGCCCCCGAACCACTTCAAAATCTGGAAGAGATGGGCGGACTATCGGGGACTGGAGCTGGACCCGCCGGCTGAAGACATTGACCTCCCAATTCTCTGACATGTTGAACGCCATGATATTGCAGTTGTTGCATTGGTGTACTAGGCATGTTTTTGTATATAATCCACATGTTACAGGTAGAGCAGGCAGCGATGCGAGGGGGGGTGGGATTGGTGGGGAGGTGGGAGGGGGGGTGGGGGCTTTCGTCCCTCTGTTTCTTACTGTTTGCAGATATGCTCCATTGTAGAAAATGACTGTAACTGGTTTAAGTAAATTGATGATGGCAATTGACTCTCGATAGCAGAGCTTTGCATAATATGTACTTTTGTCTACACTCAATAAAATCTGTTTTAAAAAAAACATCTATTAATTGCCATAATTCTAAATAGAAGACATTACATTTTTTTGTTGAAAATAGAAGAAAAAAATATGTGCTAATATTTCTCATCACTATGGTTTTAGAGTAAAAAATGGCAGCATTTGTAAAGCATACAGCTACCCCCGGAAAGGTGTGCCAAAGCTCGGGCATTGGGAAGATTAAGCAAGTTGTTGCCCACAGTGACATTATGGTGGGCTAACGTGCCGCAGGAGCCGGCAATCGAACTATGAACGCTGTTGTTCGAAGTCAGGTATCACAGCTGCTGCGTCACACTTTTTCCACACTTATATGTTGATTACTGCTAATTACTTTTTGAACATTTTTAAGTTGTAACTTAAAACAGACTACTGTTACAGTTAGTTTTTCACTGCAAAGTATGCACGTCTTTTTAAAATGTACTTAAAACAATATAGGTATCAGGGACATTGTAGTTAGAAATTAGCATTTATAAAAACCTTTGAAATTAACTGAAAAATAAATAGGTTTTACAGACGTTATAATTAGAAATTACCATTTAAAAAACCTTTAAAATTCACTAAAAAAATCATAGGTTTTACAGTCGTTATATTGAGAAATTAGCATTTTAAAAAAGCCTTTGAAATTCACTGGAAAAAACATAGGTTTCAGGGACATTATAGTTAGGAATTAACTTTTAAAAAAAACATTGAAATTCACTGAAAAAAACATCGTTTTCAGGGACATTATAGTTAGTTGGACATTTTACTCCTACAAAACCCGCTGTTTTAGTTAGTTCAGCTAACTATAACTTGCACCTCCGCAATGCACTTCTGATGACATCACATATTACATCATTCATGACATGGTCAGTGACATCACGAATGACATCACTGATGACATCTCATGTGTGTCTGCGAAAACCGGAGTAAGGACTTTTTAAACAGGGCTTAGTTAATGGAGGTATAAATAAACGGATGAAACGGACTAGTAACTATGCGCTGAGCTCTCACTGCGCATTTCGACCAGGAATCGATGCATGCTCTTTGCAGAGGAAGTGTGCAAATATTGATAGCTGGCAAGATGGAAGGGCATGCCATTTTTCCAACACGCTTCCAGATTGTTCCTAGAGGTGGATGCCCACTTGCCAGCAGCGTGGAAAACTTATTTGGGTGAACCATGTATCTAAGGCATTTATCATACTCACTTGTTTGTTCTTATATCAAGGAGCACAGGGTTTATGTCCTTTACGTTTATCATGAACACATATTATGACCAGTATGAGTCGAGCATTACTGTGCTGCCTGTCCTATTCATTAAGCATTCACACGTTCACATCGCATTTCACCACTTCCGCTATGCATCCTAGCCATGGAGGACTTTGTAATGACAGGGCAGAGGGGAGCTCTTCACAGTGGCTTGTGCAGTCTAAATTCATGCATTTTAAAGTTAGAAGGGCCGTAACTCCTGTTTCTCTAATTTAAAATGAATATTTGCATAACATAGATGTACAGTTAGAATGGGTGCGTATGGGACACCAATATAAAGGACGATTTATTGTTTTTTTTCTATCCCTTGTAGCTGGATCTTCTAGAATTTTTATGTTTGATAAGTAATAGACTAAGAGGAAGGTATTGGCAAACCCGTTTCCTATTGTGCTAGAAAGTAAGGCTGTCATCTAAACAACATATAAGCCCAGTCCCAGATTCTAAAAATTGTCACAGAACACGACATAGCGCCCAAAGAAGCAGGAGAGTGCCATATTCACACAGATATGGCACTCTCCTCCCCTCTCCCTAGCTCTGGTGCCGATTTCAGAGGGGAAACAACAATTACAACACAGTCATTACAACGCACTACCTTTACAACACAGGAGTTTAACACAACTGCCTTTACATTGCATGCTATTACAACGCATGCCATTACAACGCATGTCACTACAATGCATGTCATTACAACGCATGCCATTCCAAAACATGCCATTACACCATATTATTAGGTGAGTAATGGGTGGCTATGGGTTTTGGGGTACATGGGGATAGTATTTTTACCCCTACACTATCAAACACTTACCCTCCTGTTGTGCTCACTGGATTGGCAATAGTATTTTTTACCCCTACACTATCCAACTCTTATCCCACTGTTGCCCCAAAAGTACTATGCAATGTAATGGTAAGCGTTGTACTGGTAGTTTCTAAAAATATGTTCTAATGGCATGCATTGTAAAATCATGCATTGTAATGGTAGTTGCGATGTAAAAACCGCGTTGTAAAGGCATGCATTGTAATTGTTCGCGTTGTAACATCATATATTCATTTCAGAGTGCTAGGGTGAGTGACTGAATCTAACATAGGTTTTGTATAGCAACCGAACAGGTGCAACAGGAGTTCATGGTGTTGCAAGTCGACGTAGCGAGAGTCGTTTGCCAGAGATTGCCACTAGAGAGCAGCAGAGAGTTGTCTGACCAAGCAGCAGCAGTTGAAGCAAGCAATCGGGCGGGCAGGACGCCGAAAACGCCGAACGCCATCACCTTCGACAATCAACCTGTACAACCTGTACCAGCAGTACCAGCAGTACTGTTCAAAAGTCCAGCTTAACCCGATCGTCCCGTTACTGGCAAGGGACCCCTGACACTGAGCAGGGACTGCGACGCTGCAGCAAGGCAAGGCAAGGCGAGGCGAGGCAAATGCGGTGAATGCGCATGGAATTGGCGTATTGAAACGCTCTGCCTCTTGCCTCCGGACTTGGCACACGGCGCACGGCATACGGCCTCCCGCCTACGATTGAGGGAGGGAGGGCGAGGGAGAGGTGCGGCGGACTGCTGCATGCCACGAATGATCACCGCGGACCATTGATGACTCCAAGTGGTGAACGGTGAGCGTTGTGGGGGTAATCGGCATTGAGTTTCATCAGCACTAGCAGGCCCCGGGCGGATTATTATCTACAGCTCATATAGAGCTCATATAAGTACACATATAAGTACACAAAGCACTACACAGCAAACAGAGGCGCTTTATTGCTATTAACAGCTGATATCACTCTCCTATCTAGAGGGCGCCAGAGGTTGTGAGAGTGAACGTGTCCCATAAGTCTAATAGCACATAAGGAGGTACAAGGACATCTGTCTCTGGGTAGGGCTCTTGCTCTGCTGCTTGCTGCTTTATTGTTTAACTGTTGCAGCGCCAGCCAACCTCCCTGCCCTTGATTCTGTTCCCTTCCTGACAGCAGCTGCCCCTTATCGATAGGGCAGACGGGCTTGGGAGGGTGCGTTCATAGGGAGTGGGAGGAAAGGCAAGGAAGTGCAACAACAACAAGGGAAGGGGGAAAGCCCACCCAGAGAGTGGACAACAAAAAACGATCAAGGAATTGTGGGTTTGAGGGCTAGAACAATTGTTGTACTCTTGTACTTTTGGCGTGAGTGTGGAGACATGCAGAGAACTGTTATTCCCTGAGCTTGAGGACCCAGAAAGGGAAAATAAACAGTGGGCACTAAGGATTAAATAGTAAAAAACGCAAAATAAGAATGCGTTCAGGCAAAGTGAGAACAACAGGGACTACAGCCAGACGTATAAAAAACTCCAGCAGCCAAATGTGATAGCCAATATTTCAAGATCAAATCAAACCTTAATCTCTCCGATAGCCAGAATGTTTGCAAAATCAGGAAAAATACCGGACATTTGAGTTTTTGAAAGACCCAGCTGGTGCTCTCATTTTCATGCATAAGGATATGGAAAAGGATAATTTACAAACGCCAATAAATCCAATGACAGCCGAAAAACATAAGAGGCAAATTATTGAAAGCACCCCCATAAAAAGAGATTGTGACTTACAAAGGAATGACTATGAGTTCCAAATTAATGATCATGATATCCTAAATGTAACCATCACTGAGGATTCAAATAATGTCGCCCTAGCTAACTCAAACGATCCAGAAATGCTGGAAAAAGAAAATCTACTAAGCGCCAACAGCATGATGGAGTCAAAACAGACAGTAATACCATTGGAAGTAAATGTAGAAATTAGGAAGAAACCTCAGTCATTCAAGGATGATAGTCATACCGGACATAACAAACTACTTGAACACAATAATGATTATGGAAATCAAGAAAAGCTGAAAATAGGGCAAAATACCTCCATAAGAGAGGAGTTGCTCTCAAAGGCAAATATCATTCATAAAACAGATTCTTCTTCTTTAACAGATCCTATAAATGAAACTCCACTGGAAAACAACCCAATTGGAACAAAAATGCCAACGGTTGGAATAAAATGGGATCTATTCTATCAAACATCAACGCTAACCCTAGAGGCACTAAAATACCAATCAAACAAGATGGACATTCAGATTGATCTATATAGAGGACACAAAAAATGCTCTAAAGAAAGAGACTGGGCATGAACTGGGTATAAGGAAAAATAAAGATAGGGATATAGTTAATATGGAGGAGGTCAAAATTACCCCTAAAACGAACAAAGAAGAAAAAGCAGTAGTAAGGTTGTCAGAGGACAAAGAAGAAACACATGATGTAAGTGACCCTTTATTTGAAATCAACCAAAGGAATGTAATGCACGAATAAGATATAAATACAGCAGAAATAGGAGAATATGACTGTAAGAGACAAGACTCAAACGGTTATACTATGACAAAAAGGCAAAGGAAAAAATTATGTAAGGCAAGAAAAAATCAAAAGTCTACCCACCAGAAAAATGAGGACAAAATAGAGTCTAATCACCAGGAACAAGAAGAAACAATAAAATCTGATGGTCCAATAAAAAATAGAGTACTGAAAGAAGAAGAAGAAAAAAGTAAGGAAAGAAAAAGTCCTCCGTTGTCCATCAAAGAGCCTAAGAAAGTATTCTCAATATTCATACAAGAGCCACTACAGGAACAACTATTACACAATGTGGATAAAAAAAGCCAAAATGAAATGAGATTAAATGAGATGGCTAGAATGAACCCTCCTGTTATAAAACAAAACAGAATGGAGAAAGTTGAAGCCCAGGTGAATGACTCTAAACAGGATCATACGAATGGAAAGTCTCAGTCACTAAAAACAATGAGTAAATTCTCCGACCAACAAGACGGGCTTTATAATGGTAACATAGAGCCATGTCTGATGAGAATCAAGAATGACGTACTTAGAAGGAACTCTGAAACAATAGTAGAGCATAAAATTAAATCTCCGTTTTGGGATCAATTAGTAATTGAAAAACGAGAAGGAGAAAAAACAATTAGATATAAAACAAACCAAACAAAGGATTCACCACGTAAAGAAAATCAAGTGGTAGCGGAGAAAATTCAACTGATATTTAACCCTGAATATGAATCCAGAGGTAGATGCGATACACTGAATAGAGGGAATATTCTCAGATTATTCAAATCAATCCCAGCATTAAACAATATCAAGAATGATTACATTAACTCCATTGAATTTATTGCTGATAAGAACACTTCCAAAGAAAATACACTGGTCACGGTTAATTCGATGACAATAGCAGATCAAATACTAAAAGAAATTCCAACATTTAAGGCCTGGGGAATAGTTATTACAAAGCAGGCCCCAAAAGTGTATCCAATTCCGTTCATCAAAGAGGCAAACTTGGTCCAAACAGAGCAAAATACCAAACAAAAAGGAACTGTACTTAGGAATGCTCGGGGTAGATCCATTAGTTCATCAGGAGTGGCATCGCCACCTTCCATGAAAGATATTACATCAGGAATAAATGAAAAATGGATTGTGCAAGCCCTGCATAACAAGGATGAACAATGAAGGATTAAAAAAACAATTTTTTCGAATCAAAAACAGCTAAGTTGGGAATGTGTTCGTGGAACATAAATGGAGTAGGGTCCAAACTTTCTAACTCGCAAATAAGATGTATACCCACAACATGTCAAATCTTATTTTTACAAGAAACCTGGGAACTCCACCCGTTTGCACTGAATGGATATGTAGGCTACTATGAAAATGCAATAAAAAATCACAGACACGGTCGAGCAAGTGGGGGGCTAGCAACCTTTGTCTCCCGCAGCTTGCAAGCAGAACATGAAAAAATTGCAACTAATAGTAAAAACATTCTCATAGTAAAAATGAAATACAAAAATACTGAGCAAAATAATAGGTCAATACCCCAGCAAGAGCAGCATGGCGTTTCGAGCATTAAGGGGCAAAATCATATAGGGACAACATTCGTTAAGGATATGGAAGTGCTGGGTTTGCGAGTCCTTAATGGTCGATTTAAAGATGATAGTCCGCCTGCAAATACATATATAGCCCAAAATGCAAGCTCCAGGATTGATTATACAATGGTCTCACTGAATATATTTCAGAACATAATCTCTTATAGGTTGGTTAAAGTCGAAGACAGTGACCATTGCCAGCAGATAATAACCACTAATATTACAAACAATATGAATCAACAATATCATACTATCCCAGGTCTTACTGGAACGATAAATTATAAAAAATTAATTTGGACCAATTTCAATAAGGACAGCATGAATGAAAAAGTTGAAAATATTATAAAGAGTTGCTTCACTGAAAATAGGAATGAGTCAGCCTTTGATCAATGGGTGGAATTTACCAGAAAATTGGTGAAACCTCAATCCCGGAGTAACCCAAGCAATATGAGGTTGAATAAGGAAGCAGAGGAAAAAGACTCACACATGAATCTCCCATATACAATAACAAAGTTAAAAAGAGCACGGAATAGGATAAGAAGACAACAAAATTCCAAAATGACTAGTGAGGAGACCCTGACTAACTTAAAAACTCTGAACCAGCACCTCAAGAAACTTATATGGAATGAGAAATATCAAGCAAAACAGGAATTATGGTCCAAACTATTACATGCAAGTAAACAGGCTAATGCGAGAGAATTCTGGAAAATTATAAACAGATTAGTACGGCCAAGCAAATTGGTAGTCTTGTCATCAATAACCGAACAAGAATGGGCAACTTTCCTAGAAAAACATCTAAACAACAATGGTGCAGTAAAAATCGCTGTGAGTATGCAAAACAGCTTTACAGCCAGTGATGAGATGCAAAAACAATTTGTAATGACTAAAATGCATTTGAAAAAATTGATTAAGAAGCAGAAAGATGGGGCGCCTGGACCAAACGGGATTCCATTTGCCCTATATAAAGAAAATCCTGATTTTTGGTCGACGTACCTAGTACAGGTATTCAATGAAGTGAAAGAGACGGGAAAAATCCCTGATTCGTGGCGAGGATCTTTAATCTCTCCTATATATAAGAAAGGTAATTGGTCTCTTGCAGAGAACTACAGAGTTATTACCTTACAAGACACAGATGCTAAACTGCTTGCTGGAGTGCTCTTAAACAAACTAAATGAATGGGTAACAGAAAACAATATTTTACCAATGAATCAAACTGGATTCATTAAAGGGCTTGGAACAATAACAAACATCATGCTAACAATTGAAAAATCACTGAGAATAAAATTGCCCTTATATCTATGCTATGTAGACTTTAAATCTGCTTTTGACTGTGTGCAAAGAAATTTATTGTGGAAAAAACTTTTGGAAAAAGGCATCCCGGCCGCGCTATTAAAACTTATACAGTTGCTGCACAACAAAACCTGGGTGAGAGTAAGGATGGGAGATGGTCAGACATTATCAAAGGAAATTCCTGCATTGGAAGGGCTGAAACAGGGATGTGTTCTGGCCCCCCTCCTCTTTAATCTATTTCTAGGAGACCTATCGGTCAACCTGAACGACCTTAATGCACATCCCCCTAAGCTGGGGGGAAAATTGATATCCAACTTGATGTATGCGGACGATGCGATCCTATTAAGCCACACTAAAATAGGTCTCCAGCGCTTAATCAACAGTACACTCCTGTATGCAAACGAAAATGGAATGGGTATTAACGAAACCAAAACAAAAATCATGGTGGTATCTAAGAACAAAAATATGAGACAAAAAAACAAATGGTACATGGGAAATAATCAACTTGAACAAATAGAGGTGTACAAATACCTGGGGGTACTGTTTGACCAGAAGGGAAATTATCTCCTACAGAAACAGGACATCCAAAGCAAAGCCAACTCACTAACAGCAGCATTCAAGATAGCACAAAAATCCCTTGGAAGTTTAACTTATGGCCCACTATTGAAAATCATAGGTGCTAAATTGCTCCCAACTATTACATATGGAAGTGAGGCATTAATGGGTAAGGATGCGGCACCAATTAATAAGGCACTTTCTAAAGTATATAGATCTCTCTTCCACCTTCCAAAGAACGCTTCACCAGCACAAATAAGACTGGAATTCGGTTTGACCAATCAAGAGTTAGCAAGAAAAGGTCAGTTTATTAAAATGTGGTATAGGTTTAAGAATGACCATGATAATCAAATTTCACAAATACTCTGGCAAGAAGTAAATAATAATAAAAAAATCACTTGCTGGGAGATATCTTCATGATGCACTAGAGGAGTTTTCACTGATGCCTATATGGAACAATACAATAAACAATGGATCGTTTAAAAAAAATAGTGTATCGAACAGCCAGTTGCTTATCACTATTACATGATAAAAACGTGCTGGCAAAAAGAAAGCACACGTGGACAGTAATAAATGGATATGAAAAAAAGAAAGTGCAAGAATACTTGGAGATACCGTGGTCTGAAAAAAGTAAACAATGTTTCATGAATGCAAGATTTGGAATTCTGCCAGGCCTTAGTCACGCTCTGCCATGGAAAAAAACTAACTCCAGTTTATTGTGTAGACTTTGCAAAGGTGGAGAAGAAAATATTGTCCATCTCCTATGTATCTGTCCTGACCTTAGCAGGGAAAGATGTGCATTACTTAAACCTCATTTTAATCTTCGGGCCACAAGAACATGCAGGCAGGCATTGAAAATTTGTCTTGATCCAAATGATATAGTTATGAACGTTGCCTTTGTAAAAATTTTAAAAATTATTACTACCGAATTAGAAAAGTAGATGAGGAAAAAAGCTTTTATGAAATCATAAACAAATAAATAGATAATTTTTTAAAATTTTATTATATTTTTATTTAAGTCCAATCATCTCAATTTTAAGGATAATAGAAATGCCTTCTTTTTTTTAATGTATTGTATTGTATTGTATAAATTGAAAATGTTTTTGTAATGGAAATATTGTAAGATTTTAATTAATCAAACAATAAAGAATTACTTACTTACGTATAGGGAGGTTACCCTTCCTGTACAATATACTATGCCTAGACACACTTCAAAGCTTTTCGTACTTTGTATGAGTGCTGCGCAGTGCTGCATGCATGCAAAGTCAGAAAATAAAGGTGAAATGAAAACATTTCTCCTTTTAATGTCTTCCTTACAGCAGGGTTAATTTTTGGCAGTAAACCCTGTCTACTAATGTTAGTGGATAAGGTTTAGCAGAAATAATAATAGGTGGTTGCACATGAACGTCCAAGCACAACACATATAACACCCCCTTAACACAAAGCAATGCAAAGCAGCATTTTGGGCTGCTCTGCGTTAATTTTCTATACAAAGCAACATACAAATGATTAGCATTGTTTTGTTACTCCCTAAATAGATTTAGCGCCAGGTTAGCGTTACTTATATCCCAACTCTATACATTTGTTATTCTGGGTCCAAGAATCAGCACAAGACTATGCAAGCCAGTGCAAAGGCTTAAGCAATATGTGTGTTGCCTTCTTTCCAAGGCAGCGTTAAGCCATTTAACGTGGCATAGCGCTGCCTTGCAAATAAGGCACACTTTTCACTCTGTACATAGTGTGAATCTTCCCCTTAATGCTGACACCCTTGCACTATGGTGCAAGGGTGTCTGCATTGGCTTTAAGCAGCTAAATTTAGCGCTAGAGCAGGGGTAAACGCACGGCTGCACCATTGTTGTAAACATGGTGCAACCCTGCTTTTCAGTAGTGGCGGAGGGTGGCGTTAAGCCAAGGAGGCTAATGGCATGCTCCATCACTTCGTTGTAAATATGCCCCTTTTTTTGTGTCCGTCCTTTTTACCTCAATCTAGAGGGCCACTGATCAGCGTATTGCTTCTCTTTCTGACAGGTAAGCCTATCATTTTACTCTTTGTGCATCATTGAATAGAAAGAGATGGAAACTAAAATGCAGATCTCCTGTAGGATAATTGTTGATTTGACTTTACAAGTGTATTTTAAAATATAGATATTTAGAAAACAATGCAACACGTTATCTCACGTTTCTCTGGATGGATTAGTCAGCAAAAAAATATTTTTTAGAAGCCAAACCTGAATTATAGTCAGCCACTGGTATTTATGTATTTATCTTTAGCTTTGTCTGTGCAAATACGTATCAAAGCATTCCATTTACAACTTTTTTGTTTTCCTCATTGAAACACCCCAAGTATGAAAATTTACCCAGACTTGGGACTTATACGCCCTTTGCATTAGGAGTCTAGCTGCACCTCATAGATGAGGCTCAAAAAGCCTAAAACTGTAATGGGTTGATTTTGTTCCCATTCAGAGGGGATGTGCATTGAAAGTTCATTCTGTACTGTTCCATTTTGAGCAGTACAAAGGCTGATTTGAATAATGTTCAAATAATATAATGTTGGTCGCTGTCTGCAGTGGCACAGTGAACAGAACTCGATGGATTGGAATGTGGCCCTGGTTATTTCACTGTGACAGAGTTTAGTTCAAGCATTCCATCCATCGCTTGTTTAGTCTCCATATAAACAGCTTTAAAAGTCTGGAGATGTTTATAGTTCCCTTTTTTAATCATACATATTTAAGTTGTTTTAGTCACTAAACATTGCTTTGAAAATCTTTCCTTTAGACTTTTAGTTATTTTTTAGCATATCTGACAAATTGCTGCCCAGATTTTCTCTTGCAATCTTATATTGGGAAGAAAGGCTCATTAATGAGGTAAAAATAGAGTATTCACTGCCTGCATTGGTAAACATAATATTCCCTTGCTGATTTATGTTTTAGACATTTTCAACGATTCTACATGTGCAACAAAGATATGAAAATGCTATTTCTGATCCGATCTTCAGGAAGCAGAGGTTGCTTCCTGAACTGTATGCAGTCCTTCTGATGAGGTCGCCAAAATACTGCACAATACAGTAGACGAAGCCTTAGGAAGCTGATTAAACATTCTTGGAGAGACTTTTATAATTTTAGAAGTAGACACAAAGTACAACAGTGCTATTCAGAACTGGACAGAATATGCCAAAGGTGCCCCCCTAGAACCTGGTTCCAAATTGTTGCCAGGCCGCAGGAGCTGTGCATAATGCTCATTAAAAGGCCTTCTGATCAACATGCAACCGTCCATATCTGGAGCCACAAACTGGGCCCACCAGCTGCTGTGTGGCCAGCAGAAGCTCAAACTCAGACACTGAACACAGTATTGCGGATGTGATCTGAGCAGCAATGTGTATGCTTTATATTTGTTGAGTGAGGGAGATCTCCACTTCTGCGGTTCATGATGTTCTTATTCTTTGTGCGTATCTTTATGTGTGTGTTTGGGCTACTTAGTTATCTAATTATTTTGCATAATAATTAGGCCTGGGCAGAGTTCAAGGAGTCGCACTACAAGGAACGCTGCGAAGCGGTCATGGAACTCCGTCTGGGTACACGGAATTCTGTGAGTAGGTGGAGTTACCTTTTCAGGTAGCGTTTTACATCAAATGCAGTGCAGGGTGTGTCCTCCTGTTGAAAATCGCAAGCAGGAGGACACACTCTGCACTGCACTGTGTCGAAAATCACGTGGGTGGCCATCGTGGTTTTTTTGTTCTGTTCATGGCGCTGGGTCTATTTTTGAATCTGCTGTTAATCCTTTCAATCCTCCACCCTCTTAATTAATCTACCCCTAATTATTATTTATTATATTAGTGTGTGTTTTTGTATTTTTTTATCGTGTTTTCTGTGACTTTTTGTACTTTCTTATTTTTCCTTTACTTCCTCTGTATTTCATTTATTTCCTTCCTTTCTTCCTTGCTTCTTTCCTTCCTTCCTTCCTTCCTACTTCCCTTCTTTCTTCCTTCCCTCTGTTCCTTTCTTCCGCCCTTCCCCTGTTTTTCTTTTTTCCCTCTCCATCCAGTGCCATGTCAGAGCAGGGCGAACAGGGAAACAGTCGCGCCAGGCCTCCACCCGAAAAGCAAGCAGCCACCTACGCTGAGTACGTCAGCGTTGCAGAAATGTTCAGCCCGGGCAATTTTTAGTGAGGTGGAGGTGGCAGCCCTAGTTCTTTTTGTGCAGCGCCGCCTTGCCTCGGCAGCAAGTGGCAGGCCTGGCAGTGGGTACCCCCACGCTGGATCATCGATGTGCTGGGGTAGGGTGTGCTGGTATGTGAGGTACACCAGCCAGGTACAGTGCACCATCCAGCAGCTGATGCACTGCTGGGCAGATTTCCTAGACCAGTAAAAAGACCTGCTTGGCGTTGAGATTCTAGGGCTTGATGATTATTAGTTATTTCTTGTGTTTGTGTTCTACAATGCTAAAATATTTTTTCTGAAAGGCATGCTGCTTACACTCAGAGGTAAGTTAAATTTAGTTTACATTAAAAATATTATTATTATGTGATCCAGTTTCAGCTAGGCAAGGGCTCGAACCTACCTAATTGTACTCATCGGCGCTCGCTTTGTCTGATTAATTAAGAAGCCATTGAAGACTCTTCTGTCCTCCTATCACCATAGTGAATGAGTGGTATCAGTGAGTGAGCATTCTCTATGACTTTCTTTATGTAACTTGTGCAGTCCCAAGCTATATGACTGTGATGTGTTGTTATATGCATGTATGCATTGCAAAAAAGGTAGACTGTGCTGGTCCATGAAAGGGGTTGAGAAATGATAATAGCATCAAAGATCATTCATTGCAATGCATTAGGTCCTGATACAGGTTTTGTTAGGGAAATTTGGAATAGGGATTTTAGGATTGGTATGACCAACTCAGCGATAGTCGATAAGACTCAATACTAGTACCATAGGTGATCTATTATAGATAAGTACGATATCTCTGTGTTTTTCTCTCATAATAATTTTGTGGAGTTTATCTGTACCACTAATCTATTTTTTTATATTCTTCATTTATTACATCAGCACTCAAGGGCAAGAAGAGAGAGACAGTGCAGATGCAGGTCCAGGAATAGTTGGGGAGGAGGTGCCAACAACCTGCACCGCTACCAAGGACTCTGCTCACCCTAGTAAATCCTATTATGTATTATTACTGTTTCCCTAATGTTGGGTTTTATGATTGTTGTGGAATCATCGGATATTGGAATGTTGGTGCTGGGTTCCAAGACAGGAGTTTCTGCCTGGCGTTTGGTGTTGCTGGTGAGAAATAAAGTTGCTCTGACATCCTTACCTGCTATCTTCCTTTCATGTGAGGACGAGGATGGGATATTAAACCATGTGGGCAAAGCACAAAAGATTTGCTCTTTTACCTCTGTCCACTATGCTATTTTTACATTTTACCTTGTTTATATTTTTATACTGTTTTCTTCAAACTCCCCTATCCAATTTTTGTTTCTTTCCTGTTATCCCTTCTTTATCATTTTTTGTTATTTCGTATTCTTTTAGGGGTGGCTGACTTTTTCTGGTCTGTACTAGTCTCCAGTTCACTTATCTTCTGATTTCTTGGTAACCCTTCTCTCTCCTCTATGTATCTTCCGGTACTGTAAGACTAAGAACAGATTGTTGGTACTCTACTGTTTACTGGGAAGATCGCAAGCCCAAGAAAGCAAGTGTTATAAACGATATACACTATATATATTTGTTGAGAATGCTTTTTTATTCTTGCTCATGCTCTAACAGTTAGAGAAAGAGAGTGACCACCCTTGATCCCAATGTTGTGCAGTGTAATTCATTTATAAAATATACCAGCACTTTCCATGACTGTGCAGCATGGCTGGAGAGAATAAGGTCCCATTGCATTTGCCAATCAACACCATATGTCTGTCAGATACTGTGCTCCCACCAATGCATAGGAGCAGAATGCCGCAAGTTCCCAATGCCTCTCTAAGGTTTTTCAGCAACACACAATTCAAGCATGTATGCCAATTAAACCCCGGGGGGGAAAGGGGATGGGATAGAGATGAGACAGCCCCACCGCGTCTGATTCTTTATTCAGCTTCAGACGTCTTCCTTTGTAGTCTTCTTCAGAGTTAGTACGAGTTGAAGTTTTCACTGTGAGGAAAAAACCCTCATTAATGTTCTGCTTCCTGCCCTCTGCTATTGTTCTGTATTTCCTAACTTTTGCTCACCTACCCCGTGTAGATGTGACCAATGCCTCTCTTCTTGTGCTTCTTTCTCTTATTCTTATCTTCTCTTGCAGTAGCTCAACGTATAATGAAAAGTAATTATTTCCTGTACTTCTCTTCTGCTAAGCTTCCTTTTTTTTTATCTTCTAGGGGGTTCCTTACCTAGTCTGTACAGCAGTCTGCCTTTCTGTGGGTTCTGTATTGGTAAGTAATTATTTTCTTTAAATAAACTTGCTTCACCTTAGCTTGACTTTATATGTGCTTGTGTCGTCATGTTCTTTAACTAACTAAAATCTAGAGTTAAATTCACTCTATTATTCTTCTGCTTGCACTGATTATTCTTGTTCATATGGTTGTCTAAATTGTGACTAGAGCTGAACTCTCTCCAAAACACACGGTTCGTTATTGCTGCCCTTTTGTTTTATCCCGATAACTCTATTGCATGGGCAGGGTTCGTTTATGCAAAAATAAATAGCAAGTCGGAGCGCTCAAAAAAACGACTTCTTCTGACGCGGAACTTCTAACTGCGACGGAGCAGCGCTACTGAGATACGCATGTTCATTACCACCAAGTTCGTCTAATATGCGCAAGCCCCCAACTTGACAATATTCAATTCTGAATGTGCATGCTCAAATTCGACTGCAAATACTTTGGAACAGTCTTGCTGTGACTCCGGGAATATTCTCTGGAACGGACTTCAAGTAAGAAAACTCATGACAAAGCCTTCTCCCTATTTTTCGCGGTGCGATACTGCAGGCGTCCTGTCTTCCTCAATGCTCAGGTGAATTGTGCCACAGTACGGGCGCTTCACCTGCATCACGCTGATTATTGACAAGACTAGAGCGCTAACTAGAATCTCCAACCATCTCTCTTTCGGCAGCCATTTTGAGTTTACTCTTGCCTAATGACTGATTTGGCCTTATTGCTGTTTTGCGAATTAAACAAGACACGATCATAGAGTGTCCCTAGTACCTTTAGGTCTGACAATCCTGACAGTGTCGTTCATTGACCATTATTCCTCACCTTCATTGAGCTTTCATGGCCCGAGTCATCATACTCATTATAGGCTTTAGCACTGTCCCTCTGTTACAAAAAGTTTTTTTTTTGGTTGGCTTCACTACCTGTTTTTTTTCACACTATCAAACAACAACAAAAATGCCCAGAGTGACATTTTTGTTAAAACATACTGCGGTGCTAATTGAATTGCAGTTGTATATTTTTTATTATAAAATTAAGGGAAAGCATATTGGGCATCTAAAATCTTTATATTATTTCTAGTCACACAGACCATCAGCTTTGCCGGCTCAAGTGACACTGTAGAAGGTGAGTCAGTTTGAGGGGGAGAAGCGGTGACAGGGACTGGCAGTGGTAAATCACATTGCTTTCTCATTGACTGCAGAAATGGGGATCTCTAGTTGACAATTGTTTGCATCTTTGTCCAAATAGGGACCCCTCCTTCCAGTCAGGATAAGGTGGATACACCACTGAAATAACCCCTGCCCCCCCCCCCACTTGGAAGCTTTGCACAAGCAGTCAGGCTTATCTCAGAGGCAGCGAGTAAAGCATTTGCACATAACACATAGTAATAGAGTGAAAACACAAAAAAGCACAGCACACCAGCTTAAGAAAAATAACCAATATTAACTGCGCAAACAAGACCAAAAACAATAAAAGACCAACATATATTAATCAAAAATAGGAACTTTGCAAGAATAACCTTAAAAATGCAGTTCCTTAAAGGTGGTAGCTCAGTCCAGTGCTACTGCGGTGCTAAAAACAACCAAACCCACCGGGGTCTAGCAGCGGATCTGTGGTGGCGGTGGCAGTCATCTTCGTCGGTGAGACCAGGGTTGCAGTGCAAAGTGCGGTGGTGCCCTCTGCGATGCTGACAGTCACCGTCTAAGTTTTGGCAGCTGTCGCGGATCGTCGGTCGATGGGGTTGTCTTCGTGGGCTGTGGCTGTAGTGTGGTATGGGGTGGTGCTGCGTGTAGTGTATGAGCGGTACCCCCAGACCATGGTGCAGACCAAAGCAGCGATGTCAACTGGCAAGTGAAGTGGAGTGAAGCATGGCGGTGCAGAGTGCAGTGCCCACAGATCGCAGTGCAAACCTACAGCTTGGTGGGGCAGCGGCAGTCGTCATCGTCGGTTAGACCAGGGTTGCGGTGTGAAGTGCAGCACTGCCCACCATGGTGCCTTCAGGTCACACAACCGCCGGCGGTCTTTTTGGCGGTGTCTGGTTGAGGTTTCCCTGTATCGCCACTGAGACAGGTGGTCCCAGAGGCAGTGAAGTCTTTGATGTCCCCAAGACTTCGTGAACAGGAGGCAAGCTCTATCTCAAGCCCTTGGAGATACTCAGTAACAAGTGAAGACAGCTCACTCCGGTCCTTTCATTACCCAAGACAGAAGCAGCAACTGCAGGCCAACTCAGCAAATTAACATCACAGCAGGGGTCCTGGCAGTTCTTCCAGCTCTTCTTCTTGGCAGGTTCATTGATCCAAGCGAGTTCTAAAGTCCTGGTGTCTGAGCCCCAATATTTATACCACATTTCCCTTTGTTTTCTTGCGGCAGAGAGTGTCTGTGCTCAGTCCATCCCAATTCTGTCATCTCCGGCCAAGCTTCCTGGCAGTCCTGGAGACAGCATTGTCCAAGACAAACCAGGCCGATTCATGTGCAAGGAAATCTCCTCTAACTATTCTAAATGCAACCAAAATGTATTCAGCCCAGCCCTGACTCATTCAGGAAAGGCAGGACACACCTCAACCCCCCTGTGGCTGTCTGAGAGAATGCACTTCCTCAGCCCCTATCACTCCAAAGCCAGTCAACCCTAAAGCCAGCAGAGGCACACAGGATGGCTAAGCAAGAAAATACCAACTTCCTAAAAGTGGGATTTTCAAACACAGAAAATGATTTGGTATTGCAAATATGTTTTCTTTTCCAGAAAGCACCACTAAACCACTTTTAGGACATGTCAGAAGGAGTGCTGTGCATCCCACTGCCCACAATTCTGAACACTCTTTGCTCACATGTTGTGACCGATGTTACTACCGGGGAAATTCCTGCTCTATTCTTTCAACTTATGTGTTTGTTGCTTATGTAATTAAGCTGACGATAACAAAAGCTATGTTGTTTGACATACACCATGCTAATTTCTGATGGTGGGTCTATGGGAACAGCTTAGCATAAGCACACAATACCAAGTATCTTTACTCTCAGTAGTCAGCTTTGCACTGCGAGCCTCCTCAGGTGTTTTTAAATTGGGCTCAGTTAGTGGAGGTATAAATAAAAAGTTTAAACAGACTGGCAACCATGCACTGAGCTCACACTGTGCACACTGTGCATTTCTACCAGGTACCACTGCATGCTTATTTCAGAGGAAGCATGCGAACATTGAAAGCTGGCAAGTTAGAAGTGCATGCCATTTTTTCAATACGCTTCCAGATTCCTCCTAGAGGTGGCTGCCCACTTGCCAGCAGTGTGGACAACTTATTAGAGTGAACCATGTATCTAAAACATCTATCATCCTCATTTGTTTGTTCTCATAGCACGTAGCACAGGGTTTATGTCCTATACGTTTATCATGAACACATATTATGGACAGTATGAGCAAGCATTGCTGTACTGCCTGCCCTCTTCATTAAGCATTCACAAGTTCACATCGCATTACACCACTTTCGCTATGCATGCTAGCTTTGGAAGACCTTGTAATGACAGGGCAGAGGGAGCTCTTCACAGTCGCCTTGGCACTGTAAATTCATGCATTTTAAAGTTAGAAGGGCAAAATCTCCTGTTTCTCTAATTTAAAATGTATATTTGCATAACATAGATGTACAGTTACAATGGATGCTTATGGGACACCAAGATAAAGGAAGATTTATTGGTTTTTCTCTGTCCCTTGAAGCCTGATCTTCTAAAATTGTGTTTGCATGATAAGCAATAGACTAAGAGGAAGGTATTGGCAAACCGTTTCCCCTTGTGCTAGCAAGTAAGGCTTCCATCTTAGCTACATATTAACCCAGACCAAGATGCTGAAAACAGTCACAGACCACAGCGCAACCCCCATAGAAGCTCTGCTGCGTTGCATGACAGGGATAGAGCATGACAGCATGATGTTCACAAATATATGGCACTCTCCTTCACTCTCCCTAGCGCCAGCACTGATTTCAGAACGCCTGGGTGAGTGCCTGAGTCTAGCATAGGTTATGTATAGGGAGGATATACCCTTTCTGCACAAAATACTATGCCTAGACACACTTCAAAGCTTTTCCTACTTTGTATGTGTGCTGCGCAGTGCAGCATGCATACAAAGTCAGAAAATAAAGCAGAAATGGAAACATTTTTAATTTTAATGTCTACTTTACAGCGGCATTAATTTTTGGCACTAAACCCATTCTACTAATGTTAGTAGATATGGTTTCACATAAATAATCATGGGTGGTTGCATGAGAATGCCCATGTAGATCCCATATAACCCCCCCTTAACACAGAGCAATGCAAAGCAGTGTTTCGGGCTACTATGCATCCTTTTCAATACAAACCAATACTAATACTGATTAGCGTTGGTTTGTTAATCCCTAAATAGGTTTAGCGTTTAGTTAGCACTACTAATTGCACTTTAGTATACCCCATGTTGCATGCATTTCACAAGGTTCTATGGTGCACATGTTGAGATGTGGGGTTAACCAGGCGCTAGAAAGTGGGTTTTATGCAAACCTCAAACCAGCAATCTGTTGGAGATTGATGTAATCACATACCAAAATGAGAAGAGATTTTGGGGCATATTTACTAGCCCCTATTGCCACAGGAACGTCACTTTTAGTGACATTCCTTTGGCGATATATGCTTCGCCTTATTTACAAAGCAGCACTTAGCCACTTACGGTGGCATAAAGCTGCCTTGTAAATCAGGCACACTTTCACACTGTACTTAGCGTGAAAGGGGAGGGTTGAAATGAGTGTGGTTGGGGGAATTCATTGATATGACACTGCCCCCTATTTACAAGGGCAGCATTGCCAAAACTAAGGCCAGGGAAAACACGCTCTTCAACAGGCAAAATGATGATAAATGCTTCATTGCTCTTCGTTTTTGCTGGTTCCGTGTGTGCTGGGTTGTGCAGCACACATAGAAACAACAAAAGGCCCTTGATTGTTTATGTGCAGGAAGATGACCCTTTCTGCACATTAACAATCTTGAAAAATAATGACATTTTGTAACTTCTATGTGTGCTGCATTAAGCAGCACACATAGGAGTGACAAAAAGCCATTCAACAATTGTTTACGTGCAGGAAGATACTCCTTCCTGCACATAAACAATATTCCCCTCAACGCAGACACCCAAGGGTGTTGCATTGATGCTAGGCAGCTAAATTTAGCGCCAGTGCAGGGGGAAACACAGGGCTGCACCATATTGTAAATATGGTGCAGTCCGCCCAGTGGCAGAGCATGGCATCAAGCCAAGGAAGCTAACGCCATGCTCCACTACTTCATTGTAAATATGCCCCTTTGTTTTGTGCCTGTTCTTTTTACCTCAATATATAGTGCAAATTATTGGCGGAGTATTGCTTCTCTTTCTGACAGGTAAGCTTACGTCTTAGTCTTTGTGCATCATTCAATAGAAAGAGAGGGAAACTAAAATGCAGATCTCCTGTACGATAATACTTGATTTGATTTTGCAAATGTATTTTAAAAGATACATATTTATAAAACAATGCAAAAAGTTATCTCAGGTTTCTCTGGATGGATTAGTAAGCAAAAAAATAAACTTTGGGATGCTGAGCCTGAATTATCCACAGCCACTGGTATTTTCTCTTAACTACTTTTCAGTGTATTTATGTTTAGCTTTGTCTGTTACTGAAAAAGATCGACAAAGTGCAAATCAGTATTCACCCTCCTCAATCAAAGAATTCCATTCACAACTTTTTGGTTTTCTCATTGAGACACTCTCACAGGCACATGCATCATTGTTGGCTTTTGCGATTTCTTAATTGCGATTTTTAAGGAATCGCAATTAGGAAATAGCAAAAGCCTATGCATGAAGAAATCGCTGAAAAATGTGCGATTTCTAAACATTCCTTAATTGCGACTCGCAAATTGCGAGTCGCAATTAAAGAATGCCTCCTCATTCATTCCTATGGGCTTAGAGGCCCATAGGAATGAATGGGAAGACATTCTCAATTTGCGATTCGCAATTAGCTAATCGCAAATTGAGAATGCGATTTCAAGGGTGTAGGGGTGTCCAAAGGACACCCTGGTGCACCTCTGAAATTAATCTGTGCACATATGTTGTACACACACATGCCCTAAGGGCATGTGTGTGCACAACATGCATAAAAGTGCATTTTTCAAAGTTTTCGCAAATTATCATGAGGTTCAACCTCATGGTAATTCGCTCCCCCTAATTGCGAAATCGCTATTTTTAAAACTTTCATGCATTGCATTTAAGGAATTGCAAAATGCGATTCCTTAAATGCAATCGCAATTTGAGAACTCGCAAATATTTGCAAATTCTCAAATTGCGAGGGCCTTCACCCTTGATGCATCCCAAAAGCTCATTTTGCGATCGCAAACGGCCGATTTTTGCGATTCGCATCGTTTGCGATCGCAAAAAGCTTTGATGCATGTGCCTGTAAGTATGAAAATGTACCCAGACTTGCAATGGGAGTCAAACTGCACCTCACAGATGAGGCTCAAAAAGCCTAAAAGAATCATGGGTTGCTTTTGTTCCCATTCAGAAGGGATGTGTGGATTGACAGTCCATTCTGATTTGTTCCATTTTGAGCAGTACAAAGGCTGATTTGAATAATGTTAAAATATTATAATGTTGGTCGCTGTCTGCAGTGGCACTGTGAACAGAAATCAATGGATTGGAATGTGACCATGGTTAAGTCACTGTGACTGAGTTTAATTCAAACATTCTTGTAATGATGTATGAGCAGTCTAGTCTTTGTGGGTGGAGTTAGGGGAGGGAAAGAAAGAGAAGGAGCAAGGGACAGGAAAGGGGCATTTGGAGTAGGGACGTGGTCAGGAGTAGCAGTACGAATAAAGGCTCTCCTAAAAGAACATGGTGTGTCTGTCATTTTTGGTAGCACGACGCTACAGCTGGCGACGAGGATGGGATCCCGCAGTCCGTGATCACTGAACCCCTGATGACGAGTGACCAAGTCCAGCACACGAAGAAAAGTCGCAGTCACGACACGTGTGCCCCGAGGAGACAACCGCCCAGAGTAAACGGCCAGCGGTAAATGCCCGCCGCTCCGCGACTGGCCAGTCGCGTGGAGCCCAGTCCAGTAAGCGCTGTTGAGTGCTGGAATGCGCCGCCGTGGAGACGCTGTCAAGCATTCATGATCGGGTGCCCACCCCGAATGCAGGAAGCCAAGTGCAGCGAAGAAAGAGGATCGGGAGCCCACTTCGATCTCACCTGTTGCCCTGGTACTCTGAGCAGCGTGTGAATGTGCTGCCTGTTACGGGAATCGGCTGCCGGTGAGTGCCAGTTGAATAGAAATGAACCGGGATTGAATGAGCCCAAGATCTCGTGAGAAACTAGATTTCCAGCGCGGCGGCAATTTTGAATTCAGGCAGTGAGTTCCAGTCCCTATCAAATACATAGGGCGGCCATTTTGAAGTCAGCCAAGTTGACTTTGGGCATCAAGCACAAGCAAATACAACTACAAAAAGAAACAAACACGAGCCAATACAAGAAGCAGGATAAGAAGGACAAACAAGCACATGCAAACACAAGAAAGGAACCTAGAAACAAGCACGAGCAAAGACAAAGAAGCAGAAAACTAAGTAACAATGACGTCACCACAGCGAAATGTCGCCGGTCCAGCAGCGCCCACGTCAAATGCGGCGGGTGTCTCATATTTGTGCACCCCAGAACCCCTGGCTCTGGTAGCTGGAGGTGGAATGGGCCTCAGATGGCAAGAGTGGTTCGAGGACTTTGAAGATTTTATGAAGGGATCCAAAGTCACTGACGAAGATGAAAAAATTATTGCGCTGCGCAATTTGGTTAGAAAAGATGTTGGTAAATTGATTAAGGAAACAGAATCATATGCCAAGGTGCGAGATGCATTAAATAAAAAATTCCTACACAAGAGAAACGTAGACTATGAAAGGTACACTTTTAACTTAGCTTGTCAAGAAAAGGAAGAACTAATGAGTACATTTATAACAAGACTTCGACGACTGTCTCTTTACTGTGAATGTGACAATTTTTCTACGGAGGATGCTATTCGGTTGCGAATCATTGAAGGATGTCAATCAGAGACTCTCCGAAGGCGACTCTTACGGAAGAGTCACAACCTGGACGAAATCAAAGAAATTGCCAGGGTATATGATCAAGCAGAGGAGCACGCCAAGAAAATGGAGGCAGGACGTGTCGAAAGGCAGGAACAAGCCTTCCGTCTTCAAAGTAGTACCACTCGCAAATACTCGCGAGATCGACGGCGGACACCCAGACCTGCGTCCCGCCAACACTATGCCGGGCGCAGACACCATGAGTCTGGCCGCGGAGACAAGAAACGAGACCGGCCCCTGAGGTGCTACCGGGGCGGATATGATTTTCCACACACAGATGCGTGTCCGGCGCTCGGGCAGCAGTGCTGTAAGTGTGGAAGAGAAAATCACTTTGAAATTGTGTGTGGGGAGTACCGTAAGGATAGGAAGAAAGAGTTTGCAAGGTCCTCTCGCCCAATCACGAAGCGGCATCACGCCAAGGCGGTGCAAGATCGACCGGATTCATCCTCTGTGTCCTTACATTCATGCAGAGAGTCTCGCAGGTCGCAATGGATGAGAAGATCTCTGTCCAGAGAATCCAGGTCAGCATCTCCAGCATCGCTGTACACTGATGAGTATGCCAATATGGTCGCTGATCCAGACCAACTGAAGAAGTACCCCAGACTGGATATATGTGTGGGAACACATGCAACCAAGTTTGTACTAGATAGTGGGGCATCCTTGAACTACATCCCAGTAACAGAGTACAATAAAATGCGGCCGCCACCCACTCTGAGCCCGGCACATGTCAGAGTATACACATGGATGTCAAAGAAACCTCTTCGATGCCTGGGAAAATTTGCAACCACGCTCCAGCACAAAACAAGGTCTGTGCCTGCTCACATACATGTCATAGATTGCCCGGAAGCTGACTGCCTCCTCAGCCTCCCCACTGCTGAGCGTCTTCGGCTGGTTGAAATTCTATATCGGGTGAGTGATGATTCCGATATCATACAAAAGTTCCCTAAACTGTTCTCCGGACTTGGAAAAATGACCAGGTGTCAGATTCGGCTACATATCAATGAACAAGTACGACCTGTTGCACAACACCACAGGCGAGTACCCTTGCATCTTCAACAAGCTGTGGAAGATGAAATTCAAGAACTATTACGAACAGACATTATTGAGCGGCCAGAGGGCCCCACCCGTGGGTCTCAGCAGTGATGATCGTGCCAAAGAAGGGCACTCCAGGCAAGGTGCGCCTGTGTGTGGATATGAGACTTCCAAACACAGCGATAGAAAGAGAGTGTCATCCAGGTCCTCACTTAAGTGACATGATCTCATCTCTTAATGGCGCATGGGTCTTCTCCAAACTAGACCTGAATAACGGTTATCACCAGCTGGAACTACATGAGAAGTTGCGCTATATAACAACATTTGCCACTCATCTGGGGCTATTCCGGTACAAACGTTTTAGCTTTGGTATTTCATCTACAGCGGAGATTTTCCAAGAAGCCATCCGTCAGACCATACATCACATACCAAATGCGCTGAATTACAGTGATGACATTTTAGTGTATGGAGAGAATGTCCAAGAACATGACAAAGCACTGGACCGAGTGTGCCACGCTCTCCTGGAAGCTAACCTTACCCTCAACAAAGAAAAGTGTGAGTTCCACCAATCCACTCTCAAATTCTTTGGGCACGTGTTTTCCGGAGCCGGGATGAAACCTGATCCCGAGAAAGTGATGGCTTTAAATGACACCAAGAGTCCTTAAAATGTGAGTGATATCAGATCCTTCTTGGGCATGGCGAGCTACTGCGCCAGGTATATTAAAGACTATGCCACCATCAGCCATCCGCTGCGTGCTCTTACTAAACAAGGCCAACCATTCAACTGGACTCCTCAATGTGAGAGGGCTTTTCAAGAAATCAAACGGGCTGTTGAGTCCTCTGACAATCTAGCATATTTCAGCCCCAAGAGAAACACTGAAATCACAGTGGATGCCAGCCCAGTGGGGTTAGGCGCCATTCTAGCCCAGTTTGACAGTGACACAGATCAAAGACATATCGTGGCTTATGCCAGCAGAAGCTTGACGGACACTGAAAAGTCCTATTCGCAACCGGAGAAGAAAAGTCTTGCTGTTGTGTGGGCGTGCGAACACTTTCATATCTTCATATATGGCTAGCATTTCACGCTCGTGACCGATCACCAAGCGTTGGTTACAATCCTCGGAAGCCCTGGAGCCAAAATGCCACCTCTAATCGAGCACTGGGGGTTGCATCTGCAGGAGTACACGTACACAATAGTGCACAAACCAGGAAAGTCGGCCAATCCAGCTGACTACATGTCAAGGCACCCACAAGCGTCGCAGGCATCCATTCCATCCCTGGCCGAGGAATAAATTCATTTTGTAGGCGACCAAGCCAGACCACCGGCAGTTCCCCTTGAAGCCATATGTGAAGCCACGGCTCAAGACGATGTCTTTCAAAAGGTAATGCGCCGACTGCAGAACAACCGGTGGCGCCACGATGACAAAGAAGACGGGGACAATCCCCACACCAAAAAAGAAATGCAGGCATTTAGACATGTTAGCGAGGAACTGTCAGCCACCTCAGAGGGGCTCCTACTGAGGGACCAGCGGATTGTCATTCCCATGCGTCTACGCCAGGGTGTCATCAATCTGGCGCATGAGGGTCATCGTGGAGTGGTAGCTACTAAAAGGGCGCTCAGGGAGAGAGTATGGTTCCCGCTACTAGATCAGATGGTTGAACTCACATTGAAAGATTGTCCTCAGTGCCAACTTGTGAGTCAAGGAGATCCACCGGCTCCTCTTCAAATGTCCAAGTTGCCCTGTGGTGTATGGCAAGGACTTGCCCTGGACTTTTATGAACCCCTTCAGTCCGGGAAATACGTCCTCGTGATAATGGATGAGTACTCTAGATTTCCCATAGCACAGTTCGTGCCATCCACAAATGCCACCAGCACCCTTGCTGTGCTGGATAAAGTCTTCGCTGTGTGGGGTGTCCCGAAAGAAGTCAAGACTGATAATGGACCGCCCTTCAATGGACATGACTTTGGAGAATTTGCAAAATACCTCAACTTCAGGCATCGCAAAATTACTCCCTTATGGCGTCAAGCCAATGGAATGGTGGAGGGGTTCAAGGCTACATTAAAAAAGACATTCCAGCAAGCCACACTTGACAAAAAAGACTTCCAAACTGCTCTAAATGAGGTTCTGAGAGCCTATCGGACAACACCAATGCCACTACTGGGAAATGTCCTGCCACACTCATGTTGGGACGACCGATTGGAACACGGATACCCACGTGGGAAGGTGCTTTAGGGCCGGTATCACTAAAAGATGTGCACCAGGAAGTAGCGGTTGCCGACAGTAAACGCAAGTGCAAGATGAAATCTTACGCTGACGACCGGCGGAGAGCAAGATCTCCATTCCTCCATGAAGGTGACTGGGTATTGGTCAAGCAGGAACAACAGAAGAAAACAGACTGTAAATTCCGAGCGAACCTTTGATGGTGACACAGCAAAAGGGTACCATGATAACAGCTGAGTCAGAGAATAAGAGAATCACACGGAACATCTCACATTTTCAAAGGTGTGCTCCAACAGTTAAAGATATCCTCAACCAAGGGACTGAGCGACCGACAGCAGAGAGGCCAGAGCCCAGCTCGGCAGCCCAGACCTCTGAGAACCAGATAGAAGCTGGTCCTGAAAGTGGAAACGTGCTTCTGAGGCCCAGACGAACTATTAGCCGACCCAGATGGCTGATTGAATAACTATAATCAAGTCATACTTTGCCATTTTTTTGCTTTGTTAACAAGGGGGGAGATGTAATGATGTATGAGCAGTATAGTCTTTGTGGGTGGAGTTAGGGGAGGGAAAGGAAGAGGAGGAGCAAGGGACAGGAAAGGGGCAGTTAGAGTAGGGACGTGGTCAGGAGTAGCAGTACGAATAAAGGCTCTCCTAAAAGAACATAGTGTGTCTTTCATTTTTGGTAGCACGACGCTACAATTCTAGCCATCACTTGTTTAGTCTCGATATATACAGCTTTAAAAGTCTGAAGATGTTTATCGTTCTCTTTTTAATCATACATATTTAAGTTGTTTTAGTCACTAAACATTGCTTTAAAGAACTTCTTTCCTTTAGAGTTCTAGTTCTATTTTAACATATCTGGCACACTGTTCCACGGATTTTCACTTGCAACCCTATATTGGAAAGAAAAGCTCATTAATGAGGTACAAATTGAGTATTTACTGCCTGCATTGGTAAACATAGTGTTCCCTTGCTGATTTATGTTTTAAAATTTTCCAACGATTCTACACGTGCAACAGATAACTGAATACGCTATTTCTGATCCGATCTTCAGGAAGCAGAGGTTGCTTCCTGAACTGGATGCAGTCCTCCTGATGAGGCCGCCAAAATACTGCACAATACAGTAGACGAAGCCTTAGGAAGCTGATTAAACATTCTAGGAGAGACTTTTATAATTTTAGAAGTAGACTCAAAGTACAATACTGCTATTCAGAACTGGACAGAATATGGCAAAGGTGGCCCCCCTAGAACCTGATACAAAATGTTTGCCACGCCTCAAGAGCTGTGCATAATGCTCAGGAAGAGGCCTTCTGATCAGCATGCAACGGTCCATATCTGGAGCCCCAAGCTGGGCACACCAGCTGCTGTGTGGCCAGCAGAAGCTCAAGCTCAGAAACTGAACAGAGTATTGCGGATTTGGTCAGAGCAGCAATGTGTATGCTCTATGCTTGTTGAGTGAAAAGATCTGCACTTCTGCTGTTCCTGTTCTTTGCATGTTTCTGAGTGTGTGGGCTAAATATTTATTTTATTCTTTTAGATATTAATCAGGCCTGGGCGGAGTCCACAGAGTCGCACTATGGGAAACTCTGTGAAGCGGTCTTTGAACTCCTGCGATGCTACACAGTGTTCGGTGAGTAGGCCGAGTTGCATGAAGCACCTAGTCACATAGAGTTTTATGTCAACGCAACGCAGAGTGTATCCTCGCATTGAATAGTGCACACAAATGGCCCATGTGGTACACATGTGCACAGCCATCTTGTTTTCTCTGTTCCGTTCATGGTGCTGGGCCTTTTTTTGAATCTGCTGTTAATCTTTTCAATCGTCTGCCTTCCTAATTAATCTACCCTTAATTTGTGTTTATTATATTAATGTGTGTTTTTGTGTCTTTGTATTTTGTATGTAAACAAACGTTTTAGTGTGTTTTTGTACTTTTTCAGTTTTCCTTTACTTCCGTTAATTTCCTTTCCTTTCCTTTCCTTTCCTTTCCTTTCCTTTCCTTTCCTTTCCTTTCCTTTCCTTTCCTTTCCTTTCCTTTCCTTTCCTTTCCTTCCTTCCTTCCTTCCTTCCTTCCTTCCTTCCTTCCTTCCTTCCTTCCTTCCTTCCTCCCTTCCTTCCTTCCTTTCTTTCTTTCTTTCTTTCTTTCTTTCTTTCTTTCTTTCTTTCTTTCTTTCTTTCTTTCTTTCTTTCTTTCTTTCTTTCTTTCTTTCTTTCTTTCTTTCTTTCTTCCTTCCTTCCTTCCCCCTCCCTCCATTTCTTTCTTCTTTCCTTCCCTGTTTTTGTTTCCCCCCCCTCCACCCAGCGCCATGTTAGACTGACCAGTGGTGTTATAGCTCCTCCCATGAGTTGGCTGTGTTCCAAAAATGACCATATATGTACCTAAAACTCTGTAATTATATTCCGCCTACATTTTTATTACTGTAAACTGTATAAAAGAAGGACTTGCACCGATGTTCGGTGTGATACTTCTTGCATTACCGAAGGGTGCTGTAGGAATGTACCACCACCCCATGGGGTCTTAATAAACTTGCCCTTTGCATTTTCTAGTTTCCGTGCCAACATCTGTTATGGTGTAGAGGGTATTTCTGCGGAGTATGTAGGCCTGGAGAACCCAATACCACAAATTGGCGACCACGAAGGGACTCATCGGCGACTCGGATGCCCGAAGGAGAGGTCGTAACGAAGGATTGGAAACTCGCCATTGATGCGTACGCTGCCACTGAGTGACGCGAGTCTTGGCACCCACGGTGTTTTCTTCCTTTCCTTCTAATCTGACCTTCCAGGTGGCGCCGGTCCTCGACTGAGATCCTGCTCGTTCGAGTTGTCGTACAGTGCCGGTTTGGCTGATTCGATTAAAGACCTTGGCAGTTGGAATCTGGATATCTGAGAATTTGGTAAGCTTGTGATTGGTAAGATAATCTACGGACGCTTACTGTGGCTCTTTGACTATGTTTTGAGTTAGCTAACATTTGATCCTATGATTTGAACTATATGTGCAGTGCACTTCACATAGGCAGGCATGTAGAGATATTTCTCTAAATTTGTTTTTGTTTGAACGGCACATTTGTGTGGAGTATATTAAGTGCCATTTTTGTGGTATCACGTTTCCGTGATATTTTGACATGCCTGTTTTAAGCACACTCCGAGGAATGTGCTGTCTTGGAAATGGTACCACTTATCGATTAAATGAATCTCAGCCGGCTCCCCCAGAGGGGACTCCCAATCGCGACATGTATGTTAAATTCGGTCTTCCCCCTATATTATACAGTAAATTATGGAATAAGTACAGTAGATCTGATCCAGAGTTGCAATGGCCACTAAATGGGTCATTTGATTTACGAAAGGTTCAGTATGTGGAGCAATGTTTGTTTCAGCGTAGGTCAAGACAGGATATGTTTGATTGTGTACGAATGTGGGAGAAAGCAGTGCGTGAACGAATGAAGCGTGAAATAGCCTTGGCGGAAAAAGAGCAGCGTAAGGCTGCTCGAGATAAGGCTTTACAGCTGGAGGAGAAGGAGCTGCAGGAGAAGAAAGAGAGGGAGGCACGGGAACGTAATTTACAAACGAGTGGTCAATTTCCTATTCGGCGTCCGCTTTATCCTGTCCTTACTAATGAAGTTGATGATTTTTCATTATTATATGTTTTTTTTGCTACGGCTCCAGACGAGGACTTGGACGACGAAGGTCGAGGGAGTAAGAGTATGAAGTTATCTGCTAGTGTAACTGCGGAATTGCGCAATTTTTCTTGTAAACTTAATTTGAACAAAATAACTATATCAGAGATTAAAGATGAAATGAGTAAGTGGTCAGAGCGAGAACAATTGTATTTTTTAAGCGCTTTTGGAGATGAAGTTGTAGAACGATTTAGGAAACATTCAACTGATTTAGAGCCTAAGGATATATCAGTTCATTGTGAGAATATGAATAAAGGTTTATTTGTTATTGCAGATGCGAATGAATTTTTCCGACGGTTGGTCCAGCTACGGGATGAGGCGTCCAGATTACGGGAAGCACGAAAAGCATCAGACGTGCCTGCGCCGGGGTCGATGGAGCAATCCAAAGAGTGTTCTATCTTTGGAGCAGATAAGCGTTCTACAGTTCATGTTATACCTATGCGTGAAGCGGCACCTTTGTATGTCCCCCCTAAAGGGCAAGGTACAAGTGACGATAAATTGTCAGGGGATGCAAAGGTTTTTTTTGTATATAACTGTGTTTATACACCTTGGAATAGAGCAGATGTTATGGCACTGAAAAATGCTTTACCTGATCCGCGTAAAAATCCAGCAGCTTTCTATGAAGGAGTGGAAGGGGCCATTTCCTCATGCGTTATGACGTTAGTTGATATTGATCTTTTCTTTGGGTTAATATTGCCCCCTGATATGTGGAGAGTGATTCGTACGTTTGACGATCAAGCGATTTTGGGAGCAGATTGGAAAGTTTTAGTCCAAGCCGATTTAGATAGGGAGCCTGCATGTAAGCCGTGTCAATTAATTTTAGATCTTCCAACAGCTATTTTGAATAAATTAAAAATGCTTGTACCTCCTAAAAAGATTGATTGGACTATGTTAGCTTCCTGTAACCAGAAAGTGGATGAGTCGGTGTCTGATTTCTTCTCTCGTTTCGAGGAAGCATTTCATGATTACAGTGGGCAATTATTATAAGACGATACGGGTAGGCATTTGTTCGTCGATAAGTATGTGGCTAATCTCCTACCGGAGATTGCAAAACGTTTGAAGACTAGTGAGAGTTCTTGGACCACGGCGACCCCTGCTTCTTTATTAACTATGGCTCAGTATTATGAACGACAGGAATTAGAGGCTAAAGAAAGTACTGATAAGAAAGCGAAGGAGTTAAAGACAAAAGTGATGTTGGCACAGGTTCGCGCTACGCAGCCGAGAGGGAACGATAGAGGCAGGCGAGGAGGGTATGGCACGTCTTCTGGTAGTACCGACATTGCTGAGGATCAATGTGCATACTGTAAAGAGTTTGGGCATTGGGCTGAAGATTGTCCGGTGCTTCGTGAGCAACGTAATCAGCGTGGTCGAGGAGGTGGAAGGACACGGAATAGTTATTCAGGAGCAAGGGGTGGAGCAAGTGATCATGGTAGGTTTGAGGCGAGGGGTCGTGGTCAGGATGATCGTAATACTTTTGACCGACGGAATCAGTACCAGATATCTGAGGGTGAGAATGTGGAATCTCAGGATTATGTTCATGCATAGGAGTGCGTAGGATGGGGTGTGGAATCGGTTGAAATACCAGTAGATCAAAGAGGTCCATATGTATCAGCGGGCGTTTTGGGTTCTACTGATCAGTTCCTGGTGGATATAGGAGCTACTCGTAGTGCTCTGTCTAAAAACTTGGTTCCAAGGGCTCCCCTGTCTGGCGAAACAATTACATCTATAGGGTTCGATGGAACACCCTCTTTTAGCCCATTGTCACAACCCCTTACATTTTATATTGACAGATTCTTTGGTCCATGCCCGTTTTTATTGTCACCAAATACTCCAGACAATATTATGGGTATAGATTTGCTTAAATACTTCCGAGCAACGATACGCTGTGCCCCTGAAGGAGTGCGGGTTATCTTGAACGATAATTACCCAGATGTAGAGAGACTGTGTACAATGCAAGAAATTGAAGCGTTAGCCTCTCTCCCACACACGTTATGGGCTACTTCGGACACGGATGTGGGACAGATGCTTATTCCCCCTATTCGAATAACTGTGAAGGAGGGTGCGTCTTTGCCACGTGTGCCACAATACAAAATCTCTAGGGAAGGTGAAATTGCCCTGACTCACATTGTTCATGATTTGATTATTGCAGGAGTAGTGGAGGAGGTTCCCTACAATGTCTGTAACAGTCCGATTCTTCCGATCCTAAAGAAAGATACTGATGACAAAGTCTATCGATTTATTATTTATTTGAGGGAAATCAACCAAATTGTAGTGCCCCAGTACCCGGTGGTGTCTGATATCACCTCCTTACTTACTTTGACGCCTTCTTTTCAATTCCCATACATTGCGATAGCAGATATCTATTTGGTTTCACATTAAATAATAAATCGTATAGGTTTTGTCGAGTTCCTCAAGGCTATACAGAAAGTCCTAGCATCTATAGCCAGGCTTTAAAAAGACAGCTTGATGCTTTTGATTTGCAGTCTGGAGTAGCTCTCATCCAGTATGTCGATGATATTTTGCTTGCTGCAGACACGTATGCACAGTGTGAGGAGAGTACTCTTGCTTTGCTCTCTTTCCTTGCTCAGAATAATCACAAAGTGTCTAGGAAAAAGTTGCAATATTGTAGACCAAAGGTGACCTACCTCGGTCATCTTTTGTCTAAGGCAGGACGTGCATTAACATCTGATCGAATTCAAGCAGTTTTAGATACACTAGTCCCCCGTACTCAGAGAGATGTGCGTGCTTTTATAGGCCTAACGTCTTTTTGCAGGCAGTGGATAATGGGGTTTTCACACATTATAAAACCTTTGTTAGCGTTATTGTCCAAAACTACACCAATGCCCCTTGAATGGACAGATGAATGCCAGAATGCTTTTGAACAATTGAGACAAGCTCTTTGTTCTGCACCAGTGTTAGGCACACCAGACTACACAAAGATTTTCACGTTGTACGTTCATGAGAAAGATGGGTGTGCATTGTCAGTTTTGGTGCAGACTCACGGAGATAAGCAGAGGCCTTGTGCGTATTTTTCCGCAATACTTGACCCCGTTGCACGAGGATTACCTGGGTGTTTTAGAGCAGTTGTAGCAACAGCAGTGGCCATACGTCAGAGTGAGGGAATAGTTTTGTCACACAAATTTGTTGGTGTTAGTTCCCCATGCGGTAGATGCTCTACTAAACCAAACAAAGACTCAGTATCTTACGAGTGCACGTTTAACTGGATATGAGCTCACACTGTTGGCGCCACACATCACACTAAAGAGATGTGCTACCCTGAACCCTGCTACTTTATTGCCGTATCCGGTTGCTGAGGGCCAAGAAGAAGAACACCATGATTGTGTTTTCCTGACTGAAGAACAAACAAAGGGTCGTGTCGACTTACAGGATACGCCACTTCCAGATGTGGATGGGGAACTGTGGGTTGATGGATCGTGTTTAAGGACGCCAGATGGCACAACTTCTGCAGCATACGCGATCACGACACTTAAGACAGTGGTAGAAGCAGCACGAATACCACAGAAATCGGCCCAAGCAGCGGAACTGATAGCCTTAACAAGAGCATGTGAATTGAGTGCTGGCTTATGTGTGAACATCTACACTGATAGCCGGTACGCCTTCGGAGTAGTGCATGATTTTGGCCTACTCTGGAGAGAGCGTGGGTTTTTGACTTTGCATGGAGTACTAGTGCGTGATCTTTTGAATGCGTTACTTTGTCCAAAGAAAGTGGCGATAATAAAATGCAGTGCACATAAAAAGGTCACTGACAAAGTGGGACAAGGAAACGCTTTTGCAGATAGCGTAGCGAGAGAAACTGCTATGTTACGAAATGCCTCGCCAATGTATGTCGTGAAATCACAGGCTGAGCGATGGCATGATGCTAGAGAGGAGATATTAGATATTCAGAAATCAGCATCTGAAGCAGAACTTGCAACTTGGGCAGCAGAGGGAGTGTTGGATGATGAGGGTTGTTGGTGAAGCAAAGATATGGAAAGATGGAAATTGCCTGCAGCTTACTTGCAAGCAATGGTTCAAATGACACATGGATTGGCACATGTTGGAGCTCTTGCAATTACTCGATTGCTAACGCGAGTTTGGGAGCATCCTGAGATTGCCAATATGGCCAAAAGAGTAGTGCAGACCTGTCTGATATGCTTGCAGCACAATCCTGCAAAAGGGACGCATACTCCGAAAGGAGGGTTCGTTCCACCTACGCCAAAATTTGAAGTACTGCAAATGGATTACATCCAGCTTGAGCGTTGCAATAACCTTAAGTATGTCTTAGTGGTGGTGTGCGCTTTCAGTAAATGGATTGAGGCCTTCGCCACGAAGGATAATACAGCGTTGACAACAGCTAAGGTTTTGCTCAAAGAGTACTTCCCTCGCTACGGTGTTTGTAAATTTTTGTGGAGCGATAACGGTCCTCATTTTGTTGGAAAAATTGTGGAATATGTAATGAAGGGATTGGGAATTCAGCAAAAGTTTCATGCTGTATTTCATCCCCAGTCAGTAGGTCTGGTGGAGAGGTATAATGCTACTCTGAAATTAAAGCTAGCAAAGATCGTGGCATCTACGTCTTTGAAATGGCCGGATGCTCAGCCATTAGCATTGCTATCCATCAGATCAGTGCCCCATTCCCGAACTGGCCTCACACTCTATGAAGTGGTGTTTGGACGGCCTATGAATATATGGGGAGTTCCTAAGCCTCGATTGTTACATGATGTGCCTTGTATAATGATGAACGATTATTTGGCACGATTAACAAATGATTTACTTTCTATTCATCAACAGGTTCGAGAAGCGCTCCCCGACATTTCCATTGGAGAAGCTCATAATCTTCGTCCTGTTGACCACGTGATGGTCAGGTCCTTTTGAGAGAACAAGCAGCTGGGAGCCGAGGTGGCGTGGCCCCGAGCAGGTGTTGCTCGCAACTCGAACACACATGCGAGTCACCAACAGGAAGCGGTGGGTGCATTCCACTCACTGCCGCCGTGTCTCTCTGGATCTGGTGAGCCCAACTGTGCTGTCTGATTATCGAGACATCTTGGACGAGGAGAAGAGCCCAGCTGTAACGTCTGTCGAATCGGAGGAAGCCTTCCCGGACCACACTGTTTCCGGAAAAGAGAGATACAACCTACGACCACGATAAGCAGTTTTTTTTTTTGTGCGAGACTGGTTGAGTTACCGCTCTGGGGTTTGTGAAACGGAAGCCGGGAATATCAAGTGGGGGGATCTGTTCTGTCAAGTGTAGTGACACCCGTCTTGAATCTCGGAGAAGAAACCAACGGCTACCTCGGAGCTTAGCACTCATATTTTTATTTTTTAGTGTTTTTTGAGACATTTTGAACTTTGAACTATGGCATCTTCTGCAGTGCGAAACAAGAGAATTCTTGGTGCAGTACTATTTGTTTTGACAATTGTTGTGATAGCTGAGATAGCTGGGGTAGTAGAACTTTTGGTGCCAGTAAGAGAACATTTATTGCCAACTACCCCGATTCCATCTGAACATTTTCATTTTACTCTGGCTTATCATGAAGAACGACATAGACAGACTTATTTGAATAACAGCTTTATTCAGATTCTGCATCACACCCACAATATGACTAATACTTCGAACTGCTGGGTATGTGGGATGTTGCCTGGACATCAAAAGAAAGGGGGCACACCACTTATCCCACTCCCGTTCTCCCATAATGGCTCTTGTAATGCCTGGTACACACTTTTATTCACTCTGCGATGGCCAACGAAAGGTGGGCTGCTTTTTCGACTCAACAAAATCAGCTTCAACGATCGAGATGGCTATCCACAAGCTGAAGAAACTAAGTTTGAATGGGAGGAGTACCGCCCTAACAACGTGTCAGCACCACGAATTTATAGTAATCAAAGGAATGTAAATATGTCCAGCTCACATGTGATTACTGTTATCGACACAAAAGTTGATCTTTGTGTTCGTAATAAAGGTACAATCCCAGTAGGAAGAAGTGAATGCAACACCACTCTTACCTTTGACACTCCAAATGGCATTACATTTGTGGCCTCCCGAAATACTTACTTCATATGTGGAAATAAAGGCTATCACCGTGTTCTATAGGATGGCTAGGAACATGTTATATATCTTTTGTATTACCCCTGTGTTTATTGCCCCACCTATGTATCATAATAATTATATTCTGTACCATGATTTCATATTGAATAGAGTGAAGAGAGCACTAGTTCTTGAAGATATTGACCAGACCGACACTGCGTTACAACAATATGCTGATTTTAATTTAGGCCTCTTTTCATTTGTTGGAGCTGCTATGAACAGTCGGAAAATAAGACGGTTGACACGTGTTGTAGAAGCTGTTGCTAATGAGACAGCTTTTGCTTTAGGAAACTTAACAGAGGAACTCCAGATTACCAGAATTGTAACGCTCCAAAACCTTATGGTATTAGATGTAGTATTAGCTGATCGTGGAGGAGCATGCCGTATTATCGGAAGTAGTTGTTGTGTATACGTGCCAGATAATTCACCTTCTTTGTATGATGCAATATCTAAATTACATAAAATTGCTGCTGAGATACATCCTGATAATGGTACATGGACATTCTCGGGGTGGTTTTGGTCAATACTTAGTACTTGGGGTTGGAAGTTGCTGACGATTCTATGTGTAATAATTGGGATATTATTCTTTTTATGCCTTTGTATTCAGTGTGGCCCTCTACTATGTTCTATGTGCCTTTCTGCTTGTATTCCATCCAAACGAGCTATTGCTAAAAATGAACAAATGATTCATAAAGAAGTAGCACAAATCATGATATTGAAGATGAGTACCCTGATTACATCCACTATGAGGTAGCTTCAGCTAAACGCTAAAAGGGTCGTCTGTCGTAATTTGACGGTGATCGGGTTAGCGTTAAGCTTTGCTTCACGTATTTTCCCTTATCTTGACTATGGTTGTCGGAAGCCATTATGTATGTATCAGCGGCCATTTTAGATGAATGCGCTGCCTCGTGGTCAGAATGCCCTTTTGTCCTTCCTCTGTACCACTGGCCGCTCGAGTTTGCCCAGCAACAGGCTATTTTTAGTATTGGTCAAGCTCACACATGCGCAGTTTAGTCTGAACAGTCATCACTTAGGAATGTTTCGCCAAACTGACCAGTGGTGTTATAGCTCCTCCCATGAGTTGGCTGTGTTCCAAAAATGACCATATATGTACCTAAAACTCTGTAATTATATTCCGCCTACATTTTTATTACTGTAAACTGTATAAAAGAAGGACTTGCACCGATGTTCGGTGTGATACTTCTTGCATTACCGAAGGGTGCTGTAGGAATGTACCACCACCCCATGGGGTCTTAATAAACTTGTCCTTTGCATTTTCTAGTTTCCGTGCCAACAACTGTTATGGTGTAGAGGGTATTTCTGCGGATTATGTAGGCCTGGAGAACCCAATACCACAAGGTGGCACCGACAACATGCGTCTCTGCCGAAGCCTTTGCTCACCCTAGAAACTCCTATAATTTATTATTATTATTTTCCTAATGTTGGGTTTCATGATTGTTGTGGACTTAGCGTAGAATCTTGGGATATTGGAATGTTGATGCTGAGTTCCAAAACCGGAGTTGCTGCCTGGAGTCTGGTGTTGTTGGCGAGAAATAAAGTTGCTCTGACATCCTTACCTGCCGTCTTCCTTTCATGTGGCGATGAGGGTGGGATATGAAACCATGCGTGCAAGGCACAATAGATTAGCTCTTTTACCTCTGTCCACTATGCTACTTTTTTTTTTGTAAAATTTTTATTTTGAGTAGAAACAGGAAAACAAAAGAAAAGCTGTGGAGGTGCCACACATTTCCCCACACAGGGGGTATAATCAGGAATCAAAGAGCAGCGGTATCTTATGGTAGCAGAAGCATATCGAGTCCGAAATCGATCAATCAGAGTTGTAAAGCAGTAAAGCAATAATTCCGGTGAGCCTGTCAACGGGCATTGTACGATACATAGAGCTAAATATAATAACTGTCTGGCCCACGATCCTTCACATCCAAATTGAACTAGCTATGGAAGGCCGGGTTGAAGTGCAAAGGCGTGAATGGCGAGGGGAACGTGGTCCAACGTTCGTCCATGGCCAGTGTGTCCCAGACCTTCAGCGTGGTACCCGTTGAGGTACTAATATAGGCGTCCAAAGGGCGGTCCCTCTTTGGCTTCCAAGCCAAGTCCCAGACCGATCTGCCGGCCACGCTCCGATCCATATGTAACCAATGTTTTTCTGACGTTTGTTGCGACCACTCCACTAGCACCCTCAGTTGCGCCGCTTTATAATAGAGCTGCAAGTCAGGAAGTCCCACTCCGCCTTCGGACTTCGACCAAGGCAAGACCGCAAAGGAAAAACGCGCCCGACCCCCTTGCCATACAAATCGCAATATCTGAGTCTTGAGACGCCGAAAATAGTCGTTGTCTAGCGGAATAGGCAGTGCTTGAAATAAGTACAGATATTTAGGTAGAAAAACCATCTTAATAGCATGGATTCTGCCCAGCCATGACAAGAATTTAGGTTTCCACCTTTCCAATTCGGCTCGGATCTTCGCTAACAAGGGTGGAAAGTTAGCCGAGAACAGTTTACCCACTGTCGGAGTCAGATGGACCCCTTGATAGACAATCGAACCAGTGGCCCAGGCTAAAGGCGTCAAGGGCCGCACGCGGGCCACCTCCGCCTGTGAAAGATTAAGATACAGGATATACGACTTGCTATAGTTGACCTTGAAGCCGGCCACCTCTTCAAAACGCATCAAGACCTCCCTGATACATGGCAGCGAGTGTTCCGGGTCCGCTGTAGAGAATAAGATATCGTCCGCGAAGAGTGTAATTTTATATTGCTCTCCTGGGAACGGAAGGCCCCGGATCCCCTCATGTTCCCGCACCGCCACTGCCAATGGCTCGGTGCTCAACGCGAATAAGAGGGGGGAAAGGGGGCAGCCCTGCTTAGTGCCGCGTGAGTTATGTTATGTTATCCATTTATTGAGCGCGACAGCTGCCCCAGCAACGAGGCGTCCCGGCGCTGAGAACCACAGCCTAGCCAACTGAGGAGAAAAGGGGGGGAGGGGGAAGGGGAAGGGATTACAGAGGAGGAAAGAGGTGCGTTTTTACTGCTTTGCGAAAAGCAGACAAATTGGTGAGGAGACGAATGTGGAGGGGCAAGGAGTTCCATAGTTTAGCTCCCTTTACTCTGAAGGAGCGATCTCCAATACGGCAGAACTTCGTTCAAGGGACCACCACTAGATGTTGACCCATGGAACGAAGATTGCGTTGGGGGTTGTAAGGAGTAAGCAGCGTTCGGAGTAGTTCAGGGCCATCCGTTCTAAGGATTTTAAAGGCAATGGTAAGAGCCTTGAACTGGATGCGAGCTTCTATGGGCAGCCAATGAAGCCTCTGAATGGTGGCTCTGGCCGAACATCTGCTGGGCAGACCTACGATTGCCCTTGCCGCTGAGTTCTGAATACGTTGGAATCTGGATAACTCAGTTTTATTTGCGCCTAGGAGGAGGACGTTAGCATAGTCCAGCCGGGCAAGGATGGTGGCTTGGACAATAAGTTGCCTTGTCTTGGGGTCAAAGAAGCCCTGAATCGTTTTTGGCCACTATAAGTGTGGCAGGGTATACTCAGACATGAGTCCCTTTCTCACTGCTCCATCAGGATTCAAGCAAGCCGGGCCGAAGAGGCTGAAATGCCAGAAACCGGTCCCCGGTAGCTTGTCTCCTTTCTGGTGAAGAATTGGCTTGGTAGTTTGGTCTGCCCTGTTCCCATGATGCACTGGGCCAGGGACAGACTAATTTGCATATAGCCAGGTTCTGAGCTGGGATGGGGAAGTGAGATAAATAACGGTGATGGATCAAGCCCTGATATTTGGACTGGGTAAGAGTGGTCTGCTTAATTCAGACACTCTGTTCATCACCACCCCCTTTTCTGAATCGTTTTTGGCCACTATAAGTGTGGCAGGGTATACTCAGACATGAGTCCCTTTCTCACTGCTCCATCAGGATTCAAGCAAGCCGGGCCGAAGAGGCTGAAATGCCAGAAACCGGTCCCCGGTAGCTTGTCTCCTTTCTGGTGAAAAATTGGCTTGGTAGTTTGGTCTGCCCTGTTCCCATGATGCACTGGGCCAGGGACAGACTAATTTGCATATAGCCAGGTTCTGAGCTGGGATGGGGCAGTGAGATAAATAACGGTGATGGATCAAGCCCTGATCTTTGGACTGGGTAAGAGTGGTCTGCTTAATTCAGACACTCTGTTCATCACCACCCCCTTTTTTGAATCGTTTTTGGCCACTATAAGTGTGGCAGGGTATACTCAGACATGAGTCCCTTTCTCACTGCTCCATCAGGATTCAAGCAAGCCGGGTCGAAGAGGCTGAAATGCCAGAAACCGGTCCCCGGTAGCTTGTCTCCTTTCTGGTGAAGAATTGGCTTGGTAGTTTGGTCTGCCCTGTTCCCATGATGCACTGGGCCAGGGACAGACTAATTTGCATATAGCCAGGTTCTGAGCTGGGATGGGGCAGTGAGATAAATAACGGTGATGGATCAAGCCCTGATCTTTGGACTGGGTAAGAGTGGTCTGCTTAATTCAGACACTCTGTTCATCACCACCCCCTTTTCTGAATCGTTTTTGGCCACTATAAGTGTGGCAGGGTATACTCAGACATGAGTCCCTTTCTCACTGCTCCATCAGGATTCAAGCAAGCCGGGCCGAAGAGGCTGAAATGCCAGAAACCGGTCCCCGGTAGCTTGTCTCCTTTCTGGTGAAGAATTGGCTTGGTAGTTTGGTCTGCCCTGTTCCCATGATGCACTGGGCCAGGGACAGACTAATTTGCATATAGCCAGGTTCTGAGCTGGGATGGGGCAGTGAGATAAATAACGGTGATGGATCAAGCCCTGATCTTTGGACTGGGTAAGAGTGGTCTGCTTAATTCAGACACTCTGTTCATCACCACCCCCTTTTCTGAATCGTTTTTGGCCACTATAAGTGTGGCAGGGTATACTCAGACATGAGTCCCTTTCTCACTGCTCCATCAGGATTCAAGCAAGCCGGGCCGAAGAGGCTGAAATGCCAGAAACCGGTCCCCGGTAGCTTGTCTCCTTTCTGGTGAAGAATTGGCTTGGTAGTTTGGTCTGCCCTGTTCCCATGATGCACTGGGCCAGGGACAGACTAATTTGCATATAGCCAGGTTCTGAGCTGGGAAGGGGCAGTGAGATAAATAACGGTGATGGATCAAGCCCTGATCTTTGGACTGGGTAAGAGTGGTCTGCCTAATTCAGACACTCTGTTCATCACCACCCCCTTTTCTGAATCGTTTTTGGCCACTATAAGTGTGGCAGGGTATACTCAGACATGAGTCCCTTTCTCACTGCTCCATCAGGATTGAAGCAAGCCGGGCCGAAGAGGCTGAAATGCCAGAAACCGGTCCCCGGTAGCTTGTCTCCTTTCTGGTGAAGAATTGGCTTGGTAGTTTGGTCTGCCCTGTTCCCATGATGCACTGGGCCAGGGACAGACTAATTTGCATATAGCCAGGTTCTGAGCTGGGATGGGGCAGTGAGATAAATAACGGTGATGGATCAAGCCCTGATCTTTGGACTGGGTAAGAGTGGTCTGCTTAATTCAGACACTCTGTTCATCACCACCCCCTTTTCTGAATCAGGATGGGACTTAGGCTTCTCAGCAACCCGATACAAGTGGCTGCCACTTTTTTTGTATGCGACTGGTAATTCAGTGCAGAGTCCAGCCATACTCCTAGGTTTTTTACCAAGGATTTTGGTAGTGGGGTAGGACCAAGCAGGGGAGGCCACCAGTGGTCGTTCCAACCGCTAGTGTTCTTGCCCAGAAGTAGCACCTCTGTTTTTCCCGCATTGAGTTGCAGGCAGTTTGCCGTCATCCAGTTGGCGACTGCTGCCAGCCCATCCCTAAATTTAGTGGACGTGGCAGAGGGTGATTCAGTGAGGGTGATCACCAGCTGGGTATCGTCAGCGTATGAGACTAGTGTGAGGTTCCATTCTTTAGCCACAGCTGCCAACGGTTGCATGTACACATTAAAAAGGGATGGGCTAAGGGCCGAGCCCTGGGGGACTCCTTGGCCAATTGCATGGGGTTGGGAAATAAAAGGGGGGGCTGATACGCGAAACGATCTGTTCGTGAGAAATGACCGAAACCATTCCAGTGCCAGTTCAGTGATCCCTATGCTCTCCAGGCGGCCCAGTAGGATATTATGGGAGACCGTGTCGAATGCTGCGCTGAGGTCGAGCAATATCAGCGCAGCACTCTGACCGGTGTCCATAATCCTCCGGAGGTGTTCTGTGGTGGCAAGAAGGGCGGATTCCGTACTGTGCCTAGGCCTGAACCCGTGTTGGGAGGGGTACAAGATGTTGTTTTTGGCCAGATGGTCAGTAAGTATGGCATTCGCATGGGCTTCAGCTAACTTAGATACCCATGGCAGCAGCGAAACTGGTCTGTAGTTTTCTGGTTTGGCCGGGTCTAGGGTGGGTTTTTTAATGACGGGAGTAACCCAGGCCTGTTTCCAACATGTAGGCACAGTGGCTGATGCGAAGGAAAGATTAAGAAGTTTAGCCAGTGAAGGTAGGAAGAAGTCCAATGCCTTTAAAAAGTGGGTTGGTCTCATGGGGTCTGAAGGAGAACCCGATTTCACCTTTCTGCAGATAGAGGCTAAGTTTTCAAGAGGGATAGCCGGTAGGGAGGTGAGCTTAGAGCCTTGGAGGGCCTCATTGGAATCAGTGGTTCTGACAGAGGGAGTATGAGAGAAGGTGTCATAGATCTTCCTTACCTTTTCTGTGAAAAAGGTGGCCAGCTCATCGCACTGTTGAGTGGACGAGATGCAAGAGGCTTGGTTGCTGCCATTTTGTAATTTTTGCACCAATTTAAAGATCGTTTTCGTGGGGTTGGGGCTGGACTCAATTTCTTTAGCATAAAAAGAGGCCCGCGACACGCGGATAGCTTTGTGGTATCGCTTCAGTTTGGCAAGATAGCATGCTTTGTCCTCGTCCCTATAATCTTTCCTCCACTGGCGTTCAGCCTTTCTACACTCTTTCCTGATATTTTTCAAATTCTCATCATACCAAGGATTAGAGGGGGTACTTCGTCCTCTAGTCCATTTAGCTGGTATGATAGTGTCGAGACCTTTCGTAATCCACTCATGGAACGCAGCGTATGCCATATTGATGTCATTCGCATTATCCAGATTAGGTTCACCTAAACTGGCAGGGAAGTCTGTATTGTGAAGTTTATGCCAGGGCCGATTCAAACAGGAGACGGGCAGCGCTTTTTTAGGCGGAGAGGCGGTCGTGATCACAAATGTGACCAGAGAGTGGTCTGTCCATCCCATAGGCTTGGGAGGGTCCACCTCCACTTCCGGAATATTAGTAAAGACCGGGTCGAGTAGGTGGCCAGCAGAGTGAGTGGGGGATAGTATACGAGAGGTCAGTTGAAGTGCATTTAGGTCTGTCAGGAGATTACTAATGGTCGGATCCTCGAGGGCATCAAAATGGAGGTTTAAATCTCCCAGGATCGTGAAGTTAGGTGAGCTGGCAATTAGGGCATGGGCTGTCACTAGGAGTTCCTCTATGAATTTGGAGGTGGGTCCCGGGGGTCTATAGATGAGAAGGCCAGTTAGGGAGAAATGAGGGCTAGTAGTAATTTTAAAGCGAGCGCACTCGCATCCTGTAATGTCTTCCTTTACAAAGGTACAATTATATGACGTTCTATATATTGCAGCAATACCGCCTACTCTTGAGTCTCTATTAATAGAGGTCATCGAGAATCCAGCCGGCAGCGTAAGATTAGGGATGCTGGTGAGTTTGTCTTTGAGCCATGTTTCGCTTAGAAACAAGATGTCTGGGTTGTCCTCAGTAAGGAGCGTATGAACCTCAGGATGGTGTTTAACTAGGGACCTGACATTAAGATGAGATATTGTCAGCGAGGAACGCTTCCTACTAGTAACCCTATGTCTGGGGAGATTAGGTTCTGCAATGAGTAAGTTACAGGACTTACAATTGAGGGCAGTCTGTCCCAAACAGCCTTCTAGTTTGTCACATCGTTGGCCCGGGTTAAGTGCCAAGAGTTGACTTTTCCCATAATAGTGTGTTACTAGCGTATTTTGAGCAGGGGGTCTGGCGAGAGGCGATGACTTGGCGAGGACGGGCGAAGACGGGCTTGCCTTAGGCGCGCCTTCGGCGCGCAAACGGCGCGCCCGCTAGTGACACATATTTTTATGAGGAGGGAGGGAGGGGCATGGCCTCCAAGGGGGCGTGGCCTAATCGCACGCCGGCAATGGCGCCGTGTTGGTGAGGGACCCGCTGACAGCACTGGGCAGCTGTGCGGTAAGTTTTAGCAGGAAGGAGTCCTGTAAAGCCAGGTGATAAGTGCTTTTAAAATCAGCAACAAAGTTATTCAGTGACACACACAAGAGTTAAAAACAGTGCTAGTCTATCTCCCGGCTTTTCGCCTCAGGAGGTTCAAGGGTTCTGGCAGGAGACGCTTTTACACAGCGCTTAAATACCTGCTCGAGAAAAAGGGGCGTGGCCTCCAAGGGGGCGTGGCCTAATCGCACACACAAGAGTTAAAAACAGTGCGGGAAGAAGCTGACATATGGCCATTCACCGCTACCCGAGACCTGGGGCTGCAAAAATTTGCCCTCACCATGGTGCTAAACTTCTCCGAAAAACCGAAGGCCGACATTGTATTGAACAAGAATCCCTAGTCCACACAGTCGAAAGCTTTTTCGGCATCCAGACCCACAAGGACCGCCGGGATGCGGAACCTGTCTGCTTTTTCAATTAAGTGAATCACCCTTCGCGTGTTATCGTGAGTCTGGCGCCCCTTGATGAATCCGGATTGGTCAGAGTGTATGATCGCTGGCATCAGATCCTGCAGCCTATGCGCCAAGATCGCCGAGTATAGTTTAGCATCTATGTTGAGAAGCACTATGGGGCGGAATGAAGCACACTGGGTGAGGTCCTTCCCTGGTTTAGGCAAAACCATTATGACCGCCTCCGCCAAGGAGCCAGCTGAAGAGCCAGACACTGCAATGTCATTAAAAAGGGATACTAAAAAATCACATAGTTCGGTGGCGTAGGATTTGTAGAAAATGGCGGTATAGCCCTCAGGCCCAGGCGCCTTGTGTAGTTTTAAGTTCTTGATGGCCTCCAGCACCTCCTCCCTGGTAATCGGGCCTCCAACAACTCATTCCACTCTTTAGATATCTGGGGGAGGGGTAGGTGCCGCAAATACTCCCTTTGGGCTCCCGCGTGGAGCCTGTCCCCAGCGTAGAGGTCCGCATAGAAGCGGCCAAAGATGGCCACTATTGCTTCGTCCCGATGTTGCAACACGCCCGCCGCATCTCGAATCCCTCCAATATACTCACGTTCCCTCCTATCGCGCAGTTGACGAGCCAGGTGTCTACCCACCTTGTTCCCACAAGAGTAAGATTGTCTTCCCAACCTCAATAGCGTAAATTCGGCCCTGTTATTATAGTGGGCTCTCAGTTTCCCCCGTACCGCTGTCAGTGGCCGGAGGGTCACTCTCGAGGGATTAAGCTTGTGAGCCTGGTCGAGGGTTGCCAACTCTGCCTCCAGATCTTCCCGTTCCTTTCGCCGCAACCGATTGAGATGTGCATTGAGGCCCAGGCACGTGCCCCTGATGGACGCTTTAAAGGCATCCCAAGTGATGGAGACCGAGGTATCAGACACGGGATTAAGCTAAAAAAACTCCCTTATGGCTTCCCGCAGCTTTTTATTAGAGGTATCATCCCGGACCACCGAGGCTGGGAAGTACCATTTCCGCTGCCCGTCGCCGGTCGATGACCAACGTAGGCTGAGCACCAGCAAACTGTGGTCGGAGACCGAAAGCGGAAGAATGGCAGAGTCAAGGACATCTCCTCTAAGAGCCTGGCTGAGGAAAATGTGGTCCAATCGTGAGTAGGAGTGGTGTACATGAGAGAAAAATGTGTAATCCCGGGACATAGGATGAAAAAATCGCCAACTATCAACCAGCCCCAGCTCCTCTACCAACTGCTGCGATGAGGCAGAGAACACACCCGTATCTGCCCTGTGGGCACCAGAGCTATCTACTGTCCAATCCCACACCAAATTAAAATCCCCCAATGTTATGGCTGGATTTTCTGGTTAGATGGGATCAGCCCCTAGGGGCCCCTCCAACCCAGCCAGAACGTAATCACATCCCTCCTCAGGACCAACTATCCAGGCACCTGGGTACCTACCTGAGGATGGGGAACTCACAATATACAAGCTCATATAATTAAAAACACCACTAAATCTATAGGGATACTAAGAATACTCACTGATTACTAAGGATATCCATATCCTACACCACACTTATATTCACATCAGTTGGTCTCGCGGCCACTCAGACCCAGACCGGTGTACCCTAGGGCAGATATGACACACAATCCGGTGCGTCTACACATGGGCCTGCAGAACCCAATGCTCCCTTTTCCAAACGGTTCGCAATCCTGCAAAACTCCACGCCAGTCTCCCACCTGACGCTCTCACTTACACATGGGCCGCAATCCGGCAGCCCTCCACGCTGGTCATCCTCCCCAGCGTTCTCACTAACGCCGCATATCAACGACGACCACATTCCTATGAACACCTATATATATATATATATATATTGGGAAGTCTCTTCACTAAGGGTCTGCTACTACAATAATATTATGGGATAGCCGAATTACTTAGTGTCAACAATTCCCTAGCTCAAGGGCTCCCTGTTCTCCCTATTCATTCAGACTTACCGGATCAGGGGCAACATCTGTTCTGGCTATAACATCTGACTAGGAGGAAAAAGGTTACCTATGCTTTGGAACAGAAGACGCTGTTTACAGGATTATGGGAGGGTGTGGTCCCTTAGTTGCAGGTCTCCTCTCTCCCTCACTATTACTTACCTGATCAGGGGTAGCATCTGTTCAAACAGTAATACTACTAGGAAAGGGGATTACCCTCACTGTATGGGATACACACTATGTGATTGAGTTATTTCTTGATTTAAGCGCTCCTACTCCCTTCTGATCCATCAGTGGCTCCACAGCAACTGGCTAGAAGCCAGGATAGCTTTATCATAAAAAAACTCATGCACACTAATTCACTAATTAATGGGGTCATTTATTGTATCAATAATAAAGCATACATATACAAAACTATGGGGTCTCTATAACTAGCAGTAACTTTAACACACCGCTGAAAGAGAAGGATTAAACATAACAGGAACACTCCGCTGAAAGGGAAAGGATTAGTTAGACATCCTAGGGAATAAGAACAAGATTAAGGTGTTGTAAGTGTAACTAATTCAGACTACCTCACCTATTAGAAGGAAGATTTCTCTCTCTGCCTCTGGTGGGATTAGGGCTCTCTCTCTGCCTCTGGTGGGATTAGGGCTCTCTCTGTCTCTCCCTCCTTCACCACATCACCACACCTCTGGTTCAGTTGCTCCAGCTGACAGCCTTCTTTGATGCTCTCTGCACTGCTTTCTCTCTCCTCATCTTCAGCAATCGTCTGCCTTCTTTCTCCATTCAAGAACTGCACTCTATTCTGCAGCTCCAGCAGACATCCTCTCTCTCTCTCCAAGCTGTTCTGAGCTCCAAGCTGAACTGAGCTCCCAGCTGTTCTGTGCTCCAAGCTGTTCTGAGCACCACGCTGAACTGCACACCACGCTGAACTGAACTCCAAACTGAACTGACCACTCCTCCTCTCCTGTAGCTCAGTAATATGGATTCCTCTCCCCTCATGGAAATTTCCACCGGAGGGCTGCCTCCTACCGAATTCCTGTGCCAGCTCCCAGGCTTCCACGCAACCGCAGTGGCCATCTGCTTGTTACGTCTGGGCCCAAGAGAAAAACACATTTCTCGGATAAGAAGCAGTCCTAACTGGATTTTCCTCTAGCACACAACAGCCTTAACTATAAACATTGCCATTACCCTGAAAAGCCCCTCAGCTTCATCAAGATGGAGTCCCTCTAGCTCTAGGCCTGTAGGCCTGAAAGGGATGACATGCCCCTTAGCTCTGTCAGAATACCTACATAAACCATACCAATGTGTCTAATATGTCAAAGCCAATAGGCAATAGACAGGTTAAAGTCAGGAATAAAGGATCTATTATCATATTAAGCAGCTATCCTCTTCTAGGTCTGGAAAAAAGTGCTTAAAAGGGCCAACACAGGCTAAGAATACCTATACTAGATGTGAGCAAGAATACGATCTATATCACTGCTAAATAAAGCCAAAAACTCTGCCATTACACTCCACCCTTAGATCCTTATCTTGCGAACATCAATAAACAACAACATCCATATAAACAAACATCAACACAATCTATCAACAAATCAAAAACTAAAAAAAACTCTCTAAAAAGAATGACAACTTAAGGAAATTCCACCTGAAACTCAATTGTAGGGAATTCAAACCTAACAACCAACTGAAAACAAATCAAAGCACCCTTGACTTGAATGCTGAAACATATCTGAGATTGGATCTGATAACAACAGAAACTAACCAAAGCATCCTCAAACTAAATGTGCCTCACCTTCTAGTGATAACTGATGAAATCTAGTGATGTAGGGACGTATGTGTTGAATGAAAACAGCAAGGGGCCTACCTACTTCGGACAACTTAAGCCTAAATGAGGCCTACCTACTATAGTCAACTTAAGCTAATGATGACTCATGAAATCTATTGGTGTAGGGGCTTGTTTGTGGGATGAAAATAACAATGGGCCTAAATGAGGCCTACTGACATTTGTCAATTTAAAGTGAAATCTGAGAAGTAGACATGACAAACTGTTCTCAAGGTCTGGACAAACATTAATACATAATCATACTAAAAGACACACCTCCCAGAACAATCCAAAGTCTAAGGTAACCACCCTTTTATCAATCAAGGTGAAAATGTAAGAACAGTAAAAAACAACCCCATTTCTACAAGACAGCTGGTGTATATATATATCACTTAGTTTCTTCACACTGTGGAACACATGTGTGCACCACCATTCAAAAAAAAAAGTCCTTCATTGGCAAAAACTGTTTTGAAGAAAACAGAAAAACTATAATAGGTGACATGTTTGTGTTTTTTCTTAAAAGTGGGGCCTGCTCGTAGTGATTGCCAAGAAAAATGCAGGCCAAGGAAAAAGAGTCCAATGTCAATTTTGTTGCTTCAGTGTAGGCCACCACCCTGCATCTTCGGTATCCGGACACTTCCTCCGATGCGGCCATTCACCACCCTTCCGGTCTGGTCTGGTCTGGTTCCATCTTCCAAAAATAATAAACTAACATAAAAACATGAAAGTAAAAAACTAAAACAATAAAGGAAGTGGGAGGGGGAGGGGCCCACGCACAACCACAACCCAGCAATCCTAGGGACAAGAAAACAAGTATCATTAATCTTGCATGACAAAATTTTAATTTAAAAAGCACCCCGGGTGCCTTTCATTATTGAACAGAAAATATCCTAATTAATTAAAAACATTCAAAATTTAATTTTTAAGTTCAATCAGTGGGGCCTAACATACCCTAATCCTCTCTAAGACAGCCTTCTCCCCTCAGAGCAGGAGCCAGGCTACAGTGTGAAGCAATTTGAATCACTGCCAAATGATGATCTCACAGCAGGCGCAGGGCACTGCAAGCCTCCCATTTCCCTGATCAGAGAAGCCCGCCCAGGCCCACTGCAACTAACTAACTCCAAGGGCAAGAGTCTGCAAGAGTCCCTTATCAGCAGGCAATGAAGCTGCCTGCGTCAACAGCCAGGAAGAGCCAGTTCCCCCGCCCTTACATAAACAAGCCGTCCGCGGAAGAAAATTGGATTATAGCCAATCATAACGAGACAGGGCCCTGTTCGGAGCCTGCAGCGGAAGAAAAAAAAAACTTGTCTTCACAAGCCAGCTGGTCAGCCAAGGTCGACAAACAAATTCCTTGTAAGCTCGTTCCCAGGCCTGATTGTACTAGCGAACGAAAGCTAGCATTTTAAAAAAAAAGCAATTCTATTACAATGTACTGCTACTTAAAAGCTCCAGTTTCTAAAAAGACTTTTGTCTAACTAATTCAGCTAAAGGCAAGACATTTAAAATATGGGCACTTATTTAGAAAGGGGCAACTAAGTTTTGCACACAAGATTATACAGTCTGTATTTAAAAAACGAATTAACATGGACCATTGTCAGCTGTTGAAAGAGAAATAATTTTAAAACAACATAAAATGCAGATACATTTCAACATTGTGTTTCGTTCAACCAGGGGCATCATGTCATTTTACATTACAGTGTAATTAAACATGCAAGCTATTTAATCCAACCTAATAAAAGGGCCACATTCATATATTATTAAACAGCCTATTATTTTCTAACTGAGTTGGTGAACTTACCAAGGCTGGTTTTGCTGACACATTTATAAAAAAGGTTTTAATTTACATTTGGGAAAATAATAATGTTACATTTTATATTTTTTCAAAGGCACACGGTTGCCTTTCACTAATTAAAAGCACATGTTACCATGCACTGTCGGGCAAGATTGATTATTCTCAACCTGTGATCATTGCAACCAGCACATTCCTTTCTAGATGGAAAACCCTCAAAGAAATAATTAATGAAAACAGCCCCGTAGCGTGCACTCTAACAGGGCCATCTTTTTAACATTTCACTCATTTTAAAAGAACACAGCTCTCTCTCCGTGCAAACCCTTAATTCAATCCGACTGGTTGATTTATAACCACATCAGTTCCAAGGCAAACCCACGCAAATTCGTAGACGCAGTTCAAAAATAATGTGAAATGAACAGAACCCTTTGCAAAGCACAAGATGTTACCTTTCCGTCAAGAAGCTGACAAAGCACGTAGGCAGACCAAGGAATCAAAAAAAAAAAAAGTCAAAATCAAACCATCAATCCTTAAAATAATCCGCTGACTTTTATAGTCAGGTCAGATAACCATGCGTGTTGACAGCATGTTAAAAATAAAGACTGCCATCTCAACTCAAGATATTAACCCTTTGGCAGCACAAGCAGAATCATTCCCCAATGTCCGCGGATACATGGGAAAGTCATGAGCACATTTCTTCACGTTTACAGATAACACGTACACATATTTTCAAAACGTTATCCCCAAGCACCCGAGAGAGATCCAGCTCTCTCCTGCCTAACGTAATGATAACATGCCCTGTCCAAACCATGACCACATGGCGCTATTCACAAGCCATATTTACAAGACAAGCTTTTCACAAACAATATATCCAAGGCGCAATGCACAAGGAACACAGCAGATCAACATGAGAACATGCACCTCACAAGCCACATTAACATGGCGCTATTCACAAGCCATATTTACAAGACAAGCTTTTCACAAACAATATATCCAAGGCGCAATGCACAAGGAACACAGCAGATCAACATGAGAACATGCACCTCACAAGCCACATTAACATGGCGCTATTCACAAGCCATATTTACAAGGAGCTATATTCAAAGAACTCCACAAATCATATTACAATGAACACATTTCACATTGCACAGCATAAGCAGATGCAGCAAGCAATTTAATGGGCAATTTAAAAGCATTTTTTACACACATTTATACAATTGGACCATTACAAAGATGTAACTGGCTCCCTCATGTAATGCCATCCTTCAACCCTGACAGTTCAAACACCAAGATGAAAACCATTCCTTCCACCCTGAATAAACCAAATGCCATGATGTAATGCAATCTCCTCACGCTGCAACTGTTCAAGCCCATAGGCCACACATGCTACATAAACTGCAACATTACGCCAGATGGAACCGGCGTTCAGGGCACTCCCTCAGAACACATGGGAAACTCTCTAAGCACATGGCCAGATCACACAGGTTTCGTAAACTGTTCGTAGATGCCAGATGTTATGGCTGGATTTTCTGGTTAGATGGGATCAGCCCCTAGGGGCCCCTCCAACCCAGCCAGAACGTAATCACATCCCTCCTCAGGACCAACTATCCAGGCACCTGGGTACCTACCTGAGGATGGGGAACTCGCAATATACAAGCTCATATTATTAAAAACACCACTAAATCTATAGGGATACTAAGAATACTCACTGATTACTAAGGATATCCATACCCTACACCACACTTATATTCACATCAGTTGGTCTCGCGGCCACTCAGACCCAGACCGGTCTACCCTAGGGCAGATATGACACACAATCCGGTGCGTCTACACATGGGCCTGCAGAACCCAATGCTCCCTTTTCCAAACGGTTCGCAATCCTGCAAAACTCCACGCCAGTCTCCCACCTGACGCTCTCACTTACACACGGGCCGCAATCCGGCAGCCCTCCACGCTGGTCATCCTCCCCAGCGTTCTCACTAACGCCGCATATCAACGACGACCACATTCCTATGAACACCTATATATATATATATATATATTGGGAAGTCTCTTCACTAAGGGTCTGCTACTACAATAATATTATGGGATAGCCGAATTACTTAGTGTCAACAATTCCCTAGCTCAAGGGCTCCCTGTTCTCCCTATTCATTCAGACTTACCGGATCAGGGGCAACATCTGTTCTGGCTATAACATCTGACTAGGAGGAAAAAGGTTACCTATGCTTTGGAACAGAAGACGCTGTTTACAGGATTATGGGAGGGTGTGGTCCCTTAGTTGCAGGTCTCCTCTCTCCCTCACTATTACTTACCTGATCAGGGGTAGCATCTGTTCAAACAGTAATACTACTAGGAAAGGGGATTACCCTCACTGTATGGGATACACACTATGTGATTGAGTTATTTCTTGATTTAAGCGCTCCTACTCCCTTCTGATCCATCAGTGGCTCCACAGCAACTGGCTAGAAGCCAGGATAGCTTTATCATAAAAAAACTCATGCACACTAATTCACTAATTAATGGGGTCATTTATTGTATCAATAATAAAGCATACATATACAAAACTATGGGGTCTCTATAACTAGCAGTAACTTTAACACACCGCTGAAAGAGAAGGATTAAACATAACAGGAACACTCCGCTGAAAGGGAAAGGATTAGTTAGACATCCTAGGGAATAAGAACAAGATTAAGGTGTTGTAAGTGTAACTAATTCAGACTACCTCACCTATTAGAAGGAAGATTTCTCTCTCTGCCTCTGGTGGGATTAGGGCTCTCTCTCTGCCTCTGGTGGGATTAGGGCTCTCTCTGTCTCTCCCTCCTTCACCACATCACCACGCCTCTGGTTCAGTTGCTCCAGCTGACAGCCTTCTTTGATGCTCTCTGCACTGCTTTCTCTCTCCTCATCTTCAGCAATCGTCTGCCTTCTTTCTCCATTCAAGAACTGCACTCTATTCTGCAGCTCCAGCAGACATCCTCTCTCTCTCTCCAAGCTGTTCTGAGCTCCAAGCTGAACTGAGCTCCCAGCTGTTCTGTGCTCCAAGCTGTTCTGAGCACCACGCTGAACTGCACACCACGCTGAACTGAACTCCAAACTGAACTGACCACTCCTCCTCTCCTGTAGCTCACTAATATGGATTCCTCTCCCCTCATGGAAATTTCCACCGGAGGGCTGCCTCCTACCGAATTCCTGTGCCAGCTCCCAGGCTTCCACGCAACCGCAGTGGCCATCTGCTTGTTACGTCTGGGCCCAAGAGAAAAACACATTTCTCGGATAAGAAGCAGTCCTAACTGGATTTTCCTCTAGCACACAACAACCTTAACTATAAACATTGCCTTTACCCTGAAAAGCCTCTCAGCTTCATCAAGATGGAGTCCCTCTATTTCTAGGCCTGTAGGCCTGAAAGGGATGAAATGCCCCTTAGCTCTGTCAGAATACCTACATAAACCATACCAATGTGTCTAATATGTCAAAGCCAATAGGCAATAGACAGGTTAAAGTCAGGAATAAAGGATCTATTATCATATTAAGCAGCTATCCTCTTCTAGGTCTGGAAAAAAGGGCTTAAAAGGGCCAACACAGGCTAAGAATACCTATACTAGATGTGAGCAAGAATAAGATCTATATCACTGCTAAATAAAGCCAAAAACTCTGCCATTACACCCAATAGGAACAAGTGCCCTTCAGCAAAGTCTCCCACTCTCTGCAACAAGCTTTGTAGAAACCCATTTTGACCAGCATTGGGGAGATACACCACTACAAAGGTACACAACCTCCCTTGAACAAGACCCTTCACCATCAGCCAGCGGCCATCCTTATCATTGCGCACCTCCCCAGGTTGGAAGTGCAGCGCAGCGCGGAAGAGGAGAGCCACCCCTCTATGTTTCGTGGAGGCAGAAGACCTGTATATAAGGGGATACACCCTAGGCCGAAGGAGCAGCTCGTCCTTGCGCGCCTAATGAGTCTCTTGGAGCCCCACAACATCCAACTGGTGGTCAGTCACATATATCCATACCTTCTGTCGCTTTTGCGCGGAATTCAGGCCCTTAACGTTCCAAGTCCCTATGCTAATAGGCATAATGGAGCGACAGACCAGAACTCTCTACAGTCACCTCATAAAGCTCCCCTCCCGCACCCGAGAGTCCATCATTCGCAGGCAATGCAGAAGAGCGTCCAAAGACTCCCCACCTGACACCACTAACCTGACAATAAGTCATCAGCAACCTTGGCAAGAACCCCCCACACCCCATGCACGCCACAGCCATCCTCACACATCCCAGCCACACACTCCACAGCTCACCAGCGTCACCACCACTGACCCCCCCTTCCCCACCCCCCATCAACTCCCCAACCCCTCCCCACAGAATCCCCCCACCCCCAGAAGAACCCAAACACAATACCATACCAAACAAACCAATCAAAATGGAAGGACCAAACCTCCCATGAAGATGGCAGTGCAGAAAGTCCATGAAGTCCTCTAGGAGCCGAGAGGGAAACACCTGCCGGTGCATCCCAAAGACCACATACCGGGGCATCTTCCCACAAAGTACAAATGAATCCACGGTACCTGCATGGTCATGTCCCTCCGGCGCCAGTCAGATCACACTCCATAAATCATGCCGCCCCGGAGCCAAGCTGTGAGGCCGCCAGGGTGGCGGAGGCAACAGAAGCCACCGCCCATCTCGTTCTTGAAGACTGGCAGCCCGGTCCGGCATCCTCCTCTCTGCCTCTCCGCCCACTCTATGCTAGGAGGGGGACCTCCGCCGCCCCCTCGCAGATGGACTCCCACTGCCAGGCGGAGATTCCGCGTCATCGATGCCCAGGAGGTCCTTTGCCACCTGGAGGGACCTGATCTGCGCAAGCCTGTTTTGCCATCGGAAAATGATGCGGAATGGATGTCCCCAGGAATAAGCGATGTTACGTTCCCTCAAGAATACAGTCACAGGCCGAAACTCTCTCCGCTTCCACAAGGTGGAAGCTGCCAGGTCCTGATATAGTTGAGGATGATGGCCCCGAAACTGCAAAGACGGAGTCTCCCGTGCCTTCCGCAGAATGCGCTCCTTCAACTGAAAATCGTGGACACAGACCAGGATGTCCGGCGGAGGGCCCCCTCCACGCCTGGGCAGCCCAACCCTGTGCGCCCTGTCCATCCTGATCTCGCTAACGTCTTCCTCGCCCAGAATCTGTAGGAACAGCGCTAGGACATAGCCCCTCAGGTCACCAGACTCCCCGTCCCATGGCACCGATCGAATGCGGATGTTGTTCCTCCTGGAGCGGTTCTCCAGATCCTCCGCATGCGATTGCAGGTCCAGATTTTGTTCCGTGAGGCGAAGCACGTCTTGTTGCAATTGGTGCACATAATTCGCATTATTCAGATCGTGGTCCTCCAAAGTGGCCACCCTTTCACCGATTCCGTCCAGGTCCCTCCTCACCCATCTAAGGTCCCACGCCAGCTGAGTTTGTAGTTCGGAGATGTCTTCCTTGATGGATGCAAAAAGCTCCGTCATGAACGCCTTGGTGGCTGGGGCCTCATCATCCCTCGACGCAGACGAAGCACTCGCCCCCGGAGACGGAGGTAGCTGGGACCCTTTGGTTAGGCCGTTCTTCCCTCTCCGCCGGTTGCCTGCCATCTTGGGCCTCCAAGGCGCTGACAAACACCCCTAGCGATCGTGTGCGGACACCCCAACTGGTGACTTCACCAACAGAGCCAGCCTTTGGGCCACTGATAGTGCTCCCCACCAGCAGACTTCTCCGTGCATGGCCGCGGGTCCCTGGGGCTGCCTCCCGCCACCATCCACCTCTCTCCGCGGTTAGTGCAAAGCCTTCCGTTAGCCACCCCCAGCTCGCGATCCTCCAAAGCTTAGATGGGCACTGTAGGTGAAAAGGCTCCCCAATGCGCGATCAGACCAGGGCCTCAACAGTCTGTCCCAGTTGTTGGCGCCAAATGCGCGCTGTACCACAAGCCACTACCTGCAACAGATCACTAGGCCGCAATGGCTGCGTCCGGTCTCGGCGCCACGCTGCTGTAGCAGGGGTGTTGTGGCGGCTCCTCCAAAGCAGCAGCTCCAGCTCGCCACGGGTGCCCAGTTCACTAAGCCCTCCAAAGGCCGAAGTCTGCCTCGGACTTCTCAGTACTGTCCGCTCCGCTGGGTGAGACAAGCCGCCTCCACCCTCCCCCGACTCGTGTGGCGCCGCAGGGTAGGGGGGAAGGTTCCGCTCCTGTGCAGCGGTCGGACGCGGGCCCAAGTCCCCTGCCCTGGCCGTCTATATCGGGGGCAGCCCCCGCTCTCCAGGCCGAGGCCTGGTCATGCCACAGACCCCTCCAGGCCGCTCACCTCTGCGGACGTCCCGGCTCCTCCGCACTTTCACACCAGGTCCCCCCTCTGGCGGAACCCCGGCGCCTCAGGGCTCCGCTCCACAGACTGGGAGGAGGAGGGGTCCGCCCCTCAACAGTGCTGCCAACTCTCTCCGGGCACCGTGACGGCAAGCAGGGCCCGGCCTCCACCTCTTCTCTCCGGCCGCCGGCCTGCACTTCCGCCTAGGCGACCGCCCTCACTCCAGGGCGAGGACGACCAGGCCGCTCTCTGTCGCCTCCGCCGCGGCAGGCCCGCTCACTCCGGACGGTTCCAGGAAACGGACCAAGCCGCCAAGATGCTCTCCTTGGGTGCAGGCTCAGCTCTGCAGGCGATGCCCCCAGGCAAGGCACGGCTCCGGGGGTGCATTACGAGGCTTAGCGGGTTTCGGCGCCGGAGGGACCGCAAAGCGCGTCTTACTCCATCGCCATCTTGGCCACGCCCTGTCCACTATGCTACTTTTAAATTTCGCCTTGTTTATATTTTTTATACTATCTCCTTTTTTCATCCAAATCCCCTATCCAATTTTTATTTCTTTCCTGTTATTCATGCATAATCTTTTTTTCTTAGTTCACATTTTTTAAGGGTTGTTGGCATTTTCTGGTCTGTACTAGTCTCGTCTTCACTCATCTTTTGTTGGTAATCTTTCACTCTCCCCTATATATCTTGTGGTACTGTAAGATTGAGAACAGATTGTTGGTCCTCTACTGTGTATTGTGAAGACTGCAGCCCCAAGAGAGAAACTGTTATAAATTATATACACTTTGTAAGTTTGTTGGGAAGGCTTTCTTTTTCTTAGTCATGCTCTAACCGTTAGAGAGAGAGTGGCCATGGTCAGGGACCCCCCCACCCTCAACCCTCAATGTTGTGCTGTGTTATTAATTTATTAAGTATACCAGCAGTTTTCATTACTGTGCAGCACTGCTGGAGAGTATGAGGTCCCATTGCATTTGTCAACCAACACCATAGGTCTTTCAATGACCATTATTCTACTCCTTCAATGTGCTTTAATGACTCAGAGTCATCATGATCATCAAAGGCTATAGCACCGCCCCTCTAATATAAAAAGCTTTTGGTTGCCTTCACTACCTGTTTTTTTTTCACACAGCAAAAAACAACAAAATGCCCAGAGTGACATTTTTGTTAGAGGATACTGCAGTGCTAACTGAACTGCAGTGATGTATTGCAGTTTTTTTTTCATTAAAAAATTTAAGGTGAAGTATATATGGCATTTAAAATCTTTATTTTAATTTCTAGTCACACAGACCGCCAGTGTTGCTGGCTCAAGTGACACTGTAGAAGGAGTTCCGGGACTGGAGTGGTAGAGTCAGCACAAGACGAGTAACGAGGTGGCCGAAGGCCCCGCTGACCCACGCGGATCCCGATGAGGTCAAAATAGACCGAAAAGAAGGTACCAAAGGACCTTTTTAGAACAACAATACAAATTATGTTCTGAAATAGATACACTAAGTAATACTTAGAAGTATTTCTCACTTTCTTTCACCTCACCCTATGGTCCTGAAGAAAGCCCACCCGACCTATTGGCGAACAGGGGCTGAAACATGTCGACCTATTCTCACAATCTTTGTGTGATGGAGCCATAATAAGCTCCCAAGTCACCTACATTAGTTTTTATTGCCTCTAAAGAACCCGGAATGAATAAAAAGTTACATCTGGAACTTAGAGACTTTTAACACACTTCACTATCTCACGAGCACCATTTCTGGTCACTACTGTTGTAACAAAGGGTATTACCTCCTGGTGGAGGTTGCATAATCACTAAACCCCATGATTTTGCAAACACGTGTGGATGAAGCGGAGAACGAAAATATACCGCTCAAACATAACCAACAGTAAACACGTGAATGAGGGTTTTTCTATTGGGATTTAAGAACCGTTACCGCATACCCAATGTTATGCAGGACAAGTGATCCTTCCATGTAGGACAAGTGATCCTTCCACTTTTGATTAGTTTTACTGTAGAAGGAGAGTCAGTTGGAGGGGAAGAATCTGGCGCTGGTTAATCACATTGTTTCCTCATTGAGTGTTAGAAATAGGGACCGTTCCTTAAAGTCAGTATAAGGGGGATACACTACTGAAATAACTCCTGCTCACCCCCTTGGTAGCTTTGCACGACCATTCAAGCTTATCTCAGAGGCAGTGTGTAAAGCATTTGCACATAACACACAGTAATATAGTAAAAACACTGCAAAAGGACACCATGCCAGTTTTAGAAACATAAACAATATTTATCAGTGAAAACAAGACCAAAAACAATAAAAGACCAACATACAGTAATCAAAAATATGCAGTGTGCAAGAGTAACCTTAAAAATGCAGTTCCTTGAAGGCGGTAGCTCCATCCAGTCTATTGTGGTGCTGAAAACAACCTGTTGGAAATGGCCCTTTTTTGCAGGGTTATCCCCAAACTTTTTTCTTATTCCTCCTATTTTTTCCTGACTTGTGTCTGTTGGCTTAAGGACTCTGGTCACTTTACCACTGCTGATCAGTGCTAAAGTGCATATGCTCCATGTGTAAATTGTTATTGTGACTGGTTATCCATGATTGGCGTATTTGATTTAGCGGTAGGTCCCTAGTAAAGTGCACTGAGTGTTCCAGGGCTGGCAAATCAAATGCTACTAGTGTGCTTGCAGCACTGATAGGGCCACCCACATGAGTAGCCCAGAGAAGAAGTCTCAGGCCTGCCACTACGGTCTCTGAGCGCAGTTTGTTAACTGCCATGTCGACTAGGCAAGTGCACCCACTTCCAGGCCCTACCATTCCCTTTACGTACATATAGGACAGCCCTATGGTATACCCAAGGTAGCCCCCTGTCCAGGATGCAGTGTATGTGAATGGTAGGACATGTACTGTTGTGTGCACCCTGTCCTGATAGTGTGAGGTTCTGCGATTTCAGATTTCGTCCCGTATCTAGCTGTCATTTTATGTCCTGTCGCCATTTATTGTTGCCCTCACTCAGGCGACACGGCGAGCGCAATGCTGTTGCTTTCCCAGCTGCTACATGTCCCTTCTAGTTAAGAAGTAACTCCATTGTCCTTGTTCATGAAACCCGATGTCAGGGTTTGGCTGAGTTCGTTAATCTATGTCTGGCTCGATTGATCCCTGTCTCGGCCGACTATTTGCCCTCCCCTATTCTTCCCTTATACTATCTTATCCTACTGGCATTCGCTATTCTCTCCTTGTATGCTCCTATTACGCAACTATCCTTTGAGACACACTAGCATGTCCTGCCACCTGCGAGAGGGGATTGTGAACACCATCACTGATTAATTTGTTGGGAGGGGTGACACACGGGGTCCGAGAAAGAGGCGTGTACTGGGATACCTGATAACTTGTTTTCCAAATTTAACTATTGGTTCGTTTTGTGCGTGCTGGGAGTGGGATATCGTAAATGTGTTTAGTATAAGAGATTTACGCCACGGATTGAAGTGGCAGTCTCCTTAGAATCTACACTTTGCATGTACTTCTCGGATAACTGTGCTTAGCTGCAGCTAATAAACCTGGCTTCCACGCTCAACGGAGTGTCTCATGTCTCTGTTAGTAACAAGGCAGGTGAATCCGGGGATTAAGGCGTGCCCTGTGCCGCCCGGCCCATAAGGCCCGGTTCTCCAACTGGCGTCCATCGTGTGGCGGTTTCAGTGGTAGCGGTTCAGCCCGAGGGTCATGAGAAGCCCCGCAAGAAAATTCCGGAGGATTCGCGAGCCACACCAAGCTACCGCTGTATGTCGAAGTGGACCAAAGGTCTTTTGCAGCGTGGCTACTCCTTTCCGACGGCTGCTGATGACTGCTGCCCTGACTACCGCCCTGCCTTGGACCCTCTGGTGATGATTGGTATCGCGAGACGATAGACGGACCTCCGTTGGAGTGAGAAGACCATCTAGGGGCCACTTCTTTGTTTTGTTTTTGATTTTTTGTTATTCATGTGTTGCAATAGGCAAAGCCGAGGGGTGAGTACTTTTGTACTGTATTCTTTGCTTTCACTCCTCAAAGTTAGTTAACGGATCAGTGTGCTTGAAATGCCTGAGCTGAGCGGACTTAGGAAACTCTGTTGTTTTTGCTGTTCTAGGGATTCCCGGCTTGAGGAATCATGTCCGATTCCTCCGTTTGGAACTCCCACTTATGATCTCTATTCTAAACATGGTGTTGGTCCTATTGCTTTTAACGATTCATGGATCCGATATACCAAGAAAGATGGTGTCTTACGGTGGCCACATAATGGTAGCTTTGAGCTTGATATATTAGATGATTTGGAATCGATTCTGTTTAAAAGAAAAGCCCGGCCGGCGATGTTTGACTCTTTCCGCCTTTGGTGTAAGGAAGCCAAACAGAGAGAAATTAAACAAGCAAAACGAGATTATACAGGCTGCTCAGCAATTTAAAGACGATGAGACTGATCGAGCGATTGAGGTCTCGGATAGGCAGCATTGGATGGCAATAGATAAGTGCTATCCTGTGTTACCCCAACAGCGTAGAGATCTTGAAAAAGATCCTTTATTATCGTATTTACTGAAATTGCCTCCGCCTTATGCGCCCGCCGCTAATCCACCCGTATTATTGCCACCTGCGCAGCAACCTGTTGTTCCGCCAGGAGCTCCGGCTCCTGCACCTTTGGCTCTTCCAGTAATACCGCCAGCACCCCCTTTGCCACAATCTTCTGCACCTCAATCTCCTTTGCCTTTTGTATCTCTTGGGACAGTAAGCCCTTCTCTGCCTTTACCTAATACTTTATCTCCAATTTTACTCCCCATTTCTTCTCCGGTTCTTAATAGGCTAGTTGATACTGTCTCTGGTCTTTTCTCCCCTCTCTTTGGTTCGTTTAATAGGACTCCTGCTTTTTCTCGAAGACAAACTCGTAGTCAACTCCCGGATTCTGAGGAACGGGTTGTGCTTGATTTCCTTGCTCATAGGTGGATGATGAATGGTCCATTATATAGTGTACCCAATATACTGAGTACCTTTCTTCAATGGAATGCGCCTACGCAAAGATATGTTTTAATGCTATGTGTGAAGCGCTCATTAAAGGATGGGAGGATGTGGAGTTGGACTTAACTCCTCAGGGTTTGTTGGAGATACAGGATAAGTTATAGTGGGTCCTGAAGTTCAGGATGCCATACAGACACTTGTTGCTTTTAGGACCTTGTATTCTTCCCGTACTATTCCTGAACCTGATCCTGCAGTTAGACAGAAAACGAAAAATTATCCTATGAGAGAAGTTCCTCCAGTTTAGAGGGATGCGGTTCCCCAAGCAGGTAATGTTCCACCTATCCCTGCTCATTTTCAGAATCTATGGGTACATGTTCCTTGGAAAAGAGCTGAAGTTTTAGCACTTAAACAGTCTTTGCCGGACCCTCGTAAAAATCCTGCTGGTTATTATAAAGAGTTGTCCCAGACTGTTGATGCCTGTCTTATGAATTTGGCCGATATTGATATGCTGATGGGGAATGTGGTTCCACAAGCATTATGGGCTCGGATTCGTAGAGAGGACCCCGACCAAGCTTTAGGTGGTACTTGGAACGCTATAGTTGCTGCGGATGCAGCACAAGTGGGTGGTGCTAAGCCAGATGATTTGATTACACAGTTGCCTGGTAGAATCATCGCTTTAATGAAGACGATGATGCCTGCCTTACGTGTTAACTGGGATAAGTTGGCTGCTTGCAAGCAGAAGAAGAATGAGAGTGTTTCTGATTTCCTTACTCGGTTTGAAGAGACGTTTATTGACCATAGTTGTCAGGACTTGAGTACTAAAGGGGGACAGCGATTATTTGTGGATAAATTTGTTTTCAATTTGCTTCCTGAATTGTCCCATGAGTTAAAAGATTCAGAAAGTTCTTGGGCTGTTTCTTCATCTGCTCAAATATTGGCTACTGCTCAATCTTATGAGAATAGGGACAAGGAGGAAAAATATAAAGCTGAGAAGAAGACTAAGGATTTAAAAACGAAAGTCCTTCTTCAGCAGGCTTATCCTCCTTGATGCGGTCAGCGTCAGTTTCAGCAGCCTATTCAGTCTCAAAGGTTGCTGCAGAAACCTGAGCCTTTTGTTCCGCGACCTTTCCTGGGTCCTAATCAGTGCGCCTATTGTAAAGAGGAAGGCCATTTTAAGGATAGTTGTCCGGTTTTATTGCAGAGTAGCAGTGGATCTCAAGGGCCGAGAGGCCGTGGTGGTTTTCAATCAGCACCTAGAGGTAGAGGGCGAGGTGCGCTGCCTCAAAGACAGCGTTCCTTTCCCCCTCAGAATTCTTCGAATTATTTTGATCAGCAAAATACTCAGTCTGCGCAATATTACAATGATGATTATTGTGAGAAAGGTGAGGTTCAGGATTTTCATTCTAGTTAGGACAGCCATCGACAAAGAAAGGGAGTCGTATCAGTTCCAGTGGATCAGAATGGGCCTTATATTGAGGTAGTTGCGTTGGGTGTTGCAGAACCATTTCTTTTGGATACTGGTGCAATGAGAAGTTCTATGATTCATTCTAAACTCCATGGGGAAACCTTTGTCTGGCTTAACGAACGTTTCTCATAACAACTAGGCCAGTGGTATTGTTTTAGGTATTTGAGGCACCAGTCAGAATATCACACTGATATAGAAAATTCAGTATTGAAAATGGTGCTATAAGGTAAAGAGACCCACAACCCTCTTTAAGTTTGGCAAAGGCCTACACAAACGCAAAGGAACTCCCTAGCACACGTAAGATATCAAGTATACGTGGCCTTTTAACATTAGGCTTGATAGTAACCACATAAGGAGGAATCTGTAACAGACCAACATTGTTCGGACCTGTAGCCCAAAGCATAGCAGGAAGAGACTGCAACTCAGGTGGAAAACTATCCTTCGATAAATATATAGTAGAAGCCAATTCCTGACCCAAAGTAAGATGCACACCAGAGGGGGAACAGTACAATGTTGCATGAAGACGTTTCAACAGATTCAAACCCAACAAATTCTCTCCACAACCAGTTGTTAAAATAAGTGGAGCTTCCAGATCGTGAGGACCAATTGAAAGAGGCAAAGGACAAGAAACCGGGTTAGCAACTGGGGCGACGGAAAATCCTACAGAAACCTTCGTTGACGCAAAAGAACTCCCTAGCACACGTAAGATATCAAGTATTTTTACAATGTTTCCGAGTTATACATTCATCATTCTTGCATTCAGAAATGACTCTTGTTCATAGGGTCCGGTTGTTTCGTATGAAGTTTATTCTTGGACTTTCACAGCCAACACGTGTTTCGTCGCATTGGGAATGTAACCCACGACTTTCTCAAGGCTCTTTCTGTGATGATGCGGACGTATTTATTTTGCGGTGATAATTCCAACCCGCAGTGTGAGTACACCGAAGAACCGGAGTCTTACGGGAGGACCGGGGACGAGGAAATACATCTATCGAACAGCGAAAGCCATCCAAATTGAAATAACAGAACTAGGAAGTAACATACCCTGACTTCCTTATAAATCTACTTACCACTCCAAGATCGTCCCTTAACAGAAACCCACTGCGGGTTGGAATTATCACCGCAAAATAAATACGTCCGCATCATCACAGAAAGAGCCTTGAGAAAGTCGTGGGTTACATTTCCAATGCGACGAAACACGTGTTGGCTGTAAAAATCCAATAATAAACTTCATAAGAAACAACCGGACCCTATGAACAAGAATAATTTCTGAATGCAAGAATGATGAATGTATAACTCGGAAACATTGTAAAAATACTTGATATCTTACGTGTGCTAGGGAGTTCTTTCGCGTTAACGAAGGTTTCTGTAGGATTTTCCGTCGCCCCAGTTGCTAACCCGGTTTCTTGTCCTTTGCCTCTTTCAATTGGTCCTCACGATCTGGAAGCTCCACTTATTTTAACAACTGGTTGTGGAGAGAAATTGTTGGGTTTGGATCTGTTGAAACGTCTTCATGCAACATTGTACTGTTCCCCCTCTGGTCTGCATCTTACTTTGGGTCAGGAATTGGTTTCTACTATATATTTATCGAAGGATAGTTTTTCACCTGAGTTGCAGTCTCTTCCTGCTATGCTTTGGGCTACAGGTCCGAACAATGTTGGTCTGTTACAGATTCCTCCTTATGTGGTTACTATCAAGCCTAATGTTAAAATGCCACATATTCCACAATACAAGATCTCTAATGATGGTGAGCGAGCCTTGATGACTATTATCTATGATCTGGTTCAGAAGGGTGTGGTTGAGGAAACAAGAGGTAATGTTTGTAACAGTCCTGTTCTCCCCATTCTTAAACGTAGAGACCCTTCTCAACCACCTGTGTATCATTTTGTGATTGATCTTTGGGAGGTAAACAAGATTGTTGTTCCCCAGTTTCCTGTTGTTCCAGATATCACTGCTTTGCTTACTATGATACCCGCCTCGCGGCATGGTTTTCTGTTATCGATCTAAAGAATGCTTTCTTTAGTATTCCCATTGCTGAGGAAAGCAGAGATATTTTTGGCTTCTCTCTTGGAGGCCGAAGTTTTCGGTTCAAACGTGCTCCTCAAGGTTATTGTGAAAGTCCCTCTATCTACAGTCAAGCTTTGAAATCTCAGCTTGATGCGTTTACTTTGCCTTCGGGTGCTACTTTGATACAATACGTTGATGACTTACTGATTGCTGCTGATTCCGAGGATGTTTGTAAGGATGTGACAGTTTCTTTGTTGCGTCACTTGTCTGATTTATATCATAAAGTGTCCCCCTCTAAATTGCAATATTGCCGACAAGAGGTTACCTACTTAGGTCATCTCTTGTCGAAGGAGGGAAGACGATTGACCCCAGAACGAATTCAAGCAATTGCACAAATGACTGAGCCAACCCCACAGAGGGAGGTACGTGCCTTTTTGGGCATTACCTCATATTTTAGGCAATGGATTCCGAATTTTTCTTTGTTTGCTAAGCCCTTGCTAGCGCTTACGTTGAAAGATACGCCACAACCTCTCCTTTGGACTGATTAATGCTAAAATAGTTTTTCTGATTTACGTGATGCTTTGTTTTCTGCACCTGTGTTAGGTACTCCGGATTACAGTAAGCCTTTGACACTCCACGTTCACAAAAGAGAAGGTTGCACATTGTCAGTTTTAACACAACAATTTGGAGACAAACAACGGCCATGTGCCTATTTTTCGGCTAACTTGGATCCAGTAGCCAAGGCATTGCCTAGTTGTCTCAGAGCTACGGCAGCAGCAGCAATTTCTATTCGTCAGTCTGCTGGATTGGTATTGAACTAAAGCACCAACACAACTGCCAATACTGAGCTGACTTATTTTATTTTTAGTCAAGAAGCTGTTATGAATAAAACATAACAGTCTATTTTCAATTTCGTCACTAGTTTATTTTAGTAATTTTTTCTAGGTTAGAGAACTTTTTCATTTTTTCAAAGAACATTTCTTGTGCATATACAAATATACAAAAACTATACAGATTTATACAAAATTTACAGAAACATCATGACTAGACAACACATCCATACCAAACGTTCTCACTGCATAGCTGCAGCTAATAAACCTGGCTTCCACGCTCAACGGAGTGTCTCGTGTCTCTGTTAGTAACAAGGCAGGTGAATCCGGGGATTAAGGCGTGCCCTGCGCCACCTGGCCCATAAGGCCCAGTTCTCCAAGTGAAATACTGCCAATATCGTTTTTCACTATTGAAAGGCTATCTCTCCCCATAGGACAGAATGGGGAATGCTTTGTAACCTCTTACAAGCATATCTACCCATAGGGATAAGATAGAAAAAAGGAGTTTAGTATCCCTGAACTCAGGATTTAATAACACATCTTTTAGTGAAGATAGTTTTTAAATTGTGTGTTGAAAAATACAACTTTTCGGAAGTGGCTATTTTCTTGTTTAACCATCCTGTGTGCCTGTTTGTGGATTGCCTGTCTGGCTTTGGAGTGGCAGGAGCTAGGGAGGTGCCGTGGCTACAGGAGTCTGATTGAGTCAGAACTAGGCTGAATATGCCTGATCTGCATTGGGAGTGATTGGAGTAGTAGCCTCTTACAAGCATATCTACCCATAGGGATAAGATAGAAAAAAGGAGTTTAGTATCCCTGAACTCACGATTTAATAACACATCTTTTAGTGAAGATAGTTTTTAAATTGTGTGTTGAAAAATACAACTTTTCGGAAGTGGCTATTTTCTTGATTAACCATCCTGTGTGCCTGTTTGTGGATTGCCTGTCTGTCTTTGGAGTGGCAGGAGCTAGGGAGGTGCAGTGGGTACAGGAGTCTGGTTGAGTCAGAACTAGGCTGAATAGGCCTGATCTGCATTGGGAGTGGTTGGAGTAGTAGCACCTGTACCTGAATAGGGCTGTGCCTGCCTTCCACAATGCTTGCTTCGCCCCCCTGTTGTGTGTCTGGAGACAAAGCTCACAATAACAATGGATGTGGTTGTGTACCTGAAGAGTGCCCTCCATAACTGGTTTGAACTGGGCTCAGAGCCCCTTGCACAAAGAGAACAAAGACATTTTGGGGTATAAGTATCAGACCCAAAACCCCCAACTTTTAGATAATGCCTGGAATTCAAGAGGAACCTTTACCAAGGTGAAGAGATGGAGGGACTGAAGAGTAGTATGGCCCTTGCTGTGTGTCTGGGGTTGGCCTACAGTTGCTGTTTCTGCCAAGGAAAGGAGAAGGAATTTGCTGTGTGCTGTGTCCGCTGATTAAATGAGATCTTCAAGGGCCTGAAGGGTGCTGGCCTCCTGTTCTGAAGACTCAGGGACACAAAGACTTTACCCCCAGCTCCCCTAAACTCTGCTACTATGTGCTCTAGCCTGCCAGGAGGTGCCTGTGCCAGTTTTGGGCCTCTGGAGGTTATGCTGCTGGAAAAAGGTGAAGAACTGCTAAAACTGAAGCACTGCTCTTCTTGCAGCTGTTTTCTCGATGCATCTCCATGGCGCAAGACCACTGACTCATTGTCAGTAAAATTGCTCTCCCACCCTCGCAGATCCACCATCAAGTGAGGCCCTCCCAAGCCCCTGCAATCTCAAGTGTTGGTGTTTGAGGCCCTCCTCCACCCACAGGCTATAACTGTGCCTCATCATTGATGGTCCAGTGGACCTCTCACCCCTTCTCTCACTCTGTCTTTCTGCCTACCTCTTTCTTTAGCCTCTTTACTTTCACCTTAGTTGTTTAAGCCTCTTATTCTCTTCCTATCACTTTTTTATCACTCTTATTTATTTTTCATACTTTGTGCTGTTTTTGCTCCTTTTTCTGGGCACCTCTCGCCTGTTTTTCCTGCCGATCACTCCCCCATCTTCATGAGAAACCTTAAAACATGGCCTTGAGATCATTACGGGTGAGCAGTCGTACTTAACAAATCCATGATTGATTGATCAAGAAGAATTTCCATGCACCGTCATAGCTCTGTGAAAATCATTGCAGCGCCCGTCGCTGCTGCAAAAATCTACGCATCGAGGGATTGCGGCTGAAGATGACTGACTCTGCGCCACTAGACGCCGCCACATTGATCGCTGATGCATCACCTGCAAACTGGAACCGTCACGAAGAATCAACACATCACTCCCCATACAGACCAGATTCAACGCGACTCATCCTCTGCATGTCGCAGAACTGTCGCATAGCCTCCCCAAGGTCTCAGGAGTGTTGCATCTCTTTTTTTCGACACTGCAGCTGTTTGACTTGAGAACTTTGATGCATTTACAGGTACTTTGGTGAAAAGTCACGCATTCAAAGTTTCTATGATACAAGTTCTTGAAACCTTTTGAAAGTAATATTTTTAACTGTGTATGTTGGATTTTTGTTGTTTTGGTTTAGTTTAGATAAAGATACTTTATTATTCTAAACTGGTGTGGTGTCCTTTAGTGGTGATTTCACTGTGTTACTGTGAGTGTTGGTACAAATACTTTACACATTCTCTTGGGGATAAGCTGGTCTGCTCGTGCCAAGCTACTAAGGGGGTGAGCAGGGGTTATCTAATGTGTGTATCCCCCTTACTCTGACTAGAAGCAAAGGTCATTATTTGGACAAAGGTACTTACATCTGCCAACTAGAGACCCCGATTTCTAACAAAACAAAATCCACCACGGATGGTTTACCGTATTGTTGCGCACAGGTGTCGGTGTCAGATGTCTTGTAAACAGTACCTTATTGTTCTGTCTGTCTGTGGCAGTGTGCTCTGGTGGCGGCAGTCGTCAAGGCTGTGGTATTAGGCGGAGTGGTGTGGTGCGGAGTGCGGTGCCCAAAGGTCGCGGTGCAAGCAGCATCTTGATGGTGACCATCGTCATTGGTGATACCAGGGTTGTGGTGCGAAGTGCAGTGGTGACCGCTGTGGTGCTGATGGTTACAGTGCAAGCTTTGGCAGCTGTTGTGGATTAGTGGTCAATGGGGCTGGCACCGGTGGGCTGTGGCTGCGGTGTGGGATGGGGCGGTGCTGCATGTAAATTATGAGTGGTGCCCTCAGACCATGGTGCAGACTGCTGTGGTGATGTCAGCTGGCAACCGCAGCATCGTTGAGACCAGGGTGGCGGAGAGAAGAGAGGCGGTGTGGAGTGCAGTGCCCACAGGTCGCGGCGCAAGCAGTGGCTTGGATGAGGCAGCAGTTGTCCTTATCGGTGAGAGCAGGGTTGCGGTATAAAGTGCGGCAGTGCCATCTGTGGTGCCTTCAGGTCATGCAACCACTGATGGTCTTGCTGGTGGCATGCGGTTGCGGTTTCAATCTGTGGCTACTGAGACATGCAGCCCAAGTAGAGGTGAAGTCTTTGCTGTCCCTAAGACTTCGTGATCAGAAGGCAAGCTCTATCTCAAGCCCTTGGAAAACAAGTGAAGTGTAGTCCTTTCACTGCCCAAGCCAAAAGCAGCAACTGCAGGCCAACCCAGCAAAGCAACACTACAGCGAAGGGGCACTACTCCTCCTTACAGTTAGTCCACCTCTTCTTCTTAGCATAATCCTTGATCAAAGTGAGTTCTAAAGTCCCAGGATCTAGGCCCCAATATGTATACCACATTTCCCTCTGTTCTCTGGTGGCAGAGAGTGTCTGTGCTTAGTACAAACCAATTCTGTCCTCTCTGGCCCAGCTTCCTGGCAGGTGGTGGAGACAGCATTTTCCAAGGCAGACCAGGCCTATTTAGGTGCAAGTAAATCTCCGTCCACTACACTAAATGCACCCATGTCTATTCATCAAAGGCCTGACTCATTCAGGAAAGTCAGGACATAGCTCAACCCCCCAGTGGCTGTCTGAGAGAATGTACTTACCCAGCCCCTGTCACTCCTATGCCAGACAGTCAATCCACAACCCAGCAGAGGATCCCTGGATGGCTAAGCAAGAAAATACCCACTTTCTAAAAGAGGTATTTTCAAACACATGAAATAAAAATAATTTTTACTAAAAGATGCATTTTTATATTCTGAGTTCAGGCATACTGGGCTCCTACCTTGAAATTTCTACCTTGTCCCAATGGGAAGTTATACTTATGAGATTTTATAAATGAGCTCTAATTGTATCCTATGGGACAGATAGCCTTTCCATAGTAAAAAACTAAATGCACTGTATTTCACTGATAGGACATGTCATACACACCAGTACATGCTGTAGCTTTCACATACACTGCACCCTACTCACAGTTTACCTTGGGCCTACCTTAGGGATGGCTTACATGTAATAAAAAGGAAGGTTAAGGCTTGGCAAGTGGGTGCACTTGCCTTGGCAAGTGGGTGCACTTGCCAGGTCAACATGGCAGTAGAGACTGCGCACAGACACTACAGTGGAAGGTCTGAGACCTCTTTGAAAGGTTGCTGGTGTGGGAAGTACAATCAGTTGCAGGTCTACAAGCAGCATTTAACTTACAGGACCTAGTCACACACAGTTCACTGTACTACAGACGTAAAGGTAAATCAAATAATCCAATCATGGAAAAACCAATTTCTAAACATAATTTACTCAGGGCCAGATGTAGGTGGCCGTTTGAGGCCATTTACCGAGCGGTAACGGCCTATTTCGGCCGTTACCAATCGGTAAATGGGTGACAGATATGTAGGGGGCATTATTTTACCGATTCGGTAATTTTACCGATTCGGTAAAATAAAAATTCAGTAATTTTACCGATTCTGTGGCTCCCAGATGTAGGTGGGACTCTTCAGAGTCCCAAAGGCTTTACCGAATCGGTATTTTACCATCAAATCCATTTGATGGTAAAATACCGATTCCGGTGTGCATGCACATGTGTGCATGCACACCTATGCCATGTGACAGGCAGACCTGCCCTTAGGGCATGTATGCCTGCCACATGGCACCTGAGCCTGTTTTGGGGGTGCCAGAGGGTGTCAAAGTGACACCCCCTGCACCTTGTGAAAATCGGTATTTACCGATTCGGTAAATACCGAATCGGTAATGCCCATTCATTCCTATGGGCTTCAAAGCCCATAGGAATGAATGGGCATTACCGATTCGGTATTTACCGAATCGGTAAATTCCAAATTCTTCCGATTCGGTATTCCAGCACATCTGGAATACCTACTTATCCACCCCTTAGATTTACCGATTTTTAATTACCGAATCGGTAAAATTCGGTAATTAAAAATCGGTAAATCTATTTTACCTACATCTGGCCCATAGAGAGCATATGCACTTTAGCACTGAATACTAGTGGTAAAGTGCCCAGAGTCCTAAAACCAACAAAAACAGGAGTCCAAAAAGCAAAAAGTCTGGGGGTAACCCTGCTGCAAAAGCCAAGTCTAACACCACCCTCGCCAAGCCTACAGCCAAGGTAGACTAATCAATCCCTTGATGGACTTCCCTGCTTGGGCGATAGAACATAGACATGGCCCACAACAGAGGGGGCATGTTCAGGTTCTACGCCTTGCTTACCCCTGTTGGATCCCTCTGTCGGGACTCTCAGGGCTCACTAAGCTTACCCTTGGGGACCCCTTTTCCTCGCAAGCGGAACCCCATCTGTGCAGAATCCAACCGTAGCTTGCTCATAGGTGTGTCCAAGCAGGCGGACCGTACTGCAATGGAACAACACAGTGGTGTGGTTCAGTCCACCTCTAAGGTGTGACTGCTATCCCTATACTAGTCGCATTTCTGTCAACCAGGACAGCTGGCCACAGTGGCCACTGACAGCTATCAGTGATGAGAGCCGACCCTCATGCCTCCCAGGGCATTGTAACCTCTGGGGAATCAGAGAGAGGTGGTGGTAGCACCAGGTAACTGGAACGCATTGTTCACTCGTCCCGCTGCCAGGTCAGGTATGGCCTCCTGACACTGGCCATCAGCTCAGGGTCTATACCCTGAGGCTGACCAGGTTGGGCTCTCCGACACCCTGTCTTTCCCCCTGGGACTCTACACCCTCCCACCGGGAGCGGTATCCCCAGACTTCAAAATTGTCAGGGCACGTGTGCCAGTGGTGCCCTGTACCATTCGCCCACCAGTTCAGGGGAGCTATCCTGCAACTGGTACATCGGCCTGGATCTATACCCTGAGGCTGAGCAAGGGACTGGGGTGGGCTCACCCACACCCTGTCCTACTCCCTGGGGCTCTGCACCCTCCCACCTGGAGCGGCACCCCCAGGTTCCAGAATTGTCAGGGCACGTGTGGCCGGTGTCCTACACAATTCACGCACCCGTTCAGGGGTGCTATCCCACAAGTGGTAGATCAGCCTAAGGTCTGTAAACTGAGGCTGAACAAGGGAGTGAGTGGGCTCTCCCACACTCTGTCCTCCTCCCTGGACTCTGCACTCTCCCAACTGGAGCAGTACCCCCAGGTTCAAGAATTGTCAGAGCACATGTGGCAGGTATCCTGTAAAATTTGCCCACCAGTTCAGGGGTGCTATCCAGCAACTGGTACATCAGCCAGGGGTCTGTACCCTGAAACTGATCAGGAGATTGGGGTGGGAGGGTGGATTCTCCTACCCCTGATCTTCCCTCCTGAGGTCCTCTACCATCCACTGTGGAGATGTACCCCCATGCTCTAGAATTGTCAGGGTGACTGGGCTAGCCATCCTGCACAACCCTCCCACCAGTTATGGGTTGCTATCCTGTAACTGGTTTGCCAGCCTAGGGTCTGTACCCCTAGACTGGACCTTTGCCTGGCAATCGATGTATTCCAGGGAATACAACCCCCCCCCCCCAAGAGAAACATGCTCCTCTTGAGTTATGCAAGGGTTTGCCTGGCGTAGGTCTCCCACCTCTTGTCTTCCTGAAAGTGCGTGAAGACACCCGAGGACAGGAGTGGCCTCGTCAGGGTCAGTCATGGGGTGCTCTGACTTCAGAGCTGGCAAGCCCTGACCCACTGTTCCTTTCACTTGGGACCGTCTCCCCCCTCACCCCTTGCTCTGGACTCATGCTCCCTCCCAATGGAAGTGGTGCTGTCAGAAACCTGAACTGGGGGAATGCTGGTTACAGCAGCCCCCCAACAACACTTTGGGATCTCCCTCAGGGGATGGCCTCTCTGTATAGCTATGCCCCCTCCTGGTGTTACCTCATGGAACTAACCAGGCCATGGAACAGGGTTTGGGGCACCTTGGACATCAATCCGCCCACTCCCTCTTCTCAGTGACAGGCCATGGGACCCTTCATCCCTCCCACTACACTTGGACTTATCTGGGTCACTAACAACCAACCCTACCTCACCTGGTTGAAGAAAACCTGGAGAGAGGCTTGCTGCTCACCCACTTAGAATACTTTATTTTATGGTATCAAGCTATGGTTCAAAAAGGGAGGTATTATTTAAATGTTTCTTCTACTCCCTTGACTCACTGTATTAGTTAAGCAAGGCAGATATCTATCCCACCCATTATCATTCATCACCCCCCTCTGCCCATTTAATTTTGGCAAATCACTACCTATGACCGAAGTGCAGTATGGTTCAATTCATGACTGCAGTGTTTGCCGTGCAATGTGCATCTATTTCAGTTATTGCAGCATTTACAAAGTTTTCCAAGCATTGCAAACCGAACACAAAATGTGTATTTGCATTCACCCCCAGGTCACCCCTTAGTATTTCACTCCTTTATTCTTTCATAAGTTCTTCCGTCCCAGCCTACCAAAAAATAGGAAAATCCATTTTGACATTTGCCACATTTTATGGCCATGTAAGGTGAATCCAAAATATATTTCATGGTTTCCCATAACAGATTTTTTTCCGCCTGTTCAGATATTTCCTTTGACTTTTGTGAAAAATACAAAGCAAAATAGTCACATGATAAATCAATGATCAGTGACACCCCTCTATTCTATATCAAATGCTCTGCCTACCCTCCTAATCACTACACCATACCCCGCAGTAGAGTAAGTCAAGTTTCTGTTCTTTACTGCTCAACTGATACATTTGTTGGAAATAGTTTGTGGTGGTGGCTGAGGCCAGAGACTAAAGTGGGACTAAGTGCCTGATTCAAATTCAAGTTGGCGTATGGGATACTCTGTGACAAACATGCCAAATACAATCTCTTTAGCCCGTGTGCAGTACAACATTATCGCCAATGCCTACTTAAGAAAGAAAGGATACAACCTGCATTGTATGTGAAGTGTATGACACAGTATCTTATTTATTATTCATCGGCCTCTTTGGAGTCAGGGTAGAAAGTGAAAAGCATTTGGAGAAGAGATGAACTATTGGAATTGAAGATAGATATTTGCCATCTACAGCTGCCCCAACTGTAGATGACAAATAGTCACAATATAAACAATGCTCTGGCTAGCATGCTTCTATTAATTTACCACACCACAACTTGTACTCCATAGTGCATGATGTTTCGCTCATTAGTTAGAGGTATTTTATTTTTATTTTTCCACTCAAAGTGTCTCTTTATTTACTAGAAATGCCTTTAAAAGATAAAAGTGATCAAATCACTGTTTTTCATTCCACTTTTCTTCTGACCTAATAATTGTCTGCCCCACAGTCAGTGCTTTTTATGCAGGGCATGTGCGGGGAAATAAAATTGGCTATGACACTCTCCTAATAATATTCACATCAACTTCCAATAGCCCTAGTGGACCAGCATTCTGCTGCTACCATGCCACCCACTAATTTAAAGGAACAGAGCATTATTTTCAATGTGTCTTTTTTTTTTCGACATAGCTACTCCTGCTGGTCCACCCATACCACCCACCAGGCAGGAGATAGCGGCCCGTCTGCAGCAACAGAGTCTGGACCATGTCCAACTGCTGGTGGCCCTGGTGGATGAAGAGGCAAAAAACACTGCCTCAGAGTTAGGCCCAAGTGCAGCTAGCAGTCACCCAGAGCCTCCAGCCACCTGGCCATTCCATTACCGGCGAGGCTGCCAGCTGTCAGGGGCCCTAACTAGAAGTGATGCTGTCCCCTTCCGTTCTGATAGGACATTGCTGCAGCGCACCCTGCAGTAGCTTGACAGTATGGAGAGCTGGCTCAGGAGGATAGAGCAGAGCTTGGCCCAGCTCCAATCCCAAATGGCTAATGCCCTTGTTTAGCCCATTTTTTGTTTTGATGGGAGGGACTTGTGGGTGGAGAGGATGGTAAGGGAATTGGGAGTGTTTTTATTGTATTTGTTGGACATGTTCTATGGGCATTGGTTTTGAAATGGGGATGGGTCAATTTGTTTGGGGAGAGGGGTAGGCCTATTGTGGGTGGTGAGGATGGGTTTTAGTTTTTTGTAAAAAAGGGGGAAATCATTTTTTATCACAGTCTATGCTTGAAGTACTTTATTTTCATTTTACTTTTACTTTGCACTGCTGCCTTTTTACGCAGCCTGTTTATTTTGACCTGCTTATAAAAGTGTATACCGGTTTGTTATAGGTAATATAATTTTGTAACTATCTTGACCATTAGGTGGGATGCTGCATGACCTAAATTGCCTGCAATCACCTAGATAAATGATTACTTAGCTGCAGTAGCAGTTAGTTGCTTACTTACTAATTTAACTGGTTCACATCACTCCATATTTCTCTCACTTGAATGTAGATGAAGCAATAACAGGGAAGGCATCACAACTTTACAAATGAGGTCCCATTCCCAACTAGGTGAGCTCCAACAGTAGGATTAATTGAAAGGATTAACAATCTCAGATAAGTAAATGGAAATACCAACACTGAGTTAGTGGATTATTCCTGATAGTGATAAAATAATAACAAATAGGAATAGGCTTTATAATTTCTTTGACATCATGATAGATACCGGCAACAGATGACATAATAGCACATTGGACGTTTGACAGTTGATTACACACAGCACCCACCAGTTATTTTTATGCTTGTGACTGACAAGAGGAATGCGTGGACACCATGATACCCTGTCTTGTGTACGCACCGCTCCCACACATCCATAGATCTACAACACTGTTATGACTGTTCATTTGTCACTATATACTGTGTGGTACATAAGCAAAGGTCAATTACTATGTCTGTTCCTTCAATGTGAGTCTTATACTATGTCTGTTCACTGGCTCTACCTTACTGTGTAAACATCGCTCGCACAGGAGTATTGAACCCTATCTGTACCGGTTATGTAAAGTGGTTTTGTAAAAACACATATGTATTGCCGCATCTTTAATTCCACACAACTGTGCAATCACCTTTGGAAATGATAAGAAGGATTCTGAGACCTGCCCAATTAAATAACTCTGTCATGAATATGAACCATCAGGGGTTAACAAATGATTTTTTATGTTAAAACATGATTTTTCATATGTTACATTATGTATAAAATACATTCTTTTAAATAATGGACATAGCGCAAAGCACTTTAAGCCGCTGCTCCTTTTCCCCGTCTTTTAAATAAAAAACCCGGTCTTTCTACTCTTTCTTCTATCTTCGGCCGGTTCACCCCCGCGAACGGCAATCAACACTGATGCCTTCCGTGAATACTGGTTCGCGCTGGTTAATCCAGTACTTAATCCCGAAGCCCGCAGTCACTCGCTGTCATCGCACCAGTTGCAGAAGGGGACCTGATTAATTCAAAAGGTAAGCTCAATCCGCACCTGAGCCTAGAATCCCTAATACAGAATTTGCATGTCCGAGCTTGGGGCTAACTATCTCTGGGCCTTTTGAAACAGTAAGATGCATCCTTCCCTAGCATGGCGTTCTGCTTTTTTAACATATTGCCCAGCGCACGCTGTGTGTAATTCAAACGCGCTGACACTGTTTGTGCATCCTTACGATTCCAACAGGTCAGCTCTGTAATCGCACTGCGCATATCCCGCACGGTGCATCGGGTGAATGGAAAGGGTAGCTAGTATATACTAAATGCCCCAATGGTGTCCTAACAAGCATCTAATATTAGTTTTAAATATTATGCTTAGATGTTACAGATGTACACATGACAGCCAATACCTACACTGCACTTTGCATAGTATTACAGATAACCTACAGCCAGGACACACCCTGTTCCCGCTTTTAATATATCGTCTCTGCTCCATCGCCAAACCTTGAAGACTGAGCATGGGTGAGGCTTATTCCCTCCATTTAGGACATGTTGCCACATGTCCCCCCATCTACCATGAAACTGATAGATCACTGCTCTTTTACAGATATCGTCTCCTTCGATGTATTTGCCCTGCCTCATCCTCTATTGCCAGCCCTTCTCTCTCTCCCCTTCCCTCACACTGAGGTAGGCTTCGGTACATTCTGCCATTACGATTACCAGCAGCACTGGTAGTTTGGCTATTTCTTATCCCCTCTTTTCTTTTCTCACTCCTGTAGTACCCAGCTGGGTCCAGTGTGAGTATCTTTACCCTTACCCCTCCCACACTTGACCAGTGTTTTTCACTCCATTTTTTGGCCATCAAACCGTTTATTCGCCAATAGTAATCCTACTGGACTATAGCTTACGCCACTCTTCTTTTTAGTTTGCAGACGTCCCTATCTCATTAGGTCCTGAAGAGACCCTGTATTTTTGGAAGGGTCGAAACGCCGTCGACTTTAAGGAAAACGAATCATTACTCCAGCACTGACTATTGTTTTCAGTGGGTCACTGAAATAATATTGAGAGACAGAATATCGACCATCAAGAATATCGTTGAGAAAATATCGACTGACAAAATATTGAGTTTCTATCTACAAACAGGTAAGTACAAAAATATCAAGTTAAAAATATAGTTTACAAAAATATAGTTTTAAAAAATATCGACTTTACTAAAAACAATGTTAAATTAAATTGATATTAAAAATTAATTACTAAAATATACCTAAAAATACTTAAATGAACTTATAATAGTTAAATAATTAATGAAAGTAAAAAAAAATGTTTTAATTCATATTTCTTAAAACATATATATATAGTAACAAAATATAATTAAATATTAGCCAATATTATTAACGTACAATAACAAAAGTGTAAAAATTACTATTCCCACTCCAAAGAGTGCAAGCATAGGGTAAGTGTTGGATAGCGTAGGGGTTAAAATTACTATTCCCACTCCAGTGGGTGCAACAGTAGGGAAAGCGTTGGATAGCGTAGGGGTAAAAATTACTATTCTCACTCCAAAGAGTGCAATAGTAGGGAAAGCGTTGGATAGCGTAGGGGTTAAAATTACTATTCCCACTCCAGTGAGTGCAACAGTAGGGAAAGGGTTGGATAGCGTAGGGGGTTAAATTACTATTCCCACTCCAGTGGGCGCAACAATAGAGAAAATGTTGGATAGCGTAGAGGTAAAATTTACTATTCCCACTCCAGTGGGTGCAACAGTAGGGAAAGTGTTGGTTAGCGTAAGGGTAAAAATTACTATTCCCACGCCAAAGAGTGCAACAGTAGGGAAAGCGTTAGATAGCGTAAGGGTAAAAATCACTATTCCCACTCCAAAGAGTGCAACAGTAGAGAAAGCATTGGATAACGTAGGGGTAAAAAATACTATTCCCACTCTAGTGGGTACAACAGTAGTAAAAGCGTTGGATAGGGTAGGGGTTAAAATTACTAGTCCCACTCCAAAGAGTGCAACAGTAGGGAAAATGTTGGATAGCGTAGGGGGTAAAATTACTATTCCCACTCCAGTGGGTGCAACAGTAGGGAAAACGCTGGATAGCGTAGGGGTTAAACTTACTATTCCCACTCCAGTGGGTACAACAGTAGGGAAAGCGTTGGATAGCGTATGGGTTAAAATTACTATTCCCACTCCAGTGGGTGCAACAGTAGGGAAAGCTTTGGATAGCGTAGGGGTTAAAATTACTACTCCCACTCCAGTGGGTGCAACAGTAGGGAAAGTGCTGGATAGCGTAGGGGTTAAAATTACTATTCTCACTCCAAAGAGTAAAACAGTAGGGAAAACGTTGGATAGCGTAGGGTTAAAAATTACTATTCCCACTCCAGAGGATGCAACAGTAGGGAAAGCATTGGATAGCCTAGGGGTTAAAATTACTATTCCCACTCCAGAGAATACAACAATAGGGAAAGTAAATATTTCATATATTAATCAAAAATCTAAAAATGAATCTCTATTAATAATTAATTAAAAATAAATTAACATTTTATATAATATAATAATTAATATTTTAAAATTACTAATTAACAATAATTATTTCAATTAATCACCTATTAATACACATTAATTCAACATTAACACTTAATTATTTAATAATTAAAAAAATATTTTACAATTATTTCCAAATAAATACATTTTAATTAGTTTTATTATTAAATTAATTATTAATAAATTACTTCCCACCCTATTCTCCTATAAACCCACAACCCACTACAGAAATTAAATTAGTAAAATGTACATAATTACCAATTAATCAATTAATAAAAATTAATTAACAAATATAATTAAATTAATTAACAAATATAAATTAATTAACAATTAATTACTAATTACTATCAATAAATAAATTTACATATTTAATTATTTATAATTAAATTACTTCCCACCCTATTCCCCTATAAACCCACAACCCACTACAGAATTAAATTACGCAATAATTATAAAAACAAAATTCATTAAATAAAATTATTTATAACATAAATACACACTTTTCACACATATTATAACATAAAAATACACTATAAAAATTATATATTATTAAAAAATCGATATTTTTAACTATCTATATTATATACTTCAATATTTTAACTATCTATATTTTTAACAGTCAATATTACTTCACTTACCTTAAAAACGATGTTTTTGTTATCTATATTCTGTCCTTTCGATATTTTGTCCAGTCTATATTAAAAACTCGATATTATGTCCAATCGATATTTTGGACTCGATATTATGTCTGTGCACCGTTTTCAGTGTTGTAAAAAAATGGTTGAAAGCATAAATAGTCGTTTTATTCAGAATAATGGAAACCATACTATAACTGTCACAAATATCACTTCAATTCTATTTTGTGGTTCCAAATTTGCACTGGGGACATTAAGCACTATTTTGTATGTATATTTGATATTTGTCGAAGTATTTACCATAAACTACAAATACGCAACTACAGTGTACTCGGCTACCTTTGTGTCTGAAATCCGGTTGACCCATTTGCATTGCCATTGTGCATTCCTATTACTTGTACTACATGTTATTGTCTCCACAAGAACCGCTGTTTCTTGTTATACAATACATACCCTGGTTCTTCATGAGTAGGGTTTCCCTTGTGTTTGTTGAATACCTCATCTCTCTATAGCACATTTCCGATAAAAATTAAAAAAATTCATAGCTCTTCTCAGTGTTTACTCACACTCAGGTCTGTGATCTGCATTGTACGCATTCTTTGCAGCAGGCACATTAACCCTCTGCACTGTGTGTGTGGCAGGAGTGCCCATGTGAGTGCACGGTGAGTGATACAACAGTGTGAGAATAGGGTAAGTGGAGTGACTGCAGGGTAAGTGAGGTGACCATATGAATTTAGGTGCAGATGTAACTGCAGAGTAGTACGAATTAATGCATGGTTAGTGATGGGATTATTTGAATCATATTGCAGATTGAGCAGTGAGGGGGAGAGGTGGGGGCAAGTGTCACATTAGTGCAGGATGAATACTGTACTTGTGTGATTGCAGGGTGAGGTACAGGGTGAACAGCGCAAGTGCATTGTGAGTGCAGAGTGATCCCTGTGAGTGCAGGGTGAGCGGGTGAATGGTGTGAGTAAATGATAATCAGTGTAAGCGCATTGTGATTGCTGTGAGTGCAGGGTGAGCATGAAAGTGAAGGGCGAGCAAGAGGAGTGGGTCTGGGAATGCACCCTGCATTGAGGCAACACTTGAAGTTATTCAGCATGTTATTGATTGCAGCATATGGTTTAAGATACAAGTTCAACTATTGCTATTATGGCATTATTCAAGGATCAAGGGTGGAGGAATTAAATAATGTGCTTACCCTGAAACAAACTTCCAGTCTTATGATTAGGGTTGCCAGCTCATTCTTTTGATGTCCCAGATGGAACAAAAATAAAGAGTCACCTAAAGCTGTATTTTCAGCACGTATCTGTGCATACTTCAACACTAAATATAAATACAAAGCACTTTTAATTGTGTTCTAGGGCTGCCTGAATGATCCATGACTGATAATTAAAGGGAACACAGACAGAAAAGTCACATTACAATGAATCCATACTTTTTTATTTAAAACCCTATATAGACAAGATATAGACAATATGAGATCTCTGCAGGCTATTTAAACAACACATTGCTGGCATTTTTTTCTTTTGGCAACCATACTTTATATGAGATGCATCCTCACACCACAGCAAAAGAATAGGCAGAGTGGGGACACAGGGCATTCTGGAACCACAAAAAAACTAAGCCTCGGTAACCAGTTTACAAAGGTATGTAAATATGCATATGGTCTTCAAAGACCTGTGAAAAACTTGGTGTGCCAGAGTTGATACTCCAGACACTACCCAGCCAAGCCCCCAGCAACCCGGGCTGAGACCCACGACGGGGGGCTGGCTGAATCCTTTTCAGATCAATGGGCGTTGCATTCCTGCTTCCAACCCAAGCAGGGGTAGGTTGGGTAATAGGTACCCATTTGTTTCTTTTACACAGTCAACACATTATTATTGGCAATGTCACTCATTTAAATCAACGGTCTTCTAGAGCAGCCATTCTAAGTGATGCTAAAAAGGGTAGACATGCATGGGAGGCAGACATTGTCTCCAAAGGCATGAAGGACTTGTGGGGGCTTCTTCACTGCATACTGGTGCAACTGCAATCCGACCATATATGTGACTAAATAATGGTGGGGCAGCAAACATCTGACACAAACATAATGTTTCACTAGCTAAATTTTTTCAATTTCAATAAGAAATATAATTACAAAGTTCTATGGTGGCACTGGCATACTTAGGGGCCAATTAGGATGGTGGACGGATTGCCTCTGCCATCCTTCCCGAAATGACCCCCCGCCACATTAGAATGGCTGGGGTGTCCGCAGCTGACGGGAAGACCGTCCGCCGCTTTTCCACAGCAGTCGCCTCGCGACCGTTGCGTAAAAGGTCTAATATGGTGGCAATGTCTATCAGACACCGCCAGCCATATTAGGATGGGCTTTGGGGAATGCCTACAGTCTTTGCTTTGGGGGCCTGTTGAGGGCTCCCAGGGTGAAGGTGGGGGGGGTGGGGGGTGTACATGGGGGTACCTATGGTACCCCCCTGCGTTTCAAAGTACAACATGGCAGGCACCGCACGGTCAACACCGTCCGCCGCAATTATAAAAAATGAGGGATGCACCCGCCACTGTGGCGGGTGCATCCTAATTCAGCGCACGGGACCTCCGCCATTATGGTGGACGGTCCCTTGCCACGACAGGATGGTGGACGGACAAAGCCCGTCCACCATCCTAATTGACCCCTAAGTCTGTTAACACCTTCACTGCTAGGCCTTCCCCCTCTTGTACTAAGCCTTTTTTCGCTATTTGGGGTGGTTCGCGCTTAGACCCCTTTAACTTTTTGACCATATAAAGTATCCATGCCAATTTTTCATCCTTTTCTTCTAACATCATGGGGATTTATAAGGTACACAGGGTTTGTTGAATCCCCTGCAGGAGACCCAGAAATTAGCCAAAATACAGCTAAATGTTGTTTTTTTGGGAAACAAGTGCTGCAGAAGAAAGTGTCTGTTTTTTCCCTGCAAATGATATCAACAAAGGGTTTGTGGTGCTGAAATCACCATCTTCCCAACTTTCAGGGACTAACAGGCTCTTGTCAAAAAAACAAAATATGTTAGACAGGTTTGGAATTTTACTGGGACATAGCCTATTTTTGGTATATTTTGGGCTTTCACGCGTCTTCCAGTTAATTTGTAGAAATGGGTAGGAAAGCAATAATGGATCTTGGAAAGCTATACATTTCAGAAAAGTTGACAAAATCATAAATTCAGCAACTGGTAATTTGTGTAGATCTTTCAAGGTTTTTATAGAAACTAACAGATGTACTAGGAAAAATTGAAAATGAGATGAAAAAAACAGCCATTTGTGCCAATGTTTTCACCTGTAACTTCTTCCGAGTATGACAGATATTTGAATCAATATACCGTGACATCTGCAAAACCCTTTTAACTGTGGGGATATATAGGACTTGTAGGTTTACCAAGAACCCAAGGAACCCAGAGCCAATAATTGAGCATTGTCTTGCAATGTTTTTTTTATTGTATACTCGGTATTTGGAAATTTATTTGGGAAAATAAAACCAGTAAAAAATCGGTATGAAAGACACCTATGTATTTCTGAAATGGGAACCAAATATATATTTTAGAAACATTAGCTATTTGCACATCTCCGAAAATTGTGGGTAACCTTACTAGTATGTGAAATATAGGAAATTGTACACATTGTCTTACATTTGGAAGACAGAAATGCATCGACAGTAAATAGGTAATAACAGTTCCTCTACAATACTGTGTTCCCATAAGTCTTCTGATGAAAATGGCATCTCACTTGTGAGAGTAGGCCTAGTGCCTGTGACAGGAAATGGATCAAAACATAACGTGGACACACCACACTTTAAAAGGGAAAACTGACCTCTATTTTCCAATGCTCCTAGCTGTAGATTTTGAACCCTAGCTCTGCCTTCACCTAGGAAAACCTAGCAAACCTATACATTTTTTATAACAAGACACCCAGGGGAATCTAGGATGATGTGACTTGTCTGGTACTACCAGGGTATGTTACCCAGATTCCCTTGCAAATCTCAAGATTTGTAAAAAAAATAACATTTTCTTTCCATTTCTGTGATGGAAAGTTCTGGAATGTGCATGGATCCACACAATTCCACCCATCTTGCATTTCCAAAGTCTTCCAAGAAAAATGGTACTTCACTTGTGTGGGTAGGCCTAGCATCCATGACAGAAAATGCCCAAAACGCAACGTGGACACACCACATTTTTACAGTGAAAAAACCTTCAGCGGACCCCACTGACCTCAAGAATTTCAGATATGTCTACCTAATCCCTTATCCAGCCAAAGTCATGGAAAAAGCCATTAACCACCAACTCACCTCCTTCATCGAAGAATACAACATCCTTGACCCCTCCCAATCAGGCTTCAGGAAGAACCACAGCACAGAAACCACACTCCTCATAGTAACAGACGACATCCGCGCCCTCCTTAACAAAGGAAACACTGTGGCCTTCATCCTCCTTGACCTCTGCACGACCTTCCACACCGTCTCTTACCGCACCCTTGCCCGAAGACTCCACGACGCAGGTATCCGAAACAAAGCCCTCGACTGGATCATCTCTTTCCTCTCTGGCAGAATGCAATGAATCAGACTCCTGCCATTCTGCTCACAACTAACACCAACCATCTGCGGAGTCCCACAAGGATCCTCCATCAGCCCTACCTTGTTCAACATCTACATGGCCCCACTTCCAGCCAACGCCAGATCCCACGGACTCAGCATCACATGATATGTAGACGACACCCAACTCATCCTCTCCCTATCCAACGTACCCAACATCACCAAACACAACTTTCAAGATGAAATGGAAGCCTTCACCATATTGATGAAGAGCAGCTGCCTTCAACTCAACACGGTTAAACAACAATGGGGTGATCCCATGTCCCTCAGAACCTGGGTATGGATATATAAACAAAAACAATAGTTCTGTCAGGTGTACGCACTATGGGCCAGATGTAGGTAATCTCAATTTACCTATTCTTAAATACCAAATTTTACCGATTCGGTATTTAAGAATAGGTAAATGGGATGTAGAGAATTTTTCGGTAAAAATTACCAAATCGTAAATACCGATTTAGTAATTCCCATTCATTCCTATGGGCCTGGGGGCCCATAGGAATGAATGAAAATTACCGATTTGGTAAATACCGATTTGGTAAATACCGAATCTGTCAATACCGAATCGGTAATAGGGGGAACCCTTTCAAGGGTGGCAGGTTGTCACATTGATACCCTGTTGAAACCCTGAATAGTGCTTGGGTGCACATGTGGCACACATGTATGTTAGCCACATGGCACTGAATAAAAAGCAAGGAATTTGTTATTTACCACCAACTAATAGTTGGTGGTAAATAACGAATCCTTAAATGTAAAAAGCACTCACTTGAGTGCTCCCTACATTACAGATTCGGTAATTTACTGAATCGGTATTTTAAGAATTTGGTAATTTACTGATTTCTTAAATTACCGATTCGGTAAATTAGCGAATCCTGAAATGTTGCCTCCTACATCTGAAAAGCCTAATACCGGTCGGTAACAGCAGAAATTCTTTAATTTCGGCCGTTTTGAGACTGGTTTTAGGCTTCCTACATCTGGCCCTATGTCTTTTAGAAGAACTATTACTTTGAGTATTGATATGTACACTTCATTAATGTTATCCTCAATATTTAGGACAAATGGAACACATAGCAAAGAACACTGATGCAAATTGTGCATATATTATGAACAGGGTGATTACAAATATAGTATATACAAGGAAAAGAAAATGATGAGGGCCAGAATAATGTGACTGACATGTGAATGTACAATGACTCTAGAGCTTATACAAAATATTCATTCATGTGCACCCACAGACTTGATACATCTGGACCATATAGGAGCGTCGAAGTTTCAACCCAATCAATGCTTAGTTAAGAAGTCAAGGCGTGCCTTCATCAGGACAAGTGTGGGGGAGTAGGGGATGACAGCCTAAGAATAAGGAAAGTATAAATCAATGTGTGTTCCATATGAGAAACCAGCCTCGGAATGTAAGTAAATGTTAAAGCGTGGGTGAAAACACTCACCCTAAGCAAACCACCAAATCAATCGTGATTAGTAAGTCATCAAAGTTCACTAGGCGTAACCAATCCAATTGATGCAATCTGTGGGGTGAACATAGGAGTATCAATTAAAAGTACACCCTGCTCCCAACTCTGGTTGCTGGACCACACATCTAATTACTGTAAAACTGGGTATGAGTGAAATTGCTCACCCTGAAGAAATCACTGAGTCAAAACTACCGCCCCTCGCGGCGGGATGCCTGGCTTTCACCTTGTGGATACCCTGCTGGGGTTATCTCACAGGGGAATACCAGGACGGGTTCCCAAGGCAAGCGCCTTGATGCCTTCGGGTGATACGTGCGCTTTATAAATCGCAATACATTTACATTGACATTTACATTCCTGATTTAGAAAGGTCATCGAAATTCATCCAATTTGCTGCCGTCTGTGAGGTGAAGGTATTAATTAAATGTCTACCCTGATCACACCTCAGGTTGCTAGATCACACATTTATATGCTGAACAACAGGAGCAAAAGAGCCAAAAAGAGCCAACTCACCAGCCGTGGCCTTGCTGCTGGCGTGGCAGATCTAAGAGAAGCGGATAATGGAGTTTGGTCAGTCTCGCTACATGTTGGCAAAGTAAAATTGTCCCGTAAAGGCCCCTGCCGAAACCCACTTAAGGGCTTACCTTTGAAAGTAAGTGATTTCCTCGATGTGCTGGGTAGGTCCTATCTAATATGCGAGTCCAGGCAAGAGTCCTGGTGCAACGTGCCAACTCGAAGCAACAGCCAGCATTAATGGCAGGCTTTAGATAACGGCAATATAGCGCATGCATACCAGCACGTGTGACACCGTCAGGCGGGCCGCAGCTACATGCCGGTAAACTGATTGTTTAGGGCGTAACTAAGCAACGCAGTGTGCATCACTTGTCAGGAAGGACATTTGCTGCCAGCCTGAAGCTGGGATCGTAATCAGTTACATGTGCGATCGGTGCAAGTGCAAGGATCTGCAACGTACAATGGCCATATATTTACATGTAGAGACACAGTAATTGCAAGCGGAGGTGGCAGCCTGGCTTGTGAATAATCCATGGATTAGAAATGTGAAAATTGCGAGTTGCAAGTCAAGCACATTGAATACAATGAATAAAATACAGTTTATAGTAATGCAATCAAAATCATACCAATCATACAACCACTGCAGACTAACGATCTCATGTGTGTATTACATTGGGAAAATTGTAAATGACACACCACCAATTAGAGATAGTTGATTGGTGGCATATAGGATACATACACAATCAAAGTACAATTAACCAGTAATAGACATGGTAGATGGCACCCTAGGTTCTAGTACATAATAGTTAGTTGGTGGACATGGTAGGATGTGGGCAACATACCAAATGTATGCTAACTCGATATAGGCAATATAAAGTAATGTAGTCGCTACCCCAAGCCCTCTGTAGATTACAGGAACATTGTGTATACAGTAGGTTACACCTGGTGTAAGAGATTTAAGCATATGTAAATGAATGTGTTTTATAACTGCCCCACCTGTTTAGATGTTTGCTAATGTTCTTTGAGCCCATCTATCACTGTATTTAGAGAGTGAATCCACCTACAGTCTTTAAAGTTCAGAGACTCAGTTAAGGAACCATGTCCAGGGTGGGGGGAGATTTTCTCTAGTACCCACCATCGTAGGCTCTCTAGGGGGTGGTTGTGTATGGTAAAGTGCTCAACCAACGGGGCTCCTTGTACCCTACACCTCACTCTGCTTATGTTGCAATACTCTCGCCTTTACTTTCTGGGTGGTCTGCCCTACATACAACAAATTGCACGGGCAACGAATGGCATACACCACATTAGTACTATTGCAATTGGTGAACAGTGGCAGCTTGTGTGTCCTGTTGCTGTGGGCAAATGTAGATCCCTCAATAGTTAATGGATAGGCCTTACATTGGCCACATTTGTGGTTCCCAGTTATTGGTGGTCGGCCCAAATGGCCCCTGAGATCAGGTGGTTTGGGTGGCTCAAGATAGGCTTTAACAATATTGTCCTTCTTATTCTTGCCTCTTTTGAATGCAAATGCCAGATCTTTTGTAGTGTTAAGAACATTAGCAACCCGATTCCAGTACTTTTTCACAATCTTTTTAATGTCATTACTTTTGGAATTGAACGTAGTCATGCAGACGATATTCTCAGTCCTCGTGGGTTTGGATTTGACTTGCCTTTTCCGGGCCCATTTTAGTAATCCTGTCGGGTAAATCCTCTCTTACAGGCGGATAGTGAGGGTTTTTGTCTCTTTAAAGAAGTGAACCCTCCGGGTACAGTTTCTTCTAAGCCTGAGGTACTGGCCATACAGTAAATTGTCCCTCTAGCTCCGTAAAGGGTGTGGCTCATATTTGAGGAGTGTGTTCCGTTCAGTTAGTTTACGATAGAGATAACTGAATAGGAGGCCAACCTACTCTTGCAAAGTTAGGTCCAAGAAATCATTGGTTTCGCAGCTGTAGGCCATAGTAAACTGAATATCACTTGTTCTGTTATTCGGCCAGCCTTTGAAGTCGCTGAGGTCATTGTCAGTGCCAGACAAAATCATTATCACATTGTTTATGTAGCGCTTCCAAACGGCAATGTGGCCTATGTAGGGGCTGTATAGATATTCATTTTCAGAATCATCCATAAAAATATTAGCCAGACTAGGTGCATAGCTTGCACGCATTGTGACGCTCTTGCACTGGTAGTAGTATTGGGTCCTGAAGATGAAGTAGTTCTTTTTCAATCCAATAAGGCAACTAAGAAGTCACTTGGTATGCAATGTCGTCTGGGACGTTTATTCAGAGTTAATCTGACCACATCCAATGCTTTTCCCTGTGGTATGGAGGTATACAGGGAGGAGACATCAAGGGTCAATAGTAGTTGGGTTTTGGCATCAAACGGTTGACCCTCAAGCAACTGGATGATGTGCATTGTATCCCTCACAAACAATTTGGTCTCTGTACCCATGGTTGCAGAAAGTAATCGACAAACTGGTTGAGAGGTTCAAGAATTTACCGACATCAATGAATAATAGGTCTTCCCAGTGGTTTCACCAGGCGCTTGTGTATCTTAGGGAGGGTGTAAATCATGGGGATCCTTGGTTGTTTTTGTTCAAGAAATCATTCTCTGGTTTGCTTAGGAAGCCTTGTTTCAGGTCATCCTTAGTGAGTTTTTCTATCAAGGACATCATCTCTGGGGTCGAATCCTTAGGTGTTGGGCAGTAGCTCTCTCTGACACCCAATTACAGCTCTATTTCTTCCATATAATCTGTATTATTTTGCAGAACCACTGCGCAGCCTTTGTCCGCTGCCTTAATGGCGATGGCTACATTGTTTCCCAATGAATGTAGAGCCAATCTTTCTTCCTCACTGATGTTGTACTTAATTTATCTGTGTTCTCGCAATAAGTCTATTGTTTCCTATAGGACAATCTGCTCAGAGACCAAAATCCTCTGACTCGTCAAATACGCCCCTGGAGACTTCAAATTTACCTTTCATAAAATGACCTGCTTATTCAGGGTGGCACCTGGGTTTTTGGCCCTGGGCTCGTTGCCATCTAGGGAAACCTACCAAATCCTGGATACTAGACACCCTGGGTAGTCCAGTGAGGTATGATATGCTTGGATCCCCCATGTTTTCCGACACAGAATCCCCTGCAAACCTCAAATTTAGCTTAAAAAATCACTTGTTCCACACATTTTTGTGTGGGATTATCAAGCTGGCACAAATGTCCAACCGCCCTACGTTCCCCTTGTTCTCCAGAGTAAAATGATACCAGGGATTTTAGGGAGTGTTGCCCCGACATGTCCCCAAGGGGTTAGAAAGACTGAGGATATTTTTTAAGGGTTTTGGGCGTTGGTAGGCCAATTCTGGGCATCCCCCACACCCACTTATAAAAAAGCCATCGTAATTGCTGATACCTAGTAGGCTCTCTGCAGCTCCCTGGGGGGTCAGATCGGGGCTACTGCCCCCATCGGTCTACTGGGGGGCAGAAAGACTGTGGCATATTTTTCAGGGTGGGGCATTGGCATGCCCATTCTGGGCAGCCCACTTACCTAAAGTATCAAAAAAAACTGATGCCTAGTGGGCTTTCGGCCCGCCTCCGGGGGCAGATAAGGGGTTATTGCCCCCATAGGCTTCCCGGAGGGGGCAGAAAGACTGTGGCAATTAGTTTAAGCGTGGGGAATTGGCATGCCCTTTCTGGGTAGCCCCCACCCCAACGTATAAAAAACATAAAATCCCTGGTGCCCCGAGTAGGAGATCAGGAGCTACTTGCCCCCATTGCACTCTGGGGAGGGCAAAAAGACTGTGGCATTTTTTTGAGGGGGGTTGAAACATTAGCATGCCCATCTTGGGCAGCCCCCACCCATAAAACAAATTTTAAAAATCCCTGGCTTCTAGTGGGCTTTCTGCTCTGGAGTGAGGGATGCTGCCCCATCTGACCCCCGGGGTGGGCAAAATGACTAGAATTTTGCTGGGGGGCATTGTCATGCCCATCCTGGGAAGTCCCAACCCCATAGCAATAAAAAAATTCCCTGGATGTATTGGGCTTTCTGCCCCCATGGGAGGCATATTAGGGGCTGCTGCACCCATCTGCCCCCCGGGGGGAAAGAAAGATTTATTAACCAAATAATAATTAGGTGAAGCAAACAACCTTGCCGAAGGGGCCTCTTCCCCTCCCTGCTTGTGGATCGCCCTCCTGGGGTGATTCCCCATGAAGGGATCTATTAGGGAGGGGTAATTGTAGAAAGGGGAGATACTTTTCTTTCCAATGATACCTCTCCCATCTTTCTATGTGCTCATGGGGCTGAGATAGCCCCCTGAGCACGTAGAAAGGGAAACTGAAATAATGTCAACGTGACGTGCATGCTGATCGTAATTTCACAGATACCAAGAAACAGCCTCGGGAAGCTTTTCCCCAGCTACCGAGGCTGTTCTGGGGAAAACGAAATCCGTCTGGTGCCCGCATCAGAGGGATTTCAAGTGCCATGTGCGAGGACGGCTAGGAGCCATCATGCACACATGAGCACTATGGCGTACGATGGCTCGCAGCCATTGTGCGCATGGAAGGGATTAAGTAGAGTTTATTCTAAAACTCAGGTAGTTTACCTAGTAGTTGTTAGCTAACACACATGATTCTGACCAATCCTCCTCCTTCTGTGTTGTTTCAGGAATGGTGTAATTGTTTGGTATGAAATGCTGGTTCATTTTGAGGTCAGAGACCAGTACTTCTCACTATAACAACTGTGCCAGCTGCACTGAACTCTGGCCATTGGCGTATCTTCTCATTCCTATACATCAATAAGTTTTGATTCACATAGACTTCTTTTGTATCATCCTGATCTTCTTGAAGCGTCCTCTGGATGGCTTATCCTCCTGGAGCGTCCTCTGGATGGTTTTGCTGCTGTCACTTGCTTGACCTCTTTTGCCATTGCATCTGCACTTGTCTTAAGAACTGTTTGATACAATACAATGTACATTTTGGATAAGATCCTTCTGTTGCTGTTGTTGCCAGTGTTTTGGTTGCGGGTGGCTGTTGTGAGGCAACACTGCTCTCTTTGGAAGTTGAAGGCGGCACCCCAGAACTGTGTAATGGGACTCTAATTTCCAGTTCCTCTTCTTCCAGGTCTCCGTCTTTCCCAACAATCCTCCTGTTATATTTTGAAACATCCCTTTTAGGGGAAGGAAAGTGGGCAGATTTTTCTGTTTTGTACTGTGAATCAAGTAGTGTGGCACAGATGTACTCTTTGGATGAGATGATCTCATGTTGCAGCCTTGTATTACAAGCCAAGTAGAGGATTAAGCTCTCAGCCAAGGCATGCACTTCTGTGTTTGTGTACACACCTATGAGGGCATACCTTTCAGATACCTTCTTTAGCTGGTCCTGTAGCAGATTCAACAACAGGATAGCTTTGCCCTTCTTACAGTCCTCCTTGCTAACTTTCCAAGTGAAAACCTCAAAAGGGAGTAGCATCTGAGTAGGGCATTTGACTAGGCCCAATGTGTCCACATCCGTGTTTTTAGCTTTCCCAATTGCATCCCCTCCTCTTTGAATGGCATAGTCATTGATCTGTTTGTACTGCTCAAACAGATGTTGTAATATTTAATAGGACAAATTCCCACATGTTGGGAGTTCCTGTATCAGGGGTTTAACTGGTTCGCTATTAGCACACTGAATAATCCTCAGCTGCTCCTGGGCTTTAGGATACTGGCTGAAATTTATATAAGCATGGGCAAAATTTGCTAATTCGCGTTCCGCGAATTCGCAGATTTCCCAGCGAAATTGCAAAAAAAATCTTCAAATTCACTAATTTTCCAGAGAAAGCGTGGATTTTTTCGCAGGTTGCCCTGGAGTACTTTCTACTGGCTAATCCAGTAAGTGCTCCCTCATGGTGTAAATGAATAGTGCTTTTACTACACTACAGCTGCGTTAAGGGCCAGAAGACGTGACTCCAGTGACCATGTGTGCCTGTAACACAGGCACACATGGTCACTGGAGACACATCTTCTGGCCCTTTACGCAGCTACAGTGTAGTAAAAGCACTATGGGGCAGATTTACAAGCCGCTTGCGCCTCCTTTGCGACGCAGTTGCGTCACTTTTGTGTCGCAGCGGCAACACAAAAGATGCGCCATGGTGCTGGGTATTACCAACATGACGCATCTGAGAGATGCATCACGTTGTAAAGCCCTGCGCCATCGGGAGGCGTTCCAGCGCAGGGGAGGGCTTTCGGGCACAGGAACACCTCCTAAAAGTAGCTGAGTGAAATCTGCAAGATTTCACTCAGTCACTTTTAGGCCAATGCTGCGTCAAAACCCTGTGCTTGCTTGAAGCAGGCGCAAGGCTTGACGCAGCATTGGGGAGATAGGGCCCCCTAGAGCATTGCTGGAGCTGCGTCCAGCAAGGCTGAGAGATGCGTCACGTTGTAAAGCCCTGCGCCATCAGGAGGCGTCCTGGCGCACGGGAGGGCATTCCTGCGCAGGAACGCCTCCTAAAAGTGGCTGAGTGAAATCTACAAGATTTCACTCAGTCACTTTTAGGCCAATGCTGCGTCAAAACCCTGCGCCTGCTTGAAGCAGGCGCAAGGCTTGACACAGCATTGGGGAGATAGGGCCCCCCAAAGCATTGCTGGAGCTGCGTCACGCTTGCGACGCAGCGCCAGCAATGCGCTGCTTTTACGGCACAGATGCATAACGCATCTGTGCCATTTTTGCCACATGGTGTGCCGTACTGTACATGCGGCGGACCATGGGTGGCGGAGCTGCGGCCCACAATAACTGGCGCATCCCTGGGTATGCGCCAGTTATTGTAAATCTGCCCCTATACATTAAGCCAACGAGGGAGCACTTACTGATTAGACAGTAAAAAGTACTCCAGTTAAGTAGAGGTATTGCACAAAACGTGGCATCTTCGTGGACAAACACGCAGGGCGGGATTCATTCTGCCCCCTGTTAGACACGTTTTTTGTGCCCTTCTGCCCTCTGTTAGACTCGTTTTTCCCTTGTTTTTCTGCCCTTTAGCCCTCTGTTAGACTAGTTTTTCCCTTGTTTTTCTGCCTTCTTCCCCTGTTAGACTCGTTTTTTGTGTCCTTCTGCCCTCTGTTAGACTCGTTTTTCCCTTGTTTTTCTGCCCTTCAGCCCTCTGTTAGACTCATTTTTCCCTTGTTTTTCTGCCTTTCTGCCCTCTGTTAGACTCGTTTTTGTGCCTTTCTGCTCCCTGTTAGACTCGTTTTTTGTGGCCTTCTGCCCTCTGTTAGACTTGTTTTTCCCTTGTTTTTCTGCCCTTCTGTCCTCTGTTAGACTGGTCTTTGTGCCCTTCTGCCCTCTGTTAGACTCGTTTTTCCCTTGTTTTTCTGCCCTTCTGCCCTTTGTTAGACTACTTTTTGTGCCTTTCTGCCCTCTGCATCACCACATCATCACTCAGCGCTACCCCAGCATCACTCAGCACCACCATATTATCACTCAGCACCACCACAGCACCACTCAGCACCACCACAGCATCACTCAGCACCACCACAGTATCACTCAGCACCACCACATTATCACTCAGCACCACCACAGCACCACTCAGCACCCACACAGAATCACTCAGAACCACCACAGCATCACTCAGCAACACCACAGCACCATTCAGCACCACCACAGCATCACTCAGCACCATCACAGCTCCACCCAGCACCACCACAGCACCACTCAGCACCACCACAGCACCACTCGGTGCAACCACAACATCACTCATGGCCATCATAGTATCACTCAGTGCCACCACATTATCACTCAGCACCACTACAGCACCACTCAGCACCACCACAGCATCACTCAGCACCACCACAGCATTACTCAGCACAACCACAGCACCACTCAGCACTACCACAGCACCACTCAGCCCCACCACAGCATCACTCAGCACCACCACAGCATCACTCTGCACCACTACATTATCACTCAGCACCAACACAGCACCACTCAGCACCACCACAGCATCACTCAGCACCACCACAGCATCACTCAGCACCACTCAGCACCACCCCAGCATCACTCAGCACCATCCCAGTATCACTCAGCACCACCACAGCACCACTCAGCATCACCACAGCACCACTCAGCACCACCAAAGCACCACTCAGCGCCACCCCAGCATCAATCTGCCCAACCATTCAACAACAACTAGTTCAAATAGGTTCTCTCAATGTTTCAATCTTTATTACAAATGTCACAAAAAGATGTTAATATTTCACTTCTGTTCTTGGATTTTCGTCACAATAAAATACACTGAACATAATCTTCACAAAAGTTATTTACAAAAGTTTAAGCTATTGTCATTATAAATTAAAATCACTTTTATTTAAGTATTAATTATTTAAAAAAATTAAAAGCCATTGTAATTTGTAATATCAATGCATCTAAGTCATGTAAATACAAAACATGTTGCATTACAAATGTTATAGGTGTCACATTTGCGAAAGTTATAACTATTGGCATTGTAAATGACAAAGCTATTAATTTACCTATTTTCAAAACCAACACATAAATAAAAAATTGTCATTTACAAGACCAATAGCTCAAACTTTCCTAATGCGAGATCTATTGCATTGCAAATGCTTGTTTTTATATCTGTCAGTGCTTCCTGTTGAGGTTTAATTTTCGTGACAGGCGCTTCATTGCCTACTTGTACCTATTCTCTGACCCTGCTTCAAGGGTCAGAGCAGGGTCAGAGAATAGTTGCAAGTAGGCAACGAGGCGCCAGAAAGCACTAACAGGCTTACAGCAGCAGGTGCCCAAGTTGAAGTTAATTTCTTTGTAACCCTTTTGTAAAAGGTTACAAAAAATTAGCTTCAACTTTTGCACCTGCTGCTGTAACCCTGTAAGTGCTTGGCTGAAAATTCGTCCCAGCTGATTCGTGGATTTTACCGCGATTTTGCCAGATTCGCGAAATCGCGGAAAATCCATAAATTCCGCGAGCGGAACGAATTTTCAGCCCATGCTTAAATTTATACAGATTCTTCTGCAGGTAGCCAGTATGTGGCTGACCATGCCTTCTTTTTATGAGAAAGTCTTGCACCACCAGGTTGAAGCAATGCTCCAAACAAAAGTTTCTGAAATAACCAATGACTGCCATGGCCATGACTATGTTGCTGCCGTTGTCCATGGCAAAAGATCCAATTATGAGACCTCTAGGTTGCTGCCATTCATTCAACATTCTGTTACAATTCATCCAATATGCTTGCAGCTATATGTGATTTCTCTATGGCGAACTTGGATACTGTTGCATGTCCTCAAATGGTCTTAGAATTAGCTTTTGCTTTACTCCCACAAAACAGATCCAGTTTGCAGTGATGCACATTTAATCAGTTGCATAACAACTGGTCCACATGTCTTTTGCCAGGTGAGGAGGGTGATTATGCTGGGGTGCTGCTGGGGTCAGGGTTACTTTGTGTGAAGATGCAACCTTCTTCTTCCTCATCATGACCTCTCATCATGATGGGACTTGCAGCTGAAGTTCTGCAGCTCTCCTCATTTTCACTGCCACAAAAATGTTTTGGTAATTTTTTAAGAAGCTCCCCCCACCAGATTGTGTGGTGTTTTTTTCATATGGGTTGTTTGGCCCCCAGTACTATAACATGAAACAGGCCTACCTCAGCGTACATTGTGTGGAAAATGGTGCATGCTGCAATGTGCTACCCCCTTTGCTAACCATAAAAAAGTTCCAAACTGGGAAGAAGCACTTTTCTACTGTGTCAATGCCTGATGAAGAACTTGATGTAGGTGGGCATGTGATCAATTGCCACTCTGCAGTGAATACTTCTACTGAGCTAGTGGTTGATGCAGGTCTCACCTGTGGCTTTGCAAGTATGGAAGCCGACAGTGCTACCTGTGCCACATCCCTCAGACCAGACTCTGTGACACCTTTCATAATGACAAGCTCATCGTCATCATCCTCCTCATCCTACCCTTCCATAATCCTAAGGTTTAGGAACTATTATTTTCCCTTGCCTCTCATTGCATCTCCCAGACTATGATGGGTCCACTCATTGACTCTATCATCATAATCATAAATGATGCTTGGAGAAGGTTGTGGAGTAGTACCCTTCCTTTTCCTTGCTGGAGATCTGGGAGCCAATGATTCTAAAAGAGGAGGTTCTTGCTCTGCAGGAAGGTCGACCTTCTGTTCTGTTCCAACATCAGTAAAATGTACTATTGCTGTCTGCAGCTGCTGTTCACTTTTCTGTTTTTCCGGATGATTGGGTAATACTTTGTGAAAGGGATAAATCCAATTCAACGTCACTGTTCATCAGCGTCACCATGATTTCGGTGGCCACCTTACTGGTCTTGTGCTAAGGTTAGAGTGGTGCTGTTGATGTGGGAGTGTTGCTCTTAGCTTGGCTGCTGTGAGACAATACTTCTCTCTCTGAAAGTTAAAGGAGGCACCCAATAACTGAGGGTGGGACTCTAACTTCCAGTTGTTCTTCTTACAGGTCTCCGGGTTGCTCAATAATGCACCTCTTGTATTTTGAAACATCCCCTTCAGATAAAGAAATACAAGTGAGCAGAAATTATCGGTAGCATAGCTCAGGTAGTGTGGCTCAGATGCCCTGTTTGGATGAGATTATGTCATTTTGCAGCCTCCCTTTACAAGCCACGCAAAAGAGTAAGCTCTCAAATAAGGCATGTGCATCTGTATTTACATTCCCACCTGAGGGGGTGAACCTTTGAGATACTTCCTTAACCTGCTCCTTTAGCAGATGCAACACCGAGATAGCTTGGCCCATTGTACTGTCTGCCTTGCTAACTTCACATATCAAAATCTCAAAATGGAGTGGCATCTGTGTCAGGCTTTGACTAGGCCCCATCCGTCCGCATCCATGGTCATAGTTTTCCCAACCTCCTCCTAGAATTATGTCATTGATCTGTTTGTACTGCTCAAAGTAAATGCACATCGCCACATGTAATAGGCAAAGTTCCAACGTGTTGGCACCTCCCGTTTCAGGGCTTTAACTGGTGCAGTATTAGTATGCTGATTAATTAATAACTGCTTCAAGGCTGTAAAAGAATAGCTGAAATTAGTGCATATTTTTCTGCAGGTGGTCATTTTGTTGCTGACTATGGTAGTGTGGCAGTGGGTGACCACACCATCACCCCAATGCCACACCACCAAAGCCATAATGCGAACGCCCACTGGATTCCAACAGGCATCCAGGTTGAGTGGTCCTGTGCGACTGGCCCACAGTGGTGCAATGCTAAGACTCATACGTGAGCCTTAGCATGGCAGCATAATGAGAAGTCCATGCCCTGCAAAATCTGGGGGTACATGCAAACAGGGGGGCACACCATGTCCCCCCTGCATGCTTCCCTGGGTACAGAGGTACCATGGGTCCTGTAAGTACCCCTTTGTTTCCTCACCACCACACTTTTCTTGGCAAGCTCACCGCCATGAATACTGTGGCAGTGGACAAACTCTTAATATGCTTGGAGGTGCTGCAGCTGCACCACGAGCATATTATGGGCCTCAGACTGCTGCAAAACCACCAAGGATCATAGATCCCTGGCAGCAGCAGTGGTCCCATGGTGGTCTGACCGCTGAACTTGACACAGGGCGATTGGACCACCAGTGTGGTGGTAGCTTCACTGCCACCATGGGTTTAGCGATCCATCGGACTGCCAAACTCAAAATAAGTCCCTATGTCTTCTTTTTGAGAAAGCCGTGCACCACCAGGTTAATTCAATAGGTCAAGCACAGGACCCTGAAATAGCCTCCGTCTCACATGACCTTGACTATGTTGCTGCTGCCATTGTCCATGGCAATAAATCTAATTCTGAGACCTCTGGGTCACAGCCACTGATACACCATGCTTGTAAATTTGTCCAAGATGTTTGCAGCTGTATGTTATTTCTCCATGGCAAACATAGCCATTATTGCATGACATCAAATGCCCCTAAATTAAAACTTTCTTCGGGGCCAAGACCCACAGGTATTTTTTACTTTACCCCTGCAAAAGAGATCCAGTGTGTAAAGTCCCCTGACAACTGGTCCAAATGTCTTTTTTCAGGTGGAACGTTTTTGCTGCAAAGCTTATCCACCAAACTGCAGCACATCGTGATACACTGCTGAAACAGCAACTCTGGAATAATTGGTCCGACTTGTTACATTCCATTTCTGGCAGATGGCTTCTACAAAGTATAAGAATCCCACTCCTTCCACAAAGAAAAAGGGAGGAGGCCCAGTGCCAAAGTTTTTGCCAGCTTCCCATTGTACAAACGTGAGGTTGGGTGGTTCTACCAGTAAGGTCCCTCCTGCCGAAACATGCCCATAATGGTTGCCTGGATTTTCTTCTTTTCTGGGGCCACTGACACAGGCATCTTTTGAGAAGAAGTTGTTGTTGGTAGACTCAATGTGCATCGTGGTGGGGCTGTCAATGTATGCTGTGGTGTCTCCATCGCACACTGAGTCTATTTCTGCCATTGCGAAGTCGCTAATGTGGGTGATTCTACTGGTGCACTGCTGGGGACAGGGCTGCTTTGCATGAGTATGTCATCATCTTCCTTATCTTCACCTCCAACTGTGATTGAACTTGTAGCTGATGTTCCCCGGCTCTCTCAACCACATGAGTGACAACCACGTTCAGTAATTTTATTAAAGTGCTTCTCCCACCAGAATGCCTGGTATTTCTTCATATGTTTTCTTTGGCCCCTAGTACCATAATGTGAACCAGGCTTACCTCGACGAACATACGAGTTGCAAATGCTGCATACTGTAATATGCTTCCCCTGTGTGCTAACTGTAAAAGAAAAGTCCTAAACAGGGAGAATGACTTTTTTTTTACTGTGCCACTGTCAATGCCTAATAAAGGGCTGGCGGCAGGTGGCCCTCTCGTTGATTGCCTCTCTGCAGTGAATACTTCTCCTGAGGTAGGGGTTGGTACAGGTCTCAGCTGATGCTTTGCAAATATGGAGCTGGTGGTACTAACTGTGCCACATTCCTCAGAGCAGGTGTAATAGCAATGTCTGACTCCTCCTTATCACCTTCCAGAATGACTGCCTTGTCATCGTCATCCTTCTCATCATCCCCTTCCTTAAGTCTAAAGCTTTCAGGAACTTTTCTTTCCCCCTAACTCTCCTGCTGTCTCCTGGACTCCGTCGAGTTTCACTCCATGTCCCTATCATAATCATCAGAAGTGGTGCTTGAAGATGGTAGAGAAGTACCCGTACTTTTCCTCGCTTGAGATTGGGGATCAAATGATTCTAAAAGAGGAGACCCTTGCTCAGAAGGAAGCTCAACCTCCTGTTCTCCTCCAACATCAGGAAAATGTACCAATGTAGGCTGCAGATGCTGTCCACTTTGCTATTTCCTAAAGCAACAAAGTGCGACTTTGGGAAAGGGACTAATATAATTCACTGTCACTGCTGTTTGGCATCACCATGATGGCATTGGCTGCTTCACTGACAGACAAGGTTTTGGGCTTATGTTGGGGTGCCTTTGATGAAGTGGGAATGCTGCTCTCTGCTTGCACCTTGGAGGCCGGTGTGGCAGGCACAAGACGTGGTTGTCTAATATAGATTTGGGGCAACATGTCATTGGTTGGAGGTTGTTTCTTCTCACTGACTATCTTCTTGGAAGCATCTTTCTTTTGGGCAATCTTAAAGCTGTCAGTTGGCAGTTGCATTAAGAGGCACAAGGGGAAGGGATTGGAGGACTGCACAGGCCTTCAGTTTGGCAGTACTGCCTGTGATGTCTCTTCTCTTGTGCACTTTTCTTAAAAACAAACAAACAAGAAAAGCATTTAGTGTGAAATGTCTAGTGGCATTGTTTGCACTTTGAATTAGCACAGACAAAGGCAATATTAGTGTGTTTGTTTACTTAGGTCAGGGGTCTCCAAACCGGTCCTGGAGGGCCGGATCCATGTATCTCAATGGGGATATCCAAAAAATCTGGCATGGATCCGGCCCTCCAGGACCGGTTTGGAGACCCCTGACTTAGGTAATAAGTAATACCCACTATAAAGTCAAACCACACCACCATACCATAAAATGTACTTCCCCGGCAGAATAACACACATATTATGCAGAATGGTAGAGCTCTTTCCTTTATGTCCACCGTAAATTCTAATGGAGACACCTGTGGTACTCAGGGATCTGCATGGGTAACGGGAACAGTAAATATTTAATAAAATCGAAGTTAGTGTACACCTATGGTAGGCAATGTTGTCCAGGGGGAAATTGAATGTTCCTCATTACACAAATGGATGATTCTGATATGTCAAAACGTGCATTGCAGCAAGGGTGTCCAGGAGGAAATGGAATTATATATCTTAAAAACTGAATGTGTTTACTTGGCTACGCACCTATGGTGGATGGATAGATGGATGATAGATCGACTGCGGAAAAAATAGGGGGAAAAAAACGTAATGGGAAAAAATGTAAATAAAAACACTAAGATTAAAAAGTCTAAATGTAAAAAAATGCTAAAAATTATGAAAACAAGAAAATAAGAATAGAAAATATTAACAACATTTCGAAAAAAAAGAAAAAATGTAAAAATAACAAGGAGAAAATTTAAATCAATAATACCATTAAAAAATAGAAATCAAATAAAAAAGTTATAAATAAATATGTGAAATTAAAAAAAGGAAAAAAGGAAAAATAAAATGATAATAAAAAAACAGTAATTAACAATGATTGTTTATATCGGAGGATGAGAAGAAACCTATTGGAAGTGTGAAATAAAAATATGTAAAAAATGCATATCAAATATATATGTATATATATATATTTATATAAATATATATATATATATATATATATATATATATATATATATATATATATATATATATATATATATATATATATATATAGTGAAATTTGCTGTAATTGATTGCATTTCACCCAATATCAGAGGGGGCAATAGAATAGAATAGAACAGAATAGCAGAACTAAGAAGATTAGAATCTGGACTTCTCTTTCGATTTAACACGATGGTCCCTAATGGGCTTAATATGGACGAGGAAATGTCTATTCATTTGTAAAAAAATGTAGAGTTATGAAACTGACTGAAACAGGAATGTATTATTCGTATTGTTGTTTTTAGACTCTGTGTTTATTTATTCATTTTAGTTATGCTCTCACTTTCTGGCTTATTAATCACTATTTTCATCTCTGATCTTTTTCAGAGATGAGCACAGGGAAGAAGTATGTAGAGGTCTTTTATGTCCAAAACCACAAATGGATCACCTCATACTTTCGGACCAGTAGTGTATGGATGCCCACTGGGGCTTTACTGTTGATGCAGATTGTCATCAAAACTATAATTAATTTTGCAGTGAATGGGGATGCCCACTTGGGCTTCACTGGAAATATTCCCTTATGATTTATAATTAGTTTTGGGACTAGGTTGCTGTTAACATAATTTTTTGGTACCCACTAGGGTTACCCTTTACTTCATTTATTGGGTCTTGTGGACCTATAGTTTCATTGTTTGCGATGGGGCTTTAACGGAAATCAGTAGCTTCACGTGCTAATGCAGCCACAGGCGTGTTAAATTTACCGTGTATCACTAACGGTTTGCGCCTCTACAACAGTCCATGAATCAAATTTGTTTTAATTTTGTTTATAATTATACCGATTTGCTTGGGTATTTTATAGTAGAGGCCACATGTCACCTTTGATTAATTTTGGCATGTTACCCATGTCCGACAAACATGATAATTGTATTGAACACTGCCAACCAATGGCGACTTGGAGTTTCACTGAGCGTCGGTTTATTTCTACAGTAATTTTGAATTACTCGCTGTGCACATTATATTGAAATGTACATAATGTCGTAAACATACATATTTGATTTGTGAAAACTTTATCGAGATGAATTGATTGACAATGTTCAAAGGCGGAAGTATGTCTTTTATGTTTGTAACACGTGCTTTGCACTTTATTAGTTTGTATTGAAACACAATCTGTTGCCCGTGAAGAAGGAGTGACCTATACTCCAAAACGCATCGGACATTATGTGGAAATAAATTTGCACTGAAAAACTGTGTCTGCGGCTCCAGTGTTATTGCTGAACTTGGATCGAAGGAAAGTCACATTGGTAACAGTGTGGTGATGTTTTAGGGGGTGGCTACCCCTGCCGTGTGCCCGCCGACTACGAGGCTTGGGATCAGCCAACGTTTGTGTTTAATGTATATATATATATATATAGACGGAAAAGAATATTAGTGGCTGCTAGCTTGAGATGTCATGGAATTAGAAAAATAAAATTGGAATAACGCACTACATCTATGACTGATGGTGAATTATGGGACATTGAGGCCCTGCACGCCAATTATTCATGCCAACGCTGGAAAGTGCAAACACAACAGGTGATGGACCGAATGTGGATCAATGTCACACACTCAACCCAGTCCAAAGATCTGGGCTGGAAAGGCCTGCAGTTTCATGATTGGTTGCAGCCCCACCAATGGGTGTATATTTTGAAAAGACTGAGCAGTGCAGATTTTCTAAATGATTTATAGAACTGAAGAAGGTAATGACAGAAATGCATCTGCAAAATAAATCGTTTTAAATACCCGCGTGTGTGCTCCGAGTTGTTGGAGTTGTTGTGGAACAAGACAAATGGAAAGGGGCGACCACTCGGTCCCCCCGAACGTATGGCAGAGTACCACGATCCCCCCGGGAAGCCATCTTGGGCGGGAGGCGAGTCTCGGCTGGTATGCCCGAAGCGGCGTAGCCGGGGCGCGCCTTTTCCCGCCCTAGAGTGGGTTGGCCTAGACACTGACGCGGCTGGCCACGCCCTAGGGGCAGGCAGGGGCGGGTTTACGCCCGCCCTGAAGACGGTTAAAAGGAGAAGCAAGATCCGAAGGCATCCTCTTGTTCCTGTGCTCTGAAGCTGCACCTCCTCGCTGCACGTGAGCTCGAGACGGAACGAAGAGCCAATTTTGAGCGTTGTAATCGTTCTTGTTTGTTTTGCAGATACTCTGTTGGAGAATGCCGAAGAAGGCGGGAAAGCGCATGACTACTGAACAGATGCTGCGCGTTCTCATGAAGGAGATGACCGAACTAAAGAGGCGAATGGATAAGAACGAGTAAGGGGGACCGAAACGTCCTTTGGCGGGATCAGCCCCGGGAGGGAAAAACAAGAGGCCCAGGAGGGGAGCAGCGGGAGAAGACATCCCGGGTCCCAGTGCCCCGCTCGAGGCACCAACTCCCGTGCCGAAGGAAGGGAATCCGATTCCCGTTGTGGTCACCCCCGTGTCCGAAGAAGATATGCCGCCCGAGCTGGCAGCACAATTGGCAGCGTGGTTGGGAAAAGGTAGCGAGGGCGCCACGGCTGTCGACGCGCAGGAGCTAATGAAGCAACTGCGTGAGTCACGGGAAGCAGCGAAGGTGTCCACGCCGGCCGCAGCAGTAGAGAAGCCACAGGGGACGGGTTCAGTAGCAGAGACAACGTCCGGTGCAGGTAAGCGGCCATTGCCGATTGCGAGGGATGAGTCGGCACCCTCTCGTAGGGAAAAATTGGGTCAGCATGTTCCTTTGGCTATTAAGGAAAAGATATGGGCAGGGGAATACGTAAACATATTCTCGTTGCTTACTGATCACTATGAGATGGAGCATGTCAAGGGCCAGAAGGAGCTCATGCATCCGAGTGTTTGGCGCGCAAAAATGGCCGCCTTTAAGGTAAATGAAAACATTGGCAATTGGGGCCAAGCGTGGGGGGTTTTTACATCGATCTTGGGGGAGCGAAGGCCCGATCTGTTACCCGAATTGCCGATTTATCAGTCACGAATCATGGGGTACTCGGTATCACACGAGGGTAATCATTGGTTCTGCTATGATAACCTGTTTAGAAAAGCTAAAGAACATGATAAAAACTTAACATGGGATTGTTATGATTCTGTGTCATGGTCCAAAATGAAGGAGACTGGTATGTTAAAATTGCCATTAGTAGGGAGTATCGTTGGCGAATCTTCCCGCCAGTATGCGGGGACGCCCTTTCGGTCAGGTGCGGGTACAGACAATTACTCGAAGCCTGCCGGTAACACAGGAAAAAGGGGGGTTTGTTGGAACTTCAACAGGGGTAAATGTACTAGGCCCCAGGGATCGTGCAAATTTAGACACGAATGTAGTGGGTGTGGGCAATCATCCCATCCTGAGTCCACGTGCAGAGCCAAAACGGGTGATAACGGGGGTAGAGGAGGCGCCAAACAGGTCTAACATAGTCCGAGGAGGGCCTTTACCTACCCCGATTGATACCTTGGCAATGATTCCTTGGCTCAGTGAATACCCGGATCGTGCTTCTGCTGGGGTGTTGCGGAACGGGTTTTCTTATGGTTTCCGCATCCCAGTGGGGGACTTTCAAGGTGCAACGAAATGTAAAAATCAGCTATCGGTCTTTCAGCATACGACGGTGGTACAGGATAAGATCAGGAGGGAGGTTACTCGAGGTCGAGTCGCCGGTCCGTTTAGTGTACCACCGGTTCCTAATTTTGTTTGTTCCCCTTTAGGTGTGGTCCCAAAGAAGGACCCGGGTGAGTTTCGGCTGATACATAATTTATCAGCCCCACGTGGTCTTTCCGTAAATGGAGCGATAGACCCGGAAGTGTGTTCGGTGCGGTACGCATCCTTCGATGAGGCCGTAGCCATTTTGAATCGCCTGGGGCCCGGGGCGCTGATGGCAAAATCTGATATCGAGTCAGCGTTCCGGTTGCTCCCGGTACATCCAGACGATCAGCGTCTCTTAGGTTTCATGTTTCAGGGTCATTATTACATGGATAGGTGTATGCCGATGGGGTGCTCTATATCTTGTGCCTATTTCGAAAAATTCAGTAGTTTTCTACAATGGGTCTTCACAAGGAAGACGGGTTTCCAAAATGTGATGCATTACCTTGATGATTTTTTGTTCCTGGGGGCAGCCGGGGACCCGGAATGTGGGCAGGCTTTGGCACAGTTTTGTGTCTTGATGAATCAGTTTGGCGTGCCATTGGCACCAGGTAAGACTGTGGGGCCTTCCACTTGCCTCGAGTTTCTGGGGATTGAGTTAGACTCCGCAGAAGGTTGTTTTCGTTTACCAGCTGACAAAGTGTCAAAGTTCAGGACATCCCTGCAGATGTGTATAAGGGGACCTAAGGTTAAGCTGCATCAATTACAGCAGTTAGTTGGCCAGTTGAATTTTGCCCTGAGGGTCATACCAATGGCACGCCCCTTTTCCCGTTCGATCGCTCAAGCCATGGTCGGCCTGAAGGAGTGCCATCATCGCACAAGGCTCTCGGCAGAGGTCCGCCAGGACATGCGCATATGGTTGGCATTTCTGGCGGATTTCAATGGTCGAGTCGTCTGGAACAAACCAGCCGTGTCCTCTGAGGAGCTGGGGCTGTGGACAGATTCGGCAGGGAGCATAGGTTTCGGTGCCATATTCGGCACGAGATGGTCTGCACAAAAGTGGCCGACATGGTGGCATGATAGTGGACTGACAAGTAACATTGCTTTCCTGGAACTTTTCCCCATTTTGGTGGCCCTGAGAACGTGGCCCGAAGGGTTCAAAGATCACTCTGTGGTATTTTGGTCTGACAATATGACCGTGGTCGAGTGTATCAATAGTCAGGCAGCACGATGCAAATGGATTTTGAGACTGCTCAAGGAAATTGTTTTACTTTGTATGCAATTGAATGTGCTATTCAGAGCAAGACATGTCCCAGGGGTAATGAACCAGGCGGCTGATGCACTGTCTCGTTTTCGTATGCAGGCTTTCTGGGGTTTCCTTCCCACAGCGGACCCGGAGCCGGCACCCTTTCCCGAAGCTCTCTGGTCTCTCGGTGCCCCGAACTTCGTAACCTCGTGGGAGAGAGTTTAGCACTCAGGACGAGGAAGGCATATGAAGGGGCGTTCCGGTCCTATTTGGCCTTTTTGGGGACTGATAGGGAGGAGCTTTGGGGCCAGGAAGAGTGGGTGGTGTACTTTCTGATGTCCTTACATCGGGTCGGGAAATCGGTGGCCACGGCTCAGAGGCATCGGGCTGCCATTTCCTTTGTTGCTAGGGCTCACGGGATCCATGACCCGACAGCGTCTTTCGTTGTACAGAAAGCGCTACGGGGTGGCAACGCCTTGAGGGTCGCAGAGTAGATGAGAGGCGCCCGATAGGTTTGGATAGGCTGGCCCAGTTATTATCCAGACTCCCTGCTACGTGTTCATCTCAGTTTGAGACAGTGTTATTCCGAGCCGCTTTTACGCTGGCATTCCATGGGGCTATGCGGGTAAGCGAATTAGTGGCAAGGAACAAGCAGGATGTGACAGGAGGATTGTGCCAGGAGCACGTCCAGATCAGAGGGGAGACGATAACGGTCTCATTTGTCAGGTTCAAGACCGATCAAAGTGGGATGGGTGACTGCGTAATCATACGCAGGATTCCCGGGTCCTCCATGTGCCCGGTAAGGTGTCTAGAAGATTATTTAGCACAAAGGATGGCATCATGGGGGGGGGACCTTGTTGAGACACGCTGACGCCACCCCACTGACAAAGTTTCAGTTTCAGCGGGTGCTTGCAATGTCGATTGCCGCTGCGGGCTTGAACCCGGGCGAGTTTGGGACCCATTCCTTTCGGATAGGGGCTGCTACAGAAGCTACAGCCAGGGGTCTGGATGTTGAACAAGTTAAACGGGTGGGGCGTTGGTCCTCTAATTGTTATAAAAGGTATGTGCGGTTGCACATGTTGTGAAGCTGTAGCAATGTACTCACGCTTCTTGTTTTTGTTTGGTTTTCAGTTGCGCAAGCCTACGAGGCGGGGCGGACTTTGCAGTCGACCCTACACCAGGCCAGCGGTCAGACATCACCGGCTGTGAAAAAGGAGGTGTGGGTTGTGGGCCACTCATACGTGAGACGTGCCGCAGACGTATTCAAGGCAGGTGATATGATTCACGTAGCTGGGGAATACGGGTACAGTGTGTCCTTCTACGGAAGAGGCGGTCTCTGTATTGACCAGTTTCAATCATTTTTTGAGGGTTTGCTAGGGCGGACGAGGTCACCGCCGTCTGTAGTGATAGTACATCTTGGGGGTAATGATTTGGTCACCACTGGTAGACGACTTCTTCTTGAGGCGATGCTTTCCACTGTAAGTTGGTTAGCGAGGAGAGTTCCAGGGTGCACAATTGCGTGGTCCCATATGATCCCACGAAAAGTGTGGCGGGGGGCTATTTCGGTTCCTGCTTTAAATCATTCTGTTAGGAAGCTTAATAACAAAGTGAGTAGGTTGTTCCGTTCCAAGACACTGCATGCTATTTCACATGGGTGTATTAATGATGACAGTATGTATTTGGGGGATGGAGTGCATTTGTCTCGAGTGGGGAATGAGTTACTCATAGGAGACTTCTTAGCATGGCTAAAAACGTTACACCATGACCTTTAGGTAGGAGTGTGTGGGGGGTCCGGATAGCCGGTCAACTATCCGGCCTGTGGCGGTAAGGTCATGATCGGTGAGCACTAATTGGAAGATCCCTATGAGTGGGCGTCACCCAGCACGGATGGGAGCGCTCGGGGGAGGTGGCCATTGGCCCCTCAACGGGGAGGCGGTCCCTTCTAAGGATGGGTCGCCGAAAGAAGAGGAAAGGCGGTCAAGGCCCCTTCCTGGGTAGGAGGGGTTACAGCCCCCTCCTGGGGAATTTCCCGGGGCCAGGACGTCTGCGACGGCAGATATGGTAAGTTGTGTGGGGTTTGGGGGGGGTCTACGCGACCTTCTAGATACCTCACACGAGTCTTCGTACGACCTCTAAGTGGCGTCGAGTTTTATTGGGGCCCCCCGTCAAGTCAAGGGAAATTGGTAATTGCACTTGAGGTACGCCTCTGGGCCGCCCCTCACAAGTGAGGGCGATATTTCTGGGTTAGGGATCTTGACACCGGTTACGACCTTGCCGTTGGCCCTTAAACGTTAGGATGTACAATTTCAAAATTTCAAGTAAATGTTTTGCAGGATGTTAGTTCGGCTAGGAGAACCTTTGTATTAGAGAATCTGTTAAGGTTAGCCAAACATCGCAATGTGGTAATGAAATTGTACATAATATGAAACTGTTTATTTAATGTTTTAATTTTGTTTCATATTTTAATAAATACGGCCGGGGGGGTTACTCCCTCCCGTCTTCCAAAGACTTCAGAACTGTTTCCGGTTTCCCATCCTTGGGGATTGTGTTGAGAGGGGGTGGCGGGTATCTCAGCCATATGGAAAGGGGCGACCACTCGGTCCCCCCGAACGTATGGCAGAGTACCACGATCCCCCCGGGAAGCCATCTTGGGCGGGAGGTGAGTCTCGGCTGGTATGCCCGAAGCGGCGTAGCCGGGGCGCGCCTTTTCCCGCCCTAGAGTGGGTTGGCCTAGACACTGACGCGGCTGGCCACGCCCTAGGGGCAGGCAGGGGCGGGTTTACGCCCGCCCTGAAGACGGTTAAAAGGAGAAGCAAGATCCGAAGGCATCCTCTTGTTCCTGTGCTCTGAAGCTGCACCTCCTCGCTGCACGTGAGCTCGAGACGGAACGAAGAGCCAATTTTGACCCACCCACCAGCCCCTGATGACAGCAAGTGGTTTTGAATAAAGTTGATGGATAACTCTGATTTTCGTTTACAGGTTGTGGTATTATCGTGATGATTTTGAGTATGTAATAAAGAATGTCGATTTGTGTTACGTTTTGCAAATAAAGAAATTCTGCTTTAGTGTTCATTGGTAAGCATGCTTTTAATGAAAGTATAGTTGCTACTGTATTTTTAGTTTAGTCATTTAGTTAGCATTGTCGTATTTATTTTGGTCGGGCGGTAAGGTCATGATCGGTGAGCACTAATTGGAAGATCCCTATGAGTGGGCGTCACCCAGCACGGATGGGAGCGCTCGGGGGAGGTGGCCATTGGCCCCTCAACGGGGAGGCGGTCCCTTCTAAGGATGGGTCGCCGAAAGAAGAGGAAAGGCGGTCAAGGCCCCTTCCTGGGTAGGAGGGGTTACAGCCCCCTCCTGGGGAATTTCCCGGGGCCAGGACGTCTGCGACGGCAGATATGGTAAGTTGTGTGGGGTTTGGGGGGGGGTCTACGCGACCTTCTAGATACCTCACACGAGTCCTCGTACGACCTCTAAGTGGCGTCGAGTTTTATTGGGGCCCCCCGTCAAGTCAAGGGAAATTGGTAATTGCACTTGAGGTACGCCTCTGGGCCGCCCCTCACAAGTGAGGGCGATATTTCTGGGTTAGGGATCTTGACACCGGTTACGACCTTGCCGTTGGCCCTTAAACGTTAGGATGTACAATTTCAAAATTTCAAGTAAATGTTTTGCAGGATGTTAGTTCGGCTAGGAGAACCTTTGTATTAGAGAATCTGTTAAGGTTAGCCAAACATCGCAATGTGGTAATGAAATTGTACATAATATGAAACTGTTTATTTAATGTTTTAATTTTGTTTCATATTTTAATAAATACGGCCGGGGGGGTTACTCCCTCCCGTCTTCCAAAGACTTCAGAACTGTTTCCGGTTTCCCATCCTTGGGGATTGTGTTGAGAGGGGGTGGCGGGTATCTCAGCCATACTCACCTGTCGTCTACGGATGCACCCGCCGTTGTGTTCAGCTGCCTGGTGAAGTGGTGTTTTAGAGTATTGTTGGCGTGTTTGAAGGGACTAAGCGATGCTCTGTGCAAAAGGCATCTGAAGAAGGCAAATCCGCCGAAATGCATTATGCCCTGCACTCTGTCAAAATAAACGGCTGCCTGAATTTCCCCTGCTGTGTCCTCTGATCTTTCCTTTGGAGCGGATCGTTTTTTTTCATATATATATATATATATATATATATCAAAGCTCTCTCCCTCCCGATCCCGGGTGGAAATAAGGACAGCACACACGGGAATTCTCTTTAGAAGCAACTTTACTCGCACAGACGCGTTTCGGAAGCCACGCTTCCTTCCTCAATGTTTGTTACACCGCAACGCGCGATTAGGCGCCATTTTATTTCAAAATACACAAACAACTCACGATGGTAAGCATAGAGAGGGGACTGACGCGTGAGCGCCATCTTGCTAGTGCATATAATTCTACAGTAGCATGACTGTGATTAAACAACACTCATTCATCTAGTGGTTGCTAATATTCATAATCATTTAAAGACCTCACATATTTAAAACGAGGAATTTACAAAGTAATGTTGCCGTGGATCGGCAAATAACCCTCTCATTGATACGATGGGCAATGGACTGAAATCTTGCCGTGGATCGGCCTGTGGCAACACGAAGGTTGCCAATTGAATTTCCATTAGCCCCGTATATTAATTTTTACCAATCAGTGTCGAATGATTAATTCCAAAATATTAAAAAGTTGCAAAATATTAAACAGTAATCCTGAAAATACCAAAAAATACCAAAAATTTAGTAAGTACCTCGTGCAATATTCGAAATCTCTCAGTTCATTCTAAGGCACTTAATAACCATCAGTCACAGAAAGACACACATTGCAGAAACCATTGTCATTTAGCTGTTATTACTTTCGTGTCCACACTCGAGATACTGCATGGCATTATTGTCACTTAGCTCCCTAAATGTACAGTCAGTTCCTCCCCACAGTTCAATCCCAAGGGGGCCTTTGTTTGGCAGTCTATGATATAACGGGATTCTAACCTACAAAGTTTTTGTAGTTTATCCCCTCCCCTGATGTTGTCAGAAATTGCATCCAGGCAGAAGTACTGTAACAGGTTCCTGTCGCTCTTATGTTTAATTGAAAAGTGTCTTGCGACAGGGTATGTGAAATCACTGTTTACTATGGCCCGCATATGTTCTAATATGCGCAATTTCACAGGATTTATGGTACTGCCTATATACCTCAGCCCGCATGGGCAGAGGAGGCAGTAGACTGCGAATGGGGAAGTGCAGGTAAGGAATTGCTTGATTTTCTTTTTGGTTCTACAACCCACGATTTCATAAGAATAAACCCTTTTGCTATTGGCACAGGCCTTGCATCGGCCACAGGGGAAGAAACCTTTTGCGTCTTTTAGTTTGCCTGTGCGTGTGGGGATGGGTGACAGATGACTATGTACCAAAGTATCCCTCAACGAATGCGCCCTTCTAAAAGTGATTAGGGGATTTGCAGGTATTTCACTCCCTATGATATTATCCTTTTGCAGTATATGCCAATGTCTTTTCAGGATGTTCCTCAATTGTTGACAATCTTTAGAGTATGATGTACCCATCCTGAATTTTTCTATGTTGGTTGAGGGTTTGTGTTTCTTAACAAACAGGGTCTGTCTGGGTTGTGTCCTTACTCTATCTAGGGTGTTCTGTAACAGTTGCTTGCTGTACCCCCTAGCCTCAAATCTGTCATTACTTTCCTGTGCCGCCAGCTCAAAGTCTTTATTGGTGGAACAGTTACGTTTCAACCGTAGAAGCTCACCATACGGTATACTTTTAATGAGCTTCTGGGGATGATTACTTGACGCATGTAGCATACTGTTTCCCGCCGTAGGCTTTCTATACAGGGAAGTTTGAATGCTGTTGTCAATCACCTCAATTTTTAAGTCTAAATATACCGCCTCACTCATGCTCGCATGACCAGTAAAAATCAGGTTGCAGTTGTTTTCATTCAACACTTTAACATATTGCCAAGCTGTCTCTACCGAGCCATTCCACACTATGCACAAATCGTCAATGTAACGATACCATGAGACGATACAGTTCGACCACTGCTCTCTCTCGGGGCCCCAGGCCTCCTGCTCCTCCCACCAGCCCACGAATAAATTTGCGTAGCTGAGGGCGAAGCAGGAACCCATGGCAGTACCGGAGAGCTGTCTAAACAGGTCATCCTGGAATAAAAAGATGTTGTTATAGAGACAAAATGCAATTAGCTCCATCAGCATAGCATTATGCTGGGCATATTTCAAAGGTCTCTTCCCTAGGAAGTACTGGATCGCCTTCATTCCCTGTGCGTGCTCAATGCTCGTGTAGAGACTGGTGATGTCAAGGGTCAATAGGCAATAACCTGGTTGCCATTCGATTGCTTTGATTTTTCCAATAAAGTCAGCAGTGTCTCGGATGTAAGACTTCAGACCCAAAACTATTTCAAACAGGAAATGATCTAAAAATTTAGGTAGATTCTCGGTTAGGCTGCCCATAGATGAGATAATGGGGCGCCCAGGTGGTTTGTCCATCCTCTTATGTACTTTGGGTAAGTAATAAAAGGTGGGGGTGATGGGATGTGTTGTTTTCAGGAAGAAATATTCTTCTGTCTCAAGCATCTGTTTGTCATGCCATTTTTTGAGTAGTCCATGCAGTTCTTCAATACTGGACTGATATCTCTGTTTTGTGGTCAATTCATAACAAGACTTGTCCTGCAATTGTCGCATAGCTTCTTGGACGTAATCTTCACGTGACAAAATAACCACATTGCCGCCTTTATCTGAAGGTTTACAGAATATTGATGTATCCTCGGCCAATGTTTTTATTGCAATTCGCTGTTTTTCGGTTAAGTTGTTCCGATGTCCCCAAGATTTTTTATGTATGCGCATTCTTCTTAGATCACTAATCACCAATTCTGAGAAAGTGTCTATCATGTCGGTTTGTGTTGGAGGCACAAATTTTGACTTGAATTTGAGACCACTAACAGGAGCCTCTTGTTCGATATCCACAGCCCTTAGTCTCTGAGTCAAGTTATCCGATGGCGTTGGTATTGTGTTTGCTGTACTCTCCAAACGCAGTTCTTCCAACAGTTCCAAAGTGGTTAATTCATTCACTTTCAATAGATCAGTGTCTTTATAACGTGATCAAATTATTTTGGCTTCATCTGCAGTTGGTTTGGTCTTGAAAAATGTATGCAGGCGGAGTCTTCTAATGAATTGAAACAGATCAATTCTGGTCTGAGTGTACTCAAGGTTACTGTCAGGGCAAAAAGTTAATCCCAGTTTGAGGACTGACTCTTCTGATGGTGAAAGCGCCCTTGCAGAGAGGTTGATGATTGTAAGGTTGTCTGTTATGTCATCAGGTCCTACCATCTCGATCCCCTTTTGGCTCGTGTATTGCGCGTACGGGCCTCCGCATTCGGCGCTCTTCCTCTTCCTCTGCCACTTCCGACCGCCCCGTCTGGTTTTTCTTCTTCGTTTTCTGGGGGTTTGTTCTTCCCTCCCCTCAACCAGTTCAATCGGATCACTTGTACCTCCGTCTGAAAAGGGGTGTCCTCGGTTTGTGGCAGGGTTCCGGTTTCATCTTCAGACAGTTCGCCTTCTGTGACCTCAAATTCCGATGTCTCCGCATTCGTCGGTGCAGCCGCACCGGCAGCTTTGTTTCTTAGTAGATCCTTCCGTGTTTGATCGTACTTTTTGGAGAACGTAAGGACTCGACCCATGGCATAGTCCCTTTCGTCTCTGTCAAATTTCTCTTGTTTACGTGTTCGTATTTTTTGCTCATATTTTTCCGGACGTTTCTTCATCTGGGCTCTCAGCTGATCCTGCTGGTCTTTATCTTCATTGGTGGCTAGTTCTGTCTCCATAGTTTCAATTTCTTTGAGGACCTTATCTCTGTCGCTCCAAGCGAATTGTACTAGGATTTCTAGCATCCCTTCACAGGATTTAGCGATGTGTGCTGCCCAGGTTTCAAGAAGCTGTGGGTCCGGGTGTTCATATGCGGGAATTGTAAATATCCGCAATCCTCTTGGCACTCTTTTCACTTCTATGTATCCTTGGAGTGATGTGCCCTCCCACCACTTGCGAAGCTCCCGCTCGTATAATTTCTCTAGTTTGCCAAACTTTATGGCCAATTGACTGGGAGCGTTAGTTGTTTTTGTTTTAGTCGCTGGTTGAGCGGTAATATCAGGATTTTTATTTTTAAACATTCCTGTCGCTAAATCGCGATGTTGCGAGATGTTAAACATGCTGTTATTCGTGATATTAGGCCCCCCGCTCCCGGGTTGCCTTGCTTGTTGCTGTCAATCAATTGAGATTCCCTACGCTGTAGCCACCACTCTCGTCGTTTGAAGTATCCCTTTAAAGTTCAGGAAAACGAACAGATTATGTCTCGGCTTACCCAGATTCAGTCGGGTGACGCCGAGTATTTTCTGTCCGTATGTCGAAGGAACTTCAGGGTAATGTTCTTCTCACTCGGGTTTTCTCCTTGAGCGGTGGCGGTGCGCCGCGTGTATTAGATCCTGGCTCACTGCTCCAAAGTCCGGGGCACTCTTGCAGCGGGTGCTAGTCCAAGCGCGTCAGAGCTTCGCGCTTCAAAATATCAAAGCTCTCTCCCTCCCGATCCCGGGTGGAAATAAGGACAGCACACACGGGAATTCTCTTTAGAAGCAACTTTACTCGCACAGACGCGTTTCGGAAGCCACGCTTCCTTCCTCAATGTTTGTTACACCGCAACGCGCGATTAGGCGCCATTTTATTTCAAAATACACAAACAACTCACGATGGTAAGCATAGAGAGGGGACTGACGCGTGAGCGCCATCTTGCTAGTGCATACAATTCTACAGTAGCATGACTGTGATTAAACAACACTCACTAGCAAGATGGCGCTCACGCGTCAGTCCCCTCTCTATGCTTACCATCGTGAGTTGTTTGTGTATTTTGAAATAAAATTGCGCCTAATCGCGCGTTGCGGTGTAACAAACATTGAGGAAGGAAGCGTGGCTTCCGAAACGTGTCTGTGCGAGTAAAGTTGCTTCTAAAGAGAATTCCCGTGTGTGCTGTCCTTATTTCCACCCGGGATCGGGAGGGAGAGAGCTTTGATATTTTGAAGCGCGAAGCTCTGACGCGCTTGGACTAGCACCCGCTGCAAGAGTGCCACGGACTTTGGAGCAGTGAGCCATGATCTAATACACGCGGCGCACCGCCACCGCTCAAGGAGAAAACCCGAGTGAGAAGAACATTACCCGGAAGTTCCTTCGACATACGGACAGAAAATACTCGGCGTCACCCGACTGAATCTGGGTAAGCCGAGACATAATCTGTTCGTTTTCCTGAACTTTAAAGGGATACTTCGAACGACGAGAGTGGTGGCTACAGCGTAGGGAATCTCAATTGATTGACAGCAACAAGCAAGGCAACCCGGGAGCGGGGGGCCTAATATCACGAATAACAGCATGTTTAACATCTCGCAACGTCGCGATTTAGCGACAGGAATGTTTAGAAAAAAAAATCCTGATATTACCGCTCAACCAGCAACTAAAACAAAAACAACTAACGCTCCCAGTCAATTGGCCATAAAGTTTGGCAAACTAGAGAAATTATACGAGCGGGAGCTTCGCAAGTGGTGGGAGGGCACATCACTCCAAGGATACATAGAAGTGAAAAGAGTGCCAAGAGGATTGCGGATATTTACAATTCCCGCATATGAACACCCGGACCCACAGCTTCTTGAAACCTGGGCAGCACACATCGCTAAATCCTGTGAAGGGATGCTAGAAATCCTAGTACAATTCGCTTGGAGCGACAGAGATAAGGTCCTCAAAGAAATTGAAACTATGGAGACAGAACTAGCGACCAATGAAGATAAAGACCAGCAGGATCAGCTGAGAGCCCAGATGAAGAAACGTCTGGAAAAATATGAGCAAAAAATACGAACACGTAAACAAGAGAAATTTGACAGAGACGAAAGGGACTATGCCATGGGTCGAGTCCTTACGTTCTCCAAAAAGTACGATCAAACACGGAAGGATCTACTAAGAAACAAAGCTGCCGGTGCGGCTGCACCGACGAATGCGGAGACATCGGAATCTGAGGTCACAGAAGGCGAACTGTCTGAAGATGAAACCGGAACCCTGCCACAAACCGAGGACACCCCTTTTCAGACGGAGGTACAAGTGATCCGATTGAACTGGTTGAGGGGAGGGAAGAACAAACCCCCAGAAAACGAAGAAGAAAAACCAGACGGGCGGTCGGAAGTGGCAGAGGAAGAGGAAGAGCGCCGAATGCGGAGGCCCGTACGCGCAAAACACGAGCCAAAAGGGGATCGAGATGGTAGGACCTGATGACATAACAGACAACCTTACAATCATCAACCTCTCTGCAAGGGCGCTTTCACCATCAGAAGAGTCAGTCCTCAAACTGGGATTAACTTTTTGCCCTGACAGTAACCTTGAGTACACTCAGACCAGAATTGATCTGTTTCAATTCATTAGAAGACTCCGCCTGCATAAATGTTTCAAGACCAAACCAACTGCAGATGAAGCCAAAATAATTCGATCACGTTATAAAGACACTGATCTATTGAAAGTGAATGAATTAACCACTTTGGAACTGTTGGAAGAACTGCGTTTGGAGAGTACAGCAAACACAATACCAACGCCATCGGATAACTTGACTCAGAGACTAAGGGCTGTGGATATCGAACAAGAGGCTCCTGTTAGTGGTCTCAAACTCAAGTCAAAATTTGTGCCTCCAACACAAACCGACATGATAGACACTTTCTCAGAATTGGTGATTAGTGATCTAAGAAGAATGCGCATACATAAAAAATCTTGGGGACATCGGAGCAACTTAACCGAAAAACAGCGAATTGCAATAAAAACATTGGCCGAGGATACATCAATAGTCTGTAAACCTTCAGATAAAGGCGGCAATGTGGTTATTTTGTCACGTGAAGATTACGTCCAAGAAGCTATGCGACAATTGCAGGACTAGTCTTGTTATGAATTGACCACAAAACAGAGATATCAGTCCAGTATTGAAGAACTGCATGGACTACTCAAAAAATGGCATGACAAACAGATGCTTGAGACAGAAGAATATTTCTTCCTGAAAACAACACATCCCATCACCCCCACCTTTTATTACTTACCCAAAGTACATAAGAGGATGGACAAACCACCTGGGCGCCCCATTATCTCATCTATGGGCAGCCTAACCGAGAATCTATCTAAATTTTTAGATCATTTCCTGTTTGAAATAGTTTTGGGTCTGAAGTCTTACATCCGAGACACTGCTGACTTTATTGGAAAAATCAAAGCAATCGAATGGCAACCAGGTTATTGCCTATTGACCCTTGACATCACCAGTCTCTACACGAGCATTGAGCACGCACAGGGAATGAAGGCGATCCAGTACTTCCTAGGGAAGAGACCTTTGAAATATGCCCAGCATAATGCTATGCTGATGGAGCTAATTGCATTTTGTCTCTATAACAACATCTTTTTATTCCAGGATGACCTGTTTAGACAGCTCTCCGGTACTGCCATGGGTTCCTGCTTCGCCCCCAGCTACGCGAATTTATTCATGGGCTGGTGGGATTAGCAGGAGGCCTGGGGCCCCGAGAGAGAGCAGTGGTCGAACTGTATCGTCTCATGGTATCGTTACATTGACGATTTGTGCATAGTGTGGAATGGCTCGGTAGAGACAGCTTGGCAATATGTTAAAGTGTTGAATGAAAACAACTGCAACCTGATTTTTACTGGTCATGCGAGCATGAGTGAGGCGGTATATTTAGACTTAAAAATTGAGGTGATTGACAACAGCATTCAAACTTCCCTCTATAGAAAGCCTACGGCGGGAAACAGTACGCTACATGCATCAAGTAATCATCCCCAGAAGCTCATTAAAAGTATACCGTATGGTGAGCTTCTACGGTTGAAACGTAACTGTTCCACCAATAAAGACTTTGAGCTGGCGGCACAGGAAAGTAATGACAGATTTGAGGCTAGGGGGTACAGCAAGCAACTGTTACAGAACACCCTAGATAGAGTAAGGACACAACCCAGACAGACCCTGTTTGTTAAGAAACACAAACCCTCAACCAACATAGAAAAATTCAGGATGGGTACATCATACTCTAAAGATTGTCAATAATTGAGGAACATCCTGAAAAGACATTGGCATATACTGCAAAAGAATAATATCATAGGGAGTGAAATACCTGCAAATCCCCTAATCACTTTTAGAAGGGCGCATTCGTTGAGGGATACTTTGGTACATAGTCATCTGTCACCCATCCCCACACGCACAGGCAAACTAAAAGACGCAAAAGGTTTCTTCCCCTGTGGCCGATGCAAGGCCTGTGCCAATAGCAAAAGGGTTTATTCTTATGAAATCGTGGGTTGTAGAACCAAAAAGAAAATCAAGCAATTCCTTACCTGCCCTTCCCCATTCGCAGTCTACTGCCTCCTCTGCCCTTGCGGGCTGAGGTATATAGGCAGTACCATAAATCCTGTGAAATTGCGCATTTTAGAACATATGCGGGCCATAGTAAACAGAGATTTCACATACCCTGTCGCAAGACACTTTTCAATTAAACATAAGAGCGACAGGAACCTGTTACAGTACTTCTGCCTGGATGCAATTTCTGACAACATCAGGGGAGGGGATAAACTACAAAAACTTCGTAGGTTAGAATCCCGTTATATCATAGACTGCCAAACAAAGGCCCCCTTGGGATTGAACTGTGGGGAGGAATTGACTGTACATTTAGGGAGCTAAGTGACAATAATGCCATGCAGTATCTCGAGTGTGGACACGAAAGTAATAACAGCTAAATGACAATGGTTTCTGCAATGTGTGTCTTTCTGTGACTGATGGTTATTAAGTGCCTTAGAATGAACTGAGAGATTTCGAATATTGCACGAGGTACTTACTAAATTTTTGGTATTTTTTGGTATTTTCAGGATTACTGTTTAATATTTTGCAACTTTTTTAATATTTTGGAATTAATCATTTGACACTGATTGGTAAAAATTAATATACGGGGCTAATGGAAATTCAATTGGCAACCTTCGTGTTGCCACAGGCCGATCCACGGCAAGATTTCAGTCCATTGCCCATCGTATTAATGAGAGGGTTATTTGCCGATCCACGGCAACATTACTTTGTAAATTCCTCGTTTTAAATATGTGAGGTCTTTAAATGATTATGAATATTAGCAACCACTAGATGAATGAGTGTTGTTTAATCACAGTCATGCTACTGTAGAATTATATGCACTAGCAAGATGGCGCTCACGCGTCAGTCCCCTCTCTATGCTTACCATCGTGAGTTGTTTGTGTATTTTGAAATAAAATGGCGCCTAATCGCGCGTTGCGGTGTAACAAACATTGAGGAAGGAAGCGTGGCTTCCGAAACGCGTCTGTGCGAGTAAAGTTGCTTCTAAAGTGAATTCCCGTGTGTGCTGTCCTTATTTCCACCCGGGATCGGGAGGGAGAGAGCTTTGATATTTTGAAGCGCGAAGCTCTGACGCGCTTGGACTAGCACCCGCTGCAAGAGTGCCCCGGACTTTGGAGCAGTGAGCCAGGATATATATATATATATATATATATATATATATATATATATATATATATATATATATATATATATATATATATATATATATATATATATATATATATATATATATATATATATATATATATATATATATATATTACCTACTGGCTATCGCCAGTAGGTATATATAGTTAGGATTTATTCCCTATGGGATTTTTGAAAATTCTATGTCTAATAACTTTGGCGTTTGTGGACGGAATCGGCTGAAATTTTCAGGAAAATGGCACATTTTGTTTCTGAGCAGCCCTTGAAAATTTGGGGGGGTTTTGTCGAGGGGGGGCCGAGAAAAAAGGGGGGTCCCAAAACGCGTTTTTCCCATGTTAATTTCCATAGGGCGGTTGGACTCACTTTTAGCTCGAACGGCTGAATGGATTTGCACGAAACTTGGCAAAATTGTAGGGACTGTTAGCCCGATGTGCCTTTGCTAGGTCTCAATATATGTGCTCCAGTAGTTTTTGAGAAATTAACGTTTAAAACAAGATATATATCTGTAACAGCGCTCCAGGCTGCGCTCCGGTTCGCTTACTTTTCGCGAAACGGAACTTTGCGTGCAGAAAGCTGATTGGCTCTCCGGTGTCTGTCAACATTCTAAACAGTCCGGAGTGGCCGCCATCTTATCTCTCGGTAGGATCGAGAGAGAAGAAGAGGTGAAAAACGAAGGGGGAATTTAATGAAAGGGGGCAAGGTATACCCCTCTTGACCCCCTAGGAATGTTGTTGGGGTTATTAAAGGGTCCCGTGGGGAAAATAAAAAAAAAAATGATTTTTCACGGTAGAAGCGCTTCACGGGCCGCGAACTGGGCTGCAAACTGGTAGCGAAACGGGAATTCGCCATTTTGTGCTTCGTTTTAATTAAATTACTAGGTATAAGGGGGTGCGGGAGACGTATCCTAATCCCCTATGTTTCATGAGGGTGGCTGAGGAGGCTCATATATGTTGATACATCTCTTCCAGCGGCTGTGCGTGAGCTTTTTATTTTTTTTGCTGCGTGACGTCTGTTAACGTTCGATTCGATGGAAATCAGGAAGTGTTGACCGCCAATTTGTCACTGCGATAAAATGTTTTGTTATAAATGAATCCTTATTGATAAACATTGTCTGCGCCATCTTGCCTTTTTTCCAATGCCACAATTTTGTCGTGCATGGCAGCCATTTTAGATGCCAGGCTGGTCCCAGGCTATCACCTACCCCTGCGGATGTAGTTTATGGCCCCAGCTGTAGAGAATCCAGACATGCCAACCCTCCCGATTCAGGCGTGAGACTACTGATTTCAGTGCTAGTCTCCCGCCTCCCGATTTCTGCAAGCAAAAACCCGGGGGCATATTACCAACAACTAGCGATAATTTTTGTCTCTAACTTGTTTAGAGACAAAAATTATCGCCGCACATCGGCGATTTTTATCGCAGATAAACCTTGCTATTAGCAAGGTTTATCGCAAATGCGATAAAAAACGGCCGCAATGCATGAATATCGCTGAAAAGTCAGCGATATTCATGTATTATCGAGCAAATGCTCTTAGCCATGTTATCCACCTCCCATTGGATAACATGGCTAAGAACTGCTCAGGGCACTATCACTGACATGCAAAGCGGGGCCCACGATGGTCGCTATCTCCTTTTAGCTGTCACTAACTGGTGTTAGCGACAGCTTGGTAATAGGGAGATAATTTTATCTCCGCTTTCTTGGCTTTTAAAGCCAAAAAAGCGGAGATAAACCCCCTTGATAATATGCCCCATGATTCCTCGGGGGTTTCAGCTGACAGGGCTTGGTATTGTGTTACGTGGTAATTCTTCCAGGAAACGTCAGAGGGTCGATGCAGGGGTTCTAGAAGGGGTGATAAACCATTTAAGCCTCATAAAGTAACACATGGTCTTTTAAAGATCTGTGAAGTACTCGGGGCGGCGGTGTGTGTGTGTCCTCTTTCAGGAGCGGGCGGGGGGGGTGGGGGGGGAGAATGCCAGCAACTTCCAGGCTAGGCAGTGTTCAACACTTGCATCACCCTTTCTCTGCCTGCTATTGCGCTCCATGCTTCGGAAAGGTAAGAAAAAGAACGTGCATTTGAGTTTGAAATGTCCGATCCTGTAGCAGTACACTTGCAAAGCCCACACATGACAATAACCCGATTCAAGGCCCCATTCACCCGTTTTAAAAAAAATATATAACACTCCAACAAAGTAAGATTATAAAACTTTATTAACTTTTAAATATAATGAACGGAACAAAAACTGTAAAAACATTTAAACATGTTTCACCAAAAAAAGCAACAATGGTCAAAAGCTGTCTTTTGTGCGAATAGTCCCAAGGCAGCACAACGTGCTGAGTTCTGGACGGCACCCAGGTGATGTCGCCTGGGTGCCGCACTGGTTTTGGTATCCTACAATGCTGCTCCGAAAATTGGCATGGGGCGTCCCGGGTGGTGCGGGGGGAGGCCTCGTCAGTAGTGGTCTGTTGTGCGAATAGTCCCAAGGCAGCAGAACGCGCTGAGATGTTGATGGCACCCAGGTGATGTCCAGTAAACTGCCGCACTGGTTTTGGTATCCTACAATGCTGCTCCGAAAATTGGCGTGGGGCGTCCTGGGGGGGGGCGTGGGGGAGGCGGCGTGAACGGGCCTCCCCAGGTGGCGGCCATCCAGCTGAGTTGCGCCCGCTCTTGCGGCTACAGCGTCTCGCTCACCATGTTGTTGAGTTGCTCCCACTCTTGCAGTGCAGCGATAGGCGGCTGCCACATGACTCTTAAAATGGCGGACGGCTCTTCGGTTTTGGGCCTGGTCCACTAAAATGGCCCTGGGACACCTTGGAACTCGGACGCTTGCCTGCTAGGGCTTGGGCTCCATTCTCGAAAAGCGTCCCCTCAGCCGTGAAGATTCTACAAAAGTCTTGGGGGCCCTCGACTCCTGCAGGCTTCCGGTGGGGAGCGGCTGCCATGATTGCTCGCGGAATGACCACGACGGAGCCACGAGATGGTGGTGCTCTCATGCTGACGCCAGCTTCAGTCTGAATCATCCAGAAACAAGGTGGGGCTTTCATCGTTTGGGAAAAAAAATGTTCTAAACCAATGAAAAGTGTTATTTTTAGGTCATATGACCAAGCCTTCCATCTTTAGGAAACCAAAAGTAAAATGAACCAATGAAAAGTTTTATAAACAAGTCACATGACCTGTTATGCGGCATAGGGCTACAAAAAGCGTAGAAAATCCGTTGGCACGTGAGGCGGCGTCAGTAGCGGACCGATGTGCGAATAGGTCGAAGGCAGCACAACGCGCCGAGATCCGGATGGCACCGAGGTGGTGTCCAGCAAATTGCCGCACTGGTGTGGCCATCCTACAATGCTGCGCCGAAAGACGGCGTGTCCAGCTGAGTTCCGGTCACTCTTGCGGTACAGTGACTCGAACGCGCCGAGATCCGGATGGCACCGAGGTTGTGTCCAGCAAGTTGCCGCACTGGTGTGGCCATCCTACAATGCTGTGCCGAAAGTCGGCGTGGGGTGCCCCGTTGGCTTATGAGGTGATGTCAGTAGTGGACCGATGTGTGAATAGGTTGGAACCAGCACAAGGCGCCAAGATCCGAATGGCAAGTCCTGGATGTTGAGTGCCATAGTTGAGAGTTCTGAGCAGTGCTTGTAAGACTATCTGAAGCTTATTTGCACCTGCTGCAGCTTCACTATTGCCCAAGGTGGTGTCCAGCAAATTGCTGCACTGGTGTGGCCATCCTACAATGCTGCGCCGAAAGACGGCGTGTTCAGCTGAGTTCCGGTCACTCTTGCGGTACAGTGACTCGAACGCGCCGAGATCCGGATGGCACCGAGGTGGTGTCCAGCAAGTTGCCGCACTGGTATGGCCATCCTACAATGCTGCGCCGAAAGACGGCGTGACCAGCTGAGTTCCGGTCACTCTTGCGGTACAGTGACTCGAACGCTCCGAGATCCGGATGGCACCGAGGTGGTGTCCAGCAAGTTGCCGCACTGGTGTGGCCATCCTACAATGCTGCGCCGAAAGTCAGTGTGGGGTGCCCCGTTGGCTTATGAGGTGATGTCAGTAGTGGACCGATGTGTGAATAGGTCGGAACCAGCACAAGGCGCCCTGCACTGTTGAGCTTTTTTCAATGCCTGTTTTTTGTTGTTTTCCCTCCATCAAAAACAAAAAAAATATATAAAACTGTGCAAAAATACAAAAAAATGTTTAGAAAAGCAGTGCTTGTAAGACTGTCTGAAGCTCTTTTGCACCTGCTGCAGCTTCACTATTGCCCTGGTGTGGCCAAAGATCGCCCATGACATAGGCGGCCGGCTCCCGAGGTCCGGCGGAACTTTTTTCCTTTTCCTTTCTGCTTCTTGTCCCACAATCCGTTTCACCTGAAGACACGACCAGGTTCCTGAATGTGTGCAGGGGGACGCTATTGATTGAATGAAAATGGCGGCTTGACACAAAGCTGACTCAAGCGTTGCTGTTGATGCTATACAGAAAAAAATTGGTTTTCAGTTTGTACATTCTTCAGGATTTTTTTTTCCATCCAAGGCTGATTGAGAGTTTGTAGAAAAATGGCTTCAGATTTTCCACATACTACTCTTCAACATTCTTCCTAAATGTAACAATGTGAGACTCACTAGGAGAACGGCTGTTTATCTTTCCTTTCAAAATGCTGCCAACAATATTTTCTGAATGGAAGACACCATCTTGTAGCATAAAGGGCCGAAAGGGGTTCTGGTCTGGCCGATTGTTGGTGGAGACATTTTGACTATATCTTGGACCTGCCCGGCCTCGCCCAAAATGGCGCCGGTATAAATGGGACTCGTAACTCCTTGCCCGCAAATGTATATCTAGAACATTTTATTGTAAGTGGCCCTGTCTTATTTTAATTACAAAATGTACGTCCACCGATTCCGCAACTGTTAGACACCTTAGTTCTTGCAACCTAATGGCCCGCTCGTTACGTTCCTCTACAGTGTAAATGTCTCCTCATCATATACGATTTCAGTTTGCTCCGTGGCCGGCCCACGTGGTTATAGGCCCGTATTTGTATACTGACATTTTCACAATAAAGGTTTTTAAAACAAAACACGGTAGTAGTATTTACATTGGTAAAGTTTTTACTTGTAGTCACTGTTTTCGAATCAGTAAAAGGCAAGTGAAATAAAGCAGTCCAATTACATGACGGATAAAAGGTATAATATGTAGGAACGCAGTAAAGATAAATGGTCAAGGGCAGTTGTGTTTTCCACTCCTGCAACATAAAGTGATCGATAAGAATCTGATAATCAGGCGTATCGGCGACTAAGACAGCAGGCCGAGTCTCTTTTACTCAACGGCTCCGTCATGGAACGAAGAAACGCCCTTTTTCTCGAAAAAGGAATATATTTTACTTGCAGGACAGTTGTAAATTTTCCGGGAAAGTACATTAGCCTGGAATATTATAACATATATGTTTAAAAAAAAATAATGTTCGAAAACAATAAAAAGCGTAATTTTTAGGTCATATGACCAAGCTTTTCATCATTAAAATAACAAAAGTAAAATGAACCAATGAAAAGTTTTATTAACAAGTCACATGACCTGTTATGCTTACGTTACGCGCTGCGCGCCGCGCCCCGGATCACTTCCGGGTGCGCTAACGCGGCGTGTCATATAACGCATTACGCGACAACGTAGGTCAAGAATATAGTCAAAATGTCTCCACCAACCAGCGTTCGGAACACAACCCCTTTCAGCAGTCCAAAAAGTTCTGTTAAATGACAACAGAGGGGACAGGCAACAAGAACCATCAGTCAAACAGGGGAGGGCAAGTTCTTCTCTTCCGGGCCATGTTGGGGCGCTACCGGAACTGATCGAATTGGTAGTCTACAGTGTTTCTGGATGTTTCAGACTAAAGCTGGCGTCAGCATGAGAGCACTACCATCTCGTAGCTCCGTCGTGGCCATTCCACGAGCAGACATGGCAGCCGCTCCCCACCAGAAGTCTGCGGGAGTCGGGGGCCCCTAAGACTTTTGTAGAATCTTCACGGCTGAGGGGACGCTTTCGAGAATGGGACCCAAGCCCTATCAGGGAAGCGTCCGAGTTCCAAGGTGTCCCAGGGCCATTTTAGTGGACCAGGCCCAAAACCGAAGAGCCGGCCGCCATTTTGAGAGTCCTGTGGCAGCCGCCTATCGCTGCACCGCAAGAGCGGGAGCAACTTAACTACATGGTGAGCGAGACGCTGTAGTCGCAAGAGCGGGCGGTAAACAGCTGAATGGCAGAAGAGGCACAGTGTAGCAAAAGCGGGCGGAATGGCAACTAAAACGGTAAAGGGGCGCCCCACTACAGCGTGTCTTCAGGTCAAACGGATTGTGGGACAAAGTCCAGAATAGAAGAGTCATCAAAAGGCAAAAAGTTCCGCCGGACCCCCGGAGCCGGCCGCCTATGTCGGGGGCGATCTCAGGCTACACCAGTGCTATAAGACTTGGGGAGGGGGTCGGAGCCAAGCGTCTTCTCCGAGTCCGTGCCATCACACCGCCCCTCGGGGGCCTCCGTCAAGTGGTTTAGGGAGGTACCATATAACATTGTTTTCAAATGCAGTCAGGTCCACAAACGACCCTCACTTACTTTGAGAATAGTGAAGCTGCAGTAGGTGGAAATAAGCTTCAGACAGTCTTACGAGCACTGCTTTTGTAAACATTTTTTGATTTTTTTGTATTTTTGCACAGTTTTATATATTTTTTTTGTTTTTGATGGAGGGGAAACAACAAAGCACAGGCATTGAAAAAGGCTCAAACTCAGAACTCTGAACTATGGCACCCAACATCCAGGACTTGCCATCCGGATCTTGGCGCCTTGTGCTGCTTCCGACCTATTCACACATCGGTCCACTACTGACATCATCTTATAAACCAACGTTATGTAAATAGTTATTTAATAAAATGTTTTACCCTGTTTCTTTGCTGGTGTGTTGTCTATATTTTTAATATTTGCATAGGGTTTGTCGTTATTTTGGGCGGGATGGGTGACGGAGCCGAGCTGTCTTGCAGCCCTCATGGTGTGGAGCTCAGTTCATCTCACTATTTTCGTATTTCTCATGAAGGGTTGTTTATAATATTTCTATTTTAGCGAGGTCAAAAAAAGATCCAATTAGTGGCCTACTGATTTTGCTCGATTACTTTTATTTTTTTACACGATTTTTCACGATCTGCAAAGACTAAACAGAGTATTGCGACTTTGTGCTTGTTTGTAAATAGAGAATGAACCAAAGAGAATCAATTGTAAAACAGTAAATGCTTGGATAATAATCAATCAAATGGAGAGACAAGCAGGCAGGACGGATTACAACGGGGGTAAAGGCCTGCGTTAACTACTCTTCACTATCTGCAAAGAGAGAGTACTACTAAGAGAAAAGAGGGGAGGGGGGCAGCGTTCAAAGCACATCAGCGTGCATAAACACGAAAAAGTTTTTACCTATCACGTACTTGACATTTTACAGCTTTTGATATTTGCTATTAAAAAACCATTGAAATTCACAGAAAAAACCATAGGTTATAGTCGATATATAGTTAGGAATTTGCATTTACAAAACCTTGAAAATTCACTGAAAAATCATTGGTTTTAGGCCATATATAGTTAGGGATTTGCATTTACAAAACCTTATTTTACTCGCATAAAACCATTGAAATTCCATATATAGTTAGATGCGCTAACTATATATCGCGCACCCGCAATCCACTGCTGATGATGTCACATATTACATCATTCATGACATGGTCAGTGACATCACTGATGACATCACTAATGACAACATCCAGTGACTGTATGTTTCTGTAAAGTTTAAATATGTTTTACATATTGAAGAATGAGTGGATGTATAAGTGTCTGGATGAAGAATTTAGTAGGTGCATGACTGACTGTATGAAAGAGTGATTAAATGTGTCTCACTGAGTGCATGGGTTAGTGACTAAACTGTCTTAATTTGTGCATCAGTATGTCTGTTGTTGTGTAAGCTGCTGCATGTGTTGATCAGTAGCTATATGAATAACTATATCGGTTATTGATTGGTTGCTCAAGTATTTGTATGGGAGACTGAGTATGTGTGTGGGTGGCTGGGAGGTGTGTGACTCTGTGCATAGATGTGTAAGCAGTTGATTCACTAGGTGTATGAGTTCAAGAGTGCATGTGGAAACAGCTATATGGGCGGTTGACTGTGCATGGGTGTGTTGGTGAGTGAATGGATATCTCAGTGCTACATGTGCAAGTAAATACGTATGTAAAACACAATACATGTGAGAGTTGACATATATAAATAACTGTGGATAAGAGCCAGTGAATGTGTGAGTGGCTGTATGGATCACTGTGAGCTTGTATCAGGGATTGTATAAGAGAGTAAATATGTGTTAGAATATGTTTGAATAAGTAAGGTGTGTATAACTGTATAGTTGAGGAAATGGAGGTGTGATTGATTCTTTCCATGACTGACTAGGTGTGTGAGTAACTCCATGGATGAGTGACAGTCTGTGAGTGTCTGTTTATACTGAGTGTATGTAAGGTTATATTAGAGTCTGAAGAGGTTCATTGTATTATCACATGAGTGATGTCATCAGTGATGTGATCAGTGATGTCAAATGAGATGTCATCAGTGATGTCATTTGAGTTGTCATCAGTGATGTCATCAGTGATGTCACTGACCATGTCATGAATGATGTAATATGTGACATCATCAGCAGTGGATTGCGGGTGCGCGATATATAGTTAGCGCATCTAACTATATATGGAATTTCAATGGTTTATGCGAGTAAAATAAGGTTTTGTAAATGCAAATCCCTAACTATATATGGCCTAAAACCAATGTTTTTTTCAGTGAATTTTCAAGGTTTTGTAAATGCAAATTCCTAACTATATATCGACTATAACCTATGGTTTTTTCTGTGAATATATATATATATATATATATATATATATATATATATATATATATTCAATGAAAAAACCATTGGTTTTAGGCCATATATAGTTAGGGATTTGCATTTACAAAACCTTTTTTTACTCGCATAACACCATTGAAATTCCATATATAGTTATAAGCGCTAACTATATATCGCGCACCCGCAATCCACTGCTGATGATGTCACATATTACATCATTCATGACATGGTTAGTGACATCACTGATGACATCACTGATGACATCTCAAATGACATCACTGATGACATCACTGAAAACATCTCATTTGACATGACTGATAACATCACTGATGATATCATTCATGTGATAATACCATGAACCTCTTCAGACTCTAATATAACCTTAGATACAATCAGTGTAAACAGACAGTCACAGACTGTCACTCATCCATGGAGTTACTCACACACCTAGTCAGTTATGCCAAAAATCAATCACACCTCCATTTTCTCAACTATACAGTTATACACACCTTACTTATTCAAACATATACTAACACATATTTACTTTACTCTCTTATACAATCCCTGATACAAGTTCACAATGATCCATACAGCCACTCACACATTCACTGGCTCTTATGCACAGTTATTTATATATGTCAACTCTCACATGTACTGTGTTTTACATATGTACTTACTTTGACATGTAGCACTGAGATATCCATTCATTCACCAATACACTCATGCACACAGTCAACCGCCCATACAGCTGTTTCCACATGCACTTTTGAACCCATACATCTAGTGAATCAACTGCTCACACATCTATGCACAGAGTCATACACCTCCCAGCCACCCACACACACACTCAGTCTCCCATACAAATACTTGGGCAACCAATCAATAACCCATATAGTTACTCAGATAGCTACTGATCAACACATGCAGCAGTTTACAGAACAACAGACATAATGATGCACAAATTAAGACAGTTTAGTCACTAACCCATCCACTCAGTGAGACACATTTAATCACTCACTCATACAGTCAGACATGCCCCTACTAAATCCTTCATCCAGACACTTATACATCCACTCATTCTTCAATATGTAAGACATATTTTTACTTTACAGAAACATACAGTCACTGGATGTTGTCATCAGTGATGTCATCAGTGATGTCATTTGAGATGTCATCAGTGATGTCATCAGTGATGTCACTAACCATGTCATGAATGATGTAATATGTGACATCATCAGCAGTGGATTGCGGGTGCGCGATATATAGTTAGCGCTTATAACTATATATGGAATTTCAATGGTGTTATGCGAGTAAAAAAAGGTTTTGTAAATGCAAATCCCTAACTATATATGGCCTAAAACCAATGGTTTTTTCATTGAATTTTCAAGGTTTTGTAAATGCAAATTCCTAATTATATATCCACTATAACCTATGGTTTTTTCTGTGAATATATATATATATATATATATATATATATATATATATATATATATATATATATATATATATATTAGTTGCACTAACTATATATCGCGGACCCGCAATCCACTGCTAATGATGTCACATATTACATCATTCATGACATGGTCAGTGACATCACTGATGACATCACTGATGACATCTCAAATGACATCACTGATGACATCACTGATGACATCACTGATGACATCACTGATGACATCTCAAATGACATCACTGATGACATCACTGATGACATCACTGATGACAACACCCAGTGACTGTATGTTTCTGTAAAGTTAAAATATGTCTTACATATTGAAGAATGAGTGGATGTATAAGTGTCTGGATGAAGGATTTAGTAGGTGCATGACTGACTGTATGAGAGAATGATTAAATGTGTCTCACTGAGTGTATGGGTTAGTGATTAAAGTGTCTTAATTTGGCAATCATTATTTATGTTGTTCTGTAAACTGCTGCATGTTTAAATCAGTAGCTATATCAGTAACTATATTTTTCTGTGAATTTCATTGGTTTTTTAAAAGCTAATATCTATAGCTGTAAAATATATTCTTTATTTAGTGACGTATCACGTAGCCCGTGAGACGCCTCATAATGCTTCGCATAACCGTGACGTATCGTCTCTGCAGCGCAAACCAAACCCAAAACGTAAGCGCGCCAGAACACGCTTAAAGATATATATATATATTTTTTTAACCTTAATTAGACAAAATCCACACGTGCACATATCACAAACGTTCAAAAAACACAATATGTCGGACTCCCGTTACGCTGCCGGTTAGCTGCCCGGTTAACGTACCAGGAAGCACCTTTACCACGAAAAATCGCAATTTTTTTTTTCTTTTGCCACGCAGGGAACTTTAATAGCCCCCTCATCAATCCTAGGGGTTCAGGAGGGGTCTGCCTTACCCCTTTCATTCATTTACACCTTTTTTTTTTCCACCTCTTGTCTCTCGATCCTACCGAGAGACAAGATGGCGGCCGCTCTGGACTGTTTACAATGTTGACAGCCAATCAGCTACTCCTCAGGATTTTTTTTTTTTGGGCCTCGCGTGGTTTTATAATATCCCCCTCATCAATCCTATGGGGTCAGAAGGGGTCTACCTTGCCCTCTTTCCTTCATTTCCCCCTTTGTTTTGGTCTCCTCTTGTCTCTTGATCCTACCGAGAGACAAGATGGCGGCCGCTCCGGACTGTTTACAATGTTGACAGCCAATCAGCTACTCCTCAGACTCCCGTTACACTGCCGGTTAGCTTCCCGGTTAGCTGCCCGGTTAGCTGCCCGGTTCGCTTACCAAGACGCGTCTCTACGGCGAAAAAATCAGATTTTTTTTTTTTTGGGGCCCCGCGTGGCTCTATAATATCCCCCTCATCAATCCTAGGGGGTCAGAAGGGGTCTACCTTGCCCCCTTTCCTTCATTTCCCCCTTTGTTTTGGCCTCCGCTTGTCTCTCGATCCTACCGAGAGACAAGATGGCGGCCGCTCCGGACTGTTTAGAATGTTGACAGACACCGGAGGGCCAATCAGCTTCGCATCGCAAAGTTCCGATACGCGAAAAGTTCGCTAACCGGATCGCTGCCCGGAGCGCTGTTACAGATATATATCTTGATTTAAACGTTAATTTCTCAAAATCCACTGAAGCACATACATTGAGACCTAGCAAAGGCACATCGGGCTAACAGTCCCTACAATTTTGCCAAGTTTCGTGGAAATCCATTCAGCCGTTCGGGCTAAAAGTGAGTCCAACCGCCCTATGGAAATTAACATGGGAAAAATGCGTTTTGGGACCCCCCTTTTTTCTCGGCCCCCCCTTGACGAACCCCCCCCAAATTTCCAGGAGCTGCTCAGAAACAAAATGTGCCATTTTCCTGAAAATTTCAGCCGATTCCGTCCACAAACGCCAAAGTTATTAGACATAGAATTTTCAGAAATCCCATAGGGAAAAAATCCTAACTATATATACCTACTGGCGACCGCCAGTAGGTAATACATATATATATATATATATATATATATATATATATATATATATATATATATATATATATATATATATTCACTGAAAAAACCATAGGTTTCACACCAGTTATAGTTAGGAATTAGCATTTAAAAAACCTATTAAATTCACTGAAAAAACCATAGGTTTCACACCAGTTATAGTTAGCTGGAAATTTTACTGATATAAAACCATTGAAATTCCCACGTTATAGTTAGTCGGACTCACTATAACTTGCGCGTGCAATGCACTGCTGATGACATCACATATTACATCACTCATGACATGGTGAGTGACATCACTCATGACATCACTGATGACACCATCCTTGTGACACAGTGACAGACCTCCTCTCAGTGTAAAGTAACCCTTGAGACACATATTCAAAAATAGAAACTGAAATTTTTAAAAAATGGACATACCTATATCAGTTACAACAAGCAATTCTGTACTTCCACTATCTATATACACATCCACTCATTCACCAACAGTTCTATATAGTCACTCATACATATACTCACTCATCATATGAAGAGATACACCTATACATCCTGTTACACACCGACATTCATCCAAAAGTTACTCACACACATATTCACACGTGCAAATAAACTATTGAACAACCATTTATTTGAATATAGAGTTATACACACACTTCCACCTTACTTCTATTGAAAATTACACATATTTATTCTCTTAAACAATCACTTATAGAAACACATACTTATTTAAACAGGAACTCTTACAATCTCTTACTCTCACATATACTCACTTATATACATCAATATTCATATATACTAGATTAAAACATATGTAGTTACTGATAAAGACACTAGTGAGACAGTCATTCACTCACTAACAAACACATATAGACACTCATCCACCCATACAGTCCTGTACATATGCTGTCTTCAAAACACATACAAACAAAGAGTCAGTCACTCATGCATCTATGTGCTAAGTAATACCCTCACCAAACCATATAGACACTCAAACTGATACTAATAAAAATATCAAATAACCCATATACATACGCATGTAGCTACTTATCAACACATGTAGCCACTTATACACAAAGTGAAACACTAATATATGTATTTAAATATTTAAACATAACTCACTAATATTTATTTTTCAGAAAGACACATATTCACTGGATTGTGTCATCAGTGATGTCATGAGTGATGTCACTCACCATGTCATGAGTGATGTAATATGTGATGTCATCAGCAGTGCATTGCACGCGCAAGGCGCAAGTTATAGTGAGTCCGACTAACTATAACGTGGGAATTTCAATGGTTTTATATCAGTAAAATTTCCAGCTAACTATAACTGGTGTGAAACCTATGGTTTTTTCAGTGAATTTAATAGGTTTTTTAAATGCTAATTCCTAACTATAACTGGTGTGAAACCTATGGTTTTTTCAGTGAATTTCATAGGTTTTTTAAATGCTAATTCCTAACTATAACTGGTGTGAAACCTATGGTTTTTTCAGTGAATTTCATAGGTTTTTTAAATGCTAATTCCTAACTATAACTGGTGTGAAACCTATGTTTTTTTCAGTGAATTTCATAGGTTTTTTTAATACTAATTTTTAACTTTTTGTAGGGCTTCATACCTATGTACGTTTTATTGAATTTCTAAGCTTATTTTTTCGCAAATGTCTTCAGCTGAGAAAGGTATGTTTTTCTAAAAATGAACCCTATAATGTATATTAAGATACTATTTTTATTTTAAAATAGTTTTTTCCTTTTTTTTTATATTTGACTCTGGAGCGCTCCCGGTGCGCATACCGATAAACGCCCGGGTGCGCGCACCGTCAGCGCATCAACAAAAAAAAAGAAAAAAAAATAATGAAGGAGTGACCATAAGAAATGGGGACAGAGAGAGTGGTGTTAAGAGAAAGAGAGCTAAAGGCAGGAACACAGAGGGACTGTATAATAGATAGTAAGACAGATAAAAAGTGTAAGAGGAAATAACTGAGAAAAAAAAATGAATAAGGGAGCAAAAGAAAAGAAAAAATAGGAAGAAGACAAAAGCAGAGGTTCCGGGAGAATGTAAATGGATGATGAAAGTAAAAGGAAGGACAGTTAAGCATGTGAATAACAGGTAGTGACAGAATGAAAGAAAAGGAATAGTAGTGATGGAGGGATAGTAAATAGCAGTGAATATAAGCAAAGAGGGGTGAAACAGGGTACATGTAAGTGAATAAGGGTAAGACATGGGGAATAATACAGCGAAAGAAGAAAGAGAGTAAAAGAAGGAGTGTCACAAAGGAACTAAGTGAACAAGAAAAAAAGGTAAGTGAAGGAGTGTGCATAGACAGAGGTACTGAAAGAAGTTGAATGTGGTAGGAAGTAAACATGGAAGAAAAGAATAAGTGAGAAAAGCAAAGTAAGGAAACAGGGGTGAGGTAGGGTGAGAGAAAAATAGTGAAAATAAAACCAAAGATGATAACAAAAAAGATTTTGTAAACACACTTACCATATAATCAATGCAAACTTGTATCTATGAAAGATAAAAGAAAAAACACGTTATAATTTTTAAAAAATATATAATAAAATAGAAGCAACAGTTCATGAGGTTTAAAAATCTACAAAAGTTTACTAAGAAATGATGCAATAGTGAAGGATACAAAAACAGAAAGAAAGTAATGTAGAAAGAAAAAAAAAAAGGAAAAAGAAATAGAAAGAAAACAAATTCCTAAAGATAAATAAGATACTAAAAGAATGTAAGATATCAAATCAAAATCAGTAAAGATAAGAAAATAAAAGAAAAATGAGTGAAAAGGAGAGAAGTCTGATTGAGAAACTATAAATAAAAAAGAGGAATAGAAGATGATTGAGAGTGAGTGAAGTAAAGTAACAGAGTGAAGGGATGAAAGGAATGAAGTTAGTATAGAACGATGGATAAAACAGGAGTGAGAGAGTAAGTACACAGAAAGACAAAAGGAAGAACTAAGTGAACTACAGTACAATGGATGCGAAAGAAAAAAAATGGAGAAAAAGAAAGAGAGGGTTAGGAATCTAAAGCAGTGGTACTGTGAGAATATGAAAAAGATAAAAAGTGGTGGAAGGAACAGAGGAAATGCAGACAGTTCCTATTAGATTAAGAAGTTGTGAATGAAGTGCACTAAAGAAACAGCGATGAAAAAAAGAGTGTAAATTAGTAAAGAGAGGTAAATAAGGGTGAAAAAGAAAATGAGTATAAGACAATGTGAACACAATATAAATTACACAATGCAAACTACACAATAACTTCTACAATATGTTACATTATTTATTTTTGCTGTTCTCAGAATATATTGAATTTCACTTAAATTAGTGAGATCAAAGTCTTCATCATATAACAGCGGGAAAAAAAAAACACAATGTAAAAGATTGTGTTTAAAAAAACCCATTCAAACATACATCTCATATAAGTACACTAATCTTTGATTCACTTACTTTTCCGTGAGACCAAATTGCAGATAGTGAAGGTCCTTTTGGTGGAAAAAAGTCTGCTGTGCTCTATAACTTCCATTTCATCGACTTCCTATGAAAAAAGATCTAACAACATCATATGTTACACTTTCCTCACGGCCAATTTGTGTCAGATATATCAGTATTTTTTACTTTGAGATCCACTTAAAGTATCTACATGAGATTGCAGATAGTGAAGGTCCTTTTGGTGAAAAAAAGTCTGCTGTGCTCTATAACTTCGATTTCATCAACTTCCTATGAAAAAAGATCTAACAACATCATATCTTACATTTTCCTCACGGCCAATTTGTGTCAGATATATCAGTATTTTTTACTTTGAGATCCACTTAAAGTATCTACATGAGATAAATAATTTAAAATATTAGATTAACTAACTAACTAACTAACTTTTATTAACTATTCCCGTCTTCAAAGGCCAATTCCCTTTACTAAAACTTTGGTTTTAAAAACACTAGATAAGAATTTGTAGAGTCATAAGGCAAACGTTGTTTATAAGTTAAATGAGAATCATTGCAGTAACTCCATCCATTTTCAGATTTTAAGTAGCATGTATAATGTCCTGAGGTGGTCGAAGATCCATCATGATAAATAATAGCTTCAGTTGTAAAGGTCCTTCCAGAAATTGATAACTGAGAAGCCACAAAATTTTTGATAGAAGTTGTCAATTTAGTTCCATCAGGTCTACATCGTTGGAAAACTAAAATAATATACTGCCCATACCTTTGTATAAATAATGTGGACAGCATTGTACAGTTACATTGGGTACACACCATATTATGATCTGCTGCTTTAACTAGATTTTTAAAAGACACTGATTTACAGTCTGGTAAAGTCAAATATATAAATCTTTCAGTGTCTATTCTAGTAGTACTTGATAAACTACAATTGTGGCAGTCATGCTGCCATTGATAAGAAAGACTGAAAAGATTACCTACATCTACACCTTCATCTTCCAAAACACCAAACATATACATTAAAAATTCCTGACAATCCTGCTGAATGTTCTGTGAAAATTTATCTTGACCAGAACACAAATCTAAAATATTTCGAATTTCTGTTACACTTTCTATTTGTGCTGTAACACTGCTACATTTCTGAAACACAGAATTCAATAAACCACACAATCTTTGATCCCGATTTTCAACAATCTGTTCTTGTAAACTTTTAAGAAAAAAAACAACATTAACCACTACATTAGCATAGCAGTTGACACCAGAACTATTTTCAAACTGAAATCCAACAACATTTTCTCCACAATTCTTTTTCTTCCTGTTTTCAATTACAGTTTTCTCTACTTTTTGTCTTTTTGCAACTACCTCACTACAATTATCCTCATTTCTTCTTTTTCGGCCTACCACACGTTTTTCAAACAGAGGATATTGAGGCAAATGTGGAGCATACTCTCTTCTTAACCTTTTGTATTCTTTAACACAATCTAGATCGGCAGAAATCTTTGTCTCATCACACGCAATCAAGTACAATCCTGATAAAGTTCTGACTCGAGATAATGCCACATATGCCATACCCTCTTTAAAAACAGATCTTCCAATGTTCACCAATGCACTATCTACACTTAAACCTTGAGATTTATGAATTGTCACCGCATACGCCAAACAAACAGGAAACTGTTTTCGGCGAACATATAAGTCTTTTACAAGTAAAAATCTAGCAGAACAACGACTTATTTGTTGTACTTGTTCAATGCCATCAAATTTTGTTTTTAAAAATTCAATTCCATCTCTATTTCTGTAATTCACAAAATCAACAACATAACCCATTGCTCCATTTACCAGACCGCTTTCAACATTTAAATTCCTTCTCAAAATGATACGACAATTTAAACACACATTCAGAGTCTTTTCAAAACCAGCTGTTTTTGAAATACTTTTCTCCAATGAATGCAATTTAGTTTTCAAATTTTCTGACAAAACAATTGTTGCACCCATATGCTCTATTTTATCTATTGCTTCCAGTTTCACAATCTCTTCATTTTCTAAGTCTAACATTTTTTGGTTGAAGATAGAACATTCTTGCAGAGTTGGCATCAAACATATCCCAGATTTCTTCTCAGTCATTTTTTTAAAAATATTCTCTGGAAGAATGTTTTCATTTGCATACAAATTTGAAATTAATCGACTATGCAAAGCTTTTTTCCCTTTCTCAGTCATTTTTCCAATTCTTACATCTTGTAGAATATTTTTATAATCTTCATCCTTGGCCTGTCGCATATTTTGAAGCAGTTCAGCATATTTAAAATTTAGCCATATATTAACATTTCCAATGCTTCCAAGGGACTTCCTGGTATCTTCATGCGTGAGCATTTTAAACACTGGTTGTCCTTTTACTGGAGTCAACTGCAATAGATCTCCAAAAACAATAATGTGTTTTCCTCCAAATAACACATCATAGTCTGTTTTAAGAATTTCTTGCATTCTCAAATGCACAAAAGCAAGCATTAGATTTGAGACCATGCTTACTTCATCTATGATAAGAAGTTTCATTTTCTTCAAGACTCTTGAAACTTCAGAACACGCATCTCCAGATAGCTTGTTGTAATGCAATTTATTATCATGTTCAACTGGCAGCATCAATAAACGATGTAGAGTAATCCCTTTAATGTTATGTGCTGCCAGACCAGTTGGAGCAGTTACAACACAAGACAGTGGTGAATCAGTCCTTTTCTGCAGATAACTTGCAACGGCTTTAATTAGAAAACTTTTTCCTGTCCCCGCTTCTCCACTTACATACAGTCGGACAGGGTCAAATAATATACATGAGCACTCTTTTTTCTCATGTCTGAATCCATGTTCAATCTGCTCTGTGACTTCATCATATATCTTTTTCTGCTCAATGTTTAGTTGCTTTACCAAATCTTCTAAGTTAACTCCATCCTCTTGAGCTTGTTCCATAGCTCTTTCCACCTCATCCATGGCAGTGGCAGCTTCATTTTGGATAATTGGTCCTCCTAGTGGATCCTGGCTCAATGAAGTAGAACTCTGACTATCTTGAGAACTGTTTCTAGCTATCTCTTCAGCAATTGTGGTTTCTTGCTCCATTTCTTCATTCAACATTTGCAGATAATTTAGAAAAATAGGACATTCTATGGTATCCTTAGTTGCATTAAAAGAGTCTTCATAACAGAGAAAATCTCCAAGTAGTTCCTCTTCTGTACGCCATGGCTTAAAGAGTTGCAAAAGAGCTAAATAGTAAAATTCTCTTTTGTCTAGAACTTCACAACTCAATTTTCGATGATTAATCAAATGGCCTTTTTTCTGCTTCACTAGACATCCTTCATAGCCAATGAGTGCATATTTTCCATTATTGATATCTTCTGTGATGTTCCTCTTATAACTGTAGTTTTGAAGAACTTCATACAAACATGTGTTCTCAAGGTGAGTACTTCTATTTGGATAGTATGTATCCAACATATTTGTCTTCAAAATATCTGTACTGTTTGGTTCTTTTTCCGCCAAATATTCAATTTCTTGTACAGATTTCAAAACTCGGTTTCGTGTTGCAGCAAGACCAAGACTCACCCAAATGATTGTTCTTGATTTGGCATAGAGACTTGCTGATGATAACCGATCAGAACATTCATATGCTCCAATTTCTCGATGCGACAACATCTTCAGACTGAAACTGTATAATTTCTTGCTTAGACTCTTTTCATGTGAAATGTCCTCCCACATTTCCTTCAGTTCTGTCTTTTCTTTTTTGGTGATGTAAGATGTCACATATCGAGCCACAGCAATAGAGTTGTCAGCAACGAACTGAATATCCATGTTAGCATTCCACATGGACAAAATCACTGGGTTGTAATCGTTGATGTACTTAGATTCTTCATTTCTTTTCAAATTATATGTGTTTTTGGGAGATTTTCTCGTCACAGTATGTCGTAGAGATGACATCAAATTATTTACTCTTCCCTTAGAAATCACTGGTCGAGGAAATGCAAAACGACATTTCGTGTAGTACTTTTCCTTGTTTTTAAATTTTCGACGACAGTACTTTCCACAACGATGAGATTGAAAACGTAAAACTTGTTGCCTTAAATTGTTTTCTTCAGTAGATTTTGGAACAGCACATGTTGAATACTCTTCAATGAAACTCATCACTGTTTCATCTGAATCTGATCCAAATTTGGGTGCATCTTTAATCCACAACAACATATGTATATGAGGAGCACCTCTCGCTTGATATTCCTTCCTCCAAAAGAAATCCAAAACCTCTCCAAGGGGAGGATTTTTTTTGTTGGTAATAAAAGACATCATAGCTTCAAATCTATGATTAAAATATCTGCAAACATTCACTGGATCTAAAGAACACAGTTCTCCTGGTGTTTTCAATTCTATATTTGGTATGTTTTCATTTGCCTCTCGTAGAAATTGAAGTAAATCGTCCCATGCATACTCAGCACAGCTAAGAGTGAGGAACCATGTAGGAGTTCCTAAGTTTCTTAGCATACATTTCAATTCTCCATGACGACGAAACCAATACTCGTTGGTTCCACGTTGACATGCCATGAGATTGATTAGCTGAGATTCCAAAATACTGTCTTGCAGATTAACTTTCTCCATAAAGTCCCTTGCACAAACATTCTGCAAATGAGGTCCACTTTTTAATATATGATTAACTGCATAAGAAAGCCCAGACAAATCACTTTCAAACAGTAGATGAAATAAATATGGAATGCATTGACGAAACCTTGGATCTTCTGCATATAATCTTAGAGTCCGGTATTCAGCTGCAGGAATTTGAACTGGTCGATCATCATATCGTCCACCACAACCTGTTGGAAATAATTGTGGAAAACAACGAGCTTCCAAACTTTCTTCCCATACACTAATGGGACTTCCTTTTGCTGCTTTCATTTGAAACAAGTCAATTGCATTTCCCATTACTTCTTTGGAATGCAAAGGATGAACAGTATAATGTTCATATATTTCTTCAGTTCTAGACACATCAACTTTTTCAATTTGACCAACTGAAGAATCACTATCTTCTTCTGTAGCTGTTTCCTCTACTCCAACACTTACATTTTTGTAGTACTCATTGTTTTTAACTAAATACAACGTTGCCTTCTTGACTTTTTTAACATCCACTAAATCTTGCCAAATTTTCTTACTCTTTGTTGGAACCCCATTAACTAGAATAACTAAAGGATCTTCTTCTACTCTTTCTACACCAATTGTATTAATATTTTTCTTTACATCTAGAGGCAAATAAACAACTCTTCCCTTTAATCCTCTCAGTAAATCTGATGGAGGCAATTTCCCTGTCTTAGGCTCCATGCGTACAATAGCCTGAAAAGGATGGACACATTGAATCAAAATAGATTCATAAGTATTTAGATCCACCAATTCAGAAGGAATATCTATCAACTGAAGATTATTATAAACTGCTCTTGCAGGCATTCTATTTTCATTTAATTTTTTCAAACAATAATTGCAAATACGCTGATCCAAACTCAAATCAAAAGAATTCTCCACCAACAAATAACTTACAAAATCCTCCCATTCACTATTATTTTCCAATTCACTTTTTGCATATAAATCAACTAACCTAGTCTGAATTTTATAATGAGTCCGTCGACAACACACACAAGTTAAATTAGGCCTCTCACTTGATTTCACCTTAAACTTGATAATTTCCTCATCAAACTTTTCAATACTTGAAATTTGTCCATTATCTTCTGCATTACCATCCATTACTATATCTATTTCTACACTGTCCTCTTTGTTCCCAAAATAACAAAACTCAATTTCTTCACAAATAGTCTTCACATCCACTTCAGATCCATGCAAAAGAGCACTATTTAACTGTTTAAGCTTAAGTGCAGGACTTTTTGCATAATACAACTTCCTCACTAATTTCCTTACGTTATTATGATGCACTGCTAACATCCTAAAATGATGAAAAACACTCCGACAAACTTTTCTAGAAAGACATGCTAGTGAATGCCCTTGCAAACCTGTGCTTTCTCTCACTCTGCAAGGATCTAACTCTTGCAGGATCTTCATTTTTTGTTTGAGACTTTTTTTACTATATGTACGTAAGAAATTTCGAAGCAAATCAATTGATTCCTGTCGCACACTACAAATACTACTGCATTTCCATGTGTACACTGGACCCTTAGTACGTCTCCCTAAAACTTCATCAGCTAACACCTCTTCTGCATCTCTAGATACAAGTTTCTCTTTTTCCATCACACAACTATCTTTCACCTCATATGCACGACCACTGGTGTCAACTGCATGCACCAAATCATTTTCCTGAAAGTAACTCTCCTCATTAAAAAAAGGCTCAGAACTTGAACTATGCATCCATTCACCAGAAAATACTTCACAAAAATTACTCAGATTAATAATTCTTTTCCATCTACTGTTCGATTTGAAAACATCCATTGCCTTATTAAGTATCCTAATTCTATTGATTATTAAAATAAATAATTTTTTCTTAACTTCAAAAGCCTGATCAACAATCTTTTCTACACTTTTCTTTTTCTTGTAAAAAGCAGCTTTTAGTTTACTTTTCTTATCATTTTTTAGCAAATTTAAAACGACCCTATTGCGAAACATTCGCCTACGAATGTCCCTAAAAACATTTACCCTTCTATTGCTAACCATTCTCTTCTCTCCTGGTCCAATGGAAACATTTTTTGTGGGCTTCTCTTTCCTTTTTAGATTTGTTGACTTTTTCTGTATATTCACATTAGCAATTTCATTTTTTTTCCTACGACATATGTTGCGAAGAAAAGACTTAATTGGCTTACCAGAAGCTTTTCTGGTGTTTTTTGAAGTACTTGTTGAAGAGGATTCCATAAAGTCTGTTGTTGATGTTCTCCTTTTCCGTATGGTATTTTTGATATTTCTTTGCCTTGAAGGCATTTTTGCTTCCTTTTCAGAAGTTGATTTGAATCTGTTGTTCTGTTAAAAAAACACATGAAAGACCACTATTAGCAAACAACAAAGTAATGTTAAAAAGCAAACAATATAAACAATAAATTGCAACATATTTAAGTTTATACAATAGCAACTCATGGCTTTATTTTTAAAGGCCTTCCGCCACCAGTGCGTCACTTATTACCCATGTTTAAAGTGATGCATCAGCTGCACATGGCATTCATAAATAAGGGCCAAATACATATACCAATCAATTGCACCCAAAAATCGATTTTTGAATAACATGTAAGAAACACTGCGCAGAACCTAAGTACAACCACTCAATATCATCAAACAAAGTCAGGGCCTTATTTATGAAAGCCTGTCACTTATTACCCATGTTTAAAGTCATGCATCAGCTGCACATGGCAATCATAAATAAGGGCCAAATACATATACCAATCAATTGCACCCAAAAATCGATTTTTCAATAACATGTAAGAAACACTGCGCAGAACCTATGTACAACCAATCAATATCATCAAACAAAGTCAGGGCCTTATTTATGAAAGCCTTGCGCCACCAGTGCGTCACTTATTACCCATGTTTAAAGTCATGCATCAGCTGCACATGGCAATCATAAATAAGGGCCAAATACATATACCAATCAATTGCACCCAAAAATCGATTTTTGAATAACATGTAAGAAACACTGCGCAGAACCTAAGTACAACCACTCAATATCATCAAACAAAGTCAGGGCCTTATTTATGAAAGCCTTGCGCCACCAGTGCGTCACTTATTACCCATGTTTAAAGTCATGCATCAGCTGCACATGGCAATCATAAATAAGGGCCAAATACATATACCAATCAATTGCACCCAAAAATCGATTTTTCAATAACATGTAAGAAACACTGCGCAGAACCTATGTACAACCAATCAATATCATCAAACAAAGTCAGGGCCTTATTTATGAAAGCCTTGCGCCACCAGTGCGTCACTTATTACCCATGTTTAAAGTCATGCATCAGCTGCACATGGCAATCATAAATAAGAGCCAAATACATATACCAATCAATTGCACCCAAAAATCGATTTTTCAATAACATGTAAGAAACACTGCGCAGAACCTATGTACAACCAATCAATATCATCAAACAAAGTCAGGGCCTTATTTATGAAAGCCTTGCGCCACCAGTGCGTCACTTATTACCCATGTTTAAAGTCATGCATCAGCTACACATGGCAATCATAAATAAGGGCCAAATACATATACCAATCAATTGCATCCAAAAATCGATTTTTGAATAACATGTAAGAAACACTGCGCAGAACCTAAGTACAACCACTCAATATCATCAAACAAAGTCAGGGTCTGATTTATAAAGGCCTTGCGCCACCAGTGCATCACTTATTACCCATGTTTAAAGTCATGCATCAGCTGCACATGGCAATCATAAATAAGGGCCAAATACATATACCAATCAATTGCACCCAAAAATCGATTTTTGAATAACATGTAAGAAACACTGCGCAGAACCTAAGTACAACCACTCAATATCATCAAACAAAGTCAGGGCCTTATTTATGAAAGCCTTGCGCCACCAGTGCGTCACTTATTACCCATGTTTAAAGTCATGCATCAGCTGCACATGGCAATCATAAATAAGGGCCAAATACATATACCAATCAATTGCACCCAAAAATCGATTTTTCAATAACATGTAAGAAACACTGCGCAGAACCTATGTACAACCAATCAATATCATCAAACAAAGTCAGGGCCTTATTTATGAAAGCCTTGCGCCACCAGTGCGTCACTTATTACCCATGTTTAAAGTCATGCATCAGCTACACATGGCAATCATAAAAAAAGGCCAAATAAAAATACCATTCATTTGCACCCAAAATCGATTTTTAAATAACATGTAAGAAACACTGCGCAGAACCTAAGTACAACCACTCAATATCATCAAACAAAGTCAGGGCCTTATTTATGAAAGCCTTGCGCCACCAGTGCGTCACTTATTACCCATGTTTAAAGTGATGCATCAGCTGCACATGGCATTCATAAATAAGGGCCAAATACATATACCAATCAATTGCACCCAAAAATCGATTTTTGAATAACATGTAAGAAACACAGCGCAGAACCTAAGTACAACCACTCAATATCATCAAACAAAGTCAGGGCCTTATTTATGAAAGCCTTGCGCCACCAGTGCGTCACTTATTACCCATGTTTAAAGTCATGCATCAGCTGCACATGGCAATCATAAATAAGGGCCAAATACATATACCAATCAATTGCACCCAAAAATCGATTTTTCAATAACATGTAAGAAACACTGCGCAGAACCTATGTACAACCAATCAATATCATCAAACAAAGTCAGGGTCTGATTTATAAAGGCCTTGCGCCACCAGTGCATCACTTATTACCCATGTTTAAAGTCATGCATCAGCTGCACATGGCATTCATAAATAAGGGCCAAATACATATACCAATCAATTGCATCCAAAAATCGATTTTTGAATAACATGTAAGAAACACTGCGCAGAACCTAAGTACAACCACTCAATATCATCAAACAAAGTCAGGGTCTGATTTATAAAGGCCTTGCGCCACCAGTGCATCACTTATTACCCATGTTTAAAGTCATGCATCAGCTGCACATGGCAATCATAAATAAGGGCCAAATACATATACCAATCAATTGCACCCAAAAATCGATTTTTGAATACCATGTAAGAAACACTGCGCAGAACCTAAGTACAACCACTCAATATCATCAAACAAAGTCAGGGCCTCATTTATAAAGGCCTGGCGCCACCAGTGCATCACTTATTACCCATGTTTAAAGTGATGCATCAACTGCACATGGCAATCATAAAAAAAGGCCAAATAAAAATACCATTCATTTGCACCCAAAATCGATTTTTAAATAACATGTAAGAAACACTGCGCAGGACTTATATACTAACATACAATTTCACTTCTAAAACAAAACTATCTGCTTCCAAATATTCTCCATAGAGCAAATAAATCTCTATCTAAATTAAATGAATCATTACTTACCTTTACAAATGCTTTTGGAGATTGAAAACAGTGTCAGACACACACACCAATTTTTCTTTAGCAGAGGAAAAGGTGTGCTCTCAATACACTGAAACCAAGACTGGCATAGAAAATCTCTATCTTTGTACACATATGCCTTAATTCAACCAATGAAAACTCTTCCCTCACTATTTTCAAACCAACACCCATCCCCCTCTCAAACCTTTCTATCTGTTACCATAGCAACTCCCTCCTAACTGAACTGTAAGGTTCAAAAGTTTATCTTACAATGTTGCAAATTAACTCAGCAAGGATGTTTGACCTGTCAATACAGCAGCCTATACAGGGTATTTTTGCTTTTGGTGACTTTTTTTAAACCATTCAAATTGCTTCTTTCACACAACATAACCATGCACCCTAACTTTCAGTTTTCAACTATCTGAATCCACCAATCATTGCTTGTGATTCAAGAGCAGAGAAACTCCACAATTATTTTTTTGTGAACTCCTACTGTTCCAACTGCCATTTCATTCCCACACTTCATCTGACTGGACCAGAACCTTCTCACATCATGTACTCTGTTTGGATTATTGGACATAGCTACATCCACTGGGCTCAAAGGTATGCAGCTAGCAGAAATTTTCATAACCTTGATTTATCAAATGTGGAAATCAAGTGGATTGGCCACAGAGGATTAAAATGTCACCAATTGATACCATTGGTGAAAACCTTTTTGCATCTGCCAGAACCTGACCTTATAATTGTGCACTGTGGTGGAAACGATCTAGGCACATTAACTGGGGTAGGTCTGGAAATGCTATTAAAGGACACCTTTCATCAATTGATGATACTTTTTCCCCACACTGCCTTGGTATATTCCAATATATGCCAAAGACAGAAATGGAACTGGTCCAACCAATTTGGTCCACAATTTGAGAAAGCACGGAAACATGTAAATAAATCTGTTTCTGCTTACATGAGAGACTATGGAATGGGTTCATTATACAATAATAACTTGCGTTACAACATGCAAGACATCTACAGAGGAGATGGAGTGCACTTCTCAGATGAGGGGAATAGAATATTCCTCCTGAATTTAAGAATGTGTATTGGAACCTACTTGTAGGTACCTAAATCAACCACAGAACCCAAAAGCTCTTTTCAGAGCTACCCTAACTCTGATCATTCAAAGCGTTTATTTTTTTCTAACTTTTTTCACTATTTTTCACCAAAGTACGCTTTCGGGTACGCTTAAAGGTGCGCGCACCAGGCGCTACCCCCGTGGAAAATTAAAGATTTTTTTTTTTTTTTTTTTACGTTTATGAGCCTCCTAAGCCCCCCTCAGAAAACCTAGAGGGTCAAGAAGTCTCTACAGTTCCCCCTTCTATCCATTCCGAACATTGTTTACCCTCCATCTTGTGTCTCGATTGTTCCGAAACACAAAATGGAGGACTCCCGTAACGCTGCCAGTGCGCGTAAAGGAGCGCGCACCGCTAAGCGCTCGATAAAAAAAGGTGGGAAAGCAATTTACAAAAAAACCACTGGAGACACTTTCATCAAATATAGAATAGGCCCTACTACATAGCAGTCCCTACCATTTGCCCAAATTTGGTGAAATTCCATTGAGACATTTAAGCTACAGGCCTGTCTAAATATCCTGAGGTAAATTACATGACAAAAACACACTTGTAATGTTAGAATTTACAACCAATTAAAAAGTATCTTTCATTTTCTACGATTATTTCCTGACGTTTGATTGGTTAAGTACAAGAATATATATAAAAGAAGAGAGGGAAACACAGCCATTTTGACTACTGCTTCCAGAAGTACACTTGAAAACAAATTTCACTGACAACTTCAACTAATTTCTCTAAGGTAACTTCTAATTATGGAAGTATATTGTACACTTTAAGTTTATTTCTGAAAAAATATTCTGTTAGTGATATGCTATCCCTCTTTAATAGTTAGAGATAGAGATAGACTTCTCTGTAATAGTTATGGATTGAGTTAGGCTTCTCTGGTATACAGTACCCTAGCTCTACTAATATAGTTAATTTGTATGCAATTTTCAGAAAGAAAATGGAAGGAGAAAATAAGGCAAATGATACTTCTATCAAAGTAAAGGTGGAAAAACCAGAAGATGAAAAAAAAGAAGTTGATTTCATGGATGACTCTTTGGATGAACAGTTTATAGAATGTTTGGAAGAAATGGAATCATGTACATATAATTATGAGGAAATTCCGGACAATATTATGTTAGAAATTTTATTAAATTATGAAAAAGAATCAGAGGAATAAATTTATCTTTAATAATTTCAATTGTTTCAGACAATATTCTTTTTTATATGTAATTCATAAAGTATTACCAAAAATGTTTAAAATATAAAGTGAGACTTATAGTATACTGTTCAACTATTTTTCTGTTACATAGTAAGTTTACTCATAGTTACTACCTTTCTCCCACTATATTATCTCATATGAATATTTTACACCTCATTTTCATAAGTGAGCAGGATAGACTACTCATGATCCCCTAGAAATTCTCAGGGAGTGCTTAAAAGATCTGTTTCTCCTTTCCAGACAGACTATGTTATGAATTCCATATACCACAAAAAATACAATAACAACATGCAAGATGTCTACAAAGAAGATGGTAAACATTAAATTTAAGTCTCTTCATTAGTACCTACATGTAGGTACTTACATAAAATAAAAAAATTAAAAAAAACAATTAATAAACATACAATGTTTTAAAGTGATTATTTTTCCATAGTACCCTCCTCGATACACTCCCCCGTGCGCGCACCAGGCGCTTCCCCCGCGAAAATCGAAAAAAAAAAAAAAAGGGGGTGAGACCCCGCGGGGCCCTTTAATGGCCCCCACATCAAACCTAGGGGTACAGGGAGTGTCTACTCTGCCCCCTTATGGTCATTTCCCCCTTTGTTTTGGCCACCTCTCGTGTCTCGATCCTACCGAGACACAAGATGGCGGCCGCTCCGGACTGTTTAGAATGTTTACAGACAACTGAGAGCCAATCAGCTTCCTGCGCGCAAGTCGCGTGTCGCGCCTGGAGCGCACTCCGGTGCGCGCACGGGAGAGCGCCTATAGATATATATATTTTTTTGAACCTAAATTACTCAAAATCCACTGGAGCACATATCTTGAGACATAGCAAAGGCACATCGGGCTACCAGTCCCTACAATTTTGCCAAGTTTCGTGGAAATCCATTCAGCCGTTCGGGCTAAAAGTGAAATCGACCGCCCTATGGAAATTAACATGGGGAAAACGCGTTTTGGGACCCCCCTTTTATCTCGGCCCCCGCTTATCGTATCCCCCCCAAACTTTCAGGGAAGGACCGGAACCCCGCGAGGCCATTTTCAGGAAATTTTCAGGCAGATTCGTCAACCGGCGCCAAAGTTATTCCAAATAGAATTTTGAGATTTAACATTGAAAAAAATCCTAACTATAACTACCTACTGGCGACCGCCAGTAGGTAATATATATATATATATATATATATATATATATATATATATATATATATATATATATATATATATATATATATATATATATATATATATATATATATATATATATATATATATATATATATATATATATATATATATATATATATATATATATATATATATATATATATATATATATATATATATCCAAAAACAATTCCACACGGTGAAGAAAGGAATGTCCAGGTCAGCTTTGCAGTTTTAAAGAGCTTTAATGTTCAGCTCCTATCCAACGCGTTTCGAGGTAAAACCTCTTGATCACGAGCGTGAGTGTGAGTGATTCCACTGCTTAAGTATGGTCACATGACCTTCAAAAGACATAGTAAAAAGACTCGTGAGAAAATCACTTAAACATTTACAGGTATTCATGGCAATGCACTAAATTAAAAGCAATAAATGAATAGCACGTTCCCAACCTTGGGAGGTACAAAAATTCGAAATGCTAATAAATAAATGAAGGAAAAAAATCGTTCCGAGGACAGTGCATTATATCATCATGCTCAGCCTTTTTTTGTATGGACCCAAACATAAATAAATGGTGCGCCAGGCAGACGGGATCATGTTAGTCAGTCTTGGCCATATGTCTGGCAGTGCACAACTGAAATAACAATATCAAGTCCAGGAAGGTTCTCAACACATGACAGATGTTAGGAGGATATTGCATTAAATCATCATGCACATCCTATCTTAATGTGACCCCAAAAGCATGTTTCCCCTTTACTGGCACATTACTGTCGTGTCTGGCGAACTTCCCTTCATATCGCCACATCTAATAAACAGCACGTTCGTCATTGCAGCCCAAGTGGGCATTGAACCAGGGGTGCCTTTATGTGTCCGTTTTTTTGCCCCAGTGGGCATGCAATTAATACCATGAGGAACATAACAACATCTTGGACCTACTGAACCGCCATCGCCCGTATTCTCGTCCATACGTGTCAACTTCCATACATGATAACGTGCTTAAGTGCTCGTGCATTGCCAATTCTTGTGGCTTCTCACAATCATCTGGTGAAAGAAAATAATAAAATTCAGTGATTAGAAGTGCATCAGTGACATATTTCATTACAACATTAAATCGACACAAGTATCTCACCAACCAAAGTTATATACACTGCTGAACTGACAGTCAACCAGGTGCTAGTATTGTCAGGTGATAGTACACACCAGCTAACCCAGATGGACTTCTAGTTCTTCATCAAGGTTATGCCCATCAGGCTGCTTCGTACGATATTTTATAATGAGAAGGGATTCCAACCTGTGGAGTTCCTGTATCCTGTTACCCCCCCTTTCCCTTGCGGGTATAGATGCAAGCACACAAAAGGATAATAGATTGGGGTTACTTTTGTGGAAGGATTCAAAGTGTCTAGCTATGGGGTAGCTTTTGTCTTTATGATTGATGGCCCTCATATGCTGTAGCACTCTGTCTTTGGCAGGTAATTTCGTGCTACCTATGTAGGTCAGTTTACAAGGGCACATGAGTGCATACACAGCATGGTCAGTTTGACATGTTGTGTGCACCCGGATGTTGAAAGGGTCGAGATGTTTGGAAAGTTGGATGGTCTTTGTGCTAGCGCTATTCTTACAGGCTTTACATCTGCCACAAATAAAGAATCCAGTAACTGGATTACTGCTGTTTTTTTTGGGAACAAGCGTAGTACAAAGCGTGTCCTTGAGTGATTTAGCTTTTCTGAAAGTGATCTGGGGGTGTGAGCTAATAGCTGCTGCAATATCCTTGTCAAGTGTGAGGACATTCCAGTATTTGTCCAGGGCCTTCCTCACCTCCCTATTTTGACCATGATAATCCGTTATGAATCTAGTTGTGAGAGAGGGGTTTTTATTCATCTGGTCCTTCTCTTTTAACAGGTCAGTTCGATTAAGAGTATTCACTTTAGAAAAAACAGCGTTAATACTTTTCTTGCTATATCCCCTCGTTATGAATCTTTGGGTCATGATTTTTGCTTCTTTCTCAAAGTCTGAATTGTCAGAACAATTCCGCTTGGCTCTAAGGAATTCACCTAACGGGATCGAATTAATCACAGAGTATGGGTTGCAACTACTCGCATGTAGCAGGCTGTTGCCCGCTGTTTCTTTCCTATAGAGTACAGTGGTGAGAGTGTTTTCCACCACTCGTACCTTCAGGTCAAGAAACTCCACTTGCTCTTTGTTGATGTGACAAGTGAAGGAGAGGTTCAGGTTGTTTGTGTTAAGGGATTCAGTGAAATCCATGGCTTCTTCAGCAGTTCCATTCCAAATGACAAAAATGTCATCCAAGTATCTCAGCCAGGTGATAACCTTGGACTGAAACTCCTGGGACCTGTAGACTACCTGCTCCTCCCACCAGCCCAGAAAGAGTCCGGCAAAGCTGGGAGCGAAGCAAGAACCCATCGCGGTCCCAAGGAGTTGATGGAAAATCTCCCCATTAAAAGTAAAAAAATTCTGGGTAAGGCATAAAAGGGCCATGTCCAGAATCATCTCAGTGTGTAAAATGTATGAGACAGATCTAGTTTGCAGAAAGTGCCTGCACGCCTGTATCCCCAGGTGATGTGGGATGCAGGTGTACAAACTGTTGACGTCCAGGGTAACAAGTTGCCATCCTTGTTCCCACTGAACCCCCTCAATCTTTTTCAGGAAGTCCCTTGAGTCTTTCAGGTATGAGGGCAGATTTTGAACCAGGGGCTGTAGATAAAAATCCACATACCTAGAGGTATTTTCCCAACAACTAACCCTGGAAGATACAATTGGTCTCCAAGGGGGGTTGGTGAGACTCTTGTGCACTTTTGGTAATAGGTAAAGTGCTGGCAGTTTGGGATTCTTACACTGCAAAAACTCAAATTCTTCTTTTTCTATGAGATCTCTATCTTTCCAGTCTCCCAGTTGTTCCTGGTACTTGTTGCAACTAGTTTTGTACGTCATTCTGTTACTTTTCTCATATTTAAGTGAGTCCCCTAACTGGGAGAGTCCCTCATCGATATACATTTGGAGTGGTAGGATGACTATGTTCCCTCCCTTATCCGATTTCTTAATTATTATACTCTTATCCTTGCTAAGAGTATTAATAGCGTCAAACTGTGCTTTAGAAAGATTCTTCCTTCCATATTTCACTTTTTTAGATAGTTTGTCCAGCTCCCTGATTACACCTCTCTCAAACACATCAACAGAGTCATTGATAATCTGTGGCATAAAAACAGACTTAGGTTTAAACCCACTATGTGTGCTCAGATTAATGTCTATGTCATCATCAATAAAATCGAGCAATTGGTGGCCCACCGATTCAGTATTATTGCCCATTTCAAACATACTTTTAAAAAATTCTAAATCATTCACACAAATGTTACTTGGTTAATTTCTACTTTTCGAAATACTGTCAGTAACTTTGGTACTAAACCATTTCCGCAGTCTTAGTTTACGTGTATAATGAAACAAATCCACTCTGCTTCTAGCATAGTCAAAAGTGGAAGATGGGCAGAAAGAAAGACCCAGGGACAGTACCTCTTTCTCAGCCTCCTTGAGTTCGCGCTCCGAAAGGTTGATTATGGTTTTGGAATCCATTATTTCTTCTTTTGTTGTTGGCCCCTTGTCCTGGATCCCACCGGGCTTGACATGTTGCTTCTGTCGGTCTCTATTATTCTTGATTATTCTTGACTATATATATATATATATATATTCACTTAAAAAACCATAGGTTTCAGGCCTTATATAGTTAGGAATTAGCATTTAAATAACTATTGAAATACTCCTATATGGTAAGTTGTACCAACTATATTTCGCGCACCCGCAATCCACTGCTGATGATGTCACATATTATATCATTCATGACATGGTCAGTGACATCACTGATGACATCACTGATGACATCTCAAATGACATCACTGATGACATCAGAAGGGCTAGAGGGTTGGGGGGTCTCTACCCTGCCCCCTTTTCGTGTTTTCTACTCTTGTTTTGCGCTCTCTTGTGCCTCAGTTCTCCTGAAAAACAAGATGGTGGCCAACACTTCCTGGTTTGGACAGTTTGGAATGTTGACAGTCGACTGCCAGGCAATCAGAAACTTGCTCACGCAAGTAAGGGTATGCGCACGTATGCGTACGGTACGCGTACGGTGAGGGCATATAGATATATAATTTGCTCAAATTCAATTTTCTCAACAACTACTGGAGGGATTTTCACCAAATTTAGAAAAGGCACTACTGCATACCTGTCCCTATCATTTTGCCAAGTTTGGTGTAATTGATGAAAGGATAAAAAACTCCTCCTGCTCCGCCAGGGAAACCTTTATCATTTTAAAAGAATTGCTCAAAGTCCCAGAGCCACGACCAGAGAAACTTCCAGACGCCAACACCTCTGAAGAGAAATGCCTCAACTTGGCCAAATTCTTTGACGAGAAAATCCAGAAAATTCTTGCCTCCCTACCTCCCTACCTCCTGTCGACCTCAGTCTCATCTATGAGGGCTGAACTAATTCTAACGACACTAGCTACAATCAAAAGCGGCTCCCCTAGTGACCCGGTGCCCTTACGCATTCTAAAAAAAGTGGCCCCTACGATCGCCCCTCCTCTAACGGACCTCATCAATTCATCACTGCTCCAGGGAATAGTCCCCCCCAGCTGGAAAGCGGCCGTGGTAAAGGCGCTCCTTAAAAAACCTTCACTTAACCCTCTGGACATGGCAAACTATAGGCCAATCTCCCTCCTCCCTGGAATCAGTAAAATTACTGAAAAGCTAGTCAACAAAAAGCTTTCGCAGTTTCTAGAGTCCAACAACTTGCTCAGGAACTCGCAAACCGGATTCCGCCCAGGTCAGGGCACGGACATCGCCCTGCTTGCGGCAGTGGAGGAGGCCAGAGTCATTTTGGACGCAGGAGGATCAGTGGCAGTGATCCTCCAGGACCTCAGTGCGGCCTTCGACACTGTTAACCACCAGGTCTTAATCCAGCGACTCAAAAACATCGGTGTGGATGGCACTGCCCTGGCCTGGCTCACATCATTCCTAGACCATCGCTCCTTCCAGGTCTGGGAGAACGACTCCCGCTCTCCCGCAACCCCCCTCCGGTGTGGAGTGCCCCAGGGCTCATCATTAAGCCCGACATTATTTAATGTCTACATGTTCCCACTGGAGGAGGTGGTCATCCCATTCGGAGTCATCAGCTACGCGGATGACACGCAATTAGTGGTGTCTCTATCACATCCCAACCAGGAACCATCTAACCTCCATAGCTGCCTATCAGAAATTCTGGGATGGATGAACTGTTCATCGTTGAAACTCAATGGATCAAAGACAGATATCCTACTCCTTGGCCAAAAGGGGCTCTCCCTTCCCCCTAACATCTGGCCCCCCTGTTTGGGTGAACCTCCAGTCCCTAAAACCGAGATCAAGAGCCTGGGAATCTGGATAGAAAAAGCCCTGTCCTTCAAGACCCAAGCCAAAAAAATTGCTGGGACTTGCTTCGGGCTCCTTAAATCTATCAGGAAAATTCTGCCACTGCTCCCTCCTGTCTCCCAGAAATTGCTCATCCAAGGCCTCATCCTTTCTAGGCTGGACTATAGCAATGCCATCTATCTGGGTGCCCCCGAAGCAACCCTCAACAAACAGCAAATGATCCAGAACGCCGCAGCCCGGATTCTTACCAACACTCCGGCCAGATAATCGGCCAAGCCAGCTCTGAAGTATCTTCACTGGCTCCCAGTGAGAGAGCGAGTCAAATTTAAGGCTCTCTGCCTGTCCCACAAACTCTTGCAGGATAAAGGCCCCCCATCCTCAAGAAATTCATCAGGCCCTACAAATCCACAAGATCCCTTCGCTCTGACCACGAACACCTTATCACTACTTTCAGAGTGAAGAGGGCACGCACTGGCGGACGGCGTTTTTCGGTGAACGCAGCCCGCCTGTGGAACGCCTTCCCCCGTAATCTAGTTCGAGAATTTAAGTTCGAGAATTTATATAGCGCACTACTCACCCATAGGGTCTCAGGCGCTTGGGGAGCGGGATCGTATATTTATCAAATATCCAGGTTTTAAGTTCTTTTCTGAAGGAGATGTGGTTCTGCGTGAGGCGGAGGTGAGTGGGGAGAGAGTTCCAGGTCTTGGCTGCCAGGTAGGAGAAGGATATACCTCCCAAGGTGGATCTTTGGATAAGGGGAACTGCTGCGAGGCCTTGACTGGAGGATCTTAGTTGGCGGGAGGGCGTGTAGAAGGTTCGACGAGTGTTGAGGCATTCGGGCCCTAGTTTGTAGAGGGCCTTGTGTGCGTGGGTGAGGAGACGGAATGTAATTCTTTTGTTGACGGGAAGCCAGTGGAGGTCTTTCAGGTGGCCGGTAATGTGATCTTGGCGAGGGATGTTCAAAATGAGTCTCGCTGATGCGTTTTGGATGCATTGGAGTTTTTTCTGTAATTTGGCTGTTATTCCGGCGTAGAGGGTGTTTCCGTAGTCTAGTCGACCCGTAACCAGTGCGTGGGTGACGGTCTTTCTTGTCTCTGTGGGGATCCAGTGGAAGATTTTTTTGAGCATACCGAGTACGTTGAAACAGGAGGATGATACGGCGTTGACTTGTTTGGTCGTCAAGAGTGAGGAGTCTAGGATAAAGCCAAGGTTGCGTGCGTGGTCTGTGGGTATGGGTGCTGAGCCCAGATCCAAGGGCCACCATGAGTTGTCCCAGGCAGAGGGGGATGATCCTAGGATGAGCACTTCTGTTTTGTCTGAGTTAAGTTTTAGGCGGCTGTGTTTCATCCATATGGCTACTCCTTTCATGCCTTCGTGAAGATTGGTTTTGGCGGTCTTGGGGTCTTTGGTGAGGGAGAGGATCAGCTGGGTGTCGTCAGCATAGGAGATGATGTTAAGGTTGTGTTGACGCGCGATGGAGGCGAGTGGACTCATGTAAACGTTGAAGAGGGTGGGACTGAGTGATGATCCCTGTGGTACACCGCAGATGACTTCAGTGGCCTCTGATTTGAAAGGGGGAAGTCGGACTCTCTGAGTTCTTCCAGCTAGGAACGAGATGATCCAGTCCAAGGCTTTTCCCTTAATGCCGATGTTGCTGAGTTGTTGTATGAGTGTGTTATGGCAGACAGTGTCGAAGGCAGCGGAGAGGTCGAGTAGAATGAGGGCCACTGTTTCTCCATTGTCCAGTAGTGTACGGATGTCGTCTGTTGCTGCGATGAGGGCGGTCTCGTGCTATGTTTGGCTCGAAATCCGGACTGTGAGGGATCAAGGGAATTGTTGGATTCGAGGAAGGCAGCGAGTTGGCTATTAACGGCTTTCTCGATGACTTTGGCCGGGAATGGGAGGAGGGATATGGGGCGGTAGTTTTTAAGTTCAGATGGGTCTGCTGTGGGTTTCTTCAGGAGGGCGCTGACTTCGGCATGTTTCCAGCTTTCTGGGAAGGTAGCAGAGTCGAAGGAGCAGTTGATGACATCACGGAGATGGGGTGCGATGATGGAGTCTGCTTTGTTGAAGATGTGGTGGGGACATGGGTCGGTTGGCGAGCCAGAGTGGATGGAATTCATGAGGCGGATGGTGTCTTCAGTGGTGATTGGGTTCCAGGCGCTGAGGTTGTTAGAGGGCGGTTTAGGGTCAAAGGGGGGTGGAGAGGATTGTTTGTTGGAGCTGTTTTCGAAGCTGTTATGAATGTCGGCGATTTTATTGTAGAAGAAGGAGGATAACGAGTCGCAGAGGTCTTGGGAGGGAGTGATGTCGTTTGAGGCTGCGGTGGGGTTGGTGAATTCTTTGACGATGTTGAATAGTTCCTTGCTGTTATGTGCGTTGTTGTCGAGTCGATTCTTGAATGCTGATTTCTTGGTGATCGAATCAGCTGGTGGTGTTTGCGGGTGGCTGTCTTGAAGGTGGTCATGTTGTCAGTGGTTGGGTTTTTTCTCCATGTTTTCTCGAGAGTACGGCATAGCTTTTTGGATTTCTTAAGGTCATCGTTGAACCAGGGGGCCTTTTTGCTGTCTTGTTTGGTGTGAAGGTTTTTCAAGGGTGCTAATTCGTCAGCGCTGTGAGTGATCCATTGTTTGAATTTGATGGCAGCTTGGTTTGGGTCCGATGAGAGGGCGGGTGGGTTTTGGTTGAGCGATGTGAGGAGTTGGTCGGGGGTGATTTTGTTCCATTTTCTTCGAGGAATAGGTTGTGGGGGGTTGTGGGTCGAGGTGGTTTTGTAGCTGGAGTGAACGCATCTGTGGTCCGTCCAATGGAGAGCTGTGGTACGGTCGAAGGAGATGCTACATGGGTGGGGGTGTCAACAAGTTGTTTGAGACCGAGATTGGCCAGGTTGTCCAGAAGGGTGGTGGTGTTGCTGTTGTTTTTCTTTTCCAAGTGGAAGTTGAGGTCTCCCAGTAGAATGAAGTTCTCGGAGGCGATGGCATGTGGGCTGATGAAGTCAGTGATGTCTTCGCTGAATTGTTTACGGGTTCCTGGAGGTCTGTAGATGAGGGAGCCTCTGAGTGTGGTCCTAGGGTCGGTGTGGATCTGGAAGTGAAGGTGTTCGACGTTTGCAAGGTTGTCATCGGAGCTGGTCGTGATTTTGATGGTGTTCTTGTGGACGATGGCGATGCCTCCTCCTGTAGTTGTCCGGCATGGCTATGGCGATATCAGGTGATGATGATGTGTTCATCCACGTTTCAGTTAGGAAGGCGACGTCCGGTGATGTAGTGTCGAGTAGATCCCAGAGTTCGGTGGCATGTCTGTGGATCGAGCGGGTGTTCAGGAGGATGCACTTTAGGTGGTTAGGGTCGGATCTGTGTTTGGTGTTAGTGGATGTGGCATGGGTCTTGATGCTGGTGAATTTGCAGGAGTGGCAGGCGAAGGGTCCATGGGTGAGTCCTGGAGCAGCTACGCAGCATAGAGGTGTGCGTCCGGGTTAAGGGCTAGGAGGGTGGCGGCGTCAAACGTAATGCTTGAGGAGAGCGCTTTGTGGGGGCCAGGGGGTCTGGCGCGGTCCAGGCCGGACGGGCATAGACGGGCTTACCTTTGGCGCACCTTCGGCGCGCATCGGGCTCGACCGCTGCGCGTGGACGCTGCGCTTAGATGCACCTGTCATAAATGGAGGGAGGGGGGCGGAGCGTGGGAGGGGCAGCAGGGAGGCGGTAGCGTGGGGGGAGGGCTGGGCTGGAGGCACAACAAAATGGCAGCAACAAAAACAACAACAAACACGACGATATTGGGGGTAAATAATGTCAAATACTGCTGTGGGCACAGTCAGGCAGCCTCAGGGGGCAATGCGGGCAATGCGAGCGGTGGAGCGCCAGGAGCACACACAGGCACAGACAATTAATACAGTAATGCGAGGTGCAGGTAAGCACAAATTAAATCCAGGCACAGATTAAAGGCACAGGCAGCGCTACGATACCACCAGATGCGAAGACAGGCACAGATTCGTTATGGCAGCAGTGAGGGGAGAGCAGCGCTACGATGCTAGAGGAAGCCAGGAGCCAGGGGGGAGTGACTGCTTCTGCCGAGGACAGGCTGGTCACAGTGATGCGCCGGACGGGACGTTCCTGAAAGCCAGTGTGTGGGAGGGGCAGTAGGGAGGCGGTAGCGTGGGGAGAGGGACGGGCTGGAGGCACAACAAAATGGCAGCAACAAAAACAACAACAAACACGACGATATTGGGGGTAAATAATATCAAATACTGCCGTGGGCACAGTCAGGCGGCCTCAGGGGGCAATGCGGGCAATGCGAGCGGTGGAGCGCCCGGAGCACACACAGGCACAGACAATTAATACAGTAATGCGAGGCGCAGGTAAGCACAAATTAAATCCAGGCACAGATTAAAGGCACAGGCAGCGCTACAATACCACGAGATGCGAGGACAGGCACATGCACAGATTTGTTATGGCAGCAGTGAGGGGAGAGCAACGCTACGATGCCAGAGGAAGCCAGGAGCCAGGGGGGAGTGACCGCTTCTGCCGAGGACAGGCTGGGACCAGACTACCTCCGGTTCAGAAAACCTCTGAAAACTCACCTGTTCCCCTGATCTCCTCCCTTACGTCATCCTCTTGACTGTCCTGATCTTAGCGCTGGGATGCTTACGGGTTACTACCCGCTTTACAAAACCCTAAAATAAATAAAAAAATTTAAAAAAAATTCCCTTCAGCCGTTTGGGCTGTAGCCGTGTCTAAAGGTCCCATAGAAAATGCCATTTTAAAAATTTTAAATTCAATTTTCTCAAGAACTACTGGAGGGATTTTCACCAAACATAGCAAAGGCACATGTGCATACCAGGCCCTACCATTTTGCCAAGTTTGGTGTAATTCCATTCAGCCGTTCAGGCTGTAGCCGTGTCTAAAGGTCCCTATGGAAATTAACATGGGGAAAACACATTTTGGGACCCCCCTTTCGGCCCCCACTTGACGAATCCCCCCCGAAACTTTCGGGGAAGGAGTGGAGCGGAGCTAGCCAAAATTATGGAAAATTGCACGCAGATTCCTCAATCGGCGCCAAAGTTATTCCCATAGAATGTTGAGCACATATAGATATATAATGTGCTCAAATTCAATTTTCTCAACAACTACTGGAGGGATTTTCACCAAATAAAGAAAAAGTACTACTGCATACCTGTCCCTACCATTTTGCCAAGTTTGTTGTAATTCCGTTCAGCCGTTCGGGCTGTAGCCGTGTCTAAAGGTCCCATCGTAAATGCCATTTGAAAAATTTCAAATTCAATTTTGTCAAGAACTACTGGAGGGATTTACACCAAACATACAAAAGGCACTGCTGCATACCAGTCCCTACCATTTTGCCAAATCTGGTGTAATACCGTTTAGCCTTACGAGCTGTAGCCTTGTCAGAATGTCCCTATTGAAATTAACATGGGGAAAAGACGTTTTGGGACCCCCCTTTTTTCTCGGTCCCCGCTTTACGAATCCCCTCGAAACTTTCAGGGAAGGAGCGGAGCGCAGCGAGGCAAATTTAAGGAAAATTACAGGCAGATCCATCAATCGGCGCCAAAGTTATTCCCAATAGAATGTTCAGAATTTCCTATGGTAACTAGGTCCAAACTATATATACCTACTGGCGACCGCCAATAGGTAATATACATATATAACGTCTTGTAATATATGCATTTACCCTTAGCACCAGTCATGTTTTGAGAATACTATTTAATTTAATATTTTTTCATTTGACTCGAACTCAGCCCGCAGGTAGACCTACAAGTCTGTTTTCCAATGCATTGGTATGATTCCAATACCACGTGACTGTATATATTGCACACTTTAAAGTTGGTTCTTTCTCGTGACAAAGCAAGTTTCACCTGCGAAACGCGTCGAGAGAGCCGTTGAAAATAAACATGCTTCTGCATTTCCAAGTGGCCCGGATTTCTTTTCTTTACTGGGAAAGTATTTGGCTGAATAGACTGGGATTCGCTATCCCCTCCGAGACCCGCCTCTGGCAGTGGCAGTGGCAGGGATCCAAAGCGACTTGTGTGGTTGTATATATATAGATATATATATATATATATATATATATATATATATATATATATATATATATATATATATATTACCTACTGGCGGTCGCCAGTAGGTAGTTATAGTTAGGATTTTTTTTCAATGTTAAATCTCAAAATTCTATTTGGAATAACTTTGGCGCTGGTTGACGACTCTGCCTGAAAATTTCCTCAAAATGGCCTCGCGGCGCCCCGGTCCTTCCCTGAAAGTTTGGGGGGGATTTGTCAAGCGGGGGCTAAGATAAAAGGGGGGTCCCAAAACGTGTTTTCCCCATGTTAATTTCCATAGGGTGGTCGACCTCACTTTTAGCCCGAACGGCTGAATGGATTTGCACCAAACTTGGCAAAATTGTAGGGACTGGTAGCCCGATGTGCCTTTGCTATGTCTCAAGATATGTGCTCCAGTGGATCTTGAGCGCACCGGGCGTGCTACGCGACTTGCGCTTGGAAAGCTGATTGGCTCACGGGTGTCTGTAAACATTCGAAACAGTCCGGAGCGGCCGCCATCTTGTGTCTCGGTAGGATCGAGACACAAGAGGTGGCATAAAAAAAGGGGGAAATGACTATAAGGGGGCAGGGTACACCCCCCTGACCCCCAAGGTTTGATGTGGGGGCTATAATAGGGTCCCGCGGGGCATTCAAAAAAAAAATTGGATTTGCGCGGGGGGAACGCCCGGTACACGCACCGGGGAGCAAAGTATGGGGAAAATCCAGGGCCTTATTTATGTTGGCTTTGCGAGAGTTTTGCGCCGCCGGTGCGTCCCTTTTTGTGACGCACCAGCGGTGTAAAAAATGCGCCTCGTTGCACCATATTTAAAAAGTGACGCATCTAGGTAGATGCGTCACTTTTTAAACCCCTGCGCCATATTATACCTTCGACAGGTATAATGTATGCAGAAGGGGCGTTCCCCCGCAAAAAGCCTTGTAATAGTGACGCAGTGAAATCTATGAGATTTCACTGCGTCACTTTTAGGACGCTGTTGCGTCAAAATCTTGCGCCTGCCTCACAGCAGGCGTAAGACTGACGCAAGCCCTTTCACATGGGGCTTTCCCCATGTGAAAGGACGCATTACTGGAGTTGCGTCACTTTTGTGACACACTCCAGCAATGCGTCACTTTTGCGCTTACAGATACGTCAGAAATACTGACGTATCTGTAACTCCTTGCGACATGATTCGTCATACATTAAATATGACGCATCAGGAATGTCGTAAGGAGTGCGCACTGAAAAGTGATGCATCGCTGTTTTCACGCAGCGATGCGTCACTTTTCATAAATGAGGCCCCCAGTTTATTCACTGTGTCACCTCTGCGACCCTTTCTTACGCCAATACGTCCCTTTTGCATACATTACACCTGACATAGAAATAATGTGGCGCAGGGGCTTACAAAGTGACGCAACTACCTAGATGCGTCACTTTGTAAATATGACTGAATAAGGTGCATTTTTGACAGCACTGGTGCGTCACAAAAAGTGACGCTCCGGTGGCGTTAAAGTGACGCATGGCCTCATAAATGAGGCCTTTAGTCTTCTACTCATGCGTCATATTAAATTTATGACGTATTATGTTGGAAGTTCTTACAGATACGTCAGTATTTCAGACGTATCTGTAAGTGCAAAAGTGATGTATTGCTGGAGTGTGTCTCAAAAATTATAAAACTCCAGCAATGCATCCTTTCACATGGGGCCAGGCCCCATGTGAAAGGGCCTGCACGTCTGCTGTGAAACAGGCGTAATATTTGGACGCAACAGCGTCATAAAAGTGGTGCAGTGATATCTCATAGATTTCACTGCGTCACCTCTATGACCCTTTCGTGCGTCAATACGTCCCTTTTGCATACATTACACCTGACGTAGGAATAATGTGATGCAGGGGCTTACAAAGTGACGCATCTACCTAGATGCACCACTTTGTAAATATGACTGAATAAGGTGCATTTTTTACTGTACTGATGCGTCACAAAAAGTGACGCTCTGGTGGCGTTAAAGTGACGCATGGCTTCATAAATGAGGCCTTCAGTCTTCAACTCCAGCAATGCATCTTTTCTTACCCTTCCACACCCCCGTTCCTTTTCAACATTTTCTTTGAATATCTACATTCCCCATATTCACTCTTCTTCTCCTTACTTTCCTTCCCAACACTCACCTTCTTTCAGTCCCCCTACTTCACTTCCTTTCTCCTCTCATACCTTTCTGTTCTTTCTTACTCATTTTCCTTTCCATTATCAATGCACTCCATTTCACTTACTCTTTTTCATTTTTTTAAGAATATAGGGGCATATTATCAAGGGATTTATCTCCGCTGTTTTGGCTTTAAAAGCCAAGAAAGCGGAGATAAAATTATCTCCCTATCAGCAACAGGGTGCTAACATGCAAATTTGCATGTTAGCCCCCTTTTTCTCTACGCTTCCCCTTGCATCTCTAATAAAATGCAAAGGGGGCGTTCCAGAGAAAAATAATAGGAGAAATGTTGTTAAGCAACGAAAGTAGCGCTCTGGGTGCGCTTTCCGGAGAGCTTACCGGAGCGCGCACCCATAGCGCCCCAGGAAAAAATGATAAAAAAAAAATAATAATAATTAATATTTACACAAAACAGCAAATAAAAAAAAAAATCATACTTTAGATACTCGATTTACGATTAGGAAAGGTCTATAGCTAAGTGACTAAGTGGATATAACTATTTATTTAGATAATTTTTGGAGACATGTGGCCAAATATGTTGTCCACTTTATATATTTGATTACTATCTAAATATCCAACTGTATATAACAACAATGACCATAAAATGTTTCTGATATAACTTTATTGTTCTTTTTTATGTATATATGTATATAAGCTTTTATATTCTTTTTTCTTTTTGTGATATTATTTTGTTTTTTTCAAAGAGATAGTTTTTGTTATATGATATTCAGTTAAAATTGCATAGAAAAATATATACAAAGTCAATAGACAAACAACTCATATAGAATGTTGAAGGCAATGCGGTAGACACCACTACGCGCGTTTCAGCTCTTGAGCCTTCTTCAGGTGGCCGTCTTTGTTGGAATTTCAGAATATGGATACGTCAGCATAAAATATGGCGGATTTATTCAATTAGTCGAACGAAAACTGCTTGTTGAAAGTCTCAGGAGTGATGTAGCTTAATCCTGGTGATGTATATGTTGGTAAATAAGTTCCAGACACGTGGTCAAAGACGATTTGATAATTAGATTGAAAAATTGGATTGGTATCTTTAAAGTAATGATTGGCTTCAGCCAGATAATATAATGCCGTTGTCTGGAAGAGTAGGTATTTTCCACGTATGAATCTTGGTTCGTAAGAGGTAACAGGTAATGAACCTCAGAGAGAATAGAACATCTTAGAATAAGCTGGAGATAGATTTCCAGGAGCCAAAATCTGTGTATCTTTGATATGGTCCGTAATGTCGGAGAAGATGGTGAGAGACTCCTGGTAGTATCGGAACGCAACAGTAACCGACCGCCAAACCGGCAAGGACGTCCGATGTGAGAAACTCGATATAGAAAGGAATTAGCATTTAAAAAACCTATGAAATTCACTGAAAAAACAATAGGTTTCACACCAGTTATAGTTAGGAATTAGCATTAAAAAACCTATTAAATTCACTGAAAAAAACATAGGTTTCACACCAGTTATAGTTAGCTGGAAATTTTACTGACATAAAACCATTGAAATTCCCACGTTATAGTTAGTTGGACTCACTATAACTTGCGCGCCTGCAATGCACTGCTGATGACGTCACATATTACATCACTCATGACATGGTCCATGACATCACTCATGACATCACTGATGACACCATCCTTGTGACAGAGTGACATACCTCCTTTCAGTGTAATGTAAGCCTTGAAACACATATTCAAAAATAGAAATTAACATTTTCAAAAAATTGGAGATACCCATACCAGTTACAACAAACAATTCAGTAATTCCACCATCTATATACACATCCACTCATTCACCAACAGTTCTATATAGTCACTCATACATATACTCACTCATTATATGTAGTGATACACCTATACATCCTGTTACACACCGACAGTCATACAAAGGTTACTCACACACATATTCACACATGCAAAAAAATATTGAACATCCATTTATTTGCATATACAGCTATACACACACTACCACTTTATTTCTAAGGAAACTTACACATACTTACTCTCCTAAACAATCACTTATAGAAACACATACTTATTTAAACAGGAACTCTTACAATCTCTCACTCTCACATATACTCACTTATATATATCAATACTCACATATACTAGATTAAAACATATGTCGTTACTGAAAAAGACAATAGTGAGAGTCGTTTACTCACTAACATACACATATACACACTCATCCATCCATACAGTCCTGTACGTATGCTGTCTTCAAAACACATACAAACAGTGAGTCAGTCACCAACCCATACAGCCACTTATACACAAAGTGAAACACTGATACATACATTTCAATATTTAAAAGTTACTTACTAATATATGTATTCACTAAGATACACTTAATAAGGCATTTAACCAATCAATTCTTTTAAAAACAAACATACATTTACACACTTATTTAACCATGTATTCTTCCATCGTCCTTTACAAATACATATATAAACATATATGTTTTTCAGAAAGACACACATTGACTGGATGGTGTCATCAGTGATGTCATGAGTAATGTCACTGACCATGTCATGAGTGATGTAATATGTGACGTCATCAGCAGTGCATTGCAGGCGCGCAAGTTATAGTGAGTCCAACTAACTATTACGTGGGAATTTCAATGGTTTTATGTCAGTAAAATTTCCAGCTAACTATAACTGGTGTGAAACCTATGGTTTTTTCAGTGACTATAGATATATATAAGCACTATTCATCCAAATTAAATCATATTATTAATATACATTCTACAATATTACTCAAGCATATTATCAAATTGATATCTCAACCATTCATGTAAGCCTATGGCAATGGCACACTGGCTGAATGCACAAAATGGCTGCCTGCCAGTGCCATGGCCACAACAGAGAAAAGCACATGCAGGCCTGCGGCAAAACACACTGACTGCCTACACAAAATGGCTGCCAGCCACATGGTCCTCACAAACAACATCCAGCAAGGGGGCATGGTCACAACAAAGAACACATGCAGGCCTGCGGCAAAAGCTTACTGCCAGCCTACAAAAAATGGCGGGCAGCCACACGGTCAAACAACAAGCAGGAGGCATAGAATAGAAAGAACACATGCAGGTCTATAGCAAAAGCAAACTTGCTGCCTAGAAAACATGGCCATCAGCCAGATGGTCAAACAATCAGCAGGCATGGAAAACAAGAACATATGCAGGCCTATGGCCAAACACACTGACTGCCTAGGCAAAATGGCCACCAGCCGCATGTCAAACAACAATCAGGAGGCATGGAAAACTAAGAACACATGCAGGCCTATGGCAAAGGTAACTGGCTGCATAGACAAAATGCCCACCCACCACATGGTCATACAACATACAACATGCGGTAGGCATGGAAAAAAAACACATGAAGGCCTATGGTAAAAGCACGCTGGCTGCCTAGTCAAAATGGACAACAGCCACAACAACAAACAACAAGCAGGAGGCATGGAAAATATATAACACAGGCAGGCCTATGGACACTGAATACACAAAAAATGGCCCCTGACCACATGGCATGGGGAACAAAGACAAATGGAGGCCTATGGGAAAGACAGTCACACAACTGACCATATATAGGAGGCATGGTAACACAGCATTAAAACAGCATTAATTCTGCAATGCCAAAAACGAAAATTAGGTGGGCAAAGATTTGTTACAGCAACTCATTTTCTCCAAAGGCATCTAATATATTTGCACCACCTCTACACTGCTTGCTGAAGAAAAACGTGAAAACCCCCCAAAAAACACATTTTGAAATTTAATCCAATGCCTTCCAAGGCCTATATGATGTTTCAATTCAACATACGCGACAGAACCAGATCAGTTGTTTTATGAATCCATGATTAGTACTTGTCCTAATGGCTGGAAGGCCCATTGGCAGACTAGGCCACAAACTGAAATAAATTAATATTGCAAATTTACTTTAGAACATTTTTCCTTTACAAAACAAGAAGATTTACATATAAAAGTAGGCCCCTACTGAAACTGCAGACCACCTACCATATTAAATGAAAGCAATTTAATAAAAGTAGAAATAAACAGCTGAGGCCTGTGCAGGTAAGAACAGTGGGGCTGGGTTGGGAGGATTTCTACGGACGATGACAAAGAAAAACGAAATAAATAAATAATTTTCCCTCATCATCGTCCGCCGAAAAAACCCCAACCATCCCCACCGCCCCACTGCTCTTACCTGTATGGGTTGCGCCGGCAAATAAATACTGGTGCAGGCCCCCAATCAAGCAAACAGCACCCTTATACAACAGTTTTTGAAGTTACTTGTGAAATCTCTAATACAAAGTCCCAAAATCCAATGCTATATATGCAGCAAACAAGAAGAATGATCCTTCCAACCACATATCCCAATGAAAAGTGACCAGGAGATGGACAAAGCATTGGGAGTAGCCTGCTGGACAGGAACAGGAAGTTAATTTCTGGGGCACTTTCTTCCTGATGGAAAAAAAAAGTTAAAAAGAAAAGGCTTTTTGCACAAAGAACTACTCCAATGGCCTGTTGGACAAGAAAGTCCACTTGAAAAGTCTCCGAGCTACTTCTCAAGCACAAAAGCTGCTCGAGCGGTCCATTCATGATCGGCACTACATTGGTGCCGTCATAGCCAGAAGCCGCACAAGCGATTTGAAGTATCATGAAAGCTCACTAGCAGCCAGAGATTTTCATGCAGCAAAACACATCTCAAGTGCGTGAACGGAAAAAAAACTCTGCTTCGCACCTGGGAAGACAGAATTCTGGAACTCCACGCTCTGCCGCGGACTGCCTGAATTCTGAAAACTTCATGAGCGAAGCGAAGTTTACCACCCGAGCCTAGTTTGTGGAGATACTCATAATTCTATTATGGAGAGAGGGGTGCAGGCACATCACCTCCCAAGGCTGCTTTTGGCCCCGGGGATCCCATCCCCTGACGCTATGTTGAAAGTGAAAGCGGGACCGAGCAGACTCCATTCTGACTCAATTTCAGTCTTGGGGACCTTATCCTTCTGGGAACGGCCTTATATATAGGTGGGAGGGGGGCATGATTCCCTCCTCCCAGGCCAATTTCAGCCATGGGGGACCCCATCCACCAGGGCCCAGCCATAATGAAAAAGTGGGAGGGGACTGAGCGGCCACCTTCTCGGGCCAATTTCCGCGCAGGGCCCCAATCCCCTGAGACCTGGATGAAATTGAAAAAAGCGAGGGTGGGCACAGGGCTACCCTCCCAGAGCCATTAATTACACTGAGAACCCAATCACCCAGGACCAGCTCCGAGTAAGTTCCAGGGTGCCCACCCCGGGATATAGTGCCAGTGCAGACAGGGAAGCCTGTGTTTGCTTTCACTTGGTGAGAACGGTTTCAAAGCTCCCATCAAATGAGAGTAAACACGAAGTCCGCTTCCAGCTAGTGGAAGCTTTAAAAATGCTCCCACAAGCTGGGAGAAGACATTAGATCGGTTTCCCTGCACGCAGTGATGCAGGAAGGGAAAAAGATCGAAACAAGTAGTAGATGGTGGGTTTCCTGGGAAGGCACCAGTGCACTCACCCTTTGTTGGCCGGTTCCTAGGGAAATGGGTCCCTGTCTGTCCCCCTTGAGTAAATTGGCTAAACCCCAGAGAATGGAGTTCCTGGGCCAAATTGGTACGGGGAAGTGCTGTGTGCCCCCCTGCTCCTTTAAAAGGGTTTCAACCCCAGAAGATTGGGTCCATGGGGAAGATTAGCCCTGGGAGGAGGGGGTTAATTCTCCCTGCCCTTTTACAATATGGCCGGGCTCAGTAGATGTGGTCCCCGAGAGCTAAATTGGCCTGGGGCGAAGGTGCTGCAAGGCTCCAGCCTATTTACAATAAGAAAAAAGGAACATTCCCTTGGAAAAGAGCTAGGCAGAGATTGTCATACCAACCTTACAATGTCACACGTACATACAACAGAAACAAGTAATTAATTAAAAATGCATTTACTTTTGAAAAACTTAAAAACACAATTGAGAGTTTAACTGATCTAGATCCCTAATCTTAAAACACATTTAAAATACTGCACAATTGAAAAGACAGAACAAGTACAACATAAATTTGTTGAATACAATTGTATATTCTGGCTCCGTTATAGAAACACCGGTATTGTATTGCTATTGCCTCAGCATATCAATTTTGGTGTTGGAGGCTTGAATTATACCAATTTATGCGTCAACGTGTTTCGGTGGGTTCACTTGGTCATTACCACCTTTATCAAGACGAAAGATTTGCTGTCACAAGCAGGGGTTAAATGCCATTGCCCTGTTTAACTTTGTGTGCTTATTATTTATGCCCTTGTGGTAAATGGTCCAATTAAATTGGGAAAAAACTTGTTGTGTTAATCGGTCTCTAGGCCATACCAGTCATCAGCGTTTTCCTTGTAATCACTGTGGATATAGTATCGATCCGCTGTCTATGGGGGACAAACAACTCAGAACCCCATAGACAGCGGATCGATACTACATCCACCCGGTACTCTTCGCAACAGGCCATTAAAGAAATATTACTGACAGTGAACCTACACACTATCAATTAGGATCGGTTTGTCGTGTTTCCATAAAGAAAAACTTAAGGAAAAGGCACTGGGTAGTAACCAACATACTGACTTCATCATTGCCAGAAACAGTGATTACAAGGAAAACGCTGTTGACTAAAGCCGAACTGGACTTCTTAAGACGATTACCCCATACATCACAACTATATCTCATTCCGAAAGTACACAAGAACATTAACTGCCCCCCAGGAAGACCAATAATCTCCGCCATTGGCAGCCTCTTTTAGAACACGAGCAAGTACATAGACTTCTTCCTTCAACCTCTTGTGAAAACATTAGCAGCATACACACAAGACACTTGGGACTTTTTGAGCCACGTGTTTGATAATGTTTGGCACAGTGATATGTCTTTGTCACCCTAGATGTCCAAAGTTTATACACGAGCATCAGAAACAATGATGGGTTAAATGCACTCAAACACTGTCTGGGCACAAGACACATCACACTTCACCAACACAACATGATGCTCCTTCAGATGACAGAGTGGTGCCTGGACAACAACACCTTCTCTTACAACAAGCTATTGTATAAACAGACACAGGGGACGGCCATGGGTACTTGCTTCGCCCCCAGCTATGTGAATCTGCATATGGGCTGGTGGGAGGAGCAAGTACTCATGACAAAACACAAACAAATAATAGTTACAAGATAATAGGTGGTAGTGTTCCCCTGAAAAGGAGAAACGTCAGCACATTCGTAGACAATTCTCTAAAGTCTATGTAATACGTGAATTGTATATACTTTAAGTAAGTATTGACCACAAAAGGACGGGTGCTCAAATAGCCTAATACACACTTACCACCAGAAGTGTTACCTATCACACAAGGTGCATAACATACTAAGCAAAGAAAAGGCTTGGACAGCACACCAACTTGTGGTCATAAATATGTTACTTCTAGACAGTACTAGATCTCCTATTAAGGAAAATGAATCTCAACCAATCAATGAGGATGCCAGGGTCAGATAAGAACAATGTCCATTCGTTGTCTTATATGCGGATATAAATATAAAAAAAAAGAGTACTCTTCAGATTCAACCAAAACACCTTAAATCTCAAATTCACTTGCACCACCAGACGAGACAAAATAGTGTTCCTAGACTTGGAACTCTACCATGCAGATAACAAAATACAAACATGCACACACAGGAAAGAAACAGCAGGGAACGCCATACTGCATGCACACAGTTTCCACCCAACTAGCCTAAAAGAGAGCATACCTTATGCAGAATGTCTTATGATGAAGAGGAATTGCAGCACAGACAAAGACCTACAGTCCAGTACTAACAGCTTGTTCAGTAGACTAAGTGCCAGAGGATACAAAAGTGAGACTCCGACAAAAGCCAATCAGAAATGTGAGGGACAAAAAAGATTAGACCTACTTCATAAAAATAGGAATAAGGATAGAGAACCACCCACAAGCAAAACCGAAACCAACATGATCCACCGCATGATAACAGGGTACAAAAAGTATCATGCAAACCTTCACAAAATTCTTTACAGGCACTGGCCACTGATCAGAAGCGACCCTGTCTTAGGTCCCAAATGCCCCAAAACTACCACAGCTGACATTCCAAAAAGAGAAATCCATGACACAGGAACTTGTCAAAAATGCACCATCACTACACAAAGACAACTCCTGGCTTAAAGCCCAAAAGGGCTTTTTCAAGTGCACCAAATACAAGGCCTGCAAGCATGGGTGCAATACAAAAACAGTCAATACACCACTGAGAAAGACCCCTTTTGAGATAAGCGAGCACTATACGAGCAAAACAGATCATGCGGTATGCGTGCTGCGGTGCACCTGCAATAAACTATATGTGGGCAGCACAATCCATCCCGTCCATCTCAGAATTCTAAAATGACTCAGGGCCGTCACAAATGACGATCAATCTTACCCTGTCGCCAGACACATAAACTCACACCACAACGGCAAAACAGAAGACCTGTCATACTTCGTGAGCGACAGCGTCAAAGAGAACCCAAGGGGAGGCAACAGACTCCAATCATTAAGAAGGTTGGAGTCTAAATACCTAATTATGCTCGACTGCAAGATCCCCAATGGTCACAATGCTGATGAAGCTCTCAGTGTTCACCTGTAACCTGTATTTTACTGTAATTGTGTAAACCAGCCTGCCTCTTCGCGCCAGCATGTAATTAGCAACCCATTCATCTGCAAACATCTTGTATCACCATCGTTTTGTAAATAATTTCAACACAGTCTCACGTGCACATAGTAACCACAACTATAGACAGATACATCCATATGCTCCCAAACCTAGTAAGACCGCGGAATCAGGTTAAACCACTCCAAAAAACATAGCCGAAAAACTACCCGAGGGCGTTCGGCCACGCACAGACAAAAAAAGTACATCAGAGTCCTCGGACTTTCAAAATCCGACGGTCAGATACGTTGACAAACATGCCCACTGGGGCTCAATTTCTCAGCCAGCCAACATACAAGAGGAACTTACACGTTGCGGCATCAGCCCTAGATTGCCCCATAACAAATGACATAGGGGCATGTCCCTAGAGGTGCTCCACTTTACAAACTTGGGATAATCGCGCTGAAAAATATAGATAAACATACTGAGCGCATCTTTCCATACTCCCAATGAGTGCGCAGTGGAATTAGAAAATTCTCCTTTACAATCACTCGAGTGCCATTCAGTAAACCCGACAAACCTTCAGGAAACCATCCGAAACGGTTCACGGCAAATATACAATGATACACATGACCGCCCTACACGCTGGAGGCCAGGCTTTGTTCCCAAACCAGCCACATATCAGGAGGGCCAAACGACATATACACTGATGCCCGCATACGACAGAAAACACCACTCACCTACTCAGGGGGATGTTACAGAGTGCTCCCCCTGTCTCAGCCATTGCCAGAGACAACGCCGGACAGAGCGGGGTCTCACTAGGCCTGAGCCAGGACCAGGACGAGGTGAGGTCTCTTCCCCGGGCACCCTGGTTTCAACAAAATTACCAGGTGTCATGGAGGAGGAGTGAAGCCACAGTATTTGGAGACTCATATCCTTTACTGTTCAAGTATATTATATCAATCAACAAAAGGAGAGAAAGGGATTCGGGCACTCTTGGTCCCCAGTCAATTAGCAAATAAACAAAGGAAGAGTGTCCGTCGGAAAAGCATTCAGAATGATTATAGCACGTGAGATTGAGGCCAGTTGTAAGTGGTCGTATGGAAAGACCAATTTCAAGAAAAAATGCAAGATTTTTTCAGGAAACCCTCACTCACCCTAGTGGTGACATGCTTCATCATCGGTTCCACCGGGAGAGATCGAATACCTCCCCGGTGTGCTGCGACGCCAGGAGACTGCGGAGCAGGTTTTCGTGAGGGTAGGGAGTGAAAAAAGTGGTGAATTTAAAAATGTCCACGGTTGTACCAAAAAATCATTTATTGGCTGGTCAACCTGACATATTAAAAACTTGCTATGTGTGGGGAAAACTAACCAAATAAAGTATACTGGTGTTTCCCTTTTAAGGAAAGGTCAACATGTTTCTGCCCGTATTATGTGTGACTTTACAGGGCTTTCTTCAGGACCAGTTTGCGAGTGTCACCAGACTTACAAGTTTGTATTTTTATGCACCTTTTTCACACATAGTGCTATTTTTAACTTTCACTGCCTTTGGCAGGGTGGGCCTTAGCGCGCCCAGACCTGACAAGGTGACACTCGCAAAGAGGAAACTCGAAACGCGTTTGGTTGAAGTTTGTGAGATTTGCTCACCCCCAGTGTCTTTGACTGCAGGCTGTCTTCGAGACCAATAAATCATCCAATGCACATCATGTTGGTCTCTCCTGGCTCTCTCTTAAATTTGGGACTGCGAGTTTTGGAATATATATATATATATATATATATATATATATATATATATATATAGGAATCTTCCAACAGCCTCCAGCAAGCAATGCAGCAACACGGGTGACGAAGGAGACGGACCACAGGGCTCAGATACGTTGGTTTATTTAACCCAAAGCAGAAAGCAGCTACGCATTTCGGGCTCAAAATGTCCTTGTTCACTCTGCAGTTGTCATAACTCATGTTGCTTTTTAAATGCTAGTCATACACACCCTCCTTCATTATGTAACTAGTCACGTGATCATAGAAAGTGAAGACATACATGTCATTTTTCTTGCTGAATAATTCATGTTATAATTGCACCAAAAACAGTTTCTAAATGTAAACATTCAATGTAGCTTTTATATTTTATAAGACCTGTATTTTTAGCGATTCAGCTAAAAATCATACAGCCAATCACATTCATCTTATATTGTATGGCATTAACTGTGAAAATACATGAACCCAAATAATTGTTTAAATGCAATGTCTTCACTCTTTTCCTTTCCTCAGGTCATATTATTAAAAGGCTACAATAATGTATACATGATCTTATCAATTATATATAATATAATAACAATGGTGCAAAATAGCAAAGCAGCAATTAGTTCAAAAAAGTGCAAAAAACTGTGCAAACCATGTGCAAAATAGAAGCATTATATAAAGTGCAAACTGCATGATTTAAGAAGTGTATCAATATTTATATCATTAAGATATCCCAGATCCCTGGGATAAAATTGTTAAAATCATATCTATAACCTTCTAAAAGTCATCATAACAGTATAAATAGTGCTAAAAATGAGATATAAAATGCGAATAGATGTAAAAAGGTACAAAAAAGTTTAGATAAATGTAAATAGATATAAATATAATGTCAAAAAATGGCACGATGTAGAATACTCAAAAAAAAATTGTTTTTAGATAGTAGGTGAATGAACATATTCTGCTTAATATTAGGGAACGTATATATTAAGATGACCTCTAAATCAAAATATTTAGAAAGCCAGACTTAGATGGATAGAAGTTTAATAATCAGACATATAGGAGAAAGAATTTTAAAGAAAATTGTGCATTTCTTCCGTATTGTTTAATCCATTGGGCCATTTGCTGTCAAATTCCATAATCATTTTGGTTTCCAGTTGTCTGATTAGGCATTCTCTATTTCCTCCTCTACGCATCTTAGGGACGGAACCAACTACATAGTATTTTAGGCAGGCCACATCATTATTATGAATGCTTTTAAAATGTCGGGCCACCGGATATGTAGGGTCACTATGTAAAATAGCCCTTAGATGTTGTAGTATCCTGACATGCACCTGTAGCCTGGTACTACCAATATAGTTCAAGCCACAGGTGCATGTCAGGACGTACATGACAACTTCGGTCTTACAGCTGAAACTACCCTTGATAGGTGTTTCACGTGTACAAAATGGAGTAGAGTAATGAGTTGCATTTACACCTAATTTACAGGCTCTACAACTTGTACACCTGCGAAATCAATTAATGGGTTGGAGCCAAGATATATTTTGTCTCATTTCTGGTGCTGCCTTATCCAAAATGGTGCCCATATTTTTTGCTCGTCTGAATGTAATTTTAGGATTATCAGGAAGCCTAGGATTAAGTACTGTGTCAGTTAGTACAATGGGCCAATTTTTCTTCATAATGGCCTTAAGTTTTCTTTCCTCACTTCTAAAAGTAGTTATTAGTCATGGACAATCATTAGTAGTGATGGATACACCTACTGCTTCCTGTGCTTCTGCTACAATCATAATGGAATCATTCATTTTAAAAAGGCTTTCTCTTGATCTAAGTTTAGCTTTATCAACTGCTTGTTGCAAAACTTTATCAGTATATCTTGTGCCTTTAATCTTAAAATCATTTAATTAAGGCAAAGATCAAAATCATCAGTGGTACTGCAAATCCTTTTTAGTCTCAATATCTCACCATACGGGATGCTGGATAGTAAATGCCTGAGGCGCATACTAGTTGCATGAAGCGTTTCCTTACCGGCGGGGGACTTTCTATGTAAGGTTGTCTCAATGGTTTCATTTTTGATGTACATTTCAACATCTCAAAACTCCATTTGCATTTTGTTTATATGAGAAGTGAAATGTAAATTGAGTGAATTTTTGTTGATGTATGTATATATATATATATATATATATATATATATATATATATATATATATATATATGCAATTCAACGTCCTGTTCCGCTGCCTCAAATCAGGACCAAGATCCTATCTGCCACACCGGATGACACAGGTACAAACCACTCCACAGCGCAAAGATGAAATTTTCTCAAGTTTATTCACACGATTTCGCCAGCATGACGCGTTTCGGTCACTCCACGGTGACCTTGATCACATGACAAACAAAACCAATGAAAATGTATATATAGGGCTTACCAATCAAGAAAAGGGGCGGGAGAGTTAATGGAAACTGAAAGAATCTCTACATGCACAACTTCCTGTCATGGAAAACAGACAAAGAAATGGATTTGAAATTACCTGACTATTTACAATCCATATACTAATTACACTATTCACACGCACACACTATAGAAAAAAACATCAATTCATTGTATCATTGTTACTATACATTATGTACATGTGAATCCATCGAGATTGCTGTTTTCATATATTTACAAACTTAATGCCCTATTCCATTACATATATTTGCACAATCAAAAGGATGGTGTGCAATTATATTTCTTATTCAATATATATATATATAAATCCCCTCTCTCACTCCCGAGTTGATTGGTATTTGAACCCCTAACGTGACCACCTAGTGTGCAAAAAACGGGGGGGGGGAAAGGACAAACCCATAACCCAAAATTCAAAAGAGGGATCAAAATAAGTGAATTCATTTATGATTAGTATTAAAGTTTTAACACACTGGTCAAAAGTATGAAAAATGGGAGATACTCATGCCTAACCATGTTGCGCCAATTAGGAGGTTTGCATGTGCAAGAGTAAATACACCTACTCAACCTGCTTCCCAACCTTACATGAAACGTGACAAAAGTATTGGCAAATTGGATACCCCATACAGATAAACACCTGAGTGTATATACAATCTCAACTATAAGAGATAACATTCCGACATATATATATATATATATTTAATATATATATATATATATATATATATATATATATATATATATATATATATATATATATATATATATATATATATATATATATATATATATATATATATATTAGTAGAAGTAGAAGTAATAGTAGTTGTAGCTATGACTCACCTGTACTAGCAGTTTTTCCTGAGGCGACCCTACACTAGTCTCAAATGTAATCATGAAAAGACATCTGCATGCTTTATGCATGTCTCTGTGCTCCATGTTGGCTTGGGGTGTATGCAGGCAAGGTCATTCACTCCAGAGGGCTAGGCTAGCAAAGACTCAACAAGTAGCTGACCAAGATTCACATTACAGAGGCAGTGATAGCAGCAGAAGCCGCCACGTCTGTATACAGAAAGTGTTTAACAAGCTGGAAAGACAGCTTGCATTTCTAAGCCCTGACAGTTGTGCTGCAGCCCATAATCTCTAAGGGCCAGATGTTGGTAAATCTGAAATACCGATTTCTTAATAACGAATTTTACTGATTTGGTATTAGGAAATCGGTATTTCCTATGTAGGTAAAGATTTGGTAAAAAATAACAAATCCCTAATATTCCTTATTACTGAATCGGTAATTGAGATTCAGTAATAAGGAATACCTACCCTTTCATTTCTATGGGCTTGTAGGCCCATAGGAATGAATGTGAAGACATTCAGTATTAGCGATTCGGTATTACCGAATCTGTAATACCAGGAGGAATTTCAAGGGTGCCAGGGTGTCCAAAGGACACCCTATTGCACTCCTGAAATGTGCATGTGTGCACATGTGGGGCACATCCATGCCCTAAGGGCGTTTAAAAAACCAAAAAGTGCTTTTTTAAAGGAAATCAGTAATTACCACCTACGTGAAGTTGGTGGTAATTACCGATTTCTTAAGGCTCAAAAGCACTCTTTAATGTGCTTCCTACATTGCATTTAAGGAATCATTATTACCGATTCCTTAAATGCAAGAGAAATAAGGAATCAGTATTAAGGAATCAGTATTTACCGATTCCTTATTTACCGATTCCCTACCTACATTAGGAATGGCTAAATACCGGTCAGTAACGTTGAAATCTACCAAATTTTGGCATTACCAATGGGTATTTAGCCACCTACATTTGGCCCTTAGTGTTTATGCATGCCACAAATGTTAAAAAGTTGGCAATTAGGCTGGTGTTGAATGCCCCCCCCTCAGAAGGGCTCCTAAGAAGGACATCATTTTCCAGAATGTACTGTGGGCCACTGCCTATGTGCAGGAAGTCAGGTAAACCTCAACAGACTTTTTCTTGAGGAAACCTTGTGTAATACCCACCGACAGCCCTGAAAGCAAAGAAAAGTGAAAGATAGGAAGTAGGGAGAGGGTCATGTTCTTATAGTGCGTCATCACCCATCTTTCTGTATCCTATTACCATTATTGCAGACAAATAAAAATTCCCATATAGCTCACGGTTTGCCTCACTACATTTCCATAATTAAAAATAAATATAGAAAATGGTCATAAACATCTCTGCCACATAAAAAATAGACACAAAAGTTCATCTTCACCCAAAGTCTGTGGATTTCGTTTACAAGAGGAAGCCATGAGGCATCTTCCCTACAGAAACAACCTATCCAGGGGTGAGTGGGAGTGCTGAGCATTAGGGGCAAAAGTCCTGAGGCTACAGAGTTAGTAGATCAGTGGAGGTCCTCCCCACCTAAGGGCAAAGGGTGTCCTCGAGGAGCACATGTTTGCAATTTGAATAATCCCTTAGGCTCAGGGACCCAAAACCTGTTGCCAAAATGCTACAAAATCTGGAATATTGATTGAGAAAAGATAAAATGGTGATGATGGACAAGCTAATAGTTATGGGGGCCCTATGTCCTTACAATGGGCTTGAAGGCTAAATAAAGGAATAGATTGGGCTGTGTGAAAACCAAGAGTCTATAATTCGAAGTTTGCTGAAACTACATTTCATTATGGGTTGGAGTGAGGAATTACTCTTTGTAGTATTCTGAACAGGTTGATGACATACCCTGCTTCTGGAATGTATTTATGTAAGGGTTTAGAATGTAGACTATGGGGAATTGACAGTTGTGAGAGGGGAGGGGAGAAGAAGGGCCTGTGATTGTTGTTATGGCAGCTCATTAGCTGTAACGTCTGCCAAATAAAGCTTTCCATCTTGAACTGCTTCACCTTGGACTTTTATGATTACCACATCTTTGCAGGCGATACACAGCACAGCTGCCACGGAACCCACATATTGTTTAAAAGTACAAATGTACATGTACCACCCATTTTCCAGTCTACAGCTACTGTTACATCACACCAGAGAGGGATACATGACTCACCGTTGTGGGTAATACCACTGTCAACATTTTGGCTGGAAAGGAAAACCGCTTCTGGAAGTTCTCCCTCACTATCTCTGCTCCTCCTGGCTTGAAGAGGATGGCTGGGTGCTCATGAAATGCACACACTAGATCCCTGTCCGCATGGGAGCCTACGTGTGCTGCCTCTACACCTCTTGGCTTGTGGAGGATACATTTTCAAGCTATCACAACAAGGATTTTAGATTCTATTAAGGACATGGAGACGAGGATTATGCTTCAATCATACAGCTCCAGTCATGTCTACAGTCACACTCTCATATGATCCACATTAAACATTTAAAAACAACATATAATTAACAAACAAGTTGTACAAAAACTTATTTTGATATTTAGTACATGTTTTCATAAACAAACAATGTGGCACAATAATGTTTCACTGTTGTGTTCTACGCACGTTTGACATCTGGAGAGGTGCCGAAAATGGCCTTGCCATTCCATGCTTCCATGGGTTCTAACCACCAACGAAGCTCCTCCTGAGCCTCCGGAGACAGGGGTACCATGTGGTTATACAAATACCATATTTGCAGATAATAGATCTTGAGTCGATGTAAATCCCTTTAATGAAGGGGACCTGGGAAGATGGCCTGAATCAAGGAAGCCAGTAGGCCTACAATCCTCGTTAGGGATCTTAATGAGATCATATGTTTTGACCGTGTGGCGCAGATCTCTGCCATTATCGATTTGGTCTTGGACATAGGAAAGAGTAACTGGGCGTTGATTGCATCTATTTGAAACCCCAGGAAGTCCACCTGTTGATATGGGGTGGTCATTGATTTTTTGAGGTTTATCACAAGCCCTAATTCTTGCAAAAGGGAATCTGTCCACTCTAAATGTGTGAGCAAGAGGTTCCGGTCCTGAGCCAGAAGAAACATGTCATTGAGGTAGACAATCATGCAAACTCCCACCTCCCACAGACAAGTGACCACAGACTTGAGTAGCTTGGTAAACACCCAAGCAGCTGATGACAGGTCAAAAGGGAGGGAAAGATACCGGTGCCATTGCCCTTTCCAGGAGAATTGGAGAAACCTCTGATGGGAGGGGCAAATGGGAACCGTGAGGTAAGCGTCTTTTAGATACAAACAGACCATCCAGTCCTACTCTAAAAGAAGATCTCTCAACAGATGGATACCCTCCATCTTGAAATGTCTGTATACCACAATGGGATTGAACTCCCTGAGATTTAAAACTAATCTCTGGCCTCCTCCCTTCTTTTGCAGCAAAAAAACATAGCTGCAAAGCCCACCAGGAATGAAGGGTCCTACGGTAATAGCCTTTTTGGCTAAAAGCTCTTGAAGCTCTGAGTCGATAAAAGCTTGTTCTTGTAGGGAAAAAAGGAGAGGAAAAGGAGGAGCCACTTGGCAAGGGGAATCTGTTAATTCTATCTGATAACCCTGAACCGTATGGAGGTTCCACGCATCTGAGGTTAAGTGTGTCCAATTCATCACAAAATGTAACAGTCTGCCCCCGAGGGGATCATTGGAAAGAGTAGCGGACATACCTGATGATTGGGCATCAAAGTTCTTGTAACCCTTGTTGATGTGCCTGTTATACCAGCTATGGAAGCCTCGGGATCTGGAGGGGTGTAAGCCAGCTTGCTCCTGTTCCTGGGTATACTCCCTACATCGTGGGGCGAAGCCTCGCTGAGGACTTGGAGTGTTGTAGCGGCCGACCCAGCGTCCCCTGCCACAACCGGCCCTATCAGAGGCTGGGTGAAAGACTCTCTTCAGTGAGAACTGAGATTTATCTAAAAATGCAAAGGTGCTGACGAATTTCGCTATGTCCTGGACAAAACGTTCCCCAAAAAGTTGACCTTCAGCAAGAGCGCCTGGTTCAACCGGGGCCAATTCCTCCAGTTGTGGGTCAATTTGCAAAAGAACTGATTTGCGCATCTCCGATGAGAGGGCGCAATTGAAATTGCCAAGGAGGCAAATTGCTTTCTGGGTCCACCCCGCCAGGACCTCCGGATGAATAGCAGCCCTGGTCTTTTGTGCTTGAAGGGCTAATTCCAGGATCTTAGCTAGTGGGCCTGAAACATCTAACAACTTCTCCTGGCAAGCCCTAAGGGCGCGATCAATGCCCTTTTTAGGATCTTTCTTATACTTCTTCGCAACGGTGGTCATAGAGGAATACATATCATGGGTAAGGGCGACCCTGTAAGCCAGATCAGGCCGGGGGCATTTGGATCTCAGGCGGGCTTGAACCTCTTATTCAAAGCTCTTACGCAAGTGAACTTTCATATACTTTGCCACTGCCGGGGAGGAACCCACTCTGAGGAACGTGGATGAACTATATCTAAAGAGTCAAAAGAGAAGGGGGTAGGCTGGATGGGAGACCTACCAGGACAGGATTCTTGGGATGAGTCAGTATCTGTGTCACTATCTGTGGTAGGGATAGGGACAGAGGGTGAAGGAATTGGAGAGGATAGGCAGGATTGTCACTGTGGTCCTGTTCTTTAGAGCTGCGCAGTTTCGAGTAAACTTGAACGTGGAGCCAGGGAAACCCAGCTGGCTCGGGGGGTGCGGGAGCAGGAGAACCAGTGGGAGCCGGGCCATTACCAACAAGTTGTTCCAGATGCTGGGAAATAGACAATAAGGCAGAGGATAGGACCTTATCCAGCTTAGAATCCAGTTTCTTATCAATGATAGCGTCCATAGAGTCATCATAATAGAAATCTACATCTTCAGGGTGCTCAAACGCAGCCACCTCCTCCTCATAGACTTCGCAGTCCTACATTCTGTAGTATATATAGGTTAAATATATATCTCTAAATTCTCCAAAGAGAAGCTCAATTGTTTACTGCCAAAACTCTCAAAGAGATTGGACGTTGGTTGGGAGCAAAGCTGGGGCAGTGGGGGCCACACAGATACCAAAGAAGCCCTTGGTGCTAGGACTAATGGAGGGCATATAACCCTACCTGCACAGACAAGAGTTGCCTAAAATTATTTCCCAGTACAAACTGGTACTTCAGGGGTCAATATTCTGCACAAGCGGTGATTGAGAAGAATGCTGCCAGATTGAAATATGGCCCGGTATCGGCTCCGTCGTCTGCCAGCTGCGTTAACCTACGATCCAGCCTAGGGTGAGGCGTCTTTCCAGCATGTACAGGGAGCTGCACGCGTGCATGTGTGCGTGTAGGCTCCCGAGGTACACGCCGGCGGCCAGATGGGGCTCCTGCATGTATCTTGCTCGATGCGGAGGGGGGCCAAATCCCAGCCCGAGAGCGAAGCGCAAGACAGGCATTACACTCACAAAGTGAGTCAGCAGCCAAATAACAGCGCGCACAGGCTAAAAACGGACAATAAAATACAGCGCAACACATTCTGGGAAAAACTACGATAATAAGGTGAGGTTGCACGTGGAGAACGCGGCGCGGCACTGACTTGCTAATAAAACAGTGATTAAAGGCAATAGTACGTTAAATCCAATCATAAAATGCATACATTTTACCAATTAAGACATCGGAATTTTAATAACAGAGACAAAGCATGATCAAAATAATGAGGCACTAATCTTGACTGCGGAGCAGCAAAGAAAGAGGAAGTCAAGATGGTGCCTCGTTATTTTGTATGCTAACTTCTGCTGTTATTGGTTAATCAAGGAGGCGTGGTTCAAAGCCTCATGGGAACATAGTTTATTGTAATGTTTACTTTTTTTCTGATTGGCTGCTGTTGAGTAGTAAAGAAATTGAGAAAGCATAACCTGAGCGTCTGGTACTGTCATAGAATCATTGTGCAGCCAAATCTGCATGTTATATGTCAGGTGTAGGCTTACGCATCTTCAGGAAATAACATGCAGACTCCATGCGACTGACGCATCACTGGAGATCAGATGCCATTTTGGATTGGGAAGGTTTGTAAGTACACTCTTGTCTGCAATGATGGACACACCACTTTACACTGTATCTCATTTTCCTCAGAAGAACAAATACTTTCTAACTAAAGTACTATTGTCTTCACTTGTTTGTGGGGGATACTTGAATTTTTCAATAAGGCAAGCATATTATATAGTTCAGTGACATGGGCATTAAACCTAGGTACCACTGGGAAAAGGAGCAATTTCGAGACTCCTACTTTAGGGTTATTTCAATACTACATTATATTCTTTTCCACAGTGTTAGAAATGGGATTTTTGGTTGGCTAAGGCTTGCACCAATGCCAGGCAGAAACCCCCACTCTAGTCAGGGCAAGGGAGTTACACCGAAGATAACCCCTGCTCACCCCCTTGGTAGCTCTTGGCACGAGCAGTCAGGCTTATCCCAGAGGCAATGTGTAAAGCGTTTGCACACCACACACAGTAGCAACACACCACAAAAGAATCTCCACACAAGGTTATATAAAAAATAGCCTTTATATTGACAAAAACATTTTAGAAACATAATCACACATTTGCACTGCTACAATTGGCACAAGCAATATTCTCAAGGGATTATATACAGGACCAGACCAATCGGGCCACGGTCAGAACTGTCAGAACAGGTAAGTAAATGCAAATATAAACACAACCAGTAACTACTGGTACCATGATGACCTAAGCATTACTACAGTAGCGTTAGACACCCTCCTGAGCATAAACACATTACGCATTAGGCCTTACCAGCATAACCATATTATGCAATCCTCTCATAAGCAGAAATCAGATTAGGCATAAACCATCACACGTAGTGAGAACAACCAGTAACTATTGGTAAAGGTACACTTAGCATAAGCATATTATGCATAGCACTTTAGGGATACATCCTAAATAGCAACAGGGCACTAACGTACCCACTCTTCAGGGCACACACTAGGCAAACACATTACAGTAGGACACAAGTACAGCGTATTCGAAATACCTCAGGGTCCCATCCTTACAGCTCTCATCAGGAGCCTCAGCCCCTCAAATGGTGTGTTATCACTTATCACCCAGTGCTATTGTCCGCAAATCAGGACACTATCAGGCGGGGGCCCTGTCCTGGGCTCGCCCCGCAGTGCAGTGCAGAAGCAAAAGGGCGCAAAGCGCTGGGGGCCCAGGAGTGTATCTCACTCCTTCCTCTTTATGAAAAGAAAAAACAATGCTCCCAATGTTGCAACTGCCTGCTCTCCTGCAGGGCAGCTGTGAACACCACCAGTACTGGCACTATTGTGCCTTGGGATCCCCCGTCCCTCGGGGATTCCTCCTAGTGCTCTTGCAGCCCAAGCACAACCAAAGTGCAGTCCAACTCACTGGGGCTGTATGGGGACTCTTCCAGTCCAATCCTCGGGCAGGGAAGGCACCCACAATGTGCCTCAGCAGTCCCTGCCCAAAGTAAAGCTCTCCTGCCCTCTCAACACTGGAGGCAACTCTGCGAACTCCTCCTGGTCGTGCACGGCGGCAGGTTATGGTTCCGCTCTTTGGCACAATACTGCCTCATTCTTCTATTATTCCTCCTGTCTTCACCGGTGCTGAAGGTGCCTCCACGGGCTCCTCCTGGGTGGCAGGGGGCTCTCACAGCTCATGAGATCCCCATGCAGACTTGCTGGCTTCTTCCTTCGGCCCGGGTGTCCTGGGTGGTGTGGTGGGCTCCTCTCCTCCATCCTGCTCATGTCACATGGCCAGCCCACCACCAGGTGGAAGGGCCTGTCTTCCTGGTTGCACCTGACCACGGCGGGTTTTTTTCGTGCAGAGGCAATACGGGGTAGGCTCCCGTTCTAAATAAAGGTACTTGCGGGGTGGGCACCTACTTAGTTTATATAAAACAAAAAGGCAGAGATGCGAGGTGGGCACCCGCGAAGCACACAATGCGGAGTGGGCACCCGCTCTAGAGGCAACCAACGTGGGGTTGGCACATGCAATCCAGATGGCAAAAAGTGGGGTGGGCACCCACTATTATTAGCACAACCAGCGGAGTGAGCTCTCGCTCGGTTTTACGGTCCGGTGGGGGGAATCGCCACGCCGGGATTCCCTCAACTCGAAGGGCAGCTCAGCGCTTCAGTGCCCACATGTTCCTCTTTTGTCAGGGGAAGGGTGGACAAGGAGCCCTTAAATAGAATAATCCAGTAATCAAACAATCCAGCGCTTAACAGGCTCAAAGTCCAGGGCAAAGTTCAGGGGGCACAAGGCTGGGCTCTGGCATGCCAGCACACAGGACCCTCCATCAGGGAGGCAGTCCCTTGTGGTGGTTCCTCCTGGAGCCCAGCAGCCCCCAGCATTAGGTCAAGCAGAGGAACCAGCTCTCATTCATGCTCTCATTCATGGGGTCACAGCCCCTATAATTATATTTCATTTCTCTTTTGTCTGCAAGCACAGGGCTTGGGGGAACCAGTTAGAACAGGTTCTGGAGCACTCTGTTTACAGTGCTTACATCCTTCTTTCAGTTATGGGGTTCTGCTATCAGACACACCACGGGGGGCAGAGCCAGCATTCACATGGGCAGGTGCAGGCCTACTCAGGGGCCAGGGACTTCTGCTCCCACTATTCAAGATGTAGATGTTCCCATTCAGCCTGGTGCTGACTCATCTTGCCCCTCCTGGAGCCACACACACCTCACCTGCCCCTGTCACTCAAAAGCCAGACATGCAATTTACATCAGGCAGGCAGACACATAGCACACAGAAATGCCAACTTCTGAAAGTGGCATTTCTAAAATAGTTATAATAAATCTATGCACACCATTCTGCAGCATTTATTATCATTATTCCAAATATACCAAACTTGACCACGCTGTGCCTCTCATATCAGGAATTACCTCTGAAACACTTATCAGGGAATCTCCAATGCATTCATATGGGAGGACAGCCCCACAGTAGTGAGAAACCAAAATGGCTGTTTGTCACTCCCAGGACATGTCACACACTTAAGGTACATGTCCTATCTTTTCCTACAATGCATCCTGCCCACAGGACTAGCTAGTTTCTACCTTAGGGGTGATTGATATGTAGTAAAAGGGGGGTCACGGACATGGCACACACTCTAGGGCCCACGTCACAGTGGCAGTAACACTGCATGCACAGGCCCTGCAATGGCAAAGGACTGGGATAGGTTTGGAAGGCTATTTTGGTGGGTGGCGCAATCAGCGCTGCAAGCCCTCCAGTGGCATTTAATTTACCAGCCCTGGGTATATGAGATACCACTTTACAAGGGACTGACAGGTAAATTAAATAGTCCAAAACAGGTGTAGATCATTCTTACCACATTTATCACAGAGAGCACTCACACTTTACACTGGACAGCAGTGCTAAAGGGCCCAGAGTCCTAAAACCACCAACAATTAAAAAAAGGCTAGGAGAAAGGCAAAACATTTAGGGATGACCCTGCAAAAAGGGCCAAGTCCAACACACAGTAACATGCACCCCACATTTCACATGATCTTATGTTCACTGACACGCACACTATCTAATTAAGCATGCAACTGAGTAAAGGAAATCTCACTGAAACCATTACACGATGGAATACATGTATAACTTATAGCATGCTCATCCATTTCAGCAAAATTGTATGTAATTGTTCTAATCGTACATTATGCAATCTTTTAATCCACCTCCATCATTCTTAGAAACACCTGGTGAACTACCCATAAGGTGGAAATGCTGGTATGATGCATTTAAAACATATCTTGGTGCTATTGGGCCATCTATGATCAGGCCGGAAAGGAATACAGTCTATTACTAGGCTCATTTGTTTTTGAAGGTCACTCAGTGTTCACTGATGTTCAATTGGATGAGGGGGAGAAATTAGATTAATATATGGAAGCAGTGTGAAAACATTTGATGTTTAGTTGTTAATAGCCACAAGTTTTTTATAGGAAAACAACTTGTTGGAGAAAAAGTGGATACCTATGTGTCAGCCCTCAGGAGATTGGTTGCTGAACGTCAACTTGAAAAATTTTAACTAGTTGGTACATGACCAATTTATAGGACATTGCTCTGAAATTCTGTTAAAGAATTAGATCCTAATCGTTCAGAACATGTTAATGTGATACAACAAAAGGAAATGAGAGGTGCTAGAGACACTAAGTAAGAGGTTCCAGATCACAAAAAATTTCTTTAAACTAACACAAGTCTGGTTTAGGTGCAGCAACCTGCCCCATAGTAAAGAGGGAAAGATCTGCCTGGCTAGGAACGAGGCATGTAGAAATTGTGGAAAAGGGTAACCATGGGCGAATTTTGTGAATTTGCGATCCGCGAATTTGCAGATATGCGAATTCGCAATCTGCAAAATTCGCGAATTCGCAGATTTTTTTTCTGCGTGTTTGTGGGTGTTCGCGGGGATCTTTGCGTATTCGCAGGGCGCTTTGCGTGTTCACGGGTTTTTTTTGCCTGGTTCATCACTGCCACCCTCTTGTTTTTTCTGCCCTTCTGCCCCACTCTTGTTTGTGCCCTTTTGCCCTCTGCCCCACTGGTTTCTGTGCCCTTCTACCCTCTGCCTCACTCATGCCCTCTGTCCCACTTTGTACCCTTCTGCCCTCAGCCATAAGTCAGCTTCAACAGGAAGCACTAATAGATAAAGTATAGCAGGTGCTTGAGTTGAAGGTCAAATTAAGTTACACAGTCATTAATCACCCCAAGTTTGGGGTGATTAATGATTGTTTAACTGAATTTGAGATTCAACTCTAGCACCTGCTTTACTTTATCTATTAGTGCTTCCTGTTGAAGCTGACTTTTTGTAACTGTTTTAGAGGCTCTGGCAGCTTGCCGGCGCCATTCTAAAATAGTTACAAAAAGTCAGCTTGAACTTTTGACCCAATCCGTTCCGCTCGCGGATTTTGCGGGAAATTCGCGAATCTCGCAGATTGCAAATTTACCGAAAATCCACAAAATCCGCGAGCGGAACGCATTTACCGCCCATGCTTAGTAAAGGGGGTCTTTTTGCCATGGTGTGCCAAGGGCAAAACAGACAAATTGACAAAGTCGTCAATGTAGTCACTGAGAGTTTGAATGAACAGTTAGATATATATTTTGACAGAATTCAGGATGATCTCAGGGATATGATGTTAGTGATCAGTAAGGATGGTGTTGATACTGTAAATCCCATTAATTGTATAGATCCCTATGTTGATGTTGTTGTAGGGGATAAGGCTGTGAAACATTAGACTGATTCTGGAGCCGGGATAACTATGTTCACTCACAAGTTAGTTGATGAACTGTGCCCTGGAAGAGTGCTGGAACCTCCTGATCGAATGAAGGACGATGATTGAATTGTCCTGGGTCTTTGAAGATGTCCTGTTGTTTAGAGGAAGTAAAACATTTGCTGCCATTACAGGTCTATGCATTTGAGGGTGGTTCCATAGGGCCTGTTCCATATGGTATTGTGGTAACCCAGTGTGGAGGGGCAAGATGATACTCGCAGGAGTAATCTTTACAGAATTTGTTTGTTTATATTTACTGTTGTGCCAGTTGGTTACTTTTTACCCTCATCAGAGCGTCGAACATTCAGCGCCGAGTACTGAACGTTCGGATAACGAATGCTGGCCCGTCGGCCAACGGTCGTGCGCAGCACTGGGGAGGTAGTGCTCGTGACGACCATTGGCCGACGGCAGCAGTTAAGGGGTTAATTGTTTTGTGAATAATTGGGAATCAGTTTGTTTATATTTATTATTGTTGTTTTATCCTAGTTTTTTAATCTGTGAAGATTTTTTTTAAAGGTAGAAGTAACGTAGTAGTTGGAGGAAGGGATCAGAGAAGATGGATCTGTGATGGTTGTCTTAGTAGCTCATTACTTGCATCTTCTGCCAAATAAAGTTTTCCATCTTGAAATGCTTCAACTCGTACTTTGATGGTTACCACACTTTTGTCACAACACTGCCTATTAGAGTATGCGTCACTGCCTCAGGACAGGAATGTCCTGTGTTCCATTAAAAGGCAGTAAAAAATGTATTGCCATCAATTTAATTGAGTCTAGATGTTAAAGTCTCGATGTTACAGGGCAGCTGGTTTTACCGATCAAATTAATGCTCCAGAACTTTGATTTTGTGGCACCTATATATTTCTTGACACGATGTGAAATGTATTATGTGTGGTCACTGTTTTGTGTGGGGGTGAGATGTATCAGTAAATCTGCTATGTGCCCAGCTACTTTGTTGTAGGTGCCAATGTGTCTGTGTAATGATGTGCAAAAAGTTTCCTGGCTCTAATTTTGTGTGTCAGACAATCTGTGGGACTACCTCGCCCACCTAATCGCCTTGAGCACTGATTTGCAACTACCTGCTTGCTGCGACTCCATTTGTTTTGTTCGATCTTTGTATGTTTATATTATAATACTGTGAATGTCACTCAATACATTTTGTATTCTCGGTTGTCATGGAAGTCTCAGTATACAAATTAAAAGCCAGGCAAATGTCCTTCATCAACGTGTATTCTTTTTAAAAAGACATCCAGAGTAGAAAAAAGAAAACATCTCTCTTTATTTTGTCCAGCATTTCTAACAATCATCAACCATAGGCGTTCATGATTGTTGTTTGGTTTGATTATGCCAGCTGGGGTTTTGAGATGTGTTCGGACATCATTCACTCGATGCCCATTCAAAGTCTGTCAACTCTTTCAAGAGCATGCATGCACTCTAGCGACATCTAAGAAAATGTGGCTAAGCGAATTTCAGGGTTTAATACTTTTGTTAGGCAATCTTACAGCCCGATTCATGAAAACCATATTCTGCAAATTCTAAATTGCGATTAAGTCCGAATCGCAATTTAGAATTCACATAATGGTATTCATGTAATTTTGCGAGAAAATATAGGGATTCGCATTCGGCCGCAAAAGCCGATAGCGATTATTCCGAAATCGCAGAAAAATCGCAAAATCGGACAAATCCTGTGTTGAAATTGCGATCTCGCTATTAGCGAGATCGCAAATTGCGATCTCGCTAATAGCGAGATTGCAAAAACGGGAAGTCGCATTCCGAGCACTGTGATGACATCACAACCAGGAAGCAGGCAGTTCCCTCCCTCATTCTGAATACTGAGGCTGAATTGGAAGCAGCACTACTCAGAGCTCCACTCCAACCACCTCCAGTTATTGTATTTGTACACTCCAGACTGCAGCTATGTCACAGGAAGCAGCAGGGCCAAGTGCCACAGGGAGAAAGCGTAAAATAAAATTCTCCGAACAGGAGCTGGAACATCTCATTGAGGGAGTCTGTAAAAACCATGATAGACTGTTTGGGAAGGACTCCAGGAGGGTGCCAGAGGCCGAGAAATGGCGACTGTGGTTGCGCATCCGCGCTAAAGTGAACTCTGTTGGGGTCACCCAGAGATCAATTGACGATCTCAAAAAGAGGTGGTACAACCTCCGAGGTCGTGCCAAGGAGAGGGTTGCTGAGAGGCTGGGTGAGCGCCTTGCAACAGGAGGGGGAGAGCCAACAGTCCCTCCCAACACCCCATTGGAAGATCTTGTTGAGGACACATTGCAACCTGAGGCATGCGTGGGGGTAACCCGGCTGGACTCCTCCCGACCCACCCAAGACAGCCAAGGTAAGTGCCATGCGACTGCAACCCGGTCCCCTAACAATGGCCATGACCCTAGAGCTACCCACAAGAAACCCCAGTCATGCAACCCATGCACACCAGAATATCCCTATTGCATTGTGGGACATGTAGTCTGACCACAATATACAAACAGTCCCATACAGCCAGACATGTCCTAATGGAGTCAATTCAACAGCCAGTCAGGGAATGGTAGCCAGCATGCATGTATCAACCTTCCATGTGAAAGATACATGTAATTAATCAACGTCCACTTTCCATCACAGGTGGCGCTGATAACACCAGCAGCGACAGTGAGGGGCTGCAAATTGATGAAACCCATGAGGATTCTGAGGGTGAGGAAGATACAGAGGCTCTGCAGTCGTGGCTGACTGAAAGGCTGGACGATCTTGCCCCACTGGCAGCCCCTCGGTCCACGGCTGTACGGCAATCTGCGCCGTGGTTCACTGAGGCGCTGCGGGTGGCCCGCAGCCAATGCAAGGTTGCTGAGCGGGCCTGGCGCCTTCAGTATAATGAGGTGGCCAAACTCGCCTACAGGGCGGCTATAAAGGCCTATCATCGGGACATCTTAGATGCCAAAAAAGAATACCTTGCTAAGAGGATTGAGGTGGCGGCGAACTCCTGCAAGGAGATCTTCACGGTGGTGAAGGAGTTCACGACCCCCAGTTCCTACTCAGCCCCACCAGTGCCATCGGAGGCGTGGGCGTGTAATCTCGCCAGCTTTTTCACCAATAAAATCAAGGCGATTCAGGCCTCCTTCTCGGAGAGCGCTGAGGATGGTGGATGTGGCCCCGGAGCGGAACGTGAGCTATCGCCCATGCCTGCCGCAGTGTTGACAGATTTTCCAGCTGTCACTTGTGAGGCGTCGCGGGCGCTGCTTACCAGCCTTAAATCTGGCTCGCCACTTGACCCATGCCCTGCCAAATTTTTGGCCGGGATGGCGGCGGTGGTGAATCCCCTGGTTAACCCCATCCTCAATGCCTCCTTGAGGGAGGGAAGGGTGCCTAGCACCTGGAAGAGGGCGATGGTGATCCCCCTTTTGAAAAAGCCGGGCCTTGATGCCGAGGTTTTGGCCAATTATAGGCCAATTTCACTTCTCCCGGCTCTGGCCAAGATTACCGAGAAACATGTTCATGGCGTCTTGTCGAGCTTTCTTGAGACCAACCATCTGCTCCATCCTTCCCAATCCGGTTTCCGTCCCAACTTCAGCACGGAAACGGCATTGCTGGAGGTCTCCGAGATCATCAGGGAGACCTTGGATGTTGGTGGCAAGGCCATGTTAGTCATGTTGGACCTGTCGGCGGCCTTTGATACCGTCCCCCACGCGGCGCTCCTCGCCAGGCTCCATGACATCGGCATTAGGGGGACGGTGCTCAAATGGTTTACATCTTTCCTTGAAGATGTAAACAACGATCTGGGTCTCCCAGAGCTCCGCCGAGATGCCGCCTTTGGGGGTTGGGGTTCCACAGGGTTCTGTGTTGAGCCCATCGCTGTTCAACATCTTTATGTCCCCCCTGGCGGCGGCGGTGGAGGCTTACGGGGCCCAGATCGTGTCCTACGCCGACGACACGCAACTCCTCTTCACCTGTGGTAAAGATCAACCATTTGATGGAGAGAGTATCCGGGGTTGTTTGGGCAGGGTATTCGACTGGTTCCAGCACAACAACCTGAAGGCCAACTCCAGTAAGTCGGAGGTCCTATTCTTCGGCTGTGTCACCGACCCTGAGTGGCAGCAATGGTGGCCATCTGAAATGAGCCCTCCCGTACAGTCATCTGCGGTTGCTAAAAATCTTGGCGTCAAACTTGATAATAAGTTGTCACTGAGAGCGCACATCCTGGGTCTGGCCGGAACCTGCTTTGGCATTCTGAAGATGCTCCGCAAGTTTCTTCCACTGCTTTCTGCGGAGCATAGGCGGATTACAGTGCAGGCGCTTATCGGGTCCCGGCTCGACTATGCCAATGCCCTCTTTCTTGGCCTCCCGGATTACCTGGTCCAACGCCTTCAGGTGGCACAAAACTCTGCTGCCCGTGCCATCTTTGGCTTGCATAGGCGGTCACGAGCCTCTGGGTTGTTGCAGAAGCTTCATTGGCTGCCTATCCGTAAGCGGATTATGTTCAAATCCCTTACGTTGATGCATAAAGCCCTGTTTGGCTCAGGGGCCGGGTATCTACGGCGTAGACTGGCCTTCTATCGTCCAGCCCGCTCACTGCGGTCCGAATCTCTTTTTACTGCCGTGGTTCCACGTGTGCAAAAGGCGCAGACTGGGGGCCGCTCCTTCAGCTTTAAGGCGCCCCAGTTGTGGAATTCTCTGCCACTGGCGCTACGCAGTACCTCTAATCTGCTTCAATTCAGGAAGAGCCTGAAGACTTGGCTTTTTAATGTTTAACTGTTTTCTTTGCTGGTTTTTTTTCTTTCTTTTCTGTATTAGTTTTCTCTTGTTATGTTATTACACACGGAGCCGCCTGTGGAAAGCGCCGGGACACTCTTTTAGAGTAGCCGTGCGCTATATAAGTTTATTTTAACATAACATAACATACATCCACACAACCAGGTCCATCTGGCCAAGCCACAGTGCCAGCAGGCGTACCACCACCTGCAACGTCAGCTACAACAGGGGCACCGCCATCGTCAGCTGTGAGACCCATGCCAGTGGCATTGTCAACACCAGCAGCCGCCAGGCCACCAACACAACGCACACCTACTGAGCCCACACAGTCCAGCAGACAGGTCAGGGAGCGGCGCCGAAGTACACCACGCACCGGCCGAAGGGGGATGACTGTGCGTGTGCCAGGGCTCTCAATAGAACGCCGCATGCTGCGCGTCCACCAACTACAGGCACGACACCTTGCAGCAATACACCTGCAGCTGCACAATACAGGCAGGAATGTTGTCCAGCTGTCCGACCGGATGGACCGAATGAGCACAGCTGTGGAGGCAAACAATGCGGCCATGCTTAGCCAGCGAGACCTCACCCGCCGCCGCCACCACCAGCTCCTCACACGCCTCTCGGCGTACACGCGCTCCAATTATTTAATTGGCAACGCAACTTCCCAGCTGTCCATTAGATCATTGGCCATGCAACTCCAGATGGTCCAATGCTGTCAGGATGTGGCACGGGCACTCGAGCAGGTAACCACTGCTGTTCAGGCTCTGCAGCCAACTGGCCACGGCCATGCAGGAGGGGATGACACAAGTGAGGGGACATCTAGCCACAGCAGCCTGTCTTTGTCACAGGTTAGTGTTCCACGCCGCAGCAGCAGGCCCACTGTGGCATCACGTGCTCAGACAGAGGAAGAGGTCGAGAGGCGACTGGAGCTTCGCGCCAGAGGCGCCAATGACATTAATGCTCATAGGGCAGGGACATGCTGATGACATAAGCATGCCCACTACAAAATTTGGAGTTGTATGACGCAATACACCTCAAATGTTACTGTTTGAAATAATGCTATATTATTGTGCAATCAACAATAATATTTATTCAATATTAGTACATCAGACTCATGTCATTATTTCCATTGTCATGCATGAGTGAAGTGTTGGGTGAGGGGAGTGGGTGCACTAGAAACAGTTCATTGTGATTTGCTTGCGCCGTCTATGTCCTTCAGCAGGATTTTCCCCGCGTGCATGACGCACATGTGCAGGTGGGCGGTGGTCCCCTTCCGACTCACTGCCAGATATCTCTACAGGTATCCAGCGCTTGGTAGCAATGTTGTGTAGTATTGCACACACGGCCACAATGCGGCAACAGACCTCAGGCTCGTATTTGATGGCCCCACCAGTCTTGTGCAGTATGCAGAATCTGCTCTTCAAAAGGCCAAATGTCTTCTCAATGCAATTTCTTGTGCGTATGTGTACTGCAATGTAACGCCGTTGCTGGGGTATTGCAGGGTTGAGGTATGGTGTGAGTAGGTACTCACGGAGAGCGTAGCCGCTGTCACCTGAATGATAGGAGCAGAGGGTGAGTGCCTGTGCTGCGCAGCTACATTATCACAGTGTAATATTGCGGGGCATGTGTACTTACCCAATAGGTGTCCTTCACCAAAGTCTCCCCTGGCCAGTCGTGTGTGAATGCCACTGTGCCGGAATATGAAGGAGTCATGTGTGCTCCTCGGGTACTGTGCCACTATGTCCGTGATGATTGTCTTTGCATTGCACACCATCTGGATATTGAGAGAGTGGTAGGACTTGCGGTTGCGATACATGTATTCCGTTTGTGCTGGTGGGCAGATGTGGATGTGGGTACAGTCAATGCATCCTATTATATGAGGAAATTGTGCTACATTGTAAAATTGCTGCTTGGTCTCATTCAAGTCCTGTTGGCAGATGGGGAATGAGATGTAGTGGTGTAGCCAGGTCAGCATGGCCTCCAGGAAACTCCTTAGGCAGCGGGACATAGTGGGCTGGGATATCCCCCCTGCAACAGCGACTATCCCCTGGAAGCTTCCGGAGGCCAGTAGGTGCAGGCTGCACAGTACATGCACATGGGTGGGAACGGCATTGGTCCTCCTTGTTGGGTGCTGCATCAGGGGGTCTAGGTCCCGAATTAGCTTGATGATCATTGCCCCATTTAGGCGGTACTTAGCGTAAATTTGCTCCCTGGTTTGGCCCAGAAGGGTGACCCACTGACGGAATATCCGCTCCTGGATCCTACGTCTGTTCCGTGCTGCTCGCTGTAGCCTTTGCCGCCTGACCACCATGTAGAGTCCTGGCATTGTGAGAGTCCTCAGGCTCCAGCTCCATGTCCTTAAGTGTGTTTGGTCAGGCCTGCACCTGTTGGTAGTTAGCTAAAGTTTTTTTTTTACTTCCTAACTGGTTACCACCTGGTTTGGGTTCTCCTTAATTTGCGCTTCGCAAATAGCGATTTTCGGGTTTTTCGCAATCAGCGATTTTTCTTGAATGGCGGTTGCGATTATTTTGCGAGTTCGCAAATGATTTCAGAGAATCCATGGTTTCTCACTATTTCAGAATCCCAAATGGGCTTGTTCCAAGATTCTGCGATTTTATTTGCGGACTCGCAATTTTTTTTTTTGCGAATTCGCAATTTTGGGATTTTCACTGTCATGAATTCCTTGTCTTCAAAATGCGATCGCAATAGCTAATTCGCAGCTATTGCGATCGCAATTTGGCTTCATCAATCTAGCTGTTGATCTTTAAATCTAATCTTCGAAAATCGTTTTTTTTTCTGTTTTGATTTCCAATTCGGGTAGGGGAGGCGGCCCTCGACTGTTTATAAAGCTACTTCAGCTCTTGTTACATAGTCCATGATGTGGCTTATGAGTTTCAATGCGTTGTGCAAGTGATTTGCTATTTCGTAAAAGAGAGATGTTGCAATTGTTTTTTTAAGTTATTACCCAACCACAATTGTAAGCAGAAAAAGGAGTCTGTGGTTTTTTATTCCACTGTAAAACTGAAACTGGGTTAGACCTATTTTAGAGAAAGTAGGTAGAGAATGTTTGACGTCCTTGAAAAATGTACTCTGTTTCTAAGGACATTTCTCGGTGTTTGGCCCTTTGAGAGGACTGACCTTATATGAGAGTGCAAGGAAGCAGGTAACTGCTCAGCACCGTTTCACTGGGGACGAGAGGGGTCCATTGGTCCTGACAGAAATGGATGAGCTCTTGCATGCACGCGCACACAGACACGCACGCACAAGGTTGCAAGCTACAAGCTGAGGAAAATGAGGCGAAATGTGCTGTCCTGTTTTTTTTTTTTTTTTTTTTTTTTTTTAGAAGAAAGTGTATTAAAAGAATATGAGAAAATGACCGAGAACGAACGAACGAGGGCGAATCCGAAGTAAGAAAAAAAATAGCAGATTAGATCAAATGCAGTATTGAAAGAGTGACTCAGTCCCAAATCCACCTCCGAGTAGCAACAATACAGCTGATCTAATCTACCAGGAAAAAAATAGCAACAGTTCCAGTGCTGAACTGCATTACAATGCCCACAAAAGCACTGTACGTCTTGGACATGATGAAAATCTAACAAAGGCATCCGTGTAAAGCTATCTGCAGACACAACCGGCAGAGCCGCATGTGAGGGCATGCAGATAAGAAAACAAAGCGCCGAAATTGTAAGGTGCCTGGCAGAAGGTTAACTTCGGTATTAGGCTTTTCAGGTTGTGTGGCATGTCTGCCTGTGCTCTCTGATAGCCGCCAGCAGCTTGGCATCGTCAATGTAATTCACTTCAACTTATTTGCTGTAAAGGAAACTATTTCCTCAAACGACATACAAGATTAGCAATCTGGCTATTTAAAGGTATGCAGTAAATAATCCGGTCATTGTAAGAAAACCTATTCATGCTGTGCTACATTTACTGTTCAGCCGATTATGCCTGTGTGGTGCTGCTTTGGAGTCTATTTTCATTAAAAGCGGGCCAAGTTCTCATGTAATGTCAGTGATGATAGAAACTCATCTATTCTTTATGTATGTTTTTACTTTATTTGGCTAGAGACACAATTCGAGCAAATATGAAGTACACATCAACAGAACAAGAGGTGCGAAAGTTCCTACAAAGTTTGGGTGGTAGCAGAGAGATTATTTATGATCAAATGTCCTATTGGTGTTGATTTACATTAAGTGATAAAATACAAACCTGAGTTACTCCAACTCACACATGATATGTTATATTGAGTTTTATACTGCACTAATCACCCAAGAGGTTTTCCAGGCATTTGAGCAGGTGCATAGGCTTGAGGAGCCCAAGATGCTTATATGCAGAGCCAGGTTTTGAGCTTCTTGCGGAACTCAAGAAATGAGGAGGAGGTTCTGATGTGTTGGGGGAGGCCATTCCATGTCTTGGGTGTGCTATAGGAAAATGAGTGACCTCCAGTTTTGCTTTTGCGGATGTGAGGAATGTGTTTGAGTGAGAGTGAGGCATAGTGTAGGTATCTGATGACTTTGTGAAATTTTATGTGGCTTTTCAGGGATTCTGGCCCTGTTTTGTATAGGGCTTTGTATGTATGAGAAGTATGAATTGGCTATGTTCATGAATGGGGATCCAGTGAAGCTTCTTGAGGTGTGGTGTGATGTGGGTGCAGCGTTGGAGGTCGAGAATGAATCTTACAGTGGTGTTCTTGATGGTCGGGAGTCTGTGGAGATTCCAGCATAGTGTTGCCATAGTCCAGCCTGCTGGTGATAAGTGCTAGTGAGGATTCTTTCTGACGTACGTGCATGACTGGTTAAAGAGCAGTGACTCCGTCATCATGCCACAGGGCGGGGCTTGGAAGCGAGCATCAGGCGCAGGAGTTAGGAGCAGAGAGCGAGTAGGCAAGAAGCGGCAGAGCACCAAAGCCGCAACCGCTACCGGCACCCCCCAGGGAGAGTGAGGACTAGAATCTAGAATGGAACAGGTCTGGTTGTGGGCCTTGGCATTAGTATCAGAAGGCTGTGGGCCCCTGGAAGCAAGACGGTAAAAGGCACGAAGAGGCAGTGCTACAAGACATAAAGGCCCAGTAAGCACACCACACGATGCAAGCTTGCCTACCTGCTATGTGTTGCATCGGCCAGCACCCACATTTCATTTGTCCAGCTCCATCCTCTTAGCGCCTGGCCTCCCACTTATCACTTGCCAGCTTCAGGGAGCAGTGTTTGTGAGCCAGCTTGCCCCTTCTGCTGCAGCAAAGAAGCAGAGCAAGACACCCTGTGGGCTACACCGTGTCCTAGGGAGTGGAACATTAAAAAGTTTCAAACACTGACGCCTGGAAAAAGGGCGGGCGATCACAGCCCATTAAGGGCTATGCACTGGCAGTATGGCCCCATGCAAGCGAAAGTGGTTGACAGTAGGTAGGTGCGGCTTGCTGGCAGGGGGAGGGTGTTTGCCTTCTAAACAGCTGGACTCTCTCCTTCTCTGCAAAAGTAAAGGGGAGACAGTTGGAGTCAACGTGCAGAGGAGAAAAGGAGTTGAGATAAATAAGGCAATACAACGAAACCACATAATCTACAATAACAAGTCATTGTAACCAATTGCATTGAATACCCCTGGCGATCTCTCAATAAGGATAAGGGCAAGGGCACACATTGACTGTTTATTCATTCGAGCAGAGTGAAGCAGAGAGAAGCAGAGTTTCTAAGGAGCAAGGAATTTCGAAGCCAGGGGAGGTCTGCAGGTGGCGTTGGGTTGCGGCCTTTGGCAGGCCTGAGGTGGACCTGAGGTGGACCTGGGGTGCGGGTCATACAACAAACCACAACAGTCGGACCATAGAAGATGACTTCATCACAGACAGAGGAGTCGGGTTGGGAGATCTGACCGAAGTCCCATGAATGGAGTAGTGCAGAGTGGGAGGTGAGGAGAGGCAAGGCCAGAGTGCAGTGGTAGTAGCTATTACTTGGCGAGTATGAGCCAGGATCCAACGCATAAGTGGCCCAGCTAGGTGTGGGTGCAGGTTGTGTTCAGCCCCATTTGTTTCTGCTCTGGATCCTCCCGCCCACTCCCCCCTCACTCACCTACCCCCCTCAACACACTGCTTTGTATAAAGGCTAGACAAGGAATTATTGAGCTGTATTCTAAGCTACTTCCTGTTGCACTGAACATGAAATCAGGATAATGACTTCTCATACATTAATGGAAGTAACATTTTGAGCGCAGGTTGTTCCCCTCCTCAAACAGTGATTGGTAGACAGCAGATACTTTCAGATAATTAAGCAACACCCCCTCAGACTTCGGTAGCATCAGTAGCTGGTCAAACTGAGTTTTTGGGCGATTCCATTCAGGAGGAAATCTGAAGAAACAGAACCCAATTAGGTTTAGGCCAGTGATAGGGTACCTGAGGGTTGAGGCATCACTGTCACAAAGCTGCCCTCAGAGAAATTGTTTTTTACAAGAGCCTGCAAAAAAAGACCAAAGCTAATCCTTTAAGAAATAGACAATACAGATGAATATCCTAAAAGGCTTCAATGCTAATTCTACCTTCTTCTCTAAAAGAGAGGTAGGATTAAATAAAGTGGTTGCTTCAGAGAATTAGTCCGAATTGCCTCCTGGGGAAGCCGAGGCAAAAACAGAGTGTCAGGGGCATAATCAATTCCCCAATTCATCTGGAATTAGTGGGATCCAGCCAAGTATTGAAACATTTACTGGAATTAGGGAGTAACGCCCTCTTATGGAAAATGTTACCTTCCCAGATATCAATTTAGACTTTGCTACGAATGGCTCTCAGTCATCTAAAGCACTCACTGATATCACATTCTCTTCAAATCTAGAGGAAAACATAAGGGATTTACCTATAGGCCCCTCCATCAATACGCAGCTTTTCAGTAGTACACACAGTGGTACTTCTATAACAAATTCTAGGGCGTTAACGTCTCCTGTTTTTTTTCTTTACGTCAACACTTATCAAGTAACCTACCTGGAAAATAAGGTTTTGTTATCCGAATCTCTACATTGTCTGTAAAAAATTATTTCCCTTCATACTGACCCTGTTGGAGAAATCTCTGACCAACTCTTATCACATAATGGATGCTGTTCTGTCCCTGGCTACATCTGTTATCCAGGACTAAACATTTCTTAAACGGTAGAACCTTTTTTTCTCCCACTACTCCCCGAAAAAGCATACTTCTTCCAACGGAGAGTGCTTGTGTCAACATAATGACTGTAGTTCCAACCCAAAAAAATCCCATCAAGAAGGCCAAGTAACACAGGGATTAAAATAGGAGCTGTATCTATGCTTTGTGTAGGACTCAAGTCAACTGGAAGTACAGCAGGACTATCTTCGATTCTGATTATGAGCGGACAGGAATATTCTGACCCCTAAGCCTACCCTTGTCTGCATGGTGTTTGGGCATTACAAATTGTGTGCATTTTTTCGCCACTGGTGTTTACAGAATATAATAAAGTCTGCAACTCTTGTTAAATTTAATCAGTTCAACGCTGCCATAATATATAGGGGGAAAAGGCCCAGAGATTACTGGTACATGTATATTTTGGTGTGGAAACACTAACACCTGCATAATATGTCGTTTGGTAAGATAAAACTAGAAATAGCAAATAATGCAAAAACTCCTTTTCGAATGCAGCAAAAGGGGATGAAAGACAAGCTGAAACAAGTACAAGAAAAGCTGTGCCGTCTCCAAATAAACTTTCATGATCCAACTTTGAACTCACATGGTGATAATGTACCTGCTTTCAGTTCAGAAGTGGCAATAACTCAAAATGTGCCCCCTAATGCTGCATTATTTTCATCTACAGTAGGGGATAATGTTATTTACATTCTCAATGGCAGAGGGTCAAGTGGGATAACTTGCCTGTTTATCAGATTTCAGTACTCCTGTCCCCCTCTGTTTTCATTTTTGATCAGGAGCTTTATCTGAATAGGTCCTTTTTACTGGGCTGTTTTTCAGACATCCCTGACTTTCAAACGGTGCACAGTATCGATCTTGCTTTGGTTCAGGTTTTAGATCAAGGGAGTCATGGAGGTGCTAGAGTTACCTTCTGTTCTAAGGTGAGCTTCAAAGTAATATTCTCAAGCAGTGATAAACTGCAATGCCATGGCATTGATATTCTTGTTCCATTAAAGGAGAGACCTTTAAAAAAATTCAGGTAGCTATAGCGGTCCTAAAGCCCTGGTCGACACTTCCTTTCTGGCCTTTCATCTTCAGAAACCCCTCACCTGGAGGGCGAAAGTAAAGTACAGGTCTCCTTTGGAAAAGGGGGCAGGAGAGTTTATGTGGTTGCAGAGATAAAGAATAAACAAATACAGATTGAAGATAAGGAATGTAGAAAATAGATCTGTGTAGCGGGGACTCTCATTGCCAATAGCTCTATGGAGCTAAGGTTTAGGAATTGTTCCTTGTAAGGGCCTCAATTTATTCTCTTGGAATGCAACCGGTTGGCACACTGATAAAAATAAATTACTTTTTCTGGAAGAATAGAAAGCCAATATAGTATGCATTCAAGATTCTTGCATTGTGAAGAACTGATCTAAAGAATAATGTACAGTGTTAAGCCGCCTTGCCTTTCCAGTGAGCAGAGGGCATGCAAAAGGAGGTATAGCCATATTGCTTAGAATTAATTTTGGGTGGGTGTATAAAGTTATTTCCCATTTTTCTAATCTAATTAAAGCAGTCAAGATAGATTTTAAGAAAGATCAAGAAGATGTAGGCAAATTATTACTTGTAAAAGCTTGCATCCCTCTAGGTCCTTCTCATGCTCATTTAGTGAAGTACTTATTTGTTTTAATTTCCACTACTATGTTAAGAGAGTATTGCATGCATCTGATTTTGGTGGGCGATTTGAACGCAAAAGTCTCTACTCACAGTATTAGGCTATTTGCAAATGCCTCAAAAGAAGAAGCCATAAAAATTGCCCCTTCTATGTTCCCAATAAATAATTGTCGGGTAGCTAAAAGATGCTTGATTCTTTTAGAAGGCTTGGGAAATACAGATCTAGCAATAGCTAATGGGAGATTAGGAAATGATATTCCAGGGAAAGTTATGCATAAATCGCACTCTGGTGGGTATATTACAGATTACTTAAGTGTCTCATCAGATACTTTTAATAGGCTATGGAATATGGAAGTGCTTGAAAATTCTCATAGCGATCACATGTTGATCTCCTGTAAAAACGATGTGTCCTTAGCAGAAGTAGACCTGGAACTTTAAAGATAAAACTGTGGGTTTAAAAAAATCAAATGGTGGAATGTATTGGAATATCAAAGCATTACTATATCTAAAAATAGGAGACCAACTGCATAAAATAACAGGAGTTGAGCATCCTTCTCTACCTGGTCCATTTGGATCTCATGAACACTATATAAATACCCTAGTTTTGGCATGTAGAGATATCCATCTACCATCACGGTGGAGATCCCACCCAAACCCGGTACTTCTCTTAAATGGAGAAATAGAGAAATAAAAAACACTTAGTGAGGGCTCTATTCCAACATTTTTCTTAGACCAAAGTAAATTAATTAAATTACTGAAGAGGAAAAGATCAAGGAAAAAACGACTCCTAAGGCAAGATAAGGAAGTGGCAGGGGTGCCCCTGGCAGTGGCAGGCGTCCTGGGACATTATACGCCATCACTATGGAGAAGACTTTCCGGGGCGTGTCCGAGAGCACCAACTCCAACAGCTAGGCCTCAATTTAAAGTTCCATTGAGGAGACCTTGAATCAATATGGGAGACTCACAACCCTGATCTTGTTTTAATATGATTGCACCTCCCCATCTCCCGCTCTATCGTGGAGGACCTGCACCTCTCTTTTCGAATCAAGCAGCTTTTTCTGGAGGTCAGATACTGATGGTTAGAGAGTGGTGAGGGTAGATTTAAATTCTGTCGGTCTGTCCTCAACAATTCCACATCTATCACTATTGCACCAGTTTTCTGCTGAAGAGCAATATGGGACTCCAGAATGGCTTGAGGAATAGTATCTGATTTGTCTGGACTCCCGCAGGGTCGATCCATGCGCTTTGGAGTAAGCAACCATAGAGCCCTTTTTGAGCATTTCTTTCCCTTAGTTACTGTTTAAAAAAAAAATTATTGAGCAGAGCATTAGGTACATAGAATACATAATATACTTAAAATCATTAGTAAAAAACCATTTGTACAAAACAGATATGATAGCTTCTAATTTTACGATAACATTTTACAAAAAGTAAAGCTGCAGCAAATAACATTGTGGTCTAAAATTAGTAATGTGCAAATTATCTAAAAAAAAGGTGTTTCAAAAGGGCAATACCAATTAAAGTGCAAGTACCTTTTTATCACAAATAGCAGATACTACTACAACATCAAAGTCAATCTTTTAGAAAAAATATGACTGTGGTAGCTGAAAACATCTTGATCAATAATAACTATGAGCAAATCATCTAATAAACTGCAACCGTGAAAAAGTGCTATGCTTCTAAAGTACAATACCAAACAAGGTATTAGTGCCTTTTTATCACAAATCACAGCTACAGCATCAATATATATAACAAGTGTTAAAGTCCCTCTTTTGACTTTTCTAAATCATTAAAAAACTACCAATTTTTTTCAAATTTCCTAGTGGCCCCCACCCGTCTAGCATAAGCTTCTTTGAAATTTCGAGTCCTCTTCATTTTATTGAACCATTTCAGATAAGAGGGGGCTTAACTAGATTTTCAATTCTGAAGAATTAAAGAATGAGCTACAGTACAAGAGATAAATAGAAAAACTTTCTCAGCCTCTGTTAACATCATTCTAACCCTGCAAAGTCCAAACAAAACAGCGTTTGCCTCGAGTAAAAAATTCTTCCCGATTGCCTTTTCAAAAGGCCTCAGCCGTGGACATGTAAAGAAGATATTGTGCCATTCGCCTTCCCCATGTGCAGTTCGGTCTGGACTGTTCCCATGAGACACAGGGTCAAGACTGATTTGCATAGGTCCATGTCTGAACTGGGGTGGCTTGGTGAGCAAAATAACAATGGATTAAACCCAGATCTGTGACTGGGGGTGATTGTTTTGCCATTGTGCAACATTCCGTCCATCATCTTGTGTGTTTTGCTGTTACCCTATGTGGAAAGGGTATGCCCAGACGTGGGTCACATGCTCACTAAGCCACTGGAGTCAAGCTATCCTGGCTGAATATGGCTAATTGCCAGAAACCGGTCCTAGGATGCTTGATTCCGGTCCAGGAAAGACATGGCATGGCAGTTCGGTCTGGACTGTTCTCATGAGGCACAGGGACAGACTGATTTACATATGGCCATCTCGGAACTGTTTTGCCATTGTGCAACATTCCGTCCATCATCTTGTGAGTTTTGCTGTTCACCCTATGTGGGAAGGGTATGCCGAGAGTGGGTCCCGTGCTCACTAAGCCACTGGAGTCAAGCTATCCTGTCTGAAGACGGCTGATAGCCAGGAACTGGTCCGAGGATGCTTGATTCCGGTCCAGGAAAGACATGGCTTGGCAGTTTGGTCAGGACTGTTCCCATGAGGCGCAGGGACAGACTGATTTACATATGGCCATGTCTGAACTGGGGTGGCTTGGTGAGCAAAATAACGATGGATTAAACCCAGATCCGTGACTGGGGGTGAATGTTTTGCCATTGTGCAACATTCCATCCATCATCTTCTGTGTTTTGCTCTTCCCCATTTGCATGACAGCGGAAGCACTTATTCTCAACTCCATGAAGTCTCTTTTTTAGGGCGGCCAGAATTAAATAAGAGAGCCAACATGATAGGAAGGCCATCCTTTTAAAATTTGCAGCGTGCAGGGATTTACTTCCTAGATGGCATAGGGCCTCCCAATCATTCAGGGAAAGAGTACACCCTGTCTCACGAGCTATTTTAACCAAATGCCTCTCCATCACGGAAGATTGACCCTGTTGATGTAACAGCCGCTACCAGTTCCCTACACTACTCACTTTGGCCCCATAGAGAGCTACCACAAGTTGATTGGGGGCATCAAAAATGCTGCTAGTAATTTTTAATAAGTGAACAACTTGTAAATATTCAAAAAAGGCGGGTTTCCGGTGGCTCTTCACCCTTGCAATTACCGCTTGCCAGGAAATTGCCCTATTTTGAATCATAAAATGTCTTAGCTCGAGTAGTCCGCAGCCTTTCCAATTATTAATATGTCTTGATCGAAACTGCAGGCCGAGACTGGAACATTCTCTCAATTTTAAATATTTGAGACCCGAAGAGCCTGTCTTTATAAAAAAGGACTGAAGTCTATAAAACGTAATCTTTATAATCTTGTATCTTGTTTTTTTAGAGAGTTTGGAAGTTTTTAAAAACATTCGAGTTTGGGAACCAATTTCTTGCATCATTTTATCTATAAAGAAGCTATCTTTAGTACATTTAGATCCCATCAGACCAGACACTAAATCTAAAATGGCTGCCTCGTAATAGGTTCTCAAATGAGTCAAAGCTAAACCCCTTTGTGTAGTAGGTAGTTGGACCACTGTCAATTTAACCCTTGGTACTTTCTTTCCCCAGACAAATTCTCTAAATAAAGTTTCTATTTCTCTAACAAAAAGACAGATTTATCTTAATTGGGATTAGTGAAAAGAAATATAACCAATGGAAGTATGGAAATTTTAATTAACAAAACTCTAAACACTATCGATAGGGGGAGTAAACTTATTGTTCCAAAAGTTTCTTCATTTTCTCCTTCATTCTTAAGTAATTCAATTTATATAGCTGTTGGTACTGGCTAGACACAAATATCCCAAGATATCTAATTGGATCTGGCTTAGTTGCTTGTATTCTCAATCAAGATGGAAAAGAATTTAAATCTGTATTGAGGGCGAGAACTTCAGTTTTATTCGCATTTATTTTATAGCCACCAATTAGCTCAAACTTCGTAAATTCCCTGAAAACGATTTCGACATTGTCTTTGTCAGGGGTCAAATATAAAATGATGTAGTCTGCAAAGAATTTTAACTTTGCCATGCCAGGAATAGGTGGTTGAATAGCAGCATTATTTCGTATCTTAATTACCAGTGACTCTATAAAAAAGGTAAAAAGCAAAGGCTAAAGCTTGCAACCCTGCCTAGTCCCGCGGTTTATTTTTATAGCCCCTGCTTGTTTCGAATTTATAACTACCAGAGCCGTGGCCCCATGATAGATATTGCGGAGCATGTTGACAACCTGAGCTGGAAAACCAAACAGCCCAAGGGCAAAAAACAGGGTTCTCCAGTTCACTAAGTCGAAAGCTTTCTTGGCATAGGTCCATTACAATACTTGCCGGGATAAAGTTAGTATTAAAATAATCCAAGGCATGTATTAAAAACTTAGTATTGGCCGTCATTGATCTACCTGCTAAAAAAACGGTCTGATCACTATGAATTGTCTCTTGAGCGGCAAATGAAAAACGTGGTGCCCACACTTTCAATAAAATCTTATAATCTGAATTCAAAAGACAGACGGGCCTATATGAGTAAACATCCACAGGATTTTAATCTCTTTTAACAAAGGATACAATTATTGATTCTTTAAAACATGCTGGAACCAAACCACCCTTTTTAATTAATTAGTTTTTTCAGGGGGTAGGTAATTCCTTTGAGAAAACTTTGTCAAATTCGATTGAGAAGCCATCCTGCCTACATGCTTTGGCCCCTGCTGTTGCTTTATTGGCTGCCGAGCTCTTGGGGGATTCCACATCCGATCTCAATTGACTGATCAGATTATCTGAAAGTTTAGGAATATTCATATTCATGAAATATTCCTGGATTAGCTCCTCCTCCACAAGATATTCAGTTGGTGGAAATGTTCCAAGAAGATCTGGGGGATCTTGCCACTACTGACAACTTCTCGACCAGTCTGGGGACCGAGCACTTTAAATAATATGGCAGCTTCTTGTTTTTTCAAGTTGAATTAGCCAGGAATTTACCAATTAGCTGGCTTTCTTCATAGACCCTTTGTTGAAAAATTTGTGAACCACAGATCTCCGCTAAAATGAAAAAATCCCCCAACGCCATTCTTGCCTGCTCAAGTTGATTAGGGAGCAACTGGAGTTGGAGGGCATACTCTTTTTCCACCTCTGTTTGTAGTTCAGCTATTTTAAGCCTCCGGATATTTGACTGAGCAGCCGTAAAAGCTATTATTTGACCGCGGGCAGCCGCCTTAAATCCACCCCACACTGAAAAGGGCTCCACTGTGTTCTCATTGATCATAAAATATTCAGAGATCCATTCTCTAAAGCTTTTAGTCCAGTCCCGATCCTGCAAAAGGAGATGGTCCAGCTGCCACCTGGTCCGCTCCCTACTCCATTCTCCGAGCACCACTTCTAGCCCAACATAAGGGTGGTCTGAAAAATGATTACACCCACTATCAGCCTTTAGAACCTGAAGGGATCTGGATGTAGGAAAAAAATCTATTTGTGACGCGGTCCGAAACCGATGCGAATAGCAGGTAAAAAATTCCTTATCAAAGTTGATTTCCCACCTCGGATCTACCAGTTGGTATTCTTGTCTAATGGCTTCCACTAACTTTTTGGTATTTGGTTTCAGTTGTTTTTTGTTTTTATTGGAAGTATCCGTTCTTAAGTCCTGTATAAAATATAAATCCCCTCCAATAATACACTGGCCAGGGGCTCCTATCAAAAGCTCATTAATTTGGACCAGGGCTGAGATGTCATCCGACACAGGACCATAATAGTTTATAAAATTCAAGATCTTCCCCTGTAGCCTTGTTACCACCCATATCCATCTCCCATGTATATCCCTATGTACTTGTAGGAATTCCCAGGGAAGTTTTCATGAGAACTAAATGGCAACTCCTCTCATAGTGAGGCCTGCAGATGCGAAAAAAAACATTAGAAAAGACCATGGGTAAAAATAACTTGGGAGAATTAGATTTTAAATGTGTCTCCTGTAAAAACAAAACTTGGGGCTTAAATGATGTCAACCATCAAATAGGAGCACCATACTTTTTTTGTTTAAAATTCCATTTACGTTAACTGATAGGATCTTACATTTACTGGTTTCTATTATTGATTCTTTTTACCAAAACTTTAAGTTGTGTGTTATCTGTACCTTTTGTTCCTACTCTTTTCTCTGCAGTGAACCCTGTCCCATCCCCACCCTTCCCACCCCTAAAAAAAAGGACCCACCCCTAAAAATGTGGAAAAACTCCTACTGACCACGCTAACCACATTTCGCCCCTCCCATCTAACCTCCTGGGTGTCATGAAATTACACCCTTAGTGACCCCACTAGCCAAGGACCCCCAGCAATACCATAATACTATCAGACATTGACTGGCTGGCAAGCACACCTTACATAAAAGGAAGGAAGACCCCTTTTGTTACCATATGAAAAATCTATATATAGACCATTCTTTTAGTCACTTAATCCTTGCAAAATCTCTTTTAAAAATGCCTGGGCTTCTTCCTAACCAGAAAACATAAAAAACGTCCCTTTAACTAAAACATGCAATTTCAATTGTTGGGCAATTGATGCTTGAGGACCGTTGGCTTTAAACAGATGAAGAATTTTAACAAAATCTTTTCTTCTACACGCAGCAGCGGCAGTCATATCAGAAATTATTCGACACTTAATAGTCTAATTTACTAAAAACTGCGTCTGCTGAATTGCCTTTGTCAAGATTCTTTCTTTTATTCGGAAGTCTGCAAAATTCAACAAGATTGTTCTTGGTAACGTTGAATTGGGGAAAGGTTGTGCTGGGACTCGATGTGCCCTTGTAATAGTGAGATCACCCTCAAACTCAGGAAGAACTTTCTGTTTAATAACTGAGTTGACCCATTGGAGGGTTTGGGAACCTTCAATACCTTCGGGAACCCCAACGATCCGGAGGTTGGACGTCTGAGAGTGGTTCTCGAGATCCTCCAAATTGTTCTCCAGGTTTCTCTTATTTTTAACAGCTTCTTTTACTTCCCCAATATCCATATTCATTTGATCTTCCAACACTGCGATTCTGGCTTCCGCCTCCTGGAGTTTGATGGGAAAACATGTCATCACTTCTTCGATTTTTCCCAGCTGTTGGTGCACAGAGGTAATTTCCAGTTGCTGAGTTCTTTTCATTACGTGAAGCTCTTCCAGTATTAGATTAAGTATATCTTTAATATCTAGCTGATAAAAACCCATAGTCTCTGTATTTTGGCTGGGGTTATTTTGAAATTCCACAGTGCCCGAGCTCGCGTTTCCGGCCATAGGATCCACTTCAGCCGAAGCAACTTCTGGCAGTTTTTTCCCCTGAGACCCTTGAGACCCCAGTTGGGGTTGCGGCAGGAGTTTGATATGGGGTGACATCAAGTTCAACGAGATATCAATAGCTGACCTTCTGTCTTTATCTGAAGCTCCTTGTAACTGGTGAGGATTTAACCTTAGAGTAGTCGTTTCCGCTGCGCTCGAGGATGTTAAAGATGTTGAAGGCACCACTGAGTCTTGGGCTTGGGCTTGGGCTTGGACTTGGACTTGACCTTGATGTAACGCTGGGACTTCCAAGTGATCATATAAAAGATTACGTTAAAGTCATTCCTGCTCTTTGGGAGCTGGGTCTAGTAGTGGTATTGGAGAAGCCAGACCCAGTCCCCATGACAGGCCATTAACATTTTTGGGAATTGGGCTTAATGAGAGAGGTTGTAAGGTAACTTTCTTTAAAAACAGTGGAAATCCCTTCGCCTTTTTCAAGCCTTTCTTTAGGCCTTCTGATGCTGACTTATCCTGTTGAGATTTAGTTGACATGAAAGCAGCTTATATCGGCTCTGGGGTAACATTCGCCTGATCGATCACCAGTTCCTCCCGTTGCGGAGAGACCGTATGGGGTAGCTCCTCCTCTGAGCTCTCAAGGGTACTATCTAGGCCATAGGAGTTAGAGTTTGAATTAGAGGTGCTCTCCTTATTCGCCCGGCGTGCGGCTTCCTTTGCCTGGGCTAGGAATATTTTTGCTTTGAGACAGGCCGCTGAATCTAATTTGATGGCATTAGCATTCTTCAAAAGTTTACCTATTATTCCGTTCTTTATTTTCCCCGATATCTTCGTTCTATTTACTATCACTCCACTTAATCCCAGATGTCACCCCTTACGTCCTCCGTACCCGAATTCCAATTCCCTCCAGCGAGCACAGGGGGAGACAAGCTGTTCTCCAAATGCCCACTACAGTCGCAAGAGATAGCAGCGTAGACAAGGCACGCGGGTGTGGAAACACTTTGCCACCACTCAGAAGTCGATCGCCAGCCTCCCGCTCACCTCCAGCAAGCCTCCAGTCTCCAGCTCACCTCCCCCACTGATGGCGTCTTACTCCGAATGCGGCAGTCAAAAGCCTGATGAGTCGCAGGAAGATTACCTTTCCTTGCCATTCAGAAAACAGTCACCTGCCTCTGCCTCACCTCCTTAATCAGGGCAGTCGATTCTAGCAGCTAAGGGAACAAAGGTCGCTGACTACCCTCTCTAGCAGCGTTCAGCTCCCATGGACGCCACACCTACTCGGCTCAGGTACAGGCACACAAAAGAGAGGAAATCCAGCCCAGGTGCCTTGCCTAACCTCGTCTCGCCAGCGCCCTGAATGTCCAGGACTTTCTTCCCCTCGAAAAGCCACAAAGATTTCACCCGGCAGAAATCACCAGAATCACCAGAACGCCGTCAGCCAGGTACAAACCGCCATTGCTGGGGGTGGAGCAGTGGGTCACCTGTTGCTACTTGGAGGCATGGTTCTTCGTAGCCATCACACCTTCGTGCTACTCCCTTAGTTACTGTTGATTGGGCAGCTATATAATGCAATTTGCAGTTGTTTAAATGCTTTCATGGTAGTAGTAGCTTTTTACTGTTTCAGTTATGAACTGCTTTCTAAAAAAGTCATGGAGAGAGAAGGCATATTCCTTGCGTCCTTGCCCTTAGAAATATTACAACTTTCTGACCCCAAAGCTAGGAATTTTTGCATTATCTGCTATTTCTAGTTTTGTCTTACAAAATGACGTATTATGCAGGTTTTAGTGCTTTCCACACCAAAATATACATGTCCCAGTAATTTCTGGGCCTTTTTCCCCTTTATATTATGGCAGCATTGAACTGCTGAAATATAATAGAGAGTCCCAACCAGGCAACACAAAACTGGTAAATCTCCATTTTGGTGAGTTACCAAAATAAAGCACATGTATTTTTGTTGTTCATTTGACAATTAAAATAATGGATTACACAAAGTACTGAAATCGGGTCAACTAAACTGTAGAAACATATGTCAGACCCTAGATAGTGCGGATTTTGTATGTTTATATTCTATTACACACTTCAATTGATATACAGTCAGAGTTCTGAAACAAAACCAAAAAAGCAATTAAATCAGCCCGCTATGTTTAGTAACGCACACATTTGTAAGGCTTTTATTTTTCATTTATTGTCATTCAAAATATAATAGTGCAAGTGCCAAAAAAAATAAACTATCGAGCTGTTTTCCTGAGCGTGAAAAACTCTACAGTTGGAAGCAGATGTAGGTACATTGGGCAAAACCATCTCCCACTGGAGCGCAACGTGGCTGGAAATGTGGCATTCATGTCAGTTGTAGATTCTTTCATTGCAAATATCTCCATAGGGTGTACATTCAGCATCCATCTTGCAGCTACCCCTAGTCTACAATATTCCATCCCTATTCTTGTAAGATGGCAACTAGAAATCAGGACCACCCAGCATCTCTGCCATAGCACTTTCTCTTCAATTCACTTGGATCTGTTTGTTTGTGTTCTCTCTGTTTCTTACCCCAGTTGTATAGCAGTGTCTTTCTACATGTGTGGTGAGGGTATAAACATCCATGTGCGCCATTATCATAAAATCATTCCTTATACGGTGATCTAGTGTTTATAGTAATCTGATCAGAGCTGTACTATCAGTGTCCAATCAAATAAATCCTTCATACGTTTATCATCAGTTTTAGTAGGTGAGTTCTGCATGGAGCAGCCTGATGGGCGCCAGGTTCAGTTATGTTCTATGTAATAGTTATATTGGACTAGTTTAAACCTGGCATTGCTTGAGATTTTCTTATTCTGATGGCATGCAACTCTTTACCAGATACTGGGCCCTCCCTTCCTTGTCTTTTTACAATGCTGCACACATTGGAGTAGTGTGGCTCAATGGTTAGAGCGGCAGACCCTGATGCAGAGGTTTAGCCCGGGACCAGGGTTCAATTCCCTGCCTCGGCGTGTCTTGGGCTCAAAAATTCCACGGACCTGATAATTCTCGCCTCGGTGCCTATTCTAATCATAGAGACCCACTCTGCAACTCTGGGCAATAGCTTGCTTAATCTCCACAACGGCCCCCACAACGCTTAGGATGCCTGGCCTTCACCCTGGGGGTGCCCAGGCGTGGACGCCTCACAGGGAAAGCCAGGACGGGTTCCGCAGCGGTATTCGTACAAGCGCCTTGAGACCCTTGCGGGTGAGTAGTGCGCTATACAAGTATCAATTTACATTTACATTCAGGACACCAACATGTCTGCCATAATTACTCAAAACTCACTCGTCTCCAGATGCACTGCTTACGACCTCGTACATGATGAAAGGAACTTCACTAATGGCATTGAGTGTATTATCAGCCATATCACATATCAACTTAGCATTTACATCATGGAAGATGTAAATAGTGATACAGTATCGTCTTTTTTCTAAAAGGGCTATTATTCAATGAAGTTAGGTTACACGTTTCTGTCTAACATTAATGGGACAATTTCAGGATTTTTAGGTTTTGTTTCGCAAGCATAGCTGCGGGTTAACTGTGGTTATTTAATCACATTTCTGTGCTTTTTAAAGATACTCTATAGTGTTATTGGCAGAAGAAAACATAACCTCCCTTTACAATGTTTTATAGTGAATTTCTGGACATGTTTGATGATATGCAACATCCATCTTCCGTGAAAGATGAATAATTTTGTACATTATTAGGAAACTGTAGGGAAGCTGCGGTCAATTTTCAAATGCCCAGCTCATTTATCAGCAAACAGCCAGAGCACATCATGCAACTAATAACTATAAATCTACTTAAAGTCCCTCTTGAATTGGATTTGAACTGCTGCACTTCAATCTCCAGGTTTTGCAACCTATTTTTTACCTGGAACCAGCGAACAAAAAGCATGAACTGAATGGAATACTGCTATCAGTGCTACTAACACATACTCACAAAGTGAAGTAATGGTACAATAATCACCTACTGCAGGCAGCAAGATACAATTTCAATGCTGTATCGACTAGGTAAGCTGCACATGCAAATTGTGGCTGAAACACTTTAAATATATTTAAGTTTACACTCAATAAATCGCAAAAATTATTACATCTCTCGGAAAAACAAACCCCACAGAAGGAAGCCGAAAACAACTAAGAGAATTTAATATGTTACAAATTGCAGACAGAAAATAATAACATGTAGTCCTTTGCCCAGTGCTTGAAATGAAAAAAAAGTGCATGTACTCTGTGCCAGTGTTCCTGCTTGTTTCTGAGAAATGCTGGTACTCTCTATTTAAAAGTATTACGTTTTTCTTGAGAAGAGCAGGTACTCTCCCGCTCAAAATAAAAAAGTGCTGGTACTCAGTACTGGGCAGTAATAGCCCATTCAAAGGAGTGCCTTTCAACAAATAACATTAAAATGCTTACTTCACCTCTATCGGTCTTATTGTCTATACACATGTTCATAGTTGACTTAATCTAGCAATGATTTTACAAATGGAATCAGGATTTAGCATTAACAGGCAATCATTGGTCTTCTTGATTCCCCCGAATGCTCACACGATCTGGAAGAATTGAACACTAACCACCAGGGTTACATGGAGCAAGGAAGACCACAAAAGGTGACCGATTTAATTTTCTGTGTTTACCAGCTCTTTACAGGTGCGGTGGTTGCACCACTTGTCAATTTGCTACCAGCTCAAATTAATTAAGCATCAATGGCATTATCATCATACAGAAGAAGGTCTCTAACTGTATCACTAGAAATGTTTTGCATTGCATGCGCGTGTTACATGTTCTATAGGGGACAAATCAGCCAACTAGTTAAGAGTTGGATCCTGCACGAGGTGTCACATTGCTTCCCATGAGTCTAGTTGAATATGGGCAAAGACGGTGGGTGACATGCACTTCACCTTGTACATAGAGAATGTCCTAAGTGGGTTCCCTTTATTGTCCAAGATTCAGTCTGGACTTTGTAGCTCATTCTGTTTGTGAATACGAAAAGGGATACCCTTTCGAGATGGCACCCGGGAGGGCACAACTCAGCTGACATGATGTCACACACTATTCCGCACTTTAAGTTAAAGGAGGGACACACATTGCGCTTGATTACTGGCACAAACGGTGCCATGATCAGTTATTCTAGGTGAGTAGGCCTGCCACCATTTGTGTTTATGTTCTAAGCGCCTGTTTCACCACTCTTTGACCTGCTTGGTTTAGCCTGAAGATCTTTGAGCAGCAACATATCCTTTCATTTGTTGGGAGATGCAAACCAGCTAGTAACATGTACCATCGTTTTTTGAGAAGAAGAAGAGTTTCCCACCCCCCTTGCCAACACCCATATATATGTATGGTTTGTAACTGGTTCAGAGAAGCTTTTATCTTGTGGTCTTGTTTAAGGCTGCCTCATTATTGACGATAAGGAACACTGCAGATGAATTCATAAAGAAGCTTTGTATGGAGCTAAGGAGTTGTTTTCTGTACAGATATGATCAGGTGGGCCACCGTGCTTGGTCGCACCTGATAGGGGACTGTGTACACACTGGCTCACACAGGTTTGGTGAGTTGCTGCCTTGTGAGATCACTGATGTTCTAGCACAATAGATGCATAGCTGACTAGCGACCAGGAGGTGATATTCATATGTAACACTTTGCTAACTCTGGAGCACTGTGGAGAGATATGTCAGGTGTTGCAAATGTCTCTTTTAAATGATTTAGCGACAAGGATAAAGTGCATTGGAACATTTTAATGACTCGATCAATTCCTAACTGACCTGGGCTTTGCGGGGGTCGCCGCAGTACGCCAGAGCCTTTCCTTGGCTCTGCTGCTGTTCCCGCCAGCCTTCCTGCCGCTGCAGCCACTGGACAGCGCAGCGCGGCGGACCTGGAACTACATCCCCCAGCGGCCCTCGCGACAGGAAGTCACGCACGCCCTGTCCCGCCCCCGGAGGTGCTCACAGGACACCGAGAGCCCCGGGGGAGCGGGGACACTTCCTAACTGACCTGGGCTTTGCGGGGGTCGCCACAGGGCGCCTGAGCCTTTCCTTGGCTCCACTGCTGTTACCGCCAGCCTTCCTGCCGCCGCAGCCACTGGACAGCGCGGCGCGGCAGACCTGGGACTACATCCCCCAGCGGCCCTTGCGACAGGAAGTCGCGCACACCCTGTCCCGCCCCCGGAGGTGCTCAAAGGACAGCGAGAGCCCCGGGGGAGCGGGGACACTTCCTAACTGACCTGGGCTTTGCGGGGGTCGCTGCAGGACGCCGGAGCCTTTCCTTGGCTCCGCTGCTGTTCCCGCCAGCCTTCCTGCCGCCGCAGCCACTAGACAGTGCGGTGCGGCAGACCTGGGACTACATCCCCCAGCGGCACTCGCTACAGGAAGTCGCGCACACCCTGTCCCGCCCCTGGAGGTGCTCAAAGGACAGCCAGAGCCCCGGGAGAGCGGGGACACTTCCTAACTGACCTGGGCTTTGCAGGGGTTGCCGCAGGACGCCCGAGCCTTTCCTTGGCATCGCTGCTGTTCCCACCAGCCTTCCTGCCTCCGCAGCCACTGGACAGCGTGGCGCAGCAGACCTGGGACTACATCCCCCAGCGGCCCTCGCGACAGGAAGTCAAGCACGCCCTGTCCCGCCCCCGGAGGTGCTCAAAAGACAGCGAGAACCCCCGCATCGCGGGACGGGCGTGGGCGGTGACGAGCTAAGCCCGGGCAAAGGGCGAGCGGTCTGATGTCGTCCGAGGAGCAATGGCCGGGCTGGGCCACCTCATTGACACTGGCCAAGGGGGGAGAGAAAGCAGCTATGCCGGAGCGATCAGGAAGGTAAACATGCTAAGATTCCCAGAAAATCAGACTCCATAATTTCTTACTTGACCTCTGCAGTGGGTGTTTTGAATAAGGAAATAGCATATGCTGAGAAGGAACTGGGATTGGGTTCTGCTAATACTGACCCAGTATTAGATACTGATTATACCCCAATTGTACCATTGGAACCTACAATTGTGATTGCTAACACCCTTTCCACTGTTGAGCATTTTATTGCTCCTTCAAATCCCCCGCACTCTCAACCCGCCCAAAAGGTTACAACCCCATCGCCCCCCCCTCTCAAGACTACTCGTAGGCGAAGGCCTATGAAAAAAGCTTCTAAGACGAATATACCACTGGGTAAGCCTACTCATCGGGATGTCAGCATAAGGGATCATGTTTGTAACATTGTAGAAGACCTGTTCACATCAAGACTTGAACCCGCACTGGTGGCCATTGCTAAAGACATTGTGGACCCTCTAAATGTATGTGTTGCAGGACTTTTGGGTAAATGCGAGAAAATTGATGTTTTTTTCAAACAACAATCAGGCCAAACAGGGAACTTGGCAAACACTCAAAATGCAAATGTTATTCAACCTAGGCCTAAAACCATAAATGAGGCATCTGATGTTTTAAGGGAAAGAAGCCTGGCAAATGGGGGTGCTCAGGAGGGGCAGGGGCCCAGGACACCAAGCATTAACTATGGAGCTAAGCCGGCTCTTTGCAGGGATAGCTGTCTGGAGTTGCCTCCGGAGGCTGCCCCTTTAGTGGAAGTCTTTACAGGGGTTTCCCCAGTAAGGGCTGGCCCAGGCGAGTCTACTCATGACCTCATGGTTCTGGCCAGGGAATGTTGTTCCCAGTTTAGTAGTGGAGGAACAGACATTACAAGCACCGTCATCATGGCAAGGACGGTTAGCTGGGTAGGTCCTCCCCCAAAATCTAATCCAGGGGATTGCCTAGTGGTAAATTGTATTAACCAGGCCAGCGCTCAGAGACTGTTCTGGGATGCTTCAGACCTGACAAACGATGGTATTACGCCCTTTCCTCTTGATTTTTTTTACCCCCCAGACAGGTCTATAAGGCCAATTAGGAAATCCTATGCGATACATCGGGATAGGCCTCCTCGCACCATTTTGCGCCCGTCACATTATCAGGCTTATAATACCATACAACAAGGGTCCATAAGAGAGTTATCAGGAAGGGCAGAAAGGGGATTCCCCAGCGAATGTGTTGTTGCCCAGCAGGGTGGTCCTTCTTCACCATACCTACCTCTCAATGTGGGAATAAGGTGCCTGTCCTAAGGCAAAGACACACAGTGACCTTATGGGTCCATGTACAGTAGTCTCGGGTCTGGCCTTTTCATCATTCACTAAACAAAATGAACTCATAGAATATGCAAATAGGTAAACTCATGTTCATGTTACACTGATGTAAGCCTGCACCAGATGGCTGTTCAATGGGGCAAGTTAGGTGACAAGTGGGCTCTCGACCTTGATGAAAGTTTGACTACAGGAGAGACCCACCCCGAACAGACCATAAAGCAGCTAGCTAAATAGTTCTAGGTTATCACTAATTATGATACGAGTTGAGAGGTAGCGCCACTGTTTATATCTAAGCCCATCCAGCACTTACTAATTGCTGTGTAGGGGGGCATAGACACGGCCCTGACGAATACCTTAGACACTTGGCTGATTAGAGGCAGAAACATTTTGGCATAATTATTTGTACAGTGACATATACAGGTCATTATACCTAAGTATGCCTCCAGTATTTACCCCTTGGTAATCTTTTAATCAACCAGGGATACCACCACATTAAAGGGTAATTTGGTGGATTATCCCATGGTTCTTTAAAGTAATAAGCTGGACCTAAAGCATTGTTTGAGAGAAGAAATATTGGAATTGGATTTGTAGAGCTCATGGCTACCCAGGGGCGTCCCAGCACTGAGCTCGAAGAGTTAGCTAGGGAACGGATGCGACCTAGGGGAAGATCCAGGTTTTCAGGATCTTCTGGAATTTTGATAGGTTGGTTTCCCTCCACATGTTCAGGAGGAGGGAGTTCCAAAGCTTGGGGGCATTGTACGAAAAAAGACGTCCTCCTGACCGCACATTCTTGATTCTGGGGATGTTTGCCAGAAAGAGGTGATCGGATCTTAGTTTCCTGTTGGCTTTATATGGTTTGATCAAGGTTTTCAGAATTGGGGGGCCCTTGTCCCGGAGAATTTTATGTGTTGTGCAGAGGGATTTAAAATTAATTCTCTCTTGGATTGGGAGCCAGTGTAGTGAGCTTAGGGCAGGCTTGGCGGAGCATCAGGTTTTTTGTGTCTGTTAGCATCCTAGCTGCCGAGTTTTGGACAAGTTGGAGTTTGTTTATGACTGATTTTGGGGCGCCAAGATAGAGGGCGTTAATGTAATCTAGTCTGGAAAGAATGAGACCCTGAATAAGGAGTTTTATGAAGTGGGGGTAGGAGGGGGAGAAGTTTTCGTGTGGTGAGTAGAAGACCAAAGCAGATTCCTGCGGTTTTCCTGGCTTGGGTTTTAAAAGTAAGGTCCTCATCGAGCCAGACAGCTAGGCTTTTTATTTCTTTCTTCGGGGAGGGAGCTTGTCCCATGCAAGTTGGCCACATCAGTTTGGGGGATGATTTAGATTGATTGCCTAGCACTAGGATCTCTGATTTGTCTCCGTTTAGCTTGAGGAGGGATTTGCTCATCCAGCTGGAGATTTCTTTGAGACAGGAGCATAGGTTTTCTGAGGAGCAGTCCGTCTGCTTAAGGGAGACAACAAGTTAGGTATCGTCTGCGTAAGTCACCAGCGTAATGCCAAAAGGGGCAATGATTTCCTCCAGTGGGGACATACACACATTGAAAAGTGTAGGGCTTAATGAAGAGCCCTGAGGCACCCCGCATTGGAGTGGAATAACTCTGGATCGAATATTGCCTTCAGAAACCTGAAAGGTTCTATTTTCTAAGAATGACATGAGTCAGGATATAGGCTGACCCTATTGAGTGAGTCACAGCTCGATCAGAGTATTGAAGGTAAATAAACAACTACTTCTGTTTAAATGGCAGGAGAAATCATACAGACCCTGACCGCTGAAGATGATCGGTAACACACGCTTGATTGTCTGAAGAGAGTGATCTCAAAATGGCATTGTCCTGAGCAACTATTGATATATTTAAAAGACCAAACAGGAGCAATTAAAACTTTGAGTAAGAGTATGATGTTGCTGATAAAATCCACACAATTCAACTCTCATGCTGTAATGAAAAAATTATTAATATCAACAACAAAATTAAACCATAATAATAGTAAAATCAGGAGAGAATAACATTCTTCTTAACATGGCTGCCGAGCAACAAAGAAGAGGGAGGATTCTATTGGACGATTACGATTTATGAGGACTACTTAATTCTGACTGGCTATATTATGGTGTATTGATGGGATTTTTAGTTTCTCTGCATTCATAAATCTTGTAGTTTTTACATGAATGCATTTATTTATTTTATTTATTTAAAGAGCGCAAACAAGACCATTAAGGGGTATCAGAGCGCTGTACAGAATTGTCATCAGCAAATATACCAAAACATAGAGAAAGGTAAGTGAAGTTACAACCTGTGGTAAAACATTCAAGAATAGAGAGTGGTGTGTATGAAAGGAGCCATAGAGCTCTCCGATTAAAACATCATACAGTAGAAAGAACTAAGATGTGCGATGTGCATCAATGAATTGCTTGTTTTCGTCCTCGTTATTTATTAGCTGCTGACAAATAAAGCAAAAGAAGAGACTGCATAATCTGTAGACTCTAGCCCTGACATAGAATCTGCTCCTGGCAAAAGTCGGTTTAGAGAAAAAAATCCTGTTTGAGTGGTAAATGTACCACTTTAAATGAGCCATTGAAGCTCATATCTCTTACAGAATGAGGCAAAAAAGGTAGCTGCGTGTGCAATGTAATGTATCAGTGGTGGCTTTCACTTCAGCATTCCTATGAGGAGTGGGTTTTTGAGGCGCAAAGGGGCGGTTAGACTGCAAGTCGCCCTTAAAGAAATTGACAGTAATGCGCTTTTCACTATCATGTTAAATTAGATTAAAGGCTTTTAATCGCTATCACCACTTTCATAGGAACTCTAAATCAAACTCCATATCTAATGCTATTTGCTAAAGTATTGAAAATGATTGAAATTGTTCTGAAACCTGGCTAACATTGTTATTTCCTGTGCTCTCCCGATACAGCTGTGCACATTTGGTTTTTTAAATGTCCTGATCTAAACTGTGCACCACACTATTAACGAGAACACATCTTTCTGATCCCATTTCACATTCACTCAAAATTTCTTCCTGTCCTTTCTTGTTTATTTAATCAGTGATTAACTAATGACTTGTTTTGTTGTGGATAATGTATGCGTCCCCAATCTGTTTGTGCAGACCAGATGGCATCTTGGGAATTAGACAGACTTTGTTGACATACAATAGCACATTTTCTAGACATTCTCCAAATTTGAAAGAATCTGACAAATCAGTGCCATATAGCTTAATAGTAGTGATTTAATGAACCCTATTTGCCGCTAGATTTTCTCTTAAGCTGACTGGTAAAATCACAAAAATAAAGTACCAGATTCTTCTGTGAGGAGATGTGACTTTCTCTTCTAGTGCTCCTGATTTAGGGCATGATTTAGATTTTGCCAGACAGGTTACTCCATCACAAACGTGATGGATATACTATCCGCCTTATTACAAGTGCATTATTACATCCTATGCCACTTGTACTAAGGTGGGTGGATGGCGTATCCCTCATGCTTGTGATGGAGTGATCGATCCGCAACACTGAAACCAGGTCCTTATGCTACAGCCGGACTCCAAAACATATTTTAAATCACCAGGACCATTTCTCCAAACCCACAGAAACACGCATAACATTCAACAGTGGGACCCATTGCACTGCATACTTACTTTGCTCATTTAATTCAGCTCAGAGATGTGGCCATAAAACCCAGGAGTCTCACTATAACATTGGCGGAGTGTCTAAACCTATTTAACTATTTATTATTTACAACTGCAGTTTAAACATTTTTACCATGGTTTCTTTAATCACCTTTTTATTCATACACACCACCATAATAGCAATGGATCTGCTAGAACGAAAATTAGGCGTAGGAAGAATCAAAGACCAGCTTTTACTTATTCATTTAATCTAATTTTTATTCAAAGCAAACTTTAGTATGTCCGACATTTAGGCATTTATTGTTTCTTTATTCAATAAGAATCCTTAAGTTTATTTTCAAAAATGATCATTTATTTTAAAGCTCAGAAATAGACATTTATTTTAAAGTTCAGTAAAGTTTAGCAAAGAACAGATAGTTCCAGATTCATTCTCCCCTAACATCCCTAGCTAACACCCTCATCTTATCCTAACAAACCTGCAAAGAAAATGAATGTCAGAAAACAAAGTTCTTACGTCCAAGAAATCGATCTTCTGTCCGGCAGCATCTCCAGAGGAAATGGTGATTCTGCAAAAAATAAAGGTTCTTTGTTTAGGACAGTTCGTGGCCTAGGCGCTTCCTTGCATTCGAAACATACGCTAACTTTCCCAGGCTCTGGGCATTACATCGTCCATGCTTAGCACCCATCCTAGGTTCCGGGGAAAGGTGGCCTTGAACTTCCCATACAAACACACTCACTCGCGCTGGCAGAAATTTTAGATGCACATGCGTAGACCAATACTCGCTCGCAGTGACTGAAAGCGGCCATTTTCAGAGTAGGCCTCACAGGCCACATTTTGGAACTATCACAGAAACAAACACAAATTCATGTTAATTTTAGTAATGAAACCCTTCTGTTTACCTCCCACCATTCTAATATTTCCCTATTAGTTATTACCTAGCGAATAAGCCACATAAATGTGTTTTATACTTACATATCCAGCGACCTTTTAGCACAAAATGCTTACAATAAGCACATTAAATTGTATTTGTTTATAATTAAGCTGCGCATTAATTCACATCACAATGACAACATGTATTAATTAATTATTTCACTCCATGCAAGCAAGGTTAATTTCCCCATATGTTTTTCGTGTATGCAAATTACTCTAAGGTTGATTATTCAAGCACATCACACCATTAGTAAATGTAAACGTCATGGAACATTGATTTCACGAGGGGTACACGAAAGTTTGCATTGCCCACCTTGCTCCATCACTTACATGAGAATCCCAGGGGGGCATTAACCAAGAAACATGTGACCTACATTTCTAATACTCCTAGCTCACTTCTACTTTTCAGACATAAGTTAGTAGTGAGCCTGCCATATTACTGGCTAACTTTACCCTGGAATTCCTTAGTAAAACAGGATTACTGCAAGGTAAAAACCCCTAATGCAGTTGACATGAGTTGAGCACAGTCTTCAGCCAGACTATACACCCAACCCTCCACGTATGTTGATACACCAGTCAAGCATGTATGCCCAAGCACTGCAGTGCACTACCTTTGACCATGCACAGGAGGGTTGTGCTGGAGGGCCTTGTCTTTGGACAGATTCTGCGCCTAGCTCCCTCTGCCTTCAGCTGTCTGCTGTAATGGTCACCCACAGGCCTGGCCTTTGGCCAGGTCATGCGTCCATCACTCCTCAAAGGCTTAACCCACATCCTTGTACCTTTTTTCATTTTCACGCGTCATATGTGATTTAATATATGAGGTTATAAGCAATCCATAAAGAGAATGACATTCATGGTTAGGTGGCTAAACTACAACTGATTTTCTTCAGTGGCTTTTGAGTTTTTATCGTTAGTACATGCGTCATTCCAACACCTAACTATAACATCACTTTAACCTTTACCATTTCAATGAATATGTGGAGTTTTGATCCTATTGTGAGTTGGAACACTTTGTATGCAGTGCATTCCAGCTGTGCATGGCCTTTAGCTGTGTGTATCAGAGTTTTGTCATAGGACATGGCCTTCTATGCACAGCAAGGATTGGCCAAAGGGCCAGGCCTAAGGCCAGCGTCAGTGCCCACCCCCAGTGTGCTTTCAACCCCATATACGCATGACCTTGGGTCATGATCGCCAAACCTGCAATGTCTACTGTCTTTTAATTTAAAAAAACAAAAAGTTGTACCAAAGAACTGCCGCAGCACCTTCTGTAAAACAAGTCAGCCCCCAGGGAAGCTTGCACACTCCTGCAGTACTATGGGGTGGATGCTAGGACAGCGAGTCCTTCTGTCATGATCTGGGCTCACCTCCCACTGAGTTTCAAGGGTCAGATTTTTAACCCCCTGATGCAAGAACTACATTCAATGCACAAATATGAGTTAGAAATCCAGTTGGTCTTCGACCCATACACAACCCACTGAGCAGTAATTTGTAGGAAGTGTTTCCGGTCATGATCCATCCCACTAAATGAGTTCAGGGGCAAAGTGGAACTCCAAACATCTCTTTCATAAGTGAATAACCCACTCAAAGTAGCACTACGAATCAGAGTATGAACTTTAATATGTTTATGTCTAAAAGCCAAGTCTAGTGCATAAACTATAAATGATAAAAATGCAGAATAAAAAAATAAATATAGTAATGTGTGAAATGGCTGGCAAAATTAATATGAACATTCCTAACATGGTTAGCAAGTTCCTAGCATATTAACACCATTTCCATACTTCTAAGGCTATAATAAATTTTACCAAAAGCAGAAAGTAATAAGTCTGTAAATTAAGTTTCTTAAGATTGATCACACAGCATACCTACATTCAGTAAAAATAGCTATTTAACTATTCGATATCTCAGCTCTTGCCCAGGAATGATAAGCAGTGCAAGTCTGAAGACCACTGCTTTGCTTTCAGATCAAGCTCTAGACGGAGGTTGCTTGTCATGAAAAACTGACGTGGCCTCTGGCTTGATAGTTATAGCAAGAAGCCCCACCAATAAATCTTCAGATACGTCGGTTTTTATCGATTCAATCTGATCACCAATTTAATCCCATATTTATAAAAATGAATTAAACAAGTTGAATAATTAATAATCAACTAAATTATTAATTATACTTAAAAACGTAATTAATAATTAATTTACTTTCCACCATATGCCTCCACAAACCCCATAACCCTCATCTAGATTTATTTTGCAGATTTAGCATTTCAGGCTCAGGGGTTCTTGAGATTTTGGTGTCTGATAACTAGCACAATATGTGCGCTGCCTAAATAGGGCAAAGATATAAAAAATAATTTCTCCAAATTGGTACATTAGCTAGAGACTAGAAAATTAAGGATTCTATGGGCCTGATTAAGAGTTTGGTGGATGGGTTACTACCTCACACACCTGAAGGATATCACATCCACCTTATTAAAAGTGCACTATATCCTTTGGGCTGAATATCCACCTCATTTTCGATGGGCTATTAGTATTAAGCACTGGTCGCAAAATACTAGCGACGAGTATGGTATTTTGAGACCTGAAATGTGCTTTTAGGTTGGTTTGCAAAATACAGAATTTTAGAGGATCATAATTCAACCTACTGTATGAATAATATTGAGGTAGGTTGCATATTGAGTGGGAGGGTGTCCTGCTTACACCTAAAACAGAGTGTTTGAAGCAGTGCATGCATCCAAGAAACTGGGGGCCTGATAACAACTTTCGCAGTCCAAGGACTGCTGGGCGTCAGCGGTGGTACCACTGCCAACGAATTGGCAGTTTGGCCACCCAAAAATGATGTATGTGGTCCCATTGAAGACTGTGCTCCCGCACCACCAACACCGCTGACACCGCCAGGAATTTCCGTCTGCCAACAGCCGCTCAATAGACCAATGCTGTCGTTGGAGGGCAGATCGTCAGTTTCCCCACCCACCCAATCACGATGCAACATGCCTCTGACATAAATCCTGAAGTGACACAGCCACATCTGAGCTGGTGGAAAGGGAAGTATATAAGGTGAAATCTCACCTGTACTCACCCACACACCTCAGCATGTCCTGTAATGCCATGGATCTGACCCTTAATGTCTTCCTGCTGCTGAGCCTGCTTGATGCCCATGGACACTGTTGTCACTGCAACCCACGGTAAGCCATATACCTACCCATCACCATTGACTCCACAGCAAATAGAATGCGGGCATGGTATTTTGGTGCCTCGACCCAAATATTGCATGTGTGCCCATGCCCCCAATGAATAGGGACGTATGTGCCAAGCACTGCTCCATCATTCTCCCTATTGCCAATTCACGGACACTGCAAAGACACACCTCACTACAATTTACATGTGTACATAACTCAGATTAATGGATCATGTAATGTGCATTGATTGGTATAACAGAACAACAGCACCCCATCAGTACCCCACATAATATTTTCTGTCACACTTTACACTTGCAAGTTCCTGTTGTCATATCAGGGAAGGTATGTGTCATGAAACTGAAATACACCCCATGAAGTATATCAGGGACTACTAATACCATCATCAAGTGCCATGCCTATGTGGCCAATGTGGAAGTGCAAGTCAGAAAGGCAAACACAGCAGGAACAGGATCTGTCTTACATAATCATAAATCATGTGTAAGCCATTAACACTAAAAAGGACACATCTCTAAAACTAATCTGTGTGCTAAGACATGACAATTCAACACCCTTCATGTGTGAATGTAACAAATAACTACCTGGCATACATGAAAAACATGTCAAACCTACATCATAGAGAGAAGAGAAGCTAAATGAAGTACAGATTACCCAAAACAAGTTGAAATTCTTACCATATGAGATCACATCCATATCAATCCCAAGCCATCTTTGAATGCCTCACACACATGCTTCCATTGAACAGTCACCCTTTTCCTTGGACTGGTTCCAAGCCCAGAGTACACTAGCCCCTTCAAATGAATCACCAATCAGGGTGAAACAGACAGAACTGCGGTCACAACTCCCAAAATGCACAATAATATATACTAGTTAGATAAGTAAAGGCAGAACCATGTGTACAAAACCAAAGAAAGGATTTTATTCATCCACTGAATGAAAATGCAAAAAAGGCCTATGGCGTGTTTAAAGTCTTCTGGTTGTGGTCCAGCCAAATGCTGTGCCACAAAACTTGCCCATATGACACTGCTAGGGAACATCCTCCTAACGGGGCATCTAGAAGGCATTCCAGGCACCTCAAACTTTTGAGATGGGGATGGGTGGGATTGGTAAGGGGATCCTACTTGAACATCCCAAAGCGTTCTTCAACTAAACCAGCTTTGGCATCTCTACACTGGCTCCCCATCTGTGAGCGCATTCAGTTTAAGGTATTATGCATAGCCCATTGGGCACTTGCAGGCAAATAATCCTTGGCTAGTCATTCCCTTATCCATCTGCAACGCCCAAATAGAACCCTAAGGTCTGAAAATAAATATTTACTGTCAACACCAAGAATAAAGAGAGCACAAAGTGGTGGCTGCCTCTTTTCTCATAATGTGGCTAAAGGTACACAGTCAAAATATCGAGTTGTAAATATCGACCTACCAAAATATCGTGTCAGAAATTTCGAAGGTAAAGAATATCGATGTCAAGAATATCGTTGGACAGAATATCGACCCAAGGTAAGTAATATCGAAATTATTTATATTAATGTAAGTAATATCGAAGTTAGTAATATCGATAGCATATATATCGATGTCACTAATTTCGATGACACTACTATCGATATTTGTATGATTTTTTTGTTTTTTATTATGTATGTGTTATATGTGTTCCTTAAGTATTTAAAATAAATAATAGTATATGTGTATTAAATTTATATATTAATACATTTATTTATAAGCAAATTAAATGTTTTAGTACCGGAGCGGGTAGTGGGTTTATAGGGGAATAGGGTGGGAAGTAATTTAAGTATGTTTAAATAATTATTAATTATTAGGAGGTATAAGTTGATTTTCATTAATTGGTAATTAATTTTAATTAATTGGAAATTAATTTTAATTAATTGATTAATTGATAAATATGTTTTGTAGCGGGTTGTGGGTTTATAGGGGAATAGGGTGGGAAGTAATTTAATTATGTTTAAATTATTATTAATTAGTAGGAGTTATAAATTAATTTTAATTAATTGCTAATTAATTGTAATTATTTGGAAATTATTTTTAATAAATTGATAAATATGTTCTGTAGTGGGTTGTGGGTTTATAGGGGAATAGGGTGGGAAGTAATTTAATTATTTGTTATGAAATATTACTTAGTAGGAGTTATAAATTAATTTTCATTAATAGCTAAATAATTTTCATTAATTGGAAATAAAATATAAATAATTCATTAATTGATAAATATGTTTTGTAGCGGGTTGTGGGTTTACAGGGGAATAGGGTGGGAAGTAATTTAATTATGTTTTATTATTTAATAATTAGTTGGAATTACAAAATAATTTGAAATAATTGCTAATTATTTATAATTAATTGGTTATTAATTTTAATTCATTGGTAAATAATTTTCATTAATTCATAAATAGATAAATGTGTTCTGCGGGTAGTGGGTTAATAGGGGAATATGGTGGGAAGTAATTTAAATATAATTAAGTAGTAATGTATTGAAATTAATTATTAAATGGTGATTAAATAATATACATTGGTATGTTTTAGTATTTAATTTGGGATAAATATATTTTGATAATCATGTATTTAATAATTATGTATAGGCATTGTGTATGGTTTATATTTATTTAATAGTTTAAATTTTTATTACTAAAACATTTTTTATTTATAAGTATGTTATTTTAACCCCTACGCTTTTCCAACACTTTCCCTACTGTTGCACTGTCTGGAGTGGGAATAGTAATTTTTACCCCTACGCTGTCCAACGCTTTCCCTACTATTGCACTCTCTGGAGTGAGAATAGTAATTTTTAACCGTACGCTATCCTACGCTTTCCCTACTGTTGCAATCTCTGGAGTTGGAATAGTAATTGTTACCCCTACGCTATCCAACTCTTTCCCTACTGTTGCACTCTCTGGAGTGGGAATAGTAATTTTTACTCCTACGCTATCCAACGCTTTCCCTACTGTTGCACTCTCTGGAGTGGGTATAGTAATTTTTACTCCTACGCTATCCAACGCTTTCCCTACTGTTGCACTCTCTGAAGTGGGAATAGTAATTTTGACCCCTACGCTATCCAACGCTTTCCCTACTGTTACACTCTCAGGAGTGGGAATAGTAATTTTTACCCCTACGCTATCCAACGCTTTCCCTACTCTTGCACTCTCTGGAGTGGGAATAGTAATTTTTACCCCTAAGCTATCCAACGCTTTCCCTACTGTTGCACTCTCTGGAGTGGGAATAGTAAATTGTACCCCTACGCTATCCAACGCTTTCCCTACTGTTGCACTCTCTGGAGTTGGAATAGTAATTGTTAACCCCTACGCTATCCAACGCTTTCCCTACTGTTGCACTCTGTGGAGTGGGAATAGTACTTTATACTCCTACGCTATCCAACGCTTTCCCTACTGTTGCACTCTCTGGAGTGGGAATAGTAATTTTTACTCCTACGCTATCCAATGCTTTCCCTACTGTTGCATTCTCTGGAGTGGGAATAGTAATTTTTACCCCTACGCTATCCAAAGCTTTCCCTACTGTTGCACTCTCTGGAGTGGGAATAGTAATTTTTACCCCTATGCTATCCAACGCTTTCCCTACTGTTGCACTCTCTGGAGTGGGAATAGTAATTTTTACCCCTACGCTATCCAACGCTTTGCCTACTGTTGCACTCTCTGGAGTGGGAATAGTAAATTGTACCCCTATGTTATCCTACGCTTTCCCTACTGTTGCACTCTCTGGAGTTGGAATAGTAATTGTTACCCCTACGCTATCCAACACTTTCCCTACTGTTGCACTCTCTGGAGTGGGAATAGTAAATTGTACCCCTACGCTATCCAACGCTTTCCCTACTGTTGCACTCTCTGGAGTGGGAATAGTAATTTTAACCACTACGCTATCCAAAGCTTTCCCTACTGTTGCACTCTCTGGAGTGGGAATAGTAATTGTTACCCCTACGCTATCCAATGCTTTCCCTACTGTTGCACTCTCTGGAGTGGGAATAGTAAATTGTACCCCTACGCTATCCTACACTTTCCCTACTGTTGCACTCTCTGGAGTCGGAATAGTAATTGTTACCCCTACGCTATCCAACGCTTTCCCTACTGTTGCACCCTCTGGAGTGGGAATAGTAAATTGTACCCCTACGCTTTCCAACGCTTTCCCTACTGTTGCACTCTCTGGAGTGGGAATAGTAATTTTAACCCCTACGCTATCCAAAGCTTTCCCTACTGTTGCACTCTCTGGAGTGGGAATAGTAATTTTAACCCCTACGCTATCCAACGCTTTCCCTACTGTTGCACTTTCTGGAGTGGGAATAGTAAATCTTACCCCTACGCTATCCTACGCTTTCCCTACTGTTGCACTCTCTGGAGTTGGAATAGTAATTGTTACCCCTACGCTATCCTACGCTTTCCCTACTGTTGCACTCTCTGGAGTGGGAATAGTAAATTGTACCCCTACGCTATTCAACGCTTTTCCTACTGTTGAACTCTCTGGAGTGGGAATAGTAATTTTAACCCCTACGCTATCCAAAGCTTTCCCTACTGTTGCACTCTCTGGAGTGGGAATAGTAATTTTTACCCCTACGCTATCCAACGTTTTATATAATTAATTGTAAAAATATTAAAAGTATATTTAATTTTGTATGTTTTTTACATTTTATTTATGTTATTGTTTCATGTTTGTAAATGTATTTGTAATTTAGAATATATTTTATTAATTTATAAATTACTAAAATAGTTATTACAACGTATTGTTCAGTACATATATATTATATATTTACTGTATATATTTAAATAATGTTTTATTATTATATATGTATTATTTATTAATTTTAAACATTATTAGATACTTTTAACTATGTAGAATGTATTTATTAGTGTTATTTACTTTATTTTACATTTATATGTTAAAAAAACAATATTTTTAACATCAATATTTTTAACATCTATATTATTTTTTCAATATTTTTGTACTTACCATGTTGTAGATAGGATGTCGATATTCTTTCCCTCAATATTTTTGACTCGATATTCCTATAGGTCGATATTTTGGAGGTCGAAATTGTGTCAGTGATTCGTGGCTAAAATCTGAAACAGTCTGCCTTTGCAGATCGGTGTCCAACCTAACCGCCTTATCTTCAGGAGACAGACTAAAACACTACTCTTTCCTAAATCAATGGGTCACAGCTCAGTGTGTAAGCAGGCATTAGCGCGGGGATGCCTATGGGTAACCAGGCGCTTTAGAAATCCTGTTTTCATTTCATTAAATTTCAATCATTTCATTTCATTTCACTTGATGGGAATGGGGTTTTGAGAGAGGAAGGTGGTTTATGTTTCGGAGGGGTAGTTTGGGAGGTAGAAGGGGTGGAGCGACATTTTGTTGTGCCATGCTTGGAAGTGGAAGGGGTGGATGGATTCTGAGGCTGCAGGGTTGGATTTGGCTGTGGAAGGGGGGGAACAGTCATGGAAGGGGTAGCAGCAGGTTGGGGATGTGTAATGGCAAGGAAGGGTCTGCTGCAAGGAACTTGGCAGTGGGTGTGGGAAGGAGTGGGGACTGAGAGATTGAGGTAGTAGCAATCAATCAGTCAAGGTTTTGTGAAGGGCACTACTCACCCATGAGGGTCTCAAGGCGCTAGAGATGGGAGCAGCTCCGGATCAGTCGCAGCTTCAGATCAGTAGAAGAGCCAGGTCTTGAGGTCCCTCCTGAAGGTTTTCAGGGTTGGGGAGTGTCTGATGTTCACGAGGAGCTCATTCCAGGTCCTGCAGGTGTTGGGTCATGTGTTTGTGACGTGGAGTCCCGACAATGAGTCTGACGGTGGCGTTCTGGATGGTCTGGAGACTGTGTAGTAGAGCTCAGTTGATTCTGGTGTATAATGCGTTGCTGTAGTCCAATCTGCTGGTTATGAGCGCGTGGGTGACTGTCTTTCTGCAGTCGGGGGGATTCATTTAAGGGTCTTGCGGTGAATACGCAGGCAGTTGAAGCTGGTGGACGCGACAGCATTGATCTGGTGGTTCAAGGAGAGGGAGGAGATGAGGATGATGCCGAGGTTTTGTGCGTGGTCCTTAGAGATAGGTGGATTTCTGAGGGCGGGGGCCACCAGGTGTCGTCCCATGCAGATGTGCAGGGTCCGTGGATGAGGACCTCAGTCTTCTCTGAGTTGAGCTTCAAACAGCTGTCTTTCATCCAGGCTGCCACATTCTTCATTCCTTCCTGGAAACAGAGTCTGGTGTCTTTGGGTTTCTTCAGGAGTGAGAGGATGAGCTGGGTGTCATCTAGTAGGATACAATTCTAAGCCTGTGCTGACTCACAATGAAGGTAAGGGGGGCCATGTAAATGTTGAAGAGCATGGACCTGAGCGAAGAACCCTGCGGTACTCTTTTGTCGATCTCAGTGGGTTTGGAGATGAAGGGAGGGAGTCTGATTCTCTGGGTTCTGCCGGCGAGAAAGGATCGGATCCAGTTGAGGGCAGTTCCTTGTATCCCTGAATCTTGAAGTCTGGTTATGAGTGTGAGGTGGGAAACAGTGTCAAAGGCTGCAGAGAGAGCTAGTAGGATGAGAGCTGCTGTGTGACCCTGGTCGCGTAGCATGCGGATGTCATCAGTGGCAGCGAGGAGGGTGGTCTCAGTGCTGTGGTTGCTGCGGAATCCAGACTGGGAGGCGTCAAGGATGGAGTGCTCTTCAATGAAGGTGGTCAGCGAGTCTCTCAGTGACTTTGGCCCCGAAAGGGAGGAGAGAGATGAGCCGGAAGTTTTTGAGGTCAGTTGGGTCAGCCGTAGGTTTCTTGAGGTGTGGTTTCACCTCTGCCCGCTTTTAGTCTCTGGGAAGATGCCAGACAAGTAGGATGCTTTAATGGTTAGTCCAAATTCGGGGGCGATGGCGGCTGCGGCCCTGTACAATATGTGCAGTGGTCAGGGTTCCATTGGAGCTCCTGAGTGGGTTTTCTTCATGGTAGCAATGATGTGTTCAAAGGTGGTGGGATTCCAGGTCATGATGGCTGGCTTATCGGTGGCGTATGGGGGGTGGTGTCCTGTGTCCGTTCGCTGAAATTGTCGTAGAGGTCCTTGATATTCAGATGAAAGTATGAGCAGACTTTGTCACTGAGTTCCTGGGAGGGAGTGATGTCTATGGCTTTGCTGGGCGGTTTAGTGAACTGCTGAATGACAGTGAACTGTTCCTTAGTGTTGGAGGCGTTGGTCTGGACTTTGTCTCTAATGAAGCTTCTGTGGCTTTCAGGTTTCACAAGGGTTTCTCTAGGTGTCTGCAAGAGTGTCTGGCTTCACGTCATTTAGTGGTGAACCAGACGGCCTTCAGAGGGTGTTGTTTGGCGGGGTGGTGGAGGGGTGCAAGTTTGGCGGCGCAGCGGGAGATCCAGTTGTGAAATTCTGTGGCTGCGGAGTTGGTGTCGGTCGTGGCGCTTGGGGGGTCTTGGCAATGAGGAGTTCCTCTGTGACCTTGCTCCTTCATGGCGGTTGCAGTGCGGGCTTGGGTCCGGTGGTGGTGTTGAAGGTGAAATGGACGCAGTGGTGGTCCATCCAGAGGGGCTGGGTGGTGTGGCTGAAACAGATGTTGGTTCCTCCTGCGAAGGTTGGGTTGAGGGTATGTCCGGCTCTGTGTGTGGGAGTGTTTACCAGCTGCTTCAGTCTGAGGTTGTCGAGGTTGTCGAGTAGCATGATGGAATCGGGGTCGTTGCAGTTGTCAAGGTGGAAGTTCAGGTCCTGAGTACAATGTAGTCTGTGGAGAAGATTGCGTGGGGTGTGGCGAGCTCGCCAATGTTGGTTGCAGACTGGGTACGAGGTCCCGGCGGTCGGTAGATGAGTGTGCCCCGTAGCATGTTCCTGGGCTGGTTTAGGTCTGGAAGTTGAGGTGTTCAGTGTTGGAGTGGGGGTTACTTGTGCTGGATGTGGAGAGTCGGAGGGGGGTCTTGTGTGCGATGGTGAGTACTCCTCCTGGGTGGTGGGGGCGGTCCTTTCTCTGGATCTTGTAGCCGTCAGGGATGGCCTTGGCGATGTCGGGCCGGAGATGGCGTTGGTCCAGATTTCTGTAAGGAAGGCGATGTCTGGCGAGAGGGTGTCAATCAGGTCCAAGATCTCTATGCACGGAGCGCACTTTGAGGAGGATGCAAGTCAGGGTCTCGTTGGTGCATGCTCAAGGCGGGCCTTCGGTTGTCATGGGGTTGTTGTCGATGGTGAAGGGTCTGCATGAGAACTGTCCATGGCTGGTGGTTAGTGAGGATCTTGCATAATCTATTTGTCTTCCGGGTTTGAGTGCATGGAGGCTGTTAGAGTCATAGTGGTGGGGCTTGGGATGACCTGGGTTCATGGCGTTAGTCGCGGTCGGATCGCGAACAGTACAGACAGGTTTGCCTTAGGTGGGCCTTCGGCTCACCAGCAGCGCGACCGCACAGGGGGCCACCATTAAGTAGGGGAAGGGGGCGGGACTGGAGGTGGCAAGACGGGAGCGGGGCTGAGAAGGTGGGAGGGGCCTCAGGGGTAGCAGTGGCCGGAAAAGGCTGCCTGTAATTAAACAGAGGGAGACAGATACAATAAACTGAACTGTGCCTAAAATTAAGACTGAGGATTACCTAAAGTAAGAACAGAAAAATGGGTATGAACTGGAAAATTAGTCTCCTAGCAAGTCAGGAGAACACCAGGAGGCGCTGGGTAAATATCGCAGAGGCGACGAACTGCTGGCGTGAACCCAGAAGGGCTCTGGCACTGAGGCAGAGAGGCTCTGCAAGCGGAGCTGCTGTGGAGAGTGCTTGCCAGGACCTGAGGTCTGGAAGTATGTGTGTCTGTTGACTTTGGGACTTTGGGTAGAGGGGCATGAGGGTGACGTGTATGTGGTGGAAGTGTGTGTGTGTGTGTGTCTTGTGATACAGGTGTCCATTGGGTGCATGAGGGCTTGAGTTTGAGTTTCTTGGGTGTATATGTACCTGAAGGTGTATCTGGGGATGTTGCTGCAATTGTAGTGTTGAGTATGGTCGCAGTGACTGCTGATGTGGTAGGTGACTGTTGGTATGTCTTTGGATGTGGGTGTGCATGTGTGTATGGTTATCTGTGTGTTATTTGGGGCTGAGTTGGTGGTGTGAAATTATGTGATGGGTGAGTGGTGGGTGTATGTGGGTGTCTCGCTACTGGGTGCAATGGGAATGGGTGCAGATATGAGTGTGGTAGTGCCTGCAGTATCTGCACCTTTGGATGCATGTCTGATTTTTTGTGTTCTTTGGACTTGTGTGTGGATGTGCTGCTTCGGTCTGTATAGGTGTATATGTGCCTGTGCATGGTAGAAGTTTGAGGATAGGGCCAGAAGTTGGCGGGATGGGAGGCTGTGGTCAGTGAGAAGGCTAGACCTGAAAACATCTCTGTAGGCCAGACCTGGCACTTTGAATATGTTCCAGGTAGGCCACCGCCTGCATGAATTGGAAGGTTTGCCACTGGATGGCATTCAACAGTGCATTCTGACCACAGAGATCTGTCTTAGGAGGTTAATAGCCTCCTCACTGAGTGCAGTAGGGGAGGCAGGGGCTGAGGTGACCTGAAACTAAGGAGACAGGCCCCCTTATAGGGGACCTGGCACGGCCAACTGGGTGAGGCGTAACATGGAGGTTAGAGCTGGAACTTAGGGTAGCGGGACGATGGTGGCAAATGTCCTGCGTCACCCACCACCACTCGGGAGTACCCACTTGAAGCTGACTACGATGATGACGAACTGGAGCTTGCACACTCTGTGGCACTCCTGCCATCCTCTGGCCACTTGGTTACCCTGTGTTGGCAGTGTTGTACCCAGAATCCATGAAGATAGTGAGATAATGTCTTTTCAAACCTCTGGATCAATCTAAGACTGATCTGACCACTCATAGAATGCCTGCTATCATTAATATGTGTGCCTAACATCATTGATGACACACAAGTCATGTATATGAAAAATGGATCATCACACACAATTCAATTCTTTTCAATTTATTTTTATTATGTTTTGGCACTCCGAAGAGGTCCACATAAAACAAGATACATAAATACAAATACACATTCTCTGAGTAAAAAGCGACAGCTACAACATTTTCCACTAAACAAGATAATCAGCAACACACATCTCCACATTTCATCAAAAAATGGCTAAAAAACCTTTAAAAAAGTTAAAAATATTGAAGCAAAACATTTCATTTGGGGGAGAATACAAGGCCTGTAAAAAAGAATTAACATTAAGGATACCCAATTGTAAGCATATTGGTCTTAACCACTTCAACCGAAGTGTATGTAATGCAGGACATATAAACAGTACGTGAGAACGATCCTGAGTAGACATGTTACAAAAATTACAAATGGGTGCGGACCCATACCATTTTGCCAAAAGGATGTTTAAAGGCAGCAAGTCCTGCCTTAAGAGGAACCAAAATCTCCGAACACCATGTGGTAAGTTCCAGGCGACATAGGGTTGAGCAAGCTTCATTGAGTATGTATTGGCAAGGAGGTCACCACCCCTCTTTACTTGTATGGACTTCTTGTCCATCGTGAAGCAGAAATCCCATGAAGCCTGTTTCAAGAGAGATTTTAGCTGGGTAGGAGAGATAGTAAAAAGGGTACTCTCTTCCAATTCAAGAAGTGCCACAGCCTTTCTAAAGTTTTTAACAATTTGAGAGTGCTCTTTTAAATTACCCAATAATTCCCTCTTGATAAGGGATCTCAAAGACCCAGTCTCTCCTCTAGCCAGGCTAGCAACCCATCGGACTAGAGCTGACAGGCCCTGCGCCCAACTACTGCGAAGGCCGAATTCAAGTCTACAGGCGGTCACAGAACAGGCGGAATTAAGAGAAGTCATAGACCTTAACAGTTTTCCTTCTATCGTCTGTAAAAAAAACCCAGTGCTTTAAATCAACCAATTCCATTCCATACAGGAGGGTTGATGGGATTTTTGCCCTAAAGACCTCCAGTAGATAAGCAAAATTTCTTCTCCCTGTGGCGGAGTAGAGGGAGCTCAAACTTTTGCCTTGGGATAGGGCTTTACGGGAATTATTATCGATATGAGGCTTCTCACTCAGATTAGCAGAAATTATTTTTCCTAAAAAGGTATATGTCTTGACCACCTCCAATTTCTGACCACCAACTGACCAACCGAAATTCTCAGATTTAGATTTTTTGTTCCCTGTAATACACATAATTTTGCTTTTTGTGGCATTTATCCTCATGTAGTGGGCCTCTGCAAAAAGATGTAAAGCCTGCAGACGATTGGCCAAACCCTTGGGAGTTAAATCTAGCATAAGGATATCGTCTGCATATAGCAGGCAGGAAATAGAAGATCCCACCACTACTGGGGCTATGCCATCACAAGATGAAAGTGAAGCTGGAAGGTCAGCAATATACAGAGAGAAAAGTATTGGGGCCAGAATATAACCCTGTTTTAATCGATTAATGGAGGGAATAGCCCGCGATAAACCCCTTTCTCCACCTTGTAACACTCGGCACCAGGTGTCCGTGTGTAGAGATCACACCAGATCTAATAGGAGAGGAGGCATACCCAGGTCGAATAGTTTTCTCCACAGCTTGGGACGGTCAGCCTTGTCGAATGCTGTGGAGAAATCAATGAAAGCCGCATACACTCCTCCCCCTCGAACTCTTTTATATTTATCCAATATAACCTGAAGGGCTGTGAGATTATCCAATGTACCATGCCCATTACGGAAGCCAGTTTGTTCAAGGGGTAATATCTGGTTCACTTCAGCCCAATCAGTAATTAGCGATAGGAGACATTTGAAGAAGACTTTTCCAATGGCATCGAGGAGGGCTATCTGGCGATAGTTCATTGGCTTATCCCTCTCGCCCTTCTTGAATAAAGGAACCAATATGCTCCCTTTCCAAGATGAGGGTACAGTTTTACTAATGAAGCAAGATCTAAATAATGGAAAAAGAATCTTGCTCCATGAGACAGGGTCCTGCTTCAATACCGATATGGGAAGTTCATCGGGCCCCATTGCTCCGGAGGAGCGCATGTCCTTAATGGCCATTTCAATGATTTTTTCCGAGGGGGAGTCAATAGGAAACTCATCTTCTTTAGTAGTCCCCTTACATTCTACCCCTACGCTATTCCCAGCATACAAGTTAGAGAGGAAGGTAACCCATGATGATTCAGCAATGGGAATGCGGAGGGGGCTAACTCTCACTCCAAAACCCTCACCAATGAGTGACCAGAATTGTCTAACTTTACCATGAACAGCGGCCTCCCGTAGACTTATTCAGAGTGAGTCTTCTTTTTCTTTTTTAAGTTTCTTCCTAATTCTGCTTCTCCTTCTTTTTAACAGGGATATTTTATTATTTGTTTCAATGGACCTACGCAAAAATTGCTCCCGCACTAATTTATTTATTTCCTTATTTAAAAGGGTAATCGGTCTAGAAACATAAATCCTTTTTACTGAAGAACTAGGCCTTTTGGCTACCAAGATGAAATTTTTCATAAAATTCTCAAAGTGGATCAATTCGGTACCCTGCCAATCTTTCAACTCAAGTATTGTTTTAGCTAGAATACACTCCAGGCCCTTCTGGCCTTAAAATTCCAAAAGCATCTTCCAAAGTCCTTAAGAAAGTTAACTATATCACTATTAAGGGACCATGGATCGGAATTAGGAGGATGTAATGAAAGGCTTATAGTAATCACGTTGTGGTCGCTAAATGATGTTGGAGAGACCACCAGATCATTCACTAGAGAGAAAATACTATAGTCGGTGATTACATAGTCCAGAATTGACTCACCTTGAGAGGATCTATGAGTATACTTTGCAGGGAAATCAGAAGGAAGCCTACCGTTCACTATTATCCCCTCCGCCGCTGAAAGTTCTTCCAGCAACATGCTTCCCTCTCTTATTAGTTTTAATTTTATTGAGAAAGAGGGATTGGGGAATAAGATAGGCTTCTTCTTTAAATTTGTTTCTGAAGAACTCTAGACTAGAGTTAGAAACTTTACAATTAAAATCACCTACTAACAACACATAGGGGGGATGTTCTAACTCTTTAATCTGTTTGATATATAAGAAGATTTGCTTCAATAAGATGTTAAAACATTCATCGGGGGGATGTAAGCGTTTATTATTACCAGAGAATTATTAGTTCCCATGCTGGTTAAACTACAGAGAGTTATCGCCTGAAAAAGGTTACTTGGATCAACATAATGGGTGAAGTTCCACTTTAGTCTATTGGACAGAAGGCAGGCCATTCCCCCTTTTGCATGCCCTTTCTTCGAAGGAGAGGCCATTGCCTCAAGGACAAAATAATCTCTCCCTACACACAATCTACTAGCACACCAAGTCTCTTGGATGCAAATCACATTAGCGTTCAGAGAGAACAAATACTGTAATTTCTCGGGACTATTATTTATCCCGGCGGCATTCCAAGAGAGAACTTTCAAATTACTGCTAAAGATGTTGGAAAAGTTTAGGGTTGTTTGTAGATTTACTAGACAAAGCACCGGGCAGCCAATTCCACTGCTGGTTATCTTCTATTGGGAGGCAATTCTGAAATAACGGGGCAGGCATTACATGCGTCACCAGACGTGTGCTTTTCGAAACCCATATCTTTAAATCATTAAAAGAGGGAGGGGGACCATCTTGATCAGTGTCCTGCTGAGAGAATCTATTATGAGGGAAGTTGTGTCTTCCAGGAGACAAAACAGGCAAGACATCAATTCCCCTACACTGGAAATTCTCAGCCTGTTGCAATATAAGATTTACTATAAGTTTGGAGTAAAACTTCACCCTGACATAAGGCGCAGCAACTGTTCCTGATATAGAGACTAAATCAATATCGTTTGATTGTATTAGTTTTAAACTCTCTATGTCTTTAAAACATTTGAATAACCATGCTCTATTTAGAGGCAGATCGAAATCAAATAACGATAGAAAATCCACAGTCAATGTATCTACAAAAGCTTCTGGTACTTTTATAGGCAAGTGATGAGGCCATACAACGCCATCACCTGTGGCATGAAAGGCAGGGGCAGAAGGATTAAGAGCCACAGATGCAATGGGAACTGCCCTTGTCAGCCCTACTTCGGGGAAAGGGATCGTCAATCCTCCTACATCTAATGGAGGACCTTCCACGGGGGGGATAGAGCAATTGGAAGAGATTTTAATACCTGATGCAGAGGGATTCAAATCATTCGGAGGATGAATGACAGCTTCCTGACTCAAGGACCCATTCACAGATTCTCCAGAGATAGGATCATTTGTATCAGGGACTTGGGAATCCTCAAAAATTATTTGTCTCTGCCTTTTCTTCCTGTATCTGCGGATTGGTTTTCTCTTTTTTCCTTTATTCTTTCTGTGTTTTCCAGATTTTACTTCCCCCCCCCCCCCCCCCCCTATCCCCTTGATTTCAGGCATAAAAATTGGGAATAGCTCTTTTTCAGATTTTGGAGCGGTAATATCAATACTTTCTTCTTCAATCTCAATTTCAAGGACAGAATTCCTTACACAATTAAGTGCAAAAAGTGTGGGTACTAAAGATGGCTCATTTTTAAGACTAGCCACAGGTTTATTTTGAACTGAATTAACATTTCCAGCTGGATGATCGCTACTCGTCTCAGGCTCATGGAATCCAGCCTTAGGATCTAGGTCAGGAACCTTTTCGGGAAGCTTTAACAATAAAACGTTTAATATCTGAGTCACAGATTCCAAAATACAATCAGAGCTTCCCATGAATTTGCCCAATAACAATAAAATAGATGCCAGCAAATGTTCTAATGCAATAAGGGATTCTGAAATCGGTTTTTCAGATTTATCAAAGCCTGGGGGGCCAATGGGATCAATGCCAGATATATTAAGCAGTGGGCTCTTTGAGATGTTATACTGTGAGGAAATGTCTTGTGATTTTAAGGAGGGGGTACTGCTATAGAGCAAAAGACCAGACGGAGTAGCACCCATCAGGGACTTAATCGCTTCGGGTGAATTCAGGGTACCATCAGCTAAGTATCGACCACAAAGCTCCAGGTCAATACTCGACAAATGAGAGTCCCCCTTACCGTTCACCTTTGGCAGTAAACCTCCTATGGAAACATTAGATATAAGCATTTTATGGTTTACAGACACATTATTTTGTTGCCCACCCTCAGAATTGGGAGCAGAATATTTAATGTCACCAGTCATTTCAGGGGGCACTGGGCAGGGCTCCTCAGTAATCGGTGAGCCCGAATGTTCTTCATTCACAGAAAGAGGGACCTTCTTAACCACCGTAAGGGCTGTGCCAGATGGAGAAGCAATGTCAACGGCTTTGTTGCATCATGTAACATTTCCTTATCCTTGGGTTTTTCCCTCAATTGCAGCAGCTGGCATTGGCCTTTTAATAACAAATTATTGGCATCCCTGTTTCTAAGGGAGTTGGATCTTGTCTTCATGCAAGACCTTCCCCCCAATAATCTCCCCGAACGTAACTTTTTAGCCGTCATACTTAAGCGTGGGGAGCAGGGGAGATCGTAACCCCGATGAGAGTAGTTAATCTCAGGTAATCAATAAAAGAATGAATGTATGGAGATAAGTAACGATGAGTACCAGGTCAGAAAAAAATGTCTATACCGTCATATTCCAACACAACATATATAATACAGAACAAACAATAATTTCTATATAAATGTAAATAAAAAGGCCCAGCCCAGCCTACTTCAGCCACTGAGGGCCACAGAGGGCCCGCCCTTTGCCCGGGCTTCGCTCCGCGCTTCGTCCCGCGCGCGTCACGCGTACGCGGGAAATATGCTGTTTATATACTTGATTAGCTGAGGGCGTGTCAACAGGGAGAATGGGTCAGGTGTAAGCTATCGGCCTCGCAGGGACTCCTGGATAATCGAGTCCCTGGAGTACTCACACGCCCCCACAGAGGAAGTCTATGAAGCGGGACGCGCAGAGCGGGTCCGGCGAACTGTGGAGGTATGCGCCATGCAAATCCAGGCAGGAGATAACACTGCTCGTGTCACCAGTTTTCAGCAGGCACAGGTATGCAAAGAAACAACCCTGCCAGCAACAGGCGTGGCACAGCAAGCACCAACCAGGAAGCCTTCAAGCGCCTGCAAGCGCCCTGCTGCACCTCTGCTCCTGTTCAAAATCCAAACCTCAAGGCAGCCCAGCTCTCCCCCCCAGCTCTGCCCTCACTTATAGTGTTTCTTTATTGGTCCAAGATTAGGTTCCCTTGTTGATTCCCTTCTTGGAAGTAATTGTTGGCAATTTTTCCTGGAGTGTGAGTGGAAGTGGAAGCAGCACCGCAATCTACTGCGAGCCGAGCCCCACAGCACCCACACCTTCACCCTCAGGCACCCTCAAGAATCCAGGAATCCTATCCCGCTGCTCACAAAATGCCAGCAAAGACGCTAATCCAGCTGCCCACAAAAGGCCGCCAAAGACGCCAGACAAAAACGGGAGGCAGCCGCCGGCACCCTCCGCAGAAAAGAAGCCAAGGCAGAAGCAGGAACCAGCCACAGGGAGGATGCTAAAGTTGCCGAGGGGCTGAGGCGCAGGAGTCAGCCGCTCAGCAGCAGCAGTCACGTGATCCACACCAGAAAGCTGCACCCGCGCACCTTCCCTCTCCGTCTGTCCGTCTAACCGTGCCCAGTCCTCAGGCTGTATCGGGCAGCTCCGGAGCCCCGAGCTGAGGCGACCTGAAGCGATAACCCGGGAGAGGCCGGGGGGGGGGGCAGGCCAAGGGCTGGTAGCGGCGTGACAAAGCTCTCTCCCGCAGCTCTCTGCAGCTCCGCTCACCGCTTGCTACTCGCTTGACTCCACGTCCTGCTTCCTCCGCTGATGCAAAACACGGACTGGATTGACACGGCAATTCTGTCTCAATGCTCTCCTATGAGCCATCACATAAGTGTGAGTTTAGCTCTTATGTATACTATTTACCCAACTATTTGACATTAGCATCTCATTTTCAAAATATTGATCAGGGCAGGAGTCACATACCCACCATTGCATACCAAGTCATAGCAGTGGTAAAATATCACCTTTGGAAGTAGCACAGTTAACTCTGAAAATAAAGTCAGTGATCTAAACATGCATATGTCTAAATGTGACTCAGACATCAAGCTAACAATGCAGTCACATCATGTTGAACACATAACATGCAGCCAAACATGGAGGCACAAATAGGGAGTGAACCAGTGCTCTGACAAGAGCAATGTGATGATACTTAAGCAGCTTAACACTGGAAAGTGGTGTGCAGTCACTACATCTAACAGCACATAACACACAGTAATAAATGACCATCAATCGTCACACAATGTAGGCATTTTGCCCGTCTGGTCCAATGGCCAGTAGGGACATTCCACAACATCAGAACAATCCTTCCTTGAGTCAAACATGTGACAGCCCAAGTCTGGTTCAAGGATAGGTCATTTAACATTGCTGTGTACCAGATCAATTCCGCTAATAGGCAAAACACATCATCATTCACCAACCACCTTGCCTACACATTTGAGACCAACAATTTTGGTTTGGACTTTGGGTCATCCTCAGCTTAGATGGTGACATGAATGCTTGTAACTCAAACCTTTGGTTAGAACACTTGTGCAACTCTGGTAATGACTTACCCCCTTGTTGCAGCTATTGGGCCCGCAACTGCCCATTCAAGGCCAGGATAGGCCACCGCTTGGACGCATGCCATTATGGGGGTCAGGGTTCGTTGTGCGCCCACACATATTGGGAGGGCAGTCCCAGCTGGACCTCTGGGATATTCTGGGTCTAGCATTTCAGGTCCTACCACCTCTTGCCGCAAAGGATGCAACACCACTTGTACACCCCCATGGACTACACCTTCTTCGAAATGGTCTTCCACATATCCACCTTCTGATGTGTATTAACCTGTATAGAAACAAGAGAGGAAGCAAGCATAAACCCACTGTAAGGTCATGTGTATCAGCTTTGTAGTCACACATTTGTATTATATCCGCCACAAGAGTGAACACACCACATGGTTGACTTATACATGCTGAGATGCATAAACACACCAATACACATTTTCCCAATTAAATGATTATTATCAAAATCTCTCTTATGTCCCAAAAGCACCTATGTAGAGCCACTAACATGAAGTAGAATACGGCCCGCCACATGCACTGAGATGTGAGCAATAATGATACCTTGTTGTGACCTTGTGATCTTGATAAGGCTGCACAACTTTGTAGTACATTGGACATCGACTTGTAAAGGTAGAAACATTTACTTGAGGCCTACAGTCCAAAGAGACTGATTTCAGCGTATACACCACAGTGTTACAGTGATCACACGATGACTGACCTGAAATGTGAGTCAGTGAGAGTATGCTCACCAGGGTAGAGTGGAAATGTCTAACCATTCATGCAACATGTCAGTACAGCTTATGGGGTATGTGTGGTATGTATTGGCCCCATATGACACCTTTAATCATGTGTGGGACTTACACAGTGAGGTAATTGACATACCATAGTAAGACCACCATGTTCAAGTAGAGAGTATGGTAGTAACTGTTTCCCCTAACCAACAGCTCACCGTACCTGAGCAAAGATGTGGAATGTGAGTCATCATGGCCCTGGACTGTCCAAGCATTTACATTTGCACATTGTAAAGAAAGTACTGGTGGAAATGAGCCGGTGTACGTTCAGTTAAACACTTTGTATACCATTTCCACTTGACAGGCCTATCAACGCAAGGTATAAACTCTATTAATATGTAATAGTACGCCCATGTGAGGACTGGCAGAGGCATTGTTGATGCTCACATCTCAATTAGTGTACTCTTATTCTGACCCTGATCTACAGGGACATGACCTTTGGTGGCATATGTTGTACTGCTACAGAGACACAGCCCCAGCCTGGTCCATGGTTGTGACTGGACACAGCTTATTGCTAGGCCATTGTCACTGCAGAGTCAGCATACAGATGCCACATGTGCAGCACGTTACCAACATGCCCCAATCGCAGAGGCTCAATGTGGCCAACAAATGATTAAAGTCAAAGCTGGGTGGGTGGGACCATGAGGGGCTCTGTGGCCTATAGCTATCTCCTACACAACTATCTTGAGATGTCAAATTTGGGCAGAGCAATGAGTGGGCTAAGAAACATTGCTTATATCATCCTTATCTACTCCACAGTGCACATACAGTCCTAATGCTGCTAAGATTCTGAATCCTGAACCTGGATTGGCTATTAACATTTTCGGGGTTCAAACAATATGACATGTACCATCAAATGTGGGAATGCGTAGCTGGCTACACACACACAACAGCGACTCGAGGCCTTGTCACAATCATCACAACACATTGTTGATGTCACATGCACTATGATCAGTACCCAACCGCCAGTTACATGTTTTTGTGATATTGGCAGCAATATCCAATGATACCACATATTTGAAAATCATGTGTATCTACAGAACATTGTAGCCTGTATGGATGGTAATGTTTGAGTCACACAAGATTATAATCAGTATCAATTACTCACCTGCTCCTCTGATGAGCCATAAAGCTTGCCATACCAGGGGAGGACCTCATTCGCCAGGGTCTAAAGTTCTTCTGGAATGAAGTCAGTGGCACTCTCAACCTTTTGGTCTGGTATGATTGTTCCCAGATGTGGCAAACAGCAGCAGAAGTTGAGGAGGTGTTGATCGTAGCAGTGTCTGTAGGCAAGTGAGCAATTTCCCAAATTCTGGCTTACATGTACGCTGCATATGAGGTATTCTGCCGCAACGGACACAGCCATTGGCCCTCTACTGTCACCATCAACAGTGTTAGCCTGTGACTTAGTCCATCAAAGACAGAACTACCCATTGCGTGGTTGAGTTCCACCAGCACCACTCAGTCCGATTATCCCAACAGCGAGGTTAGGCAGCCACCATTGTCGCATTGAGATAAGGTTTGTATTTTTTAAAATGTTAATGCATCATTCACACCCCTATGTAAGGGTAACATGCGTAAATGGCTTGTGAAGCATAGCCATGCAAAATGCATGGATATTTTGGGTTTGTGTGTCGTGCTACAGGGCATAATCCTACTATTATAGTGGTGCAGTCTCTACCGCGGATGACAATATTGTGCATAATTTTTTATTTTTTTTAAATAAGGGTTGCAGATATCACCTTTGTGAGGCAATATTTGCACATCAGTGCCCAGGAGACATGTAAAGGGCATAATGGGAAGTTAATATGTATGTGGACCATATGTGATATATGTGGATCTAATTGTGAACCTTAATGTCTTGAGGCATAATGTATTTTGGAAAATAGTTGTACCTATGTTACAGTGGATACTGTTACCATTGTACTGATCTGTTGTTACACCACACATAGGTACCCTGGAAGAGTGAGAAAGAGGCATCCTCCACTGTACCCCCCATTTCCAGACCTGCAAACCATGGAAGAGAGGAATGTGATTAAAAAGATGTTCATGGAAAGGCAAACCGTCCTACAATTATTTAATCTGTTGGAGCCTTATCTCCTGCTTCACAACACAAATCCCCATTTTTTCACACCAATAGTCAAACCAATGGCAGCACTGCATTTCTTTGGCAGCGGTCCCTTATGTTACAAAGTGACAATTTCAGGTGGAATGTCTCAATCGATGTTCAGTAACCTGCTAGATGTTGTTACAGCTTTGATGAAACACATAGACACCTACATAAAGTTCTCCAGACTGCAGGTTTGTATTGAATAGCTCGCATATCTCATGTGAGTGGATCCATTGATGGCACCCATATTGACTTGATACCACCACACAACAATGAACAGGCCTCCGAAATCGGCAAGCACTGCCATTCAATAAATAGGCAAGTTCTCTGCCATGCCGATTTGTACATCTCAAACATCAGTGCCTGGTTCCTAGGAACAGCACATGACTCCTTTGTGCTGCGGAACAGCACCATACCCCAGCTGATGTCACAACTCCAATTAGAGAGGGCCTGGCTTGTTGGTAAGTATGAGCTATCCTAACTCTGTATGGGAAATGTCAAGGTGTATCATCACAAACTGGTAGAATAATTATGACACTTATGTCTGACTTTCATCTAGATGACTCAGCGTATCCCAACAGACCATGGTTCTTGGCACTACTGATTAATCCGACAACGCCAGGAGAAGTTCACTTCAATGAGGCTCATGAAAGAACATGAGAGCCAGTGGTACAGGCTTTCTGGCTCCTGAAGGCCAGAATCTGATGTCTGAACAAGACAGGGGGAACAGCCCCCTGCTCTCCTGGGAAATTATGTCAGATCACCGTGGCCTGAAGCATGCTGCACAACCTTGCAGTGCAACATAACATCCCAGTCATTAGGGATGATGATGACCATGCAGAGCCACGGGTGAGGAACATGTAATGCCAAAAAGAGAGGATTGTGGTAAAGAAGAAGTAGGGGACTTGCATCAGGATCAGATCAACAACTTCTTTTCCTGAGTGTAAGTGTATCTTAACATGTCATATTTAGGACTGGTACACCACCTCTTGGGATGGGGAAACAACCTTTATAACACAACTTTTACAACGCATTACCATTACAATGAAACTTTTACAATGCAACATCCATTACATCGCATGCCAGTACAACACAACCATTACAACGCATGACACTACAACGCATACCACTACAACGCATGTCATTACAGAGCAGTCATTACAACACATACCATTACAAAGCATACCATCACAACGCATAGTACCCTTACACTATCCAACACTTCCCCTACTGTTGCACCCCATGGAGTTAGAATAGTAATTTCTACCCCTACACTTTCCAACACTTCCCTACTGTTGCACCCCCTGGAGTTAGAATAGTAATTTTTACCCCTACACTATCCAATACTTACCATACATGCACTGTAATGGTATACGTTGTAATGGAATGCGTTGTAAAGATAGTTTTTAAAAATTTGTTGTAATAGCATGTGTTGTAATGGAATGCGTTGTGATGAATGTTGCATTGTAAAAAATGCGTTGTTAAGGTATGCATTGTAAAAGTATGCGTGGTAACGTCAAACATCCCTTGTGATGAAGTGAGAAGTATGTTCAATTGAAATGTGAGGATGAGCATACTTGGATGAGTAGTGGTCTAAGGTGATTAGGCTCAAGATTGAGACACATAGTATCTTGGTTCCTGTTGCATAGATAACCTTGTTTTGTAGGGCATGACTGTATTCTACCAATGCTGCCTATGTGAATTGTTGTATGTGTATGTTTGTAAACTTATATATATATGCATTTTCCTGTTCTAGGTACCTTCACCACAGCATCTTCATTTGGACATATCATAGTTGTGACATCTTCGGGCCTATGTTGCTGTTTGGACATACAAGGGGCACATGGCTTGTTCCTGGAACTGACAGACACAAACTTTGGGTGTACAAATGCAGTAGCAAGACAGCTTACACAGTTATGGCGTGTGAGTTCAGAGTTATGTAATGGACTGGTTCCATGTTGTGTGTTGGTCTTAATACAATATGTGTAGCATCATGGACTCCAAACACATGTGGCAGAGTAGCATTCCCAAGAAATTTCCCTTTTACATTGGGTAACTCCTCACGTCTGGGGAACAGGACCGGCTGTTGCTTTATCAGTTAAAGGAACCCAAGAGTAATCCTAGCACACAATTGGACCTTGTTTGCGAAATGACGCCAGTATAGAGCCATTGTAGTGTAATGATGAATTGGAAAACAAATGTAATACTGCTATCTGTTTGACTATAGGTGTGACACATGATTGGTCTGTGTTGTTAGTCAGGCTTGCAGGGAGCAGGTATTTGCATTGATCAATGATGGATAGCCTAATTGCCTGAACATTTTCAAACCTATCCCTTTCTTCCATGTATGTTACATCTGTGAATAAACATTTTGTTTACTAGCACAAATTGTGTGCGTAATTCCTTCATTTGTCATTCAGTGACATCATGACAGCCAATTTAGTTTTTGATGGGAGGAAGAGGGTGTTTTAGGCCACATTGGAATGGATATTTTGGTGGCACATGGTTGTGCACCTATGGCAAACATTGTGTACATGCTAAATTGACATACCTCCCCAAGCACGTGTTGGTAGACTTGTAATGCTTAGATGGAGATACAATAAAGTTTTGCTAGATGAGAAATTTAGCAGATAAGTTAATGAGATTTGTGAAAAGTGTTTTTATTGTTAGTGATCAATGAAAAATAAACAATGGGTGAATGATCCGTGCAAAGAAACAATGAATGAGTCAGTCATGGTGGATGAAATACTTTTTGTAGATGGCATATTGTTTGGAGTCCAATGTCCAACAAACTCCAGGCATGAGGAAGGGAAATGGGTCTTGGAATAGTCCACAAAGCCATTGGTAGACAGGCACTGGGAGGAATTAGGAATGGGTTCTCTTGCTGGTGGTGGTATTATCCTGGCCAGCCGAAGGGGCTGGATATTGTTTGGATGCCCCGGCCCCAGTTAGGCAGGGCAGGGGGCATCCACAGGTGCAGTGACTGAGGTGTTGACTGGTGTTAGTCCCTCTGGCAGTGCCTCCTTTCAGTGGCTGCTGCTGATGTAGAGGGCCCTGATGGTGGGGCATCGCATGAATATGTGGATCAGGGTGGAAAAGCCCTTGCCAGAATGGTGTTTATGTCCACCAATACCACGATGAGGTTGGCCAAGTTGGAATTGAGGTCCGCCAACTCAGTGTGTTGGTCCCTCTGCACCTGTTTCATCTCCCTGATCTCAGTCAGTATCTGGTCCATCTTGTCTTGGGACTGATGGTATGCTTACACGGTGTGGTCAATGTCAGACTGGGTAATGGGGTCCCCAGTGGCCTCTCTCTACTGACCCACAGATAGCCTTCTACAACACCGGGTCTGACATACCTATGTCCTTGACACAGTTTGGGGTGCTGCACTGGTTCCTGGCTCTTCATTTGCATGGGAGGTGACGGGCCCCTCCTGAGCCAGGACTGTGTGGCACAAGATGTGCGAGTCTGTGCCAGGGGAACAGTATACGGTGGAAATTGGTGGCTGGGTACTTGCAGGGGGAGGTTAGTGGTGTTGAGCCGGTGAGTCTCACAGTGTGGGTCTGGCCAGTCTGAATTTATGGACCAGCACTGTCGTCCACATTAAGATGTCCAGCGCTGTCCTCATCATTGTTGGCATGCTCCTGGGGTGCAGGAGGGCTCCTCAGTTTCAGAAGTGTGTTCACCTGTTAGGAGCGACTAACCTGCTGGTAAAAGGAGAACATTGTTATTGGTAAAGGTGTGATATTTACCTCCAAATCTTGTCGCACAGTTAGTAAGACCTAGAATTTCAGCGTTCACAGACAATTTTTTATTCCTTAGACATGTATTTCTGATAAGCAGCTCATAGCATTTCCTGGGTTGTGTTCTGTTTGGTTATGACATATACATCACATTGACAATACATTATATCCAACACAGTTGAGATGTGTTATGTGAAATGGAACATTCCAAGGCCCATCAGGTTACAAGACAGTAGATGAAACAACTTGTTTATGTCTTTACGAATACTGATTATTTGAGCAGTGCAGAGATCCATCACTCCATGGCCCTGGAAGGCTAAGTTATTTGTGTTACTTTTGACATTGTGCACAATCATCACAGTTTAATCTTGTTTTGGCAGACTGACAAAGTGCATCATGGTAGTTGTAGTCACGTTAAAAATCCATAGAGTCTACAATATCTTGCTGCATACTGTGACACACCTGTAGACGTTGTTATGTTGGGTTGGGCATAGCTTGACATTGGGGCAGATTAAATTCCTTGGGGGTTATTGTCCTTTGCAATACACTTACAGGCATCATGGCATGGTGTGGAGGTTGTTACAATATGCCCTACATGCAACACAAAACAATCATGCATTATAATTTACCTCTCTGATACTGATACTTTGCTGATTGTTAGTTTAAGGACATGTTTGCTACACACATTGTTTTAGAGCTGGTGTGTGAGCAAACAGGGGGATGAACTTTTGTGTGAGTTTGTGACGTATCACCCACTCCCCCAGCTGTTCCATGCATGCCTTTAGTGTGGTGGATGGCCAAGGCTTTCTCCTCCCAGGGTAGATACTACACAGGTGTACTCTGAGGGCCACCACCAGTTTTCTGGGCCTCCAGGTGCTGCCTGGAGGATAGGTTTTGCACCCTGGCCTTGAGGTTGTGCCACCATTTCCTAATAGCCCCTTGTTTGTGTGGGATTGTGCCTAACACATTGGCTTTGAGGATGATTCTGTCCCACGTTTACCTTTTCCTTTTGTGGGGAGATGTTGGACTTGTGCCCTAAACAATTGTGGTTCTACTCTGAGGATTTCATCCACCATGATAGGCAGCTCTTGCTCAAAAATCTTGGGAATTTGGTTTGAGGCATAATGAAAGGGTAGAGGGAGTAACACTACAAAAAATAAATGAACAGACACCCAGAAGAAAATAGTGATGGAGCATGGAAGGAACAATTGAGGTTAATGACAAGTGAGCTAACTGACAAAAATATAAAGAACATTTTTAAACAGGCTTCTCTCAGCCTATTGGACCTCTAACTGTGCCATTGAGCTAGGGAGTGGAAAATATCATGGTTTAGAATCGTGTTCTTTTTATAGTGTGCTATTCATGTATCCTTAATTGGTCTGGCTACACCAGGAGAGTTGTATTTCTGTCCTTCCAATAGCCACCATTCTATTGCTTTGCTTAGCGCCAGCTGCAAATGTTTTCCACCATTGGAGAACCACTGCTAGGGGACTGCCAGTACTGCTATATCCTTGTAATTCGGTGGGTGCAAGACCACCATATGGACACCATCAGCATACTGTTCACATGAATTGAGGACCGCCGATGCATTGGTGGTTAGTACTTCACCATGGTGGTCTGCAGCTCACACTCCATTCATCATAGTACAGCAGCTGCAAGACCACGGTCACGGCGGTTCAGCAGGGAGACCGCCAAAGTCATAATCGGGCCCTACTTTGTTAGCTTTCTATATTCAATACTGAGTTTTTATTTATTTGAGTTTCATATAGCGCTGGCTAGACCCGGAGGTATCAGAGCGCTTTATATAAGGTTCCACAATTATATCAGTTACAAGTTACTTGAAGAATACTTGAAGCATAGAAGACGAGATAAATGGAGTTTAGAAGGGAACAGGGTAGGGTACAGGGGTAGGAGGGAAATAGGATGGAGCGACGAAGGAGAGTCTGCCCAAATTCTGGCTGGGTGGCGGCCGAGGGGAAAGTCCACAGCCCATCTGAGAAAAGATTTTCATTTTTTTATTTACATTGACAGTAAGGTTTTTGCTAATATTCCCCGGGAACTATAATTATCATAGGTTTGCTATGGGATCTCAAACAGTTGAAATGAATATACAATTATTTTCTGCTTCTTGTATAGTTTGTATCCCTTTTATCAGATTATATGAACTGGTTGATGGACATTATATGGAAACTGGAGTGTTATGAGATCATTTTTCATCAGTGTGAGTTTCACTGGTTAAGCAGAGTACTCCTAGCTAACTCCTGAAATTCAGGTGTAAACCAGGATTGTAACAGAAGTTAGTCACAGCATATTGCCTATGAATCAGACTCCTAATGTCCATCTCCAAAAAGGAAGTTGGTTCTGACTTAAAAAAATCTCTTGCTGTTTCGCTCTCTGGTGCATATTCTCAAGGAGCTATCACTGAGTTTACAGCACTTTATCGCAGCCAAAGTTGCGTTAAAGTTACCACTCAGCCCATAGCACCAGTTTACCTGCGACAGCAGCCGCAAAAACACATAGCCACAGATGCCCACGGCAACTTTCGCTAATGAGATGCAGATTAGGCGTTCTCGTGCCAAAAGTCACAACAACACCACTCCACATTCCTAGTGACCAGCCTGATCGGCGATAAGAACTCAAAACCTGCAATAAGACGTGTTAGCAGAAGGAAACTAACACTTGCTCTGACTTGGTGCAAAGTCGGACCAGAGCCTGCACCACAAACGGGAACCAAAGCCAGAGCCACACCTGAAGAACCACACATGCCATGAGGCCACCAAACCTGCATGCCGAACACCCAAGAGGGCCACAACACCCACCAACACCATCCCCATGAACCCTGCTCCCCGGTCCCCCCAGACATGCCGCATCAACTACACGGAATCATGTACCAAATATTCCGCCTGAAGTCGCACAATCACATCTGGTTACATGCATGTGTCAACACAAAAATGAGCATCACACATTCACCTTCTAGCAGCAAATTAAAATGTATTAAAACCAAAATAGAACAGAAATGAAGTCACATGGCGGCACCCCTCGGGGAACTCCGTAGGTCACACTCTGCAAGACAAAAATCATGATGAAAAGGTGTGTCCTACACACATAAAGGGACAGAGAGAGAGCAAAGGAGAGAGAGAGAGGGAGAGAGAGAGAGATAGACGGACAGAGTGGGGGAGAGAGAGATAGACGGACAGAGTGGGGTAGAGAGAGATAGACAGACAGAGTGGGGGAGAGAGAGAGACGGACAGAGTGGGGGAGAGAGAGATAGTTGGACAGAGAGGGGGAGAGAGGCACAGATTACAGAAGAGAGGGAGAGAGAGTTCCAACGCTGGGCACCCAGGCCACACTGCACACCTGCTGTCACTGGTGTGTCTCCCACCACGTGCCGGTACATAGTGCAGTTCACCAGGTCCCACATCTGAAACAGATCCATCATCCGAAACAGAGTCCAAATACATGAATAGCACAGTGCATACATTTGCACACATCATCCCCTGTCTGCTCCTGCGCACCCAGGTAGCTGCACCCAGCCCCTCCCGCTGCCCAGCAGTGCATGCCCACCCCTGCACACCCAGGCTTCACTGCGCACCTTCCCCCGCTGGCATGTAGAAAACAGGGCCCACTACATGCCGCTGCAAGCCACAAGGCCAGGGCCTGCTGGCATGGCACCCTCAACATTATACAGTCCCACTCTGCAGGCCACCGGGACTCATATTTGGTGCTGGCTCTTGATTTATCCAAGGAAGAGGAGATACCAGTGCACCCAGCATCATCGCAGGCTGCACACCTACTCAGCCTCACAGAGTGCCACTAACTCTGTGATCCTGGAGGCGACACCATGTGGCGGTAGGCCCACGCTGCCCGCTGTCTCAGGCCTACACTGTGGTCCAGTAGGACACACAAAACCTGAGCCATCCGGACGGCCAGGACGGGGCATCATCGCAAGCTGCACACCCACTCAGCACTTAAGGTGCCCCTACCTCAGTGCACTGAAGGTCACCGTCCCTTGGCGACGGGCATGTGCCGGCCTCAGTGCATCCGGTGCCACCAAGTCTGTGCCCCGCTAATCAGGGACCCTCTATGATTGGGTATCATGGTGCTGACACCATCATGTCACCTCTGGACCTGCTGGATGTAATGTCGCAGCCCCCTGGTCCCCCATGCCTACAAGCACACCACACAGATACACCCAGAGAGAGGTTGGAAATGGCATCATGCACGTGCTGCTGGCCCTTTTCATTGGCAGGGTCTCATGTCCTCTGACGCGTGTGCTGGATGGGTGTGGTGTGGGTGTATACCAGCCATGTGGCTGTGGCATGCTGACAACTAGACCTGTGAGTAACAGTTTGCCACATTGAAGTCCTGAGACATGTAGCGTTGTTGTCCCCCCCTGGAGTGTAAGCGTAGTGGGCTGACCTGTTATATGCCAGTCCAGCGTGAGGGTTTGAATGATGACCCCAGGGCTCTGGGCATGGTTCCGTACAAGGCTGGACAAGGAAGTAACTATTGTGTCTGTCACTGTTGTTGCGTCGGCGCCACCCGGACAACATTCGGAAATGTGTCACCTGGTGACCCAAGCCTAATGAAATGAGCCACATGGACGTAGGGGGAATTCACTGACTCTACATTCATCAATACTACCAAACATTAAAGACCAGTGACATGACACACATGTGTTGTTATGAATGTTTAATGCACATTCAGCGGATTGTGGCTTCTGGAGCAATACAGGGCCTTGCAAACCCCACTTTAAATTGTTGGCCCGTGGAGGGCCAGCCAGAGTCCTTCAGGGTCTAAAGGAAGAGGAGGAGTTCAGACCGCAGTCTGTTTGCTCTGTCATTGGCAATCAAACAGAATTTGGCAGTCCATTGCGAGGTACTAGGTGAGTGTTGCAGAGTTTATCGGAGGAAAGTGGAAAGTGATGATGTAGAGGGCAGAACCAAGCTGAAACCGGCCATATGGCGGCGATGCATGCTACTGCATCCTTCTTACCACTTTGGGCCTTTCATCCACCTCTTCATCCTCTGCTGGGCCATGTGCCTCACATGTGGGTGGTGCTGTCCTTTCTCCAGCACTGTGTGGAAGTGACACCTCAGGGGCCCTAAGGGTAATGTCTGCCGCACTGTGTGGCACTGAAACTTCAGGGTGCGGAGATGTGGTGGTAGCAGCAGCATGCATCAGCGCCAGGGCTTGTGGCAGAAATGCCATGAGGATGGTTTTGAGGTCATTGAAGAACCCAGTTACCACTCGCTGGTGCGCCGCCGTGGGAGTCGCTCTTTCCACATTAGCCCGCTCCATGGTCTCCATGAGCCTCCGCATGTTTCCCACCTCCCGGGAGAGCTCGATGGAGCCACTCTGACTAGTCATTCATCCTTGTCTCTGAGTCAGGACTCTGGCGGTGTCAGCCATGGTTTGTTGGAGCACATGGAGCAGACTGTGGGTGTCCATTAGGGACTGTGAGTGGTCCCTGATGGGACTTAGACACCCATGTATGGCATCTAGTTTATCTGCCATGCAGTCAAAGTCCACCCGCACCTGTTCAACCAGCAGCTCCTGGCATCCCAACACATGTCATTGGAAGGCCATGTGTTCCTCATGGGGTTCCTTGGAGACAGCCGTGGTGGTGGGTGCTGCCTGCTGTGTGCTCTGTGCAGGGGGTGGTGTGCCCTCCTTGCAGCAGGGCTGCCCTGCTCCTGTAGCTGAGCTGCTGAGCCTGTCAAGGAACTCTTGGAGGGCTTCGGGTTCGAAGCTGTGGTGGTCCTCTTCATCATCAGAGAAGAGAGGTTTGGGCTGCCTGCAGGTGGTGTTGATTGTCCCTCTGCAATGTGAAGGGGAGATGCAGTTTAACAATGTGTGTTGTCACATTGTACATGTTTACATACAGACTGCATGACTATGTACATCGTGGCAGTTTGGGCGGAGCTGCCTATTTGATGGAGGAAAGGGGACATTTCGACAAAAGACGTGTGTGTTTGCACTTGTACATAGTCATCTCACAATGTACAAGTGCAATGCTATTTGTGATTGGCCAGTGTCTACACCCAGTCGGCACCAGGTGTGTCCTGTATTTTGTTGTGGACGTGTTGCAGTTTGTGCCACATTGTTGTCAGTGTGCTGTGTTATGCATGTAATGTGTGTGTGTTGCATTTCGAGGTGATGCCCCTGCTGCTCTGTATTGCTGCCCCTTTTCCTTTTTCTGCAATGTGCCTTTGTCTACTGTGCTTATACAGTGCAGATAGGTTGCACACTTGTGTACATTGGTCTTGTGGTGGGAGTTGGGTTCTGGGGCATGGTTGGTCCGAAGATGTGCTCAGCTCAATTTTGCATGTGTGCCATTGTGCCCATCTCCCTCAGCCCACCATCCCTCCATCCCCCAGTCTCTGGTCATTACTCCCCCTGTTCCTGTTGTATCCGGTCATGTTGAGCAGTGTCAGGTCCCCCGACTCCAGTCACTGTCTCCCCACTGATGACTGTGGACACCATTTCCTCCATCTCGTCCGGATCCACCTGTGGGCAGGACTGCCACCTCCATTCTGCATTGCTGCCTTCCTGTTGGCCTGTTTCAGCTTGATTTTGCCCTTGACGTCATTCCAGCGCCTCTTGACCTGGTCCATTGTCCTCTTCAGCACTCCCATTGCATTCAACTTGTCCACAATGGACTGCCATATTCCATATATGGTTGCCAATGACACTGTGGAGGTGACGAACAGTTGTTGATGGTGTTTGACCATCTCCATTATCAGGATCCTGTTTTCCTGCAGACTGAAGTGCTTCTTCCTACTCTTCGTCTCCTTGGTCTTCCCTGACCCCGAGGTCCCAGGCAGGTCCTCCAGTGGGCTTGTGGGATTCTGGTTCTCCACCGTACTTGCTCCAGCACCATCCATTGTGCTTCGCTGTTGTTTGACATTTTTTTTTCAACTTATATGGTGATTGTTCCTGCCTGACGCATGTGATTTGCAGGCCTGTAGCTAGTTTTTGCTGATTTCAGTATCGCGATTGGCCTCATCGCAGATTTTTTTGCATTCGCATTTTGCATTTGTGTGGGGTTGATTTTAACGCGGTCATTTGCCGCGTTATCTGAGACTATTGCATGGTACTGCCGTGTTGAGAATGCTTGGTTAACACGGCATAATTTTCCTGCGATAGACTGCGATGTTGGAAGTAACTTTTGCGATGGTGATCACACGTTCTTTAGAATTTGCCCCAATTACCCTTTTCTTCATGAGAAGCATAACTAAAACCTCGGGCAGCCTCCTTATAACAGAGCTACTGTGTCAGTGACTCTGGATCTGATGCTAGAAGAAATGGCTGGCGTTTACTCTTGTAATATTCATGGTTTACTCCTAAACTCCAGGAATAAGTCAAGAGTACTAGAAGAGTGAGTAACAACTATTCATAGCAAACTCTTGGTCAATCAGGTACAATTTTTATGAGATTTTCTCCAAATTGACATTTGAGAAAATGGTTCACTAGTAAAAAAACATTCAAAGTCAAAGATTGGCCTACCGTTAATACGTCAGGCTGTGCTGAGAAGTTATATTTTCACTAGTGAGTTTTATAATGCTCTTTTTTAGACTCCAATATATCTACCTTTCCGAGTTTGATTATTTTGACATTTGTTTTTATTAATTTTACTTTATTTTCATACTGGTAGTACAAATTACGCACATTACGCTCATAAAATGATGGTCGTGCTGATCTGTGAACGCTTGGTGAATGTACTGCATTGTATTTAAAAAATATTTCAACAAAATCATTATATTTAAAACACATTTAAAATAAATAGAGCCTGCGCACCTAGAAACATAATGAACACATCAATCTTTTGTTTCATTTTATATTCAAAGGAAAACAAGAGTTGCGTTTTCAATCATACAGCTAGTTCTCTGCAGTTCTCTGCAGTTGATTTACGAATTCACAAATCAGGAAAGAAGATGTATTTTGGTGATTGGAACTTTTATAATGAGATGCATCTGTAAATGTAACAAACATGCATTAAATCCAGACACACTTTTTCAAAAACATTAAAAACATCGTAACTCAATGTCTAGATAATAAGATAATATTTTGACAAAGATTCAAACATGAAATGAGAAGGAACCAAGATCAACCAAATCACTTTAGGTTTGTTTATTTTATCTTTTAACGTATTGACCCTGGTACACTTCACATGCAAAATGTATGCACTCGACAAATGTATTACAGGTTCCGGGGCCTCATTTATGAGGCTGTGCGTCACTTTTACGCCGCTGGTGCGTCACTTTTTGTGACGCACCAGTGGCGTAAAAAATGCGCCTTGCTGCGCAGTATTTACAAAGTGACGCATCTAGGTAGATGTGTCACTTTGTAAACCCCTGGCCACATTATACCTGCCAGGTATAATGTATGCAAGGGGGGCGTATTGACGCAAGAAAGGTCGTAGAAGTGACGCAGTGAAATGTATGAGATTTCACTGCGCCACTTCTAGGACTACGTTGCGTCAAAATCTTGTGCCTGCCTCACAGCAGATATAAGACTGACGCAGGGCCTTTCACCTGGGGCTTGCCCCATGTGAAAGGACGCATTGCTGGAGTTGCGTCACTTTTGTGACACACTCCAGCAATGCGTCACATTTGCTCTTACAGATACGTCAGAAATACTGACGTATCTGTAAGTCCTTGCACAATGATGCGTCATATTGTAAATATGAAGCATCATTGGGGTCGCAAGGAGGGCGCAATGAAAAGTGACGCATCGCTGTTTTCTCGCAGTGATGCGTAACTTTTCATAAATGAGGCCCCAGGACTTTTTTCGATTATTCTGTTTTGTAGTTGCATACCCGGTATGCTTGTTAAAGATATAAGGGGCCTAGGCTGCTGTCATGTGGGTAACTAATTAACTTCTGAACATCACTTATTTATTTAGAGTTTTGTATAGTGTGGACAAGACCCTTATGGGTGTCAGGGCGCTTTCAAGGAAAAATAAAAGAAGAATAATACTAACGGTGGGCGGTGTACAAACATGGTGTATATGTCATGGGGGGGCGTGGCTTGAGCGCCGAGGGTAATGGCGGCGTGAGCCCGGAGCTCCGCGCCTCTTCCCCACAAGAATCCTGCTACAGGGGCTGTGGAGCCCGCGTGTGCCCCGGCGCCGACTGATGGCCCGGCGGTGACTGCTCGGGAGAGATTTGGGCAGCCGGCGGCGTCGCAGACCCGTGAACGGCCGCCGATCTCGGCGGCCTCTGGAGCGGCGGAGAGGAAGGCGCCGAGCAAGATGGCGACCGCGGCGATGCCTTAGGAGGCGGCGGACTGCCAGGAGAGCGCACTGCCGGCAGGCGAAGTGGAGGCGCGATCGCCGGCAGCGACTGACCCCACACGGCGAGGATAGCTCCCCGGCGACCGGCTGTGGTGTGCGGAACCATCGGATGTGGGCGGGGCGGACGAGGACTCACACCGGCCCCTTGCCGTGCACTCGAGAACCGGAGCCCGACCCGGCCCCAGGCACCGACCGACCCAGCAGGTGAGCGGGGGGCCGCCCAGAGACTAGTGGGGACCGGTGTACGCGACAGCGCATCCTGGGCCCCCCTCGCCCTCGCAGCGGCGGCACGCACAGCCTGTGGGGACGTGCGGGAGAGCCCCACGAGGCGGAGAGGAGCCTTTGGCGTCCGGCCCACCAGGCCGCCTCAGGGGGGAAGTGAACGGAACCCCGCAGCTCCCAGAGGCCGGACAACACGTAGGGCCGCCCAGTGAGGAGACTAGTGGGATCCGGAGCACGCGACAGCGCATCCTGGGCCCCCCTCGCCCCCGCAGCAGCGGCACACACATCCTGTGGGGACGAACGGAAGGGCCCCACGAGGCGGAGAAGGCCTTTGGCGTCCGGCCCACCAAGCCGTCTCAGGGGGGGAAGTGACCGGTACCCCACAGCTCCCAGGGCCGGACAGCACGGAGGAAGCACTCACTGAGGCGCAGGGGAAGGACAGCGAGGCCCCGAGGCGCTCAGGGGAGGTCCACGAGACGTGGAGAGCGAGAGCGACGAGCCGTCACCGGAGCAATCAGGGGTGATCCACGAGACGAGGAAAGCGTGAGCGACGGGCTGACCACGATGGGGAAGCCGAGGACCAAGGCGGAGGAGGCGGCGACATCGAACGCAGCGGAGGGGGGCCCCGCGGAGCAGACAGATCTGCAGCGGCTGCAAGACCGAATACTGGACGCCATTACGGCCACCAGGGATGCGCTCCATAACGACATAGCGCAGGTGGCGTCGGGGCTGGGCCTACTCCGGGCGGATCATGACAAACTGAAAGACAGGGTTAAAGAGGCTGAGGTGGTGCTCGGGGGCATGGCGCCGGCCCACAAGGCGATGGAGAGCAAGCTGACGGAGGCCTTGGACCGCATAAGCACCCTAGAGAGGCGGGCGGAGGACGCCGAAAATAGAAATCGGCGCAGCAACATACGGGTCGTAGGAGTGCCGGAGACGGAGGGGACAGGTGACATGATTGCCTACATGGAGGAATGGCTGAAGACGGTGGTGGCGCCGGAAGGTCTTTCGCCATTCTTCACGCTGGAGCGGGCCCATAGGGTCCCCTCAGGGCCACCCAAGCCCGGGCTCCCACCCAGACCGATCATAGCTAAGTTGCTACACCACAAGGACAGAGATCTGCTCCTGCGGAGGGCTCGTGAGGATGGCCCCTTCCAAATCGCAAACAGTAGAGTCACACTCTTTCCAGACTTCACCTTCGATACGCAGAAACATCGAGCCTCCTTCCTCACGATCAAAAGGGAATTGCGGACCGAAGGGATTCCCTACTCCTTGCTTTTCCCGACCAGGCTGCGAGTAGTAGTGGACGACAAGGCGATCTTCTTCGCGACTTCGGCGGAAGCTTGGGACTGGTGGGAGACCTACAAGGCCGGGACTGACGGCGCCAGGGTGAGAGAAGAGCGAGAGAAAGAGCGGGAACGTTCACCCAAGAGGCTACGAAAATCGAAGAGACTCTGGAAACGGGGTCGTGGGCAGATGGGCCCATCGGCCTCTCAAACTGAGGCGGAACGACAGGCGGCGCTGCTAGAGGTGGGGAAGCTCGCCCGGGCAGAAGGTCCCGGATCTAGAGGGGCCACAGACTCGGACACGCATGTATCGGCCTCTGGATCGGAGTCGGACTTGTCGGGGATGCACCGCACGGAGGGGCCGCTGGTGACACCGCAGACGGCGGACGAGATCCTCAACATATGAACTACTGTCGTTGTGGAATGGGTAATGTTTGCAGATACGGGGGGGGGGGGAGCGCTGCCTCCGCACATGGTAGGGGGCCGGGGCACATGGCGGAGCTCAGGGCACAAGGACCATGAGGAATTGGGGAGGGAGTGTGGAGATGGGCGGCGCAGCCTCACTCTGGACGAGGCCGTGGTCCGTAGGCCCTTAAGGCACCCACAGCTACGGCTGTGTAGTTGAGACCTGGGTCATCAGGTGCGGGAGTTTGGATGGGATCTGGTATTTCGGTATTGGGACCTGTTCTGGGGGAGGGGGGGGATCCACAGTTGGGGATTGTTTGCATTTTTCTTTCTTTTCTTTGTTAGTGTTGACCCTGGGTACGCCATGGGCAGGACTGTTGGGGAATGTTGTTTCTTGCAGAGGGGGCACCATCACCGCCAACGGGCAAGACCTGGAGGGGGGGTTTCGACCAGATCACTGGGATAATGGCTAATGTCAATGGTTTGACGTGTATTACCTGGAATGTCCGGGGCCTGCACACTATGCAACGCAGACACAAAGTGCATGCCTATTTGGTACGGAGGGGGGTACACATAGCGCTGCTGCAGGAGACGCATCTCACAAAGCGGGAGGGGGAGGCCCTACACAGGAGATGGCGGGGACAGGTTTACCACACCACCTATTCGGCCTATGCGCGAGGGGTGCTCATATGGATAAGGGCAGGCACGCCTTTTCATCTCACACGACAATGGGTTGACCAGGAAGGGAGATATGTGGTGGTGGAGGGAAAGCTCGAAGGCAGGGATGTAGTACTGGCTAGCATCTATGCCCCAAACACGGACCAATTAGCTTTCCTAGCTTCACTATCGGGGACGCTGGCCCACTCCCTTGCGGGCCCGGTCCTGCTGGGGGGTGACTTTAACTCCATTGCCGACCCTTTGCTGGACAGGTCTCACCCCCCCCTTCGTGACTCCCCGGTTCACAGGCTCTCCAGGGGTAGGAGGGATTGGCAGGAGAGCTGGGGACTCGTAGACATTTGGAGAGGGCAACACCCGACTGATCGGGATTACTCATTCTTCTCAGGCCTCCATGACTTGCATGTCCGTTTGGACACCATACTTTGCTCCCGGGAAGTGCTACCAAGCGTCACGGGATCGGAGTACCTGTCGAGGACAATATCGGACCACAACCCGCTCCTGGTCCGACTGGCGTGGGTGGCGGAAAAACCCAGGGTTCCGCTCTGGAAACTGCGGCCTGAGACACTGGAGGACCCCCTCTTCGGGGAGGCCCTAGCGGAAGGCGTGACCTCGTACTTCGTGGAGAATGTAGGGACAGCAACATCAAGGGCAACGGAGTGGGATGCCTTCAAGGTAGTGGTGAGGGGTATCTGTATCAGAGACTATGTGGGAGTGCGGAGGGTACTGTTGAGCGATTTGGCGAAGGCGGATGCTGGACTGAGGGAGGCGGAGAGGAGGCGGCCTGGCCGGCCGGAACTGCAGGAATCTCTCTGTTTGGCCAGAGAGGCGGTGGCCATCGAGGTGGAGAGGCTGCGGGCCTTTGATTATAAGCGCTATGTGTTACGTTCCCACGTCGAGGGCGATAAGGTGGGCACCCTCCTGGCGTGGCTCTCGAACCCCTCCAGGCGGTGCGCTCCCATACTCCAGCTGCGAGATATGATGGGCGTGATACAGCAAACTCAACTAGGCATAGTCAACGTTTTCCAGACATATTACGAGGGCCTGTATAAGAGTGCCCCGGGAGACAGGGCGGGCCTAGTGGACCCCTTCCTGGCTGATTTGCCCCTAGCCCGGATAGAGGATGAGCAGGCGAAGGACTTGGGGGCAGACATTGACGTGGGGGAGATACGGTCAGCGGTTAGGCGCATGGCGAGGAACAAATCACCGGGGATAGACGGACTCCCCATAGAATTCTATAACAGATATCTAGACATACTGGCTCCGCGACTCCTGACTGTATATAAGGAGGCCAAGGCGACGGGTCGGCTACCGCAGTCGATGAGGGAGGCATTAGTGGTCCCGCTGCTGAAGCCCGGCAGAGAGAGTGACAACCCTGCGTCGTATAGACCGCTCTCTATGCTCACCGCAGACTATAAAATCCTGAGTTCCATTCTAGCGGCGAGACTCCTGCCTCACATGGCGGGGCTTGTGCATGACGACCAAAACGGTTTCATACCGAAACGTAACACCACGGCTAATATCAGACGGCTTATCCGTATTATGGACGGGCTGACCGAGGGGACGGGAACGGAGCTGGTCTTATCGGTCGATATCGAAAAGGCCTTCGACAGCCTCGAGTGGGACTACCTCTACGCTGTCATGGAGCGTTTCGGCCTAGGAGCTGGCTATATCCACTGGACTAAGGTCCTTTACGCGGAAGCAATTGCGAGAGTAAGAGTAGGGCCGGCGGTATCCCTCCGATACCCGGTGGAGCGGGGCACTCGACAGGGCTGTTCCCTATCACCACTCCTTTTTGCGCTAGCTATTGAGCCGCTAGCGGCTGCGGCCCGAACGGGACGGCACACCCGCGGAGTACGGACCCGTGATGGACACCATTTCATCTCGCTATATGCAGATGACCTGTTACTATTCCTCTGCGACGGCGGTGATGACCTGCGGAGGGCGGAAGCTCTACTTGAGGGCTTCGGAAAGATGTCAGGCCTGAGGGTCAACTGGCCCAAGACAAGCTTGTTCCCGCTGCTGGAGGGCGCCGCCCAGCCGCAACACCAGTCGGAGGCGACTTGGAACCCTACCTGCATGAAATACCTGGGGGTCCACATCTACCATAAGCCGGAAGACCTACTTGAGGGCAACCTAGGACGATGTGTGCGCGGACTGAAGGGCTGTATGTCCTTCTGGTCCACACTACCAATATCGGTAGCGGGCCGGATTTCCCTGCTAAAGATGGTAGTCCTGCCGAGATTACTGTACTATTTTAGGACGCTCCCAATCTGGATACCGGGCTCCTTCTTCAAGCTCCTTAAATCTCAGATCACATCGTTTATTTGGGGAGCTGGACGATGCAGAGTAGCGCTGGCCACGCTTACTCGCCCGAAAGACGAGGGGGGTTTAGCGGTACCAGACTTTGAGCTCTATTACCTAGCGGCCCAATTACAGGTCTTCACGCAGGAGGTAGCGAGGGTATTTCGGGGCCCCGAGGACGAAAGTTCACGGGGAACGCCCAGGCACGTCCTGGCGTACATAACCCTCCAGCAGCGGCTGGACAATCGGGACTTGTCGCTGGAACAGCGCACGTACCGGCAATGCTGGAACCGGACCCAGAGGAGAGCGGGTACCCAACGCCCTTACGCGCCTGAGATACCACTGGCCATGCTGACGGCACTGCCACACGGTGGCGACTGGTCGAGCCTGCAGGAATGGGAGGAAGCGGGGTTGCAGGTAGTTGGGGACCTCTTTGAAAGTGGGGTACTGCTCCCGTTCCAGGAGTTGATGGACCGCTTCGGTATCCCGAGAGGGGGATTTCTGCTGCACGCAGCGGTTACCAGGGCGATGCACACCCATTGGGGCACGGGGCTTGGGGAACCCGAGACGGCAGCGGCGTGCCAGTACACCATGATGGCGGCGGGCACGATTAAGGCAGTCACATGCTTGTACAGTCGAATGATTAGGGAGAATATCCCTCCTCTCACATCCCTGAAAACCAAATGGGAGGCGGATCTGAATAGGGACATTCCAGACACGACCTGGGCACAACTCGTCCGCAGGGCTCGCAACAGCACAAGGAACGCCAGGTTCCAGCTGATCCACTACTATGTATTGCACATGGCGTACATGACCCCAGGTAGGATCAGGCGGTATTTCGGCGATGACACAGCAACCTGCCCCCGGTGCCCGGAGGAGGGGGCTGGGTTAGTACACATGCTATGGGCGTGCCCGGCCCTACGGGACTTTTGGCAGGAAGTGGGGGAGGTACTGAATGAGGTGACTGAACGATCGATAGAGTACGGACCGGCAGAATGTCTTTTGCACTGGTTTCCCCATACCCCCAAAAATAAGCTCACGAGTAAGTTCATCGACATGGGGCTGATGGTAGCTAAGAGGGAAATCACCAAGAATTGGAAGGCGAGGACGGGGCCTACTCCACGGAGGTGGCGGCTGGAGTTTCTGAAATGGGCCACGGCTGATAGCACACATAGATACCAACTTGCGCGCAGGACCCCTAACCAGACAGCGGCTGACACTGCGACCGCATGGGAAGTAATGGTGCAGGCACTCAGGGACAGCGAGGCTGACGCAGAGGAGGAGATGCCCGGGGTGGGGGGCACGGAGGAAGCGAGTTGAGGCCCCAGGTACGGCGGGAACAGGGAGAGCATGAAGCTAGCAACCCAATGATAGTATCAGCAGGGTCTCAGGCGGGTGATGGTGTGCGGGGTGGGATGGGGGGGGGGAGTTCATGGTTTAGCGCAGGGGAGGGGAGTTGGGGACTAGCGCGTAGTTTGGTAGGAATGTAAAAGTAGGCACACACTTAATCCGGACACTAACCACTCCTCTATATGAAACGTCGGGCATGGACGGGCAGAGACTTTGACGCCGCCCGACCCCCGGGTTGTGGGCCGGACGGCTGTGTACTGATTGAAGGAATGTACTATATATCTGCTGATATTTATGGTGCTACTGCAATATGTGTATTGGCCTGTACAGGTGTGTCTACAATAAAAATTATTTAAAAAAAAAAAAAAAAAAATGGTGTATATGTCATGAAGAACAATATTTACATGAGCAAAGGGTGAGAGGAGAGATAAGAACACATAGTCAAACATAAGAACTAGACTGAGCAAAGTCCAATAGGTGACAGAAATGTGTGAAAATGGCTGAGAGACACAAGAAAAAACAGCATTGATCTCGGGGGTACCGATGAAGGCATGACAATCAAACAGGCAGGAAAGAGTCGCTCATCAGACGAGAGGAAAATGTTCTCAGTGTGAGAGGAATTTGTTGGATAGTAGAATTTTTACTTCTTTCCTGAAGAGCGATGTGGATGGGTTGTTCCTGATCTTAGGAGGGATAGATTTCCAGATTTTGGTGGTAATTCCGGAGAAGGATCCTTTGTAGATTTTCTTTTTGTTGAATTTTTGTGACTTAAGTAGTAAGGAGCTTGTGCTTTTGGAAAATCTGTTTCCACCCGTTTGGGTCAGTTTTTATGTCAGGTAGGTTGGGGTATTGTGATGCAGCAAAGGTCTTTTGATCATGAACGGTGACCCTTATTTAGAGTTATGTACACAGGGTAATCGGCGTCAACACCCTGTCCACAAAAATATTGGAAAAACTGCACAATTACGAGCCTAACAAACTGTTATGTTTTCGCTTGTAAATTCTCCTCTGGCTCAGCAGATGGAAACCTTTGACTAATGGCATATGGAATTGAGGGGCATATTATCAAGGGGGTTTATCTCTGCTTTTTTGGCTTTAAAAGCCAAGAAAGCGGAGATAAAATTATCTCCCTATTACCTAGCTGTCGTTAACACCAGCTAGCGACAGCTAGTAGGAAATAGCGACGATCTTGGGCCCCACTTTGCATGTCAGAGAAATTTATCACTAATGACATGCAAAGTGGGCGTGCCAAGATGTTAGTGACTGGAAACAGTCGCTAACATCGCTATCTCCTATTACCAACTTTTGGAGATATTCGCGCTAAGTGCGAATATCTCCAAAAGCTAACACCTGCCCTGAGCAGTTCTTAGCCATGTTATCCAATGGGAGGTGGATAACATGGCTAAGACCATTAGCTCTGTAATGCCTGAATATCGCTGACTTTTCAGCGATATTCATGCATTGCGGCCGATTTTTATCGCATTTGCAATAAACCTTGGTAATACCAAGGTTTATCTGCGATAAAAATTGCCGCAGGTCGGCGATACATTTTTGTCTCTAACCAAGCAATAGCGATAATTATCGCTATTGCTTTTTAATATGCCCCCTAGTGCCTTTGGTCAATGCACGCGAAAAGAACAAATTATGGATGGAATGTTGAAAAAATCAAACATTCACTCCCAGTTGCTGATCTGGTTTTAATCTATCATTGTTTTGCTCACAACTCCACCCCAGTTTGGGCCCAACCATATGCAAATCATTCTTGATCCAGCTCCCCATGGGAACAGAACTGCCAGGTCAGCTCATCCATGGACCGGAAACAAGCATTTTGGTACCGGTTTTGGGGTATCACCCCTCATCAACTAGGTTAGCTTGAATCCAGTGGCATAGAGAGTATGGGACCACGTCTGGACATACCCTTCCCACTTAGGTGAACAAAAGCAAAAAAGAAAAATTGATGGATGGAATGCCGAACAAATATATCATAACATTCACTCCCAGTCATAGATCTGGGTTTTAAACCATTGTTTTTTGCTCACCACACCACCTCAGTTTGGACCCAGCCATATGCAAATCAGTCTTGATCCTGCTCCCTATGGGAATAATCCAGCAGGAACTGCTAGACCAGCTCCTCCCAGGACAGGAAACAAGCATCCTGGAACTGGTTTCAGGCTATCACCCCATAATCCGTCAGACTAGCTTGAATACAGTGGCACAGTGAGCATGGACCCACATCTGTGCATACCCTTCTAACTTAGGGCTACAAAAGCAAAAAGGATAAATGATGGATGGAAAGCGGAACAAATCAAACATTTACCCCTGGTAACAGATCTGGGTTTAATCCATCATTCTTTTCTCACCACGCCACTCTAGTTTGGACCCAGACACTTGCAAATCAGTCTTGACCCTGCTCCCCTTGGGAACAGTCCAGCTCAAACTGCCAGGCCAGGTCCTCCCGGCTAAGCCATGCTAACTTGAATCCAGTGGTACAGTAAGCACAGGAATCAGTACACATCATTACATGCTATACATTGAGTATGCATGTTCCAAATACATTTTTTCATGTTTGTCACGGCCAGAGAAAGGCCTTTGCAGTGTATGATTTGAACATTCCTAAAGAACTCTTGGTTTGCTGCTTTTGTTCAAATTCATGAGCGACCACATTAAACATGGTAGCTGATCATCAAATCTACAGTGCTTTCTAAGGCACTGCTATGGCAGTGCCTCCTCTAAAACCACAACAATCTCGACCAACAGGTGTAGACCTATAATACAGATTGTGTGTCTTCCACAGGTGAAGCTCAGTAGATTTATGTTCTGGCCTTTGGAACCACACTTTAAGCATGGCAAAATGGTTCTAACGCTAACATTTTTAACTATAAAGCTCTGTTTTGAAATGTGTTGATAATTGTTTTAATGGATGCGGAACAGTGTTACAATACCCAGAATGCAATAGTTTATAAAACAGTGTCTGGACTGTGAATATAGTAAGTTAATTGGAGAGAGGTGGTCACTTCACAAAGAATTTCCCTTTTGTCATTATATACAGGGGCGGGTGGTGTTAAAGGTTGGGATGGGCCTAGCCCTGCCACATTGGGGAGGCAACAAAATGGGGGAAAGAAACACAGAGCAGCTAGCAATAAATAGTGTTTGCTTCTCAGTGACTAAGATCTGTAAATATGTGGGGGGTTTTAGGAGGTGGCTGAGGATAGCCCTGCACATGTACTAATTGGGCTCAATTTTTCTCGTCCTGGAGCCATAAGTCAGGGCAGTGATTACACACTGGTGGGCACTGTGTGTGGTACTGCTAGGAATAGATTTTTACTTTGGGTGTTATTCACATTGCCCGGGGCACTGTCAGAAGACCTCCATGTATCTCAATTGCTGGGGGCAGGGCAGACAGTTTGAAACAATGATGGAGTGGGTGTCAGTAGCCTCTGGCTCTTCCACTGTGACTCTGCATCTTATGTTGATTTTCTTATGATAGGTAAGCTGGTGTCTGGGGAAGGAGTCCAGTAGGTTTCTTCAAGGTTCAACTACAGTGTGGGTTAATAGTTAGTTTGTGCCAATGCAGTCCAGTCACCAAGCCCCGGGGAGAATATGTAGGTGAGTGATTTTTATGTGAGGATTTCTTGCATTATGTATTTGGAATTTGGTTGCATTTATTTTATGTGCATTTTGGTGTTTCATATTTCGATAATAACTGACAGGAGCATGTCTTGTTATCCGTGAGTGCTGACACCAGTCGCACCTGGCAGGTGGCCGCTCATTTAGGCCTTTCAAAGTAACTATTGTGTTTGTATATCTGTGTGTGCCTTACTGCAAACCATGTAGGTGAACGAAATAAAAAGTATGCACCAGCAGCGTGTGTGTACGTTTTCATTTCAACTTGTGAAACGCCAAATAGATTGGATACTAATTTCCAAGACTACACAAGGCTCTGGGATTTTAGCCCAACTTCGAGACTTTTCTTCCGTTTTCCATTGCAAAATGTATGAAATGTGGAAATTCTGAATATAAATGGGGATATAAAACAGATTTTAGATTGAATTCTTTCTTGATACAAGGTCGAAGAGAGAACAGCAGATTACATAGAGCACCGGTAATATTAATAACAGGTCAGAAGGACAGATAGAGTCAGACAGACGGACCTTATGGTGCCTCCTGCAGGGTGTCCCAAGTCTTCCAGCTCAAAGCATTGTTGGACTTGTAGTGCTATACCTACAGTAAGAGAATACTGGCCAGTAAGACCTGAAGTAAGGCCACTCAAATGCATTCTGGGACCAGAAGTCCTACATTTACGCTGAGATTCCCAAACTTGTAGTTCCCAGTGCACAAGAATGAAGGGCCGGTCTCGCCGGAGTCAAAGCCACTCAAGTTATCTATGTTTTCCGAAGTCCTTCCCTCATTTTCCACTCTCCCTGCCCTAGGAAATGGCACAATCTCTTGTATAGAAGAAAAGAAGAAAGGACCGCTGCACTCCCACTGTAGATATGGTAATCAAAAGGTAAGATAGGTATTACTCTTGTAGGTACTGCAGGTGTTCACCTCCTGGATCCCGAGGTGCTAGAAGTGAATAGTACTGAAAATCTTACGAAGCGTAAGAATGACCTGAAGTACTCTTATGCATCAATATGCTAAATGTTTATGTACCAGGGTAGTTGAAGCAATACAATATATATTTTACTCCATTATGTTTGCGATGGTATCCATTTATTCATTTATCTTCATATTTCATTCATATGATAGGATAATCACGAGGTATTTTCAAAAATTAGTCATCATTAAACAACATGTTAAAAGATCACGTGGTTTAAAGTCCCCAATGCATTTCGCACACCAGTGCGCTTCCTCAGGGGGTCTGTAAAATCAATAGAAATGAAACTGCAATGTAATCACAATGTGTGGTGGAGCACGGCAATACAGGTACATGAGCTAATAAGTTGGAGACTAATGTAACTTAAATTATAAATAAGTATCCCATGTGTGGTGGTCTACGAAAGGTGAATAAATACGAGTGAAAATATAGTGGAAGATATGTAACCGAAAAGCAGCAAGTATAAGCCTGAAAAAGTGAAGAAAAATGCAATAATACACTCATCTGAAATACAACAAATCGTTCACGTATTAAGAAAGCCTGTGTAATATTAATTCAAGAATGTGCAAAAGTATAGGAAAACCGAAGAATCCCAAACATCTAAGAAATGAAATAAGAAATAGGAGCGCAAGATAGTCTCTTACCGCGTGTGCAAAGTAGTGTAAGACTCAAAGGGGTAGAGACGGTACAAAACCGTGTGTAGGCGAAAACCCGAGTCCAGAACGGGAACCTGGAAGACGCCACGCATGCGTGTTAGAATGTTTATGAAAATGTGGGAAAGTAAACATAGAAAACGGACGTGCCCCCACCATGGTGACGAATGTAAACAAAAGGAAAACGGCGGAACGGTGCTACTAAATAAGAAAACATAAATAGAAATGGGGCATACTGAAACATTTGACAGATGTGAAAAATAAGAAGTGAGAGAAAGGTAAAAAACACAGAAGAAATGTAGCTATACACGCATGAAAAGGAGTGTGAACACCAGGCGAAAACAAGAAAGAAGTTGAGATGTGACAAGTGAATAATAAAAGTAAACGTGATAGTAACATAATAGTAACTGGGTCACAGCTAAATAGAGAGAACAATGTCAGCAGATTCAGTAGTACTCAAGTAAAAAACAAGACATCTTATAATCATAAATGACAACTGAATTCCAAGCGGTCATTAAGTCCTTTCGGTTGGACCGTCCGAAGACGGTATATCCAGTACAGTTCACGTTGCAATAACTGTTTGTTATTGTCCTTGTGTGGTAGTTTGTCAATTATTTCCAAAATCAAGAATCTTATTTGACTTGCGTTGTGTGAATGTTGGATGAAATGTGCTGCGATGCTGGATTTAAGATTTCTGGTGCGGATGTTGCTCCGATGTTCGTTTAATCTGATCTTAATTTTACGTTCAGTTTTACCCACATACGGGAGGCCACACGGGCATTTGATCATGTATATAACATTGTTTGTATCGCATGTTGCATTCACCCGCAAGTTGATGATGGTACCTTGGGTAGGGTGTGACATAGTAGATCCAGAGATTATGCTATTGCAGTGACTGCAGTTGTGACATGGAATGGTTCCTTTAAAGATGGTATCACTGGTAATTGAAGGTTGTTTAATGAGTTGTTGTATGGTTTTGGTGCGTTTGTACGCAAAGATTGATGGCCTTTCAAAGATTTGGTTAAAGTCTGTTTCTGATTGTAAGAGTGACCAGTGTTTGCGAATAACCTCTTTGATTTGTCGAGAATGTGTAGAGTATTTTGATGTGAATACAGATCGGGTATCTTGTTGTAGGACCTTTGGTTTAGGTTTGAGTAAATCCTCATGACTCTTAAGGTTAACGCTATTTTCAGCAGTGGCTGTAGTGTTTTTGGGATATCCACGGTGGTGAAATTTTTCCATTATTGTAGAACAGTTAGTTCTGAAAGTGTCCTCTGTGGACGCGATCCGCCTGGCTCTCAATAGCTGGGAATATGGTAGGTGACGCTTAAGGCTTGGTTGATGAAAACTTTGGTGATGTAAATAGTTGTTGCGATCCGTAGTTTTGGTGTAGACTGAGGTTCTGAATTCGGTATCATGAAGTCTGACAAGTACATCAAGGAATGGTATTTCAGTTTTATTGAGGGTGAGGGTAAATTGAATGCGTTCATTCACTGTGTTGAGATGATTGATTGCAACAAGAAATTGGGTCTCCGTAACTTGCCAAACTAGGAAAATATCGTCAATGTATCTGTAGTATGCACATATGAAAGGTTGCCAAAGGGCATTATGTAGTATATGCTGTTGCTCAAGTCATTAAGTCCTTTCGGTTGGACCGTCCGAAGACGGTATATCCAGTACAGTTCACGGTGCAATAACTGTTTGTTATTGTCCTTGTGTGGTAGTTTGTCAATTATTTCCAAAATCAAGAATCTTATTTGACTTGCGTTGTGTGAATGTTGGATGAAATGTGCTGCGATGCTGGATTTAAGATTTCTGGTGCGGATGTTGCTCCGATGTTCGTTTAACCTGATCTTAATTTTACGTTCAGTTTTACCCACATACGGGAGGCCACACGGGCATTTGATCATGTATATAGCATTGTTTGTATCGCATGTTGCATTCACCCGCAAGTTGATGATGGTACCTTGGGTAGGGTGTGACATAGTAGATCCAGAGATTATGTTATTGCAGTGACTGCAGTTGTGACATGGAATGGTTCCTTTAAAGATGATATCACTGGTAATTGAAGGTTGTTTAATGAGTTGTTGTATGGTTTTGGTGCGTTTGTACGCAAAGATTGGTGGCCTTTCAAAGATTTGGTTAAAGTCTGTTTCTGATTGTAAGAGTGACCAGTGTTTGCGAATAACCTCTTTGATTTGTCAAGAATGTGTAGAGTATTTTGATGTGAATACAGATCGGGTATCTTGTTGTAGGACCTTTGGTTTAGGTTTGAGTAAATCCTCACGACTCTTAAGGTTAACCCTATTTTCAGCAGTGGCTGTAGTGTTTTTGGGATATCCACGGTGGTGACATTTTTCCATTATTGTAGAACAGTTAGTTCTGAAAGCGTCCTCTGTGGACGCGATCCACCTGGCTCTCAATAGCTGGGAATATGGTAGGTGACGCTTAAGGCTTGGTTGATGAAAACTTTGGTGATGTAAATAGTTGTTGCGATCCGTAGTTTTGGTGTAGACTGAGGTTCTGAATTCGGTATCATGAAGTCTGACAAGTACATCAAGGAATGGTATTTCAGTTGTATTGAGGGTGTGGGTAAATTGAATGCGTTCATTCACTGTGTTGAGATGATTGATTGCAACAAGAAATTGGGTCTCCGTACCTTGCCAAACTAGGAAAATATCGTCAATGTATCTGTAGTATGCACATATGAAAGGTTGCCAAAGTGCAATATGTAGTATATGCTGTTGCTCAAATGCATACATGAAAAGATTAGCGTATGCCGGAGCAGCGCAGTTGCCCATTGCTACTACGGACAATTGTTGGTAGTATTGATGGTCAGGAGTTTTAAAATAGCTGTGTTGCAGAATGAATTGCATGAGTTCCATGATAAACACCTGAAGTTCTAGTGGTTTGTCAGTTTGTATTAGAGCCATCTCTAACGCTTCTAATCCCAGATTTTTCAGGCTTATACTTGCTGCTTTTCGGTTACATATCTTCCACTATATTTTCACTCGTATTTATTCACCTTTCGTAGACCACCACACATGGGATACTTATTTATAATTTAAGTTACATTAGTCTCCAACTTATTAGCTCATGTACCTGTATTGCCGTGCTTCACCACACATTGTGATTACATTGCAGTTTGCGTACAAACACACATTTCTGATCTACCCATGGCATCCATCTTAGATCATGGCAGCCATTTTGTGTTTCTTGCCCTCACATAAGCAATAACCTCTGATCACTTCATTTCAATTAAGGACACGTAGCCTTAGCCGGAGATTCACCTCTTTAAGTGACACGTGCACCTTGGAACAGAACACGCTGTAGCTGCATGACTCGACAAAGGCTGCCTCCTCTGCCCGAGGCCAGCCCTACCGAACTGGTTCTCGTGTCCATTGTCCCGATCATGATTAGGCGGCCGAAGCCGGTAGCCTTGCCCATTTACAACCCACAAACATCCCTTATCCCACTTTTCTATCTTCCACACCTGGCTCCGTTCCTTTCTTTCTGAATCTTTATTAGGGGGAGGTAACGAAATTTACGATGAGGCGGTCCGGCTCTTGAATGCAATATTGACAAGGGATTGTGATGAACTAGTGGGAACCCCTCTTCGTAATGTTTGGCATCAGATATTATCGACAGTTCCTGTGTAACGCCAAATATTTATTGTTTAGGACACAAAGGTTTGGGAATGTACTAACATGTGAAGTATTTGCCTGGAGCACAATTTTTAGTATATAAGGAGCAACCCTCTATGTACAAATCGAACAGGCTCCTAGATTCTGCCCGTGTGTAGTTTCTGTGACTTCTGTGTCCCTGCAGTAATAAACCTTTGGTATTTGACGCCACCATCGAGAAGCCCGTGTTTCTGTTTACTTGTGCACCAAGGCAGGTGGAACTCCGGGGTCTTTGGGTGTTGTTCCCTGACACCTCTGGACGGAACCAAAAAGTCCAGAACTCCAATTGGCGCCCAACGTGGGGCGACGTCATTCGGTACCGGTCCAAAAGCCTGAAGAGTTCGAGAAGCTTCGTGTGAAGATTCCTGAGGGAGGCGCCCCACTTCATCGATCCCGGCATATCGCAAAAGTGGCCCGACGTTCTCTTCCACGAGGGTTCCCATTCAGGACAGCTGCAGTGGGCCGTTGCCTTGACCGTCGCCCTGTCTTGGACCCGAGGTGCAGTCCTTAGTACGGCGAAACGTGACGGGTTTCTCCTTGGTGACGTCTTCAGTGCCTCAGTTAAGTATTTAGTGGTTGCTAGTTGGTTACTTCGTGAGGGTTGTTAAAATCCTTTTTGGTTCTTGGTTTAGTTTGGTTTCGTAAGATTATCACTGGTTGTTCTGGTTACGATAATCTATTTGGTTTAGTTTGGGTATCGATACATCAGTTCGCTTTTGGTAGGCCTAAGTTCTTGGTTCAGGTGCGCATATCTGTTTCGTGTTTTGTTTGTTCTGTGTTCCGGATTGCAAAATGGTAAGTCGGAGAAATTGTATGTTGTCGTGCTTTGGTTGCAATAGCGATTCACGATTGGAGGACTCATGTCTGGTTCCTCCGATTGGGACTCCCTTATACGACTTGTACTGTAAACATGGTGTGGGTCCTATATCTTATAATGAGGTGTGGGTCCGATATACGAACAAGGATGGTGTCCTTAGTTGGCCACTACATGGTAGTTTTGAACCCGAAATCCTTGATAATTTAGAAGCGAAATTGTTTAGGAAGAAAGCCCGGCCGGCAATGTTTGATTCTTTCCGTTACTGGCGAAAAGAATCTAAACAAAGAGAGATTAAAAGATTGAAGAAGGAACAGAAAGAGCAAGAAGAGTTGACTCTAGAGCAAGCGGCTAAACAGCTGCAAGTCAACGAGTCTGAGAAGGCCATAGAGGTAGCCGTTAGAGAGCATAATTTAGCGATCGACAAGTGCTATCCTGCCTTGCCATCGAAAACAGCTAAGATACTGGAGGACCCCGAAAACGATCCTCTGTTGTCTTATTTGTTAAGGTCACCTCCACCATATGCACAAGGTGCTACGGCTCCACCTTTACTGAATGTTCAACTGCCGGTTGTTGGACAACCTGGTATTCCTGCTCCTGCCCCTCAGAATCAAGCTCCTGTACCTCCTGTGGTCAATGTGAATGTTCCTACGGCACCACCTCCTCCTCCTGGATTGCCGACTTCTATACCTGTATCTGTCTCGCTTACACCTACTGTTCCACAAACTATCTTCCTCGATACTCCTACTGTCCCGCTATCTGTTCCTACTAGTACTGTATTCTCTGCGTCTGCTAGTGTGTTGACTCCACTTTCTGTTCGTCGAAGAATCACTGATTCTGTTTCTAGCATTCTGTCTCCTTTCTATAAAACTTTAATCAAGACTCCTACTTCTGACTCTGTTCAAAGACGTAGTCAGCTTCCGAGTACTGAGGAACAGGGAATTTTAGATTCCACGGCTCTCAGATGGATTTCGAAGAGTAGGAGATATAGTATGAGAGATGTACTAGATACATTTATGCAATGGAAGGAACCAACGCAACGGTATGTCTTTGATGAGATGTGCTCGCTTTTACGTGAGGAAATAGAAGAAGATGATGTTGAATCGAATCTAGAAGACTTAATTAAGGTTCAGAAAGAGTTTGCTGCAGGAATGATAGTAGGTCAAAATATAGAAGAAGCGATGGAACTGATTTTAAGTTATAGGAGTGATCCATCACTTCGTTCACCAAGAGATTTAGAGAAAAGTAAGACGAAGCTAAGTCGCCAATATCCAATGAGGGAGGTTCCTCCAATTTGGCGCGAAGCTGTACTAGCTGATAATGCCAATGGTATTGTAGCCGCTCCGGCCCAATTCCAAAGAGTGTGGATACACATTCCATGGAAACGAGCTGAAGTGCTAGCAGTGAAACAGGCCTTGCCAGACCCGCGTAAGAATCCTGCCGGATACTATAAGGAATTAACACAGACAGTTGAGGCCTGTGTAATGAATCTGGCGGACATTGATATGTTATTTGGTAATGTAGTTCCGCAACCAATTTGGGCTAAAATTCGTAAAGAGAATCATCCAGTTGCCCTAGGTGGTGATTGGGTAGCTATCATTGCAGCGGATGGTCAGCAAATAGGTGGTTCAAAACCCGAACCTCTAATTGCTAATCTTCCAGGTAGGATAATCGACTTAATGAAGACTCTGATGCCCGCATTGCGTGTTAATTGGGACAAGTTGTCCGCATGCAGGCAAAAGAAAGACGAAAGTGTCTCCGACTTCTTCACGAGGTTCGAAGAGACTTTTGTAGATCATAGTGGTCAGGATATGAGCACAGAAGGAGGACAGAGACTGTTTGTGGATAAGTTCGTGCATACTTTGTTACCTGAGTTATGCAATAAATTAAAAGATTCCGAGAGTGCGTGGGCTGTCTCTACAACTGCGCAAATACTTGCAACTGCACAGTATTATGAAAATAGGGATAAAGAGGAGAAAGAAAAGTCAGATAAGAAAACGAAAGACTTAAAGACTAAAGTTCTCTTGCAACAGGCGTATCCGCCTCGCACGAATCAGACTAATACGCAACAGGGCTCGTATCAAAGGACAGATTATAGTTCACCGAGACCTCAATATCAGTGGAATCAGTGTGCGTACTGTAAGAAAGAGGGTCACTACAAGAACGAAAGTCCAGTCTTAGCACAAAATAACGCAGCAGCAGCTCAGAGAGGTCGTGGTGGTTTTATGCAAAATTCTAGAGGTCGAGGGCGAGGTGCTATGCCTCCACAGACGAATGATCGCCCTTCGAATCACTTTGATCAACGAAATGGTCTGCTCAGCAAAATAGATCTCAACAGTATCTTGTTGAAGACTATTGTGAAGTGGATGAGGGATTTCAGCAAAATGGGTACTAGGACAGCCATGGACAGAGAGAGGGAGTAGTATCAGTTCCAGTGGATCAGAGTGGGCCTTATGTCGCAGTAGCAACATCAGGTGTAGTCGAACCGTTTCTGTTGGATACTGGTGCAGCAAAAAGTTCTATCATTCATGCGAAACTCCCTGGCGCACCTTTGTCCGGCTCAACAAATGTTTCTGTAGGTTTTTCAGGCGCCCCTGTTTACAACCCCATATCTGGTCCTTTGTCTATTTCTGTTGGACCGTGTCAATTGAAAGCACCCCTGATTTTGACGACGGGTTGTAATGAAAATCTGCTTGGTTTAGACTTGTTAAAACGACTATATGCGACATTGTACTGTTCTCCGGAAGGAGTACAGCTTACATTGGGCAAAAGAATCACCTCTCCGATGTACTTGTCAATGGATGCACTCCCGCCAGAGCTGCGTTCACTCCCTGATACTCTTTGGGCGACTGGTCCTAACGATGTAGGCCTTTTAGAAATACCACCATATGTAGTCACTTAGAAAGCAAATGTAAAATTTCCACGAATTCCTCAATATGAAATATCTAGTGAAGGTGAACGAGCACTTTTATTGATTGTACAAGATTTGATTAAGAAAGGTGTGGTTGAAGAAACTAGAGGAAATGTCTGTAACAGCCCTGTATTACCGATTTTGAAACGAACTGATCCTACAAAGCCTCCAGTGTATAGGTTTGTTATCGACCTCAGAGAAGTTAATAAGATTGTGGTCCCGCAGTTTCCTGTAGTTCCAGACATTACTGCCTTGTTAACATTGATTCCTGCTACAGCCACATGGTTTTCAGTCATCGACTTAAAGAATGCCTTTTTCAGCATTTCGATAGCCGATAGCCGAAGAAAGCAGGGATATTTTCGGCTTCTGTCTAGGAGGTCGAAGTTTCAGATTTAAACGCGCTCCACAAGGCTATTGTGAGAGCCCATCTATTTACAGTCAGGCATTAAAAAGTCAGTTGGATTCCTTTGTCCTTCCTCCAGGCTCTGCTCTAGTGCAGTACGTAGACGATCTTCTAGTGGCTGCCGATGACAAGGAAACTTGCAAAGCAGCTACGATTTCGTTATTGCATCATTTGTCTAATTTGAATCATAAGGTATCACCTTCGAAAATGCAATACTGCTGCCAAGAAGTGACCTACTTAGGTCATCTCTTGTCAAAGGAGGGAAGGAAGTTGACCCCAGAGAGAATAAAAGCAATCACGGATGATGTTGGTCGTGGGAATGCTTTTGCTGATGAGACCGCTAAACAGACAGCTAGAGACATGATGAGTAGAATGTATGTTGCTACGTCTCCAAGATGGATTGCTGAGTCTGGAATGTGTGAGGATACAATGGAAAGTGTGAAAGAGATTCAGAAAGAGGCAACTGAGGAGGAAAAACGTGTATGGAGAGAAAGTACGGGCAAGTTGGATTTGAGTGGGTGTTGGATTGATTTGTCAGAACAACAGCGTTGGATGTCGCCTGATGCGTATGTGCTTGCAGTGGTGACGATGGCGCATGGAGTAGCGCATATAAGCTCTAAAGGAATCTGTAAGATGTTGGCTCCAGTCTGGAAGAATTATGGGATCAGTAAATGTGCAGAGAGAGTGGTGAAAAATTGTATGGTATGCCTGATGCATAATCCTGGCAAGGGAACTCCAACTCCTGCTGGTCACTTCGCTCCTCCTTCCTGCCCCTTTGAAGTGATTCAGTTAGACTTCATTCACATGGATCGGTGTAATAATTTGAAATACGTCCTGGTGGTAGTCTGTGCTTTTTCCAGATGGATCGAAGCATATCCACTAAAGGACAATACTGCCCTATCAACTGCCAAAATTCTTCTCAAAGAATATTTCCCCAGGTTCGGAATGCCACGGATTGTATGGTCAGATAACGGAAGTGAGTTCATAGGGAAAGTTATGCAGAGTGTGTGTGGCGGTTTGGGCATCAAACAGAAGTTTCATAGTGCAAACCATCCCCAGTCTGCTGGTTTAGTTGAGGGTTACAGTGGCACCCTCAAACTAAAACTAGCCAAAATACAAGCATCCACGGGTTTGTCCGGGCCAGACGCACTACCCTTGGCTTTGTTATCAACGAGAGCAACTGTACATTCTAGAGTAGGGCTTAGTCCCTATGAGATTGTCTTTGGCCGCCCGGCAAATGTGTGGGGTGTGCCTAGGCCAAAGGAGTTTTGTTCTCTAGAATATCTTATGTTGATCGACTACCTTTACGACTTGACTGCTAAATTGAGTCTTATTCACCAACAGGTTTTCGATGCATTGCCAAAGCCTCCGGAGAGTCCAGGGCATCAGCTGAAACCCGGCGATCAAGTCGTGATCAGAAACTTCGCGAGGACGAAGAACCTTCAGCAAAGATTTGTCGGCCCGTTCCAAGTCCTGCTTGTGACAAGAACCGCAGTTCGTGTAGCTGGTCGCAAGCACTGGGTACATGCGTCTCATGTCAAACGTGTACCTTTGCCACTTCCTTACGACGACTGGGTGAAGAAAGGAATTGGTGCCTCCGAATTTGAAAAAACGCCAAAGTTCATCCCTTTCAGCGATGCCGAATTGATTACCGACACTCCGAAATCTGACTCTCCTCCTGAAAAGACTCCTTTGAACTCTGAACATTTGTCCTCTGCATCAGAAAAAACTCTGTCATCTGCGAACTTGAACACTGCAACAACTAATAGTGATATGCTATTTGCCGATCAAACAGTTCCTGCAAAGCAAAGATACAACTTACGATCTCGTAATATGGACAAATAAAGCAGGCAACTGCCTATTGTGATATTTTGAAATTTTGAACTTTTGCCTCCAGCCAGGAAGTTTGCTATTGTTTTATTGTTTTTAAAATTGCCTTGCCGTCTGGGTAGCCGTAGGGTCGTGACTGTGTGCCTAGTTGAATCTGCGGGGTCTGACACAAGGTCGATCTTTCTGTTGGTTCTGGGAACTCCCAGGGCTGATAGAGGCATTTTTATCTACGTACACATCATCAGTGGTCGCGAGCGGATTGTAGAAGATGGAGCTTCCTGAGCTGTAACGTGAGAATGTGATTTATGTTCGCAGAAACAGACTTTACAGAATTCTTCACAGCAAATGCTTTTTGATACAATGTGCCATTACATTTTTGATTGTTTTGATAACGTTGGTGGGTGGAATCGTCTTTGGTATGAGTTTGATTTTTATGCCAGTAACCACAGTACCTCCCCTTGATACTGCTACTTCTACTGTTTCTTCTATACACTCTTTTCATTTGTTTCCTGAACATGAGCAAGCTCGACGCTCTGAATTCATCAATAACACTTTTGTACAACTCTTGCACCAACACCAACTGGTAGTTAACACTACAGACTGCTGGGTGTGTGGCTTGATACCCCACACTATGGATAAAGGTATTCCCTATCTGGTTTTGCCTTTTAGCTACAATGGATCATTTCAGGCCCTTCAAACCATCTTTGCTTATGCCCTTGAAACCTATCCTCCACGTCCACCACGTTCCACTAAATATAACTCTGCCAACAAAGCTTTAGTCCAGGGAATTATTGACATGATCAAGGACGTCAATATTACTCCATCTTACCCTAGAGACGAATTGCGAGTATATTTGAGTTGGAATTCTTCAGAGTATCGCCTTAGTTTAGGAGAAAGCAAGCATAAAAGCTCAACTCCAATCTGGGTCGTACCTCACCAAGGTCAAGTCTGTTTGCAAGGTAATGGGAGAAATCCGAGAGCTCAGCTAGGGAGGAGTGAGTGCGTAGAGACTTACGTGTTTCCGTCTAACTCTTCCCCTGCTTTCCTTACTGCTAGGGGTACCTACTTCATCTGTCGAGACAGAGCTTATACATGGTTGCCTGCTGACTTTTCAGGTTCATGTTATATTGCTCGATTGCTGCCTCCAACATACACTGCTTCATCTGACTACCACAAGACCAGAGTAGCACGAGGTGTTTTCAGCAAGGAAGATACCGCTGGTCAGGAAGCTGGAGACTTCTTCAAAGGCTTCCTTCCGTTCTGGGGGCCTATGGCCAATAGTAGAAACATACGTCAGCTAACACGGGTAGTTGAATCTACTATTACCGAAACTGCTGGTGCCCTTAGCAATTTGACAGCTGAGCTTCAGGCGGATAGACTCATGACGTTGCAGAACCGTATGGTTCTAGACGTAATACTTGCAGATCGAGGTGGGGTATGCAGAATGATCCAATCGAGCTGCTGTGTCTTTATTCCTAATAATGCTCCAACAGTCTATGAGGCGATCTCGAAGCTACACAAGATTTCCGACTCTATTCACATAGACAAGGGAAAGTGGTCCTTCATGGAGTGGTTTTGGACTCTGATATCAGCGTGGGGATGGAAGGTTCTAATGGTCATTGGTGTCATCTTAGTATTCCTCTTCTCATGCTGCCTGATTATCCAGTGTGGTCCTGCTCTGTGTAGTCTTTGTGCTGCAACCTGTTTTAGGAAACCACCTGCGTTTGGAGAAAAGGCGCGAGAAAGGATGATGATACAACAGCATGTCACTGACCTGATGAGCATAGAATTAGACTCTGACATAGACTGAGTAATTGCCTATGTAAGGGCAAAAGGAGGGTCTGAGGTTCCGTGACGATTTGAACCCGTGTTTTCAATATTGTCGGAAATACATAATATTGGTATCAGCGAACCGCAAATGATCCATTTAGCATATCCTGGTGTTTTCGCTACGCTACGAGCAAGAGTACTCTTGTAACCAACACATTTCTGATCTACCCATGGCATCCATCTTAGATCATGGCAGCCATTTTGTGTTTCTTGCCCTCACATAAGCAATAACCTCTGATCACTTCATTTCAATTAAGGACACGTAGCCTTAGCCGGAGATTCACCTCTTTAAGTGACACGTGCACCTTGGAACAGAACACGCTGTAGCTGCATGACTCGACAAAGGCTGCCTCCTCTGCCCGAGGCCAGCCCTACCGAACTGGTTCTCGTGTCCATTGTCCCGATCATGATTAGGCGGCCGAAGCCGGTAGCCTTGCCCATTTACAACCCACAAACATCCCTTATCCCACTTTTCTATCTTCCACACCTGGCTCCGTTCCTTTCTTTCTGAATCTTTATTAGGGGGAGGTAACGAAATTTACGATGAGGCGGTCCGGCTCTTGAATGCAATATTGACAAGGGATTGTGATGAACTAGTGGGAACCCCTCTTCGTAATGTTTGGCATCAGATATTATCGACAGTTCCTGTGTAACGCCAAATATTTATTGTTTAGGACACAAAGGTTTGGGAATGTACTAACATGTGAAGTATTTGCCTGGAGCACAATTTTTAGTATATAAGGAGCAACCCTCTATGTACAAATCGAACAGGCTCCTAGATTCTGCCCGTGTGTAGTTTCTGTGACTTCTGTGTCCCTGCAGTAATAAACCTTTGGTCTTTGACGCCACCATCGAGAAGCCCGTGTTTCTGTTTACTTGTGCACCAAGGCAGGTGGAACTCCGGGGTCTTTGGGTGTTGTTCCCTGACACCTCTGGACGGAACCAAAAAGTCCAGAACTCCACCATACAACAACTCATTAAACAACCTTCAATTACCAGTGATACCATCTTTAAAGGAACCATTCCATGTCACAACTGCAGTCACTGCAATAGCATAATCTCTGGATCTACTATGTCACACCCTACCCAAGGTACCATCATCAACTTGCGGGTGAATGCAACATGCGATACAAACAATGTTATATACATGATCAAATGCCCGTGTGGCCTCCCGTATGTGGGTAAAACTGAACGTAAAATTAAGATCAGGTTAAACGAACATCGGAGCAACATCCGCACCAGAAATCTTAAATCCAGCATCGCAGCACATTTCATCCAACATTCACACAACGCAAGTCAAATAAGATTCTTGATTTTGGAAATAATTGACAAACTACCACACAAGGACAATAATAAACAGTTATTGCAACGTGAACTGTACTGGAAATACCATCTTCGGACGGTCCAACCGAAAGGACTTAATGACCGCTTGGAATTCAGTTGTCATTTATGATTATAAGATGTCTTGTTTTTTACTTGAGTACTACTGAATCTGTTGACATTGTTCTCTCTATTTAGCTGTGACCCAGTTACTATTATGTTACTATCACGTTTACTTTTATTATTCACTTGTCACATCTCAACTTCTTTCTTGTTTTCGCCTGGTGTTCACACTCCTTTTCATGCGTGTATAACTACATTTCATCTGTGTTTTTTACCTTTCTCTCACTTCTTATTTTTCACATCTGTCAAATGTTTCAGTATGCCCCATTTCTATTTATGTTTTCTTATTTAGTAGCACCATTCCGCCGTTTTCCTTTTGTTTACATTCGTCACCATGGCGGGGGCACGTCCGTTTCCTATGTTTACTGTCCCACATTTTCATAAACATTCTAACACGCATGCGTGGCGTCTTCCGGGTTCCCGTTCTGGACTCGGGTTTTCGCCTACACACGGTTTTGTACCGTCTCTACCCCTTTGAGTCTTATACTACTTTGCACACGCGGTAAGAGACTATCTTGCGCTCCTATTTCTTATTTCATTTCTTAGATGTTTGGGATTCTTCGGTTTTCCTATACTTTTGCACATTCTTGAATTAATATTACACAGGCTTTCTTAATACGTGAACGATTTGTTGTATTTCAGATGAGTGTATTATTGCATTTTTCTTCACTTTTTCAGGCTTATACTTGCTGCTTTTTGGTTATATATCTTCCACTATATTTTCACTCGTATTTATTCACCTTTCGTAGACCACCACACATGGGATACTTATTTATAATTTAAGTTACATTAGTCTCCAACTTATTAGCTCATGTACCTGTATTGCCGTGCTCCACCACACATTGTGATTACATTGCAGTTTCATTTCTATTGATTTTACAGACCCCCTGAGGAAGCGCACTGGTGTGCGAAATGCATTGGGGACTTTAAACCACGCGATCTTTCAACATGTTGTTTATTGATGACTAATTTTTGAAAATACCTCGTGATTTTCCTATCATATGAATGAAATATGAAGATAAATGAATAAATGGATACCATCGCAAACATAATGGAGTAAAATATATATTGTATTGCTTCAACTACCCTGGTACATAAACATTTAGCATATTGATGTATAAGAGTACTTCAGGTCATTCTTACGCTTCGTAAGATTTTCAGTACCACAATCTCTTGTATACCCAGTTATCTCTGAGGCCGCTGGGTGCACACATCCTTCCGAGGAGAGATGTTTGCACACAGAGGTCACAGACATGTACCTCTGCCCAAGTGCCTATTCCTCCTCCAAGAGTCTTGCCCGTTGTCCCTCACTACCCCAAAGACGAAGAATACACTCTGATCCTTGCCCTGAGATGAAAGTGAGGCTCAGTGTGGAAAGACTGTCGCTGGTACCAAAGGTTTCAGGCCAACGAGGACTGATCTGGTGCACACTCTCTCAGCTAAGGGACAGGTGAGATGTTTTCTAAAACTGGCTCCCACACTTGACTACACTGTGTGACTGTAGTGATGCTTGTTATATTTAGATCTGGTTAGATAATGTTGGAATGTCGTATATGTCATTTTGGAATGTATGCATGTCATGTTGTGTTATACTTAGAGTGTTTGCCAGGCCAGAGTTCCTCTTCAAGCTGGCAGCACCTTTATTTCTTGTACTACTTGTTTTCCTGAATAAATCAATATTCAACTACATCTGTGTACCGGAGTCACTACAGATTTGGCGACGAGGGAAACCTTCTTCTCTTTTGGAGATCCTGCTTATATTTTTTATTAATGAAGACTCGCTTTTTTTTTCTCGATCAAACAAAAACTCTCTTATGGAAAAATTCACCTTTGCTGTTCATGAACTGCCTCCGGAACAATTGCGGTGAGAACCTTTCTAAAATCTACTTATTTTTTTTTATTACTCATTTTCGGTACATATGCCTACCAGCGTCCTTTGAATCTTGCCGTTTACCAAACTGCTTCGGCATCCTCGCTACAGCTCCAGCGATTTCAAACGACGCGGCATCTTCTTCCGAACCTTTCTTTGTTGGTGCGCGTCACGGCGATCTTTGCGCTTCTGCTTCACGTCACGCTGACCGCATAGTGCATTGTGGGTATGACCTCACGTAAGGTCACGCCGGCGGCCATTTTAGATTGGTTTTCCTTCAGATTTCATCGCGACTTCACCGCAATTGCATCATTGATCGAGTTGAAGATCCTGAACACTCATTTGTCATGGTATTTACCTATTATACTTATTATCGTTATTATTTACAGTATTTACTTCCTCAAGTACACTGAAGTTTTGTTCAAGTAAAGGTGCTGCCTGCAATTTTATTTTGTCGAGTACAAGAACTTATATACATTGTTATACAATTTATTTTTACTTCAATACATAATTCAGTGTATATCATTATGCCTGATACTAAAAGTAGCACAACAACTGGTGAAAAACCTGTTCATGGTTTGAACTTAAATGCACCCAGAGAATGTTTAGTTGTTCCTGGTGATCCTCCTGTTGCTTGGTTGGACTGGAAAGAATATTTCCTAAATTACGTTGCAAATCTTGAAGATGTAAGTGGCTCTTTCACTCCAGAAAGGAAGAAAAGAATCTTATTGTTGGGTCTTGGTCCAGAAGGATTAAGGATTTACAATCAATTGGATAAAACTGATAGATCTGCCGGTGATGTTGATGTTTTCAATTCAGCACTCTTAGATATGGATGGTTATTTTTCTCCTTATGTCTGCATTGCTGTCACCAGGCATTCATTCTTCCAACGCAAGCAAGAGAAAACTGAATCAGTAGAGGATTACGTTTCCGCACTAAGGAAATTAGCTGTTAAATGCAAGTTTGCTCAGCTTCATGATGATCTCATTCGTGATCAAATTGTCATGTACACTAAAACTAAAACCATACAAAACAAGTTATGGGTTGAAGGTGATGGAACTTTGAAGGAAATCATCGCTATGGTCAAAAAAGCGGAACTTTCTGAACGTTGTGCTAAAGCTTCTCTTTCTAGTGAAAAAAAAGAAACTGAAATTGTTAACAAAATTTCTGAAGGGAAAACTTTTGTTAAGAGTAACAAAGATTTCAGGTCTGGTAATTCAAAGAAGGAAACTTTTGATTCAAGGAAGGGTTCTGATCCTGTTTGTTATAGGTGTGGTAGTCACTCTCACCTTGCTCATTACCCTAAATGTCCAGCTAAAAACACTAAATGCTTAAATTGTGGGGTCTTGGGACATTTTGCTAAAGTTTGTAAAAAGAAAATGTTTAAGAATTTCAACGGCAAAATTGCTTGTATTCAAGAAACTGAACAGGAGGTTACTTCATCCTCTGATGAGGAAGTGTTACAGGTACAAAACGTAGTTAAAAAGAAAGTGGTGTTGAATATCCCGGATGTTGATTCTAGTAAACCTTTCTGCCAAGTTTCATTAGGTGGAATCCTTACACAGCTTGCTGCAGATTCGGGATCACCCTATACTATTGTTAATAAGCACGTTTGGGAACAGAAATTTGTGAACCAAATTGGAAATTGGTTGGAACCTTCTGATATCTCACCTGTTAGCTACACAGACAACACTATTGAGATTTTAGGTTTCAGAGTATTGATTTTTAGATTTAAAGGGAGGCATGCTTCTTGTAAACTGTATGTCTCCAAGGATGGCCCTTCTGTTCTGGGTTGGAGGGATCAAAGAAGTTTAAATATAAATTTAGATCCTAACAGTAAAGAACAGGTTTTGGTTTCTTGTACAAGTGAAGACACTAAAAAATGGGTTATTGATGAGTATCTGTCTATGTTTACTGGTACTATTGGCAAACTGAAGGGTTTTACACACCAAATCAGAATAAAAGACAATGCAGTTCCGAAAATCTATAAAGCTAGGAACATTCCTGTTATCATTAATGATGAGGTTAAATCTGAGTTAGACAAATTGTTAAATTCTAACATCATTGAAACAGTTGAAGCGACTAAATGGATTTCTCCATTGGTCGTCGCACCCATGGCCAATGGAAAGGCCAGTTTGTGTGTGGATTTGAGATATTTGAACAGCCAAATTTTGGTTGATCAATATCCACTCCCACGCATTGACGAAATGTTGTCCCTCACCAAAGATGCTAAGGTATTTTCCACCTTAGACCTATCTGCAGCCTATCATCAGGTAGTGCTTGATCCTGAGAGTAGACATCTAACATATTTTGCCACTCCTTTTGGTTGCTTTAGATTTAAAAGAATGCCTTTTGGCTTAGCATCTGCCACGGCAGTATTTCAAAGGTTAATGGCCAATCTTTTTGGACACATCAAAGGTGTGATCTTCTTCCAGGAAGATATTTTGATCATGGGGAAGGATAAAAATCACCATGACAACCTCCTGAGAAAGGTTTTAAAAATTCTAGCGGATAATGGTTTGGTTGGGGAACTCAGCAAGTGTAAATTTTCAGAGAGGTCTGTTACGTACCTCGGTCATGAAATTTGTGATGGAGGTATAAAACCAAAGGCAAAGTTAGTGGAAGCCATTGTAAACTCACCTGAACCTAAGTCCAAAGATGAGCTTAGGTCATTCCTTGGTTTAGCTGAGTTTTACTCAAAGTTTGTTAACCAGTTTTCACAGAAAACTTTTCACATGCGTACTCTTATGAAGAACAAATCACCTTTTGTATGGGATGAAAAATGTAGATCTGCGTTTAAAGAAATCAAATATGCAATAGTTAATGCACCTATGCTAAAAGGTTTTCACCCTTCTGCAAAAACCTATTTGACCACTGACGCCAGCGGAATTGGTTTGGGCAGTGTTCTGTCACAGGTTTCTGAACAAGGCGGTGAAGTTGTCATAGCTTTCGCTTCTCGTTCTTTATCGCCTTGTGAAGAAAAATATTCTGTGATCAAACGTGAAACCCTTGCTGTGGTATGGTCAATGGAACATTTTCGCAAATTTATTTGGGGTAAACAATTCATCTTGCGCTCTGACCACAAACCCTTGACTAAGCTTCTTACTATGGAGGGTTTGTGCAGGGCGTCAGCCAGGATTGCTAGGTTGTCAATGAGACTTCAGGATTATATGTATACCATACAATATGTACCTGGGGCAAAGAATGTGGTGGCTGATTTCTTAAGTAGGTTACCTTCACCCATTAAGGAAATTGATCTAAACTCATGGAATGATTGTTGTGTTGCTGGAGTTTTTTCTAATTCTCAAGGTCTTTCAAAAGAAGAATGGGACTCTGAATCTATCAAAGATGTAACACTGGAAGCAATCAAGACAAAAATCAACCAAGGTTGGTTTGTCCAATCTAAATCTGATGTCCAATTTAAGCCATTCTGGGAGGTCAAAGATGAACTCAGTATTGATGGTAATTTCTTATGTCGTGGTGATAAACTTGTGCCACCGTTAGTTGTACGCCAAAAGATTATATCCATAGGGCACGAGGGACATCCTGGTATATCCAGAACTAAGAGGAATCTAAAAGCTTTGTACTGGTGGCCCGGTATTGATATGGAAATTGAAAGGTCAGTTTGTGATTGTGTTCAATGTGAACGTTCTGACAAGAGTCAGAAGACACTTAATCCTCCAATGTCATCTTTTAATTGTCCCAAATTACCATGGGAGGAATTAGCGTTAGATATTATGGGGCCAATCATGTGGCAAGATGATTCTATCAAATTTGTGTTGGTCTTAGTTGACTTATTTTCGAGGTGGATTGAATTGAAGGTTGTTGACAAAGTAAACACTGACACCGTCATAGCATTTTTGGATGAGTGTTTTATCAGGGAAGGTTTACCTGCCTCTATTTTAACGGACAACGGTGTTCAGTTCAAGTTTGATGCTATGAAAGTCTTTATGGAGTCTACAGGCATCAAGCAAAGATTTTCTGCTGTTTATCATCCGCAAGGTAATTCTGTTGTCGAGAGGGTTAACAGAGTCATTAAAGGAACCTTACAACTTGCCAACAAGAATAGAAAGAATTGGTACATTGAACTTGATAAAATGTTATGGTCATATAGAATCACAGTTCATGAGACTTGTGGTGAAAGCCCTTTTGGATTGATTAGAGGCAGGTTTCCTTATTTCAAGTTGAATCCTGTGTGGATGGGCAGGAGTAAGGAATATATTTGGAATGCTGACAAGGGTATTGATAACATTTGCAAATCTCAGGACAAGAGTAAACTGTATTATGATAGAAAACATGGCACCAGTGATACTCATGTTGATGTTGGTCAATTAGTTAGAGTCAAGTTTTCCAAGAAGACTGGTAAATTGCAGCCTCGTTTTTCAGATCCCAGAACCATCACTAAAGTTATGCGTAACACCGTTATGTTGGATGATGGATCCATTCATCATATGAGTAAGATTGCTTTTGCCAGAGGACCCGATCCTTTTAAAATTAAGAAGCGAGATGTTGGCGATGTTGGGGAGTTTTGGTGGTTGACTCCAGTGGTCGTCTCAGACTCCAGTATGGGTTCCCTTAGCAAGGATCTTCCCAGGACAGCATGGTTATCCAACCTATGGCTCCTTTGGTTGACTCTGAGGTTCTTGTTGATTCGTCTGAGTCTTTGCCTTCTTCTCCCCTATCTTCCATTCCACCCATTTCTTTTAATCTTGGTACTGATCCTCCTCAGATTTCCAGTAATGCTGATTCTTCTACTGATAAGGAGTTGCAATCTCAAATCTCCACCAGAAGTGGGAGGAAAGTTGTGGCTCCTAAATTTTTAAATGATTATGTGTGTAAATAATTATTTCCTTGTATGTATTGTTTTTTTTATATATTTAAGGAGGGGAATGTGTAGTGATGCTTGTTATATTTAGATCTGGTTAGATAATGTTGGAATGTCGTATATGTCATTTTGGAATGTATGCATGTCATGTTGTATTATACTATAGTGTTTTTGCCAGTCCAGAGTTCCTCTTCAAGCTGGCAGCACCTTTATTTCTTGTACTTCTTGTTTTCCTGAATAAATCAATATTCAACTACATCTGTGTACCAGAGTCACTACAGGGATCTTGTGTGATTATCATAGCAGAATGTGATCTATGCTGTTGGGATTAGAGAGAGTGAGAGACCTGAGTAGCAGGCTTGATGGCAGCCTACAGTTGTAGTGAAATTATGGCTACCTGTCACTGTCATATTTTGGGCAAAGTGCTTGATACAACTCGGTTGACTCACAACTTCACTGCAGGGTGTTTGACCTCAAGGTCACAGGTCTCCATCTTAGAGCGTCCATGCAGACTTTCATCCTCAGAAGGTCAATTTGATGGGTACTGTTGAGATGGGTAAAACAAATCTGTTATTCGTTGCTAAGATATCCATGGATGAACACGCAATTTACAGGAACACATTATATTATGCCAATGCCCTAGTTTCTATAATTCAAAGCAGATCTAAACGTTAATTGCAGTCACGAAAAAAAAACATTTATATTCAACCACTTCTTATTTTTAGAATGGAGATTGGAGGTCTCTTAGAAGGACTTGAAGGTTTAAAAGGTCATCAGATTTGCATTTGCCACAAAGTGTGTTTGGGTCATGAAAAACGTTCTTGTGGCTCCTGCTGCGCAAGGGCTCCTCATAACCTTCAGAGGGTTAGGAGGGACGCCAATGAATATTTGTGTGATACTGCAGACTTAGGGACCCATTGTTGCATTCCACAGGGGTGCCCCATCATTTATTTTGCGTTACGCCACTGCATTTAAATTTTTCGGCTCTGAATCTGACAAAGGAGCCAAGGGAACTGCTGAGTACTGGGAAGTGTATGAGCCTCATTGCTCACATGTGGTAAACCCATGGCTAAAAGAAGGCCACTATACTTATAACAGGCCCTCCGGGGAAGAGGCAAACATATTTCATACTCAGAAGAGCAACTGTGCCAGTTATCTCGTTTACACCTTGACTGCAAACAATATCCTGGCCCTCCAACCAACTCCCTAGGGATAGTGCCGATTTCTGAAAATAATGAATGGTAAGTGGTCTGGTGGAAGGTGAGACCTGGAACGTAGATAGTGCAAGCTTTATCAGTGGACTATAGCTAAATACACTGGATTATATGTTATGGGAAAGTAGCAAATATATATGTCAGGGGTGGCTGGTTGTGAAGTAATATGGTAGAGCTACAGTAGCGGCGCCTGGAGGGAGTGCTGCCTGGCGGTGACGCAGCGTCGGGGAGTGGCAGGGTGGGGGGAAATAAACTCCGGATTATGGCCTAACGGAGGTAAGTATTCAAATAAATAAATAAAACTAATTTCATTGCGCGCGCTGCATCGCATTCTTGTAAGCAGGCTATGTGCCGTGATAATTATGGCAGCCATAGAAACTTAAATATACTGCCAGAAAAGACGGATCAGAAGAACACACTGCTGTGACGCCGCCACTGCTGCCGGCAAAAGAGGAAGTACGCCGCTACGCCTGATATACAAATAATTGACTAAAGAAATGTCACTATTGGCACCTTTGTTGTTGCTTATTTATATTGGCTCAGCCTTACTGATTAAGGGCCAAAACCCTCTTTTGTTAGTTGGTCATTTGAGATGTGATAGGTGATGTCACCTACCATGTCATGATTGATGTAATATGTGAGGTCATAAGCAGTGCATTGTGGAGGAGTCATTTATAGCTATCTCAGGTAACTATGTCTGCTGAATTTCAGTTGTTATGTATGAGTGAAATCTGAGCCTTTCTATACTGTCCATTTAATCTTTGATTTTTTTCAATGAATTTCTATGTTTTTTTTTCAAATTCAGTTTCCTAACTATGACGTCCTGTAACCGGTGTGTTTTTTGGGTGAATTTCAAAGGTTTTTAGAAATAATATTACCTAACTATACCGTCACTGTAACCTTTGTTTTTTCAGTCAATTTCTGCATTTTCTCTCATGCTATTTCCTAACTATAACATCCCTGTAACCTTTGGTTCTTTCAGTTCATTGTAGGTTTTTTAATGTAATTTCATAACTATAAGATCCCTGTAACCTCTGTTTGTTTTGTAAATTTCAAAGGTCTTTAAAATTTAATTTCCTAACTTTAACATCTAATCTTTGTGAGCTAGGTGTGTGATTGCCTGTATGGGTCTGTGAGTGGGTGTGTGAGTGACTGTATAGGTCTGTGAGTGTGTGTGGGAGTGGCTGGATGGATCTCTAAGTGGATGTATGAGTGGCTGTCTGGGTGTGTGAGTGGGTTTGTAAGTGGTTGTATAGGTCTGTGAGTGGCTGTTTTTGTGGCTATATGGATCAGTGAGTGGGTGTGTGAGTTGCTTTATGGGTCAGTGGTTGGGTGTGTAAGTGCTGTATGGATGTTTGAGTGGTTTTGTTGGTATGTTAGTCTGTGTGTGAATGGCTGTATGTGAGTTGCATACCAGTAAGGTGGATGAGACAGGGTGAATGGGTGATACCTCAAGGTGATTATTGCACTTTTGCATACTCTTAGTAATTAAAAGGGAGATCCATGGATTCTGCTCTCACCAGGAGAGACAAAGAAAAAACCCACTTGTCACAGTCACCACAGATTGTTATCTGATAGATCAATGATGCATTCACCTCCATGAAGGATTTCAGATCAATACTCAATGTGCAATTGTCCAGCAAACACACTTGCTTTGCCTTCGCCAATCCTGGGAATTTAGGATCAGTTGTCCAATACAGAAGCAGAGCCTCAACTGGGGCACCTGCTAAGCTTATGTTTGTAGATGCTTCCTGTTGAGGTTTAATTTCTGCGAAGTTAGAATTAGGGCCAGAAAGGAACCTCTCCTCCATGTTTATCAAACAAGAGTCCACAGTTTTGCACAAAATGTCTTCCCAACTGGTATAGTTTCTACTGGTTAGTCAGTAAGTGCTACCTAGTTGGGTAAATGTCTAGTGCGTATTCCACACTACTGCTGCATAATGGACCACAAGGAAATGTTTCTAGCACCCTTGTGTGCATTTTGGCAAACTGATTGTTCCTTGTGTGTCTTCATCCAGAAATCTCCGATAACTTGAATCCTCCTATAGCAAAGACAACGAGACTACAGAGAGGTGAATCTCCACCAGACAAGGACCCTTCCTCTTAGCTATACGAAGATAAAGCTTCTTTGTTTGTTAGAGACGTCCTATTATTCTTTGCCATCATGAAGGTGTCACCAAAATTGACAGGAATCGTGCTGGGGGGCCTTTTGGTAAGGTATCTATCATCCTGCTAAAAACTGGGAAGACCTTTTCATTCTTTTAAGGTAAATGGACAGAGCTTCAGGTGATTTTGCACATTTGAAAACTTGTAATCTCATTAAGGGAGAACCATGGACTCTACTCTCACCAGGAGAGGCCAAGAAAGAACCCACTCATCACTGTCACTACAGATTGCACTCTGATAGATCAACGATGCAGTCACCTTCATGAAGGATTTCATATCATGTTTTAATGTGGAACTGCAGAGAAAACACACTTGCTTTGCTTTCACCAAGCCTAGGAAGTTAGGATCATTTTTCTGTTACAGAAGTGGAGCTTCAACTGGGGAACTTGCTATCTTTATATGTGTAAGGGCCTCCCGTTAAGATTTAATTTTCATGGAATGAGCATAGGGGCCTGAACGGCCTGGCCAGAACTTAATGGGGGCCACTCGGCCCCCCTCACATGGCCAATTTCGGCCCTGGGTACCCCATACCCTCAGACCCGGTCTCTTTATGGATGGTGGTAGGAAAATTGTGTTTACCTGTTTCTTAGTTATAATAACTACCTGCTTGTGTAGTCCTTCACTCAAGCTTTTAATTTGCTTGCATGCACTAAGCGCACAGAGGTGTCTGGCTCCAGTGGATGGTTTAGTGGCATCTGAGCAAGATCACCTCGAATCCTTTTTTAATTTTTTGTTATTGCTTCTCTCCCTCACATTTACTTTAAAGTTATTATTTTAGCTACAATAATTTTAAAATTGTTTTTCAATTAATTGCTGATCACTACCTAAGCACAACAACAAGATTTTCAGGTTTCTACCAGTTCTCTTTCCATCAGAGACCTGGCTTACCGAAAATTCCACCCTGAGGATCCTCAGCTCAATGCCGACAGGCTACCAAATAGTCAGACAGGACAGCATCACTCAGAGAGGAGGGGGGATTGCGATATTTTTAAACAATCGATCTGTCGTGCCATGCATGACGCTAGGATCACAGACTGTGAAGCAATATTTTTCACTCTAACTATTTCCAAAAACACAACGCTATCTGTATTCCTAACCTATCATCCACCTGGACCTTCCCCAAATTGTACTTTTTCACTAGCAGATACCCTGACCACTTACGCCCTGCACTAATCTAATCTGATAGTCACATGTGATCTGAATTTAAACTTTGATATAGTAACCTGTCATCCGGCTTCTGGCCTCATTGAGAATTTCGAGATCCTCCAGATTTCTCAACGTGTGGCCGCTCCCACCCACATCTTTGGCCACACGTTGGATCCAATTTTTTGAAATTCCACCTCACTGGTAGCTGGAGACCCTATTCCTGTTATTTGTTCTGACCACTACATTCTACCATTTAATTTTCCTCTGGCCAGTCCCTCCCATTTCAACCCATAAGGAAGGTGTGAAATGTAAAATCAGGAAATGGGAAAAGGCCACCCCAAGGCCTTTACCGTCGCAGTCTCAAATGAGGTTTCTAGGCCTACAAATTGCATCTTGAAGACTGGATTACGGGGGCCCTTGATAAGATTGCACCACTGAGTGAACATTGCACGACCCGCTCCAAACAATCTACAGAATGATTTATGAGGAGCTTTTGCTTTTGTTCAGAAACAAATCCTACAAATGTCTAGAACATATATGGCATAAAGATTTCAGTGCTAATAGCAAAGGCAACTACTCTCTGTCCCTGAAGGAATACTACAAACTTATACGTACCATGCAAAGGAAAATCTATGCACATAAGATTGAGTTCTCATCCAACTCCTCAAAGGAACTTTTCTTAATTGTTAAATCCCTATAATCCCTGTAATGTGTATCCTCCCTCATAGTTCCATCTCTAAAGAGCTGCTTTCTGATTGCTTGCTTCTTTTTTGACAACGTCACAAAAATCTGCGACTCCTTCCTTGAGACAGTAAGAGACTTCAGATGCCAAAAGGACTGGTTTGATGCTCCAGCCCAGAAAGAGGGCCTTGCCACTTTCACTCCTCCCTCCTTAGATGAACTTTGCATGCATTGTGTCAAGATAAAATTGGGATCTCCCTCCGATCCAGACCCTTCTAAAAATTCTGGTTCAGGGACTGGAGATTATCATGCCTAGGTTGAGCAATTTGCTCAACATCTCTTTCTCAATGGGTGTAGTTCCTACTAAGTGGGAGCACACCATTGTAGAACCTCTCCATAAAACAACTTCACTAGATCCGTCCCTGCCTGAGGATTTCAAGCCCATCTCGCTCCTCCCCTTCTCCTCACAAATTGCCAAGAAACATTCCAATACTCAACTGATAAGTTTCATGGAGTCAAACAGCGTGCTTCATGAAACACAACCAGGTTTCCGCATTCAGTACAACACAGAATCAGCCTTACTACTGGCCTAAAAACCTCTCAGATTCTGTGCTGACTGAGGCCAGCCACTCTGAAAATGCTGGACTGTAGTGCTATATTTTACACTGTATCCCATGGCTTCCTTTTAGAATGACTTGGGAATTACAGAAACAGGGGCCTAGCCCTGATGTGGGTGGCCTCTTTTCCCCAGGACCACAATTTTCAAGTGGGGCAAACTCCCTTCACCTCTAAACTGCTGTCTCTGCTTCAGTGGTGCCTCATGGCTCGATATTGAGCCCTACACTGTTCAGTCTTTAAATGCGCACCCTGGCTGATGTCATCGACTGACACATTGTCACCATAGTGTCCTATGCTGATGACATGCAGCTCATTGTCACTCTCTTTCAGGAGAAGGGGTGCATCGCATTTCAGATCTTGCCTGTGTGTTCTTGAAGAATGAATGAATAGGAGTTGCCTCAAGCTGTACACAAATCATTGTTGGGAAACAACCATCCATCTGGTCATTAGCTTGGTGGCCAAAGGAACTCAGCCCTATTCCAGACCACAAGCCCAAAGTGAAAAATATGGGCATTCTGTCTGACTCAGTTCTTACCTTTGACAGTCAAATATCCTGCATGGCTGGGAAGCATTTTGGCACTCTCAAGACTCTGGCCAAAATCAAGGACCTCCTTCCTATATCCTTCAAGCTGTACAAAGCACGATTATATGCCACCATCTCCCCAGCAACATCTCAGGGTTGCAGGATCAAGGAGAGCACAACTGTCAACCAAGTCATTACCAGTCACTACACAGGGGTTGTTTGGCATTTTTGGCTGATGCCAACTCTAAATACAATCACCAAGGTAAGTAAGAACTCATGTTATCCTGCAAGACTTGATCTTTGAACCCTTATGTCACACTAACCATGTGATGGATAAAGATTTCTCTTGCTACTCTGGACTTAGGTGCCTGCTCCTTGACTCTAAGCAACTATGAGCTTTCTTCACTTATGCATCCACCATTAATAGTACCTTAATATCATAAAAAGACATTACATTTAAAATGCAAATATTCTTAGTAATTAGGGTCCAAATCTACATAAAGCTTTAGTGGGCGCAAACCGTACAATCGCTAAGTTTGAGGGTTGTCACCTATGTACCAATCTCATTTTAGAAGTCACTAAAGTTTTACTGGGTAAAGTTTGAAAGGTTTAGAACGGTTTCTGAATCACTATTAAGGGCATGTTGTCTACCCCAAATGCATTTTTTGGTATTCTATGTATCAATGGTTTGTGGCCAGAATTCTTGTTTTAAACCATTGCTCAGTTATCAACTTATACATTGGGGTGTTAACTTATTCACAAAAAGGAAAGAAACCCTATGGACTCATTCTTCTTTGCAAATTTGGGCACAAGATTAAATGGGAGTAAGTGGAAGTCCAAGAGACCACTGCCAACTCTCATTGAAATTTTTCAAAAAAGAAAAATTATCCTGTTTTTATTGTGAAGAAATGGATAATCTGTGAATACTTTTATTACAAGCTCCATGTTATTTCTCTTTCACTTTTTCTTACCAGCAGGACTTCAATGCACTGAAAAACAGTGTCAAAAAGTAGTGTTTCATTCACTATTCATAGTGTGTGGTGATTTTTCATTTGTATACTACAAGGTCTCTGCTCCCTTTGCTGACCTAAAACGTTTATCAAAGCTCTGACAGACATTCATCCTTGAATTTACAATGAACATTTGCACTTTATCTTCCATAGTGCCCTTTTCACTTTAATAGTTTAACTTGCACTTAACACCCACACTCTCTAAAGCAACTTGCAGGGGAGGTAGGGCCTGTTTGAGTAAGACAGAGCCTTTCTAGGCAAGCCTGTTCTTGCTTTTAAGGAAAGCCTGATAGAAAGCATTTTCTCTGGCCAATTCATACATTGTAATGTACTTTAACAATTTAATTTGCACCTTGATATATGCAATTGACCTGGTGCAATTGCACTTTTGGCCCTGCACTTTGTGGGGGAAAGGGGTGCATGTTTGGGGAGGCACTAGCCCTTAAATGACAATTCTCTGTCCAATACAATGGAAGGTTGATTAGTACGGCTGTCCCGCGGCCAACTTAGAACTTTAATCCCCACTTTCCCCTATGAATTCTAAACCTGATGCATTAGCTGCAGGGCCTTAGGGCCAGATGTATCAAAGGGTTTTGCCCATTCTGTGTCTATGGGGAAATGTGTTGATACATATGGCCCTCAGTGTATATATGTTTATGAGGCCAACAATATTGAGTGGTAGGGTAGGTAGAGGGGTTCCTCTTCCAACTTTGCGTAACGAAAGCATGTACAAGAGGCTTATAAGCTTTGCATGTGTCATTCTAAATGGACTTACAGATGATAAACCTTGCAATGGATTCTTTTATGAAGACAGTTGGACGTGAATGTTTCTTGTGTTTTATAATGTGTTTTATTTAGCATCACCTTGAAATGTTTTTTTATTAATCAAGAAAGAAAGATATTTGATTTGATTTGATTTGAAAATCATTGAGACATAAATGTAAGTAACTCAGAGGGTTTGTCCACTTTTAGGTTTCAAATTTGAAATTTAAAATGTACATATTTTGCACCACACTCTTAAACTGAAAAACACTAAGGCCCAGATGCATCAAGCTTAAAACCGCTCACAAAGGGGCAGATTCTCAGAATCTGCCCCTTTGCGACCAGTATTTTTGCATTTGGGATGCATCATCCCAAATGCAAAAATCGCAATTTAAGAAATCGCAAAATTGCGATTACTTAATTTGCTCTTGCATTTAAGGAATCTCAAATTGAGATTCCTTTAATGCAATGCATTGAAGTAAAAAATTTGGCGATTTTGCTAATAGGGGGCGCAAATTACCATGAAGTTGTACTTCATGGTAATTTGCAAAAACTATGAAAAATGCACTAAAGTGCATTTTTCAAAGTTCCATTTTACACACAAACATGCCCTTAAGGCATGCGTGTGTGCAAGATGTACCCATATACAGATTTCAGGGGTGCAACAGGGTGTTCTTTTGACACCCTGGCACCCTTGAAATTACAATCTCAATTTGCGATTCTCTAATTGAGAATCGCAAATTGAGATTGTCTTCCACTTCATTCCTATGGGCCTCTAGGCCCATAGGAATGAATGGGGAGGTATTCTTTAATTGCCAGTCGGAATTTGCGAGTCGCATTTGAGGAATTTTAAGAAATCGCTATTTTTTAAGCGAGATCTTCATGCATAGCATTTTGCTATTCCTTATTAGCGAATCCTTATTTTTCGCTAATAAGGAATCGCAAAATGGGTGCTTGATGCATCTGGGGGTATAGTGCCTGTTTAAGATGTCAGGCGGACCTGCGTCCGTAAGACACCGTTGCAGATTGGAACCGCCCGACCATAGGTCAGCGGTTCCAATCGCATAATTTGGATGTGACTGCACTATGGGCAGTCAGAAACATCCATTTCTCAATGGCAACTTGTCCAGCAGGTGGAAAAGGCCAGCAGCACAAACTGCCATTGAAAAATGGATGTTTGTAAACATCCCTGCACCGTGCAGGGATGTTTAAGTGGGTACCTATTGCCCCCCAGGCCCTATAGTAGAGGCCGCTGAGGGACGGGGGTCCTGCTTTGGGCCTCCAAAATCCCTTTTCAACAGCCTTTCCATGTTGGAAAGGGTAACATAGAAAGGCTGTTGGAAAGTGACATCATAATCCCAACAGTAGAGCCGAGGCAAACTCCATCGTCATTATGGTATTGTGATTCTTACTGATGCTCTAATAGGCTTCTTGAGCCCGTCGAAACAGCAGCCAACGATCCCTCCGCCAAAATGCCTAGGCCCGCTGCGACAGCAGGGTCAGATGTCAGATGGACCGCAACAGGTCAGTTGCGGTCCACCCGCCATCTTAATTAAGCCCTTAATGTTTTAATCTTTCTTATTTGAAATGTAACCAAGCGTGTTATTAAAATATATGTCGAATTTCATTAAAACAATTTTGATTTGTGTAATTATTTTTAAAGATTGTTTTAAATACAGACATCCTCAGAGTGGTGCACACAGACCAAACCTACTGTGCTTTCAGATGATCTATCATCATAAATAATCCTCTGAAGGCAGGTGGATGTTTAACAAGCAGGCTAAGAATAATACATTTCCCCCATTTTGTATTCTGCTACCCCAGGAAAGAACTTGCCAATGATGTCCTGCCAATGATGTTCTGCAGAGTCCAGTCTGTATAGGCATATCATTTTCTGAACACATTAATGAACTTGTAATCCTGTGTTTGTGACATCATCCTTCTTTTTCTACAATTACCCAGTTCACAACACTCACATATAAGACCATAAGTCTTTTAAATATTCTCTTTGCCCACTATAAAATTTAATAACACAATAATTGATTAAAAAAATATTATATTTTAAACCAAGGCAATCATACATCAATATGCTGCAGATATCTCCTCAGTTTAAATAAGGAATCAACTTTAGCGCCCTTGTTTTGTGACAGATGAGTCTTTTATGCATTTTAATGTATGTTTTCATCTGTTAAAATCTAAATAAGCAAAAACAAATATGTTTTAGGACATATAAGTAACTTTACAAGGTCTATGATCTCATTGACCACCATTTCATGCATTATTGCACTATCTATTGACCGGCTTGCATGCTAGAGCATATAACTGAGGCATTCTCTGTCAGGGCCAGGTTACTTAAGAACTGCAGTTCTTCCTAGGTGAAGCCGGATGTCCTGTCATGTCCTGTCCCCATACCCTTCACACATGAAATATTCTTAGCAGACCAAACTGGCAGCAGCAATGGAGGGGTGGTTTGAGGTCTGTTGTCGCAAGGTCTGTAAAGTTTTAAGCAAGTAAGGTCAAGAACATCTACATGATGGGTTTTCTACCAGTGGACGTTACAAGGCAAATGGCATGCTTCAGTCAAACTGTAAGTCATTCAGTAAGTTCACAAACAACAGTGTTCCTTCGCCCAATGTGGATTGCACTTTGTTGATGAAGACGACTTCCTTCCATGACGGTCAAGGACTTCAACCACCATATTGCAGCCAGTATCAAAAAGCTGAAGCTTGCCATGTTGCAATTGTGAGCAGTCACAGGCTTTACAGGAAGGTAGAGTGGTGCTGTTTCAAACTCAGAACTCAAAAGTCACTAGCAGTGCAATAATTAATTGTCCTGCCCAAGGCTCATATTTTGTAAAAAAAAAAAAAAGACTTTAATACAATTAAAAAACAAAAAAGTAAACACTACAAAATGCAGCTGCAAAACCTACTTGCATGGGGCCATTGTACCCATGGATAAGACTCCCAAACCCCCATCTCTCTCCTAAACTTGTTTTGGATCTGGTATTGTAAGTTTCAGGCCCAGGTGCAGCACTACCCCCTCTTTTAAAGAGTTTGTGGTCAGGTAACAGTATAAGTTCGAAAGTTCACGTCTCACTAAAACAACATCTTTAGAAGTACCAGTACTGACTGAACCTCATAGCACACAACTGGTTCTCTTCCCTTCTCTGAAAGGAAACACACCAGCTTTAAGTACTTGAAGCCAGTCCTGAAAAGTAGCAATGGTGGTAGCCACCAGGAGTCTGTTCAAGTTTGCAGGTTCCGGCATTATTGATGGACCCTGGCTTGTCACTAGCCCTTTTCTGGGCTTCAAGGAGGTAGAGCTTTGAGGGGTGAGGGGTGAGAGGTCATTGGACCACTGCAGTCACTTTGATTGTGTTAATGCAGTTCTCATTCAGTTTATGGCAATAGGACAGCAGCACTGTCCACACAGGTCAAGGCAGTGTTCGAAACAATGCAGTCCACTTAAGCCATTGGACTTACAGCCGTTTCCGCTCAGTCACATTGTTCAAGTTCACAGTGCCACAGACTGCTTGGGCTCTCTTCTGAGTACTGCCATAGCGCAGGCTTCTTAGACATAGCTTCAAGGTAGCCGCAGTGCTGTCTGCTCGGGCAACCTTATAGGTAGTCCCATTGTGCATCACACTTGGGCAAGAGTCTGTTCTCTGGTCTTGGATGAAAAACAGAGAAACACAGATTGCTGTCCCTCAAGTGTCCTGGGTGGGCCCATGCTTTTTTGTCAGCTGCTTTTGCTTCCAATGAGTTGGTTGCACCTCTTGTAAGCTGGGGCAATCCCTCAGATTCTTGTAAGGCAGGTCAATCATGAGGCCCTTTAGGATAGGGAGAGATCTGGGTAGACTCTCACTGATGTCCTCACACCTCTGGGAAGCTGACCTCCAGGTAGATACTAGCTGTGGTTGCAAATGAGTCCTCTAAGTACTTTGTGGATCTCTCCCGTCTTTGGTAAAAGAGAACTTGGAACTGGAACAAGGGGGTAATCTGCTCTCACTTTCATACAGTAAAAGCAGACAGATAATCTATATTCTCTGCCTGTGCTATCAGAACTGGCTTGGGTAGTGTTGGACTTGGCCCTTTTTGCAGGGTCATCCCTGAACTTATTGCCTTCCTCCTGTATTGTGTCTGACCTGTTTTTGTTGGTTTTACGACTCTGGGCACTTTACCACTGCGGATCAGTGCTAAAGTGCATATGCTCTCCCTATTATAAATTGATGTATGGATTAGTGACTCCATGATTGGCTGACCATTGGCATAATTACTCCCATTTGCCCACTGGAGGGCAACAAATACTGTGTTTCCATTTATTCGAGGTGAGGGCAATCACATGCCCATGGTGTGCAGTGCTTACCCCTCTTTTTTAAATTAATTCCCTGGCAACTAGTGGGCTTTCTGCCCTCCGGGGAACAGATTGTGGGTAATTGCCCCATCTACTCCCCAGTGGGGCAGAAAGACTGAAATAACCAATTTTACAATGAAATTTACAAAGTGGTGGCACAAGCCCTTGCCCAAGGGGCATCTCCCCCTCTCCCTGGTGTCTTGTGGGTTGGCCCTTGTTTGACTTAGCCCTTTTTACAGGGTCATCCCAAATTTTTTGCCTTCCTGCTGTATTTTGTCTAACCTGTTGTTGGCTGTTTTTATGACTTTGGGCACTTTACCACTGCTGATCAGTGCTAAAGTGCATATGCTCTTCCTATTATAAATTGATGTATGGATTATTGACTCCATGATTGGCTGATTTGGTTAACTTGTCAGAACCTAGTACAGTGCACTGAGTGTGCCCAGGGCTTGTAAACCAAATGCTGCTGGTGGGCTTGCAGCACTGGTTGTACCACCCACAGAAGCAGCCTGTAAAGTGTGTCTCAGGTCGGCCATTGCAGAGCCTGTGTGCACCCTGGTACTGCCATGTTGACTGGGCAAGTGCACCCACTTGCCAGTCCCTAAACCTTTACTTTTCTGCATATTAGTCACCCCTATGGTATGCCCAAGGGCAGGGTGCATTGTAGGTAAAAGGTAGGACATGCCCTGGTGTGTGTGGCATGTCCTAATAGTGAATTACAGTCATTTTCGTTTTTCACTATGCAAGGCTACCTGTTCCCCACAGGCCAGAATGGGCAGTTTGATTCTAACATTTTATAATCCTAACTGACTTAAGGAACTGGGTAGAAATTCGAGTTTAGTATACCTGAACTCAGAATGATAAAATACATCTTTTAGTGAAGTTATATTATGTTATGTTATTATAAGTTTGTAGAGTGCTATATCACCCAGAGGTATCTAAGCGCTATCAGCGGACACACAACATCAGTAAGGCACCAGACCGCCAAATCATAAGGGCCCCCAAGCCTCCAGAAATAGCACAGTCTTCAGATTCTTCCTAAACACTAGCAGGTTGGTTTCTTCCTAAGTTCTGCTGGGAGGTGATTCCATGCCAAGGGGACAATACTGGAGAATGCTCTACCAACCCTTGGATGTGAGGTTAAACCGAGGGCATATCAGGTTACACGCATCCGCAGACCGAAGGGTCCTACTTGGCATGTACTTAGTGAGCCGTTCCTTGATGTATTTGGGGGCTGAGCCATAGACTGCCTTATGTGCGATGCAGAGGCTCTTAAATTTTACTCTTTGAGCGATTAGCAGCCAGTGTAGGCTACATAGTAAAGGCGTGGCTTGAGTTTGCCTAGGTTTGTTAAAAATTAGCCCGGCCGCATCGTTCATAACAACCTGAAGTCTGGCCAGAAGGTATTTTGGGAGGCCATAGTATAAATAATTGCCATAATCCAGCCATGCCAGAATCAGAGCAGAGACCGCCAGTCTAAGCGTGGAAAAAGACAACAGTGGGGAGAGTTTCCGCAGCTGGCGTAACAAACTAACACAAGTGCCCACCACTGATGATACCTGCTGTGTCAGGGATAGCAGGGCAACAATTCTAATGCCTAGGCTTTTTACTGCCAGTGCTGGTTCTGGAAGTGGCCCTAGTTCGGCCGGCCAGAATTGATCACTCCACGGATTGGCAGCTGTCGTATTTGCCAGGACTTCCGTTTTATCCGGGTTTATTTTTAAAGAGTTGTCCGACATCCAGTTGATCATAAACTTGAGGATGTTTTGCATTCTCAAGTGGACCTTAGCTGAGTCGTCAATCTGGATCAGGATTTGTGTATCGTCGGCATAATTGTAAACTCTACAGTCCATCCTGTTCAATGCTCCTATCAAAGGCTGCAGATATATATTAAAGAGAAGGGGTGACAGAGCCGAGCCTTGGGGCACACCGCATGTCAACTTAGCTGGTTTTGACACAAGGTCTGTGAGTTGGTTTTAACATTCCTTATTTGAAAATACTACTTCTAGAAAGTAGGTATTTTCTTGCCTAACTATCCAAGCCTGCCTCTGCTTGGTTGTGTATTACTTGTCTGGAGTATGAGTGACAGGGGCTGGGGGATTCCAGGAGACAGGGTGAGTCAGCACAGGGCTGAATAGAGAGATCTGCATTTTGGTGGGTGGGAGGAGTTGCACCAGGTACCTGAATAGAGCTGTGCTCTCCCTCCACAATGCTGGCTCCACTTCCTGTGATGTGTCTGATGTCCCTGCCCTGCACTGTGAAAGGAAAGAAGGAGTCATGTAAACAGAGTGCTCCAGGACTTACCAGAACTGGTTTGGACTGGGCAAAGGCCTCTCTGCCTTTAGAGAACAAAGAGAAAGTGAGGATGAAACCCCAGACCGCAGAATTTTAGATCACTTTTAGGAAACAAGGAGAAACCTTGAGGAGAGGAACCAGAGAGACTGAGGAGAAACTATCCCTAAGCATGAGGGATTGGCCTGCAGCGGTTGCCTGACTGCCAAAGAGAGGAGAAAGGCCTTTGGTGCTACTTTCATTCAATTTGTAAAGGATCTCCAAGGGTTTGAGATAGAGCTTTCCTCCTGCTGAAGTCTCAGTGTAAGAATTGGCTTTTGTAGTTTGGTTTGCCCTGTTCCCATCATGCACTGGGACAGGAACAGACTAATTTGCATACAGCCAGGTTCTGAAACTGGGATGGTGCAGTGAGCTAAAAAACGGTGTTGGATCTAGCCCTGATCTCTTGACTGGGTGAGAGCTTTCTGCTTAATTCAGAGACTCTGTCCCTCACCACCCCTTGTTGTAAATATTTTTGTCCACCCTAAGCGTGGAAGGGTATTCTCAGATGTGAGACCCTTGCTCATTGCACCATCAGGATTCAAGCAAACCGGGCCGAAGACGGCTGTAATGCCAGAAACCGGTCCCCGGGAGCTTGTTTCCTTCCCAGTGTAAGAATTGGCTTTTGTAGTTTGGTTTGCCCTGTTCCCATCATGCACTGGGACAGGAACAGACTAATTTGCATACAGACAGGTTCTGAAACTGGGATGGTGCAGTGAGCTAAAAAATGGTGTTGGATCTAGCCATGATCTCTTGACTGGGTGAGAGCTTTCTGCTTAATTCAGAGACTCTGTCCCTCACCACCCCTTGTTGTAAATATTTTTGTCCACCCTAAGCGTGGAAGGGTATTCTCAAATGTGAGACCCTTGCTCATTGCACCATCAGGATTCAAGCAAACCGGGCCGAAGACGGCTGTAATGCCAGAAACCGGTCCCGGGGAGCTTGTTTCCTTCCCAGTGTAAGAATTGGCTTTTGTAGTTTGGTTTGCCCTGTTCCCATCATGCACTGGGACAGGAACAGACTAATTTGCATACAGCCAGGTTCTGAAACTGGGATGGTGCAGTGAGCTAAAAAACGGTGTTGGATCTAGCCCTGATCTCTTGAATGGGTGAGAGCTTTCTGCTTAATTCAGAGACTCTGTCCCTCACCACCCCTTGTTGTAAATATTTTTGTCCACCCTAAGCGTGGAAGAGTATTCTCAGATGTGAGACCCTTGCTCATTGCACCATCAGGATTCAAGCAAACCGGGCGAAGATGGCTGTAATGCCAGAAACCGGTCCCCGGGAGCTTGTTTCCTTCCCAGTGTAAGAATTGGCTTTTGTAGTTTGGTTGGCCCTGTTCCCATCATGCACAGGGACAGGAACAGACTAATTTGCATACAGCCAGGTTCTGAAACTGGGATGGTGCAGTGAGCTAAAAAACGGTGTTGGATCTAGCCCTGATCTCTTGACTGGGTGAGAGCTTTCTGCTTAATTCAGAGACTCTGTCCCTCACCACCCCTTGTTGTAAATATTTTTGTCCACCCTAAGCGTGGAAGGGTATTCTCAGATGTGAGACCCTTGCTCATTGCACCATCAGGATTCAAGCAAACCGGGCCGAAGACGGCTGTAATGCCAGAAACCGGTCCCCGGGAGCTTGTTTCCTTCCCAGTGTAAGAATTGGCTTTTGTAGTTTGGTTTACCCTGTTCCCATCAGGCACTGGGACAGGAACAGACTAATTTGCATACAGCCAGGTTCTGAAACTGGGATGGTGCAGTGAGCTAAAAAACGGTGTTGGATCTAGCCCTGATCTCTTGACTGGGTGAGAGCTTTCTGCTTAATTCAGAGACTCTGTCCCTCACCACCCCTTGTTGTAAATATTTTTGTCCACCCTAAGCGTGGAAGGGTATTCTCAGATGTGAGACCCTTGCTCATTGCACCATCAGGATTCAAGCAAACCGGGCCGAAGGCGGCTGTAATGCCAGAAACCGGTCCCCGGGAGCTTGTTTCCTTCCCAGTGTAAGAATTGGCTTTTGTAGTTTGGTTTGCCCTGTTCCCATCATGCACTGGGACAGGAACAGACTAATTTGCATACAGCCAGGTTCTGAAACTGGGATGGTGCAGTGAGCTAAAAAACGGTGTTGGATCTAGCCCTGATCTCTTGACTGGGTGAGAGCTTTCTGCTTAATTCAGAGACTCTGTCCCTCACCACCCCTTGTTGTAAATATTTTTGTCCACCCTAAGCGTGGAAGGGTATTCTCAGATGTGAGACCCTTGCTCATTGCACCATCAGGATTCAAGCAAACCGGGCGAAGATGGCTGTAATGCCAGAAACCGGTCCCCGGGAGCTTGTTTCCTTCCCAGTGTAAGAATTGGCTTTTGTAGTTTGGTTGGCCCTGTTCCCATCATGCACAGGGACAGGAACAGACTAATTTGCATACAGCCAGGTTCTGAAACTGGGATGGTGCAGTGAGCTAAAAAACGGTGTTGGATCTAGCCCTGATCTCTTGACTGGGTGAGAGCTTTCTGCTTAATTCAGAGACTCTGTCCCTCACCACCCCTTGTTGTAAATATTTTTGTCCACCCTAAGCGTGGAAGGGTATTCTCAGATGTGAGACCCTTGCTCATTGCACCATCAGGATTCAAGCAAACCGGGCCGAAGACGGCTGTAATGCCAGAAACCGGTCCCCGGGAGCTTGTTTCCTTCCCAGTGTAAGAATTGGCTTTTGTAGTTTGGTTTGCCCTGTTCCCATCATGCACTGGGACAGGAACAGACTAATTTGTATACAGCCAGGTTCTGAAACTGGGATGGTGCAGTGAGCTAAAAAACGGTGTTGGATCTAGCCCTGATCTCTTGACTGGGTGAGAGCTTTCTGCCTAATTCAGAGACTCTGTCCCTCACCACCCCTTGTTGTAAATATTTTTGTCCACCCTAAGCGTGGAAGGGTATTCTCAGATGTGAGACCCTTGCTCATTGCACCATCAGGATTCAAGCAAACCGGGCCGAAGACGGCTGTAATGCCAGAAACCGGTCCCCGGGAGCTTGTTTCCTTCCCAGTGTAAGAATTGGCTTTTGTAGTTTGGTTTGCCCTGTTCCCATCATGCACTGGGACAGGAACAGACTAATTTGCATACAGCCAGGTTCTGAAACTGGGATGGTGCAGTGAGCTAAAAAACGGTGTTGGATCTAGCCCTGATCTCTTGACTGGGTGAGAGCTTTCTGCTTAATTCAGAGACTCTGTCCCTCACCACCCCTTGTTGTAAATATTTTTGTCCACCCTAAGCGTGGAAGGGTATTCTCAGATGTGAGACCCTTGCTCATTGCACCATCAGGATTCAAGCAAACCGGGCCGAAGACGGCTGTAATGCCAGAAACCGGTCCCCGGGAGCTTGTTTCCTTCCCAGTGTAAGAATTGGCTTTTGTAGTTTGGTTTGCCCTGTTCCCATCATGCACTGGGACAGGAACAGACTAATTTGCATACAGCCAGGTTCTGAAACTGGGATGGTGCAGTGAGCTAAAAAACGGTGTTGGATCTAGCCCTGATCTCTTGACTGGGTGAGAGCTTTCTGCTTAATTCAGAGACTCTGTCCCTCACCACCCCTTGTTGTAAATATTTTTGTCCACCCCAAGCGTGGAAGGGTATTCTCAGATGTGAGACCCTTGCTCATTGCACCATCAGGATTCAAGCAAACCGGGCCGAAGACGGCTGTAATGCCAGAAACCGGTCCCCGGGAGCTTGTTTCCTTCCCAGTGTAAGAATTGGCTTTTGTAGTTTGGTTTGCACTGTTCCCATCATGCACTGGGACAGGAACAGACTAATTTGCATACAGCCAGGTTCTGAAACTAGGATGGTGCAGTGAGCTAAAAAACGGTGTTGGATCTAGCCCTGATCTCTTGACTGGGTGAGAGCTTTCTGCTTAATTCAGAGACTCTGTCCCTCACCACCCCTTGTTGTAAATATTTTTGTCCACCCTAAGCGTGGAAGGGTATTCTCAGATGTGAGACCCTTGCTCATTGCACCATCAGGATTCAAGCAAACCGGGCCGAAGACGGCTGTAATGCCAGAAACCGGTCCCCGGGAGCTTGTTTCCTTCCCAGTGTAAGAATTGGCTTTTGTAGTTTGGTTTGCCCTGTTCCCATCATGCACTGGGACAGGAACAGACTAATTTGCATACAGCCAGGTTCTGAAACTGGGATGGTGCAGTGAGCTAAAAAACGGTGTTGGATCTAGCCCTGATCTCTTGACTGGGTGAGAGCTTTCTGCTTAATTCAGAGACTCTGTCCCTCACCACCCCTTGTTGTAAATATTTTTGTCCACCCTAAGCGTGGAAGGGTATTCTCAGATGTGAGACCCTTGCTCATTGCACCATCAGGATTCAAGCAAACCGGGCCGAAGACGGCTGTAATGCCAGAAACCGGTCCCCGGGAGCTTGTTTCCTTCCCAGTGTAAGAATTGGCTTTTGTAGTTTGGTTTGCCCTGTTCCCATCATGCACTGGGGCAGGAACAGACTAATTTGCATACAGCCAGGTTCTGAAGCTGGGATGGTGCAGTGAGCTAAAAAACGGTGTTGGATCTAGCCCTGATCTCTTGACTGGGTGAGAGCTTTCTGCTTAATTCAGAGACTCTGTCCCTCACCACCCCTTGTTGTAAATATTTTTTTCCACCCTAAGCGTGGAAGGGTATTCTCAGATGTGAGACCCTTGCTCATTGCACCATCAGGATTCAAGCAAACCGGGCCGAAGACGGCTGTAATGCCAGAAACCGGTCCCCGGGAGCTTGTTTCCTTCCCAGTGTAAGAATTGGCTTTTGTAGTTTGGTTTGCCCTGTTCCCATCATGCACTGGGACAGGAACAGACTAATTTGCATACAGCCAGGTTCTGAAACTGGGATGGTGCAGTGAGCTAAAAAACGGTGTTGGATCTAGCCCTGATCTCTTGACTGGGTGAGAGCTTTCTGCTTAATTCAGAGACTATGTCCCTCACCACCCCTTGTTGTAAATATTTTTGTCCACCCTAAGCGTGGAAGGGTATTCTCAGATGTGAGACCCTTGCTCATTGCACCATCAGGATTCAAGCAAACCGGGCCGAAGACGGCTGTAATGCCAGAAACCGGTCCCCGGGAGCTTGTTTCCTTCCCAGTGTAAGAATTGGCTTTTGTAGTTTGGTTTGCCCTGTTCCCATCATGCACTGGGACAGGAACAGACTAATTTGCATACAGCCAGGTTCTGAAACTGGGATGGTGCAGTGAGCTAAAAAACGGTGTTGGATCTAGCCCTGATCTCTTGACTGGGTGAGAGCTTTCTGCTTAATTCAGAGACTCTGTCCCTCACCACCCCTTGTTGTAAATATTGAAGTCTCAGGGATAACATACTTCACCAACCAGCTCCCCAAGAGTTCTTTTGAAGTGCCTGCTGTTATGTTGCGCCTTCTGCTGGACTGCGTGTCGCAAGGAGCTGGAAGCGCGACTCACGAAGAAGTGTGTCGCTGTCGCTATTACTTCACAACATGAAAGTGCCTCGCATCGCCGGAGAAGAGGATCCACGTCACACCAGCCGCCACTGCATCATCGGAGAAGTGTGTCACCCCTGCAGCCTCTGTCGTCGCATCGCTGAGAAGGGTGTCGCCACTGCAACTGTCTCATCGCATGGCCGAAGCACCTCGCATCGCCGGAGAAGAGAATCAGTGTTGCATCAGATGCCGCCACATCACCGGGAAGCGTGTCGCAGGGCCTGTTGCGGCTCAGAAGAATCTTTGAGTCACTGCACGGACGTCGATCGAGCACGCATCATGGCGCAAGAAGAAGATGCCATCTTTGTTTCATTGCACTGGATCTACATTGCATCACCGCCCTGCTGGTCGCATAGCCACTGAGGAGCAGTAAGAAACCGACGCATCACTGCCCCACGCCGAGAAGAACCGACGCATCCCCTATGCATCAGTAGGGACCCGACGCATCACCGTTCGTACATGTAAGGAACCGACGCATCACCTTCCCTGCAACACTTTTGAGGTATAGCGGTATGCATCCCAATGTACATTGAACTCAAAGTGTCGCATTTCACATCTTAAGAGAACTGAGCTAATTCTACCATTTTTAAAGTACAGTATTGTGGATTTTTGTTATTTGTGGTCTTTTGTTAAGTCTAAATATAAATACTTATTTTTATACTACAACTTGTGTGGTGTCCCTCTGTAGTGTTGTCACTGGGTTACTGTATGTGTTCACAAAGCTTTACACACTGCCTCTGAGAAAAACCTGTCTGCTCGTGCCAATCTACCAAGGGGGTGAGCAGGGGCCATTTTAGGAGTTTACCCCCTTAGCCTCACTACACACAAGGGTCCCTATTTGGTCAAAGGTACCTACCTCTGCCAACTAGAAAACCCCAAATCTAACAGGTTGGTTCTCATTTTATATGTCTTTCCCAGGCTGTTTTTCAGACCCAGCCTTTATGTGAAGCTCCTCACAGCAGGGCCATCTCCCATTTGGAGCACCCACATTGGAGGCACACACAGTTGTGAGCATTCTGCACTGGCTTCTCAACAACCACACTGAGTAGTGATCAGGAAATAGACAAAAGGCTGGCCTCACCTAAAGGAAGCTTATTGCTCTGAAAAGTAAGGACTGTAGCTCCACCGCTAAACCCCACCCTCTGCTGAATCGAATTGCTCAGGAAGGCTAATCATAGCCCCTCTGCAAATGTCCTAATTACATTTAAATGGCAACAATGCCTCCTATTCCCCAGTTCGGTGTCTGGGTCTCCTTCCTCCAGCTTTAGGAAAGCCAGCAATGTGCTACAACTATCCGTGAAAATAACACCATCAGCATATTGTACACATGAGTAGGCCAGGGGCTTCCAAAATAGAACCCACAGGCCTGTATTACTTTCGTTTATTTGTACACATAATGCATACACCACAAAGTGCACACATCCACATAAGCATAACAAGGTGTTAGTTCTAAGACACGAGTTAGCGCTCAGAAGCAGAACTTTACATGAATGAACCTATAGGCCTTCACTCCAGTTGCACAGATTAAAAGGGGTGGCCACAACTACTGATTAACAAAATAAGGTATGCTACCTCCACTGCTCTACATGCTAAACCCTTGGTAAACCCATAAGAAGGACCATACTCCATTGTGAAAGAAATTAGAATATGATTGAAAAGCTCCTGCAGGTTCAGAACAGGTCTAGGCGCACACTCATCTAAAGGACATCCCTAGGCATTTTGGTGCATACACTAGACTAAAGTGAAGCTGGAGCCAAAATTGAAAATCAAGATTCCAGATACCCACAGATGAGCACAAGGGAAAAAAACTGTACAGAATGAGTGGGACACTCCGTCCCAACAATGCTTGTAGAACAGGAATCATGCCTTTCTAATATGTAGTAGATTAAAAAATATCTTGATATATTTGACATTCATTTTTAGGATGTTGTGGTTTAATGCAACTGGATCATTTCAATGTAATGTTGCTGAAGTGAAAAGTTCACAACCGATATTTTCTTCTGTCCTCACATAGTTACTTGAAGTGATGCTTCTGCATTTGAAAAAGCCTATCTAATTCCCTGCTGTTGTCCCTCCATTTCACAATATTAAGAATGGGTTCTATTTTTTGGGGAGGAATTTCAAATGTTGTTGGTGCTATGGATTGGCACCCTATAGTTTTGGTTTCACCACATGAGTAGTAGCAGGTATACTGCAACTAAAAGCACTATCACTCTATCAACGTATGCATGGTATGCTTTGTATACCTCTTTATCACCAGCATCTTAACAAGGTTCCCAGGATCAACCCAGGACTTGATAGTTCTTCGCAACAGAACTATATCACAAGAAATAGCAGACTTAACCCCAGGGAGTGCCTGAATTGTTAGTAAGCTTAAAAACAAGAATGTTTGTTGTTGAATATACACATTTTAAGTCTTTAGAAGTATAAAGATCTTTAATTATTTATTAAAGGGATTCAATATACCAGTTATGCGTGGATTTTAATACTTTTAACTTCTTTGCTGCAGGTGTCGGCCAATCTCCAATTCCGCACACCCTGCCCAGTGTAGGTGTTGACCATTCATTGGCCAAAACTGGGGAGAGTTAGAAAGGGTCCTCCGGTGCGTTTCCTTTAAGTGTCCTGAGCAGCCTGAGCTTTTTTTAATATGTATTGCCCATCAGTGTGCAGAGCACGCTGACCACATTACATACAAAAGTGAAAGTAAAACAAGACCGAGGACTTTTTTTACTTTCACTGAATCAATGCTCAGGGGGCTCTCTCCGGCCTCGGAGCACATATTTCAATGGGAGGGGTATGGTTGACCTCTCCCATGTTACCTATACCCAGTGGATCCCTGCTTGGAGATCGCCACAGGAGAGTGATCCCTAAGCAGGGCCAACCCACAAAACAACAGGGACAGGGGGAGAAGCCCCTTGGGCAAGGGCTTGTGCCTCCACTTTGTACATTTCATAGTAAAATCGTATATTTTAGTCTTTCTGCCCCCGGGGAAGGTAGATGGGGCAGTTACCCACAATCTGTCCCCCGGAGGGCAGATGGCCCACTAGTTGCCATGGAATTATTTTTAAAATAGAGCGGTAAGCTCTGCACACCATAAGCATGACCATGCCCTCACCTCAAATAAATGGAAACAAAGTATTTGTTGCTCTCCAGTGGGCAAATGGGAGTAATTATGCCATATCTTTGCCCCAGGTGGACAGAAAACCTATTAGATGTCAGGGAATTCGTTTTTTAAAAAAGGTGGGTGGAGGGTGCACCATAGGCATGGCCTTGCCCCACCTGTTGGACTTGGCCCTTTTTGCAGTGTCATCTCAGAACTTTTTTCCTTCCTCCTGTATTTTTTCTGATGTATTGTTGGTGGTTTTGTGACTCTGGGCCCTTTATCACTGCTTCTCATTGCTAAAAGTGCATGTGCTCTCTATGGTAACCTTGGTAAGATTAGTCTACTCCTGTTTAGCATATTTAATTTACCTTTCAGTCCCTTCTACAGTGGTATCTCACATACCCAGGGACGGTAAATTAAATGCTAGTGATGGGTTTGCAGCACTGCTTACGCCAGCCACCAAAGTAACCTTTCTAGCCTGTGTCAGGTCTCTGCCACTGCAGGGCCTGCACACACAGTTTACTGTTGCTGTGACGTGGCCCAAAGTGGTTGCCACGTCTGTGACTCCCCTTTTACTACAAATCAGTCACCCCTAAGGTAGGCCCTAGCTAGCCCTTTGGGCAGGGTGGGGTGTAGGTAAAAGGTAGGACATGTACCTTGACTGTGTGGCATGTCCTGGTAGTGACAAACAGCCTATTTGGTTTCTCAGTGCTCTGAGGCTGCCCTCTCATTGGAATGCATTGGGATTCCCTGCTTTGAGCTTCAGTGGCAATTCCTGACATGAGTGGGGTAGCATTGTTGCAGGGATTCTGCACATACACAAAACAATGCGCAGGATTGTGGTACCTCGGTGTATAGGGGCTAAGCCTTCCCACCAGTTCAGTGCCCACAAGACCAGGACTGACTAACTATAGTGTCTCACTCACTCTACTACACACTCACAGAGAAGCAAATGATTAGACACTCCAGTACACAAAACTCCTGACTATCTCAGGAATCACCGTAACGAGGCAAAACCCTTTTGATCACACTCTTGTTTTTGTCTGCAATAAAGTCTGACAGAGACAAAAAATAGTTTAGAATATATATTTGAACTATTGTGCTCTGTATTGCAGTATACGTGCCACAACAAGCAGAAAAATGCATAATACATATATTGTCAGCATAGCAACAAGGCCATATATCAAGAAGGGAGATCTCATAATGAAAAGACAATAGAGAGAAGACAGTTCAGCCTAGCCTCCCTCCCCTTGTTAGGCTTTGGTATTATTATATAACAGAAGATCTCTGAGATTTGTCAGCAGACCCCCTACCTTAGTGCCTAGATGGTATATCTACATCACAGGAACCACATTGCTCTTCTACCGGGACAGGTTCCTCTCCAAGTGTGCATTTTTCATGTGTGTATCCCCGTAATATCAAAATGCCACTCTCCCACTAGCTGCATTGGTATGTTATGTCTAAGTGCTAGGCCTGACCAGAACAAAGCAACAAGGGCATTGTTTATTGACCTTGCTCACAATGCTCAGTCTAAATGCCAGGAACAGGAAGAGAACAAACACAGTGAACAGTTCCCATGTGAAAAGCACTGACAGAGTTGTTGCAAAATAAAAGCAGCTAGTAAAGTGTGCAAAGCTAAATCATGGCTGAAGGGCTCATGCTAACTTAATGATGTTGACAATGTCCCCACCTGCCACATGATACCCTCCCCTTTGCCAGGTCAGTAGCACTGATGCTAGGAGAACATGTAGGTAAGCAGAGCCAAAGCTAATTACCATAAACCAAATAAAAAAGAAAAAATATTTTTCAGCTTTTTTTTTGCCAAACAAAAACTTAAAATGTATGGAAAAGCTTTCAGAAGCTGTGACTAAAAATATCAAAGGACCGCCTTGTAGTTGGTTCCCCAAGTCAGACTATGACTATCTAACAAAAGTGAAAACATCATGTTTACTGCACAAGGTGATCAATTCCAAAACAGCATCCACCCCCTTCCTCCAACGATGGTTGCCATCCAGTAAAGCAACGCAAACAAACAGACGTGCTCTTCATAATCCGTTGCACCGAGGAGCATTAGAGGGCAACCTGTGTGAAATTCGAAGACACTCTGCAGTTCGTGGTGCTGCGCAGAAGCACAGGTACTCAAACCAGCCAGAACTCCAAGAGTCGCTGCATACATCCAGCTGTCATCACCGGAACGGTCCTGGTCATGGGCCAACAATGGACCCACCAACAGTTCATAATCCAGATCAACGAGAGATGTATTGGAGAGGCACATATCCAGGGCCCAATTGAAGGGGCACTGGCGACAGTAGAACTGAGGTTGCACGCAGGTGAAGTAGGCGTAGCGAAAGTTGAGCAGATAGCTGATGTCCAAAGTAGCTAATGGCAAGCACCCAGACAGCTGCTGCATTCGTTCATGGTACATCCACAATTGTACGGGGTTAGACTGAACCACAGGATGGGCAGTCATTACATAGCAGGCAGAAAAAAAGCAATGCACCGCTAACCAGCAAGAGCACCAGGGGAAACCAACCGAAGACACTGGAAAAAAAAGAATGAATTAAAGCAGGTATAACACCAAGTATAGTCTGAAATGATGACACCAGGCCGGATCCCACAAGTTAAAAAAAATTAGCAAGTCCTTCGGTGTCAGATGCGTTAAATATTTGGTGTATTAACTCCTCCAAATGGAGTGGGAAATTTATATTCAGTAGTGACTGAATCTCACTTGAAGTTCTAGCCACCTACAATTCGAAGGTCCCTCTATCCGATGTGTGAACAACGTCTTGTAAAAACAATAGCGCTTTGAGTCTGCTTAACTCAGGCTGCTCAGGACACTTAAAGTCTGTCTTCAAAGTTGGAATTGAAGGTCACAGAGTGGTATCAACAACTCCCTGTCGGGGTGGAAACAAAACATTGCTGCAACATGTAACACGTTGTGAAACAGTTACTCCATATGGGATGTCTGCCTGAAAGCCGCAGCAATTATGGTTATTCAGGATAAGATAACTCCCATTAGAAAGTAAAGATAGCATGGGAATTATCACAGGTACTGGAGTCCCTTTTAAAAAAAAGTAAAACTAGGGGCCGACATGTTGCAAGCACTGTGCAATTTAACTTGTTTACATACTAAGGAATGTCCCATGGTAGGATTCCAGCCGCGGTCCATGCAGGTAACACCAGTGGAGTGGTGGGGCCGTTTGGGGGGCGATTTAGAGGGACGATGCAGAGGGAAAATTATATAAATATTAAATTTTCCCTCGGCATCGTCCCTCGAAATCCCCGCTCATGTGGCCCCACCGCTGTTACCCGCACGGACCGCGGCCGTAGTCTTCCCCTGTAAGGAATACTTCCTTTTCCTCCTGTTGACAGTGGAATTGATAGGGTAATAACCAAAATTCATGGAGAAAAGTACTACCAAGCGGTTCATACCTACCAATCAGATAATGGTTCCTGCATGCTGTGAACTGGAACAGGGAAATAGGTAATGATATAACCCCATGTGTTAACTAGACCAAAGATTTGGTCTCAGCTGTAATGAAGTGTAACTGATCTAACTTTTCAATGTGTAATATAGTATATGTTGCGTCTTTCATAGACATATGCTTCTGTTTATCTGTCAGATTGAATGGTAAAAATACAGCAGAATCATTCAAATAATCCCATGGGACTTTTCCACTTTTCGACGTTTGTTTATCAACCTTGCTCACAATGTTCAGATTTAACTCCAGGAACAGGCAGAGAATGAACACAGCAAACATTTCCCATGTGAAAAGCAAAGCCAGAGCCTTTGCAAAATAAAAGCAGCTAGTAACAGGTGGAAAGCAGAATCATGGCTGAAGGGCTTATGGTAACTTAGTGATGTTAACAATGTCCCCAACGGCCACGTGGCAGTGTGATCAAGTTTGATATGTTTGGAATAGTGGTGATATATGCTGCAGATTGGTGTTCGTGGATTCACTATTACTATTTTAGAAATGCAACATTTAGTAGTGGGCATTTCTGTGTGCTCGGTGTATTTGTGCCTGCCTGTTGTATATTGACTGTCTGGCCTTGGAGTGAAAGGGGCTGGGGAGGTGCAGTGGCTACAGAGAGTCTGGATTAGTCAGTACTAGGCTGAATAGGCCTGTTCTGCATTTGGAGTGGTGGAAGGAGTAGCACCTGCACCTGAATAGTGCTCTGCGTGCCTTCCACAATGAGAGCTCCGCCCTCCTGTGGTGTGTCTGGGGCCAGGGCTTACACTTACAATGGGGAGTGTTGTACACTTGCAAGGTGCCCCCCAGAACTGATTTGGATTGGGCTAAGAGTCCTGGAGATAGGGGAGGACAAAGACACTTGCTGGTATAAATACCCCATGTCTGGCAAACTGTGTTTACTTGGGAACTGGATCTGAATAGCACTCTTGCAGGAGGAACCGCCGTGGGACTCAGCTGCTACCTGCAAGGTGGTTGGAGGGGCGGCCCTCTACTGGGAGGCCATGTATGCTGGCCTGCCTGTGGCCAGATCTGCTCTTGTGGATGCCTGGAAAAAGAGCACTGACTGCTCCCTATTTGTGTCTTCCACTGGGAGGCAGGCTGAGCGCTTCCTATTCCGATTGTTGCACTGGTGAAGCATGTGTAGAGGGCTGTGCAGGTAAACGTAAGATTGTTCCCTCTTCTCCTTTCGTGGGTTGACAGGAAGAGCATGAAGAGGCGCTCTCACCAAGTGCTGTGCTTTGCAGCCTGAGTCCCAAGCCGTTCACGGAAGCCAAATATGGCCGCTCATCAGCTCAGCGAGTGAAGCAGGAACCTCGAGTGTTGCCCAGCAACCCAGCCTCTGGAAGCCAGGCAGGAGGAAAGGGCCGTGTGGCCGAGCCTTGTTGTAGACAGGGCCAAGCGGGAACGAGTAACAGAAGCCTGGGCGGAGGAGTCAAAGCCAACGGAGACTTCACTCCATGTTCCGCCGCTGCAGTGCCATGCCAAAGGAGCCAATGCAGCCTGAGGATGATGGGGTGAGTGACCCCGCCGTACTTGGTGTCCCGGCCAGAGAAGGCAGTGCGGAAGAACCCTGCGCTCTATTTCGTTAGGCAATGAACCCGTCTGATTGCAGGCTGCTGCCCTGGGTGACCCTTCTTTGTGCTCAGCAGTCCGGATGGAAGGGAGGCCTTGATGGAGGTCCCAGGCCAGCTGATTAGATCGGAAGCACCAGGCAAATTGGTGCTGGGGTGCGGTGCCATCTGATCTGCTGGTTGTTGCAGCTTAGGCCCTGGTGTGGGGATGTGGACAACATTGACACCACGTGGGTGACTAATGTGTTACGTTCATCTTTGGGGGGACAGCCCGGGCTCCATGGTTTTGGGACATAGTTTTTTTCTACACAGTACCAGGCTGCCAATTATAGTGCCAGGAGCTGGCATCTATGTACTTGTTACCCTGGTGCCATATCTCGCAGGTTATGCTGTAGGTGGATTATGTGTAGCTCATGTCCCTGCTTATGAATTGTGTGTCATGCCGTGCAGTGTACGCCCAAGAGAGGCATTATGTGCTTCTAGTTTGGTAATGTGTGCACACAGTAAGTGAGTACTTTAGTGCACTACTGAGGTTGGGTATGTCTAGTATGTTCATGCTACAAATAGCCCTATGATGTTATGGAAGTGGCCCGATTGGCCTGGCGATTTATGTAATCCCTGTAATGTTGTGACAAGTGCCGAGTGGCACACTGTTATATATGATTGTGTTGTAATGTGTTTTTATGGATAATAGAAAGGCTTTTTTATATAACTCTGTGTGGAGTTCCTTTTGTGGTGTGCCTAGTGTGTTGCTGCTGTGTGAGTGTGTTGCGCAAATGCTTTACGCTGTGCCTCTGGGATAAGCCTCACTCCTCTGCAAAGCTAACAGGGGGTGAGCAGGGGTTATCTTCAGAGTGTAACTCCCTTGCCCTGACTAGAGTGGTGGTTTCTGCCTGGCTTAGGGGCATAGCCAACCAGAAATCCCATTTCTAACACCACCATAAATAAATGGGAACACAGTCTTTCTGCCCCCTGGGGCGCAGATCAGGGTAATTACCCCTGATTTGCCCCCGGGGACAGAAACCCCACTAGACACCAAGGAAATATATTATATTTAAAAGAGGGGAGGGGGCTGCCCACCATAGGTACGGCCACTTCCCCACCCCAAAGAATTTGGCCACAATTTTTCTGCCCCTGTTGGGGGGCATAAAGGAACAATAACTCCTGATGTACCCCCCGGTGGCAGAAAGCCTCTAAGCACCAGGGTTATTTAAATATCTAGATATAAAGGTATGGGGGCTGCCCAGCATTGATATGGTCATGCCCCCACCACAGATAAATGGGGACACAGCCTTTCTGGCCCATTGGGGACAGATGGTGTTATTTACCCCTGATGTTCCCCCTGGAATGGGCAGAAAGACCACTAGACCCCAGGATTTTTTTTCAAATAGAGGGGCGGAGCTGTGGACCATTGTCATGGTTATTTCCCCACCCCCAACTAAAGGGGGCAACAGTCTTTCTGGCCCTTGGGGGGCAGATTGGATTAATTACCCCAATCTGCCCCTCTGGGGGCAGAAACCCACTAGACTCCACAGAATATCTTTTTGTTGGACATGCTTCTCCCAAGTATATGGGTCACAGTCTTTCTGCCCCAGGGAGAAAATTGGGATAAATATCCCTGACCCCCCCCCACCCCCCCCCAGAGGGGCAGAAGCCCGTTGTATGGCAGCAATATATATTTTTAATAAAACAATGAGGTTGGTTTTCCCTATCCTACCATCAGACCCCAACCTCACCACTAAAACCATAACAGTTTCTGTCCTGTTGCAGACTAAAGCATTCCCTCCCACTGACAAGTAAGATGACATTTGATTCTTTTGGGTGTTGTTTTTACATATGGGCTAGGAGAGTGTGGCTAACTCCCAATATCATCCCACTTGTAATGGTGAACAGCTGTATTGTTTCTGCTTGGATAGACTGCCATCTGGAAAAGCCTACCAGACCTAGACAGTTCTGAAAACTAGACATCTGGGGTAGTCCAGGGTAGTGTGCTTCCCATGCATCCCACACCATCTCCCTATGCACAATACCCTGCAAACATCAAACATTGACTAAAAATACACATTTTCCTCACTTTTCTGTGAGTAAACTTCTGGAATCTGTGGGGAGCCACAAATTCCCTACCTCACAGCATTTCCCAAAGTCGCCAATTAAAAATGGCACTTCACTTGTGTGGGTAGTCCAATAGACCCCCTGGGTTTCTTCTCAGTGGGGCAGAAAATCCCACTGAATGGCAGTAATATATATTTTTAATAAAGCAATGGGATGGGTCTTGCTCATCCTACCATCAGGCCCCACTCGCACCCCTGAAACCATAACAGTTTCTGTCCCTCTGCAGTCTAAAGCATCCTGTCTCAATAGCAAGCAAGAGCACATTTGATTTTTATAGGTGTATGGGCCAGAAAAATGTGGCTAACTCCCAGTATCGTCCCACTTGCAATGGTGAATGGCTGTATTGGTTCAGCCTGATCAAACTGCCACCTTGAAAGAGTTACCAGACCCAGACTCTTCTGAAAACTAGACATCTGGGAGAGTCCAGAGTGGTGTGCTTCACATGCATCCCACACCATTTTCTTATGCACAATGCCCTGCCAACTTAAAATGTTGACTAAAAACACATATTTTCCTCACATTCCTGTGAGGAGAACTTCTGGGATCTGTGGGGAGTCACACATTTCCCACCACACTACATTTCTCAAAGTCTCCTGAAAAAAATGGTGCTTCGCTTGTGTGGCCCAAGAGAACTTGGCACAAAAGACTCTCACATGCTATGTGGAGAGATCAGCCATAGGGTTAGCTGTGGTATTTGGTGCCCTGCTCGGCCGCCACCCTTGAAACCTAACAATCACAGACACTTTTTAAAAGTAGACAAGCAGGGTATTCCAGGGTGGTGTGCCTTGCATGAATCCCATGTTGTTTTCCTACCCACAATTTATAAGAATATACCAAATTTGTAACATCCAACATTGCTGTACTTGTGCTGATAAAAACGATGTGCCACTTGTGTGTTTGGGCCTAGTGCCAGAGACAGGAACATATCAATTTGAGGTCTATAATAGTCCCCACACAATGGCTCCCACTGACCTTAGTTTGATCCATTTCTAGGCCCAACCACACAAGGGTCAGCGTTTTTATCGGCACAAGTGGAGTAATGATGGCTGATTGGACTGTTGTGCATTCCTGACCTGTGGATTCCAGAAGTTTCCATCACAGAAATGAAACAAAAATGTTTAATTCCTGGCAAAGTTTGAGGTTTTCATGGCATTTCGGTATGAAATAAATCTCATGTGATCCACACAGGGCACATCAGCCTGGACTCACCTAGTTGTCTGGGTTTCAAAATGTGCAGTCTTGCTAGGTTGCCCTAGGTGCCGCCTGAGATCCACAGCTACCCACTTTACAAAAGCCATTTGAGCTTTAAGCTGCAAAAATATAATGTATCCATGTTGGGTTTAGGTCCGTTTCCTGTAGTTGGCACCAGGTCAACTACACAAGTAAGGTGACATTTTTATCAGAAGATGTAGGGGAATGTTGGGTGGAAGGAAGTTGGTGGCTCCAAGCCGATCCCATAATGATCTGTGGCGGAAATGTGAGGAAAATGTGTTTTTTTAGTCAGACCCATATTAGAATTTCAATTATAGGGCGTTATTCAAAATTACTTCCTTTTTATACACTGTCTTACATTTGGAAGGCACAAATGCAGAGAAATTGGTAATAACACTTGTTCTACTATTCTGTGTTGCTTCAAGTCTCCCAATAAAAATAATACCTCACTTGTGTGGGTAGGACTAGTGGCCATGGCAGAAAACAGCCCAAAATGCAACGTGGACACATTACATTTTTCCACTGAAATCTGACCCTTTTTTGTAATGTGCCTAGCTGTGGATTTTGGGCCCTAGCTCAGCCAACACATAGGGAAACCTAGTAAAACTGCAAATTATTTGAACCCTAAACACCCAGGGGAGTCCAGGTTGGGGTGAATTGTGTGGCTGTCACTAGGATCTGTTAGGTAGAATTCCTTGCACACCTTAAAATGTGTCTAAAAAACACATTTGGCTCACATTTCTGTGATGGAAAGTTCTGGAATCTGAAGGAAGCCACAAACTTCCTGCCACCAAACGTTCCCCCAAGTCTCCAGATAAAAATTATACTTAACTTGTGTGGTTAGGCCTAGTGCCCGTGACAGGAAATGGCCCTAGACGCAACATCGACACATCACATTTTTCCACTAAAAACGGACAATTTTATTGCAATGTGCCTAGCTATGGATTTTGGGCCCTACCTCAGCTGGCATCTAGGGAAACCTAGCAAACTAGTACATTTTTAGAAACTTTACACCTAAGGGTAACCAGGATGGGCTGACTTGCATGGCTCTCACAATATTTTGTTACACAGAATCCCTTGCAAACCTCAAAATATTTCTATAAAAACACATTTTCCCATCATTTATGTGATGGAAAGTTCTAGAATCTGTGGGGAGTCACAAATCTACTTCCACCTACTATTCCCCCAAGTCTCCCGATAAAAATGATAACTCATTTGTGTGTGTCAGCCCAGTGCACGTGGCAGAAAACGTCCCAAAACGCAACATGGACACATCGCATTTTCCCATTGAAACTGCTCCTTTTTTGCAATGGGCCTAGCTGCAGGTTTTGGACCCTAGCTCAGATGGCATCTAGGGAGTCCTAACAAACTTGTACATTTTTTAAAACTAGACACCTAGGGAAATCCAGGATGGGCTGGCTTGCATGGTTGTCTCCACATGTTTTTACCAAGAATCCCTTACAAACCTCACAATTTGTCTAAAAAACGGATTTTTCTCAACTTTCTGTGATGGAAAGTTCTGGAATCTGTGCAAAGCCACAAACTTCCACCCAGCCAGCATTGCCCCAAGTGTCCAGACATAAATGGCACCTCCCCTGTGTGGGTAGGCCTAGTGCCCATGAGAGGAAATGGCCCAATCCGCAGCGTGAACACATCTCACTTTTATTTTCACTGAAAACTGACCCTTTTTTTGCAATGAGCTTAGCTGTGGATTTTTATCCCTAGCTCAGCCGACATCTAGGGAAAGCTGACAAACCTGTACATTTTTTAAAACTAGACATACAGGGTATCCAGGGTGGGTTGACCTGTGGTGCTCTCACCAGGTTCTGTTGCCCAGAATCCGTTGCAAACATAAATATTTGCCTAAAAAACAACATTTCCTCACATTTCTGTGAGGGAAAGCTCTGGAATCTATGGGAGCCACAAACTTCCACTCAACCAGGAGTCCTCCAAGCACCCCAATAAAAAGGTTATCTCACTTGTACGGGTAGGCCAAGTTCCCGCAAAATGAAACAGCCCAAAATGCAACATGGACACAGGACCATTTTTCCACCGAAAACTGCCCCTTTTTTGCAATGTGCCTAGCTGTGGATTTTGGACCTTAGCTCAGTCGGCATCTAGAGAAACCTAGCATACTTGTACATTTTTTTAAATTAGATACCATGGGGAATTCAGGGCGGGCTGCCTTGCATGCCACTCTCCATAAGTTTTTATCTAGAATCCCTTGCAAACTTTAAAATTTGTATAAAAACACATTTCTGGGATAGAAAGTTCTGGAATATGCTGAGAGCTGCAAACTTCCACCCACCCAGCATTCCCCCAAGTCTCCTGAAAAAAATGGTACCTTACTTGTATGGTTAGGAGTGGTGCCCATGACAGGAAACGGCCCAAAATGCAACAAGGACACACCACATTTTACACTGAAAACTGACCCTTTTTTTTTACAATGTGCCTAGCTGTGGATTTTGAGCCCTACCTCAGCCGGCATCTAGGGTAACCTATCAAACCTGTAAATTTTTTAAAGCTAGAGACCTATGGGTAACAAGGGTGGTTTGACGTGCAAGGCTCTCGCCAAGTTTTTTTTATCTAGGATCCCGGGCAAACCTCAAAATTTGAATAAAAATACACATTTTTCTCACATTTCGGTGATGGAAAGTTCTGAATTCTGTGGGGAGCCATAAACTTCCATGCACCTGGAATTTTCCCAAGCCTCATGATAAAAATGGTAACAGGACTAACACACCAATCTCACCACCAAGCACCCAAACTTCAGTCAAGTGACAAACACACCGCAAGCAAGCCAATACACATCGCCGAACTCGATTTTACACCTACACAAAAACCTTACCTGGTGTGTAGTGGTTTTCTGAACTCCTTGAGAGCATATGAGCCAAATAATTTGGCCAAAGGAGGGGCAGAAAATGGCCACAATATTACCCCAATAATGGGGAGCAACCCTTGCCCAAGGGGCCGCTCATAGACATATAAACAAAGAAAAGCCCTGGAGTCTAGTGGTTTTCTTCCTCCCATGGAGAGAGATGGGCCTAAAAATAAGGGTTATCTGCCCCAGGGAGACAGAAAATGGCAAAAATATTGTCCCCATAATGGAGAGCAACCCTTGTCACTAAGAAAATGCGTGACCCTACTGTCTTTTAGAAAGGAGCTTAAGACGTGGCTGTTTTGTAATTAATCCCCCTCTGCCATGATGGTTGTGTTGTGCTGGGTCTGATAGCGCGGGACACTCGGTCCGAGTAGCTGAGCGCTTAATAAAACCCTATATAACATAACATATTGTCCAAGGAGCCGCTCTCCAACATATACATACGTAAATTCCTGATGTCTAGTGGCATTCTTGGGCCTAAAAATGAGGGCAAAGCGACCCTTGCCCAAGGGGCATCTCCCCAACATGTCAATGTGTTGAATTTTATTTATTTATTTCATTTATATGGCGCGACAGCTACCCTGAGGGTGTCCCGGCGCCTTGGATCTGTTTTACTCAGAAAGCGGAGTGTGGACACTATTGATTAAACAACCACGCTTTAACTCCCTTCCGAAATTGGAGGTAGCAGGGTTCCATGCGTAGTTGGAGCGGAAGTGAGTCCAGGTCTCTGGTGGCATAATGCCACCCTTTGGGGTTGATGGGTTTAAAAATAAGCCCCATCTGCCTCCAGGGGAAGAGAAAAGCCCAAAATATTGTCCCCATAAAGAGGAGCGACTCTTGCCAAAGGGGCCAATCCCCAACAAAGACATTTCTTTAATCCAGCTGTGGCCATCTGCCACCCTCTGGGGCAGATGGGCCTAAAAATAAGGCCAATCTGTCCCTACAGGGGGCAGAAAACTGTCAAAGCAATGCCCAAGTTATTGGGTCTGACCCTTGCCCAAGAGGCCGCGCTCTTGCACCAACAATAACCCCATAATATCCCTGGTGGCTAGTGGGTGCATTCCTGCACCACGGTCGTCGTACCACCACTATTGTGCAGGAGGAATGCACTGCAAAGAGACACCGGGGGAAAGGATAAACTCTTTCCTTCCCCTTGTGCCTCTCTGCCCTCCCAGAAGGCTCACAGAGGAGAAACAACTTATTTCTCTCCGACGCATTGGAAGCAAATAGGTTTCAGAGTGACCTGGTATGGTTTTGATGATGTCGGGACGCACATGGTCGTTGAAGTTATCAGATGCCACGGGGGTAATTTGGGGGGGGGGGGTTAGGGTGGCAGCTGAAGTACTTCCATTGCCATCGACTGGTGGGAGCCCATCTTTGAAGGCCAAAATGATGCATTCTAATAATCAGACCTACTCATCGTGATGACAATCTCCATTTTGTCTGAGTTAAGTTTAAGATGGTTACTGTTCATCCAGTCATGGATAAAAAGCATAGCATTTTGAAAGGTTTCCTATGGCACAGGGATTCATCAGATTTAAAGAGTAATTGCATATCATCTGCATAGTAGTAGATTTTACAGTTCATGTTTTTGAGAATATGGATTAAGCAGCGCATATATATATAATAAAGAGATATGGTGGAAGGGAAGAACCCTGCAGTACTCCACAGACCAGGTTGACTTTTGGTGGCCTGAAAGGAGTTGGGAAACTGACTGAGATCGGTCCTTTAAAAAGAGGTGATCCAGTCCAGGTCCGGGCCATGCAGCCCCATGACCTCAAAATGATCTTCCAAGAGATTGTGGCTGACTGTGTCAAAGGCCGCCAAGAGACCCAAAAGAACCAGAGCTTGGGTGGAACTCTTGTTGCATTCTCCAGAGCCGGGAGGAAGTCTGCCTCAAAGGGGTCTGAAAAATTAGACTGCTCCAAAAAACAAAAAAGGCATCATGCCACGTGTTCCTTCAGTACCTTTACCAAGAAATTTAACAGTGAAATGGGGTGGTAATTGTTCAATATAAGAGGATCCTCCGCAACTTTCTTCTGGAGGGGAGCCACTGTAGCCTCCTTTACCAAACTAAGTACTTTACCTTGACAAAGGGAATGATTGAGAAGGGGCAAGGCTGGATCGGGAATGCTGAGAAACACTGATTTTAAAATTATAGCAGGGAAAGAATCATTAGGTGAGCCTGATTTTACTTTGGTCAGCAAGTCCATGAGGCAATCCTTGCTGACAATGGGAAGGGTGGCTAGAGTGGAAGACTTTCTGTCTTCTAGTGTAATACCATTTCAAAGTGAGCTTGTTTGGAATGCTGTCTTTAATGATCATCTTGTCAATAAAAAAAGAGTTGAGTCCATCACAGAAATTCTGACAAGGGATGATAGTTAATGTGACTCTATGAGGATTAGAGAGTTCAGTTTGGAAGATCTTGTTAGATTTGTTCACATAGAGGCAAAATTTATTTGTAAAGAAATAGGATTCAGCTAGCAGAAGATGGACTTTTTAATCTCTGAGATGGTTTTTATAGACCGCCTTATCATTAGAAGAATTGTCGTTCCACCACTTGCGTTCACAATGGCTCAGTTCAAGCTTAGCCAGTTTTAGATCATCAGTGAACCACTTTGATGTGTCATGCCATCAAGCTAATTTGGATTTGCATGCAGGAGCATGGGCATTACTAGCTGCCTTTAGCCAATCAACTAGCTCCTTTCCATAAAGATTGGTATTATCTTTTGAACCAGGTATGGAGCCTGCCAAGGAGTTACAAAAGGAATTCCTGTCAACACAAGGCCAACTTCTGGAAATGATTTTGGGACGGGGTAACAGTTTTTGGCGGACACCCCGGCCAATCAGAATTTAATGAGATAGTGGTCAGACCACTATCTCAGAACACATGGAGATACCGTGAAGGAGAAAATTAGATTGGTGGACCAAGCTTGAACTAGCGGGTCACCTTTAATGCGAGTAGGTGCAAACACATGTTGTTCAAGATATAAGGCCTGATAATGCGTTTGATGGATGGGATACTCTGTCTCAAACGTGATGGCTATCCCGTCTGCCGTATTACAAGTTCAATAAAATATAATGGAATTGTAATACGACAGACGAGATATCCCATCCACCAAACTCGTAATCAGGCCCTTAGACTACTGAGGTGGTCTTAGATGTCTTTAGATTTCTGAACTACATTCTCATCCTTGGCCCAGTATCCTATATCACCAGCTAAAACATTTTTTGCATGGACTATAAAGAGGGAGGAAATTAACTCAGAAAATAGCTGTGGCGATACATAGTATGTGGGTTTAAAACACCTGCTGGTCTTGACAATTGAGTTTTAGGACATAAATACATTTCCTAATGTCCTGGCCTTTAATGTACAACATTTAAGGCCCAATTTCAATAATAACATATATTTTTAGTCAATCATTTATTACCGTTGGTGATGAACTCATATGAGCATATTTGGTATTTGTAAGAACCGGGAGAGCACTCTACCAAACCCATGGTTCGAACATCTATTTAGTTGGGGAAAGCACTGGGTAACAGTCAGCGGAGCCTCTTTTGGCTCATCCAGCAGTAACCCTTGGCCCAGCAGTCCATCCACCACAGGGACCCTGGGTCACAGGGAAGGTCCACCTGCCACATTTAAAGTGGAAAGACTGTCACTTATTTTCCACTTCTTGCTAATGCCATGAAATTCATGTAGGACACAAGCTAGGCAAATAAATATTGACCCCGCCAATAGGAAACAACTCCCTGCATAGTGGGGACATTTGTGTTTTGGTTTCAAGAAGTACATTCCTTCTGTGCGTGTGTTTTCTTGAGAAAACAAGAGCATTTTGAGGGGGTCAAGCGTGTGTGTTACCATGGTGCCTGCTCCGACTTATTCACCACTCTACAAGGTTTCACAGCAACGGGATCTTCCTCTTGGCAGGGAAGATCCACATCCTCCCTCTATTGCCTTTCACAATGCTCAGTGATTCTTTACTCAGTCACAGAGCAAATTCAGTTCCTTCACTTAAAAACAGCTCTCGCACTAGGACGAATCTGCTGCCAAGCACAGTTATATTGCTTGTCTTTACTTAAGTCTCCTATGCATGGGTGTTATGGTCTAATACATTTTACTGTAATCTTCAGTTCAGCAGAGAAACTTGGCTGTGGAGCTGAGAGGTTGGCATCTGGGGGTTGTTACGATTTATCTACAATAATGAATGAATGAATGAATACTGTCTTTTATAGCGCATGGGTACCCTGAGGCATCCCAGCGCTGTTAGACCAGAGGACAAAGTGAAGACACTCAGTGAAACAGATATGTCTTCAGACTCTTCCTGAAGGCCAGGTGGTTAATTTCAAGCCTGATGTTATCTGGGAGTTTGTTCCAGCACTTGGCTGCTTGGAAGGAGATCTGGCGGCCGCCCGTGCGAGCACGCTTTACCCTTGGTACTACCAGCAAATTACGCTGATTTGATCTCAGCGATCTAAGAGACTGGTGTCGACGGAACAGGGGCTGAAGAATAGTAGAGCCGATATTGAAGATGGACTTATGCGCCATGCACAGAGATTCAAACAAGATCCTTTCCTGAATCGGCAGCCAGTGGAGGGACCGAAGTGAGGCCCTCGCAGAGCTATGTCTGGGTACCTTCATGAGAAGCTGGGCTGCGCAATTCTGCACGGTTTGCAGTATTTGAACAGAACCTGCTGGGGCCCCGAGGTAGACAGCATTTGCATAGTCCAGCCGTAAAAGAATCAACAACTGGACCAGCAAGCGTCTAGCCTCAAAAGGAAGAAGGCTCAGAACCTTCCTAAGAACCCTCAGCAGTTCATAACAGGTCGCCGCAACCTTCTTAGCCTGGACTTAAAATCCCAAGGAGGAATCAAGCCACACCCCCAAGCTCTTTATCTGATTATTTGGGGTGGTGGGAGGGCCCAGGCAGTTAGGCCACTATGGGTCAAGGTTTATGGGGGCTTTGTAGCCCAGGAGAATGATGTCAGTTTTGGCCCCATTTAGTTTTAGGAAGGAGGAGGTCATCCACTCCAAGACTTTGGTGAGACATGGGGTCAAGTTGTTAATTCCCTGGTCTATAGCATCATTCCTCGCTAGGGAGATGACCAACTGTGTATCATCAGCGTAGGTGATGAGCTGAATTCCCCAGGGAAGCACCACCTCAGCCAGTGGTCTCATGTAGATGTTAAACATGGTGGGGCTAAGTGAGGATCCCTGGGAAACGCCGTGATGCAGTTGAAGTTGGTCCGATGACGTCTCCTCCTCAAAAACGGAGAAGTATCTCTCCGGTAGAAAAGACGAGCCATTTGAGGGCCATTTCGGAGACCCCTGCAAGGCGGAGACGGTGAAGCAGGAGGGGATGGTTGACAGTGTCGAAGGCTGCGCTGAGGTCCAACAGGACCACCGCAGTGCAGCCTCCGGCATCCACAATACTGGCCGCCTCCACCACCGCCACCAGCGCGGTCTCTGTCCCCTGCTTGGCTCTGAATCCCGTCTGGGAGCAGTGGAGGGCTCCTGTGGTCTCCACAAATGATGACAGTACCTGATTAACGTATTTTTCTGCTATTTTACTGAGCCCAGGTAACAATGAGATGGGCCTGTAATTGGCTAAGTCTTCAGGGTCCAAATTTTTTTTTTTTAAAAGGGCCTTGACTTTCGCTAACTTCCACGCCGGGGGCACCACTCCTGACTTCAAGGACGAATGAATGACATGCATTATAGCGGGACACACCGTCCCAGACACCTGTTTAAGAGCCGCTGGGGGCGCAGCCTCCAAAGGGGAGCCCGATTTGAGGTTACCAAGGAGTCTTTCCACAATGGGCAAGTCGAGCAACGGCAAGGCGTCAAGACCTCCAAAGGAGTCTGGTCCGAACTTCTCGTGAATCCAATCCGTGCTCTCCGTAAGGCCAGAGGCCTGAGCGATTGGCGAAAAGCCGGAGTATATGTTGGTCACCTTGGCAGCAAAGAAAGCGGCCAGATCATCACAGCGTTTCTGTGGATCAGGTACGGCACTAGTGGCCAAGGGAGTGGTGACCAGAGATTGAAATATTTTGAAGATTTCCCTGGGCATATTGGCTGCTTCCGAGATTTTTTCCTGGAAGTAAGTCGATTGTGCAGATTTTAATTGTTTTTTATATAGTCTGAGCGTTGATCTGTATTCATTTTTTTGAGTCGATTGCGAAATCTTTCCTCCAATTCCTTTCCGCCTTTTTACAGCGTTGTTTGAGCTGCTTAAGTTCCCCAGAATACCATGGTGTTTTGTTTGAGCCCTCCCGATGGCGGACCACTTTTTTGAGGAGGATGGAATCTAGTGTGGAGTCTAACCACTTATTAAAGGCCTCATTAGCAACAATGGGATTATCATGAGGGACCGGAGGGAACTTCTTCAGGGCGGTCTCACAGTCCTCCACCGATAGCCTCGACCAAGTCCGGCTCAACTTCTTTGACAAGCTGACTGTATGGTTTTGGTCCGGTGGAGACCAGACGAAGGAGAGCAGGGCGTGGTCTGACCACAGAACAAAGCTGAGCATTAACGAAGTGATCTATTACCTGCAAATTCAAAGATTTAAGGGATGATATAATTAGAGATCAACTTATTAATAGACCTAACAACAAGAAAGTTCAAAAAATTATTAGATTGAAAAGATCCATCTTTAGACAAGTCTATAGAAATTGCTAGACGCATTGAAAATACTTCGTTATATGTGAAAGAATTCGCTGAAAAAAACTCCTAAGGTGAAATAGATCTAAATAAAGTATGTGTGTCAAAAAAAATTGCTAAAATAAATAGTGATGAAAATATAAATGTTGTGAAAAAACAGGAGGTAAATGATAAAAAGTCTTGTTATAGATGCGGAAGCTATAGGCACAATGATGATGCTATACATTGTCCTGCCGCTAAAAGTCGCTGTTATAAATGCAGGAGAATTGGTCACTTTTCAAGAGTATGCAAAGCTAATGATGGTTCAAAGCTAAAGAAAACGGTGAACACAATAGAGAAGTCTATAGTGACACATTCGAGAGATGAGGTCAATGTTGAAGATGACAGTGACATAAAAGTTATGGTTGTAGACCATATCAATACCTTGCATAATAGTCAATCAATAAAATATTCTCCTCCCAAGTGTATCGTAACTATAAATAATACTGATGTGCAAATGTGGGCAGATTTGTGTTCCCCTTTTACCTTGATTGATAAGAGTAATTGTAAAAAATTTGGGATCATTCAAATTAATCCCCACTGATGTTGAACCTTTAGGGCACTCTGGAACAAAACTACCAGTGTTGGGATATTTCAACGCCAATGTACACTTTAAAGAATGAACGACCGTAGGAAAGATAAACATGGTGGAAACTGGTAAAAGGTTATTGGGGCGGAAGGAACAGAAAAATGTGGGCATTATCCCTAACCCAAATCATCCTTTACAAGTGCTATTAACATATGTTGATAAAATTAACAAATTGGTAGAGGATTATCCCAATTTATTTAAGGAAGAGCTGGGATGTCTTAAAGGATTTGAACATCAAATTATAGTTAAGAAGGATGCTATACCTAAGGTACACAAGATACGCAATGTGCCAATGGCATTAAGAGGGAAGTTGAATGAAGAATTACAGAAATTATGCAAGGAGAAGATAACTGAACCCCCGAACTCCACAACGCCCGGCACCACTACGATGCCAGCACTCTCCACGCACTCAACACCGGACAACCACACGCCTGCTTCCTGACCGCCCCGAAATGCAAACAAGGACCATTCTCCTGCCGGAACTGCAGCTTCACCTGCATCCAATCCACATACCCACCCACTGGGAAAAACTGCAACCGCCTCAGATGCCTTCTTCTCAACACCCGCTCCGCCCTGAAACATGCCAATGAACTCTGGGACCTACTCGACTCAACCTCCCAAGACATCGCCTTCCTGACTGAGACCTAGCTGAACCCCTCCTCGGTACCCGACATCGCCATAACCATCCCGGACGGCTACAAGATCACTCGCAGGGACCGCACCAACGGAGTTGGAGGAGGAATCGCCATCATCCACAGGAACACTCTCAGAGTATCAACCAACACCGACGACACCCTCAGCACCGCTGAACACCTGCACCTCCAGATCCACACTGATCCCAACACCACCCTCAGAGGAACCCTCCTATACAGACCCCTCCAGTCCCCAACCACAGTTCAGCAACTCCATTGCCGACTTCGTCAGTACATATTCTCCTCCCAAGTGTATCGTAACTATAAATAATACTGATGTGCAAATGTGGGCAGATTTGTGTTCCCCTTTTACCTTGATTGATAAGAGTAATTGTAAAAAATGTGGGATCATTCAAATTAATCCCCACTGATGTTGAACCTTTAGGGTACCCCTGGAACGAAACTACCAGTGTTGGGATATTTCAACGCCAATGTACACTTTAAAGAATGAACGACCGTAGGAAATATAAACATGGTGGAAACTGGTAAATGGTTATTGGGGTGGAAGGAACAGACAAAATGTGGGCATTATCCTTAACCCAAATCATCCTTTACAAGTGCTATTAACATATGTTGATAAAATTAACAAATTGGTAGAGGATTATCCCAATTTATTTAAGTTCCATTCTAAAGAGCTGCTTTCTGATTGCTCGCTTCTTTTTTGACAACATCACAAAAATCTGCGACTCCTTCCTTGAGACAGTAAGAGACTTCAGATGCCGAAAGGACTGGTTTGATGCTCCAGCCCAGAAGGAGGGCCTTGCCACTTTCACTCCTCCCTCCTTAGATGAACTTTGCATGCATTGCGTCGAGATAAAATTGGGATCTCCCTCCGATCCAGACCCTTCTAAAAATTCTGGTTCAGGGACTGGAGATTATCATGCCTAGGTTGAGCAATTTGCTTAACATCTCTTTCTCAATGGGTGTAGTTCCTACTAAGTGGGATCACACTATTGTAAAACCTCTCCTTAAAACAACTTCACTAGATCCGTCCCTGCCTGAGGATTTCAGGCCCATCTCGCTCCTCCCCTTCTCCTCACAAATTGCCAAGAAACATTCCAATACTCAACTGATAAGTTTCATTGAGTCAAACAGCGTGCTTCATGAAACACAACCAGGTTTCCGCATTCAGTACAACACAGAATCAGCCTTACTACTGGCCTACACACCTCTCTGATTCTGTGCTGACTGAGGCCAGCCACTCTGAATATGCTGGACCGTAGTGCAACATTTTACACTGTAACCCATGGCTTCCTTTTTAGAATGACATGGGAATTACAGAAACAGGGGCCTAGCCCTGATGTGGGTGGCCTCTTTTCTCCAGGACCACAATTTTCAAGTGGGGCAAACTCCCTTCACCTCTGAACTGCTGCCTTTGCTTCAGTGGTGCCTCATGGCTCGATATTGAGCCCTACACTGTTCAAGCTTTAAATACGCACCCTGGCTGATGTCATCGACTGACACAATCACGGAGCACGAAATTCGGATCACTTCATAGGCATTACACTGCCTTATGGGAACGTTCCCTGTGATACATGCACTTACAAAACAAGGAGTACTGATTAACAGTGTTTTTATCTGTTGAACCTGATTCAACCATGACGAGGTCTGGTTGAGGCACTGAGGATCATTGTTTTATTCATTATATAACTCAAGAAGGCTTATTATCCTTCGCTGGCGCACAGTTTGAAGTTATTTTTCCATATAAAAGAAAGTTCCCTGGCAAACAATTTGATATTCTACTGTGAACGTTCGACCTATAAATCTTTGACATACCAGACGTTGCCTATAGGAGAGTTACTTGGGACACGTCTGAATCCCGCTCCACAATTCTCCCTGCACAGAAGGCAGCTAGTAAGGAAACTCTGGAGATTCTACATACATTAAAGATTAATACATTTTTGGTCTATGATCAATAATACCCAATATCTGACTTGGTTCAAAACTGCCAGCCAAGAAAATATTATAGTAGCGGTTAGGTGTCAACTTTGAATGAACAAATGTAGTACGTGGCAACTCCAGAAGAAGGCGCTGGTCGCCGAAACGCGCGTCGAGAATCAATTTGTGCCATTTTTTAAACTTGAATGTGTTTTTTGCTTTATTGTACTCCATAAAGTTGTTTTAATTATTTCTGATATATTTTTAACTGTATTTTTCATGACTTAATTAATAAATTTCTCTTGCCATTGAGACATTTTTTAGTTGTATATTTTCCCTCTCGAATGTTTTCTACTCTATGACCACTTAGAATTAATTGCCTAGGTTGTTAAATTTCATGTATCGACTGACACAATATCACCATAGTGTCCTATGCTGATGACATGCAGCTCATTGTCACTCTCTTTCGCATTTCAGATCTTGCCTGTGTGTTCTTGAAGAATGAATGAATAGGAGTTGCCTCAAACTGAACACAAATCATTGTTGGGAAATAACCATCCATTTGGTCATTAGCTTGCTGGCCAAAGGAACCCAGCCCTATTCCATACCACAAGCCCAAAGTAAAAAATATGGGCATTCTGTCTGACTCAATTCCTAACTTTGACAGTCAAATATCCTGCATGGCTGGGAAGCATTTTGGCACTCTCAAGACTCTGGCCAAAATCAAGGACCTCCTTTCTATATCCTTCAAGCTGTACAAAGCACGATTATATGCCACCATCTCCCCAGCAACATCTCAGGGTTGCAGGATCAAGGAGAGTACAACTGTCAACCAAGTCATTACCAGTCACTACACAGGGGTTGTTTGGCATTTTCAGCTGATGCCAACTCTAAATACAAGGAAGAACTCATGTTATCTTATCCTGCAAGACTTGATCTTTGAACCTTTATGTCACACTAACCATATGATGGCTAAACATTTCTCTTGCTACTCTGGTCTTAGGTGCCTGCTCCTTGACTCTAAGCAACTATGAGCTTTCTTCACTTACGCATCCACCATTAATAGTACCTTAATCTCATAAAAAGACATTACATTTAAAATGCAAATATTCTTATTAAATAGGGTCCAAATCTACAAAACGTTTTAGTGGGCACAAACCGTACAAATCGCTAAGTTTGAGGGTTGTCAGCTATGTACTATTCTCATTTTGGAAGTCACTAAAGTTTTACTAAGTAAAGTTTGAAAGGTTTAGAACGGTTTCTGAAACACTATTAAGGGCATGTTGTCTACCCCAAATGCGTTTTCGGTATTCTATGGATCAATGGCTTGTGGCCAGAATTCTTGTTGTACACCATTGCTAAGTTATCAACTTATACATTGGGGTGTTAACTTATTCACAAAAAGGAAAGAAACCCTATGGACTCATTCTTCTTTGCAAATTTGGGCACAAGATTAAATGGGAGTAAGTGGATGTCCAAGAGACCACTACCAACTCTCATTGAAGCTTTTCAAAAAAGAAAAATTATCCTGTTTTTATTGTGAAGAAATTGATAATCTGTGAATACTTTTATTACAAGCTCCATGTTCTTTCTCTTTCTCTTTTTCTTACCAGCAGGATAGCATACTTCAATGTACAGAAAAACAGTGTCAAAAGTAGTGTTTCATTAACTATTCATAGTGTGTGGTGATTTTTCATTTGTATACTACAAGGTCTCTGCTGCCTTTGCTGACCTAAAACGTTTATCGAAGCTCTGACAGACATTCATCCTTGAATTTACAATGAACATTTGCACTTTATCTTCCATAGTGCCCTTTGCACTTTAATAGTTTCACTTGCACTTAACCCACACTGTCTAAAGCAACTTGCAGGGGAGGTAGGGCCTGTTTGAGTAAGACAGAGCCTTTCTAGGCATGCCTGCTCTTGCTTTTAAGGAAAGCCTGACGGAAAGCATTTTCTCTGGCCAATTCTTACATTGTAATGTGCTTTAACAATTTAATTTGCACCTTGATATATGCAATTGACCTGATGCAATTGCACTTTTGGCCCTATTCTGTCAAATGCACTATGTGGGGGAAAGAGTGTGCATGTTTGGGGAGGCAGTAGCACTTAAATGACAAAACTCTGTCCAAGAAAATGGAAGGTTGATTAGTACGGCTGTCCTGTGGCCAACTTAGACCTTACTATGAGCATGTGCACTTTAATACCCACTTTCCCCTATGAATTCTAAACCTTATGCATTAGCTGCCAGGCCTCAGTGCATATATGTTTATGAGGCCAACACTATTGAGTGGTAGGGTAGGTATAGGGGTACCTCTTTCAACTTTGTGTAACTAAAGCATGTAAAAGAGGCTTATAAGCTTTGCATGTGGCATTTTAAATGGACTTACAGATGATAAACCTTGGACGGCCAGTTGGACGAAAATGTTTCTTGTGTTTTATAATGTGTTTTATTTAGCATCACCTTGAAATGTTTTTTTTATTAATCAAGAAAGATATTTGATTTGATTTGACAATCATTGAGACATTAATGTAAGTAACTCAGAGGGTTTGTTCACTTATAGGTTTCAAATTTGAAATTTAAAATGTACAATTTTTGCACCACATTTTTAAACTGAAAAACACTTAGTGCCTGTTTATGATGTCAGGCCGACCTGCGTCCATAAGACCGTTGCAGATTGGAACCGGTTCCAATCGCATAATTTGGATGCGACTGCCCTATGGGCAGTCAGAAACATCCATTTCTCAATGGCAACTTATCCAGCAGGTGGAAAAGGCCAGCAGCACAAGCTGCCATTGAAAAATGAATGTTTGTAACCATCCCTGCACCGTGCAGGGATGTTTAGGTGGGTACCTTATGCCCCCCAGGCCCTATAGTAGAGGCCGCTGAGGGACGGGGGTCCTGCTTTGGACCTCCAAAATCCCTTTCCAACAGCCTTTCCATGTTGCAAAGGGTGACATAGAAAGGCTGTCGGAAAGTGACATCATAATCCCGACAGTAGAGCCGAGGCAGACTCCACCGTCATTATGGGATTGTGATTCTTTCTGATGCTCCGATAGGCTTCTTGAGCCCTTTGGAACAGCAGCCAACGGTCCCTCTGCCAAATGCCTAGGCCCGCTGCGACAGCAGGGTCAGATGTCAGGTGGACCGCAACAGGTCGGTTGCGGGCCACCCGCCATCGTAATTAAGCCCTTAATGTTTTAATCTTTCTCATTTGAATTGTAACCAAGCATATTATTAAAATATATGTCGAATTTCATTAAAACAATGTTGATTTGTGTAATTATTTTTAAAGATTTTTTTTAAGTACCAACATCCTCAGAGTGGTGCACGCACACCAAACCCACTGTGCTTTCAGATGATCTATCATCATAAACAATCCTCTGAAGGCAGGTGGATGTTTAACAAGCAGGCTAAGAATAATACATGTCCCCCATTTTTTATTCTGCTACCCCAGGAAAGAACTTGCCAATGATGTCCTTCGAATGATGTTCTGCAGAGTCCAGTCTGTATAGGCTTATCATTTTCTGAACACATTAATGCACTTGTAATCCTGTGTTTGTGACATCATCCTTCTTTTTCTACAATTACCCAGTTCACAACACTCACATATAAAACCATAAGTCTTCAGAAAAAATAATTTTAAATATTCTCTTTGCCCACTATAAAATTTAATAACACAAAAATTGATTTGAAAAATATTACATTTTAAACCAAGGCAATCATACATCAACATGTTGCAGATATCTCCTCAGTTTAATTAAGGAATCAACTTTAGCGATCTTGTTTTGCGACAGATGAGTCTTTTCATGCATTTTAATGTCTGTTTCTATTTGTTAAAATCTAAATAAGCAAAAACAAATATGTTTAAGGACATATAAGTAACTTTATAAGGTCTATGATCTCATTGACCATCTATTCACCGGCTCATATTCTTGAGCATATAACTGAGGCATTCTTTGTCAGGGCCAGGTTACTTAGGAACTGCAGTTCTTCCTAGGTGAAGCCGGATGTCCTGTCCTGTCCTGTTACCATATCCTTCACACATGAAACATTCTTAGCAAACCAAACTGGTAGCTGCAATGGAGGGGTGGTTTGAGGTCTGTTGTGGCAAGGCCTGTAAAGGTTTAAGCAAGTAAGGTCCAGAACATCAATATGATGGGTTTTCTACCAGTGGACGTTACAAGGCAAATGGCATGCTTCAGTCAAACTGTAAGTCATTCAGTAAGTTCACAAATAACAGTGTTCCTTCGCCCAATGTGGATTGCACTTCGTTGATGAAGACAACGTCCTTCCATGACGGTCAAGGACTTCAACCACCATATTGCAGCCAGTATCAAAAAGGTAGAAGCTTGCCATGTTGCAATTGTGAGCAGTCACAGGCTTTTCAGGAAGGTAGAGTGGGGCTGTTTCAAACTCAGAAGTCAAAAGTCACCAGCAGTGCAGTAATTAATTGTCCAGCCCAGGGCTCATGTTTTGTAAAAGAAAAAAGAGACTTTAATACAATCAAAAAACAAAAAAGTAAACACTACAATATGCAGCTGCAAAACCTACTTGCACGGGACCATTGTAACCATGGATAAGACTCCCAAACCCCCATCTCTCTCCTAAACTTGTTTTGGATCTGGTATTATAAGTTTCAGGCCCAGGTGCAGCGCTACCCCCTCTTTTAAAGAGTTTGTGGTCAGGTAACAGTGTCAGTTTGAAAGTTCACGTCTCACTAAAACAACATCTTTAGAAGGCCCAGTACTGACTGAACCTCATAGCACAAAACTGGTTCTCTTCCCTTCTCTGAAAGGAAACACACCAGCTTCAAATGCTTGAGTACTTGAAGCCAGTCCTGAAAAGTAGCAGTGGTGGTAGCTACCAGGAGTCTGTTTAAGTTTGCAGGTTCCGGCATTATTGATGGACCCTGGCTTGTCACTAGCCCTTTTCTGGGCTTCAAGGAGGTAGAGCTTTGAGGGGTGAGAGGTCATTGGGCCACTGCAGTCATTCTATTTGTGTTAATGCAGTTCTGATTCAGTTTATGGCAATAGGACAGCAGCACTGTCCACACAGGTCAAGGCAGTGTTCGAAACAATGCAGTCCACTTCAGCCATTGCACTTACAGCCTTTTCCGCTCAGGCACATTGTTCAAGTTCACAATGCCACAGACTGCTTGGGCTCTCTTCTGAGTACTGCCATAGCGCAGGCTGCTTAGACATAGCTTCAAGGTAGCCGCAGTGCTGTCTGCTCGGGCAACCTTATAGGTAGTCCCATTGTGCATAACACTTGGGCAAGAGTCTGTTCTCTGGTCTTGGAAGAAAAACAGAGAAACACAGATTGCTGTCCCTCAAGTGTCCTGACTGGGTGGGCCCACTGCTCTTTTGTCAGCTGCTTTTGCTCCCAATGGGTTAGTTGCACCTCTTGTAAGCTGGGGCACTCCCTCGGTTTCTTGTAAGGCAGGTCAATCATGAGGCACTTTAGGATAGGGGAAGATCTGGGTAGACTCTCACTGATTTCCTCACACCTCTGGGAAGCTGACCTCCAGGTAGATACTAGCTGTGTTTGCAAATGAGTCCTATAAGTAATTTGTGGAGCTCTCCCGTCTTTGGTAAAAGAGAACTTGGAACTGGAACAAGGGGGTAATCTGCTCTCACTTTCATACAGTAAAAGAAGACGTCTTTCTGAAGTCCCTAGTGACTCCTTACCATCCGGCCCGCAACCTTCGGTCCTCCCACCGTCAACTTCTGACCGCAGTCCCAATCAAACTCAAAAAATATGGTGGTTGCAGATTTGCTCATCTGGCTCCCAAACTCTGGAACCAGTTGCTGTTATCTTTCAAATCCTCCATGTCTCTGCTGGAATTCAGAAAACCTCTTAAAACCAATCTTTTTACACAGTCTGGCTAGCTCCCCCTCTCTACATCTCTCAGTACCACCCAGCGCCAGGAAACCTATGGTGACAGAGCGCTATACAAGTCCCTCTTAAGATAAGATAAGATAAGATCTATATTCTCTGCCTGTGCTGTCAGAATTGGCTTGGGTAGTGTTAAACGTGGCCCTTTTTGCAGGGTCATCCCTGAACTTTTTGCCTTCTTCCTGTATTGCGTCTGACCTGTTTTTGTTGGTTTTATGACTGGGAACTTTACCACTGCTGATCAGTGCTAAAGTGCATATGCTCTCCCTATTATAAATTGATGTATGGATTAGTGACTCAGTGATTGGCTGATCATTGGCATAATTACTCCAATTTGCCCACTGGAGGGCAACAAATACTGTGTTTCCATTTATTTGAGGTGAGGGCATGCACATGCTCATGGTATGCAGTGCTTACCCCTCTTTTTTTAAATTAATTCCCTGGCAGATTGTGGGTAATTGCCCCATCTACCCCCCAGGGGGCAGAAAGACTGAAATAATCAATTTTGCAATGAAATTTACAAAGTGGAGGCACAAGCCCTTGCCCAAGGGGCCTCTCCATGGTGCCTTGTGGTTTGGCCCTTGTTTGACTTGGCCTTTTTTGCAGGGTCATCCCTGAACTTTTTGCCTTCCTGCTGTATTTTTTCTAACCTGTTGTTGGCTGTTTTATGACTCTGGGCACTTTACCACGCTGATCAATGCTAAGCTGCATATGCTCTTCCTATTATAAATTTAATGTATGGATTAGTGACTTCATGATTTTCTGATTTCGTTTACTTGTCAGACCCTAGTACAGTGCACTGAGTGTGCCCAGGGCTTGTGAACCAAATGCTGTTGGTGGGTTTGTTTGATTATAACATCTTATAATCCTAACTGACTTAGGGAGCAAGGTAGAAATTCGAGTTTAGTATGCCTGAACTCAGAATGATAAAATACATCTTTTAGTGAAGTTGGTTTTAACATTCTGTATTTTCTTGTCTAACTATCCAAGCCTGCCTCTGCTAGGTTGTGTATTCTTGTCTGGAGTACGAGTGACAGGGGCTGGGGATTCCAGGAGACAGGGTGAGTCAGCACAGGGCTGAATAGAGAGATCTGCATGTTTATGGTTGGGAGGAGTTGTACCTGGGACCTGAATAGGGCTGTGCCCTCCCTACACAATGCTGGCTCCACCTCCTGTGATGTGTCTGATGTCCCTGCTCTGCACTGTGAAAGGAAAGAAGGAGTCATGTAAACAGAATGCTCCAGGACTTACCAGAGCTGGTTTGGACTAGGCAAAGGCCTCTCTGCCTTCAGAGAACAAAGAGAAAGTGAGGATAAAAAGGGGGACCCATGCCCCTGAATTTTAGATCACTTTTAGGAAATTAGGAGAAACCTTTGTTGAGAAGAGGAACCAGGGAGACTGAGGAGAGACTATTCCTAAGCATGAGGGATTGGTCTGCAGTGGTTGCATTTCATTAAATTTGTGAAGGATCTCCAAGGGCTTGAGATAGAGCCTTCCTCCTGCTGAAGTCTCAGGGATAACATAGTTCACCAACCAGCTCCCCAAGAGTTCTTTTGAAGTGCATGCTGTTATGTTGGGCCTTCTGCAGGACTGCGTGTCACAAGGAGCTGGAAGCGCGACTCACAAAGAAGTGTGTCGCTGGTGCTATTGCTTCACAACACGAAAATGTCTTGGATCACTGCTGCATCATCTGAAAAGCGTATCTCTCCCGCAGCCTCTGTCGTCACATCGCTGAGAAGGGTGTCACCACTGCAGCTGTCGCATCGCATCGCTGAAGCACCTCAGATCGCCGGAGAAGAGAATTAACGTTGCATCAGAGGCCGCTGCATCACCGGGAAGCATGTCGCAGGGCCTGTCGCGGCTCAAAAAATCAGTGAGTCACTGCACGGCCGTCAATCGTGCACGCATCATGTCGCATCAAGAAGAAGATGCCATCTTTCTTTCATTGCACCGGATCTACATCGCATCACCTCGCTGCTGGTCGCATAGCCACTGAGGAGCAGTAAGAAACCGACGCATCACCGCCCCATGCCGAGAAGAACCGATGCATCCCCTATGCATCAGTAGGGACCCGACGCATCACCTTTCGTGCATGTACGAAACCGACGCATCACCTTCCCTGCAACACTTTCGAAGTATAGCGGTATGCATCCAAATGTACATTGAACTCAATGTGTCGCATTTTACATCTTAAGAGAACTGAGCTAATTCTACCATTTTTAAAGTACAGTATTGTGGATTTTTGTCATTTGTGGTCTTGTGTTAAGTATAAATAAAAATACTTCTTTTTATATTACAACTTGTGTGGTGTCCCTCTGTATGTGTTCACAAAGCTTTACACACTGTCTGCTTGTGCCAAGCTACCAAGGGGGTGAGCAGGGGTTATTTTAGGAGTGTACCCCTTAGCCTGACTACACAAAAGGGTCCCTATTTGGTCAAAGGTACCTGCCTCTGCCAACTAGAGAACCGCAAATCTAACAGGTTGGTTCTCATTTTATATGTTTTTCCCAGGCTGTCTTTCAGAACCCAGCCTTTATGTCAAGCTCCTCACAACAGGGCCATCTCCCATTCGGAGCACCCACAGTGGAGGCACACACAGTTATGAGCATTCTGCACCTACAGTTGTGAGCATTCTGCACTGGCTCTCAAAAATTACACTGAGTATTGATCAGGAAATAGACAAAAGGCTGGCCTCACCTAAAGGAAGCTTATTGCTCTGAAAAGTAAGGACTGTAGCTCCACCACTAAACCCCACCATCTGCTGAATTGCAGTGCTCAGGAAGGCTAATCAGTAGCCCCTCTGCAAAATGTCCTAATTAAATTTAAATGGCAACAATGCCTCCTATTCCCCAGTTCAGTGTCTGGGTCTCCTTCCTCCAGCTTCAGGAATGCCAGCAATATGCTACAACTATCCGTGAAAATAACATCATCTCCATATTGTACACATGAGTAGGCCAGGGACTTCCAAAATAGAACCCACAGGCCTGTATTACTTTAGTTTATTTGTCCACTTAATGCATACACCACAAAAGTGCACACATCCACACAAGCATAACAAGGTGTTAGTTCTAAGACACACGTTAGCGCTCAGAAGCAGAACTTTACATGAATGAACCTATAGGCCTTCACTCCAGTGGCACAGATTAAAAGGGGTGGCCACAACTACTGAGTAACAAAATATGGTATGCTACCTCCACCGCTCTGCATGCTAAACCCTTGCTAAACCCATAACAAGGACTATACTCCATTGTGAAAGAAATTAGAATATGTTTCAAAAGCTCCTGCAGGTTCAGAACAGGTCTAGGCCCACACTTATTTCAAGGACATGCCTAGGCCTTTTGGTGCATACACTAGACAAAAGTGAAGCTGGAGCCAAAATTGAAAATCAAGATTCCAGATACCCACAGATGAGCACTCAGAACAAGGGAACAGAACTGTACATAATGAGTGGGACACTCCGTCCCATCAATGCTCGTAGAACAGGAATCATGCCTTTCTAATATGTAGTAGATTAAAAAATATCTTGATATATTTGACAATCATTTTTAGGATGTTGTGGTTTTATGCAACTAGATCATTTCAATGTAATGTTGCTGAAGTGAATAGTTCACAACCAATATTTTCTTCTGTCCTCACACAGTTACTTGAAGTGATGCTTCTGCATTTGGAAAAGCCTATCTAATTCCCTGCTGTTGTCCCTCCATTTCACAATTTTAAGAATGGGTTCTATTTTTTGGGGAGGAATTTCAAATGTGGTTGGTGCTATGGATTGGCCCCCTTTAGTCTTGGTTCCACCACATGAGTGGTAGCAGGTATACTGCAACTAAAAGCACTTTCACTCTAGCAACGTATGCATTGTATGCTTCGTATACCTCTTTATCACCAGCATCTTAACAAGGTTCCTAGGATCAACCCAGGACTTGATAGTTCTTCGCAACAGAACTATATCACAAGAAATAGCAGACTTAACCACAAGGAGTGCCTGAATTGTTAGTAAGCTTAAAAACAAGAATGTTTGTTGTTGAATATACACATTTTAAGTCTTTAGAAGTATAAAGATCTTTAATTATTTATTAAAGGGATTCAATATACCAGTTATGCGTGGCTTTTAATACTTTTAACTTCTTTGCTGCAGGTGTCGGCCAATCTCCAATTCCGCACACCCTGCCCAGTGTAGGTGTTGACCATTCATTGGCCAAAACTGGAGAGAGTTAGAAAGGGTCCTCCGGTGCTTTGCACCAGAGGGTTTCCTTTAAGTGTCCTGAGCAGCCTGAGCTTTTTTTTAATATGTATTGCCCATCAGTGTGCAGAGCACGCTGACCACATTACATATAAAAGTGAAAGTAAAACAAGACAGAGGACTTTTTTTACTTTCACTGAATCAATGCTCAGGGGGCTCTCTCCGGCCTCGGAGCACATATTTCAATGGGAGGGGTATGGTTGACCTCTCCCATGTTACCTATACCCAGTGGATCCCTGCTTGGAGATCGCCACAGGAGAGTGATCCCTAAGCAGGGCCAACCCACAAAACAACAGGGACAGGGGGAGAAGCCCCTTGGGCAAGGGCTTGTGCCTCCACTTTGTACATTTCATAGTAAAATCGTATATTTCAGTCTTTCTGCCCCCGGGGGAGGTAGATGGGGCAGTTACCCACAATCTGTCCCCCGGAGGGCAGATGGCCCACTAGTTGCCATGGAATTATTTTTAAAATAGAGCGGTAAGCTCTGCACACCATAAGCATGACCATGCCCTCACCTCAAATAAATGGAAACAAAGTATTTGTTGCTCTCCAGTGGGCAAATGGGAGTAATTATGCCATATCTTTGCCCCAGGTGGACAGAAAACCTATTAGATGTCAGTGAATTTGTTTTTTTAAAAAGGTGGGTGGAAGGTGCACCATAGGCATGGCCTTGCCCCACCTGTTGGACTTGGCCCTTTTTGCAGCGTCATCTCAGAACTTTTTTCCTTCCTCCTGTATTTTTTCTGATGTGTTGTTGGTGGTTTTGTGACTCTGGGCCCTTTATCACTGCTTCTCATTGCTAAAAGTGCATGTGCTCTCTATGGTAACCTTGGTAAGATTAGTCTACTGCTGTTTAGCATATTTAATTTACCTTTCAGTCCCTTGTACAGTGGTATCTCACATACCCAGGGCCGGTAAATTAAATGCTACTGATGGGCTTGCAGCACTGCTTACGCCAGCCACCAAAGTAACCTTTCTAGCCTGTGTCAGGTCTCTGCCACTGCAGGTCCTGCACACACAGTTTACTGTCGCTGTGACGTGGCCCAAAGTGGTTGCCACGTCTGTGACTCCCCTTTTACTACAAATCAGTCACCCCTAAGGTAGGCCCTAGCTAGCCCTTTGGGCAGGGTGGGGTGTAGGTAAAAGGTAGGACATGTACCTTAACTGTGTGGCATGTCCTGGTAGTGACAAACAGCATATTTGGTTTCTCACTGCTCTGAGGCTGCCCTCTCATAGGAATGCATTGGGATTCCCTGCTTTGAGCTTCAGTGGCAATTCCTGACATGAGTGGGGTAGCATTGTTGCAGGGATTCTGCACATACACAAAACAATGCGCAGGATTGTGGTACCTCGGTGTATAGGGGCTAAGCCTTCCCACCACCTCAGTGCCCACAAGACCAGGACTGACTAACTATAGTGTCTCACTCACTCTACTACACACTCACAGAGAAGCAAATGATTAGACACTCCAGTACACAAAACTCCTGACTCTCTCAGGAATCACCGTAACGAGGCAAAACCCTTTTGATCACACTCTTGTTTTTGTCTGCAATAAAGTCTGACAGAGACAAAAAATAGTTTAGAATATATATTTGAACTTTTGTGCTCTGTATTGCAGTATACGTGCCACAACAAGCAGAAAAATGCATAATACATATATTGTTAGCATAGCAACAAGGCCATATATCAAGAAGGGAGATCTCATAATGAAAAGACAATAGAGAGAAGACAGTTCAGCCTAGCCTCCCTCCCCTTGTTAGGCTTTGGTATTATTATATAACAGAAGATCTCTGAGATTTGTCAGCAGACCCCCTACCTTAGTGCCTAGATGGTATATCTACATCACAGGAACCACATTGCTCTTCTACCGGGACAGGTTCCTCTCCAAGTTTGCATTTTTCATGTGTGTATCCCCGTAATATCAAAATGCCACTCTCCCACTAGCTGCATTGGTATGTTATGTCTAAGTGCTAGGCCTGACCAGAACAAAGCAACAAGGGCATTGTTTATTGACCTTGCTCACAATGCTCAGTCTAAATGCCAGGAACAGGAAGAGAACAAACACAGTGAACAGTTCCCATGTGAAAAGCACTGACATAGTTGTTGCAAAATAAAAGCAGCTAGTAAAGTGTGCAAAGCTAAATCATGGCTGAAGGGCTCATGCTAACTTAATGATGTTGACAATGTCCCCACCAGCCACATGATACCCTCCCCTTTGCCAGGTCAGTAGCACTGATGCTAGGAGAACATGTAGGTAAGCAGAGCCAAAGCTAATTACCATAAACCAAATACAAAATAAAAAATATTTTTCAGCTTTTTTTTTTGCCAAACAAAAACTTAAAATGTATGGAAAAGCTTTCAGAAGCTGTGACTAAAAATATCAAAGGACCGCCTTGTTGTTGGTTCCCCAAGTCAGACTATGACTATCTAACAAAAGTGAAAACATCATGTTTACTGCACAAGGGGATCAATTCCAAAACAGCATCCACCCCCTTCCTCCAACGATGGTTGCCATCCCGTAAAGCAACACAAACAAACAGACATGCTCTTCATAATCCGGTGCACCGAGGAGCATTAGAGGGCAACCTGTGTGAAATTTGAAGACACTCTGCAGTTCGTGGTGCTGCGCAGAAGCACAGGTACTCAAACCAGCCAGAACTCCAAGAGTCGCTGCATACATCCAGCTGTCATCCCCGGAACAGTCCTGGTCATGGGCCAACAATGGACCCACCAACAGTTCATAATCCAGATCAACGAGAGATGTATTGGAGAGGCACATATCCAGGGCCCAATTGAAGGGGCACTGGCGACAGTAGAACTGAGGTTGCACGCAGGTGAAGTAGGCGTAGCGAAAGTTGAGCCGATAGCTGATGTCCAAAGTAGCTAATGGCAAGCACCCAGACAGCTGCTGCATTCGTTCATGGTACATCCACAATTGTACGGGGTTAGACTGAACCACAGGATGGGCAGCCATTACATAGCAGGCAGAAAAAAAGCAATGCACTGCTAACCAGCAAGAGCACCAGGGGAAACCAAACGAAGACACTGGAAAAAAAAAAATGAATAAAAGCAGGTATAACCCCAAGTATAGTCTGAAATGATGACACCAGGCCGGATCCCACAAGTTAAAAAAAAATTGCAAGTCCTTCGGTGTCAGATGCGTTAAATATTTGGTGTGTTAACTCCTCCAAATGGAGTGGGAAATTTATATTCAGTAGTGACTGAATCTCACTTGAAGTTCTAGCCACCTACAATTCGAAGGTCTCTCTATCCGATGTGTGAACAACTTCTTGTAAAAACAATAGCGCTTTGAGTCTGCTTAACTCAGGCTGCTCAGGACACCTAAAGTCTGTCTTCAAAGTTGGAATTGAAGGTCACAGAGTGGTATCAACAACTCCCTGTTGGGGTGGAAACAAAACATTGCTGCAACATGTAACACGTTGTGAAACAGTTACTCTATATGGGATGTCTGCCTGTAAGCCGCAGCAATTATGGTTATTCAGGATAAGATAACTACCATTAGAAAGTAAAGATAGCATGGGAATTATCACAGGTACTGGAGTCCCTTTTAAAAAAAAGTAAAACTAGGGGCCGACATGTTGCAACCACTGTGCAATTTAACTTGTTTACATACTAAGGAATGTCCCATGGTAGGATTCCAGCCGCGGTCCATGCAGGTAACACCAGTGGAGTGGTGGGGCCGCGTGGGGGGGATTTAGAGGGACGATGCAGAGGGAAAATTATATAAATAATAAATTTTCCCTCGGCATCGTCCCTCGAAATCCCCGCTCACGTGGCCCCACCGCTATTACCCGCACGGACCGCGGCCGCAGTCTTCCCCTGTAAGGAATACTTCCTTTTCCTCCTGTGGGCAGTGGAATTGATAGGGTAACAACCAAAATTCATGGAGAAAAGTACTACCAAGCGGTTCATACCTACCAATCAGATAATGGTTCCTGCATGCTGTGAACTGGAACAGGGAAATAGGTAATGATATAACCCCATGTGTTAACCAGACCAAAGATTTGGTCTCAGCTGTAGTGAAGTGTAACTTATCTAACTTTTCAATGTGTAATATAGTATATGTTGCGTCTTTCATAGACATATGCTTCTGTTTATCTGTCAGATTGAATGGTAAAAATACAGCAGAATCATTCAAATAATCCCATGGGACTTTTCCACTTTTCGACGTTTGTTTATCAACCTTGCTCACAATGTTCAGATTTAACTCCAGGAACAGGCAGAGAATGAACACAGCAAACATTTCCCATGTGAAAAGCAAAGCCAGAGCCTTTGCAAAATAAAAGCAGCTAGTAACAGGTGGAAAGCATAATCATGGCTGAAGGGCTTATGGTAACTTTGTGATGTCAACAATGTCCCCAACGGCCACGTGGCAGTGTGATCAAGTTTGATATGTTTGGAATAGTGGTGATATATGCTGCAGATTCGTGTTCGTGGATTCTCTATTACTATTTTAGAAATGCAACATTTAGTAGTGGGCATTTCTGTGTGCTCGGTGTATTTGTGCCTGCCTGTTGTATATTGACTGTCTGGCCTTGGAGTGAAAGGGACTGGGGAGGTGCAGTGGCTCCAGAGAGTCTGGATGAGTCAGTACTAGGCTGAATAGGCCTGTTCTGCATTTGGAGTGGTGGAAGGAGTAGCACCTGCACCTGAATAGTGCTCTGCGTGCCTTCCACAATGAGAGCTCCGCCCTCCTGTGGTGTGTCTGGGGCCAGGGCTTACACTTACAATGGGGAGTGTTGTACACTTGCAAGGTGCCCCCCAGAACTGATTTGGATTGGGCTAAGAGTCTTGGAGATAGGGGAGGACAAAGACACTTGCTGGTATAAATACCCCATGTCTGGCAAACTGTGTTAACTTGGGAACTGGATCTGAATAGCACTCTTGCAGGAGGAACCGCCGTGGGACTCAGCTGCTACCTGCAAGGTGGTTGGAGGGGCGGCCCTCTGCTGGGAGGCCATGTATGCTGGCCTGCCTGTGGCCAGATCTGCCCTTGTGGATGCCTGGAAAAAGAGCACGACTGCTCCCTATTTGTGTCTTCCACTGGGAGGCAGGCTGAGCGCTTCCTATTCCGATTGTTGCACTGGTGAAGCATGTGTAGAGGGCTGTGCAGGTAAACCTAAGATTGTTCCCTCTTCTCCTTTCGTGGGTTGACAGGAAGAGCATGAAGATGCGCGCTCACCAAGTGCTGTGCTTTGCAGCCTGAGTCCCAAGCCGTTCACGGAAGCCAAATATGGCCGCTCATCAGCGCAGCAAGTGAAGCAGGAACCTCGAGTGTTGCCCAGCAACCCAGCCTCTGGAAGCCAGGCAGGAGGAAAGGGCCGTGTGGCCGAGCCTTGTTGTAGACAGGGCCAAGCGGGAACGAGTAACAGAAGCCTGGGCGGAGGAGTCAAAGCCAACGGAGACTTCACTCCATGTTCCGCCGCTGCAGTGCCATGCCAAAGGAGCCAATGCAGCCTGAGGATGATGGGGTGAGTGACCCCGCCGTACTTGGTGTCCCGGCCAGAGAAGGCAGTGCGGAAGAACCCTGCGCTCTATTTCGTTAGGCAATGAACCCGTCTGATTGCAGGCTGCTGCCCTGGGTGACCCTTCTTTGTGCTCAGCAGTCCGGATGGAAGGGAGGCCTTGATGGACGTCCCAGGCCAGCTGATTAGATCGGAAGCACCAGGCAAATTGGTGCTGGGGTGCGGTGCCATCTGATCTGCTGGTTGTTGCAGCTTAGGCCCTGGTGTGGGGATGTGGACAACATTGACACCACGTGGGTGACTAATGTGTTACGTTCATCTTTGTGGGGACAGCCCGGGCTCCATGGTTTTGGGACATTGTTTTTTTCTACACAGTACCAGGCTGCCAATTATAGTGCCAGGAGCTGGCATCTATGTACTTGTCACCCTGGTGCCATATCTCGCAGGTTATGCTGTAGGTGGATTATGTGTAGCTCATGTCCCTGCTTATGATTTGTGTGTCATGCCGTGCAGTGTACGCCCAAGAGAGGCATTATGTGCTTCTAGTTTGGTAATGTGTGCACACAGTAAGTGAGTACTTTAGTGCACTACTGAGGTTGGGTATGTCTAGTATGTTCATGCTACAAATAGCCCTATGATGGTATGGAAGTGGCCCGATTGGCCTGGCGATTAATGTAATCCCTGTAATGTTGTGACAAGTGCCGAGTGGCACACTGTTATATATGATTGTGTTGTAATGTGTTTTTATGGATAATAGAAAGGCTATTTTATATAACTGTGTGCGGAGTTCCTTTTGTGGTGTGCCTAGTGTGTTGCTGCTGTGTGAGTGTGTTGCGCAAATGCTTTACGCTGTGCCTCTGGGATAAGCCTAACTCCTCTGCAAAGCTAACAGGGGGTGAGCAGGGGTTATCTTCAGAGTGTAACTCCCTTTCCTGACTAGAGTGGTGGTTTTTGCCTGGCTTAGGGGCATAGCCAACCAGAAATCCCATTTCTAACACCACCATAAATAAATGGGAACACAGTCTTTCTGCCCCCTGGGGCGCAGATCAGGGTAATTACCCCTGATTTGCCCCCGGGGACAGAAACCCCACTAGACACCAAGGAAATATATTATATTTAAAAGAGGGGAGGGGGCTGCCCACCATAGGTACGGCCACTTCCCCACCGCAAAGAATTTGGCCACAATTTTTCTGCCCCTGCTGGGGGGCATAAAGGAACAATAACTCCTGATGTACCCCCCGGTGTCAAAAAGCCTCTAAGCACCAGGGTTATTTAAATATCTAGATATAAAGGTATGGGGGCTGCCCTGCATTGATATGGTCATGCCCCCACCACAGATAAATGGGGTCACAGCCTTTCTGGCCCATTGGGGACAGATGGTGTTATTTACCTCTGATGTTCCCCCTGGAATGGGCAGAAAGACCACTAGACCCCAGGATTTTTTTCAAATAGAGGGGCGGAGCTGTGGACCATTGTCATGGTTATTTCCCCACCCCCAACTAAAGGGGGCAACAGTCTTTCTGGCCCTTGGGGGGCAGATTGGATTAATTACCCCAATCTGCCCCTCTGGGGGCAGAAACCCACTAGACTCCGCAGAATAACTTTTTGTTGGACATGCTTCTCCCAAGTATATAGGTCACAGTCTTTCTGCCCCAGGGAGAAAATTGGGATAAATATCCCTGACCCTCCCCCCAGAGGGGCAGAAGCCCGTTGTATGGAAGCAATATATATTTTTAATAAAACAATGAGGTTGGTTTTCCCTATCCTACCATCAGACCCCAACCTCACCACTAAAACCATAACAGTTTCTGTCCTGTTGCAGACTAAAGCATTCCCTCCCACTGGCAAGTAAGATGACATTTGATTCTTTTGGGTGTTGTTTTTACATATGGGCCAGGAGAGTGTGGCTAACTCCCAATATCATCCCACTTGTAATGGTGAACAGCTGTATTGTTTCTGCTTGGATAGACTGCCATCTGGAAAAGCCTACCAGACCTAGACAGTTCTGAAAACTAGACATCTGGGGTAGTCCAGGGTAGTGTGCTTCCCATGCATCCCACACCATCTCCCTATGCACAATACCCTGCAAACATCAAACATTGACTAAAAATACACATTTTCCTCACTTTTCTGTGAGTAAACTTCTGGAATCTGTGGGGAGCCACAAATTCCCTACCTCACAGCATTTCCCAAAGTTGCCAATTAAAAATGGCACTTCACTTGTGTGGGTAGTCCAATAGACCCCCTGGGTTTCTTCTCAGTGGGGCAGAAAATCCCACTGAATGGCAGTAATATATATTTTTAATAAAGCAATGGGATGGGTCTTGCTCATCCTACCATCAGGCCCCACGCTCACCCCTGAAACCATAACAGTTTCTGTCCCTCTGCAGTCTAAAGCATCCTGTCTAAATAGCAAGCAAGAGCACATTTGATTTTTATAGGTGTATGGGCCAGAAAAGTGTGGCTAACTCCCAGTATCGTCCCACTTGCAATGGTGAATGGCTGTATTGGTTCAGCCTGATCAAACTGCCACCTTGAAAGAGTTACCAGACCCAGACTCTTCTGAAAACTAGACATCTGGGAGAGTCCAGAGTGGTGTGCTTCACATGCATCCCACACCATTTTCTTATGCAAAATGCCCTGCAAACTTCAAATGTTGACTAAAAACACATATTTTCCTCACATTCCTGTGAGGAGAACCTCTGGGATCTGTGGGGAGTCACACATTTCCCACCACACTACATTTCTCAAAGTCTCCTGAAAAAAATGGTGCTTCGCTTGTGTGGCCCAAGAGAACTTGGCACAAAAGACTCTCACATGCTATGTGGAGAGATCAGCCATAGGGTTAGCTGTGGTATTTGGTGCCCTGCTCGGCCGCCACCCTTGAAACCTAACAATCACAGACACTTTTTAAAAGTAGACAAGCAGGGTATTCCAGGGTGGTGTGCCTTGCATGAATCCCATGTTGTTTTCCTACCCACAATTTATAAGAATATACCAAATTTGTAACATCCAACATTGCTGTACTTGTGCTGATAAAAACGATGTGCCACTTGTGTGTTTGGGCCTAGTGCCAGAGACAGGAACATATCAATTTGAGGTCTATAATAGAACATGTTGAGCCCCAGTTACCCGAATAAACAGAATAAAACAGACTGGCTGAACAGTTTTAAAGGCTTCTATAAATGTGGAAGATGTATTTCATGTAGATGGGCAATGAAGAAGGTTCTGTGTTTTGAATACAACAATTCTGGCAAATACACTATTGGCATGTTCATAAATTGTGACACAACATATGTGATTTATGTGATCTCATGTACATGTGGCAAAATCTCTGTAGGGAGTACCAAGAGAAGACTCAGAGATAGAATTGCTGAACACTATAGGGCACTAAAAAACGGAGACACACGATACCCAATTGCGTCACATTTAATACAGAACTTTGAAAACAAGGATCAACATGTTTTTTCCTACCATGGGATTGACCACATAAAACCAGACCCACGAGGGGGTAACAGAGTGCTAACATTGAGAAAGCGGGAAGTACTTTGGCTGATTAGACTGAAAGCGGTTGAATGTGGTCTTAATGTTGACCATGAGTATGAGTTCTATCTTGGGAACTGAGAAATAACTATTAACAGTAGAGTGAAACTTAAAGAAGATATTGCTGGTGCCATAGGTTCTGTTCTATATTTAGTTTATACTAATGTCTCTCAACACTGTACACTCTATTGTACGGGAAAGGTTAGTGATGTATTAAGTGATTATATACTTATGTATTGCTTTACTGATGGTAGGAAACTAACTTGATTGTATAACTTTTTTTAGACCCACTACCTCTCTGTATTGTTTTTATGCTACGAACACGTTAAATTGATAGACAATGGATAATGTTGACGAAAGGGAAAGGGTTGTGGTTAACCTGAAGACCCCAGTGGTTCGCAGGTCAAGAGAGAGAGAACATGATTCATCTTACCAATTAGTTGAGGATCTTATGAAAAATAAATAATATAATAATATGATCGATCACTAACTATGTACATAATATTGACATCGGGATTGAGGGTCACACAGTATCAACGCAAAACTATTAGTTGATCGAATAATTTAAAGCCTTTATTTGTACCCATTCAAATATGGCGGGAGCGTAACTCTCGTAGAAGATCTGCCGGTTTTGTAATGATATTAAGACATTATAAGATGGCGCCCGCACCAATAACTATAAATTGACACTACAAGATGGGGCCCGTGCTGAACGCCAAAGTCGGAACACATTGGACTTACTAACGGTGAGCACGGCGAACTTTCTTTAACTTTAAGTTTAGACAGTAGGGTAGATTCGAGACTCATGATTGTACCCACTCTTCCTTTATTAGACACGGACTCGTGTTTGACATTTACGAATACAGAAGTTACTAGAAGATAAATACATAAAATATATGCTACGCGCTGATACTGAAATGTGAAGGTGAGATATACATAGTTGATATATATTTTGGGTTGAATACTCTGCTGAAACCGTCATATGCCTAACTAATAGTACTGACACGGTTGTTAATTTACTTTAGGAATTGATGGGAACAATCCGCAGTGAATTGAATTGGAAGTGAGAACTTTGGATAGACCTATATACGTTTGAAAATAAATACTGTAATCCCGTCACTATTTGGTGAGTGGAATTATCGGTCCTTTAATGACTTAACTGGTTAGACTTAACCTGTTTGCGTATTTAGCACTGATAACACCATTTATATACTTGACCTATAAACTTGATTTATAGGTGTCGATACGAGACAAACTGCACAGAATGAGACGAAATCATATATGTCTCAAATTTACTACGTATGGATGAGTTGAGTGTAGACAACTACCAGTAACTAGGTGAGTTACCTACAAGTGATCTGTTAACTATGGGTGTTATCGGGAACCACAACCTTATACCCATCACTTTATACATATAACTCGTATGTAATTAGAGTTGGTGATGTTTTGGAATGTATTGGTTTTCTCTGATTAACGTTGAGATCATGTTTTTGGCAAATATGTTCCTTCTTTGAGAAATCAATGTGTTAATACTGTAACTATAAAACCAGACCTTATTTAAGGTTGGAAAATTAATTTGACTGACTTACTGTACTATATTGAGAATCTATGAACTGTATTTGCTTTGTATTTTTAATTTGCGCGAATTAAGACTGATTGTAAATATTTGGGTTGCAGCCCTGAAGAAGTCAATTTGTCCTACACGGACTTGACGAAACGCGTGTTTGGACTTGATTTGAACGAAGATTGGACATTAAAAGAAATAGTGAAAACTATATAAAGACTTTTGTTGATAATATTTGAGTGCTCGGAAGATCACAGTAATCGTCTATAATAGTCCCCACACAATGGCTCCCACTGACCTTAGTTTGATCCATTTCTAGGCCCAACCACACAAGGGTCAGCGTTTTTATCGGCACAAGTGGAGTAATGATGGCTGATTGGACTGTTGTGCATTTCTGACCTGTGGATTCCAGAAGTTTCCATCACAGAAATGAAAGAAAAATGTGTCATTCCTGGCAAAGTTTGAGGTTTTCATGGCATTTTGGTATGAAATAAATCTCATGTGATCCACACAGGGCACATCAGCCTGGACTCACCTAGTTGTCTGGGTTTCAAAATGTGCAGTCTTGCTAGGTTGCCCTAGGTGCCGCCTGAGATCCACAGCTACCCACTTTACAAAAGCCATTTGAGCTTTAAGCTGCAAAAATATAATGTATCCATGTTGGGTTTAGGTCCGTTTCCTGTAGTTGGCACCAGGTCAACTACACAAGTAAGGTGACATTTTTATCAGAAGATGTAGGGGAATGTTGGGTGGAAGGAAGTTGGTGGCTCCAAGCCGATCCCATAATGATCTGTGGCGGAAATGTGAGGAAAATGTGTTTTTTTAGTCAGACCCATATTAGAATTTCAATTATAGGGCGTTATTCAAAATTACTTCCTTTTTATACACTGTCTTACATTTGGAAGGCACAAATGCAGAGAAATTGGTAATAACACTTGTTCTACTATTCTGTGTTGCTTCAAGTCTCCCAATAAAAATAATACCTCACTTGTGTGGGTAGGACTAGTGGCCATGGCAGAAAACAGCCCAAAATGCAACGTGGACACATTACATTTTTCCACTGAAATCTGACCCTTTTTTGTAATGTGCCTAGCTGTGGATTTTGGGCCCTAGCTCAGCCAACACATAGGGAAACCTAGTAAAACTGCAAATTATTCGAACCCTAAACCCCCAGGGGAGTCCAGGTTGGGGTGAATTGTGTGGCTGTCACTAGGATCTGATAGGTAGAATTTCTTGCACACCTTAAAATGTGTCTAAAAAACACATTTGGCTCACATTTCTGTGATGGAAAGTTCTGGAATCTGAAGGAAGCCACAAACTTCCTGCCACCAAACGTTCCCCCAAGTCTCCAGATAAAAATTATACTTAACTTGTGTGGTTAGGCCTAGTGCCCGTGACAGGAAATGGCCCTAGACGCAACATCGACACATCACATTTTTCCACTGAAAACTGACAATTTTATTGCAATGTGCCTAGCTATGGATTTTGGGCCCTACCTCAGCTGGCATCTAGGGAAACCTAGCAAACTAGTACATTTTTAGAAACTTTACACCTAAGGGTAACCAGGATGGGCTGACTTGCATGGCTCTCACAATATTTTGTTACACAGAATCCCTTGCAAACCTCAAAATATTTCTATAAAAACACATTTTCCCATCATTTATGTGATGGAAAGTTCTAGAATCTGTGGGGAGTCACAAATCTACTTCCACCTACTATTCCCCCAAGTCTCCCGATAAAAATGATAACTCATTTGTGTGTGTCAGCCCAGTGCACGTGGCAGAAAACGTCCCAAAACGCAACATGGACACATCGCATTTTCCCATTGAAACTGCTCCTTTTTTGCAATGGGCCTAGCTGCAGGTTTTGGACCCTAGCTCAGATGGCATCTAGGGAGTCCTAACAAACTTGTACATTTTTTAAAACTAGACACCTAGGGAAATCCAGGATGGGCTGGCTTGCATGGTTGTCTCCACATGTTTTTACCAAGAATCCCTTACAAGCCTCACAATTTGTCTAAAAAACGGATTTTTCTCAACTTTCTGTGATGGAAAGTTCTGGAATCTGTGCAAAGCCACAAACTTCCACCCAGCCAGCATTGCCCCATGTGTCCAGACATAAATGGCACCTCCCCTGTGTGGGTAGGCCTAGTGCCCATGAGAGGAAATGGCCCAATCCGCAGCGTGAACACATCTCACTTTTATTTTCACTGAAAACTGACCCTTTTTTTGCAATGAGCTTAGCTGTGGATTTTAATCCCTAGCTCAGCCGACATCTAGGGAAAGCTGACAAACCTGTACATTTTTTAAAACTAGACATACAGGGTACCCAGGGTGGGTTGACCTGTGGTGCTCTCAACAGGTTCTGTTGCCCAGAATCCGTTGCAAACATAAATATTTGCCTAAAAACAACATTTCCTCACATTTCTGTGATGGAAAGCTCTGGAATCTATGGGAGCCACAAACTTCCACTCAACCAGGAGTCCTCCAAGCCCCCCAATAAAAATGTTATCTCACTTTTACGGGTAGGCCAAGTTCCCGCAAAATGAAACAGCCCAAAATGCAACATGGACACAGGACCATTTTTCCACCGAAAACTGCCCCTTTTTTGCAATGTGCCTAGCTGTGGATTTTGGACCTTAGCTCAGTCGGCATCTAGGGAAACCTAGCAAACTTGTACATTTTTAAAAATTAGATACCATGGGGAATTCAGGGCGGGCTGCCTTGCATGCCACTCTCCATAAGTTTTTATCTAGAATCCCTTGCAAACTTTAACATTTGTTTAAAAACACATTTCTGTGATAGAAAGTTCTGGAATATGCTGAGAGCTGCAAACTTCCACCCACCCAGCATTCCCCCAAGTCTCCTGAAAAAAATGGTACCTTACTTGTATGGTTAGGAATGGTGCCCATGACAGGAAACGGCCCAAAATGCAACAAGGACACACCACATTTTACACTGAAAACTGACCCTTTTTGTTTACAATGTGCCTAGCTGTGGATTTTGAGCCCTACCTCAGCCGGCATCTAGGGTAACCTATCAAACCTGTAAATTTTTTACAGCTAGAGACCTATTGGTAACAAGGGTGGTTTGACGTGCAAGGCTCTCACCAAGTTTTTTTTATCTAGGATCCCGGGCAAACCTCAAAATTTGAATAAAAATACACATTTTCCTCACATTTCGGTGATGGAAAGTTCTGAATTCTGTGGGGAGCCATAAACTTCCATGCACCTGGAATTTTCCCAAGCCTCATGATAAAAATGGTAACAGGACTAACACACCAATCTCACCACCAAGCACCCAAACTTCAGTCAAGTGACAAACACACAGCAAGCAAGCCAACACACATCGCCGAACTCGATTTTACACCTACACAAAAACCTTACCTGGTGTGTAGTGGTTTTCTGAACTCCTTGAGAGCATATGAGCCAAATAATTTGGCCAAAGGAGGGGCAGAAAATGGCCACAATATTACCCCAATAATGGGGAGCAACCCTTGCCCAAGGGGCCGCTCATAGACATATAAACAAAGAAAAGCCCTGGAGTCTAGTGGTTTTCTTCCTCCCATGGAGAGAGATGGGCCTAAAAATAAGGGTTATCTGCCCCAGGGAGACAGAAAATGGCAAAAATATTGTCCCCATAATGGAGAGCAACCCTTGTCACTAAGAAAATGCGTGACCCTACTGTCTTTTAGAAAGGAGCTTAAGACGTGGCTGTTTTGTAATTAATCCCCCTCTGCCATGATGGTTGTGTTCTGCTGGGTCTGATAGCGCGGGACACTCGGTCCGAGTAGCTGAGCGCTTAATAAAACCCTATATAACATAACATATTGTCCAAGGAGCCGCTCTCCAACATATACATACGTAAATTCCTGATGTCTAGTGGCATTCTTGGGCCTAAAAATGAGGGCAAAGCGACCCTTGCCCAAGGGGCATCTCCCCAACATGACAATGTGTTGAATTTTTTTTATTTATTTCATTTATATGGCGCAACAGCTACCCTGAGGGTTTCCCGGCGCCTTGGATCTGTTTTACTCAGAAAGCAGAGTGTGGACACTATTGATTAAACAACCACGCTTTAACTCCCTTCCGAAATTGGAGGTAGCAGGGTTCCATGCGTAGTTGGAGCGGAAGTGAGTCCAGGACTCTGGTGGCATAATGCCACCCTTTGGGGTTGATGGGTTTAAAAATAAGCCCCATCTGCTTCCAAGGGAAGAGAAAAGCCCAAAATATTGTTCCTATAAAGAGGAGCGACTCTTGCCAAAGGGGCCAATCCCCAACAAAGACATTTCTTTAATCCAGCTGTGGCCATCTGCCACCCTCTGGGGCAGATGGGCCTAAAAATAAGGCCAATCTGTCCCTACAGGGGGCAGAAAACTGTCAAAGCAATGCCCAAGTTATTGGGTCTGACCCTTGCCCAAGAGGCCGCGCTCTTGCACCAACAATAACCTCATAATATCCCTGGTGGCTAGTGGGTGCATTCCTGCACCACGGTCGTCGACCAACCACTATTGTGCAGGAGGAATGCACTGCAAAGAGACACCGGGGGAAAGGATAAACTCTTTCCTTCTCCTTGTGCCTCTCTGCCCTCCCAGAAGGCTCACAGAGGAGAAACAATTTATTTCTCTCTGACGCATTGGAAGCAAATAGGTTCCAGAGTGACCTGGTATGGTTTTGATGATGTCGGGACGCACATGGTCGTTGAAGTTATCAGATGCCACGGGGGTAATTGGGGGGGGGGGGGTTAGGGTGGCAGCTGAAGTACTTCCATTGCCATCGACTGGTGGGAGCCCATCTTTGAAGGCCAAAATGATGCATTCTAATAATCAGACCTACTCATCGTGATGACAATCTCCATTTTGTCTGAGTTAAGTTTAAGATGGTTACTGTTCATCCAGTCATGGATAAAAAGCATAGCATTTTGAAAGGTTTCCTATGGCACAGGGATTCATCAGATTTAAAGAGTAATTGCATATCATCTGCATAGTAGTAGATTTTACAGTTCATGTTTTTGAGAACATGGATTAAGCAGCGCATATATATATAATAAAGAGATATGGTGGAAGGGAAGAACCCTGCAGTACTCCACAGTCCAGGTTGACTTTTGGTGGCCTGAAAGGAGTTGGGAAACTAACTGAGATCGGTCCTTTAAAAAGAGGTGATCCAGTCCAGGTCCGGGCCCTGCAGCCCCATGACCTCAAAATGATCTTCCAAGAGATTGTGGCTGACTGTGTCAAAGGCCGCCAAGAGACCCAAAAGAACCAGAGCTTGGGTGGAACTCTTGTCGCATTCTCCAGAGCAGGGAGGAAGTCTGCCTCAAAGGGGTCTGAAAAATTAGACTGATCCAAAAAACAAAAAAGGCATCATGCCACGTGTTCCTTCAGTACCTTTACCAAGAAATTTAACAGTGAAATGGGGTGGTAATTGTTCAATATAAGAGGATCCTCCCCAACTTTCTTCTGGAGGGGAGCCACTGTAGCCTCCTTTACCAAATTAAGTACTTTACCTTGACAAAGGGAATGATTGAGAAGGGGCAAGGCTGGATCGGGAATGCTGAGAAACACTGATTTTAAAATTATAGCAGGGAAAGAATCATTAGGTGAGCCTGATTTTACTTTGGTCAGCAAGTCCATGAGGCAATCCTTGCTGACAATGGGAAGGGTGGCTAGAGTGGAAGACTTTCTGTCTTCTAGTGTAATACCATTTCAAAGTGAGCTTGTTTGGAATGCTGTCTTTAATGATCATCTTGTCAATAAAAAAAGAGTTGAGTCCATCACAGAAATTCTGACAAGGGATGATAGTTAATGTGACTCTATGAGGATTAGAGAGTTCAGTTTGGAAGATCTTGTTAGATTTGTTCACATAGAGGCAACATTTATTTGTAAAGAAATAGGATTCAGCTAGCAGAAGATGGACTTTATAATCTCTGAGATGGTTTTTATAGACCGCCTTATCATTAGAAGAATTGTCGTTCCACCACTTGCGTTCACAATGGCTCAGTTCAAGCTTAGCCAGTTTTAGATCATCAGTGAACCACTTTGATGAGTCATGCCATCAAGCTAATTTGGATTTGCATGCAGGAGCATGGGCATTACTAGCTGCCTTTAGCCAATCAACTAGCTCCTTTCCATAAAGATTGGTATTATCTTTTGAACCAGGTATGGAGCCTGCCAAGGAGTTACAAAAGGAATTCCTGTCAACACAAGACCAACTTCTGGAAATGATTTTGGGACGAGGTAACAGTTTTTGGCGGACACCCCGGCCAATCAGAATTTAATGAGATAGTGGTCAGACCACTATCTCAGAACACATGGAGATACCGTAAAGTTGGAGAAAATTAGATTGGTGGACCAAGCTTGAACTAGCGTGTCACCTTTAATGTGAGTAGGTGCAAACACATGTTGTTCAAGATATAAGGCCTGATAATGCGTTTGATGGATGGGATACTCTGTCTCAAACGTGATGGCTATCCCGTCTGCCGTATTACAAGCTCCATAGGATATAATGGAATTGTAATACGACAGACGAGATATCCCATCCACCAAACTCGTAATCAGGCCATTAGACTACTGAGGTTGTCTTAGATGTCTTTAGATTTCTGAACTACATTCTCATTCTTGGCCCAGTATCCTATATCACCAGCTAAAACATTTTTTGCATGGACTATAGAGAGGGAGGAAATTAACTCAGAAAATAGCTGTGGCGATACATAGTATGTGGGTTCAAAACACCTGCTGGTCTTGACAATTGAGTTTTAGGACATAAATACATTTCGTAATGTCCTGGCCTTTAATGTACAACATTTAAGGCCCAATTTCAATAATAACATATATTTTTAGTCAATCATTTATTACCGTTGGTGATGAACTCATATGAGCTTATTTGGTATTTGTAAGAACCGGGAGAGCACTCTACCAAACCCATGGTTCGAACATCTATTTAGTTGGGGAAAGCACTGGGTAACAGTCAGCGGAGCCTCTTTTGGCTCATCCAGCAGTAACCCTTGGCCCAGCAGTCCATCCACCACAGGGACCCTGGGTCACAGGGAAGGTCCACCTGCCACATTTAAAGTGGAAAGACTGTCACTTATTTTCCACTTCTTGCTAATGCCATGAAATTCAAGTAGGACACAAGCTAGGCAAATAAATATTGACCCCGCCATTAGGAAACAACTCCCTGCATAGTGGGGAAATTTGTGTTTTGGTTTCAAGAAGTACATTCCTGGGTCAAGCGTGTGTGTTACCATGGTGCCTGCTCCGACTTATTCACCACTCTACAAGGTTTCACAGCAACGGGATCTTCCTCTTGGCAGGGAAGATCCACATCCTCCCTCTATTGCCTTTCACAGTGCTCAGTGATTCTTTACTCAGTCACAGAGCAAATTCAGTTCCTTCACTTAAAAACAGCTCTCTCACTAGGACGAATCTGCTGCCAAGCACAGTTATATTGCTTGTCTTTACTTGAGTCTCCTATGCATGGGTGTTATGCTCTAATACATTTTACTGTAATCTTTATCATCTCTTCGCAACACGGTTCTTCTGCTGGAATCTGGATTGTAGAGTTCAGCAGAGAAACTTGGCTGTGGAGCTGAGAGGTTGGCCTCTGGGGGTTGTTACGATTTATCTACAATAATGAATGAATGAATGAATACGGTCTTTTATAGCGCATGGGTACCCTGAGGCATCCCAGCGCTGTTAGACCAGAGGACAAAGTGAAGACATGTCTTCAGACGCTTCCTGAAGGCCAGGTGGTTAATTTCAAGCCTGATGTTATCTGGGAGTTTGTTCCAGCACTTGGCTGCTTGGAAGGAGATCTGGCGGCCGCCCGTGCGAGCACGCTTTACCCTTGGTACTACCAGCAAATTACGCTGATTAGATCTCAGCGATTTAAGAGACTGGTGTCGACGGAACAGGGGCTGAAGAATAGTAGGGCCGATATTGAAGATGGACTTATGCGCCATGCACAGAGATTCAAACAAGATCCTTTCCTGAATCGGCAGCCAGTGGAGGGACCGAAGTGAGGCCCTCGCAGAGCTATGTCTGGGTACCTTCATGAGAAGCTGGGCTGCGCAATTCTGCACGGTTTGCAGTATTTGAATAGAACCTGCTGGGGCCCCGAGGTAGACAGCATTTGCATAGTCCAGCCGCAAAAGAATCAACAACTGGACCAGCAAGCGTCTGGCCTCAAAAGGAAGAAGGCTCAGAACCCTCAGCAGTTCATAACAGGTCGCCGCAACCTTCTTAGCCTGGACTTAAAATCCCAATGAGGAATCAAGCCACACCCCCAAGCTCTTTATCTGATTCTTTGGGGTGGTGGGAGGGCCCAGGCAGTTAGGCCACTATGGGTCAAGGTTGATGGGGGCTTTGTAGCCCAGGAGAATGATGTCAGTTTTGGCCCCATTTAGTTTTAGGAAGGAGGAGGTCATCCACTCCAAGACTTTGGTGAGACATGGGGTCAAGTTGTTAATTCCCTGGTCTATAGCATCATTCCTCGCTAGGGAGACGACCAACTGTGTATCATCAGCGTAGGTGATGAGCTGAATTCCCCAGGGAAGCACCACCTCAGCCAGTGGTCTCATGTAGATGTTAAACATGGTGGGGCTAAGTGAGGATCCCTGGGGAATGCCGTGATGCAGTTGAAGTTGGTCCGATGACGTCTCCTCCTCAAAAAAGGAGAAGTATCTCTCCGGTAGAAAAGACGAGCCATTTGAGGGCCATTTCGGAGACCCCTGCAAGGCGGAGACGGTGAAGCAGGAGGGGATGGTTGACAGTGTCGAAGGCTGCGCTGACGTCCAACAGGACCACTGCACTGCAGCCTCCGGCATCCACAATACTGGCCGCCTCCACCACCGCCACCAGCGCGGTCTCTGTCCCCTGCTTGGCTCTGAATCCCGTCTGGGAGCAGTGGAGGGCTCCTGTGGTCTCCACAAATGATGACAGTACCTGATTAACGTATTTTTCTGCTATTTTACTGAGCCCAGGTAACAATGAGATGGGCCTGTAATTGGCTAAGTCTTCAGGGTCCAAATTTTTTTTTTTTAAAAGGGCCTTGACTTTCGCCAACTTCGACACCGGGGGCACCACTCCTGACTTCAAGGACGAATGAATGACATGCATTATAGCGGGACACACCGTCCCAGACACCTGTTTAAGAGCCGCCGGGGGCGCAGCCTCCAAAGGGGAGCCCGATTTGAGGTTACCAAGGAGTCTTTCCACAATGGGCAAGTCGAGCAAGGGGAAGGCGTCAAGACCTCCAAAGGAGTCTGGTCCGAACTTCTCGTGAATCCAATCCGTGCTCTCCGTAAGGCCAGAGGCCTGAGCGATTGGCGAAAAGCCGGAGTATATGTTGGTCACCTTGGCAGCAAAGAAAGTGGCCAGATCATCACAGCGTTTCTGTGGATCAGGTACGGCACTAGTGGCCAAGGGAATGGTGACCAGAGATTGAAATATTTTGAAGATTTCCCTGGGCATATTGGCTGCTTCCGAGATTTTTTCCTGGAAGTAAGTCGATTGTGCAGATTTTAATTGTTTTTTATATAGTCTGAGCGTTGATCTGTATTCATTTTTTTGAGTCGATTGCGAAATATTTCCTCCAATTCCTTTCCGCCTTTTTACAGCGTTGTTTGAGCTGCTTAAGTTCCCCAGAATACCATGGTGTTTTGTTTGAGCCCTCCCGATGGCGGACCACTTTTTTGGGGAGGATGGAATCTAGTGTGGAGTCTAACCACTTATTAAAGGCCTCATTAGCAACAATGGGATTATCATGAGGGACCGGAGGGAACTTCTTCAGGGCGGTCTCACAGCCCTCCACCGATAGCCTCGACCAAGTCCGGCTCAACTTCTTTGACAAGCTGACTGTATGGTTTTGGTCCGGTGGAGACCAGACGAAGGAGAGCAGGGCGTGGTCTGACCACAGAACGAAGCTGAGCATTAACGAAGTGATCTATTACCTGCAAATTCAAAGATTTAAGGGATGATATAATTAGAGATCAACTTATTAATAGACCTAACAACAAGAAAGTTCAAGAAAAATTATTAGATTGAAAAGATCCATCTTTAGACAAGTCTATAGAAATTGCTAGACGCATTGAAAATACTTCGTTATTTGTGAAAGAATTCGCTGAAAAAAACTCCTAAGGTGAAATAGATCTAAATAAAGTATGTGTGTCAAAAAAAATTGCTAAAATAAATAGTGATGAAAATATAAATGTTGTGAAAAAACAGGAGGTAAAAAATGATAAAAAGTCTTGTTATAGATGCGGAAGCTATAGGCACAATGATGATGCTATACATTGTCCTGCCGCTAAAAGTCGCTGTTATAAATGCAGGAGAATTGGTCACTTTTCAAGAGTATGCAAAGCTAATGATGGTTCAAATCTAAAGAAAACGGTGAACACAATAGAGAAGTCTATAGTGACACATTCGAGAGATGAGGTCAATGTTGAAGATGACAGTGACATAAAAGTTATGGTTGTAGACCATATCAATACCTTGCATAATAGTCAATCAATAAAATATTCTCCTCCCAAGTGTATCGTAACTATAAATAATACTGATGTGCAAATGTGGGCAGATTTGTGTTCCCCTTTTACCTTGATTGATAAGAGTAATTGTAAAAAATTTGGGATCATTCAAATTAATCCCCACTGATGTTGAACCTTTAGGGTACTCTGGAACAAAACTACCAGTGTTGGGATATTTCAACGCCAATGTACACTTTAAAGAATGAACGACCGTAGGAAAGATAAACATGGTGGAAACTGGTAAAAGGTTATTGGGGTGGAAGGAACAGAAAAATGTGGGCATTATCCTTAACCCAAATCATCCTTTACAAGTGCTATTAACATATGTTGATAAAATTACCAAATTGGTAGAGGATTATCCCAATTTATTTAAGGAAGAACTGGGATGTCTTAAAGGATTTGAACATCAAATTATAGTTAAGAAGGATGCTATACCTAAGGTACACAAGATACGCCATGTGCCAATGGCATTAAGAGGGAAGTTGAATGAAGAATTACAGAAATTATGCAAGGAGAAGATAATTGAACCCCCGAACTCCACAACGCCCGGCACCACTACGATGCCAGCACTCTCCACGCACTCAACACCGGACAACCACACGCCTGCTTCCTGACCGCCCCGAAATGCAAACAAGGACCATTCTCCTGCCGGAACTGCAGCTTCACCTGCATCCGATCCACATACCCACCCACTGGGAAAAACTGCAACCGCCTCAGATGCCTTCTTCTCAACACCCGCTCTGCCCTGAAACATGCCAATGAACTCTGGGACCTACTCGACTCAACCTCCCAAGACATCGCCTTCCTGACTGAGACCTAGCTGAACCCCTCCTCGGTACCCGACATCGCCATAACCATCCCGGACGGCTACAAGATCACTCGGAGGGACCGCACCAACGGAGTTGGAGGAGGAATCGCCAGCATCCACAGGAACACTCTCAGAGTATCAACCAACACCGACGACACCCTCAGCACCGCTGAACACCTGCACCTCCAGATCCACACTGATCCCAACACCACCCTCAGAGGAACCCTCCTATACAGACCCCTCCAGTCCCCAACCACAGTTCAGCAACTCCATCGCCGACTTCGTCAGTACACACACCCTCGCCTCCACAGACTACATCCTCCTCAGGGACCTGAACTTCCAACTTGAGAACAACAACAACACTAACTCCATCATTCTGATCAATAACCTCACCAACCTTGGATCCAGGCAACTCGCCACAACACCCACTCACTCTGCCGGCCACACACTTGACCCCATCTTCTCCACAAGCCCCCATGTCTCACTCAGTTTAAATCTTCAAACTATGAATGCAAATTAGCATTGTATGCGGATGATGTGTTTGTGTATACTAGTGATCCAGAGTTAGCTATTCCACAACTTGAATACAGTCTTAAGGAATTTGGCCTGATTTCAGGGTACCTCGCCAATTCGGCAAAAACAAAAGTAATGTGCTGGAATACCCTCTGCAGAGGTTGCCCCACCAGTAAAGAATTTAGATATCTAGGCATTAAAATCATTAAGGACATGTCTACAATCCCCCTGATAAATTTGGGGAAAATTGCAAAAGGAGATTGATTATCTCTTTGCTAAATGGAAAAACCTCCCCTTGACCATCTATGGGAAGGTACATTTTGTGAAAATGTCTGTTTTACCAAAATTGACGTACATTTTCAATGCAAATACTTTAACTTTCACCCCCTAAGAACATAAGCAAGATTAATGGGAAAATTGGCAGTTTTATATGGGGTCAAAAAAGTGCTAGGATGTCATGGAAAAAATTAAGAAGGAAGCTTCTAAAGGGTGGGTTGGCCCTTCCGGATGTTAATTGGTATTTGATGGCTTTCCAATTCAAGGGCATCAGGATGCTGCTGACTAGCCCAGAGGAAACTAAGTGGGGTAGAGTGCTGGGGGATATGGCGCTGGCTGAGGGATGGAGTGGATAAGGAGGGTTTCTTTATAAATTCGGGGCCACAACGTTTTTTATACAGGTTCGCCTTAAGGTTCTCAAGTCGGCCTTGACTACTTAGTACAAAATCAGGCGCATTTGGGGTATAGGCTACTTTTCTGACTTTGCCCCTATTTGGGATTCCCCGGGGACCCCTCCTTGCATGTGTGACTGTTTGGCTACTCGAATCAAAAGTGCCAGTCTTGCGAGGTGGTCGGACTTGGTGGATTCAGATGGGATTCTCCCATGGGGGGTTTTACAAGCCAAGATAGGCCCAAGATTTTCCAGGTTCAAGTTTCTCCAATTAAGATCATGGTACGAGACAGAAGTGGCAGAAATTACTGGGAACTGGGATCTTGAACTGTCATTACAAGACACCCGGCCTAAAAAGAAAGAAATATCTCTCTGGTACACTAGAATCTTAGAAGCAGAGGAAAAAGAGGCCCCCTCCCAAATGACAGTTTGGAACCAAACATCACTTGCCAATGGCATAGAAGATTTCTTCGAACCATCACTTAAGCTACTTTATAATTATATAAAAGCCTGCCAGTTTGAAGAAAAATAATTTTTTTGTGATCAACAGGCTTTATTATACCCCGGCAAGACGCCAAATTCGCCCAGTTGCCGGCGCCAAGCTGTCCTAGATCCAAACTTGCCAACGCCGATGATATTCCAAAAAAATTTTAAAGCCCGGATTTAACCCCTTTTTGGAAAAATGTAGGAGACACCTTACCATCTATTTTTGAAAGCAATATAGAGATAGATCTCCACTTGGTGATATTTGGTAAGAACGACTCAACCAGTGGGGTGCTCTCACAGATTCAAATGGGCTTGCTGCTATATCTGGTGCTATTGGCGAGGAGGGAGATCTGCATTAGATGGAAGGCTATAACTCCTTCGGGGAGGGAAGATTGGCTCAAAACATAATAAATACTTGACTTCCATTATTAAGTTGGAGTTGGCGCCGGCGACTGATAAAATGCTAAATATAGGTACCAACGCTGAGTCCAATGATTACACCAGACCTCAAAAACGGGAGGAAGGCTTGGTTGGCCTAGACAGATGCAACTAGCTGAAGGGTACCCAGTAAGAACCGGAAGATCAGCTTGTTAAATCTGCTAATGTCTGTGGTGAGATGAGAAAAAAAAAAAGAAGAAAAATAAAAGCCAAAGCCCTCACGGCTCCTTCAACCACACCACCGAACTCCACTGAACCGACCATCGCCACATCCACTTCACCTTCCGGAAACCCACCACACAACAACGCACCCAACAGATCCCCCACTGCTGCTGGAGCAAAGTCACTGAAGACCAGCTAACCACCACCCTCGCCCGGAGCCTACCCACCGACCCCACCGACCTCGACACCGCCGCCCACAACCTCAGACAATGGATCAACGACTGCGCCAACACCCTTTCCCAGATCAAGAAACCCTCCAACAGACACACCAGCAAGAGAGTCTGCTGGTTCACGGAGGACCTCCAGGCCTCCAAGCAAACCTGCCAAAAGCTAGAGAAGAAATGACACTGGGAACAGACACTGGACAGTTACGCAGCCCACAAGAATGCCACCCGCAGACACCATCACCTCATCAGATCCGCTAAAAGGGCCTCATTTAAAGGAAGCCTAGACATCAATGCACACAACAGCAAAGAGCTCTTCAACATCGTGAAGGATCTTTCCAACCCCAGCTAGCTCCATCACCAATGACATCCCACCTGCGCAAGATCTGTGCGACTCCCTTGCCACCTTCTTTCATCGCAAGATCACAGATATCCATGACAGCTTCAATTTCACGACTGCCCGACAACCACAGAGACCTCCTCCCCCACACCCACAATCCGCACCAATCCCCTGCTCTCCTGGACCAACATAAAAGACGCTGACACAATCCAAATCATGAACACCATACACTCCGGATCTCCGTCAGACCTGTGCCCACACCACATCTTCAACAAAGCCAGCACCACCATTGCATCCCATCTCCAGAAAGCCATCAACATCTCCTTCAAGACAGTGACCTTCCCGGAGAGCTGGAAGCACGCCGATATCCACGCCCTACTCAAAAAACCCAAGGCTGACCCCAAGTACCTCAAGAACTTCAATGCCCATCTCCCTGCCCCCGTTCCCGGCGAATGTCATCGAGAAGATCGTCAACAGACAACTGACCCACTACCGCGAGGAGAAGAGCATTCTGGACCCATCCCAGTCTGGGTTCCTCAGCAACCACAGTACCGAAACTGCCCTCATCGCTGCCACTGATGACATCAGAGCCCTGCTGGACAACAGGGAAACCACAGCCCTCATCCTCCTGGACCTATCAGCCGCCTTCAACTCCGTCTGCCACCACACCCTACGGACACGCCTCCACGACGCTGGGATCCGAGACAAGGCCCTGGACTGGACCACCTCCTTCCTCTCTGGCAGAACCCAGATCGTCCGCCTCCCCCCTTTTCGCTCCAAAGCCACCAAGATCATCTGCAGCATACCCCAGCGCTCATCCCTCAGCCCAACATTGTTCAACATCTACATTGCACCGCTCGCCCTCGTCCCCCGACTGCACAACCTCAACATCATCTCCTATGCCAATGAAACCCAGCTGATCCTCTCCCTCACCAAGGACCCCCTCACCGCCAAAACTAACCTCCACGGAGGAATGAAAGCCGTCGCCGAGTGGATGAATAACAGCCTACTGAAGCTAAACTCGGACAAGACAGAAGCCCTCATCCTTGACTCCACCCCCTCAGCCTGGGATGACTCCTGGTGGCCGGCCGCATTAGGTACAGCTCCAACGCCCACCGACCATGCATGTAACCTGGGATTCATACTCAACTATACTATCTCCATGAAAAAGCAGGTCGACGCTGTCTCATCCACCTGCTTTTTATTATTATTATTAGGGGCATTTGTAAAGCGCCTGGTGTACGCCTACAGGCGTGTCCCCGCGCTATAAAAGTGGGGTAAGCAGTTAACAGCAAGCGCAACCGGCTACCGTCTGAATAGGTAGGTCTTAAGTTTCCTTCTAAACACGGATTCTGATGACTCCAGGCATATCTCAGACGGAAGGTCATTCCAATGCTTCGGTGCCAGGAATCTGAACGACCTTCCCCCCATACGCGCTTTCCTAATTCTAGGAATTTTCAGGAGGCCTGTACAGGAGGAGCACAGAGTCCTTGTGGGCTCATACCTGGTCACCAGCCTCTGAAGCAGGGCAGGGGCTTTGCCACCCAGAATCCGGTGACACGTGGCAAGGGCTTTGAATTCCACCCTACTCCTCACAGGCAGCCAGTGCAGAGCCTGAAGTGCTGCCCTAGAGGAAGATCTTCTTGGGAGCCTCAAGATAAGGCGAGCGGCAGCATTTTGCAGCACCTGTAGGCGATTCAACACCCGCCGCATGCTCCGCAAGATCTTCAGGTGGATCCCCACCGAAACAGGAAGAACGGTCACTCAGACCCTCGTCAGCAGCAGGTTAGACTACGGAAAGGCCCTCTATGCAGGAGCCTCAGCCAAACTCCTGAAACAACTTCAACGCATTCAAAATGCCTCTGCACGCCTGATCCTCCCCATCCCTTGCTGCAGCCACATCACACCCCCTGAGAGATTTGCGCTGGCAATCCATCAACAAGAGGATCACCTTCAAGCTCCTCACCCACGCGCACAAGGCACTCCACAACACCAGACCAGCATACCTCAAATGACAACTCAGCTTCTACACCCCCAACCTCCAGCTCCGCTCCGCCGGCCTACCCTCACCACCGTCCCCAGCATCAGAAGAGCGACCCCCAGCTGCAGATCGTTCTCCCACCTCACCGCCAAGACCTGGAACACCCTCCCCATCCCCTATGGCAGACCCAGGACCTGCTATTCTTCAGAAGATTCCTCAAGACCTGGCTATTCGAGCAGTAGCAGAATCCCCCCCAGCGCCTTGAGATCCTCATGGGTGAGTAGTGCAGTTTACAAATGTTCTGATTGATTGATTGATTGAACCTATAGACGCATCAGATTGGTTTAGTCCAATTGTAATCGCACACAAACCCAACGGCAAGATCCGCATGTGTGTGGATTTAATTTTTTATTTGAATGACTGTATTTGGGTTGACAGGTATCCATTACCTCGCATAAATGAAATGTTATCTAGTGTTGCTGGTGGTAAGTATTTCACCACGTTAGATTTATGGAGTGCTTACCATCAGGTATGTTTACAACCTGAGTCAAGGCATTTAACATCCTTCATCACACCTGAAGGTGCATTTCAATTCATCTGAATGCCTTTTGGGCTAGCCTCGGCATCTGCCGTGTTTCAGAGGATTATGCAAAACATATTGAAGGATGTTAAAAATGCACTAGTATTTCAAGATGATGTCTTGGTATTTGTATGAATGAGAATCAATATGATGACATTTTGAGAGAAGAACTGTCTAAGCTCGATGTAAATTTTTTTAACAAGAAGAAGAATATTTAGGACATACGTTGTCTCACAAGAGTATTAAACCTTAGTTAAACTTGGTAGAAGATTTGGAAAATGCTTCTTCACCACAGGACAAGGATCAGTTTAGGTCCTTTCTCGCCTTAGCTGAGTATTATGCTAAATTTGTACATCACTTTTCTGAAATGGTACATCCTTTGCGTGAAATCATGAACAAAGGAGTACGTTTTCTATAATCAAAGGATTGTCAAAATCTTTTGAAACTTTGAAGAAGGCTGTAGCCAATGCTACTGCTTTAAAGTAATTCAAATCAAATCAATCAAAATGTCTTTATTCGGCTTTCGTCAGATAGAAAAAACATAAAAGAACATTTGAAAATTTTTCAACAATAATAATTTTTGTAAAATTTGGTATCTTTAAAAAAATTTACATCGTAAAATTCATCTTCAATTATCACTTGTAACAAGTCATAAAGTGCATAAAGTGTAAACCGTTAAAAAAACAATCTATAAACATCTTAAGCAAAACTATAAAGAGAAGAGGCTCTTTAAATAGAGTATTCATAAACTACTCTAAATTTGGCCTGTGTCGCACAATAAACTTTAAAAATTTTACTATAGCTTTCGCCGTACTCTCCTCATCCAAGTATTGGAGGTAGAGAGTGCTGGACGACAACTTCGAAGACCTAGGACTTTTAAAATCGGATTCAACCAGCGCCTTCTTGGTTCACTGTAAAACTTACAAAACAGAATCGTGTGTATTGAAGATTGGGTGGGAAGACGGTCACAGGGACAAAGTGGTAATAATGTTGCCCAGTTATTTATTTTTTGAAAAGTAACTAAACGGTAAAAAGAATCCATCCTGAATCGTATTAGAAGAAATCTTTTGAAGCTAGACAAGTTAAAGGTTAAATAAGGTTGGATGCTTAGAGTTGTTTGTATTGACAGAATATGTCGAACTGATGTTTTTTTTGCTGGCCTCAGTGGCCAGGCGCAGTTGTTCTAGGTGTGTTAAGTATTTCAATTCTCAAGACAAGTCCATATTTGTGACAGATGCCAGTGGGTACAGTTTAGGATCTGTGTTAATGCAAGAATGTGTTGGTAAGGAGAGTGTAATTGTGTTTGCATCACGCACTCTTAAGGGGGCAGAAATGTCATATTCCACCTTTGAAAAGGAAGCGTTGGCTTGTTGGTGGTGCGTGCAATATTTCCATGTGTATGTTTGGGGCACCAAATTTGAGCTTCGTACTGATGACAGACCTTTGCTATTCAGAAAAGGGGGTGGTGATGAACAGAGTGTCTGAATTAAGCAGACAACTCTTACCCAGTCAAAAGATCAGGGCTTGATCCATCACCGTTTTTTAGCTCACTGCACCATCCCAGCTCAGAACTTGGCTATATGCAAATTAGTCTGACCCTGGCACAGTGCATCATGGGAACAGGGCAGACCAAATTACCAAGCCAATTCTTATACTTGGAAGGAAACAAGCTACCGGGGACCGGTTTCTGGCATTTCAGCCGTCTTCCGCCCGGCTTGCTTGAATACTGATGGTGCAATGAGCTAGGGACTCATATCTGAGTATACCCTTCCACGCTTATGGTGGACAAAAATTATTCAGAAAAGGGGGTGGTGATGAACAGAGTGTCTGAATTAAGCAGACCACTCTTACCCAGTCCAAAGATCAGGGCTTGATCCATCACCGTTTTTTAGCTCACTGCACCATCCCAGCTCAGAACTTGGCTATATGCAAATTAGTCTGACCCTGGCCCAGTGCATCATGGGAACAGGGCAGACCAAACTACCAAGCCAATTCTTATACTGGGAAGGAAACAAGCTACCGGGGACCGGTTTCTGGCATTTCAGCCGTCTTCGGCCCGGCTTGCTTGAATCCTGATGGTGCAATGAGCTAGGGACTCACATCTGAGTATACCCTTCCACGCTTAGGGTGGACAAAAATTATTCAGAAAAGGGGGTGGTGATGAACAGAGTGTCTGAATTAAGCAGACCACTCTTACCCAGTCCAAAGATCAGGGCTTGATCCATCACCGTTTTTTAGCTCACTGCACCATCCCAGCTCAGAACTTGGTTATATGCAAATTAGTCTGACCCTGGCCCAGTGCATCCTGGGAACAGGGCAGACCAAACTACCAAGCCAATTCTTATACTGGGAAGGAAACAAGCTACCGGGGACTGGTTTCTGGCATTTCAGCCGTCTTCGGCCCGGCTTGCTTGAATCCTGATGGTGCAATGAGCTAGAGACTCACATCTGAGTATACCCTTCCACGCTTATGGTGGACAAAAATTATTCAGAAAAGGGGGTGGTGATGAACAGAGTGTCTGAATTAAGCAGACCACTCTTACCCAGTCCAAAGATCAGGGCTTGATCCATCACCGTTTTTTAGCTCACTGCACCATCCCAGCTCAGAACTTGGCTATATGCAAATTAGTCTGACCCTGGCCCAGTGCATCATGGGAACAGGGCAGACCAAACTACCAAGCCAATTCTTATACTGGGAAGGAAACAAGCTACCGGGGACCGGTTTCTGGCATTTCAGCCGTCTTCGGCCCGGTTTGCTTGAATCCTGATGGTGCAATGAGCTAAGGACTCACATCTGAGTATACCCTTCCACGCTTGAGTCCCTTTCTCACTGCACCATCAGGATTCAAGCAAGCCGGGCCGAAGACGGCTGAAATGCCAGAAACCGGTCCCCGGTAGCTTGTCTCCTTTCTGGTGAAGAATTGGCTTGGTAGTTTAGTCTGCCCTGTTCCCATGATGCACTGGGCTAGGGACATACTGATTTGCATATAGCCAGGTTCTGAGCTGGGATGGTGCAGTGAGATAAATAACGGTGATGGATCAAGCCCTGATCTTTGGACTGGGTAAGAGTGGTCTGCCTAATTCAGACACTCTGTTCATCACCACCCCCTTTTCTGAATCGGTTTTGGCCACTATAGGTGTGGCAGGGTATACTCAGACATGAGTCCCTTTCTCACTGCACCATCAGGATTCAAGCAAGCCGGGCTGAAGACGGCTGAAATGCCAGAAACCGGTCCCCGGTAGCTTGTCTCCTTTCTGGTGAAGAATTGGCTTGGTAGTTTTGTCTGCCCTGTTCCCATGATGCACTGGGCCAGGGACAGACTGATTTGCACATAGCCAGGTTCTGAGCTGGGATGGTGCAGTGAGATAAATAACGGTGATGGATCAAGCCCTGATCTTTGGACTGGGTAAGAGTGGTCTGCTTAATTCAGACACTCTGTTCATCACCACCCCCTTTTCTGAATCAGTTTTGGCCACTATAGGTGTGGCAGGGTATACTCAGACATGAGTCCCTTTCTCACTGCACCATCAGGATTCAAGCAAGCCGGGCCGAAGACGGCTGAAATGCCAGAAACCGGTCCCCGGTAGCTTGTCTCCTTTCTGGTGAAGAATTGGCTTGGTAGTTTAGTCTGCCCTGTTCCCATGATGCACTGGGCCAGGGACAGACTGATTTGCATATAGCCAGGTTCTGAGCTGGGATGGTGAGGTCAGATAAATAACGGTGATGGATCAAGCCCTGATCTTTGGACTGGGTAAGAGTGGTCTGCTTAATTCAGACACTCTGTTCATCACCACCCCCTTTTCTGAATCGGTTTTGGCCACTATAGGTGTGGCAGGGTATACTCAGACATGAGTCCCTTTCTCACTGCACCATCAGGATTCAAGCAAGCCGGGCCGAAGACGGCTGAAATGCCAGAAACCGGTCCCCGGTAGCTTGTCTCCTTTCTGGTGAAGAATTGGCTTGGTAGTTTAGTCTGCCCTGTTCCCATGATGCACTGGGCCAGGGACAGACTGATTTGCATATAGCCAGGTTCTGAGCTGGGATGGTGCAGTGAGATAAATAACAGTGATGGATCAAGCCCTGATCTTTGGACTGGGTAAGAGTGGTCTGCTTAATTCAGACACTCTGTTCATCACCACCCCCTTATCTGAATCGGTTTTGGCCACTATAGGTGTGGCAGGGTATACTCAGACATGAGTCCCTTTCTCACTGCACCATCAGGATTCAAGCAAGCCGGGCCGAAGACGGCTGAAATGCCAGAAACCGGTCCCCGGTAGCTTGTCTCCTTTCTGGTGAAGAATTGGCTTGGTAGTTTAGTCTGCCCTGTTCCCATGATGCACTGGGCCAGGGACATACTGATTTGCATATAGCCAGGTTCTGAGCTGGGATGGTGCAGTGAGATAAATAACGGTGATGGATCATGCCCTGATCTTTGGACTGGGTAAGAGTGGTCTGCTTAATTCAGACACTCTGTTCATCACCACCCCCTTTTCTGAATCGGTTTTGGCCACTATAGGTGTGGCAGGGTATACTCAGACATGAGTCCCTTTCTCACTGCACCATCAGGATTCAAGCAAGCCGGGCCGAAGATGGCTGAAATGCCAGAAACCGGTCCCCGGTACCTTGTCTCCTTTCTGGTGAAGAATTGGCTTGGTAGTTTAATCTGCCCTGTTCCCATGATGCACTGGGCCAGGGACAGACTGATTTGCATATAGCCAGGTTCTGAGCTGGGATGGTGCAGTGAGATAAATAATGGTGATGGATCAAGCCCTGATCTTTGGACTGGGTAAGAGTGGTCTGCTTAATTCAGACACTCTGTTCATCACCACCCCCTTTTCTGAATCAGACCTTTGCTAGACATTTTCACTACCACTCCACGCATAGCCAAATGGATATATCGGTAGCAAGAATATTCATTAGATTTAAAATATGTACCGGGAGTGAGAAATGTTAATGCTGATTGTATGTCACAGTTACCTGTGGATGATAAAATGGAGCATACCAGTGAAGAGGAAGAATTGTTGGTAGCTAATATTGTAGATGTTTACCAAGCCATTAGTGAGGATGAATGGAAAGAAGCTATTTCTGCTGATTCTACTTTGGTAAAAGTGATCAAAACTCTTCTCACTGCTTTTAGTTGGACGTTTGGCAATTAGATAAAAATGTACAAGGATGTATAAGAACTGTCTGTTGTAAATGGTATGATTAGACGGTGTGACAAGTTGGTTGTACCTGTTTCATTGAGATTTGAGCTAATGAGTTTGTTACATGAAGGTCAAGGAGGCATGTCCGCTCTCAAAGGAAAGGCCAGAATAGATTTGTGGTGTCCAAACATGGAAAGAGATATAGAAAGGTTTGTGAGATAATGCATACCTTGTACTTGTAGTGATACATCTCATGTGTTGAGAGATTCTCCCATAACACCAACAGGATTTCCCGGAAAAGCATGGGAGAGACTAGCCATTGATATGTGTGGACCATTTGAAGGTTTAGGAACATCTGAAAAGTATGCCTTGGTAATGGTTGATTATTATTCGAAATGGCCAGAAGTAGGTTTTGTGACTGAAGTTAAAACCAATAATGTTGTTGCATTTTGTGAAGAAATTTTAAGAGGGAAGGGTGTCTTGCAGAAATATATTCAGATAATGGCCCTCAATTCATTTCACTTACATTTAGTGAATTTCTCAGTAAATGGGGTGTTAAACACTTGAGAACTCCAGTTTATCATCCAAGGGGAAATTATTTGGTTGAGCGTTTCAACCGTGTTTTAGGAGGATGCGTTCAATTGGCTGTAACTATGAACATGTGTTGGAGGACACAAGTAAAAAAATGTTATGGAACTACAGAACTACTTCTAATTCCATAACTGGGGAAAATCCTTTCTCTCTACTAAAAGGTAGGGTACCCTGTACTGCAGCTGTACCTGGGTAGGAGTGGTAGGAAGGATATTAAAGAAGAGGGACGTGCAATAGTTGCTAAATATCAGGATGGTTATCAATTGAGACGCAATGACAACATTGGAAAATGTAATATAGTGTTTGTCGAAGGAGATTATGTGAGAGTTTGTCCAGGCAACATAGTAAAAAAAGAAAATTCTAGGTTATCTGGTCCTAAGAAATTTTTTAAAGTTGAAGGTAATTTGGTTAAAGTATCCAACGTAAAATGGTGGAATATTTGTTGTCAAATGCAACCAAGGTGGTTCGATAAAAGTTGCTCCAAAGCACTAAGGAACTTAAAAGCATGTCTAAAAGCTAGCCCAAGGGATAAGGCAGAAGTGGCTAACTATAGAAAAGTCTATACAACTAAAGTAAAGGAGAGGAAGACCACCCTGCAAGCAGAAGTATGGGCTGATTTGAGAGAGGCGGGAGAAAACAGGGATTTTGTAGATTTTTGGAGGATTGTAAATAGGCCCTGTTTCCAAGATAATTCCGCCCCGGTGATTAGCATCAATATCCTGCCAGAGCAATGGGTTGCTCACTTTGAGGGGCTCTACAACAACTCTAAGGCAGCAATCCAAGAAGGGGGATGGGAGGGCACCCGGAGTGCTGAAATAGACTTCACAGTGGAGGAGATAACTAAGGCGATCCAAGGTATGACCCCGAACAAAGCTCCAGGGCCAGATGGCACCCCACCAGACCTATATAGAAGTAATACAGATCTCTGGGCCCCAATCGTAACCAGGGTCTTAAACGTGGCTATTAAATCAGGTCTACCGCTCTCCTGGTCCACTGCATTGATCGTACCCTTTTTTAAGAAAGGGAGTAGGGATGATCCAAAATGTTATAGGCCGATTTCGCTCATTGATGTCTCGGCCAAAATATTAGGTCGAGTGATTTTAAATCGCCTTATGGAGTGGACAGAGGAGCACTGAACTATAGTTGGCATACAGTACGGGTTTAGAGCCGGTAAATCAACCAGTGACCAGTGTTTGAATCTGTACCTGCTAACTGCCAAATACACAAAAGCCAGCAAGGGTACGATTTACATGGGATTCATGGACCTGACTGCAGCCTTTGATAATGTGAACAGGAATAAATTGTGGGCCATGATGCACAAGATATGCATAGATGTGGGGCTGATAAACATTTTAAAAGAGTTGCACTGGAACACCACTGCCAAGGTCCGTTTTAGCCCAGAGGGGGGGCGCACGGACCCTTTTTTATGCTCAGGAGGAGTAAGGCAAGGGTGCATTCTCGCCCCTTTCCTTTTTTCACTCTATATCAACGCCTTAGAGAGTGCCCTCATCTCCCTAGCTGTGGATTGCCCCAAAGTAGGACCGCGTCAAATCCCAGCACTATTGTACGCGGACGACGCGGTCCTGCTTGCTCGAACACCGAGGGGTTTACAACAACTGGTGGACGGATTTGTCAAGTTCATGGCCGACTTGGATCTATCTGTAAATCTGAAGAAATCCTTTGTTATGGTGGCCGGCAAAAAACCTGCATATAAGTTTGTGTTTAAAATAGGGACACATACCCTGGATAAAGTAAACACTTTTCCCTATCTGGGCCTTCTGTTTGATGGTGAAATCCAATTCAGCCAACTGGTCGAGGAACATTGTACCAAGCTGGTCTCTTCGAATGGTGCAATATTAAGCTTTGCCCGTAGGCTGGGACGATGGTGCCCCGAACAAGTAATGACTCTATATGGATCAATTAGTATGGCAAATGCCTTGTATGGTGCGGAGGTGTGGGGCTTCAGGGACTGCAAACAACTACAAGTAAAGGAAGACAAATTTCTCCGGAGAATCCTGAAAATCCCACACTCCGTCTCTGCCGAAATTGCTCATGCAGAACTTGGGATGCCATGTATTTCAGACTATGTTAAGCTGAGGCCAATTACAGCATGGATCAATATTTGGTCCAATCCGGAGGCATCATTGAGCAGGGAAATTATTACAGACTGTCTGCAAAGGGATAAGGGGTTACAAATTCCCTGGTTAAAATATGTTAAACGCTCCTTAGAGTGTATAGACCAGTATCACCTTTTTAGTGACCCTTCCTCGATATCTATCAGCTGTAAATTAAGTGTCAAAAAGCTGCTTCTAGAGAAATTTGAAACTGTTAGATGTGGATATGGACCCTTAAAGAGATCAATAGCAGCTCATGGTTTAGTGAGAAATGGGGTGGGAATGGAACCCTATCTGTTTCTGATGTACAGCTAGCATGATAGATTTTGAATGTGCCGTTTTAGGCTCAATCTGTTGTCTAATATTTTAGCTTATCCCTCTGGTTTTACTGTAACAATTGAGCAGAAGGGTGCCTGCGGCTGCGACAATAGGTGTCCGCAGGACACCCTTCGTTTTGCACTTTTACGTTCATTTTATCGAAATCCTAGGCGTTTATTTTTGGTTGACATCCTTAGGAAACAGAAATTTCGCCATGCAAGAGCTGCACTGCTTTTCTTACAGAAAGCTAGTGACACGCATACTTTATGCTTTATTTCAAGCTTTTTAAAAGTAGCTGTAAGACTGAGAAAAAAAAAGAAATTAACCAACCTTGTATATAATAATTTTCTCTCTCTATGAATTGTATCTTCTCCTCCCTACAGTTTTAAATTTGCTAAAAGTTCAGAAATGTAATCTAATTAATTTTTGTATTGTGTAATGTATTTTTATGCTGGTTTTTAATCGTCAAAATAAAGATTTACTGAACTGAACTTCAAATGTAATGATGCTGAAGTAAGATTTTGGTCAAAGATTAGTACTGAAACCATCAACAATTCCACGAAAGATTGTAAAAGAAGTCCTAGTGAACGTCTTAAAGTGAGACTTAAGAAATTAGAAGATTATGTATGTTCTTAGGTTATTTTAATTGTTTAGTTTTATTGTTTTGTTTAATTTGTTAAGAAAAGGAGATGTGTTATGTTCTAATACATTTTACTGTAATCGGTATCATCTCCTAGCAACAAGGATCTACTGCTGGAATCTGGATTGTATAGTCCAGCAGAGAAGCTTGGCTGTGGAGCTGAGAGGTTGGCCTCTGGGGGTCGTTAAGATTTATCTACAATAAACCTACTTTCCTTCAAGAATTGCGTCCTGTCTTCTCAAAAGTAGGGAAGGCAGATGAAGACAGCTAGTGGTCGTGATCTCAGCAATGATTTTCCCTAGGTTCCCTTGGGTCTATGAAGCCCATGGGGATGCATTAGGAGGCAACCACCATCGCTGTGAAGTCACTGAGGGTGAAAACAATTCAACTGCAGTGATAGCACAGATGCTGAAGAGAGATTCCAAAAACGTCAATTTTAATTGTTCTACCTATTCAAGACACATGCAACCAATATGTCAATCATCAAAATACTGTGTGAAAAGGAATATTTTTGAGGTTTCGCATATGAAAGAAACAATAGGATAATGATTGTTTTGCTAATACTAGCCAGATATGTCATATGTAGATATTAGCGCTGGATGAGTCTAAATGCTGAACATTGTCAACATTTACTCCCATTCACAGATCTGGGGCCATTGTGTTTTTTGTTTTTCTGTAGTTGTCCTTAGAAGCTTGGCTGATGAGGGGTGATACCCTGAAATCGGTCCCATGATGTTTGTTTTCTGGTCAAGGCAGGACCTGACCTGGCCATTCGGGTTGGACTGTTCCCATGGCAGATTTACATTTGGCTGGGTCCAAATTAGAGTTGGAGAGTGAGTAAAAAACACAATGAATTTAACCCAGATCTGTGACTGGGGGGACTACTTGCCAATGTTCAGCATTCCATCCTTCATCTGTTTTTGTTGCTATTTTTTTAGTAGTCACAGCACTTCCAAAGGCATGTGCTTGTTGTCATTGGAATATCCACTTACTATGTAAATAGGGAAGCAAAGCCCCTCTCCATTTCTGATACTAACGCATGCATACACTGTGGCTCAGCAGATGTCTCTGCTACATGCAAGCTCACATGTGGTGCCTTAACTACCGTGAGCCCACCAACACACATAGGGCCAGTTGTACGAAAGTGTCACCCAACGCAGGTCCGCAGCGAAAAATGTTGCACTGTGCTGCGTTGCTTGGCAGGGAAGGAGCAGGAGAGCACCATATCTCCCATGCACTTGCATAGAATTTTGCCTCCGAGCACCTCACACACACCTTTGCGCCACAGTGCAAGGGTGTGTGCGTGAGTTTAGCATAGGCTTTGTACTGGAAGAGTTCCCTTCCAGTGCAAAATACTATGCATAGACAACTTTTAAAACCTTTCCTACTTTATGTTGAATGCCAAGCAGTGCAACACACATCTAAAGTCGGAAAAGAAAGGAGAATTTAAAACATGATTTTAAGTGGCATTAACCTTAGATGCAAAACTCAGTCTTCCACCCATGTAACACCCCCTTGATGCTAAGTAACACAACAAAGTGCTTTGCACTGCTTTTCGTTACTTTTATGTATACACAAAAGGTTATGGGTCCAATGAACCGACCAGCCTGGACCTCAACAATTGCAAAACAGAACAAATGGCTAGCCAGAATACTTCAGTTTAGAATTAAAGACCACACAGCCAATGAGTACTGTGTAACCAAAGCATTTGGTTTACCATCCCTAATTCCGCCTGTCCACTGGTATTCCAGCTAAAGGACTGGTTGTGTGTTTCCTTTTTTCCATACTGTAAGGTTTTGATTTAAAGATTTATTCGGATTGTATATTTGTGTATTTTAAGTTGCACTTTGGTGTCATATAATCGTTTGAATATTCGATATTTATGTTTGTATAGTTTGTATACTTTGTATTTATGCTGCACACTATTGTCTGCTTTTGCCTTTGATTTGACTATTTCTGACAGTGTTTCCTTTTTGATGTCATGGTTTTATGAACTTTGAAAAAGGATTTTGAATGAAAATAAATGTTTTGCTAAACAAATGCTTTGGTTACACAGTACTCATTGGCTGTGTGGTCTTTAATTCTAAACTGAAGTATTCTGGCTAGCCATTTGTTCTGTTTCGTTACTTTTAGGCAACTATCCAGGGCAAGACAGGTTTTGCGCTGGCAACTAAAGAACAAAAAAAATACATGTTTTGCTGTTTAACACAGTGCAAAATGTTTGTAAATCAGGAGCATAGTCTTGCTTGCACATTGCTCAAATTGTACCTTGCAGTTAGCCGGACTTCTGATGCTAAACATCACTGCACCAAGGGCTCAGAATAGAAAAGGTAACTTTATTAAATAGTGGAGTAAGATGAAAAATTAAAAGGAAAATACATCATCTCTCACAAATCTTGTGACACCACATTCTAATAAGACCATTGGTGTCTGCTTCGGAGTTATGCGTAGCCTGTGTAAGAATTTTAAGTGGATTCCACTGGAGGCAAGAAAACCCCCAGTCCAAGGACTTATCATCAACTGTATGGACTATGGGAATGCCCTATCCACCAATGAAAATCTTTTATCTATGATGCAGGTTCTGCAGAATACTGCAGCAAGAATGGTACTCGATCTTCCACCTAGATCTCCATCGGCTCCCAGTTTGAAGCTCTTGCACTGGTTGCCTATACAAAAATGTATACGCTTTAAGTTACTCTGCCTGACGCACAAGAACATGTACGTAAAGGGCCCTGCTTTTTGGGCCAAAAAACTAACCTGGTATTTACCAGGCCGAATCCTGAGATCCAGCAATCAAGCGCTTCTTGTGTCTCCCAGAATATGCACTACCATAGGTGGAGGGAGATCTTTCTCTTACCTTGCGCCGTCTTTCTGGAATAAACTACCCTTACACCTACGCACCTTAAATGATCACAATTATTTCCGTAGGAATCTAAAGACATGGTTGTTTGACAACTAGCTGCATTCAAAGTCTTATCCTTTCAGAGACATCCACCAGCGTCAGGAGACTCTTTAGTGATACGTGCGCTCAATAAATGTTTTATGATTTGATTTGATTTGATTCAATATCATATATTTATCATATAAACAATACTTATAAAGTGCTGCTTATCATCCATAAGGGTATCCTGGCGCTGTGCTGCTGTTGTTATTCGAATACCGATCTTGAGCCTTTCCTGAAGTCTGTCAGAGACATATGGAGGTGGAGGAGAAGGGTGTTCCAGACTTGGCAGCATGCGTCCTCCTGTGAGGCAATGGTAAATGCGAGGAGGGTTGAGCAGAGGTTCCAGGGTGGTAGGTGGATATTCAGTTGGTGGTTCAGGTAGGCAGGTCCTTGGTCAAGGAGGGCAATGTGGGCATGGGTCAGTAGTTTTAATTTGCATCTTTTCTGAATGGGGAGCCAGTGGAGGTCTTTCAGGTGCTGGGAGATGTTGGTTCTCTTGGGCAGGTTGAGGATGAGTCTGGCTGCTGCAATCTGGATCATCTGGAGTCTTCTCATAAGTTTGGAGGTTGTGCCTGCATAGAGTGTGTTCTCGCAGTCCCGCCGGCTGGTGATGAGGGTGGAGCATTCAGAGAGTGTGGACGCAGGCTGAGGAGACAGCATTGGCCTGACGTTGCATGGAGAAGTCGCTGTCAGGCATTGGAGAGGGCGAGAGGTGGGAGCGGCTAGTTTTGGAGCTTAAGGCCCCTGAGGATGAGGGTGACAATGTTATAATGGATGTTCCAGAGGTGACCATAGCTTAATAAGTAATCAGGTTGCCCTTGCTTTATCTGGGTTGCCCAGAGCGGTGCTTGACCCCTACAGAGGATGATTGACCCCATGACGCTATCACTGTTCCCGTAGCACTGAGCACTTATGGCATTAGCTTCCGAGAGCTGTAGTAGATGGTCCAAACGGGGCACGCCTGGGAGGGTGGTAAGGGAGGGGGGAGTTGGATACAGACAGGAGAGCAGCACCCTCACATGAACTGCGCCAGGACTGGAGGATCGCGAAGACCGCAGTGAATGGAGAGGACTTAATCGCATAGGTGAGATGAAGACTTCCTAAGGGTACTGGGGTAGGATATTGTACTTGATTGTCCTGGTTCTTACCGGTACTGATCTTGCGAGTTTGCAGTAAAACAATAAAAATTGTGTTAAAAAAAAAAAAAAATTGAGAGGTCGCTGCCAGGGATGATGCCGAGCTTGCAGTGGTGTTTTGGAGAATGGGTAGGTCAAAAAACCTAATTAAACAGTACCTACTTCAAAATGATTAAACAATAATAGGCCTCAACAGAAAAGGAAAACATGGTTCAAAGGTTGGAGGAGCAGCAACAAAAGTGGTTCTTCTCTAAAGCCTGCATTCATATATATAGGGTAGCCCTGAGCCTAAGGTTATATCCAGTTAGTTCTCTCACTGCAAAATGGTGTATGCTCAATATCTGTCCCAGTGCTGACATCAAACTCTTGCTAGCACCAATTCAACTTTCATTGATAATGTCATACTCTAGCTGTGTTTATGTATGTGCTGTGGAATTAGACCACTTGTCTGTGTGGACTATATTAATTGCAAGAATTGAACCATCGCCGTTTTAATGTTGGTGCCTACGTTGCATTGCAAAATATCAGTACTATTCATGTCTTTCTGTTTGAACCTAGAAAATTGGTTACGGGCTGGGAATCAAAGTTAGTAGAGAGTTAAGGCTGCACAGACGATTGGAGAAAGAATACAGAAGCCATAATTCATAAAAAGGAAAATGGAGAAAAAATGAATATAGACGAACTGTAGCAGCGATAGAGGATGGACTGCAAAGCATGTATGTATGCATCACTGAATTGGTAGGGTGCGGAAATAGGAAAACAAGCTTGGGAACTTTGCCATATCAAATCCTGGACGAGGGAGGAAAGGACTATATAATGCAAAATGCATCAGTATAGTAGTGTAAAAACTAGTACAGAAGTTATAAGTGTACCAATGGGTGTAGTCTGTAAGGGAGTGTTCCGTAGTAAACAGGAGTGAATATACAACTCGTTAAAGCAATCAAGGGCATCAACTGGTGGCAAGATAGATTGACCTGAGAGCTTGATACCCTGTAGATTGTTTAGGTTTAGTCATTTAATTTTTTTGGTTTATTTCACTGTTGTTTTATGGATATGTCTGAAATTACGTTTTTGCATTAAATATATATATTTTTCAATTTTCTTGTTGTTTGAATTCCAGACACATTGGGGTCCGTGTGAAAGCAACAGGAAGTTTAGCACCATTTTCTTTTTCTTGTTGTGTTGGTAATTTTACTGGCACTGGGGCGTCGATCTGATAATTTTCTATTGTAATTCATAATGTAATAAAGTCAATCGTATGCTACGTTTTCTGTATGTCTGATAAGGTGACCCCCATACTTTATCTAACTATGGGGCATATTTGCAACAGGCAGCGATAATTATCGCTGACGTTGCATACCTCATTATTTCCTATCGCTGGAATATTTCGCCAGGCTAGCGTTGTATTAACAACGTTTAGCGCCATGGCGATGAATATTCAAGCGATAGCGCCCATTTCCATGGAACATCGCTGGTTTTTTAGCGATGTTCCATGTAAAACAGCGATGTGCTTGATAATACGACCCTGTGGTCTTGTTACATGAATCCACCTCCCATGTTGGTACACCTTAGTCAGAAATTTAACAAACGTTGAGGGGCTTATTAGCAAGAAATAGCGACATTTATCGCTAAACGTGGTTAGCGACTTTTTTTTATCGCTGGATATTTTAGCGGACAACACATGCTGTTAGCAATCTTTTTCTCCATTGTGCTAAACTATCCAGCAAGAGATGCGAAATGCGAGAATATCGCTGGAAAATCCAGCGATATTCTGGCATTAACGCCAAATGGGGGCTTAATCTGATAATCCAACCCCCATTGACTATACAAGTCAACTTTTTAGCAGGTGTTGGTTTAAAGCGATAATCGCGCTTAGCGTGATTTTTTTATAGCTTCGCCTGCCTTGCTAATAGGTGATAGCTGTGTTAGCGACTGTTTTCAGTCGCTAACAGTTTGGGTACACCCACTTTGCATGTTATTTGCGATAAATATCGCTGACATACAAAGCGTGCCCCAAACCTGTAGCTATCGCCTAAAAGCTGTCGCTAACTGCTGTTAGCAACAGCTTGCTAATAGGGCGCTAAAAATAGCACCGCTTTAACTGGAAAAAGCCCAGCTAAAGCAGCGCTATTGCCCTTGCTAATATGTCCCTAAATTCCTGCGTTAAGGCATACTTAGCGCAATTAAAGTAATCAATACCCCGCGTTGTAACTATTATGAGGCTGCCTTCGTGATATTTACCCATGTTGTTTCTACAGACACGCCTAATTTGCATCTCATTAGCGATACAAAGTTAGGCGTGCTAAAAAAACGGGAGCAAAATCAGCAAAACAAGCGATAGCGTGTCTTTGCTGATAAGGAGATTATCGCAGCTTTTCGGCCGAAAACGGTTGCAAAAGTGGCGATAATTTTATATCACCGCCTTGTTAATATGCCCCTATGTCCTATCACATTTATTCAGCTTGGAGAAGCATATCTCAGGCAAACTCCAGTTTTATTATGAACAGCAAAGTCGTTCTTATATACTGAAACTACATTATAAGCTTGGCAAGGAGGCCATAATGTTCTGAGTTCCTATGCATGTTTATGCTAAGTTTCATGCGCCAGGAAATGATGGGGCATATTATCAAGGGGGTTTATCACCGCTTTTTTGGCTTTAAAAGCCAAGAAAGCGGAGATAAAATGATCTCCCTATTACCTAGCTGTGGCTAACACCAGTTAGCGACAGCTAGTAGGAGATAGCGACCATCTTGGGCCCCGCTTTGCATGTCAGTGATATTTATCACTAATGACATGCAAAGTGGGCGTGCCAACATCGGTATCTCCTATTACCAACTTTTGGAGATATTCGCACTAAGCGCGAATATCTCCAAAAGCTAACACCTGCCCCTGAGCAGTTCTTAGCCAGCCATGTTATCCAATGGTAGGTGGATAACATGGCTAAGAGCATTAGCTCGGTAATGCATATCGCTGACTTTTCAGCGATATTCATGCATTTCGGCCGATTTTTATCGCTTAGGAGATAAACCTTGATAATAGCAAGGTTCCTAAGCGATATAAATCGCCGCAGCTCGGCAATAAAAATATCGCCGCTAAACCAACATAGCGATAATTATCACTAGTTGTTGGTAATATGCCCCGATAATTCTTAAATGCCGTCTTTATATTGACAACTAAAAGTCTGACTGTACCAAATGTTCCAGACACTTAAGACCCAATCAAAACTGGGGCGCACAAATTGGACACAAATTGCACACATGCTAATAGCAGTGCTTGCAAATTAGCACGTGAGCAATTTGCAATAACTATGAGACAGACACCTTGCATGAGGGAATTATGTGACAATATCTCATACCAGTCCATATTATTCCTATACCAAGTCTCGCAAGCAACACATGCTCTGTTTACTCTTGAATATTGCACTTGATTTCATTTTTCACAAAATCCAGGAGCAAAGGCCCACCATGTGCACAGAGACTGTAATCCTGTTTTTGGGGACAAATGGAGGTTTGCATCAAAAATCGGGTTACTGAGCCCATAAAGTCGGGTACTAAATAACCAGCTGTTTCATCTGTTCTCTCTTGCTTACACCCTTCATTTGCTCTTTGCATGTCCTCTCGTTTTCAACGATACATTCGGTCTTAAATGAAGCACGTTTCCGTCCACGTGGCCAGGTCACGACTTCACAAATATCTCTAATTAATACGTGACACAGATGCGTGTTTGCAAATCCGCCTTTTTAGAGAACCTTTTTGAAGAGTTGGAGGTATTTATTGAGTTTAAACAAAACACGAAAACATACACACGCCCTCACAAACACATTCAGTAAGTTAGAATTTTATCGATGTCATCAAATTAACTAACGATAAAATACAGTGTTGCTCATCACTTGGCAAATTCATATGAATGGCAAACCACCCATATTTCTCCTTAAAACAATATATCTCGTCATATCCTCTCATTAGTCATAGCAGAAAACATTTAATTGCATATATTACATGAGCCCAAATAAAATATGGTACATTTTTCCTATTTACCTTAACAACACAGTCAGTATTAAACTACAATATAATATGAAACTAAATATAATCCCCAAATGTTTGCCTTGCCTTTCAAAATTAGAGTAAACTTAACCAATAGAAATTTGTAGAGCATGGACTGTGTCTCCGCAATACAAATACCCGAAGCCTGAGTCCCAAAGATTTTGCTCTTAGTACTTCAGGGTTTTTTTTTAAATCCAGGAGTAATGCAAAAGTAAGACTCAATAAATTACTATCCAATGCAGGAATCTTCAGCCCACGACTCAACTAAGGTAAAACTGATTGATTGAAATACACACAATCAATTTGAGGGGCACCTGTATTGACTGCAATACCATGTTAAATTGCCACTCTTGTTGGAAATGCTTGTCTCTCATCCTTCATAATAATCGAGATAATTTTCAAAAGCGAGATCAGACTGATGTATTTCAGGGGGAAAATGTTCATACATGACCACCGGGAGATTTACAAAATGTTTCATTCCACACAGCACAGCAGTAAAATGCATTATGCTGCATTGTGCAAGGGGGAAAATACAGTGTGGTAGCATAGGTACTGTGATTGGCCTGCTGCTGCTGTCAACCACTGCACTAGTGCTCTAATGTGCCTGCCTTGCACGACACACAGTCTTGCACCGTGTTGCAGAGGCAAATGTGTGTTGTCTAGCATAGGATGTGTACTTGAAACTTACATTTTTACTACAAATTCCTATACCTAAAAAACTTAGAAGAATCCTAAGTGTAAGAAATTGGGTTGTTTGTGTTTGGGGTGGGGGTGGGGGCCCTGAATAAGCAGCAAACACATTCCTTGTAAGGGTGAGGAACAAGCCAATCCTAAATTAACCTGTGCTCAACCCTCTGGTAGTTTGGCACAGAGAAGTGAGGCTTAACTTAGAGCAGTGGCGTAACAAAACTTTAGGGGGCCCCGCTGCAAGGTACGCGGAGGTGCTCCTCTGGGCTCAATCAGAGCTCCCAGACCGGAGCACTGTGTTGACGGGCCCCCCTGGAGCTTGGGCCCCCCGGACCATTGGGGCTGCGGCGGCCTTTGTTACGTCCCTGACTTAGAGGCAATTCGCAAAGTATTTGTTGAACACTTCAAACTACACAAAAAAGATCCCACACCAAGTTGGAAAAATATAGTTATTTTTAATAAAAATCCAATCAGTGGAACTGGAGATATTTGACTAAAAATATTTCGATGTAAAATGGCATCAAAAAGCACAAGTGCCAACTATGGTTATCTGGTCGCGCCGGATCGGAACTAAGTCGCAAGTTTAGACTGACCATGATGGAGCACTGGTCAGTCACAAGGAGCCAGTTAGGCCTGCTAATCAAAGTACTTTAAATCCTGGTTTGCAGAGCTTTGCAAGGTCCATGTCAAAGATGCGTCGCACAAGTCCCTGGCAGCATGGGTCCGTAGAGATCCAGTTATACGTGGTCTATGATGGATAGAAACATGGGAAGACCGTATCTCGCTATATGCAGACAACATTCTTCTGGTCCTAGCTTCCCCGAAAGCATCGCTGATTGTGGTGTTCGACATTTTTGCAAGCTTTGGGAGATTCTCTGGATATTCCATTAACTGGGGTAAATCTCCTATTTAAGTCCTGCACGGAGACCTGCCCTCTGTGCCTAAGGGCTGTCTTATTCAAATTACCAAAGTGGGCTTAAAGTACTTGGGGATTTATGTAACGTCGAATTCACAACTCAGTTAGGACCGCAACCTACTACCGCCAATGCAAAAATGTAAGCTAGACATAACCTCATGGAAGGCACTTCCTCTCTCACTGTTGGGTAGGGCAGCAGTTTTTAAGATGATGTCCCTACCTCGCTTTCTATATGTGCTACAAAACTACCCCGCTCGTTACTTTAGGGAAATTGAGGGCTTGCAGAGGGACTTGCTGTGGGGAGGGAAACCTTGAATAGCACTAAACAAGCTCACCCTTAACTGGTATGACAGTGGGATCAGCCTTTCAGGCCGTAAGAAATACAATAGGGCGGTCCACCTTGCAGCTATTAATCATGGCACATATCGCCGCATGGACGACCAGGGCTACGCCATGGACCGGTGGCTCCTCCCAGGAGGGAATTACAACAGAGCTCTTTATTCTAGGCCACAGCAGATCCATCTCACTGAACCGACAAAACAATCTGTGCAGGTCTGGCACACAGCAAACAAAAGTCTTGGATGGGAATGGAAACTGACAATAGCGAGACCCCTCTGGGACTCAGAGAGGTTGGGTGACCTATGGAAGTCGAAAGGGTTTGATAAATGGGACCTCACAGGGATCTCGAGTATCAGGGACATGTGGGTACAGGGCGACATACTGACATTTGCCTCCCTACAACGTAAATATGACCTCACTAACCCAGAATACTTCTGTTACCTCCAAGTAATGCTTGCACTACAGTCCCACCCAACTAAAGGCTCCTCCCCCCAGAATACACATCTCTCAAGGATAGACTACTTGACAGAGAAAGCAAACTCCCTAACATATAAAAAGCTAATAAACAACACAGCAGACCCCCTCCGGGGCACCAGGGCAAAGTGGGAAAGAGAGGGCCTTGAAGTGGACGACGAGGAATGGCAAGAGGCACTGACCTCCCCAAGGGAAGTGGCTATTCCGGCCAAATAAAGACTTGTCCAGCTCAAAATCTTGCAGAGGGTGCATATTACTGGACCTTGCCCGGTACGCATAGGGAGGGCAGAAGGGGGGAAATGCAGGAGACAATGTGGTCATGAGGGAACGTTCATGCATATCCTCTGGGTATGTGATCTTATTCAGAGGTACTGGCGTCAAATACATGCAGTTCTTGGCAAAGTGTTGGCTTTGGTCATCCGCCCTGAAGCAAAGAGGTGCCTATTGAATGTATGGGAACCCACGTGCTGAGCAGAATGGGTAAGATCTCAGTTAAGCTAAGCCTCATGGTGGCAAAAAGGAACATTGCTCAGCTATGGGGAGCCACAAATCCACTCACCATAACAGAATGGAAGAAACACATGGACTGGTGTAGGTTCCGGGAAAAAAACAGCGTATATCGTGATGGCCTGCTCCAAGAAGTGGTCTCAAATCTGGGGGGCATGGAATGCGTACCGAGGGGAGATCTGTAGTCCTACACACAGCTCCATTTCTGATGACATGTCCTCACCATAAATGCTGTAGTCTGTGATGTTTCATTGCTCTGTCCTTGTAGTCAACGTGATTGTACTATGTTGCCAAATGAATTCCTCCTGTCTGTAACTTATTCACCTGATTCATGTAACCACACCGATTCATGTTGATTAATAAAAAAGAATTACAATAAAATAAGATGCGTTGCACAGCCAAAGCGATGCGTTGTTTTTGAGATGCAGCGAGACTGCGTTGCTAGTTCCTGCATCGTTGTTGAGGATCCATTTGAGGAGGGCTTGTGATGCAAACTCTGGCGTTGAGGATGTGTTGTGCAGGCGAAGCAATAAGTATCTTCCAAGGAGATGTGAGGTTATGATGCAGAGTCTGGCGTCATCATCAAGGCTGCCGTCAATGAGGGATGCAAGGACTTGTCTCAAGGATGGGCTGCGCAGCAGCAGTTCCAATGGCCTGCGATGCAGGTCTTTGTGATGGGTCCAATCCACGCAGCAGGAGTGATGCGTCAGTTCAGCTGGGGTTTGCATGTGCTCCAGAGGAGGTTCCCCTGGACACACAGAGACTGGTAAAACACCTTAGGCCCACTTCCAAGGTTCCAGGACTGGGGTTGCACCACTTAAAAGGGTAGACTCACAGATGGCAGAGTCCAGGGAAAAGGTTGTTTAAAGTATGTTGTGTCCTTGAGGCTTCAGATCAGGAGGCCAGCCAAGTCAGAGTCACTCTAGGGCTCTGGGTTCACGAGATGCAGGCCCAGTCCTTCTTACCGAGGCAAGACGGCATCAGGCAGTATGTCAGCAATCAGGGCAGCAGTCCTTCAGATCAGCACTCCTGCAGATTAGCAGCCTTTCAGCAGTACAGTAGCCAGTCTTTCTGGCATAGTGTTCACAGGTCCAGAAGTGTCCTGCAAAGCTGGTGCTTGTGGTCCAATATTTATACCCAGTTAAACCTTTGAAGTGGAGAGAAGCTTCTAGAGGCAGGCCTTTGAAGTGCACAGGCACTACGCCTTTCTGACAATGGCTCTACACTAACAACAGGGGTTTTGCAGCCCTTTTTGTGGAGGCAGGACGCAGCCTAGTCAAGTGTAAGTGAGGCTGAGTACAGCTCTTCCCTCCCATTTTGCCTGTAATGGCCCATCCAGGAATACTTAATCTCCCTATGGTGTGTGGCTGTCTAGGAGGAATGCACAAAGCCCAACTGTCAAATACAAGCAGTCATGTAGCCCAGGGACTGGGTGCAGGCTAAGGAAAGAAAAGGCCTACTTTCTAAAAGTGGCATTTTCAACATTTTAATTTAAAATGTAATTTCACCATAAGTTAGGATTTTTCATTGCAATTCTAAAGACACCAAACATGAACTAGTCATCTGCTCCCGTTTGGAAATGACAGCTAATTGTAATAAGGTAATTCCAACATTATCCCATGGAAGAGGTAGGACTTGCAGTAGTGAAATACAAAAGTAAGAGTTTTGCACTACTAGGACATGTAAAACCTAAACAGTCAAGTTATTGCAGAGACAACAGGTACTGAGCAGCAGTGTTGATCGATCAAAGGTTCAGCAGCAACTGACAACGGCACATTTAAAACATTCCAAACAAGAATAGAGAACGCAAGGGGACCTCAAGGCGCCACAAGTAAAACTGGGTGACAGATACATCAACCCAGTGCTCACCACTACAGACTTGTATGTATTAAAAAGTAAGGTTGTAATGGGTGTTTGAAACTGCACGTACATGGTCTGTAATGGCAAGCCTGAGACATGTTCAAAGTACTACTTGAGTAGGTGGCAAAATTAGTGCTGTAGGCCCACTAGTAGCATTTAAATGACAGGCCCTGGACACAGGTAGAGTCTCCTTACTAAGGACTTACTAGTAAATTAAATAGGACAGTTGAGTATTTGCCAATCTCACTGTGTTTTTTTTATGATAAACAGATTTCATTGATTTTAAATGGAGAAAAACAACACAAGACACACGTGTGATTTCAGAGAAAGACATACAGTGTTCAGTCAAGGCAATGGTATTCAGATGACACAATATAATAATGGAAAACAACAGCAGCACTCCTGTCACTTGTTGGGTTCTTAAGCTAATTGGCCTAGCCATTTCTCCAAACCCTGCCATGCTTTAGGGAACAGCTCCAGGCCTCGAAAACAGGTTTTTCTTGTGTGCGCAACCGTCCACTCCCTGCACCTATGGAAAAGGATAGGAGGGTAAGAGACTACCAGCGGGTGGCAATGCCAAGCTTGGAAACCATAAGGGTCATTCCCAGGAAGGACTGATCAGCGTTCGTGCCCCTAGAGCCATTGAGAATACCCTGTAGGAGCATTTAGAGGGGAGAGGGTAACCTTCTGAATCTAACCCCTCAGCCACCTCTCCCACCACCGCAGACCAGTACTCCTGAATCTTTGGGCAGATCCAGAGCATGTGATCGAAATTGGCAGGAGCATTAGCATAGCGGGGGCAACTAGGCTCAAGGAGAAGTCTCGCTCAGTGTAGTCTAGCCGGGGAGAGATAAGCATTATAGAGGTGGTACATTTTTTTCAAACACATTCTGGTGGAGATTGTGATAACAACTGGGTGCCATCAGTGCATCCCACCAATTGTCATCTTCAAGGGGGCTCAACCAATTCTCCCATCTTGTTCTGAGATGGTCCAAAGTGACTGGGGTGTTGACAATCAAAATACAGTAGATTTGAAAAATCCAAACTTTGCCCTGATCACCCATTAGCAGTTTAGCCTTGAGGGGACTGAACTCGGGGTGGGAATCGGTCTGCGGTGTGTGAGACCGAAGAGCATATTTCCATTAAAGGTATTTATCGATCTGCATACTGGCCAGCGTATATGTGGTCTGGAGTTCCTGAAAAGACCACATGTGCATCCCTGACAAGACTTCCCCAAGCTGCAATCCATCTCCAGGCCTCTGTCATATCGGGCCATCTGACAGTGTTCGTAGGTTAGACAGGACCTGGAGCTGGGTCACAGGAAAGAAGCAGCCATCCTGTCCAATGCCCAAAACCATGGCCGGGGTATGGTGGGTGGCATATTTTGAAAGATATGTAGGAACCGTGGCAGGATCATCATTTTATTTGAAGCTATGTGTTCCATTACATTCACGTGTGAGGGATTGCCATTTAATAAGGGTTGCTTTAGCTTTCCGGAGCAGGGGCTTGAAGTTAAGGGACCAGATAAGTTCAGGGTGCAATGCGACCCAGCTACCCAGCTATTTGGAACTGAGACGGCAGATGGGAATAATATCCTGCAAGTGAAAACAGTTGTGGGATTGAGCCACGGGCATCAACACTGATTTGGAGGTGTTTGCCCTGAGAACCAAAACCAAAACCTCCCTGAAGCAGTGCAGGAGATGGAGACAATGTGGGCCACTCATTGCGGCATTCACAAATTAGAAGGACATCATCTACATAGAAGCATATGTGATTTTCTTGGCCATCACTCCAACCCACCCACGGATCTGTGGATTGGTGCGGATGAGTTGTGCCAGTGGCTCAATTACAAGCGCACAGTGGAGAAGGGGCAGGGGGCAGCCCTGCCTGGTACATCAGCCAAGAGGAACGCATGGAAGAGGACACTGTTTATCTGTACCCTTGCCATGTGGTTGGAGTAAAAAGGGCCAGGACCGTTCCACAGAAGCAAGGCCCAGTCCCGACACACATCTGTACTAGATGGAGATAGCCCCAGTCCACTTTGTCAAATGTGTTCTCAAAATCAATAAAGTAAGGCTAATTTGGGAGATGATGGTTGGCCAGGACCATGTGCAAGCTTTGAAGGTAATGTTGCTTACTAAGGGCCGGAATGAAGCCACATTGGTTGGGATGTATCAGTGTGATTAGGACCTGCTTGAAACAGGTGGCCAGTAAAGTTGTAAAGATCCTAACTTCCCTATTAATGAGGGTTATTGGACGTAGTCAATGCATGCTGTAGATGGAGGTGGCATTTTGGAAATCATTACGATCATGGCAGTGCCTATCTCCATGGGAAAGGTGCTTGACTGACCAACTTCCTTATTTAGAGCAAGGAGCTGTGGGGTCAGAATATCACAAAATGTAGAGTAGTACTCAACGGGTAAGCCACCAGGGATGGGAATTTTCCCGGCATACATTGTTGACAAGGCTGCTCCCATCTCCTTGGCCAAGAAGGACTTTTCTAACATTCGAGCGTTGGTCCGCAAGAGGTAGTGGAGAGGAAAGTCACTGAGAAACTGGACAGAGACGTCTGCATATCTCTTGGGGGAAGCTGTGCATAAGTGGTGCTAATAGCCGACAAAAGTCTGTGCAATCTCAGGGAGGTTTTGGAAGAGTTATTAAGCTCATCAATGATTTCAGGTATGATTTGGGTCACCTGTTGACAGGAGGAGCGCCAGTATAGAAGCTACCCGTTCTTGTCCTTCCCACCTGTAGATTCTGGCTTTTGTGGCACACCAGAGATGTTTGTAGCCTCAAGGGATTGGAGAAGAATTTCTTCATTAAGAAGACTCAGTTGTTGGGGGGTATTGGCACCAGGATCCACCTCAAGGTCTCCCTCTAGTAGGAGGGCACTTGCCTGTAGGTGCGTACTGTGAAGAGAGCGGGCACGCTCTTGTACCCGGATGCACCCCTTGTCGAACCGCCGTCTAGCTTTGCTGGTGGCCCAGAGGGTACCTACCATAGCAACTGAGCCCTCATTACAATGAAAATATGTTTGTAGTTCAGTGCCAAAGGCCTGGTCGTAGGCTTTGTCCTAGAGATACCAGACATTAAGACGTCACATAGGCTGCACACCATTCATGGGGTAGGCAAAATGGAAGAGAAGAGAAGCGTGATCCAATATGCCTCAAGGGAGAATCTGGGCATGGGAGATGGTGCTACAATCAAGGGCAGGCATGAAAACAAGGTCTATTCCTGAGTGGGTATGATGTGCAGCAGAAATGTGTGTGTGACCTGATGATTTCTCAAGTTCAAAACCCTCTAGGCATCACAAAGACCTAGGGGAGTGGCCCAGTCAGAGAGATAACGGACACCTGAACGCCTAGGTACAGAGGGAGGTCCTGTGGCATCACATTCCAGGTTAGGGATTGCGTTCAAGCCACCTCTAAACAATGTCAATCATTGTAGAAGATCCAGTAGGTTTTAGGACAGATAACAGATGGTGGAGCAAAAACATTCACAAGGTTGATAGTATGGCCTTAGAGCTGTCCTGATAGTCAAGGTAGTGGGCTTGTGGCTCTCGGACCTCACGGGAGACCAAGAGCTACAAGGAGCACTGCAAAAGGATGGCCACTACCCAGGACCCATGAGTATAACTGTCATGAAAGACCCGGTCATATCCTCTGGGCACCAGGAGGGGGCAGCGACTATCCATCAGGTTAGTCTTTGGAGCAGGAGGACCATTGGGAGGTGGCAATGGACAAAGAAGAGGACTGTGTTTTTTTTCACCTGGTCCAGAAGGCCGTTAACGTTCCAGGACAAAACACAAAAGGATGCCATCATGGAGATGAAGAGAGGCACATGTGAAAAGGTTGAGGGGAAGGAGATGCCCTAATGTATATGGGAATGGGAGTGTGCACCTGCAGTGCAGGGTTGGGAGCTATACCTTAGAACGTGCATCTCAGAACATAGTGTGAGCGTTTGTCAAAACATAAATGAAAACTAAAAAACAAGCATTGAAACATAACACTACCAATAACTGAAATAGCATTAACAGTATATTGAGTCTCCACCCCCAACTCTCTCCCCACCCCATACTTCCACCCTGGAAGCATCTGTTGCCCTAAAAAGGAAAACAAGGCAGTTAAACAACATGTGTAAAGGGGGAAAAGGAATGATGAACCCCTCCATATTTAGGGATTGGTGACAGCCATCACAGTAAGATGAGCAACGTCTAGCTGAGAATGTGGTTGTGTCACATAGGCATTAAGCAATGTAAGGGTTATAGAGTGGAACTTTGAGAGAGATCTCTGTCTGCCTGGTTCTCTGCAGGTGAAGAGGACGCCACACCCAGGAGTGCTTCTTGATCCAAGATCTGCTCCCCTTCACCAGAGACCTGAGAGTGCTGCAACAAGGTAGGAGAGTGTCCTCATCTATGGGGAGACCACAAGGGAGACTTGGAGTGAGTGGTGTGGTGCCTCTAGGAGCAAGTGTTGTATCTGTGTGGCTTGGAAGCTGAGGTGTTCTGGGCCGGCCAGGTGGGCCCAGATCTTCTCGGTGAGGCCTCCGCATGGGCCTAGAGGGGGCATTACTTCATGAGTGGTAGACAAGCCGACACTGGATTTTCAGAGAAATAAGACTTGTTGTTATGGATTACTCAGAGCCTGGTGGTAAACAGGAGGTTTTTATTGGAGGCCTATGGCCCTGACCTTCTGCTTGACCTTGGTGTAGGAACGGCGTTGTTGTTGCACTTCCCGAGAGTAATCACGGGAAAAGGAGGACCCTGGCATCCCCACATGGGAGATCCAGTTGGAGCAGGCCTTCCTCAAGATAGCATCTCTATCCCTGAATGTAAGGACATGTGAAATCACAGGTCTGGGTGAGGCACCCGGGGGGAAGTTTAGGGGCTATAGCCCGGTGGCCCATTTCTGTTGCAAACCGGGAGGATAGTTAGCTTGCGGGCATCCTGGACGTAATCCACATTCCTAAAAAATTTTGCAACTTGTTGAGGTTCAGTGCCATCAGGGATGCCAATCATGTGCACATTCTTGCTGCACAAATGTTTCTCGGTGTCTTCAGCATGGCAATGCAGTTCTGATGTGCTTGTGAGGAAGTTGGTGACCTGGGATTTAGGAGTTGTGACCTCATCTCCACTGTGGCTATCCAACTCTCAGGCTCAGTTATCTGGAACATGGTATTTCAGAGGTCCTGATGGAGCAATGTGTTACAGCAAACAGATGATGGAAGGAATACTGACAATGCAAACATTTTTCCCCAGTCAAAATATCTGGGTTAAATCCATCATTCTTTTGCCCACTATGCCACCCATGTTTGAACACAGCCAAATGCAAATCAGTCTTGACCCTGTGCCCCATGGGAACAGTTCAGACCGAACTGCCAGGTCAGGTTCACCCTGGACCATAAACAAGCATCCTGGGACAGGTTTCAGGGTATGTCACCCTTCTTCAGCCAGGCTAGCTTGAATCCAGTGGCACAGTGAGCAAGGGACCCACGTCTGGGCATACCCATCCCACTTAAGGCGAAAAGTGTTACAGCAAACAAATGATGGTCGGAATGCTGACAATGCAAACATTCTCTCCCAGTCAAAAGATTTGGGTTAAATCCATTGTTCTTTTGCCCACTACACCACCCCAGCTCGGACCCTGCTATATGAAAATCAGTCTTGACCCTGTGCCCCATGGGAACAGTCCAGACCAAACTGCCTTGCTGAAATCCCAAAACCGGTCCTAGGATGCTTGTTTCCAGTACAGGGAGGACCTGGCCCGGCAGTTCCGGCTGCACTGTTTGCATTGGGCGTAGGATCAAGACTGATTTGCATATGGCTGGGTCCAAACTGGAATGGCATGGTGAGCAAAAAAACATGGATATATGCCCAGATCTCTGGAGCTCCAAGCGTTTGGGATCCCCAACTCTGGAATATCCCGGTTCAGCGGCAGTCAGTAACAGGAATTCTTTCTAGCTTCTTTTAACTAATCTTACAAGACCTTGGACCTATCTACAGTGCTTACCTTGCTATAGACCGAGGAGTGGACGATTGCCTCGCCGCCATCTACGAGGCTGAGTAATGGTCGTCGTGTCGGGCTGATGAGATGGGCGGATCTGCCTAAGTGCCCCGCTGCCCACCAACGTCCACACAGGACGAGACCTCAGATTGCGGTAACAGCAAGCCCCCCGAGACCCCCAGAGACCACCGGACGTGCAGCAACGGCAAGCCCCGGAGACTATGACAGGACAAGGGCTGAGGACCCCTGCTTGCGGCAACACTGGAGGCCCCGGAGCAAGGCGGCAGGACTTCGTCACAGCAGCGGGCCCACCAGAGACCCTGGAGTGTGGATGCTGTACCTCTGAGCAGCATAGGGCCCACGCAATCCCCAGAGCAAGGCTACAGATCTTTGATAATGCGGCAGGAGCGGGCTCCTGGAGACCCGAGCGTGGCTGCAGGAACTCTCTGCTCGACAGCGTTGGGCCCCCAGACACCGCGATGCAAGGCGGCAAGTCTTCCCTGATTTTGCAGCTGCGGGCCCCCTGGAGCCCCCAGGGCAAGACTCCTGGTCCACTCCGCTCAGCAGCAATAAGCCCTTATGACCCCATGCTGGCCGCTAGCTAGCTTTTGCTCTCCCCTGCAGCCCCCGATCGAAGTGACTGGCGATATCCTATGGGTAGGATCCCTCCCCGCAACAATGGTGCCAACACGTTTAGAGTCGTCGGGGGACTGAGGACTCCGGAGACAGTGAGTGTCCAACGACGCTGGAAAGCCGATGGAACAAAGTCTCTATACAGCCCCGCCCCCTCAGGAGAAGCTACACCCAAAAACGCTGATAGTGCATTCATTGGGGCCCTCATATCGGATGATGCACACTGCGCCCACAGTACTACGGCAGCACTACCCTGAATTTCCAATGGGACACAGGATGTAGCCAGCAACGTGAGCTTTGTATATTTTAATCGACTGCCGAGACGACACAGTGCACTACGCAAAGGTACCTTTGGGTTTATTTACTGCCTCTGTTTTATCTTGATAGCATCTTTTTCATATAACTAAACAATTATCAGGAGGGCTCTGGCTCAAAATGTCTGGTGTCATAAACTACATTTGCCTCCCCCAACCACTGATCGCTCCTAAGTCATCAACACTGAAATAGGACTTGTCTCCTCATCCGCATGACCCGAATCATTAAAATTGAAATATGACTTGTCTCCTCATCCTCATAATGGAAAGTGAAACAGGACAGCACCTTACCTCACAATGCATGGAAACAGACAGAGGACTACATAGCCATTCTATAGCTCTGCTAAGGAGTCGGTCATTTTAGACTAGTTCCCCCTCAGTGGTACAGACCATTGTTTCTGTGGCTTCCGACCTCCCCTCCCACACACTTCAGATCAGAACCTCATTGCATTCTACCCCCAATTTTACCTTAACCTAACCCTGCTTGTATTTAAGTATATGATGTATATATTTAATGTATATATTTCATATGAATATTAACATTAATATATGTGCTATGCCTCCTCTTTTCTTTTGTTTCTTCTCTCTTGTTTCTTTCTTTTCTTCCCCTAACCCACCCACATTCTACTCCATACCTCATGCCCATGAACTTAACAACAGGAGACTAGATCCTACCCACGTGGCCCCTCTCAGCCCATAATCTAGCCACTCCCTCTGTTGCTTTTCTCACCTTCCTTCTCCCTCCCTCCGTCCCAAGTACTTCTCGCCGCTTAGATCCGACCCCTTATGAGCCCCTAACACATTGTTCGGCCTATATCATCTCTCCTCTTGGCCTTATCATGGAGCTCACAGGCACACACACCTGCAACATCATTTTTCCCCCTAATCTTACAAGAAAATCAGCCAAACTATACAACCACAATTTTATAAAACTCCACCCTGAAACTCTCATTGCTGATCCCTGTTTCTCTCCACACAACGGGAACATAACCACAGATATCCTTTTCCACACGAAACGTGGAGCGCAATGGAGGAGAGCCTTCCTAGCCTTATTTAAGGTCTCCTCCACTAGGAAAACCGCGCATGGCCTAGTTATTGCTATTGCCCCATCCCAGATCTTCCAAGCGACAGCAACCATCACCATCTACAATAACTGGACAATCCTCATACAATCCATATACTATAATTTAAACCTCCTAGACAGCATCTTCCTCATTATTATAGAACAAGTGTCTAAACTCCAAATTGCCACCCAAGCCACGCCCACCACAGCCCACATGATCTTACACCTCCAACTCCCTCTGACAACATCGCCCCTCGTCTTCACCGCCCAGTACTGGCAATGGAGTCATACGCTACTTTCACCCAGATTACCCCTCCCACAGACAAACATTTCATTACTTCATCTAACCCCCACATTTTACTATCACCCAGAGCATCTGAGAAAGCATATGCACCCCCAATAGATATTGAACCCCCTCTGTGAACGATCATAGCTCTCTCCCTGCTAACACCATCCCTCACATAACCAACTCTCCGGCTACCTCATCCATGCAGCACAACGATTCCCCTAGTGCGTGCACCCCGCACTCTTGCCAGCCCCCTCCAGACCAGGTGCTGGTACATAATAGGTCACCCCATTACCACTTAGAACACAAGCCACCCTCAGACCACACATCGCACCCAGTTACTTTTACCACACCCACACACCAACCAACCACACCCACTAATCAGCCATCCTCATCCACAACCCATCCAGCCACACATGTAACACTGCCTCGAACTCCAGTCAGACCTGCACTTGACCACAGACCTAATCAGACCACATCGCAGCCACCCACATTCATTTCACAGCCACCAACCCCACTCATAACCACTCCAGACCCCAGACTGGTTGAGATCATGTGCGCAGTTCACCAATTCAAAGAGGAACTCTAAGCTCTCAAAGAGTTGATATCGAGATAACCTCGGCGCACTAAGCTTCAAGACCAACTAAATCTAGCGAGCTCCAGAATCACTTAACATTCACTTCAAAATTGACTCTTCCCAGCTGGAAATCAGTTTCCTCCTGTAATACATCTACCCGCCGAATTCGATGCACAATTCTGCTTTCTGAGAGCGATCTACTTTCGCTAGTACACTCTTATGAACCCTCTCTCACGTACACCATAACCCCAACTACTATGACCATCCCTACTATCCTCCCCAATCCTCACAGGACCTCTAAACATAACAACAGAGGAATCATCAACAACAACCTAAGAAGAGTCCCACTCACTGAGGATCCCACCTCATCCCTCACCACACCACATCTGAAATGCATACTCCTAAACTGTCGCTCGGCCTCTAGACATGCAGTGGACATAGCTGACCTCATTATCTCTCAAGAACTGGACCTAATAATGCTAACCGAAACCTGGCTAACGGAATCCTCCACACCTATAATGGACATTCTAGTTCCCCCAAACTACGACATCATTAGATTGGACAGAATTAATAAGACAGGGGGAGGTATCACTTGTATACATCGTAGCAACATCTCTGTTATCAGAGCTATTTCCCCTACATTCCCTTCTTGCGAATACACTTGTATTGACATCAACAGCAATGGCAAACCATTATGCTCACTACACATCATCTATTGTCCAATGGGGGACAACCTCATCTTCTCTGAACACCTCATGGATATGGTCTCAATGAACACCAGGCGGTAAAATACCCAAATATACCTTGGCGACTTCAATCTCCATTGGAACGACCGCAATGATCCAGTGGTCAATAGTCTCAAAAATGTCCTAGATGCTCTAGACCTCACCAATAATATGCGACAACCCTACACACAACAAAGGCTCAATCCTGGATTTAATTATCTCCAAAGGTGACTCCATGACTCCATTCAGCTTGACTCACTCAATCAAACCCTGTGACTGGTCACTTATCACCTTCTTTATCAAGGAAACAGTGAAACTTAACTTCCACAAGACCTAAAGTTTGGAAAAGAGACTTGAAAAAACCCTAATACATTACCTTCCTCCAGCTGCAACCTACTTCTGCCCCCTGCAGGCTTGTCCGAAGTCCATGTTCTCACCAACCATTATCTCAATTCCATGACCGCGATAATAAACGAGGTAGCCCCCCTTCAACTAAAGACAGTCTCCACAAAAGATTTTAAGCCCTAGTACAATGGTCTGCTCAACGAGGATAGACGGTCTCTCAGAACCTCTGAATGCAATTGGAGATCAGTACCATCTGCCAATCACCTCAAGATACTACAGAAAAAGAGAAATGCATACTTCAAAAAGATCAAACGCACTAAAGCAGATATTTTCAGCCACCAACTTGACCAAGCAAGAAATCACCCCCAAAAACTTTTTGAACTAATCAAATCTCAATCTAAAGACGCGCCTCAACGTCTACAAGACAGAACCCGACCGCAACCCAACTGTGAAGAATTTTCTGCATTCTTTATTCAGAAGACTGACCGTATCAAGATTGATCTCCTCAATGACCTAACCTTATTCTCGGGTCGTAATACTCCCCAGCACGCCCAATGGCGCCACACCAAATCACCTCAAAGTTTGTCATAAAAAATTATGCAACTTGGTCATCTTGGCAACTTACACTGAAGAAGCGATCTGCAAGATTCTTAGTGCTCTGAAGCCTGCCAATCATCTCACTGACCCTCTCCCCGCAAATGCTGTGAAAGACTTCACACCACTGCTTTTGCCTCTCTGGACCAAGATAATTACCAGTTCACTGCAACAAGGTAGCAAATCCCGGACACTCTCAAATTTGGACAGGTATCACCCATTCTAAAAAAAACAACGGCCGACCCTACGGACCTAAACAACTATCGCCCTATTTCCAATATTCCTACACTGACCAAATTATTGGAATAATGTGTACATCATCAATTGAAAAGACATCTTGACCACTTCCACCTTCTTAACAAACACCAATCAGGCTTCCGCACAGGTCATAGAACCGAACCAGCCATGACACACATAATTGATGACGCACTACAAATCCTTGAGCAGAATGGATCATAATTACTCATCCTACTTGACCTCTCCTCAGCCTTTGATACAGTCAAGCATGAGAACTTGATAGACCTTCTGAAACATAGAATGGGCCTTTCAGGGTCAGTACTAAACTGGTTTACCTCGCTCCTCCCAAACCGGGCACAAAAATTTGTGGTCAACAACACTCTGTCTAAATCCGTACCAGTTATAGGAGTACCGCAAGGTTCCTCACTATCCCAAACACTGTTTATTCTTTTCATGGAACCACTCACCGAAACACTACAAGCTTCTAACGTGTAATACCACATGTACGCTGATGACACACAATTATACCTTAGGATCCACACCCTAGAGAACATCAAACTGCTTAACTCCTCGCTTAAGATTACCCAGACTTAGCTAGCAGAAAACCATCTCAAATTGAACGCCGTATAAAACGAATTCCTCCTAATAGCCCCATCTGCCAAAGTCCCTATAATGCAAGAGTGGATCAAACATATCGATGCACTCAATGTACAACCAACCATTGTCTAGTCTGCGAAATCATTGCGAATAACTCTTGATAGCCACTTCAATATGTAAAAACAAATTTGCAACGGCACAAAGGGCGCAAACTCCAGATCAACACTCTGAGAAAGTTGAAGCCCTTCCTACCAGTCAATGACTTCAAGCTGGCAGTACAAACTGTAGTTTTCCCTCGTGTGGAGTACGGACATGTCTCTCTGTGTGGACCTACAAAAGCTTCAATAGCACCTCTAAGAGCTTCTTTAAATACTGCAGTGAGTCTCATCACTGGTTCGAAAAGAAGCTCCCACATCGCCCCAGACTTAAAATCCCTGAATTGGCTACCATTGGAAGCCAGAATTCAACTCAAAATAGCGTGTATGACACATAAAACCCTGCATCACAACGCACCCAGCTATCTGGCACAGAAACTGACGATCTCAAGGGGGACAAGAGCTTTAAGCAGCGGGAAAACCTTCTACTGAAACTGCAAAGATTGAACAAGAAGAAAACTTACAAACCAGCCTTCTTTGGGATGGCACTCAGGATCTGGAATGCGCTACCCCCAGAAACCAGATTGAACTCTTCTACTGCAGCTTTCAAAAAGGAAGTAAAAGCGATTCTCATGGCAAAATTCACCTGAGCATAGTATTAAGAATTCTCGAGACCAGGCGCACCCTAGCTACTAACTCGGATTATGACAAAGATCCAACTGGACAACCTAGACATTTATCTACCCCTGACCTTAACCATCAGGATTATGCTGGGTTGTACCCCTTTTGCTCTAACCTTATATTTTTGCTATGTATATGTGTTTATCTTACTTTTATTTGTTGTCCAATTAACCTCACTGATTTTAAAGCGCTCTGATATCCGCAAGGGTCTTGATCCCGCTCTATAAAACTCTCAAAATAAATATATAAATAAATTCTGTCCATCAATTGTTCTTTTTGTATTTGTCACCCCAAGTGGGACGGGTATGCCCAGACGTGTGTCCCGTGCTCTCCATGCCACTTGAGTCAAGCTATCTTGGCTGATGAGGGCTGAAAGCCCGAAGCCGGTCCTAGGATGCTTGTTTCTTGTTTCCAGTCAAGGGAGGACCTGCCCTGGCAGTTTGGGCTGGACTGTTCCCATTGGGTGCAGGGTCAAGGCTGATTTGCATATGGCTGGGTCTAAACTAGAATGGCACAGTGAGCTAAAAAACGATGGATATAGGCCCAGATCTATCTACTGGAGTGAATGTATGACATTGTTCTGCATTCTGTCCATCAAGTGTTCTTTTTGCATTTGTCACCGCGAGTGTGACGGGTATGCCCAGACGTGGGTCCCGTGCTGTCCATGCCACTGGAATCAAGCTATCCTGGCTGATGAGGGCTGAAAGCCCAAAACCGGTCCTAGGATGCTTGTTTCTTGTTTCCAGTCCAGGGAGGACCTGCCCTGGCAGTTTGGGCTGGACTGTTCCCCTTGGGTGCAGGGTCAAGGCCGATTTGAATATGGCTGGGTCTAAACTAGAATGGCACGGTGAGCAAAAAATGATGGATATAGGCCCAGATCTCTGTATTGGGGTAAATATATGACATTGTTCTGCATTCTGTCCATCAATTGTTCTTTTCGCATTTGTCACCCCAAGTGGGACAAGTATGCCCTGACGTGGGTCCCGTGCTCTCCATGCCACTGGAGTCAAGCTGTCCTGGCTGATGATGGCTGAAAGCCCAAAACCAGTTTTACGATACTTGTTTCGAGTCCAGGGAGGACATGGCCTCGGAGTTCAGGCTGGACTGTTCCCATTGAGGCGCAGGATCAAGACTGATTTGCATATGGCTGGGTCCAAACTGGAATGGCATGGTGAGCAAAAAAATGATGGATATAGGCCCAGATCTCTGTATTGGGATGAATGTATGAAATTGTTCTGAATTCAGTTCATCAGTTGCTCTTTTTTCACCTGATTGATCAAGGCCAAGTCCAAGTGCACTTTCCTAATTTTAGTCTCAGCTGCCGATTGTGATGTTTGAATGTCTTGAAGGATTGTGGCAAAATCTCTATCAGTTGAGGGGGTTTTGTCCCCTTAGAGTGCCTCCAGGGATTCCGTTTGAGGGTCAGGTGATGGATTGCTTCATTTGAGTTTGCAAGGTTACTGGGCGGGCAGATTTGTCTTCACCAATGGTGTTGACACTGGGACTTTATTCACCACGGCTTGTAGTGGAGTCAGCCCACTTGCCACAGCTCCACGGCAGCACAAGCAGCCAATCTCGTGGTGGTAGAGAGTGTCCTCCAAGAATAGGAGAGGGTGGTGGAAATGACAATGTAGGTGGTCACCGGGCAACTCCTAGGCCTGCATGAATAGATCTCAAGAGATCTCACCCAGGCAGGGCATCAGCAGTGCAAGGAGAGAAGGGGGTCCTCAGCTCCCCAGCCCAGCTATGGTTCAGGGGTGGAGAAGTGGCAGAGTGTAGCTCTGGGCATCTTGGCAGATGGGCCAAATTACAGTTGTGGGGAGCCCAATTAGGCACAGGGGGAGAATATACTCTCTCAGGGTAGTTCCGACAAAGCAGGCCGGGGTGGAGACCAGCAGAGGTGGCACAGGACCAATAGCCACCACCACTTGCAAGTAAATGCCAGGCAGATTGCTGGATCAGTCAGCTTCTTCCAAAGCAAGCTGTGTGGGGGAAATGGGCTGATTCCAAAACGTTGATACAGCTTGTGACCAAGGGCAATGTGACACATCAGCTACAGCCATTAAAGGAGGCCAGTCAAGCCATCCATGAAGCAGGTCCAAGCTTGCACTATTCACCATCTACACACGCAAGCGGCCCAATCGCAAATGTTTCGCTGCTTGTCACAACATCCGGTGGCCAAGGCACCGGCGGCAGTGGCCACTTAGCATGTCTTCAGATTGTGGGGGGCATAGGGGAGAAGATAGCTCCGCTCTTATAGCCAGACATTCCCAGGCAACTCAAAGCAGTCACAACTCCACAGAGGCAGCTCTCCAGATCTCGATCCCCACTCAATGCATGTGATGGAAAACAATGACTTGTCACAGTGCTCCAGCCTCTCCTAGGTAGGACTACAGGCCACACCATGTTTCGCAGGGACTCCAACCCCTGTGGTGGTAAGATGGCATCTCAGTTCCGCAGGCCCCCTCCTGTATCTCACCAGATGGCACTGTAGCAGGCCCAAAGGCCAGGGGGTCTCTCAATCTTTAGAACTGAGTCTCATTCAGCAGGACAGCAAGGGGGGAGGGCAAAGCATGTCAGGTCTGCATAGCACCAACGCTGAGCACCACACCAGTACCTTATGGCCGACCAGCCACTGGTGGCAGGGGTGGTCAAGGCACCTTCACAATAGCGTCTTGGTGTGAGGCGACCTGGGGGGGACAATGCCACTGGTGTGTCACCTCCCTCGGGTACAGCCAACTTCATTTGTGTTCAAGGCCTCTGCCGTGGAGTGACATCTCCCCCTTGATCAGTGGGGTCTGCTAACATTGGCGCTCTCAAGCCGGATCTCTAGGGTGCTTCGCCATTGCTGGTCACAACCGCAACTCCATCCCGCAGTTCGAGGCACATGGACTGCAGGTCTTTGGTCAATGGCAGGTGCTGCACTGGATGAATGCCGGATTATAGGAGTTCAATGTGGAGCTCCATTAGAGACCATCCGCCATGGTGGCCTCCCAAGCTATACCCCACTCACCTTGTTTTAAAGAGACAGTGCAAGCCCTTAAGCACTGGTTAGCAGTAGTTAATTGAGCAGAGACCTAAAGTCATCAAAAACAAAGTCAGCACAAAATGAGGCTGGAAGGCAAAGGTTTGGGGCAAAACCACAGCAAGGATACCAGGTCCAACACATGTTCCCCCAGCTCTAGGTTGGGAGACCTGCCAAACCCCTTAGGAGTTTTCTTCACTAAGGCAGAAGAACCTAGATAGCCCATCAGCATTATTCCAGGATGGTGTTCCACCACAGAATCGATTTCCTGCAGGAGATGTAGCACCTAAACAGTTTGGGATTCTTACCCCTTATCTGCATTAGCCATCTGTTGTCTATCTGAACCCAAAAGTGTGTGCCATACAAGTATGGTCTCAACTTCTTCAGTGTGCAGACTACTGCAAAGACTTCCCTCTCTAGTGCACTCCACCTGTGTTTCCACTGCTTAAGGCTACAGGTTGATCCAGGCCTTAACCATTCAAACTGTGAGAGCACTGTCCCTATGCCAAGTTCAGAGGTGTCTGTCTGGACAATTAATTCTTTGAGACATTAGGGGCTTGAGCACGGGTGATGTGTACCTGGCCTCCTTCAGGACATCAAAAGCGTTCTGGCATCCCTCCATCCAGATCACCTGTCTGGGCTGCTTCTTAGAAGTCAGTTCTGTCTAGGGGTGTCTAAGATTTCCGCTTTGCCAGCAGAGATTGCTGAGTTTTGCCTACTCCATGTGGAGTTCTGCAAATCTCATTGAAGTGACATGAAGCAGAGTTTCTTAAGCTTGCACGCTAGACCTCCTCCCGGCGATATTTCTCAACGCGGGCGGTCGCGACAGGACACGACTGCTCGCGTTGAGAAAGCTGCTGCTCGCGTTGAGAAAGCTGCTGCTCGAGTAGACTATCTACTCAAGCGTCAGAAAGAACTAGTGCACAATGCACAGTACTGTTTGCTGTGTATTTACAGCATGGGACAAACTCTCAGTGCTGAAAATCAGTGTGAGCACAGCAACGTACCACACTTCGCTGCACGCACAACTCCGCACAACTCTGCAGAGAGCGGTGGAGTTTCTCCAGCACTTTGTGGAGTGCCACAGAGCAGAACACTGCAAATTCTGCCAGGTCCTATTTCTGTCAAGTGTTCAACAATGGTGCCACACCCCTTGATGTATCTCCTGTATTAACCAGTGAGGCCTAATAAGTCTTTCACTTCTGTGTGGGTCTCGTGGAGTTCCCCAGCAAAAATGGTTTCAATCTTGGCAAGGAGGGGATGAACCCTACCCCCTCCCACTTGGTGAGCCATGTAGACCACTGAATTCTGCCGTATCTAGCACATTGGACTTGATAGCCAGGCCGGCCCTTTTCAGAGCCTGAAGTGCTTCCCTGAGATGGAACAGATAGTCCTCTCAGCTAGAACTGAAGACAGGAATGTTGTCTACATAGACAGCACTGAAGTTTTCCAACCAAGCCAGGACCTTGCTCAATAACCTCAGGAAGGTGGCTGGGGCATTCTTCAATCCAAAGGGCATCACCTGGAAATCAAAGTGCCATTTTGGGGCAGAGAACACAGACCTTTTTATGCCCCCCTCAGTTAAGGTAATCTGACAATACCCAGACGTTAAGTCAAACATGCTGAGAAACTTGATAGATCCCAACCGATCTATGAGCTCATCAGCTATAGGGATGTGGTAGGCTTTGTAGTGTTTTGAGACTATGTGTCCTTGGACCCTTTTGGGTCTGAGCAGACTCAACAGACAAATTACACAATTTGCTCGAAGGTGTTAAGGTGTGGTTATTAACAGTTATGACATAATGAGAGTTTCATTGTGTGATTGTATGCTGAGGAATAAAGACATCTGTTGCTGAGCTCCATGTGCGGTGTATTTTTTTGCATGCTCCAGGGCTGGGGAGGTTGTTGTAAATGGCAATGAGTCGGGGATACATGCCCTGAAGAAACAAGACTGCTCTCCCTGAGAGTTTGCAACAGTACAGCAAACTGCTTATGTATGCCTTGTGTGCCAAACCGGTAAAACGCAGTTTGAAGTTGATGTACGCGGAGTTGAAGTCCAGCTCCAGCCCAGACATGGCCCTTGAAGAAGGTGAAGGCCTTGTAGAGGAACACTGTTGGAAAGTCTGCCAGAAGCAGCTTGTAATGCTGAAGGGAGAGAGATTGAGCTGCTCCATAATATGGAAAAATGACTTGCATGAAACAAAAATACGACTGCAAAAACAACCAGGTTTGAGAAACAGAAAACTCACTCACCGTCAAGAATGAGAGAAGTGCTAATCGACCTCCGAGTGGGCATGAAGACCCAAGCTCGAGCACAAGGCTGGTGCGTTTAGAGGTGCTGATTCAGGTGCACAGTAAAAGCCATTGGAACAATACATACTCTCAATGGCAGTAGAAGGGATCGCGAAATGCACAGCAGCTGTGTTCCTGAAACTACCACTGCCGTTTGACACCACCAAAAAGCAGACTATTGGAACCAAATGGACTTCATTTATTCTGGTGTTCAATGGCTCCGTAGGTGGCCTGGAAGAAGTAGATGATAAGAAAATCATTAAATACTTAAAGAAACTTGCTGGTGATGGAGTAAAAGAAGAGCTGAATAATATCTTGCAGACTAATGCAATATCGTACCATCATATCAAAGAAGTATTCAGATCCAAGTTCAATCCAATGCCGAATGTCGACTATGAAAGGTACATTTTCAATCAAGTCAGACAGCAAGATGATGAAACGATGGATGAGTTTGTTGAGAGACTTGACCTGCTTATCAAACACTGTAAGTCAGTTTAATGACGAAGAAGCCATATGCCTCAGAATCATCATTGGCTATCTTTCAGACTCATTCAGTAGATGCATGTTAAGAGAGACGCTCAGTGTGGAGAAAGTACAAGGGCCGAAGAAAGACCAGATTGACAAGCTGCTGATATGGGAGCTGGAACAAAAAAAGTGATTCAGGGTTGGTCATGACAAGCAAGCACAAGTACAAGGTAAATACACACAAGTCGATCTCCAAAGAAGATAAAGTTGTGTTTCGGATGTGGGTTTTTGTTTCTCCATGAAGGTAAATGTCCAGCCATAGGACAGTCATTCAAGGGTTGTGGGAAGGAAAGCCACTTCATAACTGTTTGCAAGGCAAAAGAGAATCCAGCAGCGTCATTGCCAGAAGAGAAAATGGATTCCAGAAGACTCCGGAAGCAATCTTGTGATGCTCACAAGGCCAAAATGCAACTTCAGTTATGACAAGTAGAACCCCTATGGGGTTCCTCCGGGATCAGTTGTGAGTCCCCTGCTGTTTTACCTGTACGTAACCCCTCTTGCCCAGATTGCGGAAGAAACAGGTTTAAACATGTTTACTTATGCAGACGACTCACAGATTGTCTTTTCACTTTCTAAAGGAGATCAGAACGCTTCCTCTTGCCTTCAAATTGGCCTTAGAAAAATTGCAACTTGGATGAGTAATAACTTACTCAAGTTGAACGGCAACAAAACAGAGGTTCTAATTTTGGGTCCAGATCACCAACCTTTGGAACCCTAGACACTGGCCTCCCGAAATGGGTTCACTACCTACCCCGTCAAACCAAGTACGCAACCTAGGTATTATTATCGACAATGATCTAACTATGGAGCCACAGGTTAACCACGTAACTGCCACCTGCTTTACCATTCTGAGATGGCTCAGAAAAATTATCTGGATGCTGCCAGAAGACACGCAGAAGTCAGTGGTAAATGCACTGATTACCTCCCGTTTGGATTACGGCAACGTCCTATATCTGGGATCAACGCAAGCAGTCATGAGACGCCTCCAACTTGTCCAGAATGCCGCTGCCAGGCTGCTTTGCAAGTGTCCCAGAAGGGAAAGAATATCTGGACAAATCAAAGCACTCCACTGGTTGAAAATCGAAAATCGCGTTGTCGTAATTGGCCCGGCTGCATTAGCGATTAGCTGAACCTACACGTTGTCCTCCTTTAACTTGGCTATATACGATAACGCCATTTTGAATGTTGCAGCGGCCATCTTAGACCATGAGCGGCCTCGTGGCCGACGAGCCCTTTAGTCCTATGTCCATCCCACTGACCACTCTTGTCTGCCCAGCAACAGGCTATTTTTAGCACTGGTCAAGCCACACATGCGCAGTTCCCACTGACCCGTAAGCCTTCAGGAATGTGCCGCTAACTGACCAGTGGGTTTGAAACCCTCCAATGAGCTGGCAGTATTCCAAACCATGACCATATATGTCCCTAAAACTGTGTCTTACTTGTGCCGCCTATCTTTTATTGCCCCAAAATTGTATATAAACGGGGTCACACCGGTGTTCGGTGTGATACCTCTTGCATTACCGAAGGGTGCTGTTTGAGTGTACCACCACCCCATGGGGTCTTAATAAACTTGTTCTTTGCATTTTACAGTTTCCGTGCCAACAGTTCTTGTGTGTAAGTGGGTAATCCTCGGAGCGTGTAGGCCTTGAGAACCCCGAAATACTTCAATTGGCGACCACGAAGGGACTCATCGGCGACTCGGATGCCCGAAGGAGAGGTCGTGACGAAGGCTTGGAAACCCGCCATGGGCGCGCGCTGCCACGAGTGACCCGAGTCTTGGCTGCCACGGTGTTTTTTCCTTTCCTTCCAATCTGACCTTCCAGGTGGCGCCGGTCTCCGACTGAGTCTTTGAAGTGTCTGCATCGCTGCGAAAGTGCCGTTTGGCTGATTTGGCTTACAAGACCTTGGCAGTTGGAATCTGGACAGTTGGGAATTTGGTAAGCTTTGTGTTCGGTAAGGTAGTCTTCGGACGCTTACTGAAGTTCTGCGATTTGTGTTCGGGAAGATAGTCTTCGGACGCTTACTGAAGTTCTGTGATTTGTGAGCGGTGAGGTAGTCTTCGGACGCTTGCCGAGTCCTATGATCTTTGATTTGAGTTAGCTAACATTGTGAATTTGTGATCTTTGAACTTATATGTGTAGTGCACTTCACATAGGCAGGCATGTAGAGATGTTTCTCTAACCCTTTTTTCCCTTTGAGCGGCACAATCGTGTGGAGAACTGTAAGTGCCATTTTGTTCGGTGTCACGCTTTCGTGATACCTTTTGAACATGCCTGTTTTCAGTACACTCCGCGGAATGTGTTGTTTAGGAGAAGGTGCCTTAATTAGGTTAGCGGAATCACAGCCGGCTCCCCCAGAGGGAACTCCAAATAGGGACATGTATATAAAGTTTGGCCTTCCACCTATTATGTACAGTAAATTATGGCATAAGTACACCAAGGCCGATCCTGAATTGCAATGGCCCCTACACGGGTCATACGATTTGAGTAAAATACAATTTGTAGAGCAATGTATGTTTCAACGCAGGTCTAGACAAAACATGTTTGATTGTGTGCGAATGTGGGAGAAAGCGGCGCGTGAGCGAATGAAGCGTGAGGTTGCCTTGGCGGACAAAGAGCAGCGCAAGGCTGCTCGGGATAAGGCTTTACAGCTTGAGGAAAAGGAGGCTCAGGAGAAGAAAGAAAGGGAGGAACGGGAACGTAATTTGCAAACGACTGGTCAATTTCCTATTCGCCGACCGCTTTATCCTGTCCTTAATAATGAAATTGATGATTTTTCTTTGTTAGATCGGTCACCGCCTCCGTACGTTACGCCGACGGCTCCAGCTGTGGATTCTGATGATGGCGGACAGGATAAGTCGGGCAAGAAGGGCGTATCTGCTCTCAGGTTTACTGCGGAGAGGTCCTCTCATCTACGTAGTTGGGCTCGTAAAGTGAATAAGCGTACTGTTACTCAGGATCAATTGATATCAGAAAAAACAGGGTGGACGGATCTCGAATTGATGTATTTTCTGTCTTCCTTGGCTGATGAGGTTGTGAGCGCATATCGTGACCTTTCTGATACGTTAGAACCCAAAGTGTTGTCAGTATATTGTGAAAATTTGACTAAAGGTGATTTTGATCTTTCAGATGTTGATGACCTGTTTGCGCAATTGATCAAGCTGCGGGATGAGACAACTCGATTGCGGGAGGAGCGGAAAAGGAAACAAAAGGAGTCTGAATTGGAGCATGATGGGCAGGCCAGAGAGTGTTCTCTCCGTGGTTCAGATAAGAGTTCTGCGTTGCATGTTATGCCTATGCGTGAAGCTGCGCCTTTGTATGTTCCACCAAAAGGGGAAGGTACGGATGATGATAAGTTGTCGAAGGATGCGAAAGGGTATTTTGTGTATAATTGGGTATATACGCCATGGAATAGAGCAGATGTCATGGCATTGAAAAATTCTTTACCTGATCTTCGGAAGAATCCGGCGGCATTTTATGAAGGGGTGGAGGGGGCTATATCGTCTTGTGTAATGACTCTTGTAGATATAGATTTGTTTTTTGGGCTAATTTTACCACCCGATATGTGGAGGCAAATTCGTAAAACTAATGATGAAACGATTTTGGGGGGGACATGGAAAGAAATAAATGCTGCAGATTTAGATAGAGAACCAGCATGTAAGCCTTGTCAGCTAATATTAGACCTTCCGGCAGCTATTTTGGATAAATTGAAAACGCTTGTTCCCTCCAAAAAGATTGATTGGACTATGTTAACGTCGTGTAAACAGAAACCTGATGAAACGGTTTCAGATTTCTTCACGCGCTTCGAGGAGGCCTTTCATGATTACAGTGGTCAATCTTTAACAGACGATACGGGTCGGCATTTGTTTGTAGATAAGTATGTGGCTAATCTCCTACCAGAGATTGCAAAGCGATTGAAGTCGAGTGAAAGTTCCTGGGCCACGGCGACCCCTGCGTCCTTGTTAACTATGGCTCAGTATTATGAGCGGCAGGAAGTGGAGGCTAAAGAAAGTGTAGAGAAGAAGGCGAAGGAATTGAAAACGAAGGTGATGTTGGCACAGGTTCGGGGAACACAGGGTAGAGGGAGTGATAGAGGTAGACGAGGTGGTGGAAACGCATCGTATGGTCGTACGGATATTGCGGAGGATCAGTGTGCCTATTGTAAGGAGTTTGGGCATTGGGCGGAAGATTGTCCGGTACTTCGTGAACAGCGTAGTCAGCGTGGTCGAGGCAGTGGAAGGTCAAGAGGAGGTTATACTGGACTGAGAGGTGGCGGAGGTGATCGTAGACAGATTGAGGAGAGGGGCCGTGGCCAGGACGAACGAAATACGTTTGATAGACGGAATCAATATCAGATTTCGGAAGGAGAGAATGTGGAACATCAGGATTATGTGCATGCATAGGATTGCGTAGGATGGGGTAAAGAATCAGTTGAAGTGCCGGTAGATCAGCAAGGTCCATATGTAACAGCGGGTATTTTGGGTTCTACTGATCAATTTCTAGTCGACACAGGAGCTACTCGTAGCGCTCTGTCGAAAAACTTGGTTCCGAGGGCTCCCCTGTCTGGCGAAATGATTACGTGTGTAGGGTTTGATGGCACACCCTCCCCCAGCCCATTGTCCAAGCCCCTTGCACTATGCATTGACAAATACTTTAGTTTTGGGCAATTTTTGTTATCACCCCATACCCCAGACAATATCCTGGGCATTGATTTGCTTAAATACTTCCGAGCGACAATACGCTGCGCTCCAGAGGGAGTGCGGGTTATTCTGAACGACAACTACCCTGACCCTGATGATTGCCCTGACCCTGACAGATTTTATGCCATTTTAGATATCCCTGCTTTGGCCTCTCTGCCGCACGCGTTGTGGGCGACATCAGATACGGATGTGGGAGAGATGCGCATTCCACCAATACACATTACTGTTAAGGAGGGGGCCCCTCTACCACGAGTACCACAGTATAAGATCTCGAAGGAAGGTGAAATTGCATTGACACATATTGTTCAGGATTTGATTTCTGCAGGGGTGGTGGAGGAGGTCCCTTATAATGTCTGTAACAGCCCTATTCTACCGATTCTTAAGAGAGACTCAGATGGCAAAATCTATCGGTTTATTATTGATTTGCGTGAAATAAATAAAATTGTCATTCCCCAATACCCAGTGGTGTCCGATATCACGACTTTGCTTACTTTGGTTCCACCGACGGCCACCACCTTTAGCATTATTGACTTAAAGAATGCGTTCTTTTCCATTCCTGTTCACCCAGATAGTAGATATCTGTTTGGTTTTACGCTCAATAATAAATCGTATAGATTTTGTCGTGTTCCCCAAGGATATACTGAAAGCCCTAGTATCTACAGCCAGGCTTTGAAACGACAACTAGATTCCTTTAAATTGCAGTCTGGCGTTGCGCTCATCCAGTACGTGGATGACCTTTTGCTCGCCGCTGACTCCTATGCGCAATGTGAACAGAGTACGCTTGCATTGCTTTCCTTTTTGGCACAAAACAATCACAAGGTTTCCAAGAAAAAACTTCAATACTGTAGACCCCAGGTGACCTACCTCGGTCATCTGTTGTCTAAGGAGGGGCGGGCATTAACATCTGACCGAATTCAAGCAATTTTAGACACACCAGTCCCCCGCACGCAGAGAGATGTGCGTGCCTTCATAGGGTTGACGTCCTTTTGTAGGCAATGGATCATGGGTTTTTCACATATCATAAAGCCTTTGCTAGCATTACTGTCCAAAGCCACACCGATGCCTCTTGAGTGGACAGATGAATGTCAGAGAGCTTTTGAACAGTTGAGGCAGGCCCTTTGTTCCGCACCCGTGTTAGGGACACCAGACTACACGAAACTTTTCACATTATACGCACACGAGAATGATGGGTGTGCGTTGTCAGTGTTAGTGCAGTTACACGGGGATAAGCAGAGACCATGTGCATACTTCTCTGCCATTTTGGATCCTGTAGCACGAGGGCTGCCTGGGTGTTTTCGAGCAGTAGCGGCAACAGCAGTAGCCATACGACAGAGTGAGGGCATAGTGTTATCACACAAATTGTTGGTGTTAGTCCCCCACGCGGTAGATGCCCTGTTAAACCAAACAAAGACCCAATACCTCACGAGTGCACGACTTACAGGATACGAGCTGACACTCTTAGCGCCACACATAACATTGAAAAGATGCGCTACTTTGAACCCTGCGACTTTATTGCCCTATCCGGCCGAGGAGGGTCAGGAAGAAAAACATCATGATTGTGTTTTCCTGACTGAGGAACAGACAAAGGGTCGTGTTGACTTACAGGATGTGCCACTTCCAGATGTGGATGGGGAACTGTGGGTGGATGGATCGTGTTTGAGGCTGCCAGATGGTACGACTTCCGCAGCATATGCGATCACGACTCTTAAGACGGTGGTCGAAACAGCTAGAATACCACAAAAATCGGCTCAGGCAGCAGAGCTGATAGCTTTAACAAGAGCCTGCGAATTGAGTGCTGGCCTATGTGTGAACATATACACGGACAGCCGGTATGCCTTTGGAGTGGCCCATGACTTTGGGCTTCTCTGGAGGGAACGCGGGTTCCTGACATCACACGGGGAGCACATTATGCACGGAGAGCTAGTGCGTGATCTCCTGAATGCGTTGCTCAGTCCTAAAAAAGTAGCGATAGTAAAGTGCAGTGCCCATAAGAAGATTATGGATAAAGTGGGTCAAGGAAATGCCTTTGCAGACAGCATAGCAAGGCAGACGGCTATGTCCCGAACTAGCTCCCCTATGTACGTGGTACAATCACAGGCTGAGAGATGGAGTGACGCTAGAGCAGAGATACGGGATATTCAAAAATCAGCTACAGAATCTGAACTTGCGGCTTGGGCAGCAGATGGGGTACTAGATGACGAAGGTTGTTGGAGAAGCAAAGACATGGAGAAGTGGAAATTGCCTGCGGCTTACTTACAGGCGATGGTCCAGATGACTCATGGACTGGCCCATGTCGGAGCTCTTGCAATCACTCGTCTTTTAACACGAGTTTGGGAACATCCTGAGATTGCGAATACTGCAAAGAGAGTAGTGCAGACCTGCCTGGTATGTTTGCAACACAATCCTGGGAAGGGGACCCATACTCCGAAAGGAGGGTTCGTTCCACCTTCTGCACCGTTTGAAGTGCTTCAAATGGATTACATCCAACTCGAGCGCTGCAACAACCTGAAGTACGTCCTAGTGGTGGTGTGTGCGTTTAGCAAATGGGTTGAGGCCTACCCCACGAAAGACAATACGGCTTTGACAACAGCTAAGGTGTCGCTTAAGGAATTCTTTCCTCGCTTTGGAGTTTGTAAATTTTTGTGGAGCGATAATGGGCCCCATTTTGTTGGAAAGATTGTGGAATATGTACTGAAGGGGTTAGGGATTCAGCAAAAGTTCCACGCTGTATTCCACCCTCAGTCAGCAGGTTTGGTCGAGCGGTACAATGCCACGTTGAAGCTTAAGCTGGCCAAAATTGTGGCGTCTACATCGTTGAAGTGGCCAGATGCGTTGCCGCTAGCACTGCTATCTCTCAGATCAGTACCCCACTCACGAACCGGCCTTACGCCCTATGAGGTGGTGTTTGGCCGCCCTATGAATATCTGGGGGGTGCCCAAGCCGCGATTAATACATGATGTGCCTTGTGTTATGATGAATGATTATTTGGCACGATTAACAAATGATTTGCTCTCTATTCATCAACAGGTTCGAGAAGCGCTCCCTGATAACTCCACTGGAGAGGGCCACGATCTTCGTCCTGGGGACCATGTAATGGTCCGTTCGTTTGAAAGAGCAAGCAGTTTGGAGCCCAGGTGGAAGGGCCCCGAGCAGGTCCTCCTGGCGACCCGCACCGCAGTACGAGTGACGAACAGGAAGCGGTGGGTGCATTCGACACATTGTCGCCGTGTCTCTCCGGATCTGGTGACTCCTGCTGTGTTGACTGATTATAAGGAGATCTTGGAGAAAGAAAAGAGCCCAGCTGTGACGTCGGCCGAAGTGGAGGGAGCCTTCCCGGACCAATCTGCTACCGGAAGAGAGCGTTACGATCTACGCCCACGATGAGAAGATTTTTGTTCCTTTTTAATGACTGGTTGGTTACCGCTCCAGGTATGTGAAACGGAAACCGGGAATTCCAAGGGGGGGGGGATCAGTTCTGCCAGAGTAGCGACACCCGTCTTGGCCCGGAGAAGAAAACAACGGCTACCTCAGAGTTCAGCACCGCATTTTTCTTTTTTTTTTTAGGTATACACGCACGTGTATCTGAGACAATTTGTGAAAACATTGTGAATAATTTGTGCCGCTTGAGACTTTGCACTAACTTTCTTGAACTATGGCACCAAAGGCATCTCGTGACAAGAAAATATTGGGTGCCTTTCTCTTTGTCTTGACCATTGTGGTGATTGCTGTTATAGCCTGGGTAGTCGAACTTGTGGTGCCTGTACGTGAACATTTGCTGCCGACTACCCCGGCACCGTCTGAACATTTCCATTTTACATTGCCTTTCCATGAAGAGCGCCATCGCCAAACGTACTTAAATAACAGCTTCATTCAGATTCTTCACCACACGCATAATATGACCAATACCTCTAACTGCTGGGTGTGCGGAATGTTGCCTGGGCACCAGAAGAGAGGGGGCACCCCACTTATTCCACTCCCGTTTTCACACAATGGGTCATGCAATGCCTGGTACACCCTCCTCTTTACTCTGAGATGGCCAACCAAAGGGGGGGTGCTTTTCCGTTTGAATAAAGTATGTTCCCATGACAAGGATGGGTTTCCTCGGGCTGAGGGTACACGTTTCGAATGGGAAGAGTACAGGCCTGACAACGTATCTGCTCCACGGGTATATAGCAATTAGCGAAATGTGAATGTATCTAGCGCTCATGTTATAAATGTTATTGCTACAAAAGCCGATTTATGTATTAGAAACAAGGGCACGATTGCAGTGGGGAAAAGCGAATGTAACATTACTCTCACGTTTGATAGCCCGAATGGCATTTCATTTGTTGCATCTCGAAATACATACTTTATCTGTGGAACGAAGGGGTACCATCAGCTTCCAGTGGGGTGGTTGGGCACGTGCTATGTATCGTTTGTGCTACCTCCTGTATTCATTGCCCCTCCAATGTACCACAACGATTACACATTGTACCACGATTTCGTTTTGAACAGGGTTAAACGAACTGTTGCCCTAGAGGACATTGATCAAACGGACACTGCATTACAACAGTATGTGGATTTTAATTTGGGACTATTCTCCTTTGTGGGGGCTGCATTGAACAGTCGGAAAATTAGACGACTGACACGCGTTGTCGAGGCTGTTGTAAATGACACTGCCGTTGCCCTGGGGAATATTACCGAGGAACTACAGATTTCCAGAATTGTCACCCTCCAAAATCGAATGGTTTTGGATGTTGTTTTGGCTGATCGTGGGGGGGCATGTAGAATTATCGGAAGCAGCTGTTGCGTTTACGTCCCGGACAATTCCCCATCTGTGTATGATGCTATTTCCAAGCTGCATAAAATAGCTGCCGAAATACACCCGGACAATGGAACTTGGACACTTTCAGGATGGTTCTGGTCCATGATTGCAACTTGGGGCTGGAAACGGTTGACAATTCTCTGTATACTTGTGGGAGCAATGTTTTTATATGCTTATGTATTCAATGCGGCCCAGCTTTATGTTCAATGTGTCTATCAACTTGCCTACCATCACGACGAGCTCTTGCTCACGACAAAATAATGCTACACAAAGAGGTGACACAAATTATGTTAATAGACGTCGAGGACGAACATCCTGACTATGTTCATTATGAGGTAGATTCAGCTAAACGCTAAAAGGGTCGTCTGTCGTAATTGGCCCGGCCGCATTAGCGATTAGCTGAACCTACACGTTGTCCTCCTTTAACTTGGCTATATACGATAACGCCATTTTGAATGTTGCAGCGGCCATCTTAGACCATGAGCGGCCTCGTGGCCGACGTGCCCTTTAGTCCTTTGTCCATCCCACTGACCACTCTTGTCTGCCCAGCAACAGGCTATTTTTAGCACTGGTCAAGCCACACATGCGCAGTTCCCACTGACCCGTAAGCCTTCAGGAATGTGCCGCTAACTGACCAGTGGGTTTGAAACCCTCCAATGAGCTGGCAGTATTCCAAACCATGACCATATATGTCCCTAAAACTGTGTCTTACTTGTGCCGCCTATCTTTTATTGCCCCAAAATTGTATATAAACGGGGTCACACCGGTGTTCGGTGTGATACCTCTTGCATTACCGAAGGGTGCTGTTTGAGTGTACCACCACCCCATGGGGTCTTAATAAACTTGTTCTTTGCATTTTACAGTTTCCGTGCCAACAGTTCTTGTGTGTAAGTGGGTAATCCTCGGAGCGTGTAGGCCTTGAGAACCCCGAAATACTTCAGCGTCAAATTCAAGACATTGAGCCTCATGCACAGAATCAAATGGGATAATGCCCCTATATATATACAGTCCCTCGTGCAAGCTTATATGCCGGCTCGCTGTCTCAGGTCTGCATCTCAATGTCTCTTTTGCGTGCCGAAAGTGCGTAGAGCAAAGATTGGAGGAAGGTCTTTCTACCTGCTGGGCCCTAAGCTATGGAACGCTCTCCCACTGAACTTACGTCTGGAAACCTGTTACAACCATTTCCGAAGAGCCATCAAAACGTGGCTCTTTAATCAGTAAAGTCGCTCCGGCCCCCTCTCAGAGTTGTACAATCTGCTTTCTAATATTGTGTCTCTCAGCGCCGGGAAACCCTTGTTGGGTAGCTGTTGCGCTTTAAAAAACTAACTAATAAATAAATAAGTTCATCCTGCAAAGCATCATCATTATCAGGTGCCAGTGAAGAAGAAGCATGTGCAATGATGGTATAAACCAGATACTCACAAGCACATGTAGGTTTGGCTGCTTACAGAGAAGAATAATGGAATAAGACAAACCAACAAACCAAAAAACTAAATTAATTTGGTCACTGCCCCAAAATTACAATAAAGGTCAAAGGTTGCCCAATAACATTTATCATAGAAAGTGATGTATATATTAACATCATGCCAATCAAAAAGTTTAAAGCCTGACTTCTTTGACATGCTTCAACAAGTCAAACACAAAGTTATATATGAGGGCTGCCGCCAAACCGTACCAGAGTCAAGGATCATTCAAAACAACTATGAGACATCCATGCAAGCCTGCTCAGTTTTGCCGCTGCTGCTGACATGGGACGGATATCCCTCAGATATAATCTTCCTACTCAATTCGAAATTGTGAATCAGTTCCCAAAGTTGATTCATGGCCAAGGAAAGTTTTAGAAAATTAAAGTGCAAATCAGATTAACATTTGCCCTGTTGCCCAGCAGCCCAGCAGTGTCACTTTTCAATTGGAAGCAGCAAGAACTGGAAATGCTGTTGAAGAAGGATTTCATTGAGCCCTCAACCAGCCCTACGCCGTGTACCTTACCCATAGTGGTAGTGCCAAAAAAGGAAAATGGAGGTGCAGCTCTACATCTAGAAGAGAGGGTCGAAAAATGCTTGTTCTAAGGCTTCTCCTTTGATATAACCCAGGGACATACCACTACTCCAAAGGGCAACAAACATAAAACTAACCATGCCGCCCCAATCAGCAAGGAATTCTCTTTCCTCAGCACAAACTGCTGCTCTCTCCCGTATCACAAAGCCGACATTTTTGACCTTTTGGCCAATGAACAACCAGATGCCATATTTCTCACGGAGAAATGGTTGCATGAGAGTTCTGGCCCTGATGTCGCTGCCACCTTACCTCCTTACTACGTAAGTAGTAAGGAGTGTGGCTCAATGATTATAGTGGCAGACCCTGATGCAGAGGTCTAGCCCGGGACCAGGGTTCAATTCCCTGCCTCGGTGGGTCTTGGGCTCAAAAATACCACGTACCTGATAATTCTCTCCTCGGTGCCTATTCCAATCATGGAGTCCCACTCTGCAACTCTGGGCAATAGCTTGCTTAATCTCCACAACGGCCCCCACAACGCTAAGAATGCCTGGCCTCCACCTTGGGGGTGCCCAGGAGAGGACACCTCACAGGGAAAGCCAGGATGGGTTCCAAAGCGGTATTCGTACAAGCGCCTTGAGACCCTTGCGGGTGAGTAGTGCACTATACAAGTATCAATTTACATTTTATCAATTTACAATTTTTTTTACTACGCTATAGTTAGAAAAGATCGGGGCTCTAAAATAGGTGGGGGTATTGCCATCATTTTTTTTAAAGACTGCCAGTGTAAATTCAAAGATTTATTGATCAAAACTGTGAGGCAGCATTATTGAAGTTGGCCCTGACCCCGAAATGTACCCTCTCTGGAATACTTGTGTACCGCCCTCCTGGGCCGTCCACTTCTTGGACTTCATCATTCCCCGGCCTGATAACCCCTCTGCTTATGAGTACTGCCAATTATTCAATTTTGGGTGATTTTAATTTACACTGGAAGATCCAACATGTAAAATCAGTACTAATCACATCTCTGATTTGGCAGCCAGGAACATTACCTTACACAATTCTGGCCCCACGCATGTGGCGGGCCACTTATTAGATCCCATTTGTTCCAGCTTATCTAGCATTCACTGCTCCCCAGCGCTTCCTTTATGCTGGTCTGACCATTTTATCACTAGGTTCCATCTGGTATCCCCAGATAACTCTGCGTCTGCTATTCCTACGTTGAGATCATTAACTAGAAACTGGAAAAGACTAGACTTGACTGCTTTAAATAATACTCTGTGCTCTAACATGGCCATCTCCAAACTAATGTTGGCCACTCTCTCGGACACCGTGCAAAAATGGCTTCTCAATGACATTGACACCTGTCTCCCTCTTTCCCAAAAAAGGATCAATAATCATTGTACCCCAGTGCCCTGGATTACTAAAACCCTGAAAACAGAGAAGGCCAAATGTAAGGCGCTGGAAAGAAGGTGGAGGAGGAACTATGTATCCGACTCCAAAACTATTTATAAAAAGGTCAAAAAAGAATATCACAATCTCTGCATGTCAGCTTGCGCGGAGTATGTATCAACAACCATTTTTGGTGCTCTGAACTGCTCCAAAACACTTTTCAGTATGGTTAAAGAGCTCGCTGGTTTCGAAACCCAATCTAGGCCCCTCACTAAATAAACAGCAATGTGAGGATGTGGCTACTTTTATTGTGTTTTATCTAGGAACCTGAATCAATATTGCTATTTGATGCCCTTGTACGGCTATAATCAATAATATCCCTATAATAGCATAGGAATCAGATCCATATTTAAGTGAATAGCCCTTGCAGTCCAAAGCACGGCAGAAGCTACTTCCTTGGATTCCTAGAAAGCACAACGAGTTCTTTCGACACACCAAACCTCCAGCAACCTGAAAAATCCCCATTTGCTTTTGTTTTGATTTGTCATTAAACTCCTGCGAACACTACAGGAACAGTCAGTTCTTAGTGACATCTTTATTGACGTCTTATATCCAAACCTTACGTCAAACTCGGCACCTTTCAGGTATAAATATACCAACGTTGCCTTAAGCAAACACACGGTGGTGGTTTTGGAGCCGAGCTGCCATCTACTTGCCCGAGAGCCCAGCTGATGCGAGAGCCCATGGACGCTGCCCCTCCTCTTTGACGCACTGAGAGAGACGCTGTCTTTTCTCCTGCCGAGAAATCCAACTCCGGTGTTCTCAGCCGCCTTCGCGGGCTGCTGAGATATCGAGTCCTGAAAGAGAGATACCAAACCTCCTGCATTCTATTACCCAGGTACGGAGCTGACTAAACCCTTAAAGAGAATTCTTGAATCAGATTCTTGGCAAAACCAACTTAACTTAAACTGCTACTTACTTACTCCTTCCCACGTATTAGGCTTAGGTCAGGTACACCGGGGTAGGCGTATCTAGAAGCACCAGTTGAGTACGTTAGTCAATGTATATATGTATGTATATATTTTATCCATTTTAAAGTATCTTATGGCTAAGAAACCATATCAATGCTTTTACAGTATTATTTCATAATACTCTTTTTACTGTATGCACTTTACTTTACATTAAGTATTGCAATAATGGCAATTCACTTCTCTTGCATGAGAAAGAAGACTGCTCAATAAATTACACCTTTTATTGAAAACGCCTTTCACTCTTTTCTCTGCACTCTGGTGAAACTAAGTGCGCACAATGACTGAGTGAAATAGCTGTCTATTGTTGTCACACGACTCTAGAGATACACTCTTGTTCTGAGGGAGCAAAGTTGTCATGTTATATGGTTGTCGGAAGCTAATCCCTTCTTGTCTATCCAGGGAGGTTAAACTCCTCCTAGTTTATTCGAGAAAGTTTCTAGTGACCTCTGAGCTAGCTGGCAAACCTTAATGCTAATATAGTCAGTAGAGACCTAGTCAACCTCAGTCCTACGTCTACACTGCTGAATATATTATTCCAATGCGCAGAGCCTATTGGGAATATAGGAACTACACTACATGCCGCCCAACATTTGGAAAGGCGATAAAACTAACGCAAGACGTTAGAGTAACTCAGTCGTGCTTTTTCACACAGACTCTTTTTCCCGTAAATACTCCAAAAGACGTCTGGAGTGGGTAAAAGGTTAAAATCCGCAGGAACTTAGTAGGAAGAGATTCCTATGTATAGTTTTTGCTTTAGTCAACGTTGAAGGATACAATGTTCCAAAATATTGTGCACCTAATCTTTGTTTCCTTGAAACTTGATCTGCAACAAAAACGTTCGACCAGTAAAAATGGTGGAAAGTGAAGAAGATAGGGAGGCAGCTCGAATAGCAGCTCAACTCCTAGAGGAAGACACGAGTCTCCTACAGAATGACCTGAATGCTATACTCATTCCGGTCAACATAAGAAAAACTATAACTCTTAAACTTATAGAAAACGGACTGACACCACAAGGTGGTGCAGTCATATTCGTGGTAGAGGCCCATGAATATCGGCAGGCAGAGGTATTCTATTCATTGATAAACTTTCCAGCAGCAAACGCTGCAACACACGAATTCCACTATTACAAAATAGAGGAACCTCCGGATGAATACACTCCTTTCGAGGACGTTGATATCCCACTAAATTACCAAGAGCACCTGCTCTGGTTTAAAGGCGCCCTAAAACATAATAATCACATAACCAGGCTCGGTCCACTAGGTAGACCAGGAGCAACGTGGCCGGAACTAGCCAGCTACACACCACTTCCAGACATCGAAAAAACGTCAGACCGGGAACTTTTAGCCCAGCTAAAAGTACTAATTAAAATACATAGACAATTAGTCCAATATGTAATGCAGACTTCAACAGTCCAACCAGCTATTAACATTCCACAGCTGATCCCTCTTCAGGGAAACATAAACAAAATTACAGAACATACAATCATGTCTTGGTAAAATACCCGCAAAACGGGAACAAATTCCATTCTGGCTAGCACAAAAAATAACTCAAATAGAGGCGGTATTTCCGAATACTACCCCTAATGAGAAACACAGAATTCGGACTATCTGCCTTCCAATGGGGGTCGCACCACATGTGGAGGATTGTGACACTTGGGGCACAGTCTTTGCTTCCATTTACATGAAAACACATGGTGTTCCGTCCATGGTAGTAATACCAGATGTACTAATACGGATTCAAAATGAATACTATCCAGAACCTGCTTTAACTCTGGGTATGAAATTACTGAAAGACGTCAAGCAGGTCTCGGCTGTATTATTAGCCAACATAAAAGGAGAAACAGCATCTGTGGCGATCCACCAGAAACTGAAGGAAACAGATATAGCAGAACAACCATTTGAACTTGCCAGAATCATAGAAAAATCCTATGAAGAGCTAGGAAGAGACAGTTTGGGTGGAAAACTGGAAAACCCCAACTAACTGAAAATCCTGAGAAGATATTCATTAAAAATAATCTAACCACTCCAAAAAAGAGCTGGGATGGAAATAAACAATCCACTCCCAAAGGAAAAAGATTCCAGTCCAGAGGAAGGTCTCCACAGCGTAGAGAGAGACCTCCAGGCCGAGAAGACAAGTCTCCCCAAAGGGAGCCCTCTGAAAAAAGATACAACCTTAGAGATAGGGATAAAATAAGAAAACCTGACAGATATCAAGATGTTGATACACGTCCCTCTCGATCCTTCTCACTCAATCTTTCTCGATCTTCCTCACAGAAATCGGAAAGAAGAGGACGGTCAGAACTAAGAGAAGAGCACGTCAAGTCCAAAGACAAGGAACCTGCTCAAAGTAAAAAATTACAATTTCAAAGAAAGAAGGTAGCCAGTATTAAAATAATCAAACATGCCGAGGATACTGAGGACACAGCTGAAAAACGGAGAGTGGGCCCAGACAATGCTAGACAGCGCAGCAGAAGTGACAATAGCTCTCAAGATCCTGATTAATCATCTAAAGACAGTGAACACGAATGAGTACATTCAGGTGGAAACTGCAGATACCTGAGTTAGCAAACCTCATAAAATATATGAAATAACATTACGTATAGAGGGAGATAAGACTAGGAAGGTAAGGGGTCTGTTTTGGGATAACCTTTCAAAAGGCTATGACATCCTATTAGCTGAGAAAGACTGGCCACCAGAGTTTGTCAGGGAGTGCCCTTGTGGTGAAGAAATGATTATGCCTGCTTTCTCAAATCATATTCCAATTCATAGAAAATACATATATGTAAGAAAATGGGCAGTAGCTCAAGCTCCTGTATTATATAAAAATCATGTAGGACTCTCCTCCTCACAAAATTCAGTTAAAATGTCAACCAACTACACAAAGGCAGTACCCAATTAAGCAAGAAGCTAAAAAACAAGTCAGGGAGATCTTAGATCAGCTTGAATACCAAGGGGTGATCGAAACATGCAACTCTCAAATGAACAATCCTTTGCTTCCTGTCTCCAAACCAGACAATTCATATCGTCTAGTCTTGGACTACAGACACCTTAACTCATGTTGCAAGACATTTGCTGTACAAAACTCACACAGTGCAGCACTAATGAATAACATCGTTCGCAAAAAATACAAAACAACATTAGACATCTCTAATGGTTTCTTTTGTCAAAATATTGCACCTGAAAGCAGGTATTTAACTGCTTTCTCAATAATGGGGTCACAGAAAAATTTCTGTTGACTCCCACAGGGATTCAAGAATAGCCCAGGATTATTCTCAGCAAGGGGAACAGAGTTACTACAAATATATGATGATGAGGCATTATCGTATGTCGATGACATCTATCTCACAGATGATGACCTGGATACTCACTTGAAAAGAGTGAACACCATAATACTTGGGTTCGCAGCAGAGGGTTACAAATTCAACTTTAAAAAGTCACGAATTGCCCATATAACTGTCCTGTTTTTAGGATATGAAATATCAAGTGAAGGCAAAAGCCTAGCAGACAACTTCTTAGAGAAGTGTGCTGTACTCCAAGCACCAAGAACGCTGAAGAACTTACAATCAATACTAGGTTTCCTGAATTTCGGAAGAACTTACATTCTAAATTATGCAGAGAGGGTTAAACCTCTCTATGAATTAATAAAACCTGATTTTAAACCAATCAATTGGATTCAGAAACACACAGAAATGTTGAGATCATTGCAAACAGACATGTTAGCTAAAAGAAAATTACAAACTCGCGACAACACTCGCAACCTTGTAATCAGAATCATCCCAGGAAGATGCGGATTCAGGTACCTGACCTCTAATGAGGGAGAAACGGTACCAATAGCTTACAAATCACATTTGTACACAAAAGCTGAAAAAACATTCGGTCTTACAGAGAATATTGTAAATACGGTTCAAACTATTGTAGCAAAAGAAAGAGCCCAAGCCCAAGGCAAAAGACTAACTGTTTTTACAGCAGAATCAGCCCATGAGGCATTATTAAACCCAGTTAATCTAAAAACGGTGGCATTAGATCCAAAATGGATACAGTGGGAAAATTCTCTTGCTGCAAAAGACGTGACATACTATTTTGACCCGAACATGAAAAAACTGAAAGATCTAAAATATGAAGAAGAATATACTCTGCCAATCGAAATTCTGCCTATCTAACAGTACTCTTGTGTAATCTATATGGACAGACTTGCACAACATTACGATGTGGATAATAAATCCTACAATGCAGCATGCGCGATTGTTAAAGGTTGCTAGCGCTGTGGTAAATTCCAACCAAAAATAACAAAAACTGAATCACTGATAAACTGTTCGGCTCAGCGAGCTGAAATCAGATCTTTAAAGATGGCGCTTGAAAATGCCGATCGTGAATTCCCGACACTAATAGTGTGCAATTCACATTTCTGCGTCAAATCTTACAAAAAAGACTTGCAGAGCTGGGTTCAAAATGATTACAAAGATGACACAGGTGCCACAATAAAGCATAAGAAGCTTTGGGAACAAGTAGATCTTTTACAGAAAGAACTACAAAAGACTCATGTGATACATACACTGAGTCATCAACGTGATGGCGTTCAAGTTGCAGGGAATTCATTGGCTAATACAGCCACAGCGGAAGCAACTAAACCGGCTTCCGTAGTCAGAAAAAAACGTTCAGAAAAATACATAGATGGGGAAACCATGCTGGCGGTAAAACGTCTTCAAAAGGCGACTGTGCAGCACTACCCGTGTACTATCCACTCAATTATACATACATAATTGATGCAAACTCTGTTCCTTTTGCTCGAATCCCTGGAGTGGGGGATAGAGTAATTCCAAACACGAACAGGAGAGTCTTATTAATAGCAGACACACACATGGGTGAAGATCTAAGGCACCAAGAGATCAAAGAATCTCTGAAAGAATTACAATCAGAATACTGGTGGCCGGGGATGAGCCTGCAACATTACAAATTTGTAAAGAGCTGTCCAAACTGCAACAGAGATCGCAGGAGTGAACCGACCGGAGTGTTGCCATGGCCATTCTTGTAGTTAGCATAAGGCTATCTATATGTAAAATCCAGCGTCCCATTAATTTCATTTTTAAGACTAGATTCACTTAAAAATACAGACACCAGCGCTCGTCTGACGCCAGAACTGTTATAAAAGATTTGCGAGTCTATATCGGCACATACGCAATTGGCATGCTACATTCTGACCAGGGTCCTGCTTTTATCTCTCGAGCTTATAAGGAGGCCATGACCAGCATGGGCATTACATTGCGGTACTCTTGTCCCTTCCATCCTGAGGGAAATGGGATTGTGGAAAGAAAAAACTGGGACATAAAGCAATCTATAACGGCGAGGGTATTAGGTTCGGGTGATGGGTAGGTCCAACATTTAACAAGTGTCCAACGTAGTCTTAACAATCTGCCAAGAAATTCTCTTAAAGGTTTCAGTCCGTACGAACAATTGTTCGGAACTAGAATGCATATTCAGGACTTAGATAGTCAGACTTCAGTGGTAGAAAGAAAATGCTTTGACATCAAAGACCTGAGCAACATAAAGTTAAAACTGCAGCCAACAGCCACTGAAGATAAACCACCTGTCCCAGCAAGGCCTGTCTGGATTAAAAAGATTGGTGATCTGGTCAGAGAGAAGATCGCAGTGAAGAAGGAATTTGGGCTTATCTTAACTGTCAGCGGGACAAGATCAGTAGTACTACCGCCCCTTGCTGGTAAAAAGGAGAGCCGAGTTGTATCCATCGAGCTGGTAAAACCACAATCATGTGGCCAATAATAAGTAGTAGGCCCAGTGGACTCCCAAGAAATAGCAGAATACCAAAATTTGCTACAATCCAAGAGGTTCAAACTGAGAGACTAATCACATTTGATAAACCTGCAGTGAATAAAAAAGGACTATGTAACAATGCCATGGAACTTGTGCCTCTGGAAACCCAAATAGAAACAGTTCGTCATGAAACACCTGTCTACAACGATGTAGCCTCAGACTATGCTAATGAAAGAAAAAATTAAAAAGCAAAAGAAAATTCGGAAGCAATTCCAACAATTGACAGAACTGCATCTGGCTACTTCATCAATTTTGATAACTTTTCTGAAGATCCAAGCGAACCTGAAGAAATGCCAATAACAAAAACTTTCAAAAACAAATTAACTGAACTTTTTCATCAACTCAAAGAAACCTATCTGATTTCTCCATGGATTGAATTTTGGATTGTGTTAGGTGTACTTTTCCTCCTGCTTTAGCTCATCATGGTACTTTGTTTGGGAAGATTCATTGAGGGAAAATACAGTACAATGGACACAGCAAGTCAGAACATCAACTTGGTCCTAAAGCCACACAAGTAATCTCACATCGAGAAAAGAGAACTATCATCAGTGAATGTCACAGCCATTCCAATACACGGTGGTGTAGCTTGGGACAAAACGGATTACGAAATCTATGGCCCGGTTGAACTCTTGAAATATCCACATCAGTTCAAGGTTTCATTAAGTGACTTTGTAAAACCAAGTACATTCTTTGATGATTGGGACTTTGAAAGCATACATAATATGATGTCAGATTTAGTATTGTCAGCAAAATTTACAGAACATGATTATTTACAGGGTTCATCGAACTATGAACAAATGTACTGTTACAACCACTTTGCACATCACTATTTGCATAAATCTGCCCAACCTAGAGATGTTTTTAATTATAATCAATGGGAACATTGTGCAACTCCACCAAAAGTCAGTTCAAAAACATTTTATGAGAAATTCCCATACTTCTCATGGTTTAACACAAGTGATTCAGAAACGTTTTATTTTAAACTGTTAAATAAGACAGGGATGAAAACAATGTTGACAAATACTAAATTGATTTATTCTGAAACATTTTATGAAAAAATGATTACGTTTGGTTTTAATTTCTGGAAAGACAACATTGGAACAAAAACCATCTGGGGTACAAAAATGTGGCAGGTCCAAGGTTTAGAAGCAATATTTAGAGCCTGCATGATCCCCGAACAAATAATATTTCTGAATGACACCATCAACAGACTACTTGTCTTGGCCTAGCTAAGATTAAAGACTTAGGAGGGGGCGTGGCCAACAGCATGGCCGACTAGACGTGCCGTGCCGGAGCTCCGGCCGAGTTGCACCAATATCCGACTTACATCCCTGCCATCGAGGAAACAAGACATACCAGCCTGAAGCATAATCATTCCGGACACTGCAGAGCGAGCGGCCAGGGCGGCGGTGCAGTCTTTCCCTGGATTTCGGCGAACCCGGAGACTGCATCGGGGTGAGGACGGCCACGATGGCGGCCGCGTGGGGCGGAGGACGGCGACAACACTGAAGCTGAGCCGGACGGGCTGGCTGAAGGGTCGAGCGACAGAGCACCCAGGGACCCCCCCCCCCGAGGTCTGGGACTGCGACGCACGGCGGAGAGAGCAATCCGGTTCCGCACTGGACACTCGACGGAGCACTGTCCCATCCCAAGATGGCGGCCGGCGGAGAGCGTTGAGCTGCGGCGCTGCCCTGCGGGGACGGAGGTGAGCTACACGCCGGCGCGGGGCCCGGCCGGCTGCCTGAAGGATCGAGAGACTGAACACCCGGAGACCCCCTCCCCCCCCCCCCCCCGTGGTCTGGGACGGCAGCGTGGGCTGGGAGAGCAGTATTGATCCGCGCTGAATACTCGGTGGAGAGCATTCCCAACCTGAGGAGGCAGCCGGCGGAGGACTGTGGCGCTGCCCTGCGGGGAACGGAGGTGAGCCGGGGAACAAGCCGCACTTGTAGAAAAAGGTAGGGCTAGGACCTTTCTCAAGATTTGCCCGGCGCTAACCGCCCTTGTACCATTCAAGTTTACCAAGCAATGAGGCAGGCGCCGGAGACCAGAAGGCAGGAAACAGAAGTTTATTCCGACGGAGCAGAACACATCAGATCAGACAACAAGGTATCGTCTCGAGGTGCTCTAACAACTGAGCTGAGACTCAGCCTTTTATACCTTACAAAACACTTGGCATTACAGTCACAGCATTGTGAAACAAAGAAAAGATAACCCCATAATCCTCGTGTCCATCCTACCCCACATGTGTTCATAATAGGGACCCTTGACCTGCTGATAAGAGAGGGGGCAATGACGCAGCTGAATGTTCCGCTGATTATTTGGATGTGTGCGCCTGATCGTAGCCCAGGGGGTGGGGAGACCAGGATCAATAGTGGGTCCTTTGAAGAGGAGTGACTTCATACAATAAAGTGCAGTAAATGGTATCCTCTGGCTTAGGCGATGGCCTCGGACATGTGTGGTCAGTCGGACTCGGGGGAAGGGGTCATCAAAGGAGTGGTATTCATGCTGCGTGGACAATCGAGCGCGGAGGGAAGGCTTGTCAACAGAGGGGCATTCATGGAAGGGAAGGAGGTGTTGGTCAGGCGCGGCCGTGACTCCCAAGGACAGGGTCTTGCAGAGGAGGAAGGTTTATGACTTGTCCATGTGAGGGAGAAGGAGGGGGGTCAGGGTGCGCGCAGGGTCAGAGTCGCACAGAGAGAGAGAGGTCTTATGACCCGTACATGAGAGAACAGGGGCAGTCAGATACAGCTGGGGGGCTATGTCAGCTGAGGCGAAGGATGCTTCTTCAAGAGGGAAATGGGGGGGGGGTGCCTGGGTCAAGCAGGAGGGTTGCCTTTCATAGCAGGGTCGCGCAGAGTGCTGGGTTTCATGGTCTATGCATGTGAGAGTGGGAGGGGGGTGCTCAAATGCGCGCAGGAGAGAAGCCGGGGATTCCAATGGGTAAAAGGCCATGGTGCCTAGAATGGTTGTGCATATGCATATAGGTATGGGCTCTTACTGGCAGAGTGACACGGTCAATAGTTTACGGTATTCATGGTGCTCACAGGGAGAGGAGTGGGGGAAGAAGGGAAATGAATGCTGTTTATGTACATCAATTACTTCAATTTCCACAGTCGCCCCTTTTACATTACAGTGTTCATTTTTGCAATTGAGGGGGTTACAGATAGACAGGCATCGTTGAAGAATTAGCATTCGTTGATATTAACATTTTGGCGTACAATCATAGACAGTTGAGGTGATGGGCAGAATGCAGCACATAGGAAATTGCATTTCGTTGACAATTAAACGCACTACATAGCATAAATCTTCCTAACTTAAAAATGTGACCAATGAACAGTTTTGACCAGGTAGTTGAGAGCGGAATTCAGTTCAATACACAAGATCTCTTCGTCCCAGTGTCTTTTTATCAGTGAGCCATCACTGGTAGGCTCTAGTCCGGGTACTTTCGTTGGCGCTGTTGAGCACCGGCGGTGGAGCTATAGGTCCAGCTCGGTTCTATCCTTACGCGTTGCAGGGTGCGGTCAGTCCTCTGCTGTTAGACCACAGTCCTGTTCCCTAAACAATCCGTTTGGCGGCGCCTTATGCTCGGCACCTATATTTTCCGTGGCAACACCCTATTCCCATATGAATGCAGTTCTTCCTTTTGGCAAAAAGTCACGTGGAAAAGAAGGTGAGGGTGGTTCAAATAGTCGATAGGAGAGAGAGCGGAGTTGGGTCAGAGTTCCTGGGACACACAAAAGGGACCAAGGGAGCAAAGGATAACAAGCAGGCAGGCCCATCAATCGGGCCCAAAGAAGGGGGACGGAGACTCCAGGCACACGTGGGTTAGCAGACGGAGGGCTTCAAGGCGGCCCGTCATTTTTCATTTTCCACGTTGAAATTGCGGTCTCGTCCCGTATCTTGTTGCTCTGCAGCTCCACCTTTGGTCGAGGTCACACGTGTCCCAAGATCTGCAGTCAGGCTGTACGTCACATCTGACCCATCTCCTTCGGTGATCGTGAATCCTTGAATAGGTACAAGACAAGGTTTTAGAGAAATGGCAGAAGAAGATATCTACGCATGTGAATTCCTCCCTCAATTCTACGCATTGGAGAGTTATGCTCATCGGTCACAGTCAGAGGTCTATTACCAAGCAGTGCATGTGTCAGCATTCCTACTGAGTTTATGGCAGGTTTATTCATCGTCCTATTTATAACTCAAGTGAGGATAAATGAGATTCCCATCAACTGTGCATTACATCATATTCAACATTACGGAGCATTTCCCTTCAGGACTGGCTAACCTTTTCAAACAGGGCGGGGGTGCCATCATCGAGAGTCAGGCAAAACAAGGTTTTCTCGAGGGTCAACAGTTACTCATGGTCATCATGTTTATATCCGGGACAGCAACTGGGGTCTATCAAAATGGGGCGGGGATGCTTCGGGCGCTCGCGCTTGGGTGCAAAAAGGGGGTGGGGCAATCTGGGCATTGGGGGTCAATCTAGACGTTGGCGTTCGTCTCTGAAGAACAGACATAAGGTGCCATGGACATACAGTTCCCCTATAAATGGCCAGATTTGGGGGACTTTAGTCGTCTTACCTGTCCTTTCCTTCTCAGCCAATTCAAGTTCATTCATTTTGCAGAAAGGAGAGGCAGTAATATGGCGAGATACAATCATTTTAGTTTCGGTCAATTTCGCTGAACACCTTCGCGTTCAATATGTATCAAATCAGACTGGTGCCGGTGGGGCACAATTTTACCAAAAAGAGGGATAGAAAATATGGAGACTCTCATAGAGAGTGAGAGTCGTCCGCAATCTAAACGAGCCATTCGGTACACGTATGACATGTAGAGAGAGGGAGAGAGAGAGAGAGAGAGAGATAAGGGGGTGGTGAGAGAGAGAGAGAGAGAGAGAGAGAGAGAGAGAGAGAGAGAGAGAGAGAGAGAGAGAGAGACGTGTACGAAAATAGGTCATTTAGTGCGCTCACAACACAGAACAGCAAAGGTCAGGTAACACGCAAATACAGACAGAGGGAAGACATAAATCCGTACGTTACACACACACAAACTCAGACAGGGAAGACAGCACATGCATTACACATATATAAGACATTCACGACAAGACAGGAAACAATTGTTAGCCAACAAGATCTGTTTTGTATCCTACGTATCTTTACTATCCTATTTATCTACGTGCTTAGCTCTTTTTACCCTTCCCTCCTTTTCTTTCTCGCCCGTCATCTCTGTGAGTGTTCTCAATTGCCAATACTTACACCTCGGTTGATCGGTCAGAAATTAACCTGGTCGCGCTATTTACCCATGGTTGGATCTTAAACCATTTTTCAGTTCCTTCCTTTGGTGGGAAGTTCTCCAGGCTGAGGCAACGGCAAGTATTGATCGGGAGAACAGTCGGACAGCTTGGCTATATCTATAAGAGTGTGAGAAAGGGGGGGGTAGTGCATTTTGAACATCACCAACATTTCTAACTTCCCAGACGGGTGGTGCCATGGTAACCCTTACCCGTATATTTTTCTTTGTCCTTTCCCTACCTAGTCAAACGTCCAGTTACATTATTTAACGCGTCATTTCTAGTCAATTTTTCGTCATTCAGTACCTGTCCAGTTTCTATATCAGTCCATCCTCTCAGTCGTTATGTCCTAAGGAGGAACAGTCATGTTAAGCCTACGTCTTTTTAAAAACTTATCGTTATAACGACTACACACATATTCCCTCTTTCCCTTTCTCGTCGGTGGTCCGACCGTCGCTCCTCCATACTTCAGCCGACGTTCTGACGTGACCTGCAGAAGGGAGGAAAAGAAGGGGTGGGGGGGCAGCATTCAAAGCACATCATCATGCGGTAATCCGAAAATGTTTTTACCTACCACATACTCGCCCTATCTCCTCGTACTGCATTCCCTTGCCATCTCGGCGTTTAAGCCCAGAGGGACCAGTGGTGTCAGATAGATAATCATTGACGATCTGCGTATCTACATGAGCTACTTGGTCGTAACCCTCTTTATCGGGTGCAAGGGTGACGGTCAGGTGGCATTTCTGTGGTGTCATTTTAAGGGTGTCTGAAACACTTTTCCGGCTGCTTGTGACACATAATGTAGCTGCTAAATATCTGATCCCTTCTGATCTACATCCTTCATCATACTTATTCTTCGCTCACAGTAGTAAGGCATCCAAAACTCATTAATGCAACTGCTACAACCATGCTTTCTTCTTCAAAATACTTTTAATAAACGAAATTGGTGGCAGTTCATTGCATAAAGTGCAGCAGTGCAATAGAATCGTATTAAAATTTTCTTACAGAGCAAGTATGATGCATGTCAAGAATTCAGTTTTAATTAATTCATAAATTCATTATCCGATACTCATTCTTTATCTAAATTACACCAATTCATTTTCCAAATCGTAATCAGTACCCACCCTAAGTCAGTTCATTATCCAAGCACATACTCAACATCCTTCATATCTACTTTCATTATCCAAAAACTGCATATAGATCTCGGGACAACAAGCTGCGCAATCAGGGTGCAACAAAGTTTATTCAAAACGTCTCATTTTGTGTCGGCGCCATTTTGGGAGGGGTCAGGCGAGTTCCAGCATAGTCAGAAAGTCTCTAGTCTCGCGTGGTTGGCCCAGAACTTTCCGTTGGCAGTTCAAAAAGTTTTGTGCTATGTGGTTAACAGTCTATCAAATATGGACCATGAGTCAAAGAGTGGGAAGGGCGGCAACAATTTTCCTACCGGGTCATCCTGGTGTTCCTCCGGAACTGAACAAGTCTGTCCGCGGCTGCATTTTAGCCATTTCCAATCCGAGGCTGGTGCCGGCAGGAGTTGCACCGGTGTCGTGGTTCCCAGTGAAGGGGGCGGGGGCACCCATGCGGAGGGATCGGGGTGCCCCCCGGCTCTTATAGAATCTTCAAGGTTGAGGGGAGAAGGCATGGAGCGTGTGCCCGTCCTGGGCAGAAGACCGCTTTTTGATGTTGACCCTCTTTAAGTAAGAGCATTGGGGTGTCGCTGGAAGCCTCCACCTGGAGGGAGGTGGGGGAGGCTCGTTCGCGTCACCTCCCCCTTCCAGCGACCCCGCGCCGTTCCTCGGCTCCGTCGCTTCGATATTGGCCGTGCTGGCTATTGAAGATGGGGGGGGTGGTCGGCGGCTGAGGCAAGACAGCCCCCCCTTTTCTCTTGACATGTGGCGGGACTACCTGGAACTGTCCAGGCGTCGACATGTGGCGGCACTACCTGTAACTATCCAGGAATTTGACATGTGGCGGGACTACCTGTAAGCGGCGCCGTTCTCGCTTTTGGCTTCGGCCTTCTTTGCGGGTCGGACCAGGCGAGAGACAGAGGGGGGGGGGGGGTGGTCGGTGGCTGAGGCAAGACAGCCCCCCCCGTGGCCTGCAGGGCAGCAGAAGAGGAGAGGAGTAGAGGCCATCACGGTTTTCTGGGCCGTCCGCCCCACAGCCTCCCCTTCCGACTGCGGCCAGACGAGCCCTGCACGCATCGAGGCCTCGCCTTCCGGATGGGCGTAACCGCGGACCTGTTGTACTTCGGGAGCTTCCGGAATGGGGGTAGGTACCTATTGAATTGTTTCTATTTCATGTGACCGTTATTTGGGCGTGGTGGGCAATGAGGCAGACATGTTTAGGGCAGGAATAGGCAACGGAATCTAGCTACCTCGTGGCTTGCCTGCTGTCAAACTTGTCTTCCCTCGCCATTTGTATGTTTCTTATTACGGGTTGTTTCTAGCGTTTCTTATTTTATTTTTAGCGAAGTTGATAACTCCTCAGTGGCCTACTGATTTCGCTCAACTCCTTTTCTTGTATTTTTATGCCATAACCTATTATAAGCTAAAGCGACTAGTCCATGCTTAGTGAACATGTCCTTATTAGGGGTGCCCTCCAGTGGAGCTGGATGGTTCATCTCTAATAAGCGGTCCGGGCTAAACAGGCTACCAACCAGTGGGGAGAAGACAGGCATGACGGATTACAACGGGGACAAAAGTCTGCACTACCTATCTTATCACGGCGGGCAAAGACTAGACAGAATATTTCTATTCTCCGTTGTTTGCCGGAGGTGAATACCTCAAACGAACCAATACCGAATAATCGGCCAATCAAACAATTCAGTGGGGAGAATAAGTGGGCACGAAAAGTTATCGCTACCCACTCTTTCTCTACCTGCAAAGAGAGACCTTGTTCTTCCCTGTTTGCAGACAAAGAATCTCCAGACAATAATCCACGAACGACAGTTCGGGAAACAGTGGGGGAGGAAGATAGGCACGACGGATTACAACGGGGACAAAAGTCCGCGTTACCTATCCTTCACTGCTTGCAAAGAGAGAGCCTGTTTGTTTTTCCCCGTTTGCAGACATTGAATCTCCAGAGGTTTCAACAAAGCGTAATACTAGTATTATCCAAACAAAACAATCTTTTCTCAATTTGTCGTGTTTACACGACCTTACCCGGACCGCGTGGACGGTTTCCTGTCTCCTGGATCCAGCGCCTGATCGTCCTCTCTTCTTCGTGATGCCCGTGGCACTCCTGATGGTTCCCAGTCAGGACCGTGGATCACTCGAAAGAGGTCTGTTCAGAACTAGTGAAGGTCGGATGATCGGCTGTCAGACGAGGGTCTATCGGACACGAGCTCTTCCCGATCGTTGCAGTCGTTCACTCTGTCATCGGGACCTCTCCCACTGGATCCACGTGTCGCTGATGGGCCCCACGCTTTGGGACGCCAATTGTAGAAAAAGGTAGGGCTAGGACCTTTCTCAAGATTTGCCCGGCGCTAACCGCCCTTGTACCATTCAAGTTTACCAAGCAATGAGGCAGGCGCCGGAGACCAGAAGGCAGGAAACAGAAGTTTATTCCGACGGAGCAGAACACATCAGATCAGACAACAAGGTATCGTCTCGAGGTGCTCTAACAACTGAGCTGAGACTCAGCCTTTTATACCTTACAAAACACTTGGCATTACAGTCACAGCATTGTGAAACAAAGAAAAGATAACCCCATAATCCTCGTGTCCATCCTACCCCACATGTGTTCATAATAGGGACCCTTGACCTGCTGATAAGAGAGGGGGCAATGACGCAGCTGAATGTTCCGCTGATTATTTGGATGTGTGCGCCTGATCGTAGCCCAGGGGGTGGGGAGACCAGGATCAATAGTGGGTCCTTTGAAGAGGAGTGACTTCATACAATAAAGTGCAGTAAATGGTATCCTCTGGCTTAGGCGATGGCCTCGGACATGTGTGGTCAGTCGGACTCGGGGGAAGGGGTCATCAAAGGAGTGGTATTCATGCTGCGTGGACAATCGAGCGCGGAGGGAAGGCTTGTCAACAGAGGGGCATTCATGGAAGGGAAGGAGGTGTTGGTGAGGCGCGGCCGTGACTCCCAAGGACAGGGTCTTGCAGAGGAGGAAGGTTTATGACTTGTCCATGTGAGGGAGAAGGAGGGGGGTCAGGGTGCGCGCAGGGTCAGAGTCGCACAGAGAGAGAGAGGTCTTATGACCCGTACATGAGAGAACAGGGGCAGTCAGATACAGCTGGGGGGCTATGTCAGCTGAGGCGAAGGATGCTTCTTCAAGAGGGAAATGGGGGGGGGTGCCTGGGTCAAGCAGGAGGGTTGCCTTTCATAGCAGGGTCGCGCAGAGTGCTGGGTTTCATGGTCTATGCATGTGAGAGTGGGAGGGGGGTGCTCAAATGCGCGCAGGAGAGAAGCCGGGGATTCCAATGGGTAAAAGGCCATGGTGCCTAGAATGGTTGTGCATATGCATATAGGTATGGGCTCTTACTGGCAGAGTGACACGGTCAATAGTTTACGGTATTCATGGTGCTCACAGGGAGAGGAGTGGGGGAAGAAGGGAAATGAATGCTGTTTATGTACATCAATTACTTCAATTTCCACACACTGGGGTCCTGACCCAGGAGCTAAGATCACCGGTGGGGGTAACTGCTATTCCCCCCCGAACCCCCCCCCCTCGACCACTCGGGCTAGATGGTGGAAGACAGTGCAGTGGCAGGGTGAAGCACAGCGCCCAGGCTCCGAGACCGAGGAGCAGCACCGAGGGAACCATACTGGGACTGAGATACGGTTGGACCCCCCCGGGTGGGTTCTGGAGATTGACCCGCGCCTGGCCGGCCGTCGGGTTGCGGGGGGTGCCGGGTGAGGAGGCGGTGAATTGAACGGTCCCCTGACACCCTTGGACTCCACGACCCCTGCGGAGCGACCGGCCTGAGGCCCCCGCCCACGTGGAGAGCATGGGGAAAAAGGAGATGGCTCCCAAGAACACGAGGCAGGGTCCCATGGACAATTTCGCGGCCCCGAAGGCCGGGACTGAACAACCGGGCACCCGCCCGGATATGGCCAACCTGCTGGAGGCCATCCAAGCGTCCAGAACGGACATACAGGCGTCGAGATCAGCTCTAGAGATGAAAATTGGAGAGGTCGGGGCGGAGGTCACGCTATTGCGCCAAGACTTTAGGAACTTGAATGAAAGGGTGACGGCCGCGGAGGACAGGCTGAAGGAGGACGGGGAGGTGATCACTACACTCAGGAGGGACATGGCGGAACTCCAAGCTGCACATCGTAACCTCCAATGGAAAGTGGATGATGCGGAAAACAGGTCCAGGCGCAACAACCTCCGCTTTGTGGGGTTTAGAGAGGGAATTGAGGGAAAGGACATGGCAGCCTTCCTGTTGAACTGGCTCAAGACCACCTTCCCGACAGCGCCATTTTCTCCCTGCTTCATAATCGAACGAGCGCATAGAGCGCTCCTGGCCAAACCCCCGGAGGGTGCGAGACCCCGGCCGGTCATCGCGCGCTTTTTGAACTTCGCCGACAGGGACCTGATCCTCAGGGCAGCCAGAGTAATGGGGGAGATCCGACTGGAGAACGCGACGATAATGATTTTCCCAGACTATAGCCAGGAAGTATCAAAACAACGCCGCTCCTATGACTCAGTAAAGGCTAAGCTGCGATCCCTGCAAATCAGATACATGCTTCTCTTTCCCGCAAAGCTGAAAGTGATCTATAAAGACAAAGCGCTCTTCTTTACTCATCCGGAGGACGCATGGCAGTGGCTCGAGGAGCGCCCCATCCTGAATAGCCGCGATGTGGCCAGCCGGGAGGCGATGGACAGGACAGTGAGGAATAAATCTCAGTGGGACTTACCGAAGCCGCAGAGACAGAGGTCACGGAGACCCCAACACAAGGCCTCAGCGACACCTTATAGGACACGGGGGTCGGCAAGCAGGAGGGTCGGCAGATCGGAATCCCCCGACACGGCACCAGGCTCCAGATTTAGTGGACTCTGGAAGGGCGCACGCTCAGAAGGCGACGACGTGGAGGAGTCTGAGGGTCCATCGTCTGGTGAGGATGACAGGGAACTCCTGAGTGAATCCCTACACCCTTTGGCGAAGGAGATCCATCAAATGGAACAAGACCTATCAGGCCACGGCCTGACCACGGACACACAAGACTCCCATTCATGACCTAGAACGGTATCTCCCACTCATGAACATTGCTAATGTGAGACTCGATAGAGATGGCAACTCGGCGCATTAGGAGCACGCAAGTTGGCACGAATCCCCTCAAGTACTTTACTCTTTCTTCCTCAGAGTTCGCTCTGACTGTTGTTTGAGCCGGGGAGGGATGTGTGGGAGGGCGACTGACCTGCTCCCATTGATAGTATGGCCCCATGTTGGGGCGCAGCTAGAAGGGGAGGGAGGTGGGGTGGGGGTGGGGGGGATTTGTTGGAACTGTTATTGCCTCACGTTGTGGTGTTGGTTTGTTGAAGGGGGGGGGGACAGCACAACACCAAGCAGCGGAGTCGGGGTGGGTCACACTTACTACCATCCGGGCCCCGGAGCCCGGCCTTGGATGATCACCGAGCAACACAATGGCAGGTACACTAACTGGACCGACCCAAGTCGGCCCCGGGGTGAAGGCGCTCACGTGGAACGTGAACGGCCTGGGCTCCAAAATTAAGAGGGGCCTGGTCACGGCCTACATTAAACGCGCAGCGCCAGACATTATCTTCCTTCAGGAAACACATTTGAGAGGGAACAGATGCGCTTTCCTGGCACGAGGCCAATACGTAGTTCTAGCACATGCGGGGTACACCATGGACTCACGGGGCACGGCCATACTCATTAGAAAAACGACCCCTTTCACTGTAACGCGCACATGGTTAGATCTGCAGGGAACATTTGCAGGGGTGCAGGGGACCTGGAGGAGACGTGGGTATACGCTGCTGTCGGTTTATGCCCCACCCAAGCTTCAGGCACGCACAATGCAGGAGGTCACCAACATACTACTGGACACAGCTGACACGGTGCAAATCATAGGGGGGGGATTTCAATGATGTAATGTGCACGGCACGAGATAGGTCTAGCAGCTCTCACACAGTAACAGCAGACACGGCGCTTGCACGCCAGATGAACACACTCGGCCTCACTGATGTTTGGAGGTGGCTCCATCCCGCGCAGGCCGAATATTCTTTTTTCTCCGGGGCACACAAAGTCTTTTCAAGATTGGATTATATCTTCACCTCGAGGCAGGAACTATCATTGGAGGACCAGGCCGAGTATAGGGCGAGGGGCATATCGGATCACTCCCCACTGTTCGCACACATAGGACGAGGTGGGGGGAGAGGACGACCTCACTGGCATATGTCGGCATGGAATATCGAAATGGTGGTGGGAAGCACACCGTTTTTCATCAAACTTTTTCAACATATGTTTTACTTTGTTTATCCATGATTAATCTGTAAATGCATGCGTCGTGGTTGTCATGCCTGCCCCGGTGGCACCTCTAGTAACAACGAAGAAGGGTGGGACAACTCATGCTGCCCCGAAACCACTCGCACAGCACTGTTTAGCCACTGTTGGCTTAATTTAATCCATAGTTCATCATTTTTGACCATTATTAATCCATATTTTCCAACCTTCAATATATATTCTTTCAAGACTGTGTCTAATTCCAGCTCAATTCCACACACGGGGTTCATTCTGCCATTTTTCTAGGTTTCTAATGTTCAGACAGTGCCCACCAGGCCTCAGTTCAAAACACGATATATGCAGAAGTTCGTCCACAGCAATGTTTATTAAAATCCAATGCATTTCGGGCACCACATTGCCCTTCGTCAGGGAACACTATAAATGAAAAATAAAACACCATATGTATACATTTTTACATTATCTAATTGTATATCCAAACAGTCATCATATTTATGCGTTTATATTTATGCGTTAATTTACCTATTTCCTCAAACATTTCTACATAACCACCAATTTGCGCAATGTAAAAAACAATAACCCTGTAGTTTTTCCAGGTTTAACCAAGACCTTGTTGTTAACCATTACCTTCTTATATTCCCCAAATGTCACTCAATTTCGGGTGTCAACTCTTATCCTTCCCTTAGTGTGTAAGTAACGTCTTTAAACATCCCCTCTCTCTCTCTCTCATTGTTTATTCGTAACTCATTTCAACCCATGTCCTCCCCGTTTACTCCCTTCTCGTGCACACTATTGAAACCATAACTATCATGCTCATGCTACAAGCCTTTTTCATTATTACAGCTCCTCACTCGGTTTCATCAACTCTGTTCCATATCGCTTTTCCTTCCTCCTTACTAACATGTTTCACATACCTGCTTAAGACGCTAAAGTCGCCTCACTCTCCTTTCAATGTAGTTTAGTAATGTGGGCGGTTATTTTTGAGGGCGGAAATGGGTGGGAGTAATGAATTAATCAGGTGATTGACTTCAGGAAGAACGAGATTTTAAACCGAGGTGTTGCAATAGGGTGTGGAACTTTTACCGGAACGGAAAGGAGAGTGAGGCGACTTTAGCGTCTTAAGCAGGTATGTGAAACATGTTAGTAAGGAGGAAGGAAAAGCGATATGGAACAGAGTTGATGAAACCGAGTGAGGAGCTGTAATAATGAAAAAGGCTTGTAGCATGAGCATGATAGTTATGGTTTCAATAGTGTGCACGAGAAGGGAGTAAACGGGGAGGACATGGGTTGAAATGAGTTACGAGTAAACAATGAGAGAGAGAGAGAGGGAATGTTTAAAGACGTTACTTACACACTAAGGGAAGGATAAGAGTTGACACCCGAAATTGAGTGACATTTGGGGAATATAAGAAGGTAATGGTTAACAACAAGGTCTTGGTTAAACCTGGAAAAACTACAGGGTTATTGTTTTTTACATTGCGCAAATTGGTGGTTATGTAGAAATGTTTGAGGAAATAGGTAAATTAACGCATAAATATAAACGCATAAATATGATGACTGTTTGGATATACAATTAGATAATGTAAAAATGTATACATATGGTGTTTTATTTTTCATTTATAGTGTTCCCTGACGAAGGGCAATGTGGTGCCCGAAATGCATTGGATTTTAATAAACATTGCTGTGGACGAACTTCTGCATATATCGTGTTTTGAACTGAGGCCTGGTGGGCACTGTCTGAACATTAGAAACCTAGAAAAATGGCAGAATGAACCCCGTGTGTGGAATTGAGCTGGAATTAGACACAGTCTTGAAAGAATATATATTGAAGGTTGGAAAATATGGATTAATAATGGTCAAAAATGATGAACTATGGATTAAATTAAGCCAACAGTGGCTAAACAGTGCTGTGCGAGTGGTTTCGGGGCAGCATGAGTTGTCCCACCCTTCTTCATATGTCGGCATGGGACATACAGACTCCTGAGATTCTGGGTGGTATCAGAGCAGATATTCGAGTGTTTGTGGCAGAGAATGAGGGTTCGGTACAGTCTAGGGTTACACTGTGGGAGGCCATGAAAACAGTCCTGAGAGATCGATTCCAATCCAGGGTGGGTGAGGCTAGGAGGAAACGTAATGAGGCTATAGCAACTGAAGAGGCGACCATACTGACTCTGGAAGCCGAATACCACAGGTCAAAGAGGGAGGTAGACCTTAGGAAACTGTTAGATGCTCAAAAAATTTACAAGGAATTAACCACGAATGAGGCACGCACGCAGGCACTGGCCACCCTCCACCGTCTCTACGATGTGGGCGACAAATCAGGGAAACTTATGGCATGGTTGAGTAGGCGGGAGAGGGCGGCCAGGTGGGTGGACGGGATCGGACTCCCCGGGGGCGCGCGGGCGTCCACGGATGACTCCATAGCGGAGGCCTTTGCGGCCTACTTCGAAGACTTTTATAGGGCTAGAGACCTCGGGGACGCGGAGGTAGTGCAGACGTTCCTGGGTGATATGGAGGTCCCACAGTTGACCCCCGAAGACAGCGAGGCCCTGGAAGCCGACCTATCCCTCGACGAAATCACGGAGGCGTTAGCACTATTGAAGCCCGGGAAGGCGCCGGGCCCAAACGGTTTCCCGGCGGAGTTTTTCAAACGGACGGGGGACCTCCTCTCCCGCCACCTGAAGGGATTGTTTGTCGAGGCGTTTGACGCCGGGCGTCTCCCGCCAGATTTGACCCTAGCCACCATAGTCCCGATTTACAAGGAGAATAAACCCAGGGAGGAGTGCTCCTCCTATCGTCCGATTTCTCTCCTTAATATCGAGACCAAACTATTGGCCACCATTTTGGCGCGACGCTTGCGACAGGTCATTACAGATCTAGTGCACCCAGACCAGTCTGGGTTTCTCCCGGACAGGGCCACCAAACTCAACCTACGGCGTACTCACAATTGGCTCCAGGAAGTTTGTGACAGGGATGAACCCCACTGGTTCCTCTCCTTGGACGCAGAGAAAGCGTTCGACGCGGTGCATTGGCCCTTCCTGATGGGCACCCTTGAACGCTTTGGGATAGGGCCCAAGTTTTTAGGCTGGGTGAAGCTGCTATATTCGAACCCCAGGGCGAAGGTGCGGGTCAATGGAAGGCTCTCCAGGGAGTTTGCGATAGAGCGGGGGACACGGCAGGGGTGCCCGCTCTCCCCGCTCCTTTTCATCCTCACGATTGAGATCCTGGCGATCCGCATTCGGCATAACCGGGATGTGGTGGGGTTTCACTGGGGGGAGTCGGCCGCGGAACAGGAGAAGATCTCCCTTTACGCTGACGACGTTCTGCTGTATATCACGGACCCGGCTAGGACTATCCCTGCGCTATTTAAGGAATTGGGGGACTTTGGGGCAGTAGCTGGACATACCATTAACTGGCACAAATTGGTCATGTATGACCCGCAAGGGGCCCCTAGGGGGGAGTGCCTGCCCGACCACCTCCTACACACCACAGAAGGCTTCCGATATCTGGGGGTCTTTATCACCCGAGATGCACGTCGATCATATACAGATAACATAGACAGGGTTCTGGTGGCAGCGAAGACGGAGATGGATAGGTGGAGACAGCTTCCACTCACCATCCTGGGCAGGGCCGCCCTATATAAAATGATCCTCTTGCCGAAGTTTTTATACGCCCTCCAAAACGAATATTACCCTCTGCCAACTCCAACTATACCGAAAATCCACGCTGACCTCCGCTCCTTCTTGTGGCTGGGGAAACAACCCCGAGTGGCACTCACGACCCTGCAGCGCCACCAGTACAGCGGGGGAATCTCGCTACCTAACTTGGAGGCATACTACTGGGCTGAACACCTGGCCCCCATTAATGAGTGGATACATGCCCCTGCAGACCACCCCACTTATGCACTGGAAAAATCCAAATGGGGCGCTAAGACGGTGCTCCACTTCCTCTACGGAGGGAAGGGAGGACGTACGCTTCTCCCGGCGACTAGAATTACCCTGACAGCATGGCGTAGAGCCACGGTAAAAATGGGATGGCAGGAAAGACCCACCCGTCAAACCCCCCTGTGGTCGTGTAGCTGGCTGGCCGAGCTGCACAAACTACGGGGATTCAAAAAGTGGGATGACATTGGTATCTCTACGATCGGGGATGTCATAGCGAGGGGGGAGCTAAAGACCTTTCAGGCGCTACAGCAGGATTTTGGCGTCCATAACACCCAATACTTCAGATACTTGCAATTACGGCATGCATGGGGGGCACAAAACATCTCCCTTACTGACATTCCCCAATATGCGCCACTCGAGGGACGCCTGCTCCAGGAACAGATACACAGAGGGGCAGTGTCCATGACATATAAAACACTGACAAACAATATGTTGGGAGACTTACAGGCTCTGAGGGAGAGATGGGAGGGTGATGTAGGCACACTAGAAAACCTGGATTGGGAACTCATCCTCATGCACCCTCGAGAAGTGGCCATAAAGTCGAGGCTTCGCCTCATCCAGTTCAAGGTTCTACACCGGGCCTACTTTGACAGGGCAAGACTCTTCCAGATGGGGAGGGCTACTAATGCCTCCTGCCTAAGATGCCAACATCCACTGGGTGATTTTTTCCACATTATTTGGGGTTGTTCCGTGGTCCAGGAATATTGGAATGAGGTCTTCACTGAATTGTCAGCGGTATTGGAGGTGGACATTCCCAGGGACCCCAGGCTGGCACTCCTGGGCATGTCAACTGAGGTGGATGTCACGCGGCACTCACTCATCTTTTTGTTGCTGGCGTTGGTAGTAGCCAAAAGAGATATAGCGAGAATGTGGGGGGCGCCAGGAAGGCCCAATCTGGATGACTGGAGGCGAGGCCTGGACATGTACATGGCGGCTGAAAGGGTTACGTATAAAGCGCGGGGATGCCCGAGAAAATTCCGCAAAATCTGGGGCAAGTGGCGGCACTATCACGGACTCGAGTAGGGGGGTGAACCGGAGGGGGGGGGGAATGCGGGGGGCGAAATTGATCACTGGGGTGGTCTCATGTGTGACTGGTCTGAACCTGTTGAACATGGAAGGACTGGGGTGATGAGACGACATATGTTCACGACACATGCCTTGAGGAGTGAGGAGGGCACGGGGATTGGGTGGTAGAGTGCAGGTAAAGAGAACGAGCTGCTTGGGGGGGGGCAGGGGGCGGGAAGGGGGGCCTCAAATGGAGGTCTCTCAGTTGCCCGGGGGTGTTTACATGGAGGTTGGGGGGGGTTCGGGGTGAAAAGACGAAACACACCTTGATTATGTCATGATAACTGCCATGTATTGATGTGTTCCAAAAGTTGCGCATAATACGGGGGGTGCGGAATGTTGACGCTCCCCCGTGATGGCGTAATGCTTTTATTGATGATCCGCATGATGCAACAATAAAAAGAAATTTTCAAAAAAAAAAAGATTAAAGACTTAAATAAACCGTCTATTCCAAAGCCGATACCTGATAGTAATACCACTACAGATGTTGAGATAGACGTATCCCATATTTTACAGCAAAACAGAACACATCCTGATTGGAAAAAATGGTTGATCTGGCCAACAGACACAAATAACTGTCAAGATAGATTCCTGAACAAAATACAGGGGTTAAAAATGACCAGACCAGACCCTAGATACTCCCAGAGACAACATCCAGGGATAGTAACAACATACAGTGTAGGGAATCTATGCCTTGAATGGCTACAAACATCCACACTGGCTGAAATTAAGCAACACTTGACTTTACTTAAAGACGGTGCTGACTTGCGGGATTTCATAATGGGACCACGCAAACAGCGTCAAAAACGTTTCATAGCGGCTGGACTATACGCTGCGTACAACGAAGCTTGGAAAATAATGCAAATTGAGACAGCAGAAAAAATACGAGAAATTGATCGTATTAATTTGGAAAAATCACTTTCTGTTGTGGACAATGGGATAATGACTCTGTCCTCCAGAATATATTCACTGGACAGTATTGTATCATCTGCTATCGATATAATATATCAGGACTTACTAATGTTACACACGGTCAGTCCCAATTACGTTCTATTGTTCAGCTCGGCTGGACATTACAAAATCTTCGTTCAGGCTACGTGCCATGGTGTTTGATAAACACAACGTCTTTATTCTCTATCTTTAACCTTACTGATAAACAAATCAGTTTGGCACAAAAAGGAGCAGACTATACGATTCTGAGCATTGAAAAACATGAGAGATTACCATTGACAATGTCAGAAAGACCTGTCATTGAATGGATAATACATGGAAAGTTGCAATTCTGATAACAACTTTCCAATTTAAATAGTGCCAAGAGTATATACCAGCGGGCCAGTATGAAAGGTTGGGTAAAGGGTACATTAAATCATCATGGAAATTGCCTTACACACACATGTTATAGTGAAAGGAAACAGAATGTATTTCTTAGTGGTAACAATTGTAAACAATCACTGTGCCAAGGTATTAATTTACATGGGGCCTGTGAGGGGACTTCAAATACCCTTTCATGTCACCAGCACGGCACACCTGCAGCACAGATAGAGCCATTCTTTAGACGGCTTTCTAACAGGAGCTATATTCTAATAATGGACCACAGCTGTTGTGGCATGGTGCCATGGAAAGCCTATCTCGTAAGCGTTAGTTCCATGGTCACTTGCTGTATGCAAGTATTGCATCCAAACAGCTCTCCAGATACGGAGGCGACGATTTGGCCTTCTTTGAAAATCTCTTCTTTACGAATTGATACTTTAAGCAGAATGAAGTCTGTTTTTTTGCAGACAACAGTGCCTTTAACGTCATCAAAAGAAACGTATGATCTCCTAGTTGCAAGGACAACAGCAGAGATACATACCCTTTTATCAACAAATTGCCCGTGCATTTCGTAGAAATGCTAAGCCAAATCCTAAATATGTCTGATGCCAGTGGTATCCCACATATATTTAAGACAATTTTTACGGGACTGCTAACACCCTTCGAAGCAGTTCTGGGCATCTTTCCCGATTTTGTCCATTATATCTTTGCCGGCCTACCACTACTTTTGGGACTCGTAGCAGGAATTATATTTTTGACCCTTCTGCTCTGATATGGCAAGCCAAGTCGCAGACAAGACTCCAGCAACGATGGAAGAAACGATCCTAGCTATACACTATCGGGACGGCATAACTAAAGTCCTTGGATTAGCCCGGCTAAGAGATCTGAATATGACCTGGTTTCTTTCATTCAGACCGATCTGGCAAAATTGCATCTTACCTGTGCTTCGATGTATGCTATGCGGAGAAGAATGCGTGTTGGACGTCTGTCTTACACTACCATCAGCAGTACCATTGGATACAGATACTTTGCTAAGTCCTGTAACGGCTCATGCATCGTTTTGTCCCCAGCGGCTACCCATTCTGATGACGGCATTCGTTGAGACTTCACCACTATGATTAGGTGGCAGTGAAGTACGAGATGAGAGCAGCATCACCCAGGTACGACCTTCTGTGAGCATTGCTGATCCTAACATCGATGATAGCAATCATTCTCACGACTGCACTGTTGCGGCACTTTCAAACTTGATCGAACTTTCACCTGAATAAATAGACCAATTTTTTGCGAGTCTGCCTGAAATTATGTTCTCCCCTGAACAGAAAGAATAACTTTTTTAAGCAACGAGTACACAGCGTTCCCCTGAACTCTGAATTCGGCCTTCAGCTTTGATAAAGAAAAGCTACTGAAGACATTTGGAACAATTTTTTTCCCCTAAAAGCGAAAAAAAAAAATTTTAAACTTCCAAAATATTTACCTTTTTCTGGCACATGTACTCTGCTTAAAGTAGAACTATTCTTAAAGAACAGAGCTTCTATTTTTAGGAAACTCTAGAGACAATATATTACCTCAGCCTCTAGCACATTTACAGCAACTGTATTTATATGTGATGGAATGGTCTCCACCTTCTTTTCTGTATTAAGAGTGATTTCATGTGTTATTTTCGCAAATTGTTCAGCTGATATACATAAGCATGTTTAACTGAATGATTACACTGCTTGAAAAGCGTACAGTACCAATAATGATTTTCGTGTATTCTGTATACACCATTTCAAATGCATAAAATGTATTTTGGGGTGGGTTGAAATACACATGCTCATGTAAATGTTTACTATTGCTTAGTTTTAGTAATGCTGGACATTAGATCGTGGAGTGGGTATTGTGTTTTATCTAGAAACCTGAATCAATATTGCTATTTTATGCCCTTGTACGGCTATAATCAATAATATCCCTATAATGGCATAGGAATCAGATCCATATTTAAGTAAATAGCCCTTGCAGTCCAAAGCACGGCAGAAGCTACTTACTTGGATTCCTAGAAAGCACAACAAGTTCTTTCGACACACCAAACCTCCAGCAACCTGGGATATCCCCATTTGCTTTTGTTTTGATTTGTCATTAAACTCATGTGAACACTAAAGAAACAGTCAGTTCTTAGTGACATCTTTATTGACACCTTATGTCCAAACCTTACGTCAAACTCGGCACCTTTCAGGTATAAATATACCAATGTTGCCTTAAGCAAACACACGGTGGTGGTTTTGGAGCCGAGCAGCCATCTACTTGCCCGAGAGCCCAGCTGATGTGAGAGCCCACGGACGCTGCCCCTCCTCTTTGACGCACTGAGAGAGACGCTGTCTTTTCTCCTGCTGAGAAATCCAGCTCCGGTGTTCTCAGCCGCCTTCGTGGGCTGCTGGGATATCGAGTCCTGAAAGAGAGATACCAGACCTCCTGCATTCTATTACCCAGGTACGGAGCTGACTAAACCCTTAAAGAGAATTCTTGAATCAGATTCTTGGCAAAACCAACTTAACTTAAACTGCTACTTACTTACTCCTTCCCACGTATTAGGCTTAGGTCAGGTACACCGGGGTAGGCGTATCTAGAAGCACCAGTTGAGTACGTTAGTCAATGTATATATGTATGTATATATTTTATCCATTTTAAAGTATCTTATGGCTAAGAAACCATATCAATGCTTTTACAGTATTATTTCATAATACTCTTTTTACTGTACGCACTTTAAATTAAGTATTGCAATAATGGCAATTCATTTCTCTTGCATGAGAAAGAAGACTGCTCAATAAATTACACCTTTTATTGAAAACGCCCGTCTCTCTTTTCTCTGCACTCTGGTGAAACTAAGTACGCACAATGACTGAGTGAAATAGCTGTCTATTGCTTTCAAACGACTGTAGAGATACACTCTTATTCTGAGGGAGCAAAGTTGTCATGTTATATGGTTGTCGGAAGCTAATCCCTTCTTGCCTATCCAGGGAGGTTAAACTCCTTCTAGTTTATTCGAGAAAGTTTCTAGTGACCTCTGAGCTAGCTGGCAAACCTTAAGTCTCTTATAGTCAGTAGAGACCTAGTCGACCTCAGTCCTACGTCTACACTGCTGAATATATTATTCCAATGCGCACAGCCTATTGGGAATATAGGAACTACACTTCACTTTCTTTTCCAGCCAGTCAAGAAAATATACTCAGAAATAGCGAGCTTGCTGTGCGACAACCCTCCCCCCACTGCAATTTACTAATTCCCTCCAACCAGTATCTGCACTATCCTCAGCTGGCAATACCCATCCTGATCAGAATAGGGCACCTTGTGCACCGTCTAATAATCTGGACACATGGCCCTTACTAAACAGAGCCTCTTTTAAATGTCCTTTAGACTGCGTTAAATCAGGATCACCCAGGATCTCTTCCTAGCTCTGTGCTCAATAGCTTGAGCAGCCATCTCTGCTTGTTATTAAGGACCTTTTAAATACCTCCTTACAGGAAGAAACAGTTCCACCAGAGTGGAAGCATGCCATAGTGCTCCCCCTTTTGAAAAAGGCCAACGCGGACCCTGATTTATCTTCTAACAATCGGCCTATTTCTTTGTTACCGGCCATCTCAAAAATGTTAGTGAAACATATCTACGCACAGCTCTCTAATTTTGTTGAAATACCAAAGTTCCTTCACCCATCTTAATCGGGCTGTAGAGCTGTTTTCTCAACTGAATCAACTCTACTTGGGGTAATGGAAAGCTTGGGTCGTCATCTGGATGCTGGAGACATGGTGGCCCTTATTTTGCTGGACTTAATGCAGCTTTTGACACGGTGCCTTACACCGTGTTAGTGAAAACGTTAAGATCATTAGGCATCTGCGGCTCAGTTCTAAATTGGCTCATCTCATTTCTTGCCAATCGCACCTTCCAAATTTTTCCCCAACAGTCAGCTCCGATACCCATCCTTCACCTTATAGGGTACCTCAGGGCACCATGCTTAGCCCTTATTATTCAATCTATACGTTAGACCTTTAGCTGATGTTGCAGAAGATGCTGGGTAGTCCCTGTTCTCTTACTTGGATAACTCCCAGATTATTTTCTCCCTTTCTATGGATAGTGCCACTGGGTCTTCCCCCCTCCAGCTGGGCTTGGGTAAAATTGTATCATGCATCATGGATGCAGGCAAATTACCTTAAGCTCAACGGTGAGAAAACTGAGGTCTTGATACTTGATAAAAAAAAATCTCTGGAGCCCGCAACATTGGCCCAGTGAGATAGGAGCACTTCCTTTACTCTCCTGTCAAGTTTGTAATTTGGGTGTCATCATTGATGACTTGCTAACTATGCATCATCAAGCTGTCAAGGTGGCCGCTACATGCTTTACCAACCTGAAGTGGCCAAAAAAGATCATCTGGATGCTGCCTGATCCCTCCCAGAGAACAGGAGTCCAGGCCCTAATCACCTCAAAACTGGACTAAGCCAATGTCCTTTACCTAGGATCCAATAAGGAGGTGACTCGCAGACTTCAGATGGTTCAGAACACTGCTGCAAGACTACTTTGCCGGGTTCCGAGAGCCACCTCTGTTTCCAGTCACCTGTGGGACCTGCACTGGCTCAAGTTCAAAGCCCTGAGCTACATGTTCAATATTAAGATGGGTGTCGCCTCTCAGTATCTGCAGTCTCTCGTCTTCCCCTATGTGCCTCCCTGATGCCAACCACTCAAAGGAAACTCTCTGTGCCCCGAGTCAGACTATCTTGGATGGGTAGAGATCATTTGCATACCTTGGTCCCTCAGTCTGGAATTCCCTTCCCACAGCCATTCGGAACAAAACGGTATATGCCCAATTTTGCAAATAATTGAAGACTTTTTTACCAGTAATCATCTAAGATGTTACACAATCTTCGGTCTGCTCTGGCACCGGGAAACCCTTTTGGGTTGCTGTTGCACCTTATAAATTTAAATAATATTAATAATCTGTGTTGATGTGCGCCAAGCCAACAAAGCAAATGAGAGAGAAAAACATTTTGGTTCACACATAGTGTACATGATAATGCAGCTGAACAGAGCCAAAGTCTTCTCCCGTCTTGACCTGAACAAAGGATACCCTCAACTCAAGCTGGAAGAGAACTGTGAGCACATTACTACTTTATAGACTCATGTTGATTAATTCAGATACAAAAAGTTGAGTTTTGGAGTGTCCTCGGCAGAAGAATTATTTTAGGATGTCTTAGATCGAATAATTCAAGCTGTTACACATGCTTTTAATTACAGTGATGACAAACTGATATTTGGGACAACGCAAAAAGAGCATGACAAGGTTCTTACACAAGTGTGCCAGCTACTTGCGGATGCAGGTCTCACTCTGAATGCAGCAAAGTGGGAGTTTCACAAGACCAAACTTAAGTTCTTTGGGCACATATTCTCAGATGTAGAAATGACTCCTGACCCAGATGAAGCGCAAGCTTTGTCAGCTACTTGCCCCTCACAAGTTGTCACCTTACTGCGATTCTTCTTTGGCATGGCCAATTATTGCTCAAGGTACATCCGTGACTTTGCTACTTTGAGTGTCCTAAATAAGGCAATCAGGGCACAAAAGAAAGGCACTCATTTGTCAGGGAGATACTCCATTGCTGCTCTGCGAACAGACTATAAAAAGAAAGTCTGGGCCCACAAAAAACTGCAGACTGAACAGAATTGGTTGACTGTGTTCTCCTTAATTAAAGGTAATGACAATAGCAAGCTTTGGCGTTTCATTAACAGTCTGACCCCCAGAGGAGAGCAAAAGGAAAATAGTGTTGCAGGGAAAGTGTGGGAACAGTATGCCAAGGGGCTGTATACCTGCGAGTCAAATCAGGCCACTGCAGGAAGCCGTGCGTGGTCCAAGGTGGCGGCGGAAATTATCGAACCCGAAAGAGCTACGTCAGAAGGCGTAAACTCGACCTGCACCGGATCATTCACAGAAATGGAGGTACTAAAGTGCATCAAGGCCATAAGAACTGATGGCGCTCCAGGCCCAAATGGGATTCCGGCCCAGGTTCTGAAAACCGCCTCAGCCTTTTTTGCATCCAGACTCACCCCTTTATTTAACCATTCTTTTGCCACGGCAATGTTGCCATCCTCTTGGAAAGGTTCTATTCTATTCCCCATCCATAAAAAGGGGGACCACACGAACCCGGCCAATTATAGGCTTATAGCTCTCCTCGACATAGAAGCAAAGATATACGCCCGCCTTCTTCTCAGGGATCTGGAGGATTGGGTGGACAAGAACGGCATTCTTCCGCCCACACAGACCGGCTTTAGGGCCCATAGCTCCACTCTTGACAACATCTTAGCCCTTTCCTACCTCGCGAAGAAGGCCAATACGAGGAACAAACCGCCCCTGTTCTGCTGTTTCATAGACTACTCCACAGCCTTTGACCGAGTGAACAGGGGCCGGCTCTGGGCAAAACTTGACTCGTGGGGGCTACCACAGGCTCTGCTAAAAGCTATAAAAGCGCTCTATGAGGGCACCTGGGTCAAGGTGAAGCTAAGCCCTACAATAACAACCGAAAGAATTGAAACCAACTCCGGCCTCAAGCAGGGGTGCGTCTTGGCCCCCATGCTTTTCAACTTGTATACTGCGGACATGGGGACAGCTCTGAAAGATGCCAACTTAGCACCTCCAAAACTGGGGAGGCTCGTCTTGGGAACACTCCAGTATGCAGACGACACGGTGATCATGGACCACACTAGGGTGGGGCTCCAAAGAGCCTTAAGCAGTTTGGCCCTATACAATAAGTCAAATGACTTACGGATCAACGTGAGCAAGACCAAAATCGTCATTTTTGGCAAATACCCCCACAAAAAAGAAGCTTTATGGTCTCTGGGGGAGCACCGTATCGTCACTGCCCCATCCTACAACTATCTGGGCACCTGGGTCTCTGAGAGTGCCTCTGCAGTCAAACATCTGAAGGAGCTTAAACCTAAAATTAACAAAACCATTCTGTCGCTAAGACGCTTATGCCACCGCTTGGACAGTCCCTCAGCAGAACCAATGTTGACAGTGCTCCGGGCAAAACTGATCCCTGCCATTGCATATGGGCATATAGCCTACCCTGGTGCATTTGACAAAGTGGTAAACGCGGCCCAAGCGAAAGCCTATAAGATGGTGCTACAGGCCCCTAGATACGCAAGGAACACTAGATTAAGGCTAGAAATAGGCCTTAAGCGACCTGAGCTGGTATTACTGGGGGACCTTTTAAAACTCTATATTAGAGTATTGAAAGCACCAGAACATTCGCTAAAGCACTCCCTAAAATCAATCTTTGATGAGGTGGGCTCCCCCTGGTACTCAAAGGTAGGACAAGCTATTGCAGCATTGAAAATCGAAAGAAGGAGTTTGCCCCTGCACGAAATTCCTTTCTCAGCCTGGGCCCAAGCAGTTAAGCGCCAAGTCCGGATCATCTCCTTTGGACTTGACCTTGCATCTCTTCGGCAAAATCCACTAACTCAGGCCCTGGACAAATCATATATTCCAGGTAAACCCCAACCTTACCTGCAAGATCCAGTATCCACTTGCGCGAGAAAGAAAATTTTGTACTTTCGACTTTTGGCCCTCAGGATCATGGACTTCAACCCCAAATGGGCCCGTACGGATGGCACCCTGGCCTGTCGTCTATGCAATTACCGCAGAGAATCCTGGCTGCACTTGCTGTGCTGCTGCACAAAGCTGGCCAATGATCGCCATCGCTTGCTGCTTCCGATTTTACGGAATACGGACTATAGAACTTGCAGAGAGGCTTCAGACTGGTGCCTCTCAGTCTCCACGACCTGTTTGATAGCCAGAGTTGCGAAATTTATACACCAGGTAAAAATGGCACTCGACTCCCACTTAACGGCATTGTCTGCAAAGTAACTGGAAGCCCTCCGCCCCAGTTATCCAACCTGGGCTGGTTTAAAGACCCACGAAGAATCCATCTTTCGTCAACAGCTCTTGGTACATGAATTGACTCTACCGAACTTTCATGTGCCTCCCCTTATCAGTTGGGAAACACTGGTACAACCTATACATCACTCCTTTTAAAAGAACTCTGCTTTGGACAGCTAATCAGGACTAATATGTTAATGTTTAACCCAAAGTGACTTTCACTTTTATGTGTGGATGGGACTTGTGAGGGGGTGAGTCGGGACGTTCATAAAGCTTCTTTTTTTTTTATTTTATCTTATACTGTAAAGATTTTAAGTAATCATGCAGTTTATTAATAAAATTGTCAAATTGAGTGTCCTATTGTGAGACTTTAATAATTAAACATGCGATTGAGAATGCAACCAAGATGGCCAATTTTGCCCTCAAGTTACATTCTAAAATCACAGAAAATGCATGCCCGAATGGGCATCCGAATGCTCAGAGACACATTGTGGCTTATGCCAGTAGGAAAAACTAACAGACTGCTCTACCTAACTGTTTTAAAAAACGCAATAAAGTTGTTTAATAGATATGCCAATAGAGCTAAGCCATGCGTTCAAACAAAAACATAGATCAAATTATTTAGACAACATTTTATATTTACTTCACTGTTATTCAAAGAAGACAAATCAGTGCATAGATCATATCTTTATACAATAAAATACCATAAGTACAGCAATGACATAGAATAGTCAAGTTGCTATAATGAGGTTCAAGTCTTATGACATAGTACATCAAAAATTACAAAAAAAACTTTTTATAAATAAATTGAGAAAGTTCATTAGATCAACATTTGTTTGTCTTTACAAAAATCAGACAATGAAATACATATGTAAGGGACCAAATAGATCAAACGAGCCAACGCGCGTTTCGGTTTTCCAACCTGCTGTCCGGGGTATCACCTTCTTCAGGGTGTGAGGGAATATTCAAGTCCAAAGTCAATGGGGTCTATATAGTAGTGAAAATAATTAAATATGATCTAGTTTATTTTGTAAGCCCATTGATAATTTTTTACATTTCTCATCAAAATACTGTACAATTGCATGTGTTTGAAATACTCATGGTCTAACAATAGAGTGCTCAAAATGGTAAAATATTGCAACATTATATGTTTACACTGCACATATATCAAAAACCCATAAGAAAGCAAAAGAAAACAATGTAAAAGAAAAACACCAGAAAATGAAGAACGAAGAATGTGAAATAACAAATAAAAAAGAGATTACACAATAAAGATAGTAACTAAAGAAACCCTAATTAAAGAAAACTATTTTCAACTTAAGTTGCTCATGACAGTAAGATCGTTCTTCTATACGACTACAAATGATGAAATGTGACCGCTCAATTTACCTGCCGAACGAACTTGGAAGCCAGAAAGAATTTTTTATCAACACGAGAGAACAAGCAAGATGGTGGGGCTGATGGACGAATCTACAGAGGAGAACAAACAGACAAACTGTTGAGCAATCGAAAAAATTATGCAATCCTATATGGCAAGGGCTAGAAGAAATAGCTATCCATTTTTTTTACTTACCTGAACAATAATTGAAGAGTGCCACAGGGAAAGCGGTAAGGATTAGAGCGAATGAGTTTGTGTCACTGCACCCATCCACCAGGTGGAGTCGTGGGCCTGGAGATGGAAACAAGATAAGGTATCGTACTGAATTGCGGTAATTATCCAGAAGGGAATTACTTAAAAGATCCTGTGGTTTCCCCAAGTGGGGGTAAACACCGGTTAGATTTTCCCAATGATAATTTTAAAAGTAAATCACACAGGAAAACTATTCTAATTTGGTCTCAATAAAGAGGGTTTAATCACGGTCGAACCAGGAATCTAAATAAAAGGGATGCAGAAGTGAAATGCCTAAAGATTTGAGGCTCTAAACGCTCTCCAATCCTCGTGGTTGCTAAGCTACTGATTAAAATATTGATAGCGTACAGCAGGTGTGGCTCTAATACTGATGGCAATCAAACTGAGGAGAGTACAATAGTCTACCTGGGAGGGGCGAATACTGGCCAAACGCGTGGAAGGTCTATACGGCCGAGACTTCTCAGAGAGCAAAGATCCTAGATTATAGATCTAAAAGGTACAAAATAAACAATAAAGTATTAGACAAAATAAGATTGAAATTACCCAAAAAAATAATAATAAAGCTGACGAACAAATGTTGATCCAATGAACTTTCTCAATTCATTCATGAAAGGTTTTTTGTAATTTTTGAAGTACTATGTCATAATACTTGAACCACATTATAGCAATTTGACTATTCTATGAAGAAAAAACTCGTCTTATGTTACATATGGATAGGGATCTTGAACTATTACCGAGTACTAATTGTGATGAATGTTTAGTGTGCTTTCATGGTTTGAATGGTTCTATTTGAGTATGAGATTGTATGAATGGTTTGAATTAAAGGTAGTCCATGGGAAACATCACCATTTGGGCCATAGCAATTGTTGTACATATGTTATTTTATTTTATAAAGATATGATCTATGCACTGATTTGTCTTCTTTGAATAACAGTAAAATAAATATAAAATGTTGTCAAAATAATTTGATCTATGTTGTTTGAACGAATGGCTTAGCTAGAGTGGCATGTCTATTAAACAACGTTATTGCGTTTTTTGAAACAGTTAGGTAGAGCCGTCTGTTAGTTTTTTTATGCATTGATTTTCCCCTATTGCTCTACCTAAATCTTCTCGGGGGTTCCCCTTATACTTAGTGGTTATGCAGGTAGAAACCTGTGTGACACAGAATGTGCCTTTTCTAAGCTGGTGAAGGAGAGTCTGGCTGCAGAATGATCCTGCAAAGATTTGTTTGTGTTTCTATGCGGAAAGCATTGCACTATCATTACAGTCCATCAAGCGTTCCTCACTATTTATGAAAACCCGATAGCCAAGATGCCCCCTCCCATTTAGAGGTGTGGGTTGTGACTCCAAGAGTGCAACTACACAATTGTACACTAGCCTGGTAAAGATCAGAACCCTACTGGGTACTTTTCACTAGTGCCGCTACATTGTCACATTTCAGCAGCCAAAACGGCTAAGTAGAACATAACTTTCATTGTGAGGTCCAGCATGCTAGCACTTCTCTCTGATGAACAGATTATTGCTGCTACTAATGCCAACAACAACATGCTTATCCTCAAAGATATAATTTCAACTCAGTTGTGGAATAAAAGTACTCAACCTTTTGCTGATGATGTTGAATTTCAGAAATTCAAAAATGTGCAGGATGAGCTGTCTGTTACCAGGGTAGGTGTTGTATTGAGAGGCTTGAGAATCCTCATACCTGAGAGCCTAAGACAGCAAATCATAGAAATAGCCCATAAAGGACATTGTGGCATTGTAGCCACCAAAAGAGCCCTATGAGACTGAGTGTGGATCCTATGCCTCGATGAGCAAGTTCATGGGGAATTAAAAGAGTGCTACCTTTGCAACTGCATTTCCCCCAAAGTGATGAAGCATCCATTGACAATGTCTGATCTTCCTGAACATGCCTGAGATAGAGTTGCAGTTCTTTTTGCTGGGCTATTAGGAAATGGGCATCATCTCATGGTAGTCACTGATGAGTTTTCAAGCTTTTCTTTAGCAGAGGAGTTATCATCAAAAACCCCTAATAAGGTCATCGAGTGGCTGGATGACACTTTTTCAGGGTGTGGTATCCCTGTCATTCTTAAATCTGACTATGGTCATCTATTCAGTAGCAAAGAATTCAAGGAGTTTTCAGTCAGACTCAATGTCAAGCACCAAAAGAGTACATCTTTGTGGCCACAATCCGAATCCAATTGTATTGTGGAACGAATTATGGGTACCCTCCAAAGAGCAGTTTTACAAGCTTCAATGGAGGTAATCGAAATCAATAAGGCCCTGTGTCAAGCCCTCTATGCTTATCATTCAACTCCTCACTCCACAACTGTTGAGAGTCCTGCCAACTTGCTATTTGGGAGAGCTATCAGAACCAAACTGCCACAGTGGACAGCTGACCGATTCATGAATGCGGATAAGGTTTGTATCACCGACACTTCTCTGGAGTGCAAAATTAAAACATATGTTGATCGGCATCGATGAGTTTAGGAAACAGTCTTCAATGAAAGTGACTGGGCCTAGTCAATCAGATCGAAAGTGGAAAACAAACATTCTATTTGCTATCGATCCTCTGAGGTTTGAGACGTGCAAAGGCCATCTGATGCCGGGGCGCCTTCTCGGAAAGTCCATCATACGGGACTTGTCACACTTTAAGCATCTACCTCGATGTTCATCATCGATGTCCTACAATCATAAATGAGGCTACCCCACCTAATAGTCCAGATCAAGCCTCAGAACCAGAGCCATCAGTGCACAATCAGAGTGCATCTTAACAACCTCATACTACTTGATCTGGGCGACTACTGTGAGGGCCTCAATGACTGATTGAAGAACCATGATGTGACTATTGTTTATACTTTTTATTTAACAAAGGGGGAGGTGTAGTGTTGTAAGACTATGCGTGCTAGGACTCTTGTGGTTTTGAGCAGACTTATCAAAGGAATTTAGGGCCATATTATCAAGAAAGGGTGATACATTATAGCCACTTTTATCAGCAGGAAACTGCCGTTAAAGCGGGGATAATGGGCTTGATAATATGCGTTTGTGAATTCCCATAGAAGCCCAGGTTCTGTGGTGAACGCAAATGCGATGGAGGGCAATGAAATTCATAAAAACAGGTGGTGAATCCCCACAGTGAGCTATTGTGACTAATTGCCCCTGTGGACATCCAAGTGGTACAGCAGAAATGCAGGACTGGACTCACCCGATTCAGTATAGTAACCAGGCTTCAACAGTACCCGGTGGTCCACGCATAAGGCTTTGCTCCTATGTGTGTCGGACTGGCGACGAGGGAATGAAAAAGTTAAAGAAGGCTGGTTCTTGTAAACTGCAGTGAGGTAAAGTAAAATAAAGTGGAGCCAAATTTGAATCACATCAAGTTCAACTAGATAGACAAAACACACAAAGGCTACAATCTAAGTTAGATACCATAACGCTGCATTAGGTACATCTCATAATTAGAGTTAATAAGGGGACCACCTCAGTTTGGACCTCAGTGCCCACCCCAGTTTGGACCCCAAGGCATGAGCCAGCCTCTTTTAGGCAGAGGTTGGGGCAGAGGGCGCGGGCGAAGAAGAGGCAACCAAAAGGAGAAAAGGGTGCAATGGGAGGAACCACAACAAAGGAGGGTGGAAACCAGGAGTCACACCTCCAAAAAGCAAACTTAGTGGTCAACCTATTACCGTGACAACTGACAAACATAGAAGAAAATGTCCTTCAGATTGGCTCCAATCCGCCTGAAGCAGTTACTAATGGAAGTTGCTCGAGTATTCACTCGGTTTGCCGACATCACTCCTTAAAGGAAGCGGCAACCAACTCCTAAACGTCCCATCATCATTGTTAAGGGATTATTCACAAACCATTGCAGATTCCCGGTTTTCCTATCTCGGCTCCCCGGCTCCCGATTCAGGCTTGAGAAGTTTCAATTTTCAATTGTTTTTACATTGAACCACAGAATAACACGCTTTGTATCTTTGTTACTCAGTATCTTGACAAACATGAATTACAATGTTTACACAAAGGCATGTTTATTTTCACTGTCCTGAAGATGATCCCATTATTCTCCCTTAAGGGATCAAAACGTCGTTGACACCATATGTACCATATCTTTCTAATAGTTCTGGATTTCAAAATGCAATGGTACTTCTCTGTAAATCAAGTCTAAAATTCTATTGTACACAGTTTTCATGTTCTTGCCTGAAACTACCCTCTCCCTTCCCTCTTATGTTCCCCATGTATGTTCTTGAGTTGGATGCAGGTCGCATTCCATTTGAATTTGTTATTTGATCCTTTTGCCTGAACATTTATTAATGAATAAAAACTGTCTGGCTGGACAAAGAACATATTGTCTATTGAGCGCATGTTAACCAAGTGCTCTTTAAAACTATTTCCTGTCTAGGGACCACTGTCCTAAGTAAAAAACTGCTATACAGTAAGCCACTTGCTCAACTCCGATTAAATGGTGCATCGACAGCACCTTTTACTCTCTCACGTGGTATGAGACAGGGTTGCCTGCTGTCACCGCTGTTGTTCATTTTAGCCATGGAGCCACCAATTCGACACTTCCAAGAGAAGCACCTGCACAGGGGTTTGCAATAAACCACTGGCCCATTGTTAGTATCGCTGTATGCTGACGATACTATACTGTATGTTCGTCATCCCCAGACTAATTTGTATCCCCTTATTAGAAATTCTGCGCTTTGGCATACAGTCTGGTCTAGGAATCAACTGGCACAAGACAGTGATTTTTCCACTCACAGACAGCACTGACAAGTGGGACATGGAGTTCCCATTTGAATGGAGCACGGATTCGGTTAAATACCTGGGTATAACCATACACCTAGAGACTGAACAAATTATTCGCTGCAACTACGGGACAGCCATTTCCAAATTAGAAACACAAAAAGAAAAATGGTTTAAGCTCCCACTGTCCACGGCTGGGAGAGTTGCCCTCATAAAAATGGTTGTGCTTCCCAAATTTTTATATTTTTTTCAAAATATCCCGGTTCCCCTCACAAACACATTTTTTTCTACTCTTCTTTCCCACCTAATTAGATTAGTATGGGGAGACAAAAATGACAGGGTTAGCTGGCAGGTTATGACACTTCCTTATGATAGAGGAGCGTACAGAGTCCCTGATTTACAATTATACTATCTGGCTGCGCAGTACAGTTTTGCTCAGGTATGGTACCATCCAGACGCCAGAATTCCCTACCTCTGGCTAGAATCTAACCTAGTTCTGACGGAGATATTAGCGGCCATTTTACCTAAGGGTTTCTCAAGAGACCCCAGAGATATTTAGCCGGTATCCACCACTAGCTGGACTAGGGAGAAACTACGGCGCGTCACACACATCATTGCTTTATGCTTTCGATCTCCAACTTCCAAACGCTAAATGGCTACCTATCACTGGCAAACAGATTGTTCAGAAGACCCGTGTTAAGTTAAATATTCCGAAAGTTGGCGATCTGTTTCCAGATGGTCATATCTTTGATCGCGATAATGAGTCCTCCTCCCCTGACCCCACATTTATGGATTGATTCATACTACTGAGGCTCCGTTCCGCCTTGCGAGCTACACTCCCCGACTATCCTCTAGAGCCTCCATCCTTCCCGCCACTCACAACAGTCATAGGCAGCGAGAGAGGGGTACATCTTATGTCTCAACTTTACAAGTCTTGTGCTGACATTATGCCATTTAACAATGACAAAATACGTAATGCTTGGGAGGCAGACTTGGGCAAACCAGTAACAGATGAGCAGTGGGCAGCCTGCTACGCTGTCACGAAAAACGTATCCCTTAACAGACAACACAAACTGATCCACTTTAAGTTCCTACATAGGATGTATATTACCCCAGCCAGACTACACAGGATAGACCCTACCAGAACGCACCGCTGCGCAAGATGTAATGCTTCACCGGCCGACTTTGCTCACTTCGCCTGTACTTGTCCGCGTATACATGCATTCTGGGTAGAGGCTCACAAGATGATAAGTGACATGGTGAAGGTACCAATGACTCCCCTGCCCAAAATTGCCCTGCAGGGGTACGTAGTGCAGTACCCTCGGCAATTGGTCAATTTGTTGCAGTTGGTTTGCTGCTGGCTAAAGGGGAAGTCTGCATCCACTGGGGGGGGGGTGCAGATCAGCACCTACAGTGGCGGGATGGCTGAGGAGTGTATCATCTTGCTGCACAAACCGACCTGTCTGCAACAACTATCCTTCCCACTTTCAGGTCCAAAGATATATGGGGTCCTTCCAGAACTTACCTTGCTGCGCAGCAACAGGACCCCCCACACAACAGGAACAGGATTTAGTCCCTACTGGGGTAGATTGGGCTGTCCCACTGTGTGTGAGTGTGTGTCAAATTTGAAGAATGTTCAACATATTTTTAACTGACGCTAATGCAGTTATATATTTTATAAGTCATGCTGTTGAGTACTGTTTATGTTCAACGGAGAAGAAGGCTGATATTACTGAGAATATATTGGAAGACACAAGGACTGGTGTATGTTATGTTAAATTGGAACAAACCATAGACTGAGCCTGTGACAACTCTTTTTATTATGTTTACGTTTTGCGTACCAACTAATTTGATGTGTCCTGGTGAACTGCTTGCTGTATACTAAAATGCAAAATAAAGCTAAATTAAAAAAACACTCTCCTTATTCTGTGAAGTGGGTAGTTCTAGAAGCGAACCCAAGAACATCGAAACAGAACCTCTTCACAAAGGAGCAGAGATGGATACATCTCTTATCCTCAAACGGCAATGGCTTCAATGAGGAAATACAGTGGAGCTAGATAAGAACCTAAAACTAAAACCTATATGAGGCACCACTTTTTCTTGAATTGCCAACACGTGCCATGACTACCAATTGTGTTGTTGTATGTCACTTCAGCAAATCAAGGGGGGAAACCAGTGGGCTTCATCGAGATTGTACACGCATGTCGAGGAGCTACCTGGCACCGACATTGTTTATAAATGTAGAGGAGCTAATACAACCCCTTCTACAACGCCACGAGAGAACTTAAACTACAAACACCCACAGACCATTCCACTATCACAATTGTGTAAAATATGGGACACCTTACTAAAGGCCACCCTGCACGTGAGTCACCATTGATTCACAATTGTGTAAAATATGGAACCCCAGAACCGCTTTACCTCTTGCTAATGGCCGCTCTGCACATAAGTCACCAGTGATTGAGTGGTTTTGTTATTTAATTAATGCACCGTAAACAACCTTACTGCGGTTTTGTAGGAATCAGGGTTGCCCCGAAACCACTCTCAGATTGGCCAATGGCAGATTCACTTAAATATAACACCTCCGCAGAATCGGTAACCTTTGGCCACATTAGGTTACCTTGCTAGTACTCTGTGCACCGACCTTTTACCGAAGATGCATCGGGTTATTAAAATGACACCCCTTACAATACATACCGTTTTCAGTGACACTGCATAGGGCTGCGCTGTTTACAGCGATCATAATGCACATTAACACGATTACAAAGATGACACAGGTGCCACAATAAAGCATCACTGATGACATCATGTAGTGCCAAAATTAAGTCCAAAGTGGGTGCGCCCGTTTCTTAAACAATAAAACACATTAAATCCACCGTGGGTTGAAGCAAAGTTAGAGCGGGGGCATGCCTTCCTTTCCAGATGCCTTTTTGAGCATCAAGCAGGTCGCTCCCTGCAAAACGCCAGCTTGCATTCCCTCCAAAGATCCAAAACTCGAGTGGTCTTAGAACGGACGTGCTACAGCAATGGGCTTTCTCTCACGACCGTTCAGGCCGCATAAATCCATCTAAACAGGAGCCCCATTAAGAGAAAGCCAACAGGAACTTATATCAACTCGCTCTTTATTTCCTCTGCAGCTTACTGGCAGGCCTACTCGCCCAGAAAGAGTTTTTTGATAGTGTTCTATTGTTCACTTACAGCATGTATGAGGGAATCTACAGGTAAGTGATTAGATGTGTGTATACATCTAGGAATCACTGAGTAGGTTTTTAGATACTTGTATTGCTGTGTCAATTGATTCAAATATGATACTCTGTATTTTACAAAGAGTGATGGAAGATTTTACTAGTGTATGAAGAGGTGTATGTGATTGTCACATGAATGATGTCATCAGTGATGTCCTCAGTGATGTCATTTGAGATGTCATCAATGATGTCACTGACCATGTCATGAATGATGTAATATGTGACATCATCAGCAGTGAATTGCGGGTGTGTGAGATATAGTTAGTACAACTAACTATATCGGAGGAATTTCAATGGTTTAGTATGAGTGAAATGTCCAGCTAACTATAACACCCCTAAAACCTATTGTTTTTTCAGTGAATTTCTAAGGTTTTTTAAATGCTAATTCCTAACTATATCAGGCCTGAAACATATGTTTTTTTTCAGTGAATATATATATATACACATAAAAAATATATATATATATATATATATATACACACTCATTTTAGACTTCTCTACCCAGCAAAGACATACGCAACGTTTTGATTGATGGCACTGAGAATTTTGGCAGCGCCACCATGCACAGCGAAATAAATTATTTCTTGGAATTCTGTCTGATTTATTTCCGAAATGTCAACAGAATTAGCATGCCCTATTTTGAAAATATATAACTTTCCTTCAAAAACGCCGCCCTGGTTACCGGCCTAGAATGCACTCCTCGGGTGTTGTCTGCCTTTGATGAATCATCTCATCTCCTCTCATTCAGAAAGCTTTATCCAAGTGATCGCTCCGATGCTAACTTCCAGAAGCAGATAGGCTTTTCTATTCAGAATCTCTCTATCCACCCCTCAATCTTTTGTGCTTCAGGCAAGTGGTATCTTCCCTAGAGGCGTTTGAGCTCTCCTGCCGCAGAACGGCTTACATGCCGGATAAATACTCTGCAGCACTACTCCAGTGAAATGTAATAAAGTCTCAGCACCCCGGCTTTGTAAGGCTCGCCATCCAGCAAAACACATACAGTAGTGGCTTTCGGACAAGGCCCCTTGAAACACGTGTGGAGCAGAGACCATGAGAAAGCACCTGTTCCACAAATCCAATTCTCTAGAGATTTATGGACATCGACAGAAATCTGTGCTTCAAACCCTGGACAGAAAATTGGCGCCGTAGAAGCACGCTCACGTCACATCAATGGGTACATTCGATTTCACGCTTTACCACTCCAGACCTTATTGGTTCATAAGACTGCGTCACATATTGAAAAGCGAACGAATGGGTTAAGGGAGGACAGCCTAAGCTGTATTCTCTTCCTGGCAATTTCATAATGTGCCTCTTCAGTAAGTGCAATGTTGTTGTTGTTGCAGTTCTTTGGTTAATTTGTTGTATGAAACTAAGCCTGTCTGGAAAGGTGAATACATAATTTTATATCGTTTCTCCAAATTGTTTTTGATATCCGGAGAGGAGATTCATAAAACAGTTTCTGCTTATTCGTGCTTTATAAGGATGAACAATTTACCATCGACACAGATTTCAAATATCCTCGTCTTTGCAATCAGGAATCAAGATGAATTATGCTTGCTTGGTTGATAGAGCAGGTGTGTTGCCCCGTCTTGTTTTAATGCCTTATCCTATTACGTTCAATCCTTTGTGATTTTGAAGCATGCTCCATTGGAATAGTCTCTGACTAAGATATACGTGTGAGCTTCACTTTTCCAGTTATTTCCAAGATGTCCGACTTTATAAGTCCTCTGCCACAAAGAGCTCAGCACACCTGGCTCCATCCCAATGATGTTCCTCTTGTTTCCTGTTAGTCCAATATTTCCGTCTTCCATTTTTAATCCCAAGTCGGGGTACGACAGGATCAACCAGATCACAAGGGGCCGCCGAATGTTTAGTGGAAGCCGCTTATGCCTTGAATACATCCGACCACGTCTCCTACCCCACCTCTTTACTGGGGTAAGTCACAAGGCCCTATTCTCGAGGAAGTGGCGGAGAGAGGTTTTAGCCTTCTTGGCTTAACGCCTCTCTCCGCCACTTCAGAAACGCGAGGCTGCACCCTATTCTCAAGGATACGGTGCAGCCTCGCGGTTTTGCCCTGTGATGGTGCTAAGTTTCACAACTTGGCGCCAACGCAGGTATCCTTGCACAAGAGTGCAAGGGTGTCTGCAAGCAGGGAGGTTTGTTTATGTACAGGAAGGTGTTTCTTCCTGCATATAAACAAACCTTAAATGCCAGTTTGTAACTTACATGTGTGCTACTTCATGCAGCACACATGTAAGTTACAAAACGGCATTTAAAAAAAAGGTTTGTTTATGTACAGGAAGGGACACCTTCCTGTACATAAACAAACCATGGCCTTTTGCCTTTTGCATGTGTGCTGCACGTTACATTTCCCACGTAGAAGCACCTCAGATCCGAAATGCATATGGCTCTGTAGTTCAAAATGTATCGAACGTTCTTCATTGCAATCATTTTGTCATGATTTAGTGAAATCACCGCTTTGTGAATATGGTACCCTTTCATGTAGTTTTCTGCGTGTAAGGGGTGTTCAATGGGTGTTTCTGTGGGCCCTCCACCGCAACACCCAACGGACCCCGCTCCCCCAGCGCCTTGAGACCCCTCCGGGTGAGTAGCGCGCTATACAAATGTTATGATTGATTGATTGATTGATTGATTTTTGACACTGCCCCAGATTCACAAGGATGTGTAAATCTGAGGCAGCGCCAAAAGCTTGCAAAAACAGGCGGTAGATTGGCGCGAGCCACAGAAATACTTTTACTTCTCCTCGTTTTTTCTTCATGAGCAAATTGCCCTTAAAGATTGTTCATGTGCAGGAATGTGTCCCTTTCTGCACATAAACAATCATTCCCAGCAGCATAGAAACCATTGTGCCATAGGGCAAGGGTGCCAGTGTTACAGGAAATCATCCCTGCAACGAAGACACCATTGCACTATTGCACACATTTGTGTAGTGTCCTGGCACAAGGCAGCTATTTTCAGGAGCCTGCACAAGGGAGAACACAAGGGTGCGCTGTATTCTTGTGAATATGTCGCATACCTGCGTTTTTTAAATAATGCAGCGCAGCACTGCAAAATTTGCTGCAGCTCCATGCTGCACCATTTCCTTGTGAATATACCCCCAAGTTTTGCTCCTCAGTGAAAAGCAGTGCAAACAGAAGCACTGTTCAATTTCCAAGTAATGAAGTCTTGGGGTAATAATATTCACAAGGAAATGGCGCGGTACTGTGGTCACATTTTGGAGCGCCAAGCAAAAACGCAGGGATGAACAATCAAAATGCAATGAGTGTTGCAGTTGAACGCCCACAGCACCATCCACGGAATGCCCCTTTCACGCAGACAACTGCGTGAAAGGGTACCATATTTACAAAGCGGCATTAATCCACGCATCAGTAAATATGGTGCAGGGCATTGCGCTACCGGAACATCGAAAAAAGTGATGCTCTGATGGTGCATTCCCCTTGTAAATATGCCCCTTATTTTGCTGATTATAGTTAACCCATGTGCAATGCCAAACTGCTTTGTGCTGTGAAGGGTCAATAAATGAAAAGGGGGTGTATCTGGGCTGTGCCAGAGCCAAATCCCTTAGGTCAACTATCATGGCTTGTCCTAGCTGCGCACCACATGCTAATGGCAAGTGAAACTAGGCACAGATGAGGGGACAAGTGGTACCTATACCCTTCAAGTGTGCTTGACGTGAAGGGTGATGTGGCGTCCGTTCGGCAGCTTTTCTGCGTAGTGAATGGTATTAGAGGTTGTCCCTTGAGCCTCTTGTGTTACTAAGCTAAGGGCATCCCCAATTGCTCATCTTTAACCATGGCACAAATCCGTTTGTCGTGTCAAGCTAAGCAGCTATTTTCTGCACAAACATCTCTAATGATATCCTCAGCAAGTGACTCTCCGGAGAATGGATGCTGAGCAGGTCTGTATTGTCATTGTAATGCAGCGCTTCTCTACTCCACACCGCGCGCCATTGCCTGAAGGAGAGTACGTTTGGACCCTAATTTGCAGATCTGTTTTGTGTGCAAAATCCTCTCATGAGAATAGACAAATCAGTACATGCTCATACTTTTCTGATGTCGTCAGCCACTATCAGGGGTGGGGGAAGATAGGAGTTTCCCTGGAAGTGTGTGTGGTGGTGGTGGTGGGGGGGGGGGGTGCGTAAACAGTTTGAGAACAACAAAATCACAATTTTGTGGGAATTTAAAAATATTTGCATAGTTTTCCCTAATTGTGATTAACAAACGATTGCACAAAAGATATGTGATGCAGTTAGTCTACATATGTGCCAAATCTGAAGCCATATTTTCTGGTTGTTGGTGAGCAAGGGGAAAACTGCACAAGCAGAAAAAATGGGACATTAAATAGTCTTGAAAACACATTACTCTAAAACTCAGGCACACGTATTGCCCACTCTGCAGATACTTGCCTGGGTTACCGGAAACACGAATAACCCTGGAAATCTGCAAAGGTAATTAGGCCAGATTCAGAAAGATTTGGCTTTCATTTGCTCTTGAAGTACTACGGACTTACTCCTGAGTTCAAGGAGTAAACCTGTAGGGATATCTGAGTCACAAAACAGTTGAAAATTATGACAGATCATAGCAAATACACATTCTCAATGAGATATGTTGAAATGCCCCATTCCTTTCGCTGAGCATCGTAGGAGTGTGGGCGAATGGACGACACATTGGCTCTATGCCCAAATCCATCTTTAGGTAAATGATATTGAACGGCATTAGCACCAAGAAGCAGAAAAGGGTATCAAAATATATTGTTGCTGGAGGTACACTGTGATGTGTGGGTTAGGCATAGCAAGAAGTCGTTTGTGGGACTACATACATTTATACAATAAAAAAATCCAGAATTTAAACTCAAGCGTTCGAATTCCGAGGCACTTTTCATAATTACACAGCTATTCATCCCTGCTTCCATTTACAATGCAGCAAAATGATGTATGTCTATGGAAAGCAATTGTACTGACATTAGTCACCCTAGATGTCCAGACAAGAGTTGTCTTAATATTACAGGTTTACCGGCCTTCTAATGCCAATGCCAAACCACATGGTGAGGTATTTCACGAACACATACAGAGCAACATTCATAAGATAACATAATAGGTGTATTTGTTAAGTGCACAATTACCCGTAGGTGTTCTGGCGCTGAATAACAGATGTTTATTGTTACCCAACTCAATGGTACTTATTTTATCGGCCTCAGATGGATGAAAGGCTGAGTGGACCCGCTGGGATTAGAACCTGTGACCATGGGGTCGAACACAGGCCCCTGCAGTGGCTGTTGTAGTCAGGGCCGGACTGAGAACCAAAACCGGCCCTGGCAGAGTGCTCGGACGGCCCCCTGGGGGTGTGACAGAGCTCTTTGGCAGGGCCGGTTTTCGGCCGATGTTGTTACAGGGCCGCTTTTGCAGCTATGCTGCAAAAACGGCACTGTAACAGAAACGGCCTCCTGGGACCAAAACCGGCCCCCACCCTTGCGGCGCCCTGGGGGATTGCCCGGTGCCCGCAACGGCCAGTCCGGGCCTGGTTTTATTCCACTGAGCCACCAGACCTGGCTCAATCACGTAAAATACCAAGGCACTAGAAGATGATAAATGCCGGTCTTCTAAGGACATCAACAGAGGCATATGTCATGATTTACTAGGGCAGTGCCACTTGGATCCCTCATTTATTAGGTGATGCTTGTCATACAGGACCTGATACTTTTTTTTATTAATTTTTTAATTATTTTTACACATAAACACAATAAGATCGCAGTCATTGAACCAGAATATTATTGTAGTAAATATCATAATTTCCCTGTCATTCACCACATCTAGAGCGTGGTATCCCCCCCATCTGTCCCAAATTTTCTCGAGTTTGGGGGCCAGCCAGGGACTTGTATATCAGTCGATCATGTTGGGCTCACCACTTCAACCCCCCCCCCCCCCGCCACTCCCCCATTGAAAGAGGATTCAGTTACATCCAAATATGGGCAATATCCCGTTTAATAATGAGTGTTGCAACCCCAATAAAAACCCCAACAAAGCAACCTTTGGGGTAAGAGAAATCTGGTGGTCTTAAACCGCAGACAGTTCTCTACGAATCACCTGGCAGAAGGGAACCAGCCCCAGACAGTACAAAACTAAGGGAAAGAAATCTGAGTCTGGTAGGGAACACTTAGCATGGCCGGCCTGGGAAGTTCTGCTGGCCCGGCAGAGCCATAGGGGGGTCATGTATGTGACAAGTAAATTAAGGCATACAGAGATTGTGAGCTTACAAGGGGCCATTCTGGCCTCAACCACTCTGTGTCCTCCAGCTCTCTTACCCAGGCCTCCCACTTCCTTCGCAGCCTTAGGAGTAATTGGGGGCCTTAGTATTCAGAGAGCAGTAGATCAAGGAGATTGCCCCTATATGTAGCTTCTCCATCAACAATTAGGCCTAGAGGGGACTCAACTCTGGGATTTGAGGGGGCCATTAGCAAATAGGGAAGTCCACAGTTGCAGGAATTTATTAAATTCAGTATGTGATAGTTGCTACTGCTCCTGCATGTCACGTGGGCACCCGTCCAGATGTCCCCAAGATGAGTAATGGCTATCCTGTCCCACTGCACAAAGCGGTCTAGACCTGCAGAATGGTGAAGCCAAGTCCTGTGCCACAGCTGAGTATGTCAAGTGAGTCGGCAGTCCCATCCCACAAAACAGATTGCTGCCCTCCAGCACATCAACACAACAAGGGTGGATTCAGGGAGGGACCAGGGAATTAGGGCCCCATAAAGTAGGCCTGTCTACCTATTAAGGCCAAGAAAGTCCAGTTTCACCCGGTAAGCCGGGTTATCGCACCCCCCCCCCATTAAACCAGTCAATCACAACCAACTGAGAGGCCAAATAATAGCCATGTAGGTCTGCTATACCCATCCCTCCCTCATAGGGAAATCAGCTGCAGTTAACTAATGCCACATAGAGGTGGTCACCAGCCCATAGAAATGTATAGATCCTCGAGGCAAGGGCCTGAAACCACCTCCTGGGAATTAGATGGGGGAAGTTTAGCAAGACATACAGAAAATGAGGCAAGACCATAATTTTGAAAACAGCCACCTTCCTTAGGATATGCAATGGTAGATGGACCCACTTCCTCAGGTCCTCATTCAATCTATTGACAAGAGGAGTCAAATTAAGACTCCAGGTCAAGTCCAGTAGACATGAGACAAAAATGGCCAGATATTTGAAAGAGAGGTGGCACAAAGTGATCATGGACAGCCAGGCACAGATACTCACATTACCAGCAATGGCGACCAACAGGGACCTGGAATAGTTTACCTATAGTTGATGGCCTGTTAAAGTGCAGGATATTCAAAGAGTGGAGGCCTGAAGTCTGCAGTCATTAGGAACACCAAGATTTCACCTACATACAGCGCAATGTGCTCCTCCATTGTCAGCATCCCAGGACCACCCCGGGATGCGAGTGTCGCACTGAATGAGGCACACCAGTGGCTCAATCGCCAGAGCGAATAAAAGAGGGGAGAGAGGACAATATTGTTGAGTGCCCCTGCAAATAGGAAATGGGAGACAAGACCCAATTGACCCTGAGCTGTTAGGTTGGAATAGAGAAGACCAATAAGAGCACAAAGGTGGGCCTCCAACCCAGCTCTCTCTAGCACAGCACTTAAGAAGGACCAATCAGCCGTGTCAAAAGCCTTCTCAGAGCTGCTGAGTCAAGGAGGCGATGGGCCTCAGACGGGGCTACCTGGACTCTACGAATACAGTGCAGAATGCCGCAGGCTGGCATGAAGCCACATTGATCCAGTTAGATGAAAATGGGGAGGGGGCAGAACAGTCAATCTGCCAAAACTATGGCAACACCTTAACTTCAGAGTTAACAAGAGTGGTATCTGGTATGAGGAACATCTATCCCGTGGTTGGCCCGGTTTAGAGAGCACCACAATTGAGGCCATATCGAGTTCTGCAAGGAATGACCCCAAGCAGCCGCCTTCTTGTACAGCACCGATAGGTGAGGGAGTATGAAATTCTAGAATCTCCGCTAATATTCCATCGGGAACCCATTAGGGCCCGGAGCCTTCGCGAGTTGACATGTCCGAGAGTGCCTTCCTGAGCTCTTCCTATGTGGGCATTTAATCTAAGTCGCTAGTAGTAACGGGGGGATTGAGGGCAGCAGAATGTAGTGGAGCCAGGGACTTGATCTCGGAGGGGGCCGGGGAGTATTAATATACAAAGCACATAGAAACCTGCAAAAGCCTGTGCAAGGGCATTGACCTCCTCACAGAAGCGCACCAGCATCCGTAATCGAGGGCTTCATTTTGAGGTGACCTCTCCAGTGGCCAGCCAGTAGAGAAGCTTCCCTGAGTCATCCCCATGCTCATAGACCCTTTGCGTCAATGCCCTTCAACACTTACTAGCCTCCTCCAAGGAGATCTGACGCGGGTGAAATCGAGCCCAATTTGGAGCAAAAGGGGTTTGTGATCGGAAATCCCTCTAAGGGACGACCTAGCACTCCAAGAGTTGGAGAACATCCACCGTAAAGAACCAGACTAGGTCAATGCATGACAGTGTATTATGTGCCACCAACATGTGGGTGTAGCTGCTGTCACAGGGCTGCCACAATATCCAAGCTTCATACAGAATCAGGGAGTCTGCCCAAGTCGCAAGGTGACAGAACTGTGAGTGACAATCCGGCTTCGAGGGGCCAGAGACATCCAATGACAGCATTAAATTCACCGCCACCACTGTCACACCATGCAGAGAGGAACCTAGAGAGTGCATCGTGGTTTTTCAGCAGTTTTTTGCCGATATCATCCTTAGGGTCCACTTGGGAAGTGGACACTGCAAGTTGAAGATCCCTGTACAGCAAGATTGCCACCCCATGGGATTCCCAGTAAGACTCGCATGTTAAACCGTGCCATAGCCAAAGCAGCTAAGAAAGGAGGAATGTGAGCCAGGTAAGTGACTTTTTTGGAACATAGGAAGTGCCTTCTGGAATCGCTTAGCATATTGAACGATTGCGGTCTCTTAATACGATCCAATGAACCGTTCACATTCCAGGATATAGCTCAACCATCACCATGTAGGCTAAAGGACAATCTTGTCAGACCCAGGTACATATAGTCTGTTGGACCCAGTGAGGGCACAGGCACACCTGGGGTGGCAGTGTCGCCTTTATGGACAATGCATGCTGAAGAATGACTAAAAGTGTGCATGGACTGCACAGTCAAAAAACTCAAAACAAACATAACGTGCCATCCCTAACTTCCCTCACTCCATACTTCTACCCTGGAAGCATCTATTGCCCTAATTCTACACATAACAATGTCAAACATGGCCAATGATCAACAGCCCCTACAACCCCAGGAGCTCCCCTTATCATTCAGATGACAGGGCCTGACAACAACACTAATATATTTGCATAGCATTCCTACAAGGGTTAGCATGCAAAGGTGAAGAGTGCCTAGTGAGAATGTACAAACTGTTGGCACCGGGAGCGTTAAATTCATTCATGTCTCATAACAAATTATTAGTGCTTGAAAATGGCATATGCGACATTGTGTATGGACATGCAATGGATGCAAGCATAATTTAGGGCGGTGGAGACAGTCATGTAATGTTCTGTACAGTAACATTGGCAAATGCAACAAAAAAAATAAGTGCCATGTACAACACTTGGTGACACTTTGATATGAGTGCAAAAGTACCAAGTATATGCCTATCTCTGGATATATAGGCCATACAAAAATATCCCTCATAGGAAGCCATTGGTCAAAGCATATGTTTATAAATTATAGGGATCTTGGTTATCACTATCATGCTCTTTGTAATGAGTTCCACAGGATGTTGTCATTTAGGCTATACAGTTGGGTGGATAGGCGGTAAACCCAATGCTGCTCTTTTTCAAGGAGCTTGTTCTGTAGGTTGGTTGTACCTTTGTCCAGTTGTTCGATTATGATCTAACTCATGTCATTTGTGGTGTGGCCCACCTTAAGAAAGTGTTACGTCATTTTTGTGGTGCTACGCCGGCAGCGGATATTGCTTACATGCTCACAAATCCTGGTTTTTGTTTTGCGACTGGTCATCCCGATGTACCGTAGTCCGCATGGACAAGTGATGAGATACATCACATTGACTGAGTTGCAGTTAGTGTGTCTCCTGATTTGCCATGTCTTGCCTTCTTCTAGCTCCAAGGTGTTTGCGGGTTTTGCTAGGTGGCAGACACTGCAGGTGCCACAGGGAAAATAGTCAGTGGCCTTCACGAATCTTATTCCTGGCCTGTTTTTAAGCTTTTTTGTTATTCTTTCCGGGTAACCTCTGGTTTTCAATTTCTTAGTTAAAGCAGTGGGCTGTTCTTTGTAGTCACCGGTGTTGCTGCAAATTCGACTAGTCTCAAAAGTTGTCCCTATGGCAAGTTCTCTTGTAAGAGTCGAGGATGAAAGCTTTCAAAGCATAGGAGAGAATTCCTTGCTGTATGTTTGAAGTGTGTTTTTGTGGAGAGGCCGCCCCCTTCTGCTGTGATATCTAGATCAAGAAAGGTGATGCTTTCTCTACTTACACTGTGGGTAAACTCGAGGTTAGGGTCTTGTTCATTGATCCATGTGAGAAAATCTTGTAGTCTTGTTTTGGTGCTCTCCCATATAAGGATTACATTGACGATGTATCGCTTATAAAATGTGATACTTGTGTGAAATGGTGCAGCGGGGTTTAGGAGATTTTTTTTTTCAAAATTAGATACATAAAGACCCGCTGCACTGGGGGCGAATGTGCTGCCCATAACAGTACCATGTGTTTGTAGAAAGAGGTCTCCCTCGAGTTCAAAATAGTTCTCTGTCAGAGCAAGTTCGGCACATTGTAGTACAAATGCCTTTGCGGTCATTTAGTCCCAGGTGGTGGAGTCCAAAGCAGCACTTAATACTTGTAAAGTGTCGTCTTGTGGGAGGCAGGTATACAGTCTTTCAAAACTGACCAGCAAAGAAGTCATTGGGTTGAAGCACAGGGTATGTAGATGGCCAAGTAGGTCATTTGTATCTTTTAGATAGGCAGGTGTTGTTTGCACTAACGGTTGAAGATAAAAATCGGAGAAGCGTGAAAGAGGTTCAAGCAGTGAACTTATGCCCAACACGATGGGGTGCCCTGGTTGGAGTGATCTGTTCTTTTGAATTTTGGGGATGGTGTAGAAATATGGAATTTTATCCCCCCCAGAAATCAAGAACTTGGCTTCTTGATGACTGATGACTCCTTTTGTTTCTGCATCATCAACCAATGTTTGAATTCTTTTCCTTAAGTTCTCAGTGGGATCTTTGTCTAGTCCTTTGTAATTCTTGATGTCATCAGGTAATCTTGGGCATTAGGTTCGGTAGTCATCTTTGTCCTGTAAGACAATCCCCCCTCCCTTGTCCGAGGGTTTTAGTATGATCCGGTCATTGGTTTTGAGAGTGTGGAAAGCGGTATACTCAGCCCCACTGGTATTCCTAAACTGTGGTTCTTACTGGATCTTTTCTATCTCCTTGTAGATGGCCTGCTCAAAAGCGATGATCTTAATCAGTATGGTATGTAGAGGTGGTGTGGAAAGGTAGGGCCGGTATGGACAGATAACCTTTAAGTATTGCCTGGCGTTAGCCGCCTCTCATACCACTCGAGATTATCAAACAAAGAGGCAGGCGCTGGAGACTGGAAGGCAGGAAACAGGAGTTTATTCCGATGGAGCAGAACACGTCAAATCAGACAACAGGGTATCTTCTCGAGGTGCTCTAAACGCATCTCTGAGGCCTGACCTCTTATACACAGGTTTATTGTCTTTATTACAGTTTATTACATGTGCCACATTCCTGCAAACACTTTGAAGTATGGAAAGACATCCTCGGAATCCCTGCTTCGAGCCCGTTCCCACATACATTTACAGTAGAAAGCCCCAACCCGGTCACAGTAGGTGATGACTGTCGCGCAGCTGGACATTCCGCTGGTTCCCGGAATGTGTGCGGTTGATCGGATCTCATGGGGTGGGGGCTTTGATCAGTTGTAGATCCTTTGAAGAGAGAAGCTTCTTACTGTATGGGGGCAATAAACTGCATCCGCAGGGCCAGGTGGCAGCCTGGGAACGAGCAGGACAATCGGGCACTGAGGAAAGGGGGGTTCATCAAAGGATGTATGATCATGCGGGCACAGAGGAAAGGGGGGTTCATCAAAGTATGTTTGTCATGAAAGGGATGGAGGGAGGTGTTGGCTGGGTACGGGATGTGGTTCCGAGGCAGGGTTGCGCTGAAAGGGAGGTTTATGGCCCAAGCATGTGGGAGCGGGGGCTGTCAGCGTGCGGGGGATGCTTGCGAGGTTAGAGGGAGAGAGAGAGAGACGCGCTGGCTATCGGCAGTGGGCAGAGAGGCCATGGCATTCAAAATGGCTGCTACTTACGCGCACATATATGAGCCTGAAAAGGGACAAGATGGCGCCGATAATGTTGATGTCGCAAACTAGATTTCAACAGTCCTCCCTTTTCAACATATCTAGCCAGCTTGTCAATCTATGTCTATCCCCATTATATTACGGACTTCGACCTCGTACATGGCTCTTATGCGTTCGGCTTCAAAGTCCAGAGTCTTAGGGCAGATACAGTTTGCACAAAGTGAGCACAGAGGCGGCAAGCATTGAATACCCAGGCAGAACCCACACATTACGACAATCGGTATCAATACGATCATAAACAACCTCCACCCCCAGTTCTTTACTGTACTCCAGAACCAACTCCCAAGCGACCATTCTTCTTGTTCCTGGTGAACCTCTGAGGAAAGTCTGTGGAGGTGTTCAATGGCTTTGTACACTGAGGGTGAATTGTCCCGTATGTAGGTGCAACAGCTGGACCCAATGATACGGCATGCTCCTCCGCGATCTGCTAGAACCACATCTAGAACAAGGCGGTTCTGAAGAGCCACCAGGTGGACCGCCTGAAGCTCGGCTGTATTGTTTGTGAGGATGCCAGCTGTAATGTTCATTGTCGTTTCAACTGCCTGGGTCAAATGTCGGATGGCACGGCTGTTCACCATCGCACCCCAGAGTGGAACAAGTCCCTTCAAAGCGTCCAGGAACTGTGCTCCGGTGGAGTCGGCTTGCTCAATGTCTTTTGCTCGTTTTTGTTGGTGATGGTTTGCTGGAGCCACATAGGTCGGAGGAAGGATGAAGGCAATGTTGCAGGTACCCCCCCAGCCTTTGGGGAGCCAGGTGTAGGATTTCGTACCACAAACAAAGTACATGTTCGGAGACGTGACAAAAGAGGGTGGATCAGTTGAGTCCAAAGTTCTGGTGATGCGGCAAGCTCTGTGGCCTACCAGCTGTGTCCCAAGGCCTTCAATGCATACAAGGCCCGAGACATTGACGACAGATAGGGCCACAGTCAGGGTGGCAGCTGTTCATTTCCGGAGGTAGGAGAAGGTGGGTCTGGCTGGGTTGTTGAACACCTGCATCTCAATCCGTTCTTCGGCAGGGATGTCCATATGAATAGAGTCGTTGGATGTCAGAGGGCAAAAGGGGGCAGCAGTTCTTCCTGTTTTGTTCTGCCAGACCCCATGATAAAAGTGTGCCATAGTTCTGCTGGAAGTGGCATTATCTCTGTAACTCTCTTGCAGGAGAATCAGCCAAGCGAGGCAGGAACCATGAACAGAGAAAGGTGAAGGAATGAAGGGGATGGAATGTCCGGTGGCGTGGGGTAACAACCCACAGATCCAGCAGTTTGTGGCATTGGCGGCAAGGTTGTGTTGGTGCAGCAACTGCACGAAGGAGTTGTTCCAAAACTCCTTACGTCTTTCTCGGAGTTGTGGTGAAAGAGAGACCAGGTAGTGTTCTTTCATTGTGGTAGGCTGTGCAGTGGTTAGAAATGTCTTATGAGCTGGTGCGCTCTCTTCCACGATCCAGAGGGTGGTCATGAGGAGGAGGCAAAAGAGAAGGGCGATAAAGAGTGCAATAGTCTTTGAGCTGTGTATTTTGTCAGTCTTTCGGTTTCTGTAGTGGGTCTTTGGATGTCCGGTTGCTTCCATCATCTTCGTGTCGGGGGCTTCCATCATCTTCATATCGGGCGCTTCCATCACCTTCAAGGGGCTCGGTAGCGCGCAGAACCACGAACTTCGTTTGGCTTCTCTCTTGGCAGCCTTGGTAGTGTTAGGCGACCGCTCTGAGAATTGTAACTTAGTCAGTGGTCTGCTTAGCCGAAGCTCCCTCCTTTTGTCGCAGGTTATACCCTTCTCTGGATGGCACAGTGGGATCGGGGAATTCTGCCAGTTCAAGTGTCTCTTTATCAGGGTAACAGCTCAGGGATGGTCGGTCTTTATTCAGGAGCTCTTCTTGGGTGGCCACATCTTTGGTCGTCGTCAGGGTTGAGGAGATCTTTTTGCAGTGGTGCGCATGTAGCCAATTCCGCTTCCCTTCCACTCGAAGAGCTGTTCGGGTGGTGATCAAAACTTGCCAGGGGCCCGTCCACCGAGGTTCCAGACTCTTTGCACGCTGGAAGTTCCTGACTAATACATAGTCTCCGGGTTGGATGTCGTGTCCGGGGCCCCTGGAAGCATCAGGAATGGCATGCAGCACCTGTTGATGGATAACAGACTGTGTCTTAGTCAGATTGTACAAATAGTCAGACATTAGGACGTCCGGGACGTCGTGAATGGATGTCGGTTTCGGTGCGGACCAAATGCTCATTGGTCGGCCGAAAACCACTTCGTAAGGGGTCAAATGGTGTTTGGTGGGGGTGGAACGCATTGATAGCAATGCCAGTGGGAGGGCGTCTGGCCATTTCAGTCCCGTGGTAGCCACTATCTTAGCTAGTTTGAGCTGCAGTGTGGCATTATGTCGCTCAATTAGTCCAGCAGATTGGGGGTGGAAGACTGCATGAAATTTTTGTTTTACACCCAACCCTTTCAAGATGAGTTGGATAACTTTGGCTACGAAGTGGGGGCCATTTTCGCTCCACAAAATTCGACAAAGGCCGTAGCGAGGGAAGAATTCTTTCAATAGTACCTTTGCAGTGTCAATGGCAGTGTTGTCGCGAGTTGGATAGGCTTCCACCCACTTGCTAAATGCGCACACGACAACAAGTACATATTTCAGGCCTTGGGATCTTTCTAGTTGGATGTAGTCCATCTGTAGGACTTCAAATGGGTGATTGGGAACCCCAAACCCTCCCCGGGGTAATACAGTTCCTTTCCCAGGGTTGTGTTGCAGGCATATCAAACATTGTTGGACCAGGCGTTTAGCAGAGTCTGTGATCTTGTCATTGTGGCAAACTTGGGAGACAAGTTCAGCCATAGGGGCAGATCCTATGTGTGCAGGAGAGTGTGCCATGGTCAGTATGGGGATCAGGTACGAATTGGGTAGCAACCATTTGTTCGTATCTTTTGTCCGCCAGCAGCCTTCATTGTCTTTCTATCCCACCCGTGCCCATTCTGTCAATTCGTGTGGTGAGCTGGCCAACTGGATGTCCCTAATAGTTTGCCTAGCGTCCGTCCATTTTTTTGCTTATCAACTGGTCACATACATGCGCGTCGTTGTCCTATTCTCGGCTGTGGTCCGGGCAGTGATGTCGGCCAGTGCATTCCCCTGCCCAATGATGTCCGTCACCTTTTTGTGTGCCTGGCATTTGATTACTGCAAGTTGCTTGGGAAGGAGGCCCGCTTCAGTCAGGGCGGAGACTAGATCTCCGTGTAAGATGGGTGTGCCGTGTGAGGTCAGGAATCCCCTCTCCTTCCATAGGAGCCCAAAATGATGAACCACCCCGAAGGCATACTGGCTGTCGGTATAAATGTTTGCTGTCGTCCCTGCTGCTAGGATACATGCTCGTGTGAGGGCAATCAGTTCTGCTGCCTGTGCAGATCGTTGTGTGATGCGGGCTGTCTCTACTACAGTTCGGGCTGTGGTAACTGCATAAGCAGCTGAGGTGGTGCCGTCGGGGAGCTTGATGCAAGAGCCGTCTACCCACAGCTCTCCGTCAGGGTCTGGGAAGGCAGTGTCTCGAAGGTCAACCCTACTCCTAGTCTGTTCATCCGTGAGGGTCACACAGTCATGTATAGGGGACACATTCGGGTCGTTCTCAGGTAGGGGCAACAAAGTGGCCGGATTCAGCGTAGTGCATCTTTTCAGTGTGATGTGGGGTGTAAGCAGAGTCAGTTCGTACCCAGTCAGTCATGCACTAGTCAGATGCTGCGTCTTAGTCTGGTTCAGGAGGGTGTCAACCGCATGGGGCACTAACACCGTGAGGAGGTTCGAGAGCACGATCCCCTCACTTTGTCGGATAGAGATAGCAGCGGCAGCTACAGCTCGAAGGCAGACAGGCAAAGCTCTGGCTACGGGGTCAAGAGTGGCAGAGAAGTAAGCACATGGGCGTTACTTGGGGCCGATGGACTGAGTCACGACAGACAAAGCGAATCCCTCCCTTTCGTGAGTGTAGAGGGAGAAGGGTTTTGTGTAATCAGGGGTTCCTAGGACGGGGGCTGAGCAGAGGGTATCTCGTAGTTCTTTGAAGGAGGATTGGCATTCAGGGGTCCAAGGGAGCAGGAAGGGGACATCTTTAGCCAGCAGGGAAAGCAGTGGGTTCACAATGAGGCTGAAATTTGGCAACCACTGTCGGCAGAAGGAGGTGAGGCCTAGCAGGGAGCGGACTTGTTTCTGGGTTTTAGGGACAGGAGTTTCTAGAATGGTCTGAATTCGATCGGGCGTAAGCTTTCTCCCGTCTTTGGACAAGAGGTGGCCTAGATAGGTAACCTGGGGTTGGCAGAATTACAACTTCTTCTTGGAGACCTTGTGGCCATTTTCCGCAAGGAAGTGCAGGAGTTGGATGGTGGCTGTGACTGCAAGTGGAGTGGTGTCGGTCGCCAAAAGGATATCATCGACGTACTTTATCAACACCACTCCATCTGGTAACTGGACTGTGTCCAGTTGTCTCTTGAGGGCCTGGCTATAGATGCTGGGACTTTCGGTGTAGCCTTGGGGTGCTCCACAAAATCTATATGAGCCGGCTTTTAGGGTGAAGCCGAAGAGGTATCGGCTGTCTGGGTGGATGGGGATGGAGAAGAAAGGGTTCTTGAGATCAATGAAAGTGAAGGTGGTGGCAGTGGAAGGAATCAGGGTCAGAATAGTGGTGATATCTGAGACTACAGGGTACTGAGGTACAACCACTTTGTTGACCTCTCGTAGGTCGATGATGAAGCGGTACACTTTCTCATCTCCCTCACCTTGCTTCTTTATAATGGGTAGGATAGGGCTGTTGCAAACATTGCTAACTACTTCCTCTACCTCTCCTGCATCTATCAGGGACTGGATAATCTTTGCCAATGCCTTCTCGCCCTCGGGCGATATCCGATATTGTGGAAGTTTTGGGAGTATTGCGTCTTGTCGAACAGTTATGTGCACTGCATCGATCATCATGCGTCCTACGTCCGAGTCAGTCTTGGCCCACAGATATGTGGGTAGAGTGTCAAGAAGGGACAAGTCAGCATCAGTGATGGAAAACATGCGTCGGGTGGGACAAAGTCTGAGCAGGGTCGGGTTTTCGTACAAAAAGACTCGAACTCCGTCTTGCGAACACCTAATAGTAGCCCGGAAATACTTCAGTAAGTCAAGTCCCATAATGGCATCAGGGATGTTGGATGAAAGCAAAAACGTTGTGTCAGTGGTGTTATTTTCTAGGTCAAAGGAGATCGGTGTAGACAAGGGATTAGTGGAGGGCGTTCCATCGAAACCTAACAATGTTACAAGTGAGCCAGACAAGGGTGCCCTTGGAATCAGTTGTTTAGATAACGCACTACGTGTTGCGCCAGTGTCTACCAGAAATGGAGACTTCGTACCCAGGACCTTAGCGGTGACATAAGGACCTTGCTGGTCAACATAGAGCTCGACTGGATCCCTCCCTTGCCCTTGGCAGTCCTATGCGAAGTCGTGAGTGTCGTCGCAGTCAGACTGCTGGTACTGGTTCTGTCGGGGACGGTCAAAGGTGTTCGGTCTGCCTGGCCCGTCGTTGTTGGCGTAGTTCGTGGACCCTCGTCCCTGTCCTCTATTTCTAGGCCCACCCGCTACATCTCTTGTGTCCCTATTCTTATTAATTTCTAACAGGACCGGACACTGGGATTTCCAATGGCCAAATCCCTTTCAAAATGCTCACTGGTTCTCGTCAATGTCCTTACGTCCAACATAGGGTGCGGGTGTACGGTCTTTAGGGGGTGGGTTTCTAGGAGCATTCGATTGGTAATTTCCCTTGTACTGCTCTCTTCCTATAGTCACCCCCTGCAACTGCGCAATCATCACCCTTTCCTTCAGGTCCTTTTTCTTTTTCTCTGTCGCCCTATCATTCTCGTTCTTCTGATGCTCGTAGTACTGGGCCATCTGAAGGATAGCCGCAGGCTTGGAGGCCGCCCAACTACTTTCGCTAGCATGTAGTTTCTGAGAGACCTCCTGTGACAGACCTTTAACATAGTTCTGAACAAACAGATGATGTCCGGTTGCAGTGGTCGTGTCCTGGCCGCTGTAATCGGAAAACACAGTTTCAAACCGGGAGAAGTATTCTGATACGTCTTCCTGGGGTTTCTGGCGGCAGGCCATTACTATCGACCAGTCCACCTTCTTTTCTGGGATCATTGTTTTCAGTTTCTGCACGATCTTGTCTGGGAGTTCTAAAATGGATTTCAAAGGTTTCTGTCCAGGCTCTCGTTGTCTATGCCATTGAGTTGTGACCAGGTATATCCGAACAGCTCAAGGTGATCGACTTTCCGGATTTGCTTCCACACATCAGCTGGCAGACATAACCCGAAAAACAAATCGATGTCAGCTAGGGTCATAATCGTTGAACCTAGGGCTGTACCTAATTCAGTGTAAAAGGCAGTGGGGTTTTTCCGTAAATCAGGCAGTGATTTTCGGAACGTCAGGATATCTTGTCGATCCCATGGTTGGTAGACCCAGTTATATACTACCCTCCCTTTCGCATCTTGATGGTTAAGGTCATCATGCGTTCCCTGTCCTCGTGGTGGAACCCAGTAAGGAGCGGCCTCCCTTATAGGCATCATTGTATTAGTTTGTTCTATTCGAGGTTCGGTCGCTACAGGAGTCGTGGTTTTAGCTTCCATCCTCTGTTCAGTGAGGTGGCGGAAAACTTCAAGCGTACGCGTGAAGATGTCCCTCAGGTCACACTCACCCTCATCCCCAATGTCAACTTTTCTATATAGAGCCGTTAGGCCCTCGGGACCTTTGTCTCGGTATCGGTCCTCATAAGCATTGAGGGTGTGGTAACAAAATCGCACGACAAAGTGTCGTCTGTTGCTATCGGCATATGAATTGTACATATCCATTACGTACTCCTCGCTCTCTTTTCGTTCCACCAGTGTCTTTACTACCTTAGCGATCTCTGCTCGCTCATCCTTGCTCAACCTGTTCATCCTAGTGGAATCTTTCTTCTGGGTCTCAGGGTTGTCTAAAGCTGCTGATTGCACTGCGCTGAGTATGAGGGGTTCGGCCGGTGCAGAGGACATGAGGACCGAGGCCCTGGCACTATTCTCATCTGTGCTTGGGGGCTGCGGGTGCTGTGCTAAGGGTTAGGAAGGGGCATATGGAGGGGGCATGTAGATGATTGGAGGACCTAGTAATAGATCATCGTTCGCTCGCTGTTTCGAGGGTAACTCGGGGTAGAGCGTAGAGGGTGTTCTAACGGGACACTGGCTCGATGTTTCGGACTCTTGCTTCTGCTTGGCTTCCTCTCTCTCCTTTATCTCTTCCTCTAACTTTCTGGCAGCTAGGTGAGCTGCTTTTCGTAGCTCTTTCTCTAATCTGACTTCGTTTCTCTTTTTTCGTTGTTCTGCTTCTTTGCGCCACATGCCGAGACTATCAAGCATAGTGGGCGTTGTCTTATTGTTTCGAAGGGCTGTTTCCAGCACGTTTATCTTATCTTCGTCGAAGGATCCTATCAGTGGCCTCTGACTTTCCTGATCCTTTTTCGTATATTTGTGCCATAGCTTGCTATAGGCTATAGCGACTAGTCCATGCTTCATTAACATGTCCTTATTAGGGGTGCCTTCCAGTGGAGCTGGATGGTTCATCTCTAATAAGCGGTCCGGGCTGAACCAACTACCAATCAGTGGGGAGAAGATAGGCATGACAGATTACAACGGGGGACAAAGGTCCGCACTACCTATCCTTCACTACTTGCAAAGACTAGACAGAATATTTCTATTCTGCGTTATTTGCAAACAGAGAATATCTCAAAAGAACCAACTTCGAACAGTCAATGTTCGGACAATCAATCAATCAGTGGGGAGAAAAATAGGCACGACAGATTACAACGGGGGACAAAGGTCCGCGTTACCTACCCTTCACTATCTGCAAAGGAAGAGAGAATATTTCTATTCTTCCCCATTTGCAGGCAGAGAATATCTCAAAAAACAATCAATAAGCAATACTAGAATTTTTTTCAAACAATCAAACAATCGTTTCTCAATTTGTCGTGCTACACGACCTTACCTGGACCGCATGGACAGTTTCTCGTCTTCCGCTTCCAGCGCCCGATCGTTCTCTTATTCTCCGTAACTGTCGCGGCACTCCTGATGGTTTCCCGTTTGCAGGCAACAGGAGTTTATTCCGACGGAGCAGAACACGTCAAATCAGACAACAGGGTATCTTCTTGAGGTGCTCTAAACGCATCTCTGAGGCCTGGCCTCTTATACACAGGTTTATGGTCTTTATTACAGTTTATTACATGTGGCACATTCCTCCAAACACTTTGAAGTATGGAAAGACATCCTCGGAATCCCCGCTTCGAGCCCGTTCCCACATACATTTACAGTAGAAGTCCCCACCCCGGTCACAGTCGGTGTTGACTGTCGCGCAGCTGGACATTCCGCCGGTTCCCGGAATGTGTGCGGTTGATCGGATCTCATGGGGTGGGGGCTTTGATCAGTTGTAGATCCTTTGAAGAGAGAAGCTTCTTACAGTATGGGGGCAATAAACTGCATCCGCAGGGCCAGGTGGCGGCCTGGGAACGAGCAGGACAATCGGGCACAGAGGAAAGGGGGGGTTCATCAAAGGATGTATGATCATGCGGGCACAGAGGAAAGGGGGGTTCATCAAAGGATTTATGATCATGAAAGGGATGGAGGGAGGTGTTGGCTGGGTACGGGATGTGGTTCCGAGGCAGGGTTGCGCTGAAAGGGAGGTTTATGGTCCAAGCATGTGGGAGCGGTGGCTGTCAGCGTGCGGGGGATGCTTGCGAGGTTAGAGGGAGAGAGAGAGAGACGCGCTGGCTATCGGCAGTGGGCAGAGAGGCCATGGCATTCAAAATGGCTGCTACTTATGCGCACATATATGAGCCTGAAAAGGGACAAGATGGCGCCGATAATGTTGATGTCGCAAACTAGATTTCAACAGTGGATTGAAAGTGGATTTTAGCTTCAAATTTGTGTCACCCATTTGTCCACTTGATTCTTGTGGCAGCTGTTTTTCAAAAAAGGCTTTGAGTTTAAGTTTGCGAAAAAAATTCAGCCAACTCACAGTGTAATTTGAATTTGTCTAGAATTGCAGTAGGGGCGAAACCTAGCCCTTTATTAAGGACTGTCTCTTCCGTCTTGGTCAGAATATGTGTTGACAAGTTGGTGACTAGAGCCTGTGTGTGCTAGGTCCTGCTTGTTGCTCTTCGGATTTGCTGCAGGTATGAACTTTCCTGTACATCAAATACTATTACAGAGGGTGAGATGGTGTTACTCCTATACAACCAGCTAGATCCTACAATACCAGTCCCCTATTGGACAATATCAGTGCACTCATCTCTAGCTCTATGGACCAATGGGCATTCTCACTTCTCAGGCAGCCATATGCTCTGGTTGTCAAAGGAAAGAACTTTGCATAGAAAGACATCATGCGGAGCAATGTTTACTGTAAAAGCTTTATGGAGTTTTCGGGCCTGATGTTTGATTTTTGTTATATTTATATGTACCTCACTTTCTCGAGTGCTCGAGAGCAAGCAGAGATGATCTGAAGAGCTAAGGTCAATAAGGAGTCCTAATCTGATTGGCCACGCTGGTTACACACTGAAAGCGATAGTATTGCAGATAATTAGTCAACTGGTAGTCTGATGATTTGACAACAGCCGATTCAAAATATTTTTTCATTAGGCATGATACTTTTCAATTTTTACTAAGTCCATCTCCTTGTTCAAATGTTTCAAGAAGTTGATCTTTAAAAGTAAAGGCTTCTGGAATCGCTGATAACATTTCTCCTAAGCTCAGCACTCAAAGAAGGATAACATCTCGTGTTAGGAAAGCACTTAGCAAATTTCAAGATCATGACATGTATTCATGAATCTGAGTAATTCTCGTAAAATGTATTAAATATTCCACAATGGTGTAGGTGCTGTTGTATGATTATTTGTAATTACATATTGCGTTTATTGTCTCTATTTATGTGCTGTTTCAACTGTGAGTTCCACGTTCAGGATTGGGTTTCTGTGAGTTCGGGGGCTACAGGCGCGGCAGGTCCTGGTAGACTCCGGGCCTTTAGTCGAAGTCTGGTCATGGGCATTTTGTCCAGGAATTAAATCAGCTTCTAACCTACTCTCTTCTTGGATCCTTATTCCACAGTAAGTCTGACAAGCAAAGGTTCATGGTTGTATGACTTATTATTGAGGTTGCTATTGCACTCAATCGACCACTTCGACCACATCTATTAGGTCCCCTACCACTGCATCGTCAAGGGAAGGATAATAGGGAGTTTTCCCAGGGGCGTTTCCTCTGCAATGGCGGAGGAGTGTTTCCCCAGTGGCTCAGAGCCAGCACATGAAAAAGAAAAGGATTTACTTTCATTATTTTATTTTTCAGTTGCTGGCTGAGCCAGCACGCAGTAGTCATGGGCAGGGCCGGGGCCATGGGGAGGAGGAGTGCTTGTACACTTCTAAGTGAGCCTCTGTGTTTAGCTGGCTGTATCAGACTGGTCAAACACACATGCGCACTTAGGGTCTCTAACCCGGATCTATTGTAGAGCCGGGCTAGAGAAACAGCACAGACTACCTGTCCTCTTGAGTGCCTTTTCAGCCTGCTCAGGCCAATACCCTCGCTGCTCTTATAGTATGAGAGCAGCGCAGGGATTTCACAGGGAGTCCGTGGCATAGTCCCAGTGTCTTGCTGGGACAAGGGAGAACCAACACTGAGGAGCTACGCGGGGGCAGCTGGCAACTGCAGGCAAGTTTGACCTTTCAAAATGTTTTAATAGTATTAAACTCCCTCCCCCATTGCTCCCCCTCCTGCGCTCCTCCCCACTCAATCCCACCCCACTCCTCACCTCCAGCCCCACTACTTCTTGGGCCTCATTTATGAGGCCGTGCGTCACTTTTACGCCGCCGGTGCGTCACTTTTTGTGACGCATCAGGGGCCTTATTTGTGAAGGCCTTGCGTCTGTTTTGCGCCGCTGGTGCGTCACTTTTTGTGACGCACCAGCGGTGTAAAAAATGCGCCTTGTTGCGCCATATTTACAAAGTGACGCATCTAGGTAGATGCGTCACTTTGTAAACCCCTGCGCCACATTATACCTGCGCCAGGTATAATGTATGCAAGGGGGGGCATATTGACGCAAGGAAGGGTCGTAGAAGTGACGCATTGAAATCTATGAGATTTCACTGCGTCACTTTTAGGACGCTGTTGCGTCAAAATCTTGCGCCTGCCTCACAGCAGGCGTAAGACTGACGCAGGCTCTTTCACATGGGGCTTGCCCCATGTGAAAGGATGCATTGCTGGAGTTGCGTCACTTTTGTGACACACACCAGCAATGCGTCACTTTTGCGCTTACAGATACGTCAGAAATACTGGCGTATCTGCAACTCCTTGCGACATGATGTGTCATTCTGTAAATATGACGCATCAGGAATGTCGCAAGGACTGCGCACTGCGCACTGAGAAGTGTCGCACCGCTGCTTTCACGCAGCGATGCGTCATTTCTCATAAATGAGGCCCCTTGTTTCTGGCAGCTGCCAATGAGTTTTTCATCAAAATTGAAATGACCCGAACAGAGCAAAAATTATATTTCGAGCAGTTAATCGATGGAAAATTGACCGGCATTGGTGCAATTCATGGAATCCCACAGCAGAGCAATTTCCACATTAGCACAACAAACATGACTTAATACCAGGGTCAGAGTTATAGATTTAAATCACCATGCAAGCCGCATCTTCTATTGTGATGTAAGGCAGAAAAGTTGTTTTCTGAACCATTTCATCACAGTTGGCTTTCCATTTGAACCTACGTAATTCACCTTCACTATACGACTTTGTTGTGCTTCTTGATAACTAACTTGCGAGTGAAAGTATTAAATATTAAGTGCGTGTGAGCCAGTGAGCTGTGGGAGAGGAACCGCATGTTCAAATGCATTTGATTGGTAGCCCCCGTGAGCCTTCTCACTATGGATGCTCCTAAAATCTATTTTGTGGACTTCCACTGGAACAGTAACTACCTCTGCTCGCGACGTTCAGCAAGCAGACTGGGAGAATGTTTAATGCCTCTCACACCTAATGGGACCGAGCTGGGTCTGTAAACACATATACAAACTCAGCTAATTGCTTCTCATTAACCGCGGCTAATAAACTGTTTCGTGGTTCACAAATATTGAACCTATGCAGATAATACTGCATCTGCCTACAGCACCACGGGGAATAGCTGTTGGCCTAATGTGCACATCATTCTGAGGGATCAGAAAGCAAATAAGCTGAGCAGGCCACAATCAGATTTTAGACGCAGAATTAGCATGCGTGGCTAATGAAGGCCCGGGGTATCAGTCAACATAGGCGGCGCGGGGACTCATTTATCAAGTGCTCGTAAGACCTGCAAAATCTCAGTTCGCCGGAAATTCACTCCGACCGGGGACTTGCTGTGAAAACGTCAGCTGGGTATTTATCAAATCCCCTTTGCTCTGACTTTTTCTGGGCAAAGTCATAGCAAGGGCAATTATGTGACTTCTTAATGCAAATTAGCCTTTGGGACCAATTTGCATGATTTATCATTTCATTATTCGCATATTTCATTAGAGAGTTGATGAGACCAGGTACGAGGCGTCGCTCCGCAGGTATTCCGACGGATCTGTAGAAATCAGCTGCTGTTAAAGGGAATATAGTAATAACAAGAGAGATTAATAATATTTTTTTCTCACACTTTTTACAGAAAGCGCAAGAGAAGAAGCATACAAGAGATATTCTTCTTTAGTGGAAAGAGATACAGTCAGATACTTATTTTTTAAAGGAAAAACTTGTTACTCTGTCATTGCTTTTTCTTTTTGTAGCTGCTCTGGGTCGCAGCGTATGGACTGAGAGATCAAGTGTGGGATGGGAAGGGCATGTATAAACTCAAGTATGTTCCTATCATGTTATGGGAAATCTATAATTTATTTCCGAGGACAGTCATTTAAAAAGTAAAGGCAGCGTCATTAGCTATATCTATTGCTACTGCTTCTCAGCAGCTCAGAGCTGCTCACAGCAACATGGTGTCTAGCACCATTCGGCAACCACCCATACCATTCTTTTCTCCGAGCCCCTAGTCCATCAACACAAAGCTGGGATAAATGTTTCCCACCCGACCGGCCCACCCGTACACTAAACCCCCTTCATACCCCATCACATTGCCCCAGCTGCTAATATTCCACTCACCTTCTGATGTTTCTGAGAAGGTGCATCATACCTACTGGCCTTTTCATGCACCAGGTTGTTCAGCTCAGGCACTTTCGGGAATAGAAATTGGTGGATGGGATAGATAAACAGAACATTTGAATACTCATCATGTAGTTGTAAAATTCTGACTCCTACAAATCAGCCTGATATAGGCGCTAAAAGGGAACTTTTAGAGGGGGCATCCTCTACTCATTATAGCCTTATAGCCTGCAGTAGCGGGCTATACCGGCTATTAAAGGCCCGCTGCAGCGTTAAAGGCCCAAGCCGAAGGCGAGGGAATTTAACAAAGCAGAGGGACTTGAAACGCCAGTATAGCCCTGCTATGAAGGGCTATAAGGTTATTAGAACATTCTGCCACTAAAGGGCAGAATGTTCTAACAAATAAAACAAGGCCTTCAGGGACCGCAAGGGGATTGAAATCCCTTCAGACTCTCTGAAGCCTTTGTTCACAGCCAGAGCTGTAAACAAAGAAACATTGGAATGTTGGCTTATACCATCCCTTATAAGCTGGAGCACTCCATTGTTTGGAGCTACCAACATTCCAATGTTGTAATATATCATAAAAGTCCTTGTCTAATTGATTGGATAGTTAGGTTGTAGTTGCACCTTTATGTTTTTTAAGAGGCCTACCAGTGGTGCATGTTTATTAAAGAATACTTTGGTGAATGCTCTCCTCACCTAGACTTAGTGAAAGAAGACACCTCAAGGAAGCAACCTGAGGTTGATAGAGCGCAGGTTTACCTGCCCAGAATTTTACCATACTCACCTGGGCCCATAAAAACATACACACTTTGAACAGGTAAACCTATGCTATACCAGTGATTTTAATTAACCTTTTGGGACTTATACCATTTGACTTACCAATCCTTGTCACTGGTACCTAGAGTCCTAAGGGATCAAGGGAGTTAGCATAATAGGTAGAAAACAATCATTTGCACTCATAAAATAACCCCAGACTCGGGAAAGATTTAAACGCTTTATCTAAATAATTTCTTTAAATGTCAGAGTCCATCCTAAATCAGTCAGAACTTGATCAATTAGAGAGAATAGAATCAATGTAAAATGATGCAGAAATATTGAAAGACTTTTGTTGAGCATTGAAACATAGGAAGGGTAAGAAAAGGGAAATAGCACAATAACATAACTCGCTCAGCCATATATTTACCTAGAATGGTGTGAAGACCAACCCTGGCCACGGGCTGGGACAAAGGACAGGACCCCGAAGGTGCAGGTGCCAACAGGATAGAACAGGTGCAGACCAGAATAAGGATAAGTACGGACCAAATTGGATCAGGACAGGACTACCGCAGGTCAGAACCGGCACCCACAGCTAAAGTGCAATGCCAGCGTCACACCCCTCTCTGCAGCTAACAGTCAGACCCCGATTGGGTTAGCGAATCTTCTCCCTCAGGAACTCCAATTGGGTTATCGATCTCCTTCCCAGAACCCCGATTGGGTTTTCAAATCTTCTGACAGAGTGCTCCCCCAGCACCTCTGCTCTCGATTGCCTATTGAGTGTGTTGGGTCAGTGACTGGTCTGCTATTTGTATAAGTCTGACAATCTAACTAGCTAAGCCTACCTTAGTTATACCATTTTCCAGGGCAGTGTACCACCCCCCCCCCCATGTTGCAAATGTGTGAATTCCCTCAATTTGATTGATCATCACACCATGCCAGTTATGAGGTCATGCTCTTTAATATTCAGATTTATGTTCCCGCCCAATATTTTATTTTCCCATGCACTTTTATTCCACCGGCAGTGAATGTATCAATAAGAACTACAATGTAACATAACAGTTTGGTTGAGCTTCCTCTCCAAGGGTGAAGAGGTAAGGTTCCCAAGAACATCTTCTAGCAAGTCGGGACTTGGCCGGGTTTCAATGTCATGGCTTCTGGACTCTTCAGCTCTTCTGCGCAGTCGCAGGATTGCAAGATGGAGTGCAGCAAAATTGCATCAGGCCCAAAGTACGATACATGCAAAGGAGAAAAGAAACAGTTTGAGAACAAGAAATAAATGAATGCACTGTATACCACTTATCTCTACTCTATTCCCATTACTTTATTTTAACTAAAGCATTTGAGATTAGGCAGAAAGAGCAACTTTAGTAAAAGCAATAGTGCAAGCGTTAGCACATTACACACAGAGTAGCCATCTTAGTTCTAGTGCGCAGAAGCAAGAATTTCCCACCAAGCAGAGAGAATATGTCATTTCACGTGAGTGTGACAGACGCATGCGCAGAAAAGTTCCCACGTTGTGGCGGTCATTTTAGGTTAATCGAGTTACGGTTAGTAAGAAGCACATAGGAAAGCTTCCCCTAGATACTATTAATGTCGTGTTTTGCATTGTTAACAAGACAAAACATGTTTATTAATGTTTTACAGTTTATTTCGAGAAAGAAGGCTGAGTCCAAGCAAGGCGCTTTACATGCAAAACCTTGCTCCATCAAGGTAACACAGATAAAAATCATGATAGGGAGCCAGTCACATGTAACAGTCCAGTTCAGTTGAACAGTTGCCTCATAGTTTAAGCGGATGTATGATGATACAACGCATGCTATCACAACGCATACTTTTACAATGAATAATCTTTACAACGCAATACATATAAAATGCATTATAAGTGCCATTACAACGCAAGACAATACTACAATACTACGAATTCCATTACAACGCCTAAATATATTTAAAAAATAATTTGTATAATTTTTTTACAACTCGAAGAATTTCAAATTTTATAGTGAAACAAGCAAAGCAGTTAATCTTCAATCAATGCTTTTAGAACAGTTTAAAAAAATCAATACAAAAAAAATCTATAAAAATAGATTCTAACTTACAATTTATCCTACATTTTTTTATCACTTTTGATAATGACGACAAACCAGACAGCACATTACATTACATCAAGCAAGGGAAACTGCCTCCTAAAGCATGCAGGGTACATTTATTGCAAGGAGAGACTAACAGAACCAAGGTGTCATTGGAGGTGTATGCAATACTACTCAAATCATTGCACAGGCAGAGCGGTTACTCTGGGTGACTGTTTTAAAAACCACAGAACATAACCACTCTGCCTCTGCAATGGAGATTGAGGTGAGAGAAACAATTCATGAAATGAAGGCTATTGCAAGCACCTCCAATGACTCCTGTGGTTCAATTTTAAGGGAGGTTGCACCACATGTCTCAAGTCATGTTGCCAGCAGTATGCCCAATATACCCAATCTGAGACAAATCATACAACGCAAAAAATAGGCAAGTAACCCACAAAGAGTTACACCACAAACCTTCCCTGACATTCATATTCCTCCTGAACTCTCTGTATCTGTTTCTAACGAACCTTTTTTACTACATGACAACCAAAACCCTCAGAAATGAATCCTCATCTTTAGCACACCACGTAATCTAGTTAAGTTGGAGAATAGTGATGTTTGGATGAAGGATGGGACGTTTAAAAGCACGCCCCATCCTTTCACCAAAATATACACTATTCATGCCAAAATTAACAATACAGTAGTCCCCTTAGTATACAGTTTGCTACCTAAAAAACAAACCACAACTTACACTGAACTTTTAACAGTGTTAAAATTCAAAACATCCAACAAAAGTCCTAGGAAAATTATTATTGATTTTGAATTTGCAATGATTAATTTTATTTCAAAACCGCACGTGGATACCCATCTTAAAGGATGTTTTTTCCACTTTTCCCAGGCATTTTGGCATAAGATACAAAAACATCCTTAGTTGTGGATTACGTATCGGATAGCAAACTGCAATTCGAACAAAAAAAACTAACTGCACTTTGATTTGTTCCTCCTGATAGTAGAGAAGAGTACTCCACTGCAATTACTAAATCTGACTTTTATACAACAAAGAAAAATTGGCACCCTTACTAAAATATTTTTAAGACACATGGATTGGAAATCTAAGCAGGTTGGGTTGCAGGAGGAAGCTACGATTCCATGTGGAGTGGTGGAACTGGTACTCGAGCTGCTTAGAAGGAGGAGCAAAGACAAACAATGCCATGGAGGGATGGCACAACTCCTTCAACCACACAATTGGCAAAGCTCACCCAAACGTTTATCATTTTTTGGAAACTTTGAGGAAGGAGCAAAGTTTCCAAGAAATGAGAATGTCTCAAAACATTCATTAGTGATAAAGAAGTAGTACAATTAAACATTGGCATGCAAATATTCCAAACAGAATTCTAAAAGGATAAACCAGAGGGACATTCATATAGTTGATGTTTAAGCGTGCCCATTTCCTAAGAACATGACCAACAAAGTGGGGAAGATGATGGTGAGAACTTACAAATACTAACAGGAGTAATAATAACTCTATGGTAAATAAAAAACAAAGATTGAGTAATACGGGCAGAACCAGAAACTTTAAACATTCTGGACCATAGTCTGTCCCATGTTATAACAGGAAGGGAAACGGATAGGTCAGTTTCCCAAGCAATCTCAATATGTGATTTTGAACGAACTAAGACATTTGATGACAGTAACTTATATACAAGAGCAGCTTTAGGTTGTTGAGTCGAAAATAAAGGGTATAAAGGTGTAAAGGGAGTAATAGGCGGAGGGGTAGAAGGCAGTGCGAGTGTAGATAAATGAGATTGAATGGCAGTCGTGATGATGGTATATTCATTGAACAGGGAATCAGGTAATTGATAAGTTGTTTGCAATACATGAAAAGGAATGACAGAAAGGTTAGAAAGAAATTGATGGACAAAAGAGATTTCCCTTTCCTTCCAATATTTGAATAGAAAGATTTGCCTTTGTATTTAGGACATTTGTTGTACCATACAATAGAAACAGAAAGCATTGCAGAGGTGTAAGGTCCTTAGTGAATGTATTATAAAGCAACATTTGGGAGTATTTCAGAACGGGGACCTTGGCCAAAAAAGAACAATTTGACATAAAAACAATATGTTGAAAAGAAAAATCCTTTAGCAGTGAGCGTTCAAAAATAACCCATCTGGGAACGGGTATTTACCATAAATCATAGGCTAAGGAAAAGGATTGCTTAATCAAAAAAGCAGAGTGGTAAGTTTTGAAGTTAGTGAAACGAACACCACCTTAATTTTTAGGGCGGATAAGCTTACTCAGAGCAATATGAGGGTGTTTATTATTCCATAGGAATTTGGTACAGATGGAATTTATACGGGAAAAGTATACATTAGGAATTTTGATAGAGAGCATAAAAACAGTATATAACACATGGGGGTAATCATCATTTTGATAGTATCCAATCTACCCCACCAGGAAAGATATAAGGGGGACCAAATTTGGAGGAGGGATTGAAGTTTCTGTAAAAGTGTGTTAAAAGTAAATTTGAGTGTATCAGCTAAGGACAAAGAAAACCAAATACCCAGGTATTTAATTTTGGATAGACACCAAGTGAAATCAATAGTATTGAACATATATTGATAACAAATAGAAATTAAGGGTAGTACTTCTGTTTTAGATAAATTAAGTTAATAACCCGAAATAGAGGAGTATAAGCAAACCTCGTTTAAAAAATAGGGAAGAGAATCAACCGGGTTAGCCATATAAATCAATATGTCATCTGCATATGTAGAGATTTTAGTTTCAACAGAGGAGAGCTTAAAGCCAGTAATCTGAGAATTAATTCTAATACATTCTAAAAAAGGTTCAAGGCAGAGGATAAACAATAATGGGGAAAGAGGACAGCCTTGTCTTGTACCCCTAGATAATGAAAAAAACTTAGAGAATTTATCATTAACAAAAATACTAGCTCGGGGGAAGAATATAAAAGTTTAACAAATGAAATAAAAGAGGGACCAAAACCAAACCATTGGAGAGTTGGAAACATGAATTGCCAGTTGATACGGTCAAAGGCCTTCTCAGCATCTAAAGATAGGGCAGCAAGAAGGTCTTTACATTTTTTGCCATGAGAAATAATATTAGAAAACATACGGGCATTGTCAGAAGCCAATCTGCCTTTTATGAATCCAACTTGGTCAGTTTTAATCAAAAGGAGGATGATAGAATCAAAGCGGGATGCAAGAATTTTAGCGGAAATTTTACAACCATAATTAATCAATGATATCAAACGATAATTTTTGCAATGGGAATGGTCTTTGTCAGGTTTAGGAACAATGACAATCAATGTGTCCATAAAGGACCCAGAGGCTGTAGCCTCAGCAATAAATGAATTAAAAAGTTGTAATAATTTGGGAGCAAAAATAGAGTGAAAAGTAGAGTAAAATTTAATAGGCACACCATCAGTGCCTGGTGCCTTCGATTTTTTCAGAGAGTTAATGGCCTTAAGCACTTCCTGAAGAGTAATATCTTTCTCTAGTAGATCAAATTCGGGAAGCGATGGTGGTGGTGGGAGACCAGAGAAGAAAGAATGTAAGTTCTGGTCAGAGGGATGTGTGTCATCAGTATAAAGAAATTGCTAGTAATAATGAAAAACCTCATCAATTTCTTCATCTGACGTGACTAGTTGATTGCTAGATTCATTGAGAATTGGGCCAATAGTTTTACGTTCAGATTTAATTTTTAAATAGTTTGCTAACATTTTTCCCGCTTTATTTTGGCCCCCTTGGAATTTGGATATAATCTTGAGCAGGGTATTACATGCTTCAGTAGTGGCAATTTATTAAGCTCAGTTTTTGCTACAATCAGATCTTGAAGGGCAACAGTGGATTTAGAGGTGAAGTATATATGTACAAGGTCCTTCATTTTCTGTAATTGTTTCTCTCATTTAGATCTATTTAGTTTCTTTTTTTTAGAGACATAAGAGATAGTGAAGGCTCGAAATGCAGCCTTAAAAGCATCCCATTTGTTAGAGATAGAGGTGTCCAATGGATTGTTGAAATCAACAATTCATTAATAAAATTAGTAACATCATTTATGAAAACCTTATCAGACAAGAGGAAAGTATTGAATTTCCAACAACTGAATTTAGATGAGGCGAGAGAGAGGTCTAGAACAGCATAAACAGGTGCATGATCTGAAATAAAAATGTAACCGATTTCGGATTTTTGAATAGAGGGGAGGAGAGATTTACTAACCAAAATGTAATCGATCCTGGAACGGGTGTATTTAAGTGTTTCAGGATTGCATGTTTTCCAAACATCATATAACGGGCGAGAGGTAATGGCAGATTGAAATGTTTTATGGGATTTGTCAGGCTGGAATTTACAAGAAGAAAGTCTATCAGAGAAAGGATCTAGCCATTGGTTAAATTCACCTGCAACTATGATATTGGGACAGTCAGTGGAGAAGAGAAGAATTTTGATGTCATTCCAAAATTTTGTATCAGGTCGGACAGGGCCATAGATGTTTAATAAAACTAAGGTCTTGTTTTGAATCACAATCTTAGCCATTACCCATCGACCATCATCATCATTTTGAGTAGAAAGTATTTGAACAGACAAGGCTTTGTGAAACAATATAGCAACACGCCCTTTTTTGTTAGTAGTAGGAGAGTAGACAACTTGGCCCACCCATTGTCTTTTCAATTTAAGTGATGCGACATCTGTACAATGAGTTTCCTGAAGAAAAACAATTTTGGAATTAAGCTTAGATAAATGTGACAGTACCTTTTGACGTTTGACAGGATGTCCAAGACCTCGAACGTTCCACGTGACAAAATTACACATGACGAAAGGTAGGGAAGATGGGAGATAAGTTGATTTGATACACTTCAAGGAGACAACTACAAAAAAAACATAACAGACATACACATTAAGGGGTCGATTAGGATGGAGGATTTTCCGCCTCCTCCGGGCCGGCGGAAGCCACCTCCGGCCCGGAGGAGGCGGAAAATCCTCTGCGGACTCACCAAAGACCCACCGCCGCATTACGATGGCTGGTGGGTCTTGGTTTCTGTCCGCTGCTTTTCCGCCGCGGTCGGATTACAACCGCGGCGGAAAAGCTCTCATTTGGCTGGCAGTGTCTATCAGACACCGCCAGCCAAATTAGGAAGCATTAGTAAACATGCTTTTCCGCGGCGGTTTTTCCGCCGTGGAAAAGCATGTGTACTTTTGATTTTGGGGGCCCGTTGCGGGCCCCCAGGGTGTTGGCGGGTGGGGGGTGCACATGGGGGGTACCTATGGTACCCCCCAGCATTTACATGCACAATGCGGCAGGCACCGCGCGGTGCCTGCCGCTTTGTGCATGTAAATGTAAAACATGCACTTTTAACATTGCGGCGGGTGCTGCTTGAAGCAGCACCCGCCGCAATGTTAAATATCCAGGATGTGACCGCCAGGGTGGCGGTCACATCCTAATCGCACATGAGGGAACGCCGCAGCCCCTGCGGACGTTCCCTCATACTCTGGGGTCGCGGACGGACTCAAGTCCGTCCGCGATCCTAATCGACCCCTATATGTGGACAAGTCACCCAAAACGCTCATAATGTTATAATACATTGGACTCAAAGCTGTAATAGAGAACAACAAGAAATACTGATATGAAAAAAGAGATTGGTCAAAAAAAGGGTATACGAAGGATACATGGGAAGTAAGAGGAAACCAAACAAAAAAAGAGGATGGAAGAAAAGAGAGAGTAGGAAGAGAGAAGAGAAGAGGGAAGAAGAAATAAGTGGACAGAACAAGGCATAAGAGCCAGGTCTGAAACGTGAGAAAGAACCAAAGCAGTAGGAGCGTAGTGACGCCAAGAAGGACACGGACCTCAGCGAACAGCGAAAAAATAAAAGATAGAAGAGAAAAACAGAACCCTAAGGGAGAAGAAAAGACACTTATTGTAAAATTACAACGGAGACAACTGAATTACAAAAGGGACATATGAATTATAGAAAGAGGAGAAAACCTAGTAGTGAAAAATATAAATATCAAATATTAGTGTCCATTCCAGAGGGGGACACATTCTGTAAATATGAATAAAGCTTCTGTGGATCATCAAAAGAGCGAGTGCGACCATTGTGTGTAATTTTATAAAAACATGGATGCAGGATGCCATATTGTATATTCAATTGTCTCATTTGTGAACGGAGATTCAAAAATTATTTACGCCGAGCATTCGTTGCGTTAGATAGATCTTGAGAAATGAAAATATTATGGCCGGACCATATGAGACGCCTTTTTAGCTTAGCAGCCTTCAACACAGTCATTAATTCAGTGAATTCAAGAAATAGCATAATATTGCCTCGAGGCTTAGTGGCGTTGGAATTGAGACGTCCTAAACGGTGAGCTCTTTGAATGTTAAGAGGATGTGACGCATGTTGGAGTTCCAATAGCTCTGGAAGATTTTCTGTAAAAATGATACCATGTCGGGCCCCTCAATATTTTCTGGAATGCCATAAAGGCATAAGTTGTTCCTACGATTACGGTTTTCAAGGTCCTCGGTATTAAGTTTTAGCTTGTGAATCCCTTGTTCCAGTAGAGGGATCTTTGAGGAAACATCCTGGATATCGCTGATATGTTGTTCCAAATTCAAAACTTTACCTTTTCATTAGTGGCAGACATAAAAGGCTGGAGAACACGCACTTCTTCCACTATGGAGTCCAGAACAGGATTCGAAGATGAGGGAATAGGAGAAGCCGGGTAATTTTTTGGTCTCTTAGATTTTGTTCCAGTTAGAGAAGACTTTGAATTAGTTGAGTCATGAGCCATTTTGAAAAGTGTGAAGAAAAGCACAAAATAGGGTATGGAACTGGATAATTGAGTCAAGAAAATTCTATCACAGAAACACTGAACCCAGAGATAAAAATACTCCTCTAAGGTTTAGAAGCGTGTATAGTCACAAACAGAAGCATTCAAAAATATGAAGAATATATTCATTCCATGGTATGAGGGAGATAAACAAGAGCATGGAGGTAAAGAGCAATTCCTCGACAAAAACAAAAAAAAAAGGTCAGGGTCTTCAAAGAGAAAATAATCTCCCACAGAGATAAAGATATATATGGCTACTGTAGAGAAAGGAAGGCCATATATAAAAGGCTTCCAAAAATCGGCTTTTGCGCCGATACTGAAATGGCAGCCATTTATTTTGTGGAAGTAGAAGGGCAAAAGCAGCTGACAGGATAAAATGCCAAAAAAGGAGAGAAACATTGCGTTTTACACCACATCAGAGGGAGTAACATGGGCAAAGTGGGTACGCGATAAAATAACTGTACATGGGGGTGGTAAATCGGCAATTAGCTTCACTTCAATGCATGAGAGGGACGCGGGCTCAGCGGCACAAAATGGCGGCGCCCACGTCCAGACGAAGAAACGTTACCGGCAGCTGAGAAGGGTCCCAAATAAGCAGGCAAACAGCAAGCGAGGCATTCCTCATGTGCAGCCCATCTTCCGAAGTCCGGAGGGCTGCAGCAGGGCTCTTGAGATGGTGTAGAGGGTTCGTAAAATACCGTGGAGACCCGCAGCACTAAGGAGCTCAAGGAGAAGCCGCCATCACTCCTCGGCGTGGAAGCCACGCCCCTCAATATATTATTCTTTAACTACTACTTTATATACTATGTAATTTAGATTAATAAAATTTTCTTACCTTTTAGCTACTCAATCAGGCTTGTATTTACTCCCGCGATCCACTCAAAATGAACTTGAATAACATGAACTCTGCAATCGCCTTGTGAACTAATAAAATAAAAGAATTTTTTTTCCCATTCACTTCAATGTGAAAGCGTGAGAAAATATATCTTTATTCCTATTTATATTATTTTTCCTAAATGTATACATTTTTAAAGTAATATAAAACACTGTTAAAAGTAACATTACAAATTTAAATGCAAATAAAATGTTTTTAAATGCATGGTCATTTTTTAATATTATTTCTTACAATTTTATTAATGTTAATGTTTTTCAGATTATAGTTTAAAAAGATTATTAACCTCCCCAAAATTGTTTTATTAACAAATAAAAGATTTTTTTTGTAAATAAATTAAAATGTATTTTATTTGCATTTTAATATTTTTTTAATTAAAGAATGTAAGGGTAAGTGCAGGATAGTGTAGTTGTGCAAATTACTATTAATACTCCAAGAAATTTGCATCTATAGGTTAACTGCTGGATAGTGCAGGGTTGCACCGGAACTCTCTTCAGTTCAACGCCTCGAAAACCGAGGTGCTGTTCTGTCCTGCGAGTCGCATACCCCGCCCTCTGCCCGCTGAGTTCTGGCCCCCAGAAAACTCTAACAACCCGCCACCTGTCACCAGTGTTCGCAACCTGGCTGTCATGCTAAATCACCAACTGAGCATGGAAACGCAGGTCTCAAGAACAGTCGCTACCTGCTCTGGCCTTATGCGCTCACTGCGCAAGGTCTTGCCTTTGCTACCTTCCTCCGCCAGAGCATTAGTAGTCAGGTGTACTATTCTTAGTCGCCTTGACTACTGTAATGGCCTGCTGCTTGAATCTCCTGCGACACTACTGGACAGACTCCAACGAGTTCAGTCAGCAGCAGCCAAACTGGCTCTTGGCTGGACCAGGAGATCCTCAGCCACCGCTGCACTGGCCGAGCTGCACTGGCTGCCCTTGAAGCAACGCATTGCCTTCAAGGCCCTCTGCCTGGTCTTTAAGGCACTACATGGTGCAGGACCCAGACCTCTTCAACGTCTGTTCTCTTGGTACACCCCCACCAGAACACTTAGGTCCACAACTGCCTGCCTTGTGAGAGTGCCCAGATGTAAGAAGGCCAGGATGGGGGGAAGATCGTTCAGAGTAGCTGCAGCCAAGCTGTGGAACAGTCTGCCTGTCGATATTCGCCAAATCCCTCATCTCCTCCCCTTCAGGAAACGAATCAAAACATGGCTCTTTCCTCCACCCCTTTAAACCTGCAAGCCACAGTCTATCCCCCCCCGTCAATAAACCCCAGGAGTAGCTACCAGCGCCAGGATACCTGCCAGGTGACAGTCGCGCTCTATAAATATTTTAAATAAACAAATACATAAATAATAATTACTAATCTAACTCCAGGGGGGTGAATCTGTAGGGTAAGTGCAGGATAGTGTAGAAGTATTAATTACTATTCTAACTCCAGAGGAGTGCATCTCTAGGGTTAGTGCTGGATAGTGTAGGAGTAAAAATTACTATTCTAACTCCAGGGCGGTGCATCTGTAGGATAAGTGCTGGATAGTGTAGGAGTAATAATTACTATTCTAACTCCAGGGAGGTGCATCTGTATGGTAAGTGCTGTATATTGAAGGGGTAATTATTACTACTTTAACTCCAGGATGATGCATCTGTAGGGTAAGTGCTGGATAGTTTAGGAGTAATAATTACTATTTTAACTCCAGGGGAGTGCATCTGTAACGTAAGTGCTGGATAGTGTAGGAGTAATATTTACTATTCTAACTCCAGGGGGGTGCATCTGTAGGATACGTTCTGGATAGTGTAGGAGTAATAATTACTATTCTAACTCCAGAGGGGTGCATCTGTACGGTACGTGCTGGATAGTGAAGGGGTAATAATTACAACTTTAACTCCAGGGGGTGCATCTGTAGGGCAAGTGCTGGACAGTGTAGGAGTAATAATTACTATTCTAACTCCAGGGGGTGCATCTGTAGGGTAATTGCTGGATAGTGAAGGGGTAATAATTACTATTCTAACTCCAGGGGGGTGCATCTGTAGGGTAAGTGCTGGATAGTGTAGGGGTAATTATTACTATTCTAACTTCATAGGAGTGCATCTGTAGGGTAAGTGCTGGATAGTGTAGGAGTAATATTTACTATTCTAACTCCAGGGGGGTGCATCTGTAGGGTAAGTGCTGGATAGTGTAGGGGTAATAATTACTATTCTAACACCATGGGGGGGCATCTGTAGGGTAAGTGCTGGATAGTGTAGTGGTAATAATTACTGTTCTAACTCCAGGGGGGTGCATCTGTAGGGTAAGTGCTGGATAGTGTAGGGGTAATAATTACTATTCTATCTCCAGGGGGGGGTGCATCCGTATGGTAAGTGCTGGATAGTGTAGAGGTAATAATTACTATTCGAATTCCATGGGGGTGCATCTGTAGGGTAAGTGCTGGATAGTGTAGGAGTAACAATTTTAAAATAAATTCAAATAAATAAAATACTTACCCATACTTACGTTGTAATAGCATGTGTTGTAATAGCATCTGTGTTGTAATGGCATGCGTTGTAATAACATTCATTGTAAAGGATCTAGCGTTGAAAAAGTTTTGTTGTAAAGGTATTGCATTGTATTTCCTGCGTTGTGATGGTTGTTTCCCAGTTTCAGCTGTTTCCAGCCCAGTTCCAGGGACAATAATCAAACTGCTATAGAAGTTAATAGAGTGGTCCTGATGCAAGGGATGCAGAAGGCTGAAGATGCTCAAGGCGGCTGAGGATACTGAACCGTTGATGAGTGACTTCCTATGGCCACCCCATGGTCCACGAGCACAGGGGTGGCTTTGGCCTCAGGGGTCAATGTCTTGCTAAGACCGGGTGAAGTCCAGCACAAGCACTGTTGTCACTGATCTGCTGGTCTCCAGATACAGTTAAACCAGTGGTTCCCTTAAACCTGTAGTAACTTTAATACTTGGAAAGCAAACTGCAGTCTGACAACTAAATCTGGTTCAGTAGAATGGGGTGCAACTTTTGAGTGTTGGGACTCAGTCTCTCAGGTTGCACCTTGGCATACAGGGGCGATCAGGCTACGTGGAACTAAGCTTTCAAGGGAGCAAGATTTTCAGCTTTTATGACTGTGTGGCTGTAGCAGGGAGTCAGCAAACTGACTCTTGGAGTCACCTTCCTTGTCTCAGGATCGGGATGTCTTTTTTTAGAGGAGGTCATCACAGGCACAGTCTTTTTTTTGCTGGCCCAAGGTGCAACAGGTGCAGTCCAGCTTTTGGTGCAGCATCTCTTGCTTGGTCTAAGGAACACCAGGGCAGTCCTTTTTCAGTCCTCTCTCCAGTACAAACATGATCTAAGGTCTGAGTGCCACTTTCATGCCTACTACGAACTTATAGAGATGTGGCAATTAACTACCCAGTGTGCTACTAGGTCCCCTCTGCCTGCTGATGATTTCCTGCAAAGTGTGGCAAATAGCTAGACCAGAGTGCACTGTTCTGCACACTTCCAATATCGCAGAAATCTTCTCATGTTATGTGGAGCTCCATAACCCAACCCAGAGGTTTGGACACAGCTTCTCCCCTCTCAGCCCGATATGCCAGCCTCCCTGCTAAAACAAAAGAGCAGGTCATCTTGTGTGTGACTACCATTTGATCTTGATGTTGATAAGCTTCTTCCCCTTTAAAGATCACTTTTTGGGCTTATCCCACTCTGGACATCCCGCCAGGAGTAGGTAACGCCTCATCCTTCAGAAGTTCCTTTGTTTCCCTTCCTGAGAGTTGTTCTCAGCTCTACCCAGATGACAGAAGGATACCTTGAGGACAGCAACTTGTGTGCAACTGTAAGAGGCTACTGGAAACTTTAGGCACCAAAGTCCTACTTTATAAAGTTCTCCTTTGTATAAAAGTTACATTAAAATTGAGTTGAGCAACATGTGATGTTTAATGTAACGATTCATTTGATATCTTGAAGTACCATGTCTAGTAGTCCCTTATGGAAGTTAGCACCACTGAGATGTCAGCGTCTATCTCCATACTCATCAATAGGACTACTAGCATTCCACAACAAGCATTTGCAATGCAATAGGTCTTGCATTTACGTGAGTTTAAGCTATTGGAATTGTAAATGGCAATGCCTTTTAATTAAAAAATATAAAACAAAAAGGCATTGTCATTTACAATGCCAATAGCTCAAACTCGCGTAAATGCGAGACCTGTTGCATTGAAGGGAGGGTGCCAATAAAGGATGCGAGCGCGGATTGGCATCTCCTAGTTCAGCGCAGTGACCCTGAAGTGGGCAACGCGCTTCTTATGAAAGTTTACAAAAAAAAAGAGAGAGCGCGGTGTCCCTGAAACAGAGCGCGGTTTCCTTTTAGCGGGCGCCACACTCAACGTGCAAATACAACAAAAAGAAGCTGCCATTGTCCCTATAAGTGTCCATGAACAAAATAGCACTCACCCACTAGGTAAAGCCGACCGTGTAACAAGCCAGGCAAAAGGCCTAGTTGGTTTGGGCGCCAACAAATGGAGACAAGTGGGACTAAGGCCTCATAATCAATCAGAAGCCAGCATTTACGAAAGACAATAACACAAAGCTAATGACAATTATGGGTGGAGAGTGGGCGGGGCTACTAGTGCATACCCTAATACAGCATACCTCTCGGAGCGAGCAGCACATGCGCACTGCCTCTAGGCTCAACCTAGTAAAAACGACAATGCAGGGTATTTACGCTCTGGACATGCAAAGTTAATAAAACAAATGTCCATCCTTTTAATACAACACAACCTACCTGCCTTTAGGGCTCAGTAGACCCACGTTAGGGGTGACTTATTTGCATTAAAAAGTAAGATCAGGGTTAATCTATTGGTTTAATTTGCAAAATTGAGTTATTAGTTTACAAACTGCTCTGCCAGTCAGCAATGGGGGACTTGGAGCCATGCTTTGCTTAGTCACACTTGTGGTGACACAATTGGGCCTATTCTCAAGAACTTATCACCGAGTTATCGGCACCTTAGCGCAGCAAAAGTGGTGAAAGAATTATCGCCCCATTCTCAAGCTGGTGCAAACAGCCGATATCGCCAGTTTTCCAGCGATAGCTTCCTCAAAAAATATCGCCACGGATGAGAGCAACAACTAACACTAATGATATGCAGAGTAGGCGTTCCAGTGCAAAAAAACATGAAAACACCACTTCGCGACCAGCCAGATCTGCGATGTGATCCAAAAACAGGCGATAAGGCATGTTAGCAGCAGGGATTTAACACCTGCGTTTTACTGGTGTAAAGCAGGGCGACTACCTACAATATGAAAGGGAGCCCAGCCCAGAACCACATTTAAATACCAAAACATGTCATGGAGACACTGATCATGCGGCTCGGAGACCCAAAAAGGCCACAACACCCACTGCCTCCACCCAAGGACACCCCCCAGGCCCCAACCCCCCAAATACCACCGAGGTAGCGCAGAACAGGACAGCAGACGTTCCGAAAATGGCATGGCTCCTCAGCCACACAATAGTAGAATGTGGGAAAAGGTGGGAACCAAGTATGTGTGAAGGAAGCAAGTCACCCATGAATAAGAATGCACACAATGCCAAGTGTGGCAGTGATGTACTGGACAGACCTCAGTATGCAGAGCTCAGACCTGTCCATGTGGACATATACTGCTGGTGCTTGTAGTATTGTAGACAGTGGACGCAACCATGTTACCTCAGGCAGTGGGGAAGGCCTCAGTCATGTAGCTGTGTCATCCCCCCTGTAAGCGTAAGTGAATAAATAGGCTGGGGCTCTGGGCGTTGTTCACTCTTGGGAAGGCCAACGCGTCTGCCAGGGCAGCAGCCCTCACCCTGCCACGAGGCCGCCAACGTGACCGCCGGTTTCATCAACACAGGCCCCCAGCAAACCCAGTGGCACAGCACCGCAGTTATGTGTGTGCTGACTACTGCCTTCGACCTACACTGCGGTCAGCAGGGCTCACAATTCAGATTGAGCAGCGATTGCAGATGACACAGTCCAGTAGGCAACAGAGATTGCTACCAGTGCGGGCCGCCCGGACCACGCATCATCAAAGGCTGTGCACCCTCTGAGCGCTTCAGGTGCCACTAATTCTGTGCACCACAAATCAACGCCACATGGCTGTGGGCCCCTGTTGACCACTGCCTGCTGCCTACACTGCGGTCAGCAGGGCTCACACACATCCTATCCATTCCTGACCTTCAAGGATAAGGCATCATCGCTGGCTGTGCACCCACTGAGCACCACAGGTGCCACTAACTCTGTGCACCACAACCCATGGACCCTTTCTGATTGAGTTACGTACTGCAGATGCAACAATGTCACCTCAGACGGTAAACAGTCAAAATATCGAATTTCAAATATCGATATGGCAAAATATTGAGTTTAAAATATTAAGTGGACATAATATCGACTGTCAAAAATATAGTGGGGCAGAATATCGAAATGCAGGTAAGAAATATTGTTTGTCATAATATCGAAGTTAGTAATATGGACTGTCATAATATAGTTGTTAAAAATATCTATTTTCTTTTTGTTTTTTAAGTGTTAATATATGTGTAAAAAGTATGTATTATTTTTGTAATGTATGTTTGAATTTTTTGAAAGTAATGAATTTTATGTTAATTAATTTTTGTGTAATTTAATTCTGTAGCAGGTTGTGGCTTTATAGGGGAATAGGGTGGGAGGTAATTTAATGATAATATATTTTTAAAGAATTATTTAGAATTAATAAATTATATGTTAATTACTTTTTGCATAATTTAATCCTGTAGCGAGTTGTGGGTTGATAGAGGGGGAGAGTGGGAAGTAATTTAATTTTAATTAATTATTTTGTTAATTAATAATTTAGTATTTTTTATGTATTTATTTATTTTAAAGGTTTTATATAGCTCTGGCTAGACCCGAGGGTATCAGAGCACTTTACAAGGGCTGGGTGATAAAAAGAAGTTACAAAGTACACATTTGAATGCATAGATAAAAAACATAATACAGTTTAGCATTATAAATGTTGCAAACCTTGTAAGTAGTCACACATAAAGAAAACCATTAGGCAATAATATGAGTTTGGTAATAATACAAGTGAAGATGGTAAGAGGTGAGGGGGTTGAAAGATGAGAAGGTGGGGTGGAGCTGAAGAGTATGATGGAAGAGGTAATAAAAAGAAGGGGATAGGGGTAACTACAAACGAAGATGGGGCGAGGTAGTAAATTAGGTGTGAATGAGAAGGGGGTGGGACGGGCAGTCAGTCAAGGGAGCCTCATAGAGTCAGGGTTGGATTACGGTCTGTGTTGGGTGAACAGGCTTAAGGCCCCCAGAAACTGATGAAAAGATGCAGCTTGAGGTCTTGAGGTAGGAGGGATTGCAACGTAGATCTTTAGAGAGTAAGTTCCAGATGGTGGGCGCATTACTGGAGAAAGACCGTGATTGTGTAGATATCTTGTTTAGCAAGGGCGGCACTAGGATGAGGGTGTTGGTGCTCCTCATTGTTCTAGAGCAGCCCACTTTGTGGAGTTTATCAGAGAGATACAATGGGGTGTGTTGATGGAGGGCTTTGTGTGTAATGCAAGCAGTCTTATTGATGGATCTGCCATCAACGGTAAGCCATTTAGGACCCTTGAAGATGGGGGAGATGTGATCAAACCATTTACAATCGGGAATAAGTCTGGACGCAAGGTTAAGAACTGATTTGATTGGGGCTAGGTGGACTTTCGGAGTACCAGCAAGCATGGAATTACCATAGTCCAATCTAGACAGAACAAGTGATTGCACAACTAGTTTAAAGTCATCAGCGGGAATGAAGGGTTTAATTTTCTTGAGGAGTTGGAGAGAGAAGAGAGCTCCTTTCGCCGTGTTTTTTTTGTGAGGAGTAAGACTGAGAGTTTAGTCAATACTCATTACAAGGGATTTAACCAAGTTAGAGAGGGAAAGAGTGCAGTTGAGAGCTTTGAGGTGAGGGATCAGTTTTGAATGAGTAGCCTGTTGTGTTTGGGAGAGAAAAGAATGATTCAGTTTTTTTAGGGTTGAGTTTGAGGTGATTGTGATGGAACCAGCTTTGAATTTTAGTCAGGGTATTATTGAGGTATAGAATGTCCGCATGAGATTTAATCTTATAGTAAAGTTGGGTATCATCCGCATATAAGTGGAAAATATTTCTTGCTTGTTTGAGAATGAGGGAGAGGGGTTTCATGAAGAGGTTGAATAGAGCTGGAGACAATACTGAACTCTGGGGGACACCCAAGGAGACAGGTATAGGTTTAGAGAGGCAATCATTGAGTTTAATTTGTTGGGTTCTGTGTTGGAAGAAGAAGGCGACTCATTTGTGGACAGGACCATTGAAGCCAAAACGATCTTTGAGCGTGTTGAGTAAGGTGGCGTGGTTAACAGTCCCAAAGGGAGCAGAGAGGCCAAGGAGAATGAGAAGGGAGATCTCCCCCTTGTCGAGGGAGTGGTGAATGTCATCCATAATGTTGAGCATGGCAGTTTCTGTACTACAGCCCTTTCTAAAGCCTGACTAAAATGGGTCCAAAAGGATGAAAGAGTCGATGCAGTTGTCCAGTTTTATTTAGTAATTTATATTGTTAATTAAGTTAATTATTTATAAATTGATTATTTACAATTAATAATTAATTTGTCATTATGTTAATAGTGTTGTTTTTTAATAATTAGATATTAATTATTACGAATTAATTTGTAAATATGTTAATTGTGTGCTTTTTTTAGGAGTGGGTTGAGGGTTGATAGGGGAGTAGGGTAGGAAGTAATTTAGTTTTGATGTAATTGTTATTATTTTTTATATTATATTTATTAAAAGTAATTTTATTGTGTTAATTGTGTGAATCAATTTAGATTTGATGATAACAATGTTATTGTTAATTGGTTTTAATTATTAATTATGTTAATTTATTAATATTTTACAGTATTGTAGGTGATATTTATATAGGAAAATGGTGGGAGGTAAATTAATTCTGAAAACAAATTACTTGTTAATTAATGTTAATTATATTGCAGGACTGGGTATACTAAATTATTCCCCTATGCTATCCAACTCTTTCCCTACTGTTACACTTGGTGGAGTGGGAATAATAAATTATTTCCACTCGCTATCCAACACTTTCTCTACTGTTGCATTGACTGGAGTGAGAATAGTAATTTTTACCCTCCCGCTATCCAACACTTTCCCTACTGTTGCACTCACTGGAGTGAAAATAGTAATTTTTACCCACCCACTATCCAACACCTTACCTACTGGTGTACTCACTGGAGTGGGAATAGTCATTTTTACCCAACTGCTATCCAACACTTTCCCTACTGTTGCATTCACTGGACTGGGAATAGTCATTTTTACCCACCCACTATCCAACACTTTCCATACTGGTGTACTCACTGGAGTGGGAATAGTAGTTTTTATCCAACTGCTATATAACACTTTCCCTCCTGTTGCACTCACTGGACTGGGAATAGTCTACTATCTGCCAGCAGTCTTCTTTGGAACGTCCAGTTTGCTTTGGATCTTTCCAACCTTCCGACATCATACTTGAACAACAGGGGGTTGTGATCTGAGATAACCCTTGGGAGTCTACAGATCTTGGCTTTCTCAGATTCCGACACAGAAACAAAGAAGTAATCTAATTTTGAATACTTCTGAGCCGCATTCGAAAAGTAAGTATAGCCTGCGTTCATGGGCTCCTTAGCTCGCCATATGTCCTGCAGTCCATGCGAACCAATCAAAGCCTGGACTGCCTTAAACACTCTGGGTTTCCTCCCCTGATACAATATTCCCATACCCCATTCAGATGAAATATTTAAATCTCCTGTAAAAACCAGAGGGGTAGACCAATTGGCTAGCTCAGTTTCTAAAAAATCATACATTTCCAGATCGTCCTCGTTAGAGCCATATACAGCACAAATAGTAAAGCCCAACTCCATTTCCATTATCACCCATCTTCCATTTCTATCCGTTTTCACTCTCCTAGCTTTTCCTAGAGCTTTCCTTCCTAAAATAGCAAACCCCCCTTATATTTGATGATTGTGTTGCACAAGCCAACAATTCAAATCCGTTTATGAAAAGCAGATTTCTCTTTGACCAGGGGAGGTGAGTCTCCTGAAGGCAGAGAAGGTCTATTCTATTGTGTTTCACCACATATGCTAATTTCTGTCGTTTCCTCCAGTCGTTCAGCCCCCCCACATTCATTGTGCAAATATTAATGTGTGCCATCCAATTGAGTGAAACAACCTATACCAAAAACCTGTTCAGATATCTTTCTCCTCGCTGACGCTCTTTGTCCATGATCAATACTGCACCAATCCATCCTTTTTCCATTTTTTAACCCCACCCTGGCCCCCCTCCCTCTCCCTTTCCCACCACAGAACTCCCCCACACCCAACCGCCCTTCCCCCAAGGCCCCCTCCACCCGCCACCCTCCAGACCTGGTCTGTGCATGTGATGGAACGGGATATGTGGTGAAGGCTAGCTTAAATCAAATCCCACAACATCCTACCAAAACCGTGGAGCCTAGCCTAACCCATTTCGCCCAACCCATCAACTAGTGCCGATTAATGATCCTCCTACACATATTTTAACATAATTCATAAACAGACCATAATCAAATGTCAGAAACCCAGTCGGACTGCATTCAGCTTAATATCCTAGTGTCCTATGGAGTCCAAGTAATCATTCGCTTTAATCTCTGAGGAGAAAAAGATAGTTTTCCCATCATTAATTATTTTCAGCTGCGCCGGGTTTATTAAATAGGCCTGAAGCTTCTTGTCCTGAAAGGTTTTAATCAAACAACTTAGCCGCCACCGTCTCTCCACCGTCGCGTGACAGAAGTCCGGTTTTACAAAAAACTGAATCCCATCACAATTCCTTTTGGCATTAGATCTTGCTAAATCCGAGATGGCTTGGGGCAGGATGAAGTTCCCAAGAAAGATCAATATCGCCCTGGGTTTATTCCCCTCCTTCGAGTTCCTGCTGACTTTAAACGGAGTACGGTGAGCTCTCTGCAGCTCTGAGGCCAAATTCCAGCTAGTGAGCTCGGGGAATGCCTTTTCAAAAAGCTTGATGTCCTGACATCGTTCCCCTCTGCCCCCTCCCGAATTCCCAGAACCCTCAAGTTATTCCGGCGGAGCCTGTTCTCCATCTCCTCTAGCTTCCATTGTATATCAACAACCTGGGAGCTTTGAGCGTTCACCTTATCTACAGCCACCTCCACTTCTGCCTCAGTAGACACAATTCTATCTTCAAGGTTAGAGACTCTATCGCCAGTATTCACACAGGCCTTTGACAACTTCCTGATGACACCCCTCATTTTCCTCACCGCAGCCTGTGATTTCCGATTTTCTTGTCGTGTCTCTTCCCTATGGGCAATAATTTCCTGATGAATTGTCTCCAACAAAGTCATTTGTGCCATCTCAATATCTGTACTGCCATTTGCAGGGACAGACTGATCCAACTGTAGTTCACCTTGGGGGCCCCCTGATCCTTTACCCTCACTACAGGCATTTTCAATGCGGTGGCAGGCTTTTCAATCTCCGGGTCACTCTCTAAGTCCCCAAAGGAGCTACAGTCCCACTCCTCCTCATCCTCAGTCCACTCGCCTCCATCCGAGACTGAAATGAAGGCTTCGCTCTGGGCCCCATCCCCACCTCCACCGCCTCATCTCCTTGTTCCAAGAGAGCAAGCTGCTCCCCTCCTCCAATGCCACTCGGACCTTGTGCCAGTACTTGAAACTGGGGTTCGACTGGGTGCACAGCTATCTCCCTCAGGGATGCTTCAGAATCACCTGAAATAATTCCCACTTTTGGCTATTTCGGCTTGACCGGGACAGCAATCGCTATCAAGGGAGTCTCACTTACTAAGGGGACAGCCCCATCCTCATCCGTTTTGCCTTCAAACTTGCCGTCTATCTCTACCTGGGGTGATAGTGGAGACTGGGTATCCGTCATACTGACAGAAACTCTTTCCGATACACCGGATACCTCCCCTGCTAAAGTCCTTGGCACCGCCTCTGATTCCTTCTCCTTACCGGCTTTGTTGAACAGATCAGCTATCGAGGCGGTAGTCTGCCTCGTCCGTACTACAGTCTGCTGCTTGCCTTTCAGATTCTCCCGTACTGGTGAGGGCTCTCCCGTAGCTCTCGCAGAGCCCTTCTCCTGCTGAATTTTCTTTTTTTGCAGCTTTCGACATTTGGTTTAATTTTGGGGCCACACTCTTCCGAAAATCTTCTTTCTGCACACTAGACCCGCTCGAGTGTACAGGTTGTTTAATGCAGACACACTCCGTCCCACGCCCGGAGCTCCAGCGAAACCAAAGCCTTCTCACACGGATCCGCCCTCCAACGAGCGTCTGACGCTGCAGGCTCAGAGAGAGAGCAACCAGCGCGGCCGATAGCTCTCGTAGCAGCCGGGACGCTGAACCACGACAGGAGAGCTATGTAATCATGCCTTGGAACAGCTGCCTTCTCCGTTTCTCCGTTCAATCCAGCACGGGATCAATGATGCGGTACGTAATACAAAAACTAGGGCTGTATAGCGTTAGGTTCCATTCTGCTGCCAGCCCTCACCACACCATCGCAGCAGCCACAGCTAAGCGGCCGCCATCTTGCTTCATTTGTAGATTTGTAGATCATCTGAATATCTGGGTCGGAGAATTTTTTGTGGCAAATAGGTATAGCACATCCCGGAACGGGGTCTGGGAGGCTTTTAAAGCGCCTTTAAGGGGAGAAACGATCAGTTGCTCTGCCAGGCTCAGAAGAGAGGATAGGTGTGAAGTAGAGAAATTAATGGGTAAGCTTGTCACTGCGGAGGAACAACATATAAAGGATATTGCTTCAGGAGGTGACGGCGAGGCTAGTCAGAGTGTTTTGCTGGCTGTAAAAGCGGCGTTGCAGAAAGAGGTTACGCAGAATGCGATTGGGGAGTTTCAATCTTCAAGGGCTAAAAGGTATGAAACGGGAGAGGAAGCCGGCAGAGCACTTGCCCTCCAGATAAGACAGGAAAGATCGAAGAACGCAATTGTTTGAATAGAGGAAGGACAATATATACTGAGGTAAAGGATGTTTTGATGGTGTTTAAAAACTTCTATCAGAAATTATATGAAGAGGATGATTCTGATGGTAACCATGCGGACGGGTGTATTGATAGTGGTCCCACCTTGGATGATGCAACAAGAGCAGACCTCGATAAAGATATTATGTTTACTGAAGTTTTATCTGCCTTGCGAGAGTTAGCGCCTGGAAAAGTCTCTGGCCCTGATGGGTTCCTCTTGGAGGTGTGTAAAGCCGTGGAACCTGAGATTGTTCCTCTATTAGTAGACTTATTTAATGGGATATTGTATTCGGGGGTGGTTCCGGATTCATGGAGAGAAACTACTGTTATAGTCTTTCATAAGAAAGGGAAACCAGCAGAGAAACCAGGGTCGTATCGGCCAATATCCCTAATTAACGCCGATACTAAACTTTATTCAAAGATCCGGGCGAAGAGGTTGGGCAGGATCATAGGCGGTCTCGTCTCCCCGTGGCAACATGGTTTTGTTCCTGGGCATGGCACCACGGATCACACATGTAGAGCTATAACCTTGTTTGACGCCCAGGAAGCCACGGGGTGAGATCGCCATGATCCTGCTCGACGCAGAGAAAGCTTTTGACCGGGTGGGTTGGAGCTTTCTCTGAGGTATTTTGGCGGGGAGGGGTTTTGGGCCGAATGTCAATAGAGCTATTAAGGCTATGTATATGGACCCAGTGGCAAGAATCACGGTTATGGGGGAGAAGTCGGATAAATTCAAGATAAGGAGAGGGACGCGCCAGGGCTGTCCCTGCTCCCCCATCCTTTTTTCTCTGTACATTGACCCTCTTATTCAGAAAATATTAGAGTGCCCTAGAATTTCCCCAGTGATTTTTAACGGTCATGTTAATAAGATTTTAGCATATGCTGATGATTTGGCTGTCATTACGACGAATCCACAGCAGGCACCTCCGGTGTTGGTACAGATGGCCAAGGTTTTTGGTCAAGGTTCTGGATACCTTTTGAATGAAACCAAAACTCAGATAATTTGTTCTAAGAATATACTGAAAACTGACTCAAGATATGTGGATTCTGCTGTGTATTTAGGGGTAAAGATCAATGCTACGGTGGGTAGGATAGTGGAAGAGAACTACCCCCCCCTAATTAAATCTATAGAGGCTGAATTGAAAAGGATAGATGTTCTTCATCTTTCTTTGGTTGGGAGGGTTAATGCGTTAAAATTGATGATGTTTCCCAGAGTGTTGTACCTGTTCAGAGCTATCCCCCTATTTATTGATGAGAAAATTATGAAACATCTTGAGTCTGTGTTCATTAGGTTTATATGGCAGTATCGTAAGGTTAGACGATCCACGAGCCTTATGTCCTTACCGAGGGAAAGGGGCGGGATGGCACTTCCCAACTTGAGATTGTATCACTGGTCATGTCTCCTGATCCAAATGTCTATACTGTTCCAATGTGATACTGGCTCGGTGGCAGGAAGTGTTAATACAGATAGCCAGGGCCTCCCCCCAATTTTCAAATTGCTGTTGTGGGGGAAATCAACTGGTCTCCTGTTGACGGAATTGGAATATAGGTTCTATAAGAAGGCACGATTTAAGACCCTGCTTGGGGCATGGCAGGTCTGGAAAACAATTTTAAAATTCTTTCATGTTCCTAACGTTAACCCCTCTCTTCTTCTGGAAAACTCGAGTCTTTTTCCTCAGTTAAGAAAGGATAGGAATCTACAAGTATGGAGGAGTTTGGGGGTTAAGACTATTGGAGACCTAATGGTAGGAGACAATATAAACAGGTTTGAGGATCTGCAAAGGAGGTATGGCCTCCCTGTAAATCAGTGGCTCATATATGGACACATCTCCCACATTGTATTGGCCTATAGGCCAAAACTGAAGTCCCCGGTAGATTTCTCTGTGGTTGAGGTCTTGGGAAGAGGCTGTAGGAAGATTAAAGTAGTATATAAACTTCTGGTCTCGAGGATTCAGGACGATGTAGGAAAAGTGGAAAGTGACTGGGCAATTAAATTGGGAAACCCGGATGTTGACCTGGACCTTGCATTATGTTTAAATAAAAAGCTTTTTCAGGCTTCTAATTTACGGGCTCAGCATTTTAAAACTGTTTTTAATCTGTATCATACACCGGCTAAATTATTTGCTTGGGGTGTCAGAAATGAAGATCGCTGCCCTAGATGTAATATGGGGCAAGCATATCTAGTACATATGCCACCTGTGATCGGCTGGGCCCAGTTTTGGACGCAGTTATGACATTTTGGGAGGGGCTGCTAGGTCATAAGATCGATCTATCCCCAACATTGATGCTATTTGGTTCAGATTCTAAATTGGCTTTGACAGAGGACAAAGCCGCTTTGGTTTTTATGTCGGTTGCTGTGCTCAGAATCTTGATCTCGGCCGGTTGGAAGGATGTTACAGCCCCCTCATATCAGATGTGGCTTTCGAGATTCTTAGGTATATATAATATTGAGTCCTGTCTCTATGATCTTAAAGGTGCTAAAAAACGAGATATGGGAAGACGCCTTTGGGCCCCGGTCAAGAAGTGGCTGGAGGACAGAATCTGAATCCGATATGTACTGTATGGCTATATTTATTGGAAGATAAATGTATCTTATTCCCACATTATGAATTGTGCTTTTAGGTATTTATATTTGAGTGATTTGATTGATTTCATTATTTATTTGTATCAGATGTTTTTATGCCTCGCATGTGATTAATTAACTGTTATGTCTTTTATGCACCATAAACTTCAATAAAAATAACAACAACAAAAAAGGACTGGGAATAGTCATTTTTACCCACCCTCTATCCAACACTTTCCCTACTGTTGCACTCACTGGAGTGGGAATAGTAATTTTCACCCACCCGCTATCCAACACTTTACCTACTTTTGCACTCACTGGAGTGGGGATAATAATTTTTACCCAACCGCTATCCAACACTTTCCCTACTGTTGCACTACCTGGAGTAGGAATAGTAATGTTTACCCCCCCGCTATCCAACACTTTCCCTACTGTTGCACTACCTGGAGTAGGAATAGTAATGTTTATCCTCCCGCTATCCAACACTTTCCCTACTGTTGCACTCGCTGGAGTGGGAATAGTAATTTTTATCTACCCACTATCCAACACTTTCGCTACTGTACCACTTGCTATACTGGAAATAGTAATTGTATCCTTTACGCTATGTAACATATTTAGTATTGTTATATTTATTGTAGTGCAATCTACTGAATCTATGTCACAGACGTGAGGCAGTTCCATATGCCACAGTTTTGCTCTGACCAACAGCAGCCACAGCAACTGTGGAGCAAGAGCAGTGGGTCGCGAGCAGAGCAGAGAATGCCGAAAATCTGTTTGCCTGGCCCTGGCCCACCCAGGGCCCCCGCTCCTCGCTCATCGATCCAAGGGCCGCACGCTGCACAGGAGATTGACAAGCCCCCCACGCCAGTTACAGCGCCAGCTACAAGGCCTGGCCGGCTTGTTTCCTTGCTGCCTGCCTGCCTTCCCACCGCACTTTTCAGCCCTCTGCAGCTCCTCAAGGCCAGGTACAGGCCACCAAACAGTCAGGCCAGACCTGGAGCCACCACCTACAGCAGCAGCACCAGCAGTAAGCTGGGAAAGGCAGAGGCAGAGGCATAGAGGCACAGAGGAGGTGCAGTGGAGGCCAGGACGTCCAGGAAGACAGGGCTGCCTGTCTTCTAACCTCAGTATTTGGTGCAGAAAGGCACAGGTGAGCGAAAGGGGCTACATCCAGCGAGGGCAGCATTGGGCTTGGTGAGGAAGTACTCCAGAGAGGTCTGCGGTGCCAGGGGGTGCCTTGATTCAATCTGCGACCACTGCCTACTTACACCTTCTCCTGCCCTACGGCACCGCTGTATCAGCTCTTTAAACCCTTAACTGCTGCACCTACATACGGTGCCCACCGGTGCCCACCGGTGCCCACCCACCCTCTCACACACTGCGTAGGGGCAGACACCTGTTCACGGGGCACTACAGTGCGTAGCAATAGACACAACAAGACGTTAAGACTCTTCAACTGTCTCAGCCTTCTTAGCATTTTTCTGTACTTGCCTAGGCACAGACGAAAGGTGTACTCGCCCCTCACTGCCATCGGGGGCACTGCCCGGCAAGATGTGCAGGGGAATTACTTGGAGCAAACCTCAGGAGGAGCCCTCTCAGTGCTCCAACCAGCAATGGGCCCCAATCGAAAAGGGCGAATGCACACAACCCCAGAGGAAACTCTCAAAGCCCACTCCTCAAAAAAGGGGACCACAAGAGTCACAAGAAGTAAATCTCTTACAGATAATCGAAAAGAAATACTCGATAATGCATTTCCTTATGAAAAAGGACACTCTGAACCGTGACCATGATACAACCCATGAGACACCCCATGGCGATCTACCTCATGGCTTGAGAGTGCTCCAAGTCAGCAGTCCCAAGGGGCCGGGCAGAGCAACTCCGGATTACACCCGAAAATGCAGGGAGGGTACACTCCTGAGTAAGGAGTCCAAGGGACAGGAGTGAAAGGAGGGCGCAGCCTGCACCCAATCGGACTCAACGCGGTCTAAAGGCACAATTATATGTCCAACTCCCCACCAAAGCTCTGTCAGGGGGCAAGATGCCACACCCACCAAGCTCAATGAATCGGCTTTAACCAAGGAAGCACGAACGTTTGTGACAAAAGCACAAATTCATCAAGTCAGTGACCAGGGTCTCGATTCCCAGAGCACGGACCCTGAAGTAAATTGTACACCACATGGTCACACTTAGTTACCGAGGGGCTAATTTCCCCGGCGGGAGGAGACCTAACAGCCTCCTTCCTCCACAATCTGGATCAGAAGATTGAACAAACCCTTGAATTAACTTCTAATCTGTTGTTGACACCAACATTCTCACGAGGCACTAATCCAAAAGCCGACCACAATCTTAGGAAAGTCAGCATAGAAGCGGATTTGGACAGAACTCCCCTGACAGAGACAAACTCTTCCACCAACAAAGCCCTTCTCTGGCAGTCATCCAAATTGGAAGTCCAAATAGACCACCTACAAGCTATCGCAGCCAGTTTAGTCAATATAAGCACCACGGTGGACGAATTGAACAACAGGGTTTATCAGCACTCAACGGCCAATCCGGGGGACTGTATCTGATGCTGCTCAACTCTTATGGAGAAATGGGCCTCCCTCCCCCGAGATCCTAATGGACATAGTTTAAATAGCCAAAGGACGCTGGGAGACATCATTTTTATCCATCACTGATGACTCAGAGTTGATAAACCGCAAACACCTGGAGGCAAAAAAGCTAGCAGTATCCCAAGTGGGCCTGGATTCAAAATCTCAAGACAAAAAGTGCAGCCCCCTAAAAGACAAAGGGACATCAAGCACAATCCAGGGGTAGTGTGGGGGGTGCGACACCCTGGTAGTTGACCCACAGGAACACACCCTCAGTACAACTAAAGCGCAAAACTCCACTCTATCAATGCGAGCCAAAAAGAAGCTAAGAAACAACAGGAAAAAACAAAGACAAGAGGGAGGCAACTGCAGTTGAGGAGGAGAATCCCCCAGCCCCCGCAAGGGAACATCAATCCTTCCCAGCCCTATCCTATTTTTGGGCTAAAAACTGGGGCAAAAAGGCTGTCCATGGCGTTCACTCCCACGCAGAAGAGCAAAGCCAATTACGTTCTCTGAGTACCACAGCTGTGATGGACCATAAACCTTCAGCAAAGTCAGAATCTTCCGTAAAGCCGACCATCTCATCAGACATGTCTCAACAGCCACAATAAGCCGGGCACCAAGTGAAGCAAACCCCCAGATAGCAACAGCCACAACAGCGCCGCAACTGCCGGATCTGTCCTCATTTGAAGCAGAACTGGGACAAGAGGTCGAGGCTGGGGTGAATCAAGGTCACATCAATTGGTCCCAAGCAGGACACTCATCAAGCAAACAAGGAAGCCAAAACTCAGGACTGGGTCAGGCAAAACCCTACCCATTTAGGTGAACAGTGGCTCCAATCCCGGGCTCACCAACAATAGTCCAAGATATAATCCACACCCCTAGGTATCAAAGCACGGGTCAGCACAACATCTTGAACAGGAGCAATATATTCAGCTTTTTAAAACATCTGGCAACCCTAGATCAAATACAAATGGGTGACATAGAATGGGTGAAATTCCTGAGTACGAAGGGCGACACACACAGCGACTCAACAGTGGTGGGTCTATAGCATATAAAAATACAATAGCCATCGCAAATAACGCCATTCAACTCGACGAATGGGGCATCGATGTCCAGGCGGTGCAGCACCCAAAATATCCTCATGTCTTGGCACTGGATAACAGAGCAAAGGCCCGTAGTCAATCTTGCACAAGACAAATAGCTTGGGTTCTTGGGCAAAAATCAGAGAGCCCCCAAGGTCCCAATGGGTGTCAGGATTTCCTGCCAAAATAACCACCTGGTCATCATGGCAGGCCCCTCTGTCATTAATCAACCAAGAAGGATAAATGGGAGGAACCAGCATGCCTAACATTAAAGAATCCAGGCTGGCAAGAGAAGGGACAACGCGAAGAGCAGTTCGCAAAGAGAAATTAACTATAATCTCCTGGAATATAGCAGGAATAAGCAAGATCAGTGGCAATGAAAATGTGAAGCAGTTTCTGGAATCTGCCGACAACTCTGGCTCCAAGAGACGTGGGCCCTGTCCAGTACCTCATTGGCAGGGCACTACGAACACTTCATTCCAGCCAAAAAAACAAATCTATTTGGCCGACCGGCCGGCGGTCTATCAGCTTTTATAAAGCACGACAGTGCTCTTGAAGCTAAAGCTATCAACTTAAACACAATGGGAGTGCAAGCACTACAAATCAGAGGCTTGAATATTAACTCACAACCTATGCCTCTTCTAAAAATTAACTGGGGAAACTAGAAGACCTCTGGTGTAAATATAAATCTCATCAGGTTATCCTAGCGGGGGATTTTAATCTGAGGAATCTGGACATTAACAAATCTCCTCCCCTGAGTTCTGGCTGGGAAGCACCCTTGATCAACTTCATCAGCAACCATAAGCTGACCTCAACTCATGCAGTGAAAAAAAGCACATTCGAACACTTGGGACCCTCCTCCTACCTTCAGAGACATCTCAAGAATTGACTACATCACGATCAGCGAATCACTGGTGGCCAGCTTGAATGACTTTGAAGTGGAAGATAGGATGGAAAGCGATCACAGGCCACTGAGAGCGGTCTTCCTGATGACAGTTCTGACAGCTCTATACCACCAAACCATTGGAGCATCAAGAGGGGATGAAAAACACAGTGTCCTGAGGAGGATCAAATGGTCGGTCAAGATAGGCAACACGTTACAAACATTGCTGGATGAAAAACAGGAAGGCATTCTGTCTACGCCGGTTTCACCCATAAAGGCCTGGGAAGATATCGTGGAGGACCTACAAGAAAAGCTTGGGAACCCCCAGACAAAACACATCAAGCCCAAAGGACAACCAAGAGGGGGCAGCGTAGGGCCAAATAAAGACATACAAGTTTGTAAACTCCTCCTGCGTAAGGCCCTAGTAAAAAAGAAAAGAGGGGCGGCGTTTTGGAGGGACCGTTGGTCGCCTCACTGAGGGCAGCACTAAGAAAGAAAATTTGGGAACATAAAAACGCCATCACGGAAAGGGAATGGCTAAAAGTTTTTGCCCTAATAAAATGGAAGAACACAGCCCACCTGTGGAGACATATAAATCAACTGAATAGCAGAGGAATGTCAAGAGAGAACAGAGTAGTAGAAATGGACTGGCTGATTTACATCAAACAGCTTTAAGCAATTACCACTGCCAATAAAGACAGCCCAGAAAGGGCCAGTGGCAAAGAGGGCGCAGACCGGCAAATAAACATTGTTCCAGGAGACATGAAAGTGGGCCCAGACCAGCAAATAAACATCATTTCAGGAGACACGAAAGTTAGCCAACACAACTGGCCTGAGGGTAATAGAACGCCAGCGGAAACATGTGGCGAAACACCAGCCAAGCGAAATCCCCGTACGGTCAGTAAGATCATTAAGAACATGAAGAGCAATGGGGGCACAAGACCAAATGGAATTCCAGCACTGGTCTTTAAAAAGGCCCCTGATTTCTGGGTAGGTTTGTTAACTCCTTTATACAACCATTCAGTCCAATCAGCAACAACTCCCGATTCCTGGAGGGGCTCCATTTTGGTCCCTATTTTCAAAAAAGGAGACCGCTTAAAACCATCAAATTATAGATATTTCCCTGCTTGACCTTGAAGCCAAGGCTTATGCTCGCCTTCTACTAAATGACTTGGAGGGGTGGGCAGAAGAGAATAGCATTATACCATCCTATCAAACTGGCTTCAGGCCACAGGCATCGACTATGGATAACGTACTGGCATTGGCCTACTTATCCACCCAGGCTACCATGAAGGACCACCCCAAAGCTTCTGCTGCTTCCTGGATTACAGCACAGCCTTCGGCAAAATGGTGCGCAGAAGACTATGATGGAAGATAGAAAACTGGGGCATCCCACCGAACCTAATGAAGGCAATAAGATCGCTCTATGAAGACACCTGGGTAAGAGTCAAAACCAGTGCCAGCACTATGTCCTCGAAAATTAGCACGGAGAACGGGCTGAAACAAGGATGCATGTTGGCTCCCATTCTTTTCAATCTAGACAAGGCGGATCTGGGGGATGCCCTAAAAGGAGCTAGCCTAGTAACACCAAGACTAGGAAACACAAGGCAGCCGGCGCTTCAATACCTTGAGGATACCGCCATAATGGATCATACAAAGGTGGGTCTACAAAGAGCCCTAACTTCATTAAATCACTTTAGTAACATCAACATTCTGACAGTAAACCAAGGAAAATCCAAGGTTGTCATCTTTGGGATCTACCATCAGTGAAAGAAACCACAATGGCATTTAGGCAACTTGCAAATCAAGACGACAGAGTCATACAATTACCCAGGGGTCTGGCTGACGGAATGGGCTAAGGAGACTGCCCATTTGAAACATCAGAGAACCAAGGCCAACAGGGTCATATATCTACTCAAGCAACTAAACCATCATCTGATCAGTTCGACGGCCTACCCAATGCTGAAAGCTATGAAAGCAAAACTGATACCAGCAATCAGCTATGGCCATCAGGATTTCCCCGGGTCACAGCATGCCTGCCTAAATACAGTGCAATCTAAAGCTTATAAAACAGTGCTTCAAATCCCAAGGGCAGCAAGGAACGCAAGGCTAAGGCTGCAGCTAGGAGTGGCAAGCCCGGACTTGATGTACCAGGGTGACATCATAAAACTCTATCTCAGGATCTTAAGGGCTCTAGCTAATTCCTTAGAACATCAATTAAATCAATCTTCGAAGAGCCTTGCACGCCCTGACACTCCGCCCTTGATACAGCGATTGAAACATTGAATATAGTGAAAGAAAGCTTATTGAGGCCGGAGATTCCCCTGAACACATGGAAAAAAGTGATAAACAAGTGTGCAAAATCTCATTTGACCTGGACAGTAAATCCCTCTGTTCAAGTCCACTCTTGGACCCGCTGAATAGTTCTTACACAGCAGGTAAAGCCCAGGCTTACCTAAGTGACGCTTTCACACCATCAGCTCAAAGCAAAATTCTGTTAATGAGACTAATAACCTGAGGAATCACTGATTTTTATCCTGCGTGGGCTTGTAGAGGAGAAGACACTAAATGCAGACTCTGCCCGTACAAGAGGGACTCGTGGCTCCACCTTCTATGCTGTTGCCCCAATCTTATCAAGGAATGAAGGTGATTACTGCGTCCGATATGCTCCATCAACGGAATAAAATCCTTTAGCGAAGTGTCAGCCATGTGTTTTTCCAAGCTTAGCATGATGACCCTAGCTAGACTGGGAAATGTATCCATCATATCAGGCCCTAAAACTGGCAAATGAATGAAAGAAAACTCTGGAGAAGTACATCACAAAGCCAGCGCAAGGGTGTTGCGGTGGCCTTGACCGTGCAGCGATGCTTGTCTGCACTTCCAGTAGCCTCTCCAGGAAAGCCCCCCTCATTGTTAATGGTTTAGAGGCCAAGGGGAATGAATCATAGCTCTAAATGCCACCCATGTAACAACACTGGATTCCGGACTGCCACCAAAGCCTCACCTCCATAAACACAAACTCTGGGGAAGATTGACTTTGGTGGAATTAGGGAGGGGAGCCAAACTTCTTTTTTGAATCAAAATATATTTTAAACCCCTGTCACAAAGAACAGTTATTGATTATCTGTTCTAGCGGCAATATGATGAGCACTTTTACTGTAATGATTGTAATTAATTGTACAGTTAATGAATAAATACTAGTGTAAAATATTAATTAAAAAAATATTTATTTTAATGTTTGACTTTATCATATTTATTTATTTTTATATTATTATTATAGGTTTGAGGATATCAAAAGCAGAAGAAGAAGTAACTTTGACAACAGACACCACCAAAGATATGACTATCATCAATCTTACGAACATCCAATTGACAGAAAAAGAGCAAAAGATCTTAGAACTGGGCCTTTCATTTTGCCCAGAGGCTGATATGGACTTTGTACAGACTCGCATTGATCTTTTTAAGTTTATAAGACTGCTCAAACTTAAAAAGCATTTCCTTACAAACCCGAGGCAAAGGACTACTGAGGTTCCCCTAGTGGGTGCTGCAATTGGGAACAACCTTAGAGTGGAGGACATGGATTTAATGATGGCATTGAGAGCAACGAACATGGAAGCACAAGATTTGGAACCTGAGGACTTTGCTGACAACATTGCCCAGGAAGAAGATATCAACCTATATCAAGATGCCCCAACACCTTTTAGACCGAGATCACGTTTTACACCTTCGTCAACAAGGGATACAGTTGATGTTTATAATGAACTGGTCCTCAATGAACTGAAAAAGTTGGGTAAGAATATGAATCCAAACAAAGCAAATAATGAACAGCAAAGGGAATATTATGCTTTAATTAAGAAACTATTGGAGTGTAATAATTGCATAGTGCGCAATGCTGATAAGGGGGGCAATGTAGTCCTTTGGGACAGAGCGAAATATTTAACTGAGGCATATAAACAACTTGATGATAAAGCCTGTTATATACGTGTTGAAGAAAAAACTATGACAGATAGTCATGCATTGTTTACCATAGAGCTGAAACAGTGGTACGACTCCTCTTTATTAACACACGATGAGTTCATGTACTTGAAGATAGATATGCCAACTACACCTGTATTTTATTTGATCCCAAAGGTGCACAAAGATTTACTTAACCCCCCTGGACGCCCTATTATTTCAGCGATAGGTAGCGCACTAGAAAATACTTCCAAATTTGTTGACTCCTTCCTGAATCCTTTGGCAAAAACATTACCTTCGTTTTTGTTAGACACTGGGGACTTTCTGAAAAAAATATATGACACACCCTGGGAAGACGACTACCTGTTGATCACTATCGATGTGGCCAGCTTGTACACAAGCATCAGACATAAGGATGGTATTCGTGCAGTCAAACACTTCTTGGGTACGAGAGCCATCAGTCTGTGGTCACACACTCAAATGCTCCTGAGGATGGTGGAAAAATGTCTGACCAGTAATTATTTCTTATTTTATGGTCAACTATTTCACCAGACGTGTGGTACTGCCATGGGCACCTGCTTCGCCCCCAGCTATGCTAATTTGCATATGGGCAGGTGGGAGGAGCAGGTGGTCCGGACGCAGTACCAAAAGGAATGGGAGGAAAATATTGTCCACTGGAGTCGTTTCATTGACGATTTATTTTTGGTGTGGAAAGGATCTGAGTCAGAAGCCAAGTCTTTTATATCTAAGCTTCAAAAGAACGAGCTAAACCTATCCTTTACAAGTACCATCAGTAAAGATAGTGTTAATTTTCTAGACCTAACAGTGTATGTCGAACAGGGTAAGATCCAAACTAAGTTGTACAGAAAACCCACCAGTGGCAACACTCTGTTGCACGCTAAAAGCTTTCACCCTATGGCCCTCAAGAGCAGTATACCATATGGAGAGAGCCTTAGGGTCATGCGCAATTGTAGTACTCCCGCAGAAACAGAGAAAGAACTGACAATCTTGAGTACTAGATTTAAGGAACGGGGCTATCCTACCACCTGGATAGCAGAAGGAATACAGAAAGCCTCTAAGCAAAAGAGGGAACAAATCCTCTTTGGCAGTACAAAAGAGTCTGAAAATGAGAACCAATGCAGATTTATAACTGGTTTTAGCAGACAACATGTTGAGGTGAGAAGAATACTCAACAAGCATTGGCATATCATTAAAAACGACCCCGTGCTTGGGAGGGAAGTCCCCAAGAGACCACAAATAACATTCAGAAAAGCAAAATCTTTCAAAGATTGTTTGGTATCCAACATGCTCACAAAACCCAAGCCAAAAACCACCTGGCTAGACAAAAAAGGCTTCGTAAAATGCCCAAAGTGTAAGGCGTGTAATCATGGCCAGAACTGTAGTAAATACAGATTAGGCCTTTCCAATAGAACGGAAAGGATTAAAAGAAAATATACATGCAAAACTGATTACGCGATCTACATTCTCGAGTGCCCTTGCAGGCTCCGGTATGTAGGGAGCACAATCAACGAAGCCTATAAAAGGATCTTACAGCACCTGCGTGCAATTAAGAACGCCGACAGAGCTTATCCTGTAGCCAGGCATTTTGAGCTGATGCACAATGGAGATGCCAAAGGATTGACATACTGTGTGATCGACTCTATTCCAGCTAGCCAAAGAGGGGGAAACAGATTGAGCAAGTTGAGAAAATTAGAATCTATGTATATAATTAAGCTGAATACCAAGCAACCGAACGGTCTTAACATCGAAGAAGATTTGCATAGACATCTTTAATATCTTCAGTGTTTTAGAAGTAGTGTCTGCTATATTCATATATGTAAAATTTATTTTGATCATTTTGATTATTATATGGACAGCACATTGTATAATGTATTTACAACTTACACTTAACATGAACAGAGGCAATTGGAGAAAACATTGATTTGCTCTTACGTAAGGGACAACCAGTGTGTTTGCTCACTGGAGCTTTATTTTTTGTAATGTTTTGTAACGAGTTGCGATGAAACACAGTGTGTAGTTTTTTTAACCTAGAGAAAAATCGGAAATATTTTGCGTAAATCCGACAGATATTTAGGTAAGCCCACATGGGCTAAATTTTTCGACTTTTCATCATTGAGCTGGTGACAAGCGCTGGCAGGGTGTTTATCTCTTTGTCAACGCGCTCCATTGTGAATAAAGTTTTTTCGAATGTGTTAAAAACAATCCTCAAAACAACTCGCAAAAAAACATGTTATTATAAAGCACTGAGTTGTCCACGTTTAGAAGCTATATACAATACATATACATTGTGACCAAATACGTGTTAATCATGTTAAAGTAAATGTGCAAAAACATTGTTTCTGCAATGAATTGGTAAAATGAAGTCTGTCCTTTCTGTCAGTTGACATGTGGTCACTGACGGATGTGATGATGCAAAAACTTTTTTTCTTTAAAATGGCCGCGCGCTTTACTAACCACAACCAGTGATCAAGACTACTGCGTAGTCGAAACGCGTTTGGCAGCGGCAATAAAGAAATCGTGAAATCTCACTTGGCGTGGTCATTTATGCAAAGGAGTGTGAGGGACTCAATCCAGGGAGTCCTACTGAGACGACGCAACTCTCGATCTGGTGGAGGCAGTCAATACTTGGATTTTCTCTGTATATATTTCTATATATATATATATATATATATATATATATATATATATATATATGTGTAATTATATTTTCAATTATGTTGTTTACTTTTTATAATTAAAAATATGAATTGTGTTAATATAATTGTTAATGTATATAATAAAAAAATAAAAGTGCATGTGTATTTATTTTTTCACGTTACATTTATTATTTATTAATTTTAACATTTTAAAAATTATTTTTGCATATGTTTTACTTCATTATATTTATTATTTAATACATTTTATATTACTTTAAAGACATTTAAAAAGTCAATATTTTAGCAAACTATATTTTTTCAACGATATTTAGGTTTCAATATTTTTGTACTTACCACTTTGTAGATAGGAATTTGATATTTTGTCACTCTATATTTTCTCATAAATATCCTGGCTGCTCGATATTCCGCTGCTCAATATTCTGTCAGTGATCCACCTCAGGCAGTGTGGAACACCTGGGACGATGATGATGAAGATGAGGCAGGTGTAACACACCCCACTGCAGCTGGAGCAGGAATATTCCGAAAGAACACAATCATTGACAATTTCTTCACATGAGCACGCTCAGCTCTGGTGCCCCTACCTCAGTACACCACAAGTCATGGCCCCTTCCGATTGAATATTGGGTGACCTCTGTACTTGCTCCGGCTACCTCCATGATGCTTCACAATTGTTTGTGTTATGTTGGTGTTTTCTGTTTCCTCCTTAATAGTGATCACTGTTCAGGTTGTCGCCAGCACCAACCACTCCCTGAGGGCTGTCTCACGCTCACCCCACACCCATCCAGCACAGGCGTCACTGGATATGTGATCCTGGTTATAAAAAAAAGGCCAGGTGCACGTGCCCATAGCCAGTTCCACTACCTATCCAAGTGTGCCAGTGTGGTCATTATGTATGAATGATGGCCCCGGGCCCTACCACATTGCATTGTGCTGTGGACAGCGGACGCAGCCATGTCACCTCAAGCAGTGGGTAAGAGCTTGGACATGTAGCTAAGTCATCCCCCCTGTAAGCAACATTGTAGCATGCACCCGGGGGCAGGCTCGCATGAACGGAGTAATGAAGGAGCGCAAGACCGCTCGGGGTCCAGGATCATACATGCCAAGTTCTGTGTGTATCTGTATTGCTGCAGCATGAGCCAAATACCTAGCCAGATTAGGAGTGCCAGTTCAGCCAGGCATAGACTCCACATCTGTGTCCGCCCTATCCCTACCATAGGCCTACACTCGCGTGGCCCACCATCTTCAAAGGCCAACATCACAGTGTTGATGTCAGGCTTGTGGACATGCGCAGACATGCATGACAATACTGTGCCGTAGGAGTGCAAGTGATGCAATCGCGCAGTGCACATAAGTAAATGGTTCCGGGGAGGGAGGAGTAGCTGTGAGGTAACGTAACACACAGTGATGCTGCTCATATGTCGCATGCAAGACATGTCAAACATGAATCCCAAGGTTGCACACATCCCAAACCCCACCCCCAACAAGCCACATTACATTTCCAGAATGCAAGCAGATGACAAACTAACATTAGGGATGAAAGCTTCTTTGTTTGAACTATCAGGTGGGATCACATCTGTACCTCCGACCTCGGAATTGGATGTTCCAGGCACCCCCTGACAGATCCCATAGCAGCTGATGACGACTTCCACACAACGCACAGCCCGATGAAGGAACAATGTATACACACACCCCACAGACAGAAGTCCTTGCTCGAAGTTATCTTGCATGGAATGGCCTTCACACTTACTCCCACAACATCCCTGGTGTACAACCGTTTCACACAAAAACAACTAATTGATCTGAGCTGTGGCATTTCATCCACAGAGCTGGTGCAGGTCAGAACAGTGCCGCTTCAACTAGAACCACTGACGCAATGGCAGAACATCCCGGACACATGCACAACCCCTGTCACATGGAACTGTACCATGCACGTATGCTGCATTTACTGGATGCACTGGCATTGGCAGTGATGCGGATCAGTTACTGGCTAAGCTTCCGAATTGCCAACATCACCTGCATTCAGCCTGTGTTACATTGATGATCGTGCATATTCGAGTGGTGCATGGATGTCTGGCTAGCCAACAGGATGGTAGCTGAACTGGATTTTCACATGTGTGTGTGCCCCCTGTTGGCACACGACCAGGAGAGTCACTGTGATACCCATTCAAGGGATGCCTTGATACTTGGCATACATGCTGGCAGATGGACCTGGGAGATTGCACAAATCCTTGTGTGCAGCTCCCCGATTTGGCTGTAGTGCAAGTTGGTGAAAGGGGCTGGACACAGCACATCTGTACGGACCTGCTAATGGATGGACTTGCCATCCTGTTTGATGAAGTGGACAATGACCTCATGTTGGAAATATTAGCCTATGAAGCTGCAATGGCATTCATGGACGAGTAACAACTTACCTGCAGCCACACAGATTGGAACACATTGCACATGTCCCGACACCTTGTTGCATCTTGCAGATCTGGTCACATATCCCACAACAACAGTGGACATGGCTGCATTCACCTGGAGTTCGAATATATGAGCGGAAAACAATGTGGGTTAACACACACTTGTAAAAGGTGAGGCATTCCCCCAGAGTGGACAGTGGCACTTGGCAATGTTCCTCATTCTGACATACTGCTGCAGTAGTCTGCATGTTGTGTCACGTATCCTGCCCGTATTGACACACATATGCTAATAAAGTCTAGGCATCTTCACTTTTATTCAACTATGATGACTGTTAATTTTAATGATAATGTGTGTCTCAATGCCTATCTTGGTCACGGCCATACATGCGCATTGATAGCATAGCCCAGGGAGTACCTTTGTGTGGGATCACTGTCCCTACATTCATCAATACTTTCATTCTTGATTGATCATGGCCATGACACATCTGTGTGAATTGGAATATTTTATTCACATTCAGTGGAGTGTTGAAGCTAGACCAGTACAGGGCCATGCAAACCCCACTTTACATTGTTGGCCCATTGAGGGCCAGCCAGGGTCCTTTTGGGATTGACAAGTTCAAAGGGAGTGCAAGACTACAGTCAGCAGTATGATTGTTGTGTCATTGGTAACGAAACCAAATATGGCAGTCTATGTAAAGGTCCAAGGTGAGTGTCGCTCAGTGTTTAGGGGACAGTGGGAGGTGTTATTCCAGGGCATGATGCAGTGGGCAGTACCAAGCTGAACCCGTCAAATGGCGGAGATGAATGCTATCACTTCATTCTTACCATAAAGCCAGATTCATCATCATCTTCGTCCTCTGATTTGTTAGGTGCCTCACATGTGGGGGATGGTGTTTTATCTGCATCACTGTGTGGCAGTGACACATCAGGAGCCTGAGGTGGAATGTCTTCTGCACTGTTTGGCACTGATACTTCAGGGGGAGGAGAAGTGGATGGAGTGGTAGCACCAGCATCCATACGCGCCAGGCCTTGTGGTGGCAATACCATGATGAGGATCTGCACGGCATGGCAGATCACAGCTACAGCTCACTGGTGTGCAGCTGTGGCAGCCATTTGTGAGGCTTGCATCCGCTCCATGATCATTCGCATGTGACGCAACTCCTTGCTGACATCGCTGGAGCCACTCTGACTAGACAGTTGTTCTTGGCTCAGAGTCATGACTCCGGCCATGTTAGCCATGGCTTGTTTTAGAGCAAGGAGTGGACAATAGGTGCCTGTTAGGGACTGTAAGTGGTCCCTGATGGGATGTATGGCATCTAGTTTGGCTGCCATGAGGTCGTACCCAAACCGCAGCTGGTCTGACATCTCCTCCTGGCACCCTAACACACAGCATTTGAAAGGCCATGTGTTGGTCATGGGGGTCCTGGGAGACAGCTGTGGTGGTAGGTGCTTCCTGCTGTGTGGTCTGTGCAGGGGGTGGAGTCTCATGGATGCAGCTGGGCTGTCCTGCTCCTGAAGGTGGGGTGCAAGTTTACTGTCAGACTGCATGGCAATGTACATTGTGACTGTTTATGAGGAGACGCCTATTTGAAGTAGGACACTTGGCATTCCTAGGCCATCAGGGATGTGAGGTTGTATTTGTACATTGTCATCTCACAGTCTCCTGCTATGCCAAATGTGAATGGCCATGTTCTAAACACAAGCGGCAGCAGTTGTATCCTCTTTTCTGTTGTGAAAGTGTTGCAGTTTGTACCACATTGTTATCAATGTTGGGGTGTTCTGCATCCTAGGTGTGTGTGCGAATTGTGGGTGAGTTGCCTCTTTGGCTCTGATTTGTTTAGCCCTTATCCCTTTCAGGCGGTGTGCCTTTCACTTCTGTGATCATACAGTGCTGAGATGTTTCAGACATGTGTAAATAGGGCTCTTGGTCGTAATTGTGACTCTTGGGCATGGTTTTCCGTAGATGTGCTATACTTACTTGTGCATGTGCGCCATTGTGGCCCTCTCCCCTGTCCCCCCAGTCCCTGGTCATTACTCACCCTGTTGCTGTTGACTCAGGTCATGTTGTACAGTGTCCGGTCCCCCAACTCCTGCCACCGTCTCCCCAATGATGGTCCCAGGATGGTCCTCCATGGGGGTTGTGGGGTTTGGTTGTCCTCTGTACTTGCTCCGGCTATCTCCATGGTGCTTCGCAGTTGTATGTTTTTTTTGTTTGCCGCTTTTATAGTGATTTATCCCACCTGACTTGTGGGACTTGCAGGCGTGGAGCTGTTTATCACAGCATTTTTTTTATCGCAGTTGGGTCCATCGCAACTTTTTTCACGTTCGGGTTAAAATTTTTATCGCCATCCTGGTGATTTTATCACAGACATTTGATGCGTTATTGGGAGACTATCGCATGTTACCGCCATGTTGTGAATAGGACGTTAACACAGAGTTGTTTTCCCATGATAGATGGCGATATGAAAGATTGCATTAACCGATTTTGGTGATGATTTTCGCAAGTTCTTGAGAATATCCCCCAATAAGTGCTGCAGTCAAATAGGGACACTTATCATACAGGCCCTGAGTACCCCTGGTACTATATACTAGGGGGCTTGTAAGTAAGTTAACTGCTTCTGGTTGGTATGTCTAAACTACTTCAGGAGGTTGTGTTTTCCGGTTGTTCTTCTGTAAGCTTTACAGGGTTATACTAAGATACTAAGAAAAATAGAAAAATGGGGCAAAGTGCGGGACGGAATAGGAAGGTATCAGCATTTCAGAAGCTCAGCCAAGTTTCTTCTTGGAACAGGAAAGTGAGTGTTAGCCTAAACCACCCTCTACAAGTCTCCAAACAAATCAAAATGTCTTTATTTTGGTTATGAAAGTGGCCATAAAAGTGCAGCAGATACAAAACATTACAATACATATCAAGTTAAGAAAATACATCACAGGTCAAAAGGAAACAGTACACATTAGTTAAAAAAAAATGTCACCAGAGAAAAATACCGGCAGATAAAAAGACAAGGCTATGGTTATAATACGGAGGGTTAAGCAATCATAAGGGAGGGAAAAAAAACCTACTAAAATAGCAGGGGGCTAAAACTCACTCCTGCCGTACCCCAAGTCATATCTTAAATTCCTCTGTCCTTTCCCCAGACGGGCCATCCCAGACTGAGGCAGTGAAGTCATAATGTAGAGCTCTCAGGAATAGGACAAGGTCACAATCTCAATACGGATTGAACAGTGACTCCCAGAGCTTAGAACTCACTACGCTGTTGAAGGCACGGGACATATCCATGAAGGCCAGGCACTGGGAGCCCTCATTAGCGATGGTATAATTGCTTATCAGCAAGTGCAGGTTTAAACATAGCTTCAATGTCCCAAGACCTTCTCAGAAACTGTACTGCTCTCTGTCAGAAGACCATGATTTGAACCAGAACCTACATGCCCACTATTTTTACAGTTGAGTCCAAAAGTGACATTGGGTGGATACCTTTCTAAAAAAACAAAACAATGACTGCAGAGCACCAGGATTTGGGTAGGCAAGACTTAAATAGGGTATTAAAGCTGTTGTGGAGTAGCGGGGGGGAGTCCAATGCTCCAAGGAGGCTTTGTAGTCTGCAAGAGTCAAAGGGATAAGCATAGAGGCCTATACCTCTCAAATTTCAAAAGAAAGTGGTGTAACCTCAGACACTGTGAACTCAAGTTATTTTCAACAAGATCTCCTAGGTAAAACCCCACTGTTCACATTATCAGGGGCTCCATTGTCCTTTCCATTCTCACGTTGTAAGCTGAAACATCAACATTCTCTTCCAGGCCAGACATGGGAACGGTATTGTCCTTTGTCACCTATGAGTCTTTGCAACATTAACAAATGGACACTTTCAGTTGGCGCTTGGGAGCCATGTGTTCCTTTTCAAGGTCTTCTTCTCAGACTCTCTCTATCTATCACTAGAACAGTGTGGTATCTATTCCCAGACTAACAATCCCTATGAATGTACCTGCAATGAAAAGCCATGCAAGCATAAATGAGAAATCGTATTATATGCAGTACAAAATGCAGGCCTAGTAATGTCAAACTTGTATATCAAATCAATGGTGCACATTTAAAATAGGTGTGCACATTCAAACACAAATTAAGACAACTGTCCTTACATTAGATTTGTGTTAAGGTTCATAAAGGTAAAATAACATTGAGTATACATCTCTAAATGTGACTAAGAACTAAATTTAAATGCAAATAAGAAACATTAGTGTACACATTACATAAATCCATTATCATTTCTACGGTTCTTTTCTCCATGCAGGTACAAAACTAATGTGGGCGTTCTTTGCGGTGAGGTTGAATGCGGGAGAATCAAGGAAGCTGGCAAGACAGTGTGCTGGAAGCCGGGAAAAGGGCAAGTGGCACGAGAAGAGGCTAAGCAAAGGGGAGGAGTGTGGACGGACTTTAAATAAGAGTATGTTAGAATGTTCATAAAGGTCACCTTCTAATCGTTTGTAACAAGGAACAGGTTCAGATAATTAACTTGGTGAGGCTGCCTTCTAGAAGGTGTTTTAGAATGTTTACAAAGGCTGCATTCTAATTGCTTATAGCAAGGAACAGGAGCGGGGAATTAGGTTGATGAGGGCTATCTCTGGAAGGTTCACGTTGAGGTCATCTATGCCAGTTGCTCGATGCTTATTCTGGTGGGTTTTCTGGATGTTTCCATGAGGCCTGAAACCTGACCTTGCATATGCATGGTAAAACATTTGTAAAAGCTATTAATCCTTTTCAAACAAAGCAGGGGACACCAGCTGCAGCCAGCTACTACCAACAGCATGTAATATGATCAAAGGTCAGGGTACAAGACGGTTGGTCATTCATAAGTGTTGGGAGAAATGATTTGAGTCATGCTGGTAAATTGTGATAGTCAAGAGAGGTCAGCTGTGGCAGGAATCCTGACATTAATATAATTAGGCTATACAAAGAACAGATGCTAAGTGAACATTTATTTAGCATATTTGTGACGTGTACTGATGGAGCCAAAATTACGTTTCTCCATGTGTTATTTGCATTTATGTGCTTCAATTGTAAATGAATGCTAAAAGTTAAGCAGTAATTAAGGTATTAGTAAGGCAGTAAATGCATCTACTGTAATTTCCACTTTTTTGGATGAATAATATTTTTTCCTGGAAAGTTCATTGCACCCTGCTGAGATATTCAGGAGACTTTCAGGGATATTGCTAGCTGTTGAACAGGACCTTTTCCGCAGCGTCACTCCAGGTTTTTGATTTCCTTTGCTGAACCCATGTTTGTTGACTTTTAGTACTTTGTGCACTTTATAGCTGCTAGCCAGTGGTAAGGTGTGTGTGATCTCCCTTGGAAACATGGACACATTGGCCTAAACTTGATTAACAAACTTAATCTACATATAAGTCTCTAATTGATGGCCCTACATGGATCCTGGGCTTGTAAACTAAATGCTACTAGTGGGCAACAGCCTTCATAGTGCCACCCAGTAAAGTCGCCCTTTAAAGATTAACTCAGGCCTGCCACTGCAGCCTGTCAAGTAGTTTCAAACTGCCATTTTGTTCTGGTAAGATAATCCTCTTGCCAGGTATAAACTTTCATTTATAATACTTATGTCACCCCTAAGGTAGGCCCTAAATGCTAATACAGCAGTTTAAATGGAACGTACAAAGCAGGACATGTGTTTTTTATGTTTTACATGTCCTGTCAGTGAATAGCTCCTAAAGTCATTTTTCACTACAGAAGGGCTATCTCTCCCATAGACAAACACCAGGTTACCTTATTACAATTAAGTGAGAACTTCTGTTTGGGAACAGATAGATAAATGCTTTTTCTTCCCAAGTGAATTGTAATTTAAAATTCTCTGCAATGTTAAAGTCAGATTTTGAGTTATATTCTTAATATGCCATTTTTAGACAGTTGGCTTTGTCCTGCTTAAAACAAATACGCCTTTCTACTACTGTCCAGGGTCCCATGACTGGGAACTATCTCTTTGGTGTTTTGTGTATTACTTTCAGACATGGGGACAAAAGTTACTTGGGTTTGGGGCAGGTTGATGCCCTCCTGAGCCAGATGACCTGGGGGTTGTACTCAGCCTTCCTGAGCTACAAACGATAGCCTCAGGGATTTGCCCATGCACGTCCTGACTTCTAAGAGCTGTGTGCCCTCCCACTGATAAATGCTGCTTCACCAAGCCCTGCCTGCCCTTAGTTACCTTAGACAGTTTGGAGCCAAACCCAGCTAAGGGGGAGGATTAGATAAAGGGGGCATTCCCCACCCACAAGCTGACACTAGGGATAAAAGTGGCACCTCTCATCAGAATATTCCTGGACCTATGGAAGATTCAGAAGGACTGCCCTGCAGTCTGAAGAAGGAAGATTAGACTAGCTTGCCTTGTCACTGCTACATTTTCCGTTAGTTTAGGGCCATATATACAAATCACATTAACAGTTGGAACTCTCCGAATCAGCATTTACTACTCTTAAAATGCATTTTCCTATTTACTAACCCTGCTAAAAGGTTCAGAAAAGTGTTTCTGACTCCTAAAATGAGAATCTAAGTGGATACCGATTCGGTATCTTCAAGGGCCTATTGTAGGTACCCGTCCAAACATCAACTTGTTATCTTATACATACATTTTTTGTAAAGAAATTCTGGTTGCAAAATATTGACCATTTACTGACATCTCAAACTAAGTGGTGACACGTTATCAATATAAAAGGGGTCCCCTTTGTACCCCTTCCTCGTTGTGGATGAAAAGAAAAGTTGGTTTAAGCGTAAGGGACTTATGCCAACACCCAAGCGTAAAAAAGAGGTTATTCTATCGAAAATCAATCCCAAATAGTGACCGTTCCAGGCCACAAGTCTCGTCATATTCACTAATCAGAGAGAGTCAAAGTTTGTGACTTATTAATGATAATAAATAGGTAGGTCGGATTTCAACTTAGTCGATTCTTTTTTTTACAAACAGACCTAAAGTTACAATGGTTGGTGTATAAAAATAATTGCTAGTTGTAAAAAATATTGTTCACAAATTGTGACCAGTATTTTGCGACCAGTACATTTTACATCTGGTCCTTTGTCACATAAGATATTCATTGTTGACAGGCTCGTTCAAACCCTTTTGTTTGTAAACCAAATAAAAATTAATAGACCTGAACATTTCACAACATTTCCACGTATGTAAAGGGCCCTCAGCTACAAAACATTATGTCACAAAAAAATATGAACTTATTGCTTGTTCTCGCCTTCAATTACTAAGCACCCCTGAGAGAAAGTGTACATAAATGCAAAATAACTGTAGTTAAATTGTAATTAAATTGACACGTGTCTGTCACACTTCATTCAGGGAGGACTGGCGCAACTTGTAAGAGTGTGAAACACACCTGTGAAATATCCCCACCTAAGGTGTAATCACACTAAATGAAATGGATAATTATGCACCTGAGAGATGTGTGAGTGTACATTTAAAAAGTTACTTACTCTGTATCGAAACAAGAAGTGTGTTGATTTTCTACAGCGTTAAAATAAAGTAATAAGCATATGCCAGTATGTGTATTGACCTAGAAGGTAAAGCTGCAAAACCAGGCACATATCTTCAAAACCATAGATTATCAACAACTCTCTCTGGGCCAGTATGTTCAAGGTCACAGTATGTATGGCAAGTCAGTATTCACACTGACTACCACACCTTACTGTCCAGTGCTTATGTCTCTGACTCAGTGATGGGACTTCTATGGCTGATAACAATGTACAAAGTATCTCCAAGGTCACAGCTCTTGTGGGAAATACTACATCTCTCTCTTACTCATTCTCTCCCTCTCTGTCTCTCTCCTTGCCATTGTCTAGACTAAATCTTATTTTTAACTGTTTTCTCTTCCACTTTTTCCCTCTAGCCCCTCTTTCTCTTCTTTGTTTCTATAGTGCCTCCTTCTTTAACTCTCTCCCTCCCAGTTTTCACTCCCATTCTCGTTTTTGCTCCCACAGTTCATCCTTTCTTTTTCACCTCTTGTCTCTCCCTCTTTTTATGTCTATAATCCATTCTTTCTGTCTCCCTGTAACTCAATCCAGGAACTCTCTCTCTTTCTGTTTCTATCTTTTCTCTCCCACTCTCTCAGTACTCTGTTTCTCTATCTTTCTGTTTCTTCCTCCCTGCATCTTCCCAGTCTCTCTTTTTTTTGTGGTGTTTTATATAGTGCGAACTCGATTAGAAGGTATTCAGAGTGCTTTACTTGAGAACCAGTTACATTACAGATGGACACATTCATTTTTGTAGGCACTAAGAGATTAAGGGCCAGATGTAGGAGGCCTTTTACCGACCGGTAACGGCCGATTTCGGCCGTTACCGACCGGTAAATGGGTATTTGTGATGTAGGTGGCCAATTTTACCGATTCGGTAAATTTACCGAATCGGTAAAATACAGAATCGGTATTTTTACTGATTCGGTAACTGCCAGATGTAGGTGGGACTCTTCTGAGTCCCAAAGGCCTTACAGATTCGGTATTTTACCACCCAATCCAATTGGGTGGTAAAATACCGAATCCAGGTGTGCATGCACATGTGTGCATGCACACCTATGCCATGTGACAGACAGACATGCCCTTAGGGCATGTCTGTGTGCCACATGGCACACATGCCTGTATTTGGGGTGCTAGAGGGTGTCAAAGTGACACCCCCTGCACCCTTGCAGGATTCAGTATTTACCGAAGCCCATAGGAATCAATGGGCATTACCGAATCGGTATTTACCGATTCGGTAAATACCAATTTTTAGAGATTCGGTAATTCAATTACCGAATTTACCTAAATCTCCCTCCTTCAATTTTACCAATTCATAAATACCGAATCGGTAAAATTCGGTATTTATGAGTCGGTAAAATATACTTACCTACATCTGGCCCTAAGTGATTTGCCCATAATCACAGGTTTTTCTTTGCTTCTCCCATTATCATTCTATTACATGCCTCTTCTTTTTCAACGCCCCCTATTTTGTTATACACTGCACCATTTATCAAGGGATGAAGGTAACAACGTGTACAGTGGCTTTAACAGGTGCATGTTTGCACATGTTTTACATAGGAAATAACACAGCATGATGATTTCACAAATCTAGCCTCAAACTGCGCCTGCTGCTTCCCTTCCCTGTCCCTCTGGCTCACTCCTCTCGTCCACAGCATCAACGCTCCAGCTGTGTGAGAGGCTCTGCTCCCTGGATGAAGCTCTGATGCTCTCATATAGCTGTAGCTGAGCTGAGAACATGCTGCGTTTACAAGTGTGAGCTGCAGAGTAGCTGGGGATAGACTAAGGGATAAAGGAAAAAACACTACTGCAGCTGCAGGGTTGTTTTAAAGCAGAGTAAGTAGTCAGGGGCTTATTTACAAGCCTTTTGCGCCACTTTTGCATTATTTTTAACCTGTTGACTTTGAGGCGAATTCCGCTGCAGTGCAGGTGATTTAATGAGTGGACGTGTTTCAGACGGCCCCCGGCTGCCCTCCGCACACGCCCAATGTGACATCGGATGGCAGGGGCTCCGTCGGACACACCCAACGGGTTAACATGGCAAAAGTGACATAAGGCCGGCGCAAGGGGCTTGTAAATAAGCCCCTCAGTATCTCTGACCCTGAAAAAAGTCTGTCCACCTTCCAACCTCTCCGAAATTCCTGGGAATTCTAGTGAGCAGGGCTACTCCCGGAAGCCATATAAGAACGTGGTGCTCCCAAGGCATTCTTGCACGCAGTTCACTTTTAAACGTAGAAGTGACCGACATACTTCACAAGTGACACGAATTAGACTCTTTTGGTAATCCGACAGACAGAATCAAATGTAGAGTCGGGGATTTTGCATATTTTGGAAGTGACACGTGGCAATAAGTGGAAACCGTGGGGCCAAGTCACAGAAGCACTTATGAATGGGAGAAGTAATACTTTGGGAGCACGTTTTACTTACTTTGATATGCCTTTTTTAATTGGTCCAAACCATCCAACTCCTTTTAGTAAAGTGCAAAGAGGGCACCTTTCTTTCTGTCTTTACTAATTATCCATGAATGTTCTCTGAATATTCTCAATTTGCTTCCATTCTAGATGTTCTGGGGCAAATTCAAATAAGCATGTAAGAGTATGCGAAAGAGTGCTACAGGAGTATGTTTTCACTTACTTCCGAAGGCCTTTGTGAATAGGCCCTGGATGTTCTGGAGCTATGTCACAAAGGCATGTAAGAGAGTACGTAAAAGAGTACTAGGTGATTACGCCCTATGTAGTATAAAATGCCTCCCTGAATAGGACTACATGAAATGTGGCAGTGGCAGTGGGATGTACATGAGATGGTGATGCTGTTGGCCTGATCCTGTTATATAAGTGGGCCACCTACTCCTTTTTTCAAACAATGTTACACCCAATTAGAATGTTATCCAGCAAAAATATGTGTGTAACATTTATGTAAAAAAACAGGTCTTAAACGTTTGACATAATGTCTGACATGTAACATGTCTAGCTCTGCAAAGATGAGAAAAGGCAGCATATGAATTGGTAAAAGGATTCCTTTTAATTACCAAGCAATAAGCGATGTCAAAAGAGTAGGCCTGATGGAAATGTGAGTATAAGCAACTTCGCATATCGGTGTGCATGCTCCCCTGCTCCTATTTGACTGTGTAAAAAAGCCTCATTTTGATAAGGTACCTTTTGATGGGACCGGCAGGGCTTTAAGTGGGCTGGGGCTCAATGGTGCAGAGCACCAGGAGTTTTTTAAAGGGGGGCTCAAAGCGGGTCTCTATCGGGCTCTGTTTTGTGCCCTGGCACAGGCAGTCCATTTTTTTCCAGACTGCAGTGACAGCAGGCACATGGATGTGCACATGCTCACACTGCTCAGTTCTCATTGGTGGGCAAGTTACAGCATGACCTCATGCCAGGTGAGCGTTGTAGGGGAAGGGAAATCCTTTAAAGAGTCACTTTCTCTCTGGAATTCCCTTCTCTTTTTGAAACTCAAGAGCAGCAACATTGTCGTGGTGTCACCAGGTCTTTATTTCAATTTTATTAAATATGATTTTGGAACTCCGTGGAGATCCACATATTATACAATGACATACAAAATATAAAGATAAGAACCGTATATAAACAACTCATGCAGGCAGAAATTATACAAAAACAGTGTACCGTTCAACTAATACAGTTTTAAAAAACATTTAAAAAAGTTAAAAATGTTGTTGCAAAAAATTCCATTTGGGGGATTATAAATAGCGTCCAACAAGGCTGTTGAAGAAGTAATACCAAATTGGACACAAGCCGGTTTTACCCAAAGGCGACGATAAGACAGTAATGCTGGACAAACCAGCAAGACATGTTTAGAATCTTGAATTGCAAGGTTACAGTAATTGCACACATTGGATATGCCGTGCCATTTGGCCAACAACTTATTCAAGGGGAGCAAATCCTGCCTGAGGAGTAGCCAAAAGCGGCGTAGGCCGTGGGGTATGTTCCATGACAGGAAGGGTTGTACTTGTCTAATTATACAGGAATCGACAGCTTGTATGACCCCCTTCTTTTGTATTATCAGGTTCCGATCCCTCTCATAACTTAGCTTCCATGTGGCTTGTTTTAATTGTAATTTTAATTGGTTCATGGAAAGCTCTAGGAGAGATGCTTCCTCCAAGTCCAAGAGAGAGATGGCTCTCCTATAATTCTTTATGAGGGTCGAATATTCATTTAATGGGCCCATCAACTCTTTTGTAATAAGGGACCTGAGAGTAGTTGGCTTCCCTTTAATCAAACAAGTAACCCAGCGGATAATTCCTGCAAGGCCTTGTGCCCAGCTGCTCCTTAGACCAAATTCTAAACGCAGGGTTGCTGCACTACAACTGTTGTTAACCGAGGTTAAGTTTCTCAGGAGGCAGCCCTCAACTGTGTCCAAGAAGCCCCAATCCACCAGGTCGATTAATTCTATACAATAGAGCAAAGTCGGGGGGACTTTTGCCCGAAAAGCCTCCAGCAAGTAGACAAAGTGTCTTTTGCCTGTTGATTTATATAGTGTTCTTAGGCCGTTTCCCTGAAACTTTGCTTTACGGGAGCTATTTTCTATGTGTAATTTGTTACCCAAGCTGCTGTTGACAACCATGCCTAGGAAAACATACGTTTTTACTTTTTCTAATTTTTGGCCTCCCAGTTCCCAGCTAATGTGCTCCAACTTTAATTTGTTCCGTCCTTCTAAGCACATTATCTTACTTTTGGAGATGTTTATTTTCAGGAAGTGCTCCTCAGAGAAGGTGTGTAGTGTATGTAGACGATTATTAAGACCCTTAGGGGTAAGATCTAAAATTAAAATATCGTCCGCATACATTAGACAAGAGATGTGTCTTTCACCCAGGCGTGGCGCAATTCCTACACATGTCGATAAAATAAAGGGGAGGTCACTAACATAAAGGGAAAATAATAGGGGGGCTAATAGGCAGCCCTGTTTGAGGCCGTTTGCCGATGGAATGAGCCGAGAGAGACCCCTTTCTCCCCCCAACAGCACTTTGCACCATGTGTTGTCATGCAGATCCTGGACCAAACATAAAAGTCTATGCGGCATACCTAGGGAGTACAGCTTTCTCCACAATACTTGACGGTCGACCTTAACAAAGGCCGTGGAGAAGTCTATGAATGCCGCATAGACTCTCCCCTTTCTTGCTCTAATGTATTTATCAATTATTACCTGGAGGGCTGTTAAGTTGTCCATAGTCCCATGGTTTTTTCTAAAGCCTGTCTGTTCGAGAGGGAGAACATTTGAGGACTCCACCCATGCATTTATCCGTTTGAGCAGGCATCTAGTAAAAACTTTTCCGATTGCATCCAGCAATGCAATCTGGCGATAGTTCTGGGGGAGAAGACGATCGCCCTTTTTAAACAGTGGGACCAGGATGCTTCCCTTCCAGGAAGGTAGGACCTTTCCGCTTGATAGGCAGATATTAAAAATTGGACATAAGAGCTTGCTCCATTTAGCCCTGTTCTGCTTTAAAACATTGATGGGCACCTCATCAGGGCCCATGGCCCCTGAACGTCTCATTTCCCCAATGGCAAGATCTATGTCATTTTCCGAAAAGGGCTCTAACGGTGGACTTGTTTCTTTTGGCCATACTTGGGGAGATACAGTATGATTTCTAGCATAAAGGTTTGAGACAAAATCCCTCCATATATGTTCCTCGATAGGGATGGGTAGCGGACTGGTTCTCGTTCCGCACCCCTCACCTATAAGGGACCAGAATTGTCTCATTTCCCCATTGGTTGCAGCTTCCCTTATTTTTACCCAGATGGCGTCCTCTTTTTCTTTGCGTAATGAGAGTAAGAGTCTTCTCCTTTTCCTTCTTATCGTTGTTATTTGTCGTGTTAGGGCGTTAGTTTTATTTAAATATTGGGCCCTTATTAATTTGTTCAGTTCTATGTTGAGCAGTTTCAGTGGGCATGGGATTAAATCTATGGACTTTTTCTTATTCTGTTTTTGTGCCCCTGTTATCACAGATTTTAGAAACAAGGAAAAAAGGTCGATTTCGCGACCATACCAGGATGGGAGCGCAGATATTGCTACATCGAGCATGGTTTCCAAATTTCGATGTGCCCTTGCGTTCCAATAGCATCTGCCTGAACTGTTACCAAAGTTTATTTGGTCGCTGTTCATGGTCCATTGATCACATTTGGGAGGGTTTACGTTCATTGAGATATATAGCATTTTGTGATCGCTGAATATAGTATCGATTACAGCGATATCCTTTAATAACTCAAATGATTGAGACCCTATTATGACATAATCGAGGATCGACTCTCCTTGATACGATTTGTGGGTAAAGTTAGCTGGGGAATCGGAGGGGAGTCGCCCATTTGCGATTATCCCATCTGTTTCTGCCAACTCTTTTAATAATAATTTACCTCGTTTGTTTGTTAATATATTTTCGGGGAACGTTGCTCGTGGAATATGGAGTGTTTCTTCTCTTATTTTATCGCAGAACAAATTTAAACTAAAATTGGAGATCTTGCAATTCAAATCCCCCGTTAGGATAATAACTGTTCTTGGATCTTTCTCCTTAATAGTCTGTATATGGAGGAAGATTTTGTTTAAAATTGCATTAAAACCTGCTTCAGGCGGTATGTAAGCGTTTATCAGAGCCAGACGATTACCGGCTAAGGGGGTGCCTGACCCAAATAAAGTTACTACCTGAAAAAGCTTACTCGGGTCCATGAAATGGTCATAGTCCCGTTTATACGGTTTGATAGAAGACAGGCTATACCCCCGCTGGCATGGCCTTTTTTATTTGCAGTGGCGCTACCTTCCAGTACATAATACTCTTTCCCTATTTGAATATTTCCGCTGCACCATGTCTCCTGGAGGCATATTATATTTGCCTCTAGCGACAAGAGAAAGTGTATTTTCTCCGAATTATTTTTTAAACCTGCTGTATTCCAAGATATTATGGACAGATCTTTGCTAAAGATACTGGTTAGATACTGGTTTGCTTGAGGATTTTTCCGCCAGTACTCTAGGCAGCCAGTTCCATTGATCACTTTCCGCGCTGTTAGTAGTTTGATAACATGAGAAAGAGGGTTTAACATAGGATACTACTCGAGAATCATTAGACTCGCTTATTTTTAATTCCAGGTCTTTAAGTGGAAGCTTTTTCAATATTATATACAAGCCATAGTTGCTGGTTATTTATCTTATGCAACTAACAACCACTGACAAAGCCAATAGTCCTGACTTGTTGTAGGTATGATGTTACTTATTGTATCATAAATCTGGATGCAATTACAGAAACATCAAAATACAAGTCGGGCTGCATACTATGCTAAGCACAGATTTCTAGTTTACATGTTTTAAGCTACGCCCTTAATTACCCTTGAGAGTCCCCCCAGTTTGTTTATCCCACTTAAAGCCCTGGGGACCGGTAATGACAGTAACTGTTCCCCTTTAGAATTATGGGATCCACAGGAACACCTTGGGTCTTTTTTCTGTCGCCCCACGATTCCGGCTGCTGAAAGCTGCCAAAACATTTGGGTAAAACTCAGTGGCAAAATGAGAAACAATCCTAGGGACATGGGCCCAGTTATACGGATTTCCCAAGGAACACCTCTTTCTTGAGAGGACTCTAAGGGAGCCACTTCAAACCCTCTGGTAAATCCATGCTCCTTAGAGTTACCAGTGCCCTTTGTATTGGTTACTCTGGGAGAGGTGAAGTAACTCGTGATGCGTGACTCAGAATGAGGCCCACAGTGTTTGGACTCTGGGACGGACGACCGAAAACTGGAACTGTCCTAGAAAATCCACAGTGCCAGCCTCACAGAACAGTTGCTCGACTGACTAAGGGGTTCAAGGGAAGAGTCTCCTCTTCTTCTGCTCCTTCTTAGCGCCTCCTCCCATGAGAGGCTGAAATATCTCAGTCAAGCCCCTGAAAACTCTGTTGTGCATACTCTGTGTATAATATATATATATCAATCTTCTATCCAACGCTTCCAAGAAAGCATAGGCCTAAAGAGGAAAATATATAAATGCCACTAGCATTATAAACATTCCCTTATATGAAGTCGCAGATATTTTGGGAACTAGAAGAAAATGACCAGTTACATTTAATTATCATTTTGTCGATTTTAAGTTGTGTTTACCTATAAAGTTAGTCATCAATAATAGCATTCGTATGTTTTCTTCCACCTTCTGACAAATCACACACAGTGAAGAAAAACTTGCATTCAGTCTGTAACCTCTAATGCACTACCCGCTGTTTCCGTGCGCATATTCTGAGTATAAATGTTTATTATAGCACATACATATTTGCTACGTAACTTATAAAGGTTATAATGACAGGTTGTACGCACTATCGGGAAAACAAAACGGGTAACCTGAATGCAGGAGCACCGATTCATATTAAGAATTAAGAAGGGGACAATCACCGCCCAAATGCCAATGGGTGGGTTGGTCGCATGAAGTAAACATTCTAATTATGCACCGGTTTAATTGATAGTAATCAAGGCAAGTGGCTCACTCCTTTAATCTATCCAAACGCTGCTGTATAAACAGCGCGCGCCTCCCACAGCACTCGCTAGGGGCCGTTTGTACCTTTGAAAAATAGGCATACGGTTCCGAAAATGGAATGGAAGTACAAAGCAACCGCACCGTGGTCTAAGCGTACCTAAGCTACAGTGTTAATTGAAATGTAGCAAATGCAATGGTGGCTTCCTACAGGAAAGAGCTATGTTGATGGAGGCACTTATCCAGAAGTCAGTAAGAACTGCTGCATTTTGTTCTTCCAAACGTCACTCTCTTTAGACACAGTACTTTTCAGTAATCTGCAATAGGACGGAATGTATTAGAGAGCGTGTGCTTTTTTGCGCGATATTGACAGCAAAGCCATTATGTAAAGTGCCATAATTGGCGTTCTAGTCATTTACAACAATCAACCAGTGGTGCATCGCAAAATATGTTGAGGGCCCCCTGATTCGCCCATATCAGTAAAATATGAATTGGCCTTGGGCTGAATGGAGACCAGGGGCGGCCTTAGGCATGTGCAAGCTGTGCACCTGCACAGGGCCACCAAATCCCATGGGCCACCACGCCAATATATATCCTTAATATAATAATCCTCTGAGGATGATACATATTTGTGTGGTGGCCCCTGGCAGGGATTTGGTGCCCCCCCCCACCCTCTTCACTGGCCTCCGCGCTCCGCCCCGCCCGGACCCCCTCTTCCGGGGCCCCCTACCTACGCTCCCTGCCCAGGGCCACCATGAGCCTAGAGCCGCCCCTGATGGAGACACACTGAAGGGTTGGGAGCCCCATTAAAATTTGGGGGCCTTGAACATTTGGGGCCCTGCTCTGACAGGGGCTGCGCGAGCCTGTTTTATGCTCTGCCATAGGCTATGCAAATGCGAAAAATGCAATGCTTGAGTGAATCTAAGGGCCTCATATATGAGGAAGTCACGCAGGGCAGCCACTCACCTGGCTGCACTACACTGGGTGTCAGGGAAAGGGCAGGAGTGCACCGTATTTAAGGCAATACAGCACATTCCTGTTGTTTCCTTTGCGCTGGAGCTCTTTTGGCCGCCAAGCGACAGCGCAGACACCCTTGCACTATGGTGCAGTTTTACCTGCTAAGCATGCAGGCTTGTTTTTGTGCACGAAGAGGCACCTTCCTGCACAAAACCAATCCTGAATGCAGCGCACAAAGAAAGAGGAATAAACGAAGAGAAATAGAGATATTTCTCCCCGTTATGCCTCCCCTGGGGAAGTGTACTTTTTTTGATGCATCCCCAGTTCAAGTTATTGGCGTTTTCCTCTTTTTACGTGTGCTGCAGAATGCAGCAATGTTGGACTTGGCCCTTTTTTGCAGGGTCATCCCTGAACTTTTTGCCTTCCTCCTGTATTTTTTCTTACTTGTTTTTGGCTGTTTTATGACTCTGGGCACTTTACCAGTGCTGATCAGTGCTAAAGAGAATATGCTCTCTATGGTATATTGATGTATGGATTAGTGATTCCATGGATGGTTGGTTTGGTTTACTTGTCAGACCCTAGTACTGTGCACTAAGTGTGCCCAGGGCTTGTAAACCAAATGCTGCGGATGGGCTTGCAGCACTGGTTGTGCCACCCACAGAAGCAGCCTGTAAAAAGTGTGTCTCAGGTCTGCCATTGCAGAACCTGTGTGAAGTCTGGTACTGCCATGTCCTCTGGGCAAGTGCACCCACTTTCCAGTCCCTAAACCTTCCCTTTTCTGCATATGAGTCACCCCTATGGTAGGCCCAAAGGCAGGGTGCATTGTAGGTGAAAAGTAGGAAATGCCCTGGTGTGTGTGTGGCATGTCCCAATAGTGAATTACAGCCATTTTCGTTGTTTTACTATTGCAAGGCTAACTGTTCCCCAAAGGCCAGAATGGGCACTTTGATTATAACATATTATAATCCTAACTGACTCAGGGAACTAGGAAGAAATAAGAGTTTCGTATGCCTGAACTCAGAATGATAAAATACATTTTTTAATGAAGTTGGTTTTAACATTCGGTGTTTGAAAATACTACTTTTAGAAAGTAGTTATTTTCTTGCCTAACTATCCAAGCCTGCCTCTGCTAGATTGTGTATTACTTGTCTGGAGTGAAACAGGGGCTGGAGGATTCCAGGAGACAGGGTGAGTCAGCATAGGGCTGAATAGTGAGATCTGCATGTCTATGGGGCAGAGGAGTTGCACCTGGGACCTGAATAGGGCTGTGCCTTCCCTCCACAATGCTGGCTCCACCTCCTTTGGTGTGTTTGATGTCCCTGGTCTACAATGTGAAAGGAAAGAAGGAGTCTTGTCAACAAAGTGCTCCAAGACTGACCAGAACTGGTTTGGACTAGGCAAAGGCCTCTCTGCTTTCAGAGAACAAAGGGAAAATGAGTATAAAAGAGGGGACCCAAATCCCAGAACTTTATATCACTTTTGGGAAACAAGAAGAAACCTTTGCTGAGGAAAGGAACCAGAGGAACTGAGGAAGAGACTATCCCTAAGCTGAGTGCGGTCTGGGGGATTGGCCTGCAGTGGTTGCCTGACTGCCAAAGGAAGGAGAAAGGACTTTGTGCTACTTTCATTCACCTTGTGAAGGATCTCCAAGTCCTTGAGATAGAGCTTGCCTCCTGCTGAAGTCTCAGGGACAACAGACTTTACCCACCAGCTCCCCAAGAGTTCCTTGGAAGTGCCTGCAGTTGTGTTGGGCTTTCTGAGGGACTGCATGTCGCAAGGAGCTGGAAACGCCACTCATGAAGAAGAAGCGTGTTGCCGCCACAGCCGCTGTCATCGCATCACTGAAGAAGGGTGTCACCGCTGCTGCTGTCGCTTTGCCTAGCAGAAGTGCCTTGCATCGCCGAAGAAGAGTGTTGCCGTCGAATCAGACACATTGCATCATCAGGAAGCATGTCACCGCTGCAGCCGCTGTCGTAGCATCACTGCAGAAGGGTGTCGCCTCTGCATCTGTCGCATTGCATCACCGAAGCGTCTCCCATCACCGAAGAAGAGTGTCGCCATCGCATCAGATTCCGTCGCATCACCGGAGAAGCGTGTAGCAGGGCCTGCTGCGGCTCAGAAGAATCGTTGAGTCGCCGCATGGCCGTATCGTGTCACATCAAGGAGAAGACACCATTTTATTTCCTTGCACCGGATCTTCATCGAATCACGGCGCTGCTGATCGCATCGCCACGGAAGTGCCGTAAGAAACCTATGCATCCACTCCCCATGCCGTGAAGAACTGACGCATCCCCTACTCATCAGTAGGGACCCGACTCATCACCGTTCTTTCATGTAAGGAACCAACGTATTACCTTCCCTGCAACACTTTTGTTGTATAGCGTTATGCATGCAAAGGTACATTGAACACAAAGTGTCGAATTTACCATCCAAAGAGAACTAAGCTAAATCTACCATTTTTAAAGTACAGTATTGTGGATTTTTGTCGGTTGTGGTCTTGTGTTAAGTCTATATAAAAATACTTATTTTTATACTACAACTTGTGTGGTGTCCATCTGTAGTGTTGTCACTGGGTTACTGTTTGTGTTCACGAATGCTTTCCACACAGTCTCCGAGATAAATCTTTCTGCTCGTGCGAAGCTACAAAGAGGGTGAGCAGGGATTATTTTAGGAGTGTACCCTCTTACCCTGACTAGATGCAAGGGTCCCTATTTGGTCAAAGGTACCTACCTCTGCCAACTAGAGACGCCCAAATCTAACAAGCACACATAGCGCAAGGAAGTAATGAGGAGAAAAAATATATTTCTCTTCATTACATCTCCCCTAGGAAGGAGGAACTTTTTGATGCATTCCCAGTTCTTTTAAAACCAGGCATGCTTCAAAATCTACGGGAGTTGTTTGGGAATACCCATGGAACACCTTCCCAGGATACAGTAATGCAATGCAACAATTTGCGTTGCTTTGTCTTACTCCAGATTTTTGAAGCCACTCGGAGCTGTGCTTGTTAAAAAATCTGACTTAGAGGTTAACATCACCATGTACCAAATTGCGTGGTGCAAACTGGACACAACCCTCTCTCAAATGAGGCCCTAAGCATGGTTTAACTTGTGCCAAGACGCAAAAGTAGAGCAATTAGTGTCTTGAGTAAGTCTTGTACTCTTGCAAAAGAATTCAGCACGGTAAATAACTGGAAACAATTCACATTTAGGCCTCTTGTCTGTCAAATACAAACGTTGGAACCACTGGCAAACATTGAATATGCATGATTATCCACGTAAAATAAAAGCATTAATGTTTAAAACTGTTCTTTTTTATCCACCATGTTAAAAGCAAGACAATATGGATCGATGGTGCATCACCAACCAACTTTAGAAATACAAATCATCACTAGTCGACATTGCCTCAATGCAGAATTTTTAGTAGGAGCAGAACTAGTTTCTTTCTTGGTTCTTTGTATCTTAACATCATAAAAAAATAATGCACATGTGTATCAATGTTTGTGCCATTGTATGCACCTGCGCCGATGTTTCAGCCTCCTTTGCCACTTTGACAAGAATTTATTGGCAATGTGCGCTCAAAGAGACGAGGCGGGAATATTACAGAGCACATGCAGTCCTTGCGGTCTTCTGAAATATATCGTTCTTGACCTTCCTAGGGCATCAAAAGGAAATTTGCTAAAAGCAAAAATTAAATTGCCTTACAAAATACCAGCTCATTTGCTTTGTCCTTATTAAAACTGTGGTTTATTTTTTATGTTTCACTTATTAAAAGTCAGGAAATCTGAACCATGCCAATATCCTGATCTTCTTTGGTTCTTCTTCGATACATCTCTAACTACGAAATTATCTGTATAACTGTTTAGTTCTAGGTATGTTGTTGCCCTATTCATCTTTGGGACTGGACAGTAAATGTGAACGTCAATGCATTGCAAGGGGAACAGCAGTCACCAAACTCCTAAGAGGATCATTCATTTCAGTTCTCTAAATGACTGGTTTTTTTCAGTAAATTTTTTTCTTGGTTCTTTCAGGGTACACTTTTGTGGGAACAGTCTTGGGGTCATTAAAGTACAGGTGATTTCTTTGTATGAAAACACAGAAAATATCTCTAGGGTAGATTTAATGGTATCACGCAACACAGCCATACAAGCAAAGTTGCTGTACCTTGTTGCGTTAAAGTGAGACAGGAGGCTAGCATCACATTTACTAGGAAAGGGAACTGCTGCTAATCCCACGCACACACATTTGCATGATATCTTGCACAGATTTTGTAGTGGAAGGTAACCATTCTAGGATAAAATACAATGCCAAGAAAAACGTTAACACTTTTCCCACTTTAAATGTGTGCTGTACAGTGCAGCTCACACACAAACTCAAAAACGTTTGGAGAAATAAAGAAATTTCTTCTGTTTGACAGCTGCCTCGAAGAGGCATTCTTTTGTGATGCCAAGCAGTGTCTACTATTCAAACCAGTGGTTGAAGAGGGTGGGATCGGAGAGGCATGAAAAACCGTTGCCCTACTTTTTCTGAAAAGACAACCGTCCTGGGACAGATATTTCCGATAGTTTAAATGCTTCCGCTGACACGTAAGGCAGGGAGACTCCTGTGCTGTGAAACCGGAGGTGGGCAGATAGCTAAACAATAAACAAGCCTTCGTGCCAGGGTGCGTGCTTGCCTGAAAAAAATGCAAAAATGCGCCACTGGTGAATCAGCAAATCTGCTAATGTAAAAGGTGTAGGAGAGTAGGGTCTGCTATCCTATGGTCACCCCAAATTTTTGCTTTTTGCTTCACTGGTTTATGACTTAATGTGGCTGTGGGCCTGCTAATCAGGCTCACAGCCTGCTGTTCTCTCTCTAAATTAATGCCAATGCACTCTAGGTGCATTACGAATTGGAACTGGTTCACCTTATAGGCCCCTGTAAGAGTGTACTCCAGGTACCCAGGGCATAGGTGTATCCAAGGCCTACCAGGGGCTGCAGCATGTATTGTGCCACCCCTGGCCTGGCCTCCATATTTGACACAACTGGCTGATCACTCAGCTGGGGTAAGTTGGTGTAATCACCTCTTACTTAGATATAGTATCCCTATATCTAACCCTAACTGGACACATGTTAACCTATAAGCCACTCCTATGGAAGGCCTCAGCAATCCTGGAAGCAGAGTGCTTGGTTTCATGTGAGATTGTGCTCTGGCACGAGCTGAGCCTGTCTGCAGCTGTCGGGAACAACTCCCTTAGCTGTTCCGGGATATTGCCATACCATATACTCTTAAGTGCATTATAATCCTCGCGGTCATATGCTAACTTTGGTTTGGCTTTATCAAAACATGTCGAGTAAGGTGTCATACGATTTGGAATACTATCCCCTCAACAGTCCTGTCAACGGGGATAGCATTCCACCCTTCTAGAGGGACACGACATGCACATAACCTGAACCCCGGTTAAAGTTAACCAGAGCCTCAGCATCACAAAATGGATGCTGCCACCACAGACACAAGTCTGACCTCCTGCTGCTGGGATTCCTTCCAGCGAGGGAGGCTGGGACAAAGGGTTTCCTGCCTTGGGAGGTGCGAGCACCACCCCAGACAGGATTTTGTGTACTGGGTAGGACAGGGCTGAATAGATTGAGACATGCCTCCTGGGGCACACAAGGTGTCCCCGTGCATAAGCCAGTCCAAACCGGTGCTGGGGCTTTCCAGCCCCAGTCCTGGCACGGAGCTGGACAAAGAAAAGGGGGTGTAACCGCCCCCCTTCCTGGTCCCACCCAGTGGAGGGACCTAGCAGGTGATCCACCCCTCAGATTGGGAATAAGAGTGGGAGCAGTGCCATAGCACCGCAGATTATCCTGAAATCAACTTGAAACTAAGAAGACGACTGGAGTTCGACATTCTGCTGCACAGAAGACTGAAGAGCATCCCCCTTGTGGCCTAGGAGTGGCCACCCTGTGAACACAGGCACCATACAGCAACTCGACATCTGCTTTGCCACCGCCTCCTGCCGAAGCCCGAGCCCAGAGCCCGACGAGACCCAGACTCCCAGACATCTCAGAGCCCAATCCACAGTCCCTGTAAAGAAGAGACCCATGGAGGCACTGAGAGACGTGGGACCGGACATCTCGAAAGACTCCCGAGAAGCTGACTGCGCAGCACCCAAGGCTTCCTCCATGCTGTGCTTTGGGGTTTGAAAAGCCCAACCAGCGAGCAGCATTTGCACCAAAGATCAGCCCCCCAGCATCTCCACAATCTGCGTTGGGCCCTTTTGCACTTTGCCACTTTATGCCACGTGGCTAGCGGCCATCTTGGCGACGAAACCTACAATCAACACTGCGGGTTTGGTTGCTCCAGACTTGCCCTCGCTCCCCTGAAAAGGAGCACCCGCTCTGACCTTGCTGGTCCGAGTGATAAGCTTTCATCACTTCCTGCGTGGCTTGCATTAGCCAAGGCCTGTTTGCTCCAATCAAGTTGCCGACACTGCCATCAGCTAGAGCCTTTGTGGGACAGCTCGTGACCGACTCCTGGACGTCCTCGACCTCTTCGTGTCCACGTGGCTGTGGAGATAAGCTACACCTCATCGCCTGTTTGCACCCGACATTGCCTGGTTCCATCCTGGTTCCACGGTAGTCACTGGCTAGTGACTTTGAACATTGTCCCCTCTGCTTTCAGGTCTTCACCACTTCAGATCCACCCTTGGATCTACCGGAACTCTGCTCGATGACCCGCCTGCAGCATCTTCATCTTCAGGCACCATCGACCTGCGTGACGAAACCCGACACTACTTTGCACCTGTGCACCCGCTTCCTGTGGGTGAGGTAACTCAGCAACGCCGGTGTTCCTACACTGGTACACACCTCTAGTGTTTAGGTTTTAAGTTTTGTCCTTCTAGGTCAGTCGGAAGGTTCCTTAAACACTAACTTTGTAACTTTTACGCACCATTGACATTGCATTGGTGTATGCTATGGTGGTCCCCCTGTTAAAAAAGGCCAATAGTGACCCTGAGGTGTTCTCTAACTTTCGCCCAGTGTCTTTGCTGCTGATCCTGTCTAAAATCCTAGAGAAACATGTTAATAGGCAGCTCTCAGACTTTATCAACGATAACAATCTTTTGCACTTTTCACAATCTGGTTTTAGGAAAGCTCATTCCACGGAGTCCACCTTACTTGGGGTCACAGAGGTCATTCGCCAAGAACTCAATGGGGGAGGCACGGCGGCACTCATCCTCTTGGATTTGAGTGCCGCATTTGACACCATCTGCCATGCAACCCTCATCGAGCGCATGGAAGACATTGGAATTAAGGGGAAAGCACTGAAGTGGCTGGAGTAATTTCTCCGGCAACGAACATACCAGGTCTTCTCCAAAAGCAATCGATCAGAAGTACACACATCTCCTTATGGAGTGCCGCAGGGTTCCATATTAAGTCCCCTTCTGTTTAACGTATATGTCACCCCCCTAGCCGAAATTGCCGAAGAAATGGGTCTCACCATTTACTCTTATGCGGACGACACGCAACTTGTGTTCTCCCTTTCATCTACAGATAAATCTGCTGTCTCTCCTCTCCGGGCCGGACTACTTAAAATGGCCACCTGGCTCCATGAAAATAAATTAAGGATGAACGGAGACAAAACAGAGCTACTAATCTTTGGCAATCAAAAGAATCTCTGGGGCCCAGCCCGCTGGCCCGAGAAGATCGGCGCTGTGCCGACTGCGGTGCAATCCGCACGCAACCTAGGGATAATTATCGATGATAAAATGTCTATGCAGACACACATAGCCAAAACTGCCTCCACATGCTTCCTCATCCTTAAATGGCTGAGGAAAATATTGTGGCAATTACCAGACAGGGCTCAAAAGACTGTTATTCAGGCCTCAATTATGTCACGATTAGACTACGGTAACGTCCTGTTTTTGGGAGTTACATATAGCACACTGAACCAACTGCAAGTAGTGCAGAACTCCGCGGCAAGAATGCTTCTCAATCTCCCAGGACGGACAAGGATGACAGAACATCTTAAAAACTTACACTGGCTGAGGGTGACTAGCAGAGTAAAGTTCAAAGCACTGTGCTATGTGTACAGGATCAGCTCAGGAATAGCCCCGAATTATCTACGTAAAATGGTCCAAAAATACTTACCCACGCGTAACCTACGCTCAGCAAATCAAGCAAAATTCATTGTGCCCAGGGTAAAAAGGGCTCGGCAAGGAGGGCGCTCCTTTTCCTGTATAGCGCCGACATTGTGGAATTCACTCCCCTTACAACTAAGATTAGAAACCTGCTATTTACGCTTCCGCAAGGGAGTGAAAGCATGGCTGTTTGACCAATAATTGCTTCCTGCTCTCTTACAAGTAATACGGATTCAGGGTGCCGGGAAACCCTCAGGGTAGCTGTTGCGACATACAATTGCAATAAATAAATAAATAAATAAATATGCGTGCACTTCAAGCGCTGCACCCGAGTCCCGCGGGCCTTTCCTGACTTCTTCACTGTTAGTCCAGAACAGCTCCAGCGATTCCCCAGGCCCTAGGCCTACTTCCTTTCAGCTAGGTGGTTCTTATACCACTATTTTAGTATATGGTTTAGTTGGCCCCTAGGGCTCATCCATATTGTGCAACTTTTGTATATTTAAACTGTGTTTTGTTTTAACGCATTTGCTTCTGTGCTCATAAAGAGTATAGGGGATATTGTAGTAAATAAATATATATATATATATATTTTCAATATATATCTGTGTGTTGTCCTTTCATTTGGTATTCAAGGGGATTGTGTATGGTAAAACAGCTTGCTTCACATGCCTATACAGAGTTTAGCTTAAGACTGCTTTGTCCATGCTACCTCTTGGATAGCTGGTCTCTAAGGTTGACTTACAACCAATCATCATAAGGGTTGCTTGGCATGGTACAATGTGATCACTAGAACTAGTGAGCATCATATACCAGGCCAACTTCTCACATTGGTGAGCAGCGATTGGGATTTGAACTTGCTGTTGTTTTACCATTACAATATTTGAGAGTATCATTTGAAAGATCATACAGATACCTGCTAGGTACATATAAAACAAGACTAGTATACATAGGTTCTACTGAACTTAGTTGTTGTAGAGGATAGGGAGTAGCACACCCTGACTACAACTACTAGATAGGTTTGGTAGGTAAACACCAGTGTAGGTAGATTGCAGCATATCCACCCACACTAGAGCAATGTCTGGAGCAGAGGGGTCCACTGGACCTGCCCCTGTTGAGAGTGACCCTACAAGGGCACCATCCAAATTTGCTATGCTTAATTTTAAGGAACTGAGGCAGATCTGTACCTAAAGAGGTCTCAAGACGGGTCCAACCCCTACCACAGCCCACCTCAGAGAGCTTTTAGACCAGTCTGAAGCTCTAAAGCCCTCTAAAGCAGACCCCACATGGAATGCTGATGGAGGCTCTCCCACTGAAGATGATAATATTGACACCCCTGTCCCTGTAGTCCAGATAGATGAGGATGGCCAAGTCACTGGAGATACTCAGCCTGATGAGGAGGAGGAGGAAGAAGAGGAGACAGAAGGGGGGAGCAGTAATTCTGACGATGGTAGACTTAGTCAGGTGCCAGCCAGCAGGCTTAGCCAGGCTAACTTAAGTGTATTTGGGACTGAGCTAAGGATGACCTTACCCAGACCCCCAAGTGGACTTAATCAGGAGCATAGGAGGAGGAGGAATCACTCAGGTGAATCCAATACCTCCCAGGCTTCTAGAGGTTCTCATGGTCACTCCAGAAGGGGGGTGACTAGCCCTCAGAGAAGGGAACATGAGGCCAAAATGAGAGAGCTGAGCTTAGGATCCAAAAGCAAGAATTAAAGTTGCCCTGGCCCAAGAGAAACTTGCTAGAGCAAGACAGCCTAGAGAGGGTGGGTTAGTACCCACTGGTGGCAGCATTATCCCTAAGGATAAAGACAGGTCCTATGATCATAGAAACCTGAGTAAGATTGTGCCCCCCTACAAAGCTGGGGATGATATCCACAAATGGAGGACTGCACTTGAGAGAGCCCGCAGAGTACAGCAGATCCCTCAGGAGCAGTGGGCAGCAATCATGTGGCTCTCCTTTGAAGGTAGAGGCCGAGACAGACTCCTCACAGTTAGTGACGGGGATTCTAGAAACTACCTGGTCCTGAAGAGTGCTCTGGTTGATGGGTTAGGCTTAACCACTGAACAGTACAGGTTAATGTTCAGAGAGACCCAGAAGACACAGACTCAGGACTGGTCTGAATTTGTTGCATGTGCCACTAAGGCTCTGGAGGGATGGTTGCTGGGAAGTAAGGTTACAGACTATACAGGATTGTATAATTTAATTATGAGAGAACAAATCTTAAACAATTGTCAGAACCAGCAGTTGCATCAACACCTGATTGACTCAGATCTTACCTCTCCCCAAGAATTGGGAAAAAAGGCAGACAAATGGGTTAGAACCAGGGTTAAGCAAAAGAACCAGAACCAGAACCAGGGTGGTGACCAGAAGAAAACAGACCAGAAGGGTGGGGAGCAGAAAGCTAAAGACCAGAAGTCTTCAACAGGGCCCCAAACTAATACTGAAGGTGGGTCCCAAACTTCCAAGACGAAGAAGAAAGAAGGTCAAAGAAAACCCTGGTGTAGTACATGTAAAAACACCTCTCACTGGACAAGTGAGTGTAAAAAGGGTGGAGCCCTCAACACTGCAGCCCCTACGGCACCTGCACCCACTAGTACAGTTGGCAGTGTTGGTCCACAAACTAAGGGGGTAGTGGGTATCACCTTGGGAACTGAGGGAGATTCTGGCCTAGTCAGAACCCCTACACAGGCTGTTCTGATTTGTGATGGGGACATAGATTTGACCCCTACTATAAGTCCCAGTAATCTGGGCAAGTACAGACAGACACCTTTGATTAATGAAAAAGTGTCTCAAACATACAGGGACACATGTTCCAGTGTCACTATGGTGACACCTAGCTTTGTGGACCCTGGACAATACATACCAGGTGACAATTACCTGGTGACCAATGCCAGCAATGTCACTACTACCTACAGTGTGGCAATTGTTAATTTCTCCTGGGGAGGGGTAACTGGCCTGAAAAGAGTTGTGGTTAGTGCTTATCTCCCAGTTGAATGTTTGTTGGGCAATGGCCTGGAGAGCTCTCTATGGTCAGAAGTTGAGTACAGGACTCATGCAGAGATGTTAGGGATATCATCACATGTCCTTGCTGTGACCAGGTCACAGGCCAAAAAGTGCCTCTCTGAACCTCAGGTCTTGGATCCTGGAACAATGGACTAAGCACCTTCCAAGAAGAAGAACAGGAGGGTAAAGGCTGTGCCTTCCCAACTGCCTACAAGTGAGGATCAGCCTTCACATGAAGATGATCTTGAGACCCCTGAAGGAACTGTCCTTGAAGAACTTGAACCTGATCAGGTTGAGTTTCTGGGGACAGGGGGACCTTCTAGGGCAGACTTGGGGCAGGCTCAGTTAACCTGTCCTTCTCTTGAACCCCTCAGACAGCAGGCTGCTGCTGAGTCTGCTGGGAATGCTCAAGGTACCCATAAAGTATATTGGGATGATGGGCTCCTTTATTCAGAGGGTAGAGACCCCAAGCCTGGTACAACCAGGAGGTTGGTTATACCTCTGCAATTTAGGGGCTTCCTTCTTACCTTGGCCCATGATATTCCCTTAGCAGGACACCTAGGCCAGAATAAGACTTGGGACAGGCTTGTCCCTCACTTTCACTGGCCTCACATGTCTGAAGACGCCAAGGAGTTTTGTCGCTCCTGTGTAACCTGCCAAGCCAGTGGTAAAGCAGGTGGCACAACAAAGGCCCCCCTGATACCACTACCTGTGGTGGGGTTCCCTTTGAAAGAGTGGGGATTGATATTGTAGGTCCAATGGATCTCCCTACAGCATCTGGGCACAGATTCATACTGGTGGTGGTGGACCATGCCACCAGGTACCCAGAGGCAAGTCCTCTTAGGACCACAACAGCCCCTGTTGTGGCCAGTGCCTTACTTGGAGTTTTCTCCAGAGTGGGGTTTCCTAAGGAGGTAGTATCTGATAGAGATGCCAACTTCATGTCAGGATACTTAACAGCTATGTGGAAGGAATGTGGTGTCAACTACAAGTTCACCACTCCTTATCATCCACAGTGTAATGGGCTTGTTGAAAGATTTAACAAGACCCTAAAGGGTATGATCAAAGGATTACCAGAAAAGCTCTGGCGGAGATGGGACATCCTTCTACCCTGCCTTCTGTTTGCTTACAGAGAGGTCCCACAAAAGGGGGTTGGCTTCAGCCCCTTTGAATTGTTGTTTGGGCACCCTGTAAGAGGACCCCTATGTCTGGTGAAGGAAGGATGGGAGTTACCTCTCAAAAAGCCTAAATAAGACATAATGGACTATGTACTTGGTCTTCGCTCCAGGATGGCTGAGTATATGGAGAAGGCATCCAAAAACCTTGAGGCTAGCCAAAAATTACAGAAAACTTGGCATGATCAAAAGGCTGTCTTGACTGAGTATCAGCCTGGACAGAAGGTATGGGTGTTGGAGCCAGTTGCCCCAGCAGCACTCCAAGACTAATGGTCTGGACCCCATACAATTATTGAGAAAAAGGGAGAGGTTACCTACTTGGTGGACCTAGGAACTCCCAGGAGCCCCCACAGGGTGCTCCATGTCAACAGACTGACGGGCATATGTTGACGGGGCAGACATGGGCTTGCTCATGGCTACAGATGAGGGGCAGGAGGAAGAGAGTGACCCTCTCCCAGACCTGTTAACTCAGAACCCTGAAGATGGCTCAGTTGATGGTGCGGCCTTAGGTGGCAGCCTCACTGAACATCCTCAACATGACTGTAGACAAGTTCTGCAGTCATACAGACATATGTTCTCATTGACACCCAGTCAGACTAACTGGTGTACCCATGTGGTGGACCCTGGTGACAGTCTTCCTGTGAAAAGAAAGATTTACAGGCAACCTGACCATGTCAGGGACTGTATAAAGACTGAGGTGCAAAAGATGCTGGAATTAGGTGTTATTGAGCCTTCAGAGAGCCCCTGGGCTAGCCCAGTGGTTCTGGTCCCCAAACCTCACACCAAAGATGGCAGGAGAGAGATTAGGTTCTTTGTGGATTACAGAGGACTCAATGCTGTCACTAGGACAGATGCACACCCTATTCCAAGGGCAGATGAGCTCATTGACAAGTTGGCTTCTGCCAAATATTTGAGCACATTTGATTTGACAGCTGGCTATTGGCAAATCAGATTATCTGAGGACTCCAAAGCCAGACAGCATTTTCTACCCCAGGAGGACATTACCAATTTGTGGTGATGCCCTTTGGTTTGAAAAATGCACCTGCCACCTTTCAAAGGTTGGTGAATCAAGTCCTTACTGGGTTGGATGACTTTTGCGCAGCATATCTGGATGATATTGCTGTCTTCCGCTCCACCTGGGAGGATCACCTGGTCCACCTGAAGGAAGTGCTAGAGGCTCTGCAAAAGGCAGGCCTCACTATCAAGGTCACAAAGTGCCAGATAGGGCAGAGTAAGGTTGTGTACTTGGGCCACCTTGTAGGTGGAGGCCAAGTTCAGCCACTGGAGAGTAAGATCCAGACCATAAAGGACTGGTCCCCTCCAACTACCCAGACTCAGGCCAGAGATTTCTTGGGCCTGACTGGGTACTACAGGAAGTTTGTTAAGAACTATGGGTCCATTGTGACTCCTCTGAATGATCTGACATCCAAGAAGATGCCCAAAAAGGTTCAGTGGACAGTAAACTGTCAAAAGGCATTTGATGACCTGAAGAAGGCCATGTGCTCTGCACCTATCCTGAAGAGTCCTGACTACTCAAGAGAGTTCATTGTCCAAACAGATGCTTCTGAGTTGGGAGTGGGAGCTGTGCTTTCACAACTTAATGTAGATGGTCAAGACCAGCCCATTGCTTTTATTAGCAGAAGGCTGACCCCCAGGGAGAAACGTTGGTCAGCTATTGAGAGGGAGGCCTTTGCTGTGGTGTTGGCCCTGAAGAAGTTGAGACCATACTTATTTGGCACTCACTTCAAGATTCAGATCGACCATAAGCCCCTCTTATGGCTTAATCAGATGAAGGGTGAAAACCCCAAACTACTCAGGTGGTCCATTTCCCTACAGGGGATGGACTTTACAATGGAGCACCGCCCAGGGACTGACCATGGCAACGCAGATGGTCTCTCCAGGTACTTCCACTTAGAACATGAAGACACAACTGGTCAAGGTTAGTCTAATGTCCCTGTGTTTGGGGGCGTTGTGTAGGAGAATAGGGTCTGCTATCTTATGGTCACCCCAAATTTTTGCTTTTTGCTTCACTGGTTTATGACTTAATGTGGCTGTGGGCCTGCTAATCAGACCCACAGCCTGCTGTTCTCTCTCTAAATTAATGCCAATGCACTCTAGGTGCATTACGAATTGGAACTGGTTCACCTTATAGGCCCATGTAACAGTGTACTCCAGGTACCCAGGTCATAGGTGTATCCAAGGTCTACTAGGGGCTGCAGCATGAATTGTGCCACCCCTGGCCTGGCCTCCATATTTGACACAACTGGTTGATCACTCAGCTGGGGTAAGTTGGTGTAAACACCTCTTACTTAGATATAGTATCCCTATATCTAACCCTAACTGGACACATGTTAACCTATAAGCCACTCCTATGGAAGGCCTCAGCAATCCTGGAGGCAGAGTGCTTGGTTTCATGTGAGATGGTGCTCTGGCACAAGCTGAGCCTGTCTGCAGCTGTCGGGAACAACTCCCTTAGCTGTTCCGGGATATTGCCATACCATATACTCTTAAGTGCATTATAATCCTCGCGGTTATATGCTAACATTGGTTTGGCTTTATCAAAACATGTCGAGTAAGGTGTCATACAATTTGGAATACTATCCCCTCGACAGTGATGTTGACGGGGATAGCATTCCACCCTTCTAGAGGGACACGACATGCACATAACCTGAACCCCGGTTAAAGTTAACCAGAGCCTCAGCATCACAAAATGGATGCTGCTACCACAGACACAAGTCTGACCTCCTGCTGCTGGGAGTCCTTCCAGCGAGGGAGGCTGGGACAAAGGGTTTCCTGCCTTGGGAGGTGCGAGCACCACCCCAGACAGGATTTTGTGTATTGGGTAGGACAGGGCTGAATAGATTGAGACATGCCTGGGGCACACAAGGTGTCCCCGTGCATAAGCCAGTCCAAACCGGTGCTGGGGCTTTCCAGCCCCAGTTCTGGCGCGGAGCTGGAGAAAGGAAAGGGGGTGTAACCGCCCCCCTTCCTGGTCCCACCCAGAGGAGGGACCTAGCAGGTGATCCACCCCTCAGATTGGGAATAAGAGTGGGAGCAGTGCCATAGCACCGCAGATCATCCTGAAATCAACTTGAAACTAAGAAGACGACTGGACTTCAACATTCTGCTGCACAGAAGACTGAAGAGCATCTCCCTTGTGGCCTAGGAGTGGCCACCCTGTGAACACAGGCACCATCCAGCAACTCGATGTCTGCTTTGCCGCCGCCTCCTGCCGGAGCCCGAGCCCAAAGCCCAATGCGACCCAGACTCCCAGACATCTCAGAGCCCGATCCACAGTCCCTGCAAAGAAGAGACCCATGGAGGCACCGAGAGATGTGGGACCGGACATCTTGAAAGACCCCCGAGAAGCTGACTGCGCAGCACCCAAGGCACCCACGGTGCTGTACTTTGGGGTTTAAAAATCCCCACCACCGAGCAGCATTTGCACCAAAGATCAGCCCCCCAGCATCTCCACGATCTGCGTGGGGCCCTTTTTGCACTTTGCCACTCGATGCGTCATCCCGGCCACTTGCCACGTGGCTAGCGGCCATCTTGGCAACGAAACCTACAATCAACACTGCGGGTCTGGTTGCTCCAGACTTGCCCTCGCTCCCCTGAAAAGGAGCACCCACTCTGACCTTGCTGGTCTGAGTGATAAGCTTTATTCACTTCCTGCGTGGCTTGCATTAGCCAAGGCCTGTTTACTCCAATCAAGTTGCCGACACCGCCATCAGCTAGAGCCTTTGTGGGACAGCTCGCGACCGACTCCTGGACGTCCTCGACCTCTTCATGTCCTCGTGGCTGCGGAGACAATCTACACCTCATCGCCTGTTTGCACCCGACATTGCCTGGTTCCATCCTGGTTCCACGGTAGTCACTGGCTAGTGACTTTGAACATTGTCCCCTCTGTTTTCAGGGCTTCACCACTTCAGATCCACCCTTGGATCCACCGGAATGCTCCTCGACGACCCGCCTGCAGCATCTTTATCTTCAGGCACCATCGACCTGCGTGACGAAACCCGACACTACTTTGCACCTGTAAACCTGCTTCCTGTGGGTGAGGTAACTCAGCAACGCCGGTGTCCCTACACTGGTACACACCTCTAGTGTCTAGATCTTAAGTTTTGTCCTTCTAGGTCAGTCGGAAGGTTCCTTAAACACTAACTTTGTAACTTTTACGCACCATTGACATTGCATTGGTGTATGCGTGCACTTCAAGCGCTGCACCCGAGTCCCGCGGGCCTTTCCCGACTTCTTCACTGTTAGTCCCGAACAGCTCCAGCGATTCCCCAGGCCCTAGGCCTACTTCCTTTCAGCTAGGTGGTTCTTATACCACTATTTTAGTATATGGTTTAGGTGGCCCCTAGGGCTCATCCATATTGTGCAACTTTTGTATATTTAAACTGTGTTTTGTTTTAACGCATTTGCTTCTGTGCTCATAAAGAGTATAGGGGATATTGTAGTAAATAAATATATATATATTTTCAATATATATCTGTGTGGTGTCCTTTCATTTGGTATTCAAGGGTATTGTGTATGGTAAAACAGCTTGCTTCACATGCCTATACAGAGTTTAGCCTTAGACTTCTTTGTCCATGCTACCTCTGAAGTAGTGTGGCTCACTGGTTAGAGGCGGCAGACCCGAGAGCAGAGGACGGCCCGGGACCAGGGTTCGATTCCCGGCGCGGCAGGTTTCTGGACCAGGGTCAGCGGACTCAATAATTCTCTCGGTTGGTGCCCACTCTGATCAGCGATCACACTCGGCAACTCTGGGCATTAGCTTGCCTCATCTTCACTAACGGCCCCACCAGACCGCCGGGAATGCCTGGTCTCACCCTGGAGATACCCATTAAGGGACCATCTCTCAGGGAAGCCAGGAAGGGTTTTGCAGCGGTCGAAGCGCCTTGGGACCCTACGGGTAAGTAGTGCGCTATATAAATGCCTATACATTTACATTTACATTTACCTCTAGGACAGCTGGTCTATAAGGTTGACTTACAACCAATCATCATAAGGGTTGCTTAACATGGTACAAGGTGATCACTAGAACTAGTGAGCATCATATACCAGGCCAAATTCTCACAAAAGGTGCTTGGTAGCTGGTGCTGGCTTGAATTGATGGATTCATTAGAATCGTTGTGATGATAAAGATTTATTCTTTTTGGTTGGTAGTGCAATAGAGTTACCAGCTGAGTGTTGAAGTGTTTGCTTTTAAGGGACAGGTATTTGAAAGAAAATCTTTATGCACGGTCTGGATATAACTAAAATCTATGGGGCCGATTATGATGGCGGTAAATTGTGACCGCCGGGCCGGCAGTGAGGCCCGCCGGCCCGGCGGTCGTGGATTTACCGCCATCGTCCTTAAAATTCCCACCGCCAAATTAGGACGGTGGTGGGAAGGGAAAAGATACCTCGGCGGACGGAAAGACAGTCCGCCGTGGTCCCGCAAGGCGGGCCTTTTTCGCCCGCCTTGCGGGACCAGGTACAAGGGGTCAATGAAGGCGGTGCCGTGAAGGCACCGCTGTGGGCATTTGGATGCCTGTCTTTTGCGGTGGAGTTCCTGCTGCAAAAAGACAGGCAGAAAATGCCTTTGGGGGCCCGTTGCGGGCCCCCAGGGGGTTGGGGGGTGCACGTGGTGCCTGCCATGTTGTACAAGCAAATGTTAAACATGTGTTTTTACATTGTGGCGGGTGCTGCCACCCGCCACAATGTAAACATACAGAATGCGCTTGCCAGTGTGGCGGGTGCATCCTAATTAGTTTTGCGGGACCGCCGCACCTATGGCGGGCAGTCCCTTTTCCACCAGCGATGGCGGGCAGACAATTGGCCCGGACTGCAGGTAGTCCAGAATACGGCTGCCCGTCTAGTCCTAAATGCCCCCCCTCGCTCCCCTTCTAAACCCCTACTGGAAAAGCTCCATTGGCTGCCTATCAGACAGAGGGCTAAATTCAAGGTATGCTGTACCATACATAAGAGTCTCAATGGTATGGGCCCGGCATACCTGGCCACCAAATTTGTCCCCTACAAGCCCTCCCGCTCACTTCGCTCGAGCGAACAAGGCCTTCTAGTAGTGCCTAGGGCAAGGAAGGCAAGACAGGGCAGTAAAGCTCTCTCAATAGCTGGACCGTCTCTTTGGAATAGCCTTATCAATTCCCTAAGGCTTTGCACAGAATACCTTCCTTTCAGGAAGATGCTAAAGACCCTCCTTTTCAGCTCCTAGACAGCTCACGTTCTCTCGATCGCACTGTGGCAGATGTCAAAAGCGCGGAGATGCTCCCATGGGAGTCGATACCAGCGCTATACAAGCCAGTAAATAAATAAATAAAATAAAGCACCAGTTCATCTTAAACCTTTTTGCAGGTTTTGTAGCAGTCTATCTTGCACATTGTTTAATGCAAGTTTAAAATAATGAATTTCATATTTACAGTGCTTTGTGTCACAAACTGTGACCTCGTAGCCCTAAACATACAAAAATCACTATACTCCACAGCCCCATCCAAAATGTAACACTGTGGCTCTCTGGTTACACCCAGGTTACTATTGCACTACAGTGGATTTGCCATTGATTGACTTAACTTAAAAAAATATTTCTCATTTAAGCTGTGCCATTTTATATGTCGTTAAACTGAAGGTAAAAGATAAAAACAACAACAATAATTTAACCAGACCCCATTGCATGCAGCATCAGAGTTCCCATTCTGTTTTTTAATGCAATTTGACCACTGCTTCAACCAATGGGTGGTTGCATGCAAATAACCATGCACCACCAACAGCAGGGTTAGCTTTAGGGCTGGTGGTGCATTGTGTGACAATGTTTGTTGGTGCCCTACAATGACATCCTTCTCCACAAATTCCTTCACAACTACCCAATCGCAATGCCACTTATCATTCCACAGTCCCTCTCTCATGTGCATTTTATGTGTTTTATAGCACTACATTACTCATACCAGTGTAGGGTGTCAGAGCTCTTTACATCACACACACACACACACACATTATACAGAACCAATGAATCCTACATGTCTAAATCAGTCTGTAGTAAATGTTACATATGACAAGGATTACAAGGTGAAGGTATCATGCGTCATCCATACTAGTAGGCACTATATTTTAAGAGTGTGTGGTAAAGAGAGGCACAAACTCATTATTCAAAATACCACAGGGCTGGTGTTTGACCTTACTGTTAAGAATGCATTTTTACACAAGCAAATGCTTTTAGCAAAATTAGAATAAACTTAGAAAAAAACATACATTTATAACCCATACCAAGCAGTTTGTATAATACTCTTTCATGACAGTTAATAAGTAACGGTGCTATATTAGGATTGTAATTTATAAACTGTAAGTAACAAAAACATCTCTCTGACAAAAGCATTAACCCACTGAACTATGTACATTATATGCCCTTTTGTGGTCTGCATGGTACACATGCTTTGCAGCAGGCATATTAACACTGCTTACTTTATGATGAGTCAAAACTTCCACTAGACAAAACTCTGAACTCTCTCTCCAGCAGGTCCATTAATCACCAGAGTTATCTTGACATTTTTATTGTTGCCTGAAGATTGATGAAGGCAAGAAACTGTGCAGCTGGTAAATTTAAATCCATATTATATATTTGAAAACTCCACCCCCCCTCTCACCCTCGAGGTCAGCACCCGGCATAGTGGCACCAGTCGCACTGCCCTAAGGCTGGCCCTGACCCACAGGACTTTTCTTTGATGTCAATCACATCAGCCCCAGAGCTACTTTGCATTACTTTAAACCATGGTCCACTGTAAATGAAGTTTAGCTCTAGAAGGTAAACCACAAATCAACAATTTGCACCAATTTGTGTCAATTTTGTAATGCAAAACAAGTGCAAAGTGTTATTAAATCTGCTTCTCTGCGTAAAATCAAAAACACAATACTCTTAGAATCCATCTATATTTCTTATTAGCACATTACTATTAGAAATGTGTTCACTTATGGCACTGATGTATTTCATTTACACCACTGTTCACTAACATGCTTTCCTTTTGTAGCATTGACTTAATATTTACACATCTAAATTGGTACACAGTCTTGTCAGGTACAGACATTAGTTAATACTAGACTATCACATTCAAACGGACAATACTGTATTTTGCCACATTTAATAATAATCCACTTGGTGGGGCATTGTTTGTAAGGGGAGGTTGACAAACGTCTACCTTCCATAATTCTTTGAAGGACCTCCACCAAAACTGTGAGTTGACTATTGAAGGGAGCATCTGTTTTGTATATGAGACAGACTAACTAAATAAGATCACTAAAGCCAACATTCATTTCAAGTCAATATTATACTCATTTTGGTCTCAGCCAGCATTTTAGAAGGCTACATCATAGTTATTTTCCATTGCAGTGGGCATCAATTTATCTTATGTCATGGCATGGTAACCACACTCCAGTCATGTTTGAGCCATTACATTTCTAAGGATTAAATGGTTTTGTAAGACTTTACAGGCACATGCATCAACCATTTTTGCTAGCGGAAATGGTGAGATTCGCAAAAATCAGCTGCTTGCACCCGCAAAAAGGGCAATTTCGAAGCATCAAGGTTCAAGGTACTCTCAATTTGATAATTCACAATTAATTGCAATTTCTCAAATTGGAATTGCATTTAAGGAATCACAATTTGTGATTCCTTAAATGCAATGCAAGAACCACTTTAAAATAGTGATTTCGCTACAAGAGGCCACAAATTACCATGAAGTTGAACTTGATGGTAATTTGCAAAAACTTTAAAAAATGCACTAAGGGCATTTTTCAAAGTCGTAGGTTACACACAAACATGCCCTTGGGGCATGTGTGTGCGCAACATATGTGTGTGAGAAGTTGGCCTGGCATATGCAGTCCACTATTCTAGTGGGCACCTTGCACCAGTCTAAACAACCCTTATTGATGGTAGGTTAAAGACAACCTTTATAGAAAGCTATCCTAGTGGTAGCTGTGGAGAGCAGCCTTCAGGCTAAGTCTTGAAGGAATGTAAAGCAGCCTGTTTTACCAGTCTATAATCTTGTGAACACATCCCACTAGTCTCTTTATGAGGCTGGAGGCAAAAGTAAACTCAATAACATACAATAAATTAGCACAATATAAGTTGAGCCCTAGGGGCGTACGAAACCATATATCAATAAAGTTTTATCAGAACCATGACTTGCATAGATACAAGGCCTAGTGCCTGTAGAACCGCTGGGGCCACCAGGAACCACCCAAGGTAGTGACACAGGGAACCCACGGGGGACGCGTGCAGTGTCTAAACACAGCCGCGAATCACCATTAACTTCTATGGGGAAAGTCACGGTTGGAAATTTAAAGATAAAGGACACTTAGAGGAGGACTTTGAGCAAACCCTTTTAGACTTAAGGGGTTCTAGAGCCAACACCCACCGGAGTACCGGAGTACTCAAGTTACCTCACCCAGGGTAGCCGGGCACATAGGTGTCTTTTGGTGTTGGGTTTTGTCGTTGTTTTCAATGGCGATCTGCTGCAAAGTGCTGCTGCTGAAGAAGTGGAAAGTGTCCAGAGTGATCCAAGCCTAGATCGAAGATGTGAAGAACCTGAAAGCAGAGGGGACGGAGTCTGGGTCACTAGCCAATGACCAGGGGCACGATAGTCAAATGCCCACAGATGTCGGGTCATTTCAGGTGAAGAAGGTGAAGCTTGACTCTTCAGCCAGGAGGACCAGGAGGCATCGACGAAGACCAGGTACTGGATTCAAGCTGTCCCATAAAGGATGTCGAGTGCTGCGGTGTCGGTGCCCGGATTGGACCCAACAAGCCTTGGCAATAGCAAACCATGCAGGAATCAAAGAAATGCTTTGGTGCAGACCAGCAAGGTCTTAGGGACTCACCACTCTGTGGGGAGTCAGTGCAAGTCTGGAGCAACCAAGGAAGCATAAGGAAAAAAAGAGTTGCCTTCACAGGGACCCAGTTGATGGACTAGGGATCGCAAAGGAGACAAAAAGTGGAATGCAAGAAGCAGACACACGGAACACTTGTGGAGTGTAGGCCCCCAATCTTCGGTGCAGATGTGCTCGGGGCTAGGTCTACAAGTAACCCTAAGCACAACTTCAAGGGATGTTGAGAGGTTAATGCACTAGCAAATGTGCATGGTGTCCAGGAGTTCCAGTTCCACATCACTCACAAGGGTTGCAGGTCTCAGCTCTGTGGGGGACTCGGGTCGGCTCTGAGAAGTCTGGAAGTCCTCGTCCTGAGTCGCAACTACTTGGGGGTCCGGCAGCAGCTTCAGAAATGCAGACCGGCAAGATGCTTCTTTGGTGCGTGTCTGAACAGGGGAGTCACTCCTTGACCCCAAGGGAGATTCTTGCATCCTCTAGTTTTTAGTAGAGCATCGAAGTTCCAGGATTTAGTTTCAGAGTTTCATCCAGGTATAATCTAAAGTCCTGTTGCCAGGGGTCTCTTACTTATACTAAGAAAAGGGGTTGGACATACTCTGGGGACCCACCTATGGGAGGGTTTGGAAAGAGGGGTGGCTACACCTATTTCCTTTGCCCCTGCAACCGGTTTCAACTGGACTATGCACAGGTACACCAAATGTGCCCCCAGTGCAGACTTCAAAGCACTCTCAGAGTGCACCCACCCAGCCCCAATACACTACATCCTGTCTGGGAGGTGGTTACACCTCCCTGTGACAGGAAACCTATTGTCCAGGCCTCCCCTGACGGAGTTTCAGTCAGCAGCAGGAGGCCAGACTCGTGTGTGTGGCTGCAGCAACCATTTTGTGATGCCAGGGCTCTTTAAAACTCTTACCAGGCAGACCAGTGTGTACATGTCTCTCCCTCTAGAAGGGTGGAATTCTATCCCCGCCACCAGGACTGGCGGGGGAAGGATTCCAAGGTGTTTGACACCAAACACAAGATGTTTCCATGCAGCCATTCCAAAGTTAGCATTTAACGCAAGATTATAATGCACTTAAGAGTATATGGTCTGGCTGCATCACAGAACAGCATCAAAGAATAGGCTCGGAAAGCTGCAGAGGGGCTCAGCTCATGCATGGGCACCCTCTCACACAAAACCAAGCACTCTGCCTTCAGGATGGATAAAAGGCCTGTCATAGGAGTGGTTTTTATATGTCAGTGATTAACAGTAGATATAGGTAACCTATATCTTAGTAAGGTGTGCATGCACCACCTTACCCAGGCTGCAGTAGCTGTCCTGTGGTGCCATTTTGGAACATTTCCCAGGAGTGGCATAACACATGCTTCAGCCCCTGATCGGCCTCTGGGGTACCCATGCCCTGAGTACCTGGTGTACCATATACTAGGGACTCACAAGGGTAACGCATTAACCAATCTGGAGTGTACCTAATGTACATGCAATCAATTTAGAGAGGAAGCAGCTAGGCTTGGGTTCTGGCTAGCAGGGTCCCAGCCAGACTAAAGTCGAAAAACATTTAGAAAAAGGAAGGTGCACTACATAAAAAATCAGGAAGAAGATTCTTTAAGGTTTCTTCTTTTTATTCAGTTTCTTTGAAAAACAACAACGGCACACAGCCAATGCGTTTCGTTCCCCCGTGCCGTGGGAACTTCATCAGGGCTTATGTAATTGGATGAAAGTTGGACTGGATTCTCACCAACTAGACTGAAAAGAGATGTGTTTCAAAACGTGGAGGCCAAATACGTATCACATTTATTGGGTATTGGTATTCCTGCTGGAAATAAAAATTCCGTAGCAGAGAAAGATGAAGGTAACCCGATGACTCCAAGGATTTCGAAATAAAAAACTATGTTATGCCCCCTCCCTGAAATCTCAGGTAGAGTTGTAGAGTGAAGGCGGTGTATTCTTGTACCACCACTGAGGGTGTGGTCCCCTTCCCAAAGACCAAACAGAAGGCAGAAATATCGAAGGATGGAGCATAGTAACGCGTCTTTCCATCGCCGATGGAAAGACGCGTTACTATGCCCGGCAGCCTCTTATCAAGGAATTACTGACCCGTTCTTTGCACGGATACCGCCTATTTACATTGAGGGTCTCCACTCCTTCGATATTTCCAGTTGGTGATAATCCAGTCCAACTTTCATCCAATTACTTAAGCCCTGACGAAGTTCCCACGGTACGGGGGAACGAAACGCGTTGGCTGTGTGCCAGGCTTTCTATAATTCCTGGTTAGCCTCAAGGTTTTTGGTTGCCTTTTTCATGTATTCAGCCATCCTGGAGCGGAGACCAAGTACATAGTCCACTATGTCCTGTTTAGGGTGTTTGAGAGGTAACTCCCATCCCTCTTTCACCAGACACAATGGGCTTCTTACAGGATGCCTAAACAGAAGTTCCAAAGGGATGTAACCAACCCCCTTCTGAGGAACCTCCCTGTATTTAAATAAAAGGCAGGGTAATAGGATGTCCCATCTCAGCCTTAGCTTTTCTGGGAGACCCTTGATCATACCCTTTAAGGTTTTGTTGAACCTTTCAACTAAACCATTGCATTGTGGGTGATAGGATGTGGTGAATTTGTAATTAAATCCACACTCCTTCCACATTGCAGTCAAGTAACTGGACATGAAGTTTGCACCTCTGTCAGAAACTACCTCCTTAGGGAAACCCACTCTTGAGAACACTCCCAAGAGGGAGGCCTATAGGAATTAATGTAAAGGCATTCCTTAATTGAGACTCACAATTTGCGAATCGCAATTAAGGAATGTTTAGGAATTGCTATTTTAATAGCGATTCCTACATGCATAGGCTTTTGAGAATCCTTATTTGCGATTCCTTAATAATCGCAATTAAGGACAAGCAAAAGCTTTCCTTAATGTATGTGCCTGTTAGAGTTTAATCTAGATAGAGACACATAGATACTCATGGGATTAACTCTGACCCTGTCCCAAAACATAATAAATCTGATTTTTGGAATCTATTTAATGTGTATTGGATAGTGGTACCCCAGTGTCTACCCTTAGAGATTTAGCTTTATAAATCTTCAGCAAAGAATTAGCATACTTGCACTTAAAAATTTCTCGAAATGTTGAATTTTTTCCATTAATATAGTTCATGACATTGCATGAATTAGCAACCTTGGTAGTCAAGGAAAAAGACTAGGTGAATTGAAAACACAAGTCATCATAATCGAGTGCATTTGGAAGTTGTGTACCATATACAAAGACGTTTGGACGGATACCAACTGGATGCCCTGTCCAAATAGTACTGTATCCTACAAATCATACTTAACAGTAATTGTTTACACTATAGTATAATCCACATAATGTAGAATTAGTTCACAAGTAAGACAGTGGAGATGATGCACTCTACTGGACACCATGGGTGGTCCTCAAAATATCAATCTATTCTTCCCCCACTACAGCATACATATGCCTAAATACCTGAATTCAGTTTTTATGAAGCTTAGAAATCCCTTGTCTATCCCCTTGACTCTTAACAAATTCAATAATATTCTCTATCAACACTGTCAGAAGCGGTGCATTTATCTATAAATGTATGACATTTATCCTTTTTCTATTGTATTTGTTAGCGTTTTTGTGCAGTGCAAACAAAGCCTATTGGGGCAGATTTCTTTACATAAATATGATTTTACAGAGATACTTTATGAGCATGAGCTGAGCCCCTCTGCAGCTTTCCGAGCCTATTCTCGTTTCTGACAAACTATGGCGCCTATTAGGATGGCGGACGGACCTGCGTCCGTCCGCCACCCCTGAGGTGGAGGGACCATCCGCAGGGGCAGCGGCGGTCCCTCCGGTGGAATTAGGATGTGACCGCCACCCTGGCGGTCACATCCCGTATATTTAACTTTGCGGCGGGTGCTGCTTTAAGCAGCACCCGCCGCAAAGTTAAATATGCATGCTGTGCATTTGCATGCACAAAGCGGCAGGCACCGCGTGGTGCCTGCTGCATTGTACATGCAAATGCAGGGGGGTACCATAGGTACCCCCATGTGCACCCCCCACCCCCCTTCACCCTGGGGCCCCGCAACGGGCCCACAAAGAAAATACTGTATGCCTTTCTGTGGCGGCATTGCCGCCACGGAAAGGCATGTTCTGAAGCACATCCTAATATGGCTGGCGGTGTCTGATAGACACCGCCACCTTATTAGAGCTTTTCCACCACAGTCGGAAGCCGACCGCGGCGGAAAAGCAGCGGACGGTCTTCCTGTCCGCCGATGACCCCCCAGCCATCCTAATGTGGTGGGGATCTTTTCATTCATCGCAGCGGTGAATCCGCATCCTCCGGGCCGGCGGTGGCTTCCAACGGCCCGGAGGATGCAGATTCACCGCAATCCTAATTGAGCCCTATATTTGTTACAACATCAAGAGGCATAAGATACACATTGACAGACTTCTAGGGGTAAAATAAAAGGGTGTCATGGTACCCAAAGCTGTTGGAATAAAACAGTGTTCTTGTAAATGTTGGCAGATGCAAAATAATCTACAAAATGAGAAATAATTGTAGTTTGTGATATTTATAACTGGTAATAGTATAACCCAAAAGAATCAAATTTACATGAGTGTTAACAGCAATAAAATAATCAGCAGTGTAAATGTACAATATAATAGAATTAGGTTAAAATTATTTTGAGTCATTTGCTTCATGAGCTATTAATATGTACTCCGTAAAGGACTTACCCATCATTTTCTGTCCCTGTATAGATATTAATATGTACTTCTTGAGGGCCTGACCACTCACTCTTAGTTGCTATGTAACATGAAATTAGACCTACAATATAACACTAGAAAGTTCTATTCAGGTTCTGATTTCTTCCTGGGAAATCTTCTATAGGTTGTTTGCAGCTATATTAATAAGGGAAATATGACAATATGATTTGGGTCCTTACTCACTTCCGTAAATATAATTTCTGTTCTTGCCAATGGCTATATGCCAGGGACATTAGGTGTGGTCCAAGCTACCTTAGTTGGCATTTAGTAGACCCTACTATGGTTATTAGTAATTGTATATAAGTAATTACAAACACTGCCTTGCTCTATTACTCACTGTGGGCCCAATGGGAAAGGAGGGTTTAGGTACCCTTAAAAGCCAAACTCATAATTATTGTACACTGATGTTAGGGGGAAGATCGTCTGTGTAGGCATTAGTACTTACTTGCTTAGCAACGAGGCAACGCAACCGCGGAACCACGTCCTTGAGGTAACAAAACTAGTTTTTACTGGCGCTGTCTCACACGGATCACAGATTGATTCTTTTGGAGGCCATACAGACAGAGCTAGATCGCGAGTGTGCCCCCCATACAGATACTTTGATCTGAATATCAGGTGAGATAAGCCACATTCCCAATCTCCGATCTGCCGGAAGTCAATGCCGCTTGAATACAAGACAGTTGACGGTACCTACTGCGGCTGCATCAATTGAGCCTTAGAATGCACTAAAATATGCTCGGCTGACCGCCACCCTCCCCTCTCTTTCTTCCAGATCGCTTGATCCATGCGGCTGGTACCCCCTATTGAGGAGCGTCTAAGAAAATAGAGTTCCATTTGTTCGAAGAGTGAATATACAATAAACAAGTTTCTTTTATCAGGGTGAGTGAATTCGCACTGGCTTGTAGTTGGATTGGGCTAATTTGAAATAGATCCAGTTGCATGTATTCAATGATTCACGATGCTATAACATTCCTTGTTGCGGAATGACAAATTCAATACCATGCGCTTTTATTTAACAGATTCTACTCCCAAAAGAGGCTGAAAAAACAACCAGTGATTGTTTCACATTACCCCTTCTGGGTCCAATCAACAAGGGGCCCCTAGGTGAGTGCCATAATAACCAGTCGCTCGCCTCAGTTTGTAACTCGTTTCTTAAACTTCTTAATAAGGTCACGCAAATCCATTCCTGATGGCTTACCTATTTAACCAACAGGCGCCACATCACTTCCCCTTCCCCATGTCCTGAAGAAGACCCGCACCAGCCCCATGAACAGGGCGTCCATAGGGTCGAAACGTCGACGATATAATACCATCGGACCAGTTGAGAAAATTCAGTTAACAGAAGCCAACTGACGTGGCATACTGGACTAATAAATATAGAATATCAAAACTGGCCTTTAAAAATCCTTTCTCTTGTTTCCCCTCCCCCCTCACTCACTTGTATATAAATCACCATTTTTTATGTCACTTGTGCACAATATGTCACATCGAACTCACTGTATTTGATGCACCGTTCAGTATAAAGTATATTTGATTGCTGATTTACTCTTTATGCATTGTCACAGGGTTTCTATGAATGAAAAATAATTCAAATATTAAAATCTATAATTACCCTGTACGTTTTTGGTTTGGATTTGCATTTACTGATTTTTTCAAATGGAGTATTGATTGATGTAACCCATGGCTAATTTATATTTGGAATGATTCATTCACATTTTGAAGCAATCAGGTTGCATACCCGACAGAACCATTGTATACACTAAACTGTATTGCCCAGGTTCTGAGGGATACTGGGTTACCCCATAATAGTTTAACCTCATTGGGTGGGCACAGTGAGCTCCGCACAAGAGAAGGAAGGTTCTGCTATGTCCGTTTATGTCCGTTTATTGCTAACTCTAATATATGATGTTTTTAATTTTAGATTTGAAATTTACATTAAATTATGCACATTTACTTAACAAATTTCACTCTAATTACTTTTTCCTCTTGTTCATAAGCCTTACACCATGTCTTACCAATAAATATATTTAGCTCTATATATTAATTAATTACATTATTTGATTTATTGCAATTAGTTATGTTGTGCTTTTCCTTTCCTGGGGCTGTCCCTAAACCTTACCATAAATGTTATTTTAATTGTATTATAATACATTTTTTTAAATCTAAATGCTTTTATATAAATTGCATTAATTCAAAATTAATTTTTGGCAGTGGAATACCTCCAATGAAACAATAATGTGACCCTTAACAAATACCTTCACTCCACCAAAGTTTTTTTTTTCTTCTATATTTCCATTGAATATGTGATCACTAATTTTTCCTTGTTAAATACGGCATGCTTACATCAACATAGATGTAACCATAATCCTAATCCTAAATACCGATAACTGTTTTCCTATATTATTTTAACTTACATGTCATATTTTTACTGCAACTATATCTCATTAGAATTATTCATTTTATAAATATGTTATTCTATTTTTTGATTAGATAGTATTTGAAGTATTTTTAACCTTAAAATACAATGTAATATAAATTATTATGTACATATTTTTGTCATTTATTTTCAGCGTTAACTAAAATCTTTTTACAATATTGATGTAATTTTATTCAAGTGGTGATATGCAAATTGTAAAATGATTGATTCTCTTTTCATGTTATTTATTATTATTAGTCAATCTGTATTAAAATTCCAAGTATTATACAGTGTGCACTGATTTGTGTTTTACAAGGCAATGGCATGTGAAAAAATATCAAACCATGCCTTAATATGCCAAGAGGAAAAATGCTAAGATGTAAGTGTGTCACTATGTGTTTGTTGTGAGGAAATGTTGTTTCACCATACATTTATGCATGGTATGTGTTGATTACAAAGTCGCACCATCTTGGTCATTGGTTTAAGAAAAGTTCGAAAATCCCAGTACCAGCACCAAAAGAGTAGTGCATGCAGTTCTGCCATACCACATTGGATTCCCTCTGCACAGGGTACATGGCCCTGTATGACTAGGGTAAATGTAAATAAATGTAAATCCAGTACTTGTATAGCGCACAATTCACCCCCGAAGGGGTCTCTCGGCGCTGGGGGCCGTTGGGAAGATTAAGCGAGCTATTGCCCAGAGTCGCATGGTGCTGGGCAGACCCCTGCTGCTGGAGCCGGGGATCGAACCGTGATCCCCAGCATCCAGCGTCAGTCGCCCTGGCCGTGGCGCCACATCTCTCTTGTCCCTCGGGCCACATGTACGACCATTTCATTTTGTGACTCGTAAATTGAGATGTTTATCTACTCGCAATTTGCGAGTAACAAAATAAAATGTACAACAGTGCTTCGGACACTGTTTGTGCTTCCCAAATGGGTTGTGGGGACCTGCCTCATTAGTATTCATGAGGCAGGTTCTAATATGCGACACATTGGGAATGGCCAGCAGTCACAGGGATGGTGGCCTGCTGAGGTCAGCAGACCATTTTGTCTGTAACTGCTTTATAAGTAAGTGATACGCAAACAAATGATGGGCGGAATGCTGAATAAATCATCCTTTCAACCCCAGTCAAAAGATCTGGGTTAAATTCTTTGTTCGTTTGCTGACCATGCCACCCCAGTTTAGACCCAGCCATATGCAAATCAGTCTTGACCATGTGCCTCATGGAAACAGTCCAGACCGAACTGCCAAGCCAGGTTGTCCCTGGACCAGAAACAAGCATCATGGGACCAGTTTCTGGGTATTACCCTTCATCAGCCAGGCTACCTTGAATCCAGTGGCACAGTGAGCAAGGGACCCACGTCTGGGCATACCCATCCCAATTAGGGTGAGAAGTGCTACACAAACAAATGGTAGACGGAATGCTGAATAAATCATACATTCACCCCCAGTCAAGAGATCTGGGTTAAATCTGTTGCTCTTTTGCTCACCATGCTTCCCATTGGGTGCAGGGTCAGACTGATTTGCATACGGCTGTATCCAAACTGGAATGGCATGGTGAGCAAAAAAACGATGGATTTAGGCCCAGATCTCTGTACTTTGGTGAATGTATGACATTGTTCAGCATTCTGTCCATCGATTGTTCTTTTTGCATTTGCTTTTTAAATAAAGCAGTTTATTATTTTATGCAGTCAGCTTAACTCAAAGGAAAATGGGATGCATTAAAAAAGAAAATTGAAATGTTTCTGTTTCATTTTTTGAGAGATGGCAGTGGTCGGTGGGACCACTGCCTGCTCTTAACATGCATTTGCAATGCAATATGTCTTTCATTTGCAAGAGTATAAGCTATTGGCTTTATTAATGACAGTGCCTTTTATTTATCTGTTTTGCTAATTAACACATAAATAAAAGGCATCGTCATTTACAATGCCAATAGCTCAAACTCTTGTAAATGCCATACCTATTTCACTTCAAAGAAGCGATTGCCATTGTCCCGAGGTGCTTAGAGAGTGAAAGAGCGCATAGCACACCAAATGTTGTAGGAAAGCATGTTGTGCCTGCAGTAGGAGAAACTCATTAAAGAAAATAAGGGCATGTTATCAAGCAGGGCATTAAAATTATCGCTGTTTTAGCGGCAGAAGACTGCTGCTAAAGCAGCTATAATGGGCTTGATAATATGCACTAGAGAATTCCAATAGAAGCCCATGTTCACACCAGAACATGGGTTTCTATTGGAATTCTCAAGGGCATATTATCAAGCCCATTATCGCCGCTTTAGCAGCAGTTTTCTGCCGCTAAGACAGCGATAATTTGTAATGCCCTGCTTGATAATATACCCCTAGTGCTTACAGACTAAGGGGCACATTTACAAGGGCTTTATCTCCACTTTTATTGCTTAAAAAGCCAAAGAAGTGGAGATAAAACTATCGCCCTATTTACAAGATGGTGCTAACTTGAATAATTTCAGGTTAGCACCCTTTTTCCCCAACGCCTCCCTTTGCATCTCTAATGAGATGCAAAGTAGGCATCGCTGGGCATATACCAGATGGACAACCTTGCAAATATCGCTGATGTTCACATCGCTATATTTACAAGGCTGCCCCAGCATTTTAGCACACGTTAGTTTTTCTTTAACGTCTGCTAAAATGCAGACTTACCTATCCCTAAAATTGGGGTGGTTTATGGTGATACGACCCTGTGGGTCGTATCAGCGAGGTTATCACCGTTTTGCAGAGAAAATTGCTGGAAAAACAGCGATGTTCCCTGCAAAACGGCGATAACCGCGCCATCTCTGGAATTTTTATCACCCTGGAGTAATGCGTTGTTAATAATGCGCTACCAGGGATATAAATTCCAGAGATAGCCTGCGATAATAAAATTATCGCTAAGCACGGCCAGCAATAATTATCGCTGGCCGTTGATAATATTCCCCTAAATGAGACAGACTGTGTAACAACAGAAGTAAAAAGGCCAGTCCTCATGGGAGATTACAAATGAAGACAAGGCGGTCGGGACCGTCTTTTGCACTGGCGGCACCCTGTGCAACAATGTTTGTTGGCGCCCCCTTAATGACCACATCTACCATGGATTCCCTCACTACCACCATTTAACAACAGTGCTCCTCAATTCTCTGTAACCACTCTCTGAAACTGATTTAGTTTTAGAGGCCACTCATACCAGTGTAGGGTGTCAGAGCACTTTAAATCACACACACATTGGCACCGAGATAATCATGTGTGTGTAAATCAGTGAATAGGAAATGTTACGTAAGAGGACTACAAGGTGTAGGAGTCACATGTCATTTATGCTGGTAGGCAGTATAGTTTAAGAGTCCTTGGTCTGGAAAAGCACAAATTCAGAATTGTAAACATATCATTGTTAGGGGTTCTCTTTAATTATAAGAATTGATTTTTACCCAAATTAACCCTTTTTGTAAGTTTACGATAATGAAAGACAGGGCAAAAACATATAGCTCTGATATATATCTTAGAGTTTGCATGCAGCTCTTTGATGACAGTTAATAGCTCACTGTGCTATATTGCTATATTATATATTTACATATCTGTACTTTGTCATCTGCATGGTACACATTGTTTGCAACAGGCATATCAACCCACTGCACTACCTTACGAGTTAAAACTTCCACTCCACGCCTATCTCTCTCCAGCAGAAAAATGAATCACTGGAGTGATCTTGACGTTTTTATTGATGGGCTGAAATTTGCTGTAAGCAAGGAAGGCGGTGGCAGTAGGTACCTTTAAAACAAAAATATACTTAGAAACATGGCGCCCCTACCCCAAGTCGGCACCCAGTGCTGTGGCACCAATCGCACCGCCCTAGAGCCGGCCCTGAAGGCATTACTAAGAAGGGACTAACAAGCCTATTACCGAATCGGAAGCCAGCATTTACAAAGGACAATGATGCAAGTCAACGAAAAGTATGTACGGAGAGTGGGAGGAGCTTCAAGTCTGTACTCAAATACAGCATTCCTCTCAGAGCAGCATATGCACTGCCCAGGTTCAACCTAAAAAACGTTTTCACTGCCAGACACTAAGGGGAAGGGGTCCCGGACCCCTTTTCATTTGTGACTGGCTTACCACCTACTCAAACTAGGTGGTAAACCTTCCACTATCAAAACATTTGTGCATGGCCTTGCGGCTCAATATTAGGAAGGAACACCCTTCACAAGCCAGTAAAAGGTTACCAACATGCTAAATCGGGTTGATACATGCTACAACACATTTTAGCTGTCGAAAATGTACCAAATTTCCGTTTACGACTGCTAAAAACAATCATACATGTGGCTCCCTGACTCTTCTGACTCATTGGACCATAAACAGCTGCAGAGTCTCGGCGCCAAGAACACCAAAGGAGTGCTTGCAGTAGCATCTGCACTAATTCTCTTTACTCTTAAATGTGTTTACTGACACATCCCAGGGAGACTTTGTAGGTGTTAGGAAACCCACCAGCAGTACCTGCTGGCATGTTTTACTAAATAGGTATTACTTTTATTTTACCCGAGGTTCAGCACAGATATGCATCTTTTTTCAAAAAGTTGTTTTTGAAGCAATACAACTCATTCCCTCATAAAAAGCATAATTTTGTGTTAACTAGTTTCAAATCTGTCACCTTATTTGTCCATGTCAAATGTTCAGCTCACGAAGCCATTCTCCCTAAGAGTGGATATGTTTGAGCGTTTTGTATCCGAATAACCAATCCAGAACTGATGGCTTTGCTTGAGACTGTTTTAAAGCGGTTTGTTGGAAAATGTAGCCACTACTTTCGGTGCGAAACATAAAACAGTTCTATAAAACATTGGCAAAAGCTGATAACAGACTAGCGTAAGCAGCAGCAACACTGGGCAAGGGGTGCAAGGGAGTTAGACAATTTACCGATTAAAAACAATATCTAGCAGTAGTCTTTGTAATATTCCATCCTAAGGTCAATTAAGCAATGAGGCAGGATAAGTTTACGATAAACCATCCCACTAATGAGAATAAATCTCTACTAAAAACCTTATCATCTTGGAGCAGCAGGTGTCTCCGGATCCCTCGGGTATTATTCCAAGAGAGCAAAGTACTTCTATTACCCTCTCTAGTGTGAATTTGGTTTTGGTGTTTCTGGATGCCGAAAATAATCGATTGAATGGGGAGTTTCTATGACAGCAGGTGTAGGATTTAAGAATTTCGACCCTTTTCACCTGATCAGTAAAAGAAGTTATATCGGAGCAGAGGCTAGACTAATGATTATTCGCGGTTATCAGCTGGATATTCCAACATAGGAAATGGCACCAGAAACGAATGCTCTCTTTCACCCTTCTTAGCTATCTTACATATTGACCTATTAGTGTTCATTGCGGTAAAAGGAGTTAGCAATTGCCTTTTATCCGAATTAAATCATGATGATTTGGTTCCCTCAGTGAATATTTGGGTATCAACATTATTGCAAATAGAGAGCATTTAAACAATTACATTTTGACCTTTTACTGTCTAAGGTCTATATGTAGTTATATTGTTGGTGGGATAGATTTGATTAAGTAGACAGTAATTCTTCACTATCTATTTTTGTTTTAAGTCTAGTGTATGCTAATTTTAACGAAGTGAAAGTGGTTAGAAGGAATTGTACCCCCAGTTTAATAAATGGAGATTGGTTTCTAAAAGATGTTGAGAAATATTATATGTTTTACAGGAACACCGGTCCCTAACAAGGAAACAATTGTAGAACATAATATATTACAGAAATGCAATGATTTCTATATTCAACTGTCCAACTGTGTTGCATGTCAGTTTACTTTTGAAAGCAAGTGATTTGTGTTTGATGCCATCAGAATTTCTCTAGAACATTTTCCTAATTATAACACTTCCAATGTGATTAATGCAATTTTGTGTCTTTGCAACATGATCTACATTGGCCAAACGACTCAAAAAGTAAAGATTCACATCAGTCAACATCTAAGCTGTCTCTGCTGCAAGGCTCCAAATGCCCTGCTCATGGATCACTTCTATCTAAAGAGACACACAGAGGACGGCATTTCCTGGCAAGTTATCAGTATAGTTAAACCACCACCCAGAGGTGCAGACATCAAGCAAATCCCTGACAAGGAACAACTTAAATGGATCCTTCTCTCCAAGAGCCTATACACAGGTCTAAACCGGATGGAGGACTGGACCACTCTCATATAGCCTCTAATGAACTTCCAGGAACTAATTAAACGACTGCAACCGGTTCACATATGTAAATACAAATCTCTGCACACTGTGCCTTGAAATAATGAATGTGACCCAAGCCTAATCCTTCATGCTTCAGTTGGCTCACTTTATCATGAAAAATGTCACATCTCTAATTAGCATGTTGTAGTGACACTGCTTCAAATGATACATGATTGCGGATACCATTCAATTGATATATTTCTATGTATCACTCTCTCCCTCAACCACAATATGGTCCTTTTTATATGCTTTTTATAGCAGCTCTTTCAATATTCTGCTCCATTACCAACCACTTCCCTTGTTTCTGTGCATATTATTTGTACACACCATAATCATTGCAAATTCAGTGATGCTAGTAAATCGATAAGTAACGTTTTCCCAGTGTTGCTGCTCCAAATAAGGTATGACTATTTGAAACATAACACTGATATATTGCTATCTATTGTTTTCTCTTTCAACTGTGATATGAATCTATATACCAACTGTCTGAATACGGCCTCAACCTGTCACCTGTTTCTGTGCACATTAACTGGATCACCGTTACTGCGTCATTAGTTTATTTTCAACCTTAATGCTCTCCCCTTAAATCAATTCTTGCACGCCCCTTCCCACTGTTCACAGCGGCTGAACGCTGCCACCCTCTCTGAAGGTTGCTTGCTCACACTTACCATGGTAAGAATCACCATGCATGCAGGGTCACTTCTTATTCTGATGGTTATTTGTCTTTTTAACTGTTTCCTCAATTGGACCGCAGAATTTTGCTCAACTCCTTGAACGCAATAAACTACTTTGCCTCAAGGGTACGTACCCGCTTGTCTTCCCCAGTACTCACAATGCCCTCACTATTGCACGGATTTTCCCCAGCAATCGTTAATCCATTCAACTTATTCCCACAGCACTATCAATTATAAATTTTCCTGTGAACACTGGTCGTACCAGTAACGCAGATCTCTTTCTTGATCAAACCCACTCTGCACCAGATGGCATCCAGGATTCCTTATCCATCGATTTTGAGCCACAGCCTCCACATTTTTATAGGCCCTTATTAAACAATTTTATTAAATATACCACTGTATCTCAGTCACTAATTATTAAAGTCACGAGAGTAGTGCAAGTGTTCCTCAACTTAATTACCAATGGACACAATCATAACAAATGCCACTGCATGTCTGTGCCAACTCACGTTACAATACTCTAAACACACAATCGTCTATGAAATGCGTTTAACATCTTTAAATTCAATTGAACTCTATGTCTAGTGACTGTAATTTTGTATTGTGTTGTTCTTTGTACGCTATATCTTGCCTTCTAAATATGACCTGTAAAGCGTTCTGGTACTCGCAAGAGTCCTGTTCGCGCTATATAAAACCTTCAAAATAAATAAAAAAATTAATCTTTCAAGCATGCCTCACATCCAATTTCAATGCATGCTGAATATTGAATACTGCTAAGCTCTTCAAGCTTTACTCTAATTATTATTAAGCAATCACAGATCTTCCTCTTTCTAATATATTTACATTTTATTTCCTCTTCTCCTTCCCCCTTCTTCTCACCCTTTCTTGTTTCACACTTGAACACACATCTGTCTCATGCACTAATTGTCTTGTCCTGAAGAAGATCCCAGTATTGTGTTAAAGGGTACAAAACATTGTCGACTATTTGCACTTTGATACAACCTTATATTTCTCATTAGTATTTGCTAGGGAGATTTAATAATGTTTTTGCTGGCCTAACTGATGTATTGCTTCATGTAATGCCTAAGTTCTTCCCCTTTTCAATGTACATGTTCCCACTTGGAAGTTGTTCTTTTAATTCCTTACATTAAACAATCATGTCCAGTTTCACAGTTAAATATATATATCATTGTATTTCCATATAAACTGTTCCTGTAAAACATTCTACACCCAAGATCCCTGACCTCAAATTGTGTTCCGTTTTTTTTGTAAAACACGAGAATTATTATATTACATCTGTCTCTTTGCATTTAATATGGTTTCTGACCACCAATGAGCTCAATAATGTGGATCATGTTTGGCTTATGATCACAGGAACACCTTGCTGTACTAACAACTTGTTTTCATTTTCTTTAATGCAATTTACATTTTGACCAACTCTGAGAATTTTTCACACTATTTGAAGATACAGAGGCACTAGGGGGTTTGTTTATATATTTTTGGCATAGAGCAGTGTCTCATATGTTCTTGCTGCACTGCTCTACATCAAACGAAAGGGGCAGGAGTGTGTGGTATCTATGAGATACAGGGCATTCCTGTCCTCTTTTTCAGCGCTGGCTGCCTAGCACTAGTGTAGGCACCCGTGCACCATGGTGCAAGGGTGCCTGCATTGAAATCAGATTGTTTCCATGCAGGAAGGGACACTTTCCTTCACAAAAACAACTGTTACACCATCCCTAAGGAGGTGCGGGCTTTTGACAAATTCCCAAGTTTACAGCAGTGTGATGCAACACAGGGACTTGTGCTGCGCTGCCTCACGCCATATCTACAAGGCCATGAAAAGCCGCACACAGTGTGGTTTTATGTGGACTTGTAGATATTGCTCTTCAGTGTACACCGTTGGAACATCATTAAAAGTGACATTCCGGCAGCGAACAGGTCTTGTAAATGAGCTCCTCGGAACATACACCATCATGGATGGACACATATCTATCCTCTTCTATTACAGTGGGTGGATATGGAGAGTGTCAGACTGGGAAGGAAAAATAAGCCTGGCCACCAAAATAAAAGTGGCCCCTATTAGTGACTCAGCTAAAAAAGTGGCCCATGCCAGTGAAAGGCGGCAGTTTTGAAGGCGCAAAGACATGCTGTATAATCATTTTTCAAAGTATGAAAGACTGCATGGGTTTCAGCTTGCCTCAAGAAGTGTTTCATTTAATATCATAGAAATTAACATACAAACTGGCCCAACTGGCCATAAAACAGTCTGACAAACAGGCAAAAAGCGGTCCACACACTAACCTGTCAGAGAAGCCCATCGGGCACTCCCTGATTGCTCTGTGGGCCAGTCTGACTCTGGATGAAGTGATTGAGAAAATGTTTGTGGCACATACTGCGGGACAGCTAAAACCTGGAAAGGATTATCTGGACTAACAACACAGTACTGATTCCCTGATAAAGGTTGCTTTTCCTCTATGAAAGCAAAGTAATATTAGAGATATCCCAGTAAGAGTATATAGCATAGTGCCATTCTGTACAACAAAAGGCACCTTCATAAATACTGTGTTACACCATAACCCTGTTTTAGTTGGCATGAATTGAGTGAAATGTGGACAAATTTATGAGCCTGATTACAAAGAAGCGATACTTATAATCGCTCTCCACCTTTCTTCTACAGATCCTCCTTGTAACCACCACTCTCAACCTCTCTAGTTTGCATTCAATATTGCCTAAAGCCTGCTTGCTCCCCATCACCTAAAGTGCAATTTGGACTGAAGGCCTCATAATGTCTACTTGCTCCTGCAGGATTGTTATGTTGAAGGGCACATATCCACAGTACGTTTGGAAAATTAGAAAAATATTCCCTGATGTTGAGTATGAGGGGCAACCAAATCAGAAAGTGTGTTTTCATCTCGTAAAAGCTAGATTGGATGTATGTGGAATTAGGCAAACCTATTGTAGTATTGTCTGGGAAAGGATGAGATATTTATTCTAAACTGGAGAAGAATTTAGATTTTAAAAATAACTTGCAAATAACGTAAAGTTTAGGGAGATAATTTGGAGTAATTGTGTCTAAAATAGTAAAGTTCAGAATCCCTCTTCTTGTCTACTCCTTCATTCATTCCTCCTTTTCTCCATGTGACTATCCCTCTGTTGAAGCATTACTGTCAGATGTTTGCCACTGTCACAGGGGTTTTCATGGCCCCACACAACATGCTACCTTTGTGGAGAATGTGACCCTAGATATAAGCACAGGAGTCTAATCACAAAGAGGGGCGAACCCCCGCTGAACTACAGTCCCTGGAACTCCAGCATCTACAACCCCTTTACTACGTAGTGGCATACAAGCCCCTCGCAGCCCAGCTACATGTGCTATGCACAGGTCACACCTAGGTGAAGTACGGGCCAAGGGCTGGCCCCTCAGAGCCCAGAGGAGGCTGAGCTGGGCCATTTCTCTTGGCTTGAGTATCAACCACTTCAAAGTACTGTGTTGACATATTTACCCTGAGGACAATAATTTTCCCTTAAACATGTTTGAACTGCTGTGCTCGGGCGCATGATGTTTTCATATAATTACGCTGAAGAGAAGTTTGTTTTAGTTTAACTTGACCTGGAGACACGGATTCATTGTTTTCTTAACATTTGTACCCACTTTATATTGCTATGTTGAACCATATCTGGGGAGTGGGGATTAATGCTTGTTGATATAGGTAAATGGAAGGCCACAGATGAGAACCAGGGTACAGTTAAACTAAGCCTGGGCAAAGCACTATGCTATGCTCGCGTAGTTTGTGAAGTTTGCGCCTCTTCGCACTACGCGAACTGCATGTAGCACAGTGCAAACACGAGTAGCGTAGCGTAGTGCGGCGGTCATTTTTTGCTTGCTCGCGGTCCTCAACGTCAAGTTGGCGAACACGAGCAAGCAAAATGACATTCCGGCAAGACTTTCCTCGTTTGCGATCAGCAACATCAAGTTGCCCCTCGCGAGCGTGGAAAATAAACCTCCTGGCGAGATTCTCAATGCGGGGAGGTCAGGTTTCTCATTGCGAGTGGTTGCGTATGTTTGCGACCGCTCTCGATGAGAAACTACCAGTCCGCGTTGAGAAAGCTGCTGCTCGAGTAAAAATCTACTTGAGTGGCAGTAAAAGACAGCTTACACTGTGCAAGATGCCGTTTTCAGTGACTGCACAGTGCGGGCAAGCATCCGGCACTTTGCAATCATCGCGAACAGGGTACTACGCAGTTCACGTAGTGCTACCCGTAGCTCGCGAAGTGCACTTCGCGTAGCTACGCGTAGCGCTACTTCGCAAAATTCACCCAGTGTTATGCTAAACACTCAAACAAATCAGAAAAATGAGATCCAAACACCTTAGATGAGATTAACCATCTAATTGAAGAGGTAGAACTCCTTATTGGCCCAGACCATTCCCAACCTAATGAACCCAAGAATGGCGTTAAACATAAACCAACTTCCAAGCAGCATTTCACCATAGGGGCTATCCCCAAGGAAGGGCTTATGGGAAACAGAAGAACAAAACGGAGGCAGTAACTAAACAGGGGCAAAAGCTAAACCCAATTTTTAGTTACTTATCTGGGCTGTCAAAACATGAGGTCAATTCGAAGATCATTCCAGTTAATGTGGATGACTTTAACTATCCAACAACTAGCATCCGCACCCTAAAATTCCTTGGATCAACTTGTATGCTTCCCTTGCAGAACTGTCCCGGAATATAGCGCATACAGAACCAACTATAGAGGGTGTTTCCACATCTTTATTAAATGAGGTAGCCATTGCCCATTGAAACAAGCACATCAGGTATCTAAAGGGAGAAACTGGAAATATTAAAGCAATGCTCAAATTCCTATACTCTGTTCAAAACAGCATACTTGTGAACATCCCCTTTTAGACAAAGAAACTGTCTCATCCCACTCATCTAGAGCAGGATCAATTGTGTCACAAGAAACAGCACAATACAGAGGCTAGTAGATGGGCTCCTTATCAACTTCCCCTTTTAATGACCCTTCCCCTTGAAATATCTAGATTGACGAGGGAGCCCAATCACATTCCATCCCGAGCCGTGCAAAACCCCTCACCACACTGCGGTCAATACAACAGCTAATCAGGCCGATAAATGGTCTCCAGCACTTGCCAAGGCATCCTTTTGCCTAGGCAAAGTCCTCTCTACTGGCCACTGGCCTCTGAGTCCAGATTTTCAGTATTTCTCATTAATGTCCCTAAAATTCCATTATCCACGTCCAAGGAAGATGAAAAAATGTTGATTAATAAATGCATTTACTGGATGGCAGTTGAGGGATTGCAGCTTGAAATTGGAGAAGACATTAGGGTGGCACAGAGGCCTTCTCAGCAAGGTTCACAATCTGATAGTATTGAACTATCATTCAGCCAGAGTGATTTAGGAGACAATTTAGTGGTCTTCGAAGCTTGTACCTTGCATCTGTTTAATACAAACTGTAGGAAAGTGAGATCTGCTTTTATGGTTACTCCCACTTTTTGCCTGGTGCTAAGCTGTTATTGACTAGTCTGACTGGGATCCTGCTAATCAGGACCCCAGTCTATCTGCTTTCTCCCTTAAATTGTTGATGTTCAAATCCCGGATTGGATACAGGGGTACCCCTATCAGTCACTAGTATATGGTACTAAGGACCCAGGGCATAGGTACCACAGAGGTCCCCCATGGGCTGATGCATTCATTATGCCACCCATGGGAGACCATTCAAAATGGAACTACAGGCCTGCCATTGCAGCCTGTGTAAGCTGGTGCTAGCACCTCTTACACAAGATATAGGTTTCTTGTATCTAGGGTCACTGCACTTAAAAACTATAAATCACCCCTCTAGCAGGTCTTTACAATCCTGAAGGCAGGGTGCATGCTTCTAAGTGTGAGGGTGCCCCTGGATGAGCTGGACCCCCTACAGCCTATGGAGTCCATTCTCCTGTGTTGTAAGTGAAGCAGCCATATACTGTATAGAGGGGCGCCATGTAATTACCAGATGGCCATCTCAAAACTGGCTGCAACAAATCTTATCATGTTTGGTATCCACCATGTTGGGATCATACCCCCACACAGTAAACTATGTGGGAGGTATGATTCCAAGCACTGGAATAGTTCTTTGTTAGGCTCTCAGTGTTCCCGGTGCCAGCCTTCTAGACCCCGACAGCACAAAATGGTTGTAGCCGACCAGAGACCCGTTTCTGCCCTCCTGCTGCTGAACAAAGCTGGAGCAGGGGAAGGCAGAACAATAGGTATCCTGTCACAGTGAGGTGAGACCACCTCCCAGACAGGATGTTGTATATTGGGGCCGGGTGGGTGCACTTGCCAGCTTCACTGAGTCTGCATGTGGGGCACATTTGGTGCCTACTTGCATAGTCCAATTCAAACCAGTCCTGGGAGCTGAAACTGGACAAAGAACATGAGAGTAAACACCCCCTGTCCAGACCCTCTTCTGGGAGGGTCCTCTGAATCATCCCAACCCTTTCCTAGGGGTACTTAAGGGCTTACCTTTGGGTGGGTCCCTAGATTTGTCGTGGGACAAGATTCAGATCAGACACCACTTCTTCTTCTACTGTCTGGGCACTCTGGCCTTCGCTGGACTCCGTTGGACTTTATTTGGGCTCATCTTCATCTCCCTTCCAGTCTGCTGCATTGTCTGTGCCTGTGCATCATACAGGAACCTTCCAAGGCATGTTGAACTTGGAAGTGAAAAGGTGAAGGAGTCTCTTCTCTGCATTTGCAGGCACCGCAACTAAGTCGACCGGTCTGCTGATCCTGAGCTCCTCCAGACTCCGTAAGGTGCTGTAACAAAGGTGGTAGTTTTCCACAGCTCATGAGGCCTGCCCTGCCCTCTCACCAAGTTTGAGGCCAATATCCCTCGTAGGGGATGCAATAACTGAACCCCTATGCACGCATCAACTTGCAGTAACAAAGGCTTGTTGGCTTCATTCCAAGAGGATCTTCGAGGTCCTAGTAGCCCCACACTCGAGCATCTCCAGTGACCAGTGTCTTTGGCCACAACGCACCGTTGTGCACCATGGCCTACATCTTTTGGTGAGCTGCTTGAGGTCCTCTGACGACTCCAGTGCCTCCGGCTTGTAGGTGCATTTGAGGGTCACTTTTATTTCTTTTGGGGTCCCCTGATTGCTCTAAGCCTGCCCTGACTACCCTGCTTGTGGTGAGTCCTCTGAACCTTGCTGGGCCCGACATTGCACCTTGTTTGACTTCTGCATTGGTTGCATTTGCCAAGGCTTGATGGTGACACCGCCAGACACCGACCCCTCAGCACTCGACATCTGATGTGGGACAGCTCATGCACTACTCCTGGTCTTCCTTAGCACAGCCTGGCCCTCACAGATGCAGAGTCAAGTCCATCGTCATCTCTCCTGCAACACCAGACATCGGAGGTCATTCGTCTCCTGGTCACTCCTGAGTGACATAGACCCTGTCCACTCTGCTTGTAGGAACCTCTCAACTAGAATAAACCTTCAGATTCCACCTGACTCTTTTTCCTTCTTCAGCAGCGGCACTTTCCTGAAGTCCTCTATTGGGTTTGATGGCGGTTTCTGACACCATATCACACCTATGCATCCGGCTTACCTCGTGTAGGTAATATGGGTACTACAGTATCCACGGGTGGAGCGGATCTCCAACCTTCTGTCTTCCATAGGGTTTCTTCAGTGTCCACTGGGAAGGGTACTTAATCTTTAAAAATCCAACCGCGATTTACACGTAAACTTGTACAGAGCACGAAGTTGTGTTCTCACACTGCACACACTCACTGTGGGATCCAGACTCACTCACCTTGGGTGGTTCCTTGGGTCCCCATCGCTAATACGCCCTCCCATCATTGTCTTGAACCGCGTTGTGGTTCTTATACCACTTTCTTAGTATATGGTTTTATCCCCCCTTGGGGCCCACTGTGTATTCTGTGCTATTTACTGAAATTCTATGCAAAGTATTGTGTGCATTGTGTTTATCTCTGTGTAGGAGATATCTAAATGTGTTACAGAGTATAACAAATACATATTTTTATAAAACCATGCGTGGTTCTTTTTCACTTAATCCATACTATAAGATTGCATTCTCGTTCAAAAAAAAAAGCTGCTTTACACTCCTTCTGGACTAAGCCTGAAGGCTGCTCTCCACAGCTACCACTTAGAGGGTTTTCCAAGGTTGTCTTAGACTGCTTAAATCACCATAAGGGTTGTCTGGACTGGTGCAGGGAGCCCACTTACATAAGTGTACATCATTTACCAGGCCAGATTCTCACACAAACATACAATTTAAGTATAATTTAGCGGTGGGGGGAATTTGCGAAATTCACTTTAGTGAAAATGTCAAAAATCTCTGCAAACACGTGGAAATATCGCAAAGACGTGGAAGATTTTTTCCCGCCTGTTCGGGATATTTTCCCCGTGATCGCGTTGAAAATGTCATGCCAACTTACCCATGCAGTTGCTCTTGGGCGCGACCATCTTGTTTTCACTTGTCCAGCCCGCTTGCGAAGCTTACTACCTGTTCCAGGTCGCGCAATGCATGCTCGCACCCGTTCGCGGTACGTATTTCCTGTTCGGGAACGCTTTTACGTGTTTGCGAGCTTTTTGCGTGCTTGTGGAGAAAATACCGCACAAACTTACCCACGCGATTGCAATGGGCAAGGCCATCTTGTTTTTCACTCTATTGCATGGTTCAGGGACCTGCTTTGCAATCCATCTTCTAGCTTTTGAATCCTTTGTTTCTAGACACTTTTTTAAAATCTATTTTATTTATTATCTCTCTGACTATTTTTCTTCTTCTATATTTTTGGTTTTGGTGTACTTTTTGTGTGTTTTTAACTACTTTTCCACTCTTTTTCTATTACCTGCTTTTTCTATTTCTTTTTTTTTTTTTCTTTTATTAATCCTCATCTGCCCGACACACGTTCCATAGATGCAAAGAAGACAACCCGACCATCTCACTGCCATTGGGAGCAAAGCCCTGGTAATTGAGCCGCTTCACAAGCTAGGCAGAACTTATTACGAGTTGGTGGGAGCTACAATGCACCTTGTTAACGCTCCTCTAGGCAACTTCATGCCTGTTTGGCCATTAGGTAAATAGCGGAGTCGGGGCGGACCACAATACTAAGCCATGGAGTAGATGGGCATAATCATCGGATCTTTGGGGAAAAAAAAAAAACCCCAACGAGCCGAAGTAAGCTTTACTTCCAGTCTATCAAAAGTTTCCAAAATGTGAGGCTCTGGGTTCTACAAGATCTTTTCAAATCTATCTTGGATGTTTCATAGAGTGAGGTTAGCCAAGCGGAGTGTGTGGGGGGGATGGTATCCACCCAATGTATACATATCTGCCGTCTTGCCAACAGGATGGCATAGAATAGAAAAGACCGCGCTGCCCCAATGATATTCTGATCAAACCCAAAGATGACAAATGATAGCGTTAGAGGAATGTTGGTCTTGAGAATTGAATCTAGAGTAACTTTAATCTCTTTCCAGTAAGCGGATATGTGGGGGCATTCCCAAAACATATGTGTATCTGGGGCTGCTGGTAGTTGGCATTTATTACAGCATTTCCCGTCCTGATATTTAGATAGACGTAAAGGGGAGAGATACACCCGGTGTAGAGTAAACAGATTGTTTCCTCTCAACCAGGCGGGTTTAACTAGTTTATACAAAAGGGAGAAGGATTTTATCCACAGGTCCTCGTCTAATGACGCAATTTCACTTCCCTATAGCTCCATTGGGAGATTGAAATCCCCATCTATCTCTTCCAATATGGACCAGTACCAAAAAGCCACCTCCTTACCTCCTGTCTGTTTTTCGACTAGGTGCTGTTCTAGGGGGCTGAGTCTCCCAATATTAGGATTTTTCCTAGTTAATTCTCTGGTCCAACTACTAATTTGTATGTACTTAAATCTTGACAAAGTTGGCCCAACTTTCTCCCTAAGCTCCTCCCACTCTATCAAGATACCTCCAAATATCAGTTCACCCCATCTTGAGAGCCCAGCTTCAATTAGGGGGGCTGCCAGGGAGTCTTTCAGACACAGTGGAAGCCCAGGAGAGTCCCATATCTGAGCATAGTTGGAAAAATATGCCAGCCCCACTCTACGTTTAATTTGCACCCATGACTTTAATAGTGTAAAAAGAGTCTTAAGCCTCACCTTTTTAAAAAACTTTTGGTCTCCAAACTTAAATAGAAACCCGTCTAACGGGAGGTTTGCCCCACCAGCATTGCCTTAAACAATCTCCCATTTGAAGTGAAATCTGGTGACTTCAGGAGCATTCTTGAGTGAGAGAGCTGGAATGCCCAAGAGTAATACTGCAAGTCTGGGAGGGCCAGCCCACCTTTTTCCCTCCTTCTCCTTAATTTTTTCCAGGCCAACCTAGTAGCCTTATTGCCCCAAATGAAAGAGTTGATTTCTTGCTGGCACTTAAGAAGTTGCTTGGAGTCAAAAGCCAAGGGGATAGAATTAAAAATAAAAGTCAGTTTCGGAAGGATAGACATTTTTACAATGTTGACTTTCCCAAAAATTGATAATCGAAGACCCGCCCAGGATCTCAATAGGGCCCTACATTCACGGAAGACCAGATCTAGATTAGCCTTTGCTAGGGTGTCAATGTCTTGCGTGATTTTAACTCTGAGGTAGCGGATTGAAGGTGTCGCCACAACGCTTGGATTAGCAATGTTCCACGTCATGAGTTCAGTCTTCTCAGCGTTGATATCATAGCCCGATATGTTTCCAAATTCTTTGGCCTTTTCAACCACAATGGGGAAGGCATTTGCTGGATCACTGGTGTAAATTACTATATCATCGGCATAAAGCCCTACCCTTCTTTCCCAACCGCCAAATTCGAATGAGGAGATTCTTGGATCATCCCTGAAGGATTGTGCAAGTAGTTCAATATACATATTAAAAAGTAGGGGGGACAGGGGGCACCCCTGTCTTGTTCCCCATCTAATCTGAAGGGCTGAGTACATGAACCATTAACCAAAATGCTCGCACTGGGATTGGCATACAACAGACCAATAGATCTCCGAAAGTTGGGCCCAATTGCAAATTTCTTCATGACCTCAGCTAAATATGCCCAATTTACTCGGTCGAACGCTTTTGTTGCGTCGAGGGTCATAATGGCCAAGGGAAGGGAGAAAGTTGAGGCAATGTCCACTGCCCCAATTAGGTCATACGTAAGGTCTGAAAGCTGTCTACCTCGAATTAAGCCCTTCTGGTCCGTATGGATTATTGAGCCAACTTCGCGTCCCAACCGAGTCGCCAACACAGCCGCAAAGAGCTTATAATCGCTATTTAAAAGCGAAATTGGCCTATAAGAGCCACATTTGGCCGGATCTTTCCCGTATTTCGGGATCAGGACGATAGTTGCCTCCCCCCATGATTTAGGTGGGGTAGCGCCGTTGGCTAAGATGTCATTAAAGAGTCTAGTAAGTACTGAGACTATTTTGGGTGCCAAGACCCGAAATAATTCACCCGGAAGACCATCAGGGCCCGCCGCCTTACCCCCCTTCACCTTTTTAATAGCTTCGCTCACCTCTTCCTCTGAAATTGGTCTGTCAAGCCGGTCACTCTGTTCCGGGGTGAGAGTGGGAAGAGTTATCTACTCTAACCATCTAAGCTTAGACATCTGATCGTCCGAGATCTCCTCCTTATAAATTTGCTGAAAAAACTCGAGAAATGCTTCTCCGATGTCTCTGGTAGAAGATCTTTCATGGGTCTCCCCCTCTACGCTAATATACTTGATGTGTTTTTTGGCCTGGTCTGATTTGATTTTCCAGGCAAGGACCTTGCCCGCGGATTCACCATATTCAAAATTTGAAAGCTTGCTTGCTGCCCATCTCAATACGACCCTCTCTTGGAGGATACTATCTAGCTTCTCCTTTAAGTTCTTTCGTTGTTCCTGCTCTTCATTTCCGGAACCAATACGTTGGTCAAGGAGGGCGATTTCCTGTTCAATGTTAGCGATCTTTGCCCTGTATAATTTCCCTCTATAAGAGGCCCTGTTGGTTATGTGGCCTCGTAAATTAGCTTTATAAGCCTCCCATACTATATCTAGCTGAGCAGAATTTATGTTGGTGTCCATGAAGAATTTTGTTTCTTGGATGAGGAGGTCAGTTTCCTCTTCCTCTAAAAGAATAGTACGGTCAAATGACCAAGATGTATGAGAGGATGGCTGAACTAATTGTAAGGAAAAAAATATAGCAGAATGATCTGATAAATGCGAGGGCAAATACACTAAATCCTTCAGGGGATCTCTTAATGAATAACTGAAAAGAGCGTAATCAATTCTAGACTTATGATTGTATTTATGATTGTGATATGATACACCAAGTGCGTTGCCTGCTCTCTCCCTCCATGGATCTGCCAATCCAAGCGTTGACATGATCACCCCAAGCGCCTGCCTGGATTTCTTATAAGTTAATGCCCTTGAGTTAGGGGATTTGTCCAAGTTTGGGTTAAGTACCAAATTAAAATCTCCCATCCAAATTATTGGATCGTGGGTTGTTAAGAGGTGGCTCTGGATTTTGTTCAAGTATGAGGGGTCGTCCTGATTAGGTCCATAATAACCTACCAAATTATATGGTCTGCCCTCTAAACTTACTTTGACGTATAGCCACCTACCACTAAAATCTTCCTCGTGGTCAATAATCTGTGCACCTACTTGCCTTTTGAATAGGATAAGGATGCCCCGGATATTAGCATTGTGGTTAGTACATATAAAACAGTCAACCCATCTAATTTTCCTCAACATATCCTTCACTTCTTGTTGGAGAAGATGTGTTTCCTGAATGACAATGACCTGCGCTGGGGAGTCCCTCAAATACTGTAATATTCTATACCTCCTACTCTTAACACGCAGGCCATTGACATTCCAGGACAAGAATTTTATCCCCAGCATCTAATATCCTTACTCCTACACCGACTCATTGAGTCAATATAAAAGAAACAACTCCCAAGCTGATTAGACAAGACTGAGTTGTGTTTAATGAGGTTTGTAAATGTAGATTGGTGTCTGACAAATGAAGATATTTTGCGATTTTACCCCTTCCGCCCCCCTCTCCCCCCCTGGAAAACCCCCCCTTACTTAACCTGGCCGTTGATGCCAGATTTGTCTCTCTGAGGAGTCCTCCCTCACCCAGCTCTGTTACGTGTTGTTAATATGTAATGTAGTCCGGCAGAACCAAGGTTGATACCCTTAAAGGGAAAATATCATGAGTGAAAAGGTGCAGAGAGTAGTAGAAGTTGAGGTAGATAAACCTCGGAGAGGTCTTCTCAGAGTTCTTCCCTGTTTTTAGAGCTTCACCCCCCCCCCTATTCCCAATCCGTGTTACTGCTCTTTTTTTTTTTTTAATTTGCTTCTCTTCTCTTTTTTTTGTTTTTTTTTGTTTGAAACACCCTCCCGTGAACATTTTTCTTTCCTTTAATTCCTTTATTTATTTTTCATATCCTTAAGTATGTTTCTAGCATGCAAAACTATCGAGTGGAGTTGATACATGAGATGACATGCCGCAACTATAGAATACTTTATGGCACTAAGAGGAAGGATGATATAGCGAACTAAATATCTTTATCTCTTTATCTCTATATCTCCTTATCTCATTATCTGTAAGACTCTAATATCTAACCGGCTCCCTGCTGATGGTCACTGATGGAGGCCAGGAGTTCATCTGCCTCCAAAGGGGAATGGATGTTGTGCATTTTGTTATTATACATAACCCTCAGGAAGGCAGGAAACCTCATCTGGACAGTGGCCCCCAGAGCCCTGAACTTCTCCATTCTCTGGCCTAACTCCCTCTGTCTATCGAGGGTTGTTTTAGACAAGTCAGACCTAACAACAAAGGAGAAATCTGAGGCTTTTAAAGATGTAGATTTAAGCGCTAGGTTCAATATCTTCTCCTTGGTGGAGTAGGTTAGAAAATTGACTAGGATCTTTCTCGGTTTTGATCTCCCCTGCTTTAGGCGGAACGGGTCTCTATGGGCTCATTGAATATCCCTTTCCAAGTCTTCAACAGATTCCTCCAAGTTCAGGGACTCTTTAAGCAAGGAGGCGATACATTTTTTCATTTCCCCCCCCTCTTTTCCTTCCGGAACCTTCAGGAGTCTAATGTTATTTCTCCGTGAGTAGTTCTCCAAAGATTCCACTCTTTCTTTTGTTGCATTTCCATCACGTCTTAAATAATATATCTTTTCTTGTGCAGATTCCAATTTAGCTTTTAATTCACCTACTGTACTTTCGAGAGTATCTGGCCTTTCAGTAAGCAGGTCTACTCTCTTATCAAGAGCATCAAATGCCGCTTTTATCTCTTGCTGGTTGCGTTTAGATTCAGCGAATCCGCTTTTGATCTCCTGTAGAAGTACTTCCATTGATATCCCTTCCTGCATTTCCCGAGTTTCACCAACTGGGGGGACAGGTCCCTCGTTATTTCCTTTGGCATGCAAGGTTGAAGATCCAGTCTCCTCCGAGATATTATCAACAGAGACAGCAGAGACCACAGAGTCCGGGACCGACAAATTTGAAGAGGCGCCCCTTTGGGTATTGTCTATACCACTCATCCTTTTATTTTCCCCTTGGGGTCTATTCTCCCCTGCTCTACAAGTGACTTCTAGGACCTGTGGCAGTACCTTGAAATATGTCCTAAGTGAGGGAGTAAGTCGCACAGCACTATTTTTGGTGTTTCTGGATTTTGGTTTGGCGCCAAGTTTTAAGTCAGAAAGTCGGGGTGTAGTAGCAGTAGTGGCAGTAGTGGCAATATGTTTCCCCGTAAAAACAAAAATAGAAGACCCTAGGGTAACCTCATCAGTACTACGTTCTACTTCATTCACTCCCTCATTCACAGTGCTAGAACCAGGTCCCTGCTCAATAGCAATGTCTATGTGGGTATCAGCAGTACCTACAGCCCTTGTTTCACCTAACCCACCCGCTGAGTTATTAGTCACCTTACTTGAGGGTAGATCTCGATCCGCTGCCCTTTCTGCTCCCTCCACCACTGCTGCCCTTACCTCAGATTTGGGTTTGAGGCGCCGTATCCGTGGTTTTGTTTTATCGGTGCGGGGGGGCTCAACACCCAGTCGCGTTACCTTTGATGTGACCGGGCACTTCTGGGATGGGTGGAGGCTGCTACTGCCTCCAAGAATCCCGCGAGCCGCCGCCCTGCGACTCCGTCGCAGCTCCACGGCTGCCTCAGCCCACCGGGGAAGAGAGGCGAAAGGTTGGACCCTGAAGCCGCACATCCACTGGGTGGGCGTTCCTTCCCTGCTCCGACCTCTCCAGCAAAAGCTGCCGACCTGCAAAACCGCCGAGCCAAGCCAACCCCGAGTGGATGCCTGTCACGGACACCACTACGCAACACCCAGGTCCGTGAAGAATCCAGCAAAAGTCCGAGGGCGCACTAGCGGCAAACAGCGGCAAACAGCAGCACGACAGATTAGGGCGAGCAAGGCCGATCTGCGCCACACAACTCCACCAGGCGTTTGCCGATCACCGAACACAGCATTCCCCAGCAACCACGCAGAACAAAGGCACCCAAACAGGACAGGGGAGAAGACCGCGAGTACACCCAGTACAACCTGTACAACCTGGTGAGTCACAGCGGTAAAAAAGATTGTGTCCTGCCGATTCCGCTACGTTTTTACTGGGAGTACGGGGAGCTCCATTAGAGAGACGCGACCTGCCCTAGCCGGCGGCCGCCATGTTTTCCTGCTTTTTCTATTTCTTTTACTTACTTTTTTAATTTTTACCTTTTCTTGTCCGCCCCCGCCTACCTCAGAACCATGGCAAAGGGTCACACAGCTCATCGCAGCCAGAGCCACGACAGCCTTCCTTGCGGAAGGCGGCGCCCACAAGGGGTGCAGGCACGGGCCTTATTTGGGGAGGTGGAGTTGGCTGCACTAGTTTTCTTTGTGCAGTGCCACCTCCCCTTAACTCTGGCAGCAGGTGGCAGGCCTGGGTCTGGGTACGGGCTCTGGGAGCATCTGCAGCGGTGGGGGAAGGTGCGCCGAGCAGTGTTCTGCTGATCTAGGGTCCGGCGCACCCAGAACCAACTGACGCACCGGTGGTCCGATATCCTGGACCAAGAGCAGGACCTGCTAGGTGTGGAGGTCCCTGGTCTTGGTGAGTAACTTATTATTACTACTTTGTGTCTGTTCTTCTGCTCTGTGTTATATATTACAAAGATCTTTTCTTTTTCCAACCAGCTAGAATGCTGCTGCTTACATTACAGGCAAATTACGTTTAAAAGTCTTCTGTGATTGTTATGATGACACAGGTGCTCTTATGCGCTACTAATCTTACTTGTTTGCAACTTTGCATTTGCGCTCGCTTAGCGGGATTATGTAAGAATTTATTTTAAAGAAATTAAGTTACGTAATGCTATAGTGACTCTAGTCCTTACTTTTTCCTGTCACTAAGAGATAGGGGCGGATTGATACTTAGGTTTAGTTACTTTGTATGAGTTTGTCATTTCTTTGTGGTATGCGTGTTGCCCCCTCTGTTACATCACATGCTGCTAGTACCCCAGTCTTTACTAGAACCTTTTCTAGTTTGTGCAATGAGTGGTATTAGGCTTAGCACTAGCAGAACATAATTAAGCATCAATCAATCAACCAAAAATTTGGTGTATACAAAAATGTAGTCATGTTTCCCCCATTAAACCATAGGCATTGTTGAGGACTAAAAGAAGTGGAAATGCATACTTAATGTACAATTGGCACGCCTGGAATAGGTGGGCTAGGTCAAGTGGTACGTCGTACTTAGGCTTAGTTAGTATTCTGGAATCCGAATGGAAGACTATAGTAAGTAGTCGATCCGCGAATCCCCCGATACTACTTGTTGACCAGATGAGATTGGTCAATTTAGTTATTGCAATTGTTGTTTAAATTACCGTTCTTTAAAAATATTTTATTTGTTTCACACCAATCATCAAAGTTTGTCACTTTCTTATAACTTTCCTGTTTAGCACACAGGGGCAGGCAGACAGACAGGGTCGCAGTCAGCGGGAGAACACCAGCAACAGGAGGACAACAACGAGGGCTCTTCTGCTGGCCCTAGTAAGTCTTCTTGTTTTTAATATTAATAATTCTTATTCCATAACTTTTACTGCACCATATTTTTCCCGAACTCTTGTTTCCGTTTCCTAGTGCTATTTTTTACAAACAATTATCCTTCGATCTGTACTATCTATTTTGAAATTCTTGTTATCCCTGCCTCTGCTATGATGACTCTCTGTACTACTACTATTAGTATGTCTGTAGTAGCTAAGCTTGCCCAGTTGGCCACTCTTTATTTAAAAGGTTTAAAATAAAACTCAGATTCACCAGTAGCTCTAGAAGAGAAGGAGTCGTGTGATGCAAGCATGCAAGTTAAATTGCAAAGGTGGCTGATAGGAATCTGATGCATGATTGGTTGAATGCCTGAAAAAATCCCGCAAATGTTAAAGACCAAGCAAGTGGGAGGATAGATACATACCACAAATGTTAAGTACTGTGCTTTATAGTGCTACCATGCCACTATGTGTGCTATAATTAACTTGTCTTATTGTTTTTGTAAGAGTAGATTTTAGAATAGTCTTGTTTTTTCTTTTTGATATACAGCTACTCCTTCAAAACCAGATCGTAAGGAGTTGGCCGCCAAGGCACGGCGCCGGAAGCTGGAGGTGATACAAGTGGAATATCGACGGCTTGTGGTCCTGGAGGAGGAGGAGGAGGAGGCGTGAACGCTCCTCCAATTCCCCGGGACCCAGCCACCGCCCTCCAGCGATACGGCATCACCATCTGGCAGCCGCCCTCCACCACCCCCTTTCCATCACTGGTGACCCCCCCACTGTGGCTGCAACAGCCACGCTCTAAAGCACTACGTCGCCCTACTAGAGGAGGTAGTGCGTGTCCTCCAAAGACAATCCTGCCAAACCTGGGAGACCCTGTTTATTGCCCCTTTTTTATTTATTGTTTTGGTGGGTAGGAATGGGCATTGGGGTTTTGGACATTTGGTTGGACTTCTTTATGGACAATTGGACATTGGTTGGGGTTAGGGAGAGGGGTGGGTCAGGTTTTGTGTTTTTTTTACATAGTTTATTTTTGTTAGGGTTCTTGTTAAATCAATATTTCTAATTTACATACAATGTTGCTAACGTTTTGTGGGTGGGGTTACTGTTTTACATCACACTGTTTCCTTGCTGGTGTAGGGCTGCCCATAGCCCGTGTTTTATTTAAATAATTGGCTGACTTTGTAAGACACAAAAAGAAAGATGCGGCACCCATCACTGATTGAGTTGTCCTACTAGTACCGTCAGTCTCTCTCTTCTAGTCTATGCATCCTTTAACTGGACTCAAAGGGGTGTGTGTGAATTGAAAACATGTCCATTATTAATGATGCCTCCCCCAAACTTCTCTTACCTCTGCTTGATGTTTAAGTTAGGCACAGCGATGGCTGCATGGTGATGATGGTTTCCTTTCCTAACATGCCATGGTTGTGGTGGTGGTAGTAGTAGTAGACACTGGCAGGGCAGCAGCATTTGCAAAAAAAGAAAATGAGACCAGAGAGAGACTGTTCGAGGAGTAGTAGAATGAAGTGCAGTACAGAACTTACCGAGAAACAATAATATGCAAAAATATTTTACAACAAAACATAACTGTGGTGGGGATAGCCTACTAAACATACTTACAAACTATAGTTGTGTTGACTCCTTGAGTAGCCCTACAGCACACCCGACACAAGAGTAACAGTTAGTGCTGTGTATGAGGATGAGTACAAATCCTATCAATGCCGGCAATTAATGAGGATGCATATGTTCCTTTGGTAATTAAAAATCACCTCTAAAATATACTGCTCAAGGGTGGCCAAGCAGAAGAAGATCCTCGCTCTGCCTTGAAATTGAAGTACTGTTGCTTTTGCCACATCTGCCCCAGCAAGCGTGTGATAAATTATTGGTGTACATTTAATTTAGTCACCCCTCAATAAGTCACACAGCCCGGGGGAAGAGGGTTAGGGTTTGTTGAATGGATGGGAAGGGGGGGTTGGGGAAAGGTTTGAAAATGAAAAACAGTACGCATGGAAAAACAACAAAACACAATCTCTGTAGACTACCCTATCCATATCAATGTGTTAAGGGAGAAAAAGGAAATGCATGCATGATGATGATTGATAAGGAGACTAGGATTACATACAGTTCTTGTTCAGTTGTTCCGGGCTTAGTTTTACTAATAGCAAATAAAATTGTTAAATATTGGTAGGGATGAATTATAAACAGAGAGCAAACCTAATGATAATAATAACAACAAGAAGAACACATTGTTGTAAAGATTGTAGACAAAAGAATGAATCAAATAATTTACAAGATAATGAGAGTTGATACTGTTACTGTGTTATACTGGTCAAAAATGTGGATTTGCATCTTGGCATTCATCTTGGTCCTCTCGTCCATCAATCTTGGGTGTCGCCCGTCGCCACTGCCTGCAAGGCAAATGTAGATTTATTGGTAAGGTAAGTGTGCATTGTAATGTTTTCCCAAGTATAGCGCAAGGCCCGGCCTGTAATTGTTGATGGAAAAACAAAAGGGATTTTGAGAAACAAAGTTGAAAGAAATGCAAAAGTTATGGTGTAGTGCAACAAGAACACTTTCTGAGGCGGCATGTATGCATCATCTCTACTCTAGTCTGTTTCCAGCATTGACCTTCAACAACAAGAGGACAGAGCAATTCACAGTGACGGCACGTCACTTAGCATATCCTCCGTTTAGAGTACTTTTTTTAAAGAGTTGGACAAAGCACATATCCGGCAACATAGCATTTCACAATTTAAGTGAGTAAATCAATGCACCGCAGTCATTCCACCGCTACACTCGACTCCACTTCTACACAGACATTTAGGTCTGCTGTGGTTGTTGTTGACGTGTTTACCTTTGATGCCGTCATGAAACGTCCTCCTGACTTGTTATTATTCCATCAATGTATTTATTTATTTATTAACAGTTTTCTATAGCGCGAACATGACCCATGGGTATCAGAGCGCTTAACATCATATGGTAGGGTTAGAAACACATAAAGCAATAAGATCTTAAAGATTAATTAGTATTACTTTAGACCTAGCCTATGAGTAGCTAATATAGGAAAACAATAAAGGGTCCGAATTGATTAAAACATGAGTAAACAATGCTTTGAGGTAGTTTTCTTAGAGGCTCTATCATTTCCATTCCCTTGCTAAGTATCTAGTCATCATATCAGTGAAAAGTATTAGGTGGCGCTTTGTCGTACCTATGGGAGGAACTTACTCATAAGAAAGATCTTAATTTCCTTCTTAAATGTTACAGTGTTTGTAATTTTTCTGATGTTTGCAGGAAGGGAGTTCCAAATTCTGGGAGCCATGCCTGAGAATGTCCTTTCATATGTTTTCTTCTTCTTGAAGATAGGTGGTCTCAGGAGCAGATAATTGGCACTCCTGACAGGTCTGTTTCTTCCTGAAATATCTATTTTGTGGGCGAGATATTTAGGTGTGTTGTGATGAATCGCTTTATGGGTGATACATGCCATTTTCAGCTGTACTCTGGCTTCATAAGGTAACCAGTTTAAGGCTTTCAGGTGAGGGGAGATATGGTCAAAATGTCCTCAAACCTGTAATAAGCCTTGCTGCTGCATTGAGGCAAGCTTTTAGGGGTGCTGTGGAAATTTTTGGTAGACCTGCTAGTGTTGTACATCCATATTCAGTCCTTGAAATAACCAATGATTGCACAGCTAGTTTCAAGTCTGTCTCCATTAAAAAAGATTTCATTTTTCTAAAATAGTTCTGGTGGAAACAGGCGTTTTTTGCCATAGATTTAATGTGGGTTTTCATATCAAGGTTCTCATCCAGTGTGATTCCGAGTGATTTCGCCGAGTCCACTAGAGTAGGGATGCAATTTAACGCTGTGATCATTTTGGACCATTCTTTCACTACGGATTGATTCTTTTGTGGTGTGATAAGTAAGAATTCTGTTTTATTGGCGTTAAGCTTGAGATGATTGTTAGTTTGCCATTTTAGAGATTTTTTGAGGGCCTCATTCATTGTGGTTATGTCTTCCAGGCTAGCAATCTTGATGTAAAGTTGCATGTCGTCTGCATACATGTGGTAAGATATATTTGATTTCTGCAGAATTTCTGTAAGAGGTTCGATGTATAAGTTAAACAATGAAGGAGATAAGGTGGATCCTTGAGGTACTCCGAGAGTGTTTGGGCATGAAGGAGAGAGTGATTGGTTTACTAGGAATCTCTGAGTTCTGTTCTTTAAAAAAGATTCGAACCATTTCAGTACAGTGCCAGACATTCCCATCCTGTTGTGAAGTCTGTTCAGTAATGTTTCGTGGTTAACTGTGTCAAATGCTGCTGAAAAGTCTAGGAGGATGAGTAGACAGGATTGATTGTGATCTAGTGCTTGAAGTGCATCATCGACAATGTGTAGGATTGCTGTTCCATGCTATGATCTGCTCTGAATCCCGATTGACAGTCATCTAACAATGAGAAGTTGTCGATATGTTTACTCAGCTGTTTCTGTACATATTTCTATATCAATTTAGCAAGAAAAGGGATGTTGGTCACTGGGCGATAATTATTTGGATCTGTTGGGTCCACTGTGGGTTTTTTGATGATCGGGACCATATTGGAATCATAGTATGGCTGATTTCTTTTAGGCATTTCGATGGTAGTGGGTCGTTATAATGGTTGTTGGGTTTCGTGGTCGCAAGCGTTTTAACAATTTCATTCTGGTCCAATAGTTTGAAAGTGTCCCAGTGTGCTTTGTTTTTAGTTGTCTTGTCCCCATTATTCGGATCAGATTGTGATGGAGGTGTATTGTCACTAATGTTATCAGTAGCGATCCTAAGTTCATCTTCCAACTTATTGGCTTTGTTAATGAAAAAGGTAGAAAATTCTTAGCAACTTAGTTGCATTTTAGCCACCTCTTAGACAGATTTTGCCATCTTGTTTGATTGTTGTTTTATGATTTCAAACAATTTTTGTGGTCTATTTTTGGCGTTGTTCAGTTCTGTTCTGATAAATTCCTTTTTTGTGTTGATGATCTTCTTGTTATATTCATTTCTGATTTTTATGAGTGATTTCAATTCAGGGGAGGATGGGTGTTGTCTCCATTTTCTTTCTGCTCGTCTCAAATTACGTCTTTCTTCATTCAATATTCCATTAAACCATGGAATTTTAATCTTTTACGTAACTCTTTTTAATTTGAGTGGGATGGTGGCATTGACTATTTCCGTTACTGTGGTAGTGCAATGGTTCGTTAGATCGTTCACATTTTTCATGTTGTCAGGTGGGTTTAAGTTTGCAGGGCCGGTCGCTCCACACACCGCGCGGCTCCCCCCCGTGGGTGCCCAAAACTCCTGCCCCCTCCGCTGCTGCCGCGAGCCCTCTGCCGCGAGCCCTCTGCCGCGAGCCCTCTGCCGCTGTCTCGATCCAGAGCAGCGTCCCTGTGCCCGTGTCTCCCGCACTCTCGCCATTTGAGTTCCAGGTTCAGTGTTATATTGTTGTGCCCATTATTGTTGTGCCAGTACCTTTGTGCCCTTCGTATTTTTGCTTAGCCCTTGTTCCCCGTGTCTGTTCCCGCTGTTTTTTCCCCTCCCCGATCCCCGCGGCTGCTCCCCTGCGGCCCTGCCCCTTTTTGTTTTCAGTACCCCTCCCTCAACCGCCCATTGGCCACCCCGCTCCCGCCTCCCAGCTGCTCCTCCCTCCCACTAGGACATTTATGGAGGTCGCCACGCAGTGGTGATCTGTGACCCTTGACCCTGCTTGCAGGGCCGGTCGCTCCACACACCGAGTGGCTCCCCCCCGTGGGTACCCAAGACTCCTGCCCCCTCTGCTGCTGCCGTGAGCCCTCTGCCGCTGTCTCGATCCAGAGCAGCGTCCCTGTGCCCGTGTCTCCCGCACTCTCACCATCTGAGTGCCAGGTTCAGTGTTATATTGTTGTGCCCATTATTGTTGTGCCAGTACCTTTGTGCCCTTCGTATTTTTGCTTAGCCCTTGTTCCCCGTGTCTGTTCCCGCTGTTTCTTCCCCTCCCCGATCCCCGCTGCTGCTCCCCTGCGGCCCCGCCCCCTTTTGTTTTCTGTACCCCCCCCTCGACCGCCCATTGGCCACCCGGCTCCCGCCTCCCAGCTGCTCCCCCTCCCACTTTGACATTTATTGAGGTCACTGCGCGGAAGCGCTCAGTGGGCGCGTGCAGCTGGCACGCCTATTGTGCGCCGAAGGCGCGCCAAAGGCAAGCTCGTCTACGCCCGTCAACCAACTCCGACGACACCTTCACCGCCGCAGAGCACCTCCACTTCCAGATACACACTGACCCCAAGACCACCCTTAGAGGCACACGCATCTACAGACTCCCGGGACCACGCACCCAATTCAGCGAAGACATCGCAGACTTCATCAGCCCGCACGCCCTCCCCTCCACTGACTACATCCTCCTAGGGTCCCTCAACTTCCACCTAGAGAAAAACAACGACACCAACACCACCACCCTGCTGGACAACCTCGCCAACCTCGTACTCAAGCAACTGGTGAACACCCCCACCCACTATGCCAGCCACACGCTTGACCCCGTCTTCTCCTCCAGCAAGCACATCTCCTTCAGCCACTCCACCGGACTTCACTGGACGGATCACAGCTGCGTCCACTTCAGCTTCAAAAAAACCACGACCCACCACCACCCGCAACAGGTTCCTCGCAGGAGCTGGAGCAAGATCACCGCCGACCAGCTCACCACCGCCGTCAGCCTGAAACCTCCCGACAGCGCAACGAACCCCAACGAAGCAGCCCGCTCCTTCACACAGTGGCTCACCAAATGCGCAGACGACCTCGCACAACTAAAGAACCCCCCCAGAAGACTCGGCAGCAAGAAAGCCTCCTGGTTCACAGACGAACTCAAAACATCCAAGAAAAACTGCTTCACCCTTGAGAAAGCCTTGCGCCAAGACCAGTCCACAGAAAACATGACTGCCCTCAAGAACGCCACCCACGAACACCACCAGCTGATCCGCACCACCAAAAGGACAACATTCAAAGAACGACTGGACAACAACACCCACAACAGCAAGGAACTCTTCAGCATCGTCCAAGAGTTCTCCAACCCCGGAAACAACGACATCACACCCTCGCAAGACCTCTGCGACTCACTCGCCACCTTCTTCCACCGCAAGATCGCCGACATACACGACAGCTTCGGCGCACAGACAACGCACCCAACCACCGAACCAATGCCCCCCACCACCACCCTCTGCAACTGGACCCCGGTCAGCACCGAAGACACCACCCGCACAATGAACACCATCCACTCCCGATCACCAACCAACTCCTGCCCCCACCATGTCTTCAACAAAGCCAACTCCATCATCGCACCCCAACTCCGGGACATCATCAACATCTCCTTCAACACCGCCACCTTCCCGGAGAGCTGGAAGCACGCCGAGCTCAGCGCCCTCCTGAAGAAACCAACAGCGGACCCCACCGACCTCATGAACTTCCGCCCCATCTCACTCCTCTCTTTTGCGGCCAAAGTCATCGAGAAGATCGTCAACAGACAGCTCGCCGCCTTCCTCGAGACTAACGGATCCCTCGACCCTTCGCAGTCCGGCTTCCGTGCCAACCACAGCACCGAGACCGCCCTCATCGCAGCCACCGACGACATCAGATCCCTGCTCGACAACGGGGAAACAGCGGCCCTCATCCTCCTGGACCTCTCGGCGGCGTTCGACGCGGTCTGCCACCGCACCCTAGTACAGCGCCTCAGCAACATCGGAATCCAAGGGAAGGCCCTGGAGTGGATCATCTCATTCCTCGCCGGAAGAACCCAGAGAGTCCGCCTCCCCCCATTCAGATCCGAGGCCACCGAAGTCATCTGTGGCGTACCACAAGGATCCTCACTCAGCCCCACCCTCTTTAACGTCTACATGAGCCCCCTTGCAGCCATCGCACGCCAACACAACCTCAACATCATCTCCTACGCCGACGACACCCAGCTGATCCTCTCCCTCACCAACAACCCCGCCACCGCCAGAGCCAGCCTTCACAAAGGTATGAAAGACGTCGCCGAGTGGATGAAGAACAGCCGCCTGAAACTCAACTCAGACAAGACGGAAGTCCTCATCCTGGGATCATCGCCCACTGCCTGGGACGACTCCTGGTGGCCCCCTACCCAGGGCTCCACCCCCAAGCCAACGGACCACGCATGAAACCTAGGCTTCATCCTGGACTCCTCCCTCTCGATGACCAGACAAGTGAATGCCGTATCATCATCGTGCTTCAACACCCTGCGCATGCTCCGTAAGATCTTCCGATGGATCCCCACCGAAACCAGGAAGACAGTCACCCAGGCACTCGTCACCAGCCGACTGGACTACGGAAACACCCTCTATGCGGGAACCACTGCCAAACTACAGAAAAGACTCCAGCGTATACAGAACGCCTCAGCACGACTCATCCTGAACATCCCCCGCCGCAGCCACATCTCGACCCACCTGAGAGACCTGCACTGGCTCCCCGTCAACAAGAGGATAACGTTCAGACTTCTCACCCACGCACACAAGGCTCTCCACGACATGGGCCCGAAGTACCTCAACAGCCGCCTCACTCTCTACACACCCACCCGCCAGCTACGATCGGCCAGCCTCGCCCTCACCGCCATACCACGCATTCGCCGAGCCACCGCGGGAGGAAGATCCTTTTCCTACCTGGCGACCAAGACATGGAACTCCCTCCCCATCCACCTACAGCTGACCCAGGACCACCTCTCCTTCAGGAGGCAACTCAAGACCTGGCTTTTCGAGCAGTAACGGAGCCCTCCCCCCAGCGCCTTGAGACCCTTCGGGGTGAGTAGCGCGCTATAAAAGTCACTGATTGATTGATTGCAACTTTCAAATAGCAAATCCATATTTGAGTCTCTGATATCTCGGATCCATCTTTTCATTTTGTTAGTTTGAATGGTTTTTATCTTCTCCCGTGATGGTATTAGGAAGGTTATGGCATGGTGATCTGACCAGTCGCAAGGTTCAATGGAGAGGATTGAGATGTCCTTATTCTTCGAGATAATCCAGTGCAGTGTTGCTCCTTTTGAGTGTGTTGGTTGAAGACATGCTTGGGATCATTTTAGTTCAATTAAAAAAGTCTTTAAAGGCATTGACCTGTTTGTCGTTGTTGTCGTTCCATCGTAGATTGAAATCACCTAAAAATATATTATTACTGTCGGAGTTGGCGTTAGCAGTGATGATCTCCATCAGTTGGTCAATGAAGTTCAGATTGTTACCTGGTGGGTGATATAGGGCATGTAAGTTGCAAATCTGTTTGTTTGCCGATCTTATATTGATCCCTAGGTATTCGCAAGATTCGAGGGGGTCCGATTGAAATTGGCCAACTTCTAAATTCAATCTATGGATACAGGCAATACCTCCCCCTGTCTTTTTCTGTCTGTCCAGTCTCAATATGTTATAGTGCGGTGGCACCAGAAGGTCCAAGACTGGGGACGAGGATTCAGATAACCAGGTTTCGGTAAGGATTGTTATGTCTATTTCCTGATTGATGATGATGTCAGCTATGTCAGAAGCATGTTTCGCTGCAGATCGACAGTTGAGCAGTAGACATTTTAACGATTTCTCCGTTCTGGTTGTTATCATGTTTAACGGATCAGTGTTTAATTGGATTTGTTGTAAGTTGTTGAGGTTTAGTTTCCTCTCATTCCTTGTGGATGTTCTGTTTGCGTCTATCGATACTCTTTTGATTTCCTGTGCTATCATGGAGGCTGATGACTCATATTCCCGGAGTAGTGATAGTATGTCTTCCTCAGTTAAATAATTTTGATTCCTATCTGGTCTATTTTGTCTGTCTGATAATGGCAACGATCTCTTGTTGTTTATAACTATGGATGTGTTTACTAGCTTTCTGACGAGTTCTACTTCATTCTGAGTATTTTCTGTGGTATCACATAGTTTTTCTATCCATTTCCGAGTGTTTTGTATTTCCTGTGATAGGTTGCTGATTTGTGTTTGGATCTCGCAGATTTTTCTCATGACCTTGGGTGCCGTAGTGTGAATAATCCTCCGTAAGTTTCGATTTTCACATTTTTTGTTCCCGAATTTCCGTTTAGAGCAATGTATCATTTACTTCTTGATACTTTCCTTAGGTCGGTTATTTTCTCTATCATTGATTGCAGATTTAGCTGTTCTATCAAGCTTTGTTGAACATCGGCTATTGTTGTTATTATTTTTATTTTGTGTTCTCTCTGATTCATTCTCGACTAACGTATTTTCTGTTCCGTCTATGGCTCCTGGTTGAGTGACTTGTTCCCATGGGTTTCTAGATGGGGTGCTGTTTTGTTCAGGTTCCTGTCGGTCTCTGGATGGAGTAAAACTTATGGGGTTGGTGTCGGATGAGATAAGGTTGTCTGTTGGCGTATCCTGGAGTTGTAACGGCCTAGTATCTCTTATTCGCATAGCTTGTTCCGGTTCCTGTCGGGCTCTGGCTGGGGTAATACTTATAGTGTTAGTGTCGGATGAGACGGGGTTGTCTGTTGACGGATTCTGGAGTTGTAAAGGCCTAGCGTCTTTTAATTGCGTAACTTGATCCGGTTCCTGGTGGTCTCTAGTTGTTGAGCTACTTGTAGTGGGATTGTCGGGTGGGACAGGGTTGTCTTCTGTAGTACTCTGATGAAGTAGTGGGTTTGTGTTCTCCACATTTCTTTTTAGGGAAGAGAAGATGTTGTCGAATTTTTCCAGTTCGTCGTTAGAGGCTTGGATCAACACTATTCCATTCTTAAATATAGTTATGCAAATGTCCGCTCTGAGGTTAGGTGATGCTCTGGTCATAAAATTTGTTCCATGTGGGATGTTAGTTGTGGCTTTAATATATAGCATGTTTGAAAAGGCATTGCACCATTTCGCCCTCTCCTGGTGAAGAATATCATATCTTTTATGATGATTCCTTTATCCATGCAAAAGGAAGTGTCAGAAATCAATGTGTCAAGGTTTTTCCTCATGAGGTTATGCTTGAATTTTTTGGCTGCATTTTTAGAGAGATAGGTAGGGTATTTTATGTTATATGCGTTCCTACCTATTCGTTCCAGGTAGTTGTCTTCCATTTTGTGAATTGTGTTGGCGTAGTAAAAATTAGATGCCTTCTTCCTGGTGGTATTGTATAAATTACTGAATATTAATTATTATAAATATACCAAGTGTTATAACAATAGTATTCTCTTTAGTAAAAGTAATTAATTAGTAGGTTCTGAGTTTAGATTCCTCTTCCAGGTAGTTTCTTCTGTATTCCTCTAGAAAATGCTCTCTCCATACAAGTGAATAAATAGTAAATATTATGTTCTTATGGTGTTTGAGTAGACTTTTCAAGATGTCTGCCGTTTTCGTTATCTTTCTATGGGCTGATGTCTTTCTCTCTTTCTACACTCTAAATGTGTCCTCTTTCCCTTTCCATCGTCTGTTTAAGATCTGGAGTTGGCTCCTTTCTCCATGTCTAGTGAATAATCAGTCCTCTTTCAGTTGCTCCTCTGCAATGCCGCCATTTTGGAGTATTCTATCTGCAGTATGTTATGCAACCCCTACCAAGGGAAGGTAGCAAGAGCTACCTTCCCTTTTGTAGATTGAATAGTCGAATTGTCCTATGCGACTGCCATTTTAAGGTCAGGCGCGCCGCTTTGTATTTTCCTTCAATTTCACTTTCTGGGCTTTTATATTCCTTTTCTTAGTTCAAACCCCGCTTGCGTTAGGGAGAGCAGGGTCTATCTAATTTCTTTTCAATTGCCTCATCGTTGCTCCGCCTCCGCTCCCGTCCCTCTCCTCTGCCCAGTGCAGCGTAGGTGTGATGGTCCGCGATTTCCACTTCCTCGCTCCGCTTCCTGGCAACTAGGCACGTCGCTCCGGTTGGGCTACCTTTGTCATCCCAGGTTCCTGGGGGCCAGGGCAGCGCAGAGGATATCATGGGGCCGTTGTTGTATCTCGTAAGGGGGTGCCAAGCAGCTAGGGGCAAAGCAGCAATCTAACCTTCAGTGTCCGGCGTCATCCGATGTCTTCGACATGGCGATCGACAGTGCCAGGAGCGGTTCGTCCGAGAGTCACCATCCCGTGTCCTCGAGTGCCCTCTGATGCCGACGATGGGACAGGCTCGTAGTTCGGTGAGGAGAAGTCGCGCAGGACTACAGTACCTTCCCAGGGTATGGTCACAGTATTCTTCTTCTTCTGCCTCCTGTATATTCCTTAGTTCCGCTGTTAGTCGTGTGTCTGGAGGGGGGGGTTAATCAGGGATTTAAACTATTTGAGTTATCCCGAACCCCAGGAGCTCTCGCAAAGAGCTCCTACAACGTGGCCATCTTGGATCCATCCGATACTTGTACTGACCGACTGTGAAGATCGGCCTGCGGTAGAAGTACAATTTTGTTATTACACAAAAAGAGTAGAAATATTATTGACTTGAGTCACTCTTTAGTGTGTACAGTAAGACTACTAGTACACTTTGACTTCACTTCATGCACAACAAACAAACAACAAAAACACAAACACCAATCACTCATAGTCAGGTGTCCAATGCATGAAATTCATTTTCATTACCTGTTCCATCTCATCTTAAGTTAACGGGACGTCTTTTGCGCCATCATCATCATTGACGGTGCTGTTGTCATACTCAGTGTGCAGATTGCGTCCCCTTCCTGTATTCAATCAAAAGCAATGTATCAAGCGCCAGTAGAAGTACAAATTTCTTATTAAAAATAGTTGCATGAAGGGGAACATTGCCTTGAGTTACGTTTAGTGTGTACTGTAGAAAGATGATTAGTGCACAATGAAATAACTTCATGCACAACAAACAACAACAAAATCACTCAGTCTGCGTCCAATGCATGGCATCAATCATTACCTGTTCCATCTCATTTTCAGTTAATGGGCAGTCCCTCTTGGCTCTGAAAGGAGGATAGCTACAGTAGTTATCATGTTCCACTTATTTTGGTGGGACTAGGAAAGATTTTATTTTTTCTATTATATTGCATCCTCCAATCATCATCTGTCTTGAGGGCAATGAATTTAGGAAGATTCAGGAGGATGGAGCGGAGGAACTGGATTCGAGGGCTGTACTGTGAAATGAAGACACCTGAAACTTGTATATTGAAATAAGAAGAGTAGAAGATGGTGGTGATGGATATCTTGTGATTCAAAGTTTGTAACCGGAAAGACAGGCACACAAATAAAGTAAAATAAGGGAGGAAGACAGTAAGTGCAAGCCTAATTGTCAGGGAAGTATAGCTCGTCCTCAAACTCTGGGGGTTCAGCCAGTAGTAGGTAATCATGTAACACACTACTTCCGTCACCTGAGCCGCGTTCCTCATCTTCCTCCCTTACTTCATGTGTTGTGTAATTCGTTGGCATGAAGTGCTGATTCATTTTGATCATTGTTAACCTCTCCACGTTTTTGGGCGAGAGACTGGTCCTTCTCATTGTTACAATGGAACCAGCAGCACTGAAAATACATTCGGAAGAGACACTTGCAACAGGGCAAGCCAGATAGCTTATCGCCAGCCTGCTGAGCAGTGGCCATTCAGCCCTTTTCCTATACCAATACTGCAATGGGTTTTGATCAATGTACACCTCTGTTGGGTCGTCCAGATAGGCCTGGACCATCTGCTCAATGTTCAGGGGTGCTGCTGCTAACCTTTTTTCAGGCTCTTTTCTCTGTGCATTAGCACTGTGCTTAATACTAATGCCTAACTGTAAATACCAATCGTGTAATGATTCTACTGGGCCTAATGATCCAGTTGTTGTTGCTGTTGTCGATAGTGATGGTGAGTGTTGTGAGCCAAACGCACTGCCCTCAGCCTCCGAAGTTCCACTTGATGCCGCATTCCCTGCTGCAGTACTTCTTGTGGGTTGATCTAGCGGGCTTTTAATTAGCAGCCGTTCATTTTCCAAATTACTCGGTGCCTCAGCTATCCAAGGTTTGTAGCCAGCAACATTCATCTCTGAAAAAGGAATTAATGTCTTCAGTGCCAATTTTGCCCGTGGATCCAGAATTGTGGCTGTAATGTAATGTTCTTGTGACAAAATCTTATTTTGCACCCTTGTATTTTCAGCTAAGCGACGGGCTAAGCTCTTCATCAAGTCATAGGCTCCTTTTTTTTCCTCTACACCTTTGTATGATTCAGACACCTTCTTCAGCTGATGCTCTAGCATTTGCAATAATGGGATAGTTTGGCCCATTGTATAGTCACGTGTGAAGACCTCAAAAGGATAGAGCATGTCAGTCGGGCACTTAACTAGGCACCATTGGCCCATCTGAAGGGTCATGCCTTTCACAGAAGCATCCAGTCTTTGCATGACATATTTATTGAGTGGCCTGTACTGCTCAAACAGAAGATCGAGCATGTAATACGTTGAGTTCCAACGTGTTGCCACATCCTGGATGAGTGCTTTGACTGGCATGTTATATTCACGTTGAATGATCCTCAGCTGCTTGCGAGCTTTAAAAGAATGGCTGAAATGAGTGCATATTCTTTTGCAGGTGGTCAGTAAGTTGCTGACTATGTGTTCTTTTTTCAGAAAGTCTTGAACTATAATGTATATGCAGTGCGCCAAACACGGGACCCTGAAATAGGAACCAAGGTGCATGGCCTTAAGTACATTACTGCCATTATCTGTGGCAACAAAACCAATACTAAGCCCTCTTGGGCGCAGCCATTCAAAAACATTGCTGCGAAACTCTTCCAAAATGTTTACAGCAGTATGAGATTTCCCCATGGCGAACATGGCTACAGTTGCATGTTTCCGAGTAGCTTTAAAAATCTCAGCTGTGTCAACTGCACCTCCTTCAGATAGCTTATCTCTAACCCCCACAAAAGAGACCCAGTGTGCAGTGATGCACATGTAATATGTGGCTTGGCAACTGATCCACATGTCTGTTCTCAGGTGGATATTGTGAACAGCACTCTGCTGCAAAGCTTGTCCAACCAATTCCAGCACATCATGATGTAGTGCCCGAACAGCAACTCTTGCGAAATTGGACCGGCTGGGAACCTTCAATTTAGGGCAGATGGCTGACACAAATTCAAGGGAACACACCCCTTCCACAAATGAAAAAGGGAGAAGTTCCAGTGCTAACATTTTAGCCAGCTTCGCATTGTACAACCGTGCCGTTGGGTGGTTGCGTTGGAACTGCCCCTCCAACATAAGCTTGCTCTCACCGGTAGGCTGGATTACTTTCCTTTGTGGTGCTGTTGTTTTCATTAACCCACTTAGGCTCAACAACGCAGTTTGTCTCATTGCAGTACTCAGTCGCTTTGGTGTCTCAGCCTGACTCTGAGTATGGCTCTTACTGCAGTGCCACTCAGATGTTACTGAGGAGGATGTGGGCGGTACCACTACACTACTGGGGATAGGGCTAGAAATGCCTCCCTCTTCTTCACCTTCCACCGCAATAATATCGTCCCCTGATTCTTCATGCCCAACTTCAATGGGTTGAGTTTTTTTACTTTGTTTTCAGTGAAGTAGGTGATTCGTCCACACGATAGTGTGGTGTATTCTGAGATGACTTGCTTGGCCTCTAGTTCCATAGTTTGTACCAAGCTTACCCCGCCGAACACCTTGTCGACAAATTGAGCATATAGCAAAGTTCTCCTCCTTGGTGCTAACAGAAAAGCAGTCCCAAACTGGGGAGGAGAACTTTCTGGCACTGATGGATGTGCCACTTTCAATACCAGATGAACTGGAGGGTGTGCTTGGAATGTGACTCTGTGCAGCTACAATGGTGTACTACCACTACCTACTGAGATGGTTGAGCTGGGTGTAGGTCCCTGCCGGGCCTTTGAAAATATTGCAGCTGGAGGTCGTGGTGGTGTAACCTGTGTTGGTGGTATCCGTGCTACATCCTGCTCAGTAGCAGCCTTTCTGGATAGGGTGAGAATGTTGGTCAACATCATCCCCCTCTTCTACATCTACCTCCATAACTCTAAGTTTTTCTGGAACCTTCCTTTTCAGAAGCATTGTCTTGTGGCGTGCATCACTCTCAGACTGAGCTGGTGGCTGTCAGGTGGCATCCCGATCATCAGAAGCGGGCTTGAAGAAGAAGATGATGGACTAAGCCTCCTTTTCCTTGCTGGTGGTCTGGAAGACAATAGATCTTCTGAAACAGTGGTTTGCTCCACTTTGTATGTAGGAAGGTCAACTTTCTGAAATGCCCCTACTTCAGGAGCAACAACTACTATTGTGGACTGTTCTTGCGGCTGCTGCTGGTCTTGTGGCTGCTGCTGTTCTTACTGCTGCTGCTGTTCTTGCGGCTGCTGCTGTTGTTGTTGCGGCTGCACACTTATCTGCTGAGTTTCTGCCTGCATTGATTGTGTACTACTTTGCGATAATGACATTTCAACATCGCTGCTTGTTAGTAGACTGGCTACCTCTGCGACGCTCAAGGGCTTGGGCCTAGGTTGGTGGGGTTGGACTGCTGGTGCGGAGGTGCTGCTCCCAGCTTGGTTCCCGGACAACGCTGCTGCAGGTGTAATTTTTTTGGTCCCCAAAAAAACATTGGCCAGCACACCAGTCGTGGTTAATGGCACTTCCTTTTTCTGTTCCTTCTCACCGGCAACTTTCTTGGTACTGGACCTGGTACCTTTCTTTGGGGCCATCATCTTCAGATGTCAGGCAGGACGCAGGTGCACAAGTTGTGGTCACACGTGGACGTGATGCGTAGCAGGACTTCTGTCTGGCTGGCAGTACAACGGGTGATGGTGATGACACATCCTCCTCTGGCTTTTTGTGCATCTAATAGCAAATACACCAGGAGAAGAACATCTGTGAAATGTTGCATTTGTTGTTGTGATTCAGTTACTACTGTACTAGTACAAACAAAAGATATAGTCTAGCCATTTCTGAGACTTGGTCACAAGGGCTATGTTATACTACTGTGTACACACTACACTCTCAGGAAGGATAGGAAAGAGAATAAGAACCACCAAAATAAAAATGTAATGGAAGTGGGATGGACCCTATTTGCCATTAACTTATTTGAGCATCACCTCATTCATGGAGCTGCTGCTGGCAAAGGGGGTGGATGGATGGAAGCAGTAAGCCAATAGGAAAACCATGCAGGCCTATATGGCAAAAGCAGGACACTAATAACTCCCACCTCCACCAAGCCACCAGCCACATGGACACTCACAAATCACAAGCAACAAGCAGGGGGCTTGGGAAATACCAGGAGCTGACAAAATTCCTATAAAAGTCAGGCAAAGGATGCATGCTAAAGCACACTGCTCTGCCTTTTTAATGCAATAAAATGCAAAAACAAAAATTCACAGGCCCCAAAAAGGTCTGCAGGGTGCATTGCATTGCACGCCAACACACACCAGACACACACAACAAAGGCATCTCTTTAAGATACCCAGCATGAGAAAGCCCACCCCCAAAAAACACATTTTCCAACTCAATCCAATACCATTCATGCCCTAAATGATGTCTAAATTCAACAGACCACACAGAAACACTTGATTAATAAAGCTGTGGCTACCTGCTCTGAGCCTACCGGATGAAAGTAGGCCTGTTGGCAGACAAGGCCAGACAAGCTTGCAGGCCTAGGCTTTAAAATGCCACCAGCCACATGGCCAGACTCAACAACAGAAAGCCCACGCCAAAAAAAACACATTTCCCAACTCAATCCAATGCCATCCATGCCCTAAATGATGTCTAAATTGAACAGACCACACAGAAACACTTGATTAATAAAGCTGTGGCTACCTGCTCTGAGCCTACCGGATGAAGGCAGGCCTGTTGGCAGACAAGCCCAGACAAGCGTGCAGGCCTAGGCTTCAAAATGGCCACCAGCCACTTGGCCAGGCCCAACATCAGAAAGCCCACCCCAAAAAAACACATTTCCCAACTCAATCCAATGCCATCCATTCCCTACATGATGTTTAAATTCAACAGACCACACGGAAACACTTGATTAATAAAGCTGTGGCTACCTGCTCTGAGCCTAGCGGATGAAAGCAGGCCTGTTGGCAGACAAGGTCAGACAAGCTTGCAGGCCTAGGCTTCAAATGGCCACCAGCCACATGGCCAGGCCCAACATCAGAAAGCCGACTACAAAAAACAAATTTCCCAACTCAATCCAATGCCATCCATGCCCTAAATGATGTCTAAATTCAACAGACCACACAGAAACATTGTTTAATGCAGCTGTGGCTACCTGCTCTGAGCCTACTGGATGAAAGCAGGCCTGGTGGCAGCCAAGGCCAGACAAGCTTTCATGCCTAGGCTTCTAAATGGCCACCAACCACAAGGCCAGGCCCAACAACAGAAAGCCCACCCCAAAAAACACATTTCCCAACTCAATCCAATTCCATCCATGCCCTAAAAGATGCTTGAAAATGAAATACATTCAAAAACACCAAAGGAACAGTTGCTTCATCATGCACACACCCATGAGGCCATGACTAGCTCTGGGCCTACTTACTACTACCGAGAACATTTTAAAAAAATGGAATGATAGTTACCAAAATTAAATTGTAGTTGCAACAACTGCAATGCCCCCAATCAAACAGACACAACAACCACTTGCTTGTAAAATATCCAATTCAAAAATCCTCAAATCCAATGGCAATGATGCAGCAGACAAAAAGAGTGATCTTTCCAGCTCAAAATCCAAAGGCAGATTTCACAGGAGATGGACAAAGCACTGGGAGGAGCCTGCTGGACAGGAACAGGAAGTTGGAGATTCTGTGGCACTTCCTCCCTCTCCCCATTTAAAAAAAGGACTCCTTGCACAAAAAAGGACAGCCAAATGTCAATCTGAGGATTTGTTTTTATCCAAATCATCATTTGCAGAAGATTTTATGCTGCTAGAGCTGATATTCTTCTCCAGATTCAAAATTTTACATGTTTAAGTTCTCGAGCTTCACATTACTTCCGCCGGATGTCGATGGTTCATCCAAAATGACGTGTTTGCATTCTCTTGCTCCCTGTCGCATTGGATATGACGTGTTCGCATCCTCACGCTCTCGCTCGCGGTGGAGAATGACGTGTTCGGGTTCTCTCGCTTCTTGTCGCGTTCGATATGACGTGTTCGCGTCCTCACGCTCTCACTCGCGGTGGAGAATGACGGGTTCGAGATCTCATACTCTTGTGGTGCATGATCACGAGACAAATGAATTGTGAGATAGCGCAAACAGCTACCAACATCTCATGGAGCACGCGACCGGATTGGGAAAACTTGTCGGCGAACGCGGGGATCCGGGTAAGGTGATCGCACGCATGAGAATGTATTTTCACAGCAAGAGCATGAAAAAAATTTCCGGTACGCTGCGGATCGTGGAAATGTTGCCATTTTCGCGCTCTCCGCGGAACGCGAAAATGTCAAATTATCGCAATTTCCGCAAGCAGAACGGAATTTGACGCTCACCCCTAGTATAATTCCCATGAGCTTTGAACCCAGCTTGGTACAAACTCCCTTCAACCCCTAGCCAATGTAGGGTTCCTAACCCGAGACATCGACTGACAACCATTGAGGCCGCCTGTAGAACACCCTCCTGATCCTTCCACTAGTGTCCTCAGCACAGATATCTCATTGACATCTGAAGTGCGCACTGTTGGTGCGCTCCCCATTACAAGCAATCAAAGGGCACACGTGCTGACACAGACTGTCGAGAAACTGAAATGATCTATTTTGACTTGACCCCCCCTCCCCAGGTTAAATCACAAATGCCCAGGATTTCAAGGAATATAGCTGTATTGAGATGAAAGAGTACATCCCCACCCTAGAAAACCTTTATCAATTAATTCCTATCTCAAGAAACATGGGCTACTCATTCATGATTTAAACCTGGCTATTTGAATTTTTTTTTGCCTGCGATACGTGGCCTAGTGGGTCACGCTGACTCTGCCTGCGGGCTTTGATATTTATTTATTTATTTATTTATAGAAACATTTGTAAAGCGCGAAACGAAGGCCCGTGGGCATCTCGGCGCTAAGTAACTGCAATGTTTGGCCATCGAGGGGAATAGGAGATTATTGATTAAAAAGACAGGTTTTTAGGTTTTTTCGGAAAGACCAAAGGGACGTGCTGGTCTTTATAGAATGAGGCAGTGTGTTCCATAGTTTTGGAGCAGCCACAAGGAATCTTCTGTCACCCCAGTTGACAGATTTAGTTCGGGGGATCACCAGTTCCAGGGAGCTGGAGGAGCGCAGTGCTCTGGATGGACAGTAGGGGGTAACGTTCTGAGTGAAGAACGCTGGGCCAGCGTTGTGTAAAGCCTTGTATACCAGGCACAAGGTTTTGAACTTAATCCTCTTCCTCACCGGAAGCCAATGAAGCTGTTTCAAGGTGGGTGAAACCGGGTGGAATTTGGGGATTCGCCCTAGGAGCCTGGCAGCCACATTCTGTATAGACTGCATTTTTGTTAACACTCTCTCCTGGGCTCCTAGAAACAGAGCGTTACAATAGTCTAGGGTGGAGAGCACCAGGGAGCTTACCAGCGTTTTCGCAGTGTTTTCAGGTAGGAAGGGCAAATTTTTTTTGATGAGCCTGAGTTTATGAAAGGCTGAGGAGGAAATCTGGTTGGCATGTGGTAAGAAGTTCAGACGGTTGTCGAACATGACTCCCAGGTTCCTCACTTTGTCAACCGGGACTGGGGGCTGGCCCATGGGTGACGGCCACCAAAGGGGGGACCACTCCGGGGAGAGATTGACAAAAATTACAACCTCCGATTTGTCGGAGTTTAGCTTCAGACAATTGTGTGACATCCAGTTCCCGATTGCCGACATGCCCTGGTTGAACATGTTGGCTTTCTGAAGCCCGTCGTTTTTGACGGCAAGGACCAGTTGAGTGTCATCAGCATATGAAGTGAGGCTCATCCCGTGTGCCCTGATGACATTGGCAAGGTCCGACACATAAATGTTAAATAGTGTCGGACTAAGGGATGAGCCTTGGGGAACTCCACATGGTAGTGACAAGGGGGAAGATTCAAAAGGTCCCACAGTGACGACCTGGGTCCTGTTGGCCAGGAAGGAGGCAAGAAGATTTTTGGCATTGCCTCGAATGCCTATACTCTCGACACGGTCGACCAAGGTAGTATGGTCGACCGTGTCAAAGGCCGCCGACAAATCTAGTAATATCAGAACGGCAACCCACCAACGCTCACCTGGAGGCTCTGTTCTGCCGCTGTTTGCCCTGCCATCACCCTAGGGACTGCATTGCCCTCGGTGCAACATGGATTTGCTCAGCTGTTGCGGGACTCTCTGATGAGGGGGAGGCACCGGGCCATCTCTGCCTATAAAGCGCTGCCTCTCCACCTGCAGCGCGGGTCCCTGTAATTGCCTGCTTGCTGCCAAAGGTCACTCTGACTCTGCCTGTGAGCTTTGATACCCGCCAACACTCACCTGGAGGCTCTGTTCTGCCGCTGTTTGCCCTGCATTCACCCTAAAGACTGCATTGCCCAGGGTGCAATGTGGATTTGCTCAGCTGTTGCGGCACTCGCTGACGAGGGGGAGGCACCGGGCCATCTCTGTGCATAAAGCGCCGCCTCTCACCCCACAGTGCGGGATTTGCCGGGCCAAGGGCAGGCCCGTCTTTGCCCGTCACTGACCGGAGGTGGCCGGGCTGGGCCATCCCTCTTGGCTTGTAGTTCCAGGACTAAGGTAATTATATATGATGGCTACAACAAATGTCCCCTCCCGCATCCAGTGGAAACGTGCATCTGGGACAAAACGGCCCTGTGTACAGCCAAATAGTCCCTCACCAACTTTGCCCACAGCTATTGACCTAATGCTTCAGAAGGCGATTGGGGCAGTTACCTCAGAAATCGAACTTACTGAAAGACGAATATCTATTACCCCTGATTTTTCTCCTTTGGTATCGCCGACTCTAGCAAATGTTGTGAACTCCCCTGAACCTACTGTACATGAAAGTGCCCCTTTACATGATTCTGTGCAAACCCCTGCACTTAGTACAAAAACCTGTAGAGAGGGTATTGCTGGCGTGACTCGGAAAGTTAGGAAAAGAAAGCAGGGGAACAGTAGGGGCTCTCAAAGGAAAAAAGGCAGAGGATTGAGAATGCGAAAGGCATACCAAATACATCGAGCTTAGAAAATCCCTTGGGTAATAATCATGTTTCCTCGTTAGCCCAACCTTATCCATCTTGGTCCCAAACATTGATATCAGATCTTCTTACCCAATGCAGAATCATTGTGAAGGAAGAGGTTGCCCCTATTCTTGACCATATTCAAAAGCAAGCAGCTAGCGTGGATAAAGTACAGGTAATTTCCCAACAGAATGCCAACTCTAGCACACCATCTAGATCTCAAAATATGAGGCCCGAGCTAATTCAATCAAACACAGAAACTATCCTGTAACTAGACCACGCTGATTGTAATAAGGCAGTATGTAACATCAAAGCTGTATATAAAAAAAGTACTCCTGTACTAGATGGGCAAGTTCAATCAGGACACCAGGGTCTGACAGAACCTAATCGGTCTTCAGGGAGGGAGGCCAAAATGCAAATCCAGCGCACTGGGGCAAACTTAATTAGTAATGCTGTAATGTCCAACATACCCACTGAAGGGAATGGAGGTGGTGGCCTTTTAACAAGAGAAACTTAAATATTGTCCCTTCCAACCATTAACTTACCCCCAGCGGCGGTCCCATTTGTAATTATTTTGGCTGGAATTCCCGAACTTAAGCACGGACAGAAGGAATCACAGCTAGATCTCAGAAATAAGATCTTGTTCTGGTTGGCAACACACAAACAATTTCCTTACAATAGGGCTGGTGAGATTCTGATGGTACGGAGGGTGACTTGGGTGGGTCCTACAAAAAATCAATACAAGGGTACTGTGTGATTGTTAACTTCAAGTACCCAGAAGTTGTACGTAGGTTAGTAACCCAACCTTTTTGCCCAACGGAACAACAAACGGCCATCAGAGTGTTTACTCTGGATTTCTTTTATCCCTCTTCCCGAAGTATGGGTGAAGCATATACCGCCTTGGACTGTGGTAGATGGCGAATGGAATCTCATAAAACCCCTACAATTCTTCCACATTACTCTTCCTTCTTTAATATTCCGGTCTCAAATCGATTTGGGCTCCTCGAGGATGTAGATTGACTGGGAGGGCCTGAAGTCTCTAAACATGATAAACTTGGATCATGGGCCCCTGATGCATCATCTCATTTAGGCCAGGTCTATCAACATCTCGAAGTAAATAGTGGGGTGGGACTGGATCTACAAAACTGGGATATTCCTCTTTGCAAGAAGTCCAATGGACCACTTGAAATTGGTGGACCTCCCCTTACGGTTGTCTACAAATCTATAGGGTTACACACGGAGAACAAATCCACCAGTGCCTGTGGAAGAAATAGCACTATTTTTCCAGTCGGCCCAGTCCCTGTGCACTCTGTCCCACCAGGGGGGGAGTCTTCCACTGAGAATCATTTCAAAGTTCTGTCCTGGATTGTGGCAGGCTTATTTAACAAATTAGCTTGCCCCCACTGGGGGCTTTTTATAGACCAGTACGATGTCTCCCTACTCCAGGAGACATAGGCAAGGGAAGAGATTGTAATGTTGGTTTTTGCGTCATATAACAACATGGCATCTATAGGAGAAAGGGGTAGACCTTACGGGGGATTATCCATATTGGTATCCTCGCCTTTGGGCTGTACGGTGACACAATGAAATACTCCAACTACAGATCTTCAATGTGTCACACTCAAGTTCCCATCTAAACTAAGGGTGACTTTTATTAATGTCTATTCTCGCCCTGTTAGGCTGGGTAAAGAATCCCCCACTTTGGCCTTGCTGGATACTTTTATCTCCACTGTCTCTGGTGAGAGTAGACTGATTATTGAAGGAGATTTTAATTGTCAATATGATCCTTTACCTGGCATTGGAAACTCACTTACCAAAGAAAAAAAAAAAAAAGATAACTGGAATTGCCAGCCTTACTTATATGGACTGAAGCTGCCCTACAACTCAAAGCTTTATCTCTTGATTGGGGGCAGTCAATATAAGATCTAAATCTGATAGGAACGGAGCTAATACATATAGCAATATTCCATCACTCCAGTGGCATTGACGACTACTTATTGGATGTAAAGCTATGGTCTCTTCTTATCGATATGATCATTACAGAAAGACTGGAGAGTGACCATAACCTATTGTGGCTTATCTTGGAATCCTTTAGTGCTGAAAGGGTGGCCAATCCCCTCCTCCTACACTCAAGCAGGGAGTTGCTCCTGACTAATGATATGCGGCGTGTCAAGTGGTCCGTGGTAGCCAACAGTCCTGACACAATGCTCGCTATAAAAGAGGATGTCTCATCAACTTTAGCAGAAATTAGCACATGCCCGCGAAGGATCAAGGACCAAAGGACAATGACAGACATACAAGTTATTAGATTGCAGGCAAGGTAAGAAAGGTCCAAGGATACCAAGGCTTAAACAGCGCTTTAATAAGCTGCTTTTATAGGTGAATGGAGACACACTCGAAGCTCTGGACCTCTTGGGCTTCATATAGGGATGCAAGTTTAAAGGGTAGAGAGTGTGTACTCCATGAGGGCTCACAAATATGCTTATCAGGATTAATATCCGTTCTTTCGAGTCGTCATATAGAGGACAAAACTATTCCAGGTTGCAGTGTAACATCTTTATTGTTTTTTTAGTGGAACATGGACAGCCGACATAAGTTTCGCCCCCTCTTGGCGAATTGCGCCGGGGTTTTCTCAAGGCTATTTTCACATATATAGCATATATTGTTACTGTTTCCAATTTTGGAGATATCCAAGGTACAATGGGTTCAATATTCGAGAAGCAAAAAGTTCTTCTGTGAGTTCTTAAATTAGACTGCGTTGGTTCAGTGCTGGATGAGGGCTCAAGGCTGATTGGAAGAATCTTCTCACTCTTGTGGTTATCGTATCTCTTAATTTGTGCATGTGCCCATCGCACTACCAACTTTTTGGAGAGGGACAGCTTTCCATTCAAACAGTGTATTGCTTGTTCAGCTTCCTGCTTTGTTTCAAAGTTTACAAAACAGTATCCTCGAGGTTGCCCCTCTAATGGTCCAGACTTGTGGAACAGAAAGTCAAACTGTTTCACATTACCAAACTTTTGAAGGAGTTTCAGAAGGTGGTATTCAGTTATTTTTGGATCCAAATTGCCAATCCATAATCGATGGCCCTCTTGTAAAGAACCTTCTGAAAGAATGGATGCGTTCTCCAGTGGCAAAGCTTTAGTCTCTTGCTCCATCGAGTTATGGACCGTCCATGAAGTCCAAATTTACTAGAGAAAATAAAATGATATTTTCTCATTCCCTTGATTACAAAGCATAAGCATTACCCAATTTAGATGAACTGGTTCAACAAGGAATGCAGAGAAGCATGCAAGTCACTGGTAGCGGCCATAAAAGCTAAACATCCATTATGTATTCAATTAGCCGGGAAATCATATAAATCCATCCAAGTAAGGGCAAAATGAAAGTGGAATGATGAGAGATGGCAATCGTTAAAATTGGGCTGTTCTGCAAAAGATTCAGTGACCTTCTGGTCCCTAGTAAGGTGGATCAGAGTAGGGCATCCACCAGCTCTCTCAAATCCTATTGCCCCTGACACACGGATCAAGTTCTTTTCATTTTTATATTCTGAGGTGGACGACCAACTCGTCCAGTCAGAGCGACGTCGGCCCCCATGCTCCAACAGAACTGGTATTTGAGTTTTCCGACGTCTCAGCTGCACCAGATGCAGTTGCAAGGAGCAGAGCTCCAGGCCTAGACAGCATACCAGTAGACTATTTTTTCAAGATAGGAACAATTGATCAAAATACATTCTGGTGTTAGCAAATGGTATAGCAGGTGGAGCACCATTACCGGACTCCAGGTGGGGTGCTGAGCTAATTCCTTCATTTAAAAATGGTGATAAATTCCTCCCAGGAGCTATGGGCCAATTTGCCTTATCAGCTTATTACAAAGAAAATGTGCAAGTTTAGTACTGACCCCTACAGGCAGGATTTTGTGCATGTATGGGTACAATGCTGCTTTTTACCGATTTTATGGTGAATTTTGTAGCGACTTGACGCCTTCGAGTGAATGTTTGCACTTTATAAATTGCCTTTTCATTTCATTACCGTAGTTATCGGCAAGGGCAGCACGTATGCTGCCTTTGTCGACCTTAAGTCTCATGTAAGAAGCTAATGTCGGTTTTGCATGAACTGGGAATGCCTCAGGATCGACTTTCCTTGATAATATGACTAAATGACCTCAACTTTGCTTGGGGGTCCACAGGATGATCTCATTGATCACTTTCCTATCAGAAAAGGGGTATGACAAGGGTGATTCCTTGTTCTGATGTTGTTCTTTTTGTTCATCAATGGCATTTCCCAGTTTCTGTCTAGCCTTTCTACTGATGCCCTGACCCTGACCAGCTCAAAAATCCCAATTTTATTGTTTGAGGATGACATGCTGTTAATCCCCAAAAACCCAAGTGGGATACATCATGTGCTGCTGCGCTTCGAGGAATTTTGTAGGATTTGGGGCCTTGGTATTAATACTTACTAAATGAAATATATGATGTTTAATCAGCAAAAGCCATTTAACCACTTCCATGCTCATGACAAGGTCAGCTCGTCATGAGGCATGGTTAAGCTGTGCTTATGGCAAGGTGAACTCGTCATAATAAATGGGGATCTGAATATTTCAGCACAGGAGGGGAAAACCCTCTAGCAGCCAAGGTGTTAAAGACAGTGTAAGGCTGTGCTATGAGCTTCTTGAAAGGACAGAGGTCTTTAGTCATGGAAACCTCAAGTAGAACTAATGTCTCTGGGCTCAGTCATTCATGACTCAGAACTTTTGTGCTTCTTGAACATATCGACTCTTACTATCTTGAAGAATAGGTTCTTGAGGAAGGTGACATGCTTCCTGCAAGGCACCCCCTAAAATCCCTGTTTCTAGACTTAGGAAGAAAGACTCTAGCCAAGAAAGCAAGACTCCGCCCAATATGGTTCTGAAGGTAGGTTGTGGTCTAAACCTGAGCTGACTCATTTTGCCAAAGCCCAAAAGGATGTTCTCAAGGCCGATCGCTTCCACAAGATTGATTTGCTCCAAAACATCGAAAAAACATTCACCAATGTGTGAAAACACTATGGGATAATCCATTTGGCACCCTGTTTCTCTCAAAGGAAAAACTGAAAGAACATTATTGGTTAATGATTTTGAGAGACACACTCAGAGTAGTTGAGAGCATGTCCCAGACGGGGAGGTTTTTAGAATAAAAATCCTGCCATTCTGTGGAAGCATGTTGGGACATTATATCTGTTTTGTTCACCTGTATTTTAATTGATGTGCATGTTAATGCGTTTATTACATGCCCTGTCAAAATAAAGCTTTTTGAAATTAAATTAAATGTTTATCGACCACCAAATATAGTGAAATAAAATATCACAAAAAAAATATCAAGGTCGACAACACAGACTTTACATTTTTTATATACATAGGGGCAGATTTACAAACCCCTGGCACCACTTTTGCATCACTTTTCCCATGCTAAAATTGTCGCAAAGGTGGCGCAAGGGGCTTATAAACTGCCCCATAGAATATAAAGAATATTGACTTCAAAAATATCATGTACAATAAAATAGACATAACATAGGTAAATGTATGCTTTGAATATATATTTAACCTAATATGCCTTAGAAAAGGGTACATTATTTGATTAAAATATTCAACATGTACACATGCATTAAATATCTCTTAAAACATATCATTCATACATATACATGGAACTTTAAAATTACTTTAACAAATTGTACAGAAAATCCATTGTTAAATTACACATGAATAAATACATTTGTTGTGCTAATAAAAAAAAATCTACAAATATAGAATATAGTATTACTAATCAAAAGGTGTACCTTGCAACATCGTAGATTTCTGAAGTCATTTGTGAAGTAATATGTCTGGGCATAAGCATTGCATCATAGTGGTGCAAGTTCTACTTATTTTATTTATGTATGACCATGAATCTTGTAATGGCTCCCACAACATATTGTTCATATTGTGGCCAGCCAATCAGGACGTTTTCTGAATACATTTCTAACTTTCTGTCAAATTTGTTGTAATTCCATTTGGTTGTTTTTTTCAACATCAACGAACAATGTTTCTTATGAAAATTAACATGAGAAATCAACATTTTGGGGCCCCCTTTCTACTTTGCCCCCACTTGATAGATCAGTGTGAAACTTTCCACGAGGGTGCTGAGGTAGATTAACTTTTGTTGGGAAAGTTTTGTGCAGATTCAACAAGCAGCACCAAAGTTATTAGCAAAACCAAAAATGTTCTTTCCGTGGAAACTTTGACTTAATTATAACTTACCTTAATTATAACTACACAGTAGAGACCGCTGCTGTGAAATAAATATATATATATTGATGGAGCGAGCCTTAGAAATAATTTTATTCTGGCTCGTGATGTCATACTCTAATAACTTGAAATAATATATTAATTAGTGTTTGCATGATTTGTTATAATTAAACCAATCTAGAGTAAGATTCCACATCATTATACAGGACTAATGTGCTTTATGTTGCATTTGCAAGTCTGTTTTGTAACACATAACTAATATTGTTTTGTTTGTCATGTCTGTCCTATTGTCTTTGTCACTATTAATATGCGGCTGATCATTCATGGCATGTGCTTTTTATATGTGCTTACATGTTTGTCCTATGTTGTGATTGTCTGTCTGTGTATTATTTAATCATCTTTTTACTCTTTCAGAAACTTAAAGCTGGACACGATGAAGAATGGTAGATTTTAAATGTGCTGCTTTTCTGTGTGCTTCTGCTAGGTGACTTATACTAATGGGTTAACATTAGCTATGTAGGTTGGAAACAGAATGACTTTCATTACCTGAATTAATTATTGTTTTGTGTTTGTTTAAATAATAGTTTTTCTGGAAAGTGACGCAAGCTAAAAGTGGCGCAGTGACGCAAGCAAAAGTGGCGCAGAAAAAGCCTGCTGATGTTAAGCCACAGGAGAACATTTATTTTGAAAAAGGATGACAAGCTTATAAACTCTTATTATGAAAGCTTTGAAAAGGAACTGCTAAAGACGACTCTGTGGAGTGGTTTTGTTTGTGCCACAGAAAGCTCAGAACGGTCAGGCTCAAGGTTGAAAGGAAGAGACGTGACAGATTTTGTATTGCTTGAACATCTTTGCTACAAAATGTAGCAGACTAAGGAACTGTCGCCAGGATTCTGTGCATGAACAATGGCTCTGTGTAAAAGCCTGGTCTCGTGGTGGAAGATGTCACAGTTTACTGTGGCGTGAGGTGATTCAGCCAATGGGGAGCCAGAATTCAGCTAATGGAATGTGAAAAATAGTTAGCTCAGCTTAATTTAGGGTATAAGAATAGGCTTTAGCTGCAGATTTTTTGGCTTACGCTTCTTGATTCCAGAGGGACGTGTTCTGCTGTCCGATGATTACACGTAAGGAAAGTAACTTTTTAAGACTTTCAACCTGATTCATCATACTCCCGTTTTGCGAGGCCCTAATAGCGATTCATAGCGAATCGCTATTAAGGACTCGCAAAACGGGATTCATGTAGAAATTGCATGAAGAAATGCAATTCCTACATATTCCTTATTTGCGATTGGCAAATTGCTAATCGCAAATAAGGAATAACTCGCCATTCATTCCTATGGGCCAAAAGGCCCATAGGAATGAATGGGGAGTATTCCTTATTTGCGATTAGCAATTTGCTAATCGCAAATAAGATAGCGATTTGAAGGGTGCCAGGGGTGTCCAAAGGACACCCTGTAGCACCCCTCAAATGTAATTTTACACATGTGTTGCACACACACATGTCCAAAGGACATGTGTGTGTGTAACATGCAACTCAAAAAAATGCATTTAAATGCATTTTTCTGAGTTTTCGCAATTTACCACGAGGTCTGACCTCGCGGTAAATTGCGGCAAGAAATTGCGAATTCGCAAAATTAAATTGGATGTTGAATTGCATTTAAGGAATCTCAAATAGAGATTCCTTAAATGTCATTCCTCGCAAAATTGCGCGATCGCAATTAGCGATTTTTACATTTGGGATGCTGAATCCTAAATGCAAAAATCGATCTCGCAAAGGGCCAGATTCTCAGAATCTGGCCCTTTGCGAGCGCTATTTTCTTTGATGAATCGGGCGGTAAGTTTTCAGGCGATGAGGGTAGAGACAGAGAGTTAGTTAGGATTTGGAAATGCTCTTTTCACTTATTTCTGCTAATGAATAATATTTTCTTGAATTAAGCTCTCTTTATAAATGCTGAATAAAACTTTCTTATGACTTTTTCTAATGCTTGCTTAATAAAGTTCCAAACCTAAGTTTTCTTAAATATGTTTCAATAAACTTTTAAAATGACAAGCTGGTCTTGTTTATTGAAAAGAGTTCAATTTCAACATATAAGATCCATTCGCCTCATGATTCAGCTGCTCTGTTATTTCTATGGGCCTGGTATTGATTGGTAAGTATGGTGGTAGATAGTGACATCATTTATGCAGAATTTTAGTAAGAGCGCTGGATCAATTTTGGTAGCTTCGTACGGTTGTATGTTGTTTTTGACATGTATGTTACATATATGTTGGTATAGTCATAGGATCAATGTTTAACATATGTTGAGTTTTTGAGTTTTTGATTGTTATATGTAGTATGTAATCTTTAAGGGTTTTTCCAGCAGTGTGACAAATTCCTGGTTGCCATGGCAAGAGTAGTGTGACTAGAAGAGTTACACAGTGCATTTGTCTGTTTCAAAATTGTGGTATAGAATATATCACGTGTTGTGGACGTACAACACAAGTTTAGGGACCTTAGATGTGCATGGTTGAATGTATAGTGAGGATCGCCTATGAAATTGTAGCATTAAGCAGAGGGACCTGGTGAGCCTGTTTTAAAACTTGCTGTGAAAAGAGTAGTAGGATTTATCCAAGCTTGAGAGAAGGGTGAGATAGCCTCGTCTATTCTTATAAACGTCTGACGTTTTCTGTGGTTGGTTCAAGTCCTGCCAAGAATTTGTGTGTGTATGATCAGGGTTTTCTTGTTTGAAAGTGTGTGAATGATTGGTAACTGAAGGGTAGGGTAAGAATTACTCTATTGGCAATTGAAACTATTCTGTGAGAATAGCGTCGTCTATTCCACGCTGAGAATACTTGAATGAATGTGTAAAACTATCTCTTTGTTTAGAGAAGCAGACAAATGGTTTCCTTTATGTAGTTATTAATTGCGTTTAAAAAAGTAATAGGAAAGCGTTTCTGGAGCCTTCAGGGTAAAGAATGCGCTATTTTGAAGTATTGTGCGTTATTTAAATCCATTTTAAAGCATTGCACGCTATTTTAAACAATTTAAAAGTGCCCCGATCGAATTTTGTGAACGAGGGGCTATTTTTAGGAGCGAGAGTGTGTGGGGAGAGCCTGGAACCGCAGCTGCTGTGTGCGTCAGAGCTGGCGTGCTCTGATTGGTTAAGGCGCCTGAGGCATCTCAGCAAAGCAGCGCTGTGATTTGCTAAGAGCGTTTCATTGATTTAGAGTGGTCACGCAATGATGATTGGTTGATGTGCATTACCACAGTCATCCAAGTTGTTTACAAAATTAAATGTCCCCGCTTTGGTTTTCTTTCTCACTAGCTACAGCTGCGAGTATTACAGCTGATGCGGTAACGGCCGGTGAGCATTGTGCGTTGTGTTGTCAGCTCAGCTCAATTTGCAGGGAGGGGCCGTTTTAGGAGTGAGGTCGCCAAACACGCTTGACTGGCTTGGACACGTTGCTGTTAATATTTTTGCAAATGTCCTGATACACTCTTGTATAGAAATAAACTCCTGCTGCATTCCCGTTTTGGTTTCCATCCTTACTACAAACTATAAACACACCCGCTGTTGTTAAAGGGAGAAGCGTGTCAATTCATATGCGTGTGCTGAGCATTCTGTAAAGGAGGGGGGCTGCTTGGAGCGTAAGGGGAGAGCTGCTTGCAGCGGCTGTCTACGTCAGCCGCCGCACTCTCATTGGTCAGGGTGCCGCTGCATCATAGCAGGGCCGCACCCTGATTGGTTGAAGGGCCGTAGTGTGTGTTACAGCGGAGCTGCGCTGAGATGCGAGGTTGTTAGTTACACTTTCAAGTGTCTCTGTTACTTCGCGCTATTGATTTAAAAAAAAAAACATTTATCAAATTTATCAGCGAGTGGGAGAAATTAAAAGCTGCAGCTGCTGTATATGTCACCGCCGCGCTCTGATTGGGCGAGGGTCCGGAGTGGCCGTTTTTTTTCATTGGATAAGGCCTTCGTGTACTGTGGTGCTAGCGCGTGAGGGAAATGCACGATTGTGGGGGTTCACACATTATCAGGTTGTGTAATCGGCGCATTGATTAAAACTAATAGTGTGTCACGGGAAGAGCTGTGACCTCTTGGTTAAAGAGAAGAGCTGTGCCCTGATTGGTTAAAGACGCGCAGTGTCATTGAAAGGCCGCGACCGGATTGGTTGAGGCTCGGGTGGGTACTGTGGTTGGCTGAGCGTTGTGCAGCCGCACGCTGATTGGCTCAGGCACTTGTTGTGCTGATGCACATTGTTTACCTTTTGCCGAGTGTTTGATTTTTCTACGCTAGTAATGCCCAGAGCTTCGTTTTGAAGCGGATCGCGTCGTGGGAGGGGTGCCTGACGAGTGCTTGGGGATTGAAGTGACCTGTGTTTGTTTTGAGGCTGGCAAGCTGTTGCTCGTGCTTCACTGAGTGTTTTGCGGCCTCCTGCTGGTTGTGGCTTATCTTGCACAGCGGTTTTGCCACGTGCCTTGAATGGGATCTGTCTCTTTACAGGCTGTCTAGTCTGTTGTGTGCAAGTCAAATTACATTTCTGGTTTAAAGCTGACAGAGTGGAAAATGAAGAATAATGCAGCAAAATTAAATAAATAAATATTTCCAAGCATTTTGCTAGTTACTGTATTAATTACTGGTGTAATTATAGTGTCCACAAAGCTGCATATAAATTATTAACAGCAGCGTAGCAGCAATCCTGTTCAAAGGTGGTCGCACACGCAGAAATATAATATTAAAAAGTATACGCAATCCTTGTTTTGTTTTCAGGTGGTTCTGTCCCTTGTTTGATTTATTAGTTAGATTACTGCCATTAGTGATTTTTGTGTGTTAGTTAGCTAGTGTTGCAAGGTTAATAAGGTAAACACATTTTTTAAATTGAGGTTAATTATTAATAAAGGTGAGTATTTTAAAACATGGATAATTATTATCAAAAGAAGAAGAAAACGTTTTTCTGCTATCAGAAATGAAAAATGTATTTAAAAAGGTTAAAAAGGTTGTTGAAATAATTTTAGATGAAGAAGATGAAGAATGGACTCCCAAATCAGCGAATGTAAATAATAAATCTGTCAGAGAAGAATTAATTTATCATTGTAAAAATTATGTTGTAAATACAGATAAGGACAGAAATTTACGCAGATCCCCAGAACAGATTAATGTGACGCCAAGAAAGCAGATTAATGTAAAGCCAAGAGTACCAGTTCAGATTAATGGAGTCCCAGTCCAGACCCTTTCTCAAGGTGTCACAACAAGTAGGTATGATGAGATTCCTAGTACTTCTGAAATTAATATTCCTGATCATGTAAATTCTACAAATAATTTAATTGAGCAGTTAACCTCAGACATGGAAGCAGTGACAGTTCCTGTGACAATTGGACCTGTTCTCCCAGTGCTTAGAAAAGATGAAACTATTCCCACAGCTTTAACAGTCCCATTGAACTATGAAATTCAAAAGTTTGCTGAAAAACATTATTCTAATGTACCTGAAAATGAGCTAATAATGATTCCAACTCAGCAAGAGAAAGTAATGACTCTAGTTTCACCTAGTGAAAACTTTAACGTTGACCTGATTGACCTGACACAGCCTGGTGAGTACAAATTACTGGATAATACAATCAGTACAGACAGATTAAAAAGATTACGGGATGATGAGGACAAAGAAGGCTTGAACAATACAGGTAGGATTGCCTCTGCCCATATAAAAGATTTAATTTGGGCTTTGAGAAGAAGGGGTAGTCTGAATAAATGGAAAACAAAATGGACGAAGAAAAAGGAGAAGGAAAAAGCAAATTTAGCTGTTGTAAGAGAGTGTAAAAATTCACAAATGCAGAATGAGATAAATCAGCAGCAACAGCTACTGAATGAACAGCTACAAATTCAGCGACAGGTGGTGATTCAGCAGAATGAGATACATCCGCCGCCATTTCCAAATTATGTTAATGAGCAGAAATACAATACAGATACAGGATTCAGTGGAGACAAGGAAAACAGACCAGATCCAGTTAAAATTGCAAACAAGCAGGGAAACTCATTTCCTAATGTTCCACAGTACAAGATGAAACCAAAAACAATCCCTGTTATTGAAAAATTAATTAAACAGAGTGTTCTAAAAGAGATTGAGAACAGTCTTTGTGACTCACCAGATATGGGAATTAGAAAGCCAGATGAAAGGTACAAAATAGTACAGGACCTGAGAAAGGTTAACGAGACAGTTATCCCTTGTTGTCCTATTGTGCCCAAACCAGTAGAGATCTTTTGTCAGATACCACATGATACTGAGTGGTATTGGGTCCCAATGTACCCAGAGAACCAAATAATTTTTGCTTTCAGGTTCCAAGAGAAAATTCTCAGTCAGGTAATTATTGAGAGAATTAAAATGATTCAGGCAATGGAATCCCCAAAGGCACAAAAACAGGTAAGAATGTTCCTAGGCATGGTTGGTTACTGTTGCCAATGGATTAATGGTTTCTCAGTAATTATGAGACCATTGCAAAGACTGACAAAAGCAGACATAAGAGACTGAATTGTCCTGACAGAAATTGAGCTCGATGCCATTGAGGAATTTAAAAAGAGTTTGAGTGAAGCTCCTGTTCAGGGCATGCCAGACTTCAACAAAGAAATTGAGCTTCTTGACAAAACAGCAGGGATAAAATGTGCTGAAAATGGAGAGAAAAATAATTTTGTCTCAAAAGGCAATGAGCACGCAGGTACCATTGTTAAATTTTGTGCTCAGGAGTGGGTTGCAATCAATGGGGAAAAATTCAATGAACATGTTTCAAGCATCCTCATACTAATCTTTGCGATTCAGACACGGCAAGAATTTAAACAATTACAAGATGAGGCACATGATGAGGAGAAAAACACATGGCTCAAAGAAGGTTTCAGACAGCAAGAGGAAGATCAAATTTGGGTTTACAAAGATGACAGACCTGTTATGCCGATTTGCATAATTGCTGACATGGCACGGATGTACCATGGTCCAGGTCATTTAGCAAGGGACACAATAATTCAACTGTTCAGGGAAACATGTCTGACATGCCAGAAAAACAATCCAGATCAAAAGACATTTGAGAATTTGGGAACCATAGGCTGGGAGGGTGGTTCATTTACAAATATTCAAAAAGATTTCTTTGAAATGCCCCAACATAACAAACTGAGATATGTCCTAGTCATCATTTGTTTATTTTCAAAATGGGTGGAAGCTTTTCCAACAAGAAAGAATGATACAGTTTCTGTATTCCATCAGTTGGGAACAGATATGGAAAAGGAGCAGGCTCATGATCTATTGCCAAGAAACTTGGTCAGAACAAAGGTTCATCGGAGGAGAAACTGTCTAGTACCCAGGTGGCAGAAAGCAAGTCAGGTGTTACTAGTCACAACAGATACTGGATGGATGTATATCAGTAATACTCTTTGTGCACCTGCACCTGATAACACTGATGAAGTTAGTGAAGACACTGCAACTGATTCAGACTCTGAAGATGAAATTTCTGAAGAAAATCCAGATCTTGAAGATCGACAAGGTGGTCGACATCTGGATGATGATGTCAATGTGAATGAAACATTGATTGAAGAAGATCTAGAGACTGTGATTCTAGATTCAGAAAATGATGAGAATCTGCCAGAAAAAGAATCTCAAGCAGAGAGAGAAGATTCTGAAGCAGGAAAAGGTTATAAAAGCAGAAAATTCTGAGCAAGAAGATAATCAAGTCCAGGAGAGTATTGAAAGGCAAAGAAGTAGCTCTGTGTGCAGGAACAAGAATCCTGAAACTGGGAAGCTGAAGGTGATCCCTGAGGAAGAATTACCAAGTACCAGCTGTAAGGATGATGTTCCTAACTGAGTGAAGCTGCCGAGTAAAGAAGTTCCTAGGTACAGATTTGAAGTCTCAGAAACAAATACAGATGGGAGTAATGAAGAGTCTGAGATAAGAAATTTAGGAAAAAGGGCTTGGAAAGCTGAATGTAAAAAAAGCAAGCCTAAGAAGAAACTCTTGAGAAAAGGTGATGTCTGGCCTAAAGATTTAAAGTTCAAATTTGAAGTGTCAAGTCAGAAGAGTGATTCAGACAAAAAAGAGCAAGCTGGAGAAAACATTGAAATGATTACCAGGAAGAGCAAAAGACCATTGAGACCAAATGTAAAATACAAGTCTCCAGAATGGGCCTACATAACTATCCCTCCAATAGTTGAGGAGCGCAGTAGCAGTCAAAATGGTGATAATGACTACATTTAGTTTTCTTTAAGTTGAAGTTTATTTTTGGCATAAGGCTGAATCAATTTTGTTAGGGTGACACAAGGTCGAAGAAATTGTGTTAGCTGGAAACACTTTTATGTAAGACGCAAGGTCGAAGAAAACATGTTTTAGAATTAAAAAAAAAAAAAAGAGGGGGTATATACTATGTACTAATTTTTCAAAAATTTTCAAAAATTTACTTTTTGTTTTTTTTGTTTTGTTTTATACTACTCAGATTGATATTTGTTTTGTTGGTGCAATTCAAAATGTAGTTATGCAATTTAAAACTTAGTTACCTAAATTCATTGGGGGTTGGGGATTCAAAGGTGGAAAGGATCCAATTTAGCTGAATAAAGAAAGGGCAAAGGATATAGAATTAGTAGGATGTAAGACTCAATACTCATTATGAGAGTTGCAGAAATATAGATGAAATTAGAGTTTAAATACTAATCCTGAGTAAGCCTGAAACATGTTCAATAGATACAATTTTTAAGTAACATTTTTGGGTGTTGTTTGGTGATTTTGAAATCACCAGATGAGGGAGTTGATGGAGCGAGCTTCAGAAATAATTTTATTCTGGCTCGTGATGTCATACTCTCATAACTTGAAATAATATATTAATAAGTTTTTGCATGATTTGTTATAATTAAACCAATCTAGAGTAAGATTCCACATCATTATACAGGACTAATGTGCTTTATGTTGCATTTGCAAGTCTGTTTTGCAACACATAACTAATATTGTTTTGTTTGTCATGTCTGTCCTATTGTCTTTGTCACTATTAATATGCGGCTGATCATTCATGGCATGTGCTTTTTATATGTGCTTACATGTTTGTCCTATGTTGTGATTGTCTGTCTGTGTATTATTTAATCATCTTTTTACTCTTTCAGTAACTTAAAGCTTGACACGATGAAGAATGGTAGATTTTAAATGTGCTGCTTTTCTGTGTGCTTCTGCTAGGTGACTTATACTAATGGGTTAACATTAGCTATGTAGGTTGGAAACAGAATGACTTTCATTACCTGAATTAATTATTGTTTTGTGTTTGTTTAAATAATAGTTTTTCTGGAAAGTGACGCGAGCTAAAAGTGGCGCAGTGATGCAAGCAAAAGTGGCGCAGAAAAAGCCTGCTGATGTTAAGCCACAGGAGAATGGGACCCAAGCCCTATCAGGGAAGCGTCCGAGTTCCAAGGTGTCCCAGGGCCATTTTAGTGGACCACGCCCAAATCTGAAGAGCCGGCCGCCATTTTGAGAGTCCTGTGGCAGTCGCTTATCGTTGCATCGCAAGAGCGGGAGCAACTCAACTACATGGTGAGCGAGATGTTGTAGTCGCAAGAGCGGGCGGTAAACAGCTGAATGGCGGAAGAGGCACAGTGTAGCAAAAGCGGGCGGAATGGCAACTAAAACGGTAAAGGGGCGCCCCACTACAGCGTGTCTTCAGGTCAAACGGATTGTGGGACAAGGTCCAGAATAGAAGAGTCATCAAAAGGCAAAAAGTTCCGCCGTACCCCGGGAGCCGGCCGCCTATGTCGGGGGCGATCTCAGGCTACACCGGTGCTATAAGATTTGGGGAGGGGGTCGGAGCCAAGCGTCTTCTCCGAGTCCATGGCCATCACACCGCCCCTCGGGGGCCTCCGTCAAGCGTTTAGGAAGGTAACATATCACATTGTTTTCAAATGCAGTCAGGTCCACAAACGACACTCACTTACTTTGAGAATAGTGAAGCTGCAGTAGGTGGAAATAAGCTTCAGACAGTGTTACAAGCGCTGCTCAGAACTCTGAACTATGGCACCCAACATCCAGAACTTATGCCATTTGAGAATGGCAGTGACATTGAAGCAACTCAGGGACCAAAACCATTAACGTACTTTCACGTATGAAAATCTTACTTGGGGAGGGGGCAGGAGCGAAGCGCCCCCTCCCAGTCCGTGCCACCACACCGTATGTTGAAAATCTGAAGCCATCGTTCTACAAAGTCAACCAACCTTGGATGGAAAAATCTAGAAAATGTACAAACTGAAAACCAGTTTTGGTCTGCATAGCATCAGTAGCAACGCTTGCTATCAGAGTGCATGAGTTTCATGCTCGATCGATTGAGCTAGCCGGATCGGGCAATAAAAAGTATAAAATAGTTATGTAAATAGTTATTTAATAAAATGTTTTACCCTGTTTCTTTGCTGGTGTGTTGTCTATATTTTTAATATTTGCATAGGGTTTGTCGTTATTTTGGGCGGGGTGGGTGACGGAGCCGAGCTGTCTTGCAGCCCTCATGGTGTGGAGCTCAGTTCATCTCACTATTTTCGTATTTCTCATGAAGGGTTGTTCATAATATTTCTATTTTAGCGAGGTCAAAAAGAGATCCAATTAGTGGCCTACTGATTTTGCTCGATTACTTTTATTTTTTTACACGATTTTTCACGATTTTTCACTATCTGCAAAGACTAAACAGAGTATTGCGACTTTGTGCTTGTTTGTAAATAGAGAATGAACCAAAGAGAATCAATTGTAAAACAGTAAATGCTTGGATAACAATCAATCAAATGGAGAGACAAGCAGGCACGACGGATTACAACGGGGGTAAAGTCCTGCGTTAACTACTCTTCACTATCTGCAAAGAGAGAGTACTACTAAGAGAAAAGAGGGGAGGGGGGCAGCGTTCAAAGCACATCAGCGTGCATAAACACGAAATAGTTTTTATCTATCACGTACTTGACATTTTACAGCTTTTGATATTTGCTATTAAAAAACCAATGAAATTCACTGAAAAAACCATAGGTTATAGGCCATATATAGTTAGGAATTTGCATTTACAAAACCTTGAAAATTCACTGAAAAAACCATTGGTTATGGACCATATATAGTTAGGGATTAGCCTTTTCAAAACCTTATTTTACTCACACAAAACCATTGAAATTTCATATATAGTTAGTTCCACTAAGTATATATCGCGCACCCGCAATCCACTGCTGATGATGTCACATATTACATCATTCATGACATGGTTAGTGACATCACTGATGACATCACTGATGACATCTCAAATGACATCACTGATGACATCTCAAGTCCCAAAACAGGCAATGAGGCGCGTTAGCGGCAGGAATTTAACAACTGCTCTTACCTGGTGTAAAGTCGGATGACAACCTGCACCAGAAAAGGGAGCCCAACCAGAGCCACACCGGAAGAACAACAGATGCCATGGAGCTACTGAGCATGCAACCAGGAGCCCCAAGAGGGTCACAACACCCACCGCCACCACACCCAGGACCACCCTCCACCCCCCCGGACAAAGATATGTTACATCAACTTCACGAAATCAAGCACAAAACAGTTCGCCTGATGTCGCACAATCACAACACTTAACATGCATGTGTGGTCAGAAAAAGGAGAATGACTCATTCAACTTTGAATTAACAAACAAAACATTTTATTCAAATAAACTCAAAACAACTATTTTGAACAGTCATGGCGGGTCTTCTGAGGACAATCTGTAGATCACAGCCTGCAAGACAAAATTCTAGATAAGAAGGTGTGTCATGCGCTCATCAAAGGACAGAGAGAGAGAGCGAAAGAGAGAGAGAGAGAGAGGGAGAGAGAGAGAAAGAGGGAAAGAGAGGGGGAGAGAGAGAGAAAGAGAGGGAGAGATAGAGACAGTGAAAAGAAGAGAGGAAGAGGGAGATAGAGTGCCGACATTGCGGACCCAGGCCTCACTGCTCACCTGCTGCCACCGGTGTGTCTCCAACCATCTGCAGGTATGCAATGCAGTTCACCAGGTCCCTCATCTGAAACAGAGTCCAGATTTATGAATGGCGGAGTACATACAATTGCAAACGCCATCATCGTTTGCCCGCCCCTGCGCACACAGGTTGCTGCACCCCAGCCCCTCCCTCCGCCCAGCGATGACTGCCCACCCCTGTGCACCCAGGCCTCACTGTTCACCTTTCGCCACCGGCGTGTCTCCAAGAGAGCCCACGGTGTGCCGGTGCAAGCCCCAAGCCCGGGGCCCACAAACATGGCACCCTCCACATCATGCAGCCCCGCCCCGCGGGCCACCAGGTAACAAACTTGATTCTGGGTCTTGATTTTGCTATGGCAGAGTTCATATCAGTGCAGACAGCATCATTTCAGGCTGCACACTTGTTCAGCCCTTTAGGTGCCACTAACTTTGTGACCCGTGAGGCAACACCAGGTGTCAGTAAGCCAGCACTTCCTGCTGGCTCCGGCCTACACTGTGGTCCAGTAGGGCTCACACAAATCCTTACCAGTCCAGACCGCCAGGACGGGGCATCATCGCAGACTGCACACCCACTTAGCACTTAAGGTGCCCCTACCTCAGTGCACGGAAAGTCACCGTCCCATGGCGGTGTGCCTGTGCCGGCCGCAGTGTACCTGGTGCCACCAAGTATGTGCCCCGCAAGTCATGGACCCTTTATGATTAAGTCTTGTGATGCGGACTCCATCATGTCACCTCCGGCACTGGGGAATGTGATGTGGCAGGGCCCTAGGCCCTCATGCATAAATAATACCCACACGGATACACCCAGATGGAGAGTGGAAATGGAGTCCAGCACGTGCGCCGTGCCCTTTTTATTGGCAGGGTCACATGTCCTGTGACGTGTGTGATGGCTGGGTGTTGTGTGGGTGTAAACCAGCCGTGAGGGAGAGGCTGTGGCATGCTGACAACTAGACCTGTTATCAGCAAATCACTACTAGGAAGACCTGGCACATGTAGCGTTGTTGCCCCCCCCCTATGAGCGGTAATCAGAGTTGGCTGGCCTGGCATATGCTAGTCCAGCATAAGGGTGTGAACAATGACTCCAGGGCTCTGGGCGTGGTTCTGTCCTGGGTTGGGCAAGGAAGTAACTAATGCGTTTGTCCCTGTTGTAGTGCCGGCGCCACCTGGACCGCAATTGGCAATTTGTCACCCTGTGACCCAAGTCCCACATCATGAGCAACATCGAAGAAAGAGGGAATCACTGACCCTACATTCATCCACACTTGAAAGATCATAGACATAACACAGCTGTGTGAATATGAATGTTTAATGCACATTCAGTGGAGTGTTGTAGCTGGAGCAGTACAGGGCCATGCAAACCCCACATCACATTGTTGGCCCACGGAGGGCCAGCCAGAGTCCATCAGAGAATGACAAATTTCAAGGGACGGGGAAGAGCTCAGTCCACAGTCTGAATGCTGTGTCATTGATGTCCAAACAGAATATGGCAGTCCATGTGGAGGTCCAAGGTGAGTGTCGCAGAGTGTATCGGGGGACTGTAGAAGGTGATGATGCAGAGGGCAGAACCAAGCAGAAACCGGCCGAATGGCGGAGATGAATGCTACTGCGTCCTTCTTACCATGAAGGCAGATTCATCTGCATCTTCGTCCTCTGCTGTTTCATGTGCCTCACGTGTGGGTGGTGGTGTTCTGTCTCCATTACTGTGTGGCAGTGATACCTCAGGGGCTGTAATTGGAATGTCTGCCGCAGTGTGTGGCACTGACACTTCAGGGGGCAGAGATGTGGATGGAGTGGTAGCAGCAGAATTCATCAGCTCCAGGCCTTGTGTCAGCAAGGCCATGAGGGGGGCCTTTAGGGCATTGAGGAACCCAGCTACCTCTCGCTGGTGTGCAGCTATGGCAGCTGCTCTTTCCCCCTGCATCCTCTCCATAATCTCCATTATCCTCTGCATATGTCCCAACTCCCGGGTGACGTCTCTAGAGCCACTCTGTCTAAATAGCTGTTCTTGTTTCTGAGTAAGGACTCCAGCGATGTCAGCCATTTATTCGTTGGAGAGGATGGAGTGAACTGTGGGTGTCTGTTAGGGACTGTGGGTGGTCCCTGATGGGACTTAGACACCCACGTATGGCATCTAGTTAGTCTGCCATGCGGTCAAACCCCACCTGCAGCTGTTCAGCCAGCTTCTCCTGGCACCCCAACACACGGCGTTGGAAGGCCATGTGTTCTACGTGGGGGTCCTGGGAGGCAGCTGTGGTGGTGGGTGCTGCCTGCTGTGTGGTATGTGCAGGGGGTGGGGTCTCCTCTATGCAGCTGGGCTGCCCTGCTCCTGGAGGTGGGGTGCCGAGGCTGTCAATGAACTCTTGGATAGCGTCAGTTTCGAAGGTGTGGAGGTCCTCTTTGTCATCAGAGAAAAGAGGTTTGGTGTGCTCTGCAGGAGGTGTTGGTTTTCCCTCTGCAATGTGAAGTGGAGATGCAGTTTGACATTGTGTTCACATGTATGTTGATGCATTGTACATGTTTACATACAGACTGCATGGCAGTGTACATTGTGACTGTTTGGGAGGAGCTGCCTATTTGATGTGGGACAGTGGACCTTTTGACAGCATCACAGATGTGTGTTTGTACTTGTAGATTGTCAACTCACATTTCCCTGCTATGCCACGTGTGATTGGCCAGTTTTTACACACGAGCGGCACCAGTTGCGTCCTCTGTTCTGTTGTGAACGTGTTGCCGTTTGTACCACATCATTGTCAATGTTGATGTGCTCTGGCTGTTATGTGTGTGTGCTGCATTTTGGGGAGTCGCCCATGCAGCTCTGATTTTGCTGCCCCTTATCCCCTTCATGCGGTGTGCCTTTGACTTATGTTCTTATACAGTGCTGAGAGGATGCATTCTTGGGTACATTGGTTTCTTGGTGGTAGTTGGGGGTCTGGGGCATGTTTTGCCCGCAGATGTGCTCTACTTAATTGTGCATGTGTGCCATTGTGCCCATCTCCCCCTGTCCCCCCAGTCCCTGGTCGTTACTCACCCTGGTGCTGTTGTGTCAGGTCATGTTGAGCAGTGTCTGATCCTACAACTCCTCCCACCGTCTCGCCACTGATGACTGTGGACACCATTTCCTCCATATCGTCAAGCTCCCGGTGTGGAGCTGGACTCCCACCTCCAGTATGCATGCACAAGCAGACCCCAGGCTGCAGCAGCTCTAAACACTCTCCGCCTCCCACCCACTCACGCAGAGCCCTGCAGTGTGTTTAGGAGAGGGGTGTTGTTGCACGGATGCCAAGTAAAGGACCAAAACGGCTGCAGGAGTGCATAAGGCTGGTGCTGATGGCGACTCCCTTGGAACTGCCAGTTATGGGGCAGAAAACTCATGTTCTGTTCCCTGTCTTTACAAGCCGCGCCTGTGCAGGTAAGAGCAATGGGGCGATGAGGCCATGTGTGGGGGATTTCGACGGATGATGACGCAGGAAAATTAATTATTTATTTAATTTTCCCTCGACATCGTCTGTCAAAATCCACCCCACGCTTCCCCACCGCCCCACCACTTTTACCTGCACTGGCTGATCTCTACAGCCGTTTCTGTACCCAAGAGACTGGGAGTCAGAACAATCACTGCTGCTATGATCAGTATAGGTTCAATGTGGCCATCCTTATATATGTCTTGGGCCTAGAACAGGCTGTTAATAAAGAGAACAGAACTGATAATTTTATGTATGTAGAGGTTGAAGTGTGTCCAGCAGCTAGTTTCTAGCACAATTACACATGAGAAACAAGAGTATGCATGACACAGGGTCCCCGCAGTATAGTATCCAGGAGCCCTGTACAATAGGGCAGGTGGTACACGAGAGTCCTGCCATTTTAGAGATCTTTCTGATGCTGACAACGCCAGCCTGCCCCATCATGGAAGAGGCAATGAAAGGAGCTGCCGGGAAGCATCTGGCAGGGTGTTTAGCCAGATGTTGCTGAGCTCCCGGGTGTGCTGCTGTGTAGACAAGGTCTGGTTGGCTATACCTGCAGGGGAGAGATGTGAGAGATGGGCATACCTTCTCCCAGCATCACTGCACTCCAACCACAATGAGTCACATGGATGCTTCCAAGGCACCATATTCCTTGCATAGGCATTGAAAGATCTTTACATGCTTATCTTACCCCAGTCTACTGTGATTCCCACCTTCTCACGTTTCCTGCCTCACCATTGTGGGGGGGACTGGGTTAACTAGTCTTCTTCCGTAGCCAGGAAATCAATCAGAGGAGGGGTGCGCTCACTGCATGAACTTGCAAGAACAGGTTAATGGTAACCCTGAGCGTAGTCCGCGTATTATCGATTTCTACACATAGCTACGCGAAGTGCACTTCCCACTAGGTGAGCTACGCTATCGTAGCTACGAGAACTGCGTAGTGTACTGTGCAAAATGCTGTTCTCACTGATTGCACAGTGCCGGATGCTTGTCCGCACTGTGCAATCAGTGCAAACTGCATATTGCACAGTGCAAGCGGTCATTTTCTGCCGCTCAAGTAGATTTCTACTCCAGCGGCAGCTTTCTCAACGCAGACTGGTAGTTTCTCATCGCAAGCAGTCGCGAGCATACGCGACCACTCGCAATGAGAAACCTGACCTCCCCGCGTTGAGAATCTCGCCAGGAGATTCATTTTCCACGCTCGCGATCGGCAACTTGATGTTGCTGATCGCGAACGAGGAAAAGGTCTCACCGGGATGCCATTTTGCTCGCTTGCGGTGGCCAACTTGATGTTGGGGACCGTGAGCAAGCAAAAAATGACCGCTACGCTATGCTAGCATAGTACTTTGCCCAGGGTTAGTTAATGGACCCACCACAGACCAGATCAATAGATAAATAAATAATTAAACATCTACTTCTGCCTTCCTTTCAGTTGAAAAACCTCGATGAGCATATCAATAAATCAATCAGGCATTTGTTAAGTGCGACTACTCACCCATAAGGGTCTCAAAGCGCTTGGTGGGGGTTAGAAGGCTCCAGTCCATCAAGGGGGGGGGGTCTGTCAAAGAGCCAGGTTTTGAGATTTCTTGCGAAGATGGAGAGCGATGTTGTATGTCTGAGGAGGCTCGGGCTGCGAGGAAGGAGAAGAAGCGGCCTCCTGATCTGGTCTTTCTGGTGCGGGCACCACAGAGTAGGAGAGCTGGGCAGATCGTATGGTCCTCTGGGGTGCGTGGAATTTGAGTCGGCTGTTCAGGTATGCTGGTCCGGTGTCGTGGAGGGCCTTGTGGGTGTGGGTGAGTAAAATACAAGTGAAAAGAGAGGAGAGTCACTGAGGGGGAGTAAAAGGGGGAGATTGAAATCAGTAAAAAAAACGAGAGAAAACTGAGGAAATACACAGAAGGAGATTAAAAGGGGAATATTGAAATCCGTGAAAATGGAGAGAGAGATGGGAGCGAGCGAAAGGAGACAGAGGTCCACTGGACCACCGTGGATGAGGCACAGATAAAACCTGAGGGTGGAGGAGGGCCTTGAACACCAGCACTCGAGAGTGCAGGGGCTCAGGTGAAGGCCTCACTTGATGTTGGAGCTGCAAGGGGAAGAGAAATTTCACTGAAAATGAGTCAGCGGTCTTGCTCCTTAACACTTAATTGTGCTATTTTCTTTTATATTTTATTAAGTAATTTTTATTTATATAACACACTAAGAGCTTCTCAGTGCTGAGGTGCGTTCAAGAAGAGTTAAAAGGAAAGGATTTACTTATTCAAAAGCCAGATTTGGATTATGTACCTGAAGTGCATTTGCCCTTTGTCTTCATCAAAGGGGAAGGCCGATCTCTGAAGATGGCTGCTCCAGGTCTCTTCTTTGTCTCACGCACAGCGACATTCAACCAGATGGAGAGAGGATGTGGACAGGTTCGAGTCTTGGCGTTGACTCAACATCCTGTGAATACAGGAAAATCACTTAATTTTCCCATACTTACAAAAAATATCCTTGTGTGATTTAATTGGTCGTCATGTAAAGTGCTCCAATAACTTCGGGTCGACTGTGCGCTATAAATGAAAAAAAATAATGTGCAGAAAGGTGATGCCAAATGTCTTCATTCTCAAACCTGAGAGAAATATCTTCTGAAGTTAAGGCTCTCACACCACCTACACCAAATTTCAACAAGGTGCCGAAATTATATCAGAAAAAGTTACTCACCAAAGCCTAGAAGCACCCAGTTTGGGCAGTGGAGACAGCACTAAAAATAATCTGTTCTCTTCACAATCGTAGTGGTGATAGGAAATGAATAATGCTATGCAACTCTGCAAGAAACATAGTGCCAATATCGGCAACCCCATACTTAGCAGTAATTGGTCAGGCTGCAAAAATAATCAATAAACACACACAAATTTTGTTGGAAATCAGTTTTGCTGCAGGTTTATTTCATACAAGAAGTATGCCAACATGGTGGGTTAATTTACGGGCAATCCAATGGCAGGCAGCAGTGACTAACCTAATCTGCCCTGCCCGTCTGATGAGCCAAACTGCACTGTGGCCAACCCATTCGGTGCACCCATTTATGTAGGGATTATCCCCCTTACATACCATGGACCACCAGTCCATAACTGTACTCACGCCTTTTAGCGGCAGAGCGTTGGAAGGCCAGTCGCTGGTTTCCTTATCTACCTCTGACAGGTGACGTAAATAATTAATTTACTCTCTTAATTTCTATGCAGGTAAGTACTTAATCAATAATAACTCAATCGGAAATGAAAGAAAACAGAGTCCGTGGTGTTAGAGTTTCTAAGGGTTTTATTCCTCATAAAGGAATCAGGATATCATGTTCTGACCACCACAGGGGTGTCAGAAGGGATAGATGAGCGCGCTCTCGTTTATTATCAATACATAGCTTATATACTTGATTTATATCATAGGAGTCAATGTAAGAGGCGTAACAGCTGAGAGAAGACAAGATAACGGTATACACGTGGTACTAGTACATCATCAAGAGGCGTAAACTAGGCGTGAACCAGAGGTGTGTGCTAGAAACGTCACTGATAGGTGACGCAAGTGGGTGGCACCAAGGGGTGGTGCTAACAGAATGTTGCAATGTCAGCAGAAAGTCGGAAGCTTGGATGCGCGCGCAGCTGCATGACGTGTGATTGACGGGGTGCAGGGGACTTGACATTTACACTGACGGAAAGAGACAGAAGTCTGGCATGTCAGATCAACTTGTACTTCTATCATATCTGATATCTGATGTTTAGGAACTATACTATCTGGGCGGGAAGGTCTCTAGGGCAGAAGCTATTCTATGCTAACTGTGGATGCGTGTATAAGCGCCTAAGTGTCTACATGTGAAGCGTGGGGCACGGGGCCTTCCATGGAAGCATGGCAACGGGGCTATGAATTACTTGCATTAAGACAGGTCGGCCCTTTTGGCTCTGCAGCTGGAGAGGATGTTTACAGGATCTAGTAGGCAGGAATGTATTCTCGGGGAGCGGAACAGATAACTCGAAGGTTATAGTCAGTCTTGGCAGAAAGCAGGCTTGAGCTGAGCGCGAGGGGCCGCGCTGAAAGTAGGACAGAGTTCACGGGTACAGAGGTAGCCTGGGCAGAGTCAGGAGCCACAAAAGAGGTTCAGATGGCAGGAATTCAGGGCCTACTCTTGCTAGAGCAGGAAAAATACGAAAAGTGTACTACAGAAAGACGGTGGCATAGCATACTTGGGAACGGACTATATAATCCATTCATGGTGGATCTGAAAGAGGACAAGTTAACGGTGGACGCAAATGTATTTGCGTCTTCATAGCTGGCACAGGAGGGAAGTTACATGTACTTTAAGCTGGTACATGGAGTCGGTGGGGTACGCGCTAGGGAACACATCATGACCAAAATTTAATTTTCCTCATTCCCTCCTTGTTCCCTACGGACCCTTCATGAAATATCGATCCTCATGAATCGATCAGTCTGTTCTTGTAACATCATTTGTTCTTCTTTCTTTCGGTTACGTTTTGAATGAAAACTGGAATGTTCAATACAAGAGGTGGCACACAGTCCACAAATCGCTGGCCCACACTGCAGGCACAGGCAGCAACTGAATACTAGGACTAGGCCAATGCCTAGGAAGGATAGGATCTTCCATCCCCAAGCTGTTAACGTTGTCCAGAACCAACCGGACCAAGTCCAGGTGCCTGGAGTCTGATGTATCTGATTTGCAATCTTATGGAGACGGGTGATAGCTTGATATACAGATGGTGCGTTTTGTGGGATGAAAACACAGCAGCTTGACCCGATGACCTTACAGGCTCCGCCTCTATCTGCCAAGATGACGTCAATTACAAGACGATTCTGAAGGACAACAACCCGCATAGCGGACTGCTCTTCTGTTAAGTTACCTAGGGCTGAGGTAGTTTCATTTACTACGGCTTCAAGTGTTCTAGTTAATCTGCGTATTAATTTACTATTCTGGACAGGGCCTAAAAAGAAAAAGAATCCTTTATTAAAGTCAGTGTACTGTTCCCATGCCGTTTCTGTGTAGTCGACAAGTGGGATGTCTCTTCTGGGTCTGTTCTTTACTAGATTGCTATTTCTATGGTAATCAGGAGGAGCTAGGAAAACAGGTGGCAGGAGGAATGCAATGTAACATGTACCATCCCAATCTGGAGGTAGACGAATGTATGCGGTATGACCACAAACAAAATAAGAATGACTGGTAGCTTTGAAGGATGATTTTCCATCATCACTGAATTCGACCACAGTAGTGCATTTACTATGACCTAAGTGTACCGAACCTTTCTTCTTGATACATAATTCACCAGTGACTGGCAGTACTGACATAATCGGTAGAACTGGTGTGGCTTCGGATTCGACAGTAAGAATCATAAGGCTAATTGTATAATTACCTAATCCATATACTTCATTTTCTAGATCAGTTCCTATTCTAGTGGGGAGTCCCTCCTTATCCGGGTAACAGACGTCTAGTAGGACCAAGTTCAGGTTTCCCCAAACCCAACCCCCATCGAAAACAGCAATGTCGGAATCTAAAGAATTAATTATCTTAAACCATGCTCCGCAGGAGCCATTGTGAGAGAATGGGTACGGAAAGAGAGGCAGGGCTCCCTTATAATTCTGGTAGGGAGGGAGTCGGCCACATATCCAGCAATTTGTAGCATTGTTAGTTTGATGAGAATGATGTAACATACTAATGAATGTATTGTTGCGCAGCGCGAGTCTGTAGGAAAGCTCATGAGGAGGTAACTCACTAAAAGTGTGTTCAGCAGAGACATTGTAAGCAGATTGTTCACGCTTGAAAATAGGATAATAGATAGGTAACAAGATGCTAGCAACAATGATTAAAATACTGAGGATAAACATAATTATTAGTGTCACTATGCAGTGACTACGAAGTGATTTGCAATATGTTCTTTTCTTTTCTTCTCTCTCTCTAACTCGATCTAGGGGATACATGTCAGAAACTATTTAACCGATTCACCTAGGGGAGGACTTAAACAATTAAACTGTCTGACTTGCTAGATCGCAATTTCATACGATATTGTTCTTGAGGAGTCTTTTCTCTTTTAACTTCGGTAAAGTCTTTGTTATCACAGTCTTTGGTGGGGGTGGGTGTGTCTTGTTCCGGTTTCAGTCCTGGGAATGTTTTGATATGGCTTAGGTGGACCCACCCCTTTCTGCCTTCCAATTTGACTGCGGTCTTTGTTGTAAGAAGAACGGTCTTCGGAGACTTCCAGCGGGGCTCCAATGGACTTTTCCTGTCGAAGTTTCGGACGAGGACAACGTCCCCGGGGCGGACGTCATGCGGCTTCACATCAGTGTTGTCAGGGAAGGCTGCGGCAACCTGTGAACGACATGATTGGAGTGCAGACATCAAGGAGGCAAGGTAATCTGTCAACATATTAGAATCAACATCGGTTATCTTTTTAGGAATGGGCGTCCCCCACATATTCGGTGGTCTTCCAAAAACCACCTCGTACGGAGATAGCCCTGATCTTGAATGGGCGACCATTCTCATATAGAATAGTGCCACTGGCAGGGCGACTATCCAGTCGACCCCTTTTTCCTGACATATTTTGGCAAGGCGGATCTTTAATGTCTGGTTATGCCTTTCTACAAGGCCTGCTGCTTCTGGATGTCGGACACAATGGAACTTCCACTGGTATCCCAATAACAAGGAAACTTGCCTCATTAATTCGGATGAGAATGGTTGACCGTTATCTGAGTACACGTCACGAGGCATGCCGTATCGTGGGAAGAATTCACGAACCAACTGTTTGGCAGTGGTCGGAGCAGTATAATCTGGGACTGGGTATGCTTCGGTCCAGCGGGACAGAGCGCAGACAACTACGAGAACATATTTAAATCCTCGACAACGGTCCATCTGGATATAATCCATCTGGAGGACTTCAAAAGGGTGATCGGGAGGATGGAATCCACCTTGCTCTACAGGGACGCTTTTACCTGGATTGAACTGACAACAGATCATGCAAGTACGCACTTTCTGTTTTGCGGCTGCTCGTAAGTGTTTATTGTTCCAGAGTTTTTGCAAACTGTCTAGCATTGCTTTCTCTCCTAGGTGGGCAGGACTATGTGCTGTATTTATCATGACTTGAACCATAGAGTCAGGGAGAAACCATGTAGATTTTCCCTTCGTCATCCAACCTTGATCTGTCTGGATCCCTCCTAGTTCGATCCATTTCTTTATTTCTTCTGGAGTAGCATGCGTCTGAATGTCAATAACATCTAGTGTGGGATCCCTGACTGTCATGCAGTTTGTCGGATCTGTTGTCTTTGTCGTATCAGTTGTCTGAGTGTGAGTCAGTGCTGTATGTTTTGCTGTCTGATCTGCCAGGTCGTTACCCTGGGAAACAGAATCTGTGACCTTAGTATGTGCTTTACACTTCATGACGGATATGCCTGAAGGCAGATGTATTGCTTCTAACAGTGCTTGGATGAGTGGACCGTGCTGTATCTTTGTACCATGAGAGGTCAGGAAACCTCGTTCCTGCCAGAGCATGCCGAAGTCGTGTACGACTCCGAACGCATAACGGGAATCAGTGTATATGTTAACATTTCTGTTCTTGGCTAGAATACAGGCTCGGGTCAGAGCGATGAGCTCTGCCGCTTGAGCAGACAGTGTATCAATACGGTGTGTTTCTTTAACTTCAGTTTCAGTGGTCACGGCATACGCGGCCACTAACTCTCCTGTACTTGTTCTCATACATAAACCATCCACATAAAGTGTCAGGTCTGGATTTGTCAATGGAACATCTGTTAAATCTCGTCTGGGTTTTGTTACTGCATTAATGATCTCTATGCAATCATGTGGAGCTGGATCTGTCATAACTGTAGGTAACAATGTCGCTGGGTTCAAGATACTGCAGCGTCTGATTTCTATGTGTGGCTGGAATAGTGTCAATTCGTAACCTGTCAGTCGTGCTATAGTCAAGTGTTGAGTCTGGGTTCTGTTTAACAGAACCTCTACAGAATGTGGAACTTGTACCGTTAACTGATGACCTAAAACAATTGAGTCACTTTGCCTGATTGCTAACGCTGTTGCTGCTACTGACTTTAAACATGCAGGGAGTGCCTGAGCTACTGAATCCAATGTACTTGAAAAATAAGCACAAGGCTTATGTGAACCTGCTTGATCTTGAGTGAGGACAGACAACGCTGTACCGTCACGTTCTGTAACAAAAAGTGTAAACGGTTTGCTGTAACATGGTGTCGCTAAAACTGGTGCTTGGCATAAAGCTTTCTTTAATTCCTCAAAGGCTTGTGTGTGTTCCTGAGTCCAAGGGAGGGCAATGGAAGTTGCAGCCTCCTGTGTCGTTAATTGAATGAGTGGTTTAGCTAGAAATGCATATTGAGGAATCCATTGCCTGCAGTATGAGGTGAGGCCTATGAAGGCCCGCACTTCCTTTTGTGTCTGGGGTCGTGGCATGTTTACAATTAATTGAATGCGATCGGGAGTGAGCTGTCTCCCCACTTTGGACAGCAAGTGACCCAAGTACACAACTTGCTGAACACAGAATTGTAGCTTTGAAGGGGACACCTTGTGTCCCTTGTCGGCCAGGAAATGCAAAACCGTCAGTGATGCTTGTTCACATTCGTGTTCACTTCGTGCGGTGATCAGTAGATCATCGACGTATTGCAGTAAGGCTGTATTAACTGGCATTTGAATACAATCTAGTTGTCTTTTCAGTGCTTGACTATAGATGCTGGGGCTTTCTGTAAATCCTTGAGGTGCGCGGGAAAATTTGAAACTTCGTCCATTTAAACTGAATCCGAAGAGATATTGGCTCTCCGGGTCAATAGGTACACTGAAGAAAGCGTTCTTGAGATCGATTACAGTAAAGAACGTTGCTTCTGAGTCAATAGCAGTTAATAGGGAAGAGATATCGGGGACCACAGGATACTGTGGTACAATACATTTGTTCAGTTCTCGAAGATCAATCACCAGCAGATACACTGGCGGTGCATTGCGGTCTGTACGTTTAAGAATTGGAATGATGGGTGAATTACAGATATTGGAGTCGGTCTCTACGACCACTCCTTGGGCAATAAGCTCTTCAATTATTTTCAGTAAAGCCACTACAGCATCGGGTGGTAACTTGTATTGTCTGATTCTGGGTAAAACAACTCCTGTCTTGAGTGTTACACGGTATGGAGTGATATGCATACAACCTACATCTGCTGGGCCTTTTGCCCATAAGTGATCTGGTACATTTTTCAATCTTACATCAAAGTCACGTAGAACATAATGACCCTTGAAATCCCGTAGAAAGAGTCTGACTCCCTCTGGGGAGCAGCATATTATAGCTCCTAGAGCTTTCAGTGTTTTAATTCCTAACAGATTTTCTGGACATGATTTCGTAAGTAACAAATCTGTAACTCGAGATAATGGACCCACAGCTAGTGGTACTGGTTCTGACACTTCATTTACAATAGGCTGTCCTGAAAAACCAAGGGAAACATTCTGTGAGCCTGAGAGGGGTGCCCCTGGAACTTCATTATGACTTATAGTAGTGCGACTTGCCCCTGTGTCAATTAAAAACTTTCTGTCTTTTCCTAATACGTGACTATGTACATAAGGACCTTCTTGATCTACAGGAATTTCGATAAGAGGCAAATCACCTTCCCTCTCTAGGCTGTTTCATGTATATCGCTGGTAATCTGGATATGCCGACTGGGCATACTGGTACATCTGCTGTGAGACTTGCCGAGTTGCGGCGGCGGGCTGTGTCTGAGCATGCTGTGGCTGTGGTACTGCTACTGTCTGAACTGTATGGGACTGATCATGCATAGGCTGTGTATTCTGCATTGGCTGTTCGTTCTGTGAGGTCTGTTGATGACCCTGTTCATGTCTAGGCGGACGCGGTCTTTCTTTAGTTTTACCTGTCTCGATGTTATGTTTCAGGACTGGACATTCATGTACGTAGTGACCTGGCTGTTTGCAATAATTACATGTCCCTTTAACGGGAGCGGCAGAATGATTTGTCTGGGCCCCACCTTTTCTATGACCCTCGGCTGGAATCGTCTGAGCTACTAACATTTTCATTTTCGTGTCTTTCATACGTTTCTGTTCCTGATCTTGTTCTTCCCTTATTCTGTTCTGGTGATATTGTAACATTTGTAACATCTGTGATGGCGTATTTGCCTGCCAAGTACTTTCAACCTTGTACACTCTATTTTTAACTAGTGGTAGGGCGTTCTCTACTAATTTTGTTACAAAAAGGTGTGGATATGACTCGCTACTAACTTTTAGGCCACTATTTATGATGAAACATTTCTCGAATCTTGAATAAAAGTCACTAGTATCTTCATCTTGTTTCTGTTTACAGGACGAGATTGCGTCCCAATCTTCCTTTCTTGTTGTCAATAATCTTGGCAAAACCTGTACTATTAAACCTGGTAATGCTTTAGTCAGATCCCCAAGGCCTAACCCTGGGACTCGTTTGCTTTCTTCGTCTTCTATTTCCGCCCATGCTATCTTTGACTCTCCCACCTCCCAATCCTTCTCCTTTAATTTCTCGTAAATGCCCGTGGGCAACAGTACTTTCAACATTTTCGTAATATCATCATACGTGTAATCTCCCATCAGTAACATGTCTTTAAGCTCTCTGTGAAAACCTGCAGGATCTTTATCATGGCACGGAACTAATTTCTTCATTTCTAACAGTTCTAACTTAGTCAGGGGTGTGTGAACATACACACGCTTCAAGCGTTGGTCCGTACCCATAACTGGGTGTACTTCTCGTAAGGGATTCTGACTTTCAATGCCGCCACCGCATTGCATGTGGTACGTTTTTCTTTCTGGAGGCGGGGCGGGAACATATTCGGAGCTTAGGAAGTTGTAATACTTACGTCGTTGCTCTAGAATTATTTGTATTAATTTGGTACTAAAACCTCTCCATCTATCCATGAGTAGTTCTTCTAATGTCTCGTGTAAGGGACCTGGATCAGAATGGTGATTTCTGAACTTGATGAGGAGGTGCTGAATCATGTATACACCTGCTATTTTCTGCTCTTCTGGGGAAAGGTTCAAGAATGTCTGTACTAACGTGTCATCATTATATACGTCTGGGTTTTCGGCCCATAACACGGCTGACCGGGCTAGTTCCTGTTCATCCATAGAATTGAGTACATGGTACCCCACTCGGTCTCGAAGCCTTTTATCAGTTTCCTGGAACTGATGTTCAGAAGAATTCGGATTTGTTAAGGCAGAGAGAAAGACTCTCTTGCTTTCTGGACGGACACCTTTCCTAAGGTAGGCTCCCCTACCTACATATGCTATGGTATCTGTAGACCTTCCTGGTGCCTCGTGTTCATCTTCCTCCTCGGAGGAAGCTTTGTCACTCTCTTCCTGGTGTGTAGTCAATACTGCCTTTCTAATTTTCTGGGACATACTGGCTATGCAAGCCCCTTTATCGTGCCTTCCGTCGGCTATATTTTGACCCCACTTATTTAATGCGTCTAACTCACTTTGATCTGTCCCGGGCCTGTCTCGTTCCCTTATTACACAATTTATGAAAAATCGTAATATCTGTGCTTGAATGTCAACTTTCTGTTTATGCATGGCAGCCTTGACACTGTCGGGGTCTTTCCCTGTCAGTACGAACTTATATAGTCTGTCAAGAATTTCCTGCATTCCTACATAGCATAGCAAGTTATCGGTGGCAGATCTTAATCGAAGTGATGCTAATACCATTAAATCGTCTTTTCCGGGTACCGGATCATATCTACAAACTGACATCCTATCTTTGAATGCGTCGAGCCGGGATGAGTAGGGGGACTGGAAAGGATTCTGCGTGTCCCTTAAATGCACTCTGTGTGTCGGTGGCGGGGTCTGTAGACCCGCTGTCGCACCTCCTGAGGCGGATGCTTGGGCATTATCTCTTCGCGGAGTCTGGATTTGGACTTGAATTTGTCGTTTAGTAAGATCAGGTAGGACTGGTTTCGGTAGGTCTGTTTTGAGTGGGGGAAGTGGTGGAGCTGGCGGAACAGTGGAGGTCTGTCGCGGTGCCGGCAGAACCGGATCTGGGGGCGGAGTACCACCCCCGTCCCTGTCAGTAGGCAGGGCACGAACAGGCAGATTGGTATAAGCTGGTACTACATCCTCTAGATATGAATTTAGGAATATGTCTTTAGTAGTTTTATGCATTACTTTCGTTGGAACTAATGGTGTCGGTAAGTTTTTCGGTATTTCTGATTCAGTTTCAGATGTGCCATCTGCTGCAAGATACATACCGTTTACAAGATTATTCCGGGCACGGTCTATTTGTTCTGTTTTTACTCGGATCCCTTCAGTAACAAATTCGTTTTCCTGCTCTTTATCTGATTCTTTAAGTCTGTCTTCTCTACGAAGTGCTTTGTCAGCACGCTTACGTGATTCCTTACGCCAAAACTCTATGGCGTCCTTCTGAGATTGTCTAGCTTTCTTTTTCCATAATGCTTCTTCTACCCTCATGATGCACTCGGCATCCCACGTTCCGGTAACAGGCCATCTGTGTCTTTCGTCTAGGTGTTTGGTATAATCGGCCCATAAATCTAGATATAATATGGCATCTATGCCGTGTTTTTGATACATAAAATTGCCTGGAGTGTCCCTAGGGGGGATAGGAATTTCTTCCTCCAGTAACCCTTTCCTAGTTCCTATCTGTTTTAACTTGTTAAAGAACGGCATCTTGCTTACTTATTACTGAACGCTAGGTCTTTATTCCGTAATACTCTTGACAGCTAGATTATACGAGAAATACAATAATACACGTTTGAACAGTCACATTCATACCACAACATTAATCACATAGAACTGATATACAAATCACATAAAAACATTGAGAACATAGATGACTAACCCCCTATACTAGATGTACTGCTCAACAGTACGGATACACTGGTGTAACAGTGCAGAAATTCGGAATACTTGATATACTGCTAAACAGTACAGATACACTGCCTAAAAACAGTGCAGACCGGACTTGCGTACCCAAACCCGTCTAGATACGACCCAGCAATGGTACTCACCGGGAAGCACGGAAACAGAAGGCCTCGGAAAACTCGACTGGACTCGACTCGGAAACTTCGGAAAACTTCGGAAAACTTCGGAAAACTTCGGAAAACTGGTGGGCCTCTTCACACCTCGGACCTTGCTTCTTTCGGCTGGGCTCTGGTCGGGATCCTCCGCACTCCTCACCGCCTCGTCTGGGCACTGATCGCAGTCTTCGTCACCTCCGTGGGTCAGAGGGGGATGCAGGAAATCCTGCCAGTACACGTGTAGTCCGTCTAACTGATGGCAGGGGACAGAGTTTGCAACGCACCAACCGGCGCGTGAGGTGGGGGAGGGGTCCCTGTTCGGGCGCCAAAATGACGTAAATAATTAATTTACTCTCTTAATTTCTATGCAGGTAAGTACTTAATCAATAATAACTCAATCGGAAATGAAAGAAAACAGAGTCCGTGGTGTTAGAGTTTCTAAGGGTTTTATTCCTCATAAAGGAATCAGGATATCATGTTCTGACCACCACAGGGGTGTCAGAAGGGATAGATGAGCGCGCTCTCGTTTATTATCAATACATAGCTTATATACTTGATTTATATCATAGGAGTCAATGTAAGAGGCGTAACAGCTGAGAGAAGACAAGATAACGGTATACACGTGGTACTAGTACATCATCAAGAGGCGTAAACTAGGCGTGAACCAGAGGTGTGTGCTAGAAACGTCACTGATAGGTGACGCAAGTGGGTGGCACCAAGGGGTGGTGCTAACAGAATGTTGCAATGTCAGCAGAAAGTCGGAAGCTTGGATGCGCGCGCAGCTGCATGACGTGTGATTGACGGGGTGCTGGGGACTTGACATTTACACTGACGGAAAGAGACAGAAGTCTGGCATGTCAGATCAACTTGTACTTCTATCATATCTGATATCTGATGTTTAGGAACTATACTATCTGGGCGGGAAGGTCTCTAGGGCAGAAGCTATTCTATGCTAACTGTGGATGCGTGTATAAGCGCCTAAGTGTCTACATGTGAAGCGTGGGGCACGGGGCCTTCCATGGAAGCATGGCAACGGGGCTATGAATTACTTGCATTAAGACAGGTCGGCCCTTTTGGCTCTGCAGCTGGAGAGGATGTTTACAGGATCTAGTAGGCAGGAATGTATTCTCGGGGAGCGGAACAGATAACTCGAAGGTTATAGTCAGTCTTGGCAGAAAGCAGGCTTGAGCTGAGCGCGAGGGGCCGCGCTGAAAGTAGGACAGAGTTCACGGGTACAGAGGTAGCCTGGGCAGAGTCAGGAGCCACAAAAGAGGTTCAGATGGCAGGAATTCAGGGCCTACTCTTGCTAGAGCAGGAAAAATACGAAAAGTGTACTACAGAAAGACGGTGGCATAGCATACTTGGGAACGGACTATATAATCCATTCATGTTGGATCTGAAAGAGGACAAGTTAACGGTGGACGCAAATGTATTTGCGTCTTCATAGCTGGCACAGGAGGGAAGTTACATGTACTTTAAGCTGGTACATGGAGTCGGTGGGGTACGCGCTAGGGAACACATCATGACCAAAATTTAATTTTCCTCACAGGTGTGCCCCGTCCCTATCAGGGTACAATGTGTGTTATACGAAAGAGGCCGCGCCTAATTTACCAAGTCCTTCTATTTGATTTGAATTTGAGTTGAACCAAGCCCTCCAGCTTGGTGGGCTTGTACATGGCTTACCTTTCTGTATGACTGTTCGATGGCCTCCCCGGAAGTAAGGAACTCCTGTTCTCTTCTTTAACCACAGCCTTGTTCATCCTGCAAGTTATTGTTCGGGGCCAACCAATACCCTTATCTCTACCCACTGACCTCCAATTGTATGTGAGCGCAATGCCAACAGGAGATAGGACCCCAAGAGCATTAAAATACTACTGTCCTCTTTCAAATCACCGTCCTGTGTGATATAATGCATTGTGCCCCTTGTGCACGGATTTGCATTTACATTCAGGGGTTGATTAAACCATCGTTCACCCACCCCCTATTTAGCAAGTTGCAAATTAGAGGGTTCAACTGATAATCTCCTGCTGCCACAGCAAGTGGATTATGGACCCCCTGGAGAGGGTCCTTGGGCGAGGACAGGGTGGAGTCTTGTGTCCGATGATCCCCGCCTGAACTAGCACCTTGGCATGGCCCTCTCACCCATCTGACACATGTGACAATTATCAAATTTAAGCTTTATCCTGCCTTCCGAGGATACCAGGTGGACCTCTCCACCTAACCAAGAAAAAAGTGGATCTAATCACAGAGGGGTGGACCTGAGGTCCCCTACGGGTACTCCAAATTTTCTTCTACATCTTATGTCCTTCTTGCCTGCACCACCCATCAGTCTGAGTGCAACCTTCAGATGCTGTGTCGCCAAGCTTTTGTTTCAGATATCCCAGGTGCCGCAAAAGATGCCAATGCTTTTGGATTCTGACGACATGGAGTACATTATATGAGAATATTGTAACAACCTGGCGTTCCCGGGATCGGGGACAGACACCCACAGAACACACAGCAACTAGTTATATGGAGGGTATTTAATGGTGAGTAAACAAAACAAGATAATAACTCAAAGAACGTAGCTGGAACCTCCAGTCAGCATACGATACCCAATCACAGCACCAGAGGCTCTTACCGTCCTCCGCATGTACACCGGTCCCGATGTACGCCAACGGAGGGCACTGTGCTAAACAGCGGCCGGCAATGCCGTTCGACAGCTGTGAGGGGTGTTCCAGTCTTGGTATAGGTTAGGGTTCTTGAGGGACGTGGGAGACACCAAGCCAGGTTCTCAACCACTGGTTATGCCTGGAGGACAGGGAGCAGCCGCTCCACCTGTTCTTCTGCAAGCTGGTCTCTCTGCAAAGCCCCAATGCATGGAAATGCTGAGTAAACCTCCTTGGTGTGCATCTTCAGTGCCCTAAGAACGATGTAAAAAACAAATAGAGCAGCAGAGCAAGGCCGAGAGTAGCCGCTCTATTGCACCTCCTGTCTCTACTGGATCTCTCCGCTGAGACGCGGCAAACACCTCCTGGTGTGCGTCTCAGCGTGTGACAAGCAATAGTAAGTACAAGGGTTGGGAGCGTCCGCTCACACCAACCTCCGTTCGGCAAAACTCAAGGGGTCAAACACGCAGACGAGACTGAGAGCGTCCGCTCCCACCAGTCACCGTCTGGTTTCTGCTCAACGCCGCACTGACTCGTCCGAGTCGGAAGCGCAGCCCAACAGTGATTCCGGGTGGTAGGATTTGTTCAAAGACACGGGGCAGAGAGCGAGTGCTCCAATCTTGCCTCCGTTCTCTGCTGATACCTCAAAAGCCGCAAGGTTCCTGAAAGCGAAGGACTCAGCTACTCGTTCCGACGAAGTAGAATCCGAATATCCGATGTAGCGTCCTTTCCGTCTCCTCCTTAAATAGGCGGTCCTACAGCGTTATGCAAGCGTGACGATCCTTGTTGCATAACAGTGTTTCCTGCTAAGCCTTCTGGGATCTGTAGTCTGCGCCGCGCGCGGCGCTCTGGATACGGCGGTGTGCTTTAGGGAGAGGGAACTCCTGATAGTACATCCTCCCTCCATCACCTCCTCACAACAGGGCCAGCACACAAAGGAAAACGGCGATGAAACGAAGACACCAAACGAGGCTCGTGAACCCCTGCAGCAGGTTCCCATGACTGCTCCTCCGGGCCATACCCTTTCCAGTCCACGAGGTACCACAGCTTGCCTCGACGCCACTTGGAATCCAGGATGCCCGCTACCTCGTACTCCACCTCCGAATCCACGCTCACCGGCACCGGTGGCACCGGTTTTGTAGAGGTCGAGGGTTTCAACAAAGAAACGTGGAAAACGGGATGGATCCGTAAGGACTGGGGCAAGCACACTTTCATGTTCACAGGGCTGATGCACTTGGTGATCCGATAAGGGCCCATGAACCTGGGATGAAACACGCTACGTTTTTTGAATCGCATGTTTCTCGTGGAGATCCAGACATAGTCTCCAACCCGATACACAGGCCCAGTCCTTCGTTTCTTGTCCACCATAGTTTTGTACCGTGCCTTGGCCTCGTCTAGCGAAGCCTGGGAACGTATCAATGTGTCCTTGATGTGCTCCACCCTCTCGTCGGTTGCGGGCAACTTGGACTCCTTGACAGGGTGGACAAACGGCAGAAACCTGGGGTGGTGCCCATAGTTGCCATTGAAGGGGGAGACTTTGGTAGAACTGTGCGTGGCGTTGTTGTAGGCTATTTCCGCAATCCACAGCATGTCCACCCATTCTTCTTTCCCCTGGTCGACAAAACAGCGCAGATACTGTTCGAGCGACTGGTTCAGGTGTTCCGTTTGGCCGTCCGTCAGGGGATGATAGCTAGTGGATAGGGCTGACTGGACGTGCAACGACGAACACCATGTCCTCCAAAACTGGTCGGTGAACTGTGACCCCCTATCGGACACTATCACACTGGGCAGGCCGTGCAGCCGCACGATGTTCTTCAACAACAAAGACGCCAGTTCTCCTGCCGAAGGGACTTGTCTGCAAGCGATGGAGTGTCCCATCTTCGTGAGGTAGTCCACCACCACCAAGATAGCCGTTTTCCCTTGACCCGCTAGTAGACCCACGACGAAATCCAATGATATGTTCTCCCATGGTCTGTTAGGTGTGGGAAGGGGCCGGAGGAGCCCTTCTGAATGTCTATGATCGGCTTTCATGGAGGCACAGACGGAACAGGCCGAACCCCATTTCCTAACGTCCGCTCTCATGGTTGGCCACCAGAACTGTCTTCCCAGGCTAGCCACCGTTTTCTCGAACCCCAGATGACCCGCGCACGGCAATACATGGCACCAATTGTAGGCCTGCCTCCGGAGCATAGGCGTGGGTAGCAACATACAGCGTCCTTTCACGGGAATCCCATCCGTCAACTGCCATTCCCTGTGACTGAGGAGCCACCTTTTCCATGTGAATGTGCAGACCCCTCTTTGGATGCCCCTAAGGAACGTATCGGGTTGAATAACTCCCACGACCACCTGGGGGGGAATGATGGAGTGCTCCTCGACAGGCTTCGGGTCCCTAGTGTCTGACTGCCTTGACAGCGCATCCGCTTTCCAGTTCTCTGACCCAGGCCGGTATGTAATGTGAAAGTTGAATCCTGAGAAAAAGATCATCCACCTCAACTGACGGGGAGAAAGGTGTCGGGTTGCCGTCATGAACTGCAGGTTTCTGTGGTCCGTGTACACCATGACCACGTGCCGGGCCCCCATCAGCAGATGCCGCCACTCCGCGAAGGCGTCCTTGATCGCCAGGAGTTCTTTCTAGGCGATATGGTAGTTGCGTTCCGCGTCGTTCAGCTTCCTGGACATGTATGCCACGGGGTGAAGCAACCCCGTTCCTGGATTCCGCTGGGACAGTATGGCGTCTGCTTCCACCACGTAGGGAAGAACCGGATCTGGATGAGCCAACACTGGGGCTGTACTGAAGGCCTTCTTCAGGGCCACAAAGGCGTTTTGCGCATCCTGGTTCCATACGAACTTTTGGGATTTTCTTAGTAGCTGTGTAATCGGAGCCACCAATCCTGAAAATCCCTCGATAAAGCGTCTATAAAAGTTGGCGAAGCCTATGAAGCTCTGGACGTCCTTTACCCCCCGAGGGACCGGCCAGTCCTCCACTGCTCTGATCTTATGCTCCGCCATCTCCTGTCTGTCTGGGCTCAGCATCACCCCTAGAAATTCCACGGATGTGACGTGGAAGTCGCATTTGCTGAGCTTACAGTACAGCATGTTTTCCCTTAGCTTCTGGAGCACCGATGAGACGTGCCGCACATGATCCTCGTTGTTGTCAGAGTAGATGAGGATATCATCAATGTATACGACCACGTATATGTCCTACACATCCCGGAAGACCTCGTTGAGAAAGTACTGGAAGGCCGCAGGGGCGTTGCAGAGCCCGAACGGCATGACGAAGTACTCAAAAAGACCGAACCTGGTCTTAAAGGCGGTCTTCCACTCGTCGCCTTCTCTCATGCGCACAAGATGGTATGCCCCCTTGAGATCGAGCTTAGTGTACACCCGGGCCTTTTTCACCTGTTCCAGGAGAACGCTTATGAGCTTATGAGCGGCAGAGGGTATCTGTTCTTGATGGTTATTGCGTTCAATGCCCTAAAGTCCACACACGCCCTCAATTCCCCGTTGGCTTTGGGGATGAAAAAGAGAGGCGATGCGGCCGGGGACTTGGACGGTCTGATGAAACCTAGCCCTAAGAGTTTGTCAAGATAAGAACGCAAATGGATGTTCTTGGGCTCGGTCAGGGCATACAGTCTGCCGCTGGGAACACTTGCCCCTGGAACCAAGTCGATCTGGCAATCGTATACCCTGTGTGGAGGGAGCACTTCCGCCCTTACTTCATCAAAGACATCCTCATAGCTGTGATAGACACTTGGGAGTATGACGGCTTTCTCGGCTGCTGTGGCAACTGTATGGCTTTCATGCTGCGGAGTGTCTTGGGGTTTTTGATGCATTCCGCACTGTTGACTACAAACGGCGAAGTCATCTCGATGTTGTGTGTTGCCCAATCCACTAAAGGGTTATGCTTTTGGAGCCATGGCAAACCCAATATGATTCCGTATTGCAGGGCTCTTATGATGCTGAAATCGATCTTTTCGCTATGCCATTTGCCATATTTCACCGGTAGCTCTCCCGTGTGATGCCCGATAGGTCCGGTTACTAGGCGTCTCCCGTCTAAGTAATATATGTCTTCGGGCCGGGGCTTGGGGAGGAGAGTGATTCCTAGTCTCCGCGCTTCGTTAAGATGCATGAAGAGGCCGGTGGCCCCTGAATCCACCATGGCTACCACGGGGATCCATTGATCCTGGACTCCCACGTGCACCATGATGAACAAATGACGTTGCCCCTTTAAGTCTGTGCTAGACAGTGAAGGGAGGTAGGTGTGACTCCAAGAGGCCCCTTCCTCAGTCCTGGAGTCCGTCAGTTTTCTGCCGGTGCGTCCACCACGGCTGTTACAGACCTGTTATTCCGGTACCGACTGGTCTTCGGCTTGGCAGGACACTCACGGACGTAATGTCCTTTCTTGCAGCAATACAGGCAAAGCCCCTGTTTACGGCGTGCTTCTTTTTCCGAGGAAGTCAGGCTAGCCCTTATGGCTCCTATGTCCATGGGCTCTGTTTTGGAGGTTGAGCTAGTTTCTGGGCTTCCCAATGAGACATATGATGGCAGAGCCTTTCCTTTCTTCTTATGGTCTCCTTTTCTTTCGCTCAGCCTGTGGTCCAAACGCAGCACCAGACTGATGAGGCCTTCACAGGTCTAGGGTTGGGGGTCTATTTGAGCCACTATGTCTTTGAGTTCATCACATAGCCCCTGGTGAAAGAGAGCGGTTTGTTTGGCGATAGGCCACTTGGTCTCAGCCACCAACCTCTGGAACGCATTGAGGTATTGTAACAGGTCGTTGTTACCCTGTTTCAGCTCTAGCATCTCTCGGTCAGCGGTATATGAGTCCGCTCTACGATCAAACACCCGGAGGAATTCCTCTCGGAATGCCCCCCAGTCACACAAAAGGGGGTCATCCCTGCTCACCAGAGGGACTGCCCATTGCGCCGCATCCCCGGCCAAATACGAAAGAAGAAAGGCCAGCCTAGCTTGGCTGGTAGGAAAGGCCTTTGGTGTACATGACAGATGCAGTGCTACCTGCGTAAGGAACACCTGCACCGTGTTGGGGTCTCCGCTGTACCTCTCAGGAGTTGCCAACGGAATGGAGACAGGCATCTCCACCACCACCGCAGGGGAGTGGGACGTTGAGGTAGGACCAGGCCTCAGTGGGTCTATCAGCATAGCGTCCAGCCTAGCCTTCACGTCAGCGGTTTCCTGCCTAGACGCCGTTAGCTCGATTTGTAGCAAAGCCAAAGCGGTCATCACCTCCTCCATTGCAGCTATGTCTGTCACCCGACCAGGGGATAGTTAGGGTTTGTAAGGTTGGATATTCTGTAACAACCTGGCGTTCCCGGGATCGGGGACAGACACCCACAGAACACACAGCAACTAGTTATATGGAGGGTATTTAATGGTGAGTAAACAAAACAAGATAATAACTCAAAGAACCTAGCAGGAACCTCCAGTCAGCATACGATACCCAATCACAGCACCAGAGGCTCTTACGGTCCTCCGCATGTACACCGGTCCCGATGTACGCCAACGGAGGGCACTGTGCTAAACAGCGGCCGACAATGCCGTTCGACAGCTGTGAGGGGTGTTCCAGTCTTGGTATAGGTTAGGTTTCTTGAGGGACGTGGGACACACCCAGCCGGGTTCTCAACCACTGGTTATGCCTGGAGGACAGGGAGGAGCCGCTCCACCTGTTCTTCTGCAAGCTGGTCCCTCTGCAAAGCCCCAATGCACGGAAACGCTGAGTACACGTGCGTCTTCAGTGCCCTAACACCGATGTCAAAAACAAATAGAGCAGCAGAGCGGGGCCGAGAGCAGCCGCTCTATCGCACCTGCTGTCTCTACTGGATATCTCCACTGAGACGCGGCAAACATCTCCGGGTGTGCGTCTCAGCGTGTGGCAAGCAATAGTAAGTACGAGGGTTGGGAGCGTCCACTCACACCAACCTCCGTTCGGCAAAACTCATGGGGTCAAACACGCAGATGAGACTGAGAGCGTCCGCTCCCACCAGTCACCGTCTGGTTTCTGCTCAACGCCGCGCTGACTCGTCCGAGTCGGAAGCGCAGCCCAACAGTGATTCCGGCTGGTAGGATTTGTTCAAAGACACGGGGCAGAGAGCGAGCGCTCCAATCGTACCTCCGTTCTCTGCTGATTCATCAAAAGCTGCAAGGTTCCTGAAAGCGAAGGACTCAGCTACTCGTTCCGACGAAGTATAATCCGAATATCCGACGCAGCGTCCTTTCCGTCTCCTCCTTAAATAGGCGGTCCTACAGCGTTATGCAAGCGTGACGATCCTTGTTGCATAACAGTGTTTCCCGCTAAGCCTTCTTGGATCTGTAGTCCGCGCCGCGTGCAGCGCTCTTGATACGGCGGTGTGCTTTAGGGAGAGGGAACTCCATCTCCTGAGATAGGAGTGCAGTTTATGCTCTGGAATGGTCAGCATTTGTGTTCCAGACCATATTTCTTGACACTATTGGAGCTACGGCACACTTACTGGCATAACAAATTAACGCAAAACCTGGTTGAATTGTCGCTGAGAGATTGTGATCTGATCCCCATACTCTCATGTTTACTCTGTGCACATCTTCTACTGGACTGGCCCGCACTCAATTTACACAGATTACTGCAATGTACCCTTCTGCCCCTGTATGATTGCGAATCACACTGACCTAAAATCATTGTGTGATCCGGGGGGTCCTGTCTGTCCCCTTAGGTTCTGCTTCATTACATGGCTTCATTGACTGCAAGCCCCTCCCCGTCTGACAGCAAACTTTAACTGCTGTGTCGCCTGCTAAATGTCCCCACCCTAGCGCAAGTCGTCCAGTTCCATTCTTCTAGTAATCGGTACAAAAATGCAGACTGGATGGAAAAGCTTTGGGATGGTGGACTGAAGGAGAACAATATGTAAAGATACTTACCCTTTCTTGGATAATGGGAATGCTCAATGTGTTTTAATTGTTGTGACCATTTGTGCTCTAACCCTGTGTTTCCCAGCTCTAGAACCACAGCAACATGTTAAGTAACAAACTTACGCAACCTGCCTGGCTGCAAGGGCGACAAGGCAAGCGAAATTTAACTTAACTGAAGCAGCCACTAACACACACTGGTTTACGGAGTGCACATTTTCTGCTGAGAATACCAGACATTCACAGAGAGTTTTACAGATAAAACTCTGGGGAATGACTTAATAGTGTGAAATCTGGTTCCAGGGAATGTTTGGAAAGGGGCGACCACTCGGTCCCCCCGAACGTATGATCGGGTGCCCCGATCCTCCCGGAAAACCATTTTGGGCGGGGGGCGTGTCTCGGCTGGTATGCCCGAAGCGGCGTAGCCGGGGCGTGCCTCTTTCCCGCCCAAGAGAGGTTGTCCTAGACACTCACACCGATGACCACGCCCAGTAGGCGTACCTGGGGCGGGTAAACGCCATCCCGAAGAAGAATAAAGAGAGCGGGAATCCGAAGAAGCGTCCTCTTGTTCCTGTGCTTGGAAGGCTGCACCCACTCGTTGCTCGTGAGCCCTCGACGGAACAAGGAGCCATTTTTGAGAACTTGTAATTCTTGTGTTTCTCTTTCAGTGACCGTACAGCGAAGGATCCAGGACCGTGTCGATCGACCCGGAGGGGATATTTGAAACCATGTCTGGCAAGAAGGCAGGAAAGGGTTCCGAGACAGACCAGGTGCTTCGCATGTTGGTGAACAGGATGGCGAGAATAGAACGGAGCATCGGACAGGTCCCAGCGCTTGGTCGGGATATGGCGGGCATCAAGAAGCAACTGGCCGCAATGAACAAGCCTGGTAACCCGAAGAAGGTAATAGGCCCGGCATTGCCGGGAGTCGTCCCCCAGGTAGAGGGAAACGGGTCAAGAGGAGGGCGGCGGCAGGGGGGGATCCGGTCCCGGAGGTGCCCCCGGTCAGCCCTGCAGTACCAGTCGACGACCCAGTACCAACCCCAGACGCGGGTCAACCGATTCCGGTTGTGATTACGCCCGCTAACGAGGAGGATATGCCTCCTGAATTGGCCACCCAGTTAGCCGCATGGCTCAATAAGAAGGCAGGAGGTGCTACGGCGCCAGGAGACACGGCCGAAGAGGCCAAATTACTAATCCAGCAGTTGCGGCAGTCACGAGATGCCGCGAGGGCGAATCTCCCTCTTGTCTCCCCACAGGCGACACCAGAAGGACCAGCAGCAGGTCTCGAGAAAACGGCGGGAACAACGACCGCACCAGGTAAGCTCGCCCTGCCAGTGGCAGGGGAGGGCTCATTACCCTCAAGGCGGGAGAGGGTGGTTCAACATATACCGTTGGCCACTAAAGAGTTGATCTGGGCAGACAAATATGTCAATATGTTTTCGTTGTTAACTGACCATCGCGAGATGGAGTATGCTAAAACACAGAAAGATTTGTGGCACCCGAGCGTTTGGCGCGCCAAGATGGCAGAGTTCAGGGTTGAAGAGACGATAACAAATTGGGCGAAAGCCTTTGCAATGTTTACTGCGATTATTGGGGAACATAAGCCCGAGGTATTGCCCGAGCTGTCTTGTTATCAGGCACGTATAATGGATTTTTATGAAACGTATGAGGGGGGTGAATGGAAAGGTTACGATATGAAGTTCCGTAAAGCAAAAGAGTATGATTCCTCTCTGACATGGGATTGCCTCGACTCCATTTCTTGGCATAAATAGCTCCTGCCTGGGGCGGCGAAAACTTCCTCGGCAGGGGGGAATGGGTCGGGGGTTTCCCGCCAGAAGTCCGCTGTGCCCTTTCGAGCAGGCACCGGCGATGATCACCAGCCGAAATCCGGCGGGAATGGTGGAAAGCGGGGGGGTCTGTTGGGGCTTCAACAGAGGCAATTGCAACAGACCGCAGGGTACATGTAGGTTCAAGCACGTGTGTGCGGGTTGTGGGAATCCCTCTCACACGGAGAGCTCATGCAGATCAAAAAATAGCGGGGCGGGAGGTAAAGGAGGGTCCAAGCAGGACTGAGGTGGATTGTGGGGTACAATTGCCTACTCCCGTGGATCTCATTGTGGAAATTCACGAAATTGATGTACATAAGCGGTGTACATTTGCCTTTTTCCATTCCCCTCCCTGTAGTCACCATGAATACCGTGAAACATTGACCGCATCATTCCGCCAGTAAAAGCCCGTGCCCATATGTACATGACAGCCATTTTAGGCACCATGGCCTTTTGCCCGCTCGTTGGAATCCCCGGCTTCCCTCTGCGCGACCCTGCTCTGAGAAGTAACCCTCCTGCTTGACCCACGCACCCCCCATCTCCTCTTGAAGAAGCATCCTTCGCCTCAGCTGACATAACCCCCCCAGCTGTACCTGACTGCCCCCGCTCTCTCATGCACGGGTCATAAGACCTCTCTCTCTCTGTGCGACTCTGTCCTTGGGAGTCACGCTCGCGCCTGACCAACACCTCCTTTCCTTTTTTGAATACCCCTCTGTTGGTAAACTCTCCCTCTGCGCCTGATTGTCCACGCGGCATGAATACCTCTCCTTTGATGACCCCTTCCACCGAGTCCGATTGTCCACACAGGTCCGAGGCCATCGCCTAAGCCGGGAGATACAGTTTACTGCCCCTATTGTATGGAGTCGCTCCTCTTCAAAGGGCCCACTATTGATCCTGGCCTCCCCACCCCCTGGGATACGATCAGGCGCACACATCCAAAGAATCTGCGGAACGCTCAGCTGCGTGATTGCCCCCTCCTCTTATCGGCAGGCTAAGGGCCTCTATTGTGGATGTATGTGGGGTGGGATTGACACGAAGATTATGGGGATGTCTCTTCCTTGTTTCACAATGTCGTTATTGTAATAAGGAATGTTTTGTAAGGTATAAAAGGCGATGTCTCAGGGAACTTGTTAGAGCACCTCCCGAAAGACACTGTGTTTCGTGTCCGAAATGACAGGCTCTCCTCATGAGTAATAAATCCTATTCTGGTATTCCTGCTTCCAGCGCCCGTCTCTTTATTTGGTAACTATTCAGAATGGGAACTAAGAGGCGTCTTGCGCCAGCAGCCTGGGCATCGATAGTAATATGGGCTCCCTTTCGACATCATGGCTATGACTCCTTGGTTAAACAAATACCCTGATTATGTCTCCGCTGGGGTGTTAAGGAAGGGATTCTTATATGGCTTCCACATCCCGGCGGGGGATTTTCATGGGGAACCTTTTTGCAAAAACCAGCTTTCAGCTCAACAGAATCCAGGTGTTGTGGAAAGAAAAATCGATAAGGAAGTGAGACTGGGCCGAGTGGCTGGGCCGTTTCGGCTCCCGCCAGTGGCGGATTTTATCTGTTCCCCGTTAGGGGTGGTTCCCAAAAAGGACCCGGGGGAGTTTAGGCTGATCCATAATTTGTCTGCTCCAAGGGGCTTCTCAGTAAATGATGCTATTGACCCAGAAGTCTGTTCGGTACGGTACGCATCGTTCGATGATGCCGTCACCATGTTAAATCGCCTGGGCCCCGGAGCGCTGATGGCGAAATCGGATATCGAATCAGCGTTCCGGTTGCTCCCGGTACACCCACAGGATCAGCGTTTGCTAGGTTTTGCGTTCCAAGGAAGTTATTACATGGATAAATGCATGCCGATGGGTTGCTCCAATTCCTGTGCCTATTTTGAAAAATTCAGCTGTTTCTTAGAATGGGCATTCACCGAGGCCACGGGGCATGGGCATGTTATGCATTACCTAGATGACTTTCTGTTCTTGGGAGCGGCCGGCGACACGAAATGTGCGCAGGCGCTACACGACTTTTGCATCCTTATGAGGGAGTTTGGAATGCCATTGGCACCCGGTAAGACGGTTGGACCATCTACTTCACTTGAGTTTCTGGGAATTGAGCTCGATTCTGTGGAGGGATGTTTCCGTTTGCCAGGTGGAAAGGTATCTAAATTTAGGGCTTCCCTGGAACTTTGCCTTAGTAAGGCGAAAGTGACCCTGCACCAGTTACAGCACGCAGTGGGTCAGCTTAACTTTGCCTTGAGAGTGATACCAATGGCCTGCCCCTTCTCACGCTCTATTGCACAAGCTATGACTGGTCTCAAAGAAGGACACCACCGCACGAGACTGTCTGCAGAGGTTCGCCAGGACATGCGCATTTGGTTGGCATTCTTGGCGGACTTCAACGGTCGAGTGGTGTGGAACAAGCCGCCGGCGTCCTCGGCCGAGCTGGGTTTGTGGACCGACTCAGCGGGAAGCGTGGGATTTGGCGCCATCTTTGGTAATCGATGGTCGGCGCAAACATGGCCGACGTGGTGGCACACCAGCGGTCTCACAGGTAACATAGGGTTCCTCGAGCTATTCCCTATTTTTGTTGCTCTAATGGCATGGCCGAACGAGTTCCGAGACCGCTCGGTGGTATTTTGGTCTGATAATATGACTGTTGTCGAATGCATCAACCAACAGGCAGCATGCTGCAAATGGATCTTGAGATTGGTGAAGGAAATTGTGCTGCTTTGCATGAGACTGAATGTACAGTTCAGGGCGAAACATGTGCCAGGTGTACTGAATCATGCGGCTGATGCACTCTCTCGTTCACGTATGCAGGCGTTCAGGGTTTATCTACCAACAGCGGACCTAGTGGCTGCACCATTCCCCGAAACACTCTGGCTAATCGGTGCCCCGGATTACAAGACCTCGTGGCAGCAAGCTTAGTCCCCAGGACGAGGAAAGCATACGAAGGAGCGTTTCGTTCCTATTGTGCATTTTTGGGTCCGACCGGGAGTCAGAACTGGGGTCAGGAGGATTCCTTCCTTGGGTTCCTGGTAGCACTGCACAGAGGGGGCCGATCAGCGGCTACGGCCAATAGACACAGGGCGGCCATCTCATTCATGGCGCAGGTGCATGGCATCAAAGACCCAACAGGTTCCTTTTTGGTGAAAAAAGCCCTTCGCGGCTGGCAGCGCCTCGAGGGTCGCAAGCAAGACGTAAGGCGCCCGATTGGCTTAGAAAAGTTGACCCTGCTCATGGCAAAACTAGGCACGACATGCTCCTCCCAATTCCAGGCGGTACTGGTCCGAGCAGCTTTCGCATTAGCGTTCCATGGGGCTATGCGGGTGAGCGAACTGGTCGCAAGAAATAAGACAGATGTGGAGGGTGGCTTGTGCAGGGATCACATCCTAATTAGGGGTGATTCGATGATAGTCACGATAGCTAAGTCCAAAACTGACCAGGGAGCGATGGGAAACAGTGTTGTTGTCCAGCACATGCGAGGGTTCCCCACGTGCCCGATAATGTGTATAGAGGAATACTTGGCACTGAGGGCGGATACATGGGGGGGGAGTCTGCTGAGGCACATCGATGCCACCCCACTGACGAGGTTTCAGTTCCAGGGGGTGCTAGCACTGACGATCGCTGCGGCGGGCATGGACCCGTGCGATTTTGGGACCCACTCCTTTAGGATAGGGGCTGCTACTGAGGCTACAGCCAGGGGTCAGAGTTCAGAAGAAGTGAAACAGTTAGGACGATGGTCCTCGAATTGTTTTAAAAGGTATGTGCGATTGCACATGTTGTGAAGTCAAGTTACATGCACTCACGCTTCTTGTCTTCTGTTTGATTGACAGTTTCGCGAGCATGTCATGCGGGGCGGAATTTGCAGTTGACCCAGTACCAGGGGACCAGCGGTCATGGAACACCGTCTGAGGAGAGAGTGGTTTGGGTCGTGGGCCACTCATAAGTGAGGCGGGCCGGGGACGTATTCAAAGCAGGTGACGCGACTCGCGCAGCTGGGGAATACGGGTATAGAGTGGCCTTCCACGGAAGGGGCGGGCTCTGTATTGACCAATTTGAATCGTTTATGGAGGGTCTCTTAGGGCGGCAGAGGTCACCGCCATCTGTAGTCATAGTACACCTGGGGGGCAACGACTTGGTGACTCTGGGTAGACGAGTATTGCTCGAGCAAGTGTTGTCGGCCGTTAGCTGGTTGGCAAAAAGAATCCCGGGGTGCACAATTGCCTGGTCCCATATGGTTCCCAGAAAGGTGTGGCGGGGGGGCCTTTCGGTTTCCGCACTGAACGATTCAGTGAAGAAGGTTAATAACAAAATTGGTAGATTGTTTCGCTCGGCGCAGTTGCATAGCATTCCGCATGGGTGTATTCGGGGGGATCACATGTATCTGAATGATGGGGTTCACCTGTCCCGGGAGGGGAATGTTTTACTCATAGGAGACTTCATAGCATGGCTAAGGGGTTTGAGGAAGCATGACCTTTAGGAGGGTTTGGGGGGGCCGGATAGCCGGTCAACTATCCGGCCTGTGGCGGTAAGGTCATGATCGGTGAGCAGTAATTTCAAGGTTCCTAGAGGGGGGCGCCACCCACTATGGATGGGAGCGCCCGGGGGGAGGTGGCCATTGGCCCCTCCCACTGGTAGGCGGCACCCACTAAGGATGGGTCGCCTAAGGGGAGACGGCCATAGGCCCCTCCCAGGGGAGGAGGCAGCTATATGCCCCTCCTATGAATTTCCCGGGGCCCGGATATCCGCGACGGTGGATGTGATAGAGAGTGTGGGGGTGGGGGGGAGTCCACACTGTCCTTCCTACGGATACCTCACACGGGTGCTCGGACGACCTTTAAGATGGCGTCGAGCAGAAAGAGTGGCCCCCAACAAGACAAGGGAAATTACAGTTGGCCATGAGGGTACAGTCATCTGCGCGGCCGTCACTCACACCGTGAGGGCGAGAGTTTTTGCTAGTAGGGATCTGACACCGGTTAAGACCTTGCCGTTGGCCCTTAATGCTAGGATGTACAATTTTAATTTAGAAAGTATGCATTTGCAGGATGTTAGACTCGGCTAGGATACCTTTTGTATTAGAGATTTGTTAAGGTTAGCCAAATAACAGGTCTTCATCGAAATGTAATAAATGAAAATTGTACATGATTATGAAACTTTTATTTAATGTTTTAATTTGTTTCATATTTTAATAAATACGGCAGGGAGGGTGACTCCCTCCCGCCTTCCAAAAGTTCAGAACTGCGTCCGTCTTCCCATCCTTGGGGATTGTGTTGGGAGGGGGTGACGGGCATCCCGGGCATATGTCTATTGTGCATTTGCCATATATAAAGCGAGCAAAATTTAGCTATCTGAAGGGACCTGTAACACGCACTGGTTTACGGAGTGCCCATTTTCTGCTGAATGACCAGACATTGGCAGTCAGATATATTGATAAAATCTGGCGAACACTTAATAGGGTCAAGACTGGTTTCAGTGTATGCTTATCTGTTGTCCACCTGCCAGTAAGTAGTTAGGTTTGCTTTGGCTGGGTTAAAATCATTGCTTGCGTCACACTCCAGGATTGTAGCAATGTGCTTCCGCTTTCGCTTTCTTCACTGCTGAGTGTGCCCAGTGTGTTCACAAATCACACTATGTGCCAAAAAGCTGTGACCCTTTTTGCTAATCAGCAATGGACCTAGTTCACTTGGTTTATCCCAGGTATTGATTACCCTCCACCAGAATCAGAGTTGTGATTCGGCTTACCTTCTAGTAACGTTTGTAATTCAGATTCAAACATTTTTATACAGCCTAGCCAGACAGTCTTGCTTATTATAATTCCACACAATGTCGAGATCTAAGATTCCCAGTTTCATGTTTTCATGCAGCCCACCTTTTTTGGGGTTTGCTGGGGCCCTTCTGCCTCACTACCAGTAACCTTGTTACATAATGCAGCTCCCTTCATGCACTTGCCTATAACTCAAAGACACCTAGCAACAACATGACACACTGCAGCTTGGTGAAGAGGGTTTTCGAGGCCCATGTACCCAAGTCAGTGTTTTCAGCACTTATACTTTATAGATCCTCCAGTTCGTATAAAGTGTGTGTCAATGTCCTGACAAGGCAGATTCAATAGCCTGTTCCACGTCGGTGTCTATCCCACCATGATGTGTGACGGCTCACATATCAGATGAGCTTAGACATTAAGCAAGGGTGTCCTGATGTACTTGCCATGTTTCCATCTTTTCTAACAGGAATTTTGCGTGCTCAGTTAATCTGTGGTTGCAACTTGAAATTTTACGCTGCCCACCTTAATGTGCTTAGTTGTAAGCAATTGGTACTTAACATATATTTTCCTCCTGAAATGATACAACAAACCACTTTGGTCACGAAAACCTTAATAAGCACAACGTTTACCATTGACATACCTCTAATGTCTCAGAGGTGAGCAGCTGAAGAACAGAAGACACAGGCAGTATGCAAAATGATAATGGCTCTACTCAGCCAAGTGACCAAAAATACACATGAAACCCACAGAGACACCGTAAAGGTATGCTAACATGCCCCAAAGTCTGCTTTCCCCTGCTCCTGAACTAGGAACATATTGCATGGAGGTAGCAACCCCTCAGCCGCTGACACTCACAATGAGATTAGCTGGTTGAAGCTGCGACTAAAGGCATTACAATTGTTTGCCCAGGCCTGTTGAAAGAAAATTAAATTCCATTATTTGGAGCCTGAGTGATTTTGAGGTGGGTGGGGAGGACTAATATCTGCCTTCGAGAGTCAGACTTTTCCTTGGTCTGAATGAATAAGGCGTACCGATTGCACCCGTCAGTGCACTCGGAGCTACTAAATTATGAAATCATACATGGAAGCATTTACCTTGGAAGCTGAAGCTAATAGCTTCTTATGGCACGACGTGAGTTTGTTGACCCATATGGTCCAATGATAATATGAATTCCATTTTCATAATAATACAATTAATATATATAGGATTTCCAGTTTCATAATATAATTGTAATACCAGTGCCAGGATGTGAACCGGGGGATTGCTTTGAACCTGGTGACAATTAATTTACTCATGCTTCATCTTGGTTTACTTGGCATCATGTACTATCCTAAGAACTCTGCGGGGCATATTACCAACAACTAGCGATAATTATCGCTATGTTGGTTTAGCAGCGATATTTTTATCGCCGAGCTGCAGCGATTTTTATTGCTTAGGAACCTTGCTATTACCAAGGTTTATCTCATAAGCGATAAATATCGGCCGAAATGCATGAATATTGCTGAAAAGTCAGCGATATTCATGCATTACCGAGCTAATGCTCTTAGCCATGTTATCCACCTACCATTGAATAACATGGCTAAGAACTGCTCAGGGGCAGGTGTTAGCTTTTCGAGATATTCGCACTTAGGGCAAATATTTCCAAAAGTTGGTAATAGGAGATAGCGATGTTAGCGACTGTTTCCAGTCGATAACATCTTGGCAAGCCCACTTTGCATGCCATTGGTGATAAATATCAGTGACATGAAAAGCGGGGCCCAAGATGGTCGCCATCTCCTACTAGCTGTCGCTAACTGGTGTTAGCGACATCTAGGTAATAGGGAGATAATTTTATCTCCGCTTTCTTGGCTTTTAAAGCCAAAAAAGCGGAGATAAACCCCCTTGATAATATGCTCCCCGCATTCCTTATGCCTGTATGAGACAAGGAGTTAAATTAATGGTGCCGTTTAATATGGCTCGACAATGAGGTTACTTAAAATTAAAATAAAGGTCTGAAACCAGTCTTACTACATATTCTGATCAACTCTTGCCCTAGGCAAACCTCCGATCTGTCTAGGAAGAACCTAAATCATCAAACATCAGCGATATCTTGACCTACACTGACATGTTGGACCATTTGAATTATTTGTCATCTCTGGCAACATATCCAACACTAAACCACCGTTCTCCAGGTGGCACAATATTTAAACTGTTTTTACGCATGCAGCCTATCTATTAAAATCAAGTGGCCATATAAGCATACCAATCCACACCTATGTCTGAGACATGAAACATCAATTCATAGGAGAAATTACTGGGAATTCAGCCACGTCCAGCTTACCTCAACAAGCATGACCGAGCATCAAACACAAAGGCTGATAGAAAGGAGGCGTATCAGATATTTGTCAACTCACCCCTTCTATCTGCAACAAGGTAATCATTAACAGAACACCAAGCCAAGAGACTTAAAAGATCAGTATCAGCTAAGAGCACATTGTACTCTCTAACTGAGGCAGGATAGACATTCCAGAATATTAACACGCACCATTCCCAAGGTCCTCATGCACGTTTACAGTAACCCTCTAGAGCAGTGTGACCTGGTGCCCTAGTGCATTATGGCACCCCAAAGGCTCTTGCTTTAAGAAAGATCATCAAATAAGGTTTTTTCTACATCTGGCATCTCATAATCTTCTGTCAAGAAACCTTTACAGAAAGATTAAGTGGCTGTTCCTGCCAGCACTTGAAGCCCCCCTTATTAACAGCATAAGTACTGTCTGCAGATGCCTGAAGCTCCTTTTCATCACAATACCACTTAAAGACACCAGTGCCTCAGATACTGAATCGAAGAGGGGCTATGATATCCCTGTGCCCCCTTGGGCATGCGGCCTTCTGCGCCCCATGAGAGGCTCATCCACATTGGTTCTGTAACAAAATTCGGGACTTTGCACCCATCTACCCTGCATCTGGTTGTGATCCACGACCAGATAAAATGTCGCGAAAGCACCTACGCAAACATGGTAGAGCGCTATACTTGTGCACCAGTTACACAGGGGATTAAGAACTTACCCAGTGACACGGGCCACCGAGCCCCAGCTACAAGCAATTGTAAGAGCACTGTCTCGCACATCACCCGCTTTACCATTGGGCCAGCAATATATGTAAATTACGCTGTCTGGCCTTCTGCTCTTCCACCCTTATGAGGGAAGTGTAAATCTTGGCAATCAAACATAATTTTAAATGACCCAATCCTCCAGATAAAACAAAGGCGGCGAAAATTGCCCCTGTACTCTCCAATAGTGCGACTAACCAAATCCCAGACGTGTTGTTTCAGCCCACTTTTGGCACAAGACAGACGCACTTTGAGTAAATTCTCAAGTGTGTTGCCAAACCGCAACTGTTGCAAGCAGGCATAATTATGTTGATGCTACCAAGGAATAATGTTTAACCTGCCCCTGCCCTGGCCATTCTGAACCTCGGTTGGGCAACGGAACAAATGCAGTGTAAACCAGGGCCCCGTGAATGCCCAAAACCCTGCGCTTCCACAGCGCTTGTGGCGTTCGACCATACAATCATCCCACACCCCAATCTGGCTCCAGTTCCCCGCTGCACCACAAAGTACAATTAATCAACATCACCACACTGAGGTACAGTCGCACCATGAATCGGGTCTGCGGAAGACTCAAGAAATACATTAAAATGTTTCTGATTAAACCAGTCAGAAATGAAGAGTACAGGGGCGTAGGAGACACAGAATTTCTGGGGGGCAGGGACAACCTCGTGGACATTCCAGTGACCCTATAGAAATCGCCCATTGTATGAGACCGTACGCCAGTTAAAGGGATACAATTGGATAGCTTTGAAGTGAAATATTGAGAAAGGCAGGCATGTAGTCACAGTTTGCAAGTATGAAGTATTGTTAATTGCATTCACAAAGTAATTAGACCAAATATGGGAAAAATCATGTATACTTTTTTTATAGTGCTACTCATAGTTCACTCAGCTCTGTGATTTGTGTGGTACACGTTCTTTGCAGCAGGCACATCAACCCTCTGGGCTACTTTACGATGAGCCAAAACGTCCATTAGACAAAATATCGAGCTCTCACTAGTAGGAACATTAATCACCAGAGTTATCTTGACATTTTTATGGTTGCCTGAAAACTGCCTGCTGCACAAAGAAGTTCATGTGTTTTTAAACCCAAAATTATTTTTAAATACAGCACCCCCTTCCAAAGTCAGCTTCAGGTGCAGCTGCACCTGTTGCACCGCCCTACAGCCAGTCCTGCTACCAGCAATGGGGCAGGAAGGCATTTCCATTGAAGGGGTCAGAGCTAACCTCATAGCCATTATATGAGGAAAAAGATGTATGTAAGTGGTGGGGTGTTATACTTCCCCCAAATTCCCGCAAGCAAAACAATTTAACAGGTTTCTTGTAGATGATTTAAGAGAGTAGACTTCATCCCAGAGAATTTTTTTTAATTTTTGGGATCAAATTTCTAAAATGCAGAAGACCTGACATTTTCCAGTACTTTCACTGTGCACCAGGGAAGCCTGGCTTTTTAAATGTCTTAATTCAGAAATAGCTTCCACCATACTAAGGTCCTCATTTTTCATGGATGAGCCACTTGTCAATGAGTACATTCAATGAAGCAGTGCCAGAAAGTTACCATGGATACTGCAGCCACAATCATGGGTACCTTTAAAAATTCCCTCCGGTATACAAGGGTTAGAATTTTGCCATTGAAAGTCCAGATGAAATGATTACAGGAAATGTTATGACAAAAGTTACGTCAAATACCAGTTCCAATATTTTGCTCTAGATCCACCCCATATGCTAAGAATTACCTGCATCATGTCGGGGCCTTTGGCCAGGCGTGGTGACGTGTGTTCTGTGTCCCTGCTGCTGGATATGACTGAGTTAGCTGCTTTCTCAGACTTTTCGAGACTCCAAATCCAATGATGATGTCTTCATAGAAGCATGTGAGGGCCTGCAGATTACCGTAATCCCGTCCATATTCTATTAGTCCCCTTGTCCATAAGGCAAGATTAACCTCCAGTTTCCCAGACCAGCACCTCACTTGCACGCATAACAAACATACACACACGTTCACTATATCTCCTACACTCCTTTGTACCTTTATACTCTGTCACACACACACACACACACACACACTGACACTCAAACTTCCATTAGTACATTTGCTATTATTGTGTCAGAAAAGCTTGCCCTGTTGCTTTACCTGCCTTGCCTTTTAGTGAAACTTAATAAAAACAGATTCTCTCTATGTTTTTCAAAACAATATTATATTGCCTAGTTAATGTTTGTTACAAGTATGATGTGAATCAAAAATGCACTTCTTCAAAATAGCACTGTGGGGCTTATATTTGGTTTCATGTGTGGATCAAGCAGTTACAGTATTGGAAATGAACTAATACACATTCTAACATGTAGCATCACAGAATCCAACTGACTTCATGACATGCTTGAATTCTTAAGCAACCATGGATTTCATCCAGCAACACATTACATTTTTGGGTTTTTGAGAGTCAACTTGCAATGCAACAGAAAACTACAAGTCTTGGGATGAAGCATTGTGGTGAATGGAAAGCCAGGAATGGCAGAATCTGACACACGTTCTTCAATCCACCACCATACTCCAAAGTCTCTGCCCTAGTCTGTCTCCTCACGCCATCCCACATTCTCAGTCCACTCTCCCTTCTTGCACCTGCCCCGTTGTTGCAGATGGAATTAGGTATGATTCTAGTACTACGGAAAGAACAGGTATTTTTAAGGGGGCCTTTGTAGAAATATGTGTAGATTCATGAGAGTTGAGCACATTTTATACATGCACAGTAAGTGGTGTGCTCAAGTAAGTGCTGAATGATGGTTAATAGTGTGAAGGAATGCAGCATGAGTGATGCAAGTGGAGGGTGTAAAATGTGCTAATGTGTGTGTCGAGTGAGCTGCATGAATGCAACATGATAGGAGAGCCCATGCGAGTGCCAAGTGAGAGGAGTGCATGTAGTGTGACAGGAGCAAGTGCAAGGTGGTGTGCCTGTGTGTGGTGCAGGGTGAATGGCAAAAATGAAGGGTTATCTGTGAGAGTGACTGGTGAGAGGAGTTAGTGGCTTGTTCCTATGAGTTCCGACAGACTGTGTTCCCTGTGTACAGGAAAGATGAACAGGGCGTCTGTGTAAATGCAGACTTAGAAGTTTGTCCGTGTGAGTGCAAAGTGAAAGGAGGAAGTGAAGAGTAAATGATGTGACTCCAGGGTGAGTGCTGTGCTTTTTTGTGTGCTATGAGTGCTGGGTGAGTGTTGTGCCCAGGTGAGTGAAGATGTGAGTCAAGTGTGAGCTGTGTGAGTGACGGGAGTGCCTATGTGAATGCACAGTGAGCGATGTGACAGTGTGAGAGTAGGGTGAGAGGAGTGACTGTAGGGTAAGTGATGTGATTTATGAGTTTGGTTACAGGTGAAAGTGCAGAGTGAGAGAAATTAATGGATGGTGAGAGATGTGCTTGCTTGAGTGAGACTGCAAAGTGAGCAGTGAGAGTGAAAGGTGAGTAAAGTGGCACATGAGTGCAGTGTGAGTGGTGAGCTTGTGTAAGTGCAGGGTAAAAAGCGTGAGCGCATGGTGAGGGGTGTGAGTGCAGTGAAATCACTGAGTGCAGGGTGAGCAGTGTGCTGATGTGACTAAAGGGTAAGTAGAGGGAGAATGGCATGAGTTCATGGCGAGGGATGAGGGCATTGTGGTTGCTGTGAGTGCAAGGTGAGCGGTGTGCTCGTGTGAGCGCAGGGTAAGAGGAGGAAGAATGGTGTAAATGTAAATGTATTTGAGCTTGTATAGCGCACAGCTACCCGCAGTGGGTTTCCTGGCGCTTGCTTAGGGAACCCGTCCTGGTATTCCCCTGTGAGATAACCCCGGCAGGGTATCCACAAGGTGAAAGCCAGGCATCCCGCCACGAGGGATGCCTGGCTGGGAACAAAGAGGTTGAGCAATGGGTGGGTGCAGGTATAAATACCTGTCTCCTGCCCACTGTGCACTGGAAATTATGCCGCAGAGGTGCCGACATTGGCGGGACTCCTGTGGGAAGGGGGTCCCAGGGGCTGGTTTATGGGGATGTGCCTAATGTGGCTCTTAGGGGGCCCCCCTCTTACAGGGCCCACTGTGTGCACCGCGGGCAGCATCAGAAGCATGACCAAACACTGTAAGGCTTAAAAATAAAGCCTTATGGTGAATGGTCATCTTCTGTAGTAACCCACTCCCGCATTTCCTTCTTAGCACTCGTCAGTGGAGATAGAGCAGCCTGAACCAGTGGTCGAAGTGGGGAAAAAAAGTAGGGGAACTGTGGGCGGAGACTCCGAGGGCAGGGATAACCCAAGGATTGGATCAGTGGGCCGAGTCAGAGGTGTGGCCAGAACGTGCCAAACATCCCAATTTTTAGTATTTGTTTGACATTTCACCAGCCAGTTACAGCTTATTGTGTTATTTAATTCAACCAATGGATACACTTGATTATTTAAGGGTTAGTAGGAGTTATTGGCATTTAAATACATTCACAAAGTTGGATATATTTCCAATCACACAATGTCCCAAATACGCTTAAAAGTGGAATCACAAGCCATTTGTCTTCAAGCCATGCAGTTTCTCCCATTAGCCCTTCTCCTCCCTTCTTCCTAAAGAGCAGTTCAAACATGGATGGCAAAATATCCTAGTTTGCAAATGTTTTCTATATAATTATGGCTCTGCCATATTTGCCACATAATACATCATCCACTGCATAATCTTACAATTCTAACTAATCATTTTTGTAGCTCAAACGGATAAAAAGTTACAAAAAAACGCAACTTGAGTTGCTGCAAAGTGGACAGCCCTTTGCAAAGGTTGACAGCTGCATTTGTATGTTATACTGATAGAAAAGAGGCAGAATCTTTGCAGAGACTTAACATGCGTGAAAATGTCTCAATAATAAAGTATAAGAAAATATATTGCATTTTGCTGCAACCTTTTTTTGTTGCATAATTTAGTCAACCCTGCAGCATAATTTTGTCCCCCATTGTTGCATAATTGCAGTGGCTCCAGAGCAGGTAGAACATGTTAAAAGTGCTTGCGCATGAAGCAGAGAGTCTGTGAAGTTTGCAAACAAAGTTTGGTGGGTGCAAATCCTGCATTGCCGATCCTTGGTGAGTTGCAGCTACTACTGCTGAAACAAGGCCAATGGAGGTACCAATGGGTGAGGCAGACTGGCCTCTATGGCAGACCGGCTTTAATGCTGAAGGCACCCTGTGCAAAAATGTTTGTTGGTGCCCCCAATGATCACCTACGCCTTGAACTCCCTCACTACCACCCTTTAACAGTCCCCCTCAAGTCTCCATAACCACACTCTTTCTCAGATGCATTTAATTTGATTTACAGCGCCCCTCATACCAGTGTACGGTGTCAGAGCACTTTATATCACACACACTACACAGACACAATCATTTATACGTGTGTAAATCATTGTATGGGAAATGTTACATAAGACAAAAGAGTACAAGGTGTAGAAGCCACATGACAACCATACTAGTAGGCTTTATCATTTAATAGCTCACTGTTCTATGTTAGGATTTTAACTTATAAACTTCAAGTAACAAAAGGATCTCTCTGACAAAAGCAGTAACCTACTAACCTAGTTAACATTATGTGCACTTTGTGATCAGCATGGTACATGCTCTTTGCAGCAGGCACATTAACCTTCTGTGCTACCTTTCCAGGAGTCAACCCTTCCACTAGACAAAACTCTGATCTCTCTCTAGGAAGAGCATCAAACACCGAAGTTATCATGACATTTTTATTGTTGCTGAAAATTGCTGAAGGCCAGAAAGGAGGCAGCAAGTTTTTTTTTAACCTTAATATACTTGCAAACACTACGCACCCACCCGAAATAGGTACCGCGTGTGGTCACACCGTTCGCACTGCCCTAACTTGCTCAAGGTTCATGTGACCTCAGTGACAGAGTCACAGTGATTGGATCACCGTTGCTCTAGGGTGTGCTGCCCGCAAGATAGGAGGTGAAAGTCTGTATGGATTGTGAAGGAGAGGCATTCAAGGTTAACCCACAATTGACACCACTAGGGTACTCTTGCTTGTGCTAAGACATCAGGCCTTCTAAGGTCTAGTGGGGCCTTCTTAGGTCTAGCATGGGAGTATGCTCCCTCAGTAGAGTGGTCAGGAGCACTTGTCATGAATGCTGAACTTGGTTCCCCAGTTCCATATTCAACAGCTCTGGGCATGGTGCCACATCCTCTCCTCCACAGAACACCATACTGCCCAACTGATAGAAACATGCACTGCCTTCATTGTGCCCGCTATAAACATGTGGATGTGGCTGGATTCATATGTAAGCTGGAGTAATATGCTGCCTAAAAAAAAAGTTAAAGCAAACACTCATATGGAATGCAAGATCAAGCAAAGCATGTGAAATGTAAGCAGAAACAACATGGTTACTTTAACGATCTCTCACTCACTATTCAGAAATCAGCGAGTGGTTTTACCTGAAAAGTTAAGGACATGACTACAGGGCCCTGAAGCGAATCGTTTTAGTGTCTAATGCTTATATCCGTTCAAAATATAAGCAGTATGGTTTAAAAAGACCACATCCATAAACACAGAGCCATGGTACACATTTTGTTTCCAATCCACCCATCAACCAGGTATTGCAATACATCCAGGAATTGTGCTCCTTCCCACCTGGGCACAACAATGCTGTTTAAAGAAAGACGAGAAAACAAAAGTTCCGCTTCGCTGCAAAGTCTGTAAAGTGAGGCTGATGTGTTTGGATGTGAATAAAATCAATCTGGCTACTTTGCAACCACTCTGTCTTGCTTTATTTAGTTATGTGTTTATTTCTCATATTTAAAACCTTTTATTTCTCTCCATCCCGAGGCTGCACTTTGGAACAGACAAATGTCAGAAGAAGGGCATTTCCCGCAAGAGCGTTTTTCTTTTTTGGCTCCATTTCACAGGGAAGCAACTAAATGAAAGAAGGAAAGAGAGGTTTGTGAACCATTTCTTCAAGTCATGTTTTTCAGTGAGTGAGGAGCAAGACAGAAAGAGATGGAATATTAGGAAGAGGTGGGCAGCTGCCAGCACAAAAAAGAAGAGGACATTGTCTGTGTCTTCGCAGGGCAGTAAGGAAGAGACAGAGTCCTTTTCCTTCTCTGCCCGTCCCCAAACGTCCACGAAAGCAAGCCGAGCCTTATCTAAATGCCTTAGCTATTTCTGCCGTCCTGGGACACAGTTTTGGAAAGAAAAAGTAGGGGAACGGAATTGTTTTAATAAAAGAAGTAGGGGCACGCCGTAACCTTCTGATCCTGTCCACTTCGACCACTGGTCTGAACACACTCTTTTAAGAACTAACAATCCAGGCCCTGCTCTAATGCTGTTTTTACTAGTAAACATAATGAGAACAAAGCAAGGATTAGTGTGAGCAGGTGAACCCAGCACTCGAAAGGAGACTGGGGCAGCTGTGCTGGGTTATCCCCTGGCTCCTTAGCAGCATGGGTTCAAAAAGCCTAGAGTACACATGGCTGGTTGGTGACAATAACAGCCCTGTCCAACCCGACATGTGCTTACAAAACAACAGAGAGGGTCCCTGACTAAAGTGAATAAGTTTGAAGACGTAAGCAGGGAAATCACAGAAGTAAATGCGAACAAAGCTTCTCCAAACTATTTTCTTTACATATTGGGCCAAATTATGTCCATAATGTACAATAATGTCATGCACCCGACCAATAGTTTTTACATTTTATTTTATCAAACATACAAAAATATGAATTCTTCATCTTTAAAACAAATATTTGCATTAATATTTGGATACAAAGACATGAAAGCAGAATACATATACTTAGATAATCCTATGTATTCAATAAGCAAGCACCCACAGAAACAATACAATAGTACACATACATACAAAAAAAAAATATTTCACAGTGCAAATAACAAAAACAACATAAATCCTAAAACTGAGCAAAACAATCTACAATGACAAGTGAACATACAAGAAGAAAACATTCACATAAAAAGAGAATAGTTAATCATTATGCAGATAAAATATGAGATATTGTCATACACAGAAATGTGCAGACACTCATTTCGGCAGTAGACAGAAATTGAGCAATTCCTTCATCAGGGCGCTGTTTGTCTGAACATATTCAGTGGCTGAATGCCATCAGTTCAAACATGTAGGTACACTGATTAGCTGACTGCGTAGTGTTCTCACAAAGGCTCACAACCACTGGTTTCCATACAAGGTCACAAAGGCGTAATGTCAAAGGCACATAGGTGAGGAGGCATCCCAAAAATCTATTGCAAGTGCAAAGGCGTTCTCCGCCAAGTCTGGTGGAACTTCAAGACCCCGATAAGTAGGTCCTACCAGAATCAAGTAACACAGTAAAGCTAAAGATGAGTGGAATCCACACAAGGAAGAGGTATAATTAATATCGTAAGAAGATAATGTAGGCATATAACAGGGTGCCGATATATTGGACAGATATGCAGTCCACAGTGAAAATACTGTCGATATCAAGTGACTTCAGTGTGTGTTCAAAATAGTGGCAGTAAATGCAAAACCTAAATGCAAAACGTCGGCCAGAAAATGGATCTGAATTGTAAATTGCTTTGCGGATCCGCCGACAGGAAACAACAAACAGGGTACGGCCTCGCTTTAGCTGCTGCTGACTGCTTATAAGCAGGATTGGCCACACCCTGCCCTACCTAGACAACACATAAAAACACAACGCTGAGGTAAATAATCTATGGCACTGTCAGGTAATGTCACTGCATTTGGGGGCTTGTAACAGAGGGGGAAGGTCAATCCAAAATGCCCCAATGATGAAACCGCTGATGCATCTGCAAGCACGCAATCTTTAACATTTGCAACATAAGAGAGGCTTAGTAACATCACCAGTGTGTGATGGGCTCTAGTGGAATGAAGGAAATGCATTTCATTGCAAGGCACACCACAGTACTAATCTGTAGAACAATGAGAGCTAAAATTCTTACCAGATTCTCTAAACCAAATCAATGTTAACAATCTGGTCCAAGGTAACATATACCTATGTATTGGAAGTTTAGGAGCCTGTAATCAGGGATCACCAGAAAAATGTAGGTGGTCACATGTTGTGATAAATAAGGTGCATTTCTGACACCTGAACAAAGTCCCCACATTTTAGAACATAAAAAGAGAACAAAGCAGGACACGCAAAGAAGCTAGCAGTAAGACTGCGTTTACTGGAGCCATCTACATTCACACATATTTTAGACAGACACTTCCCATAAAGTGCATGAGTTGTGAGGTGGGCACACACACACTCTTCCACACATCTCACTCACAAATGAACATACGCATACATACACCCATCCACATGCACACTCCTTCCCACCCATCCATTCACAAGCGAGTACCTAAACACCCATCTTTCACAAGCACATTCACACGCACGCAACCATTCACAGTACGCAGGCTCAGATGCATAGACATTCACACATACACTCATGCATTCAACAAGCACTTACCTGGTTGCAGCAGGAACATCCTATGGTTGGAGGGAGAAGCAGAAAGACCTCTGTGGTTCCTGGAGTTTTCTGGGAAGAAAGGGACAGATGGAAGATCCCACTGCTTCCTCTCGTTGTTTGACTTTTTCATTGATCCTCCAATGGGAGGAGGATCTTCCTTAAGCCCTCATAGGTGTAATACTTGCTTATCCCACCCCACTCTGTGATGAGGAGTCACTGATAGACAGTTCCCAAAGTGCTAATTCTGTTTCTATATTTGTAGCTCTCCCTTGTCTCTCACAGGGCTTTGCCAGGCTGATGAGGTCACACCCTCAGGACTGTGAAATCTTCAGCCCTGGAAAGCCTGCCTCAGGCTGCCTGTGCATCAGCACATGCAAAGAACATGGCTGCCTGACCCTCATATGGTAAGTGTCTATCAGGCTGACCTTTGCTCAACCTGACAGACATTCATCATGCTTTGGAAAAGGAAAGGTTCATAGCCCAGGGCCCTTAATTAAGGGCCACCCCTGATTTTAGTGTATCGAAAGGAGTGGGGAAACCCAATATAACCTTGAAGGCGTGGGCGATAAAGCTAGAAATAAGTTGAGAGGTGTCTACAAGGGATTTTGTTTTTAAATTTATTTCAATAGTTATATCTAGAAAGATTATTTGCTGTTCAAACCTGATTGGTGGTGAACTAACGATTAATCAAACAAAGAGAGGGAAGAGAAAGAATTCTTTTTAGGCGGACATTTGTCTCAAAAACTTTAATTGGGTAACACGGGGCAGACTGTCCAAACATTAAAATCATCTATCATGGATGGGCAAGAACTTTTAAGTTTTGCGTGCCCTGTTAATGAAAAACTTCAAAATTTGTTTTTCACTTCTGTATCATTGAGCTTCAAACCACGAGGCTGCTGAACATATTTCTCTTTTGACGCTGCAAACTCCCAACTCCCTTTTGGACCAATCAGGTAACAAAGATTATAACGCTTGACTACTCTGATTTTTCCACAAAGGAAAGGGGAAGTGGAGTGAGAAACAAAAGACAAAACACTGGTCCTTGTGGGATCCAACAATGTTTCTCTGGGTAAGTGTGCCGGGCCTTCTGACATAGACTACTTCTGTACAGTATACAAGAATAGCGATCACTTACTCACTGCAAGTATATATTAAGTATTCAATGTTGAAATATATTACATGGACATAGTGAACATACCTATAAGCTTCTGGCCCTGGCTTTCACTTCAACAATTATCAAACTCTTCCTGTCTTGTGGAAGCCTTAAACAAAAGTGCATATCATGAATCGTGAACCAATAATATTACTCACAACAAAGACTATTTGTTAGTGTTATTAGTATGGAATTAAAACAACACCTAATAACTCAAGCGTACCTGATTAATTGTTGTCTACTCGAGAATAAGGGGTTCCGGTCTGTAAGGCAGAAAATAAAAGAAAACAAGAAAAACCAAGTACCCTAACTGAGTACTTCACTGATCTGTGCTTTGTATCACACCAATGCTTGTTTTTTCTATTTCACAGCATTGGTTAAAAATCCTTCTTGTAATATTTTTATAACAGCACTGGTTACAATAATTCACAGCACGTAGCACAAAGAAATATACACATTTAACAACCGTTCGCTCTTTTGCCTGTGTCAATGGTTGTTTGTTCTTGTTTGCATCACAAGTATCATTCTGTTCAATTGCTTTTACCAAAGTTTGTTTTTTGCTGTGCACAAGGGTTCGAAATGAATTAGCGTTCAGGTTTTAAAGTCTTAATGTATTTTTTCAACAGGAGGGATGGGGTTAACAGGACCTTACTGTGGCCTCCAACGGAGATGAGGTGCTGCTGGGAGGAAGCGGAAAACACCAGGATCGGCTCCGGAGTACAGAGAAGGCTGGAAAGGAGCCCGAAGGGATCCGAAATGCGCAGGTAAGATGGGGAAAATACCATTTGTCAATGCAAGAGAGTCTCGGTCTGAAGGGTATCTGAAGCGCTGGGTTCTGGAGCTTCTGGAAAGGGCGGAGACCGGAGGGACTGCTCAGCTGCAATCGCTATGACGCTCTAATGAAGCGAAGCGTCATCGCGTCTTCCAGGCAGCCTTTTATACACTCGCTGCCTCCCAGAATATTCGTGACCTGCACGTGGAAGCCGTATACCGGTTAACACGTGCGGAAAGAGAACAACGTGTTTGTCAATGTGACCTTCCTTCTGCCAAATTCAACGAGCAAAGGCAAATGCAGGAGGACCTTTATTCTGCACACACTGACATATGGGAATGTTTATGCAGGCAGTTGCATCATGGAAAGCACATGCAGGCAGTGTGTAAATAAACCTTGGTTTACAAATGTACATGATCAAAAAGGGTACAATCCATAATAGAGAAACGTACTATACCTATGATGTAATGAAATGTCTGCACATTAACTCTTGACATGTAAGGCCTACCTCTCCCACGGGATAACATTGTGGCTATCAATTCCAATTGGGAGCAGGTAGCATTGCCTGATTCCAAAATGGCGCCCGCCGTGGACAAGAGCACCTGAAAGTTGAATATATCGCTGGACAGCCTATATCCTTTTATCCTAATTTTATTGCGGGCAGCATCCTGGGCCAAGGAGGCTCTTTAAGCAGGAAAGAGCTGGAAAAGACTGTAGTAAGGATTTGGGCAATGTTGATCTGGTGGGCCCATGCCTGGCCCTAGAATGGAGCTGGCCTGACTCAGGGGATAGCATATGCAGGCGCCATCTTGCTGCGAATATGTGACTCTCTAGACTGAACAGTGTAATCACACCCAGTCCTGCCCACAGATTGAAGAAGGACCCTCTTGGCTGGAGCTGTGCAGTCAGTTCAGCCCAGCCAGCTGAGACAACACTATGCACCCAAGACGACGACAGAGGTTTCCCCTCGTCACTGAGCTGAGGCCATTGCTCTTGACTGCACACTGCCAGATGGGCTCTGACTTTGCCTGATTGAGGTGGCACCCATTAGTTTTTTTTCTTGTTCCTCTGGATTTCCTGATTACCGGTCAAGCGCACGCATTTGATTACTTTCTTTTTGTGCCCTTACTCAAAATGGCTGCTCCTGTTGATTACTTGCTACTGGAATGTTTTTCATTTAACTGGCGCTGTCTTTCTGGACATGCCCCCTGCCCATAAAAGCCGGCCCTCGCCTATCTTTGCTCCCTCTTCAATCCCTCATTCTGCAGCTTTTTTTACTTCCTAATCCCTTTATTTCTACCACCTTCCCCCCCAATTGACCACCATCTTCTCTCTCTCCGTTTCGTCCTCCACTGCTCTGTTTCATGCAGAAGAGTTAGTGGTCTACTGTTTCAAACTTTGAGCACCACCTTGTCGCCTAAAATAGTATCTGAGCGCTAGTCAGTTTTTTAGATTCCAGGTGATTGGTGCTACATTGCATCCCTGGCTGTACATGGTATTTACCCGCTGCATTCTTTTGTCTGCGTTTCTTGATGGCGGCCTTGACTGACATAACTCGGCCATCCTGGGGGCGAGTTGGAGGTTGAGGCGGGCGGCTCTTCCCAGTAACACAGGGACTGGTGTGGCCAATGGAACTGTGACGATGTCCCCTGGGAGGAAACCACAAATGTTTTACTGACTGGGAAGCCCAAGCTAGCATGGCGGATGCCCGGGTGAACTGTTTAGGTAGCTATAGAGGAGATTGGCTCTGGTTTTACTCACTGGCCCTCACCTACCCAGCCGGACATTGGACATAGTTTTTCCTCGTCTCTCCACTGTGTTTCCTTCCCTCCCCCGCCTCCTCCTTCCATGATCATATGGCTGCCTCCCCCTTCCTGCCCTGCATGGAGCCGTGGAGTCAGTTACCTTATGGTTTTTGCATTGGATTTTTGTATGGCCCGCCATTTTGAGATAATTGCTATCGGATATCCTGACCTGAGTCCTCCTTCTTGGCGGTTTCTACCCATCCTCATTTCTGCTGGTCTGCTCCTTTGTTGTTCTGACTGACCTTTTTCCTCTAGTCGAACCCCTCTCAGTTCTCCAACACCTCTCCCTTCCTATACTTTCACAGAGACATAGGATGTTTTTGGATTGTTTGTCCTCAGCCTGTTTGTTCTTTCACTTTGACTGTTTTGTCCCCCTGAAGTACTTTCCCCCTTGCCAGTCTGCCTGACTTGATATGCATTCCTTACCCCTTGTTACCATTCCCTCTCTACCTTCAATGCCCAATTGGACGTGTGTCTTGACTATGCTAGGTGATAATTACTCATGTTATTGTTTAATCACTGTTTTTTCTCCTATGTTATACTTGGCTCCTGTACCTGATGTAATTTTTTTGTAAATTTGAATTTGCTGATCCTCATGTAAAGCACTCTGATTCCTCCGGGACTAGCCAGCACTATATAAAACTCTGCAAATAAATAAATAAATAAATAAATCTAGGGGTCTGTAATTATAAATGTACCTTAAACGTAAAGTCGGATTTTTCCTTAAGTTTTGAAAATACCACTTTTAGAAGGGTGGCATTTCCTGCCATTAGCCCTCTGTGCCTGCAGCCTGTCTTGGGCCATATAACTGGTGTAGCTGACAGTTTGACTTTGTGAATTCTTCTCACACAGTCACACAGTGAAGACATTAGGAGTGCCTGAATGGGCCATCTGCTGTCAGAATGGCACGGCTGAGCACAGCCCTATTTACAACTAAATAGGGTGTTCCCTACCTTCACACAAAGAGCCCAACATACTCACATTATCACTTCAACCAGCCAGGAACCGAGGTAGGAGAGTCAAGAAATTCCAGTCACTTTAATAATTTTTCTAGAAGCTTCTCCCACCTTCCAGAAATAGAACACCAGGGTATAAAATAGACCCACTCTTCAGTACACTTCTGAACCTGTGGACTCTGCCAAGAAGGACTTTTTGCTGCTGAAAGGACTGCTACCCTGCTAGACTTCTGCCTTGCCGAACTGCTTCTCTGCCCTGTTCCCCGGCTGCCCTGCTGCCATCTTGCCTGGGAGAGTTGAATTGAAACTCTAACATGTTCTTGAACTCAAGCTACACGGGTGACTATAATGGACACCAAAGGCTCCCCAACATTCTGCATCAGCACCTGCACCCAGCTGAAGGGAGTTCCTGACCCCTAAGTGGTGCCGCTCAGGCCCCTGGACCCTTAGTGTGACCTCTGAGAGTTGTATCGAAATGTGCGGGCTATTCACAACTGCAAACAGTCCTGTTTGCACCAAGACTTCGCTTCCCACACTGCCATTCAGTGTGAAGTTCCAGAAGCCACCTCTTTGCGCTATAGCATCAACAGTTCACGAGGACCACCATCACAAAGCTCCAACAGAGTCCGTCGATAATGCTTGCCTTTGCGCTACTCTGGCAGCCTCCCGCAACACTTTCCATGCTCCTCACAGTGTCCTTCACCCTGACTGGGACTCTTTCTGCTGATTTCAGAAGGTTAAACTTTCTTTTTTTTCTTTTTTTTAAATATATTTAATAAATTTTTTCAAAGAATTTTCCACATATTCCAACGTATGTTTACAGCACATTCCAATTTCTCAGGTGGTTATATATACATTTCGTTGCTTATACAATTTTCATATCACAAGCAGGTGTAAAAAACCTTGCCCCCCAACCCAAAACAGCCTTCAAAACAGATCACACTTTCTTGTACTATTCTAGGTTTATCCTACTGGTTTTCCACCTCGTGATAGGTTGCCATATTGTTTTACCTAATGCCTTGGCCCTTCTGCCTTTCCTATCGTATATTGCCTTTTCTAGATTATAAATAGTGAGAAGGCTGGCAATTAAGTCTGAAAATAGTGGGGGAGCCTTATTCAGCCAATTCCTTGCTATGCAGATGTGGAACACTGCGATTGAAACAAAAATAAACTCTACTGGCATAGCTTCTATCGTATCTACCACCCCTAAAATAATTAATTCATCTATGAGTTTAATCTTGATCCTAAGTGTTTTGTCAAAAAATTCTTCAATGGCCATTTTCAAAGTAAATAGTTGTGGGCACTGTGAAAACATATGTACAATGTCTGCCCCACTCGCATTACATCGTGGGCATGTTATTCCTGTCGTCCCACCCCACTGGGCGATTCTAGCCGGGGTATGATAAAGTGAGAACACTGTTTTGAAGTGCTGTGATTGGAGGGTTGCCGAACATAGCACTGTTCTACCCAAATCCAATGACTCCTGAAAAGTTTCTGAGCCTGACCCCAATTTTTCCATCCATTTTTGTGAAAATGTTGCCCTTTCATCTAGTTTGTTTTCTTTCAATTCCGCATAGAGTTGTCTTATCGTACATTTACTAGTTGTTTCTATATATTCCATAATTTTACATTGTCCCAACCCTGCCGAGCCACCTTGTTTTTGTGTTAGAAAGCTCCTCGCTTGGAGATATTTATAAAAACTATTATGTTCTAATCCAAATTTTATTTTGAGCGACCCAAACTGCAAGATATTGCCCTGCCTATCCAGTAAGTTCCCTATTTTCACTATGCCTTTATTATACCAATCATACATAGTGGCATCCTTAAAGATCTCCCTCGGCAGTGAGCTGTTTGTATATAATCTTGTATAATTGTTAAATCTACCTAGCCCAAATTTTTTAGCCACTCCTTTCCACACCCTATATGCCGCTTCCAAAGTCTTAAATCTCGTGTGTTTAAAATACGTGAATCCAGTTGTATTTAGAAACCCATTCTCAGCTTCCTCCCCCAATAATAAAGCATAAACATTGGGTAATCCTGCCTCGGTGTCCGTTATATGTTCCGAACCTCCCCCACCTATTAACACCCTACTATATTGTAGTACAGCAGCCCAATAGTAAAGCCTGAAATCCGGTGCACCCCAACCCCCTTTTTCTCTATCTACAGTTAAGTGTCTATAGGCTCTTCTTGTTTTCCCTTTAACCCAAATAAATTTATTCAAAATCGATTCCAACTTGCTGAACCAAACGTTATCAAAAAATAAGGGTATGGATCTAAATAAATACAAAACTTTGGGAAATGTTACCATTTTGATGACATTAATTCGACCCATTAAGGTCAGGAAAATTATTCATTCTTTCTGTATTTGTTTTAATTTTTTCCAACAGCGGGCTCATATTGATTTCTACTAATCTATCTAAGTCGGCTGTAATCTTCACCCCTAAATATGTAACTTCGGGTGCTATTCTTATATCATGATAGTTTACCCAATTGTTTTGTATTATTTGTGTTTTTTCTTTATTTAATGAATAACCTGAAAATGTGCCAAAAAGTGCAGCCTCCTGTTCGATTTCTATAATAGCTGACCCTGGCTCTGGTGTAACCACTGCCGCGTCATCTGCGTATGCAAGTGTCTTATATGCATGGCCATATAATCCAATCGGGAGAATATTTGGGTTTCCTTCTAATCTTCGCAGAAAGGGATCTAGATATAGGGCTAATAGCAGTGGTGAAGCCGGGCAACCCTGTCTTGTACCACGCTTTATATGTATGTCCTCCGTATACCCTCTGTTAATCCTCACCTTAGCTGTTGGAGCTAAATATAGCGCCTTTATGGCCTTTATATAACCTGTTCCTATCCCAAACCACTCCAAGGCTTTCCACAGATAGCTCCAGGAGACCCTGTCAAAGGCCTTCTCTGCATCCAAGAAGATGGCCGAGGCAGGGTCTCCTGCAGCTCCCGTAACATCCAATATGGTAACCATCCTCCTTGTGTGTTCCGTAGTCCCTTTACCCAGTATGAAGCCATGCTGTGTTGTATATACCAACCCCTCAATTACCCTGCTAAGCCTTTGTGAAAGGGCCTTGGAGTATATTTTTGCATCCGCGTTCATGAGCGTAATTGGCCTGTAAGAGCCAGGATCCAGATGCGGTTTATTCTTTTTCAAAATAACTACAATACTTGCACCGGCCCATGATTGTGGTGTATTTTCCCCCGTCTGTGCATGCCTTACAATTTCTAGCATATCAATCCCCAAAGTGTCCCAAAAAGTCCTATAAAATTCCGCCGGTATCTGGTCAGGTCCCGCGGCCTTTCCCGAGGGAAGTTTCAATACCGCATTATGTATTTCACCCAGTGTTAGTGGTGACTCCAGGGCCTCTTTATCCTCCAGAGTCAATTCCTTGTGGGGGATACCAGCCAAGTAATCCTCTATTTCCTCCTCCTTACTTCTCAAATCCTGGTCATAAAGTTCTGAATAAAACTCTCTAAACACCTCCCTCACATCTTCCACCTTAGTTACAACATTCCCCCCTTTATTCTTGATTTCTTTGATTTCCCCGGCTGCCAGGTCTTGTCTAGTACGCACTGCTAGCATATGTCCAACCCTCTCATTGAATTCATAACACTTTTCCTTTTTTGCTAAATAATTAGCTGCTGCTTTATTAGCCAATCTTTCCCCAGTCTCTGCCTTTTTCAATTCTATTTCTAATAAAATCTGCTCAAGAGGTTCTTGATTCGTGACCAACTGAATAAGCTGTTGTTCTAAATTCCTTAGATCCTGTAGCCTACTAGTTAATTCCATTTTCTCCTTTTTGCTCCTATGTAGAGTATACGCCAGTGTTTCCCCCCTTATCCCTGCTTTGAATGCGTCCCAAACCATACCTGTAGTTGCCGTACCTCTGTTTACCTGCCAGAACTGTGTAATCCATGTCTTCATTCTGTTGACATAGTCATCTTCTTTGAGCAGCCCCCTTTCGAATGTCCAATTATATTCTTTGTGACTAGTACTGCGGTTCTGGGAGATGGTCAACACCAGTGGATTGTGGTCTGAGGAAACCCGAGGTAGCATTTCTATTTTCACTTCTGGTACTAAGGGACTAGAGACTAAGAAATAATCCAGTCTGGCTATACTTTTATGGGGGGCAGAATAGAAAGTGCTACCTGTCCCCGTAGGATTATATGCCGACCAAACATCTACTAACGCATTATTATTCATTAGATTAACAATAGCCCTTCTTGTTCTCTTCTTGCGATCTCCCTTCATCCCCCCTCCCATCATACCCAACCCTGATAACCCATTGATATTGAAATCTCCGCACAGGATTATTGGTTCTGACCATAATGACAGTTCGGTATCTAGGAAATCAAATAAATCAGGTTCGTCTTCGTTAGAGCCATATACAGAAACAATTGTGTAACGGCCTCCGGCTATCTCTCCTTCTATCACCACCCATCTACCATCATCGTCTTCCTTCTTTCTCTTTACTACCATAAATCCTTTTTTTGCCAGTATGGCCACTCCTTTTGTTTTAACATCTTGCTGCGTGTGTGCTAGAACTTCATACCCTAACTGATCCATAAGATACTTATCCTTTCCTCTCACATGTGTTTCCTGAAGACATATAAGATCCAGTTTTAATAATCTACACATGGCCGCTACTTTCTGCCTTTTCCCACCGTCATTCAAACCACAGATGTTAATCGTAGCAAGTCTTATTGCCATCTGCTTTTGTGAAAGAGGCCACAATCAATTTCCTCTAGATTTTTTACTGCCACCTTTTTGTGCCTACATAACTTCTTACTTTGTGCTGTACATACCCTTAGCTCTTTACCACCACCTTCCTGCCCCCCCCTCCCTCAACCCCCCCTTACGCCCCCTCCCCTTGCTAACCCCTCCCCTGTTACAGGCAAATAGGTCAATTTTGACCTATGTGTGACTGCACTCCGCTGTAGTGTCGCTTCCTTCTCCCGCCCCAGTTACCCATATTACCATACTCAATATTCAATACACAATATACTTAATATTTTCCATATGCATCTTATGCTGGTTCTGATTCCCTACCCTTCCTGTCTTTCTGAGACTCTGTAATCTCTGCAAGATATTCACCTGCCTTTACTTCCAAAAAGAACATTCTGGTGCGTCCCCCTGTAACAACTTTTAGCTTAGATGGGTACATCAAATATGCTTCAGAGCCCTGGCGTTGGAAAGGAGTGATAAGCTGTCTAAGTTTCCACCTCCTTCCCACGGTCGTGTGGCAGAAATCAGGCCTCGTAAAAAATGTAATCCCTTCAACTGACTTTTTTCTGTCTGGTCTCGCAGTCTCCATAATTTCCTGCCTAGCCAAGAAATTCCCCAAAAAAACAAGCATTGCCCTGGGTAGGCCATTCTGATTATTGCCTCTTCCTCCCTTCTGCGTCAGTGGGAATCTATGCGCTCTCTGTACTTCAAGTTCCCACTGCCACTGCGCCTCTGGATATGCATCTTTTAGTAGGTTAATCATAAACCCCCTCGGGTCCTTCCCTTCCAGTCCTTCCTCTAGGCCTAAAAAGCGTAGATTATTCCGCCTTTGGCGATTCTCGAAATCTTCCAGCTTCCACTGTAAGTCCTCAATCACCTTCCCTTGCTCTGTTCTTGCATTCTGCCAGTCTGTGACTTCGTCCTCCAGTCTTCCAGTTCTCTCTTCAACTTGTTCCACTCTGCCTTCCACCTCCACATATTTTCTATTCATTTTCCTAATGCTTGCTTGTATTTTCTTAGTGTCTTGTCTTGCTCGTCTGCTCTCTAAGCGAGCCTCTAAGTGCATTTGCTTCAGCATGGAGAACATACCATCCAAAGTTGCTTGAGGCGGGATATCATTTAAATCATGGGAGGCATTTAAGGGGTAACTCTCAGGTGCGTCACCCAAATCTTGTTCCTGATACATTTTGGAAGTACTACCATAATCCCATAGCAATTTCCTATTTGTGCTTGTTGCTGCTCTGTCTATCTCTCTATCGCGCCTTATCATGGTTCTCCTTCTTCTCTTTTGTGTTTCCTTATTTCTATGTTCGCTAGAGAGAGATATTTCTGACTCTGTCCCTGATGAAAGATCTGTGGTAGTACCCTCCTCCTCCTCTGACCCCAACAGAGAAGAATCTGAGCCCTCAGTCACTGAGTAGAATTTTTCCACCTCCGGGGAACGTACTCTCCTCCCTTTAGCCCCCTTTGTTGTGTGACTCTGTAAGCTTTTCATACTTCCCCAATTAGATTGTGCCATTACACTCTTATCCACAGGTGTTGGCGCTAGATTTACTTCCATCAGTGCTTCGAGCATTTGAGCATTATTAGTATTTACCGGTTCAGCCAACTCCTTCAGCTGCCCATTGCTAAGCTTACTGGTACTGTTCGCCGTCTCTGTACCAGCTTCTTCGCCTGTGTTAGCGTCCTTGCCTGTGTTAGCGTCCTCGCCAGCCTTCACAGTATTCTCCACTCTCTGCGCGGCTCCCGCTGGAGGCGTAGGCGTCTCAGGCCCTGGTTGCCTAGCAACCGCCGTGCTTGCGTCCTCGCGGTCGGCGAGAACAGTTTCCGCGTTTAGCTTTGTGTTTAGGTCTGAAACACCTCCAGTGGCCGAAATTGCATGCTGGCTTCTCCCCGCAAATGCCTCCGTGACAGTGGATTGCCGCAGGTCTCTACTGGAGGTAGGTACAGTGATCGCATGTTTTGGTGCTCCGCTTTCCGATTGAGAACGTCTCTGTTGTGCCTGTCCTTTGACTCCAGGAGTTTCCGTTTGCGCTGCTAGTATTGCTGCTTTAGACTCGGCCTTAGATTCGGCTTTTTCTTTATCCTTCATAGATTTCTCACCTTTCTTGGACTGCATCTTTTGGGCAGCGCTGCTCGATGCAGTAGTTGTTGTGGCTCGTTTACTCAACGTGGTCTTCGGTATCGCGCCTGTGCATTGCGACATCTTTAAGACTGTAGTGATACCATGAACAAGCACTTTCTTTAAATGTTCACAATAATAGAGTCTCAGGGTTGTAAGCACCTTCTGCAATACTTCGATGCCAGTACCTCCTTTAGTACCTCCTTTAGCGCAGAGTATACTTCGGAAAATCAGCATATTTTACTCCTACATCCAGCCATTTAATCCATGGGTCCAGGAGAAGGAATGAGTGCGACTGCTCTCTACAGCAGCATGGCGGCCATCTTGCCCCCCCTCCTGAAGGAAGGTTAAACTTTCACCTGGATTAATCTGTTAACTGTAACCAACCCAAGCTATGATTCCTCACCGTCTACTCTACTTGTGACTTTGACCCGGTGCAGCACAACCAGATATTCACAGTTGTTGCATTGCATTTTTTGATGCTATTTCCATTAAAATCTTTAAAAATTAATTGCTGCAATAATAAAGTACTTTTCTTTAATTGGTTTAGGATATTTCTTGCATTGTTTTCACTTTACTAGTGTTTGTGAGCTGCATAAATGATTTACCATTGTCTCTAAGTTAAGCTTGACTGCTTTTTGTGCCAAATTACCCAGGTTTAAGCACAGGTTAATTTAGTGACTTCCAATGCAAGATGCAGCATAGGAGGGTGATGATCAGAATGATGTACTGGATGAGGATGAGGAATAAATAGAGGCTGAGGAGGACTACTTTGTACCAGCTCCATAGCTGGAGAAAAAAGAGCTTCTTTTTCCCTTGGTCACAGAACTAGAGGGGAGTGGGAGAGCCATAGGAGAGAGGTCCCCTACGGGGCCCAGCAGAGGAAGCTGTGTGTGTTCCCCAGCTTTGCCCCCTAAGGACCTAGGGAACAGGAGAGCCAAATGGGAGGGCTACATGCAGCTGGCCCAGCTGGAACTGGCTGCACAATCAGCAAGGGAAGAAGCAGAGAGTTCTAACCAAACAGGAGAAACAACTATTTCTGGAAAAAAAGAAGCTGTTGTGGTCTTATAAACTGAGTTTAAGAGAACTGAATCTAAAGCTGAAAGAAGCCTTAGAATCCAGCAGGAATCATGGCATCATTACCCCAGTATCCATTGGAGAGGTGAGGGTCTACATACCACCAGACCTAGTGCCTAATTACGTGGTGGAAAATTACACAACTAGGTGGTGTTCTGCCTATGAAGTAACCCTGAGGATATACAAGTTCCAAGAGGAGTACTGTGGGTGGCTTATGGAAACACATGCCCATAGTAGGGAGGGACACGCTTCTCACACTGAAGCTGGGTGATAAGACAAAGTATGGCCCCATGAAAGCCCAATTGGTTGCCAAAGTTTGGCTTACCACTGAGAGGTACTGTCAGAGGTTCAGGAACAGTCACAAACTCTCAAGTCAGTCCTTGGTTGATTTTGTGGACTGCTTGTCAAAGGCATTGTATGATTGGGGGAAGAGTAGTGAGGTAAACACTTTTAAAGGGCTTTAGAATTTAGTTGCTAGAGAGCATGTGCTCCTACACTGTTTTCAATTGGTACCTCAACACCTGGTTGACTGAAAGCTTACAGCCCCAGGGAGCTTGCAAAGGAGGTAGACGTCTGAGTGAGTACCAGAGTGTATGAAATGGTACCTGGGAGTCATCCCAAGGAGGGTGGTTTAGGTTCCCCCCAACAGAGTGCATAGGTATATAGTGACCCAGATAGGTCTCTGCATAGTGTGCAGAGGAAAGGGCTCCCAATCCCCTCCTAAGATTAGGGGGAGGTTCTGGTGGGCAGATGCCCATGGTGCCCCATTCCAAAACCAAGTGGTTTGATTGAGTCCAGTGGGATACAAGCAAGGGGACCTGATCTGCACCAATAACCCAACTCTGGTTGGGGTTCTACAAGAGAGGCCCACATGGGCTTAGGGGGAGGTAGCATTACCTAGCATTACCTAGTCTCCCTTAATTGGGAGATAGACTCATATAGTTGACTGGTGATCCCTGAAGGTGGGGGCCTCCCCTTCATCAGGTAAATATGAATGGGGTCCCAGTCAGTGTTCCGAGAGACATTAGGGCCAGCTGGACCTTGGTAGTGGGAACGTTGGTTTCCTCAAAGCACTATACTAGCCAGGTTTGTAGGATAATTCAGGCCCAATGGCAGGTCCTTGTCCCCCCCCCCATGGCCCTGCTATCCCTGGAGTGGGGTGTTAATTTGACCTAGAGGAGGGTCATAGTTAGTCCCTAAATCCCCAGATAATGCTTTTTTGGGAATGAATTGCCACTGGTGGTGGAAGAGCTAGGAAGAGAAGCTCGGAATTCTGGATGTACCACTCCCAAATGTAGGCAGCACAGACCCAGATGGAGGGGTGGGGGAGAAAGGACTCACCCCTCATCCATGCTCAGCCTCACAGTACAGATCCTGGGCTGAATGGCCAGTCTCTGGTTACCATCCCTGTACTGTTGGTAAGGAGAGTGGAAGAAGAGTGCCTAACACCTGGTTATCCCCTACTCTGAGAAATTCCCCTTATCGTTTGGGTTATGAAACATGTCGAATCCTTCCTAAATAAAATTTAAACATGTCATTTTGTTTTTAATAGTTGCAGAAGATAAAAAATAGACAATCTGATATCTCATTGACACATCTCTATTCACTTCCAATGGTTACCTTCCACTTAGTCGAGGACAAAACACATCATTTTTTTTTAAACAAATTTTATTGAAGTTTACAAGTCTATTCATTCAAGCATCCTGTAAATTCAATAGTAAGATACATCCAATCACTGAGAGAAATGGAACCAACATGTAAGATGCAAACATTTGAAACATTCTATGAAAGGAAGTGCCTCTCCTTCCCCCCTCTAGGTCAAAAAAGAAACGGATACTATAGAAATGAATTCCACATTGTATGTCATCGTTGCAGCATTCGCTCCTATCATTGTCAAAATTGACTCTAATCTAACTCCCCAGAACTACCCCCTCCTCTCCTTCTATCCCAGGCATGTCACTTCTAGTTCTTTATACAAATTGCAGTGTGTTGATGTTACGTTGGGCTTCTTTAAAGTACTAACTTTATCAGAGCAAAGGGTAATGCACAGCAAATGCAGATTCATAATACATACCATTTTCAGAATTCCCATAATCGGTCAGTCTCAGGGACAATCCGCCCGGCATCCCACTTCAGGGACCGATGCCCCAGGTTCTCCATCACTGTCAGGGGTCTTCTTGAGGAGCACTGGTAATGTTTCCCATGCCTTTACTGCATCTAGTGCCTTCTCGCTCACTGCCCTCTTTGCCAACTGCATCCTAACTGTTCCCTCACATTCTGCCCATTGAATGAGTTCTTTCTTCCAGCGATCTATGTTGGGGCCCCTCAGCTCTTTCCAATGCATTTAGCTAGCAGGAGACCCATGTCTATGAACTTACTAGCAATTTTATTTTTGGCCATGTGAGGCAACCAATGCAATATACACAGTCCTATGGCCGATTCCAATTCCCTGTTGGTGATTGTATTAAGGAATACCACCACTTCAGACCAATATACGTCCAATTGTGGCCACCGCTAGAACATGCGGCGAAAGCCGTCTCCCTCCCTGCAGCATCGCGGGCAAGTATCTGAGCCTGTATCAGAGTATTTAGTAAGTTTCATTGGGGTAAGGTAGGCTCTATGGAAAATATAAAAGTGCACTAATTGGAAACAGGCATTTCTGGTACTTTTCCATGCCCTCTCAACAATTTCGGCCCAAGCTTTGTCCGGAATCTCCACCCCATATCCTACCCCATTTTTGCCGCAGTATAGACAGCGGTAACAGCATCTCCTGTGTTAGCCGTCTATTCAGTCATGTAACCGCTTTGAAGGTTCCTGCCACTGTTACTAAATATTGGCATCCCAGTGACGTTTTTGGTTCAATAAGTCCCTCCTTCCAGTGCTGACGAATAGCCACAGTAGGTGCAGCGTGTAATAGAGAGTCCCCCCCACCCTAATAAATCATATCGCTCCTACAGATCGCTAAAGGCAGTCATAGATCCATCTTCATACAAATCCCTATGGTGGCAAGGCCATTCTCTTTCCACCGCCCAAGCCCCCCCCACCCCAAGTGACCTTTTGAAGCAACACCTTGCACATGGACAGTGGGATATCTGGCGCGTAGGGAGCATCAATCCTCGCCCTTTTCAAGCTCCTCTTCCAATACTGTCTTGCTGATCTGAGGTCCCCAGTGAGGTCACTGGTGCAAACAGGGAGGTCTAACACAACCCGAGAGAGCACCCCCAGATCTGGCGTGCCATCTCTCGGCTCAGTTCTGTGACTAGGGGTGAATGTTTTGCCATTGTGCAACATTCCGTCCATCATCTTGTGTGTTTTGCTGTTCACCCTATGTGGGAAGGGTATGCCCAGACGTGGGTCCCGTGCTTACTACGCCACTGGAGTCAAGCTATCCTGGCTGAAGACGGCTGATAGCCAGAAACCGGTCCTAGGATGCTTGATTCCGGTCCAGGGAAGACATGACTTGGCAGTTCGGGCTGTACTGTTCCAATGAGACACAGGGCAAAGACTATTTGCATATGGCCATGTCTGAACTGGGGTGGCTTGGTGAGCCAAATAACGATGGATTAAACCCAGATCTGTGACTGGGGGTGATGTTTTGCCATTGTGCAACATTCCGTCGATCATCTTGTGTGTTTTGCCAGTCATAGATCCATCTTCATACAAATTCCTATGGTGGCCAGGCCATTCTCTTTGCACCGCCCCAGCCCCCCCCCCCCCCAAGTGACCCTTTGAAGCAACACTTTGCATATGGACAGTTGGATATCTGGCGCATAGGGAGCATCAATCCTCACCCTTTTCAAGCTCCTCTTCCAACACTGTCTTGCTGTTCTGAGGTCCCCGGGGTGTCACTGGTGCAAACAGGGAGGTCTAACAAAACCCGCCAGAGCACCCCCAGATCTGGCGTGCAATCTCTCGGCTCAGTTCTGTGACTGGGGGTGAATGTTTTGCCATTGTGCAACATTCCGTCCATCATCTTGTGTGTTTTGCTGTTCACCCTATGTGGGAAGGGTATGCCCAGACGTGGGTCCCGTGCTTACTACGCCACTGGAGTCAAGCTATCCTGGCTGAAGACGGCTGATAGCCAGAAACCGGTCCTAGGATGCTTGATTCCGGTCCAGGGAAGACATGACTTGGCAGTTCGGGCTGTACTGTTCCAATGAGACACAGGGCAAAGACTATTTGCATATGGCCATGTCTGAACTGGGGTGGCTTGGTGAGCCAAATAACGATGGATTAAACCCAGATCTGTGACTGGGGGTGATGTTTTGCCATTGTGCAACATTCCGTCGATCATCTTGTGTGTTTTGCCAGTCATAGATCCATCTTCATACAAATCCCTATGGTGGCCAGGCCATTCTCTTTGCACCGCCCCAGCCCCCCCCCCCCAAGTGACCCTTTGAAGCAACACTTTGCATATGGACAGTTGGATATCTGGCGCATAGGGAGCATCAATCCTCACCCTTTTCAAGCTCCTCTTCCAACACTGTTTTGCTGTTCTGAGGTCCCCGGGGTGTCACTGGTGCAAACAGGGAGGTCTAACAAAACCCGCGAGAGCACCCCCAGATCTGGCGTGCCATCTCTCGGCTCCCCCATCCCTCGTATCCTTGATGCTATGTTTTGCATCAGCCATTGTAATTGAGTTGTGAGGTAATAAGTTTCAAAATCAGGCACCGCCCATCCCCCTTCTGCTCAAGGTCGCATCAGAACTGCCAATGCTGGGAAACGATCGTGCAGTGCACTACCCCGGTCTTCTGTTTTAAGTAACAACAAGTAGTCAATTTCCTTTGGTGAGAAAATGTTCTTTGTTCAAATATTTCAAAATAGTACAAAGAGTCTCAGCCAATGAGTTTCAATCAGCAGAGTGAACTTTGTCAGGGCTGAAAAAAGGTTCAACATAGACACAGGACAATCAGTGCAGATGTGTGCATCTAGAGCATAATGTAAAGTGACACAATATGCTCTAGATGCGCACATCTGCACTGATTGTCCTGTGTCCTGTGTCCATTCAGTCGTCTATTATAGTGGTGTCCTTTTGAATTATGTTTTATATGTTTTCAGTTGCCTAGTTTGTCCTGTGTCCAATCGGTCATCCATTACAGTAGTGTCTTTTTGTATTATGTTTTACATGTATTCATTTGCCAAGTTTGTTTTGTGTCCACCTAGTCATTTGTGTATATTTATATTATCTATGTTACACCTCTTTTCAGCCCTGACAAAATTCACTCTGCTGAACGAAATGTGTTGGCTGAGACTCTTTGCACTATTTCGGAATATTCGAATAAAGAACATTTTCTCACCAAAGGAAATTGACTACTTGTTGTTACTTAAAACAGAAGACCGGGGTAGTGCACCGCTCCATCTTTTCCCAGATTCCTGTTCACCTGCTTGGCAGTTTGCATCTCCCAACAGCAGGTGTAGGAGCAGTTAGTGCACACCAATTGTGACCACATCGTCAACGATATATAACGGGAACACAGCAAAGAGGTGCAGCCATTGGAGTCCGCCGTTGATCGCTGCCTTCTTCAGAACTGCCAATGCTACTCGCCGTCTGCGGGTACCCCATAAAAAACAAGTGATCATCTTAGTGACAGCACACCCTAGTTGATCATTTTGATGTACCAATATATTGAGTCATCTGTGGGACCTCCCATACATGTCCCATTAGTACCCAATAATGAGATTGTCAGGATATCAAGGAATAATCATTCTGTGATAGTTGTTTGATTGTCATGTTCCTCAATATGTATGAGCATATCTGCTGATGTCTGTGGCTGGCTATGATTGGGAGCCCTCTCCTGCCAAAAATGGGGTCTACCCACAGTAGTGCCCCTGTATTTAGATGCTACACATTACTATGTACCTCATTGATTCACTCAATGCTACATCATTTCTGAATGTTTGTCCCACTGTATCTCTTCTGTTCCCTGGTGAAGGATTGGAATTTTTATTGTGTTGTGTTTTGGGCTTTTTTGTTAATAGTGTTTACACTTCTACAATTGTTTTTATCAAGTCTGTCTGCTCTGTGCCATAGGTACCAGGGACTGATCTAAGTTTAAATTACTAACATCTTTACTTGACCTAACAGGAATAGTGGCATTATAACTTGTGGTGGATGTTGGACCTAGCCGTCTCTGCAGGGTCACTCCCAATCATTTTCCCTTTACCCCTCCTGTTTCTGGACCCATGTTTGCTGTCTTTTAGTACTCTGTGTACTTAAACCACTGCTAGCCAGTGCAAAAGGGCTTGTGCTTTCTGTTTTAAAAATGACATAATTAGGCTAAACCCAATTGACACATTTACAGCGATCCCTAGTAAAGTGGTATTACATGTAACCATGGCCTCTAAATTAAATGCTACTTATTTTGCCTCCCACTTAAGTAAATCTGTAAACATGTCTAAGTCCTGCCATTGCAGCCTATGTGTGCAGTTTCAAATTGCCATTTCAACCTGGTAAAATAAACCATTTGCAATACTTAAACCCTACTTTGTTATTGCATATAGATCATTTCAAGTGTAGGACCTAAGTAGCCCCATGGTGCCTTGCATTTGCAAAGTTGGACAAGTACTTTTAAGTTTTACATGGGCTCACAGCGAACAACTCTCAGATTAACTGTTTCACTATTGCAAGGCCTATCTCTCCTATAGGATAACATTGGGTTACTTTTTTATATGTAATGTGTGTTAACTTTTGTTTGGGAGCAAGTAGGAATATCATGATTGGTGCCTAAAGAATTGTAATTTGAAAACCTCTTTAAAGGTAGAGTCAGATCTTCAGTTCCAATTTTGAACATGCAACTTTTAGAAAGTAGGTAATTTGTTGCCCTAACCATTTTGTACCTGCAGCCTGTGTCCTGGGTCACAAGACTAGATGTCATTAGCAGTTAGCTTTGTGTATTCCTCCTAGATAGTATCATAATTCCGGAGCTTGGTGTTGACAGACTGGGTCATCATAACTTGATGCAGAACTGTCAACTACCACACTTTTTCTTTTAAAATATCTCTTTATTAAAACATCAAACACAGTTACAGTCAGCATAAATAACATTGTTCAAATTGTAATACCACCTTATGCCTCCCCTGCCCCAACTGCCCTTGCACACGTCATAGTTATTCAACAGGGTGCCTCGTTCTCAGTATGGATCCTCCTCACGTTGATGATGTTACACACAGGGTTGGGTAATCTTTATCCTAAGAGGAAAATCCCAAAACAAGAAAAATAAGGTGGGTATGCTGCTCAAATCTGTAAGACAAATCTTCACAGTCATCAGTGAAGAGAAGCAGGAACACTAAGTGGACAAGGAACCACTCATCTTTCTCTCTAGTGGCCTTTGAGACAAGTGAAAGAATAGAGATCCTTAAGTAGGAGCCAAACACACTGAAGTACAAAATTACCTCGCAGATTCTCAATAAACCAGCTCATGAAGCCCTAAGGGAACATATGACTATAACTATTGTGAAAATGCTTCCTTCCTTATGCCCTAAGGGAACATTAAACAGTAATATGAAAAGCTCTAGAGGCTCACAGACTGTTGTACTGTGAAGCCTAATTAAAATACTGGACATAAACCTCAGCATCACCTATGAAGGAACAAGGAGAGCCAGGAAACATCACTTGTGTATTAACCAAGAGCAATGGTGAACAACAAGGAAATATAAATGCTTTAGACGCATGAAGCTAGACATTATCTCAGCACAACCTGACAAAGTACGAAAGCATCCAACACATAAAAGAGGCGATTTTGTGTGTTTTAGTGACAGCATTTTAGGTAGGCTCTAAAAAGCCTGCATTTGTTTGAAAAGCTAGCTCAGGAACTGATTTTCCTCCTTTATGACCTGGTTAGGTTAGGCAGTAATACCTCAGAACCTAACTCTGTCAGGTGTTGTGTTCGCTAGAGGTCTGCCTTATGTCTATTTTGTTCAATTTATACACTGAACTGCTGATAATGTTGTTGAAGGAAGCAGGGCTTTCTATAAGCTAAAATAAGGAAAATGCACAAATGTTTTTGAAAATGCCCTCTTTCCTCAGCAGAGCATACTAAATGCTTCTTCTATTATCTCCATAAACGGATGTCCTTAACATTTGCCAGACTCAGGGCCTGATTCACAAAGTTTATACTTCACGTCTAAAGATAGACTTCAGGGGACGCATTACAATAATTGCCTAGAGTGTGCAATGGGCGTTTGCACCCGCTTTGCATGTCCCTGGGGCACTTTGGTATTACAGAAGGGGGCACAGACACATTTGTGTCCCCTTCAGTAATACCTATAGTGCTGGTGCACGTAAAGGTCCAGCACTATCTTCAGGGGACGTTCTCTCATTTGCATAGGGATGTGCAACTGAGGGAATTCCTTTGTGTTAGAACTGGCTATTTTTGGTTGGCTATGGCTTATGCCAAAGCCAGGCAGAAACCACCATTCTAGTCAGGGCAAGGGAGTCACACGCCAAGATAACCCCTGCGCACCCCCTTGGTAGCTTGGCACGAGCAGACAGGCTTATCCCGGAGGCAATGTGTAAAGCATTTGCGCATGCACACAACAGCAACAACATCCTAGGCACACCACAAAAGGAACTCCACACAAGGTTATATAAAAATAACTTTTGTATTGTCAAAACACATCAGATAGTAATTACACAATATACATTGTGCCAACTGGCACGGGCAAAATATACAAGGGATTATTTACACCAGGACAGGGCCACGTGGGCCACTGTCAGAATCAGCACTTAATAGAAATAGCACTTCTAGAACATAGAATAAGTGTATCACAAAATAACAATTCTAGACCACAACCAATAACCACTGGTAACAGGTAGGTACACACTACTCAATACTAATAACCATAGGCCTAGATCACGCATGGACACATTACCTCTCTAGTATAAACTATACTAGGCAAAACACAACCACCTAAGAATAAAATACATTTAGGGGTATAGGTCAGAAGCATTACACATGATGCATAAAAATATTCAGAGGTGTAGGTAAGACACATAATGCATAAAACACATTCAGCCGTGTCACAGGCATAATGGCATAGCACATTACGCATAACTACATTTAGGCCTAACCAGTAAAACTACAGTAGGCAATCTCTCACTAGTCTAAACACATTAGACTCTGCCTCCTAAGAATAGATCACATTTAGGGGCGTAACTCACAGTGAAGTAAACTCTCAGTAATATAAACCTACATAGGTAAAATAACCTCATAATCATAGTACCATCACATTGCGCAAAAATCACATTAGGCAATTACCATTCTAAACATAGTAAAATCACATTGCTCAGAAATCACATATCAGCCCCCTGGGCAACTGGCCTTCTCATGAAGGGCTCAAATGCCCTGTGTCCAAAATGTCAGGGCGCGCTGCCATCGCAGTACCAGTCAGGGGTGCGCCACCGGCGCAAACCTTAACGTTGCAGCTGCCCACTACTTTCTAGGCAGCTGGGAATAGTAACAGGGCCTAAACGTTGCAGCTGGCACTAAGTGCTGCGCATATGTAGAAGGCCTGGCACCACTGTGCCACCTCTGTCCCTCCCAAGGACTCTCTCTCTCACATTGCGCCTAAACGGTGCAGCTGCCCACTAATTGCTGGGCAGCTGGAGTCAAAACTGCGACAGGGGCTCTCACTGGCCCTAGGACAAAACTGCACCAAATGCTGGAGCCACACAGGCTCTGACACAAAACATGCCCATCGTTGGAGCCCACTAGGCTCTGCACACACTACATGGGCTCTCTGGAGCACTCTGGCTCCTCAACAACATAATGCCCCCAAGTCCCTCGTGGGGACTCTAAAATCACTGTGTGCATTGGAGCACCCTGGCTCCTCTCAAAATAAGGGGTGCGGGAGCCAAATCAGCTCCTTAGTCAAACATGCCCCCCATCGTTTGAGTCCCCTCTCTGGGGACTCGGATTCTTCCAAAATGCCCCCGGAGCCCCTCGGGGCTCGAATAACAACTTGCCCCTTCTTTGGAGCGCACTGGCTCCCAACACAAGACAGGACCCCATGGTGGAACCACTTGGGGCTCCTGATATCAGTGAGGCCTTTTGGGGAGCAGCCCGCTGCACAGACAGGGCCGCTCCTAGCACGGTCGGTTACGGTGCCTCACTCACCGGCTGCTCTGGCGGGGCTCCTCGTCGTGCGGTGGGGCAGCAGCTCCACACTGCCTCCTCTTCTCTCGGCGCATCGGTCCAGACTTCACCGGACACCGCAGGGCTCCCTCAGCACGGGGGAGCCCCGCAACAGGCTGCAACACTCCTCCTCTGGTCGCGGCGGGGGGCAGCCAGCATCTCCGGTCTCCCTCTCCCTACGGGAGACCGGCAACCATGGCACGGCTTCCCCCAGACAGGGGGAAGCGGAAGTGAGTCCATCCCGGCCCCGCCCACAGTCAGGCGGGCGCGGGCCGGACTTCTGTTTTTGCCTCGGCTGCGGACGCACTCTCTTTGCGGGGCTGCACCGAGGGGTGGGCACCCGTTACGGCACCTCTCAAAAGGGGTGGCACCCTCTATTTAAAAATATAAAATAGCGGCCATAAAGCAGCGAGGTGGGCTCATGCAACTACCCCCAAGGCAATCTCTGGGGAATCCCCACGAGGGGGACTCCTTTGTAAAGGGGCTGCAGCATCGCGCTGCACAGCCCACGCTCCTCTCCCTTCTCTAGGGGAATGAACCGAAAGCACGCTCTGCCAATAATAAGGCCCAGAGAGGCTGCTGAAGGTCCTGGCAGTATTGGTAGCCATAAAAAAGGGTCCCAGCAGCCCTGTGGGAAATAAAGATGGAGCAAGCAGCTCCCAAGAAAAAGGAAAGTCCTCCAGCCTCCAAGTCCATCAGGTATCCAGGGGCTGGGCAGGGCCCAGGGAGACAAGCCTTCCCCTGGGCCCAAGCAGCAGCACGCCCCTGGCAGGATTCAAGTAGCAAGACAAGAACATTTTCAGAGTGTCACAGCACCCTTTTTATACACAGAATCCTTTGTCTAGCAGGGTGCAGGCAATGTGAGAACCAGCTACAACTGGTTATGGGGAACTCCTTTCACTGGCCAGGCTAGGAACATCAGACGCACCACAGGGGGTGGAGCCAGCATTGTGTGGGGAAAGCCCAGCCCTATTCAGGTCCCAGGTGCACCCCTCCCCTCACATCAGCATGCTAATCTCTCCACTTACCACCGGGCAGACCCATCCAGACTCTTGGAGCCAGGCTCACCAGCCAGCTCCAGCCAATCACATGCCAGCACACTCACAGCAAATTAAATCGGAATGCAAAAAACTTGAACGGAGCTGAAGGAAGAATCCATGCGCACAGGGCAAGAGTAGCTATAGCTTAGCGCATAAAAGATATCAATGCGCATTGCGAAAGCCAAACACTATCAGGCACGCATAGAGGAAGCTGAGAGCTCGTCGAGAGAGCTCTTCAAAATTTTTAAGGAAATATCCCTGGTATCCAGTTCTAATGCCCCGAAAGTAGACTCGGTTGCAGAATTCAACAGGGTAGCTGACTTCTTTTCGGGGAAGGTTAAGAACATTTATGCCTCTTTTTCTAAACAACCTGTGAGTGGCACAGAATTCAGGGCTGCTAGGACACCTATGGGTCTGTGCACTAAACTACAACTGTTTACGGTTCCCCCTACTGAGAGCTTAAACAGGATCTGCCGCAGCGTCAGGTCCGGATCTCCCATTGATCCTGCTCCTCCTAGAGTGGTGTTGGGTGGGCTGTCAGTGCTGGAACCTTACATCAGGCATGTACTGCAGACGTCTTTCTCCACTCAACAGATCCCGGAGCACTGGAAGAAGGTGGTTGTGTTGCCTATTAGGAAAAAGCCCAACGTCGGTCTTGACGTGTTGGAGAACCTTAGGCCCATCTCGCTGCTTCCCTATCTGGCCAAAGTCGCAGAAAAGGTGGTGAACTCTCAATTAGTTGAACACCTTGAGAGAGCTAATATACTTCACCCCTCCCAATCAGGCTTTCGAGCGGGCTTCCCGACGGAGACGGCCCTTCTGCGTGCAACTGAGACCCTTAGAGCTGGAGCGGATGCAGGGCATGCTATGGCCTTGATAATGCTCGACCTCAGCGCAGCGTTTGACACTGTAGCCCATTCCATCTTGCTACAGTGTCTAAACGAAGCTGGGGTCGTAGGAGCCGCCCTGAACTGGCTGCAGTCGTTCCTGACGGGGCGCTGCTTTCAAGTTCAACAGGGGTCCTGCCGTTCCTCCGAGGTGCCACTAGACCAGGGAGTGCCACAGGGCTCAGCTCTGAGCCCTACACTTTTCAATCTTTACATGGCCTCCCTGGCCAAGGTTGTCCAAGCATTTGGGGTGGAGTTGGTGTCTTACGCCGACGACACTCAACTGCTTATCTCGCTGTCTCAAAACCCCACAGGAGCATCCTCCAATTTCAAGGCCTGCATGCAGGCCTTGGCTGACTGGATGGATGCCCACTGTTTAAAGCTCAATGGCTCTAAAACCAAGGTTTTGGTGGTGGGTGGTAAGAGCAGTAGCTGGTCAGCCGATTGGTGGCCATCCTGTCTGGGCGCCACTCCTGTACCATGTGAGGAAGCAAAAAACCTAGGAGTGTGGGTTAATCCCACACTGTCCTATGAGGGTCATATTAGACGCCTTGTGGGGAAGTGCTTTGGGGTCCTGAAGGTTCTTAATAAGACTCTGGATCTGCTACCCTTGACTGCCAGAAGGACGATGACGCAGGCTTTGGTCGCCTCTCGGTTGGACTATGGGAACGTTTTGTTCCTTGGTACCACCGAGAGGAGTATGGGCCGCCTGCAGGTCATCCAGAACGCGGCTGCTCGCCTGGTGCTGAGGAGGCCGAGGAGAGCCAATTCACAGAAGGCGCTTGATGCTCTCCACTGGCTCCCCATATAGAACCGTGTTCTGTTTAAATGCTTGCTTATGTTCCACCGGATTGTCTGGTTGAGGGCTCCCGCCTATCTTCGGGACCTAGTCTGCAGATACGAGCCGCCCAGGGCCTTGCGCTCGGGAGGTACGGGGCTGCTGACGGTTCCGCGGATAAAGAGATCCAGAATGGGAGGGCGGTCGTTTACATTACGGGCCGCCCAAAACTGGAACAAACTCCCGCTTGCTCTAAGGCTGGAGAGCAGAGAGGCAATATTTCGGTCTTTGCTGAAGACTCACTTGTACACACTGTGAGGCTCTGGTGAGGGGGTTTCCAAGTGAGGTTTTTTTGTCTGCCACTTCTCCATTAGCGCGGGGACACGCCGTGATGGCGTTACTGAGCGCGCTACAAAACCCTTTATTATTATTATTATTATTATTACTACACACGCACACCCATGTCTAGAAGTGGCACTTCCACACTAGACACATTCATGCCGCATACATCATTGCGCAGCATTCAATCTCACGAGTTCGCACATACCAAACTCGACCCTGCACTCCCCACACATCAGGAACTACCATGGTCACATATATTCCCCATGCATTCCTATGGGAGGACAGGACACTCTCCCCACACACAGAGAGGGCACGCACTTTACACTGAACCACAGTGAAAAAGTGCGCAGAGACCTAAAATCACCAATACCAGGTTACAGAAATAGCTAGGAAAAAGCAAAATGTTTTGGGGTGAACCTGCCAAAAAGGGCCAGGTCCAACACTTTGTCTCTGCACCTGCACTATATTACAGACGCCGGCACAGAGGCAAAGAAGCTCTCATGGGGTGCACTCACAGAGCAGCCCTCTGGAGGGAAGAAAGGGGGTCACAGCGTGAGTTCACAGATGCCTTGAGGGTAGTGCACACATCGTAATAGGGCACATTGTCATTGTTTGTGCCGGGCACACTTTTTAAAAGGTGCCACTTTTTAAAAGGTGCACCCAGCACAAACAATGACAATGCGTAATACGACCCGAAATCTAAAATTAGGGGCATATTTACAATGCCCCTGCAGGACTTGTACACTGCAGGAACGTCACTTTTGTGATGCTCCGGAAGTGGAGTGAGCCAGTCCATATTTACAAGGCCATACAAAGTCACTGTGCAATGCTTTTCATGTCCTTGTAGATATGGAGTAAGGCAATGCCTTACTGTGCGTAGAAGGAGTTTTCCATGGGTATTGCTGTGGGTATTTCCACTCAGCACCCATGTTTTTTTACACCGCCCTAGATTTGCAACATAGCGTAAATCTGGGGCAGGCAAAAATTAATGCCTTCCCAAAGCAGGCGTAATTCTTTCCTCTTTCCATGTGTCCTGCATTCTGGAACACACATAGGATGAGGAAAACATCTTGTTTGATGGTTTTTGTGCAGGAAAGTGTACCTCCCTGCACAAAAACAATTGTGCACAACAACACAGGCAGCCATGCACCATGGCAGCTGCAAATACACGAGAAACCTAGACAACCTAAGATGTAAAATTTGAAAAACAGGTTTCAAATGCTGCAAAACAATCATTCTCTACAGTAGCCAACTCCTGTTGGAACTTATCCAGTCGACTGAGATGTTGGGGGAGTTTTCTTCAGTTCTGCAAAAAGTTGAAAATTCAATTGTGTTTTTGTGTTTTTGTTTTTTTTAATATTGAATTTATCATGAATATCAAACATACTTTGGCGCAATGAAGTCCAATATTCTTAGAACTTGGTCACATATATTTTAACAATGAAAATTGGAGAGCTCCAGTCTCGTCTCTGAATAGCAACTGTTTACCTAAAAGGAGTTTAACTTACATTGACGATATCACGTCAGGATTTTGCATGAAATAATGTAAAATATTTGCTACATCTGAGAACAATAACCAACAACCAACATACTACACCTTGACACTCAAAGAGTATAGTAGGTTAATAGCTTAATAAACATCATATAAATATGGGGTCCCACCTCCTCCGTCTTGCTTACAATGTTGAATCATCTCTACCAGAGTCAGGCCCTTCTCCGCTTAATATAAATCCACCAGGGTAGCTGTGCCACTTTGGAACCATTTGCAAAACCCTCGGTCTTTGAAAATGTAATGAATTGCACCTAGCTAGTTTTTGCATCAATCTAAGGGGTTTATTTATAGGAGCCCAGCATCACTTTTGCACCATGAAAGTGCTGGATGTGTGAAGCAGGGCTCTCATAATGATATGGCTTTGAGTAACCTCATAAATCATCGCTGTGTCGCCTTACTCTGTGCCCAGGAAGTGCTCTATGGGTATTTGAGTGGGTTTTCCCTCGCAACACCCATGGAATTTGATGCTGCCCCAGATTTATATAGTGATGTAAACCTGGGGAAATGTCATATCCGTAGGCCTCCCGAGGTGAGGCGCAACAAGGAGAAATATTTTTACTTTGCCTTATTTTTCTGCAATCTGCAACACACATAGAAAGAGGAAAACGCCTCGTGGTATTTTTTTTGAGCGAGAAAGTGCCTCTTCCGGCACAAAAACAATCCTACCTGCAACAGAGTCACACTTGCACCATGGTGAAAGTGTGCCTATATTGGCGCTCGGCTGCCAAAACAGCACCAGAGCAGGCAGAAAGAACATGAATGCACAGTATTGATTAAATATGCTGCATTCCTGCCCTTTTACTTTGGCGTGGGTAGCACAACAAGATGCCTTGCTGCGCTGCCCTATGCCCAAATACCAAAAATTAGGCCCTAATTCCCTAACTCCACTTTCTCTTCGCCCCACCTACTCTAATCTCCTCTCCCACCTCACGCTGACCCAGAGCATCGTTCCCTAGTACCTCACCCTCTTTCCTCCTTCTCTTTCTTATATATGCTCCTAATCACCTCCTCCTCTAGGTTCTGCAAAAATATTTTAATTTCTTCATGTTTATGTCTATCCTGACCCACCAGTGCAGTAGTATTTAGACACGTGTTTATCCAAACCTGCTATGAAGCTGATGCTTCCAATGTTCTATTTCTTGCTTGTTCATTTCATTCTATATTAGAAGGTCCCTATAAGGGTTGCACCACAACTTTCATGTTGTTGAAATGTACTGTCCACTGACATCTTTTATTACAGTAGGCTTCTTAAACATGCAAAATAAATTTGCTTGTTGCACGATGGCCCTTGCAGCACTATATGCCACTCTAACCAAGACTTTTTCTTCTTCAGCTATACTGGATTACTGACCAGTTTTTTCCCCTGAGCCGCCACTATAAGAAGGGAATTGCAGGTCTCCGAGGCTGCCACGAGATTGCAGTTAAAGGCCCAACATATTGAGCGGGAAAGGGAGCACCCGAACAGCAATGCACAATTATGCCTGCGGGTCTGTAAATCCTTGCATCTGTGCTGCCTCTTCTGATATGTTCCTTCCAAAATAACCTGTAAAATCATATTAGGTTTGCTCCTCTGTAGCTTGATGTTCTGCTCGTATCTAGTTTGTTATTCGTTTTTGGAATAAATTGTTGAATATATCATACAGAAGAGATGACGCTTTTGATTCACGCTGAGCTTGACAGCCATTACCTACACGCCAGTGTAGACTACTATGTTCTGCAAGCATCGTATCCAACTGTTTTTCTTTTGGTTACAGCATATCAAATGTCCTGTGAAGTTGATTTGCACACCTTAATAACAGATATAGAATCGGCAATTACGCGGTCTCCCACAGCTTTCCTGTGTCTATTATTATTCCAAGCCTTGATATCTGGATTTCACCTATTTGCTTCCAATTGTGAATTCGAATAATTTCGCATGCATTTTCATTGCCTTTTCTTTTATAGATGATGGTTAACACAAAGTGTATCTTCTAAGGTCACTGTACAAAGATGCCTCCGCTATTATACATGCCACTATGGCTTCTTACACACGAGATGGAGGAAAGATCCTAATAAGGCCTCTTTTTACTTTGTAAAAAAAAAAAAATCTCAGATGAGAAATTTTAATTTTGATATGATAATGTCCCTGCTCTATTTGTGCATTGCGTTGTTACCTTTACAGGTCTTTGTCTGCTTGGCGGATCATCGTGTGATGGGGCTGACAACCACCCATGTGACTACGTGGTCATTATAATATTCCATTGCAGTTACCCAGTGTCTTATCTCAGTAACTGAAAGCATAATAATGGTTGCGATTACAGCTTGCTGAACGCTTACTGCCTGAATCACAAAGATAACTTACAATTTTGAGCATGTTTACACTTTTGAGTAAGTTTACTACTTTTCGGTATTTACAAACTGCACTTTTGTAGTAACCTGCACTTTTGAAGCAAGTCCAGCACTATGCATGGCCAACCACTGGCCCTGCAATACCCTCACAAAGAAAATAATGGAGGAAGGGACCTAAAATTAAAGTGTAGATCACAGCCAAAATGTCAAGTGAATTCCAAAAAGTAATATCCTCATTTAAAAATGTCTGTAAGTACAAAAATAGAGTTTGAGAATAGCACTTTGTACTAGTACTACTGTAGTATAACAAACACTACTACAAAGAGAAGTTTGTAAATCAGGCCACTAGAAACTAAAACCATTTCTTAAATTATTATTATTATTATTATTATAGAGGCTTTTGTAGCGCGCTCTGTTACTAAAAAGATAGTATCCTGGCGCGAGAGACTTATGGTAACATTTTTCATTACTCTGTAATAGCAGATGTGCAGCTACCCTGTAGCAGCCTCAAAGAGGGCTTGGTTTGTAAAACTTTTACACGTATAGGGCCCTCATTATGAATTGGGAGGAACAGAATAAAGTCATGGAATTCTGATTCACTTGATTCCAAAGAGGTCGATTTTTCCACACTCCCTGATTCCAAGTGGTTCTGTTTCTCCTAGATTGGAACTTCTGATTCACTGGAAATAATTCACAAGAAAATGTGCCTCGTCGGCTTTCCCTTAACATGCTTTGTGAACAACAACCTTTCTTTTACGCTTTCCAAAGACTAAGGGGCTTATTACGATGTTGGGCGGATGGAACCGCCCGACCTTAGATCAGCGGTTTTGACTGCAGTATTTGGATGCGACCGCCGGAAACATACATTTTTTTCTCAATAAGCCTGTGAGGTGTGCAGTAAGGCCAGCAGCACAAGCTTCTATTGAAAAAAATATGTTTTCAAACATCCCTGCACCGTGTGGCAGGCACAATGTGCTGCCTGACTCATGGTGCAGGGATGTTGAGGGATGCCCCTGAGGCCCCATTGCGGTGGGCAAAGGGGCTAGGGGCCCTGCAAGGCGCCCTCAAAATACATTTTCTGACAGCCTCCCCTTGTCAGAAAGACCAACATGGAAAGGCTGTCTCGATGGCGGAGCTTGGCCTTGCTCGGCCATCATAAGATGATTATGGTGTGTTTCGAGGCACTGCTTGAGCCATTTTGGAAGCCCTCCAACTGCACGCACTGTAATTCATCAGTCAGACTGCAGCATCGTAATCGGCCCCTAGGTGAATCGGTCCATGAAAAAAAAACTTGTACGAGCACAATTGCTGCTACCCAGGCAGAACAACAGCATAGCAGGTAGATCATCCACCTGAATAAATGTGCAGAAAGGAAAGGTATGGGACGCGTTCTGTGAAAAAGTGCACAACAAAACAAATTCTTACCTCAGGGTGTTCCAAAAGCATTTGCAGGATGTTTTTCATGCAAAAAGGTATACAGATTTCGACCTTCAAAAAAATTATTCGAAATAATTTTTGTGACTAGGCTCCCGATCACCTTCGTTTTATAATGGAAGAACGGGTAAAGGCATTTCTCCATCAGAAAAGTATTTATCCTGTGGAGATTTTTTTTTTCTTTCAAATCGCTCTTTGCGCAACAGGTGGATTTTCGAAGATAGATAATCTGCCTGGTATAAGGTAAGAGTTCCAAGGCCTACTTATGCAAATTTGTTGCATGCCTTGAGCAGCTGTGAAGGACAGAGGAGAGGGAAAATATATATCAAAAAGTGAGAAAAATGTCTTCAATTTTTACCCATGCTCAGATTTGAATAACTTAAAATGTCTATCCCAGTGTTTTCTAAAGGAAATTCCTTCCATGTCACATTACAAATAATTGTGTTCTGAAATGCTTAGTGACTATTGATTGATTTGCGACTAACGTGCATCAGACCAACACTTATATTATTTCCACCTTTTTTTTTAAATCAAACAAATGCTTTTACCAATTTATTTGTGTCTAAAAACGTCGAGCAAACCTATGAATGAGAGTGAATATTTATATCTACACCGGTTTACGTAAAATATTTAGGAAACTTTGGGGCAGATTTATGATAACTGGCGCATCCCCAGGGATGCGTCAGTTATTTTGCGCCGCTGCTCCGCCACCCATGGTGCGCCGCATTTACAATGCGGCGCACCATGGGGCAAAAACGGCACGGATGCGTGACGCATCTGTGCTGTAAAGGTGGCGCATTGACGCAGCTCCAGCAAGGCTCGGGGGTGCCCATTTTTACAATGCTGAGTCAAGACCTACGCCTGCTTCAAGCAGGCGCAGGGTTTTGATGCAGCATTGGCCTGAAAGTGACTGAGTGAAATCTTATAGATTTCACTCAGCCACTTTTGCGAGGCGCACCTGCCCCGGAACGCCCACCCTGCGCCGGAACGCCCACAAGTGGCGCAGGGCTTTACAACATGACGCATCTGCCTAGATGCGTCACGTTGTAAATGGGTCTTAGGGATGCAACAAGTTTACGCCGCAGTTGCGTGATGCAAACGTGGCGCATTCCCAACATAAATCTGCCCCTTTGTCTTTATTAAGAGCTTTTCACACAGGGGACTCTGTCAACCAAACTCTCGGCCTCCCCACTGTATTTGGAGTTGACCAAACCTCCATTTGTCTGCCTGACGAATATTGGGCCATCGGTTGAGGATGGACGTTCTGACACCAGTTTATCCAGTTCAGGACTGATAGGGAAAGCTGGTCAATCCTGAACTGGAACAATACAATTAGTCCTACATGCTGGGGGGAAAACCCTCACGGTGCAATTCTTTTTTTGAATTATTTTCAAGTTCTCACTTTGAGAGTTTGTTTTTGAAAAGCAAAAAACCCTGGGCAATGGTCATGGCACCCGGATGCCAACGCTTCAATACCTTCAGAGGAGTTGCTCTTGTGGTGGTGTCTCTGAAGGCCGAGAGATTTGTGAAAGACAGGTGGTGATTCCTAAGTGGGGGATGCTGTAATTCTTCCCGGAAAGAATACAGCAGCGCTTAATTTGAGCCGGTGGTTTCTGGTACTAGGCACCAACCGATAATTGTCAACACAGGCGCTTCTGAGAGTTTGCCACAAGGTGGCGCTGTCTGGAGAATTTAGAAAGGAGCACAACAGCAGTTAATTATAATATCAGTATATATTAAAAATGACTATTATCTGACACCCAAGCCTTTCTTATAGCTGTAGGGGCATGAAATAGTCCGAACTGTCACACTTGTAGGAGAGTGATAGTAGTTGTGTTGTTACTATCATCGGCAGCACAGCAGGGGCGATGTGTGGTGCATGCCGCATCTGCCTCCGGACAAAAGCCCTAGCAATTATATTTATATATATATATTTTTTTTTAACAAATGACGCACTGGAATATACACTGGCAAATAACAAGTTGTTATGTATCGTAAGATATTCTGTTCACCCATAAGTTTGTAATACTGATTTTGTAACTCACCTCGGAATTCTATTAACTTAAAAAGGTATTCCGGGCCTGATTCATAAAAGGCCTCCTTACTTGTGGCGAGGCCCCTCAGTCTGGGGGAGTCTCCGGCCTCATGGTGGAATCCCCGCAATGAGAATTCACACTGCGGAGATTCTTCTACCCGAGTGCATTCTTCTACCCCAGTGCAACTACGCACACTCCGCCACCAGTGCCACAGTCTTTTGTGAATCAGGTCCACCCCAGTTTGTATCACTGGGCGCACATATATCCACAATGTGTAGGAAGGTGTGCCTTCCTGCACATAAAGAATACTGAAATGCCATTTTATAATTTTCATTTGTGCTGCTTCATGCAGCACACATGAACGTTACAAACCGGCATTTTTTAAAAAGGTTTGTTTAATTTTGCTTTTTGCATGTGTGCTGCACAAGGCAATGTTTTTCTCCTCGTTTTGCCAACTTAAGACCCTGGTCTGAATTTTGGCGCTGCCTCCTATGTAAACCACCCTTGTACATAGGGGGCAGCATAAAATGCAATGGGGGTTGCGTTGGAACGCCCACCACAACACCCACTGCACACCCCCTTCACGCTAAACATAGCGTAAAGGGGTGTCTTATATACAAGGCAGCGTTAAGCCACGTTAAGTGGCTTAATGTTGCCTTTTACATAAGGCAAGGCCCCTATTGTCACGGGAACGTCACAAAAACTGACGTTCCTGTATCAATTGGGGATGGTAAATATGCCCCTGAATTCCTTTACGTGGACTGGAAAAGGGAGGCCAGCAAATTACACACTTCTGTTGAAATGGTGCTTTAACTGAGTCAGTGTACACAGATCCAAAGCTGTCATCTTCAAATTGGAAACATATCTCTGCAGCAGGAACATAAACCCACCGAGGATACTTACTGCAATGTGCATTGTTCTGTGCTGTCTTATCTGTTGATTGAAAATGTCCAGCTTCGTCTTCCAATATGTTTCATCCACCTACGGGTAAGCTTCTTCTCTACTTTAAGGTTATATTTTAGGGATATTTTTTGAAAGATTGTTGACTGAATCTAAATTTATTCCAGCTATTTATTATTTTTCAGTTTTATTTAAATGATATAAATGCAACTGCTGCGGAGTGTAGAAAAGTAGCAAGCAGCAGCATATGGTTGTGTATTGCTTACATGTCGAAGAATCAATTAGGAATCAACCTTGCTCTAAAATATAGGAATATTTTACACCTATCAGAACCTTTTACATAATAATGCCAAAATGCTATTTTTACTGTTATCTAAAAGTACCATATCAAGGTTTTCATACAATTCGGACAGAACTACTGCAGCTCAACTGTCATTCCTAGCATGATGTGCCTGTCAAGGCCTGGTTGCCCCCACGCTCCTACTGCTCCTACTTATTGCTGCCTTTTTCTGCCTTTCAGATCGAGTTCCTGTTCGGGCGACCCAGCGTCCGCTGAGCCGCCCGCCCGCACCAGCTTCTTCCCGCCACTGCCTCCCTGCGGCCCCGCCCCCGCCAGCCCATTCGCCGCCCCGCTCCCTCCAACCAGCTGATCCGCCCACCCGGCTCCCTATTTATGATGCCCTCGCGTACGCGCAGCGTTGACAAGCAGCGGGCGCACCGATTGTGCGCCGAAGGCGTGCCAAAGGCAAGCCCATCTGCGCCCGTCCGCGCCTGGACCGCGCCCAGCGCCAGGACCCCTGGTCCCCACCACCGACGCAAGACTACTCGCCAGACCTACGACGCCACTACCCTCCACGCACTCAATGCAGGCTGGAACCCTGCCTGCTACCGAGCCACCCCGAGGCGCACCAACGGACCCTTCGCCTGCCGATTCACCTGCTACCGGACCTGCACCGCCCCCGCAGAGTCCAACACCAACACCAACCACCTGAAGTGCATCCTGCTGAACACCCGATCCGTCCACAGGCACGCCGTGGAACTCTGGGACCTGCTCGATGCAACAGCTCCGGACGTCGCCTTCCTCACAGAAACCTGGATGAACGCCTCCTCAGCACCCGACATCGCCACAGCCATCCCGGACGGATACAAGATCACCCGGAAGGATCGCGTCAACCAGACAGGAGGAGGCATCGCCATCGTACACAAGAACACCATCCGCATCTCGACTAACTCCGACGACACCTTCACCACCGCCGAGCACCTGCACTTCCAGATACACACCGACCCCAAGACCACACTCAGAGGCACCCTACTCTACAGACCACCGGGACCACGTACACAGCTCAGCGAAGACATCGCAGACTTCATCAGCCCGCACGCCCTTCCCTCCGCCGACTACATCCTCCTAGGGGACCTCAACTTCCACCTGGAGAACAACAACGACAGACACACCACCGCCCTGCTGGACAACCTCGGACTCAAGCAACTGGTGAACACCCCCACCCACTACGCCGGCCACACGCTTGACCCCGTTTTCTCATCAAGCAAGCACGTCTCCTTCAGCCACGCCACCGGACTCCACTGGACCGACCACAGCTGCGTCCACTTCAGCTTCAGAAGAACTATGACCCACGACCACCCACCCACCACCGCCCACAACAGGTCCCCACCATAGTTGGAGCAAGATCACCGCCGAGCAGCTCACCGCCTCCCTCAGCCAGAACACCCCCACCAGCACAACGGACCCCGACGAAGCAGCCAGCAACCTCACCAAGTGGCTGACCGCCTGCGCCGATGACCTCGCACCACTAAAGAACCCTCCCAGCAGAACCGGCAGCAAGAAAACCCCCTGATTCACCGATGAACTCAAGGAACCTAAGAAGAACTGCCGCACCCTCGAGAAAGCCTGGGGGCTCAACCGGACCACAGACAACTAAACCGCCCTCAAGCACGCCACCCGCAAACACCATCAGCTGATCCGCGCCACCAAGAAGACGGCACTCAAAGAACGACTGGACAGCAACACACACGACAGCAAGGAACTCTTCAGCATCGTCAAAGAGTTCTTCAACCCCAGCGCCGGAATCAACGACATCACTCCCTCACAAGACCTCTGAGACTCACTCCGCAAGATCGTCGACATACACAGCAGCTTCGACGCACAGACCACGCACCCTACCACCGAACCAACGCCCGCCACCACCACCCTCTACAACTGGACCCCGATCAGCACTGAAGACACCACCCGCACGATGAACTCCATCCACTCAGGATCACCAACCGACCCGTGCCCACACCACGTCTTCAACAAATCCGAAGCCATCATCGCACCCCATCTCCGAGACATCATCAACTCCTCCTTCCACACCGCCACCTTCCGGGAGTGCTGGAATCATGCCGAGCTGACCGCCCTCCTGAAGAAACCTACGGCGGACCCCACCGACCTCAAGAACTACTGTCCCATCTCGCTCCTTCCTTTTCCGGCCAAAGTCATCGAGAAGACCGTCAACAAACAGCTTGCCGCCTTCCTCGAGACGAACGGATCCCTCGACCCCTCGCAGTCTGGATTTCGAGCCAACCACAGCACCGAGACCGCCCTGATCGCAGCCACCGACGACATCAGAACCCTGATCGACAACGGGGAAACAGCGGCCCTCATCCTCCTGGACCTCTCCGCAGCGTTCGACACTGTCTGCCACCGCACCCTAGTGAAGCGCCTCAGCAACATCAGAATCCGAGAGAAAGCGCTGGACTGGATCATCTCGTTCCTCACCGGAAGAACCCAGAGAGTCCGCCTCCCTCCGTTCAGATCCGAGGCCACCGATTTCATCTACGGCGTACCACAAGGATCTTCTCTCAGCCCGACCCTCTTCAACGTCTACATGAGCCCCCTCGCAGCCATCGCACGCCAACACAACCTCAACATCATCTCCTACACCGACGACACTCAGCTCATCCTCTCACTCACCAACGACCCCACCACCGCCAGAGCCAACCTACACGAGGGGATGAAAGGCGTCACCGACTGGATGAAGAACAGCCGCCTGAGACTGAACTCAGACAAGACGGAAGTCCTCATCCTGGGATCATCACCCTCCGCCTGGGACAACTCCTGGTGGCCCCCGGCCCTGGGCACCGCTCCCAAACCAACGGACCACGCACGCAACCTAGGCTTCATCCTGGACTCCTCGCTGTCAATGACCAGACAAGTCAATGCCGTTTCATCCTCGTGCTTCAACACCCTGCGCATGCTCCGCAAGATCTTCAGATGGATTCCCACCAAAACCAGGAAGACCGTCACCCAGGCACTCGTCACCAGCCGACTAGACTACGGGAACACCCTCTACACCGGAACCACAGCAAAACTCCCCAAAAAACTCCAACGCATCCAGAACGCCTCCGCACGACTCATCCTGGACATCCCCCGACACAGCCACATCACCGGACACCTAAGAGTCCTGCACTGGCTCCCCGTCAGCAAGAGAATCACGTTCAGACTCCTCACCCATGCACACAAGGCTCTCCACGACCTGGGCCACAAGTACCTCAACGACTGCATGACCTTCTAAATGCCCACCCGCCAGCTATGATCGACCAACCATGCACTCGCCACTGTACCACGCATCCGCAGAGCCACCACCAGAGGAAGATTCTCTCCTACCTGGCAGCCAAGACTTGGAACTCCCTCCCCACCCACCTTCGACGAACCCAAGACCATCTCTCCTTCAGGAAGCAGCTCAAGACCTGGCTGTTCGAGCAGTAACACACCCCACCCCCAGCGCCTTGAGACCCTCCCGGGTGAGTAGCGCGCTCTACAAATGCCGAGATTGATTGATTGATGTGGAGTTGGTTCAAACACCTTTTCAATACCCAACACTCCATATGGCAGAAGTAAATCCTAGGGTATCAAATACCCAGGGATCTTATTGCAACTATCATCGACGTCCACATTCGGACTCCCCTTATATATAATTTGTCTGCATCTGAAGCGCATATACCAGATCACCTACAACTTTGTGCAGGCCTAGGGTGTTTTAAATATGTCTGTGACTCTAATGTGGTGGTTGATGAGGTCTTCTTAGCACTTTGGTTTCAATATTAGCAAGAGGCTCTTGATACCATTTGGAAATTGACTTAGCAGTGCAAACTAATTTCAATTCAGAACTACTAGAAAATAGCTGATACAAACAGAAATCAGGTCAATCCCAACAAGTCGCCTGTCAACCCTTTAACGACAACATGACAACATAGCACTTACTTCCAGCACCAGACATCAGTGAAGCACTTGCAGAAGATAAACATGTAACAATGACTAATAATTAAAAAACAGACTGTGGAGCTTCATATTGTTTTTGCAAAAGGAGACAGACAAGCAAACAGTCAATGCTACCACCAACAGCAAGGAATACGCCTAATACTCCTTTCACTTCACGTGGCACTTTCTTTCTGTGAGATCATTCATATCCAGAGCACTTCTCTGCAGCAGCTGCAGTTGGGTGTATATACAGGTAACCTTGGACAAAAGTGTTTTGCAACTGGATGGAGAGATAGGAGGATGTGTAACCCTGCTGGAATTCATATGTGGAACCAGCAGTTTAAATAGAGTTGTAATACAGAGTTTTAAGGCAAATTCATTTACTCGCTGAATTATCTTTCCAGCCACCTCGAAAAGAAAGTCTTACGTGTGCCAACTTAATAGTTTGACTAATACTGAAATACTTTTTTACAAAGGTTTTCATTTAATTTCAAAGCCTCCCTTTTGGAATCAATTACTGATAACTATTTGGCAAGCCCTTTGAAGAACACTTGTGAAGTGCGATTATCATGTGCCTGAAAGAGCGAATTTGGCATGAATGTGGCTTCTAGTGAATGAAGACGTTTTTTAATGGGCACTGAAAAGCATTTGAAATCCAAACTGACGGTCAGAATCTGAAATGTTTGAGAAATCTTTCAAGTAAGCACAGCCACAGTCTGATGTTATCATCAGTTATATCACTGGTGTAAAGAATATGCTGATGGATGATGTGTCCTGTCAATACGCAGAGTCATTCAATCAATCAATCAGAGTACTTGTAAAGCGCGCTTCTTACCCGTGAGTGTCTCATGGCTCTGAGGGGAGGGGGTGCTGCTACTGCTCGAAGAGCCAGGTCTTGAGGAGTCTTCTGAAGGCGAGTAGGTCTTGGGTCTGCTGTAGGTGGGTAGGGAGGGTGTTCCAGGTCTTGGCGGCGAGGTAGGAGAAGGATCTGCCGCCGGAGGTTGTTCGGGGGATGCGGCGGACAGTGGCGAGGGCGAGACTGGTGGCGCAGAGCTGGCGGGTGGGGGTGTAGAAGCTGAGTCTGCTGTTCAGGTAGGCTGGTCCGGCGTTGTGGAGTGCTTTGTGTGCGTGGGTAAGGAGCTTGAAGGTGATCCTCTTGTCGATGGGGAGCCAGTGTAGGACTCCCTGGTGCGGGGTGATGTGGCTGCTGCGGAGGATGTTGACGATCAGTCGGGCGGAGGCGTTTTGGATGTAAATATGTTTTAGATATTTGGGAAGTACTAAGCTCCAGGTGCATGTGAGAATAGTACAACACATTAGAGCGATCATAAACTGCGATCCGGCATACCCAGTCGCTAGACATTTTAAAATACATCATAACAAAAACATCAATGATTTGTCTTATTATGTAATTGATTCCGTTCCCATACCTCGTAGAGGAGGCAATAGGGAGAAGTTGTTGAGACAACTAGACACCAGATATATTTTAAATTTGGACAGTAAAAGTTCAAATGGTCTCAACAACACGGAAGACATGCATACTTATTTATAAATTCCTTATTTATCCGATGCAGGTGTATATTTCAATTTTATTTTAGTTAGAGATTACATCTATGTTCGCACTCACATAAGTTGTTGTGGAGTGTTTCTGTTTAAATCTCTAACATAGAATAACCAGCATTGAAACCAAATTTTGGGCACCATCTGATTGTGTCTTTTGGTAGTTTCACCAAAGAGCCTCGAACGTTGAACTTATTTTAACAATTTTTGATAATATTCATGTAATTTTTCTTACATATTTTTTTCTCTCACATAATTTATTTGAGCACCCAGCACTTTAGCAATTTTAAAGGAACTGAATGATATTATCCAATTTGGATTTAGATTAATTAAAGTAGTAGAGTTATTAGGTCTTGCCTAACTTTGCACAGAGGTACTTGAATTATCTGATAAACATACATCTGCATTTAGGCAGACATATGACAGCATGATCTAAGGAGAGGATCAAACACCCGATTTTGTGTAATTTTGCACACATAAATTCAATAGTTAAATACAATGGGCGCAGTACAATTAGGAATGAGATTTTACTCGGTTTCAGCATTTATGCAATGAATATTATAATTGTAAGAGACCCATATATATATATATATATATATATATATATATATATATCAAATATTTATAATTATTTATTGTGTGTACCATTTATTGCAAAAATTTGCACTATTGCGGGAGTTTGCACAATCAAATTTTGCATTTGGGCTGTTATATAAATTACAGAAATAATGTGTATACATTTGTGAAGTATGGATTTATTCACAATGGATAAGTTTTTGACCTAGTGAGTTCCTGGAATTGCGTATTTTGCACAAACAAGTATTTTTTCACTTTCCATGGTCACATGGGTTGAGAATTTGGGAAAAAAATGGAGGAACTATGTATATATATACTGGTTTGTACTGCTGACTCGTCATGTGATCAAGGGTACTTGTTACCCGAAACGCGTCATGCTGATTTAAAAGGGATAATAAATCTACCTGCTGAATTCCACACTGCCTGGTGGTCCGTTGTTTCTAAGCATGGGCAAATTTTGTGAATTCGCAATCCGCGAATTCGCGAATTCCCGTGAATTTGCGGATTTCTTTTATTTTTGCGTGTTCGCGAGGCGCTTTGCGTGTTCGCGGGTGTTCGCGAGGCGCTTTGCGTTTTCGCAGGGTTTTTTTTGCCTGGTTAATCACTGCCACCCTCTCGTTTTTTATGCCCATCTGCCCCATGTACCACTCGTTTCTGTGCCCTTCTGCCCTCTGCCTCACTCATTTTTTGTCCCCTTCTGCCCTCTGTCCCACGTTTGTGCCCTTCTGCCCTCAGCCCCACTTAGAATGGCACCGGCAAGCTGCCAGCGCCATTCTAAAATAGCTAGAAATAGCTTCAACAGGAAGCACTAATAGATAAAGTAAAGCAGGTGCTCCAGTTGAAGGTCAAATTAAGTTACACAATCATTAATCACCCCAAGTTTGGGGTGATTAATGATTGTGTAACTGAATTTGAGCAGCACCTGCTTTACTTTATCTATTAGAGCTTCCTGTTGAAGCTGACTTTTGTAACTATTTTAGAATGGCTCTGGCAGCTTGCCGGCGCCATTCTAAAAGAGTTCCAAAAGTCAGCTTGAACTTTTGACCCAATCCGTTCCGCTCGCGGATTTTGCGGGGAAATTCGCGAATCTTGCGGATTGTGAATTTACCAAAAATCCGCAAAATCTGCGAGCGGAATGGATTTTCCGCCCACACCTGGTTGTTTCTGTGTTGCCTATGGGAAAGGACAGAAGTATCTGCATATATTTATTTATATATATATATATATATATATATATATATATATATATATATATATATATATATATATATATATATATATATATATATATATATATATATATATCCAGAACACCCTCCAGCGTTGCAGAAGGTAGGAGCCACACACGGGGACTTAGAAAAGAGGTTCTTTATTGAGTGCAGATAGGGCGTGATGCATTTCGGCGTGAGCCTTCCTCGGACGCCTCTGCTCAACTAGAAGTTAGTGCGCCCAGCTGTTATAGATCTCTGCGGCACTCGTGATTGCGCAGTGCGCGCCTCCCCCAATCCTGTGATCGTTAGTTGCAGCGTGATGGTACTGAAACTGCAACTCCCAGGATGCCTCAAACCTGGGTAGATGTAACGTGGGGAAACCAGGATAGCAGTCCTTGTGTTTTGCAGGCATACGCAGAGCTGGGCGAACTAAAAGCAGTGAAAATGTCAGCAAGAGCCTCTCGAGTCCCCGCAATCGTTTCAACCCGCAGGGCACAGGTCCGCCAGGTCGTGGGCCGGTAACTTGATACCAGCACCGTCCGTGTGAAATACGGACTGCCAGTCAGCAACGTCCCATGCTTCTCCTGCTTTCCCGCTGGTGAGCTGCCTGATGTCACTCCCATGACGAGAACCAAACTGCTTGCGCAGACACCAGAAAACAGACAGCCAACTTCAGAAACGTGAGCTCCATATCGTGTCTCTGGTCGACACGAATAACATCCAGAACACCCTCCAGCGTTGCAGAAGGTAGGAGCCACACACGGGGACTTAGAAAAGAGGTTCTTTATTGAGTGCAGATAGGGCGTGATGCATTTCGGCATGAGCCTTCCTCGGACGCCTCTGCTCAACTAGAAGTTAGTGCGCCCAGCTGTTATAGATCTCTGCGGCACTTGTGATTGCGCAGTGCGCGCCTCCCCCAATCCTGTGATCGTTAGTTGCAGCGTGATGGTACTGAAACTGCAACTCCCAGGATGCCTCAAACCTGGGTAGATGTAACGTGGGGAAACCAGGATAGCAGTCCTTGTGTTTTGCAGGCATACGCAGAGCTGGGCGAACTAAAAGCAGTGAAAATGTCAGCAAGAGCCTCTCGAGTCTCCGCAATCGTTTCAACCCGCAGGGCACAGGTCCGCCAGGTCGTGGGCCGGTAACTTGATACCAGCACCGTCCGTGTGAAATACGGACTGCCAGTCAGCAACGTCCCATGCTTCTCCTGCTTTCCCGCTGGTGAGCTGCCTGATGTCACTCCCATGACGAGAACCAAACTGCTTGCGCAGACACCAGAAAACAGACAGCCAACTTCAGAAACGTGAGCTCCATATCGTGTCTCTGGTCGACACGAATAACATCCAGAACACCCTCCAGCGTTGCAGAAGGTAGGAGCCACACACGGGGACTTAGAAAAGAGGTTCTTTATTGAGTGCAGATAGGGCGTGATGCATTTCGGCGTGAGCCTTCCTCGGACGCCTCTGCTCAACTAGAAGTTAGTGCGCCCAGCTGTTATAGATCTCTGCGGCACTCGTGATTGCGCAGTGCGCGCCTCCCCCAATCCTGTGATCGTTAGTTGCAGCGTCATGGTACTGAAACTGCAACTCCCAGGATGCCTCAAACCTGGGTAGATGTAACGTGGGGAAACCAGGATAGCAGTCCTTGTGTTTTGCAGGCATACGCAGAGCTGGGCGAACTAAAAGCAGTGAAAATGTCAGCAAGAGCCTCTCGAGTCCCCGCAATCGTTTCAACCCGCAGGGCACAGGTATATATATATATATATATGTATATATATGTATATATATATATATATATGTATATATATATATACATATATATACATATATATATATATATATATTCAATGAAAAAACCATTAGTTTTAGGCCATATATAGTTAGGGATTTGCATTTACAAAACCTTATTTTACTCGCATAAAACCATTGAAATTCCATATATAGTTATAAGCGCTAACTATATATCGCGGACCCGCAATCCACTGCTGATGATGTCACATATTACATCATTCATGACATGGTTAGTGACATCACTGATGACATCACTGATGACATCTCAAATGACATCACTGATGACATCACTGATGACAACATCCAGTGACTGTATGTTTCTGTAAAGTTAAAATATCTCTTACATATTGAAGAATGAGTGGATATATAAGTGTCTGGATGAAGGATTTAGTAGGTGCATGACTGACTGTATGAGTGAGTGATTAAATGTGTCTCACTGAGTGCATGGGTTAGTGACTAAACTGTCTTAATTTGTGCATCATTATGTCTGTTGTTCTGTAAACTGTTGCATGTGTTGATAAGTAGCTATATGAAAACTATATGGGTTATTGATTGGTTGCCCAAGTATTTGTATGGGATACTGAGTGTGTGTGTGGGTGGCTGGGAGGTGTGTGACTCTGTGCATAGATGTGTGAGCAGTTGATTCACTAGATGTATGGTTTCAAAAGTGCATGTGGAAACAGCTGTATGGGCGGTTGACTGTGTGCATGAGTGTATTGGTGAGTGAATGGATATCTCAGTGCTACATGTCAAAGTAAGTACATATGTAAAACACAGTACATGTGAGAGTTGACATATATAAATAACTGTGCATAAGAGCCAGTGAATGTGTGAGTGGCTGTATGGATCATTGTGAACTTGTATCAGGGATTGTATAATAGAGTAAATATGTGTTAGTATATGTTTGAATAAGTAAAGTTTGTATAACTGTATAGTTGAGGAAATGGAGGTGTGATTGATTCTTTGCATGACTGACTAGGTGTGTGAGTAACTCCATGGATGAGTGACAGTCTGTGAGTGTCTGTTTACATTGATTGTATCTAAGGTTATATTAGAGTCTGAAGAGGTTCATCGTATTATCACATGAATGATATCATCAGTGATGTTATCAGTCATGTCAAATGAGATGTTTTCAGTGATGTCATCAGTGATGTCATTTGAGATGTCATCAGTGATGTCATCAGTGATGTCACTAACCATGTCATGAATGATGTAATATGTGACATCATCAGCAGTGGATTGCGGGTGCGCGATATATAGTTAGCGCTTATAACTATATATGGAATTTCAATGGTTTTATGCGAGTAAAATAAGGTTTTGTAAATGCAAATCCCTAACTATATATGGCCTAAAACTAATGGTTTTTTCATTGAATTTTCAAGGTTTTGTAAATGCAAATTCCTAACTATATATCCACTATATCCTATGTTTTTTTCTGTGAATTTCATTGGTTTTTTAATAGCAAATATGAAAAGCTTTAAAATGTCAAGTACGTGATAGATAAAAACATTTTCGTATTTATGCACGCTGATGTGCTTTGAACGCTGCACCCCCCCCCTCCCCTCTTTTGTCTTAGTAGTACTCTCTCTTTGCAGATACTGAAGGGTAGTTAACACAGGCCTTTACCCCCGTTGTAATCCGTCGTGCCTGCTTGTCTCTCCATTTGATTGATTGTTTTCCAAGCATTTACTGTTTTAGAATTGGTTCTCTTTGGATCATTCTCTATTTACAAACAAGCACAAAGTCGCAATACTCTGTTTAGTCTTTGCAGATAGTGAAAAATCGTGTAAAAAAATAAAAGTAATCGAGCAAAATCAGTAGGCCACTAATTGGATCTCTTTTTGACCTCGCTAAAATAGAAATATTAGGAACAACCCTTCATGAGAAATACGAAAATAGTGAGATGAACTGAGCTCCACACCATGAGGGCTGCAAGACAGCTCGGCTCCATCACCCATCCCGCACAAAATAACGACAAACCCTATGCAAATATGAAAAATATAGACAACACACCAGCAAAGAAACAGGGTAAAACATTTTATAAAAAACTATTTACATAACGTTGGTTTATAAGATGATGTCAGTAGTGGACCGATGTGTGAATAGGTCGAAAGCAGCACAAGGCTCCAAGATCCGGATGGCAACCTCCTGGATGTTGGGTGCCATAGTTCAGAGTTCTGAGTTTGAGCCTTTTTCAATGCCTGTGCTTTGTTGAATCAAAATGGCGGCTTGACACAAAGCTGACTCAAGCGTTGCTACTGATGCTATGCAGACCAAAACTGGTTTTCAGTTTGTACATTTTTCTAGATTTTTCAATCCAAGTTTGGTTGACTTTGTAGAACGATGGCTTCAAATTTTCAACATACGGTGTGGTGGCGCTGACTGGGAGGGGGCGCTTCGCTCCTGCCCCCTCCCCAAGTAAGATTTTCATACGTGAAAGTACGTTAATGGTTTTGGTCCCTGAGTTGCTTCGATGTCACTGCCATTCTCAAATGGCATAAGTTCTGGATGTTGGGTGCCATAGTTAAGAGTTCCGAGCAGTGCTTGTAACACTGTCTGAAGCTTATTTCCACCTACTGCAGCTTCACTATTCTCAAAGTAAGTGAGTGTCGTTTGTGGACCTGACTGCATTAGAAAACAATGTGATATGTTACCTTCCTAAACAGCTTGACGGAGGCCCCTGAGGGGCGGTGTGATGGCCATGGACTCGGAGAAGACGCTTGGCTCCGACACCCTCCCCAAGTCTTATAGCACTGGTGTAGCCTGAGATCGCCCCCGACATAGGCGGCCGGCTCCCGGGGTCCGGCAGAACTTTTTGCCTTTTGATGACTCTTCAATTCTGAACCTTGTCCCACAATCCGTTTGACCTGAAGACACGCTGTAGTGGGGCGCCCCTTTACCGTTTCAGTTGCCATTCCGCCCGCTTTTGCTACACTGTGCCTCTTCCGCCATTCAGCTGTTTACCGCCCGCTCTTGCGACTACAGCGTCTCGCTCATCATGTAGTTGAGTTGCTCCCGCTCTTGCGGTGCAGCGATAGGCGGCTGCCACAGGACTCTCAAAATGGCGGCCGGCTCTTCGGTTTTGGGCCTGGTCCACTAAAATGGCCCTGGGACACCTTTGAACTCGGACGCTTCCCTGATAGGGCTTGGGTCCCATTCTCGAAAAGCGTCCCCTCAGCCGTGAAGATTCTACAAAAGTCTTGGGGGCCTCCGACTCCCGCAGGCTTCTGGTGGGGAGCGGCTGCCATGATTGCTCGTGGAATGGCCACGACGGAGCTACGAGATGGTAGTGGTCTCATGCTGACGCCAGCTTTAGTCTGAAACATCCAGAAACACTGTAGACTACCAATTCGATCAGTTCCGGTAGCGCCCCAACATGACCCGGAAGAGAAGAACTTGCCCTCCCCTCTTTGACTGATGGTTCTTGTTTCCTGTCCCCTCTGTTGTCATTTAACAGAACTTTTTGGACTGCTGAAAGGGGTTGTGTTCCGAACGCTGGTTGGTGGAGACATTTTGACTATATTCTTGACCTACGTTGTCGCGTAATGCGTTATATGACACGCCGCGTTAGCGCACCCGGAAGTGATCCGAGGCGCGGCGCGCAGCGCGTAACGTAAGCATAACAGGTCATGTGACTTGTTAATAAAACTTTTCATTGGTTCATTTTACTTTTGTTAATTTAATGATGAAAAGCTTGATCATATGACCTAAAAATTACGCTTTTTATTGTTTTCGAACAATATTTTTTTTTCAAACATATGTTATAATATTCCAGGCTAATGTACTTTCCCGGAAAATTTACAACTGTCTTGCAAGTAAAATATATTCCTTTTTCGAGAAAAAGGGCGTTTCTTCCTACCATGACGGAGCCGTTGAGTAAAAGAGATTCGGCCTGCTGTCTTAGTCGCCGATACGCCTGATTATCAGATTCTTATCGATCACTTTATGTTGCAGACATGAAAAACACAACTGCCCTTGACCATTTATCTTTACTGCGTTCCTACATATTATACCTTTTATCCGTCATGTAATTGGACTGCTTTATTTCACTTGCCTTTTACTGATTCGAAAACAGTGACTAAAAGTAAAAACTTTACCAATGTAAATACTACTACCGTGTTTTGTTTTAAAAACCTTTATTGTGAAAATGTCAGTATACAAATAAGGGCCTATAACCACGTGGGCCGGCCACGGAGCAAACTGAAATCGTATATGATGAGGAGACATTTACACTGTAGAAGAACGTAACGAGCGGGCCATTAGGTTGCAAGAACAAAGGTGTCTAACAGTTGCGGAATCGGTGGACGTACATTTTGTAATTAAAATACGACAGGGCCACTTACAATAACATTTTCTAGATATACATTTGCGGGCAAGGAGTTTCGAGTCCCATTTATACCGGCGCCATTTTGGGCGAGGCCGGGCAGGTCCAAGATATAGTCAAAATGTCTCCACCAACCATCGGCCAGACCAGAACCCCTTTCGGCCCTTTATGCTACAAGATGGTGTCTTCCATTCAGAAAATATTGTTGGCAGCATTTTGAAAGGAAACAGAAACAGCCGTTCTCCTAGTGAGTTTCACATTGTTACATTTAGGAAGAATGTTGAAGAGTAGTATGTGGAAAATCTGAAGCCATTTTTCTACAAACTCTCAATCAGACTTGGATGGAAAAAAAAAACCTGAAGAATGTACAAACTGAAAACCAATTTTTGTCTGTATAGCATCAACAGTAACGCTTGAGTCAGCTTTGTGTCAAGCCGCCATTTTCATTCAATCAATAGCGTCCCCCTGCACACATTCAGGGACCTGGTCGTGTCTTCAGATGAAACGGATTGTAGGAAAAGAAGCAGAAAGGAAAAGGAAAAAAGTTCCGCCGGACCTCGGGAGCCGGCCGCCTATGTCATGTGCGACCTTTGGCCACACCAGGGCAATAGTGAAGCTGCAGCAGGTGCAAATAAGCTTCAGACAGTCTTACAAGCACTGCTCAGAACTCTCAACTGAGGCACTCAACATCCAGGACTTGCCATTCGGATCTTGGCGCCTTGTGCTGGTTCCGACCTATTCACACATCGGTCCACTACTGACATCATCTCATAAGCCAACGGGGCACCCCACGCCGACTTTCGGCGCAGCATTGTAGGATGACCACACCAGTGCGGCAACTTGCTGGACACAACATCGGGGCCATCCAGATCTCGGCGCGTTCGACTCACTGTACCGCAAGAGTGACCGCAACTCAGCTGGACACGCCATCTTTCGGCGCAGCATTGTAGGATGGCCACACCAGTGCGGCAATTTGCTGGACACCACCTCGGTGCCATCCGGATCTCGGCACGTTCGAGTCACTGTACCGCAACAGTGACCGTGCATTTTTTTTATCGCTGCCTATCGCTGGATATGTTAGCAGAGAAAACATGCTAATAGCAACGTTTTTCTCCATTGTGCTAAAATATCCAGCAATAGCGGCGAAATACGTGAATATCGCTAGAAATCCAGCGATATTCACGCATTAACGCCAATGGGGACTTAACCTGACAATCCACCTCCCATTGGATAAACAGGTAAGTCATGTTTTCAGCAGGCGTTAGATTATAGCGATAAACACGCTTAGCGCGATTTTTCTAATCGCTTTGCCTGCCTTGCTAATAGGCGATAGCTGTGTTAGCGACTGCTTTCAGTCACTAACAGTTTGGGTACGCCCACTTTGCATGTCATTAGCGATAAATATCGCTGACGTGCAAAGAGGGCCCCAAACCGGTCGCTATCGCCTAGAAGCTGTCGCTAACTGTTGTTAGTAACAGCTTGCGGATAGGCGATAAAAATATCGCCGCTTTAGCGGCAAAGAGTGCTGATAAAGCGGCGATATGGCCCTTGCTAATATGCCCCCGAATGCACAATTATATTAAAGTTCACTAACGTTCATTAATGAAATCGGAGGCTTTCTTAGATTTTGGTGCTAATCTAGAGTTTGGTGGGTGCCCCATCATCCTCCACTCTCCTGGGGCAGAAGCGAGCTGCCATATTTAGGGAACCACTCTAGACAGAAAAGAGATCTCATCTAGACATAAAGGATCTTTGTGCCTTCACCAGAGCCACTGCTGCAGTAGCTCCTCTGAAGGCAAATCATCTATGCAGAACGGGCTGCATGTTTACATTGACTGCTTGGCCAAGGTTTTGTTCTTCAATAACAAATTTGCCAAATTGTGGTTTATTATTGAAAACAGAAAATAATGGCCCTGGTGTGCTTTTAGTTTTCTCCCAGGAATTACATGCTATTTCTCATGTTTCTCGCTTGGGATTGCCAGGCTTTCTCTGTTATTATGAAAGGGAAAATGTATGTGAAAAAGTCCACCATCCGGCGGACAGATGTTCTGATGTATATTTATCAATAACTTTTGCCAAGTAAGTCATCTATCAAAGATTCCTGCTGTTGGAGCCAGCTGAGGCTCTGTTGTGAGAAACCTGGAGCTTCTCCCTATTCTAAATGAACAGTGGGAAGTGTAATTCTGGCGAATGGAGCATCTGCGGCATTTTGGCAGATGCCCTGTGCCAGCCAATCTCTAAATGATGCCCTTGAACTATTTTTGTTCCCTCTAAAGCTCTTCACCATTTTATGGTCTAACTTGAATTATAAGTGATATGACTGTAGGTTGTGTGCTTGCTGAGAATGTGGTTCATATTTTATGTTTCTGCCCTGAATTGACCCAATTAACATATAAACTCCTTATTCCATTGTATCAATCATTGCCATTAAGAACAACTAGAACTTCTTTGGATCATCAATGTGATGGATGAGAATAGGAATTCTGATTTAAACTGGGTAAATTAAGGGAAAGTGTAACAATTGTTGGCAATGTAAGACTCTGATTTGGAATTTTTGCCAATAAGACCTAATGACATCAAATAAAATTCACTGAATATTGAAGATCAGAACAGAACAGCACCAACCCGGACGCTGCATGTAGAGATGAGGTAAAGATGGTATTGAATGGAAATGTTTTGTTGTATATTTATCTTGACCATGATTAATAATTGTTTTAATATTTTGAACCTAAAGGGATGGGCTAGACATTTTATTAATTTTGTGATAGTTTTAATTAATTTACAACAAACGTTCTTGACTTAAAGATTCTTCCTGGTGGACCTGGTAACTTCCCTAATTGACACCATGGCCTGCCCCTCAAAATTGTTGGAGAATGCCTGGATGGCCTGTTCTATGCAGATGATGCCCTTTTTCAAAGCCAGACAAGAAAAGGCCTCCAACATTCGCTAAACACCCTACACACCCTAAACACCCTAAAGGGTGACATTGCCACAAACCAACTAGAAGACTAAAATAATAATGATGGAGAATAAAATAAATAAATAGGGTGAATGGAAAGAAAATCTCAAAAGAAAATCAATCCAATTATATGGGTGTTCTTATCGACAGCCATGGCACTGTCCTACCCCCAGAACACTATATCAGGAACAATAAAGGAGCCCTTCAGAAAGTCTACAGAAATCTATCAACATACTTGCCCAGCCCTTCATTGCCACCGATCCAGAAAATAATAAAGGCAAAATGAATACCAGCCAACTCTTATGGATCTGAAGCCATGCGAGCCAGAGATGCACTCCTCCTTGGCAGCCTGCTCTCAGGCACATCCAAGAAAGTCTTCAGATTACCCTGCAATGCCTCCCCAGCCCAAATAAGTCTGGAATACAGGCTCCTCAGACACAAAATATGGCATCAGGGAACATACGCAAACATCTGCTACAAACATCGCTGCTCCAGGCCTGACTCACTAACCCATGTCTTATGTCTCAAACTTTCACTCCAGGGTCTATTATCCCCTACTAGGGCATACTCAATCAGGCAGTCACAACTTAACAACTTAGGAATCCTTGGGTAATGTAAGTCCCTTTTCCACCTTCAAAGCTGTGATCAGTAAGAGTATACAGTGGCTCTCCTTTATTGAGGTTAAGAAAGCACTAGCAAAGTGATCCCAATCTTATCTCATTGTCAACAGCTACAAGGCTTTGTACTGCAACCATACTTTGCAGATGGTCTGTCAACACCTGTGGCAGCTCATCCGGGACTGGTTCAACTATTTCACGACCTTAGATCTGTCTCCAGGCTGGTGCAACTGGGACAGAAGGCATAAGTACAAGTTTTATAATATTTCCCCCTTAAAAGTCAATCAAGCACATCACATGCACCTGCCCAACTTTGCTAACTGATCGATGATACGGGGTTCAAATCTTTCTTTATCGAATAGGGGATTAGTTTGTGCAGCTGTGCCAGGCTCAGGGCCCAGTAAGCCACTGACAGAATAACTAACCACGTTGTAAAATATATTTGCTGTGTGGCCAAGAAACTAAGGGGTAGGGGCCTAATTTATGAAAACTGTTGCATCAGTGCGATAAAACAGCAATGCCACAGTTTTTACTGCGCCCTCCTTGCGACACGATGGATGCGCCGTATTTAACGTACAGTTAAAGTGAGAGGTGGCTACAAGGGATTTTATTCATTGATCAATTAGCTTGAGTATGATGATTATCAGTTATAGGTTCTTTGACAAATTAAACCCGATGTATCCACAGGATTACTTTGACATTAATCAACAACTTTTCAGGTAAATATATTCAATGTAAGACAGTACAATAAAGAGAAGAAGCACACAGCAAGGTAAGGTTATGTTTGAAATTGATTGTATGGAAGTTAATCACAAAGAAAATTCATGGTATCCTTTAGTGCAAACAATGCTCACAAAACTCACTATTTACATAAATAACCTAACAATCATGCTGTGTGTGTCACATCCTATCGATGGTACTCTAAATTAATTTATGTAAATAGTGAGTTGATGATGTTATTGATCATCTAATTGTATATAATTACTTTTGTATAGGGGGTTTTTATTCGATGAAAAGTTAAGTCCTGATGATGGTCTTATAGATGACAACATACAAGACCGAAACATCGACCAAAGACATCAACTCCACAGCATTGTTTGCACTGAAGGATACCACGATACATTTATGATTTTGGTTTTCCTCGTTTATTTATGGAGCTGATGCATTGTTATGAAATGACCAGTTAATATAGATATACTGCTTTTCATGACTTATATTTGAAAGTTTTGTTCTATTTCTTGTCCCCATGAATTTTCTTTGTGATTAACTTCAATACAATCAATTTCAAACATAACCTTTCCTTGCTGTGTGCTTCTTCTCTTTATTGTACTGTCTTACATTGAATATATTTACCTGAAAAGTTGTTGATTAATGTCAAAGTAATCCTGTGGATACATCGGGTTTAATTTGTCAAAGAACCTATAACTGATAATCATCATACTCAAGCTAATTGATCAATGAATAAAATCCCTTGTAGCCACCTCTCACTTTAACTATTCACTGCCCAAGCCTACAAGGGCTTATTGGGTTTCCCCACGTCCTTGATAGTATTTAATGTACGGCACTCCATGTCACAAGGAATGACAGATATGTCAGAAATCCTGCAGCATCTGCCTGCGCAATAGTCATGCATTGCTGGAGTTGTGTTGCAAACATGGAGTAACTTCAGCAATGCGTGGGTAGGCCTGTGCCTATGGCATTGCATCACCCTTACCCTTGCCATGGGCAGGTGTAAGGTTTTGACGCAGTAAAGTCCTAGAAGTGTCTCAGTGAAATCTTATTGATTTCACTGCGACACTTCTACGACCCTTTACTACATGGGAATGCCCACCCTGCATACCATACATCTGATGTAGTTATAATGTGGTGCAGGGCTTAACAAGGTGACGCATCTGCCTAGATGGGTCACCTTGTAAATATGGCACAACATGGCGCAATGTTTATGCCGCAGCTGCCTCATGAAAAGTGATGCGACGGCGGTGCAAAATTATTGCAAGGCCTTCATAAATAAGGCCCTAGATTTTCAAACATTTTGTTCTGGATTTGCATCACAAATGTTACGCTAACCAGCACAAAATATTTTTTTTTTACAGTTTAGGGGCATATTTACATGAGGAGTGTGCCACTGGAACGTCACTTTTTCCAACTTTCCAGTGGGGCAATGCCCTGCTCCATATTTACAAAGTGACATTAAGCCATTTATGTGACTTAAAGCCGCGTCATAAATATTGTATCAATTTATGCATATTTCTGCATGAAAGGGGCATGCAATGGGTGTTGCTGTGAGCGTTCCACTGCACGACCCATTGCATTTTGATGCTGGTTCAGATTTACAAGGATGTGAGAATCTGAGTTAGAGCCAAAAACGCTATTCAAAAGCAGGCATTAGATTGACGCAATAAGGAGAAATACATTTATTTCTTCTTGTTTTTGCTCTTTCTATGTGTGTTGCATTTCGCAGCACACATTGAAAAAGAAAATCGCCTTTAAATATTGTTTATGTGCAGGAAGGTGTCCCTTTCTGCACATAAACAATCAATAAATGCAATACAGTCTCTCTTCCACCACAGTGGTAGGGTGCCTGCATTGCAGAGATAATTTCCTGTAACGCAGGCACCCTGGCACTATGGTACAAGGTAAACATAAAAAAAACGTATACCATGCATGCAGGGCCTAGACCAAGGAAAACAAAGGATAAATACGTAAATAATATCGTATTAGAAAGCACTACATCCTATCCTTACCTGGGAATTTTGATGGACAATAAATCTAAATGGACACAGGCCATTAACTCTAGGAATGTATTATTTCTGAGGGCTACTACTGCCCTAGTGGCATTTGCACAGAAAAAAAGGCAAGAGAGCCCCATTAGAAATGTTGAAGATCTACAAGGCCAAATGTATGAGTGTTGCGGTCTATGGTTCAGGTGTGTGGGGGTATGCCAAAGTGGAAAACTTACAGAAAACCAAGCACGCTTTCCTGAGATATCTTCTTGCAGTCCCCAGGAGCCCTTCTACCTATGGCTGCCACTTGGAGCTAGGGTTGGATTATATAACAGACATCATACGAATTCAGCCCATCATGTTATGGCATAGAATCTGGTCCATTGACCAGTGTGAGCTAACTCGAGCCTTAGTCCAGGACTGCATGTCTCTTGATAACATGGACAAAATTGAATGGCTAGTATATGTAAAAAAAATCTTGAGAGATCTGGGCATTGAGAGATATTTTATTAATCCTTTACTCATATCTGAGCTGCCTAGAAAATAATTAAAAAAAGACTTTACTAGCACATCTGGGCGAGCTCCGTCTCTCAAAAGAAATAGGAAAAAGTTCAGTGCAGCACTTGCTGTCTATTTAAACTGTCTCTGCCTTACAACCGTATTTAACATATAGCTTGAATCCGCATGAAATGTTTTTACTGACCCGTCTTAGATTTAATATCTTTCATAAGTTGGTTTCTTTCCCAGAGCAAAATGATTTGTCCACAAATTTATCTCTGTGTCCATGTGATGACGTTTCCTCCCAATCGTCAATCCATATATTGTTTTTTGTAAATTTTATAGTGAACCTCGTAAACGCTGGATTGTCCCTTTATGAGATCGATGGGCATTCGTGGTTGTCGGCCAGCTTTTATAGCAATACAGTTTCTGGATAATGAAATATACGCAAAAACGATAGCACGTTGTTTGAAATTTTGTGTACATCACCGTCCTAATTTGGCCTAAATAATGATAGTGAGGCTCAGTTTTAACTGATGAATTAGTAATCAAATGCAATCCTTAATGAATCAAAAGTGTGAAATATGTTTGTAATGATTTTATGAACTTTTATGGTTTTTAACAACTATGGAAACCGAATAAAGATTTTTGATCTGATTTGGTACAAGAGTGTCTGGGTTGCAGGAAGTCATCCCTGCAGCTCAGGCAACGTGGCACTATGGCACAATGGTGTCTGTGTTAGCACTAGGCAGCTATTTTTAGCACAAGCGCAAGGGAAAACCCAAGGGTGCACTGTATTCTTGTAAATATGGCGCATCCCTGTTTTTTTTTAAATTATGCAGTGGGGCTCTGCAGAATTGCTTGCAGTGTCACGCTGGACAATTTCCTAGTAAATATGCCCTACACTTTCCAGCACAAAACTTGTTTTGTGTTGGAAAGTACCCTACAAGTAACACAAAGCGTCACATGAGTTGTACATGGGAGTTCCCTGGCAACCACCCATTCCTTTTGATGCAAAAACATATCTTCATACAATTGTAGACATGGTTTAGTGCGAAAAGTGTAATCCATCTGAAAGGAGGAGTTAAGAGCAGAAATATCTTAATTTCTCTTCTTTTTCTACTTTGCATGCGTGCTGCACTGTGCAAAAAACATACAAAGTAGGAAAAGTGTAACTTCTCTAGGCATAGTATGTTATACAGGAAGGGTATCCTTCCTGTAGAAAACGGAGCCCCCCTGTACAAAACCTATGCTAGCCTCAGGCACAAACCTTAGCACTATGGCGCTAAGGTGTGTGACTTCTTTGAAAATCTGCCCCTAAATGTACCACAGGCACACTCCATCGACCCAGTGTTTTTCAAGAAACAACAGCCTGTGCCATCCTCCCCACCTCCTCGTGATCAGCTCATCACTGGGATACCATCGTGCTTCTTGTTATGACACAACTGTGATTCATTATGAAATCCTTTTCTAAAATACTTTAGTATTCAGTGCCCCATAAGAAATAATAACCCAGCCCTAAATGGCCGCCAACAACCCTTTCATCCTTTCACAATCTTTTTTATCAACTGTAGTTTTCTTGTTCTGTAATTTTTCTTCCTCTTACAATATGAATTGATTGAACTCCTTACAAATTGTTTTTTATGAACTCTTATGTTATTGCTTGGGACCTTCACGAGCTTCCTATATTCCTACAACTTTAATAATTATAAATTTTTTTTTACATTATGCCTCACCGTTCACGCTTGAAGTTGTAATGATATTTTTATATGTGCCTTATGTAAAGATTTTTAATAACTGCACATTAAATACATTGGTTAATTGAATTAAAACAATGCTTCTCAATTAATATTTGTACATTTTTATTTTTCTGGTAGTTGACCATCCTGGAAATGCTCAAATGTAATCTTATCAAGAGGAAGAGGCTATGACTTTCCAGCCTGCGAGGGGGGAATGCACCGAAAGATAATGGAGCAAGATAATTAAATTTTCTATGAGGGAAAGGATTTTCCCTGCGGTTAAATAGTAAAACAAGTTTAATGTGCATATGTACATTTGCACAATGTCTAAAGATGAGCATTGATTAAAACTGTTGAAATTGACATGAATAACTTTGCAAAACTTGAGTGCTTAACCAATTTGAGGTCTATAATAGCCTTTTTTCTGTATTCAGAAAACTCTGCGTGATTGCCATGAAAGTAATAAAAGTTGCTACAAACGTATGAATATTACTATTGGGGAAAATTATTGAGTTTCATCGTCAGGTCTTAGTGAATCGGTTCAGCAATGTGCACTGAGGGATTGTGGAGATGGCATATTTTACAAGTGCAGCAATGAATCTTACAAAATCATGCATTATGCTTGCAATTCAAGAATAGACTGCTGAGTGTCCATAATGATTCTGTTTCAGAAATGTATGCACGTACAATGTGTGATCTTCTTTTTTTTATTTATTTTTTTACTATGAATGCGTCTGAGCTCTGCCAATCCTAAACTATGGCAAAATTATTAAAAACCCAAAGTTACCAAAAATAATTTTGAGTTACAAGTATGGAAAAATCCCAAACGAATGGAATAAACACGGTGGCAGTACATTATTTCAAGCAATAAATCAGGCTAATAGATTCATTGTTCACTTTGAGAGATTTTCCTAGCTGTATAGATTTCTACACTGGGTTGCAGGTTGATCTCACATGTGACTTTAACAATGTAAAGAAACAATATAAGGCAAACTCGTTTGGAATAATTAAATCAGTTAGATATGAATAGTGCTTAGAAATGTTAACGGAATGTCAAATCAGCGCACTTTTTAAAAACATTCTCTCATCCATCTTGCCAACCAAATGACAAAAACGTAAAACTGACAGCAAGAAGGCGTGTGCTAGTTCTCATTGTCTTAGTTAACTTTCACAGCTTTTTTAACACAGTTAAAAATATTTGCTTTAGTTAGGTGACAATGTACATTGCAAATGGGACCATGCAACAAACACAATAAGCAAAACTATCAGTGTATATTATATAAAAGCCAGCTTTACACTTTTTTTCATGCCCTCTTAACACTTATGCCACTTCAGTTTCCATGCGAGAACAATGCCAACTGCAAGAATAAACACATTTTCCATTTGAGGTGTTAGATGGAAATTGCAGTCTGAGATTATGAGATGAAAACAAGGACGTGTTTGTTTTGAGGAGTATTGTTCCCTGACCCTGAGAAAATGCTACAAATTCAGTACTCAGTCCAACAGGGACTGGATTAGAAATGTTATGACCTCAGTGGCATTGGTTGGGAGGGCGGGTATGGGGCTCAGTACTTTGATCATTAAAGCTGCTTAAGTGATTATACGTACACGCAGGCCTTTCTTTTATCTTTTAGAACAATGAGAAGAAGGCATCCATTAAAAAGGCAGTTGCACAGGCTTTTCAAATGTATTTGTTGAGTAATGTAAAAAAATATAAATTTTTGCTCCTGGAAATTAATTTGTGATACTATGAACTGAAATCACATGCTTATGTGCTTCCATCAAATGGCAGGTACTACCAAGATAGCATTGGGTAGTTTTTCTTTATGGCTTCGTGTCATCCATCATGGGTCCATCTGGTTAAACAGATAATACTGTTCTGTTGCCCGATGCTCTAACCATACATACACATGAATTATTGTACCATGCGAACATGCACCAGCACATATGCCTAAGGACATGCAATCTCTCTCGCTTTCATGCACACACCCATACATGCAAGCAATGGTTCACTCATGCTCACCTACACCACCATGTACTCTCACACAGATATAGATATGCAAAGACGCATATGGAGGCAATCTTATATGCATGCTTACATTACACACCCAAACATTCCCAATCATATTCACTGATGCAGTCATGCCTACACATACTTTGAAAAACTTACACCAAAGTCCACAACGAAATACAATGAACCACCAACACTCATAAACATTGTACACATACATGACATTTTTTTGGCTTAACTCCCCCAAAATCTCCCCCCACCTCGGATCTTTTCTACTTACCGGGGGTCCAGTTTGCCTGCGGTCCTCGCTTCTTTGGTCTTCATCTTCAGGACTCAAGACCTCCCGTGGATTTGTGGTCGAAGTTTTCCAGCGGCGGCATGAGAGCAAAATGGCTGATGTGTGATGGAGCTTTGTACCGCCGCTGCTGTCACCTACCCAGCCGGAAATCAGGCACAGTGCCCCTCATCACTCCGCTGGTCCGCCTATCTTTCCCCATCTTCTTGTGAACTCTGGTGGGTCTGCCGGCTGCCTGTCCGCCTCGCTGCAGCTGAAACCTGACTCTGCTGTTCGGGCAGTCCCGTCGATCTACGCTTGCCTTCCCAGACTTTTGTTGCGAATTCCTTTCTTCCGGCGACTCAGCTTTGGGGTTTCAGTTGAATTGTGTGGATCTTGCGACTCCGCATGGAGTTTCCTGGAGAGTGCCGCAACGCAGAAGCCCTTCTTTCCGTGCTTGTTTTACCCTTTGGCTGTGTCGCACCCTCCTGACCCCACAACTGCCTTTTCCTTACGGGTCCGAGCCGGCGCTGACTTTTCCCCATACTTTCAAGGCCTGGCAAGGGATTGACAACACCCTGCTCTTCCTCCTTCAAATGTTGATGACGTTGCCTTCCCATTCAGCCTTGTTCCTGGGGTAGGTGTTCTCTCTGACTTTTCAGCCGGTTCGGTTTTGCACACATTGCCCATCATTTTGTTGTGAGGTATTTACCTCCATGATCTGGACCCTTCATCTTGCAGCTGCAACTGACACTCGGAATGATCCTCACTGTTGGTCAGCACCTTCCTTCATCCTTTTGAACATCGCCCTCAGTTTACCCCCGTATTTGGATCATGCCCCTTTACGGAACTATCCCAATGAGGTACCCTTCATGTCTTTATTTTGCAGTCCAACGCCGCGAGGGTGACTGGCCACACACTGGGTGATCTCAGGAATCACCCTGGTTTTGTCAACTTCTGACCTTTATGGTGTTCCCTGCCAGTACTTTACCCCTTGGCCTGCTCTATTGGTCTTGTTTTACACACCATTTAACTGAACCAGCAACCAATGTAGCTGTAATTTTTGGTAGAGTTTTCTTCGGGGACGCCTACAGACCCAACACCACCGCCCCTAAGTGCAACACCACAGTGGCGTAACGTAACTTGAGGGGGCCCTCTTGCAGGGTGCATGGAGGGGGCCCCTCCAGACTCAATCTGGAGCTCTCCAGCCGAAGTGTGGTGCTGAGGGGTCCTCCCGCACCGCAGGGGCTGCGGAGGCCTGTGTTACGCCCCTGCTCAACATATCTACATTGGAGCCCATCATAGCCATGTAACGGCACTACTGCCCAGTTGGCCGTCTCCTTCGGGGGACGCCTTTCAGGGGTGAGGCTGGTTGGAAGGTCAGCTGACCTGCTGGTGGCTCTACCCTTCTAGCCCTACCTCGGGTACCCTGGAGATTATGTGGGGCCTGACCAAGAGTCATGGGATGCCCTGGCAGGGACCAATGAGCAATGCGGCCTCTGGAGCTGTCACAAATGTTTACTGTGTCAGTTTCTCACCTGGTCTTTCTGTACTATGTTGCCCCCAAATGAGGGTGTAAATAGGATAGGTGTAATGCCGTGTTCGGGTGTGCGGTGTATTTTCTATTGTGTAAAGTTATTTGTTAACTGTGCTTATTATACCACCTTGTTTCATGTGAAGTAAATTTGGTACGTCCTAACCCAAGAATTTAGCCAGATGCCTTTGTGGGGGGCAAGGAGACCGCACAGTTCGTATGGTTGGTTGAGTCCATCTCCATTGCACAAATGAGCGCACTATAGCTTGGGGGTAGGTTAAAGGGGTGGGTAACTTGAAACCGGCAGGTGCCAGGGTGATTGAATATAGGTGCCCCCTTGCATTATATTGCAGGTGGGTCCCTTAATGTTTTGTACATCACTGTGCATGTGCTTTAAGTACTGCTTAAGCTCCACTCTATAGGACACTCGCTCAGGCCGCTTATATGTAAGTAAGTGAAAGTTATTTTTGATGTTTCCTATGTGTTACAGTCGCTAAATTCGGACCGAATGGTAATAACAAGTTACTATCAAAAACAGAGAAAATGAAGAAATACCAACTTTAATATTATTCCGAGGGGTGGGGGCTACCAATCTCTTCTTTTGCACTCCTTCCCATCCCCTTCCTTTGATTTCCCCATCTGCACTGACACTCCTTTCTCTCTCCCCTTTACCAAACCCACATTTGTAATCTGCTACTTCTCCTGATTCTTTCACCTCCATGCTCCTTCTTTACTTCCACCCCCTTCTTTAGTCACACTCCCTCCTTTGTCGCCTACTCTTGTGCTCCACATTTTTGCCTGCCTACCAATCCAAGATGGCTGACATGTGAGGAGCTCTGACCTGGAGCTCCCTGGCTGGGGGTTGCCTTTTTAGCTTCTACCCTTGATTTTACGCCCCTTGGTCCCTCTACGCCCCTATGGATCTACGGATGATGGGCCTCTGATTTTTCAAATTCCCTTGATCTATCTTGAATGCCGACTTCAACAATTTCTAATGGAACCATGAAAATCTTTCGACTGCGGACTGAGCCCTAGCAACATGGCTGATACCCGGTGGAGCTACCAAAGTAGCTGTAGAGGAGATTGGCTGTGGATCACCCCATCCGCTGGCACTGTTTCTCGCCTCGTCTCCATTCTTCCCTCACCTTCCGATGAATCAACGATAATCTGCTGATTGCGGATCCATTCCACCATGGCTGATGCCTGGTTGAGCTGCCTAGGTAGCTGCTGAGGAGATGGACTGGGGATCACCCTTCCGGCCGTCACCTGCCTCCCGGACATGTCCACAGTTGCTTGTTTCCCGCTACGCCTTCCGGGATGATGGTCCAGCACTTGATGTTATGATTACTGGACCCCAACCGGTTTGTTGACTCCTTTACTCTGACTTTGTGATGTTTCCCTGAAGTACTCTTTCCCTGACTGGGCTGTCTGACCCGATCTTCATTCCACCCCTTACCATTCCCCCACTACATTCCATGTTCCATAGGACTTGTTTCTTTATTATGCTATGCTCTATTATCTGATGGAACTATGCAACACTTTTTTTTGTCCATGTTATGCTATGCTCTAGTAACTGATGTAATGAAGTAGAACTGGGTTTTTTTCTAACGTTAACCTCATGTAAAGCGCTCTGATACCTCCGGGTCTAGCCAGCTCTATATAAAACTCTTCAAGTAAATAAACATTTTCACTGCCGATCCTCTCTCCTGTGCTCTTTCTCTTGGGGTTTGTGATGACTTTTTTGCAGGTGGACATTTTGTAGCTATATAAAATTATGAAAAGAAATAAAATTAATATTTCCTCAGTTTGTCTATCTATGCATTCAGCAAAACAAACGTGTATACAATGTAGCTGAACAAGAGCATGTCCACGGAAATAGAAACCAAACATTGAACTGTTCATCTACTCAGCCAGTCTAACCACGAGTCCTTCCAACTGTCATCCACTCACATTTCATCTTCACAACTTTCCATTCTTTCAGCCCTGTCTGTTCATCAATTTTGTGTTCCTTCCATTCTCATATCCATCCATCATCCATCCACCTACACCCCTTCTTCCCACCCATCCATCCACCCACCCACCCACCAGCTACTTTCATTGATCTAAATGTCCCCCTGTTCACCTATCCATCCATCCATACTTCCATTGGCACAGCGTGAACCAACCTATTTGTTCACCAGGGCCCTGCCTGCCCGTCCTTTTGTCCAAATATCTATTCATTCATTCTTCATCCACCCAAATTCAACCCATCCACCCATTCATCCATCCTGGGCCACCCGTTCACCAACCCTAGCTTAACTATGTCCCAGCCCATCCAAGCAACCACTCTGGCCAATACATGAACCCCAACCCATTCATCCATCCTCGAGTCTCCCAGCCCATTCATCCGTCCATCCGCCAATTCAAGTCTAGCATCTTCAAGGCACAACCCTCATTGGTCGACAGACTTCTCTTGCTTTTGCACCTCACTCTCCTGTTACAGCACCAAAGGTACACACTGCAGGCTGCCATGGCATGTTTTCAGACTCACTCACGCATCTTGGAAATAAATGGTTCTGTTGCTTTCTCTCAGAAAGTAAGCCCCAAAGACCAACTTACCAAAATAGAGGTAAACACATTTCTCTGCTGTTTCGGCACCTCTTCCCTCACAGCTCGTGCACGCAATCTTCCAGTCTTAAGTCATTGAAGTAAGAGAGGGCCTGGAGCGTGAACCGTTCTACAATACTCACAGAATGTAGAAATCACGCGCTCACATCCAGACAAGGCTGCCGGATCGGAACTTAAGCTTTCGTTATGGTGCGGGGGCCTGTGTTACGCCCCTGCAGCAGCACCTGAACACCTAGACTGAACAATGGCAAGAATTTCCTGCTCTGTAAATATGTAATATATAATTGCCCAAGTCTAATCGCTGTTAAAACGTAATCCTGAGTGAATTTGCAATTTGTATATATATATAACTCTAACCACTAATATATGTAGTAGACCTTTGTACTTACTACCACTCCTATGTGATCTTAGAGTTTATCTGTTTGTATCTCTTCCTTGAGTGACTTTATAACTTGTACATTTGCAATTTTTTCTGTTTGTATCTCTTATGTAACTCATGTAATCCAAGGTCTTTCTGTAACACAACTTGTTCTTTTGTAAAGCGCTCTGACACCTTTGGGTACTGTTCGTGCCATATAAAATCGCATTAAATTAAAAGAAACATGCACGCACTTAACTTTTAAAAATCAAAATTTGGGTTTCTGAGGGATTCCCTGACAAACATACAAAAATGGTGATTTACAGTCTACACAGATTCTTTGATTGGCTGAATATTACGGTCTTTGGGACTCATAGTTCATTCTAATGGCAAAAAACAATGGATTCCAAAGAAACTGTTTCCAAAATCCCTGGAAATGTCTTGACCAACAAGCGACCGGGGGGGGGGGGGTGGGGGGGGGGTATTGTTGCAGTTACCCTGCCACTCTCTACCCACACTCTTCTGCTCCTCCACTTAAAGTAACGTCGACTTCAAAAGCTTATAATACTGCCTGCAATACTTATGGATGCATGATTAGATTTGCCTACTTTGGGCAAATATACTAGCTCCAGCACGCTGTTATGGCTGCTGATTCTGTGTGTGAAACTCGACATAGGAATACTGATGAGTGGTAAGGAAGGCCCCAGTCAGGCCATGGAAGGGGGCGAGTGCAATACTATCCCACCCGGAGAACAGAGGCAAAACCTGATGTCTAGTAACATCACACAACCTACCATCAATTTAATCACATCAACATATCGCTCTAGGGGCCAGTATGCCATCTTGAATAGATGCACTCTTTCAAGAGCCCAAACTTCTTCTTTCCGATCTAGAGGGTCTGCTCCTTTGAGCTACTAAAGTCCGGTTTCATTCCACTTAATTCCAGCAAGAAACCACCATAACATGGTATGCAAACAAGGTCATGGCAGACCTAGTTTTGTCAATGGGAACCACCCTACTTAACTGGGGAACATTGAGTTCTAAAAGTTTACCCAGACCGTACCCGTCAATTTTTGGATCTGATACTGTCCCCCTTTCAAACCAGCAGCAGGACATACACTAGCAATGTTCAGTTCTTATGGCAGCAAGAGATCCCTATAGCCACAATTTTAGAGTTGATTCACACAATTTAGAAATAAACCTGCACTAACCAGCAATTTGAATGGAAGTTCACAGACCAGGTGATGCGTCTAGAACCAGGAACTCTTTGAACCATGAAATACTTCTAATGACTGGGTGAAGCCTCCAGTTTCACTCTCCTCAGATACACCAACTGCTGCATTTTATCATTCATACATGATAGCTCCTGTTCTGCCGCCAAAGACGACATAAATGTTTTATGTTGGAATATCGAAGGCCTGAAATCTAAACTTGAGGCTAAGGACTGGTTATCACACACAATATCGCAATCCATCTGCTGTTTCCAGAAAACCTGGGGGCATATTATCAAGGGGGTTTATCTCCGCTTTTTTGGCTTTAAAAGCCAAGAAAGCGGAGATAAAATTATCTCCCTATTACCTAGCTGTCGCTAACACCAGTTAGCGACAGCTAGTAGGAGATAGCGACCATCTTGGACTCCACTTTGCATGTCAGTGATATTTATCACTAATGACATGCAAAGTGGGCGGGCCAAGATGTTAGCGACTGGAAACAGTCGCTAACATCGCTATCTCCTATTACCAACTTTTGGAGATATTCGCGCTAAGCGTGAATATCTCCAAAAGCTAACACCTGCCCTGAGCAGTTCTTAGCCATGTTATCCAATGGAAGGTGGATAACATGGCTAAGAGCATTAGCTCGGTAATGCATGAATATCGCGGACTTTTCAGCGATATTCATGCATTGCGACGATTTTTATCGCATTTGAGATAAACCTTGGTAATACCAAGGTTTATTTGCGGTAAAAATCGCCTTAGCTCAGCGGTAAATTTTTGTCTCTAACCAAGCAATAGCGATAATTATCGCTATTGCTTGGTAATATGCCCCCTGGTCAATGGATGAGATTGACCTGGACGGTTTTTCATCATATAACATAGGAGAAAGAAAGGGGAGGCCAAGTGGAGTGCTACCTATCTGAGAATCTACCAGCCTAGGTGGAGTTAATCAGTGCTAAGGGAATTCCCCTCCTGTGCTGAAGAATCAGATTTACCATTGTTCATGACAAGGTCAGCTCGTCATAAGCACACGACCAGTGTACTGCATTTATGTATCAAGAAAATTCTCATTCGCAAAGGCCGAAATTCGCAGAATTTCGGCCTTTGCGAATGCGAATTTGCTAAATGGTATGTAGAAAGCAAAATCTGGTGCAAAATAAGGAATCGCAAAATTTGCGATTCCTTATTTTGCAATTGCATTTAAGGAATCGCAAATTTTGCGATTCCTTAAATGCAATGTATGAAGCAAAGAAAATTTGCAAAATGTCCTTAAGGAATCGCAAATTACCACCAACTTCTAGATGATGGTAAGTTGCGAATTTCTTTAAAATGCTCATTTTTGCATTTTGCCATGTGACGTACATACATGCCCTTAGGGCATGTATGTGTGACACATGTGCACCCATGCATATTTCAGGGGTGCAACAGGGTGTCCTTTGGACACCCCTGCACCCTTGAAATTATTCTCAATTTGCGATTATCAAATTGCGAATCGCAAACTGAGAATACCTGGCCCATAGAAATGAATGGGAAAGTATTTCTTAATTGCAATTCGCTATTTGCTAATCGCAATTACGGAATTTTAAGAAATCGCAAAAAAATGCGATTTTGAACATACATATCTATTTGCGATTCTCAAATAGCGACATCTTAAAAATCGCTATTTGAAAATCGCAAGTCAGGTTGATGATACATATGGCCCTATGATACCAGCATCGCACCTGATTCCTTGTACAACTATTTTTCAAAGATGTGCAAATCAACTTGTTGTGGAATTTCACCTTATGTAAGAACAGGATGGACCCCAAATGAACCCTGACTGCTCGACATTCTAACATATTCTCTGAATGTACCATCAAGGAATGTTGAGTCTTAAATGAATTTACTGAAGGGGAGATTCGAACAGCAATCCATAACTACAAGCAAAATAAGGCCCTTGTTCCCGATGGGATACAGACTGCGCACAATCCGACTCAACCTTTCTGTTTGAGAATATCTATCAACAAAGCCCTAAAATAAATTCTGTCTCCGTGAGTAGGTTCAACCCTCATGAAAGTCAGCACTTAATGTATTGCTCCATGAGGAAGGGCCATGGAATGGCCCTGCAAACTACAACCCAATTACTTTGCTTGATACAGTTTTAGGGGGAAAATATATATATATCCATATGTATGCACTCAATATACATCTGACTTTGCCTCAACAAGCTTCAGCAGCTGCTCAGAAGAAACTTAGAGGTCACCTTCTTTTCCTCACTACTATGTTAGCTTGCTCATCAAGTTGTTTATTTCTGTTTACACTGTATGTCTGTATTGTAATTGGCACAGTGTATAATTGCCTGAGTGCCGATCATGGTGTCATCATGGTGTCCATATTTGGCACCATGTGCCTTTTAGTTATGCTAGGGTGGCATTACTAAGTGCATTTATGACACAGAAACCAGTCACTCAAGGAAGAAGCAGGCTGAGAGCACCAGTGTGTGCACCGACTTCTTCCTTGCTGGCCAGTAAGTATGCATGGATAAAGATAAACACATTTCATTTGTTCCTATGCAAACCGCTGTATTGTGTGCTTCTGGGAGGGTGCAAAAGTATCTGTTTCCCTAGCATACAGATGTATGCCAAACTGCCTGAAGCGCTGGGCTACATACTCTGAGAATATTACCATTTGTAAATTGTAAATTAATACTTGTATAGCGCACTACTCACCCGCAAGGGTCTCAAGGCGCTTGTACGAATACCGCTGTGGAACCCATCCTGGCTTTCCCTTTGAGGCGTCAACTCCTGAGCACCCCCAAGGTGGAGGGGGGCATCCTTAGCGTTGTGGGGGCCGTTGTGGAGATTAAGCAAGCTATTGCCCAGAGTTGCAGAGTGGGACTCCATGATTGGAATAGGCACCGAGGCGAGAATTATCAGGTCCGTGGAATTTTTAGCCCAAGACCCGCCGAGGCGGAGAATTGAACCCTGGTCCCGGGCTACACCTCTGCATCAGGGTATGCGGCTCTAATCATTGAGCCACACTTCTCCATTTCACAGGTAGTCATTAGACAAGGCTGCATCTCAATAGATCAAGCAATGAGTTTATACAATATCTGCTTAAATAAACCTGTATAAAGAACTTAAGGCTGTATATGACATTTATTGATTTAAAAACAGCCTTATATACTGGTGATCCATATCCACTATGGCAGAACTGGCATCTGCAATGAAACAACACTATGGAGGGCATGATTTGGTACTGGAGATCATGGCGTCATTGGTTTGAGGCTCCTGTGGCACCATGTCCCAGGGAGGGGAACATCCTTTACAACGGAACTTTTACAACTAAGTACCGTTACGACGCAGGTTTAACAACGAAAGTCATTACAACGACTTGCGCTGGAGGGCGTCCTAGGACAGGTAATAGTTTAATTTACTATCGAACATCTTCCCTACTATCCACGGGGACAGGAGTTGGAATAGTAAATAAAACTATTCACTATCCAGCGCCCCCCAACGCAAGTCGTTGTAACAACTTGCGTTGTAAAACCTGCGTCGTAACGGTACGCGTTGTAAAAGCACCGGTTAAACCGTCATACATCCCGAGGGAGCATGATGTGTTGGATGAACTGGGAATGCAGATTTGCAACAGAGATCATCGAATGGCCCTAAATCTGGCATAGCAATTGCTTGGTACCGCTGCTCCCGGATGATAATGATGGCAACCCCAGCCATCACTACGAGGCCTAATCAAACACATGAGGTGACGAATTCTATACAGAGGCAGTCACGTGCCCGGCAAACATTCAGGGGGAGTCTGATTACCAGCACCCCGAGACTGCAAAGGAGAAGGGACAGCACCAAGGAACCCCCAGAATGGTGCTGAAAAGTATTTTCTAATGAGCTGAAGCCCCAGGGAGGACAACTGAAAGGTTGCCTGAGGAGGACACATGAAGGAGATTAGGAGGGGGTAGAACAATGGATGGTGGCCTGGTGGGGATGAGAAAACACTACATTTGCCCTCAGTGATCACATCCCAGTTGAAAGCACAACAGCCCACCCCTGCAAATTGATGGCCATCTTGGAGTAGTCTAGGAGTACAGGCCATATAATTATTCCTGCACAGCTGGCAAACCCTACCAAGGCAGGACTTGACCCACCCTTCGGAAACAATTGCAGTGAGGCTCAGGTTTGCATCTATACAAAATGCTTTGAGGAACAATATTCCACGTCACCCTGGGCTGGGGAACATATGAAACTGTCACCAGATTGGCCCAGCCAGGTAAAAGTCCAGCCCAAGGTGAGACATAACCCAGAAAAGGCGTAACACTCTCCCGGAGCGGCTAGAACAACCAATGTCAACAGATGCTTGTATCATCCCAATACGGTTATACAAATGCTGCAGGAAAAGAATTCCAAAACTTCAAGTCACCTTCCCTGAAGCAGTAGGCAGGAAAGGGAAAGGTTATGGTAAGAGGGATTCCAAAGGAACCATGGAAACATCAGCAGATCACATCCTGGCTGTCTCAGATACCTCCCTAATGACAATCTAGAGAAAGCTGACAGAGATCAAAATACCTATAGATACAGTGAATGCCATGGGCATGACCCCTTCCATGGAAGTACAATCTCTGAGGGGAGAAGTCATCAGCTTCCAATCACAGATGTGCAATATCGAGCAAAGACTCACGGACATGAAATTTAGGTGGGAAAACATGCCGTACGGGGACCGGGGATTTGGGAACTTCACTGCTGAACCATAGATTTGGAGTACAAGAGCAGAAGAAACAATGTAAGAATCAAGGGAATCCATGAAGGGCTGGAGAAAGTAGTCATTGCAGAATTTCAGGAACACATGATCTCTAAGCTTCCAACATTAACATTTGATCCACTGTTTGAATTCCAGAGAACCCATAGTGTAAAATCACGATTGCTGCTAACCCCTGATTACCCAAGGAAAATTCTGGTGTGCTGCATCTGTCATCAACATGCCAGACAAATCCTGGAGACAGCCAAAAAACATGGGCCATATACATGTAAATAGTAAACTCCTAATCTTGCCAGACTTCATCTTTGAAACCGTCAAAACACTGTAACATTTCTTGGCATTTCTTTTGAGAAAAGTGGTAAAATATTGACTCCTGGAGCCATCAAAAATGTTGATCATATCTGAGTTTTGGATGCTTGAATACTACGATCCAGATGAATTTGACAAATAGCTCCACTTAGTGTCAATGGGGATAGAAGTTAGACGGACATTCGGAGGAAAGACAACGCCAGGAGGAAGGGAAGAGAAGATGGGGCAACAACCCCAAAATAGGGCACCCAGATGTCGGAATGGAAGAGAAAAATCAAGGTCTCCTCTTAAACCTTAATCTGGCAGTCATCTCCTAAATCTGAGAGATCAAACCTGACACACAAGAAGTACTTGATTCTTATCTGTACAGCTTAAAAACCACGGGAAGCCCTGAGTCCAGCATTCAGACTTCAGTTTGTACATTCTTGTTAGTACTGTTTTAATTTGTAATAGAGGTGGGTGGGCTCCTCATAATTAGGACAACTGACAGATGCTCGGGATGGCTTACCATTGTTATACGTATATACATGTTTCCTTGGTTTGTTATTTAAATTGTATTTGAGGATCCCATTTGGCTGAGACCAGGAGTTGGGGAGTCATTGGTATGGCTGCCACAAGAGCGCCTAACACTAAAGTTGAGTGGTTTGGGGCTAGTGGTTCCGGGTTATTTTTTGTGGGAACCCAGGAAAAGTGCTCCTTGGTAGACTATATCAGGTAACTTTACCCATGGAGTGCCCCTCTCTGTCCCTCTCACCAGCCCTAAAGGGAAGTGTCTCGTTGGGACTACCTTTCGACTTTACACCCACACCGATACTCTCATAACAATGCTTGCTCAATGAATATCCCCTGGTTGCTCACATGTTGCACATGATTTGGCTTTCCCGCTATAGAGAACTAAAGATGTGGAATGCAACCAAACCACTTACATTACTATCAATCACTGTCAATGGGGTTACACACTTTATTAAAAGAAAGAAAGTGCTCTCCTTCCTCTGCCACAACATGCTGGATATTGTCTTGATCCTAGAAAACCATCTGACCATGAGTGAATGTGCCAATTTACAGAGGGACTGGGTGAGCAGGATACTGCATGCTTTCCCGAAAGGCCCACTATCCTCTTCACCGCCCGCACCTATGGTTTACTGAATGAAAAATGAGCCACTATTATTAAATAAACGCCTCTCCTATAGGTTGCATAGCACATGGGTAGAACCCAAAGGGGATACAGTTTCACAAAGCTCCTACTTCAGGACACATATTTGATAGTGTGCTCGTTATATGCCTGAGTGGGGACCAAATCAATGTTTTTTTTCCAGAATGAGTAGGCAAATGTTATTAATTGGGAGAATGAGGGTACTAATCGAAGGGGACTGGAATGTAATTATGGACTGGATCCTTGATAAATCAGAATGGCCAGACCTGGCACATGAGGGAGACATGGAATGCCTCCAGGACTTGCTTGAGGACTTCGCCCTGGTTAACCCATGGAGACTAACACATCCAAGGAAACAAAATTATTCCTGCACGTCATGTGCCCATAGGACTCGCATCCTGTAGGTAGCAAGGACCCCCTGATGTGGATGAGACTCCTGGGTCAGGGACAACCGTTTCTTGTGAAGGTAAATACCCAGGCAGGCTAGAAATACAAAAGCTGGCTGACTATAAAAACAATATTCAAAAAGCACAATTTATGAATAAAAATGATTTAAGCAATGGACTGAAATGATATCAAAAGGATATACTTTAATATAAATATATAAGATAGACATATACATAAAAATAAATAAGTTACACGATAGACATATTATCTCATGAAGTTCATTTGTTTGTTCTCAGAAAGACTTCATATAATATAAAAAAGGAGTTCTTTTTCTTTCACAATATTCTCTGATTGTAGAGAATATGGCTGTATGTCGTGTGTCAACGCGTTTCGACAAACTCATTTGTCTTCGTCAGGACAGAAACGGATGATCAGACAATTTTTCTAGACAAAAAGATATATACAATGATGATATTTGAATGAATTTAAAATCACAGTGCATTGCTTCTTTACAAACAATAACATTATTATTAAACATGATCAAATTCCTCAGCCAGGCTAATGTAATGATACATAATACATTTAGGGAAGTAGTTGGAGAGAAACATACATATTTCATCTTTCATAGTTGGCAAAAACAAAACTCTATCTTTAGCATTTAATTTGCAGACATATGCTGTAACTTCATAGAAATCGGTGTGTCACTCAAATATTCCGGAACGGTCACCCTAAACTTCATTCGGAACTATTTAGTTCCTAACCTAATTTATTATTCCTTATGTATTTTATCTACCAAGTTATTTCAGTTCATCTGTGCATAGAAAAAGGACCTATATAAAATTTTGTCTAGTTTTTATTACCTAACTAAGTTATATAGGTAGTATGAAGTAGGTGGTAGCTGGTGGAGATGCATCTATTTTTCTCAGGGGTTAAAAAGAATAAGAAATCAATATTTCAAAGATTGTTATTGCGCTAGTGACTCGCTGAGTTTTTAAAGGTTTACATTGATATCTAATCGGAGATAAACTCAAAGCATACTATTTGCACCTTATTATGCTATACCATTTTTAATAACTCCTCTTACCTAAAATGATCAAAAACTAGAAGGATATAAAGTAGTTGTAGGGAGTAAGGCACCTTTCCTTCATAAAGATCGAAATCGGTATGTGATAACTATAAAAAAACATATTTGAATTACTATTGCAGTTCACTATGGATACACATGATTCACTCTTTTTAAATTTATTGATTATGTCAAATTTCAATCTCACCTGATTAGTCAGTGTTCACTGCCTCCATCTTACTACTACCTATCGCTACTCTTCGTCATCTCTTTTTAAAAAGGTAAAGGAGGGAAATCTCAAACTTTCAGATCCATTATAATCGTCGTGCAGCAATTTACACATCAAGGTGTTTATGGCTGAAAAAATAAATAAAGTCATGGTTGTAAGAATTGGCGTGCTATGAGAATGACAATCTACCGGATAGATAAATGGTGTTCAGAATTTGTTTCTTACGTTTATCATTTGTCACAAACAGGCGCGATCCTAAACGGCTCCTGATGGTGGTTTAAGCGTGATACAGCAATGGAAGCCGTTGTGTATTTCCAAAAAACGCTCGTATTCTTCAGGCAGCGCGTTTCTGTTGTTTGTTTGGTCAGAGTATGGCCCCTAAAGATAGAAAGATATGCCAAAAGGGAAGGTAGAAACCAAAATTTTGTAGGTTTCAGATGGATTTATGAGATAAATGAGCACGGCTAAAAATAAACGTCCCGTAAACGGGTCTCTGTCGAATACAGAGTATTAGCCGAGAACTGAGCGGAGCTCAATAGAACGCTCCAATCTCCCGAGTGCGGGTTGCCGAATAACATTTAAGCTGATAGGGGGTTTCCGCATGGTGAGCCGAGGTCTTACCTTGGTTATGGTTCTGTAGCGCTTCGATTTCCCTCAAATTCTCTTTCCGGCAGGAATGGTTAGCTATAGTGCACTGACGGCACTCTTTTATTTCCTGAATAGGCTCCGCCTAATTGAAACATCCTGAGTATGTGCCGCCTTTTCTTAAAGCGATACTCTATGTATGAATTCTTTGACTAAGGGCGCCCTTTCTTAAAGTGATACTCTATTTAATTATGTTCTGACTAAGTGAGCTAGAGTGGGACGGCTGTGTGCATACCAAAGAATGGGGCATTCGGGTCACAAATTCAAATTAACGATGGCGGAAGATGACAGGATACTCTTTTATCCCATAAGTCACTCATTAGTGACAGTTCCGCATAAGGATATTAGTTCATCTATTTTGATCTGTTTAATGATGTTTTGATTAAGGGCACTAGTGTGGGACGGCTGTGTGCATACCAACGAATGGGGCATTAGGGTCACAAATTTAAATTTAAGGACAGTGGAAAATAACAAGATACTCTTTTATCCCATAAGTCACTCATAAGTGACTACTCAGCATAAGGATATTAGTTCATCTATCTTGATCTTGCCTATTATTGTTAAAGTTAAAATAGTATTAAATTATCGCGTTCTCCCATGGCAATTCATGATTCAGTCCATGACTGAAAGTCCCAAGAGTGAAGATCCAAAAGACCTCTCTCTTTTTACGAATTTTATCACCACCTTGGTTCTTTTGCAACTGTATCCTTTCTAAAATACGCCATTTCAGTTCTTCCGGTTTATGGTTGTATTCTAGAAAGTGGTTCACTAGCGGTGCGGAGGTTTTCTTAGTTTTGATGGCTGACCTATGCTCCGTTAATCTGGTCTTTATCGCACGGGATGTTTTGCCTACGTATCCGAGATTGCACGGGCAGACAAGTAGATACACAACATTCTTTGTGTTACAGTTCCAGAGTTCCTTAGCTCTAATTTTTGTTTTGTTGAACTCCATTGTTTCGCCTACAATGATCGTCTCGCAGGACTGACAAGAACCACAGCGGGACGTTCCTTTGATAGCATTCGTTCCGTTGATTGATTTTTGAACAAAAGAGGTACTCCTAATGTTCCCTTTGTGACGGGAATTAACTATTTGATCTTTTAGGTTCTTGTTTCGTTTGTGGGCAAACATAGGTTTCTGTAATTTTTGTTCGTTGTTAAAAAACATTCAATAGGTGCCAATTCGAGTTGATTATTTGTCTTATCGTGGAGTCCATAGTTGAGTGTTTGGTGATGCATACTAATTTTGGATCTGTCTTTTGTTTTTGTGAGTGTAAAAGAGAATCCCGATCATAAAATCAGGCTCTCTTGTATGCTCCTCTAACTAGCCTGTGTGGGTATCCTCTGTCAATGAACTTACGTTTCATAATCTCTGCTTGGGTGTCAAAATCCTGTATGCTGGTACAATTCCGCCTAACCCTCAAAAACTGAGAGAAGGGGATGCTGTCTTTCTGACAACGTGGGTGGTAGCTTTTGAAGTGCAGAAGGGTGTTACGAGCGGTGGGTTTTGTATACAGGTCCACTTCAAGGACCCCCTCTATATTTTTGATGTTTATGTCAAGGAACTCGACTTTTGATTCACTGGTATGTGCAGTGAATTTGAGATTGTCATCCGTCAAATTCAGCCACAAAAGAAATTCATCTAAGGTCTGTCTCCCATCGGTCCACACAAAGAAAATATCATCGATGTAACGATGCCAATGGGAGACAGACTCGAAAAATGGTGCAATCTCGTTATAGATGAACTTACTTTCAAACAAAATCATATAGATGTTAGCTATTGATGGGGCCATAGAAGCCCCCATGCTTACACCCTTGATTTGCAGAAACAGTTCTTCGCCGAACTCAAAGAAATTTTCTTTTAACACCAAAGTCAAGCAATCCTTGACGAATGGCTGGGAGCAAGGAATTTTGTGCTGATCAATAAACCACATTGTGGCCTCTATTGCTTCTGCCTGATATATGTTGCTATTTAATGATTCCACGTCTAGAGTTATGAGGATATCATTACCTTCATTAAAAGCTAAATTCTCAACTTTTACAATCATGTCGCCAGTGTCTTTTACGTATGATTTTGATAGTGAAATGTAGGGGCGCAAAATTTGATCCAGATATTTTGACAGGGCTTCCAAAGGGGTACCAATTGTAGAGACAATTGGTCGATATGGTGGATTTTTTTGGTCCTTGTGGATCTTAGGTAGACCATAAATACAGGAAACTTTTTTCTCTGATTTATTCATGAAATCAAACTCTTTTTTATTTATTATACCTTCACTCAGAGCCTTTGTAGTTAGCCTATTTATTGTTTTCACTATTTTCTCGGTGGGGTTAGTCCTAATCTTTTTATAAAATGAAGGATCGTTAAGCATTTTATTCATGTTTTCTTCATATATATTACAGTCTACTAGGACTATTCCTCCACCCTTATCGCTATTCTTGATTATCACGGTGTCATTATTTTTTAACCTTTCAAGGGATTTGTGTTCTTCTATGGATATGTTGTATCTAGGTTTTGGTATGAATTTTAAAGCTTGATCAAGTCGTTTTAAGACGACTTTTTCAAATATACCCACTTCGGGTCCTACCTGCTGTAGAGAGGGAGTGAAAGTTGATGGAAGGGCCACGATGTTGTTACTTATGTTATCTAGATCCAATGGATCATTTTGTAGGAAAAACTTTTTTAGTCTTATTTTTCTTAAAAAAGAGTGAATATCTTGATAAAGTTCAAAAATGTTCACTCTTGTATGAGGGGCGAAAAATAAACCTTTGGAGAGGAGGGACAAATCAGAGGACTCAAGATTATAGTAAGACAGATTGAAGATTGGGATTACATCCCGTTTCCCCAATATTGCTTGTTCCTCGTCTCTAGATACTGTTGTGGTTCCTGGGCATATTGGTTGACTTGATAATTGCCCCTTGTGTGGTTCTGGAACCGAACTTTCTGACGGCCTCCTCTCCCCCCCGGTTGCCTAAAAAAGGTTGACGCATATTCCTTTGTCCATTTCTGGGATTAAAAGGTCTGTCATCCTGATATCCCATACTGTCTTCTCCCTCTGAATCTGAGGTTGATGCAGAGGAGTGAGAGAAGTTGTTAATCCTATGTTGGAACGTGTGATTATTTGTTCCAGGTTGTGACTCAGTTTTATAAAAACCATCCACAATGTAGGGGTATGTTTTCTCTATTGAGTAAAATCTCTTATCTTTCACAAACTTGTCTTCCTTTCTTTTTTAAGATATTCAGAAAATGATAGAATGTCTTTTTTAATCATTTCCAATTGTTTCTCTGCTTCTTCTGCTGTTGTAGATTTTTTCAATTTATCTTCAAGTTCTTCTATTTCTTTTTTTATTTCTATGACTAACCCTTTAGATGTGGAGATGATCAGCATCATCAGATCCCGTGAACATCGACTAGCGATCATACTCCACTTCATTAAAAAATCTTTTATATCCACAAAGAGGCCTGGAATATTACGAATCTTCAGTCCCATGGGGATTATGCCATTTTTGAGGTAATTTAGCATAAACTCCCCATGTGCCTCTACTCTAATTAACTTTTTCTGCAAATTTATTAGTTTGTTATAGTCGCTATTACTTTGTGGATTACCTGTTTGGTTAGTACCAAACTCAACATTAGTTCCTACAAGGGTTGCAAAATCGTCGTCTGAAAAACCAAAAGTTTGGAAGTTAGACATTATTTTAGGTGGTGACCTTAAGAGATTTACAGAGAATATACACACCAAATTCTAGGAGAGAGCAACAGTGCGTGAATCTAGCTCCAAAAAGGACAATACTCAAAAAGCGATAGTTTCCAACTACAAAGAAAAGGAAGAATAGAGGAGAAAAGGCCCCACACGGATGACCGTGGGTAAAATCCTGTAGGTAGCAAGGACCCCCTGATGTGGATGAGACTCCTGGGTCAGGGACAACAGTTTCTTGTGAAGGTAAATACCCAGGCAGGCTAGAAATAAAAAAGCTGGCTGACTATAAAAACAATATTCAAAAAGCACAATTTATGAATAAAAATGATTTAAGCAATGGACTGAAATGATATCAAAAGGATATACTTTAATATAAATATATAAGATAGACATATACATAAAAATAAATAAGTTACACAATAGACATATTATCTCATGAAGTTCATTTGTTTGTTCTCAGAAAGACTTCATATAATATAAAAAAGGAGTTCTTTTTCTTTCACAATATTCTCTGATTGTAGAGAATATGGCTGTATGCCGTGTGTCAACGCGTTTCGACAAACTCATTTGTCTTCGTCAGGACAGAAACGGATGATCAGCCAATTTTTTTAGACAAAAAGATATATACAATGATGATATTTGAATGAATTTAAAATCACAGTGCATTGCTTCTTTACAAACAATAAAATTATTATTAAACATGATCAAATTCCTCAGCCAGGCTAATGTAATGATACATAATACATTTAGGGAAGTAGTTGAAGAGAAACATACATATTTCATCTTTCATAGTTGGCAAAAACAAAACTCTATCTTTAGCATTTAATTTGCAGACATATGCTGTAACTTCATAGAAATCGGTGTGTCACTCAAATATTCCGGAACGGTCACCCTAAACTTCATTCGGAACTATTTAGTTCCAAACCTAATTTATTATTCCTTATGTATTTTATCTACCAAGTTATTTCAGTTCATCTGTGAATAGAAAAAGGACCTATATAAGATTTTTTCTAGTTTTTATTACCTAACTAAGTTATATAGGTAGTATGAAGTAGGTGGTAGTTGGTGGAGATGCGTCTATTTTTCTCAGGGGTTAAAAAGAATAAGAAATCAATATTTCAAAGATTGTTATTGCGCTAGTGACTCGCTGAGTTTTTAAAGGTTTACATTGATATCTAATCGGAGATAAACTCAAAGCATACTATTTGCACCTTATTATGCTATACCATTTTTAATAACTCCTCTTACCTAAAATGATCAAAAACCAGAAGGATATAAAGTAGTTGTAGGGAGTAAAGCACCTTTCCTTCATAAAGATCGGAATCGGTATGTGATAACTATAAAAAAACATATTTGAATTACTATTGCAGTTCACTATGGATACACATGATTCACTCTTTTTAAATTTATTGATTATGTCAAATTTCAATCTCACCTGATTAGTCAGTGTTCACTGCCTCCATCTTACTACTACCTATCGCTACTCTTCGTCATCTCTTTTTAAAAAGGTAAAGGAGGGAAATCTCAAACTTTCAGATCCATTATAATCGTCGTGCAGCAATATACACATCAAGGTGTTTATGGCTGAAAAAATAAATAAAGTCATGGTTGTAAGAATTGGCGTGCTATGAGAATGACAATCTACCGGATAGATAAATGGTGTTCAGAATTTGTTTCTTACGTTTATCATTTGTCACAAACAGGCGCGATCCTAAACGGCTCCTGATGGTCGTTTAAGCGTGATACAGCAATGGAAGCCGTTGTGTATTTCCAAAAAACGCTCGTATTCTTCAGGCAGCGCGTTTCTGTTGTTTCTTTGGTCAGAGTATGGCCCCTAAAGATAGAAAGATATGCCAAAAGGGAAGGTAGAAACCAAAATTTAGTAGGTTTCAGACGGATTTATCAGATAAATGAGCACGGCTAAAAATAAACGTCCCGTAAACGGGTCTCTGTCGAATACAGAGTATTAGCCGAGAACTGAGCGGAGCTCAATAGAACGCTCCAATCTCTCGAGTGCGGGTTGCCGAATAACATTTAAGCTGATAGGGGGTTTCCGCGTGGTGAGCCGAGGTCTTACCTTGGTTATGGTTCTGTAGCGCTTCGATTTCCCTCAAATCCTCTTTCCGGCAGGAATGGTTAGCTATAGTGCACTGACGGCACTCTTTTATTTCCTGAATAGGCTCCGCCTAATTGAAACATCCTGAGTATGTGCCGCCTTTTCTTAAGTCGAGTTCCTTGACATAAACATCAAAAATAGAGAGGGGGTCCTTGAAGTGGACCGGTATACAAAACCCACCGCTCGTAACACCCTTCTGCACTTCAAAAGCTACCACCCACGTTGTCAGAAAGACAGCATCCCCTTCTCTCAGTTTTTGAGGGTTAGGCGGAATTGTACCAGCATACAGGATTTTGACACCCAAGCAGAGATTATGAAACGTAAGTTCATTGACAGAGGATACCCACACAGGCTAGTTAGAGGAGCATACAAGAGAGCCCGATTTTATGATCGGGATTCTCTTTTACACTCACAAAAACAAAAGACAGATCCAAAATTAGTATGCATCACCAAACACTCAACTATGGACTCCACGATAAGACAAATAATCAACTCGAATTGGCACCTATTGAATGTTGATAACAACGAACAAAAATTACAGAAACCTATGTTTGCCCACAAACGAAACAAGAACCTAAAAGATCAAATAGTTCATTCCCGTCACAAAGGGAACATTAGGAGTACCTCTTTTGTTCAAAAATCAATCAACGGAACGAATGCTATCAAAGGAACGTCCTGCTGTGGTTCTTGTCAGTCCTGCGAGACCATCATTGTAGGCGAAACAATGGAGTTCAACAAAACAAAAATTAGAGCTAAGGAACTCTGGAACTGTAACACAAAGAATGTTGTGTATCTACTTGTCTGCCCGTGCAATCTCGGATACGTAGGCGAAACATCCCGTGTGATAAAGACCAGATTGACGGAGCATAGGTCAGCCATCAAAACTAAGAAAACCTCCGCACCGCTAGTGAACCACTTTCTAGAATACAACCATAAACCGGAAGAACTGAAATGGCGTATTTTAGAAAGGATACAGTTGCAAAAGAACCAAGGTGGTGATAAAATTCGTAAAAAGAGAGAGGTCTTTTGGATCTTCACTCTTGGGACTTTCAGTCATGGACTGAATCATGAATTGCCATGGGAGAACGCGATAATTTAATACTATTTTAACTTTAACAATAATAGGCAGGATCAAGATAGATGAACTAATATCCTTATGCTGAGTTGTCACTTATGAGTGACTTATGGGATAAAAGAGTATCTTGTTATTTTCCGCTGTCCTTAAATTTAAATTTGTGACCCTAATGCCCCATTCGTTGGTATGCACACAGCCGTCCCACACTAGTGCCCTTAATCAAAACATCATTAAACAGATCAAAATAGATGAACTAATATCCTTATGCGGAACTGTCACTAATGAGTGACTTATGGGATAAAAGAGTATCCTGTCATCTTCCGCCATCGTTAATTTGAATTTGTGACCCGAATGCCCCATTCGTTGGTATGCACACAGCCGTCCCACTCTAGCTCACTCAGTCAGAACATAATTAAATAGAGTATCACTTTAAGAAAGGGCGCCCTTAGTCAAAGCATTCATACATAGAGTATCGCTTTAAGAAAAGGCGGCACATACTCAGGATGTTTCAATTAGGCGGAGCCTATTCAGGAAATAAAAGAGTGCCGTCAGTGCACTATAGCTAACCATTCCTGCCGGAAAGAGGATTTGAGGGAAATCGAAGCGCTACAGAATCATAACCAAGGTAAGACCTCGGCTCACCATGCGAAGGACCTATATAAGATTTTGTCTAGTTTTTATTACCTAACTAAGTTATATAGGTAGTATGAAGTAGGTGGTAGTTGGTGGAGATGCGTCTATTTTTCTCAGGGGTTAAAAAGAATAAGAAATCAATATTTCAAAGATTGTTATTGCGCTAGTGACTCGCTGAGTTTTTAAAGGTTTACATTGATATCTAATCGGAGATAAACTCAAAGCATACTATTTGCACCTTATTATGCTATACCATTTTTAATAACTCCTCTTACCTAAAATGATCAAAAACCAGAAGGATATAAAGTAGTTGTAGGGAGTAAAGCACCTTTCCTTCATAAAGATCGGAATCGGTATGTGATAACTATAAAAAAACATATTTGAATTACTATTGCAGTTCACTATGGATACACATGATTCACTCTTTTAAAATTTATTGATTATGTCAAATTTCAATCTCACCTGATTAGTCAGTGTTCACTGCCTCCATCTTACTACTACCTATCGCTACTCTTCGTCATCTCTTTTTAAAAAGGTAAAGGAGGGAAATCTCAAACTTTCAGATCCATTATAATCGTCGTGCAGCAATATACACATCAAGGTGTTTATGGCTGAAAAAATAAATAAAGTCATGGTTGTAAGAATTGGCGTGCTATGAGAATGACAATCTACCGGATAGATAAATGGTGTTCAGAATTTGTTTCTTACGTTTATCATTTGTCACAAACAGGCGCGATCCTAAACGGCTCCTGATGGTCGTTTAAGCGTGATACAGCAATGGAAGCCGTTGTGTATTTCCAAAAAACGCTCGTATTCTTCAGGCAGCGCGTTTCTGTTGTTTGTTTGGTCAGAGTATGGCCCCTAAAGATAGAAAGATATGCCAAAAGGGAAGGTAGAAACCAAAATTTAGTAGGTTTCAGACGGATTTATCAGATAAATGAGCACGGCTAAAAATAAACGTCCCGTAAACGGGTCTCTGTCGAATACAGAGTATTAGCCGAGAACTGAGCGGAGCTCAATAGAACGCTCCAATCTCTCGAGTGCGGGTTGCCGAATAACATTTAAGCTGATAGGGGGTTTCCGCGTGGTGAGCCGAGGTCTTACCTTGGTTATGGTTCTGTAGCGCTTCGATTTCCCTCAAATCCTCTTTCCGGCAGGAATGGTTAGCTATAGTGCACTGACGGCACTCTTTTATTTCCTGAATAGGCTCCGCCTAATTGAAACATCCTGAGTATGTGCCGCCTTTTCTTAAAGCGATACTCTATGTATGAATGCTTTGACTAAGGGCGCCCTTTCTTAAAGTGATACTCTATTTAATTATGTTCTGACTGAGTGAGCTAGCCATTCCTGCCGGAAAGAGGATTTGAGGGAAATCGAAGCGCTACAGAATCATAACCAAGGTAAGACCTCGGCTCACCATGCGGAAACCCCCTATCAGCTTAAATGTTATTCGGCAACCCGCACTCGAGAGATTGGAGTGTTCTATTGAGCTCCGCTCAGTTCTCGGCTAATACTCTGTATTCGACAGAGACCCGTTTACGGGACGTTTATTTTTAGCCGTGCTCATTTATCTGATAAATCCGTCTGAAAACTACTACATTTTGGTTTCTACCTTCCCTTTTGGCATATCTTTCTATCTTTAGGGGCCATACTCTGACCAAACAAACAACAGAAACGCGCTGCCTGAAGAATACGAGCGTTTTTTGGAAATACACAACGGCTTCCATTGCTCTATCACACTTAAACCACCATCAGGAGCCGTTTAGGATCGCACCTGTTTGTGACAAATGATAAACGTAAGAACCAAATTCTGAACACCATTTATCTATCCGCTAGATTGTCATTCTCATAGCACGCAAATTCTTACAACCATGACTTTATTTATTTTTTCAGCCATAAACACCTTGATGTGTAAATTGCTGCACGACAATTATAATGGATCTGAAAGTTTGAGATTTCCCTCCTTTACCTTTTTAAAAAGAGATGACGAAGAGTAGCGATAGGTAGTAGTAAGATGGAGGCAATGAACACTGACTAATCAGGTGAGATTGAAGTTTGACATAATCAATAAATTTAAAAAGAGTGAATCATGTGTATCCATAGTGAACTGCAATAGTAATTCAAATATGTTTTTTTTATAGTTATCACATACCGATTCCGATCTTTATGAAGGAAAGGTGCTTTACTCCCTACAACTACTTTATATCCTTCTGGTTTTTGATCATTTTAGGTAAGAGGAGTTATTAAAAATGGTATAGCATAATAAGGTGCAAATAGTATGCTTTGAGTTTATCTCCGATTAGATATCAATGTAAACCTTTAAAAACTCAGCGAGTCACTAGCGCAATAACAATCTTTGAAATATTGATTTCTTATTCTTTTTAACCCCTGAGAAAAATAGATGCATCTCCACCAACTACCACCTACTTCATACTACCTATATAACTTAGTTAGGTAATAAAAACTAGACAAAGTCTTATATAGGTCCTTTTTCTATGCACAGATGAACTGAAATAACTTGGTAGATAAAATACATAAGGAATAATAAATTAGGTTTGGAACTAAATAGTTCCGAATGAAGTTTAGGGTGACCGTTCCGGAATATTTGAGTGACACACCGATTTCTATGAAGTTACAGCATATGTCTGCAAATTAAATGCTAAAGATAGAGTTTTGTTTTTGCCAACTATGAAAGATGAAATATGTATGTTTCTCTCCAACTACTTCCCTAAATGTATTATGTATCATTACATTAGCCTGGCTGAGGAATTTGATCATGTTTAATAATAATTTTATTGTTTGTAAAGAAGCAATGCACTGTGATTTTAAATTCATTCAAATATCATCATTGTATATATCTTTTTGTCTAGAAAAATTGGCTGATCATCCGTTTCTGTCCTGACGAAGACAAATGAGTTTGTCGAAACGCGTTGACACACGACATACAGCCATATTCTCTACAATCAGAGAATATTGTGAAAGAAAAAGAACTCCTTTTTTATATTATATGAAGTCTTTCTGAGAACAAACAAATGAACTTCATGAGATAATATGTCTATCGTGTAACTTATTTATTTTTATGTATATGTCTATCTTATATATTTATATTAAAGTATATCCTTTTGATATCATTTCAGTCCATTGCTTAAATCATTTTTATTCATAAATTGTGCATTTTGAATATTGTTTTTATAGTCAGCCAGCTTTTGTATTTCTAGCCTGCCTGGGTATTTACCTTCCCATAGGACTCGCAGCCACTTACATTATTTTCTCACGTCAGCTCCAACCTTTCGACAAGTGACAGAGGCACAGATCATGCTGTGGGAGTCTCGGAACATGACTTTGAGAAGTGCGGCTCAATGGTTAGAGCGGCAGACCCTGATGCAGAGGTCTGGCCCGGACCAGGGTTCAATTCCCACCTCAGGCGTGTCTTGGGCTAAATTTCCCCGGACCTGACAATTCTCGCCTCAGTGCCTATTTTAATCATGGGTCCCACGCTGCAACTCTGGGCAATAGCTTGCTTAATCTCCACAACGGCCCCAACAGGGCCAGGATGCCTGGCCTCACCTTGGGGGCCCCAGGAGTGGGCACTTCACATGGAAAGGCCAGGAGGGGTTCCCGAGTGGTATGTGTACAGCGCCGTGATACCCCTTGGGGTGATTGTGCGCTATATAAGCACTACAACATTTACATTTACATTTACTTGCTGGCACTTACGATTGACTTCCACTCCACAGGGATAAATAAAGCCAGATATAAAAACTGTGAGGACAAAATGATTCTCTGGTCAATGATCCAACTGTGTCTGGATGAGAACCTGGATTCCGTGGACTCACCATTGAAATTGTGGGAGGCAGAAAAGCTTGTATCCGAGGGTAAATGATGAGGGAGGCAGCAAAACAAAAAGCGAACTGGGAAAATGCCTTTTGAAACAGGACATTGAGAAACTCACATCGCCTACGTGAAACAACCCACATCGATTAACCTTAACGCCCTTACAAAAGATAAATATGAACTAAACAACCTGTATACAAATCAGACAGAAAATCAACTTTTTCTCTTAAAGAGTAGGCACTATGAAAGCTGAGAAAATTGGTCCGTATGTTGGCCTACCAACTACGGGGGGTGGAGGTGACCCACTAATCCCAGCTCTACTCAATCAACAACCACAACTTGGGACACACCCTTGCAAGGTGTTGCAGGAATTCCTTGCCTTCTACTCCCGCCTTTATGAGTTGAAAACCCTGATGATTCAATGGCAGAAGATCGCCTTTTGGATGACTTAACCCTTTCAAAATAGAACAAACCTCTTTACTTGAGGCGGATTTAACGGAAGAGAAAGTAAAACAGTGCATGGATGAGACAAAAGCAGGGGAATCCCCTGGGGAGGACGGGTATCCAGCTGAATTCTATAAGGTGACTAAATCTTTCGTGGCTCCCCTGTTATGCAAAATGTTCTAGGAAGCTGTGGTGGCTCGAGCCTTGCTGACCTATTTCACTAGAGCTAGGATCATCCTTATGCACAAACTAGTCAGAGACCCTCTACAATGAGACAATTACAGACCCATTAAACTGATCAGCATAGACACAGGTGTAATGGTGAAAATGTTGGCTGGCTGCTTGAAAATGCATACCGACTCTGACCTAATTTTTAAACGGATGTCTTCATTTATCTATGCAACTTATGGCCACCAAACTGTTGGTGTCTGCTAGGTGCACTACTGAGGGCATGTGATCAAAATTTATTTCAGTTTTCTACTTTTGTACTCTTACACTTCATGAGTTTCTAGCATCGGCACCTAGCATACATTATTTATATTTTATGTTTGCATGATTACATGTATGGTCGGAACCTTTTTAGAAATAGCATTTGTACTTTATTGTTACATAGTTTACAGTGGGGATCACAGTATTGTACGAGTATATATGTTTCTTGATTCTTTTTACATCAATGTATGTTCGGTTGGTCTACTAATGTAATAAATCATGAGACTCCTATGACTCCAGTTAGTATATCCACATAGCTGCTATTTGTGAAGGCCATTGTTAGGTATAAGGAATCAGCACTAGCACTTTTTTATCCTTAGACATTGCTTGAATACTTTTTCTTGTAACAGCAAATGCACCTTTTAGATCACAAGCTGCTTTTTAACGTTGGATTGTCCTAAATTGGTTTACTTAAATACTAAATCACTAGTGCTATGTAATTGCAGTTAGTATGTCAAGATAGTTGTTATTTGGGAAGACAATTTTAAGGTATAAGGAATCAGCACTAACTCTTTATCATATAGCTTTTATCAGGAATTACATTTTTCCTTTTCAATGTTGAGTTAATCCCGGGGGCCCTTATAATCAAATCATTTTTTGTCTCTGTGTATGATATTGTAGTTATTTTTATATTTAGCTGAAATTTTTGTTGTGTATTTATGGCTTATATATATATATTTTTTTAAATAAATTTTTATTGCAGGAAAGAAAAAACAACATCACATTGCATACAAATTTCAGAGGCAAAAATATCCAAACATAAATTTAACGGTTACATAAATACAGAGGATAACAGTGTACATCTAAAAGTAAATCATTTTAGTTTAGTTGCTGCCGATACATATAGATCAGATAAAAGTACCCCAAATGTTTTGCCTCGCTTTCAATGCCTTAGTACCCCTTAGCTTGGCCAATGAAAGTTCCATCGTATGTATTTCATTAATAAGATTCCACCACTCCATTTTCAAAGTTTCAAAGTTTCAAAGTTTATTTATTATGATAAGGAACTCTTTATGAGGTCCACATAAAACAGCATATACATACAAAACAAAAAGTACTTAAAATATTATTCCATCACAATCACATGAGACATCCTAATACAGGTCCAAAAAACATTTAAAAAAGTTGTACAGTTTAAAAGCAAACATTTCATTAGGTGGGTTAATCAAGGCTGCCTTAAACGAAGAAGCTGATAATATGTTGAGTTGTAAGCAAATTGGTCTTAACCATCTACGCCTGCAGGGCATCAGTGTAGGGCAAACGAACATGACGTGATCTAGGTCCTGATCATACAATTGACAAAGAACACAGCGTGCCGAATAACCAAACCAGCTGGCATGTAGAACTTTCAGCGGAAGCAAATTATGTCTTAATAAGTACACCAGGCGCCTCACGCCATGGGAGATGTTCCAGTACATATACGGTTGAGCTTTCCGCAGGGTATAAGATTCAATAACAGGCGTACAACCTTTTTTCGCTAGACAGAAGTCTCTATCAAGACAAAACCCCAATTCCCAGGAGGCTGACTTCAAAACAGTTTTTAATTGATGAGAGGACAATAGAAATAAAGTCTCCTCATCCAATTTCAATTGTAACACAGCAGATCTGAAGTTTTTTACAATCGATGAGAAGTCATTAAAAGATCCTATTAATTCATTTTTTATGAGGTCTCTTAAGGTATTGGGTTCACCTTTAGATAAAGCTACTACCCAGCGTATGATACTTGCCAGACCTTGTACCCAGCTGCTACGTAAACCCAGTTCCTGTCTCAAGGAGGCAGTCGAATTTGCTGTGCCTACAGACATTAAACTCCGTAAATTTTTTCCTTCCGCAGAGTTTAAAAAACTCCATTTTTTTAGATCAACTAACTCAATTCCATATAACAGGGAGGCCGGAACTTTCGCTCTGAAAACATCTAAAAGAATAGAAAAATGCCTTCTACCTGTGGCTTTATACAGGGAAACTAAACTCTTTCCCTGAGAAATAGCCTTCCGAGAGTTATTGTCAATGTGTGGTTTGTCACTTAAATTATGAGTGACAATTTTACCTAGGAAGGTATAAGATTTCACACATTCTAGTTTTTTCCCCCCCACAACCCATGGATAGTTAAGACATTTAGGCTTCTTTCTACCAGAAAAACAAATCACCTTGCTTTTTGCCGTATTTATTGATAAGAAATGACTTTCAGCATATTCAGAAAGTGCATGCAACCGATTGTTTAGGCCCTTTGGGGTGAGATCCAAAATCAGGATGTCGTCTGCATACATAAGGCATGCAATTGGAACACCCCCCAAGGACGGGGCAATACCGGCGCAAGCAGAAAGAGCGATGGGTAAATCAACAGTATATAAGGAAAATAGCAACGGAGCCAAAAGGCAACCTTGCTTCAACCCATTAGAAGTTGGAATTAATTTAGATACACCACGATCACCTCCAAGTAGGACTCTGCACCAAGTGTCAGAATAAAGGGCGCGAATTAACTTAATAAGGGATGCGGGCATACCTAAGTTAAATAACTTTCTCCACAGCAAAGTTCTATCTACTTTATCAAAAGCGGTGGAGAAGTCAATAAAGGCGCCATATACCTGACCACCACGGACTTTCACATATTTTTCATTGATAACTTGCAATGCAGTCAGGTTATCTAAAGTTCCATGATTTTGTCTGAAACCTGTTTGCTCCATGGGAAGGATTTTATGTTCAGATACCCAATCGTTAATTAAAGAAAGCACACATTTTGCAAACACCTTACCAATAGCGTCAAGCAAGGCAATTTGACGATAATTTTGTGGTAGATCTCTTGCCCCTTTTTTATATAAAGGGACAATGATACTTCCTTTCCAGGAGGGGGGGACTGTTCCGCTAGAAAAACAAAATTTAAACACTGGAAAGAGTATTTTACTCCAAAGTTCACTCTGGTTTTTCAATACTGAAATTGGGATTTTATCAGGACCCATCGCACCAGAGGAACGCATATTCTTAATGGCACATTCAATTTCCTTTTCTGTTGGACAGTCAAGTATACATGAAACATTATCAAATTCAACATTAAACCCATGAGAATTATTGTTACTGTACAACTTCTCGATATAGTGAACCCACACCTGTTCCTCAATGGCAATGGGCGTAGGACTGGCTCTGGTACTCCATAATGTTGGGTGGTTCCTTAGAGATCCAAGTCCGTGCAATAACCAACCTAGCACAAGCAATGGCAATAGAAATCAAGTCTTTATACTTATTATTAGTATCTTGTATATCTAGCAATACTAAATGTGCCGAAAGTGTTGGAAATATAATTTGTCTACTGTTTAAAGCCGCGGTTAATCCTTTCCAAAATGCTGTAAGTTCCGGACATTGATAGAGCATATGTTCTATACCGGCGGCTTCTAGATTGCATTTGGGACATTTATTTCACTCGCTGGGACCATTTCCCGGGGTCCAGCTAGCAATTCTTTGAGGTGTATAGTATATTTGAGTCACCGTTCTATATAATTGAAGCCTTAAGCTTGAGGATTGGACCACTTGGTTTATTTGTCTGAGCGAGGTGCAATCTGGCTAGGATTGATGGTCACACCTAGTCGGATAGTCCATTTTTCCGCCATGTTTTCACAGTCTCCATGCTTGTGGCTACTTAAGTAGGCATAGCTCTTACTAATAAGTGATTTAGTGTGTTTCGAGTAAAGATATTTTAAGGTATCTGAGTTTTCTATTTTCTTAATTTTCATTTCATTAACCAAATAATCTTTCATCTGAATGTATTTAAAATACATTGTGTCTCTAATTTTGTAGATTAATTTTAATGCGTTAAAGCTCAAAAAACCATCCGAGCCATATAAATCACCTAAAGTGCTTATACCATGTTCCAGCCACAAGGCTGCCGCGCCATCTGAAAAGAAGCCTGGTAGCCCTGTATTCCCCCAAATCTGTAGCTCTGCGTTAAAGAAAGGTATCTTACAAAAAATCATTATTTGGTCCCAGATTCTTTTAATATGTCTCGCGGTCTTAAACTTGACTCTCTTAAAATAATTAGGGTCATGCACACGGTACAAAAACTGATTACTATCTTGTCCCAACATAAATTGATGGAAAAATAAGGAAGCATCATTGGTTATTAGGCTACGTATGCGTTGAAAAAAAGTTGCAAAAAAAGATAGTTTAAAATCCGGGAAATTTAGACCCCCTTTTTCAATTGAGAGTTTCAAACAAGCCATTGATCTACGAGCTTTTTTATAGCTCCAGATATAACTGCTACATATGCTCTCTATTTTTTTTATATATATGTTGTTGAGTTGTAGAGGAATAGATCTAAATAGGTACAGCAATTTTGGTACAATCTTCATCTTTATTAAATTTATACGTCCTACCAGGCTCAATGGAATCTTATGCCAGTTTTTTAAAGATGTAGTTATTTCCTTAAGTAAAGGGTCATAGTTCAATGCTACGATTTTCTCTATTTCTGCTGCAAGCTTAACTCCTAAATAGATAGCATTAGTACAGAGTCCCAATATTGGTTGAGCAGGTTTGTAGTTGGCGATTACTTGGGTTTTTCCAACGTTTAGTTTATAGCATGATATCTCTCCAAATTTACTAGCTTCTTTAATTATCTCAGGGAGTGCCAAAACTAAGTCTGTAGTGAATATAGCTATATCGTCAGCAAAAGCGGTTATTTTCAAACTCTTGCCACCATGTTGTATTGGTATTATATTATCTTGGACGGACAAAGCATTTAAAAATGGTTCCAGGGCTAGAGCGAAAAGCAGGGGTGATAAAGGACACCCCTGCCTTGTCCCCCTTTTAATTGCAAAGTTAGCTGAATTAACTCCAGCATAACTAACTATTGCCATTGGTAGTTCATATAAGGATCGAACCCATCTGAGATATTGTCCCTGTATACCGAATGCGCTCAATGCCGCCCACAAATACTCCCACCCCACTCGGTCGAACGCTTTCTCCGCGTCCAGCATAACCATTCCGAGTGGGGTGTGAGTTGTCGAGGCTACATCAAATGAAGTCACTGCGGTATTAATATGGGTAGTGGTGTCTCTCCCCACTACAAACCCATGCTGTTGGCAGTTCACTAAATCAGGTATAATAGGGGCGAGACGGTTAGCCAGGATTTTGGCAAAGACCTTGGCATCGGTATTTATCAATGAGATGGGCCTATAAGACCCTCGGTCCTTTGGTGGTTTGCCTTTTTTTAGAAAAAATATTATTTTTGCAGTTCTCCAAGATGTAGGAGCACTTCCTGTTTGACCTACAGAATCTATCACCAAATGAAAAAGCGGTATGAGTTCTTTCTCACAAATTTTATATAGTTCTATAGGCAGGCAGTCTTCTCCCGCAGCCTTTCCTGAAGGTAGTGCTTGAATAGCTAGCTCTATTTCAGTAATAGTAATCTTAGCCCCAAGTTGCTTAATTGCTTCAGTATCTAATCGGCTGAGCAAATATTTATCTAAATAATTTGTAATTTCTTCCTGAGAGGGTGAATTATCTGGGGTATATAAATGGCAATAGTATTTAGCAAATTGCTCTAAAATTTGCTCAGATTTTTTATATTCGATTAAGTCTGACCCTATTATTGATTTTATAGTGGATTTAGCTTTTTTATCGGCTACCTTATAAGCCAAGACTTTGCCGATTCGATCGCCTCCTTCATATTGGGCTAATTTATATTTATGTGTTTTGGAACTAAATTTCTCCCTAAGAGTCTTTTTTAATGCCGACCTCATTGACACCAATCCTAATCTCAGTTCTTCAATATTTGTCTTCCCCTGTATTACAGCATCTATCAATTGTTGTTCGACTGATAGAATACTAGATAAAGTTAGCTTATCTGCCCTCCGTCTTTCAGTATTTTTCCTTAAAATGTATTGTTGTACATAGCCTCTAATGCTACATTTACACGCATCCCACACAAAATTAACCGTGGTTGAGTTAATAATAAAAGTTATAAATTCATTTATATGTGCTTTAATGCCCAAGACAAATTCAGCATCTGTTCATAGATACCTAGGGAATGTATTTATGGCTTATATTAAGCTGAAACAATAAAGTTGATGATGATGATGATGGCTCATGCTTCTCATTCCAGTTCATCTTAATTCTTGATAATTGTTTCTTCGGTTGACTAGTTGTAATCACTATGTGCCATACTTGGCCATCAGCTGTTCACAAAGGCTGTCTGCAAGAGCCAATTATTAGCCCTTTTTCATTATTTCCTTCTCTAAACCTACTTTTAATCACTTCCTACTTGTTCTTAGTTTCTACTAAGGAGTTCCAATGTGTAAATATGCCCCTCATCTCTTTAGGCAAGTTAGGCACATTGAGAAATGGGGAATCATTCACCTTTCTTTGCAATTGAAGGTACAAGAACACACCAGCTCTATTGTATACAATTTTGCATTACTACTTTTATCACCTTTTTAATCTTTTAATTTTTTTGGCATTGATTTTAGGTTCTGTAGACACTGTATTTCTTCCCATTTCCCGTTTGACGGCTATCTGAAATCAAAATTAGATACTGTTTTCATTATGTTTAGCAACAGCTCCTGAAGACTATGTATTTTTGCTCCTTTCCCCTGGTTTCGCACTCATAATTTGCCCTTTGTTATCTTTCTTTGACCTATTCATGATTTGGTGGCAGTGACAACCTGGGGCCTCTTAGTGTTGGACCCTAGCACCTTCTCTTTCACCATTGTGAACTATAAAAAAAATTAGAAGAAAAATTCATGAAATAAAGAGAACAAGCGGAAAACAAGGATTTGTCACTCACCTCACTATCATTTGAATCTCCTTGTGCCATGACAATGAAAGCACTAACCTCTGTCTTACAAGAGTCACAGAAACTCTTCTCACTGTTCATCTGGCCTGACCTGAACCAAAAAGAACACTTCAGGAAATCACTACAGTCTAATGGCAGAAAAGAAAATTGGGCTGGGAGAGAGACTGAGCTTTCGTTTGGATTGATGGTTATCAATAAATTGTGCGGCCTCATCAGATGCACAGATGTGATTAATACAAGGGAAGATGTGAATCCATGACTATCTAATTATTCATATAAAACACACTCAGTTAACTTCTTTGATTTGAACCCTCCCATAGGAGCAATATCCTTGGTGACTTTGAAAGTAGTGGGTAGTAGATCAGAGGATTTGGACAAGACACCCTAGTATGTCACAAGGTAAATACAGTTAACGCCATGGAATTTAATATCATCACAGTGATAGCAAGCAACGTTATCACATACCTACTTCATCCTCATTGTTTATACATACTCAGCACTGAAACTGTGCTACTGAAAAAAGTTAGTAGATTGACACTCCAGCTAAGTCTCTTAGCTACAATTAGGGTGAAGCTGCCAATACAGCTCTCACCACCAGGGGCCTAATTACGATGGTGGAAGGCCCGCCACTGACTGCCTGTCGGTGGCGAACCCTCGCCATCACAATGTATATTTCCCCCTCCATATTAAGATGGCGGGGGAAAGCGTTGGGTAAGCTTTTACCCACACTTCCCTTTTCTGACTGCCTGTCGGAGCAGCAACATCGCCCTGCATTGCGTCGGTTGGGATTATGATATCCCTTTCCAATGGTCGTTTTGTGGCAGTCAAACCACCACAAAATGGCAGGTGGAAACGGATTTGGGCCCCCCTTCATCCCTGGGCCTGGGGAAAGGGCACTGGGGGGCACCTATGGTGCCTGCCACGTAGTACAGGGAAATGTAAGTGCCTTTTTTATCATTTAGGTGGGGGCTTCTAACCGCATCCACACCACAATACAAGGTATAGGTGATGCGACCACCATGGTGGCAGTCGCATCGTAATTTGGATTGTGGGGAGGACGCCTCATAGGTGGCCCAAATCCGAAATGATCATAAGGAGCCCCCAAGTTGGACGAAAGAGAAGACATTTCATATCTGGGTGATATTGTAGATATGACTATAAATGGAGTTTGTCCTCAGCAAATATGACATAGAGGAGCACTAACTAAATTAATCACAGGTTTTTCACAGATGTGTGGAACCTTCAGGTATGGTCACTTAGGGGCCAATTTTAAAGCTACAGAAAGCCTAATAAGTAGAGCAATTAAAGTAACCTCATTCTCTCTTAATTATTCTAGACCATATTCCAGTTCATAATTTTTCTGCTCATCGTGCCTCTACAGACAGGGCAAGGACCAACTTTATGCAAATCAGCATGGGACCTGCTCCTGTAGAAATAAACCACCACAAACTGCCAGGGCACATTTCATTGCCCTTAATAAACCACAACCCCTGGTTATTACTCTAGCATACATTCCAGTCCACCATGTTATTTTTCCCTGTTTCTCTCCAGACAAGGGCCAAATGTAGGAAAACCAGCATAGGTCCTGCTCCAACAGTCTCAATTCAGTCCAAACTGTGAGGTAACATCCTGTCTAAGAAAGAACAAAAGCAGCAAACAAAAGCAGCCCAAAATTGGTTTCAGGAATGTTGTGCATCAGTGAGGTACAGCCTTGGCCCTATGGCACAGAAAGCACAGGACCATTGTCTGGGCATATTCCTCACATTTAGAGTGTCTTACTAAAGAAAACCATAAACGTTATAGGTGGAATGCACCAATTAATTTCAACCACTTTTATTGTCATTACTAGAGGTCTCCTTCAAATAAGATAAATTGAAATATCAAAGTTAATTCTTAGGGTGTTTGGCTTCAACCCAGAAATTTGGAAATGCAGTTTTTCTACTCTAAGGCCTTGTGCTCATTTGGCAAAAGAATAAATAAAAATGTCAAAGCTGGTTGTTAGTGAAAAGTCAACATTGCAACTACAATAAATGTCTTTAGTGTTACGGAAATAGTTGATGACACCCTACTGTACCTATGGACTAGCAGTCACTGGGAAGTACAAGTGGCTACAAAGTTCTATCCTCGGATAAATATTTTTTAGGTGTATGTGTAAATGTGTAAGGTGAAAAGGTCAGAGACAGCATTAGCACAATCACTTTTGGATTGAAAATGCTAAAAGGATGCTCTCCTCTTTCTAGATATCCAGGTTCCAGTCAGGGGCAACAGGAGTGACCTGAATGACTTTCCCAGCAGTCAGTCATTTTTCCACTTCCGGTGGAAGAGATCAAGGTGCTGAGGCTTGCCAGAGATATTCATGCTTTAGGAAGGTAAGAAAATTAGGTCCACCACACACTGAGCATTTTGCTGTACAGTACATACGTTTAGTGGAACCTGACATTAATGTATTTGGCCTTGTTGAGCCTAGTCCAGCAAGAGCTGAAATCCTTTCCCTGCTGAGGATTTTGACTTTCATTCCAGAGACCAAGTCTGAAGGTAGAAACTTTAACTGGAATGACCCATTTAGTTAATACCACCTGTGCTCAATCGCGGTCAGCCTGAAATTGCACGTATGTTTTGGGCATCTGTGAACTGTTGATTTCAATTCTTTTTTTTCTATGAGTTTTTTGTATGAAAGCTTTAAAAAATGTTCATCTCCTGTAACTCTTATCCTATTTCAATGATCTTGATGCCTTCTTGTCCCTTAAACTTTTCTTATGTTTGCAAATTAATTTGAGAATTGTACTGTGTGCGTTCTTTACTGTGAAATTGCTGGTTCTTTTTTAAGTTAACACATACTGGGAGCTGACATTTTCTCTGAAATGTATTTTGGCCTAACCAGACTGCAATAATTAAGTCGGTAGTGATCACCTCCTACTAGCAGTAATTTAAAACCCCATATCTCACAGAAATTAAGTGCATATTCTAAACCATAATTATTGCACATATAACCTTTACTTCAACACTTTCTTGTTTTAAATGCCTTATAAATAATTGTTAAAATGAATTGGGTATGTGCAGGCACAAAACGTATAATTCTGACAAAATGCAAACTGTTAACAACAGTAAAACAATGCAGTATGGAATATATACAGCCCACTATTAACAACAGTAAAACAATGCAAGTATAGAATATATACAGCCCGCATATAACATATTACAAAGGTTGAAAATCATGAATTGCATAAAACACAAAGTCAATATAAAAAAAATGATTTGATCCTTCCACTGTACCACATCTGAAGAGCTAAATTAAAAAAAGAACAAAGAGGGTCCATTCTAATGGAGACATATCTGATACACTCTTTACCACCTTTCTATATTGTAATAAATCTATAACATATAACTGTAAACCAACCTCAAACACTGCATCAAATTATAGTCTCAAACACAGAAAACGTCATGTCTCCTCTTCCTAAAAAAAATTATTCTGCTGCTTTTACATAGGAGTATTTGCAGATCTCAGGGCCTGATTAAGACTTTAGTGGTGTGGAAGCAGGGTGCCATGTCACCGCCCTGCTCCCACATTGTTAAAGCTGACCACCCGCCAGATTACAATTTGTTATCCAGGCAGACGATCCTGCGGTTGCGGGCCATGGTGCTGCCTTTCAAAGGCTTGTAGTAGAGCCTTAGAACAGCAGCACTGTGGGCCTGCCACAGTGTTCCTTCAAAAGAAGAGAGTTTCCCAGAAAGCCAGAAAGGACTGGGTTTTAATAAACAAAACAAAAGAGGGGGTTCCTTTCTGTGTTATTCAATTTAGCTATTGAAAATTAGACACTTTGCAGATAATCACAAACAACTTGTGACAAGACATGTAAAGATATTTATAATCCAAAGACTATACATTCCTCTTTATACTCATATTTATTAGTAGGAAAACATTTAATTAAAATTGTACAATACACAATTGGGCACAATCTCTATACAGTGTTTTGAACCTGCACATTTAATTACATAATAAAGTGATTGATATTCACATACATGTGTTGCACAAAATTTTGCAGAAAACATCAAACTTAATACAATATTAAACAAGTATCACAATTTTTTTTAAATATATAAAAAATGTATATTAAAAATCACATGGAGTCCTTATGTCAACACATAAGGACTCCATGTGATTTTTAATATAAATTGTACAATGTTAATTAAATGTTTTCCTACTAATAAATATGAGTATAAAGAGGAATTTATAGCGTTTTGGATTATAAATATCTTTACATGTCTTGTCACAAGTTGTTTGTGATTATCTGCAAAGTTTCTAATTTTCAGTAGCTAAATTAAATAACACAGAAATGAACCCCCCCCTTTTGTTCTGCCACAGTTTGCTCCAGCACGGCATGGACTATAAAGACCACGCTGTGCTGGAACTGTCTGTGTATGCAGACAGGGGGGGCACACCATTTGCCACCATGCATGTATCCCTACTCCCTGTAGGGCCCACTAATTTTCCTCACTTCCAGCAGTTTCAAGGTGTGAGAACCACTGAGACTGCTGGTGGCAAGGAAGCTCATAATATGCTTGGCAGTGCACAGCAGCACCACCAAGCATATTGCAGTCTCAAGACTAGCGCGCCAATGCCATGGATTGCAGATCATTGGCAGCTGAGGCGGTCGCATGGAGGTCCTATGGGGGATCCAACCTCCATACTCATAATACAGCAGTCCCTGACCGCCACTGCACCTCCACAGTGAGTTTGACAGTCTCATGGATCGCCAAACTCATTATTAGGCCCTTATTTCATAGATAATCATGCTTATTCTTGAAAGCTTTGGAAGACTATGTAGCACGTCTTAAAAAATGTTGTGGATTGTACGAGTTGCATCAGTGAAAACCTGAAGTACAGATTGACGGCCAGATTTCGGAGGAGAAATTGCCCATTTAACCCTTTCGCTGCGGGGGGGAGGGGGCCGCGTGCAGCGCCCGCATGCTGGTGACGAGCTCAGCTCATCATGGAGTACAGCGGAGCTGTCCTCACGACGAGCTCAGCTCGTCACGGCCGCACCTGTTTTTGGAACGTTCAGCACAGCGGGGAAATTAGCCCCGCATGCGAACATTCCAACGGCCGTGACGAGCTGAGCTCGTCAGCAGCACCCATGAGGTTAAGTAATTTACACTTTTGAGTAAGTTAACTACTTTTTGTTATTCACAAAATCAGAGTGAAAGCTACTAATAAAAACAGTAGTACATCCAGGACCACACATGATCAATCACTGGAACGACAATTCCCTCCCATAGAAAACAATTGAGGTAAGCAATTAAAATAAACAGCATAGAAAATAATGCTAAAATAATGTAACAATCATTTCTAATTAAAACGATTTATATTAATTTCAATTAATTCTATACATCACTTTTAATAATTGTTCATTCATAATAAAAACAATTTTTGTTTGGGTGGGAATGTACTTTTATACTTTAAACTGAAGAAAAATAATTTAAATTTAATATAATTAGAATCATCAAAGATTTATTTCAAAGTTATGCTAATAGTGCTGTAGCATTTATTTTTAATATACTTTACATTTAAAATAAATATATCTAATTATTGTTCATTAATATTTAATATAAAATGTAGTTAATATTTTTTTGCTATCAAATATAATTTTAATTTTTCCGTACATTTTATCATGTGGAGATCTGTGCTTGAGTGAAGAGACTCTCTATGGTACAGTAAAAACGGCAGTTATTTGTTAGTACTAACTTTTTCTCAGATTTGGTGAATAGCCAAAACCAGTACATTTACTCAGAAGTGTTGGTTACCTTAGTGAATCAGCCCCAATGTGACTAAACAGTACCTAAGTTGGTTGTGGTTTCTCTTCCTGTGTGACATCATACCAGATTTACAGGACTAAAGCCTTGATTATGAAAGGGCTTGTAAATATGCAAAAATGATTGCCTCTGATATAATCAGATAGCCCTGGGAGAGGATTTTACTGGCTGCAAATAAATGTCCCCTTTTTAATGTTTTTGCAGTTCAAAATGGTGAATAACTTGTGGATTTTGGTGCATTCTGTATTTCACAGGACAGTTCTCAAACAAACTTTACAATATCCCAGATGTATAATGCTATTTGCCTTCACAAAGGAAACTTTAAAAAAGTGCAGACCTTCCTTTTAGACAGATTGTTCACTCCACAACATCTAAACCTTGATTTGTTTTTACAGCTAATCAGACCAATTACTTTTGTCTCTTATTATTTGCCTTGCAGATCTTCTAACAATCTTCTTACAATTTAGGGGGTCATTAGGATGGCGGACGGACCTGCGTCCGCCCGCCACCCCTGAGGGAGAGGGACCGTCTGCATGGGCAGCGGCGGTCCCTCCATGCAAATTAGGATGTGACTGCCACCCTGGGGGTCACATCCTCCACCTTTAACATTGCGGCGGAGGCTGCTTCAAGCAGCACCCGCCGCAAGGTTAAAAAATGCATGTTTACCTTTGCATGCACGAAGCGGCAGGCACCGCGTGGTGCCTGGCGCTTCGTGCATGCAAAGGCAGGGGGGTACCATAGGTACCCCCCATGTGCACCCCCCACCCCCCCTTCACCCCTGGGGGCTGCAACGGGCCCCCAAAGAAAAGACCGTATGCCCTTCCATGGCGGAAATGCCAATGGACTGGTCCTTCAGTCACAGTATGAGGTGTCCCTGCCCCCTGCCTGCCTCCAGGTGGGACCAAGGCCTCAGGCAGGTGCTGATGGGAAGTCCTTAGCGTTGACTTTGAAGAGGACTGGGATAGGGAGGAGGACTGGAAAGTTAGGGGGGTGAGGGGCTGGGTAGGCTCAGTGAGGGAGCTCCTCGGGGTATTTGTGTTTCTCTCCCATCACGGAAGGGGGGTGCATAAATTAGTCTCTATTGCTCTCCTTTTCCTACCGGAGTCCGAGTTCACAATATATATAATACAAAAAAAATTACGATTCTGGAATGTGGTCAACTAGTTTTTGGGCGTGTCCGGGTCCAATTATGACCCTAATTCGACACTGGTTAAAAGATAACCAAAGAAGCCTGACTTCTGGGGAAAATATTGTAAGTTCTGCAATACTTGTGCTTTGTGCTTCTTTTAATCTACAGTCAGTCCTTTCTTTTTTGCTTTAGCTCTAGAGGTTTGCTGTTACACATTTCTAAAGAGAGGTATTAAATACATAGCAGCTTCGTGATTGTTAGTGTGGGTGTTTTTCGCACATATTTCGAGACATGCTAACAAAAAACTTGTGTTTCCAGTAATTGTTTGCTTGTGAAAAGGAAGCAAATATCACACAATATCTTCTTTCAAAAGCGAAATGAGAGTTAATTAGGCCATGTTAGTCAAGGTGCCCTTCGATATTTAATTGCCTTGGTTAAATCCATAAGTTCAGTAAGGGTCTGAGAAAGGAAACTGAAGCCCAATTCACAAAAGGCCTCCTCACTTGTCTAGGAGGCCCTGCAGTATCGGCTGGGGCCCTGCCCCGCACTGCTGTTACTCATTGCTGAAGTCCCGCTACAAGTGGACCCCCCATCCCCCCACCCCCTCACACACACAACTGCGTGGTCTCAATACAAGTGCTTTGGGCCTTTGTGCATCGAGCTCTCTGACATTTTCAAATTCACACATTGCCTTATGGACAAACATTTCCAAGGGTATCTTCACCTGTTCATAAAACCTTGCAACTCAGAACAGCAGAGCTTTGAGGAGTCCAAACATATTTAAAAGCTGTGCTTCATGTAGTTTATGTAAAGAGGTGTCTCTATATTGGGCCTAATTATGAGTGGCTTATTACATTCTGTCCTGCGCTCAAACCGCTGCTTATGCATGGAACGGAGTTACGAGTTTAGTTTTATTTAACACACCCCAAAATTATCTGCTGCATTTTATTACCCAACATCAGTTATAGTTCAGCATGTTGAAACCTGCTGAAATTTAACAGGGGAAAACATACAGTAATTACCCTATTATGGAGATTTTGGTGCCTTAACCACTTTGGTGCAGCCGTCAGCCAATTGCTGATTGCCACTCTCCCACCCCAGTGTGGATGTCGGGCACTGGCTTTTCACTAATCAGCAGGGGCTACGAAAAATCACTTCTGCGTCGGCCCCCTTCCCCTCTCCGACCCTCCTTTGCCAATAACGACCAGTGGCGGCTGGTTAAGTTTGTTAGTGGTGAGGCTGGGTTTGGCTGAAGTGTCAGGGGTGGCACGTCAAAGGGTCATGATATTGTTTGGTAGGCCGATCGCTATTTCCCAGGAAAGCACAATGTACAAGCACAGTTTGCCACACACAAACTATACTCAACCTAAATAATATACAATCAAGGAGTAAAAAAAACCAAAACATTACTATGGCACTACAGGGCTTCAGCCTGAAGTGCCCAGGTTTAAATTTACCCAGACATCATTAGGTGGTGGAGACTGGTCCTCGAGGATGTGTCTTTGCCAAGTTGATGACCTCACAGGCCTCAGGGCAGCGAGATCGTCAGCCTGGCAAATACTCTTGATTTTGGGCCCACCCAGGGGCACAAAGTTTATGGAAAGCATCACTGCGACAAACAGAGTGAGTGGCTATGTGCAACAGCCCCCCAGCATGGTAATTTAAGCTGTTACGTGGTTTATTTTAATGTTTTTTTTTTAAAGAAGCAGTTTTAATATTGCATTTATTTTTAGCCTCAAAGTAAAGGGGGCGGGAACTCCAATGCCCTTGCACAGCACCGCCGCTGATAACGACCTCCATAGGTTTTTGGCAGGCCTCCTTTGAAAAGGGAGATTCTCCTCTTTCAAACGAGGCCTTCCTGAAACTGTTTCCTGTCTGCAGATCATAGCCATGTTACAATCAACAGTCCGGAAACCACTAGGCCACCAGGGAAGTTTGTTTGGTGTTTTGGGGGAGTCAGCCCTTATAGTAATGGGCCGATCCCCCAGGGAGATGCTGGGGGTAAAATTTACAAATAATAAAAGGTAATTTTCATCTGGTGGTACGAATGTAAAAACAATTTTAAAAAATGGAAATTGACAGTGGGTGGGCCCTTTTCTTCCATTAATGAGAGGGGGCAGAGTGGAACCATCTGTGATGTCAGCGTGCTGCAAGGTGCGCTGACATCACTGATTCCCCTCTGGAGCGGCAGTAAAGAGCAGGTGAGGGCTCTCTCCTGTGCTGGTGGAGAACATTTTTTAAAAACAGCCTCCAGATTTCAGAGATGCCTTGTTTGAAAGGGTTTAGTGTAGTTCCTATATTCGCAATAGGCTCTGCGTATTGGAATGATATATCCTGTAGCTTAGACGTAGGACTGAGGTCTACTAGGTCTCTACCGAATATATTAGACTTAATAGAGAGCGCCAGCCAGCTCAGAGGTCACTAGAAACGTTCTCGAATTCACAAGAAGGGATTAGTTTCTGACAACCGCATAAACATGACAAGTGGGTTTCCAATAATTAAGAAAGCAATCTCTAATGTCGCAGAAACAATAGACAGTTATTTCACTGAGTCAATCGTTCATGCTTCGTTTCACCAGAGCGGCTGAGAAAATAGAGAGACGGGCGTTTTCAATAAAAGTGGTTATTTATTGAACAGTCTCCTTTCTCAAGCACTAAAAATGAACTGCTACAATAGTAAAACTTACTATGAAGTGCAAGGCATATAATACGAACAGTATTATTAAGTAGTACTGTAAAAGCATGATATGGGTGTTAAGCCATAAGGTGCATAAGAGGTATAAAATGTATATAATACATACAGTAATAAAAGGATGACTAAAAGTACTCAACTGGTGTTTCTAAAATACTCCTTCCCCGGTGTACCTGACCTAAGCTTAGTACGAGGGAAGAAGTAAGTGAGGAGTAGTTTAAGTTTAGTAGTTCTCTTCCAGGAATCTATTCCCGAGAATTCTCTTAGGGTCTAAGCAGCTCCGTACCTTGGTTTTAGAATGAAGGAGGTCTTGTATCTTGTTCTTCAGACTCGATTTCCCAGATACCCGCAAGGGTAGCCTGGAAACACTGGAGCTGCATTTCTCGGCAAGAGAAACAACAGAGTCTCGCAGTGCGTCAGCTGGAGGGTCGGCTTCCTTCGGCACTTGCTGCTGCAGGGCGTCGGTCAAGTAGACAGTCGATCTGCTCCAAACCACCGTGTGTTTGACTGGGCAAACCTGGGCATATTTATACTTTGAAGGTGCCGAGTTTGACGCATGTTTGGACTTAATATCGTCACTCAAAGGCTAAATTCTTGGAAAACGCCAGGAGTTCTTGGAGAACTTACTATTCAAGCAGGGGAAAGTTCCTAGCTGCTGAAGGCGGGTTTTTCCAAGAAATCATTGTTCATTGTCAGAACCTAGTTGAAGTAGCCTTGCCGTATTTGGGCTGTATGGTTTAGACCAAATAGGGTAGTGATTTCTATGCCTATATAAGGATATGACAAAGTATACCTATATAAGGGCATAAATCTGGAAAAGTACACTAGGGGCCTAGATTCGATTACAACACCCACTCCACGATCCTAAGTTCAATTAAGCTAACCTAATAAGCACAGAACATATCTAAAGCTAGTGTTTACAATCCCACCCCAAAATACATTAAAATGCACTTGAAATGGTTTGTACATGATAAAAATATTGAGCATTTCTACAGTACGCATTTTAAGGAAGTGCTGACATTCTAAGCATATAGTATTGTATCTAAATATGCAAATGGAATGTATCATGAATTTGCATTTATGAAAATGGCTCTTAAATACAGAAAGAAAGGTCGAGACCATTTCATAACATAACATAGCATGTCAAAGGTTATATGAGGACAAACCCATATATATTTTCTAGGCAGTGTTTCAAAAAAAGAAAATCATTTCTTGTTCTCTAAGAATAGTTCTACTTTAAGCAGATTAGTCTGTGCCAAAGGTTCAAATGCTTTGGTGAAAAAAAAATTCAATTGGTTGTGAAAAAATAGAGTTCCAAAGTTAGAAATCTTTGTTTTCAAAATTTGAAGGCCGAATTTCAGAGCTCATGGAACGCTGTGTGCATGAATCAAAAATTATTCTCGGTGTCAGGTGAAAACATCAGGTCGTCTAGGCTGGCAAACAAATCGTCTACCACAGTAGGTGAAAGTGGAACCACTTGATGTAGCAGATTAAATGTGCACAGATGAGAAGCATTGCCGTCAGCGCTTGTTGCCGTGTTAGCAATGGCCATATCAGATGGTACCTGTGTGCCTGTCGAATCTCGTATATCACCTTCAGTCAGACTTAGTGGTGGGATCTCAATGAATGCCGTCATCAGGATTTGTAGCCGTTGGGGGAAACACAATGCATGAGCCGTTACAGGACCTAGCAGTGTAGCGTAGTTCCTATTTTCCCAATAGGCCCTGCGCATTGGAATAACAAACAGTAGTATCGACGTAGAAGTGCGGATCTTCCAGGCCTCTACAGACTATGCTAAACTTAATTGGGTTTGTTACCAACTAGCTCAGAGGTCACTGGAAACTTTCTTGACTGAAATAGGAAGTGATCAGCTTCCCTGGCACAGACAAGAAGGGATTCAGTTTTCCAACAACCGTGCAACATGACAACTTTGCTCCTCAGATCAAGAGTCAATCTCTAGGGTCGTGTGAAACAATAGACAGTTATTTTACTCAGTCAGGTTGGTGCAGTTTACTTTCACAATATGTAGAGAATAGAGAGACGGGCGTTTGTCAATAAAAGGTTAACATTTATTGAACAGTCTTTCTTCTCGTACAAGAGAAATGTATTGCCACAATTGCAAGACTTGTTATGATAAAAAGTACGTACAGTAAGATAAGTATTGCGAGATAATACTGTAAAAGCATTGATATGGTTTCTTAGCCATACAATGGTTTAAAAGTAATAAAACATATATAGATTCATATATACATTAGGCTAAAATACTCAACTGGTGCTTCTAAATACGCCTACCCCAGTGTACCTGACCTAAGTCTAATACTTGGGAGGGGAGTAAGTAGCTTTAAGTTAAGTTGGTTTTGCCAAGGTTTGCTTCAAGAATTCTCACTAAGGGTTTAGTCAACACCATACCTCTTAATAGAATGATGGAGGTCTGGTATCTCCTTCAGGGAAACTCGGTATCCCAGTCACCCGCGAGGGTAGACCAGAAACGCTGGAGCTGAATTTCTCGGCAGGAGAAAGGCAGCGTCTCTCTTCAGCGCGTCGAGGAGGAGGAGGGGGGACAGCGTCCGCGGGCAGCTGGCATCTGCAGGGCTCTTCGCAGAGGGACGGCTGTTCAGCTCCTAAGTTCACCACACCATCGTTCGCGCTTTAGCAGCGATAATGGTATCAGGGGCTTGCATACAGCAGCTTCATCAAGCGATGGGCAACAGGCTATTGCTTAAGGCAACGTTGGTAGTATTTATACCTGACAGGTGCCTGGTTTGACGTAAGTTTGCTGGACATAAGACGTCAATTAAAGATGTCACTAGGAAGTGATCGCTATCAGTTGCTCATTAGAGTTCCATTACTAATCAAAACACAGCAAGCGGGGATTTCCAGGTTTGCTGAGTTTTTATCTTGTTGAAGAACTCGGAGTGTTAATCTAGGAATCTCAGATAGTGACTTCTGCTCTGTCATTGCACTAATTGGTTGCAAAGGAAGTGGCAGAGAAAGCTATTCTGGAATGTGGCTCTGTTCGTGTGAGGCCAGAGATGACTTTCTGAATATTGTACCTGAACGGTTATGCCAATATAGGGAATAATTGGATTTATAGCCGAATAGGGGCATAAGGTCACAGTATCGATCAGGATCCTAGTTAAGCACTTAACAGCAGAATGTCGACATCCGATGGAAGGACTGATGGAAGTGTTAGACAAATATCTAACACGCATTCCTCTCCGCAAAGCAGGCATCGTAGAACAGGTAAGATGCAATCTTGCCAGATTGGTCTGAACGAGAGAAGCCATCTCATATTCAGATCTCTTAAACGAGCCAAGCCGAGAATCTGTGTTATTCTTTCACGATACCTCTGGGCACGGAGGGTTTGTTCCATGATATTCTGGGTATCGCCGGTGATTGGACTTGCCATATCAGAGCAGAAGAAATAAAAATAGTATTCCTGCAACGAGTCCCAAGATGAGAGGCAGGCCGCGGAACACAGAGTGCACATAATTTGGAAAAATGCCAAGGACTGCTTCAAATGGTGTTAACAGTCCCGAAAAAATTGTCTTAAATACATGTGCGATGCCACTGGTATCAGACATGTTTAAGATTTTACTTAACATTTCTGCGAAATGTACAGGGCAGTTTGTTGATAATAATGCATGTATCTCTGCAGATGTCCTTGCAACTTGCAGATCATACATTTCATTTGATGATGTCAGTGGCACAGATTTTTTCAAAAGAATGGCTTTTATTCTGCTTAAAGTATCACTTCGTATAGAAGAGATATTCAGTGAAAGCCATAGTGCCGTCACTGTCTGACTTGTGAGTTGGATACAATACTTGCATACAACAAGTGACCATGGACGACACACTAACCAGATAAACTTTTCCTGGCACCATGCCACAGCAGCTGTGATCATTCAACATAATGTAACTGCTATTGGATAGTTGCTTGAAAATGGGTTCTATCACAGTCGAGGGAGAACCGTGCAGGTGGCAAGAGAGGTTATTTGCAGAACCATCGCAGGCTCAGTGTAAAATAATACCTTTCCACAAAAGTGTACCACTTAGTGAGTTTTTACAATTTTTTCCACTAAGGAATACTTCTTTCCCCTTGTTCCAACATTTGTGTATATATGGTAAAGTCCATGTTGACTTAATGTATTCTTTACCCAACCTTTCATACATGCCCGCTGGCATATGCTGTAGACAATACTGAAATTGGAAAATCGTCACTGGTATCATGATGGTGCCATAAATTATCCATTCAATGACAGGCTTCCCAGAAACTGTCAATGGTAATCTTTCCAGTTTTTTAATGCTCAGCACCGTATAGTCTGCTCCTCTTTGTGCCAAAGAGATTTGTTTATCTGTAAGGTTAAACACAGAAAACAATGACGTTGTGTTGATTAGCCTCCATGGCACGTAGCCTGAACGCAGATTTAGCAACGTCCAGCCTAGCTGCATTATAGAACATAATTGAAACTGGCCCTGCTGTAACATTAGCAAGTCTTGTTCCATTATGTCAATTGCAGAGGATACAATGCTGTCCAAAAAATATGTTCTGGAGGACAGAGTTGTTAACCCATTGTCCACTACAGAGAGAGCTTTTCCTAAATTAATACAATCAATTTCTCAAATTCTTTCTGCAGTTTCAATTTGCGTTATTTTCCAAGCTTCATAGTACGCAGCATATATACCGGCGTATATAAAACATTTTTGCCGTGGTGTGCGAGGCCCCATTAAGAAATCTCGCAAATCATTGCTTTCTTTAAGTAAAGATAAGTGTTCTTTGATTTCCGGAAGTGTGGATGTCTTTAGCCTCTCAAGGCATAGCTTTTCTACACTATATGTTGTTACTATCCCTGGATGTTGTCTCTGGGAGTATCTTGAATCTGTGCTGTTAAGTATTAACCCCTGTGTTTTGTTCAGGAATCTATCATGACAGTTATTTGTGTCTGTGGGCCAGATTAACCATTTTTTCCAATCAGGACTAGTTCTGTTCTTTGTGAAAACATATTGTACGTCTATCTCCCTTTCTGTAGTATTATTATTCTCAGGTATGGGCTTTGGTATAGACGGTTTATTTAAATCTTTTATTTTTGCCAGACCAAGACAAGATGTTTGTTGCACAGTGTCGTTTAAAAACATTATTTGTTCAGGTATAATGCAGGCTCTGTACAAGGCCTCTAAACCTTGTGCCTGCCATTCTTTCGTGCCCCAGACAGTATTTGTCTCTATGTTGTCTTTCCAGAAGTCGTAACCTTATGTGGACAACTTAGCATAAAGGTTTACAGAATAAATTTGTTTGGTATTGGTCAACATTGTTTTCATTCCTGTCTTATTCATATTTCTTAAATAAAACGTTTCTGGATCTATCACATTAAAACCTGAGAAGTACAAAAACTTGTCATGAAATGTTTTTGAGCTGCCTTTTGGTGGCGTGGGACAATGTTCCCATTGATTATATCTAAAGACATTCCTAGGATTTCCAGATTTGTGCAAATAGTGGAGACCATAGTGATTAAAACAATACATTTGTTCATAGTCCGATGACCCTTCTAAATAGTCATGATCAGTATATTTCGCAGACATTTCTAAATCTGACATAATATTATTAATAGTCTCAAAGTCCCAATCATCAGAAAATGTGCTGGGTGATACAAAGTCATTCAAAGAAACCTTGAACTGATGTGGCAGCATTTCTACCGGGCCATATATATCATAATCAGTTCTATCCCATGCTTTACCACCTGGTATAGGGATGGCTGTGATGTTCACTGATGACAGGTCTCTTTTTTCAACATGTGATGATTTGTGAGGTTTTAGGGCCAAGTTGATTTTCTGACTTGCTGTGTCCATTGTACTATATTTTCCATCTATCATTTGTCCCAAGCTTAAAATCAATGTTAGCCAGAGCAGGAGGAAAAATGCACCTAAACCAATCCAAAATTCAATCCATGGTGAAACCAGATATATTCTTTCAAGTTGATGAAAAAGTTCTGTCGTTTTTTCTTTGAGAGTTTTATTTGCTGTTGTTTCTTCGTATTCACTGACATCCTCAGAAAAGTTATCAAAGTTGATGAAATATCCAGATGCAGTTCTGTCAATTGTTTGAATGGCATTGGGGTTTGTTGAAATCGCTGGAACTGATTTCTCCTTTTTCATATTAGTGTATTCAGGTGCTACATCATTGTAGACTGGTGTTCCTGGTGTTCCTGGACGAACTGTTATTTGGGTCTCAAGAGGCACGAGTTCCATTGCTTTGTTGCATAGTCCTTCTTTTCTTACTGCAGGTTTATCAAAGGTGATAAGTCTTTCAGTTTGAACCTCATGGATTGTAGCAAGATTTGGCTGTCTGCTACATCTTGGGAGTCCACTTGGCCTACTACTTATTATTGGCCACATGTTGTGGTTTTACCAGGTCGATGGACACAACTCTGTTCTCCTTTTTACCAGCAAGTGGCGGTAGTACTACTGATCTTGTTCCTTGTATTCCCAAGACAGGTACTGCTTTTCTGTAAGAAGGTCCAAATTCCTTCTTCACCGCTATCTTTTTCCTGACTAGATCCCCAATCTTTGGAATCCAGACAGGTCTTGCTGGGACAGGTGTTTTTTCTTCAGTGGCTTTTGGCTTTAGTGTTGTATTACTCAGACTACTTCTTGTTTCATTTAAGTCCTGTAAGACAGCCAAACGATCTTTGATATCAAAGGGTTTTTGTTCTACCTCTGAAGTATGACAATCAAGGTCTTCGATTATCATTCTAGTACCAAATAGTAATTCATAAGGAGTGATTCCCCCCAGAGAATTTCTTGACAGATTGTTAAGTCAACGTTGGACACTTATTAGAGGTTTGACCCACCCATCACCCGAACCTAATACCTTTGCTGTTATGCATTGCTTTATGTCACAGTTTTTTCTTTCCACGACCGCATTACACTCAGGATGGAAGAGACTAGAATACCGCAATGCAACACCCAAGCTAGACATAGCCTCCTTGTAGGCTCGAGAGCTAAACGCAGGACCCTGGTCAGAATGTAGCGTGACGATTGCGAATGTGCCGATAAAGACTCGCAAATCCTTTATAATAGTTCTGGCGTCAGCCGAGCACTCGGGCCATAACCAAATAAATTGTGTGCAGGAATCCACTGCGACCATAATATATTTATAGTTGCTGTCCCGTGTTAAGGGACCACAGTGGTCCAGATAAACACAAGCTAACGGCTTATCTGAAATCAGAAGGGACGTCTGTGCAGAACGATTTACTCATGCGCGGCCACCAGTATCTCTGTTTTAATAATGATACAGTGGCGGAAACGCCAGTGCGTGTAGATGCGAGCCCTTCATGTGCAGCTACAATTAGTCCTAACCTATGTTCCATGTTTGGGATTGCCCTATCCCCCACTCCAGGGATTCGAGCAAAAGGAACATTGTGTGCATCAGTTATGTATGAGTACTTTATTAGAAAGCCTTTCGGGAGTGTCTTACCACTGCCTTTGACTGAAGCAGTGGCAGCTTGCATTATTTCGCTGTCTATTTTTGTTTTTGACCTGGTGATTGCAGCTACGGAAGCGGTTTGCACAGCTGACTTCGCTGCTTCAACAGCCAATGAATTCCCTGGAACCTGAACACCATCATGCTGATGACTGGGTGTATGTATCACATAAGTCTTTTGTAGTTCTTTTTGCAAAAGAACTACTTGTTCCCAAATAATCTTATGCTTTATTTTTCCACCTTTATTGTCTTTGAAGCCTTTTTGAACCCAGATATGCAGAGATACTCATTGTAAGATTGGACGCAGTAATACGAATCGCACACTATTGGTGTGGGGAATTCACCATCGGTATTTTCAAGCGCCATCTTAAAAGCCTGTAGTTCAGCTCGCTGAGCTGTACTGTCTCCGAGTGACTGAGTTCTTGTGACCATAGGTCTAAATTTGCTTTCGCACCAGTGACCTTTAACAATCACGCACGCAGCACTATAGGCTTGCTCACCCCCAATTGTGGGCTGTGCTGATCCGCCTGTATATATTATACATTCGTAAAGTTCAAGAGGAAGAATTTCGGTCGGCAGAGGACATTCATGTTCATATTGGAGAAATTCTTGTGTTTTTAAACTCGGTCAAAAATGTATTCAAGTCTGTTGCAGCAAGAGAGTTAACCCATTGTATCCATCTCGGGTGTAAGGCATTTGCAGTTGGAATGCTTGCCTTTGTCACTGCCTCTAAGACAGGTACAGGTGTAACAATCATTATGTGTCTACCCTGCGCGAGAGCTCTCTCTTTTGCTACAGCAGTTTGAACCACTGTCAGAATTTTCTTAATAGAAGTGAATTTCATTTCTGCTTGTGTGTACGAGTGTGATTTTTAAGCTATTGGTACCGTTTCTCCTTCATTAAAGTTGAGGTACGTGAATCCGCATCTTCCTGGGATGATTCGGATTACAAGATTGCGCACGTTTTCGTGTGTGTCTAGTTTAGTTTTTGCTAACATGTCTGTCTGGACTGAACGCAAAACTTCTGCTTGTGTTTGAGTCCAATGTGTTGGTTTGAAATCAGGTTTGAATAATTCGTAGAGAGGTTTAACCCTCTCTGCGTAATTTAGAACGTAAGTTCTTCCAAAATTCAGGAAACCTAGAATTGACTGTAGATTTTTCAGCATCTTTGGAAGTTGGAGCAGCACACATTTCTCTAGAAAGTTTGCTGCTAGGCTTTTGCCTTCACTTGACAACTTATATCCCAAAAATAGGACATTGAGGTGGGCAATTCTTGATTTTTTAAAGGTGAATTTATACCCGTCATATTCTAATCCAAGTATGATGGTGTTCACTCTTTTCAAGTGTACCTCCAAGTCCTCATCCGTAAGATAGATGTCATCGACATAAGATAATGCCTCATCATTGTACGTTTGTAGTAACTTTGGCTGAAAATAACCCTGGGCTATTCTTGAATCCCTGGGGGAGACGAAAAAATTGTCTCTGGGTCCCAATATTTGAGAAAGCGGTCAAATGCCTGCTTTCAAGTGCAATGTGTTGACAGAAAAATCTATTTGAAATGTCTAATTTCGTTTCATATTTTTTGCGCACTATGTTATTCATCAGTGCTGCACTGTGTGAGTTTTGTACTGCAAAGGTTTTACAACAAGAGTTTAAGTGTCTGTTATCCAATACCAGACGAAATGAATTGTCTGGTTTGGGTACAGGAAACAAAGGATTGTTCATTGGCGAGTTGCATGTTTCAATCACCCCCTGGTATTCAAGTTGATTTAAAATCTCCCAGACCTGTTTCTTAGCTTCTTGCTTTACTGGGTACTGCCTTTGTGCAGTTGGCTGGATTTTTAACTGGATTTTATGGTGAGGCGTGTCCTCATCCCATCCTACATGATTTTTATATAATGCTGGAGCCTGAGCTACTGCCCATTTTCTGGCATATGTATATTTTTTATGAACTGGAATGTGATTGGAGAAGGATGGCATAATTATCTCTTCGCCATGTGGGCAGTCCCTGAAAAATTCAGGTGACCAGTCTTGTTCAGCTAGAAGAATGTCATAGCCCTTAGAGAGCTTCTCCCAAAACAGCGCTCTTATTTTTCTAGTTATATCCCCCTCCATCCGGAGTGTTACTTCATATAACTCGTGGGGTACACTAACTCTGGTGTCTGCAGTTTCAACTTGAATGCACTCATTCAAGTCCACTGTCTCCAGATGATCCTTCAGGATCCTGCAAACTATGGTTACTTCTGCTGCGCTGTCTAGCATTGTCTGAGCCCACTCTCCGTTCTTGAGTTGTGTCCTCAAGATCCTCGGCATGTCTAATTTTTATGCTTATAACAAAAATAAGGAGTACCACCAAAGATGAGGCTAGACAGCCAATATTGGTGGAATGAGACACTAGTGAAAAAGAAGAAGTCCTTCTTTGTTTTTAAGGAACCCCTCACTCACCGACCTGGTCGGTGACATGCTTCATCATCGGGGCCACCTTGACAGCCGAGTGCCGTCAAGGTGTGCTGCGACACCTGAGATACAGTGGAGCGGGTATGTGAGTGATGAATGTGAAAAAGAAAAAAAGTCAGTGAGTTAAAAATTGTCCCGGTATGACTTATCCAAACATTATTTATTCTAAGACTACTGGACAATATTAAAAACAGTGTATGTTGATACAATAAAGGCTTTAATAGGACATATCTTGGCAGCGCACAGCTGCGAGAGTTTATTCTGTCCTTCTTTGATCCTAAGTCCATTCCTTTTAGACATCTCACCTACACATACATTGTTTTGCTCATACATTTTTTCTCAAACATGGGAGAAAACCAAGGTCTCACGTACTCCTCGGAGGAGATAGATGCCATCTTTGGCGAAATCTCTGGTTTTGCAGACGGACGCATTTCCCAGACAATATCACAAACAGGCGATTGGGAAAAACTCACAGAAATGAAAAGGGAACGTATAAGAACAATACTACATGGCACCATCTTAAAAGAATATGTTACCAACAACATGGCCCCAAAGGGTCTTCTGGTTACAAATGCCCCACGGATTTTCTTAAATGATGCCCAGTTTCGAAAGGACTGGGCGCTAATAGCCTGGCATTGCACGCATGATTGGATTGTTTTAATATTGAAAACAGTCCTAAGATTGTCAGAAACCATCCAAATCGATATTCAAAAGACGGAAGCGCATATAAAGACTACTATAACTGGATACAAAAGGAGACTAGATGAAATTAATAAGGAGATAACTGAATACAAAGACAATTTGACCCAGCAAAAAGTCACGAAATTTCAAAAGGACTTGAAAAGATTTTCATTTGTCAAAACATACCCCTACTCAGATCCCGACTATAAACCACCTGAAAAATCCACATCTGACTCTGACGCATCCGTCCACCCAAGTGGATAAAATCCCTTTGCTCTCTAACCTTGTTAAATACATCATTTTTATGCTTGACACCTTCTTTTTGGAAAATTGAGCTTTTTTACTTTGGTGAACGGGTTCCTTATCTTTGGACTTGAAGCGTTCTTCCTTGTGCTCTGACCGTCCTCTTCTTTCTGATTTCTGCGAGGAAGTCTGAAAAGATCGAGAGGGACGTGTATCATTATCTTGATATCTGTCAGATTTTTTCAAATTATCCCTATTTCTAAGATTATATCTCTTTTAAGAGGGCTCCCTTTTGGGGAGACTTGTCTCTCTGTTGGAGAGATCTTCCTCTGGGCTGAGAATATTTTTCCCTAGGAATAGTCTGTTTATTACTCTCCCACTTCTTCTTTGGAGTAGTGAGATTATTTTTAATAAAAGTTTTTTCAGGATTTTCAGTTAGTTGGGGTTTTAACGGTTTTCCACCCAAACTATCTCTACCTAATTCTTCATATGATTTTTCAATAATTCTAGCAAGTTAATACTGTTGGTCTGCTATTTCTGTTTCTTTTAATTGGTTTCAGATTTCCACGGATGCTGCTTCACCTCTAATGTTAGCTAATAATATAGCTGAGACCTGTTTGAAATCTTTCTGTAATTTCATACCTAGATTTAAGGCCAGTTCTGGGCCATATTCATTCTGAATCTGCCTCAGAACATCTGATATCACCGCCATGGACGGTACACCATGTGTTTTTGTATAGATTGAAGCAAAGACTGTAACCCAAGTGTCACAGTCCTCCACATGTGGTGCAATGCAATCCCCATTGGTTAACAGATTGTCAGAATTATGTGTTTTTCATGAGGTGTACTATTGGAAAATACTGCCTCTATTTAAGTAATTTTTTGTGCTAGCCAAAACGGAATCTGTTCCCTTTTGGGGGGCAATTTACCAAAGACTGACTTTATGGTCTGTGGTGTTATTTTGTTTGTGTTCCCCTGGTACGGAGTGTGTTGTGGAATTTTTATGCTGGTTGGACTGTTAAAGTCCTCATGACATATTGAACCAATTATCTGTGTATTTTAATTAACTGTTTCAGCTGTACTAAAAGTTCTCTATCTGACATATCTTCAATGCCAGGATGAGGTGTATAGCTGGCTAGTACCGGCCATGTAGCTCATGGTCTACCTAGTGGACCGAGCCTGGTGATGTGATTTTGATGTTTTAGGGTGCCATTAAACCAGAGTTGATGCTCTTGGTAAGTTAGTGGAATTTCAATGTCCTCAAAAGGAACGTATTCCGCTGGAGGTTCCTCTAATTTGTAGTAGTGGTACTCCAGTGTTACTGGATTTGCTTGTGGAAAAGTAATCCATGAATAGAATACCTCTGTCTGCCGATATTCATGTGCCTCTATCACAAATATAACTTGACCACCTCACGATGATACCCCATTTTCTATAAGTTTTATAGTTATGGTTTTTCTTATATTTGCCGAGATGAGTATAGCATCCGGGTCTGTTTGTTGGAGAGTGTGTCATCTAACACAGCTTGAGCTGCTAATCTAGCTCTTGCCCTTTCGTCATCATTCTCCGACATTTTATTTTACTTAGAGTTCTACAGAGCAAGTTTCAAGGAGACAAAGATTAGGTGCACAATATTTTGGAACACTGTATCCTTCAACGTTGAATAAACCAAAAACTAATACATAGGATTCTAGTCCTACTTAGTTTTGGCTGATATTATTACCTTCACCCACTCCAGATGTCTTTTGGAGTTTGTATGGGAAAGAGGGGTCTGTGTGAAAAGCACAACTGAGTTACTCTAGCATCTAGCTTTAAATTATTGCCTTACCAAACATTGGGCGCCATGTAGTGTAGTTCCGGGCATTGGAATAATATATCCTGTAGCTTAGACGTAGGAGTGAGGTCTACTAGGTCTCCACGGAACATATTAGACTTAATAGTGAGAGCCAGCCAGCTCAGAGGTCACTAGAAACTTTCTCGAATTCATAAGAAGGGATTAGTTTCTGACAACCGCATAAACATGACAACTTTGTTTCCAATAATTAAGAAAGCAATCTCTAGAGTCGCAGAAACAAAAGACAGTTATTTCACTCAGTCAATCGTTCATGCTTTGTTTTACCAGAGCGGCTGAGAAAATAGAGAGATGGGCGTTTTCAATAAAAGTGGTTATTTATTGAACAGTCTTCTTTCTCAAGCACTGAAAATGAACTGCTACAATAGTAAAACTTACTATGAAGTACAAGGCATATAATACGAACAGTATTATAAAGTAGTACTGTAAAAGCATGATATGGGTGTTAAGCCATAAGGTGCATAAGAGGTATAAAATATATAAAATACATACAGTAATAATAGGATGACTAAAAGTACTCAACTGGTGCTTCTAAAATACTCCTACCCTGGTGTACCTAACCTAAGCTTAGTATGAGGGAAGAAGTAAGTGAGGAGTAGTTTTAGTTTAGTAGTTCTCTGCCAGTAATCTATTCCCGAGAATTCTCGTAGGGTCTAATCAGCTCCGTACCTTGGTTTTAGAATGAAGGAGGTCTTGTATATCGTTCTCGGGACTCGATTTCCCAGATACCCGCAAGGGTAGCCTGGAAACACTGGAGCTGGATTTCTCGGCAAGAGAAACGACAGAGTCTCGCATTGCGTCAGCTGGGGGGGTCTGCTTCCTTCTGCACTTGCTGCTGCAAGGCGTCGGTCAAGTAGATAGTCGATCTGCTCCAAACCACCATGTGTTTGAATGGGCAAACCTGGGCATATTTATACTTTGAAGGTGCCGAGTTTGACGCATGTTTGGACTTAATATTGTCACTCAAAGGCTAAATTCTTGGAAAACGCCAGGAGTTCTTGGAGAACTTAATATTCAAGCAGGGGGAAGTTCCTAGCTGCTGAAGGTGGGTTTTTCCAAGAAATCGTTTTTAATTCTCAGGACATAGTGGAAGTAGCCTTGCCGTATTTGGGCTGTATGGTTTAGACCAAAATAGGGTAGTGATTTCCATGCCTATATAAGGATATGACAAAGTATACCTATATAAGGGCATAAATCGGGAAAAGTACACTAGGGGGATAGATTCGATTACAACAAGAATCTCCCTTTTCAAACAAGGTCTTCCTGAATCTGTTTCCTGGCTGTGGATTGTGGCCATCTGCACAAGCCACAGGGAGGGTTGCTGAGTTTGGTGGAGAATACTCAGTACCTCTGGAGCCTGCAGTTGTTGTTCCCACCCCCAAACATGGGGTGGGTCACCCAATGAAAGATAAGGGAGGGTCAGATGGCAGCACACAAGCCCAGGCATTAAAATAGGTGCACCTGATATCCTTCTTTGTGCGCTACCCCCTCACTTTGCTGGCTATTAATATCAACTGTTCCACTTCAGATGAAAGTACACTGTTGGACTTTGAACTCTGATAACTGTGGCTATGACTTTTTGCATTTCAACCAACAACACTGTCAATTTCTCTAATTTCTTTTTGTTGCATTTTCACTGATCCATAATGTGTGTCTTCACCTATCCACCATGTTGTGTGAATAAAATATGCTATACACATCAATACCAGTTCATGTTGTGCCTTTGACATCTATCTCAAGTTGTTGTGAGTATCATGTGAGCACTCCGATGAAACACTAATAAATCTAGGTCAACAAGTACATGTGAAATGAACCTATGGGCCAAAAAGTTACCAATAGTTGCATCACAAGATAGTCATACAGATTCAGTGTATCATACAAACTTTAGTCCATGGTACATATTCAGAGATAGTCATTTGTAAGAATAATCATCACAAGTTGACATCCCACTCAACAATCTATGCTACCTAATTAGCTTGTCATGTTTAAACAATTAGACAACAAATTCGGAGGAGCTACATCAGACAATGCAAACTTCAATGCAAAACACACCTTTTATTTGCTGTGAACACCTGGTAGCAGATCACAAACACCACAAATGACATACACAATCATTGGAAAAAAGCACACAGGTCTGTACTACTGGCCAGTGCAAACAGTTACCTTTACAGGAAGTTGGGCTGCATCTTTAGGCATGTTACAAGCATATGCCAATGGTGTGGTACTTGCACTGTGAAATATAATGAGGACACATATCTACAGCTACATCATTTTTTCAAAACTTGCTCATGTAGGTAATATGAATGGGAAACAACCCTTTGGCCAAGAAATGCAGTATTGTCAGCACCTTGACTTTGGGTGTCATTGATGTAGGATAGTAGCGATGTGGATGCAATGAAGGTGCCAACTGCTGGCACAAATCATTTATTGTGGCCTTATTGAGATGGAAATTTCTGATCATGTCTCCCTCTTTCATGGTTTGAAGGTCAGGAAAGGGCCTGTATATGGGAGGTTGTCTTACAGCTCCTCCTCGATACCTATGTGTGAAGTGTAAACACAGTTTATGTTAGATCACAATGTGCCCAGCAACATGTACTTAGACAAACACTAAAGATCAAGTGAACACACATGAGAGTCCACAGCAGTATAAGCCAGATTTTACAAAACCAAAATAAATTATCCATACCACAGCATACAAGACATTTCTGTTTATGTATCAAATGAATAGTAACAAAGGAATGAAAAAACAATTAAATGATATCACCAGTAGCAGTTTTTTAATGCAAAATCAAGCAGGACATAGACCCATTCTCACAAGCCAATAACACATGATTTAGGTATGTCTAATGACAGAGCGAATTTTGTCATAAACACAGTGGGTTCAGGTTATGTATGGCATCATGTACCCCACATACATCTTAAAATGTACTCAGCACTTCATGCAGAAAATGTTAACATGGTGTTCACTGTCATGCTGTCATGATAGCATTGCACATACAATGGCATTCAAAGCCCATTGACAATGTGCAGTTCCTCAATATGCAGATGTGACTTAAGTATGGAACACAAAGACCACCTACAAAGTCCCATTTTCTTTCAATGACTCTGTATGGTGATTTATTATTGAGTGTGTGGGCCCCCTGGGTATGTAGGATACTGTACACTAGACTCACATCACCTTTCCACCTTGACATCACACACATCACACACTAGGTGACAGTGACTTCACAAACGGGTGTGTATTCACACCTCTCAATGGACATGGGCCACATACTTCTTGAGAGAAATTTGAAAATAAAAATCTGTACTGTGTACTTTCATGTTGGTTTAGTCAGCCAAACAAGTGTTTCAGGGTCCTATCAAGATGACGTATTCATGAGAAGCGTGCATTGCTTTGTATGCTTCTTCAACACACAATCTAGTGAATCTAGGTATGGTGTAGTACAAAACTTCAAAAGTTTATTCCACCAACCAAATCTTCATTTAAAAGTCGCAGTAGGCAGGTCTGAACGAAGGTAGACACAGCCATAGACTGTAATTTGTTATGGTGACAGTTGCGGCTCTCTGACTGCAGTGAAGACTGAGCCTGTAAACTTTAATTGCTAATGTAGCAATCGTAGTCGAGGCACACCCCCTATTTTGTACCGTGTGATAGGCGGAGTGTCAGGCAGCAATTGAAACAATTGGAAGACTTCGGAAAATGCAACCGACGTGGACCTATCCCTCTGCACGCACAGAAGACTGCCTTTGCAGTCTAGATATATGCCTTGCATTTAGCTACACAGTCCACTTGCCTTCAGAACCTGCACTCCTACAGGCCTCCCCATCTCTCTGCTGCTGTTCACATCCTCTAGTAGCTAGAATGTCTCGCTGTACAGGGATCAGGGTCATTCCCCTATACGGGCAGCTGTAAGGCACACCAGAGGAGCAGGTTAGAACATTTTAGACAGGAAACATACTTTAAATGTCAGCCAACCATGCACATTGGTGCAATAAGACACACATCTGAATGTGTAGCCAATTGTTTAAAAGTAGTAATGTGATAGACAAGTTCACTGCTGTATGTCTGTCTGTATTGGTCTGGGGTTTATATCACCATTCTGATGTGAATATCTCATCATAAACCACAAGCTTCATATGGTGTATTAGTTAGGCATGTACACAGCATTTTAACATGATTATGCCTTGTGTTTAGTATTTGGTTGATCTCCCCTATCTGTCCTGGCTATTATCCCTTCCTAGGGGACCCCTTTCTCAGTGATGACTTGTTTTCGGTTATGTTTCAAAGTACATTTGCTTGTGGAGTCATAGCTAAACTGACTCTAATGGTGAATGTGAAATGTCATTTGCGTGTGGCGTTAAGTTGTTACTGTACACAGTCACTGCAACAACTCCACACACATGATGCAATATCAGCATTACGTCAATCAAGTCAAAAGCCCTCACATGGCAAATCACAGTGCTCCACAATATTCATGTCATCTTTAGGTATGTGACCAGGTGTATGTATCATAATGTCCATTCAGGTCATGTGTAGATCATGTCAGAAAATGTGTAATTGACACAGTGTATTCATTGGCAATTTGGCATACTAGTTAGGTGTACATCCAGGGCCAAAATCCTACTGTTCCCTTCTGCAGAAGACATAGGTGTGCTGAGGTCAGTCATTATGAGTTTACATGCCACATGTGTTGTTCTCCCATCCACAGTGTATTGAGAGGTGTTGCATGGTCACTTTGGGCAAGGTCAGGTTGGAATATCCACAGGAAATGAAAAAGTGTAATGAAATATGTTAAGTTGTTTCTAAAGACAGTGGTCCCTAGACAACGAGTGCACATCAATAAATCAACATAGGCTAAATAGACAATATGTTCTTTGTCCAGCCGGAGAGAATTTATTTAAACAATATGCTTTTAGTGACATAAATTTCCAAGTGGAAGGCAACCTGCGACCCACACATACAAAACAAGGAAACAAATTAGGAAGGAGGGGGTTCAGGCAAGGAGGGGGAAGGTCTGTTTTCTAGTTGACTTTTGACAGACTTGATTTTGTATTAGTACCATTGTGCATTTTATCTACAGTATTTACTGCCATATGGTACATTGGTGTTGAAGTTTTGATCCCTTAAGTCAGATACATGGGATCATCTTCAGGACAGTGAATATTAACATGCTGTCTTCGAATAATAGTTTGGCAACCCTTATATAGAGACAAAATGCATTTTAACAATTTTCAGGAAGGAATTTGGGAAAAAGGAGGAAAGAAAATAAAGCAATTTAAAACCACTTTTTATAGTGACTTTATATACATGAGCACGCAGTGGGGGAGGGAAGTGGGGGAATGAGATCAAACCATTTATTCACGACGGTCCTAAGAAGGAAGGTAGTCTAGTGAGAGAATCTGGGATAGCCATGGAAGGAGTAAGTGAACTAAATTGTGATTGATTGATGTGTACTCGTTGTCTAGGGACCACTGTGTTTAGTAACAATTACTCACCCCAGGTCCCTAGTGAATTGCCTTTGGATTCCCTTGTTTCCTTAAAAAAAAATGAAATATGCTAAGATCACATGCTTAACAATAGGTGTAGTGTTGAGAATTCTAGTATGCTAACTTGGTTATTGTTTATTCAAACTATTCCTGACCTATGCGACAAAGTACATGGATATGTACATCTTGCATGTGTACTACGTGTGCGATACATTGTCATTCTTACAGCTCAACGCCCATCAGAAGGTATTCCTGTGGGGACCATCGGCCTGATGGTGCCCCCCCCTGAGGTCACATATGGTCGCAGTGCCCACTGCCACAAACGGTGGCAGGGCCAGAGAGGCTGGGCGAAGAAGATAGCCCAAGTACACCTGGGCCTGACACCTCCAGGCAGGAGGGGTGCACGCCGCACCCAGATCCACCTTATGCATTGCATCCTGGCAGTGGCCTATCCTGACCTTGATGGCCAGTTGAGAGCTCCACAGCAGCAAGGATGGGGTGAGTATGTACCTTGATGAACTTTCGTGCAATACATGCATGTACATGTTTTGCAGGCAGTGTCATGACTTGTAGGTTTTTCAACAATCAAGACCCATGTAATATGCAACATGTAGAATATGCAACAAGAATTGTTTTCGCATGGTTAGGTCCCTTGTATCAGGGCCATGTAAGACTAAAAGCGGTTGGGTATTACCAGTGGCACATGACAACACAATGTGGAAGAAAGAGATCCTTTACCTATTTCTGTGATGCTCAACATGGTGCATCACAAATACCATTGTTTGCCATGCTCTGTGTGTTGAGAGAACAAACCTTGTGTGTTATTTGATGCTTATGAATTAACTGTGACATGCCATGTAATACAACCAGAGGCACTGTGTTATTGCAGGTCTTGGTAAGTGGAGAATGATCTGTGTTAAACAATTTGCAAACAGCACTGGTTCTATTAGTTGTCCAATGTAGCTGCTGTCAACATTCAGACTTATGTGTACTGATGTCACATTTCAGACTGTGACCTTACCGTAAGTGAGTGACAGAATGCTTCCTTTATAAATTTGAGCTGATTCCATGTTTTTGACTAATGAGGTTCTTCAATTTTTGACTTCGTCCCGTATCTTGCCGCCATTTTGTGTCTCGTCGCCATTTTGTGTTGCCCTCACTGAGGCAGCACGGCGAACGGAGTGTTTTTGCTTTTCTCAGCTGCTGCGTGTCCTTTCAGTTAAAGAGTAACTCCTTTGCCCTTGTTTACGAAACTGATGTAAGGGTCTGGCCGAGTTCGTTAATCCATGTCTGGGTTGACTGATCCCCGTCTCGACTGACTATTTACCTTCTCCTATTCTCCCCTTACGTAATCTTATCCGACTGGCCTTCACTATTCTCTCCTTGTATTCTCTTGTTACACAACTATCCTTTGAGGCACACAAATACGTCCTGCCACCTGCAAATTGGATTGTTGGTACCACTACTGATTAATTTGTTGGGAGGGGTAACACACCGGGTCTGAGAGGGGGGCGTATTTGAGACACCTGATAGCTTGTTTTCCAACTTTTCTCATTGGTTCGTTTTGTATGTGTAAGGAGTAAACTTTGTAAATGTGTTTCCTATAAAAGATTGTGCGCCACAATTTGAAGTGGCAGTCTCCTCAGAACCCACCTTGTGTGTAACTTCTGGGATAACTGTGCTTGGCTGCAGCTAATAAACCTGGTATCCACGCTCAACAGAGTGTCTTGTGTCTCTGTTCGACAAGGCAGGTGAACTCGGGGATTTAAGGCGTGCCTTGCACCGCCAGGCCCATAAGGCCCGGTTCTCCAACTGGCGCCCAATGTGGGGCGGCTTCAGTGGTAGCGGTTCAGCCCGAGGGTCGTGAGAAGCCCCGCAAGAAAATTCTGGCGGATTCGCGAGCCACGTCAAGCGATCCCTGTATGTCGAAGTGGACCGAAGGTCTTTTACAGCGTGGCTACTCCTTTCCGACGGCTGCTGATGATGGCTGCCCTGACTGCCGCCCTGCCTTGGACCCTCTGGTGATGACTGGTATCGCGAGACGTTAGATGGACCTCTGTTGGCGTGAGAAGACCATTTAGTTAAGTATTTGTGGGTAGCGCCCACTTCTTTGTTTTGCTTTTGAATTTTGTTATTCAACCATTGCAATAGCCGAAGCCAAGGGGTGAGTACATTTGTACTGTTTTCTCTGTTTTCACTCCTTGAAGTTGGTAAACAGACCCGTGATCTTAAAAATGCCTGGTCTGAGCGGATTTAGAAAGCTTTGTTGTTTTGGATGTAATGGGGATTCCCGGCTCGAGGACTCATGTCCGATTCTTCCGGTTGGAACTCCCACTTATGAGCTCTATTCTAAACATGGTGTTGGCCCCATTGCCTTTAATGAGGCATGGATCCGATACACAAAGAAAGATGGTGTTTTACGGTGGCCACAAAATGGTAGTTTTGCGCCTGATATATTAGATAATTTGGAAGCAATTTTGTTTAAAAGAAAAGCCCGGCCGGCAATGTTTGACTCTTTCTGCCTTTGGCGTAAAGAAGTCAAACAGAGAGAAATTAAGCAGGCAAAAAGAGACAGAAAAGAGAAAGATATGACGATCATACAGGCTGGAAAATTAAAAAAGTCCCTATTCTTCTAAAATTTAGGAAAAATCTACACTTGACATTTACAAACCCCTTAATATCATAGCCACACATCCAATAGATCACCACAATAGACACAAACTTAAAAAATAATATGCAATACTATTTAGACAATTTTACAATTTATTTGATAACATTTAATACATTCATAGTGCCATTAAAAACAGTAAAGAATTAAGTAAAATCACAGAAATTTGTTATCTTTGTTAAAAATTAACTGGATAGATTCACAGAAATTTGTCGATGCAGCGCTTCGATTTTGTGATAGCACCTTCATCAGGACAATGTTCTAGTTAAAAAGAAACATATAATTAGACATTTTCACAATTTTACTTTTTTTCACAAAGAAACTTTTTAACATTGCTAAGATAGACTCTTCAACTAGAACAAAGAGTGAACAAAGAGTGAACATTTAAGGCACCTCTTTTATTTAGTAGATTTATTGAACATGTGGTATGGAGGGGTTAGGACTAGAATACAAAATATATAGTGCTCTAATTTTGGATTCTCACATCAATTACTGGAAACATATGAAAAATTAGTTCTTACTCAAAAATTCACTCTTGCACCTATTACTAATACATCAAAAAAACGAAGATGGAATATGCATACCTCTGTAAAGAAAGGTATCAATCCCTGTATTCAATTTGTGGAATTTGACCCACTTTATGAGGTAATATTCTTATCAAGCCCCAATGAGTCATAAATCTCTAGATACCTTTGAGACACTCATCTTGAATGACATCAACAAGATGAACTTCAAACGGCATACCAAATTCCGGAATCTATCTAAGAATGAATCTAACATCTTGAAAAATTTATCCAACAATCCAGCAATTACAATCCAAAAAGCCGACAAAGGAGGGGCTTTAGTAATAATGGATACTGACTTCTATACAGCACAAGTCAACAACCATGTCAACGACATGGATACCTATGCTCCTTTGGAAATGGATCCCACAGCGAAATTTCAGGCGCACCTAATGACTATCTTACAAAAAGCTCATGATGATGGTATAATATCACAGAAAACCAAAAACTTTCTAAATAAAATGTTTCCGAGCATCCCATCCATTCAAATGCTACCGAAAATACAAAAGGATTTACAACAACCTCCATTTCAACCTTTTGTAAACACCAGAGGTAGCATACACGAACCAGTTGGCAAATTTCTGGATGTAATATTTGAAAGACTTTGTAACTGAAGCTATCACATATATCAAAGACACAACCGACTTTCTAGTAAAACTGACACAAATCAACATTCCAAAAGATCAAGAAATCTGGTTATGTACTATAGATGTCCAGGCATTCTATACATCGATCCCGCACAACCTGGGGATTGAAGCAATAGAATCGACTCTACTCAATTCCACTCTGGACCAAAAGTTTCAAGTCTTTTTACTGGAACTGTTACACTTCACGCTTTATCAGAGCTATTTCAAATGGCAAGAAAGACACTTTTTACAACTCACTGGTACTAGCATGGTCAATTGTGCAGTTCCATGCTACGCAAATATCTTTATGATGAATTTTGAGAACAATCACATTTTGAATGGTGAACATTGGATCAGACATGCAATCAAATTCTATAGATATATTGATGACATCTTTGTACTTTGGGCAGGTCCCAAAATGACATTACTACTACAATTGGAGGACCTGAACAAAATCAATGATCGGATACAATTTACCTATATCATTGATCAGAAAAGTATAGCATACTTAGACGTACTGATAAAAATTGAAGGAGGCAAAATCAAGACGACACTCTATAAAAAATCCACAGATCGGAATAATCTCTTGCATTATGCCAGCTTCCATCAGAATTCGTTGAAAAACAATTTGCCACTATCCCAACTATACAGAGTCAAGAGAATAGTATCTGAACCAGAAGAATCGAAAACACAAATACGTAACATGATTCAACGCTTCCAAGAGTGGAGCTACACTACAAAAATATTAGAGTCAGCCACCATCAAATGTGAGACAAAAAAACGACTAGAACTATTAAGAGGTTCCCTCAAAACATCAGAAAAGAGAGCAGTAGTAGTTTCCACATTTTCCACCAAGAGCTACGCATATAAACAATCGATTCTCAGACATTGGCAGATAATTTCCAATGAACCAGATTTCAAAGGGATTTTTCAAAATCAGCCAAGATTTGCCTATACTCGAAGTAAAAACATTCAAGATATGCTCAAGAAAAGAATCCAAAACACAGCCGATACTTCATTCAAAGGCACTGTACCATGTTTAAATTGTAACAACTGTCATGCTATAATCAAGGGAAATACTATTAAGCATCCACGACAAGGAAACCCCATTCGTCACAATGTAACAGCAACTTGTGACAGCAAAAATCTTGTATATCTCCTCAAATGCCCGTGCGGGCTGGTATACGTGGGCAAAACAACAAGGAAGATTAAAATTTGTCTGTCTGAACATAATAGCAATATCAGAACTAAGAATGAGAAATCACCCATTGCAGTTCATTTCAATGAAAAAAGACATAATATTTCGCAACTAAAATTTCTGGTACTTGAGATGATCACTCCCATTGATAACCAGGATGTGAACAAAAAACTACTACAAAAAGAAAATCAATGGATTTTCAGATTGGATTCTTTAAAGCCATATGGGCTCAACGGACACTTGGACCTCTCGTGTTATCTTTAAAGACTAATGAGACTGATATTTTTTCCAACCACATTTACTGATTGATGCATTTGTATATAAGATTTTTTCACAGTATTATTGCTTTAGATAGTATGATTTTTGATGAATCAAGTTTGAGTTAAACATGAGCTTGTAACATTTATGTATTATTGCTGTAGATAGCATTTTTTGATGAATTAAGTTTGAGTTAAACATGAGCATGTTTATACAGAACGGTATGGTCCTTTGAAAGTAGACTATCCTATTCCAAGATGGCCGAACACATTAGTGATCTGAACGATAGTCCGACTTCACTTTCAAACTTTTTTGAAAGTGAAGCCGTCCTTACTTTTTAGGACACAATGTTTTTTAACAGCTCAGGGCTAGTCCCGCGGATAACCACCTTTCAAAATACAACGCACGCAACTGCACTGCAGCGGTAAGTTGACGACTTCGACACCGGGGAAGGGACGGGTTATAATTCAGGGTTAAACTATGATATCGTTACATGTTCATGGGAAAGTTAAAGGCTGTATTTTTCGGGGCAACAGGTAACTCGTATTTCAGGTTCGCATCGAACACGGTCTGTGTTTCAATGATGTAGGCGCACTAAGTTTACGTGAATAGTCACAACAGCACAGTTGTAGCCAGTTTAAAGAGGTTGTGTTGATTATGATTTTGGGAAAAGCTTTATACTTGCATATGGATGTATGATTTAACATGCTTCACGATGTGAATTGCAACATTGGAAATATGAGTGAATAAATCAAATGATGATAAGAATTTGATGAACTGATTATTCTTTGAAGTTATATGATGGAAAATTAACTAAATATCGCCGAGTCGATCCAAATCAGCAGCGCCCAGAGGGTCGTTCCCAAACTTAAGGGAACGCTTCTTTTTCGTAATCTTCTTATCACCAGGTATATATCCATAAACTAATTGGGGACGTTTGAGTTCTGCACCGTCCTATATGTGGAATTGTTTAGTGATTAGAGATCAAGATATTTGTTTCACTCTTTGATTAATATACATAGTCTTTTTTGAGGTATTTACCTTGATATATGTTTCAACTAACTTGAGGTCAAGGGAGCCACCGTTGTATAGTTAGTTTAAGGCTTTCACTCTGAACAAGACAAAATATAAAGAAAAAACCCACGCTATTGGTTTCTTTCAAAGAGACTCTTGTGATTGAGTAGTTAGGTGGAAAAAGGGGGTTGGCCCACTTACCCAGTAGACTGGGAATAGCACAAGGATGCAGCGCGTGGGTGGATGTTCTGAGAATTACACTGGCACCACTTTATTCGAGACGCGTTGACCCTTTGGTTATTTTTTATGCAAGAGCTGATTTAATCAATTGTCAGGCTCTGAGGAAGAAAATAGAAGAAAGTGGAATTGTTTAAATGAAAAATAACTAATTGTGTTTGTGGAACTCGTTTGCTGTGTAGGGTTCTAAACCCATTTTATAAAAAAAAAGGCTTTTAGCTGCTTTTATGCTTCAATTTAGATTTGTATTTGATACTACAAATGTCCTAGTGTGTTTATCATCAGTGAGCCTTATACTCACTTTAACGCTGCTGTTGCATTGCGCTGTTATTTGATGCATTAAAACGTCATTTGATACAAAAGGAAGAACGTTTCAATTCAACTGTTTTGAAGGTTAAGCGTTAAGAAGGGAATATAGTACTTTTATTAGGTAACCTGTATTAAATAATTTATATCCTGTTATTCTCAATTCTGACAGTAATTTTGCGCATATATATAAGGCTTCTATCTTCTTACTGTGTCACCCTAATTGCTTAAGATTGTGGTTCGCATATCGCTATGGTATTTAACATTGAATCGAGTGGTGGAGAAAGGGATCACTGATCTTTTAGATCAAAAGAATTGGATTGACTTCAATCTTACACTAGAAGAGAAAGAGGCCCTTAAAAAATTACAAAATTGCCATGAATTAACCATAATGCCTGCAGATAAGGGCGGTAGTATAGTCATCATGTCCACAGAACAATACAATGAAAAAATTAATTTGTTATTAGGAAATGAAGACCATTACCAAAAAGTCAAAAGAGAAGACTGGCTACACTTGAAAAATACAGTTAAAAGAAGACTGGCTACACTTGAAAAATACAGTTAAAAGAATGTTAGACTTAGCAGATAATGTTATATGTAATGATGAATACAAATTTCTTAACAAAAATAATCCGACAGTACCTGCACTGTACGGTTTACCGAAAGTGCATAAGAATCTTTCCAATCCCCCCAAGAGGCCCATAGTGTCCAGTATTGGTTCTCTCACAGAACCCTTAAGCAAATATGCCAACATTTTTTTACAACCACATGTCATAACCCAAAAAGCTTATATTAAAGACACAGCTGATATTATCCAAAAGGTTGAAGGTATACCTTTTAACTGTGAGACTCAATTTTTAGTTACCCTCGATATCGAGGCGCTTTATACTAATATACCACAAGACAACCCAATAGAAATGATAGAGTCCCTTTTATATAACAATGATAGAGATTTTAACTCACATGACATTTTTATTATAGATTGTGTCACCTTAGTTTTAAAAAATAATATATTTATGTTCAACACAGATTATTTTAAAGAAGTGAAAGGCACGAGCATGGGAGCTACCTGTGGTCCTAGTCTAGCCTGTTTATATGTAGCACAATTTGAAGATACCCATATTTTTAATCCCATGGCCCCATTCTTTGAAAATATATCGAAATGGGCACGATATATTGATGATATTTTCTTCATCTGGACCGGTTCATTAGAGTCATTGAACGATTTTATACTAACTTAGGAGACATAAACCTTAAATTTACTTCAAATTATGACAGGAACAAGTGCGAGTTCCTCGATATAATCATTAAACACAAAGAAGGAATGCTACAGATTGAGCTGTTCACCAAGAAAACAGATTGCAACACAATGTTGCACTACAAGAGCTACCACCCACCCTGTCAGAGGAATTACATCCCTTTTGGCCAGTTTTTAAGATTGAAGCGTAATTGTACACAGATGAAAGACTTTGAAAAACATGCACAGATATTGTTTGATAAATTCATCAACAGAGGTTACCCACAACACATGGTTAAACATGCATGTAAAGGAGCCAAATATTTTAATAGGGATAACCTTTTTCAGAAAAAACAGAGAGAAACCCAAAAAGACAAACCACTCATCTTTGTAACCAACTATAGTTCAATTAGCACTAAGATCAAAAACATAGTCCGCTATTCGTACCAAGAAGAAAGGTGCCCCTCTTACCGAAAATTGGCAAGCGGCACACCACTCACTTAATGACCTTACATGGTGTGGACTCGAGATTATTCATATGAATGCTAGAGGAGGTGACATGGACCTGAAACGCAAAAAACGTGAACAATTTTTTATGTCACGACTTAATACAGTTAGGAAGGGACTAAACACTAAGGAAGACTGGGAACGTATCTTATAATTCAAACTCAGATTGTCTACCAATACTGAGAGTTTGATAAATTAGGGTGGGGTACACACAGGCAGATGGGCCCTTCAAACTGTAATAAACTGTAATAATTCATGAACTGAAATAACTCATGAATATAGAGAAAGACAATAATGTTTATATTTCAGGGCAAATGTGGCTGATACACAATTATTAACCTTCATGGACAACTCTCGCGATATTCAGTTATAGAACTGCAATGGTAGTCAGCTTACATATTAAGATCACGTGACTAGAGGTGGGAGCAACATAACTACTCGAACAAATATCTTTCTGAAATTCGGTATTTACTGATACACAGTTTTCCCTCTCAATTTTTTTTAATAATAGTATATGTAAGTTTTTCGCTTTGATAATATACCGCATTATATTCCAAATATTGTTGTAAAATAAGGGAACTACTCGAGTAGTTCGGAGTCTCCAACTAGCGCATAGGAAGTGACAGGTCAATTAGGTAAGAACACCCTATCTCTAATTAGCGCAAAGGAAATGACGCGTCCAAAGAAAGAAATGCCGGTTTACAACGATTGCATTAAGTATAAAAACACTGTTCTCCTACCCTCGAATCAATACCGATACGCAGAGGTAGAAGAGGAGCAGGGAGGCTGCTATTTTATAATAAGATAAGCGGGGCAAACACGCTGACTGTTTAATAGATTTTTAGTTTCCTGTATGCCACTTTATCAGTAAAACAGCTTTATATATAGACAAGGGACATACAGGCACCTTAATATACGGCACTCGGTTACTAATGGAAAACCGAGTTTATCGTTGTCGCGTTTAAATGTGAATGTATTGTGGTGAACAGAAAGCAAAAACTACTCAGGGGTGTAGGATATAACTGACAGCATAACACGCGTAAGCAGGAAGCCTATATTGGATACTAGGTAGTGCAACGCCGCATACTAATCTAAAGATATGAAGAGAAGAGGATCTGATAGAGGTCTTTTTAGGCAAGCTCGAAAAGTTTGCAGTGGGGGATATTCAATGTTAAATACCATAGCGATATGCGAACCACAAACTTAAGGCATTAGGGCGACACAGTAAGAAGATAGAAGCCTTATATATATGCGCAAAATTACTCTCAGAATTGAGAATAACGGGATGTAAACTATTTAATACAGGTTACCTAATAAAAGTACTATATCCCCTTCTTAACGCTTAACCTTCAAAACAGTTGAATTGAAGCATTCTGCCTTTTGTATCAAATGACGTTTAAATGCATCAAATAACAGCGCAACGCAACAGCAGCGTTAAAGTGAGTATAAGGCTCACTGATGATAAACACACTAGGAGATTTGTAGTATCAAATACAAATGTAAATTGAAGCATAAAAGCAGCTACAAGCCTATTTTTTAATAAAATGGGTTCAGAACCCTGCACAGCAAATGAGTTTCACAAACACAATTAGTTATTTTTCATTTAAACAATTCCACTTTCTTCTATTTTCTTCCTCAGAGCCTGACAATTGATTAAATCAGCTCTTGCATAATAAATAACCAAAGGGTCAACGCGTCTCCAATAAAGTGGTGCCCGTGTAATTCTCAGAACATCCAACCACGAGCTGCATCCTTGTGCTATTCCCAGTCTTCTGGGTAAGTGGGACAACCTCTTTTCCCACCTAACTACTCAATCACAAGAGTCTCTTTGAAAGAAACCAATAGTGTGGGTTTTTTCTTTATATTTTGTCTTGTTCAGGGTGAAAGCCTTAAACTAACTATACAACGGTGGCTCCCTTGACCTCAAGTTAATTGAAACATATATCAAGGTAAATACCTCAAATAAGACTATGTATATTAATCAAAGAGTGAATTAATATCTTGATCTCTAATCACTAAACAAGTCCACATATAGGACGGTGCAGAACTCAAACGTCCTCAATTAGTTTAAGGATATATACCTGGTGATAAGAAGATTACCTCATAAAGGGGAAACATCCTAAACAACGAAGTTTTAATTACTACCTACCTGAACAACGAGGTGCAAACAACGACAAATGCTGAACAACGAAGGCATGAACAACAACTCTTCTAAACAAGGATTCCCGAACTAGAAATGCACTCTTCAATCTTGGAAACGCAATTCACTCTTCTACGGCCTATTCTGCACCAGCATTCTTCCCCAGAAGATGACCATGTGTGGCTCCCTCTCCGTGCGCGCGGGGCTGGCAGGGTCACCTGGTTTAATCAGTCAAGCTGGCACGTGTCACATCTTTTTAGAGCGCAGGTTTGCAGCGTGCGAGGAGACACTCTCCAATAATTAGAAGTGAAACTTGCCAGAACGCAAATTCGGGTTTCATGTTTCTCTTAAGGCACGTGAAGTCATCAACACAACTAACCCTACTCACTGATTGTGCCTTTCACCAGCTGCAACCTATGCCCGGGCATGTGCAAATGCGCAGGCGAAGGAGGCCTTTTCTATTGATCCACAGAAATGGGATGCGTCTCACTCTCAAAGAATTATGGCAGTATTTCCAGTTAGTGTTTCATGTGCTGATAGTCTGTTCAATATTCAGCAGCAATGCACTGTGCCTTGCAGGAGGGCAGTGCAACCGGGCAAAGCATTTTAGCCTCTTTTATATTCGTGAGTGCTGTTGACACGAAGAAATGCACAACACAGTTCGAGCACTGTAGCAGGGCTTCTTTGATTAATCAGTATTTTTGTTAAAAAAAGTCAAAAGATCATCAAATTCCAGTTTATTACGGACAACTGTGAGTGATGCTTCTGCAGTAAGCCCTGTAACCAGATCTCTCTCGCAGAAGGGAAGGAAGGCCGGTGAGGGATATTCGAGGAGGAGAAAGTAGAATTTAGCACCAGCTTAGCCTCAGGTGTGTGTGGGTAATCGTGTTTATTTTTAGGGTCGGTGTAATTAGTTTTTAAAGAGTGGAGCGATCGGGGTAGTAGATGTAAAGCATTTGTTTAAAACACGTATTTCTTTACCACGAAAAAACGTGATAAAGGAATGCGTGGAAAAAAAGTCGTGGTTTAGACGAGGTCGTGGCTGCGACCTCGTTGTTAGGGAAGTCGTGGTTGTGGAGCTCGTTGTTAGAACATACAACCCTCATAAAGCGGGTCAAATTCCTCAAATTGAAAACAGGGATTGATACCTTTCTTCACAGAGGTATGCATATTCCATCTTCGTTTTATTGATGTATTAGTAATAGGTGCAATAGTGAATTTTTGAGTAAGAACTAATTTTTCTTATGTTTCCAGTAATTGATGTAATAGAGAATCCAAAGTTAGAGCACTATATATTTTTTATTCTAGTCCTAATCCCTCCATACCACATGTTCAATAAATCTACTAAATAAAAGAGGTGCCTTAAATGTTCACTCTTTGTTCTAGTTGAAGAGTCTATCTTAGCAATGTTAAAAAGTTTCTTTGTGAAAAAAAGTAAAATTGTGAAAATGTTTAATTATATGTTTCTTTTTAACTAGAATATTGTCCTGATGAAGGTGCTATCACAAAACCGAAACTCTGCGTCAACAACTTTGTAGTTTTTAACAAGCATAACAAATTTCTGTGAATCTATCCAGTTAATTTTTAACAAAGATAACAAATTTCTGTGATTTTACTTAATTCTCTACTGTTTTTAATGGCACTATGAATGTATTATTTTTATCAAATAAATTGTACAATTGTCTAAATAGTATTGCATATTATTTTTTAAGTTTTTGTCTATTGTGGTGATCTATTGGATATGTGGCTATGATATTAAGGGGTTTGTAAATGTCAAGTGTAGATTTTTCCTAAATTTTAGAAGAATAGGGACTTTTTTCATTTTCCATTCATTGCTCCTTGTCCCTAATTGGATTTCTAAGGAGACCTCCCTGCCTTTTGAGATCATACAGGCTGCCCAGTAATTTAAGGACAACGAGACTGATCGAGCGATTGAAGTCTCAGACAGACAACATCGTATGGCAATAGATAGATGCTACCCTGTGTTGCCTACTTCTCCACGGAGTAAGGATCTTGACGAAGATCCCTTAATGTCTCATTTATTGAGATTGCCTCCGCCTTATGTGCCAGGAGCTAATGCACCTGTATTGTTGCCGCCTGTCCAGCAACCTGTCATTCAGCCAGGTGCTCCGGTTCCTCCGCAATTGCCCCTGCCTGTATTACAACTTGCACCTCCTTTGCCGCCAGCTTCTGTACCTCGGTCCCCTTCATCTTCAGGTTCTCTTGTGACGGCTAGTTCTTCTCTTCCTTTGCTTAATACTGCGTCTCCAGTTTTACTGTCTGCTTCTTCCCCGACTCGTAGTCGGTTGGTTGACATTGTTTCTGGTCTCTTCTCTCCTCTTTTTGGGCCTTTTAATAGGATTCCTGCCTTTTCTCGAAGGCAATCCCGTAGTCAAATTCCAGATTCTGTCGAACGAGTTGCATTGGACTCTCTTGCTCACAAATGGATCCTGAGTGGTCCGTTGTATAGTGTATCTGATATTCTGAGTACCTTTCTCCAGTGGAAAGCGCCCACGCAGAGATATGTTTTCAATGTCATGTGTGACGCTCTTGTCAAAGGTTGGGAGGATATGGAGTTGGATTTAACTCCTCAGGGTCTGTTAGATATACAGGACAGGTTTTATAAAGGACTTATTGTGGGTTCTGAAGTTGAGGACGCTGTAAAGACACTTGTTATCTTTAGGTCTCTATATTCTTCTCACACTATTCTTGAACCTGATCCTGCAGTTAGACAGAAAATAAAACATTATCCCATGAGAGAAGTTCCTCCAATATGGAGAGAAGAGGTTCCGCAAGCGGGTGCTGTTCAGGCTGTCCCTGCTCATTTCCAGCGTATATGGGTACCTGTCCTCTGGAAAGATCTGAAATTTTGGGACTTAAACAGTCTCTACCGGACCCTCGTAAAAATCCTGCGGGATATTATAAGGAGCTGTCCCAGACTGTTGATGCATGTATCATGAACTTGGCCGATATTGATATGCTGATGGGGAATGTAGTTCCACAAGCATTGTGGGCTCGGATTCGTAGAGAGGACCACGACCAAGCTTTAGGTGGTAATTGGGCTGCTGTAGCTGCTGCGGATGCAGCACAAGTGGGTGGAGCTAAGCCACATGATTTAATTACACAATTGCCTGGTAGAATCATCGCTTTAATGAAGACGATGATGCCTGCCTTACGCGTTAACTGGGATAAGTTAGCTGCATGTAAGCAGAAGAAAGATGAGAGTGTCTCCAATTTATTTACCCGTTTTGTGGAGACGTTTATCGATCACTGTGGTCAGGATACCAGTACTGAAGGTGGACAGCGATTATTTGTGGATAAATTCGTGTTTAATTTACTTCCTGAATTGTCGCATAAGTTGAAAGACTCCGAAAGTTCCTGGGCTGTTTCTTCGTCTGCACAGATATTAGCCACTGCCCAGTATTACGAGAATAGGGATAAAGAAGACAAAGATAAGATGGAGAAGAAGACTAGGAATTAAAAACGAAGGTTCTTCTTCAGCAGGCGTATCCCCCTCGCTCAGGTCAGCATCAGTTTCAGCAGTCTCCCCAGCCTCAGAGGTTGTTCCAGAAACCTAAGCCTTTTGTTCCACGACCTTTGCCTGGTCCTAATCAGTGTGCCTATTGTAAAGAGGAAGGCCATTTTAAGAATAGCTGTCCAGTTTTATTACAGCGTAATGGTAGATTTCCAGGAGCACGAGGCCGTGGTGGTTTTGAATCAGCACCTAGGGGTAGAGGGCGAGGTGCATTGCCTCAAGGACACGTTCCTTTCCCCCTCAGAATTCTTTGAATTATTTTGATCAGCAGAATACTCAGTCTGCGCAATATTATAATGACGATTATTATGTTGAAGGTGATGTTCAGGATTTCCATTCTAGTTAGGAAAGCCATGGACAAAGTAAGGGAGTCGTATCTGTTCCAGTGGATCAGAATGGGCGTTATGTTGAAGTTGTTGCATTGGGTGTTGCAGAGCCATTTTTTTTGGATACCGGTGCAATGAGAAGTTCTATCATTCATTCTAAACTCCCTGGGGCACCTTTGTCTGGCTTAACAAACGTTTCTGTAGGATTTTCTGGCGCCCCAGTTGCTAACCCGGTTTCTTGTCCTTTGCCTCTTTCAATTGGTCCTTACGATTTGGAAGCTCCGCTTATTCTAACAACTAGTTGCGGAGAGAACTTGTTGGGTTTAGATTTGTTGAAGCATCTTCATGCAACGTTGTATTGTTACCCCTCTGGTGTGCATCTTACCTTGGATGAGAAATTGGTTTCTCCTACATATCTATCCAAAGATAGATTTCCGCCTGAATTGCAATGTCTCCCTGCTACGCTTTGGGCTACAGGTCCGAATGATGTTAGTTTGCTACAGATGCCACCTTACATGGTTAATATTAAGCCTGATGTTAAATTGCCACGTATGCCTCAGTATAAGATTTCTAATGATTGGTAACGTGCTTTGCTGGCTATTATCTATGATTTGGTTCAGACGGGTGTGGTGGAAGAGACGAGAGGTAACGTTTGCAATAGTCCTGTTCTGCCTGTTCTTAAACGCACTGATCCTTCTCAGCTTCCTGTATATCTTTTTGTGATTGATCTTCGGGAGGTTAAGAAGATTGTTGTCCCTCAGTTCCTGTTGTCCCAGATATCACTGCCTTGCTTACTATGATACCCGCTTGAGCTTCATGGTTTTCGGTTATCGACCTCAAGAATGCTTTCTTTAGCATTCCTATTGCTGAGGAAAGTAGGGATATTTTTGGTTTCTCTCTCGGAGGTCGAAGTTTCCGGTTCAAGCGTGCACCTCAAGGCTATTGTGAAAGTCCCTCCATTTATAGTCAGGCTTTGAAATCCCAGCTTGATGCTTTCATTTTGCCCCCAGGTGCCACTCTGATTCAGTACGTCGACGATTTGTTAATTGCTGCCAATTCGGAGGATGTCTGTAAGCAGGTGACTGTTTCATTGTTGCGTCATTTGTCTGATCTGCATCACAAGGTATCCCCCTCTAAGTTGCAATATTGCCGCCAAGAGGTTACCTATTTAGGTAATCTCTTGTCAAAGGAGGGAAGACGGTTGACCCCAGAACGAATTCAAGCAATTGCGTAAATGTCTTCGCCATCCGCACAAAGGGAGGTACGCGCCATTCTGGGCATTACCTCTTATTGTAGACAATGGATTCCGAATTTTTCTTTGCTGGCTAAACCTCTGTTGGCACTCACGTTGAAAGATACACCACAACCTCTTCCTTGGACTGACGAGTGTCAGAAGAGTTTTTCTGACTTACGTACTGCCCTGTGTTCTGCCCCTGTGTTAGATACTCCAGATTACAGTAAGCCTTTCACACTCCACGTTCATGAAAGAGAGGTTACGCGTTGTCAGTTTTAACGCAGCAATTTGGAGAAAAACAATGGCCATGTGCCTATTTTTGACGCTACGTTGGATCCAGTAGCCAAGGCATTGCCTGGTTGTCTCAGAGCTACAGCAGCAGCAGCAATCTCTATTCATAAATCTGCTGGATTGGTATTAGATATCACTCTTGTTGTCATGGTACCACATGCAGTAGATACTCTTTTGAATAGAACGAAAACACAACACCTCACGAGTGCTCGCTCATCTGGATATGAGCTGACGCTCTTGGCTAGCCATATACACATCAAGCGGTGTAATACTTTGACTCCAGCAACATTGTTGCCTATTCCGGACGAGAGAGGCATTCAAGAACAGCATGATTGTTTTCGCCGAACAAAGGAGGAAACGAAAGGCAGAATAGGTTTAAAAGACACACCACTTGTGGACCCGGATGGGATCCTACGGGTGTATGGGTCTTGTTTCAAACTTCCAAATGGCGAGACGACTGCAGCTTATGCTGTTACCAACTTGTATACGGTAGTGGAGACAGCAGGCAATGCACAGAATTCAGCCCAAGCAGCTGAACTAATTGCCCTAACGAGAGCGTGCGTGTTGGCTGAAGGAAAGAGAGTGAATGTTTACACTAACAGCCAATACGCCTTTGGTGTGGCTCATAGCTTTGGTCACTTTTGGAAGGAAAGAGGATTCTTTACTTCCCATGGGACTAAGACACAGCATGGTCAGTTGGTGACTGACCTTCTCGAATCACTTGCATTGCCTACCCAGATAGCAATAATCAAGTGTAGTGCTCATAAGAAGATTACTGATGATGTGGGTCGCGGAAATGCTTTTGCAGATGAGGTAGCGAATGAAACAGCAAGAGATGCTATGAGTCGGATGTATGTTGCGGGCCCTGCAAGATGGGTCAGAGAGGGAGGAATGTGTGAGGACATGATAGAAAGTGTGAGAATGATTCAAGAAGAAGCTACTGAGAAAGAATTAAGTAAGTGGAGAGAAAGTACGGGAACGTTGGACTCGACAGGCTGTTGGACGGAATTGTCAGAACATCAGCGTTGGCTGTTACCAGACACCTATGTACTACCTGTAGTTACTATGGCGCATAATCCAGCCCACATCAGTGCGAAAGGCATATATAAACTTCTGGCTCCAGTATGGCAGAAAGAAGGAATTCCTAAATGTGCAGAAAATGTGGTGAAGCATTGCTTTGTTTGTTTAATGCATAATCCAGGAAAGGGAACCCCAACTCCAGCAGGTCATTTTGCTCCCCCTACATACTCTTTCGAGGTATTACGAATTGATTATATTCATATGGATCGTTGTAATAACCTGAAGTATGTTCTGGTGGTGGTGTGTGACTTTTCCAGATGGATAGAGGCCTACCCCTAAAGGACAATACTGCTTTGTCTACTGCCAAAGTTCTTTTGAAGGAGTTTTTCCAGAGTTTTGGTTTGCCGCGCATTGTCTGGAGTGACAATGGGAGTGAATTCGTATGCCAAATCATGCAGAAAGTGTGTACAGGTCTTGGTATTAGGCAGAAATTCCATGCGGCAAACCACCCTCAGTCAGCAGGTTTGGTAGGGTGCTATAACGGCACTCTCAAGCTTAAATTTGCAAAAATTCAGGCCAGCACGGGCCTTGCTTTGCCTGAAGCCTTACCATTGGCACTTTTATCCACGAGAACTGCTATTCATTCTCGTTTAGGTCTTAGTCTGTATGAGGTCGTTTTTGGGAGCCCAGCCAATGTCTGGGGAGTCCCACGGCCTAAAAAGTATTCTGACATCCCATACCCAATGTTGATTGACTACTTGCATGACCTCACCTCTAAATTATGTGTTCTTCATCAACAGGTTAAAAATGCTCTGCCGGCGGCCTCTGCAGACCCAGGTCACTCTATCCAACCTGGAGACTGGGTCTGCCTGAAGAATTTCCATCAGAAAAAGAGTCTGGAACCTCGTTGGGGCCCGCCGCAGCAAGTTTTGTTGACAACACGTACAGCAGAAAAGGTCGTCGGGAAAAAGAACTGGGTCCACGGCGAGCACTGTAAGAGTGTACCTTTGCCTCTACCTTTTGATCAATGGGTTCGTAAGGGCATGAGTGATAGTAAAGGCGAAAGGGTCCCTCGATTTGTACCTTTTAGTAGTGCATGCCTGGATCAAACGAACTCTGAGAAAGACGACGGCGACGTGTTGCAAGAAGCTGTACCATCACATCTACGATTGAACACAACAAATCCAGAAACATTGTTTAAGGAGCAAACGATCCCCAATAAGACTCGGTATAATTTACGACCAAGAATAACGAAAGACAATTGAATTTTTCCTTTTTCTGATTACGTTTTTGGGAGACATTCTTTTTCCACTATCCATCAAGTTGCAGGGTCACGGTAGGAGTCTTAAGCTGTGACCTGAGTAGTGACATAGGTCTGCAGGACTTGCAGTGTCATAGGACGGCTAATAATCACAGCTAAATGATCTAGGAAGATTGCCGTGAGCAACGCTTTAGAGTATGGATACTAAAGTGGAAATTAATGATCAGAGTTTGAAGATAAAAAGTAAATTTAAGAAATTATTGGTTAGCCATGTGGCATAACCTTATGTATTTTGATATGTTCATGTATCTTATTAGCGTGTGTAAGTTGGGTTGTTTATACTATGCAGCAAGCACCTGTTCCAACTTCTGTCTCTTTATCTTTCCTTACTACCGCCTCCCCACATCGGTTTCATACACTCCCAGAACACAAACAGATTAGGAGAACAGAATACTTCAATAATTCATTTTTTCAGTTATTGCATCAGCATCAACTGGTAATGAACACCACTGATTGTTGGGTCTGTGGGCTCATGCCTCGTAATACAGAGAGAGGGATGCCATATTTAGTCCTTCCGTTTTCTGATGAAGGCTTGGGCCTATTTGGCTATGTTCTCTAATGTCTATCAGAACCAACTACGGTATCCTCCTGGTAGTCCATTTGGTGGTGGAGCAGATTTGAGTCATAGTTGTTTGATAAAGGGAATAGTGGCCATGGCTAGAATTGCTGAGATTAGTAAGATTCCTGTGGATGAGAAAAGAGCATTTGATGGCTGGAATATAACCCGTTATGTTACTAGCCTCACAGATAAGGCTAGGTGAAGGAGATCCCCACCAATTTGGACTGTACCTCATTGAGTTAATTTCTGTTTACAGATCAATGGCCAGAATGTCAAAAATCAACAGGAGAAGAGTGTCTGTTCCCATACTTATGTCTATACACCTCAGATTCCCTCACCATTAGTGCCATCAAAAGGCACATATTTTACCTGCCATGACAGAGCTTATACATGGCTTCCTACCTACTTTTCAGGAACTTGGTATGTGGCTTTTCTTCTTCCTCCAACATATACTGCTCCTTCAGATCATCATAATAAGAGATATGCCAGGGGAGTTGTTGATTCGAAAGACACGGCAGGACAAGAAGGAGTTGACTTTATTAAAGGGTTGCTTCCTTTCTGGGGCCCAATGGCCAATAGCAGAGACATCAGACAATTAGTTTGTGTTGTTGAGGCTACCATAAATGTAACTTCTGGAGCCTTCAGTAATCTGACAGTCGAACTTCAGGCAGCTCCCCTTATGACTTTGCAGAACCGAATGGTTCTAGACATTGTCCTTGCAGATCGTGGAGGAGTCTGTAAATTGATCGGGTCTAGTTGCTGTATTTACATTCCTGATAATGCCCCTACGGTATGCCAAGCTATCTCCAAGTTACATATCATCTCCGAGTCTATACATCAGGACAGGGGAGATTGGTCTGTAATGGGATGGTTTTGGGGACTACTGTCCACATGGGGATGGAAGATACTAACTTTCCTTGGAATGGTCTTGGCCATCATTTTCTCCAGTTGTCTCTATGTACAGTGTGGACCCACCATCTGTGGTCTTTGTGCCACTATCTGTGTCCCAAAGCCTGTGTCACAGCAAACAGAGAATATTAGAACGATGCTACAGCAACAGCTCGATGACCTCATGGCCATTGACATCGACTCAGACTAACTTGAGTCCTTAGTGTTTTTGCCTGAGTAATGGCAAAAGGAGGGTCTGAGGTTCTTCGATTTTTGACTTCGTCCTGTATCTAGCCGCCATTTTGTGTCTCGTCGCCATTTTGTGTTGCCCTCACTCAGGCAGCACGGCGAACGGAGTGTTTTTGCTTTTCTCAGCTGCTGCGTGTCCTTTCAGTTAAAGAGTAACTCCTTTGCCCTTGTTTACGAAACCGATGTCAGGGTCTGGCCGAGTTCGTTAATTTATTTATTTTATTTATTTTCTTATATAGCGCCTGAATCAATCCCAGCAGGGATATCTCTGCGCTTGCGCTACTAGTAGAAAGGCTTAGCCATGATCATATACTGTTAGCATAGAATTGTTAAGACTGAGTAAATAGGTAGGTTTTTTGATGTTTCCTAAAGGATTCCAGATTGGTAATTTGCTTCAGTGTGGAGGGGAGAGAATTCCATAGAACTGGTCCTTTATATGAAAAGGCACGACCACCTTGGCTTGTTCTTCTAAATCTAGGGACCTGAAGTAATTGGTGACTGCTGGAGCGTAAAGAGCGTCCTGGAATGTATGGTAAAACCTTTTCCTTCAGATATCTGGGTCCCGAGCCAAACAAGCATTTATGTATAGTACAACACGTCTTAAATACAATTTGTTGCCTAATTGGCAACCAATGGAGCTGATGTAGAAGAGGGCGAGATGGGGTTCTGGGTTGAGCATTGAGGACCAGCCTTGCCGCAGTATTCTGGACTACTTGCAATTTTTTTAGTTGTTCCTCATTGGCTGCAATTAGCAAGCCATTGCAGTAGTCCATCCTACTAATTACTAACGTCTGGACTAATGTTTTCCTATAGTTATCGGGCAAGAATGGAAAAACACGCCGTAACATGCCGATAACACGGAAACATGCTCCTGTAACTTGATTCATGTCTGGGTTGACTGATCCCCGTCTCGACTGACTATTTACCTTCTCCTATTCTCCCCTTATGTTATCTTATCCGACTGGCCTTCACTATTCTCTCCTTGTATTCTCTTGTTACACAACTATCCTTTGAGGCATACAAATATGTCCTGCCACCTGAAAATTAGATTGTTGGTACCACTACTGATTAATTTGTTGGGAGGGGTAACACACGGGGTCTGAGAGAGGGGCGTATTTGAGACACCTGATTGCTTGTTTTCCAACTTTTCTCATTGGTTCGTTTTGTATGTGTAAGGAGTAAACTTTGTAAATGTGTTTCCTATAAAAGATTGTGCGCAATGGATTGAAGTGGCAGTCTCCTCAGAACCCACCTTGTGTGTAACTTTGGGATAACTGTGCTTGGCTGCAGCTAATGAACCTGGCTTCCATGCTTAACAGAGTGTCTTGTGTCTCTGTTCGACAAGGCAGTTGAACTCAGGGATTTAAGGCGTGCCCTGGTCCGCCAGGCCCATAAGGCCCGGTTCTCCACTATGTGTAGGTGACAGCAGAATTCTGTGAATGCCTAACAAAGTATGTGGTAGGTTATGAAGGGGTAAGTCCATGAAGTGGAAGTAACACATTACTATGGTATTGATTGTGGATACAAGGGGCATTAATCTTTGTGTTCAAATGCAACTATGGTTTAGCACTGTAACTCAGATATTTGAAAGTATGACTTCACCGACATCTGAGAAGGGCAGATATATTCAGATGAAGAACACAATGGCATATAAGCTGGATAGCATGTGACTGATGATATTTCTGATGGAGGGATAGGCTGATTTGTCCTTGGGAGATATGGACATCAGCAGAATGTAAAAAATAATTAATAGTGTTTTCAAAAGGTATCAAGTGAAATGTTGTGCACTAACATTGTGGCCATACAATAATTCTACCTGGCCTGGTGTTATAGTAAGCCACTTGCCCCTGACATAATATTAAGTCATTATCATTGGCAGTGTGATAAGCTGTGTTTACATGGTAAACTGTTATAAGTGTTGCAATCTGCCTATAGTACATTTGAATATTGCACTGTGCAGACATGACACAATACTTGTAGAAATACCTTTTTGACTTGTTAGGCCTATATTCGGCTTGTGACTTCTATATGAGTTTCACATGTGACACTTAGAACTGCTTCATCTGCTAATGGATAGATGTGCAAGGGTAATGTGATCTGTGTGAAATAACCTATTCCATTTCTCCTACATCTTGATGTTGACTCTTCAAACTAAGTTTACTGAAGCAGTGCACCAGTTGTTCCATAAGCTCTGGATTGGGAGAGTTCACCATATGCTATATGTTAAGACGGCAGTGTTCTTCCATTTCTTAGTAGAGGGTGTATTCTCCCATGGATCACATGTGGCAAAGGTGGTATACTATAACTACATCAGGAGTGAGAGACAATACATCAGCTGGTCCATAGTTGTGGTTAAGATGTTGAGAAGGAAAGACATGACTTTGCATACAACTATGTTCCTGACACCTTTATGTGAGAGTGTGCACAGGTCTTGTAGCTTTTACTAATGTGCTATGAACTCTGTATGACCTAATGTCGTCATCTAAGTAGAAATTATGATGTTAGCTAATGTGTATATAGTTGTTAATATACATATGTACCATGCAGATCACAACATCTCAAATCATTTCTTTTCAATTCCTTTTCTAGCATCAGACCTGGGCAGCAAGGGAGACAGTGACACAACTGTTGAAGAAGCAGCTACCACAGTGGCTCTTGTGCTGCCAATGAGCAAGAGGGAACCAATGGCCCCGAGGGTGATGGGAGTGCCACTGAGGAGCTGACGGACATCACATAAATGTAATCATTACCCGACGCTAGTTTCAGTGAGCCCTCCCCGGTGTGAGGATCCTCCTGGACCTGTGTCTACTACATTTGAATACAGAACCCTCTACCATCTCCACCCTCACAGCTGCTCCCCAGCCTGCTGTGCGTGGCTGCTCCCCTAAGGAGGAATCTCCTTTGACCAGACACCTCACCCCCTGCTTCTGTTTACCCTGCTGCCATTAGTGTGGAGGCCATTGAACTCCCGGACAGAACTCTGTGGGTCAGACAGAAGTGCTGAATGTCTTCCAGGTCCATACCAATCAGTAGACCCAGATGGTATAGTTTGTGGAGGGAATTCACTCTGACATGTCTTCCCTACAGAGATCCATTCAGGCTCTAGTCTCCACAATGACAGCAGCATTATCCCAAATGCATCTTTCAACCCCCCTCCTTCCTTTAACACATCCACAGTCCCTATTCTCATACCTGACCAAAGCACATTCAAACCTGATCATGCATCTACCTCAGCATCCAGAATAGGCACACAAACACGCATAAATGAGGTAAAAGACAAACACATAAACACACTCAGAAGACACAAGACACCCTAGCTTCCACATCCACTGACTTGCAAGCAGACATAACACCATCATACACATCCACAACAGACATCACACCAGCATCCACAGACATGCTGCATATATGACTACCCTCTGCCTCCACACCTCCTAACCTTGCCTCTCCTCATACCCAATTGGCCAAGAAAGTCCACCACAATGCGTTTTGACCTCTCCCCTAACCAAACTCACTAACCACCTCCCAAACGTAAAGTAAAGATGCTTGTGCCCCTGCCATACCTTTCTACATCCACCCCCAAAACACCTATCAGTCACGTCCATATAATCGTTGATCTACATCAACTTTCAAATGATGTATATATACATCAAAGGTTATAGGGACATTTTATATATAAAACATCCCTCCAACCTTTGATGCACATCAACTGTGTATTGATGTTTATATACATCAAACATTCTAGGGACGTTTTATATATAACGTCCCTATAAACTTTGATGTAACTATACATCAATCCAAAGTGCCCTCTCCGTGGCTGATATTGATCTTTTGAGGGATCTAACTGATTCAGAACAATAAAGTAGTGGTGAACAGACAAACACCACTGAGGCCAAGCTCTTACTAGAACAGAATATACAGTGTAGTGAGAGGATACTCACCAATTCAAATCCAAATCATGATTCAATCCGTCTATGCCACATGACAATATTGATATCTTTAGTGAAAGTGTAACTTGAGATTTAAAAAAAAACTGAGACAACAGAGAAGCCAAGGTGATAAACGAAACAACCATGGAATCTAAAGTTCAAACGTGTAATGGACAATGGTCTAACAGCTATAAGTATGTTTTTCATGCCTCAGGTAAGGCCGGTAACTTAGTTATTTGGCCAAAACACATGCATTTTCGAGAAGCTTATAATCAATTGCATGACTATAATTGTTACTGCAAAATCTCAAGGAAAGATTCCGAAGGCCTGAGGGAGAGATTCTATAGAGATCTAACTGGGTGGAGGGAGGCTAATCTGTTGTGCATTGAAGAATAACAATTGCTGCATATTAAGCATCCAAAATTGTGGATATTGTACCTGCTACCTAAGGTACACAAAAACAAAGACAGTCTCCCCCTGGCAGACCAATCATATCAGCCATTGGGAGCCTGTTGGGAAATGTGTCAAAATTAGTAGATTACTTCTAACAGCCTTACATAACGACCTACCCTCATACATCAGGGATAGCACTGATTTCTTGAAATACATTTTTGATATGCACTGGGAGCCTGATTTCCTAATGGTATGCTTAGATGTGAACTCAATTTGTGCATGATAGAACAGTGTTTGAAGAGCAATATAATTCTCCTCAAACATGACCTATTCCAACAACTACAGGAGACTGCTATGGGTACCTGCTTTACCCCCAGCTGTGTGAATCTGCCTATGGGCTGGTGGGAGGAGCAGGTGCCCCTGTACACAGAATTGCATGATTGGTCATCAAACATTATTATATGGCTCAGATACATAGATGATCTGTTTATACCGTGGGAAGGTGACAATAGATCTGTTACAGAGTTTGTCACACATATTAATGAAAATTATCTGAACTTATCCTTCACTAGCTGTGTGAGCTACACAAGTATTGATTTACTTGACATCAGATTAAAGATTGTAGATAATAACAACAAGAGTATTCAGCAAAGAAATCTCTTGCAAGTTGACTCTTCATGCTACTAGTTCACATTCAGGTGCCCTTAGGAGGAGCATACCTTATGGTGAACTGATAAGGGCAAAAAGGATTTGCAGTTCACAAGATTCCGTCTCCCAAGTGGAGAGGGAAATGACAGATAGACTAAGGGAAAGGTGGTATAGTATGCAATTCCTGAGATTGGCCAAAGAGAAGGTTGGTACTAAAACTAGAACTGATCTGCTGTTCAACCAACAAGTTAAGAGAAGCAGAGAAAGACCAGGTGTACCTGGACACAGTAGTACATCTACTCAAGAAGAATGTAGATCTATTACCACTTACAGCCAAGTACATAACCAGATAAGTCAAATCCTCATAAAACCTTGGCATCTAATCAAGCAGGACCCAGTGTTAGGGAAGAATTTCGGTGCTAGACCTTTGATCACTTATAGGAGATTTAGGTCTATGAAAGATATCTTAGTCAAAAATCAGATCACAAACTATGGAACCTGGTTGAAACCAGCAAAGGCATTCCAGAAATGTAGTAAGTGTAAGGCTCATATGCATGGTGTGAATACAACAGTGACTCACACTGATCTGGGTGAGAAGATAATAATTATTACATCTCTCAACTGTAAATCTGATTTTGTAATATATGTGTTGATCTGCAGATGCAATTAGGAATATGTTAGTAGCACCATCCTGCAAGCACATAAAAAGATAGTGCAGCATATACATGCGATCAAAAATGTGGATGAGACTTACCCTGTGGCACGACACTTTAAACAACATCATGGGTGCAACCCACAGTATTTGACATATAGTGTCATTGTCCAAGTAGAGAAATCTCTTAGAGGTGGTGACAGAGAAAGGATACTCAGGCAGTTAGAATGTAAGTACATTCTACATTTAAACACCAGAGAACCAACAGAGAACTGAATGTTGACTAGGAGATGCACACAAGTAATGCAATTAACAATAAGCCTTGTTCTTAATTGTGTTGGTTGTTTTTAATTCACACAGTTTAACCCCTTCCATGCGGATGACAAAGCCAGCTCGTCATGGGCGTTACCTGCGCTGCGCGCATGACAAGCTGGCTTTGTCACGAAAGCCGCGATTTTTTAATTTCAGCACGCAGCGGGAAAACCCGCTAGCGCGCAAGTGGTTAAACATAGTGTAGAAGAGGGTTGGCAGTACATTTCAAGATTCTTAAGGACTAAATGTAACCTATTTGATGTTTGTGTTTATTTACAGGGCCAAGCTACATGCAAGTGACTCAATGAAGTGAAAACTGCCAGTGACGCAAAAGAGCTGAGATATCTAATTTTTTTTATTGTTTTATTAATTATTATAATTGTTTACATTTAATGTTCTAAATATTTTTTTTCTGTATTGCGTGAAATTATAATGCGATTCACGTGATTACACAAAAGGATTTGATGTGAACTATTTCGGAATTGAATATAGATAGATTGTACCTTGACAATTTCCAGTTTATTGGCCCAATTATGAAAAATGCATTAGCTATTATTATTATTATTATCATTGTGGTTTATGTTTGCACTTTTTACTGTGGTTTTCTGCAAGAACTTAATTGCATGAACTCAAGTGGAGATTCCCCAGAAAGATGGCCTCCGATTAATGCTATGCTTATGATGTGTCCAGTGGGGCAGTTTCTTAACATCAATTACGTACACCTGATTGAATCATGCACACTATGAATTTATCTATTTCAGTGATACCATATTCTGAATTCATACGATTGGCATACCATGTTATTGGTGTCTTTGCCCAATAGGTTAAGGCAGATTTGCTGCTGTGCGCCACATGTGCGTAAAACTTGGGGAGCCACGTATATGTATATTATTCATACCTTCATTAAAAGTTCAATTCAACCAGCGTGGAATTCGAACTAGGAGGCAGGCTGTCCTGGCTTGTTTTGCACTAAGTGATCCTCAACTAAACTGTGCCTTGGTAAAAATTTTGACGGAATGTGAAAAGAAAATGGCAGAAATCAAATTATTGGCTGAAATCTAACTCTTTAAATTCATCTTTGCATTTATAAAAAAACTAATACATCAAGGAACTATCGTGGTCAAACAAACGTGACATGCATTTCTGGTCATAACGTGCCTAAAAACTTGACTCGTAACATACGAATTTTTATTGTATAGTCTTTTTAACAGAATTTGAATGCCTTTACAACTAAAAAGTTTTTATATGTAAAAATTGTTCAGTGATGAAATATTCTTGAATTGCAATGGTTTTAACGAACTATGCAAAAAAAAAACTTGAAACTAGAAACTCATAACTTTATTCAGCTCTGATATAAATGTGTTGAGTTTTGACATGTATTATGCGAGTATATCCATAAAATATATTGTTATGGAACATTTTAAAATATGGTTGCTAAAAGTAAGAGAAATAAGATGTCATATTTTGCCCCTCTTCTGTGTTTTCAAAGTTAAATGTGGTGCTTTCACTGTGAGCAAGCATTATGGAAAGGCTATGCACTGAAATGCGTAGAGGCTGTTTTATCATTTTGGCTTTGTTGGAATAAAATTCAGATTTTGCAATTCAGCTCTCAGGAGTGCCGTTCCTTCCTTGGAAGATTGGGTCATAAGTCCAGTGATCTTAACATGCCCGGGCGCGGTCATTTTCCTGGCACCCTAGGCGTTTTGGATGCATGCAGTGCATGTGCAGCTTGGCATCACGGAAAAAAACATAGGTTTCAGGGGAGTTATTGTTAGTTGGACATTTCACTTGTACAAAACCATAGAAATTCCCCTGTTATAGTTAGTTCAGCTAACTATAACTCGCGCCCCCGCAATGCACTGCTGATGACATCAGCATTTACATCACTCATAACATGGTCAGTGACATCACTCATGACATCACTCATGACATCTCAAATTACATCATTTGAGATGTCATCAGTGATGTCATCAGTGATATCACTGACCATGTCATGAGGGATATAATATGTGACGTCATCAGCAGTGCATTGCAGTCGCGCAAGTTATAGTTAGCTGAACTAACTATAACAGGAGAATTTCTATGGTTTTGTACGAGTGAAATGCCCAACTAACCTATGTTTTTTTAAGTGAATTTCTAAGGCTTTTTTAAATGCTAATTTCTAACTATAATGTGCCTGAAACCTATGGTTTCTTAAGTGAACTTTTAAGGTTTTGTAAATGCTAGTTTCTAACTATGCCTACACAGGTAGGACATGTGAAGAAAGAAGAAAAAATGCACAGAAAGAAGGAAAAGAAATGCAGAAAGAAGCAAAAGAAGTCCTCAAAGACGAAGAAAAGTGCAGGAAGAAGCAAGACGTGCAAAAATAACAAAAAGAGGAGCAGAAAGAGGCCTTGTTGTAAAATCATCCTGTACCCTCAACTTTTTCAGATGGGTACTGGTGGTAACTGACTCTGATTAACCAGGCTAGAGCCTGTGCTATGCTAAAAGACACTTAGAATACAATGAAAATACCTACATACACTAGGGAACACTATGTGTTGGGGTACCCCTGTGATTACCATGGCCTCCTCTGTAAGACCATAGTACATAATAGGGCAGGGGGATTAAAACTACCTCTTTAAACAAGCCACACACACTGGTGAAGGAAGGGGGGGCCAGAGGTGACATGAGTGCAAACACACCCTGTGGACTTTTTAATTTGGGGGATAAAGTCCCCTTGAATCCTGAATGTCCCTTGGGCCCAACTAACCCATGAGGTATCTCCAGATAGCGACAAAGAGCTACGTTGCAGAGAGGTGTAAACAGGGGCACGGCCTGGACCACCTCTCTGCAACGCAGCGCAGTAGTGCTTACTGGAAGCACCTGGTTGGCTAGTTGGCCCCCAGGGGCCCTCAGGATTGAAGCAGAATTATTTCCCCAACTTAAAAGGCGCCACAGGGCGTGTTTGCATAAGCCACCTCAGGCCCCATACCCTCCCTTAACCACTGTGTAAAAATGCCCTGTGGCCATTTTAAGTTGAGAGATTAAGTAACCTTGAATACTAAGGGTCCCTAGGGTCCAACTAGCCCACTAGGTACCTCCAGTAAGCACCACAGAGCTGCATTGCAGAGAGGTGAAAAAAGTTGCATGGCCTCTGAACAACTCTCTACAATGCAGCTCCCTGACGCATACTGGAGATACCTGGTGGGCTTATTGGCCCCCTGGACCCTCAGTATTGAAGGGGAATTAATTCCCCAACTTAAAACTCGCCAATGGGCGCGTTTGCACAGTGGTAAAAAAGGGGACGTGGCCTAAGGTGACATGTGTGCAAACACGCCGTGTGGCGCGTTTCAAGTTGGGGAATTAATTCTTCTTCAATCCTGAAGGTCCCTGGGGGCCAACTAGCCCACCAGGTACCTCCAGTATGCGCCAGGGAGCTGCGTTGCAGAAGGTGTTAAGAGGCCACGCCCCATTTTACAACACTCTGCAACACAGCTTTGTGGCGCTTATTGGAGGTGCCTGATGGCTAGTTGGTCCCCAGGGGACCTCAGGATTGAAGAGGAATTAATTCCCCAACTTAAAATGCTCCACAGGGCGTGTTTGCACACATATCACTTCAGGCCCCACCCCCTCCTGTCACCACTGTGCAAACTCACCCTGTGGCACTGTTTATTCACATACACTCAGAGTAGAGCCCCATCTGTACAGTCCATGAGAGTGCTACAGAGGGAATCAAAGAACAACAAGCATAGAGATAAATTATATACATTTCATAGCTGGGCAAGACATGCCCACAGTAGAATTTTTCAGGCAGAAGCAGCCGGACAGTGAAATACGAAAAAAAGGTTTCAGTTCTTGTATCTTGCACAACCTAACACCATCAAATAACGTTTCATCCTGGGCCTGCCACCCGACAAGTGGAAGAGGGCCTCTATCTAGTGAGAAAGTTATGCACTAACATGAACAGTCTACTCATTACCGAAACAAAACCTAACATTTCAGAAACAAAACTTAGCATAGACTATTTCTTAGAAATAGACAAGATCAGTTTCGAACAGCCTAAAATGGTGCCTACAAAGAAAATGGTGTCACGAATGCTAACTAAAACATGACATTGCGTGAGCATTAACTGACCTAATCTGACAATACCCTTCCACATGGAAAACCACGGCCAAAAGCAGTTGCTTCTCCAGTGAATTCTCTAGAAAGAGCATTAAGAACCAGCAGTTATGTGCTTTTAGACTAGGTCTGAAGCTACATCGTCCATCCAAGATGAGGATACACATCCAATTGAGGATGAAGAAGTAGACACACCATCTTTCAGAAAAAAGTGGTGTGTAGAAGAACTTTACTATACCGTCTGGGGAAAAGAAGGTATCAGTAACATTTGTCAAGTACATAATTTGTGGCAAGCAGTTTTTCTGAGGCACTGCAAAGAAGTATTTGCCTGGGTCAATTTATATGTGGAAACACCTAAAAACAATTCATGAGAAGGTTTACAACCAGGTGATGGGAGAGAAAGCATGTGCAAAAGGACAGTCAACTTCTACAGCAGCCTGTGTCAGTGTCTGCATTGGTAAGTCTCTTAATGTGTCACTGTGTACATGTGTGGGTTAGTTCATGCATTAATATTTGGCTGGATGTGTCAGTGGCTATATTGGTGTGTAGTTGAGTGTGCCAGTGACTATATCAATGTGTGTCTAGGTGTGCCAGTGGCTGAATCCGTGGAAGCCTATGTGAGTACCTCTAACTGTGTGTAGCTGGGTGTGTGGATTGCTGTGCTGATGTGTGCACAGCAGTTTTAGAAACTGCAGAAATCTGTCCTTGGGTGTGCATCCTCAAAATCTAAAGGTATGAAACAGAACTGCAAAAACTAAGTAGAAAGTGTATTGCCTGAATAGACAGTGCCTCTAATCTGCATGAAGAGATAAAATGCAGAAATATTTATTACTTTTACCATTTATACATTACAAAAGTAACTTACAATTTGAATAATGCATAAACACACTTGAAATAATACTGTAAAGGTATGTATTAATATAAATAATATAAATAGCATTTCATTTTCTCTTTTTTACTGTTTACAGCTTCTTCACTCATACACCATAAACAATGTACTTTTTAATCAGAAATAATTTAAAAGTGGGGGAAAAACAGTCATAAAGATTCTATAAAATCCCACAAAACTGCACATTATTTCAATGCAATTAAGGAACACTGTCGATCTCATTCACTACAAGTAAACAAAACACAACTTATTTACCTATTCACTAATGTAGTTTCCTACAAAATCACTTACAACACATTCATGTATATCTCTACAGCACCCCAAAAGAAAGTGATGTCTGCAAATATTTTTGAATACCTTCAGGGGAAAAGATTTAAGCTAAATGTGTGCAGTGTAATATTTGCAGTATACAGTTACCCAGCAGCACTGCCAAGAAGTATTCACATGGGACAGGTTCTAGTTGGAAGCACTTGAAAGCAATTCATGAAAGGTGTACTACTGAATGATGCATGAGACACTAAGGGGAAGATTTACTGAGATTTTGCACCTGTTTGCGTCAAAATAGGGACAAAAATTGGCACCAAATCTTTTTTTTCCAATTTACTTTCCAGCTGGAAATATCGTGAAAGTAATGTAAAACAGCGCATGGTGCTATTTTTCACTAATTAGCCACAATGAGGCATACCATGGGTGGAGCATGGGCATTCCCTTGCAACCACCCAAGGTTTCTGACACTAAACCCAACATACTAAATAAAGCAGACAGGGCTTAGTGTCAGAAAACGGTGCCCTTTTGAAGTAGGTACAAGGAAGAAGAAGTGCTTTCATTTCTCCTTCCTTTTTTGACTTTCTACGTGTGCTACAATGTACAGCACATAAACAAAAAGGGAAAATGGTTTAAGTTAGTCCATGCATCGTATTTTGTACTGGAGGGGTACCTTTCCAGTACAAAACCTGTGCTAGACTCACAGAGACATCCTTGAACCATGGCGCACAGGAGTCTCTGTGGCACACTGCAGCTGATTTCAGCACCTGAGCTAGGGAAAGGGGAGGAGAGTGTCATATTTCAGTAAATTTGGCGCTCTTCTCCTTTCTCCTTTTCACGGAGTGCAGCTTTTGCGACTGCTGGGCTGTGCTGCATGAAAATATTGTAAATCTGCTCGTAAGTGCAGCAGAATATTCCACCACTATAGCACCCTTGGAAAAATGTTCATCAGCTGCGGTCATCAAAATACCAGCAGCATGTGAATATTTGAGTAAGATGTTTACTCACCATGGAAAAATGCCACATGTTTGCTGCTGTAGAAAATATCTTACATGGTCCATTTCCCTACTACTGTACCTGTATAGGTGTGTAAGTACATGTATTATTTAGCACATGTAACTCTATAAATATATTTTCTTTAACATATTACAATACAATTTAAACAAATCAATTAACAAACAAATATAACATAACCTATTTAACTATTTACAAATACAGAAACACACTGAAACTTGCAATTTTGTGTCAAAAAGTAGCACCGTGGGAATGAATAGTTGATTCCTTCAAATGTAGAAGAATAAATAGACGAAGAGTTGCAAGGCAGATGTAGACATGCTTCTGTATACAAATGGGAATATAGTAGTATTTGTATTGTTTGCCAGAATTAAATTGATACAGTGGAACCCCACCCATGTACTTACAGTGCTGCTATTTCTTTTACCTCTGAAAATATTGGGACGAATGGGTACTGGTATAGTCGTCATGTTGAACTTAAGTACGTGTTGTGAAATTGTGAAACACTAGCTTGGTTTCTAACCTTGATGTGTGTAGAATAACCTCGGGAATCACTTACAATACTTTCTGAAAATAAAACTCCAACATTAAAGTTATCATCCACCGAGATTCTGAAAGGGCTTAAAGGTACAGTTGTGTATTTTCCTTCACATGTCAAACACTATATTGAGACTGTGGAGGTAGAAACAGATTTGAAAGAGCCACTTGTTTTTCAAGTGAATGGTGTGCTCACAAAAAATATAAAAATCTGGCAGTTACTAGATGATGTAAATAAGGTGAAGAAAGTTACATTTAGTTTATACATAATATTGTGCACTGTAAAGATGTAAATGTTCTCTTACATGGAAGTTGTATGATGGAAGAAATGTTGCCTACAAGTGGACAGTTTGAAAAAGTGGATAGAAGTAAATCTGAAGAAATATATAAGTATTTCAGTATCCATCTACATAATTCAAAAGAGATTATGGGGATGCCATTGAGAGGTATCAGATAAAACGAGCTAAAAGAATAAGGGTCATATTACCAAGCAATAGCGATAATTATCGCTATTGCTTGGTTAGAGACAAAAATTTACCGCTGAGCTGCGGCGATTTTTATCGCAGATAAACCTTGGTATTACCAAGGTTTATCGCAAATGCGATAAAAATCGGCCGCAATGCATGAATATCGCTGAAAAGTCAGCGATATTCATGCATTACCTAGCTAATGCTCTTAGCCAAGTTATCCACCTCCCATTGGATAACATGGCTAAGAACTGCTCAGGGCAGGTGTTAGCTTTTGGAGATATTCGCGCTTAGCGGGAATATCTCCATAAGTTGGAATAGGAGATAGCGATGTTAGCGACTGTTTCCAGTCGCTAACATCTTGGCAAGCCCACTTTGCATGTCATTAGTGATAAATATCACTGACATGCAAAGTGGGGCCCAAGATGGTCGCTATCTCCTACTAGCTGTCGCTAACTGGTGCTAGCGACAGCTAGGTAATAGGGAGATAATTTTATCTCCGCTTTCTTGGCTTTTAAAGCCAAAAAAGCTGAGATAAACTCCCTTGATAATATGCCCCTAAGTGTCCAGAGAAAAGGTTCCTCAAGTTGCTTTTTCTCAGTGCTGTTTGAAAAAAAGTTGAAAAGCATAAAACTGATAAAAACACCTTCTTAAAGAGCAGCAGTACATTTAGCCAACATTTCAAAACTACCCCATAAAATCCTCCCAGCGGTGGCTGCATAGTTTCTGACTAACACTGAATTTCAACCTGCACTCCTCTATAGTTAATTCATACCTACTGACAAAGACACCCTTTATAGTGGCATACTTCAACCTCTTCCCCTTCTCTAGAGCAAGGTTGTAGTCCATCCCATCACCAAGAATATGACTTCAAAGGCGCCACTACAATATTCCTAAGAGATCCTCTGCAGCACTACAGCTACTTCTCATGCCAGAAATAACCTTTCTATATCAAAACCCTCCTCAAAAAAAGGCACAAAGTCTTTTAAATATATAAACTCTTCTGCACTGAACACAGTAGTGGTGCTCACATCTTTTCATGTAGATTTTAACAGTTATTTGGCCTTCAAGTGTACCTCCTTAATTCTCCAGCCAGCAAGACCCTTTTCTTCTTTAACGTTCTCTTAACCTCACCATTTCTCTCCTCTTCACCCAGGTGCCACAAGCTGTGGCCTCAGGTCAAACTCAGTCTGTCTGTTCTTGAGATCCTCAGGGAACTAAATTTGGAAGGAGACATTACTTCCTGAGCATGTTTGTCACCGGGGATCCCCTCTCTCCTCTGGAGACTTTACCCACGCATTTCTCCACACCTTTACTCCTGAAACCCACTAGGCTTTGGGGCTTTTATTCCAAAGTCAATTTCAATCAGGGTTCACCCTTGTTCAAGAGTGCTGAAGTAGTCCTTTCAAAATCTTGGATGTTTAGATTGAGTAAATCTGTGTGTGAATGGTATTATAGTTGTGTGACTGAGCGATTCCGTGACTGTCTGGCTAAATTAGTGGTGGGTACATAAGTGCTTTTGAGGGAGTGTAATCAAATATGTAAGTGCCTGCCTGACTGTGTGAGCATGTGCAAATGACATATTATTCAACTACATAATGCAATTAAACACCCAAATCTAATTTCAAACACATTCATTCATACTGGCTTATACCAATTTACCTTTTTCGTTTCCTGCTCTCTGTATTTTCAGTTAATGTTCCCATCTAGGCTCCCTTCTATTTTACCTTCTAGTATAGACTCTAGAGGCTACACATTTCAAATTACATGCACTCAAAATGTTTTATCTAAATATACTTTTATATACTACAAACTAATGAATGTACCTGTAAAAGTTCTTTGTTGTTTTCCCAGTTTTCATTCTATCTGGTAACACCTGTTTTCATTCCAAATGTTCCATCAGAACTCATGCAAACCAGCTCTATGGCTGAGATACCCGCCACCCCCTCTCAACACAATCCCCAAGGATGGGAAACCGGAAACAGTTCTGAACTTTTGGAAGACGGGAGGGAGTGACCCTCCCGGACGTATTTATTAAAATATGAAACAAAATTAAACATTAAAATAACAGTTTCATATTATGTACAATTTCATTACCACATTGCGATGTTTGGCTAACCTTAACATATTCCCTAATACAAAGGTTCTCCTAGCCGAACTAACATCCTACAAAACATTTAACTTGAAATTTTGAAATTGTACATCCTAACGTTTAAGGGCCAACGGCAAGGTCGTAACCGGTGTCAAGATCCCTAAACCAGAAATATCCCCCTCACTTGTGAGGGGCGACCGCACAGAGGTGTACCTCGAGTGCAACTACCAATTTCCCTTGACTTGACGGGGGCCCCAATAAACTCGACGCCACTTAAAGGTCGTTCGAGGACTCGTGTGAGGTATCTAGAAGGTAGCGTAGACCCCCCCCCAAACCCCACACAACTTGCCGCATCTGCCGTCGCAGATGACCTGGCCCCGGGAAATTCTCCAGGAGGGGGCTGTAGCCCCTCCTACCCAGGAAGGGGCCTTGACCGCCTTTCCTTTCCTTTCGGCGGCCCATCCTTAGAAGGGACCGCCTACCCCGTTGAGGGGCCAATGGCCACCTCCCTCGAGCGCTCCCATCCGTAATGGGTGACGCCCACTCATAGGGATCTTCCAATTAGTGCTCACCGATCATGACCTTACCGCCCGACCAAAATAAATACGACAGTTCTAAACTAAATGACTAAATTACTTAAAGGACAGTTAAGAGCAACCACTTTATTAAAAGCATGCTACTGATCAACACTAGAGCAGGATTACTTTATTTGCAAAACATACCACAATTGCCCATTTCTTTATTGCATATTCAAAGTTATCACGATAATAATCCGGTACCTGCAAAACAAAAGAATTATCACATCAAACTTTATTCAATACCACTTGCTGTCCTCAGGGGCTGGTGGGTGGGTCAAAATTGGCTCTTCGTTCCGTCACGAGCTCACGTGCAGCGAGGTGGTGCAGCTTCAGAGCACAGGAACAAGAGGATGCTTCCTTGGCTTGTTGCTCCTTTTATCCGTCTTCAGGGCGGGCGTAAACCCGCCCCGGCCTGCCCCGTGGGCGTGGCCCGGCCTCGTCAGTGTCTAGGCCAGCCCACTCCAGGGCGGGAAAAGGCGCGCCCCGGCTACGCCGCTTCGGGCATACCAGCCGAGACTCGCCTCCCGCCCAAGATGGCTTCCCGGGGGGATCGTGGTACTCTGCCATACGTTCGGGGGGACCGAGTGGTCGCCCCTTTCCATATGGCTGAGATACCCGCCACCCCCTCTCAACACAATCCCCAAGGATGGGAAACCGGAAACAGTTCTGAACTTTTGGAAGACGGGAGGGAGTGACCCTCCCGGCCGTATTTATTAAAATATGAAACAAAATTAAAACATTAAAATAACAGTTTCATATTATGTACAATTTCATTACCACATTGCGATGTTTGGCTAACCTTAACATATTCTCTAATACAAAGGTTCTCCTAGCCGAACTAACATCCTACAAAACATTTAACTTGAAATTTTGAAATTGTACATCCTAACGTTTAAGGGCCAACGGCAAGGTCGTAACCGGTGTCAAGATTCCTAAACCAGAAATATCCCCCTCACTTGTGAGGGGCGACCGCACAGAGGTGTACCTCGAGTGCAACTACCAATTTCCCTTGACTTGACGGGGGCCCCAATAAACTCGACGCCACTTAAAGGTCGTTCGAGGACTCGTGTGAGGTATCTAGAAGGTAGCGTAGACCCCCCCCCAAACCCCACACAACTTACCGCATCTGCCGTCGCAGATGACCTGGCCCTGGGAAATTCTCCAGGAGGGGGCTGTAGCCCCTCCTACCCAGGAAGGGGCCTTGACCGCCTTTCCTTTCCTTTCGGCGGCCCATCCTTAGAAGGGACCGCCTACCCCGTTGAGGGGCCAATGGCCACCTCCCTCGAGCGCTCCCATCCGTAATGGGTGACGCCCACTCATAGGGATCTTCCAATTAGTGCTCACCGATCATGACCTTACCGCCACAGGCCGGATAGTTGACCGGCTATCCGGACCCCCCACAACACTCCTACCTAAAGGTCATGTCTTAAAGTCTTCAGCCAAGCTATACAGTCCCCTATGAGTAACTCGTTCCCCACCCGGGACAAATGAACACCATCCCCCAAATACATACTGTCACCGGTAATACAACCATGCGAAATAGAATGCAGTGTATTGGAACGGAACAATCTACTCATTTTGTTATTAATCTTCCTTACTGAATGATTCAGAGCAGAAACAGAAATAGCCCCCCGCCATACTTTTCGTGGGATCATATGTGACCATGCAATCGTGCACCCTGGAACTCTCCTCGCCAACCAACTTACAGTGGAAAGCATCGCCTCAAGGAGAAGTCGTCTACCAGTGGTGACCAAGTCATTGCCCCCAAGATGTACTATGATTATAGACGGCGGTGACCTCGTCCGCCCTAGCAAACCCTCAAAAAATGATTGAAACTGGTCAATACAGAGTCCGCCCTTTCCGTAGAAGGACATACTGTACCCGTATTCCCCAGCCACGTGAATCATGTCACCTGCTTTGAATACGTCCACGGCACGCCTCACGTATGAGTGGCCCACGACCCACACCTCCTTTTTCACAGCCGGTGAAGTCTGACCGCTGGCCCGGTGTTGGGTCGACTGCATAGTCCGCCCCGCCTCGTAGGCTTGCGCAACTGAAACCAAACAAAAACAAGAAGCGTGAGTACAACATTACAGCTTCACAACATGTGCAACCGCACATACCTCTTATAACAATTGGAGGACCAACGCCCCACACGTTTAATTTGTTCGACATTCAGCCCCCTGGCTGTAGCCTCTGTAGCAGCCCCTATCCGAAAGGAATGGGTCCCAAACTCGCCCGGGTTCAAGCCCGCAGCCGTAATCGACATCGCAAGCACCCGCTGAAACTGAAACCTCGTCAGTGGGGTGGTGTCAGCGTGTCTCAACAAGGTCCCCCCCCATGATGCCACCCTTTGTGCCAAATATTCCTCTACACAACTCACCGGGCACATGGAGGACCCGGGTATCCTTTGTATGATTATGCAATCACCCATTGCACCCTGATCGGTCTTGGACCTGACGAACGAGAGAGTCATCGTCTCCCCTCTGATCTGAACGTGCTCTCGGCACAGTCCCCCCATCACATCCTGCTTGTTCCTCGCCACTAGTTCGCTTACTCGCATAGCCCCATGGAATGCCAGCGTAAAAGCGGCTCGGAATAACACCGTTTCATACTGGGATGAACATGTCGCAGGGAGTCTAGATAATAACAGGGCCAACCTATCCAAACCTATCGGGCGCCTTTCATCTACTCTGCGACCCTCAAGGCGTTGCCACCCACGTAGCGCTTTTTGTACAACGAAAGACGCTGTCGGGTCCTGGATCCCATGAGCCCTAGCCACAAAGGAAATGGCGGCCCGATGCCTCTGGGCCGTAGCCACTGATTTGCCTGCCTGACGTAACGACAGCAGGAATTTCACTACCAACTCCTCCTGACCCCAAAGCTCCCCTCTAGCCGCCCCCAAAAAGGCCCAATAGGAACGGAACGCCCCTTCATATGCCTTCCTCGTCCTGGGTGCTAAACTCTCTCCCACGAGGTTCTGTAGTTCTGGGCACCGAGAGACCAGAGAGCTTCGGGAAAGGGTGCTGCCACCGGGTCCGCTGTGGGCAGAAAACCCCAGAAGGCCTGCATATGAAAACGAGAAAGCGCATCAGCCGCCTGGTTCATCACCCCCGGGACATGTCTTGCCCTAAATAGTACATTCAATTGCATACACAATAACACAATTTCCTGGAGCAATCTCAGAATCCATTTGCATCGTGCTGCCTGGCTATTGATACACTCAACAACGGTCATGTTATCAGACCAGAATACCACAGAGTGATCTCTGAACCCCTCGGGCCAAGTTCTCAGGGCCACCAGTATGGGAAAAAGTTCTAGGAAAGCAATGTTGCTTGTCAGACCACTATCATGCCACCATGACGGCCATTTTTGTGCCGACCACTGTGTGCCGAATATGGCACCAAAACCAATGCTCCCTGCCGAATCTGTCCACAGCCCTAGCTCCTCAGAGGACACGGCCGGTTTGTTCCAGACAATTCGACCATTGAAATCCGCCAGAAATGCCAACCAAATGCGCATGTCCTGGCGAACCTCTGCCGAGAGCCTTGTGCGATGATGACCCTCCCTCAGGCCGACCATGGCTTGAGCGATCGAGCGAGAAAAGGGGCGGGCCATCGGTATAACTCTTAGGGCAAAATTCAACTGTCCCACCAATTGCTGTAATTGATGTAGCTTCACCTTAGACTCACTTATACACATTTGCAAGGATGCCCTGAATCTTAACACTTTGTCATCTGGTAAACAAAAACAACCTTCTTTGGAATCGAGCTCGATCCCCAGAAACTCAAGGCAAGTCGAGGGACCCACAGTCTTGCCTGGTGCCAATGGCACGCCAAACTGATTCATCAAGACACAAAATGCAGTCAAAGCCTGTCCACATTCTGGATCCCCGGCTGCCCCCAGAAACAAAAAATCATCGAGATAATGCATAACATGTTTAAACCCCGTCTTCCTTGTGAAGACCCATTGCAGGAAGCAACTGAACTTTTCGAAATAGGCACACGATATAGAGCACCCCATCGGCATACACCTATCCATATAGTAGTGACCCTGAAACATGAAACCCAGGAGACGCTGATCGTCTGGATGTACCGGGAGCAACCGGAACGCTGACTCGATATCAGATTTTGCCATCAGCGCTCCGGGCCCCAGGCGATTCAATATGGCTACGGCCTCATCGAAGGATGCGTACCGCACCGAACACACTTCCGGGTCTATTGCCTCGTTTACGGAAAGACCACGTGGGGCTGATAAGTTATGTATCAGCCGAAACTCACCCGGGTCCTTCTTGGGGACCACCCCTAAAGGGGAACAAACAAAGTTAGCAACTGGTGGCACCTTAAATGGACCGGCGACTCGACCTCAAGCCACCTCTTTCCCGATCTTTTCCTGTACCACGGTCGTATGCTGTAAGACAGATATCTGGTTTTTACATTTTGCTATACCCTGAAACTCCCTCACTGGGAGGCGGAAACCATACGAAAATCCGTCCCGTAACACCCCAGCGGAAGCGTGATCCGGGTATTCACTGAGCCAGGGAATCATTGCCATGGTATCAATCGGAGTAGGTAAAGGCGCCCCTCGGACTATGTCAGACCTGTTTGGCGCCTCCTCTACCCCCGTTATCACCCGTTTTGGCTCTGCACATGGACTCAGGATGGGATGATTGCCCGCACCCCCCACATTCGTGCCTAAATTTGCATGACCCCTGGGGCCTAGTACATTTCCCCCTGTTAAAGTTCCATCAAACCCCCCTTTTACCTGCGCTGCCGATTGGCCTCGAGTGATTGTCGTTACTCGTACCTGATCGAAAGGGCGTCCCCGCATATTGGCGGGAGGATTCACCCACGTAACTCCCTACCAATGGCACCTTCAACATACCAGAATCCTCCATTTTGGACCAGGACACAGAATCATAACAATCCCAAGTTAAGTTTTTATCATGCTCTTTTGCTTTTCTGAAAATATTGTCGTAACAAAACCAATGGTTGCCCTCGTGAGACACTGAATACCCCATGATCCGTGACTGATAAATCGGCAATTCGGGCAGCAATTCGGGCCTACGTTCACCTAAGATGGATGTAAAAACCCCCCATGCTTTGCCCCAGTTACCAATGTTTTCATTTACCTTAAAGGCGGCCATCTTTGCGCGCCAAACACTCGGATGCATGAGCTCCTTTTGACTCTTAACATGCTCCATCTCATAATGATCGGTAAGCAACGAGAAGATGTTTATATACTCCCCTGCCCATATCTTCTCCTTGATAGCCAGAGGGACATGTTGACCCAACCTTTCCCTTCGAGAGGGTGCCGACTCATCCCTCGCAATCGGCAATGGCCGCTTACCTGAACCGGAAGCTGTATCTGCGACTGGACCTGACCCAGGTGGTTTCTCAACTGCCGCAGCCGGCGATGGTGCCTTCGTCGCTTCCCTTGTTTCCCGCAGCTGTTTCATCAACACCTGCGCGTCATCAGCCGTGGCGCCCTTGCTACCTTTACCCAACCACGCTGCTAATTGTGCTGCCAGCTCGGGCGGCATATCCTCCCCGGACACGGGGGTGACCACTACGGGAATCGGATTTCCTTCCTCCGGGACCGGAGTGGGTGCTTCGAGCGGAGTACAGGGAACTGGGACGTCTCCCCCAGCTGTTCCCCTCCTGGGCCTCTTGCCTTTTCCCCCTGGAGCTGTTCCCGCCAGAGGACGTTTCGGCCCCCCTTCCTCGTCTTTCTCCGCCATTCGCTTCTTTAGGTCGGTTACCTCTTTCATGAGAACTCGCAGCATCTGCTCGGTAGTCATTCGTTTTCCCGCCTTCTTAGGCATTCTCCGACAGAGTATCTGCAAAACAAACAAGAAGATTATAACGCTCAAAATTGGCTCTTCGTTCCGTCACGAGCTCACGTGCAGCGAGGTGGTGCAGCTTCAGAGCACAGGAACAAGAGGATGCTTCCTTGGCTTGTTGCTCCTTTTATCCGTCTTCAGGGCGGGCGTAAACCCGCCCCGGCCTGCCCCGTGGGCGTGGCCCGGCCTCGTCAGTGTCTAGGCCAGCCCACTCCAGGGCGGGAAAAGGCGCGCCCCGGCTACGCCGCTTCGGGCATACCAGCCGAGACTCGCCTCCCGCCCAAGATGGCTTCCCGGGGGGATCGTGGTACTCTGCCATACGTTCGGGGGGACCGAATGGTCGCCCCTTTCCAATCTCTGAGGAAAAGCAGGTAAAATGGCTAACCCTCATCATGTGCTCTTATTGATGCATTAATTTCATCTTTTTTTTGTTATACATCTTCTAAATGGTCAGTATTTTTTTTAACACTTCCATGCTTCCTGCGAAGAAGCCCAATTTTTCCATTACTCTGTGAATCCTCTGCGGTGCTAAGCACGGTCCCCAGTGTTAATTTGCAGCAAGGTTCGTGGAGAAGTGTGGCTCACTGGTTAGAGCAGGCAGACCCTGAAGCAGAGGTCAGACCCGGGACCAGGGTTCAATTCCCGACGCGGCAAGGTCTTGAGCTCGAAATGTCCATGGACTCGATAATTCTCGCTTCGGTGCCTGACCTAATCATGGGTTCACACTCTGCAACTCTGGGCATTAAGCTTGCTTAATCTCCACAACGGCCCCCCCGCGGCGGGATGCCTGGCTTTCACCTTGGGGATGCCCTGTAGGGGCTATCTCACAGGGAATAGCCAGGAGGGGTTCCCAAGGCAAGCGCGGAGATACCCCTTCGGGGGTCTATTCAGGCGCTATATAAGAAACATAATAATAATAATAATAATATAAGGGAGGGCTGCACTGATTCCAGCAACAGCTCTGCGCGTCTCGCAAGTGGTGAAAAAAAACTTTTTCAGGCATTTTATTGACCATTAAACATGCTTTCAGCTCATTTATATAACACCCATAGGGTCAGGGAATCTCTACCCTGACCACTCCATCTGTTTTACATGCTTCTTTTCAGCCCCAGCAACTGTTTCCCAACACATAAAATGTCGGCTGCAACTTTTCTTTCAGGTTGCGGCCAGCCAATAAGGGCCCTGGTGTGGTGCATGGAGCGGAAGATTGACTGCACCACTACTAATACAAAGTTGAATTTCAATTGATATCTCTAAAACTACTGAGGGGATTTACACCAAATCACAAAATGCACGCTCCCTGGACAGAGTGCTAGCTTTCTGCCAAGTTTGATGTAATTCTGTATGGTGATTCGCACTACAGTCATGTTTAAAATGTCTATGGGAATTAACATGGCGAAAACATGTTTTGGGACACCCCTTTTTCCCGGCTCCCATTTGATGGATCACCCCAAAACTTTCCAGACAGCAGCTGAAGTGAGCATCAAATTTGTTTGGAAAATTTCCTGACGATTCATCAACTGGTGCCAACGATAAAGAGAAGTAAAAAAATGCTTTTCTCATGGAAACATGGTCCTAAGTATAACTACATATTGGCAGTTGCCAGTACGTAGTTACAGTTAGGACTATGTTTCCATATGAAAAACAGATTTTGGATTGCCTGTATCTTTGGCACCGTTTGAAGAATCTTCACGAGGTTTTCCCAAAAATGTGCCTGATGATTCTGTGTATTCATGGAGAGTTTTAGGGCTATCCATTTAGGTGGGGCTGTAAAATAAACGGGGGTCAAAAAAGTGCATTTTCCATGTTAATTCCCTTAGGGGCTTTGAACAGGAATACAGTTCAAACTGCTGGATTGAATTACACCTATTTTGGCTGAGAGGTACCTGTTGATTCTCAGATCTTGCTTTCAGTTATTTCTTGTACATCTAACCAGTAGTTTTCAGGAAATTAAATCAAAGCAAATTCAAAATTGAATATCTGTGATTGCAAAGCCTTTTGACTAGTAACAAGCTTGTGCAGAGACATGGAGAGCACTTACTGGCTGCCACCACTTCAGCCAGGAGAAGTGTTGGCATTCATCTTGGCACCTGGCTTCTGAAAGGAAAAATGGAAAGAGGGCAGGTTATAAATACCCTAACTTTGTAGCCTTGGACTCTGGCAGGGGAAAAAAATGTTTTTTTTTTAAATTCACAACAAAATTCATGAAGATTTGCAAATAACAATGTGATTGTCCCCCCTGCTTATTTACGTTATTGCCCCAGGTCCCACGGAATGCATAGTTTATTAAAAAAAATGCAGTGGGTGAATGGGGCCCACTCCAATGGCTAATTATTGTCCCATATATGGCCCTGAGGACTGCCAGGGCCAGCTCCTGCTGTGTCCAGGGGTGCCCACCCCTGGGACATAACTGCTTGCTTTGCTTTTGCCAAGCAAAAGCAAACACTCTGCTTCCAGCGGGCGGGAGCTGTCTAACCGCTCCTGTTTCCTGGAAGCAAAGTTTTCATTTTTTTCCCTGCCTCCAGACATGCGGGCAGGGAAAGAGATGAAAGGATGGCTCTCACATGCAGGGAGATGCATTTCCACCAGCTCCCTGCATGCAAAAGTAATTACAAGTCCTGCAGGGGGTGGGAAGCCACCTGGGGAACTTTGAGGCCCCGCAGTCCGCAACATGCAGACTGGGTGCCCAGGAGGGTCAATGGTGCCCCCTCCCCAATTTGTTTATGCCCGGCCCCCAGGGGATGGGGTCCCTGAGGCTTAAATTGGCCCACAATAAGTGGTGTTTGGGCCCTGGTGGATGGGGTCCCAGGGCCATTCTTGCCCTGATGGTAAATTCACCGAAATTAAACCTCAATGGGAGGCATTTACAAATATAACAAGCATTTGCAATGAAATAGGTCTCACATTTTAGAAAGTTTACAATGCCAATAGCTCGAAATCTCACAATTGTGAGATCTATTGTATTGCAAATGCTTGTTAAGCGACAGACGTGAAGAAGCATGTGAAGAGGCACTAGTCTATTAATTTACCACACCACACATAACATTAAAAATAAACTGTTATATTCATTACACCAACCATGTACCCAATTTGGGCCTTGCTTACTGGATAAGGATTGCAGAGCGGAACAGTAGCAACGTATTACATAGAAAATAATACTGCATAGTACTTGCAGTAGTTACTTATTTTGCCCCTGGAATTTTTTCAAAGTGGGGAAATGGAAGTAGATTTCAGATTATCCTACATTTCCAAATTTCTGCTCCTAAAGAACAGTTGAAAGTTGGACCTGACTGTAGTGCAGACTTTGTGTGACAACTGTCGATGCTTGAGGTTCTTGACACACAAACGCACAGTGAATAACAAATGACTCAATGTAACGCCTTAACCACTGCGGCAATTCTGCCGAGGTGTGGGCCTTCTACAGAGTGGGCGGGGCTGCGATGGCCGTTGGCAGGGACTGCTCCCAACGGTTGTTGGCCGACGGGAGCACGGAAGGGGTTAAAGTCATGGTTTGTTGGCAGGGTACAAATCTCGTTTTTCATTAGACATTCCCAACTACCCACAATAAATGTCACAAACATTCCTTTGATTAAATGCTTTTCAACAAACAGTCCTTTATTGCAACTTAGATAAAGTCCAAAATATGAATTGTAATGAAATGCATTCAACGTTAGGATAATAAAAGAATGCTAACAAGAGCACTAAACAAATCAACAATGGTTTGGATTGTAAGATTCAATACAACATTTCCTTGGTCTTTCGTTGGTCAGCCTTGGCAGTTGTTTTTTAACGTGCAAAGCATCAAGAAGTGATAGTTGGTAAACAAAGTAACGATCCCTGTAAGTTGTAAATCTAGCAGCAGTAGGGAGAGCACTCTAAGGGGGCGAAGGAGGTGCCAATGCTGATGGCAAAAAGCAAAGCTGCCGCCCACCAGTGTGTTTCTGCTAGGCTTAAGCTGTACTTGTGCAGGTCCCGGTGGGTGATGTCGTTGCTGGAAACAACATAAAAGGCACCACCCAAGGAATGGTTGGCATGCTGACTGCGTCAAGCTGTGGCTGATAGTGAGGGCGTCACTCGCTGGACCCCTCCCAGCATTAACTTATAGGCAGGACGTAGATGTTGTACACATTCTCACTCAAGTAAAGGAAAATGCTTTTTTGTGCTTAAACAACATTGCACCGACTCGAATCACAACAGCCTTTACACTAAGGAGACAGAGCAAGTGAACACTTATGGCGGCCAAAAGCGGTACAAAAGGGGGTGGTAATGGACGGAGCATCTGAACGGTGATGGATTAAACTCAGATCTTTTGACTGGGTGTGAGTGTTTGATTGATTCAGATGCTCCGTCCATCACCACCCCCTTTTGTACCGCTTTTGGCCGCCATACGTGTGGCAGGGTATGCTCAGACGTGAGTCCCTTGCTCACTTAGCCACTAGATTCAAGCAAGCTGGGCTGAAGACGGTTGGAATGCCAGAAACCAGTCCTCGGAAGCTTGTTTCCGGTGCAGGGAAGACATGGCTTGGCAGTTCGGGCTTGACTGTTCCCATGAGGCAGAGGGTCACACTGATTTGCATATGTCCATGTCTGAACTGGGGTGGCAGAGTGGGCTAAAGAACGGTGATGGATTAAACCCAGATCTTTTGACTGGGTGTGAGTGTTTGATTGATTCAGATGTTCTGTCCATCACCACCCCCTTTTGTACAGCTCCAGCAGGAGGCAAGAAGCTGGCTCAGTTGCTGTGGGACCTTAAGGGTCCCCACCAAGCCCCTAACAACAATATGGTTGGTCCCCTGGGCAGCCTCCAGGGCACCCACCCTTTATTGGCTGGGCCCTGGGAATGGGGTCCCCCGGGCTGAAATTAGCCCAGAGAGGGGGTCACGTGCCCCCCTCCCACTTGAGGTATTGGTCAGTCCCTAGAGCTGGGGGCCCCTTTGGCTAAAATCAGTCTGAAAGGGAGGCCGCGCTGCCCCTCTCCTCCATTTGCAATTCGCCAAGCCCCGTGGATGGGGTCCCTGGAATTGATATTGGTCTTGTAGGGGGGGCTGCATACCCCCTCCTGATTTAAAAAGGAAAAGGGGCCTGGTTGATGTTGTCCCCAGGGTCAAATTGACCTGGGTAGGGGTTTGCGTGCCCCCCTCCTTTTTAATATGGCCAGTCACAGGGATATGGCATCTCCAGTACTGAAATCTACCTGGGGAAGGGGGCTAGATGTCACCCTTACCCCCATTCAGAGTGGCAGTTGGACTAATATATGTTAATTACATATTACTTAAGGTAAAAAATGTAATTCACTAAACAAAATCAAAGACTACAGGGACTTTATAGTTAGGAAATAACATTCAAAAATGTAGTTTGCGCCCCCACCATGCACAGTTTTCTCATCAATATTTTTGAAAATGTTGCCGGTGGCAAGGAGAATCGACTTTAAAGCTTTGACCTTGGCATTCCAGACAATCCATGGTAAATATCCTAGTTACCTGAAATGATGGTTATGTCGCTATAAACAGACTCGTTCATTGAGGTCCAATTCTCAAAATCTGCTCTGTACTCCACGATTTATGAAAGCTCGGCTAGGTGGCAGATCTTTCACGGTGGGGGCTACCAAACTATGGAACTCTTTACCAACTAATTTGCGCCTCTGTTTGAGGTAGCTGTTTGCTCTTTATAAATGTCGGTATTATTATTATTATTATTAATACTGATATTATCAATGATGTCATAGAAGATGTCATGACTAATTTAACATATGCGATAATTAGCAGTGCATGGTTAGTATGCATGTTGTAGTGACCTTCGGGCATCAGTTATAGTTTCTTGAGATAAGTATACTATAACTGCTGAATTTCTGTGGTTTTGTGTATGTAAAATCTAAACCTAACTAACATACTCTCTCACACCCCCACAAGAACCATGCATACATCCATACATCCACTCATACACCCACTCACAGACCATCTCACACACCCATGCAGTCACTGATACATCTACTCAGAGACCCAGAGAACCACTCATGAACCCACTCACAGACCCACACAGGGACCAACACGCAATCACATACACACCCATAGAGCTGCTTCAACACCTACTCACAGACCTAAACAGCCACTTACACACCCACCCACATACCATACAGCAAAACCACTGACATACCCACCTGTTGGACCCGGCCCTTTAGGCAGGTTCACCCCGAGACTTTTTGCTTTTTCCTAGCCTGTTTCTGTGACCTGGTGTTGGTGATTTTAGGCCTCTGCGCACTTTTTCCACTGTGGTACAGTGTAAAGTGCTTGAGCTCTCTGTGTATGTGTGGTGAGTGACCTGCCCTCCCATAGGAATACATGGGGAATATGTATGCCCATGGCAGTTCCTGATGTGTGGGGCGTGCAGGGGCGAATTTGGTATGAGAGAACTCGTGAGACTGAATGCTGCAAAATGGTATATGCGGCATGATTGTGTCTAGTATAGAAGTGCCACTTTTGGAAGTTGGTATATTTGTGTAATTTGTGTCTGGCGTGTGATTGGCTGGTGAGCCTGGTCCAGGAGTGCCTGGGCCTGCTTGTGGATTGACTGTCTGGTTTGAGGGTGACAGGGGATGCAGAGCCCAGGAGGTTGTCTGAGTCAGCCTGTGGATGAAAAGCAGCATCTGCTGCCAGGGAAGTGGGAGGAGATGGCACCTGATAGTGAAGGGCTGTGCCTGCCTGACCACAATGCTGGCTCCACCCCCCCGCTGGGCGACTGTCACCTCTGTCCCTGATACTGAAGGGACTTCCCTATAACCAGTTATAGCTGGTTCTCACACTGCCTGCACAAAGACTTCAAAGACTTTTCCCTGTATGAGAAGGGGCTGTGTCCCCTTCCAATTTGTTCTTGTTTTTCTGGACTTGAATCTGCCAGGGGCGTGCTGCTACTTGGGCCCAGGGGAAGGCTTGCCTCCCTGGGCCCTGCCCATTCCCTGGATATGCTGGACTACTGAAGGAATCCCTGGGACCCCTCTGCCTTGCCAGGGGGGATTGGAAACTTTGCTGTGCTGGGAGCGCCTGCTCCCTTTTCCCTGACCCAGGACCTGGTGGTGTCTTCTGGGCACCCTGGAGGATTTTCCTGCTGGGGGGACCTTTTTACCGGAGATTTATTTGTCTTTAGCTCTTTGTTCTTGCCCCCAGCGCTTGGAAGCGCTTTTGCCTGGCCCCTGGCACCTGGGAGCGCTTTGGTTGGCTTCCAGCGCTTAAGAGCGCTTTATTTTGCTCGTAGCGCTCTAGAGTGCTTCCCTTGTGCTTCGCCAGTGCCCACCCGGCATCTGGCCCGTTTTGTGGCGGACTTGTGGGCCGATCGAGTGCCCACCTCGATTTATGGTTATTTTTAAAGAGCCGGTGCCCACCCGGCATTTGCCCGCAAAAATCAGCCCCTGCCTGCCTGCCTAAGGAGAAGGGCCGCTGCGCTGCCCACAGCGACCCGGAAGTGGTTGGCCGGCCGGCCAATCCCAGCGCGGCCGGCCGGAAGTGCCCGCCCCCGCAGCCTGGGGGGAAGGAAGAAGAAGCCTGGCGGCCAGTTTGCAGGGCTCCCGTGATGCGAGGGAGCCCTCCTGCATCTAGGAGAGCCCAGGAGGAGAGGAGCCCCGCCCGCAGCCCCAAAGCTACCGCCCGAGGAGTGCTGCAGGGAGCGAGGCTCCTGTGTGAGGAGGAGAGCCCCGCCCACCAGAAGACAGCCGGTGAGTATGGGTGCTTTCAAAGAAAGGGGGGGAGTCGGGACACATTGCCGGTGTCTGCCCCCCCTCAGTAGCGCGACCTCCGGGGGCATTGTATTGTTTGGAGCCACAAGGCTCTGGGGGCATCATTTCAGTTTGGGGCGCCGAGAGGCTCCCCGCCTCCATTTGTTTTACGGGCCCAGAGAGGCTCAGGGTACCCTATGTGATTTAAGAGCCCAGAGAGGCTCGGGCCATTTTCATGACGTCAAGCCCCAGAGGGGGCTCCAACGACCCCACAGTTGTTCTAAGAGCCTGCTAGGCTCAGGGGGGCATTTTATTGAGGAGCCAGAGGGCTCCAGAGAGAGGATTTGCTGCAGAGCCTGTGTGGCTCAGTGTGGCGCAGTTTAGGCTCAAGGGGCACATCTTTATTTCAGAGCCCCCTGCCACAGTTTTTATGATTCACAGCTGCCCAGCAATTAGTGGGCAGCTGCACCGTTTAGGCCTTTTTGGTGACTGCTTACAGCTGCCCAGCACTTTGTGGGCAGCTGCCAAGTTTAGGCCTTTACTTTGGACTGGCGCTGCATGGCAGCGCGCCCTGACATTTGGACCCAGGGCATCTTTGCCCCAACAAGGCCAGTTGGCCTAGGGACTGCCACAGGTGGTGGCTTATGTAAGTTGTGCGCAATGTGGTTATCTGCTATGTCTAGGATGGTAACTGCCTACTGTGTGTTTTTGCGCTATTGTATTGTTCTGGCACCTCTGAATGTTTTTAGGTATCATGTGTCTTCCTTTTCCCTGCGCTGCACCTCTGAATGTTTTAGGCATCATGTATCTTCTTGCGCTGCACCTCTGAATGTATTTTATTGCATCATGTGCTTTGTTCTGAACACCGCTGAATGTGTAGGGTTATGCATCATGTGTTTCCCTTGTCTTACACCTCTGAATGTTTTTAGGCATCATGTGTTTTTCTCTTTACTACTCCTCTGAATGTATATTTATGCATCATGGGTAATATGTTCTTTCATAGACCCCTAAACGCTGTGTGATACTTAGGTGGTTGTCCTTACTACTCCTCTGAATGTATATTTATGCATCATGGGTAATGTGTTCCTTCGTAGACCCCTAGATGTATTTTATTCTTAGGTGGTTGTCCTTTTTAGTACAGGTGGTCCTAGTGAGGTGCTGGTACCTGTTCCCAGTAGTTACTGGATGTGATCTATAATTGTATTTTTTTGCTATACTTATTCTAATTTCTACAAAGTGTTGATTCTGACAGTGGCCCATGTGGCCCTGTCCTGTACATAATCCCTAGTGAATATTGTCCGTGCCAGTTGGCACCATGTATATTGGGTGATACTATCTGATGTGTTTTTACAATACAAAAGTTATTTTATAATAATCTTGTGTGGAGTTCCTTTTGTGGTGTGCCTAGTATGTTGCTGCTGTTGTGTGCTGGTGCAAATGCTTTACACATTGCCGCCGAGTTTAGCCTTACTGCTCGTGCCAAGCTACCAAGGGGGTGAGCAGGGGTTATCTTGGCGTGTGACTTCCTTGCCCTGACTAAAATGGTGGCTTCTGCCTGGCTTTGGCGTCAGCCCTAGCCTACCAGAAATAGATAGTTCTACCACCACCCATACAACTAGTCACACACCACTCAGAGGCCCATGCAGCCACTTACATATCTACTTATACACCCACCTATCACACAATCACATGCCCACCTACCCACACAACCACTCATACACCCACTAAGAGACCCAGAAAACCAATTACATATGCACATAGATGTTCACAGACCGCCCCTGTGAAACTGCGATGTATCTGTGGATTCAGACCCCAATTAAAAACACATGCACCCACTCACAGACATACTCACACACCCATTATAGGCACTCACTCATCCACTCAGAGACCCAAAGAACCACTCACACACCCACCCACTCACCTTTCCTCACACCCATACCACCACTAACATACCTATTTACAGACCCATAGATCCACTTACATACCCAAACACATACCTATATAGCAAAACAAGTGACACACCGACTCACATACCCATACAGCCACTCACACATTACTCAGGGACCCACACAGCCACTCACACACCCACTCAAACCCTCACCCAACACACACTCACTTATACACCACACACCCATACAGCCACCTTAATACCTACTCACAGATCCAGAAAGCCACTCACACACCCACATAGGTACAAGAGAGCTGCTCATAATTTGTATCTGCAGTTCAGGCTGTAGTCATATATGAAAAATTACCATAGATATAACATGGGGAAAACATGTTTTGGGACTCTCCTTTTTTCTTGGCCCCCACTTATCACCAGTCGGTAATATGTATATATATTTATAGTGCTATACATCAATTATGATTCAGAAAAGCGGGTGGTGATGAACAGCGTGTCTGAATTAAGCAGACCACTCTTACCCAGTCCAAAGATCAGGGCTTGATCCATCACCGTTTTTTAGCTCACTGCACCATCCCAGCTCAAAACCTTTCTACATGCAAATTAGTCTGTCCCTGGCCCAGTGCATCATGGGAACAGGGCAGACCAAACTACCAAGCCAATTCTTCACCGGAAAGGAGACAAGCTTCTGGGGACTGGTTTCTGGCATTTCAGCCGTCGTCGGCCCGGCTTGCTTGAATCCTGATGGTGCAGTGAGCAAAGGACTCATGTCTGAGTATACCCTGCCACACCTATAGTGGCCAAAAACGATTCAGAAAAGGGGGTGGTGATGAACAGAGTGTCTGAATTAAGCAGACCACTCTTACCCAGTCCAAAGATCAGGGCTTGATCCATCACCGTTTTTTAGCTCACTGCACCATCCCAGCTCAGAACCTGGCTACATGCAAATTAGTCTGTCCCTGGCCCAGTGCATCATGGGAACAGGGCAGAACAAACTACCAAGCCAATTCTTCACCGGAAAGGAGACAAGCTTCCGGGGACCGGTTCCCGGCATTTCAGCCATCGTCGACCCGGCTTGCTTGAATCCTGATGGTGTAGTGAGCAAGGGACTCATGTCTGAGTATACCCTGCCACACCTATAGTGGCCAAAAACGATTCAGAAAAGGGGGTGGTGATGAACAGAGTGTCTGAATTAAGCAGACCACTCTTACCCTGTCCAAAGATCAGGGCTTGATCCATCACCGTTTTTTAGCTCACTGCACCATCCCAGCTCAGAACCTGGCTACATGCAAATTAGTCTGTCCCTGGCCCAGTGCATCATGGGAACAGGGCAGACCAAACTACCAAGCCAATTCTTCACCGGAAAGGAGATAAGCTTCCGGGGACCGGTTTCTGGCATTTCAGCCGTCGTCGGCCCGGCTTGCTTGAATCCTGATGGTGCAGTGAGCAAGGGACTCATGTCTGAGTATACCCTGCCTCACCTATAGTGGCCAAAAACGATTAAAAAAAGGGGGTGGTGATGAACAAAGTGTCTGAATTAAGCAGACCACTCTTACCCAGTCCAAAGATCAGGGCTTGATCCATCACCGTTTTTTAGCTCACTGCACCATCCCAGCTCAGAACCTGGCTACATGCAAATTAGTCTGTCCCTGGCCCAGTGCATCATGGGAACAGGGCAGACCAAACTACCAAGCCAATTCTTCACCGGAAAGGAGATAAGCTTCCGGGGACCGGTTTCTGGCATTTCAGCCGTCGTCGGCCCGGCTTGCTTGAATCCTGATGGTGCAGTGAGCAAGGGACTCATGTCTGAGTATACCCTGCCTCACCTATAGTGGCCAAAAACGATTAAAAAAGGGGGTGGTGATGAACAAAGTGTCTGAATTAAGCAGACCACTCTTACCCAGTCCAAAGATCAGGGCTTGACCCATCACCGTTTTTTAGCTCACTGCACCATCCCAGCTCAGAACCTGGTTACATGCAAATTAGTCTGTCCCTGGCCCAGTGCATCATGGGAACAGGGCAGACCAAACTACCAAGCTAATTCTTCACCGGAAAGGAGACAAGCTTCCGGGGACCGGTTTCTGGCATTTCAGCCGTCGTCGGCCCGGCTTGCTTGAATCCTGATGGTGCAGTGAGAAAGGGACTCATGTCTGAGTATACCCTGCCACACCTATAGTGGCCAAAAGCGATTCAGAAAAGGGGGTGGTGATGAACAGAGTGTCTGAATTAAGCAGGCCACTCTTACCCAGTCCAAAGATCAGGTCTTGATCCATCACCGTTTTTTAGCTCACTACACCATCCCAGCTCAGAACCTGGCTATATGCAAATTAGTCTGTCCCTGGCCCAGTGCATCATGGGAACAGGGCAGATCAAACTACCAAGCCAATTCTTCACCGGAAAGGAGACAAGCTTCCGGGAACCGGTTTCTGGTATTTCAGCCGTCGTCGATCCGGCTTGCTTGAAACTCAGATGTGAGTCCCTTGCTCATTGCACCATCAGGATTCAAGCAAGCTGGGCCGAAGACGGCTGAAATGCCAGAAACCGGTCCCGGAAGCTTGTTTCCTTCCCAGTATAAGAATTGGCTGGGTAGTTTGGTCTGCCCTGTTCCCATGATGCACTGGGCCAGGGTCAGACTAATTTGCATGTAGCCAGGTTCTGAGCTGGGATGGTGCATTGAGCTAAAAAACGGTGATGGATCAAGCCCTGATCTTTGGACTGGGTAAGAGTGTTCTGCTTAATTCAGACACTCTGTTCATCACCACCCCCTTTTCTGAATCGTACATCAACTATGCCATTTAAGATGTCATCAGTGATGTCATTGACCATGTAATGAGTGATGTAATATGTGAGGTCATGAGGAGTGCATTGTAGTGGTATGAGTTATAGTTAGCTAAACTAACTATGACTGCTGAATTTCATTGGTTTTGTAGAAGTGAAACCTGAGCCTAACTATAATGCCTCTGTAACCTTTGTTTTCTCAGTGAATTTCTAAGCTTTTTTAAATTCCTTTTCCTAACTATAATGTCGCTGTAACCTTTGTTATTTTGTATGCATTTCTAAGGTATTTAGATGCTAATTCCTAACTATAATGTCCAAGTAACCTTTGTTTTTTTTCAGTGAATTTCTAAGGTTTTTTAAGTAGTACCAGAAGGGCTTCTTGGTGCCCAAGGTCCCTCAGGAGTAAAGTGGACATCATCCCAACCAGTAATGCACCAGGAGGTGTATTTGCAGAGTGGTGGAGAAAGAAGGCATGGCCTCCATGGACCTCTTAGCAATCTCGCTGTGTGGGACTTAGTGTAGGTAACAGAAGGGGTAGTTGGCCCCCAAGGATGTCTAAGGACACAGCCATATATACACACTTACTCTTACACATACAGCCCCTCACACATGCACTCAGTAACCCATAAAGTCACTGACTCACCCGGTCACTCATCCATACAGACAGTCACCAACCCCCCCACTCACCCACACAGACACCCATAGAGGTACTCAACCAATCACTCACACATACAGAATCCCACAACCCCACTCACACACCCATACAGCCACTTAGACACCAACTGCTAAACAGATACAGAAATTCACACAAACAGTCACTCACCCATACATTCACTGAGATACCTAATCACTCACTTATACAGTCAGTAACACACCAACTGAATCATCCATGCAGGCACTCATATACCCACTGATTCACCAATACACCTTAGTATAGATATTTAACACTCTTAAACTTTGAAAAATGCTCACAGTCACTGGATGATACCTTTTTTTTTCAGGGACATACATATATTCTAGTATTCTTAAGAAAATATGGGGTATTCTACTCAAGATACAGCGTTGAAGAGCTAAATAGGAATTAGCCTGAGTAAAACATGCCAAAGGACTGTCTTATTTAAGGATATGTTAGTTCAAAGCCAATTGAAATCTAAAATCACTAATTGCCTTAAATGTGCATGGGGTTTCAAATACTGTGGGAACTGTAAAGCCTGTACATACAGCAGTAACATATCTAATATCAAGAATGAACAAGTTGGTAAGAACTGGAGAATTCCCAAATTGATCACTTGTAAAACCGATTTTGTGGTCTATGCAATTACATGTCCCTGCAACATGTGGTATATTGGATCAACTACTTTACCAGTTCAGACAAGATTTCTGGAACATTAGAGATCCATCACCAATAATGACATATTACAGTACAGCCAGACACTTTTGAGAGGTACACCAAAGTGAGTGGACCAAAGCCAAGTTCTTTGGCCTAGATACTGTGCTCAAACACTCAAGAGAGGTAAATAGAGTGATGGCCCAAAACAGACTAGAATCGAGATTTATTTTGCAAGCTGGTTGTTTGTTCTCTAACGGGATGAGCAATGATAAGTAATTACATTCACATTTATGAGCCTGCAGTGATGTTTTACTATTGTCCCACAACCGTATCCCTTTCCATTGTTACCCACATACAGTTATCTGAATGACTGCCTAATTTAAAAAAAGAAATCCTAGTGCACTATTAGTAGGTTTTGGTATTTTGAAATTTCATAGTCAGTAGACAAACATAGATTACCATAATTTCTCTTGGCTTCAGCTTGAAAGAATGTTTGCCTTGTTCTCAGTTGATTTAGGTACGTGTTGTTCTTGTACCAACACTCTTGTCTTCTAATTTTTCTCATGTCTTAAACATGAACTAATAGATTTGGACCTAAGTGTTATTTGAAGTACCATTAGTACATAGGATGACAAATATGAAACTTATTAGATGTCCAATGGTTACCTGGAATGAACTATTTATTTAATTTTGTTGATTTTAGATTGGCAAAGGACACCTATACATTGTTGAGCACTAGGGAGACAGGGATCATCTGCACAAAGAAGTAACACCATTGTGGAACCACTTCTTTTATGGTTCCTTATACAATTTATTTCTGGTCTAAATATAATATGCAGATCTGTTAGACCCACTTCCTTCTCTCATCCTCCTCTCAAGGGTGAAATTGAATTCTGTGCCTGGGTACTGATCCTCTATCTTTATATACAATGAACCTTATTTATTTATTTAAGCAAAGTTTGGAACCATATAGCCATGGTACTATATGTGTGTTTTTTATTGATCATCAAAGGGCACTATGGGCGATGACGTTTTCTATACAGCAAGTAACTAAAGGCACTATACCATAGTACATGTATTTATTTTTGTCTATTTTAATTGATCTGTTTAAAAACAATGTATTTTTTTCTTTATTAACAAATGGTTCTGTATATTGAGGATATTTATATATAGTTAGGTCTGCTTTTCCATAGGAAGAACATTTTTTCATTTGCCAATAACTTTAGCTATGTTTGATGATTCTTCATGAAACTTTTGAATTATAATGTTCATCCACCTCAGCTCCTACCTGGAAAGACTCTGCGTGATCTATCTGGTGGAGGCAAAGATAAAAGGGGGAGTCTCAAAACATAAAATCTCCATGCATTTTCCATAGACTTCCTTAAGACAGGTGTTAGCAAAAACTGCTGAACGGAATGATAGCAAATTTCGCAGGAAGCTAGATGTTTTTCTGCAGATTATGTTTTCTGAAATTTGGTATAAATCCATTCAGTAGTTTTTGAGATATTAAGGGCAAAAATGAATGACATATTTTAACAGTAGGGCTCACGGGAGTCCTGCAGCCAACCTGTGAGCATTCTTTGAGAGTGCAAAATCAAAAACTTGGTCGAGAGGTGGGTTTTTCCGTGGCCCTTCATGCTCTCAAAGGATTGAGAGGTTCCTGAGAGTCTCACAAGCACTCTGACTGATTGGTTGTTGGAACATTAGAAAATAAATGACCGGCATTACCTTTTACTATTAACAATTGAAGGTATTGTGGACATGAAATTAAAAAGCCATATCAGGGGGTAGCAGAAAGGCATATTGACCCTCTAATTTTAGAAAGGAGGTGTTTAAAGATTAAATACTATAAAGATTGTTTTTAACTAATTTTTATGATCTTGCGAAACTCTTCCTGGATTGTGAATAGTAAAAAAGAATAGATGAGTTCTCAGTACACAGTCAGTACACACTATTAGTAGGAATGCACATTGTGGACCTTGTTTTTTAGAGAAAGTGTCTAAGAGATAGGTACTGTGTTAATTAGAAGGTTAATTCTTTTCCTAAAAAAACTGTGACAATCTCACAGGATTGTGAAAAGCAGGAAGGAGTAGTTATGAATATATGCTGGTATATGTACTTGTAACTTTAGGAAAGAGTCTTACTCTTACTGGAGATGGTGTTTATCATACTCTACAAGTTATGCTCATTGGTCTGAGAATAGTTGTGAGTTGAGTTAAGGCTCATCTTCACATTCTACTATGCACACCCATCATCTGAGAGAGAGAGGTCTGAAAGGAGAGGCCAGTCCGGGTCCACATCCTACTACACATACCCATCTTCACAGAGACAGGTCTTACCAGAGAAGTCACTCATTCCCCACACCCTACTTCACACACCTAGCATTACAGAGAGAGATCCCAGTAAAGATGCCAGTCCCTTCACAGACCCTTCTACGTCCACCTGTCATCTGAGAGAGAGGTCTAAAAGGAGCAGGCACTCCCTCCACACACCCTATTATGCACACCTGTCATCTGAGAGAGAGATCTGAAAGAGGAGGCCAGCCTCTCTCCACACCCTACTATGCACAGCCATCATTACAGAAAGAGGTATTAAAGGAGAGCCCAGTCCCTCCCCACACCATACTATGCAGACCCATCATCTGAGAGAGAGGTCTTAAAGCAGAGCCCAGTCTCACCCCATATACTACTATGCACACATCATTATAGAGAGAGGTCTCAGCAGAGAGGCCAGTCCCTCCTTACATCCTAGTATGCACACTTATCATCTGACAGAATGGTCTGAAAGGAGAGGCCAGTCCTTCCACACACCGTACTATGCACACTTGTCATCTGAGAGAGAGGTCTACAAGGAGAGGGCAGTCCCTCCCCACCTCCTACTGCACACACTCATCTTCTGAGAGAGAGGTCTGAAAAAATAGGGCAGCCTCTTTCCACACCCTACTGCGCACACACACCATTACAGAGAGAGGGCTGAATAGATAGGGCGGTCCCTCTCCACACCCTACTATGAAGGATGCATACCCATCATTAAAGAGAGATGTATCAGCAGAGAGGCCTGTCCCTATACACAGTCTACTAAGTCTACTATGCATACCCATCATTGCGAGAGTAATCACACCTCAAAAAAAGATTGCTGGTGACATGTCTTGATATCAAAGATACAATAATTGAGCAATTAAACAATTCTGTTGAATATTTATCTGTTTAATACTTATAAATATTTTGCAAAGATTTTGCAAACCATGAACCATACCCTGTCTTGTTCCAATAAAAAAACATTCTTTCATGAAAATAATGTCAGACCACAACATATATCATAAAGTCCTTCTATCATACATGCAATCACAAAAATAATTAATTTACTTTTAAAACACTTTTGAAACACCATAGAAATATACTTCAAAAACCAAAGGTTAAAGTAATGTTATAGTTAGGTGTAATAAGTATCCATACGGGTTACAAGATGCTGTTATAGATAGTCATGAAGTAATACGAAGCAAAAATACTACCAAATTCTTAGACAGTTCCTCTACACACCAGAGTGCAGTTATATCTTACGGTATATCTGGACACATGCTCATTATGACTTTCAATAGCCTGGCAAATCAGTATATCCTTGATACTGTGTCAGGTGACATTACGCCCCAAGACCAGTAGCACAGAGTTTACAATGCACAAAATTTCTAATCCATAGTACTCCATGTACTCAGTCTTTTTGATGCTCTTTAGAAACGTTATATATTTGAAAGCAACAAGGGCACCCAATCAAGTCAGCAAGGGACCTTGGGGGTAGACTCTTTTTAAACAACAGTAGTCCCTTACAAGCAAAAGAATAAAATTAAATAAATATAGACACAGTCGTTTCTATAATGGTGTGACATGTCCAGCCGGACAGAGGTCAAATATTTAGTTTAGAGTAGTAGCGACAAATTCATCAACAATTACAAAGCGGGGTACAATCCTGTACCCTAATAAAAGAAACACAAAAAGTGAAACACAAAGGGCTTTTAGGCAAAAGCTTACGGTTCTGTTAATATCACAATTTCAATAGTAGAACAGAGAATTTCAGACACCTTTACATGTTAAATGACACATGGTACATAATGTATAAGGTGCGCAATTAAGGTCAATGGCGTTTCGATCCCACTACATAGTTATGGGGATCATCATCAGGACATTTAGTAAATGCCTAAATGATACAAGCCTCATTTGCCGTGACTGAGCCAGTGTGGAGAGGGCTCATGAATCGGTGACTTGCAATGAACAAAGTTGTGGACGGGACCCAGAGTCGGAGACCAATATGAAGCGTCAGTTTAATTAGTAAACAATACGAGTGATCGCTTCAATTTAAGTAAAATAGCCAATATTTCCAAAGAGTGTCCTACCGACACTCTTTGGAAATATTGGCTATTTTGCTCAGTTTTTAGCTGTGCTACTGGTCTTGGGGCGTAATGTCGCCTCACACAGTATTGTTGATCAATGTGCCACCAGGGCAAGGCATAAAACCAGTTAGCACGCACTCTTAGATTAAGGACAAACATGGACGCAGGAAGAAAAAATTGTGTGCATCCCAGCATTTTTCTGATTATTTCATGTATAGTGCCCTACCACGGGTTTGCACTCAGCATCAAAAATGGATAAAGTTGTCAAATGTGTTGTTATCACAGTGATCCGCACTCATGGCGTAACATCTTGTTCTTTTAAGTTAATGTCGGCAACTGCTACATTTAACCAACATCCAAATATCTACATTATGCAATAGAAATATCATGTGTGAACATTGGTTGAATAATCGCTTATAGCGATATTTTGCACTTCATGTGCTCTTGTATCCATGAAGCTTCAGTTTTGTGTTAAGATAATTAACTGCATTATGGGTATTGTATTCTTTCCATTGAAGTTAAGGTAGTTTCTTGGCAGGAAGGGGTGGATCAGGTGGTTCATAGTTTGAATGAAGGAGGGACCTAGGTTAGAGCATCCAGTTTAAATCGGGAGGCTACAGGGGAGAGATAAAGCTTTCCTGAAACGATATACCGGGACAGACAGGCTGAGCAAATGTGGCAGGTACATGGGAGTGTTTAGAAGAAGAAGATGATTAAGGATGTGTTAGGCAAGTGGGGCGAATGGAGTGTTGTGATTATGGCTGAGAGGATGCAAAGTTGCGAATGGGGTTTGGGAAGAGTGGGATAGAAGTAAGGGGAGTTACTTTAAGTGTCGAGAGTTTAAAATAGAGCGAATGCAATATGAGTTTGATTGGGAAGGAGTGCCAGTAGGAAAAGATGGCATGGGAATGTTTAGCGCATATGTAGTATAATGTGAGTTTAAATGGGTAGGAGTGCCTGGAGGATAAGATGAAAAGTGAATGTTCAGCGCATATGTAGCACAGTGGAATGCGGGCCAGGAAATGAGATAGATGCAAGAGGCGGCATACAATGGGTTTGTCATTTGGGCAATGAACCTGGTTGTCTTAAAGATGTTTTTTACTGATCAAAAGACCATCAATATTATGGCTGAGATACCCGCCACCCCCTCTCAACACAATCCCCGAAAGGAGGGAAACCGGAAACAGTTCTTGAAGTTTTTGGAAGTGGGAGGGAGTGACCCCCCCCGGCCGTATTTATTAAACAAAATTAAAACATTAAACGTTTCATGTTATGTACAATTTCATTACCACATTGCGATGTTTGGCTAACCTTAACATATTCTCTAATACAGAGGTCTCCTAGCCGAACTAGCATCCTACAAAACATTTTTCAGAACTATTGAAATTGTACATCCTAACGTTTAAGGGCCAACGGCAAGGTCATAACCGGTGTCAAGATCCCTAACCAGACTTACCCCTCCCACTTGGGAGGGGCGACCGCACGGAGGCTTACCTCAAGTGCAACTACTATCAATTTCCCTTGACTTGACGGGGGCACTAAAGAACTCGACGCCAGTTAAAGGTCGTTCGAATACTCGTGTGAGGTATCTAGAAGGTATCGTAGACCTCCCCCCAACCCCACACAACTTACCGCATCTGCCGTCGCAGATGTCACTGGCCCCGGGAAATACCACAGGAGGGGGCTGTAACCCCTCCTACACAGGAAGGGGCCTTGACCGCCTTTCCTTTACTTCCGGCGACCCATCCTTAGAAGGGACCGCCTCCCCATTGAGGGGCCAATGGCCACCTCACCCGAGCGCTCCCATCCGTGTTGGGTGACGCCCACTCATAGGGATCTACTAATTAGTGCTCACCGATCATGACCTTACCGCCTACCAAAATAAATACGACAATGCTAACCAAAGCTATGAAAACATTGGTCACTATGACCGAAAGAGCATGCTTAAAAATTCAACACTAAATCGAATCACTTTTAATCGCAAAACCTACAACATACACCATTCTTTATTACAATTAACATCAACATGATACTATCACAAACCTGTAAACGAAAACAGAAACATAAGTCTAAATTAACTTTATTACAAAACAACTGGCTGTCCTCAGGGGCTGGTGGGTGGGTCAAAATTGGCTCTTGGTTCTGTCCCGAGCTCACGTGTAGCGAGGAGGTGCAGCTTCAGAGCACAAGAACAAGAGGACGTCTTCTGGTCTTGCGTCCCTTTTATCCGTCTTCAGGGCGGGCGAAAACCCGCCCCTGCCTGCCCCGAGGGCGTGGCTGGCTGCGTCAGTGTCTAGGCCAGCCCACTCTAGGGCGGGAAAAAGCGCGCCCCGGCTACGCCGCTTCGGGCATACCAGCCGAGACGCGCCTCCCGCCCCAAAATGGCTTCCCGGGGGGATCGAGGTACTCTGCCATACGTTCGGGGGGACCGAGTGGTCGCCCCTTTCCATATGGCTGAGATACCCGCCACCCCCTCTCAACACAATCCCCGAAAGGAGGGAAACCGGAAACAGTTCTTGAAGTTTTTGGAAGTGGGAGGGAGTGACCCCCCCCGGCCGTATTTATTAAACAAAATTAAAACATTAAACGTTTCATGTTATGTACAATTTCATTACCACATTGCGATGTTTGGCTAACCTTAACATATTCTCTAATACAGAGGTCTCCTAGCCGAACTAGCATCCTACAAAACATTTTTCAGAACTATTGAAATTGTACATCCTAACGTTTAAGGGCCAACAGCAAGGTCATAACCGGTGTCAAGATCCCTAACCAGACTTACCCCTCCCACTTGGGAGGGGCGACCGCACGGAGGCTTACCTCAAGTGCAACTACTATCAATTTCCCTTGACTTGACGGGGGCACTAAAGAACTCGACGCCAGTTAAAGGTCGTTCGAATACTCGTGTGAGGTATCTAGAAGGTATCGTAGACCTCCCCCCAACCCCACACAACTTACCGCATCTGCCGTCGCAGATGTCACTGGCCCCGGGAAATACCACAGGAGGGGGCTGTAACCCCTCCTACACAGGAAGGGGCCTTGACCGCCTTTCCTTTACTTCCGGCGACCCATCCTTAGAAGGGACCGCCTCCCCATTGAGGGGCCAATGGCCACCTCACCCGAGCGCTCCCATCCGTGTTGGGTGACGCCCACTCATAGGGATCTACTAATTAGTGCTCACCGATCATGACCTTACCGCCACAGGTCCGGATAGTTGACCGGCTATCCGGACCCCCCACAAAAAATTCCTACCTAAAGGTCATGTTTTAAAGTTTTTAACCAAGCTAAGAAGTCCCCTATGAGTAACTCATTCCCCACCCGCGACAAATGCACACCATCCCCCAAATACATACTGTCATCGTTAATACAACTATGCGAGATAGAATGCAATGTCTTGGAACGGAACAACCTACTCACTTTGTTATTAATTTTTCTAACAGAATGATTCAAAGCAGGAATCGAAATAGCCCCCCGCCACACTTTTCGTGGGATCATATGAGACCACGCAATTATGCACCCCGGAACTCTCCTCGCTAACCAACTTACAGTGGAAAGCATTGCCTCTAGGAGAAGTCGTCGACCGGTGGTGACCAAATCATTGCCCCCTAAATGTACTATGACTATAGACGGCGGTGACCTCGTCCGCCCTAACAAACCCTCAAAGAATGCTTGAAACTGGTCAATACAGAGACCGCCTCTTCCGTAGAAGGACACTCTGTACCCGTATTCCCCAGGTACGTGAATCATGTCACCTGCTTCGAATACGTCTGCGGCACGCCTCACGTATGAGTGGCCCACGACCCACACCTCCTTTTTCACAGCCGGTGATGTCTGACCGCTGGCCTGGTGTTGGGTCGACTGCATAGTCCGCCCTGCCTCGTAGGCTTGCGCAACTGAAAACCAAACAAAAGACAAGAAGCGTGAGTACATTATTACAGCTTCACAACATGTGCAATCGCACATATCTCTTATAACAATTGGAGGACCAACGCCCCACTCGTTTTACTTGCTCAACATTAAGACCCCTGGCTGTAGCTTCAGTGGCAGCCCCTATTCGAAAGGAATGGGTCCCGAATTCACCCGGGTCCAAGCCCGCTGCGGCAATGGACATCGCAAGCACCCGCTGAAACTGAAACCTCGTCAGTGGGGTGGCGTCTGCGTGTCTCAACAATGTCCCCCCCCATGATGCCACCCTTCGTGCTAGGTAATCTTCTAAACACTGTACCGGACACATGGAGGACCCGGGGATCCTGCGGATGATCGTGCAGTCTCCCATCCCATCCTGATCGGTCTTGGACCTGACAAAGGAGACAATCATCGCTTCACCCCTGATCTGAACGTGCTCCCGGCACAAACCCCCCACCACATCCTGTTTATTCCTCGCAACCAGCTCACTTATCCTCATCGCCCCGTGAAATGCCAGCGTGAAAGCAGCTCGGAACAAACACGTCTCGAACTGAGACGAGCATGTGGTAGGGAGTGTGGCCAGCAACTGGGACAATCTATCCAGACCTATCGGGCGCCTTTCATCTACTCTGCGACCCTCAAGGCGTTGCCACCCGCGCAGCGCCTTCTGTACCACAAAAGACGCTGTGGGGTCCTGGATATTATGGGCCCTGGCAACGAAGGAAATGGCAGCACGATGCCTCTGGGCCGTCGCCACCGACTTCCCAGCCCTACGCAAGGACATCAGAAAATGCACTACCCATTCCTCCTGACCCCAAAGCCCCTCTCTTTCCAACCCCAAAAAGGCTAAATAGGCCCGGAACGCCCCTTCATATGCCTTCTTCGTCCTTGGCGCTAGACTCTCTCCCACGAGGTGACGAAGTTCGGGGCACCGAGAGACCAGAGAGCTTCGGGGAAGGGGGCCGGCTCTAGGTCCGCAGAGGGAAGGAAACCCCAGAAAGCCTGCATCTGAAAACGAGACAGTGCATCAGCCGCCTGATTCATCACCCCTGGGACATGTTTTGCTCTGAATATTACGTTCAGTTGCATACACAGTAAGACAATTTCTTTGAGCAGCCTTAAAATCATTTTACAACGTGCTGCCTGACTATTGATGCATTCTACAACGGTCATATTGTCAGACCAAAACACCACAGAATGATCTTTGAACCCTTCGGGCCAGGTTCTGAGGGCCACCAGGATGGGAAACAGTTCAAGGAAAGCAATATTACTCGTCAGCCCCCCTTCATGCCACCATGGGGGCCACCTTTGTGCCGACCATCTCGTGCCGAAGATGGCGCCAAAACCCATGCTTCCTGCTGAATCCGTCCATAGACCCAGCTCTTCAGAGGACACGGCTGGTTTGTTCCAAACGACTCGACCATTGAAGTCGGCCAAGAATGCTAACCAAATACGCATGTCTTGGCGGACCTCAGCCGATAGTCTCGTGCGATGATGACCCTCCTTTAGGCCAACCATCGCTTGGGCAATTGAACGGGAAAAGGGGCGGGCCATTGGGATCACCCTCAGGGCAAAATTCAACTTCCCCACCAATCGTTGCAATTGATTCAGCGTAACTTTAGATGCGTTTATACATACTTGCAGGGCTGCCCTGAATTTCGACACTTTGGCAGCTGGTAAACGAAAACAACCTTCACTAGAGTCCAACTCGATCCCCAGAAACTCGAGACAAGTCGTAGGACCCACAGTTTTTCCTGGTGCCAATGGCACGCCAAATTGCCCCATTAACATACAAAAGTCAGACAAGGCCTGGCGGCATTCGTGATTTCCGGCGGGCCCAAGGAACAAAAAATCATCAAGGTAATGCATTACATTTCGGAAACCCGTTGTCTTCGTGAATACCCATTGCAGAAAAGTACTGAATTTCTCGAAATATGCACAGGATATAGAGCATCCCATTGGCATACACCTATCCATGTAATACGATCCCTGAAACATGAATCCCAGAAGACGCTGGTCGTCTGGGTGTACCGGGAGCAACCGGAACGCTGACTCGATATCTGATTTCGCCATCAACGTCCCGGGCCCCAGGCGATTCAAAATGGCCACTGCTTCATCAAATGATGCGTACCGCACCGAACATACCTCTGGATCAATTGCATCGTTCACCGAAAGGCCATGCGGAGCTGACAGATTATGAATTAATCGAAACTCACCTGGGTCCTTCTTGGGGACCACCCCTAACGGAGAACAGACAAAATACGGTACCGGGGGTTCACTATACGGGCCGGCGACCCGTCCCCGGCTAACCTCTTTCTGAATCTTATCTTGTACTACAGATGTATGCTGCAAAATGGAAAGTTGATTTTTGCACGTCCCGACACCCTGAAAGTCTCCTACCGGGATGCGGAAACCATATGAGAAACCGTTCCGCAGCACCCCAGCAGAAGTACGATCTGGGTATTCACTGAGCCAGGGAATCATCGCCAAGGTATCAATCGGGGTTGGTAGAGGCGCCCCTCGGCCTGTGTTAGACCTGTTTAGCGCCTCCTCTACCCCCGTTCTCACCCGTTCTGGCTCTGCACGAGGACTCAGGATGGGACGACCCGCAAGTACTACATTCGTGTTTGAATTTACACGATCCCGGAGGCCTGTTACATTTACCTTTGTTGAAATTGAAGCAGAAACCCCTTTTCCCTGTATTGCCGGCAGGTCTCGAGTAATCGTCGGTGCCCGTACCTGACCGAAAGGACGTCCCCGCATTTTGGCGGGAGTATTCAACAACATTGCTACCTACCAACGGCATTTTTAACATTCCTGACTCCTTCATTTTATCCCATGTCAAAGAATCATAACAGTCCCAAGTTAAATTTTTGTTATGCTCCTTTTCCTTCCTGAAAAGGTTGTCATAACAGAACCAATGGTTACCCTGATACGCTGTCGAGTAACCCATAATTCGTGACTGGTAAATTGGGAACTCAGGAAGCAACTCGGGCCTACGTTCCCCCAAAATAGATGTAAAGATACCCCACGCATTGCCCCAGTTGCCAATATTCTCATTCACCTTAAAGGCGGCCATTTTTGCGCGCCAAACACTCGGATGCATTAGGTCTTTCTGACTCTTAACATGCTCCACCTCATAATGATCGACAAGCAAGGAGAAAATATTCACATACTCCCCCGCCCAAATCTTTTCCTTTACTGCCAACGGAACATGTTGCCCCAATTTCTCTCTACGAGAGGGTGCTGACTCATCCCTTGCGATCGGCAATGGCCGCTTACCTGAACCGGAGGCTGTTTCCGCCACTTGTGGTTTGTCTATCACCGCAGCCGGCGCGGGCACCTTGGCTGCATCTCTTTTTTCCCTCAGCTGTTTCATCAGAGCCTGTGCCTCGGCAGCCATGGCGCCCTCACTACTATCACCCAACCATGCTGCTAGCTGTGCTGCCAGCTCGGGGGGCATGTCCTCCTTGGATGTCGGTGTGACGACAACGGGGATCGGATTCCCCTCCATCGGCACCGGGGTCGGCGCCTCGAGCGGGGGAGCGGGAACCGGGACGTCTCCCCCGGCTGGAACCCTTCGTGGCCTCTTTGGTCTCCCTCCAGCCGGTGGACGCCCCGATCCCTCCCCCCCGTCTCGCTCCGCCAACCGCTTCTTAATGTCGGACATCTCTTTAAAGAGGACCCGAACCATCTGATCAGTCGTCATTCTCTTTGCGCCTTTCTTGGGCATCTCTCCGACGAATTATCTAGAAGACAAAGAAAAAAGATCAAAACGCTCAAAATTGGCTCTTGGTTCTGTCCCGAGCTCACGTGTAGCGAGGAGGTGCAGCTTCAGAGCACAAGAACAAGAGGACGTCTTCTGGTCTTGCGTCCCTTTTATCCGTCTTCAGGGCGGGCGAAAACCCGCCCCTGCCTGCCCCGAGGGCGTGGCTGGCTGCGTCAGTGTCTAGGCCAGCCCACTCTAGGGCGGGAAAAAGCGCGCCCCGGCTACGCCGCTTCGGGCATACCAGCCGAGACGCGCCTCCCGCCCCAAAATGGCTTCCCGGGGGGATCGAGGTACTCTGCCATACGTTCGGGGGGACCGAGTGGTCGCCCCTTTCCAAAATTCCACATTATGTTTGACCGCTCATACGATATTTTGATTTCACCCGTATGAGATAAAGAGCATTAGTAAACTGTGTGTGACACGCATTAATTAAGGAGAATGTTAGAAGAACGAAGATTTTTTTTGTTATATGCTCATACTAAGGATAACGTTATAATGGTGAATGTTTTGTTGTCATTTACAGTTGCCCCCGAAGAAGGGCTTATTAAGCCCGAAATGCATTGGGTTTTATTAAAGAACACTGGTTTGGATGGATTCGTGCGTCTGTGGTATTTTTTGATGAAGGTCCGGATGGGCACATCGCTAACATTTGAAACCTAGTAATCAGCATGTGATTCCAAGTGCGGATAAAGTGTGATTAAAATTTCTAAAGATCATCAAAAAGACTGAGTACATGCAGTACTATGGATTAGAAATGTTGAGCGTTGTAAACTCAGTTTTTAGCTGTGCTACTGGTCTTGGGGCGTAATGTCGCCTCACACAGTATTGTTGATCAATGTGCCACCAGGGCAAGGCCTAAAACCAGTTAGCACGCACTCTTGGATTAAGGACAAACATGGACGCAGCAAGAAAAATTGTTGTGCATTCAAGCATTTTTCTGATTACATCAGTATATGCTTGCCATTTGTAGGACCATTTGCAACAGGAAAGCCATTTATTAAATTTTATTAGGCTGTTTAAATTGAATTCAGCTGCCAGGTTCGAATTCGGGCCCAAGGACGCTATCGGAACTAGGATAGGGAATTTGGATTTAGCAAACCACTGCTGCGGGGGAAGACGACGTTACCTCATGCGGCTCGTCTAAAGCATTTACATTTTGGATCTCTCATACTGATGTATTGAAGATTACTGAACAAACATAATAGGATTACTGATTCCTTTCCTCATCCGGGCCGCTACATTGGCCGGGACGGAAGTATAACTGGCAAGAAGGCCAGATGCCCTACACACCAGTGACACAGCCCTGACGAAGTCGCGGGTGACCGACCCAACAGGCGACGAAACATGTGTTGGCATGAACAACTGGAATAAAGAAAGAAAATAAGATTGAGAAGACCAACTGTTGTTGTCTTATGTATGCACATGTAATGAATATGATGATATCGACTTATGTGTGCTAGGATATTGTACTAAATTCAGCTTTTAGGTTTCTGTGGGTGCTTGTTTCCCCAGTGTATAGCTAATTCTCTTTTTGCTATACTTAGAGCTATAGCAGCGTATCTGCACCCTGCTTTTGGGATATGGTGCAAAAATCCAAGTAGCTCTTGTGTAGGATTGGGTGTAAGTGTCATGTGAAACATGTGTGACAGTTTGATTCATACATCTCCCTAGTATGTAGCCAGTTTGGATCATGTCCAAGTCATGTGTAAATAGTCTATGTGGGGGGCCTGACATTTAGGCATGAGTGTGAGCGAGTGGCATCCATAAGGTGTACTTTGTGTGGGTTGATATAGGTGCACCATAACATTTTTAAATGCAGCAGCTTCTGGCAATGGTGCAAGGAGATTTTATGGGTTTGTGTGCAGCAATACTGCCAATGGAAGTCCTACATTGTGTGTCCTAAATCCAACTCCCATACCCCCCTTATTCCTGTGTCTTTAGAGAGGAGTAATGCCATGCATGTTTTGTATAGTTTGACATTAGATGCTCTACTAATGGGTCTTTGATAAGCAGAGTCAGGGGGGGGGGTGAAATCCTGTGGTTAGGGTGGGTGACAGGGAATTTGTGGAGGAAGAGCACTCTGAAGTCTTTGTAGTACAAAATGGTCCATTGGTGTTGCACAGTTAAACCTAGCGTCTTCTGTCCAGGAGAACACATTTCCCTGAGGGAACAGGCCTCCTGTTTTGTTGAGGGAAAATTTGGTAAGTGTGCATTTACCAATTTCCTCTTGTGTAATATACAACCATGTTTTGCCAACCAGAGGTAGGGCTGGTGAATAAAGTGGGTGCCAGTGTGTGGATCTGGCAAGTTTCTTCCATGCCCAACTAATTGTGGATACGGTTTGAATAACCTGTGGGTTGCAGTTCATTCCCTCTGGCAGGATTGCAGATAATGGCGTAGGGTGTGTGAGGTCCACATTAGGTTTAGCATATGGGATTCTGACATCTGGATGATACTAGTGTCTAGCAAAGCAGCACTGGGCCACCAGGTAGTAAATGTTGTAATTTGGTACCCCAAACCCGCTGCAATCGTATGACAACGTCAGTGTGTCCCACTGTATCCTAGGCTGTTTATTGCTCCATGCAAGACAGAAGAGTGGTGTGCGTAGTGTGGCAAAGAATGGGGACGTCAATAATATGGGTATATTATGAAATAGATAGAGGAATTTAGGGTTCATACTCATTTTAATTATTGCAATTCCGCCTGCCATTGATATTGGTAGTTTTAGCCAGCGTTCTACTTGACTTGTCAGTTTTTCAAGCAATGCCAACAGAATCTTCTCTGAATCTCCATGGATGTATATTCCCCAATATTTGACCTCGTACCTTACTAGCAGGTACTCGGTGTCAATTTCCCCAGTGCATGGTGTCAATGAGAACAGCTCAGATGTGCCCCAGTTTATCTAGAGGCCAGACAGGGCCCCAAATCAACTTACTTTCCTGAGTATTGGATCCAGATTGTCACTAGGTTGCCTAATACACAGAATAATGTCATTTACATACAGCGTAATTAGCAGGTGTCTGGTTTTCAATTGTAGCCCTCTTGAATGTGCCTTTCTTGTAGGTGACATACTAGTGGGTCAAATGCAATGACAAACTACAATGGCAACAGCGGGCTACCCTGTCCGTTACCACATGTGGGGTGGAATACTTTGGTCAGTGTTCAATATAAGCGAATGTAGGCAGTGGGTTTAGTGTACAATAGGTGGATGATGGAAGTGAACGTCCCTGGAATCCCCATCCTGTGAAGCGTGGACTGTAAAAATGACTATTCCAAGGAGTCTAACTCTTTTTCAGCACCTAATAGTGCAGTGGCAGCAGGGGTGGTCAGCAAGATTCTGTGAAGGACCGCGAAAAGTGTGCGAACATTCAGTGCTGTGGATTTATGTGGGATGTACCCAGATTGTGCTGGGGAAATAATCTGGTCCAGATGAGGGAGAGCCTAGTAGCTAACATTTTGGAGAGTATTTTATTATCAAAGTTCAATAGGGACAGTAGGTGGTAAGACCTCCATTGTAGTGGGCCCTTTAGTGGTTTGGGGAGGAGTATTATCACTGATTCCTGGAAGGTGGGTGGGAGGATGCCCTTCTCTATTGCTTTCTGGTATAGTTCGAGGAGATAGGGGGCAAGTAAATGTTTGTGTATTTTGTAAAAGCAGCCTGAGAAGCCATCGAGACCCGGTGCTCTAGAGCCATCCATGGTGTCTATTGCTTGGATGACTTCCTCTTTTGTGAAGGGCTCACTGAGAAACCAGTGAAGCACATTATTGAGCATACCATGACTATTTTGTCTAGGTAGCTGTTGCACTCCGAGATGTCGTCGGGTGAGCGGGATGTGTATAAGTCTGTGTAATAATGAAGCACTGTGTCTTGGATGTGGGTCATATCTGTTACCCTTGTGCCATTGGGTCACTGGAGTGCTGATATGTATAGCTGACCTCTGGGGGCTGTAGTCTGTGTGCTAATGTGCACCCCGGACGTTCGCCCCCATACCTCCTCGCGGTTGCATGTTTCCCAAGGTAGTGTGCCTCCAGGTCTTCTACCTCATGAAATTCTGTCACCAGTTTGGCCCGTTGTGGTGTGTATGTGGATTGAGGGTGTGTCACTTGTGCTTGATCTAGTTTCTGTAGCTGTGATTCTAGCTGGGAGAGTGTGCTATGGAGGTCTTTGAGAATACCTGCGTATTTGGAAATACAAATCCCTCTAAAATAAGCTGTGAAGGCTTGACACAGTGTGGCCCATGAATTCACAGTACCTCAATTTAGCTCAATGTATTCCACTATTGCCTGACGCAATTCAGGCTTGAATACGTTGTTCCTGAGGGTTATGTCAGGAAATCTCCATTTCCCTTCTACCCCACCCGCCCAGGGAATGCGCATCTTCACCAACACTGGTGAGTGATCTGATAGGGTGTGTGTTAAGTATTGCATGGAGACTATCCAATTTATTAGACTGGGTGATAATAACCAATAGTCTACTCAGGTCCATATGTTGTGATCTGCAGAATAAAATATGTATGCTACCTGTGTGGGATATAAGTGGCACCAGACATCTTCCAAGCTATATTCCTCCGTGAGATCCGCTAGTGTGCAATGGGCTTAGGGTTTCGTGTCGGGGGAGTTAGAGGTGCTGATCTCCCAGAAGCACACTTGTATAGCCCCCATGCGGTCAATTTGGCTTAGCAAGTCTAAATAAAAATCAAGGTCATCTATATTGGGTGTGTATATATTAACCAGCAGAATGGTATGTCCGAGCAAGTGGCCCTTCACCATTAAATATCACCCCTCCCTGTTGCTTTTCACTTCTAATGGGCTCAATGGGACTCGCTTGTGTATTAGCATGGAGACCCCCCTGGGGTATGAATTGTGGTTTGCAAAGTAACAATGTGGGCCCCAGTTCACATCGAAGGTGGTTGGGGTGTTGGGGGATAAATGCCTTTCCTGTGAAAAATACAATGCCTATCTGTTGTCACTGTAGATGTTGAGCTCCTTGTTTACCCTTGCGGGTTTTGTTAAGTGCACTGATGTTCCATGAGGCTAACATGAGGGTTGTGAAAGGGTGAATTCTACCTTTAGTACTCATTGTCATCGTGTAAGGTTATAAAGCAAATATGGGAATGTGGCTGTCCAATATGGGCTGCTGTCTCTGGTAAAATGAACTGTGATTTAAACTGACATTCCCCTCCCATCCCCAATTCTTTTACAGTGGGGAAAACCCACACCCCAATTATGCTATTCTCTACTTTGTTAACATAATACCTTCTTTAAACAAGAGCGTATCAACACTTGGTAGGCGGCAACATAACAGCGGTTCCTCCATGGTTTAATAATAGCTATTTCTCGTACCATGAAAGAACGAACGAAAAATGAACACAGTCTGTGATGTCCCTTATTTGCTAAGCTAATGTGTACATCATGTAGGGTCCAGCTAGTTTAACTAGATGAATACAAGTCTGCACTGGCTCCGGAACTGGAGCCAGGTGGTGATCTTGTGGGGAAGGTTGGCACTGGCATGAACTTCCTCTTGGAAAGTGAGCGACAGAACTCCTACATTTCATATGGCATGTCGAAGATCCGCGTCCACATCCACCCTCAGGCGTGCAGAGTACAGCATTCCATATCTCAGTTCCAAGTTTCTGAGGGTGGCTTTAACACCAGTGAACTTGTGGCGGGGCTCTTGGACCATAATGGTGCAGTCCGGATAAATGGAGATTGTTGAGCCATGCAAGTGAACTGTACCCTTCTCTCTCACCTGTCGTAGTGTAGTGTCTCTATCTCGAAAGTTGAGCAGGCCTGCAATTATTGAACGAGGGGGCCATTCAGGGTTCGGCGTGGGTCTCAGCGAGTGGTGGGCTTCTGCACCAGAAAGACCATCGAGAAAGAGTCTCTGCCAAACAGATCTGCCAGCAGTTGCTCCACAAATCCATCAAGATGTCCGTGTTGTTGGAATCAGGTACCCCAATTATTCAATGTTATTATTCCTACTTCTCGATTCTAAATCTTCATTTTTCATAGCTACTGTTTTCCGAAATTTTCCGACGCGCTCCAGTGTCTTTATTGTTTGGGGTGCGCCATCTTCAAGGTCGAAGACCCTGCCTTCCACAGTGTCCAGACAACCTTTTGTTTGTCCAGATGTTCCCCCATGTCATCCAGACATTTGTCTAGGGTGTCAAATTGAGTGTCCAGTGCTTTGAAGCCCATTAGTAATTCTGGCAAAATAGAGTTGGGCACCTGTTTAGCAGCATTTTGTTGTCTGGGTGGTCCCCTCCTTCCACCTGCCCCAGGCCCCAGGAGACGGCTGTGCACCCGATTTTATCAAAGGTTAACTTGCAGTGTTTAGGATCCTCTCAAACCATGAGCCATTGCAGCTAGGGAAGCACTGTGTTTGCTTGGTGGTGGTGGGCGTTTGCCACATGCTGTAGTGGAGCTTGAGGGTATACTCAGTTAGAGTTGGGAATGTCTGCCTGTTGGCTAGGTGGAGGATCTGCCAAGGCCTGTTTAGGGGTTCTGTACTCTGGAAGGTCGATGCTTGTTCCTTTCCTAGTCTGCGCCTATGCATGCTCCTCTAAGAACAAGTTAGTGTCGCATGCAGTATGTTGTCCGGTCTTTTTTTGGTTTGTTATTAGGGGATCCCAAATTGGGGCTCTGGGCAGTTCAGGTGGTCTGTCAGGAGAGGCCCAGCCAGTGATTCATTCATCGCCTGACCCCAGCATGCTCAGTGCAGCCTGGCAGCAGGGGTTCCAGTGAGCACTGGAGTTGCTAGAGTGGGCCCATCATGTTTACGGGTGCCCAAGAGTGGAGGTTTGTAGGCTGGTGTTTCCAAGGCCGCAGCAGCCGCAGTCACGCAGTTTCGTCCTTATGCAATTATGGCTTTATGCCATCGGCCTCACATTTGCTCCTGGGTCAGTGCCATGATCAGCCCGCATTCTCGGGCAACGCCTGGCCACAATACTCATCTGAGGATAGATGAATCCACCTGCATGCTCGCAGCTCCTGCCGCAGCGCTTACATGGAGGGTCAAGTTGGTGGCCACAAAACGGCATGGTGGGCCAGGATTTTAGTAGGCTTCACTGTACCCCTCCTGGCTATCCCCTCCGCTGTAGTTACCCTGTAGCGGTGGTTATTTTGGGAGGCCTGTGAGTTTCTGGTGGGGAGGCCTCAGGGTGGTTGGCCAGACATTGCCACTGATGTGGTCAGCTGACAGATTCCAGAAGCAGAGAGGATCCCATCTGGCCAATGAAGCACAGGTGTCCCACACAGCTCTGGCTTAGGCTTGTTGCGGTTAGGGGGCAGGGGCGCTTGTAGGCCACAGATAGATGCAGCTCGGGCCTACCTCGCTCCGGATTGCTAATGAGCATTAGTGCCGATCCGCTACTTCAAGACTGCAGCAGGATATGGTGGTTTTTCAGCGCTAATGGGGATCAGATGAGTGGTGGGCTGTCGCTTCTCAGGAGCCGCTTGGTGTTTTTCCCTCACCGATGGATGAGACGTCGTCTTAGGCGTGTCCTCAGCCTTGCCACAGCGATCACGCAGATGCTTGATCAGTGGCTCCAGAAGCCTCCAAATCTCCGAAATCATGATTTTTGTTTGTGCACTGTTTCTGCTGCCCCCGTGGTGGTTTCCGTACGGATTGGTGGCGTATTTCATGGCTTCCATGTGAATTATTAGGAGGGGTCCGGCGGAGCTTCAAGACTACGCACCCATCTTGGCCTGCATCTTGGCCACGCACAACTATGTATAATTAAAATATATATATATATTGTATTAATACATAAAAATATACATATGATTATGTTCACATGCATGACTCCATTTGCTCCATGATGGACAGCCAGCAGAGCTCTAGTTAGCCTTTCAGGAAGCAATGTAGGTCATGAGGGAGTACTATTGAGTAATAATAGTTGGGTGTAATATCACTTAACATATGACATCACTTATGGCATGTTCTATAGCATTATTTATGACATCACTGACAACTCAAATTACATAATTGTTGACATAATCCAAACCTCGCTTTCCCACATAATTGCTGTCTAAATTGCTAGGGCTTTACACGTAGCATAGTTCACATTACCAACTAACTACAGATACATGGTAAACCCACATTGAGTACGGTGTTAAATCTGTATACAACAGTTCAGAAAAAGCCAAAAAAGAGAATGCCAATCCAAAACAAATGCCCTACGACTCACAGCTTTTATCTGTATCAAATCGAACCTACATTAAGAAATAAATTAGATAACAGTAGAGAACTGAGTACTGTATACAGTGCTTACTCTATAGAGAGCGTTTACTTTATACAATACTGTTTGCAAACACTGAAGCACTAGAGACTATTAAAAAATATCTACTAAGAACAGTGCGCACTCTATGCAACTGCTGCCAAAAAAGACATTGCTTGATAACCAAGATCTGAAAGTGCTAAACATTCTACTACATGCACTGCTAATTTTATGGGGAAACCTTTACAGATATCCCCTCTTCTGAAGCAAAACCAGCACGCATACATAGGTTAGTATCTGGTACACATTATTCTATGTTAAGTGGATATTGTCATCCTGACCAGATTCCGTCTAATAACTCAAAGCTGCTTACAAAAGTTAAAATCAACTACGTAGAATCTTTCTCATGTTGGAAACTTTTTCTGCAGAACTAAAAAAAGATGTGTGAAGCATAAGGAATACAAGTCAGCTATCACCTGCACACGGATTTACCCTTGAATGCAAACATTTATAACTTTTTCAATACCTGTACACAGCTATGGTGCATTATGAGCACTTGTGTTTTAAAAAATTTTACACCAATTAGCTTGACACAGGCAGTACACATTAAGGTTGAAAAGTTCTATGGTATTTACTCGCCATTATGTAAACTATGAAACAAACTGACACACTCATTGAATTATGTCATCAATGATGTCATCAGTGTTGTCATCAATTATTTCATTTGAGAAGTCATCAGTGATGTCATAAATGATGTTATAGAACATATTATGAGTGACATCATATGTGAGGTTATAAGCAGTGCATTGCAGGGCAGCAAGTCACAAGTTATAGTTGTCGCCGCTAAATGTAACTAGTGAATTTCTGTAGAAATTTGCCTAACGAGAACTACACATTAACTTTTGTCTTTTTCAGTTAATTTCTAAAGATTTTATTTTTAAACGAAAACCGATATTTTAAATACATATAACAATGACATTACCTTAACCTTTTGTTTTTTCAGTGAACATATATATATATATACATACATATATCTATTTTTATATATATATATATATTACCTACTGGCGGTCGCCAGTAGGTATATATAGTTAGGATTTTTTCCCTATGGCATTTTTGAAAATTCTATGTCTAATAACTTTGGCGTTTGTGGACGGAATCGGCTGAAATTTTCAGGAAAATGGCACATTTTGTTTCTGAGCAGCTCCTGGAAATTTGGGGGGGGGGTCGTCAAGGGGGGGCCGAGAAAAAAGGGGGGTCCCAAAACGCGTTTTTCCCATTCATTTTTCCATAGGGCGGTTGGACTCACTTTTAGCTCGAACGGCTGAATGGATTTGCACGAAACTTGGCAAAATTGTAGGGACTGTTAGCCCGATGTGCCTTTGCTAGGTCTCAATATATGTGCTTCAGTGGATTTTGAGAAATTAACGTTTAAATCAAGATATATATCTGTAACAGCGCTCCGGGCAGCGATCCGGTCCGCTTACTTTTCGCGTTTCGGAACTTTGCGCGCAGAAAGCTGATTGGCTCTCCGGTGTCTGTCAACATTCTAAACAGTCCGGAGCGGCCGCCATCTTGTCTCTCGGTAGGATCGAGAGAGAAGAAGAGGTGAAAAACGAAGGGGGAATTTAATGAAAGGGGGCAAGGTATCCCCCTCTTGACCCCCTAGGAATGTTGTTGGGGTTATTAAAGGGTCCCGTGGGGAAAAGAAAAAAAAAATGATTTTTCACGGTAGAAGCGCTTCACGGGCCGCGAACTGGGCCGCAAACTGGCAGCGAAACGGGAATTCGCCATTTTGTGCTTCGTTAATTAAATTACTAGGTATAAGGGGGTGCGGGAGACGTATCCTAATCCCCTATGTTTCCTGAGGGTGGCTGAGGAGGCTGATATATGTTGATACATCTCTTCCAGCGGCTGTGCGTGAGCTTTTTTTTTTTTTGCTGCGTGACAGTCCGGAGCGGCCGCCATCTTGTCTCTCGGTAGGATCGAGAGAGAAGAAGAGGTGAAAAACGAAGGGGGAATTTAATGAAAGGGGGCAAGGTATCACCCTCTTGACCCCCTAGGAATGTTGTTGGGGTTATTAAAGGGTCCCGTGGGGAAAAAAAAAAAAAATGATTTTTCACGGTAGAAGCGCTTCACGGGCCGCGAACTGGGCCGCAAACTGGTAGCGAAACGGGAATTCGCCATTTTGTGCTTCGTTAATTAAATTACTAGGTATAAGGGGGTGCGGGAGACGTATCCTAATCCCCTATGTTTCCTGAGGGTGGCTGAGGAGGCTGATATATGTTGATACATCTCTTCCAGCGGCTGCGCCATCTTGCCTTTTTTCCAATGCCACAATTTTGTCGTGCACGGCAGCCATTTTAGATGCCAGGCTGGTCCCAGGCTATCACCTACCCCTGCGGATGTAGTTTATGGCCCCAGCTGTAGAGAATTCAGACATGCCAACCCTCCCGATTCAGGCGTGTGACTACTGATTTCAGTGCTAGTCTCCCGCCTCCCGATTTCTGCAAGCAAAAACCCGGGGGCATATTACGAACAACTAGCGATAATTTTTGTCTCTAACTTGTTTAGAGACAAACATTATCGCCGCACATCGGCGATTTTTATCGCAGATAAACCTTGCTATTATCGCAGAAAAGTCAGCGATATTCATGTATTATCGAGCAAATGCTCTTAGCCATGTTATCCACCTCCCATTGGATAACATGGCTAAGAACTGCTCAGGGCAGGTGCGCCATCTTGCCTTTTTTCCAATGCCACAATTTTGTCGTGCACGGCAGCCATTTTAGATGCCAGGCTGGTCCCAGGCTATCACCTACCCCTGCGGATGTAGTTTATGGCCCCAGCTGTAGAGAATTCAGACATGCCAACCCTCCCGATTCCGGCGTGTGACTACTGATTTCAGTGCTAGTCTCCCGCCTCCCGATTTCTGCAAGCAAAAACCCGGGGGCATATTACGAACAACTAGCGATAATTTTTGTCTCTAACTTGTTTAGAGACAAAAATTATCGCCGCACATCGGCGATTTTTATCGCAGATAAACCTTGCTATTATCGCAGAAAAGTCAGCGATATTCATGTATTATCGAGCAAATGCTCTTAGCCATGTTATCCACCTCCCATTGGATAACATGGCTAAGAACTGCTCAGGGCAGGTGTTAGATTTTGGAGATATTCGCGCTTAGCGCGAATATCTCCAAAAGTTGGTAATAGGAGATAGCGATGTTAGGGACTGTTTCCAGTCGCTAACATCTTGGCACGCCACTTTGCATGTCATTAGTGATAAGTATCACTGACATGCAAAGCGGGGCCAAAGATGGTCGCTATCTCCTTTTAGCTGTCACTAACTGGTGTTAGCGACAGCTTGGTAATAGGGAGATAATTTTATCTCCGCTTTCATGGCTTTTAAAGCCAAAAAAGCGGAGATAAACCCCCTTGATAATATGCCCCACGATTCCTTGGGGGTTTCAGCTGACAGGGCTTGGTATTGTGTTACATGGTAATTTTTCCAGGAAACGTCAGAGGGTCGATGCAGGGGTTCTAGAAGAGGTGATAAACCATTTAAGCCTCATGAACAAGCGCATGGTCTTTTAAAGATTTGTGAAGTACTCGGGGCGGCGGTGTGTGTGTGCCCTCTTTCAGGAGCGGGCGGGGGGGCACTGCCAGCAACTTGCCAGGTCAGGTAGTGTTCAACACGTGCATCACCCTTTCTCTGCCTGCTATTGCGCTCCATGCTTCGGAAAGGTAAGAAAAAGAACGTGCATTTGAGTTTGAAATGTCCGATCCTGCAGCAGCACACTTCCAAAGCCCACACATGACAATAACCCGATTCAAGGCCCTATTCACCCGTTTTTAAAAAAATAGATAACACTCCAACAAAGTAAGATTATAAAACTTTATTAACTTTTAACTATAATGAACGGAACAAAAACTAAAAACATTTAAACATTTTTCAACTCAAAAAGCAACAATGGTTAGAAGCTGTCTTTTGTGCGAATAGTCCCAAGGCAGCACAACGTGCAGAGTTCTGGACGGCACCCAGGTGATGTCGCCTGGGTGCCGCACTGGTTTTGGGATCCTACAATGGAGCACAGAAAAACAGCGTGGGGCGTCCCGGGTGGTGCGGGGGGGAGGCCTCGTCAGTAGGAGGCGGCGTGAATGGGCCTCCCCAGGTGGCGGCCATCTAGCTGAGTTGCGCCCGCTCTTGCGGCTACAGCGTCTCGCTCACCATGTTGTTGAGTTGCTCCCACTCTTGCAGTGCAGCGATAGGCGGCTGCCACATGGCTCTTAAAATGGCGGACGGCTCCTCGGTTTTGGGCCTGGTCCACTGAAATGGCCCTGGGACACCTTGGAACTCGGACGCTTGCCTGCTAGGGCTTGGGCTCCATTCTCGAAAAGCGTCCCCTCAGCCGTGAAGATTCTACAAAAGTCTTGGGGGCCCCCGACTCCCGCAGGCTTCCGGTGGGGAGCGGCTGCCATGATTGCTCGCGGAATGACCACGACGGAGCCACGAGATGGTGGTGCTCTCATGCTGACGCCAGCTTCAGTCTGAATGATCCAGAAACAAGGTGGGGCTTTCATCGTTTGGGAAAAAAAAATGTTCTAAACCAATGAAAAGTGTTATTTTTAGGTCATATGACCAAGCCTTCCATCTTTAGGAAACCAAAAGTAAAATGAACCAATGAAAAGTTTTATAAACAAGTCACATGACCTGTTATGCGGCATAGGGCTACAAAAAGCGTAGAAAATCCGTTGGCACGTGAGGCGGCGTCAGTAGCGGACCGATGTGCGAATAGGCCGAAGGCAGCACAACGCGCCGAGATTCGGATGGCACCGAGGTGGTGTCCAGCAAATTGCCGCACTGGTGTGGCCATCCTACAATGCTGCGCCGAAAGACGGCGTGTCCAGCTGAGTTTCTCCCGCTCTTGCGGTACAGTGACTCTAACGCGCCGAGATCCGGATGGCACCGAGGTGGTGTCCAGCAAATTGCCGCACTGGTGTGGCCATCCTACAATGCTGCGCCGAAAGACGGCGTGTCCAGCTGAGTTGCGGTCACTGTTGCGGTACAGTGACTCGAACGCGCCGAGATCCGGATGGCACCGAGGTGGTGTCCAGCAAATTTCCGCACTGGTGTGGCCATCCTACAATGCTGCGCCGAAAGACGGCGTGTCCAGCTGAGTTGCGGTCACTGTTGCGGTACAGTGACTCGAACGCGCCGAGATCCGGATGGCACCGAGGTGGTGTCCAGCAAATTGCCGCACTGGTGTGGCCATCCTACAATGCTGCGCCGAAAGATGGCGTGTCCAGCTGAGTTGCGGTCACTCTTGCGGTACAGTGAGTCGAACGCGCCGAGATCTGGATGGCCCCGATGTTGTGTCCAGCAAGTTGCCGCACTGGTGTGGCCATCCTACAATGCTGCGCCGAAAGTCGGCGTGGGGTGCCCCGTTGGCTTATGAGGTGATGTCAGTAGTGGACCGATGTGTGAATAGGTCGGAACCAGCACAAGGCGCCAAGATCCGAATGGCAAGTCCTGGATGTTGAGTGCCTCAGTTGAGAGTTCTGAGCAGTGCTTGTAAGACTGTCTGAAGCTTATTTGCACCTGCTGCAGCTTCACTATTGCCCTGGTGTGGCCAAAGGTGGCACATGACATAGGCGGCCGGCTCCCGAGGTCCGGCGGAACTTTTTTCCTTTTCCTTTCTGCTTCTTTTCCTACAATCCGTTTCATCTGAAGACACGACCAGGTCCCTGAATGTGTGCAGGGGGACGCTATTGATTGAATGAAAATGGCGGCTTGACACAAAGCTGACTCAAGCGTTACTGTTGATGCTATACAGACAAAAATTGGTTTTCAGTTTGTACATTCTTCAGGTTTTTTTTTTTCCATCAAAGTCTGATTGAGAGTTTGTAGAAAAATGGCTTCAGATTTTCCACATACTACTCTTCAACATTCTTCCTAAATGTAACAATGTGAAACTCACTAGGAGAACGGCTGTTTCTGTTTCCTTTCAAAATGCTGCCAACAATATTTTCTGAATGGAAGACACCATCTTGTAGCATAAAGGGCCGAAAGGGGTTCTGGTCTGGCCGATGGTTGGTGGAGAGATTTTGACTATATCTTGGACCTGCCCGGCCTCGCCCAAAATGGCGCCGGTATAAATGGGACTCGTAACTCCTTGCCCGCAAATGTATATCTAGAAAATGTTATTGTAAGTGGCCCTGTCGTATTTTAATTACAAAATGTACGTCCACCGATTCCGCAACTGTTAGACACCTTTGTTCTTGCAACCTAATGGCCCGCTCGTTACGTTCTTCTACAGTGTAAATGTCTCCTCATCATATACGATTTCAGTTTGCTCCGTGGCCGGCCCACGTGGTTATAGGCCCGTATTTGTATACTGACATTTTCACAATAAAGGTTTTTAAAACAAAACACGGTAGTAGTATTTACATTGGTAAAGTTTTTACTTTTAGTCACTGTTTTCGAATCAGTAAAGGCAAGTGAAATAAAGCAGTCCAATTACATGACGGATAAAAGGTATAATATGTAGGAACGCAGTAAAGATAAATGCTTAAGGGCAGTTGTGTTTTTCATGTCTGCAATATAAAGTGATCGATAAGAATCTGATAATCAGGCGTATCGGCGACTAAGACAGCAGGCCGAATCTCTTTTACTCAACGGCTCCGTCATGGAAGGAAGAAATGCCCTTTTTCTCGAAAAAGGAATATATTTTACTTACAAGACAGTTGTAAATTTTCCGGGAAAGTACATTAGCCTGGAATATTATAACATATGTTTGAAAAAAAAATATTGTTCGAAAACAATAAAAAGCGTAATTTTTAGGTCATATGACCAAGCTTTTCATCATTAAATTAACAAAAGTAAAATGAACCAATGAAAAGTTTTATTAACAAGTCACATGACCTGTTATGCTTACGTTACGCGCTGCGCGCCGCGCCTCGGATCACTTCCGGGTGCGGTAACGCGGCGTGTCATATAACGCATTACGCGACAACGTAGGTCAAGAATATAGTCAAAATGTCTCCACCAACCAGCGTTCGGAACACAACCCCTTTCAGCAGTCCAAAAAGTTCTGTTAAATGACAACAGAGGGGACAGGCAACAAGAACCATCAGTCAAAGAGGGGAGGGCAAGTTCTTCTCTTCCGGGTCATGTTGGGGCGCTACCGGAACTGATCGAATTGGTAGTCTACAGTGTTTCTGGATGTTTTAGACTAAAGCTGGCGTCAGCATGAGACCACTACCATCTCATAGCTCCGTCGTGGCCATTCCACGAGCAATCATGGCAGCCGCTCCCCACCAGAAGCCTGCGGGAGTCGGAGACCCCCAAGACTTTTGTAGAATCTTCACGGCTGAGGGGACGCTTTTCGAGAATGGGACCCAAGCCCTATCAGGGAAGCGTCCGAGTTCAAAGGTGTCCCAGGGCCATTTTAGTGGACCAGGCCCAAAACCGAAGAGCCGGCCGCCATTTTGAGAGTCCTGTGGCAGCCGCCTATCGCTGCACCGCAAGAGTGGGCGCAATTCAGCTGGATGGTGGGCAAGACGCTGTAGCCGCAAGAGTGGGCGCAACTCAGCTGGATGGGACAAGGTTCAGAATTGAAGAGTCATCAAAAGGCAAAAAGTTCCGCCGGACCCCGGGAGCCGGCCGCCTATGTCGGGGGCGATCTCAGGCTACACCAGTGCTATAAGACTTGGGGAGGGTGTCGGAGCCAAGCGTCTTCTCCGAGTCCATGGCCATCACACCGCCCCTCAGGGGCCTCCGTCAAGCTGTTTAGGAAGGTAACATATCACATTGTTTTCTAATGCAGTCAGGTCCACAAACGACACTCACTTACTTTGAGAATAGTGAAGCTGCAGTAGGTGGAAATAAGCTTCAGACAGTGTTACAAGCGCAGCTCAGAACTCTTAACTATGGCACCCAACATCCAGAACTTATGCCATTTGAGAATGGCAGTGACATCGAAGCAACTCAGGGACCAAAACCATTAACGTACTTTCACGTATGAAAATCTTACTTGGGGAGGGGGCAGGAGCGAAGCGCCCCCTCCCAGTCAGCGCCACCACACTGTATGTTGAAAATTTGAAGCCATCGTTCTACAAAGTCAACCAAACTTGGATTGAAAAATCTAGAAAAATGTACAAACTGAAAACCAGTTTTGGTCTGCATAGCATCAGTAGCAACGCTTAAGTCAGCTTTGTGTCAAGCCGCCATTTTGATTCAACAAAGCACAGGCATTGAAAAAGGCTCAAACTCAGAACTCTGAACTATGGCACCCAACATCCAGGAGCTTGCCATCCGGATCTTGGAGCCTTGTGCTGCTTTCGACCTATTCACACATCGGTCCACTACTGACATCATCTTATAAACCAACGTTATGTAAATAGTTTTTTAATAAAATGTTTTACCCTGTTTCTTTGCTGGTGTGTTGTCTATATTTTTAATATTTGCATAGGGTTTGTCGTTATTTTGTGCGGGATGGGTGATGGAGCCGAGCTGTCTTGCAGCCCTCATGGTGTGGAGCTCAGTTCATCTCACTATTTTCGTATTTCTCATGAAGGGTTGTTCCTAATATTTCTATTTTAGCGAGGTCAAAAAGAGATCCAATTAGTGGCCTACTGATTTTGCTCGATTACTTTTATTTTTTTACACGATTTTTCACTATCTGCAAAGACTAAACAGAGTATTGCGACTTTGTGCTTGTTTGTAAATAGAGAATGATCCAAAGAGAACCAATTCTAAAACAGTAAATGCTTGGACAACAATCAATCAAATGGAGAGACAAGCAGGCACGACGGATTACAACGGGGGTAAAGGCCTGCGTTAACTACCCTTCAGTATCTGCAAAGAGAGAGTACTACTAAGACAAAAGAGGGGAGGGGGGGGGGTGCAGCGTTCAAAGCACATCAGCGTGCATAAATACGAAAATGTTTTTATCTATCACGTACTTGACATTTTAAAGCTTTTCATATTTGCTATTAAAAAACCAATGAAATTCACAGAAAAAACCATAGGTTATAGTGGATATATAGTTAGGAATTTGCATTTACAAAACCTTGAAAATTCAATGAAAAAAACATTGGTTTTAGGCCATATATAGTTAGGGATTTGCATTTACAAAACCTTATTTTACTCGCATAAAACCATTGAAATTCCATATATAGTTATAAGCGCTAACTATATATCGCGCACCCGCAATCCACTGCTGATGATGTCACATATTACATCATTCATGACATGGTTAGTGACATCACTGATGACATCACTGATGACATCTCAAATGACATCACTGATGACATCACTGATGACATCATCCAGTGACTGTATGTTTCTGTAAAGTTAAAATATCTCTTACATATTGAAGAATGAGTGGATATATAAGTGTCTGGATGAAGGATTTAGTAGGTGCATGACTGACTGTATGAGTGAGTGATTAAATGTGTCTCACTGAGTGCATGGGTTAGTGATTAAACTGTCTTAATTTGTGCATCATTATGTCTGTTGTTCTGTAAACTGTTGCATGTGTTGATAAGTAGCTATATGAGTAACTATATGGGTTATTGATTGGTTGCCCAAGTATTTGTATGGGATACTGAGTGTGTGTGTGGGTGGCTGGGAGGTGTGTGACTAGATGTGTGAGCAGTTGATTCACTATATGTATGGTTATATATAACTATATATGGAATTTCAATGGTTTTATGCGAGTAAAATAAGGTTTTGTAAATGCAAATCCCTAACTATATATGGCCTAAAACCAATGGTTTTTGCATTGAATATATATATATATATATATATATATATATATATATATATATATATATATATATATATATTGCTGCACGCTCGCTCGCATCCAAGAAAGCAGACGGCTTTATATATATATACATACATATATATATATATATACATATATATATATATATATACATATATATATATATACATATATATATATATATATATATATATATATATATATATATATATATATATATATATATATATATATATATATTGCTGCACGCTCGCTCGCATCCAAGAAAGCAGACGGCACTCGGAGCTGGATGTTTTTTCGGTTTATTGACAGACCCCCGTCACCCCATCAAAAGACAAACGCGTTTCGCCGTGAAACGGCTTCCTCAGTGTCAATTGTGCATTGTAAAAAATCGCCATTTAAACTCCAACTCTTATCAACAATAGAAAGAGGACTAAGCCAAACAATACATGAAAATAGCGGCAGACATATTGTAAAGTGCTAATGCTTACTGATTCTCTATGCAGCATAGGAGAAATGGCAATCAATAAAGTGCTCGTGCGTTAAAAAAACAAAGAAGGCAAAAACTTCCCTCGTGTTATGTTTAGACATTCTTTGGCTCACAAACAACTTAAAGAGATAACGCTTTCGACCAGTTCAAATCATGATATGTACAATTATACATTGTATCAATATAAATATATATATATTGTGATACTTTTAAATTCAAGATGCTGATAATAAATATCATTGAGTGTCCCGCGCAAGGTGATCTATATGGGGAACCACGTAATTCACTGAAGGGAAATATAGATGTAATTCAACCTTCTTTACACAGTCATATATCAAAGTGCATCGTGTACATATGGTCTTTCTCTTTCATGTTGTTTCGTACATGTGTGTGAGTCCTTAAGTGGCTATAACGCCCTGGATGGGCATGTTTGTTTTTTGTTATTGTACATCTAGCCCTGTATGGGCATGTGACTCCCTGATGTAAGTACATTGTTGACATATATACTGTGTGCAGGGATGAATGCGGCAGATGATGTTGTCGTATATTGTTTTCAGAAGTTGCATATTGTTACTTGAAAAGAGATACCCCTATAGATCAATCCAGATGAACCCAAAGTTCCTCATCATTGTTAAGACCTGTCGGTTTCATTGTTTGAAGGTCTATGATGTATTTGGATTCCATAGCCCTGAGGGTTCTGATCTTGTCACCACCCCTTTCTTGTCTCCCTAGTTGATCAATTAAATAGAATGACAAGAGATCCCTGTTGCTGTTATGGTGGGTCTCGAAGTGGCGTGCCACCGGATTGTTCTTATCCCTATTTGTGATGGCACGCATGTGCTCCAAGATACGCTTTTTCGCTGGATTGATGGTACTGCCAACGTATCTCTTGGAGCACGGACAAACCAGAATATATACAACGAATTCCGAGTTGCAATTCAGGAATTTCGTGATATTCCTGGTTGGTCGTGGATCTTTCGGTCTACCCTCATATTTGGTCTTCTTCTGGCTATACTTGCACGCTTTGCAGTGCATGCAAGGATAAAAACCTGGTATGGGTTTGGATCTTGACGCTATAGGGGGCTCAGTGTAGTGACTCCTGGTCAGATGATAACCGAGTGACTGACAACGTCTGTATGTGATCAAAGGTCTAGGCGATATTCTGTTCTTCAAGATGTTGTCTGTAGTCAGAATATGCCAGTTGTTATTAAAGATTTGGACCAATTCTTTTGATCTCATGTTGTAAGTTGTTATCATCCTTGTTGTGGATTCTGTCTCTGCCTGTTTGTTCTTGGTTACCAGGAGGTCTTTTCTGTCTTTCTGTTCCACTTTCTTTGAGGCTACTACTAAAGATGTTTTGGAGTAGCCCCGTTCTTGGAATCTAGATATCGCTGCCTCTTGTGCATCTAGGAAATCGCTGGTTTCAGAGCAATTCCGTTTGATGCGCAATAGTTCGCCATATGGGATGTTTTTCACCATTGATTTGGGGTGGTGACTGGCAGCGTGAAGTACGGCATTTCCTGCCGTGGGTTTGCGGTAGAGTTTAGTTTGTATACTACCCCCTGCCGCAAATACCTCTAAATCTAGATAGTGGACTGACCTCTCAGTTATTTCACTGGTAAACCTCAGGTTTAGACTGTTGTTGTTGAGCGTTGCCACAAACCTCTCAGCCGAGGGTCTGTCGCCCCGCCACATAACAAACAGGTCATCTATGTACCTTGTCCAGACCATAATATGGTCAAGACAGTACTCGTTGGTCCCCCCCCAGGCCACGTGCTTCTCCCACCAGCCCACGAAAAGGTTCGCGTAGCTGGGGGCGAAGCACGTGCCCATGGCGGTCCCCCTGATTTGACGGTATAATGTACCTGCAAACAGAAAGATATTATTAAAGAGACAGAATTCAGTCATTCTCAGTAACATGCGATTATGTTGGTGAAATTGCATGTTCTTCTTTTTTAGGAACCATTCGATCGCTTGGAGTCCATCTTGGTGTCCTATGGACGTGTACAAGTTTGCAACGTCTAGAGTAATGAATAACATCTCAGTGTCCCAGTGTATCCCATCAATTATCCTCAGGAAATCTTGTGTATCCCTGACGAAGGACGGAAGATCCTTGACGAATGGAGAGAGGTAGTTATCAATGAATCTAGAGGTTGCTTCCAAAAGACTGCCAATTGAGGAGACGATTGGTCTTCCTGGAGGGTGCCTGATGTCTTTGTGCACCTTCGGCAGGTGGTAGAATGTGGGAATGATTGGATGTTCGCAATATAGGTATTCGTATTCATTTTTGCTCAACATGCCATCATCTCGCCACATTTTCAACAGTCCATGATATTCAAAGACACATTGCTCAAAGTCTTTCTTGTTAATCGTCTCGTAGCAGTCTCTATCCTCCAGTTGTCTGAGGGCCTCTAGTTTGTATTGATTTTTGTCAAAGATAACTATGTTCTCTCCCTTGTCTGAGGGTTTGATCTCTATTGAGTTATCTTCCTTGAGCGATCTTATGGCTTGCCACTCCATACTTGAGATGTTGGAATTTTTACTTGAAATTTCCACTTTTTGGGCAGCTAATTTCTCCAGGTCCTGTAAAACCGCATCATTGAAGACATCAATGGCGTCATGCGTGGCATGAGGTAGGAATCTCGACGTTTTCTTGAGGTTGCTAGGATCCCGTTTTTGTATAATTTCTTCCCTCCTGAATACCTCACTTGAGCTCGGTAGGTCTTCAGTGCCGGCTAAGGAGTGTGTGATCTGGAGGAGGGGCAGATCTTCGTCCATGAGATCATTAGTTGTTCCGTCCATAGAGTCAGTATTCGTTGCTGGGTCTGATGATGGACGATTGGCATAGATTTTGTCCAGTTTTAATTTTCGAACAAATTTGAAGATATCAATCCTCGTTTCCACGGGGTCAAATTTGGCAGTTGGGCAGAAAGTCATACCCCTACTCAGTACTCTTTCCTCATAGGTCGTGAGTTTTCTCTAAGAGAGGTTTATTATGGTGTTTTCTTGCTTTAGCGTCTTCCCCTCCTGCCCCTGCTTCGGGTCATCATGGGTGCAGTATCTTGGGCGGCCCCTTCTGCCCCGTCTGGTTTTCCTCCTTTTTTTGTAGATTTTTTCGCCTTCTGAGGTGGGGGACGCTGTCTTGTCTCCTGCAGGACCTGAAATTCGTCTAAAAAAGGCTCCTCTGGAGTGGGTCCCGTGTTTTGTAGCCCGCTTGTCCTGGGCGCCTCATCTTCAGATGCCGAGACCTCAGATTCAGAGGTAACATATTGTTTTGCCTGTTGGGTTCCCTGGGCCAGCCTTTTTCGTGTTGCGTCGAATTTCTTTGAAAAAGTAAGTATCCTGCCCGTTAGGTAGTCTTGCTCGTCCCTTTGGAACTTCGTTTGCTTCCTCTTTTTGATTCCGCCCTCATATTCTTTCAGACGCTTTTGCATAATTGCACGTAATTCTTCGGTGCTCTTTGTGTCTTTCTCTTTTGCGATTAGATCTTCTATTTTCTGTATTTCATTAAGGGCTTTGTCCCTATCGCTCCATGCATACTTAATGAGCAACAGTAACATGCCCTTGCTTGAATCAGCTGTGTAGGCTGCCCAGTCTTTCAACAGCTGGGGATCTGGGTTTTCATAGGAAGGAATGGTGAAGATGCGTAGGCCTCTAGGGACCCTATTACAATCTACATATCTCTGTAATGACGTCGCTTCCCACCACTTTCTAATTTCTCGTTCTTGGATTTTTTCAAGTTGGTGAAACAAAGTCTGTAAGTTGTTCAATGGTGCTTGGGACGACTTCGCAGTTTCTAGTCTTTTTGTGACGGTATTCAAACTTTTGAAAACATCATCCGCCTCCTTCTCCCTTTCCGCAATCAGGGACATAATGTCGAGGGAGTCCGTGGCACTAGCGTTGACCGCTGTGTTGATTTCAGCGATATCTTGATATGGGGTTACTAGAAAGTCTCAAGGGGGGTCTGTCAAGTATGCTCACAGCGGGACTGAGGGAAATAATTAAAAGAACATTCTCCGGGTACTTGTGCAAGCAGCTCTTACCGTCTTCCGACGTCCGCGGCGGCTGGCGGCACTCCGCGGTCACACGGATTGGGCAGGCTGCACGCAGGTTCCTCCGTGGTTCCTACGTTCTCGTCGGTTCCGAAATGCTGGCACTGTGATGAATCCTTGTTCCCTCGGGGCGGACGGCCAAATTAACTTCCTACACAAGACGATCACCGCCGTCGCTCCAAACACGTCCCGGGTGCTCTCGTCTCGCGGTGGTGAACCGCGTAATACTGCTGCACGCTCGCTCGCATCCAAGAAAGCAGACGGCACTCGGAGCTGGATGTTTTTTCGGTTTATTGACAGACCCCCGTCACCCCATCAAAAGACAAACGCGTTTCGCCGTGAAACGGCTTCCTCAGTGTCAATTGTGCATTGTAAAAAATCGCCATTTAAACTCCAACTCTTATCAACAATAGAAAGAGGACTAAGCCAAACAATACATGAAAATAGCGGCAGACATATTGTAAAGTGCTAATGCTTACTGATTCTCTATGCAGCATAGGAGAAATGGCGATCAATAAAGTGCTCGTGCGTTAAAAAAACAAAGAAGGCAAAAACTTCCCTCGTGTTATGTTTAGACATTCTTTGGCTCACAAACAACTTAAAGAGATAACGCTTTCGACCAGTTCAAATCATGATATGTACAATTATACATTGTATCAATATAAATATATATATATTGTGATACTTTTAAATTCAAGATGCTGATAATAAATATCATTGAGTGTCCCCCGCAAGGTGATCTATATGGGGAACCACGTAATTCACTGAAGGGAAATATAGATGTAATTCAACCTTCTTTACACAGTCATATATCAAAGTGCATCGTGTACATATGGTCTTTCTCTTTCATGTTGTTTCGTACATGTGTGTGAGTCCTTAAGTGGCTATAACGCCCTGGATGGGCATGTTTGTTTTTTGTTATTGTACATCTAGCCCTGTATGGGCATGTGACTCCCTGATGTAAGTACATTGTTGACATATATACTGTGTGCAGGGATGAATGCGGCAGATGATGTTGTCGTATATTGTTTTCAGAAGTTGCATATTGTTACTTGAAAAGAGATACCCCTATAGATCAATCCAGATGAACCCAAAGTTCCTCATCATTGTTAAGACCTGTCGGTTTCATTGTTTGAAGGTCTATGATGTATTTGGATTCCATAGCCCTGAGGGTTCTGATCTTGTCACCACCCCTTTCTTGTCTCCCTAGTTGATCAATTAAATAGAATGACAAGAGATCCCTGTTGCTGTTATGGTGGGTCTCGAAGTGGCGTGCCACCGGATAGTTCTTATCCCTATTTGTGATGGCACGCATGTGCTCCAAGATACGCTTTTTCGCTGGATTGATGGTACTGCCAACGTATCTCTTGGAGCACGGACAAACCAGAATATATACAACGAATTCCGAGTTGCAATTCAGGAATTTCGTGATATTCCTGGTTGGTCGTGGATCTTTCGGTCTACCCTCATATTTGGTCTTCTTCTGGCTATACTTGCACGCTTTGCAGTGCATGCAAGGATAAAAACCTTGTATGGGTTTGGATCTTGACTCTATAGGGGGCTCAGTGTAGTGACTCCTGGTCAGATGATCACCAAGTGACTGACAACGTCTGTATGTGATCAAAGGTCTAGGCGATATTCTGTTCTTCAAGATGTTGTCTGTAGTCAGAATATGCCAGTTGTTATTAAAGATTTGGACCAATTCTTTTGATCTCATGTTGTAAGTTGTTATCATCCTTGTTGTGGATTCTGTCTCTGCCTGTTTGTTCTTGGTTACCAGGAGGTCTTTTCTGTCTTTCTGTTCCACTTTCTTTGAGGCTACTACTAAAGATGTTTTGGAGTAGCCCCGTTCTTGGAATCTAGATATCGCTGCCTCTTGTGCATCTAGGAAATCGCTGGTTTCAGAGCAATTCCGTTTGATGCGCAATAGTTCGCCATATGGGATGTTTTTCACCATTGATTTGGGGTGGTGACTGGCAGCGTGAAGTACGGCATTTCCTGCCGTGGGTTTGCGGTAGAGTTTAGTTTGTATACTACCCCCTGCCGCAAATACCTCTAAATCTAGATAGTGGACTGACCTCTCAGTTATTTCACTGGTAAACCTCAGGTTTAGACTGTTGTTGTTGAGCGTTGCCACAAACCTCTCAGCCGAGGGTCTGTCGCCCCGCCACACAACAAACAGGTCATCTATGTACCTTGTCCAGACCATAATATGGTCAAGACAGTACTCGTTGGTCCCCCCCCAGGCCACGTGCTTCTCCCACCAGCCCACGAAAAGGTTCGCGTAGCTGGGGGTGAAGCACGTGCCCATGGCGGTCCCCCTGATTTGACGGTATAATGTACCTGCAAACAGAAAGATATTATTAAAGAGACAGAATTCAGTCATTCTCAGTAACATGCGATTATGTTGGTGAAATTGCATGTTCTTCTTTTTTAGGAACCATTCGATCGCTTGGAGTCCATCTTAAAAAAAAAAAAATATATATATATATATATATATATATATATATATATATATATATATATATATATATATATATATATATATATATATATATATATATATATATATATTATATTATATTTTTCTGCAGTTTACTTGCAATTTTTATATAGCACAAACTTGGCCTGAAGGGTGTTTGAGTGCTTTATGAGCACCAGCTACATTGCACACGGTCAAATACATTTTTTAGACATAGGCAGATTAAGTGATTGGTCCATATTAACACGATTTTGAGCTGATGCCTTGATCAGACATGGTCCCCCAGTTCTTTGTTTACGTGCACTGTTGGTTTCATCTCATAGGCGTGTTCTGAAGACAGTTATATAAAAAAGTAAGGGATTACATTTTCTCAATTGCAAAAGAAGGTATCTTATAATTCGTGCATTGTGTAAGGTAAACTAAAACATATGAAAGTTATGTGTACTTTGTCACAAAAACTGATATTTGCGAGGCATCTGGAGCAACAGGATACTAAGGTGACTGTCTTCAGAAATGCAATTCACAAAGTTCATAGATCTATGTCCAAAGGCAATTTATACACTTACTAATAGAGTATGAGGTAAAAAATTATATTTTCTCTCCTGTATAGGGTTGATTGTGTACAATCTCTTCATATTACTTAACTAAAGGCCACTGAGTGAAAAGTTTTGGAAGAAATTGCATCTGAAAAGAACAGATTAACAGGCCTATTCACTAAGGTAAACTTACACATGAGTATATCTACACGTAAAGCTTGCACTCACACTTGAATAACTTTACTACTTTTGGCTCTTCATAATTTATGAGTCTAAAGTTACTCAAATGTATAGACTTCTGTTAGACCTGTCAGCCTTAGTGTGGCCTTCCCCAAATCTTTTTGCCTTTACCCCTCCTATTGTTACTGATATATCTTGTTTTTTCTGGCCTTAGGACTAACCAGTGCTAAATTGCATGCACACCCTCCTTATAACATAGTAATACTGGCTTATCACCAAAAGTTATATTTAATTTACTTGTTAGTCCCTAGTAAAGCGGTACAACATGTGCCCAGGACTTGCAAAATAAAATGTACTAGTTGGCCTGGTGCACTGATTGTGCCACCAACTGAAGTAGACCTTTAAACATGTCTTAGGTCTGCAATTGCAGCCTGTGTGTTTAGTTTTAAGCAGCTATTTCAGCCTCACAACCAAGAGCCTTTTGCCATGCCCTTACCTTGCTTTTTAAGATATGTAAGTCACCCATACAGTAGGCCCTGGACAGCACAGTGGGCTGGGAGCAGTGTATTTTAAAATGTGGACATGTATTATTTAGTTTTACAGGTTCTGATGGTAAAAAACACTTCAATTCATTCTTCACTATTGCAAGGTATACCTCTCCCATAGGATAACATTGGAGTTGCCTTATTACATTTAATGAGCTATTATTTCCAAATGCGACCAGATCACCAGTTTGTGTTTGGTGTCTTTGGAATTTACATAGTTTACATTCTATTTTGAAAATGGAAAGTTAGTATTTCCTGCCTTCACCATTTAGTGCCTGCTGCCTGTCTCTGGGTCACATGACTGGGTGTAGCTGACAATTGGCGTTTGTGTATAACTCATCAGACAGCCACACATAATGGACGTACAAATATTGGACCTCGGACATCAACTCAACATCAGCAAATTTCTGGAACTGTGGATAACCAGCAAGGAAGAAGGACTGCTGTGATGCTGAAAGGACTGCCACTGCTGCTTGCTGCCCTATTGACTGGATGAGAAGGACTAGACAGATCTGCATCTGTGGAACTCAGGACCACAGAGTGATTCCAAGGGCTCATTGGCTGGTCTCCTGACCAGAGCCTTAGGGACAGAAGTCTCCTTGATCAACCTGAACTTTGCCAACTGTGAGTCCTACCCTGCTAAGTGGTGTTACCTTATTCCTGGACCCTTGGAAGAGAGACTGAGGTGCTCGACCAGCTCATTTGTGGACCCTGCAGAACCCATGCAAATCCTCCATTGTGTGGCACAATATTGAGCAGAACCGATGGATTGCCTCTGCTGCAAGGGTTCTCTCAGTGCAAGGACTCTGCATCAACCTCACAGCCCACATCTGAACTGCCACTTGTGTGAAGCATTCCTGATGCATGCCCCCGCATCACAGTTGTCTCATTCACAGCAGCCTCAAATAATAATGCAGGATCTTGCTTCGCAGCCTCACAGCTCCTCAGAACTGAGAAATTGTCTTGGCTGCACGGCGCATTCTCATCTTCGGACTTTGCATTGCAAGCCCACATCAATGGGATCCTCAAAGACAAAGCAGGACATCACATCACAGCTTTGCCACTCCTCAGAACCTACGTATCAGAGCTGTTGTATGATACATCCTCGGCCTAAGACCTCACAAAAGTTCTGCACTCAGGATTTAACACCTTGACTGCTGCAGTAATTCCCCCTCTGTGCTGCAGATCCTTGAATCCTATTATTCATGACGAGCTCAGCTCGTCATAAGCACACGACCAGTGTACTGCATGACGAGCTGAGCTCGTCATGAGCAGGGAAGGGGTTAAGGTGCTTTTATTCAGTGGGCCTAACTGGGTGTCAGTAGCCAACCTGTGCTCTATCACAGTCATCCTGAACTACAACAGAAGTCAACAGTTGGTGCTTTGTGGAGCTAGTTTCACTGAAATCTCTAATATTACATATCTCTGGTTCTACTGTTAAAATTGTTGTCATTTTGGTCTTGTTTTACTTGTTAAGGATTACTGTTTTTGTCTGCATCTGGGATGGGATCCTTTTGTGATGTGTTTTCACTGTGTTACTGTTTGAAGTGTTCCACAAATACTTTACACATTGCCTCTAAGTTAAGTCTAATGGTCTGTGCCTAGCTTCTTGGGGCTTGAGCACAGATTCATTTGAGGTTCCTTGTGACTCAACCAGTAACTCAATTTCTTTCAACTTGCATACCTCCACCCCTTAAATAGGGGGTGGACTCATGGAAAACATCACATATGGCCGTAAGGTTACTATAGTAGTGATTTTAGAACAATATTTGATTTTCCACACACTTGTCGGAGACCTCCATATTGGGAAGGGTTAGGGGATCACCCTATGATATAGTTTGGGAAAACATTTGAAAAGTTAATTAAAGATATCACAAAGTTAATTTAAAATATTTGTAATTAAATGTTAATGTAAATTGAACTTCTTCGTGAATTTAGTCTGACATAATTCCTAAGGGAATTTGTTTTGGTCCCTTATCTCTATTACTTTCTATGGGAGGGTGTTGTAGTTCCTGTGTGTGGTAATCGGTGGCACTGGGATTACTCCAGCTTTAAGCTGGAGTACAATTATGAATGTTTTGGGTTATTTTTGCCTGTAATAACTATAGATGTGTGTTGGACCTGTCAGCCTTAGGGTGGTCTCCCCCAATAGTTTTTCCCTTTGTGCCTCCCCCTTGACCTCACATTTTGTTGGACTTTGGACTCTGGGTACCTTACTACAGCTAAACAGTGCTAAGGTGCAGGTGCTCTCCTCTAAAAACAAGGTGACACTGGCATACTTGCCACAGGCCCCTGCTACCGCAGTAAGGCCTACCCCTCCATACAATAACATCGGGAAACCCCCTATGGGGTATCTGTTTACTGGGAACTACTAGGTATGTCATGTTTAGTATAGATAGAAACATAGCGGGGAGCCCTTTCTAATGATATATAGGGTTTGGGCACTACTACTTCAGAAAACCCACTTTTAAAAAGTGGACATTTTCCTGCCTGCACTTAGTTTATGCACTGCAGACTCCCCCCTCCCATCTACATGCTGATAGCCTTCCTAGTGTGTGAGGAGGGAGTGGTGATTCATTGCTTTACACATGAATAGGCTGGTCCCGGCTACCCCACAATAGACATAATGACCATGCCTTTGCCACTGTAGACAGCCAGGATCCAGGTCAGGGAAGACAGGGAACACCCCAGAAGCCCTTAGACCCTTCCAGAAGCTTCTACAATGTTCTAGTGACTGGGCACCAGGGTATAAAAGGGAGGGTCCTGGCCACACATTTTTGTTACAATAATAATAATAATAATAATAATAAAGCCATTTGTAGAGCGCCTGGTTACACTCAAAACGGTGTGTCTCCGCGCTATGGATTCAGTCCCCCCCCCGTGAGCAAGCCACCAGCAAAAAGTCACTGAGACATGACCAAAATTAACTATTGGTTTTTTTTTAGATACGTGGAAAGAGATGAGTTTTCAGTTTGAGGCGGAATCTTGCTTCCGATGGTTCCATTCGGAGTTCAATAGGGAGTTCGTTCCACTAGTTCCCGGCCAAGTACCTGAAAGAGCGACCTCCCATTCTTTCCTTGTAGATGCGAGGCACTCTGAACAGCATGCTCCCTAGTGATCTCACATTGCGTTTTGGGCGGTGAATGGATAGAAGCTTTTGCAGATATGCCGGCCTTTTCCCGTGGGCAATGTCGTGTGTAATGCATAACGCTTTGAACCTAATACGCTCCTTAATGGGAAGCCAATGGAGCGTCGCCAGGGCTTGCTTCCCTGATGCTCTTCTAGGCAGGTTCAGCACCAGGCGGGCAGCAGCACTTTGGACACATTGCAGCTGCTGTAGCCCTTTCTTACTTAGGCCGATAAACAGGGAGTTGCCGTAATCCAGGTGTGGGGGTAACTAAAATATGTATCAAAGATTTCCTGGAGCTGATGGGGAGGAGATCCAGTACTTTCCGTAAGGTTTTGAGGATTCCATAGCATCTGCCAGTCACCCTTCCAATATGTTGTCCGAAGGACAAACTGGAATCCAGCAGAACACCACGGAATCCAGAAGAACTGAATCCAGAAGAAACTCCGCTGGAGTGAAGACTGCTGCACCAGGAGGATTACCTCTATCTACTGAGGCTGACTGCTCCCGGGAACTGCTGCCCCAAGCTAGCTGAGGTGCCCTGCCTGCCTGCTGACCTTGCTCTACCAGAGGAAAGCTAAAGACATCACCTTCAGGATGTCTCCACAAGAAGACTAACTGATCCTCTTGACACTGGCATCACAAGACCAAAAAAGAGCCCGCTGTTGACTGTCCCCCTGCCTGGTGGGGGATTCATATGGGCAGCAACATGATATTGCATCTATAGGCTGCCTCTGCTGCACTGGGTGTGAAAGACTAATTTCTGATGTAAAGTCTTGATGAAGATCCCGATTAAAGTGGATCAAAACACCGTCGACCGTTCAGCGCGATTTTAGGCGCGCCTCACACAATGGTTCTCTATGCGCCTTCCTCGCTGATCACATTGTCACCTGCATCGCTATTGTGTTTTTCACTCACACACCTTGAGCACCAGTCACAGTTTGGGTTGTTCCCAATCGGTTTATTTGTATATCGCAGTGCTGTCACTACTACCAATTGCCTTTTTTTCCTTTCTCCTAAATTTTCGACATAAATGATGCCATGAGCACATGCAATAATCAAACAGAGTCTCCTTACTTCCTTTTCATAATGTTGTATTCATATCGTTCCTAATTGTCTTTTAATTATACCAGTTGGATAACATGTGTTTGTACCACCTATACCGGGCAGCAGGGTTCTCCCAGCGATTCTGATGACCCGTGAGTATGGATAATGACGTCGGTGGCCGGGATTACCCGGTTCTTAGTTTGCCCTTTCCCTGGCCGGCCTGCTCTGCACGAGGCACTGGGAGAGTTGACCTCCAGTCAGTCCTGAGTGGAGGCGGGGTGGATGCTTTCAGCAGCGGCAGTTGCTCCTGATGGCAGGCTCGCGCAGGCCTTCGCATTGTCCGTACTGACGATTCCACAATCCGGCCACAAAATTTGTGTTGTGCCGCTGCTGCTCCCCCGCTCCACAAAGATAGGAGCAACCTGGGGGGAGCGGCGCTTATATCCCCCTGCGTCTTTCTCGCCTAGATGGCAGTCTCCCCCCATTGGGGGGTTTGTACCCCACTCGTCTCCCCATTAGCCATGGGGGTTGGTGCCTTCCCTGTGACTGTCGCGGGGGGCACGAGTGCTTCTCCCGCTTCTGGGCGCCCCATGCGCCAAGAACCAGTTTCTTCATGGCTCGATGTTGGTTATGGCGCAGGCCCTCTAGCCCCCATTGGGGGCGGCCTCGGCGAGTTTCCCAGCCGTGAGGCGTTGCTTGGCAACTGGGATTCACCCGATACGAGCGGCCATTGCAGAGGAAGTTGCCCAGCAGGACATCAGCCGGAGTAAATGGAAGCTGTGTTCGAATGCAGGAAGACAGTCTCATTCCTCCCTCGTGAAGCGCCCTGGAAGAAGGAGGTTCCCGTCCCAAAAAGTCACCCGAGGCGCAGCCGCCACTCAAGACCATCTCCCCAGGTAATACTCCGCTCCTACTACCTGTGAGAATATGAGTGGGTTGGGAGCTGATGGGGCTTTCCAGACCTGGAGCTTGGTAGGTGGGCCGGCCAGCAACGGTGGGATTGCGAGCTGAGCCTCAGACTGGGGCGGCAGCTGATTGTGTGGCTGGGCTGTTGTGAGCCCATTAGTCCAATTGTGGGGCCGGTGGGGGGTTGCCTATCCCAGCATTTGCCTACAGTAACTTTTGCCTTGATTTCGGCCCAGACCGACACAGTGGAGCGTTACGGTGCCGGAGCCTGACGAACAAAAGCTATGTCCCACAGTTCAAAGCATTTGGGTGCATAGTGTGACAGCGCTGACCACTGAGTCAGCCGATTAAGAGGCACAGCAGTATTATGGCTGATAAAAGCACCTTACTTGGTTTAGACCCGTTTATACAGTGAAGGGTCCTGCTTACTAGAGACAAGCACCGGCACTAAAGGACCACCATATTTTGAGCCTGAACTTTCTTCTCGTAACCTTCCGCATGCCTGGGCAGAGAGAGTCCCTGCACATGTTTTTTGTGAATACAGACCTAAGACTGAACTACTAATCTCGCGAATGTTGTTCCAACAGACTCATTGCACCTGCAAGATTGTCTCCCAAAGGCACTGTTAGCAAACAGTGCCATTTAAGAGCTCATGATTCCTGTGGAATGTTTTTATTGATTTACCTTGCCTAAAACTCGAGATAAAGATATTTTTATTTTTATATCTAACTGGTGTAGTGTCTGTTTGTGGTGTTTCACTGTGTTGTGGTGGGTGTTGCACAAATACTTTACACATTGCCTCTTGGGTTAAGCCCACCTGCTCTGCGACAAGCTACCAATGGGTGGTCTAGGGTATTTTGAGACTCACCTTGCCGGAACCGGAGGTCCTTACTTGGACTAGGGTACATACCCCCGCCAACTAGGGACCCCGTTTCTAAGAATGTGCAGTTTGTAAATAGCAATAGACTTACTTTTTTGTGGGTGGGTGCATGTTTCCTCCAACGCCCTCTTTTAACCCTTCATACTCTGCCCTAAGCCCCCCATTAGTAGTAAGCATTCACCATTTTCCAGCTACTACACATGCCCCTCCCACATTTTCTACTAAAACTTAGGAGTACTGTAACTGAGATCTCTGCTGTTAGGGCAAGGATTTCCACACATAAAAGATTGAAAACGTTGATTTGTAGGCCTTCACACATAGGTGTGTGAATAGCATTGCATAATAGGTTATTAGTCCTATTGTTTTACTATTTAACATTTACCAAAATCCAGTTTATAGGCCCCTCTATATTTAGGCCCTGAGATTTGAGTTGAAGGTAACAAGTATTTATTTCAAAATATTAGGAGCCTTGCTCAATGGGCGAAAACCATTTTAATGGCACCTCCTGCTTGTCAGAGGAGTAGTAATGCTAAACAACATCAATTTCAACCATATTTAACATAGTCATTGGGCATATTTGCTTAAAATTTATGAAATTAAGTCTCCGATTTGGAGATTTTAGGAGGATTTGCTGTGGATCATCCATAGAGGATAGATTTCATATCCAGTGTCATTTACTGAGGTGAAACATCAAATATTTATCAACAAAATAAATATAATTGAAACCAATGTTTCTCAGATTTTCATTGAAAAAAGTGAGTAAAGCCTTAAACTAGGGGCCCAATGTATTAACAACCTTGGGGTATATTTACTAGGGTTTTATCTCTGCTTTTTTGGCTTAAAAAGGCCAAAAAGCAGAGATAAAACCAGCGCCCTATTTCCAAGCGGGTGCTAACATGCATAATCGCATGTTAGCACCCTTTTTCCCATTGCCTTCCTTTGCATCTCCAATGAGATGCAAAGTGGGCGTTACTGGGCGTACACCGGATGGACTACCTTGCAAATATCGCTGATGTTTACATTGCGATATTTACAAGGCAGAACACATGATTTTAGCAGACGTTAGATTTTGGCGAAAACTGACGTTTTCGCAAAAATCTTTGTCTGCTAAAATCTTGACTTAGCCATCCCTAACATAGGGGGTGGATTATGCTGATACGACCCTGTGGGTCCTATCAGCAAGGTTATCGCTATTTTGCAGGGAACATTGCTGGAAAACCAGCGATGTTTTCTACAAAAGGGCAATAACCTCGCTATCTCTGTAATTGTTATCGCCCTAGAGAAATTCGTTGTTAATAACGCGCTACCAGGGCAATAAATGCCAGAGATAGCCTGCGATGTTATTATTATCCCTAAGCACGGCCAGAGAAGAAAATTGGCTGCTTTTCATAATATAGGGCCAGATGTAGGTAGGCAAATACCGGTCGGTAACGGTCGAAATTCAGTAATTTCAGCCGTTACCGACCGGTATTTGGAAAATGAGATGTAGGTGGGCATTTCGGTATTTTAAAGAATCGGTAAATTACTGATTCCTTAAAATACTGAATCGGTAAATTACCGATTTTGCTATGTAGGGAGCACCCAAATGAGTGTTTTTCTCCTTTTAGGATTCGTTATATGAAAAACTTGGAAAAAGCATTTTTTTTGCTATTCCAACAGTGCCATGTTGCAGACATACATGCCCTTACGGCATGTATGTGTGCAACATGTGCACCCATACACAATTGAGGGGTGCAACAGGGTGTCAAAGTGACACCCTGCCACCTTTCAGTGTTTCCCCCTTTTACCGAATTGGTAAATACCGATTCGGTAATTGGCATTCATTCCTATGAGCCTCCAGGCCCATAGGAATGAATGGCAATTACCGAATCGGTATTTACCGATTCGGTAATTACCGAAACTTACCGATACTGTAATTTTTTCGTTAAAAATACCTACATCCCATTTGCCTGTTCTTAAATACCGAATTGGTAAGATTCGGTATTTAAGAATCGGTAATCTGGGATTACCTACATCGGGCCCAAAGTATTTAATTTTACAATGCTTTAATGAGAGTTGTCAGTCATCCATTGAACCACTGCCTACTACCCATAATGTTGCTAAGCAAATTCTCGAACGGGAAGGGCTCAAAGGGGATCTCTTCTTCTTCGCAAATCAGTCTCCCTTCCAACTTGGAAGTTGGTAACTGATAAATGGTTTGCCACTAGAATTTTATTTACAATCCATTGATGCGTATGGTGCTCAATATTAATTGGAGGAGATGCCCATGACACACACGTTTCAAATTATAGTTCATTATCTATTTTGAAACCCATTTAGGAGTTGGTAAAACTTAATTGACTCAAAAAAAGGGTTTAGTAAATAACAAATAACATTTGAGCCATCACAAACCTCTGATTTTGCGAATTCGAAGATGTGCTGCTGTTAAATTTAAGTACATCTGGGCCCTTGTTCTTGTACCATATACCATCTCTAATTGTTTTAGGGTACAATTGTCTGTCAGAATTGTTTACATTTCTTATTTGGGCTTCTTTGTAAAAAAAAAATCGATTTTAATTATTGTAAATATATAGTCTTTGTTTGTAGATATCTTGTAAAGATAATTATCAAATTAATTAATGAAGTAAACTTAACCTTGAGTAGGATTGACAATGGTTTGGGCCACACCAGAAGCAGGCAAAAAGGTGAAGGGGCCAATAGGAAGAAAGGGCTGCGAGAGGAAAAAGATAAAGCAGGCAGATTGTTACTTGGTCTAATGGCAGATAAATAGGTCTGCGGAAGAACAGGCTTGGTGCATTGATGATGCACCAGAATACGGTGTGGAGCATCATGAAAGATGCAAAACATGTATGAACTAGATGGCCAATATTGGGGTCTGTAGCATTCCAATGGCAAAACATATTTTCCAGTCACAATTTATTACCATATAACATAAAACTCCCTAGCGTAGCGTGCCCGGAGTCCTCAATAACAGAGTTTAACCTGCCAGAAGCTACAGTGGAAACCTCAAATATGCAACTATTCTTTTAGCTGTGTGGCCAGAATACATTGACTGTATTGTATTGTATTGTATGTTGGATTTATATAGCGCTTATAACCCAGGGGTCTCTAAGCACTTGCCTTGGGAACCCGTCCTGGTTTTTCCCTGTGAGATAGCCCCTACAGGGCATCCCCAAGGTGAAAGCCAGGCATCCCGCCGCGGGGGCCGTTGTGGAGACTAAGCAAGCTTAATGCCCAGAGTTGCAGAGTGTGAACCCATGATTAGGTCAGGCACCGAAGCGAGAATTATCGAGTCCGTGGACATTTGAGCTCAAGACCCTGCTGCGTCGGGAATTGAACCCTGGTCCCAGGTCTGACCTCTGCTTCAGGGTCTGCCTGCTCTAACCAGTGAGCCACACTTCTCCACTGGAGCAATATTAGACAATGTTCCCTTTAGTTTTAAAGCCCTAGCCTAGTAATAGGTCTCCATGATACCCATTACAACAGGGCACCCTGCAAAAGAAAGCATAGGCACAGGCATCTCTCTGTGCTTCCTCTCCTTCACTTAAGAACCCCCTTCTCGATGGGCTTCAGAATTCTCTGGCCCTGAGGTGAAGTGCATGTGTGCACAGATCGACTCCCCTCAGTGGACTGTGGTAGGCTAGTACTTTGTGATCTGATGCAGAGGTGGTTGAGCCACTGAAAGTTCAAGCTAGATGACTGGCAACAAAGCATTAACCTTTGAAGTCAGAGGTCTATTGGTCTAATTGCAGTGTGATACTTGAAAATCTGGAATCAATCCAAGCTTCCCTGCTTGACCAAATTGTGCGGTAAAAGTTAAATATTTTATTTCACCAAACCTCCTTTTGTTCATTATAATATAGGAGATAGCCCTTGAATTCGTCTGTACAGGAACCTCTGTCTATTTGACTTAATAACCTAAAAAGTTGCTCCATTTATAATAAGAAACTAATCCATGATTAAGGTACACATTTCAACTTACTTACCTGCTAGTCAGACCCCACCCAGGATATAGCAATTAGCAAACAAAATGCTAAATCTGCACTTTTGAAAAATCCCATGATTTTTCCAAAAGTGCCCACAAAACTTGGCATTATAAATAAATCGAGGAAGATTCCCTTTCTATTGGTTCTGCTCTGTGCTGATCAATAAAAGGACAGGTGACAGAGGTGTTTTTAAAATACACAAGCCCTCCCCCTATGCTATCAGGCCCCTGCCCTCCCCCTGCCATTTGTTTCATCAGCCTCAGTTACATTAAACACATTTTTTCTGTAAGGGGACATTACCTGATTTGTTCAGAATCACATGTTGAGCCAAAGCTGGGACTCAGCCCTGGTTCCACTGGTCCAAAGTCTGTAGCTCCACCACAACACCTCAGTTTACCTCAGAAAAGAGGAGTCATCCCCTCCCGTGTCTCCGCTCTCCCACGATAAACACCCCTCCCTCTAACACCCCAGGACATCTCATGTCCTGTCTCTTCATCCCCATTGCCCTCTCTCTCCCAATTCTTTGGTGTACACGCCACTCCATTTGCCAACTGCTGCAGGGTGTCCCTTAGGAATAGAGGTTGTCCAATGCCAGAGAGAGCGGTTTGCACATGTAGAAATGCACTCTCTAGCATCAAACACCGTCCTGTTCTGTGGTTCAGTGCTGCTGGACATTTCTGCCAGGTCACAGAAAGTGACTAGTCAGAGTCTCCTGTAGTGATTGAGAGGTAGTTTTGTGACAAACACATGTTTTGCCTGCCTCAAAAATACTGCAATTTTGTGGTTTGAGTTTGCAAATGTCCCAGGCTGGAAAATCGTGGGGTGTCAGCCTAGTGTACTAGCAGCACTTTCATCAGGCTGGGGGCAGGAATGTTTCCCAGTACATGTTTAAAAACTCTCACTTTTATTAATTATTTAAAAAACACTAAGCACTATGTTGGAAAGCTTACATTTCTTAAAGAAATACACTTTATTTAAGTTTAAAGACACCTTCACCTATTTTACCATTATGTCTGTTGCATGAGCCCACCCTTGTATGGACTCTGCCCTCCCTGTTAATTTGTTGACTCTCCCAATACCATGTTGTCGAAGTATAAGATTGTAGGCCACACACTGGGTACAAGTGGCACTGACTTGCCTCTTGCATTATTGCCGGATCCTGAGGACTGAATGTGTCAAACTTCATGTTTTAAAACTAGTTCTTTTGATAAATGTGTCTCAATGCAATGATATAATATAACATTTCAAAACCAGAAAGCTTTGGACAGCAGGAGAAAATACATTGTCAGGTTTGCTCTTTTACTTAGAACGGCGCTTCAAGACTGGCCTTTCCCAGCATCTCACTATACCAAATGCCTGCCTGTTTTCACTCTCGATGCTTTGTCCAATTAAGCTTGTGCTAGTTTAGGGCAAGACATAAACAACACCTCAGGGTTGCTGGGGGGGGGGTTAATGGGCAATTGGAAGACAAACATCAATAACGTACCCTCAGGCTATATGTGAATGAAGCGGTGTTAGCGAGAGCCGCCTTTTCAATCTCTCTTCTTCAGGCTAATTACACATCGGACGTCCTTGGCTGTTGGTTCCTTTCTCCTTTTCGCAGTCTGGCCCACCAAGCTGGTTTCTTAAGCGACGTGCGCGCTCCATGAAAGAATCTGAGCGCTTCAGGGTAGCAAGGTGTGCGCGTGCAGGCGCGCATCCTGGGGGGAACATAGGTATGAGACCTCCCTTTGCTTCAGTTCTTATCTCTTCCTTCTGAGATACATTCAATTAGAACTAAAACAAATCAGAAACTAAGAAGGATTTTCATACTTATCAGTTGTGTGGTAGGTGCACATTTACAGCACATGCACAGAGTTAACATGTAGGAGGACCTCATTTTCATAAGCTTTTCTACCATTTGTAAAAACATAGTACTCATATATCACACCTGCACTGCAAAGTACAACAGATGTGTCAGTAATTGCGTATGTATTTGGGAGGGGTTTGACCCCTACTAACTTAATAAAAACAATCTGGCTCTGTCAAAACATTATCTTGAGAGAATCTTTGCTCAACCCCTGGAAATACTGGCACCAGCAGCAGGAAAAAGAAGTGCTTTTTGAGCTCAAGCAGTATCAAACATTTAAAAGTAATACACTCACAATAAATATTAGACAATATAGAACATATAATGCACACAAACACTATGATCAGTAAGCCAAGTTAAGGGGGGATGAGATTTGTTTTTACAATTGTAAGGCAAAAAGCACCTAGAAGAAGTAAAGATCAAATGAAAAACAACAACTTGCAGTTGAGAGAACTAACACGATTTCAGTGTGATCGCAATGCAGCGGAAATCAGGTACAAATGCAGGTTGTCCCAGTCAAAGTCTTCATTTTCTATTTCATAGGTTGATTCTGAAATGGAAGCCATACTTCTTTACTGAGTCAAGGTCAATGCCAGTGGTCTGTAAATGTCCCTTGAAGTCATACACCTGGTTGTCAAACTGCCACTGAGGCCGTTGGTTTAGGTGCCAAAATGTTATGAGCAGAACAAAGCTAGATTTTGTTGCAATGAGGATGCTTTGCCAGTTAAATAGATTTGCCACCTTGCCCTGGTGCAATATTTTAAATACAAGCTGAGTAATTTTTTTTAAAGTCGAAATCATCCAGATGGGGAATGCTCGATTTCATAGACATCAGATCTCCACAATTCTGAATACCTTTACTGCTAGGAGCAGCTGAACCTGTTTTCAGCACAGTAAAATGCTCCAAGTAGGCATGGGCGGAAAATCCGTTCCGCTCGCGGATTTTGCGGATTTTCGGGAAATCCGCAATCCGCGAGATTTGCGAATTTCCTGAAAAATCCGCAAATCCGCGAGCAGCGGATTTTGCTCGCACTGCTCGCACTGTTCGCGTGAGTTCGCGCCCCGCGAATAAGTGCGAAATTGCAGAAATACGATTTTAGCAAAACTGAAAGTAACTACTTACCAGGTTCAAAAGTTCAGGCTCATCATTAGTAGCCATTTCCTGTAGTGCTTCCTGAGGGGCCCCTCCAGAGTTCAGTTGCCAGTTGCAACTATTATGTGACCCTGCTCTGAACCTCAGAATAGTTACACATATGCCACAAAGGTCCTGAATTACAGCTAAGGGAGACAAGCAGGAGCCAGGCTGGAAGTTAAAATCCATTAATCAGCCCCTAATTCATTATTGTCAGTTGGGGCAGGGCAGGTGTTGTAACTAATTTTGCAACAATGAAAGCACTTAGCAAGTGCAAAAGATCACTAATCAGGGCGCACTAAGGAAGCAGGTGCCAGCTAAAAAAATATTCTGTGACACATTAATCAGCCCCAAATTAATTCAGGTCACTTGAGGCAGGGAAGGTGTGCTTTGCTTTGCCAAAAATAATGTACACTGGACAACCAGAGGGTGTGGTGATGAAACAGAGGGTGGCATGGGTGGGCCAGAGGGTGGCATGAGTAGTCAGAGAGTGGCAGTGGTGACAGAGAGTGGCAGTGATGAAGAAGAGTGTCCCAAACAGGTTGGATACGTAGAAACAACAAGTTCGCAAAACTTGCGACCCGACAGGTAAGTTTGCAAATTGCGAAATTGTAAAAACCCTCGCGAACTGGCAGAAACACGGGCAAACACAAAAAAAAAAAAAAATCCGCAAATTCGCGGGAATTCGCGGATTTTGCGGATTGCGAGTTTGCAAATCCGCAAATTCGTGGATTGCCAATCCGCAAAATCCGCTCATGCTTAGCTCCAAGTCACCTCCCTCAACAAACTTCAATACCCTCCCCTGAATATTTGGGGGTAAAAAGCATTTCTCCAACTACTGGAAACATTCCTTTGGTCAGTCCTACCTTCTGTCTCTAGCTCGTTTTGGCAAGCTTCTAGTGTCCCAGCTCTCTTTCCAGTCAAGTCTCCTACAGTCCTTTGTGGTCATTTGAGCCCTCTTGGAGTTAAGAGCCATTCCACCTTTTTGTGTCTCTAAAGCAGGCAAACAGGAGGCCTGCCAATGGAACTTTGTACAACAGTTCCAGTCTCTGGGTGCCCGCAGTAGCCACGAGTCCTTGCGTCCTTGAATGAGCATTCTACAATCAACAGGAGTTTTGAGTCTTTTTTCTTCCAGCCAGGCCTTGTTCTTTAGGTGGCGTCTTCCGAAGAGTATCAACAAACTAAATGAAGTGTAGACCCTATGAAAGGGTGTGGAAGTGCTATCATATATAGCCTGCTCTAGTGGTTCAGCATATGGTCATAAGAGTACCTTGGATATGCTCGCCATATCTTGTCTTGCAATCCAACCCCCACTAGATGACCTACGTGTGCCTTAGGTCAAGGCAGAGGACCACGTATAAACTGCGGTTAACAGTGTCATCTGCAAAGTGTCACGTCGGACCTATCCCTCTCCCTGCCTTCCTGGCCTCGACCTAAGGTCTATTCTTCATTTTTCTGGTCCTGAAGAAATGCCACGGATTGTTTGGACCACTTGGGCGTGAAACATGTCGATCTGACCAAGTATAAACCACTACGTTTTTATACTTCACTCACAAGACAGTTGTGCTTCATAATTTTGCATTGACTACCATTATTTTACTTCCTTTTTAACCCTACCAAAGGGACCCCTTAATAAACTAATCACTGGGCACCCTTTAGGTATTTTTAAATCACAGACACACTCAGTTGTCAGCTCCACACACCCGCACCCACCATCACAGCTGTTTTACTATAAAAGATCTCCAAAAAAGAGCCCTCTCGCGGAGTCCATCAGGCATTGCAGCGCTAGTCCTACAAGGAGCAAAAAGCCCGATGATGAAGCATGGCACCCACATGGGTGTTTGAGGGCATCGATTCCAAATAAGGAAGAACCCACTCACACTTCTCTTTTTCCAACCATTCTCTTTAATCCTTTCCAGATAGGACCAAGTACCCTAGTTTTGTTGATACACATGTTAAACCTTTGTAAGAAGCATGGGTCCTGACCTTGATTATGCTCCTTGTCCCTCTCTTATTTTGATATTTGTTACAAGGGCGGGGGTCTTCCCCAAATCCAGGAATATTGCGTGTAAGTGGTGCTGGAGGTGTCAGATTTATTTTGTGTACTAGCCAGTGATTGGAGAATTTCTACTACTCAATCTTAACTATGTTCTGCAAGCCCTTGTGCTCTTTTGAGGCTTCCTTGTTATCTTACTGTTAACGTATCCCAGGAAACTTGTTTCAATATAGCAGAACCATTCTGCCACCAGGCAGACCTTAATCGAATCATTTAGCTACTCCCTTATTTAGATGAACTCTCCTACTGCCTGACATAGTGAAAACTGCTTCTCTCCTGCACTCTAGCTACCTGGTTATGCCAGAGGTTCCTAAGAATAAATAGGACAATCTCCCACTGACAGCTCCAAGTCAAAAGAGGTAGTGCTGAGATGTCCTTTGTTCTGCTGTAGATGTGACACCCACATAACTAAACCCTGTCAAGTGGTGAGTGATTAACAATACCTTGTCCACCGTTGGTATGGTCTTCTGGGCAGTGTGGTACTGTCAAATGGGCCAGTTAGAGAACGTCAATGTGAGGACTGTTTGTTTGGTCCTGAAACGTGACACACCCTAGCTCTTTCAAACTGGCCCATTTGCAAGTGCCAAAGTGCTAGAGTGCCACACTGCCTGTAAGGCCATTCCAACACTGAGCCTCTCCTTCTCTCAGCCAAGGATATGTATTTCAACACTGAAGGTGTGATGGGTGACAGAAATGGTTTTATGCCAGTTCTGGCTCAGGCAACCTAAAGTTAATTTTTACAAATTTACTTTTCCACTCATGTTATCAAAATCAGATTTGATTTCATGATTAATTCAGATTTCGAAATTTAAGTGGGCAGTACGTTTGAATGATTTTTCTAGCATTTCCTCAGGAAGAGAAGTAAAATAAATATTGTAATCATACCTAGGCCTGTCCTGTAGAATATGTAGCTGAACTCACACAGTGAAATAACTTTTAGGCCTTTGGTCACTGTGATGCCACACTTTCTTAATATAAAGTGGGCCATATTAAGAACCCGGTCTTGTAGGCATCCATGGTACACTTATGAGTGACATATCTACGTCACTCCTAAGTGTACCTTGTAAGCCCATAATGCAGGGTGCCTAGTAGGTAAAAGAAGTAGGTATTAAATACGTTTTCTAGGATGACGAAGGCACTTTGACTTGCCATGAGCTACTGTAGTGCATTTAAACTGCAGCCTTGTCACAACCAGTGGTTGTGAGTGGTATAAATAAACATTTCAGCACACATAGTACATTTTTACTCCAATGCCTGAAGCACATTTTTTGTACCATTTACTATTTACTTACATGGAGAATTAAAAGACAATTTAGAGAAATCAAGTTTACCAATAACATTTTAGTACCAGAGCACACACATAGTTGCACTGGATATCATTTGCAGTCCAGAAAAAGGCATAACATCCATGGTGCATAAAAGGCTACAACATATTGTAAGGTGCATACTATGACATTAGAAAACGCAATTTGTATGTCCATTGCTTGTATTTGTTTATAATGTAGCATAGAAAAATATAACAAAAGGGGTTGTGCAAAGGCAATACTACAACTTCTACGCTCCCACACGCCACCTTCGATCGACCAGCCACGCCCTCGCCGCCGTCCCCCGCATCCGATGAGCCACAACAGGAGGAAGATCCTTCTCCCACCTGGCCGCCAAGACTTGGAACTCCCTCCCGACCCACCTCCGCCTGACCCAAGACCACCTCGCCTTCAGGAAGCAGCTCAAGACCTGGCTGTTCGAGCAGTAGCGGACCCCCCCTCCCCAAGCGCCTAGAGACCCTCCGGGTGAGTAGTGCGCTATATAAATGCTATGATTGATTGATTGATTGATTGATTGATTACATTCTTATTAAGAACGTAGTTGGAAGTTTGCTCTTTCTTTTATGTTATACTGTTCTATAGTTTCCATCTCCTGAGAACAGTTTCTCACAATATGCAGAGATCTAGGTGCACTGCTAGAACATATGATGCCACATACCATTTTTAGATTATCAATCGGAAAATGTAGATTTATTTCAGAGAGGCTTATACCAGCACAACATTGTGTTATATATCTTAAATATTGTAAAGTAATACATCCGGTTTATAGCGATGCCCAGAGGAATCCTGGGGCATATTATCAAGGGGGTTTATCTCCGCTTTTTTGGCTTTTAAAGCCAAAAAAGCGGAAATAAAATTATTTCCCTATTACCTAGCTGTCGCTAACACCAGTTAGCGACAGCTAGTAGGAGATAGCGACCATCCTGGGCCCCACTTTGAATGTCAGTGATATTTATCACTAATGACATGCAAAGTGGGCGTGCCAAGATGTTAGCGACTGAAAACAGTCGCTAACATCGCTATCTCCTATTACCAACTTTTGGAGATATCCGCGCTAAGCGCCAATATCTCCAAAAGCTAACACCTGCCCTGAGCAGTTCTTAGCCATGTTATCCAATGGGAGGTGGATAACATGGCTAAGAGCATTAGCTCGGTAATGCATGAATATCGCTGACTTTTCAGCGATATTCATGCATTGCGGCGATTTTTATCGCATTTGCGATAAACCTTGGTAATACCAAGGTTTATTTGCGGTAAAAATCGCCACAGCTCAGCAATAAATTTTTGTCTCTAACCAAGCAATAGCGATAATTTCGCTATTGCTTGGTAATATGCCCCCTAGTGAACAAATCTAAAGAGCTGTCCAAACATCCGAAACCATTTTTTTTCTATTTGTGTTTATATTTTGCTCTTTTGCATTTTTCCAACATTTTGCAGACTAAGCATAAACTCGAAATTACATCTATGTTGTACATCACAGCACAACATAACGCTGATTAAAAATTATTAGCTGCAGAATTCTGTTTCAAGACTTTTTAGAGAGAAATCTCCTTGACTTTTCTTTAAATAAAAGCTTTCTGTGCGATAATATATTCTTGTTGCAGAGCTTCAAATGTTTTCCCGAAGAGCCTAGGGTCAGTGGCAACCACATGCAGCCATAAGTGTAGGGTTGGTGTAAAAGGACAAAGGGGTACTGTCCTTGCAGTGTAGCATATGCGGAAAACCCAGGATGAAAAGAGGTGCCCTTTCAAGGATTCTTTTTTTTTAAACTTTCTTTCTGCTATGCAGTGACCAACTGAAAACAACTGAAGTCAATGAAGCAGTTTCTTTTATCGACATGACACTACAGTGCCAGCACAATTCAATCATAAAGCGAGCTTATAAAATCATTCCTACTGTATCTACCTACTAGGGATGTGACTTGCCAGTGATGGATGGTACCCATGCGGTACAAAGGCATCATGGCAAAAAGCCCGATTGTGAGAGAACGGTAGTTCGGACAACTTCCAGCATTCTGTGGAACAATGCAAGCTTAGCAAAACTCAAGAACTCCCACATCAGATATATGGCGGAGAGAAGTAATTGGTAAGGATAAAGATCTAGAGGTCAGAATAAGGTTTCCACTCAGCATCCTCAGTTTACGTGCACTAGTTCTGACGCTTTCATGGGTCTACAGCTCCATATAATATTGCACAGGGACATCTGGTCATAGACTGAATGCTTTAATAAGGTCATGGATCTCTGAGGTGACCTAAATATCCTCATTAGGTTAATTTGGGAGAACTGTGGGGCATATTACCAAGCAATAGCGATAATTATCGCTATTGCTTGGTTAGAGACAAAAATTTACCGCTGAGCTGCGGCGATTTTTACCGCAAATAAACCTTGGTATTACCAAGGTTTAACGCAAATGCGATAAAAATCGCCGCAAATGAATGAATATCGCTGAAAAGTCAGCGATATTCATGCATTACCGAGCTAATGCTCTTAGCCATGTTATCCACTCCCATTGGATAACATGGCTAAGAACTGCTCAGGGCAGGTGTTAGCTTTTGGAGATATTCGCGCTTAGTGCGAATATCTCCAAAAGTTGGTAATAGGAGATAGCGATGTTAGCGACTGTTTTCAGTCGCTAACATCTTGGCACGCCCACTTTGCATGTCATTAGTGATAAATATCACTGACATGCAAAGTGGGGCCCAAGATGGTCGCTATCTCCTACTAGCTGTTGCTAACTGGTGTTAGCGACAGCTAGGTAATAGGGAGATAATTTTATCTCTGCTTTCTTGGCTTTTAAAGCCAAAAAAGCGGAGATAAACTCCCTTGATAATATGCCCCTGTATTTTATGTAACATGTTATTCTTCAAGCAAGGTGCATATAAGAAATATCAAAATGAAATCCTTTACATTTCTATCCACCTGCCTTAAAGGTACAATATGATATTCTTATAACATCATTTAAAAAGAAAGAGTTGTCTTTTTTTTTTAACAAAATGCTGCAGCAGAATTGTAGTTTTTGAGATTCATAGTCAAAATGTTCAGCAGGTATTTTATATATATCCTAAGTAGTCTTTTATTTTCGATAACATGTAGCTATTCTTTATGCATATTTTTAACACACTAGGCAAGATGTGTATTTTTGGTCTAAATGGTTTGAACAGAGACGTGTCATACTGAAACATATGTATATATGTGCACATTTAGGACATGTTCTATGCTGCTGTGCGGTTTTGCCACAGGATTGCTTACACGAGACAGCAGTACAGATCACAAAACATTTTTGACGGGCAATCTTTGAATGTCGGAGTAAAGCTCCCTTTTGGCTCAAATAACTATTACCAGCGCATTATATAGCGAGCATTTGTAATGCATTAGGTTTCGCATTTTGTGAGAGTTGTAAATGATATTGTTTTTTTACCCATGTGTTGTGGTTTAAAATGGAGCGGATGTATGTGATGTGGAGTGGAATGAGTTGGATTGACATTGTTAGTTGTGGAATTGTGTGGTGTGGTTTGGATTTGTGTAGTGGAATTATGTGGCATGGTGTGCGTGGAATTATGTGGATAGTAATTGTGTGGTATTGTGTGAATTGGAATGATGTGGAGTGGGATTGTGTAGTAGTAGTATTTAGGGGCAGATTTATGTTAACTGGCGCATCCCGAGGGATACGCCAGTTAACATGCGCCACAGTGCGCCACAGCTACGCCACCCATGGTGCGCCGCATTTATGATGCGGCGCACGATGGGGCAAAAACGGCACAGATGCGTGACGCATCTGTGCCGGAAATGTGGCGCATTGCTGGAGTTGCGTCGCAAGCGCGACGCAGCTCCAGCAATGCTCCGGGGGGCCTATTCTTTCAATGCTGCCTCAAGCCTTACGCCTGCTTCAAGCAGGCGCAGGGTTTTGACGCAGCATTGCCCTGAAAGTGACTGAGTGAAATCTCATAGATTTCACTCAGCCACTTTCAGGAGGCGTTCCTGCGCAGGAACGCCCCCCCCTGCGCAGGAACGCCTCCTCATGGCGCAGTGCTGTACAACGTGACGCATCTCCTAGATGCGTCACATTGTAAATAGGGCGCAGGGATGCGCCACGTTTCCGTGCCGTTGCGTCACGCAACGGCGGCGTAAACGTGGCGCAAGCCCTTCATAAATCTGCCCCTTAGTGTTTTTGAGCGGTATGTAGTGGCTAAAGCTGCAGGCGGGGGTGTTTGAAGGGGAAGGCATTTATGTTTTGCTTATGCTGGTAAAACCCAAGGCATCTTACTATGTAGATGGCATGAATGAATAGGCTGGAGAATATATGGTAATGTTAAGCTCAGTGATATGGTTTCACAGAATGAGATGGGATTTAAAAAATGAGGTGAGGGCAAGTTGAAGGAATGCAATACTAGAGATTAAAACTGACAGGTATGCAACCTAGATTAGGTAATACTCAAAGAGAGAAGGCATGCAGTAGGTGGAGGGGAAGGACATGGTCAGTTTAAGGAAAGAAGGAGAGGGAATAATTGAAAGCTTATTGTTGTACTCAATATGCCCTCTCTCTGCCTTCATGCTGATACCACTTCTGCTACGCTTTTTCATCCTATAGCATTTGTCCAATGCTGATTCCCAATCCTCTACCCCATTAAGCAGCGCAGGTATGATCAGGAAGAAAGAATACATCCATGCAAATGTATCCATTGGCGGTTTTCAACCTACCACCACCTTGTTGCATGATCCTCTACAACAAGGACCCCGGAACGGGCTACGCCCACTGTATCTGTTGTGGCACGAGCAGCCAGAAAGCTCAGAGGGTGGTCTTGTGCATGTCACAGTAGTCCCAGTGGAAGTGCAGAGGTAAGACCTTAAAGACCAGTGACTCAGCTTTATTTGTGAGTGAAGCCTGGTTCATAGGCATCGGTGCCTTGCAGACCTGCAGGGGTGGCATGGTACATTTTTAGGGCTTTATCTTGCAACCTACACATCCCTACACGCAGTTCTGTTCGCTGTAGCCTATATTGCAAATGCCAGAGTGAATAATATGTTGGCCTCCCTTCCCTCTCTATTACGAGGTGCACCCGTTTAGTAATGTGCATGAAGGTGTCCCTGGTGTTGGCTGTTAAATTCTGCTCATTGTATCTGTTTTCTAGTTTTGTTTAATCATACCGCGTATTATACAAACCAAAAACACACACACCTTTTGTGACTTGTACTTGTTCAGGCCACCTATTTACCTTCTTTTAAACCATCGCGTGACTTCATCAGATATGTCTGTAAAATTGCCACATTCACCTCATTGTCTTAAATTTTGTGCGGTTTTCTCTAAATGTTTATAGCCACTGCCCAGAAAAGGCCTCTATGTTATGCGATCACCCTGACAACAAATGAAGAGAAATCTTGTCTGTATATGCAAGTGTATGTATGTTTGTGCATGCATACACAGATGTAGCCCACACCGCTTTAGTTTGTAGTGATGGCATTGTGTGACTGCACCAGATGCGCAACCCCTGAGTGCGGGCTGAGTGCACTATGGTTACCTCACCTGCCTACATAAAATTTCAATGGAATTTTGAATACTTTCATGAATGTGCTTTAAACATGTTTTAATGTAGAAATATTTACATTAGCCTTGAAGACGTGCAAGTTTGTGTGTGTGCGCATGTCTATCTGTGTGATGGTTGCACATTTGTGGTTTGTGTGCATGTGTTGCACCTGAATATTTTTTTGTTTTGCGGAAAGAGAAAACATTTGAATAGTGAGAAAATAAGGAAGTAAAGAGAAGGAGGAAACATGCAACGTTTAAAATTAGAATCAGGCAGAGGTTAAAGAGAGTGGAAGAGGGTTGGGGTGTGATAGAGGGGTTGAGGATGCAACAGGGAGGAAAACTATGTGGAAGGGCTGAAAGAGCCTGGCGTAAATCATATCAGACTGAAAGGAAAACTCAGTACCTTGCTAGCATTAAGAAGTATCATAGAGCGATCTGCAAGGCTCGTGCCGCCTACTTTTCTCTTGAATTTAGTACCAGCACTAACCCGACCAAACTAATATTCAAAGTGCTTAAGGATCTCACAACTAGCAGAGCCCCAGTTGCTGAGATCTGCTCTTCCTCCCACTGTGAGGATTTGGCTTCTTTTTTTATTGGTAAAGTGGAGGGTATCTACCATTCCTTTCACGGCTCCATAGGGTCTCCGGACAAACAGATACCTGCTTTGAAAACGACTTCATCTTTATCTCACCTCCCAGAGCTCTATATGGAGGTTTTTAACAAACTTGTAGTGAAAGTTAAATCAGGTTCTCCTAAGGATCATTTACGACCTGCTCAATTTAGAGAATCTGCCTCCTTCTGCCTCCCTCCTTTATGTGATCTCATCAATCTGTCCCTATCCTCAGGCTCCGTCCCTGGCACCGGGAAACAGGCCCAGGTGATTACCATCTTAAAAAAACCTGCCCTGGACCCACTAAAATTGGAGAATTATCGCCCTATCTCCCTCCTCCCGTGGGCAGCTAAACTGACCGAGGCCCATGGTAATACCATCTTATCTAATCATCTCAATTCTGCCAATATATTACACCCTTCGCAGAACGGGTTTCGGCCCGGTCACAGTACAGAGACTGTGTTACTCTCTATGACTGAACACCTACGTATGCTGGTTGATTCTGATCACACTGCGGCACTGGTTCTTCTTGATCTCAGTGCCGCGTTCAACACGGTCTCCCATGATATTCTATTACAGCGATTGGTTGAGGCGGGTGTCGACAACATGGCACTTGAATGGTTTCGATCCTTTCTATCTGGTCGTACCTTCAAGGTTGCCACTCCACCTTTTGAATCTAAACCTTCTGCGATTGCCCAGGGAGTTCCGCAGGGATCAGCTCTTAGCCCCACTTTGTTCAACCTTTATGTGCAGCCGCTGGCTGCTGTCGCCAAGCGTGGGAACCTGACTATGATATCCTACGCTGATGACACGCAGCTGGCGGTTGCAATAACGGGGGCTTCCGATCTTGAGGCAGCCAAGTTTCGTGAGAGGCTTATTTCTGTGGCTCGCTGGATGACTGACAATTACCTTCAATTGAACGCCAAGAAAACCGAGGTGCTCATTGTTGGAAAACAGAGTCATCTATGGGGTGACAATTGGTGGCCATCGGAGCTGGGTCCTACTCCCATCTCTGTTACTGAGGTTAAAAATCTAGGGGTCTGGTTCGACTCTAAACTCAGCTTTACCACCCATACCAAAAAAGTTGCTGCCATGTGTTTCGGGACCCTGTGTAAGCTTAGACCCATTTTTAAATTCTTTGATGCGCCCACTAGACAGCTTATTGTACAAGCTATGATTCTGTCTAAGTTAGACTACGCCAATTCTCTTCTACTGGGAGCTAATCAGGCTGAACTTTCTAGACTTCAATGCGTTCAGAACGCTGCCGCCAGGGCTCTGGTAGGCTTACCAAGATTCTGCTCAGCCAAAAAAATTATTCACAAGCTCCACTGGCTTCCTGTTGCTCAGAGAATTAAGTTCAAGTCTCTTTGTCTTTCGTTCAAAATCCTGAAACACTCTTCCCCTCAGATTTTGAAGCATCTCATCTCTTCATATGTCCCATCACGGTCTCTGAGGTCCTCTGGACTCCACCTGGCGATAGTACTGCGTTTCAAGAGGTCTAGGATCGGCGGCCGCTCTTTTAGAGTGCTTGCTGCCAAGTTATGGAATTCCCTTCCTGTTCATATCCGTGCGATTGACGGACTTTTGGCGTTTAGGAAGGCGGTTAAAACTTTCCTTTTTCCCTTAGACCCCTAGTGTTGCTGTGTTTGGGTTCCTGTTATTACTTTTGCCCGGTTTCTGTTCTGTCAGCGCCAGGACGCCCCTTTGCTGGTGCATCTGTGCGCTCTACAAATCCGGCTAACATAACATAACATAACATCACATAACATAACATAACATAACATAACATAACATAACATAACATAACATAACATAACATAACAAGGAGGTGCAAAGAAAAAGATGGTTAACGCTTAACTGCTTGCAGGGAAGTGTAGGTTGCAAGATAAAGCCCTAAAAATGCACCTTGCCACCTCTGCAGGAAAGAGGTGTGGCGCCGCTACAGGGAGGGCGACTGATGCTGGAATCTGGGGCCCAATGTTCGATCCCCGGCACCTGCGGCAGGTCTGCCCAGCACCATGTGACTCTGGGCAATAACTTGCCCAATCTTCCCGAAGGGCCCCAGCTCCGGGATGCCTCCAGGTAAATGTTCGCACTTTACAAACACTGGATTACATTTTTAATGAGAGCATAGGAAATCCTCTGGAGAAGGTGGAAAAACATATAATAAGAGATTTATGACAGTTTAGGCGGTGGAACAGCTGAGGGGTCTATGGGCACCAGTGTGTTATGTTCTTCTGTTAAGCGCTTAGAGACCGGCGGTGATAGGCGCTATCTAAATACTCCTTAACATAACATAACATAACATAACATAACATAACATAACATAACATAACATAACATAACATAATAAGAGCTTTACTGAGTGTCTATAGTACATAGATTAGGAGGGAGACAAGGGAATAAAGACAGGGAAAGAGGAGGAAGATGGGAGAAGAGAACTTGGACTTTATACCCAGGAGACCTGGAGGAGAGGTTGAGACAGACAGGGAGGAAATTTAAGCAGGGACAAGACAGACTAGAAAGGAGGAAGGAGATGTGGAGGAAAAAAATGAGAAGGGGGCACAAAGGAGTAAAGAGAATGGGAAGTGAAGGTTAGGGGAGAGATGACATGAGGAAAGGATGAAAGAGGGAAACACAGGCAGAAGTTGGGGGTGAAGTTTAGGAAGTCTGGGTAGAGCAGTGCTGAATTTGAGCTGATGGTTGCCGATGACATCCGCCACATTCATTTTAATTAACCCTACATTTAGCAAGATAACAGAGGAACAAGTATGGGTAATAATTACATTACTTCAAGATATTGACCACCCAAATGGGCAATGACATTGATCTATACCTTCCAATACCATGAAATACAATTTCAAGATTCGAAACTTAATTTCGTAACCAAAACTTCAACTTCAACTGCACATATGAAATGATGATTCTAACCTTGAATTTGTAATTCATGGTATTATAAAGTATAGATCACTTTGGAAGGCAAAATATTTTCATAATGTAATTATTGTTCAAATGTAACAACCAGCAAAATATCATCATTGCTTTTTTAACCTCATTTGAGGCCATTATTTGTTCGGCAGTTTAATGGTTGTCATATGCTACTTTAAGATGGCCTACGCTGCTACTTTCACACATTGTCCTTTAAGTGTTTCTGTGCACCGATTTGGTATTTTTGCCCAATTGTCACTTCCACTTTCCACTAGTGACCAAGAAACTTCGGTGTCGAAAAGTGTTGAGGGTGCTGCTCAGTTGAATGAATTCTGCAAATAACCTGTTGGAAGTAAGTGTGACCGTGTCCAGAATCCTTACATAAGAATAGATATTTTAAAAAATGAAGTGTGGGTGGCTGAGCCCCCCCCACATAGCACCGGGACTACCTCCTCCCTTGGGCTAAAGAGAAGATGGGAGGGGGGCCATGCATCCACCTCTCCTGGAGGCCTTCTTTACCTGGGGACCGTCACTCCCAGGGCCAGCTCCAGCAATGTCCCTGGGTGCCCACCCGCAGGACATTGCAGTTTGCTATGGCATGGTGGTAGCACTGCTACCTCCAAGCCATAGCCAACACTACCTCACTTCAGGGAAGCAAGAGCAGAAAAGATGCTGTCTCCTGCAGGAGGCGGGGAGCCAGCAGGGACGGCAGGGGCCTCAGGCCTCACCCCCTGTCCCCAATGATGTGGGGCCCGGGGGCTGAAAATACAAATAAAATGAATGTCCAAGCCCTGGGGGATTGGGTTCCTGGGTCCGAAAATGACCTGGGAAAGGGGGGCCGCTTGGCCCCCTCCCTTAAAAGAAACACAAATTAAACAAAAATGGCTGGGCCTCAAAGGATGAGGTCCACAGGGCTGAAATTGACCTGGGGAGGGAGGACGGCTGCAGGGCCCCCTTCCCCTTTGAAAAAACCAAACAAAGGCCCATCCCCGGGGATGGTGTCCCCAGAGCATAAATCAGCCTTGAGAGTGGAGGCCACGCGGAACCCTCTCTTTGTATTTAATTAAAAATAAGAAAATAGGTCGAGTCCTAGGGGATGGGGTGGCCTGGGCTCAAAAGCACCAAGGGTAGAGGAGCAAATAGCCCCTTTACTATAATGAAAAAAATAGAAGAATCAGAAACTCACCTGAAACCCTGCCCCCTTTCACCACTACTCTGCAAACGCACCTCCAGGTTCACTCTTGGTTGGGAGATGACGTCCCCATTACTACTGAGGGTCCTTAGAGGACAACTAGCCCACCAGGTACCTCCAGTAAGCCCCACACAGTGAGATTGCTGAGAAGTGGTCTGAGGCCACACCCCTTTTAACAACACTCTGCAAACACGCCTCTTGGCACACTGCTGGTGGAGGGATCAAGTCCCCTTGTGTCTTGAGGACCTCAGGTCTAAAGTGGGCTTCATCCTCCAAGCAGCAGTAAGCCAGGAGGTTCGTTTGCAGTGGGGGCATGGCCTCAGTCCACCTCCCAGCTGTGTGAGGCTTACTGAAAGTGGGCCAGTTGGCCCCTAGGGACCCACAAGAGGCAAGGGGACTTCATTCCCCTACCAATAGCACACCAGGAGGCATGTTTGCAGAGTGGTGGAGAAAGGGGGTGTAGCCTGTGACCACCTCTCAGCAGTCCCACTGTATGGGGCATACTGGATGTAACAGGCAGGCTAGATGGCCGCTAAGGACCCCTAGCAGTGAAGGGGACTTCATCCCACAACCAAGAGCACACCAGGGAGCGTGTTTGCAGAGTGATGGACAAATGGGGCATGGCCTGCTATCAGAACTCAGCCATCCTGCTGTGTGGGACTTAGTGACGGTAATAGGTGGAGTAGGTGGCCCCCAAGGACGTCCTAATACCTCTAGTAAGACCCACACAGCAGAATTGCTGAGTTCTGAGAGCAGATCACAAATCCTTTCTCCACCACTTTGCAAATGCACCTCTTGCCATGCTCTTGGTTGGTGGGTAAAGTCCCCTTGGCTACAGAGGGATTTTGAGGGCCAAGCAGCCCTGCTGGTACCTCCAGTAAGTCCTACACAGTGGAATTCCTGAGAGTTGGTCAGAGGCCCAGCCCCCTTTCTCCACCTCTCTGCAAACATGACTGCTAGTTAAAAAAAACCTTAGAAATTCACTGAAAAAAACATAGGTTTCCAGGGCATTATAGTTATGAATTAGCATTTTAAAAAGCTTAAAAATTCACTGAAAAAATCAAGGGCTACAGGAACGTTATAGTTAGATATTTGCATTTTAAAACCCCTAGAAATTCACAGAAAATACCAAACGTTACGGAGATGCTATAGTTAGAAATTAGCATTTTAAAAACCTTAGAAATTAACTGAAAAAACACGGGTTAGAGGGATGTTATAGTTAGTCTGACATTTTACTCATACAAAACCAGAGAATTACACCTGTGTAGTTAGCAGAGCTAACTATAACTCGCACCCCTGCAATGCACTGCTTATGACCTCACATATTATATCACTCATGACATGATCAGTGACATCACTGATAACATCACTGATAAAGTCAGTGATGACATCATCCACAGCATCTCTGACACACCCACTTACACCACTGTACAATCTTTTAAACACCCACTGCTGCTCCCACACAACTATTCACGAACTCATTCACAGACAACCATGGATATAGTTAGACAACCAATCAATCATCCATATAGCCAGTGACGTACCCACTATCAGCCTCATGCACCCACTTAGATATTAACAGATACACACATTCATACAACCAGTCACTCACCCTTATATTCACTGAGACACCTAATCACTCATTTATACAGTCACGCACCCACTGAGTCATCCATACAGTCACTCATATACCCACCAATACACCTTGGTATGTACACTCATAAACTTTTTAAAAACACTCACAGTCACTGGATAATGTCATCATGTTAAATTTCAACTTTTATGTTGATCGCCTTCAAGGGCAGAGCTTAGTGTAGTGTTCATTGAAGCATCTTGGGACCTGTGGTCCCTCACAGTGCATCAATTATTCAAGGCAATGAACCTACTAAGGATGTCACTAATACTCACTCTGAGGGACCACAAGTCCCAAGGTGCTTCAACAAACACTGCACTAAGCTCCGCCCTTGAAGGCGATCGACGTAAAAGTTGAAATTTAACATAGTGAGCCGTCAATGCTTGATGTTTCCCCAGGAAGAAGAGGCGTGAAATGCCTCGAAACGTGTCAGCTTTTTAATAACAAGACTGTCATTGCAAAGAAGAAAAAGACTGCAACGAGGTAATACAAGACCGTGAGGTCTGAAATGTGGTAGAGTGCCCCTTCAATGCTTCAGGGCGTTTGTATTGATGAAGAAATCCTACACGGCAGCCTGGCCGTGGAAGTGAGCACCACTCATTAATACGAAGGCTGAGTAGCGGGATGAGCCAGCTCCGCGCAGCACCACACTTCATTTGCAAATTATGTTTGTTCTTCGTTGCAGATCCTACAAAGGAATGAGAACATTGCATCAATAATTCAAGGCATTGAACCTACTAAGGATGTCACTAATACTCACTGTGAGGGACCACAAGTCCCAAGATGCTTCAATGAACACTGCACTAAGCTCCGCCGTTGAAGGCGATTGACATAAAAGTTGAAATTTAATATGGTGAGCCGTCAATGCTTGATGTTTGCCCAGGAAGAAGAGGCGTGAAATGCCTTGAAATGGAATGCCTAATCTGGTGTTGTAACTGCTGCCAAGCTACCGATCGTCATTAAAGATACTGAACTTATCTGCTTCCTGTGGCTTCTCTTGTTGGTGCTACCTGAACTGTGGAATTATACGGCTTTGCACAGCCGGAAAGAGAAGCCCACTGCTACTCTCCGGGTCCGGCTTGGCTCTTGAATAGAGCTTGACTCAGCGGGAGGAAGGCATGCAAGGTTGGAGTACAGGGCTGTAGCCCGCACGAAGTTTGTTCGATAGCTACAAAGCGGGGCAGCGACAGCGCTCATTTATGCACCAACCCACATGGGTATTATTTTGCAGTAAAATGAAGGACTGAATACGCACCCACTGGGGCAGTACGAGACTACATTAACCATGAGGCTGTGGTTACAGCCACGTCCACCCAGGGCATGTGATTGGAACTTTAAATTCTGTGTGAGCAGCGCAATCTTTCTATCCTCCTCTTAAGCCACTGAAGAAAGGAAACAATCCTGAAACGCATCTGGCTGGTTACATTGGGATGCCTAATCTGGTGTTGTAAGTGCTGGCAAGCTACCAATCGTCATTAAGGATACTGAATTTATCTGCTTCCTGTGGCTTCTCTTGTTGGTGCCTCAAGTGCCCCTGTGGATTGTGGTATATAGGTAGTACTATACATTGTGTAAAAATCTGAATTCTAGAATACATGCGTGCCAGAACAAAGAAGGGTTTTAATTATCCAGTGGCATGACATTTTGCTATTAAACACAAGAGCAACAGAGACCTTTACAATTTTTTAGTATTGACTGTGTACCAGTACAGAATAGAGGCGGGGACAGGTTATTGAAGTTGAGGAGGTTAGAGTCACGGTATATCATTGACCTCTGAACAAAAAGCCCCAATGGATTAAACATTGGGGAAGAATTGACTGTACATCTAGGGATCTAGATTAAGTACAGGCTGGAATACATATGGTTCAGGAGTTGGGAAGGACAAGAAGTCAGTTGAATTAAAATAGTGTTTTAATGAGATGAGTTTTCTTGTACTATAAATGTCCATGATGATTGGGAAGCCGATAGACGGCTAGATCGAACATATAAGGGACCATGGCAACCGGACTAGTAGGTTGCCATTTGCCGATCCACGGCAAGATTAAAAGACACGGTAATGTTATACATATGATAACGATAAATTGTCATAATGTGAAATGCTTCCATTGTATACATACAGAAACAAGCATGTGGCAATTGTGTGAATACACACCACCTGAAATGAGCGGTATTGGCTATATGATGCCCGATATGCATAAATATTTAGCGTATGGTGCCATCCATAAAGAAAATGTTAAACATGTCATTCAGATGAAAGAAAGTTTAACATATGTATTTTGCGGATGTGTATAATCATACAAAATGCCCATACGTTTGTATTTGAATATGTATGAACCGTGATGTTTACATACTGAAAGATGGCACTCGGAATTTGTGCGCGATTGTCCCTCATTAGTTTCAATGTCTATCTTGATGATGTAAAAACATGGTGTCTCCCAGTGCTCTCGGTGAAATACTGACGAAGGAGCACTTCCGAAACGCGTCTGCCGCATTGAATTAAAACTGCTGCTGTGAAAAGATAACCCAGTGAGTGCTGATTTCCTTTCCAAGTTGGAGGGAGTTTTTGGAGCGTATTTTGTGTGCGGAGCACCGCTGCACTGCGGCACCCGCCTTCACAGTGACCTACCTACCGGCGTATCGGAGCGAGATATATATATATGACCATGTCATAAATAATGTAATAGGCGACGTCATCAGCAGTGCATTGCAGGGGCACAAGTTATAGTTAGCTTAACTAACTATAATGGGCGAATTTCTCTAGTTTTGTACGAGCGAAATGTCCAACTAACTATAACGTCCCTGAAGCCTGTGTTTTTTTCAGTGAATTTCTAATGTTTTTTAAATGCTAATTTCTAACTATATCGTCCCTGAAACCTATGTGTTTTTCAGTGAATTTCAAAGGTTTCTTAAATGTTAATTTCTTACTATAACGTCCCTGAAACCTATGTTTTTTTCAGTGAATTTCAAAGGTTTTTTAAATGCTCATTTCTAACTATGGTTACAAAGGTAGGACATGTGAAGCAAGAGGAAGAAAAGAGCAGAAAGAAGCTAGACAAATGTAGAAAGAGGCAACAGAAGTCCAGAAAGATGAAGAAAAGTGCCGGAAGATGCAAGAGATGTACAAAAAGGACTAACAGAGGAGGAGAATGTCCTCCTGTGCCCCCAACTTTTTGCTGACGGCTACTGGTGGTAACTGACTCTGACTAACCAGGCCTAGAGCCAGTGCTATGCTAGAAGACACTTAGAATACAATGAAAAGACCTACATACACTAAGGAACACTATGAGTTGCGATACAAATGTGATTAGCAGGCCCTCCTCTGTATTTGCCATGAGTTAGTGCCTGGGTTGTTGCATGATTACATGGGTAGTGACTGGATGATTATAGTTCTGCAGGAGAGTGCATGGTGAATTTATAATTGCTTGGCTTTTGGCAGAGTGATTGGATAAGTACTTGGTGGTATATGGTTGATTGGAGTTGTGCATAAGCTGTGGCAGAGAGATGGCTGGACTTCATTGGTAGTGCTCAGGTAATTGTAGCAGTGCATGAGTTAGTGCCTGGGTCATTATATGAGTGCATGGATAGTGACTGGATGATCAGAGTAATGCAAGGAGACAGCATGGTAAATTTATAAGTGCTTGGATTTTTGGCAGAGGGATTGGATAAGTGCTTGGTGGTGACTGGGTGATTGGAGGAGTGCATAAGCAGCAACAGGGAGATGGCTGGACTTCATAGGTACATACACTAGGGAACACTATGAGTTGGGATACCCCTGTGATTAGCATGACCTCCTCTGTATTTGCCACAAGTTAGTGCCTGGGTTGTTGCATCATTACAGGGTAGTGACTGGATGATTTGTGTACTGCAATGAGAGTGCATGGTGAATTTATAATTGCTTGGCTTTTGGCAGAGTGATTGGATAAGTACTTGGTGGTGACTGGGTGATTGTAGATTTGCATAAGCCGTGGCAGGGAGATGGCTGGACTTCATTGGTAGTGCTCAGGTGATTGTAGCAGTGCATGAGTTAGTGTCATGATCTGGACTACGAGGAGTGCTACCTCTTCTGGCGAGTAATAGCGATTAGAACCACAACTACCAGAAGGTTTAGCACAAGGGAGGAGCCCAAGTCTATTTAGGGGCCCGCCTCCCGGAGAACGTTGTACGTGATTTTGTTTGATTCTTCTGAGTTCGAACCCTGGATTGTTGGCCTAAGTTGTGTTCAGACTTGGGCGTACTTTGATCGAGTTGTTGGGGCGTGCGGCGGCTGCTGCGTGTCCTGGAGTTTTTCTGCATCTCCAGAAGAGCCGGTAGGAACGTTCCCGGCGTGTTGAAGCTCCACCTGTTGGTTCCCTCGGCCGAGAGAACCCGAGTGGGGAATTATTTGCTCTTTCTTCTGAGCGTTCAGCGGCTGCTGAACGCGATACCGACACCGGCTAGTGTTGGAGTCTCAGCGAGGGAGAGACGGATTGGACTCGCTGCATATACCGATCCGTGAGTTGTTGTATCCCTGAACGTACAGCTAGCGCGTTCGTGGAGAAAACGCTACAGGAACTTGTTTGTTAAATTAACGGTTGCTTCTGATGAGATTGGAACTGTGGGCAACCCAAAACCTGGATTGTGGAATAGTGCACACTGTACTATGGATTTGCAAATTTACTTTTTGAGAAACTGTTATAGACTCAATTGATCGTTTTTTGGAGCACTCTTTTTCTTTGCACTTGGATTCACATAAGGTACATTTTTGGAATTAGTTTGGTGATCCCAGGAAGGCTGGAAGGTGTGTGAGTAACTGCATGGGACGAGTGTCTGAGAAGGGTGAAGCAGTGAAATCGATGCTTACTGTGTTTATTGCTTTCCAGAGTGGTGTATATTACTTGGAAGACGGCTTCCACACTACCTGCCGGGAAGGAAAAGAAAGCTTAGCTAGTCCCCATGGTAGGTGGTGTTCTAGTGAGAAAATACTGGAAGTAGTTAGTTTTGAATCTGTACTAATGCCTGTTTGTTCTTCTCGATTTCTTCTCTCCTTACAGCCTCCTGTCCCGTTCCTGTCCTATCCTGGCCTTTTTTCCCTCACCTGATTTCCTTATTCTCTGTTTAGTTAAAATTCAGAGGATAGGGCAGTCTGGAGGTGGACCCCTATATAGCATCGCCCTGATCCTGAGGATACACGGTTGTGACAGTTAGTGCCTGGGTTGTTGCATGTGTACACGGGTAGTCACTGGATGATTAGTGTACTGCAAGGAGAGTGCATGGTGAATTTATAAGTGCTTGGTTTTTGGTGGAGTGATTGAGTACATGATGCTGGATGGGTCATTGGAGGAATACATGGGTAATGCCAGAGGGATTACTGGAGTACATGGGTACTACCTGGGTAATTGGAGGAGTGGGTAAGTAGTGTGTAGGTGGTTAGAGGTGTGCATGTGTGGTGCATAGGGGATTGTAGCAGTGCTTGTGTTAGTGCCTGGGCCATTGCATAAGTACATGGGTACTGACTGGATGATTAGAGTACTGCAAGGAGAGGGCATGGTGAATTTATAAATGCTTGGATTTTGGCAGAGTGATTGGATAAGTACATGGTGGTGAATGGGTGAATGGAGGAGCACATAGGCAGTGGCAAGGAAATAGCTGGACTGCATGGGTAGTGCTCAGGGGATTGTAGCAGTGCATGTGTTAGTGCCTGGGTCCTTCTATGACTACATGGGTACTGACTGGAAGATTAGAGTACTGCAAGGAGAGTGAATGGTGAATTTATAAGTGCTTGGGTTTTGCTGGAGTGATTGGATAAGTACTTGGTGCTCGCTGGGTGATTGAAGGAGTGCATGAGTACTGACAGCGTGATGGCTGGACTGCATGGGTAGTGCTCAGGGGATTGTAGCAGTGCATGTGTTAGTGTCTGAGTCATTGCATGAGTATAGGTGTACTGATTGGATGATTAGAGTACTGCAAGGAAAAGCATTGTGGAATTTATAAGTGCTTGGGTTTTGGCGGAGTGATTGGATAAGTACATTGTGCTCGCTGGGTGATTGGAGGAGTGCATGGATAGTGACAGGGTGATGGCTGGATTGCATGGGTAGTGCTCAGGGTATTGCAGAAGTGCATGAGTTAGTGCATGGGTCATTGCATGAGTGCATAGTTAGTGACTGGATGATTAGAGTGCTACAAGGAGAGTGCATGGTGAATTTATAAGTGCTTGGGTTTTGGCGGAGTGATTGCATAAGTACACACATGTCACATCAGGCCTGCGCCTTCCTTCACCACTGTGCAAATGCACCCCCTGGTGGGTTTTAAGTAGGGGGATTAATTCCACTTGAATCCTGAGGCTTACCTGGTGTACCTGGTGGGCTAGTTGGCACCCAGGGACCCTCAGGATTCAAGGGGACTTATTCCCCCACCTTAAAATGCGCCACAGAGTGCGTTTGCACACTTGCACATCAGGCCACAATCCTTCCCTGCACCACTGTGCAAATGTACCCCCTGGTGCATCCCTGGGGTGTGTGGGAGTCTTATTCCCTCCCCGCCCATTTGTCTTTAATTAAATAAAGAACCCCTAAATAAAGAACCCCGGGGCGGTGGTGGTTCCTGGGGCTGCGTGGGGGGGGGGGCAGCAACAAATTTTTCAGGTTTTGTAGGGGGTTTTGGACGAATTCGCGATCCCAGTGCGAATTCAGCTGATTTTTTTAAAGTTTTTTTTTGGCCCTGGGGGTCATTGTGGGACCCCCTGAGCAGGCCTAGGGGTTAGGATGTTTCTACCCTGTTCCTTTTTTTTGTTTTGTAACCTTTATTTTACTGTTTTCTTGTGACCCGTTAGAACCTATTCACAAGATGGCTGCCTTAGAATGTAGCTCATGGTTGGGAAGGTTTGCAAACCCACCACAGCCATAGATATCAAAACCTTTTATTTTTCTAATTTCTCAGGAACTACTGAGCAAATTTACCTAATTTAACAAAAAGCGCTCTTTCTGAACCAAGGGCTACCTTTTTTCCAAATTTGGTCTCATTCCGTTCAGCAGTTCGGGCTGTACCATTGTCTAAAGTTTCCTGTGGAAAATTACATGGGAAAAACGTATTTAGGGACCACCCTTTTTTCTTGGCCCCCGCTTGATGAATCACCCCGAAACTTTTAAGACAAGAGTGGACCAGAGCGCCCCACTAGTTTTGAAAGTTTCGTGAAGATTCGTTAACTGGTGCCAAAGTTATTGGGAAAACAAAAAATGCTTTTCCTATTGAAACAAACTCCTAACTATAACTACCTACTGGTGACCGCCAGTATATATATATATATATATATATATATATATATATATATATATATATATATATATATATATATATATATATATATATATATATATATATATATATATATATATATATATATATATATATATATAAATAGATATAGATATATATCCTGATTTCACAGTGCATTGCGGGCGCGCGAGTTATAGTTAGCTGAAGTAACTATAACGGGGGAATTTCATTGGTTTATATGAGTGAAATGTCCAGCTAATTATAACATGTGTCAAACCTATGGTTTTTTCAGTGAATTTCATAGGTTTTTTAAATTCTACTTCCTAACTATAACGTGTGTAAAACCTATGGTTTTTTCAGTGAATTTCATAGGTTTTTCAAATGCTACTTCCTAACTATAACGTGTGTAAAACCTATGGTTTTTTCAGTGAATTTCATAGGTTTTTTGAATGCTAGTTCCTAACTATAAAGGATATACCTGAAATAAATATCGCCATACCAATCTTACGTGCGCGACCGAGTGCGCGCACTCACCTATATATTTCCTGAAAGCTTTGCAATTTGAGCCTAATGAATTTCTTCATAGACCAATGAAAGAACTTATAGTACGTTAAAGACACTGAACCTAGGCTTCTTTTTTTTCATATAAACCTTTTAATTAAATGGAGCCGAATATCTTTTTAAACTTTCGTGCATGACTGGATGTACACACCTTAATATTTTTTTAAAAAATATGAAAGGTTTTATAGTTTAACAATTGTATACTTAAATCGAGCTCTAAAGATATGTAAAATCCGTATGTGTTTGAATTCACTCCTTTTCACGTTTTCAAACTTCGCTGAAGAAGATCGCTACTTCCAAATCACATACGTGACTAGATACTTTCACCGCATACACGTCCTGAGAAGCGCATGTGAAGTCATGTGACTTGAAAAGAACACTTCCAATTGGTTATTAGTAGTTTCTATTCTGGAATTTACACGCAGCACTCCACCCACTTCCCTCACTATCTTTTCTACTCTCAAGAGAGAACAACGTCCAACATTTTTCCGAAGACTTTGCTGAAATGGCTGCCACTCCGCATTCATCTTCCGAATCTGAAGAAAATGAGCGACTACCTTTAAGAAGAAAAACGGAATCTTTCATTTGGCAATTTTTCACTTATCCTAAAGATCAAAAGAAAGCGAATGCGCCAAAAGTAACCTGCACGATATGCAAATCGGAGCAAATCGGAGCTCTCAACCGTAACATTGCGCTTCCTTGACACGTTCTATTGACTAAGCAGAACCATGACGGAACCACTCTATCATGAACACACCTCAACCATGGCTCAGAAAGGAGTAGCTCTATCATGACCATACAAGTACCACTCAGCCCCCCAGCCCCCTAATCCTGAGGCAGAATTAGCACTGCAACACAGGATTTAAAGTCCTGCAAAGAACACCATGTAACATTTAATATCATTTTCCACCAATGTTTTCATATATCAGTATTGCTAAACTCACTCAGTGAAATCTCGCTCATTTTATTAAATCACTTTTAAAGCATGTCTTATAACAATGCACCCAATCCTATGTGGAAGTGTTTAATATAAAACATGACATTCCTTTAACGAGGATAGACAAAGAAAAAACACAATGATGTAAAATTTTCTTTATTTTATATACTTACCTAAAAAAAAGAAAAAAAAGTAAATTTCTTTTTAAAACGTAGTACCTGTGGAAGAAAATTAAAAATAAGATTATAAAGTACATTTTATTAAAGAAAAAATAATAGGAGACAATAAGAGAGATGCAGAGAAAACTCTCAGATATTATTAGTTGAACTTACCTTATAAATATAATATCTGTGGAGGAGAGTAAAAAAAAATCTGTTATAATACATATTTCTGAATGCAATGTATCAAAATAAGTCAAACAACATATTAAATGGTTTATTTTTGCTGTCCTCAGAATACATTGATTTTCACTGTCAAGAGTGATTTCAATATGAATCATCATATAACAGCGTGGAAAAAAAACACAATCAAAATGATTGTGTTTAAAAAACCCACACAAAATCTGCATAAATATTATAAATACCTGAAAAAAACATGTCTTAAATTTTTTCTTCAAATTTGCAATTTCTTGAGTAAGCACACTACATCTTCCACAGTTACAAACTAATTAAAATATACCACTTATATTTCAAGATATGTCAACAAAGCCTCGTGCAGGTATCTCCTATAAAAAATCTATTTGAAAGATACAGTTTCTTCTCTCATACCTTTCCGCGTGGCCAAATTGTATAAGCTAACTCATTATCTTTTAAATACCTCTCCCAAAAACTTGCGTCCATATAAGTTTTAAAATAATTTTCAAAAGTACTCATTTTCTTCTCTCATATTTTTCCACGTGGCCAAATACTATGAGTTAAGTAGTTTTTTTCTGAAATTATTTAATCTTAGTCTTATCTATTGTTTTCTGAACGTTTACAATTAAAATTTGTAACATGTTTTATACCATCAAACATTAAGTAAATTTGTACCTGATGTTATCACTATGCCAAACACAAATTTCATTTATAGATTTGTACACCCTCATTTACATGATATTTGTAAACTAGTAAGTTTCAGATCTTTACAGTATACATCTTCCTACAGCAAGTCATTCTACTGAAATTTGGGTTCCAAAAATAACAGATAAGAGTTAGTTAAGGCAAAAGGCAAACGTTTTTTAAAAGTCAATTGGCTATCATTGCAAAGCGTCCAGCCACTAGCACACTTCAAATAAGCTGTATAATGTCCTGATGATGTAGAAGGCCCTTCATGAAAAATAACGGCTACAGTTACAAATGTTCTTCTCGAAATAGAAACTTGAGAAGCCACAAAATTTTTAATTAAAGTTGACAATTTACTCCCATCAGCTCTGCATCGTTGAAACATTAAAATTACATATTGTCCGTATCTATGGATAAATAAAGTTGATAACATTTCAGACTTGCATTGAGAACAGACCATGTTCTGATGCGCATCTTTAACTAGTTTATTAAAAGGCACTTCTTTGCAGTCTGGTAATGTCAAATATAAAAATCTTTTACTGTGTATCTTAGTACTACTTAAAAATGAGCAATTATCACACTTATGTTCCCATTTAAAAGAAAGGCCAAAAAGACTATCAATATCTACACCTTCATCTTCCAAAACTGTAAACATATACATGATAAATTCCTGACAATCTTGCTGAATATTCTGAGAAAATTGATTTATTCCTGCACATATGTCTAAAACATTCCTTAGTTCTGAAACACTTGCTACTTCACTATCACCACTACTACATATTTCAAATATAGAATTTAAAGAATAGCAAAATGTTTGCTCCTGATTTTCTATAATCTGTTCCTTAACATTTTTCAGAAAGAAAACAACATTAACTACTACATTTGCATAGCAGTTGACACCAGACCTATTTTCAAACTTAAATCCAACAATCTCTTCAATACTAACAGTTTTGCTACGGCTCCCAACAACAGCTACATCTTTTTTTCGTCGTTTCTCGACTACTTCAGCACATTTGTCCCCATTTTTCCTTTTCTGACCAACTATACGCCTTTCAATTAAAGGATATTGAGGTAAACTTGGAGCATATTCTCTTCTTAACCTATTATACTCCTTCACACAATTTAAATCTGCACTAATCTTTGTCTCATCATAATCAATTAGATAAAGTCCACATAAAGTTCTAATTCGCGATAAAGCAACATACGCCATACCCTCTTTGAATACAGTGCTTCCAATATTTACCAAAGCACAATCTACACTTAAACCTTGAGATTTATGTATAGTCACTGCGTATGCCAAACAAATTGAAAATTGCTTACGATGGACATATAAGTCTTTCACAAGCAAAAAATGAGTCGAACATCGACTAATTTGTTGAACTTCCTCAATTCCATCAAATTTTATTCTCAAAAATTCAATCTCATCTCTATTTGTATAATTGACAAAACCAACAACATTACCCATTGCTCCATTTACCAATCCTCTTTCTACATGTAAATTTCTCCTTAAAATTATCCGACAATTTAAACATACATACAGATTTTTCTCTAAACCAGCAGTTTTAGATATAGTTTTTTGAAGAGAATCCAATTTTAACTTCAACTTTTCAGACAAAACAATAGTACTACCTTCATGCTCTATTCTATCTTTAGCTTCCAGTTTCTTAATTTCTTGATTTTCTAAATTCAACATTTTCTCATTAAAAACTGAACATTCTTTCAGAGTTGGCATCAAGCATATCACTGACTTATCTGCTACCTCTTTACTATATATTTTCTCAGGTACATTATCTTCATTTGGAAACAGCTTGGACAGTAATCGGGTTCGTAGAGTGTGTTTTGCATCTTCAGTTAGTTTTCCAATCCTAATATCTTGAAGAATACTTCCATATTTAGTATCCTTTGCCTGTCGCATATTTTGAATCAGTTCAGTATATTTGAAATATGACCATATATTTACATTTCCAATACTGCCCAGGCACTTTCTGGTCTCCTCATGTGTAAGAGTTTCAAATACAGGTTGTCCTTTCACAGGAGTTAGCTGCAGTAGATCTCCAAAAACTATGACATGTTTACCTCCAAATAACACATCATACTCTGTCTTAAGTGTATGTTGCATTCTTAAATGCACAAAAGCAAGCATTAAATTGGATACCATGCTTACTTCATCAATAATAAGAAGTTTCATTTTTTTAAGGACTCTAGAAACTTCAAAACAAGCTTCTCCAGATAGCTTCTGATATTGTAATTTATTTTCATGTTCAACTGGCAGCATCAGTAAACGATGTAAAGTAACACCTTTAATATTATGTGCTGCCAATCCAGTTGGAGCAGTAACAACACACGACAGTGTTGACTGAGTTGTTTGCTGTAAATATGTAGTAGTTCCTTTAATTAGGAAACTTTTACCAGTCCCAGCTTCTCCACTTACATATAATCAAATAGGTTCAAATGACATACATGAGCAATCTTTTCTCTCATGACGAAAGCCATGCTCAATGTGCTCTGTCACTTCATCATATATCTGTCTTTGCTCAACATTAAACTGCTTCTTTAATTCTTCTAAGTCGATTACTTCCTCTTGACCTTGCTGCATTGCTCTTTCCACCTCATCCATGGCGGTGGCTGCTTCATTTTGGATAATTGGTGGTCCCAGTGGATCTTGACTTAATGAAGCCGAACTTTGACTACCTTGTGAACTATCTCTAGCAATCTCTGCTGCAATTGTCGCTTCTTGCTCTATTTCATCATTCAACAATTGGAGATAATTACTTAAAACAGGACATTCAATATTACTTTTAGATGCGTTGAAAGAATCTACATAACTATCAAAGTCTCCAAGTAGTTCCTCTTCTCTACGCCATGGTTTAAAAAGTTGCAAAAGAGCAAAATAGTAAAATTCTCTTTTGTCAGGTGTTTCGCAACTCAGTTTCCGATGATTTATCAAGTGTCCTTTTCTTTGTTTTACCAGACATCCTTCATGTCCAATTACAGCATGTACACCTTTATCAATGTTTTCCGTAACATTCCTTTTAAAAGTATAATTTTGAAGTATTTCATACAGACAAATGTTTTCAAGCAGAGTACTTCTATTTGGATAGTATGTATCCAACATATTTGTTTTCAAAATGTCTGTTCTGTTTGGTTCTTTCTGGGCTAAATATTCAATTTCTTGCACAGGTTTCAGAACACGGCTTCGTGTTTCTGCTAGGCCCAAACTCACCCAGAGAATAGTCCTTGATTTAGCATAAAGACTTGCTGATGATAATCTGTCACAACATTCATATGCTCCAATTTCTCGATGAGACAGCATCCTCAAACTGTACGTATACAATTTCTTGCTTAGGCTCTTTTCATGAGAAATGTCTTCCCACATCTCCTTCAGTTCCGTCTTTTCAGATTTTGTGATGTAAGACGTTACATATCGAGCCACAGCAATAGAGTTGTCTGCAACATATTGTATGTCCATGTTAGCATTCCACATGGACAAAATGACTAAGTTATAGTCATTTATATATTTGGATTCGTCACCTCTTCTTAAATTGTACGTATTTTTAGGTGACCTCCTTCTGATATTATGTCGCAAACATGACATCAAATTGTTGACTCTTCCTTTTGAAAGTACCGGTCGTGCAAATCCAAAGCGACATTTGGTGTAGAATTTGCTCTTTGATTTGAATTTTCGCCGACAATATTTTCCACAACAATGACTTTGAAAACGTAACACTTTTCCTCTTAAGTCCTTATCAGTTGTACTATTAGGTATGTCACAAGTGGCATACTGTTCAATAAAAGACAGTACAGTCTCATCCGAGGCTGTTCCAAATATAGGAGCATCCTTGATCCATAGCAGCATATGAATATGAGGAGCACCTCTTGCTTGATATTCTTTTCTCCAAAAGAAATCCAGTACTTCACCAAGAGGCGGATTTTTCTTGTTTGTAATGAAAGACATCATAGCTTCAAATCTATGATTAAAATATCTGCAAACATTAACTGGATCTAATGAACACAGTTCTCCAGGTGTCTTGTAGTTTATGTTTTCTATGTTTGCATTCGCCTCCCGAAGAAATTCAAGTAAATCTTCCCAAGCATACTCTGCACAGATTAGAGTTAAAAACCATGTTGGTGCTCCTAAGTTTCTAAGCATGCACTTCAAATCTCCATGACGACGGTACCAATACTCATTAGTACCCTGCTGACAAGCCATTAAATTAATTCGATGTGAATCCAAAACACTATCTTTCTGTTGCACTTTATCCATAAATTCCTTTGCTGAAATATTTTGCAGATGTACACCACTTTTTAAGATATGATTTACTGCATAAGACAGATCAGATAAGTCACTCTCAAACAGAAGATGAAACAAATATGGAATGCATTAGCGAAACCTTGGATCTTCTGCATATAATCTTGTTGTCCGGTACTCAGATGCAGGAATCTGCATAGGTCGATCATCATATCGTGTACCTTCACCTGTAGGAATTAACTGTGGAAAACAACGACCTTCCAAACCTTCTTCCCACACACTAATAGGATTTCCTTTCGCCTTTTTCATCTGAAATAATTCAATAGCATTCCCTATTGCTTATTTGGAATGTAGTGGATGAACACTGTAATGTTCATAAATTTCTTCAGATCTGGATACATCAACTTTTTCAATTTGTCCACTAGACAAATCACTATCCTCTTCTTCACTTACATCTTCTTGTTCTACGTATACATCTTTGTAATACTTATTATTTTGCACTAAATACAATGTTGCCTTTTTCACTTTCCTAACATCCACTAAATCTTGCCAGATTTTCTTACTCTTTGTAGGTACACCATTAACTAGAATAACTAGAGGTTCCTCTTCTACATTTTCAACACCAATTGTTTCCATATTTTTTTTTAAATCAAGTGGCAAATACACAACTCTACCCTTTAATCCTCTTTGTAAATCTGAAGGATTTAATTTACCAGTCTTAGGCTCCATACGAACAATAGCCTGAAAAGGATGTACACATTGAATCGGAATAGTCTCATAAGTATTTAAATCCATCAATTCTGATGGAATATTTACCAACTCTAGATTATTATGAACAGCTCTAGCAGGCATTTTATTTTCATTTAATTTATTATAACAATATTTACAAACACATTGCTCAAAACCCAAATCAAAATAGTTTTCCACCAACAAATAAGTTGCAAAATCTTTCCATTGACCATTACTTTCATCTTCATTTTTTAAATATAAATCAACTAACCTAGTTTGACTTTTGTAATGAATGCGTCAACAACAGACACAAGAAAAATTTGGTTTCTCACCGGCAATTACCTTAAACTTTATTATTTCCTGTTCAAAATTTTCAATATTAACATTTCCAACATTTTCTAACACATTTCCTTCTAAAATTATATCAGTTTCTGCATTATCTTCCTCTGGACCAAAATAACTTACCTCAATTTCTGCACAAATCTTCTTAACATCTAATTCACATCCATACAAAAGAGCACTATTTAACTGTTTAAGTTTAAGTGCTGGACTTTTTGCATAGTACAACTTTCTCACTAATTTTCTCATTTTAGTATGATGCACTGCTAACATCCGGAAGTGATGAAACACACTCTGGCATATTTTTTTAGAAAGACAAGCCAGAGAATGGCCTTCGCAGACCTATTTTTTCTCGCACTCTGCATTGATCCAAATCATTGCAACACTTTAATTTTTTTTTTAGACTTTCTTTAGTGTACTTACGTAAGAAATTGCGAAAGAAATCAATTGAATCCTGTCGTACACTACAAATGCTACTACAATTCCAACTGTAAACAGGAGCATTAGGACGTCCCTCTAAAGCTTCTCTAGCCATAACATCTTCTGCATTTCTAACCACAATTTTCTCTTTCTCAATTAAACAACCATCCTTCACCTCATACGCTCGACCACTGGTGTCAACTGCATGCAACAGATCGTTACTTTGAAAGTAACTCTCTTCATTGAAAAATGGCTCAGAAGTTGAAGTATGCATCCACTTCCCAGAAAACACTTTACAAAAATTACTCCTATTTATGTGTCTCTTCCATTTACTTTTACCTTTTAAAACTCGAATCGCCTTATTTAAAATATTTATTCTATTAAGTATTAAAATAAATAATTTTCTTTTTGTCTCAAATGCGCGCTTAACGATACCCTCTATATATTGTTTCTTCTTAAAAAAAGCAGATCTTCTTTTAGAAACTTTCTCCTTTTGTAATAAATTCGAAACTACTCTGTTGTAAAACATACGCTTCCTGATTTGGCTGAATTGATTAGTCCGGGTTTTACTGTACACTCTTTCATCTCTCCTAATTCCAGAAACATTTTTATCTTTGATTCCATATCTCCTTTTAGATACTGATATCGTTTTCTCCTTCTGGACTTCAATATTAACATTTTTCCTTCCCAAAATTCCTTTCAAAAACTTTTTAGTTTGCTTACCAGGAGCACTCTTCTTTGTATCCGTCCTCTCTTTCTTAGAAAATACTTCATTTCCTTTCTTCTTCAAACTGTAAGTCCGTTTGTAGAGTTTCTTTTTTTCAATTCTGGTCGGCTTCTTAATTTAAAATTTTGATGAAATTGTCAATCTGTAAAACACAAAAATAACAAATATTATAGTTCACTACTAGCATATACCATACAAATTAAAACCACAGATTCATTTCCTAATGAAATACAGATAATAACAGAAAATCTCTGAACAAAGTAGTAAATCCTGCAGTGAATGTTTGTTGTAAATTTATCACACTCCATATCTGTTTTAACATTATAGACAATTTTGTAAAATTTTTTAAAGCATACAAACAGTACACTTTTTTGAAGAACTATCGGTCATCATAGGTGTTTTAATCTTTTTTACTACAATCTCTTTTACACTTCATGAGAACATATCATATCACTCTCATAGAGCACATCATCAACGAATATATCAAGAAAACTGTCGTCACGAATGCTTTGCTATCAATTTTTTTTAATTTATTTTTAAGTTCATAATTTAGAAGAACTTCCAACATTAGTTCATCAGGGACTTCTTCAAGTCCATTGTCCTCATCTTCTTCTACCATCTCTAAATAAGCTGAATCTAAAGATATGTCCATAAAATCATTATTTTCATCTGTTTCCTCTTCAAACACCGCGCCTAAAATTTCCTCCATCAGTTCGTTAATGATGTCAAAATGAATTTCATTATCTTCTGACCAATTCTCCATAACTAGACTATTTTTATTCTTCTGTATCCTTTAAAAAAATATAGAGACTAAATTATATCTTTTTCCATAACTGTATAACTGAAAAGTACCTTTACTAATTTTCAAACTACATATATTTTTATAATCTCTAACTTATTAACTCTATATATTGTAAGATACCACATTCCTCTTGTTTTGAAAAAGAAATTGGCAATATAACTCTAAACATTTACACTGAGCTTTTTTTCCATCAAATATTTACTGTTGTTAAAAGACATTTCACTGTAAAATTTATTTTTAGATTTTCTAGATATCTGAAATATTTATTACCTGTACAATAATTTTTAGAGACCCATTTTTTTAGTTCATCACTACAAAGTGCAATATAAATTTATGCACTCTGAAGAAAAAGATCACACTATACAAACCATAGCATTCACTTAACAGATTACTTCTTCCCACAGAGACAGTTCCATTTATGTTACAACAGCATACTCACCATGTAAATGTCTTAGCATATGCAAAATGTCATACTAACCATGAAGAACCACCTCATAATAAAGCTCTACATTAAAAGTAAAAAAGTGCCTATACATAGTATAATCACAGATATGCAGGAAACATGACCATCACATTTAGATCCATATCATAATACCTCTCTGTAAATAAAGGTGAAACACTGCCAAACATAATACAACAAGATTTCAAAAATAATGAGCACTTCACAAGAATTAATTAAAAGAAACCTGAAAGAATTATACTCCAATGATTTGTACATCTCAACTCCTTCCAAAAGAACACATGCACCAAGCTCATTAAAAGATCATTTGAACTGTCAATGGAGAACATTTCAAAATACATATCTAGTATAAGCAGATAGAACCACATGTGAAAAATTTAAGATAAAATCATGTTCCAAACATTTCAAAAAATATTCTTTATTATTTTCATCACCACCCACAGAAATTGCCAAAGCAAAAAAAAGTAACTCACCTGAAAAAAATAATATATTCCCTCAAATTATATAATTGAAAAGGCAGGTTGTTGCTTTCAGGCACCAAACACTCTAAAAAAGGAAATAATAAAATTGTATTAACTTATTACAAACTTATTTCCTACACAATATACAGTCATTATAGCATTGAACACGCATAACTAATAAGTTCCCCAAAATCCCCTGCATTAAAACCAAATTCAAAATTTCTCATTTATAAAAGCATTGCGCCACAGATATGTCACTTTTCCCCATGTTAAAATTCATGCACCTGCAACAGTAGGCCTTCATAACTAAAAGGCCAAGTCACAAAAAAACAAAGGCCTTATGTATGAAGACCTTGCACCGCCAGTGCGTCACTTTTAACATAGGAAAATTGACGCACCGGTGGCGCAAGACCTTCATAAATAAGGCCCCATGTCCATAGACAAAAAATACAGGGCCAGCATTATTCACATGCACTTTTCCCCATGTTAAAATTCATGCACCTGCAACAGTAGGCCTTCATAACTAAAAGGCCAAGTCACAAAAAAACAAAGCCCTTATTTATGAAGACCTTGCGTTGCCAGTGCGTCACTTTTAACATAGGAAAATTGACGCACCGGTGGCGCAAGGCCTTCATAAATAAGGCCCCATGTCCATAGACAAAAAATACAGGGCCAGCATTATACACATGCAAGCAGTACACTTGCACAGAACCACCAAACCCCAAGGGCCACCATGTTAATATATATCCTTAATATAATAAACCTCTGAGAATGGATACATATTTCCGTGGCAGCCCATACCAGAAATTTGGCGTCCTCTGACTCTGATCCACTACCAAACACCCTGAACCCCCCCCCCCCTCTTCACTGAACTCCGCACTCCACCCCACCCGGACCCCCTGTTACAAACCCCCTACCTACCCTCCCTACCCAAGGCCACCATGAGCCTAGAACCGCCCCTGGTAAAGTTATAAGACACAGCATTACTAAAACTCAAAGAATAGGCAACAGGGAGATAACCTAAATACTACATAAAGACACATATTTTTTACATAATCCCATTGAAAAACATATAGTATTTTTTTTAAATCTATCATGCAACTGGCCCTCCAGAACCGCTTTGAAAACTCCTGCTTTAAACCTTTACATTTCATTTTTAAACCATACTCTTTCAATTACATTTTTTATTTAATTACAATTCCTGTAATGTTACACACCTTTTCTAAAATACACCAGTCCCTGTTATTATAAGGATTTTTTTTCATTCTTCATCAGTGATACTTTCTTAACATATAATGAAAATCACTGTAACTTTTTAAACGACAAAGCTAACGCGGTAAAAATAACTCTCCATTTGCTTTCCTTTCAGAATGTAGATTATCTACCCCACGCATGCGATCCTTGATATTTGCATTTGGCAACGAATACCGACCTTGAATCGGAAGACATGAACAAGAGCTCCATTGTCACATTTAAAACTTAACGTAGCATCTGCTCACACACATATCTTTCACTTAGCTAATATTCACAGAGAACAGCATTCGTGTAAAAAAAAAAATTGACCTTCCTTTACAATTTGCTCAAATGACTCCCTTATTTTTTAACGCATCCTCCACTTCAAGACAGGCTATTTTTTTGATAACTACTAAGCAATATTTAAGTGACTAGTCTGCTAGAAAATGTATCAAGTAATTCTGCTACTCTTCACAGCATAGCCGGCGACCTATTTCTGTGGAGTTCCTGTTGAACTGGCAGTGCTGCGTCGTTTCCCCTAACATCTTGGAAAATTCAAAATGGATGTCCCTCCTGTCTTCGCAAACGAGACGGACCACTTAGAACTATTTCGACAGAGAATGCTTCTCTACTACGGCACCTTAGCACTCTCGACTTTGAATACTTCATATCGATTATCATTTCGATATTCTTATTTCACCTGTGTGCAGCCTGTATTTCATTGCCTGAGCTGTCATTTCATGTGGGCCCTGGACTTATGTCTCTGCAACTTGGTACCTCCTGAAGTGAATTACAATCACCTCATGAATCCGTTAATTGATCATGAACAGCTTTGTTACAACGGTACAGCGATACAGGGAGTTCTGGGTCATTGGAATATATTCGCAGCGGCACAAGATTTCCTAACAGAGAGCTACATCGAAAACCCACCGAGCTGTCCTCTGATGGTAAAAGAGGCTCCGATAATAACAGATCATGAATGCTGCTTTCCTCTTTTCAATTGGATGGCTGACATGTTTTCAGATGATAACAGTGATTTCCTGTTAGAAGCACTTGCTGCCTACTTTGCTTACACAATGGAGGGATAACTCTTACCTAACAGAGATCTACATCGAAAACCCACCGAGCTGTCCTCTGATGGTAAAAGAGGCTCCGATAATAACAAATCATGAATACTGCTTTTCTCTTTTCAATAGGATGGCTGACATGTTTTCAAATGATAACAGTGATTTCCTGTTAGAAGCAGAAGCTACCTACTTTGCCTACACAATGCTTCGATAACTCTTATGCAAGCCATTGACGTTCTCATTTCCTTTTGCCTCCCTATATTCTTCACGTTCTTTTGGATATTTTCTTATGAAGAACAGACCTATTGGCTTTACTAACAGTGGACATTATGATTTCGTGCTAGTTAAATTTTGGTCTTTTATGTGGACTACATTTTTTTCTTCAGCTACTCGATTTTCTACTTTTTTTTTTTAAACTCTAATCTCAACAATTCTATTGCATATCTTATCTTATGGTATTTCAAACGTACTCAATGCAAAACTCGCTAATATATGCTACATGTGCCCTAATTAATGTGTAAATATAAAACAAGTTTTTTATAACTGTAAACGCCATTTCGCCTCTCAACTGCTTATTTCCGCCTCACACGCCTCTGCTCCTTTAATTTTCCATAAAAATATTTTTTTTTAAATACATAAGAGAAAAATATGTTCTTTCAATAATATTTCCATTGTTTCTTGTGCTGTATTTCAAATGCAATACTGCAACCTTCAAAAGATATCTCAATACAGTAGTTCTTCTCAATAGTGATTTGCGCACCATCCAACAGATTACATACATGCACCTATCACCATTTTGTCGCTTTTGGCGCCTTTTTTTCCCCTCACACAGTAACATAACACAAACTTGATAGTGCTTCGCATGTAGACAGCTGATTGATAAAGTGATGATGTGTAACCACTAGCATTTTCATATATCGTTCCTAAACTGAAAGGCCAGACACCCTCTTCCATTTATTAAAATATAATATACTTCCTTATAAGAGTGTGCAATTAATTTTGCGAAACTATATTCATTTTTCTTCAACTATAGCGTTTGTATTCCATGTACTACTGACAATACCGATTACTGTGTTTTTTGCAATGTCTGTACTCATATTACATAATGATTTGCCTTCAAAACAATGCATTTCTGAATAAACATTTCAAATATTCACGTTCTCTCTTTTAATCCATATTCTCAACTGAAATGATTATATATTGAAAGACTATTCATGTGTTCCACGTAACCTCAGCTGTACTAACTTAATGTTTTCTTTTGTCGACCTCACTTACTAATACTACAACCCGCAAGCCTATAACGGCCTGTGAACTCTTTCTTAGTAGGTCGTGCACCGTACAGACAGTTGCACCTCTGTTAAAAAAAATGTATTACTGTTACCAAGCACCGCCGCAGTTCCGCTTGACTCAGAGTTAATCACTGCTCCCACGCTTCTTCAGGCCAGAAGCTATGTCGTATTTCACTCCTTATCACGCTTTCATCTCCACAATAACAAACAGTTCTCCGCCAGCCACCAAAGAACAGAGTGCAGATGCAGAGGCACTAAGTAGTGAAATACGACATACCCTCTGCTCTGTGAAAGCAACCAAGCGGTAATTGTGAAAGAAAACATTCACTAGCGCTTCAAAAAAGCAATGCAATTATATAATTATTTTTTAGAAAACGTTCCAACTACTTTGATAGGACTATCTGTGTCTGCCTCCACAGCAAACTTCCTCAGCCCGGACTGAAGGCAGAAACAGACAGACACACACACAATAAGATAACACAGGGCAACGGAGACGGAAAACAGAAGGGACATGAAGATGCAGTCAAACAGCAGGAGTGAGAAAGATATTTTTATATTCCGTTTGCTACCTCAATGTACGAACACATTTACTGCAGAAATCTGTGTACAACCTCATGGTCAAAACTTTTCATTTTATTTCACTCGACCACTTCCTTTTCCCACCCCACCAGTGCAAACCGCAACCAGAAACCGCACTATAATTTTGTCGTGTAACAGAAACTTTGTGAATACCTTAATCATTACCACTTAAGCCCCCTTCCCCCTCCCTCTCGCCCCACCCCCACCAGTGCAGGCCACGGCCACCAACCAGCCTGAAATTTTGTCGACTGACAAAAAGTTTACGAATTCATTAACCATTAGCATTTTTTGACGACGGTATCACTAGTAATTTACCATTTCTCTCTCTTTCTGCATTATCTGTCTCTCTGCTAATATCATTTTTTCACTTCCTGAACAACTTCTCTCATTATATATAAACGCTTCAAAATCTCAAAAATAATTACTCTCTATATTAAAAATATTTTATACTGCGTATTCAACATTTAAATGAAAAAATTACTTTTAGAAATACAACACATTATGACAGCCAAAAATTAGTTTTCTTTTAGGCTACGAGGAAAATCAATCAATGTTTGTGACTAAACTATATTTTACGGTACATGACAAAAAAAACTGTTACAGACTTACCTTTACCAATGCTTTGTACGATGTACAACAGTGACAGACACAAAACAGATATTCGTTTGACGGAACTGTCTATTAAGCTTATATCACTGCAACCAAAATTGAATGGCACAGATATCCAGTCAATACACACTCATATAACTCTCTTCAGCCAATCACATTTCGTCACGCAAAATTGTAAAATCAAATTTACATTTCAATTTGGTTGTCCTTCACAATATTTTCAATCTCACGTGAAAGTCACCCATCACCAACTGCCATCTTTGGCTGTTTCCATGGTAACACCTCATTCTGCACCTGGCTGAAGGCACAGGTCAAAAGTTCATGTCTCAACGTTCTACAGCAAACTAAGAAGACTGTTTTCCCTCCAGAAACAGCTGCCAATCCACAGCTCTGTTACATGTCATTTTTTTCACACCCAATAGTACTTTTCGTTTAACATAAACATTAACATGCAAAGTACTCTTCAATCTCAAGGTATTTCAATCAACCAATCATTTTTACTTTTTCAACCACACCCAGCCTCATCCTTTTTTTTTATCCTGCCTTTCAGCTTCTAACTACCATTCCACTTCCAGAACCGATCGGAGTACGACTACATATCCCTTGAAAATGAAGGTCTGGCTTATAGGACACAGTTATATTCACTGGAGTGGAAAATATGCAGCAAGCAGACGAATTTCCAACCTTGATTTAACAAATGTGCACATAACGTGGATTGGCCAAAGAGGATTGAAATGTCACCAATTGATTCCATTGGGGAAAACTTTTAGGCATCTCCCAGAACCAGACCTTATAATTGTGCACTGTGGTGGGAACGATCTAGGCACAATCACTGGGGTAGGTCTGGAAATGCTTCTAAAAGACACCTTTCGACAATTGATGACACTTTATCCTCGAACTGCCTTGGTATATTCCAATATATGCCAAAGACAGAAATGGAATTGGTCCAATCAACATTGTGCACAAATTGAGAAAGCAAGGAGACATGTAAATAAATCTGTTTCTGCTTTCCTCAGAGATTATAGCATGGGTTCTATTTACCACAACAACTTGCGTTATCACATGCAAGACGTTTATAGGAGAGACGGTGTTCATTTCACGGATGAGGGAAACAGAATCTTCCTCTGCAACATCAGGCTCTGCATCGGTACTTAAAAATAATGCAGAAAAAACTCAATTAACACAAGGGCTCTTTTCAGAGCCACCTTATATCTAAGCACTCAAACTTCTACTTTATCTCTATTTTCACACTCTTGTAAATAGGTGTGCGCAACCCGGTGCGCGCACCCCGCAACTTTAAAAAAAAAAAGATATATCTTTTCGCGTTTAAGGGCCTTACTGCACACCCTAAGAAAACCTACGCAGCAAGACAATCTCTACCTTCTCCCCTTTTCATGTTTCAACGCTTTGAAATGAACAATATATTTACTCGCTGTGAAAAAATGGCGGTCAACACTTCCTGATTTCCTTCGAATCGAACGTTAACAGACGTCACGCAGCAAAAAAAAAAATTCCGCTCACGCGCAGCCGCCAGGGTGCGCGCACCCGTGCACGCGTATAGATATATAATTGACTTTAACTTTAATTATCTCAGCAACTACTGAACGAATTTATACCATTCCAAAAAAAGCGTAATCTGCAAACCAAACTCTACAGTTTCGCCAAATTTCTTATAAATCCATTCAGCCGTTCGACCTGTAGCCGAGTCTAAACATCCTATGAAAATAACATGGAGAAAACACGTTTTGGGACCCCCCTTTTATCTCAGCCCCCACTTGACCAATCCCCCCCAAACTTTCAGGGAAGGAGCGCAACGGACCGAGCCATCTTCTTTGAGAAATTCATCCACCAGGGCCAAAGTTATTCCAAATAGAATGTTGAGGATTTCCTATGGAAACTAGGTCCTAACTATAACTACCTACTGGCGACCGCCAGTAGGTAATATATGTATATATGTATATATATATATATATATATATATTCACTGAAAAAAACATAGGTTTAACACCAGTTATAGTTAGGGATTAGCATTTAAAAAACCTATTAAACTCACAAAAAAACATAGGTTTGACACCAGTTATAGTTAGCTGGAAATTTTACTGACATAAAACCATTGAAATTCCCACGTTATAGTTAGTTGGACTCACTATAACTTGCGCGCCTGCAATGCACTGCTGATGACGTCACATATTACATCACTCATGACATGGTCAGTGACATCACTCATGACATCACTGATGACACCATCCTTGTGACAGAGTGACAGACCTCCTTTTAGCGTAATGTAGCCCTTGAAACACATATTCAAAAATAGAAACTAACATTTTCAAAAAAATGGAGATACCCATACCAGTTACAGTTATATATATATATATATGTATCGCCAGTAGGTAGTTATAATTAGGATTTTTTTCAATGCAAAATATCAAAATTCTATTGTGAATAACTTTGGCACCGGTTAACGAATCTGCCTGAAAATTTCCTCAAATTTGCCTCGCGGAGCTTCGGTCCTTACTTGAAAGTTTGGGGGGGATTCGTGAAGTGGAGGCCGAGATAAAGGGGGGTCCCAAAACGTGTTTTCCCCATGTTAATTTCAATAGGGCGGTCAAACTCACTTTTAGCCCGAACGGCTGAATGGATTTCCACCAAACTTGGCAAAATTGTAGGGACTGGTAGCCCGATGTGCCTTTGCTATGTCTCAAGGTATGTGCTCCAGTGGTTTTTGAGTAATTTAGGTTCAAAAATATATATATATATCTATGGCCGCTCCCCGGTACGCGCACCGGGGAGCCCACCGGGCGCGCTTCGCGACTTGCGTGCGGAAAGCTGATTGGCTCTCGGGTGTCTGTAAACATTCCAAACAGTCCGGAGCGGCCGCCATCTTGTGTCTCAGTAGGATCGAGACACAAGAGGTGGCAAAAACAAAGGGGGAATTGAGCATAAGGGGGCAGAGTAGACCCACCCTCATTCCCTAGGTTTGATGTGGGGGGAGCGCCCGGTACGGGCACCGGGGAGCGCACCGGGGAGCGTACCATGGGGAAAAAAGAATGACAGACTTTTTTAAAAATGTAGCTTTATTAATAAAATTGTTCTTTTCGTTGTTTTTTTATTTTTTTTATTTAAGTACCAACATGTAGGTACCAATGCAGAGTCTAAAATGTAATGTACACCGTCTCCTCTGTAGATATCTTGCATGTTGTTAGAGAAGTTATTGTGGTATATGGAATTCATACCATAGTCTGTCAGGAAAGCAGAAACAACATGGAGGCAGGAGATGATAAAGAGATGTTTAATACACATTGGAGATAATTTAGTAGGAGAAAGGAAGTAACTATAAGCAAAATTACTATGTAACACAAAAAAGTTGCACAGTATACTATAAGTCTCACTTTATATTATATTCATTTTGGTACTATTCCATAATTTACATATAAAAAAGAATAATGCCTCGAACAATTTTAAATTTTTAAATAAAAATTTATTGCTGTGATTTTTCAAAATCTAAAAGAATTTCCAACATTATTTCATCAGGTATGTCCTCATTTGGATTCCATGATTCCATTTCTTCCACACAATTAAGTAAGTCTTGGTCCAGAGACTGATCCAAAAAGTCTAATTCATCAATCTCTTCCTTAGGATTGTTCTCCAGATCAATTTCGAATGAAATATTAATTTTATTTTGTTCTCCTTCCATTTTCTTGCTGTAAATTGCATAAAAAATAAATATATCAGTAGAGTTAGGGCACTGTTGGGTTTAAGTTCAGACAGGTTCTTGTGAGTTTTTAACAGTGAATTTATCTTTGGGCAGTGTATAGTATGAGGTAGGAAGTAGAAATATAAAAAAGTGTATGTGAAGAAGCCTAATAAAATTCATAATTATACCAGAGAAGCCTAATTCAATCTATAACTATAACAGAGAAGCCTATCTCAATCTGTAATTATAACAGAGGGACAGTAAAAAACTGTCAGAAAACGTTTTTACAAATGAACTTTAAGTGCCCCTTCACAAATTTATAACTTACCTTATAGAAAGGTGATGAAGATAAATGAGAAAATTCTTTAAAGATGTATCTCAGGTACTTGTAGTCAAAATGGCCGTGTTTCCCTCTCATTTTTCATTTATATTCATGTACATAACCAATAAAATGTCAGGAAAAAAAAGTAGGAAATGAAAGTAACATTTTAATTGGTTGTAAATTGTAACACTTCATATGTGTTTTTGTCATGTAATTTACCTCAGGATATTTAGACAGGGCTACAGCCCAAATGGCTCATTGGAATACCATCAAATGTGGGATAATGGTAGGGACTGGTATGTAGTAGGGTCTATTCTATATTTGGTGAAAGTCTGTCCAGTGGTTTTTATGTAATTTCGTTTCCCACATTTTTTTTGGGAGCGCTCAACGGTGCGCGCCCCGGTACGCGTACCGGGAGCGCTACGGGAGTCCGCCATTTTGTGTTTCGGTTTAATTGAGACACAAGATGGAGGACAAACAATGTTGGGAATGGGTAAAAAGGGGGACAGTAGATACCCCCTGACCCTCTAGGTTTTCTGAGGGGAGTTTAGGAGGGGCATATATGCCCCAAAAAAAAATCGCAGGGGGAGCGCCCGGTACGCGCACCGGGGAGCGTACCGGGGAGCGTACTCTGGCGAAAAATAGTGAAAAAAGTTAGAGAAAGATAATCATTTTGAGTGATCAGAGGTAGGGTAGCTCTGAAAAGAGCTTTTGGGTTCTGTGGCTGATTTAGGTACCTACAAGTAGGTTCCAATGCACAGTCTTAAATTCAGGAGGAATATTCTATTCCCCTCATCTGAGAAGTGCACACCATCTCCTCTGTAGATGTCTTGCATGTTGAAACGGAAGTTATTGTTGTATATTGAACCCATTCCATAGTCTCTCATGTAAGCAGAAACAGATTTATTCACATGTTTCCGTGCTTTCTCAAATTGTGGACAAAATTGGTTGGACCAGTTCCATTTCTGTCTTTGACATATATTGGAATATACCAAGGTAGTTTGTGGAAAAAGTGTCATCAATGGATAAAAGGTGTCCTTTAAAAGCATTTCCAGACCTACCCCAGTCAAAGTGCCCAAGTCATTTCCTCCACAGTGCACTATTAAGAGGTCAGGGTTTGGCAGATGCAAAAAGGTTTTCACCAATGGTATCAATTGGTGACATCTCAATCCTCTCTGGCCAATCCACTTGATTTCCACATTTGTTAAATCAAGGTTGTGAAAATTTCTGCTAGCTGCATCCCTTTGAGCCCAGTGGATGCAGCTATGTCCAATAATCCACACAGAATACATGATGACAGAAGGTTCTGGTGCAGTCAGATGAAGTGTGGGAATGAAATTGCAGTTGGAACAGTAGGAGTTTACAAAAAAATAATTGTGGAGTTTCACTGCTCTTGAATCACAAACAATGATTGGTGGATTCAGATAGTTGAAAACTAAACGTTAAGGTGTATGGTTGTGTTTTGTGAAAGAAGCAATTTGAATGGTCAAGAAAAAGTCAATTAAAGAAACATTTCATCGGATAAGCTGGTGTATTGAGAGGTCAAACATCATTGCTTAGTTCATTTGCAACATTGTAGAATTAACTTTTGAACCTGTGACTTAAGTAAGGAGGGAGTTGCTATGGTAACAGATAGAAAGGGCTGAGGGGGAAGGGTGTTGGTTTGAAAATACTGAGGGAAGAGTTTTGATTGGTTGAAATGATGCAAATCTGTGTTGAATTAGAGGTTGTATGTGCCAGTCATGGTTGCAGTGTGTGGAGTGCATACCTTTTGCTCTGCTAAAGAAAAATTGGTGTGTGTGTCTGACATTGTTCTCTATCTCCCAAAGCATTTGTAAAGGTAAGAAATGATTCATTTAATTTAGATAGAGACTTGTATGCTCTATGGAGAAGATTTGGAAGCAGATTGTTTTTTTAATGTTGTTTTGTGTCATGTTTTCTGATAATGCTTGGTTAAAATATTTTATTGCATAGAGGAATTGTATTTTGTGAAATAGTGAATTTTCAGTAGTGAAATTGAATGCTTAAATATAGGACCTGTGCTGTGTTTCTAAAATGTTATTTAAAAAACAATTTTGGGGTAAATGAATGCCTTTTATATTTTTGAGAAGGAATTATTAGTGCTTGCCTCATTAAATAAATATATTTGAACCTTTTACAATGATGTCACCTGCATTACCTCAGATTAGGATGCAGATTGAGTTTCTTTCTGGTTGGTTTGTGTCATGTTTTTGGATAATACTTGGTAAATAGGTTTTGCAGCATAGGGGAATTGCATTATGTAAAATTGAGAAGTTTCTCTAGTGACATGGAATGCTTGTACATAGGACCTGTGCTGTGTTTCCAAAATGTTATTTTAAAAACGATTTTGGGGTAAATTAAGGCCTTTTATATTTTTGAGAAGGAATTATTAGTGTTTGCCTCATTAAATAAATATATTTGAACCTTTTACAATGATGTCACCTGCATTACCTCAGATTAGGATGCAGATTGAGCTTCTTTCTAGTTGGTTTGTGTCATGTTTTTGGATAATGCTTTGTAAATAGGTTTTGCAGCATAGGGGAATTGCATTATGTAAAATTGAGAAGTTTCTCTAGTGACATGGAATGCTTGCACATAGGACCTGTGCTGTGTTTCTAAAATGTTATTTAAAAAACAATTTTGGGGTAAATGAATGCCTTTTATATTTTTGAGAAGGAATTATTAGTGCTTGCCTCATTAAATAAATATATTTGAACCTTTTACAATGATGTCACCTGCATTACCTCAGATTAGGATGCAGATTGAGCTTCTTTCTGGTTGGTTTGTGTCATGTTTTTGGATAATGCTTTGTAAATAGGTTTTGCAGCATAGGGGAATTGCATTATGTAAAATTGAGAAGTTTCTCTAGTGACATGGAATGCTTGCACATAGGACCTGTGCTGTGTTTCTAAAATGTTATTTAAAAAACGATGTTCGTGTAAATGAATGCCTTTTATATTTTTGAGAAGGAAGTATTAGTGTTTGCCTCAATACATAAATATATTTGAACCTTTTACAATGATGTCACCTGCATTACTTCAGATTAGGATGCAGATTGAGCTTCATACTGGTTAGTTTTTGTCATTTTTTTGAATAATGCTTGGTAAATAGGTTTTGCAGCATAGGGGAGCTGCATTATGTAAAATTGAGAAGTTTCAGTAGTGAAATTGAATGCTTGTACATAGGACTTGTGCTGTGTTTCTAAAATGTTATTTTAAAAACGATTTTGGGGTAAATTAAGGCCTTTTATATTTTTGAGAAGGAATTATTAGTGTTTGCCTCATTAAATAAATATATTTGAACCTTTTACAATGATGTCACCTGCATTAACTCAGATTAGGATGCAGATTGAGCTTCTTTCTGGTTGGTTTGTGTCATGTTTTTGGATAATGCTTTGTAAATAGGTTTTGCAGCATAGGGGAATTGCATTATGTAAAATTGAGAAGTTTCTCTAGTGACATGGAATGCTTGCACATAGGACCTGTGCTGTGTTTCTAAAATGTTATTTAAAAAACAATTTTGGGGTAAATGAATGCCTTTTATATTTTTGAGAAGGAATTATTAGTGCTTGCCTCATTAAATAAATATATTTGAACCTTTTACAATGATGTCACCTGCATTACCTCAGATTAGGATGCAGATTGAGTTTCTTTCTGGTTGGTTTGTGTCATGTTTTTGGATAATACTTGGTAAATAGGTTTTGCAGCATAGGGGAATTGCATTATGTAAAAATGAGAAGTTTCTCTAGTGACATGGAATGCTTATACATAGGACCTATGCTGTGTTTCTAAAATGTTATTTTAAAAACGATTTTGGGGTAAATGAATGCCTTTTATATTTTTGGGAAGGAATTAATAGTGTTTGCCTCATTAAATAAATATATTTGAACCTTTTACAATGATGTCACCTGCATTACCTCAGATTAGGATGCAGATTGAGCTTCTTTCTGGTTGGTTTGTGTCATGTTTTTGGATAATGCTTTGTAAATAGGTTTTGCAGCATAGGGGAATTGCATTATGTAAAATTGAGAAGTTTCTCTAGTGACATGGAATGCTTGCACATAGGACCTGTGCTGTGTTTCTAAAATGTTATTTAAAAAACGATGTTGGTGTAAATGAATGCCTTTTATATTTTTGAGAAGGAAGTATTAGTGTTTGCCTCAATACATAAATATATTTGAACCTTTTACAATGATGTCACCTGCATTACTTCAGATTAGGATGCAGATTGAGCTTCATACTGGTTAGTTTTTGTCATTTTTTTGAATAATGCTTGGTAAATAGGTTTTGCAGCATAGGGGAGCTGCATTATGTAAAATTGAGAAGTTTCAGTAGTGAAATTGAATGCTTGTACATAGGACTTGTGCTGTGTTTCTAAAATGTTATTTAAAAAACAATTTTGGTGTAAATGAATGCCTTTTATATTTTTGAGAAGGAATTATTAGTGTTTGCCTCATTAAATAAATATATATGAACCTTTTACAATGATGTCACCTGCATTACCTCAGATTAGGATGCAGATTGAGTTTCTTTCTGGTTGGTTTGTGTGATGGTTTTGGATAATGCTTGGTAAATAGGTTTTGCAGCATAGGGGAATTGCATTATGTAAAATTGAGAAGTTTCTCTAGTGACATGGAATGCTTGTACATAGGACCTGTGCTGTGTTTCTAAAATTTTATTTAAAAAACGATTTGGGTGTAAACTAATGCCTTTTATATTTTTGAGAATGAATTATTTGTGTTTGCCTCATTAAATAAATATATTTGAACCTTTCACAATGATGTCACATGCATTACCTCAGATTAGGATACAGATTGAGCTTCTTTCTGGTTGGTTTGTGTCATGTTTTTGGATAATGCTTTGTAAATAGGTTTTGCAGCATAGGGGAATTGCATTATGTAAAATTGAGAAGTTTCTCTAATGACATGGAATGCTTGTACATAGGACCTGTGCTGCGTTTCTAAAATGTTATTTAAAAAACGATTTTGGTGTAAATGAATGCCTTTTATATTTTTTGAGAAGGAATTATTAGTGTTTGCCTCATTAAATAAATATATTTGAACCTTTTACAATGATGTCACCTGCATTACTTTAGATTAGGATGCAGATTGAGCTTCTTACTGGTTAGTTTGTGTCATTTTTTTGAATAATGCTTGGTAAATAGGTTTTGCAGCATAGGGGAGCTGCATTATGTAAAATTGAGAAGTTTCAGTAGTGAAATTGAATGCTTGTACATAGGACTTGTGCTGTGTTTCTAAAATGTTATTTAAAAAACGATTTTGGTGTAAATGAATGCCTTTTATATTTTTGGGAAGGAATTATTAGTGTTTGCCTCATTAAATAAATATATTTGATCCTTTTATAATGATGTCACCTGCATTACCTCAGATTAGGAAGCAGGTTGTGCTTCTTTCTTTTTGGTTTGTGGCATGTTGTTTGGAAATACTTGATATCAACATATGCAAGATAGAGGAATTGTGTTTTGTGAAATAATGAGGTTTCAGTAGTGAAATTGTATGCTTGTACATAGGACCTGTGCTGTGTTTCTTAAATGTGATGCGAGAAACGATTTTTGGGTAAATTAATAGTTTTTACATTTTGGAGAAGGAATAAATAGTGTACATGAGGTGAGGCCTGTCCATGGGTACAGATGAGGTGAAGCCTGTTTAGGATTGTAGATGATGTGATGCTTACACAGCGGTGCAGAGAAGGTGAGGCCTGTGTTCAAGAGTGTAGTGGGAGAGAAGTCTGTTCAGGGGTGCAAAGGAGGTGAAGTCTGTGTTTTAGTATGCAGTTGGGAAGAGGCTTTTTGAAGTCATGCCCATTGCACTCTTCGACACAGGCCTCACCTCCTCTGTTCTCCTGGACAGGCATCACCTCATCTGCACTCCTGTTCAGGCCTCACTTCATGTGCACCCTGTCACTATTAATTATACCCAATACATTGAGGTCTGTCAAGGGGGCACAGAGGAGGTGAGGCTTGCCCAAGGGTCAGAGAAGGTAAGTCTTGTCCATTGCATTATTGGATACAGTGCTCAAGTCCTTTGCACCCCTGGATAGGCATCACCTCATCTGCTCAATCTGTTTACTAATCTGAGGAAACACAGGTGACATGATTGTGAAATGTGTTAATACATTTATTTAATGAGGCAAACACTATTAATTCTTTCTCAAAAATATAAAAGCCATGCATTTACCCCAAAATCGTTTTTTAAATAACATTTTTCAAACACAGACAAGGTCCTATGTACAAGCATTCCATGTCACTAGTAAAACTTCTCAATTTTATATTATGCAATACCTCTATTCAGCAAAATTTATTTACCAAGCATTATCAAAAAACATGACACAAACCAACAAGAAAGACGCTCAATCTGCATCCTAATCTGAGCTAACACAGGTGATATCATTGTAAAAGGTTCAAATATATTTATTTAATGAGGTAAACACTATTAATTCCTTATCAAAAATATAAAAGCCATTCAATTATCCCAAAATCGTTTTTTAAATTACATTTTAGAAACACAGCACAGGTCCTATGTACAAGCATTCAATTTTACTACTGAAACTACACTATTTCACATAATGCAATTCCTCTATGCAGCAAAATGTTTTAACCAAGCATTATCAAAAAACATGACTAATCTGAGGAAACATAGATGACATGATTGTGAAATGTGCTAATATATTTTTTGAATCATGCTGATACTATCTAATCAACATTTTTCTTTCTAATATTATGCCCTTGAGATACTCCCTATTACACCTTTTGTCTGTTTTATACCCTCTCTCCCCCTCTTTCTGACTTTTTTCTCTCTTCCTGTTACACCCTCTGTCGGACCTACTTCTTGTGAAATCCTGTCTCTGATTTACTTCCTCTTACGCCCTCTCTCAAACTTACTCTCTGTCTCTTCCTTTACAGGCTCTCTCTGATTTAGTCTCTTTTACAACCTTTTCCCTTCTAACACCCTCTCTCTGTCTTACTTCCTGTTACACCCTCTCTCTGTTTTACACCCTGTTACATCCTTTTTCTGACTTACTCCCTTTTTTTGACTTACTTCCTCTCCCTATTACATCCTTTTTCCGTCTTTATTTTATCTAAAGTGCTTCCTGTGCAAGCTAACTTTGTAACTATTTTACAACGGCGCTGGCAGCTTGCTGGCGCCATTGTAAAATAGTTACAGGCACAGCCTTACACAGGTCACTCAAGGGACCGCTGCACCCTTCAGGGCGATTGCATAGTAACACACACATGGTCACTCGAACTAGTTGCTCAAATTCAGTGACTCATTCATTAGCCCAAAAACAATCCTGAGCGTCTTCGAGGCTGGACAGGTGTGCCTCTTCCCAAATCTACCGTGGAAAATCAGCTGTGATGCTGGGTAGAGGGCGGCCTTTGCATGGTCGCTCGAACTAGTTAATGCTCAAAATCAGTGACTCATTAATTAGCCCAAAAACAATCATGAGCGTCTTCGAGGCGTGACAGGTGTGCCTCTTCCCAAATCTACTTTGGAAAATCAGCTGTGATGCTGGGTAGAGGCCTTTGCATCCTTGACTTTCATGAGCGCAATCCCCCTGCTGTTCCTGTGGCCAGGAGCTTCTTTCTCTTCATATAATTGTGTTCGCACGGGTTTCTGCAAGTTCGCACGCGTTTTGTACAATTTCGCAATTTGCGAAATTGTACAAAACCCTCGCGAACTTGCAGAAACCCGCGCGAACATAAAAAAAAATCCGCAAATTCGCGAGAATTCGCGGATTTTGCGGATTGCGAATTCGCAAATCCGCAAAATTCGCGAACGCGAGATTCGCAAAATTCGCTCATGCCTAGTACTCACCTTTGAGAACACTTGCTTGTATGAAGTTCTGCAAAACTACAGTTATAAGGGGAACATCACAGAAGATATCAATAATGGAAAATATGCTGTCATTGGGTATGAAGGATGTCTAGTGAAGCAGAGAAAAGGCCATTTGATTAATCATCGAAAATTGAGTTGCGAATCTCCAGACAAAAGAGAATTTTACTATTTAGCTCTTTTGCAACTCTTTAAGCCATGGCGTACAGAAGAGGAACTACTTGTAGATTTTCTCTGTTATGAAGACTCTTTTAATGCAACTAAGGATACCATAGAATGTCCTGTTTTTCCAAATTATCTGCAAATGTTGAACGAAGAAATAGAGCAAGAAGCCACAATTGCTGAAGAGATTGCTAGAGACAGTTCTCAAGACAGTCAGAGTTCTATTTCATTGAGTCAGGATCCACTAGGAGGACCAATTATCCAAAATGAAGCTGCAACTGCCGTGGATGAGGTGGAAGAGCTATGGAACAAGATCAAGAGGATGTAGTTAACTTAAAAGATTTGGTAAAGCAACTAAACGTTGAGCATAAATAGATATATGACGATGTCACAGAACACATTGAACATGGATTCAGACATGAGAAAAAAGAGTGCTTATGTACATCATTTAAGCCTGTCCGACTGTACGTAATTGGAGAAGCGGGAACAGGAAAAAGTTTTCTGATTAAAGCCATTGCAAGTTATCTGCAGAAAAGGACTGAATCCCCGCTGTCTTGTGTTGTAACCGCTCCAACTGGACTGGCAGCACATAACATTAAAGGGATTACTCTACATCGTTTACTGATGCTGCCAGCATGATAATAAATTGCATTACAATAAGCTATCTGGAGATGCGTGTTCTGAAGTTTCCAGAGTCCTTAAGAAAATGAAACTTCTTATCATTGATGAAGTAAGCATGGTCTCAAATCTAATGCTTGCTTTCGTGCATTTGAGAATGCAAGAAATTCTTAGAACAGAATATGATGTGTTATTTGGAGGAAAACACATTATTGTTTTTGGAGATCTACTGCAGTTGACTCCAGTAAAAGGACAACCAGTGTTTAAAATGCTCACGCATGAAGATACCAGGAAGTCCCTTGGAAGCATTGGAAACGTTAATGTATGGTTAAATTTTAAATATGCAGAACTGCTTCCAAATATGCGACAGGCAAAGGATGAAGATTATAAAAATATTCTACAAGATGTAAGAATCGGAAAAGTAAGTGAGCTTGGGAAAGAAGCTTTACATGCTCGATTAATTTCAAATTTGTTTCCAAATGAAAAAATTCTTCCAGAGAATATTTCTAAGAAAATTACTGAGAAGAAATCTGGGATATGTTTGATGCCAACTCTGCAAGAATGTTCCATCTTCAACAACAACATGTTAAAGTTAGAAAATGAAGTGATTGAGAAACTGGAAGCAATAGATAAAATAGAGCATATGGGTGCAACAATTGTTTTGTCAGAAAATTTGAAAACAAAATTGGATTCATTAGAGAAAAGTATATCTAAAACAGCTGGTTTTGAAAAGACTCTGAATGTGTGTGTAAATTGTCGTATCATTTTGAGAAGGAATTTAAATGTTGAAAGAGGTCTGGTAAATGGAGCAATGGGTCATGCTGTTGATTTTGTGAATCATAGAAATAGAGATGGAATTGAATTTTTAAAAATAAAATTTGATGGAATTGAGCAAGTACAACAAATTAGTCGTTGTTCTGCTAGATTTTTGCTTGTAAAAGACTTATATGTTCGCTGAAAACAGTTTCCTGTTTGATTGGCATATGCGGTGACAATTCATAAATCTCAAGGTTTAAGTGTATATAGTGCTTTGGTGAACATTGGAAGTTCTGTGTATAAAGAGGGTATGGCATATGTGGCATTATCACGAGTCAGAACTTTATCAGGATTGTACTTGATTGAGTGTGATGAGACAAAGATTTGTGCAGATCTGGATTGTGTTAAAGAATACAATAGGTTAAGAAAAGAGTATGCTCCACATTTGCCTCAATATCCTCTGTTTGAAAAATGTGTGGTAGGCCGAAAAAGAAGAAATGAGAATAATTGCAGTGAGGTAGTGGCAAAAAGACAAAAAGTAGATGAAACTGTAATTGTAAGCTGAAAGAAAAAGGATTCTGTTCAAGATGTTGTTGGATTTCAATTTGAAAACAGTTCTGGTGTCAACTGCTATGCTAATGTAGTGGTTAATGTTGGTTTTTTTCTTAAAACTTTACAAGAACAGATTGTTGAAAATCAGGATCAAAGATTCTGCGGTTTATTGAATTCTGTGTTTCAGAAATGTAGCAGTGATAGAGCAAAAATAGAAAGTGTTTCCGAAATTCGAAATCTTTTAGATATATGTTCAGGTCAAAAAAAATGTTCACAAAATATTCAGCAGGATTGTCAGGAATTTTTAATGTATATGTTTGGTGTATTGGAAGATGAAGGTGTAGATGTAGAAAATCTTTTTAGGCTTTCTTATCAATGGCAGCATGACTGCGACAATTGTAGTTTATCAAGTAGTACTAGAATAGACACTGAAAGATTTATATATTTGACTTTACCAGACTGCAAATCAGTGTCTTTTAATAATCTACTTAAAGCAGCAGATCATAATATGGTTTGTTCCCAATGTAAGTGTCCAATGCTGTCCACATTATTTATGCAAACTTATAGTCAGTATGTCATTTTAATGTTTCAACGATGTAGATCTGATGGAACTAAATTGACAACTTCTATTAAAAATTTCGTGGCTTCTCAGTTATAAATTTCAGGAAGAACCTTTGTAACTGTAGCTATTATTTATCATGACGGTCCTTCAACAACATCAGGGCATTATACAGCTTATTTAAAATGTCGAAAAGGTTGGTCTTTCTGTAATGATACTCATTTGACTTTCAAACAACGTTTGCCTTTTGACTTACCTAAAGGTAATTGGCCTATAAAGACATGAGCAGTTAATAAAAGTTAGTCTGCTATTTAAAATTATATTCTGAGTAAAATTGATGAACATAATATAAAAAATGCAGTTCTCATATAGGTACTGTAAGTGGATCTCATAGTAAGTGATATCAGTATTATAGGAAATGTTGAACATGAGTGATCCAGAGATGGGAATATGAATAGTTATACATTGTAAAAATGTGGTATGAGCTTTTCTTTCAAAACATCGGGTAAACGGTAATTTCTGAGTTTGAAAATAGACTGATAAATCTGACACTATTTGGCCGTAAGGAATAGTGTTGGAATTAGCAAAGAGTCATAACTTAACACAACGAGAAAAAGAAAAAATTGAGACATATTTCAGATGTTCTTAGAGTTTCTTTTATAGAAAGTTGATGAAATGGAAGTTTTAGAGAACAGCAGAGTATTTTCTAATGAAAAGGACCTTCACGATCTACTATTTGGCCTCAAGGAAAAGTATGTGAATCAAAGATTAGTGTAAATATGTGATTCGTAAGTTTATATAGGTTTTTTTAACACAATCTTTTAGATTGTGTTTTTTTTCCCCGCTGTCATATGATATATAGTTTGAACTCACTGTTTTTAGTGAAATTCAATATATTCTGAGAACAGCAAAAATAAACTATGTAACATGTTGTAGAAGTTATTCTATAGTTTGTTTTGTGTAATTTATATTGTATTCCCATTGTCTCACACTCACTTTCCTTTTTTCACCCTTTTTCAGCTGCCTTTCTCTCACTCTGTTTCATCCCCGTTCTTTTACTCCACTTTTTTCACAACCCCTCATTCCCATTTCAACTGTCTGCATCCTCTCTGTCCCTTGCACCACTTTTCAGCTTTCAGTCACTCTGCTTTATTTGCCTTTTCCGTCTTTTCCTCCTTTGCTCTTTTACTAATTTCTCTTTACTCACTCATCTCTTTTTTCGTACTCTGTCACATTCTTTTTGTATCTTACTTACCTTCACTTCATTTCTCTCATCTTCTCTTCCTCTTTGTCACTGAATTTATCTGCCTTACTCTTAGTAATTTGCTTTTCTTCTATTTCTTTTTCACTCTTTTTGTCCTTCTACATTACTTTATTTCCCTTTCTGTATCCTTTACTCTTACTTTATTTCTTTATACACTTTTATGATTTTTAACCTCTTGACCTGTCTCTTTTATTTTAAAATATATATTCTACTAATTATAACTTATTTTTTGTTCTCTCTTTCACAGATACAAAGTGTAGAAAAAAATATAATTAAGTTTATATTATTTATATGGTAAGTGTGACTAAAAAAATGTAGTTTGTCATGATCCTTTGCTTTAACCTCACTACTTTTCTCTCACCCTACGTTACCCCTGTTTCTTTACTCTGCTTCCCTCACTTATTCTTATCCTCCATGTTTATTTCCCTTTTCCTTACTTTCCTACAACATTCAACTTCATTCAGTCTTCCGGCTCACCCACACTCACTCACTCACTTTCCTTTCTGTCACTCCTTCCTTTTCTCTCTCTGTCCTTTCTCTCTGTCACTCCCCATGTCTTTCCTTTTCTCAGTTACTTCCTCTAACACCTTTTTTCTGTCTTACTATCTATTACACAGTCTCTCTGTTTTCCTCCCTCTAGCTCTCTTTCTCTTTACACCACTCTTTCTGTCCCCTTTCTTTATGCTCACTCCTTCATTATTTTTTTTTGAGGGTGCGCTAACGGGACGCGCCCGGGTACGCGCACCGGGGCGCGCCGGATCACTGCGCTTACCGGTCCGCTTACCGGTACGCGCACCGGGAGCTCACCAAGACAAAAAAAAGAACAATATACATATAAAAAATAGTATTACATAAATATACAATATAGGATTCATTTAAAAAAATATTATATTACATAGCTATAGAAATTTGCTATTAAAAAACCTTTGAAATTCACTGAAAAAACCATAGGTTTCACACCAGTTATAGTTAGGAATTAGCATTTAAAAAAACTATGAAATTCACTAAAAAAACAATAGGTTTCACACCAGTTATAGTTAGGAATTAGCACTTAAAAAACCTATTAAATTCACTGAAAAAAACAGAGGTTTCACACCAGTTATAGTTAGCTGGAAATGTTACTGACATAAAACCATTGAAATTCCCATGTTATAGTTAGTAGGACTCACTATAACTTGCGCGCCTGCAATGCACTGCTGATGACATCACATATTACATCCCTCATGACATGGTCAATGACATCACTCATGACATCACTGATGACGCCATCCTTGTGACAGAGTGACAGACCTCCTTTCAGTGTAATGTAACCCTTGAAACACATATTCAAAAATAGAAACTAACATTTTAAAAAAAATAGAGATACTCATACCAGTTACAACAACCAATTCAGTAATTCCACCATCTATATACACATCCACTCATTCACCAACAGTTCTATATAGTCACTCATACATATACTCACTCATCATATGTAGTGTGACACCTATACATCCTGTTACAGACCCACAGTCATCCAAAAGTTACTCACACACATACTCACACATGCAAATAAACTATTGAACTTCCTTTTTTTTGCATATACAACTATACACACACTACCATCTTACTTCTAAGGAAACTTACACATACTTAATCTCTTAAACAATCACTTATAAAAACACATACTTATTTAAACAGGAACTCTTACAATCTCTCACTCTCACATATACTCACTTATATACATCAATACTCACATATACTAGATTAAAACATATGTCGTTACTGATAAAGACACTAGTGAGACAGTCATTCACTCAGTAACACACACATATACACCCATACAGTCCTGCACATATGCTGTCTTTAAAACACATACAAACAGTGAGTCAGTCATTGATGCATCTATGTGCTAAGTAACACCCCCACCAAACCATACAGACACTCATACTGATACTAAAAAAAACATTTAATAACCGATATATACACACATGTAGCTACTCACCAACCCATGCAGCCACGTATACACATAGTGAAAAACTGATACAAAAATTTAAATATTTAAACATTACTCGCTAATATATGTATTCACTAAGATACGCCAGTTAACCAATCAATTTTTTTTTCAAAAAACATACATTAAGACACTTATTTAAACATTTATTCTTCCATCGACCTTTACATATACATAAATAAAACATATTTATTTTTCAGAAAGACACACATTCACTGGATGGTGTCATCAGTGATGTCATGAGTGATGTCACTGACCATGTCATGAGTGATGTAATATGTGACGTCATCCGCAGTGCATTGCAGGCGCGCAAATTATAGTGAGTCCTACTAACTATAATGTGGGAATTTCAATGGTTTTATGTCAGTAAAATTTCCAACTAACTATAACTAGTGTGAAACCTCTGGTTTTTTTCAGTGAATTTAATAGGTTTTTTAAATGCTAATTCCTAACTATAACTGGTGTGAAACCTATTGTTTTTTCAGTGAATATATATATATATATATATATGTACATACATATTTATAATTATATGACAAACTGTGATCAAGGCTGCAGTGAGGCAGCCGAAATGCGTCATGCTGATTTTCGGAGAAATAAAGCACTGAGAATTTAAATCATCGCGTTCTGTGGTCTGTACCTGATTTGACTACTGGATATACGCTGTGGTCCAGGACTGTTGATATTATATATGACAAACTATATGATTTTATATATAACACCTTTTTTCAGTGAGTTCTGGGCTTTGAAGCAGCAGCTTGAAACACAATTTGGTTTAAACCTGGAAAGAAGCACATCTGGTGTGCAAAACCCACATCTACTTTATGTACGTTCAACTCTTCCCTCAGCTTCAGAGTCCCTGGCATAATGAATGGGAATGTCAATAAACAAGTCAAGGATTGGGATCACATGGTTCGGCTTGCATTGTTTGATGTAGTCTTTTTCAATAAACCATGAGGGGAAATGCCTGCTGTATGCGTTGGTAACAGAGAATGGAGACAATTAAAAAGAATCACTCCTGAGTAAAGGCCTCATTAACAGCTAGTCAGTGATTTTTATTATTTTTGGAGTTCTGTCAACAATTATTAGTTGGTATGCAAATTGAACATTTATTCTAAAGTGCATTTTTTACAGTGTATAAAACACCAGCTTTATCCATGAAACTGTGATATTTCACTGCTAAATGAACTGAAGTTCTATTGCAAAAAAAGAAAAGCATTGAAGATGAGCCTGCGTAGTCAGTGACACTCATTTACCCTCAGTCCCTCGTTTACAGGATTTTGGCGTAGGGCAGCACATCAAGAAACCTTACTGCGCTGCCCTACACCATAGTGAAAGGGCAGAAATGCACCCTATTTATGCACATTGGCATTCCCGTCCTTTCTACCTTGCAGCCTGCATAGCAAGAGGAAACAACAAGGAGGAATAAAGATCACCTCATTACACCTCACCTCAGGAGACATAGGAGTTTATTGCTTCCCCAGGGTTACATGACTTTGTAAAACTGGGGCTGCATCAAAATTCAAGAGTGTTGCCTAAAAAACACCCACAGTAATGCCCACAGAACACCTCTAGGGGCAGAGTAAGGTAATGCAGCGATTTGCACTGGGTTGCCCTAATCATGATTTATGAGGCCACTGAAAGCCACAAAGGGTGGCTTTGTGTGCCTTCATAAAGCTGATTCAGAGTCCTGCATCACACATGTACCACTTTGCGTAGTGCAAAAGTGACGCAAGGCTCTCAAGTCAAGTCAAGTCAAAAATACGTAGGGCTCCATTAGGATGATGGGCGGACTTTGCCTGCCCATCATCCCATCGTAAATCTGGACCGCCCGCCATAAGGGCGGGGGTCCCGAGGGTGCCATTAGGATGTGTCCGCCACAGTGGTGGGTGCATCCTGTATTTTCTCTCTGCACCGCCCGCCACAATGCTGAAAATGCACTTTAACATTGTCATTTGCAAAGCGGCAGGCACCGCGCGGTGCCTGCCGCTTTGCAAATGACAATGAACCACAGGTACCCCCCATGTGCATCCCCCAACTGTACTTCACTCTGGGGTCCCGCAGGGGGCCCCCAGAGTGAAGACCGCATGCCTTTCCGTGGCGGCATCGCCGCCGCGGAAAGGCACTGCACACCACACATCATAATATGTCTGGCGGTGTCTATTAGACACCGCCACCATATTATTCCGTTTCTGCCCCGGCCGCTAGGCGACCGGGGCGGAAAAGTGGCGGGTGGTGTTTTCCTCTGTTGCGGTCCCCCCCCACCATTGTAATGTGGCGGAGGGAAAAGGGCGGCGGGCGGGCATTTCTGTCGGGTGGATCGCCACCGCCAGCATGGCGGTGGCGATCCGCCCGACATCATAATGGAGCCCTTAATTCGGCCAATAAAAGCCATAAAAGCGAACAATCAAGACATATTCAAATTTGAAAAAACAGTTGAAACATTGAGAGAGGGAAATTGCATGTGTTATTTACAAAAGAGCCCATCGTACACATATTGCATATACTACAATTAATCACTTGATCAAATTAAAATAAAACCCATTGTAAAAAGTTAGACAGTAGATATCAACACATAAATAAAAATACAGCAAAATAGAATACTATAATATTAAATGCTTTATTAAAAATCCTATTATTATGCATTTAAGAAGTGCTTAAAATAACATATAATGCTGCAGCCATGTTTATAAAGATGTTACATAGCTACTGCGGGGACATCTTCTTTCTAAGTCTCATGGTCCATAACAGAAAGCTCACAACCCCAAAACACACCACAGGGGAAGATAGCATTTGCAAAAATAATAATGCAGGCCTCACTTGAACAAAGTTAGCCTCTCTCAGTAATGGCAGTATACATTTCTTAAGAAAGGGGGCATAAAATTCATAAAATAAAATAAAATGCAAAGTGTCCTGTTCCGAGGAATTATCGCAACAACACAGCTTTATGGTACCTGGCAGTGAATACCCCTTTGGGAAGGCTGAAATCCAGGGTACCTGATTGAGCTGGAATATATTTAAAACAAAATAATGTTCCACATTGGTGACTAATTACAAATAGGGCTGTAGCTGTGAGGTCAGACTTATGGTAACATTCCTTCTCCCTGAGGGCTTGGCTAGTTTCCTGATCACCTGCTGCCTGGCAAAAAACGTCAATTTAACATCCTTAATGGCTGCCTGTCCTAAGGGTCTGGGTTTACTGTACATATCAAGTCATCCCAGCCACCGTATTTGCTCCCTAATATATTTTAACCACTGAATACGAAAGGCCCTCTCAAGGGCAATACAGTCCACTAAAACCATCTGGTTGAGTGTGGTAAAGGGGCTCGACCAGATCCTTAACCAACGTATCAGTGGTGCAACAGCGATGTGATCAGAGATGTATCACAGGCCAAGCTCCTCATGCAGAATGAAGGCAGGGGTACTTGAGGAGACAGCAAGGAGGCAGCACATAAATTTGGTCTTGATCCCTGAATATCCCTCACATCATTATAAACCGATACATCACACTCATATGTCACTATAGGGATACACTTTTCTTTATAGACCTTGAGCAGGGCAAGTATTGGTTTAGACCCCAACCTTTTAGCAAAATCCCATACAGCCCGACTGCTCTTGCCAATGTATTCTTTTTTAGTTGCCATTGTGCAACCCAGGTCCCATGTTTGTCGAACAACACCTCCAAGTACGGAAAGGTGGACATTTTCGACAGTTTCGCCCCCTGCAAAAAAACTTGGTCTTAACGGAAACTTTATTGCTCATTGTCATAGTGTGTGATTTGGAAAAATTGGTCGCTAAGTCGTGACTCCATAAAATCAATGCAAACATTTTAAAGGTTTTGGAGGCCTATAGTGGTCCTTGCAAAAAACACTGTATCATCTGCATAGAGTAGTGCTGGGACCAATTTGTCCCCTGCTCTTGTTTGTTTATATAGAGTGTGAACAGCAGAGGGGCCTGAATGCACCCCAGGCATATCCCTTGCTTAACCTCCCAGGGATCCGTCAAACTATCCTCTTCCTTGAACTTACCGCCACAGTGGTGTTATTATGGACATAATGTAGAAAGGATACTAAACTCGGCTCCATGCCCTACTCCTCCAGGATCTGCCACAGTTTAGATCAGTTGACTCAATGAAAATCCCACGTTAAGTCTATAACTTTGCTATAGTATACTTCCCAATCACCAGACTCAGATTAAAACATTGATCGAGTATACTTTCCCTTGCCTAAACCCATACTGTGAATCACTAATAACATCAAAATGTTCTACCAGCAAAGATAAACGGTTCAAGATCACCTTGCCCATGATTTTCGCAGTGGAGTCTAAGAGTGAAATGAGTCTGTAACAGGCAGTATCATCCCTTCCACCCTTTTAAAAATTTGGGATAAAAGTAGCCTACGCCCATGATGGAGGAAAATCACATATGCTGGCTGCATTAAAAACCATTGCCAGTATTGTGGCCCAGACCTGGGGGTCTGACTTATACAGGTCAGCTGGTACCCCACCAGGGCCAGGTGCATCTTCCACAGTTTTAGCAAGAATAGCTGCATGAACCTCAGCAACCTTATAGTGAAGTGGTACTAAAGGTAGGCTAGGCTCCCCATGTGTCTCCATCCCCTCCAGCTCACCATCGCTATACAAGCCCCCCAAAAAATCAACCCATGTTCTGGGGCTACAATACAATCTGTGCTAGCATTTCCAGTCTTCGTAAAGAACGGGCTATTAACCACCGCCCAAAAGGTATCACTATCTGAGTATGTACTGGGTAGGCCAAGATCCTCCCAGGCCTTTTCCCTGATAGCTTTCTTCCTCTCATAAATAGCATGCTTACAGACCCCCCTGCATGCCCTGATCTCAGGCGCATTTCTTGGTGTTTGCTTAAGAGCCAACATTAACTTCCTGTGGGCAAAAGAGCAGGTGCCTTCGCACCAACTCTTCACTTTAGGTCCATCATCCCTGCAAGGGACTGTTAGATTGGTGGCTATCTGGTTAGTCAGTGATTCAAACGCATCTAATACTGCTTTATCCTGCACATTAATGTCCATACATACAGAGACCTCCACTGCACACTCCACATACAAGTTATCAAAGAACATTTCCGATACAACCTTTGTCCACTTTAGTCTACATGATTGATCCTTGGTGCTAATATCAGAATTGGAGATACCCCTACTCTTTACTTTATCGAAAGCAAATGCGTACAATAAATCGAGTATAAGGGGTTCATGGTTGTTAATGTTACTCCAGGGAGCATTTAAACTACATGCTCCAGGAGCTATGGATGCCGAGATCATTATGAAATCGATGATGCTAGAGTATCCCCTGCCGGTAAAGGTGGGAATAAGAGTATTCACTCCCGTTTGTTCTAAACAATACAAATTCTTTGCAGAGAGAAGCCCGAATGTGCCTGTCTATGTGTGTTTAAAATGTGTATTTAAACGTAAACAATCCCAATAGGCCTTTGTTGGGCTGCAGTTAAGAAAACACAAATGTGTACTGAAATCATCCAAAATTCTCAATCTCAAAATAGGTACATTTACTTTTTTCATAGGTCCCAAGGAAACCCTCCAGGCAGTCTTAGGGGCCCATTAGGATCCGCCCGCCATCCTGACGTAAAACGGGACCGCCCGCCATAAGGGCAGCGGTCCCTTGGGGGCCATTAGGATGCGGCCGCCACACTGGCGGGTGCATCCCACATTTTTAACATTGAGGCGGGCGGTGCTAAAAATGCACATTGTGCATTTCAATACACAACATGACAGGCACGTTGTACAGTAAAGTGCAGGGGGTACCCCCATGTGCAACCCCACCCCCCCGGAGTTGCCACCACGGAAAAGCATGTCCCTGCACACACCTTAATATGGATGGCGGGGTCTCACAGACACCACCACCATATGAAACCCTTTTCCACCCGGTCAACTCCTAGACGGGTGAAAAAGCGGTGGACGGTCTTTCCGTCTGCCGCGATGGGTGGCGGCTGGGGAAGGATGTCGGGTGGATCGCCATCGCCCGCATGGCGATCCACCTGACATCCTAATGGGGCCCTAAATGTTCAATCGCCGAAGGAATTATGAAATGTACTACTAATATCGGGTAGTGGTTCTTGAAAAACAGCTCTACTGCTAAAATATGGGGAGAGTGGTACTCTAGGCAGCTCGTTTTACAACGTAAGTCAAGAGAAAACAATAAAAGGAGACCACCCCTGGCACGCACCCATGTCGAGGGGATTGCATGATTGACAAATGAGGTAAACCTGTCCAGATAAAAAACTTATACTCGTATCCTATGTCTCTTGAAACCAACCACGCACCACCACACCCAACAGCTGCCTCGCCGCTGCTGGAGCAAAGTCACCGAGGACCAGCTGATCACCTTCCTTGCCAAGAACCCACCCATTGTCCCCACCAACCTAGACGCCGCAGCCCGAAATCTCAGACAGTGGATCGACGACTGCGCCAACACCCTCGCCCCGCTCAATAAACCCTCCAACAGCCACGTCAATAAGAGAGCCACCTGGTTCACTGACGAGCTGAGTCCAGACCTCTAAATGCGCATGCCGGAAACTGGAGAAGACATGGCTCCACGAACGCACACCGGACAACCACGCAGCCCACAAGGACGCCACCCACAGACACCACCACCTCATCAGATTAGCCAAGAGTTCCTCCTTCAAAGACCGCTTGGATAACAACGCACGCAACAGCAAAGAGCTCTTCAGCATCGTAAAGGAACTCTCCAACCCCAGCGCCAACACGAACGACATCCCTCCCTCCCAAGAACTGTGTGACTCTCTTCCACCGCAAGATCGCTGACATCCACAACAGCTTCAACAACACAACCACCCCGACTACACCAGACTCCACCTCCCCTGTGAACACCACCAGCGCCAACCGCCTGTCCTCCTGGTCCAACATCAACGACGACGAGACACGCAAGGTCATGAACTCCATCCACTCAGGATATCCTTCTGACCCATGCCCACACCACGTATTCAACAAAGCAGACACAGCCATCGCACCCCAACTTCGGAAGGTCATCAACATCTCCTTCGAAATAGCGACATTCCCGAAAAGCTGGAAGCACGCCGAAATCAACACCCTCCTCAAGAAGCCCAAAGTGGACCCCAAGGACCTCAAGAACTTGCGACCCATCTCCTTGCTCCCTTTCTCGACAAAGGCCATTGAGAAAATCGTCAACATGCAACTGGCCAGCCAACTGGAAGACAACAACATCTTGGACCCGTCCCTGTCCGGATTCAGACAAAACCACAGCACCGAGACAACCCTCATCGCCGCCACAGACGACATCAGGCGCCAACTAGACAATGGCGAAACATCAGCCCTCATCCTCCTGGACCTGTCAGCTACCTTTGACACTATCTGCCATCGCACTCAAAAGACACACCTCCTATAAGCTGGAATTCAAGAGAAGGATCTTGACTGGACCACGTCCTTCCTCTCCGGCAGAACCCAGAGCATCCGCCTCCCACCCTTCCGATCCGAAGCCACCGACATCATCTGCGGCGTCCCCCAGGGCTCATTCCTCTGCCAAACGATGTTCAATGTCTATATGGCCCGCCACGCACAAGTGGCCCGCCATCACAACCTCAACATCATCTCCTACGCTGACGAAACCCAGCTCATCCTCTCCCTCACCAAGGTCCCACACACCACCAAAACCAACTTCCACGTGGAATGAAGGCCGTCGCCGACTGGATGAGGAGCAGCCGTATGAAGATGAACTCGGACAAGATGGAGGTCCTCATCCTCGGACCCATCCCCTCAGCCTGGGACAACTCCTGGTGGTCGACCTTCCTGGGAACAGCACCAACACCCACCGACCATGCTCGCAATCTAGGATTCATCCTCGACTCCTCCCTCTAAATGTCTAAGCAGGTCAACGCCGTCTCCTCCTCCTGCTACAACACCCTCCGCATGCTCCGCAGGATATACAAGTGTATCCCGACCGAAACAAGAAGAATGGTGACACAGGCCCTCGTCAGCAGCAGACTGGACTACGGCAACGCACTCTACACAGGAATCCCAGCCAATCACCTACGACGACTACAATGCATCCAAAACGCCTCAGTCCGACTGATCGTCAACGTCCCCCGCCGCAGGGACATCACCCCCCACCTTAGAGACCTACACTGGCTCCCCGTCGACAAGAGGATCACCTTCAAGCTCCTCACCCATGCACACAAAGCACTCCACAATGCTGGACCAGCCTAATTGAGACAATTATTTTGGTAATTTCCCATCACATTGTTTTTATACATGTCCGGCTGACCACTGAATAAAGTTTTGTTGTGGGTTACAACATTTTTAAACACTTCTTTTTCACATAACTCTCACAAAAAAACCAGCTCCGCAGTATCCTGGCGTAGTAGCACACCGGGGAGACATTCGACTTCTCCCGGTGGGCTCGATGATGAAGCATGTCACCACCCAGGGTGGTGAGTGAGGGCTTCCTGAGCAAACACCTTTCTTCTTTTGCGTGCTTACCTACACCTAATGATTGTCAATCTACGGCATCGAGCCCTTGTAATCATTGCAAGGGTTCATACCTGTTAGATGAAGATAGAACCAATCCAGAGTTATCAGTCTGGCTTTGCTTGGACGTACTAGTTACCTAAAGCCAGGGGCTTTTTGTGGAAAAATATTAGCGGGGGTAAAAGTACTGAAGGGGAGCTATCCTAATCATTGTTTTAGAGCGTCCCCTAAGCTTGCAGTCTGTCAGTGCATTAACTTGAGCAGGATATCTCATGTTGACTATCACATTGTCCTCCTCGATATTTATCCCCATCCTATGACCCACCCAGGCCACTCTTCTAGCAATAATAATGCCTGGGATATTCGGTGACCACTCACAATGTTCATATTACACCAATGTGTAACCTTATGTACCAGGTCCAGTGTAGATTCTTTACTCCCCTGTGTGATCGAAGGTATGTCCACCAGGACAATAGCCAAAGATGCTGCTTCCGGGGGCAAATCCATGGTGTCATGGCTTTTAGCTGGGGGTTTTATGGAATTATATGAGTCAAACGAATTAAGTAAATTCCCCCCTGATGAAGAAGCCCCTTAAGATGGGACTACCTGAGCCGTATCCCCTACCTGCATCACATTTGGTGGGTTACAGGTTCGGTTACAAGTGACACTTAAAATCCTAGCCCCTTTAATTGCCCTTTGTTCCTGGTGCTCAATGTTTTGACTATTTTGAGAGTGTTGTAGATCAGAAAGCACCTGGGTAGAACAACCAGGCACTGCTAACAGACCCATTGCCTCTGTATCTCGTGTCCCTCTATCAGATGCATGCGACTTTGGCGGGCCCAGCAGGGCCAGTATGCCTGCATCCGACAGATTCCCTTACAGCATGTTGATAGAGTATTGTCGGGAGAACAGAGTCAAGTCTTGCATCCAAACCACCCAGTTTTTTCTGTTTCTCTGCCAAACAAAATAGCCAACTTAGACTCCAGTCTTGGTCAGTCAATGACGTGTTCTAAATCAGGATTGGTTTGTGTTAGAGGGCTTTCAGATTGGGAGTACTGGGGGCTCTTTTGCAGCCTGTTTTCTTTCTCTTGGTGGGAGGCTGGGTAAGTCATTTTCCACCATCGTTATGGCCGTCTCAGCGTTAGAGTCTACTGTAACTAGAGTGGCCGCAGGTGATAATACAAGGCCGGGGTTAGCTCCTTCCACTCCTGGGCTATCAGCTAAGAATTAAGCAGAAAAAGATTTACCTATCTCCAGGGATAGCCTTCTTTCAGTCAGGGCAACCTCTTTCGAGATGACACTGGCCACCCTAGTTAAAAAGAAGTCAATGGCCACTGTGTTGTTGCCCTGCCACTCCTCCAACTGCCGATTTTCTTTTAACCATGGTTAGTGACTTTAAGACCAACTGCTCTTGCTGAAGGGGACAAACCAGGCCTACATCCAGCAGTGCAGTACTTAATCTTGGAGTAGCCACAAAGGGAGCACACTTCTCTTGAAAAAGCAAGGCTCTCATAAATAACCCCCTCAGTGTTTCATCAACAAGGTGGCTTTGTACATATAGACTGATGGTATGAAATAGGTAAAGCGACTCAAATAGAGAGGCAGAACTCTTCTTTCTTTAGACCGGTCTTTCTTTGCTTTTTGCTCGTTGCCAGTTCTGTTTGACAGGGAAAGATAAGAGAGACTGTCAGTCTATTGTATGGTGCTTTTTATAATTTGAGAGCAACACCAGAAACAAATTATAATGAGATTTAGGAAAGCTGTAGATAGGTATTCGAAAAATCACATTCCTAGTTACTTCTATGAAATACTACTCGCAACTGCAGAGGATGTACATTTGACAGTGTGCATTTCCTTTTTTACATGAAGGTTTAGTCACATGAAAATGACTGGATCAATTTCCCTGCATGCAAGCTCCGCAATACTGAAGCAAGTGTAGATACAAAAATGTCTTCAAGTTTATATTGACGCCCAGATTTAGTTTTCACAAAATGGAGGGAATAATCCAACTTTGCTGCTCTGCCTTATGCAAGGGAAAAGCACAACACCATGTCAACAAAGACTGGGGTGCGGCTGCTTTCGCTCATTCTGTGGCGCCCAGACAAATTTGACTTCTGCAACACACAGCCTCACATCATGGTGTAGAGGTGAGAGTGTGCTGTGTAGCATAACATTTCCATTACAATATAGTATGCATAGACAAACTCTGGAGGTTCCCATACATCTGATGTGGGTGGTGCACTGCAGCAGAGAACCAATACATGTGTCGTTTGTTTGAGAAAGGAACACATTACTTTTGTTTGAACCCACTTCAAGTAGGTTTTAGTGTTTGATGCAAAGTCCTGCCTATATTCTATAGTAGTATTTTTTTTTCTTTAGGAATATGGGATTTATTTTGTGCAGAATAGCAAAATATGTTCTTCAAAAATGTAATGCAATATGTATTCACTGGCTATATAGTCTCATCATTGGTAGATAGTAAAATATGCAGTCTAGAAACTGCTTATGCTAGAAGGCAGGAATCACACAAACTGCATCCAGGACAACTGCAACACTGACAAACATGGGCCAGGTGCTGATGCTGGTACTTTAAGACAAATGACACCAAAGGAAAATGCTGAAGGTGCCAATGAAAAGGTGATGCTAATACCGGAGAGAAACAAATAAAAAAAGAAATAAGGACATTGAAAATAGAATGGTTGAGTAAATAGGAAGTAGCTTTTCATATGTTCAAATGAGGGACAGTGAAAACAAAGGTGAAGTAGGGCATATACACCAAGAGAAAGGAGAAAGAGAGACGAGAAACCAAGATCAGAAGAAGTGAAAGGGAGGAAGACTGCTAAAGTAAAAAAGGAAAGAGGAGACATGTAAATGTGGAACGAAATTTGAAGGGCAAAGTAGGAATTGAATTGGAAAATGGCCACAAAACAGCAAAGATATGGTTGAGAGGCGCAGACCGAATGCGTAGAAGAAAGAGGATTGGATTGAAACCGATGTAAGACAGGAAAGGAAGACGTTGGAAGTGAGAAGAACCATTACAAAAAGATAGGAATGACACGGAGAAAAAGAAAAGAGAAGAGTTAAGAGAATTGTGTGGGAAAAAGTGTGATGAAAGGAACAGGAAAAAGGAAACAGGGCGATATTAGACAAGGAATTAATAAAGTGGAAGTAAAAAAGACAGTAGAGAATGATGTAACATGGACAACATCAATTCTGATGCTGTAGCAATGCCCGCCGAGTCTTTGCTACTTTTGGGGGTACTGAGTATCCTTTCTGGACTTGACATTGGGCTGAGCGACAACACTCTTGTGCCTCCTCCAGCCACTCAGACTCTGTTTCTCACCCTGCCACTGGACACTCTCCTGGTACTTAGTAATCATCCTTCTTGCACCTCTGACACAACCCTAGCTCCTCCACCAGCCTCTCCAGGCTCTGTACCATAGCCTCCAGCTTCCAACCACTCTGACTGCCTGAGCTCATCCAATCCATCCATGCATCCACTCAACCTGGGCCATCAGTGATGTAGCAAGCACATGGGGACTTGAAACTATTGTAAGCAAATATAAAAGCCATATAAAGCTGAAGATCACTTTCCCATACAGCACAACATCCAAGAGGTGCTGGAGGAGACCAAAGATTGTGATCAAGTAATTTGAGATACCAGTGCAGGAAACCCAGAGTAGACTGGAAAGAATCTTATTCCCAGAGCGCAGTGTCTCTGCTAATTCCCCAGCGGTGCGGGGAGAGGGGGGCCGCGCGCAGCTCTGTGGTGCTCGTGACGAGCTCAGCTCATCATGCTGCACAGTGGAGCTGTGCTCATGATGAGCTGAGCTCGTCACGACTCCACCCCCTCCCGTAGAACACCCGCACAGGAGGGGATTTAGCCCCGCGTGGGCGTTCCGCGGCCATTATGACGAGCTCAGCTTGTCATGAGCACAGTTCCACTGTGCCTCATGATGAGCTGAGCTTGTCATGAGCGTCAAAGGGGTTAAGCCTGAATTTGGGCTTTGCATCAAAAGTGGAGATGTGACTGATCGTATAGACCAGAAGGGGAGTGATACAAGCTTGAAGAAGAGAGAACCTGGGAGAACATTGTGCACCGAGATACCAGGCTACAGGGAAAGAAGGAAGCTGGAGAGTGTGCAACAGCAGCAGAACAAAAAAGTAGTTCTGGGTTTTCACCAAAAACTATGAGTGTCTAGAATTATCTGCCCAAGTATTGTCCCTTGAGGCAAAGCAGCAGAGAGCAGTGTGGTCCTTGTGAAAAGGGCATATTTCAAGTGCAAAACACCTTTTGTACTGGATAGTAAATAGCATGTGCATCTTTGTCTCATGCAAGTGCTTGTGCAAAGTCTTAGTAAATATTTGCCCCTATGTGTGCCACATTAGAGGTGGCAATATTTGCCTATGGTGCCCTTTTTTAGCAGGTATAGAACTTTCACTCAGAGACTGCATCACTTTGGGAATGACCCTCCCAAATAGAGAGTGCAGATGCTGTTGTGCTAAGTCATCTTGCTATTTTGTCCATTCATAAGTGTCCCAGGTGGCCACATAAAGGTGAGTACAGCCTTAAACCCCCTGAAAGGTTATAAAAAGAGGTGTTACACTGCATGACTGTGATATCCATTAATGTTCCCATGGCCTAAAATTAACAGTTATCACATGTGTGAAGGACTGCACACTCTTCCTATTAAGGGACCAATCCTCCCCTCCACTCCTGGTTTAGGTGGGGCCATATGCAAAATGTGGTTCTGCATGCCATGATAATGCAAAATTATACCCATTTTATATATTAATATATTCTTTGGCATTCTGAAAATGGAATAAGCAGTATCTATTACAGGGTAAGACATAATATTCACATTAAAAAGAAAAATATAAAAAGATTGAAGATAGAAAACAAGCCTGACATTAGCCCAAGGAAACACAGAAACCATGGTTTTAGGTGATCAATCAAAAAAACCTTAGAATAAATGTACTTAGAATTATAAAATTGATCAGTTCTACTTCAAGATAACATCTTTAAAACAATAATATGCAAAAGAGAACCGAATAGCACCCCTACCATGGAAAATACCATTTCAATTAAGAACATTTAGGTCAATTACATATTATCCTTGAAAGAAATATTGATTCACAAAAACAATAAAATACCACCATCCTATAGTTAATAAAACAAACACAAATATTGATGACCAAAGCATCGTTATTAAAAATATGCCATTACAAATATCTGTTTCTACTAATATTGGAAACTTAAATAGTGGAAAGAGAAATATTTGTTACCTTTAACTAAATACCTTCCAGGTCAAAAATATTGAAATACACAAGATTGATAACACTAATACCACCCAAAAATAAAGCAAAATATAACTAAATACTATAATAACTCCTTCTCACTCTGAATAACAAATAAAATGAAACTCAACATAAATTAATACATTTTCTAACTGCATTATTTAAATATTATAACATTAAAATAAACGTTAAGCACATAAAATAAAATTAAATTACAATACAATACATTGTAACTAATAATACATACCTAATACAAATAATGCATTATAAAAAACAATAATGAATGAATACAGTTATACATAAAAAATATATTCAGAAGATCAAAAAATATATATTAAATATTAAAACAAAACCACTGCTTGACATCAACCATAAAAGGACTTAACGGAGAAAAATATTCAAACTAAACGAACACTAACCAATAAAAACAACCATAAAGCAAATTAACTAATAAAAATACTTAAGTAATCAATTCAATTCAATTCAATATAGTCTGTATTTTGATTAGTCAATCATAAAAGACAGGATAATTCAATATTTAAATTGTATACAAAAAAAATTCATCTCATAGCATATTTCCAGTAATTAATAAGACCGTCAGCGATCAGAATTTTTTTTAAACAATTAATAAATATATATCTGTTATTAAAACACATGATTGTACATAATCAACAATAACATTTATATTTAAAATGCAATATGTCATTCGACTGTTATCAAATCACAAAGGTTAAAACCAAGCACCACCAGATTTACAAAAACCTTAGTTCAACAAAAAGTTAATGGGTAATCATTCCCAAAAAAAATCCTAACCTAGGGGGTCATTAGGATGGCGGATGGACTTTGCCCGCCATCCTGACGGGGATTGGGACTGCCCGGCATAAGGGTGGGGGTCCCTGGGGTGGTATTAGAATGTGCCTGCCACAGTGGTGGGCACATCCTGTATTTTTAGAATTGTGGCGGGCGGTGCTCTCTGCACCTCCCGCCACAATGCTAAAAATGCTTGACATCATTTGCATTTATGAAGCGGCAGGCACCACGCGGTGGCTGCCGCTTTATGAATGCAAATGAAGGGGGGTGCCACCGGTACCCCCCGTGCTCACCCCCCTACTCACCTTCACTCTGGGGGCCCGCACGGGGCCCCCAGAGTGAAGTCCGCCTGCCTTTCTGTGGCGGCATTGCAGCCACGGAAAGGCATTGAAAAATGACCATGATAATATGACTGGCGGTGTCTGATAGACACCGCCACCATATTATTCCTTTTCCACCCCGGCCGCAAGGCAACCGGGGCGGAAAAGCGGCGGACGGTCTTCCCGTCCGCCGAGGTCCCCCCCGCCATACTAATATGGCGGGGGGAAAACAAGAGATGATGGCCGGTGGAATTGCACCTCCAGCCTGGCGGGTCAATCCGCCCGCCATCATAATGTGCCCCTTAATGTCTGGTCAGTCTTGCAATAAAGGTTACTCTTCCCCCATTTTCTTGGCTCGAATAGCCCACATCCATCTAAAAAATGTTGCCATACCAACTACAATAACATCTGTTGTATCTGTTCTAATTGTGGCTTTTATGATTTTAATATGACTTGAAATCGAATAAAGTTTATTCTGATTCTGAATATATTGTACCATGGATGGGTTTGCAATAGAGACACAAGATAGGGACTCAGTTTACAATGTGAGTTCCTCAGAATTGAGAATTGAATTGTTACCAGTTTTAACTAAAGATGACCTGCCTCTAGGTTTAGGGCTTACTGTCAAAGATGAGGTATGGGCTTTTTCCAATAAAGAAATTGGATTCATTAAAAGAGCAAAAACTAAAGCAAGGTTAAACCTGATTTGATAATCCCTAGAACTTAACGATACAAACTTACAAAAGGGGTAGAGGAGGGAACGAAACTAGTAATTTAAGGAGTGATTGAACAGGGTATCCTCTGTGAGCTACTTGGTGATCCTTACAACAGTACTGTGATGGGAATTTAAAAGCTGAATGGCAAATAGAGAATTGTAAAACATCTCCACAAAACTAACAAAATTGTTGTCCCATGTTTTCTAGTCGTATAAATTCTAGCCGGGATACTGTCTCAAATTCCATTAAGCATAATCGTATAAAGTCATTGACTTATGCCAGGCATTCTTCTCAATTATTTTTCAAGAATAGTCTTGCTTCCTTTTTGCATTCCAATTTTCTAATACAGTTCGTGTGTGATGTAGGGTTTCACAAGGTTATAATGAAAGTCCTTCAATATTCACTCTAATATTGAAGAAATATCTCGAAAGTTTGAATTTGCCTGGCAAATCCATCCCATTGCAAAATATTGATGACCTCCTGGTCACATCAAAGACAAAGGAGGACAGTAAGCTTCACACAATTGCCTTGTTGAATCACTTATCTGATAATGAACATAAAGGGCCAGATTTAGATCTTGATGGGATACTCCGCCTCCACAGTGATACAGCGTCCCCTGCCGAAATAAAAATTACATAGGATATTATGACATTTATGTTTCGGTGGATAGGATATCTGTCACCATTTCGATGGAGTAAAGCACCTGCTGAGATCTAAATCAGGCCCAAATTCTCCCTGGCTAAAATGCAGTATTTTAAGAAAGAAGTCATCTATTGCGGACACCATATTGAAAAGGATGTGAGGAAAGCCTTGAAAAAAAGCATTTCTGTTACACTGAAATTGAGTCACCCAACCACCCAGAGGGATGTTCAGATGTTTCATGAAATTGCTGGCAAATGTTTTCAGTGAATGCCAAAAATGTCTTCAATTGAAAAGCCTGTAGTGAGGTTAACACCCTGTGATGTCCAAGATCATTTGGTGATGAACGCTTTGATTTATCTAAAATACTGAACAAGAGTTTGTGTCATATGTCCCCACTCAGGATCCCAGATTACAGTTTGATGTTTTTCTTGTTTTGTCATAAAAATAATGGATGTGCACTTTCAATGTTCACCCACAAGCACTGAGGACTAATGTTTCTAATAGCATATCTTTCTGCCATTGTGGACCTAGTAGCTGTGAGTCTTCCAAGTTGTTTGAAATCAGTTGCAAATGTTTACCTAGCGAATGAACAGAGTTAAGGAATTGTGATGGGTTATACTTTAATTGACTATGTCCCACGTTCAGTTGAGATCCTTTTAAAAACAAACAGCAGACTGACTTATTATGAGCAGATTATACTTGCAAAAGACAATATTTCCTTTCAGAGATGTCATATTTTGAACCCACCAATACTGCTTACTATTTCAGACACAAATTATGAAGACAGAGAAAATGATGATGACACTTAAGATGAATTAGACAGTAATAGTTTCAAGGTGACTGAATTATGCTTAAAACCAAGACCGTATATTAAAAATACATCATTAGAAATTGCTGATCTGACATTATTTGTTGATGGCTCTTGTTTAAAATACAGATGTGGAGCACTGAAACTTGCCAATTCAGAATGTACTACTTATGAACTGTTAGAAGCAACCACTTTACCTAATGTGACTTCAGTGCAGGTAACAGAATTGATTGCTTTGACAAGAGCTTGCTTTTCCATCTGTGAATTTGAATTGACGATTTATACAGACAACCAGTATGGTTTTGGTGTTGTTCATGATTAGGGGCAGCTGTAGTCACAAAGAGGATTCATTAAATCTTCAGGAGCACCCATAAAAATAGTGTGAATATATTGGATTTACTAAGTGCCGTACAGAAGCCTAAGGAAGTAGCTGTTGTGAAGTGCATAGTTCAAAAATCTGTCAAAGATATGATCACTCTTAGAAAAGGATATGCTGATCAGATGCGCAGATATTGCACATTTCAAGAAGAGTCAATTTAAAAACTAAGAATTGAGAATTGATGCAGCACAAAGAGTAAACAATGTGAATTGTTTCTTGATGGATTCAATACAAACTCCTTTGAATGAGTTGGGGGATTTTCGGGACGATAATGCAGAAAATGAGAAAAGAAAATAGGAGAAACTAGGTTACAAAAATTTATGAAAATTTGTATATCAATTCTGAGCAAACATATATATCCCTGATTCGATGCTACACCCAATATGAAATTATTTGCATAATAAAACACATGCAGGAAGAGACAGATTGGTTAGGATTTTCATAAAAGGAATGGGAGAATGCAGGATTTTGAAGTGTTGCTGATGATGTTTGTAGCCATTGTTGATGTGGCATTTAAACAATCTAGGAAAAATAACAAATTGTTGTTGAGGAAGTTGACATGATCTAGCCTTTCAACTTCTGTTAAGATTGACCACAGTGCACATTTTAAAAATGAGATTTTGTAGATTATCTGTGCAGCGTCAAACATCAATCAGAGACTCTATTCTAGTTGATAGCCACACTCTTCTGGTCTTGTGGAACAAACAACTGGCACCCTTAAGAGTAAACTGGAAAAGGTGTGTGCTTCAACTGATTTAAATTGGCATAATGTTCTACCTCTTGTCTTGATGCATATGAGAAGTACCGGAGACAAAAAGACTGGTTTATCAACCCATGAAATCATCTTGGGTAGAGCAGTGAGATATACCTTTTTACCTTCATCTGCGCTAGTTTCAATAACTGCTTACATTGTGCGAGTTTATTTAAAGGTCTAGCTGATAATCTGAAATCTGCCTCTCATCAAGTAAGTGTATCAGCACAACAATAGATGGATACTCCATGCCTTGTCTTTAGTCCAGGTGACGTAAAAGCAATCCAAAAGCACATCCGCAAGGGGTGCCAGATGAGTGCTAAAAGGGTCCATATCTGGTGATTCTGACAACGAATACTGAAGGGAAGTGTGAATGTGTTTCAGTGAAGTCACCTGCTCACACACAGAGAGTGAGAATTGAATGGTTCAAGTGATCTGACAAAGAGCACACCAACTGGACACAGTCAAGTACGAAGTCAATCTCAAGATTGGAGCTTGAATCAGAGGAGGGTAAGATTTTGGTTTTGAAGCTGGGTAAAATAAAAAGCAAAAGCAATCTACCCCTTTTGTTTAAGACATTAAATTACTTAGCCCAAGGCCTACAGAGATCAAACAATTAACCCGCAGGTGAAAATTCTGATTGTGTTTCTTGTTCATTCTTTCATTATGTATATGGAGATTCCCCAACATATACCTAACCACCAATACCAGACCTCAAACATACATTCCCACAAACCATTGTGCAGTCCAGCTGCTGCCGCCACACTTTCCTCATCCCCACAGTCATCCCATATGTCTCCAAATCCCACCCTATCTTTAACTCCCCTGCCCTATCATTTCTCAACACCAGATACCAAGAACCAGTGCCTCCCCCTACCTGCACCTCAGCCCCTCATATTCCATTCCTGACAGTCCACCCCAATGCTCCCACAATTGCTGAACATAACTGGCCTTTGTTAAACAATCTTATCTCCTCATTCTCACACGTCCCTCAACGAATGGACATCCACATTTTAACTTTATTCCTTCTAAGTGACTCTGTCTTCTAGTCACAGCTGCTACCCTCATCACCCCTTGTGGACTCTCCCCCCACATCTTTCCAGCATACCAAGAGACAGCCACCTACCCAGACCCAAATGGACACAATCAACCCTAGACCACTTAGACCTCATCCCCTCTTAACTTGATACGAATCCCAACTACCAGAACAGCCAAGTCATTAAGACAACAGCTTTTCCCTGAAGTGCATGCTACTCAATAGTTGGTCTTCAGTAAAACACTGTCTAGAGATATCCAACTCAATTCTGACACATAATCTTGACATCCTGATCCTCATGGAAACGTGACTCACTATCCCATCTAACCATGCTCTACACCTTCTTCTTCCTTCCAACTACTCCATTTTGCATCGCAACTACAAAGATAGATATTGTGGAGGTCTCGCAATCCTTTACTGAAATTCCTTGAGCTGCCTTAGCCTCCCAATAATTCATTTTCAGTCTTTTGGTGCAACTGTCCACATCCACTACCTCCAAACTCAGATTGAATGTGATTTACCATCAATCGGGTCAAAACAACTTTGTCATTAAGTAATGCATGGATTATTTCACCTCTCAATTTATCAGCTCAGACAACAATATCTTCTTTGGTGACCTCAACATTCACTGGGGAGGCGTTGACAACAATTATTTGAACACTTTTACTTATTTTCTCAATGCCAATGAACTCTAACAACACTGCCATAAACCCACACACAACAAAGGCACAATCTTGATCTGATACTCTGCAGATCTCGCAGCCAAAAGACATACAACCCCATCCGAATCGACTGGTCTGATCTTATGGAGATCCCCTTCTCTCTATCTGGCTCTAATATTATAACACATGGGCTACCCAAGAAAGAGAAAACATGGTTTTGGGACACATCTGACCTTAACGCAGAAGTCATAAAGGCCCTTAATACCCACATTTTGATTACATCTCATAACTCCTGCCTCCTGTTCCTCCAGAGCAAAGACACTGGTAATTCCAAGGTTAAATGTACCACCCGGGGTGGCAGTGCGTTTGTTACATGCACTCCTAAAGCGTGGAACCTCTTACACCATCTCTAAATTCGCTCCATGCCTAATTTGTTCTCCTTTAGAAAGGAATTAGAAACCTGGCTCTTCCATAAGTAGTTTCCTTAAGTACAGGAAACCTTTTAGCAGAGTTAGCACCAGTATACCTCTGGGTAATCGTGCGATTTAAAAATCACGTTATCACTAACATTACCATTAACATCTAGATATTAATGCGGCGACCGACAAGAACAACACATGCATGAAATCCCTTAACATAAAAACAGTGCGTTTACAGTTTGAAAAACTAACTGTGAAAAGTCCACAAGGATGACTGCTCTACATGTTTCAGCCTTTGGCTTCTTTAATCCGGGATTTCATCAGGACCTAGATATAAAGAAATGCTACTGCAATATAATGCTCGGTTCAGTCAGGGGTACCGACGGACAGAGCGGTGCCTCATTCCCTGAGCGGATGCCAGGTGAGGTGGGGAGTACTCCCGCACAAAGACGGGAATTGATCCAAGACTCCTGTGATATTTGATTGTTTTCAAGATACACAGGTGATGTTAGGTTGTATCGAACCAACCATTTTCTTTTGAGACTTTAAAATTTAGGGTTCATATATATTTTTTGCATTATATTGCTGTAGCGTTTCTTTATATCTAGGTCCTGATAAAAGCCCGGATTAAAGAATCCAAAGGCTGAAACATGTAGACCAGTCATCCTTGTGGACTTTTCACAGTTATTGTTTTTCAAACTGTATACGCACTGTTTTTATGTTTGACACCAGGATAGAGCTTATTAAATTTTCAGTATCCTGGTAGCCAATGTTAACATCTCACCCCTTTTTCACATTCACTTATATGCACTGCAATCATCATCAGCACCCCTTCTATATAAGAATTTGACCTCATTGTTTGTTGGCATCTGAGCCAACTTCAATTTGGCCACTGATAAATACATCTTGAACTCCCTTCTGATGTTGAGAAAGGTGCAGCCCTTGGTTGCACTAGGATTTGCAATCAAGAGGAGATCACAGGTGATGAAAATTGCCACCAAGGTGGGCTGATGGGATTTTGTTCTTTCTGTGAGTAGTCATCTTTCTGACCTATACGCACTAGCTTTTTGCTGTCCTTATTTTTCTGATTGTTGACCAGGAGTTTCTTTGGTTGTTTTGGTTTAGTGTGGGGATAGAAAACTGTTTGGTCTTTAAATATTCCCCCAGGACCCCTTGATTAAAGAATTTGTGATACAACCCAAAACCCACTAGGCCCTGGATCTCAAAAGAAATGTATGAGGAAAGAAATATTATCAGATACTGTGCAAAAAGAATGGAGATAAGTGCCATTTCACCTGAGTTTGACTACATTTCTCAAAGCGAGAAAACAATACAAAACTGAATTCTCAGAGTCAAATCCTTCCATATCAGAGCCCTCGTGAATTCTGCAAAGAGTAGGACGAAGCATTTGTTTGAAGTCATTGCACAGACTACAAACCCTTCCACCACTTTGGCTCATACGTCATCTGTGGCCCGCTGCAACAACTTTGTGGAATTCATTGATACAAATGTTACAAACATCCATATCTCACTACTCACAAATGAATCTCTAGAAACAGCTGAGATTCTACAATGCAAGGCACTATAATCATGGTCTTCTTTCTCTCCAATTTCTGAACAGGACCTACAATGAACAATCTTCAAACAAAAACCCTCAAACCACCTACTGGACACCATTCTAGGTTCTATTGGCAAATCTCTTGCCACTCACCTACTCCCCATATGTACCACCATGGTAAGCCCCTCTCTCAAACAGAGACTCTTCCCAGAGAGTCTAAAAGTGGGGCAACTCTTTCCTCTCTGGATAAAACAACCTCTACATTCAGAGAACTGGAATAACTACCACCCAGTTCCCACGCTCACATATTTAGGCAATGTCATCAAAAGTAGCATAGCGTCCCAACTTGTCTCACACATTCGAACTAACAACGTCCTAGACTCTCTCCAATCAGATTTCTGACATGTTCATGGTATAGGAACTAAGGGGCATATTATCAAGGGGGTTTATCTCCGCTTTTTTGGCTTTAAAAGCCAAGAAAGCGGAGATAAAATTATCTCCCTATTACCTAGCTGCCGCTAACACCAGTTAGCGACAGCTAGTAGGAGATAGCGACCATCTTGGGCCCAACTTTGCATGTCAGTGATATTTATCACTAATGAGATGCAAAGTGGGCGTGCCAAGATGTTAGAGACTGAAAACAGTCGCTAACATCGCTATCTCCTATTACCAACTTTTGGAGATATTCGCGCTAAGCGGGAATATCTCCAAAAGCTAACACCTGCCCTGAGCAGTTCTTAGCCATGTTATCCAATGGGAGGTGGATAACATGGCTAAGAGCATTAGCTCGCTAATGCATGAATATCGCTGACTTTTCAGCGATATTCATGCTTTGCGGCGATTTTTACCGCATTTGCGTTAAACCTTGGTAATACCAAGGTTTATTTGCGGTAAAAATCGCCGCAGCTCAGCGGTAAATTTTTGTCTCTAACCAAGCAATAGCGATAATTATCGCTATTGCTTGGTAATATGCCCCTAAGATCCTACAAATAGCCGATGACTCCCTCAGAATCCTCGCCTCAGTTAACTCCTGGTCTTCTTGGATTTATCCACAGCATTCAACACTGTCAACCATCTGGAACTCCTTTGTACTCTAGAACAAAGCGTGGAGGCACTGTTCTCAACTGGGTCTTGTCATACATAGCCAATTGTTTCCAAATTGTGAAAATTGGGAACTTGTTCTTGAGACAGGTCAGAGAGTTAACTAAGGGGTCCCTCAAAGTTTGATCTCTTCCACAACCCTCTTTAACCTCTACATAGAACCACTATGTGTGATTCTCAGAAACTCTGGAATTCTCTTTCACCCCTAAGCTGATGACACCCAAATACACATGAAAATGTCATCTCCAGAAGACATTACCCCGCTTTCAAAATCACTCTTGAGGATTAAAACTGGATGTCCAGTGACCATTCAAAACTCAACTCAACTAAAACCGAATTTATTTTGATCCCTCCTCTGAAAGCAAAAGTTCAAGTTCAAGAAGGAATGGCTAAACTTCCTAACCGGGATGGCTGCCCTGCCATTGTCCGGAGTCCCATATCGATCGGCATCACCCTTGATAACCATCCTAATCTTCAAAGCCACATCACAGTCATGGCCAACAGCGCACAACACCAACTGAGGCAATTTTGGGACATCAGCTAATTGATTCCAGAACAAGACCTTAAAACAGAGGAACAATCTCTCGTTCTCCCGAGACTGGACTATATAACTGCCCTCCTCTTGGGCATTCCCAAAGTTCACCTAAGCCCACTGAGAGCAACATTACATGCTGTTGCATGCTTAATTTTAGGTTTCAAGAAATCTGACCACATGGCCCCTACCCTGCTAACCCTCTAATAGCGCCCCATTGAAGCACAAGCTCAATTAAAAAAAATGGCTACATAACCCAGAGAGCGCTGCACTCCTTTTCACCCTCTTATCTAAACAAGAAATTGAAAGTCTCCAGTGCAAATAGGGGTTCCAGAAATGCCCAAACCCTGCTCCTGGAACCCTCACCTTCAGTTGAGAACGATATATGAACCAGTCTTTATCTGGTGGTGCCAGTAGAATCTGGATCTCTCTGCCTCTCTCCCTCAGCCTAACTACCTGCCTAATCACCATCATGAAGGACCTCAAGCTCCTCCTATTTGACAGACATCTTGGTTAATCACCCTGGACCAGACTTGAGTCGTCTCTCCACTTCGAGCTGAACTAACTTCTTCATATGACACCGCCAACTAAATCGATTATTTAACTGTCTGTATATGTCCTCTGCCCTGTAACTTTCTCTTGTGATAACTCCTGCACATATCCACTGATGTAAATGTCCGAGTTCAATTACTATTACTGTAACCAGCTGTAGCCCATGTATTCTGCGTGTTGTAAAGCGCTCTGATGCCTTTGGGCTATGTCTGTGCTACATAAATTGCATTAAAAAAAATGCACTGTGTAACACTAATCCTGGAGATTTCTGTGAGATGCGGGAAACCCACAGCTGCCCTTTAAAGTTGCTGTACAGAGGTTGTTAAACCCTATTACTTTCTGACCAATAAAAATAGGCCAATATGCTAATGTTTGTATTCAACCATCTACCCATTCAAATATACGTGAGCCATTCTTGCACCCCATCACAAGACCATGCAAAATTAGAAAAGAAACATCTCTTGGGTCTATCAAAGCTCATTAACACAGGTAACAACAGGCAAATCATTCTCCATATTTTTTATCAAGAAGGACTTAGATGTTTATGCATGTCTTTAAAAAGAGCATAATCTTTAAACCATTCTGAAATATTATTTCGGTATTTTGTGATCTAGAACTTGGGACTGCAGATAGTCTGACACTTTGAATCTGCTGAGGTATTTCTTATTGATTTTGTCAGCAGAATTAATTTACCAAGAAAAAATCAGTGTGCATAATGTAATGCTGTGAACATTTGCCAAACGTATTTTTGTATTTTAATCTGTGACCCAAATTCCACTTGGTGATCATAAAAATGAAAACCGGACGTGTTTATTGAGTGACAGTCAGAAGGCAGCTATTGACCCACTGGGATTAAGGTTTAGAGCAGGGTGCCAAGTAATTACAGAATTGACATTAGGCCATCACTTACAGTCACAACATAAACATGGATGACATGTCAGCTTATAGAAGGACAAATGAGTGGTTGCCTGCGATTTATAATAACTGAATGAAACACTAACAACTTGTTCAAGAGCTACTTACATTATGAATGAAATCACGCCTGCTGTTTCCTAACTCCATTATAATGATTATGGTGGAACACCCAGCTCTAATTTATCAATCAGCAATAAATGCTTTGCTCTACTATGGAATGTTTTCCTGTTTATGTGGAAAAAGAAATGAGCAAAGACACGAGGACACCTCTATCATTGTCACAGTGTTGATACCTCTATTTTGAAGTAATGTATGCGATATGATTATATTTGTATTATGAATATTTTGAATTGTTATGAACTGATTACATATTTTTAACAAAAAATGTTTCAATAAATTAATTTGCATAATTTCATTAGTAGATTGGTGTAGTGACATATGCCATTGTTCCAGGTTAGTATCCTCCACCTTGTGCTTGGTTGTGTGGCTGACAAGTGTATAAATACAGTATGAGAAGGGTGGTGTGGTTATACACAGTTTGTCAAAGGAAAAATTAAGGCTTTTGTTTGAGCAAAATACAGAACCCTATTCCTTTGGCGTATAAGGGGTCCCTCTCTTTTATGTTTCTGAGTCTGATTTAGCCTTTAGTGTAATGACGATCAGAGTACAGGGCGCGCTGACATCATTACACTAAAGTGAAAGCAAAATGAGCCTTTAGACTCATTTTACTTTCACTGCATCAGTTTATGGGTTATATCGCAGCCCCCCGACCACTGATTTGGGTGGGAGGTCAACCCTTGGAAAGGGGAGACTCCCCCCTTTCTGTTGAAATCTCTGCCCAGTATATCCCTGCTTTGGGATTGCCACAGGAGAGCAATTCCCAAGCAGGGATACACCCAATAAACACCAAGGATGGTGTGAGCGGCATCTTAGGAAGGGGCTTGTGCCTCCCCAGCACATTTAATGATTATAGTCTTTTTGCCCTCCGGGGCAGATGAGGGTAATTACCCCTGATCCGAACCTGTAGGAGCAGTAAGCCGACTAGACACCAGGGCTTAATTTTAAAAAATAGGGATGGGGACTGCCAATCATGGGCATGACCGTGGCCCCACTCCCAACAAAATATGCCTGAAGTCTTTCTACCATGTGGGCAGAAAGCAATCTAAACAATAGGAAAACATAGGTGTGGGAGATTCCCATCATGTGCATGGCCATGCCACGACCCCCCTAAAAATATGCTAGCAATCTTTCTGCCCCCCCCCACCTGGGGGCAAATGAAGGTGATGATCCCTGATCTGCCACCAAAGGGGCAGAAAACCCACTAGACATCAGGACTTAATTATATATAACAATGTAGGCGTGGGGGTTGCACACCATGGACATGGCCATGTCCCCACCCCAACAAAATATGCAGGCAGTCTTTCTGCTGCCCCAGGGGTCGGATAGGGTGACCCCTGGTGGGCAGAAATACTGCTAGACACCAGGGAAATATAGAAATTATATAGGGGCTGCCCATCATGGGCAAGCCCCACCCAAAAAACAATTCAGGAAATAATTATGCCCCTTCAGGTAGGAGATGTGGTGATTACTTCCAATCTGCCCCCCAGGGGGACAGAAAGCCCACTAGACACCAATAGCTGCATTTATGCAGTATTTGTTTGGGGCAAGGAACGGCACCCCGGGCATGGACCTGTGCTCTCCTCCATCCCATGCCCATATAGACTTTCTGACCCCCCCCCCCCCCGCCCCCCATGGGGTTAGATAGGGGTATTCATCACCATATGCCAACTGGGGTGCAGGAAGCCCACTGAATGCCAGGGATTTCAAAACAACACAAAACCACAAGAAGGAGGGTGCAGCCTACCCTGGGATTGAGCCATAACCCTCATAATGGGCAGATAGGAATTTGCCAATTGGAGAGGTTGCCCCAAATCTGCCCAGAGGTGTAAATTCCACCACACACCCAGGATTTTAACTTGAGCCAGACAAAGTGGTGCTGCTGTGCACTGTGGCATTGCCCCCACATGCCACAAAGGTCAACCTAGTCATTTTGCCATTACTATTCTTCAGTTGTGTTTCTCCTGTGCACATTGCTGTAGTAAATACCTGTGCAAGAATGTACGAAATCAATCAATCTCACTTTTCTTCTAGAAGACTAAAAATACTCCTTGCTGCTTTCATTTAATTTCAATAAGCTTTATTTGACAATTTTTCATAAAGCTCATAAAACGCAATCATTAATGAATAGATAAAAAACATTACATCCAAGTATGAGGGCCAAAGAATCGCAGCATACAAGGGTTAAATTCCCAAAATACATAAAATAAACAAGTCCCCTCCCCCAGAGGATAATATAAACAAGAGATGAGTATGCTCAAGGGGACCAATAAAAGATTATACATAATTCAAGGTTTCATTAATGCATTTAAGAAGTACTCAAAAACCGGAATGGACTATTGTAATAAAAACATTCCTTAAGGCATCCTAGCAAAATCTAGCTCTACAAATCCATGTACATCTTAGACATTTTGCAATAGCAAATGCAAAGGTTTTAGGTCAGAGCAAAATATTCTAAGCACAATAAAACTGCTGCTGGTCCCCAGTAGTCTGCATATTGGCGTAATCCATCTTTCCTGGCAGATAGCATAACTCAGACAGACAAAGAAGACATTGGAAAGTTTTTCTGAAAATTGCTTGCAGGTCAGACATAGCAAGCCGCCATTTGAGCTCCAGTTCTGCATACATGATTTCAAAGGGAGAGTACCCACCCTGAATATTCCCGCCCCCTGATATACCTCTGTAAAAAAATGTTTGTGTTTTTGGATCATTAGAGATGTAAATTAGCTTGGGTAGATATTTCTGATCCGGTCTGAATTCTTCTGGAAAACAGTTTTAAAAATGGCAAGTGTGTTGCTGTGCGGATGTAATATTTCAGGGATCATGAGACCTATATGTTTCATTTTGATGTCAAAACATAGGTTTTGGGGGTCAAGCACTCTTATAGAGACAAAAATAACTCCTCAGAACAACTGTTTTGCCATGTTTAAAAATGGCAGCTATAATTGCAGATGAAGAGAAATATATAGTATTGAAACAAATATTAATGGTTTTTAATCCTTTTATGTAACCATCAAACAATGTTCATAATCTGAATATGAAAGAAAGCATAATGTTTATCACTCCTCTTTTAGAAATATTTTCATAGTTCACTTTATTTGTTTCAGTAATCGCTCATGGGACATTTGCAAAATGCTAAGCATTTGAGAAGAGCATATTGACAAGGACATCTTTTTGTAGCACAGGTTTGGAAGTACATGTATGTTCTGTGGGTAGAGGCTTTAGAAATGTTGTAGCTTTTACAATCCCTTGATATCTTCCCAACTAAATTCACATGGATCTTTCTCTACATATGCATGATCCTAAGCATTTTCACATCATCTGATCAAATAGAAAGCTCTTTTAATGTGTCAACTCACATAATATAAAATCAGCAGAAGGTCACTTAGTGGGACTGATCTCTTGAACTCACAGTACTGAAATTCGTCAAATGTGTGAAAAACAAAACTCATGTTCTACCTTGCACAAGGTATTTTTCACAATCTATAAAGTTACAATCTTTTTCTGTCTTGGCAATTACTTTTTGAACTTCACAGGTGAAGCAGTTAAAGCAACAAGCTTTGATCCAATTTCCCTCATAGTGTCATCACCCATAAGAACATGTGCCTTGGTAAGAACACGGAGCATCTCTGGGACAAAGTTCTTGTACAGAATATGAAGCGAGATTAATTATCTTTTCTTGCCTGTTCCATAATGTACCCATAACTCTGACAATCCTTGACTTATGAACATTGCAACAAATCTAAGTATCAGAATAATAACATCTGTGTCATCTGACAGTATAATAACTCGATTGGAACCATTTGAAACAGATCACTCAATATGGGGCACAATACGAAGGTCAGCTTCCTCTAATTTGCTATTAAGTTATTGAACAATATGGCCTGTTCCTTTTGATTATATCTCTGTAGGCACCAAATCATCATTGACAATCATTCCACTTGCAATAATTGGAAATTCTGTGTTTACTGAAGCAACAGCAATGTTTTGGCAAGTTAACATTTCATCTCCAAGTTCATCTTCTTCAATATTGAAGACCAGAAATTGCACAGGTATAGGTGTCAAATTTTTGATGCAGGCAAGGTCAATTGTTCCAATTGTAGACATTTAACGGATTCTCTCACATTCTTTGACAGATAGTTCAAGGTAACTGTCAAAGACAACGTGCAGCTTTTTGCAAGGTGCACACTGACTTTGATATCTGTAGATCAGCGTGAACGACTTCTCCAAAGTTTTGCATGGACCATTCGCAATTGTGACACATAGTCCACCAGAATAGCAGTTTTCAATGAGGAAACCTTGTTGAATTGAAATTCTTCAGGTGAAAGTTTTTTTATAGCTCTTGTAAGACGCCTCCAAGAAGTGGGAGTGACAGGGCGTGTCCTTGACTGGCTTGCATCTTTTTTATGCGATAGAAGCCAGCCAGTCTGGATTCCGTAATGCACAGCCCGCCCCAGGTAAGAGTGCACGGGTGCCCCTCAAGTCTCTGCCTTGATTCCGAAACTCTTTAACATATACCTCACTCCTTTTATTTTTCTTCCTGAAGAATTGGGTGTGAAGGTGCTGTTGACACTCAATTGCTTTACTCCTGGTGCAAGGGATCAGAGTCTAATGGCTCCCTAATTAAGAGACGCCTCACCGCAGTCTTCTACTGAGTAGCCAAAATGCAACTCAAATGCAATGAAGAAAAAAAGGAAAATCTCAATTATTGGACTTTTCCACCTGACTTTGTGTCAACCATATGGACAGATGATGTCTCCCTGCCCAGTTCCCCAAAGGAATCAGTTAAACATTTGGGGATAAAATTGGACAATAAACTTCCCTTCTGTCCACAGGTTAAAAAGCTTGTGGGTTTATGTGTTAGGATCTTATTGACACTAAAGAGGTTTCTGCCTCTACTCCCCTTCTCAGCCAAGAAAACGGTTATGCAGGCTCTGATTACATCCAGATTGGACAATGGCAATGCCCTATATTTGGGCATTACGGAATATCTCATGGATAAATGACAGCTTATCCAGAAAGCAACAGCTTTCCTTCTGCTGAGGATTCCCAAAAGATAACATATTAGTGGTCACTTGAGGCACTTCATTGGCTGCCTATTAAGGAGAGGATTACATTTAAGGCTTTGACACTGGTACACAAAGCTATGTACCAGATGGGCACTGATTACCTCAGAGTTAGATTCAGCTTCTACATCCTGCCAGACACTTACGCTCCTACAGTAAATGGCATGCAGTGGTCCCAAAGTACCTGTGCCAAAGGTCTGGAGGGAGGTTATTAGTTTCTTTGGGCACTGCCACATGGAACCAGCTCCCGATTGAGTTCTGATCCGTTGCTAACTCTGTGCTGTTTACGAAGAGACTAAAAACTTGGCTCCTTGTGCAATGCTAATCTCCACATGCCCGACCTCTCTATGTTCTGCGCCGGGACACTTGGGAGCAGCTGTTGTGCATTATAAACCACCTATCATATCATATCACATTAAATCATTTTTAAAATTTATTGTGGTGGGTGGCCTGCAGTTTTAGTAGGGGTTCAGTTATTTTTTTGCATTTAATTTTTCTTTGTTTGTGAAGGAAAAATGTTGCATACTTTACTACATTTTCTCCACATTTTTTAAAATAAATTTGCAATATTGATTTAGTTCACTTTGTGGCTGAGTCTGCCCATTAGGCCTTGGGTGCATGAAACAACAGTTTCTGTGGTGTCTGTTTAATTGAAACATCATTTAGGCCATGGATGACATTTGATTAAATACAAAATTTGCTTTTTTGTGGTATTACACTTTTTCCCCTTACAAACATTTTATAGGTGGGAGAATGGCTTTCGAGGATGTGTGTTGTTATAAATATTTTTGGCCCTATTCATATTTCTTTTGGGCATCTCTGAATTAATGCTATGTTCTCTGTGTTACCATGCCTCTTTTGTCTGGCCAGTGTGTGTGTGTTTTTGCCATAGGCCACTATTTTCCTTTGTTGTTCCCCATGCCATATGGCATGGGGCTATTTTGTATAGTCAGTGTCCACCATAGGCCTGCATGACTTGGCTGGTGCATTTTGTGTAGCCAGCCAGTGTGCTTTGCCCATAGACCTTCATGTCTTCTTTGCTTTTGGCCATGCCTTCTTACTGGTTGTTGTTGTTCTGACCATGTGTCTGGACTCCATTTCGTGTACCCAGCTAATGGGCTTTTGCCATAGGCCTGCATGTCTACTCTGTTTGTGGCCATGCCTCCCTGCTGGTTGTTGTTGTTCTGACCATGTGGCTGGAAGCTATTTTGTGTAGCCAGCCAGTGTGATTTCTCCACTGGCTCCGTTTGTGGCCATGCCTCTTTGCTCAGCATTAGTTGTCGTTGATGACCATGTGGCACTGGCTTGCAGGCATTTTGTGCATCCAGCCAGTGTGGCCCTTTGAGGCTTACATGAATTGTTGCTAAGCATGGGCGGATTTTGCGGATCCATGATCCGCGAATTTGCGGATTTGCGTATTCGCAGATCCGCAAAATCCGCGAATTTGCGGATTTGCGGATTTGGATTGCGCTCGTGAGAGTCAAGGATACAAAGGCCTCTATCCAGCATCACAGCTGATTTTCGACGGTAGATTTGGGAAGAAGGCACACCTGCCCAGCCTCGACGACGCTCACAATTGCTTTTGGGCTGATGAATGAGTCACTGAATTTGAGCTTCAACTAGTTCCAGCGACCATGTGTGTGTTACTATGCAATCGCCCCGAAGGGCGCAGGGGTCCCTTGAGTGAGCTATCATAGTGGGTAAATGGCGGGAAGACGGTGCACACCGCGAGTGTGTGAGCGGGACCAAACGTGCGGGGCTTCCATGCGAGTTCATGCCTCTTGTGTGTATAAAAGGTCAGAGACCGATCAGGAAGCTCTAATAGATAAAATAAAGCAAGTGCTGGAGCACCTGCTTTATTTTATCTATTAGTGCTTCCTGTTGAAGCTAACTTAGCTAACTTAGTAACTATTTTAGGATGGCACTGGCAGCTTGCCGGCGCCTTCCTAAAATAGTTACAACTTCAAGCTTGAAGGCTTGAACTTTTGCCCCCCCCTAATCCGCCGCTCGCGGATTTACGGATTTTCGGTAAATTCGCGGGAGTTCTCGGATTGCGGATTCACTGAAAATCCGCGAAATCCGCGAGCGGAACGGATTTTGCGCTCACGCTTAATTGTTGCCAATGATAGTGTCGTAATTGGACGATGGCCGAGTTAGCGCTTAGCTGTTGCTACACGTTTTTCTGCTATATTGGCCATGCTCGAAAACGCCATTTTGTAGGTTACAGCGGCCATCTTAGATCATGAGCGGCCTCGTGGCCAGCGTAGCCTTTAGTCCGTTGTCCGTACCACTGACCATTTGACTTTGCCCAGCAACAGGCTATTTTTAGCAATGGTCAAGCCTGTACATGCGCAGTCCCCTCTGACCAGTCACCCCTCAGGAATGTGCCGCAAACTGACCAGTGGGTTTGAAACCCTCCAATGAGCTGGCAGTGTTCCAAAACATGACCTTATATGTACATAATGCTTTGTAACTTTGTGCCGCCTGTCCTTTTTATTACCTGTAAAACGTATAAAAGAGGGGGTCACACCGATGTTCGGTGTGATACTTCTTGCATTACCGAAGGGTGCTGTAGGAATGTACCACCACCCCATGGGGTCTTAATAAAATTGTCCTTTGAATTTCAGTTTCCGTGCCAACAGTCCTTCCAATGTAAGTGGGTTATCTTTGGAGCATGTAGGCCTTGGGAACCCGATACTACAAATTGGCGACCACGAAGGGACTCATCGGCGACTCGGATGCCCGAAGGAGAGGTCGTGACGAAGGTTTGGACACTCGCCATGGACGCGCGCTGCCACTGAGCGACCCGAGTCTTGGCACCCACGGTGTTTTTTCCTTTCCTTCCGATCTGACCTTCCAGGTGGCGCCGGTCTCCGACTGAGTCTTCGATCGTCGGTGTTGCTGGATAAAGCGCCGCTTGGCTGATTCGATTAGTAGGACCTTGGCAGTTGGAACCTGGACCTTTGATACTTTGGGTAAGATTTGTGATCGGTAAGGTAGTCCTCGGACGCTTACTGAGGTTCTATGATTTGTGAGCGGTAAGGTAGTCTTCGGACGCTTGCCGAAGTTCTATGACCTATGATGTGATTTGAGTTAGCTAACATTTGTGAATTTGTGATCTTTGAATTTATATGTGTAGTGCACTCCACATAGGCAGGCATGTAGAGATGTTTCTCTAACTTTGTTTTTATTCCTTTGAGCGGCACATTTGTGTGAAGTACTGTAAGTGCCATTTTTCTACGGTATCGCGCTTTCGTGGTACCACTTTGAACATGCCTGTTTTAAGCACACTCCGAGGGATGTGCTGTTTTGGAAATGGTACCACAATTAGGTTAGCAGAAGCACAGCCGGCTCCCCCAGAGGGAACACCAAATAGGGAAATGTATATAAAGCATGGCCTTCCACCCATAATGTACAGTAAATTATGGAATAAGTACACTAGATCCGATCCTGAATTGCAATGGCCTCTACATGGGTCGTTCGATTTGCGAAAGGTACAGTTTGTGGAGCAATGTCTGTTTCAGCGAAGGTCTAGACAAAACATGTTCGACTGTGTACGAATGTGGGAGAAAGCGGTGCGTGAGCGAATGAAGCGTGAAGTTGCCTTGGCGGACAAAGAGCAGCGTAAGGCTGCTCGGGATAAGGTTTTACAGCTTGAGGAAAAGAAGGAGCAGGAAAAGAAAGAGAGGGAGGAACGGGAACGTAAATTGCAAACGGCTGGTCAATTCCCTATTCGTCGATCGCTTTATCCTGTCCTTAATAATGAAATCGATGATTTTTCTTTATTAGATCGGTCACCGCCTCCGTACGTTTCGTCTACGGCTCCACCTGCAGAATCGGACGATGAAGGACAGGATAAGTCGGGAAAGAAGGGGATATCTGCCCTCAGGTTTACGGCGGAGAGATCCGCGCATTTGCGTAGTTGGGCTCGTAGGGTGAATACGCAGTATGCTTCTCAGTCTGAACTTGTTTCTGAAAGGGGTACTTGGACAGACCAAGAGTTATTGTATTTTATGTCTACTTTGGCGGACGAAGTCGTTACCTCATTTCGTAAATTGTCAGACACATTAGAACCTAAGATTGTGTCAGTTTATCGTGAAAATTTAGAAAACGGTGTATTTGTTCTTGAAGATGTCGATGCCTTTTATAAACAACTGATCCAGCTGCGAGATGAGACTATCAGATTGCGAGACGAGCGGAAAAAGGTTAAGGAGTCCGGGCTGGAATCCGACGGGCAGTCTAAGGAGTGTTCTCTCCGGGGTTCAGATAAGAGTTCTGCAATACATGTTATGCCTATGCGTGAAGCTGCACCTTTGTATGTTCCACCAAAAGGGGAAGGTACAGATGATGATAAAAGGTCAAAGGATGCAAAGGGGTATTTTGTATATAACTGGGTGTATACGCCTTGGAATAGAGCGGATGTTATGGCGTTGAAAAATTCTTTACCTGACCTTCGTAAAAATCCGGCCGCATTCTATGAGGGGGTGGAAGGGGCTATTTCATCTTGTGTGATGACTCTGGTTGATATAGATTTGTTTTTTGGGTTAATACTTCCGCCTGACATGTGGAGACAAATTCGTAAAAATAATGATGAAACAATACTAGGGGGAACATGGAAGGAGATAAATGAAGCGGACTTAGAGAGAAAACCGGCATGCAAGCCTTGCCAGTTGATTTTAGATCTTCCAACGGCTATTTTAATTAAATTAAAAACGCTCGTACCCTCTAAAAAGATAGACTGGACCATGTTAGCTTCGTGTAAGCAAAAGCCAGATGAAACGGTCTCAGATTTCTTTACACGCTTCGAAGAGGCGTTTCACGATTACAGTGGTCAATCGTTAACAGACGATACAGGTCGGCATTTGTTTGTAGATAAGTATGTGGCTAATCTCCTGCCGGAGATTGCCAAACGATTGAAGTCGAGTGAAAGTTCCTGGGCCACGGCGACCCCTGCGTCTTTGTTAACTATGGCTCAGTATTATGAGCGGCAGGAGTTGGAGGCTAAAGAAAGTGTTGATAAAAAGGCGAAAGAATTGAAAACGAAGGTGATGTTGGCACAGGTTCGTGGAACACAGGGTAGAGGGAACGATAGGGGTAGACGAGGTGGAGGAAATACGTCGTATGGTCGTACGGATATTGCGGAGGATCAATGTGCTTATTGTAAGGAGTTTGGTCATTGGGCTGATGAGTGTCCGGTACTACGGGAGCAACGTAGCCAGCGTGGTCGAGGAGGTGGTAGGTCGCGAGGCGGTTATGCGGGGGCGAGAGGTGGCGGAAGTGATCGTGGAAGGGCTGAACAAGGGGGCCGTGGCCAGGATGAACGAAATACTTTTGATAGACGGAATCAATATCAGATATCAGAGGGTGAGAATGTGGAGCGCCAGGATTATGTGCATGCGTAGGACTGCGTAGGATGGGGTGCGGAACCAATCGAAGTGCCAGTAGATCAGGAGGGTCCGTATGTAAAAGCGGGCATTTTAGGTTCTACTGATCAATTCCTAGTAGACACCGGAGCTACTCGTAGCGCATTGTCAAAGAAGTTGGTTCCGAGGGCTCCCCTGTCTGGTGAAAAGATAACATGTGTAGGGTTCGATGGCACACCCTCCCCTAGCCCTTTGTCTAAACCCCTTGCACTTTGTCTTGATAAATTTTTTAGTTTTGGCCAATTTTTGTTATCTCCCTATACCCCAGATAATATCTTGGGCCTTGATTTGCTTAAATACTTTCGAGCAACAATACGGTGCGCTCCTGAAGGAGTGCGGGTTATTCTGAATGACAATTACCCTGACGCGAATAGGTTTTATACCATATCGGAGATTCCCGCTTTGGCCTCTCTCCCGCACACGTTATGGGCGACCTCAGACACGGATGTGGGGGAGATGCGTATTCCACCTATTTATATTACTGTTAAGGAGGGGGCCTCTTTGCCACGGGTGCCACAGTATAAGATTTCGAAGGAAGGTGAAATTGCCCTGACTCATATTGTCCACGACTTGATTGCTGCTGGGGTGGTGGAAGAGGTTTCTTATAATGTCTGCAACAGCCCTATTCTACCGATTCTTAAAAGAGATACCGATGACAAAGTCTATCGCTTTATTATTGACTTGAGAGAAATCAACAAAATTGTCATTTCCCAATACCCGGTGGTGTCCGACATTACGACCTTGCTCACACTGGTCCCACCAACAGCCACGACCTTTAGTGTAATTGATTTGAAGAATGCGTTCTTCTCCATTCCTGTCCATCCTGATAGCAGATATTTGTTTGGCTTCACGTTAAATAATAAATCGTATAGATTTTGTCGTGTTCCTCAAGGTTACACTGAGAGCCCGAGTATCTACAGCCAGGCTTTGAAAAGACACCTTGACTCTTTTGAGTTGCAGTCGGGGGTTGTCCTTATCCAATATGTGGATGACCTTTTGCTTGCCGCAGATTCTTACACACAATGTGAGGAAAGTACGATTGCGCTGCTTTCCTTTCTGGCACAGCATAATCACAAGGTTTCTAAGAAAAAGTTACAATACTGTAGACCCAAGGTGACCTACCTCGGTCATCTTTTGTCTAAGGATGGCCGTGCATTAACATCTGATCGAATTCAGGCGATATTAGATACACCAGTCCCCCGCACGCAGAGAGATGTGCGCGCCTTCATAGGGTTAACGTCTTTTTGCAGGCAGTGGATCATGGGGTTTTCGCACATCATAAAACCCTTGCTAGCGTTACTGTCCAAAGCTACGCCAATGCCCCTTGAATGGACAGATGAATGTCAAAATGCTTTTGATCAATTGAGACAAGCCCTTTGCTCTGCACCCGTGTTAGGTACACCAGATTACACGAAGATTTTCACATTGTACGTACACGAGAAAGATGGGTGCGCGTTGTCAGTGTTAGTGCAGACACACGGGGACAAGCAGAGGCCATGTGCATACTTCTCAGCCATTTTGGACCCTGTAGCACGAGGGTTACCTGGGTGTTTCCGAGCAGTCGCAGCAACAGCAGTAGCGATACGGCAGAGTGAGGGAATAGTGCTATCGCACAAATTGTTGGTGTTAGTTCCTCACGCAGTAGATGCCCTGCTAAACCAAACAAAGACTCAATATCTCACGAGTGCACGGTTAACAGGATACGAGCTTACTCTGTTGGCGCCACATATCACACTAAAAAGATGTGCTACTCTGAATCCTGCCACTTTATTGCCCTATCCGGTCGAGGAGGGTCAGGAAGAAAAACATCATGATTGTGTTTTCCTGACCGAAGAACAGACAAAGGGTCGTGTTGACCTACAGGATATGCCACTTCCAGATGTGGATGGGGAACTGTGGGTTGATGGATCATGTTTGAGGCTGCCAGATGGCACAACTTCCGCAGCCTATGCAATAACGACACTTAAGACAGTAGTGGAAACAGCTAGAATACCACAGAAATCGGCTCAAGCAGCGGAGCTGATAGCCCTGACAAGAGCCTGCGAATTGAGTGCTGGCCTATGTGTGAACATATACACAGACAGCCGGTACGCCTTCGGGGTAGCACATGACTTCGGTCTACTCTGGAGAGAGCGTGGGTTTTTAACTTCTCATGGAGTACACATTATGCACGGAGAATTGGTGCGTGATCTCCTCAACGCGTTGCTTTGTCCAAAGAAAGTAGCGATAATTAAATGTAGCGCCCATAAAAAGATCACTGATGAAATAGGTCAGGGAAATGCCTTTGCGGACAGTATAGCGAGACAAACGGCTATGTCCCGAACTGACTCCCCCATGTACGTGACAAAATCCCAAACAGAGCGATGGAGTGATGCTAGAGCGGAAATACTAGACATTCAGAAGTCAGCTACTGAATCAGAACTTGCATCATGGGCAACTGATGGGGTGCTAGATGATGAAGGGTGTTGGAGAAGCAAGGACATGGAAAAATGGAAATTGCCTGCAGCTTACTTGCAAGCGATGGTCCAGATGACACATGGGCTAGCGCACGTGGGGGCTCTTGCAATTACTCGACTGTTAACGAGAGTTTGGGAGCATCCCGAGATTGCTAATACTGCTAAGAGAGTAGTGCAGACCTGCCTGATATGTCTGCAACACAACCCTGGAAAGGGGACCCATACTCCGAAAGGAGGGTTCGTTCCACCTTCTGCGCCATTCGAGGTACTCCAAATGGATTATATCCAGCTTGAGCGCTGCAACAACCTGAAGTATGTCTTAGTGGTGGTATGTGCTTTTAGCAAATGGGTTGAGGCCTTCCCCACGAAAGATAATACAGCGCTGACAACAGCTAAGGTGTTGCTCAAGGAGTATTTCCCTCGATTCGGAATTTGCAAATTTTTGTGGAGCGACAATGGGCCTCATTTTGTCGGGAAAATTGTGGAATATGTGTTGAAGGGGTTAGGGATCCAGCAGAAGTTTCATGCTGTGTTCCACCCTCAGTCGGCAGGTCTTGTCGAGCGGTATAATGCCACGTTGAAATTAAAATTGGCTAAGATCGTGGCGTCCACGTCATTGAAATGGCCGGATGCCTTGCTGCTAGCATTACTCTCTCTTAGATCAGTGCCCCACTCACGAACAGGCCTCACACCATATGAAGTGGTGTTCGGAAGGCCTATGAATATCTGGGGGGTGCCCAAGCCGCGATTGATACATGATGTGCCTTGTATAATGATGAACGATTATTTGGCACGATTAACAAATGATTTGCTTTCTATTCATCAACAGGTTTGAGAAGCGCTCCCTGACAACTCTGCTGGAGAAGGCCATGATCTTCACCCTGGTGATTACGTAATGGTGAGGTCGTTTGAGAGAGCGAACAGCTTGGAACCGAGGTGGCGTGGCCCCGAGCAAATCCTCCTGGCTACTCGAACAGCTGTACGAGTGACCAACAGGAAGCGGTGGATACATTCATCCCACTGCCGTCGTGTCTCTCCTGACCTGGTGAATCCTGCTGTGTTGACCGATTACAAGGAGATTCTGGATAAAGAAAAGAGCCCAGCGGTGACATCGGCCGAATCTGAGGGAGCCTTCCCGGACCACACTGTTTCTGGACGAGAGCACTACAATCTACGGCCACGATAAGAAGAATTTTTTTTGAGTTATTTTTTTGGAACTGGTTGGTTACCGCTCCAGGTTTGTGAAACGGAAACCGGGAATTCCAAGGGGGGGGGATCAGTTCTGCCCAGTGTAGCGACACCCGTCTTGGCCCGGAGAAGAAAACATCGGCTACCTCGGAGTTCAGCACCATATTTTTTCTTTTTTAGGTATAATACATACATATGTACATTTGAGAACTTTTGTGAACTTTTGAACATTTGGACATTCAAGACTTTGAATTATAATCGAACTATGGCATCATCTGCATCACGGGATAAGCGAATCCTGGGCGCCATCCTTTTTGTTCTAATGATTGTGGTGATAGCAGTAATAGCCTGGGTAGTTGAACTTGTGGTACCTGCACGTGAACATTTGCTGCCGACTACCCCGGCTCCGCCTGAACATTTCCACTTCACCTTACCTTACCATGAAGAACGGCACCGACAGACTTATTTAAACAACAGCTTTATTCAGATCCTACATCATACACACAATATGACCAATACATCTAACTGTCGGGTGTGTGGGATGTTGCCTGGGCACCAGAAGAAGGGGGGTACTCCACTCATTCCTCTCCCATTTTCACATAACGGATCCTGCAATGCCTGGTACACTTTGCTCTTCACTTTGAGATGGCCAACGAAAGGGGGGGTGCTTTTTCGTTTGAATAAAGTATGTCACCATGACCGAGAGGGGTATCCACTAGCTGAGGGTACTCGATTTGAATGGGAGGAGTACCGCCCGATAATATATCTGCTTCACGAGTCTATAGCAATCAACGGAATATCAATGTATCGAGTGTACATGTCATTAACGTTATTGCCACTAAAGCTGATTTTTGTATACGTAATAAAGGTACTATTTCTGTTGGGAGAAGCGAATGCAACACCACACTCACATTTGACAGTCCTAATGGCATATCGTTTGTAACATTCCGCAATACTTACTTTATCTGTGGAACGAAGGGTTATCATCAGCTTCCATTAGGATGGTCAGGCACTTGTTATGTATCTTTTGTACTACCCCCTGTATTCATTGCCCCACCAATGTATCACAATGATTATGTTTTGTATCACGATTTCATCTTGAACAGAGCCAAACGTGCTGTCGTGTTGAATGACATTGACCAAACGGGTACTACTTTGCAGCAGTATGTGGATTTTAATTTTGGGCTGTTTTCCTTTGTGGGGGCTGCTCTGAATAGCCGAAAGATACGACGATTAACCCGTGTTGTTGAAGCTGTAGCCAATGATACTGCTATTGCGTTGGGAAATATAACAGAAGAACTGCAAATTTCTAGAATTGTTGCGTTACAGAACAGAATGGTTTTAGATGTAGTTCTAGCCGACCGTGGGGGGGCATGTAGAATCATCGGAAGTAGCTGTTGCGTGTATATACCTGACAATTCACCATCTGTTTATGATGCTATTACCAAGCTACATAAGATAGCTGCCGAAATACACCCGGACAATGGTACTTGGACTCTGTCAGGATATTCTGGTCAATGCTCTCCATTTGGGGATGGAAGCTGTTAACTATATTATGTATTATTATGGGGATACTGTTTGGTGTATGCTTATGTATTCAATGTGGTCCAGCTTTGTGTTCTATGTGCCTAACGGCTTGTATACCATCAAGACGAACTCTTGCCCATGACAAAATGATGCTTCATAAAGAAGTAACCCAAATAATGTTAATTGACATCGAAGATGAACACCCAGATTATGTTCACTATGAGGTAGCTTCAGCTAAACGCTAAAAGGGTCGTCTGTCGTAATTGGACGATGGCCGAGTTAGCGCTTAGCTGTTGCTACACGTTTTTCTGCTATATTGGCCATGCTCGAAAACGCCATTTTGTAGGTTACAGCGGCCATCTTAGATCATGAGCGGCCTCGTGGCCAGCGTAGCCTTTAGTCCGTTGTCCGTACCACTGACCATTTGACTTTGCCCAGCAACAGGCTATTTTTAGCAATGGTCAAGCCTGTACATGCGCAGTCCCCTCTGACCAGTCACCCCTCAGGAATGTGCCGCAAACTGACCAGTGGGTTTGAAACCCTCCAATGAGCTGGCAGTGTTCCAAAACATGACCTTATATGTACATAATGCTTTGTAACTTTGTGCCGCCTGTCCTTTTTATTACCTGTAAAACGTATAAAAGAGGGGGTCACACCGATGTTCGGTGTGATACTTCTTGCATTACCGAAGGGTGCTGTAGGAATGTACCACCACCCCATGGGGTCTTAATAAACTTTTTCTTTGAATTTCAGTTTCCGTGCCAACAGTCCTTCCAATGTAAGTGGGTTATCTTTGGAGCATGTAGGCCTTGGGAACCCGATACTACAATAGCAGTTTGCAGATATTTTCATTTATCTTTAATGTGTTTATTTCAATTTTTTGAAATTTTAGTTTTTTTAAATTTTACATTGTTTGCAATTTTAGTTTTTTTAATTTTAATAATTGTTATTGTTTTAAGTATACATTTAAAAAAATAACTTTTTTAATTTACATTTTTTTATTCTGGGTTTTTAAAAACATGTTAGAATGTTGTCTTCAAAATGTGTTATTTTATATTTTTTAATTTGATCTAAAACATTTTTTGCCATTTTCCTAACATCTAGCATTAACCCCATGACTGAAATAGGTGCACTGCACAGCAGCATTTATTGTTTAAGGATTATTCCATTGTCACCTGTACCTCCCTGAGTGCCACAACCCAACGTGATGCACATAAAGCAAAACGATACATCTGCATGAAGTTGTTGTTACTATTTCTTATACTTCCTGAGTACTGCACACAATGATTTATGATGTGGTGGTTTTACAAATGGATAGTTAGACTGTATTATTGCTAAGTCAACACACTAAATGATATTGTTTGTTTGTACTACTACTTGAACTTCAACAATGCCACATTTTACTGATGTTTTTCTTGCTTGTTTACTTTTAGATGCACAAGAGAAGAGACATTAGCAACAGTACTGCCAGACCGAAGGCCTGTGCACGACAGGATGCGTGACTGACTGCACAACACGGTCATCTCTTCAGGTTATTGTGAAGCTAAGCATCACTGCTGACTAACAGCTTCAAGATGCCCCTAAAGAAAGGTGCTACCAAGTAAGTGGCTAGTGGGGAGGAGAAGAAGCAGATTACAACCACTGCCGTTCCGACCGCAGCCTGTTTCAGAAATGTTGTGCCTGCAACACCAGACTCTGGTGAGCAAGCTGAGAACAACACTTCTGCACCAACAGCATCCCCCAACTCTAGCCCAGGGCCATTTCTGTGAGTGAGGAAGCCAGTGCAATCACGTCAATGCCGACAAGAAGTGATGTTGAATTGGATTTCTCCCTTTCACAAAGTAGTACACAATTGTTTCAGGAAACACAACAAAGTGGACAGCTGCAGACAGCAATAGCACATTTGTCTGATGTCGGAGCACATCAGGAAGTTGAGTTTCCTTCAGAGCAAGAAGATAAATGTCCTCTTTTAGAATCATTGGCACTGAGATCTCCAGCAAGGAAAAGGAAGGGTACTACTGCACCATCTCCTCAAAGCACCATATCTGATGATGATGATAGGGACATGGAGTGGACCCTGACAGAGACCAGGAGACCAAAGGAGAGGAAAGTGAAAAGAAAAGAAAAGTTCCAGAAAGACTTAGACCTATGGTAGGGGCTAAAGAGGAGGATGATGATGATGACGAGGTAGTCAAGGCTGAAGGTGACACGGAGAATCTGACATTGCTATTCAACCAGCTCTGAGGGAAGTGGTATAGGTAGCACCACCACCAGCTCCCATATTTGCAAAACCCCAGCTGAGACCTGCACTAACCCTTGCCTCAGGAGAAGCAGAGAGGAAATCAACGACATGGCCACCTACCTCCAGTTCTTCTTAAGGCATTTGCAGTGGCACAGTAAAAAAGTATTCCACCCCAGTTTGGGACTTTTTTAAAGATAGCAAAGAGGGTGAGCACATTTCTGTATGCTCCATTTGGCACACAAATGTTCGTAGAAGTAAGCCTGGTACACAATATGGTACTGGAGGTCACACAACCCAAATAAAAAAACACCACATAATCAAGTGGGAGGAGGACCTTAAAAAAGTTGCTGAACTTGGTTGCGGTGGTGGGGAGAGCAGTGGAATATTGGCTTCAAGTTTGCTCCCCTAGTCATCTTCCCTCGTACTAGGCATCGGAACTCCCACAGGTGGTTCTCGGACAACCTCAAGACTCTCAAACTAAAAACGAGCCAGTCAGAACGCACCTGGAGACGTGACTATTCTGACTCAGCCAGACAGACCTACCTGGCCACACGTAATGACTATAAATCTGCCATTAGGTCAGCCAAAATGGAAAACTTTTCCAATAGGATCGCATCAGCAGCAGACAAATCCAAGGAGGTGTTCAGAGTTCTGAATGAGCTAACTACAGATGAAAGAACCCTCCCAGCCCAGACTTCCACTCAGGAACCTGTGACACTCTGAACTCTTTTTTTCTGGAAAAAGTCACAAAAATCAAAGAATCTATCCCCCCCTTCCCAGCCTCTCCCCCTGGATCTTCCCTCTAATAACCCTTAGACCTTCACTACCTTTCCCGCTTTGGATACTACCTCCCTAGCGGAACTTGTCATCCGTGTGAAATCTGGTTCCCCCAATGACTGTTGCCCCCCTCTATCTTGCGGAGCATCTGCCTTAACCTGCCAGATTGCATCTTACATCTACTCAACAGATCGCTCAGCAGTGGCAGCTTCCCCACATCTTTCAAAGAGGCCATTCTAGTTCCCCTCCTCAAGAAACCAGGTGCCGACCCGGCAGAGCCATCAAATTATCGTCCCATCTCCCTCCTCCCCTACTTTTCTAAAATCTTAGAGGCCCATGTCACCCGCTGCCTGTCAAATTTTATTGAATCCTCCCGTCATCTTAAGCCTAATCAGGCTGGATTCTGACCTGCCCACTCTACAGAGACGGTCATTCTGGCAGTCCTTGACACACTTAGGAGCAATGCGGACGCTGGGAGTCCTCAAGCCCTCGTCCTCCTGGATTTGTCTGCCGCGTTTGACACGGTGGACCATAACATCCTTCTCCACCGTGTCGAGCAGGCTGGCATCCAGGGCTCTACTCTTGAGTGGGTTAGGTCCTTCCTCACTGGAAGAACACAAGCAGTCCACCTGGGCCCCTATACGGCCAAAAAATCCCCTACGTCCTGTGGAGTCCCCCAGGGCTCCTCTCTTTCTCCGCTTCTATTTAATTTATACCTCCGGCCATTGATTCAATCCCTTCTCAAATGGGACATCACAGTCTTTAATTACGCCGACGACTTACAGCTCATTTTTCCACTCAACTCCCCACTGGCTATCAATACGTTCCACGCAGTTATGATTCACATCCAACTCTGGATGGACCAGAATCAATTAAAAACTGAACCCTGGCAAAACCGAGCTCCTTCTCCCTGGCCTCAGCCACACCCACTGGGGCCCGCAGTTCTGGCCCCCGGAACTTCGTTCCCCCCCCTACCCCAGCTAAAACAATAAAAAGTCTGGGCGTAATCATCGACGTTGAACTTTCCCTCAAAGCCCAAGTTGGAGCGGTAATCTCATCATGCATGTTCCAACTTCGGAGGATTCGTAAAGTCAGTCACCTTCTCCCCCCGTGGCACTCATCCAAACTGTCACCTCACTCGTGCTTTCTCGCCTTGATTTCTCCAACTCCGTTTATAATAGTCTTCCACAATTCCTGTTAAACCGCCTCCAAGTGGTCCAAAATCAGGTGGGCCGCATGATCCATGGAACCCCTAGATGGCAATCTGCCAAGCCTCTGCTTCATAGCCTTCATTGGCTCCCAATAGACCAAAGGGCTGCATTCAAGGTGGCATGTCTCACCTTCAAAGCTCTTCACTGCTCCAGTCCTGGGTTTTTCAAATCCCTTATCCGTCCCTACCGCCCTACACGCAACATTCGATCAGCCCACTGCGACTTATTAGTCACTCCAAAAAACACAACTAAGAAATTTGGCGGCTGCCGTTTTTCCTACCTAGCCCCTACTCTCTGGAACCTTCTTCCCTTATCTATCAAATCCTCCTTCTCTCTCCTTTCTTTCAGAAAACAATTAAAAACCCATCTCTTCCCATCCTCTAGCTATGTTCCTCTGCCTCCCGTTTTTTCCTCCTCTCCCACTCTGTCTATCAGCGCCAGGAAGCTTCGGCGTTAGTGCGCTTTACAAATGGCACCTAACATAACATAACATAACATTCAAGTCCAATCACGGTGGAAGGTGATGATGAGGAAGAAGAGTGACATCTTCATGCAAAGCAGGCTGTCCCCTGCAGTGAGCCAGCAGATTCCCCCACCTCAGCGACTTCACAATGGCACAAGAAGACTCAGACTGAGACACATACACCAACGCACAATGAATCTACCATTAGCATCTACTTCTCAAAATACGCCTGTGTCAGTGCCCCAAGAAAAGGACTGCACACCAGATCTCTTTTACAGGGTTAAAGAAAAAAATATCTTCATGTCTTGGCCATGGAGAAAGTTTTAAGAGCCTTCGGCGGCCTGCAACAGTGGCCATGTTTGCAATGGAGAAATCACATGCAGCTGTAAACATCTTGGAGGAATTTAATAGCAAGGTGTATGACTGGCTGTGACCCAGAGGTCTTAGAATTTGCTGCAATGGACAATGGCAGTAACATAGTAATGGCCATCTCAGACGGAGGCTATTTCAGGGTCCTGTGATTGGCCCATTGCATCTTCCTGGAGGTGCAAGACTTCCTTAAAAAGGAAGACATAGTCGGCAACATACTGACCACCTGCAGAATAATCTGCACTAATTTCAGCCATTCTTTAAAGCCCGGAAGCAGCTGTGTATTATGCAGCATAATAATAGAGCACCAGTTAAAGCCCTGGTACAGAAAGTGCCAACACATTGGAGCTCAACCTTTTACATGTTGTAACCTCTGTTTGAGCAGTAAAAACAGATCAATGACTATGTCAATCAAAGAGGAAGGGATGCTGTTGGGAAAGCTATGACCATGGATGCAGAAAAATATGTCTAGTAGAATGCCTTACACAGATGCTACTCCCCTTTGAGGTTTTCCCGTGAGAAGTTAGCAAGGAGTCCCTTGGGTTGCACTGAACACCTGAACACCTAATTGCTTTGTCCGGCTTTCAGTCGAGCTCACTCACTGATCCAGTTGGCACTCGACCAGATGTTTTTTTTCATTACCTGATCACACCAACCACGTACATCACAAACTCCCGTTTTTTTCGGGATGATCTCTCATTATTTTTTTATTTTTATTTTTTTATTTTTTAAAGACCTTTATTGTACAAAATGCGTTATACACAGCATACAGCTTACACCCCTGGGGGCCAGCCGCGTAGATCAATAACCATATAAAATATTGCCAAGTTAACACAGCCGTATTGGCGGACAACCCTGGGGTCCGGCGGCGCAATGTCTTAGTAGTACGCATATACAATATATCACACATCTTAATAAGTAAGCAGGCCTGTAAGGTTTTATCAGTTTGTAGAACAACAGTGGTGTCTTGTCATCTTCATCATTTGAGTAACAGCCCTCTCCCATGTGTAAGTATTGCAGGTGGTTGTATCAGTAAGTTTTCCCATGGGGCGGGGGACATAGAAGTTGAAAAGCAGTCCCATGCCATATCGCAAGTGCGTTAATAGATGTGTGTCGATGTAGCTCACTATGCCTAGAATGAGAGGCTCGTGTTGGCAGCAGCGTCCGGTAGGAACCGCCATGGCCATGGCTGTTATTTTTAGCAATCTTGTACATGTGGCGCCCCTCATTGGCGGTGGTGCAGGCGCGATGGCCGGTATCGTAAAACATAACCTGGATCTATCTGCCCGTCTCAGAGTAGTGCGTGCAGCACTCATTCCCCTCAGGTCGTGTTTTTATGTTGTCGTGCTTTATTGGTACAAAGAAGGAGGGGGCTTGATATGTCGGCGGAATATGGTGTCTAAAGTCTCTTGCGCAATGTGTACAATGTCTTTGTTAACAAAAACTAAGGAGCCTGGTCGATGAACAGGACCAGCATATCAGTAAATACGTGAACCATAACATGGGGGTGTGTGCAGAGGAAGACAATGTATGGGTAGATGTATCTATGTGCTTGAGAAAAAGGAAGGTAGTGTTTCAGCATCAGTGTAGGTCCGGCGGTTAGGGAATGGGATGTAACATGTAGGTAGCTTGTTCGCGTAGGGGGGGCTCCATCACAGGGGCGCATTGATGGCGTCTTCAGAGTGCAGTCAGTGCGGTAGTCACGTTCAGGGCGCATGGCGAGAACCTGATATGTGGAAGAGGAGATAGGGTGGAGGGCGCTTCACCGCAGGCAGCAGGTCAAGCGTTGTAGACATTCTGGAGTGTGGGAGGTTCGCAGGCGAGGCGCAGTGTATTGCTCGCCGTGTGGCGGAGATGCTGGGGTGTAGGCCCCGACTTGAGTTACCCTGCCAAGGGGGGGGAAGGGAAGGGGGAGCATTGGGCGCAGGCGCACTTCGTAGTGACCCTTGTGTATGTGTGAGGTTCGGATATGGACCCCTTCAAGGGATTCCCTGTTCCAGACATTTCTGCTGAAAGGACTGAAGGATGTCGAGCCAGTGCGATGCAATGGGGAATGTTCTAAGTCCTGCTGTCTCTTCCCGTCGTAGGACTGCGCTTTCCGCTCGTGCCCAGTTGGCGAGGGACATGTACCAGTGCCGCATATGTGGGGGTGCATTGGCCTTCCACCTTTTGGTGAGCAGGCGTTTGGCCATGATTAGTCCTAGATCCCAGAACCGGACTGGCACCTTGTTCAGTTTTGTGCGTTTATAAAGTCCTAGGATGCAGGCCTCCCATGTCTTTGGCACATTTTCGTTGGTGCAGTGTGTAAGCAGCGCTGTTACCTCATTATAAAGCATATGTAAGAGGTCTGCACCCACCAGGGAGCAGCGTCTGCAAGCAGTATCGGTGACTGAAAAGTATCTGTTTATCTTATCGGGTGTAAGGTAGGCCCGGTGTAATATGAAGAATTGTATGACCTTGAAGCGGGGGTTGCGTGGGACGTTAACCAGCACAGCTAGCTAGCACCATCGCCCATTCCTTGTCAGTCCAATCTCTCCCTCTGTCTTTCGCCCATTTCACTCTCAACTGCGAGGTGGAGGGTTGTGTATGAATCAGGGGGGGCCTGCGCTAGCCAATGCACTATGTGAGAACCATTGCCCATGACATGGAGATACTGTATAAAGTGGTGTGTCGGTAGCTCTTCGGACATGTCGCCCCAGGCGGCAGTCAGCGTGCGGATGAGGAACGCGTGCAACAGGAACTGTCCAGTCGGGAGGGTTGTGCCTTCCGCGAGGTCCTCAAAAGAGAGAAGAGTACCGTTAGTGTATAGGTCTCCTAGCATTTTCACGCCCGCATTGGACCAGCTCTCCAGCATAGCGTCCGTCATCACTCCAGTTGTCCCTGGGGGTACCCAGCAGGGGGAGTATCGGGGCATACGGTACCGTCGCTCGGGTGAGTCGTAGGCATCACAGAAAACACCTGCGCGACACTGCTAGGTACAGCTGCGAGGGACGAGGAGCCTGGGTCAGTGGATGAAACAGAGTGCACACTTGTAACTGAGACCAGGTGGTGACGTCCGTGGCGGTGTCCCCTAGATTTTTACCACTTAGCCATCCCGACACCCACTGCATCTGTGCCACTAGATAATACAGCTCCATGTTGGGGACTGCCAGACCCCGAGTCAGTGGGCATGTACAACTTTGTCAACGCCACACGTGGTCGGCCTGTGTTCCAGATTAGGCCCCGGAGCGGGACCGCGAGGTCCCAGAATACCTTGTTGGGGACATAGGATGGGATGTTGGCAAAGTAATACAAGAGTCTCGGTAGGACTATCATTTTGGCCAGTGCTACGCGGCTGGGCATATTCAGGGGTAAAGTCCTCCAAAATCCAATTTGTGCCCGAATGGAGGCGAGCGCTCGCATCAGGTTCCCCTCCAAGATATCCGTGGGGTTACGGTAAATGTGGATTCCTAGGTACCGGAACGTAGTGGGATACCATTACAGGCACTCATCACCGATGTAAACGTCGCTCTCGGGCACATCCGTGTCAAAGGAATAGGCTCCAGACTTAGCCCAGTTGACTCTCAAGCCCGACATCTCCTCTAAGGTGCGGAAATGTCAGTGAGGGATCCCGGGATATTAGTCAAGTCTCTGAGATAGAGGAGGAGATCATCTGCGTATAACGAGATCACGTGGAGTCCATCCGCCATCGGGATTCCCCACTCCTCGCCCCGGGTCCGGAGGATCGTGGCAAGGGGTTTCATGGCCAAGGAAAATAGCAGGGGTGACAGGGGGCAGCCCTGCCTGGTGCCTCTCCGTACACCGATAGCGTCAGAAAGCAATGTGCCAGTGCGGACCCGAACTGTGGGTCTGTGGTACAATAAGTCAACCATGGTCTCGTAGCCATCCCCCAGTTCAAATTTCTCTATGACCGCCCTTAGGTATGACCATTCCACCAAGTTAAATGCTTTCTCGAGGTCCAACACCAGGCACCCGGCTTATGGCGAGTGGTGTGTTGCATACTCCTGTATACGAAACAGGCGGCGGATGTTATAGGAGGTGTGGCGCGTTGGAACAAAGCCATTTTGATCATGATGCACCAGGGTAGGGACCAGGGGGGCCAGCCTCCGGGCCAGGGTGGAAGCAAGGATTTTATAATCTGTGTTGAGGAGGGCCAGGGGGCGGTAAGAGCCCAATTGTGCGCCATCCCTGCCGGGTGTGAGTAAGGAAATGAGGTTAGCCTCATTGAGCATGGGGGGGAGGGAGGAGTCTTCAGCAGCTGCAGCATACATCTTTAAGAGCTTGGGGATGAGTATATCTGAGCCAGCCTTGTAAAATTCGATGGGTAAGCCGTCCGGGCCAGGAGACTTGCCGTTGGACAGGTTGAAGATGGCTTCACGGAGTTCCTCAGGAGCGAGTGGTGCTCCGAGGTAGTCCTGCTGTGCGGCCGCCATCAAATGAGGTATCTGCAGGGGCCAGAGATATTCTGCTATGTCAGGCGGCCGGTCACAGAGCCGGGAGCGATATAAGTCTTCGTAGTGGGTTATGAATGCCTTGTGCATGTGGTGTTATGTGTAGAGTAGCCCCTTCACTTCTACGCGTATCAGCGATATTGGGGTCGCGCGGTCTTCCCGTGCAATGAGCCAGGCCAACAGTTTGCCAGGTCTATCACCCAGGCGGTGCGTGCGGGCGGAATGTACAGCAAAGTTGAGACTGCCCAAATGCTCCAGGAGGCGTACATGTTCTGTTTTTGCTTCCACCAAGGGGTCGCATGCGCCACCCACCGCGTCCCGTTCGTGGTCAAGCAGTTCGGTTTCTAGTCGCGTCAGGTCACCCTCCAGCTGTCTCCGCATGTGACCCTGTGTGCCCAAGCAGTGTCCCCGAATCACCACCTTGAAGGCGTCCCACTCGATCTGGGGGGAGGACGCCGTGTCAGTATTGTCTTCAAAGTATTGGGCAGCTTGTGTGAGAAGGGAGTCGCGGAAAGCCGCATCTAGCAAGAGATCCGGCTGGAGTCGCCAGGTGGGGATGGCGGGTGTGGGCGCTCCCATGCAATGGCCAGAGTGTGCGGGTTATGGTCCCAGTGAGTACGGCCCATGTATTGTGTGTCTACAACCAATGGGAGGAGGTCAGCGGTCACCATAAATCTGTCCAGGCACACATGCAGATCATGCTTGCCCGACCAGTAGGAATAGGTCTGTGTCGTAGGGTTACGTGTCCGCCATGCGTCGTATAGTCCCACTGTATAGCCCAGCTGATCAATACTTTCGTCGCGACGTGTGTCGGTGTACCAATCGGGGGTGGGGAAGAACGGTCTAGAGTCGCATCTAAGATGCAGTTGTAGTCACCCCCAGGATCCACGGGACCCCATGCCAGGTCGCCAGTGCTGCCGAGAGGCGGGTAAAGAAACTACCCTGGTCAGTGTTTGGTGAGTACAGAGAGGTCAGCACTATTGGCTGTCCATCCAGTCTACCCCGGGCTATCACGTACCTGCCGTCCAGGTCCACATGTGTGTCCATGACCGCCCATGGGGTTCCAGGACGGACCCACAGGAGCGCCCCGCGGGCAAAGGAGGAATACTCAGTGGCATAGAGTTGCCCACACCATCTGCGGTGCAGAGCACGCACCTCCGCCTTGTTCAAATGTGTTTCCTGTAATAGTGCTTTTTGGAAAAGGGAATGGTGATGGACAAAGTTTCTGAATGATGCAGAATACTCCTACCCAGTCAATAGATCAGGGCTTGATCCATCACCGTTTTTTAGCTCACTGCACCATCCCAGCTCAGAACCTGGCTACATGCAAATTAGTCTGTTCCTGTCCCAGTGCATGATGGGAACAGGGCAAACCAAACTACCAAGCCAATTCTTATACTGGGAAGGAAACAAGCTTCCGGGGACCGGTTTCTGGCATTTCAGCAGTCGTCGGCCCGGCTTGCTTGAATCCTGATGGTGCAATGAGCAAGGGACTCACGTCTGAGTATACCCTCCCACACTTAGTGTGGACAAAATCGATTTTGGAAAAGGGGGTGGTGATGGACAGAGTTTCTGAATGATGCAGAATACTCCTACCCAGTCAATAGATCAGGGCTTGATCCATCACCGTTTTTTAGCTCACTGCACCATCCCAGCTCAGAACCTGGCTACATGCAAATTAGTCTGTTCCTGTCCCAGTGCATGATGGGAACAGGGCAAACCAAACTACCAAGCCAATTCTTATACTGGGAAGGAAACAAGCTTCCGGGGACCGGTTTCTGGCATTTCAGCCGTCGTCGTCCTGTAATAGTGCTACATGAAAATTATGGCGCTTCAAATAAGAGTAGATCTGGTATCGTCTCGCTGGTGTATGCATGCCCCTGACATTCCAGGTACATATCCTAATTTCAGCCATTATCGTCACTTGTGCAAGATCCACCTTTGTCATCCAGCCCCAACCCTCCGAGGGGGTCCCCCACTGACCTTCCAGCACCCTCCCCACCTCCAGACCAAACACAGCTGCAATCACATTAAGGAACAACCCAGACAGGTCCCAAGGGGTGAGGGTGAAAGGGAAAACATGGAGCCTAGAAGAGGCAATACAGTAAGAAATGCCAAAAGGTTGGCTGCGCAACATGCTGCCGTCCAAACACTCAAGTGAGCTGAATTAAACTACTAACTATACAGTTCCAGGGGGTGGTGAGCAAGTGGCACAGTAGCGACACAACAGTACTGTTCTCAAAGGGGGTAATGTTCCACCCCGGGCCGGAATAATGTGGGCCATATCTAACAGACTTTTCCGGGCATCATCAAATGTAGTGCAGAGGGAGAGTATCCGTTTGTTGTAGTAATTGGAGAGAAAGTCTGTGCGAGGGCACATACCTCTGGCAAGGCCGGGTCGAGGATCGCCAGACCAGCAGCAATTACAGTAGGGGGCGGGAAGGCGTCGCAATGACATAGTTCAAGCATTTGCAATGTCTGTAAAGTGTTACTCACTGTGTTTTGCCGATTCCATCCCATGCGGAGCAAGGGGGGTTCCCCCCTCGTCCATTGTCGCCAAGTAACCCTCACCCCATGACGAGCAGGGGATGCGTATGCGTAACAGTCACCGCTGCGTGAATGTTCGAAAAACCCCAAGGGGCCTCCCCTCAGCCGAGTAAATCCACTGTTTGCGGTGTGACTTCAGGTGGGTCTGCGGACTGTTGAGAGTCCGGTATGCCGTAGATTGCTTCGTCGTCACTGGGGAAAGTGCGCGGACTGGCATGTGGGGCAGAGGATGGCGTAGGAGAGCTGCTAATTTCCGTTACCCTGCATAGCGCATCTTGTTGTTCCTGCAAGACTAGATCTGCTGGCGGGTCGCGGGTCGCCGTTTCCTGCGAGTTGTGAGGTGCAGGTGATTTGTGCTTGCGCCGTCGTCTCGACCCCCGGGAGCGCGTCATCGTAACAGTGTCTTGCGCTCGTCGAGGTGCCTCCTCCACCCCTCCATCCAGCCAAGCTTCAACCTCCTCAGGGCTGGTGAAAAGTGTGTTTTATCCTGCGCCACCACTAGTAGACGCGTCGGGAAGAGGAGTGAGTATTTGAGACCCGCATGTCGCAGCCTGCGCTTCACCGCTAGAAAGGAATTTCTCTGCCGCTGCACCTGAACGGTGTAATCCAGGAAAAACATTACTGTGGCATTGTCTATTCGAACGTCTCCTAATTTCCTGGACTCGCGCAGAATGGCGTCGCGGTCTCTGTAAAAATCAGCAGTTTGGAGTTAGATCCCGGGGGGAGGGGTCTCGTGGGCACCCTGCGGGCTCGCTCCACCACAAAATGCTGCGACAGTGTTCCCTCCAGCAAGAGGACTCTTAGCCAGTCCTCCACGTGGCGCGTAGGGTCCGTCCCTTCCCATTTTTCCGGTATGCCAACCTGTCTGATGTTGTTTCTTCGCGCCCGTCCTTCTGCGTCCTCAGCACGCTCCTCCAGAAATTCAACCCTGTTGAGGAGGTCACGTATATGTTTGTCTGTTTGATTCACTGGGGGTCCCAGGTCAGCCACTGTGGTTTCCAGCGTGGTGGTGCGGTCTTGTAGTTTCTTGTGGTCGGCCTTGAGATGGGTCAAGTCAATCGCTACACTGTCAATCTTGTTTTCTAGGGAGGTGCGAGTCTGCTGTAGGGACTCTTCAAGGCGTTCCATCACAGCTACCACACTATCCAGTTTGGATTTCACATCGGTATCCATTGTAGGTGGTGATTTAGCCTGTTTCCCTTTTGTAGATGTACCGCCGGTTCCAGTCCGCGTCCTCACCCCTCCAGACATGGGCAAGGCGGCGTGTGTGAGTGGTCACGGCTCACAGGGAAGGCAGGTCCCAAGGGAGAGCCCCCGCGATAGTGCTGGGGTAAGTAGGTCACCAGGTCTTCAGTCTCCAAGCGACCGGAGGGGTCTGTCCCAGTCACAATGGGAGCGTTGGCAGGGCGCCCACTCGTCCCCGTTCCAGGAAGGTTCTAGTTAGTGGTGGTGCCTTGCTTGAACAAAGTCAATGGGATAGGGTATGTAGGAAGGATGTCCAAAGGGTGTGGCGTCACATCGGCCGGCAGCGCGGTGCAGGGTGTAGGGCATCAGTGTTGCACATTTTGCAGCCTCATGGTAGCAGGACCCCCGGCGGCGGTGTGCCACACCCAGCCTTTATGGTGGCAATAGTGTCTCTCCGTCTCCCTGCGTGGCTTTCCGCTGCGTGCAGTGGGCAAGGATGGTGACTGTGTGGTAACGATTGGGGTTAATGCACTGGTGTGCAGCAAGTGAGAACACCCTCGTCAGGGCTGCAGCTCACCTCAGTGGTGTCAATGTCTCGGGGGGCCACCAGTAGCCCTTGCCCGCCAGTCAATCAACCCGCCAGCCCAGGCTCCTCACCTCACAGGGGATCGTCCCCCCCAGCAGTCCACAGGCAGGTGATCTTCACACATGCAGTGCTCCACAGTCCCCAAAGCCAGGCACGTGGGATTGCAGCATGGTATCAATCAGGCAGGCACTCCCGGTTGCAGATCTCGCTGGCCCCAATGGCGCGTCGCACCTCCCCCTGGTACCGCCAGGCACTTATCCGGTGCCTGTGCTGTGGCGAGGTTTCGGTGGGGTTCGTCTAATGCCTCCACAGCTTCCACGGCCTTACAGAGTGGCGGGGTCTATCTGGTGTTGTCTCCATGTCGCCCCAGCAGCGTGCCAGTCTCCTGCTGTGTGGATGGCGGATGATGTTGTCCAAGAGCGGGGGGTGGGGGGGAGCTCCGCCGCAGCAGGTCAGCGCGCAGGGCAGCAGGAGGCGGTCAGCCCACAGTTGCGGCCTCCGGGTGTAGGAGTAGGGTACTGCACAGACTGCAACATTGGTTCCCACGTCGCCACGTTCACCGGGTCCCGCTCAAATATAGCTATAGCGGTCGGTGGGGCTGCATCTCCCCGCCGTTGGTTCGCAATTGCTCCTGAGTCGCGCTGCCGGCGCGTGGATCCACTGGTGCCCGATGCTAGCGCTGTGGGAAGGAAAACGTTCTTTCCGTGGGTCTCAGCCAGGCCAGCAATCGTCGTTCCACATCGGCGGCTACGGCCCCCTCCTCCTCTCCGGCGAAACCTCTGTCCCCCACTGGGGCTCGTGCCGGTAGGCAAGCGGCACCGCAGGGTAGCAACAGGAGCAGTGTGCTCCGCCATCGTGAGACCAATCCTCCGGGCTCCACCCCCGGGCACCGGGCGGCACCTCTTTGTTTCTTGAAGGCCGCGCCAGCGGGCATAGCGGCGGGTTGTAGACCACGGCCTCTCGTGCCTATTCACGCCGGTCGGGAAGCTGCTTGCACGGCCGCAGTCTGCCAGGCAGTGCCGGGGCGGTCTTCGATGTGCCTCAAAGTCACTGAAGGCAGAGAGTATGGCCAGATGTTGTTTCGCCTCGAATTTCTGCCAGTTCAGAGGAAGTGTGGCAGATAATCGGCCCAGGGAAGGGAAGCTCAGGACGGAGCTCTACCCAGTTGCTGCCGCCGCCATTGCGTGCCAAGACACGCCCCGACTGTGATCTCTCTGTAGCCCCATTTAGTATCACATGTCCCTCGCGTGTCCAGTGTATATCTCACTATCAGACATTGCCCAGACCCACCATGGACCCCAAGCGTGGGCCACTCTATTCACATCAGCAGCGCTAATTTTATAGCTGCCCTTCGGCCATCTGCTATATTTCAGTCACAGCGTATTTACAGATTTTAACTGCGTTTTTTCAGATCTGGGCTTCGGGTTAGCCGGAGCGCTTCCCACACTCCAATATGGCTGCCACAATTCCGATCGGCCAGAAACGAGCTGTAGCTCTCTACACTGTCTCCAACCAAGACCACTCCCCCACTATCACATGGCCTATGAGCAGGAAACACACATTAACCTCCCCGCCGTAGCCCTCGCTATCTTCCTGAAGAGCAGCGGTAGGGGTAGGTCCTTTGATCGTTTCTGAATTAGAACAGGAAAGCTCTCCAGTTTGACAGCATACTGTCTTGCTGATGGGTGGATGTGCCGCTTGGCTTGTTGTGCGCTGCTTCCCCGTCATTTTACCTATATTCATGTCTTTGAATTAATAGACGGCCGGTTACCGGGAGTTACCTGTAGTTTATGTGGGCTCTACTTCCTGAGTGTTTTACCCTAGCGCGAGCATACACCTTACGAGCCCGGCAGACTAGCAGGTTACCTCATTGCTTTGACCATGTGTTCCGGATCTTCCGTTACCTACATGGGCGAACTTGGATGACCGTCATAGCTCTTTGCCGTCATCGCACATGGGGTGACTCCAAATCTCATGGAAGGGCCCACATTTATGTATTCAGTTTCCTTCGACTACTGCACCGGATCCTATTCATAAATCGCTGGGCATCGTGACACGGTCCCCAGCTCCCTCGTTCCAGGAGGCACATTTTTCCACCCGGCCTTCACTGACCTGATGCCTATATACCGGTTTGCCTCCTGTTTACAATACCTTCTATATGTTTTCACCCCGATTATAGTGACACTACTGTATGAGTGTCCCACTAACCACTGCACCAGTTGAGGCCAGGACACGCACTACTTTAGGTGAGTCTTTGACAAAGGCATGTGTTATAAAGTTAACCCCTTCGAGGCTAATGACGAGCTGGGCTCGTCATGGCGCTTACCTGCCGTGCGCGGATGACAAGGCCAGCTCGTCATGAATAATGGTTATTTTGGTGCTTCAGCGCAGAACGGGAAAACGCCTAGCAGCCAAGTGGTTAAGTATGTGGGGTTACAGGTTTCTGGTGTTGTATCTGGCCCCTTTTCTTTCACACAGACGTCTTGTTAATTGTTAAGGTTCATAGCGCCTGTTTTCAATCTGATGTACTTTCACTGGCATTGCATCCATGGGTTATGACGCACAAACTCAGGATTGCCGTGCATGTATGTATTTTATCTATGAATTGCTTTGTAGTTCAGGCGGTCTCCATCACCTAGGAGGATTCCCCTAGGGGGTTGCCAGTGGCAAGTAGAATAAACACACTTACCACTTGTTTATGTAGATAGCTTCCTTTTTCACAAATTGTTCTTTTTTCACACGGTCTTGAAGGATTGCCACTGATCTTTTATAGACTACCACTAGGCGAGAAACATATCGACCATCAAGGAGTAGAGTAGGGTTCCTTTCACCTAGTTTATGAGAACACACTACCCTCCTTTTCTATTTTTATTTAGGTAAGGTACCCAATGGAAGAAAGTCTCACAGAGGAATCCTTAACCTATTTTGACACATGTTGCTTTCATCTACATCGGACTAGACCCCTCACCCTCAATGCACCCTTACAGCAAGGAACAAAAGATCTCCGATAAAGAGCCCCTTTAAGGGTGCCCGTTGGGCATTGCAGCACCAACCCAACGAGGAATAGGCTCATATGATGAAGCATGACACCTTGCTTGCTGGGTGTGTGAGAGCCCTAGTTCCAAAAGGTGGAATTCCCCTCCTCCTCCCCCTTCTTTGGACCCCTGTTTTACTTTCTTCACCAGACATACTTGTCGTATTGTTTTGTGGTGATCATTATTTCACCTAGGAACTGCGTACTCTTTCTTTGTTTATATATAAGTTAGCAAGGAGGCCAGTACGATGAGCCAAGCGATCCCATTGTAGCATCCCCTACAAGTCCAGGAAAAGAAGGTGTCTGACAGGTTTGCTCCACAGGTGTGAATAAAAACACAGAAGTGCATGCCTTGGTTGAGACCTTAGTCCTTCGCTTGGCTTCTAATATAAGGCTGCAACATGACATCATTGAGTCCAAAGAGTATAACTGTGTCACACTACTTGATCCAAGATACGAAAAAATTCTGCCCACTTTAACCCCTTCCATGCTGGGCCGATTTTTCTCGTGTGCTAGGCTTATTGAAGAATCAATGGCTTTATGACGGCCCCCAGCCGTCATGAGCACACGAGCACTGTAATGCATGACGGATGGGGGCCGTCATCAGCATGGAAGGGGTTAATTCCTGTTTGTGAAGGGGATGTTTTACAATACACGAGGTGGATTATAGAGCAAGCCGGAGACTTGGACAAAGAAGAGCTGGAACTTCCAGTACCCTCCCACAGTTCTGGAATGGCTTCCTTTAACTTCCACAGAGGGCAGTCTTGTCTCACAGCAACACCATCATTAAGTACACCAGCAACAACAGCAACAGAATGTCCGGCCCCAACCTTTGCACTGTATTCGTTTCAATTGGCAAGGCTCAAGTCCATTGCAGGGGTTATGGCAAAACAGTTTGAGCAAGTGGTAGCACCAATGACCATCCACAGGATCTTCCAGGATTATTTGGATGATCCAAAAGAGGTCTATGTGGATCACAGTCCATTTATGTATTGATATGGGACGATATGTCAATGGCCAGAGCTCAGCTAGCTGGCAATAATGTATCTGGCTTGTTGTGTCACCAGTGTGTCTGCTGAACATGTGTTCAGTGCAGCTGGTGCAACCGTCACAGTGAGAAAAACCAGTCTCTTGACTCAAAACATGGAGTAGTTGACTATGATCAAAATGAACCAACATTTTATACCACACAATTACACCGATCCTAAAACAGCAGCAAGGAGGAGGAGAAGTGTAATTGGTCCAAAATTGAATCAAATGTGTTAGCTGGCCAACTTCTGGGTGAACCACCTAGGTTTGAGGGTGACCTCTTCTTCGCGGACTAAGTATGCCAGTGCCTCTATAGAACATTTTTCTCATTGAACTTAGAGGCATATTAGCAAGAACCTCGTTAAAATTATCGCTGTTTTAGCGTCAGGAAACTGCCGCTAAAACGGCGATAATGAGCTTGCTAATATGCGTTATAGAATTCCAATAGAAGCCCAGGTTAGATGTCCAGCACATCTAACCTGGGTTTCTATTGGAATTCTATAAATCATATTAGCAAGCCAATTATCACTGTTTTAGCTGCAGTTTCCTGCCGCTAAAACTGCGATAATTTTAACGAGGTTCTTGCTAATATGCCCCCTAGTTCTTTCTTTGCAACAAAACAAAAGAAATATTAGCTAAAGGAACATTATTATTTTTGTGTTAGATTTACGCTGACCCACCTTTTTTTATTAGTCACCTATATATTGCCAGATTGCAGTTGGGCCAGTATGCATTGAAGAAGCCTCCACAATTCCCTCATTACATTGGAGACAGTGCATGCCTATTTCCCAATACCAATCCATTTTTGCATCACCTAGTACTAGAAGGTCTGGCCCATGAAATCATCAGTTATCTACAAGACTGCCTGCTATGCTAAATCCCAATGTGTTACCTGCATCAAAGATGATTGAATACCTAATACCTAAATTACCTATGCTTCATTGGAAGAGGTAACTTCAAATATTGCAACTGCGAGTGACTGACTGCGTGAGTGAGGATTTAAGTTGATTGATGATTAATGTGGTGGCTCACAGTGAGGGAGGGTGTTGAACTGTAATATGGTAAATTGCCTGAGATGACTGACTTGCAATGTTTGGGGTCTGAGGGGTGGGTGATTATTTTTCTCCTTGATGTGATTGGCCTTTTCAGACTTATAAAAAATGACTTAACCTGTATGGTCCGCTCCTATGATCCTTCTGTTTTTTTCATCATCTATAATGGCTGCCCCAGACAATCGTTTTATTTAAAAGACTGCCAAATTCCAATCTGTTGCTTGCATTGAAGGGGATAAAGTATAACTACAACCGTGCTTGGAGTGAAACCGGTAACCTTTGTGCCAATAAATTATCAGATTATTAAGTGACTGTAAGTGTTGATTGATTTGGAGGCTGAAAGTGAGGGAGGGTGTGTTGAACTGTAATGTGGGAAATGTCTTGAGATGATTATTGATTTGCATTGTTTGGGGCTTGAGTGCTGGGTGCTCATTTCTTTTCCCTGTAGGTGATCAGCCCTTTTACACTAAGCACAATTTATTTGCAGGGTGTTCTCTCTTTTTTCTGGTTCTTCAGAGACCAGAACAGTCACTTTAGTTAACAAACAAACAAACACACATGCAAAATACTGCAATTCTGTTTCTCTACTTTTCCTTCAACAGCAGTGCACTCCCCTTCTATCTTGCTAGGGTCAACATGACTCATGATGACGATGACTGGTCTGGGACAGCGCTACTTGGTGTCAGGACAAGGATCATGGAAGAACTCAGGGCAGGAGCTGCAGGACCACCTCATCAACTGCTAGAAGCAAGAAGTTATCGAGTATCAACTTCAGTTGAAAGATAAACCAAGAGTCTGAGGCCTAGTACTCAGCTGTGTGAAATAGAGAGAGGTGTGTTTCTGAAAGACTGCTGTGTGTGTTGGACTTGTGGCAAAAGTGAAACTCTGTGTCCCTCTTTTGATTTGCTTTGCCTCTGATTCTTCTTCATATACTCCCCATGAAGCTCACCTTCCTTCTGTCCTTCTCCTTGACTCTAAAATACAGTTTTTCTTTTACAATCCATTGCCCCTTCTAGTTTCCTTTACGTATGACAGGCAAAAGCTAGCTGAGCTCAACCACACACCTGCTTATCTACCGGACCAGTGCAGACAGGCCCCAAAGAGTAGACATTTCAAAGGAGAATACAGATGCACCACTTAATTTTGCAATAAAGTATAATTTTTCTTTTAACAACCATATTAACTAAGAGAAGTGGGTGGGTAGGTTCACTCCACAACCTAGCAGGCAGAACATTTAGATATCTGATAACTTGGGTCTCAAGGGTAGAAGGACTGTTTGCAGTACATTAATCTCAAATCGGTAATATTCATTCCTTTATTTCCTTCTAACAACAGATATTTGGTGAATGATGTGCTGCTGCTTATTGCCCAGATGAATGTAGTCCTTGTGATGTCGTGTTTGTCTTTGTCAAACCTTTCCCCAAATCCCCTTACCCATCCTTTCATTAAACCCCTTACCCTTTTCCCCCCAAGTTGTGTGATTTACTGAGATGTGGCTTAAACTACACCATTAATGGATCAAACACTTGGTGGGGCGGATGTGGTGAAAGCAACACCAACTTACTATAGCATCTTCTAAGCTGTAGCCCACATAAGCCTATTTCCAAACCGGGCATTAAGAATTATCCATATTTTAGATATAGAATGAAGAACATCAGTCATCACCATTCAGGCTTTGTGTTGCCTAATAGTAAATGCCTAACCTAAGCATGTCCACTCCAGACTTCGAGTCCATTTTTTATAACTTGAGGACTTCACAAATAATACTGCTAGCTCCACATTAGCCAAAACTTACCAGTATTACGATTGTTTCTATTTTAGCTGAATCAGGCATTCTCATTATGTTATCACATAGTACTGAGGTGGTGTCCATTCTTTGTAAATATTTGGTGAATATATAACCAACTAACTAAGTCTTTCCACTTCCATTTAGTTGCTTACAATGGATAATCAATCAATCATTCAGATCTATCCTACAGTTGGAGCTCACCTGTGTGGAACTGAAAGTAGGACCTCACTTGTGAAGGGAGTTATGATGCCTCCGCTGCTATTGATGCAGGTATATTTAGATAAGACAACTAGTATGGAGGAAATTTTAACTTAATAAGAAAGTAACTTCATTGTACTATTGTTTACCTAGATCCGTGTGCATAATACAGATCATCATGGCAGCATTCTCCATAATGGGAAAGATAGTTTGAGAAATATAAGTCTAGGATCTATAACTAAGTTCTACGCTCTCTCTTAAGTTACAAGCACATAACCAGGCTGCATAAATGTACTTGAAGGCAGCAGTGCAAAGTAAAAGAAGCTACTTCAGGCACAAATTTAGATTGAATAAAATAGTTTTATCTTTTATTTATTTGCAATAAAGCAAACCCTCTCCACCCAAAGAACATGACCACCCCTCTTCCCAAACAAAACTGACCCAAGGCGCAAAACTCTAAATGTCCAAGAATAAGTCTCTCCAAACAACAATCCCCACCCACCAAAAGTTTTTAGAAAAAAGGCTAAATGAGGGCATTATGGGTGTCAGGTCAGAGCTGGTACAAGCTCTGCTGCATCGTGGTGAGTTGGCCCTCAATAGTGTCCGGCCACTGCAGGATGCAGTGCAGCAATGGCCTGTTGCCATGTGGTGGAAGGTAGAAGCAATTGGCTGGTGGCATTGACGGTGATTGAATGGCTGGGAGGCTGGAAGCTGAGAGGTGTCGGCTGCACTGGGGCCCAGCTGTTGTGCATTCAATTCCTCCTCCTACTCTTCCAGGACCATTACCCACTGGTACTCCTGCTGGATACGCTCCAGCCTCTGCTGCTGCAAACGGTCCACAATCTCCTGCCTGGTAGGGGGTCCGGCTGGACCCGCAAGAACAGCTATATTGATAAAAAAAGAAAAGAAAACATTTAAATAATGCTCTTTGCAAACAATTTATAATTGGGTGACATAGTAGCCAGTACATTGCTGTTCCCCTAGGGCCATTGGAATTTATTTGATGTTATTATTATGAACAGGAGAGTCACAAGGAACAATTTAATGTTATACCGACAAATGCCTAACATAAAAAAGTTCTTAATGTGCAGCAAAAAAGTATTAACAGGCAAAGAGTAACATCACACGTTTAAAAATGAGTGAATTGATTCGTTTTTTTTCTTCTAAGGCTTTTCAAGTAACTATAATTAGAGTCAGACACCTTGAGTTGAAAAATAAATCACTTCCTATTAATGAGTATGGTATTATGTGCCATATGGACTACGAGTTGTGCGTGGTGCTAAAATAATGAAGCCATGCTCATTGCTAGCCAGCACCTTTGCTAGGTTGCTTCTGTCTGCAGCTGTAGATGAAAATGATCTATTTGTAATTCCAATGGTCCAGCTTTTCACCAAATGCATTTCTCTTTCTACCCTGTCTCCAAAGAGGCAGATGAATAATAGATAAGATACTACCCCTCAAGTGTGAAATGCGGATATTAATATATTATCCCATCTGCTATAACTAGGCGTTGAGGAATATTACTCTAATGGGCTGCACTAATGTAAAGGAACAGGCTATACAGATTTTATTTGACACATTTGTCACTTTGTATCCCACTCGCCAAACTAAACATCAAATCATGTGCTTACTCCCACTTACTCCAACTGCAACTCTCCGCTATGGACTTCTTTGAATGGCCTGAAAGGTCCTGCCCCTCCTTCCCTTCGAGGCCAGGAAAGTACTGGTCCAATCATTAATACTCTCCAGACTGGACTATGGAAATGCTTTGTATCTGGGTGCCCCATTCCTGCATTCACAAAACTCCAATCAGTACAAAATAGTGCTGCAAAACTCTTGATGGGAACCACCAATAGGCTCACTGCTAAACTGGCCCTCCGTTCCCTTCACTAGCTTCCGGTTCAGGAACGGGTAAGGTTCAAGGCCTTGTACTTAGCACATAAGGCAAGGCAGGGACTTGGTCCACCTACTATTTCCAACATGATTCATCCATATAAAGCTAACCAGAATCTTCGATCAGATAATCTGTAGTCGATCAGATGATCTGTACCTGGCAAAGATCCCTAGGATCAAGAGGTCTAGGGGTGGTGGTAGGCTTTTTTCTATAATGCCTCCAAACTCTGCAATTCCTTGCACCTCCACCTTGGTACAATCCCTAACCATTTGGCTTTTTGGAAGCAATTAAAGACCATGATTTTGCCTTAGCCCTTTGTAGCCCTCTGTCTCCCCCGTGTCAGTTACTAGCACGGGGAGGCTTCCGGGTAGCCATGTGCTTTACAAATGTCTTTCCATTCCATTTCACTTTACTCTATGGCCTTGCCAGGTACCACGCATATCCAACAAATACATTTTCTGGGAAGTACCAAGCAAAGGAAACTTGATTTTCTCTACCGCAGGTGTAGGGTAGATGGATTAGACAGGCAGGGTAGAGTTTATACATGTACTAACAGCACTAGCACTTTGATTCCACACTGAAAGAGGGAGTATATAGTTTACTTATTGATTGAACCGTCAATGTTCAGATATATCCATATTTTAACATCCATATTGAGAAACTGTTAGTACATAGATGATTTTTATTGAGTATGGAATCATCTGTATAGCGTATTTGCACATATTTATAATTGCTATATGCAGGTTTTATAATGGTCATATGTTAATTTAAGACACAGTGTCTTTTATTTATATGAAAATAATTTTCCATTATAAATACATTTTTCAGTTTCAATGAAATGTTATTCAAAAACCCACTGGGGTTGTATTTGCTTTTTACAATTTTTTCTGCGAAACTGTTAGTATGTAGATGATTTTTTTTAAATGATTTCAGAATCATCTGAATTGCATATTTGCACATATTTATAATTGCTATACAGTGAATTTATAATGGTCATGTGTTGATTTAAGACACTTTGTCTTTCATTTCATTCACATTACGAATGTTCCATTATAAGTATGTTTTCAGTTTCTATGAAATGTTATACATTGGAAGTGGCTATCAAACCCCACCTTTCTAGACTATAAGTATCCTCCTTTATGTTTGTCAACACATCATGTGATCAAGCCTCTGGACAGAGGCGAAACGCGTCATGGCCGACAAGTTGGTCGTTTTACTGAACAAATAAAGCACTGAATACCTGGAACCAGAATCGGGTTTTGCTCATCGTCATTCTTATGCAACCAATCTGTTTAATTTTGATGCACCAAAGAAGCTTCAGTGGTGCAAGCAAAACCCCTCCCCCAGAGTGAGCTCGGCGGCAGGAAGCAGCTGGTTCCGTAACCCGGAACTAATTCTACACAACTCCTGCGTGGAGTGATACGCGGAGAGCCCCTGGAAACTGAGAAAGAACCTGCCTGACGGAAGTGAATCGGTACCAACCAAATCAGCAGATCGGACGGCGACCAGGTAGCCCGGGCAAGGTAGGGTATCAGACGTTCCAGTGAGGAGTGTGCCCGGATGTGAACGTGAACATTCATTTTTTATTTTCTTTTTAAAAAACATAGCTTTTACATCCGATATCAGTGCAGCATCTAATATTGCCATATCGTAAACAACAGAAATGTCAGCGGATGTGTTGCGGAACAGGGAGGAGGTGGCTATAACTATGTTTGTGGATTCTCCGGCAGGAGGAACATTGAATCAAATAAAGGCTGCAAACACGGACACAAATCCAACCATAAGGGACATGTACCGCAAACTGGAGAAATTGATGAGAAGAGAACAGGCCAAATAGTGGGAGAATAAATCTCTCTCTTGATACTTGCAAGTAGGCCGAGTACCAAGGGGCCTGCACATAACTTTGGCACCAAGCTATGAAACACCGGATCCGGCCATGCTGATTGAATGGGTAGAGACAAATCTAGAGTCCTCCAGCAAGCTTATGACCATCCTGGTAAAATATGCGGAGAGCGACCGCATTAAAATCCAAACGGGTATAGAACAACTGGAGCTTGAAAATGCCAGTATGTAGAAAAGCGATCAAACAGAGAAAATGAGAGCAGACATGATGATAAGACTGGGTAAAGACGAGGACATTATTAAAAAACGCAAGGCCTTCAAATTTGAGCGTGACAGAATTAATTATCTCAATGGGCAAATATTCATCTTTGCCAGGAGGTATGATAGCGTGAAAGCACAAGCAAGAAAAACTCGCCAAAATCCCACGGATTACACCTCAGTCACAGCATCATCAACTGATGCAAGTTCTGCAGTGGAAAGTGATAATGATACATCAGGAGCACCAACAGTGGAGTTTACAAAATTCTCTTTGGCACAAGAAGTAAACTGCCTGTGTCAAGATTGCCGGGACACCTTGAGACCGCGAATTCCAGCAAGCGGACGAACAGGCAACAAAACCCAAACCACAAACGCAGCGAAAGGTGGAAATACCATAAAAGAGAAGCAAAACAAAAAAAGACCACAAAGAGGTCGGTGGAACAAACAGAATCGCAATCAAGCGCAAACACCCACCCCAGCTCAATAATCAACTTCACCAATCTGCAACTCACTAAAAATGATGAGACAATCCTAGGCTTAGGTTTGTCATATTGCCCACCATGCAACTTTAATTATGCCGACACTAGGATGGACGCTTACAGATTTGTGAGGAAGTTAAAATTGAACAAATTATTTCGGCTGCAACCTAACAGGAAAAAAATCAAACTGAGGTACCCAGTAGTCCATCATTACTGGAAGCAGGAGACCGGCAGCCTTTGATGAAATTTGGTCTTTACAGAGAGAATCAGAAACATCAACAGACATTTCAATGACATCATCAAGGGAGGATCAGGTAATTTGCAGAACTCCCTTTAAACCCAAATCTATATTTCAACCAGTCATGACCCACGATATCTTGGATGTGTATCAGGAGTTTATCACCAGGGATTTGAAAAAACTTTACATTGCCACAAATAAAAAGCATGCCGCAATAATAAGAAGAACCAAAGTTACAACAACTTAATCAAGAAAATTGAATAGGACAAAAACATAATTGTTAGGCAAGCTGACAAAGGGGGAAATATCATCTTGTGGCCCCACCGAATGTACATATGTTAAGCCGAGAAACAACTACAGGGCTCCTTATGTTACAGGAAGAGCAACTTTGCAGCTATTAAAATCGCATGGCAAGACTAGAATTCCAAATTAATGGCATGGAGGAGTGGAAATCTTATTTCTAAGGAGGAGTATGGTTTCCTCAAGAAAGAACACCCGGTGATACCAACGTTTTACCTGATACTCAAAATACGCAAAAATGTGGACATGCCTCCTGGTCGTCCAATTATCTCTGCCATCAATAGCTCCACTGAAAACATTTCGAAATACATAGACTATTATTTGCAGGATTGGGTCAAGGGTCTATGGTCATATGTACAAGATACCTCAGATTTTATTCGCAAATTAAACAATGTTGTTTGGAATTCTGAATGTTTACTAATGACATTAGATGTGTCCTCACTATACACCTCTATAAAACATTGTGATGGGATAAAAGCGATACAACACTATTTAAACAAGAGGGCGATTAATTTTTCGTCACACAACAAAATGCTAATCTCCATGATACAGATATGTTTGGAACAAAATTATTTTTTGTTCAACAACCAGGTGTACCAACAAATCAGGGGGGTGGCAATGGGGGCCTGCTTTTCCCTCAGTTTCGCATGTCTACACATGGGACTGTGGGAGGAGCAGGTCCTCATGACACAACATCAAGCCACCATGCAAAATCATGTACCCATCTATCTGAGATACATAGATGATTTATTCATGGTCTGGCAGGGATCCATGCAGAGGCGCAACAATTTGTGGAGGAGCTAAACAATAACAATCTAAACTTGAAATTTACCTCCACAATTGATGAGAAATCAGTCTGTATCTTGGACACGGAGGTCTATGTAGAGGACACAGGTCTTGCTACCAGATTACATAGAAAGCCGACTGCAGGCAACACTGTCCTGCATGCGGCAAGCCAACATCCACACCACCTAATAAGTAGTATCCCCTTTGGGGAAATGCTACGTATTAGGAGGGTGTGTAGTTCAGATCTGGAGTGTCAAATTGCCCAAGAAGTAAGTAGAAAATGGTTTATAGCTAGAGGATACTCAGAGGAGGTTCTCATGAGAGCAATAAACAGGACTAGAGCATTAACAAGAGATGAAGCTCTCACTCCCAAAGTAAAACCAACAAGGGAGAATGAAAATGAATCTGAAAGTCAACCTAGGGCAATAGTAACATTCAACAGACAACACAATGAGATTAGGAAGATTTTCTATAGAAACTGGAATTTAGTGACAGGAGATCCTGTCACAGGAGGGTTAGTCTCAAAGAAACCTGAGCTAACTTTTAGAAAATCCCTATCAATGGCAGATAAACTAGTCAGCAACTGCCCAGAGGTATCTACACCTGGTACTTGGATGGCATTGAGTAAGGGTTTTAAAAAATGTGTTGTTTGCAAAGCTTGTCATTATGGCTGCAACAAAACTCATTGCTCGGTTCCATTCAAACAAACTCAAGTACTAATAAAGAAGAGACTAACCTGCAAAACAGATTATGCAGTCTATGTGCTGCAGTGTCCGTATGGGTTGCGATATGTGGGGAGTACCCGACTGCCTGCCCACAAACGGATATTGCAGAAAATCAGGGCAATCACTGGCAGGGATCAAGCCTATCCGGTGGCCTGTCATTTCGAAAATGTACATGGTAGCGACCCTAAACACTTGCAATATTTTGTAATAGATTGTGTACTGCCATTGAAACGAGGAGGGAATAGGGAGGCATTGCTACGCCTTCGGGAAACCAGATACATTTTAGAATTAGACAGTAAGACCCCAGGAGGTCTTAACATGAGTGATGATCTTTATACTTGTATATAGCCTTTCATATATTGAAACTGTATGACAGAATAGTATTTGTGCCGCATATGACAATTCCCGATCCCTACATTAGAACTCTGGCCAGCAACCTGTCGCGGTCATCCAAACAGTAAAGAAAGAACATGTAAATATTAGTAAAATAGCCAACCCTCCTTCATCATTTTAAGTATTAGCACTAATCACTTTATAGCAAGATTTGGCACAGCACTAGCACTTTGGTTCCACACTAAAAGAGGGAGTATATAGTTTACTTATTGATTGAACCGTCAAAGTTCGGTTATATCCATATTTTAACATCCATATTGAGAAACTGTTAATACATAGATGATTTTTATTGAGTATGGATTCATCTGTATAGTGTATTTGCACATATTTATATTTGCTATATGCAGGTTTTATAATGGTCATATGTTGATTTAAGACACTTTGTCTTTTATTTATTTATATGAAAATAATTTTCCACTATAAATACATTTTTCAGTTTCCATGAAATGTTATACAAAAACCCACTGGGGTTGCATTTGCTTTTCACAATTTTTTCTGCGAAACTGTTAGTGTGTAGATGATTTTTTAAAAATGATTTCAGAATCATCTGTATTGCATATTGCACATATTTATAATTGCTATACAGTGAATTTATAATGGTCATGTGTTGATTTAAGACACTTTGGTCCCCATTAGGATGACGGGCGGACTTTGTCCGCCCACCATCCCATCGGAAAAAGGGACTGCCGGCCATAAGGGCGGGGGTCCCGTGGGGGGTATTGAGATGTGCCCGCCACAGCGGCGGGCACAGCCTGCATGTTTATCATTGTGGCGGCGGTGCTCTCAGCACCACCCGCCACAATGGTAAAAATGCATTAATGCATTTGCATAAACAAAACGGCAGGCACCGCGCGCCTGCCTTTCCATGGTGGCATCGCCGCCGCAGAAAGGCATCTAAAAAAGCCCATCCTAATATGGCTGGTGGTGTCTATTAGACACCGCCACCATATTAAACATTTTCCGCCCCGGTCACAAGGCGGACGGTCTTTCCGTCCGCCGCGGTCCCCCCGCCATCCTAATACGGCAGGTGGAATTCAGGTGCGGATGGCGGGCGAATTGCCCCCGCCAGGCGGGCGGTGGCTACCGCCAGACTGGCGAGGGCAATCTGCCCGCCATCCTAATGGGCCCTTTGTCTTTCATTTCATTCAAATTACGAATGTTCCATTACAAGTATGTTTTCAGTTTCTATGAAATGTTATACATTGGAAGGGGCTATCAAACCCCGCCTTTCTAGAATATAAGTATCCTCTTTTATATTTGTCAACACATTATGTGATCAAGCCTCTGGACAGAGGCGATACACGTCATGGTGGACAAGTTGGGCGTTTTACTGCTTTGCAGAGAGGTGTCAAAAGGGGTGTGGCCTCATTACAACTCTCTGTAACGCTGCCCCCTGGTGCATACTGGAGGTTCCTGGTGGGCTACTTGGCCCCCAGGTACCCCCAGTATTCAAGGGGATTTAGTCCCCACTCTGGAAACGTGCCAGGGGGCTGTGTTGCAGAGAGGTGTAATGAGGCCACACCCCTTTTTACACCTCTCCGCTACGTAGCCCCCTGGCACATACTGGAGGTTCCTGGTGGGCTAGTTGGCTCCCAGGGAGCCCCAGTATGTAAGGGGATTTAGTTCCCAGTCTGGAAATGCGCCAGGGGGCTGCGTTGCAGAGAGGTGCAATGAGGTCATGCCCCTTTTTACACCTCTCTGCAACGCAGCCCTCTGGCGCATACTGGAGGTTCTTGGTGGGCTAGTTGGCCCCCAGGGACCCCCAGTATGCAAGGGGACTTAATCCCACAACTTAGAATGCGCTACCGGGTGCGTTTGCACAGTGGTGAAGGTAGGGGGCGGGGCTTGAGGTGATATCTGTGCAAACATGCCCTGTGGCGCGTTTTAAGTTGGGGAATTAATTCCTCTTCAATCCAGAGGTCCCCTAGGATCCAACTAGCCCAACAGGTACCTCCAGTAGGCACCACGGAGCTGTGTTGCAGAGTGTTGAAAAAAGGGGGCAAGCCCTCTGAACACCTCTCTGCAACGCAGCTCGCTGGCGCATACTGGAGGTACCTGGTGGGCTAGTTGGCCCACAGGGGACCTCAGGATTGAAGAGGAATTAATTCCCCAACTTAAAACGTGCCACAAGGTGTGTTTGCACACATGTCACCTCAGGCCCCGCCCCCTTCCTTCACTATTGAGCAAAATATTCCTCTAAAAACAGCCGAACTACAAATTCCGATTTACTCACCTGTTATCACGAGAGGCATCAGTGCTGCATCTTTGAGCCCATTACGGACCCTGAAAAGTAAATGTAAGCATACTTACCAGTAACTTGTATTTCCTTCCATAGGACTCTATTGTGTGGTTTTCACCAGAAAAGTTTCTAGGTGTCTGTTTTTGAAACGTACAAATATTCCTCTAAAATAAGCCGAACTACGAATTCCGATTTACTCACCTATTATCAAGAGAGACCTCAGTGCTGTATCTTTCAGCCTAATACTGATCCTGAAAACTAATTCTAACCATACTTACAGTAACCTGAATTTCTTTCCATAGGCTAATATTGACTTGTTTCACTTGGAAATACTTCTAATTGTGGAGGTTTAGAACTTTAAAAAATTCCTCTAAAATCAGCCGAAATACGAATTCCGATTTACTCACCTGTTATCAGGAGAGACCTCAGTGCTGCATCTTTCAGCCCACTACTGATCCTGAAAAAGAATTTTAACCGTACTTGCCAGTAACTTGAATTTCCTTCCATAGGATATCATTGCCTGCTATATAAAATATATATACATTAAAAAATATATAAAATAAAAAAATCAACATTACAATTTCAATATTTTTAAAAACATTTTTTTTCAATTTATATTAAAAAATATGTAATGTAATTTCAAAAATAAAATATCTAAAAATAAATACTTTAAAACAATGTATTAAATCAGTTTAAAACTATAACAATTAATACATTTAAAAATCATTTACAAAACCTTTGAAATTCACTGAAAAAAAACACAGCTTTCAGCCACGTTATAGTTAGCTGGACATTTCACTCATACAAAACCATTGAAATTTCCCCTTTATAGTTAGTTCAGCTAACTATAACTCATGCGCCTGCAATGCACTGCTGACGATGTCACATATTACATCACTCATGACACTGTCAGTGACATCACTCGTGACATCACTGATGACATCTCAAATGACATCACGCATGACATCACTGATGACATCATCCTTGTGAAATAGTGGCAGACCTCCTCTCACCCTAATATAACCTTTGATACACACATTCCAAATAGAAACTAACATTTTCAAAAAAATGGAGATACCAATACCAGTTACAACAACCTAATAGGTAATTCCAACATCTACATACACATCCACTCATTCACCAACAGTTCTATATAGTCAATCATACATGTACTCACTCATCATATGTACTCATACACCTATACATCCTGCTACACACTGATACTCATCCATAGAGTTACTCACACACATACTCACACATGCAAATAAACTATCAAACATCCATTTACTTGCATATACAGCTATACACACACTACTATACCTACTTCTACAGAAACTTACACATGCTTACTCTCTTAAAAGAATCACTTATAGAAAGACATACTTTTTTATACAGGAACTCTTCCAATCTCTCACTCTCACATATACTCACTTACATACATAAATACTCATCTATATTAGTTTAAAACATATGTAGTTACTCATAAAGATACTATTGAGACAGACATTCACTCACTAACACACCCATACAAACACTCATCCACACATACAGTCCTGCACACATGCTGTCTTCAAAACACATACAAACAGTGAGTCAGTCATTCATGCATCTGTGCGCTAAGTAATACCCCCACCAAATCATACAGACACTCATTCTGATACTCAAAAAACCAACAAATAACCCATATAGATACTCATGTAGCTACTCACCAACTCATGCAGCCCCTTAGACACAAAGTGAGACACTGATACAGATATTTACATATTTAAACATTACTCGCTAATACATGTATTCACTAAGATATACTTAATAAGTCAGTTATACTATCAATTTTACAAAAAAAACATCCATTTAGACACCTATTTACCCATTTATTCTTCCAGCAACCTTTAGATATACATATATAAAAAGTATTTATTTTTCAGAAAGACACACATTCACTGGATGATCTCATCAGTGATGTCATCACTGATGCCATTTGAGATGTCATCAGTGATGTCAGCTGAGCTAACTATAACGGGGGAATTTCAATGGTTTTGTATAAGTGAAATGTCCATCTAACTATAACACGTGTAAAACCTATGGTTCTTTCAGTGAATTTCTGAGGTTGTTTAAATGCTAAGTCCTAACTATAACGTGGCTGAAACCTATGGTTTTTTCAATGAATATATATATATATATATATATATATATATATATATATATATATATATTCACTGAAATATATATATATATATATATATATATATTCACTGAAATATATATATATATATATATATATATATATATATATATATATATATATATATATATATATATATATTCACTGAAAAAACCATAGGTTTCACACCAGTTATACTTAGCTTCAAATTTTACTCGCATAAAACCATTGAAATTCCCACGTTATAGTTAGTTGGACTCACTATAACTTGCGCGTGCAATGCACTGCTGATGGCGTCACATATTACATCACTCATGACATGGTCAGTGACAGTGACATCACTCATGACATATATATATATATATATTCACTGAAAAAAACATAGGTTTCACACCAGTTATAGTTAGCTTCAATTTTTACTCGCATAAAACCATTGAAATTCCCACGTTATAGTTAGTTGGACTCACTATAACTTGCGCGTGCAATGCACTGCTGATGGCGTCACATATTACATCACTCATGACATGGTCAGCGACATCACTCATGACATCACTTATCCTGGTTGTTATGTACTGTAAAATTTGTGCTCCAAACGTGATAGTCGTACTGACCGTGGATGAATTGCGCTATGGTTAACACCACCTCTTAGCCCTGGGTTCAGATGAACTAGAAGAAGTGTGGTGTGCTATTCGTGATAAGGACTAGCTGTGACTATGGGTTAAAAAGGTGAAAATCTTCATAGAAGATCGTCAGCTAAGCGATCAATGTAAATGGCATAATAAGATCGCAGTAGAATTAAAATGTCTCACTTTGTGGGTGTTGGGAATAAACACCATGGGTCTCAGGAGGGGGGTGGAAGCGTATTCGGCACACCCTGTAACATGGCAAATCAATGGGAAAAAGAAGCAAAATCAAAGTGATGCCCTTCGGTAATTTCGAGCGTAATCACTACTTAGCTTGAAGTTGGTAGATGGTCTCCACTTACGCCCTCGACGCTTAGCACCCTCAGTATGCCTACGTCACCCTCGAACCGGACCCCGACGATGTAGAAGCGGGCTCGGTTTGTTGTTTAAAAGCAAAATACCAAGGCGGTGATTGCTTCCGGGTGGGTGTGGCTACGTGACAAGGCAATTCCTCACTTGGGCGTGGTTAAGTGTCGTAAGGTACGGGTAACCAATAGAACCGCCCTGAAGGTGTTGACGTATGGGTCAAATGTGAGTGGTTGCTAAGTGACTGGGACTAAACAGTCTCCGCTCAGAATGCGGAAGTGATTTGAAGACAAGCGAGTAAGAAGTAAATTCACGCATGTTATTGTCTTCATTTCTACTTTGGCTAGATGGTAAATTTAAGGATGGGTAGTCAAAGTATCCCTATTGCTGTATGGGAAAACTACAAGGAATACAAGACCCAAACCACCGCCAGTGTTGGGGGATGACATTGTGAAGGGTCTTAGAATAGAGAGTTCGTACTGATTATCAGTATGTCAGAAATTGTAAGACGTGATCCTGTTTCCCTTTATCACAGTATTCCAGGGAATATCATCATTAAGACCTCTAAGGTGGGTACCCAGCCTGTATACCCACCTTTGTTCTTTGCGGGTCATCATGCCTACATAACGCAGGTCACATGTACATGTGATCAGGTAAATGACGTTTTGGGTGTTACAATTCGTGTGACCTTTCTGTGTCCATATTTTCCCCGGCTCAAGCTCAAGAGTTTTTGTGTGAGTCGAAAGACTCAGTTTCTTGAATTTCTATCTGTAGAGCTTCTGAGAGTCGTAAGGCTGTTTTTATAATTAGGGCGAGCCAGTCGCGGGTGCAGTGCCATGTGATCATGGCCCACTCCTTTCTAAATGTAGCATCATTTAGAAAGATTCGCGGAGCATTCGTGACAAGTAACGGATAAGCTCAAGGCACGAGGATATCCTACTGAGATCTTAAATAAAGGTTACAAGAGGGCCCGCAACCAACCTCATGAACCTCTCCTTGAAGACAGAGTCACTGACGATGAAACCATACCACTAACCTGTGTAACTACATACAGCACAATGTCCAACTACATGAAGAAGTCAATTAATAAAAATTGGCGCATTGTGTCCAGTATAAAAACAGATTGGGATAAACCATTATTCTCCTTTAAGAAAGGGCGCAGCTTGAGGGACTCTCTCGTGCATACTCGTCCCAAAATGGAAATTCCCATCACAGAGAGATCAATTACAGACACTTAGGGTTTACCGAGAATCACTGGACACTTCCCCTGTGCAAATTGTAGTGTGTGTCATCTCACGACTCACACAAAAACTCTTGAGCTTGAGCCGGGGAAAATATGGACACAGAAAGGTCACACGAATTGTAACACCCAAAACGTCATTTACCTGATCACATGTACATGTGACCTGCGTTATGTAGGCATGACGACCCGCAAAGTAAATCAGAGGATAGGCGAACACCGCTCCAACATCAGGTGTAAAAAACTGACCACGAAAATGAGCCGCCATTTCTTGGATCAGAACCACACTCCTAATGACATGCGATGGACTGTCATCGAGCAAGTGATTGGCCCAACAAATATCCCTAACCAGCTTTTTGAAAAAGAACAAAGGTGGGTATACAGGCTGGGTACCCACCTAAGAGGTCTTAATGATGATATTCCCTGGAATACTGTGATAAAGTGAAACAGGATCACGTCTTACAATTTCTGACATACTGATAATCAGTACGAACTCTCTATTCTAAGACCCTTCACAATGTCAGCCCCCAACACTGGCGGTGGTTTGGGTCTTGTATTCCTTGTAGTTTTCCCATACAGCAATAGGGATACTTTGACTACCCATCCTTAAATTTACCATCTAGCCAAAGTAGAAATGAAGACAATAACATGCGTGAATTTACTTCTTACTCGCTTGTCTTCAAAACACTTCCGCATTCTGAGCGGAGACTGTTTAGTCCCAGTCACTTAGCAACCACTCACATATGACCCATACGTCAACACCTTCAGGGCGGTTCTATTGGTTACCCGTACCTTACGACACTTAACCACGCCCAAGTGAGGAATTGCCTTGTCACGTAGCCACACCCACCCGGAAGCAATCACCGCCTTGGTATTTTGCTTTTAAACAACAAACCGAGCCCGCTTCTACATCGTCGGGGTCCGGTTCGAGGGCAACGTAGGCATACTGAGGGTGCTAAGCGTCGAGGGCGTAAGTGGAGACCATCTACCAACTTCAAGCTAAGTAGTGATTACGCTCGAAATTACCGAAGGGCATCACTTTGATTTTGCTTCTTTTTCCCATTGATTTGCCATGTTACAGGGTGTGCCGAATACGCTTCCACCCCCCTCCTGAGACCCATGGTGTTTATTCCCAACACCCACAAAGTGAGACATTTTTAATTCTACTGCGATCTTATTATACCATTTACATTGATCGCTTAGCTGACGATCTTCTATGAAGATTTTCACCTTTTTAACCCATAGTCACAGCTAGTCCTTATCACGAATAGCACACCACACTTCTCCTAGTTCATCTGAACCCAGGGCTAAGAGGTGGTGTTAACCATAGCGCTATTCATCCACGGTCAGTATGACTATCACGTTTGGAGCACAATTTTTACAGTACATAACAACCAGGATAAAATACTAACTGTTTGTTCTGTCCTACTTGTTTGTCTCTGTCTTTTAATTTCCCGGTGCAGAAACGATAAGTAGAAGCCTCCTAAACCAGGAGTAATTAGGAATATTTTATTCATTCCTAATTTTTTGCACTTTTTTCACTTTAAAACTTTTTTCACTCTCACGCCCCTAGGTAAGGGTGGGCCTTAGCGTGCCCATACCGCCAGGGTTTTACCACACACAGTCCTGATGAATTGCCGGGTAAATTAACACTGTTTAGATGGCAAGAAACGTGTCGACTAACTTTTAGGAACCCCCACTCAATTAAAGTGGACTGTTTCCTCACATATTTTAATTCCTAAGTCTTTAGTGATCAGTTAATAAAAATTTTTTATACACTACTGACTATTTTAATACCCCCAACACTCACTAGTCCTAATTGCACTCAACACGCCCTTAACTCACTATCCCGCTCCGCAGTAATCCTGGCGTTGCAGCACACCAAAGAGACACTAGGTCTCTTTGGTGGAGCCCAATGATGAAGCATGTCATCACCAGGTGGTGAGTGAGGGATTTCGTCAACATCCCAGTGTGGTTGTGTTTGTGCTCCCTAGAACGGCTTAGCCAGTCCTATAGACACTCTTTTCTTGATTTTTGACTTTTTAGAACTACCTCCAATTTATTAAAAAAAACGACATTTTTAAAAAACTCTGTCATTCTTTTTTCTCCATGGTACGCTCCCCGGTACGCTCCGCGGTGCGCGTACCGGGCGCTCCCCCCACGCAAATCGAAATTTTTTTTATTATTTTTTTGCCCCGCAGGGCCCTTTTATTGCCCCACCATCAAACCTAGGGGGTCAGGGGGGGTCTACCCTGCCCCCTTTGGGTCATTTCCCCATTTGTTTTTGCCACCTCTTGTGTCTCGATCCTACCGAGACACAAGATGGCGGCCGCACCGGACTGTTTGGAATGTTTACAGACACATGAGAGCCAATCAGCTTTCTGCTCGCGAAATCGCGTACCGTGCTAGATCGCGCCCCGGTGCGCGTACCGGGGTGCGCTTATAGATATATATATTTTTTCAACCTAAATTACTCAAAATCCACTGGAGCACATATCTTGAGACATAGCAAAGGCACATCGGGCTACCAGTCCCTACAATTTTGCCAAGTTTGGTGGAAATCCATTCAGCCGTTCGGGCTAAAAGTGAGGTCGACCGCCCTATGAAAATTGACATGGGGAAAGCACGTTATAGGACCCCCCTTTTTTCTCGGCCCTCGCTTGACGAATCCCCCCCAAGCTTTCAGGGAAGGACCGGAGCACCGGAAGGCAAATGTGAGGAAAATTTCAGGCAGATTCCTCAACCGGCGCCAAAGTTATTCCCAATAGAATTTTGCGATTTCCCTATACAAAATAACCCTAACTATAACTATCTACTGGCGACCGCCAGTAGGTAATATCTATATATTATATATTATATATATATATATATATATATATATATATATATATATATATATATATATATATATATATATATATTCACTGAAAAAAAACATAGGTTTCACCCATGTTATAGTTAGCTGGACATTTCTCTCCTACAAAAACAATTAAATTCCTCAGTTATAGTTAGTTCACTAATAATGCACTACTGATGATGTCACATATTACATCACTCATGACATGGTCATTGACATCACTCGTGGCATCACTGATGACATCTCAAATGACATCACTGATGACATCATCCAGTGAATGTGTGTCTTTCTGGAAAATAAATATTTTTTATATATGTATATCTAAAGGTCGATGGAAGAATACATGGGTAAATAAGTGTCTAAATGATTGTTTTTTTTTTTAAATTGATTGTATAACTGACTTATTAAGTGTATCTTACTGAATAAATGTATTAGCGAGTAATGTTTAAATATATAAATATCTGTATCAGTGTCTCACTTTGTGTATAAGTGGCTGCATGGGTTGTTGAGTAGCTATATGAGTGTCTATATGGGCTATTAGTTGATTTTTGAGTATCAGTATGAGTGTCTGTATGGTTTGGTGGGGGGTATTACTTAGCGCATAGATGCATGAATGACTGACTCACTGTTTGTATGTGTTTTGAAGACAAAATGTGTGCCTGACTGTATGGGTAGATGAGTGTGTGTATGGGGATGTTAGTGAGTGAATGACTGTCTCAATAGTATCTTTATGAGTAATTACATATGTTTTAAACTAGTATATGTGAATATTGATGTATATGCATGAGTATATGTGAGAGTGAATGTTTGGAAGAGTTCCTGTATAAATAACTATGTGTTTCTATAAGTGATTTTTTAAAGATAGTTAGTATGTGTATATTTCCGTACAAATAAGTGCAGTAGTGTATGTATAGCTATATATGCAAGCAAATGGATATTTGAAAGTTTATTTGCATGTGTGAGTATGTGTGTAAGTAACTCTATGGATGAGTGTCAATGTGTAACAGGATGTATAGGTGTATGAGAACATGTGATGAGTGAGTACATGTATGAGTGACTATATGGAACTGTTAGTGAATGACTGGATATGTATGTAGATTTAGGAATTACTGAATAGGTTGGTGTAACTCAAATTGGTATCTCCATTTTTCAAAAATTTTGGTTTCTATATTTGAATGTCTGTATCAAGGGTTATATTTCGCTGACAGGAGGTCTGCCACTCTTTCACAATGATGATGTAATCAGTGATGTCATCAGTGATGTCATTTGAGATGTCATCAGTGATGTCATGAGTGATGTCACTGACCATGTCATGAGCGATGTAATATGTGACATCATCAGTAGTGCATTGCGGGCGCGCGAGTTATAGTTAGCTGAACTAACTATAACAGAGGAATTTCAATGGTTTTGTATGGGAGAAATGTCCAGCTAACTATAACATGGGTGAAACCTATGGTTTTTTTCAGTGAACGTCTAAGGTTTTTTAAATGCTAATTCCTAACTATAACGTGCCTGAAACCTATGGTTTTTTCAGTGAATTTCAAAGGTTTTTTAAATGCTAATTCCTAACTATAACATGCCTGAAACCTATGGTTTTTTCAGTGAATTTCTAAGGTTTTTTAAATGCTAATTCCTAACTATAACGTGCCTGAAACCTATGTTTTTTTTCAGTGAATTTCTAAGGTTTTTTAAATGCTAATTCCTAACTATAACATGCCTGAAACCTATGGTTTTTTTTCTGTGAATTTCTAACGTTTTGTAAATGATAATTTTAAAATGTAGTAAATATTATATTTCTTTAAACAGTAATTTCCTACATTTTTATTATAAATACTTATATTTATTTTATTTTTAAAGTTACATTTCTTATTTTTAATATAAAATAACAACAAAAGTAAATTCAAAAAGAATACACTGCTAGTGAAACTGCCTGGGCGAATTTGTAAGTGTTTGTTAAAGGCAGATTTACAACACCCTTGTTCCTCTTTTACACCGCCGTTACATCACTTTTCTGATGAAGCGGTGGTGCAAAAGATGCTCCATGGTATTTGGTATTTAGAATGTGACGTATCTGGAAGGTGCCTCACATTGTAAATGCCTGTGCCAGAAGGAGACATTTCTACATGAGGGGGTGGGGGGGGGGGCACAGGAACACCTCCTAAAAGTGGCTGACTGAAATCTACAAGATTTCACTTTGGCACTTTTGGGCTCATGCTGTGTCAAAACCCTACACTACCTTGAAGCAGGTTAAGGATTGACACAGCAGTCTGAGAATAGGGCCCCCAGAGCATTGCTGGAGATGTGTTGCACTTGCAACATAACTCAAACAATGCACCACCTTTACAGCACAGATACATCACATATATGTGCCATTTTTGTCCCATGGTCCACCACATTGCAAATACGGCGCATCCATGGTGGTGGTGTCACGGAGCACAATAATTGACATATTCCTGGGGATATGCCAGTATTTGTGCCCATTAGTGTTTTAATGTAGTGATAAGATTACTACATACAGATGAATGAATCACTACAAAACTAAAACAACAGTGACAGAGTGTTTGCTGGAAGTGTAACAATACAAACTAGTAAATTGAACGTATAAAACACAAATTTGCAAGTACAGAAAAGACTGCATACATCGTCTATAAGGGTTTTGAAGCAGTCTATGCCCTAAGGCCTATTTTAATGCATGAGTACTTAGATAGTGAGTGGATGATTACAAGACAGCAAGGAAAGAACCTGATTGAATTTATAACAGCCTCAGTCATACCACAGTATACAGATAAACACATACTGCTGAATGGCTCACTGCAATATTGAAACAGTAGTGTGAGAATGTTTGCTAGAGGTATTAGGATACACATTGAGGAATTGAACGTATAAAACATAAGTTTGCTGGTGCATAGAACAGTGCATGCACAGTCTATAAAGGTTTGAAACAGCCTATGCACTAAGGCCTCTTTTAATCCATGAGTATCTAAATACTGACTGGATCATTACACTTCTGCAAAAAAAGTTCCTCACTAAATTTATTACAGCTTCAGTTTTACCACGGTACAATGAAAAAGAACATACTGCTGACTGGCTCACTACAATACTAAAACAGCAGTGTCACAGTGTTTGCAGGAAGTCTAAGGATACAGACTGGGCAATTGAAGGCATAAAACACAAGTTTGCAGCTGCATACAAGACTGCATGTATACTCCATACGGATTTTAAGCAATCAATACCCTCAAACCCACTTTACATATTTTAAATCAATACAAACATTTAAAGAATATATAACTGAATCTATAACTGCTTCACTTTTAGTACAATAAATACTTTAGTAGATAGTGCTCAAACCTTTATTATTTTTCAACAATAAATGTATTCTTGTAACATCTCATAATTTAACAGACATTCCAATGCAACTTCATCAGATATGTCATTCGGATCAATTTCCTCATCAACAGTTTCTGATTTAATTTGTACTAAAATGTCAACGAATTTAAAACTTCCAGAAAATCTCTATCAAAGCTTTCTTCTTCAAAATCACAATTCATGTCTGCAGCACTAATTTCTCCTTCTTCATTCTCATTGCCTGTGACAGATGCGATTAGTTCTTCAATTATACGCAAAGTAATATCCAAAATCTCCTGAGTATGAGGCTGTTCACTTTCCATAATCTTTCCTTTATGCTCTTGCTCCTTGTATAAAAATATAAACAGTTAATTTTAACACTTTTCGTAATACATAATACAAAACTACTGTTTTCACCTATTTTTGCCCACAAAAAATACTGCATAAATACTATTATCTAATAACATACATTTAGTAGAGTTTTAGCCCTTTGCAAAATGAAACAACTTATACAATTATATATAATTATGTAACATTCATTAACCTAAGCCTCTCAGTTTATTGTCTAATTTTTATGTTATTAAATTTCCTCGTGTTCTTCTACTAACTTTTCTTTATGCAGTTGCTCGTTATCTATTCTCTTAATCCTTCAATATCTTATGTTTTTCATTAAAGTTCCTTCTTAATTCAAAAGTCTTCCTACTATTCACAACTCAATGTGTTCTTTTCCCTTAAGACCTTCCTTAACACAAATTTGATTGTTTCTTGTTTTAAGGTAGAGCAAATACATCGACTGAGTACATTCAATATTGTCTATAATGTCAGGTAAGTTTACTTACTCACTAACTTGTCAAACAACCTTCTTTAACTCTCACAGAAATATTTCCACTTTCTCTTCAGGAATGTCTAAAGAGCAAATGAAAACGAGTCTGAACTCAGGGAACGTCTTCGGTGAAGTGCGCACTCGATAGTCAGCGCGCGCCTCACCAAGGATTCCCCACAACTCTGTGGTAAATGACTAGATCGCAACCGCGTCTTTCAGCCGTGGCCCGTGGAGGGACTTGAGATGAGGCAGGCGGGGAAGGGGCAGGGTGAAGGGTGATAAACAACGGAATCTGTAAGATTGCAGGTAAGTAAACAATTACATTAATAAATCACATTTCGGGCTATATTATCAACAAAGTGCGATATCAACAAAAGGCGATACATTATCGCTGCTTTTATCAGCAGGGAAGTGGCGATAAACTATCTCGTTTTGTTCATAATATGCCCCAAAATGCATGCTAATGGCTTCGTGGTGACGATCACGCATGGTTATGACTGCGTTGTAATGGCTGTTTCCCCCCAGAACATTGCAGCAACCTGGTCTGGGCGTCGTGGACTCCAGGGCAGTAGGCGGACGGCCACCCAGCTCCTCATACAATATAGAAATCTTTGTGGGGTGATTGTTTCTGTGGTTTGAGGTGTATGATTGAGGCCAAACATTTAATTTTGTAGGGGGGTAAGTTTGTATGGGAAAATGTTGCAAGAGGTTTGTACATGTGGTACACATTGTTTTGTATTATTTTGATTTCTTTTCTAAGTTGTAGTCTATTCAGAGGAAATAGAAGTCATTCGTTTTCAATCCTAGTCTTGAATATCTTACTATACTATTTCAACATTATTTCTATTGTGGAACGTCATACACCCCTCCCCCCCACAAAATGAAAGAAATATGCCCTTTTTTTATAACATTTATTAAAACAATAACTAAATGAAACTTAATTATAACTATATTGCAAACAAGTAGAAAAATACATTTAATAACAAACAATATTATAAGCAAATTGTTAAATGGACTTCATAAGATGTCCGATTGGTAATCTGGAAAACAAAAAAGAAAATTAGAGTTTAGAATTATTTAGATGTGAGTAAATGAGCTGAACCATTACAAGTCAAGGTAACTCTATGGTTATATGTGTGCACTGTGCTTCGTACATTTCACTTGTTATAATGCCGCATTCAAGAAGTGTTTATATGGAAGTGCCTACCGCGTTACTGACACAAAAGTGGCATAACGGGATTGTTAATATGTCGACTTATTTCTAATGCAATGCTATGAAGGCTTTGTAGATCTAGGCCTCTGTGCTTACCGTTGTATAAACACTGCGGCCAAAGACTTCAGCCAGTGGAATTCACAACTTCAGTTGGGCTGTTCTTCTACATGTGTAAGTGGACAGCAGTGTCTATAAGTTTAAGAGAGAAAGAGAAATGATGTCACGGAGAGTGAGAGAGCGAAAGAGAGAGAAAAGAACATTAAAACTGTCTTGTAGAGTCTGGAGTTGAGATTTTTTCTTGAAAAGTGAAATGTAGATTTACAAGCTCCTTGCGTCACTTTACCCATGTTTAAAGTGACTCAAAAGTGGCGTAATAAGGTTGTGGCTCTGTATGTCAGACTGTTGTAAGGTATCTGTTGTCACTGCTCGAAGGTAATTATAAATTTTACAGAGAAGCTGCTGTACACTTCGCACTCTGGGCCATATTATCAAGCCTGGGCGACAAAATTATCTCCACTTTATCGGCAGGAAAGTGCCACTGAAGTGGCGATAATTGGTTTGCTAATATCAACACTCGAAACCAGGAGGTGTTGGAGGCCATCTTGTGCCTTGGTAGCACTGAGTCACAACAAAACAGTAAAACAAAGTTGGGAAATAAGGGAAGGGGCAGGGTAGAAACATTCTGATCCTTTACCGTTACTCAGGGGGTCGTATATGGATGTTTACTCTCTTTTTTTAAAAATAAAATTGCGCAGTACGCGTAGGAAATCCGTAAAATGACGAGCAGGAGCTGAATGCTGATTGGCTGTCAATACTCCAAACCAGGAAGTGTTGGCAGCCATCTTATTTGTCATGACAGCCGAGTCACAAGGAAACAGTAAAACAAAGTTGAGAAATAAGGAAAGGGGGTAGGGTAGAAACATTCTGAAAATATACTGTTGCTCAGGAGTTGGTAGATTTATTGTACGCGTAGCAAGCTTGCATGGACAACATACAGCTGGAATGTTGAAAGTCGTCATGTAAGCGTACGTAAGCAAGAAAATAAAAATCATTTTAGATATTTATGAAGTGTATTTCTTTATGTGTTGTGTGGCTCTAAAAAGAGCTGTTGTGTTTATTGGGAGATTTTAGTACCTACAAGTAAGTACCGATGCAGAGTCTTAAGTTTATGAGGAAGACTCTGTTCCCCTCATCTGTAACATGTACACCATCTCTCCTATAGATGCCATGCATATTGAAATGTAGATTGCTGTTGTAAATGGACCCCATTCGGTAGTCTCGGAGAAAGGCAGAAACAGATTTATTCACATGTTTCCTAGCTTTTTCAAACTGTGGACAATAGTGGTTGGACCGCTTCCATTTCTGCCTTTGGCATATATTAGAATACACAAAGGCAGTTTTAGGGAACAGTGTCATCAATTGTGCAAATGTGTCCTTCATAAGCATTTCCAGAGCTACCTCAGTCAAAGTGCCTAGGTCATTCCCACCACAGTGCATAATTATGAGGTCAGGGTAATGGAGATGCATAAAGGATTTAACCAATGGCATCAATTGGTGACACTTTAATCCTCTCTGTCCAAACCATTTAATGTCAACATTTGGTAAACCTAGATCCTTGTGAATTCATTTCTGTTGTAGGTACCTTTGGCTCCAGAAAATATAGCTGTGTCCCACAATCCACACTGTAAGCTTTATGAAGAGAGGTCTGGATACCCTCTGATGGCATCTGTAAATGAAATGGTAGTTTTAAAAGTAAGATTTTTCTAAAATGGTGGACAACATGCAGTTTTGAAAGAGAAAAGAAATGATTGGTTGATTGACAACATTTTACAGAAAACTAGGTTGCATATTTCTGTTTTTTAAAAGCCTTATTTTTATTATAGTCCACGCTTTATTTCAATACAGAAATATCTTAAAAGCACATAACAATAAAAATACAATTCATGTTGTTAATCAAAACACTTCATAAATAGTTAAAAAGACGAGTTAAAACAGTATTAAACCATTTACAGCTTTGAGTTAGACGAAAAAAGAAAAACAAGGGATTGCCTAAAAAAGGGTTCATCACATAGCTTTAAATCTGATCACCCACGCCCAGCTAAGAAATTTGGCTACCCCACACGCCAGTACTGTATTAGGGTTAGATTGTAAAATTCTTAATGCTGGGGCATAGCCTCTAGTCTCAAGTAGGCGACAGACAGGTTTTAGCCATTTGTATCTAGGCTTATTGTAGGCACTGCAGACAAAAAAAAGACATGTGGGATAGTTTCCAGTTCAGTGCTGCAGTGCGGGCAGGTGGCAAGCGTCTGATAGGGGGGTTTTTGAAGAGAGGTTTGGATACCCTCTGATGGCGTCTGTAAATGGAATGGTAGTTTTAAAAGTAAGACTTTTCTAAAATGGTGGACAACATGCAGTTTTGAAAAAGAAAAGAAATGATTGGTTGTTTGACAACATTTTACAGAAAACTAGGTTGCATATTTCTGTTTTTTAAAAGCCTTATTTTTATTGGTTAAGAAAAAGTGATATAAAAGAACGTTACATAAAATAGCCTGGTATATTCTCCAGTCAAGCATACTTGCTGTTTCAATTTGCAACAATGTATGATGAACTTTTTACCTGTGTGCTGAGTTAGGTGTTCCTTGAAGTGTTTCTATGGTAACTGGCAGATTGTGGAATGGGGAAAGGTTTGAAAGTTTTGTTACTTGCAAAGGTTTGGAATGTTAAACCAATAGAAATGTGTGTTTTATTTTGAATTAATATATACAGGATTTTAATTGGTTATTTATATGTATGTATGTGTACAATGAGAGGGAAAAGGTTCCATTTGACGGTTCTGCTGCAAACACGGAACTAGAGAGATTCTGTACAAGAATGTCCACTGTGTGAGTAGTATTCTTCTTAATCTACAAATAAATTTGAAAGGAGAGTTGATAAGTTGTATGGGAGTGTGTGCGGTACATCTTTGTACATCAAGGAATTATGGGGTATATCAAGACAGGCGATAATATTATTGGCGCTTCATGGGTAGAAAGCTGCCGATAAAGCGGCGATAACGTGATCGCCTATCTTGATAATATGCCCCTATATTCGTCCGTTGTTAAACGTTTTATAGTAGTAAATGGGTTTTGCTATAATGCATGCTGTAATGTTTTTTTGTTTAATATCATGTTGTGCGTCTCTGTACATTAAAGGATTATGGGCCATATTATCAAGAAAGGGCGATACATTATCGCCGCTTTTATCGTCAGGAAACTGCCGGTAAAGTGACGATAATGGTCTCGATAATATATTCTTGTGAATTCTCATAGAAGCCCAGGTTATGGTCTTAACCTGGGCTTCTATGGGACTTCACAAGGATATGTTATCGAGACCATTATCGCTGCTTTAGTGGCAGTTTCCTGCCGGTAAAAGCGGCAACAATGTATCGCCCTTTACTGATAATATTGCGCTAACGGGCATATTATTAAGGACCGGTGTTAAAATTATCGACGTTTTATGTGCAGAAAACTGCTGATAAAACGGCGAAAATGGGCTTGGTAATAAGAGGCATATTACCAACAAATAGGGATATTTATTGCAAAATAGGCTTAGCAACGATTTTTTTATCGCGGCCTATCGCTGGATATGTTAGTGGAGAAAACATGCTATTAGCAACGTTTTTCTCCATTGTGCTAAAATATCTAGCGATAGCGGCGAAATGCTTAAATATCGCTGAGAATACAGTGATATTAACGCATTAGCAACTAAATACTCTTAGCCATGTTATCCACCTCCCATTGGATAACATGGCTAAGAACTGGTCTGGGCAAGTGTTAGTATTTGGAGATATTCGCGCTTAGCGTGAATATTTCCAACGCTACGCCTGCCTTGCTAATAGGCGATAGCGATGTTAGCGACTGCTTTTAGTCGCTAACTAGTTGGGTACCCCCACTTTGCATGTCATTAGCGATAAACATCGCTGACATGCAAAGCGGGCCCCAAACTGCTCGCTATCGCCTAAAAGCTGAGGCTAACATCAGTTAGCGGGAGCTTGCTAATAGGGCGATAGAATTATCGCCGCTTAGCGGACAAAAACGGCCGCTAAATCGCCCCCCTTGGTAATATGCCCCTAGGCTCTTGTAAATTGCTATAGGAGCCCAGGTTCTGGTGTTAACCTAGGCTGGTATGGGAATTCTCAAGAGCATATTATCAAGCACATTATGGTCGCTTTATCTGAATTTTCCTGCCGATAAAAGCAGCGATAATCTATTGTCTTTTGTTGATAATATGTCCCGAAAGTCGTTTTAATAATTTAATTGTTTACTTACCTGCAATGATCCACATTCCGTTGCTTATCACTCCTCACCCTGCCCCTCCCCCGCCCCGCCTGCCTGCCCCATAGCAACTTCCTCCATGGGCCGCGGCTGTTTCTTTATTCTGTTACATTGCAGTGTCTATTTATACTCTCATTTTTTATTATGTTTTCCTTGTTTCATACTTCTTGTTCTTTTGTTGTAAGTCCTTTTATTTTTGTAGTCCGAGGTTTGTCCTCATAATCCTCCCTCTGTTCTTGTAAGCAATATAATAGAATATTTGATATATTTTTTTTGTAATGTTATATATATTTTTTTATTATAGTTTGTGTTTATCGATACTAAAAATACTGTATGATGCCAATGAAGTTCCAAAAACGGAAGCAACGAAAGAAAACTGTGTATTTGAAGAGAAGTCATCAAGAAGAATTACATGAAGAGGCATGTCTTAACAGAGAGAAAGAAAGTCCTGGTAAGAGTAGGAGCACTTTTTTGAGGAAAATATTAAAGACTAAGAGTAGTGTTCAGGAACAGAAAAATGTTTTGAGTGTATCAGCCACAAAAAAAAATACTAATAAAGAAAAGAATAATGGAAAATCAAGTGCAGACAAAACTGTGTATAACAAAAGGAGAAAAAATCTATTTAAAAAAAATTAGGAAACAAATGTTTTATAATAGATTTGTAACAAACTTAATGGAAAGGGGCGACCACTCGGTCCCCCCGAACGTATGGTCGGGTGCCCCGATCCCCCCGGGAAACCATTTTGGGCGGGAGGCGTGTCACGGCTGGTATGCCCGAAGCGGCGTAGCCGGGGCGCGCCTTTTCCCGCCCAAGAGGGGTTGTCCTAGACACCCACACCGTCGGCCACGCCCTGTAGGCGGTCGGAGGAGGGTCCACGCCCTCCCAAAGAAGAATAAAAGGAGCAACAATCCAAGGAAGCATCCTCTTGTTCCTGTGCTTGGAAGCTGCACCTCTTTGTTGCACGTGAGCCCGTGACGGAACAAGAGCCAATTTTGACCCACCCACCAGCCCCTGATGACAGCGTTTATTACAATAATGTCGATTAATGAAGTGTTATCTGTTTTCAGGTTGTGTTTAATAAAGTTTGGAATTTTTTGATGTGACAATAAAATGGTTGCTCTGTTTGCATGCACTTAGGGGTGGTATCGCAACTGAGTTGAATGAGGGTATTGCTTGAATAAAAGTTATAAGTCGAAATGCCCAGCATAACTGTTTATTTCATCGTCATTAGGTTAAAAAAATGTCGTATTTATTTTTGGTCGGGCGGTAAGGTCATGATCGGTGAGCAGTAATGGGAAGATCCCTAGAGGTGGGGCGCCACCCATTATGGATGGGAGCGCCCGGGGGGAGGCGGCCATTGGCCCCTCACACGGGGAGGCGGTACCCTTCTAAGGATGGGACCGCCGAAAGGGAAGGCGGTCAAGGCCCCTCCCTGGGGAGGAGGGGCTACGGGCCCCTCCTTGGAATTTCCCGGGGCCAGGACATCCGCGACGGCGGATGTGGTAAGCAGTGTGGGGTGGGAGGGGGGTCTGCGCTACCTTCTAGACACCTCACACGAGTCCTCGGACGACCACCAAGATGGCGTCGAGTAAATATGGGGCCCCCGTTACGACAAGGGAAATTGGAAGTTGGCACAGAGGTACAGTCCTCTGTGCACCCGCCCCTCACAAGTAAGGGGGGGAGTTCTGGTATTAGGGATCTGACACCGGTTACGACCTTGCCGTTGGCCCGTAATGTTAGGATGTACAATTTGAAGTTTGAGAAATGCATTTACAGGATGTTTTAGAATCGGCTAGGAGAACCTTTGTATTAGAGATATGTTAAGGTTAGCCAATAAACATCGTAATGTCTAAATGAAATTGTACATGATATGAAACTGTTATTTAATGTTTTCATTTTGTTTCATATTTTAATAAATACGGCCGGGAGCGTAACTCCCTCCCACCTTCCAAAAGTTCAAGAACTGTTTCCGTCTTCCCATTCTTGGGGATTGTGTTGGGAGGGGGTGACGGGTATCCCGGCCATATTAAGGTATGTAAGAAAAAAACAGTATTTTATAAGAAGAAGAAAGCTATAGAAAATGTAGTTGAGAAAGCTTTAGAATTGAAAAGAAAATTGTTTATTTTAGTAATCAATAGAGTTAGCTCACTAGATAAGCGAATCCATTTTAATGAAGTCCAAAAGTAAATGGAGAAGATTAATTAACAGAAGTAATTTTTGTGAGTTTTTCAGGGTGAATGGAAACATAGTTCAAGTTCTGAGCCTTTTTTTAATGAAGAAAGTTATCTTCAGAGTAATGAATTGTTGCATGCAGTTGACACCAGTGGTCGTGCTTATGAGGTTAGAAATGGTTGTCCTATTGAGAAAGAGAAAATTATTTCTAGAAATGCAGAAGAGGTGTTAGCTGGTGAAGTTTTAGGGAGATGTCCTAAAGCTCCAGTGTACACTTAGAATTATAGTAGTATTTGCAGTGTGCGGCAAAAACTATTTATTTTCTACGTAATTTCTTACGTAATTATATTAAGAAAAGTGTTAAACAAAAGATTAAGATGTTGCAAGGACTAGAAAAATACTGGTTTGCAAGGTCATTCTCTGTCTTGTCTTTCTAAAAAAGTATGTCGAAGTGTTTTCCACCATTTCAGGATGTTAGCAGTTCATCATACTCAGATGAGGAAATTAGACAGAACATTGTATTACGCGAAAAGTCCAGCACTAATGTTAAAAAAGTTGAACAGTGCTCTTTTGCATGGATCTGTATCAGATGTAACCCATGTTTGTGATGAAATTCAGATTAGTTACTTTGGTCCTCAGGAAGACAGTGGAGAAAGTGAGAGATTAATAGAAGAAAATGTGGAAGAAAATGTAGGACAGTGTAGTGTAGAAAATGTTGAGCAAGACATTATACAGTTTAAGGTGATTTCAGGTGAAAGGCCACATTTTTCTTGTATCTGTTGTCGACGAATTCATTATAAAAATCAGACCAGGACTGTTGATCTATATTTAAAAAGTGAAAAAGAAAATAATAATGAGTGGAAGGATTTTGCAACTTATTTGTTGGTAGAGAATTGTTTTGATTTGGGTTCTGATCAGCGTATTTGTAAATATTGTTTTACCAAAGTAGATGAGAACAAAATGCCTGCTAGAGCTGTGCATAATAATCTTGAGTTGGTAAATATTGCTTCGGAACTGATGGATTTAAATACCTATGAGTCTATTCTTATTCAATGTGTGAATCCATTTCAGGCTATTGTTCGTATGGAGCCTAAGACAGGAAAATTGCCTCCTTCTGATTTACAGAGAGGATTAAAGGGAAGAGTTGTATATTTGCCTCTAGATTTAAAGAAAAATATTGAAACATTGGCGTAGAAAATGTAGAGGATGAACCTTTAGTTATTCTAGTTAATGGCGTTTCTACTAAGAGTAAGAAAATCTGGCAAGAATTAGTGGATGTTAGGAAAGTGAAAAAGGCAACGTTGTATCTGGTAAAAAATAATCAATATTACAAAAATGTATATGTGGGATATGAAGAATTAACTGTACAAGAAGATAGTGACTTGCCATCTGGACAAATTGAAAAAGTGGATGTGTCCAGAACTGAAGAAATCTACGAATATTACAGTGTTCATCCATTGCATGCCAAAGAAATGATGGGGAATGCTATAGAGTTATTTCAAATAAAAGAAGCAAAAGGAAGTCCCATTAGTGTATGGGAAAAAAGCTAGGAAGCTCGTTGTTTCCCACAGTTGTTTCCTACAGGAAAAGTAGGACGATATGATGAACGACCTGTGCAGATTCCTGCATCTGAATACCGGACATCAAGATTATATGCAGAAGATCCAAGCTTTCGACAATGTATTCCATATTTGTTTCATCTTTTGTTTGAGAGTGATTTGTCTGGACTTTCTTATGCAGTAAACCATATATTTAAAACAGGTATATATCTGCAAAATGTTTTGGCAAAAGAATTTATGGATAAAGTACAGCAGAAAGATAATGTTTTGGAATCTCAGTTGATTAATCTGATGGCATGTCAGCGCGGTACTAATGAGTACTGGTACCGTTGTCACGGAGAACTCAAATGTATGCTAAGGAACTCCTACATGGGGTTCCTTACTCTAAGCTGTGCTGAATATGCTTGGTATGATTTGCTTCAATTTTTTCGAGAGGCAAATCCAAATATACTAAATATTGAATACAAAACACCTGGAGAACTGTGCTCTTTGGATCCTATTAATGTATGCAGGTATTTCAATCATAGATTCGAAGCTATGATATCTTTTATCACCAATAAAAAAAATCCTCCTCTTTGAGAGGTTCTGGATTTCTTTTGGAGAAAGGAGTATCAAGCAAGAGGTGCTCCTCACATACATATGCTATTATGGATCAAAGATGCACCCAAATTTGGAACAGACTCAGATGATACTGTGTTGTCTTTTATTGAAGAATATGCTACATGTGAAGTACCCAAAAGTACACAAAATAAGGACTTAAGACAACAAGTGTTACGATTCCAAAGCCATCGTTGTGCGAAATACTGTTGTCGAAAGTACAAATCTAAGGACAAATTCTACAGCAAATGCTGTTTTGCATTTCCTCGACCTGTAATATCGAAAGGAAGAGTGAACAGTTTTATATTATCTTTGCGACATACTATCACAAGAAAGTCTCCTAAAAATACCTACAACTTAAGAAGAAATGAAGAGTCAAAATACATAAATGACTACAACCCAGTCATTTTGTCCATGTGGAATGCTAATATGGATATTCAATATGTTGCAGACAATTCCATTGCTGTTGCTCGATACGTGACATCGTACATAACAAAGTCAGAAAAGAAGGTATTGAAGGAAATGTGGGAAGAGATTTCCCATGAGAAGAGTCTAAGTAAGAAATCATACAGTTACAGTTTGAAGATGTTATCTCATCGAGAAATTGTAGCGTATGAATGCTCGGATCGCTTATCATCTGCAAGTCTGTACTCTAAATCTAGAAGAATCATTTGGGTGAGTCTAGGTCTTGCTGCAACACGAAACCGAGTTCTTAAATCTTACAAGAAATTGAATATTCAGCTGAAAAAGAGTCAGAAAGTACAGATATTGTGAAAACAAATATGTTGGATACATAATATCCAAATAGAAGTCATCATCTTGAGAACATTTGTCTCTATGAAGTGCTGCAAAACTATATTTTTAAACGAATATTACCGAAAACATCAATAATGGTATATATGCGTTATTGGTTCTGAAGGATGTCTGGTGAAACAAAGAAAAGGACATTTGATTAATCACTGTAAACTGAGTTGCGAAACACCTGACAAAAGGGAATATTTTGCAACTTTTCAAGCCATGGCGTTCAGAATTGGAATTACTTGGAGATTTTGAGAGCTATGAAGATTCCTTCAAAGCAACAAAGATACTATAGAATGTCCGGTTTTTGCTAATTATGTGAAAATGTTGAATGACGAAATTAAGCAAGAAGCTACAATTGCAGCTGAGATTGCTAGAGACAGTTCTCAAGACAGTCAAACCTCTGCTCCATTGAGTCAGAACCCATTAGGAGAACCAATTGTTCTAAATGAAGCAGCAACTGCTATGGAAGAGGTGAAAACAGCAATGTATCAATGCCAAGAAGATGTAACAAACTTAACAAACTTAGGAAACTTGAAAGAACAACTAAATCTTGAGCAGAAATAAATATATGAGCAAGTGAGAGAACAGATTGACCATGGATTACTTTATGAGAAGAAAAAATGCTCTTGCTCATCATTTGAACCTATCCGTATGTATGTGAGTAAGCAAGCTGGAACAGGAAAATGTTTTTGATTAAAGTAATCACAAGTTTTCTACAGAAAAGAACTAAGTCGCATTTGTCTTGTGTTGTCACTGCTCCAACTGGATTAGCAGCTCACAATATTAAAGGAATTACTTTACATCGTTATTAATGCTACCAGTAGATCATGCCATCAAATTAGAATACCACAAGCTATCTGGAGAAGCTTCTTTTGAAGTTTCAAGAGTGTTGAGGAAAATGAAGCTTCTCATTATTGATGAGGTAAGCATGGTATCAAACTTAATGCTTGCCTTTGTGCATTTAAGAATGCAGCAAATTCTTAAAACAGAGTATGACGCATTATTCGGAGGAAAACACGGCATAGTTTTTGGAGATATTCTACAACTTACTCCTGTAAAAGGACAGCCAGTGTTTAAAACACTGGTGCATGAAGATACTAGAAAGTCTTTTGGGAGTATTGGCAATGTAAACATTTGGTCATATTTTCAGTATAAGGAACTTACTACAAATATGCGACAGGCAAATGATGTTGATTATGGAATTATTCTTCAAGATATAAGAATTAGAAAATTGACCAAACATGGCAAATAAACTTTACAGAGACGATTACTTTCCAATTGGTTTCCAAATGCAAATATTGTCCCAGAGAAAATGTACATGAGAATTGCAGAAAACAAATCTCTAATCTGCTTAATGACAACACTGCGTGAAGGTTCTATATTCAATAAAGAAATGTGAAAGTTGGAAAATGAAGAAATTATAAAATTGGAAGCAGTTGATAAAATAGAACATGAAGGAATCAGTATTATTTTGAGTGAAAAGTTGAAGAGGAAATTGGTTTGTTTAGAGAAATCGATAAGTAAAACTGCTGGTTTTCAAAAGAATTTATATGCATGTGTAAATTGTAGGGTAATTTTGCGACGTAATTTGAATGTGGAAAAAGGTTTAGTAAATGGAGACATGGGTAAAATTGTTGATTTTGTTAATTATAAATAGAGGTGGGATTGAATTTTTGAAAATCAAATTCGATGAAATTGCTGAAGTACAACAAGTTAGTGATTGTGCAGCTCGTTTTGTGCTTGTAAAAGATGTGTATGTCTGCAGAAAACAGTTTCCTGTTTGTTTGGCATATGCAGTGACCATTCATAAATCTCAAGTTTTAAGTGTCGATTGTGCTTTAGTGATATTGGAAGTACCGTGTTTAAAGAAGGTATGGCATATGTTGCTTTGTCTCGAGTCCAAACTTTATCTGGATTGTACTTGATTTATTTTGATGAGACAAAGGTTTAGGCAGATACATATTGTGTGAAAGCGTATAATAGGTTAAGAAGAGAATATGCACCCAATTTAGGTCAATATCCAGTAGTTGAAAAGCGTGTGGTAGCTAGAAAAAGAAGATTTGAGAATATCTGTTGTGAAACTCTAGAGAAAGAAAAAAAACAAGATGAAGTTGCGCCTGCAAGCAAAAAGAAAAAGGACAGTCTTGAAGAGAATGTTGGTTCTCGGTTTGAAAATAGTTGTGGTGTCAACTGCTATGCTAATGTAGTTGTTAATGTTGTGTTTTTTTCTTGAAAGTTTGCAACAGCAAATTGTAGAAAATCGGGACAAAAGATTCTCAGCCAGATTCATCAATGTCCCAATTTGCGAGTCCTTAATAGCGATTATTAAGGAATCACTATTAATGACTCGCAAAATGGGATTCATGTAGAAATCGCAATATTATTTGCCCATAGGGGCCCATAGGAATGCATGGGGAGTCATTTCCTTATTTGCGATTAGCAATTTGCTAATCGCAAATACGGATGCGATTTCAAGGGTGCCATGGGTGTCCAAAGGACACCCTGTAGCACCCCTGAAATGTAAATGTAGACTGATGTTGCGCACACACATGTCCAAAGGACATGTGTGTGTGTAACATACAACTTAGAAAAATGCACTAAAGTGCATTTTTCTAAGTGTTCGCAGACTTCGTGGTAAATAGCGGCCAAAAATAGCGATTTCGCAATTCAAAAATGGTTCATGAATTGCATTTAAGGAATCTCAAATATAGATTCCTTAAATGCAATTCCTCGCAATTTAGCGATTTCGCAATTTGCGATTTTTGCATTTGGGATGATGAATCCCAAATGCAAAAATTGTGCTCGCAAAGGGCCAGATTCTCAGAATCTGGCCCTTTGCGAGCCAATTTTACAATGATGAATCTGGGTGTCTGTTCATTGCTGAATTCTGTTTATCAGAAATGTACTAGTGATATAAAAAAAATACAAAGTGTTTCTGATATTCTAAATGTTTTGGACATATGTTCTAGTTGCACTCAATTTACGCAGAATATTCAGCAAGATTGTCAGGAATTTTTAATGTTTATGCTTGGTGTACTGGAAGATGAAGGTATAGATATTGAAAACCTTTTTGGCCTTTCTTATAAATGGCAACATGACTGTCAAAATTGTTTGTTTACATGTAGCACTGACATAGACAGTGAGAGATTCATATATTTGACTTTACCTTACTGTGAATCAGTGTCTTTTAACAATCTAATTAGAGGAGCAAGTCAAAACATGGAGTGTAGCCAATGTAAATCAGAAATGTCATCAACATTACTTGTACAAAGATATAGACAGTATGTTATTTTAATGCTGCAACGTTGTAGAGCTGATGGAAGAAAATTGAAAACTTTAATTAAAAATTTTGTAGCTGGTCAATGTTCTATATCAGGAAGAATGTTTGTAGCTGTTGCTATTATTTTTCATGATGGACCTTCTACCACATCTGGACATTACACTGTTTATTTAAAATGTCTGAAAGGTTGGATACATTGTAATGATACTCAATTAGTTTTTAAGCAACGTTTGCCCAAAGAGTTACCAAATTCTTACCTAATACTTTTAAAGGCAAAATTTTAAGATCAAAATTTACCCTTTAGGATTACCGCTGTTAAGGTAGATTAATCTGGTGTTATAGAGTATTTTGTAAGTGAGGGTAAGGAGCTTTAAGGTGATCCTTTTGTTGATATTGATGCAGTGTAGATGTATCAGGTGGCGGATGATATGAGTGCAGCCGGGGACATTGATGATCACTCACGTGGAGGTCTTTTGGATTTTTTGTAGTTGTTGTAGGTGTTTGCCTGCAATTCATGTGTAGAGTGTTTTGCCACAGTGTAGTCTGCTGCTGATGAGGGCCTGTGTCACTGTTCTTCTTTTGGTTAGGATCCATGTATAAATGTTGTGGAGCATGTGCAGGGTGTTATAGCAGTACGAGGAGACGGTGTAGACTTCGTTGCACATGGAGAGGGAGGAGTTGAGGTTGAATCCTATGTTGTGGACATGGTTGGTAGGTGTTAGTACTGTTCACAGTGCAGTCAGGTAGCAGGAGTTGTCTGAGGCTGAGGGGGTGGGTCTGAGGATGAGTACCTTCATCTTGTGCCAGTTTGTGTTTACAGTGCTGCTCTTTATTTAGTTGGTGACGTCCTTCATTGTGTCGTGGAGGTTGCAATTTGGTGGTATGTGGCTTCTTGGTGAGGAAGAGGATGAGGTGGGTGTTCTTTGTGTAGGAGATGTTTTTGAAGTTGTGATGCTGGGCTACTTGTGTTAGGGTGGCCATGTGGATGTTGAACAGCGTCAGACTGATGGATGAGTCCTGGGGGACCCATAGATGATGTCGGTGGTTTTGGATCAGAAGGCTGGGAGGCGGATGTTCAGGAATACTATTGAACAACTTCCAAACAAAGGACTTGATGCATACTATTTGGCCGTAAGGAAATGTGTGTGAAACCATTAAGGAGTTTTTGCTGTGTAGTTTGTCAGCATATATTTGTAAGTAACATTCGGCCTGATTCATCATGCCGAAATCGGCTCGCAAAGGGCCAGATTCTGAGAATCTGGCCCATTGCGAGTGCGACTTTTGCATTTGGGATTCAGCATCCCAAATGCAAAAATCGCTATTTGCGATCTCCCAATTTTGCGAGGAATTACATTTAAGGAATCTCTGTTTGAGATTCCTTAAATGCAATTCATCATCCAAATTTTTTTTGCGAATTCGCAATTTCTGGCCGCAATTTACCGCGAGGTCAGACCTCGTGGTAAATTGCGAAAACTCAGAAAAATGCATTTAAATGCATTTTTCTGAGTTGCATGTTACACACACACACATGTCCTTTGGACATGTGTTTGTGCAACACCTGTGTAAAATTTCATTTGAGGGGTGCTACAGGGTGTCCTTTGGACACCCCTGGCACCCTTCAAATCGCTATCTTATTTGCGATTAGCAAATTGCTAATCGCAAATAAGGAATACTCCCCATTCATTCCTATGGGCCATAGGAATGAATGGCAAGTTATTCCTTATTTGCGATTAGCAATTTGCTAATCGCAAATAAGGAATATGTAGGAATCGCATTTCTTTATGCAATTTCTAAATGAATCCCGTTTTGCGAGTCCTTAATAGCGATTCGCTATGAATCGCTATTAGGGGCTCGCAAAACGGGAGAATGATGAATCAGGCTGATTATTTACAGTGTAAGAAAATTAGTCATAATGTTTTGTTATTTTATGATTGTTTCAGATGTGTCATATTTACGTAAGAAATAGCTCTTAGAAAAAAACATTTAAGATATGTTTTATTTCTATTTTTTATATTGTTATTGAGCATGTTAACTGGGTTTTTTTAAGATATCCTTATGGATTGTCTTTTTTTTTGCCCGCTGTTATTTGATGAGTACTATTGAACTCACTGTTTATAGTGAAGTTCAATATATTCTGAGAACAGCAAAAAAGGCAAATGAAATGTTTTACAAATTATTTTGTGTTGTAAAATATAAATTGTAACTATGTTTTTTTGTATCTTCCACATGTGATAATTTTATAATATATATTTTTTTTATTATTTATAATGCTTAAGGAAAGTACAAGTAACTGACTCAGCTGCGGCCCGTGGAGGGAGTTGTGGTGGGGTAGGCAGGTAGGGCGGAGGAGCAGCAGGGTAGAGGGTTATAAAAAGCGGAATCTGGATGATTGCAGGTAAGTAAACAATTAAATTAATAAAATGAATTTCGTATCCCGCGCCCTGCATCACCAAATGCTATGCAGGGCACGGAACGAAGGGGCATTTTATCAACAAAAGATGATACATTATCGCCGCTTTTATCGGCAGGAAACTGCAGATAAAGCTGCGATAATGGGATTGATAATAGAGCCTTGGAAATTCCCATAGCAGCCCAGGATCTGGTGTTAACTTGGGCTGTTATGGGAATTCACAAGGGCCTATTATCAAGCCCTTTATCGTCGCTTTATCAGCAGTTTTCCTGCCGATAAAAGCAGCGATAATCTAATATGCCCCATAGTTTTACCACGCATGCTTTTACAAGTACTATCCATTTACCATGCATAATCTTAATATTGTCTTTGTGTTGACGAACACGAGTTGTAATGCCTGTGACTTATGTCCTTCAAATTAGTTTTTAGGTATACGTGTGACCAAGTCTGATAACATCAGAGTTTAAGGACAAACACTGTGGTGTCCATGCCTCGAAATCTCGTCGATCACAAAGAAAATACGAGGACGATAAAATGAAAGTAACAGATATAATAAAAACAACTGTGAAAAACTACTAAAATGGTGCGGGATGGAGTACGTGATCAATGTTTGGCGCCTCGGCACTACGTTCCAAATAAATCTAGATAAAATACGATTACTAATATATTACAAAAGTACAGCAGCGGATCACACACGACCCGGAAAACAAAGCAGCAAATTTATTACCTGAAACAAAGAAAGGTTTGTTTGTTGAACGTGAAGAAAAAGAAAAAAACGAGGGCTTCAAACGAGGCTGCGCATGCGTAGAGAGTACAACTGCTACACAAAAAAAAGGAAAGTTTTACATACTATCATAGAAATGAAGGGACATATTATCAACAAAAGGCGATACATAACCGCCGCTTTTATCACCAGTAACTGCCGATAAAGTGGCAATAATGGGCTTGATAATAGGCCCTTGTAAATTCCCATAGCAGCCCAGGTTCTGGTAGTAACATGGGCTGCTATGGCAATTCACAAGGGCATATTATAAAGACCATTATCACCGCTTTATCGGCAGTCTCCTGCGGATAAAAGCGGCGACAATGTATCGCCTTTTGTTGATATTATGGCCCATTGCTCTTTTTTTGACCAGTAAACTTAGGTGCATATTATCAAAGACCGGTGTAAAAATGATCGCCGTTTTATTGGCAGGAAACTGCGGATAAAACAGCGATAATTACCTTGTTAATACTGCCTTGTTATTTCCCATAGAAACCCATGTTAACACCAGAACTATGGGAATTAACAAGGACGTATTATCAAGCAGCCACGGCCCTTGGAGGGAGTTGCGGTAGGGCAGGGAGGCGGGCGGGGGAGGGGCAGGGTGGGGGGTGATAAAAACCGACATATGGATATTTGGAGGTAAGTAAACAATTTAATTAACAAAACGAATTTTGGAGCATGCCCTGCATCGCATTTTGCATCGCATATTTGACCCCGTAATTTGCTCCCCGGGACCTAATGAATAAAATGGACTTCTAGTTTTTTTTCCCACCTTTTCCACCGCGTACGAGTAATGGACAAGTACCCCGCGATTTTCTAGTTAATAAATAATAATAATTGAGCCTAAAGATCCCTGTACCACCCCCTGACCATCACTATAGGTTCAGAATGTTTCTACCCTGCCCCCTTTCCTTATTTCTCAACTTTGTTTTACTGTTTTCTTGTGACTCGGCTCTCGTGACAAATAAGAAGGCTGCCAACACTTCCTGGTTTGGAGTATTCACAGCCAATCAACATCCAGCTCCTGCTCATAATTGTTCAGATTTCCGTACGCGTACACCGCGATTTTTCTTTATATAAAAAAAAAGCCTAAACATTCATGTACGACCCCCAGAGTAAGCCTAGAGGTTCAGAATGTTTCTAGCCTGCCCCCTTCCCTTATTTCTCAACTTTGTTTTACTGTTTTCTTGTGACTTGGTTCTACCGAGGCACAAGATGGTCGCCAACACTTCCTGGTTTCGAGTGTTGGCAGACAGTTCACAGCCAATCAGCATGCAGCTCGCGCTCGTAATTGAACAGATTTCCACACGCGTGCTGAACTCCGTCTCTAGATATCGCTATGATTTTACTTGCAATTTTCTCAGAAACTACTGAACGGATTTACACCATTTAATAAAAAGCACAATCTGCGAACAGAACTCTACCTCTCTGCCAAATTTCGTGTCATTCCGTTCACCTGTTCGGGCTGTAGCCCTGGCTAAAGGTCCCTATGGAAAATTGCATGGGGAAAACACGTCTTTTCTCTGCCCCCACTTGACGAATCACCGGCACTGAGCAGGCCATTTTCTTGGAGAAATTTGTGAAGATTCGTCCACTGTTGCCGAAGTTATTCTAAATAGAATGTTGTGGATTTCCTATGGAAACTAGGTCCTAACTATAACTACCTACTGGCGGCCGCCAGTAGGTATATATATATATATATATATTCACTGAAAAAACCATAGGTTTCACACCAGTTATAGTTGGCTGGTCATTTTACTCATACAAAACCTATGAAATTCCCCTGCTATAGTTAGTTAAGCTAACTATAACTCGCGCGCCCGCAATGCACTGCTGATGACGTCAAATATTACATCACTCATGACATGGTCAGTGACATTACTCATGACATCACTGATGAAATCTCAAATGACAAGAAGTGCGTCCCATAATTAATAAAGACTTAATTCACTTAAAAATGTGGCCCCACCACTCGGCTGATGCCAGAACTGTTATAAAAGATTTGCAAGTCTATATCGGCACATACGCAATTGGCATGCTACATTCTGATCAGGGTCCTGCGTTTAGCTCTCAAGCTTACAAAGAGGCCATGAACAGCATGGGCATTGCATTGCGGTACTCTTGTCCCTTCCACCCTGAGGGAAATGTGGTTGTGGAAAGAAAAAATCGGTACATAAAGCAATCTATAAAGGCGAGGGTATTAGGTTCGGTGACGGAGAAACTATGCTTGCGGTAAAAGCGTCTTTGAAAGGCGACTACGCAGCATTACCTCTGAACTATCCACTCAGTAATACATACATAATTGATGCAAACTCCGTTCCTTTTGCTCGAATCCCTGGAGTTGGGGATAGGGTAATTCCAAACACAAACCGGAGAATCTTCTTACTACAAAAAGCACATATGGGGTTGGGTCTGAGGCACCAAGAGATCCTGAAATCTCTGATGGAACTACAATCAGAGTACTGGTGGCCGGGAATGAGCGTAGGCATCTACTATTTTGCAAAAAATTGCAAGGACTGCAACAGAGATCGCAGTTGTGAACCGGACCAGCCTGTAGCCCAGATACCACTATTAGATAGCATGAGGCTATCTATAGCGCAGAAATCAAGTCGGAGAAGTGCGTCCCATATTTAATAAAGACCTAATTCACTTAAAAATGTGGCCCCACCACTCGGCTGACGCCAGAACTGTTATAAAAGATTTGCGAGTCTATATCGGCACATACGCAATTGGCATGCTACATTCTGATCAGGGTCCCGCGTTTAGCTCTTGAGCTTACAAAGAGGCCATGAACAGCATGGGCATTGCATTGCTGTACTCTTCTCCCTTCCATCCTGAGGGAAATGCTGTTGTGGAAAGAAAAAACATGGACATACAGCAATCTATAACGGCGAGGGTATTAGGTTCGGGTGATGGGTGGGTCAAACATTAACAAGTATCCAACGTAGTCTTAATAATCTGCCAAGAAATTCTCTAAAAGGTCTCACTCCATACGAACTATTGTTCTGGACTAGAGTGCTTATTCAGGATCTTGATAGTCATACTTCAGTGGTAGAAGCAAAACCCTTTGATATCAAAGATCGTTTGGCTGTTATATAAGATTTAAATGAAACAAGAAAAAACCTGAGTAACATAAAGTTGAAACTACAGCCGACAGCCACTGAAGAAAAACCACCTGTCCCAGCAAGACCTGTCTGGATTCCAAAGATTGGGGATCTGGTCAGAGAAAAGATCGCGGTAAAGAAAGAATTTGGGCCTTCTTACAGAAAAGCAGTACCTGTCTTAGCTATCAACGGAACAAGATCAGTTGTACTACCGCCACTTGCTGGTAAAAAGGAGAACCGAGTTGTATTCATCGACCTGGTAAAACCACAATCATGTGGCCAATAATAAGTAGTAGGTCCAGTGGACTTCCAAGAAATAGCAGAATACCAAAATTTGCAACGATCCAAGAGGTTCAAACTGAGAGACTAATCACATTTGATAAACCTGCAGTGAATAAAAAAGGACTATGCAACAAAGCCATGGAACTTGTGCCTCTTGAAACACAAATCTCACCAGTTTGTCAAGAAACACCTACAACGATGTAGCCTCAGACTATGCAAATAAAACAAATAAAAATGCAAAAGCAAAGGAAAATCCTGAAGCAATTCCAACAATTGACAGAACTGCATCTGGCTACTTCAGCAACTTCGAAGACTTCTCTGAAGATCAAAGCGAGCATGAGAACGCCTCCAACAAAAACTTTCAAAGACAAAGTAATTGAACTTTTTCACCAACTAAAAGAAACATATCTAATTTCACCATGGATTGAATTTTGGATTATGTTAGGTGTACTTTTCCTCCTGCTTTGGCTCATCATGGTTCTATGTTTGGGACAATTCATTGATGGAAAATATAGTACAATGGACACAGCAAGCCAGAACTTCAATTTGGTCCTAAAACCTCACACATCCTCTCACATCGAGAAAAGAGAACTGTCATCAGTGAACATTTGCATATGTAACAAGGACCCCCTGAATAATTGGATTTCTTAATTCCTAGGTCAGGGAAAAGAACATATTTGAAAAATAACAACCTAGGCAATTAAACACAGTGAATTACTTTAAGGTCAAAAAGATATATAGCAATGGACTACAGCTGCTTAAAAAACACGGTTTTATTAATTAGTTAACACAGGTAAAAAAGGTTCATTATATGACATTAAAATAACAATTTAAAAAAATCTCATAGTACAGTTGACAATCAAAATTTAACACTTAACAGACATAGAAATTTATATTAGCTAGGTGGCATGAAGATTCAATCTCTACGCGCGTTTCGGCGGCCAGCGCCTTCTTCCTGGAGCAGCCACACAATATTAAATAGAAATGTCAGCAGGGGATAGTTGGTTAAGATTAAATGTTCAATTTCTCTTTTATCGGTGTCGATTATGATATAGCTGATTATATCGATGTGTAAAGGATCTAAGCCCGCCAACCGGAACCCTTTAGCGTAGATGAGTGCCTGATAGGGATCGGTCCTTGAAGATCTAGATTCAGGGTCTATTGCACTCTAGTTATTTCTTTTAAGATGTTAGGTTGGACTTGCTATATTCTATATTCTTCTTTGATTCAGTCCTGAACCTAAAAACGATGGGTATTTTTCTTTTCTACTTTCCAAAATGTAGGAAGTTTCTTGATCCTCTAGGATGTTGAGTTCAAGAGATTAAAAGATCTCCCTGCCTAATAATAGTTAGCAGGGCTCTCTATGTCCGGTGGCGGGCGGTACGTCTCGTCGGGTGATGAGCGCGGCAACAAATGATCTGTTGCCGCGCTCATCACCCGACGAGACGCTGAATCTAGATCTTCAAGGACCGATCCCTATCAGGCACTCATCTACGCTAAAGGGTTCCGGTTGGCGGGCTTAGATCCTTTACACATCAATATAATCAGCTATATCATAATCGACACCGATAAAAGAGAAATTGAACATTTAATCTTAACCAACTATCCCCTGCTGACATTTCTATTTAATATTGTGTGGCTGCTCCAGGAAGAAGGCGCTGGCCGCCGAAACGCGCGTAGAGATTGAATCTTCATGCCACCTAGCTAATATAAATTTCTATGTCTGTTAAGTGTTAAATTTTGATTGTCAACTGTACTATGAGATTTTTTTAAATTGTTATTTTAATGTCATATAATGAACCTTTTTTACCTGTGTTAACTAATTAATAAAACCGTGTTTTTTAAGCAGCTGTAGTCCATTGCTATATATCAGTGAACATCACAGCCAATCCAATACCCGGTGGGGTAGCATGGGACAGAACTGATTATGACATTTGGGCCCGGTCGAGCTCTTGAAGTATCTCCACCAGTTCAAGATTTCATTAATTGACTTTGTGACACCAAGTACCTTCTCTGATGACTGGGACTTTGAAAACATTAATAATATGATGTCAGATTTAGTAATGTCAGCCAAGTTTACTGAACATGATTACTTGCAGGGTTCAATAACAGTGATCCAGGAACATTTTATTTCAAAATGTTAAATAGGACAGGAATGAAAACTATGTTGACAAATACTAAACTGATTTATTCTGACATTTTTTATTACAAAATGTCTACATTTGGTTTCGAATTTTGGAAAAACACCATTAAAACAAAAACAATCTGGGGTTCCAAAGATTGGCAAGTACAAGGCCTAGAAGCACTATTTAGGGCCTGCATGATCCCAGAACAAATAATATTCTTGAATGACACAATTCAACAAACTACTTGTCTTGGCCTAGCTAAGATAAAAGATTTAAATACACCGTCTATTCCGAAACCCATACCTGATAGTGACAGCACTACTGATGTGGAGGTAAACGTATCTCATATTTTACACCAAAACAGAACACATACTGATTGGAAAAAGTGGTTGATCTGGCCAACAGACACGAATAACTGTCAAGATAGATTCCTGAACAAAACACAGAGGCTCAAAATGACCAGACCAGACCCTAGATACTCCCAGAGACAACATCCAGGGATAGTTACAACATACAGTGTAGGGAAACTATGCCTTGAGTGGCTACAGAGAAATCCACATTGGCTGAAATTAAGCAACACTTGACTTTTTTTAAAGACGGTGCTGACTTGCGTGATTTCATAATGGGACCACGCAAACAGCGTCAAAAATGTTTCATAGCGGCCAGTATATACGCTGCATACAACGAAGCTTGGAAAGTAACGCAAATTGAAACAGCGGGAAAAATACTAGAAAATGATTGTATAAATTTGGAAAAATCACTTCCTGTTGTGGACAATGGGTTAACGACTCTGTCTTCCAGAATATATTCACTGGGCAGTATTGTATCTTCTGCCTTTGATATAATCGAGCAGGACTTACTAATGTTACAACATGGTCAGTCTCAATTACATTCTATTGTACAACTTGGCTGGACGTTGCAAAACCTACGTTCAGGCTACGTGCCATGGCGTCTAATCAACATAACGTCATTATTTTCTATCTTTAACCTTACTGATAAACAAATCAGTTTGGCACAAAAAGGAGCAGACTTCACGATTCTGAGCATTGAAAAACTCGAGAGATTACCATAGACAATGTCAGAGAGACCTGTCGTTGAATGGATAATACATGGAACAATTACAATTCCGATTACAACTTTCCAGTTTAAATACTGCCAAGAGTATATACCAGCAGGCCAGTATGAAAGGTTGGGTAAAGAATACATCAAATCAACCTGGGATTTACCTTATACACACAGATGTTATAGTGAAGGGAACAAGGAGGTATTTTTTAGTGGTAACAATTGTAAAAAATCACGAAGCGGTACACTTCTGTGTCCAGTATTAATTTGCATGGAGCTTGCGAAGGGTCTTCAAATAACCTTTCATGTCACCTGCATGGCACGCAAGCAAAACGGAGAGAGCCATTTTTTAGACCACTTTCTAACAGTAGTTACGTTTTTATAAGTGACCACAGCTGTTGTGGCATACTGCCAGGAAAAGCCTATCTGACAACTGTAACTTCCAGGGCCATTTGCTGTATGCAAGTATTGTATCCACACAGCAATCCAGACATGGTGGCTGCGTTATGGCCTCGGTTGAATATCTCTCCTATTCGAAATGATACTTTATGCAGAATGAAGTCTATTCTTTTACAGACAACTGTGCCTTTAACGTCATCCAAAGAAACATATGATCTGCAAGTTGCAAGGACAGCAGCAGTGATACATACCCTTTTATCGACAAATTGCCCCTTACATTTTGTAGAAGTGTTAAGCCAAATTTTAAACATGTCTGATACCAGTGGCATCGCACATGTATTTAAGACAATTTTTTCGGGACTGTTAGCACCCTTTGAAACAGTTCTGGGCATTTTCCCAAATTGTTTCCATTCTGTCTTCGGCGGCCTACCCTTAATGTTGGGACTCGTGGCAGGAATTTTATTTTTACTCCTGCACCGATATGGCAAGCCAATCCACAGACAAGACTCTAGCAACGATGGAAGAAACGATCCTAGCAATTCGATACCGAGACCATATCACTAAGGTCCTCAGATTGAGTGCAACTTGGTTTCTTTCATTCAGACCAATCTGGCAAGATTGCATTTTACCTGTGCTTCGATGTCTGCTATGCGGAGAAGAATGCATGTTGGACGTCTGTCTTACACTACAATCAGCAGTACCAATGGATATCGATACTTTGCTAGGTCCTGCAACGAATCATGCATCGTGTTGTCCCCAGCAGCTACCGATTCTGATGACGGTATTCGTTGAGACTTCACCACTACGAGTAGATGGCAGTGAGGTACGAGAGGAATGCAGCACCGAACAGGTACAACCTTCTGTGAGCATTGCTGATCCAAACACCGATGATAGCAATCATGCACAGAATTGCACTGTTGCAGTATTTTCGAACTTGGTCGAACTTTCACCTGATGTTGTAGACCAATTTTTTGCGAGCCTGTCTGATATGATGTTCTCTCCAGCCAACAAGAATAACTTTTAAAAACAATAAGCACACAGCGTTCCCTGAACTCTGAATTCGGCCTTCAGTTTGTTAAAACAAAGCTATTGAAAACATTTGGAACTATTTCTCCCCTGAAAACGAAATTATTTTTTTTCCACTTCCAAAATATTTACTTTTTTTTTGGCACAGGGTACTCTGCTTAAAGTAGAACTATTTTTAGAGAACAGAGCTTCTATTCTTAGGATACTAGAGACAATATTTTACCTCAGCCTCTAGCACATGTACAGCAATTTAAAAAAAAAAAAAATAATATGTGATGAAATGTTCTCGACTTTCTTTTCTGTATTCAGAGCCATTTCATGTGTAATTTTCGCAATTTGTTCAGCTGATAAATATATGCATTTTAACTGAATGATGACACTGCTTAAAAAAATGTACAGTACCAATACTCATTTTTCGTGTATTTACCATATACCATTTCAAATGCGAAATATGTATTTTGGGGTGGGTTGGAAAACACACATACATCGTTATATGTTTACTATTACTTAGTTTTTTATTAATGATGGACATTAATCCGTGGAGTGGGTGTTGTGTTTCTATCTAGGACCCTAATTCGATATTCCCGATTTATGCCCTCATGTGGTTATAATAAACTATATCGTTATAAAGGCATAAGAATCATATCCATATTTAATAATAGCTCTTGCAGTCCGAATACGGCACGGCTACTCCCCTTAGACTCCCAGGAAGTACAACACGTTCTTTAAACAAACCAAGCCTCCAGTAGCCTGGGAAAACCCCCCTGCTTTTGTTTTGATTTGAACAAGAACTCCTGGAGTCCAGAAAGAACTGTTAGTTCTTAGTGACGTCTTATGTCCAACCTTACGTCAAACCCGGCACCTTCCAGGTATAAAATACCAACAGTTGCCTTAAGCAAACACACAGTGGTTTGGAGCAGAGTGGCCATCTACTTGCCCGAGAGCACAGCTGATGCGAGAGCCCGCGGAAGCCGCCCCTCCCGATTGACGCACTGAGAGAGACGCTGTCTTTTTCTCCGGCCGAGAAAATCCAGCTCCGGTGTTTCCAGCCTACCCTTGCGGGTTGCTGGGATATCGAGTCCTGAGGAAAGAGATACCAGACCTCCCACATTCTATTACCCAGGTACGGAGCTGACTAAACCCTTGAGAGAATTCTTGATGCAGATTCTTGGCAAAATAATCTTAACAAACTTAACTCAAACTGCTACTTACTTATCCCTTCCCACGTATTAGGCTTAGGTCAGGTACACCGGGGTAGGCTTAGTTAGAAGCACCAGTTGAGTACGTTAGTCAATGTATTTATGTATGTATATATTTTATCCTTTTTAAAGTATCATATGGCTAAGAAACCATATCAATGCTTTTACAGTATTATTTCATAATACTACTTTTACTGTACGCACTTTACTTTACTTTAAGTATTGCAATTGTGGCAATTCATTTCTCTTGCATGAGAAAGAAGACTGCTCAATGAATAACACCTTTTGATTGAAAACGCCCATCTCTCTATTTCTCTGCATTCTGGTGAAACTAAGTATGCACTTCTGACTGAGTGAAATAGCTGTCTATTGTTTTCACACGACTCTAGAGATATACTCTTATTCTGAGGGAACAAAGTTGTCATGTTTATGCGGTTGTCGGAAACTGAATCCCTTCTTGCCTGAGCCAGGGGAGCTTGTCCCTCCCTATTCATTCAAGAAAGTTTCCAGTGACCTCTGAGCTAGCTGGCGCAAACCTAAATTAAGTTTAACATAGTCAGTAGAGACCTACATGACCTCAGTCCTACGTCTACACTGCTGTTTTTGTAATTCCAATGCGCAGAGCCTATTGGGAAAATAGGAACTACACTACATGGGTTTCCCCCTTTTGGGCACTCTTACTGGCGAAAAGTATCTGGACTCCCGCTGCTCTCTGCAGCTCCCACCGTCCCTCTCTGTCCGCCCACCAGCCAGCTGCCACAGCTCAGGACCGGAACAGTCCAGGTACTGTGATGGTGGTAGTGGAGTGTGTTGAAGGGGTAGGTAGTGTGCCCAGAGCCTTTCACGGTTATTTGTATCCTGTCCCTTGTTTGTGCCCTGAGTCCTTTTGAGCTGTACCGGGGATTTGAATTTGAGTTGGAGCCATGAGAGGTGAATGTTAAAGAACACGACTACCCACCTCCCTCCAAAGCCACAGAAATAGGGATTAGAGATGTTCTAGACAGCATCAAAGAAGCAAGCACGAGATCACAACAAACTAGCACAGAAATCTTTAAAAATGTGCTTTCTCGTGTTCCTGAACATGTAACAGGGCAATTACCTTCTATCTCAAACCTAAAATGTCTCATAGCAGAACTTAAAGATCAACTGCTCAAACACCACCCCCCAAAAACTTTCTCAGAAACAGAAATTCTACCAGAATACACAGTAACACAGAAGGATGAAAAATGCATTCATTACGACAACAATAGCCATGAAAAATAATTATAATTTTTGCTCCAACACCAACATCCCAAAATTAAAACAATGTGAAACATGGATGATGGATTGGATATTTAAAGTCTGTTCTAAACCATTCTATCAACTTTATACAATCCATGGTGAATGTCAAAAATCTAACATCACTTTCATATATGCCCTACTTCCCAACAAACAAAATATATATAGAACTATTAACAATAAATAAACCGAAAACCACTTCAAACAAAAAGTAATAATAGATTTTGAGCAAACAATGATCCTGGCAATTTTAAAAATATATCCACATTCAGCAATACAAGGATGCTATTATCATTTCAACCACAATATATGGAAACATCTCCAAAAACTGACACTAAGCATGGAATATGCAACAAACAGCAAGTTTGGTTACCAAATAAAAAAATAATAGCCCTGGCCTATGTACCAACAACAGAAGTAGCAAACCACTCTAATTTACTTATCAAAAGTCCATTTTACCAGGCCAATTAAGCCAAACTAACACCCTTGCTTGACTACTTCGAAGACACTTGGATAGGAAGACTACATAGATCAGGGCAAAATAAAATTGCAAACACCATACAAAAGAAAAAAATCACAAAACAATCAAACAACATATTTCTCCTCATTTTTAAATAAATAATTATAACCATGTGATTTAGTAAATGATCTACATCAAAATAAGGAACATAATATAATTATTAAAATAGGAAACTCGAAGGGGCAATTAGTAGTTTTATTTGGGGTTACAAACACCTGTGTTGGGCAATAAAACAAATAACATTTCTATAAACAGGAGGGGCTTCAACTCCCTGATTTCAAATTATATTATTGGGCTTCCTTTGCAGGGCGGCTTCGAAGTCTTCTCTCTATGGGTAGTCAAGATTACTTCTATAGTTTTGCAATGGACAGTAGAATATTTTTATGCAAGATAAATGACCCTAACTACTTCAAACGAGTACGTTTTAAGACATTTTGGTCTATATCTGGTGAGATATAGTATCAAATTGTTCTCTTCCTTCTATGCATAGTAGTCTTCTGTTTTGGGAAACCCCTTGAGCCCTGATGTATTTCATGACAATCAAGGTAAATCATGAGCCAACTATAGGGTTTGTCAACTTGGGCATCTATATGACTGTAATGGGTTCCGAACACTGAAGACTTACAGAGGTCATCTGCCCTTCACAAAAAGATGTTTTATAAATATTTACAGGTTAGAGGTTGTCTATGGGGATGGAAGAGTAGAAGAACACCTGAGGAATCTGACTTAATGACATGTTTACACTCCACCTCGAAGTTAACTATTAGTAACATTTATCAGCTACTTTGCCAATTTAGGAATAATGATATCTCAAAGTTAGCATCTAAATGGAGTGAATTACTTGTCAAGGATGTTATTCCTTTAGATATTAAAGAAGTACTCTAGATGAAGCTGTATATTCTATTTTCTAAAACTGCAGGAATTTAAAACTATTTGTGTATGTAATATGACACCCCAACCGAATAACTCGTTGGTCAGTGAACAAGGGGAGAGAGACAGGGGATAAGGGTACATGCCCCATATGAGGACTAGCTGCCGCAGATAGCTGACACATGTTTGCCACTTGTCCTGGATTGATATCCTTTCGGAAAGAGATGGGTCAGATAGCAGCAGTTCGTTTAGGCATGGACTTACAGGGGGAAATTATGCTTGGATATGATATGTGAATCAGTACCTGATCTAGGTTTAAGATCTCTCTTCACCATTATTATAAATACTGCCCGTCTCTGCATTGCGATGGCATGGGTATCTACAAAATCTCCCAGGGCATTAGAGTGGTGGGTAATGCTAAGAGAAATATACGAAAGGCAAATGGCTATGGCTAAGACAATGAAAATACATTCTGGGAAGAAATGTTTACGAATTTGGGGACCCATAGATAATGGAGAGCAGTAAAGATTCAAACATTACTACTCTATGTTAAAAGCCTCTATTTATTTATTCATTTACTTTGCTATATATGTATGTTTGTTTTCTTTCCCTCTCTTTTCTGGTGCTAACGGCAATGATGTATTTGCTTATCTTGTTCATCATTTGCACATATTTGCCTCGTACTCATATTGACATTCAATATGCATATTATTATGTATATGAATATGCTTGTATATATTTTCTATCGCTATGTCTCTAGCTTATTTCCTTAGATAAATAATAATAAATAAACAAGCAAACAAATGTTAACAAAAAACATTTCCCACTCATAATAATAATAAAAAATAACTTACAGTATTTGTAGCAGTAGATGGTCCTCAAAAATGAACAAACCCATAGCATTTAAAATGAAAAACGGTTACATGAAAAATACAGCTGTAGAAAAAGGCTCCAACAACGCATTCCTGTCAATAACAAAACCCTCAAACCCCCCAAAAAAGTTTACAAAACAAAGCAAACGCTCCAACAAACCCGAAAAATAAAAGGAAATGTACAAAATTTAATTTGTTTCAATGAAACTAAATACATTTTCATTTTCGTTAAAAAAACATTTCTGGACCTCCATAGTGAATCAAAACCAGAAGCCTGCAAAAATAAAAAAACAACACCCTCCCACATAAACACATACAAGCACACACGTTGATTACAACATTTAATATAACATAACACAATTAAATATCACAAAAGTAACACTATATAACACTCTACTACTCTTAAAAACTATGTCAAACACATCAAACACTAAACTACCAAAACAAATGTAAATGTAAATGTAAATGTGCTGGACTTGTAAAGCGCACAGCTGCCCGTAAGCGTCCCGGCGCTTGCTTAGGGAACCCGTCCTGGTAATCCCCTGTGAGAAACCACGGCAGGGTGTCCACAAGGTGAAAGCCAGGCATCCCGCCACCATACTACTCAAAAAAATGACTTTTAACACTAGATCCACTGTAACTACTATTCCACTAGCTTCCCCAAATGTAAAATGACCTTAAAAGTAAAATAAAACAACTTACCTTAGGAGAGTAAAAGCAGCTCCCAACTACGAGGTCCCGTCTTCGAAAATGACCTAAATACTAAGGGCCAGCAGTAGCGTTCATGGTGGGAGTGCTGCCGGGCCTTGACACGGGGGAGGGGCAGGGTGGGGGGGAGTAAATCAACAAAACAAATTTTGTTGTGCCGCTGCATCGCCAAATGCAATGCAGCACGCACAATGAAATTTGTTTTATTGATTACTTCGTCTACTTACCTTCATTCATCCATATTCTGGTGTTTACTACCCCCTACCCTGCCCCTCCCTGCAGCACTCCCACCAGGAGCCGCTACTGAGGGCCAGATATATCAAGCCTTTTTGCATTCAAGAATGGGCAGATTAGCAGAACCTACCTGTTTGAGAACGCAAAAAATGCTTTTCCGATGTAGCAAGCACAATTTTGTGATTCGGTAATCTGTTACCGAATCACAAAATAGGTTTGCGATTTGGTATTAGGAAGGGGTGCTTTTAGGGCATCCCTTACTAATACCTAATCAAATCAGTATGTATGAATGTTTTGTGACGATAAATGTGGTTGCAAAACATTCCGATTTTACCACCTACTTCAAGTAGGTAGTAACCCATTCGCAAATGGGTGAATGTTTGTAAAAACATTTTTAAGAGCAGGCAAAAAAAATGAAAAAAAGACCATCTCCAAGTAGACAAGAATGCAGAATTACAGAAAATAATTCCAAAAACTTAATTATATATTTTTATATTATGAAAAATAAAATATTATAGAAATATATAAAATATATATACCAAATATTAAATACATATCAAATAGTATATTAACAGAACATATCATGTTTAATATATATTAATAATATATATATATATATGTTTTGTGATATATTATATATTCAAAATATAAAAAAATTTGCAAAAAAATATTGTTAATCTACAAACAATATGACAATGTATATCAACTAAAATATGTCTCATACAAAATCTATTATTTTGAAACAAATATGTAAATTATTGAATATAATAAATATTATTTTTTTTAATTTTATATATTCAATAATAACCACAAAAAAACTATAACATTGTAAAATACATATTATATAATTTTGTTACAAAAATACAATTATATAAAATGAAACTTAAAGAGTATATAAGGAAAATATCAAGAATATATTTATAAGACTATGGCATAATTGTGTTTGGATAACAATGTAAACATTTTCTATTTTTTTATTACTACACTTTATTTCAAATACAACTAATAACATATTTAAATCCCATACATCTAATTTTTTTAATATAATTTATATATATATATATATACTCAAGTAAATGCTGGATAATAAAACTGAAAAACTTACTATTCCAACTCCAAACTAACTAAACTCATAGAAAGTGCTGGGTAATAAACTAGAAAAAAATACTATTTCCAACCCAAACTGAATAAACTCAGGGAAAGTGCTGGTTAATAAACCATTAAACATTACTATTCAAACTCCAAACTGACTAAAGTCAGGGAAATTGTTGGATAATAAACATTAAAAATTGCTATTCTACCTCCACAATAACTAAACCCAGGGAAAGTGCTAGATAATAAACCATAAAAATTATAATTCCAACTCCAAACTAATAAAACTTAGAGAAAATGCTGGATAATAAAACTGAAACAAATACTATTCCTACTTCAAACTAACTAAACTCAGGGAAAGTGCTGGATAATAAACCATAAAAATTACTATTCCAACTCCAAACTAACTAAACTCAGGGAAAGTCCTAGATAATAAACCATAAAAAATTACTATTCCAACTCCAAACTTTATACATATACAAAAAATATTAGCACAAAACAATGTTTTATGCATTACACAAACATCTTGAATGGTCAATTTTTTGTAACAATGAATTTGAGAATCTCAAGAAATGTCTCAATCATGAACAAGACCTAAGCAGTTTTGATCTGAAAAAAGACTCTCATTTAATGACTGATGCGCGCTCAAAAGGTCTAGGAGTTCTTCTTCTTCAAAAATCAGAAGGGAAAGAAGTTGTAGCATTGTTTATGTCTAGATCTTTAAGCGGGGCAGAGTTTAACTACTCTGTAGTAGAGCGAGAAGCTTTAGCTATATATTGGACTATTCGTAAGCTAAGAAAATTTCTTTGGGGAAGCAAATTTCAGGTCCTAGCAGACCATAAACCTTTGAAAGAAGTTTTTGAAAAAAAAGGAATTGATTTTGTTTCTCATAAGATACGCAAATGTGTTGTTGCTCTGCACGAATTTGATTTTCCTGTTTCTTATCTCCCAGGTACTTCTAATATGCTTGTGGATTGGCTATCAAGGCTTTGGTTATGGAAGTGAGGAAAACTTAGAATGTGATCTGTTTGGTGGTAAAGAATTTGAGGAAGAAGTGGATGTCAGTTTACTAAGTGATGGCATTGTATCTGAAAGTAATTGGAAGAAAGCACTGCCTTAAGATGAACTTCTATAGAAGGTCATAAAAACTATTTCAGAAGGGTGGTGTGAGAAGAGACAGTGTGATGACGACTTGATTGGTTTTTGGCAAGTTAAAAATGATCTATCAGTTGTAGATGACGTATTGTTGAGAGGGAGCAAATAAATTCCTCCGCACATATTATGGAACACGTTATTAAAAGCTGCTCATGATAGTCATATGGGAATTGTAAAAACTAAGGAAAGGTTAAGGGAGGCATATTGGTGGCCTGCTGTGGATGTTTCGATTGAAAGGGAGGTAAGGAATTGGTCAGATTGTGCTTGTAGTGATAAGATACTGAAGTGTAGGAACCAACCCATGGTTGTGAGGGAACAATCCAATGGTCCCTGGATTGATATTGCTGTTGACATTTTAGGTCCTATCAAATTGAAGTCACATGATATGTATGTATTAGTCTGTCTGGACATGTATTCTCGCTGGCCTGAGGTTAAAATTGTAAACTCTATAGAGTCTTCAATTGTGATTCGGCTTCTGGATAGTTTGTATGAAAGAGAAGGTTTTCCAGTGTCAGTGCTGTCCGATAATGGTGTACAATTCACCTCTGCTGAATTTTTGTCATCCAAAGGTATAAAACACAAGAAGGCTGCCCTTAATCATTCGGAGAGCAATGGAGTTGTGGAAAGGTTTGTGAAAGTTTTAAAGGAGAATCTGCAACAGGCTGTTGCGACTGGAGGATATTGGGAATTGGCAATGATGAGAAAAGTCAGTGAATATAGATTCACTCCACACTCTTCCACAGGGGTTTCTCCTTTTCGTTTATTTAAGAAAAGAGTAGCCAATGTGGAGCTGTCTCCCTCATGGGTCTCCTCTGAAAGATTCTTGGTCGACGAGCACGCTGATAGTGTGGCTGGGTGGAAGGAAAGATAAACCATAATTAAAGAGAAGAGGAAGAAATGGTATGATCTGAGGAAGGCAGTCAAACACACAAAGGTTTCTGTGGGTGATTGGGTGAAAATAAAATCTCCGCGTTTGGGGAAGGCAAAGTCAAATTTAGTGTTCCTTTCAGGGTCATTAAAGTTTTCAGAAATGCCGTGAAAATTTAGCAATCACAAAGTTTGGAATTTGAACAGAATGGTTAAATGTCACCCAGGAAATGTGTCAAATGATTCAGGAAAAGTGTCAAATGATTCTGAGGTTGTTCCATCTCAGAATAATGTTAGACCTCGCAGAGAGGTTCAGCGTCCTGCTGAATTTCAAGACTATGGGGCCTATTAGGATGACGGGCGGACTTTGTCCGCCCGTCATCCTAGCGGGGAATGGGACCGCCCGCCATAAGGGTGGGGGTCCCGGGGGTGGCATTAGGATGTGCCCGCCACTGTGGCGGGCACATCCTGCATTTCTAGCATTGTGGCGGGCGGAGCGCTCAGCACCGCCCGCCACAATGCTAGAAATGCTTGTCAGCATTTGCATATACAAAGCGGCAGGCACCGCGCGGTGCCTGCCGCTTTGTATATGCAAATGAAGGGGGGTACCATAGGTACCCCCCATGTGCACCCCCCACTTGTACTTCACTCTGGGGGCCCACAGGGGGCCCCCAGAGTGAACACCGCATGCCTTTCCGTGGTGGCATTGCCGCCACGGAAAGGCATTGAGACCAGCCCATTGTAATATGGCGGGCGGTGTCTAACAGACACCGCCACCATGTTACTGGTTTTCCGCCCCGGCCGCAAGGCGACCGGGGCGGAAAACATGCGGGCGGTGTTTGTCACCGCTGCGGTCCCCTCCGCCATCGTAATATAGCGGGGGGAATGCAGGGAAGGATGGCGGGCGGATTGCCTCCGCCAGGGTGGCGGTGGCCACCGCTACCCTGGCGGAGGCAATCCACCCGCCATCCTAATGGGCCCCTATGTCTTGTGGTTTTGATTTCTTTATCTAAAATTATGTTTGTTTTTTGTAAATAGCATATTTCTTTTATCTTCTTCAACGTTTTCTTATTTTTGTTGGTTTTCTTTAGCTGGTGTTAAGAGGGGAGGAAATGTAGTGTTCTTGAAACTTGCTTGGTATTTGGAACCTAGAATATAGAATGTAATTAACTCATCTAGATCTAGAATGTAGTGAACAGTCACTTGACAGTTGCAGGAGCTGATGTTGGATGGGGACGCTTTCCTCCGTCTTCAATAAACCTCATTTGAATATACTTACTCAAGTATCTTGTCATCTACTTCAAACCTAAGCGGGATTCTACACAAACCTTTTTTAAAACGCCATTTTGTACCTTTCATGTGTGCTGCATGAAGCAGCACACATGAACGCTACAAAATGGCATTTAAAAGGATTGTTTATGTGCAGGAAGGGACACCCCTCCTGCACATAACTAATCCTCCTCTGCACACAGACACCCTTGCACTCTGGTGCAAGGGTGCCTGCATTGCCGCTAAGTTGTGAAACTTAGCTCCATTGCAGAGGGAAACGCAAGGCTGCACCGCATTTTTGTAAATATGTTGCAGCCTTGCATTTCCGAAGTGGCGGAGCATGTCGTTAATCCCAGGAGGCTAACGACACACTCCGCCACTTCGTCATACATATGGCCCTCTGAATCTTTAATCACAGTGTACAAAATAAGGACTACCAGAGCCTACTGTGAACGAGTAGTTTATCAGAAGTCAAAGCTATGTCCCTGCAAACCAAAATACATATTCCTGAATATATGTGGTTTGAAAATGTTTCTGTGCTCTCTAGCAGAATCTCACACAAGTACGGGAACTATACAAGGATAGAGTCTAATGAGAGCAGCAGTTAATGGATACCTCAGCTTGCCATGCAGTTATGACAGCCCAATTGGGCCACGATCTAGACAAGAACCTGGCATGCCACACTTAAAGTAAGTAAGACATTTCAGGTTCATACATATTGTAACGTTGTCTGTAAGCTAGATGCCAGCATTGGATGGGTGCTGAGAGTCTACTAGTTTCTAAGTAGGAGGCACCCTCTTCTCCTTGTTTTTGTATTAGCAAATATATATTTGGTTCTTTCAAACGTGCAGGTAGACGTTTACAGAGAGCTAATTACAGTTGACCTGGGACATAGGTTGCTCTTGACTTGAAATAAAACATGTTAAAATTCTTACAATACATAGGTGTAAATCTATAACTTTTGGGAAGTCACAAACATTTCCTGTGGTACACCTGAAAAGTGTGGCAGTCTCACTGCCTGTGGGAATGTTATGTTTCAGCTGCTATTTCTTCACATTAAACTCTGCCTTGTGGAAAGGCAGCCCACTGTGCAAATGCACTTTCTTTTTGTTTTTGTTTTTCCACAAAATAAACACTATTCTCCCTGAAAGAAACTCTTTCCTTTGAACTTCCAGGAGGTTTTGCGGTTTTCAATTCAACTTCATGCCCTGGTAGTGGAGTTACTGCAACTCTTTGCTGGACCTAAACGTCTCACTACTTCCAGGGTTTGTAGGTTTACCGAGTAAATGCGAAGTCTGTTGTTGTTCATAAAGTCTTAAAACAAAACATGTCTTTATTCTTAAATAGTCAATGATCCAAGCAATGAAACAGTGTACCATGAACCGGAGCGCTGTTGAGCCCCCCTTGGGTCTATGTTTTCTTGCTGCTCAGACCACAGACTCAAATCACCACAATTGGCAACCATGATCCATGTATTGAAACTCTGCACAACACAAAACTCGTAGACTCTCGTAGGGTCTCTTATCATAGTCCACGCGTCAATGTATGGGCGTGGACCATGTGAACTAATGTAGGTGTGACAAGTCTACAGGTCTGAAAATTAGACATTTGGGGGTATTTCAAATTCCAAAATCTGTAATGTGATCAAATTAAAATGTTTACTTAGGTGTAGCCTGCCAGCAGATTAGATTTTAACGGGGAATTAGGGAAAACTCAGGGGCATATTAGCAAGAACCTCATTAAAATTATCGCCGTTTTAGCAACAGGAAATTGCAGCTAAAATGGCAATAATGGAAAGGGGCGACCACTTGGTCCCCCCGAACGTATGGTTGGGGGCCCGGATCCTCCCGGGAAACCGTTTTGGGCGGGGGCGTGTCACGGCTGGTATGCCCGAAGCGGCGTAGCCGGGGCGTGCCTTTTCCCGCCCAAGAGGGGTTGTCCTAGTCACCTACACCGATGGCCACGCCCAGTAGGCGTACCAGTGGAGGGTTCACGCCCTCCCGATGAGGAATAAAGAGAGCGGGAATCCGAAGAAGCATCCTCTTGTTCCTGTGCTTGGAAGCTGCACCCACTCGTTGCACGTGAGCCCTCGACGGAAAAAGGAGCAATTTTGAGAACTTGTAATTCTTGTGTTTCTCTTTCAGCGACTTCGAGGCTAAGGATCCAGGACCGTGTTGATTGACTCGGAGCGGATATTGAAAAACGATGTCTGGCAAGAAAGCAGGAAAAAGTTCTGAGACGGACCAGGTGCTTCGCATGTTGGTGAGCAGAATGGCGAAGATAGAACGAAGCGTTTGTCAAGTCCCAGCGCTTGGCCGTGATATGGCAAGCATGAAGAAGCAGCTGGCTGCGATGAACAAACCGGGTAAACCGAAGAAGGTAATTGGCCCGGCATTGCTGGGAGTCGTCCCTGAGGGTAGGGGGAAACGGGTCAGGAATAGGGCGGCAGCGGGGGAGGTTCCGGTCCCCGAGGTGCCCCCGGTGAGCCCTGCCATACCAGACGAGGCCCCGGTACTAATCCCAGACGCGGGTCAGCCGATTCCGGTTGTGATTACGCCCGCCAACGACGAGGACATGCCTCCTGAATTGGCCGCCCAGTTGGCCGCATGGCTCGGCAAAAAGACCGGGGGTGCTACGGCGCCCGGAGACACGGCCGAGGAGGCCAGGTTACTAATTCAGCAGTTGCGAGATGCCGCAAAGGCGAATCTCCCTCTTGTCTCCCCACAGGTGACCCCGGAAGGACCGGCAGCTGGCATCGAGAAAACGGCGGGAACAACAACCAAACTGGGTAAGCTCGCTTTGCCAGTAGCGGGGGAGGGCTCATTGCCCTCAAGACGGGAGAGAGTGGTCCAACATATACCGTTGGCCAGGAAAGAGTTGATATGGGCAGACAAGTATGTTAATATGTTTTCTTTATTGACTGACCATCGCGAGATGGAGTATGCTAAGACGCAGAAAGATTTGTGGCATCCGAGTGTCTGGCGAGCCAAAATGGCGGGATTCAGGGTGGATGAGACGATAACAAATTGAGCCAAGGCCTTTGCAATGTTTACTGCGATTATTGGGGAACGTAAACCCGAGGTTTTACCTGAATTGTCTTGCTATCCGGCACGAATAATGGATTTTTATGAAACATATGAGGGGAATGAATGGATGGGTTACGACATGAAATTCCGTAAGGCTAAAGAGTATGATTCATCTCTGACGTGGGATTGTCTCGACTCGATTTCTTGGCAGAAGCAGCTCCTGCCTGGCGCGACGAAGACGTCCTCGCCAGGTGGGAATGGGTCGGGGTTTTCCCGCCAACAGCCCGCGGTGCACTTTCGAGCGGGTGCCGGTGGCGATCACCAACCAAGAACCGGTGGGAATGGGGGAAAGCGGGGGGGGTCTGTTGGAGCTTCAATAGAGGCAACTGCACCAGACCGCAAGGGGCATGTAAGTTCAAACATGAGTGTGCGGGTTGTGGGAATTCCCCGCATCCGGAGAGCTCATGCAGGTCAAAAATTAGCGGGTCGGGAGGTAGAGGAGGGTCCAAACAAGACTGAGGGGGAACTTTGTGTACCGTTACCTACCCCCGTTGATATCATGGCGATGATTCCCTGGCTAAACGAATACCCTGATCATGTCTCCGCTGGGGTGTTGAGGAATGGATTCTTATATGGCTTCCACATCCCGGCGGGGGACTTTTGTGGGGAACCATTTTGTAGAAACCAGCTTTCGGCTCAGCATAATCCAACTGTGGCGGGGAGAAAGATTGCAAAAGAGGTTACCCTGGGCCGGGTCGCGGGCCCATATCAGCACCCGCCAGTAGCAAATTTCATCTGTTCCCCGTTAGGAGTGGTCCCCAAAAAAGACCCAGGGGAATTTAGGCTGATCCATAACTTGTCAGCTCCAAGGGGTTTCTCGGTGAACGATGCAATTGACCCAGGAGTTTGTTCGGTGCGGTACGCATCCTTCGATGATGCCGTCACCATGTTGAATCGCCTGGGCCCCGAGCGCTGATGGCGAAATCAGATATCGAGTTGGCGTTCCGGTTGCTCCCGGTACACCCACAGGATCATCGTCTGCTAGGCTTTGTGTTCCAAGGACGTTACTACATTGATAGATGCATGCCAATGGGTTGCTCCATCTCTTGTGCTTATTTTGAAAAATTCAGCTGTTTTTTAGAATGGGCATTCACCGAGGCCACTGGGCATAGCCATGTTATGCATTACCTAGATGACTTTCTGTTCTTGGGGCCAGCCGGCGACACGAAATGTGCGCAGGCGCTACAGGATTTTTGCATCCTCATGAGGGAATTCGGAGTGCCATTGGCACCAGGTAAGACGGTTGGACCATCTACTTCACTGGAGTTTCTGGGAATTGAGCTCGATTCTGTGGAGGGATGTTTCCGTTTGCCAGTAGGGAAAGTAGCAAAATTTGGGGCTTCCCTGGAACTGTGTCTTAGTAAGGAGAAAGTGACCCTGCATCAGTTACAACAAGCAGTGGGTCAGCTTAACTTTGCCCTGAGAGTGATACCAATGGCCCGCCCCTTTTCACGCTCTATTTCACAAGCTATGGTTGGTCTCAAGGAAGGACACCACCGCACGAGACTGTCTGCAGAGGTTCGCCAGGATATGCGCATCTGGTTGGCATTTCTGGCGGACTTCAACGGTCGAGTAGTGTGGAACAAGCCGCCAGCGTCTTCGGACGAGCTGGGTTTGTGGACTGATTCGGCGGGGAGCGTGGGATTTGGCGCCATCTTTGGTAATCGATGGTCGGTGCAAACATGGCCGACGTGGTGGCACACCAGCGGTCTCACAGGTAACATTGGGTTCCTCGAGCTATTCCCTATTTTTGTGGCTCTGATGGCATGGCCGGACGAGTTCAGAGATCGCTCTGTGGTGTTTTGGTCTGACAATATGACTGTTGTTGAATGTATTAACAATCAGGCAGCACGCTGCAAGTGGATCTTGAGATTGTTGAAGGAAATTGTGCTACATTGCATGAGACTGAATGTACAGTTCAGGGCGAAACATGTGCCGGGTGTACTGAATCATGCGGCTGACGCACTCTCTCGTTCGCATATGCAGGCGTTCAGGGGTTATCTACCTACAGCGGACCTAGCGGCGGCACCGTTCCCTGAAGCACTCTGGCTACTCGGTGCCCCGGATTACAAGACCTCGTGGCAGCAAGCTTAGCCCCCAGGACGAGGAAGGCATACGAAGGAGCGTTTCGTTCCTATTGTGCATTTTTGGGTCCGACAGGGGATCAGAAATGGGGTCAAGAGGATTGCTTCCTTAGGTTCCTGGTAGCACTGCACAGGGAGGGCCGATCAGCGGCAACGGCCAATAGACACAGGGCGGCCATTTCATTCATGGCGCAGGTGCATGGCATCAAGGACCCAACAGCTTCCTTTGTGGCAAGGAAAGCCCTTCGTGGCTGGCAGCGCCTTGAGGGTCGTAGGCAAGACGAGAGGTGCCCGATTGGTTTAGAAAGGTTGTCCCTGATTATGGCGAAATTACCCACGACATGCTCCTCCGAATTCGAAGCAGTTCTGTTCCGGGCCGCTTTCGCATTAGCGTTCCATGGGGCTATGCGGGTGAGCGAACTGGTCGCAAAGAATAAGAAAGATGTGGAGGGAGGCTTGTGTCGGGATCAAATCCTAATTAGGGGTGATTCAATGGTAGTCACGATAGCTAAGTCCAAGACTGACCAGAGAGCTATGGGAAACAGTGTTGTTGTCAAGCGCATGCGGGGGTCCCCCACGTGCCGGATAAAGTGCATTGAGGAATATTTGGCGCTGAGGGCGGATACATGGGGTGGGAGTTTGCTGAGACACATTGATGCCACCCCCCTGACGAGGTTTCAGTGTCAGAGGGTGCTAGCACTGGCAATCGCAGCGGCGGACATGGACCCCTGCAATTTTGGGACCCACTCCTTCAGGATAGGGGCTGCTACTGAGGCTACAGCCAGGGGTCAGAGTGCTGAAGAGGTGAAACAGTTAGGATGATGGTCCTCGAATTGTTTTAAAAGGTATGTGCGATTGCACATGTTGTGAAGTCAAGTTACATGCACTCACGCTTCTTGTCTTCTGTTTGATTTACAGTTTCGCGAGCATGTCTTGCGGGGCGGAATTTGCAGTTGACCCAGCACCTGGGGACCAGCGGTCAGAGATCACCTGCTGAGGAGAGAGTGGTGTGGGTCGTGGGCCACTCATACGTGAGGCGGGCCGGGGACGTTTTCAAAGCAGGTGACGTGACTCACGCAGCTGGGGAATACGGGTACAGAGTGACCTTCCACGGAAGGGACGGGCTCTGTATTGACCAGTTCGAATCTTTTGTCGAGGGTCTCTTAGGGCGGCAGAGGTCACCGCCATCTGTAATCAGTACACCTGGGGGGCAATGACATGGTGACACTCGGTAGGCGAGTATTACTCGAGCGAGTTTTGTCTACCGTTAGCTGGCTGGCGAAAAGAATCCCGGGGTGCACGATTGCCTGGTCCCACATGATTCCCAGGAAGGTATGGTGGGGGGCCACTTGGTGTCAGCACTGAACCATTCAGTGAAGAAGGTCAACAACAAAATTGGTAGGTTGTTTCGCTCGGCGCAGTTGCACAGTATTCCGCATGGGTGTATTCGGGGTGATCACATGTATCTCGATGATGGGGTTCACTTGTCCCAGGAGGGGAATGTCTTACTCATAGGAGACTTCATAGCATGGCTAAGGGGTTTAAGGAAGCATGACCTTTAGGAGGAGTTTGTGGGGGGGCCGGATAGCTGGTCAACTATCCGGCCTGTGGCGGTAAGGTCATGATCGGTGAGCAGTAATTTCAAGGTCCCTAGAGGGGGGCGCCACCCACTATGGATGGGAGCGCCCGGGGGGAGGCGGCACCCACTAAGTATGGGTCGCCTAGGGGAAGACGGCCATAGGCCCCTTCCAGGGGAGGAGGCGGTTATATGCCCCTCCTACGAATTTCCCGGGGCCCGGATATCCGCGACGGTGGATGTGATAGACAGTGTGGGGTGGGGGGGAGTCCACGCTGCCTTCCTACAGGCACCTGTAGCGATTCTGAGAACCAGGGGACTGAATTCCTGCTATGCAGAGAAAACGGGAAAAGTCCTTCAAACTACGAGTACCAGACTGCCTTGGGGTATTCTCATTGGTCTTAAGCCCCTCCTTCGCAAGGGGAAGGTGCTTGTCAATTAAACTGTTTGTGCATCGAGGAATGGCGGATGGTGTTCCCCGCCGGATCCCAGCGTGAAGATTCAAGCCTCGTGGAAGTTTTTGTCCTGGATATCGAGTTCTGGAGAACCGGAGGGTATTCGTGACTATTCCTTGCATTATCTTGATAAAAGTGCGGGCTCGCCTTTTTTCATGAGTGGACCTTGATCCCTGATACTGACTCCTTGTTTCCGCTTTGTTAGTCAGTGAAGCCGCGGCGTCTGTTTAGAATTGCAGAGATGCTTCTGGCAGCCCGCGAGAAAAGAAAAGCGTTTTGATCCTGTAACGCGACTGGGTTACGGACGCGTTCAGGGTGAACGCTTTTAGTTCAGAGAGGGTTTTTTGTGGAGAGCAAGCAGGTGCAAAACTACGGAAAACCGCCTGCTCTCTTTATTTTGGATATACGATTCTTAAAGTGCTCAGACCATAATTCTTTTCCGGATGGCAAAGAAACTGTTTGTGGCTGTCTAAGTCTCTGTGTTGTGTCAATAACAACACGAGGGAGCAAGAGAAAAGAAACCTTTCTTTGTGAGACTCGTAATCTGGTGCAGTTCTTGTTGTATGTGCTTCCTGACGTTGCATTCTGGGACTTGTTCGTATTCTAGCAGTACTGCTAAAAAAGACTGGGTCTACACTGGAAGTTATTTAAGGATGGGAATTGAGGAATCTTGGTGAGTGGAAGAAAGGCACTTATACAATACAGTGAGCAGAGGTTCCTTTATCTTATGAGTAATTGTGTGTTTTGTCATCCTACCTGCAGCCTTGAAGGTATACTAGACCCAGCCAATAGTGTTAACCACGTCCCTGTGAGGATTCTTGTGAATACACCTTCTTCCTCTTTTCCCTTTTTTCCCCCAGGGCACGAAGTCAGGCAGAGTATTTATAATTCTCTGTTGGGGGTCGTTCTGGGGGGAAATAAGGGACTTAGCATCAGACATCATCTCTGCTTGGCCCCAGGAAAAGGTTAGTGGTGTTTTTGTTGCTTGCGCTACTGCCAGTCACGACAGATTGACAAGCCCAAGTATACAAGCCCGGCCTAGACGATGAATATCGAAAGTGTGTTGAATTCTGTGGTGGAGAGCCTTGCGGCTCTGCAACAGGAGGTCAATACTTCTAGAACTGAGAATCAGGTACTATATAAGGAAGTGGGTGTTCTTCGGAAAGAAGTGGCAGGGTTAGCACGTAAAAGCCCGGGAGGGGTTTCTTATATAAAGCCAGCCACTTTGCCACCACCTGCAACTACTGTTTCCCCGGGAGCTGAAGTGGGTGGGTTCTCTCTGTCTTCTCCAGCTATATCCTCCCCTTCAGACACCGTTCCCACTGTTCATGTTATACAAAACACTGGTATTCCTTTAGCGCCCCCAGAAAGGTTTTACGGGGATCCCCGCAAGTTCGAGACTTTTTTGAATCAGTGTAGGTTACACTTTTTGTGCAAACCTGGGGTGTTTCAAGATGATGCTGCAAAAACAGCGTTTATGATGTCGTATATGGGAGGCAATGCATCAAGTTGGACTATTCCATTGCTAGAGAGAAATGATCCTGTGTTGCACAGTTTTGAGGACTTTTGTTCAGAGCTACGAAGACTCTTTGATCGAAAACTACATATGCTGTCCTTGGATAGAGAACTATTAACATTGCGACAAGGTTCTCAAGACTTGCTTTCTTATATCACATTGTTTAATCGACTAGTGGTCGAAACAGAGTGGCCAACTGCAAAAAGAATATCCATCTTCTATCAAGGACTACGAGGAGAGCTTAAAGACATGTTGGCACAAGTAGTGCAACTACCTACTACCTGCGAAGAACTTATTGATCTGACAGTCCAATTAGATCATAGACTCCTGGAAAGAAGGGGGGATCGGAACAGAGGAGAAGGTTGTTTCTTCTATCCTCGTTTTAAAAGTACCACTGAGGATCATCCAAAAATGCCTGAAGGGGTAGAGCCTATGCAGATCGGAGGTATACGGGGACCCCTCTCCAAGGAAGAGAAGGAGAAGAGACGACGACTGAAGCAATGCCTGTATTGTGGCAAAGGAGGCCATTTCATTAAGGATTGCAGAGCGAGGAATGCTCTGCCTGGACGACCCTCGGTGCCACCTAACCAGGCTATGATACAATCAGGACGACCGGCGGAAAACTAGAAAGCCCAAATCAGGAAGAGGTCTCTGCCTTGGGTTGTCAACCTCAAACGATCTCACCAATGCTTGCGAACACCTTACATCCAGCAGTAGCACACATGAACCTGAAGGTCACCCTGTGGGTCAATTCTCGTGACGCCATGGAGATAGATGCGTTGCTTGATTCTGGTGCTACCGGAAATTACATCGATCAAGAATACGCTATGAAGATTGGAATAATATGCGAGAAGAAGGACAAACCGGAGCTAGTGAAAGCAGTAGATGGTACTGTCCTGTCAACGGGTCCTGTGTCATATCATACTCGTGCGTTGTTGATGCAGACGAGCCAGAATCATCAAGAACATATACAATTCGACCTGATTGATGCACCTCAATTCCGTCTTATCCTAGGAATGCCATGGTTAACCCTTCACGATCCTAAGGTCAGTTGGGCTGCTCGCACAATCACTCTATCGTCGGAATTTTGCAAAGAGAATTGTAGACAGGAATTGCCAAACACTGAAGCGATCAACACCACACCTTCAGTGTGTCTAGCAACAGAATGTTCTAGAGGACATTATTGTTGTGCTATCGTTCTTCCTGAAGAATACCAGTCTTATCGTTCCTTGTTCGATAAACAAAAAGCAACGGATCTACCTCCACATCGTGTATACGACTGCCGTATCGAACTACTTCCTGGAGCAGACATTCCGTGTAGTCGAGTATATGCCTTGACAGAAAAGGAGACGCAGTACCTGAGGAACTACCTCAATGAGAATTTGGCGACAGGGTTTATTCGGCATTCAACATCTCCTGCCTCATGCCCTTTGTTTTTCATCCCGAAGAAGGACTGCGACGAGTTAAGACTGTGTATCGATTATAGAACCATCAATAGAATGACAATAAAGAATCGATATCCGCTCCCTCTTATACCTGTGCTCTTGGACCAATTGAAGGGAGCCCGTTTCTTTACCAAACTCGATCTTAGAGGGGCGTACCATTTGGTCAGAGTTCAGAGCGGCGATGAGTGGAAGACCTCGTTTCGAACAAAATTTGGATTGTTCGAATACAGAGTGATGCCCTTCGGGCTTTGTAACACCCCTGCCGCCTTCCAGTATTTCATGGATGAGGTGTTGAGAGGTTGTCTGGAGACATTTTGTATTGTATACATTGATGACATTTTGATCTATTCGTCTACACTTCCCGAGCATGTGGAGCATGTGAAAATCGTACTCAGTAAATTGCAGCATAATTCATTGTATGCTAAGCTCGAAAAATGCCTGTTTCATGTTACTGAGGTTGCATTCCTTGGTTACATCATTAATGCAAAAGGATTTCAAATGGACTCTAGTAAGATAGAGGCTATCATCGGCTGGAGTACTCCGCAAAACGTTAAATCAGTACAGAGTTTCCTTGGCTTTGCCAATTATTACAGACGGTTTATTAAAGACTTCTCCAAGATTATCCATCCTATTTCCAGCTTGTTGAGAAAAAATACTCCGTTTGTATAGAACCAGGAGGCAGCTAGATCTTTCCAGTTCTTGAAAGATCAGTTCACGCGGGCTCCCATTCTTCGCCACCCAGATCCACAGATACCCTTTGTGCTAGAAACGGATGCCTCTCAATATGCAATAGGTGGAATTTTATCACAACGCCATCCTGAAACTGGCCAATTGCATCCTGTTGCCTATTTCTCGAAGAAACTCACTCCCTGTGAGATTAATTATTCTATCTCGGATTAGGAACTTCTTGCAATAAAAAGGGCATGTGAGGAATGGCGTCATTATCTATTGGGAGCTGCTCATACTGTTGAAATCTACACTGATCACAGGAACCTGCTGTTTCTGAAAACTGCCAAGGCGCTTACGCCTCGGCAACTGAGATGGACATTATTCTTTTCTGATTACGATTTTGTTATCAAATACAAACCTGGGCCCCAGAACGGAAAAGCGGATGCCCTGTCTCGCATAGGCGAAACAGAGGAACAACGTGCGGTGAGTGAAGAAGAACTCCCGCTAATTCTGAAAGAAACGGGTGGTCAGTCACCCTCAATAGCCTTGTTGTCCACACAGGAATTTCTGGATGATGTGCGTGTAGCTCTTGCAGATACTGAAGTACAAGAATGGGTACAAGAGGATCCTGAACATCGTGCGCAAAAAGATGATCTTGCCTACCATGGGTCCGCTATCTATGTCCCTACTGAGATCCTGCAGCTACAAGTGTTAAAATGGATACATGACTCCCCCTTGGGTGGCCATTTGGAGATCTATAAGACCATTGCTGGTGTGGAACGTGATTTTTGGTGGTCCAGCCTTAGGGAAGATGTGCGGCATTATATCAAGAACTGGGCTGTTTGCATGCAAGGGAAATCCATTCATGTCAAACCTATTGGACTTCTGAGACCTCTACCTATTCCCCCAAGACCCTGGCACACTCTGTCCATGGACTTTATAGTTGAAATGCCACCCTGTAATGATAAGACAGTGATCCTAGTGGTCGTAGACCATTTGACAAAGATGGGACATTTTATTCCATTGACTGGTCTTCCCACGTCAGATGAACTGGCACAGGTGTTTCTGCAACATATCGTTCGAGCTCATGGCATTCCTTGTGTGCTCATAACAGATAGAGGAACTCAATTCACTTCCCGATTTTGGAAGGCTCTCTGTAAGACCATGGATGTCGATGCTCGACTCTCTTCGTCCTATCACCCCCAAACTGATGGCAAAACGGAACGTCTGAATCAGACGTTGGAGCAGTATCTTCGTTGCTTTGCTCTGCAAAACAATATGGATTGGACTACGTTGATTTGGATGGCTGAGTTTGCCTATAATAATGCCATTCATTCCACCTTGGGTTGTTCCCCTTTTTTTTGTCTTTTTGGCTATCATCCTAATGCACTTCCCTTTGAGGTGCCCGTGCACTCTCCTGTCCCAAGCATTCATGAACATCATGCCCATCTCAAGGCTGTGCTGGTTGCTGCACGGAACAGCTTGGCGATTGCTCAATCTTCCCAGAAACGTTTTGCAGATAGGAGGAGGACACCTGCACCCGACTATGGGGTGGGGGACAGGGTGTGGCTTTCCACTAGGCATTTACATTTGAAAGGGGAGAATAAGCTGAAACCTAAATATGTGGGGACATACAGCATAGTTGAGGTTATCAACCCTGTGGCTATGAGGTTGTCCCTCCCTGATACCTGGAAGATACATCCTGTTTTTCATGTCTCCCTCCTCCAGCCTTGTCCTGCTAGTACTAGGCTTTTGGATAGGCCGCTTCCTATTGACATTGATGGGCAGGAGGAATATGAGGTTCAGGCAATTCTTGACTCCCGTATGGTTAGGGGTCGGATTCAGTACTTGGTGGGTTGGAAGGGTTATGGACCGGAGGAGAGGACTTGGGAGCCTGTGGCTAATCTGAATTGTCCTGAGTTGGTCGCTCAATTCCATGAGAGGCATCCTGGTTAGCCTGGACGACCGCCGGGTCGGCTGTCCTCGAGAGGGGGTTCTGTAGCGATTCTGAGAACCAAGGGACTGAATTCCTGCTATGCAGAGAAAACGGGAAAAGTCCTTCAAACTACGAGTACCAGACTGCCTTGGGGTATTCTCATTGGTCTTAAGCCCCTCCTTCGCAAGGGGAAGGTGCTTGTCAATTAAACTGTTTGTGCATCAAGGAATGGCGGATGGTGTTCCCCGCCGGATCCCAGCGTGAAGATTCAAGCCTCGTGGAAGTTTTTGTCCTGGATATCGAGTTCTGGAGTACCGGAGGGTATTCGTGACTATTCCTTGCATTATCTTGATAAAAGTGCAGGCTCGCCTTTTTTCATGAGTGAACCTTGATCCCTGATACTGACTCCTTGTTTCCGCTTTGTTAGTCAGTGAAGCTGCGGCGTCTGTTTAGAATTGCAGAGACGCTACTGGCAGCCCGCGAGAAAAGAAAAGCGTTTTGATCCTGTAACACGACTGGGTTACGGACGCGTTCAGGGTGAACGCTTTTAGTTCAGAGAGGGTTTTTTGTGGAGAGCAAGCAGGTGCAAAACTACGGAAAACCGCCTGCTCTCTTTATTTTGGATATACGATTCTTAAAGTGCTCAGACCATAATTCTTTTCCGGATGGCAAAGAAACTGTTTGTGGCTGTCTAAGTCTCTGTGTTGTGTCAATAACAACACGAGGGAGCAAGAGAAAAGAAACCTTTCTTTGTGAGACTCGTAATCTGGTGCAGTTCTTGTTGTATGTGCTTCCTGACGTTGCATTCTGGGACTTGTTCGTATTCTAGCAGTACTGCTAAAAAAGACTGGGTCTACACTGGAAGTTATTTAAGGATGGGAATTGAGGAATCTTGGTGAGTGGAAGAAAGGCACTTATACAATACAATGAGCAGACGTTCCTTGATCTTATGAGTAATTGTGTGTTTTGTCATCCTACCTGCAGCCTTGAAGGTATACTAGACCCAGCCAAGTGTGTTAACCACGTCCCTGTGAGGATTCTTGTGAATACACCTTCTTCCTCTTTTCCCTTTTTTCCCCCGGGGCACAAAGTCAGGCAGAGTATTTATAATTCTCTGTTGGGGGTCGTGCTGGGGGGAAATAAGGGACTTAGCATCAGACATCGTCTCTGCTTGGCCCCAGGAAAAGGTTAGTGGTGTTTTTGTTGCTTGCGCTACTGCCAGTCACGACAGCACCTCACACGGGTCCTCGGACGACCTTTAAGATGGCGTCGAGTTGAAACGGCGGGCCCCCAACAAGACAAGGGAAATTGGAGTTGGCACAGAGGGTAAAGTCCTCTGCGCGGCCGCCACTCACACCATGAGGGCGAGAGTTTTGGTAGTAGGGATCTGACACCGGTTGCGACCTTGCCGTTGGCCCGTAATGCTAGGATGTACAATTTTAATTTAGAAAGTATGCATTTGCAGGATGTTAGACTCGGCTAGGAAAACCTTTGTATTAGAGATTTGTTAAGGTTAGCCAATGAACATGTCTTCATCGAAATGTAATAAATGAAAATTGTACATGATATGAAACTTTTATTTAATGTTTTAATTTTGTTTCATATTTTAATGAATACGGCCGGGAGGGTAACTCCCTCCCGCCTTCCAAAAGATCAGAACTGCGTCCGTCTTCCCATCCTTGGGGATTGTGTTGGGAGGGGGTGACAGGCATCCCGGCCATATGGGCTTGCTAATATGCGTTATAGAATTCCAATCGAAGCCCAGGTTAGAAGTGCAGGACATCTAACCTGGGCTTCTATTGGAATTTTATAACGCATATTAGCAAGCCCATTATCGCCGTTTTGGCTGCAGTTTCCTTCCGCTAAAATGGCGATAAATTTAACGAAGTTCTTGCTAATTTGCCCCTTAGTTTAAAAAAAATTTATAGCGTCTACGATGTTGGACGCAGGTACATGGATCCAGCATAGCTAGCAAAAAGGGCAATGACTTCCTCCATGTTTCGCACATTTCTGTCGGGTCCGCCAACCATTGTCCAAATTACCAAGCACTCTGATCTTTTCATTGGCTGAAAGTACATATAACATTTCCACATAATTGAAAACTGCTCGTCGGAGAGCAAATAGGCATCATATCTGACATTTCCAAATAGCAAAGCAGTTGTTCAGGGGTACTGCTCAGGTGGAGTTAACCCCCACACTAACATCACCGGCTCTTCTTTTGATGTCTAATTTCTGTCAGTGCAACCACAGAGACACCCAAAATCACATGCCCCAATTTTTAATTCTTGATTATTCCATTTTATATTTCTGCTGTTTTTATACTGACATTCTAGTTTCTTATTTTCGTAACCAGAAAGCTGCACGATTGGAAAGATGTTTGGTTTTGCATGGATTCATAGAAGAAGTTCTTGTTTCTTTTTCGGTATTTACTTGTTAGGCCACAAGATTGATTAATTTTAGTCTGTCGTCAGAGAAACATCCACTATTTATTTTGCTATCCTCCTGTAAAATAGGCCAATGTGTTTCTTCTATATAAAGCGTCCCAAATATCTTTTAGTATTGCACTTCATCCGATAACATAACAGGCTTGTGTATCTATGTTGAAATAACATTCTGCAAGCTTTGTTTTTTTATTAGAGATCAAAGGGTTGTGTCATTCTATCCACGTTGATTTATTGTAGCCTACTATGAGCCCGATTAAGAGCTATGGCAGTATTTATTGTCCTTTACAAATAACGACATGGGGTATGTTATTTATCGGGTGCGATAAATAATACCTATGAGAAGTTCATGGGAAAGAACATGGGGCATATTATCAAGGACCGGTGTTAAAATTATCGCTGTTTTATCGGCAGGAAACTGCCGATAAAACGGCGATAATGGGCTTGATAATACGACCTAGTTAATTCCCATTAAAGCCCATGTTAACACAAGAACATGGGCTTCTATGGGAATTAACAAGGGCGTATTATCAAGCCCATTATCGCCGTTTTATCGGCAGTTTCCTGCCTATAAAACAGCAATAATTTTAACACCGGTCCTTGCTAATATGCCCCATTGGATCAGTTGTGAATTCCAATAGAAACCCATGTACTGGTGTGAACATGGGCTTCTATTGGAATTCTCCAGGGCATATTATCAAGCCCATTATCGCCTCTTTAGCAGCAGTTTTCTGCCGCTAAAACTGCAATAATTTTAACGCCCTGCTTGATAATATGCCCCCTTGTGTTTCCCCCTGTTATATTTTGCAGGTTGAATATCCAATAATTAACGTATGTGTTAAAGACATTCAAACTCGTAATCCTGACCCACAGGTGAACAGGAATTAATGCATTTGTCCGAATAATAAGAGGAACGCGTAAGCAAGCCCAATGTGATTTTTTGGGGTATCCTCTGGTTTCAAAGTTCAGGCTACTTGGCATGTTTAGATAAAGATTCTGTTGTGCTATTCATATGCTCTACAATGTCAGTTCTACGAAATCTACGGTTTTTGTGTCAAGGTTTTTGTATCATATCTAAAATTGCTAACTAGCAAGTAATTGAAAATTAAATGATATCTCAAGCTCCAAATATTATTTTTAAATATAAACAAAATGGCTAGATAGGCTTGTTGATGAAAAAAGTGGCATGGTATTTGAGTCTTCCATGCGATTCTATGCTTGTATAAAGTAATATAAAAGCTGGAATTAAAAACAGGGGTTTAGCTTCCATTGGTGCAGAAGGTGCTGTAGCACTGGGTCCAGAACACTGAGGGGCCCACTGAACTCAGATTATTGATGCATTTTGCAGATCAGGCAGCAACCAGGGGGCACTGTCCTTGCTACCACTAGGGTCAACAACACACTGCCTACACCACCGATTAAAAACCGAGGGGCATATTAGCAAGAACCTCGTTAAAATTATTGCCGTTTTAGCAGCAGGAAACTGTCGCTAAAACGGAGATAATGGGCTTGCTAATATGCGTTATAGAATTCCAATAGAAGCCCAGGTTAGATGTCCTCCACTTCTAACCTGGGCTTCTATTGGAATTCTATAACACATATTAGCAAGCCCATTATCGCCGTTGTAGCAGCAATTTCCTGCAACTAAAACAGCAATAATTTTAACGAGGTTCTTGCTAATATGCCCCTCAGTTTTCCCTGAATGCCCTGTTAAAATCTAATCTGCTGCCAGGCTACACCTAAGTTAACATTTTTATTTGTCACAATTCAGATTTTGGAATTTGAAATACCCCCAAATGTCTAATGAAACGTCATGCACATCACCCAGAACATCTTTTCTATCTGTTATGTAAAACAAAAAAGATTCACTTGAGCAAAACCAAATTTTGCCCCATCAGTAAACATACTGCAGAGCTTGAGACAAGGAAACATTCGTGGGCCTGGGAAAATGGAGATGCGTGCTGTGGCTGTGAAGTAAATTAACCCCAGATCAGGAGTATGTCATGGTTAAATTTTAATTCATTTATACTTAAACCTGCAGTATTTCAGGGTGCATGAAGTCTATACATACAACATCCTGGAGAGCCCTCCAGAATATGCCAAGCATTGCCATGCTGGACCTTAATTCAGGGCATTCTTACCTGTGTCAGCATCAGCAGCCACTTCAATGCTACAGTGGCCGAGACACTTGATGGAAGCATAAATGTAAGTGGTGCATGAACTAAAATCTCAATAAAAAAATACTTGTTTTTTAGGAATTGTTTAAAAACACAGGATGAGCAACACAGGATCAACCTGTAGTGACTAAGATAGTCGATGGGGCATATGTTCCCAGGGGTTAATGTTGCCTAAGTGGCACTTATCCAACAGTTTTGCAGCAATATTTTTATTGCCATATGTACAAGCTGTCGCTAATATCTGTTTACGTCCATTATAAAGATCACCAATTCTATTAGCGATAACAACATGCAAGGTAAGGGTTCCATGCAAAAACGGCAGCTAACCCCACTTTGCAATATTTACAGGGGGATTCTTTAAGTTTGGAGGACCCAAAAAACTGTCTCTAACTACAGTTAGAGGCAGTTTTTTAGGACCAGAAAATAGCTGGTCTTAAAAATGGTGATAACCCGTGGGGCCTCATTTCAGCAGGTTTTGTTGCTGGACCGCGCTTCAAGCAATGTTGCTGCACTGCCCTGCGACAAAACTACAGGGCAGGACTGCGCACCATCAATAAGATAGTACGCATTCCTGGGCCTCACTCATGAAAAGTGTTGCAGCGCTGCGACAAGACATTGCTGCGACACTTTTCACTACCCCCTTTCTTGCAACACTACGGATGCGCTGTATTCACTTGACAGTGCCCCATGACGCAAGTAATGACAGATACATCTGGAATCCTGCCGTATCTGTCTACGCTAAAGTCATGCATTGCTGTAGTCATGTCAAAACCATGATGCAACTTCAGTAATGCATGGGGACAGACTATCTTTGTGGCACTTTGTCACCCTAACGCCTGCCATCATGCAGGCATAAGGTACTGACTCAGTGCCGTTCTTGAGGGGTGCCCGGGTGTTGGAGCAGTTGAAGATGCATCGGTGGAGGTTGTGCTCTGCAGTGTCATTGTCTGTAAGCATTGGTGGAGTGATGGTGCTGAGGGAGTTGATGAGACATACTTTGGTGGCCTTGATCCAGGTGTGAGGGGGGCGATGATGATAGTTGTATACAGTGGGCATGATGAAGACGTGATGTATACAATGATGGTTGGTCCAGGAGAGTACAGTGTTGTGGTTGTAGTTGAAGGTCCTGCTGGCTGGTGGAGGAGACGTGCTCGGCCATGTGTCCTGCTATGTGGCTTGCTGTTTTGACTAGCTGCTTTAGTTTGGTGTTGGGGTGCTACTCCAGGAGGGAGTGGTGTTCTGGTCACTGGGGCTGTCCAGGTGGAACGTGAGTTCGCTGAGTAGGATGTTGTTGGTGTATGGAAGAACCTGGTGTGCAATGAGGTCTACAGTGGTATCAAAGAATGGGTGTCCATGGCCCGGGGGGCCTGCAGAGGAGGGTGCTGCAGAGTATGAGGTCGACGTTGGTTCAGATCTGGAAGTTAAGGTGTTCCATGGTCACCGTTGGGTCATTCGAGTGCGTGATCAGCTGGAGTGTGCTTCTGTAGGTGATGGCAATGCTTCCTCCTGGACGTTCGGGTTGGTCCTTGCGGGTGATTCAATAGCTGTCAGTAATGGTGATGGCAATGTCCGGTCCGGAGCAGATGTTGGTCCTGACAGGCGATGTGGCATCCAGGGTTGATGGCGAGGAGGGATCTGGCACCATAGGGGTGGAGTGTCTGAGAGGAAGGGAACTTGGGCTGAGCGCCGTGCAGAGGCAGACGGATGCAGACGGGCTTGCCATTGGCTTGCCTTAGGCACAGGAGATATCCATTACAATGCAGACATTACATTGTAAAGCCTTTTACAATGCAAATCCAACAATGCAGATGGCCTTACATCGCAATTCATTACAACGCATTGTGAGGTGAGTATTGGGGTATTTTTAATTTTTAGGGTGGGTATGGTTTTTGGGTGTCGGAGATAAAATGAAGGTGTATTATGGGGTACAATATGACATTTGGGGTGTGTTTTGGGGTCAAATATGAGAATTGTGGTGTGAATTTGAGTCCAATATGAAAATTGGAGTGTGCATTTGGGTCAAATATGATTTTTAGGGTGTGTTTTGGGGCGTAAAGATACATTTTTGGGTTCAGGGTTTGCTTTGGGGTGCAAGGGTTCATTTTAGGATTGCACTAACTGAAGTGGGAATAGTAATGGTTACATCTCCGCAATCTAACATCTTCCCTACTGTTGCAATATGCCTAGTATTAGTATGCATTGTCATGGTATGCTTCGTAACTCCCTATATACCTTTGGTACACCAGTGGTACGCCCTCTGTGCATGGCCGCACAGTGGCTGCCATTGAGAAGTGATGGACAGCTGGGAGGTGAGAAACGCCGGAAAGAACACTGGATGGGGCATGGACGCAGGGGTGTGTGTGTGTGTGAGCGAGTGTTGTAAATATTCAAATGTGAGAAATCTTACCTTGAGGCCGGCTCCTGTGTCTTCATTGCTCTTGCTCTCCTGAATCTGCTCTAGGAACAGGAAGCAGGCAGCCAGGCTCCCTCCCCTAAGCCAATCACATTGGTCATTCGCACCAGGAGAGGCGTTAAGCCAGGGGCTGGGCATGTTCTCCATGCATGCTGCAATGCAGCCTGCATTGCGAACTGGACAGTGCACATGACTGCTTTGTGCTGCCTGAGTCGGCTGACCAAACAGTCACTGCGCACTTGAGGGGACATGCCACTCCACCCCTGACCTTCTCCGTGAGTGGAGCAGTCCTACCCACCATCCCGCCCACCAAGGAAACAAGGCACAATTGCACCAGGAAGTTATCATCATGTGATGATTGTTCCTCCTCTTGCACTGCTTGAAAGCAGTGAGGCGACGCTTTTCCACCATGGCGAATGAGCTGACAGTGAGGGTGCATCATGGGGTGCGTAATGCTAGGCCTGGGAGACTCGACCCCAGGGCCTCCTCTGCTACGTGTCCCACCTTCTCCTTACCTGGACATTGACACTGTGGGGCAATCAGCTAACTCTCTCCAAATCTGGGATTCAGCCAGCAGGATCCTCAGCCAGATGGGATTGCACAAGCCTTGGTACAGCAGTTGCCGCCAAGTCTGCAGGTGAACCTCCTGATGCAGTTGATGCAGCAGGGCCCCCTTAGGCGTGAACTTGCAGTGCTCCCACAACAGAAGTTTGGCGCAGCTCAGGGACCTCACCATCCACAGCATCCGGTCAGCGCAACCTCCTCTGGTTTGTGATGCAGAGAGGTGCCGCCCACCATTGGTAATCCCCTCCATGCACCCCGGTGTAGTGGTGGATCATAGTATGCGATGCAGACATTCCTACGTTGGTGCAAAGGAGCGCATCTACCATTCAAAGCTCAAAGGGACCCAAGGCGGTCTTCTCACACAGGTCGGCAACGTGTCTCCAGGCCACCAGCCAGATTTCACCACCAGGTTCGGGCGATCGCCACCCCTCAATGTCTACTGCCACTGGTCATCGACTCCACAGCTCCTCCGCATCCCACGACAGGCTCCAGACGCAGGTCCAGCAAGGCATCCATGCTCCAGACGCAGGTCCAGCGAGGCATCCTGGCTCCAGATGCAGGTCCATTGAGGCATCCAGACTCCAGACTCAGGTCCAGCGAGGCATCCAGGCTCCAGATGCAGGTCCTGTGAGGCATCCAGGCTCTCATCCAGGTCATCCTGGATGTTGGGTGGCTTAAGGGGGTTGTTGATGTGTGCTGCACTTGGCCCTGGCTGCTCCATTCTGCATTTCTTTGGGGTTTCTTTGCCTATTTTCCTATTGGGAGTAGACTGATAGGCTATTTCTTCGGTTAGAGGCAAAAAACTCAAACTGGGCTGACTAATGTGTATTTGTTTGCCGCTTATGGGCCTTTCGTTGGCTTTCGCCCGCAATCGGCGGAATTCCTATTGCCATCATGCTAATGTTAGCAGTTTTTACCGCTGATCCCTATAGCTATCGCCATGTAGCGACGTCTTGTACATACGTCGCTAACAAGGCAATCGTTTTCAGCGGTACACATTGGTAAGAAAACTGCAGCTAACTAGCATTAGCGGTCGTTTTTGCAAGTCATATGTTGTTTTTTTTACCAACTCATTTACTTCAAATCACATTTTTATTGATATAAAGTCAAATGAAAGAGCCTTGGAGAGTCTCACGTACATCTCTTTCTGTAGTGCATTTGGTATATATTTTCTAGCTGACATATAAAATCCAGGTAACTAATTTACACCCAGATTTTAGGGTTAGCAAATTATCTAAGAAAACTCTCAGGCACATATTATCAAGAAACAGCGTTAACATTATTGCCGCTTTAGCAGCAGAAAACTGCCGCTAAAGCGGCGATAATGGGCTTGATAATACGCCCTTGTGAATTCCCTTAGAAGCCCATGTTCTGGTGTAAACATGGGCTTCTATGGGAATTCTCTACGGCATATTATCAAATCCCAATAACGCCGCTTTAGCGACAGTTTTCTGCCGCTAAAGCGGCGATAATGTTAATGCCGCGCTTGATAATATGCCCCTCAGTTCTTGACAAAATAGAACAGAAAAGTTGAAAGTCATTAGCTGATTCGAACATTGCTAAAGTGGTGGTGCTACTCATGTCAGGTTTAGGCATATGTCAGTCAGTCAAAAAGAATGTTTATTTAGACCTTAGGTCCTTAAACACATAAAAACATCTCAGCTTTTCATAAATGCAATCCCTCAAATAATCTATGTAAAAGTATAAAACATTGCATAAAATTCCATATATTACAAAACTAATTTATGTCTACGCCTTCTTTACAACAGCACTATGCAGAATAACTTTCATCATAAATTATCTAAAAGCTCAATTCCATTCACTTTTAAAAGTTTTTTTAATGGGAGAAAAAACCCTCCAATGGTTTTGGCATTGCTAATAAAATGCTGGAAGATGGGCGTACCTTTGCTTGTTAGGGCCAGAGTGAGCAAAGATACTGTGTGGCCGGACCTTTTCTTTCTATGGTATTCCAGCACCTAAATCCAGGTTTTCTGAGTTATTTAATGCAGAATATGGAATAACATATTTACTTGAACTCAATTTTATAGTGAATGAATCTCCATATCAGCAGTTGTGACAGGAATAGAATAGAATAGAATATCTTTATTCGATTGTTTACATGTAACAATCATAAAAGAGCATTTCATACAAGTTAATCCATACAGTAATAATAAAATAGGGAGAGTAGTATTACAACAAGACAATCACAAGCATATACACAATAATATGGTTAAAAAGAGTAAAATACATTAGAAGTGGGAGTACAATCAGCAGCTGAGTTAGTTACCCTTCCATGCTTTTTCTGTGTTTAACTGCGAGTTTTAAAAAACTACATACAAACATGGTACATTCGCTATTTAGCATTTGAAGGTGACACAGTGCAGGTCTGTATTGTACAAAATTCAGGTGCTTAAGTAAAGGTTTTAAAAACAGGTTACGGGGGAGTGTATAAAACTGACAGAAAAATAAAAAGTGTGCCAGATCTTGCGGAGACTTATTGTCGCAGCCGCAAGCTGGCAACACTTGTCCTCTGTGCGCTCCACTTGGTACAGCTAATAAAAAATGGAACATGTTAAATCGGAACCTTGTTAATAAAAAACGGTCATAACCGGACATGGGCCAGGACAGGTACGGTTCCATATGTAAACAGGTTTTAGTTAAGGCATACTGTCTCACACTGCTTTTCTTGTATTCATTTTCCTCCCGTGTCATGCACCTGGACAGCATAAAAGTGTTCCTAACAAAAGGTTACATCAGTTTTGGTTATTATTTCGGGGGATAAGAATAAATCTGGTCGGCCTAATTCAAAAAGCCACATTCTTACGTATTTTAACCATGGGATCTTAAGTCTACCATCCCACTGTAGTGCCTCTTGAAGAATGTTTCTGGTGAGAGGTATGGCTGTGTTTAGCCAGCTATTCAGCCAGCATAACAAGGGATTCACGGCCAGCTTCTCACTTAGATGTGGGATGCCAAGTTCCTCGTGTACAGGGAAGTTGGCCGTCCCCCTGAGTAACCTTAGGACCTGTTTTAAGAAGTTATTCTCAGTAACTTCAAGGGCACCTAGTGATTCTGATCCCCATATTTCACTTCCATAGCGTGCAATTGCGGTGCTTTTAGCTTGATATAACTTCAAGACAGCAGCCACCGGACTATTGCCCATCTTTCTAGTGAAGTCCAGTATTGCTGCGTTGGCCCGCACTACCTCGCCCTTTTTCTTTTGTATTGCTGGTGCCCAAGTTAATTTGTGATCAAAAAGAACACCAAGGTACGAGAAGGTCTTTGTAGTGGGTATTCTATCTCCATTTACAGAGTGAGGATATACTTTTTTTGGAGATACGCCTGTCGTCATTGTAAATGATTTTGAATTATTAATGCTCAGGCCACGGGATTTCATGAAGTCATTAAAAGAATCTAGCAAGATTTGGAGACCGAGCGCCGTTCTAGATATTAACACGGCGTCGTCCGCATATAATAGGACCGGTATGCCCTTCTTGCAAATGTAAGGAAAGTCTGTACCAGTTTTTAGTAGGTGCTCCTCCAGCTCATTAATATAAAGATTAAAAAGAAAAGGGGCAAGGATGCACCCTTGTCTGACACCTCGAGTTATTCTAAAATCTCTGGTTACCTTTAAGTCATGGGTGTAACGGACGTTTGCTCTTGTGTCCGAGTGGAGGTCAACAAGAAGGTTGACCAGGTTTTGTTCCACCCCCATTTTTAACAGCACCTCCCATAGCCTGCCTCTGTCTACACAGTCAAACGCGGACGATAAATCCATAAAGGCCATATGGATCGTCCCTTTTCTTGCTAGGGTGTATTTACTGTTTATTAAATATAGGTTCAGACATTGGGTTATCGTGGAGTGGCCTGGTCTGAACCCATATTGTATTGGAGACAGTATGTTATTATAATTGGCCCAGGCTGTTAATCTGTTTAGGATAATGCCCCCCACCACCTTTGTGACTGAGTTAATCAGGGATATGGGTCTGTAACATGTAACACTACCACGATCACCCTTCTTAAAAACAGGGACAATGGTGGAGGACCCCCAGGCTTTTGGGCAACCAGCCAGAATACCTGCATTTACAACTGCAGTGATGACTGGTGCCCATAAAAGAATGTTTGATTTAAATAGGTCGGGTGGTATACCATCGGGGCCAGGTGCTTTGTTACAGGTTAATCCTTGTATCCCCTTTTCTACCTCCCCCACTGTGAAACACAATACATTTTCATCAGAAGATTTAAAAACAAAGTCTGCTTGCAAATTATCACTTTTAAAAATTGTGCTGTAATGTAACATCCACTCTTCCTCAGGTATATTGGTCCCGACACTAGAATTTAAGGGGACGTCAAACAAAGGTTTGTTTACAATGCTCCAGAACTTGGAGCTATTACCCAGAATTGCAGGGTCACATAGCTTCTCCCAAACACCGGCTTTTACTTCTTTTTTCCGGGCTGCCAGGACTGTCTTGTAGTTAGATCGCAGTGACTTAATAAGAACAGGGTCTCTTGGGGTAGCCTTAAGTGCTTTTTTTAAGTCTCGTCCGGCCTTTGAGCAGGCTTGATCGAACCACCCTGGTTGGTGTTCATGATGTCCCTTTATTGGTACTGACAACATTTGGCCAATCTTCTCAACAACAGCAGCAAAGGCAGTCAGAGTCGCTTCGGGCAAAGTAGATGGAGAAACACAAAGATCTAGGTCATTACCACAGCTAGTGGTAATTGAATCATACAGGGAATCGCTGTTAACCTTTGACCACTTCAGGCGACGATTTCCGTTGATGGGTTTTAAAACACCGTGGTCAGGTCGGGGCTTCCTCTGATCAAAAAGGTCACCTCCAATCCTGATCGACAAAGGGTTATGGTCGCTGTAGATGCTCGTTAGAATTTCAAAGTCTGTGGCTAAATCAACTAGATCTCTTGAGAGGAATATGTGGTCTATGTAGGAGCCTTTACAGTGGCCTTTGTACGTGGGGACATTGAACTGGTGTGAGTCCTCCAGTGTGGCCATTGCGCCGGTTAGATTCCTTCCATCTATTAGGTTATTGATACTGGTGCCTCGGGGCGAGTGATCAAAATGAAAGCCAGACCTCCTGTTGCAGCCTAAGAGGCCAATAGGTGTCGTTTCAGGGTTGCCACAGGGGTAAGCGTTAAAGTCTCCAGCAATAATAATATTTCGAGGTAGACTATCCGCTTTTATTTCTAAAAGGTTTTGTAATTTGAGAATATTACACTCCTTGTTTGATAACACGGCGTTATAAAAATTAATAAGTGTCAGTGCCTTTTTACCATTCCTGAGCACTAAGATTTGAATATGTTTGTTGTCCGAAGCTCTGATTGTGACCTGGCAGCTGAGTGCAAGGCTTATGTAAGTTGCCAGGCCCCCTTTGGATCTTCCGCTATTTGATGGGGTTGCTGGTAAGAAGAAACTTTGAAAGCCCTCAATGTATGCATTTTCATCTGCTAGCCAAGTTTCTTGAAAACATAGAATGGTATAATTTTTTACATAGGCTAACCACACAGGATCATTAACCTTAACGGCTAAGCCGGCTGTCTTCCAAGATAAAAGATGTATGGAGCGTTGTTCGGTGAGGCCCAAGCCTGCTATCAGGGCCTGATCTGCGGGAGGAGAGATTGCTTGAACCCCATGATCCGTTATTAAGTGTTCTTGCGATACATTGCTAACGGTTAGAGGGTTTCTTACTCCCCTGTACACTATGCGTTGAGTTAAATTGGTGGAACCTGAGTGGCTGCGCCCACTCGCGTTCAATGTGTTTTCTTGAAGGTGTACTGAAGGAGCTGCCCTAGGCGCTTCACTGGCCTCCGGGGAGGAAACACTTATGCACTCTGGACAGATGCTTGATACTCTAGAAAGGGGAGCTACCTTAGTTGGGGGCTCAACTGGGATAGGGTAGGAGGATGGAGATACGATTTGTCAATCGATCTCATCTAAGTAGTCAATATTATAAAAAGCATCAAACCTGTTAGAAATAGGTACCCCATATTGTGTGTCTAAATATTGGGGATATGAAAAGAGCTGCTGCTGGGGACGAGTAAAAGGCTCGCTTCTCTCCTGATATCTACCAGGATGGTTGTTAGGTCTGCTCTGCCATGGCTGTTCATGCCTATAGTCGATGTGATTTGTTCGAATATATGGACCAATAGGCAGTGTATAGGCCCCTGATTGATTATCAACTATTGGTTCAAGCAGCCCCTCCTGTCCGTAGGTTGACTGCACTTGAGTACGACAATGACCATGGTTATTTGGATAAAAGTAACTTAAAGCCATGGTACGGATCAGGCTATTTGTCACACCGCTTTTCCAGCTACTTATAAAGCTGGCAGCACGACTATCCCTAAAGGTTACCACTATACAATCATCCTCGGTCGATTTGAATCTGTTTCCCACCCAGTCTACTCTTCTTACCTGTGCAATGTGACCATTAATATGTTTAGGGATCGGTCTATGAGTTGTGAGCCAATGGCTCACCTTATTTTTTAGGTCCCCATGTGTTTCTACCCTATCCCCCGTTAATTTAGGTACACCAATCATTACAATGGTGTACGGGCTACATTCAGGCGGGAGGTTAACATGAGGTGGACTCTTTACTACCACTGATTTTGTCGTGGTAGCGCCTAATTGTTTTGAGGATGTGCCCTGTTTGGGGTTTTTGGTTGGTCTCGTTTGTTCTACCTGGGTAGTTGCTATTTTGATTGGGGAACTTTCAGCGGCCCATTCACAATCTTCTGTCTCTGCATCATGTAAGGTTTGAGAGCTACTTGGTATGGCTGCCACTGGGTGGGATATGATGGTACCTCTATCTTGAGTTATCGCTGGGGTGGTTAGAGGAGTCTTTGGCTGATTTTGCTTACTAGCAGGGGTAGGGTTAGCTATGGCTTTTTTTACCCTGGGGTTTTTCTTGCTAATCAAAGTAAGGGAGTTACTGGCCGGTGTGAAGGTAGAAATTGGTTGTGATACCTTCAATGTTTTAAGCAAGGTGGATGTTGCGTCATTTTGGGCCCTTTCAAACTTCCCTAAGGCATTCTCAATGTTAAGGACTCTCTCACTGATAGGTAACAGAAGGGACTTAATCAAACTTTCAAGGTCACTCAGAAGTGATTTTGTATTTATCATTGTATGATCAGCCCTAGCTGTGGTGTGTATAGATGTGTTTATGGGTACTGTGGCTCTTTATTCAAAAACAGGTCTGGATTTTGACTGCTTATGAAAGGACATAAGGTCACTTTCTCTGGGGCAGGTTTAGCCAGTCTAAATGTAGACCAAATGTCTTTAGCTGCGCTGAGGTGTTTGGCCTTGGGGTGAGATTTTTGTTTTTTTGCAATAGATGACTTGGGTTTGCCTCGTATGCCACTAGTCCTAGTTTTGCTCTTTATCAAGCGACTGACTTTAGTAACCGGTTTCGTCGTTGTAGATGTAAAACCACCCGAAGAAGGGGCTACTGGGTGTAGGTGAGCTATAGGTGACATATGGGTACTACTGCTGTTTTCACCGGTAGGTGCAAGACTATTGTTCCTACTGTTGCCTGAAGGTGAAATAAGCAAGGCTGTTTGCGTGTTGTCTCTTGTTTGGGGACTAGGAAGCCCTGTAAATGACAACATTAGAATAGACTCCTCAGAGTTTATGGTGTTATCCAGAATGTTTATGTTGCCTGTGGTGTGTAAAGAGAGGTCGGGGAAACATAAATCTGGAGTAAGTGAGAGGCGTCTTTCGGAGTCCTGAATTGCATCCGCCACGACATTGATCGTTTTTTGTAGCATTAAGTCTATGGCGGTTATTGTGGGAAGAGGGCTGTTGGTGACATCTTTCAATCTGGTAGCTGATCTTGTGGTCACGGGGATATTTCGACTTTTACTCATCCTCGCGATGTTATTTTCAGTTGTATGCAATATTGCTGAATAAAGAGGTGATGGCTTGCGAGTGCAGATGATTTAAATTAGCATTGGGTGTTTACCTTAGTTGATGACAGCTGGTCGGGATCTCAGGGGGGTGGCCCCGTCCCGGACTCCTCGGTCCCCGGAGGGCCACAGAGGGCCCGCCCTTTGCCCGGGCTTAGCCCGGCGCTGCCCCGCGCGCTCCCGCGACGCGGGAGTTGAAGGCTGCTTGTAAGCGCCTCCTGGCGCGCTCCGCCTCGACGCGACTTCCGGTCGCGGAGGCTGCTGGTAAGTGTAGTCTTTCCCTCACCCCCACTCGGCGGCAGCGCAGTTGTTGTGAGGCTGCGGCGGGGGGGGAGGTACTCGACGGTGGAGCTGCAGCAAGGTCAGCGGCAATGGTGCTCCTGGGACGGCTCCGCTGGCTGGGATGGCGACTCTGCTCCTGGTGAGTTTCTGGCGTTATGGATTTTACAGGTCATTTTCCATTCCAGTTTACAACTTTCCTGAAACAGCTGGTCAATGGAAGCCATATGATTGTTATGGGTCTGTGTAGAAACTGAAAACATGTAAGTAATCTGCTATAAAAGAGGCTGGTGCCAGGTAGGAAGCAGTACTACCCATAGGAGGTAGTAAAGAGTAGGGCATGCTTCACTTGTTTCTGCAGACCCTAACCACAGTTTTACCAGCCGCCTTTTCGAGCTCAGTCAGGTGCACAAGCCAGTAGTGTAGTGTGGGCTATGCCTGGTTTGCACACATGTTATGTTAGCATGGCTTGTTAAAAGTTTAAACGCCATTTTGCCTTTTGCTGCTTTTGCACTTAACACTGCATATAGTTGTTTTTGTAAGTTAGGCTGCGCGAATGTCTTCACATGAGAAAGGCTTGTTTTCGACATCCCTAGACTTACTTCCTGACCCTAGTCTGCACAGTGAGTGCTGACGCCGTCAAGGTTATTGTTAGAACTGGGGGTCTCTAGTTGGCAGAGGTAGGGACCCTTGATTCTAGTCAAGGTAAGGAGGAAACCCTCTGAGATAACCCCTGCTCACCATCTAGGTAGCTTGGCACGAGCAGTCAAGGCTATTCAGGAGGCAATGTGTAAGTATTTGTACCAACACTCACAGTAACACAGTGAAAACACCACAAACTGACTCCACAACAGTTTAGAAAAATAAAGGTTTTGAATCTAAACTACACAAGACCAAAACGACAAAAATCCAACATACACAGTTCAAGAATATGGTTTCAAAAAGAGTTCTTACGGTTGTAATTAAAGTTCTTTAGGTTGCGATAAAATAATCCACAAATGCGTGAAAAGTTCACAGTTGCGTCACGTTTACTCACAATACCTTTTAGTTGCGACAAAGTTCCAAAAGCAGAAGCTGGTGTGGTGGAAAACTAGCGATGCGTTGCTCCTGAGACTCTGGGGAGGCGATGCAACAGCCCCGCTGCAGCAGCGGGCGTGTTGCGACGAATCCGGTCTGTATGGGGAGGAAGGCCACTTGTATAGATTCCGGTGCGTAGGTTCCGAAGGAAGTTTGTTCTCGCAAAGGCACGATGCGACCATCTTTGGAGGTGCGACGATCTCCGGGGCGCCGATGCGCGGACCAGCGGTGATCTTCTCTCTCGCAGCTCCTCGACGCGATGGTTTCTGTGACGACACTCGCAGCGACGTGATGCGGTCCGCAAGCAAGCAGTGGGGCGATCTCACCCAGCGACGACAGGCTCTGCGACGACACTCACATCGATGTTAGGCTTCCTGCAAACGAAGGATGCAACGGCTCTGACAGCGGCAACAGGCGCTGCGATGATCTCGACCTTCGTAGCAGTGGGAAACTTCTCGCACTGTCGGGGATGCGCTCCGCAGCGAGCGATGCAATAACTTTTCAATTGCAAAAAGTCTCTCAATCAATCAATCAATCATGGGCATTTGTATTGCGCGCTACTCACCCGGAAGGGTCTCAAGGCGCTGGGGGGGGGGGGAGGGGTCTGTTACTGCTCGAAAAGCCAGGTCTTAAGGAGCTTCCTGAAGGAGAGATGATCCTGGGTTAACCGGAGGTGGATCGGGAGGGAGTTCCATGTCTTGGCTGCCAGGTAGGAGAAGGATCTTCCCCCGGTAGTGGCTTTGCGGATGCGTGGTACCGCAGCAAGGGCGAGGCTGGTCGATCGTAGCTGGCGGGTGGGTGGTAGAAGGTCAGGCGGTTGTTGAGGTACTTGGGGCCCAGGTCGTGGAGGGCCTTGTGTGCGTGGGTGAGGAGCCTGAACGTGATCCTCTTGCTGACGGGGAGCCAGTGCAGGTCTCTCAGATGGCCGGATATGTGGCTGTGTCGGGGGATGTCCAGGACGAGTCGTGCGGAGGCATTCTGGATGTGCTGGAGTCTTTTCTGAAGTTTGGCTGTGGTTGCGGCGTAGAGGGTGTTTCCGTAGTCCAGTCGGCTGGTGACGAGTGCCTGGGTGACCGTCTTCCTGGTTTCGGTGGGTATCCACCGGAAGATCTTACGGATCATGCGCAGGGTGTTGAAGCATGATGACGAGACGGCGTTGACTTGTCTGGTCATCGAGAGGGAGGAGTCCAGGATGAAGCCCAGGTTGCGTGCATGGTCCGTTGGTTTGGGGGTGGTGCCCAGGGCGGGGGTCCACCAGGAGTCGTCCCAGGCGGAGGGCGATGATCCCAGGATGGGTGCTTCTCTCAAGCTTAGTTTAATGCTTCCCAGCACAGGTACAACTTCTAGAGGCCCCACAACTGGATCAATCATTCTAGGAAGGACAGAACTCTCTCAGCAGAGTTCAGGGAAGTTGGGGGTGAAATCCTTTTGTTCCTGGGACTTCAGAACAGGGAGCCAGCTCTTCTCAGGCCCTTAGAGATTCCTTCAAGACAGGGGACACAGCACAACAGCAAAGTCCTTCCCCTCTCCTTGGCAGCAAAGCAACAGGTCAGTCCAGCAGAGCAACAGCAGGACAGTCTTCCTTCTTCAGATTCAGCTTTCTCCTTGGCAGAGGTTCCTTCTTGATTCCAGTATGATCTAATTTTCTGTTGTCAGGGCTCCTGTACTTATACCCCTAAAAGTCTTTGTTCTCTTTGTGCATGTGGGCCCTGAGCCCGGTCTGAACCAGTTCTGGGTGTTTCTTGAGTACTTTGTTTTCCTGGCTTCTCCTTTCCTTTCCGAGTGAGGGGCAGGGTCGTCAGCCGCCCAGCAGGAGATGGAGCCAGCATTGTGGCAGGCAGGCACAGCCCTATTCAGCCCAGGTGCTAACTCCTCCCACCACTCAGGTTGCAAATGCAGTCATTCAGCCTAGGGCTGACTCAGCCAGCCTCCTGGGGAATCCCCAGCCCCTGTCACTCTCAAACCAGACAGTCAATACACAAACAGGCCAAGGCACACAGAAGGGTCAGACAAGAGAACAGCAACTTTCTAAAAGTGCTGTTCTCAAACATAGGATTTAAAAACAACCTTTCCTAAAAGATGTGTTATTAAATTCTGAGTTCAGGGATACTAGATACTTATGTCCTATCTTGTTCCTATGGGAAGAAATGCTGGAAGCCACTGTAGGCAGCATCCCCCATGTTAATCTATGGAGCAAGATAGCCTTACAATGGTGAAAAAACGAAAATGGGTGTAATTCACTACCAGAGCATGTCACCTGCACTAGTAAATGCTCTACCTTCTACATACACTGCACCCTGCCCAGGAGGGTACCTTGGGCCTTCCATAGGGGCGACTAATGTGCAGAAAAAGGGAAGGGTTAGGCCTGGTCAGTGGGGACACTGACCAGGAGGACACAGCAGCTCCTAGACTGCACACAGGCACTGCAGTGGCAGGCCCGAGACACCATTTTAGGGTTACTCATGTGGGTGGCACAATCAGTGCTGCAGGCCCACTGGTAGCATTTGTCATCACCAGCCCTGGTACACCCAGTGCACTTTACTAGGGACTTCGTGGTGATACAAATATGCCAATCATAAATTTTACACAAAAAAATATATGCCAATCATGTATATCCAACCATGATAACAATTTACATAGGGAGCACTTACACTCTGGCACTGATCAGCAGCGGCAAAGTGTCCAAAGCATCTAAACCAGCAAAAACGAAATCCAGCACAGCATCAAAAATACAGGAGGCAGAGGCAAAAATATAGGGGAAAACCACACCAAAGATGCCAGATCTAACAGTTATCATAACATGATAGCTGTTGTTTGAACTGATCGGCTACCACCTTTTAGACACAACAAAGGACAGCTGCGAGCCAACTGAGATTCTGGCGCCTTTATTAATGCACAGTTGCCATGATTTCACACACTTGGAATATTTTCCATTGCCAGGGATGCAGAGAGCTTTTGCTGATGTTATTCACTCTTGTTGAAAGGTAATGGGGTACCCAGTACAAGCCTAAGAGACCTCCTTTAGCTTATAAAACATAGTTCCTAGATAGGGAGGGTGTTATAACTATCCGCTATAAGACCTGTTTTCACCTTTATTGTAAGACGCTTTCACCCTTTGTATTTTATGGAATTATGACAATGCTGATCACATTATTTCTAATCATATGTCTGCTTATGTTGGCAAAGATACTGCACCTGAGAGCACGTTGTTTAAATAAATATTTTAACCTTACCCGTGTCTCTTATTTACTTCTGCTGTGGACTGGTATGAGAGTATAATGAAAGAGTGTTCTCCCTTCCCACCATTCCTGAATTTGTCCTAAGTCGCATGTTCTAGGTTGTCTAATTATTGGTTACTTTGCTATAGGACGAAGAGCTAATGTGTCACTGATGCTAGCTGGTTGGGGTTTTCTTGGTACTGAGGTGAGTTTCTTTTACACCACAATTCTCCTCGCTCTTTGCAGGAAACATCGGTCTCACCCACCGGTGGAGGAGGCAGTGGCATAGGACAAGGAGCCCAACAGAGCTGTGAGCAGCTTTGCAAGGCTGACGGAAAGGGCAAGCAAGACGAGTCATTGCGTCAAAGGCCCCTGTTTCAAAAGGAGAAAGTTGCTGCTGTAACAGCGAGATATGCCACAGATAGTGAGAACGCAGCTTCGGAATCTGACATGGGTGCTGATGCTGTTGGACAGCGCGGCAGAGATTACCATAGTACGAGAGGCCCTGCGTACTCTGCTGAAGGTGACAGCGACTGATACATTTGTCGTAGGTGAGACAGCTGACGCCAGAGTGGCTCCACCTTAAAGACTTTTTGAAATTGTCCTTTTAATTGAAGGTGACATACAGCGTACCTTAAAAGGGGTATTGGCCCCCACCGTTTATTTTAGCATCTCCGCAAGGGGAGGAGGTAATCTTCCCTAGTTTTGCACACACAGTGCCAAAGGAGCAGGCCATGCATTTTGCAGAATATTGGGCTAAGGCGTTTGTGCCAGCTTTGTACCGTACTGGTTGGGACAAATTTTCCCCCAGGCATGAGATTCCCTTACGGTCTATGCCACAGCCTCAACCCCAGTACCCCAGAGGCAAAAGCTCCCGCTGCAGGAATCCTTGAACAATTGGAATACCGAGGTGTAATTGAAACGTGTGTGTCTCCGATGAATAACTCTCTTTTTACTGTGACCAAGCCGGACGGATCGTACCATTTGGTGTTGGATTACCACCAACTGAACTCCCATTATCGTGTGCGGTACAGAATACTCACAGTTCTGCTCTTGGGGATAGTCTCATGTGCAAACGGTTTAAAACCACACTTGACATATCCAATGGGTTTTTGCCCACAATCTGTCCCCTATTAGTAGTCAATGGACAGCTTTACCAGTGGTGGCAAACATCGCCAATTTGTCGTTTGGCTATGGGCTACAAGAACAGTCCAGGCGCCTTTGCCGCCTGCATAGTCTCTCTTTTAGAGGGACTCCACCCAGATGCATGTTGGTATGTGGATGACATTTATATCACAGACGACTAATTATGGCCGCATCTGTGTCGTGTAGACCGCATTATTTGCTGTTTTGTCGATTTTGGCTGTAAATCCAACTTTGTGAAATCTCACATTGCAGAGTATACAGTGTTGTTCCTGGGCTACAAGCACAACAATGAAGGTCGAGGTTTAGCACCTCACTTCTTGGACAAATGCGCACAGCTGTGTGCTCCTACAACCCTGAAAAAGCTACAATCTTTACTGGGCTTTTTAAATTTCGGGCGTACTTACATTCCCAATTATGCCCAGCGTATCAAGCCTCTTTACGCTTTGATACAACCAACTTTCTCCAAATGGTGCTGGCTGCTTGAACATTCAGCCATCTTTCAATCTTTGCAGGCTGATCTTCTAGAATCTAAATTCTTGTTGACTCGTGATAACCACACCAACCTGGTAATAAGAAGCGTTCCAGGGGCGGTGGGTTTCATGTACCACACTTTTAATGAGGGTGACACAGTCCCTATCGCTTACAAGTCACACTTCTACACTTCGGCTGAGTTGCGGTTTTCCACTGTGGAAAAAGTTTTGACAGCAGTGCAAATGGCGATTCTTAACCCCTTCGAAGCTAATGACGAGCTGGCCTCATCATGTCGCTTACCTGCCGTGCGCGGATGACAAGGCCAGCTCGTCATGAATAATGGTAATTTTGGTTCTTCAGCGCAGGACGGGAAAACGCCTAGCAGCCATGTGGTTAAGGAATGTGCACTGTGACAGGGAAAACGCATTTTGGTTGTTACTCTGTATCCTGCCTTAGAGGCAGCGATGAAAGCCAGTGTACCAAATTCAAAGGCTTTGCACCCATGGTGGATACAATGGGCCACGTCCTTGACATCTCCGGATGTCATGTTCATATTTCATTCCTCTCTGCAGACTCAGGAGTTTTTGCAGTATGAATTTGTTCATCCTGCTACTCTGACCATGCGGCCATTAGAGGATTTTCATTGTATCATTTACACTGACGGTAGTGCGCAAGGGGCTAAAAGTTAAAAGCACGCATATTCTTCGGCCTGCTCAATAGTGGTTGGTACTATGGTGGATGGTGAATTCAAGTCTGATGTCATGCATACACAGACATTAGGGGACTGTACCCCCAATTTGCAGAGCTTCGTGCTCTGATGCTTGCATTGGAGTACGCTGATCCTAGTCTGACTACTCCTGTCGTAAGTGACTCTTACTACTGTGTTCAATCATACAATGACAATCTGTATTTTTGGGCTCAAAATGACAACTGTGATTTCAAAGGTCGCACAATAAAACATAAAATGTTCTGTGTTCGACTGGCTGAGCTTAAAGAACGGCTCCCACTCGTGTTTGTGATTCTTACTCTTGGTCACTAGTGTTTCGGAGCTCACGCTGTTGGCAACAGTCTCGCTGATGAAGCCGCCAAGACAGCAGTTGCAACATATGCAGTAGCATCAGTTACACGTTCCAAAAGTAAGATTGATGATGACATCTTGGCAGCTATTGCCGCAACAGAGAAGGGAAGTAATTACCCGAAAGGTTTCCCTTCTAAATACTCTTATAATTTAAGTCCTGATAAAGTTCCTTATGTGGGAATTAACGACGTTGGTGACAGGTTATTTCCCAACGCGGACTGCAGGCAGAATTTGATTACAGCAGCTCACAAAGGGATGGCCTCATCGCATGCCGGCATGTCAGCTACTGTATCTCTCCTACAACAGCGTTACTGGTGGCGGGGATTGTTCAAACAGACGCGTGATTATGTCCTTTATTGTGACATTTGCCAGCAGATTAAACCTTCTACTGCTGCACGCCTGCCCCAGACACAGTTGTACATATCTAATAAACCGCTTGCATGTGTTTATTTAGATCACTGCCGTCCTTTCTCCTCTGATACTGCATATAATTACATCTTAGTTGCAGTTGATTTGTGCCAAGCTTTGTGTGGTTGTGGCTACAACGCAGTGCTGATTCTCAAACTGTTGTAAGGGATTTGCGTGTCTTTCTCGGAATTTTTGCATGTGGTACCTTCCATTCGGACCAGGGTCCAGCTTTTTCCTCTAAGGCATACAAGGATGCCATGCGTTCATTGAGGGTCCAAGTCAAATTTTCATCTCCATATTGTTCTGAGGGCACTAGTGTTGTGGAGCGGATCAACCGTGACTTAAAGCAATCCTTGACAGCCAGGGTATTAGATACAGGCCAGAACTGGCTAGCCCACCTCAATAGCGTTCAGCGTGCACTTAATAATCTCCCTAGAAGGTCTCTGGATGGGCGGATCCAATACGAAATGCTCTTTGACATCCATAGGTTTTTTCCACTCATTGAGGGTCTAGACACGGCGGCGGCGCCGTATCCTTTGATGTACAGTAACATTCTAATGTTTTTACAGAAACCTCAAAAGACCAGAGACAGTATTGCAAAGGAACATTTGCCCTCTACATCAGATGCTGCATTGCAGATTTCGATAGTCGGCTGGCTACCCCGAGTTGGAGAACTGGTCCCAGAGAAGGTCGAGAACAAGAAGGAATTCAGCCCCTCCTATGGAGCTCCAGTTCCTGTGCTTGGCGTGCAGGGTACAAGAACAGTCATTTTACCTCCTCTTCCTGGATGAAAGGGGAACAGGTACATCTCTATTGACAATGTCAAATTACACAGAGTGGCTGATTTTTCTTAGTATGAAACCTGCAGTCTCATGTCCAGCAATGCTGCGAAACTCTGTTTTGGCCCCAGATCCTACTATTAGGCCTGATGTTGCTATTGAGATGAATACAATTACAAATTCTTTATTGAATCCACCTGCTGGTGATCCTCTTAATGATACTGAATATACTTACCCCACTAACCTGTCTATGCCTGATTTGGAGACCTGTGTGGCTAATCAATCACGTTTTTCATTTGACCCTGGCTCTAACACATCAAAGTCCCCTTCAAAAGTTTCGATTTTTACTGCCTGGTTTAAAAAAAAAGTGTGATTCCCTCTTGGACTTACATTTGGCTGGTGCTTTTTCCATTTTTTTTGTTCATGTCCTTTTGTGGTGTATTTTTTCCGTCTTGTCAACGGACACTATGTAAAGGAAAGATCTACGATTAGACTAATTGATGGAACTTTGGCACCCCACTCCTCATCACACAGAATGAAGAGGGACCAGACATTTCTAAACATAATTGCTTGGCCTGTCTTAGATGGGATTTTATGGGATGCTGTAAAGTTCCATATCCATGGTCCCACAGAGTTTATTTATGTCCCTAATGTACTTTGTGTTTCAATGGGGGATGTGGTTAAACAAAATATTCGCTCTGATGATTGGGACGTCCAGGCCGTAGAGGCTCTATTTTCTTATTTGAAATATTATGCTGCCTTTGATGCTGAAGATTTGTATCTAGATTCTGCTAACTATGCCGATTTATTCTGTTATCAGCACTATGGAAATCACTTTCTGCACAATGCAAACATGTTTAAAAATGTGGTTAATTACACTCAATGGGAACATTGTTTCACACCTGTTGAAGGCAGCTCTAAAACTCTTCTAAAGAAGTTTTCTTACTTTAATGATTTTAGTCAACCTAACCCTGATGCATTTTATTTTAGGATGACTGAGAAGTCCTCTTACAAGGGGATACTTACCCACACAAAATTACTGTATTCAAAGTCCTTTATTGACCAGTTGGCTGTAGGGGGCTATGAGCTGTGGAAAGATACCAATGATCTTAAATCTGTTTGGGGTTCTAAAAGTTGGCAAGTGCAAGGCACCGAAGCTTTGCATCATGCATGTCTCATCCCGAACCATCTGTTGTTACTGAACGCTACTATTTCACAAACCACCTGCTTTGGATTGGCTATGTCTAAAAAATTAAATGCTCCTTCATTTCCTGATTTGGGTGAATACCCCCAATGGAATAATCACACCAGTACTTCCCTTAGTGATTTACAGACCCTGGGCCCAATTCACAGAACTAACTTAAGACAAAATCCTAAACTTACTACTTTTGGTATTCACAGAAGTTAGGATTTTGTCTTAAGTTTGTCTTAAGACAGACTTAAGACAGACTTAAGACAAAATCCAAACTTAAGTCTGTCTTAAGACAAACTTAAGACAAAATCCTATCTTCTGTGAATACCAAAAGTAGTAAGTTTAGGATTTTGTCTTAAGTTAGTTCTGTGAATCAGGCCCCCTGTTGCAAAACTCCTCTTTTAATGTTTCCAGTGTGAATCCTGAGAGTTGGCTGCTGTGGCAAAAAAGTGTAGATTCCTGCCAGCACCGTTTTCTGGGTCTGACCCCTGACTAGACAGAGGTTAGGATAGATCCCCGATTTGAGAGTCAACATTCGGTCACCACCTATTCTGTAGGCAAATTGTGTCAGAGTTGGCTCAAACACTCTACCTTAGCATCAGTGAAATTACATTTATCTAAACTAACTGACACGGTCGATTTGAATGATTTTGTGAAAGGTCCTGCATCTGGCAGATCAAAAAGATGGATATATGCTATTTACAACAAGGTGTAGAAACTCTCCCAAATTGAAGCTGCTTCTAGGTTCTGGGCTATTGATCAGGCCAATTTAGAAAAAGTGCTTACAGTTGTAGATAATAGAATTAACACCCTTTCTTCCCGTATTTACACGTTAGATAATATTGTTTCATCTGTTGTTGATATTGTACAGGAAGACGTTGCAGTTCTGTACCATTTCCAAAATCAATTACGTACTATTATGCAGTTTGCATGGACTCTTCAAACGTTAAAGGCTGGGAAGGTGCCTTGGGATTACATGAACACGACTTTACTATTTTTGCCTTTTAATTTAACTGTTAAACAACAATTTATGTCAATGAAAGATGCCTTGTTTTCTCCGTTACATATTGAGAAATTAGAGCCATTACTGTTTTCTGTGGCCGAGTCGAATTCGCCAGTTTGGGTTATCCATGGGTTAATAACTCTCCCTTCCCCTCTGCTTAAATTTGAAGCACGCATGAAACACTATGCCATCGGCAGATTTGAGCCTTCAGGTAGCGCTTTTCTCCATGAAATGTGGAATCACCCTGTTACATATAGGTGCTTGAGGGAAGGAAATGAAGTTTATTTAAAGGGTGAAGACTACACTTCCACCGCCGATCACTCATTAGTCTGTCCAAATTTGCAATTGCACGGTTTGTGTAATATGACAGCACCTACTCTTGCGTGTGTTTTAAAAGGCACTCCCACCCTAGGTATTACATCACCTTTCACCTTGTTAGCAAACGGTAGTTATTTGTTATTAAATAATGAAGATTGCTGTGGTATGCTTGCTGGAATTCCGTACATCGTTACTGTTTCCCAATGTGTTGATTGCTGTAAAAATATTCTATTTCCTCCTCCACATGGCAGGCTCGATGTATCCATCTGGCCTTCTATTCCTACCTTGAAAGCAGAGTTCAACAAGATGAGTCGAATAAGGGCTCTTTTGTCCCAGAAAGAAGTCGCCCTTACATCTGCACGTGAAACATTTGTCCTTTATTTATTTGCGGGTTTATATCACGCTTGAATCGACTCCCGGAGGAGTATCTCTGCGCCCTAAGAACACCACAAGCACAGTCAGAGGGAAAACTTAAAAGAAAAGTTTTAAGCCACTTCCTAAACAACAGATGTTCTGGACATTGTCTGAGAGCTAATGGCAGCTTGTTCCATAATGAGGGCCCAACCACAGATAGAGCGTTGCCTCCATGTCTGGCCTTCTTTGCACGAGGCACACACAGTAGAAGCTGGTTGCTGGACCTAAGGGAGTGAGCAGGAGAGTAAGGTGTAAATTTATTTTTTAAATATGCTGGACCTAATCCATTTAAGCTCTTGTGAATTAGGCAGCATGTCTTAAACTTAGTCCTTTTCCGGACCGACAGCCAATGTAGTTTGTCCAAAAGAGGTTTGGACACGGATCTGGGAGGGGCGTTCAAGACCAGTCAACCGGGCTGTATTCTGTACAACTTCGAGTTTGGCTAATACTCCCTCATTTGCAGATAACAGCAGACCATTACAGTAATCGATGCGGCTAAGGACAAGAGCCTGTAGCAATGTTTTCCTGATGTAGTCAGGAAGTAAGGGAAACACTTTGCGTAGAAGGCCTATCATGTGGAAACATGAGCCCAAAATGTAGTTACTATGCTGCTTCAGCGAGAGCTCCTGGTCTAGTCGAACTCCTAAGTTCTTCATGACATGTTTGGGGTCGGGGACTGGTCCGAGATCCTGTGGCCACCAGTCCGGAGTCCATAGGATCTTAGTCTCCCCGAACAGCATGAGTTCGGTCTTCTCTACATTACAGTGTAAGCAGTTTGATGACATCCACTGAGCCACAGCCTTCATGCCCTGGGAGAAGGAGGTTTTAACCTCAGTGGTGAGTGATTTGAAGGGAATGAGGAGCTGTGTGTCATCCGCATAAGACACTGGGATGAAACCAAAAGCTCACATAATTCTGGCCAGGGGTGCCACATAGATGTTAAAAAGAGTTGGGCTCAAACAGGAGCCCTGTGGCACCCCCTTAGAAATCTCTACCTCCACCGAGCGATATGCACCCATGGTGACACATTGGGTGCGGTTGGATAAAAAGCTCCTTAGCCAGGCCAGTGCCTTATCCTCCAGACCGATGTTTGCCAGCCGACCTATCAAGATGTTATGTGACACAGTATCGAACGCTGTCGACAGGTCTAGCAATATCAGGACAACGGAGTAACCCCTGTCCTGATACATATGCAGATCGTCCGTGACTGACAGTAGGGTTAACTCTGTACTGTGCTTCGGCCTAAAGCCGGATTGAGAGTAATCCAGGCCTCCTGTTTGTTCGATGTAATTAGATAGATGTCGATTCACATGCTTTTCTGTGAGTTTACCCAGGAACGGTAGGAGCGAAATTGGTCTGAGATTGGAAAAGTTTGTCCACAGAATTGTTGAATATTTCCTAATTGGTCTTACCAGAGCCTTTTTCCACCCCCTGGAGACCTCACCTTCAGTCAAGGAGAGATTTACAAGTCTCTGGATCCCAGTACCTAGTTCTTTGCCATGCATAGGCATTATTCTCGCTGGGATGGTGTCAGCTGGACACCCACTCTTGATCTGAATAGTTAAAGATGCTACCTCTTCTAAAGAAATATGGGGCAATATGCCGAGAGTATGGGTGGTAGGGTAAGGTTCTTCCTCGACTTGTGGTCGTGATTTTTCTCCACTGAAGGACAGGTTGGAGCCAATGATTTTTTCATAAATCCCATCTGTATTCTTGGTGAGGAACTGTGAGATTTCATCACACAATTGCTGTGATGCTAACTCAGAGCTCTCGCAAGCCACAGGTTTAAAAAAAGGACTGCAGGATTTGGTATAAGACCCTCAGAGCATTTCCAGCAGCTGTGAGTTGGGACACAATATGATTCTTACGCGCCATGCAAATGGCTTTATGGTATATAGTGAGGGCTTCCCAGTAATGGTTTGTGTCATCAGCCAAATGGGAGGATCCCCATTTCTTTTCAAGTTTTCTAGCGACTTGTTTTAAGGACCTTAAATGTTCTGAGAACCAGACTTCCTGCTTATGTGCTGGGCGAGGTTTGAACAATTTCAAGGGGGGCAATAGCATCCACTGCTGTTATAACTGACCCTTCAAATTTGGTCAAAGCCGCCTCAATACCCTCTGTGGGAGTGAAGGTGGGTTCCACAAACCTCTCACAGAAAGCTTCTTGTGTCATTTTATGCCATTATCTCCGTTTACTAGGCAGGGCTGTTGGGCATGAGGGAGGTGTGCTGATGTTAGGAGTATAGAATTCCACAATGAAATGATCGGTCCACTTTACTTGTATTGGAGGTAGGCAGTTAATCAAGTGGGAATTAGACAAGATTAAGTCCAATGTATGTCCTGCCTGATGTGTCGGACCTCTATTCGCTTGTATTAGGCCCAATAAGGACAGATCCGTCAGTAAGGACTGTGCCTCTTTGCACTCTTTTAGTTCACTATGAACATTCAAATCCCCCCAAAGTAGGAAATCGCTGTCTTTATTCACATAGGGGGCCAATGCTTCCATTAGTGAGATAGAGAAGTTGGCACAAGGCCCAGGAGGGCGATATACCAATGCCCCTTTCCGGCTGCTTTTGGGTGCGATGTTAATTTTAATTCAAGTTCTGGGGTACAGAATTAGTTTAAGATAGAGATATCTGTTTCCTGTTTGTAAACAATTGCTATCCCTCCCCCTGTCTTGGTGGGGCGATCTAGTTGAACTATTTTGTACCAAATCGGAATTCCTAAAGTTATAGCAGGGACCGAATGGGGTTTCAGCCATGTTTCTGTTAGGAAACATAGATCAGGTTCTGCAGATGAAATGAGTTCCCATACCTCAGTAGAGTGCTTTGATAGCGATCTAATGTTACAAAGCAGGTTCTTGCTCCCCAGTAATACATTAGCGCCCTCCCCTATTGTTGGTGTTTGATGACAACCAGCAAGATCAATGTCATCAAATTGAGTCCGAAACTGAGTCTGGCAATGGTGGCAGGAAAAAGGGCCCTCCAGACTAGTATCCACCACTCTTATGAATCCCAACTGAGGGGTAGTTCATAATCCTAAAAGTACCTGTGAGGTGTAAATCACCCGGGTGATGGGACGATATCCTAGGTCAACAGATGTAAGTGCCATGGCCCCAGGTCCCGTCTGGTCGCGGACGGGCGCAGACCGGCTTCTCTTTGGCTTGTCTTAGGCGCGTCCTTAGGCGCTCCCCTGCGCGCGACCGCTGCGGGCTCAGAACTACGAGGGGGCTAAATAGCCCTTTGAGCTGGAGAGCTAGAGCGCTAACCGCTCGAGTTGTTGGAAGTGTCTGGCTCTTCCTGTCCCGCCCTCCGCTCAACGGTATTGGCTATCGAGTCGGACCGGGGCGGGCAGGCTGGAAGATCGAGCACAGACTTACCGGAGTTCGAGTAAGCCCCAAATGCCCCTAGTAGCACCGGGAATGAGCGTGAATAAACAATAAAGTGAGTGACTTTAAAATTAGTGATCAATTTTTAATTTCAGCAGTTTTAAAATTTCAGGTTGCAAACAATTAAAACAGTTCAATGCAGAGTCTTGCGCTCTGAAAGTGCTTACTGGCGCCAAGCGGGGTTAAGGAGACTGCCACCGTCGTCCCTTACCGCAATCAGCCGGTAGCTCCTCGCTGCCTAAATAGCCCTTTGCGCTGGAGAGCTAGAGCGCTAACCGCTCGAGTTGTTGGAAGTGTCTGGCTCTTCCAGTCCCGCCCTCCGCTCAACGGTATTGGCTACAGAGTAAGCATGAGCGGATTTTGCGGATTGGCAATCCGCGAATTTGCGGATTTGCAAACTCGCAATCCGCAAATTCCGCGAATTCCCGCAAATTTGCGGATTTTTTTTTTTTTTTGTGTTCGCCCGTGTTTCTGCCAGTTCGCGAGGGTTTTTACAATTTCGCAATTTGCGAACTTACCTGTCGGGTCGCAAGTTTTGCGAACTTGTTGTTTCTACGTGTCCAACCTGTTTGGGACACTCTTCTTCATCACTGCCACTCTCTGTCACCACTGCCACTCTCTGACTACTCATGCCACCCTCTGGCCCACCCATGCCACCCTCTGTTTCATCACCACACCCTCTGGTTGTCCAGTGTACATTATTTTTGGCAAAGCAAAGCACACCTTCCCTGCCTCAAGTGACCTGAATTAATTTGGGGCTGATTAATGTGTCACAGAATATTTTTTTAGCTGGCACCTGCTTCCTTAGTGCGCCCTGATTAGTGATCTTTTGCACTTGCTAAGTGCTTTCATTGTTGCAAAATTAGTTACAACACCTGCCCTGCCCCAACTGACAATAATGAATTAGGGGCTGATTAATGGATTTTAACTTCCAGCCTGGCTCCTGCTTGTCTCCCTTAGCTGTAATTCAGGACCTTTGTGGCATATGTGTAACTATTCTGAGGTTCAGAGCAGGGTCACATAATAGTTTCAACTGGCAACTGAACTCTGGAGGGGCCCCTCAGGAAGCACTACAGGAAATGGCTACTAATGATGAGCCTGAACTTTTGAACCTGGTAAGTAGTTACTTTCAGTTTTGCTAAAATCGTATTTCTGCAATTTCGCACTTATTCGCGGGGCGCGAACTCACGCGAACAGTGCGAGCAGTGCGAGCAAAATCCGCTGCTCGCGGATTTGCGGATTTTTCAGGAAATTCGCAAATCTCGCGGATTGCGGATTTCCCGAAAATCCGCAAAATCCGCGAGCGGAACGGATTTTCCGCCCATGCCTACTACAGAGTCGGACCGGGGTGGGCAGGCTGGAAGATCGAGCACAGACTTATCGGAGTTCGAGTAAGCCCCAAATGCCCCAAGTAGCACCGGGAATGAGCATGGATAAACAATAAAGTGAGTGACTTTAAAATTAGTAATCAATTTTAAATTTCAGCAGTTTTAAAATTTCAGGTTGCAAACAATTAAAACAGTTCAATGCAGAGTCTTGCGCTCTGAAAATGCTTACTGGCGCCAAGCGGGGTCGGGGAGACTCTGCCACCGTCGTCCCTTACCATGTTGCTAACACTCGTACTGAGGTACATACCTTATTAAATGCAGATCTGACCCTGCAGTTCGGTGCTTTGATTCACACAATATTCAATGCAACGGGACTGGCACACTTTTTTAAAAGTAGTAAGTTCTGGCCTTGTGACCTCTTTCCAAGCTATATTTGGTGTTATACCGGCATTTTTTCATTCCATTATTTTTAGCGTCTTTGTAGGTTTCCCGCTAATTGTCGCTTTGGGTGCCGGCGTACTGCTTTTAATTTGCTTACTCCAGAATGGTAGCACATTCTGTGCCCCACACTGGTCTGCCCGGCTGCTCCAGCTTTGTGACGGGATGCTTAAATACTATGGATCGCTACCTCTGGCAACTCTAAGTATGGCTTATGGTTTAAATTTCCGCTTCTCTTACTTTACATGCGTGTAGCCTGTTTTCCACTGTCTGGATTGCAGATTTGAATGGGCCCTGGATTTGTGTCTCTGCAATACGGTGTCTCCTAATCCGTATTATGATCTACTAATGAGTCCCTTAGTTGCTCATGAACTAGACTGTTCTGGAATCTGGAATATGGCATGCGAAGCGGCTCATGGGGTCCTGGGCAATTGGAACATATAGACTGCAGCCCATGACTTTCTGGCACGCAGTTATCTCGAAGAAAGCCCGAGTTGTCCTCTGATGGTGCTAGAGGCTCCCGCTGTTGAGGAACATGTATGTTCTTTTCCATTACTGAATTGGATGGCTGACAAGTTTGCTGATGATAACAACGACTTCCTATTGGAGGCGGTTGCAACATACTGTGCCTATACGCTGGGGGATTGAAGTGACATTTTTTCTGCTTCATAGACACGTACTGGACTCGTGATTATTTCAGTGATACATTATTTTGTCTACATTTTTGTTCTGATGTATTCTCCACACCATGGCCACCCATGAATTTTTTCATACATTTGATAATTATTAATTCAGATTTTTACTCCCAATTATCATGTTTGGCAACATTTCTGAACTTGGTTCTGTCTCATTCAAACTTGCCCCTTTTGTTGTGCGTTCTCTGGTCAAGGGAGGGTGTCGTGTGGGTTATGCCTGGTTTGCACACATGTTATGTTAGCATGGCTTATTAGAAGTTTAAACGCCATTTTGCCTTTCGCAGCTTTTGCAAACACTGCATATAGCTGTTTTTGTATGTTAGGCTGCGCAAATATCTACACATGAGAAAGGATTCTTTTTTACATCCCTAGACTTACTTTGTGACCCTAGTCTGCACAGTGAGTGCTGAAGCTATCAAGTTATCATAACATGATAGCTGTTGTTTGAACTGATCGGTTACAGCTTTTTAGACACAACAAATGACAGCTGCGAGCCAACTGAGATTCTGGCGCCTTTATTATTGCACAGTTGCCATAATTTCACACACTTGGAATATATTCCGTTTCCAGGGATGCAGAGAGCTTTTGCTGATTCTGATGTGATTCACTCTTGCTGAGCTGAGAGGTAATGGGGTACCCCGTACAAGCCTAAGAGACATTCTTTAGTTTATAAAATATAGTTACTAGATAGGGAGGGTGTTATAACTAGGCGCTATAAAACCTGTTTTCACCATCATTGGAAGATGCTTTCTCCCTTTGTATTTTATGGAATTGTAACAATACTGATCATATTATTTCTAATCATATGTCTGCTTATGTTGGCAAAGATACTGCACCTGAGAGCACACCGTAAAAATAATATTTTAACCTTACCCGTGTCTCTTATTTACTCCTGTTGTAGAGTGATATGAGAGTATAACGAAAGAATGTTCTCCCTTCCCACCATTCCTGAGTTTGTCCTAAGTCGCATGTTCTAGGTTGTCTAATCATTGGTTACTTTGCTATAGGACGAAGAGCTAATGTGACACTTATGCTAGCTGGTTGGGGTTTTTAGGTACTGAGGTGAGTTTCTGGTACACCACAAGTCACTGATGTCCTGGGTCTCTGTGCACAATTCTGTGTAGGAGCAGGATCTTTGCAACAGTAGGCAATGTTTCTGTTGGGTAAGCAGAAAAGGGTGCAACCCTTCAGGCTGGTACTAGACATCTCTGTTGAGTCAGCAACGCAAGGGAACAACAGCACAAGCCATCACTAGATGTCATTGCTAAGTCATCAGTGCAAGAGCGCAATACTAGTGGCTCCTACTACATCTGTCTGAACTATTTTGCTTGAACACCAAAAAAAGGGAAAATATATGTTTTTTTGGAGTTTGTGAAAAGCTTAATAAACACAGTAAACTTATCTCTATACAACAAAGCTTAGATAATATTCTTCTACAAGGGAGACAGTTTAAGTAAGGCCTTGAAAGAATGTCTGCAGATCAGCCGTCATCCACACCATATCTGTACATCCTTAATCCTTTGAACAAACCTAAACATTTATTTTTTTTCTCACAGGAAAAATAGCTTTTCCAATTCTTTGAAAGATTTTCAGTGGTGGCTGGTCGGGGGTTGAGGGTGAGGGGGGTGTAAAAAAAAATAGAAAAAAAGTACCTGCTTGCCCTTCTTTTCTCTGAGGCCCTCATCGTCTCTCCCGGCCAGAACAGGAAGGAGGAAGCACCAGGCTCCCCACAACCAATCACACCGCTGCAATGCAGTTTTGTTATTGGCTCCCCTAAGCCAATCACAATGCTGCAAAGCATCATTGTATTTGGTCTGAGCATTGTGGTTTAGCGCTCAGAGAGGCAGTGGGAGGCTAGGCATTTTCTCCACCCAGGCTGTAAATGCAGCTTGGGTGGAGGACATGCAAAGTGGGCATGAATGTTTGGCTGGCTCAAGACTGCCTAGCAAACATTCATGCGCACTTGTGGCTCCATTAGGATGTCGGGCGGATCGCCACCGCCATGGTGGCGGTGGCGAATCGCCCGACAGAAATGACCGCCTGCCACCCTTTCCCCCCGCCACATTACAATGGCGGGGGGGAACGCAACAGTGTGAAACACCGCCCGCCACTTTTCAGCCCCGGTCGCATTGCGGCCGGGGCGGAAAATGATTAATATGGTGGCGGTGTCTATGAGACACCGCCAGCCATATTACAATGGCACGTGTGCAATGCCTTTCCGCCACGGAAAGGCAGGCAGTGTGGCACTGTGGGGCCCCGGAGTGAAGGCCAAAGGGGGGTGGCACACGGGGGGGTACCTGTGGTACCCCCCTGCATTTGCATAATCAAAGCGGCAGGCACCACGCAGTGCCTGCCGCTTTGATTACGTAAATGGTGCTACGCATTTTTAGTATTGTGGCGGGCGGAGCTAAGAGCTCCGCCCGCCACAATACTATAAATACAGGATGTGCCAGCCACTGTGGCGGGCACGTCCTAATGGTGCGTGCGGGACCCGCAAAGCCCGCCCGCCGTCCTAATGGGGTCCTTGGTGTGGACAAACCCCTCCTCCCTTTGCTCCTGTGGGAGCAGCCCGCCCCCACCCACCCGCAAAGCTGCCGCTGCAACTTTTTCTGCCTTATTGTTTTATGGAAGAATGTGATGCATGAATGGTACATAAAGACTAATACTAAAGGAGTCTCAAATTCTCTTGCAAATATCCATTGAGTATAATTTTTAATAGGGATGAACTGTCATATTTTGTAAAAATCAGCAAGCGAAGCTAAGGGGCACATACATTAAAGGTGGTTTTAATAGAACCACTTTTATTCGCATTCAATCAATTAATCAGTATTTGTATAGCGCTGCTAATCACCCACAAGGTAACCAGGCAATAGTTTCTTGCTGGGGTCAGTCAAAAAGTCAGGTCTTGAGTCCCTTTCTGAATTTCAGGAGAGGGAACGATGTTCAGAGCTGGAGTGGAATGCTGTTCCAGTACTCAGCGGTGAGGTAGGAGAAGGAGCGTCCTCCACTATGGCTTCAGTGGATGCAGGGACTGTGTGCAAGGAAGGGGCAGTGAAGGTGTCTCGAAGGTTGGTGGAGGTTCAGGCAGTGATTGATGTACGCTGGTCCTTGGTCCTTGATTTTATTGGGACATGGAGGTTCAGCATGAAATTTCTGCTGAGTGGTTTTTAGTCAAGATAATGGCCAAAAGAGGGAGAGTCCAGTCCTTCTACAAAGGAAACAGTAAAGGCAAGGCTTTCACAGAACACATGTAGGCTTAGAGCCTTGTCTACAATACCGGCATACCGAGAATTCTTACCACAGTATTAAAGTTATATTTTTTATGCTAATGAGAAAAAATATTTCTTAACCAGACAGGGTTTTTAGTGTTTCCAATTGTATTGTTTTATGAAAGATTATGGTGCATTAAGGCTCATCTAACACTCAAGGAGTCTTACTTTGCCTTATCAAAATCCTTCCAATTTATGAATCATGAAATGAGTAAATATTTGTGCTTCTTAATACAGAGTAAGGAGCATAAACCTAGGAAATGGTAACATTGATTTCTATTAAAAATGCTATCCTCTTACAATTGTATTGTATTGTAATTGCATTTATATAGGGCTTACTACCCATGATGAGGTGTCCAAGTGCTTTTTCGGCGAGTAGCATGCTACTCCGGGACTCATAGAGGATTAGTGTTGAATTAGTATAGTAAAACATGCAAGTACATTTTAAGTGGTGGATAGGTTAGTCAGTTATTTGGGTTTGAAATGATAGAAGAAGGATAGGAGGAAAAAGGTTTGTATTTATATAGCTTTTGTTGACGCGCGCTATTCAGGAAGCCCATAAAGGATTAGTGGTGAATTAATATGGTGAAATATGAAGTAATTTCAGTGGTGGATATTAGTTAGTTATTTGGAGTGAGAAGGATAGCAGAGGGATAAAAGGTAAAGAAAGGTTTGCATTCATATAGCACTTGTTACCCCTGATGGGTGTTGAAGCGCTTTTCTGGCGAGTGGCACGCCACTCTGGAACCCATAAAGGGTTAGTGTTGAAAGTTAGTATAGTAAAATATGAAGTAATTTGAGTAGTGGATATGTTATTCAGTTATTTAGGTAGAGAAGGGTAGGTGGCGGGATAGAAGAGGGAAAGAGGTTTGTATTTATATAGCGCTTGCTACCCCTGATGGGGTTTTGAAGCGCAAGTAGAACACTTCTCTGGAACCCATCAGGATTAGTGTTGAATTAGTGTGGTGAAACATGAGAATAATTTTAGTGGTGGATATGTTAGTCAGTTATTTGGATTGAGAAGGGTTGGGGAGGGGTAGAAAAGGAAAAAGGTTTGCATTTATATAGCACTTGTAACCCTGATGGGGTGTTGAGACTCTTTATTGACGAGTAGCACACTACTCTGGAACCCAATGAAGGATTAGTGGTGAAATAGTATAGTTGAATCGGGAATTTGAGAAGTGAACATGTTAGTCTGTTAATTTTGATTGATAGGATAGTGGAGGGATAAAAGAGTGAAGGATTTTTTTTTTTTTTTTTTTTTTTAAGGTCTTAGCCGAGGAGGCTTTTGGGTGAGTAAAAAGGAGTTTTGGAGGGGAGGAGTCAGAGGGAAGAGTTTAGAAAGGTTTGTTTTAGGGGATTGGTATAGTAAAAAGAGTTGTCAGATGATGCAAGGAGGGGTAGAGTAGGAGAGAGTCTAGAAAGGATTATTTTGGCGATCATAGTAGTGGTATGGGGTTTGGGATAAATGAGAGAGAGGATGTAGAAGATATATTGATAGATGTATAGGATGAGAGATATAGTAGTGCATTGGAAGTATAGTAGAAAGAAGTTTGAGATGAGTCAGAAGGTTGGGCTAGAAGATATATTGAGCGAAGTATAGGCTGAGTAATAGGGTAGTGCATTGGAAATGCAAAATTAGAAGAAAGTGATAAATATATGGATCCATAAGTACATTGAAAGTATATAGATACATACAGGAGGTAAGTGTATGTAGATTAAAGATGTTGATAGTAGTGGTATGGGGTTTGGGATAAATGAGAGAATGGATGTAGAGGATATATTGATAGATGTATAGGATGAGAGATATGGTAGTGCATTGGAAAGAGTAGTGGAAAGAAGTTTGAGATGAGTCAGAAGGTTGGGCTAGAATATATATTGAGTGAAGTACAGGCTGAGAAATAGGGTAATGCATTGGAAATGCTAAATTAGGAGAAAATGATAAATATATAGATTCATAATTACATTGAAAGTATTTAGATACATAAAGGAGGTAAGTATATGTAGATTAAAGATATTGATAGAGGCACAGGATGAGAAATATGGTAGTGCATTGGATACGTTTTTTCAGGAGAAAAGCAACGGACACACAGATCCAAGTACATGGAAGGTACATTGATGCACAATGGAAGTATGTACATGTAGACCAAATTTGATTTTTATTTATTTATTATTAATATTATTTTTTCTCTCAACAACATAATTATTTTACATTTTCATACAAAGTAATACACAAAGATAGGTACATATCTATAGTGAAAAAAATGCTTATATACAAAGGTATATGCTGTAAATTTCTGTTTGCCTATGGTGCTTATGTGGGGAAGAGCCAACTCTTGAGTAGTTTTCTGAAGATAAGGTGGCTGTCGGTGGACAATATGTTGGGGCGTAAAGAGTTCCATAGTTTGACTGCTTGAACAGAGAAGGATGTGCCACCCATGTTTTTTTCTTGTATGGTGGGATTTTGAGGCAAGAAGTTCCTTTAGAACGGAGGTTCCTTTGTTGAATGTGTTTGGTTATTTTATTCCTGATGAAGAGTGGTACCATTCAATGTATTGCTTTGTGGGTGATACAAAGCAGCTTGAGCGTGGATCTTCTGGCAACCGGTAACCAATGCAGGACTTTCAAGACAGGGGAGATGTGGTCTTGCAGTTTGATATGCAAGAGTAGTCTGGCAGCCGAGTTCTGAATCCGTTGTAGTCTTTTCATGGTCGTTAAAGGTGATCCATGGTAGAGGTTATTGGCATAATCGAGTTTGGACAGAACATGGTAGATGGTAGCTTGGACCTTGTGTGGAAATCCCAAATGAGGGAAAATTTGTTGCAGCGTTTTTATAGTGACAAAGCTTGATCTTGCTAGTTTATCCACTTGGGCATTCATCGACAGCTTGGAGTCTATGGTCATTCTGAGGTTTCTTACTTCTTTTGATACTTTAGGCAGTGATCCTAGTTCATTAGGCCATGCAGCAAGCGGGTTGTAATGTTTTCAATCGCCACACGTGAGTATATCAGTTTCTGAAGCATTCAGTATGAGATTGTTCCATGTCTTTGGGGCATTCCATTTGAGTATTTGTGTGTCTTCTGCATAGTTATAGCACGTGAGGTGAAATTTATTGATCAGTTCTGGTAATGACTTTATGTAGATGTTGAAAAGCATGAGCGAGATGATTGAACCTTGAGGGACCCCTGCTTTTGTTGAGTACGGTTTGGACGAGAAAGGTGGGGTATGGATGACATTAGTTGTGTTTCAAAGGTAGGACGCAATCCAGTCTAGAGCAGTTCCCTCTATGCTGGCTTCATAGAGTCTTTGTTTCAGAGTGTCATTGTCAACCGTGTCAAAGGCATCTTAGATGTCCAAGAGGAGTAGCACAGCAACTCCGTTGCGGTCAACTATATTATTCAGGTCATCCCAGATGGCAAGGAGGGCAGATTCAGTGCCTCTTCCCAGACGGAGTCCTGTTTGGAAGTCTGAAAGTATGTAATTCTCTTCAATGAATTCTGACATCTGCCCGAACGCTGCTCTGTCTATCAGTTTGCCCAGGAAGGGTCCATTTGTAATGGGTCTGTAGTTGTCAGGGATCAGCAGGTCCAAGTTTGTTTTCTTCAGTAAAGGGTGTATGTATGACTTTTTGAGTTCTTCTTGAAATATTCCAGAAGTTAAGGAATCATTGATGATTCTTCTTACTGAAGTGGTAGCAGAGGTTGTTAAAAGAATGGTCTTGAAAGTTTGTGGCGGACAGGGGTCAGAAGGGCTGCCGGCAGGCCTGCTTGCTTTGACCAGGTCCATAAATTCATCGTGTGAGATGTGTTGGAAAGAACGGAGAGGCTTGTTTAGAGGATTCTTGGATTGTTGTTTTGTACAAGGGTTAGTGCTGGTGCTTTGCTTCTGTTTTAAGTATGAGTCCAACGTGTCTGCTTTGTCCGTGTAATGATTTGCCAGTTTGTCTGTGAAATCTTGAGAAACAGGATGAGTTCCTTGTAGGCAATTTGGTTTGCGAAGTTCATTGAGTATTTTATTGAATTCTTTATTTGCATATTTAGCATTTTGAATTCTGTCTGAATAGTACCTTTTCCTAGCTTTTTTGAAAGCCGACTTGAATAATCAGTTAATCAGTTAATTTTCTGTAGGTGAAGTTTGTCTTGTTTGACGTTTGTTTTGAGCCAGGTATGTTGCAGCTTTCTAATTTGTTGTTTTATGTCTTTTATTTCTATGTTTCTCCAAGGCGCTTTTTTCTTTTGTTATGTTGTGTGGTTTTGAGTGGTATCAGGATGTCAAAAGCTTCCTGTAGCCACTCATATAGATGTTGAACAGAATTACGGTTTTCAGATTTGTACTGGATGTTAGTTGTGTTTCTAAGTGTTCCAAATTGAGTTTGTTCCACGGCCGATAGGTGGATGGATGCAAGGTAGTTTTAGGTGAGTTGCTTAGTGTTGTTTTAAGTTGGAAAGCAAGCAAGTGGTGGTCTGACCGTGTGACTGGAGATATAGTTTGAAAGGTAACTAGTTCAGTATTAGCAAAAATGACATCTAGGATATGTCCAGCGGTGTGTGTCGGATTGTGGACAATCTGATGCAGGTTCAATGCGACTAGGCCAGTGATTATTGTTTTTGGATACGTCATATTGGGTTTATCAAACCAAATATTAAGGTAACCCAGAACGCATAGGTTGGAGTGTATTGTTATCAGGTTTCAAACTGTGTCTAGAAGTGCATCTGGGAATATTGCCTTGCTAGGTGGAGGTCTGTAAAGGAGCAGGAAGTTACAGGAGGATGACGGTGTAGGATTGCATCTTGTTAGAATAGCCTCACAATTCTTTATGGAGATGTTGTCAATTTTAGTGATATGTATTGTTTGCCTGAATACAACAGCTAGACCACCTCCTTTTTTGGCTATATGATTTTGGGTGATTGTTTGATAGCCTAGATGAATGGCTTCATGCAGGACTGGAGTCATATCCTCTCGCAACCATGATTCGATTATGAATAGTATGTCTGATTTTGCATCGGTGAGAAGGTCGTAGATGTAATGCTTGTTTTTAGAGAGGGATCGAGCATTTACTAGTAGACAGTTTAGTGAGCGGCCTTTGGTGATAGTGGGACTTTGTTTTGTATAAGAGTGATCAGTATTGTGTAGGTTTGTAGCAGGTGTGTTTAAGTGCTGGTATTAGCTGTATTAGGATAGCAATTGTGTAGCTGTTCTGTATTGTGTTCCTCATCCACCATGCAAAGAAGGCATTTTGATGAGTCTGTGTGTGTATGTTTTGGAGATGGTGTTTAAGAGTGAGTAGGAGGGCTCTGTTGCTTTTGTGGTGTAACATTGTTGTGAACTAGACATGGGGAAGCAAAGTTGTGAGTTGTGGCATGTTGCTTATATTTTTTGCCTGTGTTTAAGGCGGAAGGTGTATGAGTCAGGGGAGGTGGTGCAGCATGTGGGTCATGTAGTAATGTTCTAAAATGTCCAATGGATGAGAGGTGGTTAGAAGAGAGTTGCTGTATTGCTGTATCTGTGTTAGGTGCGGTGGAAGAGGGAAAGCTTGGCATTGGAGTTTGTTCCTTTGTGTGGTTTGAAAGGTGTGTATATGTTTGTATTTTGTGATGGTAAGTATTATGAGGTGTTGCGCTTTGAAGATCTTGTTGTGCTGATGTGTGTGATATGTTTTGCTTTTGAGGAGTAGTGAAAAGGGGTGCTGATGTATATGTTTCATGCAATGGATTTGGTTGTATAGTATTGTTTGTGAGAGGAGGTTGTGACGTAGAGGGGGTGGTGATGTGTTTATGAGTAGAGTGCATGTTGTGTGTAGGAGGGAATGAAGTAGAGGTGAGAGTGTTTATCTTAGACTGGTTTGTTGCAAGAGTTACAAAGTGTGGTGGTGTGCAGTGTGTGTGTTGTGCATTAGTGTTATTATGGTAGAAGGGAGAGAAGGGTGTTTGTTGGACAACTGATGGAAGGATGATTATATGTTTATTAGTGATAAAAGGTGGTCTGTTAGGTGTAATTACAGCAGAGTGTATCTGAATGGGATGTAGTTATGTATGGTGTTGATTGGCGTTGTGTTAGTGATGAGTTTCTTGGTTAGTGGTATAGGATAGAGTTGTGTACTGTTTGTAGGTGATGGTGGATTTGTGTGGTAGTTGGGATAGTAGGGTGTGCAGATGTGGTTTGGTTGGTTTTGTAGTGCATGCTGGTACATTAATCTGTGCATAGTATTGTGCGTGGTGTACATTTAGTGTGAGTGTGTTGCTCTGTTTGTGGATGTGGATGGTGTGGGCTGGGTATTGTTAAATGGGAAAATGGGCAGCATTGCTGGCCCTGACCCTGGTCAGTCTTGAACAGGCTCAAACAGGTAACTGCCCTTGTCCTCTCTGCCCTTAGCCTTGACGCCTGGGCTGAGACACCCTAAGCCTGGCCTTTTATAGCCCTATACTCAGGTGACCCCTTCAGCCAATGGGAACCCTAGCCCTAACCCTATCCAATCACAACACTAGCCCTAAAAGCATTCACTACTGTCAACAGAAACCCTGTTGTAAGATGTTTGCTGAATATTCTTACAACTGAGACTTTGCATTGTGCGCACGTAATCAACAGCCGCGGCCCGTGGAGGGAGTTCCGATGGGGCATAAAGGCGGGGCGGGGGAGGGGCAGTGTGGGGGGTGCTAAAAACTGGAATATGGATAATTGGAGGTACGTAAACAATTTAATTAGCAAAACGAATTTCGCAGCTCGGGCTGCATCGCATTTTGCGATGCAGGGCGCGCTACGAAATTTGTTTTATTTATTAAATTGTTTACTTACCTCCAATTATCCATATTCCGGTTTTTAGTACACCCCCTCATTGCCCCTCCCCGCCCGCCTTTCTGCCCCACCGGAACTCCCTCCACAGGCCGTGGCTGGTAATCAACAAGAAAGAACCCCACTGCCTGAAAGAATTCTTTGAAAAAATGCTGTGCTCCAAGGATACAATACAAAAACAGCAATGTCACATCCCGGCAGGGTAAACAGTACAGTGTGCTAGAGGCCTGAAGGGACAGGCATATTGCAGGGTACTAACACACTTAAACCATATTTTTTTAGAACAATTATGTCAGATTTATTGTAGCAATTCTCAAGATAGCAAAAAACATAACTATTCTAGACCACAATAAACTATGTGGTTAAATTATAATGACATCCAATCACCATATCATCGTATCTTTTAATTGGGTGAGGCTAAGTTATTAACAAAATGCATCTTGAAATTTCAATAGGGGCCAGTACCGGTCTGTGGAGGAAGTTCCGTGGGGCGGTGAGGCGTGGCAGGGGAGGGGCAGGGTGGGGGTAGTAAACACCGGAATATGGCTGCACGGAGGTAAGTAAACATCGCATTTTGCAAAGCAGCGTGCGCAACGAAATTCGTTTTATTCGTTTAAATGTTTACTTACCTCCATACAGCCATATTCCGGTGTTTACTACCCCCACCCTGCCCCTCCACCGCCCGCCTCACTGCCCCACGGAACTCCATCCACGGAGAGCTACTGATAGGGGCCACAGCTAAATAGTCTTGGTGGTGATTGGATGTCACTATAATTTAACCACATAGTTTATTGTGGTCCAGGATAGTCACCATATTGTTAGTAGACTTTGTGGGTGGTGATTTATGGATGTTTTTGAGACTATAGGACACGTGTGATTTTTATGTATGTGTGAATGAATGAGTATGAAATTGTCTGAGATTATGAGTGGGTTTTAGTATGAGTGTTGTGCCTGGGTTTTTCTTGATTGCATTGTATATTATCAAATATTTATGAATTGTATGTATTATGTTTTAGCTATCTTGAGAATTGCTACAATACATTTGATATCATTGTTTAAAAAAATATGGTTTAACTTTCAGAGTACCCTGCAATATGCCTGGCCATGTTGGCCTCTAGCAGACTGTACTGTCTACCGTGTGGGGATGTTACATTGCTGTTTTTGTATTGTACCCTTGACACATAGCATTTTTTCAAATAATTCTTTCAGGATAGTGGGTTCTTTCTTGTTGATTACGTGTCTTTTCCCATGCTTCCCCTGCCTAAGTATCTGCTCAGGGGTCCCCTACTATGTGATTTATTTGCATTGTGTGCAACTAGCAACATGGGAGAAAGAATAAAGAGATACGTGCAACCAGGTGCGTTAAATATGGATTACAATAGAACACACAACCAGTAACATAAAATAAGAACCACAATGGCTCACACAATAACAATAATAACCCAAGACTATAGCCAAATTAAAAAGAAAACCAGCAAAGTCGAGGTTGAGTAATTACACAGCTCATCGTAAAAAATATGTTAATGGTGTATACAGTTTGTCGAGGCTTATTGTTATAGAATATCATTTCACTCAGCTTCTTTGCACTTCAAAATATGGTTTGTTCCAAAAGGACAACTTGTAACATAACATAGAGAATGTACATCCCTTTTTTACAGCATTTAGCTATAATGCAGAATCTGGTGCTGTCAGAATTCTTCATTCCAGGATTGTTTCTGTGTTATCCAAATAGTCCTGCCACAAGGAGAATTCATACATTGTGTTGGAAAACTTCATGGGAAGTGGAATGATATGCCATATAGTCAATAGAATGAGGTGAGAGATGTACACTCTTATAGGCTGATCCAAGATGAGACTGGCAATTCTCAAAGCAATGATGCAGGGAGCTGACTCAAAATAGTCAAAGTCAATGCCTGAAGAAAGCTGAACAGAAGCCTACTCTTCATATTGCAATAAAAGATTTTGCAGACAGCTGAACTTTACAAACATGCTGCATTATCCTTGCTCAGAACAATGTATAATATCCTTGGCTGTGATATTGCTAAATCTGTTCATTGAGTTAGGGGGTACTCTCAAGAATCAGCAAAGGATGACAAAGCTGACCTTGTACCGCCCCTTGAGCCTGAGTACAAGCACTTAATTGTAAGCAGGCATTAGGGTTAAGCCTTTGGGGGGGAAAGGGACGAATGAGAGGTAAGAGGGAAACTGTGATGTGTTTGACGAAGTATTAGCAGCTATGAGTTGCTCTCTAGTGAAATTGTAGAAAAGCAAGTATGTGTTTACCAAAAGAGAACCAAAGGGAATGACACAAAATTACAAAAACGATAAATGTGCATATTAAGGGGGAACTAGGTGGGAACAGGTACAAGAGCAGAGAAATCCAACACAATACACTGCTGCAAAGAAAAATGTCTTGGATTGCATGGCATTATATACTATTACTTCCCACCTTACCCTGTAAATATTAACCACTAGCATTTGGATTGGGATGGATAAATACCTCGGATTTCAACATGTATCATGATGGAATCGTAAGGACGCTAACCATATGCTGCCACTTTTTTCTGTCTTTTTTATTGTGGAATGGATCTTCATAGTTTTCCATGTCCTCGTATATGTTCTGCATTTAGTGGGCACAATGTTCCGCTGATGATGATGGTGAGACTTCCCATATAACTCTGACAAGTATCCCCTGTAACAGGACTGAATCTACCACTTGTTGAAGTAATCAGGTGTTCTGCCAAATCAAATCAAATCAAATCAACAAATGTTTATAGCGCGCTACTCACCCGTTAGGGTCTCAAGGTGCTTGGAGGAGGGCAAGTCGCTACTGCTCGAACAGCCAGGTTGTGAGTTGTTTCCTGAAGGAGAGATGGTCCTGGGTCAGCCATAGGTGGGTGGGGAGGGATTTCCATATCTTGGCCGCCAGGTAGGAGGAGGATCTTCCTCCGGCGGTGGCTTTGCGGATTCGTGGGATGGTGGCGAGGGCGAGGCTGGCGGATCAGAGCTGGCGGTTGGGTGTGTAGAATGTGAGGCGGCTGTTGAGGTATTTGGGGCCCATGTGGTGGAGAGCCTTGTGTGCGTGGGTGAGGAGTCTGAACGTGATCCTCTTGCTGACGGGGAGCCAGTGCAGGTCTTTTAGATGGGCAGAGATGTGGCTGTGACGGGGGATGTCCAGGATGAGTCGTGCCGAGGCGTTCTGTATGTGCTGGAGTCTTTTCTAGAGTTTGGCTGTGGTTCCAGCGTAGAGGGTGTTCTCGTAGTCCAGTCAGCTGGTGATGAGGGCCTGGGTGACCGTTTTCCTGGTTTCAGTGGGGATCCACCGGAGGATCTTTGGGAGCATGCACAGGGTGTTGAAACAGGTTGATGAGACGGCGTTGACTTACTTGGTCATCGTGAGGGAGGAGTCCAGGATGAAGCCCAGGTTGCGTGCATGGTCCGTTGGCTTGGGGGCGGTGCCCAGGGCAGGGGGCCACCAGGAGTCATTCCAGGCAGAGGTGGATGGTCCCAGGATGAGTACTTCCATTTTGTCTGAGTTCAGTTTCAGACGGCTGAGCTTCATCCATTCCGCAACGTCTTTCATTCCTTCCTGGACGCTGGCTCTGGCGGTGGTGGGTTCGTTGGTGAGGGAGAGGATCAGCTGGGTATCGTCAGCGTAGGAGATGATGTTTAGGTTGTGTTGGCGTGCGATGGCTGCGAGGGGGCTCATGTAGACGTTAAAGAGGGTGGGGCTGAGCGAGGATCCTTGCGGAACACCACAGATGACTTTGGTGGCCGCGGATCGGAACGGGGGAGGCGGACTCTCTGGGTTCTTCCGGCGAGGAACGAGATGATCCACTCCAATGCTGTTCCTTGGATGCCAGTGTTGCTGAGGCGCTGTATCAGGGTGCGGTGGCATACGGTGTCGAAGGCTGCTGAGAGGTCCAGGAGGATGAGGGCAGCTGTTTCTCCGTTGTCGAGCAGGGACTTGATGTCGTCTGTAGCTGCGATGAGGGCGGTCTCGGTGCTGTGGTTTGCTTGGAAGCCGGACTGCGAGGGGTCGAGGGATCCGTTTGTCTCAAGGAAGGCAGAAAGTTGTTTGATGACGGTCTTCTCGATGACTTTGGCAGGAAAAGGGAGGAGCGAAATGGGGCAGAAGTTCTTGAGGTCCGTGGGGTCCGCGGTGGGTTTCTTCTAACCCTGGGCGAAGGACTTCGCTACGCCCATGAAGTGGGCGTAGTGTTGCCTACTTTGCCCTTTGCAAAGTAGGCGAAGCAGGCAACACTACGCCCACTCCTTGGGCGTAGCGAAGTTGCCCGCCACCCGCCTCCCTCCCGCCCTCCCAAACATACCTAATTTTAATAAATGGGCACATAGAAATAAATAAAAGTCACTTATGTTGTCCGCGGCGTCCCGGGGCTCCCTCTGCTCGCTCACGCCACCGTCTGCTAAACAATGCGCATGCACGGGCGGCCGCGCATGCGCATTTCTCGCTAGAAATACGCATGCGCGCCCGCCCGCGCATGCGCATTGCATTGGTAAAAATCATTGCGTTGATAAAAATCACCTCCCAACCCTGAGCCCTAAACACTACACTGACACCCCCAAACCCTAAACACTACCTCGATCCCTCCTGAGCCATAAAAACGACCCTAGACTCTTAAAACCTATCCCGCCCCTGTCAAGACTCGGCACCAGCCCCACTTACCTCACTGCGTCCTCTTTCATTCCTTCCTATCCCTTGGCCTGTCCAACCCAGCCTCTGGACTGTGCACTGCCTTACCACACATATGCGTGGTTAAGGCATGCGTGGTTGAGTTTGCAGGGAAACACCATGCTGTTTCTGCCCGCGTTGAAAAGGCCGTTTCCCATTTTAATGTATAGCCCACCAAACTATATGAACAGCTATTCATAACAGTTTTGTTCCACTGTCTCTTAGCAAATGGTAAGATAAAAACATGGGGTTAATTTTCTAGAAATGAAATATCCCTCGTTCGAAAATGGTGCCACTTTAGAAAAATAATCAACCAAAAAAAAGATCAAGTTGGAATAAAGATTCGCCGCCTGACTAGTGCATTTTTAATGTTCCTCATTTTGTTGTTATCACTTCTTTTCCTTTGTTTCATTTCTATAATCCATTTCAGAGATCATTTACCTTTCTATAGCCGACTGTTTTCTGGTTTGGCCTTCTTCTTAATTGACAAGCTTTTTGTTCTGATTAAATGGCCCATAACTCAAAGCCTGGTACACTTTAAAGGGTTGTTACCATGTTTTCTTTCACAGACTGCGCTGTTTTTGAACAGTATGCTCTTGTGGCAGCGGTTAAAATCAATGTATTTCTTAGAATGACACTTCAGACGGTTAGCTGTCTGAGACAGATTGGCAAAGAAAAGACAAGGGAAGGTCGAAAAAGTAATGAAGATCTTACACCTGCCACTTCTCCAGCTGCCTCCTGCTGTTGAAGTGCGACAAGTAATTTTATAAAGGAGGTGCAAAAATAGACATTTCGCTTGGTTTGAAATTACAGCATATATTTTGCAAAATGAGCCATCATTTTCTGCAGCATCGCAACGGTGTGTGCTTAATGATAGGCGCGTTCCTGCTTTTCATAAAATATTCACATGCATGAAAATGTTGTACATGCAAAGAAATCCGTTTCTCTATAATTAAAATAGCAGTAGGAAAATTGGAACATGTTATTCTACCTTAGCCACATGGAAATAACAGGGTGATCCACAGAAAACTGACATATAGGTTGAATTTAGAGCATTTTACTCACTGTGCAAAGTTAACGATAATGTATATAGTAAGCGCACAACGTGACATTCCCTCCTACCCAAGTTCCGTTACCTTACCGCGTGCTACACCCCAAAACTCTCAGAATCAAGTATGTTGTCCACGGCGTAGCCTTTTTATTAACATCAAACCAAGTAATTTACCACGGAACATTACCAAAGAAAGTATCCTTCTTGGATATATATAAGCATTATTCAAAGCATCACACTTTAGCTGAATCAACATGTCAACGGCAGTAAGGGAATTAAGCACAACATTACACTTTAATTGTAACTCGGCCATATACTAGAAAAACTTGGCTGTACATTTGAAATTTATACGTTAACTTTTTACCTCATCCGTACACTAGAACTTGGCCGTACATTTGAACTTGGCCATCTTGGCCACCAATGTTCCACTCTGCTGCGCACATTGTGCCTGCAGGCCCCAACGCGCTACAGCCAACAGTTGCAATACTTGACATCCAGGGCACCGCATACTGCACCGGGTACCTGAGCACAGGCAGCCTCCCCAAGATTGTACTCAGTCCAAACGTTGTGGGTTAGGACAGTAGAGTCCAGGACTACCGGCAGGTCAGTCCCTCCTCCCCGCTGACCCACTGCACATGTAGAATCTACCTCCTCCTTGGGTCCATCGAATGGCTGCACCTCCATTGTTGTGCATCCCTGTTTGATGTTAACTGTCAGTGCTCCGCCACAGGGTGAGAAGCTCCCCGGCATACTCATCCTCCCCACAGATGCTGATGGTGCTTTACAACACCTGCCTGTTTAATTTTTATAGAATAACGCCAAATTCCTGACTGAGCGAGCTGAGCCAATTGTGCCTAATAATGTATAGGATGCGTCAAATCAAACACATAATAAACAAAATACTGTAAATTGCTAAGTTAACATCAAGTGATATGCAGAAAACTGCTATCATTTCGCATAAAATTGAAGCGATTTTGTGACCCATTGCTAGAGAGACATTTCGCGCAGTACCCCCATATTGACGTCAGAAGCAAAATGTGACCCTCTCAACCACAGATGGTGTTCAGGAAAATAAATCGACCCTATTTCCTGGCTCCCTCAACAAGGAAGGGCTGTGAGTAATTAGCAAATTATGATACCACAGCCTGTAGCACTGCTGCTTAAGCAAAGGCTTGCAAGAAGGCACCCCTAAGCTCTGAGCCCCAAGGAAAAAGGCCCACTTCAAAGACCAAAAACTGGATGCACTCCAGAGATTTTGAAAACTTTACTTGGAAAGGCAGCATTGGTATGCCAGAAAGTGCCAAGAAGGCTCCCTGGTGACGCATAAATTAGATTAAATGCAGTGGTGGTAACAATCCAAAGCACTGAAGAATGCAGAAAAGATGTCATGGTGAAGGTAATGACTTATATACAAAATGACCATCGAAACCAGGTTCAGGCAGACGACTGATGCTGAACCAAGCCAGGGAGGAAACAAAGCTAAAAAAAGAACAGCAGGAGCTGACATAGCCTTTGTAGGGGAATGCCCTGGTCATTACTCCGAGTATTGTCTTCCTCGCCACATGATTCACGTACTGAGCTTTAGCTCCACACCAAAACCCTCCAAAGCAAATTAGCATCCCATGCCTCCTATCCCTCCCCAACATGGCCAACCCCTGTCATGCTTGACCCAGTATAAGGGAAGGGTTGACCCACCCCACTTCCTGTAGAACTACCACGCCCCAAGAGCTACATGAAGCCCATAGTCAAACATGGAAGGAGGGATGGGAACTCGTTTGGCAAGGAAGACAATACTCCGAGAAATGAAGATAACCGGTAAGTAACCAGGGTATTACCGCCTCATAATTCTTCCTCAAACCAGAGTTATGTAGTGAGCACATACCCAAGCCCAGCGGCTTCATGGAAACTCACAAGAAACCATAGACAACGGAATAAGGCAAAACAGTTGGCAGAAACTAAAAAAAACAGCCGGACAACAACAAAGAAGAAGCACAGAATGCATGATAAACAAGAGCCGGAAGCAACCAGCCACCAAGAACCACCTCAGAAAAGTCCCCCAATGAAGAACCTCCCAACACGATATGACAGGAAACCAAGAACAGGAGTGGGAAGGACCAGGCAGCGGTCCAACAGAAATCCTCAGTAAAGAACCCTGAAAACGAGGACCAGGAGACAGACAGTCCCCTGTCAGACCGATCCCGCACCGGGCAGACAACACGGAACCCTGTGAAAACTAGGCCAGCAAGAAAGACAGCCAAATCCAACTACCCAGGGTTGAAACATAAGGCATTCGACCGGACAGGACCAACAGTGACAAACAAGACGTCACAGCAGCAAAAAGACACAGTCCGTTCCAAACACAGCAACACCGCTTGTAGGACATCCAACAGTTAGAGAGCAGAAATGACTCCAGACCCAATGACAGGAGGAAAGTAGGCAACCCAGCCACCCAAGGGGAATATGGGCAGAAGTCTAGGATCTGGACCCCACACAATATGGTCCGGCAGGACCCACAAGAATGGAGGAGAGTGCAGAAAGGACCCAGCTCCCTAAACAACCCAGCAGCCACGAAGGCCCCCAAAAATACCAATTAATAAAAATGAATTACCAATTAATAATCAATTAACAACAAATTAATTATCAAAACCAATAAATAAAAATGCATAATTACTTAATAACAATTACATTACTTCCCATCCTATTCCCTTATAAACCCACAACCTGCTACAGAACTAAAACGCAAAATTAAATTAAAAATATTTAATAATTCCTAAAAATTAATATTTAATTCACTATAATTAAATTACTTCCCACCCTATTCCCCTATAAACCCACAACCCGCTACGAAATTAAATTACTCAAAAGTTAAATAACATAAAATTCATTACTTTAAAAAAATTCAAACATACATTACAAAAATAATACATACATTTAACACATATACTAACACTTAAAACAATATAAAAAACGATATTTTTAACAACTATATTATGACAGTTGATATTACTAACTTCGATATTATGGACATTGATATTTCTTACCTGAATTTCGATATTCTGCACCACTATATTTTTACAATTCGATATTCTGTCCATTCTATATAAAAAATTCAATATTCTGTCCAGTCGATATTTTTTTTCTTCGATATTATGACTGTTCACCATATATTGTGTGCCCACAGTGACCCTTAGTTTGAGTAAAAAATAACTATTGCTTCCGAGGCAACAGCAGGTGAGGCTAGCATACAGCCTACATGGCCACTATTTGGCGGCATTAGTTCCTATTGTAAATGTGGTGTACCTTTAATATTCTGGGTATTTTTGATCGATTTTTCTCCTAACTAAGCACTGATTGTGACCCAAAATAGACAGACTCAAAAACAACATGTAGCAAGTACAACAAATAAGACATTCCAATTATTTCAATAATGTAACCACAATAGACAGTATTGCTGAATTTAATATTTAGGGCATGCCAAAGCGGCAAAATTATATAACCAATCAGAGGATTTTTTACTTTATTATTAAATAGGAGTATATTTGCAAAAATCAAAGCACCCTTGCAAGATACGAAAATGTTTCCATAGTTCAGGCAACATTTTGGGACAGATAACTTATGGTAATGCTCCATCATTACACAAGTAAGGGCCTCATTACGATGCCGGTCGGAAACCAAACCGCCCGTCTCCTCCCCGGATTAGGTTCCGACCAACTCACGGTCAGCGATTCTGCCCCACCAATTATGATGCTTAACCACGTTTGGAAGGACTCCCATTGACTTTAATGGGAGCCAGTGTTTCAACCGACAACACCGGCTCCTATGGGGAAAATGGGTGTTTGCAGAAAACCATGAACCCTGTGGGGGGCACCCCATGGTACCTGCCACAATGTGCATGGTTTTACGTGGGGGTCCCTTGGGTACCCCCTCGACCGCAAACTGGAGGATAAAGGGGGGCCTGGTAGGGGCCCGCAAAGTCAGATTCCCACAACTTTTTCATGTCGTACAGACCGAGCAGGAAAGGCTGTCAGCATTCCACATCATAATCGGTCATTCTGACCATAGAGCTCTTTGCATCACCTCTGACCAAGTCGGGTTCTCCCAGTGCTGGTCGGAATCGATTCTGAATGTCAGAATGGTTCCCCTTCTAACCGCAAGTATAATAATAGTTCGGCAGGTAACTGTTTCCAAATGAGTCGGACGGATGGGTTCCGAGATGATCTAGGGGAATCCGACTGTTGATCTAAGGCATTCCATCTGACATCATAATTAACTGTGGGCGGAGTTGGCAGAGTGCCACTACATGGAATTCCATGGAGTTGCCTAAGAACTTAGTGAATTCTGCTCCGACCCAACCTGCATGCAGGCAGCAGACGCAGAGGGTTCCTGACCTCCAGACTGCCACCTGCTTAGCTTACCTGGATCTGGCGTTCACCACTGTACCCGGGATGTCCTCCTCCTCTTGTCTCCCAGTTAGTGCAAAATCCCTACGCTGTATGTCTTGGGCGGATTGCGCATGCGCGCACGCGCGAACATGTGCAGTCCTATCATGATGTACTGAGTAGGGGGTTTGCACCAATGAAGAGAGGAGGAAGACAGCCCGGGCATGCCAGGAAATGGCAGATCCAGGACCAGGTAAGCCGCAGCAGCCTTCCTAGTGGTGTGTGGCAGGGGAACTCCGCTATGCCGCAGAATTGGAGTTTTTGCCCAACACTGCATTTCCAGTAAAGTGCAGAGTTGGCAAAACTCCTCAAACTCCTCTGGTCGAGCAAAGTTTGCCATGCACCCTTAATCGTAATGAGTCCCTAGGTGTTTCTTAGGTAGTCAAGTGTTTGTAGTTTTTCTGATTACATTAATCTAGTTGGTCTATCAGGATCCACCACATTTTTGAAATAACAAGACTTTTCCATAAAAATGTGTACATCATTTGCAACACTCTTGTAAGTACTTGCCTCTCAACTACCAGCCAATACCACTCCTTTCTGGCTTCAGTGATATTTCATCATGTTCACAATATTCCTTGAAGTTATGGGTACGGGGTACCTTGAAGTTCCTTCATTATTGTAGGAAGAATATTAAAAAAACACCATCACCAAATGTGTTATATTACAATACATTACAATAATCTTTATTCGGTCTTAGATATTGAAGCCATAAAAGCACATAATAAATATAAAATACAATTATACATCCGGTAAAAATAAATAAAACAGGCCACACAAGGTGCGGGTCAAAAGAACTTGTACCATTGCGAATTCATGTGGACAAATGGCTATAAGTAACATGCAACAGCAATAAAAACGAGTCATCTGGGTCTTTACAGGGAGTACAGTTAGGGAGAAGGGACAGGTTAGTCACAACTGGATCTAAGTCTGATAGCTGATTTTAAACATTCAAGTACATAAACACAGTGATACTATCAATATTTGCAGATAAATAAATGCTGGGCGTACTTGCCTAAAAGTAGCCTTTTACAAAATTTGAAGTATTAAGGACTTTCTGGGGATTTCATAAAAGCTACAAAACATCATAAAATGAGGCATGTCCTATGAAGATTGGCCATCCCAGCCTCAGGACAGCAAGGTTTGGCCCTTGGTACAACCCCTAGGGTGAGTGAGAAGGAGGTGGAAAAGGTCAAGCCCGAACCTCGTGAGCAAGAATCTGTCATGCAAATTTATAAGACCAAGTAGGTAAGGCTCCACTGTGTTAGTGGTTTTTAACAAGATAAAGCAGCATACACTAGGCTTTAGAAGCTATCTGTCTTCCCTTGCCCTCTGTTCCATCTTTCTTTGTTATCCGGTCCAGGTTAGTAAAAAGATCACGTCTCCTCACCACCATTAGGGACTCTTCAATATACTTCAGCAATGATATTCGTGTGGCATGATCAAGGGCAAGACAATAATTTAAAATGAGTTATTTTAGTGTGTCCCCGTGCATGCCCAGATTTTTATCCATAAGGTGACAGGACGTATCGCTATCATGTCAGTGATATATTTTATACCAAGCTCCTCGTGTATTGTGAAGAAGGGATTATCTTGAGCAACCGATAGGAGCCGTCTCAGGAACTTATTTTCCATAATTGTCCACAATTTAGAGGGCCTCAATGTTAGTATACCCCCAAATTTAACTGCTGTATAATACCTTGGAGAGGCACTTACCACTATATAGGTTTAATGGGGCTCCCACAGGAGTTTTGCCCAATATGGTTGTAGAGTTAAATATGGCTGCGATCTCCCTGGAAAAAGCGTTTTTCTTACATGTGAGTTGTGGCTCCAATATCACTCCTAAGTAAGAGAAAACTCTTGTTCTTGGGACAGTATTTGACCCTACCATGAAGGTATATGGTCTACTGAGGCGGGCCCCTAATTGCATAGAAAAGGACTTGGAGCACTTAACCACAAGGTCCGGCTCCCCGTAAACTGGACAAAGGAGTTAATTAGTGACTGGACGCCGTTGTTTGCATACAGCAGGACAGGAAGACCACTCCGTCCTGCCTGTGGGAAATCCACCCTGGTCTCTAGGAGGGTCTTCTCTAGGCCATTGATGTATATATTGAATAGAAAAGGGGCTAGGATGCAACCCTGTCTAACCCCTCTCATGATAGGGAACAAGCATGAAGCCTTCGTACTTCCAGAATAAAGCACAGCTGTCCTGGTACCTTGATGTAGGTCCCTTAGAATAAGGACTATTTCCTTATCCGCCCCCAAAGAGAGCAGGGTCTGCCACAGCCTGCTTCTATTCACGCAATCGAATGCGGAGGAGGGGTCCATGAAGGCCAAGACGATAGTACCTGTATGGGCGACCGTGTACTTGTTCACTATCAGGAAGAGGTTCAGACATTGCTCTGTGGTTGAGCGACCGTAACGGAAGCCGTATTGGGTGTCTGACAGCATGTTGTTCTCTGTAGCCCAGGAGGATAATCTATTTTACAGGATGCGTCCAGCCACTTTATCAAAATTTAACTACAGAGTCCAGCAGGGAGATGGGCCTGTAACAGTGTGTGCACTCTTTATTCACTTTTTTAAAGACGGGGACAAGTGTGGAGGTGGCCCCTAGGGCGGCGCACCCAGCCCTGACAGCCACATTGATAACGGTGGTAAGCACAGGAGCCCAGAACTCCACTGTGGACATGTAGCGGTTGGGCGGGATGCCGTGCCTTGTTTCGTATCATGCCCACTGTTCCCCGCCTCACCTCTTCTTCCGAAACTATTGATGCTGACCTTTCATTTGCTCCCCTGCTGAATGATAACTGGATCGTGGTACCCCCAAACATACCCTCATAACGGCTAACCCAGCCATCCTATGTAATATACGCATCCAGAGCACTAGTGATCTCTATTCCCAGAATTGGGATGTTGATAATGCCCCAGAAATTAGTACTGTTCCTGATGGTACTAGGCTCCATTAGCTTTCCCCAAGGTTTTATATTACTTACTGGCGGTTGACAGTAGGTAGTTATAATAAAGACCTAGTTTCCATAGGAAAAATGCATTTGACTTGCTTATAACTTTAGAACTGTTTGATGAATCTTCACCCAATTCTTTTTAAAAGTGTGCTGATGTGTCTTATTGTGCATGCAAAATTTTGGAGCGATCCACCAAGCGGTGGCTGAGAATAAGCGGAAGCCAAAACAAGCATTGGCTATGCAATATGCCCTTGGTGCAGTGCAGAGTTGGAAAAGCAATTCAAAGAGTGCACCGCTGTCCTCGTTTGCAGGCAGGAGCACTTTAACCCTTAGTCTGCCCCCTGCAGTCTTGTACCCACAGTAATGAACCCTCTCACTGCATAGCTACCAAGGATTCAGACTGCATGGTCTCCATTTTCACTATTTTTCACAATAGAACAGTGGTTCTATTGTCATTTGCTTGTGCCTTTAGGAAGAAAGAAAAGGAAGAGAGAGAAGTAAACAGAGAAAGAAGAAAATGAAAGTGAGTGAAAGAGCAGGTTGGATGAGAAATGTAATATAAGGTAAAGGAGAGAAGAGCAGCAAGCAAAGAACTGAAAAGAAGGAGGAGCAAATGTAAAGGAGAGAGAAAGAAGGGTAAATGGAAAAGCATTAAATAGGGTAAGAATAAAGTGAAGAATCTGAGGTGATCTTGGAGAATGGGAGGAAAGCGTGAGAGGAGAGGAATAGGAAAGAAATTGAACAAAGGATTAGATTGGAAATTATAGTTAGAACAAGGGAGTAGAGAAAGAATAAGGGGCATGGAGGATAAGAACTGATAACAAGTTTGATTTGAGTACCTTTGTGCACAGTGAGAGCATGCACCCAGTATGTGCCTGCATTTATTTCTATGTATACCAAGGGTCTGTGTTGCGTGTGTGCCCCGGGCTCTTATTTCTGCGCCTATGACTGCGTGCAGTGAGTGACTGCATCTTAAAGTTCAGTGAATGTCTGTATTTTATTGGAACAACCTCTACCTCCGTGAACAGATAACAGGGCTTTAAGTAGGATGAAAAAACCTGGGGAGTTTCTCAAAGGCGTGATCGATGTAATTAAGGGTGGCCTATTAATACTTGAGAAGGAATCGGTGCTACCATAGTGTGCCGCCCGACTTGTAATTAGCTGCTTCTGCCATTGCATCAAGATAGGTAATACAACAAGTAACGTTACAGCTTTAACATGCAAAGACTATTGGCTTTGTGAATGGTTGACAGTTCCATAAGCTAAATAACTAACAACTATGGCTTTGTTGTAAAAAATGTGTGTAGTGCCAGTGCCTCTGTGTTCTATAAATATTGAGAGTGCTTGTGCCTCTCTGTACTATGAGTGCCCGTTGTTTACATTAAATGCTTGTGCATTTGTGTAGGGTGGGAGTCCGCACCAGTGTGTACAATGAGTGCCTGTGCCCCTGTGTACTGAGTGCCAGAACCTTTGAGCACATTTTTTTCCTGTACCCCAGTGTATAGTGGTCCCCTTGTCTAACAGCGAGTTTACAGTGAGTGGAGGAGGACAGCACCCTGCCATGCGCGGTCGGGGACCTCTGCTTGTAATGACTATGCTCTAGCCAAGGCTTTAAGTGTGCCGGGTACTGCAGGTGCTCAGCAGAGGAAGATGTAAAAAAAGTAGGCGCTGACTCGTGTTACATGATGAAGAGTTGCAGCATATAGCATACACATGCACAGTACTGGGGACTCCCTGAATACAGGAGACCCTTCCCATGTGATGCCAAGGATCGGGTACTCTGAAACTTGGAGACTCCTGCTCCGTGGTGCTGCGGTGTAGAATCTGTCGAGCCCCCCCCCCCCCACCCCTCACACACCTCACTGCAGCCCCTAGAATTATCGAGACTCCTGGGACCTGTTTTTGAGGGACACGTTACAAAACCTAATGGTAATGTGCACATGACCCGACCCTCCCCACCCCGAGTCAGGAGACGGATATGGCACTGAGATACACATTGAAAGTTAGATATCTGATGTACACAGGCATTCATTGAGAGTGATCACGTGCCCGGGACGCTCCTTGGATGTTATGTTGAGGGGTGCCTGTATGTGATACCCGATATGAACATGCACAGTGATATTATTTGTGGGGCAGAGAAGGCAGGCGACTCTTTCTGAATTCAGGAAACTCTTTGTTATGTTGACAGTCACACTGCTCAGTGTCGAACACCAAGAACCCCGGCACCCCCCAGCCAGGACCCTGTTAGCCGTTGTTGAGGATCACACGTTCAGAAGCCCTCGCTTACTTACCAAGGGAGGAGCTGAAAGCCAGCATGGAGTTTTCCTTGCCCAGGTTGGTCTTGCCCTCCTCGCAGTCGCTCTGCATTGCTTTGGCTCGGTCTAGAGCCCCCTGCAGGCTCTGGGAGCCAAACTTGCGCAGCGCCTCCTGGTGCTGCTGGGAGCCAGGGAGCCTCCGGGCAGGGAGGCCATGAGGGTGGAGAAGAGCGCCATGCCCTATGCCAGGTTGGAGCAGAATCCGTCTGCCAGGCTGGGCATCTGGTGGTGCGGGTGTCCGGCCTAGGGCAGGCTGGGTGGGGGTGGAGGTGGTGGGGGCAGCACCACCGGCCGGTAGGGCATGAACATGGGGTACCCGGTGTAGACTAAGTGCCCGGGGCTGTGCTGCGGGGGGCTCCCTATGGGAGAGTCTATGCTGAAGGCAGAGCTGCTTCCAAGGGGGCAATGCATCATCATCAGGGGAGGGGGGAGGCTGTACTCATTGGGGGCCTGGGGCGAGGGGAGCTCAGAGAACAACCGGAGACAGGCGTGGTTGCGAAAAGATAACTATTCAGAGAGTTGCACTTTGATATTTGAGTTACATGACTTTTATATGTTTTGTTTCTAAAATCAATACTTTTTAAACAGTTTTGATTAAAAACATTTTAATATAGAAGCTGTATGTTGGTCCTAGTTACTTGATCCACTACGTTTATGAAATTGAAGAGAGTTCCATTCATTTTCGATTTCCAGTGGTATTAACTATGGAGGTAGCACCTTTTACACTGGTAGCTCAGAGGAAGGCCTATCACGCTGCAGCAGTACTGGAATGTGCAGCCCTCAAGTTCGGAGCAGTTTTTCGAGGGGGGCTCAACAGAAAGGAGAGCTTGTGCTTTCCAGTTTTTATGACGGGCCAAGAGTGTAAGGTGTCACCAACTGGTGCCAGATGCACCAAAGCACTGGCCTCCTGACTCCAAGTCACACGAGCAGAGAAGTCATGAGCTGAGCACAAGACACAGTGAAAATGTGGGTAGGTGCAACCCACAAAGAGGCAAACAGCAACAGTAAATATAACAAGAGGCGCAAGCAAGATGGCAAGGCGCGCACACGTAATGGAAGGCCAGGAGAGGAGGGGTTGCAGCTGCACGCATGGGGCGGACTATGTACCAATGAAAGAGACAAGAGTGAGTGTGTAATGTTTACCCCTAACACTGCATGCATGCACAAGCTCCAACGAGCCGGCTCTCACTGCCAATGTCCGAGAGCTGACTCACCCAGACTCTTGCCCCCTAGCCAATTTGAATGGGGAGGAGGTCTAGTTTACTCTAGTGTAACAAGATGAAATCCGGAAAATCCAGGTTAGATTTAAAGACAAGTTTCATTTATTGGAAACAAGATCTTCAGCCGCAGAGCAGTACGTTCCCTTGGATCACGATCATCAACTGACACAGCTGATCGAATCCTCGGTAACGTACACTCCAACCACAATACAAAGCCGGCATTCTTAACTTGGTTCCATACACCATTCCAACAATCCTAAGGTGGTTACATACTAAACATTCCCCAACCAATTCAGACCCACTACAACACCTCCCACTTTAATATGAAAAAAAAAAAAAAAAAAAAAGAGAAATCATACATGGAATATAAGCAAAAGTAAACCAAAATTTTTAGTAACAAAATTCTCATACCTAGCAGGCAATCTAATAGTGCGACCACTCCTAACCGAACTGCCCACAGCATCACCCCCTTCCCGTGAAACAGCGACATCAGGAGCAGGAAAACCACTAGATGCTGGAACTACATTTACACTCCTGCCACCCTGGTCTTGTAACCAAAATGTCCATTCCAAATCGTTAGGACAACAACTCCTCTTTCTTTTCCTAATTAAGTCAGCTTCATCCTCTCTCGATTTAACCACCTGTCTCTCATTCCACCAGCCTCTCCCATTAAGAAAAACAGAACCTTTAGCAACCTTACAAACCTTAATAGGATCATAGAAATGTGACTCACATTTCCTAACAGCAAAAGGTTTCTTACATAGCACCCAGTCACCAACAGTTATATCAAAATCATCAACACAACCCTTTTTGTCAAAATTCTTCTTCATACGAAATTGACAACGCTTCACAGTCTCTGACAAATGAACAGAATGCAACTTCCCTTCAGATTTACTTGCTAGCCAAGAAGGTAGAAGTAAAGAATTAACTTTTCTACCCCTAAGTAACTCAAAAGGAGTAACTCCTGTGGTGCAATGCGGAGATACATTATGATTCCATATTTTCTGCTCTACAAAATATCTAACATCTAAACCAGCAGCAATAGCCGTCTGGATTCATTCCTTAAGGATTTTTTTGCCACGCTCAACCAAACCGTTGGAAGCGGGAGAATGCTTTGCAACCTTCAGATGTTTAATATCCAGAGAACCTAAAAACGAACACATTCTCTCAGACACGCAATGCATTCCATTATCCATGACTAACCATCTGGGCGCCCCTTCACCAAAAACAACTTGCTTAAAAACAAAATAGTGTTTTCAGTATTAGGGGCATCGACAAACTTATAATACATCCACTTAGAATGATAATCCACCGCAAGAATCAGATATCTGAACTCCTCAGAAAGAACTAAATAGGGCCCTGAAAAATCGAGTCCCACCTTGATCCAAGCTTCCTCAGGGAATTCAGTGGAATGTAACGATAATTTAGGCAACTTCCATTGCTTATCAGAGAGCAAACACTCCTCACAACCATCAATCAAACTTCTAACCTCTGCTTCCAACCCCAGCCACCAATAGTGTTGTCTAATTTTCATGCAAGTTTTAGTTACACCTAAGTGAGCCTCATGTCCTTTTTTAATGATGACCTTCCTCAAACTAGATGGAGGGACAAACTTATCACCTCTAAGAATAATACCATCCTTCACCGAAATTTCGTCTGAAACCAATGCAAAGTTCCTAAGATCACCTGAAAGATTTCTAATCTCAGGCCAACAACCTTTGCAAAAGGATAAAACCCTAGACAGCACCAAATCATCTAAACAAGCTTTCTTCCAATCTTCCTCTGAGACAAGAGAACCACAATTCTCCACGGCATCCAAAACTGCCACACATTCCACCTCATCCTCATCAAAATTTTCCTAATCATCCTTCTCCATCAACATTCTTAACAAACAGTCAGCACGAAAATTCTTACTTCCCTGGATGTGCTTGATGTCAAAATTGAATTCCTGCAATTTGGAAACTAACCTGGTTAACCTAGCAGACATTGAATTACTACTAGAAACCTTGTTTAAAATGAAAGCAAGAGGCTAATGATCCGTCAAAATCTGAAACTTCCGTCGCCAAATATACATTTTAAATTTCTGAACCGCCCAAACACAGGCCAGCGTCTCGCGCTCAATAGTGCTATAATTTTTTTCAAAAGATATGAGCGACCTGGAAGCAAAAGCCACTGTTTGCTCCTGTCCCTTTACATGTTGACTAAGAACTGCACCCAGTCCATTCATACTGGCGTCCGCAGTGATCATAGAAACACAATCATTGTGAAATGCATGCAAATCTTTCGCGGAAACAACCAAGTCTTTCACTTTTTCAAACACACCATTCAACTCTTCCGTCCACGTGACCTTTTGACCTTTTTTAAGAAGGCAGCTAAGAGGATCAACCATCTGAGCGTAATTACAAACAAATCTTGCATAGTACTCTGCTAAACCCAGAAAAGAGCGCAAAGCATCTTTATCAGTAGGTGGTTTAGCCTCCTTAAGAGCTCTAATGACCAAAAATGTAGGTCTAATACCTTTATCCGAAATCGTATGACCTAGGTAATCCGGCTCATTAACACAAAATTTACACTTGTCTGCCCTTATTGTCATACCACTATCTTCCAAAGTTCCCAAAACCTTTTTTAGCTATATCAAATGTTCATCAGTAGTTTTCGAAAAAAACAGGATATCGTCAAGATAGGCTTGAACTCCCACAACCCCTTGAACATAGAATCCATCACTCTCTGAAAAATACTGGCAGCAGAGGCCAGCCCGAAAGGGAGTCTCAGGAACTTATACGCACCAAAAGGTGTGACAAACGTAGTAAGTTCCTGAGACTCCTCACTCAGAGAAATCTGGTGGTATGCGGATTTCAGGTCGATAAGGGAAAACCACTTAGCCCCCCCCAAATTTGCAAGAAGTTCGTGAATCTTTGGTAGGGGATGGCAATCCACCACAATATTCCTGTTTAAACCCCTCAAATCCGCACAGAGCCTAATCTCCCCAGTTTTTTTTCTTGCGACAACAATCGGGGCGACCCATTGAGAGGACTCAGTGGACTGTATAATTTTCTGTTCACTCAAATCTTTCAACATTTTTTTTAACTCCTCCCTAGCACTCAACGGAACAGGCCTAACCTTATGTATGACGGAAACAAGATCTTCAGCCACAGCGCAGAGCAGTATGTTCCCTTGGATCACGATCATCAACTGACACAGCTGATCGAATTCTCAGTAACGTACACTCCAACCACAATACAAAGCCGGCATTCTTAACGTGGTTACATACATAGCATTCTAACAATCCTAACATGGTTACATACTAAACATTCCCCAACCAATTCAGACCCACTACATCTAGCTGGAATTCCCTGCAGCTCCTCTCCGGGACGAGCCCTTTGTTGCTGGGCAACCCCGTGCGGGCACCAATCCCAGCGCGGCTCTTCCCTGACATCAGGGGTGCAGTGCACAGGGTTCTGGAGCTTGTTTATATGTTTTAAAGTTTAAATAGCGTGAGCACAAGCCCGGGCTGGTGATAACACGCAGTGCCCTCACAGTTCCCACACAAGCGGAGGCCGTCCCCCGGGCCCATGGTGGTGATCTCACTCTCACGATGAGATGTGTTGGGGGGGTGGGAGAGTAGGCTCGGACAGCGAGAGGGGTGCCACAGGAATCCCCCCCCCTGGCGGTGATCTCATCATGAGATGTGGGGGGCGGGAGAGAAGGCTCAGACTGCAGGAGTGGTGACAGGGACATAAAGTAGTGCTTAGCAAATATGCTGTGATGGGGCCAATAGCCGTGGAAGGAGACATGGCTGCCATAAGGCAGGACTAGCAGCCTCGAAACCAATCAAAAGTCAGCATTTATAAAACAACAAATCCACAAGCCAATTAAAAATATAGATGGAAAGTGGGTGGGGCTTCCCCCACTAAAGTGTATGCAGTATCTTTCCCCAAGACAGCGCATGCGCTGCCTAGGCGAAACCTAAAAAGTGTGTTTTTCATGTTAATTTCCATAGGGATTTTGAACACGACTACAGCCCAAACTGCTGAACAGAATTACACCAAATTTAGCAGAAAGTTATGCCTTGTTTCAGAAAGCAACCTTTTTGTTACGTTGTATAAATCCATTCAGTAGTCTTTGAGGTATTAAAGGAGAAAGAAATTTGGATATCTGGGCCTAACACAGATCTTATGGTGAGATTTGATTGGTTGTCAGCGCTTTAACCAGAAAGTGCTAGGATCCATTCGGGTACCAATATACATGATAGCACCCCTTTGAGATGCTGTTTAGTGACCAGCAGGTTTTGAGGGTCACAAAAAGGAGACTGTATAAAGATTTAGTTACAATATAAATCATTTGTTAAGGGTACCATACTAATTTTAGGAATTTTGGTGTGTTCTAAGGTGATTTTACCCTGTGAAAAAGCCTTGTGCTAGGATTTCATGATACATGTTTTAGAGAAAACTGTTTTCTTATGATTTTCCCATAGACATTATGGAAGTACTCCAGAAGCTAAAATTAGAGCATAGTTCTATAAATTCACACTATCTTTCTCAGCCATGTGAGAATGAAGTCTGACATTCTCAGTAAAACAGGTATTCCCAACAGGAGCATCCTGTCAGTTGATTGCCTTGTGTTCTACTGCAGCCTCCCAGTGTTCTAAAGAACAAGTAGAGTGCTAACAGCCTTACTTATGACAAATGTATGGCACACCTGAAGCCATCTTGACTGGCAGTTAACTCCCAGGCGAACAGTAGTTTCACTACAGTGATCTAATGACCAACTATACCACTAATATTTTGAATTCATGCCACAAGTGTGGCACATCAGAACGCCATCTTAATGGAATCGAATTGGAAAGCAGAAAGCATGTTCTACTGAGGATACTGCAGTAAATGAGGAAATTAGGGAGCATCATAACAAATAAGTCTCCTAAGATGGCCAACAAAGATAAAAGAGCCGAAATGTTGTAGAAATATCATCCAAATGAAACCCAGGTGTAGCCCAATGACAGAAGTATACAAAGCACTAACAGCCAGATTCATGAAGGTAAATTGCGACCGCAATAGCAGCGAAAAAGCTATTGCGATCACAATTGTCAAAAACGGTATTAAAAAAAAATTAGCGAATTCGCTAAGACAGAATTGCGAAATCGCATTAGAATTCGCAGAATCCCAGTAGTAGCCCAATAGCGAATCTGACATTGCGAGAAACCACGGATTCTGCGAATAAATATGCAAAATCGCAATACAATCTCAATCGCTATTCAATAAAAATCGCAAATAGCAAAAATCCCGAAAATCGCATTTTGCGAGGCGCAATTTAAGGACAACCCAAAGCAGGTGGTAACCATCAAATTAAAAAAACAACATTTGAAAAACCGTTTCCCAATCAGTAACAGGTGCTGGCCTGACCAAACACACTTAAGGAGATGCAGCTGCAGCATTAGGAGTCTCACAACCAGGACTATACATGGTGGTCAGGCGGCGAAGGCTACAGCGAGCTGCACGGAACAGACGTAGGATCCAGGAGAGGATATTCCGTCAGCGGGTCACCCTGCTGGGCCAAACCAGAGAGCAAATATACGCAAAGTACCGCCTGCATGGGCCAATGATCATCAAGCTAATTCAGGACCTTGACCCCCTGATGCAGCACCCAACAAGGCGGACCAATGCCGTGCACACTCATGTCCAGGTATTGTGCAGCCTGCACCTTCTGGCCTCCGGAAGCTTCCAGGGGATAGTTGCCGCTGCTGGGGGGATATCCCAGCCCACCATGTCCCGCTGCCTAAGGAGTTTCCTAGATGCAATGCTGACCCAGCTACACCACCACATAAAATTTCCCACCAGCCAACAGGACTTGGATGAGACCAAGCATCAATTCTACAATGTTGCCCAATTTCCACATGTGATAGGATGCATTGACTGTACCCACATCCACATCTGCCCACCAGCAGAAACGGAATACATGTACCGCAACCGGAAGTCCTACCACTCCCTCAACATCCAGATGGTGTGCAACGCAAAGAATTACATCACGGACATAGTGGCACAGTACCCGGGGAGCACACATGACTCCTTCATATTCTGGCACTGCGGCCTCCACACACGACTGGACAGGGGAGACCTTGGTGAAGGACACCTACTTGGTAAGTACACTCGCCCCACAATGTTAGACTGTGATGAAGTAGCTGCGCTGCACAGGCACTCACCCTCTGCTCCTCTCATTCAGGTGACAGTGGCTACGCTCTCTGTGAATACCTCCTCACCCCATACCTCAACCCTGCTACACCACAGCAACGGCGTTACAATCTAGCACACATACGCACAAGGAATTGCATTGGGAGGACATTTGGGCTACTGAAGAGCAGATTCCGCATACTGCACAAGACTGGTGGGGCCATGTACTACAGTCCTGATGTCTGCTGCCGCATTGTGGCTGTGTGTGCAAAACTACGCAACATTGTTACCAAGCGCCGGATTCCTGTAGAGATCTCTGGCAGTGAGTCGGAAGGGGACGACCGGCCACCTGCACATGTGCGTCATGCTCACGGGGAACATCCTGCTGAAGGACACAGACGGCGCAACCACATCACAATGAACTGTTTCTAGTGCACCCACTCCTCTCACCCACCAATCCCAAATGCATGACAATGGAAATAATGACAGGAGGCCGATGTTAAATTCTTCAAAAAATTGTTGAATGCACAAAATGGCGACCGTGCGCATGCGCAGCGGTAACGCGCAGCGGGCTCGCCGATTGTGCGCCGAAGGCGCGCCAAAGGTAAGCCCGTCCGTGCCCGTCCGTGCCTGGACCGCGCCCAGTGCCAGGACCCCTGGCCCCCGCAGACCCCAGCCCGCCCGCCGGACGTACGACGCCGCCACCCTCAACGCACTCAACACCGGCCAAATCCCGGGATGCTACCGAGCCACCCCGAGACGAACCCACGGACCCTTCAGCTGTCACGCCTGCAAGTTCTCCTGCAACCGGACCTGCCCCGCACCAGCACCCGCCAAGCCGAACACCAGCAGCAACCACCTCAAGTGCATCCTACTCAACACCCGCTCCGTCCACAGACACACCATCGAACTCTGGAACCTCCTCTACACCAAGGCTCCTGACGTCGCCTTCCTCACGGAAACCTGGATGAACGACTCCTCAGCGCCCGACATCGCCATCGCCATCCCAGAGGGCTACAAGAACACCCGAAGAGACCGCGGCAACCAGACTGGAAGAGGCATCGCCATCATCTACAGGGACACCATCCGCATCACGACCAACACCGACGACACCCTGAAAACCGCTGAACACCTGCACTTCCAGATCCACACGGACCCCAAAACCACCCTCAGAGGCACCCTCATCTACCGACCCCCGGGACCACGCACACAATTCAGCGAAGACATCGCCGACTTCATCTGCCCGCACGCCCTCCCCTCCGCTGACTACATCCTCTTGGGGGACATCAACTTCCACCTGGAGAACAACAACGACCGCAACACCACCACCCTGCTTGACAACCTCGCCAATCTCGGACTCAAGCAGCTAGTGACCACCTCCACCCACCTCGCCGGACACACACTCGACGCTGTCTTCTCATCCAGCAAGGACATCATCTTCAGCCACGCCACCGGACTCCACTGGACGGACCACAGCTGCGTCCACTTCACCTTCAGAAGATCCACGATCCACCACCACCAGCAACAGGTTGCTCGAAGAAACTGGAACAAGATTACAGCAGACCAGCTTGCCGCTTCCCTGAGCCAGCACCCTACCGCCAGCTCAGGGAACCCCAGCCAGGCCGCCGACAACCTCACGAAGTGGATCAGCAACTGCGCAGACGACCTCGCCCCACTGAGGACCCCGCCTAGCAGACCCGGCAGCAAGAAGGCCCCATGGTTCACAGACGAACTCAAGAGCTCCAAGAAGAACTGCTGAGCCCTCGAGAAAGCCTGGAGAAGGGAGCCAACACCGCACAACATGACCACCCTCAAGCTCGCCACCCGGAAGCACCATCAACTGATCCGCGCCACCAAGAAAACAGCATTCAAGGACCGGCTGGACAACAACGCACACAACTTCAAGGAACTCTTCAACATCGTGAAAGAGCTCTCCAACCCCAACGCCGGAAACAACAACATCACCCTGTCGCAAGACCTCTGCAACTCCCTCGCCTCCTACTTCCACAACAAGATCGCTGACATACACAACAGCTTCAGCCCACAAACAACGCTCCCCACGACCGCACCAACGCACCAACGCCCCCCACCACCACCCTCAGCGCCTGGACCCAGATCAACACAGAAGACACCATCTGCACGATAAACTCTATCCACTCCAGATCTCCGACCGACCCCTGTCCCCACCACGTCTTCAACAAGGACGACGCTGTCATCGCACCCCGCCTGCAGGACATCATCAACACCTCCTTCGACACCGCCACCTTCCCTGAGAGCTGGAAGCACGCCGAACTCAGCGCTCTACTAAAGAAACCAACAGCGGACCCCACCGAACTCAAGAATTACCGCCCCATCTCGCTCCTCCCGTTCCCAGCCAAAGTCAACGAGAAGACTGTCAACAGGCAGCTGGCCGCCTTCCTCGAGACAAACGGATCCCTCGACCCCTCACAGTCTGGCTTCCGAGCCAACCACAGCACCGAGACCGCCCTCATCGCTGCCACCGATGACATCCGAGCCCTGCTGGACAACAGTGAAACAGCGGCCCTCATCCTCCTAGACCTCTCTGCGGCGTTCGACACTGTTTGCCACCGCACCCTAGTGCAGCGCCTCAGCAACATCGGAATCCAGGAGAAGGCACTGGAGTGGATCATCTCCTTCCTCGCTGGAAGGACACAGAGAGTCCGCCTACCACCGTTCAGATCCGCAGCCACGGAAGTCATCTGCGGCGTTCCACAGGGCTCCTCGCTCAGCCCCACCCTCTTCAACGTCTACATGAGCCCCCTTGCGGCCATCGCATGCCAGCACAACCTCAACATCATCTCCTACGCCGACGACACCCAGCTGATCCTCTCCCTGACCAACGACCCCGCCGCCGCCAGAACCAACCTCCACGAAGGGATGAAAGACGTAGCCGAGTGGATGACGACCAGCCGCCTGAAACTGAACTCAGACAAGACGGAAGTCCTCATCCTTGGCACCTCGCCCTCCGCCTGGGACGACTCCTGGAGGCCCCCCGCCCTGGGCACCGCACCCAAACCGACAGACCACGCACGCAACCTGGGCTTCATCCTGGACTCCTCCCTCTCCATGACCAGACAAGTCAACGCCATCTCCGCGTCCTGTTTCAACATCCTGCGCATGCTACGGAAGATCTTCCGGTGGATCCCCACCGAGACCAGGAAGACGGTCACCCAGGCCCTCGTCACCAGCCGACTAGACTACGGCAACGCCCTTTACGCCGGAACCACCGCCAAGCTCCAGAAGAGACTCCAGCGGATCCAGAACGCCTCAGCCAGACTCATCCTCGACATCCCCCGACGCAGCCACATCTCCGGACACCTGAGAGACCTGCACTGGCTCCCCGTCAACAAGAGAATCACCTTCCGTCTCCTCACCCACGCACACAAAGCCCTACACGACCAAGGCCTGAGCTACCTCAACAACCGCCTCAACTTCTACGCTCCCAAACGCCACCTCCGATCGACCAACAACGCCCTCGCCGCCGTCCCCCGCATCCGAAGAGCGACAACAGGAGGAAGGTCCTTCTCCTACCTGGCCGCCAAGACCTGGAACACCCTCCCTACCGACCTCCGCCTGACCCAAGACCACCTCTCCTTCAGGAAGAAGCTCAAGACCTGGCTGTTCGAACAGTAGCGGCACCCCACCCCCTCCCCCAAGCGCCTTGAGACCCTCTGGGTAAGTAGCGCGCTCTATAAATGCCTTGATTGATTGATTGAATAAGAAGGTATAACTGTACTGATTTACATATGAGTAGTATTGCGCCATACTGCTCAATGTTATTTACACGACATGCTTCTATCATCAGCATGTCCCTGCCCATGGATAGAAATGTCATGTGCGCCTCCTGCGCGCGGCACCCAGTCGCCTCTCAGGATCCTCCTCACGCAGGGCACATGAACCCGCACCGGGCCTGCTGCTGCGGCGTAGGACACCGACATGTGTGGCTGACAGGCTGCTGACGCTCGAGGTCCCCTCGCCTGTGTCATCCCCACCACCATTGGCTGGGCCAGTTGGTTGTAGTGCCAGTACAGCACTGGTCACCTGCTCAAGGACACGCGCCACGTCCTCGCAGCATTGCACCGTCTGCAGCTGCATTGCCATAGACCGACGTGACAGCTGGGAGGTGGCATTCCCTATCACGTAGTTGGAAAGCGTGTAGGCAGAGAGGCGCGTGAGTAGCTGGCGGTGTCGCCGGCGGGCGGTGTTGCACTGGCTGATGATGGCCGCTGTGTTTGCCTCCATGGCAGTTGTCATCCGGTCAATTCGATTGGAGACATTGGCAAAATATCTGCCTATGTTGAGGAGCTGCAGTTGTATGGCACCTTGGCGTCCTGCCTGCAATTGGTGCACGCGCTGCATGCGGCGCTCAATACTGAGCCCTGGCACACGCACAGCCGTCGCCCTCCTGCCGGTGCGTGCTGTGCCCTGCTGCGGCTACCTGACATGCCTGCTGTGCTGGCTGGCCACAGTGGGTGTGCGCTGTGTCGCAGGTCTAGCAGCACCGGATGTTGATGGTGCCGCTGGTGGTGGTCTTGCAGCTGGCACTGGTGCTGTGCCTGATGGAGCTGGCGCTGCTGGTGGTGGTCTTGCAGCTGGCACTGGTGCTGTGCCTGATGGAGCTGGCGCTGCTGGTGGTGGTCTTGCAGCTGGCACTGGTGCTGTGCCTGATGGAGCTGGTAGTGTGGTTGTGTGCTCCTCCTCACCCTCAGGCTCCTCTGATGCTTCATCTATCAGCAGCCACTCGCTGTCACTGCTGTTGTTGTCTGCGCCACCTGTGATTGAAAGTGGACGTGGATTAATTGCATGTATCTATCACATGTGCAGTTGCTACATGCATGCTGGCTAACATTCCCTGACTGCCTGTTGCATTGCGTACATTGGGACATGTCTGGCTGCATTGGAGTTTTTGTACATTGTGGGCAGACTACATGTCCCACAATGCAATTGGCCATGTCCTGATGTGCATGGGTTGCATGAGTGGGTTGGTTATGGGAGGCTATAGGGTCATGGCCATTGTTAGGGGACAGGGTCGCAGTTGCATGCCACTTACCTTGGCTGTCTTGTGTGGGTCGGGATGAGTCCAGAGGGATGACCCCAACACCTGCCTCATGCTGCAGTGTGTCCTCCACATGATCCTCCAGGGGGGTGTTGGGAGGGACTGTTAGATCTCCACCTCCAGTTGCTACGCTCTCACCCAGCCTCTCTGCCACCCTCTCCTTGGCACGACCTCGGAGGTCGTACCACCTCTTTTTGAGGTCGTCTATGGACCTCTGTGTCACTCCCACTGCGTTGACTCTGGCGTGGATCCGCAGACACAGTCGCCATTTCTCAGCCTCAGGCACCCTCCTGGAGTCCTTGCCGAATAGTTTGGTGTGGTCTTGGCAGACTCCATATATTAGCTGCTCCAGCTCCTGCTCCGAGAATTTTAGCTTGCGCTTGCGCCCGGTGTCACTGGGCCCTGCTGCTGTATCCTCTGCCATAGCTGCAGTCTCCAATGTCAAAAAGCTTCCAAGTCTGGAGGTGTTCTGAGAGGAGCTCTGACTGGTGCTGCTTCGATCTCTGCCTCAGTGTTCTCAATGGGGGAGGGAACTGCCTGCTTCCTAGTTGTGATGTCCTCACAGTGCTCGAAATGCGACTTCCCGTTTTTGCGATCTCGCTATTAGCGAGATCGCAATTTGCGATCTCGCTAATTGCGAGATCGCTATTCCTACACAGAATTGGATGGATTTTGTGATTTTTCTGCGATTTTGGACAATCGCTATCGCCTTTTGCGGTCGGTTGCGATTCGCTTTATTTTATCGCTATTTTTGATGAATCCCTTTCTGCCAATTCTAAATTGCGAGTCGGTATTAATCGCAATTTAGAATTTGCAGATTTCGTTTTTCATGAATCAGGCTGTTAGGTCCTTATTACAACTACAGAGGTTCATTGGACCGCCATATGTGCTGATGGTCAATGGACCACCAGACTGGTGGTCCACCTGCTGTATTATAAGTTTGGCAGTTGGACTGCCAAGGGACCGCTGCTACAAACAGGGATCCAAAGTCCCGCAGCGGGGGCACAGCGGTCCGAGGAAGTAATATGCTAGCGTGCCGCTGTGACACAGCTCAGCATATAACACGTTTCCACACTGCCTTCCTTTTCATGGTGGAAGGTGGTTTTGAGGAAACTAAGGGGGCCCCAGCAGAGCCCTTGCCTCTGTGCATCAGGGTGCATGCAGTGGTCACAAGGTGTGCCCTCTGTATTCCTGCACCATTTATTCCTGCACAGGAAGAAGTGCATGTCAGTGTGCAATTCTTCCTGTGCAGGAAGCTGCTGCGGCACTCACACAACAGTGCCTTTCTAATGCTCTCCTTTGAGCCTTAGAAGGGCACTGCCGTGGGTCCATCGAAAGACACACCGCTCGCCAGGATTCAGAGGGCTATCTGACTACGAGTTTGGCAGTCTTCCTGTGTGCCGCTGGCATGATGGTCAACAGGAAGACCGCCAAAGTCGTACTCAGGCCCTTAATTTTTTTGGTAGTTTTATATAGTGCAGACTTGACTCGAAGGAATTGAAGTGCTGTAAATTAGCATCAGTTATTTTACACAAGGGCACATTAATTTTGGTTTAAGGCATGGGGTTCTGCCCAGAATCACAGGATGCTGAGCTGATGCTGAAACTCAAATCTAGTACCCAAGTTGAAAAGTCTGCAGCTCTGGCCATAATGCCACATCCTGTCCCTTAAGTGTAACATTTAATCAATATATAATCAAATGATCAACTGGATGAAAAAATCCTTTGACGCCTTTGAGTTTTTATACATGGTTGTATTCAAGGAACTTGTTTATGTCCAATAGAGGATAAGGGTTATGGACACCTTAACAAATAATAGAATGAGTTCGATGTGAAACAACCAAAATAGGATGTAATTAATAGTTTGCACTTTCATTTGTGTGTGTCTCTCATATTTATATGTATATTATTTTGCGTTTTTAATGTATTGCGAACTGATTGATGATTCCATTGCCTATATGGAATCTTGGCTCATGAAATTATCTTAATAAAAACTTTTTTAACTCACTTTCCTGCAATATTACATGTGGATATTATAATTGTTTAGTAGGGTCCCGGTTTTTGATTGAGTGTGGATAGGTGGTGATTGTGTTGAACACAAGGGATTAGAAAACATTAGTAATTGTTGTGAATTTTCCGATTGTCCCCAGAGATCTTTGCACTTTTTGTTTACCTGTGGTACCCCTTCTCTTGGTCAGTGGGGTCACTCCCTTTTCTTCAAGTACCTTCCTGCGCATAAACAATCTTTAAATGGCATTTTGAAACTTCTATATGTGCTGCTTAATGCAGCACAAATAGAAGTTGCAAAACTTCATTTTTAATGATTGCTTATGTGCAGGAACGGACACCTTCCTGAACATAATCAATTGTGTTTTGCTCTTTCCATGTTTGCTCCACAGCGCAGCACACATGGAAACAGCAAAAAATAGGCAAAATTAAACATTTCTCCATGTTTCACCAAGGTAAGACCAGATTTTCCCTCATCATAATTTTGGCTCTGCCCCATATATACGGCACCCTTGTAAATATGGGGCAGCGTCAAAATCAATGAGTGTTGTGGTGAAATGCCAACCGCATCACCCATTGCTCCTCCCCTTTCACTCTGAGTCAAGCATGAAAGGGTGCCTTATTCACAAGGCAGAGTTAAGCCACAATAAGTGACTTAACCCTGCTTTGTCAATAAGGTGAAGCCGCTATTACCACCACAACATTAAAAAAATGACGTAGTGGTGGCGAAAGAGGCTTGTAAATAATGCTCTAAGTCTTTCTGTTTTTTAAATAAATTTTGTTGATCTGTCTATCTGTTGCGAATCCTCAGACAAACAAGGGGTCTACCGGTTATAATGCACACATTTAATACTAAAACAACAACACATTTAATACAAACATATCAATCAATAAAAGTTGCACTTACAAAGTGTGAGGTGACTCAATAGAGTGTGCCGGCGCTCACAAATACGGAGTGCAGATCAAAAAGGACAGTGAAACAGCCAAGTTTTTAGGCCATGTGTCATGTTACGTTATGTTATGTTAGGTACTCTTATATAGCGCTCGAATCACCCTGGGGCTTCTCGGCGCTGCCTAGAGTCGCAACATCCTGTGCGGAAACGGTAGACCTGGCCTGAATCTAGAAGGTTAGTACAAGAAGGCTTTTAGATGTTTCCTGAACAAGGTGTACTGTGGCATCTCCCTCAGTAATTCGGGGAGACTGTTCCAGTATTTAGGGGCAAGGTAGGAAAAAGCCAGGCGCCCGTGCGCTTAAGACGAATGCGCGGGATCTGGAGCAAACTCGCCGAACATGATCTCAACGCACGACCAGGGACATATCTGATCAGTTTTGATTACAAGGCCTAGTCCATTTACAGCATTAAACGATAAGCAACAGATTTTTTAAAATGATCGTTTCTTTACCAGCAACCAGTCTAATGATTTTAGCTGAGGCAATGATGGAGAGCCCGCTGGCATATTTAGAATCATTCTTGCCGCTGTGTTTTGTATTACTTGAAGTTTACTCAAAAGACTGGTTCCAACCTCAGCCAAAAGAGCATTTCCATAATCAATCCTACTAATCACCAATGCCTGGGTCAGTGTTCTACGATGGTCAGTTGGAATGTAGGGGAACATTTTTCGTAGTAGGCGAAGGCTGTGGTAGCAGGAGCCAATGGTGGTGGCCACATGATCCTTCATTGTTAGTGAACTACTAGTTTAATGCCCAGATTTTTTACACTCTGTTTTGGGGAAGGAGGGGGACACCCAGCTGTGCCGGCCACCATTCGTTACTCCAGATGGAAGCGGCCTTTCCCAGCAGCATAGCTTCCGTTTTACCGGGATTCAACTGGAGAAAGTTGTTGGTCATCCAGTTCGATATTGCAAGTATGCCATTGGAAAAACGGATCCTATCCAACTCTGGGTTTGGGCCAATAGTGAACAGCACCTGGGTGTCATCCGCATACGAGATTGTTTCAAAGCCTAGTGCTTCTACTGCCTCAGCCAATGGTGCCATATAAATGTTAAAGAGGGTGGGGCTGAGGCAGGAGCCTTGCGGAACACCCTTATCCAACAGGGTTTTGGCTGAATAGAACCCATCATGACCGATTGGGCTTAGCCCGATAAAAAGTTTTTTAGCCATCTAGCCCCTGTATACCATAGGAACTTAACCTCTCCGCTAGCCTGATATGGGACACGGTATCCAAGGCCGCGGAGAGGTCAAGTAATATCAGTATGGCAGATCCACCAGCATCCACAGTGAGCCTCAGAGAGTCAGTAACGGCTAGCAAAGCCGTTTCAGTACTGAAACCTTGGTGAAAAACTGATTGCGAGGGGGCTAAGATGTTGTTTGATTCAAGATAGCTACTTGGGTGTTTATAAACCATGCTTTCCAGCATTTTAGCTAACAGGGGAAGCAATGAGATGGGACGGTAATTGCTGAGCTCCTGCGGAACAGCCAAGGGTTTCTTCAAACTGGGTCCGACATGTGCTTCCTTCCAAGGAATCTTCAAGGAAAAGAAGGGAAACCCTACTCACATAGGAACCAGGGCCAACAATTATGTCAAAGAACAATGGTTCCTGTGGTTTAATAAAATAATATGAATTAAATATATGGCTTAATAGCGATTGGTATTAACACCGAGGGTTGACAAGGATGGCGGAAAGGAATGCACAACCAATTATGTATATTTCTGGCATGTTTTACTTCATTATATCAACCCTTTTTTAAATTGTCATACAATTAGGTGCATACAAATAATAAAAAAGTGCACAGTGTCCCAAGTGTACAAGTGAAACCAAAATCACAGTACATATAACATAGACTACATAGGGGCGCAGTGGTTTCTTATTGGATACATGAAAAAAGGAAAAGGACCAATGAAAACATAGTTGGTTATTAAAGTGATTCTACACGATCGTAGACACTATTTTAAAGGTTCAATTCATTGTTGCGTCGACGGCGTTTCGACCCTTTGGGGTATGGGTCTCATCAGGACAGGGCAATGAAGGACATCTATAATTTAAAAGGACGAAGTGGAAGTGAGTATACTGTATGACGGCTTTTTTTTAAAAAACAATTTATACTCATTTAGACAAGGGACCAATAATACCTGAATATTATCTCGTATTCACCCATGCATGGCGAGAATGAAAAACTCACTTACAGGTAACCCAGCCGGGTACTGTTGTTGAAGCGGAGAAAGGAAAGACAAAATAGGGGGCGGGATAGGAATTAATAATGGAAAACCGTGAATTACACAATTTTATCCACATGTGTGACTTTGCACCATGTTTTAAACAGTTACTTACCACATGTAGTGGTCAGAGAACAATGATGAATTATATGCATACAATGGCACTGTTAATGTTGTCTCAGGATAATGCCTATTAAAATAATAATATTCGCAAAGACACAGTGTTAGAGACTGCCTACACAAATGTTTATCAAGTCAAAATTTTACAACAATATTTGAGGTTTGAATTGGAGTTTGTTACCTGAGGCCATAAAAGTTTGTGCCGGATAGCATAAATAGCATCCGAATCAAGATTCCGATTGATTGCGATATATTTTTGAAAAGGACGATGCCTGTTTAAATAAAGAAGGGAACGCGTCACTATTAATGTAGAAGTGCGTTTCTCGCTAACTCGTTAATCAAGAGACCATTTCATTATCTACATTTTAAAAGTTAACCTATGTTCCGTGGAGCCCGATCGGGTTTCGCAGTCCTCTCATTCAGTGTGTAAAGCCCATTCCCGCTCTTCCGGTATATCGAATCTTACCAAACCTGGCCGTGAGAGTCAAGAGAACTCGATCACTGTCAGGTCCTGTAATCAATTGCCGAGATGAATGCATGTTCCTGACCGCTTCCGACCGTGATTTTTAGACTTTCCCGAATTAGGCATTCATTATAGCAAGTATGGGCATACCAAGAGTTATTCATATACATGCAATCGAATTCCAAACCGTTCATTGAATTTACAATTGTAGTGATGGCGATCATAAAAAGCCTGCAACGTAGTATTTTCATTACAATTCGTGTCTACAGTGTAATTATACAAATGGACATCTCGCTGCTTTATCATTACATTGAAACAAAAATATATTTGGAAATCAATGTGATGTACAGACTAACACATATAACATACAATATATATTGTTGCAGTCATTAAAATATGGATTATAGCTCAATTGTTAAGTGAAATCCATCGCTATTTGCAGGCAAATTTTGAGTGCATGTCTATATAATATAGATTCTGTTGGAACAAATTAGTTAATCATATTTGACAAATACCCTCTCCATTCGTCAGCAGAGTTTAGACCATGATTGATAGAATCAAGTCTATCGATCCAGTGACATTCTCTACGTTGTAAAATCTTTGAAATGTCTCCTCCTCTTTCCGGCATTTTTATGCTGTTAACAACTTGCCATTTAATTTGATCAGCATTGTGATTTAGATCTTTGTAGTGTGCTACAAGTGGTGCTGTCAGGACTGATTTCCTAATCCGACTTCGATGTTGGCCTATCCTCGCTTTCATGGGCTGTTGTGTCTGCCCAATATAGGGTAGCCCACAAGGGCACCAAATGCAATATACAACACTACGCGTATTGCAATTTGAGAAGGCTTTCAGTGTATGTGTAACTTCCCCATGTTGGAACAGTGTAGTCTTGAAAGTGAAGGGGCAGGCCACACAGTTTCCACATGGATGGTGACCCACCACCGGTGGTAAGCCCCATACAGACTCCAGTGTACCTATACCGTCTCCTGTCTTCTCATTTGAGGAATGTACAAGATGTTCTTTCAAATTCTTTGCTCTTTTGTAAGCAAACAACAGGACTTCAATTGATGGATCAATATTCGGAATGATATGCCATTTTTTTGTTATTAAGCTACGAATTTTATTTGTGTGTGCGCCAAAGGTGGTCACACAAACAATCTTCTGCATATCTTTTTTGGGGCGTGTCACCAAGAGCTCCTCTCGTGGACAATACCATGCACGCTTTAATGATCTCTTTACCAATTTGTTAGGGTAGCCTCTACTGAGTAACTTCAGTCTTAAAATACCTACTTCTTTCATGTAGTCCTCCCTTCGGGCACAGTTGCGACGAATACGCAAAAACTGCCCGAAGGGAATGACATCTCGTAGAGCTCTTGGATGATGGCTTTTGTATGAAAGTAATGTATTTCTTTCGGTGTCTTTTCTATGTAGCGAAGTGATCAATTTATCACCCTCACTCATGATATTAAGATCCAAGAAGCAATAGTTTTCTTTTAAATTGTAGTTGTGAACTTAAGATGTTGTTGAATACCATTCAGATATATCACAAAGGCATCAAAGTCTTCAGTAGTGCCACTTCAAACTAAAAAATATATCATCAATATATCAATACCAACATTTAATATTGGCACGATATGGATTTGAATCATTGATGGCAAAGGATCGTTCCACCTGGTCCCTATAAATATTCGCCAGGTAGGGAGCAAAAATTGCTCCCATACTTGTCCCACAGCATTGTTGGTAATATACCCCATTGTGTACAAAATAGTTCTTTTGAAGGGCAATACGTATTAAAGAGGTTATGAACGAGGTGGGTACATTCATGGGCCTTGCTCTGGTGTCAAGAAAGCTTGCAATAGTATTAATACTTTCATCCTGTGGGATGTTAGTGTACAGTGATGAAATATCTAAGGTAGCTAACCAATCGGTGTTTTCATTAAATGGAACCGTGTCAACCAGATTAATCATGTGCATGGTGTCTCGCACATAACTTGGTGAATTAGGTACATATTCTCGAATAAAAAAATCCACATATTTACCAATGGGCTCTAAAATCGAGCCACATCCCGATAAGATTGGTCTACCGGGTGGGTGTGTAATACTTTTGTGAATTTTGGGTAATGTATACAGGACAGGGCTCCTGGGGTTTTCTGAGTTCAGAAACGAAAATTCATGCTTGCTCAAGAAGCCCAAATCAAGTCCTTGTTTAGTGATACCAAGTATTTCTTCTCTAATATCACTCAGCGGATTATGTGTCAGTTTTTTATAATGCTTTGGTTCTGAGATCTGTTTATTTATTGCTGTTTCATAATCTGACCTATTTTGAACAACATGTATTTGTATGCACCTAATTGTATGACAATTTAAAAAAGAGTTGATATAATGAAATAAAGCATGCCAGAAATATACATAATTGGCTGTGCATTCCTTTCTGCCATCCTTGTCAACCCTCGGTGTTAATACCAATCGCTATTAAGCCATATATTTAATTCATATTATTTTATTATACCACAGGAACCATTGTTCTTTGATATAATCCTTCCAAGGAATAGCAAATGGTTGAAAATCTTTTGAATAAAAGGAGCACAGCTATGAGACAGAAGTGAGATGATTTTAGGGGGACAGGGATCGGTTGGGGAGCCAGATTTGCTACACTCAGAGCTTTACACACTTGTTCCAGTGACACCGGGACAAAACTGTCTAGAGAACTGGTGGGCCTGCTGGGTGGACTGTTAGGGCAAAGTAATGTAGAGACAGAATTGCTTGTCTGTGAGAGAAAATTGGAGTAGATAGTTGCGATTTTTTCCTGAAAGAATAGAGATAAAGAATCGCAAAGCTCCTGAGATTCCACTGGCATTTGTTTACACACTTGTGGAGATATGAAATCCCTAACGATTCCAAAAAGAGTCCTGGAGGAATTACTGACATTCTCAATTTGATTTAAAATAAAGAGGCGTCTAGCAGTCTTTAGGTTTCGATGATAAGTAGTTTGAGCTAGCTTAAAATTGCTTCCGCTTTAGGTGCACTTGGATGTGCACCAGCATCTTTCTAATTGTTTGCAGGAAGATTTTTCCTGTCTTAATTTCGAGGAGTACCATTGTGCAGAGGGTCGCCTAGGGATTGATCTAGGTTTTTTGCTTATCGGAATGATTTTATTAAAGGAAATTTTTAGAGCTTTGTTGAAGGCTGTTAACATGTCGGATACAAAATGACCCTGGCCTTGGGATTGCTGTTCCTCCAGAAAAATTATGTTAAATGTTAAAAGCTGAGGTTGTCAGTTTGTGCCAGGGTCTCCAAGGTGAAGAAGTCCTTGCTCCTAGCTGTGCTGGGATTTCACGACGACATTAGGCATAAAAAACGTAATCATATGATGATCAGTCCATGTGAGGGGCCACAGTGGATCGCACTTGAGTTGGTCTATATTTGAGAGAATTAGATCCAGAGTATGGCCAGCCTGGTGGGTGGGGCCTATAACACTTTGTGTGAGACCTAGCTGTTTTAGATTACTAAGGAAGTTCCTAACCCCTTGAGTTGAGTGGGCCTCACAGTGGAGATTAAAATCCCCTAACATCAGGAATTTGTTTGATGCGAGAGCGTGAATTGCTATGTAGTCTATTAGGGTACCCACTAGGTCTGTGTTTGTACCCAGGGGTCGATAGACTAACGCTCCCAGCCAGCTTTCCGTGGGTGATTTGACAACCTTAAAAATGCCTATTTCTAGTTTCTCATTAGTCATGGTAGACACCCAGGAGATGTTCAGATGGTTTTTGAAAGCAATGGCTATGCTCCAGCCTCCTTTCCCTAAACGATCCAGATGAATAAATTTATAGTTTTCCGGAATAGCAATATTTTTGATGGGGTGGTTTGAGGGGTTTAGCCACGTTTCCGTGAGGAAGCAAATCTCTGGTGAACTAGACGTAATCATGTCCCAGATCTCAAAGGGGTGTTTGGCTAGTGAATGAATGTTGCACAAAATAAAGGACGACCGCTCAAGTGAGAAGTATTTTTGAAGTCTTGCTAATGAGACAGGGGCAATATACAAATCTCTTTAGAAAGAACAGTGTTGACATGCTACCGGGCCTTCCAAACAAACAGGAAATAAGTTTTTACAGCATGCGCTGGGATGGCTGGTAGAAACAAGAGTAGTTCTAATAGAATGCAGAGAATCCGAGGAGTATGAAATCTGGGGAGAGGTAATGGATGTTACCTGCATTTGGGCAGGGGCAGGGCCTCTGGACTCGTGCGGGCTCGGACGGGCACAGACGGGCTCTCCTTTGGCCCTCCTTCGGCGCATTGGAGGCGCGTCCGCTACGCGGAGGTATGCCCGTCTGTATTTATGCAGTCGCAGAGCGCGTCTGAAAGACAACTATAGCGCCACCCAGTGCACCTGCCCAAGATGGCCGCTGTGTGTATCCGGCAGCCTCCGGGTGCATATGCCAAACCTCAGTGCCTACTCAGCTGAGGGGTGTTTGCGGGAATGATTTTAAAAAGGTGAGCAAATTGACAAAATATAATTCAATTTAAAAAGTACAACGTACAAGTTACAAGCACAAAGGCTCCCAGCTTCCGCCTCAGGAGTCGATCTAAGGTTGGCGCCTGCGCGTAAGAGCCTGCTTTTATGCAGTCACAGAGTGCGTCTGAAAGACAACTATAGCGCCACCCAGCGTACCTGCCCAAGATGGCCGTTGTGTGTATCCGGCAGCCTCCGGGTGCGTATGCCAAACCTCAGCGCCTACTCGGCTGAGGGGTGTTTGCGGGAATGATTCTAAAAAGGTGAGCAATTTGCCAACATATAATTAAATTTAAAAAGTACAACGTACAAGTTACAAGCACAAAGGCTCCCGGCTTCCACCTCAGTAGTTGATATAAGGTGTGTGAAGGAGCCTGCATCCTTAGTCACACACAAATGTGATATTATAGCGGCCAGTGTTGAGGAGGCGGTGCCTCTCCATTTCTTCTGCTTGATATTGGAAACCACCGCCATTGGGGCGTTCAATGAGTGAATGGTTCACGAGGTATGGTAATGGGAGAGTCTCTTAGTAAGGTAGCTGGGACCAAGGCCATAGAACTCTCTATGGGCCAACACCAAGCCCTAAACATCACTCTCCTGTAGAGGCAGCCAGTGCAAATCCTTGAGATGGAAATAAATTTAAGTGGTTCTGGAGATATTAAGCAAGAGTCTGGCTGCAGCAGTCTGTACCAACTGCAGACCTTTGAGTAGCTACGGAGGGAGACCCTAGCATAAGGCTTTTGCGTAGTCCAGGGACTACTGTCTTCTGGAATGACAAAGGAAGCAAGAGCAAACATTTCCTCAGAAATCAGAGAAGACCAGAGCATGACCCAACTACACTCACCACCTGTGATTTAAAAGACAAATGATAGCCAAACTCTACTCCAAGATTGCAAACCACTGTGGCACAGGTTGGAGGGCAAATGGCAGGGCTAGGCCAAACTTTGCCACCCCAAGAAGGGGGAGAGGATCCAAAAACTGTTGTTACATTGGAGATTGCTCCAGCACATCCAATGGAACACCACTGGCAGGCACGCTTCAAATCTATTTTGGGCCATAGATATGTTCCTTACCCAGGTTAAGAAAATCTGCAATTCTTCAGCTTAAGAAACGACCCACACTTCAAAGGATTCCTCCAGGGCAGCCATAAGAGCCATATAAATAATACACAATATAGGGCTCAAGGCAGTTTCATGAGAATGCCAAACCTGAGAGGTGTGGAATTAGAGGTGAATGGTGGCATGCAGACAGATTGACGTCTGTTCGACAGGAAGGATCCCAGACAATTCAATATAGTCCCAACCATCCCGATGTCCCACAACCATTATAACAGAATAAGATGGGAAACTGATCAAATGCCCCTGAGAGATCCAGGAACAGTTAGGCCGCTTTCTTCCCCCTGTCAACAGCCAATTTAATGGCATCTGAGATCTCCACCAGATTTGACTCCATGCTATGTCTGGGGAGGAAGCCGGATTGAGAAGGATGCAGCAGCTGATTCAATCAATCAATCACCCAAATAGGAGGTTTGTAAAGCTCAACTACTCACCCATAAGGGTGTCAAAGTGCTGGGGGGGCTGCTGGTCCATCAAAGGAGCTGTGGTTCAGTCAAAGATGCAGGTCTTGAGGTCCTTCCTGAATTGAGGCAGTGATGTTGATTGCCTGAGGTGGAGAGGGAGGGTGTTCCAGGTCTTTGCTGCAAGGCAGGCGAAGTATATTTCTCCGGCTGTGGCCTTGAGTATACATGTGATGGTAGCCAGGGCCAGTGGGGCGGAGTGGAGGTCTCTGGTGGATGCTTGAAATGCGAGGCAGTTATTAAGGTACTCAGGTCCTGCATCATGTAGGGCTTTGTATGTGTTGGCAATGAGCTTGAAGGGGATTCTTTTGTTGAATGGGAGCCAGTTCAGGTCTCTCAGGTGGCCGGTGATGTGGCTGTGGTGGGGCATGTTGAGGACAACACCGGCAGAGGCATTCTGAATGTTCTCCAGTGTGGAAACAGGATGATGAGACAGCATTGATTTCGTGGCTCATGGTGAGTGAGGAGTCCTGGATGATGCCAAGGTTTCCTTTGTGGTCTGTGGGTGTAGGGGAACCCAGTGCTATGGACCACCAAGAGTCTTTCCAGGGGATGGAGCTTATGATGAGGGCTTGGATTTTCTCTGAGCTGAGTTTGAGGCAACTGTTCTTCATCCCGGTGGCAAAAGACTTCATCCCTTCATGTAAGTTGTTCTTGGCAACTGTGGATTTGTAGGTGAGGGAGAGAATCAGCTGTGTGTCATTGGCATAGGAGATGATGTTAAATCTGTGGCTCCTGGCGATAGCTGCGAGCGGGCCATGTAGATGTTGAAGAGAATGGGACTCAGGAAGGTGCCCTGAGGCACAACGCAGCTGATCTCTATGGGTTCAGAGTGGAACAGTGGTGGTCGCACTCTCTGTGTTTGGCCGGTGAGGAAGAAGTGGATGCATTTCTCTGCTTTTTCATGGATACCGGCGTTGTGGAGTCTTGTGCATAGGGTGAAGTGAGAGATGGTATCGAAGGTGGCTAGGAGGATAAGGGCTGCAGTTTTGCCTCAATCAAGGAGGGAGCAGATATTGTCTGTGGCAGTGAGGTGAGCGGTCTCAATGCTGTGGAGTCAAGGCACCTAGAAAGTTAAACACTGACCAGTTTTTCAAGAATCTTTGAAATGGCAGGTAACAAGATAGATTCATACAGGGAAGTTTTTTAACAGTGGAATCAGCTTGGTCTTCTTCTATCAATTAGGGCTGTCATGTGGCACAGTGAGTTGTATAAAATAGAATTTAGTGGGGGGTTGATGGCCTGAGAGTTTGCAACCAAGATCTGCAGAGGACAGGGATTGTCAGGGGATCCTGAATGATTTGCGGACTCAAAGAGCTTTCTCACAGTCCTCTAACGAGATGATGGTAAACTCTGTCAATTAGGATAGGAGTTCAGGCAAAGCTGGTACAGACTAGCTCCCCGACCCATAAGGCTCAAGACATATATTAGCTGCAGAACTATTTTGAGCCCCTAACTCAGTGGGGTCCATCCTGTTCCTGTTATTGGCTCTGGCTGCATTTAGAGTATCAACAATAGCCGAGATCTTGTTCTCAAAAAAATCTGATAGTTGAGAACATAGTTTTGGAGAAGCCTCTTTGGGCTGTGCGAGGACAGAAGGGCTGACAAACTTCCTTGTAATTTTAAAGATCTTTTTGGACATATTGCTGCAATTGGCAATTTAATTTGCAAAATACTACGCTAATCTGCCTTTATTCGTTGTTGATAACTATACAGCTATCTTTCATAGTGATCTTTGTCTTTAGGTAAGTACAACTTATGCTAAGATCTTTCCAACATTTTGCAGTTTTGTTGCATGAGTCTAAGCTCCTCATCAAACAACGAGGGGGCATATCAGGCCACCCAACACTGGCTTGAAAGGGGACAACATATCAGCTGTTACAATTTCTGAAAGTATATCATTGGCTGTGTGTGGGTATGTGAGTGCCTGTGTGAAATGAATGTGCAGGTGTGTGAGTGGCTATATAGGTGTCTGAGTGGGTCGTGTGAGTGAGTGCAGGAGTGACTGTATGGGTGTGTGACCATTTGTGTGGGTGTGAGTGCTTTTGTCAGTGTGTGAGTGGTTATATGGGTGTGTGAGTGGTTGTGTGGATGTGTAAAAAACTGTGTGAGAGGCTGTGGGGATCTGTGATCTGTGAGTGAGTGAGTGAGTGAGTGGCTGTTCAGGTGTGTGAGTGGTTGTGTGAGTCTGCAAGTGGGTATACGAGTGTATATGTATAGCTGTTTCGGTCTATGAGTGGGTGTGTGAGTGGTTTTGTGTGTCAGTGAGTAGGTGTTTGAGTGGCTATATGGGTGTGTGAGTGGGAGAGTGATTAGTTGTGTGGGTGCGTAAGTGAGTGTGTGTTTAGTAGTTGTGTGGAGGTATATGTGGGTGTACGCATTATTTTGAGTTGATGTCTGGATCCACAGATCTACCCTATTTATTTTATTTATTTATTTGCAAACTTGTACCGCGCTGGGAATTGACTCCCTGAGGAGTATCTCCGCACCTTTGGCAGCATCAGAAAGCAAAAGGCCCTATCTTATGTTGTTAAATGCTTAACTAGAAATAATAATTAAACAGGAAAGTTTTTAGTTTTTTCCTAAAGGGAAAATGTTCCTTACATAATCTGATTTCATAAGGAAGTTCATTCCAAAGCTTCGGGCCTGCTACTGGTAGAGCCCTTCCCCCTTGTCATGTCTTCCAGAATCTGGGGACACATAGCAATTCACGGTCTCCAGATCTCAGAGATCTTGAGGGGATGTATGGAATGAATTTCTTGGTTAAATAATCAGGACCTTTACCAATGAGGCACTTGTGGATGATGCAGCATGTTTTAAACATCACCCTCTGTTTCACAGTGAGCCAGTGGAGTTTATTTAGAAGAGGTTTTGAGGGAGTTCGGGCCGGGGCATTGAGAACGAGACGTGCAGCCGTGTTCTGCACAGCTTGTAGTCTGGCAATGATCCCCTCATTGGCAGCTAGCAGTAAACCATTACAGTAATCCAGTCTACTCAGCACGAGCGACTGAACTAATGTTTTCCTGGTGGTATCAGGTAACAGGGGGAACACCCTTCGGAGAAGCCCATTAACATGGAAACAGGAGCTTACCACTTGAGTAGCATGATGTTTAAGGGTGAGCTCCTGATCCAATTTAACTCCTAGATCTTTCACTACCACTTTGGGCTCAGGGACTGGGCCTGGATCTTGAGGCCACCAGTCAGGAGTCCACAGACGTTTGGCTTCCCCAAAGAGCATCATCTCCGTCTTAGAGACGTTACACTGAAGGAAGTTTGCTGCCATCCAATGTGCCACTTCTTTCATCCCCTGGGCAAAGGAGTTACGCACTTCAGAAGTCATGGTTTTAAACGGAAAGAGGAGTTGTGTATCGTCTGCATACGATACGGGGATAAACCCGTGGGATCTCACGATGTTAGCTAGGGGTGCCACGTAGATGTTAAACAACGTTGGGCTCAAGCAGGAGCCCTGTGGCACCCCCTTTGAGATCTCCACCTCCTCTGACTGGTAAGGACCCAGTATGACTCTTTGAGTGCGTTTGGTGAAAAAACTCCTTAACCAGGCCAGCGCCTTGCCTCCCAGGCCAATGTCAACTAGTCTGGCGGTCATGATATCATGTGACACGGTGTCAAACGCCGCTGACAGATCTAAAAGCACCAGGATAATGGAGTAACCCTTATCCTGAAGCATATGAAGATCGTCAGCGACGGACAGCAAGGCGGTCTCAGTGCTGTGCCTGGGCCTAAAACCCGATTGGGAGGGATCTAGTCCCCCCGCACTTTCGATGTATTTGGATAGGTGCCAGTTAACAAACTTCTCAGTGAGCTTCCCTAAAAAAGGGAGGAGAGAGATGGGTCTCAAGTTTGTCAGGTCGGTCCAAGGAATGGAGTTGTTCTTCCGTAGAGGCCTCACCAGAGCATGCTTCCAGTCTAGGGGGACTTCCCCTGTACTCAAGGATAGATTGACTACCCGCCAAATACCGGCACCCAGATCATCCCTCAGAAGTGACATGACCCGTGCTGGAATAATATCCGAAGGGCATCCACTCTTAGTTTGGGTGATTAGAGTACTTATGTCCTCCATTGATATTGGGGGGAATTCAACAAGCTTGCTAGCATTGTTTTCTGCTGTGCTAAGGTATGGCTGATCCTTACTATCAACAGTTCTCATGTTATTGGAGGTGGATTTTGAGGCTAAGATCTTAGCGTAAATGCCTTCTATTTTTCTAACAAAGAACTGTGAGATGTTGTTGCAGAGTTCCTGGGACTCAATCCCCTCTGTTCCACAGGCTGCAGGCTTGATAAAGGTCTGTAAGATTTGATAGAGGACTTTAGCATTTTTACCAGCTGCTGATAATTGGGCTGCTATGTGATGTTTCCGGGCAGCCCGAATAGCTTTATGGTAACTTTTTAGGGAAGTCCTGTGATTTTCTTTATCCTCTGCCTTACGTGTGACTCTCCATCGTTTTTCTAATTTCCTCGCAATTAGCTTTAGTTGTCTGAGATCGTCTGTAAACCAAACTTCTTGTTTTGGGGCAGGCCGTGGTTTATATGTTCTAAAAGGAACAACATAATTAATAGTTGTGGTTACAGCTTCATTAAATTTGGCTAGTGCAGTGGTGACATTGTCGCCACATTCGACCCAATTGGGTTCTGTGTATTTCTCCCTAAAGCTCTCTGGTGTTAATTTATTCCAGGGTCTTCTGACATCAGCCATAGTCCTCTGGATGCCCTTAACCTCATAATTAGAGCGAGTATAGAATTCAATAATGGAGTGGTCAGTCCAGTCCACTTGACTGGGAGGCAAACATTTTATGGTGGTGGAATTATATAACACAAGATCCAAAGTATGGCCAGCTGAATGTGTTGGTCCCTGATTCATTTGATGAAAGCCAAGAGTGGCCAAATAAACCAAAAGTGTCTGTGCCTCCACACAGGTAGTTATTTCGCTGTGGACATTAAAGTCCCCTGCCAAGATGAAATCTGAATTCACCTGCATGTGGGGGGCCAACGTTTCAACAAGTTGAATGGAGAAATTCCCAGATGGACCTGGGGGTCGATAGACTAGTGCTCCCTTCCTGGTTTCCCTAGAATTAGGGTTGATAGTAAAGATCCCCCATCTTTGTTTAGTTTAAGTATGGTTTGCATAGAAAGAATTAATAAGGTTCTAGAAATGTGAGTGTGGTGCACACATCATATTTTAAAGGTAACAATAACTTTACAATATATGGGGCAGATTTAAGTTGGGAATGCACCACGTTTGCGTCACGCAACTGCGGCGTAAACGTGGCGCATCCCTACGACCAATTTACAACGTGATGCATCTAGGCAGATGCGTCACGTTGTAAAGCCCTGCGCCACATGTGGGCGTTCCGGCGCAGGGTGGGCGTTCTGGGGCAGGTGCGCCTCTCAAAAGTGGCTGAGTGAAATCTACAAGATTTCACTCAGTCACTTTTAGGCCAATCAATCAATCAATCAATCAGTGACACTTATAAAGCGCGCTACATACCCGTAGGGTCTCAAGGCGCTGGGGAGGGGGGGTGCCGCTACTGCTCGAACAGCCAGGTCTTCAGCTTCTTCCTGAAGGAGAGGTGGTCTTGGGTCAGGCGCAGGTCGGTCGGGAGGGAGTTCCAGGTCTTGGCGGCCAGGTAGGAGAAGGACCTTCCTCCTGTAGTTGCTCTTCGGATGCGGGGGACGGCGGCGAGGGCGTGGTTGGCTGATCGGAGGTGGCGTTTGGGAGCGTAGAAGTTGACTCGGCTGTTGAGGTAGCTCGGGCCTTGGTCGTGTAGGGCTTTGTGTGCGTGGGTGAGGAGGCGGAAGGTGATTCTCTTGTTGATGGGGAGCCAGTGAAGGTCTCTCAGATGACCGGAGATGTGGCTGGATCGTGGGATGTCGAGGACGAGTCTGGCCGAGGCGTTTTGGATCCGCTGGAGTCTCTTCTGGAGCTTGGCGGTGGTCCCGGCGTAGAGGGCGTTGCCGTAGTCCAGTCGGCTGGTGACGAGGGCCTGGGTGACGGTCTTCCTGGTCTCTGTGGGGATCCACCAGAAGATCTTCCGTAGCATGCGTAGGATGTTGAAGCACGCCGAGGAGACGCTGTTGACTTGCCTGGTCATGGAGAGGGAGGAGTCCAGGACGAAGCCCAGGTTTCGTGCATGGTCTGTCGGTTTGGGTGCGGTGCCCAGGGCGGGAGGCCACCAGGAGTCGTCCCAGGCGGAGGGTGAAGAGCCCAGGATGAGGACCTCCGTCTTGTCCGAGTTCAGTTTCAGGCGGCTGGTCGTCATCCACTCGGCTACCTCTTTCATCCCTTCGTGCAGGTTGGCTCTGGCGGCGGCGGGGTTGTTGGTCAGGGAGAGGATCAGCTGGGTGTCGTCGGCGTAGGAGATGATGCTGAGGTGGTGTTTGCGTACGATGGCCGCGAGGGGGCTCATGTAGACGTTGAAGAGGGTGGGGCTCAGTGATGATCCTTGGGGGACGCCGCAGATGACTTCGGAGGCCTCTGATTTGTACGGTGGTAGGCGGACTCGCTGTGTTCTTCCGTCGAGGAAGGAGATGATCCATTCCAGCGCCTTGTCCTGAATTCCGATGTTGCTGAGGCGCCGTATTAGGGTGCGGTGGCAGACTGTGTCGAATGCCGCGGAGAGGTCTAGGAGGATGAGGGCCGCTGTTTCTCCATTGTCCATCAGGGCTCGGATGTCATCGGTGGCGGCGATGAGGGCGGTCTCGGTGCTGTGTTTGGCTCTGAAGCCGGACTGTGAGGGGTCGAGGGATCCGTTCGTCTCGAGGAAGGCGGCCATCTGCTTGTTGACGGTCTTCACGATGACTTTGGCTGGAAACGGGAGAAGCGAGATGGGGCGGTAGTTCTTGAGGTCGGCGGGGTCTGCTGTTGGTTTCTTGAGTAGAGCGCTGAGTTCGGCGTGTTTCCAGCTTTCGGGCAAGATGGCGGTGTCGAAGGATGTGTTGATGATGTCTCGCAGGTGGGGTGCGATGACAGCGTCGGCCTTGTTGAGGACGTGGTGAGGGCAGGGGTCGGTTGGTGATCCGGAGTGGATGGAGTTCATCGTGCGGATGGTGTCTTCTGTGCTGATCGGGGTCCAGGCGTGGAGGGTGGTGGTGGGGGGGGGTGGCTGGTCGGTCGTGGTGTGCGTTGGTTGGTTGTTGAAACTGCTGTGTATGTCCGTGATCTTGTTGTGGAAGTATGAGGCGAGGGAGTTGCAGAGGTCTTGCGATGGGGTGATGTCGTTGTTTCCTGCGCTGGGGTTGGAGAGCTCTTTCACGATGTTGAAGAGTTCCTTGCTATTGTGTGCGTTGTTGTCCAACCGGTCCTTGAATGCTGTTTTCTTGGCGGCTCGGATCAGCTGGTGGTGTTTCCGGGTGGCCAGTTTGTAGGAGGTCCTGTTGTCCGGTGTCGGGTCCCTTTTCCAGACTTTCTCGAGGGCTCGGCAGTTCTTCTTGGAGCTCTTGAGTTCGTCGGTGAACCATGGGGCCTTCTTGCTGCCGGGTCTGCTGGGCGGGGTCCTCAGCGGGGCGAGTTCGTCCGCGCAGTTGCTGATCCACTTAGTGATGTTATCGGCGGCCTGGCTGGGGTTTGCTGAGCTGGCAGGAGGGTGTTGGCTCAGGGAGGTGACGAGCTGGTCTGCTGTGATCTTGTTCCAGCTTCTGCGGGCGGCCTGTTGCTGGTGGTGGTGGGTCGTCGTTCTCTTGAAGGTGAAGTGGACGCAGCTGTGGTCCGTCCATTGAAGCTCTGTGGCGTGGCTGAAGTCGATGTCTGTGCTGGATGTGAAGACGGCGTCGAGTGTGTGTCCGGCGAGGTGGGTGGGGGTGGACACCAGTTGCTTGAGTCCCAGGTTGGCGAGGTTGTCGAGCAGGGTGCTGGTGTTGTGGTCGTTGTTGTTCTCCAGGTGGAAGTTCAGGTCCCCCAGGAGGATGTAGTCAGCGGAGGGGAGGGCATGCGGGCTGACGAAGTCGGCGATGTCCTCGCTGAATTGCGTGCGTGGTCCAGGGGGACGGTAGATCAGGGTGCCTCTGAGGGTGGTGTTCGGGTTGGTGTGGATCTGGAAATGCAGGTGTTCGGCGCTGGTCAGGGTGTTGTCGGTGCTGGTCGTGAGACGGATGGTGTTCCTGTGGATGATGGCGATGCCTCCTCCCATCTGGTTGGCGTTGCGGTCCCTCCGGACGATCTTGTAGCCCTCCGGGATAGCGATGGCGATGTCGGGGGCTGAAGAGGCGTTCATCCAGGTCTCCGTGAGGAAGGCGACGTCAGGGGCTGTGGCGTCTAGGAGGTTCCAGAGTTCGATGGCGTGTCTGTGGACGGAGCGGGTGTTGAGCAGGATGCACTTGAGGTGGGTGCTGCTGGAGTTCGACTTGGCGGGTGCTGGTGCGAGGCAGGTCCGGGTGCAGGAGAACTTGCAGGTGTGGCAGCTGAAAGGACCGTGGGTGTGTCGTGGTGTGGCTTGATGGCATTCTGGGAGTCGGCCGGAGTTGAGAGCGGTGAGGGTGGCGGCGGAGTACGTCAGGCGGGTCGGTCGGGGTCTTCGGGGGCCAGGGGTCCTGGCGCTGGTCGCGATCCGGTCGCGGACGGGCGCAGACGGGCTTACCTTTGGCGCGCCTTCGGCGCACAATCGGCGCGCCCGCTGCGCGTGACCGCTGCGCGTTCGCACGGTCACCATTTAAGGCGAAGTGCGCGGGTGGGCGGGGCAGCTGGGAGGCGGGAGCGGAGGAAAAAGGGGCGTGGTCAGCGGTGGTGGCTGGAAGCGGGGAGCGGGGAGGGAAGGCGGGCAGAGCGCGAAAAACGGGCAAACGTGACTAGAACAAGAGGAACAGGTGCAAGAACAGGACGCTAATACAGGCCAATGCTGCGTCAAAACCCTGCGCCTGCTTGAAGTAGGCGTAAGGCTTGATGCAGCATTGGACTGATAGGGCACCCCGAGCCTTGCTGGAGCTGGGTCGCGCTTGTGACGCAACTCCAGCAATGCGTCACCTTTACGGCACAGATGCGTCACGCATCTGTGCCGTTTTTGCCCCATGGTGTGCCGCATTGTAAATGTGGTGCACCACGGGTGGCGGAGCTGTGGCGCACAATAACTGGCGCATCCCTGGGGATGCGCCAGTTATTATAAATCTGCCCCCTAATGCTTTTGCAGTTTAAGTTAGTTTTTTTAAAGAACACATAAAGATTTTACCTAACTAGGATTTAACTATTGTTTTTTTAGTTGTATTTGAATGGTTCTTATTTTTTTAATTAAAAAGTGCTTCAAATTGTAGAGTGGAGCATTTGATTGCAGTGTAAATAAGTGAAGGGCCAAATAAAATCAGGCTCCCCTTAGCTCAAGCTCCTTCATACATTTTACATATCGCGGAACTGAGACCGCCCTTCTGTCTGTGGTTGAGGACTCTAAACAGATCCTGGGTCAAGGAGGAGCAGTTGCCATCATCCTCCGTGATCTAAGCTTGGCCTTCGATACTGTTAACTTCTCCATTCTGGCAGAGAGACGTAAAAGGCTGGGACTCCAAGATAAGGTGCTTTTGTGGATACAATCTTATCTTAACAAGAAAACTTTTCAATTCTTTTCCAAGGATGTCTCCTCTGAGAAACTAGAACTCAATTACGGAGTTCCGCAGGGCTCCTCACTTAGCATCACACTATTTAATGTTTATATGCGGCCATTAGCTAACATTGTTCTACCTTATAACATTAAGATTGTAACCTACGCGGATAACACACAATTGGTCATCAGTCTTAATGGGACACACAATTTCCCCTCGGACTTTGAGATCTGCTTAAAGAAAGTTGCCTCTTGGATGGAGCAGTCCTATCTTCGTCTCAAAGGAGGTAAAACCAAACTCATGCTGCTAAGGAATCATTCCAACAAGGACTTTGGCCCGATTTGGCCAAAGTGCCTCGGCCCTCATCCAACTCCCAAAACTAAGATAAAGAGCTTGGGTGTTTGGTTGGATAATGCTCTCAAATTTGACCACGAAGCAGTGAAGGTGACAGGGGTTTGTTTTGGGATACTTAGATCCCTTAAGATAATTCTCCCCTGTTGTCATTGACTGCCAAACGCACCTTAGTCCAAGCCTTAGTTCTATCGCACCTGGATTATGGTAACTCCCTTTATGAGGGAGCTCCGAAGGCGACTTTGAGGAAACTCCAGATTGCTCAGAATTGTGCTGCCAAGATGCTTCTGGGCATCGCTAGGTCACAATCATCCAAGCCAGCTCTACAAACTTTACACTGGCTACCTATCTTGGAAAAACAAAATGTAAGGCCTTGTGTCTTGCCCATAAGACTGTATGGGGCATGGGCCCGGTAATCACCGAATCCCTTATCATTCCTTATCGGCCCACGAGGGAGCTTCATTCTCTTAACCTTAATTTGCTAGCTGTCCCCAAAATTAGAAGGACAAGAGCAGAAGGCAGATCGTTTGCGTATAAGTGGCAAAACTGTGGAACTCCTTGCCTTTACACAGTCGCTCTGAAGCCAGTATCCTGCCTTTTCGTAAACTCTTTCAAACCTGGCTCTTCCCACAAACAGCTCCATAAATTCCTATTGGTCATCTGCTTGATTGCTTGTGCTGGGATGCCTGATGCTGGAAGCTAGCTATCTCAAGGCCTCTGCAACTCCCTCACCTCCTACTTTCACAACAAGATCGCTGACATACACAACAGCTTCAGCACTCAACCAACGCTCCCCATGACTGCACCAAAGCCCCCCACCACCACCCTCTGCGCCTGGACCCCGATCAGCACCGAAGACACCATCCCCACGATGAACTCCATCCACTCCGGATCTCCTACCGACCCCTGCCCTCACCACGTCTTCAACAAGGCCGACGCTGTCATAGCACCCCACCTGCGGGACATCATCAACACCTCCTTCGACACCGCCACCTTCCCGGGAAGCTGGAAGCACGCCGAACTGAGCGCTTTACTGAAGAAACCAACAGCGGACCCCACCGAACTAAAAGACTACCGCCCCATCTCGCTCCTCCCGTTCCCAGCCAAAGTCATCGAGAAGACCGTCAACAAGCAACTGGCCGCCTTCCTCGAGACGAACGGATCCCTCGACCTCTCACAGTCTGGCTTCCGGGGCAACCACAGCACCGAGACCGCCCTCATCGCAGCCACCGATGACATCCGAGCCCTGCTCGACAACGGAGAAACAGCAGCCCTCATCCTCCTAGACCTCTCCGCGGCATTCGACACTGTCTGCCACCGCACCCTAGTGCAGCGCCTCAGCAACGTCGGAATCCAGGAGAAGGCTCTGGAGTGGATCATCTCCTTCCTCGCTAGAAGGACACAGAGAGTCCGCCTACCCTGGTTCAGATCAGAGGCCACCGAAGTCATCTGCGGTGTTCCTCAGGGCTCCTCGCTCAGCCCCACCCTCTTCAATGTCTACATGAGCACCCTTGCGGCCATCGCACGCTAACACAACCTCAACATCATCTCCTACGCCGACGACACCCAGCTGATCCTCTCCCTCACCAACGACCCCGCCATCGCCAGAGCCAACCTACACGAAGGGATGAAAGACGTAGCCGAGTGGATGATGACCAGCCGCCTGAAACTGAACTCAGACAAGACGTAAGTCCTCATCCTGGGCTCCTCGCCCTCCGCCTGGGATGACTCCTGGTGGCCCCCCGCCCTGGGCACCACACCCAAACCGACAGACCCCGCACGCAACCTGGGCTTCATCCTGGACTCCTCCCTCTCCATGACCAGACAAGTCAATGCCGTCTCCTCGTCCTGCTTCAATATCCTGCGCATGCTACATAAGATCTTCCGGTGGATCCCCAGCGAGACCAGGAAGATGGTCACCCAGGCCCTTGTCACCAGCCGACTGGACTACGGCAACGCCCTCTACGCCGGAACCACCACCAAGCTCCAGAAGAGACTCCAGCGAATCCAGAACGCCTCAGCGAGACTCATCCTCGACATCCCCCGATACAGCCACATCTCCGGACACCTGAGAGACCTGCACTGGCTCCCGGTCAACAAGAGACTCACCTTCCGGCTCCTCACCCACGCACACAAAGCCCTACACAACCAAGGCCCGAGATACCTCAACAGCCGCCTCAACTTCTACGCCTCCACATGCCAGCTCCGATCGACCAGCCACGTCCTCGCTGCCGTCCCCCGCATCCGAAGAGCCACAACAGGAGGAAGGTCCTTCTCCTACCTAGCCGCCAAGACCTGGAACTCCCTCCCGACTCACCTCCGCCTGACCCAAGACCACCTTGCCTTCAGGAAGGAGCTCAAGACCTAGCTGTTCGAGCAGTAGCAGACCCCCCCTCCCAAAGCGCCTTGAGACCCTCCGGGTGAGTAGTGCGCTATACAAATGGTATGATTGATTGATTGATATAAATGCTTAATAATAATAATAATATTAATAATATTAGAATAACATACAGTGACGTGGCATAGAGTACAGTGGCATAGAGTGGACTGGCATAGGGTGGAGTGGTGTACAGTGGAGTGACATAGAGTGGAATAGTGTAAAGTGGAGTGGCTTAGAGTCGAGTATCGTAAAGTAGAGAGGTATACAGTGGAGCATCATAGCGTGAAGTGGTATACACTGCAATAAAATTGAGTGGAGTGACGTAGAGTGGAGTGGCAATGAGTGGAGTGGCAATGAGTGAAGTGGCATAGAGAGGAGTGGAGCACAGTGGAGTTAGATAAAGTGGAGTGGCATAAAGTGAAGTGTTGTAAACGTAGAGTGGGGTAAAGTGGGGTAGTGTAAAGTGGAGTAGAATAGAGTGGTGTGGCAAAGAGTGGAGTGGTGAAAAGTAGAATTGAATAGAGTGGAGTGGCGTTGAGTGGCATACAGTTGAGTAGATTGCAGTGCAAAAGAGTATAATAGAGTAGCATAGAGTGGAGTGGCTTATAGTGCAATGGTATAGAGTGGAATAGAATAGAGTGGAGTGGCGTAAAGTGGCATACAGTGGTGTAGCCTGCAGTGGAATAGAGTATAGTGGAGTGGCGTAGAGTGGAGCTGTGTACAGTAGAGAAGCATGGAGTGGAGTGGAGTGGAGTGGCATAGAGTTGAAGAACCGGGCCTTATGGGCCTGGCGGCGCAGGATACGCCTTAAATCTCCGAGTTCACCTGCCTTGTCGGACAGAGACACGAGACACTCTGCTAGGCGTAGAAAACCAGGTTTATTAGCTGCAGCTAAGCACTATTGTCCCAGAAGTACAGAGTAGGTTCTCAGGAGACTGCCACTTTATTCCATAGTGCACAATCTTTTATAGCACACATATTTACAACGTATACTCCCAATACATACAAGGCTAGCCAATAGGAAAAGTTGGAAAACAAGCAAACAAGTGTCCCAAATACGCCCTTCTTTCAGACCCTGTGTTTACCCCTCCCCACAAGTTAATCAGTGCTAGTGCCTACAATCCAATTTGCAGGTGGCAGGACGTATTTGTTTGCCTCAAAGGATAGTTGTGTAACAAGAGAATACAAGGAGAGAATAGTGAAGACCAGTCGGATAAGAAAAAGTAGGGAAAGAATAGGGAGAGCCAAACAGTCAGTCGAGACAGGGATCAATCAACCTAGACATGGATTAGTGGACTCGGCCAGACCCTGACATCGGTTTCGTAAACAAGGGCAGAGGGTTACTTTTTAACAAAAGAGACACGTAGCAGCTGGAAAAGGCAAAAACACTCTGTTCGCCATGCTGCCTGAGTGAGGGCAACACAAAATGGCGACGGGACACAAAATGGCGGCCGAATACAGGACGAAGTCGAAAACCGAAGAACCTCAGAGTGGAGTGCCATAAAGTGAAGTGGCCTAGATTGAAGTGGCAGAGAGTGGAGGGGCATAGAGTGGTGTTGAGTTGCAAAGAGTGGAATAGCATAGAGTGAAGTGGCATAGAGTAGAGTGTCATACATTGGAGCGGCATACAGTGGAGTGGCATTCAGTAGAGTGGTGTAGAGTAGAGTGGCGTAGAGTGAAACAGCATGGAGTGGCATAAAGTAGTAGGGCATACAGTGGACTGGCTTAGAGTGAAGTGGTTTCGAGTGCTGTAGAGCCGAGAGGCATAGAGTAGAGCAGCGTAGAGTAGATTGGCACACAGAGGAGGGGTGTACACTATGTATGTAATAGCATGGAGTGGCGTGACATGGAAAGAAGTGGTATAGATTGGAGTGGCATAGTGTGGAATAGCATGCAGTGTCATGGCGTGGCGTGGAATGGCGTAAAGTGATGTGTTGGGGAGTAAAATAGCATAGCTGGAGTGGCATAGAGTAGAGTGGCATACAGTAAATTGGTGTTGAGTGGTTTGGCATACACTGGAGTGGCTTAGAGTGGAGTGGAGTGGCATGGAGTGGAGTGGCATTGAGTGGTATTGAGTAGAACAGATTGACAAAGAGTGGCATGGAGTTGAGTAGAGCAGAGTGGAATAACGTGGAGTGTCATAGAGTGGAGAAGAATAGTGTGGAAGAGCCTGCAGTCTCATGGCAAAGAGTGCAATGGTGTAAAGTGCAGGGTTGTAGAGTGAAATAGCGCAGGGTGGAGTGGAGTACAGTACGGTGGTCTACAGTGGGGTAGCATACAGTGAATTGGTGTTGAGTTGATTGGCATACACTGGAGTGGCATAGAATACATTGCAACCAGTGTAGAGCTGCTGCGTGTAGTGGTGTATATTGAAATAATGTAGATTTGAGTGGCATGAAGTGGCGTGACACAGAGGGGAGTGGAATAGAGTGGAATTGAGTACAGTAGAGTGGCATTGAGTGGAGTAGAGTTGAGTGGTGTAGAGTGGAACAGCATAGAGTGGAGTGACATACAATAAAGACACATAAAGTGGAGTTGCATAGAGTGGGGTGGCATAGAGAGGAGTGACATAGAATGGAATGGTTTAGAGTGGGATGGCATAGAGTGGAATAGCATAGAGTGGGGCGGCATAACATGGAGTGGCACAAAGTGGAGTTGCATAGAGAACAGAGGTGTACAGTGGAGTGGCATAGAGTGGAATGCCTTTGAGTGGAGGGGCATAGAGTGCATTAGCATACAATTTCATGACATACAATGGAGTGGCAAATAGTGAAGTGTCATATAGTGTAATAGGAGATTGTGGAGTGGTGCAGACTAGAGTGGTGTACAGTGGAATGGCATACAGTGGTGTGACATAGAGTAGAGTGCCATTGAGTTGAGGGGAATAGTCAGAGTGGCACCGAGTAGAGTAGAATAGAGTGGTGTGGCATGGAATTGAGTGGCATAGAGTGGAATAACGTTGAGTGGAGTGGTGTAGGTTGGACTGGTGTACAATAGAGAGGTTCTGAGTGGAGTGGAGTGCAGTTGAATATCATAGAGAGGAGTAGCATAGAGAGGAGTGGAGTACAGTGGGGTGTGTAGAGTGGAGTGGCATAGAGTGGAGTGGAATAGCATGAAGTGGTGTAAAGTGGAGCAGCATAGAGGGGAGCCGCATTGTGTGAAGTGGCATATATTGGAGTGGCATACAATGAGGTGGCATATAATAGAGTTGCATACAGTAGATTTGAGTTGAGTTCATTTGAGTAGCATAGAGTTGAATAGTGTATAGTGGAGTGGCATAGAGAGGAATAGTGAACAGTGGTGTGGCGTAGAGTTTAGTTGTGTAGAGTGGAATCACATAGAGGGGCCAACCGTAGAGTGGTGTAGCAAGGACTGGAGTGGCATTGAGTGGAGTGGCATAGTGGAGAATAGCATAGACTGGAGTGGCAAAGAGTGTAGTGACATGGAGGAGACTGGCATACAAAGGAGGGGCATAGATTGGAGTGTCATAGAGTGGAGTGCCTTACAGTGAAGTTGCATTGAGTGGAATATCCTAGAGTAGAGTAGCTTAGCATGGAGTAGAAGTCAATGGTGTAGAGTGGAGTGACATAGATTAGAATAGTGTATAGGGGAGTGGCATAAAATTGAGTGGCGTAGCGTGTAGTGGCAAAAATTGGAGTGGCGTGTGGAGTATTAGAGTGTAGGTTAAACAGAAGCAGCTTGAAAGAGGCTGATTGGATATAGATGTAATTTTAAAGGAATATATAATAGGTGGTGTAAAGGGGAATTTTTCATATTAGCTTTAAATTATAAGTAGTGTTTTAAGTTATAAGTCACAAAACACTTAGTTATATATTGTGGCATGGTATACCATCGTAATGTCACCGTAAACCACCACACATGCTGATCAAAAGGCAGTATATCATTGGTGAATGGCTGCTTTTCCAAAAGTATAATGCAGCCATACAGTTTTCCCCATAATTTGGGGCTGTATTCCAGGCTAGGTCCTTAGATATAGGTAAGTAGTAGGTTTTATTGTAATTCACTTCATCTTTTAACTTTATTAAATTGATAATAGGATTGGAGATTTATGTAGATTTTTCTATATATTTGTGAAAAAAATTACAGAGTAACCTTCTATTACGTACAAAGTACTGCAGTAGTTACAGGAAAACATAAGAAAAGAAATATCTAAAAAAATAAAAAAAAACTCTGTAGTGCACCTTAATTGTGAAATATAGTGTAGTCCACTATAATATAATTTTAGGCAAATTAAATAATTTTTATATTTTTATAACTAGTGCAGTAATTTGTAGTTAGTGCCCTGGTACTCTGTTAAAAAAAAAAAGTAAATGCATAAAAAATAGAAAATACACTTTACTACACTATATTTGTGAAATATAGGGTAGTAGAGTAAATTGTTTACATTTAAAAAATATATATTTTTGACGTGCCGCAGAATTTCCTACATGGTACTGTGGTGCTCTGTTACCTTTTTTAAAATATAGAGCAACATATAAATAATTTACCTTATCAATTACCACTCTTATTATGTGGTAATAGGTAGAGAGGAAATATAAAACCTACAACTAACCTCTAACTAAGGCCTTACCCAGAACACAGAAAAAATGTGTCAACAACAATGTGGCTGCATTTTACTTTTGTAAAGGCAGGCATTAGTCAATCAGATAGAGTCTTAATATCAGCAACTACTGTGAAATTACAGGGAAATTACTGTGGTATACGCGACCTGAGATATTAATTCATTTTAGTGCCTTATAAGCTTAAAAATACTAACCTCAAGTACCAAAAGGGATTGACGAAACACCATAAAATATATGCCTGCCAAATCGCATTGAAATCAGACTACCCATTATTCCGCTACTTTCCTGTGAAAAGCATTAGTGTAAAAATGTGTGCTGGGACCCCGCTTTTTTCTTTGCAACCCCTTAACTAATCACCACAAACTGTTGCATCATCTGCTAAAATAGAAAACATAATAGGTCTACTTTCATTACAGCAGGTATGGTTCCACACGGTCTGGGGAAAGATTTAGAAAGGACAGTAAGTAGATTTGGAAAAGACAAATGGAGCTAATCAAGTAGAACATATAAAGCTCGAAATGGTTTCAAATTATTTATTTGGGAGGGTAGTGAATCACTAAAATGACTGTATGGCACTGCAAAAAAATCCTCACCACTGATCACCAGTGTAAGTAATTGAGATACTGGTTGAGGGGGAGTGAAACTCTACTCAAGCAGAAACCACAATCCTTATCAGGGTGAAATCACAAGCAAACCCTAAAAACCTGTGCTCAACCCTCTGCTACTTTGGCACAGAGCAGTCAGGGTTAACTCAGAGGCAATGTGTAAAGTATATGTACAACACTTCAAACATTTACAAATGGAAAATACACCACAAAAAGGATCCCAGATTATAAGAATAGAGTGCATTTTAGTAAATAAAACAAGATTGAAATGAGAAAACTCCAATTAGTAGAACTTGAGTAATGCAGGTTTGAAGATTTCAGAGAAAATAGCGCCAAAAAGCACAAAGCATCAACTGCGTATATCAGGTCACACCGGACTTGGACAAAGTCACAAGTACAGACCAACCGCGATGGAGCGCAGACTAGCTAGAGAGACCCATTTAGGCCCGCAGAACAAGAGTACCTTAAATCCTGGATGGTGAGGATTACGAGGTCCCGGATCGAGGATACGTTGCACAGCGGAGGCGATGCAAGGTATGAGTCAGAGATGTGTCGTACAGCGTCTGTTTCTGGGAGATGCTTGGGGCTGATTTAAGTTACTGTATCATCATTGAGGAAGTCATAGATGAGGGAAGCTTGTAATTCAATGTCCTGCATCAAGGATGATTCGCGCCTCAGCTGGCTTGGGAGAGGCTGCGAGGCTTATTATGCGAAGCTGGCATCAATGAGAGGCTTGTGATACCAGGGCCTGAGTCAGGGATGAGTCACGCAGTGGTGATTACGATGAGGCAATGGGGTGCAAGGTCAATGAGGAGTCCTTGTGGTGGAAGAATCCTCACAGCAGAGGCAATGCGTTGGTTCTGCTTTTGGACACAGCAGAGGAGTAAATTCTATTCTGCTGGATCCACAAATGGGCTGGCAGAGCATATTGAGGCTGTGTCTTAGTGGTCCAGGACTAGGGTGGCACCACTTGGCAGGGTAGGACTCACAGTTTCAGAGTCCAGGTGCTGGTTACAGGAGACTCACCCTTGGAGTCACTCTGGTGGTCCTGGGTACAGTTTGCAGTCCAGTCCTTCACACCTAGGCAAGAAGACAGCGGGAATCAGGTCAGCACAGGAGGGGACTGTCCTTCAGAGCAGCAGTCCAGCAGAGTGACAATCCTATAATATTATCCAATGTGAGAAGTAGGCCTTGCAATAGTGAAAAATGAATTTGAAAGTTTTTCACTACCAGGACATTTAAAACTCAAAATTACATGTCCTATTTTTAATACTCTGTACCATCCCTCTGAGAGTTGCTCTCCTCTTTTCTAGTACACCCAAAGCCTCATCTAACACCTGATCATGCTCATGTTCATTATCAGAAAACACCTGAATGTCGTCTTGAAAACGACGACTTGAGAGTGATCTCAAAACTTGTCAGACATAAGTCTAAAACTGAGAAGTCCTTCTGATGTCTTTAATGTGGTAAGATGTGGTAAGATGATGAGACTCAACATTAAGTTCCACTTGGTAATATGCTGTTCTCAAATCTAACTTTTTTAACCAGTTGGAACATCCAATCTTTGTTATTAAATCTTCAATTCTGGCAGATTAGAGTTGTCTACTCAGATAGCCTCATTTACACTCCTCAAAACCACACACATCATTCTGAGTTGACCAGACCGTTTCGATGCTAAAACAATTGGAGACAACTATAAACTTGCCACCACTTTCTCATTGACTCCCTGATGACACAGACCCTTCAACATAACAGATACATATTTTCTCATAATCAGGTGAATTTTACACAATCTGTATTTCACAGGTAGCAGATCCAGCTTCATCGTTGTAGTATATGTAAAATGCATTAATTTAGACTAACATGTCCTAAAAAGCCTTTTCAAAGTTTTCTTCCCAATTACTTTTGGTGATATAATTACCTTCAGCTGTTCTTATTCTACACCTTTCAATCATGATGGGTCTGTCCAGATCAGGACTTCTGCTAGCTGTACCCACCATGGCACGTTGATATTCTTTTTTGCGACACAAAACTTCACCTTGATGGACGCCATCAATATCAGCCCCAAAATAACCAATGAAATCTACTTTGCTCCCCATCAAATGCCACAGTTAATATGTCAAGAAGAAACAAATTTATGTCAGCCTACAGCTGGTTCTCCTTGATTATAATATTAATACGTACACCTGTGTCCACTAGAAGTTTGATGTCTTTGTTTTCCATACCAACTTCAATTTCTGGATCAGGAATGTGTTTTCTTCTACCAACATCCTCACTTCTCACAACCATGACTAGTTTTCTACTCTCGACACACTTAAGTTCATTGCCTTCACACTCTTCACAAAGTACACAAAGAACACTGTTACTTCACCTCTACATACCCTAAAAACATGGAAAATGTTACCACAATTTCCACACTGGTGACCTAAAGCAGGACAGTTGGTAAATGGCCAAACAAGTAGCAAAGAACCACATCTAAAATAACTGATTTTTTGCCTATTTAACACTTTCTATTCGAGGAATTATTAGTGATGAATTTATTAACGACCGCCCTAGAAATTGTCGTTTTAACTAAAGACTCTTTTAGTTTTTTATCATCCTCACATAACCCTTCAGTGCTATGAATTGCTTTGTCCAAGTAAGGATTCTTACGCATTAACTATCATGCTTACATTTTCTTTGAGTAATACCTTTCAGCCAGCTGATCTCTACTTAATCATGAGGTGAAAGTCTCATTTTCATATTTAGTTGCCAACATGTTGAGCACAGTCACATACGTAGCTATGCTCTAAATAGGGTTTTGAACAATTGCATACAATTTCTATCTATATACAAATATATTTTTTGTTTTAAAAAAACACTTAAAAAGTTGAGAACCAGTTCTGTCGAATTTTTCAAGAACCTCCTCATCAGAAGGGTTATACCCACGTTGATGGTGAAAACATTCTGTCCCTCTAAACTCAAGCAATACTACAGTAAAGTCTTTTTCCTCTCTGGTCTAAACTTCTGTGCATCAATGGCACCTAAATGTGTTTTAAAATACCTTAACCTGAAGTTCTGTTCAAGAGGGGGGCCACCTGGATCTTTAAGGAAAAGTGCTAGAGGAGGTACACTTTGCATGTTGAATAATGACACTTCAGATACTATTTCCGGTCAAGGGAAGACATGGCTTGGTAGTTCGGGCTGGACTGTTCCCATGAGGCACAGGGTCAGACTGATTTGCATATAGCCATGTCTGAACTGGGGTGGCAGAGTGGGCTAAAGAACAGGGATGGATTAAACCCAGATCTTTTGACTGGGTGTGAGTGTTTGATTGATTCAGATGCTCTGTCATTCACCACCCCCTTTTGTACCGCTTTTGGCCACCATAAGTGTGGCAGGGTATGCTCAGACGTGAGTCCCTTGCTCACTTTGCCACTGGATTCAAGCAAGCCGGGCTGAAGACGGCTGGAATGCCAGAAACCAGTCCTCGGAAGCTTGTTTCCGGTCCAGGGAAGACATGGCTTGGCAGTTCGGGCTGGACTGTTCCCATGAGGCACAGGGTCAGACTGATTTGAATACAGCCATGTCTGTACTGGGGTGGCAGAGTGCCTAAAGAACGGTTATGGATTAAACCCAGATCGTTTGACTGGGTGTGAGTGTTTGATTGATTCAGATTCTCCGTCCATCACCACCCCCTTTTGTACCGCTTTTGGCCGCCATAAGTGTGGCAGGGTATGCTCAGACGTGCGTCCCTTGCTCACTTTGCCACTGGATTCAAGCAAGCCGGGCTGAAGACGGCTGCAATGCCAGAAACCGGTCCTCGGAAGCTTGTTTCCGGTCCAGGGAAGACATGGCTTGGCAGTTCGGGCTGGACTGTTCCCATGAGGCACAGGGTCAGACTGATTTGCATATAACCATGTCTGAACTGGGGTGGCAGAGTGGGCTAAAGAACGGTGATGCATTAAACCCAGATCTTTTGACTGGGTGTGAGTGTTTGATTGATTCAGATGCTCCGTCCATCACCACCCGCTTTTGTACCGCTTTTGGCCACCATAAGTGTGGCAGGGTATGCTCAGACGTGAGTCCCTTGTTCACTTTGCCACTGGATTCAAGCAAGCTGGGCTGAAGACGGCTGGAATGCCAGAAACCGGTCCTCGGAAGCTTATTTCCGATCCAGGGAAGACATGGCTTGGCTGTTCGGGCTGGACTGTTTCCATGAGGCACAGGGTCAGACTGATTTGCATATAGCCATGTCTGAACTGGGGTGGCAGAGTGGGCTAAAGAACGGTGATGGATTAAACCCAGATCTTTTTACTGGGTGTGAGTGTTTGATTGATTCAGATGCTCCGTCCATCACCACCCCCTTTTGTACCGGTTTTGGCCGCCATAAGTGTGGCAGGGTATGCTCAGACGTGAGTCCCTTGCTCACTTTGCCACTGGATTCAAGCAAGCCGGGCTGAAGACGGCTGGAATGCCAGAAACCGGTCCTCGGAAGCTTGTTTCCGGTCCAGGGAAGACATGGCTTGGCAGTTCGGGCTGGACTGTTCCCATGAGGCACAGGGTCAGACTGATTTGCATATAACCATGTCTGAACTGGGGTGGCAGAGTGGGCTAAAGAACGGTGATGGATTAAACCCAGATCTTTTTACTGGGTGTGAGTGTTTGATTGATTCAGATGCTCCGTCCATCGCCACCCCCTTTTGTACCGGTTTTGGCCGCCATAAGTGTGGCAGGGTATGCTCAGACGTGAGTCCCTTGCTCACTTTGCCACTGGATTCAAGCAAGCCGGGCTGAAGACGGCTGGAATGCCAGAAACCGGTCCTCGGAAGCTTGTTTCCAGTCCAGGGAAGACATGGCTCGGCAGTTCGGGCTGGACTGTTCCCATGAGGCACAGGGTCAGACTGATTTGCATATAGCCATGTCTGAACTGGGGTGGCAGAGTGGGCTAAAGAACGGTGATGGATTAAACCCAGATCTTTTGACTCGGTGTGAGTGTTTGATTGATTCAGATGCTCCGTCCATCACCACCCCCTTTTGTACCGCTTTTGGCCGCCATAAGTGTGGCAGGGTATGCTCAGACGTGAGTCCCTTGCTCACTTTGCCACTGGATTCAAGCAAGAAACCGGTCCTCGGAAGATTGTTTCCGGTCCAGGGAAGACATGGCTTGGCAGTTCGGGCTGGACTGTTCCCATGAGGCACAGGGTCAGACTGATTTGCATATAGCCATGTCTGAACTGGGATGGCAGAGTGGGCTAAAGAACGGTGATGGATTAAACCCAGATCTTTTGACTGGGTGTGAGTGTTTGATTCAGATGCTCCGTCCATCACCACCCCCTTTTGTACTGATTAATAAATCAACAACATGGGGTTGGAAGGAGCAGTGTTTCACCATCCAAAGTAGAGTTTTCAACTCCAAGCATACGTAGGTTAGTGCTAAGCCACCTGGACGATTTCCATAAAATGGCAGTTGATGTTTTATCATGCCTCCCTCTAACCCAAAGGGACAAAGTCATACAATTGGAAAATTGGCCCTGTAAGAGCTGTTGGGCTAACAAACTAGAATACAGATCCTACCCTCAAGTGCCCACCGAAAGAGAAACCTGATGACTCCTAAACCCTACCTATGAAAACATTTGCACCTTCACAAAGTGTAGGAAGCTGATTGTGTGCATACTATACCAAAGTAAGGTATAGTGTGCACAGAATCCAGGGATTCCCCAGAGGTATGGTTGAGGCTAAATTGGGTAACTACTAACAGTTCTCTTTGTGGGAGTCTGGGCAAGTAGTTAGGCGCATTCCGAGGGTGTGTCAAGTATTTATTGTATTCACTCAATCAAGACATTTTCAGAGACTGAATCTAGACCAATTGGGTAAATATAAAAAAGGTATACATGTATTTTAATTCTAGAACCAAGCAGGACTTGGTACAGGTAGGTAAAATATACTTGGAAAGCAGGATTTCACAATGCAATACAGTTATGATCGAATTTTGCAATAGTTACAGCTTGGTAATGATTTAGAAAGCAGTTTGTATTATTCATTAATTACTTTTAGAATGCTTTTTAGTTACTTGTGGAATACTTTGGATTTCTGGGAGTGGTATGCCTAGATACCTTACCTTAGGATCTCACAATACAAGGTAAGTAAGACCTTTTATACTTTGCAGTTTAGTTCTCCATACACACATCAGTTTAACACTTTTAGGGCCAAAATCTGATAACGTGATTTCGTATGGGAGAAAAAGCGTTAGTGGTTTCTCAAGTAAGTGTACGACTAATGAGTGGGAGTTATGGGGATTAGGACCAAGGTTCTCCAAATCTAGATGGGCATTTGAGCTGCACCACCAGTGGCACTGGGGTGGCCGGGTGCAGAGTGCAGGGGCCCAATGTTAGCCAATGGTGCTAAGGGGGCCTTTGGTTAGGGTCTGCTGATGAGCAGGCCACTCAGGTGTTGGGAGAAAAGCTCCTGGGGTGATGTGTCAGGGGCAAATGATTAGCACAGGAGCTACACCACCGGCAGCACTGGGGCGGTCAGGTGCAGGGTGCTTTTCAATGGAGATCTTCTGTTCATCAAAGTTGCTGCAGGCTCGGGCAGGAAAGCTTCTTGAATGCAACCATTGGATGAAGAGGTAAGTTAGGCTCTTGGGAGATGCCTGGACACTGTCGTTTGAGCCACCCAAGGCAGTGGGGCATCGGCTGCAGGGGTGTCTTCCGCCATTGGGTTTTCTTACCAACCCTGGTCGGGGCACGCTTCAGGTTGAGGCTGCAGGCGTCGTCTTGAAGCTTGAGGGAGGTCGGGGATCACCAGATCCCAGGTCAGGATCACCGGAGAGACCTTCTCATGGTGTTGTGCCCTCGAACTCTGGCCATGGGCATCGGGTGCAGAATTGCTGAGTCTCTGGAATCTGGTCTTTGAGCCTTTATTGAGCAAATCCACTGCTCATGGGAGACCGAGTCAGCAAGGTCAGTGCAGGGCAGGTCCTCCAGGCCTCCAGGGGGGCTGCTGGGCATGCTTGTGCCTTCATTTCAGGAAGTTCGGAGGCAGACAGGGCAGTAGGTTTAGGGGCCAAGACAGTAGTTATCCTCTTCTTCACAGGTCAGCACTGAAAGGTTCAGGATTGCCCCAAAAATTACAAATTTTGGGGTGTGCACGTTGGGATCAATGGGCCCCTTCCTTGTGGGGGGTACACTCCTATTATGCCAACCTCCAGTGGGAGGGGGCATGAGCCTATCCCTAATTGGATGAGTCCCTCATCTTCAAGATGGAGGGGATTGAGATGTGTGCTTCACCTTGCCTCCACCACTTCCTTCAGGGGTGGGGTTGTCAAAGGTAGGCACACCTCTCTTCCTAGCTCGGTTTTCCCGCAGATTCTCCCACCCAAAGTGGGGGGCAGAACCAGTGGGAGCCAGTTGCTGGGGGCAGTAAAAGTCAGGATGCGCTTCCAGATGCGGCAGACCTTTAAAGGTTCCCATTCGTGGGCCCAGCCCATCCTGGGGAGGAGGCATGACACATTTGCCCAGGTTGGCTTTGTATTCGGACTCAGAGAGCAGAAGCTCTCTACCCAGGGGTCCAGAAACCTGTCTGGTGTTAGCAAATGGTAGACAGCCATTCAGGAACGACACTGGGGATGGTCGTTTTTCAGGGGCATCTCTAAGATGCCCTCTGAGGGCATTTTACATTAAATATCACACTGGCAGCAGTGTGGGTTTAATGTGCTGAGACGTTTGCTACCAAACTTCCCAGTTTTTATTAAAGTCAATATGGAGCTGTGGAGTTCATAATGACCAACTTCCAGACCATATACTCTTTATGGTTTACTACCTTTACAGTGTCATACCACTGTGCCCTCACCTGGAGATTAGTGTATCCTCCTAGAGGGGTGACTTACCTAGGCCTCAGGCAGTGGGTTGCAGACATGGCAAACAGGGAGGTTTGCCATGTTAACTCTGTTTTTTCTGCACCAAAACAGTTAGCCAGCAATGGCAGAGTGTGGGTGTTTAGGTACAGGACCCTTAAGGGTGGCACAATACATGCTTCAGCCCTTGGTAGCCTTCTTTGTTCACAGTGCCCTGGGTACCCCTGGTACATTTCACAAGGGGCATACCTATTGGCCAGGGATGTGCTAATTGTGGGTAAAAAAGTACAGTTGTGGAAAAGAACACAGGCCCTGGAAACCTGATTGGCAGGGACACAAAACACATCAAGCCAGGTTGCATCAGATGTCAGGCAAAAAGTGGGGGGGGGGGGTTAGCAATGCAAATAAATTGACATTTTATTACAGAAAGCACCACATAAGAGTAATTAGACGACCAAGTTCTGGAGGAAAGGTGTTACAATCAGGCTGCCAAGACTGGACAAGGGTAGCAGCCACATTAGTAAGTGGCGGCAGATGTATGATAAGAGGTAAACCAAATTGATAAGCAGAGATTCAACCATCTAGAGCAATAGTTGAACATCACTATACACCATTGAGTTCTCATGGAACTGACCTTATTGAGAAGGACTATTTGTTCATTCTATCCTGAAACATTGAGGGACTGGCCAGTAAACTAGACTATGGGAACTAGTTAAAATATGTCAGTATGCCATATGTTGTTTCCAGGAAACCTGGACCTTATCTAGTAGTGTTGAAAATGGGTTCCTGGCAATCAGTGTTCCAGCAAAATGCTCTAGGAAGGGGTGCACATCAGGAGTCTCTCCATGTGGGTGTTCTGTAAGTTGAATTGTAAGATAGAGTTTCTTGGAGAGGCACAATTTGATTATATCATAATTAACATTGGAAAGCTAGATGAGTTTCCTTGATGTGGTGGTTGTCAAAAGACAAGAAAGCAATCATGAGCCTGTGATATTATGTGTTAAATCTAGCTCTGTAAAGCTCTCTCAATTTTATGCATGTGCTAAGGATTATTATGGCTATATTGTCCGGTTTTAGGTTTAAACCTATTATAACTGATAAAACCCCATGAAAGGGAAATAGCCCTCACCAGTGTAAACATATAAACACAGAAAAAACACCTGATTAACCACAAACTAAATGCCATTCAAAGAAAGGAAAAGGAAAGTGAAAGAGTCATTTTTTTCTTCCTGAAGGGGCCAGTACAATGCAACTTTAGCATACGGGCTAGCAGCAAGAAAGACTGGGCTAACATTATTTTGCTTGAGTTTTGTTGTTTAGGGATGTCACTAAAATATTGTTTCTTCTTCCTTTTGCTTTTTTCAGTTTTGTGGTCTTTGGTCTAAAGATGCAGGATTTAAAAGCGTGTTTTAGGACTTATTTAAATCATTTTATAAACTGCAGAGGATCAGGAAATATCAAAATCATTTTTGATATTTTGGCAGCGTTTGATTCTTTCACTGATAGGTAAAATGGCTGGTTTCATAAGAATCTATCCCAATATATGCCATCACATTTACCCACAGAGAATGGGTAAAACCCCTTGATATATCAGCCCCCAGTTTCAAGTGAGTCAGTATTGATAGTCGGCGAATTGCCAACACCTCAGGCTTTAAACATTCAATGCAAAGTATAGTGACAAGTATATGTGAAAAGAGTGCCATACCAAGCATCTGGGATAGTAGTACAAACATGACAGGATGGAACATGGAATACAGTGTCACTTTGAATGCTACTGCAAATGTTTCTTTCCAAGTTCAACAAACATTGGAGTGAAAATGTTTGTTTGCAGTGATTCAGCTGCATATATGAAAAAGTTGTGTGATGACTTGTCAAAATCGATACCTGAGCTGAAGTGCTTCCCTGTTAGAGATCCTTGCCACTTGTTAGATGGTCTACTGAAAGGATCTTTACAATCTTTAGAGTTAATGAGGAATGCTATTGGCTTTTTAGTCCATTCTGGTGCACTGTTTTGTTATGCGATGGAACTAAAACGCAAATATTTTTCCCTTATTGTGCTTTGTGTGGCATCAGAGAAAGAGTCATCCCAACTGTGTCACTCAGCTGATGGTTCTCAGTCCAAGGGGCTGTGGATGCTATATTATCCATGTGACAACCGTTTACAGAATTTTTGCTGCTTGATGAAGCCCAAGGCAAGAAATGTGAGGATCTTTGTAAACCCAGCTTTCCTTCTAACAAAGCTCAAGGTTTTGGTCTTATCCAGATTAATCACAAGTTTTGTCCTGGAGCAGTTATCATTAAATATATTTAATTTCCTTTGCAGGCCAACTTCTATCTGATCCATGATCACAAGATCGTTGGCAAAAAGCAAACATTCAATATGCCTACCATCTTGTTTCGGGCTTGCCCCAATGACATTCCCCAAGATTTTTGGCAGATCTGCTAAAAACAAGTAAAACAGCAGAGGTGCCAATACACATCCCTGCCACAGCCCATTTCCAATCTCAATTCTCCCAGATAAACTACCATCTATATCTTACATTATCTGGGCCCAGTTCTAAGTATGTAGCAATTGAATCAAACGTAGCAGATCTTTAGGGATACCAAAACTAGTTAGGGCCTCCCACAACAGTTCCCGGTCCACCAGATCTGAAGCTGCGCGGAAGTCTACGAAGCAGCAAAACAACTTCTCCGTACTTCCGCGCTATGGCCCAGAGAGCAAAACAATGGTCGTTTGTAGAGTGCCCAGCTTTAAAACCTCCCTGTTCCGGGGGTATAATCTGATTTTCCTCTGCCCAGTCTTTTAGTAAACCCAGTATGGCTTTGGCAAATACTTTTTCCCCAATATCTAGGAGATTTATCAACCTATAATTTTTCAGTATTTTGTGGTCACCCTTCTTATGCATAGGTCTTATAATTGCACCCTTCCAACTTTCTGGTACAGTTCCAGTTTCCAAAACCACAGGAAACATCTTTGCAAAGAACTCAGCCCACCATTCTGGCCTAATTTTTATAATCACTGCTGGAAGGTTATCTGGGCCTTCAGCACGGGTAAGATTCAAGCTTGCTATCATTTTCTTTATATAGCTTGTGGTGAAGTATTCCTTTATGTCATCCCTCACCTGTGGCCAAACTGGGATCCTGGGCTCTTCTTGCATTGGCCATTTCCATTAGATTTCTCCCAGGTAGCCCGCCCAGTGATCTTCCGGGACCATACATTCTAGGGAACCTACTTCCCTGCCCACACTTTCTCTAGTTTCAATTTCCTCCAACAATTTTACCCAACACTTATTTTTGAATATTCTGATTTTTTTTCCGAATTAGTATTTTATATTTTAACCTTAAATACTGGAGCGACTCATATAATTCCAAATTAAACCTTACCCTTAATCTTCTTTCCTTCTGTCTAATCTGGGCCTTAGCTACCCGGCATTCATCATCAAACCAGGCTTTCCAATTCTTTTTTTTTTGGAAGACCTTTATTGCCCGTTTACTCACAGTACACAGCTTCTGGCGTACAACCCCGGAGCCGGCCGCCATCTTATTTTAGTACATTATATTTAACATAGTACACAGCCCATTAGCCGCCATCCCGGGGGCGCGGCGGCATCTCACTGTCACCCTTATGGGTGCATTATTATCTCAATGCGAATCATAGAGGTCTAATTTTATATTTTATAACGTTCAACAATAACACCAACTAGAAGTTACCACATTCGGTCTACAGTTCTTCAAGACATGAGTACAGCTTCCCTACTTCGGTCGTAAATATTGCGTGTTTGATATAGTGACGCAAGCCCGGTATTTCACAGTTTGCTTTTTTCCCTCCTTCATGTTCAGTTACTTCCCGGCTCTCACCCATGCCACTACCACCTCTCCCAGCTTCCCTCCCTCCTTACTTCCAGCGACTAGCCCGATTCGGGTTCCAATGCCCTCCTGCCCCTCCACTCTAACTAGTCCTCCCCCTCTTCCTCGTCTGATGTCAATGTGTCTTCCTCTTCCAGGGATTCACATATGTCCCCCCTGAATGTGTTCCATGGGAGCCATATCCTATTCCACTTACGCGGGCATGCCCTAATGGTATAGACTGTTCTTTCTATTATCATGACCCTGTCCATGTTTGCGCACCACTGTGTCAGCGACGGGGTGTTTGCTGCCCCGATTTCTGCGCTACGTCTCGTTTGGCGACTATCATTCCTAACGTGGACCATTGTTGTCCATGTCTGCTGAGGTCTGTGGCTTCCCATACATTGAGCAGGCATTTCCGCGGTTCTGGAATCAGGGACACCCCCAGAGTTTGCGAAATAGTCCGCATAACCTGTCTCCAGAATTCCTGAATGCGGGAGCATTCCCATATGGTGTGGAACAGTGTCCCCCTCTCTCCGCACTCACGCAGGCAATATGGGTGTTGTATTCTCTGTATTGTGTAAAGCATCGTTCGCGTATAATATACCCTATGCAAAATCTTAAGTTGCACAAGGCGGAATTTCGCCGATATGGCCACTTCTTTGGGTGCCGCCAACGCCTCGTTCCATTCGGACTCGTCCAGGTCCCCCACCTCCTCCACCCATTTGGCCTTCAGTGCCATCGTCGGGTCCCCTAGATTATTCACTAGTTTGCGATACGTGAGGGATGTCGCACGTTCCTGCATAAAGTCCATGAGTAGCCGGTCTTCCATGGGTGGCGCTTCTGGGATTTTCGTACCACTAGGAATGGCGGTTAATAGGGCATGTCTCACTTGTATATATCTATACTGCTACGTAGGCCCCAGCTCATATTGCTGTCGCAATTGATCAAAGGGGATCACTGTATCCTTGTCCCACAAGTCTCCCACTGTGGATAGGCCTATGCTATCCCACAACGTGAAGCCTTTACTACTCCTCAGGTTTCCCAGGGCCTTTGTGTCCCATAGTGGGGTCAGTCTCGTGATTTTCCCCTTCCACCCCAGTTTCGCTTGTGCTTTATGCCATAGTGATGCAGTAAGCTTTGTGGGTCCCACGAGTGAACGTACCTTCCTCTGGTCATAAAGTGGTGTCAGGATGTTGTTGGTACCTAATTGTATTCTGTCGGCCCTATAAGCGGGGTCATCCTGACGCACGTGCAACCATTGATTAATGGATTTCAATTGGGCTGCCCAATAGTAGAGTTGCAGATTTGGTAGAGCAATCCCACCATCGTACCATCCTCTATGCAATTTAGCCTGAGCTATCCTTGCCGGGCGGTTGCTCCACATGAGGCCAGCTAGTAATGCTGATACCTTCCCAAAGTATCGTGTATCGACCGGGTATGGGGTATTTTCCAGGATATACAGGAATCGAGGCAGGGACTTCATCTTGTAGAGTGCTGCTCTGCCCAGCATCGTCAGCGGCAGTGCCGCCCAGAACCTATCATCTTGCTTCAGGCATTCTAGTGGTGGTGATAGGTTCTTTTGGAAAAATTCCACTGGGTTTTTCGTGACATGGACACCCAGGTACCGGAAAGAGGTTCCCGCCATCCTGAGAGGGCTGGTGTCGCCCAGCTCTGGGGATGGGCCCTGTAGGACATACATTTCTGACTTGTTCTGGAGTTCTGGACTTTTTGGTTCCGTCCAGAGGTGTCAGGGAACAACACCCGAAGACCCCGGAGTTCCACCTGCCTTGGTGCACAAATGAACAGAAACACGGGCTTCTCGATGGTGGCGTCAAAGACCAAAGGTTTATTACTGCAGGGACACAGAAGTCACAGATACTACACACGGGCAGAATCTAGGAGCCTGTTCGATTTGTACAAAGAGGGTTGCTCCTTATATACTGATGTTTAAGCTGGAGGCAAATTCTTTACATGTAATACATTCCCAAAACCTTTGTGTCCTAAACAATAAATATTTGGCGTTACACAGGAATCGTCGATAATATCTGGTGTCAAACATTACGAAAAAGGGGTTCCCACTAGTTCATCACAATTCCTTGTCAATATTGCATTCAAGAGCCGGACCGCCTCATCGTAAATTTCGTTACCTCCCCCTAATAAAGATTCAGAAAGAAAGGAACGGAGCCAGGTGTGGAAGATAGCAAAGCGGGATAAGAGATGTTTGTGAGTTGTAAATGGGCAAGGCTACCGGCTTCGGCCGCCTAATCGTGATCAGGAAAATGGACGTAAAGACCAGTTTAGCAGGACTGGCCTCGGGCAGAGGAGGCAGCCTTTGTCGAGTCATGCAGCTACAGCGTGATCTGGTTTAAGGTGCACGTGTCACGAAAAGAGGTGAATCTCCGGCTAAGGCTACGTGTCCTTAATTGAAATGAAGTGATCAGAGGTTATTGCGTATGTGAGGGCAAGAAACACAAAATGGCTGCCATGATCTAAGATGGATGCCATGGGTAGATCAGAAATGTGTTTGTAACAGGAGTACTCTTGCTCGTAGCGTAGCGAAAACACCAGGATATGCTAAATGGATCATTTGCGGTTCGCTGGTACCAATATTATGTATTTTCGACAATATTGAAAACACGGGTTCAAATTGTCACGGAACCTCAGTTCCAGTTCAGAGTATACCCAGACACCCTACCCTGTTCGTCACAAAGCGTCAAGAGCGCCGGTACACTCCGCTCCGGGTCCGTCAGGTACACCAGCATGTCATCTGCGTACAGTGACACACGGTCCTCCCATCCCTCTGCCCAGGCAATCCCTTTCAGTAGTGGGGTGGAGCGTATCTGGGTCGCTAGTGGTTCCAATGCAATTGCGAAAAGTAACGGCGATAATGGGCAGCCTTGCCGGGTACCTCGCCTTAGTTGGAACGTCCGAGAGATATGGCCGTTCACTACTACTTGTGCTACTGGCTCAGTATATAGCAGGCGGATCCAGGCCACAAATTTCGGGCCAATACCCATACGCTCTAGGACTTCGAACAGGTATTCCCACTCCACCATATCAAACGTCATTTTGGCGTCTAGAGCCAGTACCACCGCCTTTTCCGATAGTGTATCTGCTCTAGCCAGTACGTTATGCACCCTACGTAGGTTGACGGCAGTGTTCCTATGTGGCATAAAGCCTGATTGATCAGGGTGGATAAGCTGAGGTAAGTAAGCTATTAACCGGGTGGCAAGGAGTTTGGCTAAATTTGTAATCTCAGCGTTGAGAAGGGAGATGGGGCGATATGACGTACACTGCCCCGGCTCCTTCCCGGGTTTGGGGATTGCAACAATGGTTGCCACCCTCTGGTCCACTGGAAGTTTGGCTTTTTCCAAACTGTCTTTATACATAGCCAACAGGGGACCATTGAGTCTGTCCGCCGCAGACTGATACCATTCTATTGGAATGCCATTTGGCCCGGACGCCTTTCCTGGCTTGATGTTGTGAATCGCCCTTTGGATTTCCTCCTCCGTAAGATCGGCCTCTAATTCTGCCCCTTCCTCTGGCATGAGCGTGAGTAAGGGAACGTTCTCCAGTGTTGTTTTTGCCAATTCTGCTGTTTCCATAGTTTCTGGCGTGCACACCCCCTCAAAATATTCAGCTAATGCCTCCACTATTTCCTCAGGGCTCGTGTGTATCTTCCCTCGTCTGTCGCGGATGCGCTGTATCCCCCTAGCACTACCTCCCCTCTTGTCTAGCCAGGCCAGCATTTTCCCCGCCTTGTCCCCAATGTCGTATATTCTATGGGCCGTGTCCATGATCTGAGACACCGTTTGTAGCCTAACGTGTTCCCTGAGTAGCTGTTGTTTTATGATTAAGTTCTGGAATGTATCTGGTGTGGGATCTGCCTCATGCGCCTCAGTCGCTGCTTGAAGTGCAAGTTCCAGTTCAGACAGTTCACGTTGCTTCTCTCTTTTATGCCCCGTGATAGAGGCTATAGCCTGGCCTCGCAACACCGTCTTATAGGCTTCCCATAGGGTAGCCGGCGATTGGACTGACTCAGTGTTTTCCGCAAAATAGTGGGATGTCGTTGCTTTAAGTGTTTTGCGTATTTTGGATATTTTGAGGTACAGTTCGTGTATTGGATATATTCTCCTACGTTTCTTTTCTTGTGTGGTTAGTGTGAGTGTGATCGGGGAGTGGTCAGATATCCCTCTAGGGTGTATGTCCACAGTGTCAACTTGTTGTAGCCCATCACCCAGTGCCAAGAAGTAGTCTATTCTCGTCAGGCTATTGTGCACCGTGGAATGGTAGGTGTACTGCCTCGCGGCAGGGTGAGTGTAGCGCCATATATCGATCAGTCCCAGTGCATTCATGAATCTCTGCATCTGTGAGGGGTTCCCCGTTTGCGGCAGTTCCGGTAGCCTATCTGTAAGGGGGTCTATCACTGCGTTGAAGTCCCCTCCTATTATAATATCTCCCTCAGGTAGGTCTAACAGGAAGTTACCCAGCGCTGGAAGCGTGACCGAGTGAAGTGCCGAGGGGACATATACTGACACCACATTCAGAAGTTTCCCCTCCCACTGGCCGTGAACCGCTGCGAAACACCCTTGTGTATCCACCTTAGTATTGAGTACAATGAACTGTGCTGACTTCTTCATCAGTATGCCCGTGCCCCTTGAGCCTGTAGTGAATTCAGAATGTACCATCATCTTGTATCCCTTTCTGTCAAGTGCCTTCGTCGCAGTCCCTGTAAGGTGTGTCTCCTGGAGGAGTACCAAGGCTGGTCCCTTGCTTTTCACCGCATTCAGCACCAACCCCCATTTTAATTTGTCCCCCAACCCTCTCACATTCCATGACATGAGCTGGAGAGGCATTACTTGAGATCGCTGCGACCCCTCCTCAGCTATGTGCCCTTGTGTATCTTGCATTATGCATCTGGTAGGTTTGGTAGTGGTGTTCGGATTAGGGGTGGGCGGCCAGCTACGCTCCGTGCACGGAGTGTGCGTAGTGCCGTCTCCTACGCATTTTGTGTAGCGGGCGTAGCCAGGCGGCACTATGCATGCTCCGCAGACGGTGCGTAGCCGGCCGCCACCCGCCTCCCTCCCGAGGGAGGCAGGAAATGCGAAATGCGATCACGAGAAATGCGCATGCGCGGGCACCCGTGCATGCGCATTAGTATTCGAAATGACGGCGCGAATCCAGGGACGGCGAGAGGGAGCCCCGGGGATGCGGCGGACAAGGTAAGTGTTTTTAAATGCTTTTTAGCCATTTATTGCAGTATTTAGGGAGGGCGGGAGGGAGGCGGGCGGCGCGTAGTGGGGCTACGCGGAGTGCGCGGGTGGGCGTAGTTTTGTGCCCACTTCGCGTAGCTCCGCGTAGCCCCACTCCGCACACTACGCCCAGGGTTAGTTTGGATCCCTTTCTCCGGGTGCGCCCGTGTGGTGCCTGTCCCATGTTGTGCTTATGTTCTGATGCATCGCTAGACCTTGCTCGTGGAACTTAAAGAACTCGTAAACAACCCCATCCCTCCACCCCCCTCCCTGCCTCCCTGCTTAACGGGCATGCAACCGCCCGCCACCCCAACAAAGCAGAGTGCTCAACCCAACCTTTTAACAGTTTACTTGCGCGCTGGGGTGGAGAATCCTCCGGAGCAGGCGACATCCCTGCTCTCCTGTGTGCCCCCCAGGCCCAGTGTCCAGGCGCGCCCGTCCAGGAGAGGGAGTCTTAGCGGACAAAATGTGCGGCGTACACCATAAAGTTAGCATTCCACCCCTCCAGCAGCCCCTTGACTTTCCAGCGTTGGTGAGCCATTTCCCCCTCCTCTTCCAGATGTTTGTGACCCCGGGGGTCTCTCGTTTCGATGGTTCCGGTCTTGTCTCTTTGTGCGGTGTGGCTGGCCCGTGGGTCTCCAGCCCTCCAACCAGTCTTGCGCCATCTCCGGTGTCTCAAAGAACCAGACCTTGTCCTCTGCCACCACTCGAAGTCGCGCCAAGAAAAGCATGGAGTAGGGCACTTCCTTCGCCCTCAATGCCTTTTTTACTTCCAGGAAAGTTCTCCTCCTGCGCGCCACCTCGGCAGTGTAATCCGGAAAAAAGGCGATAGTCGTGTTCTGAATGCGAATGGGTGGAGATACCCTAGCCGCCTGCAAGATGGCGTCCCGGTCAGGGAAGTTGAAAAGTCTTGCTAGAATAGGCCTCAGGAGCGCCCCCGGCTTGGGCGTTCCACCGGGCACTCTGTGAGCCCTTTCTACCGAGAAGAAGTGTGAGAGGCCCTTGGACTGTAGTTGTGTTTTGATCAGTTCCTCCACATAGAGGTCCATGGCCCCTTTTCCTTCAGATTCCGGAACTCCTAGGATCCGAACGTTGTTCCTCCTCGAGCGCCCTTCCTGGTCATCCATCTTGTCTCTGAGGAATTGGTTTTCGGCCGCCATTTTCTCCATTGCTACTTATAGTTCTGAGACGTCTTCAACCAGGGATTTCGTAACCACCTCCACCTGTTTAACCCTTTCGTTCATTTTTTGGAGGTCTGCTCTAATCAGGGTGACTTCAGTAGCAGTCGATCCCACCATGGTCTGCACCTGTGCCAGGGCACCCATTACATCCTCCAGTGTCGTCTTCTTCGTCCCGTCTCTTTCTTGGGCTTTCCCCATAGAGTTTTGAGAGTCGACTTGGGGCGAAGAGTTATTGTCGTAGGCGAATTTATCTAATCTCGCCTGTGTGGAGTTGTGTTTGGGCCCTCTGCCTGCCATTTTCTTTCCAGTGTCTATCTCACTCTTGTTTCGTGAGGTCACCGTATCTTCGGGTTCCGTCCGCCAGGTGCGGGATCTTAGCCTTGGCTGCAGCCTCCGGGGTTCCCGTTGGCCGACGCTCTCCAGTGCTCGTCGCAGGCTAGTTCTGCTGTACGGGGTACTTTTCCAGCTCCTAAACGTGCCACCTGCCGCCGGTGGCGGATGTGCCTGGTAGTGTCCCTGTCCCCACCGTTGTATTTTTCCCCTGCTTCTTAGGTGTGGCGGGGGGGGGTTGTGCAGTGGCTCTCAGATAAGTCTCAGTGCGTCAGTAACTCCCTTGCACTAATTTATCCACGGAACAGGCTCTGCTGCCACTACTACTTGCGTTGCCCCAGCTCTCCCTCCAGCGCAGTCCGCCACCGGCTGGCTGAGCCGCCCAATTCCACTGGTCCCTTCGTGTGTCCGGACCCTCAATGTTTCTGGAGTGTGGTGTGGGGTATACCAGGCGATCGTCCGGATTTGTTGTTGGCAGTGGGTGCCGGTACCAGTTGGCCCTAGAGCATAGCAGACCCTGGCCTTCAATCTCGCCAGGGGGGGTTCCTGTTCGTGCCTCCTTCCTGCTCCCCTGCTACGGGTCTCAGTGTGCTTGGCTTGCAAGGTCGTAGCGCCGACCTCCTTTATCGCCGGATCTATGCCTGAGGAGCGCGCAGACTGCACCCCACCTTCACCGGTCACCTGGGTCTCGCGGGCGTACCGGCCGTCTTCAGAGTCTTCAGGTGGTCCCCGGTTGCAGTGCTGATACTCCCGCCGTTTCGTATCCTACCTCTGGTAGTGCCGCTGCCACCTCTGTCTCTGGTGGCACTTCGAGTCTCGGTGTGCAGGTCACTTCCTGTGCCTGGGTCCCGCCACCTCCTCACTTCCGCACGGGTCTCTGCTTCAGGGCAGTCCGCTGCTTTCTTTCACGTGCAGGCCTCGCTGCGCCGGATATCTCCGCTCCAGTTCTGAGCGCTCGCCGGCTCCCAAAACGTCTCTGCGGGGTCCCGCCCGGTCCCGGACCCGGTCAGCCTCACCGGAGTTCAGACTTGGACGGATTAGTGTAGCGGATTTATGGGGGTATATCGACTCACTCCCGGAGCTCCTGAGTTAAGCTGCCGCCATGTTCGGCCGCTAGCCATGCCCCCCAGGTTTTCCTATTTTTATTAGCACTATGGCTCACAAACCCTGGCATTCGTGACCTAATTTTTTTCTTTAAGGTATCCACCAGCTTTCCAATGGTGGATTCAAACCAGGTAATTCCATCTCTAAATTCGATCTCTTCTACAGGAATAGCCTGCTGGGTTAGCTTTAACTTTTCGATATATTCCTCTGTTATACTAGTTGTCAGCCGTTTTGGATAATCCACCTGTACCTGCAGAACCCTTTCTCTATTTATCCTTCGTGGTAAATATAGTTCTGCCCTCAATGGATAATGATCACTACCCGTCATTTCCACCACCTCAAAGTTTTTAATTAGCCCAAAACACCAAGCCTGGCAAAACACATAATCTATTGGGCAGAGTTGCTGGCCCCTCAGAACAGTTCGTCCCACTGGCCGATCTGGCTTCAATCTCCCATTTGCACATACCATGCCCAATAAACCCATCAGCTGAGTAAAGGTCACGTCCTGTGGCGATTGCTCTCCTCTTGGGAAAATAGCCAATTCAATATTATAGGATTCTAATCAATCTTTATGCCAGCTATCCACCCTTTGGGGATCAAATCTATGATTAAAATCACCCATCAACAATAATATATCCTTCTGATACTTTACACTTACCAACGCTATATCTTCTTTCAATCTTCCCAGATTTATCTTATATTCATGGTTCTTTCCCTTCTGTATATAAACATTTATAATGCAAATTCCATCATAACATGGATCCGACTTCTGCAGTAGGGTCCTGCAACCTAAAGCCCAATCACAGAGTAGATTCAGCTTTTCAACCTTCCTTACAATCTGTGTGGAAATCAGCATTAGCTGACCCCCTGATTGCCTCCCCGGGTTATTTTTCTTTGCTGCTTTAGAGTATTGGGCGAATCCTTCTATAACTAAGGTTTCTAGGTTTTTGTCACACAGCCAGGTCTCCTGTAGGCACACAATGTCATTATTCTTAATGAAATTATCAAAATTAATCTGAGATGATATTTTCCTGTAGCCATTTATATTCCATGAAAAGACTCAAAGGCTGTGTGATGACCCATTCTCCTAGTCAATTTCACTTAGAAATCCCTCCTCTTCATACTCCCTAAATTCTGGGGATGCTAGGACGACATAAACCTATTTCCAGCAGATATATATTTTCCGTATCTTGCAGATTTGTTATCAAATATAGTTATTTCAAGATCCTCCTTCTTATTCCAATTTGAGTTTATTAACCTAATCTGCCGTAATCCTAGTTCAGAATGATTCATGAGGAAATGCCATCCCTGTATTTCCTCCCTTCTTACCAATCTAATCCCCTCCATTTGTAGTTCGTTTTTGGCATTTTCCACCGCATCTTTCACTAAGGCAGAGTAAAAAAGAACCTTGGTCACTTCACCCTCTATGCTACTTTTAACAAACCCTACTTCTCTAAAGTCCTCAGTACCAATGCTGCAGAGACTTGCACATTTTGCCAGGGAGAATAGAAGCTGTGATCGATTTAATGGGTTTAACTTCCTAACTTTTTTCCAACCTTTAATGATACTGTAAGGTTCTAGAAACACCCATAAGTCTAGGTTACCTTCTTCCCTTACACCGTGGGTAACCCCCTTTAATCTAGCTTCTCTTCTCTTTGTTATAGGATCCCCCTTTTCTTTGTCTATAGGGGCCTTACTACCGCTAGAGTTTCCAGGTCTCTCTTGAATCAATTTCCTCCTTTCTATGCCTTCCCCGTCTTTCCACTTCTTCTCTCTCATTATAGGTGCCAAACAACTTTTGCTGATCCTTGGTCTGTCTGAAATTTCCCAATGCTCTTCTTGTTCAGCTAGGGGCTTTGCCTTATTCTCATTTAATCTTTGCATTGTATCCCTCTCACAACCTTCTTGTTCCCTCTTTGCTCCTTTCCCTATTCTCACCTTCCTTACATATTGCCTTATTAAATGTCTTTTTCTAAGGGCGACCACCCCCCTTAATCTTGGGAAACCATTCATATAGTATCTTCTTTCACCCCATCTTTTCACAATCATTGGCTGCCTGGATATATATACAGATGGTTCCTCTTTCTTTAGGTTAGGAGCCCTTGACACCATTTCCTCCTCTTCATTTCTACCTACCCCCTCCTGTTCTTCGCCAATCGATCTAACTAAGGCCGGCATTAGCCCTCTGATTTGAGACAACTCAAGCAACATTGCTTTAGACTGCTCCCCTTGTGATTTTAAGAGATCATTATTTAATACAGATAACTCAAACAGGCCTTGCAGGTTTTTTGGAGGATCCACATAACCTCAAGCCTGGAGGTACTCGAGGTTCCTGTGACCTCAAGCCCATGCAGTGGGGAATGCAATGATTCCCTCCCTGTACCAATTGAGCAATCAGCACTGGCATTGTCCTTAGATTGGGTGATTGTTCCATTCAAGTCTTTTATGCTTAAATCCTTGCTGCTTATTGTTACATCATCGACTTCACCCTCAATTTCACATTCAAATGACCGCTGAAACATTCTTGGCGAGGAAGACAGCCGGGATTCAAAATCACTTCTGAGATATTTAATATTGACTGGTTTAAAGTTGCCAAATCAACCTCACCCATGGACTCAGAGGCTGGGGTAGCCACTATGCTAGCCTCCTTGTTCTTCACATCCTTCCCCTTGAAATGTCTTCCCAGGAAATCTTTAATCGAGTTAGACACTGATGAGTTAGACACTGATGAGCCACCCTTTGCCATCCTTGGTTTTACTGAAATCAGAGTTAGCAAAAGGGATTGTGCATTTCTTGTTGCTTGTTTCAGCCTTCCAGCTGGCTCACCTAGCACGCCCTTTAAATTGCCTAGGCCGCTCCCTTCACCAATTCCTGGGATATTTGTCTCATTCTTTTCAATAGTTTTTGTAGTCTTGCGAGACCTTGCTTTGGCCGGCGCCATTGATCCCTTCTTCAAAAGTCACTCTCTGGTCTAAATTCGCCAAAATATATCCTGTTTAAGTGCTACTGCCCGTCCCAAACCCCTACTGGGGTTTTGTGGCACCTTTTTTACCACACTCGATTTTATGGCTTCTATACTTAAAGCTACTACTGCTGCTATGGGTTAATTTAAATTCCCTTGTTATATAAAAGAGCAGTTACATCCCTTCCTTAACTTTGGATTAGGAGGTAAAATAAAAAAAAAACTGCTCATTCACTTACCTCTCTTCCATGGATACCCGCTGCACACTGTGCTCTTCAAGCCCCTATGCTCCCATCAGCAAATTAATTGACCCAACTCTAGCTCAGTTGGCGTTAAACAGCACTCCTATGGGCTCGCGTTTACTTTAAAACAAAAGGGCTGGTTCCCGAGTGCCATAGCAGACTTCCTCAACTCCTCTGCCCATTGCTGGCAATCACTGGTTTCCCCCTCTCAGGCCACTCGAGCCACGGCCACTTCCCAGGTCCTTCAGCCGGGCCCTAGGGCCCACCACACACCTCGGGTCCTCCGCACCTCCGCACCAGTCGGCGAGAAATTCAGCGTTTTTACAAAAGCCGGTGCTGGTGCTGGATCCTCGCTATTGGCGGCCACGTGCACGCACGCACGAACACGGGCTAAGTGAACACGAAACACGCAGCGTGTAGGTGCAGCTCGTCAAGCGTCCGGCGTCTGCGTCTGCTTCCTCTTCTGGCTTCCTGGGGCAGGGGCTGAGACAAGTGTGCGCAGTAACCGGGGAAAGAGAGTCAGTAATTTAATTGCATTATGTGTGACAAGGAAATCTGGTTTCAAATCCCAGCTCACCCATGTGACTAAATTGTGGAATTTAAGTCAAATCAAATAACTTCATGAGTCGAGTTTCTTGATAGTAACATTTGAGAGCCTGTTCAAGTAATTCAGTTCTAGATACATTCTGTATCAAAACCTCACTGGTATATGCTTCAATAGCCTATAAGGTTCCTCCATCCATAAACATATTGCAGGCCATGACATAAGGGACACCTGACCATTGTACGCTTTGTTCACTCATGGCTTTTTCAGATGGTAGGATAAAGAAATGTTTTAAAGTTCATGTTTAGAAACTTCCAATTCAAATAAATGTCAATGGAATGTTGTGACCAAATGACCAAACTGAAACACTTCCATTTGTTATAGAAACACTTTCTACATTTTAAAGACTTTATTATGCCCGAATATTTTGATTAACGTGTAATTTGTCTCCCATATACTTTGAAGATTCTGAATGTTCTTTCACACTTAGGGATGAGCCAGACCACAGGTTTAGGCTCGGTTCAACTGCAGAGCCATTTTAAGACATTGTCAGAGTGGGCACATTGCCCAGGGCCCAACATTCCAAAGGACCAGCCCTTATCCACCCTCCACAAGCACTACCAATGGCCCATTGCCCTGGCAGAGTTTTCCAGGGTGGGAGGGTGCTGCTTATTCAACCACTTGACAGTGCCTCTTCTGTTTCTGACCTCTCTGCTGAGACTACTCTCCGGGTAAGCAACACTTTCCAGTACTCATGGAGGGCCCACCTAATTTTAGGTATCGTCCCACCTTGTTCTTCTCTTTCCAATTTATCTAGTTCTTAGCAATGACTCTTTTACTCAGTTGCTGTATACCTCCTATCTGATTTAGACTTCATCCTGTTCTTTCAGTCTCTCTCTGATGGTCAGACTCCTAGTCCCAAGATAAATATAGAGCGCCTGACGCACACTCTAATGCAGCAGTAGGTCCATCTTGGTGCTGTGAGACTACAGACAAGTTGTTAGTACCTGACTCGACATTTGGTGTGAGACTGTCACCCACACCATCTGCTCTGCCTCATTAATTTTTCTAGGTTCGAGGTCTAGTGGAGGGTCAGGTGAGCCGGCTGTGCTTGTTCAACTTGCCAAAACAAGCAGAAGGTAAAAAAGGTCACATACCTTAATCTTTCCCAAACTGTTTTCCATGCATATTGAAATGTTTAGAAACATAATCAGAATGTTGCTGTTGCTTTCTCTCCAAGAAAAATTGGATTTATTTCAGTAGGAGTTATGCCATCGACACCCTGCTCAAGGGTATCAATTTAAGATTGAACATGGACATAAAGTGCCATCTGAATGTAGCATACCTAGAAGCATTCTAAGAGTTAGCACAGTAAATAAGTAGTTCAATATAAAAAATAGTAAATAAATGCATTGATAAACCAATGAGGTATGACTGTTTCTCCTTTTGTCCTGAATTTTGACCCACAGTAAATAAATGCATTAATAAACCAATGAGATATGACTGTTTCTCCTTTTGTACTGAATTTTGACCCTTTGTCCTGACTTTTTTACAGTCCCTTACTGAATTTGCCTCCATGCCAGGTGGTCACTTTAGGCATACCATAGGGTGCGGTTTAATGCAGGTCAGCACACAGGAGCAGCACACATGTATTTCTGTTGTCTACCCGATTTCTCACTAAACAAACCCATATGGGTTTCGAATTTCACAAAGAACTATATGCATTAAGCTAAATAATTCACAGGGTAAACCGTCAGCGAAATACACCGCCAAACAGCAAAGGAAGGCACCGATTAAAATCATAATTCCCATTTTAAAAAAACACCTGGGGTAAGCAGCACACACCTTAAGCATTATGCTTTAGACAGAGTCTTTACAGCTCCGCAGTTTTCAGCAGCTGCGGTCGGTATTGGGTGTACCTGCAGGGCGGTGAAGTGGGGAGGGGTAGGGGCAGGGTGGGGGGTAGTATTCTATGGATTACGGAGCTTTACAGGTAAATAAACATATAACTAAATAAAACGAATTTCGTTGTGCACACTGCATCGGGTTTGGCGATGCAGTGCACGCAACAAAATGTGTTTGATTTATTTATATGTTTACTTACCTGTAAACCTCCGTAATAAATAGATTACTACCCCCACCCTGCCCCTCCCCCTCCCCACATCAGCGCCCTGCAGGTACACGCACTACAGACCGCGGCTTGTTGTCAGTTCAGTTAATCTTAATTATTGTTGCTCATTTTACTTGTTGCGCTTATGATGAACATAAAACAGACATGTTTGCTCGCAGAGCCACTAGAAGCTGAGTACTGCATCAGACCAAGTAGGTGCACTGCGCGGCCTCTTTTGCAAAAACGATGGGGCTTGGATGGTTTCATTTATTAAACAAGAAGCCTTATTTAGGAGGTCGTGTGTCACTTTTACACCACCGTGGGTCACTTTTTGTGACGCACTAGCGGCGCAAAAAATGTGCCTTGTTGCACCATATTTACAAAGTGACGCATCTAGGTAGATGCGTCACTTTGTAAACCCCTGCGCTACATTATACCTGCGCCAGGTATAATGTTTGCAGGAGGGGCCTTCTGACGCAAGAAAGGGTCATAGAAGTGACGCAGTGAAATCTATAAGATTTCACTGCGCCTCTTCTACGACGCAAATATGTAATGCCTGCCTCACAGCAGGCGTAAGACTGACGCAGGCCCGTTTACATGTGGCTTGCCCCATGTGAAAGGACACATTGCTGGAGTTGCGTCACTTTTGTGACATACTCCAGCAATGCTTTACTTTTGCGCCATTCAGATACGTCAGAAATACGGACGTATCTGTAACTCCTTGTGACATGATGCATCATACAATAAATATGACGCATCAATCATGTCGAAAGGAGGGCACACTGAGAAGTGATGCATCGCTGCTTTCACGCAGCGATGCGTCACTTCTCATAAATGAGGCCCAGGCTGTTTAATCGCCTTGCAACTATGAATCCAGCAGACGTAAATGCCAGAGCTTCCGACTTTGGAGCTGGGGAACCAGGGGGCATATTACCAAGCAATAGCGATAATTATCGCTATTGCTTGGTTAGCGTGAAAAAATTATCGCAGAGCTGCGGAGATTTTTATCGCAGATAAACCTTGGTATTACCAAGGTTTATCGCAAATGCGATAAAAATCGGCCGCAAGGCATGAATATCGCTGAAAAGTCCGCGATATTCATGCGTTAGCGAGCTAATGCTCTTAGCCATGTTATCCACCTACCATTGGATAACATGGCTAAGAACTGCTCAGGGCAGGTGTTAGCTTTTGGAGATATTCGCGCTTAGTGCGAATATCTCCAAAAGTTGGTAATAGGAGATAGCGATGTTAGAGACTGTTTCCAGTCGCTAACATCTTGGCACGCCCACTTTGCATGTCATTAGTGATAAATATCACTGACATGTAAAGTGGGGCCCAAGATGGTCGCTATCTCCTACTAGCTGTCGCTAACTGGTGTTAGCGACAGCTAGGTAATAGGGAGATAATTTTATCTCCGCTTTCTTGGCTTTTAAAGCCAAAAAAGCGGAGATGAATCCCCTTGATAATATGCCCCACAATCTCCCTACAAACGAAAAATAAATGTGTTCTTGTGTAATGTAACTGGCGCTCGAGTAAAGCCCTCCATCGAATACCTCCGGCTCGTGGTTGCGTCATATAAAACTGAGAAAAAAAATAGAGCGGCGACACCTTGGCCACTGGCATTGCAAATTTGTGTTCATTTCTAAAGATAATTTCTGCTGCGTCGTCTCTCCGCACATCTGTCAAGCAGGTCGTGTCTGGAGAGCCAGCAGTGACGATAGCATGTGAGGGCCCGTCCTGTAACAGAGACCATAGCAGCGCTCAAACCACACAACAGCGCAGTTTTTTTTCTATCGCTGTTAAAAACGATTGCTGCTCAGAGTCGTTATAACCTTCTCGGTTGTAAAGGAAGTTTTCAGACATAGCGAGAGGCCCCAGGTGTCTTTTTACCACAATTTTTATGGGCTCCACTGGCAGCACGATTTATGGCACATCTCGTGGTCACCACTCTCTGGCCTTTTGTAGCTTTAATTCTTTCTCATCGATGAGTCCAACGTGCCTTCTCGAGCGCTCTACAACCCTAATGCTTCTCATCACGGTTTTCGGTGAGGACTACAACTTGTAGAAAGAAGTAAAGACGTGCATTTTTCCTTGACCTTGTCACAAGCGTAGAAGGTGTTAAAAAAATTCCATGCAAGTAATGTCCAATGCCGCTTGCTACTTACAGTCAATAAGATTACAAACGCCAATGAATACATGCATGTAAAATTAAATAAATTGAACACGTGTTTATTTTGCATTTTCAACAGTAAAAAAATCTCGTTCTGTGTAAGGTCACCTAGTGTTTGTGTAAAGTAATCTAAAAGTCTTGGGCCAAGTTTGCGCTATAAAAAACTGAAAAAAAATATTAAAAATCTTTTCATCAATTGAAATATAAACAGCACAAATTGGCAGATAAATCGCGGTAACCAGTTAAAACAAAATTCAAAAAAAATTCAGATGGCGACTAAGCTATTGGGTTGCTACTTTTTCTCAAACAGTAAAGTAAAAAAAAAAAATGGCAGTTGTGTCATGTCTATGTGTGCAATCGTGGTAATCATAATGCCTAGACCACAGCAGCGTAATGATGCATATGTGTGCATGGTGACACGTGCATGTTCATCATCATGCTTTTATAGATCTGGGTATACTTTGAGTGAGTTTTGGGTACCTCCCTTTCCCTTTTTCCGTGTCTTTTGACCAGCATGTTATGTTTCTGCTATTGGCAAATGCTTTTTCAATCATTTCTGGGTCAGATCAGGGAAGTATTCACCTCTCTCACCTACTGTACTCGCTCTTTAGAAGTATCCTTCAACCTCAGCTTCCGTGCTTGCACCGTGCTCCATGAGGGACTACTTTACAATGGATGTATGACGTTACAACGCATACTTTTACAACGCATACCTTTACAACGCATTTTTTACAATGCAACATCCATTACAACACATTCCATTACAACGCATGCCATTACAATGATTTTTTTAAAACTACCTTTACAACGCATTCCATTACAACGCATACTACCTTTACACCGCATACGTTTACAACGCATAACAGTACATTGCATGTCTTAAAAGTATTGGATAGTGTAGGGATACAAATTACTATTCTTAATCCAGGGGGGTGCAATAGTAGGGTAAGGGTTGGATAGTGTAGGGGTAAAAATAACTATTCTAACTCCAGGGGGTGCAACAGTAGGGTAAGTGTCGGATAGTGTAAGGGTACTATGTGTTGTAACGGTATGCGTTGTAATGGTATGCGTTGTAATGACTGCGTTGTAATGACATGCAGTGTAGTGGTATGAGTTGTAGTGTCATGCGTTGTAATGGTTGCGTTGTAATGGCATGTGGTGTAGTGGATGTTGCGTTGTAAAAGTTTCATTGTAATGGTAGGGCGTTGTAAAAGTTGCATTGTAAAGGTTGTTTCCCCTTTACAATTATAGCCCCCTCTGCCAGCTCCTTCTTAGTCCCTATTGAGTGCCTTACTCTGATGTGCTATTGTTTCATATGCTATGACAATAAGTCAATATCTATTATCTTATTATCTTTGCCAAGACGTACTGTATTTTAAAGAGACTGTTCGACAACTGCAAAGAAAACTCAGTTTACAAACTTACAAATTACGCTAATTTGCCTCAATTTTCCTTGTACTTGGAGGTGCAATTGGAGGGGTTAATGATGCAAAATCTTGCTGAGCTCTCGTTCACAAAGGTGTGCACTAAAATCAAAGCCTGTCAAATGTCTCCTTCCCCTACAGAATCCTCCACAGAAGCAGGGTTACTGCAGTGGAACTGCAAACAAAAATGTTCATTGCCTGAGTGGTGTATCGTTTACATCTACCATGAAATATATGACTACATAGATACATTCCCATCCTGTCCTGAAGGGTGAGAGTGTAATTTGAAACCCTTTATGGCAACCATTCATCAGGGTACTTTACGGCTATCCAAATATATGGGCGGGACCCTGCTAATATAAGCAGGCTCTGTCAACATGCCCACGTGGTTCATGTGAGCCAATGAATAACAATCTTGAAGGGAAATTGCCCATTGGTTGGATACAGCATTTGAGTCTGGTCGACAATGCATGCACAGATTATGCACTCACTGCCTTTCCCTCCTCTTGCCAGCAGGTTTCCAGAGTGAATAGTGATGATTTATAGCCAAAAATATTGTGACCACACATTTTCACAGGGCATTTTACCAATCACAAATGTGCGGCTTCATTTTTAGGTTTCACCGGCACAGCGCTTGAGCTGTGCTTGTGAAATCTATTTTATATTATATAAATCCTAAAAGGAGCTTACATAGCACCCTTGCGTTCCATTCTTTCATGTGCTTGTCACTTACTTTTCTTCAGTTTCTATTGGTTGTAGCACACCATTTACTGTCGCCGTTGGTGTGTTCTTCTTATCAGTGTCCAGAGGCCAAAGTACACCATTCATCTGCTTCAAACTTTGGTATTTTAATTAAGAGCAAGCAAGCCATCTGAACTCCAGTCCTCCTCCCACTCTCTGCTCTGTGAATGCTGCATGTTTATTGAGCACCAGTGCTGATGTGTCATAACCTTCTTTGAAGGGTATGACCTTTAAAGATCCCATCTTCCATTTGCCTAATTAGTCTCCATTGTAAAACTATTTTTGATAGAGCTGATGGCAGTGGTCTGACTAGTCAATGCTGCCATTGGGCCAGTTTATCAGCCATCCAGATGCCCTTTACTTGAGAGGCGCTCTAGCTCAGGCAGTGCCTTAGGGTCAGGACTGGTGTTAAACAATAAAACATAGAGAACACTTCCAGTGGAACAAGGCTTGCTACTCTCCCAAACACTCCACAGTGCACGCCCCCGGGCATGGCTGTCAACATCCCTCACACATTATACAGTAAGAGGTAGGACATGCTGCTGCACCTGGAACATGAGTATGGTAGGGAAAGCAGAACCAAGCAAGGTGTTAGGAGGAGGTTGCCAAGACCGTTCCATATATTGACCCTGTAGTGGTGTAATATATTACTTCCTCGTCAGACCTCCCTGTCACAGTCAATACCATATGGGCAATAACTCCTCCCCAGAACTTCTGAGCAAAAACTCCTTAGCGCATACCCTCCAGGCCACTACCACATCCTGTGGCATATAACCCATGACCCATGTCAGCACGTCCTGTTGTTTTTTTCTGCAAACTTCTCTTTGCAAGACTCTAACTGATTATAAGTGCGTGTACGGAGGTCTGCTATAGCGACCGTTGTGTGGGCATTATGGGTCAAGTCCCTGCTATAGCGGGACACTGCTGTCATTTTATGACACACTGCCTCTTGCCCTCGTAGTTCCTTATAAATGGTTCCCCTCTTCTGGGATGTTACCCTGCTGTAGCTCCGTCCACCAGGGGGGGGGAGGGTAGTGGATAAGTTAGATGCTTTCCAGGCATGCCAGGGGCAGGGCGGCACAGCCCCTCCTCTGCATGGGGGTAGAAAGCTTGGCATTGGACTTGCATTTTGAAGCGCAAGTCCTGTCAGAAGCGGGTTTGATTTGGCTCTGTGATTATGAATTGCTGCTGGCTCCTGCAATGCATGGATGCAGCGTGTTGCCTACGGCTACATAAACCAAGACCTGTTTCTAGGCTAGTCTGCGGGAGGTGGTGGTGCTCGCAGTGAGCACATAATCACGGCATTTTGGCAATAATCGCTGACCTAGCCAGCGGTTACAGGGGAGTGCATTATATTGGAATGAGTCCCTGTGGACCAGTGGTTGAGGTCTCTGACTCTTACACCAAAGGTTATGCATTCAAATCCTGGTGTTTCAATGGTTGTGGTTTCTGAGGTAAAATTATAAGATTGTCTTCCGGCATTTCTACGCAAATCACGCACTGGTACAGGAAAATTGAAGGTCATTAGGTTTGGCATACCAAGTGGTGTTACTTACTGGGTACCATGGTTAGATCCCTCGGAAGATGGTTGACCTGCAGAGGGGGTTGCATCTGGTGCTCTGCCTTGGGCCCTTGGAGCCTGGGCCAAGTTAGGTCATGGGTTTTATATGATTTAGGAGACTGTGATTGGTTGTCTTCTGGGTGGCCTCCAGGCCTAGTGGTATTGGCTGGCTGTGCTGGGTTCTGCCTGGGATTGGCGCTTACTAGGTCATGTTTTGATTGGTTGTTATAGGTATATTTAAAGCAGTGTGTGCTCCTCTGGCCATTGTTCATCATTGATGGGAGGCGGTCAGAGAGGAGTGGACTCCAAGAGAAGGATGTGGTGGTTGCTGGGCCTATCACAGCGCCTTCCTTGTCAGATGTGCAGAATATAATTGAAGCTGCAGTGGCAGCGGCCTTTCTTACTAGGGAGTCCAAAGGGCCTAAAAGGCAGAAATTGGATGCCATGGCTGTTCCTGATCCTGGTGAGGAGTCGGATGAGGAGGTGAAGGGTCGTTTTGTCCAAGCAGCTGACCTCCACAGTATTCTGCAACATGTGCGGAACAATTTGGGGTTGCCAGATCCCTTGGAAGGTGATGAGTCAGATGATTTTTTTGCCAATTATCAGCGTCGGGAGCCTGAGTGCCTTCCCATTCATAAACCTGTGAGGAATGTATTGGAAGGGGAATGGAAGGATATTGACAAGCATACTTTTCCCCGGTTTCTGGCTAAGAGATATCCTTTGCAGGGGTTCTCCGAGGAATTTCTGCCCATGGTGAAGGTGTCTTCCCTGCTGGCGAAACTTGCATCTCAGAATCTGGTGGTTTCTGGGGATGCGGTTCCCTCTGATCCTGGGTAAAAGAGTGTTGAAGGGGCTTAGAAGAGGTCCTTTGCAGCCTCTAACCTTGCAGTCCATTCTGCGGCTTACGCTAGCTATCTGGTTCAGTCTCTTCTGAAGGACTGCCAGGGTATTTCAGAGCAACTATTACAGGATGAGGATCCCTCTTAGTCTTTAAAAATATTGGAGCAGCAATTGCACTTCCTGGCTGATTTGTCCCTCGATTCCCTTAATGCTGCGGTGGGGCTTCAGTGGATACTAGGAGAAAGTTATGGCTTAAACCTTGGAAAGTGAAAGTGGCGCAGAAGGCTGCCCTTCATGAAGATTCCTTCCACCGGTTCTAAACTATTTGGGGATCCATTGGAGACCTTGATCCGGAAGACGGCTGAGCTCAAAAAGTTGTTAGCTCCGGTCCACTCTTCACAAAAAGGGAAGTTTGCTAGTTGTGAACGGGCTTTTGGGTAGGCGTTTCAATCTAAAATGACTGCCAAGCCCTTTCGAGGTAGGGGGCATGGCAGGGGTGTCCCATTCTTCCACAAGTCCCAGGTTCAGCAAGGTGCCTCCACTTCTTCGGGGCCTTCCAAATCCTGACTATGTGAGGGGTTCAGAAGAGACGTCAGTTGGGGGTTACCTCAAGCCTTTTTTTCCAGTCTGGAAAGAGTTTGTTCGGGATCAGTGGGTCATGTGGATTGTCAAGCTGGGATATCAGATCGAATTTGGGGTTCCTCCGGAGGATGTGTTCCAGGCTATCCCTGTTCCAGGATCTCAGGTCAAATGTCAGACTCTGTTGGAGGGGGTTCAGGACCTGGTTTCAAAAGGGGTTGTAGTGAGTGTGCCTGTGAGCGAACAGGGCGTGGGTTTACTCGATCCTGTTTCTGTTCCGAAAACCAAATGGGGACTTCCATCCTGTAGTGAATCTGAAGGCAGTAAATTAGTGCATCCCTCAATGGCCCTTAAAAATGGAGTAGCTACGGATGATTCTGCCCTTCCTTTCCGTTGGGGATTTCCTGGCATCTCTATTGATCTCAGGGACGCCTACTTTCATATGTTGGTTCACATGGCTTCCCAGAGGTTTCTACGGTTCAATGTGGGCGTTTATCATTACCAATTCCAAGTATTGCCATTTGGGCTTTCTACTTCGCCATAGGTGTTTTCTAAGGTGGTGGCACCCTTGTTGGCGTTGGTGCATGTTCAGGGCATCCAGGTGTTTCCCTACTTGGATGACTAGTTGAACTCAAACTCTTCTTTCCTTAAGGCTCAAGCACATACCCAGGAGGTTTGCCTTGGAGAAGTCCCATCTGTGCCCTGCTCAGGAACTGCTGTTCATGAGGAGGGGAGTCTTCAACACCAAGATGGAGAAGGTTTTCCTTTTAGAACCTCGCGGACTGATTCTGGTGCGCGAGCTGAGGAAGGTGTCAGTAGCCCAGTCTTCCACGGCTCAACAGTGGTTACGGGTTCAGAGGTTAATGTTTCTACCGTAATGATTGTTCCTTGGGCCCTTTTGCACTTGTGCCTCCTGGTGAATCATGTTCTGGGGGATTGGAGTCTGGGGTATCAGAATTACAATCTGTTGATTCTGGGGGGTGCACGCATCACCAGGGAATAGTCCTGGTGGCTGGAGAATCGAAACCTCTTGCAGGGCTCTCCCTATATGTCCTGGGAGTGGTTGGTGCTGACAACAGATGCCAGTGAGCTGGGTTGAAGGCGGTGTTGGCCCAGGAGTCGGTTTAGGGGATCTGGTCAGTCCAGGAGGAAGAGAAGTCTTCAAATTGGAGGGAGTTGAAGGCGGTGCAGTTGTCCTTGACTCATTTTCTTCCTTGGGTCCTACAGCAGGATGTGCTGGTGGGGTCGGACAACATGTGGTGGTGTGTTATGTCAACTGTTAGGGGAGGGCAAAATGTGCTTCCCTCAACTTGTTAGTGCAACAGATTTATCAGTGGGCAGAGTTGAACTTGTTGTCTCTGAGAGTGTTGCATATGCTGGGAATTTTGAACTCGGAGGCGAATCGGGCCTCAGTTATCCTGGTGTCTCCTATTTATTCCCAGAGGCCTTGGTTCCCTCTCTTTTTGAGGTTGGCGATCGGTCCTTTCTAGCGGTTGCCCTGTTGTTCCCTCCTCTGTCCCGGGATTGACTTGTCCTCTTGCATCTGGCATGTTGGCTGTTGAAAGGATGAACTTGGTGACTTTGGGGTGTTCTCCAACTGTGGCTCAGTGGACCAGCAGTCCCAGCACCCTTTGACTCCAAAATCCTGTGCTCGCCATTGAGCATCTTTTCAGGGTTGGTGTACAGAGAGGGGATGGTCTGCTTTGGAGGTGGACCCTGTGCATCTCTTGGATTTCCTGCAGGATGGTTTCAACTTGGGTCTGGCTGTGTCCTCCTTGCGGGCTCAGTGGATGGATGTGAGGTCCTTTAGGGGTTCGGCCAGTGAGCCTGTGGTTCCATTTGTGTCCCGGTTATTGCAGAGATGTTTCCGCCAAAAACACATGGTAAAGTCCTTTGCGGCTAGTTGAGATCTTCCATTGGTGCTGAGGGCTTTATAGTCTGCTCCCTTTGAGCTTCTGAGTGTGGTGTCTCTGTGTTTTTTGACGATCAAGGTGTTTTTTCTTGTTGCTATTGCCTCAGGCCAGAGGGTTGGCCAGTTGGGTACCTTGCTTTGTTCTGAAACCCTTTACGTGCTTTTTTCCAGATCGGGTTGCTCTCCGGCCTGAACCTTCCTTTGGTCCCAGAATCCCTTACTCGTTTCACTGCATGGAGGATCTCGTTTTGGCCATGTTCTGTCATGACCCTCTTTTGGAGGATGAGGTGCTGCATCACTGTTTGGACGTTAGACTGGCTCTTGAGATGTACTTGGTGTGTACAAAGCCTTTTAGTGAGGTGGATTCAATTTTTGTGACCTTTGGCATGGCTGGTCAGGGTATGACACCTTCTGTTGCTATTCTTAGCCAATAGTAGAGGTAGGCGGCTTATGATGCTTGTGGCATGGTGGCGCCAGGGTTGGTGCAGGGGAGATAAACTCGGGTGTGGCTGATTCCTAGGCTTGTTCTCAGGAAGCTTCTATGGCTGAGATCTACAGGATGGCTACTTGGAGTGCTACACACACCTTTATGTCAGATTATCATTTGGTGGTGGGTGGGACAGGGTGGGCTGACTTTGGGGATGCAATGCTGTATTCTGTTTTGTTGGTGTGACTTTCTATTTGTGTTAGTAAAATCTGTTTCCTGCTCTCTGTTAAAGCTGATTCTTGCTTTGATATCTGCTCATATGGTAATGACTAGGACAGGGTGGTCTAATGAGGAGGTAATAACTGGTTACTTACGGGTAATATTCATTACTCCGCGTTGGAGACCTTTCTGTCACAGTCCTGGTTCCCATCCCTCCCTCCTTGTTCGGCTTCTTGTGCTTGGGGGTACAGAATTTGCTTACATGGGTCAAGGATTATATGCTTCAGGATGTGGGAGTGGCCTGGAGGGTAGGGATGGGCTGAAGAGTTTTTGCTTGGAAGTTCTGGAGAGTAGCTAGTGCTCATATGGTAATGACTGTGTCGTGGAGGTCTACGACTAGGAGTAATAAATATTACTGGTAAGTCACAGGTCATTAGATAATATTGTAATGTATGTAACTATAACAACATTCACTGAAAAAACCATAGGTTTCACACCAGTTATAGTTAGGAATTAACATTTAAAAAACCTATTAAATTCACTGAAAAAACCATAGGTTTCACACCAGTTATAGTTAGCTGGAAATTTTACTGACATAAAACCATTGATATTCCCATGTTATAGTTAGTTGGACTCACTATAACTTGCGCGCCTGCAATGCACTGCTGATGACGCCACATATTACATCACTCATGACATGGTCGGTGACATCACTCCTGACATCACTGATGACACCATCCAGTGAATGTGTGTCTTTCTGAAAAATAAATATGTTTTACATAGGTATTTGTAAAGGTCGACGGAAGATTACATTCTTAAATAAGTGTCTAAATGGATGTTTTTTAAAAAAAATTATTGGTTAACTGGCTTATTAAGTGTATCTTAGTGAATACATATATTAGCGAGTAATTTTTAAATATTAAAATATATGTATCAATGTTTCACTTTGTGTATAAGTGACTGCATGGGTTGGTGACTGACTCACTGTTTGTATGTGTTTTGAAGACAGCATATGTGCAGGACTGTATGGGTGGATGAGTCTGTATATGTGTGTGTAAGTGAGTGAATGCCTGCCTCACTAGTGTCTTCATGAGTAACTACATATGTTTTAATCTAGTATATGTGAGTATTGATGTATATAAGTGAGTATATGTGAGAGTGAGAGATTCAAAGAGTTCCTGTTTAAACAAGTATGTGTTTCTATAAGTGATTGTTTAAAAGAGTAAGTATATGTAAGTTTCCTTAGAAGTAATGTGCTAGTGTGTGTATAGCTGTATATGCAAATACATTGATGTTCAATAGTTTATTTGCATGTGTGAGTATGTGTGTGAGTAACTTTTAGATGATTGTCGGTGTGTAACAGGATGTATATGTGTATCACTACATATGATGAGTGAGTATATGTAGAGTGACTATATAGAACTGTTGCTGAATGAGTGGATGTGTATATAGATGGTGGAATTACTGAATTGGTTGTTGTAACTGGTATGGGTATCTCAATTTTTTGGAAAATGTTAGTTTCTATTTTTGAATATGTGTTTCAAGGGTTACAATACACTGAAAGGAGGTCTGTCACTCTGTCACAAGGATGGTGTCATCAGTGATGTCATGAGTGATGTCACTAACCATGTCATGAGTGATGTAATATATGATGTCATCAGCAGTGCATTGCAGGCACGCAAGTTATAGTGAGCCCAACTAACTATTACGTGGGAATTTCAATGGTTTTATGTCAGTAAAATTTCCAGCTAACTATAACTGGTGTGAAACCTATGGCTTTTTCAGTGAATTTCATAGGTTTTTTAAATGCTAAATCCTAACTATGACTGGTGTGAAACCTTTGGTTTTCTCAGTGAATTTCAAAGGTTTTTTAATAGCAAATTTCTATAGGTATGAAATGTAATATTTTTTATAATGAATCCTATATTGTATATTTATGTAATACTATTTTGTTTATGTATATTGTTCATGTTTTTTTTTTTTGCCTTGGAGTGCTCCCAGGGCGCGTACCGGTGAGCGTCCCAATAGCGCTTTTGCCGCAAAAGAAAACATTATCGTGACGTATCGCGTAGCCGCGTCCGCGTGATATGCACAGCATAAGCGCACCCACAAGCACTCGAGCGCATACAATCGCGCTACGTTACCATCCGACGCGCTAACGCGACGCGCCCCGGGGCGCGTAGCGTAAGCGCGTCGGGTCATGTGACCTAAAAAATAACACTTTTTATTGGTTCAGGACAGTTTTGGTTTCCAAATGATGAAAGCCTTGGTCATGTGACCTGAAAATAACACTTTTCATTGGTTCAGGACAGTTTTGATTTCCTAATGATGAAAGCCCCCACCTTTTTTCCTCATTCTCACTTTGTTCTTTGAGTGAGGAAGACCTGTTTTCATTCATTGACAAATGGCTACAGTAGCAGCAGCAGCAGGTGCATCTGCACCACCACCACCACCACCACAAGGACCACCACAACACCACATTGGTGGTGAAGAAGAGGAGGAGGAGGAGGAAGAGAAGGAGGAGAGGACGTTCCTTCCTGAAGACAATACCCCTTACAAACCGAGAGAGTGCATTGTGTGGGAGTTTTTAAATTCCCAAAAGGCCAGAAGAAAGTCAATGCAGCAAAAGTGACTTGTCTGATCTGTGGCTGTGAACTTTCTAGGGGGAACCCTACAAAAGAAAATTATTTTGGTAATCACACCATGATTCGCCATATGCACTGCAAGCACCCTAAAACCTATGCTGCGGCAGAGGTGAGAGAACTGGCCAGTAACCCTCCCCAATCTTCACCCAGCACCTCCAAAAGAAAGCAACCCACTCCATCGGGACCAGAGACAAGGGAGATGGTCCCAAACATACAACCCCAGTTTTGGGCAATACAAGATCACTTGTATATTTTGTGGGAAAACCATCACCTGTGGTGAGCAAAGCATAAAGCTCATCAACCGTGCCGGTGACAACCACAATTGCCCCAAAAAAACATAATTTTTTCCTGTTTTCTTTTTTTTTTTTGCTCCAGTTGAGCCGTTTTCAATTCCCTGTTTTTTGTTTCTCCCCATAAAAATAACAAAAAAAATATAAAATAGTTCATAAATGCCAAAAAACTATAAAATGTTCAAAAAAACATAAAAAAATATAAAACAACAAAAAGAAGAAAAAAAACAGTTCATTTTAGAACTACCTCCAATTTACAAAAAAAAGTCTACTTTTTTTAAAACTCTGTCATTCTTTTTTCCCCATGGTATGCTCCCCGGTCTGCTCCCCGGTGCGCGTACCGGGCGCGCCCCCCGCGCAAATCAAAAAATAAATTATTATTTTTTTGCCCCGCGGGGCCCATTTATGGCCCCCATATCAAAACTAGGGGGTCAGGGGGGTCTACTCTGCCCCCTTATGGTCATTTCCCCCTTTGTTTGTGCCACCTTTTGTGTCTGGAATGTTGACAGACACCTGAGAGCCAATCGGCTTTCCGCGCGCGAACTCGCGTAGTGCGCTGGTTCGCGCCCCGGTGCGCGTACCGGGGCGCGCATTTAGATATATATATATTTTTTTAACCTGAATTACTCAAAATCCACTGGAGCACATATCTTGAGACATAGCAAAGGCACATCGGGCTACTAGTCCCAACAATTTTGCCAAGTTTGGTGGAAATCCATTCAGCCGTTCGGGCTAAAAGTGAGTTAGACCCCCCTATGGAAATTAACATGGGAAAAACACGTTTTGGGACCCCCCTTTTATCTCGGCCCCCGCTTGACAAATCCCCCCAAACTTTCGGGGAAGGAGTGGAGCGCCGCGAGACAAATTTGAGGACTTTTTCAGGCAGATTCCTCAACCGGTGCCAAAGTTATTCCCAATAGAATGTTGCGATTTCCCTATTCAAAATAATCCTAACTATAACTACCTACTGGCAACCACCAGTAGGTAATAATATATAATATGAGTAGCTGACAGCACATATATAGTAATGGTTTATATATCCACTTTAGCTTAATTGTGTTTTCGGCAGTATGTATCTTTAGGAGTAATTATGTAGTTAGCATGAAAGTTCACACCTGTGATCTCGTGTCAGTCTTGTCAAATGCAAAAGATTTCACGAAGGGTTGCTCAGAGCTTCCTGTGTTATAATTGTTTGTTGCTGTGTTGTGGAATAGAGACTGTCCCTAAAGTGGATCCTGGCGTGGTTGATGCTCCTGCTCAGCGATATGTCAAAAACTACTGACTTTTTAAGCTGCCTGTATCTCTTCATGTGTCAGGTTGTAGTAGTTTTGCTTTATTGTTGGTTTTATGTCATCTGCTACTCTGCTCTTCTGCTTAAGGATGGGTGCAGAGGTAACCCCCAACAAAGGTGTAACAAAAATGTAAAGTACAAAAACACAAAAAGCTATGTTTTGATTGTTTTATTGAAAAACACACTTTCACTGCCCACAATCCTGGACAGTGTACGCCAGGCACCCAAATGATGAACGCAGAATTTCAAATTATAATTATCCATTTGTTTCTTTGGCACGTGTATTCAGTGCTAACTGTTCCTAGGCTACTTAAGAGCGCTAATCAGTTAACTCGCGACATATATTTCCCTCCCAACATCAATGCAATTTTAGATGAGCTGCTAACTCTTCCGGATCTCTTGACAGTTTGCTTGTTTACAGTGATCAAAATAAATAGTGGATATGTTTAATATGATCAGGTTTTTTGTTTTTATCACACAAGTGCTGCCTCCTTTACAGTGAAGGGACCTTGTCTCCTTGGAGATGGGTTGTCTTAGATGAGGTGGCTCGCACTGGAAGCTTCTGTGGGCTTTACATGTCCCCATCATATCTCACACTGCCTCTTGTCTGCTCTGAATAGTTAAACATTCAAAATAATAAAATTAAAAACATGTTACAGAGCTGCTATGTACCATTTTTTTAATATCATTAATTTTTGGGGCAGTTTTTATTTAGCCCCACCATCACCCAAAGCTACAGGAGCGCCTTATATTACCACTAGTTACTTCATACACGCACACAGGTAACTAATCACCTCTGCATTTAAACTGCTACCCGAAGGTGCAGGAGCTCTTTATATTACCACCAGTTACTACTGCACAATAAATTGCCTTTCTCAATAAACAAGTCATAACACTTTTACGGAATTTCTTTAACTTAACTTGCATAACTTATCATCAAGCTAAAATGTAAACGAAAAAAAGTATTATTAATCAAATCGGCAAAACCTGTTGCATTTGCCAACGCTTGTTCTAGCTCCAGGCTTGAATCTTGGTTTATATTCTATTCTAGGGTAGTCTTCCGTTGATTTCTATACCCAGGAAATGGTCCTGCACCAGGGAACTAATTTAATACTGTCTGCGTTTTATGCCTGCTGGGAGTGTGATCTGTTTGCAGTACAGTAGTGGTGTAATTTTTAGTTTTGCAGTAAGTAGTGATGTCACAAACAGACTGTTAACAAGAGAATTAGGATAAAGGATTACCTGTCTCCATGCATTAGAATGAAAATGTAAAATAGTCCCATTGGAAAACTTTCGATAGTGCGCCCGACCACATGACAGTAATAAGCTAGCAGCAATAGCAAAAGCAGCAGCACATAACATTTTTTTGTAGGAGTAGTGCTTATTTATGATTTTTGTGTAGGAGCAGTGATTATTGTTGTTTCTAAGAGTCATTTAATTCCCGAATGCCCCACTGGCAGATAGTTTATTTGAATATCTGGAGTGTGACAAGAGTCTACCTTTTAATCTGTCTTTTTCAGTTACAGTAAAATACTTCAGTCACACTTCGATGGCATATACTAACGTTCAAGGGTGGTCCTTGTGTGATGTTCTACAGAGCTAAACATAAAGGCTGCCTGTCCATATGGCTGAGATACCCGCCACCCCCTCTCAACACAATCCCCAAGGATGGGACACCGGAAACAGTTCTGAAGTCTTTGGAAGACGGGAGGGAGTAACCCCCCCGGCCGTATTTATTAAAATATGAAACAAAATTAAAACATTAAATAAACAGTTTCATATTATGTACAATTTCATTACCACATTGCGATGTTTGGCTAACCTTAACAGAGTCTCTAATACAAAGGTTCTCCTAGCCGAACTAACATCCTGCAAAACATTTACTTGAAATTTTGAAATTGTACATCCTAACGTTTAAGGGCCAACGGCAAGGTCGTAACCGGTGTCAAGATCCCTAACCCAGAAATATCGCCCTCACTTGTGAGGGGCGGCCCAGAGGCGTACCTCAAGTGCAATTACCAATTTCCCTTGACTTGACGGGGGCCCCAATAAAACTCGTCGCCACTTAGAGGTCGTACGAGGACTCGTGTGAGGTATCTAGAAGGTAGCGTAGACCTCCCCCCAAACCCCACACAACTTACCATATCTGCCGTCGCAGACGTCCTGGCCCCGGGAAATTCCCCAGGAGGGGGCTGTAACCCCTCCTACCCAGGAAGGGGCCTTGACCGCCTTTCCTCTTCTTTCGGCGACCCATCCTTAGAAGGGACCGCCTCCCCGTTGAGGGGCCAATGGCCACCTCCCCCGAGCGCTCCCATCCGTGCTGGGTGACGCCCACTCATAGGGATCTTCCAATTAGTGCTCACCGATCATGACCTTACCGCCCGACCAAAATAAATACGACAATGCTAACTAAATGATTCAACTAAAATACAGTAGCAACTATACTTTTATTAAAAGCATGCTTACCAATGAACACTAAAGCAGAATTTCCTTATTTGCAAGACACAAATCGACATTCTTTATTACATACTCAAAATCATCACGATAATACCACGACCTGTAAACGAAAATCAGAGTTGTCCATCAACTTTAATCAAAACCACTTGCTGTCATCAGGGGCTGGTGGGTGGGTCAAAAATGGCTCTTCGTTCCGTCTCGAGCTCACGTGCAGCGAGGAGGTGCAGCTTCAGAGCACAGGAACAAGAGGATGCCTTCGGATCTTGCTTCTTCTTTTATCCGTCTTCAGGGCGGGCGTAAACCCGCCCCTGCCTGCCCCTAGGGCGTGGCCAGCCGCGTCAGTGTCTAGGCCAACCCACACTAGGGCGGGAAAAGGCGCGCCCCGGCTACGCCGCTTCGGGCATACCAGCCGAGACTCGCCTCCCGCCCAAGATGGCTTCCCGGGGGGATCGTGGTACTCTGCCATACGTTCGGGGGGACCGAGTGGTCGCCCCTTTCCATATGGCTGAGATACCCGCCACCCCCTCTCAACACAATCCCCAAGGATGGGACACCGGAAACAGTTCTGAAGTCTTTGGAAGACGGGAGGGAGTAACCCCCCCGGCCGTATTTATTAAAATATGAAACAAAATTAAAACATTAAATAAACAGTTTCATATTATGTACAATTTCATTACCACATTGTGATGTTTGGCTAACCTTAACAGAGTCTCTAATACAAAGGTTCTCCTAGCCGAACTAACATCCTGCAAAACATTTACTTGAAATTTTGAAATTGTACATCCTAACGTTTAAGGGCCAACGGCAAGGTCGTAACCGGTGTCAAGATCCCTAACCCAGAAATATTGCCCTCACTTGTGAGGGGCGGCCCAGAGGCGTACCTCAAGTGCAATTACCAATTTCCCTTGACTTGACGGGGGCCCCAATAAAACTCGTCGCCACTTAGAGGTCGTACGAGGACTCGTGTGAGGTATCTAGAAGGTAGCGTAGACCTCCCCCCAAACCCCACACAACTTACCATATCTGCCGTCGCAGACGTCCTGGCCCCTGGAAATTCCCCAGGAGGGGGCTGTAACCCCTCCTACCCAGGAAGGGGCCTTGACCGCCTTTCCTCTTCTTTCGGCGACCCATCCTTAGAAGGGACCGCCTCCCCGTTGAGGGGCCAATGGCCACCTCCCCCGGGCGCTCCCATCCGTGCTGGGTGACGCCCACTCATAGGGATCTTCCAATTAGTGCTCACCGATCATGACCTTACCGCCACAGGCCGGATAGTTGACCGGCTATCCGGACCCCCCACAACACTCCTATCTAAAGGTCATGGTGTAACGTTTTTAGCCATGCTAAGAAGTCTCCTATGAGTAACTCATTCCCCACCCGAGACAAATGCACTCCATCCCCCAAATACATACTGTCATCATTAATACACCCATGGGAAATAGCATGCAGTGTCTTGGAACGGAACAACCTACTCACTTTGTTATTAAGCTTCCTAACAGAATGATTTAGAGCAGGAACCGAAATAGCCCCCCGCCACACTTTTCGTGGGATCATATGGGACCATGCAACTGTGCACCCTGGAACTCTCCTCGCTAACCAACTTACAGTGGAAAGCATCGCCTCAAGAAGAAGTCGTCTACCAGTGGTGACCAAATCATTACCCCCAAGATGTACTATCACTACAGACGGCGGTGACCTCGTCCGCCCTAGCAAACCCTCAAAAAATGATTGAAACTGGTCAATACAGAGCCCGCCTCTTCCGTAGAAGGACACCCTGTACCCGTATTCCCCGGCCACGTGAATCATATCACCTGCTTTGAATACGTCTGCGGCACGCCTCACGTATGAGTGGCCCACAACCCACACCTCCTTTTTCACAGCCGGTGATGTCTGACCGCTGGCCCGGTGTAGGGTCGACTGCGAAGTCCGCCCCGCCTCGTAGGCTTGCGCAACTGAAAACCAAACAAAAACAAGAAGCGTGAGTACATTGCTACAGCTTCACAACATGTGCAACCGCACATACCTCTTATAACAATTGGAGGACCAACGCCCCACCCGTTTAATTTGTTCAACATCCAGACCCCTGGCTGTTGCTTCTGTAGCAGCCCCTATCCGGAAGGAATGGGTCCCAAACTCGCCCGGGTTCAAGCCCGCAGCGGCAATCGACATCGCAAGCACCCGCTGAAACTGAAACTTTGTCAGTGGGGTGGCGTCAGCGTGTCTCAACAAGGTCCCCCCCCATGATGCCACCCTTCGTGCTAAATAATCTTCTAGACACCTTACCGGGCACATGGAGGACCCGGGAATCCTGCGTATGATTACGCAGTCACCCATCCCACTTTGATCGGTCTTAGACCTGACAAACGAGACCGTCATTGTCTCCCCTCTGATCTGGACGTGCTCCTGGCACAATCCTCCTGTCACATCCTGCTTGTTCCTCGCCACTAATTCGCTTACCCGCATAGCCCCATGGAATGCCAGCGTAAAAGCGGCTCGGAATAACACCGTCTCAAACTGAGATGAACACGTAGCAGGGAGACTGGATAATAACTGGGCCAGCCTATCCAAACCTATCGGGCGCCTCTCATCTACCCTGCGACCCTCAAGGCGTTGCCACCCCCGTAGCGCTTTCTGTACAACGAAAGACGCTGTCGGATCCTGGATCCCGTGAGCCCTGGCAACAAAGGAAATGGCAGCCCGATGTCTCTGAGCCGTGGCAACCGATTTCCCGGCCCGATGTAAGGACATCAGAAAATCCACCACCCACTCTTCCTGGCCCCAAAGCTCCTCCCTATCAGTACCCAAAAAGGCCAAATAGGACCGGAACGCCCCTTCATATGCCTTCCTCGTCCTGGGTGCTAAACTCTCTCCCACGAGGTTACGAAGTTCGGGGCACCGAGAGACCAGAGAGCTTCGGGAAAGGGTGCCGGCTCCGGGTCCGCTGTGGGAAGGAAACCCCAGAAAGCCTGTATACGAAAACGAGACAGTGCATCAGCCGCCTGGTTCATTACCCCTGGGACATGTCTTGCTCTGAATAGCACATTCAATTGCATACAAAGTAAAACAATTTCTTTGAGCAGTCTCAAAATCCACTTGCATCGGGCTGCCTGACTATTGATACACTCGACCACGGTCATATTGTCAGACCAAAATACCCCCGAGTGATCTCTGAACCCTTCGGGCCAAGTTCTCAGGGCCACTAAAATAGGGAAAAGTTCCAGGAAAGCAATGTTACTTGTCAATCCACTGTCATGCCACCATGTCGGCCACTTTTGTGCAGACCATCTCGTGCCGAATATGGCACCGAAACCTATGCTTCCCGCCGAATCTGTCCACAGCCCCAGCTCCTCAGAGGACACGGCTGGTTTGTTCCAGACGACTCGACCATTGCAATCCGCCAGAAATGCCAACCAAATGCGCATGTCCTGGCGGACCTCTGCCGAGAGCCTTGTGCGATGATGGCACTCCTTCAGGCCGACCATGGCTTGAGCGATCGAACGGGAAAAGGGGCGGGCCATTGGTATAACTCTCAGGGCAAAATTCAACTGGCCAACTAACTGCTGTAATTGATGCAGCCTAACCTTAGGTCCCCTTATACACATTTGCAGGGATGTCCTGAACTTTGACACTTTGTCAGCTGGTAAACGAAAACAACCTTCTGCGGAGTCTAACTCGATCCCCAGAAACTCGAGGCACGTGGAAGGCCCCACAGTCTTACCTGGTGCCAATGGCACGCCAAACTGATTCATCAAGTCACAAAACTGTGCTAAAGCCTGCCCACATTCCGGGTCCCCGGCTGCCCCCAGGAACAAAAAATCATCCAGGTAATGCATCACATTACGGAAACCTGTCTTCCTTGTGAAGACCCATTGTAGAAAACTACTGAATTTTTCGAAATAGGCACAAGATATAGAGCACCCCATCGGCATACACCTATCCATGTAATAATGACCCTGAAACATGAAACCTAAGAGACGCTGATCGTCTGGATGTACCGGGAGCAACCGGAACGCTGACTCGATATCAGATTTAGCCATCAGCGCCCCGGGCCCCAGGCGATTCAAAATGGCTACGGCCTCATCGAATGATGCGTACCGCACCGAACACACTTCCGGGTCTATCGCTTCATTGATGGAGAGACCACGTGGGGCCGATAAATTATGAATCAGCCGAAACTCACCCGGGTCCTTCTTTGGGACCACACCTAACGGGGAACAAACAAAATTAGGAACCGGTGGTACACTAAACGGACCGGCGACTCGACCTCGAGCAACCTCCTTCATGATCTTATTCTGTACCACGGTCGTATGTTGAAAGACCGATAGCTGATTTTTACATTTCGATGCACCCTGAAAGTCCCCCACTGGGATGCGGAAACCATAAGAAAATCCGTTCCGCAACACCCCAGCAGAAGCACGATCCGGATATTCACTGAGCCAAGGAATCATTGCCAAGGTATCAATCGGGGTAGGTAAAGGCGCCCCTCGGACTATGTTAGACCTGTTTGGCGCCTCCTCTACCCCCGTTATCACCCGTTTTGGCTCTGCACGTGGACTCAGGATGGGATTATTGCCCACACCCACTACATTCATGTCTAAATTTGCATGATCCCTGGGGCCTAGTACATTTACCCCTGTTGAAGTTCCAACAAACCCCCCTTTTTCCTGTGTTACCGGCAGGCTTCGAGTAATTGTCTGTACCCGTACCTGACCGAAAGGGCGTCCCCGCATACTGGCGGGAAGATTCGCCAACGATACTCCCCACTAATGGCAATTTCAACATACCAGTCTCCTTCATTTTGGACCATGACACAGAATCATAACAATCCCATGTTAAGTTTTTATCGTGTACTTTAGCCTTTCTAAACAGGTTATCATAGCAGAACCAATGATTACCCTCGTGTGATACCGAGTACCCCATGATCCGTGATTGATAAATCGGCAATTCGGGTAACAGATCGGGCCTTCGCTCTCCCAAGATCGATGTAAAAACCCCCCACGCTTGGCCCCAATTGCCAATGTTTTCATTTACCTTAAAGGCGGCCATTTTGCGCGCCAAACACTCGGATGCATGAGCTCCTTCTGGCCCTTGACATGCTCCATCTCATAGTGATCAGTAAGCAACGAGAATATATTTACATACTCCCCTGCCCATATCTTTTCCTTAATAGCCAAAGGAACATGCTGACCCAATTTTTCCCTCCGAGAGGGTGCCGACTCATCCCTCGCAATCGGCAATGGCCGCTTACCTGCACCGGACGTCGTCTCTGCTACTGAACCCGTCCCCTGCGGCCTCTCTACTGCTGCAGCCGGCGTGGACACCTTCGCTGCTTCCCGTGACTCACGCAGTTGCTTCATTAGCTCCTGTGCGTCGACAGCCGTGGCGCCCTCGTTACCTTTACCCAACCACGCTGCCAATTGTGCTGCCAGCTCGGGCGGCATATCTTCTTCGGACACGGGGGTGACCACAACGGGAATCGGATTCCCTTCCTTCGGCACGGGAGTTGGTGCCTCAGCGGGGCACTGGGACCCGGGATGTCTTCTCCCGCTGCTCCCCTCCTGGGCCTCTTGTTTTTCCCTCCCGGGGCTGCTCCCGCCAAAGGACGTTTTGGTCCCCCTTCCTCGTTCTTATCCACTCGCCTCTTTAGTTCGGTCATCTCCTTCATGAGAACACGCAGCATCTGTTCGGTAGTCATGCGCTTTCCCACCTTCTTCGGCATTCTCCAACAGAGTATCTGCAAAACAAACAAGAACGATTACAACGCTCAAAAATGGCTCTTCGTTCCGTCTCGAGCTCACGTGCAGCGAGGAGGTGCAGCTTCAGAGCACAGGAACAAGAGGATGCCTTCGGATCTTGCTTCTTCTTTTGTCCGTCTTCAGGGCGGGCGTAAACCCGCCCCTGCCTGCCCCTAGGGCGTGGCCAGCCGCGTCAGTGTCTAGGCCAACCCACACTAGGGCGGGAAAAGGCGCGCCCCGGCTACGCCGCTTCGGGCATACCAGCCGAGACTCGCCTCCCGCCCAAGATGGCTTCCCGGGGGGATCGTGGTACTCTGCCATACGTTCGGGGGGACCGAGTGGTCGCCCCTTTCCACATGTCTTTGTTAACTTGAAATCATCTTGAATGGCTAATGGTGTTTACATTACCATACTTTTTGGGATTTGTTTTAATGTAAACGTTAAAATGCTATGGCTATCATACTTTCAGATAATGTTAACATTGTTATACAGGAAACCATGAAGCATGATGGGATGGCCTTGAGTGATGAAAGTCGTGGATACAGTAAAAATAAAAACGAGAGGATATTTATATTTGACAAAGTAGAAAGCTGTACGTAAAGGACGTTTTGTCTAGGACTGGAAATTATAGCTCACACAATAATAAGCACACGCTGTTTAATGTCTCAAAATGTATATGGTGAAGAAGTACTTAGAGCTAAATTCATCAAAAAATCTTATCTGTACTAGCACAGATGGGGGAAATGTGCATTGTACATCTGTGCTTTAACATACATGTATGATATTTAGTGAACAAATACAGAACGTAAAATAATAAACAAAGATATATTGTATAAACATAGAAATCTATTATTATTGCCAAAAAGCTGTTTGATTGTCACACATTTAGGTGGTTTATTTCGGCCAATACACAAAAACCAATTATTGCACATTAATTCGCATTTTCATCTGTGATACTCAAAATGATTAAATAAAGTTATTTGTAACTTCAAATTCCGCAGAATTATTTAAAATTTGAATTTAGTCCAAATGATGTATTCAGTATTGTTGTATAAGACATTTTAAAATTGCTTTCCCAACATGGCAGAGATTTCCAAGTAGAGGGATCGATTTACACAAGAGCGCTAATCAGTTAACTCGCGACATATTTCCCTCCCAACATCAATGCAATTTTAGATGAGCTGCTAACTCTTCCGGATCTCTTGACAGTTTGCTTGTTTACAGTGATCAAAATAAATAGTGGATATGTTTAATATGATCAGGTTTTTTGTTTTTATCACACAAGTGCTGCCTCCTTTACAGTGAAGGGACCTTGTCTCCTTGGAGATGGGTTGTCTTAGATGAGGTGGCTCGCACTGGAAGCTTCTGTGGGCTTTACATGTCCCCATCATATCTCACACTGCCTCTTGTCTGCTCTGAATAGTTAAACATTCAAAATAATAAAAATAAAAACATGTTACAGAGCTGCTATGTACCATTTTTTTAATATCATTAATTTTTGGGGCAGTTTTTATTTAGCCCCACCATCACCCAAAGCTACAGGAGCGCCTTATATTACCACTAGTTACTTCATACACGCACACAGGTAACTAATCACCTCTGCATTTAAACCTGCTTTTCACAGTTTTATTTTAGGGTCAGTTTTTACATAGTGCCAGCATCACCCGAAGGTGCAGGAGCTCTTTATATTACCACCAGTTACTACTGCACAATAAATTGCCTTTCTCAATAAACAAGTCATAACACTTTTACGGAATTTCTTTAACTTAACTTGCATAACTTATCATCAAGCTAAAATGTAAACGAAAAAAAGTATTATTAATCAAATCGGCAAAACCTGTTGCATTTGCCAACGCTTGTTCTAGCTCCAGGCTTGAATCTTGGTTTATATTCTATTCTAGGTAGTCTTCCGTTGATTTCTATACCCAGGAAATGGTCCTGCACCAGGGAACTAATTTAATACTGTCTGCGTTTTATGCCTGCTGGGAGTGTGATCTGTTTGCAGTACAGTAGTGGTGTAATTTTTAGTTTTGCAGTAAGTAGTGATGTCACAAACAGACTGTTAACAAGAGAATTAGGATAAAGGATTACCTGTCTCCATGCATTAGAATGAAAATGTAAAATAGTCCCATTGGAAAACTTTCGATAGTGCGCCCGACCACATGACAGTAATAAGCTAGCAGCAATAGCAAAAGCAGCAGCACATAACATTTTTTTGTAGGAGTAGTGCTTATTTATGATTTTTGTGTAGGAGCAGTGATTATTGTTGTTTCTAAGAGTCATTTAATTCCCGAATGCCCCACTGGCAGATAGTTTATTTGAATATCTGGAGTGTGACAAGAGTCTACCTTTTAATCTGTCTTTTTCAGTTACAGTAAAATACTTCAGTCACACTTCGATGGCATATACTAACGTTCAAGGGTGGTCCTTGTGTGATGTTCTACAGAGCTAAACATAAAGGCTGCCTGTCCACATGTCTTTGTTAACTTGAAGTCATCTTGAATGGCTAATGGTGTTTACATTACCGTACTTTTGGGGATTTGTTTTAATGTAAACGTTAAAATGCTATGGCTATCATACTTTCAGATAATGTTAACATTGTTATACAGGAAACCATGAAGCATGATGGGATGGCCTTGAGTGATGAAAGTCGTGGATACAGTAAAAATAAAAACGAGAGGATATTTATATTTGACAAAGTAGAAAGCTGTACGTAAAGGACGTTTTGTCTAGGACTGGAAATTATAGCTCACACAATAATAAGCACACGCTGTTTAATGTCTCAAAATGTATATGGTGAAGAAGTACTTAGAGCTAAATTCATCAAAAAATCTTATCTGTACTAGCACAGATGGGGGAAATGTGCATTGTACATCTGTGCTTTAACATACATGTATGATATTTAGTGAACAAATACAGAACGTAAAATAATAAACAAAGATATATTGTATAAACATAGAAATCTATTATTATTGCCAAAAAGCTGTTTGATTGTCACACATTTAGGTGGTTTATTTCGGCCAATACACAAAAACCAATTATTGCACATTAATCCGCATTTTCATCTGTGATACTCAAAATGATTAAATAAAGTTATTTGTAACTTCAAATTCCGCAGAATTATTTAAAATTTGAATTTAGTCCAAATGATGTATTCGGTATTGTTGTATAAGACATTTTAAAATTGCTTTCCCAACATGGCAGAGATTTCCAAGCAGAGGGATCGATTTACACCCAGAGAATTTGGGGGTGTTTAAGTTCTTTTTACACATAACTGTGACACTTGATCAGGAAATTTATGAGAAGAAATGTAATTCTTCTAATTGGTGTGAAATACGAAGGGAAGCATTGTGCAACAAAGCTTGACTCACATGGGTAATTAGATGATAGTGGCCCTGCCCTAGCTACAACCTACATGGTCAGTAACACAACATTCTCTATAGACCAATTCAAGTTCGTAGGGAGCTTATTACACATCAATATTTAAACAATCTCTGTAATCCAGTCATGCTCATGGGAACGGAGGTCTAGGATCAAAAGGCCTCATAAGTAAACATAGTTTTCATACTTCATGATAATTCGCTGTAGTTCAATGTGCAGAATCAAGAGAAAGGAAGAGAACAGTCTGTTGTCAGAAGAATACCGAAAGCTGATCGGTTGAGAAGAGCTGAAGATACAAGTTAAAGTGCAACATTCTTTTCAACTGTTTATATTAATGCATGTTTGTAGAGTAGGTTAATACACTCTTATCCCACTTCTTTTCTAAATGCTTTTCTTTTATGCTGCTACCTGTTGGACTTGGCCCTTTTTGGCAGGTTCACCCCTAAACTTTTTCCCTTTCCTCTGACCTGGTATTGGTGGTTTCAGGCCTCTGGGCACTTTAGCACTGTGGTCCAGTGTAAAGTGTGTGTGCTCTCTGTGTAACATGTGTAAGCTTGGCCTGCCCTCCCATAGGAATGCATTGGGGATTCCCTGATCAGTATGTGTCAGTGGCAATTCCTGTTATGAGAGGAGCAGTGTGGTCAAGTCCGGTATGTATGACATTGTGTGAATAAATGCTGCACAATAGTGTGCGCAGATTTATTGTGGGTATTTTAGAAATGGCACTTTTAGAAGTTGGTACAAAAGGGGGTGGTGATGGACGGAGCATCTAAGGGTATGCTCAGACGTGAGTCCCTTGCTTACTTTGCCACTGGATTCAAGGAGCCGGGCTGAAGAAGGCTGGAATGCCAGAAAACGGTCCTCTGAAGCTTGTTTCCGGTCCAGGGAAGACATGGCTTGGCATTTCGGGCTCGACTGTTCCCATGAGGCGCAGGGTCAGACAGATTTGCATATAGCCATGTCTGAACTGGGGTGGCAGAGTGGGCTAAAGAACGGTGGTAGATTAAACCCAGATCTTTTGACTGGGTGTGAGTGTTTGATTGATTCAGATGCTCCGTCTATCACCACTCCCTTTTGTACCGCTTTTGGCCGCCATAAGTGTGGCAGGGTATGCTCAGACGTGAGTCCCTTGCTTACTTTGCCACTGGATTCAAGCAAGCCGGGCTGAGGAAGGCTGGAATGCCAGAAACCGGTCCTCGGAAGCTTGTTTCCGGTCCAGGGAAGACATGGCTTGGCAGTTCGGGCTGGACTGTTCCCATGAGGCACAGGGTCAGACTGATTTGCATATAGCCATGTCTGAACTGGGGTGGCAGAGTGGGCTAAAGAACGGTGATGGATTAAACCCAGATCTTTTGACTGGGTTGAAGTGTTTGATTGATTCAGATGCTCCGTCTATCACCACCCCCTTTTGTACCACTTTTAGAAGTTGGCATTTCTGTGTGTTATGTGTCTGCCTGCCTGATGTGAATTGCATGTCTGCCTTGTGAGTGACAGGAGCTGGGAGGTGTGTGTGGCTTCAAAGGGGCAGGATGAGTCAGCACTGGGCTAAATTGGACATCTGGGCTGAGAGTAGTGCGAGGGGTAATTCCCTGATTCTGAATATGGCTGTGCCCAGCCTGCACAATACTGGCTCCGCCCCCTGTGGTGCGTCTGATCACCTGGCCCCCACCTTACAAAGGGGAAGAGAAGCTTGCAAAACAAAGTGCTCTAATTCCCCCCTGAACCAGTTGCATCTGCTTCCACCATGCCCTGCACTACAGACACAGGAATTCTGGGTATAAGTATAGGGGCTGTGACCCCATGATGTAGTTCAGTTCTGTACTTTGGTGCTGTTCCTGCTGGGGAGTGCTGCTGCTGGGGCCCAGGGGGGGGGGGGGGGGGCTACGATGAGGGTTTGCCTCCCCGGGCCCTGCATTGCCCTTTTCATCTCTAAGAACATTTTGCTGGGACTTATTCTTTTTCCAGGACAATTTGCTGTCTTCTACGCCCTGTGAGCGCTTTATCCTAACTTTCCCCCAAAGGAGAGGGAGAGTCTGGGCGTTGCTTAGCACTGGGCTGCAGCCCTTGGTGATGGAATCCCCATCGTAGGGATTCCCCCATTATGCCTCAAGTGTGGGTGCCCACCCCGCTTTTTTTATATTTACATCATGGGTGCCCACCCCACACGGCCGCTTTATATTTATTTTGACATGCGGGTGCCCACCCCGCGTCCTCTGCCTTCGCTAGAGCCCACCCCACGCTCTATTTTCAGAATTCACAGCTGCGGCCCGAGCCATGCCAGGAAAGGAAGTCGGGCGGCGTGATGCCTGATGCGAGGCAAGACTTCCCGCTTCACGAGGGCAGTGCCGAAGAAGTCCGGAACCTCGCGGTCTCCATGTGGCAGTCCCGGGTCCCAAGAGGGGGCCCGGGTGAAGAGGAGAGGCATTCCCTGAGGACGTGGCCTGCCTGTGCGGGGCTCCCGTGAGTTAGGGAGAGCCCCGCGGGCGCCAGCAAGCGAAGAGAAGCACACTTGAGGAGTCCGGTGAGTGGGGTTAAGTCCGTCCTCCTTTTCTTGGTTATTGGTGCTGGTTCAAGGCACAGTGTTGCGGCTGATTTCCTGAGCGGTCCCCGCCTTATAGAAGGTCGCTCAAACAAAGGGGGCATATTTGTCTTTAGAGGGACTGAGGGGCCCGTGCCCCTACCTGTTTGGCGATTTTCCCTGCTGCCCCACCTGACACTGGACAGATGCACTGATGGGGGTAATATTATTGAAGAGAACCCCAGTGAAGCCCCGAAGGCACAGATGTGCCAGGGCCCCTTTACTCTGTTCTCATCTGCGTCGCACCAGTCGGGCAGCTGCAACGTTTTGCGCACATTTGCACAAGAGGGCACAGTGGTGCCAGGCCTCATTTGATATTCACATTTATGCAGCACTTAGTGCCAGCTGCAATGTTTAGGCCATCATTCTTTTGGGGGCATGTTTAAGGAGACAGGAGTGAGATGCACTTATTTGCCCCTGTACTTTCACAGCTGCACAGCAATTATCGTCAGCTGCCACGTTTTAGGTCTGCGCAATTGCGCACATGGAATCCGCTGCCTTGGCAGCAGCCCTGATTTTGGACATAGGGCATTTGAGCCCCTTTGAGAAGGCCAGTTGGCCAGGGGTACTGTTAGGTTTATAGGGCGCCAGGCCCTAATGTGATTTATGTGGTGCTAGGAAATATGATTTATATAGTATGGTTTACGCATCCTGTTTTATGCCTCGAGTGTGGTTTTATGATTATGAGGTTTTGCATACTGTGTTTATGTTTGAGTTATTCTCTACTATGGTTTATGCATGAGGTTATTTGCGGTGCATAGTCTAAATATTGAGTTTTATATATCGACCTACAAAAATATCGAGTGGGAAATATCGAAGGTATAGAATATGGAGGTCACGAATATCGTTGGACAGAATATCGACCCTAAGGTAAGTAATATCGATTTTTTTTATATCGATGTAAGTAATATCGGTCACTAATATCGATATTTGTATTTTAATTGTTTTAAATTATATGTGTACTATTTTTATATATTAATGTTATTTTTAAGTAAATTATATGTTTTAATACCGGAGCGGGTAGTGGGTTCATAGGGGAATAGGGTGGGAAGTAATTTAAATATACTAAATTAATTATTAATTTTTAGGAACTATTAATTCATTTTAATTAATTATTGTTTTTTTTTCTGTAGCGAGTTGTGGGTTTATAGGGGAATTGGGTGGGAAGTAATATAATTGTAATTAATTAATGATTTATATCTATTTATTGGTATGGATAAATATTTTGTTTATTAATTGGCAATTAATTATTTTAATTGATAATAAAAAAAGTATTGGTAATTCAGGTTTTTAATTGTTAATAATTTTTTTAATTGGTGATTATTGTTTTAATTTGTAATTAGTTATTTCAATTGTTAATTATTTTTTAATTGGTAAATAATTTTTTGAATTGGCAATTAATACTTTTAATTGGTAATTAATTTTTATTAATTTTAATTAATTGGTAATCAATATTTCATAAATATATTATTTGGTATGAAAAATAATGTTACTGTTTAATAATTTTTAATTGCAAATTAATTTTAAATAATTAATATTTTTTGTAATGAAAAATATGTTATTATGTATGTGACTAATATGTATTCAATAATATTTATTGGTATTTATTGTTAAATAATTTGTTATTGTAATTGCTTTTAATATTTATTAACTGTTTGTAAATGATGTAGATTTATTTAAACATTTAATTATTCATTATTTTAAATACAAAAATTATTTATAAGTATATTATATTTAAATTCTATGCTATCCAACGTTTTCCTTAACTCCCTGGAGTTGGAATAGTAATTTTTACCCCTATGCTATCCAACGCTTTCCCTACTGTTGCCCCCTCTGGAGTTGGAATGGTAATTTTACCTGTACTCTAACCAATGCTTTCCCTACTGTAGCACCCTCTGGTGTTGGAATAGTACGTTTTATCCCTACGCTATCCAACGCTTTCCCTACTGTTGCACCCTCTGGAGTTGGAATAGTAATTTTTACCCCTACGCTATCCAACGCTTTCCCTACTGTTGCACCCTCTGGAGTTGGAATAGTAATTTTTACCCCTACGCTATCCAACGCTTTCCCTACTATTACACCCTCTGGAGTTGCAATAGTAATTTTACCCCTACACTATCCAACGCTTTCCCTACTGTTGCCCCCTCTGGAATTGGAATAGAAATTTTTACCTCTAAGCTATCCAACGCTTTCCCTACTATTACACCCTCTGAAGTTGGAATAGTAACTTTTACCCCTACGCTATCCAACGCTTTCCCTACTGTTACACCCTCTGGAGTTGGAATAATAATTTTTACCCCTCGCTAGCCAACGCTTTCCCTACTGTACCACCCTCTGGAGTTGGAATAGTAATTTTTACCTCTACGCTATCCATCGCTTTCCCTACTGTTACACCCTCTGGAGTTGGAATAGTAATTTTACCCCTACGCTATCCAACGCTTTCCCTACTGTTGCCCCCTCTGGAGTTGGAATAGTAAGCACCCAATGTTATCTTTACTGTGTTTTTTGGACTTTGAATAGTACTTTTATTTAGCTTTTTAATATTTTTTTTATTATTTTTGATAATGTAGTATAATAATAATTTTTAAAATATTAAAAGCATGTTAAAATTTTTAAATGTAATAAATATAATTATTTACTTTTTATTTATGTTATTGTTTTATGTTTAGATGTATTTGTAATTTCATAATATTTTTTAATCATTAATGAGTTATTAAAATAATTATTGAAACAAGGGCCCTAATTGCGATGGCGGGCGGTGCCTGCCATGTTGTGCATGGAACTGTGCACCCCCCACCCCCCTCGGAGTTCCTGGGGGCCCTCAACAGGCCCTCGACGGGATTCTCCGCATATCTTTCTGTGGCGGCATTGCCGCCACGGAGAGGCATTCTCAATTGCCCATCATAATATGGCTGGCGCTGTCTGATAGACACCGCCACCATATTATTCCTTTTCTGCCCCGGCCACAAGGCGACCGGGGTGGAAAAGCACGGACGGTCTTTCCGTCCGCAGAGGTCCCCCCCGCCATACTAATATGGCGGGGGGAAACAAATGGGGATGTTGGGTGGATTGCCCCCGCCAGGCTGGCAGTAGCCACCGCCAGCCTGGCGGGGGCAATCCACCCGACATCATAATGGGCCCCCTATTATTAAGTAAGTATATATTATATATTTTTTGTATATGTTTAATTAATGTTATATTATTGTATATGTATTATTTAATAATTTTAAACATTATTAAATATTTTTAACTATGTTTATTTGGTTAATAAGTATTATTTACTTTATTTTACACTTTTTTTAATTACAAACAAAACCGATATTTTTAATTACGATATTTTTAACATCTATATATTTTTTTTCGATATTTTTGTACTTACCATGTTGTAGATAGGATGTCGATATTCTTGCCTTCGATATGCCAGCGTCGGTTTTTCTATAGGACGATATTTTGTCCGTCGATATTCTGTCACTGATTTGTTATTTGCATACTGTGGTTTATGCTGGTGAGATTATGTTCTACTGTTAGTTTTGCCCCTAAGGTGAGTTATACTTAGGAGGTTATGGTCTCCTATTTTTAGGTTTATGAGGTTGGCACAGAATATATTTTACTCCTAAATGTGATACCGTACATAATATGATTTATGTTACAGGATGATGCTGAGTACAGTGTTTGCCAGTACTTACTGGTTGTGTTCTATGTTTATTATATGTTCTACAATTACTATCTTTACTACGTGCTGGTTCTGACAGTGGTCCAAGTGGCCCTGTCATGTATATATAATCCCTTGTAAATATTTCCCAGTGCCAGTTGGCACAGTATATATTGTGTGCGTACTATTCTAATGTGTTTTATGATATACAAAGGCTATTTTTTATATAACCTTGTGTGGAGTTCCTTTTGTGGTGTGCCTAGTATGTTGTTGCTGTGTGTGTCGCGCAAATGCTTTACACATTGCCTCCGGGATAAGCCTGACTGCTCGTGCCAAGCTACCAAGGGGGTGAGCAGAGCTTATCTTTGGCGTGTAACTCACTTGCCCTGACTAGAGTGGTGGTCTCTGCCTGGCTTTGTTGCAAGCCTTAGCCAACCAGAGATCCCATTTCTAACACTACTCATACACCATATCCATTCTAAAGTGGCATGCTAATGGCGGAGGAGCGCTGCCTCCCGCCTTCTTGGCCCCTTGGTCTGTTCCTGTTGTTGTCCTGTCATGTGTTTTGCTGGAGGGGCTGGTTGATGTGCCCCTTGCCATTGCCATCTGTGCAGATATAAACTCGCCGCATCTCCTCCATCTGGCCTCCATGTTTCCTGCTAAAACGTTCCAGTGGGGAGGACTCCACTTCTGAGGAAATGAGAGACTGCGGTCTTTAACAGTGAGTACCTACCTGCCTGGTGTTCTGCCCGCTGACCATAATCACCACTTGGCTATCCTACCCTGCCACACTCTGCTTGCGAAAAGTGCCATGCACTTTGCTTCAAGCTCAAGTCACACTGCAAGCTTCCCTCCTTGTGCCTGAAGCTCTGACACCATGAGTGACCGTCAACTGAATGTGGATCCTCCAGTCCGGTCATGAACTGACAGGCCCCACTTACTCACACATATGTGGCACCATTGACTCCATTCATTGCGCTGTCTGATGGCCTTTCTAGATTGAGCATCTACAGCACTACTTCCATCCAATGCAGGAGACAGATGGTGCAGTGAAATGATCCCTTCTGTTACACTTTGTGGGTGTAGAGCGATACAATCTCTTTGAGACATTGTCAATTACAGGGAGTGACTCCAATTTCGATGCAGCTGTGAGGGCACTCAACCACTACTTTGACCCCCCCCCCACCTCAACCGTGATTACAAACGATTTAAACTGTTCAAGGCCACTCAACTGAGTACTGAGTCAGTGGATATGTTTTATGCTTCGCTGAGGAGGCTCGCAAGCACCTGTACCAATATAAACCATCATGAGTAAATCAGAGCGCAAATTACACAGGGGTGCCATTCATCTGTACTATGGTGTCCGATACTTTGCCAGCCCAGAATCTCACTAGATGACATTTTCATTCTGGCCCATTCCCACAAACTGCTGAATGTCCGTGCAGATGAGATGAAGATGGCCCTGGGCAAGGTGGGGTCCCCCTCAGTCCCTTAAAAAGCTTGAACTGTCTAGATCAAGTGAGTTGACTCCACCCAGCGACAGCCGGAGACCACACATCAAGGATCAGCCACAAAGCCTAGAAGAAGCTTTGGAAATTGCGGACTCGAACTCAAGGTGGCTGGTGCATGCTCAAAATGCAGGAAGGCCAACCACAAGTATGTCATGGAGACCGACCCTGAGTGGCATCTGAGCAGTACAAAAGACCTACATCAGCTCTCACTGGATGACTTCACTGAGGTAGGAGAGCTTGGAAGCTGCAGACTGGACAACCCTCTGGACAAAAATGAAGATGACGTCTTTGTGATATCCTTCGCAGGACTTGCAGGGCGCAAGAGGCGACCTCCTCCCATGTGTGTAATCCATATCTGTGGCACTCTTGCAAATGCATTCATCAACACTGGGGCATCAGAGAATGTGATCGACTCCAAACAGTATGAACTGTTATTATCATGCTCACCAATGGCCCCCAGTTGGGTGAAGATCTGCACTTATGGAGCAATGAAGCCCCTACCACTCTGGGGGAACAACTGACGTTGACAACACTAGCAACGGCCGTTCCATAAAAGGAAAGTTCCATGCCACGAAGGGTGAAAAAGGGACGCTGCTCAGATGTCTTACAGCGGAGGATCTCAAGCTAGTGTTCTTTGCAAAGCAAGTACATGAATCACATGCGGATGCCCTCCTAGCTGAGCTCCTGCTACTCTTTCATGACCCGGGGAAGCTAAAACAAAAGCCAACCAAGCTACACATTGATGAGTCCACCAAGCTGCCAGCACTGAGACAGCGGAGGGTTCCCATCCATCTGCTGCTGCAGGTGGAAGGAGAGCTAATGGCACTAGAAGAGCTCAGGGTCATCGAGAAGGTGTCTTATCCCATGCCCTGGGTATCACCACTGGTCAACACACAAAAACCTAAGCAGCCAGGTCTTTGTATTGACATGTGGCTCCCAAATCATTTCATTTCAATCTTTATTTCGATCTGTTTAGATCATAAAAGAGTACAACAATTTAAAATGAGTTAAAATAGTATCAAGTATAGCAGAGTTTAAAAGCAATACAGTTAGCCTGTTTAAAATCAGTTACAATACATTACATTTAGGAGTCATCAAAACAATTCATTTAAATGTATCTGGCTTAATGCAGCGGTTACAGGTATGCCACATTGCTGGTAAAAATGTTGCCACTGCAAACACAATTGTGGGGGATAGTTCTGTCTTTAGTATTCTGTAAGCTGGGAGGTAGTGCCTGAAACCAAGGTTTTTAAGGAGTGGGACAAGCCAGTACTTCCTAGATCTTTGGTAAGCTTTGCAGAAAAATATAATGTGCAGGTCATTTTCCTGGGGATGTGGGCATACTGGGCACTGTGTTGAGGGCTGGGACTTGTCCCAATGATCCATGAATGCCCTGAGAGGAAGAGTGCCATATCGCCACTGCATAAATAGTTTCTGGACAGAACGGGGCTGATTTCTTGTAGGGATAAATACCCAGGCAGACTGAAAAGTACAAAAGCTGGCTGACTATAAAGACAAAAATAGCACAAAATTTATATGATAAAAATGATTTAAGCAATGGACTGAAATGATATCAAAAAATACACTTTAATATAAATATAAGATAGACGTGTACATAAAAAGTAAATAAATTACACAATAGACATTATTTCGTGAAGTTCATTTGTTTGTTATCAAAACGTCTTCATAAAGTTTTTAAAAAAAAATCTTTTTCTTTCATAACATATGGCTGTATATCGTGTGTCAACGCGTTTCGACAAACTTGGTTGTCTTCGTCAGGACAGAAACGGATGTTCAGCCAGTTTTTCAAAATTGATTAAATGCCAGAAGGATATACAGTAGTTCTAGGGAGTAAGGCACCTTTCCTTCATAACATTTGGATTCGGTATGTGATAACTGTTTAGTCAGTATTCACTGCCTCCATCTTACTACTACCTATCATTATTCTTCGTCATTCCTTTAATAATGTACAGACAAGGGAGAGAGGTCTCAGGCATTCAGATCCACTTAGGTCGTCTTATAGCGAATAGTGCACAGGGATGTTTATGGATTTATTTATTCTCACAGGGAGGCGCGATCCTCAAATGCTGCTGTCGGTGGTCTGAAGCGTGACACAGCGCTGTGACGAGGAGGTGGGAGAGATCGATGCGCTACAGCACCACGACTAAGAGGCCGTATTCTAACTATAATAAATAACAGAAGGGTGCCGTCCGAGGAACGTGAGCGTTTGTAAAAGCACACAACGGTCTCTATTGCTGTGTCACGCTTCAGACCACCGACAGCAGCATTTGAGGACCTAAGTGGATCTGAATGCCTGAGACCTCTCTCCCTTGTCTGTACATTATTAAAGGAATGACAAAGAATAATGATAGGTAGTAGTAAGATGGAGGCAGTGAATACTGACTAAACAGTTATCACATACCGAATCCAAATGTTATGAAGGAAAGGTGCCTTACTCCCTAGAACTACTGTATATCCTTCTGGCATTTAATCAATTTTGAAAAACTGGCTAAACATCCGTTTCTGTCCTGTCGAAGACAACCAAGTTTGTCGAAACGCGTTGACACACGATATACAGCCATATGTTATGAAAGAAAAAGATTTTTTTTTTTAAACTTTATGAAGACGTTTTGATAACAAACAAATGAACTTCATGAAATAATGTCTATTGTGTAATTTATTTACTTTTTATGTACACGTCTATCTTATATTTATATTAAAGTGTATTTTTTTGATATCATTTCAGTCCATTGCTTAAATCATTTTTATCATATAAATTTTGTGCTATTTTTGTCTTTATAGTCAGCCAGCTTTTGTACTTTTCAGTCTGCCTGGGTATTTATCCCTACAAGAAATTGTTGTCCCTGACCCAGGAGTCGCATCCTTATCAGGGGGTCCTTGATACTTACAAGACAGAACGGGGCTGATGCCATCAAGGACAAGCTCTAGGTGGTATGAGTCTTTAAATTTAATAAACAAATTTGTTAAAGACCCCTCACATGTACTCTCAATAGAGACAAGTAACTTTTGCTCGTAACAATCCCTCGAAAGAAGCTTGCGTGGGATCCTACAGCATGCATTTCCCGGATCCAGCCATAGTTCTGGTCTCCCTAGAGTCTCACATGTTTGTTTGATATATCTCAGCCATGGAATCTGTGTAACATTAGGTAGGCGTAGGATCTCTTAGAGCTCAGCCCTATAGTTCGTTAATTCTGCCGTGCTCCAGATTCTGTGCCAAAAAATTATAGGTTTTAGTCCCAACTCTTCTGTAATAGGTCTAAGACCCAAGTCTAATCTCAGTGGGAGAAGGGGGGTGCTAGGTGGTAGGGCTGCCAGCTGCCTAATGAAGTTGTTCTCACTAATGTGCAAGTTCTGGGCAATTGTGTGACCCCACAATTCTCCACCATAGGTAACTGCCCCTCTTGCCTGCATTTTGTAAATTTGGAGGAGGGGACCAAAAGGCTTGTAGGTCGACCTACTTGCCATCCTACAGATGCCACCCATTAACTGAACCAGTTTCATGTTGGCCTTGGTCCGACGCGAGTCCCATGTCATATTCTGGTTGATGGTTACCCCCAGGTATTCGAAAATGAGGACCCTCTCTAATCTCAGTGGCCCTATGGTAGGATTTGGGCGAGTTGAGGAGGGAGGGTTGAAGATCATATATTTGGTTTTCAGGGCGTTGATCTCTAGCCCACGCTCCACACAAAAAGTCAAAAACCCGTCCAGGATCCGTTGTATGCCCATAGGGGACTTGGACAGCAGCAGGGTGTCGTCCGCAAACATAATAGCGGGCACCCTGCTTCCGTTGAGCTTGGGAGCAACAATGTCACCCAACCTATTCAGGTGGTCAATTACCCCATTGACAAAGAGGCAGAACAGGGTCGGTGCAAGCACGTAGCCCTGTCTGACCCCTCTGTCAACGGGGAATCTTCCCGAAAGTGCCCCGCTTCTGCCACACCTGACCCGAGCGAAGTTTCCCCGATGTAGTCTTATCAGAATTGACAGAATGTCGGCCGGGATCCCTAACTCCGCCAAGATGGTCCATAATCTGCCTCTTGGCACTAAATCGAAGGCTGCTCCCAAATCAATTGATAAGGCGGGAGCATCACATACCAAAAATTGATGGATGACATGACAGTTGACCTCAACAGGGCGAAATTGTTCCCGAAGCTAGACCTAAACTATGGGTATCATCAGCAAGAACTGAGCTTTGGCATGTCACCAGCCATGGAGAAGTTCCAGAATACCATCAAGGGCACCCTCTCCGAGTTACAAGGGGTTATAAACTTGAGTGACGACATTTCCTATACTCAGAAGACTTGGAGGAACACCATGTCTGTTTAAGGGCCATCCTTCAATGTCTCATCGACAGCAGTCTGATGCTGCACAAAACAAAATGTTCCTTCTACCAAAACTTGGTGTATTTCTTTTGATATGTTTTCTCAAGAGAAGGGCTCTATGTTGACCCATGAAAAGAGTTTGCGACCCAGGCAGCAACAGCGCCACAGAACCCCACAGAAGTTTTCAGCTTCCTTGGAATGGAGATATACTATGGAGGAGTCATCCCAAACCTTATAACCATGTCAGAGCAGTTACGGACCCTAAATCGAACCACCATTCCCTGAAACTGGAGTCCTGATGCCTACAAGGCTTTCCAATCCATAAAAGAGACCCTTCTCCACAAGGTCACAATGGACTACTTCCACCTGTAGAAGAAAACGGAGATGATAGTGGATGCCAGTCCCGAAGGGCTAGGTGCAGTCATCATAAAGGAGGGGTTCGACTGAGAATGGGTCTCCGTGGCGTATGCCAGTCGGGTATTGTCTGAGATGGAACCCTGCTATGCTCAAATTGAATGCAAAGCCCTGGCCATCAAGTGGGCATGACAACATGTGTCATCTATACCTGTGCATTCATGAATTCACTGTTGTCACTGACACAAACTGCTCCTTCCTCTGTTTGCTGGCAACAACAGATTAGCCTCTCCACGGATCGAAAGATGGGCTGTCCAACTACAGCCATTTGCATTCGAGGTGATCTATCACCCTGAGGCTAATAATCCGCCACCTACGGAGATACAAATCACCACAGCCAATGAGGAAGGAATGGAGGACTATATAAAAATGGTAGCGAGGGATGCATGCCCCAAATCTCTGACACTTCAAGAAATTTGTGATGCCAACAAGGGTGACAGAAGCCTGACATGGGCAAAAGAAGCCTTGCCTTCAGCCCTGGTCAAAGATCAGCATCGATTTTGGGAACATCCCAGATGAATGACTCACCGTATTAATGGTTGACTCATATTCCAAATTCCTTGTAGTAGAGGTTGGGCAATCCACGTTTTTCTCCCACTTCAAACTCGTCCTGGAGAAGACTTTTGCAATGATGGTCCTTCCTGCTGAGGTGAAGTCAGACTATGTACCACCCTTCTAGGGACAAGAGTTCCAACAATATCTGGTGGCCCTGACCATTCAGCCTAAGAAGGTCACCCTCAATAGCCTCAAGCAAATAGGGAGGTTGAAAGTTTCATGAGAACACTTAACCGAGCCTTGAGGTTTGGCCTGGACATTGAAGAAGATGCTGAGTGCTCTCTGCAAACATTTCTCAGAGCCTACAGGCAAACTCCCCACAGCATGACTAATTGTGCGACCGCTAACTTGCTGTTTCATAGGCCAATGAGGGATAGCATTCAGGTTAATATGACAAGGCGTCCCACTGACATAGATGTGGAAGCCAAGCAATTGCAATAAAGAGCTACTAATGACAAAGCCAGCCAGCAGCGCTAAGCACAAAACCTAAAACTGAGCCTTGGCGCTTCCGTCATCATAATTGACAGAGAGTTTGGATGGAAGTTTCGAAAACCATACAAAGCGGAAGTCTAGGAAGTGGTTAAGATTGAAGAAAGTATGGTCACTGTGCAACGAAGAGAAGGACAGGTGACTAGAAACATAACTTATTCAAAGAAGTGGCAGATGCGATGGGTCACTCTGAGACATTAGCCTAAGAGAATACTGGAGAAGAAGAAAATAATTTCATGATGTCCCCTTCCTCACCAGAAAGCACAGCTTCACAACTATCTGACAGGGCTCATACCAGCAACACCCCCTTGGTGCTCTCTGGTGAACAATTGCAAACAGGACATGCCCCGGCTGGGGATTCAAGTGATGAAAGATGTGAGGGGCAAGGGACTAGTACCTCTCCCAGAGCCAGAAGTATGTTCTTCAGTTGAACCAAGCTCCCAGCCAAAGACTTAGAAACTTCTGCCCTCCACCCTAGCGGTGCTGGGACTGGCTGCCAGTGGTGCGGCGGTCCCGCACCTGCAATTAGGATGCCACCATGGCATCCTCTATTCCCAGCATTGTGGCAGGCGGTGCTGACAGCACCACCCACCACAATGCTGGGAATGCACTGTTTGCATGGTCATGTACAAGGTGACAGGCACCGCGCGGTGCCCTTCACCTTGTCCATGACAATGTAGAGGGGTACCATAGGTACCCTCTATATGCACCCCCACAATAATCTGGGGACCGCAAAGGGCCCCGACTGCACAATCTGCATGCCTTTCCGTGGCTGCACCGCCGTCACGGAAGGCTGCTTCACTCACCCATGCTGATATGGATGGCGGTGTCTAGCAGACACGCCACCATATCTAGCCCCTTTTCCGCCCGGTCGACTGGTCGACCGGCGGAAAACCAGCAGACAGTCTTTCCGTCCGCCGGGTCCCCCCCGCTATACTAATATGGTGGGGGGAATGGGTGGTGGGCAGTGGAAAATGTAGGGCGGACCGCCACTGCCATGCGGGCAGCCCCTAGTTTCTGTGAATTCAGAAGCCTTATTTCTGTTAGTGCAAAGACATTTTAAAATAAGGGAAATATGTAGAGAGCCACCCATCATCTACAACACAAAGTTTCCACAACTAAATGCTGAGGGCCAGGGTCAGTCCGAAGTAATAAATAAAAGGGCAGTCGGTCGCTCGAGGCCTTTGCCGAGACCTACACCTGAGTGTACATGTGTGTCTGTTTTGGGCTCCGGGGCGAGAGAACGAACCATGCAACCTGGTGCGGACCAGCCCGCTACAAATTCCATTGGTCAAAACAGAATTTGCACAACATTTAGGGGCAGATGTACAACAGTTTTTTTGCGGGCACACACAGGAATTCGGCCAGTTTGCGACCGCAAAATTAGTCTGCACCATATACAAACCCTATTTTGTGAGTCGGTAACCTATTACTGACTCACAAAATATGGATTGCGACTTGCTATTAGGAAGGGTGGTGCCAAGGGCATCCCTTCCTGATAGGGAGTCTAACAGCAATGTATGATTGTTTTCTATCCCAGCAGTATGCTCAGAATCGGGGAGGGGACGCCCCTCTGGTGGTCTCCTCATTTGGGTTGCTGCCTCATTGAATTGTAGGATAGTGGAGCATCAGACCGGTTGTCTGGACCTCCTTAATATTACCTTGAAGGACTCCAGGGGTCTGCTATTTTAAATATTTACAATATTTATGCAAGAGGTACTAAGGGGGGAAGGCAGTCCCCAACAATTGCACTTCTGGAGGGCCTCTTAAGATCAACCCCATACAAGGCTTGCACCCTGGTTGCTGGCGATATCAACTGTACATTCGAGCCCTTAGGCTCGGACGTCTCCCTGGACCAGGATGAGGAGGATGCTAGGAGGGGGATTCCCGCTTTAGAAATATCCCCCATCAAGAGGTGGACTGAGGTGGCCCTGCAGGTGTTTACCCTCAGTATGGAGTTCAACTTGAGGACCCTAAATGGGAGGTCAGAGTCGGACAAGGGGGGGGGGGGCACACTTACAATAGGCCCAATCACACATCAAGAATTGATTACATCTTGCTTGATCTGTGTTTGTGGAACTCGGTGAGGGATATGGTTGTGGTCCCCTCAGTAGAGAGTGATCACAACTTACTTTCTCTCACCCTAGTCTCCTGGTGGTTAGCCGGTAGGGGAGGCTCAGCTCCCTCCTCCACAGCAGATTTGGGCGAGTCGCAAGTAGGACTTTGTGGGAGGCGAATAAAGTGGACGAAACTCGCCCTCTCTGAGGAGAAGGTCGTAGCAATAACTCATCTCCTAGCCCTAGCACAACTTAATCTGGGGACCACTACGGGAGGGATGGGGGCGGCTTGTGGGCTTTTTAGTGACCTTACCGAGGCCCTAACTAATCTGTTCACTGCTCACCCAAGTAGACTAGGGACCAAAGGAAGGCAAGTAAAAGTTAAGGGATGGTATACCCACACATGTAGGGCGATGAAGACTAGACTGGTAGAGGCAGTCAAATCCACATCACAAATTAAGATCAGGGAGGCCAGGAAGGCTTACTCCAGGACCCTCCAAATTGCTAAGAAGGAATGGGAGGAAAAGTTCTGGGCGGACCTACTGGCCGCCAGTAAAAGCAAGGACGCAAGAGGGTTTTGGAATCTGGTGGGTTCCCGTAACAGACCCGACGAGACCCTGAGGATATGTAACATCCCTCCCCAGAACTGGTCAAAACACTTTGGGGCCTTATACGCTCCAGTAGAAGGGCCCCTAAATGACCCAGCCCCTTTCACCGTCTCGTTAGGGGACGTTACTCTTGATCTCTTTACGGCACAGGAGGTAGAGGAGGTTATCAAGTGGGTGGCACAACGGAAAGCAGCAGGCCCGGATGGGCTTCCAGGAGATCTTTTGCGTGCATATCCATCTGACTGGGGCATTGTAATCACTGCGCTTCTAAATGACATCTTGAAGGGTGGCCCAGTACCAGATTCATGGATAGGGGCGGTGGTCGTCCCCATTTATAAAAAGGGTTGCAGAGATAGCCCAGGGAATTACAGGCCAATTAGCCTGATCGACTCCACGCAAAAGGTGGCAGGAAAGGCAATTTTGGAAAGGATTCTCCACTGGGTGGACGAGAATAGAGTGCTATCTGACTTTCAGGCCGGTTTCCGTTCAGGAACAGGTACCATTGAGCAGGTCTTCAGGTTAGCACTCTTAAACTGGAAGGTCGTGAAACTAGGCAAGGGCAGTCTTCACTTGGCCTTTATTGACCTGAAGACTGCCTTTGACCTGGTCCCTAGGGAGGAACTCTGGAGGGTACTACAGGGCCTGGGGCTGCCCCCCTACATTTTTCCCTACTCATTAAACTTCACACCGGTAACTATGCCAAGGTCGGTTGGGGGAAAAATGGGGAAACAACGGACAGGATTCCAGTCTGTAGGGGTGTCAGACAGGGTTGCGTGCTAGCTCCCACACTCTTTTCGTTGTACGTCAACGGTGTGGTTGAGCATCTCCAGCAAGAACCAGCGGACGCACCCTGTCTGCGGGGAGTACGGATCCCTACTCTGCTGTTCGCAGATGATACCCTGCTTATTTCAGAAACTCCCCAGGGGCTACAGAAGCTATTGACCCGCTTCCAGGACTTTTGTGTATCCAGAGGATTGGTAATCGATGTGGATAAAACTAAATATCTGATTTTGCACCCTCCAAGGAAACTAGGACGCCCACATGTTTTGAACACTGTCCCCTTGGAGAAAGTTTCAGAATTTGATTACCTGGGGCTACGTATAACTGACAATAAGAATTGGTCCTCCCATATCGACAAGATGGTCCTAAATCACAAAAAGGTAGGGGGTGCTCTGCTTAAGGAATTTCGAGCATCACCCAAACACTTTGTGAGACCTGCAATCGAGATTTACAAGGCCAGAGGCGTAACATCAGCATTGTATGGGGCAGAGCTGTGGGGCCACTGCAATCTAGAGTCGCTATCCAAGGCTGAGAACAAGTTTTTGAAGGACCTCCTCGCCCTCCCCTCGAGCACCCCGACAGTCCCGGTGCTCTTGGACGTGGGCTGCAAGAGCATCAAAGACCAGGCTCGCCTTCGACCACTGCTTCTTTGGTCCCGCATATGGAGGGTCCCGGAGTTAAAATCTTATGCCGACGGCTTGGCAGAGGTAATGAGCATGGGAGGCTGGGCCAAGATTAAGTGGCTGAGGGACACCAAAAATCTCTTGGGGGAGCTGGACCTGGGGGACTGTTGGACTGCAAAATCTGCTCCACCAAAGGCTGACCTCAAAAAACTTTATTGGGACTGGGTCTCTGGCAAACTCATCGGGAACCAAAACCACTGTAACTTGACTGCAGCATTTTTGGAAATAAAGGACTTGGCAGCCTATGAATCCTACCTGGACTTAATCACCTTGCCAGTTGATAGGGCCCTGTACTTTAAGCTCAGGGTAGGCACCCTCCTGATCGGGGCCTTTGTGTCAAAATGGAAATCCGGTGTTCATTTATCGCCCTTCAGTGCCTTTTGTCCATCTAGGCCAGAAACGGTAGCACACATCTTTTTTGAGTGCCCGGACTATATTAATCCTAGGAGATATTGGCTTAAACCTCTTTTCAGACGCCTGGAAACACGTAGGCATTTGGTTGCACTACGTATTTTATTGACTGATACCGCCCCTCCAATTGTTTGTGGTGTTTCCAAATTATTAAAACGCTCATGGTTGATTCGCTGCAAGAGACTGTCAATCTCAATTTAATTCACCTTTTAGCTAATTTATCTAGGGACATATCCTATTTTACTTGTCTTAGTATTTAAATGTTGACGTACCTATTTACTGAAATGCTGTTTTTATATGTATGTATGCTTTCAAGATATCTTGCATATCGAATAAAGCTTTCAACCAAAGATTGTTTTGCGACTGCATTTCTAGTCACAAAATACTCACAGTTTACCACCTACTTCAAGTAGGTGGTAAGCCAACGGGAAGGGGTCCCCAGGGACTCTTTTGGCTACACTGTTTAGCTTCCACAGTGCTCCTCCCAGTCACCGCTTTGATAATGTTTACAGTGATTTTCGCAGCCATTAGACCCTGGTTCCACCTAGCTCCATTCTGTTCAATGATCCAACAATGCTATATGACCCATTACTTATCTTTATAGTTCTCCACATTCTCCATCCAGTGTGTGACTATCTTAACAATGCGTACAAGTTCAGTCAGATGACTTTTTTTTATTGATGGCTGTATATTCAGTGTGCTTTTACTTGACTCTGACTAGCTCCCCTGACTGGCACACGCCTGCACTGCTTCTTGGCTCATTTGCAGAAAGCAGACCCACACTGACTGGTCTGATTACTGGAGGTGCTGATGGTAAGCTTCACAGTTGATGGTGGGCCGATGTGGCAGTTCTGGTTTGTTGCTGGTACTGGGTAGCATCAGTCACAGCATGGACAAGCACAGAAAGAGCAGCTGGTAATTCAGCTCCATGCTAACACTCAACTGCTGCAGGTTTTAATAGCAGAGGGGTGCAGTACCCCACTCAAAGATGGGGGAAGGTGGAGCCCAGGTTCTTTGTAAAGACAGGAGGGACCCAAAGACAAGCCAAAGCATGTGATCTGCATTCAAAGGCATAGTGGCTCCTCACGCCTGTCATCCAGTCTTTCAATCACTTCCGGTGCTGCCAGTACAGCTCTGACTCAAAAGAGAAATGAAATGCAACAGTTTAGAGTGGTGCGAGCAAATTGTGGCTCGCAATCTACATGTTGGAAACCACTGGTGTACATCAAGCTGCTAAATGTTACCATTGTATTTTTTATACTAACTTTTTGTTGTGCGTTTTACTAGTTAACTTTCATTTTTACCATACCTATATCTATATATCTTTTAAGATAGTAGAAAAGTTGTATATCTTTACACAAAAGCCTACGACCCTGACTGTACATTCGCACCTTTGTATTATGTAGTGTTATAACTGTGTTGTGCTGTAACTTCACTTGATCTCACACCACCTACTCTGATTTAATCTTCAACTACTTGTCCATAGCTACTCGGTGGGTTAAGGTTGTTCTGAATACCAGCCTCGTTCCCATTACAGTTTTTCGTATTAAAATCCATCAAAGTCACCTTGCTATTACTTTTCTATAACTTCGACCGGAGGGATTTGGGAACAGGTCTGACTGGTCAAGTGAGCCGAATAGGTAGTGCAGCAGTCAAGTTTGTCCACCAAGGAATATGACGTTGTGATATACTGGGAAAGAATGCTAGGCTGTACTGGGGAATCAAAGCATCCCCTGGAAAATGCTCTCATCTGCCCAGCTTCCTTCCTCTCTTCCCACTGCCGCTCCCTTTCACCCATTCTCTATCTTACTCTTCTCTCCTCTCTCCTCCCTCCCACCTTTCTCTGGTGTTTCACTCTCTCTCCAGTTCTCTCCCTCTTGAATCCCGCGGTGCCTGCCTCAGTTAATCTGGGGGTGTTGGGGAAAGCACCTGCAGCTGCCCTCTCCTTTCAAAACGGGCCTCCAATTTCTCCAGCCCACCAGGGAAATACACAATGGAATAAATTGTCAATCCAGACCTGATGAATGTACATTCTTCCATATCAAGTGTGGGCTGGAATACATGAAAGTGAGTGTATGTGATCCATTTGAATGGGTCGGGAATTAGAAACTGGGTTGGATAACCTTCAAGCTGGGCAGCTATTTATGGATGAGATAACATGATGATCGAAAGGCTCCAAAACAATACTTTTACTTACAGCATTTGAACGGAACTCTCCTTCTCTTAGGGAACGTTTGCCATGTAACTTCACATATGCACGTGGGAAAATGAGCACCTATCCGGAAATGAGGAAATGTTGATTTCGTGTATTGTGAAATGATTTGCATTTCAAATAAAATATTTGACCCGAGGTGGTCCCAACAATTACATCAGCAGTGGTTATTCAAATTTCCTTTCAGTACATTTTCCTCAAGGTTACGGACATGTACCTTGTAGTGTTTGTGATGAATGAAATTATTTCATAGGGATCAAACGGAAGATTCAAAGGCCACCACGCCAGTCAATGTACCTGCTTGCCTGAGAGAACACGGTAATTGAGGTGGAAGGCCCAAGGCGTCCCTGTAGGGAGATGTGTTTTATAACAAGATTTGAGTTCAGAGTTTAAGTATGAAACAATTCATATGTGGAGATTTTGTAAGATGTATGTGCAGCCTTTACTTCAAGAAAATATTGTAGTGACCATATATTGCATGTAATAACGTAATGACCACATGTGTAATGGCTTTTTGTGTGATCTCCCTCAATGCAGTGTTTGTGTGTGTGTGTGTATGTAAGAGAAGCAAAGAAAGAAAGAGTTAGAGAGAGATAGAGAGACAGAGAGCTCCGTTACCCTATCAAGAAAGGTATTGTAAGTCCAGATTTGCATATTGAAAGGTGTATATGTATATATATATATATATATATATATTCAATGAAAAAACCATTGGTTTTAGGCCATATATAGTTAGGGATTTGCATTTACAAAACCTTATTTTACTCGCATAAAACCATTGAAATTCCATATATAGTTATAAGCGCTAACTATATATCGCGCACCCGCAATCCACTGCTGATGATGTCACATATTACATCATTCATGACATGGTTAGTGACATCACTGATGACATCACTGATGACATCTCAAATGACATCATCCAGTGACTGTATGTTTCTGTAAAGTTAAAATATCTCTTACATATTGAAGAATGAGTGGATATATAAGTGTCTGGATGAAGGATTTAGTAGGTGCATGACTGACTATATGAGTGAGTGATTAAATGTGTCTCACTGAGTGCATGGGTTAATGACTAAACTGTCTCAATTTGTGCATCATTATGTCTGTTGTTCTGTAAACTGTTCCATGTGTTGATAAGTAGCTATATGAGTAACTATATGGGTTATTGATTGGTTGCCCAAGTATTTGTATGGGATACTGAGTGAGTGTGTGTGGGTAGCTGGGAGGTGTGTGACTCTGTGCATAGATGTGTGAGCAGTTGATTCACTAGATGTATGGTTTCAAAAGTGCATGTGGAAACAGCTGTATGGGCGGTTGACTGTGTGCATGAGTGTATTGGTGAGTGAATGGATATCTCAGTGCTACATGTCAAAGTAAGTACATATGTACAACACAGTACATGTGAGAGTTGACATATATAAATAACTGTGCATAAGAGCCAGTGAATGTGTGAGTGGCTGTATGGATCATTGTGAACTTGTATCAGGGATTGTATAAGAGAGTAAATATGTATTAGTATATGTTTGAATAAGTAAAGTTTGTATAACTGTATATTTGAGGAAATGGAGGTGTGATTGATTCTTTGCATGACTGACTAGGTGTGTGAGTAACTCCATGGATGAGTGACAGTCTGTGAGTGTCTGTTTACACTGATTGTATCTAAGGTTATATTAGAGTCTGAAGAGGTTCATCGTATTATCACATGAATGATATCATCAGTGATGTTATCAGTCATGTCAAATGAGATGTTTTCAGTGATGTCATCAGTGATGTCATTTGAGATGTCATCAGTGATGTCATCAGTGATGTCACTAACCATGTCATGAATGATGTAATATGTGACATCATCAGCAGTGGATTGCGGGTCCGCGATATATAGTTAGCGCTTATAACTATATATGGAATTTCAATGGTTTTATGCGAGTAAAATAAGGTTTTGTAAATGCAAATCCCTAACTATATATGGCCTAAAACCAATGGTTTTTTCATTGAATTTTCAAGGTTTTGTAAATGCAAATTCCTAACTATATATCCACTATAACCTATGGTTTTTTCTGTGAATTTCATTGGTTTTTTAATAGCAAATATGAAAAGCTTAAAAATGTCAAGTACGTGATAAATAAAAACATTTTCGTATTTATGCACGCTGATGTGCTTTGAACGCTGCACCCCCCCCCTCCCCTCTTTTGTCTTAGTAGTACTCTCTCTTTGCAGATACTGAAGGGTAGTTAACGCAGGCCTTTACCCCCGTTGTAATCCGTCGTGGCTGCTTGTCTCTCCATTTGATTGATTGTTGTCCAAGCATTTACTGTTTTAGAATTGGTTCTCTTTGGATCATTCTCTATTTACAAACAAGCACAAAGTCGCAATACTCTGTTTAGTCTTTGCAGATAGTGAAAAATCGTGTAAAAAAATAAAAGTAATCGAGCAAAATCAGTAGGCCACTAATTGGATCTCTTTTTGACCTCGCTAAAATAGAAATATTAGGAACAACCCTTCATGAGAAATACGAAAATAGTGAGATGAACTGAGCTCCACACCATGAGGGCTGCAAGACAGCTCGGCTCCATCACCCATCCCGCACAAAATAACGACAAACCGTATGCAAATATTAAAAATATAGACAACACACCAGCAAAGAAACAGGGTAAAACATTTTATTAAAAAACTATTTACATAACGTTGGTTTATAAGATGATGTCAGTAGTGGACCGATGTGTGAATAGATCGAAAGCAGCACAAGGCTCCAAGATCCGGATGGCAAGCTCCTGGATGTTGGGTGCCATAGTTTAGAGTTCTGAATTTGAGCCTTTTTGAATGTCTGTGCTTTGTTGAATCAAATTTGCGGCTTGACACAAAGCTGACTCAAGCGTTGCTACTGATGCTATGCAGACCAAAACTGGTTTTCAGTTTGTACATTTTTCTAGATTTTTAATCCAAGTTTGGTTGTCTTTGTAGAACGATGGCTTCAAATTTTCAACATACGGTGTGGTGGCGCTGACTGGGAGGGGGCGCTTCGCTCCTGCCCCCTCCCCAAGTAAGATTTTCATACGTGAAAGTACGTTAATGGTTTTGGTCCCTGAGATGCTTCGATGTCACTGCCATTCTCAAATAGCATAAGTTCTGGATGTTGGGTGCCATAGTTAAGAGTTCTGAGCAGCGCTTGTAACACTGTCTGAAGCTTATTTCCACCTACTGCAGCTTCACTATTCTCAAAGTAAGTGAGTGTCGTTTGTGGACCTGACTGCATTATAAAACAATGTGATATGTTACCTTCCTAAACAGCTTGACGGAGGCCCCTGAGGGGCGGTGTAATGGCCATGGACTCGGAGAAGACGCTTGGCTCCGACACCCTCCCCAAGTCTTATAGCACTGGTGTAGCCTGAGATTGCCCCCGACATAGGCGGCCGGCTCCCGGGATCCGGCGGAACTTTTTGCCTTTTGATGACTCTTCAATTCTGAACCTTGTCCCATCCAGCTGAGTTGCGCCCACTCTTGCGGCTACAGCGTCTTGCCCACCATCCAGCTGAATTGCGCCCACTCTTGCGGTGCAGCGATAGGCAACTGCCACAGGACTCTCAAAATGGCGGCCGGCTCTTCGGTTTTGGGCCTGGTCCACTAAAATGGCCCTGGGACACCTTTGAACTCGGACGCTTCCCTGATAGGGCTTGGGTCCCATTCTCGAAAAGCGTCCCCTCAGCCGTGAAGATTCTACAAAAGTCTTGGGGGCCTCCGACTCCCGCAGGCTTCTGGTGGGGAGCGGCTGCCATGATTGCTCGTGGAATGGCCACGACGGAGCTACGAGATGGTAGTGGTCTCATGCTGACGCCAGCTTTAGTCTGAAACATCCAGAAACACTGTAGACTACCAATTCGATCAGTTCCGGTAGCGCCCCAACATGAACCGGAAGAGAAGAACTTGCCCTCCCCTCTTTGACTGATGGTTCTTGTTGCCTGTCCCCTCTGTTGTCATTTAACAGAACTTTTTGGACTGCTGAAAGGAGTTGTGTTCCGAACGCTGGTTGGTGGAGACATTTTGACTATATTCTTGACCTACGTTGTCGCGTAATGCGTTATATGACACGCCGCGTTACCACACCCGGAAGTGATCCGCGGCGCGGCGCGCAGCGCGCAACGTAAGCATAACAGGACATGTGACTTGTTAATAAAACTTTTCATTGGTTCATTTTACTTTTGTTAATTTAATGATGAAAAGCTTGGTCATATGACCTAAAAATTACGCTTTTTATTGTTTTCGAACAATATTTTTTTTTCAAACATATGTTATAATATTCCAGGCTAATGTACTTTCCCGGAAAATTTACAACTGTCTTGTAAGTAAAATATATTCCTTTTTCGAGAAAAAGGGCGTTTCTTCCTTCCATAACGGAGCCGTTGAGTAAAAGAGATTCGGCCTGCTATCTTAGTCGCCGATACGCCTGATTATCAGATTCTTATCGATCACTTTATATTGCAGACATGAAAAACACAACTGCCCTTAAGCATTTATCTTTACTGCGTTCCTACATATTATACCTTTTATCCGTCATGTAATTGGACTGCTTTATTTCACTTGCCTTTACTGATTCGAAAACAGTGACTAAAAGTAAAAACTTTACCAATGTAAATACTACTACCGTGTTTTGTTTTAAAAACCTTTATTGTGAAAATGTCAGTATACAAATACGGGCCTATAACCACGTGGGCCGGCCACGGAGCAAACTGAAATCGTATATGATGAGGAGACATTTACACTGTAGAAGAACGTAACGAGCGGGCCATTAGGTTGCAAGAACAAAGGTGTCTAACAGTTGCGGAATCGGTGGACGTACATTTTGTAATTAAAATACGATACAGCCACTTACAATAACATTTTCTAGATATACATTTGCGGGCAAGGAGTTACGAGTCCCATTTATACCGGCGCCATTTTGGGCGAGGCCGGGCAGGTCCAAGATATAGTCAAAATGTCTCCACCAACCATCGGCCAGACCAGAACCCCTTTCGGCCCTTTATGCTACAAGATGGTGTCTTCCATTCAGAAAATAGTGTTGGCAGCATTTTGAAAGGAAACAGAAACAGCCATTCTCCTAGTGAGTTTCACATTGTTACATTTAGGAAGAATGTTGAAGAGTAGTATGTGGAAAATCTGAAGCCATTTTTCTACAAACTCTCAATCAGACTTGGATGGAAAAAAAAAACCTGAAGAATGTACAAACTGAAAACCAATTTTTGTCTGTATAGCATCAACAGTAACGCTTGAGTCAGCTTTGTGTCAAGCCGCCATTTTCATTCAATCAATAGCGTCCCGCTGCACACATTCAGGGACCTGGTCGTGTCTTCAGATGAAACGGATTGTAGGAAAAGAAGCAGAAAGGAAAAGGAAAAAAGTTCCGCCGCACCTCGGGAGCCGGCCGCCTATGTCATGTGCCACCTTTGGCCACACCAGGGCAATAGTGAAGCTGCAGCAGGTGCAAATAAGCTTCAGACATTCTTACAAGCACTGCTCAGAACTCTCAACTGAGGCACTCAACATCCAGGACTTGCCATTCGGATCTTGGCGCCTTGTGCTGGTTCCGACCTATTCACACATCAGTCCACTACTGACATCACCTCATAAGCCAACGGGGCACCCCACGCCGACTTTCGGCGCAGCATTGTAGGATGGCCACACCAGTGCGGCCACTTGCTGGACACCACCTCGGTGCCATCCGGATCTCGGCGCGTTCGAGTCACTGTGCCGGAAGAGTGACCGGAACTCAGCTGAACACGCCGTCTTTCGGCGCAGCATTGTAGGATGGCCACACCAGTACGGCAATTTGCTGGACACCACCTCGGTGCCATCCGGATCTAGGCGCGTTCGAGTCACTGTACCGCAAGAGTGACCGCAACTCAGCTGGACACGCCATCTTTTGGCGCAGCATTGTAGGATGGCCACACCAGTGCGGCAATTTGCTGGACACCACCTCGGTGCCATCCGGATCTCGGCGCGTTCGAGTCACTGTACCGCAACAGTGACCGCAACTCAGCTGGACACGCCGTCTTTCGGCGCAGCATTGTAGGATGGCCACACCAGTGCGGCAATTTGCTGGACACCACCTCGGTGCCATCCGAATCTCGGCGCGTTCGAGTCACTGTACCGCAACAGTGACCGCAACTCAGCTGGACACGCCGTCTTTCGGCGCAGCATTGTAGGATGGCCACACCAGTGCGGCAATTTGCTGGACACCACCTCGGTGCCATCCGAATCTCGGCACGTTGTGCTGCCTTCGGCCTATTCGCACATCGGTCCGCTACTGACGCCGCCTCACGTGCCAACGGATTTTCTACGCTTTTTGTAGCCCTATGCCGCATAACAGGTCATGTGACTTGTTTATAAAACTTTTCATTGGTTCATTTTACTTTTGGTTTCCTAAAGATGGAAGGCTTGGTCATATGACCTAAAAATAACACTTTTCATTGGTTTAGAACATTTTTTTTCCCAAACGATGAAAGCCCCACCTTGTTTCTGGATCATTCAGACTGAAGCTGGCGTCAGCATGAGAGCACCACCATCTCGTGGCTCCGTCATGGTCATTCCGCGAGCAATCATGGCAGCCGCTCCCCACCGGAAGCCTGCGGGAGTCGGGGGCCCCCAAGACTTTTGTAGAATCTTCACGGCTGAGGGGACGCTTTTCGAGAATGGAGCCCAAGCCCTAGCAGGCAAGCGTCCGAGTTCCAAGGTGTCCCAGGGCCATTTCAGTGGACCAGGCCCAAAACCGAGGAGCCGTCCGCCATTTTAAGAGCCATGTTGCAGCCGCCTATCGCTGCACTGCAAGAGTGGGAGCAACTCAACAACATGGTGAGCGAGACGCTGTAGCCGCAAGAGCGGGCGCAACTCAGCTAGATGGCCGCCACCTGGGGAGGCCCGTTCACGCCGCCTCCCCCACGCCCGGGCCGCCGCACGCCAATTTTCGGAGCAGCATTGTAGGATACCAAAACCAGTGCGGCAGTTTACTGGACATCACCTGGGTGCCTGTCGTACATGTTGTGTCAGCCATGTGACACTGGACACAGTCCCATCAACATCTCAACGCGTTCTGCTGCCTTGGGACTATTCGCACAACAGACCGCTACTGACGAGGCCTCCCCCCGCACCACCCGGGACGCCCCACGCTGTTTTTCTGTGCTGCATTGTAGGATCCCAAAACCAGTGCGGCACCCAGGCGACATCACCTGGGTGCCGTCCAGAACTCTGCACGTTGTGCTGCCTTGGGACTATTCGCACAAAAGACAGCTTCTAACCATTGTTGCTTTTTGTGTTGAAAAATGTTTAAATGTTTTTAGTTTTTGTTCCGTTCGTTATAGTTAATAGTTAATAAAGTTTTATAATCTTACTTTGTTGGAGTGTTATCTATTTTTTTAAAAACGGGTGAATGGGGCCTTGAATCGGGTTATTGTCATGTGTGGGCTTTGGAAGTGTGCTGCTGCAGGATCGGACATTTCAAACTCAAATGCACGTTCTTTTTCTTACCTTTCCGAAGCATGGAGCGCAATAGCAGGCAGAGAAAGGGTGATGCACGTGTTGAACACTACCTGACCTGGCAAGTTGCTGGCAGTGCCCCCCCGCCCGCTCCTAAAAGAGGGCACACACACACCGCCGCCCCGAGTACTTCACAAATCTTTAAAAGACCATGCGCTTGTTCATGAGGCTTAAATGGTTTATCACCTCTTCTAGAACCCCTGCATCGACCCTCTGACGTTTCCTGGAAAAATTACCATGTAACACAATACCAAGCCCTGTCAGCTGAAACCCCCAAGGAATCTTGGGGCATATTATCAAGGGGGTTTATCTCCGCTTTTTTGGCTTTAAAAGCCATGAAAGCGGAGATAAAATTATCTCCCTATTACCAAGCTGTCGCTAACACCAGTTAGTGACAGCTAAAAGGAGATAGCGACCATCTTGGGCCCCGCTTTGCATGTCAGTGATACTTATCACTAATGACATGCAAAGTGGCGTACCAAGATGTTAGCGACTGGAAACAGTCCCTAACATCGCTATCTTCTATTACCAACTTTTGGAGATATTCGCGCTAAGCGCGAATATCTCCAAAATCTAACACCTGCCCTGAGCAGTTCTTAGCCATGTTATCCAATGGGAGGTGGATAACATGGCTAAGAGCATTTGCTCGATAATACATGAATATCGCTGACTTTTCTGCGATAATAGCAAGGTTTATCTGCGATAAAAATCGCCGATGTGCGGCGATAATTTTTGTCTCTAAACAAGTTAGAGACAAAAATTATCGCTAGTTGTTCGTAATATGCCCCCGGGTTTTTGCTTGCAGAAATCGGGAGGCGGGAGACTAGCACTGAAATCAGTAGTCACACGCCTGAATCAGGAGGGTTGGCATGTCTGAATTCTCTACAGCTGGGGCCATAAACTACATCCGCAGGGGTAGGTGATAGCCTGGGACCAGCCTGGCATCTAAAATGGCTGCCGTGCACGACAAAATTGTGGCATTGGAAAAAAGGCAAGATGGCGCAGCCGCTGGAAGAGATGTATCAACATATATGAGCCTCCTCAGCCACCCTCAGGAAACATAGGGGATTAGGATACGTCTCCCGCACCCCCTTATACCTAGTAATTTAATTAACGAAGCACAAAATGGCGAATTCCCGTTTCGCTACCAGTTTGCGGCCCAGTTCGCGGCCCGTGAAGCGCTTCTACCGTGAAAAATCATTTTTTTTTTCTTTTCCCCACGGGACCCTTTAATAACCCCAACAACATTCCTAGGGGGTCAAGAGGGGGATACCTTGCCCCCTTTCATTAAATTCCCCCTTAGTTTTTCACCTCTTCTTCTCTCTCGATCCTACCGAGAGACAAGATGGCGGCCGCTCCGGACTGTCACGCAGCAAAAAAAAAAAAAGCTCACGCACAGCCGCAGGAAGAGATGTATCAACATATATCAGCCTCCTCAGCCACCCTCAGGAAACATAGGGGATTAGGATACGTCTCCCACACCCCCTTATACCTAGTAATTTAATTAACGAAGCACAAAATGGCGAATTCCCGTTTCGCTACCAGTTTGCGGCCCAGTTCGCGGCCCGTGAAGCGCTTCTACCGTGAAAAATCATTTTTTTTTCCTTTTCCCCACGGGACCCTTTAATAACCCCAACAACGTTCCTAGGGGGTCAAGAGGGGGATACCTTGCCCCCTTTCATTAAATTCCCCTTTCGTTTTTTACCTCTTCTTCTCTCTCGATCCTACCGAGAGACAAGATGGCGGCCGCTCCGGACTGTTTAGAATGTTGACAGACACCGGAGAGCCAATCAGCTTTCTGCGCGCAAAGTTCCGATAAGCGAAAAGTAAGCAGACCGGATCGCTGCCCGGAGCGCTGTTACAGATATATATCTTGATTTAAACGTTAATTTCTCAAAATCCACTGAAGCACATATATTGAGACCTAGCAAAGGCACATCGGGCTACCAGTCCCTACAATTTTGCCAAGTTTCGTGCAAATCCATTCAGCCGTTCGAGCTAAAAGTGAGGCTAACCGCCCTATGGAAAACTCAATGTAAAAAACGCGTTTTGGGACCCCCCTTTTTTCTCAGCCCCCCCTTGACGAAACCCCACCAGATTTCCAGGGGCTGCTCAGAAACAAAATGTGCCATTTTCCTGAAAATTTCAGCCGATTCCGTCCACAAACGCCAAAGTTATTAGACATAGAATTTTCAGAAATCCCATAGGGAAAAAATCTTAACTATATATACCTACTGGCGATAGCCAGTAGGTAATATATATATAGATATATATATAAATCTCAAAATTCTATTTGGAATAACTTTGGCGCCGGTTCTGCTTGAAAATGTCCTCAAAATGGCCTCACGGCGCCCCGGTCCTTCCCTGAAAGTTTGGGGGGGATTCGTCAAGCGGGGTCCGAGATAAAAGGGGGGTCCCAAAACGCGTTTTCCCCATGTTAATGTCCATAGGGCCGTCGATTTCACTTTTAGCTCGAACGGCTGAATGGATTTACACCAAACTTGGCAAAATTGTAGGGACTGGTAGCCCGATGTGCCTTTGCTATGTCTCAAGATATGTGCTCCAGTGGATTTTGAGTAATTTAGGTTCAAAAAAATATATATATCCATAGGCGCGCCCCGGTACGCGCACCGGGGAGCGCACCGTGCGCGCCACGCGACTTGCGCGCAGAAAGCTGATTGGCTCTTGGGGGTCTGTAAACATTCTAAACAGTCTGGAGCGGCCGCCATCTTGTGTCTCGGTAAAATCGAGACATAAGAGGTGGCAAAAATAAAGGGGGGAATTTACCATAAGGGGGCAGGGTAGACCCCCTCCTGACCCCCTAGGTTTAATGAGGGGGCTAAAATAGGCTCCCGCGGGGCATTTAAAAAAAAAAAAAATTCGATTTGTGCGGGGGGAGCGCCCGGTACGCGCACCGGGAAGCGCACCGGGGAGCGAAGCATGGGGAAAATCCAGGACCATATTTATGAAGGCCTTGCGACAGTTTTGCGCCGCCTGTGCGTCACTTTTTGTGACGCACCAGCGGTGTAAAAAAATGCGCATCGTTACGCTATATTTAAAAAGTAATGCATCTAGGTAGATGGGTCACTTTTTAAAACCCTGCGCCACATTATACCTGCGTCAGGTATAATGTATGCAGAGGGGGCGTTCCCCCACAAAAAGCTTCGTAATAGCGACGCAGTGAAATCTATGAGATTTCACTGCGTCACTTTTAGGATGCTGTTGCGTCAAAATCTTGCGCCTGCCTCACAGCAGGTGTAAGACTGACGCAAGACTTTTCACATGGTGCTTTCCCCATGTGAAAGGACGCATTACTGGAGTTGCGTCACTTTTGTGACGCACTCCAGTAATGCGTCACTTTTGTGTTTACAGATACATCAGAAATACTGACGTATCTGTAACTCCTTGCGACATGATTCGTCATTCATTAAATATTACACATCTGGAATTTTGTAAGGAGTGCGCACAGAAAAGTGACGCATCGCACCAGCGGTGTAAAAAAATGTGCCTCGTTGCGCTATATTTAAAAAGTGACGCATCTAGGTAGATGGGTCACTTTTTAAAACCCTGCGCCAAATTATACCTGCGTCAGGTATAATGTATGCAGAGGGGGCGTTCCCCCGCAAAAAGCTTGGTAATAGCGACGCAGTGAAATCTATGAGATTTCACTGCGTCACTTTTAGGATGCTGTTGCGTCAAAATCTTGCGCCTGCCTCACAGCAGGTGTAAGACTGACGCAAGACCTTTCACATGGTGCTTTCCCCATGTGAAAGGACGCATTACTGGAGTTGCATCACTTTTGTGATGCACTCCAGTAATGCGTCACTTTTGTGTTTACAGATACGTCAGAAATACTGACGTATCTGTAACTCCTTGCGACATGATTCGTCATACATTGAATATGACACATCTGGAATGTTGTAAGGAGTGCGCACAGAAAAGTGATGCATCGCACCAGCGGTGTAAAAAATGCGCCTTGTTGCGCTATATTTAAAAAGTGACGCATCTAGGTAGATGGGTCACTTTTTAAAACCCTGCGCCACTGTATACTTGCGTCAGGTATAATGTATGCAGACGGGGCGTTCCCCCGCAAAAAGCTTGGTAATAGCGACGCAGTGAAATCTATGAGATTTCACTGCGACACTTTTAGAATGCTGTTGCGTCAAAATCTTGCGCCTGCCTCACAGCAGGTGTAAGACTGACGCAAGACCTTTCACATGGTGCTTTCCCTATGTGAAAGGACGCATTACTGGAGTTGCGTTACATTTGTGACACACTTCAGTAATGCGTCACTTTTGTGTTTACAGATACGTCAGAAATACTGACGTATCTGTAACTCCTTGCGAGTTGATTCGTCATACATTAAATATGACACATCTGGAATGTCATAAGAAGTGCGCACAGAAAAGGGACGCATCGCTGTTTTCACGTAGCGATGCGTCACGTTTCAGAAATGAGGCCTCCAGTTTATTCACTGTGTCACCCCTACGACCCTTTCTTGCGTCAATACGTCTCTTTTGCATACATTACACCTGACGTAGGAATAATGTGGCACAGGGGAGTACAAAGTGACGTATTTACCTAGAAACGCCACTTTGTAAATATGAATAAATAAGGTGCATTTTTTATTGGACTGATGCGTCACAAAAAGTGATGCTTTGGTGGTGTTAAAGTGACGCATGGCTTCATAAATGAGGCCTTCTGCCTTCAACTCCAGCAATGCATCTTTTCTTATCCTTCCACACCCCTGTTCCTTTTCAACATTTTCTTTGAATATCAACATTCCACATATTCACTCTTCTTCTCCTTACTTTCTTTCCTAACACTCACCTTCTTTCAGTCCTCCTACTTTACTTCCTTTCTCCTCTCAGACCTTTCTGTTCTTTCTTACTCATTCTCCTTTCCATTACTCTTTTTTCATTTTTTTTAGAATATAGCTCTTTGATGAGAATTGGAGGTAGTTCTGAAAAGAACTTTTGGTTTTCTTTTTTCTAAACAGGAACAAAAACAGGGAATGGAAACTGCTCAAAAGGAGCAAAAAAAACAAAAAAAATTAGGGGTGGGAAGAGCAGCGATGGTTTTCTAATGCTCGAACCATGAGCTGTACATTTTGTTCTCGAAAGGTAAGCAGTTGATTGCAGTATCTGCATCTGAGGGCACCATGGTTAAAAGCAGGTTGAATGTTCGGAACCAGCTCTTGTGATCTCCCCCTCCCAGAAGAAGTTGCTCCTCCGGTTGATGTAGAGGCCCCATCACTGGGAACCTCTTGTGCCAGAGCCCTGACACTTTCCCGGGCAAAATTCTGGGGGTGCTTCCTCTCCACATGTCGGATCATCGTGTAGTTTCCAAATTAGTACTTTTTTAAGGGGTTACCCCGCGACAGCACTTCTTTGCAGATCCTGCACTCCACTTTTGGAGCATTCGAATTTTTTTGATTAGGTGGGATTTTAAAAAATTTCCAAATAAAATGTTCCTTAACTTTTCGTTGAGGAGGCTCTTCATTAATGAATTCTGGTTCTTCATCACTGCTGGATTGTCTGGCAGCCATGGTAAAATCAAGAAATATCCAGGAGCAAAAAGGCAGGTCTTGCAGTCACAAAAGTGAAAGAAGAAGTGAAGGAAATGGGTGGGGATTTCATTCTTTGTAAAAAAACCTGTTAGCAACCAATGAAAAGTGTTATTTTAAGGTCACATGACTTGACGCACTTACGCTGCGCGCTCCGGAGCGCTTCCGGGTGCACACACGCGGCGCGAACGTAGGCGCTTCCGGGGCGCATACGCGGCGCGAACGTAGGCGCTTCCGGGGGCGTACACATGGCGCGAACGTAGGCGCTTTCGGGGCACACACGCGGCACGAACGTAGGCGCTTCCGGGGGCGCTTACGTTGCGCGCCGAAGTGACGTCATCATAGTTTTACGGAAATGCATTATCATTTTCCTCATTAAAAAAAACTGCTTTTATTTGTATGGTACGAAATGTTTTGCATTATTATTAACTTTTCATTCTTATTTTTCTCACGAACGAAAGTAGCGCTCTGGGTGCGCTTTCCGGAGAGCTTACCGGTGAGCTTACCGGAGAGCTTACCGGAGAGCTTACCGGAGAGCTTACCGGAGCGCGCACCCAGAGCGCCCCAGGAAAAAATGATGTAAAAAAAACCTCAAAAATTAATACTTACACAAAACAGCAAATTGTAAAAAAAAACATAGGTTAGAAACTCGATATAGAAAGGAATTAGCATTTAAAAAACCTATGACCGCAGCCCTCCTTTTTAAAAAGCGCCGGGACACTCTTTTTGAGTAGCCGTGCGCTCTACAAAAGCCATTATAACATAACATAACATAACATGAAATTCACTGAAAAAAACATAGGTTTCACACCAGTTATAGTTAGGAATTAGCATTTAAAAAACCTTTTAAATTCACTGAAAAAAACATAGGTTTCACACCAGTTATAGTTAGCTGGAAATGTTATTGACATAAAACCATTGAAATTCCCACGTTATAGTTAGTTGGACTCACTATAACTTGCGCGCCTGCAATGCACTGCTGATGACGTCACATATTACATCACTCATGACATGGTCAGTGACATCACTCATGACATCACTGATGACACCATCCTTGTGACAGAGTGACAGACCTCCTTTCAGTGTAATGTAAGCCTTGAAACACATATTCAAGAATAGTATTTAACATTTTCAAAAAAGTGGAGATACCCATACCAGTTACAATAAACAATTCAGTAATTCCACCATCTATATACACATCCACTCATTCACAAACAGTTCTATATAGTCACTCATACATATACTCACTCATTATATGTAGTGATACACCTATACATCCTGTTACACACGACAGTCATCCAAAAGTTACTCACACACATATTCACACATGCAAAAAAAGTAATGAACATTCATTTATTTGCATATACAACTATACACACACTACCACTTTACATCTAAGAATACTTACACATACTTACTCTCTTAAACAATCACTTATATAAACACATACTAATTTAAACAGGAACTCTTATAATCTCTCACTCTCACATATACTCAGTTTTATAAATCAATACTCACATATACTAGATTAAAACATATGTCGTTACTGAAAAAGACAATAGTGAGACAGTCGTTTACTCACTAACATACACATATACACACTCATACATCCATACAGTCCTGTACATATGCTGTCTTCAAAACACATACTAACAGTGAGTCAGTCACCAACCCATACAGCCACTTATATACAAAGTGAAACACTGATACATACATTTCAATATATAAAAGTTACTTGCTAATATATGTATTCACTAAGATACATTTAATAAGGCAGTTAACCAATCAATTCTTTTAAAAACAAACATCCATTTACACACTTATTTAACCATTTATTCTTGCATCGTACTTTACAAATACATATAAAAAAAATTTTTTTTCAGAAAGACACACATTCACTGGATGGTGTCATCAGTGATGTCATGAGTGATGTCACTGACCATGTCATGAGTGATGTAATATGTGACGTCATCAGCAGTGCATTGCAGGCGCGCATGTTATAGTGAGTCCAACTAACTATAATGTGGGAATTTCAATGGTTTTATGTCAATAAAATTTCCAGCTAATAATAACTGGTGTGAAACCTATAGTTTTTTCAGTGAATATATATATATATATATATCTGTTTATACGGATTCTGGCCCTTTTCAGGTGATAAACACGATTATCAATTTGGCCGAGATCCAAAGATGTATTCACATTCAAATGATAAATGCCGATACAGATTGACAGCTGACTGCACCACAAACACCAAAACAATGAGGACAGTGTACCAATGGTGTGGTGAAGAGGGCACCTGAAGAACAGAAGTATACAAGTTGGGCCTGACTCACAGAGGTAAACTGAGAAGAAAGTCTGACTTTACGACTTTCGGTATTCACAAAGAGCATTTACCAGTAGTAAAGTTAGGCCTTTGTCTCAGTTTAACGTAAGTTTGTGTCTTGAGTCTAACTGAGACAAAACTTAAGTTAAACTGAGACAAAAGTCTAGCTTTACTACTTGTAAATGCCCTTTGTGAACACCGAAAGTTGTAAAGTTAGACTTTCTTCTCAGTTTACCTTTGTGGATCGGTCCCCATGTATTTAAGAGCTAACGGACTCATCCCCATGCAGGTATAAAATGATGCAGAAACCGATCCTTGTGTATCTGAAATAGTGCTGCTTCACTAACATGGCTGAAGGACACATATAGACACAAACCCGTTGGTGTTCTGACAGCAAATACCAGTGACCAGCATCACTATCCGGAACCCAGGATACTCTCTGGCTTTCAAAAGCCGAACTGCAAATGGAGGAGCAATCATGAATTTTCAGAAGGCAGATCTGCAAGACTACTAATATGGTAATCAACCAATTAATCCACATGAATATGGTAGTTATGGCAGCAACAACAAAAAGTGTGGCCTTTGAGTGAAAAAATAAGGTAGTGCAATATGAAAAGAATGGTATATGAGTGGTTGTCCTGGGATGCTTTCCACATGAGGGTCTTTGGAAGGATTGCCCAATGAAAGAGGCAGTGCCCTGATTAACATGGAGAGAAACATTGAAGTAAAGGCAAAGAACACCCTGCAGTTGTGCATACAATCATGTAATGGTGAGAAAGATGCCTTGCCATGTAACATAGTGGACCACAGGGCGTTGCATCTAAAAATTCAAAAAGACACCCAATACCTCATATGTATGCTACGGCTCTGCTATGTTACACTAACACACAATTATGCATCTTGCATTCAACACTCTCAGACTTTTATGTATTGTGCTCAAACATTTTTATGTCGAGCATTCGAGACCTCTTGTATATACTTTAGTATATACTTATATGTGTATATACTTTGTGGGCTCTGGAGATCAGCCGTAGGACTTGTTTTCTTCCACTTAGGGACATTTTTCTGTTCAACTGCCTCTATTTAAATGTCTTGATAGAAAACAACCAATAGAGGTCAGTAAAATACCAGAATTGCTTTCTGCTTAGGGACTTTATTTTTTTATTTTTCTGGCAACTGGCTCTATTTAACTTTCTTGATAGAAAACAACCAGTAGATGTCAGTAAAATACAAGAATCACTTTGTTGTAAGCAAACCTCAGCTAGGCCTACTTAGTGCAAGGGTTCGCCCTTCTCTGCACATAGTCCTCAGACCTTAGGAAGAAGTTGGCAATGAAACTGGAAAATACAAAAGCAAAGTTTATTAAACCTTAAAAGGTGGTACTACAGTCCACACAACACCCTTCGGTATTGTATCGAGTAGCACACCGGACTAAAGCACATGGCCTCTTTTATACACAATGAGGGGGCTCAAGAAAAGGCCGTACAAAAGACAAGAGCAAATATATGACCATACAAGGACATTTTGGAAGGCACAATCGATGAGTGGGCGGAGTTAACAGTCTCCGATAACTGGTAGGCACATTCCTTATCTAGAACCAATTAATAACGGTCACTGATCCTACTGCGCATGTCAGGGCATGCTGAAAGCGGAGACTACTAAAAATAGCCTGTTGTCGGGCAGACTCCAGGCGCGATGAACAAGAAGGTAGGACCAAGCACATGGCAATGTATGGCATACAAAATGGCCGCTACAAATACAAGATGGAGTCGGCACATTTATTAAAACGAAGCATGTCTTCTGCTAATGCTTAATCTAACCGCTGCTGATTTACAACAGACGACCCTTTCAGCATTAGCTGGGATTCCTAGGAAAGGCCAGATATTCATCTCTTATATCAATGGCCATCATACTAGCTATTTCCTTCTTCAGATCATTTCGCATTTTCACTTCTGTAATATTATTTTTAGTTGGTATACAAGCATTGACACACATAGAACAAATCATCGGGCTGCATTGAATACAGACACAACAGGTAAAAAGTATTGCAATTATTATACATAGGACTGTTAATACTTTCCAGCCCAGGCAGAAAACAAGGTCCAAAGCCACCATGTAAAAGTCCATGTACCATTTTCTGTGTGAATGTCTGCAGCGATTTTATGAAGTTTATTATTCGCTTTATACACTGATGGAGTATGATCAGGGATAAACATACAGCAGCTACTACCTATAACACGGCATGAACCACCTCTATCTGCTAACATTACATCCAGAACCATCTGGTTCTGCAAAGCTACAATTCTTGCAATCTGCAATTCTTCAGTAATATTTCCTAAAGCTGCAGCTGTTTGATCGGTAACAGCTTCCACTACTCTAGTCAATTGTCGCACTTTCCTGCTATTTAATGCTGCACCTACAAAAAAGAACAATCCCTAATTGAAATCTATATATTGTTTTAGGCTAGTGTTAATCTGATCAACATTATCAGTAGTCAACGTCCTTTTATACCTATTCACAGTAATATTATTGAACAATTTAAGATTTCGGTGATACAGTGGCGGGGCTAAAAACACAGGGGGCAACAGAAAAGAAACGTAACAGATACCAGTCCATCTGACTGGCAATCGATAATACCCACAATTTCTACACACAAAATAGGTGTTGTGTGAAGCTAAAAAAGTACTATTATTTAGACCATCTATATTCAATACAGTGATACAATCGCTAACTCCCACAGGGATATGTCCAATGCTGTATACACATAGTTCTGCTTGCGTTTGAGTAACAGAAATAACAAAATGTTCAGCATTAGATGAGTCTCTCGTGTTGGTGACGATATATGGTGTTGAAATATTGTCCGGTTGATATTCTTCCCTCTCCCATTTAGTTCCATTCGCTTGGGGATAACCATCTTTGTCCTGATGGCACTCTTTATTTAATCGGAAAAGCAGTCTGCCCACTGTAGGCTTCCTAGTTGCAAAGAGCAAAGTATACCAGGCTCGACAAGAGGCATTATGTGAACAAGGGAGAGGTATAAACGGTGTACCTCCTTTTTTTTTTGATGTACAGGCATCATCCCACAAATCCAACAGTTTGTCGCATTAGTAGCGATGTGGGTATGATGCAATATTTGAATGAATGTGTTATTAAGATAAGATTGTCGATGTTTCAATTCTTGATATGGGAGCGTAAAGAAATAATGCTTCTCTGGTGTAGGCGTAGTAACAATAAACAACTCGCGAGCAGGAGTTGTTTCCTCAACAGACCATGTTATTGTTGCCACAATCATCAAGGCAACAACAAACCCTATGACACAAAAAATCTTCTTCTTCTTCTCCATTCTCAGTCACAACACAAAACAAATCTTCCTGAAACTAAAGAACTAAAGAATCACCTTCCGCCTCCTCACCCACGCACACAAAGCCCTACACGACCAAGGCCCGAGCTACCTCAACAGCCGAGTCAACTTCTACGCTCCCAAACGCCACCTCCGATCAGCCAACCACGCCCTCGCCGCCGTCCCCCGCATCCGAAGAGCGACTACAGGAGGAAGGTCCTTCTCCTACCTGGCCGCCAAGACCTGGAACTCCCTCCCTCCCGACCTGCGCCTGACCCAAGACCACCTCTCCTTCAGGAAGAAGCTGAAGACCTGGCTGTTCGAGCGGTAGCGGCACCCCCCCCCCCCCCCCAGCGCCTTGAGACCCTACGGGTATGTAGCGCGCTTTACAAGTGTCACTGATTGATTGAAGTAGTTGTCAGAGCTCTTACTCCTGGGTAGCCATTGATTTCTTCACCACGGGCCAAGACGGGTGTCACTACTCTAATGCAGGGCTGATTTCCCCCCCCCTTATCACATCAGCTCTACGTTTCACTGACCCAGGGAATGCTCAGACAACTTTCATAATGCTGCAGATTTCTCTCTCCGCCTCAAACTATATCTTGTTGCTCCAGGGACTGTTTGGTCCGGGAAGAACTCCTCAGATCCGTCAGGCGTCACAGCACGACCTCTCTCTGCAGTCAGAACCTCTCGGTGGTCGGTCAATACAGCAGGCTCCACCAAAGTCGGGAGTACTCGGCGACAATGGGTTCCGTGGACCCAGTTCTTCCGATTCGTGACTCAAACTGCTGTTCTTGTAGCCAGTAGCACCTGCTCTGGCCCGCGCCACCTCGGTTCCAAACTGCTCGACCTCTCAAAAGATTTCAGAAGGACGAAGTCGCCAGGTCGGAGGTTATGGCCCTCTCCTGTGGATCTGTCAGGAAGTGCTTCTCGAACCTGCTGATGAATAGAAACCAAGTTATCAGTTAATTGTGCCAAATAGTCACTCATTAAGACACAAGGTACATCATACACAGAACTTGGTTTAGGAATTCCCCAGATATTCATGGGTCTGCCGAAAAGGATCTCATAAGGTGTGAGACCCGTTTGAGAATGAGGCACTGATCTGATTGACAACAATGCCAGTGGCAACGCATCTGGCCAAGTCAGAGAAGTAGAAGCCTGTATTTTAGCTAATTTCAGTTTCAGAGCTGCATTGTATCTCTCCACCAAACCTGCTTATTGTGGGTGGAATACTGCATGAAACTTCTGTTTGATCCCTAATCCTTTCAGGACATACTTTATAACGTCCCCTATAAAATGAGGTCCGTTGTCGCTCCACAAAAATCTGCAAACACCATAGCGAGGAAAGAATTCATTCAAAAGCACCTTTGCCGTAGAAATTGCAGTATTGTCCTCGGTGGGGTACGCCTCAATCCATTTACTGAAGGCACATACCACCACCAAGACATACATCAAATGATTACAACTTTCAAGCTGGATATAATCCATCTGTAAAACCTCAAAAGGCGCAGTTGGTGTAGCGAATCCTCCTGCTGGAGTTTGTGTCCCTTTTCCAGGATTAAATCATAAGCAAATCATACAGGACTGTACTACTCTCTTAGCTGTGCTAGCAATTTCAGGATGCTCCCAAGCTTGTGTAAGCAATTTCACTATTGCTGAAGGTCCAAAATGTGCTAGCCCATGTGCCATCTGAACCATAGGCTGTAAAAAAGCTATAGGCAACTTCCATTTATCTATCTGTTTGTTTCGCCAACAACTTTCATCATCCAACTCTCCATCTATGGACCATTGCTCTCGTTCTTTGTTAGAAGCGGTCCTTTGTATCTCTAATACTTCTTTCCTGGCATCGTGCCACCGCTCAGCTCGCGATTTCACTACATACATAGAAGTAGTATCAGGCTGCATCGCAGTCTCACGTGCCACTCGATCTACAAAGGCATTTCCTTGTCCCACCTTATCAGTCACTTTCTTGTGTGCACTACATTTTACTATAGCTATTTTCTCTGGATATGTTAATGTAGTCAAAAGATTATGCACTAGTTCTCCGTGCATTATCTGCATCCCGTGTGATGTCAAAAAGCCTCTTTCCTTCCAGAGCAGCCCAAAATCATGGGCCAATCCAAAAGCATAGCAGCTATCTGTATAAATATTCACACACAATCCTGTACTAAGCTCACACGCTCGTGTCAAAGCTTTCAGTTCTGCTGCTTGTGCTGACTTCTGTGGTATACGAGCTGTCTCTACTATCGTGTGAAGCGTAGTAATTGCATATGCGGCTGAGGTTGTACCATCCGGTAACTTCAGACAAGATCCATCAACTCACAGTTCTCCATCCACATCTGTAAGGGGCGTATCTTGCAAATCAATGCGACCCTTTGTCAGAAAAAAACAATTGTGTGTTTCCTGCGCCTCAGGCTGAGTAGCCGGAAATGTCAACAACGTGGCTGGGTTTAGCGTTGCACATCTCTTCAATGTAATATGAGGAGCCAGCAGCGTCAGCTCATATACTGTCAGACGAGCACTAGTTAAATGCTGCGTCTTTGTTTGATTCAAAAGAGCATCAACAGCATGAGGTACCAACACCAACAGCTTATGTGATAAGACTATTGCTTCACTCTGGCGTATTGACGCAGCTGTTGCTGCAACCGAGCGAAAACATCCAGGCAACACTCGAGCAACAGGATCAAGTACTGCTGAAAAATATGCACATGGGCGTTGCTTATCCCCGTGTGTCTGTACTAAAACTGACAATGCACATCCATCCCTCTCATGTACATACAATGTAAAGAGCTTTGTGTAATCGGGAGTACCTAACACTGGCGCTGAACAAAGGGCTAGTCGTAACTGTCGGAAAGCATTCTCACATTCATCTGTCCAGGGGAGGGGTACTGGAGTATCTTTTGTCAACAGTGCTAACAAGGGTTTAGCGATATGTGAAAATCCTAATATCCATTGCCTACAAAAATAAGTAAGACCCAAAAATGCTCGAACCTCTTTCTGTGTGGAAGGTACTGGTGTATCTAGAATTGCTTGAATGCGATCTGATGTGAGTGCACGCCCCTCCTTAGACAAAAGGTGACCTAAGTAGGTTACCTTTGGTCTACAATACTGCAATTTCTTTCTTGATACTTTATGATGGTGTGAAGCAAGGAAAGAAAGCAAAGACAGAGTGCATTTCTCGCATTGTTCGGGGGTATCAGCTGCTAACAGAATATCATCAACATACTGAATTAGCGCCACACCCTCGGGTAGAACAAAGGAATCAAGTTGTCTTTTCAATGCTTGGCTGTAAATACAAGGACTCTCAGTATAGCCTTGAGATACTCTGCAAAATCTATACGATCGATTATTCAAAGTGAAACCGAACAAATATCGGCTATCAGGATGAATAGGGATCGTAAAGAAAGCGTTCTTCAAGTCTATAACAGAGAACGTAGTTGCAGTAGGTGGAACTAGGGTAAGAAGCGTCGTGATATCAGAAACCACTGGATATTGCGGCACCACTATCTTGTTGACCTCCCGCAAATCAATGATAAATCTGTAGATCCTAGTATCAGTATCTTTTTTCAAGATTGGGAGGATCGGACTGTTACAAATATTAAATGGAACTTCCTCAACACTCCAACTTCAATAAGATCTTGTACAATTCGTGTGAGTGCTTCCTCACCCTCCTGTGAAATTCGATATTGAGGCAGGCGCGGCAACACAGCTCCCTCCTTGACGCTAATATGAACTGGTGGAATAACCATCTGACCCACATCTGTATCTGAAGTAGCCCACAGAGTGTTAGGTAGGGAAGCTAATGCAGTATTTATTTATTTATTTATTTATTTAGCGACTTGTAAAGCGCCTGGTGACCCGAGGGCATCCCGCGCTATGAGAGATTTGTATCCTGCTGAGAGGGAGAGGGGCGGAGGGCTTATTTGGGAAACAGAAGGGTTTTAAGCCTTTTTCTGAAAATCAGATAGCTGGGCTCCAGTCTGAGGGAACGTGGGAGGGAGTTCCATCCAGTGGACGCTTTTACAGAGAAACGTCGACCTCCGGTGCTCGTCCTCTTAAATTTGGGGATGTTGGCAAGGTGCTCGTTCTCGGACCCTAGAGCTCTGGATGCTTTGTAAGGAGTAACAAGGCCGCTGAGGATCGCAGGTCCCGAACCATTGATCAGTTTATAGGCCGTGCACATGGCTTTAAATTCCACCCTTTGGTGAACTGGGAGCCAGTGCAGAGCCTTGATAGCAAGCTTGGCGGACACTCTGGGGGGTACGTTCATGAGTAGACGGGCTGCTGCGTTCTGGGTTCGTTGCAGTCTCGCCAAGGTAGCTTCCGGCGCTCCCAGATAGACCATATTGCTATAGTCCAGCCGTGACAATACAAGGACTAGTAATTTCCTGGACACGGGAGAAAGTAAGGGAAGGATTCTGCGGATAGTCCGCATGAGCCCAAGACAGGTCCCTGCGGTTTTGGCCGCTTGTGTCTTCATTGAGAGGTCGGGTTCTAGCCAGACTCCGAGGGTCTTGATTTCGTGTTTCGGGGTGGGGATTTCCCCGAACACGTCTGGCCAGACCGCTGGGGGTATGGTCACCCATTGTTTACCCATGAGCATCACTTCGGTTTTGGAACCGTTTAGTTTTTTATGATGATTCACACATCCAACCGTGAATTTCGGTAAGACAGTTTGACAGGTTGTCTGGGTGGTCGTCTAGTTGGGATAGGGAGACGACCAGTTGTGTGTCATCAGCGTAGCTCACTATTTTTATCCCGAATGGTGTTACCACGTCTTCAAGGGGGGCCATATACACGTTAAAAAGCGTGGGGCTCAGGGAAGATCCCTGAGGAACCCCGCTCGTGAGAGGGAGGGTGGACAAGTGGTAGTTACCGTCCCAGACCTGGAACGTGCGTCCGGTGAGGAAGGACTCTATCCAGCTGAGTGCCGTCCCGGTGAGCCCTGCTGTCGCCAACCGATGGAGGAGGACACGGTGGTTGACTGTGTCAAAGGCTGCGCTAAGATCCAGGAGGATCACTGCCACTGATCCTCCTGAATCTAAAATGCGCCTTGCCTCCTCGATGACGGCAAGAAGGGCGGTATACGTACCGTGTCCCGGGCGGAACCCGGTTTGGGATTGCCGAAGGATGTTGTTAGTCTCGAGGAATTGGGAGAGTTGGCCATTGACCAGTTTCTCGGTAACCTTGCTAATCCCAGGGAGGAGAGATATTGGCCGGTAGTTTGCCATATCTGTTGGATCGAGCTGGGGCTTTTTAAGGAGTGCTTTCACCACAGCACTTTTCCAGCTGTCGGGGACCGATCCTTGTACGAGTGAGCAGTTAATAAGCTCCGTGAGCGTGGGGTTGATAACGGGGGCTACGTTTTTGAGAAATCTCATGGGTGCAGGGTCCAAAGGAGACCCGCTTTTTATTTTATTCAAGGTTACTTCCACCTCGTTAGGCGTTGCTGGCCTAAATGTCGCAAGTTGGAGCGTGTTCCAGTCTGACAAGGGAACGGAATGTTGTTCCTGTGGGTGGGGGGACTAGGAGGGGGAGGGATGTTAGGATGCGGGCGATTTTGTCGTAGAAATATGTGGCTAGATCATTGCTTCTGTCTACCTGGGGGGTGGTGGAGGAGGGGGAGATAGGTACTTTCAATAGCTCCTTCATGATAAGGTAGGATTCCCTAGAAGAATTTGAGGCTTCCTTTATCCGAGTATCGTAGTGGGAAGCTTTGGAGCGCTTAATAGCAGTTTTATAAAGTTTGACTGAAGTGTGATAGGCCTCTTTACTGGCGTTCTGCCAGTCTTTTCTCCAAAGCCGTTCGGCTCTCTTACAGTTTTTGCGGAGCTGACGAAGTTCCGGGGTGTACCACGGGGCGGAGCCAGTTTTGTTGGTTTTGTCTCTCGCGTTCTGAGTGGGAGCACGGAGTCAAGGGAGGTCGTGATCCACTTTCTAAAATTGCTATCGGCGTTGGCCGGGTCTTCTTCATGGGCCGGGGTAGTTGATATTAGGGTCTTGGCCCATTCTTCAGTGGGGAGTTTGGACCAGGTCCTGTCTCTGGTGTAGGTAGGCAGTTTTTGAGGTTTCCTAAGAGTTCCTGGGAGTTGGAATGGGACCAGGAAGTGATCCGTCCAGGGTAGGGGGAGGGAATCTCTCGCTTGCATCGTGGGGGTGCTGGTGAACACTGGGTCCAACAAGTGGCCTTTGATGTGAGTATCTTCTTGAACAATACAAACTCTGTCTGTTACTCGGTAATTGTCATTCAAAATCACACGCACTCCTTCAGGGGAACATCTTATTGTGGCTCTGAAATACTTGAGCATATCAAGACCCACAATATTATCTGGCGTGTTCCGGGAAAGCAAAAACTGGCATGGAGCAGCAAACTTATCAACATGAAATGCAAGTGGTTGTGACAATGGGCTAAGGGAAGGTGTTCCATCGAACCCTATTGATGTAATCGTTAAGCCAGACAGGGGAGCCCTTGGAACCAATTGTTTAGACAAAGCGCTACGAGTAGCTCCTGTATCAACCAGAAATGAATCAGTAGAACCCAAAACATCTGCTGTAACCCCCTCTGATCTACTGGAACTTCAACTGATTCCTTACCCCATCCTACGCAATCCTATGCATAAGCAGAATCATGCGACTCAGGCTGCGCATAATCAGACATTTGGTATTGGTTGTGTCTATCAAAATTATTAAACCCAATTTGTACCCGCACATTAGAATCAAACCTAGCACGCTCATTCATGGCACCTCTAGGGCCTGAGTTCCCCGAGCGGTTCCTCATGGATCCTCGGCCAGGGACATAGCGCTGTGAGCGCAACAATGGACACTCATCTGCCCAGTGACCAAATTTCTTACAATACGCGCATTGATCAATAGCCAAAGAGTAACGAGTGGAGGGGGAATTAGGAAATCCTTGTCCGCCTCTATCGTTACCTCGAAGAGGTTTACCATAGACCTGAGATAACATATTTTTTGTTTTTAATTCTTTAGATTTCTTATCCTCATTGCCCTTCGCTTCAAATTCCTGACGCTTGTAATATTAGGCCATTGTCAGGACGGATGCCGTAGAAGAGGCTGTCCAAGAGCTTTCTCTGGCTTTCAAGCGGCTAGCCACTCCTGGTAATAGATTCGTAACATACTTGTCTACAAATAAGTGACGGCCCGTATCGTCCGTTAGCGACTGGCCACTAAAACCATGAAAAGCTTCCTCAAAACGTGTAAAGAAATCTGAAACCGATTCATCTGTCTTTTGTTTACAGGATGCTAAAACAGTCCAATCAATCTTTTTAGGGGGAATAATCATTTTTAATTTAGCTAATATTGCACCGGGGAGAACTAAAATCAATTGACATGGCTTTTGCGCTGGTTCCCTGTCCGTATCTTCCCTCTCTATCTCCTTCCATAGTGCCCCGTACGCTGTGCTATCATCTACTTTACGCACAGAGCGCCACATATCGGGTGGCAATAAGAACCCAAAAAATAAATCGATATCAGCCAGCGTCATGGTACAAGAATTTAAGGCTCCCTCGACTTCCTCATAAAAGGCGGCAGGGTTTTTACGCGGATCAGGCAATGCAGCTTTAAGCGCCATACCATCTGCTCTATTCCAATGAGTATACACCCAATTATAAATAAAATATCCTTTTGCATCTACAGAATATTTATTGTCACTAGTACCTGCTCCTTTAGGAGGAACATATAAAGGCGCGGCTTCTCGCATAGGCTTTACATGCACTATCGCGGTCTTATCTGTTTCGAAAATAGATGATTGTTTCCTGTCGACCAATCCTGCTCGGTCATCTGTTTTAGCTTTTCGTTTCTCCTCCCGTAGCCGAAGCGCATCGTTTCGAAGTTTAACCAGTCGCCTGATGATATCAGTTACCTGGGAAAGAGGGAAAGAACCTTTACGTAATTGCTTACAATCAATTGCCACATCATCAGGTTCGAGAGCATCAGATACTTTTCGAAACATCTCAACAACTTCATCTGCAAAATGTTCAGTAAAATACATCTGCTCTCTATCTTGCCATCCCTTAAAAGTCTCTAAAATATCTGAAACAGTAATAGAATCCTTAAGTGACTTCCGAGCCAGGTTCCTAAGTTCAGCCGCTCAGTCGACCGAATCATGGAGTGGGTATCTGGTTTCATTCGATCTGTACCGGAATCCTCATCGTCGCCGGATGGGGCGGACGGAACGATATACGGAGGCGGAGGACGATCTAACAAAGAAAAATCATCTTGCGGTTAATAAAGGACAGAATAAAGAGGTTGTCGAACAGCATATTGGCCAGATATCTGTAATCTGCGCTCCTTTTCCTGTCTCTCTTCCAATTCTTTCGCCTCCTTCTTGCTCAATTCTTGCGCTTTTTCATACGCATTCTTCTGTTGCTCTTTCTCAATCAGCGCTTGCTCACGTTTCTCACGCTCACGTACTTCTTTCACCCACATTCGAAAACTCTCAAACAGATCTTGTCTAGATTTTCGCTTAAGCATACACTGTTCCACATACTCAATTTTTCGCATATCAAATGACCCATACTTCGGCCAACATAACTCAGGATCCTTTCGCGTGCATTTCCTCCACAACGTGCTGTACATTATAGAAGAAAGACCATATTTCACGTACATATCTCTGTGAGGCGTCCCCTCTGGGGGAGCCGGCTGCGATTCCTCAAGTTTTAACCTGGTATTTCCACAAAAGCAGCGTATCCTTCGAAGTGCGCTAAAAACAGGCATGCCAAAAATAGTGCAGAATATGCAGTATTATAATCAAAGTAGCACTTAAAGCATCTGTAATATGTTGTGCCGTTCAAATCAACATTGTAATATGGAGAAAAGTCTCCTCATTACCTGCCTATATGTATTGCAACACATATATTTCACATGCACATACACATACACATACACATCAGTGACTAGTCATTCCAAAATTGCCACAGCAAGCGTATCCTAAAACTGCCTTGCCACTCACAGGCTTCCAAAACCCACAGCAAGTACCCTACAACGGTTCTTACCACTCACAGGGTGTCCAGTCTCCAACTGCTATGTTCTAAATTTGACCAAACGGCCACTGCACGGCAAGCCAACAGAAGAGATCTCAGTCGAGGACCGGCACCACCTGGATGGTCAGATCGGAAAGAAAGGAAAAAATGCCTTGGATGCCAAGACTCGGGTCTCCTCTGGCATGCGTACGCATCGAGATTCCAATCCTTCGTCACGACCGCTCCTTCGGGCATACGAGTCACCGATGAGCCCCACGTGTCGGGCGCCAATTTGTTGTAAGTAAACCTCAGCTAGGCCTACTTAGTGCAAGAGTTTGCCCTTCTCTGCACAGAGTCCTCAGACCTTAGGAAGAAGTTGGCAATGAAACTGGAAAATACAAAAGCAAAGTTTATTAAACCTTTAAAGGTGGTACTACAGTCCACACAGTACCCTTCGGTATTGTATCGAGTAGCACACCGGACTAAACCACATGGCCCCTTTTATACACAATGAGGGGGCTCAAGAAAAGGCGGTACAAAAGACAAGAGCAAAATTATGACCAAAAAAGGACATTTTGGAAGGCACAATCGATGAGTGGGCGGAAAACAGTCTCCGATAACTGGTAAGCACATTCCTTAGCAGAAACCAATTAATAACGGTCACTGATCCTACTGCGCATGTCTGGGCATGCTGAAATTGGAGACTACTAAAAATAGCCTGTTGCCGGGCAGACTCCTGGCGCGATGAACAAGAAGGTAGGACCAAGCACATGACGAGCACATGGCAATGTATGGCATACAAAATGGCCGCTACAAATACAAGATGGAGTCAGCACATTTATTACAATAATGGTTAAAACAAAGCATGTCTTCTCCTAATGCTTAATCTAACCGCTGCTGATTTACAACAACTTTAGCATTCTCTAGATTCCAGTCCATAGAAATTGTCTTCCATGAGCACCTGTAAACAATATTTTTTTCAAATCTTGTATTTTCAATTATATGACCACCGAAGGCCCTGATTTTATATTAAAAACAGAGCTTTGGACTATATCATTTCCTGCTGAAAGGCAATAATTCTCTCCATATGTTCCCATAACTGGTGTGTCACGCAGTTTGGTGCTTACTTTCCCTCCATGTTAAAGAACAGTAGATGTTTCAGCATGCAGGCAATGTGCTGCAGAGCTTGATACATTTAAGGTCTTAAGGCGAGACTGATTACATTGCAAATGCTTGTTTTACCTTCTAGTCCACCTGGCCATTGTAATAGTTCAAAAGCAGTACTGCAATGCTATTTCTCAGAGTAAGGGTTTCAACGTGCTCTCAAGGAAGGGGATTTGCACTTACTATTAAACCCTGCATGGCAATCCCAAAGATCTGCAATAAGAACAATTGATGGACAGAATGCAGAACAATGTCATACATTCACCCCAGTACAGAGATCTGGGCTTACATCCATCATTTTTTAGTCACCATGCCATTCTTGTTTAGACCCAGCCATATTCAAATCAGTCTTGACCCTGCGCCCAATGGGAACAGCCCAGCCCGAACTGCCAGGTCAGGTACTCCCTGGACGGGAAACAGGCATCTTAGGACCAGTTTTGGGATTTCAGCCCTCATCAGCCAGGATAGCTTGACTCCACTGGCATGGAGAGCACGGGACCCACGTCTGGGCATACTCGTCCCACTCGGGGTGACAAATGCAAAAAGAACAATTGATGGAAAGAATGCAGAACAATGTCATACATTCACCCCAAAACACAAATCTGGGCCTAAATCCGTCGTTTTTTTGCTCACCATGCCATTCCAGTTTGGACCCAGCCATATATAAATCAGTCTTTACCCTGCGCCCAATGGGAACAGTCCAACCCGAACTGCCAGGCCAGGTCCTCCCTGGACTGGAAACACACGTGCTGGGACCGGTTTCGGGCTTTCAGCCCTCATCAGCCAGGATTTCTCCATTAAACATTAACACACCTGGAGATATTTAAAATATAGAGCCACACACAAGTGAAAATGGGCCTGACAATGCAAATGAGGCACTGTAAAGAAAGAACACTGATATCCTCTATTGGTAAACAACAAACCCTATATAAGCGCAACCAAATTCTCCTATTGCGGGGACCTCTAAAACATCACCGCCGCATAAATGAAGCAGCATCCATTTTACAAGATGCCATCATGCATATGCCCACTACTCATCCTGACATACCCATTTCAATCTTTGCATAATTATTGAGTCACTAATCACCATCAATGCTACATCTTAATAATCAGAGCCCAGCAAGATGATGGCCTCACTCTTGATAATCTAAATCTAGTGTCAGAGGTGATACCACCAATTCCTGATGAATTTCAAATGCAAGTATATTAAGTTGACAAGAATATATTAAGAATGACAAAAAAACGATCACATTCCACACACTCAACGCTATTGGTATCTGGTGTTGTGCAACTTTCCCAGTGGGCACTGACTGAAGAACAACTGGAGTATCATGTCAATATCAGACACTAAGTTATGTTTGACACACCATCAAACCAACAAAGAGGACAGTCAGGAGGAAAATAGTTCATGTTGTACTTTTGAAAGAACAATATAAAGAAGCCTAAGAGTGTCTTTTTTTAAATTGCATGCCTATTATACAAAACGTGTTTAGGCAAAAACAAGCACTAAGTACTATGGGTGGACAAAACTGTAACTTATGCAGCAATTTTGAGAAAAAGACAAAACATTGCCAATCCACAATTTTGCCATCTATCCAAAATGTCTTTAATACGTTTTACACAAAAGGATTTTGTTGGTAACTGTCACTGCCTTTCAATAAGAAATTCGTTTTTGTTGAATTATTTTTCTCTCTCAAATACTTCTGCTTACCTACATTTTCACATGGGAGTACACAGCATTTTTTTGGGCAACGCCGTGAATTTAAACAACAAAACAGTGGTAAAGGGTGTTCGATCGAAGCACTGCCCTACCTGAGCCTAAACGATTGTCAACCTAAAACAGATCTGCTTTTTTGCTCATGACAAGACGCGGAGAGCTGTGGGGCTAACACACTGTTTCACAACATAACAATACACACTGGATGGGCACATTCACAGGCAGGTAGCAGTAATCCACAGTCTCAATTGTTCTGAAGAAAATATTTATTTTATTCTTGTTGGTGAAGAGTATGGCGTTAGTCTATATTCTCATGTCATTATTGACATGCCGACACGTGTTTCGCGATGATGGATCGCTTCATCAGGGCATCAACTCAATTTAATAGAATAATTAATTATTCCCTGTGTCCTCAAGACAACATGATTAATTTCAAGTAGTGACGCAAGCCAGGCAGTGATCAGCACTGGAAGTGGCAGACGCTCAGGTGCTCAAGAGCTGTGCGGAAGAGTGTAAACTCTTCCTTGTCAGCTGCAAGCCCAGCTGCTCGACTCAGTGATAAATCCAGACTTAAGTGTGCAGAGTTCACGAAGTTTATAGCTTGAGAGAAGATCGTTTAATTTAGGTGATGCGGCTGATGCCAAAGTCGTCTTCCTTACGATGCCGAGCAGGAGTAAAACTTAGATTTAGTGTACATTCAGTACAGTGATGGGGGAAGGAATGAAGCGCTTTGCTCTCTCTCTTTTGCCTCGTGCACCAACACCCGACTCGCAGCCAGATTTATTTATTTACCTATTACCAAGGACATGTAATACCACAAGTCAAAAATGTTTTGTGGTCTTGCCCTTGATGTGACTGTAGCCCCTTCTTATAGGTATTTCGTTTTCTCTCTCACACTCTCTCTCGCTCTCTCTCTGCTTCTCTCTCTGCCTCTCTCTTTGCCTCTCCCTCTCTCTCCCTCTCTCTTTCTCTCCCTCCCTGTCTCTCTCTTCCTCACTCCCTCTCTTTTTCTCTATAAATGTTGTATTTCTACATTTGATGAGTACGCATCATTTTATTTTCTATGTTGAGATCAGGCCCGGACTGGCTGTTGCGGGCACCGGGCAATCCCCCGGTGGGCCGCATGGTTGGGTGCCGGTTTTGGGCCCCTGGGGCCGTTTTTGTTACAGGGCCGTTTTTTCTGCAAAAACGGCCCTGTAACAAAAACGGCCGAAAACCGGCCCTGGCACAGAGCGCGGTCGCGCCCCCCCCCCTCCCTCCCTGGGGGGGTGGGGGAGTAGGGGGGCCGGCCGAGCACTTTGCCAGGGCCGGTTCTCGTTCCCAGTCCGGCCCTGGTTGAGATTTGAAATTGATAGTGAGCCATATGGAAAGAGAGGCATACGTCAGTATTTCTGACGTATCTGTAGGCGCAAAAGTGACGCGTTGCTGGAGTGTGTCACAAAAGTGACGCAACTCCAGCAATGCGTCCTTTCACATGGGGAAAGCCCCATGTGAAAGGGCTTGCGTCAGTCTTACGCCTGCTGTGAGGCAGGCGCAAGATTTTGACGCAACAGCGTCCTAAAATTGACGCAGTGAAATCTCATAGATTTCACTGCGTCACTATTACGAGGCTTTTTGCGGGGGAGCGCCCCCTCTGCATACATTATACCTGACGCAGGTATGATGTGGCGCAGGGGTTTAAAAAGTGACGCATCTACCTAGATGCGTCACTTTTTAAATATGGCGCAACAAGGCGCATGTTTTATGCCGCCGATGCGTCACAAAAAGTGACGCATCAGCAGCGCAAAAAAGACGCAAGGCCACATAAATTAGGCCCCTGGTATTTGAGGATCTGAATCTTATTTTTGTTTGTGTTGGTCAATATATTTTGAAACATAACACTGAGAAAAGTTTTTCATATCTTCAGTTAGTCTTTTTAATTAATAAACGCATGTCTAATGTTCACCTCAATAGAATAAAAGACATTTTATCGCTTCGCTTCCTCTGCAAAATTTTAATTATGTCCTTCCCACTGTGCACTCTATACTCTTTCACAGAAAAATAGACAAACTAGTGTGACCAAATTTGGGCCTAGAAAGTCTTTGATGTATGTCTACTAGCTTTAATTGAGATATTTCAGAAATATAGATAGTTTGCCTTATTTATTTTAATTTATCATTATGGCCAGGGTGGATTATAGGCTTAATTCCTTGTTAATGATCATTTTGTTTGTTAGAGGAATGGACTGTACATACAATTTTACTGGTAGGATTCTGCCTGCTGCAGAAAATGATTGAAGCTTATCCTGGCTGATTTACAAATCAGCAGAGACCAGATGCTGAAGCGAACAACCCTTTCCCCTCTGCACAGCTGCCAGATGACAGAGCTTAAAGGAAACTATAATTAAAATATCGGCTAAAGCCGTGTACACGTTTAAGTTATTGAAGTCACAATTCCAGATCTCTTTCTGTATTTGTAAATGCTCAATCAATAATATAAAGTTTAAGAACGAAATAATTATAGTGATATGGCAGAGCAACGTCGACTGTCACTTCCAGTGGAATCGCCGTTGGGGTGCAAAATAAAAAATACCCCTAGAAATGATACAAAAAATATATAGACAAAGCGCCATCCCTGTCAGCCATGGACTGAAAATATGATCTGCGTCTCAGTAATTCTTAGTTGTGAAAAAGCGTCATATGGGATTAAAAATGATAACTCATCGAATTAGGGACCTCGTGCACAAAGGGGTTTAGTATTGGTAAACAAACACTCTGCTTCGGTGAATCAGGGTGTGTGAATGCTCAAACCCTTTTTTTAAATGTACTGACTCCTTGTAACGTATCAGATAAAAAAAAATACAAAGTCACACAAACCTGACTACTCCTTAAAACATTGTTTGTCAACCTTTACATAGGAAAAGGGGCCCGCTTGTGAAAGCCTTACTGTAATGTTGTTCTACTCCCCCACAGGATACACGAGGACTCGAGTTAGTGTAGAAACAGGTTTATTCATACAACAAGAATTATCCAAGCTAAGGGCGCCGAGCGTCTGGCTGTGACAGCTCCAACCGCCAACTGCCGCTCTCCTGTTCGCGCCTTTCCTTTCATAGTCCTGCGCGTGCGCGCCTTGCCGCTCTAGCTTATGGCGTAACGCGTCATCGCGTATGCGCCCATAAGCTAGAGCGCATACCACATATCTCCCCCCTTTACTGAAACAAGGTGAATGACATTCCCCCCCATCAATTGCAGTGTCCTCCTCTGTAAACTTTGTCTATGTGAGGCACCAAGGGGGCCGTATCCAACTAGTGTCCATCCACCGCAAAGTCATTATAACGAGAAGGCATTACCACTGCCCTCCCGCTACGGGTGTGTCTTACCGGCATGTTCTCTCTCGTCTCAGTCTGTCCTTGGGACACCCCCACATCTCTCACAACTGTTCTCTGCTCAGCATTCACTTGTACTCCTCCTCCGTCGATCTGCCCAGCTCCCTGGACACCTTCCTCACTGACATCGCCTGCATCATCTCCTTGGCTATCACCACCGTGCTCCTGATGGGGTCTCACCTCTGGGTGATCTGTATAGCTGTCGGCCTCTTCAGCATTGGGCCAGACCAATATTTTGTTGACTCTGGCCATGCGATCCTGTGACCAGACCTTGCCGTCGCTGAGGAGGGCCGCCCTTCCACGCACTTCCTTAACTTGTAGAGGTTGGCTGAATTTGCTGTCGCCCTTCTTTTGGAGGGTGGGAAGTTTGATCCTGACCCACTCCCCTTCTTCCAGCGACGTGTCTTTCGTGCTGTGTCGCCTGTTATAGTGTGCCGCATATATTTTCTGGGCCTTCTCCAGATTACTTTGTACCACCGCTGGGGACCACTTGCTGGTGATGGTCTTCTCCCTCCATGCTACATTGTCCCGGGTGAAGGGATGTCGTCCCCTTAGCACCTGGAACGGACTATACCCCACCACCGAGGGCGTTATGCGGTAGGCCCATAGCATGTTCATTACTTCCACTTCCCAGTCTTTACCTTGCGAAATGGCTGCCTGGATGGAGCCCATGAGCACCCTATTGAACCTTTCGACCTGGCCGTTGCATGCTGGATGGTACACAGCCGTGTGTCTCACCTCGATCCCATTTCTTTTCATGTATCTTCCCCATTTGTCCGACACAAATTGCGGTCCATTGTCGCTGAGGATCGTTTTGGGTATTCCTTCTCTAAGGAACACCTCCGTTAAGAACTTCAAGATCGTGTCCGTATCCATCGACTCCTGTATGTCCACTTCCGGCCACTTGGAATACTTATCCATCAACACACAGATATACTTGTTCACTCCTCTATTGTCCAGGACGGGCCCCAGAATGTCTATCGCCACGTCCTCCCAGGGGCCATGTGGCGTGTCAAACTTCCCTAGAGCTGGTCGGAGTGGCCGGAGCACCTTGTCCGCTCCTTGGCACTGCCCACACTCCCGCACTTGCCTCTCGATGTGGGCATCCATTCCTGGCCACCAATACATCTGTTTGACCAACGCCTTGGTTTTTACTATGCCCAAATGTCCCTCGTGGAGTATTTTTAGCAGTTGTGGTATTAGTGTCACCGGGGGCACCACTCTCTCTCCTCTGTATAAGAATATCCCCGAGTCACTCAGGGACAACTCTTCTCTCATTTCATCAAAGCGGCGTACGCCTTCCGCCAGCTTCCTCTTGTCCGGCCACCCGGCCGTGAGATGTTTCCGGACTTCCACCTTTTCCACATCGAGCTCATAGGCCGCCTGCCACTCCTGTGCGCTGATTGATGTCTCGTAGTCCTCCATACTGGCGACCATTTCATCTGTGTCCGGGGTAACACCCGGAGCCTCCTCCATTGCTGCCGCCCTGCTGAGATAATCAGCTACCTTGTTCTGCGTACCGGGGAGGTACTCTACATCGTAAGTATAGTCAAGCAATTTCAGGGACATTTTCGCTATCCTTGGGGTGGCAGTGTCGTGGCCCGATGACGTCAACACCTTGACGAGTGGCTTATGATCTGTTTGGAGCTTGAATCTCGTGCCCCATATGAACTGGCGAAATTTATTCAATGCCCACGTGACCGCCAGCATTTCTTTTTCTATCACGCTGTACCTCTGTTCCGTCGGGGACAGCGCCCTGGATGCAAAGCTGATGGTTTCTTTCGTTCCGTCCGCCCTTTCCTGCGCCAGGACAGCCCCCAAGCCCTTGTCGCTTGCGTCTGTGGTTACGATGGTCTTGCCCGTCGGGACGTACCCCTGCAAAGGGATGGCCTGGCTGATGCAGTCTTTGATGGACTCGAATTCGGATTGGGCCTCCTTGTCCCATTCGAATTTCGTATTGTGCCTGATCAGTTGCCTCATCCTGTGCGTTCTCGTGGCAAAATGTCTGACAAACTTACTGTAATACTCGGCCATTCCGAGGAATGACCGCACTTCTTCTTTAGTCGTGGGGGCTTTGGCGTCCTTTATAGCCTTGACATTCATTTCTTTCGGTAAGATGCCATGCGTTCCTATCTCGTGCCCCAGGTAGGTCACTGAGCGAGACCCAATTCTGCACTTGCTCCACTCCGCCGTCAGTCCTTTGCTCTGTAGCACTCCCAGTACCTGGTGCAATTTCCTATTGTGCTCGTTTTTGTCGGGGCCCATCACCAGGATGTCGTCTTGGAAATATTGCACTCCCGAGATGTCTTTAAACAACCTGTGCATGAGCTTCTGGAACACAGCCGCCGCGGATGCCAGCCCGAAGGGCATTCTTCTGAATTGGTAGCATCCAAATGGCGTTATGAAGGCCGTGTATTTCCTGCTCGACGGGTGCAGTTCTATCTGGTAGTATGCAGACGTGAGGTCTATGGTGGAATAGTGTGTGATCCCTTTTGTCTTCGCTAACATTTCTTCTATTCTGGGGAGCGGGAATCTCTCCACTATGAGATTTTTGTTGAGCTCCCTCAGGTCCACGCAGAGCCTGACCTTACCGTTGGGCTTTTTAACTACCACCAAGGGCGATAGCCATTCTGCACTATCCACCGGCTCGATGATTTCTAGCTCTTCCAACTTCCGTAGTTCCTGGCACACCGCCTCACTTGTGGATATCGGTATGTTCCGAACCTTGTGCACGACAGGTATTGCTCCCTCTTTGAGGACCATTTTATGCACGAATTTCTCCAGCTTGCCAACCGTGCCTTCGAATACCTTGGGGTATGCCGCCTTCCAGTCTTCCTCCTTCGAGAGGGGCCATTCCTCCGTTAGCAAGATCTGTTCTTTCCCTCCGGGATTCAGTACGATGCCGAGGGCGCCCGCATCTCTCCATCCTAGCACCGACGGGCCCTTCTCCGCCACGTATAGGGTGCACGTGGCCGTCCTTCCTCTGAATTCAAACACAAGGTCTCTGCACCCCACCAGTGGGATGGCATTTTCCGTGTACGAGATGGATCTGATATCTGGCGGCCATAGGTCGGGTCCTAAGACTGGGGCGAAGTCCTCCTTCCATATTGACCTTTGCACGATGGTCCAGGGGGATCCTGAATCCACCGCTACATGTACCTTGACGCCTCCGATGAGCATGTCGGTGCGGGGCTTGTCCCTTCGTTGCCCCGATACGTCCAGCACTTGGTCCTCTATGCATAGCACTAGGTTATCCTCTTCTGGGTCGTCTTCTTCACTTGCGTCGGCTGCGGCCGCGTCTATGCACTTGACCGTTGATTTCGTCCCTTTCTTCCGGCAGACTTTTTCGAAATGCCCTGTCAGCCCACAGAATGAGCACCTGGCGCGAAACCCGGGACAACGCCTGTCTTGGGCCGCGTGCGCGGCACTGCCACACCTGTAGCACGCGAACTTCGTCCCCTGGCTGGAGCGAGGCATCTGCTTCCCAGGCCCTCTTGCGTCCTTCCTCTGGTCTCCACTGACACCTTTGGGTTTGCTGGAATGGGGTGCCTCATCGATTTTATTGATCATCTGTCTTGGCGCGCTTTCCCTTTTTGCCGCGTCTGCGCCTCTCTTCGACATTTCAGCCTTTTTGACCATCGCCACCACTTCCTTCAGGGTTGTTTCATTCATCGCCCATAACTTGTCTTGGACTGCTCTGCTGGTGGTGTGCATTACGATTTGGTCCTTGATATATTCGTCTTGCAGGTTCCCGTACCTACACGTGATTGCTAGTCGGCGGAGGGCAGCCACATAGTCGTCGATGGATTCTCCCGCTTCCTGTTTTCTCTGTTGGAAGTTATAGCGGTCGATCGAGACACATACCGCTGGGCGATAGTGGCTGTCCAGGTCGTCGATTGCATTCACGAATACATCCGTTTCCTCTGCACCCCTCTCCTTGGGCACTAAGTTCTTATACACCCTTACCCCTTCTGGGCCTAAATTGTGGAGCAATAGTCTTTTTTTTCTCTCCGGCTTGTATTCGCCTTCACTTTCGTCCTCCAGTGCCTCAATGTAATTGAGGAAATATTCTTTCCAGTCTTCCCATTTTAGTTGGGGTTCGCCTGGTCTGGTCAGGAACGGGACGGGCGCCATTAGGGTCGACGCTTGACTCGCCATTCTGGCTTCACCTCTGGGTCCTCCCTCCTGGGCTCTTTGGGTGGGCTCACCGGACGCTCCTGCGTTCCCTGCCGTGTCTCCTTGGCCCCTTGGACTGCCCGGGGTATTGTCCCTTGTGGTGTGCGCTGTCTGTGCACCCTTCCCCCCTTCCTCTGGATTAGGGGTGTCTCCTTTGGTTGCCAGGGTGCTGCCTGGGGGTACCTGGAGTCTTGGGCCGCACTGACCTGATCCTGTGCCCGGGTTCGTTCCTTTCTTTGCTGCTGCGCTGCTGCCACGCCCTTGCTCTTCTGTGTAGCACCTGTGCCTTGCTGTCCCATGGATGGGGCTGTGGAGGTGTTCTATATTTTTTTCCTGCACCTGGTGGTGTCCGGATCTCAGCCTCGTCGCCACTGTAATGTTGTTCTACTCCCCCACAGGATACACGAGGACTCGAGTTAGTGTAGAAACAGGTTTATTCATACAACAAGAATTATCCAAGCTAAGGGCGCCGAGCGTCTGGCTGTGACAGCTCCAACCGCCAACTGCCGCTCTCCTGTTCGCGCCTTTCCTTTCATAGTCCTGCGCGTGCGCGCCTTGCCGCTCTAGCTTATGGCGTAACGCGTCATCGCGTATGCGCCCATAAGCTAGAGCGCATACCACACTTACTACCTCCATGGTAGCAAAATATTACTATTCTGCGACCGGATTCCAATACTACCTATCATAAGAAATGTTTTTTTTTGGAAGGAAAGCCCGTAACACCCTCCTTACAAATAATGGTTTACTAAACACCTTTCTTGATTTGGAAAATCTTTGAATCGTTAAAAATGTTTAATAAATTTCAACAAAGGGTTTTACTGTTTGCTATCCCTCTGATTTACTAAATCAGAAGGTTTGTGAAAGCCAAAACCCTTTTCAGAAGGGCCCTATATTTTTTATATAATGCATTTTTTTTAATAACCAATTTTATTAGCATTTTAAACAACAGAGTAATCGTAACACCACTTTGATAACGGACATTTCAATACAGTTACAAGTGATTTCCCCTTGCTGTACGTTTGAAGTGTGAGCCCACCAGTGCTGCGGATACTCAATCCAATGTCCCAGCCATTTGCCCCATGCAAGCTCATGTTTAGCTGGGCACCCTCTTGCTTCCTATGCAGCTGTTTCTCGGATAGTGCACCAATCTACACCCCTGCGCCATTTAGCTATAGAGGGAGACGTCGAGCCCTTCCAGGCCGCTGCAATGTCTCTTTTAACTATCAGAGTAGCTGTTCCTAGAAATAGTTTGTCAGCTCGGGAGCAATCTAGTCCCTCCATCACCCCCAGGAAAAGGGCAAGGGGTTGAGGAAGACCTCCCACCCCTATATGCCACTTAGTTCAGATACAATGGATGACCAGTATTTAGAAAGGATGGCACCGGACCAAACCATGTGGTAGAAGTGGTCTGGTTCTGCCTTATAGCGCAGACATTGTGAGGTTGGGAGAAAACCTGTTTTGTGGAGCCACACAGGGGTACGATATGCTCAGTGAAGGTAGCAGATCTGAATGAGGTGGAGCCTGGCTGATATAGTGAGTGTCCTAAGGGCTATCAGTGCATCCCTTCAGTTTTCCTCCTCTAGAGGACCAAGTCAGCAATCACAGCGGGCTCTAAAAATGGTTCTAGTGTGGATGGAGTATTGTTTATCAGGGATCGATAAATATGGGATATTCCCTCCTTTCCTAAGTTCCCCATGACGAGCTTGCCCTCTAGTGGGCTAAATTCGGGGTTTGTCATGTGGTCAGGGATGTGGAGGGTTAATGCGTGGTGCAGCTGAAGGTATCAGAAGAATTGGTTGGAGTGTAAGGAGTATGCCTATGTGGGTCCTGAGAGGAGGACATGGGTTCCCCCTTCCATTTGTCTCCCAGGCTGGTTATGCCAATCAAATCCCATTTCTGGAAACCTGTTAGTGTTGCGACCTCTCACAACCAAGTGCTGTGCCACAGCAGTGTTTGGAGTGAGAGTTTATTGTCCCAGTGGATGTGCAGCAGCGCATATCGTCATGCAAGAACAACTGTGCGGGTAACTATTGCTAGAGTGTGAGGAATTGGGGCCCCTATAGAGAATCCAACACTCTCCAGTTGCAGTTGATAAGTTGGATCCGACCATATGCCGTCAAACCAATCGTGGATCCCTCAAAGGTGGGTGGCTAAGTGGTATAAAAAGGGGGATTGGCATCCTCATACGTCCTTCCTATGTGGCCCATTGACAAGTTGTGAGAGCCAGACGTGATTTCGAGCCAACCCAGAGGAAGGTCGTAATCACAACATCCAGATGGTGGAACCAGCTGCAAGGCAGCTGGAGTGGAAGATTTTGAATGGTGCACAAGAGACAAGAGAACCATCATCTTGCAGAGAGCGACTCTACCAAGGGGGTGGTTGCTTGCCAATCCACACTTTCTCCAGAGGCACGGAGGGGCACCACAGTGGACTTGGCCTGGGTTGAGATGTAAGCCTGACACCCCCTAAAACGAATGGAGGATCTGAAGAGATCTTGGTCTGGAACGGGCTGGGTCAGACAAGTAGAGAAGGACACCGTCTGCACATAAGGCAATCTAGTCCTTGTGGGAACCCTGTCAGCACATGCCCTATATCTGGCCATCCATCTGGATGTGACCAGCCAAAGGCTCAATTTCAAGGGCAAAGAAGAGAGGGAAAAGGGGACATCCCTGTCTGGTTCCCCCTCTCGATCAGGAAGGTGTACAACAGTGCTCCATTTATACGGACCCTGGCTGACGGAGTGGAGTACAGGACCTTCGCCATTCTTTGATAGGAGGGCCCGAAGCCTGCCTTTTCTAACACGTCCCCAAGGTAATGCCAATTAACCATATCGAAGGCCTTTTCAAAATCGAGCAACACTATGGCTAGGTATGCTGGAAGGCAACTACGGTGGGTGAGGGCTACTTGTAGGCGCCTAAGACAGTGTTGTGTGCTGTGGTGTGACATAACGCCACTTTGGTCAGGGTGTATGAGGGTGTGGAGCAACTGCTTCATGCGGGTAACAAGGATGGTTGTGTAGATTTTAACCTTAGTGTTACTGAGTGAAATTGGACGGTATTGTGCACATGAGGGCGGTGGAGGGTGTACATTGGATATGACAACGATGATAGCTGTGTCCATGATAGAGTATAAGGTGCCTTTCTCTATAGCTTCCTCAAAGATTGCTTGGAGTCTTGGGATCAGGATTTCACGAAATGCTGCATAGTATTCTGCAGGAAACCTTATAATAGGTTGCAAAGGTCTGTGCGATTGTTTCAGGGGTTCGAGAGAGTTGTCCCTGTGCATCGCGTATTTCTGGGACAATTTCGTTGGCCATGGGGTGGATAGCGAGCCAGTGGAGCAACTTGCCATTCTTGTCTCACAACCCATAGACCTTGGCCACTGAGGATCTCCAAACCAATTTGGTAGATTGCAGGGAGATATTTTTGATCTCATCACTTACTAGTTGCAGCTGTCTGTGCTAAGCTTCTTCTTCCGCCGCAGCTACTGTTAACTCCAGGCGGAGGGCCTTGGCTTCAAGTTGGGAGAGCTGGTGGTCTTTGATCTGCTGTTTGTGTTTGACTAATCCATTGGCGTGTGTCCAAATCGTGGCTTTGCCCGCCTCCCACAGCGTATCCTGATGCTGCACTGTGCACTTGTTAGTGCGAAAGAAGTTGTTTAGTTCTTCCCCAATTCCCTCCCGTTGGACCCCCCACCCGCAGAAGGAGCAGGGAGTAGTCAGACACTGCATGTGCCAGGATTTGAATTTTGGCAAGGCCTAACAGTCTGGGGCGGGCATAAAGGTGAGATCTATGCAAGAGTGGGTGTTTTGTGCAGCAGAGGTGTATGTATATTGCAACATCTTAGGATGCCAAGTGCACCAGATGTCACGGAGGCCCTGTGTGGAGACCCAATCCTCAAGGCGCTTGGACCCCAGTTTCCTGTGAGAGGATGGGGCACCTGTGACATCTGTGGTGGGTTCAGGGACAGCGTTAAAATCTCTCTCAATTATAGGAAGGCCCTGAGCGAGGGAGGATAGTGTCTCCATTGCAGCCTGCAGGGCGGGTTCTAGATTCGCCAGAGGGGCATATAGTGACATTAGGTTGGCAGTGGAGTCTCCAAGAGTACCTGTAAGGGCAGTAAAGCAGCCTTGAAGGTCAGTGATCACTTGGTTGGGTGAGAAGGGATTTGAGTGCGAAAACTCAGAGTGCCAGATTCTGTCAGATCCCTGATGGACTAAAAAGGGACACTGATTTTCCCATCAGATGCATTTCTTATAATAGTAGGGCGTCTGGGTTTAACCTTCGGGCGTATTTTAAAACCTCGGTTTGATTTTATCTAGAAGGCCGTTAACTTTCCATGAAAGGACTCCCCGGGGTTCACCCCCACTACAGGGACTGGCATTTGTGACAGAGTGGTAGTGCAGGGGTCCACCTAGAGGGATAAATAAATAAGGTGGACCAAGTCCACGTGCTCCATTGAAGGCTGGACGCATTTGGGGTAATTACAAGGACCAACCAAGGGAAATTCTTGGATGTGGTGTATGGTACTGTCATAACACAAAATAACACAACTAAAGGCTGGGAGAACAGTCCCAGTCATAAACCCAACCAACCCCCACCCCATACTTCCCCAAATGAAGCATCTGTCATCCAGTGAACAAGGCTCGAAGTGTAAACAGGTAATTAGTTACTTGTGGGGTTACATGTTGGGCCCCTCAATGTTCAAGGATTTTTATTCCTCCAGATTGAATTCCACATAGTGGCAGTGCTTAGTTTCAGATTTAGGGGCTGCGTGACAGATAGGTGTCCTTAGTGCTGGGCCCCGGGCAGTTGTTGGGACCACCGTGGTTATCAGTTCTAGGCCATTTGAATTTTCTTGTTGTCAGGCAATCCCGGGGCGGAGCCAGCCTAAGAGGCGGATGTTGCTCCATGGGTGTTGCCCCTTCTCTGGGACCCAGCGCGTCGCCCAGTGAAGGCTGCAGGTGCATTTCCACATGGCTCCTTCTGGGGGTCCATCGTAGGGGCACTTTCGTTTGGCAGATCGGGCAATCCTCGGTTGGCCAGGATCATGCTGCCTCTGGCATGTCAAAGAAGTACGATTTGCCCTGGAGCATCACTTTAAGGAGGGTGGGGAAGAGGAGTCTATAAGGCAGATTAAGGGCCCGCGACTTCTGCTTCACATGGATGTAAGATTGGCTGTGGGCCTGCACTTCCTTGGTGTAATCAGGAAAGATCATGATCTTGACCCCTTTGTTCAGAAGTTCTGTTCATGAGTGGGCTTCCTGTAGGATGGCATCCCAGTCTCTGCAGTTTAAGATTCTCATACTTATTGGACAATATGGGGTTCCCAGGGGTGGCTTTAGGGCAAGAGTGCAGTAGGCTTGTTCCACAACAAACCAGGGGGACAGGGCGTCCGCAGGCATCCAGGATCTGATTCATTCTATAATAAATGTGTCCACTAGGGTGGCCTCTGTGCCCTCGCAAAGGCCAACCAGCTGGAGGTTGTTCCGGCAAGAGCGGTTTTCGGCATCCTCAGCTCGCCTGGGGAGATCGGAGGTTTGAGACAGAAGTTGCTTGACCTTCATTTTTAGTGTTGAGACATCGTCCTCGACCTCTGAAAAGCGGGAATATGCTGCTGTTACACAAGCAGTTGCGTTGAGGAGATCCTGGTGGAGAAGGACCAAGTTCACCTGGAACTCGCCTATCTTGGTCTCCAAAGATTCTTGGCAGGTCTTGATGGTGTGCAATATGGTAGTGAGGTCTCCTTCAAGTGGCCAGTCGTGGAGGGCGCAGCCTCGTTCTTGTGGGGCTGCTGATTTCATAGTGCTCCATCTGGTGTGAGTTGGTTAAGCCTTTGTTCCTTTATCCTTCCCCATGTGGAGAGGTTTGGTGCAGTGGCCAGGGTAGCTGACTTCAAAGCACACGGTTCACTGTTCAATCCCTGGCTCCGGTGGCAGCTCAGCACCATGTGACTCTGGGCAGTAGCTCACTTAATTTCTATGACTGCCCCCAGCGCCTTGAGACCCGTAAGGGTGAGTAGTTTGTGCTTACAAATACAGATTTACATTTTCTTTATTTACATGATAGAATGGATTTTTTAGAGGGGGTTCTGATCAGTCCCATCGCGCACTCCTCCACTTGGGTCAATGAAGCACCAGTCAGCTCAGTCGGATGGGACAAGGCAGGCCTGCTGCCCGAGGATGGGTTCAGGCGAGGGTCGGAGTGGCAGGGCAGACACCATCACAGGGCTCAGGTATGTTTGTTGAAGCAGGTGGTCTAACGTTCAGAGAGGGGAAAGCTTGTAGGGCAGGCATTAGGGGTCTGGGCTTCTAGCTAATAGTATGCAGGATTATGTGGCTGTTTATGCATAGGCTGCTGTGTCCCACTAGTCTTCTCCACTGGATGCATGTCAGGCCGTGGATCTCTCGCTTATATCGGGCCCTCAGTTGCGGTTGGGCCCTCTTCTGGCTGTACTCCAGTGTCACCTCTCCCACCACTGCTGTCCACCAGATGATAAACAGAGCACCAAGCCCCCAGGAGGATCATCCATTCATCCCTTGAAAGTCCACCCGGTTGACTGGGTTTGAGAGAGGGGGTGAGCCTCCTAGTTGGGTGAGTATGTGAGTCTGCCACTCGAGGATCAACCCGCCTCTGCTCTGCGTGGTGGTGTGGATGAGTAGGACTTGATGGCATAGCAAGACTTCTGACATACTCTGCTGGTCACAGGCCCCAATTCTTCAGCAGTGCAGGGCCCCGGAGCAACAAGGTAGCCGCTCCAAGGTCTTGCAGTGTCCCTTTCCTCGCAGTCCAGAGAGTCACTGCACCCCCGGACCTGCGGGGGAGGGCCCTGTGTGCTATACAGCCTCCGCAGCCACTGTTAGTTCCAGCAGGTGATTGGTGGCCCGCTGGGCCAGGGCCGAGGAGCAATGGAATTATCAGGGCTGGGTCTGGGGCCTGAGCCTCTCTGCCAGCAGGCCGAGCGTCGACCGCCCAGGGGGCGCCTGCTCCCAGGCCACAAATCTTCACATCCCTAGGCCCCCACAAGGTGCCCTGCTGGCTACCGGCTGAGCGCACCGCTGGTCATCCACGGTCAATCAGCAGTTACGGCTTGTGTTAGGAGTCTATGCCTCCCCAGGACACAGCATGGCAGCTCCGCTTCTGGTGTGGATCCCCTTCAGCATCTGTGGCAGGAGTCATACCCACTTGGGTAAGTCCATCGCCCTCCGGGACCCAGGACATCAGGTCATCCCAGGGGGGACCACAAGCAGTAGGCTCAGGAATGATGCACTGCCTCATCATCGTCACCAGGCTTTCGCAGAACGCCCCGCCCATTGTGGGCCGAGCACACCACAAGTCCTCTGCGGCTGGCCAGCAACAGCGGCCCATCAGCAGAGGCCCGCCCACCACAGGTAGCAGTGCAGCAGCCCCTCTGCCGCTGTTAGGGCCACTTCGTCACCTCGTGCGCCCACAGCAGGTGTCTTGCTTTCTCCGGGTTGGCAGGCCGCCACCGGAGCCTCAGGGTGCCACAGTGTCACAGGGGCTTCAGCGGCATATGCAAGATTGGGATTCCGCTCCTCCAATGGGAGTCAGGCAGCACAAGCCCAGGGATCGCCAAAGCCGTCCCCCAACAGGCCCTCCTGGCACAGGTAAATTCAGTGCCATTTTGTGCCCGATCTTGCTGCTCCACCGGTGATCTCCAGCGGCCCCCGCTGTCCCTCCGGGCTCTTTTCCAGGTGATCGGGACTGTTGCGGATATAGGTACCTTGGTGACTACCGGGTCCCCACTGAATACTTGAGGATCAGGATAGCATCGGATTGCAGAGGGGTCCAGAGCACTCTCAGAGTGTGACGGCCATCTTGGCTTGCCAAGCCACGCCCTTTTAATTTTTATCAATAATAACACGTGTCCATTTATTTAAAAATATAGACTCAATATTTTAAAAACTTTTAGTTTGTCTTAAGATGTATTTTAATTTTAAAGTACATTTTTTTCATAATTCAGTTGATATATTTCTAATTATATTTTGTATAATTTTAGCAAAAAATTATAACATTTATCTAAGTCAATTTTGTAACATGACATTTTATCTCATATTTATATATGCATTTACTGGCATTTAGTAATACATTATTTTATTTACATGTTTATACATTTTAGTAATAACTTGTGCAATAATATTTCTACATTCTACATTTCTAACAAAACATTAATTGATGATTTTTTTTCCATTACCTGAAATGTAAATGTCGTTTTTTTGTGTCATTTTTGTAGCCATTTTATTACCTGGGCCTATATTTTATAGTCTTTTTTTCCTTATTCAGTCTTCTTAGACAGTCCTCATAGGTGGCTGTGCTTGCAGTGGCGTAATGAAAGTTGAGGGGGCCTCCTGCAAAGTATTTGGAGGAGTCCCACCACCATCAGCTCCAGTAGAGAATTGTCTGGCCAGAGGCCCGCCACCGGTGCAGAGTGACGGAGGAGGCCTACAGCACTTTGTTTTAGTGTCTTGGGAAAGTGTGCTATTGTACACGTTCCACCAGGGAATTTAGAACTTGGGTTGGCATCTGTGACCTAAACGGTGGTGGCACCCAATCAAACGGTTTTCAAAATAGTCTAATAGTGAGATCGTTTTTGTTTATTGGCCTGGTAAAATTGTGACTCCAATAGGAAATCATGGGGCATATTACCAAGCAATAGCGATAATTATCGCTATTGCTTGGTTAGAGACAAAAATTTACCGCAGCGCTGCGGCGATTATTACCGCAAATAAACCTTGGTATTACCAAGGTTTAACGCAAATGCGGTAAAAATCGCCACAAAGCATGAATATCGCTGAAAAGTCAGCGATATTCATGCATTAGTGAGCTAATGCTCTTAGCCATGTTATCCACCTCCCATTGGATAACATGGCTAAGAACTGCTCAGGGCAGGTGTTAGCTTTTGGAGTTATATTCCCGCTTAGCGCGAATATCTCCAAAAGTTGGTAATAGGAGATAGCGATGTTAGCGACTATTTTCAGTCTCTAACATCTTGGCACGCCCACTTTGCATCTCATTAGTGATAAATATCAGTGACATGCAAAGTGGGGCCCAAGATGGTCGCTATCTCCTACTAGCTGTCGCTAACTGGTGTTAGCGGCAGCTAGGTAATAGGGAGATAATTTTATCTCCTCTTTCTTGGCTTTTAAAGCCAAAAAAGCGGAGATAAACCCCCTTGATAATATGCCCCCATGTTCTTTGGTGACTTCTGAAGGTGCTACATAGGCGAAGGCTATTTTTTTAAAATTTCAAATGCAAATTAGGCATTGGTAAACTAATCAATGACGAACGCTGATCATTGAAGATATCTCTGCAAGGCATGATTACAGTAATAGTAAACGTTTTCTATGACTGTATGGGTAACGGTTTAGAACTGCTTATAACATGGCTTACTGAAAGTCCATGGCAACCTTTTTTGGAAAATAGCTATTGGTTTTGTCTTTTACAGTGGTAATAGTTATTGATATTTTGAGCTTTATTTTTAGGGAGCAGTGCATAAATCAGCGGAAAGTTATTGTTGTGGAAGTCGTCATGGATTGCATACATTTGTATGAAAATGTAAAGGTCCTATATGTCAACCATGTAGTGCATTGAGTGAAGGTTGGGTTGTTTGATGTGGATAAAATGTTATTTTGTTTTCATTATTTTCATTGTCATATTTAACAGCTCAAATTCATGGGTGCAAAAGCTGAATCATCAGCAAATGAAACTGAATTTAAGAAGTTAGTGAGATGAAGATTACACAAAGTATTGCACCTCTCCCTGTAGATTAAATATTTAATTTATATTGACCCCAGTATGTGCTCACACAGGAGTACAATTTATTTTCACTCCATTTAGTAATGTTGTTAAACGTTGAGGTGCAAAAACGGTTCAAACCATTAAATATCATCTTAGCCCTTCTAGTGCTTTTCAAGAACGCCTATTATATTCTTTAAACTCAACAAATGTATATTTTGTGATGGTACATTTCCTTTTAGCAGTTTCAGCAATTGTAATACTAAGACTTGCCTACGTATGATAACATGTCTGTGCAATAAAAAATACGCGCGCTCCACAAACACAAATCTAACAGGAAAAAGTGGATGGAACAGATAAGGTTCTCCATAGACAACCACCCTAATTAAACTTTCGCTACTCTCTTCCGCTTAATCCATAAGAAGAAACAGTTACAAAATTAAGATTGAATTAGGAGAGGATGGAGAGAATTCTTAAATGTTTTCTGTAATACATGGGCCTAATAAGTACACAGTAATAAATTCACTTCCTGTAGTTACTCACTAAACTATTGTGAATAACCAACTAACCTGATTAAACTGTTGGCTATCTTTAACTTTTAAAGGAAAATAATGCCGATTTTGATATATGACCTATGTTAGAATGAAACCTTAATACATCAGATCTCATTTGTGCCCACGCAGAGATTAATATTGTTAGACCAATGAGTCTTATGGTGATCTTCCTCCAAACTGTATGCCTTACTAGTCCATTTTTTTGCTGATCTCGGTTTTGTTGGCCTTAGGATTCTGTGCGCTTCACCACAGTTAACCAGTGCTAAATCATATGTGCTCTCTCTCTAAAACATGGTAAAATTGGCTCACACCCAGTTTACACATTTAATTTACTTTTAAGTGGCCAGTAGAGTGGTACTACATGTATTCAGGGCCTTTAAAAGAAAAGTTACTAGTGGGTTTGCATCAACTGTTGTGCCACCCACTTTAGTAGCTCTTTAAATATCTCAGGCTTGTCATTGCAGCCTATGTGTACAGTTTAAACAGCCTGTGGAAGGGGGACGCCACTCACCTCAACCGGGCGACACCCGAGTGGGGATACCATGACCTCTAACCCTCCTGCGTCTCTGACGACCAGGAATCCTTCTCTCTTTTTCCCCCTACAGGAACCCGACCAGAGGACCGGACAAAGACCCTACCCGGAAGCGGAGAATCCCGAACACCAAGAACCCGGAAGTGCCGAACCGGAAGCAGCCTGCCGGGAAACCGGAAGTTCCACCCCCTGCCCCGGACCAGGAACTATAAAAGCCGACGACGAAGAGAGGAGAGCGTTCCAGATAGCCGACTCGTGGCAGGAGACAGCGCGCAGCGAACCATTGAAGGAGAGCGGAAGGAGTGAGAGGACCGAAGACGGAGAGTTGGAGGACGTCTGGACCGAGGAGTGGTGGAGTCCTCTGGAGGTGGCTGGAGAGCGGCCGTAACTCACTGGAGAGTTACGGCGGGGCACGTGAGTACCTTGTTACCGTCTCCGTGTCCCCTTGTGAATAACTGTAAATACTTGTATAGAGATAGAACGCACTGATAGCACACCTTTGCACTGTATATAAATATATATATTAGAGACACTGCACCTATAACTTGTACCATAGTCCCTACACCCTAACCCGTCACAAGAGCACCTCTCTTCTACCCTTCCCACACCTCTTTCCCACCCCCCCGTCTACAACCCTGTCCGTTCCCCTCCTCACGGTCATCTCTGTTCCCTCACGGCCCTGGTGTTGGTACTGGTACTCCAAAAGTCCGTGCTGAAAGGACTAAACCCCTGCTTCTCTGTTTCCCTCCGAGGTTATCCCAACGCCCGGAAGACGTGAAGACCTCCAGAAGATCAATCAGCCGGTGGACACCTGGGAACCGACTACAGCTTCACACCCTGAACTCTGTACATACTCCAGTATTGTTATTCAGAACAATAAAAACAGCTACCATAGCCAAGTATATACGGCCTCCACGCCTGTTATTCCGGTCCGCAGCAACCCCCAGTCCACACCTGGTGTCAGAAGTGGGATCCGGAAGCATGGAGGCCGCCGTGAAGCAACTCGCAGATAGCCAGGAACTCCTTGGGAAGATGATGGAGCGGTTTATCAAAACGGCCGAGGACGATCGAGGCCAGTTGCACGATGTCCTAAAAGACCAGGGAACCGCTCAAGATCGAGCCCTTGGGAAACTAGCCGACGTCATGGGTCAATCGAGACCAGCAACTGCATTACCCTCGGTGGTTTTACAGAAATACGTTCCGGGAGAGGACCCGGACTTTTTTTTTACGAACTTTGAGCGCCTGGCTCAGGCGGCTGCTTGGCCGGTTGATCGCTGGAGCCACTATCTGGGGCCTCTACTGACGGGTGAACTCCAGGCGGCATTCCAACAGGCCAACATACAAGGGCAGACCCCGTATCAGGACATCAAGACCTGCATCCTCGAGAGGCTTGGGATTGACAATGAGACCTACAGGGTACGGCTGCGACAGGCTCGTGAAGGACCTCAAGAAACTCCCCGGGCCTTGTCATTCTGCATCCGAGATCTAACCAACCGCTGGCTGAAGCCTGCCACGTCCACCAAAGAGAAAATCTTGGCTAAGATATACCTGGAACAATTCCTGGCCTCCCTACAACCCGCTACGCAGAAGTGGGTCCGTCAGCACTCCCGACTCACACTAGACACTGCTGTCGAGATCGCAAGTGCCTTCAGCCGTGCACAAGACTTCCAGAAGAAGGACGAACATCCTGCACGGACAACCCATGGAAGTCATCCTCGACCCCGAGGCCGTTAGTTCCTCGAAAACCGGAACCTATCCCTTTGGTTCCATTTCCGGTGACCCCAAGACCAAGTCTCCCCGGTCCTCAGTGCTACCACTGTGGGGGATATGGCCATATAGCACGGTTCTGTCCCCAGAAGGAGGAACCGATGGAGGTCGGACTGACTCGGAATTATGTGTGTCTCACCACGGATGACAGTCCTCCTCCCTTCCGGTGTCCGGTGAAGATCAATGGACATCCTATGATGGCTTTAGCCGATTCTGGTTGCCGACAAAGCGTGTTAAGGCCGCAGGAAATGCCCAGACCGATGGGGCCTATGACTGGCACCGTAGATATCCAATGTGTACACGGTGATACCAAGAGGTATCCCACCACCCGTGTACAGGTACAACAGTCCTCAGGAGAAAGAAGCTCCCTTAATGTCGGCCTAGTACCCAACCTGCCGGAACAGGTTATCCTGGGTAGTGATTATAACGGACTGCCCCGTTTGTTACATGATGCTACAAACTCCTTGGAAAAATGGTGGTCCGAGGCTCCCTTTTCCCGGAACCCTCCTCCCGTAGAGCCCACAAACAAAGTCCAGAAGACAAGAGGACAAATGAAGAAAGAAAAAAGGACACACGCCACTGCCTATCCTGTTCAGGTGGACCCACATCCATGGGAAACTGATCGGGAGTTCCGTGCAGCCCAACAAGAGGACCCAGTACTACAAGACGCCTGGGGACGGGCCCTGGAAAACGAGGATCCCTTGCACGTATGTCCTTATTTCTTTAAACGGAACGGTCTGTTGTATAGGAAAGGCCGACCCCATCAAGAACCGCAGTTGCTCGTTCCCGGTCCTTTTCGCGAGAAAGTACTGTTCCTGGCACATAGTCATTTGTTAGGAGGGCATTTCGGGGACGACAAAACTGGACAAACGATACTGGAGAAGTTCTATTGGCCTGGTGTATACAAACAAGTGAGCCAATACTGCAAAGAGTGTCCTATATGTCAAAAGAACAGTCGATACCGACCCCCAAGGGCACCCCTTCAGCCACTCCCCCTTATTGATATCCCTTTCACTAGGGTTGGGATGGACCTGATAGGCCCCATGTTACCCTCAAAGAGTGGATGTCGGTATGCTCTCGTTCTGGTGGACTACGCCACTCGGTTTCCTGAGGCCGTCCCACTAAAACACCCCACCACACAGAACATAGCGAGAGCCCTTGTAACCATCTTCACCCGGGTGGGTTATCCCTGAGAGATATTGACGGACCAGGGTACCCCGTTTGTTTCTTCTCTTATGCGTCAGGTATGTTCACAACTGGGCATTAAACAAATTAGGACCTCTGCCTACCACCCCCAGACCGACGGACTTGTAGAGCGTTATAACGCTACCCTGAAGACCACTCTCAAGAAATTGTTGGGTCTAGAAAGCCGTCGCTGGGAGGAAATGCTTCCTTTGGCTCTATTTGCTATCCGCTGTAAGGTCCAGAGCAGTACCGGGTATTCTCCCTATGAACTCCTCTACGGAAGGGCCCCTAGAACACTCCTGGATATGGCCCGGGAGGCTTGGGAAGCCGAGCCTGATCGTACCCGACCTCTGCCTGAATATGTTGCCAACCTCAAGACTCACCTGGGTCAAATCAGGGAAATAGTGAGACAAAACCTGTTGACCGCCCAGGCTACGCAAAAACGGCAATACGACCGAGGAGCCAAGCCCAGAACTTTCGTTCCCGGAGACCTAGTACTACTTCTCCTATCCTCTTCAGATCACAAACTTCTAGGACAATGGCAAGGACCGTATCCAGTAACGAGACAGGTAACCCCTGTTACATATGAAATTGAATTGGACCACACCCGTAATAGAGACAAATCTACCACATAAATTTGCTCAAGAAATGGCAGGGCCCCCAACCAGTATTATCCAGCGTGACAGACCCAGAGAACCCACTCTTCGAAGGTTGTGTAGACCCAGAACTACCTTCGAATAAACGACAAGACCTCAGGACTGTCCTGTCACCCTTGCAGATGGTGTTTTCCACTTCTCCTGGACACACCACGGTCATCGAACATGCAATACATACAGAACCTGGAAAGGTCGTGAGACAACGCCCCTATCATGTCCCAGAAGCCCGCCGTAAAGTCATCCAAGAGGAAACCCAACAAATGTTGAAAATGGGCTTAATCGAGCCATCGATCAGTTGCTGGAACTCACCCATCGTTCTTGTTCCCAAACCCGATGGCTCCACAAGATTTTGTATCGACTTCCGTGAAGTCAATAAAGTCTCGAGTTTTGACACTTATCCGCTGCCCAGAGTTGACGAGATGATAGAACGCATCGGACGAGCTCGCTACATCAGCACGCTGGATCTCTGAAAGGGATACTGGCAGATTCCCCTGAAGAGTGAGGATAAAAAGAAAACAGCGTTTTCCACGCCCGACGGACTGTTCCAATTCAGAGTCATGCCCTTCGGGCTCCATGGGGCCCCAGCGACCTTTCAACGAGCTATGAACATTGTCCTGCAACCTCATGCCCAGTACGCAGGAGCATACCTTGACGATATAGTCATTTATAGTAATGACTGGCCAGAACACTTATCCAATCTAAAACGAGTGATCACCTCTCTGGGAGAATACGGGTTCACCATTAACCCCGCTAAAACCACTCTTGCTGCACAAACAGTAAAATACCTAGGTTACCTCCTTGGGAAGGGTGTCATTCGACCTCAAGATAATAAAATAAAGGCCATCCAGTCGATTCCCTTCCCCCAAACCAAAAAGGACCTCTGTGCCTTCCTTGGGCTCTTAGGATATTATCGGAGGTTCATCCCTAATTTTTCTCAGATTGCAGTACCCCTGACAGATCTCTTAAAGAAAAACTCTGGAACAGAATCCTTGTTAAGTCATCCCTCCCCGCCGATGCTGAAGGCTTTTCAGGACCTCAAACATGCACTAGTGTCAGAGCCGGTTCTCATCAGCCCTGATTATACGCAGCCCTTTATCCTCCAAACTGACGCCTCGGAACAGGGACTGGGAGCGGTCCTCTCCCAAAAAGACCAGGCAGGCATAGAGAGGCCTATCCTCTACCTCAGCAGGAAACTCTTCCCTCGTGAAATGAATTACGCGGTAGTCGAGAAGGAAGCCCTAGCCATTAAATGGGCCGTAGAGAGCCTGCGTTACTATCTAGAGGGGCGGGAATTTCTTCTATACACAGACCACGCTCCCCTAGAGTGGATGGCACGCAATAGGGGTCATAATGATAGAGTACTACGGTGGTTTCTCTCCTTACAGCCCTACAGATTCCAAACTTTGCATAGGAAGGGGGTTGAGCAGGGCAACGCAGATTATCTGTCTAGATATCCCCCACCGACCTCCCCCACAAGAAAGACGGCTAGGGAAAGGGGATGTGGAAGGGGGACGCCACTCACCTCAACCGGGCGACACCCGAGTGGGGATACCACGACCTCTAACCCTCCTGCGTCTCTGACGACCAGGAATCCTTCTCTCTTTTTCTTCCTACAGGAACCCGACCAGAGGACCGGACAAAGACCCTACCCGGAAGCGGAGAATCCCGAACACCAAGAACCCAGAAGTGCCGAACCGGAAGCAGCCTGCCGGGAAACCGGAAGTTCAGCCCCCTACCCCGGACCAGGAACTATAAAAGCCGACGACGAAGAGAGGAGAGCGTTCCAGATAGCCGACTCGTGGCAGGAGACAGCGCGCAGAGAACCATTGAAGGAGAGCGGAAGGAGTGAGAGGACCGAAGACGGAGAGCTGGAGGACGTCTGGACCGAGGAGTGGTGGAGTCCTCTGGAGGTGGCTGGAGAGCGGCCGTAACTCACTGTAGAGTTACGGCGGGGCACGTGAGTACCTTGTTACGGTCTCCGTGTCCCCTTGTAAATAACTGTAAATACTTGTATAGAGATAGAGCGCACTGATAGCACACCTTTGCACTGTATATACATATATATATTAGAGACACTGCACCTATAACTTGTACCATAGTCCCTACACCCCAACCCGTCACGAGAGCACCTCTCTTCTAGCCTTCCCACACCTCTTTCCCCCCCCCCCGTCTACAACCCTGTCCGTTCCCCTCCTCACGGTCATCTCTGTTCCCTCACGGCCCTGGTGTTGGTACTGGTACTCCAAAAGTCTGTGCTGAAAGGTCTAAACCCCTGCTTCTCTGTTTCCCTCTGAGGTTAACCCAACGCCCGGAAGACGTGAAGACCTCCGGAAGATCAATCAGCCGGTGGACACCTGGGAACCGACTACAGCTTCACACCCTGAACTCTGTACATACTCCAGTATTGTTATTCAGAACAATAAAAACAGCTACCATAGCCAAGTATATACGGCCTCCACGCCTGTTATTCCGGTCCGCAGCAACCCCCAGTCCACACTGCCATTTTGACCTGGCAAAGAAAACCTTTTGCCAGGCCGAAACCTTTTTTTTTTAATGCATATGTCACCCCAAGTGTAGTCCTTAAATAGCCCATAGGTCAGGGTGCAGTGTACCTTAAAAGTTGAACATTTACTTTTAACTTTTACAAGGGATATCATTGGGTTAATTTATTACATTAAATATGTGAACATGTTCAATTGGGAACAGGTAGGAATGTTGTATGTAGTGTCTAAATATTTGTAATTTAAAACCCTCTTTAAAAGTAAAGTTGGATTTTAAGTTACAACTCTAAAAAGGCAATTTTCAGAAAGTTGGTATTTTCTTATCCCAACCATTTGGCACCTCCACCCTGCATTCTGGGTCACTGGACTAGGTGTAGCTGGCAGTTGGTCTTTGTTTATTGTTCCCAGACAGTGTGATAAAAAAGGAATGAGTATTGGCAGGATGGGACATGCCTGACGTGATATGGGGATGATCTGTCACCTACCACACTTGCACATCACAAAGCCTCTGCCTGAGCACACTTACAAAGGGTTTGATACTAGAATTGTTTAACCCCCAGACAACCTGGGGCTAGGACAGGGAGACAGGAATTTCCAAAGAACTCTTAGTGGGGAAACCTTCAGAGTTATCTCCTACTTCAAAGATGCCACAAAGTATACATTTTGGGCCCTCAGACCCAAACTCTTCAATACACCTCTGGTGCTGCTGCTTCCTGCTCTGCGCCTGAGTGAAAAAACTGTACTTGCATCTGAAACCCAGGTTCACCAGAGCGACTCCAAGGGCTAGGTGGCTGGCCTCCTGATCAGAGCCTCAGGGATAGAAAAGGCTTCAACCACCTCGACCCCAGCACCTAGATTCTGCCTGCTATGAGTCTTGCCTCCCAAGTGGTGCCACTCCAGTACTGGACTCTTGCAAGTGGGTCTGAAGGTGCTCTGCCAGCCCATCTGTGGTCTCTTGGGCAGAACTGAAGCAGCCTTCTGCATCTCCTTGCAGCCCGGACCAGGATCGCTGCTGCATGACCCATCCTCTACACGGGATCTCAAAAAACTCCTCAACAAAGATTTAAGGACCTTTTTTCAGCTGGTCTAACTTGATCCTGTTATCTTACCTGTGCTCCATCACAGTTTGCCAGAACTAGTAACTTTGTCCCAGTCTGGAGCAATCAGATTACCCCAGATGGCGCTTTCTGCTTTCAGGGATTACAACAAACAGGTGGTAGCCCTATTTCACTAACCTGGGGTAAGTAAGTAATATTGAATCTACAATGGTTCAAGAAAAATAAATAACAAGAAAATAAGTTAACAATCAACAATACAGGTAAATTAATCAGATGAAGAAACCTTTTTGAATAGGACAAACCAAGACTGAAAAAAGGAGGGGTATTAAACACAGAAAATTATTACAAAAAATATATTCTTTATCACAATAGCAAAATATGAACAGACAGTTACAAAAACATTGTGCTCACATAATAACACAAAGAAACATAATTCATAACATAATATGCTGTGTAAGACAAGAGAACATGGCAGAAAGGAAACACAATGCAAACAAATAGTCTAACAAATAACAGGAACAGAAAATGGCAGTTAATGGTTCCTTATAATTGTATGTCAAGAGTGGGCGTCAGTGGCCTTTCAGCCTATATTATTCTAAGGTCATCATCAGGACAGATATATATTGTAAGAAAGCATCCAAGAAAAAGGAATCAAGGTTTTATTAAGGGGAGGTAATTACACGATCTTACACACCAACTTATTGGAGCCATTGACATTGCCAATCAGGAAAAAACTACCACTTGAAAAACTTCCATTTGACGCCGCAAAAGCGTTCAACCGAGTGAATTGGCAATTCCCCACGTATTATTTCTTACTACAGTTTAGGGGAGAAGTTTTTGAGAGCTCTAATGAATGTATACAAGGCTTGGTAGCAAACATTGTAATAAATGGTACCCTAACAAAGGAAATCCAGATTAAAAGAGGTACAAGGCAAGGATACCAGATCTCTCCTCACCTTTTTAATCTATACATAGAACCCCTGGCTAATATGATTAGGAGATCTCCGGAAACTTTCCCATTTAAATGTAAGGGTTGGGTCAAGAAAGTGGCGTTTTACGCCGATGATTCAATGGTCTACACGAGCGACTTAAATACATCTCTCCCCCATTTATCAACCCTTTTAACAGATTTTGGGAAAATCTCTGGATATCAAGTAAACCATCAAAAGACAGAGATCATGCATTGGAATATGGGGATAGAAGTTTTAAATAACATTGATGAAATTGCTCAAGTAAATTTGTATTCAAAAGTAAAAGAAATGCGAAAGCTGCTAATCTCTTCGAGCTGCCTGTCTCTTTCCTTTTTGGGGAGATCTAACGTAATTAAAATGGCCATCTTGCCGCAGTTTACCTTTCTCTTTAACACAGTATTATTAGAGTTGAAGGTTAAATGTATAAAGAAGATACAAAGTGAAATTAATTGTTTTATATGGGCCTCTAAAGCAGGAAGGATATTGTGGGGAAAATTATGCCAAAGGAAATATCGAGGTGGAATATCAAGCCCAGACCTTTTGAATTACTATGGAGCTTTCCAATTCAAAAATATAAGGATTTTATTTAGGCCACACAACCACTATTCTTCCTATTGGGAGGCTGCTATTGATGAGGAAACTGTCTTTATGAATTTGGGCATCCGAAATACTTAAAAAAATTAAACTAAAGGTATTGGGATCAGCGTACAAGTTATGGTACGAAACAAGAAGAGCATGGAAGATTTCATACTATAGCCGTCTCGCACCTATATGGAGATCACCCGGAACTCCAGAATGCCTAAAAGACTCTTTAGCCAAACCACTAAAAGAAGCAGGTATTACACAATGGGGAGAACTGTTTGACTCCGGTAATTTACAAAGTTGGGACTTAGTGTTTGAAAGAACAAAGGGGGAATTATCCAAGTTCAAATATTATCAGCTGTCGAGCTGGTTAAAGGAACAAGAGAAAAACTTAGATACCACTGGTAAATTAGAGAAAGAATTACAAAATAACCGATAAGAAAGGAGATATCGTAGTGGTATTGGTAATTAACTCAAAAAGATGATGACAAATTCACAACCCCAGACAATGTATGGAAAATGTCCTTTCCAGCTCAAGATTTACAACTGCAATGGCAAGTATCCAGCACTTACTTATGGCACATTATAATTTCTGCACCCCTTAGGAAAAATCATTTGTTTATTTTACATACGTCATGTTGGTCACCAGATATGTTATCCAAAATGAATAATCAGGTGACTAAAAAGTGCCCAAAATGCGGGGAATCAAAAGCAAATCAAAGCGCAAGTCTGAACACTTTTGACCTCTTGAGGCGGAAGCCGGGAGAGTCGCTTCGAGATTTTTAAAACTGTTGAGTGTAATACTGTGATTTTAAGACAGAATTTTAAAACTGTTGAGTGTAATATTGTGATTTTGAGACAAGACCTACCTCACTCCCCTGGGCACTCCCGCGCAGCGGTTTGGGACGCTGCCGCAGGATACTTCCTCGTGTTGCCGCCACCCCCTGGGACACACAGGCCACGCCCACCACCATTCAGGCCATGCCCCTTTTTTCGAGTATTTAAAGCGAGCCGTGAAAAAAGCACGAGTCTGAACACTTTTGACCTCCTGAGGCGGAAGCCGGGAGAGTCGCTTCGAGATTTTTAAAACTGTTAAGTGTAATACTGTAATTTTAAGACAGAATTTTAAAACTGTTGAGTGTAATATTGTGATTTTAAGACAAGACCTACCTCACTCCCCTGGGCACTCCCGCGCAGCGGTTTGGAATGCTGCTGCGGGATACTTCCTCGTGTTGCCGCCACCCCCTTGGACACACAGGCCACGCCCACCACCATTCAGGCCACGCCCCCGTCCCCACCTATTATTTTATATGTGCTTCCACCGGGCGTGCAGCGGACGAGCGCAGCGGGTGCGCCTAAGGCAAGCCCGTCTGCGCCCGTCTGCGACCAGACCGCGGCCAGGGCCAGGCATGCTGCCGGTGAGTGTGCGCACAAGGGAAGGATCGTGTGGTCAAGGGATGACCTATGGGCTCTCAATACTACATCTGAGTGCTGCACTCATGGGATAGATCTTCAGACTACCGCTCTTCCCCAGACATGTGGGGCTTGTGGGTTATCACTGGCACCAATAGACGCTGCGAGGTTTTCTAAACCTAAGCTGCCGATTAACAAAGGTCTTAGAGCTGGCCTCCTGAACTGTAGATCCCTAGTTAAACATACAGGTGATATCTGGCTACTACTAGAAGAGCACGAGTGGGACGTTCTGTTTCTAACAGAAACATGGATCAATGAGGATAATATGACCGCCATCGCGCTGGGAGTACCCCTGGGATATAAAATATGTTTCTCGAACCGCATACGCACAAAAAGAGGTGGAGGTGTCGCTGTCATATTCAAAGAACAGCTTACACTAACATCCTCGGCACCTACCATGATTCAGGGAATTGAGGGGCTACACTTTTGTTTTCAGGTGAGTCCTCAGCTATCTTTAGCGGGATTAGTGATCTACTGCCCACCTGGCGGTAAGGATCCCAATTTGTCAACTCTGCTGGAGACGATTGTTCAGAGCTCCCTCCTCCACTCTCAATTCATCGTGGTCGGGGATTTTAACATTCATATGGACAAAGCGGATTGCGCCCCTGCAGAGTTATTGAGATCCACACTAAATACAGCTAAACTGAGACTGATTAATGACGGCCCCACGCACAGAATGAGTCACGCTCTTGATGTAATTTTCTCCAATATTAATGACGTGAAGGCGGAGGCACCTCTACCGTTAGTCTGGTCAGACCACTCACTGATCCCATTTAAATTAAATATAGCTGCTGATAGTCCTGCTTCAAGCAAATGCTCTTTTATGAAGAGACAATGGAAAAAGCTAGTCCCTGATATCATGGGCCCTGTTTTGGCTCAGAATATCCCCTCTCTCACCTCAAATGCTAATATGGATGCACAGCTACTCAATGATTGGGTCGGGAATATGGTATCTTCCATTGCACCAGCCTCACGAGCAATATCTAAACGGGACTCCCCCTCCGCTCCCTGGTTCTCTCAGGACCTCAGAGTAGAGAAAGCAGCCTGTAAGAGGCTGGAGAGACTGTGGAGGGTAAACTACGGGCCCTTAGAAAAAAACAGATATAAGGAAGCATCCAAAAAATTCCAGAAGGCTATTAGAAAGGCAAAAAAACAGTTTTACGCAGATTCAATCTAGCAGGCAGAGCAATCGAGCAAACAGATCTTTAAGGTGGTACAGTCCTTTTTCAAGATCAAACAAGGGAGGGAAACCTGCCCTATATGGTCTAGTAAGAGGCCTCAAAGAGGTCCACTATATTAAGCAACTCGCCCTGAACCCACAAGGAACATTTCAAAGATACATTTACTCAAATTTATCAAAATTTATTTTTGTTTTAAAGTTCATTTTTCTCATAAATAGGTTGAAACAATTTAATGAATAAATATATACAAAAAAAGAAAAGAACAACAAGGCAAAATTACCAGTGGTTCTTACTCCACACTTGCATACTACCTACACACATACATAAACATTCATACATCACACAACAAAATGCAAGGATGGTCTTTGATGGAATGGGGACCGATGGTTGGGTATCCTGGTTGGTTCTGTAAGTTCCAGGGTAGGAATAGACGCCAACGCGCGTTTCGGTTTGTGGCCCCGTCCGGGGCTACACCTTCATCAGGGCAAGGTGAAGTGGAGGAGATGGAACCACAAAGGAGACGATTAATCTGTATAAACGATATATTAAAAACATTGTTTCAGAAAACATGCTCACACGGGTTCAGGGCACATCAGTATAGAATAATTTGTAACTACAAAAGATGATGACATCCAGGTTGTCCAACAATAACTAGGCCTAGTTATTGTTGGACAACAATGTTTTTAATATATTGTTTATACAGATTAATCGTCTCCTTTGTGGTTCCATCCCCTCCACTTCACCTTGCCCTGATGAAGGTGTAGCCCCGGACGGGGCCACACACCGGAAACGCGCGTTGGCGTCTGTTCCTACACTGGAACTTACAGAACCAACCAGGATACCCAACCATCGGTCCCCATTCCATCAAAGAGCATCCTTGCATTGTGTTGTGTGATGTATGAATGTTTATGTATGTGTGTAGGTAGTATGCAAGTGTGGAGTAAGAACCACTGTTAATTTTGCCTTGTTGTTCTTTTCTATTTTTGTATATATTTATTCATTGGATTGTTTCAACCTATTTATGAGAAAAATGAACTTTAAAACAAAAATAAATTTTGATAAATTTGAGTAAATGTATCTTTGAAATGTTCCTTGTGGGTTCAGGGCACGTTGCTTAATATAGTGGACCTCTTTGAGGCCTCTTACTAGACCATATAGGGCAGGTTTCCCTCCCTTGTTTGATCTTTATTGTCCCCGTCTACCTGCCTTTAATTGATGTGGGGTCCCCCTTCGGTTTGAACAGTCCTTTTTCAAACCTAAATGTATTGAGAGGGAGGTCCCCCCATCAACCACCCTGTGCGAAAACATCTCAGAGTTCTTTGACCAGAAAATTAAACAAATCTATGAGTCCTTTGGGCCAGAGAAAAAAATGGTGAAAACGGGCCTAGCCTAGCCCTGGGCGTCTGAATCGGCTACGCCCGCGGAGTAGGCGTAGTGTTGCCTCCTACGCATTTTGCGTAGACAGCGTAGCCGGGCAACACTACGCCCACTCTGTGTGCGTAGCCGAGTCGGCCGCCACCCGCCTCCCTCCCGCCCTCCCCTACATACATTATTTAAGCAAAATACCCTAAATAAACAAGTTTAAAGCAGTTACCGTGTCCGGGGCTCGTCCGGGGCTCCCTATTGGAATAGCATCCCGTCATAGACACCAATGCGCATGCGCGGCCGCCCGCGCATGCGCATTTCTTGGGAGAAATGCGCATGCGCGGGCGGCGGCGCATGCGCATTGGTATCTTTGACGGGACGCTATTCAAATAGGGAGCCCCGGACGAGCCCCGGACATGGTTGCTGCTTTAAACTTGTTTATTTAGGGTATTTTGCTTAAATAATGTATGTATTGGAGAGCGGGAGGGAGGTGCGTAGTGGGGCTACGCGTAGTGCGGGAGTGGGCGTAGCTTCTTGCCCATTCCGCGTAGCTCCGCGGAGCCCCACTACGCCCGGGGTTAACCTAGCCATCAAAGAGGTGGTTGGTGAAACCTTAGCTCAATTCCAGGCGATATCCCTTAGTGCGGTCAAGCAAGAACTAAATCGCTGCAAGTCAGGTTCACCGGACGACCCATGTCCATCTAAACTCTGGCGCACCATAGCTGATTTTGTGGCCCCCACATTATAACAGATCTGGAATACGTCCATCGTCTCTGGGGTGTTCCCGAACATTTGGAAACATGCAACCCTCCTCCCGCTTAAAAAAAAACCTAATGGGGATCCTAAAGACCTCAGCAATCTACGCCCGATCTCTCTGCTAGCAGCACCGGGAAAAATGTTCGAGAAAAAATTACAGCGCCAGCTGAGCAAATTCATTGAAGACAACAAGATACTGCATGAGACGCAATCAGGCTTTTTACCTGGCTTCAGTACGGAGACAGCACTAATTGAGGTGGCAGAGTCAGTAAGGTGGTCGATGGATTCAGGAAGCTCAGCGATGCTGGTACTCCTGGATCTGTCGGCCGCCTTCGACACGGTTGATCATGCTAGACTCTTGATGCGACTGGCTGAGATAGGCATCCGTGACCAGGCACTGGGGTGGATACATTCGTGTCTGTCCCAGAGAACACAGAAGGTGGTGCTGGGGACTGTATCTTCAACACCCAAAGTCCTCAGTTGTGGCGTCCCTCAAGGGTCGGCACTCAGCCCCCTCTTGTTCAACATCTACCTCGCTCCACTCTTTACGCTGATTGCCAATTGGGGTGTTAAGGCAATCTTATAGCCGATGACACCCAATTGGTATTTCCATATTCAGAGGTGTCGCAGGAGTCCTCGAGTTTCAAGGGCTGTCTCCAAGATGTGGCCTGTTGGATGAATACGAATAAATTAAAACTCAACGCTAATAAAACAGAAGTGATCTTTTTTGGTAAAGGCCCCCCTCCACCCTCAGAGCTATGGTGGCCAGCGGAGATGGGACAAGCCCCCTCACCCAGCCTAACGGCAAAAAATCTGGGAGTGCGGTGGGATGACAGTCTGTCCTTTACCTCGCACATCCAACAAGTAGTCGGCTGCTGCTTGAGTAAGCTGAGGAATCTCCGCAAGATTCTGAGACTTCTACCAGAGAGTTGCCGAAAAACAGTAATCCATGCCACAGTGACATCTAGGCTGGATTACTCCAACGGCCTCTATCTGGGCTTACCAAAATACCTAAGTCAAAAACTTCAGCTGGTCCAAAATGCGGCTGCGAGACTGTTAATGCGGATTCCTTTTAAGCACTCAGTCTCTCCGTATCGTCGGTCACTTCACTGGTTACCAGTTGCCAGCAGAATCAAATTCAAGGCTCTCACGTTGGCCTTTAGATCTCTGTTTGGCACCTGCCCTAAGTACTTGAAGACTCGGCTCTAGAGATACTCCCAGGCCCATGCGCTTCGCTCCAACTGCCGCGTTCGCCTCGCCGTCCCAAGAGTGAAAAGGGCTCGGCTAGGGGGTTGAACTTTTTCGGCAAATGTTGCGACACTGTGGAACACCCTGCCCCCAGCAATTCAGCAAGCCCCCTCTGAAATCTGCTTCAAGCGGTTGCTAAAGACCTGGCTCTTTACCCAACCGCGCGAGGCATCATCACTTCAGTCCTCTTGGTTAACTGTGTTCTTTCTAGCGCCGGGACACCTCCTCGTGAGGTAGCTGTTCGAGCTATATAAAATGCTGTATTATTATTATTATCATTAAATGATATTCACATGTTCCACCTGTATCCTCACCTCAATCATTTTTGGGAAGAAGTGGATAAGGTCATTGATAACGTTTTAGAAATGGAAGTTAGGGTATGCACTTTTACCGTTATTTTTGCCATTTTGGACAGTAATATCTCTATTACAATATTAACTAAAAAACAAAAATACAATTTTTTTGTATTAATTTTGTTAGTCAGACATGAGATTTGTGTAAATTGGATTCTTGCAATCCCTCCTAGGGTGGCACATTGGTTATACTCTGTAGAAAAGTTTTGAAAATTAGACAAATCCAGAGGGAAAAGTAAGAAAGACTAAGAGGCATATTATCAAGGCACAAAGTTAAAATTATAGCCGCTTTAGCGGCAGGAAACTGCAGCTAAAGCGACGATAATGGGCTTGATAATATGCCCTTGTGAATTCCAATGGAAGCCCATGTTCACACCACAACATGGGCTTCTATTGGAATTCACAAGATAATATTATCAAGCCCAATTTCGCCGCTTTAGCAGCAATTTTCTGCCGCTAAAGCAGCGATAATTTTAACGCTGTTTCTTGATAATATGTCCCTACGTTTTGGGAATTATGGGAAAGGAACATGAGGTAGGACAGGGATTATGTCTAATGATATTACCTTATGCGATCTAACCAAACTTGAGGGATCCATCAGGGTGGCTCAGGAATGTTTAGATCTAAAAAAAAATTAAGTTTTCAGATTTTTCACCCGGCTATACAAGGGTGGATTTCACATTAACTGGGGTGAAGTGACCGTGTCTACCATAACCGTGAAAATTGCATAAACAAGGATAAAAAAAAAGAAAAAGGAATCTAAAAAAAATATATGTAAACCACAGATGCTGCCTCAATGAATGGGAGCATAACACGGTGTTATGGCTATCCTGCATACAAATCCAAAAGATGAAAGTAATAAAAGAACCAACCAGATAGGTAAGTTTCAAAGACAACTCTTAAATGAATACAAGGTAGTGATTTATTATTAACAAGCCAAATCACAACCATGTGAGAAAAGGCAGAAGTATGGAACCACAGTCACCAATTGCCAATGAATCACAAGCCAGCCTACTTGTCTATTCCCGTAGTAGCTTTCCAATTAGACATATGTCATAGCAACCTCATCCAGAACATATCCAGAGTGCTAGACAAGAAAAATAGGGTTACTTAAATGCAGCCATCTAGTCTAAGGAGTATTAGCTCAGCTTCATTCAGGGACCACAAAACATCCAAAAATTGAGAAAAGAAAGTAAGACGTGATAAATAATGTGTCTATCATAAAGGTCAATATAATATTCAACCAGGCTCAGTGTGGATTCAGAGCAGAAAGTATCTGAATTCTTTAAAGAAGAAGAGCTAATCATTATGCATATACATTTATCAAAAAAATGTAAAGCTTGATTACGGATAACATTAGAACGGTCTTAACATTAAGATGAATCACATAGAGATCTCATAACACTCCCCAACAAAGTGGTATGAGTGTGAGGCAAATCACAGCATCTCTAATACCACTAGTCACAAATAGAAGCAGGAAAGGAATTTCACACACATTCCCAGATAAAACCCCAACCTTATCATAGCATCTGCAGTGCATCAGCTGTACCTCCTCAGCCACTGACCATTCATCCAAATCTGCCTCCCATCTCAACAATGGGACTCACCTGACCCATCCAGGCTATTGCCACCAATAGTTTAGCCAGTAACATTAACAAGTGCAAAAACGTAAACCCTTGAAAAGTAAGCAACATGCTTGGGGATGTGGGGAAAGACCGTAATATATCATTGATTATGGCCATGACAGTAGGATGTTGCAGGAACTGCCCCGGCACTATGTGAAAACTCTTCTGCATTTCCTCAAAAATGTTAAACTGTTCATTGGGGAACAAGTCTCCCAGCATCTCTCAGCCACGCTACCTCCAGGTAGGCACATCTAAAGACTCAATCAGCATTCAGAAAGCTAGCCATCAGAAGTTGGTGAAGATATGTGCCCCCCCTCATCCAGCGGATGAAACAGAAATTCCCTTGCCACTCTACTATGTCCTCCTGTCCAAATCAGTAAGGTGAAGAGGGAATGCAACCTCTGGAACACCACACAAGGAAGAGTATTAAACAAATGTTGGATAGAGTATAGACATTGTGGGAAAACACCACAGTGGAAATGACCACCTGACCCATGAGGGAAAGAGGGGGAGTTCCAAAACTGCACGGAGGAATGGAAGCCCTCACTAACCCTCCTGATAATGTACTGCAAGCATTTCGGTGTCATATGGGCCACCATCACCCCTAGGTACAGGAACTGATCAGTCTCCCAATGGAGAGATAAATCCGACCAGGTGGCCGGACCACAGACCACCAGGATCTCCCAGAGGAAATACCAGAGGTTCCCTATGATCATTCTCAAGACACTTTATTTCCCCGTAAGCATCTGGATGGGCTCAGCAGAAAGGGAAGGAATCCCCTAGGGGCGGAAAGATAATAAAAAGTGTGTCATCAGCATATAGGGACACCAGGTGATTAACGTTCTCCACCCTAATCCCCATCTAGAGATGACTTGGTGGAGATTGAAAGCAAAGGGTCTCCAGCATTATAATGAAAATGAGGGGTGAAAAATAGACCTCCCTTACAAGTGCCCCTAATCTAAGCATAACTTACGCACTCGCACCCTAGCTTTGGGGCCTGTATACAAGTGGTCCTCAAATCTCTTCTCTCCAACATCTCCATAGGGTAGTACCAGTCGACCGTGTGGAAGGCTTTGGCAATGTCAATGGAGACAACAGGCAGTTCCTGTTCTCTACCCTCCACCTCATACAGTATGTTTATTAGCTGCTGTAAGGTCATACTGGTAAGTCAACCAGGACTGAAACAATGTTGGTATTCATGGATTAACTGCAAAATCATCTGACACAACTGAAGGGCCAGTGCAGTGAAGAGCACTTTCATATCTTTATTGAATGAATGAATGAAACAGATCTTATAGATGCGCAAACTTAGCCCAATGGGCGTCAAGGCGCCTAAGTCAAATGCAGAAGCTAGAAAACTTACGGAGTCCTATTTACTCATGGGTAGGCCCTCTTAAAAAAGTAGGTTTTAAGAGCCTTTTTGAAAGACTCAATGGTCGGGAGCGTTTTTATTTCTGTGGGAATGGAGTTCCACAGCTGCGGAGCCACCACGGAAAAAGCTCTGGCGCCCCATCTTGTCAGTTTGAAACGAGGAACAACCAGTTGACAGAGTCCAGCAGATCGGAGGTTTCTTGTGGGGACGTAGCGCACAAGAAGAGATCCGATAGCACTGGCAGGACCATCCTTCAATGCTCTGTGGGTCAGACACAGAATTTTAAAGGCAATTCTGTGCTGCACCGGGAGCCAGTGAAGCTCCTTCCTGGCTAAAGTGGAAGAGGATGCTTTCGGAAGATCCAAGACAAAGCGTGCTGCAGCGTTCTGGAGAATCTGCAGACGATGTATCAGGCCTTTATTGACTTCCATATACAGGGAGTTGCAGTAGTCCAGCCTTGAGCCAACCAGGGCTACTGCAACCTGTTTGCGGGCCTGGGGGGATAGGTATCCGCGGATTTTATTGAGTGTCTTGATCACACCCCAGCAAGTGGCCACAGTCCTGTTGACTTGCAGGGACATAGAGAGCGAGGTGTCGAATAATACTCCCAGATTTCTGGCGGAAGGGGAGGGAGTGGGGCAGATGCCAAGAGAAGAAGGCCACCATTCACTCGACCACAGATTTTGACCCTTCCCAAAGATCAGCACCTCCGTTTTTTCGCCGTTGAGTTTGAGGGAATTTATAGTCATCCAGTCTGCCACATACTGCATGCAAACCCTGAAACTGGCGGCAGCTGTACTAACAGAGGTGTGAGCTAATGATACCATGATCTGGGTATAATATGCGTAGGATACCACCTCCATCCCCTGAGATTTAACCAGTCTAGCAAGGGGGGCCAAATAGATGTTAAACAGGGTAGGACTCAGGGCCGACCCTTGTTGCACCCCACACTGCAATGACTTGGCAGGGGAGAGGTGGTTCCCAAGCATAACTCTCTGTTCCCTTTCGGTCAAGAAGGAGTTTAAGAGACTCAAGGCCGGTCCTGTGACACCCGCTTCCCTTAGCCGAGATGTAAGGATGGCGGGGGATAGGGTGTCGAACGCGGCCGTGAGGTCTAAAAGGACCAGAACCGTAGTTTGGCCAGAGTCCACCTTGCGTCGGATGTTGTCGATCACATAGGTAAGGGCGGACTCTGTGCTGTGGTGTTTCCTAAAGCCATGTTGTGTGTTATCCAGGTATTCCGAGGAGTCAAGGAAGGAGGACAGGTGGAAGTTCAAATGTGCCTCAAGCATCTTCGCGGGCGCTGGAAGGAGGGAGATCGGCCTGAAATTTTTCAGCAAGGCCGGATCCAGGGACGGTTTCTTGAGAAGAGGTCTAACAATTGCTTTCTTCCATATGGGGGGGAAAGATCCTTGAGAAATGGCCTGATTCAGGACCTGAAGCAAGGGAGGAAGGAGGCACTTTCTGCATTCTTTCAATTTTTTAAGCGGTATTGGATCAAGGGGAGAGGCCGATTTGGTCCTGTCCAATAGTAGGTTCAGTGAATCAAGGGAAAGTGATGGAAATGTCGTGAGTAGGCACGAAGGATCTTTTCCTAGTGAGTCAAGACTGGAAATGTCGGAAGGAATTTTTTGATCGAGAGCACGACAATGGGATTCAAGAGAGACATGAATGTCATGAATTTTGCTGTGGAAGAAGTCAGAAATATCGTTGCAGAGTTGTTGAGAGCTGACTACAGGGTCAGGGAGTTGCAGGGTTCATAGAGAGTCGGCGATTTTAAAGAGCTCTCTAGAGGAGGAGAGGGAACTGGTCAGATTGGAAAAATATTTCTGTTTCTCAGTTATTACTTGGAGTTTATAGACCCGCAGAGAGGATATATGAACCTCTCTGTCAATTGGGTCCCAAGATTTCCTCCATTTCCTCTCGTTGCTCCTACAACCTTGTCTAAGAAGCCTCAGCTGATCGGAAAACCAAGGTGCCGTGGGTTTACGGCGCGCAACATATCGCAAGGATGAGGGAGCAAGTTGGTCCACTGCGTTGAGAATGGAGCCATGCAGGATTTGGGCTGCCTCTGCTGCGTCGTTTACGGCTAAGGTATCAGGAGAGGAGACCAAAGGGGCAAGGGCCTCGTCAGAGATGTTTCTTAGATTTCTTCTGAGGGTAAAGGGAGAGGTTTCCCGGTTAGAAGGACGAAGGGCAGGAATGCATAGTTCAAATGGCACGGCAAAGTGATCAGACCAGACCAACTGGAGAGGAAAGCCGGTGGAAAGCCTGTCATCGTTAGAGAAGAAACCGTCGAGAATATGTCCTGCCTTGTGAGTAGAACTTTTTACAAGCTGGACAAGGTCACAGGATTCTAGCATTTCAACAAGTGCAATAGTGTCCTTTGAGTTGGTCTCATCTAGGTGAAAATTAAAATCACCCAAGATGGTGAAGGCAGTTCTTCCAATATAAGGTTCAAGGATGGTCATTAAATCAGTGGGAAAAGTGGCTCTAGAACCGGGAGGTCTATAAATAAGAATCCCAGAAAAAGAGACTGAAGGAGATATGGATATGCAGAAATAGAATGATTCTAAGCGAGAAGAGGGAAGCAGTATTGATTTAGTTACACAGAGGAAGGAGGATTTCAAAAGAATGGCAATGCCACCTCCCCTGCGCAAGGGTCTGTCCTGCCTATGTAAGGAATAGCCGTCAGGTATGGCCAGAAGCAGATCATGCCCAGAGGTATCGGAGGCCCAAGTCTCCGTAATAAAAACCCAGTCTGGTTGTCGGCTGTCAACAAAATCATGAAAGGCAACGTTGTGCTTGATAAGGGAGCGGGCATTAGTTAAGAAGCCGAATCTGGGGGAGGAGCTTCGCGGGCAACCAAGATGGCCGCGTAAGCTCGGAGCTCCGCGGACCTTCCGATCCTCCGAAACTATCCTGCCCGTAATCCTGATCCACGTGGGTGGATACTCGTTGCTGAGGGCCCACTGAGGCGAGAACCGTTTTCAGATCCCGAGTCGGTGTCTCCTACGCTGAGCTACGTCGAGTGGGACTCCGTGCCAGCTCAGTGCCATTGTCTCTGCGGACTCCGCCGCTACGCACTGCCGATCTGCGGAGTGCCCGCCTGCCTTCATCAGCGGCGAGGTGTACAACGAAACGAACCTGGGACAGCATTTTACTGTCTTCCCGGACAACTTTCCGACTCTTTGGGCTTGGACTTGCCTGGCGTAGCCCTTTATCCTCTTGGACCTAACATGGCGGGCAAGGGGGACCCCGACAAGCCATCGAACAGAGGCGTCCGCGGTAAATCGCAACAACAGCAGAATAGGATTGAGCGCTATACTCAACCGAAGACGCCGCCTGTCACTGGGCCCTCTGCCAAGGACATCCAGCATTCGGGCTCGCCGGGCGGCTCTGAGCCCACTCTGAGCGACATTTTGGGAGCCATTACAAACTTCCGGGCGGACATGCAGCAACAGCATGAAGTCCTCACACACAAGGTGGATGGCATGGCCGTTGATCTGTCCCTCATTAGAGCCGACTTGGGCAAAACTAATGATCGGGTCAAGAATTTGGACATCAAGACTTCCAGCCTGACGGGAGACGTCTCGGACTTGCAAACCGAAGTCCGGAACCTGCAGAGGACAGCGGAGCAATTCACGAGACGGCTGGATGACTTTGAAAGCCGGGCCAGGCGGCAGAACGTCCGCATTGTCGGTGTACCGGAGGGTTCGGAGGAGGCGGCGACGGACCTCCTCGTTGAAGACCTGATCAGGACCCACCTGGCCCCGCCTGGCCTCAGCAACTTTTTCTCGGTGGAGCGTGCCCACCGAGTGCCGGGTGGCCCGCCGAAGTCGGGCGTGGCACCCAGGCCTATCGTAGCCCGGCTGCTCAATTTCCGTGACAGGGATGCTGTCCTGCAGGCTTCCAGACAGCATGGACCGCTAAAATTCCAGAATGCCGATGTCCATTTCTACCCGGATTTCACCAGGACGGTTCAGCGACAGCGCCAGAGCTATGCAGGGGTGAAGCGAAGACTGTGTGACCTGGGCTTCAAGTATTCCATGATGTTCCCCGCTAAGCTCCGGATCGAACACGAAGGTCGTGCCCTTTTCTTTGACTTCGCTGAGAACGTTAGTGACTGGCTGGACACTCTACCGACTCGCCGAGAAACACAGGAGGACCATGAAGGTGGCGCAGCTGGCGGATCGGACCTATGAGACTTGGCTCTATAGTGGGTGATTCCTTGTCTATCTTGCTTGCCTCAGTGGACTGTCGAATGTAGCTTTGTGATGCCGTACTATCTTTCCTATCAGTACATGGAGGGTGGCGGGAGGTGTTCGCGGAGATTCCTCACTCCTCTGGGTGCCTTCTTGTAGAGTAGTTATGGGGCGACAGGCACACTGCTGGTTGGGGGGGCTTTTTAGTCACATGCAGGGGTGCAGGGTGGGGGGTGCAACTATGCAAGTTTTATTGTTTGTTTGTTCTATCTCTTTTTCTTCTTTGAGGCAATGGACTGTGTGTTTTACTGTACACTTGATGATTGAGTTGGTGGGAGTCGAGCGGGGCGGATTGTTGGGTGATGGGGGGTAGGAAATTGAAGGTGCTTAGCTGGAATGTCAATGGACTAGGAGACCGTGTTAAGAGAGGGGTGGTGATCCAATTAATAAAGAGACACATGCCTGATGTTGTACTTTTGCAAGAGACGCACTTGGTGGGGAACTCCTGTAGGGCCCTGAACCGTAAGGGTTACAAAATGGTTGCCCACTCTGGGTTCTCCTCGGGCTCCCGGGGGGTGGGCGTCCTTGTGCGTGCGTCCCTTCCTCTTGAAATAGACGTCACACTACTTGATGATAGAGGACGCTACGCAGCTGGGGCGGGAAGATGGGAGGGGCGTCCCTTGGCTCTGCTTTCGATTTATGTTCCTCCTGGCCTCCAATCTGGCACCTTCCAGGACCTTGGTGGCGCCATCTTGTCCCTGCCTTCGGGCTTATTGATCCTAGGGGGCGATTTCAACTCAGTCTGCTCTGGCGCTCTCGATCGCCAGCCACCGAGAGACTTCCCGGGTTCCCAGACGTGGCTGCCGACCTTCCTTGACTCCATGGGTTTGGTGGACTGTTGGCGGTTACTGCATCCTGCGCTCCGCCAATTCTCGTTTCTCTCTGGTGCCCACGGGAGCCTGTCCCGCTTGGATTATGTCCTCACCCTGGCGGCGCAGTCACATGCCATCTCCGAGGCACGTTTTCTGGCGAGGGGCGTCTCTGACCACTCGCCGGTGTGGGTCTCCTTTGACTTCGGTGTCACCCTGTCCAACCGCCCGGCTGCGGTGAATCCCTGGTATTTTCGCAATCATAACACGCGAGCACTCCTTACCAAGGCCATTGACCTATATTTTACTGAAAATACGGGCTCCGTTGACTCTGCGATCACCCTGTGGGAAGCGTTCAAGACTGTGTTGCGGGGCGAAGCCCTAGCTCTCATCGCAGAGGCTAAACGAGTTTGTGATGCTGATACTCTGCAGGTGGAGGAGGAGGTCCTGGATCTCGAGTCCCGTTTGGGGCCCGAGCCCAACCCTTCTCTCCTGCACGAACTCTCCCTGAAACAGTCGGAGTACCATGATCTCGCCACGAACGCTGCCCTGGTCTTGGCAAAGGAACAGCAGGGCCGCATCTACGATGTCGGGGATAAGGCAGGTAGGCTGTTGGCCTGGCTGGATAGGCGGGAGATGGCGAGCCGGGTGGTCCCGGAAATCCTGGGCGAAGACGGAGTAGTGGTCACCGATCCGAGTGCCATTGCCGAGTCTTTCGCGGATTATTTTCGGGGCGTTTATACTTCCGGCTCGGACCGCTCCGAGGCCGACTCAGCTGAATTCCTCTCGGCGATTGACCTTCCTCGTCTTTCGGTAGAAGATAGTGCCGATATGGACCGGGACATCACTGCGGACGAGATTGCTCTGGCGATCCGCGCCCTACGTGCGGGCAAGGCAACCGGACCCAATGGCCTACCGGTTGAACTGTACAAGATCCGGCCGGATGTGATCTCCCCTTATTTGAGAGATATGTTCCTCCGTGCCCGTGAAGAGGGTGTCCTTCCCTTGGACCAGCGTCTGGCCACCATAGTGGTTATCCATAAAGAAGGCAAGCCGCGAGATGTTTGTAGGTCCTATCGCCCCATCTCTCTCCTTAACGCAGAGCCCAAGATCCTGGCCAAACTGCTGGCCAATCGATTGGTCGGGGTTATAGGCGACTTGGTACACCCGGACCAGTCCGGTTTTATTCCCCGCCGCAATACTGCCCTCAACCTGAGACGCCTGCACGGGGTTATGGCCAGAGCACACTCCCTTACGGAACCAGCGGTACTTGCCTCCCTTGATGCCACGATGGCCTTTGATTCCCTGGAATGGAGCTATCTATGGGCGGTGCTGACAAAGCTTGGATTTGGACCAGGCTTCCTGGGCTGGGTGCAGCTTCTCTATGCTAGCCCTCTGGCTGCTGTCACGGTTAACGGCCGCATGTCTGCTCCCTTTGCGCTCCACCGCGGCACCAGACAGGGCTGCCCCCTGTCTCCGCTCCTGTTTGCGCTGGCTCTGGAGCCGCTCGCGGCTATGCTACGTTCGCACCCTGACTTGCATGGGATCTCCTGGTCCCCGGGCTTCGAGGACAGGGTCTCCCTCTACGCAGATGACATCCTGCTCTACTTCACCTCCCCTTGCAAGTCGCTTATTGTGGCGTGTGACGTGCTCAGGTTGTTTGGGCGCTACTCCGGCCTGATTATTAACTGGGCCAAATCCTCCCTCTATATCCTCAAGGGTGACACGCCGCGCCTCCCCAGAGGTTGCAACATACAACTGGCCGGGCAAGGCTTCAAGTACTTGGGGATTTACATCTCAAATAACCCTAAAGCGAGGTATGACCACAATTTACTCCCCCCGCTCCACCGGTTGCGAAGGGATGTGGAGAGCTGGCGTAAGCTCCCTCTCTCTCTCCTGGGCCGGGCGGCACTATTTAAAATGATGTCCCTGCCCAGGTTCCTGTATGCCTTGCAGAATACTCAGGACCTTGTCCCGGCTCGTTACTTCAGGGAGGTTGAGAGCCTGCAGCGTGCCCTGCTTTGGGATGGTCGGCCTCGTGTCGCTGTCCAGAAGCTTACCATGCCATGGTACGACGGGGGCATTGCGTTACCAGACGTACGGAGGTACTACTGGGCTTCCCAGCTTACCGCTATTAACCACGGTTTTTACGGTCCTGTGGACAGCCCGGGTTATGCAATGGATAGATGGCTTTTGCAAGGGGGAAATTACTACCGCGCCCTCTATTCTAGATCCTTCGATCGGAACCTCACGAGTCCGACGAAGGCGGCGGTCCACACGTGGCGAACGGTCAATAAGATACAGGGTTGGCAGGGCAGACTGACGAAATTCACCCCTCTATTTGATTCCGACATTTTGGGCAAGCTCTGGCACACCAAGGGTTTCGACAAATGGGACCTCATAGGTATTTCGAGGGTCGAGGACATGCTGACCAGGGGGGGAGTTAAGACTTTCCCGCAGTTGCAGGTGGAATACCAACTGAGTGGAACAGAGTTCTTCCGTTATGCCCAACTCAAGCACGCAATAGCCGCCGCCAGACCGGAGGAGGGTGACATCCCTGAGAGTTCTCCCTTGGAGGACCGAGTCCTGGATGGGCATATGCCGGATAGCGCCATCTCTCTGTCCTACAAGAAGCTGATTAATGTTCAGGTCGACCTCCTCCAGCGCTTGCGGGAGCAGTGGGTGGCCGATGGTTTGGAACTGGACGACGAGGACTGGCAGAGTGCTGTGTCCTCCCCTAAGGAGGTCGCCATCTCCTCGCGTTTGCGGCTGGTCCAGTTCAAAATCCTCCACCGGGTGTACGTCACCGGCCCCCGGCTTGTGCATATGGGCTTCTCGCCAGATGGCCTTTGCTGTCGTGGCTGCGGAGCCCTTGCTACTTTTATGCATATATTATGGGAATGCCCCGCTATTGCCCCTTATTGGGAGAGGATACATCGAGTGATGAGGGAGGTAACTGGGGTGGAGTTGGCTGCAGAGGCGCGTAGGTGCCTCCTTAATGTCTGGGAGCCGAATGATTATAGCACGGCGCAGACCCGATGGGCTACACTGGGCAACATGGTCGCTAAGCGGGACATCGCGCAGAAATGGGGATCCAACGTGGCCCCCCTGGTGGTACAATGGAAGGCCAACATGGATTGGTGTATGTTGCGTGAAAAGACTGTATATACTGCCAGGGGGCGGCCCCAGACGTGGAGTAAGGTGTGGGGGGCTTGGAACGCTTACAGAGGTGATCTGTGTCTGCCACCTGAGCCGCTGCCTCGCGATGAGCGCCTGTCACCGTAGAAGTTGACATCAGCTATGCTACTCATGTTCTGATTCTCCTGTTCTTCCTTCCCCCCCCCCTATTCTTTACATCCTACTTAAGCTCCTTTCTAAATCTTCTCCAGCCTATGACGCCTCCAGCTGACTCATAGCCACTTTTTCCTTCCATTGCCTTTTTTGCGCCCTCGGGCGCTTCTGTTTATGTTTTTGTTTGTATATAAAATAAAAATTAACCTGCACTGTTCTGATATGAATCGCTTTGCACTATAACCATTCTGATACCCTGCTGCCTTGCCTCCGGGATGTTAGGCTGAATAGCTGTGTGCATCATTACAATAAAGGTTTTCAAAAATTAAAAAAAAAAAGAAGCCGAATCTGCGTTGCGAGACAGGCTGTGGGGGCGAAGGGAGAGCACTAGGGGCGACAGTCCTAGGAAATAAGAAAGAAGCCGAACAGGCCCAACATCTGTAAGAGTGCAGGATACCTTCCGGGGAGAAACGATGGGAGCAGGGTAGGGGTGAAGGTCGGAGAGCAAGGAGATCAGTGTTAGAATAAAATCTAGTAGTCTCACTTGGAGGAGAAGGTATAGGAAATGGGTCCAGCTCGTCCTGCAGCCCGTCCTCAGCGCGGACGGGCGCAGACGGGCTGGACTCTGGCGTGACTCCGGCGGGCATCCGGCGCGTCCGCTACGCGGAGCGCCCAATACCTTCTTATATGGCAGCTAGAGCGCGAGAAGTGCGAGCCCACACCCAAGATGGCGGCTATGGCACCCTCGCCTCCCCGGGACCAGCTCTCAGCGTCAACACTCAGCTGAGAGCGGCCCAGGAGGTAGAGGAAGGTAGGAAGAGTCTACAAAGTGCAAATACGCTTATTAGAATCAAGCGCCGCTTAAAATAAAAAGGTCACTCGGGACCCGATCTAAAATGAAAATTACCCTCAACAATTCGTTCTGTTTGGCTGATCAGGTAAAGGAAAGTCAGTAGAACCTCCGGCTTCCGCCTCAGAGGGTGAAATGAGAAATTAGCCAGTCACTACCACAACCCCTTTTATGGCAGCTAGAGCGCGAGAAGTGCGAGCCCACACCCAAGATGGCCGCTATGGCACCCTCGCCTCCCCGGGACCAGCTCTCAGCGTCAACACTCAGCTGAGAGCGGCCCAGGAGGTAGAGGAAGGTAGGAAGAGTCTTCAAAGTGCAAATACGCTTATTAGAATCAAGCGCCGCTTAAAATAAAAGGTCACTCGGGACCCGATCTAAAATGAAAATTACCCTCAACAATTCGTTCTGTTTGGCTGATCAGGTAAAGGAAAGTCAGTAGGACCTCCGGCTTCCGCCTCAGAGGGTGAAATGAGAAATTAGCCAGTCACTACCACAGCCCCTTTTATGGCAGCTAGAGCGCAAGAAGTGCGAGCCCACACCCAAGATGGCCGCTATGGCACCCTCGCCTCCCCGGGACCAGCTCTCAGCGTCAACACTCAGCTGAGAGCGGCCCAGGAGGTAGAGGAAGGTAGGAAGAGTCTACAAAGTGCAAATACGCTTATTAGAATCAAGCGCCGCTTAAAATAAAAGGTCACTCGGGACCCGATCTAAAATGAAAATTACCCTCAACAATTCGTTCTGTTTGGCTGATCAGGTAAAGGAAAGTCAGTAGGACCTCCGGCTTCCGCCTCAGAGGGTGAAATGATCATTGTAAGCGTATGATAGGAGGACGGGACCTATGCATCTGAACTGGGCAATAGTATCATAGAGATACACCTTTCCTGCATCAACAGATGGAGCACCCCGGAGTCCTTGGACTCCAAATACACCTCCAACAACAATTGAGTAAAAATGAGGTAAAAGCTTAATAAAATTAGACATGTAAGCATGTCCCCTCAGGCAATTGCATTCCATGGTGAGAACGAGGTCCAGATCTTAAACAGCTGCTCCCCGCCAGTTGTGGAAATGGCTAGAAGATTAGAAAAGCCTCAATATGCTCCAGATCAGGTGGCTGCAGATTATGATAAACCTGCTCCAAATGAGACCAAAGAACATCCACTATGCCCACTTGTATGTAAACATTCTAGACTTGAGGAGTCTTTAAATTAAGTATGGGGAGAAAGAAAGCCTCCCGTCTGAGGATCCAGGTCAACAACTGACCAGAGCGTTCCCCCTCCGAATGGATAAGCTGACAATATGATTTTAAAGTATATTTCTCCAGCCTATCCTTCACAGTTGTGACCTGCATGTCCCCTTGCCGTCCCTAAAAATCCTCTTGAGAAAGAAGCTGAATATGCGCCAGCTCGTCCACCTTCTGAATGAGTATGGTCTGCAGAGTACCCCTAACCTCAGAGAGGCCTATACAATGCTCCAGGATAACCTCTTTTATTGCCTCCCTCTCAGTTGACTGATGCTGCATCGAAGACCAGTTAATGTCAAAAGAATCCACCAGCCCACCTGCCAGAGTCTGTCTCCCTGCACTCGGCATTCTGCAGGACCTCCAGGGGGAGTCTCCAGGATAATGGCGACTGAACAGTGTACCGATATTCAATCTTGCAGTGGGAGCAGCATGGTCCGATGAGAAGTGGTGGCACACCACGAGGACTCTAGAACGAAATGAGGCAGTTAGAAAAATGCAATTGAGTTTACTATGGGTACTGTGTGTCAGGGAATAACACATGTATTCCCTCAAAGTGGAATGGAAAACCCTCTAAATATCACAGAGTCCCAATCGAGCAGTAACCTCCCAGAGTGCGGATGTTATCCCAGGTTTAGTATTATGATGTGGAGGGTGCCTATCAAGGTTACCATCCAGTATACCATTAAAGTTGCCACCTGAGAGTCTAAGGCAGGTAAGATGATGACTCGCACCTTTGGATATAAGGTCTCACCATCACAGTAGGGCCCCATATGTATTGCCAATGGTGACCTCCACACCATCGAATGTGCCCTGTATCAGGAACTAACGACCCTCATCATTTGCCTCCAGGTATGACAGGGCAACAGGAACCCCTGGTGTGAACATTATGAGAACGCCATATGAGAAAGTCAAGTACTTGGCCTTATAGACCTGACCCCTCCATTTTTTTGCCAACTTAGTGGCTTCCACGTCTGAGAGACGAGTGTTCTGCAAGCAAGCACTATTAAACTTGTGTATCTTAACCCGTTCTATGCTCATGACGGAGCTGCTCCGTCATGAGCCTCGGTAGAACTGTGCTCATGACGGAGCGGTTCCGTTGAGCAGGCGCGTTTGTGACAGGACCGCTCCGTCACGAGCACAGCTCAACCGCGGCTCGTGACGGAGCGGCTCCGTCACGAGCATGCGAGTGCCGCTTGACCCCCCCGCCCCCTTAGCGCTGCGGCGGAATTCCCGCCGCAGTGAAGGGGTTAATAAATGCAAGAAACCTATAGTGTTTCTGATAGAATCCCAACACCCTGCCATTCCATGAAAGGATCCGACAGATCTGGGCTTACTCATTATCGTTCTAAGTGTACAGGACAACCAGAAAACCCCTCCCCAGGACATGATGGCAACCAACCAACAGAGCAACAGACCGGAACACACACCTATTGAACCCCTCCACCATAACCGTGAAAATTGCATAAACAAGGATAAAAAAAAAGAAAAAGGAATCTGAAAAAAATATATGTAAACCACAGATGCTGCCTCAATGAATGGGAGCATAACACGGTGTTATGGCTATCCTGCATAAAAATCCAAAAGATGAAAGTAATAAAAGAACCAACCAGAAAGGTAAGTTTCAAAGACAACTCTTAAATGAATACAAGGTAGTGATTTATTATCAACAAGCCAAATCACAACCATGTGAGAAAAGGCAGAAGTATGGAACCACAGTCACCAATTGCCAATGAATCACAAGCCAGCCTACTTGTCTATTCCCGTAGTAGCTTTCCAATTAGACATATGTCATAGCAACCTCATCCAGAACATATCCAGAGTGCTAGACAAGAACAATAGGGTTACTTAAATGCAGCCATCTAGTCTAAGGAGTATTAGCTCAGCTTCTTTCAGGGACCACAAAACATCCAAAAATTGAGAAAAGAAAGTAAGACGTGATAAATAATGTGTCTATCCTAAAGGTCAATATAATATTCAACCCGGCTCAGTGTGGATTCAGAGCAGAAAGTATCTGAATTCTTTAAAGAAGAAGAGCTAATCATTATGCATATACATTTATCAAAAAAATTCAAAGCTTGATTACGGATAACCTAGAACGGTCTTAACATTAAGATGAATCACATAGAGATCTCATAACGCTCCCCAACAAAGTGGTATGAGTGTGAGGCAAATCACAGCATCTATAATAGCACTAGTCACAAATAGAAGCAGGAAAGGAATTTCACACACATTCCCAGATCAAACCCCAACCTTATCATTGCATCTGCAGTGCATCAGCTGTACCTCCTCAGCCACTGACCATTCATCCAAATCTGCCTCCTATCTCAACAATGGGACTCACCTGACCCATCCAGGCTATTGCCACCAATGATGTAGCCAGTAGCATTAACAAGTGCAAAAACGTAAACCCTCGAAAAGTAAGCAACATGCTTGGGGATGTGGGGAAAGACCGCAATATATCATTGATTATGGCTATGACAGTAGGATGTTGCAAGAACTGCCCCAGCACTATATGAAAACTCTTCTGCTTTTCCTCAAACATGTTAAACTGTTCATTTGGGAACAAGACTCCCAGCATCTCTCAGCCATGCTCCCTCCAGGTAGGCACATCTAAATACCCAATCAGCATTCGGAAAGATAGCCATCAGAAGTTGGTGAAGATATGTGCCCTCCTCATCTAGCGGATAAAACAGAAAGTCCCTTGCCACTCTACTCTGTCCTCCTGTCCAAATCAGTATGGTGAAGTGGGAATGCAACCCCTGGAACACCACATAAGGAAGAGTATTAAACAAATGTTGGATAGAGTATAGACATTATGGGAAAAACACCACAGTGGAAAAGATCACCTGACCCATGAGGGAAAGAGGGGGGTTCCAAAACTGTACGGAGAAATGGAGGCCCTCACTAACCCTCCTGATAATGTACTGCAAGCATTTCTGTGTCAAATGGGCCACCATCACCCCTAGATACAGGAACTGATCAGTCTCCCAACGTAGAGATGAATCCGGCCAGGTGGCCGGACCTAAGACCACCAGGATCTCCCAGAGGAAATACCAGAGGTTTCCTATGATTATTCCCAAGACACTTTACTTCCCCGTAAGCATCTGGATGGGCTCAGCAGAAAGGGAAGGAATCACCTAGGGGCGGAAAGATAATAAAAAGTGTGTCATCAGCATATGGGGACACCAGGTGATTAATGTTCTCCACCCTATTCCCCATCTAGAGATGACCTGGTGGAGATTGAAAGCCAGGGTCTCCAGCATTATAATGAAAATGAGGGGTGAAAAATAGACCTCCCTTACAAGTGCCCCTAATCTAAGAATAACTTACGCACTCGCACCCTAGCTGTGGGGCCTGTATACAAGAGACACCGAGGAGCGAAAGTGGTCATCAAATCTCTTCTCTCCAACATCTCCATAAGGTAGTACCAGTCGACCGTGTGGAAGGCTTTGGCAATGTCAATGGAGACAACAGGCAGTTCCTTTTCTCTACCCTCCACCTCATACAGTATGTGCATTAGCTGCTGTAAGGTCATACTGGTAAGACAACCAGGACTGAAACAATGTTGGTATTCATGGATTAACTGCAAAATCACCTGACACAATTGAAGGGCCAGTGCCGTGCAGAGCACTTTCATATCTGTATTGATCATTGTAAGCGTATGATAGGAGGACGGGTCCTATGCATCCAAACTGGGCAATAGTATCATAGAGATACACCTTTCCTGCATCAACAGATGGAGCACCCCGGAGTCCTTGGACTCCAAATACACCTCCAACAACAATTGTGTAAAAATGAGGTAAAAGCCTAATAAAATTAGACATGTAAGCATGTCCCCTCAGGCAATTGCATTCCAAGGTGAGAACGAGGTCCAGATCTTATACAGCTGTCCCCCGCCAGTTGTGGAAATGGCTAGAAGATCAGAAAAGCCTCAATATGCTCCAGATCAGGTGGCTGCAGATTATGATAAACCTACTCCAAATGAGACCAAAGAACATCCACTATGCCCTCTTGTATGTAAACATTCTAGACTTGAGGAGTCTTTAAATTAAGTATGGGGAGACAGAAAGCCTCCCGTCTGAGGATCCAGGCCAACAACTGACCAGAGCGTTCCCCCTCCAAATGGATAAGCTGACAATATGATTTTAAAGTATATTTCTCCAGCCTATCCTTCACAGTTGTGACCTGCATGTCCCCTTGCTGTCCCTAAAAATCCTCTGGAGAAAGAAGCTGAATATGTGCCAGCTCGTCCACCTTCTGAATGAGTATGGTCTGCATAGTACCCCTAACCTCAGAGAGGCCTATGCAATGCTTCAGAATAACCTCTTTTATTGCCTCCCTCTCAGTTGACCGATGCTGCATCGAAGACCAGTTAATGTCAAAAGAATCCACCAGCCCACCTGCCAGAGTCTCCCTACCCTCGGCATTCTGCAGGACCTCCAGGGGGAGTCTCTAGGATAATGGCGACTGAACAGTGTACCGATATTCAATCTTGCAGTGGGAGCTGCATGGTCAGATGGGCAGTGGGGGCACACCATGAGGACTCTAGAACCAAATGAGGCAGTTAGAAAAATGCAATTGAGTTTACTGCGGGTACTGTGTGTCAGGGAATAACACATGTATTCACTCAAAGTGGAATGGAAAACCCTCTAAAAATCACAGAGTCCCAATCGAGCAGTAACCTCCCAGAGTGCGGAAGTTATCCCAGGTTTAGTATTATGATGTGGAAGGTGCCTATCAAGGTTACCACCCAGTACACCATTAAAGTTGCCACCCGAGAGTCTAAGGCAGGTGAGATGATGACTCGCACCTTTGGATATAAGGTCTCACCATCACAGTAGGGCCCCATATGTATTGCCAATGGTGACCTCCACACCATCGAATGTGCCCTGTATCAGGAGGTAACGACCCTCATCATTTGCCTCCAGGTATGAAAGGGAAACAGGAACCCCTGGTGTGAACCATATAAGAACACCATATGTGAAAGTCAAGTTCTTGGCCTTATAGACCTGACCCCTCCATTTTTTTGCCAACTTAGTGGCTTCCACGTCTGAGAGACGAGTGTTCTGCAAGCAAGCAATATTAAACTTGTGTATCTTAATAAAGGCAAGAAACCTAAAGTGTTTCTGATAGAATCCCAAAACCCTGCCATTCCATGAAAGGATCCGACAGATCTGGGCTTACTCATTATCGTTCTAAGTGTACAAGACAACCAGAAAATCCCTCCCCAGGACATGATGGCAACCAACCAACAGAGAAACAGACCGGAACACACACCTATTGAACCCCTCCACCCTGGACAAGTAGGACTAAACCATAATTTCATACAAGTCCAAAGATATCGATGTGTCAGGGAGTACATCATCTCTACCCGACCACACCACAATCAACTCAAAAAATAGAAGACCAACCCCTCCCCACTATTCTGGCAATCACAAACTCGAATGCACAAACAAGGACATAGATAACATCCCAAGTAGAACACAGCCATTGCAGACAGTCAGATGTGCACATGCCGCACCCAGGCACCATAGTGAAGCAGGGCAGATGCAGGCAAACCATCATCCCCTGTAAGATCAGGTTTATAGGACCACAAAGGTGGCTCACACTCCCTGCAGTCAATCCTCCATAAACTGTAGCCATCAAGAGCCCTCCCAGTATACAGGAGAGCAGCCAGACAGGTCTCTGCCCGCTGACAAAAGAACAGCAAAGATTCATCAACAGGATTCAGTATCACTAACAATGTCACTACATTTTGAAAGAGCATCTAAAGCCTTGCCATCTTGTGTGGGCCCCCTTATCAGTTTCTCTGGCACCAGTAGGGTCTCTGCTTCAGCAGCGTCCATGGTGCCATTGTCCCAGACCACGATACGCCTGGTGTCCCCACCATCGGCTGATGCCACCCATGGATTAGGGGATCTTGTGTCAACGCTAACCCACTGTGGGTGTGGAAGGGATCTGCTTAATATATGGGTGACCACCAGAAGCCTTTCCAAAATGTCCAGGCAGGGCAAGATGTCCTTGGGATGCTCAAAGTAGAGTGGCATGTACTTGAGTTCCATCGCAAAAAGCCTCTTTTTTACCTCCAGAAAAGACTTGCGCTGCCCCTGGACCTTATGGGAATAGTCATGGTAAATTGCAATGTAAACGATTCTCAAACTGTGGAACAGGTGCCTCTCTGGCAACCCTCAAGATCACGCCTCTCTCCAGGTAGTTTAGTATCCTAGCGATGAAGACTCTTGGATTGGCTCCCAGAGTAGGAACTTACACCACCACCCTTTCTGTAACAACGTAGTCAGACAAATCTCTGGGGCGTAATGTGTGCTGCACCCAGATTTCCAGTATTCGTTCTGCCAACTGTCCCTTCACCCACTCAGGGAAGTCCAGCAGGCGCACATTGCAAGCAGCCCTCTGCATCCTCAACTTAGTTGTCCAAGGAATTCGAGACCATTGTCATCTGGGAGACTTGTTGTTTGAGCTACCGCATTGCTGTCTGTAGGGAAGTGATGTCGGTTGTCACATTCTCCACCTTGTCCACTACCTTGAAAAGATCCACTCACATCAAATTCACTTCAATATACACCCCCAAAATTAGGCCCACAAGAGCAGTTTTCGAGCTGTGTTTTGCATCCAGGAGGCGGTCTCACAAAGGATCCTCCCGATGCTCTGGAGAGTACAATAATAGTATTCCCTGCTGTTGCCTCTGGTGCCTATCCTTCCCCGTAATGTAGGTGAAGAAGGGCAATCATCTTGCAACAATCACTCCACACAGTCCAGGATGCAGAGTTCCCCCGGGCCCACGCCACCAACAGTGGCCACCACCTTGGAGCATGAGCACAGGGCAGATCTAGGAGTCGGGGCAGTCAACTGCACCCCAAATGTCCATGGCCACAGCAGCAGACAAGGGGGTCTGAACCCAAGTCAATACAAGTAGAAGTACAACCACAAAGAAGCTGCTATGGAGCCCACACAGCGCCCATTAAGCAAAATGCAAGCTCTTTTTCACAGCAGCAATATGGTGGTTGCCCTCTGCGTTCACAATGCAGTGTCAGATGATGAAGAGGAACCTGGAGCCAGAGGTCTGCATAGGTCCCCACCACCACATATCCTGGCCAGGATTCAGACCCTACTCTCCAGCAGCTTCCTGGCAGTCACTAGTCTAAAGTTCTCACACACTGAGTGAGCCCCCTAGCTGACCCAAGGTCTTCACTCCCCCATGGCACCCCTGCACTTGTCACCCAGACAGGAGGACCTACCGGGTACGAGCATCTGCCACATAGATCTTCCCCTGCAGCTGCAGCATATGCAGCTTTCCACAACCAACAGCCATGTGAGCCTAGCAGGGAATCTCCTTAAGCTCTACAGCAGCTGGGCTCGGGGGCTCAGTAGGCCATGTCTAGTAAGTCAGAGGGCTAATGTGTCCACTGCAGGGGCCTGTGTTCTACCTCATTGTCACCGGTTTAAGTCCCAGTGGGTCCAATCATCCTTTCATCCATTTGAGGTCCATAAAATGAGTACCATTGAGTTGGGTAACAATAAACATCTGTTATTCAGCGTCAAGATGCCTACAGGTGAAAATGAGCTTTATAAATATATGTTATGTTACTTCAGGACTCACATGGTCAGGCTGTTGCCCAAGACCATTTGGTGCCTCATTGCCACTTAACACCCTCACACCTTGCTCATTTTCCACCACTTTGTGGCTCATTAACACTTGCACCGCCTCCCGTGTCCATTGATTCGAGTCTCAGCCCTCCCCGGCACCTCCATGAAAGACAATCAGTTTCCTTGAAGTGCACATTGTAATAACCTTGTTGTGTGCTCACATGCTCTGGCTGAAAATTGAAATTACAGCATTACTAATGCAACAAGTGCTGACTAGTAATGTAAATCACAGAGTTACTTACGCTAAAAACCCTAAACTATGGGTCACAATGTTAGCTTCAGCAAACACTGAAGTTTGCTGATCTCTAGTGATAGTTTAGCTAACCTTTGCAGCCATCTTGGGTGCAGCTGGTGTTGTTGCACCAAGGATATTGTGCTGCAAAACTAAATACTTATACGGTCCCAAAATCGAGACGTAGTGGCTATGCCAAAGCTTGTTAACAAACGGTTTAACAACAGGGCACAGTGCAAGCAGATCACTTCACATCAACCAGACACATGGCAGACCAGACCCTCTTTCCTGAGCTCAACCGCTTTTCTGGTAGAAAGCTTACTTCTAGTAGAGGACATGTCAGACTTACTGGAGATGGGTCCATTTCATCTCTGCGAGTCTGCGACACCCATTATGCAACCACAAGGTAAGGCTGATATTCATTGTCTGGCATTGCAGGCCTGTTCTGCAGAGGTCCTCCCTGCTGACATCTTCGAGCCCATGCTTTGTTACCATGCCATCACAGTCTGAGCCATCAGGATACCTCTGCCCATCAAGTCCATCCACAGCCCCCCACAGCTCCACTGGATGAACTTGCAGCGCTCCCAGCCTCAGTGCTGACACTGTCCTCTTCTCTCTGATGAAGAATCCCTGGCGAGGTCCCAAAGCCACCCGGGAGCAATTCACACGAGGCAACGCCCCCTGTGCTGCCCCTCTAGGTACAGCTCTCTGGGAGCCTCTGATGCCATAGCCATGAGGGGGGGATGTTTGGGCAGGTCGGTAGATATCACAGGAAGAGCCCAACAAGTTCAAAATCCGGACCTTCATTCACCCATGCACTCTCCATTTCACTGTGCCATTCAGTGCCACTAAGACAACTGGCCTGGGTCCCACGGCCTCCAAAGATTCACATGGCTGCCAAAGATTCGCAGGGCCCAGCTGAGACCACCTCAAAGTTGCACTGACTTTACCAGGCAGACCCAACTGGTCAAAGCAGCGCAGAGCTATCAGATCTCCAGTGGGCCCCAGGCAGTGTGGTCTGCAATCCAAAGCCCCATGTCCAGCTTCCGCTCTTCAGCCAATGTGGCAGGTCATCAGGCGCTCTCTACAAAGACAGTGAGTGGGGGGGCAGAGCACATTCATGTAGTGCTAATTTAATTATCATTACAGCAGCAACAGGAAGGGGTTTATAGCAGTGAAACAGAGCTCCATAAGGGCATGCCCTGTCGGCCATCTTGACTGGCCACAACCCCCTATTTAAAAAGTTTGACATGTACATTTTTGTTTTACATGTCCTGGTAGTGAAAAACTTTTAATTACATTTAGTAAGTAATAATTTCAAAATGGGAGCAAGTAAGCAGTTTGGGGCAGATTTACAATGAAAGTGACTCAGTGCATTCTGCAAGCCATTTGGCCACTTTCAAAGGACAGGGATGCGATATATTAACAACAATATGTTGCATCTCTGTGCGCCCCCCTGCGCAGGCGCACAAACTGCTGCCATGCGCCGGCACAGGCACCCTTGCACTATGGTGCAAGGATGCCTGAGTTGTAGGGAGTACAAGGGGCACCTTTCTGCACAAAAACAATCACAACAGGTATTTTCCTCTTTCAATGCGTGCTGTAGAATGCAGCACACAGTGAAAGAGGAAAAAACGAGGAGAAATGAAAACATATCTCGTTGTGCCTTCCTACGCCTCCCCTGGGGAGGTGTACCACTTAGAGGCATTTCCAGATTTACGCAGGGTGGCTTTTCCTGTCTTTGTAAATATGGAGCAGTAAGATACGCCATCAGTATGTCACAAAAAGTAACGTACTGGTGTCACAGGGGGCTTGTAAATCTGCCCCTTTATGTTTAGTGTTTAGGAATTCTAATGAAAGATTCTCTCTTGTGGTGAAGTCTGATTTTAAATGATAATTTTGAAAATACCACTTTTAGCTATTTAGTGCCTGCAGCCTATCCTGAGTCATGAGACTGGGCGTAGCTGACTGTTAGGCCTTGTGTATTCCTCCTTGACAGCCACGCACAATAGAGCGCTTAGGTGTGTCTTCATGGGCCATCACTGGCAGGATGAGAGGGCGGAGCTGAGCACAGCTCTACTCACACTTGAATAGTCTGTGTCCTGCCTTCACTCAAAGGACTGCATACCCCCTGTAGTTTCTGTGAAGGAAAGTTCGGGAATCTTCATGGAGCCACAAACCTCCTTTGACCTAGCATTTCTCCAAGTCTACTGATAAAATGTTTAGCTCCCTTATGTGAGTAGGCCTAATGCCTGCATCAGGAAATGGCCTAAAACCAAACACTGAGTCAACACTTTTTTTCTACAGAAAACTGAGTTGTTTTTGTAATGTGGGTATCTGTGAATTTTAGGGCCTTGCACAGCCAGCACCTTGGGAAACCTGATAAACCTGTACTTTTTAAAAAACGAAACAACCAGGTGAATCAAGGGGTGTGTGATTTGCATAGCTTTCACTTGGTAATTTTACCCAGAAGCCTTTGCAATAGGCAAACTTTGGCAAGAAACACACATTTTCTGAAATTGGAGAGCCACCGATTTCGTATGATCCTGAGTTCCCAAATGTCACCCGATAAGGCAGTATTCCACTTATGTGTGTGGGCCAAGGCACCATGACAGAAAAAGCCCTAAAGCACTACATGGAGAGATAGGCAATAGGGGTAGCTTCAGTATTTGGGGTCATGCTGTGGGGCCACCCATGCAAATCTGCAAATCACAGAATTTTTTTTAAACTAGACAACATTGGTATTCCAGGATGGTGTCCCTTGCATGGATACCATAGGTTTTTCTTACCCACAATGCCTGTAAACCTCAAGATAAGCCTGAAATCATGCATGTTGTCTTACATTTCTATGATGGAAACTTCCAGAATCCATAGGAATACACAAAAAAAACTCTTAGGGCATAGCGTTAGCCCGCTTGTGCCAGTGAAACAACTGCCCCATTTTTGTAGATGGGCCTTGTCTCTTCTACAGGAAAGGATCAAACCATGTTCAGTGGACCATTCGCCATTTAAAACTATAAATAAAAATAAATAAATAAATAAATTTAAAAAATGTCCCTCTCGCCATGGAAATTATCTCCCATGGTGAGGGGGACATTAGAGATTTTTCACTGCCCCTTACTGCCAGGGTATTCCCAACTAAATTGCCTGGGCAAATATGTCACCACATTTTATCACCAGAATAGCAACTAAATACAGAAATTAGCAACTGAAGGATGACCAGCTAACATTGTGCAGGGCCTTCCACTACAAGCCAATAAAATGTTGCCATGTATGTACAGTATGTTTATACATTTTTATAAATGTGTGTGTTCCCCTGGAGTTGCAATCTCCCCACCATGGTAAAACACACATTTGTTAAAGAAAAATTGAGCCTCAAAGGAGGTCAATCCATGTCCACAGGGCCGAACCCCACCAACAATTCTTTTCTTTTTTTTGGGAAATGTGCTTTCCTCTAGGGGGTTGCAATGCCCACCCCCCTGGAAAAACACACATTTCATACAAAGAAAAATGTGGCCCAATATGGGGTTGGCCCATATCTCAGGTTGGCCAACCCTCACAATTTCAATTTCTGTTAAAAAAAAACATTTTATTTTCTTCCCCTGGGGCTTGATTATGCCATCAGGAGAAAAAACATTGTATTTTCATTAATTAAGCCTCCAAGGGGGGTCGACCCATTCATCATGAGGGCTAACCCCCTAAACAATGTCACTCTTTTTTCTTTTTTAGACTTTCCCTGGGCCTGCTACCCCTCAGGAAAAAATCACATTGTTTCTTTCTTTTTGTGCCCCTAAGGTGGTCAGACCTCATGGTGAACTAGTACCTAATGGGCTAGTGGGCTTCCTGGTTGTGGATCAGGGCCTGACCATGAACAACAATCAGGAAACTGTTTCAGGAAGGCCTCACTAAAAAAGAAAAGACTCGCCCTTTTTCAATGAGGCCTCCCTGAAACATGTGGAGACCTTTTTAGGCATTTTTTCCCCACCATTGTGGCAGAGAGCTCTTCTCCTTTCCCCTGCTCTGGTGGGGAGTCTGTGACGCCAGTGTGCCTTGCGACGCCCTGATATTACAAATTGGTGGGAGAAATTTAGGGGCTGATGCTGGAGTGATTCTGCCTCTCACCCGAAGGTTTGAGTATCAGAGGATCCTTTTTAGCCCTCTCCAGTGTAGGCCAATGTCCGGCACACACACTGGGGAGGGCTATTGGCCATCACCCGCACAAAAAGGGTTAATACTATTATTGTTGGTAGTAGTAGTAATAGTAATTGTGGTAGTGATAGTGGTTGTAGTAGTAGTAGTCTGTTGCTGTTGTTTTTATTAATATTGTAGTAGTGGTAGCAGTATTAGTACTATTAGTAGTAGTAGCAGTCGCATGTAGCATGTAAAATATTAGCATAGTTTGATTACTTATACCTAAATTTCTAGTTGGATTACTCTTTCATGACATACGTCTATCCCTAGTCCCAGATGGACATTTTCAAATATTTTTGATTCATTATTACCATTTCAAACCAACTTAAGCCATTCATTCTAACTAGTGTGATCCCCAATATGCACAGAAAGGTTTAGCTCCCTTCACTGAAAGATACTTCTTTTTTATATACATATATCTGTTTGCTCCATTGAGGTTGAACAGGTTGAGAGGAATGCCAAGCAGGAGCAATATATATACATCATTTTCTGTTCCCCGTTTACCGGTATATCCTTTATACATGCCCTTTCTCTTTCTTATTTCCCTTCGCTTATGCACATGTGCAGAGTAAGTATTTGGTACTCACAATATCTAATTTTAATAAGACCGTATTAGATTCCAAACTAACTTGTGCATGCCCATTTCTGGTGTTCTGAGTGTTCATAGTCAGTGCATGGCAAAGAGGTTCATTGGTCTTCATTGTTGTAGGTTGCATAGACAGGCATTGTGACTTTTACACAGAACCTATACAGAGACTCATATATACCATGGCCACAAACCTCATTCACCACTCTGACTCTGTACACATAAACATCTCCTGTTTCTTCACTGCCACATTTTGCTTTGATTTCCTGGCCTGAGGGGGACTCACACTACCGTTACAGCCTTCGACGCGGCCGGAGCCGCTCACGTCAGCTTCCAGCGCCTGAGGCGCTTTAAAGATCAGCCCAGGCTCCAGCAGGCGGGACGCGATGGAGGCTGAGCCTGGCTTACCCTCTAAGTCTGTGGATAGCTAGACCTGGAGAGGTGTGGTTCAATGGTTAGAGCGGCAGACCCTGATGCAGAGATCTAGCCCGGGACCAGGGTTCAATTCCCCACCTCGGCGGGTCTTGTGCTCAAAATTCCACGGACCGGATAATTCTCACCTCGGTGCCTATTCTAATCATGGAGTCCCACTCTGCAACTCTGGGCAATAGCTTGTTTAATCTCCACAACGGCCCCCACAACGCTAAGGATGCCTGGCCTCCACCCTGGGGGTTGTCCAGGAGTGGACGCCTCACAGGGAAAGCCAGGACGGGTTCCACAGCGGTATTCGTACAAACGCCTTGAGACCCTTGCGGGTGAGTAGTGCGCTATACAACTATCAATTTACATTTACATTTACCTGGGAGACCTCACCACTTCTGAAACAGAAGGTAAGGGAAGTCCTGGATGTTTGGATATTGGACACGGTCTGCATTCCTCTGACATGCAGCAATTAACTGTAAATAGCGGATACTTTATTTCGGACCATATGTCTCCACGGCCACTGACTATTCTCTATGGATCTATTTTGACATACTCAGCTGCGTGGGTTAACAGATTAATATTCTTGCTTAGTAATTTAATTTGTTAATTTTTTTTGCACGTGCAAGAATCTAGACCCGGATGCTTGGTCCATCTTTTTTATTTCATTTTTTTATTTTACAGAGTTTTACATAGCGCAAACTTGACCTGCATCAGAGTACTATATATAGCACCAGTTAGCTATATGAGGACATATTCATGTTTGTTAAAAAAATTGTTAGGCACAGGGAGATGAAATGATTTGCCCAGAATCACAAGATGTTCAGCGTCGTTGCCGAAACTCGAACCCAGTTCCCGAGATTCGAGGACGAGCGCTCTAGCCGTTAGGCCAACAACTCTCCCCTGTCATATTTTCTGGGAGGAGTCTAGGGATCTAAGAATGGGGAAGAGAAAGCCTTCCAGTGTTCGCCCCCAACTTGCTAAAAAGGCAGCAGCAAAAACCCATCACACGCTAATGAGCTACCTCACGGGGGAATGGAAACTATTGAGAAACATATATCCACTGTGGTGGAGTCGCTGATTACAAGAACACTAGGCGTAAAGGATGTAGTAAGTGATGAAGTCCCTGAAGTTTCTGTAGTGGCCTCTTCAGTGTCCCCAAGAGATATTGTTCCTCAGAATGGCTGCACTGTTAATACGTCAGATCACATAACACTTAGTGATTAAGATCCCACCATTCAGCCCCCATTAAAGTGCCACAACATACCTACTGATGTGAGTAAGACATGCGAGATTCCAGATAAGGATGTGGTAATTAGTATGACACCTAGGCATATTTCATCTAATACAAGCAAAAAAGTGTCCAAAGATAGGTCGAAACGTATTCAGTCTGAAGCAGGAAACAGGGAGAAGCCTAAATCCCTGGCTTATAATATGGGAATTTAACCTCCTTAGTGGAAAAATTAGATACCTTTGTACGAACCTGAATGACATCACTGGAGGAACGAGTCGCCCATATAGAAGTGCGAATGGCCAGTTGTTTAGTTGACCAAGGGGCAGTCAATCAGATAACACATCATAGTAATCCAGGGCAGGTACCTTGTTGCAACCAGAGGCCAGTAAATCATATTCACTCTCACGTTGTTTCGCAGACCTTAAAAGCTGGAGGGCTCAGAACTGCTAACTACCCCAGGACAGAACCAACAATGCTGGGAGTTATTACTACATCCTCTCTAAATAATCCTCAACTGAAAGAAAAGTTATACAGAGAAAATAAGGACACTGATACACGAAGGGGAAACTCAAGGCTGGTACAGAATATCTACTGTCTGCTTGGATTTGCCCCCAGTAGTAACACCATACACAGTTATCTTGGAAAAACATACCTAGACTGAGGTTGCAAGAGACTGAAGCATGGGACACTTTAGGAAACAAATCCTAGCACTTGTTGGGCACAAAAATAGGGCTTACGGAACAACTGTTTATGGAATTCAAGATGGCCTGTAGGGTTAATTTAATCCGTAAAGACAATGAAACCCTCCACGGGGACTGTGTGATATTGACATTCAAGACCCCACAGTTAGTGGAGAATATTCTTTGGATGGCAGGCAATGACACAATAATAAACATTGCAGGAATTACAGTGCACACCTTTTTTTTTTATTCATCATCATCAGAGAGTACAGTTCCACATGATTTCAATCAATTATTTCATTCCAAATATACATTTCTTTTAGCAGATATGCATCATTATGAACGAGAGACAAAGAATAATTTCACAGGTCTTATAAGTCTTTACACAAACAAACTAAAGTTCATGAAAACAAGAAACAAAAAGTAAGAATTATTATAATGTTATAAACTAATATTGTAGAATAGATTACCCCTCTATTCTTGATTTCCACGTTTGCCTAATTGCATCGCTTTACAACCTTTTTTTCATACAATGATTTCTCCAATGTATACATTGATAGCATTCTTATAAGCCATTGGTTAAATGACGGGGGATTAGGATCCTTCCAGAGGGTTGCTATACAAAGTCGGGATATAGCCATTGCAATATATATAAATTCTTGATGGGGTATATCCTGCCCATCTCTCCCTACACCTAAAATCATAATCTCGTTTGTTAAGCCAATTGATATCCTTAATTTATCCCTTAAAAATATTTCCATCGCCTTTTTGAAAGGAATTAATTTTGGACATGCCGAAAACATGTGGATAGTATCAGCTTGTGTGCTTTGACATCTGGGACAAGATATTCGACTAATTCCCCCCCATTGTGCTATTTTATGCGGCGTATAATATAATTCATGGAAGGTTTTATAGCATTGTGCTTGTAAATTAGCAACTTTAACAATAGAGTTAGCAAACTGCAGTGATTTTTCCCCCTCGTTTCCCACTAAGTTTAACTTCGTCCTCCATTTAGCGAAGATTTTAGTCCTTTCGTCTTCTTTGCATTCACTCAACACCCCATATAATTGTGAGATTGAGCAACCCTTCTCATTTTGAATATATTCCATCAAATCCTCTCTTTTAAAATGATCTCCCCTAGGCAGTTTCCTTTGTATTACTGATCTGATCTGTAGGTATTTGAAAAAGTCTCTAACTTAAATATTTGACAAGCCCTTTCAAATGAGATTATGCCCGTATCATCTATATTATCTCCTACAGTACAAACCCCAGCACTATCCCATCTTTTCATAACTTGATCATGGAACACTTCAGGGAGTAGCTCATTATTATATAAAGGTGTATAGAAACTCATCCGTCCCAGCTTGATTTTTTTCCAGACCATAGACCATACCGATTTGGCTGCTGCAAATACCTTAAACTTTGTTCTTTTGTAGTAGCTAAATTCTTTAAATGTAAGTAATCCTTTATTGGAATCTCTAACTAATAAATCATATGTGTCTGGTATATCAAGTCCGTCCCGCCATCTATCGTTAGTGTTCCCCCCAAGTAGTCCTCTAAGATACTGTAAAGATGCTGCTAGATAATATTCTTTAAAATCTGGAACTGCCAAACCTCCCTTTTCCCTAGATAGAGCCATCTTTTTTATGGCCCTCCGAGTTTTACCTTTTGCCCATTTAAATCGATTACAGACCCTTTCAATATCCTTAAACCAGGTTTCAGGTTTTAAAGTCTTTATTTCGATTTTTAGCAAATCATAAAAGACACATTAAAATACAAAAGAATATAACTGATTCAATTCAATTAAAACATCCAGAAAACAATACTAAAAGAACAGTTTAAACACTAACAAAAAATATACAAATAAGTATACAAATAAGAATAAAGGACATTTCATGACAAATGGATAAAACAGGATTAAATTACAATTAATGAATAAAGAAACCTGAATATTTTGTATGAGAATAAATAACATTGCATTAAAAGGTTAACATTACAGTTCAAAATTACAGTTCAAAATCATTGTGAACGGATCCTTATTATGGCAAAAAAAGAAAGAAACAAGGGATGCAGATGATGTAACAAAGTCGTGGAATGATTATCAGATACATAATCAAACAGATTATGGCCATTTGCAAATCACCTTTGTACTTGGTGCTAAGGCATGCTGGTTTTTAGCCTTAGGAGCCAAGCCCATCCCAAATACTTTGCCAAAGTTACCACAAAGAGTTCTGAGGTGTTAGTCCTAAGCACCCATATGGCTTCCATTGCTGTTTTAAATGGTAGTTTTTGAAACAAAGGTTTTAACCATTTCTTTCGGGGTGCACCATACCTTGGGCATGCAAAAAGAAAATGACCTTCAGATTCAATATGACCTGGGCAGCATGTACAGTAGGGCGATATCCCTGTAGACCGTTTGTTTAGAAAGGTGTTTAAGGGCAGAGCGCCCACTCTAAACTGGTGGTACAACTTCTTATCTAACGGTCGAGATATAACATCCCAATATGGCTCTCTCGATAGGTCAATTTTGAATGTTAAAAACCTGCCTGTAAGGCCGTTTTTGTTGGAAAGCAGGACTCTTTTTAGGCGAGTTGTGGCCCAATATAATGATTTGAACTCATCTTTAGGTGGGAAAACGTTAGATTGCGGGGATGACCAGAGATGTTCCAAGCCCATATCTTTAAGGATAGATTTAACAGCAGAAAGCCAGGGTATTTTCCCTGAACCCCTAATAGACCTGACTTCCGACAGTTCTTTTGCAAAGAGGGATAGATCTGGGGATGTCCATATCCGTCTCCACAATGCCACTAACCTAAATCTTGCCATCTCATTAATAGGTGGGGAACCAAGGTCCAAACAGAAGGGGATCAAGGGTGTAGACTGTGGGAGGCCCACTAGATTTCGAAGGAATCTACATTGAGTTTTGAACAGGTTAAGCAAGTCCATGTGGCCCCACAGATCCGCGCCATATAAGATGGCTGTAGAGATTTTAACATCATAGATCTTAAGGGCCGGTAGGACCCGTTTTGTAATTGATTCCTTCTGCTCTTTAACGAGGCAAGCAGTCAGCCTAGCAAGTTTAATATGTTGCATATTGATCTGGTCTTTCCATCTTAAACGGCTGTCGAGGGTAACCCCTAAATAGGTCATGGTATCGACCTGTTCGAGGTTTACTCCATTCAACTTCACTGAACTTCGGACTGTATGGTTTTTTGTAAAAACCATAAATTTTGTTTTCCCCACATTGACTACCAAATTATTGATGGCACAGTACTCCTCAAAGCGGTCGAGAGCCCGCTGGAGTCCGCTGCGTGTTTTTGAGAGGATTAAAGTGTCATCTGCGAAGATGAGTAAGGGGAACCTCATCCCCGCCAGCATTGGTGCATCAGTGGGGGTATCCATGAAAAATGTAACAACTTGGTCGATAAAAAGGAGGAAGAGGGTAGGGGCCAGGACACACCCCTGGCGGACACCTCGAGTTACGGGGAATGTTTCAGTCACTTGTCCCTGACCCCCCCACCTCACCCTCGCAAAGTTGTCCTCATGGAGTCTTACAATGAGGTCCAATAATTCTAGTGGGCACCCCAGATTTTTCAGCACACCCCATAGCCTGTCCCTAGGCACTAGATCGAAGGCGGACTTCAGATCAATGAATGCAGCATAGATGGTGCCACCACCCAACCACACCTCCTTCCAATAGATCAGGCAGAATCTAAAAACCTGATCTATGGTGCTCAATCCTGATCTGAAGCCCGCCTGCATGGGTGACAGAATGTTCTCCGTTTCAATCCATCCCTGGACCCGTCCTAGGACCATGCGTGCCACTATCTTTTGAATCGAATCGATTAAACTGATAGGGCGGTAGTTGCCTGGAATGGATTTATCACCCTTTTTGTAAATTGGAACAATTTCGGCCCCTTTCCATGATTTCGGGACTGTAGCTCCAAGGGCCAAAGTGTTAGCTATCCTGGTAATATACGGGAGCCACAAAGTGGGATTAGATTTAAATAAATCAGCCGGGATCAGATCGATACCGGGGGCTTTACCTCGGAGAGTAAGTGCCAGCGCCAGCTCAACCTCAGCAACTGTAAAGGTGAGTTTTTCACTTTGTGGGGTCAGCAAGGGTGCATTGCCTAAGGGATTTATAGCCTCATCATCACCAGCTCTAAATTGGGCCGAATAGAATGAAACCCAGTCCTCGAGGGGCACATTGTTTCCCGGGGTAGAAGAGTCTACGTTTTTACCCCATTTAACCAAATCCCAAAACCTTTTCTGGTTGTTAGTGGACGATGCCTCCAGGAGGTCTGACCAGAACTCATCCTCCCACTCCCGTTTAGCTTTACTAAGGGTTTTTTTGTAGTGGAGCCTTGCAGCTCTCACTCCAACCATATCCCGAGATTTAATGGCTGAAATGAGAGCAGCATGTGCCTCTCTACATTTCTTGTTATACCATTTTTGGGGCAAAGGATTAGTGTTAGTAGTAGCACTCCCACATGGTTTGGATAGGAGAGTTTTTAGGCAGTCAAAACAATTAATATGGACACCCATCACATTAAGCGCATTCTCCACCACAACATTAATATTGTCTAGTAAACACTCATCTTCCGTAACCCGTGACCACTTCAATCTCCTCCTGTCATTGGTAAGTTGGGCGTCCCCTGTATAGGTGGCAGATGGCTCCTCGTGTCTATTTAGACCCGGTATCTTCAGCGATAGAGACAGTGGGTTGTGGTCACTTTCCGGGCGCTCTAATACTGCCATGTCTATTAGCAAAGACCAATGTTCCATGTTCAGTAAAATATAGTCAATGCGGCTCTGCCTCTGCCCATTGTCGAAAGTACAATTTCCCTTCACATCCGAGGCGGAGTGGCCATTACATGCACGGAACCCATTTTGTAAACAAAAAGCCATCCAGGACACTGCAGCCTCTGTTGCTTTAGCCCTCTTTTCCACTTGTAAGTCCGGGATACCCCATACCGAATCGTCTGCCATAATCCAGGTATCTCCCATATCTAGCACAGGTTCTATAGTACAATTTAGATCGCCAGCAAGAATGGTAGTAATGCCTCTGTCCATTTTCGTAATCATATGATCAACAAGGTTCAGCAGGGGTGGGCTTCGACCGCCAGACAGACCTCTAGCATAAATATTAACAATGTTCATGATTTGCTAGTTCCCTTTGTTTATTATGATGGAGAGGAGATCCTGACTCTCCACCGGGAATTCCATTGGATAGAAACCCAAGGATTGTTTCACCCAAATCAACAAGCCACCTGCGGCCCGCCCTTTGCCTCCTTTTATTGCGGGTTTGAAGAAATTAATATAACCCAACTTATGAACAGGCTCCGTTGCCCATGTTTCCTGCAACAGGATAATATCATAATTGTCCATAAAGTTCGACCAATCAGTGGACGCAAGGCGCGCCTTAATACCCGCTATGTTCCAGGACAAAATTTTCAAATGATCTTTCAGGTTGTCTGGCAACAGAGGGTGTAGGGGCTGTACAGATCCATGAGACGCCCCTGTGTCATCATTAGCCACTAAGTGCTTAGCGCGATCTGCTGGGACTGTGATTTTGTCCTCGGTCAAGGACCCCTGAGTAGCTACGTATGGTAGAGGGCTGGTTAACAGAAACGTTTGACCTCCTTCCCCATCTACTCGATTGGTGATTTGAATTGGGCACACCATATTTTGTTCAATGGGCTCTTGGGCTACTACACTACCAATCAGAGACTCACTAGATGGGTCGTTGAGTCAATCTATAGCTTCAAGGCCAGAAAGGGGGCCAAAATGATTAAAAAGAAAGGGACGCTGGCAGTCAAGCGGGGTTAATGCCAGGGGATGTCTTGCAGCAGGACCTTTACGAAACAAAGGATAAGATTGAAAGGGTATTTGCCTGCGCGGATAGAAGTAGGATAGAGCTAGTGTTTGTACATCCCCCTGCCTTGCAAACCTGGGTTCTCGTTTGATAGCATCTACCACCCATGAATCTTTGAACGAGATAAGTATACAATCTCCTTCTAAGTCTTTTACCTCCGGCCCCACCCAATCTACTCTCCTCACATATAATATCTCCGTGGGGGTGGAGGGGGGAAGCGGGCGATTTTTGTTCAACCAAAAAGTGACTTTATTGCGAAGGTCACTATAAGATTCCCTTGCACCCGGTTTTAATGGTGCTACGCCTGTCAAAACGATGGTGTGTAGGGCTGCTTCAGGTGGTAAGTCAACACTGGGAATATTTGGTCTTTTACGCCCCCCCTCCCTGTGGTTGGTGGAGGCGGTGCGCTGGGCTCTTGAGGTACTTGGGGGTGGAAGATTTAAATTAGGTTGTGTGGGAGGACCCATAGTTTGACGCCCACCAGTATTTTGTTTAGCCGCTGGTTTCGATTGGGGCTTTGGTACCTGAATGTGAGTGCTAGCTCCTATTTTAGAAGAGGTAGTAAAGGTGGTATTAATTTTTTGGCCCCCTTTAAGTATGGTGCTATTCGTTCCTATGGTTTTATTAGGGAGATTTTTACCCTTTTCCATATTGTTGTTACTGGTGACCTTACTGGATGCCTTACTGGATGCTGATGTATTAATAGCGCCCGTATTATTTGAACCAAGTAATGTTTGAAGCATCGTATGGTTTGAATGGATCAAATCCTCCATACTATCAATTTTAGAGGTCATGAGCCTAGTCCGCTCCAGGACTGGTAAGAGTAATGTTTTAAACATGGCCTCCATTTTTGCCAACAAAACCTCGTCACTATTGAGGCACATAGGACAAGTGGTTGAGGAGCCCAGAGCCAAAAGGGAGGGGCATAACATGTTATTAGGCACAGAGGGTATTAGCGGGTTTAAGTGAGGCTCGGACCCCTGGCCCCCTTCCTCTTGGACTTTGTTTACTTTACTGATTTTTAGGTCTCTTTCCCCTGACAATCTAGAGTCCCATTTTCTCTTTTTGGTATTGGGGCCAGGATTGGATATAGGGGGATTAACACTTTCGACAGGGTTGGACATGTTGGACTGATTGAGGAGAGGAGATTCAGAGAGCTGGCTAAAATCCTGCTCCTCACTAATCACGGAGTCATTATCCTCCTCCCCGTCCCCCTGAGTGTCTTGGGAAGCGTTTATACTATTCCTTTCTTCCTTAGTTTTATCCCTTATTGGGCTGCCCCCAATGTTTTCTAAATGGACTATTGCGTCCGTAGAGGTAGTATGGACACAATTGAAGGCAGCATGGGGTGCAGAGGGTGCAGGAGAGATAGATGTGGCTAAAGCCCCCAGTGAGGATCGCTTTCCACTAATTAGGTCTATTGACAGTCTTTTCTCAACCATGGCGATTTCCTTTTCCAGAATACCAGTGGCCCGTGTTATAAAAGCGTCAAGGGGACCAGAAACGACGCCCCTGGTGGTATTAATTTGGACAGTACGTTCCTTCCCTGATCTTAATGGCATTTTCTATGGTCTTCTTAACGTCCAGGGGGGGTGGGCCTAGGCAGGACTCTGCCGTACTCGAACGGCCTCAAACGGCCCGCTCTTTGCCCGGTCTTCGCCCCGGCCGTTGCCCCGCGCGCGTCCCGCGTGCGTGTTGCTGTGGCTGCTTATCAGGCAAGAGGATAGGCGAAAGGGGCGGGAAGAGGACCAGCTGCGGCCGATCAGCACCGCTGGGCACGCTGGTCCTCGCAGTCCCGCCTCAGTGCTTGCAGTCCTGTGGTGCGCTCCCTGAGGTGGCGATGGTGCTCCTAGCACGTTCTGGACCGGGGCTGGATCCCCAACAACAACAAAGTCTCTCGCCTACGAGCGGCCCCCGCGGAGCGGGGGCCGCGAGGCGTGGCGGCGAAGTGGCCGGAAAAGGCGCTGTGCAAACAGGCAGGCGGAAGAGAGCACAGCACTCCCGCAGGGTCGACAATGAATCCCAGGCAGCACTCACACCGCGATGGCTTTACGGTGGAAGGGGCGGGAAGAGGACCAGCTGCGGCCGATCAGCACTGCTGGGCACGCTGGTCCTTGCAGTCCCGCCTCAGTGCTTGCAGTCCTGTGGTGCGCTCCCTGAGGTGGCGATGGTGCTCCTAGCACGTTCTGGACCGGGGCTGGATCCCCAACAACAACAAAGTCTCTCGCCTACGAGCGGCTCCCGCGGAGCGGGGGCCGCGAGGCGTGGCGGCGAAGTGGCCGGAAAAGGCGCTGTGCAAACAGGCAGGCGGAAGAGAGCACAGCACTCCCGCAGGGTCGACAATGAATATCCTTAAACCAATTATTATGAAATATTAAAGGTATAGTTCGAAAGAAATATAACATTTTGGGAAGAAAACATCATCTTAATTACATTTCAGCGTCCGATTATTGTAAGATGTAGATTATCCAACCTATCTAGATCTTGTTTAGCCTTTCTGATTACCGGAGTGAGGTTTTTCTCCACTAGCTTAAGCAGATTAGATGTTATAGTTATACCCAGGTAGACAGCCGAATCTATTCTCTAGCATCGTCTATTATAGCAAATTGGTTAATAACTATCTGTGTTTTAGACTGGTTCAATTTGTACCCAGACCAAAACCCATAGTTTTTTTGCCTCTTTTTCTATTTCCACTCACGCTGTTACTGGGGTAGGTGACGTGATTGCTAGGTCATCTGCATAACCCAAAATTTTTGTCTCGTAGCCATTCAATACAATAGGACATATGAGCGTATTTCTTTCTATGTGTCTAATGAAAGAGTCAATGTAACAGGCAAAGAGCAACGGTGAACAGGGACAGCCTTGTCTAGTTCCTCGCTTGATGTTAATATTTTCACTCTGTTCCCCCGCTACTCTTACTTTTATGACTGGGTTTTTATATAGCACTTTCAATCCCCCTATATACTTTTGCCCAAAGTTGAGTTTATACATTGTTGTCAAAAGAAAACCCCACGAGACCCTATCAAAAGCTTTTTCTGCGTCTAATAATATTAAAGACATAGGGTCTTGTGAGGCTGTCGTTCCATCAAACAAGGTGATAACTCTTCTAATGTGATCCGCTGTCACCCTGCCTGGGATAAACCCATGTTGGCGGGGTGAGACCACCTTTCCAATTATCGAGCTCAATCTATTAGCTAATATTTTCGAATAGGCCTTTGTATCGCTATTCATCAGGCTAATTGGTCTATATGACCCGGGATCAGTGGAAATTGTATTCTTTTTTAAGAAAACCACCATTGTCGCTTCACTCCAGGAATCGGGCGGTTCAGCTCCTTCCTGGATCGAAACCATGAGTGTAATGATATCCCCCTCTAGTATTGCAAAGAATTTCTTATAAAATTCTAAGGGTATGAGGTGAGGTCCTACAGCTTTCCCTTTTTTTCATCGTAACCATTATCCTTTTATATCTATTTGCGTGCATCCTGGCAAGCGTGATCTGCCCTTTTCACGCTGAGATTCATTCAAACAACACAGAGAGCAAAATTCCACTCCTACACCAGGTGCACAGCTTTTCGTTTAAGTTTTATAACTTCTTAGCCATCAGCTTTCCCAAATTCAGACATCTACTCCAGAATGTTAATCATCTTCATTTATTTTCTTCGTTTTAAATTCACACACGAGACGATTACAGTTTCAACTGCTTCATATGCCTTAGGTATGCCCATCCAAGCCTTTTCCTGGGCATGTGCGAAAACGTAAAACATTCTCAGATGCAACTCATGGATTACCCAATGCATATCTGGCATTGTATAGCCCTTCTTCAGGGGTTTGCTACAGATAAAAGAACAAAGCAATTAGTCTATGGCTCCAAGCTGCTCCTATTAACACCAAATTATTTAAAACAACAAATCCACGTCAGGTTTTAGAATCTCCCCGTCCTTGCACTTTCCCTCTAAACACATGAACCTTAAGGTTCCCACATAATAACCCTGTGCACAGCTCTCACCCCTCCCGCTTTTCTATCCTTGTATTTACTCCCCCACGGTACTGAGAAATGCCCATCTACTCTCCAAATTCATTGCCCATAACCTCAGTCCTTTTACCAGCCACCATTTAGACTTTGGAGAGACAAGCCACAAAGAGCCACTAATGAGCGTAAAAGCTCTGTGTATAATGTGGCGTGGAAAATTGCTCTGACCTCCTCCCTTCTCTTGAAGAAATAGACGGACTCACACCTGCTAACGATAGACCGCCTGATTATATAACATCAGCTCCGGATACAACCAGTCCTAGTCCAAGGGTACTCTCTCTAAGAACTCTCAGAGCAGGCACTAAAAGTGGGAATATTAGAGCAGGAAGCACCCATGGGGGGCGGACATCCGTATCTCAGAGAGAGATATAGGACCTGCTCTAGGAAATAACCTAAGACGAGGCTTTCGCCCATGAAACCACATCGCAAGTTCTGGAAAATGTGTGTAATAATCATGGGTCTAGTGTCTTTGTTCTATTCTGGAACATGACAGGCCTACAATCCAAATTGGCTAATCCTTTATGGCTTAACTTTGTTGGAGATTTTAATATACTCTGTCTCCAAGAAACATGGTCCGTGGATCAACTTCACAAAAATGCTTTTAAGACCTTTCAGACCCCTGCCATTCCGTCAAGTCATGGAAGGCCTAAGGGGGGTCTTAGCATCTATATTTCAAATATGTTGAGCACGAACAAAACATTACTCATGAAGTCAAAAACGCACATTCAAATTGTGATTTTAAAGTTGGATAATAGGAATTGTTTTGCGTTGATCAATTTCTATAATAATGCTCCAAGGGAAAGTTTGGTGGTTATTCTGAAACAACTCATGAATGATGCATATGAGATAAAGAACGATCAGGCAGATGATGTTTTTATTGTTTTTGGGGGGATTTTAATATTGCACTGTGCTCATTGGTCAATGATATTACCTGTGGATTAATGGACGTTAATCATTATAATCTACCTCATTTCCCACATTCTCCATATGGGGACTTTCCAAATAGAATGATATTTGCATTAGACCTGGATTTTGCTAATTTTCTATGTTCACAATGGATACCCTTCACTCAGACCTTCAATGGAAGAGGCCTCGGTTCTATTATAGATTTTATACTGATCCCAAATAGATATGCAAACAGACTTCTTGATTATAAAGTACACAAGAATGTTATGAGTGACCATTTTCCACCGAGCACAATCATATCTAAACTTACGAAGGTGTGATATTCTCAGACAAAAAGGATTTATGTGGCTCATGACTTACTTTTGGATAAACATAACGGCTACTCCCTGAGATTGGATAAGCTAGAGCCCACCGAGTTTATTGAGAAAATCTTAAAAAGTAATTATAAAAATGTTGAAGTTTGCTTAGATGTGTCTGCGTCCCCCAAAAGGAATCATGGAGTCTTACATGCAGATCGCGGAGACAATCAGAAGTACACTAAAGGTCAAGATCAAAGGCCAGGGTAAGACTCTAGGGTGGTTTGACCTCACATGCACAAAAGCATACTCAAATCTAAAACAAGCCTTACATAAAACTAACAGGGACTGTAAGGAAACTAGGGAGTGTAGAAGGGAATATAAGTATGCCCTGAAACTACATAAAAGTGAACTTAAAGATAAGGCTTGGGATGATTTATAAGAGGCTTGCAAAAACAAGGACAGCACTGCCTTTTGGCGGATGGTGAAATCCCCCTTTCTTGAAACCAATGAGAACCCAATTATAGAAATTGCCATTGAGGAAGGACTTTGGGTGGAGCAGTATTCTAGTATCCACAGACAGGCTGAGGAAGTGGAGGGCATGGATTTTACCCCTAATCTACAAGCCCTTACGCCACGGATACATTTTCCCGTAGCCTTGATCTTTACCCTGGAGGAAGCGCTCCACGCATAAATGTTAGGAAGGGAGGTAAGGCACCAGGACCAGATGGGGTACACATAGATCTTTTCAAGTCTTTATAGAGCAAAATGTGTCAGTACAGCTATATATGGTGCAGGGATTTAGGGCTATTGTGATGTAAATTTAATCCAAAAGACTGAGAATGCATTTTTAAGATTTTTGTTGGTTGTCCCACTTAGCACCTTGTCTTACATTTGCCACACAGAATTGGGAGTCCCGTATATAACTGAAATAATAAAAGCACAAGAGGTCCTTCTTTGGCATCGGATCTGGTCTACAGCCCACACAGCATTTAACTGTGAAACCTTAACAAACAGTTTTAAATTAGATCATGCACTAGAAATACGATGGTTGAAATAAATAAAAGATTTCACCAGTGCCTTGGGGCAACCGGGCTATTACGATGACCCCTCCTCTATGGGATCCATCTCCAGTAAAACTTAAAAGAAATCATGTATGGCTCATCTGGAGGCACTTAGACTAGCTGGGGAGGCTTCATTTCCAACGGTACTCTCATACCAAATGCTGCTAAGTACCCCTGGTACCCAGTTATACATAACTAATATACCAAGTGGGTACGACAGATTAGTGTTGACCCGTTTTAAACTGAGTACTTTTCATCTTATGGTCAGTTTCCCAACAGCAAATGATTGGTCTAAAACGTTGTGCAAATGTCCGTGTGATGAGGTCTCCCAGCAATCAACAATGCATGTTATTCTTTTTTGTAAGTTTTACAAAGCAATAAGAAGGAGATGGATCATACCTATTTTAAGATTATGGGGCTTGAAGCAATGTCGTCCAGCGTTTATTGCATCGCAAATTTTGGAAAATGAATGTGTTACAAGAGGTATAGCTCTGTTCTTAAAAAGTATCATCAAATGTAGAAAAATATTGAGAATTTTCTCTATAAATTGTAAAATGATTTGATGCAGTATAAATGTATTTTAGCTTTTAATATTGCGCCAAAATGACACATTTAAATTTATTAAATTCTGTATATTTTTCTGATTTGTATTAAACAAAAATCGAATAAAGTTTGATTTGATATAACATCAAAAGAATTAAGAAATATAATTGAAAAGCTCTATTAAGGACCCAATCCACCAAAGGATTTGTATAATAAGATATCTGCACACATGTAGTTTTGTGACTGGCCATAGATCTCCACCTAGACACTATTTAGTAACTTCGTCCAGAGATTTTCATCTAGTAGTAGGAGTACTTGTGTCCACACACGGGGGGCGTTGGTACGTGTACGACTCAAAATACGATTGTAAAGCTATTGCTAGAAATGTTTAGGGAGTAATTTAGACGTATGCCAGACAAGTGAAATTCTATGTAGCATAGGCAGTGATCTCCACCTACTCTATGTAGTACTACAAATTGAAATGAGTATCAAAACAGCCATTACCCGAGAAAAAACACCCACCCGACAAGCATTAACAGTGAAAGCACAGTGGAAGCACATTAATACGGCCCACACCAGGATTGAACTACACCACTCTATGTCACAATTAGCTCGTTTCTCCAACCTTTTGCCACACTGTCTACAAACAGCACACATTTTCCCCTTCAAACAATTGCTTATTCCATGCATGTCACTTAGACACAGCGAAATTTACCTCTGTAGAGTGATGACTGATTATGCTAATCTTGACAACTTTTAACTTTCATTTCTACAGTCCCCATGTCTGTTGCATTACAGATGAAAGGTAAAATTACACTTTTGAATTGGCATACTCTGTTTCGGTATTCACAAAATTATATGTAATAGAAAACTTCCCACTGCGAAGACTCCCCTGTAGGGGCAGAGAACTCCACCTATAAATAGATAGGACAGGCCTGATGCTTTATGTGCTTACCTTTGTGAGTCAGGCCCCATTGTTCATGTGAGGATATAAATTGTGGAAATTCATGCATACTCACATTTATTAATTATATGTATTGTGCTTGTATTGGGAATGCAATGCAACACACATCACTCAGTCCTAGTTACAATGCCACATGTATCCCCTTGAATGCCAATGTGACAAGGCAATATTAGACAAAGACAGCACACAGAACTGCCTTGCCTTGTCTTGCATCGTCCAGCCCTTTCATGGGTGGACTAGGGGTGTTCTCATATATCCACCCATGAATTTGGCCACAAACCCTAATGTCACATATATGTCTGTCTGACCTGTGAGCAAATTGTTAATCATTCCCACACTAGGCAGGAGGAAGTGACATATATTTATTTATGCACTTTACTTAATATTTGTAAGTGTGACACATCCATCATCACACATACAATTACTACAATCCTTCTACTTTTTTGTTGGGTGCAGGAAGGAATCCCTTCTTGCTGGAGAACTGGGCCTCATGGGCCGGGCGGCGCAGGGCACGCCTTAATCCCCGGGCTCACCTGCCTTGTTACTAACAGAGAAACGAGACACTCCGTTGAGCGTGGAAGCCAGGTTTATTAGCTGCAGCTAAGCACAGTTATCCCAGAAGTACATGAAAAGTGTATATTCTAAGGAGACTGCCACTTCAATCCGTGGCGTACAATCTCTTATACTAAACACATTTACGATATCCCACTCCCCGCACACTCAAAACGAACCAATAGGAAAAGTTGGAAAACAAGCTATCAGGTATCCTAGTAAACACCTCTTTCTCGGACCCCGTGTGTCACCCCTCCCAACAAACTAATCAGTGATGGTGTTCACAATCCCCTCTCGTATGTGGCAGGACATGCTGGTGTGTTTCAATGGATAGTTGTGTAATAGGAGCATACAAGGAGAGAATAGTGAAGGCCAATTGGATAAGATAGTATGAGAGAAGAATAGGAGAGGGCAAATAGTCGGCTGAGACAGGGATCAAACGAGCCAGGCATGGATTAACGAACTCGGCCAAACCCTGATATCGGGTTTCATGAACAAGGACAACGAAGTTACTTTTTAACTGAAAGGACACGTAGCAGCTGGAAAAGCAAAAGCATTGTGTTCGCCATGCTGCCTGAGTGAGGGCAACACAAAATGGAGACTGAACACTAAATGGCGGCTAAATATGGGATGAAATCTGAAATCGCAGAACCTCATTGTTTAGACACACTACTGGTTATGACACATAAATGCTTGTTCCATAGTGCAAGGGTGCTAGCATTCTAGTTACACTGTCACAAGAGCAGCAGCACATAGAGATAGCGTATATGTTACACACCCTGAACGAATATGTTCCTTTTGTCTCCATTCCTATCACGCAACTCAGCACATCAAGTTACCTTGCTGTGCTCAGGTTTGTCGAGGTATGATACCCTGAAGGCCAGTGAAAATAAGGGAATGATCTGCATGGATGCGACTTGAAACACATGGGTGATGCATTTTTGTGTGCACTATTGTACCTCTGCTGAGATGTAGTGGTCACACATTTGTATTGTGTGAGGTATAAGGAGAGAGTGCATATGCTGCGTCATCTGAAAGGGGAAAATAATAACATTCGGTAAATGGCCCTCTCTCATCTGTATAGTACTTTATGTATGGCAAACTACATTTATCGTCAGGTAGGGTCATGTATATGGTTTGAGTATTGGCCATTTGGTATGGCTGTGGAAATTAACCAAAATAAATGTATATTGGTACTGCATGGTGATGAGCACTTGCCCAGAAGCCACATGTTTCCACATTCTCCCACTAACAGGCGGAATGCAATAGGTGATCTGCAAAAAATTAAGCTGTTGTGTGTAATGCCTGGGCACACAGCAGCGATAAAGCAGCAACTGGCATTACTCACAGCCATTATGTTGATGGAGTGTCAGGGTGTCTGCTGCCTGACAAGTGTGCTGTGTGGTGAAGCCACATGAGAACAATCATTTGCATCTAGCTCACATGTGAAGTGGGAAATGAGATCAAAATCCCTAGCATCCCTCTGCCTTTCTGCCCGTGTATGGGGCGTGACTGTGTAGAGATTAATTCTCCTATGTATGCATCTCAGAACCTAATGCAAGGATAGGGACTGGCTTTGCTGTGAAATACCAATTGCATTTCGCAGCCAAGCCAGTCTCCATGCTTGCATAAGGTTCTCTGAAAGGTCCAGTGGCAAGGAAATATAGAGTTGGGATAGCCTAGAAGCTGCATGTTTAAGAATCAAGATCCTGCTCAGAAAAAATGTCCAAGATGACAGCAGGTAGGAATCAGTGTTTGGAAAGTAAATCTTGGTTGAACATCCCAAATATGTTAATTTTAGCCTGAAATCCTCTCAGTTATTTTCCTCCTCATCCTCTCTCTCAGATCATTCATTCACATGGTAAGGGACAAACCCAAAAACACATTAAGTGACTTTAAAAGGTCTTAGCCATTTGTACAGAGAATGACCTGCCATCTCTTTGAGCTTTGGAATACCTCAAAATGTGAAGGAGTTGCAGGTGACTAGATCTCAGGGCTCACTCCTGCTGGTACAAGCTCAGTCTATTCCTGAGATATTGTGGCCCTGTGCCCCTTAAGGCTCTAAAGTTTAAAGCTAGGGCTTTAAACTCGACCCTCTTGGCCACAGTGAGCCAATGGAGTTGCCCTGGGTGGGGGGGATGCGATGGCAAAGAGGGACCCGACAAATGATCCTAGCCGCCGCATTCTGAGTTATTTTTAAACTGTGGATCAGAAAAACTGGAAGCCCCAGGTATAGCTATTGGCATAATCCAACTGCGAGGTCACCAGTGTATGGAAATTGATCTTTCAGCTCTCCTCCAGGAGAAAATGCAATAGCTTACTGACAGATCTTAACTTAACAAAGTAGGCTGAGGAAATATGCCGGATTTGAGCCGCAAAAGAAAAATTGGCATAAATCTGATTCAAACATTTCTAGGAGACAATACCGGTGTTGGTTGAGAATTTGAATCAGAAGGCCACCGGAGGCTAGATGGAGGAGGCGACGCCTGACTCAAAAGGAGTACCTCAGTCTTGTCTGCATTAATTTCAAGAAATTGCTGTTCATCCATTCGGATAAATCTTTCAAGCACTCTTTGGAGTTAGGAAAAGCTGCTTCAGGGTGTTTTCTAAATGAAAACCCTAGCTGCATTTCATCCGCATAAGAGACAACCTTCACTCCCCAGGATTTATTGAGTGTCCAAAGGGTTTAAATATAGATTAAAAAATCAACAGGCTCGGAGCCAAGCCCTGTGGCACTCCACAAATCAACGGTTTAGTTGAAGATGAAAAAGTGTGGAGGAAGACCCGTTGAGATCGATCTTCTAAGAAAGACTGCAACCAGGATAGCACCATGCCCTGAGATCTGAAATTACTTATTTAGTCCAGCAAGGTCAGGTGAGCTATCATATTGAACGATGACTACATATCTAGTAGTACTACCATAGCGGTAGCACCACTGTCCAATGTCTCTGGGACCGTTTTGGACACTTCCAGTAGTGCAGTCTCCGTGCTGTACCCTGCACCGATCAAATGTAATGGGGTGACCCTGTAACCCTCAGAACCTGGGTGGGTAGTTAAACAATAAATAATGGTTCTGAAGGAAGGAAATAACAAGGATCCGACGGAGATAGACGCACGCTACCTTCGCGATCCAAATTCCAAAAAACACACCTGCCAGGAATCACCCACAGGAGTGTACTATTGATTCACACAGAGCCAAGACCGCATCACTACGAAAGGTGTGGAGTCGGCTGACCAGCACCTACTCAAGTAGAGGAACATACATCAAAGAGGAAACAGATACCTCATAAGGCTGTCCTACATCCATCCAGTCCTGATGAAGACCCACCCTTGATGCGCACAAATCAGTGCATCGCCCCCTAGGGTCGAAACATCGACGCACCTCATTTGAGATTCAACTGTACAAAGTCTACTAGGACCAAAAACGAATTGATTGACCTATCTGACTATTGTGTATATGGTTGACATTCTGAAATAATTGTTCCATCACGTATTTATGTATGTATGTTTTAATGTGTTTCAGTCCTGCACAATTTTTTCATGTTTTGTACTGTATATGTTCATTCCGTGCTTGGACAGCATAACTATTGTTTGAAAACAATTCGAGAATCATGAAAGTATATGACTAAAACTTTGCTTTCATCATCTTTGTGGTCAGTGTTTTCTGTGTTTGCTTTAGGTATGAACATCACAATATACGTACCCACACAGGGACATATTAAGTAAGTAATTGAATTGAAATACTGTACCCTGCACCGAAGCTGGATTACGTATCCTGCAGCAAATCATTGCCTTCTACAGAGGAGGCCAATTGGCGCTGAACCATCTTTTCTAGGATTTTCGCGAGTGCAGATAGCAATGAGATGGGCCTAAAATTGCTAAGAACTCCCGAACTTCATTTGGCTTTTTAAGCAGTGGCAGCAGGAAGGGAAACATCACTTACAACGCATTTATTACAACGCACTACCATTACAACGCAACCATTACAACGCAAACCATTACAACGCATTGCGCTGGGGGGCGCTCTAGGATAGGGAATATATTTAATTTACTATCCAACACCTTCCCTACTATCCACAGGGACTGGAGTTGGAATAGTAAATTAAATAAATCACTATCCAGCGCTTAAAAGCACTATGCGTTGTAGTGGTATGCGATGTAAAAACCGCATTGTAACAGCAGGCGTTGTAATAGCCTGCGTTGTAATGACACCAATCCCAGCAGGAATCCCTGTTTCAATGCTGCAGGGAATATCCCTGATTTTATAGAGGTTTTCCAGATTTGATTCAACAATGAATTTTCACTGATGGCCATCATTCTGAGAAATTGAGGTGGCAGGGATCCTCTGGGGAGCCAGACTTGATCTTCAAAAGCTCCTCAAGTGACTCATTTTTCGATATCGGAAAAAATTCCGAAAAAGTAGCTTGAGGGTTGATGGATGATGGTTGTTGTCTAGTCCAGCTTCTGCCCGGAATGAAGTGTAAAGTTTTTAAATTGTTTTCCTCAAAAAAATCAGAAAGGCTCATGCAAGGAGTAGCAGAAGGATGAAAGGCTCTTTTCATCACTTCCAGAGTGGTAGAAGATTTTACAATATTAAAGACTTCTTTGGAGGAGTTCTCTGCATTCCTTATGTGCCTCGAGAAATATTCTCTGATCTTATGTTGGATAAGCTTGCGGAATTTTCGAAGAGCCTCCTTATAGGTGAATATAGCTGAAGAATTACAAGACCTTTTCCAACAGCGCTCCAACCTCGTACAAAGGCTTTTCTCTGCTCTAAGTTATGCAGAGAACCAGGGGGCCGATGGCTTAGATTTCTTGACTGTAACTGTTTTTAGAGGGGCGAGTGTGTCCATTTCTTAGGTTAAAGTGGATCGAATCGCTGTCAGGGGTGGCATAGTTGCTTGGAGGGTGGGCTCAAAGGCCTCCTTCATGATTTTCCACCAGTTCCTGCTCTTTTCTGACATTTTGCGATACAATGTCTGGATGCCTTTGCCACAAAATCAGAATGGGACAAAAAAATGATCCATCCATAGCAGGCGTATCCGGGCCTCTATTCTCATTCTGTGGATATTTGAGAAGATTAACTCCAGAGTATGGCCTACCGTATGGGTTGAGGAGGCTTAGGTCGGGATTTGCTTGGAAGCCTGAGGTTAGTTCGGGACATCAGCATGCATGTTAAAATCTCCCAGAACTATGAAGTTAGCATAATGTAATGTCAGTTGGGCAATGGCGTCACATAGTTCTGGCACGCAGCTATTAGGGCAGTCTGGTGGCTTATAGACCAACATGCTGGCGAAGGAAAAGGAGGGTGTGAGTTTGATACAAAAGATCAAGTGCTAAATATTACTGATTTGGCCCAGACTAGATGTGGAAACCTCCCATGTGTCCCTCAAGACAATGGAAACGCACTCACTCAAGCTGTATCCACTCGAATTGCGCACAAAATCCAAAATCCAGGGGAATAGCCAGGTCCAGATCAGGGTTGGAGCATTTCTTCTGCCATGTTCCAGTAAGAAACATAAGGTCCTAGGTGTTGGCCGATAAGGAGAGCCATATGTCAGTGGAGTGTTTAGGGAGTGACCTGCAATTAATAAGACAGGCTCTGACATTATTTCTTCTATTAGAAATCTCTGTTGATTGTACGCCTCTCCTCTCACCCTAGGTGGGTGCACGTAGATTGAAACCACTGGCATTACACTGGCAATCATAACTCCTCATCCCAGGATCTTTGATCACATTACTATGCCAAGGGCCAAAATTCAAGGCCAGAAGTGCATCTATGGACCACTTACCATCCTATTATTTTGGAGTTTGGGCAGACAGCCAGCAGCATGCCCACTTCAATTCCGCATCATGGATCGCCTTACATAACGACTTGGGAGCTGGTCTCAACTGCTAGACCGATAACCCATGCAAGATGGTGCCCAAGAATGGCCCTGACGAGTAAAGTAAACATGGCACTCCACTCGGTGCCTACACAAGTCTAAAAAGAATAAAATGCCCCACAAAGTGCTCTCTGTAACACACAGATAGTGCGATTTAAAACAGGTATAAAGTGCCCCCACCATGCACTCTACAACATGCAGAAGTGCAATTACAGAGTGAATACAATCACTGAGTTTCCCCGCCCTAAAGCACACTGTTTCTCCCTCAAGGTATTTGATCCCCAGCATTGTTAAAATGTTAAACCATAGAGCAATTCACCAAGCGCAAGTTAATCAGTGCCTACTCTTCCAAAGTCCATTGATTGTTTCATGTGTTATTCTTGTACTGGGATCTATGATCCAAGGTTTACCTTTGGAGTGTTATAACTTCAACCTGTTTTCCTAGTTTACCTTGGGAGTATCATACTCCAACCTGTGCTCCTAGTATACCTTGGGAGTGTCACAATCCAACTTGTGTTATCAAACTCGAAGTGTCCTTTACCCTTGACTCTGTGTTGTGTTAACTCTATGGTGCCTTATGGCATGCCATGATGTTATATTTATGCTTTTCCTGCTAAGTCCCTTATGCCTGAGCTTGAAAGCATTTCCTGAACAAATTAGCCAATAGCGTGCATTGCTCTCACTATTACTAGGGTCTTGGAGTATTTTCCCTTGTGCATGTTTAGACAAAAGAAAACATTTGTTTCTTGTCAATTGATTCAATTTGTTAGTTTGGATCTGCTCTTCCTGTAAGGTCAAAGCCAGTGTACTAACATGTTTCCTTCAGGAGTCCTAGAGAACCTTCCAGACAGTCACATGCGCCACATGCCAGATGTGATCCTGCTGTATCCATTGGCCCCTGAACATGTTACATAAACCACGCCCGAACCTGAGCCCCTTGCTTGGAGTACACACCCTGCAGATCAAGCTTCCTACCTACCCAATCACCTGATGAATCAGTTGGACTTGGGCCGCGCTCTTCTCTGCTGCAGTTTTAAGTTCCTCCGGTGATTCCCTTGCCTCAAGCTCATGTGACTCATCCTTTATCTCTTCCTCCTGCTCAGCTACTCCAACTCTCTGATGCATTCCTGAGATAGACATTGAGACCTTCTTTGAACATATGAAAAGTTGGAGAACTAGGTTGAGTACTTGATATCAGGTTAGTGCTCTCTATCCTTTTATAGTAATAAGAGTATCAGCATCTTCAAGACTCTATACTTGTCTTTAGGTTTTCTTTGTGGTGACTTACCTTCAGTTCAACTTGATTATTCTTGCTCCTGACCCTTCTTGCAATATTGGCCTTTGAACTGTGTTATACAAGGACTAGAGACTTTGCCCAGTTGTTTAAGTTATACTTTGGAAGTGTTATATCTCCAACCTGTGTTCCTAGTATACCTTGGGATAGTCAAACTCCAACGTGTTTTCCTATTATACCTTGGTAGTGCCAGAAACTCCAACCCATGTTTTAAATGTACCCTTGGAAGTGCCAGAAACTCCAACCCATATTTCTAGTGTAACCTGTGAGTGCCAGAAACTTCAACCCATGTTTTGAGTTTAACCTTGGGAGTGCCAGAAACTCCACCGATATTTTGAGTGTAGCCTTGGGAGTTCCAGAAACTCCAGCTCATGTCTCAAGTGTAACCTTGGGAGTTGTCAGAAAGTCCAACCGATGTTTCAAGTGTAACCTTGAGAGTACCAGAACTCCATCTCATATTCTGTGTTTTATCTTGGGAGTGTCAGAGGCTCGAATCAGTATTTTGAGTTTTTCCTCCTGGGTCTTAGAGTTTCCAATTGGTGAATCTGGTTATCCTACTTTCTCATTGTAGAAAAAACAGGTAAGTGAATGCCACTAAAGTTAATTCATTGACATTGTATAAAAAGCCCTGCTAGCGTATTTATGGTAATTGCCTTTTCATGCTGTTATCAGAGAATTGTGTCTCCACAGTACCATCCCTCCCTACCTTCGCAAACACAGAAGGTTTGAGGAGTGCTACATCATGTTAAGCAGTGTGCATCATCGCAGGGCAGATCCAGTACTGCAAGTCTCTCTTTTCTTATTTCGTCCCTACTCCCTTTCCCTGTGGAACAATGTATGATTTAGGAGTCTCGTCCCTGGGTCTCACAATTTCCTGAGAGGGATAGGAGGTCCATCATCGACTCTAGTGCCATCTACATCGTTGGGACTCAGTCTGTTCATGAGAGGTGATGGTAAACACACTCAGAGGTGTGTGTGAAGTGTTTGAAACACTGTTGGAAATGAGAGTTTTGAATTGAGGTCAAAATACTTTTAGAAGAAAAAATAAATTGGGGGAGACCAGCCCAGGCATTTGGTATGCCTGCCACCTAAATCCCATAAAAGCCCAACAGTCTTTCTGTCCCCCATATGGGGGGCGGGGGGGCACATTTCTTCACCCTTGGGAAAAGAAAGCTCACTTGACACAGGGAATATTTTTAATCAGGCCATGTCCTACTTCTGAAATGTCCCAACAGTATTTTTACTCCTCTTCCCGCAAGCAGGCAGATTGGAGATTTTCCCGCAAACTGCCCTCCCAGGGGGGCAGATATCTTATTTAATTACAGACCTGTCTCCCACCTACCATATTTGGCCAATATCTTAGGAAAATTAATCAACCAATGTCTCACTGAGAACCTCAGCAACCACTAGCTCCTCAATGGCATGCAGTCTGTATCAGACCCAGTCACAGTAAAGAAACAACACTAATCACCACCACAGTTGAAGTCCCCCAGATCCTTGACAGAGGAGCTAAACTACTCCTCATTCTCCAGGACCTCTCTGCAGAATTTTGCATGGTCTCACACCCTATCCTCATCATGTACCTGCATGGGATTGGCAACCTAGGACCCGATTTCTGCTGGATCTGCTCCTTCTAAACAGATAGAACACAAGCTGTCAGCCTGGAACCTTACTCCTATGAAGCCTTCACACTCATCTGCAGAGTGCCTTAATGTTTATCACTCAGGCCCACCCTCTTCAACACATACACAATCCCTCTGGTCAGTACAATCTGTGCATATGACAACATATCCTATGTTTATGACATGCAATTCATACTCTTCCTCTCTGACAAGACTGCCAATACAAGGAACAAGTTCACCATCTACATGACCAAAGTTATTAATTGGATCAAAGCCATCTGTCTCGAGCTCAACACGGACAAGACAGAAGTAGAGATTTTAAGCAAAACCACTTCACCATGGAACTTTAACTGGTGGATCATTGAACTTGGACTCACACCCAGTGGCCTCACCAGAAATCTCGGAATGATCATCAACACAAACAGGACATGATTATACAAGTCATTGCTGTTACTGCTTCCTGCTTCCACACCATGATGGAGGATCTTCAAAAACTCACAAATAACATGAGAAAAAATCAGTTACACACTAGTCAACAGCAAGTTGGACTAAAAGAACAACTTCTACACTGGGATCACCAAGAAACTCTCCAGAACAATACAAACTACCCAGAGCTCAGCAGCCAGACTCATCCTAAACCTCCCACACCAAACACATACCACACAACACATCAGGGACCTCCACTTGCTCCCTATACATGAGCACACTCATTTCAATCTCCTGACACACGCATTCGAGGCACTGGACAACTTAGGCCCCACCACCTGACAGAGACATCTCCACTCCGCTGGATTCCTACACAAACATTCAACGCATACACAGAACCAGATCAGAAGAATCGGCATCCTTTTTTATTGCTCCTAAATCATGGAATGACTTCCCACATCTTTTCCTGAATTCCACAAAAAAAAGTTTTTTCTATTTCCTCACGTACCCTAGGTAGGTCAAGGCATACACACCTGCTCAGAGCAATCAGGGGTGATAGTGTGCTTTATAAATTCACATAACACTTCTAACACATATAATAAACAATGCAAATTGTTGGTGCGACTCAACTCAAGTGCTGCCAACAATCATCATACCCTGATTAACCCATTGTGGTATTCGTCAATTGTATTACCAGGAAATTGTATGGCTGGAACAGCCATGACATACAAAGCAAACTCACTTTGCGAAGTGTGCAGCTTTGATCGGATTTCAAATCATACAGATTCAAAAAAGCTGTACTGCCTGCTACAATGTATCATCTTGTGATTGGAGGGACGTTCACTGGAACACGGGAAAAATCACAATGCTTTTATATCCTCCATCCTTCCTATGAGATCGTGTACTCACTGCAACCGCCATCTTGATGGTGTACCACCACTTTCTCCTAATCATTGCCTTATTATATTTATATTTAGGTGTTCTGGGATTCATTGAATATCCTATTCGTTATTTTTGTTAAATGTTACAAATGAATATAAAAGATATTTTTTTTCTTATACTAATATGTCTACCCTGGACAATTATCATACACCAAGAAAACAATTAAGTAGTGTTTCTGGAGTATACATTATCAGTTCTTGATTTTATCGGTTTCATTCTTCAAGGGTAACATTGATCTACCAAAATAAAACAATAAATGGATTGTGGTCTTATTTTAACAAGAGTAGAAATATTTGCGCTTGTAATTATGTCGAGCATAAGGCTGGTGCTTGTCACCCACATCAGCTTTGCAACATTTCTCTAAAGGCAGAATTCTGTTCAGGAATTCTGTGAGATCAATTAGGCCCTAATTTCCTATTGACAATTTAAAGTACGTCCGTTAGATATCACTGAGAGCTATGAGTGCTTTGGTGACTTTCATAAATGTTACTTATTTCTTGAACCTGCAATCAAGCTAATATTAACTTACATCTGGCTTAATATCCACAAGTGAAAAAAATATATATTTTTTCTTCTAACGCTGAAAGGAGAGGTGCCCCACCTCCCTTTCAGTTGTAAATTATAGTATGACGTTTGTTTTAGTGGGTAGAGCTACTTCTATGTGATATATTTTGCTATTTTCTTTATTTTTTCATAGATAATCACATTTATGCATAATATCATATAGCAAATGTACCTCATTCGCAGGCAAAACGAAGAGGAATGCAGTTTCCCCTGAACCTGACCAGCTCTAACTTGCTGATGATTTCAAATTGAATGTGTGTCTCTTTCGTTATCTATTCATGCTTAGCTTCCAGTGCTGGCGATGCGGGACCCATACTGTGACGGCTTCGGGTGTAGATCATTAGTCCTCTTTTTCATGAAGAAAGGTACATTCTTTTCCATTTTGATTGCATAATTATCGTACATAGAACTAGAGGTAACTTTGACCCCCCCAGTGTTTCGCGGAATTTATTAACTCTTATTTTTATTCGGAAAATTCTTTACACTAGTTAGGTATATTCGCAGAGGAATACAGTGTCTGAATAATGTGATTACCTAGAAGTTGAAAATCAAGACAGCAAGGTCAATGGTCTCAAAAATGTTGTAGTTGTCAAACAGAATATGGACCATTAGATAAATGTAACTCGGAGAAAATAATGAATAAGCAACGTGTATAAGAAAATTCAAACTTGTGATTTTTTTTAAATAATGTAAAACTCGAATTTATAACGGCAAGTAACAAATTGGTTTATGGTGTGGCTGCATATACATTAAGATAATCTTATAGGGCTGTAAACTTTTTAAACACATATTTTAATGCAGTTTTTGTGTCCTTTTAATAGATATTTTATTATATATTAATAAAAATGTCGATTATTGTTTATGATTGTTAAAGATTGAACATAAACATATATTTGTGAATTGCCCCATTTGACAATACTTTTAAGGCTGAACATGCCAGCAGTTACACAGTTAAGGAGTTCATAAAAAGAATTCTGTCATGCATAAAATATTTACTACTTCATGTTTCTCCAGGATCTCAGAGAATTATGAGGTTGCCTCCATATAAGAGGCATGAAGTGTTTGTTAGTTGTGTGAGCGCCAACAAATGAGTATATTATTGGGCATTCACAAACTGCAATCAGACTACTTTCAACATTGGAAATCCATGTATATTTACTCCAGTAAAGAGCTGGAGTGACTGTCTTTCAGGATGTAATAGGAAATTAAAATGTAAGACTAGGGGTTGCTCAAAGGTAACAATGTTTTTCACTTTTAACATCAGGATCGCTTTCTCGAGTACCAAACCCTACAATATGTGGATTTATGCACATGAAAAGTGGAGACCCATGAATATTTCATATGAGATTCACAGTAGTGTGGATGGAAGCCTGCTCAATCTTGTACGCAGCTGACATTTCATCAGAACAAGAGACTGTTATTAACCTTCCCACATTGCAGATCTGTTGATTATTCACAACATACCCAAAGGCCTTAGAGAATGTTAAATTAACAAAGCCCCCCTCTGGTGCAGCTGGTGTTTGCTCCCATTCGTTGTGGCCCCAGTGTCACTTCAGTATTACAAAAGCAACTGCAGGCACTTATACACCACTAGCTCGCCTTTTCTGCAAATAGTCGTAGCCCCTTAATACACCTCTGTAAAAAAAAATTGCTAACCAGAGATTTTCTTTTTTGATTTGAGTTATTGTATCGTTAGAAAAGTAATTTGGCTTGGGTAGACATTGCTAATTGGGCCACTTTTCTCTAGACGACATCTTTGAAAATGGCAGATGATGCGGTCATGACTTAATATTTCCGAAACCATAAGAGCTATATTTTTAATTTTGGTATCAAAACATAGGCTTTGGGGGTCGAGTAGTCTTATACAGAAAGAAAATAACTCCTCAGAGCAACACTTCCACCATTTTCCAAAATGGCAGCTCTATAACGATGTGTTTTAGCCATCATATTGGTAATTTGTTTTAATATTGTTTTGGTTTCAGATTTTCTGTTGGTTCAAAATTTGTAAACATGAGCGAAGCAAGTGGTAGCAGAGGATCTTTATCTCCGGACAGAGTGTTGCTAACTACAAAATCTGAGGACTCCTTCAACAAAGAAAAATGTGTCATATGCCAAACTAATCCAAAAGAAAAAGCTAACATCAACTGCACCGGACAGAAGAGAATTTGAGATGCTGCAGAAATACAGTAAGACCTGGCTGCCGAAGGATTGAAACTGACGGGTGAAGAGGATCAAATATTTTACCATGGTAACAACAAGTGCTGCAAGCCGTATACAATGGAATAAATCCTGGAAAAAATTGTCAAAAATACCAGAAACCAGTGAATCACAACAACAATCCGAGTCTTCTGAGGAGGTGATGACAACCAAACCCAATGCCCATCCACTTAGATGATTGAAGGCTACCCCTCATCCTTCTCTAACAAGTGATCAGAAAGCAAAGGATCTTCAATGTGTTATCTGTGGTTCAGGCAAAACAAAGGCCAATGGGTTTGATAAAGAATAAAGTACAGTATTTGAGTCTCAAAGGGTAAGCATGTTTTTATCTGCAGCTAGTTTCTTCCTAGATGCAGGTTTAAGCCGAGTAGCTGATCTTAACCACAAGGTGAATGTATTTCTAGCAGATATGAATGCTCACCCAAACTGAATGTATGCATACATTAGACAATCTGAAAGTACAATGAGCTCCAAGAAGCAACGTAACTGCCAGCCTTCAGTTACGTTTGCACTCTTTGAAAAAGAAAATGAAGTTTTAAAGCTGTTCTTGAGTGTTGGCTATGGGTTCACACTCGGTGAGATCAGAGAAATAATGGTAAATATTAATTAAACTGTATTGATCCATAATAATGTAATGAAGATTTTTCTAATGATAATGTGCAATGTCAGAATTCACTTTTGTCAATCTAACAAAGAGCATGAGCCACTTACGGTATTCTTAGCTGATTTGACTCCTGAATTTCTTGATGCCAAAATAAGATCACAGGATGCCGTAAAGTCAGCAGGAACCAATTTAGGAAGAGACCTGAAAGATTTAAATGTTGGACTTAATGACACTTTTGTGCATTTGAACGGACCCTCACAGCAGCGTGAACTTCATGTGGGGCTCCCTGTGCAATCTGGCCTGGACTGCTTTGCATATTTGCTATAGCCGGTTTTTGCCAGAAGTCTCCCCTGCCGCCCCACCTATCTCGGAGCGACCGCCGAGCGGGGGAGAGTACGACCTCCAGCCTGCTTTGCAGCAGGAAGCCGCCACTTATATTTTCCACGCCTGGAGGCGCTTATAACGGACGCACTAGTTCCGCATCGCGGGAGTGGCCTGGGCTAAGCCCGGGCAAAGGGCGGGCCCTCTTAGGCCCTCAGAGGCCGCAGGAGGCCGGGCCGGGCTCACCCTCTGTTGATCTCCATCCAGGACTTCCTTGGACATTTATCCACAGTAAAACATTCTCATTGACTTTTCGACTCGTCTCTTACATCCATTACGAACTCTGTCGAGTACTTGTTGCCTAACTGTACTTACTAACGTCCTCCCTTAAGAGCATTATAACATTCACATTAGCGAAGGCTGGGCATTATATCACATATTTGCACCATGTCTACATGCACACCGAAAGCTAAACCCTCTACATCAGGCGGGGCAATCACTGGACGGCTAGATAACTTCTTTACTAGGACAACTGCTGAGATTGATAGAGAACTGTCTCTGACTGAGCGTCGTGCTGAACGACGGTTATCTATCAAACTCCTCAAGTGTAAGTCCATCACCTGGCACCAAAAGTACATACAATCTCCCTAGATCCCAGCACACACTTGGTAAGTGTGGATCATGAATTAGATGGCATCATTGATATACCAATAATTCTACAAGATGGACCCCTCTCGCCTCATATTAAGTGTACTAACACTGACTCCACCCAGAGGGTTCAAGCTCCTGTATTGGTCCCTCAACCGTTAGTAGTATCAGCTCCACCCACCCCATCTCGGTTACCAGTCACGGCACACATAGAAAGCCAAGGCACCAAAAGGCAAAGAGAACCCCAAAGGGCTCCCCCAAAAAAAAGAAGGAAGAAGGGAGGGGCTACCAAATCAGGTCAAAGCCCAATCATACCCATATCTCCAACGATCGTAGCGGCAAATGAAACGTCTGCGCAGGTAGTTAATCTATTGACAGATTCCTTACTTCCAGCAGGTTTTAAGGAGACCTTGGAGCATCTCCTTAAAACCCTTTTGCTACCACTCCTAGAGGGAGTAAAGAGATTGGGGGCTCAGATGACTAGATTGCTGGATATCTCTGAGTTAAATGAGACGGTCCCAAAGCAACCTGTGGCACATCGAATTCCCCCCCAGTAAAGTCCCCTATCCAGAAACTAACCACGTCCCTTCGGGTGGGCTCTGTGCCTATTACTGGGTTTCCTCCGCTCCCATCATTTAGTGCAGAGCCATCTCAACATAAACGTAGTGCTAAAACCAACTCAATGCCTCCTAAGAATCCTAAAGCAAGTACCATCCTCCTTAAGCCCTCTACCTGTCAGGCGCCAAAATTTAGTAGTCAACATCCCATAGACTTACCCCCAGAGGCATCAAATTATGTAATCATCTTGACAGGGGTCCCAATTCTGACAGAAAGAACCATAGAACCTCAAGCTAGCCTTAAAAAACAAGGTCATCCACTGGTTGCGTATCAATAGCCCCCTCCCATCACATCTAAATGGCGACATTATATCAGTCAGACGTTGTACGTGGGTGGGTCCCCGACCTAAAGATATAGCTGGGGATGTGGTGATAATTAATTTTATCGACTACAGAGTTATCACTCACATTAGTGATTGGTTTACAGGGAATGGCGAGGGAAGTATTTCTTCACGAAACTTGAGTTACTTCTACCCTAAGTCTCTGCTGTCTGCTCCTAATCCCCATTTACCCGCACATAGAGCCAACTCTTCCTTAATCTTAAAGCTTCAACCACGTTTCCCTGTATCAAGATCTGGTCTGGTAAACTCCCCCTTTTCTATCCACCCCCAACGTCCCAGCTGGTCGTTGTACCACCTCTAGGCTGGCCCCATCAACACAGCTCATTTGGTGGCTGGACCATTCCTACGTACAATTCTTTTGACTGCTTGTCCGGTCTCGACGAAAATGAATGACTGGCACCATCTGATTTAATCATCGCCCGCCCATTTGAGGGGCCTATTAATAACAAGTCTTTAAGCGCTAAGTTGGTCCCCGTAAAATCCATGTCCGCTACTAGGGCACTAGTCTGCCACAAATCACCACCAAATGAAAATGTCAGTCCTAATCCAGTCCTCATGCTTAGTAGAGAGGCTCCTCTAGTGCCCCTGCAGCGTGAGAGGATGGACAAATCCCCAGGTATTGTTCTAGCCGCTGAAGCAGTGGGTAGCGCTAGCACTGGTGAGGCTGTGGGTCCCGTAAAGCAAAATTCCACGTTTTTCGCCATGATATTTTGGAATGTGGCATGCCTTAGACCTAAGGTAGATTTACCCTCTTGGCTCTCTGAAATCCGCAAACACAACATCTTGTGTTTTCAGGAAACCTGGTCTACTACCCAATTCCATCTTCAAGGGAACAAAACTTTTATTTGCCCTGCCCAACCCTCTACTTCTGGCAGATGAAAAGGTGGTTTAGCAACTTATATCGCTAACGATCTTTCTATCAGAAGCATACAGGTTGTAGTGAGTGCGCCAAACTTCCAAATATTGAAATTAACATTAAATATAAAAGCGGTTTACTACGTAGTCAATTTTTATAACAACCTACGGGCCGAAGACATACTCCCTGTCTTGGAGGAAACTCTTCGTCTCCTACTGGTAGAACGGAAAAAAATAAGGAATAACCAATTTAATCTTATCTGGGGAGGGGACTTTAATGTTAATTTCTGTAAAGACAGTGGCTCCAAAAATGTGGTTTGGTGGATGAGGGGGGTTTAACTTGAACCCATTTCCCGCATTCCAGTTTAGGCCACTGCTTAATGGAAATCCTAGTCACTCTAGAACTTGGCTTTACAATTGAGCGTGTTGTTCCCCCAGTAGCATTTTCTCCAACGTTTAGTGGAAGAGGCTATGCCTCCTTGATTGACTTTATCCTAGTTTCTCAAGTCTTGAAAGACCAAATTGGTTGTTTCCGGACGGGCACTAACTCAAACAGTGATCATTTCCCAAACTCTATGACTATTATAGTGCCTGACTCTTGTACACTGGCTAACTCACCCTCCCTACTAACACGAAGATGCACTGAGTATGGGCAAATTAAATGGTTTCACCATAAAGTGGGAAACCGTGGATCCCGTTGCAATTACAGGTAGAGTTCTCAGCTGCACTCTACCACAAGTAGAAACATGCCTCAATGCCGACTCTCCCCCTGAAAAAATCTTAGATAGTTTCCTGATCATTACTAAAACAATCAATGACGAACTATTAAATAAATGAAAGGGAACTAAGAAACCAAAAAAGGGCTGGTTCATCGCTGCCACTAGGAGAGCCTATTCGTGTCTGAAGAAGGCACTCCGATGCAGCATTAGAAACAAACCAGAAATAGTTCGTCTTAGAAGGGAGTATAATCAGTCCCTAAAGCAGTGTAAGCTAGAGATCAAAAAAACCTTATGGGAGACACTGCACAAAAGCTGCCTTGCAAGGGATTCAACCACATTTCGGCGTAAGTTAAAACTCCCTTCGTAACAAATCCTAATTTGAACCCGAGAATCGAGGTGGCAGTGGATGAGTGCGCTTGGGTCACTCACTTTTTGGCTATTTTCGGGGGAACAGTTGCACCCACACAGGTACCTGCTGTACCTCGAGATGGAAGCAACCTCAGCTTCTCCCACGAGGAGGTAGTTACTGCGCTAACGTCATCGAAATGTGGGAAAGCCCCTGGCCCTGATGGGGTTCATCTTGACATATTCAGACATAATTTAGATTTGTGGTCCCCTATCCTCACTAGGGTCTTTGATGCGGCTAACAAAACAGGCCCATTCACCTCATGGAAATCCTCAATCCTCCTCCCAGTTTTCAAGAAAGGGGATCGAAATGACCCTGCTTGTTATCGACCCATTTCCTTATTAGACGCAACGGGTAAGGTCGCAGGATGGCTAGTCCTCCAAAAACTTCGTAGCTGGGCAGCTGAAAACCAAATACTGTCAGCCCTACAGTACGGATTTCGTGAGGGTATGGGGACGGTAGAACAAGCACTAAATTTGTCCCTACTAACGGGTAAATATGTGGGGGCGAAGAAGGGTAAACTCCATCTGGCATATGTCGACCTGTCGGCAGCGTTCAACTGTGTGTCCCATTGCAAGTTGTGGAATAACCTCATTAAAATTGGCGTAGACCTCCCCTTTAATCCGCTTTATGCAAGACCTCTACTCAGGGGCATCAGCCAAAGTCCGCTATGGCACGGGGGGGGGGAGTTAACCAGGTCTTTTGACGTGGTGAAGGGAGTCAGACAGGGCTGCGTGCTGGCTCCCTTCCTTTTTAACCTGTACACTAACGGTCTGGAGGTGGCAATGCTAGAGGGTAGTCAGGATCTCCCCATGATTGGCCGTCGTTCTATTCCAGCTCTGCTCTATGCAGACGACGCAGTCATCATGGCGCGGACTCCCTGCCAACTACAATTGCTGGTCAACAGATACTGCCAATTCATGGAAAACTTAGATCTAAAGGTTAATAACAAGAAAACCTTCATCATGCATGTTGGGAAAGCCACTAGTCACACAAAGGGTATATATATAAACAACACCAAGTTAGACTGCACAAAAACATACCCCTATCTGGGAATTCTGATCGATATTAAGCAAAACTGGTGACCAGCTATCCAAAGCAGGAAACTGTCATTCCTCAGAACAACAACTGCCCTGTCAACTTTTGCCCGGAATCTAGGCCAGTGTCCGGCACGCGAACTGCTCCAGATTTATCACACTAAATGCTCTTCAGTAGCTCTATATGGAGCAGGGATATGGGGCTTTACCGCCACCGCATGTATTCAAAAGGTGGAAAACTGTTTTCTAAGGTATCTATTAGCGGTCCCCAAAAGCTCCCTGATTTATGGCTGCCACGTGGAATTAGGTATGGACTATATATCTGACATCATCGCCATCAAACCGATCCTACTGTGGCAGCGTATATGGCAAACAGATGAATGCAAGCTTACTCGCTCTTTGATTATCGACTGCCTTGCCCTAGAAAGATGGAAGAGCATAACATGGGTGGATTATGTTTCAACATTTTTCACTGATCTAAATTTAGAGTCCCTTTTTACCCATCCCGAAACCATCGTGGGCATATCACGAGCCACTCTGAAAAACTTATGTTTATCCCACCTGCGTAAGCTCCGAATGGCAAGAGAGATCTCTAAGCGAACTAATATTCATCTCTTAGCAGTTCAAAGCTCTTGGGGGATTCAGCCTTATTTATGGTTAACAACCATCACATATTATGACAAATTCATGCTGACCCGGTTTCGTTTCAGTATTTTCCACCGCTTAGTGACTTTCCCCAAGACCAACGATTGGTCCGCAAATCTCTCCACCTGTCCATGTGATGGACAGTCAGAGCAAACGCTTCTCCATGTAATATTCTTCTGCAGTCTCTATGACTACCCACGGAGAAATTGGATTGTACCATTAGTAAAATACATGGGATTGCGCCAATGCCGTCCGGCGCTCCAAGCCTTACAATGTTTGGACATAGAATTTTCAATTTTCCCTATAGTCTGTTTATACCGAAAAGATTATGATTAATTCCATATTTAAAGTACTGTTTACACTACTGTGTATTAAGTTTTAGAAACCTTATTTTGTTTAGTACCCTTTCTCTCTTGTGTTCCAAGGATAGATTTCTTTTTGATGTATAAATTTAGTCCCTATTATGCTTTATTTTATTTGTACTAATTTTAGGAATTTGTTGTCTTTTTTTAAAAAAAAGATTTTTTATTCTGTACAATTGCTTTGTTTCTTTTGTACTTTTATGGATAAGTTCCCTTTTCCGAATAAAGTTTTATTTGATTGATTTGATTTGACTCCTGAGTGTCTTGATGCCAAAATAGGATCAAAGGATGCCGTAAAGTCAGCAGGAACCAATTTAGGAAGAGTCCTGAAAGATTTAAATTTTGGACTTAATGACACATTTTGTGGTGCTCAGAGCTCCACAAATCAAAGGAGTCAACAAAAATGACTGATGTTGTCTAAACATTTTTTACATCATTGTTTAATATCAGCAAAGCAAAACCATTATAAACTAAAGTTCTTGAGTTCGGAACAGAAACCGATAACATTGATGATGACTTTGAAGATATAAGCGAAGAAGTGGAAGACACTCCCATGAACTGACAGGCTTATGATGTGCAAATGTACTGTCTTTTGCAAATCATGGTTTATGAATTACATCATGGGAAAAACAAAACTCTGCTACACATGATAAGTGCCCACATAATTTAATCTAAGTGGAAAAAGAGAAGGCTAATCATTTAAGTGAATAGGATTGGAGTATCAACAAGTTATAGTAACATAGTATGGAACAGGAACTTGTTAGCAGCTCATGCTGTAAAATCTTTTGAATCTGACACCACATCACTTGCAAGTCACTTTACTAGGAAAGGATGTGCAGTTGCTGCTCTTGATAATTTTTTTATCTTTTTATTAAACCAATGTCAGACACAGTATATATAGCAAATATCCAGCAATATTTGGGTATACATACATTAAAAAGCTCCCTTCCCCCAATCGTCTAAATGTTGCACTGATCCCCCCACAGGCCACAATATTTCTCCCAATGTTGCTATATTTTTTCCAATTAACGTGGGCAGCCCCTACTCTCATATACATTTTTTTTGCGGCACTGCACGAGTCCAGATCGGCTTTCCACTGACCCACCTTCGGAGGAAGAGAGGCCCCCACTCCCTGTCGACGTTCCTTTTGGAAACCATGGCTATTGCTAGTAGCCATAGCTTCTGATATTTAGGCCATGTCTGCTCCCCCTGACACATAATATATGCCATCTAGCATCCACAGGGATTTCCTGCCCCAAAACATCCAACATTACTTTTACTACCTTCCCCCAGTATTGCTGTATGGCTGGATACTCCCAAATAATTTGGAAGAAAGTAACTTTTTGATTGCAGCCCTGTAGGCAGCGATCTGTGTGGGTGCGCCCTAGCTTATGCAGAGCTGTGGTTATGGAGTATGATCTATGAAGAATCCGTAGTTGCATTAGCCTAATTCTCGCTCTTACTGCCATCTCTCTCGGGTTTTGTACGGTCTCCACACAATCAACATCTTCCAGTAAGCCAGTGTCAGCCTCCCAGGCCTCGCGCAACTTTATCAGTGGATCAGGAAAGTTATTAATGATCTTTCTATACATGCATGAGAGTGCTTTTTCCAGGATCGAGTCTAAGAGGAGACGATCCTCCATTGGGCTATACTCAAGTATACACTCCCCTTCTCGAATGTGCCCTACAGAGCACATGTCCCAGCTACATTTATTTATATTTTTCAGTACCAGCTAATTGGAATTCCTTCTGTAGGTCTTCAAATGATATTATAGCCGCCCCCCTCCATATATCATCTAGGTGGGAAATATCTAGCAGCCTCCATTTATTAAAGCCCTGCAACTTTCCCACTTCCCGCAACAAGTCACTGTCTCATAATGGGGTTTATTCCGTCAACTTATTGTCCCACCCAAGGAACCTATTCATCTTTTTCCATTCTTGTAGGACTGTCATTGTGTTTGGGGGCATGCACTTCCCCCTGTACAATGCACCTGGATATCATCTTGACCCCATCGCCCAATGATCTACCTTGTAAGCCGGGTCATTCCTGTCAGTAAATATCCAATCATTATTATTTATTAACTGCGATGCCTTAATAGTATTTTTTTAGATCAGGTGTCTCAAGGTCCCCCCTCATACACTCCTCTCAAGTGCTATTCTAGCCCCACTTCTGTCCCACAACAGTTTCAGCACTTCGCTGTACACTTCTCTGAATAACCTGCCTGGCACTGCATACAGGGTATTCTGCAGAACGTATACCATCCTTGGTAGTGACATCATTTTGAACAGCACTGTTCTCCCCATCAGAGAGATCGGCAATGTCCTCCCATGGGCAATGTCCCTATGTAGGCACTCCAGCTGTGGTATTAGGTTACCAGCAATAAAATCTGCCTCCATAGGGGAGGGATATGCGAGCCCCCGCTGGCGAAGGACGATGCGGTTGCACGGGGTCTTACTATGTAATAAATGTGATTATTCAACTGCTGGCTTGCAATTACTGTGTTTTGCATCTCACCTGTACCTTAACTAAGTTGTCATTATTCGTGTATACTGCCTTTCTTGGACGTCATACCCTGATTTCAATAAAAAGATACAAAAAAATTATTAAAAATCTGCCTCCGTTTTAGCAATATTAATACCTAAGTACTTAAAAGAGATCTTAAACTGAAGCTGTGTCCTCGCGGAGAGGATGAGCCTCGGCCCATCAGAAAGCATGTACACCATGGGGCAGATTTATGTTAACTTGCGCATCCCGAGGGATGCGCCAGTTAACATGCGCCACAGTGCGCCACAGCTACGCCACCCATGGTGCGCCGCATTTATGATGCGGCGCACCATGGGGCAAAAACGGCACAGATGCGTGACGCATCTGTGCTGGAAATGTGGCGCATTGCTAGAGTTGCGTCGCAAGCGCGACGCAGCTCCAGCAATGCTCTGGGGGGGCCTATTCTTTCAATGCTGCCTCAAGCCTTACGCCTGCTTCAAGCAGGCGCAGGGTTTTGACGCAGCATTGCCCTGAAAGTGACTGAGTGAAATCTCATAGATTTCACTCAGCCACTTTCAGGAGGCGTTCCTGCGCAGGAACGCCCCCCCTGCGCAGGAACGCCTCCTCATGGCGCAGTGCTGTACAACGTGACGCATCTCCCAGATGCGTCACGTTGTAAATAGGGCGCAGGGATGCGCCACGTTTCCGTGCCGTTGCGTCACGCAATGGCGGCGTAAACGTGGCGCAAGCCCTTCATAAATCTGCCCCTAAGGATTTAAATAATTTGGTACCCAGAATATCCTCCGAAGAAAAAGATTTGCAATAATCGACTAATAGTAAACCGAGACGTCCTCACATACAAAAGGAGATCATATGCATATAGAGATATACTCTTTCCCACTGCTCTCCCCCAGCGATTCCAGACACCACCGGATCGCCTCTTACCAATCGGGCAAGCGGTTCCAACACCAGTGCAAATAACATGGGAGACAGTGGGCACCCTGGTCCCATTCCCCTGTGCAGGACTAAAGAACGGGAGACTGAGCCATTCACCAGTACCCTGGTTAATGGATCCCTATACAGCTACTTAAGGCACGATTGGAACCGTGGCCCAAACCCGAATCTCTCCAACACTGCAAGCAGATAATGCTATTTGATGCTGTTGAACACCATGGGTGCGTCCAAAGACAGCAGCACTGCTTTCTCCTCTGGTCGGGTATTAGTCAAATGCATCATGCCATACAGGAATCTAAGGTTCAACCTGGGACTCAGGTGTGGCATAAATCTCAATTGGTCGGGGTTTAAGAGTAACATAATCCCCTCAGCAAGACGAGCCACCAGAACCTTCACCAGGATTTTGATTTCTATATTTATTAGGGATATAGGCCTGTAAGAGCTGCACTGATCCAGTGGTTTACCCGTCTTGGGTATAACCAGTATTGTGTCTGTTCACTGGTCCAGTGTTAAACAACCTCGTTCTCTGGCTTCGTCAAATGTTGCCAGGAGATATGGCACCAATACACTTGCAGTGCGACTAAAAATTAGGCTGGCAGGCCGTTCAGCCCCGGGGCCTTCCCAGCCTGCAGTTCCTGGATTGCCCAAACTATCTCTCCAGTTGTTATGTCTTTCTCCATACCACAATCACAATCCTCCTCAGATAGTGTGGGGAGCCGAAAATTCACCAATAAATCCCGACAATCTGTCTCCGTTCTTTTGGGGCTGGAAGAATAACCCCCTTCATAGTCGTCCGCAAAGGCCCTCGCTATCCCGGCACCAGTGGTGTGCTTTAACCCCTGGGGATCATGTATTTCAGCAACCCTTTTTCCAGCCATGCAATCATTTTATTGGCCTTATCCCTCAGATCATATATCCTTCATTGTGCTGCTGGAGCCGACGAACTGGCGGTGCTATACGCAAGTGAATTAATTTCCTGTCTTTTAAGGTAACAACGATGCACGAGCGATGGATCAGGCAGCTCCACAGCTAACACCCTAGCTTCCAGTTATACCACTTCTTCTTCTAAGTTATCAAACTGGATCAGTTTTTTTTTTTTCGGCCCCAGAGGAGGGTCTAGATATGTCTTATTATTAGTGGCTTAAATGCTACCCATAGGGTACACGCCGATTCCACCGAACCCTCATTCTCCTGAAAATAGAGTTGTGCCTCTACTCTTATTTGGCTAACAAATTCCTTACCTTTGACGACCCACAGGTTTATTCTGGGTGGCAATACATTGGTTTTTGTCGGGCCCTGCACGATCACCTCCACTGGAGAGTGATCTGATATTTCCTCTGGTCCAATACGAGCATTTCAAAACCATCCCTCACTTTTGCCTGGTGTTAACACATGGTCAATATGGGAATAGCTGCAATGGGCTGCAGAATAAAAGGTGTATTGTCTCTCTCTGGGATTGTGTAAACGCCAAAAGTCTGTCCGACCCATGGCCTATATGAATGCTTGCAGTGGCTCGACCTCTTGTCCCCTATGTGCCTTAGTTTCACTGTCTCTATCTGGGTCTATGGTGGAGTTCATATCACCCCCTAATATCAAGATCCCTGGTGGGAGGTCCAGCAGTAGAACTTCCACCGCCTTTGCTAGTGCCCCCGTGTGCATAGCTGTGGGTATATAACAGGAGACAATGTCAGATTCTGGCCCTCCCATGTCCCAGTGAGGGCTACGTAACATCCTTATGGATCATGCCAAAACTTTTTCACCACCAGGGGGTGAGCAATTCAAAGTACTACCCCAACTCCCCTCAATCCTGAAGTGTACCCCGAATGCGCGACTAGCTTATGCCTATATCTATCTAATGCTTTATATCTATTGCCCTTCAGGTGTGGACCTTGAATCAATGTCAGGTCAGGAGGAAGTCTGTGTAAATACTTCAAAACTATTGTACGCTTGATTCGGTTGCCTAGACAATTCATGTTCCAGGATAGGATTCTAAGGTTGCTGTCAAGCTTATCTTCCCAGGCTCTGCATTTGTGCTTCTAGATCTTCCTTTCAGGGTGTAACCTCTTCCCCTATGCCATACCGGGATCAAGTGTGTCACCAGTTCAACTGGAGTCTTCACTAATACAATAATATGAGAAAGAGTCCTAAAAAACAATAACAAAACCCCAGCATTCCCCAACTGTACCTGTCCCCCCCTCCCTGTTACCCTGCTGGCTGGATAAACAACCACCTACCACCCAAACCCGCAGAGTGTCTGTCACCCCTGAACTGGAGAACGAAGGGGGTTGGCAGAAGCCAAGCAACCTGGGGCCCCGCCCCTACCCCGACGTACCCCATAGACCATGCATTTTCAGGATATATGTCTCCATTTGTGCATGCCGCCTGCAGGATAGCGTCTCTCTCCGTAAAGTTGAGGTTCTGCGCAATGATTGTTCTAGGCAGGGTCCCCAGCTTGGGCCTAGGTATGTGCACCCATTCTATGATGAAATAGTTGGAGAGTAGTTTGGGCTTTAGGTGGTTAAGGATGAGATCCTCCAGGAATAGATCTACACTTGGCCCATCCATGCCCTCCGTGACCCCCACCACTCTAATATTGTTCCTGTGTGCTCGCCCTTCTTGGTCCTCCAGTTTGGCGGTCATTATCTCCTGCTGCTTTGTAAGTGATAGGACCTTTTCTTCTAGACTTTTCGTACTTGTCTGCAAGTGTGTCACCTTCGTCTCAGTGGCAGAGACTTTGTCCGCCATTTTATGAAGGTCCGCCCATAGCAGGTTTACATCCACCTTCACTGTGTCCAACTTGGGCTCAGTCGTACCTTTCACGTCTGTGTTTGCCGCCATTATTGCACTTAAGGAAGGTTCTGTGGTCTCCTCCTGCCCTTGTTCCTGGGCCATTGACGTTGATTTTGGGACCGCGTATTGGTCCAACTTGTTGGTCTGTGTCCCACCTTATCCCTTGGGCTTCCTTCGCGGTCCCTTGTTGCAATCGATCGCCCCCAACTTAATACTGCCCAACTTTGGGTCCCGGGGATAGCACTCACCATGGTTTCGGGTCCTCCTACCTCCACACTGTCCAGCTGACCTCTTTGCTCTGTTGTGAATCACTCAGATGCCCCCCAAAGGTTACTCTGGTCTGGCCCCCTTCACGATGGCACGCCACCTCTGATCTCAAGCTTCTGCCTTGCCACCCTCTTGGCTTTTTGAATTTATAGCGCAGAGTTCACTCTCTCGCCAGTAGATGTTGGTGCCACGCTGCGCCCTCTGATTCCTTCACTGTGCGCAGTGTCACAATGCAGCCTTCACAGCACTATCTCTTCCTGCCGGAAGCAGCAACCCCTCCAGTGATGCAGCTTAAGGCTTGTACCTTTCCTCCGGGGATCACCCAAGCAGCCAATACTCTCTCCATGGGCATAAACAAATGAAGCTGCAAACTTATAACCCAACTGCCATGCCAACGTGTGCAAAATCACTACAAGCCATCAACATGTCAGAGTCTTCCAGAAAGTTTTAAAGTGGCCATGGACATGGATCTTCTTCTACTAATGATGTGGTCCGCAAAACTGATTTAACTGAATTTATCATATCACTTATTCAGTGCGGACTGAAGGATAAAGAAAGCAGTTTCTCCGTGGGTAGAATTCATGCTCTGATCTCCCAGACTATAGTCCCACGGAAGAAGGATGAGTTTTTACCATTAATACCATCTCCAGTCACAAACTACGCAACAGTATACACAGCTCTAAAAAAATTCCAAAATGTACATGCTCGGCTTGAAGACAAGCCAATCCTGCCAATTGTTTTGATAAAGGTGGTTTTAGTATTGTAGTTGACATTTTTATGAGCAATCCAGTAGAATTTGATCATCTTTATCCAATGATGGGTGCTTTCTACATGACAAAAGTTGTGTTGGGGTTTGCAGGAAGTTATCTCGGTGGATGTGGCATAGGCAATGCACTCATTGAAGTTGAAATCCTTAGAGGCAAAACTGTCCAGTCAGTATTGAGCGAAACAAATTATGATTGTTCGTTACAAGGTATGCTGATCATATCTGAGGCTACTGAAACATTGTATTGGAATGCTTTCTGGAGCAAGAATGACAAATTAGGTTTTGCATATCTTATCTCAGAAGTGAACAATGCACAGGGTGCACTTCATTTGAAAGACATAATGCAAAGCTGGCATACACTCAGTTCAAAATTCAAAAACCTGAAAACCAACGTTGTAAAGTTTGTCAAAAAATGTGGAGAAAAATCTGACCTTTGAAAGTACTTGGGACATGTTTACATACTATAGCTCTAGCAAAAAACTTGGTATATGCTGATCAGTAAGGTGATTAGGAGCTGTATGTGAAGACTCAGGAGTATTTGGAAGAGCTAGAGGTTGAAACTAGAAGTGGACAATTTGTAGTGGAAGACAGAGAGGGATGGCTCAATGCTGTGGCTCCAGATATTAAACTGGAACAGATGATATAGAGATCACAGAAAAGCTCCAAGGGAATTGTGTGTCAGACATGTAAAAGTGAATATTTTGCTCAATGGCAGCTAGTTTGCCATGAAGCCCTTTCTACTTGCAATGTTTCAGAGAGAGGATCAATTCAAAATTAATGGATGAATGTGAAACTGTTCCTCACCATGAACTTGTGGGTAAGAGAGGGGAACATTTTAATAAACATAGTGACAGGCTTCTTCATTTCATGCAGCCCCAAAGAAACTCTATTTGAAATTACTGAGCATGAGCGACTTCACAACTATGTGACAAAACAATATCTGCATAATGACATAAAGACTTGTCTACAAGTTGTCATGGAACATGGATCAAAACTAAATGCTGAACTGAAGCAGGCGAGATTTTTATTGAAAGAGAAAAAGCTGTTTGGCGTAATCCCTAAAGCTAAACTTCCAAGCTGTAATTGCCATAGTAAGAGTCTTGTCCAACCAGCCACTGCAAAACAGGTTAAAAAAACAACTTTTGCAAGCACATAGATAGATGGATATAACAAAAGAAAGCGGTTAATTTATCAAGGACATTCTGTCATATGATCTTCTTCCAACAAACACATTATTTTATGGAGATGCTGCAACCAAACCCGTGAAGCACAAAACTCGTACAAAAGCTCAAGAAAAATGTTTAATGGGAAGAATTTCAATTTGAAAAGGTGTCCTCATCGAAAACTGCTGTTGTTGTGGACCATAAGTCACATTTGCGAATGGTCAAGATTTCAACCACGCAAAACTTCGGCGAGGTTAGTCAGACTGGTTTACAGATATCAAAGTCAGTGTGCACCTTGCAAGAACTGCTTATTGTCTTTGACAGTTTTCCTGAACTATCTGTCAAAGACTGTTAGAGAATCGGATGAATGTCTGTGGAACAATTGACCTTACCTGCTTCTAAAATTCAACACCGAAACCTGTGCAACTTGATAAATTCTGGTCATTAACATCGAACAAGATGTACTTGAAGATGTTTACTCGCCAAAACATTGCTGATGCTTCAGTGAACACTGAATTTCAAATTATTGAAAGGGGAATGATAGTCAATGAGGAGTTGGTGCCTGCAGATATATATTCAAAAGGTACCGGTCATATTGTTCAAGAACGTAAAGAAAATTGGAGGAAGCTGACCTCCGTGCTGTGCCACATGTTAAGTGGGCTGTTAGAAATTGTTCCAATTGAGTAATTGTACTGTCAAATGGCACAGATGATATTGTAGTGCTACTTAGAATTGTTGCAATTTTCATTAGTTAAGGATTGTTAGAGTTATAAGTGTGTTATGGAACAGGTGAGGAAAGACAGCTAATCCCTCTGCATATTGTGTATAAGAAACTTGACCCAGAGATGCCCAGTATTCTTATCAAGGCACATATTCGTATGAGTGATGATACTACAAGCAAATTGGAACAAAGCTTGGATCTTTAACTTTTGCACATGTGAAGTTTCTAAAAGGATTTGGTGAGACAGAAGAAGAATGTGACTTTAGAGATGTAGAAAAATACCTTCTGCGTGTGTGGAAAATGAGTTCTGACTGTCACACATTTGATTCGCTTTGGTACCAGAAGTTCAAGATATCAGTCCTGTTTTTTGACCTTCCTCCATGTCAGATTATGTGCCTGGACACATTAAAATAGTGCTCTCCTTGGATATATGGGAGCATTTAGTTGGGAAGATATTGATGGGGTGCTAAAACATCTGAGATTTCTAAATCCTCTCTCCACAGAATTTACGTGTACATGTACTTGCAAAACCTGTGCTATAAAAAGATGTGCCTATCAATATGCACTTCTCAAATGTTCAACATTCTGCAAATTTACGATGAGCGATGGCCAAAACAAATAAGTAAAGTGAATTATGAAAATGTTTCTAAAACAGGAGTGTTAAACATTTTTTTTCATATTCCGATCATAAAACATTGTTTGGTGTATACATGAAAGGATTAAAAACCATTATTATTTGTTTCATTTCTATATGTCTCTTCTTTCTCTGTTATATCAGCCATTTTTTTAAACGGGGAAGGGTTGGTCTGAGGAGTTATATACTGTGTTTTTAAGATTACTTGATTCCCAAAACCAATTTTTTGACACAAAAATTAAGTATATAGGTCTCATGGTTCCTGAAATATTACATCTTCACATCAACAAATCCGCCATTTTTGAGAATGTTGTCCAGAAAAAATTTAGCCTGGATCAGCAATGTCTACACAAGCTAAATTACTTCTCTAATGATCCAAAAACACAAATCAAAAATGAAAATCTCTGGACAACCTCGTTTTTTACAGAGGTATATCAGGGGGTTGGGATTAAAATAGGTAATCATTGTGTAAAAAAAATAGATGTCTGTATCGTCTATACATAACCTACATCATTGAAGCAGCGTGACTATAATAAATGCCATATATATTGATCATCAAAGCAATTAATCAAATAAATATATAAAAGAGCCCCTAATAGTAAATAAGCAGGGTGGAATTTAAATTGTGCCAGAATAATTTGTGGAATTTTGAGAATTTTGATGGGAGAAAGGGGGGGAATAGTATCTCTGTTTTTCAGAGTATGTTGGGTCCTGTAATTGAGCTAGCCTTTTCTCCATTCCCTGATTACAGTTCACTGTGGCTATTAATAGCCAGGTTCAGAAAGGTCACCCCACTTTGTACCTCCATTGTGGGCACTTCATGTTGCATATTACTCTGCTGTGAGGAGCGTCACTCTGCAGAAAGGCTGTGTCTGGAAGACACTCTGCACTTAAAAAGTAAACACACAAATATCTATAACAAAAATATTGTGGGAACAAATACCCAAAATAGAAGAATACATTAAAGAAATGCCTCAAACAAAAATAACAATTATTGCCAACCAACTAAAACTAATAAAACACAACAACAATCAGGAAAAACAAATATCAGACACTGGAAAACAGACATACCTGTAGTAAAAGACAAAATATATATATATATATATATATATATATATATATATATATATATATATATATATATATATATATATATATATATATATATATATATATATATATATATATATATATATATATATATTTTTTTTTTTTTTTTTTTCACCAAAGACCCTCGATCTGAAAGGGCACACGACGGCGCTTCTTGATTTCACTTGCCCCACTTGCAGCTGACAACCTGCTTTCCAAATTACATTTTTCTTGCCTGTGATGTGCCGACGCGTTTCGAGGCCTTAGCGCCTCTTCCTCTAGGGCTCACAGCAGCGGACAACAAAGCCTCACCCTTCCAACTTCATTGTTTTTATTGTATAGCTTGCCCCCATTGGACGTAGCTTTCCATTGTCCAAGTGTTGCATTATGGGACACGTGGTTTCGTGAAGGTGAGTATACATATTCCCTTGGTAGGTTTGAGGTCCGTGCACTTTCAGTGTCCAAATATTTTCCTTAGTAGGTGTGGGCTCAGGTATAGTCAGCTAATTGACGCTTGAAACGCCGTGCCATCGAGCTGGAATCGTTTCCAACGAGCCTTTCCTTTGAGAAATGGTGCTCCTTTCCTACAGCCGTGTAGCCGTGTGCATAGTTTTTCACCAAAGACCCTCGATCTGAAAGGGCACACAACGGCGCTTCTTGATTTCACTTGCCCCGCTTGCAGCTGACAACCTGCTTACAATATTGCATTTTTCTTGCCTGTGATATGCCGACGCGTTTCGAGGCCTTAGCGCCTCTTCCTCTAGGGCTCACAGCAGCGGACAACAAAGCCTCACCCTTCCAACTTCATTGTTTTTATTGTATAGCTTGCCCCTATTGGACTTAGCTTTCCATTGTCCATGTGTTGCATTATGGGACACGTGGTTTCGTGAAGGTGAGTATACATAATTCCTTGGTAGGTTTGAGGTCCGTGCACTTTCAGTGTCCAGTTATTTTCCTTAGTAGGTGTGGGCTCAGGTATAGTTAGCTAATTGACACTTGAAACGCCGTGCTATCGAGCTGGAATCGTTTCCAACGAGCCTTTCCTTTGAGAAATGGTGCTCCTTTCCTACGGCCGGGTAGCCGTGTGCATAGTTTTTCACCAAAGACCCTCGATCTGAAAAGGCACACGACGGCGCTTCTTGATTTCACTTGCCCCGCTTGCAGCTGACAACCTGCTTCCCATATTACATTTTTCTTGCCTGTGATATGCCGACGCGTTTCGAGGCCTTAGCGCCTCTTCCTCTAGGGCTCACAGCAGCGGACAACAAAGTCTGACCCTTCCAACTTCATTGTTTTTATTGTATAACTTGCCCCCATTGGACGTAGCTTTACATTGTCCATGTGTTGCATTATGGGACACATGGTTTCGTGAAGGTGAGTATATATAATCCCTTGGTAGGTTTGAGGTCCGTGCACTTTCAGTGTCCAAATATTTTCCTTAGTAGGTGTGGGCTCAGGTATAGTCATCTAATTGACGCTTGAAACGCCGTGCCATCGAGCTGGAATCGTTTCCAACGAGCCTTTCCTTTGCGAAATGGTGCTCTTTTCCTACGGCCGGGTAGCCGTGTGCATAGTTTTTCACCAAAGACCCTCAATCTGAAAGGGCACACGACGGTGCTTCTTGATTTAACTTGCCCCGCTTGCAGCTGACAAACTGCTTCCCATATTACATTTTTCTTGCCTGTGATATGCCGACGCGTTTCGAGGCCTTAGCGCCTCTTCCTCTAGGGCTCACAGCAGCGGACAACAAAGCCTCACCCTTCCAACTGGACACGTGGTTGTCAGCTGCAAGCGGGGCAAGTGAAATCAAGAAGCGCCGTCGTGTGCCCTTTCAGATCGAGGGTCTTTGGTGAAAAACTATGCACACGGCTACCCGGCCGTAGGAAAGGAGCACCATTTCTCAAAGGAAAGGCTCGTTGGAAACGAGGGTCTTTGGTGAAAAAAAATATATATATATATATATATATATATATATATATATATATATATATATATGTATATATATATATAAACAGACATATCTGTAGTAAAAAACACTATATATATATATATATATATATATATATATATATATATATATATATATATATATATATATATATATATATATATATATATATATATATATATATTACCTATAGGTGCCAGTAGGTAGTTATGGTTAGAACCTACTATCCATAGGATAAGCTTTTTTTGATTTGCTAAAAACTTTGGTGTTGTTTGATGAATCTTCTCGAAATGCTCCCCCAAAAAAGTCTTTCAAGGTAAGCTGCTTTCCTGAAACTTTGGGGGTGATTGGTCAAGCAGGGGCTGAGAAAAAGGGAGTCCCAAAACGCATTTTCCTGATGTTAATTTTCATGGGAAATTTTGAGACGGGCTACAGCCCGAACTGCTGAACGTAATTACCCCAAATTTGTAAAAAGGTAGAGCTTGGTTCAGAAAGCGACCTTTTTTAAAGTGGTGTAAATCCATTCAGTAGTTGCTGAGAAATTAAAAAAACAAAAGTAAAAAAAATCAATTTCCCATAGGAAACTTTGGGCAAGGCTACAGACGAAACTACTGAACGGAATTACCCCAAATTTGGCAAAGAGGTAGTACTTGGATCAGAAAGCCGCATTCTTATTTATTTGGTGTAAATCCATTCAGTAGTTGCTGAGAAATACAAAAAATTAAAGTGTTGATATGTGGGCGGAGCCTAACCCCCGAGCACGAGTTTGGCTCTAATTGGCTATCAACACTCCAAACCAGGAAGTGTTGGCAGCTATCTTGTAACTCGGTAGAAGCAAGTCACCAGAAAACAGAGAAACAAAGATATAAAACAAGAGAAGGGGGCAGGGTAGAAACACCCTGACCCCTAGGCCTGCTGTGGGGGGTCCCTGAAGGACCCCCAGGGCTCAAAAAAAATATATTTTTTAAAAATTTCGGCACAGTAGCGAATTCCACTGAAATTGTTTAAATACAATGAGGCGCGGGTTCCCGCGTTTTATTTTAATGAGGCCCCAGGGTGGGTGAGGTCCTGGGGGCATTTCTTAAAAAATATTAGCATGGATCCGCTGGGGCCCCCGCAGCTCTGGGAACACCACCTCCTCGGATTTCACTCATGTTGGGGCTGGGGCCGAGCGTACCCCCTCCTGGAGCCAGTGATTGCCCTGGGGATCACCACCCCACAGGGCTGGCTCCCGCAGTGTCCTGGGGTGCCCACTACCAGCACACTGCTGTTTTCTATGACATGTTGGGAGCAGCGTGGCTCCCGCCCTGTCATAGCAAACTTGCTTTGTAGTTTGGAAGCGAGAGCTGGGAAACTTGCTCTTGCTTCCAGATTCGAAAGCTGATTGCTTTTCCACACTGGGAGGTGCATGTCAGCAGCTCCCCATGTGAAAAAGCTATGCTGGCTCCTGCAGAACGCAGGGAGCTGGCAGCACCATGGAGGCATTGGGGCTCCCCCCACGGTCCCCAACAGTGAGGCCAGGCCCCGGGCGACGGGGTCCTCGGGACGGAATTGGCTTCGTGAGGGGGGCCAACGTGGTCCTCTTCTTGTTTTTTTTTAAAAATAATGAATATGTTGGCATGCTTTGGGGGATAGGGTCCCAGAGGAGCTCTCAGCGCGGCCCCTTGTGTGAAAGCGATGGGTGCGCAGCTCTCTTCTTAAGTCTTTCAAATACTGAGGGGTATATTCTCAAAGACACATCATCGAGTTAATGACACCTTATCGCAACCAAAATGGTGATACATTTAACGCACCATTCACAAGCTGGAGCAAACAGCCCATATCACTAGTTTACCAGCGATATCGGCTTCAAAAAGCATTGTCACAAATGGGCCCGGCAAATATTGCTAATGAGATGTAGAGTAGGCCTTCCTGTGCGAAAAGCAGCAAACACTTCGCAAGTTTCTCAACCACCAGCAAGATCGTCGAAGACAGTACAAAACAGGTGATAAGGTGCATTAGTAGCAGGAAGTTTACACCTGGTCTGAACTGGTGAGAGTCGGACTACAACATGCAACATGAAAGGGAGCCCAACCCAGAGTCACACCTGAACGACAACAGATGCAATGGAGCCAAGGATCATGCAGATCGGACATCCAACACTGCTCCGACACCCCCAGCCAGCAGCCCCTTGTCCGCCACCCCCCCCCCCCCCACAAACAAATGTGACAGCAATGTTAGGAAATCTGGAGCTTAATAAATTGGCTTATGTCGCACAATTATAATCAAGAAGATGGATGTGAGGTTAGAAAAATAAGAATCAGAGTCATATGTGGATTTGCATATAAAACATGTTATTGAAACAAAACAACAACAAATAAAACTATGTACAGCCATGTCGTGTTATTGCTGGACCATTTGTGAATCACAGCCTGCATGACAAAAAGCAAAATAAGATTGTACATCATGCGCCCATCAAAGGAGAGAGAAAGAGTGGGCGAGAGGAAGAGAGAGAGAAAGAAAGTAAGAGTGAGAGAGGGAGGAAGACAAAGAAAAAGTTGGAGAGAGAGAATGAGTAAGATACAAGGAAGATAGAGAAAGAGAGAAACAGTGTGAGAGAGAGGAAGAAAGAGAGCAAAATAGTGAGACAGAGAGGAAGAGAGAGAGAAAGAATGAGAGAGGAAGAGACAGAGAAAGAGTGAAAGAGTCTGAGAGAGAGAAAGGAAGAGATAGAGAGTGAAAGAGAAAGAAAGAGTGTGAGTGACAGAAAGGAAGAGAGGGAGAGGGAGTGTTGACACTGTGGAGAAAATCCTCACAGCTCACCTTTCTGCCACTGGTGTGTCTCCAACACATGCCAGGACATAGTGCAGCCCTCAAGTTTAGTCATCTGAAACATATTATAGAATCAGTAATGGCAGAGTACATACAACTGTACATGCCTAATTCTCTGTTTCGCCCCTGCACACCCAGGTTGCTAGACCTCATCGACTACCCCTGCCCAGAGGTGTCTGCCCGCCTCTGTCAACCCAGGCTGCTGTACCCCATCCACTACCACTGGCCAGAGGTTTCTGCCTACTGCTGTGCACCCAGGCTGCTGCATCCCATCCACTCCCACTGCCCGGAGGTGACTGCCCGTTCCTGCGCACCCAGACTGCTGCACCCCATCCACTCCCAATGCCAGAGGTGTCTGCCCGCTCTTGCGCACCCAGGCTGAGAAGAAGAGAGAGAGAGAAAGAAAGAGTGAGAGAGAGAGGAAGACAGAGAAAGAGTGAGAGAGATAGGAAGAAAGAGAGAAAAAGTGAGATACAAGGGAGAGAGAGAGAAAGAGAGAAACAGTGTGAGAGAGAAGAAGAGAGAGAGAAATAGTGAGACAGAGAGGAAGAGAGAGAGAAAGAATGAGAGAGAGGAAGAGACAGAAAGAGTGAAAGAGTGTGAAAGAGAGAAAGGAAGACATAGAGAGTGAGAGAGAAAGAGTGTGAGTGACAGATGGAAACAGAGGGCGAGTGAGTGTTGACACTGTGGGGAAAATCTTCACAGTTCACCTTTCTGCCACTGGTGTGTCTCCAAACATGTGCCGGGATATAATGCAGGCCTCAGGCTTAGTCATCTGAAAAATAGTATGGAATCAGTAATGGCAGAGTACATACAACTGTGCACGCTTAAATCGCTGTCCTGCCTTTGTGCATCCACCCTGCTGCACCCCACCCATTTCCACTGCCCAGAGGTGTCTGCCCACTGCTGCACACCCAGGCTGCTGCACCTCATCCACTCCCACTGCAAGGACGTGACTGCCCGCTGCTGCGCACCCAGGCTGCTGCACCCATCCACTCCCACTGCACGGAGGCGACTGTCTGCTGCTGCGCAAACAAGGCTCTCAGCTCACCTTTTGCAACCTGCATGTAGAAAAAAGGGTCTACCACATGCCACTGCAAGCCCCTAGCCCGGGGCCCATGGACAGGGCACCCTGCATATCATGTAGCCCCGCTCCGCAGGCCACCAGGCCTCACATTTGGTGCTGCATCTTGATTTTACCACCGCAGAGTAAATACCAGTGCACCCGCTACCATCGCAGGTTAAACACCCACTCAGCCCTTTTGGTGGCCCTCTGTGACCAGCGAGGCCACATGGCAGTACTCCCCCTCTGTTTGATGGCTCAGGCCTACACTACGGTCCAGCAGGGCACAGAAAACCTAACCTGTCCGGACCACTGTGATGGGACATCATCGCAGGCAGCACACCTGCTCAGCACTTACAGTGCCCCTAACTCAGTACACCAAAAGTCACCGTCCCGTGGCGGTGTGCCTGTGCCAGCCACAGTGCATCTGGTGCCAGTCAGAATTGGAAATGGCGTCAAGCACGTGCGCCCGGTCCTTTTTATTGGCAGGGTCACGTGTTCTGTGACGTCTGTGGTTGATGGGTGTGGTGTGGGTATAAACCAGCCATCAGGGAGTGGCTGTGGCGCACTGACAACTAGACCTGTGGGCAGCAGATCACTACAATGAAAATCTGGGACATGTAGCGTTGTTTTCCCTCCCTGTATGTGTAAGCAGAGTGGGCTGGGCTGGTGTATGCCAGTCCTGCATGAGGCTGTGAACAATGACTCTGGAGCTCTTGGCCTGGTTCAGTCCTGGGCTGTATGAGGAATCAACTGATGCAGGTGTCCCTGTTGTAGTGCTGCCGCCACCCGGACAGCAAGCGCCAATGTGTCACCCTGTGACCCAAGACCTAAAGCATGGCCAACATGGAAGGTAGGGGGAATCACTGACCCTACATTCATCCATACTTCCACACATGAAAGATTGTGCACATGACACATCTGTGTGGTTATGAATGTTTATTGCACATTCAGAGTGTTGCAGCTGTAGCAATACAGAGCCATGCAAAGCCCAAATTTCCATTTTTGGCACATGGAGGCCATCCAATTAGAGCCAAGCTTGTGATCAGGGGTTAGGGTCCGCCAACATAAGCACTTATCCAATCACTCCGCCAATTCCGAAGCACTTATAAATTCACTATACACTCTCTTTGCAGTACTCTAATGATGCAGTCTCCATCTATGAGACAAAGTTACAGAACCAAAGTTTTCCCCACTGCCTGAGGTGCAAGCGCTGTGCACAGCAGAATGTAATGTGGTAGGGTCCAGGGGCAGCATCATCCATACATAAAGAACACATGGACAGAGTTCGATAGATAGTGGAACTGGCTACGGGTATATGCGCTGGGCCCCTTTTTATTACCAGGGTCACATGTCTCTGCTGAATGCGTGTGAGGTGAGTGTAAGCCAGCCCTCAGGGAATGGCTGGTGCTGGCAGCAAGTACAACAGTAATCATCGGATTACACACAGAGACTCAATCATAAAGGGTTCATGACTTGTGCTGCACTAAGTAAGGGGCACCAGATGTGAAGTAATACACAAAAGATTCTATCATAAAGGGTCCATGACTTGTGGTGCACTGAGATAGTGGCATCAGAAGCATTGCGCATGTGCACAACTAGCGATGATGATTTGTCCGGGAGGGCCGCACTAGTAGCAATGTCTGTTGCCTACTGGACTGCGTCATCTGCAATTGCAAATCGATCAGAATTGTGAGTCCTGCAGTCCGCAATGTAGATGGAAGGCAGTAGTCAGCACAGACATCGAGGAATGCTTTTTGTCACTTCCTCTTGACAAAATCGGAGGACATAGAGTACAATTCTGTCAGCAAGTAATAAATCAAGACTGAATTCAAATTGTGAGCTCTGCTGACCGCAGTGTAGGTAACAAAAGATGAAATATGTATGGAACACATTGTCGAAATGTGTAGGTTTTTGGGAAGTTATCGTTAGTTGCCTACTGGACTCTGAACTGAATAAATCGAGAATAATTTGAATTGTGAGCCCTGCTGACCTCAGTGTAGGCTGGAGGCAGTGGTCAGTAAAGGCCCACAGCCATGTGGCATTGACTTTAGCTGCACAGATTGGAAGCACTTAGTTTTCTTAACCGATTATAGTCTCTTACACAATTTGCATCAGAACTAATATTGATTTGTAAGCCCTGCTGACCCCAGTGTAGACTGGAGGCAGTGGTCAGGAAAGGCCCACAGCCATGTGGCATTGACTTCAGCTGTATAGAGTTAGTGGTAGGTGTGGCACTCAGTGTGTGCCCAGCCAGCGATGATGCGTGGTGTGGGTGGGCCACACTGGATACAATGTCTCTTGCCTACTGGACTGTGTCATCTGCAATCACTACTCCATCTGAATTGTGAGCCCTGCTGTCCGCAGTGTAGATCGAATGCAGTAGTCAGCACACACATCGAGGATTGCTTCTTGTGACTTTCTCTTGAGAAAATCCAACGACATAGAGTACAGTTCACTCTGCAATAAATAAATCAAAACTACATTCAAATTGTGAGCTCTGCTGTCTGCGGTGTCGACTGCCATTCAGTGTTCCTTTGGACTTGCAAGATGAATTTGGTCATGTACTAAAGCTAAAAGAGAACAAAAAAGTTCTTGAAGCAAGGATACTAAAAGGATATTATGTAGGTTTTAGGGACTGTGCAGTTAGTTGCTTACTGGACTCTGTAATTATTGAATCAAGACTCAATTTTAATTGTGAGCTCTACTGACCACAGTGTAGGCCGGAGGCAGTGGTCAGCAAGGGCCCACAGCGACGTGGAGTTGAGTTGAGTTGCACAGTTAGTGGCACCTGAAGCATTCAGCGTGTGCAGAGCCAGCGATGATGCATGGTCCGGGCGGGCTGCACTGATAACAATGTCTTTTGTCTAATGAATTCTGCCTTAATAAGGGTACGTGGCGATGACTTATGGTACACTGAGTTAGTGGCACCTGAAGCACTCAGCGTGAGCGCACCCTGCGATGATGCATTCTCTGGGCGGACCGCTATGGTAGCATTGCCTTTTGTCTAATGAATACTGCCTTAGTAAGGCCAAGTGGCATTGGCTTGTGGTGCACTGTGTTAGTGGCATCTCGGGTGCTCAGCGTGTGCGCAACCTGCGATGATGCTTGGTCCAGGCGGGCCGCACTGGGAGCAATGTGTCTTGCATACTGGACTGCATCATCTGCAATTGCCACTCCATCTGAATTGTGAACCCTGCTGTCCGCAGTGTAGATTGAAGGCAGTAGTCTGTGCCGGTGTGTTCGCAGGGGGCCTGTGTTGAGGAGGCCTGCAGTCATGGTGGCCGCCATTTGGCATGGTGAGGGCCACCGCTCTGACAGACAGGTTGGCCTTCACACAAGTGATATTTGTCAATCAGGGAGCGACCCCGCAACCCAAGAGAAGTACTTGAGTTGCAGCTCTTGAACACCCATTAGGTACGATTACTGTTGGTGATATTGGTCAATGATAGAAAACGTAAAATGGCTTTACACTAATACTGTAATAAGCACCAATTTGACAATATCTACTTATCTGTCCTAGAAATAAGTTTCTTGTACACCGGGTGGAGCCCTAAGGTGCCCCGCGTAGAGAGTACTAGTGGTATTCTTACTTCACCTACCTCTTTACTTGATGAGGTGGGTGCTTTTTATATATATTTGTAGGAGAGATACATGTTTGTAAGATTGGTTTATTGATTTTAGAATGGCTTCCTCCAAAAACATAAGGCCATAGGATGTGTGATAAGTGGGGAGTGAGTGTGTAAATGTGGACTCCGCAGGCAATTTTGTACATTAGTTTATTCTTGATTGTTTACTATCAATGTGTTGTATATGTCTTTATGCACAAATCTTTATGGGACAAGATTTTTATGGATCTTTAGGGTGATGCACTATTAGGGAAAGCAACTATTATCAATGAGTTGTACATTTTAGTGTATATATTAGCAGGATTAGACTTGTAGGGACTATGTCAATATACATTGTTTTCATGCCTTCTAGGAATCAGTCCCTAGGGGATGTCAAAATAGGAATGTTGAGATGATTTGTATTTGAGAAATAAGTATGTTTCTGTGATATTGATATGCATTTTTTTATGTTTTATTTTCATTAGGTTTTTAATGTGCTTTTTATAAATAATAGAGACTAGTATCTGTATGTATGGCACACTTATAAAGCGCAGCTGTCACCCGACGGGTATCCTGGCGCTATGATCTTTCAAGGCCAATGGAGATCCTTAAGTGCAGCTGAAGAAGAATCAAGGCGCCGGCGGGAGAGTGCCAATTTTGCAGCAAAATTCTGAACCCGCTGCATGTATTCCAATCAGGCTTTTCTGCATAGATGGTACATCAGCCAACACGTGTTTCGTCGTGCATTAGTACATCACATTGACTTCCTCAGGGATGCAACCAAATAAACATTGCCCAATATTACAATAATACGCTGTTTGTACCATCTATACAGAAAAGCCTGATTGGAATAAATTTTGAAAATTTGAAGTGATCGTAACCACGGAAGGAGTGGACTTTGATTATTCTGATATATATACAGTGATGCTTGCCATAGACTTGCTTGTGAAATAAGAGAGGAAGAAGAAGAGAAAAATATAACAATAATAGCTGTGTGCTCAGGGGGTGGTATACAACAGCGCATTACTTTCGTCCAGTCTAGATGTAATTAGAGCCTGTACCACCTTCCTGCCTACTGCCTCTGAGAGGAACGGGAGGGATTTTTTCAGCGCACAAAGCATGTTCCCCTCAAAGCTTGGATCTGCTGGAGGAAAGATAATGTTCTTGACACAATTTTAGGGAGATTCCCCATGTGGACAATTGCTAGGCCAACAGTCTACCATAAAGGTGTGAGGGACAGATCCAAAGGTCGCAATCTCCGTTTTATCCGGGATGCATCTAAGGTGGTGCAACTCCAGCCACTGAAAGACACCAGTGAGACAATTGGCTATCGCTTTCTGATCTAAGTCCCTGTCTTCATCACATGAGAAGTACATTTGAGGGTCATCTGCGTATGGGATGACCTTAGCACCAAACAACTCTGCCAATGTTGCAAGAGGGTTTAGGTACAAGTTGAACAGTTTGGGGCTAAGAGCTGATCCCTGTGGCAACCCCACCACCAGAGGCCTGGCCTGAGCTGTAAATGGAGGCTGCCAGACTTCCATGGACCGTTCGTCCAAAAAAGATGCCAACCATTTGTAGGCCTGATACCTAATTCCTATTTCATGTAGTTGTTCCAGCAGCTTGTGGTGAGGTACCGTGTCAAATGCTCCTCTAAGGACAAGCAATATCAGCACTGCTTTTCCTCCCCTGTCAAGGACATTATGGATGTGCTCCGTGACTTCCAAAAGTGCTGGCTCATTACTAAATTAAGGGCGGAAGCCAGATTGCGTGGCATGAAGAATACCGTTGGCTTCCAGGTATAAGAACAGTTGACGGTTCACTTCCTTCTCCAGAATTTTAGAGAGGGACGGGAGCAGTGAAATAGGCCTATAGTTTGTAACTAGCTTAGGGTCTGCTGTAGTCTTTTTTGAGCAGTGGCAGGACTTTCGCTTTTTTTTTCCACATGCAAGGAACCATCCCTGACACCAAAGAAGAGTTAAAAATATAGTCTACAAAAGGGTTAATCGTTGGTGCCACCATATTGAGGCAGGGATCAAGAGGGGAGCCCGATTTAAGACTTTTTAATGATGCTAAGGGCTGAGTCAAAGGGATGGGGTAAAGGCGTCTAAGTTGGCATATGTGCGTGGAGAGGGAACTAATCTCAGCCCCGGATTCTGTGCCACGGAAGAGTCCGAAAACGTTTTTGAAGTGACATGATTTTATCAATAAAGAATAAATCGAGCTCTTTGCACCACTCCAAAAAGAAGTTGACTAATCGAGCCATGATTACTGATTGTTTAAAAGCCACGCACGCGCTCAAAATTCCGTGGCTCAAATACGTCCACTATTTCTTGAAAGACCTTGGTTTGAAAGAGTATTTTTACCATTCCGATAATTTGATTACTGTGCAAAGGAAAGCCTTGAAATTAAAATGTCTTATCACTATTGGAGGAAATTAGATTATCTTCTGAAATCTTGAAACTAGCCACTACATGCAATCGTATCTAGTTAAAGTGCATAACCCATGCCATAGGTTTGTGTTAACCTGCTTCTGATTGGATATTTCCCATTGTCTAATTTGTTTCCCTATTGTTAACAACAGGTCACCTGACCTGTGGAAATGCCCTTGTGATGATATTTCATCCCAGAGTACTATGCACACAGTGCTTTTCTGCAAATACTTTTCCGAACTGAGAAAGAAACTTATCAACTCCCTGTTGTCACAGTTGGCCTTTGTGCAATATCGCCCTGCTTTTATAAATCTACAAATGTTGCGGAATTTTTTTACATGTGTAGTAATGTCACGATTTTAGCTGGCCATTATTAAATATAGAAAGCAACTGTAAATAACATTTGTATAATCATTCAGTTGATTATGGCTTTACATATATTATAGCTTGATGTACACAATTTTTTAGTTTTATACTGTTTTTACATTTTTGTGATGGATGTATTTTGCAGCATTTATGATCTACTTTGTAAATTAAATAATGCTTATTTTGATTGATTGATTGAGTCGACTATTTTAAAAATAGCTTTTGCTTTATTTATTTTATTTTTTATTTTTTTTTAAAACCTTTATTTATTAAATGCACTTTACACAGCTTCTGCCTACAGCCCCTCAGGGCCGGCCGCTATGACACATATTGAAAGAATAAAGCAGGACAGTACACTTTGAGACGATCACTGAGCACACATTATTGTGTGGAGCATAAAACAGCACTTAAAGGATATCAAAGGTTTGATTTTATGATTTTGTCGAAGAAACAACAAACACAAACACATGGCATCATACTGGCAAGGGTCATAAGAGGGGGGGGAAAGGGAAGGAGTACATATAGGAAGGAACAAATCTGAGGAGGGGGGGCGATCATGAAGGAAGAAAGGATACAGGTGATATGGGAAACAAAAACGGAACGCCAATCATGGGGAGGAGGGGACAGGAACATCATAATCGAGTGGAGGGGAACAAATATCACCACAGTACGAATTCCACCGTGCCCAAACCCTGGACCATTTTCTGGGGCGACCTCGTGCCTCGTACACCGTCTTTTCTCGAAACATGCACCAGTCCATGTTATCTTTCCAGGCACTGAGCCGTGGTGGTCTGGCGGAGCCCCAGAGCTGAGCAATGTCCCTCTTGGCAACCATGTTGCCCAGAGTGACCCAGAACGTCTGAGCAGCAGTACAGTCCGTAGGCTCCCACACATTGAGCAAGCAGCGCCATGCCTCAGGAAGGAGGGGGACTCCAGTGACACGTCCCATCACATCATGCACCCTGGACCAGAAGGCCGAGACAACCGGTCATTCCCATAGAACATGAAGAAAAGTACCATCCATACCACACCCACGCCTACACCGTCCATCCGTCGCAAGCCCCATTCGCACCAGTCGCATACCAGTTACATACACACGGTGGAGGATCTTTAGCTGGACAAAACAAAGTCGGGCCGGAATAGCCACTTCCTTAGGAGAAGAAACAGCCGACTGCCAGTCCTTATTGTCCAATTCAAGCCCGTCCGCCGTCCAGGAAGCACGAAGTTTCCCCAGCTGGTCGGCCCTGTTGTTAATGAGATTCTTATATATTAAGGAAATCGTACTATTGGGGACGTGGCCGTCCAGGATACGATCCTCCAGTGGGGAGGATTGTGGAATATCAGTCCTGGGGGGAAAGGCTGAGGACAAGGCATGTCGAACCTGCATATACCGAAAATGCTCCCTATCATCAAGCTGGTATTCCAGTTTTAGGGCTTCAAAGGACTTCACAGTGCCCCTGGCCCACAGATCCTCCACCTTACTGATCCCAATCATGTCCCACCTGTCAAACCCTTTCGTCTGCCAAAGGTTGCCCAATCGATCAGAGTCGTACAGTGGGGTCATACGCGTCAGCTTGCCACTCCAACCCGTAGCCACAGTTGCATCCCTCCAGGCCCGCACTGCACACTTCGTAGGACCCGTGAGGAGACGGATTGGTGACTTCGAGTACAAAGCCCTATTGAAGTTGCCAACGGGCAGTAAAAATGTGTCCAGGGCAAAGGCGGGAGCGGGTTCCGATGAATACGTTACGTGATTAATGGCGCTCAGGTGCGAGGCCCAGTAGTATTGTTTGATATCTGGCAAAGCAATACCGCCGTCGTACCAGGGAAGGGTGAGCTTAGACAGCGCAATACGGGCACGACCATCCCAGATCAATTGCCGCTGTAGACTTTCGATCTCGCGAAAGTAGCGAGCAGGGACCATGTCGAAGAAATTCTGCAACGCATAGAGTAATTGAGGGAGCGACATCATTTTAAAGAGCGCCGCTCGGCCCAGCGGAGACAAGGGCAATTCACGCCATCGCCTCACATCCTGTTTAAGACGACGGAGCGGAGCATAAAGATTCCGTTCATAACGAACCGCAGAAACCGTAGAGACATAGATCCCCAAATACTTAAAACCGTCATCCGCTACCAGAATCGGAAACCTACGAGGCAACGGCGGCAGAACCCCGGCTATGACATAAACACAGGATTTGGTCCAATTGATGACCAATCCGGAATTCTTACCGAAGGAGGTAAGAACGTCGAAGAGCACGTTCAAGGACTTTTGAGGGGAAGTGAAATAGAGGAGGATGTCGTCGGCATACGGTGAGACGCGATCTTCCAGATCTGGCGCCCACCGGATCCCTTTAATCGAGGGTTCCCACCGGAGCCATGCCGCAAGGGGTTCAAGCGCCAGCGCAAACAGAAGCGGGGAAAGCGGACATCCCTGACGGGTGCCGCGTCCCAATGGGAAGGGGTCAGAACTTCTACCATTTACCAAGATCTGGGCCAGCGGTTGTTCATAAAGAAGCTTGACCCACGCAATAAAGTTAGGGCCAAAGCCGAACTTGGAGAGGGCCGCCCAAAGACAAGGCCATTCAATGGTATCGAAAGCCATCGTAGCATCCAGGTAGGCCACCACCGCCGGCTCCGTGAGAGTTGCAGCTCTCGCGAGAACACCATGAAGCCTGCGCAGATTAAGGGCAGTGTTCCTGTGTGGTATGAAGCCGGATTGATCCGGATGGATCAGGTCACAGATCACCGCCAACAACCGATTGGCCAGAACGTTGGCAAGGATTTTAGGTTCTGCGTTTAGCAGGGAAATGGGGCGGTAGGAGGTACAGCGATCACGAGGATTGCCATCCTTATAAATTACCACTATTGTGGCTAGGCGCTGTTCAAGCGGAAGGACTCCCGCCTCGAACGCGTCTAGAAACATGTTGCGCAGATGGGAAGCCATCTTGTCTGGACGAAGTTTGTAAAGCTCGATAGGCAAACCATTGGGCCCCATCCCCTTGCCCGAGCGCAGGATTCTGATAGCAAGGGCAATCTCATCCACCGTAAAGGGAGCCTCCAGAGCCAGACCCTCCTCCTCCGAGACACAAGGAAGAGCTATGTCACGCAACAGTAAACGGGAATCAGCCTCATCACGATCACTCACCGGGGTATAAACCTTCCGGAAATGATCAACAAAACAGTCAACAATCTCACCGGGGTCAGACACACATTCACCAGACTCACGAACAATGATGGGTACAACACGATGCGCTCTTTCAGCCTTATCCAGCCATGCTAGGAGTTTGCTAGCCTTGTCACCCACATCATACAGCCGGCCCAACTGATTCGCTCGCATCAACTTAGCAGCATCGGTCACACAAGCCTTGTAATCCGCCTGTTTCAACTCCAGAGTATGTAAAAGCGCAGGCGTGTCATCCCCACCCAGCTCACTTTCAAGTGCTGTAATTTCAGTCTCAAGGGCCAGCACGGCCTCCCTCTTAGCCCTCCGTTCAGCAGCAATAAGAGACAGTGCGGATCCCCAGATGACCGTTTTAAAGGCCTCCCAGAGAACCGTAGGGGAGGTCACCAAACCCACATTTTCATCGAAAAACCAGTCAATAGCCTTCACCAAGTCTGAGCGGAGCCGGGGGTTCCGAAAGTGCCAGGGGGGAACAGGGGGAACTCTGTTACCAAAAAGACCACCCACAGAGATCTTAATCAGCAAGGGGGAATGGTCCGAGATACCCCGGGGGAGATGACGAAGTTCCCGTACGAAGGATAGGGTAGAAGCCAGCATAAAGAAGTAGTCTATCCGAGAGAGGCTACCATGCGCACCAGAGTGAAAGGTATACTGCGTCTGGGTGGGGTGCAGCGAACGCCAAACATCCACCAGACCAAAAGTTTCAGTCATATCATTGAGCCACATCTGGGACTGCGGCAGAACTCTAGGGGGCAGTCGATCACATTCACCAGACATCACAGAGTTAAAGTCTTCACCCATGATCAGCAAGTCATCGGGGAGACCAAGAAAAGTCTTGCCGAGATCGGCGTACGTGGTGGCCTGCAGCCCCGGGGGGATATAAACAACCACTAACACAATTGGTTTCCCTTCCCATCTCCCCGAGACAGCAGCATATCGTCCCCGATCATCTAGGACAACATCATCAATCTCAAGGGCCAGGGAGGATTTAACCATTATACCCACTCCTCGGGAGCCGGAGGTGAAACCAGCGTGGGCGGCCAATCGGTAGCCCCGACGGTCAAGAGCTTTACAGGCATTACCAATCAAGTGGGTTTCCTGGGGGGACAGGAACATCATAATCGAGTGGAGGGGAACAAATATCACCACAGTACGAATTCCACCGTGCCCAAACCCTGGACCATTTTCTGGGGCGACCTCGTGCCTCGTACAACGTCTTTTCTCGAAACATGCACCAGTCCATGTTATCTTTCCAGGCACTGAGCCGTGGTGGTCTGGCGGAGCCCCAGAGCTGAGCAATGTCCCTCTTGGCAACCATGTTGCCCAGAGTGACCCAGAACGTCTGAGCAGCAGTACAGTCCGTAGGCTCCCACACATTGAGCAAGCAGCGCCATGCCTCAGGAAGGAGGGGGACTCCAGTGACACGTCCCATCACATCATGCACCCTGGACCAGAAGGCCGAGACAACCGGTCATTCCCATAGAACATGAAGAAAAGTACCATCCATACCACACCCACGCCTACACCGTCCATCCGTCGCAAGCCCCATTCGCACCAGTCGCATACCAGTTACATACACACGGTGGAGGATCTTTAGCTGGAACAAACAAAGTCGGGCCGGAATAGCCACTTCCTTAGGAGAAGAAACAGCCGACTGCCAGTCCTCATTGTCCAATTCAAGCCCGTCCGCCGTCCAGGAAGCACGAAGTTTCCCCAGCTGGTCGGCCCTGTTGTTAATGAGCTTCTTATATATTAAGGAAATCGTACTATCGGGGACGTGGCCGTCCAGGATACGATCCTCCAGTGGGGAGGATTGTGGAATATCAGTCCTGGGGGGAAAGGCTGAGGACAAGGCATGTCGAACCTGTATATACCGAAAATGCTCCCTATCATCAAGCTGGTATTCCAGTTTTAGGGCTTCAAAGGACTTCACAGTGCCCCTGGCCCACAGATCCTCCACCTTACTGATCCCAATCATGTCCCACCTGTCAAACCCTTTCGTCTGCCAAAGGTTGCCCAATCGATCAGAGTCGTACAGTGGGGTCATACGCGTCAGCTTGCCACTCCAACCCGTAGCCACAGTTGCATCCCTCCAGGCCCGCACCGCACACTTCGTAGGACCCGTGAGGAGACGGATTGGTGACTTCGAGTACAAAGCCCTATTGAAGTTGCCACCGGGCAGTAAAAATGTGACCAGGGCAAAGGCGGGAGCGGGTTCCGATGAATACGTTACGTGATTAATGGCGCTCAGGTGCGAGGCCCAGTAGTATTGTTTGATATCTGGCAAAGCAATACCGCCGTCGTACCAGGGAAGGGTGAGCTTAGACAGCGCAATACGGGCACGACCGTCCCAGATCAATTGCCGCTGTAGACTTTCGATCTCGCGAAAGTAGCGAGCAGGGACCATGTCGAAGAAATTCTGCAACGCATAGAGTAATCGAGGGAGCGACATCATTTTAAAGAGCGCCGCTCGGCCCAGCGGAGACAAGGGCAATTCACGCCATCGCCTCACATCCTGTTTAAGACGACGGAGCGGAGCATAAAGATTCCGTTCATAACGAACCGCAGAAACCGTAGAGACATAGATCCCCAAATACTTAAAACCGTCATCCGCTACCAGAATCGGAAACCTACGAGGCAACGGCGGCAGAACCCCGGCTATGACATAAACACAGGATTTGGTCCAATTGATGACCAATCCGGAATTCTTACCGAAGGAGGTAAGAACGTCGAAGAGCACGTTCAAGGACTTTTGAGGGGAAGTGAAATAGAGGAGGATGTCGTCGGCATACGGTGAGACGCGATCTTCCAGATCTGGCGCCCACCGGATCCCTTTAATCGAGGGTTCCCACCGGAGCCATGCCGCAAGGGGTTCAAGCGCCAGCACAAACAGAAGCGGGGAAAGCGGACATCCCTGACGGGTGCCGCGTCCCAATGGGAAGGGGTCAGAACTTCTACCATTTACCAAGATCTGGGCCAGCGGTTGTTCATAAAGAAGCTTGACCCACGCAATAAAGTTAGGGCCAAAGCCGAACTTGGAGAGGGCCGCCCAAAGATAAGGCCATTCAATGGTATCGAAAGCCATCGTAGCATCCAGGTAGGCCACCACCGCCGGCTCCGTGAGAGTTGCAGCTCTCGCGAGAACACCATGAAGCCTGCGCAGATTAAGGGCAGTGTTCCTGTGTGGTATGAAGCTGGATTGATCCGGATGGATCAGGTCACAGATCACCGTCAACAACCGATTGGCCAGAACGTTGGCAAGGATTTTAGGTTCTGCGTTTAGCAGGGAAATGGGGCGGTAGGAGGTACAGCGATCACGAGGATTGCCATCCTTATAAATTACCACTATTGTGGCTAGGCGCTGTTCAAGCGGAAGGACTCCCGCCTCGAACGCGTCTAGAAACATGTTGCGCAGATGGGCAGCCATCTTGTCTGGACGAAGTTTGTAAAGCTCGATAGGCAAACCATTGGGCCCCATCCCCTTGCCCGAGCGCAGGGATCTGATAGCAAGGGCAATCTCATCCACCGTAAAGGGAGCCTCCAGAGCCAGACCCTCCTCCTCCGAGACACAAGGAAGAGCTATGTCACGCAACAGTAAACGGGAATCAGCCTCATCACGATCACTCACCGGGGTATAAACCTTCCGGAAATGATCAACAAAACAGTCAACAATCTCACCGGGGTCAGACACACATTCACCAGACTCACGAACAATGACGGGTACAACACGATGCGCTCTTTCAGCCTTATCCAGCCATGCTAGGAGTTTGCTAGCCTTGTCACCCACATCATACAGCCGGCCCAACTGATTCGCTCGCATCAACTTAGCAGCATCGGTCACACAAGCCTTGTAATCCGCCTGTTTCAACTCCAGAGTATGTAAAAGCGCAGGCGTGTCATCCCCACCCAGCTCACTTTCAAGTGCTGTAATTTCAGTCTCAAGGGCCAGCACGGCCTCCCTCTTAGCCCTCCGTTCAGCAGCAATAAGAGACAGTGCGGATCCCCAGATGACCGTTTTAAAGGCCTCCCAGAGAACCGTAGGGGAGGTCACCAAACCCACATTTTCATCGAAAAACCAGTCAATAGCCTTCACCAAGTCTGAGCGGAGCCGGGGGTTCCGAAAGTGCCAGGGGGGAACAGGGGGAACTCTGTTACCAAAAAGACCACCCACAGAGATCTTAATCAGCAAGGGGGAATGGTCCGAGATACCCCGGGGGAGATGACGAAGTTCCCGTACGAAGGATAGGGTAGAAGCCAGCATAAAGAAGTAGTCTATCCGAGAGAGGCTACCATGCGCACCAGAGTGAAAGGTATACTGCGTCTGGGTGGGGTGCAGTGAACGCCAAACATCCACCAGACCAAAAGTTTCAGTCATATCATTGAGCCACATCTGGGACTGCGGCAGAACTCTAGGGGGAAGTCGATCACATTCACCAGACATCACAGAGTTAAAGTCTCCACCCATGATCAGCAAGCCATCGGGGAGACCAAGAAGAGTCTTGCCGAGATCGGCGTACGTGGTGGCCTGCAGCCCCGGGGGGATATAAACAACCACTAACACAATTGGTTTCCCTTCCCATCTCCCCGAGACAGCAGCATATCGTCCCCGATCATCTAGGACAACATCATCAATCTCAAGGGCCAGGGAGGATTTAACCATTATACCCACTCCTCGGGAGCCGGAGGTGAAACCAGCGTGGGCGGCCAATCGGTAGCCCCGACGGTCAAGAGCTTTACAGGCATTACCAATCAAGTGAGTTTCTTGGAGGAACACAACATCAGGGGCATGACGCCTTATAAATTGTAACACAATGCCGCGTTTAATCCTGTCACCCAACCCATTGACGTTCCAAGAAAGAACCTGCATCTCACCCCCACCCATCCCAGGAAGAACGACCCAACCCAACCCCCTCCCATAACCACAGATCCAGAATGCTTGCAATCAGTAATATACCATGAAAAGAAAAAGATAACAGAAAACACACAACACAACCAAGACCCCGCCAACCACCCCCAACTAGGAACCTGTTATAACACCCCCCACCCTGCACCCCTGCTGACTAGAAAGCCACCCCAAACTGCAGTGTGCCTGTCGCCCCATCTGATCTACACAAAGAAACCCCCGAGGAGGAAGGGAGAACCACCCGTACCCGCACCACCACGGGCACAATCATAAAGCATACAATATAGGTTACTCTGTAAAGTTCACAGTCTCAAGTCGGACCTCTGGGCCCCCAAGTTAAACCTGGGCCGTCGCACCACCTTCCGCGCCGCCGGGGCCTCCGCTCTCGATGTCATCTTTTGGCAACGAGTCCAACCAGTCACTAGCACGATCAGGCTGATCGACGAAGTAGGCACGTTCTCTGTACTCAATCCGCAAGCGAGCAGGAAACAGCATTGCGTATTTCAGTCCCAAATCCCTCAGGCGACGCTTCACTCCAAGGAAACCAGAACGTTGCCATTGCACTTGGGGGGTGAAATCAGGATAAATCGTGACAGAGTTATTATCATACTTCAACGGGCCGTGTTTACAAGCGGCCTGAAGGATAGCGTCTCTGTCCTGAAAGTGAAACAGTCTAGCGATGATAGGCCTCGGAGGGCCCCCTGGCTTCACCTGACCACCTGGGTAGCGATAGGCACGCTCGACCGCAAAAAACTTGCTGAGACCTGCGGGAGCGAGTTTAGCGACAATGAGTTCCTCGACCAGTAGATCGATCGAGGCGGCACCATTGTCTTCCGGCACTCCGACCAAGCGTATGTTGTTCCGCCGGGCCCTATTATCGTAGTCTTCCATGCGTTTGAGCAAAAGGTCGTGCGAGGAACGCAAATTCTCTATCTCAGACTGTGCCTCCGCCATGTCCGTCACCAAACTCGATGTCTTTAAGTCCAATGCCTTGACCCTCTCATTCGTCTTGGCCAAATCGGCATGAATAAGAGTAACATCCACTGCCACCGTGTCTATCTTGGACACGATGGCCTCGTATTGTTGACTCATATTGGCCTTGAGGCCTGCAATGGCGGCCAACAGGTCTTGAAGGGACACTTCTGAGGAAGACGACATGTCTGTCTTCGGGACCTCCAAGCCACGACTGGCAGCGCCGGGGGAACCTCTCGGTTGGGTATAGCGCTCTATCATGTTGGACTGCATCGACCCCCCGCGAGTATTGGTCTTCCTGCGCTTCTCCGCATCGGGTTTCGTTGCCATGTTGTATTCAGCACTGGCCAGGGACACCCGGGTGCCGCTGAGTGGTGACGAGTCTCGAACCCCAAAAGTCTAATTTCACGAGAAAATGTCACGGGCCACCTAGCCAGCACCGAGAGAGAAAGCGTTCACAATGAGAGCAGCAGACCAGGATGAAGTAGCAGGTCCCAAGGAGTCAGAGACGAGAGGGCTGGAAATCGAAAGTGAAAGTGGCACACCACCGGTGGAGCAGATGCCAGGCAGCCGTTGTTGTTGCATTACAGCTCGGCCATACTAGGCAGCAGAGACCCCAGTCTCGTCGGGGGTTAGGCCAGAAAGTTGGAGACGATGCAAAAAGGGTCCCCGAGGTCCGATCTCGGCCAAAAAAGGATTGGTGGTATCGGTGAGAGTAGCACTTCAAAAGCCCGTCGAAGTGACCAGGATAACTGCAGGATAAATCAAGAAGGGCGGCGCAGGTCTCGGGAGCTCTCTGCTCACGCGACCATCTTGGATGCCCGCGTAGCTCCTCCCCCCAGCTTTTGCTTTATTATCTTCTTCTATAACTCTAGTGTAAAAGAAACTTCATTTAGCAAGGTGCAGTTTCATTTGATATAGCTTTAAAACTGTTTTGTAAGCAGCTTTATCATCATTGGAGTATCCTCATCTCCATATCCTTTTCAGCTTCTTATACTGGCCCTTACAAAGACTCACCTCATTATTATATCAAGAAGCCGTTGGGGAAGCTCTTAATTGAGAGGACTTCTTATGGGTGCTTTTGCGTTCTCTGTCTTGCCAATCCAATTATTCAGCCAGACGGAGTTGCAATCTATGTTCTGTGTCATAGCTGGAGCAGAGGAGAAAAGACTTCATTAATAGCATCTGGTTGTAATTTATGTCTGAGCCCACGTCAAGGTGATCAGGTAGTGATCTGGCCTTGGGGAGAGGGGTTGATACAGTTGTACCAGAATTCAGATTGGAGACGACCTGATCAAGAATATGACCAGCCAGATGAGTGGGTCCAGAAACCTTCTGTTTTAGTCCCAGCAGGTTCATAATCTCTGTAAGGCCATGGTTTCTGGCCTTTTAACATTATCTAAATGAATTTTAAACACTTCCAGTACCATGAAGTTAGTATATCTCATTGCCGATGATGCCAGTATATTTTCCAAAGAGTGGAGGCATTTGCTAGCCAAACCAGGGGGTCTGTATACCAGCAACCCTGCTAGCGGTACTCAGTCAAAATATTGAATCTTTAATTTCGACTTACACTTATATCGAGTTGCTAATATCGAAGGGACAGAATATCGATGTCCAGAATATCGATGGACAGAATATCGACCCTAAGGTAAGTAATATCGAAATTACTTATATCGATAGCATATATATCGATGTAAGTAATATCGACATTACTTATATCGATAGCATATATATCGATGTAAGTATTTAAATTAATTGTTATAATATGTGTTTAATATTTTATATATAAAAAATATATATAAAATAAATTATATGTTTTACTACCAGAGCGGGTTGTGGGTTTTTAGGGGAATAGGGTGGGAAGTAATTTATTTGTAATTAATTAATAATTTTTTAAGGATTTATTTATTTTGTAATTAAATATTAATTGGCAATTAATTATTTTAATTGATGAATTGATTATTTAATTGATAATTTATGTATATTTATAAGTAAATTATATGTTTTACTACTGGAGCGGGTTGTGGGTTTATAGGGGAATAGGGTGGGAAGTAATTTAATTGTAATTAATTAAATAATTTTTAAGCAGATTTTAATGTGTAATTAATTAATTGGTAATTAATTTTATTAATTGATAAAGTAAATATTTAATTGGTAATTAATGTAATTTTTAAATAAATGTAATGTGTTACTACTGGAGCGGGTTGTCGGTTTATAAGGGAATATGGTGGGAACTGATTTAATTACAAATAATTTATTATATTTTTATGTATATTTTATTTTTTAATAAAAAAATTATTTGCAATTAATTATTTCAATTGATTAAGTAATTATTGAATTGATAATTAATTTTCAATTAAATGTTATGTGATAGTACTGGAGCGTATTGTGTGTTTATAGGGGAATAGGGTGGGGTGGGAATAGTAATATTTACCCTTACGCTATCCAACACTTTTCCTACTGTTGCACCCTCTGGAGTGGGAATAGTAATTTTTACCCCTACGCTATCCAACACTTTCCCTACTGTTGCACCCTTTGGACTGAGAATAGTAATTTTTACCCACCCGCTATCCAACGCTTTCCCTACTGTTGCACCCTCTGGAGTGGGAATAGTAATTTTTACCCCTACGCTATCCAACACTTTCCCTACTGTTGCACCCTCTGGAGTGAGAATGGTAATTTTTATCCACCCGCTATCCAACGCTTTCCCTACTGTTGCACCCTCTGGAGTGGGAATAGTAATTTTTACCCCTTTGCTATCCACAACTTTCACTACTGTTGCACCCTCTGGAGTGAGAATAGTAATTTTTACCCACCCGCTATCCAACGCTTTCCCTACTGTTGCACCCTCTGGAGTGGGAATAGTAATTTATACCCCTACGCTATCCAACACTTTCCCTACTGTTGCACCCTCAGGAGTGAGAATAGTAATTTTTACCCATCGTTATCCAACGCTTTCCCTACTGTTGCACCCTTTGGAGTGGGAATAGTAATTTTTACCCTTACGCTATCCAACACTTTCCCTACAGTTGCACCCTCTGGAGTGGGAATAGTAATTTTTACCCCTACGCTATCCAACACTTTCCCTACTGTTGCACCCTTTGGAGATAGAATAGTAATTTTTACCCACCCGCTATCCAACGCTTTCCCTACTGTTGCACCCTCTGGAGTGGGAATATTAATTTTTACTCACCCGCTATCCTACACTTTCCCTACCGTTGCACCCTCTGGAGTGGGAATAGTAATTTTTACCCCTACGCTATCCAGCACTTTCCCTACTGTTGCACCCTCTGGAGTGGGAATAGTAATTATTGTTAAGTAAGTATATATTATATATGATTTGTTAATTTGTTTTTTTTTTTAATTAAATATGTAATATATTTTTTTAACATTATTAAATATATTTAAATATGTTTAAGTAATTTATAAGTATTATTTACAGTATTTTTCATGTTTATTTCAACCCCAAAAAAAAACGATATATTTAACAACGATATTTTTAACATCGATATTATTTTTTCGATATTTTGGTACTTACCATGTTGTACATAGGGCGTCGATATTCTTGCAATCGATATAATTGCGCCGATATATGTGTAAGTCGAAATTATGTCTGTCGAAATTCTGTCATAGATCCCCTGCTAGCGACTGATTTGGTGAGAGGGTGAGGCTAAAACCTAAAGCTTCAATCTCAAGGAGGTCTGCTAGCTCAAAACAGGCACATTCATAGTCTTTTTTAAATATGATAGCAATCCCCCCTCCTCAACCAGTCGTGGTCCTTCCTAAGAATTATATAGTTGGAGGGAACGGCTGATGCTAATGTGGAATTGGATGTCTCCAACAGCCATGTCTCTGTGAGGAAAAACAAATCTAGTTCCTCATCCTTAACTAGGGTAAATATGAGCATTTGATGTTTCGAAGTGATCTAGTATTGAGTAGAGCAGCCTTCAACTTAATCGGACTGCTCCCAGTGGCAGGAAAACAATCTCTCCGATGAATAGGAGCTAGGAGAGCAAGACTCCATGCACACTTAGAATAGACAAACTCATCGCACAGGGACCATGTAGTTGAGCATTTAATTATTTTAGCTAGGCTGAATAACACTGTCCTGTCATAACATCAACGCTTTGTCTTAGCAGTTGGTATTCGGTCATAGTGGCTGGCGCTGGTGGCTTCCGGGATGCTGACGGGCGCAGACGGGCTTGCCTTAGTTGCTCCTGTGCCGCACCAGTGGCATGTCCGAGATGTGCCCCGATTTATATCCATGAGTACAGATAGGTCCAAACAAGTAGAGCACTTCCCCCTGAGTCTCCTCCCCACTTATCCGAACCGGGAGGGAAAGTGAATGCCCTTCGGCCCTCGGAACCGGTAAGTGCAGGAGAGAATAGAATGCCAGCAAATTTAAAACCTGAGCCAGTGAAAATGTACAACACTTAGTTTAAAACACATTAAAATTTAATACACAGCATTAAAAATGAGAAAAGCAGCAAAATTATAAAGTGCAGCCTGCAGCGATCGGGAGCAGAGCAAATAGCTCTTCTGATCTCCCAGAGCCTTGGAGGGTGATACTCACCTACAATGCCAATTCCAAAGACATCCAGAAAATTCTTGCCAAGAACTGGGAAATATTAACAAAATATCCTATTATTGGTAATTCCATCCCAGAGAGGCCAAGAGTCACATAAAGGAAGGGACGTAACCTGAGAGACATGCTAGTTCACAGTGACATCACTACAACTGAGGGGAACCAGGGTATCAATCTACAGGGCTTCTTTTCTTGCAGTCACTGCAAAGCCTGCCACTGTAGCCTCATGAGAAAAGAGCACCTCAATACCAACAACAATGTTACCATATGCATCCAACAATTCCTCACATGCAGTTCTTCATTTGTCATATACATGCTTGAATGACCTTGCAATCTCCGTTACGTGGGCAGCACCACACACATAGCCAAAAAGAGGGTTTTGGAGCATATGAGAGAAATTGCCAATAACGATCAGCCCTACCTCATAACGAGACATTTTGACACACATAATTACTCTGACAGCTCTAAGCTGAAGTACTTTGCTTTTGAGCAGGTGAATACCAGAATGTGAGGAGGCTATAGGGTACTTTAACTCAGGAAACGTGAATCTAGATATATCATAGATCTAGGGACCCGGTACTCAGGGGGCCAAAATATTGATGAAGAAATAGCAATACACTTGCATGAAGAATAATGTATTTGACTTTTTCTGTTTTCTTGATTGTGTATCCTAACTCCATCTCTGTGTGCTCTCCCTACTCTGCCCACTTCTGTTCTGCACTTATGGTCAGAGAATCCAACTCACTGTTTATCTCTCTATTCTTACAGGAGGAAAGGAAGGGACCCACGTAATCGGACCAGTGACTCGAGCACCTGCTTTATTTTATCTATTAGTGCTTCCTGAAGAAGCTAACTTAGTAACTATTTTAGAATGGCGCTGGCAGCTTGCTGGCGCCATTCTAAAAAAAAACAGGAGTGGGGCAGAGGGCAAAAGGTCACAGAGTGGGGCAGAGGGCAGAAGGGCACAGCAACGAGTGGGGCGGAGGACAGAAGGACACAACAACGAGTGGGGCAGAGGGCAGAAGGGCACAACAACGAGTGGGGCAAGGGGCAGAATGGCACAAAAACGAGTGGGGCAGAAGGGCACAAAAAACGAGAGGGTGGCAGTGATGAACCAGAGGGCGCATCGGGGTCTCGCACAAAAAAAACCCTGCGAACACGAAAGCGCCCCGCAAACACGCAGAGCGCCCCGCGAACACGCAAAAATAAAAAAATCCGCAAATTCGCGAATTTTTGGGATCGCAAATTCACAAATCCGCAAATTCGCGGATTGCGAATTCGCAAAATTCGCCCATGCTTACTCCCTGGATATTCCTTAGGTGCGCATCCCAAACAATAGTGTGGTGTTTTTTGAGATGACCTCTCTGGCCTCCGGTGCCATAGTTGGTACCAAGCTTACCCCGACTAACTACTTGGTTACAAATCGAACAAATGACCATGTTTTCTGCCTTTGTGCTAACACTAATGAAGTCCCAAACTGGGGACTGGAGATGTCTGCTGGTGGTGGAGGTGCTACTTACAGTTTCAATGCCAGATGAAGTGGAGGATGGGCGTTGCTGAAATTTACAGCACCACTACTTGAGGTAATGGAGGTCAAGCTGGATGGAGGTCCCTGCCGGCCCTTCAGACGAGAAAATATGGAAGCTGTAGGTGGTGTTAGTGTTTTAGTTAACTGCGTTGGTGGTGGTACCAGAGCTACGCCGCCCACATCCCGGTCAGCAGCAACTCGGGATAGGGTAAAAATGTCTGTCTGCTGCATGCCCGCTGGGGCTGCAGCGACATCTGTGATGACTGGGTAGTCGTCAGACTGTTCATAAGCAGCATAATACACCACTTCGTGCTCATCATCATCACCCATAATTGAAAACCTTGGGGGAACCTTCCTTTTAAGCTTAGCTACCTTTGTCGGCTCATGGCGTGCCTCACTCTCAGACTCAGAATGCATTGTTGTTGGTGGTGGGTTCCAATCCACATCAAGATCATCAAAAAGAAGGGGGCTTGAAGAAGAACTTGTAGTAGCCCTCCTTTCTTGCTGGGGATCTGGAAGACAATGAATCATCAGGAGGAGTGGCTTCCTCGGATGATACCTCTGCTTGAAGTTTGATTCCTGATGTGCCCCTACTTCTGGCGGAACAAGCATTGTGGGCAGTCCTGCTGCTCCATGCGCCTCTAGTTGTGCCTCTCCTTGCTCCGTTCCTTGCGCCTCTCCTTGCGCATGTCCTTGCGCCTCTTGCGTTTGTACTTGGGCTTGTACTTGCGCTTGTACTAGTTGCACCTTTGGTTGTTGTTGCGGCTGTGGTTGTTGAATACTCCTCAGATGGGTTGCACCCTGCATTGAATGGATGCTACTTTCTTGTGATGAGCCAACATCACTGGTCGATGGTGACTGAGCAATTATTACAGTGGCTGCCTCTGCAGCACTCAAGGACTTGGACCTAAATTGGCGTGGTGGCACTGAGCCCAATGAAGCGGAGGTGCTGCTCCCAGCTTGGTCCCCGGCGGACCCCGCTGCTGCAGGCGTAGTTTTTTTTACCCCAAAAAATTTGCTGGTCATCACACCAGTCTCCTTGGTAAGTGGCGCCACTTGCTTCTTCTGCTCCTTCTTACTGGCAACTTTCTTGGTAGAGGAGCTACGGCCACCTTTTTTGGGCCCATCTTTTTCAGATGTCAGAAAAGCAGGCCGCAGTTGCATGAGTTGCAAAGTTGTCTGTGGCCACACGTGACGTTGTGCTGCAAACACTGCAGCAGGACTTCTTCCTGGCACTGATGATGAACGATGAGGCTGATTCGTCTTTGTGCACCTAAAAGCAAAGGAAGCCAGAGGAACATCAGTTAAATAAATGTTGCATTTGTTGTGCTTCAATTAATACTTTGCAACTAGACATTTATATTATTACAACACACGCCAAAACTGAAAGACCAAAAAAAAAAATTGCAAATATATTTCTACCAAAAAATGGATGTTTACATTAATAGAAGAGAGACCACACAGAGAGAGTTGTATCATGAACCACTGAGTACTCCTGGCCATAATTGATGAAAGCAAGGCATACTGGCCTGGGTACAGCAGGACTATGTCAGAAAGCACAATGCCTGGCTTCAAAATGGCCCTCGACCCCCAGCAACATGGCCAGGCCCTGCCTGGACCAGGCCTCAAAATGGCCCCCACACTCATGGCCAGGCACCAAGAACACCCCAAAAAGTCGAAAAACACACACAAATCACCACAATCCACTGCCATCCATGCCCTCAATGATGTTTAAATTCAAGACACCCCACAGAAAGACTTTGTCCATGCACCACTGAGTACCCCTGGGCATAATGGATGAAAGCAAGGCAACCTGGGCGCAGGCCTGAACACACTGCCTGGCTTCAAAATGGCCCCTTGTCCCCCTGCCACATGGCCAGGCCCTACCTGGACTAGGCCTCGAAATGGCCCCCACCAACATGGCCAGGCCCCAACAACACCCCAAAAAGTTGAAAAACACACAAAAATCACCACAATCCAATGCCATCCATGCCCTCAATGATGTTTAAATTTAAGAGGCCCCACACAAAGCATTGGTCCATGCACCGCTCACTACCCCTGGGCATAATGGGTGAAAGCAGGGCAGGCTGGGTGCAGGCCTATGACTCAAAGCACACTGCCTGGATTCAAAATGGCCCCGTGTCCCCCAGCCACATGGCCAGGCCCTGCCTTGACTAGGCCTCAAAATGGCCCCCACCCACATGGTCAAGCCCCAACAGCACCCACAAAGTCGAAAAACACGCAGACATCACCACAATCCAATGCCATCCATGCCCTCAATGATGTTTAAATTCAAGACACCCCACAGAAAGACTTGTCCATGGACCACTGAGTACCCCTGGCCATAATGGCTGAAAGCAAAGCAAACTGGGTGCAGGTCTGAGCACACTGCCTGGCTTAAAAATTGCCCCTTGTCCCCCAGCGACATGGCCAGGCCCTGCCTGGACCAGGCCTCAAAATGGCCCCCACCCACATGGTCAGGCCCCAACAGCACCACAAAGTCAAAAAACAAACAAAAATCACCAGAATCCAATGCCATCCATGCTCTCAATGATGTCTAAATTCAAGACACCCCACAGAAAGACTTGGTCTATGCACCACTCACTACCCCTGGGCCTAATGGCTAGTGAGGCTTTACAGGCACCCCAAGATTCACATATAACAGTGAGCTATAATTCCATGACATAAATGAGATTTATGTTAAAAAAAAAATCACAGAAACAGTTTTATCATACACCCATGACTAACCCTGGGCCTACTGGATACTGTGGCTACCCACAATATATTTTTCTTAAAGTTGTGAAAAAGCTTTACAATTTTAGTTGCAGAAACTGCAATGCCCCACACAAACAACACCAACTTACTTGTAAAATCTCAAATCCAGAAGTGATCCAAACTCCAAAGTCCAAAAAGTCCTCAAATACAAATATCCAGAAGCAGCCACAGCCAGTAATCCTTTCAGCTACAGATCCAAATCAAAAGTGACCAGACATGGACAAAGCACTGGGAGGAGCCTGCTGGACAGGAACAGGAAGTTGGAGACTCTGGGGCACTTCCTTCCTCCCACCCCCCCCCAAAAAAATGGACTCCTTGCGCAAAAAAGTGCAGCCAAATGTCAATCTGAGGAGTTATTCTGATCAAAATCATCTTTTTCAGAAGGTTTATGCTGCCTGCGGTGGATTTCCTGTGCAGAATTGCAATTTTTGCAAGTTCGGGAACGCGAGCTGTGCAAATATCCCGCCAGAAGTCAGCTGCGCGGAGTGCGCGCCGCATCTACGGCGATGCGTGATCGCGGGCCCTTATGATGTACTTGTGGTGTCAAACTCTCGCTGTGCAAGATGGCGGGCCGCGATGACGGAATCGCGGTGAAAAAACTCTCATGCGATCACGCAGCAAGATCCAAAATGGCGCAGTACACGCAAACTGGGAGAAAAACAACTCGGCTAACACAGAATCACGGTAAATCAACGCCGCGCACGCGATATTGTATTTTTCAAACACGACCAAGTAAAATAATTCGACAACTTGCGAAATTGCAGATTTTTGGGCAAATTCACTCGATTCGCGGACCGCAAATTTGCCAAAAATCCACAAATTCCGCGAACGGAACTGATTTTGCGCCCACGCTTAATGTACATGTCTGTGCTCTGCAAAATCAAGTCTGTCCGGCAGAGCCCCTCAACACTTTGCTATGTATACTTTTCTAATCGAGAATCACTTGCCACCTTCGCACATACTTTGCTCCCATCTCTCCCCGCATTCTGCATTGTGTAACAGAGGTGCCATGCCATGTTTAGTTTGTGTGCATGGCTAGCCACGGTTCCCACAGTAGGTGTGTAGTTGTGTCTGCTAGGTGTACATGTTGTTTGTCATGTTGTATGTGGTTATACAAGGTAGTACGTTTATTCACGAACAGCGTTTTCTCCAATTTACATATCGCTGTTCTAAAGAGCATACAGAAGTTTTTCTCACAGGTGAAAAGTGTGACCACAATGGCAGTCATTCATTACTATGCAAGAATGTCAACCTCCATGACTTTTCTATGCTTACAGCCCCCAATTTTGCGTGCTTTCTTGAAAGCACGCCTACTCCCACAATCAGACCAACATTCACACAGCTTTCTAATGCCAGTTATCTACTTCTGAATAACATGCACTCCTACGGAATGTGAGCTGGCATACCGTATGTCCTTACTGTTTCAAACTGAGTAACTTCCTGTGGCAATGTCTATTCCCACCCACATAAAATAACTCTCAAACTTCAACTTGACCTTCAATCCCTACTTTGAAACCAGATTTCATTAAAGTAACCAAACTAAAGCACTTTTGTTCAGAACTGAAGTGTCCCTCACTTCTGCAAAAAGAAATGTATCGACTGCAGATAGCACAAACTTCAAGTAAAATACAGTCCTTTTTAAATTCGAACCTCCCATTACACTTTGTGAATTGTTAGACAATTTTCAACACCTCACACTCAAGGTCTGGCACACTTTTTTAACACGGTCTCCTCCGACCTTTTCAAAGGCTTTCAAATTGCCCTTGTGATGATATTTCATCCCAGAGTACTATGCACACAGTGCTTTTCTGCAAATACTTTTCCGAACTGAGAAAGAAACTTATCAACTCCCTGTTGTCACAGTTGGGCTTTGTGCAATATCGCCCTGCTTTTATAAATCTACAAATGTTGCCGAATTTTTGTACATGTGTAGTAATGTCACGATTTTAGCTGGCCGTTATTAAATATAGAAAGCAACTGTAAATAACATTTGAATAATCATTCAGTTGATTATGGCTTTACATATATTATAGCTTGATGTACACAATTTTTTAGTTTTATACTGTTTTTACATTTTTGTGATGATGTATTTTGCAGCAATTATGATCTAATTTGTAAATTAAATAATGCTTATTTTGATTGATTGATTGAGTCGACTATTTTAAAAATAGCTTTTGCTTTATTATCTTCTTCTATAACTCTAGTGTAAAAGAAACTTAATTTAACATGGTGCAGTCTCATTTGATATAGCTTTAGAACAGTTTTGTAAGCAGCTTTATCATCATTGGAGTATCCTCATCTCCATATCCTTTTCAGCTTCTTATACTGGCCCTTACAAAGACTCACCTCAGTATTATATCAAGAAGCCGTTGGGAAAGCTCTTAATTGAGAGGACTTCTTATGGGTGCTTTTGCGTTCTCTGTCTTGCCAATCCAATTATTCAGCCAGACGAAGTTGCAATCTATGTTCTGTGTCATAGATGGAGCAGAGGAGAAAAGACTTGATTAATAGCATCTGGTTGTAATTTATGTCTGAGCCCCCGTCAAGGTGATCAGGTAGTGATCTGGCCTTGGGAAGAGGGGTTGATACAGTTGTAGCAGAATTCAGATTGGAGACGACCTGATCAAGAATATGACCAGCAGATGAGTGGGTTCAGAAACCTTCTGTTTTAGTCCCAGCAGGTTCATAATCTCTGTAAGGCCATGGTTTCTGGCCTTTTAACGTAATCTAAATGAATTTGAAACCCTTCCAGTACCATGAAGTTAGTATATCTCATTGCCGATGATGCCAGTATATTTTCCAAAGAGTGGAGGCATTTGCTAGCCAAACCAGGGGGTCTGTATACCAGCAACCCTGCTAGCTGTACTCAGTCAAAATATTGAATCTTTAATTTCGACTTACACTTATATCGAGTTGCTAATATCGAAGGGACAGACTATCGATGTCCAGAATATCGATGGACAGAATATCAACCCTAAGGTAAGTAATATCGAAATTACTTATATCGATAGCATATATATCGATGTAAGTAATATCGACATTACTTATATCGATAGCATATATATCGATGTAAGTAATTTCGATTTACTAATATGTGTTAGAAATTTTAGTTAAGTATTTAAATTAATTGTTATAATATGTGTTTAATATTTTATATATAAAAAATATATATAAAAGTAAATTATATGTTTTACTACCAGAGCGGGTTGTGGGTTTTTAGGGGAATAGGGTGGGAAGTAATTTATTTGTAATTAATTAATAATTTTTTTATGATTTATTTACTTTGTAATTAAATATTAATTGGCAATTAATTATTTTAATTGATTATTTGATTAATTAATTGATAATTTATGTATATTTATAAGTAAATTATATGTTTTACTACTGGAGCGGGTTGTGGGTTTATAGGGGAATAGGGTGGGAAGTAATTTAATTGTAATTAATTAAATAATTTTTAAGCAGATTTTAATGTGTAATTAATTATTAATTGGTAATTAATTTTATTAATTGATACATTAAATATTTAATTGGTAATTAATTTTTTTAATAGATAAATTAATTCTTTAATTGGTAATTAATATTTTTAATTGATAACGTAATTATTTAATTGGTAATTAATGTAATTTGTAAAAAAATGTAATGTGTTACTACTGGAGCGGGTTGTCGGTTTATAGGGGAATAGGGTGGGAACTGATTTAATTACAAATAATTTATTATATTTTTATGTATATTGTATTTTTTGATAAAAAAATTATTTGCAATTAATTATTTCAATTGATTAAGTAATTATTGAATTGATAATTAATTTTCAATTAAATGTTATGTGATAGTACTGGAGCGTGTTGTGTGTTTATAGGGGAATAGGGTGGGGTGGGAATAGTAATATTTACTCTTACGCTATCCAACACTTTCCCTACTGTTGCACCCTCTGGAGTGGGAATAGTAATTTTTACCCCTACGCTATCCAACACTTTCCCTACTGTTGCACCCTTTGGAGTGAGAATAGTAATTTTTACCCACCCGCTATCCAACGCTTTCCCTACTGTTGCACCCTCTGGAGTGGGAATAGTAATTTTTACCCCTACGCTATCCAACACTTTCCCTACTGTTGCACCCTCTGGAGTGAGAATGGTAATTTTTACCCACCCGCTATCCAACGCTTTCCCTACTGTTGCACCCTCTGGAGTGGGAATAGTCATTTTTACCCCTACGCTATCCACAACTTTCACTACTGTTGCACCCTCTGGAGTGAGAATAGTAATTTTTACCCACCCGCTATCCAACGCTTTCCCTACTGTTGCACCCTCTGGAGTGGGAATAGTAATTTATACCCCTACGCTATCCAACACTTTCCCTACTGTTGCACCCTCTGGAGTGAGAATAGTAATTTTTGCCCATCGTTATCCAATGCTTTCCCTACTGTTGCACCCTTTGGAGTGGGAATAGTAATTTTTACCCTTACGCTATCCAACACTTTTCCTACAGTTGCACCCTCTGGAGTGGGAATAGTAATTTTTACCCCTACGCTATCCAACACTATCCCTACTGTTGCACCCTTTGAAGTGAGAATAGTAATTTTTACCCACCCGCTATCCAACGCTTTCCCTGCTGTTGCACCCTCTGGAGTGGGAATAGTAATTTTTACTCACCCGCTATCCTACACTTTCCCTACTGTTGCACCCTCTGGAGTGGGAATAGTAATTTTTACCCCTACGCTATCCAACACTTTCCCTACTGTTGCACCCTCTGGAGTGAGAATAGTAATTTTTACCCACCCGCTATCCAACGCTTTCCCTACTGTGGCACCCTCTGGAGTGGGAATAGTAATTTTTACCCCTACGCTATCCAACACTTTCCCTACTGTTGCACCCTCTGGAGTGAGAATAGTAATTTTTACCCACCCGCTATCCTACGCTTTCCCTACTGTTGCACCCTCTGGATTGGGAATAGTAATTTATACTTATACGCTATCCAACACTTTCCCTACTGTTGCACCCTCTGCAGTGGGAATAGTAGTTTTTACCCACCCGCTATCCAACGCTTTCCCTACTGTTGCACCCTCTGGAGTGGGAATAGTAATTTCTACCCTTGCGCTATCCAACACTTTCCCTACTGTTGCACCCTCTGGAGTTGGAATAGTAATTATTGTTAAGTAAGTATATATTATATATGATTTGTTAATTTGTAATTTTTTTTAATTAAATATGTAATATATTTTTTTTAACATTATTAAATATATTTAAATATGTTTAAGTAATTTATAAGTATTATTTACAGTATTTTTCATGTTCATTTAAACCCCCAAAAAAACGATATATTTAACAACGATATTTTTAACATCAATATTATTTTTTTGATATTTTGGTACTTACCATGTTGTACATAGGACGTCGATATTCTTGCAATCGATATAATTGCGCCGATATATGTGTAAGTCGAAATTATGTCTGTCGAAATTCTGTCATAGATCCCCTGCTAGCAACTGATTTGGTGAGAGGGTGAGGCTAAAACCTAAAGCTTCAATCTCAAGGAGGTCTGCTAGCTCAAAACAGGCACATTCATAGTCTTTTTTAAATATGATAGCAATCCCCCCTCCTCCACCAGTCGTGGTCCTTCCTAAGAATTATATAGTTGGAGGGAACGGCTGATGCTAATGTGGAATTGGATGTCTCCAACAGCCATGTCTCTGTGAGGAAAACATTTTTTAGTTCCTCATCCTTAACTAGGGTAAATATGAGCATTTGATGTTTGGAAGTGATCTAGTATTGAGTAGAGCAGCCTTCAACTTAATCGGAGTGCTCCCAGTGGCAGGAAAACAATCTCTCCGATGAATAGGAGCTGGGAGAGCAAGACTCCATGCACACTTAGAATAGACAAACTCATCGCACAGGGACCATGTAGTTGAGCATTTAATTATTTTAGCTAGGCTGAATAACACTGTCCTGTCATAACATACCCGCTTTGTCTTAGCAGTTGGGATTCGGTCATAGTGGCTGGTGCTGGTGGCTTCCGGGATGCTGACAGGTGCAGACGGGCTTGCCTTAGTTGCTCCTGTGGCGCACCAGTGGCATGTCCGAGATGTGGCCCGATTTATATCCATGAGTACAGATAGGTCCAAACAAGTATAGCGCTTCCCCCTGAGTCTCCTCCCCACCTATCCGAACCGGGAGGGAAAGTGAATGCCCTTCGGCCCTCGGAACCGGTAAGTGCAGGAGAGAATAGAATGCCAGCAAATTTAAAACCTGAGCCAGTTAAAATGTACAACACTTAGTTTAAAACACATTAAAATTCAATACACAGCATTAAAAACGAGAAGAGCAGCAAAATTATAAAGTGCAGCCTGCAGCGATCGGGAGCAGAGCAAATAGCTCTTCTGATCTCCCAGAGCCTTGGAGGGTGATACTCACCTACAATGCCAATTCCAAAGACATCCAGAAAATTCTTGCCAAGAACTGGGAAATATTAACAAAATATCCTATTATTGGTAATTCCATCCCAGAGAGGCCAAGAGTCACATACAGGAAGGGACGTAACCTGAGAGACATGCTAGTTCACAGTGACATCACTACAACTGAGGGGAACCGGGGTATCAATCTACAGGGCTTCTTTTCTTGCAGTCACTGCAAAGCCTGCCACTGTAGCCTCATGAGAAAAGAGCACCTCAATACCAACAACAATGTTACCATATGCATCCAACAATTCCTCACATGCAGTTCTTCATTTGTCATATACATGCTTGAATGACCTTGCAATCTCCGTTACGTGGGCAGCACCACACACATAGCCAAAAATAGGGTTTTGGAGCATATGAGAGAAATTGCCAATAACGATGAACACTACCTCATAACGAGACATTTTGACACACATAATTACTCTGACAGCTCTAAGCTGAAGTACTTTGCTTTTGAGCAGGTGAATACCAGAATGTGAGGAGGCTATAGGGTACTTTAACTCAGGAAACGTGAATCTAGATATATCATAGATCTAGGGACCCGGTACTCAGGGGGCCAAAATATTGATGAAGAAATAGCAATACAATTGCATGAAGAATAATGTATTTGACTTTTTCTGTTTTCTTGATTGTGTATCCTAACTCCATCTCTGTGTGCTCTCCGTACTCTGCCCACTTCTGTTCTGCACTTATGGTCAGAGAATCCAACTCACTGTTTATCTCTCTATTCTTACAGGAGGAAAGGAAGGGACCCACGTAATCGGACCAGTGACTCGAGCACCTGCTTTATTTTATCTATTAGTGCTTCCTGAAGAAGCTAACTTAGTAACTATTTTAGAATGGCGCTGGCAGCTTGCTGGCGCCATTCTAAAATAAAACAGGAGTGGGGCAGAAGGCAAAAGGTCACAGAGTGGGGCAGAGGGCAGAAGGGCACAGCAACAAGTGGGGCGGAGGACAGAAGGACACAACAACGAGTGGGGCAGAGGGCAGAAGGGCACAACAACGAGTGGGGCAAGGGGCAGAATGGCACACAAACGAGTGGGGCAGAAGGGCACAAAAAACGAGAGGGTGGCAGTGATAAACCAGAGGGCGCATCGCGGTCTCGCACAAAAAAAACCCTGCAAACACTCAAAGCGCCCCGCGAACACGCCGAGCGCCCCGTGAACACGCAAAAATAAAAAAATCCGCAAATTCGCGAATTTTGCGGATCGCAAATTCACAAATCCGCAAATTCGCAGATTGTGAATACGCAAAATTTGCCCATGCTTACTCCCTGAATATTCCTTAGGTGCGCATCCCAAACAATAGTGTTGTGTTTTTTGAGATGACCTCTCTGGCCTCCGGTGCCATAGTTGTTACCAAGCTTACCCCGACTAACTACTTGGTTACAAATCGAACAAATGACCATGTTTTCCGCCTTTGTGCTAACACTAATGAAGTCCCAAACTGGGGACTGGAGATGTCTGCTGGTGGTGGAGGTGCTACTTACAGTTTCAATGCCAGATGAAGTGGAGGATGGGCGTTGCTGAAATTTACTCTGTTGTGCACTTATTACAGCACCACTACATGAGGTAATGGAGGTCAAGCTGGATGGAGGTCCCTGCCGGCCCTTCAGACGAGAAAATATGGAAGCTGTAGGTGGTGTTAGTGTTTTAGTTAACTGCGTTGGTGGTGGTACCAGAGCTACGCCGCCCACATCCCGGTCAGCAGCAACTCGGGATAGGGTAAAAATGTCTGTCTGCTGCATGCCCGCTAGGGCTGCAGTGAAATCTGTGATGACTGGGTAGTCGTCAGACTGTTCATAAGCAGCATAATACACCACTTCTTGCTCATCATCAACACCCATAATTGAAAACCTTGGGGGAACCTTCCTTTTAAGCTTAGCTACCTTTGTCGGCTCATGGCGTGCCTCACTCTCAGACTCAGAATGCATTGTTGTTGGTGGTGGGTTCCAATCCATATCAAGATCATCAAAAAGAAGGGGGCTTGAAGAAGAACTTGTAGTAGCCCTCCTTTCTTGCTGGGGATCTGGAAGACAATGAATCATCAGGAGGAGTGGCTTCCTCGGATGATACCTCTGCTTGAAGTTTGATTTCCTGATGTGCCCCTACTTCTGGCAGAACAAGCATTGTGGGCAGTTGTGCCGCTCCATGCGCCTCTAGTTGTGCCTCTCCTTGCTCCGTTCCTTGCGCCTCTCCTTGCGCATGTCCTTGCGCCTCTTGCGCATGTACTTGGGCTTGTACTTGCGCTTGTACTAGTTGCACCTTTGGTTGTTGTTGCGGCTGTGGTTGTTGAATACTCGTCAGATGAGTTGCACCCTGCGTTGAATGGATGCTACTTTCTTGTGATGAGCCAACATCACTGGTCGATGGTGATTGAGCAATTATTACAGTGGCTGCCTCTGCAGCACTCAAGGACTTGGACCTAAATTGGCGTGGTGGCACTGAGCCCAATGAAGCAGAGGTGCTGCTCCCAGCTTGGTCCCCGGCGGACCCCGCTGCTGCAGGCGTAGTTTTTTTTACCCCCAAAAATTTGCTGGTCGGCACACCAGTCTCCTTGGTAAGTGGTGCCACTTGCTTCTTCTGCTCCTTCTTACTGGCAACTTTCTTGGTAGAGGAGCTACGGTCACCTTTTTTGGGCCCATCTTTTTCAGATGTCAGAAAAGCAGGCCGCAGTTGCATGAGTTGCAGAGTTGTCTGTGGCCACACGTGACGTTTTGCTGCAAACACTGCAGCAGGACTTCTTCCTGGCACGGATGATGAACAATGAGGCTGATTCGTCTTTGTGCACCTAAAAGCAAAGGAAGCCAGAGGAACATCAGTTAAATAAATGTTGCATTTGTTGTGCTTCAATTAATACTTTGCAACTAGACATTTATATTATTACAACACACGCCAAAACTGAAAGACCCAAAAAAAATTGCAAATATATTTCTACCAAAAAATGGATGTTTACATTAATAGAAGAGAGACCACACAGAGAGAGTTGTATCATGAACCACTGAGTACTCCTGGCCATAATTGATGAAAGCAAGGCATACTGGCCTGGGTACAGCAGGACTATGTCACAAAGCACAATGCCTGGCTTCAAAATGGCCCTCGACCCCCAGCAACATGGCCAGGCCCTGCCTGGACCAGGCCTCAAAATGGCCCCCACACTCATGGCCAGGCACCAAGAACACCCCAAAAAGTTGAAAAACACACAAAAATCACCACAATCCACTGCCATCGATGCCCTCAATGATGTTTAAATTCAAGACACCCCACAGAAAGACTTTGTCCATGCACCACTGAGTACCCCTGGGCATAATGGATGAAAGCAAGGCAACCTGGGCGCAGGCCTGAACACACTGCCTGGCTTCAAAATGGCCCCTTGTCCCCCTGCCACATGGCCAGGCCATACCTGGACTAGGCCTCGAAATGGGCCCCACCAACATGGCCAGGCCCCAACAACACCCCAAAAAGTTGAAAAACACACAAAAATGACCACAATCCAATGCCATCCATGCCCTCAATGATGTTTAAATTTAAGAGGCCCCACACAAAGCATTGGTCCATGCACCGCTCACAACACCTGGGCATAATGGGTGAAAGCAGGGCAGGCTGGGTGCAGGCCTATGACTCAAAGCACACTGCCTGACTTCAAAATGGCCCCTTGTCCCCCAGCCACATGGCCAGGCCCTGCCTTGACTAGGCCTCAAAATTGCCCCCACCCACATGGTCAGGCCCCAACAGCACCCACAAAGTCGAAAAACACACTAAATCACCACAATCCAATGCCATCCATCCCCTCAATGATGTTTAAATTCAAGACACCCCACAGAAAGACTTGGTCCATGGACCACTGAGTACCCCTGGGCATAATGGCTGAAAGCAAGGCAAACTGGGTGCAGGTCTGAGCACACTGCCTGGCTTCAAAATTGCCCCTTGTCCCCCAGCGACATGGCCAGGCCCTGCCTGGACCAGGCCTCAAAATGGCCCACACCCACATGGTCAGGCCCCAACAGCACCACAAAGTCAAAAAACAAACAAAAATCACCAGAATCCAAATCCATCCATGCTCTCAAAGATGTCTAAATTCAAGACACCCCACAGAAAGACTTGGTCTATGCACCACTCACTACCCCTGGGCCTACTGGCTAGTGAGGCTTTACAGGCACCCCAAAATTCACATATAACAGTGAGCTATAATTCCATGACATAAATGAGATTTAAGTAAAAAAAACTCACAGAAACAGTTTTATCATGCACCCATGACTAACCCTGGGCCTACTGGATACTGTGGCTACCAACAATATATTTTTTTTAAAGTTGTGAAAAAGCTTTACAATTTTAGTTGCAGAAACGGCAATGCCCCACACAAACAACTTACTTGTAAAATCTCAAATCCAGAAGTGATCCAAACTCCAAAGTCCAAAAAGTCCTCAAATACAAATATACAGCAGCAGCCACAGCCAGTAATCCTTTCAGCTACAGATCCAAATCAAAAGTGAACAGACATGGACAAAGCACTGGGAGGAGCCTGCTGGACAGGAACAGGAAGTTGGAGACTCTGGGGCACTTCCTTCCTCCCACCCCCCCCCAAAAAAATGGACTCCTTGCGCAAAAAAGTGCAGCCAAATGTCAATCTGAGGAGTTATTCTGATCAAAATCATCTTTTTCAGAAGGTTTATGCTGCCTGCGGTGGATTTCCTGTGCAGAATTGCAATTTTTGCAAGTTCGGGAACGCGAGCTGTGCAAATATCCCGCCAGAAGTCAGCTGCGCGGAGTGCGCGCCGCATCTACGGCGATGCGTGATCGCGGGCCCTTATGATGTACTTGTGGTGTCAAACTCTCGCTGTGCAAGATGGCGGGCCGCAATGACGGAATCGCGGTGAAAAAACTCTCATGCGATCACGCAGCAAGATCCAAAATGGCGCAGTACACGCAAACTGGGAGAAAAACAACTCGGCTAACACAGAATCACGGTAAATCAACGCCGCGCACGCGATATTGTATTTTTCAAACACGACCAAGTAAAATAATTCAACAGCTTGCGAAATTGCAGATTTTTGGGCAAATTCACTCGATTCGCGGACCGCAAATTTGCCAAAAATCCACAAATTCCACGAACGGAACTGATTTTGCGCCCACGCTTAATGTACATGTCTGTGCTCTGCAAAATCAAGTCTGTCCGGCAGAGCCCTTCAACACTTTGCTATGTATACTTTTCTAATCGAGAATCACTTGCCACCTTCGCACATACTTTGCTCCCATCTCTCCCCGCATTCTGCATTGTGTAACAGAGGTACCATGCCATGTTTGGTTTGTGTGCATGGCTAGCCACGGTTCCCACAGTAGGTGTGTAGTTGTGTCTGCTAGGTGTACATGTTGTTTGTCATGTTGTATGTGGTTATACAAGGTAGTACGTTTATTCACGAACAGCGTTTTCTCCAATGTACATATCGCTGTTCTAAAGAGCATACAGAAGTTTTTCTCACAGGTGAAAAGTGTGACCACAATGGCAGTCATTCATTACAATGCAAGAATGTCAACCTCCATGACTTTTCTAAGCTTACAGCCCCCAATTTTGCGTGCTTTCTTGAAAGCACGCCTACTCCCACAATCAGACCAACATTCACACAGCTTTCTAATGCCAGTTATCTACTTCTGAATAACATGCACTCCTACAGAATGTGAGCTGGCATACCGTATGTCCTTACTGTTTCAAACTGAGTAACTTCATGTGGCAATGTCTATTCCCACCCACATAAAGTTACTCTCAAACTTCAACTTGACCTTTAATCCCTACTTTGAAAACAGATTTCATTAAAGTAACCAAACTAAAGCACTTTTGTTCAGAACTGAAGCGTACCTCACTTCTGCAAAAAGAAATATATCGACTGCAGATAGCACAAACTTCAAGTAAAATACAGTCCTTCTTAAATTCGAACCTCCCATTACACTTTGTGAATTGTTACACAATTTTCAACACCTCACACTCAAGGTCTGGCACACTTTTTTAACACGGTCTCCTCCGACCTTTTCAAAGGCTTTCAAATTGTTTTTGATATAATACTAGACTTCATTCATTCGAACATCTCTGGAATAACAGGAACAGTGCTCATAATTATCGCTCTCTGTGCAGCTATCCTACTATTATTTTTGCTCGTAAAAAATGTCTGTGCTCCCCGTGGTAACAAGCATGTTGTGTATTTTGTAAAGGTAGTGTATTTTGTAAAGCGCACATCTGCCCCAACGGGGCTTCCCGGCGCTGTATAACCCTTCTTGGCTCTCCCTGTGAGATGCCCCTCCTGGGCACCCCCAAGGTGAAGCCAGGCATCCCTTTGTTGTAGGGGCCGTTATGGAGATTAAGCAAACTATTGCCCAGAGTTGCAGCGTGGGACCCATGATTAGAGTAGGCGCCGAGGCGAGAATTATCGAGTCCGCGGACATTGAGCCCAAGACCCTGCCGCTTCGGAACTCGAACCCTGGTCCCGGGCCTGATCTCTGCTTCAGAGTCTGCCGCTATAACCAGTGAGCCACACTTCTGTCCAACAGAATATGACTCTACGCGAAGCTACATCAATACCATGAAAAAATCAAAATACATTTCGGCTGCCTCCCTCAATCTATTATTGGAGCCAGCTACAACATGACACTTATTTACACATATTTATTCTGATTGCAACCATCTTTTTATTGCAAAACTTGCCCATTCGACTGGCGAATGGATGTATGCCTTTCCAACATCCCAACAATCGCTCTTGATATCCAGCATGTTATGAAGTATCTTGAAAACCATGAACTTGATTGTTCAGGCACTGGGTAAAGGTATCCTGCGGAATGGGATTTCCGCGCAGCTATGAAAGATCTCCTGCAACATGAAAACTTTCACAACATCGCAGATTGCCTGCCAATTCAAATTGTCGCTCTAACATTCGAGGAACATTACTGTTCCTTCGAGGATAGGAATTGCATCACCTCGCTTTTCTCACACGATGGCAACAAAGACCTCTTGAAACATTACACATCTCAAGCTGCTGAAGAACTTCTGCACTGCAATCTCCAAGACTTGTAAGAAACTCACGTTATTCTTCTATTGAAATTCTCCATCTTTTTTTACTATTTCCTTTAAAACAAATGAATACAATTCATTTGTACTACTTTCATATAATAACTTTCTAAGTATGCTCGGGCATTTGAATTCTGTTTTCATTATTGCCCCTTACATCTCCATTCTAACCAGAGATCGGTGAATTATGGCCTATACAACTATGCTATTTACTTGCTAAATTAGCCTAAACCTGACATCCTTATTGAAACCATGCCTATTCTTTGTGCACACATCTTTCTGTCTGCCTGTTATCCACAAAACCCTTTCACACAAATTTACTCATCCTCAGCCTCTGCTCACAAGCTGGCGATCAAGATAAAAAAAACACAACATTGTTTAGGAACTGGTTGGCACAGTGTGGTAATCGTATCCTATCTTTATTTTCATTATAGAATTCACTCATCCATGTCTAATAACTTATATTTATGTCACATGGAACTGTAACATGTAATATGGAATTCACTGATGCAGTAGCTTCAGTTTGAATACAGCATAAGCGGTTGAAGTTTGCCTTAGCTCGCTTCCTTAGCCCTCTGCACAAGAATGTTTTTTTGAAACAGCTAAACACAATAATGTATGGTTTGACCAGAAGGGTACCGAATATGATTCTCAGAAGTGCAGTGTTTGTGTTCCTCCTCAAAGTTCCGATGTGGGTAGAACTATTACCAATTCTGACATGCACCAGATTGAATGTACTGACCAAGATATTGCTGACTGTTGTACTGTTGATAATTTTGTGTTGCAAAAAAAGAGTACCAGGGTACCTAAGAAGTTTGCTGATTAAGTCTGGCAATTTTTGTTTTGTTTGTTTTCTTAAAGGATACATTTGGTAATGGTATCCTAACTTTATTTTCATTATAGAAATTTGAGTCACTCAAGTCTAATAGGTATTGTTTATGTCACATGGAATTTTAACATGTAATTTGGAATTCATTGATGCAGGAGCTTATGTTTATATACAGTAAAAGCGGTTGCCGTTTACTTCAGCTCCATGCCTGATCGCACCAGTGGATCCATTTATGGCACTTAAAGAACCACACTTTTTATATAACTTTCAAAATCCATCCCCTTATTACACACAGCCACTTTCTTTTAGACACACCTGATTTCACCATTTATCTTCTGTGGCATTGCAACATTCTGTATTATATTCTTCACGTTTATTTCTTTATTCCTCCTTTCTAAAATACTGCATTTGAGTCTTTAGACCGTTTGCTCCGAGAAGAACCAGAATTGCAAAAGTCTACAGTACGATTGCATTATCTCTCACTCTATTCCCCTGCAATTGAGCCCTATCTATGTTTTGTCACAAACCCCTTTCATAGATTTTTGTTAACCAAATTTAGGTTAAATCTTATACATTTTTATTTGGGTAAATTTAATTCCTGGATGAAACCAGAGTTAGCACCTCCCTGCACATGTGACAATTTTTCAGTTCAGGACACGATGCACTTTGTTATGTTTTGTGATTTCTTTTCTGTAGTAAGAAAAAAACACTTGTTACCTGTCTTAAGGGAAGCTGGTTTCCTACAGGTGAGACCAGCCATACTTTATTTAAAATCCCTGGGAAACATACGCATCACATTTGCCATGGCAAATTTCCTAGTGGCAGCGTCCAGAACAAGAAAATGTATGAACTAGTCAAACCAGTATGCATAACTTTTTAATTCTTTTTTTAACTATCATGTCAAATTAATTCGATTGCAAAGAAATTGTTTAATAGTTTTTAATTGTAAATAATCTTGTTTTTATGTCCTTTGTATGATTTTAACTGAATCGAATAAAGTTAATTTGACTGACTGACTGACTGACTGAGTCTTTAGACCGGTATATTTTGTATATATTTTGAATTTTCTTTCTTTTATATCCTAATTAATTCATCTTTTCTTCTTTCTCTCATTTACATATGGATAATTTCCCCTCTTTATTTGTTCCTGCTTTCAACTCTCTTCTGTCACTGCTTGATGATTCTACGTGCATGATGAACTACAGTATGAGCTTGTTTGTATATATTATATATTGTAGCATATTTGAGGTTCTGATTAGACATGTAGAAATAGAGTGTAAATATACCATGGATTGAGAACACCCGCTTCTTAGGCCCATTCAGGGCGTGATTGATTAAAATTAAAAATTTAAATGTAACATTATGTTTTGAGCGCCAATAACAGATTAGTTTTGCCCATCAATGGGTGTTATGACTTAAATTTTGTTATTGAATTCTGTTGGTTACGCTGAATTTTGTTGTGTTAACAGTTTGTTTGTCTGTATTTATTGACTTTAAAAGATGGCGCTCAATCGCGATGAGTTAGAGAGGGGCGCAGTATTTTGTTGTCCAGGAAATGGGTGTTTAAATATTTAAATAACATGTCCACACCGTGCTTCGGTAAACATGGAAGCAGGTATGTACCGAAACGCTTCTGTTACTATGTGTTTGCTGTCAATAGATCGACAGAAATGGCCCCCGCGAGTGCTTTCCTTTTTTGATGGATGTCTGAGTGAGAGGAGAGTTGAGCAGCAATTGGTATGCACCCCAGCATCTGAAGCACCTGCCTGCGAGAGCACCACTCTGGTGTTTTGGGAGCATATATATATATATATATATATATATATATATATATATATATATATAATATATATATATATATATATATATATATATATATATATATATATATATATATATATATATATCCACATGGGTTCTCAGCAAGCAGCGACGAAGTATCCTGAAACAACACCGCCTTCAGAAAACAGCAGACCCAAAAGATTTTCCGTGAGTTCGTTTATTCTGCAACACACAGACAGCATAACGTTTCGGCCTCCCAGAGGCCTTGGTCACATGGTGTTCCAAAGGGGAACGGCAGAGTTTTAAAGTGCAAGTGCGTTTAGCGCTAGCCAATCAACATAGCGAGTTGAGCGGCAATTGGTATGCGGGAGCACCCCAGCATCTGAAGCACCTGCCTGCTTCTTGCAAATAAATACGAAGATTACAACTTTCTGCGTGCTGGCTCTTCCATAAGGGGCAACTTTGTTGTGGATTTGTTTTGCGGCCAGTCCCGGTCGCGGAGGAGCCCTGCCACTTAGCGGTGGACCGAGCTGCAGCCAACCAGCTGACAGCACCTTAAGGACAGAAAGGTCGTATTTGCAGGACAGTATTGGCAGCCCAGTGATTAAGAACGCTTTCCAGACCCACTGGGGTGAAAAACCTTTGCAATATTTGTACACTGGAATCGAGCAGTTCATTTGAGTGCCGTTCACGGCACTACGAATACCAGCAGGCTCCGGGGGAGTCGACGCCCACTTGGGCAGGTGTTTTAATTTACGTGATTGATGCTCGAGGCGGTGTCTTTAAAGCCTCTGAAGAAATGCCATAAGCAGCATGAAACGCGTCAGGCTGAGATGATGTTGGACTGAGTCTCTTTTAACTGCGCTGTGCTTCTTGCAAATAAATACAAAGATTACAACTTTCTGCGTGCTGGCTCTTCCATAAGGGGCAACCTTGTTGTGGATTTGTTTTGCGGCCAGTCCCGGTCGCGGAGGAGCCCTGCCACTTAGCGGTGGACCGAGCTGCAGCCAACCGGCTGACAGCACCTTAAGGACAGAAAGGTCGTATTTGCAGGACAGTATTGGCAGCCCAGTGATTAAGAACGCTTTCCAGACCCACTGGGGTGAAAAACCTTTGCAATATTTGTACACTGGAATCGAGCAGTTCATTTGAGTGCCGTTCACGGCACTACGAATACCAGCAGGCTCCGGGGGAGTCGACGCCCACTTGGGCAGGTGTTCTAATTTACGTGATTGATGCTCGAGGCGGTGTCTTTAAAGCCTCTGAAGAAATGCCATAAGCAGCATGAAACGCGTCAGGCTGAGATGATGTTGGACTGAGTCTCTTTTAACTGCGCTGTGCTTCTTGCGAATAAATACGGAGATTACAACTTTCTGCGTGCTGGCTCTTCCATAAGGGGCAACCTTGTTGTGGATTTGTTTTGCAGCCAGTCCCAGTCGCGGAGGAGCCCTGCCACTTAGCGGTGGACCGAGCTGCAGCCAACCGGCTGACAGCACCTTAAGGACAGAAAGGTCGTATTTGCAGGACAGTATTGGCAGCCCGGTGATTAAGAATGCTTTCCAGACCCACTGGGGTGAAAAACCTTTGCAATATTTGTACACTGGAATCGAGCAGTTCATTTGAGTGCCGTTCACGGCACTACGAATACCAGCAGGCTCCGGGGGAGTCGACGCCCACTTGGGCAGGTGTTCTAATTTACGTGATTGATGCTCGAGGCGGTGTCTTTAAAGCCTCTGAAGAAATGCCATAAGCAGCATGAAATGCGTCAGGCTGAGATGATGTTGGACTGAGTCTCTTTTAACTGCGCTGTGCTTCTTGCAAATAAATACGAAGATTACAACTTTCTGCGTGCTGGCTCTTCCATAAGGGGCAACCTTGTTGTGGATTTGTTTTGCGGCCAGTCCCGGTCGCGGAGGAGCCCTGCCACTTAGCGGTGGACCGAGCTGCAGCCAACCGGCTGACAGCACCTTAAGGACAGAAAGGTCGTATTTGCAGGACAGTATTGGCAGCCCAGTGATTAAGAACGCTTTCCAGACCCACTGGGGTGAAAAACCTTTGCAATATTTGTACACTGGAATCGAGCAGTTCATTTGAGTGCCGTTCACGGCTCTACGAATACCAGCAGGCTCCGGGGGAGTCGACGCCCACTTGGGCAGGTGTTCTAATTTACGTGATTGATGCTCGAGGCGGTGTCTTCAAAGCCTCTGAAGAAATGCCATAAGCAGCATGAAACGCGTCAGGCTGAGATGATGTTGGACTGAGTCTCTTTTAACTGCGCTGTGCTTCTTGCAAATAAATACGAAGATTACAACTTTCTGCGTGCTGGCTCTTCCATAAGGGGCAACCTTGTTGTGGATTTGTTTTGCGGCCAGTCCAGGTCACGGAGGAGCCCTGCCACTTAGCGGTGGACCGAGCTGCAGCCACCGGCTGACAGCACCTTAAGGACAGAAAGGTCGTATTTGCAGGACAGTATTGGCAGCCCAGTGATTAAGAACGCTTTCCAGACCCACTGGGGTGAAAAACCTTTGCAATATTTGTACACTGGAATCGAGCAGTTCATTTGAGTGCCGTTCACGGCACTACGAATACCAGCAGGCTCCGGGGGAGTCGACGCCCACTTGGGCAGGTGTTCTAATTTACGTGATTGATGCTCGAGGCGGTGTCTTTAAAGCCTCTGAAGAAATGCCATAAGCAGCATGAAACGCGTCAGGCTGAGATGATGTTGGACTGAGTCTCTTTTAACTGCGCTGTGCTTCTTGCAAATAAATACGAAGATTACAACTTTCTGCGTGCTGGCTCTTCCATAAGGGGCAACCTTGTTGTGGATTTGTTTTGCGGCCAGTCCCGGTCGCGGAGGAGCCCTGCCACTTAGCGGTGGACCGAGCTGCAGCCAACCGGCTGACAGCACCTTAAGGACAGAAAGGTCGTATTTGCAGGACAGTATTGGCAGCCCAGTGATTAAGAACGCTTTCCAGACCCACTGGGGTGAAAAACCTTTGCAATATTTGTACACTGGAATCGAGCAGTTCATTTGAGTGCCGTTCACGGCACTACGAATACCAGCAGGCTCCGGGGGAGTCGACGCCCACTTGGACAGGTGTTCTAATTTACGTGATTGATGCTCGAGGCGGTGTCTTTAAAGCCTCTGAAGAAATGCCATAAGCAGCATGAAACGCGTCAGGCTGAGATGATGTTGGACTGAGTCTCTTTTAACTGCGCTGTGCTTCTTGCAAATAAATACGAAGATTACAACTTTCTGCGTGCTGGCTCTTCCATAAGGGGCAACCTTGTTGTGGATATATATATATATATATATATATATATAAATATATATATATATATATATATATATTACCTACTGGCGGTCGCCAGTAGGTATATATAGTTAGGATTTTTTCCCTATGGGATTTTTGAAAATTCTATGTCTAATAACTTTGGCGTTTGGGGACGGAATCGGCTGAAATTTTCAGGAAAATGGCACATTCTGTTTCTGAGCAACCCCTGAAAATTTGGGGGGTGTTTGTCAAGGGGGGCTGAGAAAAAAGGGGGGTCCCAAAACGCGTTTTTCCCATGTTAATTTCCATAGGGCGGTTGGCCTCACTTTTAGCCCGAACGGCTGAATGGATTTCCCTGAAACTTGGCAAAATTGTAGGGACTGTTAGCCCGATGTGCCTTTGCTAGGTCTCAATATATGTGCTTCAGTGGATTTTGAGAAATTAACGTTCAAAAAAAGATATATATCTGTAACAGCACTCCGGGCTGTGCTCCGGTTCGCGTACTTTTCGCGTAACGGAACTTTGCGATGCGAATCTGATTGGCTCTCCTGTGTCTGTCAACATTCTAAACAGTCCGGAGCGCCGCCATCTTGTCTCTTGGTAGGATCGAGAGACAAGAGGAGGCCAAAACAAAGGGGGAAATTACCATAAGGGGGCATAGTAGATGCTCGTTGACCCCCTAGGTTTTATGTGGAGGTTTTAAAAGGGCCCAGCAGGGCAAAAAAAAAAAAATATTTTTTTTTTTTTTGCGTGGGGAGCGCCTAGTCCGCGAACCGGAAAGCGTTCTGGGCAGCGTACTATAAGGAAAAAAGAATGATAGACTTTTCAAATACTGTATGTTAATTGTTTGTTGTTTTTGTTGATTATTATTTTTTTCTTTATTTTTTAAGCATTTTTTTTTATTTTGATTGTGTTTCATAATTTATTAAATTTTCTAACATTTCATTGTCAGAAATTTCATATTTGTCATTGAATATATTTTGAAGTCTATGAGGGTGTAAAATGTCCTCATTTTTAAGCAGGTTATCCACTGCTTGCACACATTGAAGTAGTTCCTGGTCCCTACTTTCATCCATAAATTCATCAATGTTTCCTTGGCTGCTCTCTTCCAGTACAATTTTAAATTGAACTTGCTGCTCGTCTTCCATTTGGCCTGAAATTTGGATTAAAAAAATATATATTACTAGAGATAGGGCACTGTTGGGATTAATTTTAGATAGGCAGTTTTTATCAGTGAATTTATCTTTTGGCAGTGTATAGTATCAGAGTGGAAGTAGGACTATAAAAAAGTGTATGTGATTTAACCAAGAGAAGCCTAACTCCATCCATAACTATAACAGAGAAGTCTATCTAAATCTATAACTACTACAGAGGGATAGTATATAACTATCAGAAAAAGTTTACCATATTAAGTTATAGTGCACTATATACTTCAGTTTTAAAAATAACAACTTACCTTCACAAACAAGTTGAAGTGTTTAGTAACTATTCAAATGTAATGTACAACAAGAAGTAGCAGTCAAAATGGCTGTGTTTTCTTCTCTTCCTTTATATATATTCAGGTATATAACCCATCAAATATCAGGTAATAAAAGTAGAAAATGAAAGTAACATTTTCATTGGTTGTCAATTCCAACACTTCAGATGTGTTTTGTGAAGTAATTTACCTCACGGTATTTAGAGAGGTCTACAGGCTTAATGGCTAAATGGAATTTCAATCAAATTTGTGAAAATGAAAGGGATTGTTATGTAGTATGAGGTAATGTATATTTGGTGAGAGTGTCTCCAGTCGTTTTTCTGTGAATTACTTTCCCACCTTTTTTATTGGACCGCTTCCCGGTATGCGTCCCGGTCCGCGAACCAGCAGCGTAACGGGAGTCCACCATTTTGTGTTTCGGTCGAATCAAGATACAAGATGGAGGGCAAATAATGTTCAGAATGGGTAGAAGGGGGCACGGTAGATGTATCTTGACCCCCTAGGTTTTCTGAGGGTGGCTGAGGAGGACCATATGTGCGGGAAAAAAACATTTTTTTTAAAAATTTTGCGCGGTTAGCTTCCAGTTCGCGTACCGGGTAGCGCTCTTGGAGCGTAGTTTGATGAAAATTAGAGAAAAAAGTTAGAGAAAAGTAATAATTGTGAGTGATCAGATGTAGGGTAGCTCTGAGAAGAGCTTTTGGGTTTATGGTACATTTTGGTACTTATAAGTAGGTACGAATGCACAGTCTTAAATTCAAAATGAAAATTCTGTTGCCCTCATCTGAGAAGTGAACCCCATCTCCTCTGTATATATCTTGCATGTAGTAACGCAAGTTATTGTTGTACATGGAGCCCATTCCATGGTCTCATGTAAGCTGAAACAGATTTGTTTACATGCTTCCTCGACTTCTCAATTTGTGGACAAAATTGATTGGACCACCTCCATTTCTGTCTTTGGCATATATTTGAATATACCAAGGCAGTTTGAGGGAAAAGTGCCATTAATTGCTCAAAGGTGTCCTTTAAAAGCATTTCCAGACCTACCCCAGTCAAAGTGCCCAAATCATTACCTCCACAGTGCATAATTAACAGGCCAGGTTTTGGCAAATGCATAAAGGTTTTCACCAATGGTATCAATTGGTGACATTTTAATCCTCTTTGGCCCAACCACTTAATTTCCACATCTTGTAAATTGAGGTTAGGTAAATTTCTGTTCTCAGCATACCTTTGAGCCCAGTAGATGTAACTATGTCCAACAATCCAGACATTAAACATGGTGAGAGAAGGTTGGGCTGCAGTCAGATGAAGTGTGGTAATGAAAGGGCAGTTGAAACAGTAGGAGTTTGTAAAGAAAAAAAAACTGTGGATTTCCAGTGCTAATGATTCATTAGCAGTGATTGGTGCATTTCCATTTCTGAAAACAGAAAGTTAGGGTGCATGGATGTGTTCTTTGAAAGATGTAATTTGAATGTTCAAGGAAAAAACATTTAATGAAAGATTGCACTGGATACGCAGGTGCACTGAGAGTTCAGAGTTCAATTGAAACATTGTTGTGTGAACTTGCAAACATGAGAGGTCTTTCAGGAGGTGGTTGCTAAGCAAAAAAGGCAGAGAGGGCAGAGGGGGGAAGGGTTTTGATTTGAAAAAAATGAGGGAAGAGTTATGATTGGCTAATATGAGAGATATGTGTAATGAATATCTGTATTTCTGTGCTTTCTATAGCTGCAGCCTCTGGAGTGCATCCTCTTTGTTCTGCTGAAGACAATTTGGAGTATTTCTGAGACTGTTTTGAAACTCAAAAAGTATTTGCTAAGGTGAGAAAAGATTTATTTAATTTAGATAGAGAATAGTATGATTTAAGGAGAAAATGATGAAGAAAGCTGTGTTTTTAAAATGTGGCTTTGTCTCAAGTGATATACAAATAGATTTTGTTTCTTTGAGAAATTGTAATTGCATATTCGGTTTAGCATTCTGGCATGCAGTAACACAAGATATTGTTGTACATGGAGCCCATTCCATGGTCTCTCATGTAAGCTGAAACAGATATGTTGTGTTTAAAAACGATTTTTGAAAACAATTACATTTCTGGATATGTTCTGCTAGAGCTTCATAGGTTGTTTGGGCCATATTTATAAGGCATTTGAGTGTCTCTGATGTTATTGTTCCCATTTTAATTGAAGAGCTTTCTTCATGGGGCTAGTTTCTTGTAAATACGCTCCCACCTGTGCTTGGTAAATTTATATTTTGATTATGGGAGTTACATAGCCATGTTAAAAATGTCTCAAAAATGGTGCAAGGGCATTAAAAAAAACGCTTTCATGTGTCTTAAGGACATTTTTAGTCATTCCCTCTCGAATGTAGGTATACAATTGATTTATATGCTGTGTTTAAAAACGATTTTTTGAAATCAATTATATTTCTGGATATGTACTGCTAGAGCTTCATAGGTTGTTTGGGTCATATTTATAAGGCATTTGAGTGTCTATGATGTTATTTTTCCCTTTTTAAATGGAAAGCGTTCTTCATGGGGCAAGTTTCTTGTAAATACGCTCCCACCTGTGCTTGGTAAATTTATATTTTGATTATGGGAGTTACATAGCCATGTTAAAAATGTCCCAAAAATGGTGCAAGGGCAATCAAAACAAACGCTTTCATGTGTCTTAAGGACATTTACAGTCATTTCCTCTTGAATGTAGGTATACAATTGATTTATATGCTGTGTTTAAAAACGATTTTTTGAAATCAATTACATTTCTGGATATGTACTGCTAGAGCTTCATAGGTTGTTTGGGCCATATTTATGAGGCATGTGAGTGTCTATGATGTTATTTTTCCCTTTTTAAATGGAAAGCGTTCTTCATGGGGCAAGTTTCTTGTAAATACGCTCCCACCTGTGCTTGGCAAATTTAGATTTTGATTATGGGAGTTACATAGGCATGTTAAAAATGTCCCAAAAATGGTGCAAGGGCATTCAAAAAAACGCTTTCATGTGTCTCAAGGACATTTTCAGTCATTTCATCTTGAATGTAGGTATACAATTGATTTATATGTTGTGTTCTAAAACTTTTTTTGAAATCAATTATATTTCTGGATATGTACTGCTAGAACTTCATAGGTTGTTTGGAGCATATTTAAAAGGCATTTGAGTGTCTATGATGTTATTTTTCCCATTTAAATTGAAGAGCTTTCTGCATGGGGCAAGTTTCTTGTAAATATGCTCCCACCTGTGCTTGGCAAATTTAGATTTTGATTATGGGAGTTACATAGCCATGTTAAAAATGACCCAAAAATGGTGCAAGGGCAATCAAAAAACGCTTTCATGTGTATTAAGGACATTTTAAGTCAATGAGGAAACACATGTGATGTAATTCTGAAATGAGGAAAAGAAACTCCACATTTTTCAATTACATCACTAGTGTTTCCTAAGTTTATGAATGACATTGTGTAGATGAAGTTTAGGTGTGACCACAGATTCAAAAGAGGTCTGCCCTTTGTTCAAGAGTGAAGTGGACATGACTTACTTCATTGGTAGGCCTTCACATGTACTATCTCCTTTGTTTTCTTCAACAAGCAAAAATCTCATCTGCAACCGTGTGTTGGCCTCACCTCAAACAAACAAAACAGGTGATGGAGCGAATGTGGATCAATGACACACATTCACCCCAGTCCAAAGATCTGGGCCCAAACAAACCTCTAGATAGGCCACACCTTGGGCCTCATTTATGAAAAGTGACGCATCGCTGCGTGAAAACAGCGATGCGTCACTTTTCACTGCGCACTCCTTGCGACACCAATTATGCGTCATATTTAATGTATGACGCATCATGTCGCAAGGACTTACAGATACGTCAGTATTTCTGACGCATCTGTAAGCACAAAAGTGACGCATTGCTGGAGTGTGTCACAAAAGTGACGCATCTCCAGCAATGCGTCCTTTCACATGGGGAAAGCCCCATGTGAAAGGGCTTGCGTCAGCCTTACGCCTGCTGTGAGGCAGGCGCAAGATTTTGACGCAACAGCATCCTAAAAGTGACGCAGTGAAATCTCATAGATTTCACTGCGTCACTATTACGAGGCTTTTTGCGGGGGAACGCCACCTCTGCATACATTATACCTGACGCAGGTATAATGTGGCGCAGGGGTTTAAAAAGTGACGCATCTACCTAGATGCGTCACTTTTTAAATATGGCGCAACAAGGCGCATGTTTTACGCCGCAGATGCGTCACAAAAAGTGCCGCATCCGCAGTTCAAAACTGACGCAAGGCCTCATAAATGAGGCCCCTTATCGTCATCCTGAATCAATCATTTAAAATGTTAGGGAGAGATTTATGATAGGTGTATGCCTGTTTTGTACCACTGTGCGTCACTTTTGTGACGCAGTGGTGGTGCAAAAGATTTGCTATGTGAAATAATAAGTAGGGTGTTAAGTTTTTGATGACTGTTATTCATTTACTGTTTAGTAATAGTGGTTAATAACATTTTTTATTATATTTTTCCACAGATTCAACTGCAGATCATTTCAAAATTTGAAAAATGCCAACTAAGAATCGAATTAGAAAGGGTAGAAAACGTCAAAGACAGCAGGATCATCTATTATTGCAGCAGTCCTCTCCCCAAAAAACTTGTGAAATCACCAAGAAAGCTCCGGGTAAGAGCACGAAATCATTCATAAGAAATATTTGTAGTAAAAAAAGTATTTCTACCAAAAATGTTTCAGTCCAGAAAAAGAGAAGTAATTTAAATGGAAAGGAAAGACCAATCAAAAATGTTACTGGTAGAGCAAGAGATAACTCTGTGCATGATAGTAGAAGGAAACAACAGTTTAGGGACATTCGAAAACGAATGTTCCGCAACAGGATAATAGTTAATTTATTAAAAAATATTAAGAAAGGCCAACAGAAAGTGGCATTTTATAAGAAGAAGAAAAATGTAGAGAAAATTATTGATCATGCTTTCGAAATTAAGCGAAAGTTATTTATTTTGGTAATGAATAGAATTAGGAAACTAAACAAGGTAATTTCTGATTTCAAATCAAATAGTAGATGGAAGAGAGTAGTCAATGATTTGGTGACCACTGGTCGACGGGTACTTCTCGAGTTGATGCTATCCACTGTAAGTTGGTTGGCGAGAAGGGTTCCGGGTGCACGATTGCTTGGTCCCATATGATTCCTCGGAAGGTGTGGCGAGGGGCTAATTCTGTGTCTGCTATAAATCATTCGGTAAAGAAAGTGAATAACAAGCTTGGTAGACTGTTTCGTACAAGTACATTGCATTCGATTCCGCATGGATGTATCAGGGGGGACCATATGTATCTAGAGGATGGGGTCCATTTGTCCAGGGTGGGGAATTCTTTACTCATAGGAGACCTCGTAGCCTGACCTTTAAGTAGGAGTTTTTGTGGGGGGTCCGGATAGCCTGTCAACTATCCGGCCTGTGGCGGTAAGGTCATGATCGGTGAGCAGTAATTGGAAGATCCCTAGAGGTGGGGGCGTCACCCATTACGGATGGGAGCGCCCGGGGGGAGGCGGCCATTGGCCCCTCAACGGGGAGGCGGTCCCCTCTAAGGATGGGGACGCCGAAAGGGAAGGCGGCCATAGGCCCCTCCCTGGGGAGGAGGGGCTGCAGGGCCTCTCCTGGGAATTTCCCGGGGCCAGGACATCTGCGACGGCAGATGTGGTAAGTTGTGTGGGGTGGGAGGGGGGTCTACGCTACCTTCTAGACACCTCACACGAGTCCTCGGACGACCACTAAGATGGCGTCGAGTTAACATGGGGCCCCCGTCAAGACAAGGGAAATTGGAAATAGGCACAAAGGTGTAGTCCTCTGTGCGACCGCCCCTCACAAGTGAGGGGGGAGTTCTGGGTTAGGGATCTGACACCGGTTACGACCTTGCCGTTGGCCCGTAATGTTAGGATGTACAATTTCAATTTTAGAAATGCATTTGCAGGATGTTTAGTATCGGCTAGGAGAACCTTTGTATTAGAGATGTGTTAAGGTTAGCCAAGAACATCGTACTGTGGAAATGAAATTGTACATGATATGAAACTGTTATTTTAATGTTTTAATTTTGTTTCATATTTTAATAAATACGGCCGGGAGGGTAACTCCCTCCCGCCTTCCAAAAGTTCAGAACCGTTTCCGTATTCCCATTCTTGGGGATTGTGTTGAGAGGGGGTGGCGGGTATCTCAGCCATATAGTAAATCGTAGTAACTTTTGTGAAGTTTTTTCCATAGAATGGATGCATAGTTCAAGTTGTGAGGCATTTTTTAATGAGGAGAGTTATTTTCAGGATAATGATTTGGTGTTTGCAGTTGACACCAGTGGTCGAGCTTATGAAGTGAAGGATGGTTGTCCAGTTGAAAAAGAAAAACTTGTGACAACAGAGAAAGAGGAGGTGTTAGGTAATGAGGTTTTAGGAAGACGTCCTAAGGGTCCTGTGTACATTTGGAAGTGTAGTTCTATTTGCAGTGTGCGACAGGATTCCATCAATTTGCTTTGTGATTTTGTACGGACATTTAATAAGAAAAGTTTGAAGCAGAAAATGAAGTTGTTGCAAGAATTAGATCCTTGCAGAGTGAGACAAATGACAGGTTTGCGTGGTCATTCACTGGCTTGTCTTTACAGGAGAGTATGCCAGAGTGTTTTTCATCATTTCAGGATGCTAGCAGTGCATCATAATAAAGTCAGGAAAATAGTGAGAATGTTGTATCATGCTAAGAGTCCAGCAATTATGCTTAAACAATTATGTGCTGCTCTTTTGCATGGTTCTGAAATAGATGTCAAGAATATTTGTGAAGAAATTGAGTTTTGTTACTTTGGAAGTAAAGATGAGAATGTTCAAATTGACCCAGAAGTAGAGGGTAATGTTGAAGATAATGTACAGGTTTCCAGTACTAATAAATTTCAGAAGGAAATTGCCACGTTTCAGATGAAATCAAGTGAGAGGCCTAATTTCACTTGTGTGTGTTGTCAACGCACTTATTACAAGAATCAGATTAAGTTAGTGGATTTATATGCAAAAAGTGAAAGGGAAAATAATAGTGTATGGAAGGATTTTGCCACATACTTGATGGTAGAAAATTGTTTTGATTTGGGATCGGATCAACGTGTGTGTACTTATTGTTGTAACAAATTAAACCAAAACCAGATTCCTGCTAGGGCGGTTCATAATAATCTGGAATTGGTTGAGATTCCTTCTGAATTGAAGGATTTAAATACTTATGAATCTATTTTGATTCAAAGTATCCATCCCTTTCAGGCTATTGTAAGAATGGAGCCAAAGACAGGGAAGTTGCCTCCATCAGATTTACAGAGAGGATTAAAGGGAAGAGTTGTTTATTTGCCTCTAGATTTGAACAAAAACATTAACACAATTGGAGTAGAAAATGTGGAAGAGGAACCTCTGGTTATCTTGGTTAATGGGGTTCCGACAAAGAATAAGAAAATATGGCAAGATTTAGCGGATGTTAGGAAAGTCAAAAAGGCAACATTGTGTTTGAAGAAAAATAATAAGTACTATAAGAATGTATATTTTGCAGAAGAGGAAGTAAGTGATGAAGAGGATAGCGATTTGTGTGCTGGCCAAATTGAGAAAGTAGAGGCCTCTAAAAGTGAAGAAATATATGAACATTATAGTGTTCATCCTTTGCATTCCAAGGAAGTCATGGGGAATGCTATTGAGTTGTTTCAAATGAAACAAGCCAAAGGGAGTCCCATTAGTGTTTGGGAGGAAAGTTTGGAAGCTCGGTGTTTCCCACAACTATTTCCAACAGGTCAAGGAGGAAGATATGATGAGCGACCTCATCAAATTCCTGCGTCTGAATACCGGACTTTACGATTGTATGCAGAAGATCCTAGGTTTCGTCAATGCATTCCCTATTTGTTTCATCTCCTGTTTGAAAGCGATCTGTCTGGACTGTCATATGCAGTGAACCACATCTTAAAAAGTGGTATACAGATGCGAAACATCTCGGCAAGTGACTTTATGCATAAAGTCAATGTCCAAGACAGTATTTTGGATTCTCACCTAATTAATCTCATGGCGTGTCAGCGTGGTACTAATGAGTACTGGCACCGTCGTCATGGTGATTTAAAATGTATGCTGAGGAACTTAGGAACTCCAACATGGTTCCTCACTCTGAGCTGTGCCGAGTATGGCTGGGAAGACTTACTTGAATTTCTACGAGAGGCAAATGGAAATATTGAAAACATTGAATTCAAGACACCTGGAGAACTGTGTTCTTTGGATCCAGTGAATGTATGCAGGTACTTCAATCATAGATTTGAAGCTATGATGTCTTTCATCACAAATAAGAAGAATCCACCTCTTGGAGAGGTGTTGGATTTCTTCTGGAGAAAGGAGTACCAAGCAAGAGGTGCTCCTCATATACATATGTTGCTGTGGATCAAGGATGCACCTAAATTTGGAACAGATCCGGATGACTTAGTGATGAATTTCATAGAACAGTATTCTACGCGTGCTGTTCCAAACACAACGGAGAAGAAAAGCCTAAGAGAACAAGTTCTACGTTTCCAAAGCCATCGTTGTGGAAAGTACTGCCGTCGTAAATTCAGAAACAAGGACAAGTTCTACACCAAATGTCGTTTCAACTTTCCACGACCGGTGATTTCTAAAGGAAGAGTGAACAGTTTGATGTCTTCTCTGCGACATAATGTGACGAGGAAATCACCCAAAAATACATACAATTTGAAAAAGAACGAAGAGTCCAAGTACATCAACGACTACAACCCAGTGATTTTGTCCATGTGGAATGCTAACATGGATATACAGTTTGTGGCTGACAACTGTATGGCTGTGGCTCGGTATGTGACATCTTACATCACCAAAAAAGAAAAGACAGAATTGAAGGATATGTGGGAGGACATTTCCCATGAAAAGAGCCTCAGCAAGAAGTTGTACAGTTTCAGTCTGAAGATGTTGTCGCATCGAGAAATCGGAGCTTACGAATGTTCTGACCGGTTGTCTTCAGCAAGTCTCTATGCCAAATCCAGGAGTATCGTTTGGGCAAGTCTTGGTCCTGCTGCAACGCGAAATCGAGTTCTAAAACCTGTCCGGGAAATTGAGTATTTGGCGGAAAAGGAACCAAACAGTACCGACATTTTGAAGACTAACATGTTGGATACATATTATCCAAATCGAAGCAGTCACCTTGAGAATGTTTGTCTATATGAGGTTCTACAAAATTATATATTCAAGAGGAACATCAAAGAAGATATTGAGAAAGGAGTGTATGCTGTAATTGGAAGTGAGGGATGTCTGGTCAAGCAAAGAAAATGCCAATTAGTAAACCATCGAAAATTGAGTGGCGAATCTCCAGAAAAAAAGGAGTTTTTCTATTTAGCACTTTTGCAACTTTTCAAGCCTTGCCGTGCAGGAGAGGAACTGCTTGGAGATTTCCTCTGTTACGAAGACTCTTTCACTGCTGCTAAGGAGACCATAGAATGTCCTGCTTTTCCCAAATATCAAGAAATGTTGACTTTGGAAATTGAGAAGGAAGCAACGATTGCAGCCGAGATTGCCAGAGACAGTTCTCAGGACAGTCAGAGTTCTGTTCATTGAGTCAGGATCCACTAGGAGGACCTATTATCGAAAATGAAGCTGCCACTGCTATGAATGAAGTGGAAAGAGCCATGGCACATGCTCAGGAGGATGCGGTTAACTTAGAAGACTTGGAAAAACAACTCAACGTTGAGCAGAGGAAAATATATGATGAAGTTACCAAGCAAATTGATCATGGATTAAGTCATGAGAAGAAAGAGTGCTCATGTACGTCGTTGAAGCCTGTCCGACTGTACGTGAGTGGAGAAGCGGGAACTGGAAAAAGTTTCCTTATTAAAGCAATTTCTTGTTATTTGCAGGAAAGGACTGAGTCATCGCTGTCTTGTGTTGTTACCCCTCCTACTGGACTGGTAGCACATAACATTAAAGATGTTACTTTGCATCGTCTACTGATGCTGCCAGTGGAGCATGACAACAAATTACAATACCACAAGTTATCTGGGGATGCTTGTTGGGAAGTTTCAAGAGTCTTGAGGAAAATGAAACTTCTTATCATTGACGAAGTAAGCATGGTTTCCAATGTCATGCTTGCCTTTGTGCATTTGAGAATGCAAGAAGTTCTTAAAACTGAGTATGATGTGTTATTTGGTGGCAAACACATCATTGTTTTTGGAGATCTTCTGCAGCTGACACCAGTAAAAGGACAACCTGTGTTCAAAATACTCACGCATGAAGATACCAGGAAGTGCCTAGGGAGCATTGGCAACGTCAATATATGGTTAAACTTCAATTATGCTGAACTGCATGAAAATATGCGTCAGGCGAAGGATGAAGATTACAAGAATATTCTACAAGATATTAGAATTGGAAAAGTGACCGAGCATGGGAAAGAAGCTTTACATGCACAATTACTGTCAAATTTATATCCAGAACAAGACATTGTGCCTGAGAATATTTTTCAGAAAATTACTGAGAAGAAATCCGGAATATGTTTGATGCCAACTCTTGCAGAATGTGCCATCTTCAACAACAAAATGTTGGATTTAGAAAAGCAAGAGATTGTGAAACTTGAAGCTATTGACAGAATAGAGCATATGGGATCAACAATTATTTTGTCTGAGAATTTGAAATCAAAATTGGATTCATTAGAGAAGACTATATCTAAAACAGCGGGTTTTGAAAAGACTTTGAATGTGTGTTTAAATTGCCGAATCATTTTGAGAAGGAATTTACATGTTGAAAGAGGTCTGGTAAATGGATCAATGGGTAATGTTGTTGATTTTGAGAAATACAGAAGTAGAGATGGTATTGAATTTTTAAAAATTAAATTTGATGGCATATTGGAAGTACAGCTAATTGGTCGTTGTTCTGCTAGGTTTTTGCTTGTTAAAGACTTATATGTTCGCCGTAAACAGTTTCCTGTTTGCTTGGCATATGCCGTGACAATCCATAAATCGCAAGGTTTAAGTGTAGATAGTGCATTGGTGAATATTGGCAGTTCTGTGTTCAAAGAGGGTATGGCATATGTGGCATTGTCACGAGTTAGAACTTTATCGGGATTGTACTTGATTGATTGTGATGTCACAAACATTTGTGCGGATCTAGATTGTGTTAAGGAATACAATAGGTTAAGAAGAGAGTATGCGCCACATTTGCCTCAATATCCTTCGTTTGAGAAATGTGTGGTAGGCCGTAAACGAAGAAATATCACTAATAGTAGGGAGGTTGTAGCAAAAAGCCGAAAAGTCGATGAACCGAAAATTGTAAGCAGAAAGAAAACGGATTCTGTTGAAGATGTTGTCGGTTTTCAATTTGAAAACAGTTCTGGTGTCAACTGCTATGCAAATGTAGTGGTTAATGTTCTCTTTTCACTAGAGACTTTAAAAGAACAGATTGTATTCAATTCGGAACAAAGTTTATGCTGTTTGTTGAATTCTGTGTTAGAGAAATGTAGCACTGATCGAACAAAAGTAGAAAGTGTGTCTGAAGTTCGTTATCTGTTAGATGAATGTTCAGGTCAAACAGACTTCTCTGAAAATAATCAGCAGGATTGTCAGGAGTTTTTAATGTATATGCTTGATGTATTGCAAGATGAGGGTGTAGATGTAGATCACCTGTTTGGGCTTTCTTATCAATGGCAGCATGACTGCGAGAACTGTATGGTATCAAGTACTACTAGTGTAGACTCAGAAAGATTTATATATTTAACTTTGCCAGACAGTAAATCAGTCTCCTTTAATAAGCTAGTAAATGCAGCTGATCACAACATGGAGTGTAGCCAATGTAAATCTGAAATGATGTCAACATTATTTATATGAAGATATGGCCAGTATGTCATTTTAATGATCCAACGATGTAGGCCTGATGGATCAAAATTGTCAACTTTAATAAAAAAATGTGTTGCTTCTCAGCTGTCAATATCAGGAAGGACTTTTGTAACTGTAGCAATTATCTATCACGATGGTCCTTCAACAACATCAGGACATTACACAGCTTATTTAAAGTCTAGAAACGGCTGGTCATTCTGCAACGATTCTGTTGTAACTTTCCAAAAAAAATTGCCGTTTGACCTTAAAAATTCTTACCTGGTGTTTTTAGAACCAAAATGTTAAGGAAAGAATCTCGGGATTTCCTCTGAGGAATTGCAAAAGGTTCATGAAGTAGAGGGAATGTAAGTCTGCAATGCTGTCTAGATTATTGGTCCAAAACTTTTAATTATAATGTCAATTTAAAAATCCAACTATATAAACCTGATGCAAGTAAGTCTGCTTCATAGTAAGCAGTATCAGTGTCATAGGAAAAGTAGAACATGAGTGAGAAAGAAGGGTAAGATATTAGTAGTCCAGGATTGTGAAAGTAATCTTAAATGTTTTCTTTTTGAAAGTTGCGAAAATAAAAAATGACGGGATTTCATTATAAGAATTACAAGAGTTGTAAAACGCTGCAACATGATTTGGCCAAGTGGAAACATGTGGTAGAATGTGAGAAGTCTTTTATTGTATGTAACATATTTTTCAAAACGATGGAGGTTTTCTTTCAGAAAGTGGCGGGCTGAAAATATTTATAGCACAACAGAGTGTACGCTGTTCATAGGACATCCTTCGACGTTATGGAAAGTAAGTTAATTTTAAGGAGTTTTGAATTCAGATTTCTTAGGTTGTATGGGTTTTTTAAACACAATCATTTTTATTGTGTTTTTTTCCCCGCTGTTACATGATGAATACCTTTAAGTCACTGATTTAAGTGAAATTTGATACATTCTGAGAACAGCAAAAATAAACCAGTTAACATGTATAATTAATGTTCTACTTTTTGTACTTATGATATACATTTAGAAATGTGAGGTAGATATGGAGAAACTGAGGCTTCTGTAAGTGTCAAAGTTAATACTTACAGTGCTGCACTTCTGGGTACTGTTTTTTTTGAAAACTGAATAGGCCTCACCTCAAAGAAACCTCTTGAAAGGACACATCTTATTTGCATCCTGAAACAATCATTTAAAATGTTAGACACAATTTTATGATGGCTTTTCATCTCTTTTGCGCTGCTATTGCATCACTATTGTGAGACATCAGCAGTGCAAAAGATGCACCATGTTCCAAAATAGGCCTCACTTTTTCAGCATCAAGATACTGTTTGTTTAAAATAAATATCTTTAGGATTGTGTAGGGGACGTAGAGAAGCAGAGGCTTCTGTAAATGTCAAAGTTGTTGAAAAACTGTTTGTTCTTGAACCTTTTCCCTTGTCTTTTCTAATTTTTAAATACATGTTTTAATATTTTTGAAATGTTTGTTCTCTCTTTTACAGATTGAAAGTATGAAAAAAGAATTGAAAAAGTTAACAAGAATTATAAGGTAAATGTTTTCTACCCTTTCTACCCGCAATCCACTGCTGATGATGTCACTGACCATGTCATGAATGATGTAATAAGTGGACATGACTTACTTCATTGGTAGGCCTTCACATGTATTAATGCATACACTGCTGCACTTCTGGGTACTGTTTCATATGCTGGACTACATCTGCACTATGAGATACCTAAGCAAAGGCAACACAGGTGATGTGATTGTGAAATGAGCAAAAGAAACTCCACATTTTTCAATTACATTACTTGTGTTTTCTAAGTTTATGAATGACATTGTGCAGATGAAGTTTAGGTCTGTCTATGGACACAGAAGAGGTCTGGCCGTTGTTCAAGAGTGAAGTGGACATGTTTTACTTCAATGGTAGGCCTTCACATGTGTTATCTCCTCTGTATTCTTCAACAAGCATAAATTTGATATGCAACCCTGAGTAGGCCTCACCGTAAACAAACTTTTGGAGAGGCCACACCTTTTCGTCATCCTGAATCAATCATTTAATCTATCACATTTAACATCTATTAGTTCTACCGCTTCATTTCTTTAATCCTTACTTTCCTGCGTTTGCTACTTCCCTCATTCCTTTCTCTATTACTTAATTATTCTACTCCTTCCAGTATTTTTCTCAGTCCCTCTCTTTTCATACTTCTTCATTCTTATTCACTCATTCTGTCTCTATTAATGTTACTGTTTCTGAATGATCTCAAAAATTTTTTTGAAACAAGAACAGTAAGTATAAGGGAAGGAAACAGACAGTTATGTTACAAGAAAGACAGCTATAGGAAGTAAACAAAAGATAATGTTACTCGCAATCCACTGCTGATGATGTCATTGACCATGTCAAGAATGATGTAATATGTGACATGATCAGCAGTGGATTGCGGGTAACAGTATCGTTTGTTTACTCCCTATAGCTGTCTTTCTTTTAACATAACTGTCTGTTTCCTTCCCTTATACTTACTGTTCTTTTTTTAAAAAAAATTTTTGGGGTCGCTCCCGGTTCGCGTACCGGAGTGCGGACCGGGAAGCGAACTAAAAGAAATAGAGGTTGGAAGAGTTTCAAAAATTCTACCAATTTTTTTATAATGGGGAGGTAGTTCTGAAAAGAACTTTTTTTTTTGTTTTTGTTGTTTTAAATTTTTTTTATTATTTTTCTGAACATTTTTTTTTATTTTTTTGTATTTTCTGAACATTTTGATATTTTTTTGTTTTTTTGGGGGGAGGGGGGAAACAAAAACGATTCATTGAAAAGGGCTCAACAGGAGCAACGAAAAAAAGAAGAATTTATTGTTTAGGGCGTTTCGGGCAAACATGATTGTTAATAGCTTTCATAATTAGAGTAATGCTACTTTCTCTGTAGCAAATGATTTGGTTACAGCGCACGCACACTTGCTTCACTTCCCCAAAGTTCATTTGAATGTTTGGGACCATCTCCCTCGCCTCTGGTCTAGGCATGGGCGGAAAATCCGTTCCGCTCGCGGATTTTGCGGATTTTCGGGAAATCCGCAATCCGCGAGATTTGCGAATTTCCTGCAAAATCCGCAAATCCGCGAGCAGCGGATTTTGCTCGCACTGCTCGCACTGTTCGCGTGAGTTCGCGCCCCGCGAATAAGTGCGAAATTGCAGAAATACGATCTAAGCAAAACTGAAAGTAACTACTTACCAGGTTCAAAAGTTCAGGCACATCATTAGTAGCCATTTCCTGTAGTGCTTCCTGAGGGGCCCCTCCAGAGTTCAGTTGCCAGTTGAAACTATTATGTGACCCTGCTCTGAACCTCAGAATAGTTACACATATGCCACAAAGGTCATGAATTACAGCTAAGGGAGACAAGCAGGAGCCAGGCTGGAAGTTAAAATCCATTAATCAGCCCCTAATTCATTATTGTCAGTTGGGGCAGGGCAGGTGTTGTAACTAATTTTGCAACAATGAAAGCACTTAGCAAGTGCAAAAGATCACTAATCAGGGCGCACTAAGGAAGCAGGTGCCAGCTAAAAAAATATTCTGTGACACATTAATCAGCCCCAAATTAATTCAGGTCACTTGAGGCAGGGAAGGTGTGCTTTGCTTTGCCGAAAATAATGTACACTGGACAACCAGAGGGTGTGGTGATGAAACAGAGGGTGGCATGGGTGGGCCAGAGGGTGGCATGAGTAGTCAGAGAGTGGCAGTGGTGACAGAGAGTGGCAGTGATGAAGAAGAGTGTCCCAAACAGGTTGGACACGTAGAAACAACAAGTTCGCAAAACTTGCGACCCGACAGGTAAGTTCGCAAATTGCGAAATTGTAAAAACCCTCGCGAACTGGCAGAAACACGGGCGAACACAAAAAAAAAAAAAAATCCGCAAATTCGCGGGAATTCGCGGATTTTGCGGATTGCGAGTTCGCAAATCCGCAAATTCGCGGATTGCCAATCCGCAAAATCCGCTCATGCCTACTCTGGTCCCGACACTTCTTGAACAACTGATCTTCTTGCCATCGCAGGGGGATTTTGTTGCTCATCACGTAGCTGGGCAGCACTATAGTTGTTTGGGTGCCACCTACTCATATGCCTATGCATAGTGTAATTGCCGTAGCTGTATTTCTTATCAGTCCCCCTTGACAGTCTATCATCGCATATACGGCAAAACACATAGCGTGCATTCACTTTTTTTTGCCCCTCAGGAAATTAAAAAAATTGCCAAATGTAGTTCTCTTTTCGATTATACCTCCTGGGCTCCTCTGGCAAAAACTCTGGCTCTTCCTGCTCTTCCTCCTCTTCCTGATCTTCCTCTTCTTGTTGTATGATTACTCCAGCAGGTGGTCCTCTCTTCCCATGAGGAGGTGAAGGTGGTGGTGGGGGTGCACCAGCTGAAGCAACTACTGAAGCCATTGCTCAACTATGAAAAAGGGTCTTTCTCTCACCAAGATGAAAGTCAGAGTGAGGAAAGAAGGAGGGGTTTTCATCATTTGGGAAAAGTATAAGTTCTAAACCAATGAAAAGTGTTAATTTTAGATCACATGACCTAGTATTACATCATTAGGAAACCAAAAGTGAAATGAACCAATGAAAAGTGGTATTACCGAGTCACATGACCTGCTGTGTTTACGTTTCGCGCTTTGCTCCGCTTTCCGGTCCGCTTCCGGGTCCGCTAACTTGGCGCGTCAAATGACATATTACGCGACAACGCAAAATGTCATTCTAACGTAACAGTTACGCTAAAGGAACGTTTACCGGTTCGCGGACTGAGTCGCGGCTTTAAATTGAGCTAACGGGAAGCTGACCGGTTCGCGGACTGGGAGCGCAACAAAAATTTTTTTTTCAAAAAAATTGTATAAAAAACATGTAAAATATATTTTAAGATTTAAAGAAGAATACATTTTACAGCTACAGATATTAGCTTTTAAAAAACCATTGAAATTCACTTAAAAAACCATAGGTTATAGACCATATATAGTTAGGAATTAGCATTTACAAAACCTTGAAAATTCACTGAAAAAACCATAGGTTATAGACCATATATAGTTAGGAATTAGCATTTACAAAACCTTATTTTACTCACACAAAACCATTGAAATTCCATATATAGTTAGTTGCACTAACTATATATCGCGCACCCGCAATCCACTGCTGATGATGTCACATATTACATCATTCATGACATGGTCAGTGACATCACTGATGACATCACTGATGACATCTCAAATGACATCACTGATGACATCTCAAATGACATCACTGATGACATCACTGATGACATCTCATTTGACATTACTGATCACATCACTGATGATATCATTCATGTGATAATACGATGAACCTCTTCAGACTCTAATATAACCTTAGATACAATCAGTGTAAACAGACACTCACAGACTGTCACTCATCCATGGAGTTACTCACACACCTAGTCAGTCATGCAAAGAATCAATCACACCTCCATTTCCTCAACTATACAGTTATACAAACTTTACTTATTCAAACATATACTAACACATATTTACTCTCTTATACAATCCCTGATACAAGTTCACAATGATCCATACAGCCACTCACACATTCACTGGCTCTTATGCACAGTTATTTATATATGTCAACTCTCACATGTACTGTGTTTTACATATGTACTTACTTTGACATGTAGCACTGAGACATCCATTCACTCACCAATACACTCATGCACACAGTCAACCGCCCATACAGCTGTTTCCACATGCACTTTTGAAACCATACATCTAGTGAATCAACTGCTCACACATCTATGCACAGAGTCATACACCTCCCAGCCACCCACACACACACTCAGTCTCCCATACAAATACTTGGGCAACCAATCAATAACCCATATAGTTACTCATATAGCTACTTATCAACACATGCAACAGTTTACAGAACAACAGACATAATGATGCACAAATTAAGACAGTTTAGTCACTAACCCTTGCACTCAGTGAGACACATTTAATCACTCACTCATACAGTCAGTCATGCACCTACTAAATCCTTCATCCAGACACTTATACATCCACTCATTCTTCAATATGTAAGACATATTTTAACTTTACAGAAACATACAGTCACTGGATGTTGTCATCAGTGATGTCATCAGTGATGTCATCAGTGATGTCATTTGAGATGTCATCAGTGATGTCATTTGAGATGTCATCCGTGATGTCATTTGAGATGTCATCAGTGATGTCATTTGAGATGTCATCAGTGATGTCATCAGTGATGTCACTGACCATGTCATGAATGATGTAATATGTGACATCATCAGCAGTGGATTGCGGGTGCGCGATATATAGTTAGTGCAACTAACTATATATGGAATTTCAATGGTTTTGTGTGAGTAAAATAAGGTTTTGTAAATGCGAATTCCTAACTATATATGGTCTATAACCTATGGTTTTTTCAGTAAATTTTCAAGGTTTTGTAAATGCTAATTCCTAACTATATATGGTCTATAACCTATGGTTTTTTCAGGGAAAATATATATATATATATATTCCTCTCATCAGTTTGAATTGCTGGATTGGATTACTCCACCGGCCTTTTTCTCTGTGGGATATATATACATATATTCACTGAAAAAACCATAGGTTTCACACCAGTTATAGTTAGCTGGTAATTTTACTGACATGAGTGATGTCACTGACCATGTCATGAGTGATTTAATATGTGACGTCATCAGCAGTGCATTGCAGGCCCGCAAGTTATGGTGAGTCCAACTAACTATAACGTGGGAATTTCAATGGTTTTATGTCAGTAAAATTTCCAGCTAACTATAACTGGTGTGAAACCTATGGTTTTTTCAGTGAATTTAATAGTTTTTTTAAATGCTAATTCCTAACTATAACTGGTTTGAAACCTATGGTTTTTTCAGTGAATTTCAAAGTTTTTTTAAAAAGCTAATTCCTTTCTATATCGAGTTTCTAACCTACGATTTTTTTATAAATTTGCCGTTTTGTGTAAGTATTAATTATTATTTTTTTCTTTTTATAATAATATTTAATTTATTTATTTTTTAATCATTTTTCCTGGGGCGCTCTGGATGCGCGCACCGGTAAGCTCTCCGGAAAGCGCACCCAGAGCACTACTTGCGTTCGTGAAAAAAAATATGAATGAAAAGTTAATAATAACGCAAGGCATTTAGTACCATAAATATAAAAGCAGTTTTTTTGAATAAGGAAATGAAAATGATTTTGCATTTCCGTGAAACTATCAAAACGTCACTTAGGCGCGCCGCTTAAGCCCCCCTGGAAGTGCCTTCGTTCGTGCCGCGTATGCGCCCCCGGAAGCGCTTCGGTGCGCGCAGCATAAGCACGTCAAGTCATGTGACCTTAAAATAACACTTTTCATTGGTTGCTAACAGTTTTTTTTTACAAAGAATGAAATACCCACCTATTTCCTTCACTTCTTTTTTCACTTTTGTGACTGAAAGACCTGCCTTTTTGCTCTCAGTTCTTTGTTGGATACCTTGGATTATCATGGCTGCCAGACCATCCAGCAGTGAAGATGACTCCAATGAATTCCTTGATGAAGAGCCTCCTCAGCCGAAGGTGAAAGAACATTTCATCTGGAAGTTTTTGTCCATACCTGATGACCAGGAGAATGTAAATGCTCCAAAAGTGGAGTGCAGGATCTGTCACACAGTCCTGTCACGGGGTGACCCCACTAAAAAATATTATTTTGGGAACTCCACAATGATTCACCATGTGGAGAGGAGGCACCCCCAGAATTTTGCCCGGGAAAGTGTCAGGGCTCTGGCACAAGAGCTTCCCAGTGATGGGGACTCTACCTCAACCGGAGGACCAACCACATTGGTGAGGGGGAGATCACAAGAGCTGGTTCCGAACATTCAGCCTGCATTTACCAAAGCCGTCCTTAAATGCAGATACTCTGATCAGCTACTTTGCTTTGGGGAGCAAAGTGTTCTGCTCATGGTTCGATCATTGGAGAACCATCGCTGCCGTTCCCAGCCCTAATTTTGTTTTTTTTTGCTCCTGTTGAGCAGTTTCCATTCCCTGTTTTTGTTTTTGTTCTAAAAAAAGAAAAAAGAAGAAAAAAAAAGTTATTTTCAGAACTACCTCCAATTCTCATCAAAGAGCTATATTCTTAAAAAAATGAAAAAGAGTAAGTGAAGTGGAGTGCATTGATAAAGGAAAGGAAAATGAGTAAGAAAGAACAGAAAGGTATGAGAGGAGAAAGGAAGTGAAGTAGGGGGACTGAAAGAAGGTGAGTGTTTGGAAGTAAAGTAAGGAGAAGGAGAGTGAACATGGTGAATGTAGATATTCAAAGAAAATGTAGAAAAGGAGCAGGGGTGTAAAAGGGTAAGAAAAGATGCATTGCTGGAGTTGAATCCTTTTTGTGACGCACTCCAGCAATGCATCACTTTTGCGCTTACAGATACATCTGAAATACTGACGTATCTGTAAGTACTTGCGACATAATGCGTCTTATATTTAATGTGACGCATGAGTAGAAGACTGAAGGCCTCATTTATGAGGCCATGCGTCACTTTTACGCCAGCGGTACGTCACTTTTTGTGACGCACCAGTGCTGTAAAAAAATGCATCTTATTAAGTCATATTTACAAAGTGACGCATCTAGGTAGATGCGTCACTTTGTAAACCCCTGCGCCACATTATACCTACGTCAGGTGTAATGTATGCAAAAGGGGCTTATTGACGCAAGAAAGGGTCGTAGAGGTGACGCAGTGAAATCTATGAGATATCACTGCGTCACTTTTATGACGCTGTTGCGTCCAAATCTTGCGCCTGTTTCACATCAGGCGTAAGACTGATGTAGGTCCTTTCACATGGGCCTGGCCCCATGTGAAAGGATGCATTGCTGGAATTGCTTCATTTTTGTAACGCACTCCAGTAATGCATCACTTTTGCGCTTACAGATGAGGAGAGTGAACATGGGGAATGTAGATATTCAAAGAAAATGTAGAAAAGGAACAGGGGTGTGGAAGAGTAAGAAAAGATACATTGCTGGAGTTGCATAATTTTTGTGACGCACTCCAGCAATGCATCACTTTTGCGCTTACAGATACATCTGAAATACTGACGTATCTGTAAGTACTTGCGACATAATGCGTCATATATTTAATATGACGCATAAGTAGAAGACTGAAGGCCTCATTTATGAGGCCATGCGTCACTTTTACGCCACCGGTACGTCACTTTTTGTGACGCACCAGTGCTGTAAAAAAATGCATCTTATTAAGTCATATTTACAAAGTGACGCAACTAGGTAGATGCGTCACTTTGTAAACCCATGTGCCACATTATACCTACGTCAGGTGTAATGTATGGAAAAGGGACGTATTGACGCAAGAAAGGGTCGTAGAGGTGACGCAGTGAAATCTATGAGATGTCACTGCGCCACTTTTATGACGCTGTTGCGTACAAATCTTAAGCCTGTTTCACAGCAGGTGTAAGACTGATGCAGGCCCTTTCACATGGGCCTGGCCACATGTGAAAGGATGCATTGCTGGAGTTGCATCATTTTTGTGACACACTCCAGGAATGCATCACTTTTGCACTTACAGATACGTCTGAAATACTGACGTATCTGTAAGTACTTGCGACATAATACGTCATATATTTAATATGACACATGAGTAGAAGACTGAAGGCCTCATTTATGAGGCCATGCGTCACTTTTACACCACTGGTACGTCACTTTTTGTGACGCACCAGTGCTGTTAAAAATGCACCTTATTGAGTCATATTTACAAAGTGACGCATCTAGTTAGATGCGTCACTTTGTACTTTTACGCTACCGGTACGTCACTTTTTGTGACACATCAGCAGCGTAAAACATGCACCTTATTGAGTTATATTTACAAAGTGACGCATCTAGGTAGATGCGTCACTTTGTAAACCCCTGCGCCACATTATACCTACGTCAGGTGTAATGTATGCAAAAGGGGCGTATTGACGCAAGAAAGGGTCGTAGAGGTGATGCAGTGAATAAACTGGGTTTTCCCCATGCTACGCTCCCCGGTACAATCCCCGGTGTGCGTACCGGGCACACCCCCGCGAAATTTTTTTAAAAAAGTGTTTTTATTTTTTCTCCCGCGGAGCCCTTTTATAGCCCCCACATCAAACCTAGGGGGCCAGGGGGGTCTACTCTGCCCCCTTATGTTCATTTCCACCTTTGTTTTTGCCACATCTTGTGTCTCGATCTTACCGAGATACAAGATGGCGTTTTACAGACACCCGAGAGCCAATCAGCTTTCCGTGCGCAAGTCGCGTAGCGCGCCCGGTGCGCTGCCATAGATATATATATTTTTTTTAACCAAATTTACTCAAAATCCACTGGAGCACATATCTTGAGACATAGCAAAGGCACATTGGGCTACCAGTCCCTACAATTTTGCCAAGTTTGGTGGAAATCCATTCAGCCGTTCGGGCTAAAACTGAGTTCGACCGCCCTTTAGAAATTAACATGGGGAAACACGTTTTGGGACCCCCCTTTTATCTCGGACCCCGCTTGACGAATCCCCCCCAAACTTTCAGGGAGGACCGGAGCTCAACGAGGCAAATTTGAGGAAATTTTCAGGGAGATTCGTCAACCGGCGCCAAAGTTATTCCAAATAGAATTTAGAGATTTTACATTGAAAAAAATCCTAACTATAACTACCTACTGGCGACCGCCAGTAGGTAATAAATAAATATATATATATATATATATATATATATATATATATATATACGACATTCTTTCACTGTAAAGTAACCCTTGAAACACATATTAAAAAATAGAAACTAACATTTTCAAAAAAGTATACGCATGCACTCATTCACCAACAGTTCTATATAGTCAGTCATACATATACTCACTCATCATATGTAGTGAGACACCTATACATCCATTAACACACCGACAGTCTTCCATAAGTTGCTCACACACATATTCACACATGCAAATAAAATATTGAACATCCATTTTTTGGCATATACAGCTATACACACACTACCACCTTACTTCTAAGGAAACTTACACATACTTACTCTCTTAAACAATCACTTATAGAAACACATACTTATTTAAACAAGAACTCTTTCAATCTCCTACTCTCACATATACTCACTTATATACACCAATACTCCCATATACTAGATTAAAACATATGAAGTTACTGATAAAGACACTTGTAAGACAGTCATTCACTTACTAACATATACATATACACACTCATTCACCCATACAGTCCGGCACATATGCTGTCTTCAAAACACATACAAACAGTGAGTCAGTCATTGATGCATCTGTGTGCTAAGTAATCATACAGACATTTATACTGATACTAAAAAAAAATCTAATAACCCATAGAAACACACATGTATCTACTCACCAACCCATGCACCCACTTATACACAAAGTGAAACATTTATACAAACATTTAAATATTGAAACAATACTCGCTAATATATGTATTCACTATGATACACCTAATAAGCCAGTTAACCAATCATTTAAAAAAAAAAACATCCATTAAGACACTTATTTAAACATTTATTCTTCCATGGACCTTTACATATACATATATAAAACATGTTTATTTTTCAGAAAGGCACACATTCACTGGATGGTGTCATCAGGGATGTCATGAGTGATGTCACTGACCATGTCATGAGTGATGTAATATGTGATGTCATCAGCAGTGCATTACACGCGCAAGTTATAGTGAATCCAACTAACTATAACGTGGGAATTTCAATGGTTTTATGTCAGTAAAATTTCCAGTTAACTATAACTGGTGTGAAACCTATGTTTTTTTCAGAGAATATATATATATATATATATATATATGTTATATATATATATATATGTCAAACACACAGAGTTGCCTGCTGTAGAAGATAACGACACCACTGGTTGCAGTCTGCCCTTTTAGTTTATTTCAGAGAAACAGCAGCATGACATGCGGCAGCCCACTAGACATCAAGGTCCATTCCGACGCGTTTCGTTTTCACTTCATCAGGGGAGTAGGACTTGAAAGCATCACAGCTGGGCAATGTTTGGCGGCACAATTTATGTTCCAGAAACCCGCCCCAGTGGGCGTGGCCACTATGGCCTCTTGGTTAATGTAGTCCCTTGCCAGTGCTCTCGAGTGAGTTGCCATCTGCGTGCTTCAAAAATAAATTGCAAAATAACATCCAAGTGGATCGTGGCTCAAGCTGTCATGTCCAGCCACTGTTTATGTACCTCTGGAAAAAACGGCACCAGCGCCAAACGTGACCTCGCATTCACGGAGTCACTGGAATGCTAGAAGCATCGGGTTATCCTCCGCGGCTCAGGCGGGCCGCTAGAAATCAAACACACAGAGTTGCCTGCTGTAGAAGATAACGACACCACTGGTTGCAGTCTGCCCTTTTAGTTTATTTCAGAGAAACAGCAGCATGACATGCGGCAGTCCACTAGACATCAAGGTCCATTCCGACGCGTTTCGTTTTCACTTCATCAGGGGAGTAGGACTTGAAAGCATCACAGCTGGGCAATGTTTGGCGGCACAATTTATGTTCCAGAAACCCGCCCCAGTGGGCGTGGCCACTATGGCCTCTTGGTTAATGTAGTCCCTTGCCAGTGCTCTCGAGTGAGTTGCCATCTGCGTGCTTCAAAAATAAATTGCAAAATAACATCCAAGTGGATCGTGGCTCAAGCTGTCATGTCCAGCCACTGTTTATGTACCTCTGGAAAAAACGGCACCAGCGCCAAACGTGACCTCGCATTCAGGGAGTCACTGGAATGCTAGAAGCATCGGGTTATCCTCCGCGGCTCAGGCGGGCCGCTAGAAATCAAACACACAGAGTTGCCTGCTGTAGAAGATAACGACACCACTGGTTGCAGTCTGCCCTTTTAGTTTATTTCAGAGAAACAGCAGCATGACATGCGGCAGTTCACTAGACATCAAGGTCCATTCCTACGCGTTTCGTTTTCACTTCATCAGGGGAGTAGGACTTGAAAGCATCACAGCTGGGCAATGTTTGGCGGCACAATTTATGTTCCAGAAACCCGCCCCAGTGGGCGTGGCCACTATGGCCTCTTGGTTAATGTAGTCCCTTGCCAGTGCTCTCGAGTGAGTTGCCATCTGCATGCTTCAAAAATAAATTGCAAAATAACATCCAAGTGGATCGTGGCTCAAGCTGTCATGTCCAGCCACTGTTTATGTACCTCTGGAAAAAACGGCACCAGCGCCAAACGTGACCTCGCATTCACGGAGTCACTGGAATGCTAGAAGCATCGGGTTATCCTCCGCGGCTCAGGCGGGCCGCTAGAAATCAAACACACAGAGTTGCCTGCTGTAGAAGATAACGACACCACTGGTTGCAGTCTGCCCTTTTACTTTATTTCAGAGAAACAGCAGCATGACATGCGGCAGTCCACTAGACATCAAGGTCCATTCCGACGCGTTTCGTTTTCACTTCATCAGGGGAGTAGGACTTGAAAGCATCACAGCTGGGCAATGTTTGGCGGCACAATTTATGTTCCAGAAACCCGCCCCAGTGGGCGTGGCCACTATGGCCTCTTGGTTAATGTAGTCCCTTGCCAGTGCTCTCGAGTGAGTTGCCATCTGCGTGCTTCAAAAATAAATTGCAAAATAACATCCAAGTGGATCGTGGCTCAAGCTGTCATGTCCAGCCACTGTTTATGTACCTCTGGAAAAAACGGCACCAGCGCCAAACGTGACCTCGCATTCAGGGAGTCACTGGAATGCTAGAAGCATCGGGTTATCCTCCGCGGCTCAGGCGGGCCGCTAGAAATCAAACACACAGAGTTGCCTGCTGTAGAAGATAACGACACCACTGGTTGCAGTCTGCCCTTTTAGTTTATTTCAGAGAAACAGCAGCATGACATGCGGCAGTTCACTAGACATCAAGGTCCATTCCTACGCGTTTCGTTTTCACTTCATCAGGGGAGTAGGACTTGAAAGCATCACAGCTGGGCAATGTTTGGCGGCACAATTTATGTTCCAGAAACCCGCCCCAGTGGGCGTGGCCACTATGGCCTCTTGGTTAATGTAGTCCCTTGCCAGTGCTCTCGAGTGAGTTGCCATCTGCATGCTTCAAAAATAAATTGCAAAATAACATCCAAGTGGATCGTGGCTCAAGCTGTCATGTCCAGCCACTGTTTATGTACCTCTGGAAAAAAACGGCACCAGCGCCAAACGTGACCTCGCATTCACGGAGTCACTGGAATGCTAGAAGCATCGGGTTATCCTCCGCGGCTCAAGCGGGCCGCTAGAAATCAAACACACAGAGTTGCCTGCTGTAGAAGATAACGACACCACTGGTTGCAGTCTGCCCTTTTAGTTTATTTCAGAGAAACAGCAGCATGACATGCGGCAGTCCACTAGACATCAAGGTCCATTCCGACTACATTAACCAAGAGGCCATAGTGGCCACGCCCACTGGGGCGGGTTTCTGGAACATAAATTGTGCCGCCAAACATTGCCCAGCTGTGATGCTTTCAAGTCCTACTCCCCTGATGAAGTGAAAACGAAACGCGTCGGAATGGACCTTGATGTCTAGTGGACTGCCGCATGTCATGCTGCTGTTTCTCTGAAATAAAGTAAAAGGGCAGACTGCAACCAGTGGTGTCGTTATCTTCTACAGCAGGCAACTCTGTGTGTTTGATTTCTAGCGGCCCGCCTGAGCCGCGGAGGATAACCCGATGCTTCTAGCATTCCAGTGACTCCGTGAATGCGAGGTCACGTTTGGCGCTGGTGCCGTTTTTTCCAGAGGTACATAAACAGTGGCTGGACATGACAGCTTGAGCCACGATCCACTTGGATGTTATTTTGCAATTTATTTTTGAAGCACGCAGATGGCAACTCACTCGAGAGCACTGGCAAGGGACTACATTAACCAAGAGGCCATAGTGGCCACGCCCACTGGGGCGGGTTTCTGGAACATAAATTGTGCCGCCAAACATTGCCCAGCTGTGATGCTTTCAAGTCCTACTCCCCTGATGAAGTGAAAACGAAACGCGTCGGAATGGACCTTGATGTCTAGTGGACTGCCGCATGTCATGCTGCTGTTTCTCTGAAATAAACTAAAAGGGCAGACTGCAACCAGTGGTGTCGTTATCTTCTACAGCAGGCAACTCTGTGATATATATATATATATATATATATATATATATATCCAAACTGCGTTTTCCCAAGGAATACCAAATCCCCCGGTCAAAACAAATGAAGCCGCCACTCCAGTCACTCGATTTGTGTGAGACAACTTAATTTATTCTTAAATCCTCTGCAGCATTATTCACAGCACAAAACCAACGCGTTTCGTTAGCTCCCCACTAACTTGATCACGGTTGTTTCAAACACTGTTTGCTGGATGTGTTTTAAAAAGGGAGTTCCCACCCACCTCGGTCACATGATTACACCCATCTGTTCGCATTCACAATGGCCTTCTGGGATTTGTAGTTTACAGTTTCAATCAATGTAAACAACATACATTTAACACCAACTTAGTGCCTCACGTTATGGTACCCTCGCCCTGCTGGCGTTGCTTTTGTTCTAAAATTGTTTTATAATTACTTATGGAGGTACCACCCCATTAAACATTAAAGGGTGTTAAAACTATGGACAGCAGGGCGAGGGTACCATAACGTGAGGCACTAAGTTGGTGTTAAATGTATGTTGTTTACATGAATTGAAACTGTAAACTACAAATCCCAGAAGGCCATTGTGAATGCGAACAGATGGGTGTAATCATGTGACCGAGGTGGGTGGGAACCCCCTTTTTAAAACACATCCAGCAAACAGTGTTTGAAACAACCGTGATCAAGTTAGTGGGGAGCTAACGAAACGCGTTGGTTTTGTGCTGTGAATAATGCTGCAGAGGATTTAAGAATAAATTAAGTTGTCTCACACAAATCAAGTGACTGGAGTGGCGGCTTCATTTGTTTTGACCGGGGGATTTGGTATTCCTTGGGAAAACGCAGTTTGGATATATAGCGGTTTGGTTCCACCGCATGAAGCCACGCACCTTCAAGCAGCGCCAAACACGGAAGGAGACTTGAACCAACCCAGGTTGAATATATATGTATATATATATATATATATATTTTTATATATACATATATATATATGTGTATATATATATATATATTTATATATATAAAAAATAAGATAAAATAAAATTAATATATATTAAACATATGAAGAAAACACTTATTAACAGTCAAACAACAATTTAAATTTGTCTCCAACCAGCCCATCAAATTAAAACAGCTATCAAATAGAAATGATTTTCCAATTAACACACGTTATGAAAAGGCCCCAAAAGAACACAACATAATGCTTTCTTAAAAGGAGTAAGAGCAGGACAGCATCACTGTGCTAGATTCATAACCTGGTAAAAAGACTGGAACACATCAACAAACCACTAAATACTATAAAGTAAGTTTAACTATAAATGAAAATGAATAATATGAGTGAAGAACTTTAAGTATGTTTGCAGGAAGGTGGAGTATTATGTGATGATGCTGGTTATGCTTTACTAAGCAATACTCTCACAGTCCCCAAAGATGATCCTTGGATTTTCAATAATAAATTCTTAGCTTGGTCCCTGTAATGTGGCAAAAAGCAGTTAGGTTTTACTACAGGAGTATGTGTTAAGCATTTCAGAGTACCAACATGGATGATAAGTAATTAACAGGACCTGATAGAAATCCTACACCTATTTATAAAAATAAAGTGTATTTTTATCATAATTTAGACACCAAAGTGAACGTTATCAGATACAAATAACAGGACTTATGGATTTTGGAAGAAAACATAATTCATAGCAATTTAATACTGCAGAACTTTTGCATTGCGGTCAATGGGAAAATGTGGTAGTGATAATGGGTCACTTACAGGTTGAGTTGCGTGGAACCTAAGAAGGGTTAAGGTGATACAGGTCCCAGGACCAAACCACGACCGGCAGTTCAATTTTACCTGCCACGTTTAGCCTGGGTGCAGAGTTGTCCTGGTTCTCCAAGTTGCTGGACTGGAGCCACAGAAGAGCTGCAGGGAACAAGATGCAAAAACACTACAACAGGTTGTTACTGACATTTTTGTGAGGGTCTGCTTTATTTTTGTGAGGGTCTGCTTTCTGTCTTTTTCTTTCCCCCGCGCCAGGATACTCCCCAGTAGCAGAGCGCGCTATAAAATGGTTTATAATAATAATAATAGTTTATAACATCAGACGAAGGTCAGTGTATTTCTCTCTAGGTGCAGCATCGAGTGCAAGGGTCGGTTGCTGGGCTGGTGACAAACTAGCTTTGGCAGTGGCAAACTTTGTAGAACAGTACTGCAACATCCAGTGGTCTCCAGGAACGCAGTAGCTGCCTGTAGCTTCATGGAAGGTAGGACTGCAGTTCCCAAAATGCACTAGAACATCTGGGTTTGGCCATCCCTTGGAGGGCCAAATGGCCAGCTATTCTTCCGATTCGAAGTTTTGTTTTGCCTGCAGTTTGAAAGGGACTAGTGCCATTAGTCCAGGAGAGTCTGAGGGTGCTTCAGTCTCTCACGGGGGCCCCTCTCTCTAACAGAACCAAGAGTTAGCCTAGGACAAGTCTTGCCATAGGGGCAGAGTATCCCTCTTTTGGTTTGTGCAGATCCTGTTGTTGCAGGCATGGGTCTCTTCTTTGTCCTCTTTGATGCAGGTTGATTCAGAATTGAGTTTCTTGTGTCAGAGGTGGCCCTTAAATCCTACATTTAGGGGTGTTGGTGGAAGTGGCAAATGGGCTGCTAGTCCTTGCAGCGAGTCCAACTCTAAGGTGATCACATCTGAAGTAGTGGGTCACCTTTTCTTAATAGAACCCACTACTTCTACCACTATGAATAATGACAGAAGTCTTCTTTAGGTGTACAGACCAGGGAGCTCACGCTAGAGGTTTGACTGGACTTCTGAGGGTGTACCTCTCCTGCATACCTAATTTCCCACATATCCAGAAGGAAATGTGCCTGGCTCAGGGGGAGGTCTGTGTACTCCTTTGGGGATGGCCCTGATGCATATCAGAGGTGGTGTAGTCTTTGAAGATCACCACCTTGATGTGCCACTTCACTAATTATCCTGAGTTGGGGGAGGTATGACCTCCTTCCTTCTCAGGCCTTTGGTCCTGACTCCTGGGAGTATTCGCACTGCCTGGCAGGGGGTCAGAATCCTGTATTGGTTGCACAATTGTGGGTTGGCAGCCAGAGCCCAGGGAAGGTGGGGCAACCAGGTGGGCAAACTCTAAGGCAGCCACCTGGGTGCATGCCACATTGCCCTTCTGTGACAATGAGACGTGTGTCAGGGGTGGGAAGGCATTCTGTTTGATACCAAACATCACATATTTAAGGGATACCATAATGGAGCTAGTAACCCTGGGTTTCCCCAGGTGGAGCACATGATATCTTATGGACCGGCTATCATTTATAATGTACTTTAATGGAGAATGCCACTATAGGGACATATAAGCTTGCACTTACATGGCCATACCTTTCATATAAGGCATTCTGTCTCATGAGCTCAGGAGGCCTTACTAAGTGGTGACTGGCATATATTAAAAGCAGTGAAGGGACTTGGCCACACATGGAGAGGGTAAATTCAAAATGGAGCAGTTTACATTGTTCCTACAATCTGCAATGGCAGGCCTGCTGTACGTAGTTTACTTGGGCCACTCAGGGTGGCACAAGCAGTGCTGCAAGCCTTGGGGGCCCTTTACCACCCATACCCTTTTACCACTGGTACCATACACTAGAATTTATAAGGAGGTAAAGTACTTGTCCATTCGGGTTGCCAAATTGCACTTAACAGTTTTAGGGAGAGAGCAGTGGTTAGCAGACATCAGGTGCAAAAAGTAGGGGAACATATACATAAAGCCATAATTACTTACACAGCCAAAATAATACAAAATTAAAACTATGCTACATGCTTAAGTCTCCAAGTGACAGGTTCATCATCTACAAGGAAAAAGTGATAAAATGAAAAATAAAGATGTGGACTATGACTTACTTGAAATATAAAAAAGAGCACCTCAATAGAAAGTATTGTAACCAAAGCACACTAACTAATTAAACCAAAAATGACCTTTTAAGAAATTGAAAAACATAATAAAAAATAACAAATCCCTTACTAAATTTAGAACTGAACATATACTGACACAAAACTAACAAATATTTCCTCTCAGTAGAGTACAGCAAAAAACATACTGTGCCAAAAACAACAAACAGACCTGCAAAACAGAAATCTACAATTAGAACAAAATAAAGATAACATCCAGAATGTAAATTAAAATGTGCATCAGTAATGTAAAAATGTTACAATAAATATTGCATCACATACTTTTTTTTAATATATTGTCTCTTTTCTAAAACCAGAAAGGCACCTTCCTGCACAAAAACAATCCTAAGAGGTGTTTTCCTCTTTCTGTGTGTTGCAGAATGGAGCACACATAGGAAGAGGAAAAACTTTGGAGAAATAAAGATATTTCCTTTTGTCATGCCTCACCTCAAGAGGTGTAAGGATTTAGAGCTTTCCCAGGTTTACATGGTCTTTAAAACCTGGGGCAGCATCAAAATTCATGGGTGTTACATTGGAAAACCCACTTCAACGCCCATGGAATGCCTCCCGAGCGCAAAATAAGGCAATGCAGGGATTTGAGCTGCCTTGCCTTACTCCTAATCTATGATATCTATGATACCATCCAAACCATTCATAGTGGCTGTGCATGGCCTCATAGATTTGATATAATAATCTGCACCACCGGAGCATCAGAAAAATGGCACTTCAGCACCTTACAGGGCTCGTACATAAGCTCTGCAGTATGCAGCCTGCAGTTTTTATTCCATTCCATTCTGTGAGGTTGTGCATAGACTATTCATCATGCTTCTTTGGTTGTGACGCTCATATGCTGGCTCAAGTTACATAAAGTCAGGATCTTCCATTCTTCCATCTGCTCCCATCTCTTCTCTTTTGAGCATATACTTGGAAACGAGCCTTTGATTACCTTTCAGAGCTGTATCAGGGGTTAAGTTTGAGATTTGCATTTAAGCCCTGCTGGGAAAACCCCAGATGTGGGTCCCTTGCTCACTTTGCCACTGGATTCAAGCTAGTCTGGCTGCTGAGGGCTATTAGCCCGAAACCAGTCCTAGGATGCTTGTTTCCGGTCCAGGGAAGACATGGCTTGGCAGTACGGGCTGTTCACACACCTTTTCTGGTCCTGACGAATGCTTGTTAAATCTCAACACATAGGTTGAAACAAGTTGACCACGTTATAGTGGACCTTGCTGAACAATTTAGTCAGCTTTTATGTCTTACACCTTGTTTTTATTCATGTCAGATTGGCTCTTAATAACATTTATTGTTTGACACAATCTAGACATTTTTAACAATCACTTTCACTACACATTGTACACTTCAATACCATCTCCGCAGTAATTCTGGCGTTGAAGCAAACCAGGGTGGCATTTGGCCTCTTCTGGTGGGGCCCGATGATGGAGCATGTCACAAACCAGGTTGGTGAGTGAGGGCTTTATTAAGAACCTAGTTGGCTTCTACTGTGTTGCTCCACTTATAATTATAAGGCACACTCTTTTGTTGTTCATAATCATATCTACCCTTGGGGACTTAGAGTGGTCCTTATTTTTCATTCCCTCCCTATCGTGTTGTTTTTCAGTGTAGTTAGTACATGGACCCATTAGGTTTGTTTAAAAGACCCCTCACACACCAACCTGGTCTGTGTCATGCTTCATCATTGGGGTCCCAACCGAGTGGCCGAATGCCCCCTGGTTGTGCTACGACACCTGGTTACAGCGGAGCTGGTGTGGTTTGAATGTGTAATGTGACGTGAATTTAAAATAACACCTCTGAAAATCCTTGCCTGTAGACTTTATTAGTGGCCGCTCAGGATATGGTTAAAAAATATGTGTAGTGCATCTGAATGAGAAATTATTATCCCTAGTTGACTATGTGGGTGGGCTACATATTTCAGCCCGCAAAGGTATATGTGTGGGGCTTTCTTCAGGACCAAAAGTGAGACTGGTGAGTGACAAAGTGAAGTGCCACGTGGAAAAAAGCGAAAAACCTACAGACGCGCTAAGGTATGTGGTTGGGGTGTCAACGTACTTACGGATACTTGAAAAAACACTATGTAAAGGGTTTGGGCAGCTGATCAAGGCTCGCGAGGGGTCTCGTTCAATATCCCAATTTAGTCTCGAGTGAGGCCCGTCTGTAAACCTGATGTGGTCTCCCATTGTCCCGGCTGGGTCAGTTAGACTGAAATTTCATTCTTACAAAAGCAGAGGAATTCAGCATGTAGCTAACTATAACTTGAGCCCCCTCAATGCACTGCTTATGACCTCACAAATTACATCACTCATGCCATGGTCATAGACATCACTGATGACATCACTGATGGCATCTTAAATGACAAATTTTAACAAAAGAGGTGGGTTGCACTGCCCCCTCCTGGAGGCAAACATGGCCCTGGGAACGGCAGGCCCTGCTGTGTCCCGGGGTGCTACTCCTGGAATATAGCCATTTGCTATGGCTTGGTGGGAGCTTTAGCAATCCAGCTCACCCATAGGAAACTGCGTGCTTTCAGCAAGTGAGAGCATTGAAAATGTTCCTGCTTGCTAAAAGCGGAGCACAATTGCTTTTACAGAGATGGAGCGGCATGTTAGCAGCTTGCTCTCTGTAATAGCAATACTGGGTTCCATAGGAGGCTGGAAGCTGGCAGGGACTGTGTGGGCCTTGAGGCTCACCCCATGGTCCCCAACAGAGTGGGTACCCTGGGGGATGAGGTCCCAGGTACAAATTTTGCCTGGGAGGGGGAACCACAAGGCCCCCTCCCCTTATTTTTAAAAATAAATGATTAAAAAAGAGTCTGGGAATCGGGCTCCTGTGCCTAAAATTGACCAAGGAGGGTTGCCATGCAGCACACTCCCTGATTCAAAATATACCTAGCCCCATGGGGTGCGGTCCCAGAGGCCCAAAGGAAAGGGAGCCAGGTGGTTCCTCTCTCCAAATAAATAACATTTTTTTTAAAAAGACCTCCATGTCACCAGAGGCCCTGCCCCTTTCACCACCACTCCTCAAACGTGTCACCTGGCCCACAACTGGTTGGGGGATGAAGTCCCCTTGGCTGAAGAGGGTTCTTAGGGCCAATAAGCCCCATGTTGCCTCCAGTAACTCCCAAACAGTGTGATTGCTGAGAGGACTCCACCTTGAACACTGCTGGTTGGGAAATGAAATACCCTTGGAGGCTGAGAGTTCTTGGGAGACAACAAGCCCTCATGTTACCTCCAGTAATTTCCACAGAACATGGTTGTTGTGAGGACTTTGAAGGCCATTCCCCCTTGCTCCACCACTCTTCAAATATGCTTTCTGGCACATTACTGGTTTGAGGATGAAGTTCTCTTGGCTCTAGAGGGTCCTTGGGGGCCAACTACCCCCCTGTTACCCCCAGTAAGTCCCACACAGTGGAATTGCTAAGAGGTCTTCAGAGGCCATGCCCCCTTTCTCCACTACTCTGCAAACGTGCCTCCTGGTGCACTGCTGTTTGGGGGATGATGTCCCCTTGGTTGCAGAAGGTCCTTGGGGGTCAAAAAGCCCTCCTTTTACCTCTAATAAGTCCCCCACAGCAGAATTGCTGAGAGGTCTTCAGAGGCTACATCCCCTTTTTCCACCACTCTGCAAACATGCCTCCTGGTGCACTGCTGGTTTGAGGATGAAGTGCCCTTGTATACTGAGGGACCATTAGGTGTAAACAAGACCTCCTGCTACCTCCAATAAGTCCCGCAGAGTGCAATTGCTGAGAGAACTTAGGAGGTCACACTCACTTTTTCCACTACTCTGCAAATGTTCCTCATGGCGCACTTCTGCTTGGCGGATGAAGTCTCCTTGGCTCTAGAGTGTCCTCTGGGGCCAACAAGCCCTCCGGTTACCTCCAGTAAGTCCCACACAGTGGAATGCTGAGAGGTCTTTGGAAGCCACGCCTCCGTTCTTCCACTCTGCAAAGACACCTCCTGGCACACTGCTGGTTGAGGATAAAGTCCTCTTGGATGCTAAAGGTTCTTGGGGGCCCAGAAGCCTTCATGTTACCTCCAGTTAATCCAGCACAGCAGGATTCATGAGAGCTGGTCGGAGAACCCACCCCTTTTCCCACCACTCTGCAAACAAAGCAAATAGTTATAAAAAACTTGGAAATTAACTTAAAAAGAAAATGTTACAGGGTTGTTATGGTTAGTAAATAGAATTAAAAATACCTTAGTAATTAACTGAAAACCCCAAAGCCTACAGGGACTTACTGGAGGTAACGGAGTGGGGGTTGGCACCCAAGGACCCAAAGCATCAAAGTGGATTTATCCACCAACTAGTTGTGCACCAAAAAGGTGCATTTACAGAGTGGTGGAGAAAGGGGCGGGTCTCCAACTAGCTCTCAGCAATCCTGCCTGCTGTGGAGGACTTACTGGAGTCAACAGGAGGGCTTCCTAGCCTCCAAGGTCCCTCTACCTCCAAGGGGACTTCACCCCCCAACCAGTGGTATGCCTGGAGGTGCTTTTGCAGAGTTGGGGATAAAAGGAGCCGGGCTTACAATGACCTTTCAGCAATCCAGCTGCATGGGGCTTACTGGAGGTAAAAGGAGGGCTTGTAGAGGCAAAAGGACTCTCAGCACCCAAGGGGACTTCATCCCTCAACCAGTTGTGCATCAGGAGGCCCCTTTGCAGAGTGGGGCCCTAGAAAAATGCATGAATACCGTGATAATGTGAACAGTTGAATGGATTAAACCAAATTTGTTACAAAGTTAGATCTTGGTCTAGAAAGCAAGGTTTGATGATTTGGTTTAAATCTGTTAAGTAATTTTTGAGATATTAAGGTTCAAGAACTTTGTATATCTGAGCCATTGTGGGTTATTCAAGTCAGTGTGGGTGATTTGTGAGAGCTCCTCAATCAAGCAAGTTCAAATAATAGAGCGATCTAATTGGCCAAGAGGGCTTCTTTTTCTTTCTCGTCACCCAACTCGCACAAGGAGAAGCGAAAGGCTCTCGTGAACTGCTGAACTCAGTTATTGGCTGGCTGCAACATGAAGAGAAATCTTGTACCCACCATTTAAGGACACAGACACTCAGTCCCTGTGTCCTGAAAATTAAAAAAAAATAACATACCATGTGTGGGTCCCAGAATACATATATTTTAGGAGTTTCTGCAATTGTGTAGGTATCCCATGGGATTCATCTAGAGGATGGGTTCCAGTGAAAGGGCTGTTGGCTATGTGGCTTTTGGCTGTGCGCTGCAAGTCAGCCCCATGCTGCTCTCCGCCTATGGCCGTGCACGCCATGGCATTGGTATTATGTATGGTAATAAAATATTACTTTAAGTTATTAACCCTAGGAAATTCACTGGAAAAAAATGTTAAAATTACTTTATAGTGAGGTATGGAACTAAAATCTTCCTTTGCATAAAAAAACGGAGTGCCGATGGCGTGTCAAATGTAACTATTATTGTACCGTTTTGCATATGAAACTAAAAAAAGATATTTATAAGAAAATAAAAACCCTCAGAATTTCACAGAAAAAAAAGAGGTTAAAATGACACTATAGTTAGGTGAAAACAATGAAATTCAACAGTTATAGTACCAGGTTCAAAAAGGTCTAGCTTTACTACTTTCGGTATTCACAAAGGTAAGTTACGAGTAGTATCTTTATGTTCACACTAGGGCAGAATCTCTGCACTCGGGCCGCATCTCTGGCCTGAGTGCAGAGAGTTCACTTTGCACCCGAAGTGGACTGTCCACCTCAGTGCGAATTTAAACATACTACTCGTAACCACTGTTCCCAATAAGCTGCGCGTGTGAGCGCGCGCATACAGAGGTCACCCTAAGTGCGCAGTGTGCTGTATTCAGCGGGCACTCCCGCGCCACCGTTCGCGCCACCACTTTAAAAATGCGAGCGACGCGAAACACTGCCATTTCCTCGTTGCGAATGACTACGATTCTTACAGTGCACAGCTGCAGGGCTGATTGTGTTACTTTGAATTAGTATTTGTGCAATTAACGTGAATACTAACTCAAAGGGTCAGAATCAATCCCGCAGCTATGCACTGTAAGAAAAGGAATGCAGAGTGTGTTTGACTTTGCTTTTCTTTTCTTAATTGCACTCAATTGCGGGGCTGCTTGTGACCCTTCGTGTTTCCTTCCTCCGGCTGTCCTGTAAAGGAGAGATGAACAGCCACCCATAGCAATCAGCAGCTGCTTAAATGCGACACTGTCCACTTGCTCGAAAACCAGACACCTTTTTAATGCATTTCTTCAGTTTTTGTTAACTTACATTTCATGTCATGAACGGTGTGGTTTCTCCGGAACTCAATCGCGTCTGTTGTACACAATCATTTTGCAAATGTTGGCACTCTTTAAATCAGTGTGGTGCTACACTGCAAACACTGCTAATAAGTCGCACTTCAAGGAAGTTACTACTAAGCTGCCGACTCAAGAGACAGTGTCTTGAGGGCTTCAGGATGTGGCTGTTACCAAACCCGACAACTACTAAGTCACTCACTGTATGCCCACTGTCCGCAACAGCAGTGAGCATGCGCATTCCTCCATTCATCCAGTCACAGACGGTGAAAATTTACTGAGCAAACAAGAGGGAAAAATAGGAAGGCAGAAATAAGTATCTAGGAAATTCTATAGCGTTTATTCTTGCACGTGTTTGTTGTGGATCACTCAGCTGGCTGCGTAAACTGTGCCACAGTGTACACAGGACTATTCTTCCTTCTGGCTTGTGTTATAGCGCTATTTTAAGATATCAGAGCTTAAAAGAAAATATTCTAAACTAGATCACAATGCACCATATCAATCACCTCTTTACCTTGTGTGTGGTAAAATGGCTGTAACGTACAGCAATTGGTGGAGTTACACACTGGTGTCTGCTGCATGACTTCCCTTTAGTTACTGCCCTTAGTTTCTGAAAACACCGCGACCTGCTGTGTGATATCACTGTAGTATCGTGTGCAGCAGTCTAGTGTTTGGGATAGATTCGTGGGAGGAGCAGGAAAGGGAGGAGCAGGGAACCAGGATGGGAAGGCAGTTAGAGTAGGGACAGGGACACGATAGGAAGCAGATAATAAAGCTCCTACAAACAAGAGATATTTGTACGTCATTATTGGAGTTACGACATGACAGTCACCCCTTTCAAGCTGCAGACACTCACACATTGGATGTTGACCGCTATTGAAGGGAATATCGCAGTTCGAATTAAAATAGTTAAATGTGTAATTAATTAAGATTGCGTAAGAGCAATGTTTAAACACTCGAGTCAGTTCGGCGCAAATTACTTCGAATTTAAAAAATATCCGTATCAGATCGTATTCTTGCATCCTACCTTAAAGTGCTTCGGTATTAGCATTACAGTCGTCGTTTGCTATGTCTGGGTTGCATCTATATGTGGACAGAACAAAAGTAATCGTCTGCCTTTGTTTCACTTGGGTTAAAAGTTTGGTCTTTTCTTCTGAAGTAAGTGAAGTCAATCCACACGTGCGCTACTGGTTTTAGGTCAGACTTGAAAGCGCAGCTGTCACGGTTTTCTGATCAACTGAAAATGAGCTTCAAACAGCACAATTGAGAGAGGGACTCTGGCTCCGCTCACACCCTGGTGAAATGGAGTATAGCATTTGATCGACCATTTGTGTGTTTGCTAAAAAGAGTGCTTGTGGCGTTCCTAATAGCTACTGAAGGGTGTCACATACCTAACATGGTGCCACTTTCAAATGCATAACACAGCATCATCATTTTCATCATCCTTCCATGTGAGCCAACAACAGTATGGCTGGCAGCACCATTTACAAAAGAAGCATCTCATTAAAGAGAACAAGCATTTGTACATGGATTGGATTTCACGTAAGTGAACAATAATAAGCTGTTTTTGTGTTGTAAGTTGCAGCTTGCTGAGTAGTTGTACAATATAAGTTACAGACAGTCTGTTAAAGGGTTATGACTTGTTTATGTACACAAGGCAAGTGGTATAGTCTGGGTAAGTAATAGCAACATTTTGAAAAATGAAATGAAAGAGGGAAATAATAGAAATAATTGATGTCATAGAAATTTTAGGTGTTTAGAGGAGTTATGACCACATTTGGCCCCGGTGTCACCGCACCTGCACACCATTGGAGGAATTTATTGTGACACATCAATCAATATTAAAATTCTGTGCGTGCCACATTTCTTGTAGAAACAGCAGCTGCACGGAGTAAATATACATTTGCCATTACTTGTTATCAATTTTGTTTTTGATCCCTGCTACATTCCAAGATCTAATGTTTAGAATCTTATCAAGACATCTTTCACTTGGTTTCTTACACCCTTGTATCTTTATCCCTCATCCAACTACATTTTTCAAGGATCCCAGTGTCCACCTGGTGTCAGTCTTGTTTACAGAGGCTTGAGAGAAGAGCAAATCATTTTGAACAGTGCATAGATAAGCTCTGTCTTTGATTTCTTTGTTGGAAGAATTGTTGGTGGCCCTGTTTCCAAAAAAGGATTGGTACTGGAGGTTTATAAGGGAAGCCTAGGGGGGCAGCTGTAATCTCCTCAAAATCATAAAGGTGTTGATGGCTGGCCTGAATGGTAAAAAGGCGGGCCTTTACCATATTTGGATGCTGAAAAATGGCAATAATACAGTCTCCATTTCCTATTTATGGGAGGGTTCAATCCAGTTCACCCTCCTAACCCTGAAATGATTTCCAGAGCACCACATAATTGGAGTGTTTTGGTCCATCAATCTGACAGGTCCAATGGTATTGTTCAGGAAGACGTGAGTTGATAGTATATAAATTGGGAGTCCAATATATGATGAAACTGTATAGATCTAACTATGGTTCCAAAATGCTTTTTATTTCTTAACAACCATTGAGAAAGCCAATAGTCTTGGCTTCTTGTAGGTGTAATGTTACTTGTATTATATATCTGGATGCAATGACAGCAGCAGCAAAATATCAGTAGAGTGGCACACTATGCCATGCACATATTTTTAGCGTAATTGCTTTTAAGCCACACCCTTAATTGCATCGGTTACGCCCCTTTGAAAGATCACCGAGTATTTTCATCCCACTCAAAGCCCTGGTCTACACATGCGGTCAGGTTCTTGGCGCACAAAGCCTTGGCTGCAGCGTACACAGACCTTACTCTGCCGCACACAGAGGAAAATAATTAGAGGGAACATTGCTCGTAGCTTAGTCTTGTGAATACCAAAAGTTGTAAACTTAGACTTTCGATCTAAGTTTACCTTTGTGAATCGGGCCCATAGTTATTTCAGGTAACTATAACCTGTGCCCTTCCCATGCACTGCTCATGACCTCACATTTTACAACACTCATGCAGGTTCTGTGCCATCATTGATAACATTACTCTTCGAAACTGAACTGACATCATTGACAATACTGTGCATGCATGGTGGGGATGGGAGTTGTAGTAACTAACTGTTGAACTTTAGTATTTTTTTGTTAAAAACATTGTATTCAAACTAACATTTTCACCTAACTACGTCACTTTAAGTCTTGTTTTTTTCACTAAAAAAGTATATCTACATATATGGATATAATTACATTTAGAAATATAATGTTTATTATACAGCAATTTCTAATTAAATGTATAAACCCGAAAGCAGGTTTAAAAAGCTAACCTAGAAAAAGCAGACATTCGTTTTCAAGTAACACAACACATTTCAAATAAATTACTCAACCAATTAGAACTTAGTTAAACACATAAAAACTTTAACTAGCATTTGAGGGGTATAAACAGAGCAAACACAAACAATATTAACTCCTGTAAAAGAAAATTAAGAGATTGCTCAACCAAAAGGAACAATGACAGTAAAAACTAATGTTTTACATACTGAAGTATTACAAGATAATCATATCATTTTTAGATAAAACAAAATGTCGAGGGAACTGGCACCTGAACCTTGAAAAGGGAAAAGTCATTATTAGCTGATTTGGGCAAAACATATTCATAAACAACGTTGTTAACAAAGAAACTCATTTGAAATGCTCTAAGTATTAGTCCACATGCTGTTATGATCAATCTGCTATTATGAATGAAGCCCCTTGAGACCAACAGAAAACAAAAACATGCATCTTCAATGGCTGAAATCCAAATATGTATTATTGTTACTGAGTTAAGACCTGTGGCTTCCACTTCTGCATCTTCTACAGTGATTGTCCTTATAGTCTATGCCCATAACATTTATGAACACCTAGCTGGTAGAATGAAACTTGAATTCACTCTGGAACTCAACTCATTCTCACGAAACACATTGCAAATAAGCAAAGATGGCCTGGCCGGTACCAGCTCTCTCGTCCAGAATTCGACTTCAGATCTTCTATTCAATCCATATACTCTTGCATTTGATGGTGGTAGCACCATGATCCATGGCTTTGAAGTTTACATAATGTCATGCCTTTAAGGCATCATACCCATCATAACACATCTTATCCATGGCATGAAGACATATGGTCACATATTGACTTGCCGGCCTGCGCCATCTTCAAAACTTGCTGAATCATTTCTAAAGCCATCCCAACCAGCACACTGACTTATCTTGCAGACAAGCTCACAATCTGTCATCGCATCTGCAGCCAGGTATGCAGACTATAAAGAGTAGCAAAAAAAGTCCTTCTAGGCACACACAGATCTAGCACAACATCCCTGTAGCCATCAGAATTGCCCCAACTTGACTCCAATTTAGGAAAAGTCTTGAAGATGCATCTCTTTAAAGAACACTACATCACAGTCAGCCACCTCTCTTATCACTTCTTGACTTTATGCTTGTCTTTCACCTTGTACAGCACTCCACTGCCTGATGGCTATATTTGCACTACAGAAGTATCACATACATATATACATACATAGAAAAATACTTGTGCAAAGTTTTAAGAGAACAATCAATACAAAGCGAACGTTAGGACAATGGGCCATATTACCACTCTAAATCTTTCATGAAACTGATATCCCTACAATCATATGTGCAACACACACTAAAGAAGACATTTTATTAAACAACAACAAGAACATTGATAAAAGAATCATAATTGTCTGTGCTGGCAGTAACATTCAAAAGAAAACACAGTCATCAAATGTTGTTAATGGAAGAGACTTAGAAGTCACAACCCCCTACAGTGACCACAAATCATACAATTTGCACCCAATGTCTAAGTAATAAGATTCCCTTCACCTATGCCATTTTACCTAGTAAACACACACCCAACCACAAAAAATACATCATAGTACCTAATCAAATCCAAACAAATTGTCACCAGTAAAAATAATTGCAAATTAAAATTAAACAAAGTTTGAATTTGAAGTAAATAAATTAATTATTTCTGTTCTCACCCCACTAAAATATAAAACACTATGAACTCCTAATGCTTTTAGCCTCGACCAGCCTCATGCAGAAAGAATTGACCTTCTATTAGATAACTGTGAGGACATTTAGGGTAGTCACATGCAATTCTTGGGGTACAGACACATGCCCAGGTTTCCAATCATGATGTGAAACATACATGAATATGAGCATTGGAAGCAAACAAGCATAAATGAACAGTGCCACAGAGGATAGGTCCAAATAAATTATGGAAACACTCTATGCTAACAAAAAATACTTCTTACATTAAAAAATGCAAGATCTTGAATTACACCAATGTAACTAACCCAGCAAAGACAATTTAACCCTTTCACAATAATCAAATTCACTATGCCAATCCAAAAACCAAAAATGAATCCTAAAATCAGAATAATACAATTCAGAAAATCATTCTTTTGATAACCTATTCAATGCAGGTTTTTCTTATTTGTTTGTACTTATATTCATAATTGTCCTGTGATGAAACTATAACTTGTGGCAGTATGCAATGTAAAAAGAATACTGGATCAACTACTTTCATATACACATGAAAATATGTGAATTCTAACACATTTGCAAAGCAATAAATACAACATTAGGAGAAACATTTCTGATAGATGTAAATAAATATATTCCTAAATAGTGATAGCTATTCACAACATGAACACATTTCACATATTTAACTAAACAACATACACATCAACACATACAAATTAAAAACTGGATCTAATATAAATTATACAATAAGCTAAAATCTGAACAAATCGCATTATGTTATGAAATTATTGCAGTTCTGATGCTGTTGAGAGTAAAAACAGCAAATTTTTCCAAAGACAAAATCCAAAATTTATATCCACAATTAGAATTCAAAATGAGTTTGCAGTAAAATAATATTCAAAAAACAAGAATTCATACCAATTTCAATAAAATTATCCAGAATATGAACAATATTGAAAAGTATAAAACCAACAAAACTGTCGAAAAATGTTTTAGAAGGTTCAAAAGTTGCAAAAATGCCAAACATTTTTACAAACAGAAACAAAACTCAGATGTATTGTAACTCCAAAATCAAAGATATTCTGCTTTTTCAAAATTAAAATAGTACATAAACTCCCACCCTTAAACAATCATGAAAATAACTACAAAATCCTCAAATGTACTATTACTGCAACCATCAACTTCATTATGAACCTGAAAACACACATTATTTAAAAAATTACACCCTTGGATTAGCTGGTCACTAAATAACCAAGTATGAACTAATCTAATCCTAGTAAATGTTAACTGTAACAACATCAATAACAGATTGTATTTAAAATAGTTGAAAAGAAAGTAAAGTAATCAATATAGTTTAAATTAGTATCCAAAATAAAGGTTACCCGATATGATGAAATAGGAACCTGCATACTAATGCATCCACTTCTGCTGGGAATAAAATATGGAAAGACTACAGACTTTTCTGACTATTTTCAATTAAAATGAAAAGGAGAACACAACTGCATCGAAAGCAGGTAAACAACATAATAATACTAATTGTATGTTATTTTGAACAAATACGTATAATAAAAACATTTGGAAAATACAAAATTTATTTCTGAAAGAAAATGAATAAAACAAAATATACATATAATATTCTGTGAATATCTTTGTAATTTATTTTTGAAAAATGGTAGATGAAAATACATTTACTTAGACAACAAAAATGATATATGTAATGTGTTTGATTGATGCAAAAAGAACAATTGATGGACAGAATGCAGAACAATGTCATACATTCACCCCAGTACAGAGATCTGGGCCTAAATCCATCGCTTTTTGCTCACCATGCCATTCCAGTTTAGACCCAGCCATATGAAAATCAGTCTTGACCCTGCGCCCAGTGGGAACAATCCAGCCTGAATTGCCACGGCAGGTCTTCCCTGGACTGGAAACAAGCATCTAAGGACCGGTTGACTTCAGTGGCATGGAGAGCACGGGACCCACGTCTGGGCATACCCGTCTCACTTTTTTAACCCAGATCCTTCTGACTGGGGGTAAATGTTTGTATTGTCCTGCATTCCGTCCACCAGTTGTTTCTTTTGCATCTGTTGCCCTAAGTGGGAAAGTTATGCCCAGACGTGGGTCCCATGCTCACTACACCACTGGATTCAAGATAGCCTGGCTGATGAAGGGTGATGCCCTGAAACCGATCCCAGGGTGCATGTTTCCATTCCAGGGAGGACCTGGCTTAGCAGTTCGGGCTGGACTGTTCCCGCAAGGAACAGGGTCAAGACTGATTTGCATATGGCTGGGTCGAAACTGGGGTGGTATGTTGAGAAAAAGAATGGTGGATTTAACCCAGATCTTCGTGACTGGGGGTAAATGTTTGCATTGTCCAGCATTCCGTCCATCAATTGTTTCTTTTGCATTTGTTGCCCTAAGAAGGAAGGGTATGCCCAGACGTGGGTCCCGTACTCACTACACCACTGGATTCAAGCTAGCCTGGCTGATGAAGGGTTATGCCCTGAAACCGGTCCCAGGATGCTTGTTTCCGTTCCCGGGAGGACCTGGCTTAGCAGTTCGGGCTGGACTGTTCCCACAAGGAACAGGGTCAAGACTGATTTGCATATGGCTGGGTCGAAACTGGGGTGGTATGTTGAGAAAAAGAATGATGGATTTAACCCAGATCTTTGTGACTGGGGGTAAATGTTTGCATTGTCCAGCATTCCGTCCATCAATTGTTTCTTTTGCATTTGTTGCCCTAAGAAGGAAGGGTATGCCCAGACGTCGGTCCCGGGCTCACTACACCACTGTATTCAAGCTAGCCTGGCTGATGAAGGGTGATGCCCTGAAACCGGTCCCAGGATACTTGTTTCCGTTCCAGGGAGGACCTTGCTTGGCAGTTCGGGCTGGACTGTTCCACAAAGAATAGGGTCAAGACTGATTTGCATATGGTTGGGTCCAAACTGGGGTGGTGTGGTGAGAAAAAGGATGATGGATTTAACCCAGGTCCTTGTGACTGGGGATGTATAATTGCATTGTCCAGCATTCCATCCAAATGTTTCTTTTGCATATGTGTTTTATTGAAGGCAGATATATTTTTCAAATAATTTTTGTGAAAGTTTTTGTGTGAGCCAAATATGTCTTTAAGATATAATTAATGCACTAATCGAGCAGTGTATAAGTTTTCATTTTGAGTGAAAATGATTGTATTTTCTAGTAAATGTCGATTTTACATTTCTTATAAATATTTTCAATAAATGGTAATTAAAATAAAACAAGTTATATTTTACGGTTATAACATGCATCTCCTTAACTGATGAATCACTATATATATTTTGTTAATTTGCAAAATACATTGGACTGCTACTTTACTAAGCTAACATTGTTCCACAGATCACTGGGAAAAGTATATATTTAAGTGGTCACACTTGCTGTTCAAGTACAAGTTCACTCACGCACATTTAGTAAATTCAATACATTTTTGGTGGGGAGTCTACCAACAGTGTGAAAAATATTGATCTAACTGCATGATTTTGAAAGCTAGATTTACTTTTCTAAACCTACATAGATTTGGTGTAGGAGGTATACATTTGTTGTTTTAAGTCACGTTCTACACGGAATGGGGAATGTACATGTATAGAGGAGCTGTTGTTTACATCCAATTCTACAGACAATGGAACAAGAGTATTTATGTGCATGGAACCAGACTGGGGAGGGTGCATAACTTCGGGGAAGGCATATCTACTATTCCAATTCCAGTGTCATGAACATTAGAGAAAGCACAAAAATGATAAGAGTGAGGTTTAGAGGCATATTTATCAAAATGTCACACAATGCAGTGCAGCAAGACACTTTGCTGTGTAACAGGAAGAGGACAGGAATGTGGCATATTTACCATAATACAGTGCATTCCAGCCTTCTTCTGGCACTGGCACACAATTTGCTGCCCAGTGCCAATGCAGGCCCCTTTGCACCATGGTGCAAGAGGGCCTGAGATGCAGGCATGACTGTTTTTGTGAGGAAGGGACACCTTCCTGCACTCAAACTATTATTTGAGGCAGTTTCCTCTTTCTATTTGTGCTTCCGAATACAGTACACATATGAAGAGGAAAAAAAAGAGGATTAAAAAAAAATTCTCCTTGTTACGCCTTCCTTGGGTAGGTGTAGCATTTTGATGCATTCCTATGTCTGCCCCTCATGGCAAAAAATATAGGAATGCTCCACAACCCATGGGTCGATGCATAGGAACATCCATGGTCTCTCAATGGAAACCTTCCCTGGGGAAGAGTAATGCAAGGTCGCGACTTTTGCTGCCTTGTGTTACTCCAAATTTACCATGAACTGCAGGGCCATACATGGCCTTGTGTAGCTTTATAAATCTCATCTAGGTTTCGCATCACCCTAGAGTGATGCAAGGGCGACACAAAACTAAATTTGTCCCTTAGTATATTAAACCAAATCCCACAAGCATTGGAGAAATTGCCAAGACTGAGAGTGCTGAGAAAGTACGTATATTGGGGGAAGATGCGAGGGGTTAATATTTATGTGTGATGAATCATTAGAGAAGTTCATAACTTTAAGGGGATGAATATTTATTGCTCTAGCTCCTGTCCCAAAACATAGTGGAAACAGCATTAATACAGAGGGGCTGGGGGGCAGATTTACTCTTCTATCTCCAGCTGCACAAATATTTGAAAAAGAATCTATACATTGGCAGTGAGATTTAATATTCTCAATTGAATCCCATCAACTATGGGACACAAGCGTACATTTGGAAGGGGCTATAATCCCTTCTGTAAGACCTGTCCCACAAAAATTGGTAAAAGTGCATACATCAGAAATCATATTTGATAGTCTATTTCCAGCACAACAAACGTAGGGGAAAATGCATAAATTGGGTGGAGGCAGAGTTACTGTTCTAAAACTTCCATTAGAAGGTGCATCCCAAGCTGTGCCAATATTGGTGGAGGAGATTGGCAAGATTTACCATTTTTAAAACCCAAAATTATTGTATGTACCATCTGGTATTGTGATCAACTCAGGTGAGAAAGCTGCACTAATAATCTTGTAATAGTCAAGAAGACATTTAGTATCTGAGGTCGAAGAGAGCAACCGTATGTAATTCGGTCCCGTGGAAAACCCCCAGGTCTCTGTGCCACAAGTGGGGGCAAAACACTTGTTGGCATATCTATGATCCATTAAGAACTGGTATATTTATGATCTACTAAAAACGTTTTGACTAAATATAAATTCACTATCATATTAAAAATTGACTCGAGGCTCGACTAACCATGAATTTCTATATATAGTGTTTGAAACTGTATACCTCGATTCACAATTTCTCTTTTAAATAGTTTGCATTTTCCTGCCCTTAGCCCTTTGTGACTGCAGCCTGTCTTGCATCACAAGACTGGGTGTAACTGACAGTTACACTTTATGACGTCCTCTCAGACAGTCCCACAAAAGAAGGATTAGTTATGTCTGAATGGGCCATTTGCTGGCAGGATGGGGGTGTGGAGATGAGCACAGCTCAGCTTGCAACTGAATAGGATGTGCTCTGTCTTCACGCCAAGGACCTATCACCTCTGCGTTGCCACTACAGCCAACTTGGAGTCAGGGAGAAGGACCCAGAAAATTCTATTCACTTCAACACCTTTCTATATGCTTCTCCCTCTTTTCAGAGAAAGGGCACCAGGGTATAAAAATAGGACCTTCAGACCCATTCTTCATTTCCCTTCAGGACCAGTGGAAGGACCCTCAGAGTACTGCTGCCTGCTGCTGTCACCTGCTGTGCACTCTGCAAGAGTGCTATGCTGTGCCTGAAAGACTGCTTTTCTGTGTGTAGTCTGCTGTGAACCCTCTAAGGTCAACCCTGCTGCTGAGCCCTGCATCTTTACCTGAACCCAGGGTTACCAACGTGAATTCAAGGGCTAGTGTGCTTGCCTCCTATACAGAGCAACAGGGAAACAAAAGGCTCCCACCATCTTGAACCCCCACATAGGACACAATCCGAGTGAGTCTGAGTGAGTCCTGATCCCCCAAGTGGTTTCCCTCTAGTCCTGGACCCTTTAGTGTGTTTAGTGTGTTGCTAAAGGTGCTCAGATAGCCACATCTCAAAACTGATAACTTGAAAAATGTCTGTCTGAAAACTGCTCTGAGAACCAGATGGAGGCTAGGACCAACCTCCACGCCTATCTGCCTAAGCTGCATCACCAGTTGGATTGACTTTATGTTTAATCGCACTGCGCTCTTCTCAGTAGCGGTACAAAAGGGGGTGGTAATGGATGGAGCATCTGAACCAATCAAACACTCACACCCAGTCAAAAAACGGTCCTTGGATGCTTGTTTCCAGTCCAGGGAGAACCTGGCTTGGCAGTTCGGGCTGTACTGTTCCCATGGGGCACGGGGTCAAGACTGATCTGCATATTGCTGGGATCAAACTGGAATGGCATGGTGAGCAAAAAAACGATGGATTTAGGCCCAGATCTCTGTACTGGGGTGAATGTATGACATTGTTCTGCATTCTGTCCATCACCTGTTGTTTTGCACTTCTCAGTAGCAGCATATTTATTTCAGCGGTCCTTCATCACGTGGGTATCTGGTCTCCTTTAACGGTCTTCAGCTGCAGCCCTCTGCCTTGTCCCACAAGATATTTTTGACACTAAGGGTCTTATTACGATGTCTACAGTCCTGAAGAAGTCCGCCTCAAAGACGAACCGCGTCGGCTGTTCCACTTTTAACAAATGATGCTTTTGACTCTGCTTTTACAAACCCCTTTTTGATATTTGAATAAAGGAAACTTTGAATAATACTGTTGTTTGGGAATAGATTATATATTTATCTGTTCTTATATATTGAGAAGTGGTACACCTGAGCTATTGTTTAAACATCATATTTAATTATCTAATTGCAGTGCTACTGAACATAAGGGAAAATGCATAAAGTTGAGAGGTAAGCTGATTTACTCTTTTAACTCCAGTCTAAAAAGGATAGCGAAGAATGTATTTAATTGACTCCAACAGCCAGAAAATATGTTGGTATCCCAATATTTGCATTAAAGATCCAATTTATAAAACCCTGCTAAACATAAGTATATGTACAACTGACAACCCTATTCAAAGTAATTGAATGGCAACATTTATGTTTTTGAAAATGTTTTATTATAGACGCACTATCTATTCTAAACCCACATATACTAACCCCCCCCCAGAAAAAAGAAACTCTAATACAATTCCAATCAAATATTTAAAACCAATTTGGACCACTGGCAATAAAAATGTACACTGTATTTAAATGTGTAGATTATGAAACCCTTTACCCCACAGTAACAAATGTAATCCATAATATAAAATAAACTAGATCTATTAAAATATATCCAAACAATCCCAATAACAAACCAACCACAGAATCCAGAAGATATGGACTAAATTACAATATCTTAACATTAATCACGAACTAGCCCATTCCCTAAACATCCCATAATGAGTGTAGATTGATATTTTCCCTAAGTAATACCCTAAAATATATAATAAAACATTGTGAAGCCCAGAAACATGTGAACCCCAATGTGTGGATGAAACATCAATCATGTATCTTATAAACAAAATATAAAAATTAAATAATAATTGAAAATACAAACAGGAATCCCTGATGTACACTTGAACTCTAAAAATACAACCTCATTGAAAATATCCCAACATTAAAACACTGCGCTCCCAACCCCACCAATAATCTCCATAACATAATGATAAATAGAAAAGAAACCTTATTCCAAATAAATTAAACAACAATATTTGGTATAGTCACACATTATAAAATAAAATACACATAGAAATCCATTATAGACCAAAAACTCCCAAAATGAAACTTAAAATAAAATATTAAATAATTTAATATTAAACGCTGCCCACCTAAAACCCCAAAATAATTCACATCCTTAAAATGTGCAAATAATTGATTTCCCAAAACAAATTTAAATAACACAAAAATAAACAGTTTAAAAAACACATTTAAGACACAAAGGGGCCGACATATCAAACTGTGGTCAGACGGCGGCATTACCATGGGGTCGGTCTGACCCCATTGGTCCAGGGACCGACTGACAGCTTCCAACGGGCTCAAGGAGCCTGTCAGGTGGTCAGTCCGATCGCATTCCCCACAATGGTTATGGTGCCTTCTCAGGCACCACTGTGGGGATTACGATCCACCTGTCTGCCAGCCATTTCAAACCGGTTATTCCTACCTGAAAAGGCTGGGAATAAGGCTATTTTGGGGTCCCTTGCAGGGCCCCTGTTCCCTGTGGCCCTGCGCTACGGGCCCTGGGGGGCACTTGTGGTGCCCCCCTAAACATCCCTGTATCATGCGGCAGACACCGCATGGCGTCTGCCACAGGGTTTAGGGATGTTTGATAACATGCCTCTTTGCATTGGGTCTTGTGCTGCAGCCTTTTCTGGCACAAAGCTCAATACAAATAGGCATGTTTCTGACCGCCTCCACAGTGCTCAAATCCGAATTTGGCGGGCAGGACCACTGACTACTTGTCTGTCAGTCCTGTTCCCACATTGATGGCAGTCAGCCGCTCGGCCGACCGCCATCATAATCAGCCCCTAACTGTATTGATAAACCGACACATTATGATATTGGCCTGAATTGGAGTTTGACGCAAGGAGTACTCTGCCACAAATGTGGCAGACAGCCCGTGCCCATGCATTAGGATATTAAGCACTTGTGATATGGTGTACAGGATATGTATCACGTTTGTGATGGAGTAAAAGATTGACAAATTCTAAATCAAGCCTTTAATTGTTTGTCACAATATTTCTCTCTCACAATATTTTAACAACTTTGTTATTATACAACAATATTTTGAACTCAATAGTCATGTACTGTATACAACTTAACATCATGTTAAATGTAAACTCCTGCTCATGTTAGGGCTATTAAAAATATTGTCATTGAACAATTCATGGAAGAATATTTTGCCATATCTTGCCCGATATTTGAATGCAAGATAATAACTTTCATTCACACGTCATCCGAGCGAAATTTCCCGATTCATGCCCTTATATAGGTACAATTCACATTGCCCTAATATAGGCATAGAAATCATACCCATATTTAGACATAACCCATGCGGTCCAAATACAGGCATGGCTACTTCCATCCATATCAAAACGTCACAACGATTTCTTGGAAAATCGGCTTAAGCAGTCAGGGACATGCCCTTGCTTGAATATTGATTTGTCTAGGAACTCATGGAGTTTTCAAAGAACTACCATTCCCTTGGGGTTCTTTAATGACATTATTATGCCCGACTTTACGTCAAACTAGGCACCTTCAAAGTATAAATATGCCTTCACTTGCTCTAGCAAGCATGCGGTGGTACAGAGCAGCTTGACTATCTACTTGCCCGACGCAGCTCACTACAGCAAGTGCCCAAGGAAGCCGACCCTCCAGCTGACGAACTGATCGAGAGGCTGCATTTCTCTTGGCAAGGATCCAGCTCCAGTGTTTCCAAGTTCCCCTTGAGGGGTGTTGGGAAATCAAGTCCCGAGACAGAGATACCAGACCTCCTTCATTCTAAACTGAGGTATGAAGCTGATTAGACCCTAAAGAGAAATTCTTGCTGGTATTCTTGGCAAAGAAACTAAACCTATGCTACACCACACTTACTTCTTCCCTCGTACTAGACTTAGGTTAGGTACATCGGGGTAGGCATATTTTAGAAGCACCAGTTGAGTACTTTCAGCCTTTGTTATTTATGTATGTATTCATCTATGGTTTAGAAACCATACAATGCTTTTACAGTATTATTTTATATTACTCTTCATGCTGTGCGCAATACACCTTGCAGCCTGTATTACTATTGTAGCAGTTCAGTTTACTTGCATGAGAAAGATGACTGTTCAATAAATCCTTTTATTGAAAACGCTGTTTCTCTATTTTCTCTGCATCTCTGATGAAACGAAGCATGCACGATTGACTGGGTAAAATATCTATTTATTGTTTCCACGACTCTTAAGATACGTTTATTCTTGGGGAAACAAAGTTGTCATGTTTATGCGGTTGTCAGAAACTAAACCCTTCTTGTGGATTCGAGAAAGTTTCTAGTGACCTCTGAGCTTGCTGGCACTCACAATTAAGTTTAATATATTTGATAGAGACCTAGTAGACATAAGTTGTACGTCAAATCTATAGGATATATTATTCCAATGCGCAGAGCCTATTGGGAATATAGGAACTACACTACAACATTTTCTGCTCAAAATAGTGTTTTGCATTTGATGCATAATAACAGAATTGTAATAGCTTTATTTATATCTGAAGAATAAACCCAATAAGTTTTCCGGAATGTGTAAAGTGCTACTAATTACGATCCATGGGGCCAATCGTATTTATACCCTAATCACCAATTGATCCTCCCCACAGAATACTACCCTTATGTGGTGATCATGTCAAGTATTCCCCTTTTACCATCGATAATCTACAGTCCAACTAATAAATAAAGTGTTCCATTGGTTAACTAAGAATACTGATTTCGACCTTATGGGCTATAACAACATTCTCTTTGTTGGAAGAGTGGACTGGATTAGCCCTCGTGTAAAACAACTAAGAGGTTTTAGCATGGCTATTACCTGTAAACATTCATATTTGGCACACCGAGTAATTTCATATAATCTGGTCAATACCAATTCACCTACGGATATTAATGTTTGTTTTTATATTCATCTTTCACCTAGAACAAGCCTCTGTGCCCCCTATGGTGCAAAACATAGTCTGATCAAATCTGTACATATCACAGTCTCAAATCAATTCCCCTGCTTGCCAAACTGACTAAATAATAAGCCTATCAGAGATAAGGGGATTGCGCAAAAGTCAGAAGTTAGAATAGTTTCAAGTAGCATCAATTTATCCTTGGGAATCGTTTAATAATTTAGGGGCATATTACCAAGCAATAGCGATAATTATCGCTATTGCTTTGTTAGAGACAAAAATTTACCGCAGCGCTGCGGCGATTTTTACCGCAAATAAACATTGGTATTACCAAGGTTTAACGCAAATGTGGTAAAAATCGCTGCAAAGCATGAATATCGCTGAAAAGTCAGCGATATTCATGCATTAGCGAGCTAATGCTCTTAGCCATGTTATCCACCTCCCATTGGATAACATGGCTAAGAACTGCTCAGGGCAGGTGTTAGCTTTTGGAGATATTCCCGCTTAGCGCGAATATCTCCAAAAGTTGGTAATAGGAGATAGCGATGTTAGCGACTGTTTTCAGTCGCTAACATCTTGGCACACCCACTTTGCATCTCATTAGTGATAAATATCACTGACATGCAAAGTGGGGCCCAAAATGGTCGCTATCTCCTACTAGCTGTTGCTAACTGGTGTTAGCGGCAGCTAGGTAATAGGGAGATAATTTTATCTCCGCTTTCTTGGCTTTTAAAGCCAAAAAAGCGGAGATAAACCCCCTTGATAATATGCCCCTTAGTGTGTTGTAATTTCTCAAACATTAACTCCAATAATCTAGTAATGACTGGTTAACCTATGTTCACAAATTTTACATTGTAATTTTTCAGGAAACTTGAGTTTATTGAGGATACTGTCTGAGATGGGTATGAAATCGTGTGCACTTCTGCAACCATTCTAAATGTGGCCGAGCTCATGTAGAGGGTGGGCTGGTCACCATGGCTGGAAACTCAATTATGCTTACGGTCAAACCAATTGCTCTCACCCATTCGGGAATTGAAGTCCTCTTAGTTTTCCTCCCTAAAACTTTTAACTTCTACCTTATTCATTTCTATAACTCAGTAAACACACAGAATAAGGATTATGAAATCAATATCCTTTATCATGCTGTAACCACCTTAAGGAACCGATCCCTCTCGGCATTTATTGAAACCAAGCTAGCATAATCAGTGCAAGATGAACTGAAAGAGGAAGGCTGGCATCAGGGATGACCCATAGGATAATCTGGTTAAAGCCTTATAAAGATGGAAATACAAGAGCCTTATGGAAAACTGTGAATGCAAATAAAAATAAAAAGGACAACTCAGATGGGGTTGGTACCCATATAAGTGCCAATAGCTGGGTGGGTTACTTTAGAAACATTAGATCCTTCGGTAAACATGGCACAGATGGTGTTAAGGTGGCCCCTCCCATATTTCATCTTGATATAACCTTTTCTCTTGAAAAGGTTGTAGAAGCCATTACTTCTATCCCCTCTGGCAGGGTCTCAGGACCGAATGCAGACCCTATTGACTTGTATTAAGACAATATAGAATTCTGGGAGCACATCATAACCAATGTCCTGAATGTTGCTGCTAACACTAGCCTTCTACTAAATGACAGACAGCCACAATAGTTCTAATTATAAGAAGGGCAATAAACTAGACCCAGGGTGCGACCTCCCACTTAGATTCAGTGGTTAAAGTGGTAGGGCACATTATCCTCCATATCATTGAGGATAGGGCCAAAAAGAACAAAGGGATTCATGTGGTATAATATGGCCTCAGGGAGGGTCTGGGAACCTGAGACCAGTGCTTGAATCAACATGTAATCATTGAAAAGTAAGCAATTGCAAAAAGGGGACTATTACTTTATCGTCCGTAGCAGGGTTTTTGATCAGATAAACTGATAAAAGCTGGGGGGTCTTATGCTGCAGAAATATATCTAGATTGAAGTTTTCGCTCGGGCAAAAACACTGCAATTCAATTTTGCACTTTAATAAAGAGAAAAGAGCTTCCTGATTTGATTCTAATGAATTTGAAGTCAACAATTATTCACCACTAGCAGCCCGCCCCAGCGTTGCCTGGGGTAGGAGGGGGTTGGGGGCTGCATTTCAGGTTTGCGTGCTCTCCCGCCCAGGCCCCCGCCTGCCACGACATTGTCTGTGTCCCAGACAATGTTGTGGCAGGCGGGGGCCGGGGCGGGAGAGCACGCAAACCTGAAATGCTGGCTTCCCCTACCCCGCCTGCCCTGACATTCCCCAGCAGCCTGTGCCCCACCCGCTCGCCCGACCCTGGCTGCCCCAGATTCTTACCTTGCCTCTGCTGCTTACAGCGCCGGTCCATATTTCTCCGCTCCGCCGCTCTGCCACTCACCACCTGTCCGCCGCCGCTCCTCCCCGCGCCATATCCGCCTCTCCGCTTCGCCACTGGCCTCACTTCACCGCTCCTCCCCTGCGCGCCATGTCTGCCGCTCCTGGGACGCTGCTCCTCCCCTGCTCCTGACGTGAGTCGCGGCCGGCGCTACTTTGGGGGAACTACTTTTTGTAAAAATCTAACTTTTTATATAACGTTTATTTTTACATTTTTTAAAGCCTATGACCATCTACACACCCTGCCGATTTCAACGGTGTATCGGGTGTGTAGATTGGTGCTGTGGTTCCCGAGTTTACCTTGCCTAAAGGTGCAAGTTCTCTCTTTATAATAGTAGTATAGATTAACATTTTATGACGTAACGTATTTAGCCGCAATATCCATACCTTTTCTAAATAAGTATCATAATTATCCACGATCTCTGCATAATAATAATAATAAAAATAATAAAAGCCTTTTATATAGCGCCTGGTTACACTAGAAAACAGTGTGTCCCCGCGCTTTATGAACATGGACTGGGCTGATATTGGGAAGATGGGGGAGAAATTTTGAAGGGGGCACAAGAAGAAGCTTATACTTTCGGGAACAGGTACGTTTTTAGTTTTAGCATCACTTAACAGTTGAGCAATTAGTGTATTACATTTTTTTGAAAGCAGGATAAACATGTCGGGCATGAGAGCTTTGCATCATGCTTGCAACACACGCCGTGGTACATGCGTGACACATATTCTAAGTCATATTCATGAAGCCGCGTTATGTGGTTTTGAATGGCTTAAAATATATGGAGTAATGTAAAGCAGCACCAATATCTGCCCTGCATAACTCTACACAAAGGAGGCATTCCAAGGGTGTTGTGGTGAGTGTTCCCTCGCACCTCCCATGGCTGTTAACACATTTGCAGATTTACCAAACCTGGTAAACCTGGTAATGCCCCAAAAAGATACAAGAAAATGCCACGGTCATAAGCTCCAAGGTGATAGTTACATGTTTTTAAAGAATGTATTTTGAATTTTTAAACGAATATGTAGCGTGTATCGTTATCACTAATTTAACCCTCTCAATCTATTCTTTAAAAGTTTTGGGGCATATTACCAAGCAATAGCGATAATTATCGCTATTGCTTGGTTAGAGACAAAAATTTACCGCTGAGCTGCGGCGATTTTTACCGCAAATAAACCTTGGTATTACCAAGGTTTATCGCAAATGCGATAAAAATCGCTGCAATGCATGAATATCGCTGAAAAGTCAGCGATATTTATGCATTACGAGCTAATGCTCTTAGCCATGTTATCCACCTCCCATTGGATAACATGGCTAAGAACTGCTCAGGGCAGGTGTTAGCTTTTGGAGATATTCGCGCTTAGTGCGAATATCTCCAAAAGTTGGTAATACGAGATAGCGATGTTAACAACTGTTTCCAGTCGCTAACATCTTGGCACGCCCACTTTGCATGTCATTAGTGATAAATATCACTGACATGCAAAGTGGGGCCCAAGATGGTCGCTATCTCCTACTAGCTGTCGCTAACTGGTGTTAGCGACAGCTAGGTAATAGTGAGATAATTTTATCTCCGCTTTCTTGGCTTTTAAAGCCAAAAAAGCGGAGATAAACCCCCTTGATAATATGCCCCTTTGTTCCTTAAGAACATCCATTTTCTCATCACAATTTTGCAAAGCTGGTGCTTTCTTTGTTTAGGTAAGTAAGGATCTGCTCCAGGTGTTTTGAGCAAACCATAAGGCAGAATAACCTTCGACCTTACTTTAAATTAAAGTCTGTAAGTAATTTAAGTATTTCAAAGATGCTTTTCACCAATCTATACCCGTTAATTTTGATATTTTTTAGGACTTCAGAGCTTCAATATAAACCAAAATATATTTGTGTTCAATTTGTTTCCTGGCCATATGTATGCATCATTCTCAGCTATGTTGAACTATGGATAGCCAATTTGTTTCTGGTTTTATAATATCACATTTACAAATCCAATCCTTGGATGTGTCAGAGTTAGCCATTGGGTTTTTTTAAGAAATGTAGCATATTTCTATTATTTGAAAATAAGAGCCATGGAACCATTCTCACGGATGCTCACATTTCCATTACATGTTTCCCAAGTAACCAATGTGTTCATTTCTCCCAAGCTGTCTTAAGGCCCTGACTGCTGTAAATTGTGCTCCCTCGTCATCTATCACACGGATAATAAAGCACGTTCTGCAGTCTAACTGCAGCTATACCGGTTTCGCAGCACATTCTCTGTATTTATAAGATGGCCAGAAGAGAAAAAGTAATAGCTGTCTCCAAGGAAGAAGCATTCTTACAAGACCAATGTGGCCTGTCATTGACTATTTCCTCCAAGGTCTGTTTCTTGTTTATGAGCTTAAGCAGTTCCCTGCGTCTGCTTTCAAGATGGCTTAAATCATCTCAGTACAGGCATGAGACAAGACACAATATAAGTGTGCTAGTTATCTTTGAGTATTTGCTGTGCATGTCTATTCCTATCGCACTTTCAGTGGCAGACCCGCATAGAGTGCTGGCAATTGAAAAATTGTTACTCCGCGAAGCCTCAATGAGAGACATAATGTGTATTTTATCACCCACCAGGGGCCATGAACATGCCTCTTTCAGGAGCATCACTTCGAAATCTTTCCCAGAAATATTCACATTGGGAAACATGCAGAATGCAAGTGTCCCTTTTTTGTCTCTCATATTAGATTCGGTGTTAGCCAATACCTTTTGATTTGAATAACAACACAGCCCACTTATAGGGACTTTCAGACAGCTTTCTACAACTATTGTTCTGTCAGCGTGACTTTACATTTTTCTTCTATCTGCCACAGCATATATCAAGGGGCGGGGTGGCAGCGTCAGCCCACAACAGTCATTGGGTTTCCTCTCTGTGGGAAACAACATTCTGGTCACACACAATGTGCAGTTGCAAACAAGTACTCCCCTTGGACACAACCTCTGTCTAGGCCAAATGTAGGCAGCCATTGTCTGACGAATTGGCTTTACCAATGCTTGTTGTAACATTCTTAAGGGATATGTATATATTTGTGTGCGTGCGTGCCCATGAGTTTGGGGAGAAGATACAGACTGGGCAAGGGAGAGGGCCAAGGTTGTAATTTCCAAAATTTGTCACAAAATTGTACTGTACACACATTTGGAAACCTATCAATGGACACATTATGTAACATTTCCATTGTCACGAAAAAAAACGAGATTCCATTGTGTGCATTTTTGCTCCACGCGTAATATTAAATGGGTCAAATATTTTTTTTGTCCAATCTTAGTCTGGTCAAAATAATTTTAAAATTAGAAACAAGTCAGAGAAACGAGCAAAACTATTTTCTGTTATTGTTGCTTTACCTTGAAACGTTACGTTTGAAACTAAACCAGTTCGCTCAATTTTAAGAAAAGTATTTAAAACAACGACTGGGTTAATTTGACTAAAAATACTCTATTACACAAGTAAAAATGATTTAAAGCAACATATGAAGCAGGCATGTTTCCTAATATCTTCCCAATGATTTTGCTCTATTGGTGCTATTGAGAAATTGCGGAGGACTTTGTGAAGACTCCTGCAACGTAATTTCTGTTTTTGAGGGACATTTCTAATAGATATTAGGACATGAGGTGAGAAAATGTGAGAGGAGGTAGAGCATCTCTATTCTCATCGCCTTTGTTGATTCTCACATGCACACTTACTGCTGGGGTTGGAAGACTGAGTGGCCTGTCGTTTGATGCAATTGTATCCTTAACTGAAGCAGTAAAACTACATCAAGTCCATGGGGCATATTATCAAGGGGGTTTATCTCCGCTTTTTTGGCTTTAAAAGCCAAGAAAGCAGAGATAAAATTATCTCCCTATTACCTAGCTGCCGCTAACACCAGTTAGCGACAGCTAGTAGGAGATAGCGACCATCTTGGGCCCCACTTTGCATGTCAGTGATATTTATCACTAATGAGATGCAAAGTGGGCGTGCCAAGATGTTAGTGACTGAAAACAGTCGCTAACATCGCTATCTCCTATTACCAACTTTTGGAGATATTCGCGCTAAGCGGGAATGTCTCCAAAAGCTAACACCTGCCCTGAGCAGTTCTTAGCCATGTTATCCAATGGGAGGTGGATAACATGGCTAAGAGCATTAGCTCGCTAATGCATGAATATCGCTGACTTTTCAGCGATATTCATGCTTTGCAGCGATTTTTACCGCATTTGCGTTAAACCTTGGTAATACCAAGGTTTATTTGCGGTACAAATCGCCGCAGCGCTGCGGTAAATTTTTGTCTCTAACCAAGCAATAGCGATAATTATCTCTATTGCTTGGTAATATGCCCCCATGTTCTTACAAGAAAACTTTAGAATTATACACCTGGCAAAAAGGGAGCTAAATGAAGATTCTACTGCTTATTATAATTTTCCTAGGAGTCTAAAGAACTCCCTAAAAGGATCTTCGGAGCAAGTGATGCTGAACACTGGCTTCTTATTAAAATGACCCTGAAGGCGAGTAAAGCAGGACGAACGGTATTTGAGTTAGAAAGATTTAAAATAATGAGAATGTATTCAGTTTCTGACATAAAAAACAGATATTCCACCCAGTGTGATACGTTTGTAGGACAATTTCTTCAAGAAAAGCTATTGTGTTATGGTAAGTGACTCTTTAAAGTGTTTGATATTTGGCACCACAGAATACATATTCTCATCATGCATTTTAAAAAATGGAATCGTACACCGTCGTCATATAACTACAATAAAATAGATTAAAACAGCAGCCAAGCAAGGTATGTTTCCTAGTAATTATAATGCACATAGAAATTGTCTTGGCTAAATCTCAATATTTAATCCACACCCTCACTGCTTGTGAAATAATGCTGTTTAAGATAAAGAGGGGCACACATAGCTCAAATAACCACACATTTTGGGTTTCCCGACTTACAGCCTGATTTATAGTTTGCGGAGAGGGTCTCTGTCACAACAGTGATGGAGTAACCTTGGTGTGAAACTCATGGTCCTGCTCGGCTAATTTAGGAATGGCAGTGTCTGCGACAGAGACTCCTCCTCCTCCATCACTGGCATACTCCTCCGCTGGTCCAGCGGGGTAAGGGAACTTGGAGGGTTGAGCATTTGGCCACTCACCCTTTTTAGAGTAGGCAGGCGAATACCCATTTTTACTTTTATATCTCACCATAGAAAATGTGATGCTAAGTGATAGCAAAACATTTTTAAATGACTGCACACCATGGAAGGAAATTTGTATGGTGCAGGGAACATTATTTTTTTTTCAAAAAGATAATCCTGCTTTGGGATTTTTATATTTAAATTAAAAAAAACGTATTAAAGTGTTATGGAGGGCACCATCCTGTTGACGACGGTGTGCAGCACACTTTTAATACATTAACAAGAACTGCCATGACAGCGGTTGCTGCCAATGGTCATAAATGTCCTCTAAGGCAGCAGACATCTCTAAATTCAGAGTGTGTTTACTCTATAAGGGCAAGGTAGTATTTTACTCCAGCGCCATGACTAAGTCAAACCTTTCATTCAAACTCCAAATCATACACTTTATGTCAATCATAACAACTTATTTATTAATTTTTTGTGCTCATCTCACAACATAATTTACATACAACTCTGATTGCAACACTAGTCCTATCATTACAGTGACATAGATTGTATTCATGAATTCTAGGGACGAAAATTGAACATGTAGAAGAGGTCAGTATATTGCCCATATGAAAGCATTGCAACCATAAAAACACCAACCTTGTTGATCAAAGAGATGTGTTCAGAAGAAAGTAAGCCTTTGAAGTGGGTTTGCAATCTTCACCTCTTCGTTCAAAACAGAACTTGAATGGTAGGGTTTAATGAAGTCCTCCTTCTCCCAAACTAACGGGTTTTGAATAGCAAATAAATGTCTCCACCTCATAAGGCTGCATTCAATAATTACATCATTTACCCCTAAGTTCTTTGCTGCAGAGTCCTATCAAGACTTCTAAGTTATCACCCATTTTAGGATGTCTCTTATTAGAATGCTCAAAGTATCAGCAATGCAATGTAGTCGTGTCACTTCCACAGTTTAGCCCTGTTAAAACAAAAATATAGGGATTAGAGGTGGGCGGATCTCATAGATTTTCACTCCGCAGCATTCCTTCCATGGAGATACATAAAAACTCAGCAAGATTCTTCGGAGTTCTGCAATGGGTGGAAATATGCGGCTTACCCAGCAACTTAGAACTGATAGCAGGAGCAGCACTGAAAAAATCAGTGTGAAGAGCACCATGTATTGTGTAAAAGTTTGTGGCCAATTAGGTTGCTTTTACTGCGGCTCGAGTAAAAAATCTACTCAATCAGCAGCAAATTTACTCGAGTGGCATCCCTCTAACCATGAGTGCTCGCGACCCACTGCCTTAGAAAATCCAGATAGCGGATGCCAAATCTCACTTGCTTTCGCCAGCTCACATTTTCTGGAGCATCTTGGGATCAATTCAACACACAGTGATTGGTGAAATTTGGATAGAACTCAGTGTTAAAGAGTAACGCAGAGTGATGAAAATTCGGCCAATTTCACAGGCGTAGTGAAACATTGTGCCAACCTCAATTAGGGATTGATTGAAAATCCCAGTGCTCCACAGAGAAAACATGTATCTTCCTGCTGAATGATCATGTAGTTGAGCAGCCCCAGAAACCATATTTAGAACTAAAGAGATAACGATTTTTCGATTCACATTAGCCATGTCTTCAATGCCATTACCGATGTATCCCCTAATCTGGGGATTAGAACCATCGATTTAGCTTTATTCATAGGTTAATGACTCAGGCTCATACACTCAACACCAGCTTAATTAAACATAGTAATGAACATAGAGTAACCGTGGCAACTGACTGTTTCTACTTTCAAGTAATTCAAATATATTCTCTTTAATTTATCATGCAGGTTAATAATAAACAGGTCAATTATAAACGGTCCAGAACCTGCCTGATACGCCTAGTTGACTCACAGACTACCGTATTCTGGCTTATGAGTACATATATGACCTCATCAGATAATTTGACTTCCTGTCTTCTCTTTACAATATTGTAAGATTGCAGACTTATAAAAGATGTATTGATTTAGGTTGGATTAGGTTCTTCCATTCATGCAATTGCTGAGCCTTGGCTTCTCCCAAATTAAACCAGTCCTTCCTTTATCTCAGTGTCTCTGTTCTGAGAACACTATTTTACTACTGCATGCTGGCTCTAAAAAGAAATGCTAACATAGCTTTGTAACCCACCGTAGCAGGTTCTACCGGACAGAAAAAGCCCAACTTAAAAAAGGAAGCGGGCCTTAAATAGCCAGTGTAGCCAAGCTATGGCAACTTAAAAAGCTATTAGAACATTCAGAGTAGAATTTTCTAATTAGTAAAACAAAGGCCTCACGGAGCCCGTGGGGGTTGAAATCCAGTCAGGCTCTGAGAGGCCTTTGTTCTTAGCTGTTGCAGTGAATTTCCCGCAACTAACTGCTGCGTGCAGTGCCATGGCTCTTAGTTTTTTACCATTAACAGCAAGAGCTGTTAAAAGGGGCTGAAGTGAGCCTCTGGTTCTCTCCGTATTGGCTGAACTGTTTTTTGTAGCTCAGTCAAGCCAGGGAGTCCCAGGAGATGAGCTGAATTTCCCCTCCCTCCTTCCGATGCTCAAATTACTTTAAACTAGGAAGAGGGAAGGCTCTGGTAAGCCCTGCAGCACGACCTCTGCCTTTCCCTTACTCTAACCACTCCATGTTTTTTGGACGGCAAGAAAAGAGAAAGCCACAGATTGTTTATTAGAAAGATTAATTGCAGCTGGCCTTTACCAGTGCATATAGGCAACTGCTGCTCCATTGTCTCCAATGGAGCTCTCAACATTCCATTGTTCGTATATTCTCTTATTTTGCCTAGTATAATTTGATTTGTAGCTGCTGTGGAAAAAGGTAGGGCTGATGACCTTTTTCAAAGTTGCCCGGCGCTAACCGCCTCTATACCACTCGAATTACCAAACAAAGAGGCAGGCGCTGGAGACTGGAAGGCAGGAAACAGAAGTTTTTATTCCGACGGAGCAGAACACATCAAATCAGACAACAGGGTATCTTCTCGAGGTGCTCTAACCGCATCTCTCAGGCCTGGCCTCTTATACACAGGTTTATGATCTTTATTACAGTTTATTGCATGTGGTACATTCTTACAAATGCTTTGAAGTATGAAAGGACATCCTCGGAATCCCCGCTTTAGGCCTGTTCCCACACACATTTACAGTTGAAGTCCCCACCCCGGTCACAACAGGTGATGATTGTTGCGCAGCTGGACATTCCGCCGATTCACAGAATGTATGTGGTTGACCGGATCTCATGGGGTGGGGGCTTTGATCAACTCGTGGATCCTTTGATGGGAGAAGCTTCCTACTGTATGGGGGGCAATAAACAGCATCCGCAGGGCCAGGTGGCGGCCTGGGAACGAGTAAGACAATCGGGCATAGAGGAAAGGGGGGGATTTATCAAAGGACCCAGGATCATGAAAGGAATGGAGGGAGGTGTTGAGCTGGGAACAGGATGGGGTTCCGAGGCAGAGTTGTGCTGAAGAGGGGTTTATGGCCCAAGGCATGTGAGAGCGGGGGCTGTCAGCGCGCGGGGGATACCTGCGAGGTCGAGAGAGAGAGAGGCGCTGGCTGTGGGCGATGGGTAGAGAGGCCATGGTATTTTAAAATGGCTGCCGCTTACGCGCATGAATGGACTCAAAAGGGGGACAAGATGGCGCCGATAATGTTGACACTGCAGTCTAGGTTTTAACAGTCCTCCCTTTTCAACATATCTAGCCAGCTTGTCTAATCAATGTCTATCTGCATTAAATTCCTAACCTCGACATCATACAGTGCTCTCATGCTTTCCTTTCCAAAGTCCACAGTCTTAGGGCAGATACAATTCGCACATAATGAACACAGAGGCGGCAGGCATTGAATCCCTAAGCAGAACCCACATATTACAACCACAGGAATCAGGATAATGGTAAACAGTCTCCAGCCCCAGTTCTTAACAGTACTCCAAAACCATCCACCAAGCGACCATTCTTCCTGCTCCTGGTGAACTTCTGAGAAGAGTCTGTGGAGATGTTCGATGGCTTTGTACACTGAGGGTGAATTGTCAGTTATATATGTACAGCAGCTGGACCCAATAATGTGGCATGCTCCGCCACGATCCGCTGGAACCACATCTAGAACAAGGCAGTTCTGGAGAGCCACCAGGCGGACCGCTTGAAGTTCGGCTGTGTTGTTTGCAAGGATACCAGCTGTGATGTTCATTGTTGTCTCGACTGCCTGAGTCAGATGTCGGATGGCACGGCTGTTTGCCATCGGACCCCAGAGTGGAACAAGTCCCTTCATTGCATGGAGGAACTGTGCTCCTGTAGAGTCGGCTTGTTCAATGTCCTTGGCTCGTTTTTGTCTATGGTGATTCGCCGGAGCCACGTAGGTCGGAGGAAGGATGAAGGAGATAAAACAAGTGCCCCCCCAGGCTTTGGGGAGCCAGGTGTAGGCTTTTGTGCCGCAAACAAAGTACATGTTTGGAGAGGATACAAAGGAAGGTGGATCGGTGGAATCCAAAGTTCTGGTGATGTGGCAAGCACTGCGGCCCACCAGCTGTGTCCCAAGCCCTTCTATGCACATAAGGCCTGTGACGTTGATGACAGATAGGGCCACAGTCAGGGTGGCGGCTGTTCGTTTCCGAAGGTAGGAGAAGGTGGGTCTGGTCAGACTGTTGAACACCGCATTTCAATTCGTTCTTTGGCAGGGATGTCCATGTGGATAGAGTTGTTGGAGGTCTGCGGGCAGAAATGTGACTTCGTTTTGTTTCGCCAGACCTCATGAAAGAAATGCGTCATGGTTTTGCTGGAGGTGGCATTGTCCCTATAGCTCTCTTGCAGGAGGATCAGCCAAGCAAGGCAGGAGCCGTGAATTGAGAAGGGTGAAGGGATGAAGGGTATCCAATGTCCAGTGGCGTGGGGTAGCAACCCACAGATCCAGCAGTTGGTGGCATTGGTGGCAAGATTGTGCTGGTGCAGCAGCTGTACAAAGGAGTTGTTCCAAAACTCCTTTCGCCTTTCTCTGAGTTGGGGAGAGAGAGAGATCAAATAATGTTCCTTCATGGTGGTAGGCTGTGCAGTGGTCAGGAATGTCTCATGAGCAGGTGCATTTTCTTCCACAATCCAGAGTGTGGTCATGAGGAGAAGGCAGAAGAGGATCGTGATAAAAAGTGCAATTGTCTTTGAACTGTGGATTCTGTCTGTCTTTGGGTTTCTTTAGCGAATTTTCGGATGTCCGGTTGCTTCCATCACCTTCTAATCGGGCGCTTCCATCACCTTCTTATCGGGCGCTTCCATCATTTTCAAGGGAGCTCGGTAGCGGGCAGAACCAAAGACCTCGTCTGGCTTTCTCTCCTGACAGCCTTTGTAGTGTTAGGCCACCGATCTGAGAATGATGACTTAGTCAATGGTCTGCTTAGCCGAAACTCTCTCCTTTCGTTGCAGGTTATACCCTTCTTTGGATGGCACGGTAGGGTCAGGAATCTTTGCAAGTTCAAGTGTCTCTGAGTCTGGGTAGCAATTCAGCGATGGTCGGTCTTTGTTCAGGAGCTCTTCCTGGGTGGTCACGTCTTCGGTCGTTGTCAGAGTCGGGGGAATCCATTTGCAGTGGTGCGCATGCACCCAGGTCCGCTTTCCTTCCACTCGAAGAGCTGTTCGGGTGGTGAGTAGGACTTGCAAGGGACCCGTCCACCGGGGTTCCAGACTCTTGGCGCGCTGGAAGTTCTTTATCAGTATGAAGTCCCCGGGTTGCAGGTTGTGTCCGGGACCCCTGGAAGCGTCAGGGATGGCATGCAGCACCTGTTGGTGAATGACAGACAGAGTTTCAGTCAATTTATACAAGTAATCAGACATTAGGACGTCCGGAACGTCATGAATGGAAGTCGGTTTTGGTGCAGACCAGACGCTCATAGGTCGGCCGAAAACGACCTTGTAAGGTGTCAAGTGGTGTTTGGTGGGGGTGGAAAGCATCGATAGCAATGCCAGTGGGAGAGCGTCTGGCCATTTCAGTCCTGTGGTAGCCACTATCTTGGCTAGTTTTAATTTTAGTGTGGCATTGTGTCGCTCAACAAGTCCAGCAGACTGGGGGTGGAAGACTGCGTGGAACTTCTGGTTTACACCCAGCCCTTTCAAGATGAGCTGGATAACTTTGGCTACGAAGTGGGGGCCATTGTCGCTCCATAAAATTCGACAAAGGCCGTAGCGAGGGAAAAATTCCTTTAACAGTACTTTTGCAGTGGCCATAGCGGTGTTGTCACGGGTTGGGTATGCTTCCACCCATTTGCTGAATGCACACACCACAACAAGTACGTATTTTAGGCCTTGGCATCTGTCTAGTTGGATGTAGTCCATTTGTAGGACTTCAAATGGGTGATTGGGAACCCCAAACCCTCCCCGGGGTACCACAGTTCCTTTCCCGGGGTTATGTTGCAAGCATATCAAGCATTGTTGGACTAGACGTTTGGCTGAGTCTGTGATTTTGTCGTTGTGCCAAACTCTGGAGACAAGTTCAATCATGGGGGCTGATCCTATGTGTGCAGGGGAGTGTGCCATAGTCAATATGGGAATCAGGTATGAGTCAGGTAGCAACCATTTGTTTGTGTCTTTTGTCCGCCAGCAGCCTTCTTCGTCTTTCAGTCCCACCCGTGCCCATTCAGTCAATTTGTGTTGTGAGCTAGCCATTTGAATGCCCCTAAAAGTGTCTCTAGCGTCTGTCCATTTCTCTGCTTGTGACCTAGTCACGTACATGCGTGTCGCCGTCCTATTCTCAGCTGTGGTCCGAGCGGTGGTGTCGGCTAGTGCATTTCCCTGTCCAATAATGTCTGTCACCTTCTTGTGTGCCTGACATTTGATGACTGCAAGTCGTTTGGGGAGGAGGACGGCTTTGATCAGGGCGGAGACTAGATCTCCATGTAAGATGGGGTGCCGTGTGAGGTCAAGAATCCCCTTTCCTTCCAAAGGAGCCCAAAATGGTGAACCACCCCGAAGGCATACTGGCTGTCGGTGTAAATGTTCGCTGTGGTTCCTGCTGCTAGGATGCATGCTCGTGTCAGGGCAATGAGTTCTGCTGCCTGTGCAGATCGTTGTGTGATGCGGGCTGTCTCTACTACAGTTTGGGCCGTGGTGACTGCATAGGCAGCTGAAGTGGTGCCATCGGGGAGTTTGATGCAAGAGCAGTCCACCCACAGCTCTCCGTCAGGGTCAGGAAAAGCCGTGTCTCGGAGGTCAACCCTACTTCTAGTCTGTTCGTCCGTGAGGGTCACACAGTCATGTACAGGAGGCACATTGGGATCGTTTTCTGGTAGGGGCAACAAAGTTGCCGGGTTCAGTGTGGTGCATCTTTTCAGGGTGATGTGGGGTGCATGCAGAGTCAGTTCGTATCCAGTCAGCCGTGGACTCGTCAGGTGTTGCGTCTTAGTTTGGTTCAGGAGGGTGTCAACTGCATGGCGTACTAATACCGTGAGGGAATTCGAGACTACGATCCCCTCACTCTGTCGGATAGAGATAGCAGCGGCAGCTACAGCTCAAAGGCAGGCAGGCAAGGCTCTGGCTACGGGGTCAAGAGTGGCAGAGAAGTAAGCGCATGGTCGTTGCTTTGGGCCAATGGACTGAGTCAAGACAGACAAAGCACATCCCTCCCTTTCGTGAGTGAAGAGGGAGAAGGGCTTTGTGTAATCGGGGGTACCTAGGACAGGGGCCGAACAAAGGGCATCTCGTAGTTCTATGAAGGAGGATTGGCATTCAGGGGTCCAAGGGAGTGGGAAGGGGACATCTTTAGCTAGCAGAGAAAGCAGCGGTTTCACAATGAGACTGAAGTTTGGCAACCACTGCCGACAGAAGGAGGTGAGGCCTGTTAGGGAGCGGACTTGTTTCTGAGTCTTAGGGACAGGGTTTTCAAGAATGGTTTGGATCCGATCGGGAGTAAGTTTCCTTCTGTCTTTGGACAAAAGATGGCCTAAGTAAGTACCCTGGGGTTGGCAGAATTGCAACTTCTTTTTGGAGACCTTGTGGCCATTTTCCGCAAGGAAGTGCAGGAGTTGAATGGTGGCTGTGACTGCTAGTGGAGTGGTATCGGCCGCCAAAAGGATGTCATCGACGTATTGTATCAACACCACTCCATCGGGTAACTGGACCTCATCCAGTTGTCTCTTGAGGGCCTGACTGTAGATGCTGGGGCTTTCTGTGTAGCCTTGGGGTGCTCGACAGAATCTATATGAGCGGGCTTTTAGGGTGAAGCCAAAGAGATATCGGCTCTCTGGGTGGATGGGGATAGAGAAAAATTCGTTTTTGAGGTCAATGACAGTGAAGGTGGTGGCAGTAGAAGGAATCAAAGTCAGGATAGTGGTGATGTCCGAGACCACGGGGTACTGGGGTACAACTACTTTGTTGATCTCTCGAAGGTCGATGATGAAGCGGTATGCTTTCTCATCTCCCTCTCCTTGTTTCTTGATGATGGGCAAGATAGGGCTGTTGCAAACGTTGCTAACCACTTCCTCTACCACTCCTGCGTCTATCAGTGACTGAATAATCTTTACCAATGCCTTCTAACCCTCGGGCGATATCCGATATTGTGGAAGTTTTGGGAGTATTGCGTCCGGTCGAACAGTGATGTGCACTGGGTCAATCATCATGCATCCTACGTCCGAATCTGTCTTGGCCCACAGATACGGAGGCAGAGTGTCAAGTAGGGACGAGTCAGAGTCAGTGATAGAAAACATGCGTTGGGAAGGGCAATGTCTGAGCAGAATGGGGTTGTCGTACAGAAAAACTCAAACTCCGTCTTGGGAACATCTAATAGTCGCTCGGAAATGCTTCAGCAAGTCAAGTCCCATAATGGCGTCAGGAGTATTGGCGGAAAGCAAAAACGTTGTGTCAGTTGTGTTGTTCTCTAAGTTAAAGGGGATCGGTGTGGACAAAGGGTTAGTGGAGGGCGTTCCATCGAAACCTATCGATGTTACAAGTGAGCCAGACAAGGCTGCCCTTGGAATCAGTCATTTAGATAACGCACTACGTGTCGCGCCAGTGTCTACCAGAAATGGAGACTTTGTACCCAGGACCTTAGCGGTGACATAAGGACCTTGCTGGTCAACATAGAGCTCGACTGGATCCCTCCCTTGCCCTTGGCAGTCCTATGCGAAGTCGTGGGCATCGTCGCAGTCAGACTGCTGGTACTGGTTCTGTCGGGGTCGGTCAAATGTGTTTGGTCTGTTTGATCTATCGTTAGTCGTGTCATTTGCGGACCCCCGTTGCTGTCCTCTATTTCTTGGTCCACCCGCTACGTCCTTGGGGTCCCTATTTCTGTTCATCTCCAACAGAACACTGGGATTTCCAATGACCGAATCTTTTGCAGAAGGCACACTGGTCCTCGCTAATGTCTCTACGTCCAATGTGGGGTGTTGGGGTACGGTCTTTAGGAGGTGCATTCCTAGGGACATTTGTCTGAAAGTTCCCTTTGTATTGCTCTCGTCCTACAGTCACCCCTTGAAACTGTGCAATCATTACCCTCTCTTTTAAGTCTTTCTTCTTTTTCTCTGTTGCTCTATCGTTTTCATTTTTCTGGTGCTCGTAATATTGGGCCATCTGAAGGATAGCCGCAGGTTTGGAGGCTGCCCAACTACTCTCACTGGCCCGCAGTTTCTGAGAGACCTCCGGCGACAAACCCTTTACATAATTCTGGACAAACAGATGGTGTCCGGTTGCAGTGGTCATGTCCTGGCCGCTGTAATCGGAGAACACTGTTTCAAACCGGGAGAAGTATTCCGATACGTCTTCCTGGGGTTTCTGGCGACAGGCCGTTACTATCGACCAGTCCACTTTCTTTTCTGGGATCAGGGTTTTCAATTTCGGTACAATTTTGTCTGGGAGGTCTAAAATGGATTTCAAAGGCTTCTGTCCAGGTTCTCGTTGCCTATCTATGCCATCGAGTTGTGACCAGGTATGTCCGAACAGCTCAAGGTGGTCGACTTTCCGGATTTGCTTCCACACATCAGCTGGCAGACATAACCCGAAAAACAAGTCGATGTCAGCCAGGGTCATAATCTTTGAACCTACGGCTGTACCTAATTCAGTGTAGAAGGCAGTGGGGTTTTTACGTAAATCGGGCAGAGATTTCCGGAACGTCAGAATATCTTGCGGATCCCATGGCTGGTAGACCCAGTTGTACACTACCCTCCCTCTTGCATCTTGGTGGTTGACGTCATCGTGTGTTCCTAGACCTCGTGGAGGAACCCAGTAGGGGGCAGCCTCTCTTATAGGCATCATGGTGCTAGCTCGCTCAGTTCGTTGCTACGGGTGTTGTGGGTTTAGCTTCCGATTCCTGTTCAGTGAGGTGGCGGAAAACCTCAAGCGTACGCGTAAGGAGGTCCGTCACATCACACTCGCCCTCATCCCCGATATCGACCTTTCTATACAGAGTCGTTAGGCTCTCGGGACCTTTGTCTCGATATCGGTCCTCATACGCATTCAGGGCATGATAACACAGTCGTACGGCAAAATGCCGTCTGTGGCTCCCTGCATATGAGTTGAACATATCCGTGATGTGCTCTCCACTCTCCTTTCTTTCTACCAGTGTCCTCACTACCTTGTCGATCCCTGCTCGCTCATCTTTGCTTAACCTGTTCGTCCTTGTGGAATCTGTCTTTCGGGTCTCTGGGTCATCTAACACTGTCGCTTGTGCTGTATCTAGTACAAGGGGTTCGGCCGGCGCAGAGGCCATGGGGACCGAAGTTCTGGTACCACTCTCGTCTGTGCTTGGGGGTAGCGAGTGCTGTGCTAAGGGTTGGGAAGGGGCATATGGAGGGGGCATGTAGATGATCGGAGGACCTAACAAAAGATCATCGTTGGCTCGCTGTTTCGAGGGCAATTCAGGATAGAGCGTAGAGGGTGTTCTAACCGGACACTGGCTTGATGTCTCCACCTCTAGTTTCTGTTTGGCTTCTTCTCTTTCCTTAATCTCTTCTTCTAATTTATTAGCAGCCAGGTGGGCTGCCTTTCGCAGCTCTTTTCCCAACCTACTTTCATTTCTCTTTTTACGCTGTTCGGTTTCTTTGCGCCACATGCCGAGACTATCAAGCATAGTGGGCGTTGTCTTGTGTTTCCCAAGGGCTGTTTCTAGCGCGCTTATTTTATCTTCGTCGAAGGGTCCTATCAGTGGCCACTGACTTTTCCGATCCTTCTTCGTATATTTATGCCACAGCTTGCTATAAGCTATAGCGATCAATCCATGCTTCATGAACATGTCCTTATTAGGGGTGCCTTCCAGTGGAGCCGGATGGTTCATCTCTAATAAGCGGTCCGGGCTAAACAGGCTACCAATCAGTGGGGAGAAGATAGGCATGCCGGATTACAATGGGGACAAAAGTCTGCACTACCTATCTTATCACTGTGTGCAAAGACTAGACAGAATATTTCTATTCTTCGTTGTTTGCAGGCGGTGAATACCTCAAAAGAACCAATATCGAACAGTCAATGTTCGGTCAATCAAACAATCAATGGGGAGAATAAGTAGGCACGGCGGGTTACAACGGGTACAAAAGTCTGCGTTACCTACCCTTTCACTACCTACAAAGAGAGAACCTGTTCTTCCCTGTTTGCAGACAGAGAATCTCCAGAAAACAATCCGCGAACAACAGTTCGGGCCAAAACAATCAATCAGTGGGCGAGGAAGGTAGGCACGACGGATTGCAACGGGGACAAAAGTCTGCGTTACCTATCCTTCACTGCTTGCAAAGAGAGAGAGCCTGTTGTTTCTCCGTTTGCAGACAGTGAATCTCCAAAAGAACCAACAAAAGAGTAATACTAGTATTATCCAAATCAAACAATCATTTCGCAATTTGTCGCGTTTACACGACCTTACCCGGACCGCATGGACAGTTTCTTGTCTTCCGAATCCAGCGCCCGATCGTCCTCTATTCTTCGTGATCTTCGCGGCACTCCTGATGGTTCCCAGTCAGGACCGTAGATCACTCGAGAGAGAGAGGTCTGTTCGGAACCAGTGAAGTTCGGATGATCGGCTGTCAGACGAGGGTCTATCGGACAGGAGCTCTCCCGATCGTTGCAGTCGTTCACTCTGTCGTCAGGACCTCTCCCACTGGATCCACGAGTCACTGAAGGGCCCCACGTTTGGGACGCCAATTGTGGAAAAAGGTAGGGCTGATGACCTTTTTCAAAGTTGCCCGGCGCTAACCGCCTCTATACCACTCGAATTACCAAACAAAGAGGCAGGCGCTGGCGACTGGAAGGCAGGAAACAGAAGTTTTTATTCCGACGGAGCAGAACACATCAAATCAGACAACAGGGTATCTTCTCGAGGTGCTCTAACCGCATCTCTCAGGCCTTGCCTCTTATACACAGGTTAATGATCTTTATTACAGTTTATTGCATGTGGTACATTCTTACAAATGCTTTGAAGTATGAAAGGACATCCTCGGAATCCCCGCTTCAGGCCCGTTCCCACACACATTTACAGTTGAAATCCCCACCCCGGTCACAACAGGTGATGATTGTTGCGCAGCTGGACATTCCGCCAATTCACGGAATGTATGTGGTTGATCGGATCTCATGGGGTGGGGGCTTTGATCAACTCGTGGATCCTTTGAGGGGAGAAGCTTCCTACTGTATGGGGGGCAATAAACAGCATCCGCAGGGCCAGGTGTAGGCCTGGGAACGAGTAAGACAATCGGGCATAGAGGAAAGGGGGGGTTTTATCAAAGGACCCAGGATCATGAAAGGAATGGAGGGAGGTGTTGAGCTGGGAACAGGATGGGGTTCCGAGGCAGAGTTGTGCTGAAGAGGGGTTTATGGCCCAAGGCATGTGAGAGCGGGGGCTGTCAGCGCGCGGGGGATACCTGCGAGGTCGAGAGAGAGAGAGAGAGAGGCGCTGGCTGTGGGCGATGGGTAGAGAGGCCATGGTATTTTAAAATGGCTGCCGCTTACGCGCATGAATGGACTCAAAAGGGGGACAAGATAGCGCCGATAATGTTGACACTGCAGTCTAGGTTTTAACACTGCCTTTAAGAACAAATATTCTAATTTCAAACACCCAAAGTTCCAATAATTAATGGAGAATCAGATGACAATTATTTTCTTCTCCTGTCAACAAGAGCAAAGGACTATTCAACAGCTTGAAGCCTTGTAAAAAAACAATACAAATTTGTTTAGCTGGAACATTCACACCAAAAACAAGGAAACGTTGATCGAGGAACCTGACGTAAGGCCTTATTTAGAGTATGGTGTAGTGGATACTCTTCACAAATGTACAATTTCATACCACATTGCGATGTTTGGCTAACCTTAACAGATTCTCTAATACAGAGGTTCTCCTAGCCGAACTAACATCCTACAAAACATTTACTTGAAATATTGAAATTGTACATCCTAACGTTTAAGGGCCAACGGCAAGGTCGTAACCGGTGTCAAGATCCCTAACCAGACATACCCCCCCCACTTGGGAGGGGCGACAGCACTGAGGCGTACTCACGTGCAACTACTACCAATTTCCCTTGACTTGACGGGGGCACTTATCAACTCGACGCCAGTTAAAGGTCGTTCGAAGACTCGTGTGAGGTATCTAGAAGGTATCGTAGACCTCCCCCCAACCCCACACAACTTACCGCATCTGCCGTCGCAGATGTCACTGGCCCAGGGAAATTCCCCAGGAGGGGGCTGTAACCCCTCCTACACAGGAAGGGGCCTTGACCGCCTTTCCTCTTCTTTCGGCGACCCATCCTTAGAAGGGACCGCCTCCCCGTTGAGGGGCCAAAGGCCACCTCCCCCGAGCGCTCCCATCCGTGTTGGGTGACGCCCACTCATAGGGATCTTCCAATTAGTGCTCACCGATCATGACCTTACCGCCTACCGCCTGACTGAAATAAATACGACAAATGCTAACTAAACGAAACACATTGGCCACTATGACCGAAAAAACGCCTGTTTATAAATGGACCTTGAATCCGAAGTTCTTTAATCACAAACTTGTAAAATTAGACCAATCTTTATTACACATTAAATATCAACATAACCTCAAAACAACCTGAAACGAAATAGAATAACTGATCAACTTTATTAAAACAACTAGCTGTCCTCAGGGGCTGGTGGGTGGGTCAAAATTGGCTCTTCGTTCCGTCTCGAGCTCACGTGCAGCGAGGAGGTGCAGCTTCAGAGCACAGGAACAAGAGGATGTCTTCTGGACTTGCATCTCTTTTTATCCATCTTCAGGGCGGGCGTAAACCCGCCCCTGCCTGCCCCGAGGGCGTGGCCGGCTGCGTCAGTGTCTAGGCCAGCCCACTCTAGGGCGGGAAAAAAGCGCGCCCCGGCTACGCCGCTTCGGGCATACCAGCCGAGACGCGCCTCCCGCCCAAAATGGCTTCCCGGGGGGATCGAGGCACTCTGCCATACGTTCGGGGGGACCGAGTGGTCGCCCCTTTCCATATGGCTGAGATACCCGCCACCCCCTCTCAACACAATCCCCAAATGAGGGAAACCGGAAACAGTTCTTGAAGTTTTTTGGAAGTGGGAGGGAGTGACCCTCCCGGCCGTATTTATTAAAACAAAAAATTAAAACATTTAAACATTAATGTACAATTTCATACCACATTGCGATGTTTGGCTAACCTTAACAGATTCTCTAATACAGAGGTTCTCCTAGCCGAACTAACATCCTACAAAACATTTACTTGAAATATTGAAATTGTACATCCTAACGTTTAAGGGCCAACGGCAAGGTCGTAACCGGTGTCAAGATCCCTAACCAGACATACCCCCCCCACTTGGGAGGGGCGACAGCACTGAGGCGTACTCACGTGCAACTACTACCAATTTCCCTTGACTTGACGGGGGCACTTATCAACTCGACGCCAGTTAAAGGTCGTTCGAAGACTCGTGTGAGGTATCTAGAAGGTATCGTAGACCTCCCCCCAACCCCACACAACTTACCGCATCTGCCGTCGCAGATGTCACTGGCCCAGGGAAATTCCCCAGGAGGGGGCTGTAACCCCTCCTACACAGGAAGGGGCCTTGACCGCCTTTCCTCTTCTTTCGGCGACCCATCCTTAGAAGGGACCGCCTCCCCGTTGAGGGGCCAAAGGCCACCTCCCCCGAGCGCTCCCATCCGTGTTGGGTGACGCCCACTCATAGGGATCTTCCAATTAGTGCTCACCGATCATGACCTTACCGCCTACCGCCTGACTGAAATAAATACGACAAATGCTAACTAAACGAAACACATTGGCCACTATGACCGAAAAAACGCCTGTTTATAAATGGACCTTGAATCCGAAGTTCTTTAATCACAAACTTGTAAAATTAGACCAATCTTTATTACACATTAAATATCAACATAACCTCAAAACAACCTGAAACGAAATAGAATAACTGATCAACTTTATTAAAACAACTTGCTGTCCTCAGGGGCTGGTGGGTGGGTCAAAATTGGCTCTTCGTTCCGTCTCGAGCTCACGTGCAGCGAGGAGGTGCAGCTTCAGAGCACAGGAACAAGAGGATGTCTTCTGGACTTGCATCTCTTTTTATCCATCTTCAGGGCGGGCGTAAACCCGCCCCTGCCTGCCCCGAGGGCGTGGCCGGCTGCGTCAGTGTCTAGGCCAGCCCACTCTAGGGCGGGAAAAAAGCGCGCCCCGGCTACGCCGCTTCGGGCATACCAGCCGAGACGCGCCTCCCGCCCAAAATGGCTTCCCGGGGGGATCGAGGCACTCTGCCATACGTTCGGGGGGACCGAGTGGTCGCCCCTTTCCATATGGCTGAGATACCCGCCACCCCCTCTCAACACAATCCCCAAATGAGGGAAACCGGAAACAGTTCTTGAAGTTTTTTGGAAGTGGGAGGGAGTGACCCTCCCGGCCGTATTTATTAAAACAAAAAATTAAAACATTTAAACATTAATGTACAATTTCATACCACATTGCGATGTTTGGCTAACCTTAACAGATTCTCTAATACAGAGGTTCTCCTAGCCGAACTAACATCCTACAAAACATTTACTTGAAATATTGAAATTGTACATCCTAACGTTTAAGGGCCAACGGCAAGGTCGTAACCGGTGTCAAGATCCCTAACCAGACATACCCCCCCCACTTGGGAGGGGCGACAGCACTGAGGCGTACTCACGTGCAACTACTACCAATTTCCCTTGACTTGACGGGGGCACTTATCAACTCGACGCCAGTTAAAGGTCGTTCGAAGACTCGTGTGAGGTATCTAGAAGGTATCGTAGACCTCCCCCCAACCCCACACAACTTACCGCATCTGCCGTCGCAGATGTCACTGGCCCCGGGAAATTCCCCAGGAGGGGGCTGTAACCCCTCCTACACAGGAAGGGGCCTTGACCGCCTTTCCTCTTCTTTCGGCGACCCATCCTTAGAAGGGACCGCCTCCCCGTTGAGGGGCCAAAGGCCACCTCCCCCGAGCGCTCCCATCCGTGTTGGGTGACGCCCACTCATAGGGATCTTCCAATTAGTGCTCACCGATCATGACCTTACCGCCACAGGCCGGATAGTTGACCGGCTATCCGGCTATCCGGACCCCCCCACAAAACTCCTACCTAAAGGTCATGTTTCAAAGATTTTAACCATGCTAAGAAGTCTCCTAAGAGTAACTCATTCCCCACCCAAGACAAATGCACACCATCCCCCGAATACATACTGTCATCATTAATACAGCTATGAGAAATAGAATGCAATGTCCTGGAACGGAACAACCTACTCACTTTATTGTTAAGCTTTCTAACAGAATGATTCAAAGCAGGTATAGAGATAGCCCCCCGCCACACCCTTCGTGGAATCAAATGGGACCATGCAATCGTGCACCCCGGAACTCTCCTCGCCAACCAACTTACAGTGGAAAGCATTGCCTCCAGGAGTAGTCGCCTACCGATGGTGACCAAATCATTGCCCCCAACATGCACTATAACTATAGACGGCGGTGACCTTGTCCGCCCTAACAAACCCTCGAAAAATGTTCGAAACTGGTCAATACAGAGACCGCCCCTTCCGTAGAAGGACATCCTGTACCCGTATTCCCCAGCTACGTGAATCATGTCACCTGCTTTGAATACGTCTGCGGCACGCCTCACGTATGAGTGGCCCACGACCCACACCTCCTTTTTCACAGCCGGTGATGTCTGACCGCTGGCCCGGTGTAGGGTCGACTGCATAGTCCGCCCCGCCTCGTAGGCTTGCGAAACTGAAAACCAAACAAAAACAAGAAGCGTGAGTACATTATTACAGCTTCACAACATGTGCAACCGCACGTATCTCTTATAACAATTGGAGGACCAACGCCCCACTCGTTTCACTTGCTCAACATTAAGACCCCTGGCTGTAGCTTCCGTAGCAGCCCCTATCCGAAAGGAATGGGTCCCAAACTCGCCCGGGTTCAAGCCCGCAGCGGCAATTGACATCGCAAGCACCCGCTGAAACTGAAATTTCGTCAGTGGGGTGGCGTCCGCGTGTCTTAACAAAGTCCCCCCCCATGATGCCACCCTTCGTGCTAGGTAATCCTCTAAACACTTTACCGGACATATGGGGGACCCAGGAATCCTGCGTATGATGACGCAGTCACCCATCCCATCTTGGTCAGTCTTGGACCTTACAAAGGAGACAGTCATTGTTTCTCCCCTGATCTGAACGTGTTCTTGGCACAAACCCCCCGCCACATCCAGTTTGTTCCTTGCAACTAGTTCGCTTACCCGCATTGCTCCGTGAAATGCTAGCGTAAAAGCGGCTCGGAACAGCACCGCCTCAAACTGAGATGAACATGTGGCAGGGAGTGTTGCCAACAACTGGGACAATCTATCCAAACCTATCGGGCGCCTTTCATCTACTCTGCGACCCTCAAGGCGTTGCCACCCACGCAGCGCTTTCTGTACAACGAAGGACGCTGTTGGGTCCTGGATAGCGTGTGCTCTGGCAACAAAGGAAATGGCAGCACGATGCCTCTGGGCCGTAGCCACCGATTTCCCAGCCCTCCGTAAGGACATCAGGAAATTCACTACCCATTCCTCGTGACCCCAAAGTCGCTCTTTATCACTCCCCAAAAAGGCTAAATAGGCCCGAAACGCCCCTTCATATGCCTTCCTCGTCCTTGGTGCTAGACTCTCTCCCACGAGGTGACGAAGTTCGGGGCACCGAGAGACCAGAGAGCTTCGGGAAAGGGTGCCGGCTCTGGGTCCGCTGAGGGAAGGAAACCCGAAAAAGCCTGCATTTGAAAACGAGACAGTGCGTCAGCCGCCTGATTCATCACCCCTGGAACGTGTTTTGCTCTGAATAGCACGTTCAATTGCATACACAGTAAAACAATTTCCTTAAGTAGTCTTAAAATCAGTTTACAATGTGCTGCTTGACTATTGATGCACTCGACCACGGTCATATTGTCAGACCAAAATATGACAGAGTGATCTTTGAACCCATCGGGCCATGCTCTCAAGGCCACCAAGATGGGAAACAGTTCGAGGAAAGCAATATTACTCGTCAGACCATTCTCATGCCACCATGTCGGCCATCTTTGTGCCGACCATTTCGTGCCGAAGATGGCACCAAAACCTATGCTTCCTGCCGAATCTGTCCATAGCCCCAGCTCTTCAGAAGACACGGCTGGTTCATTCCAGACGATTCTACCATTGAAATCCGCCAAGAATGCTAACCAAATACGCATGTCCTGGCGGATCTCGGCCGATAGTCTCGTGCGATGATGGGCTTTTTTAAGGCCGACCATCGCTTGGGCAATTGAACGGGAAAAGGGGCGGGCCATTGGTATTACCCTCAAGGCAAAATTCAACTGTCCCACCACCTGCTGTAATTGTTGCAACGTAACTTTCGAAGCATTTATACACATTTGCAGCGCAGCCCTGAACTTCAACACTTTCTCGGCTGGCAAACGGAAACACCCCTCAATGGAGTCCAACTCGATCCCCAGAAACTCGAGGCAAGTCGTAGGACCCACTGTTTTACCCGGCGCCAATGGTACACCAAACTGTTTCATCAACACACAAAATTCGGCCAAGGCCCGGCCACATTCAAGACCCCCGGCTGCCCCAAGAAACAGGAAATCATCAAGGTAGTGCATTACATCTTGGAAACCCGTTCTCTTTGTGAAGACCCATTGTAGAAAACTACTGAATTTCTCGAAATACGCACAGGATATAGAACACCCCATTGGCATACACCTATCCATGTAATAACAACCCTGAAACATGAAACCTAGGAGACGCTGGTCGTCTGGGTGTACCGGGAGCAATCGGAACGCTGACTCGATATCTGACTTCGCCATCAGCGCCCCGGGCCCCAGGCGATTCAAAATGGCTACGGCCTCATCGAAGGATGCGTACCGCACCGAACACACTTCTGGATCGATTGCCTCATTTACGGAAAGACCTCGTGGAGCTGATAAATTATGAATCAGTCGGAACTCACCAGGGTCTTTCTTGGGGACTACCCCTAAGGGAGAATAAACAAAATTCTGGACCGGGGGTACACTAAACGGGCCGGCGACCCGACCTCGAGTCACCTCTTTCCGGATCTTATCCTGTACTACGGTTGTATGCTGCAGGACGGAAAGTTGATTTTTACCCTTATCCACACCCTGAAAGTCCCCTACCGGGATGCGGAAACCATACGAAAAACCGTTCCGCAGCACCCCAGCAGAAGTACGATCCGGGCAGTCACTGAGCCAAGGAATCATCGCCAGGGTATCAATCGGAGTGGGTAAAGGCGCCCCTCGGACTATATTAGACCTGTTTGGCACCTCCTCTCCCCCCGTTATCACCCGTTCTGGCTCTGCACGAGGCCTCAGGATGGGACGACCCACAACCACTACATTCATGTTTGAATTTACACGATCCCTGCGGTCTCGTACATTTACCTCTGTTGTAATTAAAGCAGAAACCCTTTCTTCCGGCATTGCCGGTAGGTTTCGAGTGATCGTCGGCACCCGTACTTGAACGAAAGGGCGTCCCCCCATACTGCCGGGAGGATTCGCCAACATTACTTCCCACCAACGGCATTTTCAACATTCCTGACTCCTTCATTTTATCCCAAGTCAAGGCATCATAACAATCCCAGGTTAAACTTTTATTATGCTCCTTTTCTTTTCTGAACATATTATCGTAACAAAACCAATGATTACCCTGGTGCGATGTCGAATACCCCATGATTCGTGATTGATAGATTGGGAACTCGGAAAGCAACTCCGGTCTACGTTCCCCCAAGATTGATGTAAAGACTCCCCAGGCATTGCCCCAATTGCCAATACTCTCATTCACTTTAAAGGCGGCCATTTTTGCGCGCCAAACACTCGGATGCATGAGATCCTTCTGACTCTTTACATGCTCTACCTCATAATGGTCAACAAGCAATGAAAAAATGTTCACATACTCCCCCGCCCAAATCTTTTCCTTAATAGCCAAAGGAACATGTTGCCCCAACTTTTCTCTCCGAGAGGGTGTTGACTCATCCCTCGCGATAGGCAACGGCCGCTTACCTGCACCTGACGCTGCCTCTGTGGTCGCAACCGTCCCTGGTGTCTTGTCCCCTATTGCAGCCGGCACGGGCACCTTGGCTGCTTCACGTTTCTCACGCAATTGCTTTATCAGCGCCTGCGCCTCGACAGCCATGGCGCCCTCGTTACCTTTACCCAACCACGCTGCCAATTGTGCTGCCAGCTCGGGCGGCATATCATCCTCGGACACGGGGGTGACCACAACGGGAATCGGATTCCCCTCCTCCGGCACGGGAGTTGGAGCCTCGAGCGGGGCACTGGGACCGGGGATGTCTTCACCCGCTGCCCCCTTCCTGGGCCTCTTGTTTTTCCCTCCCGGGGCTGCTCCCGCCAGAGGACGTTTTGGACCCTTTTCCTCATTCTTGTCCACCCGCTTCTTTAGCTCGGACATCTCCTTCATGAGAACACGCAGCATCTGGTCGGTAGTCATGCGCTTTCCCACCTTCTTCGGCATTCTCCAAAATAACTGAAAAACAAACAAGAACGATTAAAACGCTCAAAATTGGCTCTTCGTTCCGTCTCGAGCTCACGTGCAGCGAGGAGGTGCAGCTTCAGAGCACAGGAACAAGAGGATGTCTTCTGGACTTGCATCTCTTTTTATCCATCTTCAGGGCGGGCGTAAACCCGCCCCTGCCTGCCCCGAGGGCGTGGCCGGCTGCGTCAGTGTCTAGGCCAGCCCACTCTAGGGCGGGAAAAAAGCGCGCCCCGGCTACGCCGCTTCGGGCATACCAGCCGAGACGCGCCTCCCGCCCAAAATGGCTTCCCGGGGGGATCGAGGCACTCTGCCATACGTTCGGGGGGACCGAGTGGTCGCCCCTTTCCAGACGTAAGGCCTTATTTAGAGTATGGTGTAGTGGATACTCTTCACAAATGTGGTGGATGTCCCATCCCCATATTACAAGTGTGTTATAGCCTGTGGCACTTGATTGACAGAGTAGCCCATTTCCCAAACTCTAAATAAGTCCCTTATTTCTGACCATCTTCAGACGATGAAAGATTTTATTAAACACATTATAAAAAATACTCAGCAGAATCAGACTTGAATTTTCAGTTCTCCTATCACTAATCTGAGTTTAGAAAATCTCCCAGGCATTGTCTCCAAAATGCCGGACCATGTCCATACATGCACCTGATGTCTATTTTTAATAAAATGACTCACATTAGATTTCCCTTTGGAGTTTACTGCTGTAGCCTGTATATCCTATATTTCATCCAAAAGGTTAATCGTACAAAAAAAGAGTTTATATCCACAATATTTACAAGGTCTATGAACTACTCCTACACTTATATTTGTTGAATTAACTTGAAAATACTGATTCTCTTCCATTTACCAGTTAGCTGTTAAGTTTCTGAAGCAAACAAATACTATATTGTTTAATCAGTTCTGTCCAATCTGGCCGGTCACTTACAGTTATTATATAACAGTGTTAATTCCGAATCAAGCTTCCTTCGAGCCAGCAGATACCATTAGGATTAGCCTGCTTAAATATTCCATCTACAGTGGACACCCCTGTTCAACAGACATTAAGTTAGTGCTACTAACTAGCTGACTTCACTGACATTTACAGCACAGATAGAGTGAGTAACAGAAACATGGAATTGTAGACGATACCTGAGATATTTCCAGACACAAGACGAATATAATGGGCACTCATGGCCTCCAAGAAACTTCAATTCATCCATGTACTATGCTAATTTTTCAGCCTATTTTGTATGATAAAATGCGTTTTCAGTTCCAAATTAAAAAAAAATATATCTTTTGATAAGTGTATGGCTTCTTTTGTATAAGCCGCTAAACAGAGCAACGATACAGATAAGATGAAGGCAGGCACGATCTCAAACATACAGAACCTTATCACAAAGGGGGAAATAGCACTCTCATTCTCTTATGAAGTTTTTCACTGGACCACCCATCTCATCTATTCAATTAGCTAGAAATAGAAATAGTCAATGGCCAAACGGCCTCACATAACTTGGGATTGCACCAATTTGTCAGATGCGACGTCTTTCAAATTTGTGGCTCATCTACCTCATTTAGCAATGGGGAAAACGCTGTATTTCAGACATCGGAGATTCAGATAGCTCCGTTGGCAGAAACTCGTTTGCGGCGGGCCAGTCGCATCAGATCCGGCAGATCCATGACATTGGGAAAACTGCCCTTTGTAGTGTGGGAATTCCAAAGTTATTCATTTACTAACCAGGAACCCCTGTGTCCATCATGGCAGACCCTAGCAGGGGAAAAAAGGACAATATAGTGCTCTTAATCAAAGTTATCCTAGTTGTGTGACAAAGAGCATTGGTTCTCCACCAAGCTAGTAGTGAAGCTTAAATAAGGTAGGTAGATCATTCTGGGCAAAACAAATGCGGGTTATCCCCATTCCAATGGCATGGCAGGTTACATGCATGCTCTAATAGACACTTTGGCCCAGATTAAGCAACAATGCAAAGGTGCAACGTCACCAAAAAGTAACAGAAGTGTTGATTTTTTTATTTATGTTCCATCTGAAGACTTTATTTGCAATGGAAAGTTACCTAAAAGTAAGACTAAATTTAGCTGCATGTTACTTCATGCTTCTTTGCGTCAAGGAAGGGTGAACTGGAACAATTTTCAGAGAGAGGGGTCCTGGCCATCAGGGGCACCTCGCAAAGACACATAGTTTGTGTAATGTTGCACAAAATGAGACAAATAAGATTCAATGACAAATTTGAGGGTGGTATTGTCCTGTGGTGAATTTAACTGCAAATGCATTTCCATAAAAAGAAGATTGAGCATGATGTGGGAGGGAAGTGACATGGAGCCTCATTACGATGCGGTCAGAAAGCTTTCCGGCCGACTCCTTGTTGGAATTGTTTCCGACCGACTCAGGTAAGGGGAGTCTGATTGATTCCGATGATTCTGAACACCATTTGGTCGGGCTCCTATTGACTGCAAGTGGCGCCTGTGTTCCGACTGACAACACAGGCTCCCATTGAAAAACAGGGGGGTTGCGGAAAAGCTTGCACCCTGTGGCGGCCAACCCATAGTTGGAAATAGGGGTCATATGGGTATCCCCATGGGCCCCAACCAGAGGCCTCCAAATGAAAGGGGCCTGCTAAGGGCTCCCAAAGTCAGTTTCCAACAGCTGTTTCATGTCAGACAGACTGATTTGGAATGGCTGTCAGAATCCGACATCATAATACGTCGGTCAGAAATGCAGTTCATAGACCTTTGCAATTCGGCTCCGACCGGCTCAGAGTCAACAAATACTGATCGGTACCAAGTCGGACTGACTGAACAGTTACCTTGTATCGTAATCGGTCAGCCGGAAATGTTTCCGAGTCGGTCGGAAACATGGGTTCCGACTTGGATTAGGAAAATCTAAATGCCATTTGGAGCCTTCCTGACCATAATGTTATTTATAAATAGCAATTGCTCCATAAATCAGTTTTATCATCCAACTAATTCTCCCAAGGCCTCACTAACTTTCACTAATTAGGTTGGCAACCTACCCAGGGTAAACATGTGAAAAATGGGACGTGATCTTAAGGCACTCCTTCTTGGTGCCCTATGCCTTTTAGGTATAAGGGCACCATATAACACAAACCTCCTCTCCAGATTGGCACATTCAGAAATGTCATTCATTGTGCCCCAGAGAGGAGGAAGACAAGGGTCATGTTTCCTCTCTATCTCCATCTAGTAAGCGAGTCCTTCAATTTCTTCAAAAGTACGTTTTAATAAAAGGGGGAATTGCCACTGTCCATGCAATAGTGGAAACATATTTCATAATTCAAATGCTGGTGGTGTAATAGCTCTAAGTCGCCTGTGAATGGCTGTTGGCCTGAGTGTCTGACATTTCTGAACTTGTTTCATTCAGAAACAAAGACCTACAATATAAATAGTGTCTTCGGACAAGTAGTGACCCTAAAAAATGATTTGTTATTTGTAAAAAAATAAAAAATGCTTGAAGGTCTATTGTAACAAACATATTCTATTACCTTGTGTACTGCCTTTCGCATTATATTTCATAGTTCTTCTCTGTAGTAACACAACACACTTCAATACAGTACCATGGGAATGTGCTCTCAGAATATTTGCCATAGACTAAGCTCTCCATTAGAGACACAGTCTCAAAGCCAAGTAAAGTTTCGTGGTCAATGCCACCTTATGCTCGCTGAATTTGTTTTCAAACTGTTCCATGATGGCAGAGCACCATGATCCCAGTTTTTTCAATTTTGCAAATTATGATTAGCTAGAGCATTTATCTAAATGATTTTAGTGAGAATCAATAAAGAAAGTATCTCACAGAATAATAAATGAAAGGTAGAGACTACAAACATGGAGCCAGATTTACCAACTCTTTGCACTGTGTTTGTGTCACAAAACTGACACAAACCAGCCCAAAATGTTTTTTTTTTGTTATTTGCTTTCTAATGCAAAACTTGTTTTGTGCTGGAAATGATCTAAAACTAACACAACGTACCTCACAGCACTGATTTGTATTTGATGAAAAACCCCGTGTACCAAACATTTGAGACAGGGTTCTGCGTAAAATATGAATGCCATTTGAAAGCAGAGGTGAAAGAAGAAATGTTTTCATTTCTTCTTTCTTTTCTGACTTTAATGTGTGCTGCACTATGGGGCAAAGGTGTGTGCTTGGCGTTCAGCAGAAACATTCTGCACCAGCGCTAGGGAGAAGGGAAGAGATAGTTATATCTCTATAGATATGGTGCTCTCTCCTTCTCACTCAATGCAGCACATCATTTGTGCTTGCTGAGCTGTGTTGCATGAGATTTTTGTAAATCTGGTCCACAGTGTTTTGTCCACATAGAGTGACATCTTGCAACCAATTGTTAACCCTGCCAACCAGGTGCAAAGCAGGTACTGGTCTGAGCCCTGTAGCATAAAATACATGCTAAGCAGCTTAAATGTTTAACTGCCTGCACAGCACGCTAACCTGCCAGTGACTGCTCTTCCAATATGGTAGTGGAGCACAACCCCTCTGCCAGCATCTGCAAAACCTGAGAAAAAATCCTCTGAGGGCCTAATCTTGGGGCAGGGCATTGCTATCAGTGCGCATCTCGGTTTGGCCCAGTAATGCAGTGTGAGGGTAAATAGTGACTTGCGCTGCATTGCCTTACACCATATCTACGAGGCCATGAAAAGCCACGCAGGGTGGCTAGCCTGGCCTCATTAATATGGGTGTGCACTCTGTGCCTCCTGATCATCAAAAAAGTGATGCTCTGGTGGCTGATGGGGCTTCTAAATAAGCACCCTGTCCTTTCCTTTCACTGTGACACAATTTTCTGCCTTGAAGCAGTGCATTGTAGGCAGGGTTGTTTTTGTGCTTGAAGGGACACTTTCCTGCACAAAAACAATATTCTGAGGCACCCTCCTTTTTCTTTGTGTACTGCAAAATGCAGCACACATAGCAAAAGGAAATAACGAGGAGAAATAAAGATATTTCTCACCTGGGAAGTTTCAGCATTATGACACATTCCTGGGTCTACCAGTAATTATAGATCTGGGAATCTGATAAAATCCATGGGTGGATGAATGGGAACATCCATACTCAATCCTTGGAACACCTCCCTGGGGCAGAGTAATGCTACACTGCGATTTGCGCTGTGTTGCATTTGTCTAGATTAATCAAGCCAGGTAAGGTGTGCTTTGTGGCTTCATAAATCTAACTTTAGTGTTGTGTCACACTTGCACCCCATTGCGAGGCACAAGGGTAAAACACCTCTGTAAAAACTGTTGCCCTAAGTTTGTTGAAGCTAGCAATAGTTTGTGCTGCACCAGTCTCCTTTCATCAAGACCTGTGCAACAGAGAGATTGTGAGAAGGCAAATGTAAAAAACGACATTTTGTAGTCAGAGAAAGTAATGTCAAAATAATTAGCAGCAGTTTGTCATAAGATGTATCACGATATTTAAGACACAGTACCTTCTTTCATATGCAGTAAGTGTTACCAGAAGAAAAACAAGTTAAAATGTATCTTTATTACTCATTCTCCATCCAAACTCCTCACAGGTTTTATGATGATGATACTGCAGCACATCCCTCAACCCTAGTTCCAGTGCCAATGAAGGGTGGCATTACATTGGTGGTAGAAGGGCGTTCCCATGTTACAACCCATGGTGCTTAACACAAAGTCTTATCTTCTAACAATTGTAGACTCAATTTTGTGCCAACAAAATGCCTCCCCAAGGAAGGCGTAATGTAGGAAATAAGCTTTTTATCTCCAAACTTTGCATGTGTGCTGCACTGTACAGCAACATTTTTTTACTTTTTCTAAGCACAGTATTTTGGATAGGAAGGTTTAAGACATCATGCGCATATCTTTGCATCATGGAATAAAGGTGTATGTGTGACATCTAGACAGCCTAATTGTGCAACAGCGCTAGAGAAGAGAGCAGTAGTCCCATATCTTAATAGGTGGGCATTCCTCCTTTCTTCCACTCATAAAACACTGTGCAGCAACTTTGATTTATTTGCATTTTAGCTGTATGTATGTATGTATGTATGTACATAGGGGCTTATTTACAAACCCCTTGCGCCACCAGAGCGTCACTTTTTTCCATATTAAACGTGATGCACAGGCAGCGGAAGAAGATTGTAAATAAGCCCCATGGTGATTATAATCCAAACCTAGCCAAAAGGCAAGCTTTTCTATAATGCTGGTATTCTAAAGTTAGTAAGGACTCTAAGGTGGTCATTCTTTCCATATCTAATAATTGAGGATGCCAAATAAATATTTCTGATTGTTTTTTATGTTCATCCTACAATCCATGTAGCCTCTGTCTCCACGCAATACCAAAGGCGATGATGGACGGAGCATTTGAGCAAATCAAACACTCACCCCAAGTCAACTGATCTGGGTTTAATCCATCACCATTCTGTAGCTCACTTCACCACCCCAGTTCAGACATGGCCATATGCAAATCAGTCTGAGCCTGTGCCTAATGGGAACAGTCAAGCCGGAGCTGCCATGCCAATTCTTCCCTGGACTGAAACAGGCATCCTGGGACCGGTTTCGGGTTCATAACCTTTATCAGCCAGGCTATCTTGAATCCCGTGGCAAAGTGAGCAAGGGACCCACATCTGGGCATACCCTGCCAATTTTGGTATCGCTGTGTCTCCACGCAGGCTTTAAGCCAGAGCAAAACTGGGCTTGCCTTTCGATGACTTCCATCTGTCTGTCTGGTGATCAGGAGCCAAAGACAATACATTTTTTTATCTTATGTGTCCTTTAATGGGTAAATATTTAATATTCATTATACAGTTCTGTGGCCGTGTGTTACATCAATGAGAAAATCCACAGCTTTACCAGTGAGATGGCCCCTTGATAGCACCTTGTCAGAATTACTATCTGCGATAGTACCCAGAGCTTTAAATTGGATGGTACTGTCCGGTATGAAGTACCAGCATTTTTCTATTTTGAGAGGGAGAGTTTTTATTTTTTTTTTAAAGATTTTTATTGAAGTTCCTTGGGTCATAAAATCGGAACAGGCACAGTTTAGAACCACATAAACAGTTGGCGCAAAATACAATCATATTATCAGAAAACCCAAGAATTTAGACTAGGTACATTAATCTATAATTGCTCAAAATAAAAAACGGGATGACTTGTTTTTGATTGAGCGGATTAGGAAAACGTTGTCTAGCTCATTATATTGAGGTGGATTTGAGTTTGAAAGCCATTAAAAAATGGCAAGAACACGAGAACGATGCTCTATCTGTTAATGCCTGGAAGAGTATAAATACATTGAATTTTAGTGTGTTGCGTGGCTCTAACTGGAAAAGAATGCTATTTTTTAGTAAATGGCTTCTTTATCGTACCCCGGCTGTCATTTCGAAAATGTACTCTAATATCTCTGCCAACTGTTTTAGATGTCAGCAATATATCCCAGCCAATTGTTCTCATATTATAGCTCATTGTTCTAAAATTGTACCCTTTTGGAATGAGATTTTCTCATTTTTGCAAACTTAGCGTGAGATTCATGTTACTTATAATGTTAAATTAATTCTGTATGGTTAATATTTCGAGCTTGAACTAGTAGATCATATGGTTAAATTATTATATATTGTAATGGCAGTGGCAAGGTCTTTGTTATTACAGAATTGGAAATTAACACAGATACCTTTTTTCCACGCATGGCTTCAAAAAATGAAGAATGTCAGAAAAAGTGAATTATTATATGCAGAACGAATTGGAGGGATGAGGAAGTTTGATAAAATTTGGAGATCCTATTTTGAGTATTTTGAGAGGGAGAGTACCTGCACTTCTCAAGAGTGATGCAATACTTTTAATTGGCGAGTATCGGCACTTCTCAGAAACAAGTACTTCTATTTTTCCATTTCAAGCACTGATGGCACCTCTACCATGGGTGTAGTAATTAATGCATCTCACCACAGTTAACCTAAAATTATCCACCTATGGGAGATCTCCTGAGACCTGAGTTTGTCGTTTATATGTTAATAGTATGTCTATCCTTGCAGCACATAATTTCAAGATCTACCTTTGTTATCCTCCATGATGTGAGGCTATTGGAGGTAGTCTCTGAGTCAAACACACCTAGAGTGTCAACATCATCGTACTCAAGATTTGGTTTTTAGCTTATTACATATGTACAGAACACCACACAACCAATGCCCAGACTTAGACAGTATTATTTTTCTATATAAATATCCGAGGTGTGTAACCAATTTCGACATATTTTTTTTTAGTTTTGTGTCCTTAAAAGTTTAATAGGGTAATTACAGTGTGATTCCTTTTTTTTCATTATGTTGCATGAACTTTTTAAAGGCTTTTACTGGTACAAGTGGCCCATTGAACCCTCCTATCTGCTGTCTTTTGCTACTCCGACATCAGTCAAAGGGCCCTTTTCTAGCTTGCACAACGGCCGATGGCATCTTTGCACTGCTACTGGGTACACTTCACATCCCGCACGAGAATTAGTATAAAGTGCTAAAATCATGGGGGCTTTTCTTACGCGCTTGGGCTAGATGGCGGCAGTTTGTTGAGCTTCTTCTCCACATGGAGCTCAGTAGGAAACGTTTACCATCATCCTGCACTCCCCAGGCTTGATATGTTTTTTGTTGTGTGGCGGCTTACATATTTGCCAGCAGGTGAGTTAGTAACTCATCATTTGACTTAGTTTACCGTGATGTCGACTTCCAATTGAGAGTGGCCTCCATTTTTTTCATCTCTTCAGAAGCGTATGTGCAGCCAGCAGACAGGCCTTTATAATTAAATAAGAAATATGAATCTCTGCTGCATACATAACTCAAAATCTGTACTGCTTGTAAGTGCCGCAATTCGGTGATCACTATAAAGTGAGCGCATAAATGACTCTGCTCTTTACCACCTGGCAGCAGGGGATGGGCCCGTGAATAAACGTGATGAGGCTGTCTGTGCTTGCAATCCGTACCTGCCGCGGGGAGTGGCAGTGAGCTCACTGCTTGCGGCAAGGCACAACCTCAGTTTGTCCAGCTAAACACATCTCTCTTTACATGATGCCTGACCACTTCTACTGATGGGCGCTAGTGTACCCATGCCTTCCTTACTGAAACATGGATGAACACATCTTCTGCTCCCGACATCGCCATAGCCATACCGGACGCTTACAAGATTATTCGAAAAGACCGCACCGATCAAACAGGAGGAGGCATCGCCATCGTCCACAGAAACACCATCAAAATCACAACCAGCTCCGACGACAATCTTACAACCGCCGAACATCTCCACTTCCAGATACACACCGACCCCAGAACTACCCTTAGAGGCACCCTCATTTACAGGCCTCCAGGCACCCGCACTCAATTCAGCGGTGCCATCTCGGACTTCATCAGCCCGCACGCCCTCGCCTCCGAAAACTACATTCTTCTAGGAGACCTCAACTACCACCTTGAAAACATATTCAACAGCAACACCACCACCCTTCTGGACAACTTGGCCAACTTCGGACTCAAACAACTTGTAGACACCCCCACCCATGTAGCCGGACACACGCTCGACCCTATCTTCACCTCCAGCAAACACATCTCCTTCGATCGCACCACAGCTCTCCACTGGACGGACCACAGCTGTGTTCACTTCAGCTACAAAACCACCCTGACCCACTACCGCCCACAACCTATTCCTCGAAGAAACTGGAACAAAATCACCTCCGAACAACTCCTCACATCACTCAACCAAAACCCTCCCACCCTCTCATCGGACCCAAACCAAGCGGCCACCAATCTCAAGCAATGGATCACCCACAGTGCTGACGAATTAGCTCCCTTGAAAAAGCACCAGATCAAATCAGCCAGCAAAAAGGGTCCCTGGTTCAATGATGACCTTAAAATATCCAAGAAACTATGCCGCACCCTGGAGAATACATGGAGAAAAAACCCAACCACCGACAACATGTCCACCCTCATGGCAGCGACCCGTAAACACCACCAACTGATTCGATCCGCCAAGAAATCAGCATTCAAGGATCGTCTCGAAAACAACACCCATAACAGCAAGGAACTCTTCAATATCGTCAAAGAATTCACCAACCCCATAGCAGCATCCAACGACATCACTCCCTCCCAAGACCTCTGCGACGCGCTATCCTTCTTCTACAACAAAATTGCCGACATCCACAACAGCTTCAAGAACTCTCCCAGCGATCAACCCGCCCCACCCCCTCCAGATCCTACTCCTCCTACTAACAACCTCAATGCCTGGAACCCAATCACCACTGAAGACACCATTCGCCTCATGAACTCAATCCACTCTGGCTCGCCTTCTGACCCCTGTCCCCACCACATCTTCAACAAAGCTGACTCCATCATCGCACCCCAACTCCGCGATGTCATCAACTGCTCTTTCAACTCTGCCACCTTTCCAGAAAGCTGGAAACACGCCGAACTCAGCCCCCTTCTGAAAAAACCCACAGCAGACCCCTCAGAACTTAAAAACTACCGACCCATATCCCTCCTCCCATTCCCGGCCAAAGTCATCGAGAAAGCCGTCAACAGCCAACTCGCTGCCTTCCTTGAATCAAACAACTCCCTTGATCCATCTCAATCTGGGTTTCGAGCCAAACACAGCACGAAACAGCCCTCATTGCAGCGACCGACGACATTCGATCACTCCTGGACAACGGTGAAACAGTGGCCCTCATCCTACTCGACCTTTCCGCCGCTTTCGACACAGTCTGCCACAGCACCCTTATACAACGCCTCAGCAACATCGGCATACAAGGAAAAGCCTTGGACTGGATCACCTCATTCCTCGCTGGGAGAACTCAAAGAGTCCGACTTCCCCCATTCTACTCAGAGGCCACCGACGTCATCTACGGCGTACCTCAAGGATCCTCACTCAGTCCCACCCTCTTCAACGTCTACATGAGTCCTCTCGCCTCCATCGCGCGTCAACACAACCTCAACATCATTTCTTACTCCGATGGCACCCAGCTAATCCTTTCCCTCACCAAATACCCCAACACAGCCAAAACCAATCTTCACGAAGGCATGAAAGAAGTAGCCGAATGGATGAAACAGAGCCGCCTAAAACTCAACTCAGACAAAACGGAGGTGCTCATCCTAGGATCCTCCCCCTCAGCTTGGGACGACTCTTGGTGGCCTTCTGCTCTAGGCTCAGCACCCACACCCACAGACCACGCACGCAACCTGGGCTTCATCCTGGACTCCTCTCTCACGATGTCCAGACAAGTCAACGCCGTCTCGTCCTCCTGCTTCAACGTCCTTCGCATTCTCAAAAAGACCTTCCGCTGGATCCCCCTCGAGACAAGAAAGATTGTCACCCATGCTCTGGTCACGAGTCGACTGGACTATGGTAACACACTTTACGCCGGAATCACAACAAAATTACAGAAAAAACTCCAGCGCATCCAAAACGCGTCAGCGAGACTCATATTAGACCTCCCGCGCCAAGATCACATCTCCAGACATCTAAAAGACCTCCATTGGCTCCCCATCAACAAAAGAATTACTTTCCGCATTCTCACCAACGCACACAAGGCCCTCTACAATCTAGGATCTGAATGCCTCAACACTCGATTGTCCTTCTACAAACCCACCCGCCAACTAAGATCGTCCAATCAAGCCCTCGCTGCAGTCCCACGCATCCGGAAATCCACCATGGGTGGCAGATCCTTCTCCTTCCTGGCTGCCAAGCCCTGGAACTCACTCCCCACCCACCTCCGCCTTACTCAGAACCACATCTCCTTTAGAAAAGAACTGAAAACCTGGTTATTCGACAAATAATGAACCCCTTCCCCAAGCGCCTTGAGACCCTCTGGGTGAGCAGTGCGCTATACAAATGCCCGAACTTGAACTTGAACATGAAGAACCTGTTGAACTCTGTTGTTCTATTTTTTTAATTCAACGCCACAAACAACCCAATGTAATCATCTGGTGAAATTATGTTGTCACACACCTCTTTAATTCTTGAACAGGACAGCGTTTAAATCTGCCCATGGTGCTGCTGAGCGTGGTATTTGTTCTCCGGATGGGGCCTTCACCTGCTTTGCTGGTTCATAGTCATGTTTTCAGAGCTCCTATAATTGTCTGTGTATGTGTAATAATGTCACTTCTTAATTGGTCCCACCCTTATTTTCTCATGATTCCGAGTCTGAGGGGATGTGAATAAGTGTTCACATGTTGTGAGGTGTTACCTCAGTTGTCAATTCACATCCTGCTTACTGCTAATTTAGAAGTTTGTGGGGACTTCTACTATTCTCTACTGTATAGTTTGGCATATTGTTATAATCAAGTCACCTAGGAATTGGCCATGGCATTCATTAAATACAGTGACTAAAATATTTCATATCCACATTGAAAACTCCAACATTGATCACCTATTTTATGGGCAAGATCTCCACCATCAAAAATCTTCCTCACCGACAGGTACACATAGTCAAGATGGCTAGTGACTCACTGTCTCTCACGAAAAAATCTTCATCTAGCACTTACCTGAAAAGAGACAAAAATGACTCTCCATCACCAGTCCTGTCCTCTGGTCTGGACTCAATTTTAGATGAATTACGTGGACTAAAACCGTTCATGAATACCACCAATGAAAAATTACAACTAATTAAGGACAGATGGATTAGCATGGAAGGTAATATGTCCGAAATGGAATCCGGTGTAAGTGATATTAAGGATGTAACTACCAAAGTACACTTGCTGAAACAAGAAATTTATAAGCTTAAACTTCATACCAAGGATCTCAAAAATCACAACAGAAGGAACAATCTTCGATTGTATGGCTTGCATGAAAATGTTGAAGGTACGATCTTCTTTCCTATTTTTAAGAAATTTTTAATTGACCTTCTGAGCCTTTAATTCTCTACTCCTCTTAATGTCCAGCGGGCACATCATCTTCGTTGACTATAACCTCAATCTAGCAGACCACGAGGTATCATAATTAACTGTGGGCGTAGCACTTCGTTCCGCCCGTGGAGTGGGCGTAGTGTTGCCTACTTTGCGCTTCACAAAGTAGGCGTAGTAGGCAACACTATGCCCAGTCCGTGGCGGTGCGAAATTGCCTGCCACCCGCCTCCCTCCCGCCCTCTTCTACAACCCTATTTTTCATATTATATACAATAATATAAAAGGAAAATAACTTACCTTGGATGCGCCGTCCCGTGGCTCCCTCATCCTGTAGATGCGCCGACTTCTTCAAACGAATGCGCATGCGCCCACCTCTAAAGCTGCTAATATTACTAAATCTCTATGTTTTCCATATAATAGAGCAGTTAGGACACCCGTATCTATACACAAATTCAACTCCTCTTCCTCTCCTCTTTTGGTCTTGTCTTTCCTCCACGGGTACACTACTGCATTTGATATACCGTTGCCCTGTTGTTTGTAAATTTGGGAAATATATTTGGGCTAAAGGTTCCAAGATTTTTGATTTTTGTTTTCCCTTATGAATTCAAAATGTTTTTCTTGGTTCCATGTCTGTTGATTTTCATGACACATTGTCAAAGTTGAAATTATTTGACCTTTTAATTGCTTTTGCATTTAAAGTTATTCTTACTTGCTGGAAAGATAACTCTAAAATATGTATACTAACATGGTGGCATCTCATTTGTGATGAACATATACTTTCTACTGTTTCAACTTTATGAGTATCTCAAAAAATCAAGTCTGATTTACTTTGTTTACATATTACTACTCACTCATCTTTACACTAGTATTTACCAATCTACTTTTTTCCCTTCCATTCTTCTCTTCTATTCCTTTCCTTTCCTTCTTCTCTTCTCTTTTCCTTTTTTTCTTTTCTCATTATATCCTACAGTTATTTAAATAACTAATAATTATTAGGTACTCTAATCCTTTAACTTTTAATTTACTGCATATGGTATCATATATTCCTTTCTTTGTATAATTTACCATGTTATTTTCCTCTATGCTGTTTGTAACCTTGGTACTTTCTTATCTATTCAATAAAGATATTTTTTTAAAGTGCTAAAATCATGTGTTGGGTGTAGACGTAGTGCTTGCAAGTCCTGCTCACAAAGAGACCATTTCTGATTTATCCCCCATTCTGACCCAGGGAACTACAAATTGGGAGGTAAAACTGAATCAGGGGAAATTCAGTATTGGAATGTTTCTATGCGTATTACCTCTGCCTCCCTTTCTTTAAAAATTGTCTTTTAGAGACATATAGGTGGTAACAAAGTGATTAGGCACAATTTGTGCTCCTTTTACCATTCCTGCAGATTGCGATTTTGTGGTATTCATTCAGTATTGGTATGTTTCTAGGCGTATTACCTCTGTCTCCCTTTCTTTAAAAATGGTCTTTTAGAGTCATATACGTGGTAACAGAGTGATTAGGCACAATTTGAGCTCCTTTTACCATTCCTGCAGATTGCCATTTTGTGGGAAAAAAGCTACAATAATAACAAAATCATGCTATGTTCTCAGTGCAGTTTTTTATTTGTACCCACACACTTTAAGTCCATAGATAAAACCTGACAGAAACATAAATCCAGGCGCTGTGATCTACTAACAATGCTATAAGAACTCAGTGTCAAAAATATAATTCAAGAGATTGTCAAAAATGCATGCTTTGCAAACCGTTTGATTACTTCATTATTGTCTTTTTATATAATCTAAAATGTTTTCCAGTAATAAACGTTTTTTAAAAAAAGTAGCAAAATGATTTACACCATGTGTACTGCTTAGATAAATGAGAATGGTATTAGCTGATCCTGTGATATTTGTTCAGCTCAGAGAACAGAAATAGAGATTTCAATTTTAGACTTGGAAAACAGTTAGGTCGCGCTTTTCATTGATACATAAACAGTAAAATAATATCCACTTTAGTGTTCATTAAGGGTCAGATTGTGCGCTTAACAGATGGTCCTCTGTCTGTCAAGTTGGCAGAGGATATTAGGTTCACCACCCTGAGGGACTGCTATCCACCAAATTTAGGGATCAGAACTAGCCCAGTAATGTATGTTGACAGAAACCACAATCATGGTGATTTCTGTCAAGGTATAAAAGGTTTGGTGAATGACCATGTCATGTTTGACAGTTATCCACTGATTTTAACCACGTTTTTGTTTTTCAAAAGCAGACTCCCAAAGTGGGTGTTTGGTATAGAAAACAGAAAAGGCCCCCACAACCAGGGAGTTTTTTTCCTGATTGAATAGGTCATTATTTTCAAAACCACCAGGTTTTACATGGCAGTGATGGACAGAAAAAAAGTATATCACACAGTCCAGCCTAATTAGGTTAGGTGGTGTAATGCACTTCCTCCATCTACACCTACTCTGTGGGAGGAAGCTTTCCATTGAAGGCGATAGAAAAATGATCATTCTCCTGATCCAAAATAGGGCAGGCAAAACCTTAATTTTGGTGGACGGAGTACTGCGTCACATTTGCAGTGGTGATGGAGCACCCTGTCTGTCAACCTAGAAATCACTTCCAAAATATTAGATATGCCCCTGTTTACGGCTACTTTGTCAATACCATCAGCTCTGCCATGATTTGCAGCTGAGTCCACCAGGCATGGTGCTAAACCGGCCGTGGGAATTATGCTATGCTTCCTTTAAACGGTATGTGTAGTATCAATAACACCATAGAAATACAACTAGCATAATATGGAGACTATGTAGGTGCTCACAGTGTATTATCATTTTGGGAGACATTTGTGGTGCCCTTATTTGCTGTTGTAAAGCCTGAAAACATTGATGGATTACTGCTAAATATTTTCTTTAACTAAAGTGCCTCCTGCAATCGCAGATAAATCTCTTTGCTGTTTAATACTCCTAAACTCTCACCTATAGTTCAAACTCTTGAGTTTCGAACCCAAAGCTTGACAGAGGTTGTATGTCTAACAACATGTTGAATGGATAATGCGCTGACAAAACTGAAAATGAGACTACACGTTAAGCACCTATATAATGCAACAGCAAACCATGGTGTTTGGACCAGTGGAAAGCTTACATAATCTGACTGTTGGACTTGGTCCGCTCTGCAGGGTTACCCCAAACATTGTGCCTTCACCCTTCCTGTATAGCTGAAGTGGTTTTTGCTGGATTTAGGACTCTGTGCACTATACCACTGCTAACCAGTGCTAAAGTGCTTGTGCTCACTCCCTTAGACATGGTAGAATTGGCTTATACTTGATTGGCATATTTAATTTACCTACAAATCCATCATAAAGTGGTATACCACATACTCTATGCTGGTCAATCAAATGCTACAAGTGGGCCTGGACCATTTATTGTGCCACCCTCCTAAGCAGCCTTTTTAAACATGTCTCAGTCCTGCCATTGCAGCCTGTGTATGTCCAGTTTTAAACTGCCATGTCTACTTGCAAAACAAACTTTTTGCAGGTCCCAAACGATGTTTATTAATATATTTAAGTCACCCCTAGGGTAGGCTCTCTACAGACCAAAGGGCAGGGTGAAATGTATTTAAAAAGCAGGCATTGTACTTTTAGGTTTTACATTTCCTGTTAGTAAAAAAAACCTTAAATTTATATTTTACCTCTGCAATGCCTACCACATCCGTGGGATAGCATTGGGGTTACCCTATTACATTTAATAGGCTGCAATGTCCAAATGGGAGCAGGTAGCCAGTTTATATTTGGTGTATATGGAATTGTAATAAAAAACTCAGAAGTTATGGCGAAGCCGGATTTTAAATTTCAATTTTGAAAATGCCACTTATAGAAAGTTGCTTCCGCAACAAATGATGGACGGAATAATGAATACATCAATGATTCACCCCAGTCAAGAGAAATGGCTTAAATCCATTGTTCTTTTGCTTACTACAGCCCCTCAGTTTGAACCCAACATATGCAAATCAGTCTTGACCCTGCTCCTCATGGAAACAGTCCAACCCAAAATGCCAAGCTGGGTCGTCCCTGGACTGGAAACAAGCATCATGGGACCGTTTTGGGGGATATCACCCCTCATCAGCCAGGATAGGTTGAATTCACTGGCACAGTGAGCATGAGACCCACATCTGTGCATATCCATCCCACTTAGGACAAAAAATATTGCAGAAGCAAATGATGGACAGAAGAAATCAAATATTCAGCCCAGTCAAGTGATCTGGGTTAAATCCTTTGTTCTTTTGCTCACTATGTCATCCAAGCCTGGACCTAGCCATATGCAAAAAAGTCCTGATCCTCATGGGAACAGTCCAGCCTGAGCTGCCAAGCCAGGTCGTCCCTCTACCCGAAACAAGTACTGGGTGTAAATGTTCAACATTGTTCAGCATTCAACCATCCATTTTTTCTTTTTGCATTTGTTGCCCTAAATGGGTTGGGTATTCCCAGATGTGGATCCAGTGCACACAATAACACTGGGGTCAAGCTATACCGGCTGATGAGGGGTGAAACACTGAAACAGATTAAAGGATGTTTGTTTCTGGTCTGGGGAGAACCTGGCCTAGCAGTTTGGGCTGAACTGTTCCCTTTGGGAGCAGGGTCTAGACTGATCTGCATATGTCTGGGTCCAAACTGGAATTGTGAGGTGAGCAAAAAACTGATGGATTTAAGCCCAGGTCTCTCTACTGTGGGTGAATGTTTGACATTGTTCAGTATTCTGGCCATCAATTGTTCTTTTACTTTTAGAACGTTAGCATTTTCCTGCCCTAGCCATTTAGTGACTGCAATTTGTCTCTTGGTAACATGACTGGATATAGTTGACAGTTAGACTTTGTGTATTCCTCCTAGAAAGCCATGCACAAAAGGGAGCTTAGGTGTGCCTGGATGGTCCATCATTGGCAGGATGAAATGGAGGACCTGTGCACAGCCCCACTTACACTTGAAAAGACTGTGCCCTGCTGCACAAAGGGCCGCAAAGTTAGACTGGTCTAATGCCAGGAAAGCAGGGCACCTAAGTATTTAAAAAACCTGCTTTTAGAGGCTTCTCACCACTTCAAAGCACAACTGCGTATAAATACTTGACCTCAGGCACCAACTCTTCAGTACACTGCTGGACCTGTGGATACTCTTTTGCGATGAAGGATGGCAGTGCTATTGAAAGGACTCTGCTAGACTGTTGCTCGGAGGGATTGCTGCCCTGCTGACCCTCTGCCTACTGCCCTTTTGCCTGGGTGAGAAGGACTGAACCTTCATCTCTGGAACCCGTACCCCTAGAGTGACTCCAAGGACTAGGGCCGGTGACTCCAAGGACTGGGCCGGTGGTCCCCAGAACAGGTTATGAACCTTTATGGTTCGATTGGCTGGGCCAAAGCGACGTATGGCTCAGAAGTCTGGGGTTATGTCAATGTAGAGCAACTTGTGGAAAACAAATTTATGCGTAGGATCCTTAGGGTCTCCCAGAGTTCCCCAGCTGTAATTTCTCATAAGGAACTAGGGAGATCTTATCTAGAAGATGAACTCAAGATAAGACCTATCACGGCCTGGTTAAAAATATGGGCTAATCCTGAGGCAGATTTCTCGAGACAAATATTGTGGGACTGCCTGACCAGGGATAAAGGATTAAAAATTCCTTGGCTAAACTATGTCAAGACCACCCTGGAGGGTATTGATCAGAGGGATCTTTTTACTAACCCTAGTTCCACTGTATCGTCGGATAAACGGAAAATTTAAATTTTGCTGGCTGCTCATCTTGCCGATTTTTATGAACAGTGGTCCTTGGACAAGGGAAAGAATTCTAAGGGAATAAATATAGACTAAATAGAACTATATTGTTATGAAATGTCCAGCTGGACAGTTTAATATCTTGATAAAAATAATAATCACAGAGGAATAAGACACAGAGTATGATGGACGCGGGACACCAGCCGATTTCCGACTAACACACTGGAGGGAAACAAACAAGGGAGAAAAAATAGTAGGCAAAATCGGGTCATCTGAATGTCATGAATCATAAACAGATAATCCACAGTATACACATATGCAGGAACAATTTATATCAACTATGCATATAGTGCATTTAGGTCAACGACGTTTCGAACCGTAAATAATATTGGTTCATCCTCAGGACAGGAAATGATTGCCTAAAGAAATAACAATTTCAGTAAAACCCACTATATGGGAGTCAATATGCCATACAATAACAAGGGGAATAAATGGGGGAATAAGAGAAGAGGTGGGGAACATAAAAAAGGGAGACATAAAAAGATAAAACATGTCAGTTAATCAGACCCTTATCGTAACTACATATGCTGTGCACGACTCATACCATGCCATGGTGTCAACGGCGGCGGAGTGCAGTGCATGCAGAATAATTGCAGTGAGCTTAGAGTTATAGGAGCGAGGTGAGTACAGTAAGGGGGGGCACAACATCACGATTGTGACTCAGACTGGCGGTAATAATGGTGAAGCGTGTCGCTATAGTGAAGGAGATATACAAAGTCGGTCTACATCTCACACGGCAAGCAAGGGTAGATGGGTTATAGGAGCGAGGTGAGTACAGTTGGGGGGGGCACAATGTCACGATTGTGGCTCAGACTGGCGGTAATAAAGGTGAAAAGTGTTGCTATAGTGAGGGAGATCGGTCTACATCTCCCACGGCAAGCAAGGGGAGATGGGCTGTGGAGGAGTGCAGGGGTGAGGGACTGTGAGGATTTGATCACAGGGGGCGGTAGCACGAGGGCTTACCAAAGGGATTGAGATGAAATGGGTTCAGCCCGATATGCTTGATGGAGGAATTTTCTGGGCAAGGAAAGAATTAAAAGATTACAAAAACGTCAGAAAGACCTCGGGCCAGCTGCCACCGGTGTGGGGAGAACTTACCACGCGGTGGGACCAAAACGGATGACGGGAAGATCTGTGATAAAAGAGGAGACAGTGAGCTAAGGTAAACATGACCAGATGGGCAATGAATAACCTGGTGCTCTGCTTGATGAGCTTACCAGCGGGAACAATGCCCTTGTCCCGAAATCTGTAGGGGGGAAGAAGGAGACTGCAGAAATAATGAGGGCGAGTACCGAATACAGGAGTGCAGAACCTCGAGCATGACGTTCAATTGTAGGCGCTTACCAAATAGTGGAATAGTGCAGGTCTGCAATGGGGGTCCTTGCTTAACGTGAGGAAACTTCACGAATCGTGGTCTGCAAAGTGTAACCGCAATGAGGGAAACATTTCTGGTCATGTCAACACGGGTGGCCAATGGGAGCGCGGCAAGAAGTGTCAGCCATTTTAGGTTGGGCGCGTAATATATCAAATTAAAAACAGACGAAGGATACATCGTGTGACTCCGGCGGCCCTCTTGGGTGTACTAGGGGCAAAGGGTCCACGATATTAATTAGGGCATGTGCCGGGGGAGGAAAAAGGGGATGGTGAAGTACGAATTGCAGCATTGCACATACACACGGTGACATATTTAGAATCAGCCAAACAATATTTAGGCAGTGTCATGATAAAGTGACAATTTGAATTAAAAGGAGTGAGCCCAATAAAGTGACACTTGTGGTAAAGAAATGAGTTACAATGAGCCAGTCAGAGTCTGTACTGATATGAAAAAGTCAAAAGTTGTCCAGTTACACCAAAAGTCATATAAGAGTTCCATTATCCCGGACAACACTGGGGTCTGGATCAGGGCGAACCAGTCCTACGTGTGGCTCTGGGTGAGAGTTTCATTAAGCAGGACTGCACTGGGGTCTAGATCAAGGAGGTCCACGGACTCCCAATGCTCTCCTTGTACATCACTTCATGGAACTGTCACTTACTGAAATGGACTTTAAATGGACCATTTATCTCTTTGATCAAACTCCCTAGCCGTGGAGGAAATCTACAGCAGCTCCTGAACAAGGAGGAACTACGTTGGATCCTCAAGACCCAGAGCCTGCATACTGGTCTGAACCGCACGGAGGACTGGTCCTCCTTGATATAGACCTCAGCGCTGTCCTGTTCAAAACGTTGTCGACCTAAATGCACTATATGCATAGTTGATATAAATTGTACATGCATATGTGTATACTGTGGATTATCTGTTTATGATTCATGACATTCAGATGACCCGATTTTGCCTACTATTTTTTCTCTCTTGTTTGTTTCCCTCCAGTGTGTTAGTCGGACATCTGCTGGTGTCCCACGTCCATCACACTCTGGGCCATAAGTAGGTAAATGGCATTTACCGAATCGTAAATACCGAATTTTACCGATTCGGTATTTACAATTCGGTAAATGCCATGTAGGTAATTATTCTGTAAATATTACTGAATCGGTAATATGCGGTAATTACCGAATCGGTATTTACCGATTCGGTAATTGCCATTGATTCCTATGGGCCTTGAGGCCCATAGGAATCAATGGCAATTACCGAATCGGTAAATACCGATTCGGTAATTTTACCGATTTGTCAAGGGGGACAGGGTGTCACTTTGACACCCTGTAGCACCCCTGATTTTGGCTTGTGTGCAATGTGACACACATACATGCCCTTAGGGCATGTATGTGTGCCACATGGCACATGTGTACATGCACAGATGTGCATGTACACAGAAATTCGTTATTTACCATGCCATTTTATTTCATGGTAAATAACGAATTTCTAAGGGCCTGTGGCACTGTTTCCAGTGCCACCTACATCCCAAAATTCCGATTCTGTACATTTACCGAATCGGTACTTTACCGATTCGGTAAAATTACCGATTCGGTAAATATACAGAATCGGTAATTTTCTGGCCCCCTACATCTGGAATTACGAATACCAGTCGGTAACGGCCGAAATCGGCCGTTACCGACCGGTATTTTCCTACCTACATATGGCCCTCTGTGTCTTATTCCTCTGTGATTATTATTTTTATCAAGATATTAAACTGTCCGGCTGGACATTTCATAACAATATAGTTCTATTTAGTCTATATTTATTCCCTTAGCATTCTTTCCCTTGTCTAAGGACCACTGTTCATGAAAATAGGTACCTACCCAAGGTCCTTAGCTTATTGCGCCCTGGGTTCCCTTGTCTTGTTTAAATAATATGTAGCTCATCTTGCCGAAGCAAGGATTAAACCGGAGTTGTTAAAGAATACTGTACTCTCCATTAGCTCCATTAAGAACACAGAGGGTATAGAGCCTTACCTGTATGCGATGAATAATGCTCAGGATAGGTTCCTAATGACTCATTTTAGACTCAATCTTTTACCTCATATACTGGCAGAGCCGTCAGGTTTTACGCACATGATTGAGCAAAAAAGTGCCTGCGGCTGCGACAATCTATCTCCGCAGGACACCCTTCACTTTGTACTTTTGTGACCTCTTTTTAAGTATCCTAGACGCAGGTTCCTGGTGGAGATTTAAAAAAAAGAGAGGTTCTCCCACGCTAAATTGGCTTTATTGTTCTTGCAAAGAGCCCTCGACCCTTGGACATTGTGCTGTATTATGAATTTTATTAAGATTGCTGTAAAGTTGGGAAGTACCAGAGAGGTTGGTGCTTGAAGGGCCCAGAGCGGTGAACTTTGATAATTTTTTTTATACTGATTTAATGAATTGGAAAGTCATTTTAATGTAATTCTCTCTCTTTAAAACTGTTGATATGTGTACTTTTTTGATGTTTTTTAAACTATCGAATAAAGAATTACTGACTGACTGACTGACTCCATGGACTAGCTGTCTGGCCTTCTAATCGGAAGCCTCAAGGACATGATTTGCTTCCAACAACCCTGCACCTACACCTCTACTCTGGCATCTTGGGCTCTACACTGCCATGTAGTGTAATCCTAGTCCTGAACCCTTGGATGTGGGCATCAAGTGCTTTGCAAGCCTCTGTGGATACAGTGGAATCAATGCATCTCCTCTGCTGCAAGGCACAACCCCGAGCAGAACAGCAACATCACTGCTGCTGTGTGGATTGGACTGCTCTCATAAACTCACACTGTCACCACAGCCCACAACCTCTTAGGAACTGCCATTGCACGATGCATCCTTAAAGCAGGCCCTTTCATCCCTCATAAACTTCAGCCTCGATGACGGTGCACGACTCTGCATCGCAGCCTCACTGCTGCTCGGAACTGACGCATCACCCAGACTGTGCGACACATCCTTGTTCCTTACTTTGCATCACAAGCCCTCCTCAACAGGATCCTTGATGATGATATAGGGCCTCACATTGGAGCCTCACTGCACCTTAGAACCAAGGCATCTCCTCGGCTGCAAAAACACATCTTTGATCACAATTCTCACAAAGCTCTGCAAACCAGAATTTAAGGCATTAACTGGGTCCCTGTAACCGGCCCATGCTCCATCACAGTTGACCTGACCTTATTACTTTGCCCCAGTCTTGCACAAGTAGATATCTACAGTTGCCACTTTTTGCTTGTTGGCACTTTTTTCTCTAACATCTTTAAAATTGCATTGCTGGAGTTCTGCTAACTGGATTTTTGTTGCTTTGGTCTTGTTTACTTTATTAAAGCATGCTCTATTTTTCTAACTTGGTATGAGATCCTTTTCAAGTGGTGCTTTTCACTTTATTACTGTTAAAAGTGCTGCACAAATAAGTTACACATTGCCGATAAGTTAAGCTTGACTGCTTAGTGCAAGCTACCAGAGGGTTGAGCACAGGTTGATTTAGGATTGGCTCATGCCGAGTGGGAGAAGCAAGATGGCGGATTGACGCCGCCAAGGAACGCTGGCATCCGGAGCAGCTCCCGCAGAGCCTCTTTCAAAGCCTCTTGCATCGGCAAATGGATTGTATAAATGCCGAACGAATGAAGCGAATTGGAGCGTGAAGACTCTACATCTGATACAAAGAAACAAAAACTGGCTATAACTTAGCTGGATACTTGCAAACCTATGCTGGCGATCACATTCTGCTGCCTTTCCAGACAGCTCACAAACACCGGCTGTTCCGCCTTCTGAACTCGGTGATCGCTTGGGAGTCCTTAGCACGGAAAACTGGCACCAGATCTATGATGGCTCCACCGAAGGCACCGGCGCGTGCAATGTGTGCAGGCAGCCAATTACTTCCAGATGTTACAGGGGAGGTTGATGAGACTGAAGACGTCGACCCAGCAATAGTGCTACCGAGATCCTGAGCTGCTAGCTCTAAATTTGGTAAGCCTATTCTTCAATTAATTCAGTCAGGGAGGATGGCAGAATTTCTTGCACTAAATACATCTATTGAGACTGCCAGCATCCATGATATTGCAGGTATTTTATCCGAGGTTATCCCTACTTGTACTGAAAAAACTATTGGGGTGCAGAGGAAGGGTGGAACTATTTTAGAGCACTGGTCAGAGTCTGGCGTCCAATGGGTGACTGTCCTATGAACGAAAGGGGGTCATCAGAAGGCGTAATATCAGCACAGAAAGGAGGGGACACATTAAATAAAGAAAACACAGAGCTAGCAGCGAGCTGTGTGAGACTGATCTTCAGGCTAATCCAATGGCAGAGATGTGTGGTGGCAATGTGGTTAACACAATTGATACGGCTAACGCCACTAATATAGCTGACAGTGCTGATTGCATTGCGGCGAATCAGCGGCGAATCAACAGCCTATTGCGCAGGCAAAAAGGGGAGGTGATAGCCACCCAGATATTATGATCCCACTAACTACTTTGGTGCTTTCCAACAACTGTTCTGAAATACGACTGGATTCACAATCTCCCTCAGTTAGAAGTTCAGTGGAGGAAGGAGAGATACATTGATGTAAAGCAAGGGCAAAGAAAGGGGAAACAATGGTTAAAAAACACCAAAGACCACAGCTAAGAAGAGAAATACTAAACCCACATATCCAAGGGGTAACAAGAAAACACTGACTAACTCTGGTCAAAAAGCTAGAGCTATGTCACGCAATAAAGAGGTACTTAATGACACTTCCCTCAGTCGATGGGTCTAAACGAAAGGCGGGGTGAAGTCATTGGTCTCTGGACTATCAGGGAGTAGCCCAACGGAAACGTCTCAGAATAAAGACATTATTAAAAGCATATCTAATGTCTCTAATGTCTTTGCTCTATCTGACATGACAGGTGCTTCTGGAAATGGAACTGGTTTATCGCTGTACCAGCTACCTAATTCTGACTTAATATCAACTGAACAATCTGCTGGTCATTCAGAACCATCCCTTGCTTCGATTCTTCAAGCTCTAAGGGATCAGAGGCAAGAAGCTCAGAAGCATTTCAAGCACCTGAAAACTGATAATCAAGGCAGTCAACAGGCTCTACAGGCAGCAACACTTAAGGTTGATACTCTTGTTAAAGATATTGTAAACCTCCAGCAGTGAGTGGCGGACACCGAGGAGGCCACATCTCAGAAGATGGATTTGACGCACACTCATGGCGAGTCCATTATAGCATTGCAACTCAAGGTGGAGGACTTTGGGAATCGCCAATGCCTGCACAATCTTAGATTATTTGGTGTTCCAGAGGAAAAAGAGGGGGCAGATCCTCGTGCTTATCTGGTATCCTTATTCCAGCAGGCCTTCCCAGATTTGGGCGATTGGGACTGGGACTGTCAGATTCTGCAGGCACACAGACTTCCTCTGGGGCCTCAAAGACAGGAGTCCCGATTTCCAAGGCCTCTGTTAATATATTTTGGTAACTTTCTGTTGCGTCAGGCTGTATATTTAAAAGCCCATCCGAGCTCTCCTATAACAATAGATCCCATTCGTTTTTATGTACGATCAGACCTGTGTAAAGGATCAATGGATAGGAGATGGCAAATGCGACAGTTATTTGAACCAATGAAATCCTTAAACGCACAGGTGTTCTTACAAGAGCCAGCACGGTTGAAAGTCTTGAGGAGTGGCCAAACATATTTTTTTCAACTATTAACGAGGCAAAAGAAGCAATCAGTAAAAGGCACATTGAGAAGGGTGGGTAAAGTTGAAATGTACTTCATTTAAGTGATTAGGTACTGATTTCCAAACGTCTTTAGTTTGGGTGCGAGGTTTTCTGTTCGGGGTGCTCTGGGTGACCTGTTTCATTTTAGCTGCTTTGGTAGCAGCATTCTAAAGTGGTAAGTCTTCCTCTAGGACACGTGTGGGTTGGGGGGGGTGTCATTTGAAAAATTGGAAAATAAAATCAACAAGACTAAAACTAAGTACAAGTTTGTCTATAGTAGCGGCGGGGGAAAAAAAGAATAAATACTGTGAGGAGGAAACTACTTGTAACAATAGCAACAGTTCATATGAAGGGAAAAAGACAACTATATCATGTATGAGATTAAGTGTATAGCTTGGAACGTGGCTGGACTAAATAGTAAACTTAAGAGGCAGTTGGGACAGGAAGAGTTGAAAATGCATAACCCCCAGTTTGTTTTTTTAACAGAAACACATCTGTCTTATAAAGATCTTAAGCTTCTATTAACATTGGGTTATGAAACTATTGTTTGTACTTCTCAGTCTTGCTCTATTAGAGGAGTGGCAATATTGAAACAGAAGGGTTTTCTTGTGTGATACAGATTAGGCTGGGAAATGGGTAATCGCAAAGTCCGAAATACGTTGCAAAGAATATACTCTATCTGCTATATAAGGCTCAAATGTGGATGAACCATCGACTTTTGATGCCTTAAACATGGAATTATTAAACTGGGAGGGGGAAAAAGTGATAATGGGCTACTTTAATTGTACTATGAATTATAACATAGATACAACTAAAAAAACGTCCACTCATAGAATGTGCAAAACAAGAGCAGCAATAGTGGAAGTTGGTTGCTTAGAATTAAAAGATCTGTGGAGATATTTATATCCTAATATTTCAGGATATACGTACATATTACTCATCTCCACATTGTTTATACTCAAGAATTGATATGGCTTGAGTTTCATACTGGATTCTTCTAACAGCTGATATAACCATATGCCCACGAATCACTTCAGATCACAACTCCATTATGGTAACATTTCAAATCATAGCAGGAGACAAAGTACATAGATCCTTTACGTTTTCAAAATATTTGTTTACAGATGAAACATATATAGAGATTACTAGGAAGCAACTAGAAAAAAAAATCAAGAAAATGTAGGCTCAGCTTCTCCAGTGATAATTTAGGATACGTGGAAAGCAGTTATTCGAGGAACGACCCAACAATATATACTACAGCAAAACAAAAAAATGCAAAACATAATTGAGGAAGGTATCCTTGCCATAAGAATGGCTGAAATAGAGCACATGAAGGCAGTCAGGCTGGAATAATCTGATCGGGATAACTTACTATTTGACCTAATTGATTTGAGGGTGGCTGCTGAAAAGGTATTTAGGGAAAGAATTGCTGTAAGGTATAATAAATATCATATCTCACAATACGAATTTGGGGAGCAAATTGGAAAACTCCTTGCCTATACGGTAGCTGATGAGATGGCTAAAACCTATATCAAAGAAATAAAAGCGAAAAATTGTATATTTTGTACACAGTCCCAAAAGTGATTTTAAAACAATTTTCTGCTCATTATCAATAATTATATACCTCTGATATTTTAACAAATGAGGAAGATATACAACAATATCTGCGATATATACACCTACCGGAGTTAAAAGAGGAGTATATTAATACAATAGAAAATGATATTAGCAAAGAAGAGATAGTCCTAGCAATATATGCACTTCCCTCTGGAAAAGCAACAGGGGAGGATTCCTTACCTCTGGAATTGTATTAATTGTTTAAGGAACAGTTAATTGAACCTTTAAGAGGGGTTATACAATATATTGGAAGATACGGCGCAGAGCCTGATTCTTGGAAACTAACACGAAAAGTGTTCTTCTTTAAAAAAAATAAGCCTCCTGCTGAGTGTGGTTTTTATAGGCCCAACTTGCTCATCAATTCAGATGCAAAAATATTTGCAAATATACTTGCTACCAGGTTGGCTCCAGCTATGTCAGATCTTGTTTCTATCCATCAACATGCTTTTATACAAGGACCCTTCCTACTGCCATCTGTGCTTTTGATCTCGCAGAAAAAAACTGACACTACCCTAGGTATGCTGCTTTTAGACGCAGAAAAAGCGTTCAACAGGGTTAATTGAAAGATTCTATGGGCGGTACTGGCAAAAATGGGGATATAGAATCTTTTTAAACAGTGGACTCAGGCCTTATATGACAAACCGCAAGCAAAATGAATGTATTTAGGGATACAATCGATGTCTTTCCAATTTTTTGAGGTACACGACAAGGTTGTCCACTTTCTCCCCATTTATTTGCACTTTATATTGAGCCATCTATTTATGCACTACAGTCTAACCTTCAAACCACACCATTACGACAGGATGCAATGTCACTCAAAGTTATCGTCTATGAAGACGATATAGCGGTTTTCACCACCGAACCAGTAAGAGCAATGAAACAAATCAAAGACGAAGCAGCTAGGTTTGGCACAACAGCTGGATATAAACTTAATACTAACAAAACTCAAATACTTTTACATTTCAAACATAAGGAATTTATACGTGGTGTATGTGCGGTTGCTCCATATTTGGGGGTTAGATTATCCTCACAGATTACTTTAATAGTTTCTTTGAATTATGAGTTTTTGATTAAAGATATAGCCATTCTGTAGAAAAAATGGCACAAACTTCCTATTGGCATTATTGGCCGGGCTAATATTATTAAAATGAAAATACTGCCGAAATTCTTGTACCTCTTTAGATCTATCCCTTTGCCAGTTCCTAAATTTTTTTAAAAAGATTAGACGGTCTCTTTAGTAGTTTTATCTGGGGCTATAAGAAGGCACAGAGAGCAACTAACTTACTCAAATGCCCCTTCGATCAGGGCAGAATAGATTTCCCAGATTTTAAGATGTCTTTTAGGTCTGCATTTGCAGGTCGCTTTCTAAGTTAATTTAATCCCTCATGTACTTCTTTTTTCCACCAATTGATGTTGGCAGAAAACAGCTCGATGTATTTGTACAAAATCAATGATCCAAAATATTTTAAGGATGTTAAATTTAAGACCCTAAGGGATACTATGTTTATCTGGAAGGCTATCTTGACTAGATGTGACTTAGCATGTTATCATGATAAACGCCCCTTAGTGGGGTAATCCAATCTTCCCGGAGATCTTTTAAGATATCACGAGCAAATGATGGGCTAATTTTGGTATTACAACACTTGGTGATTTGTATGATTATATTGGTTTTATTTCTTTTGAGAATTTGCAACTGTTGTTCAAATTACCGGATTACAAATTACAAATCAAAAATTACTTTTTTACACATTTAAAACTGACGAGAATAACCAAGTTAGAGATATGGGATAATCTTTATCAGGATGAAGTTAAATCTATGATAAGTCATATGTATAAGATCTTCATTAGTTAGAGAAAAGGGGATGGTAACAAACTATCCAAAAGGTGGAGTCAAATATTGGAAGAGGAGGTTATGGTAAACACTGTAGAACAAAGTTTAAGTGTGGGTAAGAAATCTGTATATGCTACTAACTTACGAAAGCAACATCTTCGTACTGTCTGTTGTCTCTAATACACTCCCGAGAGAATAGCTAAGTGGGTTTCTGCAGGTTCTGGCTGCACTCGATTAAAATGCCCCAGATGCGATCTTTTTGAAGCAAATATCACACATATGTTTGTAACTTGTTCTAAACCCGACAGTTATTGGCAGCAGGTGGGTCAGATATGTTCTCAAAAGTTGGGGATAGATCTCTCCCTCACTGTTAGAGACATAATGTTGGGTCCCAAAATTTTCAATTATAGGCAGAACCAGTTACTTTTGACTTTCTTGGTAATAGCTAGATTGGTAATTGCTCGAGTGTGGATCAGTCCGAACCCCCCACTTATAACTGATTGGTGGATGCTCATTAAGGAAATCTACGCAATGGAATATGCTTTGGCAAATGTGAGAGGCGTTCAAACTCTGATTAAATTAAAGTCTATATGGAACTTATGTTTTAATGTATATGATACATGGACTAGGATTGATGTTATTAGAGAACTCATTCTGTTTTTCTTTGTGATTAATGAGTAGCTCTATTGTTTTCTTTTTTTTGCTGTTTGTGCGTCTAGTTGACATCATGCCTCACCTTGAAAAGTTTTGAGGTTGCTGCTCAAGCAAGGCTGACACCCCAGTCAACCAACAGCCCAATTTTGTACACTGAGGAATTGTAATTTAAATACACAGTTCTGAAAATTGCACTTTTGGAAAGTTTACCTTTTCTTTTCCTAACCATTTGGTGCCTGCAGCCTGCTTCCTGGGTCACATTACTCGGTGTAATTGGTATATGGTCCATGTGTATACCTCCCAGCTAGCCACACAAGAGAAGGCCTGGGTCATCCTGACTTGGTGAGAGGGGCGGAGCTGTCACCTGTCACACCCACAGTTTAAAGACACTGCCTCAGGTCACACGCAAAGAACTTCACCTTAGTTTATTGTGCTTACAGACAGACTAGAACCACAGCAGGGAGGCCCTGCTGCTTGAGGTTTGCCACTTCTGTCTGAGAAGGAAGACTGGACCATAACACTTCACCCCAGACTGAGGAGACTGAGGAGACTCAAAGCTTTAGCTGACTGGCCTTCTGTTCTGAGCTTCAGGGGCACAACAAACTCCAGAGGCATGTCAGCAACTTCCCATCTGACCTGCTTCTCTGGACCTGCCTGGACCTGCAACCGGTCCTGCCTGAGCCCTGCTGGCCTCTGCTGGAGTAAGATCCTTATACCCTAGAGGTACCTCTCAGGTCCAGTATCCTTAGTGTGGCATCAGTTGACCTCCTCCTAGAAGAAAAGGAGAAATCCTGCAGTTTTAGGTTCTTGACAACCACAAATGGGCCTGTTTGCACCAAGATCTTGATACGCAGGCCCCCTGCCAGCACATTGCTCTGGGGAACCTGACTATTCATGCAACAGCAGCTGGTAGCAACAACTGACAACACGAGGTCTGCACTTCATATGATAACCTTGATAGCCCGCAGTGACCGCCAATGCGAAGCTCTAGGAATGACCGCCCATGACTCCCGACTGGATCCACGACACCCGGCCTTCTCTTTATGCTTCAGTGGCCGCCATCTGCAACACTATCCCTGGTCCTAGCGGCTCTCTCCACTGTGAACTGGACTCTTCAGGCTGGACTTTAGAAGGTAACTTTTTCCGTGGTACTAACTTGGTCCCTATGTTTGGCCCATGCTCTATTGTGACCAGTCTAAACTTGTGACCTTCACCCGGTCTCGCACATCCATATAACAGTGAGTGTACAACAACATTGTTACTTTAATATGTTTTATTCTGTATGCAAATGTAACAGTGTGCCCTTGAAATGCAAAACACTGATATTTCTAACGTTCACCAAAAATATGAGAACTAATGCTCATGGAGGGTGGGATATTTTCATGGTATTCAAGTTATTCTACAATACACTATGGGCCTCATTTCCCAAAAATGACGTAGTGCGTCGATGCAAGCCATTTTGCTGTGCTGAGCTTTGTCACTTTAAAAGCACTGGGATGCGTCGTATTAACAACAATACGATGCATCTGTGAGCTTTCCCCTGTGCTGGCACACAAGTGATTGCCATGCTCCATCGCAGGCACCCTTGCTTCACTTTTTCAAGGGAGCCTGGGTTGACGGGATGATTGTTTTTGTGCAGGGAGGGACACCTTCTTCCACAAAATCAAGCATTGATGACATTTTCCTCTTTCTATGCGTGCTGCAGAATTCAGTAAGCATAAAAAGAGGAAGAAACGAGGAGAAATAAAGTATTTCTCCCTGGTACGCCACTCCAATGCATCCCCTGAGAAGGCGTAGGATTCTGAGGCATTCCCAGCTTTACAAAACTTTGCAATCTGGGAATGTGTCAGGTTCCATGGATCATGTGTGGGAACACCCACAGCAACACCCATAGACCTCCCCTTTCATGCTTAGTATGTGTGAAATGGGCCCATATTTACAAGGCCTAGAAAAGTCACGTAGGTTGAGTTTACGCGGCCGACTAAGTATGGGCAGGCACACTGCGCCACCGGTGCATCACATAAAGTGATGAACCGGCAGCGCAATGGCCTTGTGAATAAGACCCTCTATGTTTCTCATTGTGGCATCCATTTCTTTAACTTTCGCATCTCCAGACAGGTCTATCACTGAATGTGTCCTGGAGATAGAATCTCAGACAATTATATAGCGTGTTTTTGCCATGGTTGTACAGATATTCTGATAGGAACCCCAGTGAGATGATATAAGACATCTTGAAGGCATACCTAAGCTAAGGAAACTGTATACGCTCATGAACAAGAATCTAATCCTGGAGGAAATAAATAACATCTCACACTGTTCTAGTGACAATACGTCTTGGGAGACAACAATTCGTTTTGATGTCTTGCATTCAGTAAATCCCTCTGAAAGTTGTGTAGAAGGAGTTTTACTGAATTTAAAGTTGCGAAATGCATAAAATATTTGTTATCTGCAGGGTGGGTAATGATGTAATATGGTATGAAGTGCTTAGTATCATTGAATAGCTTGGGAACAAGGCGGAAATTGGTATGTGCAGAAAATATAATGGAAATTCTGAAATCTGATAGAACGAGTCTATTGCTGCTGTTCGTCTTTCATATCAGATTACAGATCTATGTGTGAAATGTACTGTGTCCTATACCTTGATTGTCTTATATGTTGTAAGGAGTTTCATGTAATGTTATTGTCATTTTAAATTGATTACAAGTGATGTGTTTAATGCTGTTTTAAATTGTATATCAATCTATCCACATAAAAGTTGACGCTGTTGTTGAAAATATTAAAGTTCAAGAGGACAGCCATGGTGTAGAAAGCAGCATCAGGATGAATGATCACAACTTCAGTCATCTCTGTGTAGATGATTGGCTGAATGGATTCTCCACCGGGACAGAAGCTGCAGTAAAATAATGTGAGACCATTTACGCAATGTGTATTTGAGCACGAATTGTAATGAAACAATCCTACCCGAATGGTTTCATTTCATGGACACTGCCCATTCGGCCTCAGTCAAACTAGCAAGGACACTAGTCCAAGTGATGTATGCGAAAAATCACACGTCACAAAATATATTGCATATAAAAAAAATAAAAAATAAAGGGGCATATTATCAAGAACAGGCGATAAAATTACCGCTGCATTATCAGCAGGAAACTGGCGCTAAAGCGGCGATAATGGGCTTGATAATATGCCCTTGGGAATCCCCATAGCAGCCCAGGTTAACACCAGAACCTGGGCTGCTATGGAAATTAACAAGGACATAATTTCCTGCCGATAAAGCGGCGATAATTTTATCGCCTGTTCTTGATAATATGCCCCTCAGTTTGTGGCCGTAGCACTGGTGAAAGCAGCCGAGGGTATTTCATGTAGCTACTATTTTCCGGTGCAGAAGGACCAGCTATATGTCAATGTGTATGACTCTTTGTGACTATTGTGCATACGATAAGATCCTCAAACAGCTTAATATGTACATCAGTGAGCCATCTTGAAGGGCTATAAAGTTCAACCTTGAAACCCTTTTTGACATCACTGACGCTGACTTTATCATACGAAAAATCTGCTGAAATTCAGGTATGTGCAAACCTCTCTGGATCATTCGTAGTTTTAGGTTTTTTTTTCTTCAAGTACTGGTGAGGCTCACCAACTGCTCACATTGCAGGGTTGCTCCTGTAGACAAACTCGCTTCAAGTAGGTTTTGATAGAACTTCTCTCTGGTGAGCGAGTGCAACCACGGCCAGGAAACAATTTATAACAGAGTAAATAGTAAACCTAAGATGAGAAAGGTTAGTCTTGGGCTGACGAGGCCTGCCCTGACAAATACAATGTGTTCTTCAAATAAAAATAGATGGGCATATTACCAAGCAATAGCGATAATTATCGCTATTGCTTGGTTAGAGACAAAAATTTACCGCTGAGCTGCGGCGATTTTTAACGCAGATAAACCTTGGTATTACCAAGGTTTATTGCAAATGCGATAAAAATCGGCCGCAATGCATGAATATCGCTGAAAAGTCAGCGATATTCATGCATTACCGAGCTAATGCTCTTAGCCATGTTATCCACCTCCCATTGGATAACATGGCTAAAAACTGCTCAGAGCAGGGTGTTAGCTTTTGGAGATATTCGCGCTTAGCGCGAATATCTCCAAATGTTGGTAATAGGAGATAGCGATGTTAGCGACTGTTTCCAGTCGCTAATATCTTGGCATGCCCACTTTGCATGTCATTAGTGATAAATTTCACTGACATGCAAAGTGGTGCCCAAGATGGTCGCTATCTCCTACTAGCTGTTGCTAACTGGTGTTAGCGACAGCTAGGTAATTGGGAGATAATTTTATCTCCGCTTTCTTGGCTTTTAAAGCCAAAAAAGCGGAGATAAACCCCCTTGATAATATGCCCCAGAGAGAATCATTTAGAGGGTGATGAGTGACTTGTTGGCACACTAGGTTAGCACAGGCTGTGGCCGCTAGTTCCCCGGTGGTGGAATGCCTGACACAGCCAGAGATTTCCATATGCAAGACGGGGTCTCTATGCCACTTTGCTTGGCCTCTCTCTACAAACTTCTATGTCTTTCAGAAACAAATTCTCTAAGCAGGCGTTTGTTTAAAAATAGCGCCGACAGTTCTCCATCTCTCGATGTCATTGATTTACATCCCTGCCCACTACTGCGTTTTCTCAAATGGCACTCTTGGGCAGGGAAGACTTTGGACTGTCAGTGTGACCCTGCAGGCCTGTGGTGTACCAGCTGCCAATCAAAGATTTCACAGGCAGAACCAGCTGAGGCTCTATGAGTGGAAACCATGCCATTCCCTTCTTATAAATGAGGTGGGGAAATACAGATGTGTGGAATGCCAAATGCTCCGAATAAGCCCTAGAATGAAAATCAAAAGAGGTCAAACAAATTCTGTTATTGACAAAAGAAGAATGCATATGAACAAACTTACTCTAGTCTACTCCCAAACAACAGGGTTTGCTGAAATATGCATTCAAAAAACCTATCTAAAGCAGAATCCATCCACTTACCCCCATGTTGGCTTCAAACTAGAGGGAACTCTTTGAGTGATACTCAATTAAAACCAGAAGCTGTATAATGGAGCATAAATGTACATAACACATCCTGCTGCAAGAATAAAAGCAGCCCTTACCATACCCAGAGAGCCCCAAAGTATCAATCAAAAACTCATTTAGATTCATAATTGTTTAGCCAAAAGACACCAACGCCCATATTACAGACAAATTGCCTATAGTGCAAGAAAGAGGACAAATCAATTGTGTAGCAACTGGATGTATGTATGTACAATTTGGAATTAGGTAAAAACTTTTTGCTAGATTCAATAATCTTTCAAAAGAATTTTTGCAGCATAGTTCACGTGAGAGAATGGCTTGGTGAACATTGCTAAATATATAAAACATACTTTACGATTTTGATAAGATATCGTTGCTTTGTTTTATTCTAAAGAGTCAAAGATTTTTAACTAGTTTTGCTGCCTGTGTAGTACAAATGATATAAATTGATTTCATCGCAGGCTTAGGCACATGTTTTATCAGTGAAGAGATTTTTTCTCAGTTTCGTGTTTTATACATCTTCTCTAAAATAGCATGACATCCGATTGTTCCATGTGTTACTCTATGCACAAACAGTTTGCATCACACAAATAATGCCTGATGTATTCTGAATGGTCGGTTGTATTTTGCAAGTGCCAAGTTTCTCTAATATATTGCCACATTTACAAGTTATGTTGGGCTGCCTATACCTATGCTTCGTCCACCATCTCCTTGTGTTTGCTTTGTTCATCCTAAGTTGTCAGAGAAAGCTCAGACATGGGTCCCTTGCTCACTTTGCCACTGGATTCAAGCTAGCCTGCCTGATGAAGGGTGTTACTCAGAAAAAGGTCCCAGGATGATTGTTTCCGAATCTGGGAAGACCTAGCTTGGCAGTTCAGGCTGGACTGCTCCCATGAGGCACAGGGTCAAGACTGATTTGCATATAGCTGGGTCTGAACTGAGGTGGCGAAGAGAACTAAAGAATGATGATAGATTAAACTCGGATCTGTGACTGGGGGTGAGTGTCTGAAAAGTTGCATCACTCTGTGCATCATCTCCTTGTGTTTGCTTTGTTCACCATATGCCCATACGTGGGTCCCTTGTTCACTTTGCCACTGGATTCAAGCTAGTCTGGCTGATTAAGGGTGTTACCCAGAAGCCGGTCCCAGGATGATTGTTTCAGGTTCAGGTATGACCTGGCTTGGCAGTTCGGGCTGGACTGACCCCATGAGGCACAGGGTAAAGACTGATCTGCATATAGCTGGGTCTGAACTGAGGTGGCAAAGTGATGGATTCAACTCTGGGGGTCAGTGTCTGAAAAGTTTCAGCGCTCCATCCAACATCTCCTTGTGTTTGCTTTGCCTATGCAACAGACAGGTTCTGTAACCTTTACTTGATGAAAGATAGACAAAAACAGTGGAGATTTTCGTACTTAAAATCTAAGGAGGAAATTAAGGGATTTGAAATGGCAAAAGCCACATTCACTAGTACAGTGTTCCCCTGTGCCTCAAACCGCCTTAGTTCAAGCCCGATTTTTGATATTACTATTTCCCACCCAGATCCATCTTGTAAACCTTAACGCTCCAATGCTTCACAGGAAAAAAAAAAGTTTTTGGGGTATTTTGTGAGTTCTTTCTGAAATCTCAAAGAATGGCAGCCGACTACCATGAGCTGTATGGTGGCTGACATTAGTGTCCTTAGGAAACAATTTGCAGGGGCAGTGGCACACCACTTTTTCGAATTAAAGAAGATGAGGATTTAGGCAGGGTGCATTAAATATTGCAATTATGAAATGAGGGGCAGGTTATTACATTTATTTTACTACAACTTACCATCTATTTACTGAAAAGTAGTCAACATTTTGTATATAAAATGCAGTTCTGAATCTAAAAGCACTAGAAACAGTAGAAAGAGAAGCAAACTATTAGATTTTGTGTCAAAAATATTGTTTATTACAGGAGCTTAGCGCGCATCCAAGATGGTCGCGTGAGCACAGAGCTCCCGAGACCCTCGCTGCCTCGCGCATCTATCCTGGCACAGATCCTGACATAGAAGACGGGTTCTAATGGATATCACCCATCTGACATAGAAGCTCTTTTCAGAAATCGAATCGGCTGCCGGGAACCGGACTTACTCCACTTTGAAATTCTGCGGCCTACACCGATGAGCAGCCCGGGACTTGAGTCCCCGAGATACCCAGGTGGCAATTGAACAACAGCGACCGGTGGAGGTCTGCCAGTGCCCCTGAAGTACTTTCGGTTTCGTTTTTGGTCTTTGTCTATCGTAACCTGCCGGCATTCGACTTTGTTGGCCCATGAGCTGCCACTGGTTGATCGCCTGCCGTCTCTGCCCCTCGTCTCTAGGCTCTGCAAGTCTGATTTGTGAGGAGCCATTCACGCCAGGTCCCAAAGGCCCCTCCGGGGCGTGCCGCTCGAGATGGCGAGCAAGTCGGACAGCGAGAAGCGGACCTCCAAGGGCGCGCACCGAGGGGGTGCCATCCAATCCAACAGTATGGACCGCTACACCCATCCAAAAGGATCCCCTAGTGGTGTCGGTAAAGCCCAGGATGAGACCAGGGATGGCTCCTCAACGACAGAGGAATTGACACTGCGAGACATTATGGGCGCCATTGCAAACATGAAGACATCCATGGGCCAGCAATACGAAACATTGGCTTCAAAGATTGACACGGTGGCCATCGATGTCAACTTGATCAGGACTGATCTGGCGAAGACCAATGAACGGGTCAAGTCTCTGGATATTAAGACCGCCAGCCTTACGACCGACGTGTCCGATCTTCAGACAGAAGTTCGTAATCTGCGGTCCTCTAATGATTTGTTTGCCCCTCAGCTGGATGACTTCGAAAGTCGAGCTAGGCGCAACAATGTGCGTATCATTGGGGTTCGGGAGAAGTCCACTGAATTATCAACAGATCTCCTTGTAGAGGACCTCATACTGAACCATCTGGCCCTCAAGGGCCTCAGTAAGTTTTTTGCAGTGGAGCGTGCACACAGAGTTCCAGGTGGGAAACATAAACCGGGCGCCCCTCCACGGCCTATCATAGCCAGGATTTTCAACTTCAGGGACAGGAACGCTATCCTGCAGGCGTCGCGGGCCAACGGCCCCACGAAATTTGAGAATGTGACCATCGGTTTCTACCCTGACTTCACGCAGGCTGTCCAAAAACAACGGATGGGATTCATGGGGGTGAAACGGAGACTTAGGGACATGGGCTTGAAATACGCTATGCTTTTCCCTGCCCGACTACGAATTGAGTACATGGAACGAGCGCTCTTCTTTGACCGGCCAGAGGTCGTCAGTGACTGGCTTGATACTTTGCCGACGCATCGAGACCACCCGGAGCAATCAGGGGGCGCTGAAGGTGGCCCATCGGAACAGGAGGAGTGAATGCCGACCGGCATATGTGCTATATGGACTTTGCAGCAGTGGTCCGATTACTTTTTGTGCTTGTATGTATATTCGTAAATACCCAGGGGTGGTAGGGAACCAGGACTCTTCCTTCTTCCGGGGTTCTTTCCTCTTTTTGTAGATTAGTTCTATCGGGGCGACTGGCACACTGCAAGTTGGGGTGGCTTTTTGGTCTAACGCAGGGGTGCAGGGTGGAGGGGGTGTTTGGGGAATTTCTTGGGGTGGTGGGGGGAACTTTGTTTTCTATTTGTTTATTTTGAGGCTACGTACTACTGCATATTTTGACTTTGGTGTCTGTTTCATTATGGGAGGGGCTCTGTCTTTGTTTACGGGATGGTGGGTAGGGGGCTAAGGGTGCTAAGTTGGAATGTTAACGGTCTGGGAGACAGGATAAAGCAGGGGATAGTATTTCCCCTGATGTAGTGTTGTTACAAGAAACGCATTTGATAGGGAACACATGCCATGCACTGAACAGGCGAGGCTATCGTCTGGTAGCGCACTCTGGATTCACTACTGGGTCGAGGGGTGCTGGCGTTCTTGTCAGGAATTCCCTCCCCCTGGAAATAGATGACACTATACTCGACGATAGGGGACGATATGCTGCTGTCGTGGGCAGGTGGGAGGGGAAGACGATCTCCATACTCTCTGTGTATGTCCCGCCAGGTTTACAAACCACGACGTTCTCTGATTTGGGAAGGGTGGTGTTGGGGCTCCCCGAAGGTATTTTGGTTGTGGGTGGTGATTTCAACTCTGTTGTCTGTGGTAGGGAGGACCGCATCCCCCCCGAGGGATCTCACAAGATCGCAATCTTGGCTGGGTAACTTCCTGGAAACACTGGGTCTGGTGGACTGTTGGAGGCTGCTGCACCCCGGACAGGCACAATATGCCTTTTATTCGGGCGCAAACGGGAGCCTCTCAAGGCTTGATTATATCCTTGTGCCGCCGGTACAGGCAGTCTCGGTGAGAGAAATTAGACACCTAGCCAGGGGTATCTCGGACCACTCCCCACTTTGGCTTTCTATTGATATACAGCTGGGAGCGGAGGGTCGAGTGGCTCCGATTAACCCCTGGCACCTTCGCAATCCTAAAAGCAGGGCTGGTGTGGCTAAGTCTATGGACTACTATTTCGCTGAAAATGTGGGGTCTGTGTCTTCCTCCATTTCACTATGGAAGGCTTTCAAGATGGTAATCCGTGGCCAAACTCTGTCATTGATTGCTAGTGCAAAGAAAAGTATGAATGAGGAGGTGGTACGACTGGAGACCGAAATTACTGACTTGGAAGAAGGACTGCAATCTGGGGTTACACAGGAGGGGCTACACGCTTTAGCCCTCAAACAGTCTGATTATAGAGCTCTGGTGACTGATGCGGCCAAGGCAATGAGTTGTGAGCAACAGGGGCGTCTGTATGACATTGGAGATAAAGCGAGGAAATTGATTGCTTGGTTGGATAAAAGAGATAGACTGAATCGTGTTGTGGCTGTTGTTGAGAGAGCGGATGGAGTGTGGGTTGTGGATCTGGTTGAGATAGTGGATGTCTTCACACACCACTTCCAAAGGGTGTATGCACCGGTTTGAGACAGACCGGAGGAGGACTCGCACTTGTTGCTTAGAGATATTGCATTGCCTAGCTTGTCTGATTCAGACAAAGAGCTTATAGAGGCGGAATTTTCTAATGATGAAATAGTGCTGGCCATCCGCTCTAGCCGCTCGGGGAAAGCAACGGGCCCGAATGGCATCCCCATCAAACTGTATAAGTTGTGTCCCGACAAAATGGCGCTGCACCTTCGTCAGATGTTCCTAGAATCGCGAGACTTCGGATCCCTTCCTCGTGACCAGAGACTAGCATCCATTGTAGTCATTCATAAGGAAGGGAAACCCCCAGACCTATGCACATCATTTAGGCCGATATCACTTTTGAAGGCCGAACCCAAGATCTTGGCAAAACTCCTGGCAAACCGGCTGATAAAGGTGATCGGCGACCTGATACACCCAGATCAGTCCGGGTTTATTCCCCACTGCAACACCGCGCTCAACCTGCGTCGTCTTCATGGCATCCTGGCAAGAGCAAAGTTGATGGCCCTCGACACGGTGAAATGGCCATATTTATGGGCGGCTCTTGTGAAATTTGGTTTTGGCCTCGGGTTCATCAATTGGATTAAACTCCTATATGAGGAACCGTTGGCTCAGGTGGTGGTCAATGGCAGAGTCTCAGAATCCTTTGTTCTTGGGAGGGGTACGCGACAGGGGTGCCCTCTATCTCCATTGCTCTTCGCTCTTGCTTTAGAACCCCCTGCTGCGTGGCTGCGATGGGAACCGTCGCTTAAAGGCATTAGGTGGTCCCCTGATTTTTAGGACCGCTATACGCGGACGACATTCTGCTATATCTCACTTCCCCCCCGGAATTCACTGGGGGTACTGTTTGATGTACTGAGTTCGTTCAGGAAGAACTCTGATCTGTAGATTAATTGGAGTGGTAAACTTTGATGGACACAAATCTAGTATTTATTCACTCAACGGAGAAGTACCCCCCTTTCCACGCGTCTGCCCGATACCGATCACACACGTTGGTTTTAAATATTTGGGGATCTTTATATCACTAGACCCCGCAGCTCGATATGAGCGAAACCTGCTTCCCCCACTTCTCCGGCTTAAATCCGATGTGACGGCTTGGTGCGGCCTGCCGCTGTCCCCAGTTGGAAGGGCAACTCTTTTAAGATGATGTCCCTTCCTCGATTCCTATATGCCTTCCCAAATACGCTTGATCTTGTACCCACCAGTTATTTTCGCGAGATTGAGAGCCTACAGAGGAAGCTGATATAGGGCGGGCACCCTGGCATTGCCTTAGCGAAGCTGACTTTGCCCTGGTGTGATGGGGGCATCGCGTTGCCTGACATTAAATGTTACTATTGGGCCTCCCAATTAATTGCAATTAATCATGCAATGTACAGCCCTGTTCCAAATCCCGCATTTGAAATGGGCAAATGGCAGCTGCCGGGAGGGAACTATAATAGGGCGCTATACTCCAGATCGACTGGAAAGAAATTGACTGGCCCCACCGGGGTTGCGGTACGGGTGTGGTGTAGTGCAACCGCAGCAATGGGGTGGTCAGACAGATTGACTAGAGCGACCCTGCTCTACGCGGTGGAGAGATTGGGCAATCTCTGGACTACGAAAGGCTTCGACAAGTGGAATCTCATCGGCATAAGCAGGGTCGGGGATCTCTGTGTTAAGAACAGGATCAAGACTTTTGACGAGCTCAAATCAGAATATGCGCTAAGTGATAAGGAACACTTTCGTTACATGCAGATCTGTCATGCGCTTGGTTCGGTTTTCCCGGTCGGGACCGTTATCCCGGAGTCTTCTCCCCTTGAGGATAAGGTGCTTGATGGACACGTCCCGGATAGCACTATTTCCCTAATATACAAAAAACTTATTAACGATCGGTCGGATTTGATTTTACGGCTCCGAGGTGCTTGGACCGATGATGGACTGGAGTTGGACGATGAAGATTGGCAGGCTGCGATATCTTCTCCTAAAGAGGTCGCGATTCCGGCCCGTCTCCAGCTGGTGCAATTAAAAATCCTACACCGCATCTATATCACGGGTCCACGGCTGCTGCGTATGGGTTATTCAGTGGACTGGTTGTGCAAGCTCGGGTGTGGTATGATTGCTACCTTCCTTCATATCATATGGGAGTGCCCGGATGTTGTGGTGTTTTGGAATCGTGTGCATGCTGTTATGGAAGAGGTTACGGGTGTTTCGTTGTTGCCGGAGGCCAGACGCTGTTTACTGAATGTATGGGAGCCAAACGATTATAATGTGGCGCAGACGCAATGGGCTGCCCTTGGTAATATGGTAGCTAAAAGGGACATGGCCCAACTATGGGGATCCCAAAGAGCACCTCTGATTTCGGCCTGGAAAGAAAACATGGATTGGTGCATGTTTAGGGAGAAAACTGTGTATGTTGCTCGTGGTAGACCCAAGAAGTGGGGGAGAATATGGAACCAATGGAACCTATACTCCTCCTTTTGTGGACGTCCCTGACAAATCTCTGTCCCCGTGACCGCACATTCCTTGTATGGTACACACTTTTGTCTACGTTGTGTTCGCCCGCTCCCGGCCCCCCCTTCCGAGATTCATCTCTATACATTGCATACACCAATGACCCCTGAGACAGACACTCACCGGGTAGTTTCTTATTGCCTCGCTAAATTTTTCTGTTTCTATTTATTGTTTATTTATATATATGTAAAATGTGAAACCTTAATTCATCCTGCTTACCACCACAGGTCTACTCAGAATAATATGCGAAATCGCTGCCGGGCCCTCGGGTTGTCGGCTGAAGAGCTGTGTAACGATGCAAGTTTGTGTTTTTATTTCGTTTTAACAATGGCCGGCCCCTGTTGTTGTAGGTCTGCAACTGTATTGCTTTTATCGAAATAAAGATTTTAAAAATATATATATATATATTGTTTACAAAAATATCGTTTCCATTTCCTTATAATGGTGATGGAACCAAGTTTATTCCACTACTCGTTTTGACTGTGTCCGCAGTCTTGCTCATGTGTACTAAGTGCACAAAATAAAGAAAGTCTTTTAACAACAAAATGGGAGTGTGTTGAAAGAAACAAAGGACAAAGTGGCAACTTGTAATAGCAGCCATATTGGAATGTTAAAATTCAACCAAAAATATTAAATAACATCAAGTGTGTGACTGCATTCTTGCAAATTAATATTTCTTCATAAGTATATCGTTCAATGAGTAAATACAAGGCAAGAAAACAAAACAGTGTCAGTAGTCAAACTTGATCAAATATCAATACAAGTGGTGTCAATGCATAACGAAGTGTCCCATCATGCTAGCTTACCGGAAATAGGCGGGGTATGCTGTGCCATGTGAAATCTGGTGCTCTGCAGTATTGCGGTTGAGTATGAGATGTCTCATATTACCAGGGAAATCACCTGTTATTGACCCCTAGAACTCCTGTGTTCACAAGTGCTCTTGAGTGGTAAACTTTGATGGACACAAATCGCTTGGTGCTCATATGTGCCATATGCTGTTGATCGTTCTGCAGTGTTGTGGTTGCAGGTGACCTTGCTAAATTCGTGAGAACGTTCAGACTCAGAAAGTTGCATATGTTTAGGCAACAGAGACCCAAGGGTAACAGGGGTGCTAGTGCTGACAAGAATCAAACTACATGTTTGGATATAGGTGACATTGTCATCTTAATAACCAGGCTCCAATTACATCAGGATACATTTACGAATGACTTCTATGTTGAATGAACAGCAGATATTAGATGAGCTGGACATCTCCGGTGACAGCCCCATCCACTAATTTTAGACCCTGTTCTACTTTCTTTCCGTCTCATCCACATGACATTATAGACACCTTTCAGGAGAGTGTCACTATGGCACTAACCAACTTCAGACACAAGTTATTTAGTAAGAAGAAATGTAACAACAATCTGACCTTAAAGCAACGGCAAGTTCTCACATCTATGGCTGAAGACAAGGACATTGTCATTTGCCCGGCAGACAAGGGGGGCAATGTTTTTGTCCTCGACAGAGATCAGTACATCATTGAAGCTCTCCACCACCTAGGGGACACTACATACTGCACTCCTGTCTCCAGAGACATATACAACACCAGTATCATCACCATATGGTAGAAATTGACCGCATGGAAAGATAAGGGAATTATCGAATGGGAAGAGTTCTGTTTTCTTAAGAAATGTTTACCCCAAACTGCCTGTTTTATATCTTTTGGCCAAGGTGCACAAAGACCCTATCACATCACCTGGGCGTCCCATTGTTTATTCAGGAGGGAGTGTAGCAGAACACATTTCCAAGAATGTAGATCACTTTCTCAGAGACTTTGTTACCAAGCTCTTGAATTACAGCAGGGACACCAAGGATTTCCTGGGCAAAATAGAGAACATCACTTGGGAGAATAATTTCCTTTTGATCACACTTGAAGTACAATGGAGAAGTGGAGAAGTGTGGCTCAATGGTTAGAGCAGCAGACCCTGATGCAGTGGTCTGGCCCGGGACCAGGTTCTTAGGCTCAATTTCCTCAGAACTGATAATTCTCGCTTTGGTGCCTATTCTAATCATGGGTCCCACTCTGCAACTCTGGGCAATAGCTTGCTTAATCTCCACAACGGCCCGAACAGTGCTGGGATGCCTGGCTTCACCCTGTGGGTGCCCAGGGGTGGACATTGCACAGGGAAAAGCCAGGAAGGGTTCCTAAGCGGTATACGGACAGCGCCGGGACACTCTTGTTGGAGGTAGCTGTGTGCTTTACAAATGCTGGCATTTTTACAATCATTGTACACTATTATTGACCATCAACAAGGGTTAGCTGCATGCTCTAATTTTTTGAAGAATAGACACATCAGGTACTGGGAACACAGTCTCATGATCTTAGAAAAAAAAGAATACTGTCTGATGAACAACATTTTTCTTTTTGACGGTCTTCTGTATAGACAGACTATCGGGACAGTGATGGGATCATGCTTTGCTCCCAGTTTTGCCAATCTTTTCATGGCCCTATGGGAAGAGGAGTTCTTCTCAGGAACTACTGACATACAAGATCTGAGCAGGGTTGAACTGTGGCTCAGGTATATTTATGACTTGGTCATCATATGGAAGGGCACAGAAACCGAAGCCAACAAGTTTGTAGAAGAACTCAACAGGAATACCGCAACATACGACTCAGTGGGAATATCAGCGACATCAGGGCTGAATATCTGGATGCATGTTTGGAGATTAGAGAGAACAAAATCCACACCTCCTTATTTCGTAAAAGCACAGCAGGCAACAGTGTCCTTCATGCCCTCAGTAGTCACCCGGAATCACTCAAGTGAAGTATTCAATATGGCAAACTGCTGAGGGCAAGGAGAAACTGTGGCAGTGATGAAGCATACGGAACTGAGAGCAGCAACATGATTGAGAGATTCAAGGACAGGGGTTATCCAACATAGGTACAAAAAAAAGCCATTGACAGAACAGAGGGTGTTTGCAGAAACACAACACTTTCAGAAGAGGCAGACATTGGGGACGAGCCATTGGAGAACAGTGTGAGGGTAATTTTGACTTACAATTCAGACCTTGACAGCATAAGACGCATCTTAGCTCGCAACTGGGATGTACTCAGATGTGATACCAACATCGGCAAGACAATATCAGATAGACCCAACATCACTTACAGACGGGGCAGGAACATAAGAGATATGTTGGTACATAGTGACATCACCTTACAACAGAATGTAGGAGTACAGGATCTCAAAGGAATCTTTCTGTGCGGTCACTGTAAGACCTGTTGATTAATTTGTCAACGGAACCAGTAAGAAGGTTATAACTCAATTCCTGACATGCAGCACCACTTTTGTAGTGTATGTCATTGGGTGCCCTTGCAACTACACTACATAGTCCACACTACATAGGCCAAAAAAGAATTCTAGAACACAAACGTGCCTTCACTAACAAAGATACCAAATATCCAGTCGCATGCCATTATCAAGAAAAACAATTTTCAGACACCACTCTCTTGTAATACTTCATACTTGAACAAATAAGGGTGGGTCTTAGAGGTGGAGATAGATTTCAGAGGCTCAGACAAAGAGAGTCCAAGTACATTGTGGATTTCCAGACTAGTGTACCGTGGGGTCTCAATCAGGAACTTACCATTCACCTCAAAAAAGAGTAAACAGTAGTTCAGTCATCACTGCTAGCAATGATTTCCTGTTTGCTGTCCCATATACTCTTTTATTGTTCTCTGTCTTCTGTACTCTGTTGTCTTGAAACTCAGCAAACTCGCCACTTTGTGGTTTCATTTACTTTTTTCCTCAGCTGACTTATTTTCATTACTTATTTATATCGCTCTTCCTCCTAGTTTCTGTGCATCAGAAACTGTGTGTATAAATATGTACATTGGCACATTTACGCCATGTTTTTGACTATTTTCTTTTATCTGTTTCTTTTGCAGGAGAGAAGGAGGGGCCTACTCACTTGCAAGGGTCACTTAACCTTTTCTTCAAATTCACACATGGATTTCACCTTTGGACACCTTGACAGAATTTGGGGACACTGAGCACCATGCGACTCGTTTTTCCCTTGTTTTTCTGCCCTTCTGCCCTCTGTTAGACTCGTTTTTCCCTTGTTTTTCTGCCCTCTGCCCCCTGTTAGACTCGTTTTTTGTGCCCTTCTGCCCTCTGTTAGACTCATTTTTCCCTTGTTTTTCTGCCCTTCAGTCCTCTGTTAGACTCTTTATTTGTGCCCTTCTGCCTGCTATTAAACTCGTTTTTGTGCCTTTCTGCCCCATTAGACTAGTTTTCTGTGCCCTTCTGTCCTCTGTTAGACTTGTTTTTCTTTTTTTTTCTGCCCTTCTGTCCTCTGTTAGACTGGTTTTTCCCTTGTTTTTCTGCTCTTCTGCCCTTTCTTAGACTGCTTTCTATGCCTTTCTGCCCTCTGCATCACCACATCATCACTCAGCGCTACCCCAGCATCACTCAGCACCACCATATTATCACTCAGCACCACCACATTATCATTCAGCACCACCACAGCACCACTCAGCGCCACTACAGCATCACTCAGCGCCACCAAAGCATCACTCAGTGCCACCACATTATCACTCAGCACCACCACAGCACCACTCAGCACCACCACACCATCACTCAGCACCATCAGAGCATCACTCAGCACCACCACAGCACCAATCAGCACCACCACAGCATCACTCAGCGCCACCACAGCACCACTCAGCGCCACAACAGCATCACTCAGCGCCACCACAGCATCACTCAGTGCCACCACATTATCACTCAGCACCACCACAGCACCACTCAGCACCACCACACCATCACTCAGCACCACCACAGCATCACTCAGCACCACCACAGCACCAATCAGCACCACCACAGCACCACTCAGTGCCACCACAGCATCACTCAGCACCACCACAGCATCACTCAGCACCACACATTATCACTCAGCACCACCACAGCACCACTCAGCACCGCCACAGCATCACTCAGCACCACCACTTCATCACTCAGCGCCACCACAGCACCACTCAGCGCCACAACAGCATCACTCAGCGCCACCACAGCATCACTCAGTGCCACCACATTATCACTCAGCACCACCACAGCACCACTCAGCACCACCACACCATCACTCAGCACCACCACAGCATCACTCAGCACCACCACAGCACCAATCAGCACCACCACAGCACCACTCAGTGCCACCACAGCATCACTCAGCACCACCACAGCATCACTCAGCACCACACATTATCACTCAGCACCACCACAGCACCACTCAGCACCGCCACAGCATCACTCAGCACCACCACTGCATCACTCAGCACCACCACAGCACCACTCAGCATCATCACAGCACCACTCAGCACCACCACAGCACCACTCAGTGCCACACCAGCATCAATCTGCACACCCATTCAAAAACAACTGGTTCAAATATGTTCTCTCAATGTTTCAAACTTTATTACAAATGTCACAAAAAGATGTTAATATTTCACTTCTGTTCTTGGATTTACGTCACAATAAAATACACTGAACATAAACTTTTTAAAAAAATAAAAGACATTTTAATTTGTAATATCAATACAGGTAAGTCATGTAAATACAAATCATGTTGCATTACAAATGCTATAGGTGTCACATTTGCGAAAGTTATAACTATTGGCATTGTAAATGACAAAGCTATTAATTTAGCTATGTTCAAAATGAACACATAAATAAAAAATTGTTATTTACAAGACCAATAGCTCAAACTTTCCTAATGCGAGACCTATTGCATTGTAAAATGCTTGTTTTTATATCTGTCAGTGCTTCCTGTTGAGGTTTAATTTTCGTGACAGGCGCCTCATTGCCTACTTGTAACTATTCTCTGACCCTGCTTCAAGGGTCAGAGCAGGGTCAGAGAATACTTACAAGTAGGCAACGAGGCACCAGGAAGCACTTAAAGGCTTACAGCAGCAACCCTTTTGTAAAAGGTTACAAAAAATTAGCTTCAACTTTTGCACCTGCTGCTGTAACCCTGTGGGGCTTTGCTAAAAATCCGTCCCAGCTGATTCGCGGATTTTACCGCGATTTCGCGGATCGCGAAATCACGGAAAATCCGCAAAGTCCGCGAGCGGAACCAATTTTCAGCCCATGCTTAGTTTCAACACACTCCCATTTTGTTGTTATAAGACTTTCTTTATTTCGTGCACTTAGTATTCGTGAGCAAGACTGCGGATGCAGTCGAAACGCGGTGTGGAAAAAACTTGGTTGCATTGTTGTGGTTTTATCTAGGACCCTAATTAAATATTTCATATTTAGTAATAGCCAATGCAAACCAAATGCGGCAAGACTACTTCCTTAGACTCCTAGAAAGCACAACGAGTTCTTACAACATGCCAATCCTCCAGCAACCTGGGAATTTCCCGTGCTTTTGTTTTGATTTGTTTTGAACTCCTGCGAGCACTGAAAGAACGACCCGTTCTTAGTGACATCTTTTTATTGACGTCTTATGTCCAACCTTAAGTCAAACACAGCACCTTCCAGGTATAAATATACCAGTGTTTGCCTTAAACAACACGCGGTGGTGTGGAGCAGAGCGGCTATCTACTTGTCAGAAGCCCAGCTGATGCGAGTGCTGAAGGAAGCCGTCCCTCCCACTTGACGCACTGAGAAAGACGCTGTCTTTTTCTCCTGCCGAGAAAATCCAGCTCCGGTGTTCCCAGTCACCCTTGCGGGTTGCTGGGAAATCGATTCCTGAGAGCGAGATACAAGACCTCCTCCATTCTAAAACCAAGGTACGGAGCTGATTAGATCCCTAGAGAATTCTTGAGTCAGAATCTTGGCAAAAACTAACTTAACTTAAACTGCAACTCATTTACTCCCTCCCGCGTACTAGGCTTAGGTTAGGTACATCGGGGTAGGCGTATTTAGAAGCACCAGTTGAGTACGTTTAGTCAAACTATTATCATTGTATGTAACTGTATATATATTTTATACCTTTTAAGTATCATATGGCTCAGAAACCATATCAATGCTTTTACAGTATTATTTCATGATACTACTTTTACTGTACGCACTTTACTCTATAACAAGTATTGCAATCATGGCAATTAATTTCTCTTGCATGAGAAAGAAGACTGCTCAGTATATAACATCTTTTATTGAAAACGCCCATCTCTCTATTTCTCTGCACTCTGGTGAGACTAAGTATGCACAACTGACTGAGTGAAAAAGCTATCTTTTGTTTTCACACGACTCTGGAGATGTACTCCTTATTCTGGGGAGCAAAGTTGTCATGTTTATGCGGTTGTCAGAAGCTGAATCCCTTCTTGTCTAATCAGGGAAGTTCACTCCTCCCTGTTCATTCAAGAAAGTTTCTAGTGACCTCTGAGCTAGCTGGCAAGCCTAAATTAAGTCTAACATATTCAATAAAGACCTAGTCGACCTCAGTCCTACGTCTAAACTATCATTTATGTTATTCCAATGCGCAGAGCCTATTGGGAAAACAGGAACTACACTACATGGCGCCCAACGTTTGGTACGGCGATAATCTAACGCAAGATACTAGAGTAACTCAGTCGTGCTTTTTCACACAGACCCCTTTTCCCATAAAAACTCCAATAGACGTCTGGAGTGGGTGAAAGGTTAATATCCGCCGAAACTTAGTAGGATGAGAATCCTATGTATTAGTTTACGGTATAGTCAACGTTGAAGGATACAGTGTTCGAAAATATTGTGCACCTAATCTTTGTTTCCCTGAAACTTGATCTGAAAACTTTCAGTCAGTAAAAATGTCAGAAAGTACGACGAAAGGGAGAGAGCTAGACTAGCAGCTCAACTCGTAGCGGACGACACAACTGTCCAAAATAACGACGCGGATGCAATAATCATCCCGGTCAATATAAGAAAAACCATAACTATAAATCTTATAGAAAATGGAATATCATATAGAGTTGGTACCGTCATATTTGTGGTAGAGGCACATGAATTTTGGCAGACAGAGGTATTCTATTCCTGGATAAATTTTCCAGCAGCACACGCTGTAACACATGAGTTCCACTGCTACAAAATAGCGGAGGCTCCAGAGGAATACTCTCCTTTCGAGGAAGTTGAAATTCCACTAACGTATCAAGAGCACCTGCTCTTGTTTAATGGCACCCTAAATCATAAAAATCACATTACCAGGCTCGGTCCACTAGGTAGACCAGGAGCCACATGGCCGGTTCTAGCCAGCTACACACCAAATCCCGACATTGATAAAATGTCAAATGAAGAACTCTTAGTTAAAATAAAAGAATTAACAAGAGCATATAGGGATTTAGTTCAATTAGCATTAGATGGTACAACATACCAAGTAAAACCCCAACTAATTGAAAGTCCTGATTTTTTTTTAATTAAAAATAATCTCAATTCTCAAAAGAAAAAGTGGGAGGGTAACAAACAAACCACTCCAAGAGAAAAAACTATTTCAGTCCAGAGGAAGGTCGCCCCAAAGGAGAAATAGATCCCCAGAAGGGGGGGCAAATCTCCCCAAAGGGAACCCTCTGAAAAAAGATACAACCTTAGAAACAGGGCCAATTTGAGAAAACCTGACAGATATCAAGATATTGATACACGCTCCTCTCAATCTTTTCAAATTTCCTCAAAGAAATCGGAAAGAAGAGGACGGTCAGAACATAAAGAAGAGCACGTCAAGTCCAAAGACAAGGAACCTGCTCCTCAAAGTAAAAAACAACAATTTCCAAGGAAGAAGGTAGCGAGTATTAAAATAAAACATGCCGAGAATCCTGAGGACACAACTGAAAAACGGAGAGTGGGCCCAGACAATGCTAGATAGCGCAGCAGAAGTGAGCATAGCTCGCAAGATCCTGATGAATCTTCTGGAGACAGTGGGCATGAAAGAATACATTCAAGTGGAAACTGCAGACACCCGAGTGAGCGTGCCCCATAAACTTTATGAAATAACATTGCGTATAGAGGGAGATAAAACTAGGAAAATAAAAGGTCTCTTTTGGGAGAATCTATCTAAAGGCTATGATATCCTTCTAGCAGAAAACGACTGGCCACCAGACTTTGTCAGGGAGTGCCCACATGGCGAAGAAATGATTATGCCTGCCTTCTCAAATCACATTCACATTCAATACATAAAAAAATACACGCTTGCTAGAAAATGGGCAGTGGCCCAAGCACCTACATTATATAAAAATCATGTAGGATGGGATGAGGATTCTCCTCACCATAAAATCCAGTTAAAAAAAACAACCTACTACACAGAGGCAGTATCCGGTTAAGCAAGAAGCTAAAAAACAAGTAAAAATTTTAGATCAACTTTAATATCAGGGGGTGATTGAAACATGCACCTCACAAATGAACAATCCTTTGTTTCCTGTCTCCAAGCCAGACGATTCATATCGCCTAGTTTTGGACTACAGACATCTAATCTCCTGCTGTAAATCTTTTGCAGTACAAAATTCACACAGTGCAGCACTAATGAATAACATTGTGCGCAAAAAATATAAAACAACATTAGATATTTCAAATGGTTTCTTCTGTCAAAACATAGCACCTGAAAGCAGATATTTGTCCAAATTCTCCAGCATGTGGACCTAAAAACAATTTTGTCGTTTCCCACAGGGATTCGAGAATAGCCCAGGATTATTTTCAACAAGGGTAACATAATTACTACAAATTTATGATGATGAGGCATTATCCTATGTCGATGACATCTATCTTACAGATGATGACCTGGAGACTCACTTGAAAAGAGTGAACACCATAATACTTGGGTTTGCAGCTGAAGGGTACAAATTTAACTTTAAAAATCACGAATTGCCCATCTAACTGTCCTATTTTTAGGATATGAATTATCGAGTGAAGGCAAAAGCCTAGCAGACAACTTCTTAGAGAAGTGTGCTGTACTCCAAGCTCCAAAAACACTGAAGAACTTACAATCAATACTGGGTTTCCTGAATTTTGGAAGAACATACATTCTAAATTATGCAGAGAGGATTAAACCTCTCTACGAACTAATAAAACCTGATTTTAAACCAATTAATTGGACTCAAAAACACACAGAAATTTTAAGATCATTACAGACAGATATGTTAACTAAAAAAAAACTGCAAACACGCGCAAATGAAAGCAACCTTTTAATCCGAGTCATCCCAGGAAGATGCGGATTCGCGTACCTGACCTCTAATGAGGGAGAAACAGTACCAATAGATTACAAATCACATTTGTACACACAAGCTGAAATGAATTTCAGTTCTACAGAAAAAATTCTGACAGCGGTTCAAATTGCTGTAGCAAGAGAAAGAGCCCTAGCCCAAGGCAAGAGAATATCTGTTTTAACAGCCGAATCAGCCATTGAGGCATTAACAAGCCCACGCAATCTAAATGCTGTGGCATTGGATCCAAAATGGATACAATGGGAAAATTCTCTTGCTGCAGAAGACGTGAAACACTATTTTGATCCGAAAATGAAGAAGCTAGAATATCTGGAATATGAAAATGAATGTCCTCTGCCGATCGAAATTCTGCCTCTCGAACAGTACACCTGTGTTATCTACACGGACAGATTTGCACAACACTACGTTGTAAAAAAACAGATTTACAATGCAGCGTGCACGATTGTTAAAGGTCGCTGGCGCTTAGGTAAATTCAGACCGATGGTCACTAAAACTGAATCACTCAGAAACTGTTCAGCTCAGCGAGCTGAAATAAGAATTCTAAAGATGGCGCTTGAAAATGCCGATCGTGAATTCCCGACACTAATAGTGTGTGATTCGCATTACTGCGTCCGATCTTACAATAATTCCATGCAGACCTGGATAAAAAACGGTTACAAAGATGAGACAGGTGCCACAATAAAGCATAAAAAACTATGGGAACAGGTAGTTCTTTTGCACAAAGAACTACAAAAGACTCACGTGATACATAAGCCGAGTCTTCAACGTGATGGCGTTCACGTTGCAGGGAATTCATTGGCTGATAAAGCCACATCGGCGGCTGATCTCTCGGCTTCCGTAGCAACAAAAAAGCAAACGAAAAAAACAAATAGATGGCGAAACGCTGCTTGCAGTTAAAGTCTCAATGGAAGGCAAATATGCGGCATTACCTCTAAACTATCCACTCGAAAATACATACATAATTGATGCGAACTCCGTTCCGTTTGCTCAAATCCCTGGAGTGGGGGATAGAGTAATTCCAAACACGAACCAGAGAATCTTCTTGATACAAGAAGCACACATGGGATTTGGTCTGAGGCACAAAGAGATCCTGAAATCTCTAATAGAAATACAATCTCAATACTGGTGGCCGGGGATGAGCGTAGAACTTTATAAATTTGCAATCAATTGTGAGGACTGCAACAGAGATCACAGTTGTGAACCCGGACCAGACACCAGCCCAGACACCACTATTAGACAGCATCAGGCTATCTATGTGCCGACATCCAGTCGGGAAAATGCAGTCCCATAAATATTAAGACAAGATTCATTTAGATGAGACCGCCAGCGCTCGGCTGACGCCAGAACTGTTATAAAAGATTTGCGAGTCTTTATCTGCACTTACGCAATTGGCATGCTACATTCGGACCAGGGTCCTGCGTTTAGCTCTCGGGCTTACAAGGAGGCCATGGACAGCATGGGCATTGCATTGCGGTATTTTAGTCCATTCCATCCCGAGGGAAATGCGGTAGTGGAGAGAAAAAACCGGGACAAAAAGCAATCTATAACAGCGAGGGTATTAGGTTCGGGTGATGGGTGGGTCAAACATCTAATAAGTGTCCAACGTAGTCTTAATATTATGCCAAGAAATTCTCTAGGAGGTATCAACCCGTATGAACTTTTATTTGGTACTAGAATGATTATTCAGGATTTAGATTGTCAAACTTCAGTGGTGCAACAAAAAGCTTTTGATATCAAAGATTGTTTGGCTGTTTTACAGGACTTAAATGAAACAAGAAAAAGTCTGAGTAAAGAAAAATTAAAGCCAACTACCACTGAAGAAAACCCACCTGTCCCAGCAAGACCTGTCTGGATTCCAAAGATTGGGGATCTGGTCAGAGAAAAGTTTGCGGTAAAGAAGGAATTTGGGCCTTCTTACAGAAAAGCAGTACCTGTCTTAGCTATCAGCGGAACAAGATCAGTTGTACTACCGCCCATTGCTGGTAAAAAGGAGAACAGAGTTGTATCAATCAACCTGGTGAAACCACAACCATATGGCCAATAATAAGTAGTAGGCCCAGTGGACTCCCAAGAAATAGCAGAAGACCAAAAATTGCTACAATCCAAGAGGTTCAAACTGAGAGATTAATCACATTTGACAATCCTGCAGTAATTAAAAAAGGACTATGCAACAAAGCCATTGAACTTGTGCCTCTTGAAACCCAAATTACAACAATCCAACAAGAAACACCAGTCTACAACGATGTAGCCTTGGACTTTAAAAATGTAGCAAAAGAAAATGCAAAGATCAATGGAAATCCGGAAGCAATCCCACCAATTGACAGAACTGCATCTGGCTACTTTATCAACTTTGATGATTTTTCCGATGATCCAAGTGAACATGGAGACAAGCCAGAAACAAAAACATTCAAAGAAAAAGTCACAGAACTCTTTTTTCAGCTCAGAGAAACATATCTAACAGCTCAATGGATTAAACTATGGATTGTGTTAGGTGTACTTTTCCTCCTTCTATGGCTCATCTTGGTTCTAAGTTTGGGTAGATTTGTTGATGGAAAATATAGTACAATGGACACAGCAAGTCAGAAGATCAACTTGGTCCTGAAATCACACAGATCATCACACATTGAAAAACGAGAACTGTCATCAGTGAACATCACAGCCATCCCTATACCTGGTGGTATAGCATGGGACAAAACTGACTATGAAATTTATGGCCCGGTTGAGCTCCTGAAATTTCTCCACCAATTTAAAATCTCATTAAGTGACTTTGTATCACCTAGTAGATTCTCTGATGATTGTGAATTTGAAAATATTAATAATATGATGTCAGATTTAGAAATGTCAGCAAAATTTACTGCACATGATTATTTACAGGGTTCGTCGAGTTATGAGGTAATGTACTGTTTTAACCACTTTGGGCATCATTATCTGCATAAATCTGCAAATCCTAGAAATACTTTCAGTTATAATCAATAGGAACATTGTCCAACCCAGCCAAAAGGCAGCTCAAAGACATTTCTTGAGAAATTCACATATTTCTCAGGGTTTAATGTCACTGATCCTGAAACATTCTATTTTAAAACATCAAATAAGACAGGGGTGAAAAACATGTTGACAAATACTAAACTGATTTATTCAGAAAATTTTTATGAAACAATGTCTACATTTGGTTTTGAATTTTGGAAAAACAACATTGAGACAAAAACCATATGGGGAACAAAAGAATGGCAGGTACGAGGTTTAGAAGCGTTGTTCAGAGCCTGCATGATCCCAGAACAAATAATGTTTCTCAATGACACAATTCAACAAACACCCTGTCTTGGTTTAGCCAAGATAAAAGGTTTAAACAACCCGTCTATACCAAAGCCAATACCTGATATAAACACCACTACAGATGAGGGGTTAGGCGTGGCCTATATTTTAAAACAAAACAGAACACTTCCTGACTGGAAAAAATGGTTGATCTGGCCAAAAGACACTAATAACTGTCATGATAGATTCCTGAACAAAATACAGAGGTTCAAACAGAACAGGCCAGAACCCGAAATATTCCCAAAGACAACATCCAGGGATAGTTACAACATACAGTGTAGGAAAATTATGCCTCGAGTGGCTACAGAGATCCACACTTCCCGAAATTAAGCAACACTTAACTTTACTTAAAGAAGGTGCTGACTTGCAAGATTTTATAATGGGACCTCGCAAACAGCGTCAAAAACGTTTCATATACGCCGGTATATACGCAGCATACAATGAAGCTTGGAAATTAAATCAATTTAAAACTGCTGAAAAAATACGAGAAATTGATCGTATTCATTTAGAAAAAACATTTTCTGTAGTGGACAATGGGTTAACAACTCTGTCCTCCTGGAATCTATTCACTGGATAGCATTGTATCATCTGCAATTGATATAATAGAACAGGATATGATAATGTTACAACATGGTCAGTCCCAATTGCGTTCTATTGTACAGCTAGGCTGGACGTTACAAAATCTGCGTTCAGGTCACGTGCCATGGCGTCTAATCAACACAACGTCATTATTTTCTATCTTTAACCTTACTGATAGACAAATCTCGTTGGCACAGAAAGGAGCCGACTATACGGTGCAAGCATTGAAAAACTTGAGAGATTACCATTGACAATGTCGGAAGGACCTGTCATTGAATGGATAATACATGGCACAATTATAATCCCGATAACGACTTTCCAGTTTCAATACTGCCAGAAGTATATACCAGCCGGCCTGTATGAAAGGTTGGGTAAAGGATACATCAAATCAACCTGGAATTTACCTTTTACTCATAGATGTTGGAGTGGGGGCAAGAAAGAGGTATTTCTTAGTGGTACTAATTGTAAAACATCACTGAGCGGTACACTCCTATGAGAAGGTATAAACTTGCATAGATCTTGCATGGGTTCATCAAACAACCTTTCATGCCATCTGCACGGCACCCCAGCTATACAGATAGAGCCCTTTTTCAGACAACTTTCCAACGGTTGCTACGTTATATTAAGTGACCACAGCTGTTGTGGAATGGTGCCAGGAAAACCCTATCTCGTAACTGTAACGTCCAGGGTCACTTGCTGTATGCAAGTATTGTATCCAAGCAGCAATCCAGACATGGAGGCGGCATTATGGCCTTATGTGAATATCTCTTCTATTTGAATTGATACTTTAAGCAGAATGAAGTGTATTCTTTTACAGACAACTGTGCCTTTAACCTCGTCCAAAGAGACAAATGACCTGCAAGCTGCAAGGACAGCGGCAGATATACATACCTATTTATCGACAAATTGCTCCGTGCATTTCGTAGAAATGTTAAGCCAAATTTTAAACATGTCAGATACCAGTGGCATCACAAATATATTAAAGACCATTTTTTCAGGACTGTTAGCACCCTTTGAGAAAGTCCTGAGTATCTTCCCGAATTTTTGTGCACTCTCTTTTTGGTGGCCTGCCTCTTATTTTGGGACTCGTAGCAGGAATTTCATTTTTGTTCCTCCTGCTCCAATATGGCAAGCCAAGCCGCAGACAAAATTCAGGCTTCGATGGAAGAAACAATCCTAGCAATACGATACCGAGACCGTATTACTAAGGTCCTCGGATTGGCCCAGCTAAGAGATCTGAGTACAACTTGGTTTCTTTCATTCAGACCAATCTGGCAGGATTGCATCTTACCTGTGCTTCGATGTCTGCTATGCGGAGAAGAATGCGTGTTGGACGTCTGTCTTACACTACCATCAGCAGTACCAATGGCTATCGATACTTTGCTAGGTCCGGTAACGACTCATGCAACGTGTTGTCCCCAGCGTCTACCTATTCTGATGACGGCATTCGTTGAGACTTCACCACTACGAATAGATGGCGGTGGAGTACGAGAGGAAAGCAGCACCAAACAGGTACAACCTTCTGTGAGCATTGCTGATCCAAACATCGATGATAGCAATCACGCAGAGAACTGCACAATTTCAGTATTTTCAAAATTGGTCGAACTTTCACCTGATGTGGTAGACCAATTTTTTGCGAGTCTGTCTGATATGATGTTCTCCCCTGAACAACAGGAATAACGTTTTAGAACAACAAGCTCACAGCGTTCAATGAACTCTGAATTTGGCCTTCAGTTCTGTTAAACAAAGCAATTGAAAACATTTGGAACTATTTTTCCTCTGAAACAGAATTATTTTTCCTTTCAAATCAAAATATTTTTCCATTTTTTCCCGGCACATGATACTTTGCTTAAAGTAGAACAATTCTTAGAGAACAGAGCTTCTATTTTTAGAAACATTAGAGACAATATTTTACCTCAGCCTCTAGCACATGTACAATATCGTATAAGTATAAGATGAAATGGTCTCGACCTTCTCTTCTGTATACAGAGCCATTTCATGTGTAATTTCATTTATAATTTTCGCAATTCATTCAGCTGATATATATGAACTTAACTGAATGATAACCTTGCTTGAAAACAAACAGTACCAACACTCATTTTCGTGTATAAACCATACATCATTTCAAATGCAATTATGTATTTTGGGGTGGGTTGGAAAACACACATGCATCGTATGTTTACTATTGCTTATTTTTTAGTAATGATGGACATTAATCCGTGGAGTGGGTGTTGTATTTCTATTTAGGACCCTAGTTCGATATTCCCGATTCATGCCCTTATGTGGTTTTAATAAATAGTACCCTTATAAAGGCATAAGAATCAGATCCATATTTAGTAATAGCCCATGCAGTCCAAAGCACGGCAAGGCTACTCCCATAGACTCCTAGAAAGCACAACGCCTTCTTTAAACAAACCAAGCCTTCAGCAGCCCAGGAATCCCCCTCCTGCTTTTGTTCTGATTTGCACAAGAACTCCTAGAGTCCAGCAAGAACTGTTAGTTCTTATTGACATTTTATGTCCGACCTTACTCCAACCTGTTGCCTTAAGCAAACACACAGTGGTGGGGAGCAGAGCGACGTTCTACTTGTCCGAGAGCCCAGCTGTTGCCAAGAGCAGAAGGAAGCCGCCCCTCCCTTTCTGATGCGCTGGAGAAGCTGCCTTTTCTCACGCCGAGAAATCCAGCTCCGGTGTTCCCGAGCTACCCTCGCGGGTTGCTGGGAGATTGAGTCCCGAGAAGCGAGATACAAGACCTCCTTCATTCTATAACCAAGGTACAAAGCTGAATAAAACCTTAGAGAGAATTCTTGATTCCGATCCTTGGCAAAAACCTAACTATAACTGCTACTTACTTACTCCTTCCCACGTATTAGGCTTAGGTCAGGTACACTGGGGTAGGAGTATCTTAGAAGCACCAGTTGAGTTTGTTTAGTCAATGTTTTTATGTATGTATATATTTTATCTATTTTAAAGTATCATATGGCTAAGAAACCATATCAATGCTTTTACAGTATTATTTCATAATGCTACTTTTACTGTACGCACTTTACTTTATGATAAGTATTGCAATTGTGGCAATTCCCTTCTCTTGCATGAGAAAGAGGACTGCTCAATAAAATAACACCTTTTTATTGAAAACGCCTGTCTCTCTATTTCTCTGCACTCTGGTGAAACTAAGCATGCACGATTGACTGAGTGAAATAGCTGTCTATTGTTTTCACACGACTCTAGAGATACACTCTTTATTCTGAGGGAGCAAAATTGTCATGTGTATGCGGTTGTCAGAAACTAATCCCTTCTAGTCTTAATCAGGACAATTAACCCGTTCCTGAACATTCGCAAAAGCTTCTAGTGACCTCTGAGCTAGCTGGCAAAACTAATTAAGTCTAACATAGCCAGTAGAGACCTAGATGACCTCAGTCCTACGTCTACATTGGTGTTTATGTCATTCCAATGCGCAGAGCCTATTGGGAATATAGGAACTACACTACAGCAGTTCCTATATTCCCAATAGGCTCTGCGCATTAGAATAACATAAACTATAGTTTAGACGTAGGACTGAGGTCGACTAGGTCTCTATTGAATATGTTAGACTTAATTGTGTGTGCCAGCTAGCTCAGAGGTCACTAGAAACTTTCTCGAGTTTAGCTTTCCTGAATAGACAAGAAGGGATTAGCTTCTGACAAACATATCACATGACAACTTTGTTCCCCCTGCAATAAGGAATATATCTCTAGAGTTGCTGAAACAATAGATAGCTATTTTACTCAGTCAATCGTGCATGCTTCGTTTCACCAGAAATGCAGAGAAAGAGAGAGACTGGTGTTTTCAATAAAAAGGTTATTTATTGACCAGTCTTCTTTCTCATGCAAGAGAAATGAATTGCCACAATTGCAATACTTGTCATAAAGTAAAGTGCGTACAGTAAAAGGAGTATTATGAAATAATACTGTAAAAGCATTTATATGGTTTCTAAGCCATTAGATACTTTAAAATGGATAAAATGCATACAATGATAAAAAAATGACTAAACGTACTCAACTGTTGTTTCTAAAATACGCCTACCACAGTGTACCTAACCTAAGCCTAGTACAGGGAAGGAGTAGATGAGTTACAGTTGTTGCCAAGAATCTGAATCAAGAATCCTCTATGGGTCTAATCAGCTCCATACCTTAGGTATAGAATGAAGGAGGTCTTCTATCTCCCTCTCAGGACTCGATCTCCCAGAAACCCGCGAGGGTATAAGGGAAACACTGGAGCTGTATTTTCTCGGCAGGAGAAAAGACAGCATCTCTCTCAGTGCGTCAGCAGGGAGGGTCAGCTTCTTTCGGCACTGGCATCAGCAGGGCGTCAGGCAAGTAGATAGCCGATTCTGCTCCAAACCACCGTGTGTTGCTTAAGGCAGATGTTGGTATATTTATACCTGGAAGGTGCTGAGTTTAACGTAAGGTTGTACATAAGACGTTACTAAGAACTGGCAGTTCTTTCTGGACTCTCAGGAGTTCTAGGACAAATCAAAACAGAAGCAGGGGGAATTCCCGGGCTGCTGGAGGCTTGGTTTGTTTAAGAACACGTTGTACTTTCTAGGAGTCTATGGGAGTAGGCTTGCCGTATTTGGACTGTATTGGCTATGACTTAATATGGATATGATTCTTATGCCTTTATAAGGATATGATTAGTTATAACCACATAACGGCATAAATCGGGAATATCTAATTAGGGTCCTAGATACATTCACAACACCCACTCCACGTATAATGTCCATCATTACTAAATACTAAGCAATACTAAACATATAACGATGCATGTGTTTTCCAGCCCACCCCAAAATCCATAGTTTGCATTTGAAATGGTGTATCCACGAAAAATGTGTATAATACTGTGCTTTTTCAAGCAGTGGTATCATTCAGATAATGCATATTTTGTTCATTTAGATTGTTGACTGAATGAATCTCGAAAATTACATTTATGAAATGGCTCTTAATACAGAAGAGAAGGCCGAGACCATTTCATCACATATTTATACTAGACTGTACATGTGCTAGAGGCTAAATCAAAATATTGTTTCTAGGTATTTTAAAAATAGAAATCTTGTTCTCTAAGAATAGTTCTACTTTAAGCATAGTATCATGTGCCAAAAAAAAGTCAATATTTTGGGAACTAGGGAAAAATAATTTCGCTTTCGGGAAGAAAAATAGTCCCAATGTTTTTTAGAAGTTCTGTTGATCAAAACTGAAGGCCGAATTGAAAGTTCAGGGAACGCTGTGTGCTTGCTATTTCAAATATTATCCCCATTGTTAGGAGAGAACATTACCTCAGATAGGCCAGCAAAAAATTTGTCTACAACAGTAGGTGAAAGTTGGGCCAGATTTGAAAAGGTGGAAATAGTGCATATGTGCGATGCATTGCCATCATCGGTGTTTAGATCAGCAATGGTCACGGAAGGTTGTACCTGTGTGCCGCTTTCATCTCGTACCTCACCGCCACCTAATCGTAATGGTGAGGTCTCAACGAATGCCGTCATTAGAATTGGTAGCCACTGGGGACAACACGTTGCATGAGCCGTTACCGAACCAAGCAAAGTATCGACATCCATAGGTACTGCTGATGATAGTGTGAGACAGACGTCTAACATGCATTATTCTCCGCAAAGCAAGCATCGTAGAACAGGTATGATGCAATCTTGCCAGATTGGTCTGAATGAAAGAAATCAGGTAGTATTCAGATCTCTTAGCCGAGCCAAGCTGAGGACTTTAGTGATCCGCTCTCGGTATTGTATTGCTAGGATTGTGTCTTCCATTGTAGCCTGAGTTTTGTCTGTGACTTGACTTGCCATATCGGAGCAGAAGGAACAAAAATAAGATTCCTGCTACGAGTCCCAAGATGAGAGGCAGGCCGCCGAACACAGAATGCACGATATTCGGGAAAATGCCAAGAACTGCTTCAAAGGGTGCTAGCAGTCCCGAAACAATTGTCTTAAATACATGTGCGATGCCACTGGTATCAGACTTGTTTAAGATCTGACTTAACATTTCTATGAAATGCATGTATCTCTGCTGCTGTCCTTGCAACTTGCAGATCATACGTTACTCTAGACGAGGTTAAAGGCACAGTTGTTTTTAAAAGAATAGACTTCATTCTGCTTAAAGTATCAATTTCAATAGAAGAGATATTCAAAGAAGACCATATTGCCGCCTCCATGTCTGGTTTGCTGTTTGGATACAATACTTGCATACAACAAGTGACCATGGAAGTAACGCTCGCGAGATAGACTTTTCCTGGCACCATGCCACAACTGCTGTGGTCACTTATTATAATGTAGCTGCCGTTGGAAAGCTGTCTGAAAAAATGCTCTATCTGTGTAGTAGGGGTGCCGTGCAGGTGACATGAAATGGTTTTTGAAGAACCTTCGCAGGCTCCATGCAAGTAAATTCCTTGACACAGAAGTGTACCGCTTGGTGATTTTTTACAGTTGTTACCACTAAGAAATACTTCTTTCTTGCCCCCACTTTAACATCTATGTGTATAAGGCAAATTCCAGGTTGACTTGATGTATCCTTTCCTCAACCTTTCATACAGGCCTGCTGGTATATACTTTTGGCAGTATTGAAACTGAAACATTGTTATGGGGATTGTAATGGTGCCATGTATTATCCATTCAATGACCGGTCGTTCTGAAATTGTCAGTTGCAATTTTTCGAGTTTTTTAATGCTCAGCACTGTATAGTCTTCCCCTCTTTGTGCCAAAGAGATTTGTTTATCAGTAAGGTTAAAGATTGAAAATAATGACGTTGTTTTGATTAGACGCCACGGCACGTTGCCTGAAAGCAAATTTTGTAACGTCCAGCCTAACTGTACAATAGAACTTAATTGGGACTGGCCATGTTGTAACATTAGCATATCCTGTTTTATTATATCAATAGCAGATGATACAATGCTGTCCAGTGAATAAATTCTGGAGGACAGAGTCGTTAACCCATTGTCTACTACAGAAAGTGATTTTTCCAAATGAATACGATCAATTTCTCGTATTTTTTCTGCAGTTTCAATTTGTATTATTTTCCAAGCTTAATTGTAAGCTGCGTATATACCGGCGTATATGAAACGTTTTTGACGCTGTTTGCGAGGTCCCAGTAAGAAATCTCGCAAGTCAGCACCTTCTTTAAGTAAAGTTAAGTGTTTCCTAATTTCGGATAGTGTGGATTTCTGTAGCCATTCGAGGCATAGTTTTCCTAAACTGTATGTTGAAACTCTCCCTGGATGTTGTCTCTGGGAATATCTTGGGTCTGTCCTGTTCTGTTTGAACCCCTGTATTTTGTTCAGGAATGTATCTTGACAGTTATTAGTGTCTGTGGACCAGATCAACCATTTTCTCCAATCAGGATTTGTTCTGTTTTGTTTTAAAATATAGGACATGTCTAACCGCTCATCTGTAGTGTTATTTCTATCAGGCATAGGCTTTGGTATAGACGGGTTGTTTAAATCTTTTATCTTGGCTAGGACAAGACAGGTTGTTTGTTGAATGGTATCATTCAGGAACATTATTTGTTCTGGGATCATGCAGGCTCTGAATAATGATTCTAACCCTTGTACCTGCCATTCTTTTGTACCCCAGTCCCCAGGTAGTTTTTGTCTCAATGTTGTTTTTCCAAAATTCAAAACCAAATGTAAACATTTTTTTATAAAACTTTTCAGAATATATCAGTTTAGTGTTTGTCAACATGTTTTTCATTCCTTACTTTCTGTACCTCTCCCCCCTTCCCCTGCCCCCGGTCAGCTCTCGGCCGAGTGTAGACGCCGAGGGCTGGTTGTTTCCAACTTTGGCGGCCATATTGGGTGGGGGCTGGTGAGTGACGCGCTCTAGCAGCGGTCATAAAGAACGGCCATGACTCCGCGCAGCGGACGCGTTTAGCGGACGCGCCGGACCTGCGCCGGAGTCGTGCCAGAGTCATGCCCGTCTGCGCCCGTCTGCACCCATCTGCGCCCGTCTGCGCCCGTCCGAGCCCAGACAAGCCTAGGGCCAGCCACTCTGCTGATTTTAGCAGGTACCCCACGCACTTATTCTAGAGATGCATTACTTCGCTTGCGCTCCTTGCCACTTTCACATTGTACCCTGTTTAAGACGGACCCTTTACCTTTTACTTACTGTGCTTTATGCCACCCCCTAACCAAGTAGCGGTAAAACACACACTACGCCTAGGTCTCTTGAATTGTAGATCCCTCCCCAGGCATTCGCTTGAGGTTAATCTCCTCATTTTGGAACAGGAGTTAGACATCCTGTTTCTAACAGAAACATGGCTTACGCAGGGCTCAAAAGCAGATATGGTTAACGCCCTTCCCCCTGGCTTTCTTATCCTTTCCCAGGATCGACCGTTGGGTCGAGGAGGAGGCGTCGCTATTCTGTATAAGAACTCACTGACCTGCAGAACCCAGAAAGGCGAGGTGGAAGACTGTGAGAGCTGCAAGTTCTCCTTCCAAATCTCACCTACTGTTGCAATGTCAGGGCTGTTAGATTATCGCCCCCCAGGAAATATTGGAAATTTCAGCAGTTCTCTTATGGAAATGGTAATGGTTTGTGCTGCTTTTGCCACAAATTTCATTACCCTGGGAGACCTCAATCTCCACTTTGATGACCAGGAAGACCGGTTGGCGACTGCCCTCCTATATGACCTTAAAACCTATGGGGTTGACCTCATAAATTTGGAGCCTACCCATAACAAAGGCCATTTGTTAGATCCCATCTTTGCAAATATTTCCATCATGAAAGCAGCTCCCCCCGTCCCCCTGCCATGGACGGATCACTTCCTGATCCCTTTTACCTGGGAAACTAAATCTGAGAGCATCCCCCCCTCTAGTGTTGGTGCACCAGATAGACCTTGGGCCAGTCTATCAGTAGAAAATTTCTCTCGTAGCCTGGAAGCCTCATGCTCACTACTTTCACAGGACCCTGTCTTAGCCGAAGCAGACCTCTGTAGGTGGATGTCGAATACTCTAGACGCCGTCCTCCCTATGAGATTGACAGGAATAAAGGAGAAAAGACTACACACCGCCCCTTGGTACACACCTGAGCTGAGGGTTATGTGGAGGGCATGCAAAAAATTAGAGCGTGCCTGGAGAAAAAACTGGGAAGTAGCTAGTAAGATGGAATACCGAACGGCAATGAAGAGCTATAAGCTCTCCATCCGGCTAGCTAAAACTCAGTTTTTTTAGGAGAAAATTAGCAATGCCTCCAACTCCTCAAGAGAAACTTTCTTGGTGGTCAAAGAACTTTTGAGGGTTCCTACACCTTGAGCTCCCATGGAGAATTTGGAAGTCAAATGCAATAATCTGGCAGAGTACTTCCACACAAAAATTGAAAAAATTCTTATCTCCCTACCCCAGTCCAAGATAGGACCTGAGCCGTTGGAGGATGAGGGTCTTCCTCAGATGATCTTGGAATGCTTTGGGCCAGTCACTAAGGATGAAGCCCTTAAAGTCCTATGCTCCATTAAGAGTGGCTCCCCTCGGGATGTTGCCCCCATGAGGATTCTTAAACAGGTTGCCCCTTCCATTGTGGAGCCCATTACCGAAGTCATCAACGCCTCATTAGGCGCGGGTATTGTCCCTCCCAATTGGAAGAGTGCAATAGTGAAAGCCCTCCTAAAAAAAACCACCCTAGATCCCCTAGATATGGCTAATTACAGGCCCATCTCGCTCCTCCCAGGACTTAGTAAAATCATGGAAAAATTGGTTAATTCTCAGTTATCTAATTTCCTTGAGTCCAATGGTGTGTTAAGAAGCTCCCAAACAGGCTTTCGCCCGGGCCAAGGCACTGACACCACCCTGCTGGCAGTCACGGAGGAGGCACGCTGCATTTTGGATTCAGGGGGATCAGTGGCAGTAATCCTCCTGGACCTTAGTGCAGCGTTCGACACTGTTAACCATCCAGTGTTACTCCAGCGACTGTCAGACGCCGGAGTGAGGGGGACAGCGCTGAACTGGCTCTGGTCATTCCTCAGCGAAAGATCTTTCCAGGTTTGGGAAGGGGGCGCACGATCGCCATCCACCCACCTCCATTGTGGCATGCCCCAGGGCTCCTCCCTGAGTCCTACACAATTTAAAATGTACATGGCTCCCTTGGAGGATGTGGTGGCTCCATTTAACATCAAGATCGTGAGCTATGCCAATGACACCCAACCGGTGTTCGCCCTCTCCCAATCCACGGACAACTCCCAGATACTTCACGCCTGCCTTTCAAAAGTCTATTCTTGGATGGGGGACTCAGCACTAAAACTGAATGGGTCCAAAACAGAGATAATGCTGATGGGACCAAAAACTCCCTCTCTCCCCTGCTTGGCCTGGCCTCGCTGCCTAGGACCCCCCCCCCTGAACCAAAGGCTGAGATCAAGAGCCTGGGCATGTGGTTGGAACGAGATCTTTCCTTCAGAACCCAGGCCTCTAAACTAGCGGGTGTCTGTTTTGGTCTCCTCCGATCGGTACGCAAGGTACTACCTCTGATCCCTTTTCTATCTCAGAAGCTCTTAATCCAGGGTCTGATCATGTCTAAGTTAGACTTCAGCAATGCCATCTACCTCGGTGCCCCTGAGATCACTCTGAACAGACTTCAACAAGTTCAGAATGCGGCAGCACGAATGCTATACAACATCCCCATGTCTCGTTCAGCTAAACCAGCACTGAGGGCGTTATACTGGCTGCCAATACGGGAAAGGGTGAAATTTAAATCCCTTTGCCTCGCGCACAAAATCTTGTAAGGCAAAGGCCCTCCCGTCCTTCAAAAGATGGTGATCCCGTATAAAGCCAGCAGAACTTTACGCTCAGACCAGCAACATCTGACTGTTGTCCCTAGGATAAAAAAGGCCCGATCAGGAGGAAGGAGATTCTCCGTTAATGTCGCCACCCTTTGGAATGCCCTCCCTCTATGTCTACGCGCGGAACCTTTCTTCTGCGCTTTCGAAAACAACTGAAAACTCTCCTCTTCTGCTGATCTTTCCTGCCTCTGCTACTTCTGGTATACTCTGTTGGCAAAGCGCTGGGATGCTCTAGGGTAACCGTGCGCTGTACAAAACCGATTTAATAATAATAATAATAATAACTTATTCATAATTTTAAAATAAAACGTTTCTGGATCAGTGATATTAAACCCTGAGAAGTATGGGAATTTTTCATAAAATGTTTTCGAACTGCCTTTTGGCGGAGTTGCACAATGTTCCCACTGATTATAACTGAATACATTTCTAGGATTAGTAGATTTATGCAAATAATGATGCCCAAAATGATTGAAGAAATTCATTTCTTCATAATTCGATGAACCCTGTAAATAATCATGTTCTGTAAATTTTGCTGACATTTCTAAATCTGATATCATATTATTAATATTTTCAAAGTCCCAATCATCAGAGAAAGTACTAGGTGATACAAAGTCACTCAAAGAAATCTTGAACTGATGTGGATATTTCAAGAGTTCAACTGGGCCATAGATTTCGTAATCAGTATTGTCCCATGCTACACCACAAGGTATAGGAATGGCTGTGATTTTCACTGATGATAGTTCTCTTTTTTCAACGTGAGAGGATCTGTGAGGTTTTAGAACCAAGTTGATGTTCTGACTTGCTGTGTCCATTGTACTGTATTTTCCATCAATCATTCTTCCCAAGCTTAAAACTAAGATGAGCCAGAGCAGGAGAAAAAGTACACCTAACACAATCCACAGTTCAATCCAGGGTGAAATCAGGTATGTTTCTCCAAGTTGATGAAAGAGTTCTGTAATTTTGTCTTTGAAAGTTTTGTTTCCTGGCTTGTCTCCATGTTCACTTGGATCATCGGAAAAGTCATCGAAATTGATAAAGTAGCCAGATGCAGTTCTGTCAATTGTTTGGATGGCATCAGGATTGTTATTAATCTTTGTAGTTTCTTCTTCCTTTTTCATATTAGAATAGTCCGAGGTTTCATCATTTTAGACAGGCGTTTCTTGACGAACTGTTGCAATTTGGGTTTCAAGAGGCACAAGTTCCATGGCATTGTTGCATAGTCCTTTTTTATTCACTGCAGGTTTATCAAATGTGATTAGTCTCTCAGTTTGAACCTCTTGGATTGTAGCAAGGTTTGGTCTTCTGCTACTTCTTGGGAGTCCACTGGGCCTACTACTTATTGTTGGCCACATGTTTGTGGTTTTACCAGGTCGATCGATACAACTCGGTTCTCCTTTTTACCAGCAAGGGGCTATAGTACGACTGAGCGTGTTCCTCTGATCGCTAAGACAGGTACTGCTTTTCTATAAGAAGGCCCAAGTTCCTTGTTCACCGCGATTATTTCTCTGACCAGATCCCCAATCTTTGGAATCTAGACAAGTCTTGCTGGGACAGGTGGTTTCCCTTCAGTGGCTGTTGGCTTTAGTTTTGTGTTTCTTAGACTTCTTCTTGTTTCATTTAGTCCTGTAAAACAGCCAAACGATCTTTGATATCAAAAGCTTTTTGTTTCACCACTAAAGTCTGACAATCAAGATCTTCGATTATCATTCATGTACCAAACAAAAGTTCATACGGAGTGATTCCACCCAGAGAATTTCTTGGCAGATTGTTAAGACTACATTGGACACTTATTAGATGTTTGACCCACCCATCACCAGAACCTAATACCCTTGCTGTTATAGATTGCTTTATGTCATGGTTTTTTCTCTCCACTACCGCATTTCCCTCAGGATGGAATGGACTAGAGTACCGCAATGCAATGCCCATGCTGGCCATGGCCTCCTTGTAAGCTCGAGAGCTAAACGCAGGACCCTGGCCAGAATGTAGCATGCCAATTGCGTATGTGCCGATAAAGACTCGCAAATCTTTCATAACAGTTCTGGCATCAGCGTATTGCTGGGGCCACATCCAAATGAATCTGGTGCAGGAATCCACTGCGACCATGATATATTTATAGTTGCCATCCCTTTATAAGGGACCACAGTGGTCCAGGTAAACACATGCTAATGGTTTGTCTGAGATTAGAAAGGGCGTCTGTGCAGGTCATTTCACTGTTGATACCTTCATTTTTTGGCATATTTCACATTCTAAAACATAGTTTCTAGTCTGTTTTCTCATGCATGGCCACCAGTATCTCTGTTTTAATAACGATACTGTGGCAGAAACACCTGCGAGTGCAGAAGTGAGCCCTTCGTGTGCCGCTAAGATTAGTCCTACCCTATGTTCCATGTTTGGAATTGCCCTATCCCCCACTCCACAGCAAAAGGAACATTGTTTGCATCAGTTTTGTATGAGTACTTTACTGGAAAGCCTTTCAGGAGTGTCTTACCACTGTCTTTTACTGAAGCACTGACAGCTAATAGTATATTGCTGTCTATTTTTGTTTTTGACCGGGTGATTGCAGCTACGGAAGCGGTTTGCACAGCTGCCTTCGCGGCCTCATCAGCCAAAGAATTCCCTGCAACGTGAACGCCATCACGCTGATGACTCAGTGCATGTATCATGTGAGTCTTTTATAGTTCTTTCTGCAAAAGAACTACTTGTTCCCAAAGCATTTTATGCTTGATTGTGCCACCTTTTGCATCTTTGAAACCATTTTGAACCCAGTTCTGCAAGTATTCATTGTAGGACTGGACGCAGGAATATGAATCGCACACTTTTAGTGTGGGGAATTCGCGATCGGTATTTTCAAGCGCCATTTTGAAAGCCTGTAGTTCAGCTCGCTGAGATGTACAATCTCCTAGTGATTGAGTTTTAGTGACCAATGGTCTAAATTTTCCTTCGTGCCATCGACCTTCAACAATCGCGCACGCAGCACTATATGGTTGTTTACCCCCAACTGCGGGCTGTGCTGAACCGTCTGTATATTTTATACAGCCGTAATGTTCCAGAGGCAGAATCTCAGTCGGCAGAGGACATTCGTATTCGTATTGGAGAAATTCTTGCGTTTTTAAGTTAGGATCAAATTCGGATACGACTTCTGGTGCAGCAAGGGAATTAACCCATTGTATCCATCTTCGATGTAACGCTTTAGCATTTGGAATGCTTGCTCTTGTAACTGCTTCTAAAGCAGGTACTGGTGTAACGATTATTATACGTTTACCTTGTGCGAGGGTTCTTTCTTTTGCTACAGCAGTTTGTACCGCAGTTAGTAGAACTGAATTTCATTTCAGCTTGTGTGTACAAGTGTGATTTGTAACCTATTGGTACCGGTTCTCCCTCATTAGAGGTCAGGTATGTAAATCCGCATCTTCCTGGGATAGCTTGGATTATAAGGATGCGTTTGCGCGTGTTTGCAGTTTTGTTTTAGTTAACATGTCTGTTTGTAATGATCGTAACATTTCTGTGTGTTTTTGAGTCCAATTAATTGGTTTGAAATCAAGTTTTATTAATTCGTAGAGTGGTTTAACCCTCTCTGCATAATTTAGAATGTAAGTTCTTCCGAAGTTCAGGAAACCTTGAATTGATTGTAAGATTTTCAGCATTTTTGGAGATTGGAGTACTGTACACTTCTCTAAGAAGTTGTCTGCTAGGCTTTTGCCTACACTTGATAATTTATATCCTAAGAATAGGACTGTCTGGTGGGCAATTCGTGACTTTTTAAAGTTAAATTTATACTCTTCAGATGCGAACCCAAGTATGATGGGGTTCACTCTTTTCAAGTGTGTCTCCAGGTCATTGTCTGTAAGATAGATGTCATCGACATAGGATAATGCCTCATCATCATACATTTGTAGTTACTCTGTTACCCTGGCTGAAACTAATCCTGGGCTGTTCTTGAATCCCTGTGGGTGACGTCAAAATTGCTTCTGGGCCCCCATGCTGGAGAAAGCGGTCAAATACCTGCTTTCTGGTGCAATGTTTTGACAGAAAAAACCATTTGAAATATATAATGTTGTTTTATATTTTTTGTGCACGATATTATCCATTAGTGCTGCACTGTGTGAGTTTTGTACTGCAAATGTTTTACAACAAGAGTTTAGGTGTCTGTAGTCCAAAACTAGATGATATGAATCGTCTGGCTTGGAGACAGGAAACAAAGGATTGTTCATTTGTGAGGTGCATGTTTCAATCACCCCCTGATATTCTAGTTGATCTAAGATCTCTCTGACTTGTTTTTTAGCTTCTTGCTTAACAGGATACTGCCTCTGAGCAGTTGGTTGATTTTTTAACTGGATTTTATGGTGAGGAGAATCCTCATCCCATCCTACATGATTTTTATATAATGCAGGAGCTCGAGCCACTGCCCATTTTCTTGCATATGTGTATTTTTTATGAATTGGAATGTGATTTGAGAAGGCAGGCATAATCATTTCTTCGCCATGTGGGCACTCCCTGACAAACTCAGGTGGCCAGTCCTTTTCTGCTTAAAGGATATCATAACCTTTAGATAGATTTTCGCAGAAGAGACCTTTTATTTTCCTAGTTTTATCTCCCTCTATACATAATGTTATTTCATATAGTTTATGGGGCACGCTAACTCTGGTGTCTGCAGTTTCCACTTGAATGTATTCATTCGTGTCCACTGTCTCCAGAAGAATCATCAGGATCTTGTGAGCTATGGTCACTTCTGCTGCGCTGTCTAGCATTGTTTCGGCCCACTCTCCGTTCTTGAGTTGTGTCCTCAGGATCCTCTGCATTTTTTATTTTAATACTGGCTACCTTCTTCTTGGGAAATTGTAATTTTTTAATTTGACGAGCAGGTTCTTTGTCTTTGGACTTGACACGGTCTTCTTTATGTGCGGACCGTCCTGTTCTTTCCATTTTCTGTGAGGAAGTCTGAAAAGATCGAGAGAGACGTGTATCAATATCCTGATATCTGTCAGGTTTTCTCAAATATTCTGCTATATCTGTTTCTTTTAGTTTTTGACGGATTGCCACGGTTACTGTTTCTCTTTTTATGTTGGCTAGTAGTATAGCCGAGACTTGCTTAAAGTCTTACAGTAATTTCATACCAAGAGTGAAAGCAGGTTCTGGACCATATTTATTTTGAATCTGTCTTAGTACATCTGGTATAACCGCCATAGAAGTAACACCATGTGTTTTAGTGTAGATTGAAACAAAGACTGTTCCCCAAGTGTCACAGTCCTCCACATGTGGTGCAATCCCCATTGGCAGGCATATTGTCAGAATTCTGAGTTTTTTGTGAGGGGTAGTATCAGGAAATACTGCCTCTATCTGAGTAATTTTTTGAGCTAACCAGAACGGAATTTGTTCCCGTTTTGCAGGTATTTTACCAATGACTGATTGAATAGTCTGTGGTGTAATTTTTTTTATTGTTCCCCTGGTGAGGGGTGTGCTGTGGAATTTTTATCGCTGGTTGGACTGTTAAAGTCCGCATGACATATTGTACCAATTGTCTATGTATTTTAATTAATTGTTTTAGTTGAACTAAAGGTTCTCTGTCTGATCTTTCTTCAATGTCAGGATGTGGTGTATAGCTGGCTAGAACCAGCCATGTGTTTCCTGGTCGACCTAGTGGACCGAGCCTGGTAATGTGATTTTGATGTTTTAGGGCGCCATTAAACCAGAGCTCATGCTCTTGGTAAGTTAGTGGAATTTCAACTTCCTCGAAAGGGGTGTATTCCGCTGGAGGTTCCCCTACTTTGTAGTAGTGGAACTCGTGTGTTACAGCATTTGCTGCTGGAAAAGTTATCCATGAATAGAATACCTCTGTCTGCCGATATTCATGTGCCTCGACAACAAATATGACTGTACCTCCTCTTGATGATACTCTGTTTTCTATAGGTTTTATAGTTAAGGTTTTCCTTACATTTACCGGGATGAGTATTGCATCCGGTTGATCTTGTTGGAGACTTGTGTCTTCAGTCAAAAGTTGAGCTGCTAGTCTAGCTCTCTCCCTTTCGTCGTCACTCTCTGTCATTTTGCTGACAGAAAGTTTGCAGATCAAGTTTCAAGGAAACAAAGATTAGGTGCACAATATTTTGGAACACTGTATGCTTCAACGTTCACTAAACCAAAAACTAATGCATAGGAATCTCTTCCTACTAAGTTTTGGCAGATATTAACCTTTTACCCACTCCAGACGTCTATTGGAGTTTTTACAGGAAAAGGGTTACTCTAGTATCTAGCGTTAAATTATCGCCTTACCAAAAGTTGGGCGCCATGTAGTGTAGTTCCTATATTCCCAATAGGCTCTGCGCATTGGAATAACATAAACGATAGTTTAGACGTGGGACTGAGGTCGACTTGGTCTCTATTGAATATGTTAGACTTAATTGTGTGTGCCAGCTAGCTCAGAGGTCACTAGAAACTTTCTCGAGTTAAGCTTTCCTGAATAGACAAGAAGGGATTAGCTTCTGACAACCATATCACATGACAACTTTGTTCCCCCTTCAATAAGGAATATATCTCTAGAGTCGCGGAAACAATAGATAGCTATTTTACTCAGTCAATCGTGCATGCTTCGTTTCACCAGAAATGCAGAGAAAGAGAGAGACGGGCGTTTTCAATAAAAGGGTTATTTATTGAGCAGTCTTCTTTCTCATGCAAGAGAAATGAATTGCCACAATTGAAATACTTGTCATAAAATAAAGTGCGTACAGTAAAAGGAGTATTATGAAATCATATTGATCTTTTGCTAGGCGCCTTGATACCTGCGGGTTATTGTTTTGCGCATTATAAATTTTCTTTCAATTCAATTCAATTCAAAAACATTTATATGGTTTCTAAGCCATAGGATACTTTAAAATGGATAAAATACATCCAATGATAACATGATGACTTAACATACTCAACTGGTGTTTCTAAGATACTCCTACCCCAGTGTACCTAACCTAAGCCTAGTACAGGGAAGGAGTAGATGAATTACAGTTTTTGCCAATATTCTGAATCAAGAACTCTCGATGGGTCTAATCAGCTCTGTACCTTAGGTATAAAATGAAGGAGGTCTTGTATCTCTCTCTCAGGACTCGATCTTCCAGAAACCAGCGAGGGTATCAGGGAAACACTGGAGCTGGATTTTCTCGGCAGGAGAAAAGACAGCGTCTCTCTCAGTGCGTCAGCAGGGAGGGTCGGCTTCCTTCGGCATTCGCATCAGCAGGGCGTCGGGCAAGTAAATATAACCACCGTTTGTTGCTTAAGGCAGATGTTGGTATATTTATACCTGGAAGGTGCCGAGTTTGACTTAAGGTTGGACATAAGACGCCACTAAGAACTGGCAGTTCTTTCAGGACTCTCAGGAGTTCTAGGACAAATCAAAACAGAAGCAGGGGGAATTCCCGGGCTGCTGGAGGCTTGGTTTGTTTAAGAACGCGTTGTTCTTTCTAGGAGTCTATGGGAGTAGCCTTGCCGTATTTGGACTGCCTTGGCTATGACTTAATATGGATATGATTCTCATGCCTTTATAAGGATATGATTTGTTATAACCACATAAGGGCATAAATCAGGAATATCTAATTAGGGTCCTAGATACATTCACAACAAATTCAGTTTTAAATCAGGTTGTTAAAACTAAGTAGCAACTATTTTTGAATTACTTTCCTAGCATTTTTGCAGGTGAAGAGTTAAAAAATGTTCTTCTCACCTAGTCTTGGTGTATGCAAAATGTAGCTGGAATTAGACAGTGAAATAGCTTTTAGGCCTTCAGTCAATGCAAAGGCACACTTTTTAAAATATATTTTGTGTGACACTTTAAAAAATATATTATGCAGACTTAATCTATTTAAATATATGGACTTACCAGGCAGATTTAGAGGTGAATAGTTATAAAATAAGTTTTCCTTCATTACAAAATCACTTTTACTTGTCATGTGTTACTGCAGTCCCTGTGAGCTTAAATATTCTGAAAAATACAAGATATCATAAAAACAAATATACAGCATCCTATACAATAAATATCTTATATATCCAAAAATGTAAGGACTGAATAAAGAATGTTTTACTAGGAGTCAAATAATAATGCTTGAAAGAGATATTCAGAATGGCTATTATGTAAATAAATGAAAAGAATGAAGGAGAACTGGGAAGAGAAATTGAAAAAATAGAAACATAGATGTAAACAAACAATATGACAAATTAAGAAACAAAACTCATCAACATAAACAAAATTAAGAAATAACTACTGTGAGGAGCATGGATGCTAGTCATCTAATATTGTAAAATGAAAACAGGTACAAACATGATGCAAATGATTTAACCTATAGCAGGTATGTTATAATAAAATACAACAGTATACAATCAACAATTCTCAAGGGTGGTTAGCTGAAAGCTTAGCAACCTGTAAAATATAGCAGTAGTGTTTAAATAAACAATCACAGGAGACGAAATAGCATCTCTCTTAGCCCTTTATTAGCAAACACCCACACACCGTCTGCAGTGCACCTGTGGGCCTAGATTTCATTGCTTATTTGAAAAGGCTAGGGCAATGCCTAATCACTTCCACGTCAGCCCCCTCCCACCCATGACTTCAGTGCACTGTGAGTCGCACTGACTTCACAGTTACCCCTGCATCAGCAACGCTCAAACAATGCATCTCTGTCTCAGACTGCAGCCGGATCAAGAGGCAGCCGCTACAGCAGGAATCAGGTAAGGCACTCGAACCACAGTAAATATGCTGCTGCTGCCAAGAGCAATATTCCTCCTCCCTGCAGTGCACATACACCGCAGAGAACAGCTCCAGATGACCTGGCCTCCTTGATCTGGCCACAAAATGAGGGCTCCTGGGGGTGGCAATCGCAGATTGTCCACCCACGGGAAGCTTTGGACGGATAGTACAGCCTAGGACAGAGAGCAGTCCTGATTGGCTGTCAGGTAAGCGTGAGGGCAAAGGGCGCAAATTAACCGTCACGCATAATTTCAAAGTAGGTGTTTGAGGTAGGGAGCAAAATTTGGTATAGTGTGTCGCATTTAAACATTATTTAAATTATTTTATGCGCGCTTGAGAATGGAAGCAGCGGCTTCTGTTAGGGAGGCTATGCGCGTCCTTAGTGAAGCAGGCAGGGACGAACTAATAGTCGCGGGCGTGCTCTCTGAGGCGTGGGTGGGCTTGGAAAAACAGGCGAGGAAGGTAGCAAGTGGTATGTCAGCCACTTTCAATGCCTGTAAATCAAGTGATGGTTCTCCGGTCCCTTCACTTGATGAAGTTAAAGGCACAGGAAAGCTTAATATGAGCGTGTGGATGAGGGTAAAAACAGCACATACCTTGGCTGCCAGAAAGTTTTTGAATGCCTCTAAGAGAGGGAGGGGCAGGCTGTGCACACGAGCTGCAACAAGATCTTCTATATCTAAGAAGAGAAGTTTTAAAGGAGACATGCCCATATTGCAGCATACAGGAGAACTGCATAAAAAAGTGAGCGAAAACGAAGAGCCTTCCAAGGAGAAAAAAGATATTTTTATATTTGGTAAAAAGGAATTTAAATCAATGTATGAACAAGAGGAGCATAAGCCTGAAAGGTGTTTATCACCAGTAGTCTCAAGTGAGTCTAGTGATAGAATATGGCAAAATAAAAACACACCATTACAGAACAAAGAGGCTATAAATGTATGGAAACAAAATGTGGACATTAATGTTAATAAGTCAAGGTGCTTGGATTTAGAGAATGAGGGAGAACTCGAGATTAAGGCACTCAGCTCTAAAAAAACAAGTATGGGAATTGATATTAATAATTTAAAAATAGAGGTTCAATGGGTATGGATACCTAAGAAAATATATAATGAGAATAGAGTACTTAATTTTAAAACAGCAAGAAGTCCAGAGGTTACAAATTCTAGCGCTTTGCAACTCCATGAGAGAGAGATACTGCCAAACACAAAAAAGGGCTGGAAAGAAGTGGTGAACAGGTCTTTGGTGGCTTGCAATGAACAAAGTTACGACAGGCAAAATTTTCAAGCAAAATTTCCCGCTCCGATGAATTCAACGAAGAGCAGCATATTATGCTACATCTATCAATTGGAATCTTTATGATAAAGGAATCAGTGATAGGGAGCTTCTGAGTGGTAGCAAGAGAGTAGGAAGAGAACAAGGTACAGGGGTGGTAGGCGGCAGTTGGGCCGAAGAAGGGTTTGAATCTTTGGAGGAAGGGGAAATAGATGAGGTAGGGGAACAGTTTAAACAGGCGAGGGGGGGGGCTTTCTAACTCTGTCCCGAACTTATTTGTCACAGGAAAAAGAACACACAGGCGTTCATGGCGGATGGCATTTGAAACCCCAAAAGGCGATGAAGAAAAGAACATCTCTCGAAACAGATACTGTTGAAAGCATAGGTGAGGCTCATAAAGGTTTTTTGCATAAATGTTTATGTATTGACAAGAATGTAGGAACCGAGCCAGAGCATTCCATGTCAAAATTACTGGAAGCGGCTTTGCAGGTGATAAAAGAAGGTGAGAATGGTATTGACAATGTCAAAGGTACAGGTAATGGCGACAAGATTAACCAAGTTGAGCGTGACAAAGCATCTACAACGAGTTTAAAACATTTACCTTATATGGGATTGTAAATGCCCTTAGGTGCTCATTTAAATAAGGTCAGCAAGAAAAGCTCTGAAAGGGAAAGTTCATAGAAGTTTTCAAACTTCTGCATAGAGAAATACAGTCTAAAGAAGGTTCAAAAGAGGAAGCAGGGGAGTTAGCAAGATGGCCCAGAGTACCAACGAATATAGATACATGGACTTCAGCCTTCCTTATTTTCGCGAGCCTGTATTGCAAAATGCTCCCCAATAGATCAGTGGCAATATTTATATACTTAGATACCACAAGGAAAGCTTCTATAGAGTTTGGTGGCTACGCTTGGCTGTATTATGAGGAGGAGTTCAGGGCGAGATTAGTTGTAATCCCAGATAAACCATGGGGGAGGTAGAAAATGACATTTGGGTCCAATGGTTGTACCCTCTTCACGGCCTCCCCCATCCATGCATACGGCAAGCGGCTTGGTGGTTCACAATCGGCCTTTGCAGAACAGACCCACACTGGGAGGTGTGGGTAATTGGAATAGATCGCAAACATCTAGCTCCAGTGCATGCTGGAACTTTAATAAAGGATATTGTCCAAGAAACCCGTGCAAATGTAAATGTATTTGTATTTATAAAGCGCACTTCTACCCTGAGGTCTCTTAGCGCTGTATTCATACTGCCGTGGAACCCTTCCTGGCTTTCCTGTGAGATGTCCACTCCTGGGCACCCCCAAGGTGAAGCCAGGTATCCAAGCGCTGCTGGGGCCGTTGTGGAGATTAAGCAAGCTATTGCCCAGAGTCACAGATTGGGACCCATGATTAGACTAGGCACCGAGGCGAGAATTACCAGGTCCGGGGAAATTGAGTCCAGGAGCCGCCGAGGCGGGAATTGAACCCTGGTCCCGGGCCTGACCTCTGCATCAGGGTCTCCCACTCTAAACATTGAGCAACGCTTCTCCCAATACAAACACCAGTGTTCCAGGTGCGGTGGGAAACATGCCATCTTACAATGCTTTGGAGAACAGACGAATTTGGAGGGGATTACACAAAACAGAGGAAGAGGGTACCCATTTCCATCTGGGAACAAGTGCTTCCACACCAATTAAAGTAAATGTCTTATGCCATTGTTTAGGATTTTATCCTGACAAGCACGAAGCAACATTATTGGAATGGGGATTCAGAGAAGGGTTTAGGCTTGGTTATCAGGGGCCCAGGTGCCGCAGATTTGCACAAAATGTAAAATCTGGGAAATTATTCCCTTATATAGTGAGAAAGAAGCTGTTGGCGGAGGTAAGCGAAGGTAGGATGGTGGGTCCTTTTGATTCTTGGCCCTTACAAAGAAATCTGATGGGGAATTCAGAATAATTCAACATTTATCATGGCCTCAAAGTTTATCTATCAATGATTTTATTTGCAAAAGAAGATTCCATGGTGCAATTTTCGTCTGTAAATAAGGCTTTAAGCATAATAAGACACATGGGAATTGACACAGAATTGGCAAAATGTGATATAAAAGTTGGCCTTCCGACTATTACCAGTTCACCCATCTGATTTTTCGATGCTGGGCATCTACTTTGAGGGATAATTTTTAATGGACAAAGCCCTACCTATGGGATGTGCGATCTATTAAAGGCTATTCAAATCTTTCAGCACTTTTTTACAGCGGTGTTTCTCTTTCCAAACGGGACATGCAGAAGTGACACATTATTTAGATGACTATTTAATTATGGGAGCTGCAGGTTCACAGCAGTGTGAAAAGGCATTTGGAGATTTTGAAGCAGTGACACAAGAATTGGGGGTACCTTTAGCATTGGAAAAAACTGAAGGGCCTACATGTTGCTTAACATATTTGGGCATTGAGATAGACACACACAACATGGAAGCTACGCTCCCGAAAAAGAAAATTGTGGAATTGACAAAACTATTAGAACACGCACAAAAAGCTAAAAAATTAACATTGTCAGAGGCTCAATGTTTTATTAGGCCATTTGAATTTTGTGTGTAGAGTGATAAGAGCAGGCCATTCTTTTTGCAGGATGCTGGGCTTCTCTATGGTGGGAGTGCAACTACCGCATCACAGGATTAGGATATCTACTAACATGACAGCTGATTTTGAAGTGTGGTTGAGATTTCTCAGAGAATTTAATGGGGTAACAATCTGGTCATTAGAGGGGGATTTCGTTTGGCAGATGTAACTCTTCTCAGATTTGTCAGGTGCAAATGGCTTTGGTTTATTTTTGGAAGGCAGATTGTACGCAGAAAGATGGCCAGCGCATTGGATCTCTGAAAAGAAAAGCATAGCATTCTTGGAATTTTATCCACTGAAAGTTGCTTTAGCTGTTTGGGGAAAAAAGTTACCAAACAGAACAGTTTTGTTCCATGTAGATAATAAAACTGTACTAAATTTAGTAAAGGGCGAAAGAGATAGGGTTACACTGTTACTGAAGTTGTTACAAAGATTCATGTTGGGCTGCTTAACATTGAGCATAGTTTTCAAAGTCAGACATATATCAGGAGTGGTTAATAACATCGCAGATGCTCTATCTCATTTTCATTAGCAGAGATTCAGTGATTTGGCGCCCTGAGCAGATCTGCGGAAGACTCATGAGCCCAACGAGGCTTGTGATCTAGTCAACTAAAGGCTCATCAACTTATTGAGAACTCATTGGCACAAAGTACCAAATTATCATATAGAAGGGCATGGAGAGAGTTCTTAGATTCAGGTGCTGCCTCTAGAATTCCTAGCAAAGAAGGGTTAAAGCAATGTAGAGAAGACATCATTAGGTTCATCATGAATAACATAGATAAGAACATCTCGTCTACAACAATAGCAGGGAAATTAGCTGGAGTATGCTTCCATGGAAAATTATTGTGGGGATATGAACCATCTGCTGGGGAGATGGGCAAGAGGATTCTTCAAGTAAGGGCAAAAACAAAAAAGAAAAGGCAATTCAAGTGAGAGCCAATTTTCCTGAAGCAGTTATGTAATATTTTGAAATGTTTGGAAAAGATCTGTTTCTCCAATTTTTAATATCATCTAATTAAACTATGTATGATCTGGCTATGTTTTGGTGTGTTTTGAATCTCTGAATTGTTTTTAAGCACCACACACAATGATGCTTTAAAAGTTAAACATTTTGCAAATGTTAAAAATGCTATTTGTATTTTTCTTGAACATTCAAAAACAGATCAAGTAGGCCAGGGTTCAAACATAATTTAACAATGCATTGATGGTTTACAATGCCCCCAAAATGCTTGGTTAGAGTTTCAGAAAGTAGGGGGAGATACTTCACAATTCGGTTTCATGCATCAAGACGGATCTCATCTCAAAGCATCTTAATTGTTGGTTATATTGAGAAAGTCAATCAACAGTTTAGGTGAAAATCCCTGTAATTTTGGGACTTTCGCATAGGGGCAGCTTCTGAAGCGGCCAGGTTGGGGTTTTCCATGAAGGATGTAAGGAGATTAGGACATTGGTCTTCGGACTGGTGCTATGTTATATTAGAGATTTAAGTTCTGAAGTGATAGAACAAACATATTCATTGTTTTTTCTTTGCAGGTTTGGTGACAGGTTTCTCATTATCACAAAATCAAGGTTTGGATAGATGGACATTCCTTCATTAAGTGGGCCGTAATAAGCAGAAAAAAGACATTTTGGAAACAAATGTGGCTTTTAATTCAGACAAGGTTTCAGTAGTTTGGTTGGGAAAAATTGGCATGAGGTGGGGCAGCTAATGCCAATGATGAGTGACCTGTCTTGCAAAGTTAAACCAGATGTTCTATTGATCTACCTAGGGGTAAATTATATAGTGCAGCTATCAGGTTTAAGTTTACTCATAGAAATGAAGGCTCATTTGGAGATATTATCAAAAAATTGGAACAAAGCCTAAATAGTTTGACAGTTTTGATGCCACGTAGAGTCTGGAGGGGTGCGGAGAGATTACCGCAGTGGAAAGAGCAAGGAGGAAAGTGAACAGAGATCTGCATTGTTTTTGTTCAATAAATGGATTTTATTGCTTGACGCATGGTGAAATCACAAAAGAGGACTATGAATTCTTTCAGCATGATGGGGTGTATTTGGCATTCATTGGCAATGAAATTTGTATTTTGAATGTCAAAGAAATGATTGAGAAAACCTTGAAAGTGAAAGCATGGTGTTGATAATGAGCTGTTTAAGCGAAAGCTCTAGGCATGGTATAGTCCAACAATTTAGAGCTATCTGTCCTGCTTTATATATTCTTAACCCCCTTTTTCCCTCCCTCGCTGCCATAGAATCCTCTAGTCCACCCACCCTATCCCCATCTTTTTTGCTAGCGTAAATTTAACAAAGTTATTTACCAAAGAGTTTTTTCATAATACACGTTTTTTAGGTTGTTGCTACCTACATGGTTTTATACATGATTGTTGCAAAATGTTTGGTTAAAAGTAAAGAATTCACATTTACCTGTTTGGCGACGGGTGGGGGATTTTTTCGCAATTGGAATTATAAAGTCATGAAAGAATTAAAAACTTGTTTCACCTGTTTGGCGATAGTGGTTATTGGGGCTTTTTTCACGATGGGAGACAATGCAATTTGAAAAATAATTCAATGCATGCATAGGCGGGGGGACAGGAAAAACTCCTGAGTCAGGGTTTTTCCTGGTAGCAGAGTTGGATGATATAAAGACAGGCAGGAAGGATTGGAGGCATTAGGAATAGCTGTGGACAGAGGGAAACAGGGGAGTGAGGTTGGAGGCAAGAGGTAGGCAGGAGAACTGGATAGGGGTTTTGGGAGGAGGATTAGGCAAATCAACATTGGGGAAGTTGTGTTCTGGGAAATTCTTTGAATTATGTATTAGTGAGGCCTGTATATTTGTACTTGGAAACATTTTGATGAAACTGCTTACCTGTCCAATAAAGCGGTCTTTTACCCCACTTTTGGCCGAGGATGTACTTATGGCCCGAAAAGCCACTGGTGCAGTGTCCAGAGCAGACTCTGAATGCTGGTAACGAACCACAAATGCATGGTTCCAAGCTCTGGTGAGCATGCACAGATTTTCACAGACGCCAAGCCAGTGCACAAATCCGGCAGAGACAACACAACGCTGACCCAGGAAAACAATGCGAGCCCAACAGGCAGCACTCCCAGCAGCCTGGAATACTCACGTCGTCTCACCGAGGAGTCACAGGAGGCAACAAATACACATCTGGCTCTTGAAGCTCTCAGGCTCTCCCGAAGCCCAGCAGAGAGAGAAAGCCTGTGACAATTCACGGTGGAGGCAAAAGCCCAGCAGTTACCTCTGCGTCCCCTGTATCCAATTGGAGACAGGAAACAAAACAGGAAGTGCTAAGTGTTGGCTATTGTATTATAGCCCTTGGCAGGAGGGTGGGTGGGGTTAGCAAGCGTTTCCTGTTTTGTTTCCTGTCTGTAATTGGATACTACCTCATTTGTTATGACTGGGCCGAGGATGAGGAACGTAGAGGTAATGACATCACAGATGAGATCTCAAAAGACATCATTGATGACACCGCGAATACCCATAATGAAATACAACATAGAGTAATGATACCTCTACCCTGCCATCTTATATGTTTTTTTTTACAAATTACCTCAGAACATATACTTTCTATCTAACCTCTGAGATAAAGTACTTCCTGGGAAAATGTAAAGTACTATGACGTAGAAGAACGTCTAGTGTAATGACTCCGGAAAAGCTAGCGATCAAACTACTGACATTCAGTCCCCTGGAGGGAATCCTAGTCGTAATAAGCTGAGACACGTTTAGGTGCCCACCTAATACATAAGAAGAATAAAGGAGTATCCCTATTATGTTTGTGCTCACAAAGCTCAATGCATTTTTAGCAGGCAGGCCACTCCTCGGCAGGCGCCAACTCCTCAGAGAGTACCTGGCCTCAGAATTCATTCGGTTTCAAAAATGTGCATAAACATTTCTTGGATGCTGCTGAAGTGAATTGTTTCCATTACAACTGATCCGTATTTCGTTGTGCTACTAACTGCATGGTTTTTCTATTGCATGTTCATAGAGGGAGTTGTTGCTCCTGTCCATTCCATTTTCCAATCCTTTTACTGACGAATCAATAGATGTGTTCCCATACTAAATATTGATGCGGTCGTCCTTTTTGTATCCTCGAATAACACGGAACATCCTTAGCCTTGTTAATGTGTTGTTTTCGTCTTTCCAATTTCAGTCCGAAAAAATAAAAATGGACTGTTTTCTACTTTTGTAGTCCACAGTGAATTTGCAGGGACAGTCAATATAAAAACGTTGCAGCATTATATTCCTCTTTTTTCAAACACAACCTTTGGATCAATCGAAAGTTCGTAACAATTTTAAATGTAACCAGACAATTTATGTCTAAGTCAATTTTCAGTCGGTAAATTGTTGATTTTATTTCTGTTATAAATGTTAGTGTAACCTTTTAGCCAACACCTCTTGAAAGTATACATTAGGGATACAATTACTGCTAGTTTAGATAAAATAATTCGGTCACACAGAAAAAGCCACTTTTAGTAATTAAAAATATTGTAATCCAGTTCAGTTTTAAGTTTATGTATCATCTGTTAAATTCGTTTTTATTTTCAGACGAACTTTTACTGAGAAATATCACATGGTTTGCTTTGCTTGCGAACTTTTATTAAAAAATATATAAGGATTTGTTTAGCTTAGCAATAGACTCTGACAGTGGTTCATTTGTAAAATAATTAGGGGCAGATTTATGAGGCCCTTGCGCCACGTTTACGCCACTGTTGCGTCACGCAAGGCGGCGTAAACGTGGCGCATCCCTACGAACGATTTACAACGTGACGCATCTAGGCAGATGCGTCACGTTGTAAAGCCCTGCGCCGCTTGTGGGCGTTCCGGCGCAGGGTGGGCGTTCCGGGGCAGGTGCGCCTCGCAAAAGTGGCTGAGTGAAATCTATGAGATTTCACTCAGTCACTTTTAAGCCAATGCTGCGTCAAAAGCCTGCGCCTGCTTGAAGCAGGCGTAGGTCTTGACGCAGCATTGTTAAAATGGGGCACCCCCGAGCCTTGCTGGAGCTGCGTCGCGCTTGCGACGCAACTCCAGCAATGCGCCACATTTCCGGCACAGATGCGTCACGCATCTGTGCCGTTTTTTGCACCATGGTGCGCCGCATTATAAATGCGGCGCACCATGGCTGGCGGAGCTGTGGCGCACTGTGGCGCATGTTAACTGGCGCATCCCTGGGGATGCGCCAGTTAACATAAATCTGCCCCTACGTGCCCGGGCTGCCTCGGGAGGCAGCTTGTACCAGCCCATTTATCCTGTTAGTGCAGACTAAAACAGAACCAACAACTAACCATGAAAGTGGGGAGAGGATGTAACATGATGGCCAGAGCTGCCGACTTCAGAGCTGGGGAACCAAGTCCAAGTTTCTGCATTGGCTCAACATCCCGTGATTCTGGGCAAATCACTCTGCCTATCATAAATTAATGAGTCCTTAACTGGTGCTCATAAAAAGCACCAATGTTAATGATTTAGTGTCGGTGCTCATCAGAAACCACCAGCTCATATTAAGCACTTGGGGGTAATGCTGTCAGGATGGCAAAGGACAAAACCTTCAAAATTTTGATTTGCCTGTTGGCCCTGCGGACAACTCTTTACAATAACATGAACTTCCATCATGTAAGTTCCTGTCACTCTATTAAAAGTTTGAAGGATGGTACTGTCAAACATCACAGTCATCCATCACACTTTTCTAAAGTTTTTTTTCTTTTTCGAAAGCAAATTCCCAAAGTTAGAGTTTATTTTTGAAAAATAAAAAAGTAAATGCCCCCCCATTCTGACAGTTTTCTCTCAGGGCATGAGGTCATTTTGTTTTTGTTACTGTATGTATGTACAGGAATTTATATAGCGCAAATCACCAAGCGGTTTCTAAGCGCTTGCTTAGGGAACCCGTCCTGGTATTCCCCTGTGAGATAACCCCGGCAGGGTATCCGCAAGGTGAAAGCCAGGCATCCCACCACGAGGGGCCATTGTGGAGATTAATCAAGCTATTGCCCAGAGTCGCAGAGTGTGAACCCGTGAATCGAGTAGGCACCGGAGCGAGAATTGTCTCTGTCTGTTACTGTCCCTTACTGACAGGTTTTTCCTGGCATTGAAGGACATAAAAGAAACACTTTACACTGTTGCCTCTGAAAGAGCACACAGTGTAAATAATTTTCTTCTACAGCCCCTACTCCCTCAGGCCATTGGAAGAAGCTTTTGTTCGTCAAAGCCACTTATTGTACCCCGGATCTAAATGAGGTGGGCGGAATGTCAGTTTTGGAGACTGGGTACACCAACATGTGTATGACGGAGTAACCTGTCTACCAAACTTTAAATCAGGGCCATAGTATAGGAGGGATAACTTTTCTTCTGGTTGTAGTTGATTGAAACAGTTGGTTTCCGCTTGGTATTTTCAAGACTTCCTTCAAGAGGGTAATTCTACTTTTTTCCAACCTCCCCTCCCAACTGGAGAAGGTAGGAGCTATTTTTGAAGATATTTTCCGATTTACAGCTGTGGGATAGTCTCATAAATATTTACATACTGACTGTGATCCAGAAGAGTAGGGCTTAGTGGATTACTTAGGAACACGCCTTGAACCAATGTCTCAGCACATCCCTCTTTAACAGAGGGGAACCTCTGTTAAAAAGCACAAACAAAGATGTTGGAATGCTTTTCTTAGTCTCATCTACTAGTACTCACTCATGGAACACACAAGCAATTCCACTGCTGGTTAGCTGTTTTGTGTCGTGTGTGCACACAAAGGTTTGCCACCATCTTAGGAGCACTACGATAAGTCTACGCAGGCATATACTAACTGTATGTATGTCTTTATGTGTTTGTTTGTATATCTTTTCCTACAGGTGCTGATACACCCCTAATTTTGGGGCTTTTTGGATTGAGCAAATTGCTCTCCCATTTTAAGCACTTTTTTCACTTTTCCTTTTCACTTTCACGTCCCCAGGTCAGGGTGGACTATTAGAGTGTCCATACCGCCGGGGTTATAGTCCTGAAGAATGCCATGGTGAATATATACCACAAAGGCAGAAACATGTTGACTGATTTTAATAAATTTGTGGTATTTAGCTGAATTTAAACTAGATCCTAATAACCTTGGCTTTAAATTCAGACACATATTACCACTTACACGTGTCTTAGGGATCACTTATTAAAGTTTTTTTGATACCCTATTAGTCACTTTTAATTTGAGAATATTCACAACACTTCCTCCCCACACAACCAGCTCCGCAGTCTTTCTGGCGTCGCAGCACACCGAAGAGACACTCGGTCTCTTCGGTGGGGCCCGATGATGAAGCATGACACTGACTAGGTCGGTGTGTGAGGGCTTTCCTACTCAAATAGAGTGACTTTGATCCCACTCAACTAGAGTGACTGTGATCATCAATATCTTGCTTATCTTTTTGCTCCACGTCTCTGGCAGCCGTGAGCTTGACCAGTTCAGACCTCTCTCTTATTTTGTTGTTGGACATATAACCGGGGATTAAGAGAGTGTCTTTTGAATCTCCCTACCTCTCTCTTTGTTGTTACATATTATAGCAGCGCACAGCTGTGAGAGCTTTCTTTTACTGTGAGCCAGACAACAAGAGCTTCCTTTGTTGCTTGGTCTTTTAACTAACATCTCACTATGGCGAACCTGGGTTTGACATACTCTGAGGCAGAAATCGAGGAGTTGATGTCAGATGCCGCAGTCTTTGCGGACCCTCACATATCACAGGCGATAGCAAACACCGCTGAATGGGACAGCTTGTCAGAAAAAAAGAAAGAGCACATCCGCACCGTCCTTCATGGCACAATCATGAAGGGTTATTTAACAACCAACACAGCACCGAAAGGACTTTTGGTGACCAATGCCCCTCGCATCTTTCTGAATGATGCTGCCTTCAGGAAGGACTGGGCCGCAATCGCATGGCACTGCACACGCGATTGGATGGTCCTGATAATTAAAACAGCCTTAAGACTCTCGGAATCTATCATGATAGAAATCAGGGAAACCGAGACTCACTTTAAAGCCACTATCACCGGTTATAAAAAACGACTAGACGAACTTAACAAGGAGATGAGTGAATACAAGGACAACCTAATGCAATCGAAGGTGACAAAACTCCAAAAAGACCAAAAGAAATTTGAAATGGAGAAAGTATATCCTTACTCTGCAGCCTCATTCACTCCACCAGCACGTAATGCCAGCAACCCAGACTACTCAGATGATGACTCATCGAATAGCAGTGGGTCTAGTAACTACTCCTTCAAACAAAATAAAAGAAGGGGTAACCGTGGTAATAGAACAAACAGAAGTGGACATGGAAATCAAGGCAATCACCAACATTGGTACCCCCCACAAATGGGGATGGGCACCCACCCATATGCTTTCCACCAGCCACCTTTTCCCTTTATGGGCTGGAACCCATGCTTCATGCCCCCGGCCAACTACCAACAACAGTATAGACAGCCTTTTTTAGAGAGCGGCCGGAGAGGCCGAGGCAAGAGGAGAGGGAACACCAGAGTAACCTGGCAGGAAGAAGACCCAGTAGCGAATCACACCCGAAGCAACCAGCAGCCGGGCCCGAGCGGAGTCTAAGTCTAGTGACGAACCTATCCACTAGAGTACTCACTCCTGTGGAGATTAAAGTTTTGGAGAAGGGGCTGGGTTTTGTCCCCACAGCCAAACCCGATAAATTCAAAATGCACTGCGAATTAGCAGGGTTCTTTCGCAAGTTGAAACTGAAGGCTTTTTTTGATGGTAAAATAGACCCACTAGAATCAATGAGGAAAGGTGACACAGGTCTAAGACCTAACTCCACCTTCATTCCACCCTCACACACAATACCGGCAGCCATAACGGCTTTTGAGCAAGCGGTATTTAAGGACCTAGAACATTGCGAGAACCCGAAAACATTCGGGAATTTCAGTACTGCTGAATTTGAGGCATTACAACAACTAAAAAACGATACCTCCATAACCATAAAACCCGCGGACAAGGGCGGAGGAATCGTCATCCAAGACACAACCACGTATGAGACCACCTGCAAAAATCTACTCAGTGACGTCAGAAATTACACACCACTGGCAGTGGATCCAACTCCAGATCTTGCTAAAAGAATTAGCTCTATGGTGAAACAAGCAGAGGACCAAGACCAGATCTCCAAGAATGAAGCCGCATTTTTGATCAATACAAGTAGCATAATACCCTACTTCTACACTCTGCCAAAAATGCATAAAAACAAACTCCCTCCACCTGGACGCCCAATCGTCTCAGGCATAGGGTCACTTCTGGAACCACTTTCACAATTTTGTGATTATTTTTTAAAACCATTAGTCCAGTCCACACCGACTTACCTGAAGGACACCAAAAGCCTGCTACGACTTCTGACAGAAATAAACTTTCCTGAAAATTCTATTACCCTTGTAACACTAGATGTGGAAAGCCTCTATACTAGTATTCCGCAGGATGACACAATCGAGGTCCTTAAAAAGGCCCTTGACTCAACCGACTGGGAATTCCGGACCCCAAAAAAATTCATCATTGACTGTGCCACTTTAGCACTAAAAGAAAACTTTTTCTCATTTAAAAACAAACTGTACCTACAATGCTCTGGGACATCCATGGGCAGCACCTTCGCGCCGAGCGTGGCGGGGCTGTATGTGGCAGATTTTGAGGCCAAACATATCCTACCACCAACCGCTAACTTTTCTTCGTCAATGCTTTTGTGGAAACGCTACATTGACGATATCCTACTCATTTGGAATGGTAGTGATAATGGCTTGCAAGATTTCCTCTCTTGGATTAATACCTTAGACCCTAACCTAAGATTTACTAACACCACAAGCAGAAAAGAAATCGTATTCTTAGATGTGGTTATCTCAATCAGCGGTACGACACTGGCTACAAAGACCTACAATAAACCTACTGCTAAAAATAATCTACTGCAATTTAACAGCTTTCACCCGCGCCCGTTAAAAGAAAATTTACCTTACGGGCAATTTCTCAGGCTGCGGAGGAACTGCAGCACAACCACAGACTTTAAACTTCAATCAGCTGATTTGACCGAAAAACTGAAAAATAGAGGCTATCCAAACTCCACACTAAACAAGGGTTTTAAAAGAGCAAAAAATCAGCCAAGGAAAGCTCTCCTTGAAGAAAGAACTAACAACTCAGATCAGATTCCACTTACCTGTGTCACGACATACAGCAGCCTCTCTAACACCATGAAAAAGAGTATAAATAAACACTGGAGCATTATAAAGACCTTTAAAAAGGATTGGGAAAAACCTCTTTTTTCCTTTAAAAAGGGACGCAGTCTAAAAGATACGCTGGTCCACACACGCCCGAAAGAGGATCCACCAAATATTGCACCATCAGTAACAACATCGTGGGGACTCCCTAAAATCACCGGGCACTATCCCTGCTCGGATTGTAGTGTTTGCCATTTAACACAACCCACAAAAACCTTGACACTGGAAGAAGGAAAAGTATGGACGCAACGGGTCCATACGAATTGCAACTCATGCAATGTGGTCTATCTGATCACATGTTCTTGCAACCTTCGGTACGTCGGCATGACTACCAGAAAAGTGAAACAAAGGATATGCGAACACCGAAGTAACATAAGGTGCAAGAAAGTAACCACCAAGTTGAGCCGCCATTTCCTTGAAAAGAATCATACCACCAATGACATGACATGGACTGTCATTGAAGCAATTGATGGTACAAGGAATATACAAAATAGACTGTTCGAAAAGGAACAGCGTTGGGTATATCGTCTGGGGACAAATATTAATGGGCTCAACGACGATATCCCTTGGAATACAGTCCTAACATGAACTCTCTAGCTCCAGCTGGCTGTCTCATTTCACACAAAACTGATCTGCTGAGAAACTTTGTAACAGTCTATTTAAAATCTGTGTGCTTCTACATTTAAGTCCACAGTTCAATCCAGGTGCATAAAATCATAATTCTCCCCTTTTTTAGCCAACTATGTGCTCTCACACTGTCCTTCCCGATTTTTGTTAAACCCATTGGTTTAATAAGTCTAACAAAACTCTCAAGTTCCTGATTACAAATTAAATACCTGTCAATCGAAATAGTTAATCCCTCGCTCCCTGTTCCGAGAGACAATGTTACCTTGGTTGCCATGACAACCTTTAGCATGCTCACACCCCCCTAAGGCCCAGCGTAAGGATAGGCTCCCTGTTTCAAGCCTCGATCCGATCAGTAACACGCATCCTCTTGAGTGGGCGTGTGCGCCCCAAGCCTCGCTTTCACTAAGAAACGCCCTTCGCGAGAGCAGCGAGGCACGCCCAAACCCGGAATCGAGCGCGTAAACAAAGCGCTCTTATACCCATTCACCGGCCCCGCTTTCCATCGTCGGGGTCCGGTCTAGAGGGTTGCAGCAGGTTTAAAAGCGGGCTGTGAGCGCTGAGGGCGTGAGTTTACATCCACAGCGGAACGATCACCACGACTAACAAAGCTAAGTGCCTGTGTGTTGTATGGGTTATGCTGACATTTCAACTCTGTACTTTTTCTTAGGATGTGCCAATCGCGCTCCAACCCCCCTCCCGAGACCCATGGTGCAAGTAGCGCCCAATTTTAAAGTGAGATATTCTCCATCTTTCACCATCTTGTGGGGGTCACTGACCATTTGGTCAAATTGATCCCTTCGCATGGAGAGTTCACATCGCGTTTTTATCCCTTTCACTACAATAGTAGTTTTTAAACCACCTCTAGCACTTCACCTCTTAGCAAATACAATTATCCCCTAAGGGCTACTTGGATGGTGCTAAAGTTATCTTTTATTGTGTGCACACAAAGGTTTGCCACCATCTTAGGAGCACTACGATAAGTCTACGCAGGCATATACTAACTGTATGTATGTCTTTATGTGTTTGTTTGTATATCTTTTCCTACAGGTGCTGATACACCCCTAATTTTGGGGCTTTTTGGATTGAGCAAATTGCTCTCCCATTTTAAGCACTTTTTTCACTTTTCCTTTTCACTTTCACGTCCCCAGGTCAGGGTGGACTATTAGAGTGTCCATACCGCCGGGGTTATAGTCCTGAAGAATGCCATGGTGAATATATACCACAAAGGCAGAAACATGTTGACTGATTTTAATAAATTTGTGGTATTTAGCTGAATTTAAACTAGATCCTAATAACCTTGGCTTTAAATTCAGACACATATTACCACTTACACGTGTCTTAGGGATCACTTATTAAAGTTTTTTTGATACCCTATTAGTCACTTTTAATTTGAGAATATTCACAACACTTCCTCCCCACACAACCAGCTCCGCAGTCTTTCTGGCGTCGCAGCACACCGAAGAGACACTCGGTCTCTTCGGTGGGGCCCGATGATGAAGCATGACACTGACTAGGTCGGTGTGTGAGGGCTTTCCTACTCAAATAGAGTGACTTTGATCCCACTCAACTAGAGTGACTGTGATCATCAATATCTTGCTTATCTTTTTGCTCCACGTCTCTGGCAGCCGTGAGCTTGACCAGTTCAGACCTCTCTCTTATTTTGTTGTGAGAGAAAGGAGCCAACTGTATGCAAATCTGTTTTGGCATTGCTTAAGTCCAAACTGGTAACCCAGCTGTTCTCTGAAATGGAATGAAGGTAACCCCATGTCAGTTTCATCTTGGCGGGGCATTATTAGTAAGGAGCAGCTGGAGTCTTAAGGCACAATAAGCTTCAGATATATTTCCCAACCCATTTAGTTTCTCTGTGAGATAGCACACAAAGTGATTAATGAAATGTTTAGCATATTCTCAACTGCTTGGATTAATTATAGGTATTCTATTCCTCAAGTGCTGACAAATACAATTTGAACCACAAGAGAATGTGTGCCTGCAAAAGCAACAAACAGGCACTTACGGTGGCATGGGCGGGTGCCAACACTAGCAAGGGAGTGCCCTTGACACAGTAAGTATGGTATAGCCATTTCCCGACACAAACAACCACATAATGCAGACCCGACTGTCAGTGCTAATCTTGTTCTGTTGCATTTGACAATTTTCCCTCTAAGCAGAGTTTGACTAAATGTGTCCCTTCCCCCATATTGTCTCATGTTACAATTTGGCAGCAACTGATATGTATGTATTCATTTAAACTACATCATATGCTGAGTGTTTGCAGGTTCTGTGCATACCTCACTGGCTTTTTTAGTGCAAAATACATTTATGGGAGCACTACAATTTGTCATCATTACTGCAAGAGCTATATATATTTTTTTTTCACACAGGTGATTATGGCATGAGAATGTGTATTTAGGCTGAATACCATGACAATCTAACCTTCATTTTTCTTTCGCATACACTATTTTCTACAGAGTATCCTGATACAAACACAAATTGGAGCTGTTCATATTTTTTAATTTTTTTTCTCAGGCTGTTTCTCTTATTTAAGAAAGGATATCAGAGTGGTATCAGAGAGTATCCTATCTTGGTCATGAAGAATAGCCTTAGGGTTGGGCTAGAAACATGTTGACCAGCGGATCTAAGGTACATTGTTCCCCCTAAGTTCCCCCATTTCTCCACATTTTAATCATACCGGGTAGAGACACAAAAAAAAAAAATCCAACTAGCTGTGTATTTTAAATTCTCTCCCACTCCATTTTTACAGTTCATCTGAATACATCTATTACCATCAATAAGTGCTCCCACGTAACTCGTAGGTTGTAGCATACCTCTTTCCGCATCATAAATGGGAAGAACCCAATGATAAAGCAATCACCAAGGGGAAACTCTAGTGGGTGAGGGTTATTTAAGGAAAACTTACCATTTTCCTAACAAACTTTAGAGTGGAAAGAAAAACAACCCTTTTATTTACAAAAGGCCTCTTTTTGATTAATACACATCAATGTTTGACACACCTTCTGCATTTGACCTTGATGACACAGAACGCTTTGTGAGATTTCTATCACCCTGCCCTGGCATTAATGCTGGGCCTCTCATGTGCATAATAGAAATATGTCTTATTATTACATTAATCTGCTGACACAACAATCTGTACAATAGAAACAATGGTGGCCTGATCACAATCTTGGCTCGAGGCAAGGAGTCCATTTTCTATATATAGCCTTTATTTCCCAACATAATCAGAGGAGGTACTTCTGCTGACTTCGAGGGGTCCCTGCATGCTGAAGCTTTCACCTAGCAGTTGACTGACATCTCCGTGAGGGGTGTCCAGTTCGTGACCTAGATGGGGTCATACTCTCCTACCAACCAGGTTAAGGGTTTAGATCATCCAGATGGGGGGTTTCTTGGCAGGTCTTACATTAACACACTAGACACGTAAGTTAGGGTTAGCATCGTAGGAGTACTCTACATTGTTATAAACTTTAATATATATGCATATATAACTTGTATCAACAAGATGGTAGAGCTCTTAGTTTTAATCTCTGATTTGACACTTACTATAACTTTTGTCTGCTTCTGTCTATTATTCATCGAAGCCCATATCTTCTATATATGAATCACCATGGTTCTATAAAATTTGAAAACGCCCCGTAGTATTTTCGTTGAATATGTCTCTGAGAACAAGAAAGCACAAGTGACTGGGTGAAAGTTTGAAGTCTGTCACCACAGTACCCGAGGGAACAGAGTTGTTATCGCCAGTGATTGCCAGAACTGTTCACTCCCTTTTCAGGTTTAGGGGGGCTAACAGTGGCACTGCGCGCTAGCTGGCCGAAGGGATAACATATCCTACGGAGGTTCATGGAAACAGTCTGGCACGTTCCTAAGTTTGTGTTGTCTGAAAGTGCTCACGTCCTATTGATTGGTGGAAACTACAAGACATTTCTCTGGTCCAACCTTGATTGACTAATGATTGATCTTAGTCAAACACACACCTCTTTCACAGCATTATTCCCAATCTTGCTCTGTGACCCCTTTCCTTGAGGCCAAACTACCATCTAGCAGTGCAATTAAACATTCCATCTCCTCTTCACCAGCACTGCCTGAAATTTCAACAATTGGGCATCTAGAAAGAAATATAGCTCCTGAATCATTCCCATCTGGAATGTTCTTGAATTTAAAATGTAACTCATATTTTTCACAGTGGCCTGGCCAACCTAGGTCTGGAGGTTCCCATACTCAACAGATAAACTAGGGTTTTGTGACCTGTAAATAATACAAATTATCTGTTACCAACCCAAGCACAAATTAACACTTTCCTTTTATATATTCCAAAGTTGTACAACTAGATGAAAAATCCACAGTATTCTCTTTATCATCACTGTTTTGGCTCAACACCGCTCCAAGTCCCACTGCACTAGCAATCACCTTAATGATAACAATTATGTAATCTCTAAAGGCTTGGATAGCTGGTGCATTTACAATTGTTTAAAATTGTGTAACGGCTGTGTTCTCCTCAACTCGAATGCATTGCACTCCCTTTCTCAACAGTGTCCTCAAAGATTCTGTATGCCGAACAAAATTGCCAATAAAGTGTAAGTAGTAATCACATAGCCCTAATAAAAACACCAACTGACCTTTATCTCTGGGGACGCATCCATGTCCTATTGCTTCTTTTCTTAGTCCTTTTTGTTTATTTCCTTAGCTGACACATAGTGCCACGGATAATTAATCTCTATCAACAAGAAAAGACAGTTGTCTTTTTTTTAATGTAATCCCATGTTCTTCTAAATTGCCCAATGTCTTATGCATCGGGTAGTAGTGTGCTTGTATTGATTCTGTAAAAATCAGATTACCTTCTCTAAAGGACAGCACACATTTCTCATTGCCCAGTAGTTGGTATATCAACTTGTGGTATAATGATGCCACCAAGCCAAATGGCATCAACAAAAATCTATATGACCCAACGTGTAAAAGCTGTCAAGGAATGTGAGTCTTCACTAAGTTTGACTTAGTGATGAGCTACAATTAAGTCCAAAGTCGAGAAGACCTTAGCTTCCCAACTGTGCTAACATATCTTGGATCATAGGTAGTGGAAAACAACCCACCTGAATATGTTTATTAAGTGACCTGATGTCCACCCACAATCTCAAGTCCACTGACTTCTTCTTAAGCACCATGATTGGTGAAAAGAGCTCAATGATTCTATTATCTTTTCCTCATAAAGTTGTCAAGGTATTCTTTCAAATGGCTCCCGACTCAAAGCAGCATGTTCATTACTTTTCCACCACTGGGATTAAATCACGCTTTAAAATTATTCCATTTTCAAACTCCTATATTCTTTCAAACCTGTCTTCAAATATAGCCTTGTATGAACTAATTTGTGGTAATGAAATATCCACTAAGAAAATAGAGTAATTTATTTCTCTCCTAAGCACCATATCAAAAGATCCCTATCTCTCAAACTTAAAATGTTCTAACACCTTTTTGCTACATAATGGTTAGTCAGTATTTTTCAGTCTTTGTGTGCTACTTTTTCTTGAAATTAACCCAATATGTAAATTGCAAAGTAAAGGAGGCGAACACATTCAGTTGTCCAATTTTCAAAAAACAATTTTCCTGTAACAATGTTGATGGTTGATCTAGAATTCTCTGTTACTACTAATTCTACGTTACCAACTTTCATCTTGCAAACGATTGTTCTTTTTAGTGCAAGTGTCCTGTGACTAAACTATCTTAGTTGATAGCTCAGCTCTGCTTCAACTCTTTTACTTTTACTCTTGTGATACACACCTGATGTCTGTTGTTCATTGACATGAAAAGCCTTTTGTATAATATTCCAAGCACGAGGGAAGTGACCAGTATTCTTGCATTTCATGCACATCTTCTCTATGGCTGGGCTAACAAATATGACTCATGAGTCACATTTAAAAAACGTTACTGAAACATTTCTGCCATCCTTTTCAACTTTTTTGTTGTCACTAGAAGAGTACAAAATACTTTAGAATTTTGAGGTGATTGCATGTCCGTACTCAAGCTGTCCGCTGTTTAAATGTACCCTTTTATTTGGATGACATAACTGATTTCTCGTTGCCACAAGCAATTTCTAAAGTTAATTCCTGAAAGTTCTTTCTGCAAAAAAAGTCTCTCTTGAGTCATACTGTTAAAAAAATTAACTGCCATCTTGTATCTGAAATATTTGTTGTGTCCCATCACATTCTCATGTAGAGGCTAAGATTCTCAATTCTGCTGGAAAAATATCAATGGGTTAATCGGTCTCCATTTAAACAATCTGTGTCTTTCAACAATTACAGAAGGGTCATTATTTTCCCTTCCTGCACAAAAGCAATCCTGCATGTAACGAAGGAACCACTGCACCTTGGCACAAAGGTGTCTGCATTGGTGATAGGCAGGCACAGTGTGGTAGCACCAGGAGACAGCAGAAAGCCACAATATATTTCTAAATATGGCATGTTTCTGCTCTCTCCCTTTCACGTGACTCAGCGCAGCAAGTTGTCTTGCTGCGTTGTGTGAAAGAATAGTTAATATGTTCTATACTGAGCTGTACCTTGGCAAGTGACTATTGCCTTATGACTAGGCCTAGGCAGAATTCACAGAATTTCACTCTGCAGAAGTTACATTAAAACTCTGTGAAATTCTGCAACGTTGCACCAAGGGCCCCAAATTGCACATTGCGCTGCTCGCACTACAATTTTAGTGGCAGTAGAGAGTACCACACTGAAAAATCAGTGCGAACGGCACAACACAGTGCGTGAGTGACCATTTTGTTTTAGAAATCCTACCCTGAAAACTATTTTCAAGTTGATTTTGCTGTTGCTCGACTAGAAAATGTACACAGGAAGCAGACCTCTACTGCGACTCGTGGTCACTGCTTTCCATTCTGAAGCCTCTCATTGTTTCTATTGTCATAACATTGCGTGAATAGGAAACAAATTTTGCCATTCGGCAATTGATGGGTTTTATAGGGAACTCTGCATTACACGAATAACACAGAGTCAGCAAAATTCTCCAGGTCTGCTCAAGGACTGAAAATTCTGCCTAGGCTTCAGGTGGGCACTTGGCTTAATTTCATACTCTTACAGCTTAAAATTACCAACTTCAATGATCCTCCTAGAACCAGGCCAATGAAGTTTGTTGATTACAATGCACATGAGACAGCTTCAGCTGGTGTCCTCATTGAACTTGGGAAATAGCATCCAGATGGTTACCCCCACCCCTGCCACAACCTTTCCATTCATCCTCTTCCATTTGCGAGCAAAGTCACCTATGGGACACGTTTTCTGATTCTGTAAACCAACCACAACTTCTCTATGGGAATTGCAAAATGACACATGTTTTGGAAATGCACCTGACAGGACGCTACATTTTCAGTTTGTCCGTTATGTCGTGAAGCATTCTTATATGAAGATCAAGGCTCCTATGTATTAGACATGTATTTATCCTAAGCCCCAAGGAGGATGCCATTACCACTTGCAAAATTCACATAGACCCCATTCAGGACAATTAAAGTAAAGTAAGCAACACAGAGAATGAAGTTAGGAAAAATGTGCAAAGGATGATAACTAAACTAGGTTCCAATATGAAAGTCATGACCCTTATCCATCAATACAAAAACTTCTAGCTTAAGATATATAATGGACACTTTTCAGAACTGTATGAAACGTGGCAGATGTCCATTACCACAATCCAGAAAAAAAGGTGGTGAGATTCCTGCTTTTCCTGGGAATGAGATGGGCTGTGTTTGCTCTTAAATTATGTTTCTTTCCAACATTTCATGCGATCTATGTGCTTTGGCTTATAACCATGGGTACGAGGCGATTGACTTAGAAATTGTTAAGAGCAGGATCAGAGATATATAGAGGAAATATTCGACAAGAAGAAGAAGGAAAAGAAGGGCTACTCAGTAATAAAATTAATACTGGCTATCGATTGTACTTGATGGGAACAAAAGAGGGTCTTGTGGAATGAACACTAGTGCCTTTGGAGAGAATATGTGCATAGAGATCCTATTCTGAAACTGCACTTAGAAAGTTACATTGGCCAAAAAATACTCCAAAACAATTATAAATGAATTCCAGATCAGAGCTTGAACAAGTCCAGCACAATCCATGCCCACTCAAATGTACTGCAACGTCTTCGTACAAAATATAAAGGAGGTATGGCCTTAAAATAGAAGCCCATTAGAAAAATAGTTAAAATTAATCAACTGCTTAACACTTTTTCAAATATAAATTCAATTATTTTAATGTAAAATATAAATTATAACTACATATTAATTTAGAATAATTTAATGACCTTTGTTCAATTTAAGAATGGATATAATTAATTTTCAAAAATATAGACCAATTAAATTATTTTTATTTATACATTTTATTTCATGGTAACTACTTATTATCGTTTTACATTAGATGGTTTTCATTTTACTTTAATATACTTGAATATAATTATTTTATGTTTTATTGACTCCTATTACCTCTATTTCACGGAGTTGGGAATTGTAAAGCTACAATTTTAAGTAACCTTATGCTAATAAATGGTTAAGTTCTAAAAATAGTAAGTTACTTGAAAGGTTAAGGTAAATTTACATATGTTGATTTAGTCACTTGTAAGTTTAGAAAACCAGGGAACCCCTTCTTGGGTGACCCACTGCTCAAGCTATATTGGCTAAATAAACGTGTATTACCTGCACAATGAAATGGAAGCATGTTTTTCATTAACAATGGTGAGGCAAGGATGGTTTAAAGATATATAAGGATTGCTTATTTGCACCCTTACTTCCAAAGATTTTGTAGGATTATTAATCCATTTTACAAGATCAGTGTGGTTAATGGCACTATTTTCTTATAGATCAACATCTACAATTATCGCATGCTGTAACTTCTACATCTAAATTCTAATTTTCAGTGGGTGTTCAAAAAGTCCCTATCTATGCTATTTTGATCTTGATACTATATATCAATGTATATCGTTTATTGTACAGATTTTTGTGTCCCCAAATTTATGATAACTTTCAAATCAATATCTTATTCACATCCGCAACCAATTCTGGCATGATGCCTGTATTCAATGCCTGATACTCTCGCATCTATGCATAGCCTTGTTCTGCCTTACTACCAAAGTAAAACACACAAGATGATGGAACGAATGTTGCACAATGGCAAAACATTCAGCCCCAGTCACAGATCTGGGTTTAATCCATCGTTATTTTGCTCACCAAGCCACCCCAGTTCAGACATGGCCATATACAAATCCGTCTCGACCCTGTGCCTCATGGGAACAGTCCAGCCCGAACTGCCAAGCAATGTCATCCCTGGATCTAGGACTGGTTTCTGGCTATCAGACGTCTTCAGCCAGGATAGCCTGACTCCAGTGGCTTAGTGAGCAAGGTACCCACGTCTGGGCATACCCTTCCAACATAGGGTGAACAGCAAAACACACTAGTGGGACGGGTATGCTCAGACGTGAGTCCCGTGCTCTCCTTGCCACTGGAATCAAGCTATCCAGGCTGATGAGGGCTGAAAGCCTGTAACCGGTCCTTGGATGCTTGTTTCCAGTCCAGGGATGACCTGGCTTGGCAGTTTGGGCTGGACTGTTCCCATGGGGCACAGGGTCAAGACTGATTTGCATATGGCTGGGTTCAGACTGGAATGGCATGGGAAGCAAAAAAATGATGGATTTAGGCCAAGATCTCTGTCCTGGGGTGAATGTATGACATTGTTCTGCATTCTGTCCAACACCTGTTGTTTTTGCATTTGTCACCCCGAGTGGGAGGATATGCTCAGACGAGAGTCCTGTGCTCTCCATGCCACTGGAATCAAGCTATCCAGGCTGATGAGGGCTGAAAGCCTGAAACACGTCCTTGGATGCTTGTTTCCAGTCCAGGGAGGACCTGGCTTGGCAGCTCAGGCTGGACTGTTCCTATGGGGCACAGAGTCAAGACGGATTTGTATATGGCTGGGTTCAAACAGGAATGGCATGGTGAGCAAAAAAATGATGGATTTAGGCCAAGATCTCTGTCCTGGGGTGAATGTATGACATTGTTCTGCATTCTGTCCAACACCTGTTGTTTTAGCATTTGTCACCCCGAGTGGGAGGATATGCTCAGACGAGAGTTCTGTGCTCTCCATGCCACTGGAATCAAGCTATCCAGGCTGATGAGGGCTGAAAGCCCGAAACTGGTCTTTGGATGCTTGATCCAGTCCATAGAGGACCTGGCTTGGCAGTTCGGGCTGGACTGTTCCCATGGGCCACAGGGTCAAGACTGATTTGTATATGGCTGGGTTCAAACTGGAATGGCATGGTGAGCAAAAAAACTATGGATTTAGGCCCAGATCGCTGTACTGGGGTGAATGTATGACATTGTTCTGCATTCTGTCCATCACCTGTAGTTTTTGCATTTGTCACCCCGAGTGGGACAGGTATGCTCAGACGTGAGTCCCGTGCTCTCCATGCCACTGGTATCAAGCTATCCAGCCTGATGAGGGCTGAAAGCCAGAAAGTGGTCCTTGGATGCTTGTTTCCAGTCCAGGGAGGACCTGGCTTGGCAGTTCGGGCTGGACTGTTCCCATGGGGCACAGGGTCAAGGCTGACTTGCATACGGCTAGGTTCAAACTGGAATGGCATGGTGAGCAGAAAAACAATGGATTTATGCCCAGATCTCTGTACTGGGGTGAATGTATGACATTGTTCAGCATTCTGTCCATCACCTGTTGATTTTGCATTACTACCAAAGTAGCCAAAAAACAAAGTAAACATTCTTGTTATATACATAGCAAAGTCAGACATCTCATTCTTGAAACATCTGCCATGTCCTTCCTGAGACCATTGCCTAAGCTCACCGTCCTTCCTTTCATTTCCTTTAACCATTTAAAGCTGAACTTCAAAAGCTACCTATCTGTTTATTATGAAATGCTACAATAAAGTCAGTAGGCCTGCTGTATTTATTGTGAAAATTGCAAAAAACACAGTTGATGGACAGAATGTAGAACAATGTCATACATTCACCCCAGTACAAGGATCTGGGCCTAAATCCATCGTTTTTTTGCACTCCACACCACCCTGGGTTAGACACTGGCTATATGCAAATCAGCTCTGACCCTGTGCCTCATGGGAACAGTCCAGTCCGAACTACCAAGCCATGTCTTTCCCAGACCGGAATCAAGCATCCAAGGACCGGTTTCTGGCTATCAGCCTTCTTCAGCCTGGATAGCTTGACTCCAGTGGTGTGGAGAGCCTGGGACTCACGTCTGAGTATACCCAGCACACTCGGGGTGAAAATTGCAAAAAACACAGTTGATGGACAGAATGTAGAACAATGTCATACATTCACCCCAGTACAAGGATCTGGGCCTAAATCCATCGTTTTTTTGCACTCCACCACACCCTGGGTTAGACACTGGCTGTATGCAAATCAGCTCTGACCCTGTGCCTCATAGGAACAGTCCAGTCCGAACTACCAAGCCATGTCTTTCCCAGACCAGAATCAAGCATCCAAGGACTGGTTTCTGGCTATCAGCCATCTTCAGCCTGGATAGCTTGACTCCAGTGGTGTGGAGAGCCTGGGACTCACGTCTGAGTATACCCAGCACACTCGGGGTGAAATTGCAAAAAACACAGTTGATGGACAGAATGTAGAACAATGTCATACATTCACCCCAGTACAAGGATCTGGGCCTAAATCCATCGTTTTTTTGCACTCCACACCACCCTGGTTTAGACACTGGCTATATGCAAATCAGCTCTGACCCTGTGCCTCATGGGAACAGTCCAGTCCGAACTACCAAGCCATGTCTTTCCCAGACCGGAATCAAGCATCCAAGGACCGGTTTCTGGCTATCAGCCTTCTTCAGCCTGGATAGCTTGGATGCTTGATTCCGGTCTGTTAGTGACTTAACAAAATATCTCTTTTTTTAAGTACAACACTTGAAAACCAGAGTTTATCGAAAGCATCTTTAATCTACTTATACTTACTTCCTTTATGCATATAGCTTCCATGTACTTGGTTCTATATATTTATTACTTTCCTCCCCCCAAATAAGACAAATCATATTCAGTGCACTAGACAATTTCTCACCCTATACCTCTATCAATATCTTTAATCTACATATATGTACATCCTTTATGCATCTATAAACTGTCCATGTACTTATGGATCTCTATATTTATTATTTTCTTCTAATTCAGCATATACAATGCAATACCCTATTTCTCACCCTATACCTCTCTCAATATATCTTCTACCTCAACTATCTGACTCATCTCAAACCTCTTTCTACTACTCTTTCCAATGCAATACCCTATTTCTCACCCTATACCTCTATGAATATATCCTCTACAACAACTCTCTCATTCATATCAAACATCATACTATTACTATGACCCTCAGAATAGCCCTTTCTAGACTCTTCCCTACTCTAACCCTCCTTGCACCATCTGACAACTCTTTTTACTATACTCATCCTCGAAACACACCTTCCTAAACTCTTCCCTCTGACTCATCCCCATCACATCCCTTTTCACGGATCACTCACAGAATATTGGGGAGCAAAATATCAACCTGCCAAAATACCGTGGAGAAAATATAGAATGTCAGAATATCGAATTCCTATCTAAAAACAGGTATGTACAAAAATATTGAATCTAAAATATTGTTGTAAATAATATAGTTTGTTAAAATATTGAATTTTTTAAATGTCTTAAAAGCAATGTAAAATTAATGAAATAATAAATATAATTAACTAAAACATACTTAAAAATACTTAAATGACCTTAAAATTAATTAATAATGAATGAAATTAAAAATAAACATGCATTTTAATACATATATATTTTAATTTAATAATAATAAAAATATTCAATATTTTTAGCATAGGATAGCGGGGGTTACATTTACTATTCCCACTCCATTGAGTGCAACAGTAGGGAAGACGTTGCATAGCGGGAGGGTAAAAATTAGAATTCCCACATCAGTGAGTGCAACACTAGGGAAAGCGGTGGATAGCGGGAGGGTAAAAATTACTATTCCCACTCCATTGAGTGCAACAGTAGGGTAGACATTGCATAGCGGGAGGGTAAAAATTACTACTCCCACTCCAGTGAGTGCAACAGTAGGGCAAGCGTTGGATAGCGGAAGGGTAAAAATTAGAATTCCCACTCCAGTGAGTGCAACAGTAGGGAAAGCTTTGGATAGCGTAGGGGTAAAAATTACTATTCCCACTCCAGAGAGTGCAACAGTATGGAAAGCGTTGGATAGCGTTGGGGTAAAAATTACTATTTCCCTCCAGAGTGTTCAACAGTAGGGAAAACATTGGATAGCGTAGGGGTAAAAATTACTATTCCCACTCCAGAGAGTGTAACAGTAGGGAAATCGTTGGATACCGGAAGGGTAAACATTACTGATCCCACTCCAGAGAATGCAACAGTAGGGAAAGCGTTGGATAGCGGGAGGGTAACAATTACAATTACCACTCCAGTGAGTGCAACAGTAGGGAAAGCGTTGGGTAGCATAGGGGTAAAAATTGCTATTCCCACTCCAGTGAGTGCAACAGTAGGGAAGGTAATGATGTAATATTTCAATAAAAATAAATTAATTTTCAATACCAATAAGAAATAATTTAAATTAATTACCAATTACAAAATATTTAAGAATGAATTACTTATAAATACCAATAAATATTATTCATTAAAAAGTAATTACCTATTACTAATTAATGAATAACCAATTTATGTGCGATACCAAAAATGTAATAAATAATAAAGAAAACCAAATAAATAATTAACAGTAAATTAATTATAAAACACAAAAATAATTTCAATAATTACTTAATTAAAATTTAAATTACTTCCCACACTATTCCCCTATAAACCAAAAACCCGCTCTGAATAATAAATTAATACAACTAACATAATTATCAATTAATCAATTAATATAAATTAATTACCAAATAATAAAAAATAATTACCAATTAATAAATAATTAACAATATATTAATTATCAATCCCATTAAATAAAAATAAATATTTACTTAATTACAGGTAAATTACTTCCCACCCTAATCCCCTATAAACCCCAACCCGCTCCGAATAATAAATTATTACATTTAACATAATTATCAATTAACCAATTAATATAAATTAATTACCAATTAATAAAAATTAATTACCAATTATTAATCAATTAACAATATATTAATTATCAATACCAATAAATAAAAATAAATATTTACTCAATTACAATCAAATTACTTCCCACCCTATTCCCCTAAAAACCCACAACCCGCTACCGAACTAAAACGCAAAATGAAATTAAAAATAAATAATAATTCCTAAAAATTAATATTGAATTTACTATAACTAAATTACTTCCCACCCTATTCCCCTATAAACCCACATCCTGCTACGGAATTAAATTACGCAAAAATTAAATAACATAAAATTCATTACTTTAAAAATATTCAAACATACATTACAAAATTAATACATACTTTAAACACATATATTAACATTTAAAATACTATAAAAAATCGATATTTTTAACAACTATATTATGACTGTCGATATCACTAACTTCAATATTATTAAAATTGATATTTCTTACCTGAAGTTCGATATTCTGCACCACTATATTTTTGCAATTCGATATTCTGTTCATTCTATATTAAAATCTCGATATTCTGTCGTCAATATTTTTCTTTCGATATTGTGATTGTTCACCCCTTTTTACACATCCCAAGCCTCCCACTACTGCTATGACCTCTAAAATAAATGTCTAAATCCTTCACTCTTCTATCTGTCCAGCATCCTTTTCAATCAAAATAACAGACTAACATGTCCACTTCTCAAATTTCATATTTCAGAATACTAATTCACAACTGGTTTCCAGAGTAGCGTGCTACTCACCGAAAAAAGCACTTCAATGCCTCTTTTGGGGTAGCAAGCTCTATATAAATGCAAACCATTTTTCCCTCTTCTATCCCTCTGCTATCCTTCTCAATCCAAATAACTGACTAATATCTACCACATAAATTACTTTCATATTTCACTATACTAATTCACCACTAATGCTTAATGGGTTCCGGAGTAGCGTGCTACTCGCCGAAAAAGCGCTTCAACACTCTATCAGGGATAACAAGCACTTTATAATTGCAAACCTTTTTCCCTCTTCTATCCCTCTGCTACCCTTCTGGATCCAAATAACTGACTAACCTATCTACCACTCATAATACTTTCATATTTCACTATAAAAATTCAACACTAATCCTTCATGGGTTCCGGAGTAGCACACTGCTCGCTGAAAAAGTGCTTTGACGCCTCGTCTGGGGTAGTAAGCGCTATATAAATGCAATAATTACAATACAATACATATGCTAAAGCCAATAGGCCTTTATTAGTGGATCTTTTTTGCACTGTGTTCCAAGTCAACAGTAAAGTATTTTGTTACATTTTACAGATTACCTTTGCAGGGAAGAATTATGGTGTTGGTTACCGCCTTTACAAAACTCTAGGGACAGAAGTTTTGTATTGTAATACTTCTTGTTAAAATCTCTTCAGAAGGCCTCAAAAGATTTGCTGACTGCCAAGATCATGTAAAAAAAATCATGAACTAATACATCCATCATATATATAAGTGTATATCCATAGAGATGCAAAGGAGACCTTTCGTTCAACCACCTACTGTCATTGGTCTCTATGAGTGGTATTTAACAATACAGTACTTGGTTCTCTTACTGCATGAAAGATGGTAGTTTCTGATCATGTGTGGACATCCACATGAAAATGAGTGTGCTTCAGTGTAAAGGCTGGTAGGCCATAACTATATTTTTCTGCTCCCCTCTAATTTCTCTGCTTCTCCTCTTTTTATTATAATTGTTCTTAAAAGGATACTACCACCTCCCAGGCAGTGTTAAAAAAAACTTGCAGTTAAGTCACACCATGGGCAGGCTTGAATTCCACAATAAGTGGCTGTCACTAGAACAGCAGTAGCTCCTGCACTATGGCAGAGTAGCGTTGCCTCTCCTGCCAGCAGCCTAAAAAAAAGAAAAAGATAACAAACCCGGGTTTATTATTGTTTTATTTTGTTTCCCGGCCAAGTCTTTGGGGGAGGGGCAGCGGGGATGACAGGCACCGAGGGTAAGGGTTGCAAACACTGCCTTCAGTGCACGTGTGTGTTAGGCCAGCCGTCTTAGAACGGCCAAACTGACATACGCACTGAGCTGTCTTCAAACCAAGCTGCGTAATGTAATGACGGGTTGGAGACAGCAGGCAGAGGCTCCCAGTCTTACTGGGAGCGCAAAAAGAGGGTGCTCAAGCCAATCCTGACACTGCTGTCTTGCTGCCAACAGAATGCGAACAGTGGCAAAATTGTCCTAAGGGTTCGCTGGGAGCCTGTGCCTGTAGTGGACTAGAGCCAGAGAGGAGCAGAAGACCGGTGATGCAGTTACTACATTTTTGTGTTTGTTTGTTTGTCTGTCATCCCTGGTCCCCCCTCCCCCTGCCTCACCAGTTTGCCCAGACAGCGGCCGCTACTGCATTAAAATGTTACTTTCATTTGTTTCCAAATGTTCTTAAACATTTCCTGGAGGTCGCTAAAGCCCTGGTATTTGTTTTCTTTACAATGGATTCCTGTTGCGTTGCTCTATTAATTGCCTGGCTTTCTATCACATGTTCATAGAGGAAGTTGTTGTTGCAGTTCATTCTAATTTCCACTCCTTTTACTGAAGAATCAATGGATATGTTCCCATACTAAATATTGATGTGGTTGTCCTTTTTAGCCCTCGAATCACAATGACATTTTTACTGAAATCATAAATTGGCCTTGTTAACTCGGTTTCATTCTTCACAACTCCACTAAAAAAGAAAAACTTTACAATTTTCTACTGCACAATTAATTTGCATGGGTGGTCAACAGAAAAAAACTTAGGAGCATTACACTCTGTCCCCAGAACTAGTTATTTTTTGGTATTACACATATTGTGAACTGGTACAAAACTGAACCATTTTTCAATCTTAACCTGCTTGTATTCTGTGAAGTTTTAAATCGATATTTATGTGAATTTCATTTTTTTTTTAACAACTAAAACAGGCTTTTACTAAAAAGACCAGTATGGTACTTTCAGCTTAGCAATATGCACATATGGGCAGATTTACGAGCACCTTGGGACACTTTTGTGCCGCCTTTGTATCCTTTTTGTGACCCAGCGGCAGCAAAAACAATGCTGCCAATTTACAACGTGATGCATCTAGGGAGATGTGCCACATTGTAAAGCCCTGTGTCACATTATACCTGTGTCAGGTATAATGTATACAGGGTGAGTGTTCCCACGCAGGAAAGCCTCGAAGACGTGACGCAGTGAAATCTGGATCACTTCTAGGATACCACTGTGTCAAAACCTTGCACCTACTTGAAGCAGACGTAAGGAGAGACGCAGTACATGAGTATAGGCCTCCCCATGCATTCCTGGAGTAGCGTTGTCTGTGCAACATGACTCCAGCAATGGATGACTTTTGGGCCAACATATGCATCAGAATTTCTGACACATCTGTCAATCCTTGCGCCATAGTGCGCTGTGTTGTAAATATGTAAAGTGCATCCATGGTGGCACAAGGGTATCGCAGGCTGGCACAGGGACACTGATGCATCTCTACAGATGCGTTAGTTTCTTGTAAATCTGTCCCATAGCGATGTGGATTATGGTGGATATCAATCAGCTGGATTGAAATTGGAATAACGTGTTGGACACTTCATTTAATTTTGCACATTTTTTTGAATGCTAACACCCAATTGTATTCAAGTTAAAAGGACGAACACAGACGAAGAAACCTCAATTCAAGGAGAATGTGCTGTCTTGCTGCATTTTCACAACTTGGCAATCGGGTATCATGCCTATTTTGCAATTGAATAAATAAATAGGACATCTGGCAAATAATCACCAGCAATAAACACGTGGTCTAAAATTCAGAACCTTTTTTGTTTAATGACAAAGAAAATAAATTGGCCATGTGTGAGTGGATTACCAGTCACTGCATAAATGGAACTTACATACGTATTTCTCAATTAAAGAACACAGTAATCAAAGGAAAAATGATTTCTACAACAAACGTGCCTCATTTTAAATGACTGGTTTTCAAATGAACAATTTGACACTGATCTGCCTCTCAGGTGTATCCCCATTTCTTAAGCCTGGTTAAATAAATTTTTCAAGCGTGTAGGTATGACTTACTTTTGACTTACTACTTACCTTCTCCCACATTTTCAGATTAAGGGGCACCGACTACTGGAAAAAGGTTCTGTAAATTAGACCCACATCTGAATTTAAAGAGCTGAGGGAAAATTCGACCCTTGATACTCATTCAAAACTCCTTTGACTCTGCAATAGATGTCTGCTTAGCTTGATACATTAGAAATTGCACTTTGATCATAACTCCTCTTTTCTGCACTCATTACTACATTCATGGAGTCTTGCAAAATGAATCATAAAGGTGGTACGTCAAAGGGCAGAGCAGATGTAACACTTACTAAAGAAAGCTGCTGCGCAGAACCGGTGACTTTATCTCCAATTTCTAATGCTCCATTGACACAGAAGTTCCTAAAAATACTAATCAGCAAGGAGGTACACGTATCTCTGGATAATATGCGATTATATGATTTTTCATTTCCATTAGCCACCTGCACTTCTAATAAAATCCCTTCAAAAATCTACTTTTTAAACAACAGAGCTCGATTTCATACATAATAAGAAATGTGTAATCACCGCTCTTTGCGTTTCCCCGCTCTTCTCCTGCAGATCACATTTATCGCGTGTATAATGATAGCATTGACTGATTCCTCCTGCAACTTTTTTAAGTAAACGAGTGGCAGCTTAATTTAAGTTCTGTCTCATATGCCTTATATTGCACGTTAAGTATTTGAACGGAAGGGCATATTACCAAGGCAGGCGAAATGAAATTATCACCGTTTTTGCAGCCGTTTTCGGCCGCAAAGCTGCAATAATGTCATTGTCCTATTAGCAAGCTGTCGCTAACATCAGTTAGCGGCAGCTTTTAGGTGATAGCGAGTGGTTTGGAGCCCGCTTTGCATGCCAGGGATATTTATCGCTAATGACATGCAAAGTGGGCATACCCAACCTGTTAGCGACTGAAAGCATTTGCTAACATCGTTATAGCCTATTATCAACGCAGGCGTAGCGATTAAAATATTCATGCTTAGAGCAAATATTGCCAAATCCTAACGCCTTCTCAGACCACTTCTTAGCCTGTATATCCAATGGGAGGTGGATATTCGGGTTAAGTCCCTATTAGCGATAATCCCTGAATATCGCTGAATTTCCAGCGATATTCACGCATTTCGGCGCTATCGCTGGCTATTTTATCGCTTTGGAGATAAACGTTGCTAATAGGACGTTATCTCTGCGATTAAATCCGGCGATGTGTGGTGCAAAAAAAAAATGTTGCTGACCTTATTTAGCTATAAGTATCACTAGTTGTTGATAATATGCCCCGAAATTTGCTCGGAATCACTGTAATAGCTGGTGTTATGTTTATTGATTTACTGAGGTGCATACGTCTTCCAATGGGATACCCCCATTTCTAACATATGGCCTGCACTGTTTTATTATCCTTAAGATACTCAGCCTCACTCTAATGTGGGGGCACTACTAAGTCTGGCTCAGGTTCTAGTAGTTTATCATTCTTGTACATTTTCAATGTCCTTTTTCTTAGAATCTGTGCACCTGCCATCTAAGTTTCAATTTCTGTCACATGTATTCTCACTCGAAGTATGCATGAAGACATTTTGAAAAAGTCATGCAAATGGTAGAGGTGTTTGCATTAGGTGCTCACACACATTAAGGGAGGAGAAACGCTGAAGCTTTGCTTAGCAATATCGCACTTTGCTTGTTTTGCTGAATAAACTTGTGGAAACCTTGAGTAGGTATACTAGTGGTTCCTCTTATTTTCTAAAATCTAGTGTTTTGGCTGGTAATCATCTACTTTTGGCAGAAATGGGGCAAAAGCTGAATTGGGCACTCGAACTGGCAGGCCGAGATCACACAGTCAAATTAATTAAATGTGAAGCCTGTGCATGTTTATTTCTGTGGTTTTAGGAAGGATACAAGAAATGCCAAGTCTCATCTGGGCAAGAGGGATGAGTCAGCCTGTTTTAGGTAGGTAGGTGGGAGCAGTCTTGGCCGGCACAGGTAAGCGTGGTGGGACTGTGGGGCGGGTGGGAGCGGGGGAATTCGTCAGATGACGGAATAGGTATAATTAAATATTTAAATAACACCTATTCTGTAATCTGTCTGCTTCGTCCCTGCTGTGCTCTGCTCCTCCCCACCGCCACAGGGCACTTACCTGTGCCGGCCGATGCTGTATGGGAGGTGTGTCACAGAGTATGAATCCAATCCACAGTACAAGGAGAATGGATTCTAGAAGTAGTGCAGAGAATGGGAAGCTAGACAGGATGAGCAGGCTCCTAGCACATACACTATAAGGATAAATGTGCATGCAACTAAGACTCTCTGGTCCAGCCACCCCAGAAGTTCTGTGAGTTTCACGTCTGAGGCTGGGAATTTTTCAAAAGTAAGGGGGTTAGTGGGCATGAGTGAGAGATACTTCCTGGGCTCCCACTTTCTTCTCCCCTACCTTCCTTTATGGGATTTGCTCCTAAGAGTGAGAGAGGAATAGAAATTAAAGATGAGTGCAAGAAAATCTACATCTGAAGAGCCCCTAGTAAAACAGACTCCCGCCAATGGTATAAACACTAAAATTGAAAAAGCATGTGCTTGAAGCTGTGTGTGGAACAACTTAAGAGAAAGACTAAAGGATTCTAAAAATAAAACACATAACAAGCTGTGGCCAACTTTTCTGAATTGATATGAGGAAGCCAATAAGAGAAAGCATGAGTTGCATTGACAATGTTCTCTTTTTTTCTCTCATCCCCACCTTAACAAATTTTACTCGTCCTGTTTGATACATTCAATTTAAATCAGAATAGACCGTAAAAAAACACACCCACTATAATTTCTTCACATGCATGACACCTTGGAAACAACTTAGTTGAAGAATTATCTCCTCATCACTACCAGACCAACTCTTTGATAACTGATACCTTCTGGTCTACATTTAAACACTTCCTTACAGCCTTGAAAAAGTCATTGTGAAAATACATGTGTTAGCTGTATTCAATGCTTCTTGAAAACAAGGGTGAATCTTTCTTTATGCTCATCTTATTGTATCAAATCTGCAGTTTTTTTGCCTGATATTAGATATTGTATCCCTATCACCTTACCATCTCTAACTTCCAGTATGCTTGTACTGGGTGGAGCAAGAATAGACACTGGTGCTGTAGACAAGAAATGGGATTTTTTGGCAAGACATAGAGGCCATTATTATGCATACAGCTTTAGTTGCAAACTCACAAGAGCAACAGCAAACAATCAATATAACTTAGAATAGGAATCCAAGAACATTCCAATCTCCATATATTCCCTTGCCTGGCAGCCATCTTCCTTCTTTGTTACTGGTCACAGCTAAGTACATGTATTCAGTTCTGTTCATTTGGAAAAGTCGGTTATGAGAGCAGAGTTAGTGTTAACTGAAATGTTAGTTGCTGAGATTGGGGTATGATTGATTATCTTTAGTTTAATTTGATAACTTAGGGTCCCATTAGGATGTCGGGCGCATCACTACCGCCATGCGGGCAGTGGCGATCCGCCCGACATCCTTCCCCATCTGCCACCCATTTCATCCGCCATATTACTATTGCGGGGAGGATCGCAGCGGACGGAAAGACAGTCCTCCGCTTTTCCGCCAGGTCGACATGTCGAAAAGGGTTCTATATGGTGGCGGTGTCTGTTAGAAACCTCATTACTTATGGTGAAAATAGTGGAAAAATTGGCTGGGCATCAGCAGCCACAGTCAGCTGTTTTATGTAAATTTTAAGTTTGAAGTCTATGCACTGTGACCTGTTGAACAGTGCTGGCGAGAGACGCTCTGAAACATGCACTGCTTGTGTATTTGGTAGTTGATCCGGTAAGTCCTTTATATTTCCATTGAGTATACCCACATTTGTGTTCACACGCTGTTCCAGGTCCACCAGTACTCATGACAGCTAAACGTATCTTTCACAGAGATCTCCTCATATTTATAAAAGGCCGAGGCCACAGGAATTTCAATGCCATACATACCGACAATCACCGCACTGTGCATCTTTGTGGCTGCCAGCCTCTCACCCCGTCTGTCACACTGGGGGAAGGTACTTCCCATGCAGTTGCTCACCTCAAACAGTACATTACTGTTTCTCCATTTCAACTCTACCTTTTCTATTTATTTTTCACTCGTAAAGCATCCAGCTGGGTTCCCGAGTGAGTATTCTTTTAATTTCTTCTTTCGCTTGACTGGTGTTTCACACTCTTCACGTGGCTGCGCAATCATAATTTGGTAGCATTTGGCCCTTTGCATTCTTTATAAGTATTGTAGTCACTCATGGTATCCTTAGTGACATTCTCTTTCTTTGAATCATAGATGTCCCTACATCTATAGGTCCTGAAGAGAGCCTATATCGTCTGCAGGGTAGAAACGTAGTTGACAACTATTTAAAGCGAACCAATTAATCAGCTCCTCTGAATATTGTTCACAGTGGCTGTGATCATTGTAAAACTATTGTTGGTCATCTTTACAAATTGTGAAAACCAAGTTATATATGTCACAAATTTACTAGTCCCTGTTTTGTTTGGTTCCATTTACACTAGGTACACAGAGCACTATTGTATTTTTTCCTTTTTGTAAATATTCATATACTCTGTGAAATATAAAAGAATCATTGTAAATACAAACGGAAGTGTTCACGGTCTTTCCTTCTGACATCAATGTAACCCATAATCATGGTGATTGTGCATATTATTATTGCTAGATCTGGGAGTCTCTAGTTGGCAGAGGTAGGTACCTTTGACCAAATAGGGACCCTTGCGTCTAGTCAGGGTAAGGGGGTACACTCCGAAAATAACCCCTGCTCACCCCTGCATGAGCAGACAGGCTTATCTCAGAGGCAGTGTGTAAAGCATTTGTGAAGACATATAGTAACCCAGTGACAGCACTACAGATGGACACCACACAAGTTGTAGTATAAAAATAAGAATTTTTATATAGACTTAACACAAGACCACAAACAACAAAAAACACAATACTGTACTTTAAAAATGGTAGCATTAGCTTAGTTCTCCTTAGATGTAAAATGCGACACTTTAAGTTCCATGTACCTTTAGATGCTTAATGCTATACAACGAAAGTGTTGCAGGGAAGGTGGTGCGTTGGTTCCTTACACACAAGAACAGTGATGCGTTGGGACCCCACTGCTGCGTAAGGGATCCGTCAGTTCTTCTCCGTTTGGGGAGGTGATGCGTCGGTTTCTTACTGCACTTCCATGGTGATGAGGTTCGCAACGCCTTGATGCGATGAAGATCTGGTGCAATTAAACAAAATGGCATCTTTTTCTTGATGTGACAATGATGCGTGCACGCCCGACGGCTGTGCGGCGACTCAACGATTCTTCTGAGCCGCGACAGGCCCTGCAACACGCTTCTCCGGCGATGTGACGGCATCTGCTGCGACGGCGACTGGGAGTGGCAGTGCGGTGCCTGCCACGTTGTTCTTTGAAAGGCAGGGGGGTACCTTAGGTACCCCCCATGTGCAGCCCCCACCCCCCGGAGTCCATGGGGGCCCGCAACGGGCCCCCAAAGCAGACTCCGCACGCCTTTCCATGGCGGCAATGCCGCCACAGAAAGGCATCCAAACAGTACATTGTAATATGGCTGGCAGTGTCACACAAACACCGCTACCATAATACAGCCTTTTCCGACTCGGTCGCAAGGCTACAGGGGCGGAAAAGCAGCTCTAATATGGCGGGGGGTCATTTCTGCAGGGATAGCGGGTGGATCGCCCCAGCCAGGCCAGCGGTGGCTACCGCCAGCCTGGCAGGGGCGATCTGCCTGCCATCCTAATGGACCCCTTAGTCTCTCGGGTTATTTTTACCAAAAATTCCTCAACCTGCGGGAGTGCCTTATGTTTTATCAACATAGAATACCAGTTTCCTACCCCCTTTAACCTAGCTTTGCATAGGGCATTAACCTGGTCGGGTGGCACACTGCTTGGGAGAAGATTGTATTTTTTGATAAAGTTCATGTTCTGCAAATATTCCAGGAACCCAAGCTTCGTTCGATTACCACATCTGCTTAAAACCTCATCCCAGGACATCAGTGTCTTAGCAATTAAAAAATGGCCCAGATCCTCAAAGCCACTATCCTTCCATCTCTTAAAGCACCTGGAGTGAATTTGCAAACCAAAAGCACTGCTTTCCTCTAACTTCAGAAAAAGAAACCCTGAAGAGTCCGCTTGTTTAAAAAATGACTGGAGTTGATCTGAGTAGTCACAAATTGTCTTATAACTGGCCTTGTTGAGTCATTTGGATGTTTTTAAGAAGATTGGAATTTGTGTGCCGGCCTTACAAATCATTCTTTCAAAAAATATATGCCGATCATTGATTAGGTTCTAGTAAACGTGTGTAAGGTCTAATATTACTGCCTCGTAATAAGATTGAATATTTATTTTGTAAGGCTAAACCCCGTTGGTCTATTTCCAGTTGTAATATGGGCCATTTAACCCCAAAGACCTTTTTATTCCACTCAAATTCCCTAAACATTGAATCAATTTCTTTAAAATACTTTGAATTGATTTTTAAAGGTACATTGATAAAAAGAAATATTAATAATGGAAGAATGGACATTTTTAAAAGAGCTACACGACCAATCAAAGTCAGAGGTAAAAGGGTCCACTTGTCCAAAAGTGACTTAATTTTATTTCTCGTGGCTAGATAATTCAAACTAAATAGTTGTTCTACTTGGTTGGAGACTAAGATACCTAGATATTGAATCATTTCTTCTTTCAATGCCTGGAGTTTTAAATTAGGGGGTAAAAAGTTACAATCCTCATTAAGTATTAACATTTCCGTTTTATTTGGTAGCCTCCTATTTGTTCTAATTTACTAAATTCTAGGAGAACTTCTTCCAGGATCTATTTATCCGGACATAAGTACGTAATCATATCGTCCGCGGAAAGTTTCAACTTAGCCAACCCTTCAATTGGAGCTCTCATCAGGGGATTTCTGTGGATTCTAATAGCCAAGGGTTCAATTAAAAAAGTAAAGAGTATGGGTGACATCAGGCAACCTTGTCTGGTGCTGCGGTTTATTTCCACTACCCCTATTAAATCACCATTTACTATAACCCGGGCTTGGGCACCTTGATATATGTTTATTAACATACTTGAAATTTGGGTCGGGATGCCAAATTTTCTTAGACCAACAAAAAGCGCGTCCAAGTTGACCAAGTCAAATGTTTTTTCAGCATCGACCATAGTAATAAAAGTAGGTATTTTATTATTAGTCACGTAATCAAGGGCCTGAATTAAAAACATGACATTAGTGGATATCGACCTTCCTGCAATGAACCCAGTCTGATAATGGTGGCTTAATGCCTGAGCAATGAGAGTAAAACGTTGTGCCCAAATTTTCATTAATATTTTAAAATCAGCATTAGGAGGACTAATTGGCCGATATGAATTGACATCCTTTCTGCTTTTCTCCTTTTTAACAAAACTAACCCGAATGGACTCCTTCAAAGTTGTAGGGACACCCCCTCCCTGTTTAATATTGTTAAACAGTTTCACCAGAAAGGGGGTCAGCTCCTTCACAAAGGTTTTATAAAAATCAATTGGGAGCCCGTCAGCTCAACATGTTTTAGCCCCTGCAATGGACTTTACCACACTTATAATTTCTTCTTCAGCAACATCCTAATGGAGCTGTTCCGCCATTGGCCCTGCAAGAATTGGAAGATCAACTTCCTCATAGTAATTATGAATCTGGTCCACTCCTGCTTCATATCAAGTAGTATATAACTGTGAGTAATGCTCTAAAAAAACTTGAGCTATGTCTTCTTTATTGGTTGAAGAGAGGTTCTTGTCTTGGGGTCAATGATTTTTTTATTCATGGCTGCTTCCTGCTTAGTTTTAATAGTTTCGGCTAGCATTTGACCGACCAATTGGCTCTCCTCATATACTCGCTGTTGATATGTTCTGGAGCAGGCAATTTCTTCTATTATAAAAAACTCCTTTAATTCATATATCGCCCTATCTAACTGAACCCTGGCATAGCCCATCACCGCAGGTTGTGTATTTCTTACATTTATTGCCTTCTTTACAAGAGTCAAGAAAGGGGGCTCTAAGAGGTCCCCCCGCTGCTCTAGATCCTGGTGCATGCTGTGTCATGCAGGAACTTGCAAACAGCACTGTCACTGTTGCGGTCTGCATTTAAGGCTCTCAATCATGCCTTTATTGAATTTAGTGGTTATTTAAAAAAAGATTTTAATATTCATAATAACATTATATTTAAATGTTAATGTATTATTATGATGTATTTATTTTGTTTTTAGTTTAATGAGTTGTTTGTTAGTAGTGGGATGTAGATATTTAGCGAAAATGGTTAGGGGGCTTACTAAAAAATTATATTTGAAGTGTTTTTAGTGTAATTTCAATTGATTCTTTTTTGATTATAATTTTACATTTACTATATTAAATTTTTGTTAACTATTTCGTTTGTATGTAATTTTATAAAGAATGATTTATTCTATTATTTAGTAATGCGTTTAAAAGTTTAAATGATAAAAATGCATTATTTTTAAAACGCAAAATAAAAAAATTGTTATCTTCATGTTGTACAATTAATGTATTTATGTAAGTTTTGTATTTTAAGGTATTGTATATAGTTCAATACATATTTTTAGTATTTTAATTTAAAATTTTGATCAATTATTAGTTTTCACAATTTCAAAATCTGAACATTTTTCAAAATAAAAATAATGTTATAGTCTTGAACTTTTTAAAGAATTATTGTACCTTAAATGTTTATAATAATGAAGACACATTTATAAATTAAAGTTTACATTCAAATATTTATTTAATACTATTATTAACTAATGTATATCCTTCTGTAGTACTTTTAAGATATATTTTGACAATTTTGTGCATATTGTATACATTTTATATATAATTTAAAAATAATGTATGTTGTTTTATATATTTGTTTCAATAGCAATTATTTAAGAGATACATTTTAATTTCTTAATGAATTTTCAATAAACTGTTACTATTGCTTAATATTGTATTCATCATAAAAGCTCGTAATACATATTTTCTAACAATGTTGCACAATTTATACGTGTTTCAACTTTTAATTGTAATATTATTATGATTTTTTTATGTGTTTATTATTAATAACATAACAGTATTAACATTGACTTCTTTAAAAAATAGACTATTTTTATGTTTGATTTTTTTATACTTGTACCTCTATTGTTTAGTCTATTATCATCATTTTCAGTAGTACCTGGTTCCCATTGGCCACAGTTCCCTGCTGCTATCCCACAGATCAGGTAAGACTATTTGTTGTTATCTTTATGGTTTTGAGAGTGTTGGGATGTGAATACTGGTGGTAAATTTAGATCAGTTTATTTTTTTGGTTATGGTTCAATAGTTTTGAGTTAGGCCACATTTTGGGTTTTGCAGGTGTATTGCGCTAAATGTTAGTGTAATGCTTGTAGCATGATGTAGTTTAATAATTATTTGTAGTATGTGAACGTTGGATTTAAGTTGATGTTTTTATTTGCAATATATTTGGAGTATTAGGTATGTGTGGGTGGGTGTTCCAGGTTCCTTTTCAGCATGAAGAAGGTCCTTATTTTTGGATATATGTTTTTTTGTTGGTGTTATTCTAACCACCATTTATGATAAATTTCCTTTTATTTTTATTTTTTTCATAAAGATTTCTTTTAAATGTATGTTTTAGTCTTTTTATGACTATGGAGGAATGTGGATTATTTCTATAGATACATTGTTATCCATCCCATTTTTGCATTTGTGGCGCTTGTTTTATAGAATGTTGTGAATATATATTTTATGGATTTAAGGATGATAAAGGACATCAGCTACAAAATATTTTTTATATTTTATTGGGTACTTGCTTTAATGTTATGTATTTAATGTTCATATTTAATTAATTGGTTTGTTTTATTCTTCATTAGCAATTTTTGTTACTTATTATTTTGTGGTTTGTGTTTGGTGTTATTATGTACTTATTTATTTTAAAATTTTATAGGAATTCAGTTTAACTCCTCAGTCTCAACAGACTTTTATAATGAATATATAATTTAGACTGATTAGGACAAATAATGTACACATTATTTATAAATTAATATCTTTGGTTTCTTTGTTGTTTAAGTTTGTTATTCAGTTTATTTGAGGTGATGGACATTTTAGAGTAGTGTTCTTGTTATGGATTCAAGGTATGTTTGGCCTTTGGTACTAATAAATGATTGTGGCATTTTGTAAATTTATTTGTTTGTTTTTTAATATTTTAGGGTTCATTTGAGTCATATATTGTTCTATTTTTAGATGTTGGTGGCTTTGCTCTTTTTTTCTTTATTTTCTAGGAATTGAAAGAGGATAGGGTGTATTCAGCTTTGGGTGGCTTAGAAGGGGCTGTGCTATCCTTCCACTACGTTGTTTTGATTTGTTGAGACATGGGACTGTCATGTATGTTTATACTTGAATTTGATACTTATGTTGGTGTCTTTGTCCAGAACATTAAAGTCTATCATCCGAAGTATCGTCAAAATATTTTCTTAGGAGGCTTAGTTTGTGGTTGTGTGCCTGGTAGTAGGAGGACTCCGTGAGGTGGCTATATTGGTTTACTACATCTGTGACTGGTATGTATGTAGGGTTATTATGTTATTAATGTTATAGACATATTGAGCATTTGTTGCATATTCTACACTGAGGGCCTGATTACGACTTGGGCGGTACTCTCCGGCCCGGGTCCACCCCACCGCCACACGGTCAAATATCTGGTCGGCCCACCTTCCAGATTATGAGTGTAACTCAGGTCTGTCAGGCTTTATTTGACGTTCCCAAAGCAGTGCCCTGAGAGTGGACACCGCAATAGTAACACTGAAAACAGTTTGTGCATGGCATAAACTGAAAAGTCAATGCTGCACAAGAACTGGGGTGCATGCACACAGAGGGGCCCCCTTTGTTTCCTCTTCACCAGGGTTTTCATGGAAAAGGAATCGCCATGAAAACCATGGCAGAAAGGAAACTTTGGCCTGACCGCAGCAGTCTGGCAAAGCATATTGATGCCTCCTGACCACTGCAACACCGTCAGCGAATGGTGGTTCCATGGCAGTTGTGGTTGGGCAATGTCAGTCCAAGGGCCCTAATCGTAATAGGGCAGTCGGGAGTCTGCCACTGCCATGCCCCCATGATTCTGGTGGTCTGTGGACTGCCAGACTCATAATCAGACCCATAATGTAACTCCTTAGAGGTGTCAGCAATTGCTTTGGTTGAAACGGTAATAACAGCTTTGCATGGTTATATGTGTCTACATTTTAAAAAACAGCTTTGAATGGTTGTATGTGTCTACATTTTAATAATGTATTCATCATTTCTGTTACAAAGTTAAATATATATTTTGGGATGTCATAGTTGTTAGTTTTGCTTTTACTTTTGGTAACTAGTTTGTAGTATGCAGCACTTTGCTTGCTTGCATACACTAATGGTATATTTATGTTACAATATTCACAAAGTATGGTATAAATCTGTGTGAATGGTGAAGCTCCTAATTTGAAAGTGTCTAAATTCATCCCTGTTTAACTTACGGTTAGTCTAAGAAGGTTACTGTCTTTTGCACAGATTATTAATAAGCTGTCAAGTCATCCTTTATTCGATCGTTCAATGCTCATGATGATATAATACAGTGCAATCTTACATAAAAAAAGAAAAAAAAATGCCACCTTATACACATATGAAATATTAAAGGAGTAATAAATACTGAGTGAAAAAAGAATGAGACAGAAAATACATTGATGCAGCATTCTGTGCCATCAGATGTATGCCACGTTGCATGAAGGTTGAAACTAAAATACAGAATCTCGGTCTTGTTAATGAGTGCAGAAACATCGTAGCAGAGCTGCATTGTCTATAATTTGCTACTTTTAAGAAAGGTAAATTGAGCCTCTTCCTAAGTTCAGAGTAAAACTCACAGAATAATATAATGTGCAACACGTTTTGTGCAGAATGATCATCACATGTAAACTGTTAAAATATGTACCTTGCACCAGGTAGGCCACAAGACAGTGTCTAGCCTCAATTTAGTTAATAGAAACTTGTGATACTGCTCACTGACCCAAACTAGGCAAGACTCAATGCCAGAGCTGGTAAAGATCATAGAATGAAATATAACATGGAATAGAACAGCAGGATTCCCAGCATTTTTTAGGTAACCCTTCATCTGAACATTTGGTCAAAAACATTTCCCTCGAATGTTTGGAATTAAGTAATTGAGTAAGTGCCTGGATTTTCAAAAAGATCAAGTAAGTTCAGGCTAATACAAGTTTTGTTTACGTATGCATCCAAGGTATTTTTAATCTTCAGTCAAGTTACAAATAGTCAGTTAGGACTGTCCAGTTGAACGAGGTCTCAATCTTAGTTCAGATCTTCAGCCATAATAACAATGGCTGTAGCATCACATGGTCATTTATATAATCCAGCCCCACTCTATTGACAAATTTCAGTACTGGTAGTTTTTGATATGGCCAGAGCTCTTTCGATGAAGGCGTTCTCAACCTTCCCCAGCCCTGGTTGACCACTGGTTCCCCATAAACCTGCCCCATACATGACATTTAAGTATGATGTAGCTTTACAAGTTGTCATCAATTCTATAATAGGTTTATTGCCTATCCTAAATGCAAAACTAAGGACCACCTCCAAGCTTCTTGCACGAGTGGCTGTTGTAGCTGTTTTTAAAGGGCCCCAGTAAGGTTAGCATCTGTGACTATTATTATTAGCATCAAATATAAGGAAAGAGTCTTCAATATGTGTATTAGTCAGATTATGGGGTATGTTTATGTCTTGGAATCTTCCAGGAGCAGCTGTGGTTTCTGTTGTAGCCATTCTGATGCATGCTATTAGTCTTTCCAATCGTCAATTCACAAAGATTGCCTTCTAAGGAACAGATAGTTCAATAAAAAAAAATAAGCATGCATTCAGTGAATTCAAATGCATGGATGGTGCTCGGCTGTTCCTCATGCCCCTGCATCCATGCATTTGCAGCAGATTCAGAGAGATTTACAAATAGAATCCTGCCTCCTTAATATTAATGAGATGTAAATATGTGAATTATATAGAGGTAGTACATCTATTGCAATGCAATACAAAGGCTGGGTTGTAAAGTGTCAGTGTGCAAAAGCACCAACTCCTTTTGTGACCCTTACTAGGAGGTAATTAGTCACTGGAATATTCCCTACAATACAGGTGTATGAAGAATTATCTGGTGTTCCTTTTGCCAGACAATTATTTCATGCAATAGTCATTAATGGGCTCTGCTTTCCATGTTTACTTCAAGCTCTGTCTCTCCTGTAGATCATAGCTCTGTCTCTTGGAATGCACACAGCCCTTAAACAACTCTTCTTGTACATAGAATCATTGCATCTTGCTATGGGACTCCATATATGCTGAGGAGTCCAACAATATGTGGTTGGATTAACCCAAAGAATAAGCAGAAGCACAATATTATGCCTAAAACTCCCCCACTGGGAACAGGGAAATCATGCATGACGGTGCAGTTGAGCAAACACCCTGCTATTATAGCAACCAAAACAGTACATGATACAGTAAATTCCTCAAAGGAGGGGGTTATTGGCGGTGTGGCTGTTTTTTCAAGTGGTGAAAGGTAAAGTCAGCGAACCAGGGTTTTGACTAGAGAGGCAGATTCACTTAAACCAGTCATGGCTAGGCTGTTAAATAAGGAATTGTAGGTTATGTGCCCTGATTAATTGTTTCAAATGTGTCTAGGAGTGGTGCTGCAAAAGGTGAAGTCATGCCAGAAACAAAATAAATGAATACTTGTTTGTTGTCTCTATCAAATTATTTTTGCAGTTGCACTTTGCAGTGTTTGGCCATACCACCAGCTTTGCTATCCTTCTAAAATATTTCTTGGCTCAATCCTTATATTAGAGGTTATGTCCTTATTTTCCATTCTTCATAACAAACCATAAAACATAGAAGAAGTTCCATATTTTAACAAATAGCACTACTAAAAAAAAGGTCAAAATCCTTGTCAAGAGATTCCAAACACTTTTGGGCCTGATTATAATACCGGGCAGCATACCGGTGGTCCGAAGACCAACCAACATGCAGGAAGTCGTTCTGACCACCAAATTATGATAGGACCACTGGTGTGGCGGTTGGACGTTGTCTTTCTCCATTGTCGCTAGTGATGGGGCCCAGGTAAAGGGCTGCAGCACACGCCACATTGAAAAAGGACAACATGTGCACATCCAAGCACTGTGTGCCACGCACTATCTGCATGGCACATGGTGCATGGCTGTGTGTACTTTTTAGTGGCCCACAACAGAGTGAAAAGGTTGTAGCATATAACGGTAATCATAATTCCAATGGCGGTGCTTGCTCAGCACCGCTGCCATTCATGGGATATGATTAGGACCGCCAGCCCAATGGGGTCGTCAATCCTGTAGGAGGCAGCGGTCTTTCCCCCCATAGTTTCTGTTTCGTATCGTATTGCGTCGGTCAGACCAAGTCCCTGACTGTTCAGCAGACCGCCTTTGATAGTCTGTCACTGGCGAACCGTCTGACATTGTAATGAGCCCCTTTGTCTTTAATGCCCTTTATTCCTAAAATCATCAATGAAGTGTAGAACATGCACGCCAAGATTTATGAAGATGTAGAGTAGGAAGGTGAGTAAACACTGCTGGGAAGCCTGAAAAGGAACACAAACAAACTAAGCACTAAGGGGCATGTTTATGGGGATTTGGAACAGCAAGTCACCATGTTGCTTGTGTCTAGAGAGGGTGACATTGAGTACCCTGTGAGGTTCCGTGACAATTGTAAGTGATGTTTTTGACTCGCCCGAATATGGTCGAGTCTGCTATCTATGAACCGCAAATAACGAGTTTAGTCGGTGTACGCGTTTTCGCTGTGCTAGCCTAAACCGTTCGTTTGTTTCGTGGGTTTCTTCATCTGAACCCACGGGTTCCATTTTAGATACGTCATCCATTTTGTTTCTTGCCCTCAAGTAGCCAGCAAACGGACGCTGTCCGCTTCGCGACCCTGGTATTCCCAAACTCTTGCGGAAGACACGTGTTCCTTTGAGGGTGTCTTTATGATGAGGGGGATGACGCTGTAAGGCAGATGGCCCCGCTCGGGGCTTATCTTGCCGTGTGGGTCTATTGTCTCAGTTGTGCATTCATTAGGCACGTTTCCTTTGATCCCTGCAATCGTGTTTCCTGATACCACCCCTTTTACACTCTCTTCTATCTGTTCGCTATCCTCGTCTTTCTCTGCACCTGTTTCTGTCTCTTCTTTGATTCGTTTACAGCCGAACGGAATGTACTAATGGTGGGAAGATGTACTTTTACAGTTGGGAACTGCCAAATGCTACTGTAATTATGTTCCGGACACTGAATACATGAAAGCGACCCCCTATGACATTTACTGTGGGAACCGGGTTGTAATCTTTTGTCTGTCATGTTATCCTATGACGAAAAACTGCATAAAAAGAGCGATCCACAGATACAATTTGAAGCAGTCTCCTAGAACCTACATGTGTTGTACTTCTTGTGACTTCTGTGTTCCCTGCAGTAATAAATCTCGAATCTTTGACGCCGAAGGAAGTGTCCCGTGTCTCTGTCATTTGTACGCCGGAACAGGTTACCCCCGAAGGTTTCAGGTGTTATCCCTGGCACCGCTGGGTCTTAGAAAAACCCAGTCCTTCACCTGGCGCTCACCTAGAAGTAAACACTCTATTTGATATATGCAGGTAAGTGATGCGGTGCACATCTAAGGACTGATGCCCACCCTACATCCGCAAACAGATCAATGCATGATTAAGAATCCATATGGCTGAGATACCCGCCACCCCCTCTCAACACAATCCCCAAGGATGGGAAACCGGAAACGGTTCTGAACTTTTGGAAGGCGGGAGGGAGTGACCCTCCCGTCCGTATTTATTAAAATATGAAACAAAATCAAAACATTAAATTAACAGTTTCATATTATGTACAATTTCATTTCCACATTACGATGTTTGGCTAACCTTAACAGATCTCTAATACAAAGGTTCTCCTAGCCGAACTAACATCCTACAAAACATTTGACTTGAAATTGTACATCCTAACGTTAAGGGCCAACGGCAAGGTCGTAACCGGTGTCAGATCCCTAAACCAGAAATACCCCCCCTCACTTGTGAGGAGATCGACCGCACAGAGGCGTACCTCTAGTGCATCTACCAATTTCCCTTGGACTTGACGGGGGCCCCAATGAATTCGACGCCATTTAACGGTCGTCCGAGGACTCGTGTGAGGTGTCTAAAAGGTAGCGTAAACCCCCTCCCGAACCCCACACAACTTACCCATCTGCCGTCGCAGATGTCCTGGCCCCGGGAAATTCCCCAGGAGGGCCCGTAGCCCCTCCTATCCAGGAAGGGGCCTTGACCACCTTTCCTTTCCTTCCGGCGGCCTATCCTTAGAAGGGACCGCCTCCCCGTTGAGGGGCCAATGGCCACCTCCCGCGAGCGCTCCCATCCGTAATGGGTGACGCACCCCCATAGGGATCTTCCAATTACTGCTCACCGATCATGACCTTACCGCCACAGGCCGGATAGCTGACCGGCTATCCGGACCCCCCACAACAACTCCTGCCTAAAGGTCATGTTTTAAACTTCTTAGCCAAGCTATGAAGTCTCCTATGAGTAACTCATTCCCCACCCGGGACAAATGAACCCCATCCTCCACATACATACTGTCACCTTTGATACAACCATGCGAAACAGAATGCAGTGTACCTGACCGAAACAATCTACTCAATTTGTTATTTATTTTCTTTACTGAATGATTCAGAGCAGAAACCGAAATAGCCCCCCGCCACACTTTCCGTGGGATCATATGGGACCATGCAATTGTGCACCCTGGAACTCTTCTTGCCAACCAACTTACTGTGGAAAGCATTGCCTCAAGAAGGAGTCGTCTACCAGTGGCCACCAAGTCATTGCCCCCAAGATGGACTATGATTATAGACGGCGGTGACCTTGTCCGCCCTAACAAACCCTCGAAAAAGGATTGAAACTGATCAACACAGAGCCCGCCCTTTCCGTAGAAGGACACCCTGTACCCGTATTCCCCAGCCACGTGAATCATGTCACCTGCTTTGAATACGTCCGCGGCACGCCTCACGTATGAGTGGCCCACGACCCACACCTCCTTTTTCGCAGCCGGTGATATCTGACCGCTGGTCCCCAGGTGTCGGGTCGACTGCACAGTCCGCCCCGCCTCGTAAGCTTGCGCAACTGAAAACCAAACAAAAACAAGAAGCGTGAGTACATCATTACAGCTTCACAACATGTGCAACCGCACATACCTTTTATAACAGTTCGAGGACCAACGCCCCACACGTTTTATTTCATCTACACTCAGACCCCTGGCTGTAGCCTCAGTAGCAGCCCCTATCCGAAAGGAATGGGTCCCGAACTCGCCGGGGTTCAAGCCCGCGGCCGAAATTGACATCGCAAGCACCCGCTGGAACTGAAACCTCGTCAGTGGGGTGGCGTCAGCATGTCTCAACAAGGTCCCCTCCCATGATGCCACCCTCTGTGCTAAATATTCCTCTGCGCACACCACAGGGCACATGGAAGACCCGGGGATCCTCTGAATGATTATGCAGTCCCCATTTGCACCCTGATCGGTTTTGGACCTAACAAACGAGACTGTCATCGTCTCCCCCCTGACCTGAATGTGCTCCCGGCACAGTCCCCCCATCGTATCCTGCTTGTTCCTCGCCACCAGTTCGCTTACCCGCATAGCCCCATGGAATGCTAGTGCAAATGCAGCTCGGAATAACACTGCTTCGTACTGGGATGAACATGTTGCCGGAAGTACGGACAATAACAGGGTCAACCTATCCAGACCTATCGGGTGCCTCTCATCTACTCTGCGACCCTCAAGGCGTTGCCACCCACGTAGCGCTTTCTGCACCACAAAAGACGCTGTCGGGTCCTGGATCCCATGAGCCCTTGCCATAAAGGAAATGGCGGCCCGATGTCTCTGGGCCGTAGCTACAGATTTTCCTGCCTGATGTAACGACAGCAGAAATCTTACGACAAGCTCTTCCTGTCCCCAAAGCTCCCCCCCAGCAGCACCCAAAAAGGACAAATAGGAACGGAACGCCCCTTCATATGCCTTCCTTGTCCTGGGTGCTAAACTCTCTCCCACGAGGTTCTGTAGTTCGGGGCACCGAGAGACCAGAGAGCTTCGGGAAAGGGTGCTGCCACCAGGTCCGCTGCGGGCAGAAAACCCCAGAAGGCCTGCATAAGGAAACGAGAAAGCGCATCAGCCGCTTGGTTCAGTACCCCCGGGACATGTCTTGCCCTAAAGAGCACATTCAACTGCATACACAATAACACAATTTCTTTGAGCAGTCTCAGAATCCATTTGCAACGTGCTGCCTGACTATTGATACACTCAACCACAGTCATGTTATCAGACCAGAAAACTACAGAGTGATCACGAAAACCCTCCGGCCATGTTTTCAAGGCCACCAAAATAGGGAAGAGTTCAAGGAAAGCAATGTTACTCGTCAGGCCGCACTCGTGCCACCATGACGGCCATTTCTGAGCCGACCATTGTGTACCAAATATGGCGCCAAAACCTATGCCCCCCGCGGAATCTGTCCAAAGCCCCAGCTCCTCAGAGGACACTGTCGGTTTGTTCCAGACAATTCGACCATTGAAATCCGCCAGAAATGCCAACCAAATGCGCATGTCCTGGCGAACCTCTGCCGAGAGCCTCGTGCGGTGATGTCCTTCCTTCAGGCCGACCATGGCTTGTGAAATCGAGCGGGAAAAGGGGCGCGCCATTGGCATTACTCTCAGGGCAAAATTCAACTGACCCACCACCTGTTGCTATTGATGCAGGTTCACTTTTGTCGCACGTATACATGTTTCAAGGGATGTCCTGAATTTTAACACTTTTTCCCTGGGTAATCTAAAACAGCCTTTTTCCGAGTCGAGCTCGATCCCCAGAAATTCGAGCAAAGTTGAGGGACCCACAGTCTTACCTGGCGCCAATGGCACACCGAATTGTTTCATTAAGACACAAAATTCATGCAAAGCCTGTCCACACTCGGGATCCCCGGCTGCCCCCAAAAACAGAAAGTCATCGAGGTAATGCATAACATGCTGAAAACCCGTCTTCCTTGTGAATACCCATTGCAGAAAACAACTGAACTTTTCAAAATAGGCACAGGATATCGAGCACCCCATCGGCATACATCTATCCATGTAATAGCAACCCTGAAACATAAAACCAAGGAGACGCTGATCGTCTGGGTGCACCGGGAGCAACCGGAACGCTGACTCGATGTCTGATTTTGCCATCAGCGCCCCGGGCCCCAGGCGGTTCAACATGGCAACGGCCTCATCGAAAGATGCGTACCGCACCGAACATACTTCCGGGTCTATCGCTTCGTTAACGGAAAGACCACGTGGGGCTGACAAGTTATGTATCAGCCGAAACTCACCCGGGTCCTTCTTGGGGACCACCCCTAGAGGGGAACAAACAAAGTTAGCAACCGGTGGCAAATCAAATGGACCGGCGACACGACCTCGAGTCACCTCCTTCCCAATCTTTACCTGTACCACCTCCGTATGCTGCAAGACCGACAGTTGATTTTTACAATTTGCTACACCCTGAAAATCCCCCACTGGAATGCGAAAACCGTATGAAAACCCGTCCCGCAACACCCCAGCGGAAGCATGATCCGGGTATTCGTTGAGCCAAGGAATCATTGCCATGGTATCAATCGGGGTAGGTAAAGGCGCCCCTCGGACTATTTCAGACCTGTTTGGCGCTTCCCCTACCACCGTTATCACCTGTTTTGGCTCTGCACATGGACTCAGGATGGGATGGCTGCCCACACCCCCCACATTCATGTCTGAACTTGCATGACCCCTGGGGCCTCGTACATTTTCCCCTGTTAAAATTCCAACAAATCCCCTTTTTACCTGCGTTGCCACTCGGCTTCGAGTGGTACTCGTTACCTGCACCCGTCCGAAAGGGTGTCCCAGAGTATTGGCGGGAAGATTCACCCCCGTTACTCCCTGACAATGGTACTTTCAACATTCCTGAACTCTCCATTTTTTGCCATGAAACAGAGTCGTAACAATCCCAAGTCAGGATTGGGTCGTGTTCTTTAGCTTTTCTAAAAATATTGTCATAACAGAACCACTGATTGCCCCCGTATGCTACGGAATACTCCATGATCCGTGACTGATAGATAGGCAACTCGGTCAGCAACTCGGGCCTGCGCTCCCCCATGATGGAGGTAAAAATGCCCCATGCTCTGCCCCAAGTACCAATATTTTCGTCGACCTTAAAGGCGGCCATTTTTGTGCGCCATACACTCGGATGCATGAGCTCCTTTTGGCTCTTAACATGCTCCATCTCGTAATGATCGGTAAGCAAAGAAAAAATGTTCACATACTTATTTGCCCAAATCTTTTCCTTAATTTCTAGTGGAACATGCTGAGCCACCTTCTCCCTTCGTGAAGGTACAGACCCCTCCCCCGCGATCGGCAATGGCCGCTTACCTGAACCAGATACTGCATTTGCCGCCGAACTTGGGCCTGTTGTATTTTCCGCCGCCGGAACTGGCGGGGTAGCAGAAGATGGTGCCTTCGCAGCCTCTCTAGATTCCCGCAGTTGTCTCATTACTGCCCGGGCGTCGTCAGCCGTGGTGCCCTCGCTATCTTTTCCCAACCACGCTGCCAATTGCGCCGCTAACTCGGGAGGCATATCTTCCTCGGTCACGGGGGTGACCACTACGGGGATCGGATGCCCCACCTTCGGAACCGGGGTTGGCTCCTCATGTGGGGTATCGGGAACCGGGGTTTCCCCCCCAAGTGCCCCCCTTCTGGACCTCTTGCCTCTCCCACCAGGGACTACCCCTGGTAAAGGTCGCTTCGGTCCTCCCTCCCCGTCCTTAGCCGCCATCTGCTTCTTCAAATCGGCTATCTCCTTCATGAGCATGCGGAGCATCTGATCGGTACCGACCCGCTTTCCGACTTTCTTGCCTGGCATTCTCACACGAGATATCTGTAAGACAAAAGAGAAAGATTACCACGCTCAAAATTGGCTCTTCGTTCCGTCTCGAGCTCACGTACAGCGGGGAGGTGCAGCTTCAGAGCACAGGAACAAGAGGATGCTTTCTTGGCTTGTTGCTCCTTTTATCCGTCTTCAGGGCGGGCGTAAACCCGCCCACGCCTGCCTCCGAGGGCGTGGCCAGCTGCGTCAGTGTCTAGGACAACCCACTCCAGGGCGGGAAAAAGGCGCGCCCCGGCTACGCCGCTTCGGGCATACCAGCCGAGACTCGCCTCCCGCCCAAGATGGCTTCCCGGGGGGATCGTGGTACTCCACCATACGTTCGGGGGGACCGAATGGTCGCCCCTTTCCAGTCTTCAATCATTGTACTTGATCATGAGTCTTATGATTATAATTCCAAAACAGTTTTGTTCCAATTTAGCCAACACGTGTTTCATCGTAATCACAACTTTGTCAGGGCTAGACATCTGTGCAGGCGGCGTGATACAAAAAATATACAGTTCTACTGGAGTATCAACTTCCACCCTAAATCGCTACATATAGCCTGGTACAATATTCTGTTGTCAGTACGTTCAGTCGAAATGATTTTAGAATCTGGTGTTATCTTAGCTTAAAGTTCATCGTACCATACAGTCCGAGCCAAGTAACCTGGATATGGGTCAGTGTCAGCTCACTTTCTCGAAATACAGCCAGTATGAATTCCAATGAAAAATTCCAAACTGGAGGAAAAAAGTCTCTGATAGCGAGTGTGTGACGGTACACAGCAGTCTGGGGATTTTCCACAGGGCAGCCCAGCACGTCACCTTGCTTCGCTGTCCTGCATCAAACTGAAAAGGATAGGAATGTGCCATAACTTTGGCATATAGCACATTCCTGCCCTATCCCCATGTGCTGGTGCCATTTTGGCAGCCTCGCACTAACGCAGGCACCCTTACACCATTATGCAACGGTGCCTGCGTTGCTTGCAGGATTGTTTTTGAGGAAGAAGGATACAATCCTGGAAGGCTTTTTCCTCTACTTTATGTTTCGCAGAACTCAGCAGATACAGTGGGATGAAAAAACAAGGAGAAATAGTTATTTCTCTATGTTGCGCCTGTCTGGAGAGGTATTATACTTTGATGCATGCCCAGGTTTACAGGGTCTTGTAAATCTGTGATTGGGTTTTAATCCATGGGTGTTTGAGTGTTGCGTGGAATACCACACGGCACACAAAATGGCTCACTAGCGCAGAATAAGACAACACAGACATTTTTGCTGCCACACTTTAATCCATATCTATGAAGGCATTCAAAATGTCTTTAGGTGGACTCATAAATATATTTTGGGGGTTTGCGCTGCCGTTGCATCACTAAAAGTGAAGCAATGGTGGTACAAGGGGTCATAAATATGCCCCATATTTTATACTTAGGCTCTTCAAAGAATTTGAACCATCTCTTAAATCAACTATAATTAAGCTATACATAACATCTCACATTAAATTACTTTTGCCACTGCATCTACTGGCATGAATCTCATTCCAGAGCAATTTAGTAAAGTAGCGTGGGTGTCAGAAAGCATACTGCCTGCCATCTTGACGTGTGTTGGAGGCAAGCCTGTCCATCACACCACAGCACCTGACGTTCACCAAAACAGGGCCTAGTTATCTAAAAGTGAAGAATTGCTTCTATTTTTTACCAACTTCCCATGTGTTCTGGTGTCCTTTCCTGCATGCAGGTCACATTGATGCCACCTCCTAATCAGGGCACAAGTCTTAAAAAAAGAAGTGGAGAGACTCTGACGTCATGACAGGAAGTGACATCACGAAATGTGGCTTGCACCATCAGACTCATTGCCTCCCCTCCCTCACCCCTTAGATAAAATTGCATCAGAGAAGCGAGCGCGTGACATACAGCTGAGACACTTCATGTGTACTGTATTTTACAGATCAAAGGTGGTGTCACTACGGCCGTGAACAAGCACGCACATTAGACTCGGGCAGTAGTTTGTTATCGAGCTCCCGGTAAAACAAATGGGGGGACGTCGTCCACCCACGTGGTACCCAGACTCGAGCCCTGCACCTAATGCAGCGCGGAAGTATCAAAATTGCAAACACACACTCAGTAAATGCACAGGAACTCTGTGATACCAAATACTGCTCCACAAATATTCAAGCCAATTAATCAAGCAGTAGACCTGTCTGTTACATGTTCAGACACTGTACCATTTTCCCGGCTTCTCTGAAACATACGTTGGTCAAACCCCTCTTAAAGAAAGCTAATTTGAATAAAGATGACCTGAAAAACTATTGTCCGATAGCCAGTCTTCCTTTCCTGGCTAAGGTAATAGAAAAAGCCATGAATCAGCAACTGTCGGAATTTGTGGAGCAGCACCAGTTGCTCGACAACACCCAGTTCGGATTCCGCAAATGTCATGGCACGGAAACTGCCCTTCTAAAGGCTGCGGATGACATCAGAGCCATACGAGACCAGGGGGGGACAGCACTCCTGGTACTGCTGGATCTTTCGGCGGCCTTCGACACGGTCGACCACAAGATCTTAGTCGACCGTGTCGAATGACTGGGGGTCCAGAAAACTGCTCTGGACCTGCTTGTATCGTTTCTGGCCAATAGATCACAAGCAGTATCTCTAGGACCCTACCAATCATCGAAGGTGTCTCTGCCGTGTGGGGTCCCTCAAGGCTCATCCCTGAGTCCGACACTATTTAATATCTACGTGTCGGACCTTGCAAATGTCATCAAAGCATTTGGGATGAGCCTGACCTCCTACGCCGATGACACCCAATTGGTACTGGCTATCAAAGGGGACGGGGAGGAAGTGGCCAATCGATTCACGAGAGGAATGATGGCAATAGGTGACTGGATGGCCACGAATTGTCTGAAACTCAATTCAGAAAAAACTGAAGTGGTCATCTTCGGTCACCTCTCCCCGGGCTGGTCACCTGTCTGGTGGCCACCATCTTTCGGTCCCCCACCGAGTCCAGCTAGCAAAATGAGAAATCTAGGCGTCATCTTCGATGCTGGCCTCAATTTTATGGCACATGCGAATAAAACTGCGGCTTCAGCTCATATAAAATTGAGAATGATTAGGAAAATACTACCTTTCCTACCGAACACGGCCGGGAAAACACTGGTCAGCTCACTAGTCCTGTCCTCCTTGGACTATTGTAACGCTCTATTCTTAAATGCCCAAGTCCGAGTGACAAATAAGATGCAGTCAATCCAAAATGCAGCCGCACGAATGCTGGCTGGGATCCCCAAGTTCGCACCAGTTACAAACATCATTAGGGATCTCCATTGGCTCCCGATACGCAGCCGTATCAAATTCAAATCGCTGTGTATTGTTTACAAGTCACTCAATAATCAAGGTCCCCACTTTCTCAAACAGAATCTTCTCCATCATGTCCCAACTAGGCGTGGGCGGAAAATCCGGTCCGCTCGCGGATTTTGCGGATTTTCGGGAAATCCGCAATCCGCGAGATTTGCGAATTTCCCGCAAAATCCGCAAATCCGCGAGCAGCGGATTTTGCTCGCACTGCTCGCACTGTTCGCGTGAGTTCGCGCCCCGCGAATAAGTGCAAAATTGCAGAAATACGATTTTAGCAAAACTGAAAGTAACTACTTACCAGGTTCAAAAGTTCAGGCTCATCATTAGTAGCCATTTCCTGGAGTGCTTCCTGAGGGGCCCCTCCAGAGTTCAGTTGCCAGTTGAAACTAGTATGTGACCCTGCTCTGAACCTCAGAATAGTTACACATATGCCACAAAGGTCCTGAATTACAGCTAAGGGAGACAAGCAGGAGCCAGGCTGGAAGTTAAAATCCATTAATCAGCCCCTAATTCATTATTGTCAGTTGGGGCAGGGCAGGTGTTGTAACTAATTTTGCAACAATGAAAGCACTTAGCAAGTGCAAAAGATCACTAATCAGGGCGCACTAAGGAAGCAGGTGCCAGCTAAAAAAATATTCTGTGACACATGAATCAGCCCCAAATTAATTCAGGTCACTTGAGGCAGGGAAGGTGTGCTTTGCTTTGCCGAAAATAATGTACACTGGACAACCAGAGGGTGTGGTGATGAAACAGAGGGTGGCATGGGTGGGCCAGAGGGTGGCATGAGTAGTCAGAGAGTGGCAGTGGTGACAGAGAGTGGCAGTGATGAAGAAGAGTGTCCCAAACAGGCTGGACACGTAGAAACAACAAGTTCGCGAAACTTGCGACCCGACAGGTAAGTTCGCAATTTGCGAAAGTGTACAAAACCCTCGCGAACTGGCAGAAACACGGGCGAACACAAAAAAAAAAAAATCCGCAAATTCGCGGGAATTCGCGGATTTTGCGGATTGCGAATCCGCAAATCCGCAAAATTCGCGAACGCGAGATCCGCAAAATTCGCTCATGCTTAGTCCCAACCCGATCTCTTCGTTCCTCTATTCAGAACCTCTTGGCTGTGCCTCGCACTAGAACAGTCACCTGGGGCGACAGACGTTTCCTGGTTGCCGCCCCTAGACTCTGGAACACCCTTCCTGCACATATCCGAGCAAGTCCCTCCCTGTTCACATTCCGCTAACAGCTAAAGACGTGGTTATTTGACCAATAGCCTTGTATATCTTCTCTACCCCAGTTGCTGATCCATCCCTTAATTAGCGCCGAGACGCCCACGGGTATTCGCCGCGCTCTACAAATGTCAATAAATAAATAAATAAATAAATACCATCAATCAAAGCTGTGATAGTGGTGTATACAGGTCTACTAATATGTATGTATGCTATAATGGACATGAAAGTCCATGAGTAGAGGACAGATAAAATGCAACTTGTGCTCCCTTCTTCTCTGTTCCTCACCATATGTGACCATTGTTAGTTATGAGTTAGATGCTGACACCCTTAGTAAATCTAAAGTCGGCAGAAGAAGTAGACAACAACGCAGCACACAAACAGTCCTTTATAGCTGTTTTCTTGAGCACAAGACCAAATGGCAAGTCCTATACCTGTTTATGGTAGACTTCTTTACAGCCCCAAGATTGCTTGTGACATGATTATTATCAGTATGCAACCAAGTTGTGCGAGGTGGAATGCTTTTTGCCGCATCCTTACATTTTGTAAAGTTTGGTAAATGTCGGTCGTGGTCTTGTGAATTTGCTGAACAAGGCATAAGGACCTCACGTTCTTATTCTTTTAATTTCACTATAATTCAAAGTTCTTGGCACATTACTTCATCTGCCTTTTCTTCAGTCATCACAGCAACCACACGGTTATGTAAATACTTATTACATATGGCGTGTTTATATGGTGCCACACATTTTGGTGTCCAGCAAATCATATACAAGATGGCATTGTGTTTGTGGACCTCCAACACGGCTTTCAACCTACACAAATATGGAGATTTATCGATCTGACGCGGGCCCTAAAAAACAAACTAGGGAAGTCACCTTATATAGTGCTACCACCCACCATATAGGGCTACATATACATATGTAAAGAATTTGTGGAATAATGTCAGGTATATACTCATTTCTTATCGATAGATAGCGCCTTCTCTAAGGACACTTCCAGGGAGGTGTATTCATTGTGGGAATTGTGCTTGCAAACGCATTTTGATGATGAAGGGGTTTATTTTTAAACCTCTCTGCACGCACACTGCAGCGCCATATGTACAAGACCACCTGAAGTCACCCTGCGAGGCTTTTCATGGCTTTGTAAATATGGACTAAGGCAACCCAGCATAAGTTGCTGCGTTGTCTCATCCTGCGATAGGGAGGCATGCCATGGTCGTTACGGTGTGTATTCCCAAGTAACAGCCTTGGCATTTGACACATTCCTAGATTTAAAAGATTTTGTTAACCTGGGAAAGTGATCCCAAAGGGAAGTGTAATGGAGGCGCAACAAGGAGAAATACCGTTATTTCTCAGTGTTTTTGTATTTTCTGTGTGTTGCTGAAAGCGGAAAATGCCTCTTGTGATTGTTTTTGTGCAGGAAGGTGTCCCTTACGGGAAACATCCTTTACGACGCAACTTTTACAATGCAGTGCCTTTACAACCCGGTATTTACAACGAAAACCATTACAACGCATTGAGCTGGGGGGCTCTCTAGGATAGGGAATAAGTTTAATTTACTATCCAACACCTTCCCTAGTGTCCACGGGGTCTGGAGTTGGAATAGTAAATTAAACTATTCACTATCCAGCACCCCAAAGCACTATGCGTTGTAAAGGTTTTCGTTGTAAATACCGCGTTGTAAAGGCATGCGTTGTAAAAGTATGCGTTGTAACGTCATACATCCGTCCCTTACTGCACAAAAACAATCATTCCTGCAATGCATGCAACCTTGCACCATGGTGCAAGGGTGCCTGCTTCGCAGCATGGCAGCCCATTGTGCGCCAGTGCAGAGTAAAAGGACCGGAATGGGCCGTATCTCATACATATGGTACATTTCTGTCCTTTTCTTTTGAGGCAAAGCAATGCGCCAAGATTCCTTGCTGTGCTGCCCTGCGTCGAAACCTTGTAAATGAGGCCCGAAGACTGGTGGACATTCTTAGAAGACCAGGACAAGGTACTGAGAGAAGCTCAGTTGAAGCATAGCTACTTTGAGTTCTTGCGCTATTGACATGGGTCTGCAGATGCAACTCCACACAGCCATGTTATGTCCCCATTCCTGATACTAGCAATGTGGCAGGGATGGATGGGATATAGCACATATCTTATGCGATTGTGGGAAAGTGACTGACAACTGGAATCAGACGAGTTGAGTTAGACACACCACATGAATTCACTGTTAGAGTGGCAATTCTGCATGACACTTCTGAGCTTCCAGTGCTGACCTCAACTGTGAAACATCGGTTGTCAACGTCCCTGGGGAAAGCAAAAGAGGGAATATTGAGATTTTGGAAGACCACCACGGTCCTAACCTATGGACAATGACTGGAGGAAATGTATAAACGCGCCTTTTTAAAAACATTTTTACATGAAGTCAATGGCAGGTTACCACAGTTTGAACTTGTCTGGGGATGATTTTTGGAAAAGTAGAATCTCTTTTTTTGTGGAGAGCAAGAGAAAGAAGGTGTTTAGAGGGTGGAAGGACGTATAGACGAGTAGAAATATAGACATCATATCATACGACTGGAGGCAAATATGGAGCAACTCCCTTCCTTTTAACAGCAGGTCTTGCCATTTTATGTGACCATGCTGTGGGGCAATGGTGGGTCAGTAAAACTAGAATATATGTATCTGGTACATAAAGAAGTAGGGAAGGTGTAAGACGTTGTATTCACCATGGGACTAATGAAGTAACAGAATGTTTGCAAATGTTTCTAAGAGAGTTCGTTCATATGTACATGTATATGTGCAGTTTCGAAAACAAATGATGACTTGATGTGAAAAAAAGCATTGCAACCTAAAATAGAAATATAAAATACATTTGGAACAGCACACCACCAAAGTTCGATTTGAACAGATTTGGATACTTCTAGAGAAAGATACAGAAACATGAATATCAATTAACAGGCCACGGCATTAGCTAACGAGGCCAGCATCTTTAAAGAAGACTTGCTGAATTAAAGAATTGCCTTTCAGTAGAGATATTGAAGTTCATTGTCAGAAGATGAAATATTTAGTGGCTCTGTATCTGGTCACCAGATAACATAACATGTGTCTTACGCCTCATTTGCTGGAGGGAGTGTTCCCATTTAAGTCAGCATTTTAGAAGGGACTCTATTCTTAACGAAAATATGTACTTTTCCTAACTATAAATTTTTCATAAGTTTGCAGTCCAGTAAACTGAGCCCTGTGATCCAGAGCAGGCTCCTTGCTCTTGGAGCGTTTGAAATGGGATGTAGGATATAGGCGGTGCACTGTAATTAATTGGAGCATATTTGTAATGCTTTCTTCACAAAGATGGCTCATGAAAGATTTAGATGAGATGTTGGCACAGCAATTAGTTTTAGATTGAAGGGAATTACTCTTCCCGCTATACATTTGGAATTGAGGGGGCCTATTTATCAAAAAGACAGTCAGTACTGCAAATCATTATGCTGTTCTGTGCTATGCTGCGTGACAGGGAAAGGGCAGGAGTGCCCCATATTTAAAATAATATGGTACATGCCTGCCTTTTCCGAGTGCTGGCACACAATGTGCTGCCTAACTCCAATGCAGGCACTCTTGCACCATGGCGCAAGGGTGCCTGCATTGTAAGCAGGATTGTTTTTGCGTAGGAAGGTGTACATTCCTGCACATAAACAATTCCCTGAGGCTGTTTCCTCTTTGTACGGGTGCTGCAGAATGCAGCACACTTGAAAGAGAGAAAAACAAGGAGAAATAAACATATTTCTCCTTATTACATGTGGCAGTTTTGGTGCACTCCCAGTTCTACCACTTATGGTAAATCTGGGAATGGGTCAAAATCCATGAGTGTGGCGTGGAAACGCTCACTCACCACCCATACAACGCCTCCCTGGGGCAGAGCACTGCAACACAGTGTTTTGCATTGTTCTGGATTGATTAAGCCATTCAGTGCAACACACTTAACAGTTGTGTTGCACATGCACCCCGCTGCATGGTGCAAAATAGATGCATCCCTTTAAAAAATATTGCCTAGTTGTCTTTTTTTATGAAGTACTTCATTAAATCTAGAAGTGTGTGCCTTTCATATTTCTGGTTTTGTTCCTCTCTTCTTGTGCACTGAAGGATACAAAAAGGCTGAGACAGAATAGACCCCCAAGGGCTGACTCTAAAAGATATTTGCATTGTGTAGGAGTGATTTCTATTTTTTTGGACACATGGCTTACTACTGAATTTCAGGCTAATGGCAGAGGGTATTGCATAATGGTAACATGGGCATTAACTTTTCCAGAAATCAATCAATCAATCAATCAAAGACATTTATAGAGCGCACTACTTACCCGTAGGGTCTCAAGGCGCTTGGGGAGTGGGGGGGGGGGGGGGGGGGGTGCCGTTACTGCTCGAACAACCAGGTCTTGAGCTTCTTCCTGAAGGAGAGGTGGTCTTGGGTCAGGCGCAGGTCGGGAGGGAGGGAGTTCCAGGTCTTGGCGGCCAGGTAGGAGAAGGACCTTCCTCCTGTTGTCGCTCTTTGGATGCGGGGGACGGCGGCGAGGGCGTGGCTGGCTGATCGGAGGTGGCGTTTGGGAGCGTAGAAGTTGATGCGGTTGTTGAGGTAGCTCGGGCCTTGATCGTGTAGGGCTTTGTGTGCGTGGGTGAGGAGACAGAAGGTGATTCTTTTGTTGACGGGGAGCCAATGCAGGTCTCTCAGATGTCCGGAGATGTGGCTATTTCGTGGGATGTCGAGGATGAGTCTGGCTGAGGCGTTCTGGATCCACTGGAGTCTCTTCTGGAGCTTGGCGGTGGTTCCGGCGTAGAGGGCGTTGCCGTAGTCCAGTCGGCTGGTGACGAGGGCCTGGGTGACCGTCTTCCTGGTCTCGGTGGGGATCCACCGGAAGATCGTCCGTAGCATGCGCAGGATGTTGAAGCACGACGAGGAGACGGCGTTCACTTGTCTGGTCATGGAGAGGGAGGAGGCCAGGATGAAGCCCAGGTTGCCTGCGTGGTCCGTCGGTTTGGGTGCGGGGCCCAGGGCGGGGGGCCACCAGGAGTCATCCCAGGCGGAGGGCGAGGAGCCCAGGATGAGGACCTCCGTCTTGTCTGAGTTCAGTTTCAGGCGGCTGGTCGTCATCCACTCGGCTACATCTTTCATCCCTTCGTGAAGGTTGGCTCTGGCGGCGGCGGGGTCGTTGGTCAGGGAGAGGATCAGCTGGGTGTCGTCGGCGTAGGAGATGATGTTGAGGTTGTGTTGGCGTGCGATGGCTGCGAGGGGGCTCATGTAGACGTTGAAGAGGTTGGGGCTCAGCGAAGATCCTTGAGGGACGCCGCAGATGACTTCGGTGGCCTCTGACTTGTACGGTGGTAGGCGGACTCTCTGTGTTCTTCCGTCGAGGAAGGAGATGATCCATTCCAGTGCCTTTTCCTGGATTCCGACGTTGCTGAGGCGCTGCACTAGGGTGCGGTGGCAGACAGTGTCGAATGCCGCGGAGAGGTCTAGGAGGATGAGGGCCGCTGTTTCTCCGTTGTCCATCAGGGCTCGGATGTCATCGGTGGCAGCGATGAGGGCGGTCTCAGTGCTGTGGTTGGCTCCGAAGCCAGACTGTGAGGGGTCGAGAGATCCATTCCTCTCGAGGAAGGCGGCCAGCTGTTTGTTGACGGTCTTCTCGATGACTTTGGCTGGAAACGGGAGGAGCGAGATGGGGCGGTAATTCTTGAGTTCGGTGGGGTCCGCTGTTGGTTTCTTGAGTAGAGCGCTGAGTTCGGCGTGTTTCCAGCTCTCCGGGAAGGTGGCGGTGTCGAAGGAGGTGTTGATGATGTCCCGCAGGTGGGGTGCGATGACAGCGTCGGCCTTGTTGAAGACGTGGTGAGGGCAGGGGTCGGTTGGAGATCCGGAGTGGATGGAGTTCATCATGCGGACGGTGTCTTCGGTGCTGATCGGAGTCCAGGCGCGGAGGGTGGTGGTGGGCGGTGTTGCTGCGGTCGTGGCGTGCTACGGTTGGATGCTGAAGCTGTTGTGTATGTCCGCGATCTTGTTGTGGAAGTAGGAGGCGAGGGAGTTGCAGAGGTCTTGCGATGGGGTGATGTTGTTGTTTCCGGCGTTGGGGTTGGAGAGCTCTTTCACGATGTTGAACAGTTCCTTGCAGTTGTGTGCGTTGTTGTCCAGCCGGTCCTTGAATGCAGTTATCTTGGTTGCGCGGATCAGTTGGTGGTGCTTCCGGGTGGCAAGCTTGAGGGTGGTCATATTGTCCGGTGTTGGTTCCCTTCTCCAGACTTTCTCGAGGGCTCGGCAGTTCTTCTTGGAGCTCTTGAGTTCGTCGGTGAACCATGGGGCTTTCTTGCTGCCGGGTCTGCTGGGCGGGGTCCTCAGAGGGGCGAGTTCGTCCGCGCAGTTGCTGATCCACTTCGTGAGGTTGTCGGCGGCCTGGCTGGGGTTGGCTGAGCTGGCAGGAGGGTGCTGGCTCAGGGAAGCGACGAGCTGGTCGGCTGTGATCTTGTTCCAGCTTCTTCGGGCAACCTGTTGCTGGTGGTGGTGGATCGTCGTTCTTTTGAAGGTGAAGTGGACGCAGCTGTGGTCCGTCCAGTGGAGTCCTGTGGCGTGGCTGAAGGCGATGTCTTTGCTGGAAGAGAAGACGGCGTCGAGTGTGTGTCCGGCAGGGTGGGTGGGGGTGTACACCAGCTGCTTGAGTCCGAGGTTGGCGAGGTTGTCGAGCAGGGTGATGGTGTTGTGGTCGCTGTTGTTCTCCAGGTGGAAGTTGAGGTCCCCCAGGAGGATGTAGTCAGCGGAGACGAGGGCATGCGGGCTGACGAAGTCGGCGATGTCCTCGCTGAATTGTGTGCGTGGTCCCAGGGGTCGGTAGATCAGGGTGCCTCTGAGGGTGGTCTTCGGGTCGGTGTGGATCTGGAAGTGCAGGTGTTCGGCGGTGGTCAGGGTGCCGTCGGTGTTGGTCGTGATGCGGATGGTGTCCCTGTGGATGATGGCGATGCCTCCTCCCATCTGGTTGGCGGTGCGGTCCCTCCGGGTGATCTTGTATCCCTCTGGGATGGCGATGGCGATGTCGGGCGCTGAAGAGTCGTTCATCCAGGTTTCCGTGAGGAAGGCAACGTCAGGGGCTGTGGTGTGGAGGAGGTTCCAGAGTTCGATGGCGTGTCTGTGGATGGAGCGGGTGTTGAGCAGGATGCACTTGAGGTGGTTGCTGCTGGTGTTCGGCTTGGCCGGTGCTGGTGCGAGGCAGGTCCGGATGCAGGTGAACTTGCAGGTGTGGCAGCTGAAGGGTCCGTGGGTGCGTCTCGGGGTGGCTCGGTAGCATCCTGGGATTCGGCCGGTGTTGAGCGCGTTGAGGGTGGCGGCGGTGTACGTCAGGCGGGTGGGCAGGGGTCCTCGAGGGCCAGGGGTCCAGGCACTGGGCATGGTCCAGGCGCGGACGGGCACAGACGGGTTTACCTTTGGCGCGCCTTCAGCGCACAATCGGCGCGCCAGCTGCGCGTGATCGCTGCGCCTTCGCGCGGTCGCCATATATGGCGAAGTGCGAGGGGGGGGCGGAGCAGCTGGGAGGCGGGAGCGGGGAGGGTAGAGAAGGCGAAAAGGGGCGTGGTTAGCAGCGGTGGCGGGAAGCGGGGAGCAGGGAGGGAAGAGACGAAGGGCAACAACAAAACAGGCAAACAGGCACTACAGAAATGCAAAATAACAATACAATACAATAAATACAGGGGCACAGGGCAAGAAGCGGAGCCCAGGAGCCTGCAGGTCAGGCGAGCACGGACCACGCCGCTCGGTGGCAGGGGGCGTGGTCACGCGGCCGCAGCCGGGGCAGCGAGGCAGTCAGGCGGGGAGGCACACGCAGCAGCTGGTGGCCGTGCGGCGCGGGGGTGTCCTAACTAGGTCACACTCACCTGCGTCGCACGGTCACCATATATGGCCAAGTGCGAGGGGGGGCGGAGCAGCTGGGAGGCAGGAGCGGGGAGGGTAGAGAAGGCGAAAAGGGGCGTGGTTAGCGGCGGTGGCGGGAAGCGGGGAGGGAAGAGACGAAGGGCAACAACAAAACAGGCACACAGGCACTACAGAAATTCAAAATAACAATACAATACAATAAATACAGGGGCACAGGGCAAGAAGCGGAGCCCAGGAGCCTGCAGGTCAGGTGAGCACGGACCACGCCGCTCGGTGGCAGGGGGCGTGGTCACGCGGCGGCAGCCGGGGCAGCGAGGCAGTCAGGCGGGGAGGCACACGCAGCAGCTGGTGGCCGTGCGGCGCGGGGGTGTCCTAACTAGGTCACAGCATATGACAGCTCCAGTTGTGTTCCTACAAATGTTCCAACAATCCCTGTTTTTTCAGTTCTTACACTTTCTCCACACACCTTTCTCATTATTTTATCCGACACACAAACTTCCATTCTCTTGCATTTCTTTCTCTTTCTCCTTCTGTCACTTTATATTCTTATTCTCTCCACTCCCTTGTTAGGCCAAGCATTCAAGACCTGTTGTAATTTCTCATCTTGGCTTAAAGCCATTTCCCTGCTTTTAATTTGCTTGTTTCAGTGTTCTTTAGAAATCCTTGCTTACTAGTGGTCAGCCTTGACTCTTTGTTCCTCCTTTTTCCCTTCTGCTCCTCCCATGCAGCAGGGACTAAGTACTGTCTCATTCTGCTAAGGCTCTTCATGTATTCTTGGGGGGACTATTTGTTTTCTTTGTTTCAAGGTCTGTTACGGTTTGCCGGTGTTCAGCTTTGGAGGCAAAGCTGCTTACATGTAAATATACAATTTCTCCCTCCCAGCTCCTCCTAATGCCACAATTGTGTCAAAACTGCCTTCCTCTCTGTTCCTCCCGCTCTGTTAATTGTATTTATCCAGCCTTTTTCCACTTTTCGATGTGTACGGCAGTTGGACTTGTTTTTGGTCAGATATTTGGTTCGTTTAGGGCTTCCTTTATGGGGGATTGGGCATGGTCAGCTAAGGCCTTCACTTAATCTTTTAATCTCTGGGCATTCCTTACACCACCTCACCCCTCCCACAACAGTGCATGACTTCCCACGCCACCGCTCACAGGTCGCTGCTTCTTCCGACTAATAGTGGTGCTTTTTCAGCTAAGGCACCCACTGTGCAGTCTGGGATGTCACATATGCATATGTAAAACATTTCCATTAATAACGTGCAGCACCTATTGCACTCCTCGAATATCACTGCGATCCCGTGACCACAGCCCACTGCTCCCCTGTCTACCGCCTATAGAACTACTAATGGCCAATATTCCCATCTAGCAAATGTGAGACCGATTGCATTACAAGATCACTGCAGTGGAATGGACCCCAGCGTCAACCAGCGGCTGGCTCCAGTGTCAATGATAACAGTGGTTCCTGTGGTGCAATAAATGTACGGTAATGATTCAGTACATAGCGTAATAGCAATCACAGTGTAGAGGGGTTTAGGCAGGATGTCAGAAGGAAAAGCAAAGCTCATAGTACCAAGTTTTTATATCATCATTGTCTTTAAATTTCAGAAAAACGAGTTCAACCAATTATATACATTGCACACATAGTATTCATGAAAAGTGCAAAGTGTCCCATGTATATTTGTGAGAACCAAAGAACAGTTAAGTGACAGTGAGTGAATATATACAGGTTTCTACTAGGGGTATTTACAAGGAAAATGAAAAATGACCATGAACGATAATTTTCACAATGGTTCGACAGTGGCTATCTACAATCATCGGCACTGTTTGTATGGTTGTATGTTGTATGGTCCATTTTCTTTAAGCAGAGGAACCTATTCTCGTTCTCTGTCGCCATTACAAGATTGTGCGGTCATATGCAGAAGAATCTATTTCAATTCTTCCCCACCTTGATAAGGCTATGCTGCATGAACGTCTACCAGACGACCCAATTGACAATAGCAGCAAAAAGGCTCCACGTCGCACCACCGGTATGCAGCTATTTTGCTGATTTGCAATTACTCAATCGAGGCTGTTTACAAATATACATACAGGCCATCGGATACGCATAGGAGCTGACGAATCAAGGTGACAGTGGTTCCCTAAAACAATCGCCATTACGATATTTATAGGGAGTTTACGGAACTACGATTTGAGATCATCAAAAATATCTGCCCTAAGGAAGCTCCCGATGTGGGAGAGAAACGCGGTGGCTGATTCTTGTGTGATTAAAATGATGAACTTGTATACAGTACCTAACAAATAATGAAGGAGTAATTTTGATATAAACCTTGGCTTTTTGGACTTTGTGTTGGTGCGCCCCCACTATTCTTAAACATTCCTTGATCTGGCTACATAGTGACGTTCTCCAGCAGCAAACGTCAAGGGAGGCAGCACAGTTGCTAACACTTATTTGGAACTGGGACTAAGGTGTGGCAAGTCTAAGGCACGCTTCTGCTCGTGAGTTTGCTGCTGTGTTTGTTTTTTAGCAAAAGTCTTAACACCCAAACTATTACGGCCCACGGTCTGATATGCCTCCGTAATATTTCTTGGTAACTGACGGAGCATTAGACACCAGGAAACTTACCGCATCCCCCTTAACATTGGCAGGGACGAGATTGTGAACCATGTCCAACGCTCCCAAGAGTCGCATTCCCAACTCTACAGCCGCCTACGGTCCGTGTTCATCCTGAACACGCTTAATGATGGAGGGCAGGACAGCCATTGACGGGATGCCGAAGCACCAAGTGTAGACTGTCTAAAAAATCACACCCCAAGTTGCACAGTCATTCACATCCGGCACTAAGGCTTTCTGCAAACTAATTGTAAGGATCCTGTGTTTTTCCACAGGAGAAGTATTTGGGAATACTGCCTCCAGTTGGTCAAATTTGTAGGCAAGCCAAAAAGGCATCTCATCCTTATCCTGGGGACGCTTGCCCATAACTGCATTAAGCATAACTGGACTAAGCTTCAGCCTGTTTGTCCCAACTGGATGCACCACACCACCCGGGGCCCCACCCGGGAGGTTGTGGGAAAAGTAATGAACCAGGCCCCTTATCACTGTCACAGCAGATGCAGAAAGGGGTCTCAATTAAGGAGCTGTCACCCTAGGTGCATTAGTATGCGGGGTATAAGTAGTTAAAACAGGCCAAGAAGTGCCTGAACCGACAACGGTCCTTGTCTGACCGCTGTTATTACGTGTGGGATGGCGCCATTAAACCAAACAGATGTGAATTCCTGTATCCTACATGGAGCGTACTCTGCAGGCACAGCAGATGCAGTGTAAGTGTGAAACACACCAATACCAGCATTAACTACAGGAAATTGACCCATGATTAAAAGAGCTTAAACCAGTACGCTGCGTCAGCAGATACAGCAAAAACCACTGCCTGTCCTTCCAAGGAGACTAGGAAATCCTGCAAATGATTGCGCACAGCCAAGCAGCTGTGTACTGGGATATCCACCACAGCCATAATGACAAAATAAAAGACTAGTACAATGCAATAAAAAGCACAACTGGGTATTAATTCAATAGAAAATCATTTTATATTATCAAGCTTGAAAAGACCTGTTTAACTATAGGTAGATTTTATCCGTCACCACTGTCAACCGGAAACAATAGTGAGGGGGTTGTGGACTGATACAAGCACTACTTGAGAGTCTCACAATAAAATCACATAGTTGGTGGTGCCATGTTGCAAGGATCCATGCGTCTTAGGACAAATTCAGGAATAGTGGGACGTGAGAACACTCTTTTGTTATACTCTCATACCAGTCCACAACAGGAGTAAAGAAGAGACACAATAAGGTTAAAATATGTATTTTAACGACGTGATCTCAAATGCAGTATCTTAGCCAACATAAGCAGACATATGATTAAAAATAATATGGTCAGCATTGTTACAATTCCATAAAATACAAAAGGAGAAATCATATTACAATGATGGGGAAAACAGGTCCTATAGTGCCTAGTTTTAACACCCTCCCTTTATAGGAACTATGCATTATAAACTATAGAAGGTCTCTTAGGCTTGTTTGGGGGACCTCATTACCGTTCCGCTCAATAAGAACAAATTACATCTGGATCAGCATAGGCTCTCTGCATCCCTGGAAACGGAAATCTTCCAAGTGCAAGAAATCATGGCAAGTGTGCAATAATAAGGGCGCCAGAATCTTAGTTGGCTTACAGCTGCCAAATTTTTATGTCTAAAAAGCTTTACTCGAACATGTCGAAAAACAGCTAACATGTTTTGATAACCTTGATGGCTTCAGCACTCACTGTGCAGACTAAGGGCACAATGTAAGTCTAGAGATGTCGAAAACAAAACCTTTTCTCATGTGTAGACCTTCGTGAAGTCTAACTTACAAAAACAGCTACGCAGTGTTGTGTGCAAAAGCAGCAAAAGGTAAAATGGCGTTTAAACTTCTAAAAGCCATGCTAACATAACATGTGCACAAAGCAGGCATTAGGCCATACTACAAGGTCAGAGACTTACTTCCCTAGAATGTTTTTCTGGAATCACGATTAGACAACCCAAGTGCATGAGTCTACTAAAGGCTCCATCTAAAGAGGAGTGTGACTGTATAGTATGAGCTCTTGTCCCTACTGTGGCTGGATATTGTGCATAGTGTATTGAGGCTGCATTAACACATGCATGACCTGTAGGTCACCAGCATGCTCATGCCCACAATCCGCCTTTTTCTCTATGTGCTGGTGCAAGTGCGATAAACCTAAGTGCTCGAAATTGAAAGAGTATCCAAATCATGAAAATGAGAGTCAAAGAAAGTAATGTCTGAATGAAACACTTCTCTAGCTTTCATAACATTACATAATATTACCTTTTCTGTGCTATTATGGGTGTGGATACTCTATGGAATAGTTTCCTGCTGTTTGGTCACAGACTGTCCTGCATTTACAGAAGGTTTTTGGTCCATTCCATAGGAGAAAATACAATGCAATAGTTTAATCACATACAACAACAACACTAGTTAGCTCTGGCTTGAAAATGCAGACCGATTACCAGCAATTCTTTAAAATACACATTGAGTGGGCCTAAGCTTTGCCCAGAGTATGATTCTCTGACCTCTTGTTGTTGGCTACTTGCTGTACCATTCTGCCTTTGAATGACTGTCAGACCTGGCTTTTCCGGCAGGTTTATCACCAGACTTTTAGCATTTGGGCCTCCTGTTTTTAACCCGGTTTGTGTTGGTTTTATGACTCTGGCCTTTCACCACTGCTGATCAGTGCCAAAGTGCAATTGCTCCCTCTGTAAGTTGTTATTATGGATTGGCGTTTCCATGATTGGCTTGCTTATTTATTTTTTATTTATTCTGAAGGTTTTATATAGCCCGAACAAGACTCTTGTGAGTATCAGAGCGCTTTGCAAGTCATACGTAGAAGTCAAGATACAGTATACAGAGATCTATGTGAGTATGTTATACATAGTTCTTAATCGAGAGAAAACAATACTAAGCTAGAGAAAAAAAATGAAAAACAGAATATGGAGCGTAGGAACACAACAATAATAAAATCCGGTAAATAGTCATAGAACTCACGTGAATTTAGCCATGAGGATCACTTTCACTTCTCTTTTGAAGGAGGCAGTGTAATGGTTCATTCTTGTTTCACTGGGCAAAGCGTTCCGTATCCTCTGAGCCACAACAGAAAAGGACTGGTTGTTCCTTTTTTTTCTTGGCAAATCTTTGAGGTTGTAGGAGAAGAGTCTTGGCACTCCTGGAGGCTCTGCTGCCCGCAGAGAGCACCAGTTTCTGAGCTAGGTGGTGTGGGCCGTTGTGATTGAAGGCCTTGTGCGTCATACAAGCGATTTTTAGATGAATTCTGGCTTCAAACGGTAGCCAGTTGAGGGCTCTCAGGTCTGGGGATATGGGAGCGTTCCTCTTAGAACTTGTAATGAGTCTCGCAGCTGAGTTGATCGTGGCTCTGAGAGGGGCTGACGATGACCTTGGGAGGCCGCATAAGGTTACTGCCCCATATTTCACACGGGGGATTACTAGGGCTTGAACTGCTTGTTTGAAATCGTAGGCAGGCAGAAAGGGTTTCAGTTTCGCAGGGTCTTTAGGTGGAAGTTGGCTCCTTTTGTTCAGGCGCTGATGTGTTCCTGCATCTTTAGGTCACTGTCCAGCGTTACACCTAGCGATTTCACTGAGTCGACTATGAGCGGATGTCCATTGAGAGCTGTTAAGTGCTTCATCCAATCCAGGATAGTGTGAGTTTTGTTAGGGGGAGCAATTAAAAGGAATTCCGTTTTGAGGGAGTTAAGTTTCAAATGGTTTTCGGCCAGTCATGTTTGGGTTTTTTGTTGTGTGGTGTTGAGCGATTTGATGTCATCAAGTGAGTTGATCTTGATGTATTTTTGGGGGTCATCTGCGTGCATGTGGAAGTGTATCTTGGTGAGGCTGAGAAGATCGGTAAGAGGTTCAATAAAATGGTTGAACAGGGTGGGTGAGAGGGAGAAGCCTTGTGGAACTCCTAATGTGACTGGCATGGGGTTGGACAGGGATTGGTTGACCTTGAATCTTTGGGATCTATTTTGGAGGAAAGAGGTGAACCAGTTAAATACATTTCCAGACATTCCCATTCTGTGTTTCAGGAGATCAAGCAGGTTGTCGTGTCTGACGGTGTCAAAAGCTGAAGACTGGTCGAGTAGGATTAGTAGACAGGCTTCATTTTGGTCTAGGATTTTTACAGCGTCGTCTAATACATGTGTCATGGCTGATTCTGTGCTGTGACCTGCTCTGAAGCCTGATTGAAGTTGGTTAAGCAGGTTGAATCAATCAATGTGACTGTTCTGCTTTATGGTAATGCATTTTGTCAGGGGTTTGGCTAACATAGGAATGTTAGAGATCGGACGATAGTTATTGGGGTCCGAGCGGTCCACTGTAGTTTTCTTTAGAATATGCGAAACCTAACCAGTTTTCAGGATGTCTGGAATGGATCCTTGGAGGAGGGATGTGTTAATGATCTTGGGCCAGAGGGGTAGTAAGAGAGGAATGAAGTCTTTCAGGTAGTTCGCCGGGAGCGGGTATGTGAAGTGATTGGAGGGTTTCAGCGCGTTTAGCATCTTTAATATGGTGTCTTCACTGTAGATGTTGAAGTGGGACCAAGTTGCATTGTTTTTTAGTTTAAATAAAGGGAGGCCATTAGCTTGGGCACCAGCCAGGGGCAGTGATGAGTTCTTTTTAAAGTCTGAGAGGGATAGTAGGTCCTTGAGTGGATCTGATTTAATAGATTCTGACTTAGAGGCAAAGAAGGGAGCAAATTCATCACAGTTGGATAGAGAGACATTAGGTAGACTCTTGGTTTGGGCTTTGATAAGATCGGAAAAAAAATTGGGGCGGTTCTTGGCTATGTCTAGTTGAGACCTGAAGAAATCAGTTTTAGACTTTCTGATCTTTCTAAAATAAGCGTTTCTGGAGATTCTTAGAAGTTTGAGGAGGTCAGCTGAGGGGGCAGCTCTCCAGCGTCGTTCAATTACTCTAAGAGAGCATCTGTCATCATTTAACCTCCCTTCATACCACGGTTTTGAGTCTTTTGAGGAGGTTCTTTTCAGTTGCAATGGGGTAATTTTGTCTAGCAAGTTGTTCATGGAGTGAAAGTAGTGATTTGTCAGCCCCTGTACATCGGCCAAGTCTTCCGGGGGACAGAGAGGGTTTGAGTTAGCTGAAGCTACAAGGTCAGAGCCGACGTTTTTCACGTTTCTCTTCCAGATCTTAGTTCTTAGTGGCTGTGTAGGGAGTTGTTTAGTGGTTTCCAGGACTTGGAATATAATGGCATGATGGTCAGACCAGTCGCATGGGAGTATCAAGTTGAGCAGTGTGGAGACAATTTTGGAGAATATTACCTCGAGAGTTGCACCCTGGTCGTGTGTAGGGCTGTTACATATTTGGTTGAGATTAATGTCCGTGAGGAAGGCTTTGAGGTTGTTTACTCCTGGGTCGTTATGGTCGTCCCAGTGAAGGTTGAAGCCCCCCAGGAAAATGCGCTTATTTTGCTACTTGTCATTTGATGCTAGAATGTCCATGAAGTGATCTATAAAAATGAGGTTATCTCCCGGAGGATGGTAGAAGGTTTGTAAAGAGCATATTTGTTTGTTGTTGTTGGCAATGTTTAAGCACAGGTATTCGCAAGATGAGATAGCGGGGGCATTGGAGTTGGTCACTGTTAGGCTGATCTGGTGTATGCAGGCTATGCCACAGCCTGGCCTGTCCCGTCCAGTCTGGTGATGTCATAGTTAGGGGGTAGCAAGATGTCCATGATGGAAGTAGAAGTTTCATTTAGCCAAGTTTCTGTTGGGATCCTAATGTCTGGTTTGTTCGTGATAAGTAGATCAGCCATACCTGCTGCATGTCTTGAGGCGGACTTGCAGTTTAGGAGGATACAGCTTAGCCGCGGCTGGATGGATACTGTGGTGGGTTTGGTTGTGAGGGGGATTCTAGTGAGGTTATTTTGTTGACAATGTTTCTGGAATTGAGTCTGGTGGCTCTGTGTGTTTTGATCTGAATAAATTGTATTTGGGGGTCTGAATGAGGGCTATCTGGAAGTTCTGCGCTATGTGGAGGGTGAGGTAGCTCGTAAGAGCGGAGAAGGGCCCCTAGATCTAAGTCAGAAAGAGGGTTTAGAAACCTGATAGGGCGGGATATGGCATTAGGGTGTGGGACTGTGCTCCAACGTGGAGATAAATGAGCGTGAGGGTTTAGCACCCTGATAGGGCGGGATATGGCATTAGCGTATGGGACTGTGCTCCAACGTGGAGACACATGAGCCGCAGAGTTTGCAGGAAGACATTTGATGCGACTATAGTTCTTGGGGTGTCGGGACGGACTGTATTCCTTTATAATGCAAACTGACTTGGTTTGCTGTAAAATGAGGTTGTGTAGGGTTCGGATGTCCGATTTGACTTGTTGAAGGGCTGATAATATCTGGTCAAGTCTGTTGTCAATCATGATAGTTTCCTTATTGGATGGGTGGACAGAGGGAGTAGGCGGTATAGTAGTTTCTTTAGAGTCGTTTGATGGGGGTCGAGGATCGGGATAAGGTAACAAGCACTTTCTGAGTGTATGTGGATGTCTATGGGGTGGGGAGTGAGGAAGCCAGGTGAGGAGGTGACTGAGAGACGGCCGTGTCAGGAGCAGTGGGGGTATGGGTGGGACTGATGGGCCTATGGGAGGTGCTGTGAGTAAAGGAGAGGGGGAGGGGGAGAGATGTTTAGCAGAGTAAGTGGTTTGAGGGATGTCAATGCTGGGATCCGTGGGGGTATAGTTGGGGCTGTTAGGCTGAAAGGAGGTGCTGGGAGTAAAGGTGAGTGGGGAGGGAGGGGGAGAAAGTGCAAGGTGAGGAGGGATGGTGAGTGAATTGGTGAAGTTACGGTGTGAGGTGGTTGTAAGGTGGAATGTGTTGTTAAGTGGGTTGTCGTTGAGGTCTAGAGATAATGACGTGGCCGATGGGGTCAGCTCGGAATCTGACTTACTTCGGGATCTGGATGGGAGTTGAAGAAATCAGAATGATTGGATGGAGACGACGTGTGTGTTAGAGTGACTCTCTCCTTGATGAGCGGAAAATTGTGATCAATCAAGTTGAGGTTGTGGTCGTGGATTGGATTAGGATGATACCATTATGATGGATATTGACGGTCTCAGATGCATTGAAGAATAGGCAGGGAAGGATAGATAGGGTGAATCTGTGCACTATTTTCTTCATATTAGAGACCTTAAAGAGAGCGAGAAAGGCTTTTCTCCATTGAGCTCTTCTTTTAGTGTAGAATATGATGTTGTTCTTAATGAGCCCTTTGTTCATTGAGATTTTAATAGGTTGTATTTGAAACTGTTGGCTGCATTTTTAGAGAGGTTAGGGGGGTCTGTGATGGAGTAGGTGAATTTACTGGTGCGCTCCATGAGGTTGTGATAGAGGTAAGACAGTCCAAGATGGCTGTTTTTTTAACTGACTAGCCTAGAGCTAGTAATGTAGTCCTTTTTCTTTTTCGGGTAAGGAGTCTCAGGGGGGCAGTCCTTTTTTGATGTTAACCTACTGTGGCCATTTTGAGTGCTCTGTGGAGGAAGCAAGGAGACTTCTTTCTATTTCAGTTGACAGTGTCTTATGGGAGGTAGTCCTTTTTCTGTGTTAAACCAGTTGCGGACATTTTGAGATATCAGTAGAGGAAAACTGCAATATTTCCCTATCTTAGAGTTTAGGTTCAGGGAAGGATTCCTTGAGTTATAACCCTCTGGTGAAGTGCAATGTGGCAACATGAGTGACGGTTTAGATCTGCATATACCTATAGGAGGCCCATTGTCCTCTAGCCACTGTTCTGATCCGGTATCCGCCTCTGATGCCAAGAGGAGGATCGGAGGCTGTGTCGACTGCACTGTCCAGACTGAGACTCCCCAGGTGCAGAATATAGGGAAGGGAGAGTGGGAGGGGGGAGCGGTCACCCTGAATACACAGCACGCGCTGCAGATAACATTGGTAAGTCATTTAATTACAGGCTGCTGGTTTGGTTGGGAGACCGCTTAGGAGTTCACTGTTTAGTAGGATACAGAGCAAAAGTTCAGAATGCCTCAGGGTTGGATCAGTGATGACTGGTGTGGTTTTGGTGCATGAGCCGCACCATGGTCAATTACAGGTGGCTGGTCGAATCCGGCGACCGAGTGGGACTTCAAAACTCCGGTCCCCAGTGAGCACTCACCCGGCTAGCTGGAAGTCCGTGTTCTCATGTACCGCAGGGAGGCGCTAGTCGGGACAAGCTCCACATCGATTTGCAATAGCTCCAGCGCTTCAACCGCAGCAGGAATCAGTAGCCGACCTCCAAAGTATCGGACGGGAAGGGCGACCGAGTGATACCACCCACTCCATTAGCCATCAACAGGTCATAGGAAGATGTGCTCCCCTGTACCACAGCGCCGGGGTTTCATGCACCACAGGGAGCACCATGCCAGCTGGAAATCTGAGCTCTCATGTACCGCATGGAGGAGCCAGACGGGATGTGAGGTTTTTCGATTTCTGACTTCGTCCCGTATTTAGCCGCCATTTTGTGTCTCGTCGCCATTTTGTGTTGCCCTCACTCAGGCAGCACGGCGAACGTAGTGTTTTTGCTTTTCTCAGCTGCTACGTGTCTCTTCTGTTAAAGAGTAATCCCCTGCCCTTGTTTACGAAACCGATCTCAGGGTCTGGCCGAGTTCGTTAATCCATGTCTGGGTTGTTTAATCCCTGTCTCAACTGACTATTTGCCTTCTCCTATTCTTTCCTTATATTATCTTATCCGACTGGCCTTCACTATTCTCTCCTTGTATTCTCTAGTTAAACAACTATCCTTTGAGGCACACAAATACGTCCTGCCACCTGCAAATTGGATTGTCGGTACTAGCACAGATTAATTTGTTGGGAGGGGTAACACATGGGGTCTGAGAGAGGGGCGTCTTTGAGACACCTGATAGATTGTTTTACAACTTTTCCTATTGGCTTGTTTTGTATGTGTAGGGAGTAAACTCTGTAAATATGTTTGCTATAAAAGACTGTGCACCACGGATTGAAGTGGCAGTCACCTTAGAATTTACATTTCGTGTGTACTTCTAGGACAACTGTGCTTGGCTGCGGCTAATAAACCTGGTTTTCCACGATCAACAGAGTGTCTCGTGTCTCTGTTCGGCAAGGCAGGTGAACTCGGCGGTTTAAGGCCAGGCCCATAAGGCCCGGTTCTCCAACTGGCGCCCAACGTGGGGCGGCTTCAGAGGTAGCGGTTCAGCCCAAGGGTCGTGAGAAGCCCTGCAAGAAAATTCCGGAGGATTGGCGAGACACGTCAAGCGACCCCTGTATATCGAAGTGGACCGAAGGTCTTTTGCAGCTAGCCTACTCCTTTCCAATGGCTGGTGATGACTGCTGCCCTGACTGCCACCCTGCCTCGGACCCTCTGGTGATGACTGGTATTGCAAGACGTTAGACGGACCTCTGTTGGCGTGAGAAGACCATTTAGTTAAGTATTCGTGGGTAGCGCCCACTTCTTTGCTTTGTTTTTGCATTTTATTCCACCATTACAATAGCCGAAGCCAAGGGGTGAGTACATTTGTACTGTGTTCTTTGTTTTCACTCCTTGAAGTTGGTAAACGGACCAGTGAACTTAAGATACCTGGTTTTAGCGGATTTAGGAAGTTTTGTTGTTTTGGTTATAATAGGAATTCCCGGCTCGAGGACTCATGTCCGATTCCTCCGGTTAGAACTCCCACTTATGAGCTCTATTCTAAACATGGTGTTGGTCCCATTGACTTTAATGAGGCATGGATCCGATACACGAAGAAAGATGGTGTTTTACGGTGGCCAAAAAATGGTAGTTTTGAGCCTGACATATTAGATACTTTGGAAGCAATTTTGTTTAAGAGAAAAGCCCGGCCGGCAATGTTTGACTCTTTCCGCCTTTGGTGTAAGGAAGCCAACCAGAGAGAAATTAAGCAGGCAAAAAAAGATAGAAAAGCGAAAGATATGACAATCATACAGGCTGCCCAGCAGTTTAAGGACAATGAGACTGATCGAGCGATTGAAGTCTCAGACAGAAAACATCGTATGGTAATAGATAGATGCTACCCTGTGTTGCCTACTTCTCCACAGAGTAAGGACCTTGATGAAGATCCCTTAATGTCCCATTTGTTGAGATTACCTCCGCCTTATGTACCAGGTGCTAATGCACCCTTATGTTGCCACCTGCCCAGCAACCTGTTGTTCAGCCAGCTGGTCCGGCTCCTCCGCAATTGTCCCTTCCTGCATTGCAACCTACATCTCCTTTGCCACTGACTTCTATACCTCAGTCTCCTTCATCTTCAGTTTCTCTTGTTGCGACTAGTCCTTCTCTTCCTTTGCTTATTACCGCGTCTCCAGATTTTTTGTCTGCTTCTTCCCCAACTCGTAATCGGTTGGTTGATACTGTTTCCGGTCTTTTCTCCCCTCTTTATGGACCTTTTAATAGGACTCCTGCTTTTTCTCGAAGGCAATCTCCTAGTCTAATTCCAGATTCTGCTGAACGAGTTGCATGGGACTCTCTTGCTCACAAATGGATCATGAGTGGTCCACTGTATAGTGTACCTGATATTCTGAGTACCTTTCTCCAGTGGAATGCGCCCACGCAGAGATATGTTTTTATTGTCATGTGTGACGCTCTTGTCAAAGGATGGGAGGATATGGAGTTGGAGTTAGCCCCTCAGGGTCTGTTAGATATACAGGATAGGTTTGATAAAGGACTTATTGTGGGTTCCGAAGTTGAGGATGCTGTAAAGACACTTGTCACTTTCAGGTCTTTATATTCTTCTCAGACTATTCTTGAACCTCATCCTGAAGTTAGACAGAAAATGACACAGTATCCTATGAGGGAAGTTCCTCCAGTATGGAGAGATGCGGTTCCACAGGCAGGTGCTGTTCCGGGTGTCCCTGCTCATTTCCAGCGTATATGGGTACCTGTCCCCTGGAAATGATCTGAAGTTTTGGCGCTCAAACAGTCTCTACCGGACCCTCATAAAATTTCTGCTAGGTATTATAAGGAGCTGTCCCAGACTGTTGATGCGTGTATCATGAATTTGGCCGATATTGACATGCTGATGGGGAATGTAGTGCCACAAGCATTGTGGGCCCGGATTCGTAGGGAAGACCAAGATCAAGCCTTAGGTGGTAATTGGGCAGCTATAGCTGCCGCAGATGCATCGCAAGTGGGTGGTGCTAAGCCAGATGATTTGATTACACATCGCCTGGTAGAATCATCGCTTTAATGAAGACGATGATGCCTGCTTTACGCGTTAATTGGGATAAGTTAGCTGCGTGTAAGCTGAAGAAATATAAGAGTGGCTCTGATTTCTTTACTCGTTTTGAGGAGACGTTTCTCGATCACAGTGGTCAGGATATGAGTACTGAAGGTGGACAGCGATTATTTGTGGATAAATTTGTATTTAATTTACTTCCTGAATTATCGCATAAATTGAAGACTCCGAAAGTTCATAGGCTGTTTCTTCGTCTGCACAGATATTAGCCACTGCTCAGTATTATAAGAATAGAGAGGAAGAGGAGAAAGATAAGATCGAGAAGAAGACTAAAGAATTCAAAACGAAGGTTCTTTTGCAACAGGCTTATCCTCCTCGTTCTGCTCAGCGCCAGTTTCAACAGCCTCCCCAGCTTCAGAGGTTGTTACAAAAACCTGAACCTTTTGTTCCGCGACCTTTGCTTGGTCCTAATCAATGTGCCTATTGTAAAGAGGAAGGCCATTTTAAGAATAGCTGTCCGGTTTTATTGCGAGGTATTGGTGGATTCCCAGGGCCGCGAGGCCGTGGTGGTTTTCAATCAGCACGTAGAGGTAGAGGGCGAGGTGCGTTGCCTCAAGGACAGCGGTCCTTTACCCCTCAGAATCCTTTAAATTACTTTGATCAGCAGAATACTCAGTCTGCACAATATTATAATGACGATCATTGTGTTGAGGGTGAGGTTCAGGATTTTCATTCTAGTTTGGACAGCCATGAACAAAGTAAGGGAGTCGTATCAGTTCCAGTTTATCAGAATGGGCCTTATGTTAAAGTTGTTGCATTGGGTGTTGCAGACTCATTTCTTTTGGATACTGGTGCAATGAGAAGTTCTATCATTGATTCCAAACTCCCTGGGGCACCTTTGTCTGGCTTAAGGAACGTTTCTGTAGGATTTTCTGGCACCCCAGTTGCTAACCCGGTTTCTTGTCCTTTGCTTCTTTCGATTGGTCCTTACGATTTGGAAGCTCCGCTTATTTTAACGACTGGTTGCGGAGAGAACTTGTTGGGTTTGGACTTGTTGAAACGTTTTCATGCAACGTTGTATTGTTCCTCTTCTGGTATGCATATTACCTTGGGTGAGAAATTGGTTTCTCCTATGTATTTATCTAAAGATCCATTCCCGCCTGAATTGCAGTATCTTCCTGCTACGCTTTGGGCTACGGGTCCGAATGATGTTGGTCTGCTCCAGATTCCACCTTACGTGATTACCATTAAGCCTAATGTTAAATTGCCACGCATTCTCCAGTATAAGATTTCCAATGATGGTGAACTAGCTTTGTTGGCTATTATCTATGATCTGGTTCAGAAGGGTGTGGTTGAAGAGACAAGAGGTATTTGCAACACTCCTGTTCTACCTGTTCTTAAACGCACTGATCCTTCTCAGCCTCCTGTATATCGCTTTGTGATCGATCTTCGGGAGGTCAACAAGATTGTTGTCCCCCAGTTTCCTGTTGTCCCAGATATCACTGCCTTGCTTACTATGATACCCGCTTCAGCGGCATGGTTCTCGGTTATTGACCTCAAAAATGCTTTCTTTAGCATTCCTATCGTTGAGGAAAGTAGGGATATTTTTGGCTTCTCTCTTGGAGGCCGAAGTTTCAGATTCAAACGTGCACCTCAAGGCTATTGTGAGAGTCCCTCCATTTACAGTCAGGCTTTGAAATCTCAGCTTGACGCTTTCACTTTGCCTCCAGGTGCCACTCTTATTCAGTATGTGGACGATTTGTTAGTTGCTGCTGTTTCAGAGGACGTTTGTACGGATGTGACTGCTTCACTGTTGCGTCATTTGTCTGACCTGCATCACAAGGTATCCCCCTCTGAGTTGCAATATTGCCACCAAGACGTTACCTATTTAGGTCATCTCTTGTCGAAGGAGGGAAGACGATTGACCCCAGAACGAATTCAAGCAATTGCGCAAATGTCTGTGCCATCCACACAAAGGGAGGTGCGTGCCTTTCTGGGCATTACCTCTTATTGTAGACAGTGGATTCCAAATTGTTATTTGTTGGCTAAACCTCTGTTGGCACTTACTCTGAAAGATACACCCGAACCTCATCCTTGGACTTATGAATGTCAGAAGAGTTTTTCTGACTTACGTACTGCCTTGTGTTCTGACCCTGTATTAGGTACTCCAGATTACAGTAAGCCTTTCACACTCTACGTTCACGAAAGAGAGGGTTGTGGGTTGTCAGTTATAACGCAACAATTTGGAGACAAACAACGCCCATGTGCCTATTTTTTGGCTACGTTGGATCCAGTAGCCAAGGCATTGCCTAGTTGTCTCAGAGCTACAGCAGCGGCAGCAATCTCAATTTGTCAATCTGCTGGATTGGTATTAGATAACACTCTTGTTGTTATGGTACCACATGCAGTATATACTCTTTTAAATAGAACGAAAAGACAACACCTCACGAGTGCTCGCTTGTCTGGATATGAGCTGACGCTCTTGGCTAGCCATATACACATCAAGCGGTGTAATACTTTGAATCCAGCAACATTGTTGCCCATTCCGGATGAGAAAGGCATTCAGGAACAGCATGATTGTTTTCTCCGAACAGAGGAGGAAACAAAAGGCAGAATAGACTTAAAAGACACACCACTTGTGGACCAGGATGGGATCCTATGGGTGGATGGGTCTTGTTTTAAACTTCCAAATGGCGAGACGACTGCAGCTTATGCTGTTACCACCTTGTATACGGTAGTGGAGACAGCACGTATTCCACAGAATTCAGCCCATGCAGCTGAACTAATTGCCCTAACGAGAGCGTATGTGTTGGCTAAGGGAAAGAGAGTGAATGTTTGCACTGTTAGCCAATACGCCTTTGGTGTTGCTCATAGCTTCGGTCGTTTGTGGAAAGAAAGAGGATTCTTTACTTCCCATGGGACTAAGATACAGCATGGTCAGTTGGTAACTAACCTTCTCGAAGGAGAGGTGTGGCTCACTGGTTAGAGGCGGCAGACCCGAGTGCAGAGAACGGCCCGGGACCAGGGTTCGATTCCCGACGCGGCAGGGTCGTGGACCAGGATCAGCGGACTGATAATTCTCGCATCGGTGCCCACTCCGACCAGGGAGCACACTCGGCAACTCTGGGCATTAGCTTGCCTCATCTCCACAACGGCCCCACACAAACGCCGGGGATGCCTGGTTTCACCTTGGAGACCCCCAGGAGGGACTATCTCACAGGGAAAGCCAGGACGGGTTCCCCAGCGGTCTATAGCGCTACGAGGCCTCCGGGTAGCAGTGCGCTTTACAAGACACAACAATTTACAATCACTTGCTTTGCCTACCCAAATAGCAATAGTCAAGTGTAGTGCACAAAGAAGATTACTGATGATGTGGGTCGCGGGAATGCTTTTGCAGATGAGGTAGCGAAAGAAACAGCGAGAGATGCTACGAGTCGCATGAGAGTTGCAGGTCCTGCAAGATAGGTCAGAGAGGGAGGAATGTGTGAGGACACAATGGAACGTGTGAGAACGATTCAAGAAGAGGCTACTGAGAAGGAATTTAGTAAGTGGAAAGAAAGTACGGGAATGTTGGACGCAACAGGTTGTTGGACGGAATCGTCAGAGCATCAGCGTTGGCTGTTACCAGACGACTATGTACTACCTGTAGTTGCTATGGCGCATGGTCAAGCCCAAATTAGTGTAAAAGGCATATGTAAACTTCTGGCTCCAGTACGGCAGAATGAAGGAATTCCTAAATGTGCGAAAAATGTGGTGAAGCATTGCATTGTTTGTTTAATGCATAATCCAGGAAAAAGAACCCCAACTCCAGCAGGTCATTTTGCTCCCCCTACGTACCCTTTCGAGGTATTACAAATCGATTATATTCATATGGATCATTGTAATAACCTCAAGTATGTTCTGGTGGTGGTGTGTGCCTTTTCCAGATGGATAGAGGCCTACCCCCTAAAGGACAATGCTGCTTTGTCTACTGCCAAAGTCCTTTTGAAGGAGTTTTTCCCGAGGTTCGTTTGCCGCACATTGTCTCAAGTGACAATGGGAGTGAATTCGTAGGCCAAATCATGCAGAAAGTGTGTACAGGTTTTGGTATTAGGCAGAAATTCCATGCGGCAAACCACCCTCAGTCAGCAGGTTTGGTAGAGTGCTATAATAGCACTTTCAAGCTGAAATTGACAAAGATTCAGGCCAGCACGGGTCTTGCTTGGCCTGATGCCTTACCTTTGGCACTTTTATCTATGAGAACTACTGTGCATTCTCGTTTAGGACTCAGCCCATATGAGGTCATTTTTGGGCACCCAGCCCATGTCTGGGGAGTCCCTCGACCTAAAAAGTATTCTGACATCCCATACCCAATGTTGATTGATTACTTGCATGATCTTACCACTAAATTACGTGTTCTTCATCAATAGGTTCAAAACGCTCTGCCGGAGACCTCTGCGGATCCAGGTCACTCCATCCAACCCGGTGACTGGGTCTGTCTGAAGAATTTCCAGCAGAAAAAGAATCTGGAACCTCGTTGGGGCCCGCCTCGGCAAGTCTTGTTAGCAACACGCACAGCAGTAAAGGTCGTCGGGAAAAAGAACTGGGTCCATGGCGTGCACTGTAAGAGGGTACCTTTGCCTCTACCTTTTGACCAGTGGGTTCGCAAGGGTATAAACAAAAGTGAAGGCGAAAGGGTCCCTCGATTTGTACCTTTCAGTAGTGCACTCCTGGATAAAACGAACTCTGAGAAAGAAGACGACGACATGTTGCAAGAAGCTGTACCATCACATCTGCGATTGAACACAGTGAATCCAGAAACTGCTTAAGGAGCAAACAATCCCTAATAAGACTCGGTACAATTTAAGAACAAGACTAACGAAAGACAATTTAATTTTTCTTTTTCATTTTCTGATTACTTTTTTTATGAGAGACATTTTCTTTTCCACTATCCATCAAGTTGCAGGGTCACGGTAGGAGTCTTAAGCTGTGACCTGAGTAGTGACAGTAGGTCTGCAGGACTTGCAGTGTCATAGGACGGCTAATAATCACAGCTAAGGGATCTAGGAAGATTGCCGTGAGCAACGCTTTAGAGTATGGATACTAAAGTGGAAATTAATTATAAGAACGAACAAATGAAAAGTACATGTAAGAAATTATTGGTTAGTCCGTGTGGCATAACCATATGTATTTTAATATGTTCATGTATTTTATTGCCGTGTGTAAGTTGGGTTGTTTACACTATGCAGCAAGCACCTGTTCCAACTTCTGTTTCCCTGTCTTTTCCTACCACTGCCTCTCCACATTGGTTTCATACACTCCCAGAGCATGAGCAGATTAGGAGAACAGAATACTTTAATAATTCATTTATTCAGTTATTGCATCAGCATCAAATGGTAATGAACACCACTGATTGTTGGGTCTGTGGGGTCATGCCCCATAATACAAAGAGAGGGATGCCATATTTAGTCCTTCCATTCTCCTACGAAGGCTCCGCTTGGGCCTATTTGGATATGTTTTCTAATGTTTGTCAGAACCAACTACGGTATCCTCCTGGTTGTCCATATGGTGGTGGAGCAGATTTTAGTCACAGTTCTTTGATAAAGGGAATAGTGGCCATGGCGAGAATTGCTGAGATTACGAAGATTCCCGTGGATGAGAAAAGAGCATATGATGGCTGGAATGTAACCAGTAATGTTACTAGCCTTACAGATAAGGCTAGGCGAAGGAGATCCCCACCAATTTGGACTGTACCTCATCGAGGTAATTTCTGTCTACAGATTAATGGTCAGAATGTTAAAAATCAACAGGAAAAGAGTGTCTGTTCCCATACTTATGTCTATTCACCTCAGATTTCTTCACCGTTAGTGCCATCACAAGGCACATATGTTATCTGCCATGATAGAGCCTACACGTGGCTTCCTACCTACTTTTCAGGAACTTGCTATGTGGCTTTTCTTCTTCCTCCAACATATACTGCTCCTTCAGGTCATCATAGAAAGAGATATGGCAGAGGGGTTATTGATTCGAAAGACACAGCAGGACAAGAAGGAGGTGACTTTATTAAAGGGTTACTTCCTTTCTGGGGCCCAATGGCCAATAGCAGAGACATCAGACAACTAGTTTGTGTTGTTGAGGCTATCATAAATGTAACTTCTGGAGCCTTGAGTAATCTGACAGCTGAACTTCAAGCGGATCGCCTCATGACTTTGCAGAACCGAATGGTTCTAGACATTGTCCTTGCAGACCGTGGAGGAGTCTGTAAATTGATCGGGTCTAGTTGTTGCATTTACATTCCTGATAATGCCCCTACGGTGTACCAAGCAATCTCCAAGCTGCATATCATCTCTGAGTCTATACACCAGGACACAGGAGATTGGTCTGTGATGGGATGGTTTTGGGGACTACTGTCCACATGGGGATGGAAGATACTAACTTTCCTTGGAATGGTCTTGGCCATCATTTTTTTCTCTTGTTGTCTCTGTGTACAGTGTGGCCCTGCCATCTGTGGTCTTTGTGCCACTATGTGTGTCCCAAAGCCTGTGTCACAGAAAACAGAGAATATTAGAATGATGTTACAGCAACAGCTCGATGACCTCATGGCCACTGATATCGACTCAGACTAACTTGAGTCCTTTGTGTTTTGCCTGAGTAATGGCAAAAGGAGGGACTGAGGTTCTTCGATTTCTGACTTTGTCCTGTATTAAGCCGCCATTTTGTGTCTTGTCACCATTTTGTGTTGCCCTCACTCAGGCAGCACGACGAACGAAGTGTTTTTGCTTTTCTCAGCTGCTACGTGTCTCTCTGTTAAAGAGTAACCCCCTGCCCTTGTGTACGAAACCGATGTCAGGGTCTGACCGAGTTAGTTAATCCATGTCTGGGTTGATTGATCCTTATCTAGACTGACTATTTGTCTTCTCCAATTCTTTCCTTATATTATCTTATCCCACTGGCCTTCACTATTCTCTCCTTGTATTCTCTTGTTACACAACTATCCTTTGAGGCACACAAATACATCCTGCCACCTACAAATTGGATTGTCGGTACTAGCACTGATTAATTTGTTGGGAGGGGTAACACACGGGGTATGAGAGAGGGGCGTATTTGAGACACCTGATAGCTTGTTTTCCAACTTTTCCTATTGGCTTGTTTTGTATGTGTAGGGAGTAAACTCTGTAAATATGTTTGCTATAAAAGCCTGTGCGCCACCGATTGAAGTGACAGTCTCCTTAGAATTTACATTTTGTGTGTACTTCTAGGACAACTGTGCTTGGCTGCAGCTAATAAACCTGTTTTTCCACGCTCAACAGAGTGTCTCGTGTCTCTGTTCGGCAAGGCAGGTGAACCCGGGGATTTAAGGCGTGCCCTGCGCCGCCAGGCCCATAAGGCCCCGTTCTTTAGATGAACTCCACATCGAGTAATTCAAGCTCCAGCCCTTCACCGGTCGTAGGAATCAGCAGCAGCTCCAGCCCTTCATCCATTGCAGTAGTCCTCAGCAGCTCCATCCATTGTTTGTCGCAGGAATCAGCAGTTGGTTCTGGGTGACCGTGTCCGGATCGCAACGACTCCTTCCTTAGCCGCAGGACCCAGCAGCCAGCCACCACAAGGGAAGATGGCAGCCAGTCGATCCAGGGGAGGAATCAGCCGTATTCGACAGGGTAAGTTAAACTGGAGTTACGGTGTAGTTTTAGGTTTAGAAGAGGGGTGAGTGGCGAGGTTAAACAGGGATAAATGCCATATAGGTAATCCCTAGCCCAGGAGCTCTTTGGAGGAGCTCCTATTCGGTGGCCATCTTGGGGGTTAGTTGCTTGACTTACTACTAAGTCCCTAGTACTCATTGTGTTTACCAGGGCCTGTAAGTCAAATGCTGATAGTGGGCCTTCAGCATTGATTGTGCCACCCACACAAGCAGCATTGCAAAAGGTTCTCAGACCTGCCATTGCAGTGTCTTAGTGCAGTTTGATACTGCTATGTCGACCTGGCAAGTGCACCCACTTGCTGGGCCCTAACCTTGTCCTTTTCTTACATATGAGTCACCCCTAAGTTACGCCCAAGGTACCCCTGCGGGCAGGGTTTAGTGCCTGTGATAGGTAGGACCTGGGCTGCTTTCAGAGTAGGGGTGGAGAATTCTTTCACACCTGAATGGGCCTGGTCTGCCTTCGACAATGCTTTCTCTACCTCCTGCCAGGCAGCTGCACAAGAGAGGACAGAACTATTTTTGGCAGGGCAAAGAGCGTCTCTGCCACCAGAAAACAATGGCATTTGTGCTATAAAAAGTAGTGCCCAGACCTCTAAACTTTAAATCATTTCACTTCAGTAGGAACCATTGCCAAGGATAAGAGCTGGAGAAACTGAAGGAGAAATAGTGCCTCTTTGCTGTGTGCTGTTTGGGGTTGGCCTGCAGTGGCTGTTTCTGCCAAGAAAAGGACAAGGACTTTACCATGTGCTAAGTCCCCTGCTAGCAGAAGATTTCCAAGGGCTTGAAGTAGAGCTTTCCTCCTGTTCTGAAGTCTCAGGGACACAAAGACCTCACCACCATCTCCCTTGAACTTCCTTGCTGGGACTTCTGAACTGCCAAGAGGTGCCTGTTGCTTAATTTTAGCCTCTTGAGGTTGTTTCTGCTATAGGGAGATGGAAAAGACATGCAACTATGAGAAGTGTGATACATCCAAACTTGTTTCCGATGCATCACCGCTGTGCAAGAAGAATTTACACACATCGTCATCCTGCTGTTGAAGAAACTGGTGCAATGCCTGCCCGCAGCTGAACAAAATCATTGCACGCCGCTTTGAGTTCACCCATCTAAGAAGTCCAAGATCACTCCACCGAGTCAGAAGCAGGCCTTGCTGTGTGGCTGCAAGAACCAACACATCGTTGGACCGCGGCTGGAGAAACCAACGCAGTGCTGTTGACGCCACAGCATCGAGAACCTATGTATCCCCCATCCCCACGCATCGCACCGGGGTGCCAAGTCTACAAGGACATCGGAGCAACAGTAAGAAACCTATGCATCACCTTCCCACACAGAAAGAAACCAGTGCATCACCCCTCCTTCCGTAAGGACCAGACGCATCACATACCCTTTGTGGCAGTAAGGAAACAACACATCACCTCCCCTGGACTAAGAAACCGATGCATCACCTTCCCCGTGCGTAAGGAACTGACGCATCACCTTCACTGCATCTGTTTATGTTTATGATTTTGACTCATCCTTGGTACTTTGTATTGGAAGTACATTTTTATTATTGTATTTTGGATTTTTGTTGTTTTCTTCTTGTTTGGTTTAGCTAAATATTACATATTTTCTAAACTGTTGTGGTGTTCATTTGTAGTGTTTTCACTGTGTTACTGCATGTGAACACAAATGCTTTACACACTGCCTCTTAGATAAGCCCGTCAGCTTGTGCTAAGCTACCAAGGGGGTGAGCAGAGGTTTTTATAGAAGTGTATCCCCCTTATCCTGACTAGGGAGAAGAGTCCCTACTTGGACAAAAGTGCAAACGATTGCCAACGAGAGGCCCGTATTTCTAACAATGACTGTTTGCATTGCAGTTTATTAGGGATATTTTCCATCCCAAGAGTACTCTGCATCATCAGACATTTGGTGACGGATGTACCAAGACACTTTCTGATCACAAAACCTGAGATTACTGAGTACGCTAAAGCAAAATGGCTTTCAGCTAAGTATTAAACCAATTTTTTAAGTTGGAAAAGCAAATGCGACTCACACAATGGGGTTATCTATCCATACTGAATTACATTTAGGCATAGGAGTGAAAGGAGAACTCTCCCAAATGGAGTGTGTATCAATAGTTTGTGACTATTGAGGAGTTGCAAACTCCTCAAAGGAGGCGGTAACTGATTCACAAAAAAAGACACTGTCCCTTTTGGACTGCTTCCCCTTTTGGGAGTCATGTTGGGGGACCTCGGGGAGATTAGACAGTGGTTCCCTGGATCACTGACTGCTCCCACTGATGGGATTTTATGTTTTTTTTAAGTTGCATTGATTCCTTACATGAAGATGAGCTAATAAAAAAAATCAATTTGTGAATGCAAACACAGAGAGGATGGTCTCCTGTTCCTTGGAGCTAACCACAAGAAGACACAAATAGTGACCTGCATACTTAATGGCCAATAAACATGTCATTCTGCAACATCCCTGAACCTGAAAAATTTCGTAAAGCAGCGTAATAGGCCATAGACTGCATTACAAATATGCTGTGTGCAATTTGGGACCACCTTTTTCGACCATTCTCCGAGTACATCAGAACCTAAATTCTGTATCTCACAGAAGCATAGTATGTAGAAAGCAATTTAAAAAAAAAATTCACAATGCAACAGGCTTTTGTTTGTTTTACTGAAGACTAAAAAAGCCTGACCTGTTGACATTGCCATTGCTTGTTTTTGCAATGCTCTTAGATTGAATCAAAGAAAAACACGCCATTACCATTAAACAAAATAATCACTTGGGTTTTTGGCATCGTATAATCATGTAACTTGTGTCACTTTGTAAACATGCCAAATGACTCCTGCATAGTTACAATACCATCCTTTTTGTGTACTGCCTCGTTGCAGATGATTGGGCAATCTACTGTAATAATATCGGGAGAATACATGCACACTTTAATACTTGCCCAAATGTAATCGTAACTATTCTGTAAATCTATGCATGACAAAAATGATAAATGTTATCAAAATATATCGGCGATCGATTGCCAATTTAAATTGCAAATATAAAAAAAATGCAGAAACGATGTATCTCCTTCCTGAACGCTTTTTCAAAAGATTTGTTTAGCATTTCCATATATTTGTTTGTTAACAGCAGATGCCTAACCGTTTCCATGTAGCTTAAAAAGACACATTTTCTATTTGAGCAATCAGCTGTAACATCGTCTTTTTAAGTGTCATTAGTGTTCAGCGGCAGGATATTGCATTTATTATCTAATAAGGCCTTAAAGCTGTTGCAGTTTTTGCAAGCACTGGAATCACACTGACCGTGCCCACGCCTGCAGACAGCATAAATTACCCCCTCGTTGGAACGGGAGTTCAGTGTGAAAGACAAGCTTCTAAAACCCTTCAGAATTTATATCCTTCGGTCCTGGGGACAGATTGCTTTTAACACTGTATAAACATTTAACTGCACAATTAATGCCTCAGTCTAGTTTACACTGCATGCCGGGCAAAGTCATATTGAAAAGGAGCCACATTTTCTGCGATGGGATTTTACAACCGTATGTGAACGTACATTGAACATATTTTACCGCTCTCTATGCCTGCTCTCTCCTTCCAGGTGAGAACCTCTTTGACATGCCACTTAAAAGAATTAGCATCTGGTTATTCATTTAAGTGCTGCACACTTTACACTCCGACTGGAGCAGAGTGCTTTCCTGCTCTGATTCCTAACGAGAGAGATAACACTTATCAACAAATGATGGGGGGAGGCATGTGGGAATGCAGGTGATGTATCTTCACTGCATGCTTGTGTCAGCAGTATTTGCCCTAAAAGCTTTTGCCACAGAAGTTATGTTCATGTCGCACCTTTGCCATTTCGCAAAGTATCTCTGTGCTACCCACATCACATATCTTTGTCTTTAATCCGTTTGTCAATGTCAGTGAGTACAAAAGCAGGCGCTCATTACTTGGCAGCGTTGATAATAGCAAATCGTAATTTTTCACATTACCTTTCCCAACCATATAGGACATGCACTTTGCACATTACACTTCATATCATTATATGCAGAATTATTTAACTATTTTATCTTTTATGACAAAACTTGAACTTGAAAAATAGGAAATCTGAGGCCTCAACTTCTTCTCAGTATACACTAAATTGTGGAATGTATCTAAAAACCAGGGGCAGATTTACTAAAAGTAGTGAAATGCAGTGCACAGCAGCGGCCCGTTGCAAGTAAGAGCGGTGGGGCAGTCGGGCCGGTGGGGTAGGGGATTTCGATGGCCGATTCTAACGAAAAATTAAATAAATAATAATTGTTACCTCATCATCGTCAGTCGAAATCTACCCCCCCCCCCCCCCCCCCCCCCGCCCGCCTGGCCCCACTGACCCACCTCTCTTACCTGCACGGGCCGCAGCTGGCATTGCAGCAAGGTAAGTTGTTGTGCTGCCTTTCATGAACAGGAGAGAGCTGAACAGCGATGTATATTAAAAAGGTATTGCACTATTCAGCACTCTCCCTGTGCTGGTGCACTTGGTATGACGCAAGGGTGCAGGGATGGATAGTTTTGGTCGGAGAAGGAATTCCTAGTGGCCTATTGCTCGTTCTACGTGTGCTTCAAAATGCAGTACAAATAGAAAAGGGATGCCACAAAGAGAAATGAAGATAGTTCTCCTTGTTGCGCTGTACTCGGGCAGGCACATCATTGTGGCACACATCCAGGTTTACAGCCTTTAGTAAATCTGGGTTTACATGAAAATGCATGCCTGGGCGCATGGGAATACCCATGCTCCACCCATGAAATGCCGACCTGCTGCATGTAACACAACGCAACGCAAGGCATTACTATATTACTGCATTATGCAAATGCAAATCGACCTTTGTGTGGTTTTGTAAATGTCAATTAGCATTTTACCTCGTGGCTGCGCCAAAAAAGTGGCTCAAAAACAATGCAAAACGTTAGTAAGTCTGGGCCCAGGACTCCACTGCATGGAAGAAGAACATCATTTGTGTTTTAAATGCAAATTACTACTGCCTGTGGGAAATTGGGATTCTGGTTGGCAGAGGTATGCATCCTGTCCATGTAGAAACCACACTCATAGTCAGGTTGAGACACAAACAAACCCTAAATTATCCTGTGCACACCTCTGGTAGTTTGTCACAGAAGAGTCAGGCTTAACTTAAGAGGCAGTATGTAAAGTATGTTTGCAACATTTTAAACGGTAACACAGTTGAAACACTACAAAAAGACTCCACCCCAGGTTAAGAAAATAGTGACTCATTTTATAAATAAAACAAGAGCAAAATGACAAAAATCCAATAAGTAGAACATGAGATATACATTTTCAAAGAATAAACTGTGAAATTGTGCTTAGAGGCAATGAGCACCTAGTTGGGATATTTGGTTGCGCTGGACCAAGACAAAGTCGAAAGTTCAGGCCTATCGCGATGGAGCGTGGGCCGGATACAGGACCAGGCTTGGTCTGCTGAAAAATACCATGTTGCATCGACGATGATGAGGAGATGCAGGGTGCATACAAGGTGATGAGCCGGCAAGGGCCCACACAATGAAGGGGATGTGTTTGTTTTCTCCACCCAACAGTGGAGATGCGTCAGTTTCGACAGTGATTTGCTGGTTCCGAAGGAGATGCATTGACTCTGCTTTGGCAGTAGAAGATACATCGGTTTTGAGGGCAATGCGCTGGTTCCGAAATGCGATGCATCGGGTTTCTGCATGCAACAGCGGCAATGCTTTGGTTCCGAGGGTGATGCGCTGGTTCCGAATGTATTGCATCTACTCTGCTCTGACAGATAATGCATCGGTTCTGAGGGCAATGGGCTGGTTCCGAAGGCAATGCTCTCGTTCTGCTCATGCAACAGTGTTGATGGATTGATTCTACTCTCACATCAGAGGATGTGTCGGTTCCCATGAAACAAACACCTTAGACTCACTTCAAATGGTACTAGTATAAGAGGAGGGTGGTTGGAAGTCTTTTATGTCTCTGAGACTTCAAATCAGGACAAAAATAGCATGCAATTGGAGTCACTCTGGGTTCTGGGGACAAGAGAGCCAGGTCCAGTCCTTCTCACCCAGACAGCGAGAGCAGAAGGCACCAGGTCAGCACATCAAGAAAGCATTTCTTCCAGAGCAGCAGTCCAGCGGAATGGCAGTCCTTCAGCAGCATAGCAATCCTTCTTATTTGCAGGGTTTCCTCAGGTCCAAAAGTGTGCTGAAGTGGTAGGGTCAGAAGTCCATTTCTTATACCCTGTGGTGCATTTGAAGAGGGGGAGACATCAAAGAAAGGCTTTGAAGTGCACAGAGGTTCTCCCTTCCTGCCCTAGCCTAGATCCAGACATAGTACTGGGGGGTATGCAGCCCTTTCTGTGTGGACAGGACATCGTCTATTCAGGTGTGTGAGCCTTTTCCCAGCTCCTCCCTCCCAACCTTCCAGGAACACCCATCAAGTCACACCTAAGTTCCCTGTGTTTGTGACTGTCCAAAAGGAATGCATACGTCTAGCTGTCACCCACCCCAGACTGATCAGATACAGGCTGCAGACACACAGGACATGGTGCAGTAAAATGCCAACTTTCTAAACGTTGATATATTAACAGGGAGGGATCCTGTTCAGGAAATGAAGGGTGGGATCATATTTAGTGAAGAACAAGGGAAACCTCTCGCACAATAGATACATCAATTTTTTAGGAGTAGGTACATTGTATTTCCTAGCCTCTCACTTCCTACTTTTATGGAAGATACATTACTCTATTTTTTACTTCTACTAGAGACCTCCCACTATTATGCCACACCTTATTCGTATCAGAACCAAATTAATTAAATATGTGCATACAAAATCAAAGCTGTCACAAAACGTTCTTAAAAATAGAAAAGAAAAAAAATACTTTTGCACTATGGACTGCAAAGAATGCTTCCTTCTATATGGACTACTCCTTCTTCAAATATTGTATTTATACAGAAATTATGAACAAAACTCAACATACATATAAATGACATGACTCATGAACGATTTAGAATATACAATACAGTACTCAACATAAGTGTAAATGAAATAGCTCATAGGCAATTGAGGATTTAAAATTACATAACAATTACTGGACATATGCAAACTTATTCAACAAAAACTACATTTATAAGTGTCCAACATATATTTTATACTCCTTTCTTCTGTGTATATTATGCTATTTTCTTAATGATCAAATAGCACATAGGGTGAAAACCAAGGTTTGGGTCCTGTATCTGAACTGGCTTGGACCACTAAACTATGCTAAACAAACAAAGGGACCAGACAGATTTGTTTTTTCACTTTTGATCCCACACAGCAAATTAATTCTGGAGGGTCATCTATTTTATTTTAGTTTTTTGTACTTTTAGAAAAACATTTAGTTGTTTGAAATATGTCGTCAAATAGACAGTCAGCAGACAGTGAAAGATACATACAAACAATTGAAGTGTGCAATGCTGTACAAGTGCTATACAAGTGATATACAAGTGATCAAAATAAATGCAATAAGTAGACAAAGGCAACACCAAAAAATACTGAATCAATTACATAACAAAACATTCACATTAGGAACCAGTCCTTTATATTAAATACAAGAAGACAAGCGGACCTCCAATTAGAGAGAACTGCCTGCCTGTCTGACTAAGCCAGGGATAGGGAAAGCAAATTTAGGGGTTGCACACTTCGGGATAACACTGTATGATTATAAACAGCCCTAGCGGCACCCTGGTTCTTTTTCCGAGACTTAGGGTCAACGCGTTTCGAACCGCAAGGTTAGTTAGGGTTGTCCTCAGGACATGGACTGGATGAATCCGAAACTGCAAATAATAATAGTGAACAGAAGTGGTGTAAGTGTTGTGCACTGATATCAATTTCAGTAAAATACTCAGACTCATACCTCATACTTCATCTGAAAAAATGACTGTAAGGTACCTAAAAATGACAGGCGAATGTCACTCAAAGGTTGCAAAGTAATGGAACTTGGATCTCAATCAAAAGAAGGTTGCAGTGTGCCTCTCCGATGCCGTGATTCTGTAACCGGATGGAAGTATAGTTCAGAACAATGGAATGCTACAAGGTTTCATTGAAATGTACTTCGTGGACCTGAGCCTACCTGTGTGAATCTGTCTTTGATAGCAAAAGATTTAACGGCTGTTGCAAATTTTCATTGTTTGTGGGTAGGTCAGGGCTGGCGCCGACATGAGGAAAAGAATTAAAGGTCTGACGTTTTATATTCATATGTGACACAGGATGAAAGCAGTTGGAAATGGCACGGTAAAGTATCAAAGCTAGTGGGACACTCACTGTTTGGAAGGGGAGCCAGCACCAAGGCTCGTTGTTTGCTCTCGTTCTGGAATGCGTATGAAGTATCAATTTATCTGAAACGATCAACAGAAACGGGTATAAATGCCCCAGCATATTCTTACTCGTGCAGCGCCAAACGTCAGGAAGCTGATGTCTGGAAAGTTTCAGGTTGATCTGTTAAGTGGGGGTCAAGAAACAGGGGGAGTCCCAAAATGCGTTTCGCACATGCAATTTCCCATGGAACAGAATTACATCAAATTTGGCAGAAAGCTAGCTTGTGGTCCAGAAAGAGTGCTGTTTGTAATTTAGTGTAAATCTGTTTAATAGCTTTGGAGTTCATAAAGAAATAAGAAAAAAACTAAAATGATTTATATATACCTAGAGACACGGATTCACTGTGGTGAATCAATGGATCCAGGCACCAATAGCAATGCCATGATTGGCTGGCTGCAACCTGAGAGACAAGTTGCGGATGACATTTTGTGGGACTTATAGAGGGGTCTGTGAAAGATCCCTCGGGGGATGAAATTGTAGAATTTTCTTTGTTTTGTGTGTGTATGGATTTGCGGCGCTCAGCTTGACCTCCTCTCGTGAATCCACAATGGATTCACAGTCGCAAATCTGAGATGTATTCACAGATCCAGATAAAAAAATACACCCACTCACAGACCCACTCTCTTACACCCCACACAACCTCTCACACACCTACTCACACACCCATGCAGTCACTAACATTCTCTCTCACACACCCATACGGTCACTGATACATTCACTTAGAGACCCAGAAAGCACTCGCACACCCACTCACTAACTCACAAAGGTACCCACTCACACAGCTACCTACACATCCATGCAGCCACTTCCACACCCACTCACACACCTATACAGCAGAATTCCTGATCCAACCATTCACTCACACATAAAGCCACTCACACACCACCAAGAGACGCATACAGCCACTTACGCACTCACTTATATACCCATCCACAACCTACACATATACTCTCCAAAACACCCCAAAACAACCATTCACACTTCAATACACCCACCCACATATCTATACAGTTACTGACACATCCATTCAGAGACCAGAGAACCACCCTTACACCCTCACAGACCCACACTGGCAATCACATACCCACTCACAGAGCCACATGTACTACATAGAGGGGGTTGGCCGCAGAGCCTGGCTGCAGGCCAGACCCTGTGGCAAACATCTCACCATGCAAAAACAACAGTTGATGGACAGAATGCAGAACAATGTCATACATTCACCCTAGTACAGAGATCTGGGCCTAAATCCATATTTTTTTGCACTCCACACCACCCCAGTTCAGACATGGCCATATGCAAATCAGTCTTGACCCTGTGCTTCATGGGAACAGTCCAGCCCGAACTGCCAAGCCATGTCTTTCCTGGACCGGAATCAAGCATCCTAGGACCGGTTTCTGGCTATCAGCCGTCTTCAGCCAGGATAGCTTGACTCCAGTAGTGTGGAGAGCATGGGACTCACGTCTGATCGTACCCATCCAACTCGGGGTGACAAATGGAAAGGGGCGACCATTCGGTCCCCCCGAACGTATGGTGGAGTACCACGATCCCTCCGTGAAGCCATCTTGGGCGGGAGGCGAGTCTCGGCTGGTATGCCCGAAGCGGCGTAGCCGGGGCGCGCCTTTTCCCGCCCTGGAGTGGGTTGTCCTAGACACTGACGCGGCCGGCCACGCCCTCGGAGGCAGGCGGGGGCGGGTTTACGCCCACCCAAAGACGGATAAAAGGAGCAACAAGCCAAGAAAGCATCCTCTTGTTCCTGTGCTCTGAAGCTGCACCTTCCCGCTGCACGTGAGCCCGAGACGGAACGAAGAGCCAATTTTGAGCGTTGTAATCTTTCTTTTTGTTTTGCAGATATCTTCGTTGAGAATGCCAGGCAAGAAGGTCGGAAAGCGGGTCGGTACCGATCAGATGCTCCGCATGCTCATAAAGGAGGTAGCCGATTTGAAGAAGCAGATGGCGGCTAAGAACGGGGAGGGAGGACCGAAGCGAGTCATCGGACCAGCTTTGCCAGGAGTAGTCCCTGGTGGGAGAGGCAAGAGGTCCAAAAGGGGGGCACTTGGGGGTGAAACCCGGTTCCCGATACCCCACTTGAGGAGCCAACCCCGGTTCCGAAGGAGGGGCATCCGATCCCCGTGGTGGTCACCCCCGTGACCGGGGAAGATATGCCTCCCGAGTTGGCGGCGCAATTAGCAGCGTGGTTGGGAAAAGAGAGTGAGGGCACCACGGCTGACGACGCCCGGGCAGTAATGAGACAACTGCGGGAATCTAGAGAGGCTGCGAAGGCACCATCTTCTGTTACCCCGCCAGTTCCGGCGGTGGAAAATGCAACAGGCCCAAGTTCGACGGCAAATGCAGCATCTGGTTCAGGTAAGCGGCCATTGCCGATCGCGGGGGAGGGGTCTGTACCTTCGCGAAGGGAGAAGGTGGCTCAGCATGTTCCACTGGAAATTAAGGAAAAGATTTGGGCGAATAAGTATGTGAACATTTTCTCTTTGCTTACCGACCATTACGAGATGGAGCATGTTAAGAGCCAAAAGGAGCTCATGCATCCGAGTGTTTGGCGCGCAAAAATGGCCGCCTTTAAGGTTGATGAAAACATAGGTACTTGGGGCAGAGCGTGGGGCATTTTCACCTCCATCATGGGCGAGCGCAGGCCCGAGTTGCTGACCGAGTTGCCTATTTATCAGTCACGTATCATGGAGTATTCCGTATCGTACGGGGGCAATCAGTGGTTCTGTTATGACAATATTTTTAGAAAAGCTAAGGAGCACGACCCAGATCTGACTTGGGATTGTTTCGACTCCGTTTCATGGCAAAAAATGGAGAGTTCAGGAATGTTAAAAGTGCCATTGTCAGGGAGTAACGGGGGTGAATTTACCCGCCAATCCTCTGGGACACCCTTTCGGACGGGTGCAGGTAACGAACACCACTCGAAGTCGAGTGGCAACGCAGGTAAAAGGGGGATTTGTTGGAATTTTAACAGGGGGAAATGTACGAGGCCCCAGGGGTCATGCAAGTTCAGACATGAATGTGGGGGGTGTGGGCAGCCATCCCATCCTGAGTCCATGTGCAGAGCCAAAACGGGTGATAACGGTGGTAGGGGAAGCGCCAAACAGGTCTGAAATAGTCCGAGGGGCGCCTTTACCTACTCCGATTGATACCATGGCAATGATTCCTTGGCTCAACGAATACCCGGATTATGCTTCCGCTGGGGTGTTGCGAAACGGGTTTTCATATGGTTTCCGCATCCCAGTGGGGGATTTTCAGGGTGTAGCAAACTGTAAGAATCAACTGTCGGTCTTGCAGCATACGGCGGTGGTACAGGTAAAGATTGGGAAGGAGGTGACTCGAGGTCGTGTTGCCGGTCCATTTGATTTGCCACCGGTTGCTAACTTTGTTTGTTCCCCTCTAGGGGTGGTCCCCAAGAAGGACCCGGGTGAGTTTCGGCTGATACATAACTTGTCAGCCCCACGTGGTCTTTCCGTGAATGAAGCGATAGACCCGGAAGTGTGTTCGGTGCGGTACGCATCTTTCGATGAGGCCGTTGCCATGTTGAATAGCCCGGGGCCCGGGGCGCTGATGGCAAAATCAGACATCGAGTGAGCGTTCCGGTTGCTCCCGGTGCACCCAGATGATGAGCGTCTCCTTGGTTTTATGTTTCAGGGTCGCTATTACATGGATAGATGTATGCCAATGGGGTGCTCGATATCCTGTGCCTATTTTGAAAAGTTCGGTTGTTTTCTGCAATGGGTATTCACAAGGAAGACGGGTTTTCAGCATGTTATGCATTATCTCGATGACTTTCTGTTTTTGGGGGCAGCCGGGGATCCTGAGTGTGGACAGGCTTTACATGAATTTTGTGTCTTAATGAATCAATTCGGTGTGCCATTGGCGCCAGGTAAGACGGTGGGTCCCTCGACTTTGCTCGAGTTTCTGGGGATCGAGCTCGACTCGGAAGAAGGTTGTTTTAGATTACCCAGGGAAAAAGTGTTAAAATTCAGGATATCCCTTGAAACATGTATTCGTGCAACGAAAGTAAACCTGCATCAATTGCAACAGGTGGTGGGTCAGTTGAATTTTGCCCTGAGAGTGATGCCAATGGCACGCCCCTTTTCCCGCTCGATTGCACAAGCCATGGTCGGCCTGAAGGAAGGACATCATCGCACGAGGCTCTCGGCAGAGGTTCGCCAGGACATACGCATTTGGTTGGCATTTTTGGCGGATTTCAATGGTCGAATTGTCTGGAACAAACCGGCGGTGTCCTCCGAGGAGCTGGGGCTTTGGACAGATTCGGCGGGGAGTATAGGTTTTGGTGCCATATTTGGTACACAATGGTCGGCTCAAAGATGGCCGTCATGGTGGCACGAGTGCGGGCTGACGAGTAACATTGCTTTTCTCGAACTTTTCCCTATTTTGGTGGCCCTGAAAACATGGCCTGAGGGGTTCCGGGATCACTCTGTGGTGTTCTGGTCTGATAACATGACCGTGGTTGAGTGTATCAATAGTCAGGCAGCACGTTGCAAATGGATTCTGAGATTGCTCAAAGAAATTGTGTTATTGTGTATGCAATTGAATGTGCTTTTTAGGGCAAGACATGTGCCGGGGGTACTGAACCAAGCGGCTGATGCGCTTTCTCGTTTCCGTATGCAGGCCTTCTGGGGTTTTCTGCCGACAGCGGACCCGGTGGCGGCACCCTTTCCCAAAGCTCTCTGGTCTCTCGGTGCCCCGAACTACAAAACCTCGTGGGAGAGAGTTTAGCACCCAGGACGAGGAAGGCATATGAAGGGGCGTTCCGTTCCTATTGGTCCTTTTTGGGTGCTGCTAGGAGGGAGCTTTGGGGCCAGGAAGAGTTTGTCGTAAAATTTTTGCTGTCTTTACATCAGGCAGGTAAATCAGTAGCTACGGCCCAGAGGCATCGGGCCGCCATTTCCTTTATGGCAAGGGCTCATGGGATCCAGGACCCGACAGAGTCTTTCGTTGTGCAGAAAGCGCTACGCGGGTGGCAACGCCTTGAGGGTCGCAGAGTAGATGAGAGGCACCCGATAGGTCTGGATAGGTTGACCCTGTTATTGTCCGTACTCCCGGCAACGTGTTCCTCCCAGTACGAAGCAGTGTTATTCCGAGCTGCATTTGCGCTAGCATTCCATGGGGCTATGCGGGTAAGCGAATTAGTGGCGAAGAACAAGCAGGATACGATGGGGGGACTGTGCCGGGAGCACATTCAGGTCAGGGAGGAGACGATGACGGTCTCGTTTGTTAGGTCCAAAACCGATCAGGGTGCAATTGGGGACTGCATAATCATTCAGAGGATCCCTGGGTCTTCCATGTGCCCTGTGGTGTGCGTAAAGGAATATTTAGCGCAGAGGGTGGCATCATGGGGGGGGACCTTGTTGAGACACGCTGACGCCACCCCACTGACGAGGTTTCAGTTCCAGCGGGTGCTTGCGATGTCGATTTCGACCGCGGGCTTGAACCCCGGCGAGTTCGGGACCCATTCCTTTCGGATAGGGGCTGCTACTGAGGCTACAGCCAGGGGTCTGAGTGTAGAAGAAGTAAAACGTTTGGGGCGTTGGTCCTCGAACTGTTATAAAAGGTATGTGCGGTTGCACATGTTGTGAAGCTGTAATAATGTACTCACGCTTCTTGTTTTTGTTTGGTTTTCAGTTGCGCAAGCTTACGAGGCGGGGCAGACTGTGCAGTCGACCCGACACCTGGGGAACAGCGGTCAGACATCACCGGCTGCGAGAAAGGAGGTGTGGGTCGTGGGCCACTCATACGTGAGGCGTGCCACGGACGTATTCAAAGCAGGTGACATGATTCACGTGGCTGGGGAATACGGGTACAGGGTGTCCTTCTACGGAAGGGGCGGGCTCTGTATTGACCAGTTTCAATCCTTTTTCGAGGGTTTGTTAGGGCGGACAAGGTCACCGCCGTCTGTAATCATAGTCCATCTTGGGGGCAACGATTTGGTGGCCACTGGTAGACGACTTCTTCTTGAGGCAATGCTTTCCACAGTAAGTTGGTTGGCAAGAAGAGTTCCAGGGTGCACAATTGCATGGTCCCATATGATCCCACGGAAAGTGTGGCGGGGGGCTATTTCGGTTTCTGCTCTGAATCATTCAGTAAAGAAAATAAATAACAAGTTGAGTAGATTGTTTCGTTCGAATACACTGCATTCTGTTTCGCATGGTTGTATCAAAGGGGACAGTATGTATTTGGGGGATGGGGTTCATTTGTCCCGGGTGGGGAATGAGTTACTCATAGGAGACCTCATAGCTTGGCTCAAGAGTTTAAAACATGACCTTTAGGCAGGAGTTGTTGTGGGGGGTCCGGATAGCCGGTCAACTATCCGGCCTGTGGCGGTAAGGTCATGATCGGTGAGCAGTAATTGGAAGATCCCTATGGGGGGGCGTCACCCATTACGGATGGGAGCGCTCGGGGGAGGTGGCCATTGACCCCTCAACGGGGAGGCGGTCCCTTCTAAGGATAGGCCGCCGGAAGGAAAGGAAAGGTGGTCAAGGCCCCTTCCTGGATAGGAGGGGCTACGGACCCTCCTGGGGAATTTCCCGGGGCCAGGACATCTGCGAGGGCAGATGGGGTAAGTTGTGTGGGGTTCGGGAGGGGGTTTACGCTACCTTTTAGACACCTCACACGAGTCCTCGGACGACCGTTAAATGGCGTCAAGTTCATTGGGGCCCCCGTCAAGTCCAAGGGAAATTGGTAGATGCACTTGAGGTACGCCTCTGTGCGGTCGCTCCCCTCACAAGTGAGAGGGGGATTTCTGGTTTAGGGATCTGACACCGGTTACGACCTTGCCGTTGGCCCTTAACGTCAGCATGTACAATTTCAAGTCAAATGTTTTGTAGGATGTTAGTTCGGCAAGGAGAACCTTTGTATTAGAGATCTGTTAAGGTTAGCCAAACATCGTAATGTGGAAATGAAATTGTACATAATATGAAACTGTTATTTTAATGTTTTGATTTTTGTTTCATATTTTAATAAATACGGCCGGGAGGGTCACTCCCTCCCGCCTTCCGAAAGTTCAGAACCGTTTCCGGTTTCCCATCCTTGGGGATTGTGTTGAGAGGGGGTGGCGGGTATCTCAGCCATATGGAAAGGGGCGACCATTCGGTCCCCCCGAACGTATGGTGGAGTACCACGATCCCCCCGGGAAGCCATCTTGGGCGGGAGGCGAGTCTCGGCTGGTATGCCCGAAGCGGCGTAGCCGGGGCGCGCCTTTTCCCGCCCTGGAGTGGGTTGTCCTAGACACTGACGCGGCCGGCCACGCCCTCGGAGGCAGGCGGGGGCGGGTTTACGCCCGCCCGAAGACGGATAAAAGGAGCAACAAGCCAAGAAAGCATCCTCTTGTTCCTGTGCTCTGAAGCTGCACCTCCCCGCTGCACGTGAGCCCGAGACGGAACGAAGAGCCAATTTTGACCCACCCACCAGCCCCTGAGGACAGCTAGTTGTTTTGAATAATGTTTTGATGTGGTAACTCTATTTCTTGCAGGTTGTGCTGATTGTCATGATATTTTGAGTATGCAATAAAGAATGGTCATTTTTCAGTATGTTTTTCAAATAAAGTAATTCTGCACTAGTGTTGATCAGTAATCATGCTTGTAATAGTTATGGTTGTTTTGTAAATTAGTAAGTTAGATAAATTGTCGTATTTATTTTGGTCGGGCGGTAAGGTCATGATCGGTGAGCAGTAATTGGAAGATCCCTATGGGGGGGCGTCACCCATTACGGATGGGAGCGCTCAGGGGAGGTGGCCATTGGCCCCTCAACGGGGAGGCGGTCCCTTCTAAGGATAGGCCGCCGGATGGAAAGGAAAGGTGGTCAAGGCCCCTTCCTGGATAGGAGGGGCTACGGGCCCTCCTGGGGAATTTCCCGGGGCCAGGACATCTGCGATGGCAGATGGGGTAAGTTGTGTGGGGTTCGGGAGGGGGTTTACGCTACCTTTTAGACACCTCACACGAGTCCTCGGACAACCGTTAAATGGCGTCGAGTTCATTGGGGCCCCCGTCAAGTCCAAGGGAAATTGGTAGATGCACTTGAGGTACGCCTCTGTGCGGTCGCTCCCCTCACAAGTGAGAGGGGGATTTCTGGTTTAGGGATCTGACACCGGTTACGACCTTGCCGTTGGCCCTTAACGTTAGCATGTACAATTTCAAGTCAAATGTTTTGTAGGATGTTAGTTCGGCTAGGAGAACCTTTGTATTAGAGATCTGTTAAGGTTAGCCAAACATCGTAATGTGGAAATGAAATTGTACATAATATGAAACTGTTATTTTAATGTTTTGATTTTTGTTTCATATTTTAATAAATACGGCCGGGAGGGTCACTCCCTCCCGCCTTCCGAAAGTTCAGAACCGTTTCCGGTTTCCCATCCTTGGGGATTGTGTTGAGAGGGGGTGGCGGGTATCTCAGCCATATGCAAAAAAAACAGTTGATGGACAGAATTCAGAACAATGTCATACATTCACCCCAGTACAGAGATCTGGGCCAAAATCCATAGTTTTTATGCACTCCACACCACCCCAGTTCAGAAATGGCCATATGCAAATCAGCCTTGACCCTGTGCCTCATGGGAACAGTCCAGCCCGAACTGCCAAGCCATGTCTTTCCTGGACCGGAATCAAGCATCCTAGGACCGGTTTCTGGCTATCAGCCGTCTTCAGCCAGGATTGCTTGACTGCAGTGGTGTGGAGAGAATGGGACTCACGGCTGAGCATACCCATCCCACTCGGGGTGACAAATGCAAAATCAACAATTGAAGGACAGAATGCAGAACAATGTCATACATTCACCCCAGTACAGAGATCTGGGCCTAAATCCACCGTTTTTTTGCACTCCACAACATCCCAGTTCAGACATGGCCATATGCAAATAAACCTTGACCCTGTGCCTCATGGGAACAGTCCAGCCCGAACTGCCAAGCCATGTCTATCCTGGACCGGAATCAAGCATCCTAGGACCGGTTTCTGGCTATCAGCCGTCTACAGCCAGGATAGCTTGACTCCAGTGGTGTGGGAGCAGGGCACTCACGTCTGAGCATACCCATCCCACTCGGGGTGACAAATGCAAAAACAACAATTGATGGACAGAATGCAGAAAAATGTCATACATTCACCTCAGTACAGAGATCTGGGCCTAAATCCATCGTTTTTTGCACTCCACACCACCCCAGTTCAGACATGGCCATATGCCCCAACTGCCAAGCCATGTCTTTCCCAGAAACTGATGGTGGCATGTTGACCAGAATGTATCCTCGGGGGTCATACAGGAGATGCAAGACTAACTTTGTATGTTCCGAGAGGCACATTCCAGACAAATGGCCAATAACAATACATCCACTAATTCTTGGGTGCAGCATATTGTCTGAGTTGGCCTAATGACCCACCAAGACCACTGTAGCTTGGTCTCCCAGAATATATTCCCTCAGTGTTTCCTCTGCTACATCTCATACACCTCATATTTTCCTCTCCCATTTGGTTTCTGGTCCTGCACTGGCCAGCCAGGAAGAGGCCACAAGAGCAGAGGATCTATATATTGTGGAGAAGGAAGACATTGAGGATGACCAGTGACTGTACTATATTTGGACTGTGGACTTTTTGTTTAACCTGTGTTCGCAGACTTGTTCCTCTGACGTCTCCATCCCCTTTTAGTTCCCTTGCCCAATCTGCCTGAAGATTTTATTTGATTTCCTTCCTTCCTTTCAATGGACAGTTTTTTTATTGTATTTATTTTCTAATAAATACATATTGTTCTTAAACACTATCTCTATCTTGTAATGTTCATTATATATGCTGGTTTCAAAGTATGGATATCCACATTGGTAGGTGTTTAGCCATACTTTCAACATGATACCTTGTTACACAGATAGTCCTACACATCTACTTGTCTAACTCACACACATTGAACATCACATATATTGGATACAACCAGAGTAACCAATTGACCATTATCAACTATTATGTAACTCAGCATTGACTTGTGAAGAATATCTCTTTATTTACCTAAATTGGAGGTATTCATATTTTGCCGTGATCATGGGGGATCTCTCTTGCGACTTTGCAATTGTGTTGTTGAGGATCTCTGTGAGTACCTGCATTTACTGTATTGGTGTCAATGTGCATGTTGTGGTAAAGGTGGCTGGGTGTGGTGTGGTGCAGGTAGATGTGTTGGGTCCCCTCCATGTGTTGACCATGAAGGAAGACTTTGAAACATTTTCAACATGCCCTCCATCATCTCCATGGCCGAGGCATGGTGCCATGCACTCTCTTCCCTATAGATATGTCAGCCCCCTTTGTATGAGATGGCCTATGATACAACACTTGGGTCCACCAGTACAGTGATGGGTGGCATGTGGGAGGCTGTGTGGGGAGGTGATTGGTCCGTATGGTATATCTGCTCCTCTCCAGGAGTGTTAGGTCCCTCAGATGCTTGAATGAAGGCCAATGATGTACTGCCAAGGGAGGAGTGTGCAGGCGAAACAACACATCTACACTGGACATGAGGGCTGTGAGGAATTGATGGTTGTCTTCGGGTAGGTGAATGTTGTGCCTGGTTGACTGACTGCAGGGAATGGGCAATCCTCAGAGGATGTGGGAAGCACAATGCTGGTCACACCTGATATAGGCTTCAGTATTTTGATCAATGGGCCAACAATGCACTCCAGATAATCCAGGTACTCCTCCACAACCAACAGCTGAATGTCTTCTTCATCCTCATGTTCTTCCTCTTCATCCTCCTCTTCTTGAGAGGTGCTGGCAGCTGACATTGCTACTTGAAGGAGGATGTGGTTCTCTCCTCGGATTGCCCATCCATTGTTGGTTGATTCAGCTTCCTTAAGCGACTCATTGCCTACCAGGAAACTCCAGACTATTCAAAACTGTGCTGCTCGTCTGCTTTTGCAGACTCCCCGCCAACAGTCTGCAAAATCAGCTCTAGTGACCCTGCACTGGATGCCGGTTAGAGAAAGGATTCAGTTTAGGGCAATGTGTCTAGCCCACAAAGCTTTCTGGAAGAACGGCCCGCCGTCATCCAACCCCTGGTCACCCCCTACCAACCTAATAGGCCCCTCCGGTCAATTACTGCCTATCTTCTCCTACCTCCTAAAGTAAAAAAAAGCCAGATGCGGTGGATGATCATTCACATATAATGTGGCTACCCTCTGGAACCTTCTCCCTATTTCTCTTTGCCAGGAGAGCCTAATTTGTTGGCTTAACGTAGACTTTTGAAAACATGACTCTTTATGAACGGCATCTGATTTCCTCTTGACTACTGGTTGTTGCTGTCCATAGTGCTGGAAGGCCTCAGGGTAGCCATCGCGCTTTACAAATTGTATTTCATTCATTCATTCAACATCCTTTCAAAAGGATTTGGTTATTGTGCACTATTTGGGAATTAATAGTTTACAACACTATATGGCACACTTAAATGATGGACGGATGGTTGTGGGTTTAACTGCTGCTGCCAGAATGTCTCCCTAATCCCTAGAAGGTGTTCTTTGAATCATTGAGGAAGTCCTGACAGCAGCTGTTATGTGCCATACATATCCATGCTTCAATAAAAAGGATGATGGGAATCATTTTACATGTATATGCTATAGGTATAGACTTTCGACCCAGTTGTGTCCACTCCTCTTTAGATGAGACAATATAAGCAATTTGCTACATACTTTATTTATTAAACCTAAATGTAGAGTCTTCCTTTCATTAGCCAAAATCTTATGAAGTAGTATACTCTCAAGAGCAATAGCTGAACACATGGGAATAAGTGACAATAGAGATATTAGTCACACACCATATACTGCTAACATATCATCCAGTGTTTAAGACTATGATCCTTTTATGAAGTAATAATTTTGTGTATTTCCCAAGGTCTACCATCCGCCCAGTGAGTGGTGCCTGACCATATGTCTCACCCGTACTTAGTGCAGAGATTGCTGTGGTCTGTTTTTCTGGACATTGTCACTGGGACTAAAATGATCTGAGTGTATTTAATTTACATTCTAGTTGACACATGTAATGAACCACATCCTAGTTCAGTTCACATGTTGGAGGCTATTGATGGATTCTATGTAAAATATCTATGGGCTGTCTGAACACAATGTAGTAAATGGGACCTTCTTCTGGCCATATTTACGTTCCAGTTTGTGCTGGTGGTATGGGTTGATATGGCCCATGACGTTGCCTCCTTGAAAGTTCGCCAGTCGGTGAATTTACTCTGGCTGTATGTGGCAATAAAAAGAAGTCAACAGACAATATCAAGACATGATGAATATTATCAATTCTTCACATATTTACTCAATAGCATTTACAAGACAACTGTGATGGTAACTAAATCATGTTCAATTTCTAGTGCCATTTACCAGCATGAAATACATCAGCAGTAGTGATAATCCACTGTCTTTGAATGAGAAATTGGAAGTTATCATTTCATCACAAAGGATTCTGGGACTGGTAGTGAGTAGACAAAATGAGACATAGGAGAGTCCAACTCACCATGATATATTACCTCACACCACATTAAGGTCATCATTCACAAGCAGCCCATGCAGCAGGTGTTGGTGCATGATGGAGAGGCTGTCCTTCTCAAATTTGGTGAGATGGAGACAGGTTCCAGTTTGTCCACCTGGAAGAGCTCCGGCCACTTCTGTCTTGGTGCACTTCTCATTCACCTCTTCTCATCCTGCCACTTATTTTTGACATCTGTGATGGTTCAGATATCCTCCACGAATGGTCCTCACTACAAATGTTACAATCATATTGGTCTCCCCCTCAGTGTAGTTTTTCTTCATCCTCAAATGTTGCATGCTGACGGCAAGGCAAGGCGAAAAGCAGGTAGGTGAAGTGTAGGTGTGGAAAAACAAGAGCCTTGAATGTGTGTAGCTTTAATGTGGTTTGCAGTGCAAGGGTTTCAGGTGGTATTGATTGTCTGCTGGTGTATAAAATTATAGTTACTCTGCCCTGAGTGAGGAGTTTCTGCTCCAAGAGTGGAAACTCTACCGGAGTGCGGAGATTCCACCCCGAGGGGAAAAACTCTACCGAGTGCAGAAACTCTGCAGTCATAAAGATACTACTCGTAAGCCCCTATTAACATTTTTTAGACTTTCAGCTGGCGTTGAAAGTAAAAGCAGTTGAGATTGAGATGATGTAATGCAGGAGATGTATTGTCTTACCATTTACAGTGTATCCAAGGGGTGTAGGTTAGACTGTTTTAAGCATAGAAAATCCATGTATTGTACTCACACTCACATCTCACACCCTCTCTCACCTCTCTTTACCTCTCACGCTCAGGCTCAGGACTGGGGACATTCACGTAATACTTAGTGAAAATGTTGGAATTGTAGAAGTGGTCAAGCTTGTCAACAACATAGGGGCTTGACCTTATTTAGCAAGGCAGCATTAAGGCACTTAATGTAGCTTAATGCGGCATTGTAAATAAGGCACCCTTTTATGCCATACTCAGTGTGAACGGGGCGGGCAATGGGTGTTGTGGTGAGTGTTCCACCTCAACACCCATTGATTTTGACGCTGCCCTATATTTACAAGGGTGGCGTAAATATGGGACAGTGCCAACATTAAGACCACTGAAAACCTGGTCTTACCCTGGCGTAATGAGAAGAAATGCTTAATTTTTCCTCGTCTTTGCTGTTTCCATGTGTGCTGCGTTGTGCAGCACACATAGAAACAGCAAAAGGCCATTGATTGTAAGGGTGGGCGTAAAATCCGTTTCGCGGGCGAATTTGCGGATTTTCCGTGATTCCGCGATCCGCGAATCTCGCGAAATCGCGGTAAAATCCGCGAATCAGCAGGGACGAATTTTCAGCCAAGCAAGGGTTACAGCAGCAGGTGCAAAAGTTGAACCTAATTTCTTTGTAACCTTTTACAAAAGGGTTACAAACAAATTAAATTCAACTTGGACACCTGCTGCTAATTGCTTCCTGGTGCCTGGTTGCCTACTTGCAACTATTCTCTGACCCTGCTCTGACCCTTGAAGCAGGGTCAGAGAATAGTTACAAGTAGGCAACGAGGCACCTGTCCAAGGAATTAAACCTCATCAGGAAGCACTTACAGATATAAAAACCAGGAAGAAGGGAGAGGATGGCAAATACACCCATTTTGAGTTGTCAGGAGGGGTTAAACTAAAAGAGACCTTTACAGCACAATTTTCATATGCATTTTGCTAAAAATAAAAAGCTGTATGTTCAGTAGGGGCAACTTAGGAATCTGGCCCTTCAGAGATGCGGCCTCTCTTTCTTTCTCTCGTTCTCTCTCTCCCTCTCTCTTTCCCTCTCTTTCTCTCTATCTATCTATCTATCTATCTATCTATCTATCTATCTATCTATCTATCTATCTATCTATCTATCTCTCTCTCCCTCTCCCATAAACAACTGCATGGGTAACTTCGCAATGCAAGCGGCTCGCGAAGATGCAAAAATCCCAGCGAACACGCAAAAAACCCCGCGAACACGCAAAAAACCCCGCGAACACGCAAAAAACCAAAAATCCGCAAATTCGCTCAAATTCGCGAATTTTGCAGTTCGCGAATTCGCAAATCCGCAAATTCGCGGATCACGAATTCGCAAAATTTGCCCATGCTTAATTGATTGTCAATTTGCATGAAGGGATACCTTCCTGCACATAAACAATCATCCCATGCAAAGCAGGCACCCTTGCACTACGGTACAAGGGTGTCTGCGTTGGCGCTAGGGGGCTAAATTCACACCAGCGCAGGTGGATATGCAGGGCTGCATCATATCCTTGTAAGTGCAGTGCAGCCTTGCATGTCAGAATTGGCATAGCAAGGTATTAAGCCAAGGAGGCTAACGCCGCGCTCCACCACTTTCTCATAAATATGCCCGTAGTACTTTGTGAAAACTTAACATTTTTGATTTACACCAGATTTATGTGTAGCCTGAATTCTAAGGCACCTGAAACGTTATGCTTTAAGCATGCATGCACTGCTTATCTGCTCTCTTTGCTTGACTACATTCAGGTGTTGCTAATGCTGAGTGGAGATTCATAGCTGCAATCGTCCCCATTGCATATGTATCACTTTAAGTCAGTTCAGAGCTTTTAAAAAACATCACTTTGTGAAAACCCCAGCACTAAATTGCAGTTGGGTAAACAGCCAGGATTAGCTGAAGGTATCACACATAACAGTGGGGCACCTTGCAGTTATGAATTTTGCTAATATGTAGAAACTCTTCTGTCATGTTTTCACCACGATACCGTGTGTATGATCACAGCACATGTGCCTGTCTCTAAACACCTGCAACCAATAGTGACTTATTAGACAAGGGGGGCAATGTATTTAAGGATTTTACCCATTCTGAGTTCAACAGTGAAAAAATGTAACAATGCCAAAATATCAAATATGATTTTGTTATTCCCAGATTCTCTACAGTATATAAACTACTTAGATAATGCATAAAACATGCTTCCAAACCTAGCACATTTAATCAAAGCACAAAAACATGGGAGGAAACAAAAGAAAGAAAATATATTTTTTGTGATATCCCTGAGCAACAGAATAATCTTAAACCAGTTTATTTTGTTGTTACTTTGTAAAATACCTTTTGAGATTATTGTACGGGAAGTCAGAAGGAGGTTAGTACCATGAGCCAAGCAACCCAATGGTGCACCTCCTGTAAGAATATTTGCAAAAGGTAGAGCGCACATCTAGCAATGTCAATGAAGAGGCAGCTGTGTCAGTCAATGGCTTAATCCTCACTTGAACCCAAATCAAAGGCTGCAGAAAGCTACTGTGTCCTCCAAAGAGTGCATATTTGCCACATTACTGGATCCAGTGTACAAACAAGTATTGCCACTTTCATTCCGTTCTCAAAATTAGATGTTTCTTTGAAAGAATTGGATCTTCAGGAAAATGGGTATTTTAGAAGATGAGCAATTGCAAATTAGAGGCCATGGCAGAATTGAAGACGAGCCTTCAATCTCCGGAGCGAGTGATGCTGTTGTCTCTCAGTCTTTGAGAAACCTGTGGCAACTGCACCTGCATCACTCCACACCATCACCTGCTCCCACTAAACATACGGAACAATAGCTACACTTTTAACATTTGCAATAGGTTGATTTCATATGACAGGGCTAAATCAAGAACACAGGTGCAGGCAAAACAGGCATAGCAAGTGTGATTAACAATGACAATTGAAAAGCTGGTTCAAGACTATTTGTGATACAACAGAGGTGTGCCTGGATCATGGCCTATTGGTATTTGATGAAGTAACAGTTGCCAGAACTCCGAAGACTGCCAATAAAGTATCTAGCACGTCTGGTAGCCAGTATATCTTCGGAGAGTATGTCCACTGTAGCTGGAGCAGTTGTCATGGTTAGAAGGTCCAGTCTCTCCCGTCATAACACGGGGAGACTGAAGATCACTAAAATGATTAAACCATCATCACCAAAATAATCTTTATTCGTTAACTTAAAACCATAAAAGACACATGTAACACATTATAATGAAAAACTTAATACATGGATAAAAAGTCAAATAAGCTACAAAAATTTTAAAAAGCTAAAATCATTTAAAAATCATACTGACGTGTAATAAGTCAATATTAATGTTAAAACAACAGCTTCATGAGATCAAAGGCCTACATCACGTAGAATTTCTGTCAACCCCTTCTTTTCCTAGCCCTAATTGCTCTTATTAAAAAATTCGCTACATTCAGACAGATATCTTCATTATGCAAATCTTTAAAAATATTAGGGCAGGTCTAGCTTGAGTTAATTGTTTGCCTTTAACCCCTCCCCTGCTGATGACGGAACCACTCCGTCATCAGCCGCGGTCGTGCTGTCCTGATGACGGAGCGGTTCCGTCATGGCCCGCTCGGAACGCATGTGAGGCGTGGATTCCGCCCCCTGCGCTGAGCGTTCCATTGAGCGGGCGGGGCCATGAAGGAACCGCTCCGTCATGAGCACTGCGCAACCGCGGCTGGTGATGGAGCGGTTCCGTCACCAACATGCGCCTGCCGCGCGGCCCCCCGCCCCCTTAGCACTGCGGCAGAATAGCCGCCGCAGTGAAGGGGTTAAATGAAGGTCAAATTAATTGTTTACAAGCACTGCTATAGTTTTCACAGAATAAAGCAAAATGCATTGTATCTTGATCAGAGAAGCAGTCACAATTGCATGGGACCAGGTTCATGACTTTATTCCAGCCTAATTGATCACATAAAAATAATTCAGAAAATTCAATCTGAATCTTGTCAACATGAACCGAAAATGGGAATTCGTAACACATTTAAGATAAGGCTTTACATACCCACAGGTTTTTGTGATGACATTTGCGCGAGCAGAAGGCTTAAAAAAATCTCTGTTCCCCTTGAATGTTTGTACTGTGGCAAAATAAAGTGTTTTTATCCACAAAAGATTGCCTCTTACTATCCTATCGGGGCGATAGGATATTTATAGGATATTGATATGAAGTGTATATAGGAGCTTGGCTAATCTAAAGTCCTGTCTGACTCCTCTGTAAACATTAAACGGGGCAGTGATGTTTCCATCTTGTTTATATTTGATGACTGCAGATAAATCTTTGTTCAAATCATGTAGAAAATACACTGAGGGGTATATTAGCAAGAACCTTGTTAAATTTATCGCAGTTTTAGCGGCAGGAAACTGCCGCTAAAACGGTGATAATGAGCTTGCTAATATGCGTCATAGAATTCCAATAGAAGCCCAGGTTAGATGTCTTGCACATATAACCTGGACTTCTATTGGAATTTTATTACGCATATTAGCAAACACATTATTGCCGTTTCAGCTGCAGTTCACTGCTGCTAAAACAACGATAATTTTAACGAGGTTCTTGCTAATATGCCCCCAGGTCTTTATCTAGACCCATATTTAAGAGAATGAACCACAGTTTGCTTCTATTGGCCTTGTCGAGTGGCAATGAAAGGTCCATATATGCCAGGTGTGATTGGCGCCTTTTAGCAATTGTATACTTGCCTATAATCAACTTGGTGCTGAGTACTTCCGGCCTGGCACAGTAGTACCTAAAACAGAATTGTAACCATAATTCACCAGCAAATGTTCCACCCAATCTCCTGGAGGATTATGACACTCCAACAAACCATTTGCAACACCTGAAAAATAAAGGTAATTTACAATACTCCAAAAATTCCACCTTTTTAAGAACATTAACCCAAAAGAGTTAAACCCACCTCTTGAATTATAATACTTTTCCAATTGGCCACTGCACTCCTGTAGGTCTTTCTACATAATGCCACATCCTTGCTATTTCTTGGAATTTTCTCTAAACTGGAAACACGTTTTGGTGAGATTTGGAGCAAATATGATCAAACCACCTAAATTCGGGGACCTTAAATTTACCCACCCCCATACTGCGGATCTCACAAATAACCTTTCATATCCTGTGGAAAGCTGACAATAATCCATCAGGATTGAGTGTGATCAAGGGGTGCTAATCCAAGGCACCTTATGGGTAGGGGTGGTCCCGCATGGCCAGCGTGTGGGAAGGGCCATAAAGGAAGGGCGGGTTACAGGGGTTGGGGGGGAGAGGAGGGCAGGGGGCACGAAACAAAAAAAGAAGTCTTGGATAAGTGCATGTAATTTCCTTCTTTATAGTTGGAAGGCTAAGTATGTTATGAATACTGGATTGGTGTATTTGTTGAAAAATGGGGTACCTAAATGGTTTACTATCAGCTTTGGAGTTCGGGTGTGGTTTTTATTTTGTGTTCACTCTTTATTATGGGGCTGAAAATTATTTCCTTTAACTTAAATGGCCTAAATAATAAGAAACAAATGAGAGGAATAGAATTATGGGCCAAAACGCAACAACCTGATGTGATTCTATTACAAGAGACCCATATACCTAGGTTAAAAATTGAGAAATTCTCTATGTTTAAAAGTCGGGCTTCTTGTAGAGCATTTTCTTCAAGTTCAGAGTCACAGAGGGGAGTGGCGTTATTTGGTAGTAAAAAATTAGAGGCCCAGATGGGTCAAGTGGAACAAGGGGGGTCGGGCCGATGGTGCTGGGCCACCTGTGTGATTCCAAATAGATTCAATCCTGTTACATTAGTGAGTTTTTATGCTCCAACAGAGGATAGACCAGAGATATATGAGGAGCTTTTTCATTCTTTGTTGATGGTCAAGGGTGAGAATATTATTGGTCGGGATTTCAACATTACGATGAACAGAGAGCTGGATTCATCCAGCAAGTCAAAGACACAATTTAAGCCTAAATCTCTTAGGTCTATCAAGAATAATATGTCGCTATTTAACCTGTGGGACCCTTGGGGTAATCAAAATCCGGGCAAAAGAGAATATACTTGTTGGTCCGGCAGATTTAAATCCTCCTCTCGAATTGATTTTTTTCTAATTTCACGTCAAATCATTTTTTCTAAACAGACGCTGCTACACAACAGGCTCTCGGATCATGCAATGATTATTGTGGAATTGGGATTGGTAGATAGGGTAAGAACCCCTAAACGTTGGGTCTTTAATAACAAATATTTGACTGATGACACTTGGGTGGCAACTATTAAAATTTAGATATCAGCCTTTTTTTCTCGGAATATGGAAATGCCCCCCTCAACTATGTGTGGGACTCTTTTAAGGCGTATATTCGCGGCCTGGTGATTGGTAGAGATGCGGCAGATCTTTCAGCAGTTAAAAATAAAAATAAATTGCTACAACAAAAAATTCAGCCTCTGACTGTACTCAGGCAACAAAATTCTGCTAGATCGGTTCAAGATCAATTAAATGCGGCCAAACGAGAGCTCTCTCAGGAGCTCTATACTCAGAGTGATGAGATCTTTCACAAGAGCTCATAAAAAATGTATGAAGAGAGTAACTTTACTGGTAAACTCCTGGCGTGGCAGGCCAGAGAGCAAGCCTCGTCTAATCTTATACACTCTCTACATTCTCCAGACACTCTTAGGGATACATCGGTTCCAGCTGAAATTGGAGAAATAATGGTCGCACACTATAAAAGGATCTATAACACTCAATCGACGATAGATCATCAAAAATGATTGAATTATCTGGAAAAGTACTCTCTTCCCACTCTTTCCCCTGTAGATCAAGTTAGCATGGCAACTCCTTTTACTAGAGAGGAAGTAGAGAAAGTTGTACAACAGCTTCCACTAGAGAAAGCGGCCGGCCCGGATGGGGTTCCCTCAGAGTTTTTTAAAGTTTTTTTTTAGTTCCTTCTCAGATTTTTTCGTTCAATTATTAAACTTTATGTTGTCTGGTGGATATGTCCCGGATTCTTTCAGGGAAGGAACAGTAGTAAGTTTTCTTAAAAAGGGTAAACCCTCCAATGATCCGAATTCTTATAGACCCATCACGCTACTGAACACAGATTACAAAATTACCACTAAATTACTATCTACACAATTTAACTCTTTTTCTTCAGATTTGATTCACGCAGACCAGAATGGCTTTGTTGCCGGCAGGCAACTGTTGACTAACACTCATTTTTTAACAGAGGCTTTGGATTTTTTTGAGTCATGTAATGTACCCGCTTTAATTTTATTATTTGATGCCGAAAAAGCTTTTGATTTGGTGGTATGGGAGACACTTTTTATTATTTTACAGCACTTTGCTATCCTAAAGGTAATTATAAATTTGATTCGGAGCCTTTAATCAGGGGCTAGGGCTAATATCATAATTAATACCGAGTCTGTGGGGCTAGTATCGGTTAAACGCGGTACTAGATAAGGTCCACTGTCTCCGGTATTATTTGCTTTCTTCATTGAACCCATAGCAACCTCAATCAGGAAAGCTCCTCTTTTATTCCCCCCTATTAATTTGATGCCTAAAGTCAAACTTTACGCAGACGATATAATTTTGTTAATTAAGCCGGAAATGCAATGTCAATCTCATGCACTTCAAATATTTGAAGAGTTTGAGGCGTTGGGGGGCTATCGGATAAACAAAAACTAAACCGAAATCCTAGTTTGTGGGGGCATTAATCCTGTAATTCACCCTGATTTAAGATCATGCATTAATAACAAACCGAAAAGATACTTGGGGGTTATGTTCTCTCCCTCAGTTTCAGATCTTTACAGTTTGAATTTCGTACCATTGTTTCAGAAGGTACGAGCAATGTTTGAAAGATGGAATCCTTTACCATTAACTATTATTGGTCGTGTCACACAAATTAAAATGTCGGTCCTTCCTTTATTGAATTTTTTATTTTCAACCATATCTTGTGCTCTGCCGGGATCATTCTTCTCCAAAGCTGAATCCTTGTTTTCCTCCTTTATTTTGGCAAAAAAGACGCCTCGTATTGCCTCGAATACTTTATTCGAAGATAAGGGACAAGGTGGGCTGGCCCTTCCCAATCTTAAAGACTATTATAATGCATATTTGGCTCAATTTATGACCAGATTCAAGGATAACAATCAGCAACTTTTTATAAATGTTTTCATTGAGTTGATTTGTGAAGAAACCCAGATTCCCTCCCCGCTTAAATTATTTAAATCACCAAAAACAGTCAGGTATAAGGTGCTGCACTGGTTTTTTAAGAGACGTACAGCACTCCTAAAGAGATACTCCCTTTCGTTTCTCAATACATCCTCTTCCCTCAGCTCGGCTTTCTCATTTTTCGGAGTGGATATTAGCATGGATCTGCTAGAAAAATGGCAGAGGATAGGGTTTAAGAAGGTAAGCGATTATATGGAAGATGGCGCTTGGATTAGGATGTCTGATATGTCATCCCTGGTTCAAGGAAATTTCTTATTGCTGGGATCGTATAAGTTGATTTATGGAGTTTTGACCCAATTAGACCCTTCACTCCTTTTTTCCCCTGCTCCGTTATTCAATGAATTATTTTTTTTAATACGTGAAAGAAAGCCGCGGGAGTGGAAACGAAGCTTAACCGCGAATAGGGACCCGGCCTTATGTCTTAAAGCAATCAATAAGTGGCAAGGGCAGGAAAATATGGTATTAACCCCTGCATTATGGAAGAGAATTAATAAACTGAATTTTTCTGTATTAAGAGGTGCCAACTGGCGCAGAATGCTGTTTTTTAGTAAATGGCTTCTGTATTTCACTCCGGCAACGGTTAGTAAAATGTATCCTAATTGCTCTTCCAATTGTTATAGGTGTCTGCATTATAACCCTGCTAATTGGTCTCATGTTGTTGCTCAATGTTCTAAAATTGTACCTTTTTGGGAAGAAATATTTGCATTTATACAAAACCAGTGTAAAATATCAATTTCGGTTAATGTTAAATTGATTTTATTTGGATTTTATCCTGAATTGATGTTAGATGGGCAACTAGTTAAACTAATATATATAGCTATGGCTGTAGTGAGATCGCTAATTCTTCAGAACTGGCGTTCACAATATTGCCCTAATTTACATAAATTGTGCTATAAAATGCAAAAAGTCAGAAATAGCGAACATTTGTATGCTAAAAGAGTTGGGGCGACTCGCAAATTTGAGAAAATCTGAGGTTCGTATTTCGATTTTAATTGATTCAAATTGATTATGTTGGTCTTTTCTTTTTTCTGTGTTTAACCTTCATGAGATGGCCTTAGGTGTGGCTTCTGAATTTGTTGTGGTATCTGTATATTCTGGCTAGCACATGATATGTTAGTGTATGTTTTTGCTTAGATTATCCAAGACTTCAATAAAAAAAAGAAGAAAAAAAAAAGCATTGAGTGTGATCTCTAACAATGTGTGGATGTCTTGCCCACAAGTGAGATATAACTTACCCAATAAGGTCTGTGAGACTACCTTGGCCCACTTCAATCTGCATCACTCTTTTAGCGGTTTGAGATCTCGCCCTTCTGAGCTGATTTTAATCTTAGCATCCTTCCCCTGTATATATATTTAATAAACAATTGCAATGGACTATGGTACTAAATTGACTTCAATACCCAATATTGCTTAACAAAGTGTACTAAATTGGCTGAGAACATAATATAATCAATCATAGACTCTGAATTCCTCCCGATAAAAGTAGGAGTAGCTACTTCAGAATCTTCACGACCATTGTTATAGTTAAGGTGCATCAGGTTATATTCAGCCATAATGTTACCTAGTAAGACACCTTGTTTCATGTGCTCAAAATGAAGATTTTCCTCTAGATATGACTCCCGGCCCTTAAACAGGTCTGGCAACGTAAATGAGAGCTAAAATCCCCGAGCAAGACCCCCCAAGTGGCAAACATTGCTTTTTCAATGACCTATCAAGAAACGTATTTAGGGTTATCAGATTGTCATTGGGATTATCCTGTGAATATGAGTTATGAAAATGTCTTATTAATAGGCAGAGCAAAGTTTTGATAATCAAGATGACTGCCAGTAGAAACTTAGCCCACACTGTCCTGAGACACTTTACAGGGAATAGCAAGGGAGATCAGGTTTGTAGTCACCTTTCGGGTCTACCCCTGACCGAGGGATGGCTGGGGGAAAAAGTACTATAATCATCTAGATAAAAGTCGTACCAATATCCCAAGTCTCCTGCAACACCATAATGTGATTTTCCTTTAGTTGACCCAGCCATGTATCATCAGATTGGTTATTGGCTAAGCCTTCTGAAAACTTGTGAGTGGTCCGGCAGCACTACCCTGTAACGAATGCAGCACAGACAGAAAGAGGAAACAATGAGGAAAATAAAGATATTTCTCCTTGTTATACCTTACCTCAGGAGGCATGAGTATTTAGCCATTCCCCAGGTTTACCTGATCTTGTAAATCTGGGGCAGAATTTAGATTTTTCACAGCCTGCTGGGCAGAAAATCTGGATTTTATTAAGGACACGGAGGCTAATATTATGCAAATCTCCTTTATTACCACAGCTCAGTAGCAACAATTGAAGAATATAGAACTTCAATGAACATTCTGAGTAAGAATAAAGTCTCTTAGAAACCATGTCTCAGCCTTCTTTGTTCAAGAACTGCGAAGAAAGATCAACATGAGATAAACTTGAGGATCCAAAACTTGAAGATCCAGAACTCCAAAGATAAAATCCAGGATCAGGTTATTCTGAAAGAAAAAAGGTACACATCGTAATTTCATACAAGTGGGAGGGTATGAAGAAAGAGGTGGGATAATATTAGCCTCCGTGTCCTTAATAAAATCCAGATTTTCTGCCCAGCAGGCTGTGAAAAATCTAAATTTTATGGCACGACACGGAGGCCATATTATGCAAGTTTAAAGTGCATTAAGAACATTATCAATCACATTAGATATAGGTTTAAAATAACATGCTCTAAACATAGAATCACTAGACCAATCTGCAGCCCTAAGGATGTCTTGTAATCCTCCTCCTAAACAGAAGGCTTTAGAGGCTGAAGCACCTCTTAAAGAGTGAGCACCAAAAACAGAAATATCAACACCACTTTCATGCATGACATTCTTAACCCACCTGGCTAAAGTAGGGGAAGAGACTCCTTTATGAGGAGATCTATAAGAAATCAGTAGTTGTGATTCATTCATTCTAAGATATTTAGTTCTTTTTTCATATTCCTTTAAACATTTAACCACACAAAGTCTATCATTTTCAGGGAAAAAGGGATAGAAAATTGAAGAGGATAAGGTTTTCGTTCTTTTCTTAAGGAAGAAACAAACTCCTTCGGGTTGAAAAGCCCTACTAGAAATGTCTAAAGCCTTAACGTCAGAAGTTCTACGAAAAGACACCAGACACAATAAGACAGTAATTTTAAAAGAGATGTGTTTGAGTGATAGAGAAGAGTTATCTCCCCATGAGGCTAAAGTCCGAAGAACAAGAGTGACGTCCCACAGGGTGGAATATTTAGGGCCAGGAGGGTTTAAAACCCTCATGCTTCTCATTATTTTTTTAGTAAGAAGATTTTGTCCAACTGATGTTTCGTTAATTAAAGAGTGACCGGCTGAAATTGCGGATCTATAAACGTTAACAGTTCTGTAAGAAAGACCTGAAGTAAAGAGATCTGAAAGGAAGTTGATAACATTGACTAGATCAGTTGAAACGGGATCGTAACATCGTTGAAGGCACCAGCGAACCCATTTGTTCCATGCCAGTCTATAAGCTTTTCTTGTTCCGGGTGCCCAAGACTCTGAAATGAGTCTGAAAGCATTTGACGAAAGTCCAGGGACATTCCACTGTCTCCTGAAATCTTCCATGCCGTCAGAATTAGAAGGCCCTGCTCTATCAGAGGATGTGTATGACCTTCTGGATCTAGAAGGATTTCCGCGAAGGGAGGAATTAAAATTGGGAAATCTATGCTCATTTCCAGGATGATGGGAAACCATGCTTGGGATCTCCAGAGAGGGGTTATCACTACCATGCTCTGACTGTAACGTCGAGCATGGAGAAGGAGACGAGGGAGCATTGAAAAAGGGGGGAAGGCATAAGGTGCTAGGTTCGTCCAATCTTGTAGGAAGGCATCTACTTTCATGGCTTGAGGGTCCGGCCTCCAACTGAAGAATTGTTTCAGTTGGGTGTTTATACGGTCTGCAAATAGATCTGTTTTGAAAGGACCCCACTTCGATTGAATAGACAGAAATACATCTCTGTTCAATTTCCAGTTGCTGGAATCCTTGAAATTCCTGGAACACCAATCTGCAACTTCGTTTTTCAGTCCGGGAATGTGTTCCGCTACAACTGAAATACCTTTGTTCAAACAGTAGTTCCATAGGCCTTTCGCCAAGTCTGTCAGGTCTTTGGAGTGAGGGCCGCCCAGTTTGCTGACATAGCGAACTGCAGACACGTTGTCCATTCGTAAAGTTACGCAGCATTTCATTGAATCTTGAGTAAAACAGCGAATTGCAAACGAGCCTGCTAGTAACTCTAAGCAATTGATATGCAATTCTTTTTCTTGTTGGGTCCAGCGACCCCCAGTGGATAAGTTCCCGCATCTTGCACCCCAGCCTTCTAAACTCGCATCGGATTCTATTATTAGATCTGGCAGATCTCAGAAAATGGCTCTGCCATTCCAAGCTTCTAAATTTTTGAGCCACCAGAGTAGCTCGGTTTTGGATTCTTGATCTAGTGAAATTAGTTGGGAGTACGAGCCGTTGGCTCTCAGATGTCTCGTTTTCAGTCTCTGTAGAGCCCGATAATGGAGGGGACCTGGGAATATAGCTTGAATTGTGGAGGAAAGAAGGCCCAGGATTTTGGCTAGATATCTCAGGGGAAAGACTTTCATAAGAAGTGTTTTCCTCAGTTCTTTTCTGACTTTCCTCACTTTGTCGCTGGGGAGACGGAGTTCTGTCTTTACAGTATCTACCAAGAACCCTAGGAATTGGGTCTGTTGAGAAGGAATTATACAGGACTTTTTTAGGTTTATGATAAACCCTAGGTGTTGTAGAAGACGTATCGTGAGGTCTGTATGAGAGGAAACAGTCTCTCTTGACTGTGCCATTATAAGGATATCGTCGAGGTAAATGATCATCCTGATTCCCCTTTGTCTCAACCAGGATGCGATGGGTCGAAGTACTTTGGTGAAGCACCAAGGGGAGGACGAGAGGCCGAAAGGTAGGCTGCAAAATTGATATAGGTGGCCTTGCCATGTGAATTGTAGAAACTTTTGATGAGGTTCCCAAATAGGTATCGTTAGGTAGGCGTCTTTCAGGTCGAGTCTTGTCAACCAGTCTCCTTTCCTTAACACGTCCCTTAGGAGGTGAATTCCCTCCATTTTGAAGTGTTGGTAAATCACCCATTGATTTAGTTCCTTCAGATTTATCACTGGTCTTTGCTCTTTGTTTTTCTTTTCGACCAGAAATATATTGCTGAGGAATCCTGGGGAAAAGGATTCGACTATTGCGCCTTTTTTTAGGAGTTCTTGGACTTCTTGAGAGACTAACATTTGGTCCTTGGCCGAGAACGTTATTTCTCTGGGGGTTCTTTTTTGACGGGGAGTGGCTATAAAGTCTATTTTGTAGCCCTTTACTGTGTTGAGTACCCACGGGTCTTTTGTTATCAATTCCCAGTTTCCAGCGAATTGGAGTAGTCTCCCTCCCACCTTTGGAGGGGTATCTGAAGGGTCTGGTAAGGTTCTTACCTGTGGAAAAGGAGCGTTGTCTCCTCTCGCCTCTGAAGTTTCTACCACGAGGTCTTTGCCTTTGGGGATAAAATTGTCCAAAGTTGTTGGAATTGTTGAAGTTGAATCTGCCACCACCACGAGACATGAAGGGTCTTGAGTTTGAGTTTCCTCGGCCGGGAAAACGACCCCGCATTCTCCCGGCCCGGGTAAAAACCCGATCTTGGAATACTCTTTTGATGTCTTTTGGGGATTTTTGGATGGAGTTAAAGGCTCCTACATATCTAGCCATATCTTTGATGAATTCCTCCCCAAAGAGGAAACCTTGAGTAGCTTGACCTCCATCGTTCTTAGCTAGTTCGATTAATTTGGGGTCGATTTTAAACAGGACTCCCTTTTTTCTCTCAATGGATAAGGCGGTATTGGCATTTCCAATTAAACATATAGCCCTTTGAACCCATTCCCTCAGTTCCTTAGGGTCGACCTGTCGGTCCTCGAGATAGGCTGTTTCTGCCATCTCAAAAATCTTTGTTATAGGACCAATAGAATCTAGTAGGCGATCCTGGCAAGATCTAAGGCCCTTATCTAGTCCTTTTCTAGGGTCTCTGGATGTTTTAGAGATAAAGGCCACCACTTTGGAATCAAGTTCGGGGGTAGTGGTTACTTTATTGGGTAGGGAGGGTCTAGGGCATTCAGATCGAAGTCTTGCCCTGACTTCTTGTGGAATCTCCCTCCGAAGCCAAAAGGTTAAGTAGTCGGCGACGTGTTGGGAGGGGGTCCACTCGGGTGACAAGGGGTGTTTAATTAGGAGTGGGTCGAACATAGGGTCTCCAAAGGGGTCTAGTAGGGCTATGTTTTTCTCCGGGACCTTAAGTGTCCCCTCTGAGCTCCCCGTTCTTCTTTTTTGGTAGTCATCTTCATCGGTGTCGAATTCAGATGAACAGGACAGGTCTATTTCGGGTTCTGAGATATCCTCGATATCCATATTAGTAGGGGGCTCTGGGCCTTCATTTCGCCCATATGGGGTGCCCGGGGCACCATTCTTGTCACCACCCTGAGGGCGTGAAGGGGCGGAGGTTGCCTTATGCTTCTTAGGGTCTTCGTGATCTGTACCTCCTAATGCCCTCTTTTTGGGAGCCTTACCTTTTGCTCCGGATTGAGTCCCACTGGTAGATGGGAGGGGGGAATGTAAGGCTTCAAGCCTTTTATTGATATTAATGTCGATTGAGTCAAGGACCTTTTCAAAGGCCTTATTGACTAATTTTTCTAAATGACCCTCGATGTTTGGGATAGGTTCTGACATGTTTACCCAAGGAAGGGGGTAGTTAAAACTGTTGTGGTGGAGTAAGGGTTAAATATTAGGCAGAGCGTGAAAGGATCTCTCGTGATGAGAAAGCGCTGTTCGTTGTGAGGGGGGCACGTAATGTGTGCCGGTAAACTGTCATTTCGCCGACAGAAGGGCAGACCAACACCATAAAATGGCTGCTTAATATAAACGAATAGGACTTGCCCAAGGTCCCAAAATGGCCGCCACGCACGTTTTACGCGTGCGTCCGCCGTTGCAGGGTGAATTCCTCTAATCCGGCCCCTCTCGAGTAACGTTGGCGAGGGGGCCGGCAAAGTTCACCGAAAATGCGGAGCGGGCTGTGAGCGGAGGAGGAGGCGAGGTAGGTGTGTGCAACCGGGAAGGGTGGTGGAGGAAACACAAGGGTGAGTCCGAAGGTGAGCCTCTGCACTCCGGATTTACTCGTTGCGAGTGGCGCGCGAGTGTATTCAAGCAACAACAAGGATTGTAAAGCGGCAGGGGGCATGAAACCGGTCCGAAATAGAACCGGAGGGGGTCATAGCTAAAGGTGACAAAGGTACAGGGTACCACGAGGGTAAAGCTCAGTAGGGGTATATATTCACATCAACTAACGTTAAATTAGGAGATAAAGTCCAAAATCAGTAAGAAACAGTGCAAACATGTCGTAAACTGTACAAGGCTATTATAATAAATATCTCTATTAATAGTACAACAGGAGGAATAAGCCTCTAGTTACAAAATCACCAAGTAAGCGAGAGAATAAGGAAGAGCTACTTATCTTTCTGAGCAGCAGCAACAAAGAAGGCTGAGACATGGTTTCTAAGAGACTTTATTCTTACTCAGAATGTTCATTGAAGTTCTATATTCTTCAATTGTTGCTACTGAGCTGTGGTAATAAAGGAGATTTGCATAATATGGCCTCCGTGTCGTTTTTCTTTTCGACCAGAAATATATTGCTGAGGAATCCTGGGGAAAAGGATTCGACTATTGCGCCTTTTTTTAGGAGTTCTTGGACTTCTTGAGAGACTAACATTTGGTCCTTGGCCGAGAACGTTATTTCTCTGGGGGTTCTTTTTTGACGGGGAGTGGCTATAAAGTCTATTTTGTAGCCCTTTACTGTGTTGAGTACCCACGGGTCTTTTGTTATCAATTCCCAGTTTCCAGCGAATTGGAGTAGTCTCCCTCCCACCTTTGGAGGGGTATCTGAAGGGTCTGGTAAGGTTCTTACCTGTGGAAAAGGAGCGTTGTCTCCTCTCGCCTCTGAAGTTTCTACCACGAGGTCTTTGCCTTTGGGGATAAAATTGTCCAAAGTTGTTGGAATTGTTGAAGTTGAATCTGCCACCACCACGAGACATGAAGGGTCTTGAGTTTGAGTTTCCTCGGCCGGGAAAACGACCCCGCATTCTCCCGGCCCGGGTAAAAACCCGATTTTGGAATACTCTTTTGATGTCTTTTTGGGATTTTTGGATGGAGTTAAAGGCTCCTACATATCTAGCCATATCTTTGATGAATTCCTCCCCAAAGAGGAAACCTTGAGTAGCTTGACCTCCATCGTTCTTAGCTAGTTCGATTAATTTGGGGTCGATTTTAAACAGGACTCCCTTTTTTCTCTCAATGGATAAGGCGGTATTGGCATTTCCAATTAAACATATAGCCCTTTGAACCCATTCCCTCAGTTCCTTAGGGTCGACCTGTCGGTCCTCGAGATAGGCTGTTTCTGCCATCTCAAAAATCTTTGTTATAGGACCAATAGAATCTAGTAGGCGATCCTGGCAAGATCTAAGGCCCTTATCTAGTCCTTTTCTAGGGTCTCTGGATGTTTTAGAGATAAAGGCCACCACTTTGGGATCAAGTTCGGGGGTAGTGGTTACTTTATTGGGTAGGGAGGGTCTAGGGCATTCAGATCGAAGTCTTGCCCTGACTTCCTGTGGAATCTCCCTCCGAAGCCAAAAGGTTAAGTAGTCGGCGACGTGTTGGGAGGGGGTCCACTCGGGTGACAAGGGGTGTTTAATTAGGAGTGGGTCGAACATAGGGTCTCCAAAGGGGTCTAGTAGGGCTATGTTTTTCTCCGGGACCTTAAGTGTCCCCTCTGAGCTCCCCGTTCTTCTTTTTTGGTAGTCATCTTCATCGGTGTCGAATTCAGATGAACAGGACAGGTCTATTTCAGGTTCTGAGATATCCTCGATATCCATATTAGTAGGGGGCTCTGGGCCTTCATTTCGCCCATATGGGGTGCCCGGGGCACCATTCTTGTCACCACCCTGAGGGCGTGAAGGGGCGGAGGTTGCCTTATGCTTCTTAGGGTCTTCGTGATCTGTACCTCCTAATGCCCTCTTTTTGGGAGCCTTACCTTTTGCTCCGGATTGAGTCCCACTGGTAGATGGGAGGGGGGAATGTAAGGCTTCAAGCCTTTTATTGATATTAATGTCGATTGAGTCAAGGACCTTTTCAAAGGCCTTATTGACTAATTTTTCTAAATGACCCTCGATGTTTGGGATAGGTTCTGACATGTTTACCCAAGGAAGGGGGTAGTTAAAACTGTTGTGGTGGAGTAAGGGTTAAATATTAGGCAGAGCGTGAAAGGATCTCTCGTGATGAGAAAGCGCTGTTCGTTGTGAGGGGGGCACGTAATGTGTGCCGGTAAACTGTCATTTGGCCGACAGAAGGGCAGACCAACGCCATAAAATGGCTGCTTAATATAAACGAATAGGACTTGCCCAAGGTCCCAAAATGGCCGCCACGCACGTTTTACGCGTGCGTCCGCCGTTGCAGGGTGAATTCCTCTAATCCGGCCCCTCTCGAGTAACGTTGGCGAGGGGGCCGGCAAAGTTCACCGAAAATGCGGAGCGGACTGTGCCTTATAATGGCACAGTCAAGAGAGACTGTTTCCTCTCATACAGACCTCACGATACGTCTTCTACAACACCTAGGGTTTATCATAAACCTAAAAAAGTCCTGTATAATTCCTTCTCAACAGACCCAATTCCTAGGGTTCTTGGTAGATACTGTAAAGACAGAACTCCGTCTCCCCAGGCAGAATCAAAATCCATGGCTGTCGCGTGGGAAAACCCACTGCAGTGTCCATTGAAAACCTTCCCGCATGCAGAGTATGGCAACTCAGCGATTTGCACTGCCTTGCCTTACTCCATATCTCGGAGGCCATCCAAAGCCGCACATAGTGGCTTTGCGTGGCCTCATAGATGTGAGTCTGTAATTTGCACTGCTGGAGTGTCACAAAAAGCGAAGCTTTGGTGGTGCTAGGAGGTAGGGACTTGTAATTAAGCCTGTGTTCTCTGCAGCTAATACTGTGGCAGGGAGCACAGGTGTTCAAATCCGAACAGTCTGAAAATACTGACTGCAAGGGTTTGGGGCAATATCATGAATGTGTGTGCTTGCACAAAGCATTACTGTGTGCCTTTTTTATGAGATTGAACTGGAAAGAGCATAAGCTGATGACAGCACAGCTTGGAAATAGTGATAAGTGATTGTTCTCTCTGTTTTTGAGCTGCACCATCTGCACCTCATGCAGTAATTCTAAGAAATTACAAGATAAATTCTGGTAATTTAGACAGTGCAAATGCATAAAAACAGGCTCACACCTGTGCCCTGCATGAGGCATCAGCGCATGCATTAATGATTCCGCTGCTACGTCTGCAGCATCACTGACAAATCACAGAGCTTGAACTTTATGCAGCCACTCCAGATAGTGCAATTTTATTGTTGAGAGCGTTCACAGCCCAAGTCTTCGCCGTGTGCCAGAGTCGCCATCCAGATCTGCAAACCCCTAATTTTGTTCAAAATCAGAACGAGGGAAGGTACAAAAAAGGGAACAAGAAGTGTGGCCTTAAATAAATGAGGATTTAAAATACATTTAACCAACATTCTAATCGCGTTTGCTGTTCCATTTACCTTACATCTATCAAGGGAATTTATGTTAATTTCTGCAACACTTTAAGTGAAATATGTCAAACAATATTCATGTATCTGTACTTTTTACTGGAAGCATTGACTAGATATATCATAAATTAGAAGCTTTTGATTTTTTCTTTTTTTTACTTCTTCAGTCTGCATTGGTGTGAAATTTATAAAACTCAATCTATGTTAATATTTGCACATAAAATTAACATAAAATAGGTTGCAAATACAACACATTCTATTGTTTCAAAGTAGGCCCCGGGCAGAATAATTAAGTCCGAATTTGTTAATTCAGTGTTATTCTTGTGATGCAGAATTACTTTTAAATTTCACCACTCCACCGACGGAATTAATCTGCTGTAATTATTTGTTTCTAGGAGGGCTGGAAGAGGGGGCAGTCCACCTGGACCTTATTTATGGGGAACTGGTGTGGGGCAGCACCGCAGCACGATGCAGCACACATGGAAAGATAAAATAACGAGGAGAAATAAGTATATTTCTCCTTGCTATGCCAGCTCTGGGGAGGCGTAAGGTTTTGGAGCTGCCACAGCGTCAAAATCCATGGGCCTCATTTATGAAAAGTGACGCATCGCTGCGTGAAAACAGCGATGCGTCACTTTTCACTGCGCACTCCTTGCGACACCAATGATGCGTCATATTTAATGTATGACGCATCATGTCGCAAGGACTTACAGATACGTCAGTATTTCTGACGTATCTGTAAGCGCAAAAGTGACGCATTGCTGGAGTGTGTCACAAAAGTGACGCATCTCCAGCAATGCGTCCTTTCACATGGGGAGAGCCCCATGTGAAAGGGCTTGCGTCAGTCTTACGCCTGCTGTGAGGCAGGCGCAAGATTTTGACGCAACCGCATCCTAAAAGTGACGCAGTGAAATCTATGAGATTTCACTGCGTCACTATTAAGAGGCTTTTTGCGGGGGAACGCCCCCTCTGCATACATTATACCTGACGCAGGTATAATGTGGCGCAGGGGTTTAAAAAGTGATGCATCTACCTAGATGCGTCACTTTTTAAATATGGCGCAACAAGGCGCATGTTTTACGCCGCAGATGCGTCACAAAAAGTGACGCATCTGCAGCGCAAAACTGACGCAAGGCCTCATAAATGAGGCCCCATGGATGTTGCTTGGGAAAACCCACCGCAATGACCATGGAACACCTCCAAAGGGCACAGTAGGGCAACGCAGTTACTTGCGCTATGCGCTGCTTTGTTTTACTCTATATCTATGAAGTCATGCAAAGTCACGCAAAGTAGCTTTATGTGGCCTCATAGATATGGTTGAGAGTTTTGGAGTATCAAAAAAAGCCCCGCCATGTTTAATAATCACAGAAGTTTAATCTGGAGTGGCTTTAAAACATAAAGGTACTGCTCCCTTTTGCAGCCTGTTTAGAAACGAACAACCACTGCAGTGCACGTCACTCTGCGACTTTAAATGTAGATGGACTGCTCCCTCCTCCCGCCCCATTTGGAAATCGCTGCAGTGCATGCCACTCTGCACTCTTACAATACTGCAGAGTATTTAAGGGCACCAAGGGATATGCACTGCAGAGTGATATGTAGTTGTTTCTAAAGTTTAGAAACCACTGTAAACTACTCAGCAGCGTCATCATTACATACTTTGTAGTAATCTCCGGAGAGTATGTACGGGCACCGAGTGGTATCTGGTTGTGCTATTTTCTCAGCGTAAAATGCATCATAGCATCCATTTATGTAAGAGTGCATTTTGCACTAAGAAGATAGTGCAAAATGCCCACTCCGCCCGGCCGCAGAATTTTGTAGAATCTCTTGGAATTTTAATGTAATTCTACAGAACCGAATTCAGCAAATTCTGTTTAACCATGCTTCAAATACACATGCCTCTTGTATAAGAAGCCCATTGTATGTCAAAAGGGAGCGCACACACCAGGAACTGTATCAAAGGGTATGCAAGCCTTATTCTGATACATCTCAACATACTCCATTCATGGTATTGTTCAATTTCCCAAAATTATACTTCGGGATTCATGGGAAATATCTGAACAATATCTGGTATTCTGCAGCACTGACAGGTACAGAACTCACTTAACTTAAGCAACCAGTACGTACGCATGTAGCCTACTCATTTCCTGGTGTAAAAAATGAACAGGGCATGGGCATTGCAATACCTTGCTGAGTATGGTATGTGAGTTATGTAGGTGCAAAGACTAAGCAAAGTAAGCGACCATAGTGAAATATAGTAGTAATGAGGTCGAAAAAATAGTTTCGCAAAGTGGCCATGTGCAAGTTTTGGCTCATCATATGTATGTACACTTCAGCTTGCCTTACCGATGTGTAAGGGTTATATATCTAATAGCTATGCCTATGGACTGTGCTTCTGTTACATACAATATATGTGTTCCAGGTTAACTGATTTGTTTTACATGATATGTTTTTAGGTGGCAAACACAAGGAGATGATAGACGGAGTGCTGAAACTTTTCAGACACTCACCCCAGTCACAGATCTGGGTTGAATCCATCATCATTCTTTAGCTGCACTTCGCCACCCCAGTTTGGACCCAGCCGTATACAGTTGGTGAGGTGAATGGTTTTGAGGACCAAACATCACCAGTGAGTGCCTTCATAAATGCTAATTCTGTATCAAAAGGATTGAGTGTGCTGTCGGATGCAATGTGAATTGCCAGAATCAATGTGTATCCTTATCACTTGTAACTTGTAATGCAACAATCCTAAATGTAAAGCGCTCTGATACCCTCTTGGGTCAAGTTCGCGCTATATAAAATTTTATAAAAAAATAAATAAAATAATAAATAAATGTTAATAGTTGCATGTGCATTAGCCTCTGACTAATGTCATGGAGAATACTTTGCCAATTTGAAAAGGACCACATGATAGAGGTTTGACAGGGGAGCCATGATCACAGTGGCAAACTATGTGAAAATATGTGGAAGTGGATATACATCTGAACATGGTCGTGGATGTGAACAATTCGGAATGCATTTCAATTGCACATCCTATGACATTGGGGGCATGTAATGACTAGTGGCATGGTCAACCCTGAACTTACTCTATAGTTCAGATAGGAGAGGTTTCATATGTTTCTGTGTGATGTGAGTTACCCCTGTTACATTTTATACCTGCCAAGTGTTCACCATAGTTAGCAATGGGTCCTGATATCCATATCAGTTGTACTATGTTGTGAGACAATAAATGTACTTAGCAGATATTGCACATCTTACTGTGACAAATACAAAAGGCATAAAGCCACTGCAAGATGCAGAAGGCACACTAATGTTCAGTACAGATGACATGTGTACCATAACAAGGGTACAAAACAGCATAGTTGTTTAGCATACTATGTACTGACATGGTCATAACTAGATTTGCCAAGGTGATGCAATTACATTGTGCAACGATTTCCATGCATTTGAACTTTGGCCTTAGTAAAACAGAGATGGTAGAGAATAGGCTTGTGCATGCTCAATCTAAGCTGCAAGATGAATTTAGGCTGTAGGGGCTGCTACCTTTAATATTGCAAAATTATTATTGGGGAGATGAGTTGGCCTAATGGCGAGAGCAGCCGACCTTGAATCTGGGGACCAGGGTTCGAGTCTCGGCAATGACACTGAACATCCTGTGATTATGGGCAAATCACTTAATCTCCCTGTTCCTAACAAAAAATTCAAATAAATAAATGAATGTAATCTCATTGAAATGCAACTGGTGCTATGTAAAGCGCTCTGATATCCGATTCGGGTCGATTTGCTGGCTCTGAACCTGTACTGTATGTCAGCTATAGTTTGATGTTCCTCAGTCCATACCATGAGCCGATTTAAGATCACTCGACCCAAAATTTTGGCAGAGACATCTATGAGCGAAATCGGCCTGTAGCATTTAGGATCATCCCTAGTCCCTTTCTTGAAAATGGGTACGATCAATGCAGTGGACCAGGAGCGTGGTAGCCCTGATTTAATGGCCGCATTTAAGACCCTGGTTAGGATCGGGCCCATAGGTCTATATTACTTCTATATAGGTCCGGTGGGGTACCATCTGGACCAGGGGCCTTATTAGGGGTCAACCCGCTGATCGCTTTAGTTATCTCCTCTAGTGAGAAAATTATTTTACCACTCCGGGTGCCCTGCCACTCACCCTCCTGAATTTCTAGTTTTGACTTGTTGTATAAACTTTGGAAGTGATTGACCCATTGATCTGGGAGGATGTTGCTACTAATTACCGGGGCGGAGTTATCATTAAAACAGGGCCTATTTAAAATTCTCCAGAATTCTGCAAAGTCCCTGTTTTCTCCCGCCTCTCTCAAGTCTGCCCAAACTTCTGCCTGTAGCACCTTCTTCCTCTCCTTTACTTTGGTTCTATAGATTGATCTACAGTTAGCCACTTCTGTCTTATTCCTTGCTTTAATTTTGAGGCAAGCTTTTAGGTCCCTTAAGGCTTTGGAGCAGCTCTTATCGAACCACCGTGGGTTCTTGGAATCCTTCCTCAGACCTTTAGCTTCCAACAATTTATCCACTAGATTTGTCAGGGATGCAAATTATGCCACTAATTTTAATCCTTCTTTTAGGGGGTCCAGACAGTCTTCTATCTGTTTTCTTCCTTCTTTTTGAACTAGTGTTTTATAGAACTCGTGGGGATTTATCCTTGCCCACTTTAGTCGCCTCCCCTGGTCTGTTGGTTGAAGGCTAGTGTCCCCCCCTTTAAACTTGTCCCCCCCACAAGTGTGTATAATTTCCATAACAAGGGGGTTATGGTCACTAAAGGTGCTCCATTTAATTTTGACCTTGGCAATTCTATTTTTGGCAAAGGAGGATATCAGTATATAGTCTATGATAGTGGAGCTCCCTCTTCCTTTGAACGTTGGAACATTTGTGCCCTCTACCTCCGGGACTATTAAGTCGATAGTGTGTGCTAATGAGTGGGTTTCTATTATTGTGTTTAATTGTATGCCCTCCTGGCTGTGTTCCAAATGTGGCCCAACATTAAGAGGGCAGGTATCCCAGTCTAGAAGGTCCGGGGGCAAATTTGCGCAGAGGTGAAAATTAAAATCACCCATTACTAATGTCATTGGTACCCCCCCCCCCTTTCTTCTGCTCTGCCTCTTGCATGAGTCTTTCATCTAGCTCACATAGAGCGGCATTTTCCCATTTATGGGTCCTGGGTTGTAAACATTAAAAAGCTGTAACCTCAGCCCTCTACTCTGAAATATTGCAGATTGCAGGGTGTGTGACGTCCAGGTTGGTACAGTCCATCTGCCTTCTAGAGTTAGATCAACATAGAGCACCAACCCTCCTCTCGCTCTTCCTACTCTACCTTCTTGTGCTGGCACAAAAAAGCACTTGTAGCCCTCTATTTGGTATAGTGTAGAGTTGACTGTCCACGTCTCCTGAAATGCCAAAATATGGAATCCCTGGAGTTCATTCCTCCAGTCGGGATTATCAAATTTTCCTGATAAGCCCGCTATGTTCCATAACATAATATTCAGCTTTCCTGTTCGCTCTTCCCCCCTTCTCATATCCCGCATGGATGGGCATAAAACAGTTAGCCTCTCTGTCTCAGCCTTTTCTTTTTCTTTAACTTTATTGTTTGAGTATTCTACAGTGTTTTGCCTGTCTTCACTTTCCTCCGCTACCACCTCTCTATCATGCATTATAGTCTTTTCTCCCTTATCCTCATCTCCTAACCCTAGTCATTCATTTTCGTCCAGGGACTGTAAGGGACTATATCTATTTGTCCACTGGGGACCGCCCTGGTATGCTATGGGTTGGATGCCATACTCCATGGGCCTTGGACCATATCCCTCTGTAAATCTACTTCTTCCTGGCTGTTGGAAATTTAATTGGTGTGTAACCAATTTCCTGGGGTAGAAATATGCTAGTGGCATGGTCCTTATCGTGCTAGTGGTATTTCTGTTGTCATTAGCTAATATATAATCCACTATGTTCGGGTCCCTGAAGTTGGCAATAATACAATTCCCCACTATTTCTTTCCTTCTGGTTCCCACCCAGTGTGCACTTCTTAGATGTAAAATGCCCCCCCCCTCTCCCTCCCTGCAAGGGTCTGTGGATATTTAGCCAGGTAGTGATCTTTTGTTTGAGTTCGATATAGGTTTCTCTCTGCCCCTGTCTGAGCCCGGGTACCCCAGTGAAAATAACAACAAAGGGGCTTGCTTCTGGGGGTAGATTTACACATGAAAGGGGACCTTGAGCTCTAGCATTTTTCTCACTATTTGGTTGATGATTATATGTCTGATGCGGGGTGGCGGTAATATCTGGCTGCCTTTGCACTCCTGGACCCTGTCTTTGAATTTTATTTCTGTCCATGTTTCCATGTGTGTTTATTCTCCCCCCCCCCTTCAGTTACTCTTTATTAGGTTATTAGGTGCTAAGGGTTGTTGGACTGGGAGATTGTTATCTGAGTATTTTACTCTTGGAATTTCCCTTGCCTTGCCCTGTCTCTGCAATTCGTTAGGTATTTTATCTATTGTGCTCAGTAATGGTTTAATTTGACTAGTTATAAATGCCTCCAGGTGCTTTGGCAGATCTGAAATTATGGAATCAAGCCACCTCGGGGGGAATGGGGGGCTTTAGGTTCTATTATTAGGACTTCATCCTCTATGCCTTTTGGCTTGCTACCCTTATTAGTCGTTTTCCTGGTCCTTGTTTGCAAGTTCTTATTGCGACGCTTTGTAGTTAAAAAGTGTAGGTGTTGCGTTTGTGTCTATATTTGTAGATACTTCTCCCTCTATTGCTAGTTGGGCACAAGGGACAGCGTCTAATGAATTTTCCCGGCTACCTATATCTAGCGTGTCAGTGGGGCTTAGATCCTCAGTTTGTATAGGAGTCAGTGGCAGGGAGGCTAGGGTCATTGATATACGTCTCTCTGCACGCTCTATATCCCCTGCAACCTTGCGTAACATTAAGTCAATGACCGTCGGAGTGGCTTTATGGGCTGCTATATCACTAGGCTCTGGGCCAGAGTTTTTTGGTTTAAGGGGGGTTCCTAATTTGCTCTTTGTCGAGCGAGTTTTAGGTTTAGTAGCCATAGTTTACAGTTCGCAATATAGATTATTCCCTCCCTCTTCCTGTTGTACTTGGGACAATTAAGACCAATATAATAAAAACAGTTTCCACTGATATGTCCACATTAACCTAGCAATTTTCAGTGTCCTTTTTACAGTCTTTTTAATCAATATCTAAATCTTTCAGTATATGGTCTTCAGGGATACGGATAACAGTTACTAACAGTACCTTTAAGCAAGACCAAGGGGGGTGGCCCGTCCCGTCCCTGGTCATCCCCGGACGGCCACAGACGGCCCGCACTCTGCCCGGGCTCCGGCCGGCAACACCCGCACGCGTACCGCGAGGCGGGACCAACAGCCCGCTCTTAAGCGCCTCCGGGCGCGGGATCCTGACGCGGCAATTCGCGTCCCCGTGAACAGCAGGGGACGCTGGGCAGTGTAGTTTTCCTTCGCTCCCCCCTCTCGGCGGCCACGATGTCAGGAGCGGCAGCGGGGTAGAGCGGAGCTGGTTAGCAGAGTGTCCGTGGATCAGGGTAGGCAGGCAGGCAGTTAGAAGTGATGTTTTCAGCTACCCTCACAAACTAACACCCCCACTCGGCCGCAGCAACAGCCCGCTCTCAAGCGCCTCCGGGCGCGGGATCCTGACGCGGCAATTCACGTCCCCGTGAACAGCAGGGGACTCTGGGCAGTGTAGATTTCCTTTGCTCCCCCCTCTCGGCGGCCGCGATGTCAGGAGCAGCGGCGGGGCAGAGCGGAGCTGGTTAGCAGAGTGTCCGTGGATCAGGGTAGGCAAGCAGGCAGTTAGAAGTGATGTTTTCAGGTGCCCTCACGAACTGACACCCCCTTATGTTACCGTAAAGGTCCTGGGCACAAAGTCACCATTTCAGGTAGACACAGGAGCAACACGTAGTGCACTATCCAAACGACTGATTCCAAGGGCACCCTTGTCTGGCTCACATGTGATCTCTATAGGATTAGCTGGTACGCCATCCACCAACCCTTTGTCCAAACCGATCCCTTTCAATCTTGAAAATATTATTATCGACACTACATTTCTCCTCTCCTCTAATACCCCAGACACCATTATGGGTCTCGATCTGTTGAAGCATTTCCTTGCGACTATCAGATATTCGCAGGATGGGGTACGAGTCATCTTATATGACAACCACCAACACCTGAGACATGATCCTTCCCAGCATATGTATCCCATTTCCGTAGCTGAGATGTCCCTACTGGACACTTTACCATCATACTTGTGGGCTAGGGCTGACTCAGATGTAGGACGAATGATGATTGACCCAGTACAGGTGACAATACAACAAGACGCAACACTACCGAAAGTACCGCAGTACAAGATATCACCAGAGGGTGAGAAAGCACTGACAGAGATCATACACTCACTGGTAGAGGCAGGGGTGGTAGAAGAGGTAGTGAGCAATGTTTGTAACAGTCCTATTTTGCCGATCATAAAAAGGCAGGGAGAGGGAGATGGGAAAGCCTACCGCTTTATCATCTACTTGCGGGAGATCAACAAGATTGTAGTTCCTCAGTACCCAGTCGTTACCAACATCACCACCATTCTGACCCTAATTACGTCAAAAATGCGTTCTTCTTCATACCTATTCACAAGGACAGCCGCTATCTTTTCGGATTTATCCTAAGATCCCGGTCAAATAGATTTTGTAGAGCACCCCAGGGGTATACGGAGAGCGCGAGCATTTATAGCCAGGTGCTCAAAAGGCAGTTGGATGCTGTACAATTATCCAACGGAGTAGCATTGATACAGTATGTAGACGATATCCTGATAGCAGCAGACACCACTCCAATAGCTGTCGCAGTGACCATCCATCTACTACATTTCCTTGCCGAGAATAGTCACAAAGTCTCCCGAAAGAAATTACAGATCTGCAAACCACAAGTACCATACTTAGGTCACCTTTTATCGAAGGAAGGGAGAACACTCACACCCGACAGGATCCAGACAATTCTAGACACTCCCGTTCCCAAGAATCAGAAACAAGTCCGCTCTTTGATAGGCCTCACCTCCTTCTGCCGACAATGGTTGCCGAATTTTAGCCTCATTGTCAAACCTCTTCTATCCCTCCTAGCCAAAGACATCCCATTAGCACTCCCTTGGACACCCGAATGCCAGTCAGCATTCAAAGAATTACGAGATGCCCTTTGTTGGGCACCAGTTCTAGGAACCCCAGACTACTCCAAATAATTCTCCCTCTACACACACGAAAGGGAGGGATGTGCATTATCTGTCTTGACACAGTCGATTGGTCGCAAGCAACGTCCCTGTACATATTTCTCTGCCACACTTGACCCAGTAGCTAGAGCGGTGCCAGCGTGCTTGCGCGCTGTAGCAGCTGCAGCGGTATCGATATGCCAGTGCGAGGGGATAGTGCTCCCCAAACCCATTACAGTGTTAGTACCTCTCGCAGTCAACACGCTACTGAACCAGACCAAGACACAACACTTGACTAGCACCTAACGGCAAGATACGAGCTGACCCTGCTAGCACCACACATCACTCTGAAACGATTCACAATCCTCAATCCCACCACATTGCCACCCCTACCCGAAAACGACCCTGGCGTGGCTCCATTGCACGACTGCATGACACTGACTGATGAACAGGCAAAGAGTAGGGTAGATCTCCGAGAAACTGCTTTTCCAAACCCAGATGGGGAACTATCGGCAGATGGTTCATGCATCAAACTCCCCGACGGTCCCTTCTCAGCTGCCTATGCTGTCACCACAACCCAGACAATCCCAGAGACAGCCCATATCACCCAGCGATCCGCACAATCAACAGAACTCATTGCCCTCACACGAGCATGTATTTTAGAAGCTGGCATGACAGTGAACATATACACCGACAGCCAGTACGCCTTCGGGGTGGTTCACCATTTTGGGCTCCTGTGGAGAGAAAGAGGGTTTCTGACTTTGCACGGTACATCCATCCTGCATGGAGATCTAGTCTCCTCCTTAACAGAAGCAGTCCTCCTCCCTAAGCAGCTAGTAGTGATTAAATGCCAAGCACATAATAAAGTGACAGATCTCATTGGACAGGGAAATGCACTAGCCGACGCTACTGCCAGAGCTACAGCCGAAGACAGAACCATGACACGAATGTACGTGACCAGGTCACAAGCGGACCGTACGCGCAGCAGACGTGCCGAATGCACGCCAAAGGCAAGCCCGTCTGCGCCTGTCCACGTCTGGGCTGGTCCAGGGGCCACAACCCCTGCCTCTCGCACCTCTCTGATGAAACAGTTTAGCAGTGAAAAATTACGCCTGCTAGCCGGTCCAATTGCCAGAGCATGCAAACACTCAATTACACCTTCTAGTGATGATCATATCTGCTCAGTCTGTAATTTCTACCCTATAATAGACCCCCATCCAGTTCCCATCAATTCACCGAAAACAAAAATACAGCTTTTAAACTGTAGATCACTGCCGAAACATACAGCTTAAATCTCCATTCTGCTTGAAGAGGAACTACCGGAGATATTGTTTCTCACTGAAACATGGCTCACCCCTAGCTCTGAAACGGACATCGGATGTATGTCATTTGAACGCATACTTTTACAACGCATACCTTTACAACACATTTTTTACACCGCAACATCCATTACAACGCATTCCATTACAACGCATGCCATTACAACGAATTCTTTGAAACTACCTTTACAACGCATTCTACTACAACGCATACTGCATTTACAACGCATACCTTTACAACGCATACCATTACATTGCATGTATGGTAAGTATTGGATAGTGTAGCGGTAAAAATTACTATTCTAACTCCAGGGGATGCAACAGTAGGGTAAGTGTTGGATAGTGTAGGGGTAAAAATTAATATTCTAACTCCAGTGGGTGCAACAGTAGGGCAAGTATTGGATAGTGTAGGGATAAAAATTACTATTCTAACTCCAGGGGGTGCAACAGTAGGATAAGTGTTGGATAGTGTAGGTATGCATTGTAATGGTATGCGTTGTAATGACTGCGTTGTAATGGTTGCGTTGTAATGGCATGCGTTGTAATGGATGTTGCATTGTAAAAGTTTCGTTGTAAAGGTAGTGCATTGTAAAAGTTGCGTTGTAAGTGTCGTTTGCCCCGGACATCAATCATGCCCTACCGAGCTGCTACTCTATCTTAAGGCTTGATCAACCATCTGGGAAAGGTGGTTGGATAGCGGTTATTTTTAAGCAGGGTTTAACGTGCCGGTTGACCGGCAGTCCAGTCCCGGACTATGAGAATATAGTCTTCTGTATCGAGTTCTCGCCTGTCCTTACTTTTTCTGGTTTGATGATATATCGATCCCCTGGCCCCTCAGCTAAGTTCTGTAATATTTTACCTGAACTAGCAGCCGATCTGGCCAGCTCACTCTTGAATTTCACCTTATTGGGTGATTTCAACCTCGATTTTGATGACCCCTTGCAGACTTCGGCTACCAAACTCACAAAGGACCTTTCAGCCTTTCATTTTTTACATAAAATGACCAAACCTGCCTATATAAAAGGTCACCTTTTAGATCCTGTCTTCTCTAATTCAAAAGATCTATCGGGAGGAAAGTCCATTCCAATCGCCTGGTCAGAACCATTTTCTTATACCCCTTATCTGGTCCCCACCATGTTCACCACCCCCCTCCTGCCCAACCTACTACGTTAATCATCCCTGGTCCAAACTTTCGATTGAACAATGGACATCATTACTGGAAAAAAACCCTCCCAGAGCAATCTTTGGATGTGGTTACAGCCAATGATAATTTTAATCACTGGGTAAAGAGCTCTCTAGACTCCCTTGTCCCAGTAAAAAACATTGGAAACAACAAGGATGCTAGTCATAAACCATGGTACTCCACTTCTCTGCGAGGCTTAAAACAAAATTGTAAAAAACTTGAGAGAGCCTGGAGAAGAAGTTTCTCTCCAGACAAGAAAAAACTTTATAGAGAGAGTATCCACTATTATAAAGCCGAAATGAGAGCCGTACAGGCAGACTACTATGGAAAGAAAATTTCTGCCGCCTCTAGCTCCCCGCAGGAGATTTTCAGAATAGTTAAAACTCTCTCCAAAGTTTCCCCCCCCCCCCCCCCCCCATTGGCTAGACCCGATCCCTCAGCAGCCCAGTGTGATAAGGAAGCAGAGTTTTTCGCAGATAAAATTGAAATCATCTATTCTTCCTTCCTAAGTGCTAAAATGGATCTCTCCGCTCCCTCGGTCCCTGGTATTGTGATCTCCTTGGGTAATATTCCGGCATTGGAAATGCCCACCCTAAAATGTCTCTTTTCTAAAGTAAAGAGCGGATCACCCAATGATCCTGCCCCCCTAGGGAAAAATAAAACTGATAGCAGATGCGGTCCTCCCAGTGAACCTAGACCTCATCAATACTTCTCTTTCCGCAGGAATTGTTCCCCCTATGTGGAAGGAAGCAATGGTAAAGGCTCTTTTAAAAAAAACAACCTAGATCCGGCAGACCTGGGAAATTATTGACCCATATCGCTGCTTCCCGGAGTCAGTAAAATCACGGAGAAATACTTAAATTTAATTCTATCAGTTCACTTGGAAACTAACAACCTCCTCCACCCGACCCAAACTAGTTTTTGGCCACAACAGGGTATGGAGACAGCTCTGCTGTCAGTAGCAGAACAATCTAGAAAAATATTAGATGCGGGCGGCACTGCGGTGGTTCTACTCCTTGACCTCAGCGCGTCCTTTGATACCGTAAATCATCAGATCTTGATTCAAAGGCTTTGTAACTTAGGTATCACTGGAATAGAGCCAAAATGGTTAATCTCCTTCTTAGACAATAGATCCTTTCAGGTATTTAACAACCAAGATACCTCCAAATGAATCTTCCTCCGTTGTGGAGTTCCGCAGGGGTCGTCTTTAAGTCCCACTCTGTTTAATGTTTATACCAGTACCCTAGCCGATGCCGTTCTACCTTTTGGAGTCCACTTAGTTACCTATGCAGATGACTCACAATTGGTGATCGGGCTTCACAAAGCGGAAAGCTCTCCATCCTGTCTTCCTCTCTGTTTGGAGGAAATTTCAAAATGGATGAGGGACCCTTTTTTAAAACTTAATGGACAGAAGACAGAAATTATGATCCTGGGCAATCAGTCTCCCCACGACCTCGCGGAAAGAGGGCCCACCTCCATGGGTCCCCTACCCTTACCCAAAAACCAACTAAAGAGTCGGGGGTTTTGGCTGGATCGGGAATAAACATTTAAAACCCAGGCCCGGAAGACAGCATCCGTTTGCTATGGGATCTTAAAAATGATTCGGAAGGTTCTTTCCCTTCTCCCTTTCCAGGCCAGAAAATTAACAGTTCAGGCTCTCGTGCTCTCCAGGCTCGATTATGCCAATCCCCTTTATTTGGCTGCTCCGGCTACCACCTTATCCAAACTTCAAGTCACCCAAAACCGGGCGGCAAGACTTCTACTGGATATTCCAAACCATCAGTCTGCCAGACCAGCCCTAAAAACTCTTCACTGGTTACCAGTCCAAGAGAGAGTGAAGTTCAAAAGCTTATGCACTGTGCATAAGCTGCTGTTCAAGGCCGGCCCTCCAATCCTCCAAAACATCATTCAGCGCCAACGAACCCTTATAATCCCTTCATTCTGAAAATCAAAACCTGGCCATAATTCCCACGATCCGTAAAGCCAGAAACGGAGGTCGATCTTTTTCGGCCAATGCCTCTAGACTCTGGAATGCTCTTCCTCTATCCCTAAGAGCTGAACCCAACCACCTTCGATTTCGGAAAGCTCTAAAAACACTACTTTTTCCCAACTAAGATACCCCATTCCGCTATCACTGTAAGCGCTGGGATGCCTCCGGGTAGCCATGCGCTATATACGTTTATCTACAATTACAATTACAATTACAATTACAAGCTGAACGATGGACGGACGCTAGAACTACTGTAAGGGATATACAAATGACAGGCACACAAGACGAACTGACAGAGTGGGCTCGGTGGGACTAAAAGACGAGGAAGGCTGCTGGAGGACTAAAGAAGGAAGCCAATCGCTGTTACTGAATGCCTATTTGATCCCCATATTGACCATGGCACATTTACCTGCACACTTAGGATCTGCCCCCATGACCGAACAAATCACCATGGTATGGCATAACGGCAGGATAGCAGACTCTGCAAAACACCTAGTACAACAATACATAGTATGTCTGCAACACGACGCATGGAAAGGGACAGTAGTGCCACAGGGAGGGTTTGGAGTCCTCAACCACCCCTTCGAAATCCTCCAAATGGATTACATCCAACTAGAAAGGTGCCATGGTCTTAAATATGTTCTTGTGATCGTGTGCGCCTTTAGAAAATGGGTGGAGGCATACCCCACCTGCGACAATACCGTCTTAGCTACTGCAAAGGTTTTGCTGAAGGAGTTCTTCCCCCGATATGGCCTTTGTCGAATTTTATGGCGCGACAATGGCCCCCACTTCATAGCAGAAGTAATACAGAACATACTAAAGGGGTTGGGGGTAAAACAAAAGTTCCATGCTGTCTTCCACCCCCAGTCGGCAGGTCTGGTAGAGAGACACAATGCCACACTAAAGTTGAAACTGACAAAAATAGTCACCACAACTGGGTTGAAATGGCCCGACACCCTCCCACTAGCATTGCTATCAATGCGCTCCACCCCAACCAAACACAAACTGACCCCGTATGAAGTAGTCTTTGGCAGGCTTATTAACATTTGGGCGGCTCCAAAGCCAACCTCCATTAATGATGTCCCGAACATATTAATGTCTGATTATTTGTACAAATTAACAAGTGAATTAACACTTATCCACCAACAGGTGCAGCAAGCCATACCAGACGTATCCAGGGGCCCAGGACATGATATCAAGCCTGGAGACTTCGTGCTGACAAAGAATTTCCAATGGACGAAGAGTCTGGTACCCAGGTGGACGGGCCCCTGGCAAGTCTTGATCACCACCCGAACTGCTCTTCGAGTGGAAGGAAAGCGAAACTGGCTGCATGCACATCATTGCAAGAAGATTTCCCCAACCCTGACAACCTGCGAGGAAGTGTACGTCCAAGAAGAGCTCCTGTCGAAAGATCGACCGGCCTTGAGTTGCTACCCGCAAACAAGGACACTTGAACTGGCAGAGTTTCCCGACCCCACTGTATCATCCAAGAAGGGGTACAACTTGAGATCGCCAAAAGGAGGGTGCTTCGACAAGCAGGCCACTTACTGAGTCAAAAGTTTCCGATCTGTAGCTAACACTACAAATGCTGCCAGGAGAAACGATAGCCAAAGGTATGTGGTCCTGCAAATCATCAAGCCCATTGAAGGTGATGAAAGAACCTGGACGACCGAAGAACCGCCGCCAAGACCCCAAAACTGCCAAACTACACAACACAAAGACATTCACACTCACAGGAGCATCACTCACCTGTCTAATGGTCACAGTCTGGTTCATTGAAGAGAGTGCTCCTGCATACAGAACAATGTCACCTACCATGCAACCAACCACTAAGAAAGGAACACTACCTGCTATTACTGTCACCACGCCTATGATAACAGTGCAAAGAATTCTGGAGTAACTCTTTCGTCCAACTATTGCACCAACACAACCTTGCCGCAAATGCCACAAACTGTTGGGTCTGTGGGCTGCTACCACATGCCACTGAACATTCCATTCCTTTCATCCCTTCACCCTTCTCTGTTCATGGGTACTGCCTCTCTTGGTTAATGGTCCTACAAGGGAGCTACAGAGACAATGCCGCATCCGATGGGACTATCAAACAATTCTACAACGAGTTCTGGCTGAACAAAACAGGAAGAACAACCACTCCCTGTTGCCCTCCCACCTCGAATGCAACTTTCCCAATAAACATTCCCACCAAAGAACGAGTAGAAATGCAAGTGTTCAAAACCCAGCCAGACCTACCTTTTCCTGCTTAAAGAAAAGAACTGCAGCAACCATGACAGTGGCCCTATCTGTGGTGAGCGTCTCAGGCCTTGTCTGCATTGAAGGCCATGGGACAAAGATCGTGGGCCACAGCACTTGTCAAATCACAAGAACTCTGAACACTGCTGACCCCCCTTCATTTGTTGCATCACCCAACATATACTTTATCTGTGGTACAAAAGCCTACACCTGGCTCCCAAAAGGCTGGGGGGGGGGCACGTGCTACATCGCCTTTGTTCTACCTCCAACCTACACAGCACTGGCAGGACACCACCAAGAAAGGCGTTCCAAAGACACAGACCAAACGGACTCTGCGCATCCCAGTTCCTCTATGCAGCGAAAGGACTTGTCCGGCTCTGGGATCCGATGGCAAACAGCAGAGCCAGTCGACATCTGTCCCAAGCAGTAGAGACAGCCTTGACCATCACCAACAACATTGTTGAGCTTCAGGCGGTCCACCTGGTGGCTTTACAGAACCGCCTTGTTCTGGACATGTACTAGCAGATCGTGGAGGAGCATGCCGCATCATCGGTGCCAGCTGCTGTACTTACGTCCCTGACGACTCACCCTCAGTTTACAAGGCAATTGAACATCTTCACAGGTTGGCATCAGAGATCCATCAAGAATCAGAGACTTGGACACTTGGAAGCTGGTTTTGGGGCACTTTGAAAGAATGGGGTTGGAAAATACTGATGGTCCTCTTGGTTCCAATTTTTGCAATATGTGGCTGCTGTCTGGGGATACACTGTATACCGCCATTGTGCTCTCTTTGTATGAACTCTTTATGCCCTAAAACTGTGGATACTCAAATAGAAAAAAAGAAAGTAATGTATGACAGAGAGATACAGAACATTATGGACATTGAAGTAAATTGACAAGCTGGCTAGGGTCTGTTCAAAGGGGCGACTCTTAAATATAAACGACAAATATGAACATCGCGGGCGCCATCTTGCTTAGCGAGAGCTTTTGCGTGCGCGTAAGCGGTGCCCATTTTAGATATTGGGCCATTTCGTACTCTGTTGATCATCTATGTTTCACCCTGACCCGCTATCATCCCCAACGCTCTGACTAAGCATGACCAAGCGTACTGGGGTTGTAAACCTTGTCCTCATGACGGAGCCCCGGAGCCACTTCCCGCCCTAAACCCATTTGTCCTTTCATCCTCCGCACGTGGGCAAACCCTTCTGATAACCTCCGTCACCGCACCTGGCTGATCAATCCGGTCCCAGGCGCTAACCGACCCCTGCGGACATAGTTTTATTCCCCCACACGGCAGGACTTGTACTAACAAAGACGCCTGCTTTGATCAATAGCGCAAACCCTCAGATCTGACCGATCCCACACATTTTCGGGTCCTGTCAGAATGTCTAGCTGCGAGATAGCGATCATCTGTTACATCTGGGTGGGGGACGATTGCTGCTGGGTTTTTGTGGGAACCTGCTTGGGGTGGGATTCCAAAGATGTTTAACCTACCAATAAACTGATGCAAATGTCTATAAAAGACCAAGCCACGGAGGTATAGTTAGAACACCTCCCAAAGACATTCCGTGTGTCCGAACTGATGTGTTCTCCTCTGGAGCAATAAACCTGTTTCTTGCCTTCCAGTTGCCAGCGCCTGCCTCTTTGTTTTTGATAGTTAATATCGAAGTGAATTAGAGACGTCTTGTGCAGGGCAGCTTTGTTATTCATAAGAGAGTTAGCTGCTTTTCACAAGTGTAAGTTGGGTTGTTTTAGTAATTTTAATTTTTTAGTTGACATTAAATGTCATTGGTTGCTATTTACAGGTCTATCACATGATTTACTGTGTGGGAGTTAGCATGTGTGCTCAGGTAATGTTTTGTACATGCAATTGTCTTTGCCAGCAGTGTTAGGCAATGTGTGTGAGTAGGTGTTTTACCTATGGACAGTGATCTGTCAGGTCAGCTATGGCTTTACGTCATTAATCTACAGTCATTATTGTGCATTGCATGTGGGAATCATGATGGAAATGGTACACAGTGCAACACATATATTTAGATACGATTTCTCTGTCGGTATGTCATTAAACATTCTTTGGAGGGATGTTGTGGTCAAAATATTTGCCCAAATTAAAGGTTTTGGCCTCACACACCGATAGCTGCCCAATACCCACTCACACTTGCAGCATTTACTTGTCAGTCAAATTTAGTTTACTTGCTAGTGTCCATGGGTAGACCCGGCACTTTTGGTGTGACTTCATTCATCATTTACATTGACAGCATGACACCTGTTGCCTTACATGCTTGCATCCTAGAGTAACCACTTCCTAGTCAACACACACATAGGAGTAACTAAATATGTTTCACTCTTTTTCTCTACCCTTATCCCTGACTCGAAATAACACATGTGCCCTTGGCAAGTAGTTGGTGTCTTTGACTCACAAAATGAAAAATGGTCAACTTGGTCCAGACTCCAACACACAGGTAGTACAAAGTGCTTTTATTTACATGTGCTGTGCTAATACTTATGTGGCTCACAGAGGCAGTTCATAGCGCAACCCAAAAGGAAGTTTTGAGCTAGTGGATGTCCAGGCAGAGTCTTTGCGGGTAACATGTTATGAGACATGTGGAGGAGAAAGGTGCTTCAGTAAGGAAGAAGGCCACAATGTCATTAGGGAGGATAGGCCACATTGATAGTCCTCAAATGGTTGAGGTGAACAGGGCATAAGCAAAATGAGGACAGTGGCAGCTGATTTTCACTGGTGTGGTATAAGCACAGGGTAAAGGAGTAACCAGGTATGTGACAACAATGAATGCTACTGGACACAATTTTTTCATAAAAAGAGGTACAGTCCATATCTTCCTCCTCTGATGTATGCAGTGTCTCCCAAGAGGGGGGTGTTGCAGGTGCGCAGCCGAGGAAGGCAGACACACATCAGGGGTTCAAGATGTGGATCCTGCGCCTGCAGCAGCATTCATCTGGGATTTTTGTTTTTTGGTAAATGGTTTTGTATATGTTTATGTGCAGGAAGGTGCTCCTTCCTGCGTATAAACAATGCTGCCTGCAACACAGGCACACTTGCAACATGGGGCAAGGGTAGCTGTGTTGGCGAATAGCAGTTTTTTTGCATGGCACAGGGGTGAGCACAGGGGTACCCCACATTCCTGTAAATATGGCTCATTCCTGCATTTTTTAAATGATTGGCATAGCTGATTTGTTTTTGGAGACGCGCTGCACCATTTCTTTGTGAATACGCCCCCTGCAAATACCTCTCTCTTCTATCAGAGGTCCGTATACAACAGGTGGACAGGTCTTGATCTCTCTACTAACACCTCACTGTTGCATGACAACTCACCCTATATGCATATTAAAATAATTGGGTTCTCCATTGCCCAGCGTCTCTCGAATAAAAGATGTGCATACTACCATAGAGATACATATACATTCAGCAGCATATTTACTGATGATGGAACTAACAGCTTCTGCCACCAACTTCACACAGGGAGTGAAAAACATCAACACTTGGATCACCAGTTCGGCAGAAAGCTTGTCCCCATCAAGAGCAACATCCAGAGAAAATCCTCCAAACAGGCCAGCTGGTACACCCAAGAATTCAGAACAGGACAACAAACAGGTTGAGAGGAGATGGGGAGTCAGCAAGGACACCTTCAACAGGGCACCCTTCATCACCTCCCTCAATCTCTACCACCGTCTGCTGAGGTCAACAAAGAAGATAGTCCCTGTTGGATCAATAGAAACCAGTGCCTACAACACAAAGGAACTTTTCAACATTGTTAAGGAATTCTTCAACTCGGCTGCCAGCAAAAACAATATCAAACCCTCACAGGGGCTGTGCGACAAGCTAGTCCACTTCTTCCACAACAAGATTGCAACCATATACACAAACATTGAACCCCAATCCACTCCTACGGACTTCCTTGACAGATACGCCACCACTGTTACTGATATTAACCACACACTAACCACTTGGAACATCCTCTGTACCTTGGACACTACCTCCACAATGAAATCCATCCACTTGGAACTCCCATAGACCCATGCCTGCACTACATTTTCAACCTCGGAAACAAATGGATCGGCAAGGAATTCACCACCCTACTCAACACCTCTATCACCACTGCAACATTTCCTGACACCTGGAAACACACCAAAGTCAGAACACTGCTCAATAAAAACCTCCACCAGCCCTAGAAAAGTCAAAAACTACTGACCAATCTCCATGCACCATTCCCAGCAAAACTGGAAAATATCATCAACAATCAACTCATGACATACCTGGAACAAAATCAGCTAATCAACGCCTCCCAATCCAGCTTCCCTAGAAATCACAGCACCGAAAGACCCTGATCACAGCCACTGATGACATCTGAACCTTCCTCAACTGAGGAGAAACAGCAGCCTAGATCCTCCTCGACCTCTTGGCAGCCTTCAACACCATATCCCACCTCACGCTGATCAGAAGACTCCACCACAATGACATCCAAGGGGGCATGCTATGATGGATCACCTCCTTCCACATTGGAAGAACTCAGAGGATCACTTTTCATCTCTGAACTTAAGGAGATCAACTGCGGTGTACTCCAAGGATCATCCCTCAGCCCCACGCTTTTCAACACATATATGACCCCGCTGGCCAACATTGTCAGATCCCACAGTCTCAATATAATTTCCTACGCAGACAACACCCAACTCTCACTCACCAAGAATCCAACCACCACAAGTGAAGAAGTGTGGCCCACTGGTTAGAGGAGGCAGACCTGGAAGCAGAGGTCAGCCCGGGACCAGGGTTCAATTCCCGGCTCGGCTGGGTCTTGAGTCCTAAAATGACAATTCTCGCTCCGGTGCCTACTCGATTCACGGGTTCACACTCTGCGACTCTGGGCAATAGCTTGCTTAATCTCCACAACGGCCCCTCGCGGCGGGATGCCTGGCTTTCACCTTGCGGATACCCTGCCGGGGTTATCTCACAGGGGAATACCAGGACAGGTTCCCTAAGCAAGCGCTTAGAAACCGCTCGGTGATTTGCGCTATATAAATTCCTGTACATTTACATTACATTTACAAGAACCAACTTCCACAAATGCATGAAAACCTCTCTTCCCTTTCACTTGCCCATACTCCCCACATATACTGAAGCAGAAGTGGAGGATGCTCCTTCTCCCACATTGCAGCAAAGACCTGGAAAAGCCTCCTCATGTACCTCTGTACCATCATCTCACTTCCGGAGTTCCAAAATACCTTCAATATCTGGCTGTTTGAATTAGCCTATGGGCCCTGCATGCGCCTGGATACCGTATCGAGTGAATAGCCACACTTTATAAATCCAGACTGATTGATTTTAATATTGAAATGCTATAATAAATTTGAAATTTATAATAAGAAGTAAGCAAAGAAATCAACAATACCTTTAATCTTTCTTATTACAACAAAACAATTTAACAACAATAAAATACCACAAATATATTAACAAACTATATGAACAGCTATTGAACAAAGAAAAATCAGGACAAGCAGTGTTACCACACTAACACGATATATACAATAAATGATGAAAAAATGAGAAAAACCAGGATTTTGTATTATCTGAAAGCTATTATTCAAATCAAATAGGGTACATACATGGATATTATTTAGATATTCAAGGTACTAGTTGTATCTTCCTTTGACATATCTAAACATTAAGTCCAGACTGCTCAAACATATAAAACAATGATTTCAACTCAATAATCAGAAGAAAATCATAGTATGACAAGAAATCAAAATATGCAGAGATGGACTAAAGTAGTCGATGTTTCGGTCTTTTTGCAGATTTTCACAAGACCATCATCAGGACAGAAAAGTTCTATATACAATTGATGACCCTTTATATTTCTTGAGTGCACGTCTATTTAGATTTAAGACGACCGCAACACTTTCAATCGTGGCGTTGATTGGGGGCAAAGAATGATTCTTTTATGCCAAAATATCACTCTTGTTCTACATAGGGATGCTATCTATGATTTCCGACAGGGAATCCAGATTCGGTCGATTTCCAAACACTTGTATACATTAAGCCTTTACCGGACTCGCTGGAAGCCTTCTCTGATGCGGTCACACCCAATACTCTAAAAATATACAAGTGTTTGGAAATCGACCGAATCTGGATTCCCTGTCGGAAATCATAGACAGCATACCTATGTAGAACAAGAGTGATATTTTGGCATAAAAGAATCATTCTTTGCCCCCAATCAACGCCATGATTGAAAGTGTTGCGGTCGTCTTAAATCTAAATAGACGTGCATTCAAGAAATATAAAGGGTCATCAATTGTATATAGAACTTTTCTGTCCTGATGATGGTCTTGTGAAAATCTGCAAAAAGACCGAAACGTCGACTACTTTAGTCCATCTCTGCATATTTTGATTTCTTGTCATACTATGATTTTCTTCTGATTATTGAGTTGAAATCATTGTTTTATATGTTTGAGCAGTCTGGACTTAATGTTTAGATATGTCAAAGGAAGATACAACTAGTACCTTGAATATCTAAATAATATCCATGCATGTACCCTATTTGATTTGAATAATAACTTTCAGATAATACAAAATCCTGGTTTTTCTCATTTTTTCATCATTTATTGTATATATCGTGTTAGTGTGGCAACACTGCTTGTCCTGATTTTACTGGACTTTTCCAAGAATTAAATAAATCCAAGACAGCCACTGATCAATCTCAGACTTAGGTACCTTGATGATTCAATACAGGTCTTAATGGTGCTGTAAAATAGACAATTAACAAAACCCCTTGCTGGCCATTTCTTTTATAATCAACCTTGCCCGAGCCCGCAAGGGTATATTGGGTTGCTCACCTACATATTCATTAAACAAAGAAAGCAAACAACTATATGACTTATAACATTTGTTTTTGACACTCATCAGCAAGTGCCAATGTCTTCTCCATTTTGCTTTATTTGCATACTAAATTTGGATTCATGTTGCACTTATTTTCCCGTCTTCTAACCATCATAGCCTGCCAAAGAGACTTCAGTTTCCTAGCATATATTAGCAGGCTAGGTGGCAAGAAGGTTTCAGCAAAGTAACATATATATATATTAAGTATAGTTCACAAAGCCTAGCTCATGCAGAGCTAGCTTGTGCTGCTGGACGGCACAGCTCTTCAGATGCATCACGTCGTTCCAAACAGAATACACTGTGCTTCAAGATGTAACTATTGCTGAACAGCACCATAAACTTCCTTGTGTTAACAATACTAATTTCTGTTCCTTATGTACGCAGAAGCTTATTTCTTAAGAGGCAAGATTTCATTTTCCTCCTAAAAAAAGAAAAGGAAGTTAAACGTTACATATTGATCAATAATTCATAACAGTGATACATCACTATATTGTCTAAACTTTACTACATCTTTCACCTAGAATCACAGTCTTTTTATGTCTAGTGCACTAATAACTTGATGTTTCTTTCTCCTGAAAAACATATCACCCTCAACAAGTTTATTTTCATATTTTAACAATTAAAATATAACATGTCATGACCTCTGCCTTCATAACAGCTTCTAAAGTAACACAATCATCTTGACACCTTTGCCAACACACACCACAGTGTTTCAGAAATAGGAATAGCAATATCACCACTCAATCATCTTATAGGGCTAAAATGTCTGTACAACGAGGTTCACAATACCAGTAGAGCTTGTATTATCACATTCTTTTAACACGATCTCGCTACACTGCAGTGTGCACCTCTGAGAAACTATATTAACACATCTACACCTCCTTAAACAGTTTTTCACTCTCTAAGCATAGCGTAGAATATGTCTTCCAACATTAGTACACTTACTGACCCTTCCCAACAAAATGTATGAAATATATTATTAAATACCTGCATTTGAAGTTCTTTCTTAAATGTAGCTGAAGACACCAGTCTCATCTCCAAATCAAGTCAAATCTGCTGAGCACAACTGAAAGAGACTTCGTTCTCCTTCAAAGTACCAAGAACACACTGAGATATTTCCGATTCTCCACACACATATCACAGCATTTCTCCAACCATGTAATAAGAATGGTAACTATTGGTTGAGCCTTGGTCCTTATTTTTACTTTTCCCCAAACAATCTTGAGATTCCTGTGGGATCATAAAAAACCTCATGGCAGGCCCAGCAATTTTTCATGAGGGTCTGGAGAGATGTCCACGATATTGCACGAACCTCATGAGGCAAGCTTTACTCCCTGAAGCTTGCATACACTCACAAGACTTTCTTGGGAATGCAACATACTTGTAGGGAAACAGTAGTATGAGGAAGAGACTAACATCTTCACTAAGACCTTTTTCTTGGGTGATGGGTATACATACCAAGATGTGAGAAGAGACTGCCCTCTCCTTTCAAACCTCTCATTCAAATAACAAGTATGAATAGTAGGATATATGAAGAAGCTGGCCTCTCCACTGAGACTTCTCTCTTGAATGATGAGTGTGAATAGTAGGATGTGCGGATGGACTACCCTCTCCAATGAGTCCTCTCTGTAAGACCACATATATGCATCGTAGGGTGTGTGGAGAGAAATTGGCCTCACTGTTAAGACCCCTCTCTTGAATGACGAGTGTGTGTAGTAAGGTGTGTAGATGGACTGGCCTGTCCTTTTAGACCTCGGTCTAGGATAATAGGTGTGCAAAGTAGTCTAGAGGAATTTGACTCTCCTGTCATACCCCTCTCTCAGATGACTGGTGTGTGGTGTTCACCACATATAAATGATAAACTGTGCAGCCTCTTATGTTCTCTAGGTATAGTTAATTCATCTCATCCATCCAACCATCCAGTGGCAACTGACTCCACTTGGAATATTCATAACATTCTTAGAGTTATAATAGAACCTTCTACTAAATTATGACATATCACACTTCTCCCCCTTTATAAACACAAGTAAATGTATTTAATGTACATTGACTGCTAGAAGAATAAAGATAGTCCCAGATAAACTACTACATTTAAATATAATGTTTTAAAAGATAAAAAAAATAAGAGAAGTCTCTATATTACAATCTAGTTATTAAAATGCTGAGTATCATGTGACATCAAAATCGAAAGCCACCATTAAACTTGACAAACATAATCTTTCATATACAATATTTTTTTCCATGCTCTCAAACTCCTATCTCTAACGAGTCCAGAATGTGAATGTGGCTCTCACATATTTTAACCACCGCCTGAACTAATGACTCATGTTACCACCCTGTCCAGGGCACTGATTGTACATCTGACTGTGTTGAATATGAGCAGAATTCGAATAAGGGTTAACCATCACAACCCATCTTTTATTTCATATTCTCCCATCCTCTGCCTTCACAGCATTTTAAAATAATATAACCTCTTTTCTCTCTTTCATATGTTCTGACCATGGTTGACATCCTACAGGTGCCCTTATCTTAACAATGTCCCCCAAAACCAGTTGGTTGTCAATCACACTTTTCTTTTTATCAAAATACTGTTTCCTTTTCTCTTGATGCCTGAGTTCCTTATTTCTGCATTCACCAACATCATTATCATTTAACCCTTTATTCAATACCATTCACCCTAGACGCATCTTAGAGTTAGCCGCTCTTCCTTCAACTGTTCAAAGGGTGATCTCCCAGTCGTGGAATGAGGGGACATGTGATATGCTATATTCCTGTTTTGCAGGACCAACATCCAATTTAAATTGTTTGCATTTGCTAACAGAATCATTTCTTTCAGTGGTTTATTCACCCTTTCCACAGCACCGTTGGTTTATAGGTGATGAAAATAGCTCCCTTCATGTATAATTCCACATACCTTTACCAATCTTTGCATTTCTGTTAAACAAAATTAGGGACCTTTATCTGATCATATAGAATTTGGATAGCTTTCTCTTTTAAATATGTCTGCCAATTTAAAAATAATAATATTTGCAGATAAAATATCTCTAACATGGGCTACTTAAATCCATCTAAAGAAGAAACCTAACACCACTTTTAAATATGAAGTACCACTTTCCACGTGTAGAGGTCCTACTATATCATGGCAGTTTCATCCCAGGGATGTTTGGGAACTTCCTACGAACCATGGCCATTTATTTACTTTTCATAATATTGACACTCACACAACACTGCATGCAATCCCTCACCACCCTTTCTACTTCCTTATCCATTACTGGCCACCAAAACTGTAATCCTAATCTTTCTTTCATCTTCATAATGCCCATATGAGTAGCATGCATAAAATTGAGTAACTTGTTACGCACTTGAAACGGTGGTGCAAGTTTTGTTCCATGAGTAAGCATCCCATTCATCACTGAAAACTCTTCACAATCCAAAGACCAGGGTTTCACCTAATGCTTACCTTTTTCCAGTAACACCATCAAAAAAATCTTTGTAATTTCCTGATCCTTGTGTATCTCTCTCATCCGTGCCTCTCTTTCTATGGTTCCTAATGTGAACTCACACACATTCATCTCTTCCTCCATATTTCTCTCATCTTCTTCATCCATTTCTTCCACATCCACCAGACGTGACAGTCAGCTGAACAACTGATAACTCCTGATATATAGTCAACTGAGAAATCGTGCTCTTGCAGTGAAATAATCCATCTCTTAATTCTAGTGGATATAGCATACAACCTCTTTTTAAAGAAACTCATTTCAATAGTTTATTGTCTGAAAGTCCTTTAAAGTTCCTACCCCAAATCAAATTCCTGCATTTTCTCAATGCCCATTAAATTGCCAATGCCTCCTTCTCTATAACTGAGTAGGTCTGTTTTGAACCTCTCAAGCATCTAGAGGCTCATGCTCAAATGTTCAATTACATTCCTTTTCTGAAGTAACCTCATCAAAGCCTTCTGCACTGGTATCAGTCATAACATAAGTTTCCTCACCCGGAATAAATGCCAGCAAATGGAATGCATTTTTTCAAATTGTCCTTGATGGACCTGAACTCTTTACTGCACGCTGAACTCTACTCAAAACGTACATTTTTGGCTAGTAACTTCCTGAAGTTTTCTGTTTTATCCGTATTCCCTGATATATATTTACAGTAATATTCTACCATCAACAAAAAGTATACTAGCTCTTCCTTATCACTGGGTTTCGGTATTTTTACAATGGTGTCCATTAACTCTTTTTTGGAAAAACACCTTGCCATGTAATACAAAGATCCAGATAATTAGCTTCTTCTACACAGAACTTACACTTGTCCTTCCTCAACCTCTCCAAAATGGTACACACCCTAGAATGATGTCCCTTTTTGCACTACCAAAAATCAATAAATCATCCTGATAGCATCTCATACCTGTGACCCCATTAGTGCACTAGACATTATTCCCTGGAACACTGAGGCCTCGGAGACTAAACCAAACTGCTTTCTCAAAAATATAAACATTGCACCGGTGTGAAGAACGCAGTTAAATCCGAGGATCTACCTAGCTCCACATGATGGTATGTAGATGCTAGATCCAAAGTGGTGAAACATTTGACACCCTCCAAGGTAGAGATAGTCTTGTCAATATTAGGCAAGGGAACCTATCCCTAATTACCTCTCTATTGAGTGCATGTAAGTCAATGCACAAATGAGTCCCGGCCTTTTTTAATTAAACATTTTTATTATGGGGAGTGGGACTGGATGACCCCCTCTCGGGCCAATATTGGCCCCTGGGACCCCATCCCTCGGGGCCAGACATTTTTTGTCTTAGGGGAGTGGGGTTGTTTGGCCCTCCTTTCGACTCAGATTTTTGACCCAAGGACCTCCTGTCCTGGGGCCTGGCTATTTAGAGGTGGGGAAGGGGGCTGTTTGGAACCCTCCCCAGGCTGAATTCAGCCCTGATGACCCATTCCCCCGTGGCCTGGCCATCTTAAAGTGGGTGCTTATAGAGCACCCACTCTCCACAATCTCTGTAGGCTCCCCATCTCCTGCAGGAGTTGGCTATGCTTTTATACAGAGGCAGCTACTGGAACGGCAGCTCCCTGTGTGTGAAAACCATTCTGCTCCGCTTCCAGCAAGCAAAAGCATTTTCAGAGCTGGAAGTGGAGCATTTTCTGTGGCTTGTTGTGAGAGGTAAAGCTCCTGCCAAGCCACAGCAAACTGGGGATGGTGAATCCTGGGGAGAAGTAATCACGTCCCTTGATATCTATGCATTGCTTTCTTTAATTACTCCCAAACTACTAAGTGGATCTAGCATTCAGCCAAATTTGGTGGTATTCAGTTCAGTGGTTCGGTCTGTAGTCATGTTTAAAAAATGAAAAATACCCAACGACATTGCAAGGGAAAAAGTGTTTTGGGATCGCTACTTTTTCTAAGCCTGGGTGGATTTCGGGAAGTTCCGAAATGCTGCACTACACAGAGCTCCGCAAGTGGTGGAGTGAGTTTGACTTGCACGTAACTTGATGATGATGAGCACGAACGAGGAAAAAATTTTGGAGCACTGTTTTTCAGGACTTCGCAAGCTCCACATAACACCTAGACTTACCTTTTTCTCACCACCCACTGGACCAATCATCCCAAATCTTTCCAAACAGCAGCTAAAGTAACTGTGACACTAGTTTTGAAAATTGTGTGAAGATTTGTCCAATGGCGGCAACATTCTTAGCAAAACAAAAAACACTTTGGGGCAGATTAACAAGCCCCATGCGCCGCCGGTGCATCACGTTCCATGATGCAGCGGTGGCGCAGCCTGCTAAAGGATATCTACAAGCACAGGTAAAGTCACCCTGTGTGTTTTTTAAATTTTTTTACTTCTGTTTCTTTCTTTGTCAAAATGTTGTAATGTTTCTTACTCATGTCTTTTATGATTTTATCATCGAAATAAAGACATTAAAACCCAAAACCCGACTTAACCTGTGCTTATAAATATCGGCCCTGTTCACGCAACACCTTGTGTGTTAGCGGCGGGACATTTGTTTTTTGCTGTGGGTGTTTCCACGCAACACCCATGTCCACTGATGCTTTTCCAGATTTACGAGAAATCAAAAACCTGGAAAGGCATTTCATTTCTCCTCGTTTTTTCCTCTTTCAATGCGTGCTGCATTCCAAAGCACGCATTGAAGGAGGAAAATGCTTGCAGTGATTGCTTTTGTGCAGGAAGGTGCCCCTTTCTTCACAAATGCAATCTCCCCATGGCGCAGGCATCCTTGCGCCATGGTGCAAGGGTGCCTGTGCCGGTGCATGGCTGCTGTTTCTGTGCCAGTGCAGGGGAGAGCACAGGAATGCGACATATCATTGTAGATATGTCACATTCCTGTGCTATGAAAGTGGCGCAGAGTGGCGCAGCCAAAGGGCTTGCGATACAACTCTGCGCCACTTTCTAGTAGATCTGCCCCTTTGTCTGGGGGGAAGAGTGGGTCCTAACTATAACTACCTACTTGCTACCACTTACTTTATATGTATATTACCTATTGGCAGTAGCCAGGTGGTAGTTATAGTTAGGACGTAGTTTCCATAGGAAAATAGTTTTCTGATTTGCCAATATCTTTGGCTTGACGAATCTTCGCAAAATTTTCAAAACTAATGGGACACTCAGGTTAGCTCCTGTCTTGAAAATTTCTGGGTGATTTGTCAAGTGGGGAAGAACAAAGGGGTCCCAAAATGCATTTTCTTCATGTTAATTTCCATAAGAAACGTTAGACAAGGCTACAGTCTGAACTGCTGAACGGAATTACACAAAATTTGGCAAAGTGGTAGCTCTTAGATCAGAAAGCATTCTTTTTGTTAAATGGTATAAAACTGTTCAGTAGATCCTGAGAAATGTAAAGAAATTTCAACTTGTAAATCTAGGGACGCGAAGGATCCGTGAACCCTCCCACTCTCGTGCCTGAGATCTATTTGGCTGCCAACTCTGTCAGCCATTTTGTGACTCGGTTAAACCAAGACACAAGAAAAAGGGTAAAACAAGGATTAAAAACAAGAAAAGGGGCCAGGGTAGAAACACTCTGACCCACTAGGCCTTCTCAGGGGGTCCCTGCCTGAATCCGGCAGAATTTTTTTTTTAAAACGAAGCGCAGGCGCCTGCGATTCATTTTCCCTAGGCACCTAGGTGAGAAAGGTTCCGGGGGCAATGTTGTAATATGAAGTGGGGACCGCCACCTCCCCGGGGTGGTATTCTGTAAATGCATGGCCTCCCCGGGGTGATATTCTGTAAAGTGGAGGTCCCCGGGGACCATCACTTCCCCTGGGCTTTTTTTTATTTTAAAAGGCATGGGGGTGACTCCTGTCCACCCTACGCTGCCCCAGGGACTGCCACCTCCTGGGGCTTTAATGATTAAGTGCGGGGACCACACGGACCCCCCGCTTCCCCAGGGACCTCCACCTCCCCGGAGCATTAATTAATTATAATGCAGGTACCATTGGGGGCCCTGGGGACCACCACCTCTACAGGGCTATCTACAAGGTGGGAGGGAGGCCACGTGGCCCCCCTCTATGAGCCATCCATGGCCCTGGGGACAGCTACTTCCATGTGTAAAGTCGCAGTAGATTTGCAGATCCACCTGAAATTAATAATTAAATATTATACAATTCAGAATATAGGGTTGCAGTTGTGAACTTTGTTACAGAGCTAGTGAGATTGAAGTTAATATTCACAATAAAATTGATAGAGTTAGAAATAATATAAAAAAATATAAATTAAAAGTTAAACCTGAAAAGTTAAATGTGTTGTAGTACATTAAATTTGTGTTTTGCGGATTTGCGACGGGTTTGTAAATCTGGAAAATATTTAAAAACAGTAAAAACATTCAAGCTTATACATCTTTCACTGTAGGGTTATAGGGTGGCTCTAAAAGAAGCAAATGTGTTCATTATGGCTTTGTTGCAGCCACATGTACAGCTTAAGATTGTTGAGAAACATTCTGTTCCCTTCATCTGTGAAGTGAACTCCATCACTTTTGTAGACATTGTGCATATCAAAATGTAGATTGTTGTGATAGATGGAGGCCAGCATATGGTCTCTGAGGTAAGCAGAATCACCTTTATTAACATTCTTGCCAACCTTCTCAATCTGTGGACAAAATTGATTTGACCACTTCCATTTCTGTCTTTGGCATTTATTAGAGTATACAATGACAGTGTGAGGAAAAAGCAACATCAGTTGTGCAAAGGTGTCCTTTATTGTGATTTGCAATTGTAACCGAGTTATTGTGCCTAGGTAATTGCCACCACAGTGCACAATCATGAGGTCAGGGGGTGGAGATGCAAGAAGGTTCTAACGAAAGGCATCAATTTAGGCCACTTTAATCCTCTCTGGACAAACCACTTAATATCCACATTTTGCAAGCATAGGGGCACATGCATCAAAGCTTTTTGTGATCGCAAACGGTGCCATTCGCAAAAATCGTCCGTTTGTGATCACAAAATCAGCTTTTGGTATGCATGAAGGGTGAAGGCCCTCGCAATTGAGAATTTGCAATTATTTGCGAATTCTCAAATTGCGATTGCATTTAAAGAATCGCATTTTGCGGTTTCTTAAATGCAATGCATGAAACTTTGAAAAATAGCGACTTCGCACTTAGGGGGAGCAAATTACCATGAAGTTGAACCTCATGGTAATTTGCGAAAACTTTGAAAAATGCACTTTTGTGCATTTTTCAAAGTTTCATGTTGTGCATGTTGTGCACACACATGCCCTTAGGGCATGTGTGTGCACAACATATGTGCACAGATTGATTTCAGGGGTGCAACACGGTGTCCTTTGGACACCTCTGCACCCTTGACATTCTCAATTTGCGATTCGCTAATTGCTAACACAAATTGAGAATGTCTTCCCATTCATTCCTATGGGCCTCTAGGCCCATAGGAATGAATGGGGAGGTATTCCTTAATTGTGATTCGCAATTTGCAAGTCGCAATTAAGGAATTTTAAGAAATCGATAATTTTTTAGCGATTTTTTCATGCATAGGCTTTCGCGATTTCTTAATTGCGATTCCTTAAAAATCGCAATTAAGAAATCGCAAAAGCCAACAATGATGCATGTGACTGTAAGGTCTTTGTCAAGACCTCTGTGTTCAGCATACCTTTTGCCTCAAAAACATAGCTGTGACCTACAACCGATACTCTTAGCATTTTGAAGGGAAGAGTTGAAGGCATCAAAAAACATCTGTAGCTGAGTCAGTTGGTACAATGAGAGGTATCTAAAATGGTGGTTATGATGCTGTTTTTGAAAAAGCAGATAACTGATTGGCTGTTCATAAACATTGTGTACTCAAAAATAGGTGCATCTTACTTTGTAATAAAAGCATCTTTCTGATTGGTTATAGAAAAAACTTTGAAAGGTACAGTGGACAGGATGTTAGTATTTGCAAGACTCAATCATACCTGCTATTTGCATTTGTAAGCTAGTGTGCTCAACTTGAAAATATGGTGAACTTGTGACCTGCCAGTACAGTTGAATGTTGCAGAAACTGTTACTATAGAAACTAGGATTAAGCAGAATTGGGGAAGGGTTGCAAGTTAACTGCTTTTAAAATATTAAATGGATGTTGGATATATGTAATATGCTTTTAAAGTAAGTTTTCCAAAATCAGTACTATGTTTAGGAGCGGTATGTTTTCAAAAAGTAATACTAGTATTGTTGGAAATAGGTGTATGAAGTCCCTTTAGGATGGCGTGGCGGTGGAGCCGTGACTTCTGTACATTAGAGAAGCAGATTGGACACTTTTAGAAGAGATTAAAAAAGGGTTAATATGTGTATCCAATAGAAGTGGGTTTTAAAATTTGAAAAAATTAAGGGAGCATTTTGATTTGTTACTTACATTCATTTGTTTGGAAAAGGGCAGAAAAACGTTGCCATTACTGGTTTTACCTTGTTGAGAGTGGTGCACCACATTTATTGTGTTGGAAAGAAAAAAGTTTTGGAATGTATTACATTATCATATTCTTCAATAGTATTTCAGAGGTGAGTTACAAATGTGTAAGGTGTGTTATATACTGTGTAGGAGTGCTTAAATGTTTGTAATGATATTTTTAAGTATGTAAAGCATTATTTATAAAGCTAACAAAACATTAGAGAAATGTGATGCTTGAAATTTGTTACCAAATGTAGAAATGGGTATTGCGGTTTGTTTTATTGTACTGAAATGAAGATTGAAATAGGTTGTGCATACTAATATGTGTGCTTCCTGAGCCTCTAATGAAAGTAGTAGAGAAAACTAAGGTTTAAAACATGTTGGCAGATGTATTAAAGTGTATCACAGTCTATATAACTCTCTACCCATGTTCTCTGTATTATGAACAGAAATGAATGCATACACTTTCTTGCACAAATCTTCTCAGGTCTGCTCTGTCATTTGGTTGCACAAGAAGTTATGTCTTATGTATGTAGGTTTTATAGAGCATCTCAGATAGACAGTTTAACACCCAGGTGCCCTGAATTATGAGCAGATAGTGATATATACACTTTCTTCTACACAAAGTTATGGAGCATGTGCTGAGAAACACAGGTATTCAACTATTTGTATGTTTCCTTTTATGGCTCATGCCACTATAAAAAGGCACAGACAGACATATGCATGTGTTCAGAGACATGATGAGACTTACATTGATTGATTGATTGATTGATTGATAAGCTTTATTTCGATATAAAAATATCAGAAAAGCTTGTACAACAAGTATAAAACACAGCATTTAAGACAATCATTTCATAATTACACGAAAAGGGAAAGAAGGAAAGAAAGTGTTAAAAACAGTTCAAGACAAAAATTAAAACGACAAGGAAAGCCTTCTTACACGCATTAACTATGACCATTTTAAAAATGTTGACACAGCACAAACAATCAAAGTGGATGTGTCGGACATTAAAATACGTAACGCCACTTTGTGCTCGCGGGTACCTAAGAGTCTACATAAGGGTTTAAGCCAGCGCCTCCTAGGTGCACAATAATCTGGACATTCGAAAAGAATGTGGGCTACCGACTCTACTCAAATAGGGCAACGTGCACAGAAGGGGGAATGCTGGAAAGAGGATTTCCATTGGGCAACTAGTTCTCCTACAGGTAGGGTCCCCACTCTGAACTTAAAATACAGGGCACGGTCGAAAGGGATTGAAATCATATCTATGTAAGGTTCATAAGCCACAACGTCTTTGATCCTCACAAAGGCTACAGTGGAATTACAATGGCATGGATCTAAGAATAATTTAGAGGAGACCCAATTCCAATACAATTTCTTGATTGTGGCTTTAGGTGGGGCAGTTCTCTGGACCCATGCATCACCCAGCCCTAACTCCACTAATAGCCATTTTACATCCCTCAACCATTTGATCCTGGACCACACTTCCATGGCCATAACCTCTAATAACGCTTCTGCATAGGAGGCTAGTTCGGGCACCCGCCACAACCGTGCCCAAAGAAGCAAGGGGCGGAGTAGCGCTTCGTCCTTAATCGATCTGCAACCTAGATTCAATAACACGGGTACAGTAGGAGTACTCAACGGGAGAGCCATCAGATCTTTCAAAAATTTGCTCTCCGATTTTGCTAATGCATCCAGGTTGCAAGTGCCCCACAACTCCGCCCCGTAGAGGGCAGCACTAACCCCTCTAGCTTTATATATCTCCAGAACTGGGGCTATGGTTTTGCTTGTGGAGGAACGTTGTTCCTTAAGTAATACTCCACCCACCCTTTTGTGACTGATAAGCATTTTTTGGATATGTGGGTTCCAGCTAAATGTGTCATTAAGGCGGATACCCAAATAGTCGAACTCGGATACCCTCTCCTTTTGGCACAGAATTCAAAGTCGGAGGTCGCCCAGGGTTTTTAGGCGGATTCATAATCAAGTACTTAGTTTTTGCCGTGTTGATTACCAATCCTCTCAATAAACAAAACTCCTGGAAACTATTCAGGAGGCTTTGGAGGCCCATAGGGGACTATGAAATGAGAAGAGTGTGATCTGCAAAAAGCAGTGTTGGGATCCGTTTGCCCGCCAGGGAAGGAGCATACGAGGGATTCTTTAACAAATGCTCAACCACTCCGTTCACATAAAGAGAGAACAGAGTGGGAGCTAGCACACATCCCTGACGGACGCCCCTTCCCACGGGAATCCTGTCAGTTTTTTCTCCATTTGTACCCCATCGCACCTGTGCAAAATTGCCGGCATGCAATCTCACGAGGAGGGATAGGATATATGGAGGCAACCCTAATTCCAACAAAACCCTCCATAACTCCTCCCTTGGTACCAAGTCAAAGGCAGTTTTAAGGTCTATAAAGGCCAAGTACAGACTGCCTTTGCCCAGCTCCACCACCTTCCAGTACAAAAGAGCCACTCTGAAGGCCTGTTCGATACTCCCGGTTCCAGAGCCAAATCCAGCTTGGAAGTCCGACAAGATATTATTGTCGTCCACCCATTGGAGCACCCTCCCAAAATTACCTTCCCTGTCAATTTTTGGGTTGAGTCGATGAGACTTATTGGTCTGTAGTTGGCTGGGTTATCCTGACACCCCTTTTTGAATATCGGGACAACCTCAGCCCCCTTCCAGGAATCAGGTACAGGCGCACCGCTATTAAAAGTGTTAAGCAATGCTGAAACCAGCTTCCCCCACTCCCTGGGGTTTGCCCGTAACAAGTCGCCCGGAATCCCATCAGGCCCTGCCGCTTTTAAAGGGACCAGTGATTCAATGACACCTTCCACCTCTCTAGCAGTAAAGGGAACACCCTCAGTATCCCCTAAGCAATCAGCCAGAACAAAGGTGGTATGGGGAACCACCTCAATAGGGGTATAGAGGGACGAGAAGAGATTGAACCAATTTTGGGCAGGGATGTTGCACATCATCAGAGTGCTGACCGTCCTGTCCCTAGATCTCATAAGATTCCAGAAGCTTCTGGCATCCCTGCCCGTACTTGCTTCCATGAGATCTGCCCAGAACCTATCCTCCCATTCTCTCTTTGCTGCAGTAGTAGTCTGGGAGAACTGTTTCCTAGCCAGTCTAATGCAGCCTTGGATTTGCTTTTGACAGCACTTCTCCCTGCATTTTTTGTTATACCAACCCGGCGGCTTGGGCAACTTCTTGCACTTGCCAGTTCAGGAGGTCTTACTTGGGAGAGTGAAAAGATCACTCAAAGCCTTGATTGTGTCACAAAAGAGCGCTGTAACTTCCCCAGACAGAGAGGTCAACGAGTCCAATTTAGACTGAGCTATTTCTAAGAGTGCCTCAATAGCTAGCACTTTCTCTTCATCTAAGATGAGCTTGCTCCATTTCAAGCGTCTACCGCAATTGGAAGGGTATACTTCCTGAGGGCTAGATGCTAAGTGGGACAAATGCGCCACCTGGTTCCCAGTCCACAAGGGACGGAGGGCAAGAGAAAGGAGGTTATGATCACTTTCAACTTAAGGGATTACCTCCATGTCCTGCAAGAAACTCCAAAGTTTATGTTATGTTATGTTATGCATTTTGTAAAGCGCAAACAGCTGCCCCAGCAACGGGGCGTCCCGGCGCTAGAACCATAACACAACCAGCTGAGTAGAGAAAAAAGGGAGACCTACAGGGGGGGAAAGAGATGAGTTTTGATAGCTCTGCGGAAAGCTAGTAGGTTGTCGATGCAACGGATGTGGAGGGGAAGGGAGTTCCATAACTTAGCCCCCAGTAGTTTGAAAGAGCGTCCTCCGATGCGACAGAACTTCGTGTGGGGTACCATGACTAGATGTTGCCCCTTGGACCGGAGGTTGCGTTGAGGATTGTAGGACGTCAGCAGCGGGCGGAGGAGCTCTGGCCCCTCGGTATTCAGAATTTTAAAGGCAAAGATGAGGGCCTTGAATTGGATGCGGGCTTCCACGGGCAGCCAATGTAGTCTGTGGATGGTAGCTCTCGCGGAGCACCTTCTAGGCAGGCCTACTATTGCCCTGGCAGCCGAATTCTGAATCCGTTGGAATCTCTTGATTTCAGTTTTGTTAGCTCCTAACAGCAGGACACTCGCGTAGTCCAGTCTGGCCAAGATGGTCGATTGTACGATAAGTTGCCGCGTTTTGGAATCAAAGTAGCCTAAGATGGGGTTGAGGCTTCTCAATAATCCAATACAAGTTGCGGCAACTTTTTTAGTGTGCGACTGGAAGTTAAGTGCAGAGTCCAGCCAAACTCCTAGGTTTTTTGCCAGAGTTTTTTGGGGGGGGGGGGCTGGGCCCAATGAGTGGGGCCACCAGAGGTCACTCCAGCTGTTAGGGTTTTTCCCCAAGATCAGCACCTCGGTTTTGCCACCGTTGAGTTGGAGGCAGTTTGTTGTCATCCATTTAGCGACGGCGGTCAGTCCATCCCTGAATCTAGTGGCATCGGGAGAGGGAGCCTCATTGAGGCTGATGACCAACTGTGTGTCGTCGGCGTACGACACCATTGTGAGGTCCCATTTTTTGGCAACCTCCGCCAGGGGTTGCATATATAAATTAAACAGGGATGGACTGAGGGCAGAGCCCTGTGGGACTCCTTGTCCTATGTCTTGGGGTTGGGAAATGAACGGTGGGGCAGATACCCGGAAGGATCTGTTAGTCAGAAACGATCGGAACCATTGTAGTGCCGCATCTACGATCCCGATGTTTTCCAGACGTTTTAGTAGGATGGCATGGGAGACCGTATCAAAGGCCGCGCTGAGATCGAGCAGTATCAGCGCGGCACTTTTACCGGTGTCCATAATTTCCCGTAAGTTTTCCGTGGAGGTAAGGAGCGCGGATTCCGTGCTGTGGCCCGGCCTGAACCCATGTTGGGAGGGGTCCAGGATGTTGTTTTTCGCCATGTGATCATTGAGTATTTTGTTCGCGTGGGCTTCCGCTAGTTTCGCCACCCAAGGGAGCAATGAGACGGGCCGGTAGTTCTCCGGTTTGGAGGGGTCTAGGGAAGGTTTTTTTTTATAATGGGAGTAACCCAGGCCTGTTTCCAGCAGGTGGGTACCGTGGCCGTGGCGAATGAGAGATTGAGGAGTGACGTCAAGGATGGGAGGAAACATTCCAAGGCTCCCAGGAAGTGGATTGGCCTCATCGGATCTGTCAAGGAGGATGTAATCTATCCTAGATGTGTGGTTGGCCCTTTTATAAGTATGGGCTCCCGAAGTGTCTGACTTTGTCCTTCCATTAACAGCCCTAAGGCCAAATTCCATGTTTAAGGAGTTGATTTGAACCACCACTTGTGACCACCTCCTTATGGGAGGTATAGTTAGGGCTGGTATTGCTCTCCTTATGTCTTCATCGGCAGTTCCCAAGGTGTCTTCCAACCCCAGGGGCTCAAACGTGCAGTTTAGGTCCCCCTCGACCAGGACATGAGAACCAGTGGGACGCTGCCTAAGCAAAGTTTCTAACCCTGATACTATAGGTGACTGAGAGCCTCCCTTAGTGCTCCTGGCATAGATATTAAAGATGTCCAAGATCAGCCCCCTCCGGGGTCCCTTAATTGAAATACTCAGTAGATCGGGTGAGTTTGACACATACTGAGTACCTTGGCAACCAAGTGAAATGGCAACCCATATAAGGAGGCCTCCTGAGGGGCGGCCCTCCCCCGAAAGGGGGGAGACTGCTGGTACAAAAAAAGATGAATAACCTACCTTGTGGCAAGGCTCCCTATCCAAGTTTCTTGGAAGATGCAAATAGGGTATCCTTCCACAAGGGTATTCTAGTCGGGTAGAGCCAGCTTCCTCAAAATCTCTGCAACATTCCAGCTGAGAATCCTTAGGTCTAAATCCCCCACAGCTTGCTCCCTAAGCGGTTCATTACTGGATACCCCCTCCCTCACCTGGGAGATCCAAGGTGCACTTTCTCCTTGTTTGGTCCCGACATCCAAGTTAAAATCCTGAACTAGGGGACTATGTACAACTGGTGGAAGTAGCATACTGGCGTTAGTTGGGCCTAGGGCATGAGGGTCTAACACAGGACCTGGGCACGAGGGGAGTCGAACCACCCCCGGAAAAATATCATTTCAGTATCCTGCCATCCTCCCATATGGCCCTGACCAAACAACTGGCTGATGTGGAAAGGGGATGAAATGATTCTCGGGAGAGGTGAGATTGTGCCTCCATCCTTCTCCCCAATTAATACCGTATTGATTTCCTACAGATCTCGGGTAGAAGTAGGTCAGATCTACTACCCCGATACCTGCACCACTAGATCCCAGATTCTAGTTGCAGATTGTTTGGGCAACCCTAACATCCTTGAAATTAACCACCACACAGTCTCCCTCAAATTGCTTGTGCCCATAGCCTACCCACCCTACCATTCTAACACCTAGGATCAGGCCATCTAGTTCCCTATGGAGAGGCCTATTTGTCCTTAACCAATGCATGGTTTTATTTTTTAGCATTTGGTTGGATTCTTGCTGGTCAGCCTTCAAGGGTGGTACATTAGTAAGAATGGCGACATAGGGCAGACAGTCTGGTAGTAGGTTCACGGGTGGTATTTTGGGAGCTTCTTTAGGAGAGAGCGCGTCAAGTTGGATAGCTGATGGATGGTTAGGGCTGGATCTTCTTGGTTGAGCTAACTCTAGGCCTTTGCTAATACCAGAGTTTCTTAGACTAACAGGGCCATCTCTACCAGGGACCTCGGAACGCACAAGCTTCTTAACAGGGAGAGTGCTGGCCTTTGGTGTGTTTGGATGATCTGTGACATTAGTCGTTGCCAACCCTGGGTTCCGAACACCCCCATTAGAGACCACAGCGGGCGCAGCGCCAGTGTTCGCCGCAGCCACCCCTTTAGCCGTTCCAGATGCAATGGGTGGGCCTTGTGGTGATATCGGGGGTCGCCCGGACAGCAGATTCACTCCCTGGTCTATCCTCCCTAATTCTAGATTGTAACCTAATAAGAGATTTTATGGAGAAAAAGTTATCCAGGGTCACTTGCTCAAACCTATCCAACCGCTCTACCAGACCTTTAACTCTCTCTAAGACAGGGATCAACAAAGATTTCAGCATTTTCTCTATTTGGGCAATCGAAGGGATCTCATGGGGTGGGAGCTCGGCAGGGTCAGATCAACACAAGGCTTCACTGCTCTAGCGCCGGAGAGCTCGCCCCTCATATCCCCCTGGGGGCAACTTACACCCACCCCTACGCCCTCATGGCTCATACCCACCCCGGTTCCAAGTCTCCTAAGCTTCTTTTAGGGGTTGGGATGATAACCTTTGCGCGAGCTAACAATTCTTTTCCTTTAGGGAAGGACAGGTCTAATTGCTGCCTGAGATGCCAACACTGGGGGTGGGAGGGGATCCCCTTGGCTAGAGGGAATGTTGGGAGGGGGCATAGGGACGGGGGCATCACTAGACCGCAAATCCGTGGCATCATCTACGATATGTGGGGCTATGTCTGCCGTACTCTCCAGCCTGTCCGGACTATCCCTTAAGTCAGTAACCCGTGGATGTTCTGAGGGAAGAGAAGCATTCACCATGGGATCGATTGCGCGTGCTGGAGGGGGTGCTAGCGCCAAAGAGCCCAATGACGACCGCTTCTCTGGGAGGTTTTTGAGGAGTTCGATGGATAACCGACGCTCAGCGCGTCTTTCAGCCAGTGCGATTTCCCTATCAATCTCTCGAGTAGCCTTGAGAAAATATTTGTCTAGAGGTCCTAATATTGAAACCCCTACTGAGGAAGGTAAGGGAATTGGTGTACACGTAGTCATACTATAGCCAAAATTAATAGTAGAATAAAACTTAGCCACTATAGTTGACTACGTGAAAAAGTCCCAAGGGTGTAGTAGTCCTTTAACAATAACAGTTAATGGTATCAGACTGGAAATGACTCACTGTGTTGAAGTTCGAGAGTCAGAATAAGGTCCTGGCCCAAATGTAAGAGGGTAGGCCCAGCCTATCCTCCTTCAGCCCGTGACGGCCTCTGACGGCCCGCCCTTTGCCTGGGCTTAGCCCCGCGCGCATCCCGCGTGCGTCCCGTGTGCGTGTTGTGGTTGCTCCTAATAAAGGAGGAGACGCTGGAGGGGGCGGGAAGAGGACCAGCTGCGGCCGATCAGCGCCGCTGAGCAGGCTGGTCCTCGCAGTCCCGCCTCTGTCCGTGTGTGGGGAAGATGACTCCAGGCAAATCCTTAATGTTCAGGGTCCGGGCGAGAACACAGGCACAAAGTTCAGGGACCCGCGAGCGGCTCCCGCGAAGCGGGGGCCGCGAGAAGTGGCGTAGTGGCCGGCCAAAACAAGGCAAACAGCAAAGTCCACTGCAGCAACAACCCTTTGGTGTGTCACGAGAAGACTCCCACCAGTTAGGCTCACTACAAGTTCTTTTCTGCAGGAGGGGGCAGGAAGAGGACCAGCTGCGGCCGATCAGCGCCGCTGAGCAGGCTGGTCCTCGCAGTCCCGCCTCTGTCCGTGTGTGGGGCAGATGACTCCAGGCAAATCCTTAATGTTCAGGGTCCCGGTGAAAACACAGGTACAAAGTTCAGGGACCGGCGAGCAGCTCCCGCGAAGCGGGGGCCGCGATAAGTGGTGTAGCGGCCGGACAAAACAAGGCAAACAGCAAGGTCCACAACAGCAACAACCCTTTGGCGTGTCACGAGAAGACTTACAACAGTGACATGGGAAGGGTTGCTGTTTTACATTTGGCTAGGCCCAACATTCATAGCAGCTGGTGAAAACTGAAGCTACAAGAGAAAAGTGAGCTTTAAGACATATTTGCAGAGGGATTCGTGATTAGGGTACTTTGAATTCTTTTCTCGGAAGGTACACTCGAAGCAGGCCGTACTAATTTAGGTGTGGGCTTGAAATGGGAAGAGCAGTTTTTCAATTTTAAAGGTCTGTGTGCTCTTATGACTGAGGTATGTGTCTACTTGTACGTATATTCTCACACATGTTATATAACTGATGATGGTAGCTTGAAAATCTGGTAGCTTTTGGTACTGTTGGAGAAATTTTCTCAGTTCTGCTCTGTCATTCGCTCGTACAGGCAGTCATGTCTTATGTCTGTAGGTGGTGTAGAGCTCTTCAAATAGACTGCTCAATACCCATGTGCCCTGTTTTATGAGCAGAAAGGAATGCATAGTTTTTTCTACACAAATTTAGAGAGCATGCACTGTGAAACACAGGAATTCAACTATTTGTATGTTTCTTTTTATGCCTCATTCCACTAGCAAAAGGCCCAGACAGGCGCATGCATGCATGCGTTCAGAAACATGGTGAGATTTACAAAAGTAACATTGGAAGGGTCGCTGTTTTAAATTTGGATAGGCCCAACATTCTGAGCAGTTGGTGAAAACTAAAGCTGGATGAGAAAAGTGAGCTTAAAAACATGTTGGTGGAGGGATTAGTTATTAGGGTACTTTGTATGAGTCTCTGGAAAGGTACACTAAAAGCAAGCTATATACACTTAGGTGTCTGCTTGAAATGGGAAGAGCAGTTTTTCAAGTTTAAAGGTCTGTTGTTCTTCTGACTGAGGTATGTGTCTACTTGTACATGTATTGTGACACATGTTATGCTACCGAAAATGGTAACTTGGAAACCTGGTAGCTTTTGCTACCGTTGGAGAAATCTTGTCAGTTCTGCTCTGTCATTCTCTCGCACAGGCAGTCAATTCTTATGTCTGTAGGTGGTATAGAGCTTCTCAAATAGACTGTTCAATATCCAGGTGCCCTGTTTTATGAGCAAAAGGAATTCACATACTTTCATCCACACAAATTCAGAGAGCATGTGCTGTGAAACACAGGTATTCAACTATTTGTATGTTTCTTTTTATGTCTCATTCCACTAGCAAAAGGCACAGATACATGCATGCCTTCAGAAAAATGGTGAGACTTACAACAGTGACATGGGAAGGGTTGCTCTTTTAAATTTGGTCCAAAATTCTGAGCAGTTGGTGAAAACTGATGCTTCCAGAGAAAAAGTGAGCTTTTAGACATGTTTGCAGAGGGATTAGGGTAGTTTGTATAAATCTATGTAAAGGTACACTCGAAGTAGTCCATATAAATTTAGGTGACTGTTTAAAATGGGAAATGCAGTCTGTTAAGTTTAAAGGTCTGCATGCTCTTGTGATTGAGGTATGCGTGTACTTGTACATGTATTATCATAGGAGTTATGTGTCTGAAAATGCCAGATGTCCAAAACACAGGTATACAACTATTTGTATGTTTCTTTTTATGTATCACAACTAGCAAAAAGCACATACAGATGCATGTACATGTTCAGAAACATGGTGAGACTTACAACAGTGACATGGGAAGGGTTGTTCTTTTAAATTTGGCTAGGCCCAACATTACAACAGCTTGATATTGTACATCTGTTATCAAGCTTGAACAGGAAAAAGTTTCTTAATTAAAGGTTTGACCAGTTATCTACATAAAACTACAGATTCACATTTATCTTGTGTCTTATCAGCTCCAAATGGATTAGGAGCACACAACATTAAATGTATTACTTTACATTGATTACTTATGCTACATATTGAACATGATAATAAATTGGAATATCAGAAGCTAGCTGGAGAAGCGTGTTATGAAGTCTTAAGAGTACTAAAGAAAATGAAACTTTTAATAATTGATGAAGTGAGCATGGTCTCAAACTTAATGCTTGCCTTTGTACACTTGAGAATACAACATACAGATCATGATGTTCTGTTTGGAGGAAAGCATTTAATTGTATGTGAAGACCTCCTACAACTTACTCCCTTTAAAAGACAACCTGTTTTTAAAACACTTCTGCATGATGACACAAGGAAATGTTTAGGAAGTATTGGGCATGTAAATATTTGGATAAGCTTGGAATATAAAGACTTTGTCAAAAATATGCGACAAGCAAATGATGAAGATTATTGAAATATTCTTAAAGACATAAGAATTGGTGTCTTAACAACAGGGTAAATAACTTTTAGAAAATAGGCTACTAAAAAACATCTTTACAACTGGAAAAACAGCAGCTGAAGTAATGTACAATATGCTTGCAGAAAACAAGTCTATAAGTTGCAATACATCATGCATTTCAACGGTTGGTAAGTGACAGAAGTAAAATGAATACTGCTTCTGGCATTCGGCATCTTTTAGATATATGTACTGGTTCATTGACATTTACTCTAAACATACAACAAGATGCACAATCATTGTTAATGCTCATGCTTAGAGAATTAGAACATGAAGAAATACACATTGACACCTTATTTGGACTAAGTTACAGATGGGAGGATAACTGTGAAGAGTGTTCATTTACTTCTACCACTCAATATAAGCACAACAATTCTTATACTTAACAGTACCAGACTGCAAACCAGTACCTTTTAATAAATTGATAAAAATAGCAAATCAGGAAATGACTTGTTCACAATGTAGATCACAGATGTTGTCTACATTACATATAATAAGATATGGAAAATACCTCCTTTAATGTTACAATGTTGCAGAGCAAATGGAAGAAAATTAGATACAAAAATTACAGATTTTAAAGGAAGTTAGGTACCTATTTCAGGAAGAGCTTTTACAACAGTGGCTATTATTTTTCATTATGGACCCACTACAACATTTGGACACTGTACTTATTATTATTTAAAGTGTAACAAAGGATGAACGCTTTGCAATGATGCCCATCTGGAATTCAAACTTAGATTGCATTTTTTACTACAAAATTCATATATGTTATTTCTGCAGCCAAAGTTTTCAGTATATCATTCGGCCTATTGGGGAAGACGTCAACAGAAAATAGAGAGCACTGCAAAGTATTACTGTTTACATTTAGTGGTCTAATTATTATTTCCCAAGTTGATATTACTTTTGGGAGACTGTGTTTAAAAGCAAATAGTTTATATATTTGTTGGCTATATTTTAGCCAATGTAAATAAGGTTATACATTTTGTGAAATATATTACCGTTAATGTAGATGAAGGAAGTGATTAATAAACTGTATATAAGAAAATGCATAGCTACACATATTGATAATGATGTTCTATGATGATCTGGGATTTTTTCTACAATCAAATTGATTTTTCTTTTTCCCTGCTGTTCAATCACTTTGCATGGCGAACTTAAGTGGAATCTGAGAAGAGCAAAAAAAGGGCAAGTGAGAATGTTAAGTAATTCTAAATTTATGTTGTGTTCTCAATAACATAATATTGTAATTTTTCTAATTTATTATCTTTAAATAACAGTTTGTTTTTTGTTCTTTATAGCAGCTACTGTTGAAGTTTGAAAACTGTTTTTAATGCTGTTTAGGATAATACCGCTCTAAAATACTCTTACTGAATGATGTATCTAAATTACTAGAAAGGTAAGAATACATAATATAATATCCATGATAACCTGAAAAAAAATTCAAATGTAATTATATGTTATTTATTTTAAGATAAATATTTTTTCATCTTTTACTGTATTTGAAAACTTTCATCATATTTCCAATGATTAGTATCACACTTACTTTTTACAAAAGTGCATAAACCAATAAAATTGCATTTATTGCAAGTTATTTATTCCTCATTATACAGGGCAAGTGTGCATTGATATCTCTATCCAAGGACTTTTCAGACACATACTTAGATAACAGATGTATGCTTTTGTGACTCAATACTCTAGTACAACTGATAAGATGTGTGCACCTGTGTGATAAACTACATAATTTTGAAGTTACAGTCAACAGATGTACAACACGTGTCAGACTATATGTAGAAACTTATACATAGTAGTATACATCTATTTCACATCACATGTTTTCAAAATTTACGTATAAGAAGGTGTTTGTATTACATTCTCCTCCTTATACAGTGCAGGTGGGTATTGAAAGTTTTTTTTCTTATATTTGAAAATTTGACACTATTGAAGTATGATGTATCTTGTCATTTGAAGAAGTATTTAAAGATATATTATAGAGCTAATAGGACTACGTTTTAACGGATAGAATCTACTATATACTGGTCAGTCCATGCACTCATCCAATCATTCAAACACTATCTTTGCACTAATTCATTCATTCAGGTACTAGGCACACATCCATCCAATGATCTAGACCCTACTAATGCATTCATTGAATCACCTAGACACTACTCTTGCACTGTTCCAGTCACCCAGGCAGTACCCATACACTCAATGATTCACCCAGGCACTACCCATTCACTGCTCTATTCACCCAGGTGCTACTCATGCACTCATGGAATTACCCAGGAACTATCCACACACTCATGGAACCAAATACACACTTTGCATGTACTCATCCAATCACCCAGGGACTACCCATACACTCAGTCATTCACTCAGGTACTACCTCTGCACTCATACAATCACATAGGCACTACCCGCGCACTTGACAAATATCATAGGCATTACACTTGCATGCATCCTTCCACTCAGGCACTACCCATGCACTCATCCATTCACGCAGTCTGTACCCCTGCACTCATGCAATCCCCCAGGCAGTATCCAAGCACTTATGCAATCACTTAGGCACAATTCTTGCACTCAGCTATTCCCTCAGGTTCTATCAATGCACTCATCCATTCACTCAGGCACTACCCATGCACTCTTGCAATCAAGGAGGCACTACCCATAAACACATCCAATCACCCAGGTACTAAGCCTGCACTCATGCAATCACCCAGGCACTACCCCTCACTCATGCAATCAACCACACACTTCTCATGTACTCATGCAATCACTCATGCACTACTCTTGCACTCAACCAATCACTCAGGCACTACCAATGCACTCATCCATTCTCTCATGCACTACCCATACACTGATCCATTCTCTCAAGCACTACCCATGTACTCACCCAATGACTCAGGCACTAACCTTGCACTTATCCTTCTACTCATGGACTACTCTTGCACTCAACCATTCACTTAGGCACTACCCATGCACTCATTCATTCTCTCAGACACTGCCCATGGACTATTTTAATTACCCAGGCACTACTCTTACACTCAATATTTTACTAAGGCATTACCCATGCACTGATTCAAGCACACAGGCATTACCCTTGCACTCATGGAGTCACTCAGGCACTGCCCATTCACTCATGCAATCACCCAGGCACTACCCATGCACTCATGCCATCACTCAGGCAATACCCATGCAACCATTCATTCACTCAGGCACTGCTCCTGCACTCAACCACTCACTCAGTTAATACTACCCATGCTTTATTCATTCTCTCAGGCACTATCCATGCACTCATCTGGTGACCCAGGCATTAGCATTGCACTCATCCTTTCACTCAGGCACTACTCATGCACTCATCCAATCACCCAGGTACTACCCTTACACTCATGCAATCACCCAGGTACTACCCGTGCACTCATGCAATCACTCAGGCACTGCTCTTGCACTCAACCATTAACTCAGGCACTACCCATGCACTCATCAATTCTCTTAGGCCCTACCCATGCACTCATCCAATGATCCATGCATTAGTCTGGCAGTCATCCTTTTACTCAGGCACTACCCATGCACTGATCTAAGCACCCAGGCATTACAATTGCAGTCCTTAAGTCACTCAGGCACTACAAATGCACTCATCCAATCACCCAGCAGTACCACTACACTCTTGCAATCACCCAGGCACTACCAATGCACTCATGCAATCACTCAGGCACTATTTTCACACTCAATCATTCACTCAGGCACTGCCCATACACTCACCCATCTCTCCCATTTTCTCAGGCACTCCCCATGAACACATCCATTCACACAGGCATTAGCCTTGCACTTATCCTTTCACTCAGGCTCTAACATGCACTCATTCAATCACCCAGGAACTACCCCTGCACTCATGAAATTGCTCAGGTACTACCCATGCACTCAGGCAATCACTCAGGCACTACCCATGCACTCATCCATTCTCTCAGGCACTACCCATGCACTCATCCAATGACCCAGGCATTACTTTTGCAATCATCCCTTTACTCTGTCACTACCCATGCACTGATCTAAGCACCCAGGCATTACCTTTGCACTCATGAAGTCACTCAGGCACTACCCATACACTCATGCAATCACTCAGGCACTACTCTTGTTCTCAACCATTCACTCAGGCACTACCCATGCACTCATCTAAGCACCAAGACATTACCCTTACACTCATCCTTTCACTCAGGCACTACCCATGCACTCATCCAATCACCCAGGCACTAGCCATACACTCATACATTGACTCAAGCATTATGCATGCAGTCATACATTCACTCAGGGACTATTCATGCACTCATTCAATCACCCAGGTACTACCCCTGTACTCATGCAATCACCCAGGCACTACCCATGAACTCATGCAAACAATGAGACATTACTTTTGCACTTAATCAGTCACTCATTTATTCTCTCAGGCATTACCCATGTATTCATCCAGTGACCCAGGCACTACCCTTGTACTCATCCTTTCACTCACACACTATCCATGCACTCATCTAAGCAGTCAGGTATTACCCTTTCACTCATCCTTTTAGTCAGGTACTACCAATGCACTCATCCAATCACACAGGCACTACCTTTGCACTCATACATTGACTCAGGCATCATGCATGTGCTCATACATTCACTCAGGCACTACTCATACACTCATCCAATGACCCAGGCACTACACTCCCACTCATCCATTCACTCAGATACTACTCATGCACCGATCCAAACACCCAGGCACTATACATGCACTCATTCAAACACTCAGCCACTACCCATGCACCTATTCATTCATTGAGGCACTACACATGCAATGATCCATCACCCTGGCACTACCCATGCAGTCATACATTGACGGACACACAACCATTCCATTCATGCAATCATTCAAGTAGTACAAACATTTATGCAAGCAATCATTTTCACCACATACAGTTTTTCTATTTTTAAGCAGTAACGGTGGTTCCATAGGAACCTTTTTTTATTTTAACAAGTTGAGGGTATTTTGTTGGTGTATTTGAATTTTTTGAATCCCAAAAAAGTGAACAAGTCCAACTATAGTGTTTTATTAGAACAAAGAAACACAAGGTAGAAGCCCCCTAAAAAAATAGCACCAAGCTGCTTTAAAAGATTGATAATGGGATATAAAAAGTTCCCCAACTCAAAGAGTTGTGAGGCATTTTCTGCAGTGAATTCCTGCATATGCCAGTTCAGGGAAGATCTGGGGTTTTGGAGTGGTGAGAACAACACCAGCTGATGTAGAGGGTTGGTTAGTGTCATCAACTGCAGGTTGTTCAATAATCTCCCATGCCATTATTTCTCGCAGAAGATGAGCTGGATGGATGGTTTCCAGATGTTTTCTCATCGAATAAGTGACACAGGAGTATTTCTTTTCAGAACCTCTGGAGAGGACTTTGTGGCAGATGCACAGTGAAAAACACCCACACAATACTTTTTGTCATTTTTTACCGGCTTTTCCACCTCATCCCTCTCCTCCTGCTGCTCCTCTTCTGGAAATGCTGATGCCATTTTTTAAGGAAAAATACTTGCAACACCAAATAAAATAAACAATTTTCAGAGTCTACAAAAAAGCGGTCTCAGAAGCAGACACACCCAAAAAAAGAGAACTTGAAAAGGTGTTGGATCCAACCTCTAAGAGAATGAAAAGCTTCTTAACCAATCAAAAGCTTTCTTTCAATGTCACATGGAGTCGTGTAAGTTTTGTGCACCCATTGCGTATCTGTCGCTGACCTGTAAAATGAGCTAAATACAATTTAAAGGTATAAATTGCCATTAGCAAATTGTGTTTCAAATCATTTGAGTGAAAAGTCTTTAAGCATAACAGATATTTAAACTTGCAACATTGATATTTCATACACTTTAAAATCATGTCGAAGTCTCAACCCCTACGCCATGCCAGAAATACTTGCTGGCAGGGATCGAGACTCCGGTGCACAATGGTGCCGCATACACAAACATGTGCTTTAAAGATCTTGAAAATATTTTATAACTACAATAATACCAATTTTTGGGATTCAAAAATTAACCTCTTTGTTTGAAAAATATATAATTTCAGTGTAACTATTCACTAATTAGTTTGATTGAAATTGGAATAATGTGTTTTGGATCGATAACTTGCAAACAGCATGGAAGTATTGCAAATATAAACGGCGTTTGTGTCCATATGCAAAAATCACAATCCTCTAATTGGACGAGAGGAAGACATGGCCACCATTATTTCCATTATTCCATTCTCTCTGAAAAGGGACACTTCATTTAATTTTGCAAATTTTTTGAATGCTAACACCCATTTGCATTCAAGTTAAAAGGACGAACACAGACAAAGAAACCTCAATTCAAGGAGAATGTGCTGTCTTGCTGCATTGTCACAACTTGGCAATCGGGTATCATGCCTATTTGACAATTGAATAAATAAATAGGACATCCAGCAAACAATCACGAGCAATAAACACATGGTCTAAAATTCAGAACCTTTTTTGCACTCAGTAATTAGCCTCTTTGTGACCAAAATATATTAATTTGTTCTAAATATGTTTTTTAGAGTGACATTCGTTTAACGGATTTGCGCACCCACCGTGTATGATCGTGATCGGTGTGCGACTCTTTTTTGAAAACTGAAATATATATATATATGTAAAGCAGATATTTATCATAATGTGACTCCAATATATCTTTTATACTAATAAAATAAAATGACTTTAAAATATTAAAAACAGTATTTCTAGTTCTATTCATAATTATCTCATATAATAACATACACTACAACATTTGAAACAATAGAGCAATAGTTACAGTTATTTAAAAATATAATTGTTCAAGTAAATAATTCTATAAATGTTTAATATCCTTTGTTACATATATTTTTAAATTGTGTTGATAATTTTTTTAAAGATTGAAATGATTCAAACAAAATCTTAGAAAGAAACCTGCAAAAAAATAGTTACATTTTAAACTGTTAAAAAAAACCTAAGAAATTCACTGAAGAAAACACAGGTTTCAGGTACGTTATAGTTAGGGATTCAAATTTAAAAAAAACGTAGAAATTCTCTGAAAAAAATAGAGGTTTCAATGACGCTATAGTTTGGGATTAGCATTTAAAAAACCTTTGAAATTCACTGAAAAAAACACAAATTTACGGGACATTAGAATCTGTCTGACATTTCACTTGTACAAAACCATAGAAATTCAGCTGTAATAGTTAGCTGAACTAACTATTAATTGAGCCCCCGCAATGCACTGCTGATGACGTCACATATCACATCACTCATGACATGGTCAGTGACATCACTGATTATATCATTCATGACATTTCAAATAACATTACTGACGACTTCACTGATGACATCATCCACATAATCTCAGATACATCTGCTCGCACCCCAATATGACCATTCATACAGCCACTCCAAAATTTCAGACTACCATTCTCGAAACCATTGACACACCAATAACAGTACATGCATACGCACTCACTGATTGATATGTACACTCACTCACTTATACAGGCACTCATACAAACACTCACTCATCAATACTGCCACTGATAAATGCACTCATACAGTTATACAGACACTCACAAACTGCCACTCACTAACAGAGTTACTCGCACACCTAGTCAGTCACTTAAAGAGTCAATCACACTGCCCTTTACTCACCTATACAGTTATACACATACCACCTCACATATTCATACAGATACTAGTACATACTTACTCTCTTATACAATCACTGACACAAGCACACACTCATCCATACAAGTGCTCTCACACTCACTCTCACATACCTTCACTTATATGCTCCAACACTCACATATATTGACTAACATATATGCAGCCCATATTGAAAAATGCCAATTCCTAGGGCAACTAAAGCATAATAAAAACTGTGTCAGCAATACAATACTTTCACACAGTGGGTCAAAATACCAAAACAGAGGAATTATATACAGCAAATGCAAATTGTACTTTTATTAAGACAAGACAATAAATATGAATGATGAAAACAATAAAATAGTCCACAGGCACACCACAATCATATCAGCATTCACTCTGACAACACAGTACAGAGTTGAGGCAAACAAGTTAGTTATATATACATATGTAGAGCCAGTTCCTTTTTTTATGATATTCATTCTATGCGAACTCTGTGACAAATGATGTCATCATAGATGGCAAGAATGCCTAATTCTAGTAATAGAATCGAACTGGTGAATGATTCCAGCATTAATCGGTGGCTACAGTCCAGATAGTGTCTGGGGTCTATGTATGTTTCTGCATAGCAGTGCCTTCATCAGGAGAAGCTAGGAGAAAATAGAATCAGGATGCCCAAAAGAGGCAGGTCACTTAGGCAAAGTAAGAGCGATGAAAACAGTTCCTCTGGCATGCACGGGTGGAAGAGATAACCTATCCAATGTACAAGGCCATGAAACTGGAATATATGATGTATTTCTCGGCCAGCGTATGTTATGTAGTCCCAAGTGAAGGTATTTGGATGGTGCCTAAATTGGCACTTTACGATGATAACCAGACTGCATGGGTTGTGGTACACGATGGACCATCTACCGTGGAGTGAGCAGCCGAAAGCTGCATAACATTTCTCCTTTTAACACCAGCTTTTAAGTGGCATTTTGTTTTTGACGCCACACCATGTCTCACATTTTTGGTAGCTAGAGTTTTGCATCAAAAAGCATTAGTGGTGGTACGGTAATGCCCATGTATCACACATGTAGCCCCTCTTGACGCTAAATGATGCAAAGGAGCACCATGCGCTGCCTTTTATTAGTTTTAGCCAATTTTCCACTGGAAAGTAAATAACAAAAAAAAGATTTTGTGATATTTTGCAAAACTTGTGTGATGCAAACACAGCACAAAATGTTTATGAATGTGGCCCATAATATTTTGTAATGGAAGGGTACAAAGATTATGCTACTCATTCACCCACCTTTGCATTATGATGCAAAGGTGTGTGTGTGTGGTGCTCGGCAGCAAAATTCTGCGCTGGCGCTAGGGAGAGGGGAGGAGAGTGCCTAATTTCAGTAGATATGAAGCTCTCCTGCTCTCTCCCTGTCTCGCAACACAGTGCAGTAACTTTGGGTGGTTGGCTGCACTGCCTGACACCTTTGTAAATCTGGGATTAATATATAAAATATGGTTACATGAATGTTTTTCTTTGTTATTACACTTATGTGGCACTTATATAGTGCTCAAGTAGCCATTAGTGTGGCTTTGTAGTGCATTCGGTAGCTAGAAGAAGCTTTATAGAAGTTTCTAAATGCTCAAAGCAGACGAGAATCCAAGTATGTTTGAAAGATACGGTATGAGCAAATGAGGCCGGATTCACAGAAGAGTCTGCGTTAATTTCAAACACATAGGGGCATATTATTGCCGTTTTAGCAGCAGTTTTCTGCCGCTAAAACGGCGATAATTGTATTGCCTATCTTGATAACATGCCCCATAACTCTTATGATTGCTGTAAATATTTTCGGCCTTCTGGGGAAATCCACTCCCTGGAACATGTGCAAATATATAACAGGCTAACATTCCTGATTGAATTTGTGCATGTAAACCATATTTATTGTTTCCCTGTGCACAGAAGAGTTTTTAAGCATGTATAAATGCATCTCTCTAAACCACAGAAATAACTGGGGTAAATATTCAAAAAATTACAAGTCTGTCGGTGTCCACAAGATTCTGATTCCCACTGATGAAAACTCCCAGCCTGCCTCTGCTACTGAATTTGCTCACATGGAAACAACACCAAACTGGCAGAACGTCCTTGTGAACAAATCACTAAGGATCAATTGAGCCCCTCCTGTTTCTGTGACTCATTGCATGCGATTTTGCCCTTGCAAAAGGACTTATTTGCGCTTCTAAATAAGGCATAGATATGAGAAGACCTTTGTCAATTTGGCTACGATGACATATTTGAGCTCGTAATGAAAGTGTTCTAAATGGTGGTCTGTCATTCACACATGCAGTGCAACTAAAGTGATGAAAAATAAACGACCAAGAGGTAAACTTTCACATTTCATGAAGAAAACCAAAGCCCACTTTTATCCAGGGTTCGCATTAGTTCTCAGAGAAACATAGGGCCTCATTTATGAGGCCCCTGCGCCATCGGAACGTCACTTTTTGTGACGTTCCGCTGCGCAGAAGCCTGCGTGATATTTATCAGGCAGCACTAAGCCACTTTTTTTGTCTTAAAGCTGCCTGATAAATATCAGTCCCTTTAACGCAGTGTTCTGCATTAAAGGGACGTGCAATGGGTGTTGCTGGGGGCGTTCCCAGCAACATCCATGGCCTTTTGACACTGCCCCAGATTTATGAGAAATCGTGAATCTGAGGCAGTGCCAAAAGTTTACACCTCTTCAGGGGAGGCGTAAGGGAGGCGCAACGGGGAGAATATCTTTATTTCTCCTCGTTTTCCTTTTTCTATGTGTGCTGCATTCTGCAGCACACATAGAAAGAGGAAAAGCCTCTTGTGATTATTTTTGTACAGAAAGGTTTCCCTTCCTGTACAAAAATAATCATCCCCACAACGCAGGCACCCTTACACCATTGTGCAAAGGTTCCTGTGTTGGCACAGGCAGCACATTGTGCGCTGGCACAGGGGAAAAGGACAGGAATGCGCTGTATCTTATAAATATGGCGTATTCCTTTCCTTTTCTTTTGCCGTAGGGAAGCGCAGAGGGAAGGCCTGCTGCGCTTCCCTACTGCAAAACCTCATAAATGAGGCCCATAGACTGCATATAGCAATAGATTCCTGGTCATATTTATGACCCGGTGTAGGTGCAAGAGTGACACAAACCTTAATCTGTACTTTGGAAGCAACCCAAAGCCACTTGGCATGACTATAAATTACGTAAAAAATCTGGAGTAATGCAACGCAGTGCCTATCGCTGAGTTGAATTACTCTATGCAAAGAAGGCATTCCATAGGCGTTGCATGGGTGCCTGTGATGTAGGGTAGCGCAGAAACTTGCCCTCCACCACAAAAGTCGCAAATATGCCCCTCTATAATTTATGCAGCTGCTTTCGTAGTGCTACATAAGGATGCCTGTCTTTTTTTAATTGCAAAACATTTGCAACGCAGTCTGGTAAGACCCCCAAAGACATTGATCGTTAAAAGTTTTATTTATGTTAAGGTGTCACTGATTGGAGCTGTCGCAAAGGCAAAAATGTCATAGAAATGTAATTTTATAAATAAAAAGTATACAATATGGATAGATAGTCCTAATATGGATAAATCTATACAACTGGCTCTATTTTAAGTATTACATACATGGACATTTGAGATGTAAGGACATAATAATGAATTAATTACAGATGGAGGTTGTAAGTTGTTTTATTTGCTTTGTAATTTAGCTTTGACGTGTTTGATTGCATTATGGCAAATGTACAAGAGCAACGATAATCCAGTGGCATAGAATGTTATCATTTTAGGACTTTCCAGCTTGAAGAATTAATTAAGCAACATATGTGTTGCCATGGCAAAAATCTGGGTTCCAGCTTAATTATTTGTTGGTCATCATAAGTAGGAAGTCATATGTTTTTAATAAATGCGCATGCTTTTGAAAGCATTACATCTGTGTTGAAGTATATTTTTTAAATGCTAGGTGTCCTTTCATCAGGCAGATGTTGTTGAATGCCCCTAGTTAGGAAAAGCAGTCTAATTATATTTCATAACTGAGCATCAGAAAATAACACTTGCTATTGGAGAGGAAGTAATCGTGCTAACTTCAAATGTCATTCATTAAACATCTTTTTTTTAATTTTATTTTTTATTCTTTATTCGCCTTTTTGCCACCCAAAACTCAGCGAAACCACCCTGGGGTTTTTCACCTCATTTATTGGCTATAGAGGAAGAGACAAAACAATGTTTTTTAGAATAGAAACTCCCCTCCTGGGCATAGTCCATCGAAGGAGAGGGACGAGGAGTCTTCTTCCATAGCGCGTCAAACCATACCCCAAATCTTCCCAGTAACCAGGAAGACTTTCACCAGTCGAAGCGGGCTAAGGCTTAATCATTGGATTTATATCTTTTCGAAACCAAAATCACCCTACCCTCACCCAAAACATACCAAAAAAGGAGTCCAAAATTTATATCTCTTCTTCGTCTGATCCTAAATATCCAATTTCGCAATAAACCTCATAGCTCGTAACAGTCCGCTTCTATTGGCGAGACCGGAGAAACCCACAGTTTACATATCTCTCTTTGTGCCAAGAGTATAGCATAGAAAATAAGCTTTGCATTATCGTCTGAGCCCTTACCTTGCAGGTCAAGTCTTCCAGTTATGACTAACTCCAGGCTTACCTTGATCTGCAACTTTAGGGCACTCGAAAAACAGCTACTCACGGCCTCCCAAAACGCCTGAATCTTCAGACACAGCAGGAACATATGCAGATCATCTTTTTTAGGGCTTTTGCACTTGGGACACACCACCACACCTCCTGAACCAAATTTGGAGAGTCTTCATGGAGACCAATACGCCCTGTGCATCGTAAAAAAATGATTCCTCCTTAAATTTGCAGACTTTACTATTTTATAGAGCATAGACATTGTTACTTGCCATTGGTCTTCCGTAGCGATCTCCGGCAAGCAGTCTTCCCACAGGATCTCAGGTAACTTGAAGGGGCCATCCTCCATTTCTAACATCAGCCAGTACCACAGTGATATTTCTTTTTTGAATACACAGTTAGAGAAAAGCTTTTCCTCCAGCTTGCTATAAGTTCCAATTTGATCACCTGATACCCCCGACCTGCTTTGGATCTGTAAATACATGAATCAGGAAAAACTGCAGCCCCATACCTCCTCACAATGCCCCCAGGGAACCAATTTTCCATCCGGGAATAACTCCTTCCATCTCTTAAGACCCATCTCCTTTAATGGTCGGGCCAGCAAGTTCCTAGACCAAAGTGGAGATCCCGGCGCATCCCAAATCGAAGCCAATTGGCTATAATAAGGGATTTATAAAGCCCTCCTAATTCTGAACCAAGTCTCTGCTGAGTCTCTTAAAACTTTTAACCAAACCTTTTTGAAGAATTTCGGATCAGCAAACGTATACATAAAACCATTTTCATTATAGTTTTGCTTCTTCAACATTTCTCCAAACATTTTCCCAATCACTGTATTAGTCTGAATGTCCAGGAACATCCTGCTGTTTTTTTTAAAAAAGGCCCACAAATAAAATTGCAAGTCTGGGACCGCTAAACCTCCTTTAGCGAGTCTTCTCCTAAGCTTCTTCAAGGACAGGCGTGGCCCTGTTGATGCCCACAAAAAAGTACTAATCTCACTCTGAAGACCAGCAAACCAATCCATCTAAAACATCAGAGGGACTGTTTCAAATAAAAAAGTTAACTTAGGCAAAAGCATAATTTTTACCAAATTTGTCTGACTAAACAGTGTAAGTGGTAAATGCAACCACCCTTGTAAACTAGCACTTATCTCCTTTTTAAGCTTAACAAAGTTAACTTTGGTGAGATCTGCAATATTCTGCGTTATCCTAACTCTGAGATACCTCATCTCCTTTTTACATACAATTCCATCAATATTTATATTCCAGGCCATAACTTCTGTTATTTCTTTGTTGATATCGTAGCCTGAAACAGCCCCAAACTCTTTAGTTAAATCTAGTAGACATGTCATCGATTCCTGTAGATTCGAGGTATAGATAATTATATCATCTGCATACATTTCCAATCTCCTTAGACCATCCCTCAAACTCAAAAGGAACAATATTCTCAGCAGACCTTATCCTACGCGCTAGGGGCTTTATGTATAATTAAAATAGAAGTGGTGACAGTGGGCACCCTTGTCTGGTGCCCCGCATAATTGACACTGGGTGAGTTAGCATCCCGTTAACTAACACTCTTGAATTGGGGGCCTGATATATTGCTGAGAGAGATTTACAAAAATGTAATCCCATGTTAAGATGTTTTACTAAAGCATGCAAATAAACCCAATTAACTCCATCAAACTCCTTGACGGCATCTAAAGCAATAACCGCCAAGGGAAGATCATGAGCAGATGCCATAACTATAGCACCAACGAGGGAAAAAGTCAACTGTTTCAAATATCTACCCCTAATAAAACCTTTTTGATCCTCATGGACTAACTGTGAGATGACACCGGTCAGCCTACCTGCAATAATTTTAGCAAAAAACCTATTATCAATATTAAGTAATGAGATGAGCCTATATGATTCCACACAATTTGGAGACTTCCCTAGCTTCGGTATTAATGTTATATTTGCCTCATTACTAGAGGGAGGCAGAGACACATCACCCAAAAATATCTTGTTAAACAACTGACATATAATTAATGTTAGTATTCCAAGCAATGGTTTGTAAACTTCAGCAGGAGGCCGTCTGGCCCAGGTGCCTTGCCTCTTCCCCCCTGATAACCTCCTCAACCTCCAACTCAGTAATCTCCTGATTCAAAACATCCTTATGCTCATCTGATAGGGGGTCCAAAAGTTCCACACAGCTCTGCACAGCCTGATCCTCCTTATAGACCTTCCCAAAATATTCATTAAAAGCAGCAGCTATTCCTTAGTTATCTGTAATCATCAGACCCGTCTCCACATTCTTTACTTCTTTAATCAGATTTCGAACTTGGTCGCTTTTTGTCTTCCAAGCTAACAGCTTACTGCAGCCCTCACCATACTCAAAATACGCAAGCGGGCTGGAGTCCCACTTCTCTTTAACTCTCTCTCTCAGAACTCCCACTAAATCTTTCTTTAACTCCGTAAGATCTTGAAGGACCTTTTCATTAGGGCCCCTACTACCAGAGTTTACCAAGCCCGCCTCCAATTTAAAGATCTTCTTCTCAAGGTCTGTGGTGACCCTACCATAATAGGATCTCCTTTTCTTAGCCGCCAAAGCTCCCAATCTCCCTCGTAAAAATGCCTTATAGGCATCCCAGAGAATCTCTATTCTGGCTGATCCCTGATTCTTTTAAAAAACTAGCTGGGTCTCCTCCTTAAAAACCTCTACTGCTTCCTGATCGGAGAGTATTGTGTGATCTAACCTCCAAATTGAACCCGAGGTGCCATCCCCTATTGCCAACCGAAGGATTATGGCTGAAGGGTCAGAAAGATGTACTCCGACATGGCCCACCTGAACAACTGAATCAACCAGCCTTCGATCTACCAAAAAATATTCAATTCAAGATTCATGGTTGTATTTTTTATTGTAAAACGTAAATCCTAACTGCTGTCCAAACCTGCATCACCAAATTTCACATAACCCTGACTGGGTCATCATCAGCCTGACTATGTGACATTTTAGGATTCACAGCTGCTCTACTCCTCTCAGATCGGTCTAATTTGTGATCCAGCACTGTATTAAGATCGCCTGCCAAGATGATCTGTCCCGAAAAATTCAATAGTTCCCAAGCCAAATCATCTAAAGGGCCTATATCATCTTGGTTTGGACCATAGTAGCGCACCACAATAAGCACTTGCCCATAACCCTTTAACTTGACAATTAACTACCCTCCTAATACGCTGCCGCTTTCCCATCAACCGAAATATTTAAACCATGTTTGATTAAAACTGCGACCCCTTTATTCACGGCTGTCTGGGCAGTATAAACAGCATGAGCCAACCACCGCTGAGACGAAAACAACTTCTTACTCTCCTCCCTAAATAGATGGGTCTCCTGTAATATTATTATTTGGGCCAAAGAATCCCTCAAATATTTCTAAATCAAATCCCTTCTTCTTTTCACACGCATTCCATTTATGTTCCAAGAGAAAATTCTCAACTCTTTAGAACTACCCCCACTCCTCCTAGACATAAACAAACAATCTCTCACACCCTCTTTTTCATTGACGGCAAAAATGCTTCTGAGGATTTTTCTCTATTTTCACTTCCCCCTTCCCGCCCTTCCCAAAGACAACTTAGATATCACCCCCTCTCCCCAGAAAACCCATACCAATTACCCATGGCTAAATAAGCCCTATGTGTGCCCCTTGAGAGGCAGTGCAATTAGAAAACATTACAACTTAAATAGAAACTGTGATGTGCATGCTTAGAATCCTTTAAGAGAGAACATGAGCAACCTAATAAACACAATACACGGGAATAGCATTTCCTGACTTACATACCCCCAGATTGACATTGTTCCAGAAAATTATCAACCTCATCAACATAATGAAAGGGGTGCATCTTGTTATTCTTCATTACCTTTAAAAGCGCAGGGAACTTCAGTTGAACCGAAGCCCCTAATTTCCTCAAAGGCTCGATCCTTTTACGAAGCTCCCATTTCCTATTAGCAGTAACAGATGATAAATCAGATCTTACCTCCACCTTAAAACCATCTACTTCAATTGTTTTCTTCTTAAGGGTGCTTGCTAGGATCTTTACTTTCAAGGAATATGTCATAAAATTAATAACAATTCTCCTGGATTTAGCACCATTCGGGTTCAACCTGAAAGGATCACGTGTACTCTCTGAATATCCCCCGAGATCTCCTCCTCTGTCTCCTCCAGCTGCAACTCACTGTTCAATAACTGCACTATATATTTTCTAATATCCGTTCCTTCTTTGCCCTCCGAGAGCTTTAACATTTTCAGGTAATTTCTTCTCTACATATTCTCCAACCTTATGACCCTATTTCTGAGCAACTCAAATCAACACACAAAAGCAGAGATTTTGGGTGTGCTGCACCTCACCGATGGCCTTGGGCCCGCCCGTCTCCGTTATTTGTCTAAGGCAGAGCTATTAGCTCTTGTGGTGTGCACTACCACTGCCTCTGTTGCTCCCAAGAGGCAATTTGTTTATCCAAAACAATGAAAATTTTCACCCACTGTGGATTGCACCACCCAAATTCAAGTAATGTACGTATCAATAAAGAATGTCCAAAAAGTATTGTGTCTTTTTTTCTTTTCTTCTTTATTCAATTTTCTTTTAGGCAGCCAGCGTGTTTTGTTCAATAGAACTTCATCAGGGCGTGCTGGCTGTGTCCAATGTGCACAGACATCACTTTTCGTTTTCTATATTTCAGCGTCCAAGATCAAAGTAAATGGCTAATGTGCCGAGTGAAACAGTAGCGTCCTCTCCTCAGTCAAAGGCGTCACATCCGGACGCCTTTGACTGAGGAGAGGACGCTACTGTTTCGCTCGGCACATTAGCCATTTACTTTGATCTTGGACGCTGAAATATAGAAAACGAAAAGTGATGTCTGTGCACATTGGACACAGCCAGCACGCCCTGATGAAGTTCTATTGAACGAAACCCATTGGCTGCCTAAAAGAAAATTGAATGAAGAAGAAAAGAAAAAAAGACACAATACTTTTTGGACATTCTTTATTGATACGTACATTACTTGAATTTGGGTGGTGCAATCCACAGTGGGTGGAAATATTCTCCAACCTGTCTACCCTTTCCTTGTGCTCCCTATCTTTAATCTTCATTACCTCTAGCTCTTTCCAATTTACCATCACTTCCTCTCTAAGGTCTTTGACCTCCACCTCTAATGCTGTTGTACAAGTACTCAAATCATCTATCTTTTTCTCGAGCAAGCCACAAGCCGCCCTGATGCTTTCCTGATTCAACTCAGAAACCTCAAATCTCTTATGCATCTCCAAATTAAATTTTTTAAGCAAAGCAATAACAGAGAGATCACTCCTCTCCTGTTCTGATTCTGCCTCCCTCTGCTGGATCAACTGATCGGACTGCTTTCCCTCTGCACCTGATATGCTTGGACTACAAGGAGGGCCAATAATAACCTCAAAGCCACTTACATCGGGGGCGAAACCTGCTGCAGTAAACTTAAGTTCACCTCATCCTGGACTTGTGAAACATCATCACCATCACCCATATCTAATGACAGGACCTGGAAACGATTGGGACTTAAGTGGTTGGACCAATCAATCAAATCTATATCAAACACCTCTCCCAAAGCGTCCCCAGCACCAACCAAACTACACTCCCCACTCAAATAATCCTGTTCAACTTTAGGGGATATCGGTGGCCCAGTTAACTTGACTGTGGGGTGGTTGTAGAAAAACATGGCGGCTGGCTAGTTGTGAGCTGCGGGTGTCGTTCAAGGCGGCGGTGTTTCATGATGTTTTGACGTACCGTATGTGGTCTGGCGAGAGGCGGAAAGGAGATGAAGGGTGACTCTTGTACCCCTCATAATTGGTAGAGTCGTTTTCCGAGGGGAGCAGTGCATTAGCGGCCAATAATCAACAGCGTGGGCTGTGTATGGCGGGTTCAGCTGCATGAAGTTTGGCGATACGGGAGGAGGCGGAGGTGGAGCCAGCGGGGCAAGCAGAGCTCAGCTGGGAGACAGCTGCGTTGGAGGTCAGCAAGGGTCGCCGAGCAGCAGCCAGAAACATTTTTTGAGGGGGAGGACGGGGGAAAGGCAGGCGGGCAGACAGAATGAGTGTGAGAACTACGGAAGAGCAGCTCTCTTCATTAAACGCTCTAAATGTACCTTTGTCTCACGTTTGTGCCGAGCAACAGTCATAGGATATTTATACTTCCAGGCTAAATAGCTGCGGCTCTGAGGGGGCCAAGGCAGTGCAGGTGTGCAGAAAGTCGTTGCGTCTTTTTGGTCAAAAGCGCCTTGAGACCTGCCGGTGAGTTGGCGCTATATAAACCGGAAATACAAATACAAATACAAAAATACAAAGTGGGTTTGGGGGACTTCGTTGAGGTCAGTAACTCGGGAGCTGAAGTTGAGGTAGTAAGAGGCCCGAGTGGGGTTTCTAGATACGCGCTAAGGAGTGCGGGGAGAAGCCCACATAAGTTCCTACTTAATCAGACAGGCTCTCCTGATCCCAATAACAAAGATGTTATAGAGATCAAAGCTAAGGGTAGGCCTACAGTTAAGAACAGTAAGAACAGTAAAAGTTGTAAGAAATTGGGAAGGGGAGTTCATTAGAGCATAAGATCAAGGTGACCCTCTCACTAAGGTAATTTTTTAAGGTCTTGCCAAAGACTTTGATATTCATTACACATCTTAAAAGTATCATTTTTATAGCATGTGTTGGAATGCCTGTGATGCTGTTGACAAATAACAAACGTTGTCCAACCAACTCAGAGGTATAATTTTATAAAGATCGGTAAAATGAAATTCTGGTTCTATCCTAGGGTAAAACTCAGGTGCGTTAGTACACTGAGGCTGAGCCTACAAACACCGGTTTAGGCAATCGCCAAGAAAGTATTTGCTAAGAATCCGTTCTAACGATGGATACAATTACACTGACGCACTCTTAGCAAGCAGAAACCAAAAAATATACACACTCATGTACTCTTGTTTCTCTATTTAGCCACAATAGATGCAATATGTTGACATTAAATGCTATCAAAGGAGGTTGCTGTTTAGAGAGGCACGAGGCAAGCGTGTCTTTTATCATCGAATCTTCTGAAATATTGATGAAATAATTGATTCTTAAAATAAAGACCAATGTTGACAAATATCCATGTGTAGATCATTTAAAATGTTTTCAGTGGGTCTCTAAATCATACATTCATAAATACATTCACAGGCAGTCTCAATCGTTTCTTGCAGTGTCCTTATAGCCTATAATGATAACAGTGTCCAAACTGGCAAACATGTTACAATGAAATTCTCCATGCATGAAAAAACAAAAGCTGAATAAAACAAAAAAAAAGCTATTTTTATTTAGGGTAATAAATAGTTTCCAAACTGCCAAACCTTTTACATAAAAATTCTCCATGCGTGAAAGAATGAAAGCTGAGTAAAAAAAAGAAACATGCAATTTTTATTTAGGGCAATAAACTGTCCCTTGAGGAAATGTATCTGGAAACAATGTGCTATTGGCTGCGACCAAACTACAAACCTCCAACCCAATAACTCCTAAAAGTAATGAAGAAAACTCTTTTCAGAAAGCTTACAGGTTGGATGGGGTGACAGTAGAGGGTAACTGTGTCTCGTGTGATGTATTGCATTACAACTTGTTGCATCCACTGTGTTGACTGCCACTTTATCATTAAGGTAAGTTGATGTGCAGTAAAGCATGGTAAATCTATACTTACCTTGACAATATAATGATAGGTTATATAGTGGATGTGATATTTTTGTAGGGCAATATTTTTTTCCTCTGTTTACGGGCATACATTCAGTTTACGAGACCATGCAATAAGAGATGCGCAACAAATGGAGTACCTTTTCATACATGTGTGATCTTTGTCATGGGTGAATTGATCGAGGGTAGAGATTGCCAAGTCGACCTTGCTTGACAAATGACTCCAAAGAATATACCCATATGATGAAGGTTGCTCGATAAAATGACCATATACATTCTGGCCAAGGCTTAAGAGAATTATAAGAATCAATTTGCATAACAGACTTCCTATTTCCAAACAAATGGGGGGACCACTTTTCAAAAACCTCGCTTACACATTCTCAAAGTTCCCTCGAGGTCAATGTAACAGAGTGAAAAATGATTCAAGTTTAAATTGGGTAACAGCTAACAGAAAATTAAAACTTAATTTTCCATCATTAAATCTAGATCAGTATTCGTTGCCTTTCAGTGCATACTCAAATAGTTACATGGGCAAGGCTCTCGGAAGAGAAATTGGTGTAGACATCAGATTCTCCAAACTAGAGCAGAAAAAGCACATAAGCCTTTGAAGATGCTTTGAGCAGTGCACAAGAAAATACATTTAGGGCGTGATTAAGATGTCAGGCGGTTTCCGTCCAACCCCCATATTATGATAGTGGTGGTGGGAGGGAAACCCACAGGGGTATTCTGCTCTGCTTCTGATGGGCTCATGGAGCACGTCAAGGTGGTGGTAGGAAATGTAATCCCCAAATGGCAGCAAAACCAGCCCGTCGCCGGGATTACGATTTTACATTCCGCCTGCCCTTTCATGGCGGCCCCCCTTGGCCCTAAGCTATGGGGCATGGGGGTACCTGTGGTGCCCCCCTAAACATCCCGACATCATGTGGCAGCCTGCAGTACAAGACGCAATAGGAAATATGCACTTTCCGACCGCCATGAAGTTGGTTGCATCTTAATTATGGAAGACTCCTGTCGGTGGGTTCTGTTTCAGACATGATGTTTCAACTGACCGGCATTGTAATGGGGCCCATAGTTAGAAGTGGAGAGAGTACTTTTTATGTGTTTCCATCAGCAGCTCTGACTTTCCTCAGCGTGTATGCCAGGTCTATTCTACTCTGTTGGCAACAAATACAAGCCCAAACTGAAATTACGATCTTTAGATAAATTCCTGGGGCTGTTTTATTCAAGGTACCCCCTGCCTCTGACCCAACAGGTGTTTGTGATAGCTTTTTGTGCTTCCTGAATACTTTGGTATAACAGAAGCAGCTGCAAATATTTGTGTAACCCCCTTATGCAATACAGAATGCATCAGCACAGTCAAGATAACTAAGCAGCATGCTTCCGTTTACATGGGGCATGGGCCGATGCAAATTAACAAAAACCCTTGGCTTTCTGCCTTTGCTGTATTACAGATGCAGGTGCAGAGGCATGGAATCTGTAAGAAGGTGCAGTGACAGATGAGGTGGTACACAGTTAGTGAGCCCTTCCCTCCACAGGTGCCTTTTTGGGCAGAAGAAAAAGAGGTACTAGGGACTCACTGCCTTCCTCTTGAAAGGGAGGCTGAGTCAATCACCTGCACTGAAAGATATAATAGTAGCTTCAAACTGGTGCTCCACTTTTAAGTAATGCGCAATTCATAGTGCAGGCACAGGATGTGTCTCAACTGAGAAAAGCACATTTGGTTAAATAGGGCTCCGTATCTCAGTCTGTGCATGGTGCACCCAGTTCAAGCTGTGCCCTGGGGCAAATCGCCCTCTGCATATTACTGCCCATGGACCTGCAAAAAATGGGTGTTTTGGCACTGGGTTCTGTAGTGTTGCATCTGTAATGCAAGATTTAGATCTACAATTATATCAAAAAAGCAACATAAGCATTACATCACTTAAAACAATTTTTTAAATATAAGAGTATTCAAAAACATTGCAGCACCTCAGTTCATTTCATTACTCATTTCATCACTTAATACATCTTTAAGAAAAATGAAATAATTTACTAATTTGCAACAGTTCATTTGCTGGTCAGTAAAAGAGCTGAATTGCTGCATTTGCTGCTTTGATGCCATTTGTTTTTTAAAGCGTTTAAAAAAAATATGTTGGGGAAAGCTTAGGGCAGGAGAAACAAATAAAACATGATCTAGCATGTGTATGTTGTGTCATTACATAAAGTGCATAATCTGTCCTCCCATTTTACATGCCACTAAGCACAAGTCACTCTGGGGCATATTTACAAGGACCGGCGATACCTATCGCAAACGCCAATTAGCAGCAGTTTTTTTTATCGCCGCCTAACCCTGAAAACTGTCGCCATGTTAGAGGCGTAGTAACAAGCCATTTCTGCATAGTGATAGTATCTGGGAACGGTGATGAAAACTGCTGCTAACATCTGCGTGATGGCGATAGGTAATGCGGCGTTGGAGGGCGATACCTAGCGATATGCCCATTAGCGGCAGAAAGGTGCTGCTAACGTGGCGATAACTCCTTGAGAATATGCCCCATAGTATGTGAGAATACCAGTAATTTGTAAACTCAGCATCAGAACAAAGTACCTGGTTTGACGTGGTCACTTGCTGATGGCAGCAGCATGTTGAAGTCAGGCACGGCCTGGAATTCAAAATGGTCAAGTGTGCGTTCCTTAAACTGGGTGTTGACGAAACAGCTCATAATGGAATGGCTGAGCCACCAGTTATCGAGCAAGGGGTTGGTGAATGCTACAGCAGGAACGGAGCTGGCACGATCGGAAGCCTGTGCGGGTCCTGTGGTAGGGGTGCTGAGGCCTCTCCGTCCTAACCCACATCAGCATCAGGAGAGACTGCCACTTCAGCAGGGGCCCTGCTCGACCAGTATCTGGCATCTGCACTGGAATAAAGGTGGCACGGCCAGTATTGGGCGCTAGGCAAGGCTCAGGTGAGACCTGGCGGTACTAGCGAAGATTTGACCGTGCATGGCTGCCTGTCTACAGGGACAGTGTTCCTGCAGCGGCAGCACGAGGAACTGCTGCAGAGAGCCTGCATAGCCGGCACTGGGTCACACCCATGCCTTGGTGTGCCAGTCTGAATCTGTTTGAGTGATGGCACTCGGGGTGGTGCAGCCTCTCTACGGGGCTCCATTTGGACACAGAGTTCCAGCAGTTCTTGCACGAGCGGCTGCTGTTGAGAGCCTGCTACAGCCGGCACTGGTGCAGACCATATACCAATGTGGACCTGTTCACTTGATTCCACCCGGTCCCCTGTGGCCTGTCCACCCTAGCTCTACGGTGGTGCGCTGTAGCCTGACAGCACCGGCATCAGCAGGGCCAGACCGCCACCGGACCTGCGCTTTATCATATTAATTTACACATGTTTGGAGAGACATAAACAGGAATGTTAGAGCTTTTCCCAGCAGCACATAACGTACAAACGTTTTTTTTCTTCTCTCCCTAGGACTCGTATCCTCCTTGGCACAGTTGTGAACTGGATGATATACGGCTGTACAAGCGATCACTATATTCAGCACATCAAGGGGGAAAATGCAAATTTAAGCACTCTGAGCTTGTCCCATTAGCGGGTAACCTACCACAGAATGGGCCTTTGAGCTACACAGAACGGACTAGAATATAAATACCATTGTACAGCTAACAAACATGGCGAATGCAAGCCGGCCTTATTCCTGCTGGGAATCAAAGGGGCACCAGGTCTTGAGACGCACTGTGTATTAATACCATGCTGCCATTTATTCAGCATATTAGACATTCAGTAAGACTTCATTTAGTGTGTGTAGAAGTATACTTAGGCAAAAGTAGTTCAATTCAGTTTGTGGTTATCGATCAAACATTCGTGCCAGCAGTGCTGTGATGGTAAATATTAATTAAAATGTGCGGGCATATTCATAAGGACCGGCAAACACCAATTAGTGCCATTTTATTAATCGCTGCCTAACCCTGAAAACTATTGTCATGTTAGCGGAGTATTACCAGGCCGTCGCTACATGGCAATAGTATAAGGGAACGGCGGTGAAAACTGCCACTAACATCAGCACGATGGCGATAGAAAATCCGGCGTAAGCGGGCAATGCCTAGAGATAGGCCCAATAGCGGCTAGAAAACTCCTGTTTGTCAGCCCAACGTGCGTGTTCTTGCCTCTAATGCAAAACTAGCCTTTCAGCCAACCGCCCAAAGAAAATAGGGATAAAAACAATAACATGCAGAATGGAACAGTGAGGGCCAAGTGCAGCACACATCAACAAACCCTGCAAGCCAGCCAACATCCATGATAACTAGGATGAGAGCCTTGATACTTTGCTGGACCTGTGGCTGGAGCCTGGATGCCTCGCTGGACCTTAGTCTGGAACCTGGATGCCTCTCTGGACCTGTGGCTGGAACCTGGATGTGGAGGAGCTGTGGAGTCGATGAGACATGGCGGTAGACATTGAGGTGCGAGAATCACCTGCACCTGGTGGTGAAGTCTGGCAGGCTGCATGGAGACATGTTGCTGACCTGTGTGAGAAGGCCTCCTTGCGACCCTTGGAGCTGTTAATGGTAGAGGCGCACCTGCGCACCAATGTAATGAGGTTTGCATCGCACACTATGATCGCACACCTGGGGTGCACGAAGGGGATTATCAACGGTGTATGCCATCTCCCTGCATCACAGGCTGGTTGATGTTGGGCTGGCCGTATGCTGTGGAGGGTGAGACCCCTGGGCTATGCCGAACTTGTGTGGTTTGAGCGCTGCAACGTCACGCCTAAAGGGGCCCTGCTGCATCAACTGCATCTGGAGTTCCACCAGTAGATTAGGCGGCGACTGCTCTACCCAGCCTAGTTAAATCACAGCTGGCTAATGCTCCTGCTGGCTGAGTCACAGATTGGAGAGAGAGCAGGAGATTGTGCCACTGTGTCAATGTCCAGGTAAGGAGAAAGTGGGATGAGTAGCACAGGAAGGCCGGGGGGCGACTCGCACAGGCCTATCATACGTAGATGATGCACTCCTAGTAGCGGCTCTTCCGCTATGGTGGAAGAGAGGTGGCCCACTACCTCAAACAGAGCAGAAGAGCAACATTCATCACTAACTGAGGTAATCATGCTCTGTATCCTCAGTGTGTGGGAGGGTGAGATAGGACTGCTCCAAACACAGGAGCAGGGTATGGGCGGATTGCATGCCCACTCAAGTGCACAATGACTTTTTGGTTGGCCGAGTCAGGCCGCCCAAAGAAGTCATGTGCACTTCCCTGTTCACAATGCAGGCTGCATTACAGCCTGCATGGAAAACATGCCCACCCCTCCAGCCCCAGGCTGCATGACTTGTCCCTTTGCTAATTACTAATCCCACCGCCGCATCACAGCGTTGTGATTGACTCAGGGGAGGGAGCCTGGCTGCCTACTTCCTTTTCCTGGAAGCAGATGCAGGAGAGCAGGAGCTACGAAGACATGGGACCCAGCTTCAAGGTCATTAAAATTTTTGCAACACCCGCTCACACACACAACCCCGCGTCCATGCCCCAGTCAGTGTTCTTTCCTGCGTTTACCACCTCACAGCTGTCCAGCCTTCCCCCCAGCATTTTTCAATGGCAGCTGCTGTGCGCCCATGCACAGCGGGCGTACCACTTGTGTGCCAAAGGCACATATGTAGTTGCGACGCATGCCATAACATCACATTCCATTCCAATGCATACTAATACTAGGCACATTGCAACAGTAGAGTAGGTGTTGCCTAGCGGAGACATAAATATCACTATTCCCACTTCAGTGAGTGCCACCCAAAACTAACATTTGTACCCCAAACCCAACCGTGTTCCCAGTAATACCTTTTTGAGCCCCCAAAACACACCTAAAAATCATATTTTACCCCAAAACACACCCCAATTTTCAACCCCCCTAATATTCATATTTTACCCCAAAACACACCCAAATTTTCATATTTTAACCCAAAACACACCCCAATTTCCTGCTCAGTCAGCCTAAACCCATGCCCACCCAAAAAAAAACATTACTGACCTCACAATGCGTTGTAATCAAATGCGATGTAAAGACACCTGCATTTTCTGAGTTGTGTTGTTAACGATGTACTGCCTGTATTGTAATGGTCATCTCCCATGCCAAAGGCAACCCATAGGCTACGCTGTTTGCGTCTGTCTGGCCCTGGACCACGCTCAGCACCAAGGAGCCTTCCTCTTGGACACTCCACCACTACGACACCAGCACCCTCCTCGCCATCAACCCTGGACGCCACCTCGCCTGCCAGGATCATTCAGTGCTTGGGACCTGACATCACCATCACCATCGCTGAAGTCTGCAATATCACCTGCAAGGAGCACCCCGACCGTCAAGGAGGAGGCATTGCTATCACCTACAGAAGCACACTCTGACTGACCACACACTCTAATGACCCAAGGGTGAACATGAACAACCTCAACTTTCAGATCCGGACCAAGTCCAAGTACATCCTCTGCAGCACCCTCGTGTGTAGGCCCCCCAGGCCATGGCCCCCAATTCTCCAATTCCATAGTAGACCTCATTGCACCCCAGAGTCTCCCATCTATCGATGACATCCTACTCAGTGAACTCAAGTTCCACCTGGACAACCCCGTTGACCAGAACACCACCCCCTCCTGGGGAAGGTCCCCTACATCAGACGCAAGCAGCAAGACACCTCAAGAAGCCATATAGCAGGACACACGGTCATGCATGTCACAGCCACAACACTGGACTCTCCTGGAATGACCATCATTAGTAACATCACGTTTTCACTTTGCCCACCGGACACCACCGCCATCATCGCACCCCCTTGCAGCTGGATCAAGGCCACTGAAGAACGTTTCGTCAACTCCCTCCATACCAGCACTCCACTGATGCTTTCAAATTATGGCACAGCCGCTCGCAATCACCACCAATGGATCTCCAGCAGGGCCAACATTGGGGAAACCCTCATGAAAGGCACTGTGTCAGTACCTTCCGCCTGCCTGATGGCAGGCATGAGGTTGACGCAGTGCCACAGGGATAGGCTAGCCCTATGCATTGATGGAGTTGCATCATGGCTGTGACACGACTGCAGCAATACGTTACTTTAGCGCAAACAAAAACGTCACGATTCATGACGTATTTGTCATTACTTGTGTCATGAAGCGCTGTCCTGTGAATACAGCGCATCCATGCTGGCGCAAGAAGGGTGCAGTGAGAAGTGTTGCAATGCTGTCTTGTCGCAGTGCTGCAACATTTTTCACGACTGGGGCCCAGGAATGCGCACTATCTTATTGATGGTGCACATTCCTGCACTGTAGTTGTGTCGCAGGGTTAAGTTGCAACATTGCTTCCAGCGCTGTCCAGCACCAAAAATCAGCTGAGATGAGGCCCCAAGTGTTACTCCCATTTTTAAGACCAGCTATTTTCTGGTCTTAAGTAACTGGCTCTAACTGCAGTTAGAGACAGTTTTGTTGGTCTTCAGAACTTCAAGGATCCCCTTGTGAATATGGAGATGTGGGGTTTGCAGTCGTTTAGCACGAGAACGCCTCTCCTGCATATAATTATTGCTAACAGAAGTGGTGATCTTTACAACAGACGTTTTTGCTTAAAAACTGTCACTAACAGCTGCTAGCGACGGCTTGGTAATAGGGCGATAACATTATTGATGCATTAGCGGCAGAAAAGTGGTGCTAACGTGGAGATAACTCCTAGAGAATATGCCCCACTGTTTATTAATAATCTATTAAGCTTACAAAATAACATGCATCTATGAAATCTGTGATCTATATTCCACCTTAAATAAGGTTGTGGTACCACAACTCATCAGGACCATACTATTCACATGACCTCTGTTTCTTACCACAGAGTCTGATGCTATTATCCATAGAACTTTTTTCATGTATTTTTTTCAAATGACTTTTAAGTTGGTAATAGGTCATGTTTTTTAGGTCTATACCTCATTTAGGCAAAAGGGTTTAACCGCATGCGCGCTAGCGGGTTTTCCGCTGCGCGCTGAAATTTAAAAAATAAGCCTTACGTGACAAAGCCAGCTCGTCATGCGCGCAGCGCAGGTAACGCCCATGACGAGCTGGCTTTGTCACCAGCATCGAAGGGGTTAAGTACGAATTGAAAAACGTGTCATTAGTGTACAATCTTCTTTTTTAAGTGAAAAACATTCTATGGCTAACAACTTCCTGAGGGTATCCTCTTTGTAATGTAGAAGACGATAACTCCCCCATATTACGGCTCACAATCCCTTATAAATGTGGCTATCAAGTCCATTTCTAGTCATAGTGCCTCGATTGGTACGAATGTGTTTAAGGCACAAATTCAACATATAAATTTCATCAGTCCTACGCATAAAATGCCAATCTATTTTTACAGTCTCTATAGTATTTAACAGGTTTGGTGGAATTTGTATTTTATGAACAGGTTAAGGTGCCCTCACCCCTATGCACTGTAAAATGCTTTAAGTGTATTTGCATGGGTGGTAGCCCTATTCATATAATGTGTGGAAGGGGCCCTTTCAGTTGAACTGACTGTGAGGACTTTCCCTAGGTATAGGTAAAATGTAACTACTTCCAGTGCTATGCTACCTAGATGGCAGCAACATTTCTAAGGAGCACAACAACCCCTTGCACGAAACTTCATAATCTTACTTTTATTTATATTTACCTTTACAAAATGTGTCTCAGCATATGACGATAAACAAAGTAGGATGGTTCTGTATTCCTTTAGGTGTCCGATCTAATAAGACATTATTGTCCAAATAGAATAGCATACCCGGAAGATTTGACCCCAGTTTGGGATAGTACCTACCTACCCGCCCTACCAATTCTGGCAGTTCAGCAATATATAACGAAAACAATAGAGGGGCCAATAGACATCTTTGTTTTAAACCATTTCTGGTGTCTATTTTTGTTGTAATGCTACACTTGCCTCCGAGCATAACGTGACCCCATGCAAAAGTGTGCAGGCCAATATTAAGCTTGAATAATTCCTCAGGGATGGCCATAGTGTGAAGTTTCCTCCAGAGGCTGGGCGTGGTCATGTGGTGGAAAGCAGTAGAGAATCAATATAGGCCTCTCCTCTGAACACATTTTTCCAGGATTCATTGCAATGCAGTTATAATGTGGAGCAGTTAGGCCGAAATCCGGCTTGTTCCAAGGGCAACATTTATCTCAGGGGAATTCATTAAACCAACAAGGCATCTGGGACATTTTGGGGAGTTGATTCATCGCATCTTCAATGTGTCGAATACTCAAGCAAAAACACAAGGAATATAGCCTACGGAATGGTTATCTGTCCATCTAATTTTCTCAGAATGGGTACCATAATTTATCCATTCTATGAAAGATCGTTTTTCATCGGATTTCATCCAAAGCCTTATGTATAAGGAGACTCTCCAATTTTAATCCGCCATTTCCACAAATTCCATCTACATCTATATGGTTTAAGTATTTCTTTTTATTAAACCATCTTTTTTCTTACATTTCTCTTATCTCATATTTAACATTGCTATACTCATTTTATACATATATACACATACAAATACATTTACATTTATATATACATACACACTATTTCGAACCCTATTTTTCAGGTTCTTTTTCCCTATTTATTTTTAACCAAGGATGTTTATCTCAGATACATTCAAAAACATTCCTTATTTCCAGATCACCAACACAAACCGAACTCCAAGACAGTGTCGCAGGGTTAGAAGTTTTTTAACCTATCTCTCTCTAGCACTCTAAATTCAAGCTTTATTTTATTGGCTTAGTCAAACAAATTTTTGTTTGAATTGGTGTCTTCAAACAACAGTGTCGACGCATTTCAGCCTCTTGTAAATCTATGCCTCATCAGGACTTGATGGGCAAATCAAATTCATGCCTAGAAAAACAGACATCTCAATTACATTCTATATACAACAGATGATTTTACAAGGAATATATTCTACCAATCTATTTACACAAATGATCACAAATCTATTGAACACTAATTTCTGTGATAAATCTCAAGGTACGTGGCATCAGAAGTATTTTTCTCAGTGCACACCCAACGTGTTTTCAATAATGAACACCCAACGTGTCTATAAACACATCTAGTTCTACAACCACAGAAATACGTGCCAGGCTTCCTCTATATACATCTATTTACATCTCCATGCAATTATCACCTCAAGATGCCCAATTAATGCCAAGGGAGGAATACATACAACAAAATTCATGTATGATATACAAGTCGTGTTCCAATCTCTTCCGGCTGGTTCTTTAATTTGGACTACAATAAAAACCAGTCCAAGTATTAAACACTCACTGAGCCGGACTTGACTAGCACAAGGGGCTCAAAGATTATAAACATAAGGCACAGTCTAGCTTACCATATAATGAACGCCGCCACATTTCACATCTTAGTGGTCCCAATCATCCGTTTTATATACTTCAGTACGAATAGGCTTTGAAGTAGACAGTAACTATACAAAATATTTGCATTTTGGTAGGTCTTTATCATCGTGGTTATACAAGTACCTAATTATCTCGTTTTAGAATACACCTCCGAGATTTGTGAAACGTTGGTTTTGGAGAGGGTGCTGTTCAACTCTGACGTGAACGCACTTTGAATGAACTGCATTGTGTTGCAGGTATTCTTGCTGGTTCTTGGTGGTTTTGGTTCCCTGGACACTTTGGTGATAAAGCTAGCTTAGGTACTAATATCCATTCTGCTTTTGATGGTACCTTTTGTACTATTTGAATTAAAATGAATGTCTGATTTCATTGGGAGTTCTTTCAGTATTACAGTTAAAATATCCAGAATGCAATCAGAAATGTCTGTCATTGTTTCTAGTAGAATTGTGATAGATAACAGGATTCATTCAAGACATTGTAGTGTCTTAGGAAAACAGACATAACCCATTGGAAAGTGAACAGGTGGATTAAGTGACAATTCGGTATGCACCGATATATTTGACATTGAAGATGAGTTATTACTGGGTGTACTGCAAAATTAATTTATTGACTTTCTCTGAGACATTGGTCCCATTATCTTTGATTCTGTATCCCTACTGGAGCAGGAATACATATTTTAAAAGTGAAATATCGGCAGTGTATAGTCCATTCCAAGAGATCCCGCCAAAACCTGAGTGACCTGAGTTGCCTGTTGAACCTCCCCATAGGTATTATCTATGGTCAGATTCTAGACAAATGACCCAAGACATCTAGAATTATCTTTATTGTCTGTTGAGAAAGTAGTGGGAGTGATGTGAATGATGTGAATTTATAATGATTTCCATGCGCAACCCATCTGCGAGGATAACATTAGTGATTCCTTACGACTGAGGTTTCGTTGAATCATTCAAAGAGTTAAGATTGCAATTATTAATTTCATCCATTGGTTTAGAGAGGAATGAGGGTATAGTTGCTTTCCCTTTTAGGACACCCATGTGTGGAGGTGTATTCCTTAAAGGATTTGACTTTTCGGCAATGCCTCATGGAAATTATTCTTCCTGATCTTAACTCTTTTGTAACTCTTTTGACTTAATGACTCCTACTAATACCTTCATCCAGGGGCACCCCTTTCTATTGTACCTTCTATGGCATCAGTACCACAGATCTCCGCAACTTGTAGCACCACACCTCAAAGACGTACTACCCATATTCACCTGGGCACTACCTGGCTGAAATGTCGATGATGAAACCTGATCCTCCAGACCTCCAACCATCAGGTGTGGCTGTAGTACTCTCCCTCAAAGCACACAGCTGGTCTACACCTCTTCTCAGCCTCCACCAAATTAGATACTTAGTAAGAGTAAGGTTATGGACGGAGCTCACCAGAACCACAAGCAACACCTTGACCTAGTCAGATTGCTTTGGTGGCACCCATGCTCAACCTACCATGGTGAGAGTACCTAAAACCACACCCACCTTTAACTCCATCCCTCAGTTTGTGTCTTGGACTCAAATCACACAGCAAAAGTATCCAACTCACAGCACAGGGACAGGCAAGGCACAGACAAGGAACAGGTGAAGGTGCAGAATGGGAACAGAAAAAGACACGTGCAGGTACAAATCCAAGGGGGTTCCAGACCAGGGCAAGAAGGTAGCCCAATGTACTGCCTTGTAGGTCCTTAGCTGTGTTCCTCTTCACTGCATCTGCACCCTGCCTCCTCCAGCCTCTACTGTACATGCTGAGGGCATACCCGCTGACCGCACACCGTCCACCACCCACTAAGACCCACTGGTTCTCACTCAATCATGTGACCCGTGCTGCCACCTAACCATAACCCACTGGAAGACCACTAGTGACGGTTCTACACTAGACCTGGTGGGTGGTAGGCTGTGGGCTGTAGGCTGCAGAGTAAGCAGCAGAACTCTGCTAAACTCAGAAAACAACACCATGCAGACTAACTACTCCACTCCAATCTGGACCTGAAGCCGCTCAGCTCCTTTGTGCTTCTCCCTGCTCCTCTGCGCCACAGCCTCCAACCTGCTCTTGTGATGCAGTACTTGAGGCCCTGCTTGCGTCTCTTCCTTTGTCACAACATTATTATTCTATAATATCAAAATTACTAAGGCAGTCACTGTCAAGACACTGATGTAGTCTGACCGATGGGGTGCTCTCCAGACCCAGCTGAATGAGGCTTTTGGGACGGTCAGTCACAACTCTGATCCTGACAGCAAACCTTTTCCACTAGATCATTTGGTACAACAACAGAGCAAATGGTGAAAGTGTGACAATTGTAACAAACAAAATCACAAGATATTCTGGGATTTTTTTATGGCACTTTGTGTGACACGTTAGTGGATCCCGCTTGAAGGAGACGTAAAAAAAATAATATCTTACATTTTCTTACATTTTCCCAAAATGGAGTGTAATCATTCACAAAAAAAGTGTATATTGCGATAGGAGCATCCTCTTATGAGTGGAGGTTTAACTTAGAAATTGCAATCTTTAAACAGTTTTTTGCGTATTGCACATCTGCATGGAGAAGCAGACGGAAGTGAGTAATACTCAAGGAACATAGGTAACTTATACCTCATTGTCTAACTAGGAATGTGCGTAGCATTCTCAATGCCTAGAGCACTAATGTGTAGTTTATTGTAATTTGACAAAAACTGCATCCTAATTTTTGATTTCACTATCATGTCTCCACTTCATACACAGCAGCTGGAAAACTGAAAGAAATACTGCTCTTTTCCACACTTTCGGTTGCACTTACACCAGCATACTTGAGGTGTAAATCAGAGATGCTGAAAATGGGGAAATCCACTTACTTGTGAAGTAGATTACTGACATACTCGGACACTCAATATGGATTTAGGACAGGGAGGTCCACTAGCGATCAATGTCTGAACCTTTATATGCTGACTGCCAAATACATCTTGGCCAGCGATGAATCAATCTATATGGGATTCATGGATTTGGCAGCGGCATTTGATCATGTCAACAGGGAGAAATTGTGGGACATGATGTCCAGTATGGGGATTGAGAGTGGCTTAATTAATATACTGAGGGAACTGCATAGCGACACCTCGGCTAAGGTTCGATTTAACAGAGAGGGGGGACTGACCGACTCTTTTCCCTGTATGAGTGGAGTCCGGCAAGGCTGCCTTCTCGCCCCTTTTTTGTTCTCCCTTTATTTCAACAATTTGGAACAGTTTCTGTTAGTTTTAAAGTCAGACTGCCCAAGGGTGGGGTCGCGTCATATTCCTGTTCTGCTTTACGCAGATGACGCGGTCCTAATTGCACGCACACCCAGGAGCTTACAAATCTTGATTGACGGATTTGTTAAGTTCATGAGTGCCTTAGATCTTTCTGTTAACCTGGGTAAATCGTATGTGCTCCTGGCTGGTAAAAAAACTTCCTCTAAATTCACTTACACAATAGGAAGCCACATAGTAGAAGAGGTCAAAACGTTTCCTTATCTTGGTGTAACTTTTGATGGCGCCTTACAGTTTAATTCCCTGGTGGAGGAGCGCTGTAGTAAAATGATTGCCTCTAACGGGGCAATAGCTAGCTACGGCAGGAGGCTGGGTAGATGGAGCCCGGAACAGGTGATGAACTTGTACAGCTCCGTATCATGCTCCAAAGTAATCTACGGGGCAGAAGTATGGGGCTTTGTTAACACCACAAGAATTCAACGGGAAGAAAACAAATATCTGAAATCCATCCTGAGGGCACCCCCAAGTACTGCTGGATTTGTAGCACATAGGGAACTAGGGAGGCCATACCTAGATGACTTGGTAAAACTTAGGACAATTGTGGCCTGGTTAAAAATCTGGGTTAATCCTGATGCGTCTCTTAGCAGAGAAATTTTATCGGACTGTTTGGAGAGGGTTAAATGTATGCGTATTCCCTGGCTCAATTACGTAAAGAATACCCTAGATGAACTAGGCTTTGGGAATCTCTTCACTAACCCCGCAACAATTGTAGCCCAGCACAAGATGCAAGTAGGGAAAACTTTCCTAGAGCGGAAAAACCAATGCAGAGCTGAGGCCGAAGGGTCTAAAAACACAGTGAGGGCCCATAACCTGGTGAAGAGCGTGGAGGGTATGGAGCCATATTTGTATCTTATGCATAACGCACAGGATAGATTCTTGATGTGTCGCTTCAGACTGAACTTACTCCCACTTATGTTGGCATCACCAGCAGGATTCGCAACATCAATTGAGCGGAAGGGACCCTGCGGCTGCGACAATAGGTCTCTGCAGGATTCCCTTCACTTTGTTTTACTGTGTCCTTTTTTCACAATGCCTAGGCGCAGATTTCTTGTAAATGTCTTAAAAAAAGCCAAACTGGAACACGCCAGGGAGGCATTAGTCTTTTTACAAAAAGCATCGGACCCCTTAACTTTATGTTGTATAATGAATTTTATTAAGGTAGCGGTCCGTTTAAGGCTAACTAGGGGAGACGAATGAAATGTTTCTGACTTTATATTTTTAAAAAGTGTTACATTTTTCCTTTCTGTGTTTCATGTTAACACTAATACTTTGTATAAGGATCTTGAAAATGTTTAATGACTTTTTATTCATGTAAATATGTGTGTGCTTTTATGGTGTTTTTTAATCACCGAATAAAGATTCTTTGAATTGAATACTGACATACGATGTTTGCAAAGACATTGTGTACTAAAGACTAGGCATAAAAGACTGTTTCCCCCAAACAGGAGTGTATTATTTAAGCTATAGTAAAGTTCAAGAAACCATGGAGGGGTAGAAGCCTTATTAGTGATAGGCATTTACATCATAGTTTCCCCAGGAGGGTAACTGTTGGCTTGGCCACTAACATTTAGCAGTACTGATGACTTGCACAGGGCGAGAACGAGATTGAGTTGATAATGTGGAACACCATCTCATTGGTTCACATTGCATTTATAATAACCTTTCCTAACAGTGCAATGTAAATAACTTCCTATGTCTAGCATCTTGGAACATGGAAAGGTTCAGGGGCCCCACAGACAACTAACAGTTTTTTAATAAATTTAACAAGTAACCAAATAATATTAATTCAAAAGATCTGGCAGATTTCTTTGATAGCTTTACCTGTACTTAAGCAACACTGTGTAAATGCTATTAAAGAATTCAATGCACCGAATGCCAGGGGGTAGCTGACATTATATTCCACACACAAAAGCCGCAATGACATCACTCTTAGCCTCTCCACATCCTCCTATTTTCTGATTAGAGTAGGAGTGAACACAAAATCATGGCTCTTAGGTATCTGTTTACTCTCAGTTCCTGCTGCTGCCTCCTTGATCACTGGGTAGAAAGGACGAGTTACTTACCTTCGGTAACGATGTATCTGGTAGAGCCATAGTCTAGCCGCAGATTTCTTAACTTAGAATATCCCCAAGCATCAGACTCGGTCCGGAAACCTTTCTGCAGCAGCACCTCTGCCTGCTGGGGGTGACATCGCACGGTTCTACCCTGACGTCATCCACGGATGTGCCGTCAGCAGAGCCATATATGCCCCTCCCGGCACGCTGACGACAGTTTTCTCCTTTTCCGTGTCCCAACGCGGATCCTGGAAAACCAGCGGTTCCTTGGCCTGTTTTTCAGGTCTTCTCGACATGTAGAAAAGGAAATTCCAAGAGGGGGTAAGAAAGGGCAAGTCAAGGGTAGCAGCTGTTACCCTGACAGGAGATGTGGTCTTTTGGCTCAGCTATACATTCTGAAATCAGGGCTCAGCTTTATACTTTGGAATCTGGCATCAGGTTTCAAATCCTTCACTGAACATCGATCGGACCTCGTCCAATCAGTTAATTCTATATGTGCATGAAATGTAATGAAACTGTAAATATGAGAAATATGATGACATAGTGTAATTAGAAGATGTGCACATTCTTAATGAATCTACATAATTCTGAATTGTGAACCAAAACCCATTAATATATAGTGTTCTATTGCTAGCCACGCAGATTTGAGCTAGATAAAGAAAAATACATGCAAACTATCAGTATATGGCAACTTTAATTTAGATCCATGAAAAGTGCTATCGAAGGATAAGGATATCCAAAGGGTTCTCTTTGTGTTTTGTTGAGGGAAAATCTACTACACAAAGTATTTCCTCGTACCATGAGTTGTCATTTGTGATATCTGTTCAACTTAACATTTGGACGGTTTTGCAACAAAAATGAATAACCTTTTTTGAATCTCTGTCATTGTTATTATTATGTCTCTTTTAAAAAACTTTTTTTGTTTTTTTTTTGTTTAAATGTGTCTTCAAATTAGTTTTTAATATTATTAGTACAAATGTGTTCCTATTTGAAATGCGATATGATTGTATGTTCAATACTTTTATGATTCATTTTATGTATCGAATAAAGTTTTTGAATACGAATACGAATACGAATAATATGAATAAAAATAAATATACCTTATCCTTGTCAATGTTTATTGTACTCTCACAGACATAACAAGATAACAAGAATTTGAAATGACATTAAAAATGTCAGTCTGGTTACATCTGATTTCCTTTTAAGCGGTTATTCTAATTAAAATAAATGAATCCACTAATTGTAGCAGAATATGTTATGTCCCAAAGTTGCTGTGAGTGCTAATGTCATACTAGAACATGTACATCACTACCAAAAAGGAGAACACTGTAATTAAACCGGGCGTTAAAATGTTCAAAAGAGGCTGGACAATACAACCACATGAAAATAAATATAAAAACAAAACACTTATCAAGTGGCTCAGACTGTTTTTTGGAGGTAAACATTTCCTATGTTGGGGATAAATATTGACGACGAGTGTCAAGTTATGAAATGCATAATAATAATTTAAACGATGTTCCTGCAGGTTTCAAAAAATAGCAGCACGTTTGAAAAGAACTTCCTCTACCACCCTTCATAAAAATAGGCCTCTTTCTGATTCGAGCAGATGTGCATTCGTTTTAGAGGAACTGAAGGCGCAGGCTAATAGAAAGAAGGAACAGAAATATGCACACTGTAGTATTTGATTGATGCTTGTATTATCAAGGTCAAGGCATTTTAATTTGATGACACTTTTTCTCAACTGATCAGCATGTCGGTGAGCTATTAATGTTGTAGTTTCATAGAACTTATGCCATGAATACGGGTTTTGTAAATCATAAATGAGCTCTAGGCACAGATCCTCTTTCATGTTCTTTATTTGTTTGAATGGGATCCATGTGTTTTTCATAGGACTACTTTCATCTTTCTCTGTTGTTGGGGCTAGATCTGTGCTGGCAATTGTGAGGGTAATAAAAAGAAGTGTTTACCAATTAGTGTTGCTGGTTACTGTGATACTGCCTCCTCCTCCTCTTAGGATCTTCTGCAACAGATACTGAATTCGCATACACTTTTTTCTTTTAAATCCCACGGACGCAATTGAGTCCAATTTATTTTCAATTATTTGTCTATTCAAATAGATGTTAAAAAGTTTCAAAGGAGCTACAGAAAACAAACGTACTGGAATTCGAGACAATTGTGAAAAATAACATTGGTTTCTCCCTCTAGACAACTTCACACTCGTAAAGCTTTAATATTCATAGTTATGTGATACCGTCCTGGAAGGAAAGTACTTGCAGCAGGTAATTGTGTAAACTATTAGATAATCTAGAAATGATTTAATTTAGACTTATTGCCCATTGTAGCGGGCATAGCGGTCATTAAAGGCCCACTCCAGTGTTACCGGCTCAACCAAAGGGAACAAGAGACATTGATGGTCAATATATCCCTCTAAGGTGAGCTACAAGCCAATTAGAACATTCTATTCTGTGAGTACAGAATGTCCCAATTTAAATAAAGAGCCCACTGGGAATAACAGGGGGTTTTGCAAAGCACATCAGCTTCCAAGCTTTTGCTTCCTTTCACAGCTCTTTCTGTGTATGTTTGACAGTTACTGCCCGGTTACTTACCGGTAATCTTCATTACTCCGAGTCCTGGTTTTCCTGGATGCAGTCCTGAGTCTTGCCCTCCCACTCGGGCATGGCGGGTGACTATTTCCTGTTTGGTTTTTCTTGGGACTTTGGCGTGGTATGTTACAGGAAGTGTGCCATTTGTTCTTCCCTTTTCTGGTGGCTCATGGGCAATGTGGGCCATCCTGGGAGAACTTTTTTTGAGTTTTCAGCTAAGGAACTGGTTCTGCCGGAAGGGAGAAGTATCATGCGTAAAGACTGCCACCAGGAAGATGGACGAGTAGATAATGCCGCACCCATGACCACAGCAGCTACTGACTAACACAGACATTAAGAACTGTGGAGAGAGTCTCTATGCCCCCGAATTTTCTGTTGGCTCTGTCAAGCTGTTTTTTTTTCATTTTGCAATGTTCAAGATTCCTCCCTCCATGTGTCCATGTTTCCAGTGAAACTGTGAATAGTGGGAGGGGAGAGAGTGGAAGGCTCTCTGCTTCCTCCTACAGACAGCTTCCAACTCTTCAATTTGCCTGCACCACCCATATTTTTTAGTAAAAAGCAGGGGATAGAGAAAACCAGAGGTTGTAAATTAGGGAAGTTTCATTTTCATGTCTGCAGGCGTATAGTAGATTAATAGGCAAGTGTTGTTCCATTGTCTTTAATGGATGTCACAATTCAAATGTTCTAACATTTATTTTTTGTGACAATGATGCGTTGATTTTGCATATATTGGTACATTTGCTAAGGTGAGAATCCAGTCAGGAACTTCATGTACCATATTAAACGAGGTCTAATTTTCACCAAAACGTGACTAATGGTAATTAGAATAAGCATTGGTAAACCCACTACATTTTAATACAAAATGTCTGTGTAAGGTGAATGGAGGGTACGTTTCACATCAGCAGCCATGGCACTACTTCTTTCTAACATTTGTTAAACAAATGCTGCAAGGTAAAGTCTGCAAGAGTATTGACCAACTCTGAACAATGAAGTATTCTTAATCTGTCGTAAGCCCTTCTCGGTCTGAGTGGTGGTCTGGTAGTGTGGGTATCTCACTTTCCAAGGTAGTTTAATGTTACATATTATACTAGGTATAATGCTGACAAGGATTGTCTGCGAATAATTCTAAATACTTAGAGTCCATTTACAAGGCCCTAGCAACAATTTTGCCCTGCTAGAGCGTCACTTTTTTTATGCTCCGGTAGCGCAAAATGCTGCAGCATATTCATAAGGCACGCAAAACCATTTTAAGTAGATTTTCATGGCCTTGTAAATATTTGCCCATTTCACACAGAACACTGCGTGATAGGGTTGTTCCATGAGTGTTTCTGTGGGTGTTCCCACGCAACACCCATAGAATCTGAAGCATTCCCAGATTTACGAGGAATCATCAACCTGGTATGAGTGAGATTTTAACTCCATCCAAGGGGTGGCGTTAGGGAGGCGCAATGAGGAGAAATATTCTTATTTCTTCTTGTTTTTTCCTCTTCCTATGTGTGCTGCATTCTGCACTGTGCATAGAAGGAGGACATCATCTCTATTGATTGATTTTGTGCATGATGGTGTCCCTTCCTGCACAAAATCAATCATCACTGCATTGCTTTCACCCTTGCAACATAGTGCAAAGGTGACTGCATTGGTGCTAGGCAGCTTTATTTGTGCAGGCGCAGGAATCAGTACATAGAATGCACCATATACTTGTAAATACAGTATATTCCTACACTTTTAGAATGATGCAGCTCAGTGCTGCAATGCAAATTGGGGCACCGTGCAGTGCCATTCTATTGTAAAGAAGGACCTTATTGTGATTGACAATTGGTTCAACCACAAATAGTTTGAAATTTCATTTTTCATTTAAAAGTACAAAGATCATTTCCACTACATCTGCACGGAATGCAATCATTTGAAGGAGGGAAAGTACAGACTAAAGCTTCCTGGCCTAAAGTTTTTAAAAGTACATTTCCAGATCGTTTTCAATTTTAATTGCTACTTTCATTGTAAAGAAATGAAGAGAAGACGAAGGGGATGAAATGACGGTTTGACCAAATAGCTGCAGTATGATATTTGCTGTGGGATTTCAATACTTTCAACCCACACCCTACACGGTGCCACTGTATGTCACACAATAGCAGTTGCCTTTAAAGGCTCAGCTGTTGTTTAGTTCCTATAAACCTATATAGGATCTGTGCGTTTAGACAACATAGACTGTGGGATTGGTGTCCAGACTGATTCCAGGCACCCCCACAGGGTATGTTCGCCTGTATACCAGCTAGTTCACACTGCCACTATAAACCCCTCTTACCAAGGAGAGAATAGTTCTTATCAACTATCGAACATGGCAACTCTGTCCCATCAGGGATCGTGGAACAGTAAAATAGTTTTTGCTCAGTCACTTGTGCTCACTTTGTCTCAGAGAGATACAGAGAATAAAAGGTGGTGACGTTTTTAAATAAAGCATTTATTTGGGGGCGTGGCTTGCGCGCCGCTGCAGCATGGCGTGTCGCGCTTGAGCTCCGAGGCGAGAGTGTCCCGTCGGATTATTTCCTCCGCTTCCTGATTGCCCCTTCGCGAAGAAACGGCATTCTTCTGCGGCGGAACATGCAGGGAGTTGTTTGAAGGCATTTTCGGCGAATTCTGCCAACAGCTGAATGTCTTCTCTGTCAGGCTCCTGTGACGCTCGTTTCCCTCACGGGCGGCCTCCATTTTCTCGCTTCTGACGGAGCTGACATTTCTCTTCAGAAGTGCCGCCTTGGATACATTATTGCCGGTTTGGGTGGCTGTCCAGGTAATTTTTTCTACGGTGCCTGAAGTTGGTAACATTTCTTTCTTTTTTCTGCTATTTTTGCTGCTTGGCTGGATATTATGTTGCCCACGTTCTGATTTTCTCAGTGCAGCTGTCTATTGCTGTTGTTGTTCTTTTTCTTACGATGTCTTTGCTGTGACCTCCTGCTGTATATGAGGCTCTTTCATTCAATTTGGTGCCTGTCCTGCATATAAGTCTGCCGTTATTATTTAATTGGCGCCCATTGCGCTCAGTGTGCTGTTATTTCACTTTCTGGGTGCAGACTACGCAGTTTTTGCTCTCCTCTTTTCCTCAAGTGGCTGTGTATTTTTTCTGGAAGACTGTTCCTTCATGGCTGCAAATATGGGCCGTTCCTCGAATACCAAAGACTCAAAGGATGTTGGCACTTCGCTTAAGAGACTTAAGTCATTGTCCCCTACGCCTGAGTCCGCTCAGTCAGACACTAACTCCACTCTGGACACAATATTAACGCGCCTTAATGAAGTGCATGATATTGCGCAGTCAACAAAAACTAATACAGATTTACTGCAAGTGGAGGTGTCTGCTATTAGAAATGACTTCAAAGCCCTCTCTCTTCGTGTATCGGCCACGGAGTCACGTATCAGTTGTGCAGAGGATGGTATGCAGAAACAATCCAGGTCCCTCAGCCACTTGGAGCGCTCAATGGCGGCATTGCGAAGAGATCTCACTGAGCAGGAGGACCGTAATCGTAGATCTAACCTACGCATTTTTGGTCTGCCGGAGGATGCAGAGAAATCATCTTCGTCTATGATTGAGTTCTTAAATCATTGGCTTCCTGACACCTTACAAATCTCATTCCAGAGAGAATTTGAGATAGAAAGAGCACATCGTGTTCCAACGTTTCGTTCTAAATCGGCAACCCAGCCAAGAGCAATAATTTTTAAGCCACTGCGACATCAACATACAGAACAGATTCTTTCTCATATGCGGAAGGCTAAACATGTCGTCTGGGAAGGACATCGAATATCAATCTCTCAGGACTTTGCCAGAGATACGGTCATAAGGAGAAAGGGCTTCCTTAATCTTCGGAAACGTCTTTCTGAGATGAACATTCCCTTTTTGTTTTCTGGTCCGTCGAAGTTCCGCATTACTTACAAAGGACGTTCCAGAATTTTCGATGAATTCTAAGATGAATTTTCTGAGATGAATTTTCTGACTTAGCTACATTCCTGGACAACCAGTTGGAGATTGAGATGGAGATTCAAAGAGCGACATCGCAGGATCCTGGTGCCTCGGGCACTTGAACTGTCTCCTTGTGTCTCCTTGATGGTGGTTTTCTGTATGCCTATGTTTTCTCATCTCTCTCCTATTGATCCTATATTTCGGTGTTAATCTCGAACTCCGTTACTGGAGTTTTTCCGTTCTCCTTATGTCCGCACTGTCTTCTCTTTGTATCCCTTTTCCTTGGATTTTTACTTGTTAGATTTCTTATCTGTTTCTCTTTCCACCATTGTTGCTATTTATTTTTCTATAGGTTTCTCGGTCTTCCATTTCACTCCTCTCCTTAACATATCTCCTTTCTATATTCTCTTTTTCTCATGTTGTTTACTCTATTTATTTATTTCATTTTCTCCTCTTTGTACTCTTTATAACCTATTTCTTTTGCTGGCTTTTTAGTCGGTCATTCTTTCAGTTTCATTATCTTGTCTTCAGCCCTAGTAGTCTCTATTCCATCTCCATATTCCTTTCAAGTCAGTTTTTCCTTCCTTGATTCTTGTCTATTACTAATAGTTACCTTTCTTTTGCTGATATGTGTCATTTCTTTTCTCTCTTCTTTGTTTCTTTTCTCCTATTTTCTTTCTTTCTTTTCTTATATGTTTATATGTTCCTGCATTTTCAATTTCAATTACATATTGTTAACTTTATGCAGTTAAGGATTTCTTGTTAATTGAATATTTATTTTTGGGATATACATAATTCTCTTCATGTATTTATCTATTTTTCATGCTTTACCACATTGTTTTGTTTGTTTATCAGATTGTCTGATATTAATACATAGTATGAGTATGACTCTTGATACTAGATTGTTACCTTAGTGTGCTTGTACAGATTTACTGGTTACATTGTGTTTATTTATAATATTAGGCTGATATTCGTTGCTAGTTTGATTGTTCCCATTTCCTAGTTTAATGCCATCAGCTGGACATATTCTTGGGGCTATTGATATCGATTAATATTCCTCCTTGTACGGGTCCCTTGCTCACCTTTCCACGTTCTCCCTAGTATGAATTTGGTCTTTTTTTAGGCCTCCCCTACTGGTTCTTCTCTCTCTTCTCTCTTTTCTCTTTTCTTCTTTTCTGTCTTTTTTTCTATTTCGGATTACCCACGCGGATACTCCCTTTTCGTTCCCTATGTTTGCTGGTTGGTTCCTTGTCTCTGTGAGGTTGGTTGTTTCTCTGTCATCCATGGCGTCTTTTTTCTTTCTTCCCATGCCGGGTTTGAATGTATTTTCCCTTAATGTTAAGGGTTTAAATCATCCGGTGAAGAGGTCAAAAATCTTAGATTATTGTAAATCTCTTTCTTCGGACCTGGTCCTTTTTCAAGAGACCAAGGTCTCTACCAGAGAGGCGTTGTTTTTGAAGAAGGGATGGGTTTCGGATGTTTGCTGCTCTGATGCCTCTGGCAAACGTAATGGGGTTGTTACATTAATTTCGAAGAATTCTGGTTTATCTATAATTTCTTCTGATCATGATTCTGAGGGTCGTTGGTTGTTAACTAAATTGTCGGATGGAAATAATGATCTTTATGTGATGAATATCTATGCTCCTAACATTGACGATCCGACCTTTTGGAAATCGATTACCAAAAAATTAAATGATACCCCGCATTCTGGGAATCTTATTGTTGGCGGTGATTTTAATTTACCGATGGACCCTATTTTGGATAGGAATTCAGCGTTTCAGTTTCGCCCTCCAAAATCCCACAAACAAATGCTTAACATGTGTTCCTTCACTCAGCTTCAAGATATATGGCGTCTTCACAATCCCACTGGTAGTGACTTTTGTTTCTTTTCTTCGCCTCATTCTTCCTTTTCTCGTATTGACTATCTCCTTGTTCATTCTTCTCTTGTTTCGTCCTCCTCTTCTCCGCTTATACATCCTATTTTGATTTCTGATCACGCTGCAGTTACTTTTACGCTGTCTTCCTAAATCACGTGCTCGTTCCTGGAGATTGAATACAGAAGTTTTGCATGATGCTACTCAGGTTACTGAATTCTCTAAGGCTATAGAAACTTTTTTCCATGAGAATGAAGGTTCTGTCTCTTCCCCAATCGTCCTCTGGGATTCGTTTAAATGCACTTTCCGTGGTCAGGTTATTAAATGTATGTCCAAACGGAACTCTAATATTAAAAAAGAGCTTACAGATTTATCAACTGAAATTAAAACTCTGGAAGCCACCTTTAGGCAATCTAAGGATACATCCTGTTTACAGTTAATAAAACAACTAAAATACAAATATAATACTATTGTTACTAAAAGAGCCCATATTGGAGTACAAGCGCAAAAATCCAAAAAATTACTGTTAAAAAATCGAGCTGGGAAGATTCTTGCAGCTACATTAAAATTTCAGGATTTCTCCTTTAAGTCCTCGCAAATTTCTTCTATTACTGACCACTCTGGATCTAAAAAATTCCAAACTGGGGAAATTCTTGAAGTTTTTCGTGATTTTTATAATAAATTATATACTCCTTCTAATCAATCCTCTTTTGACCAGTGTCAGGATTTTTTAAACTCAGTTCCGGTTCAGTCTGTCTCTGAGGATGATCGTATTTTTTTAAATAGGCCGATTTCCCCTGAGGAAATTATTACCGCAATTAAAGCTACTCGATCTGGCAAGGCCCCGGGTCCTGATGGTTACCCTATTTTATTTTATAAAACTTTTCTCCCTGCGCTTGTTCCCAAATTGCAATCTGTCTTTGATTCTTTTGTTAAGGATGGGTCTGTTTCTGGTACTGCGGCTGAAGCTACTATAGTAGTGATCCCAAAAGAAGGGAAAGACCATTCGGATCCCAAAAACTTCCGTCCTATTTCTCTTCTCAACATGGAAGCTAAGATTTTTGTCAAAATCCTGGCCAAAAGATTAGAATCCTTTATCCCTCATCTTGTTCATCCCTCTAAAACCGGTTTTGTGAAAGGACGTCTTGCGCGAGACAATATACGCACTTTTTGTCATATTCTTGGTGCAGCTAAACGGTCTCAACTTCCTGCCGCGGCCTTGGCCCTTGACGCTGAAAAGGCCTTCAACAAGGTCTCTTGGTCGTTTCTTCGTGCTGTTTAATGTGCACACAACCTTGGCGACTCCTTCATTAATATGGTAATGTCCTTATATTCTCAACCTAGAGCTAACATTAGAGTTAATGGTGCTACGTCGTCATTTTTTAATCTTCGTCAGGGCACTAGACAAGGTTGTCCTTTATCTCCGCTTTTATTTTTACTATCTATTGATCCTCTTCTTAGACTAATTGAGTTACACCCAGACATTAAAGGTTTTTCTTTTGGGCCTCACTGTATTAAAACTGCTGCCTACGCAGATGATGTTCTTATTTTTTCAGACGAGATCACCTTGGCAATACCTGCTATTTCAAGTACCATTTCCCTCTTCTCAACGGTCTCAGGTTATACCCTAAATAAAGATAAGACGGAAATGTTCCCTTTGAATGCCTACTGTTTCCCTTCTCATATGGGTTCTGCGGGCTTTAAATGGCAGTCTACACACCTGAAATACTTAGGTATCTATTTCTGTTCTACCCTTTATGCCACTACTGCCTATAACGAATCCCAGACTCTTCTTAAAGTGCGTCGTCTTTTGGATACATGGTCCCCGAAACATATTTCCTGGTGGGGTCGCCTCCAGACTCTTAAAATGATGATCACACCCATTATTAATTTCGTTTCATCCATGCTTCCGGTTAAGTTATCAGATTCCTTTTTTCATGAAATTGATGTTCTGACATCTAAATTTCTGTGGAATGACAAACGTGCTAGACTTGCATACAAATTCTTGCGACGACCTTGTGATATGGGAGGTTGCAATTTTCCTGATTGGGAAAAGTACCAAACTGCCTTTTTGGCCTCTCAAGGTGCTTTATGGTTCTCTCCGCAACCTCTTCATGTTCCTTCTTGGCTACTAATAGAACAGGACTTAGCATCTCCTTTGCCTACTGCCTCTTTTTGCACCACATCTACTTTACATATCCTGTTTTCTCGTTCTATAATTCTTGATACAATTGCTGCGGTCAGGAGAATAGATAAGAAAGTGGCAATCCCATTACATAAAACTAGGTGGTCGTCTATTTGGCGGAATTCTAAAATTAAACTCAACATTACTCCCACCCTCATGTCCTATTGGGCGGCTAAAGGGATTTCTCTTGTTAAACACCTTTATGGTGCTTCTGAGGAGCCATTACCCTTTTCCACCTTGGCTCAAAAGCATTCTTTAACAAACCTTGATTTTTATACTTTTCTTAAAATTAAAGTGGCCCTTGCTAAGGTACGTCTTCATCCTACCTCTTCTACCATTTCTCTTTTTCATATTTGGACTAAATCTGGTCACGTAGCCTCCAAGATTTATAAATTTTTATCATCTGCCTCACTACCCGCACATACGGCTGCTCAACAAAAATGGTTACACCATTTTGATCATGATGTTACAGATCATATTTCCTCAGATACTTGGCAGTTGATTGGTAAATTCTCTCTTCGCAATAAAATCGCCCCATCCTTAATGCAGTCTAAATTTTTCTCTGTCAACCTCCTTCATTGGACGCCTGTTCATCTACATTCGCTCAATCTTAAAGATGACAATTTATGTTGGAGTTGTGGATTGTTGGCGGGCGATTTTCAGCGGATCGCTGAAATAATATCGAGGGACAAAATATCGACTTGCAAAAATATCGTGGACAAAATATTGACAGTCAAAATATCGAGTTTGTATCTACAAACAGGTAAGTACAAAAATATCGAGTACAAAATATCGTTTACAATAATATAGTTGTAAAAAATATCGACTTTATTAAAAACTGTGTTAAATTAAAACGATATTCAAATTTAATTACTAAAATATACTTAAAAATACTTAAATTAACTTATAATAATTAAATAATAAATGAAAATAATAAAAATGATTTTTTACAATCTTATTTGTTAAAACATATATATATAGTAACATACTATAATTAAATAAGATACTATTATATTACCGTACGATACCAGAAGTGTAAAAAATACTATTCCCACTCCAAAGAGTGCAAGCGTAGGGAAAGCGTTGGATAGCGTAGGGGTTAAAATTACTATTCCCACTCCTGTGGGTGCAACAGTAGGGAAAACTGACCCTGAACCCAAAAAATACCCCTTCACCCAAAAACAGAAAACTGACCCTGAACCCAAAAAATACCCCTTTACCCAATCAATTCAATTCAAATAACTTTATTTCGATTCCATATAGAAATCATAAAAGTATACATATAAAATTTTCCAAAAGAAAACAACATTTACAATTGATCATCATAAAATCACAAAATAGATGTTTAAGTAAAATCACAGTACAAGTTATTAAAGCTAATTTCCATCAAGACTCAGTATCTGTTTCTAATCACCAGTGCTGATCTAATAAAATTTAAGACAGCATTACAAACATTTGCAGTTGGCAAGGATAATAGAAGATCATAAGCTTCTTTAAAGTAACGTGTTCCAAATAAAACCAGTAATGGTTTGATGAAAGTGTCTCTTGGAACTTTATACAAAGTACAAAAAAGAAGAAGGTGGAGAGTGTTTTGCGAAACCCTATTATTACAGGGGCAACAGGGTAACTTTTCCCACCAACCTCCCTGCTTTGGAAATGCAAACAGAAAATGTAAAGTGCCAAGGCGAAATCTTGTAAGATAAAAACGCCATTGCGTGTTCATAATATATGACAAATAGAACGGGCGAACTAATTTTCCTCGTACACGTAGTACCTGATCATTTGTCTTTAAAGAACCTAGATTAGCACTATAGGCATTTTTAATAATTTCCTTAGCATCTTTACTAAGCATTTCAGGATTTAAAAACATATTACCCAGACCTATTTTATAAAAAGTCTCTCTAACATAACGTAGCCACGGGATTTGCGTATAGTGGTCAAGTTTAAGGCAATCTTGAATGATATCTTTTGTTAATTTCAATTCTTCAGATCGCCAGACTTTAGCCCATAATGTTAAAGGTGCAACATGGATAATATCACTTATAAACTCAATTCCAGCTTCTCCGTGGCAAAATGTGTTAGATGTACCCAATGGAACAGATAGTAAACGTTTTAAAAACTTATTTTCCATAGTTTGTATTTTTTCGCAATTTTGTGATCCCCAAACCCCTGCACCATAGGTCAAGGCAGAAACACACTTAGCTTTGTATAACGATGTAATTTCAGCTACACGTCGCTGGCCTAACTTGCTGGCGAAGCGAAAGAGAGCTTCTGTTGACTGTGTAACCTTCTGAACCCGGGCTGTCAACAAAGGTTACCAATTCAGCTTTTTATTAAAAAGGTTACCCAGATAACAGAAATTATCCACTTTCTCAATAGTGGCATTCCTCACCATATACTTCCGTATTTTAACATTTTTTTGACCACAAGTCATGGCAAAAGATTTAGTAAAATTGACACCTAAGTCTAGTTTACCCATAAACATGTCAAACGCATTCAAACATATCTGCATGCTATTAGGGGTAAGTGCCATTAAAACAGTGTTGTCTGCATAAGACAACATTGGGATTCTTTTACCATTTATCTTTGGAAAATCAGCAGTCGTTTCTAGTAAAAAGCCCTCTAAGCCATTCGTGTAGACCAAAAATAAAAAAGGTGCTAAAATACATCCTTGTCGGACCCATTCAGTGGATAATATAGGTCTTGTTTTTTCTCCTCCACGGCCATATCTAATTCTAACCTTTGTAGCGGTATGTAACCTGCGGAGGAGGGTGACCAACGGCTCCTCAAAGCCCATAGAATCCATCATACACCATAATTTGTCCCTGCATACTGTATCAAAGGCACTGGACAAGTCCATGAATGCCAAGTGTATAGAACCATTCTTGGCACCCATGTACTTGCCCATAATCAATGCCAGATTCAGACACTGCTCACCAGTTCCTTTCCCCTTCCTAAAACCATATTGGGATTCTACAATAACCTCGACGACTCTGCCCATGTTTCCAGTCGTGCCAATATCACCCTACCCATTAGTTTACATGACGAGTCTATTAGTGATATTGGCCTGTAACAGCATAGATTATACTTGTCACCCTTTTTAAAAATTGGGACCAAGACGGCCTCTTTCCAGGAGGTCGGAATTGGCCCAACTATCAATGCCTTAAAAACATTCAAAAGTAGTGGAACCCAAACCCCCCGATTATGTTTGAAAAGATCTAGGGGTACTGAGTCAGGGCCCTGGGCTTTTAAAGATGCTCCCTTGGTCAAAGCCAGCTCTACTTCTGAGAGCATAAGTGATTCGCTAAACTTCTTGGCTGATTCCATATTAATATTACAAGGATCATTCTCCTCCAAGGTGGCAGTCTGTAATGTGTCTTTGGGATTAAAAATGTTATTATAATGAGTTACCCAGGTTTCCTCTGGTAAATGAACTCGAATGGTATTGTCTTCCCCCGATTTTAAAAAGGGCCTATTTATTACTTCCCAAAAAAGTCTATTGTCCCTTAAATCGACTGCTTTATCCAGGTCTTCCCATGCTTTGGTCTTTAGTTCATTTTTTCTTTTTCTAATTGCCTGCTTATATTGTTTCCTGGCTAGTATGATCATGTTTCTATCTCTTGGATTTTGTCGCAATGCTTTAGTCAAAGTTGTTTGAGCAGAAGAGCATTCAATATTAAACCATTTGGGCCCCTGGTGTAGGTTATTTCCCCCTGTTTTTGCAAGTAAATGAGTAGCTACATTTTCCATTAATTTCTCAAAACTCGTAATTATATGGTCTGGGTCAGGATTAGTTGATAGACAAGTTTCTATCTGAGCCACGTTATCTTTAAAAATATCTATCTCCAATTTCCTAACGGGTACTTTATTCCACCTTACAGTGACACCCTGATTCTGAGTGTATACTATAGGTTGTTCCGGGCACAGTTTTAATTCAGAAGCAATGTTAAAGCTCAGAATTAGGGGGTTATGATCGCTAGCTGGGTTTGCCTCAATTTTAAAATCTGTCAAATAGCTAAAAAAAAACATGGATACCAGTGCGAAATCAATTGAACTTGTTCTGCCCCCCGTGCCTTGGAAGGTGGGTATATTCACGTTACCCGAAAAACTAATCATATCGAGAATACATAAATTATTGTTTATTACAATACTATTTATGGCCTCCCCTTGTTTTGTATGAGAGAAATGGGCCATAGGATGGTCATTTAAATCCATCAGACCACAGGCTCTGGACCCACTAAGCTTACATAACTCACAGTTAAAATCACCTAACCATATAATAAGGAGAGGGAAAATTCTATTTCTCACCTTAGCAATCTCTTCCTGTAAATTATCAATAATTGCAGTTTCATTAGGATCAAATATATTATAATACCAATTAATAAGAAGAACAGTTTCAGCAAAAAGTTCCTTAATGGTAAGTAGTTGATACCAGGGTGTTTCCACCACTCTATTGACATACCTTAAATTATGTTTTACAGAGATTGCTGTCATAAGCCCACCCTTAGCTCGCCCCGATTGTGATGGTATTGCTGAGACATTAAAGGCTTGAAAACCATCCAAGCTCAGATCCCCAGTACTCCAAGTCTCCTGTAAACAGGCTAGGTCAAAAGAATCTTCAAATTCTACCCAAGCAGGATCTTCCGGCCTTTGGCCAAAGCCCGCTATATTCCAAGAGAGTACACAGAAATTACTAACCTTTACACAATTACCCTCATTCTCCACCTGCAATCTATCTGGGAAATGGGTTTGCTCGCACCCATCTACCCTATTTCCTGTATCATTAAGTCCCAAATCAGCAGCCTCATATACATATCTATCCTTAACACCAATCCCCGTTTCCACATCATCACCCGTGTTTGTAATTCTATGAATATCTATACTATCCCCCCGTCTTTGGACCGAATAAGAGGTCTCTATGCGTTTTATATCATCCGTAGTTATTATTTTCCTATCATTACCTAAAATAGGATGGTGATGGGTCGGGATCTGCATAGACATGTAGTCCTCCATAAGGGGGGGAAGAGTTGATCTGTCATCCCTAGCTAATATATTTTGTTGTTTAGTTGAGTGCAGTCAGTCGTTTAGGTTCATTGGAGTCAAAGGATAGAACATGTTTGACAATGGAATATTCCAAAAATCCCTAGGATTAGTGGGGTAATGATTATTTGAACTAGAATACGAGTTTAAGTGGTTTACCATAGGGTAAAATCTAGAATTTCTATTAGAGTAAGTGAAAGTTGGGTTATTTGTGAGTGGTTTCTGATGATGGATGAAATCCAAACCATATCTCTGCCGGGGTTTGTTTGTAGGAAGCATCATATTTTCAGGATAGAAATATGTCAGATTTCGCGTTGACACTCCACCATCATTACCACTAACAAACCAGTCACTTATGTAAGATACCGCCCTATGGTCCTTAAAATTCACTATAAACAGGTCACCCTCTATATCCTTAGGACGTATTCCTACCCATCGACACCTTCTAACTGATACGATATCACCATTCAAATGCACAGGTAATGGCCTGTTCAAACGAAACCAATGGATCACTTTATTTTTTAAGCTTGTGTTAGATTCCGTATTTCCTTCCGGAATAACTGGAACTCCTGTTAGAACAATAACAAAGCTAAAGGACTCCGGCGGTAATTGTACCGTATCTTTATAGTGTAATTTAGCTTTATTAGTGTAAGTTATTTGTGGAGTGGATGCATTATTAGTTTGAGTAGGCTCCAAGACCGCAGCAGAAGGTTTAGCTTTAGCCATGGTTTTAGAAGCTATGTTTACTGGTGTATCTGATGTAGGAGAAGGGTTTTTATTGGGAGGTACATTTTTTGGTTTGTCAGGGAGATTATGTTGTCTAGTTGACTTATTAGCATTTTTTTCCTTAGTAACCATGACTGGGATAGTTGGTGTTACACTCTCAGGGGGCGTAATCTGTGGAAGGAGGCAGTCTAGTTTTTTATCCAGCCTTTTTAGTCTTTCTACCAGAGGAAGAATAAGAGCTTTTAGCAGTTTTTCCACCGCATCTAGGAATCCATCATTAGAGGTATTTATATGCTCAATATCTACATTCTTTTGTGTTGTTTCTGTCCCCTCTGTCCCCTCTGATGCTATGTCCCCTATATCCACTGACAAAGTTGATTTAGGAGCTTCTGTCCCTAAAGGTTTCCACGGGTTGGTATGCCTACTTTTGTTTTTCCCTCCCTTCTTCCTTTTTTTCCTAACTGGAGAAGAAACACCATTTTTACGCTTTTAACCGTGATGTACAATGGTCGTATTAGTAGTGGGTGGAGAAGGAAGCAACGTAATAACCTCTGTTTGTACCTTCAAGGGGGGAGGTAAAACATTACTATGACAGTGGGGATCAGTTTCCGAGGGCAATGGAGTATTTAGATCTATGAGGTTGTTTGATATTAACGTAGAAAAGTCGCTCAAACTTTTCTCCGCCATATCTCGATCCCCCACGGATGGCTGGCTTTCCTGAAAAATAAGAGGAATGCTATCCGTATTGAAAAGCTCAGCATCCATCTCTACCTGTTCTGCTGTGGATGCGGATGGTATCGCTTTACTAGAAGAAGGAGCCTGTCTCTTAAGTGCCTCAACAGAGAGGCGTCGTTTGGCCCTTCTTTCCGCCAGTGATAACTCACTGTCAACATCCCTAGTTGCTTTGGCAAAAAATGTATCTAAAGGACCAAGTATAGAGATGCTCACACGGTCAGGGAGGGAATTAGGAATTGAAGAAGACATTATAAAATAGATATATATTAATAAAAAACTACCAATCTATAATTCAGCACAAAATAACCAATAAGGGTAACAATCACATCAGCTGTAATCAACCTAAATATGACCAAGCCCCAAAAAAGGAATAAACTTATCAGAGGGGTGGCCCAGCCCAGCCACCCACGGCCCCTGACGGCCACAGACGGTCCCACCCTTGTCCCGGGCTTCTCCCGGCGCGCTCCCGCTCGCTCCCGCTGAGCGGGATTAGTGGTCTGCTTTGAACTTGGTTACTGTTTGCTAATTGGTTGGTGGACAGGGGGGTGTGGCCAGCGGGGAGAGCAGCCCAGGTGTGTCAAATGGGCGCGCAGGGGCTCCTGGACACTGGAGTCCCTGCCTGCGTGCTCGCAGCCCCACCGGCTCTCTCACCTGCCCGCGCCTCCTTTTCCAAGCTCACACAGTTTACAGCAACACCTTTACCCAAGAACTGAAAACTGACCCTGAACCCTAAAAATACCCCTTTACCGAAAAACCCCAAACTGACCCTGAACCCTAAAAATACCCCTTTACCCAAAAACTGAAAACTGACCCTGAACCCAAAAAATACCCCTTTACCCAAGAACTGAAAACTGACCCTGAACCCTAAAAATATCCCTTTACCCAAAAAATTAAAACTGACCCTAAACCCTAAAAATACCCCTTTAGTCAAAAACTTAAAACTGACCCTGAACCCTAAAAATACCCCTTTACCCAAAAACTGAAAACTGACCCTGAACCCTAAAAATACCCCTTTACCCCTTTACCCAAAAACTGAAAACTGACCCTGAACCCTAAAAATACCCCTTTACCCAAAAACTGAAAACTGACCCTGAACCCTAAAAATACCCCTTTACCCAAAAACTGAAAACTGACGCTGAACCCTAAAAATTCCCCTTTACCCAAAAACTGAAAACTGACCCTGAACCCTAAAAATACCCCTTTACCCAAAATTAATTAATATTATTTAATTACCAAATAATTATTAATTAACAATAACAATAAAGTAAATATATTAGCACATTAGCTGTAATTAATTTAATTTAATAATTAATATTATTTTTTCAAAATTAATTAATTAACAATAACTAAAAATTATATATATAAATAAATTACTCTAATTAATGTAATTAACTAATTAATATTATTTAATTACCAATTAATTACTAATTAAAAATATGAACAAAATTATATTCATTAATTAACTAATTAAAATAATTAATTACCAATTAATTATTAATTAAAAATATTTACAAACATATAATAATTAATTAATAATAATTAAATTACTCCCCACCCTTATCCCCTATTAACCCAACATCCCGCTCCTAAACATTAACTACAATTTATATTACTATTAATATTTTCTACATATTATCGATTTTTTTGAGTCGATATTTTTGTACTCAATATTTTTTTATCATTATTTTATATGATATTTTGACCAACGATATTTTTGTAATCGATATTTTATTGTTGTCGATATTTTTAACTCGATATTTTGTTCATTCGATATTTTGTAGTCGATATTTTGTCTGTGCACCATTTTCAGCATATGTTTTTTGAATGTTCCCTGCTTCAGCCTTTTTGGAACCTCATCCATAAACATCTTTCTCTCATCTTTGGTATTGAGTTCCAACTCTCTTTTCCTCTAATTTTATTGGGTCCATTGGCTGCCCCTACTCCTATCCTTTAGATCCAATGGAATTACAGTTGATGGATCTCCTTCTGACTGTTACGGTGAAAGTCATACTTATGGAGTGGAAATCCTTTTCTTCGGTTTCTTATCATACATGGTGGGCTTGGGTCTCCTTTTTGCGCAGCGCTCACACTCTGGTTGATCAAGCTCATCTCTCTCCATCCATCTCTAGTGGGGTTTGGAAAGCTTAGGATGATTATATGGATTTGTCGACAAAAGGGTTGGTTGCTCAGTTTCCTTTTAATTTGTCTGTCTAATTGGTGTCTTATGTTTTTACGTGTTGGGTTAGTCCGGTGGGAATCCTTCTTCTTTTTTCTTCTTCTTCTTTCTCTTTCCTGTCCTCTGTCCCTTTTCATCTTTTCTATCGCTCTCTCTTTCTTTCTTCTTTCTTTTATTCTATTTCCTCCCCTGTCCCCACTTATAAAATTTGATAGTGATACTTTTGATTATTGCTTTGATAGTAGCCTTTACTTAATTAGTTCTTTTATTTATAACAGGCTATTTTTACTTTTGAATGCATTTACTTTGCTTACACCTCAATTTTAGCCTCTGATTGTGCGTTTATCTTGAATCAATTGTGTCACTTTTATTATATTATGTACCTTCTATTCTTTGTCACTTCTTTATAAATAAAATACTTTGAAATCAAAAAAATAAAGCATTTATTTAACAAGCGTCATTCTAGTGTAAAATCGGTGTGCTAAAACAATCATAAGACAGAAACAGATATAAATGATTATACGCAACACTAGAGTAAATGGATGGTAGATTCCTACCATAGTGCTAGAGCAATGAATATATGCAAGCATATTAATACATAACAATAATAAAGCGTACTCCTAGGATGCAACCCTGACTAGATGTACATTAGTGTACCTAGCATGTATGTAGGTGTAGACCCAAGAATCCCACTAGGCTAAAGCCAACCCCAGTACCTGAAGTGAGAGACTGTGGGACCTCATCTTGGTCTCGAGATGGACACCCCGCGAGGGATGTCAGACCAATGCGAGCTGGATTGCCTGTTTGCAGGAACCTCAGCGCCTCATGTCAGTGTGTCAACATGGAAGTCTTTTTCCTCTGCCTGCCTCAGCAAAGATATGGTGTATATATACCCAAAAGGTACCCTCGGGGATTCTACCTTGCTGTGTCATGTCGCTCGAGGATGACGAAAGGGAAAGAGGGAAGTGCTGCTGTGAGTCCGAGAATCCTCATGCATAATAAATGAGACTAGTTTTCTGGGAAAACCACACAACAATTATGCAACACCTTAACTAGGTAAAAGGTCAATACCAAATTTGTTATGTAGTGTAAAGGCAGGAGAAATATAGGTGAAAAGTTGGGTGACTACCTAAGCCTATATGGTGGTACATTTATGAATCATAACACAGCCAGTGAGAAGCTAATATAAGATGATGTTCAGACAAATAGATGCTAAGCCCTGTAGAAAGATGGTTTTCATCAAATTATTTGGAGACTCTATTCAACTGATGTCCCTTATGGTGGGTGAAATCCACCCATAATGGCAGCAGTAACAGAAGCGTTTTTTTGGTGTTGAAGGTGGGAGGCAATGTATTTAAAGCACCTCAGATTGTACGCAGCTGAAAGTCCTGCCCCATCAAGGCCCAATCCCTCCTCTCATGGTGACAGTTTTTAGAAGTGGGCTAGTGTGGGGTTTAGTGTTTCATTCATAATGTCATTCGACACTCTACCCATGTAATGCCTGTAAAGTAATTCTTAATGAACCAGAATATATGCACGTATTTGCAATGAAGCAGATGGCCCAAGATGGGACTAATTCAGATGGGCATTGGCTTCTATTAGCAGAGTTTTCCAAGTTTGCACAGGGCAGCCCATGGAGTGGGTGTGTGACCTCTGACTTAAAACGAACATGGGCAAAACCGAAGTCTTTGAGGTAGGGACTATGACTATTCTCTGAATTGACATATGAGATGCTGGCCTGTGAAGATGGAGACTATGTATCATCAATGTATGTGGCTCGTAATCAAACTTTGGGTATGATTTAAATCTTTTCAGCATTACTCATTTCGGCTGTGGGAACTGACTTCACTTTTTGTTATGCTGTTTGAGAAAAATAATTCTGTCTCTCGTCATCAGTGACGTACAGGAGGTACCATCACAGCCTCCCATGCTGGAAAGATAGTTCAGGAAGTTGGGAGCTTCTAGCATAGAATCACGATGTAGAAGGTCAAAGGGAAATTTTAAAAAGACCATAAAGTATTCAATCCCCCAAATTCTTATTCAACAAAAACACAGAAATCCTTAAGTCTTAAAAGTAACGTTCCTCAAAGAATCAATCTGAGAACTATTGCCGCATTTGGCACTACCTAGATTCAGTATAAAGAAGACAAAAAAGTGCAGAGAAATAATGGATTGGGAAAGACAAATTTGAACCACCTCAGGATAATTATTGTCCCATCATTGCACATTTAAGTGCCCAGTGTCATCATCTGGGATTCCAAAAACTACCGTCTCACGTCCACCCTTGATTTCAATCGGGGGGTACAATAAGATCTAGTTGTATCCTCTTGTGTAGTTTCCATCAGAAAATAATAAGTGCAAAGGGGGATCTTTTTCTTGGTTTTTAATTAATTAGGAGTATTTGTTAGTGCAGGGCAAGAAATAGTGAGAAAGTGTAAGATGCGTTTTAAAATGGGATAGACAGCGAAGAGATAACACAAGAGTTTTAGCATTCTAGCATAGATGCGACAGATTTTCATCCTTCCAGGCTCAGTAAAATGAGTTACAATTTGAAAGCTTTTTGGATGAAAGCACAATAAAAGGAACACATTTTTATTGACACAGCTGACATATTTAAGTGTTCTACAAATACTTGATACATTGTATTCAAGCCACCGAGGATTAGGCTACCAGACTAATTAAGAATGTACCTTAGTTAACCCCTTCTAAACCCCTGCTTGAGATCCCCACTGGCTCCCGACTACGAAATCTATACTACTATAATAAAGGAAGAACTTTCAGCCTTTGAGGCGGGTAAACTCGGGAACCACAGCGCCAATCCACACACCCGATACACCGTTGGAATCGTCAGGGTGTGTAGATGGTTATAGGCTATACAAATAAAAAAAAAACATTATTTAAAACATTTACAGTAAAAAAAAAGTAGTCCCTCCGAAGTAGCGCTGGCCGCGACGTGCGTGCTCACGTCAGGAGCGTGGGGAGGAGCGGCGTCCAAGAGCGCGACGAGGAGCGGCGCACATGGCGCGGGGGAGGAGCGGTGACGTGAGGAGCAGCGGACAGGCCAGCGGCGGTGCGAGCAGCGGACAGGCTGGAGGAGCGGCGGCTGAGGTAAGGGAGCAGCGGACATGGCGCGGGGGAGGAGCGGTGACGTGAGGAGCAGGGGACAGGCCAGTGGTGGTGCGAGCAGCGGACAGGCGAGAGAAGCGGCGGCTGAGGTAAGGGGACCCATGTCGGGGAAGGCGGGGGTCGGGGCAGGCGGGGGACGGGCCGGGCGGGGGCCCGGGCTGCTGGACAATGTCGGGGCGGGCAGGGGTCGGGGAAGCCTGTTGCTCCCGGACAAGGTCGGGACGGGCTGCTAGTATATATATATATTAAAGTCTTGTGTGCAATTCACATCTCCCTCTACCCATCACAGCACCTGTGTCATTACTCAGTAATGGATCCATTCTTGGATGCCCAGAAGATCCGACAGCTCGTCTTCCCTACTCTTCTTCAAAATACCCAAACATGAAAAAGCAGACCATGTACCTGCAATTTTGTCTGCCAGTGATCCCAACTCCTGGAACCCCTTTCTTTTGATCTGTCATTCTAATATCAATCTTGCTAACCTCTGTAAATCTCTATCGACCTGGATCTTTGTGTCTAACTTTTACATTTCTGACTCTGCATACATTGCTTTGTCTCACCTTAAGTAGATGAAACATTTACAAGCGTAAGTGTGCCAATTAAATACCGTCTTAAGATAACACATAGAATTTGGAAAGTAGAAAAATAATATTATCACCGCCCTTGCTCTATTTTTGCATTTCGGGTCTCCTTCTCACAAACTAAAAAGTCTCTGAATGTTTCATATTTCTCAGTCAGGATTAAAATCATTGCAAACCTTAGATGTATTGTTCTTTTTATTATCCATGGTAAGAAAGAACACATTTTAACCTCAATCATCGCACAATACAAGTAGATTTAATTAATAATCAAGGCTATTACATTATTAGTTATACCACCCCCAAGGATTTATTCCACCCGCGTCGAATCATGGTTGGACACAACTTTCCTCTCAGTTTAGCAGAGAAGAGAGAAGCTCCTGATGAACATCCTTACTCCAAGAACTTACTTTGACTTAAGAGTATAATATTCAAGCTTACCTTACAAACTTTTCCATCCATTATATTTTATTGAATAGAACGTACACGATACCCTTCATAATTAAAGTAGGTGATGTGACATTGATATTATGCATTTTTGTCTAGGTAAATGATGTTCATTATGATCCAGTGGCTTGGAATAACGAGAGAAGTAGCACACTCCAAACGATTGAGGGACATCGTAAATCAAAACAATTGAGGGCTTGTGTGTTTTTGAGCTAAATGGGACATGGTGAAGAATACTGATGTGGTAATAAAGGTTGTCAGCAGTGAATGTCTGCTTAGTGAATAGCAACACTTTCGTTTAACACTAAAACATCTCAGCAGTTTCACCATTAAGTAACAGTTTAGAAAACAATTGCAAAATCTGTACAGTCTACAAAGGAGAATATGCCCAGACAACCAATAGTTAAAGAGAATATTTATGCATACTTAAAGGAAAGGCTTTCTATTCGCTGAATAAATAAGGGGGTTTGTTTCGGCATGACCATTGACCAATTGCCAGCTGTAGGTCAAATGAACTGCATGTATATGTCAATTGTCACTCACTTCAGTGGTGATCATGTAGTTCACCTCAGAAAAATGAATAGCTACGCTGGCCTACCCTGGATTAGAGCTTGTGGCCTGGTGACATGTGCACATCACCGAGAGAGTCTTACCTCGCTGATATATGTTATGGGCCTGGGCTTTATTCATTGATACATAATGCGACCACGTGCTTTGACCTACCACGTCATATTCTCCTCATTACTTTGTCGTGTAATCGATTTTTACGAAGCTCTATTGGACGTCAATGTTCGAGGATCTGCAGAGTTTCCATACATTTGGCTGACAATTTAAAAAAAAATTAATCTGGGTACAGACAAATTAATTTGTCTGTCAAACTAATACTTTAACATACGAATTGAGTGGGCTTGGGTTCTGGCCCAGGGCTCTGTTTCTTCCTCATCTCATAAAAAATGACTAGCTGTTTCATTTCGCCTTCTGTTGCAATGAATGATTGACTATTTTGCTTCTTCAAAGTATACTCAATCATCGCGCTTTCAATATCTTAACTTAATCATCCATGCTATAGATTAAACATTTTTTGAAATAAGTTTCACTGAATCGTGTTTTTTTTCCAAGTTTTTGTCAGCAATCGATCACGAGTCCCTAGAATGGCTGCCAATGTCCTGATCTTACGGTGGCTGTTTTGAGTCCAACTTGTCACTACTTCGGCAGTCGCCTGTCTTTTATCCTGCCCCGTCGCTCACTCTCATCCTTCTGCTGCATTTTTCTCAGCGTGCAGGCCCCTTCTCATTGCCGCTCGTATTTGTTTGCTGTGTTTTTTCTTTCTTCCGCTCGCTTAACGCTGGAACCTTTCAAGACCCCTCTTGAGAAAACCGTTCCATTATAAAGGGGTCCAGGGGATGATTAGATGAATAATAAGGAAGAGCTAGTGATCTCACATCTGGCTTGTCCGATCATTTTGCACCCACTTAAGAGGGACCCGCGCAAAATGGACTGTTTTAAACCCTGCCTTTACCTGCTGCGGAAAAACCATATAGCAATGTCTGTATTATGTATATAAAATTCTTTTTAAAAAAAGGATCAATGTTTGATCTCCTGGTGACAACTCGAATCCAAGTTGATCCACTCAGCCTTTCATCCTTCTGATGTCGATAAAATGAACACTGTTGAGTAACAATAAACATGTTAGTTCAGTGTCAGGGGGGGAATCTTTCACTTTAGAAATACACCTTATGTTATTGTACAACTGTTTGATTTGTCTGTCAGTGGGTGAAATACTCGGCCTATCTATCCTTTGAACATCTCCAAGGCGTTCTTATAACTTTTCTCATTGTGGATGGTATTTGTCTATGTCACACTTCAGGTCGTAAGTAGTAAAATCGCTCATTATGCCACAAAAACGAGAAATAAGGCACCGGCAGTGCAATTAAGACCAAGGCCCAGAGCTAGCACACCGTTACTCATTCTAAGAATAGCCCTTTGTTTTGATAGCAATTAGACAAGATTATGCTGAAGATAAAATTGCGAGAAAATGTCTCATAATGTTTATAGCTTAAAAAAAAGTACTACATCTATTAAACACAATTAATTAGATATAAATGCCATGGATACTAAGGGCTCTGTAATCCATTGTTAATGAGGAACGTTGAGTGGTGGTTAATGAAATATGGTGGTTTATGAAAGCAAATATTCCTTTCTGGTTAGAGGGTGAATGGTGATCATATTGGTTTCAGAGTATAGCCTTCATTACGATCGACTTTTTATTTCAAAAGCGGCGGTAATATGAGTTGCAGGCAGTACTGTGGAGAAGTGTGGCTCAATGATTAGAGCGGCAGACCCTGATGCAGAGGTCTAGCCCGGGACCAGGGTACAATTCCCCGCCTCGGCGGGTCGTGGGCTCAAAATTCCACAGACCTGATAATTCTTGCCTCGGTGCCTATTCCAATCATGGAGTCTCACTCTGCAACTCTGGGCAATAGCTTGCTTAATCTCCACAACGGCCCCCACAACGCTGAGGATGTCTGGCCTCCACCTTGGGGGTGCCCAGGAGTGGACGCCTCACAGGGAAAGCCAGTATGGGTTCCACAGCGGTATTCGTACAAGTGCCTATACAAGTATCAATTTATTTTTATTTTACTTAATTTGTAAAAATGTTAAGTGACAGTGTCCGAGGTATTCTGGGGGAAGCCACTGTGGGTGACTGTCACTGTTAGAACTGCCAAATGCCTTTTCAGGTCATCTGATGATGTAAATATGGTATGCACCCTCATCTTTTATATATTTTCAAAGTATATTGAATAGGTTGTTGATGAGCTGAGGTAAAAATATTGAGACAACGCCACCATGGGGTGCGCTGTCTTAAATGAGTGCCCTTGTTTACAAACAAGTGCTAGTGTGGTGATGGCCCCTGCTATCTACACCTCAATCCCTTGATGAAATCATCAAATATCTTTCCCCATTGCTTGTATGGACCTTTATTGGTCGACTTGAAGCGCTGTATAGGAGTAAACATCAGAAATACATTTCCACTTTACGAATCCAATGTGACTGCACAATGAGGACCAAGAATCTGTCATTTTAGGTTAAATTAGTTTATTAATCCATCCAGTATATCTAGAAAGTAAAAGTTCACGACACAGCAATATAGATTGCAGGTTGAAATGTTTCAGTTACATTGTAATAAAATGAAATACTGAATAGTATCGGCCACAACACAAATGACACAGATTGTCACAATAAGGTGTTCCATCAAGAAACTTGCCTTCTCTTCTCTAAGGACAGGATAACTAATGGGGATTTCTATCTGGGGAGCATAGGAGGTGTCAGCATAGAATAGTTCTTCTGTAGAAGTTCAGAAAATGAAGCTTCACTCTCAGGGAAAAGCCCAGCAGAGAGAGATCTGTTACCTCTCAGTCAAGAGGAAGTCTGCCTTACTAGCTATGGAAACACCAATTAAATATATCAGTAACATCAAAAATGGCCCTATCTCTTTTTTACCACAAAGAACCAATCAAACAACTGAACTTGAGGGTAGTAAACATACTCCCTAAGTCACTGGCTCATCGGAACTAGGAGTGCACCTTCCAACATTGAGCTCCCCATCATCCTGGGGTTTATTATGGAATGTGCCCCAGGGGCACAACTGCATGTGCGCCAGATTGCACACCTCCGGGGCACTTTGGTATTACAGAAAGCGCAGCAGACACTTGTGCGGCCCTTTCTGTAACACGGATAGCGCTGGCACTAGGGTGTTCCCTCATTTACGTGGTGGCATGGCCCCATGCAACTGAGGGAATCCCTTTGCTTCTACACAAGTGCTGTATTATGAACGTGGGTGCAGAGGCAAAGAAGCTGTCAGGAAGCGCACTGGCTGTGCGCCACCCAAAAGGTGGCACACTGTCAATGCGACCCCTGATGGCATCCCTCTGGATGGGGGTAAGTGGGGTCCTACACACCCCCAGACATCCCCTTGAAGGTAGGTGCAGTCACTCACTGCACCCGCCTGCAAGGGGATCTCTAATCTACCTTAAAAGTGCAGGCGGGTGGCCATCCCCATGGTGAAATATGGAGCAGCTACATCAGAGCAACTCTGATTTTCACTTGAATGCACTGCCCCTAGGGCAGCACAAGTTCACAGCTGCCCTCGGGGCTGCTCATTCAATGTAATAGGGCACACTATACCTATTTGCATCAAGCACACCTATTTTAAGGTGTGTCATGGCCCATACAGGCAAAGTGTGCCCTATGTGTAATAGGTACCCTGGTAAGCAATAAACAGAAGGCTTTCTTCGACCATTATTCCTCTGAGTTAATTTCTAACTTCCTCCCAGCATGCCTCACCATCAGCCGTCTAATTCAAACAATAAGTCTTTCTCTAGCTAACAAGAGGCATCATAATACACTTGCACAAGAAAAAGTTGACACACTGGGAAACTAAAGAAAGCATTTTCAGTCAAGGCCTTTTGTCAAGTAAAACGTTTTGGAATCCAAATGGATGTGAATTACAATATGAAATACACACACCAAGTGAAATTAATAATCAATGTTAAATGTGAATAAGCATAGGTGGATCAACAGTCAATCAATCAATCATTCAATAGTAAGCTTTATTCGGTTTAAAAATCACAAACCATAAAAGCATCCCAAAAATCATAAAACATCTGTACATCACAAGATTAAAAAATGTGTTAAAATAACAATTCATGATGAAAAGCATGGTAATGAACCCCCGACAGACTTTATGTGCAAAATATCTGATTACAATTTTCTATCACAATATATATAACTCAGTACATCTTTAAATTAGCTGTAGTGTTTAACATTTCAATATTTGACAATATAGCGCAAATATTAAAGTGCAAAGTGGTAAGGCATATATTTATACTGAAGCTAAGTATGCAGAACAATCATCATTCATCGTATTATGCCCCAGTTTCTTCTTAGACAAGTGCTTCAAGGTGTCAGTTATTGTGTCTTATTTTAATTGCCTTCTGAATGAAGACCACCACAGCATTACTGACTTTAACATCACCTATGCTACAGATATATTAGAAAGCAGATCTACATAAAAATATCCTCTCCTTTGAGAACAAAGGTCATAAAAAACCACTTCCTAAGCTCTCTATAAAAGTTACAGAAGAAAATAAAGTGTAACGTTGTCTGATTTGATTTGCCACCACAAGGGCACTTTCGCAAGTTTTGGCTCCACTTGCCCATTTTTGGAAAGGCTATTAAAAAAGGAGCCACGCGCATAAGTAGTCTTGTAAGGTAAAATCTGTGTGTTGTGTTTGTGACCTGCAATAGATAGTTTTGTGTCCCAGTCCCAAAGGTTCTCTCAAAATATTCCTTTGTCAAGGATTTCGTGCTGGCATCTACTTACCTCAACTAGTTACGTGAGTCCACCAAGCTACTTTTTAATTCTTTTTGTCATACTCAAGTATTTGGGAGGGATTTTATAGATCAACATCCTCAATCATTCCTTTTAAAGATTTCTAATATATATCAGCCACAGGATTTTACTCCCAAGGTCAAGGTCAATGCAGTTTCTATTTACACCTTGCACCCGCTTTGCTCCATATCCCATACCAAGTATTTAAACTTATGGTGCATATGAAATCACTAATATACTGTGCCCCAATTTCTTTATATACACTATATGTGGGAGTGGAATTTGGTACAGCAAGCAATCTTCGTAAAAAAACTATTTTCTTGGGTTTGAAGGGTTAGGCAATGTGCTGCCCCCCAAAGTGCTACTCCTAGACAGGTTCCACTAAGGCACTTGCTATTACATGAAGTCATGATTTCCTTAATTGGTTTATCACCGATTCTTTTCAAAAATCTTAAGACTGCCTCAGTTGACCTGACAAATTTTAATTTACATTGTTCAATCTGGGTTCTCCAATGTCCCTTCGCATTGTAAACTAATCCCAGATCTACAAATGTATTTGGTGCTTTGATAGGAACTCTATTTACATGGTGAATCTTTATTTTTTGGTTTCCCTTACCCACACACCATCGAGAAATTTTCTTCAAATTTAGTGTTAAATCTTTATCATTCGTAAATGCAGCAAATATTTCTATCAGGGACTGTAGTCCGTTTGCAGTTCTTGATAAAAGAACTGCGTCGTCCAATAGAGTAAAATTGGAACAGAGCGTTTGCCTACTCTTGGGGCATCAGTACTTAGATTTTGTAACTCTGCATCCACTCTATTTATATAGAGTGGATGCAGAGGTATATAGATGGAAAATAAGAGGGGGGCAAGGACACAAACCTGTCTAATTCTCAGGGTTACCCTGAAACTTGATGTACACTCTCCTCCTACCCCACAACGCACTCTTGTACTCACAAGACTATACAGTTGTGAAAGATAATAACAATGTAATTTGGTGCCCCATGTTAATCAACGTTTGCCACAGTTTTGAATGATTTATTAAATCAAAGGTACTAGCAACGTCAACAAAACAAAGGTAAAAGTGACCCTTTTTCGTGATTGTATATTTAGAGATAAGGAGGTGCAAATTAATGCACTGTTCTATTGTCCCTACCTCCCTTCTGATGCTGTATTGTGTTTCAGTAAGGATTTTATTCTCCCCTGCCTATAATTCCAGGCTCTTCAGCAATATCCTGCACATTGCTTTAGATGTTGTATCGAGAAGGGAGAATGGGGCAATGATGCTTTCTGTCCATGTTCTTGGAATCAAACCTTCAGCAATAGTGTTAAACACATTTTCTAACAACAGACCCCACAATCCCACATTTAGTTAAAAAATGTCTATTGAAACACCATCAACACCAGGTGCCTTTCCATTAGCACTTTTTTCTAAGGCTGATTTGACTTCATTTGCAGTACTAGGGTCCAAATTCAAAGTGTCAAAATGTATAGAAAAAAAGTATAATCATCTAATTCAGTAATATATTCATTATCCGAATTAAAAACCTTCATAACATGGCTAATCCACTCTTGAAGTTGTACTAGGCTATGAATTTTTATAGCACTACTGTCTTTAAAATAGGGGTGGTTTACCGTTTTCCAAAAAAGGGAGGAGTCCCTAGTATTAGCTGCCTGTGGAAGCTTCTCCCATGCTTCATTTTGAATCTCCATCTTTCTTTTTGCCACTGTCCGGTTTTTGATCTGTTTGTTGTCTTTTGGTCTAATTTTCAAAGCATTCTTTAATAGGTGGTTCACCTCCATACATTCTGAGTCAAACCAGCTAACTATCTTTTTCTTTTTATTCTTAATTTTTAGACCCCTGGAAATCGCTGCGGTTATTTTGCAGAAAGCCCCAATGATATCTTTTTTTGTTGAATCCCCCCTTTTACATAATTCTTAATAATTTTTGCAATCACTCAATAGTCTCTCTACAAAATCAATCTGATTTATCCCAGACCATCTGATCAAAATGCCTTTTTCTCCCTGAGGTTTTATGCTTGGTGCTAAGCAGGGTTCTTCACAAGGAATATCATTTAATCTGATAGTCAGGAATACTGACTTATGGTCGCTTAGGCATCTTTATTCCACCTCCATTTTTACTATCTGATTCTGACCACATGCCAAGATTATTATGTGATCGATTATGGAGCACTGGCCATGCCCTTCAAAAGTTGGTAACTCCACTTGTCTCTCCGGTAGCGTCTGATCCACTACTTCCAAAATATATTAATACAAGGCCCAGTTAATTGATTCACCATATGTATTATGTGGGAAATGGGTGTAGCTTTCTCTGAACTCATTCTCATATCCACAGTGCTTCCCTTCGAGAATGTCACATTTCCTACTATTGAAATCTCCAACCCAGATAAAGAAGTAATCACCTTTGATCCGTTTCAGAAACAGGTCAAGCTCCTTCTCAAGGGATAAAATTACTTGATTTCTGTTATTGTCAAAGACATTATTATAGAAATTATTAAAAACACTTGTGATCAATAGTACTTAACTACAAAAACTGAAAATAGGGTGAGTCAGTATAAACTTGTTTCAATGTCAACGGGCATGTAACTGCAAAGTAAAACAACTAGGCCTCCCTTTGCCGCTCACTTTGTGAGGGAGTTGCTTGTGTATCAATTGTTGAGAAGCCATCAACAGAAAAGGGTTCTGTATGCCAAGTCTCTTGTATGCAAACAATTTGACAGTTTTTCCAAAATTCAGGCCATACCTTAGCATCCAATTTTGAGTTAATGCCCACGATGTTCCATGAAACTACAATCAGATTATGGGCCTGTAAATTTAATGTTGATGATAAGCCTTTATTAACAAGGAAAAAGTTTTGTTTAAAATATTGTTCAGCACCCTAGTGCAGTCAATTTATATCACTGATTCTTCTGAGAGCTGAAAATCTATTAGAAAAGGGCAAAGGTCCATACCTACCAGCTACCAATTACCAAGTGTCATACTCGTTTGGGTTTCTCATGATTGATCTGTAAAAATATCCAAGCGGTACCCCGGTAATACCTCTTTTCCCATTATTGGCTGACACTCCTACATCTTTAGGTATTTCTTCAAGCAAGACTGCAACAATTGCCGGGTGTTGAAAAGAGACAACCACACAGTCTCCCTCTTTAATTTTCTGAGATCTCCCTACCCATGGTACTCTTCTCACCATGATAATGTTCCTTGCCAGAATATTCGGGTTATGGTAAGAGTGTTTTGTGAACCAATGCAAAACCTTGTTCTTCAGGTCTACCCAACCCCCATTAACACCATCCTCCAATTCTGGAACATCTCTTAGATAATAGTGTAAGGTGTAGCCTCAGGTGGTAGATGAAGGGAACCACTGTGGTTGTGTCTCGGTTCAGATCTTTGCATTATTTTATCCTGATTTCTAATTGTAGAACGTGGAGGACTTGTTGTTTTTGTCACATTTCGGAATGATGATGTTAACTGCAGGTCCCTTTTTGTAGTTTCTTTGACTATGTTCTCTACGATTCTTTCCCTATTTTTCTCAATGTACCTAGATGCGGGTTTCACTGGGACACATACAGTCTTATTACTAGCAGTGTCTCTCGTATTATCCTTTCCCACTGTGTCTGATGGATTTTTATCAGATAGTACATTCTAGTGAGATGACAAATCTGTGATGACTTTCAGGATCTGATGCTACGTCATTCTTATTTTTCCCTATTACCTTAAGGAGATTTTTCTCAACAAGGTCAATCTTCCCAAGTAAATTTTTTGAAGCTAAATCCAGTTTAACCCCTTCGATGCTCATGACGAGCTCAGCTCGTCATGAGGCACGGTTGAGCTGTGCTCATGACGAGCTGAGCTCGTCATGAACAATGGGATTTACAGATAGCTCAGCACAGGAGGGGAATACCATCAGCAGCGATGGTGTTAATTGAACAGTCATTACTAGTATTGGCCTTTTGCCCTCCATAATGTTTAGAGAGCATTTGCTGAGAATGTTTAGTTGAATCATCACCATTTCCTTTCAGTAGCCGGCAGCTTTTGGCTACTGGTGGAATAGAACTACTTGTGTCCTCTGATAAAACCAGTATTTCCAATGGGTCAGTTGATACACAAGGGGCCCCATGGGTATTATGAATCAGGGCTGTTACGATTTTCATTTGGGCATTGTTGGTCAAATCTGCTTCTGGTGCAGGCCCAATATAGTGTCATCTATCACAGTGGTTAGTGCATTCTTGGTGCCCGCTAAGTGTTCTTCCACATTTCAATCCTGCTATTAATTAAACCCATTGCATTATTAAGGTAGTTGGTTATAGGAGCATTTGGACTTGCGGTTTTGTTCTTACTACTGGCGACAGCACCCGTAAGCTTATGTTTCGCCATGTCTTGTGATGTAGTATTAGGTTTTACAAGATAACACCACCATTCCACTGTATAAAATGGGGGTTTGTTTTACAAGAAAGTGTTTTGAGTCTCAGTCTCTTACCCCAGTTATCAGCGTTTCACAGCAAATTTCAGAGACTTGGCTCAGCCTCTTTCGGCCTTTGATGAGCGTAAATGGCCACGTCCTTGGCCTGGGCTTTGCCCAGGCATGGCCCGGGTACACCCATGCGAGTCCTGTGCTGCGGGAGCCTGCCCCTGATTTTCAAGTGCCTCCTGGCGCTGTGGTTTGCTGTGTGGGCTGGTGGCTCTGGCTGTAGAAAGAACCACAAGAGGGAAACAAGGTAACCTTACTCACAGAGGAACCAGGGCGAACAGTTTATCAGAAAAACAATGGTTCATGTGGTCTAATAATTATCTAATACAGTGTCTGTGCATAGCATGATAGCAATTAATAAACCTCGAGAGTTTGGAGGGGATGTCTCGTCAGGACTGATCAATGGGGGACATCTACGGGTGAATTAGAAAAAGGTGGTGAGGGTATATACTAAGTGTAAGGTATCAATTGTATAAGTAAACCCAGCGGACCGGCTCATACCTTAGTCATGGATGGTCGGTGATCGCAACCCATGCGTGATAATTAATTTAAAACCACTTACAGTGAGCCCAGCCGGGTACTGTTTGTAATTCAAGGATGAGACAAAGGTAGTAAGTAGGAGCACGGAAGAGTGGGCAAAGTATAATTATTGTGGCATGAAGTGGAAAGTACTCACCACTGCAGTGATCAGCAATCTAATTAATGATGGCTTGGCAAGGATGTGTAGAATGGCCGTAGATGTCCCCCATTGATCAATCCTGACGAGATCCCCATCCCTAAGGGTCGAAACGCCGTTGACGCCATAGGAATTGAACCACAAAAACAGTGCCTATGATTCAAGATAGTCACTGCATAATCATTTCCTGTATCATTGTTCTTGGTCATTTTCCTTCCCCCTGTACATACCTCCAGAAAACCACTGTATATATGAACTCACTGTTACGTATTTAATCTTTGGTTTTTACAACTACACTTGGGACACTTTGCACTTGTTTTGGAAATACTATGTGTATGGTTCTATATGAATGTAACCACTGTTTTGAATTACAAAAACATTGATGAGAAGCAACTATTGTTTTGAAATACAAAAAACTTTGCTGATAAAAATCCTGGTATACTGTCCCTTTTCTCCCCTTGACATCCCCTCCAAACCCTCGACGTTTATTAATTGCTATCATGCTATGCACTGACACTGTATTAGATAATTATTAGACCACAGGAACCATTGTTTTTCTGACAAACTGCAGAAAGAACCAAGCAGGCAGGGGGCTGACAGAGGGATCAGCACTGCAGGAGCCCGTTCCTAATTTTCAAGCGCCTCCTGGTGCTGTGATTGGCTGTGTGGGCTGGCGGCTCCGGCCACCGAAAGAACCAAGCAGGCAGGTGGCTGACAGCGGGAGCTGCGCTGTGGGAGCCCGCTCCTTTTTTTAAACGCGTTCTGGCACTGTGATTGGCTGTGTGGGCTGGCGGCTCCGGCCGCGGAAAGAATCAAGCAGGCAGGTGGCTGACAGCGGCACCCACGCTGCCCGAGCCCGCTCCTTATTTTCAAGCGCCTCCTGGCAATGTGATTGGCTGTGGGGGCTGGCAGCACTGGCCGCAGAAAGAACCAAGCAGGCATTCGGCTGACAGTCAACTAAGCACCTTAATATACTCATATGCATAAAACTTTAGTGGTTTGTAAAGAATGTACTCTATTAGTTTGTTTAAATGTGATACATACATTCATTACTTGAATATAAATATTCTATATTCTCATGTTTAATATATACATTGTATGTGATAATATGAATGTATATGCATGATGTATGAATAGAGGAGTGTAAATTATGCTCCAATCCAATCCAATCTCCAATCCAATCCAATCCAGTCTCTGATTGCTAGGATAGCCATCTCAATCACATGAATCAACCCTTGAGACCAGCTCACATCCTTGATGTTTTCAGTTTGTTATATCTGGTGGTGTCCAAGTGCTTCATCTCACAGTGCCACTATGAATTCCTCTTGCCAAGGAAATAATAATTTTAGGCAACTCTCGAACACAACAACCCTGATCCCTCATGGATCGTGGAAACAGTACAGTGCTTTTCGCTCAGTCACTCATCCTCACTCAGTCTCAGAGAAATACACAGAATAAAAAATGGGGATGTTTTCAATAAGCATTTATTGAGCCAGCGTCATTCTATGTTAAACCATGTGTGCTGCAACAACCATAAGACAGAAACAGATATAAATAGTTAAAAGCACCAGAAGAGTAAATGGATGGTAGATTTTTAACATAGTGCTAAAACAATTGAGCATATGTAAGCATATATACGTATTTTAGAAATAATCTGTACTCCTACAATGCTACCCTTAACTAGATGTACCTAAATGTAACTAGCATGTATGTAAATTTGAAGCCAAGAATCCCCCTATGAAGCCAACCCCATTACCTGAAGTGAGAAACATGAGGACCCCGTCTTGGTCTCAAGATGGACACCCCACAAAGGATGTCAGACCACTGCTTGCTGGTGTGTCTGCGTGCAGGAGTTTCAGCCTCTTATGTCAGTGTGTCAGCATGGAAGTCTTTCTCCTCTGCCTGCCCCATCAAAGTTATGGTGTTTATATACCTAAAAAGGTACCATCAGGGGTTCTAACTTGCTGCGTCATGTCGGTCGAGGATGAAAAAAGGGATTTCCCTTATACATAGTTATTATGCAGAAGATGGTAGCCCTGGTGTGATTCTGAGATCTGAGAATCTTCATGCATAATATATTAGGCTAGTAATTGGAGAAAGCCACACACCTTTTAAGCAGCACCTAACTAGGTAAAAGGTCATTACCAAAACAGTTATGTAATATAGTGGCAGAAAAAATTTAGGTGAACGGTTTGTGACAACCTAAGCCTATATCAGGGGACATTTACAAATCATAACAAAACCTTACACTGACTCTTCTCCATTTCAACATCCCTCCTTTTTCTTTTAACTCCCCTCTCATATTGCTCCTCACTCCTTGATTTTAAACACTTCTACCCCAAAAAGATTACAAATAAATAATTTATACAAATAACAATGGCTATGAGGGATCACAATATGGCACCAAGAATTTCACTACGGATATTACCAAACCACTTGCCTACTGCAGCAAATCAACTCCCAGTCACTTCTCAGACACTTGTAGCCTCTACTTATTTTAGGTCTTCCTTCAAATCAGTGATATTCTTAAGACACTTCTTTATCTCATCACTCTTGTTGGGCATATAGGTGTGTCATTGTGGAAATTTAACATTTTGCAGATTCCGCCTTCCTTCGCGAGAAGGATATCTAATGCAATGTGATTCTGTACAGCTATAGAGCTGATAGCTACCATCTCAGTATTCACAGCTAACAATGATCCAGGTGTACTAGTATCTAATTTATCTACTATAAAGCCTTATTCTCTTGATATCATTAAAACCACCACAACTGAAGTTATCATTGCCCCAAAAGGTAAACAGTCAAAATATCGAGTAAAAAATATCGAATGGTCATAATATCGAGTTTAAAATATAGAATGGACAAAATATCGAATGGACAGAATATAGACATCACAAATATCGTTTTTGAGGTAAGTAATGTAATATCGAATGTTAAAAATATAGATAGTTAAAATATCGAAGTATATAATATAGGTTATTAAAATTATCGAATTTTTAATAATATCGAATTTTTATAGTGTTTTTTATGTTATTATATGTGTAAAAAGTGTGTATTTACATTATCTTTTATTTTAATTAATGAATTTTGTTTTTATAATTTTTGCGTAATTTAATTCTGTAGAGGGTTGTGAGTTTATAGGGGAATAGGGTGGGAAGTAATTTAATTATAATTAATTAAATATGTAAATGTATTTATTGGTATTCATTTTTTATTAATTGTTAATGAATTTATATTTGGTAATTAATTACATTTTAATTGGCAATTAATTTTAATTATTTAAATTAATTGCTAATTATGTTAATTTTACTAATTTATTTTCTGTAGTGGGTTGTGGGTTTATAGGGTGGGAAGTAATTTATTTCTAGTTCATTAAATAATTAAATTTATTTAAATGTATTTAATTTGAATTAATTGTTAATTGATTTTTAATTGTTAATTAATTAATTGTTAATTTGCAATTAATTTGTAATAATAGGTAACTAATTGTAATATTTAAATTTAATTTGTAATTTTAATTGATTAATTATTATATTATATTAAATTGGTAATTACTTTTAACTAATTTTTTATGGATATTATTTTAATTTTTAAAAAATAATATATGAAGTATTTACTTTCCCTACTGTTGCACTCTCTGGAGTGGGAAAAGTAATTTTTACCCCTACGCTATTCAACGCTTTCCCTACTGTTGCACTCTTTGGAGTGGGAATAGTAATTTTAACCCCTACGCTATCCAACGCTTTCCCTACTGTTGCACTCTTTGGAGAGGGATTGATAATTTTAACTCCTACGCTATCCAACTCTTTCCCTACTGTTGCACTTTTTGGAGTGGGAATAGTATTTTTAACCCCTAAGCTATCCAACGCTTTCCCTACTGTTGCACTCTTTGGAGTGGGAATAGTAATTTTTACCCCTACGCTATCCAACGCTTTCCCTACTGTTGCACTCACTGGAGTGGGAATAGTAATTTTTACCCCTATGCTATCCAACGCTTTCCCTACTGTTGCACCCACTGGAGTGGGAATAGTAATTTTTACCTCTACGCTATCCAACGCTTTCCCTACTGTTGAACTCATTGGAGTAGGAATAGTAATTTTTACCCCTACGCTATCCAACGCTTTCCCTACTGTTGCACCCACTGGAGTGGGAATAGTAATTTTTACCCCTATGCTATCCAACTCTTTCACTACTGTTGCACCCACTGGAGTGGGAATAGTAATTTTTAACCCTACGCTATCCAACGCTTTCCCTACTGTTGCACTCACTGGAGTGGGAATAATAATTTTGACCCTCCTGCTATCCAACGCTTTCCCTACTGATGCACTCACTGGAGTGGGAATAGTAATTTTTACCCCTATGCTATCCAACGCTTTCCCTACTGTTGCACCCACTGGAGTGGGAATAGTAATTTTTACCTCTACGCTGTCCAACGCTTTCCCCACTGTTGCACTCACTGGAGTGGGAATATTAATGTTGACCCTCCCGCTATCCAACGCTTTCCCTACTGTTGCACTCACTGGAGTGGGAATAGTCATTTTGGCCCTCCCGCTATCCAACGCTTTCCCTACTGTTGCACTCTTTGGAGTGGGAATAGTAATTTTTACCGCTACGCTATCCAACGCTTTCCCTACTGTCGCACTCACTGGAGTGGGAATAGTAATTTTGACCCTCCTGCTATCCAACGCTTTCCCTACTGATGCACTCACTGGAGTGGGAATAGTAATTTTTACCCCTATGCTATCCAATGCTTTCCCTACTGTTGCACTCACTGGAGTGGGAATAGTAATTTTGACCCTCCCGCTATCCAACGCTTTCCCTACTGTTGCACTCACTGGAGTGGGAATAGTAATTTTGACCCTCCCGCTATCAAACGCTTTCCCTACTGTCACACTCATTGGAGTGGGAATAGTAATTTTAACACTCTTGCTATGCTACGGTAATAATATTGTATATTTTTTAATAATAATATGTTAATATATATATATTTTTAACAAATCAAATTGTATTATTTTTTTATAACTTAAAATAATTATTTAATATTTTTAGGGTTATTTAAGTATTTTTAAGTATATTTTAGTTATTCATTTTTAATATTTATTTAATTTTACATTCATTTTAATAAATTCGATATTTTTTTATAAAGTACATACTTTTAAACGATATTTTTGATCCGATATTTTTGTACTTACCTGTTTGTAGATAGGACTTCGATATTTTTGTAGTCAATATTTTGGAGTCGATATTTTAAATGCCTATATTTTTGTAGTCGATATGATGTCAGTGATCGCCCCAAAAATATCTCCCACAATTTCAAAAGTACTACTGCTACCTTTTGGTCTGCCAGATGACCCCTACACTGGAACTTTGAAATATTCCATATAATACATTTTCAGACAGACTATACCCAAATACCAAGTCCTGTGCCAATTTTTAGGCAATATAAAATATGCATGGTCCCTGTAAATGTAATACACTCTGGGAATAATGATATCCTTTTCTACTAGAAGCTGTTCAGACTCTCATTTAAAACCAAAAATGTGGTCACAATCACTCATTCTCATGAGTTGAGTATGGGTCACATACCTTCCCGTAGCTTACTCTTTTGTTTCCATTCTAAAGTCAATGTGGGTAAACCCCTGACTCCGAATGCTATAATTCCTCCTTAGCCCATTTATTTTTGTACTTTTGATCTTGACCTGACCTTCATTTTACATCCATCGCCCTCCTTCTATCTATACATTACTTTTCAACATCAATCAGGGAGCAAGTCAAATTGTTCCTATGAGCATAAGCAGTATCCAACTTCACAGCAGACTTAAATATCCTAAAAACTGGATCCATCTGTTTAGCCTTTGCATGCAGATTCAAATATTTAAGCAAAAGGACTTCAGAAAAAACTAATCATAAATTGAAAAATAATACTCAAAATGACTTTGTCCATATAAAAGACTAAGTAAAAGACTAAAAGATATACCATATGAGAGGGGTATAAAAAAGGGTTGTAATCCCCTCTCCTTCTGAAGCTGACAGTTGTGTATAAACATAACAATACTCAGTGCCCATAGTATTAATGTGTCCATGAAGCAACTTAAAATAAGCATTGAAAGAAATTTCTTCTCCCAAACCTCTATGTGTAATATCTTAAAATCAAAGGTATCCAGACTCAATTAACAGTGTTAATTGCTTGTTTTCTCCTTTCAATTAATTAAGTGTTTGGGGATATATCATCGGTCCCTTCTGATGCTAACACATTTTAATCTTTCTGCATTAATGATAAAATTATAATGCATGAGACACTGAGTGAGTGTCATTGGGACAGGCTGCACAAGTTTGCTGATGGGGTGGTTGTGATCATGAAAATGTCTAGAAATATGAACCTTTTTTGACCAATGCTTGATTAAAGATACATGTTGCTGGAGGGACAGTAAGGAATCTATGCATTTTGAGACACATCCAGTCCATGGACTCTGGAAATTAATGATATATTGCGCTGTGTTCATGCTATTAAGGGCAACGGGAAGGGCAGAGAAAGCAGTTAAAGTGAGAGCTTTCTGCAGTCAGATCTCTGAAAGCAAGTTGCAGAATGTCAATGTTATTAAATTAATTGAGACATCATGCTTGTAGAATTGCTGTTATCATGTGGGGTAGATAGAGATTTGGTGTCATAGTCACAGGAAGAGTATTTTGCAATGGAATAACCAGAGGATAAACATTTTACAAGCAACTTTATTTTACTTCAAAGGCATGCATCACAAACGTTATGGACCAAGAAATTGCCCCCGCTGGATACATTTGAGTGTGGTGGCAACTTGTGCCAAACTATGAATATTCACACGCATGGAGCGTATCCAAATTGTAATCACTGTGTAGCTGTGGCCTCTTGATTATTGTCAAGTATATCTTCAATGAAGCATGTCATTTTACATATATATATATATATATATATATATATATATATATATATATATATATATATATATATATATATATATATATATATATATATATATATATATATATATATATATATATATATATATATTTAGGAAAACCTCGAACCAAAAAACTCCAGAAATACTTCCCCTAGAGAGGAGACCTCCGGAGATAAGAAGCGAGAGCTGACCCAAGTTCAAGGTGAATTATTTTTTATTCAATTTTCGCCAGCAGCATAATGTTTCGTCCTGCCCAGAGGCCTTGGTCACATAACGTAAATGAGGCAGCAGTTACTTTTTGAAGCGCAAAAGTGCAAAATCCTGTTACATGATTGGATGATATCAATACTCGAGATCAATCGACATAGAGAAGGTACTGGGCACTTAGAACTTAATGCTTTGTTAAAACAAGGAGAGCAGTAGCAGTTTCAACATATACATACAAAATAATAGGTGTGAGGATAAATCCCAACGACCCGTAAAACGATTTTATATACATGTTTAAAAAAGTCTTGAAATGTACTTTAAAAAACAGTATTCATTATAAAATCGAAATCAAAAAACATTGAAATTTCATTGTATGCTAAATAACCCCTCATAGCACAAAATTCATAAGCAAGCCCTTAAACAGCATGACATCCACAGAGAATATGGAACGAATTCAACCCAAGTGGGTAACGTTTATGGGTCCTGCGGAAAAAAGAGTCCTTGTACTTCCCACAGTTGGTTGTGCAGTGCAATTGTGATACAATAAAAAAACAGTAATCAAGAAAGATCTTGATCTTAAATGTTAAAAAATTGTATAACCCCACTCAGGACACTTAATTATCATATATTACAAATTGTAAAAATTCCTAAAGAACCAACTGGCTATGTGTCGCTAACCCATGTAACAAGGATATCATGGGAAAGGAATGCGGGAAACAAAAACCTGCGCAGAGAATCTATATACATCTTTTTATCTTTATTTCTTTTTTTCCTTGTCTCTGTGTGTGTAAATATACCAAAAAAAAATAAAGTGTTTTTTGAAATTATAATGTGCTGTGCATAGTGCATTTTATATCACTGAAATGAGTACAAGAAGGAGACAACAAACCAGCGGAACTTCCCATAGAAGTGCCTCCAGGCGGTCATAAATTCATCATAATGCCTTGATACGGAGAAACTGTCGGGTAACTGAGGGTTGGAGAGGTGGGTAGGTTTGGAAGGAAGGATGATGTGAGCTATTACAGGCATGTGTAGAAATCAACACTTGTATTGAGGCCTAAAGGAGACTTACAATCCAGGTCCAGTATGTACCTGGTCTCGAGTGCCCTTAAAGTTGCCTCGCGGTTCCCTCCCCTACGAAAGGGTGAAACCGCATCGATCACAAAATATTTGAGCAAATGGCTTTGGTTCTCGTGCTGCTCGTTAAAATGACGTGCAACAGAGTATGTTGCATCATTAGTATTGATGGCCCTTATGTGCTGGAGTATCTGTTTGTGGACCTGCAGCTTAGTGCTACCTACATAGCGCAGGCCACAAGGACACTCCAGCACATAGACTGCAAACTTCGTTTTGCACGTGAGTTGTTTTTTTAATCAACCAGGGGATGTTGGAAAAAGGAGTTAGATATTCTGTCCTGCTCACCCCGTGCTTGCATGCCTTACAACTAGCACATTTCCTGAAGCCCTTACTGGCTAGAAGCCAAGAAGTGTTGGCAAGTACTTCCGGGCTGGACTTGACCAAAGTGTCGCTCAATGAGCGAGCCTTTCTACAGGAGATATCAGGTCTGGGAGACAGTAAGTTACCAATGACCGGATCATTGCAGACTAGATTCCAATTTTTCGTGATGATTTTACAAAGTGATTGATACTGCCGATTGTAAGTAAGAATCAGTATCGCCGGTTGTTGAGCCATCGCCGCTTCCGCTGGTGCAGCTCTCCTACGCAAGAGGACCTCACTTCTAGGAATGGCATTCGCCTTCCGAATTGCTGTGTCTATAGCAGTCCCTGTGTAGCCTCATGCTAGAAACCTTGCCTTACTGTCTTCCTGTGCTGCCTTGCATAGCAACTCAGTGCTGCAAATGCATCTGATCGGTAGCATCTCCCCATAGGGGACACTGCGGATCAGATGCGCAGGATGATGACTTTTCGCATGCAGCACAGTGTTGCCAGCGGTAGGCTTTCTATAGAGCTTAGTCTCCAACCTTTTATCTACCACCACAACCTCAACATCCAAAAAGCAGATACGATCTTGGCTCATGTTATATGTGAAATCTGGATTGAACGAATTCACACCAAGAGTCTCAATGAAATCAACAGCCTCCAGCTTGGTACCCGGCCATATCAAAAAAATATAATCGATATAGTGGTACCAGTGTACCAGATGCTTAACAACCACATCGTGGTGTGTGCCGAAGAGGACCTGCCTCCCCCAGTAGCCCATGTGCAAACAGGCATAACTGGGAGAGAAACAGGCCCCCATGGCCACACCCCTGACCTGGTGGAAATATTGGTTGTTAAACATGAAGTAGTTGTTATTTAAACAGAAGGAAATCATAGTGACCAGCATCTTATTGTGTTCACTGAACTGGATTGGTCTAGTGCCCAGATAAAACTGAATGGCTCTCAGCCCATCCAAATGTTGAATACTAGTGTACAGAGCAGAGACATCTAATGTAATCAACCAATATTCAGCATCCCACTGTATATCTGACAACTTTCTCAGGAAATCTCCCGAATCCTGTATATAAGAGGGTAACATTTTTGCAAAATCTTGCAAAAAGAAGTCAATATACAGGGTAATATTTTCCAACAAACCGCCCCTCGCAGATATAATAGGTCTACCGGGAGGTTTAACAGTGTTCTTATGGATTTTGGGGATCAGATAAAACACCGGCATCACAGGATAGTCTTGTTTAAGAAATTTTAGTTCATCTAGACTAAGCAAGCCAGCACTTTTCCAACTCAACAGTAGAGAGTTTAGTTCACTTTGTACTTTCCGGAAAGCAGTCAAATCACAATGTTTGTAACACTGCGCATCGTTCAATTGGAGGGAAGCTTCCTCCAAGTACAGTGCCCTTGGCCACAGCACGACATTTCCTCCTTTGTCGGCTTGGCGCACAATGATGGTATTCTGCGCGTGCACTTTTTTAACCAGCTTATGGTATTGTGTGTTGCAAATTCCAGACTTCCGTTTCGTTTTTAATGTTGAGGAATGGAGTTCTTTGATCCCTGTAATCGTTACCTCGTGATGTGGAAATTAGCAAAATTAATGTACCTAAGCGGCGTTCATTTGCCCTCTCCCGTCCCCCTCCCTGTAGGCACCACGTATACCCTGAAATGTTGACCGCATCATTCTGCCAATGAAAGCCCGTGCCCATATGTACATGACAGCCATTTTAGGCCATGGCCTCTCTGTCCGTTTTTATAAAATCCCCGGCTTCCCTCCTGCGTGCATTTGAGCACCCCCCTCCCACTCTCACATGCATAGACCATGAAACCCAGCACTCTGCGCGACCCTGCTATGAAAGGCAACCCTCCTGCTTGACCCAGGCACCCCCCCCCCATTTCCCTCTTGAAGAAGCATCCTTCGCCTCAGCTGACATAGCCCCCCAGCTGTATCTGACTGCCCCTGTTCTCTCATGTACGGGTCATAAGACCTCTCTCTCTCTCTGCGACTCTGACCCTGCGCGCACCCTGACCCCCTCCTTCTCCCTCACATGGACAAGTCATAAACCTTCCTCCTCTGCAAGACCCTGTCCTTGGGAGTCACGGCCGCGCCTGACCAAACACCTCCTTTCCTTCCATGAATGCCCCTCTGTTGACAAGCCTTCCCTCCGCGCTCGATTGTCCACGCGGCATGAATACCACTCCTTTGATGACCTCTTCCCCCGAGTCCGGCTGACCACACATGTCCGAGGCCATCGCCTGAGCCGGGAAATACCATTTACTGCCCTTATTGTATGAAGTCACTCCTCTTCAAAGGATCCACTATTGATCCTGGCCACCCCACCCCCTGGGCTATGATCAGGCGCACACATCCTAAACTGTTGACGGAACACTTAGCTGCGTGATTACCCTCCCCTCTTATCAGCAGGTCAAGGGTCCCTATTGTGAACACATGTGGGGTAGGATTGACACAAGGATCATGGGGATGTATTTTCCTTGTTACACAATATCATGATTGTAGTGCCAAGTGTTCTGCAAAGTATAAAAGACAGAGTCTCAGCTCACTTGTTAGAGCACCTCGAGACGATACCTTGTTGTCTGATCTGATGTGTTCTGCTCCGTCGGAATAAACTTCTGTTTCCTGCCTTCTGGTCTCCGGCGCCTGCCTCATTGCTTGGTAATTTGAATGGTACTAGGGCGGTTAGCGCCGGGCAAATCTTGAGAAAGGTCCTAGCCCTACCTTTTTCTACAATTGGCGTCCCAAAGCGTGGGGCCCATCAGCGACACGTGGATCCAGTGGGAGAGGTCCCGATGACAGAGTGAACGACTGCAACGATCGGGAAGAGCTCATGTCCGATAGACCCTCGTCTGACAGCCGATCATCCGACCTTCACTAGTTCTGAACAGACCTCTCTCGAGTGATCTACGGTCCTGACTGGGAACCATCAGGAGTGCCACGGGCATCACGAAGAAGAGAGGACGATCGGGCGCTGGATCCAGGAGACAGGAAACCGTCCATGCGGTCCGGGTAAGGTCGTGTAAACACGACAAATTAAGAAAAGATTGTTTGTTTGGATAATACTAGTATTACGCTTTGTTGAAACCTCTGGAGATTCGCTGTCTGCAAACGGGGAAAAACAAACAGGCTCTCTCTTTGCAAACAGTGAAGGATAGGTAACGCAGACTTTTGTCCCCATTGTAATCCGTCGTGCCTATCTTCCTCCCCCACTGTTTCCCGAACTGTCGTTCGTGGATTATTGTCTGGAGATTCTTTGTCTGCAAACAGGGAAGAACAAGGTCTCTCTTTGCAGGTAGAGAAAGAGTGGGTAGCGATAACTTTTCGTGCCCACTTATTCTCCCCACTGAATTGTTTGATTGGCCGATTATTCGGTATTGGTTCGTTTGAGGTATTCACCGCCGGCAAACAACGGAGAATAGAAATATTCTGTCTAGTCTTTGCCCGCCGTGATAAGATAGGTAGTGCAGACTTTTGTCCCCGGTGTAAACCGTCATGCCTATCTTCTCCCCACTGGTTGGTAGCCTGTTTAGCCCGGACCGCTTATTAGAGATGAACCATCCAGCTCCACTGGAGGGCACCCCTAATAAGGACATGTTCACTAAGCATGGACTAGTCGCTATAGCTTATAATAGGTTATGGCATAAAAATACAAGAAAAGGAGTTGAGCGAAATCAGTAGGCCACTGAGGAGTTATCAACTTCGCTAAAAATAAAATAAGAAACGCTAGAAACAACCCGTAATAAGAAACATACAAATGGCGAGGGAAGACAAGTTTGACAGCAGGCAAGCCACGAGGTAGCTAGGTTCCGTTGCCTATTCCTGCCCTAAACATGTCTGCCTCATTGCCCGCCACGCCCAAATAACGATCACATGAAATAGAAACAATCCGATAGGTACCTACCCTCATTCCGGAAGCTCCCAAAGTGCAACAGGTCCGCGGTTACGCCCATCCGGAAGGCGAGGCCTCGAGGCACGAGGGGCTCACCTGACCACGGTCGGGAGGAGATGATGTTGGGCAGGCGGTCCAAAGAATGGCAGAGTCCTCTCCTTCTCTCCTCTTCCGCTGCCCTGCAGGCCACGGGGGGGGCTGTCTTGCTTCAGCCACCGACCACCCCCCCCCCCCTTCTGTCTCTCGCCTGGTCCGACCCACGAAGAAGGCAGAAGCCGAAGGCGAGAATGGCGGCGAATCAAGTAGTCCCGCCACATGTCAAATTCCCTGGATAGTTACAGGTAGTGCTGCCACATGTCGACGCCTGGACAGTTCCAGATAGTCCCGCCACATGTCAAGGGAAAGGGGGGGCTGTCTTGCCTCAGCCGCCGATCACCCCCCCCCCCATCTTCAATAGCCAGCACGGCCAATATCGAGACGACGGAGCCGAGTAACGGCGCGGGGTCGCTGGAAGGGGGAGGTGACGCGAACGAGCCTCCCCCACCTCCCTCCAGGTGGAGGCTTCCAGCGACACCCCAATGCTCTTACTTAAAGAGGGTCAACATCATAAAGCGGTCTTCTGCCCAGGACGGGCACACGCTCCATGCCTTCTCCCCTCAACCTTGAAGATTCTATAAGAGCCGGGGGGCTCCGATCCCTCCGCATGGGTGCCCCCGCCCCCTTCACTGGGAACCACGACACCGGTGCAACTCCTGCCGGCACCAGCCTCGGATTGGAAATGGCTAAAATGAAGTCACGGCACGGGCTTGTTCAGTTCCGGAGGAACGCCAGGATGACCCGGTAGGAAAATTATTGCCGCCCTTCCCACTCTTTTGACTCATGGTCCACATTTGCTAAACTATTAACCACATAGCGCAAAACTTTTTGAACTACCAACGGAAAGTTCTGGGCCAACCACGCGAGACTAGAGACTCTCTGACTGTACTGGAACTTGCCTGACCCCACCTAAAATGGCGCCGCCGCAAAATGAAACGTACTTTGAATAAACTTTGTTGCACCCAGGTTGCGCAGCTTGTTGTCCCGAGATCTATGTGCAGTTTTTGGGATAATGAAAGTAGATATGAAGGGCGTTGAGTATGTGCTTGAATAATGAATTGACTAAGGGTGGGTACTGATTATGATTTGGAAAATGAATTGGTGTAACTTAGATAACGAATGAGTATTGGATAAATGAATTTTTGAATTAATTAAAAATGAATTCTTGAACAGGCATCATGCTTGCTCTGTAAGGAAATTTTAATACGATTTTATTTGCACTGCTGCACTTTATGCAATGAACTGCCACCAATTTCGTTTATTAAAAGTATTTTGAAGAAGAAAGCATGGTCGTAGCAGTTGCATTAATGAGTTTTGGATGCCTTACTACTGTGAGCGAAGAGTAAGTATGATGAAGGATGTAGATCAAAAGGGATCAGATATTTAGCAGCTACCTTATGTGCCACAAGCAGCCGGAAAAGTGTTTCAGATACCCTTAAAATGACACCACAGAAAATGCCACCTGACCGTCACCCTTGCACTCGATAAAGAGGGTTACGACCAAGTAGCTCATGTAGATACTCAGATCGTCAATGATTATCTATCTGACACCACTGGTCCCTCTGGGCTGAAATACCGAAATGGCAAGGGAATGCGGTACAAGGAGGTAGGGCGAGTATATGGTAGGTAAAAACATTTTCGAACTACTGCATGATGATGTGCTTTGAATGCTGCCCCCCCACCCCTTCTTTTCCTCCCTTCTGCAGGACACGTCAGAACGTCGGCTGAGGTGTGGAAGAGCGACGGTTGGACCACCGACGAAAGAGGGAAAGGGGGAAATATGTGTTTAGTCGTTATAACAATAAGATTTTAAAAGACGTAGGCTTAACATGACTGTTCCTCCTTAGGACATAGCGACTGAGAGGATGGACTGACATAGAAACTGGACAGGTACTGAATGACGAAAAATTGACTAGAAATGACGTGTTAAATAATGTAACTGGACGTTTGACTAGGTAGGGAAAGGACAAAGAAAATTTATACGGGTGAGGGTTGCCACGGCACCACCCGTCTAGGAAGTTAGAGATGTTGCTGATGTTCAAAAATGCACTACCCCCTTTCTCACACTCTTATAGATATAGCCAAGCTGTCCGACTGTTCTCCCGATCAATACTTGCCGTTGCCTCAGCCTGGAGAACTTCCCACCAAAGAAGGGAACAGAAAAATGGCTTAAGATTCAACCATGGGTAACTAGCACGACCAGGTTAATTACTGATCAACCAGCCGACGTGTGAGTATTGGTAATTGGGAACGCTCGCAGGCGTGACAAGCGAGAAGGGAAAGGGGGGAAGGGTAGAAGGAACTAAGCACGTAGATAAAACAGGATAGTAAAGATACGTAGGATATACATATAAAAACAGATCTTGTAGGCTAACAATTGTTTCCTGTCCTGTCGTGAATGTCTTATATATGTGTAATACATGTGCCGTCTTCCCTGTCTGAGTTTGTGTATAATGTACGGATTTATGTCTTCCCTCTGTCTGTATCTGCATGTTACCTAACCTTTGCTGTTCTGTGTTGTAAGCGCACTAAATGACCTATTTTTGTACACGTCTCTCTCTCTCTCTCCCTCTCTCTCTCTCTCTCCCTACATGTCATACGTGTACCGAATGGCTCGTTTAGATTGCGGACGACTCTCACTCTCTATGAGAGTCTTCCTATTCTCTCTCTCTCTCTCTTTTGGTAAAATCGTGCCCCACCGGCACCAGTCTGATTGGATATTTATTGAATGCGAAGGTGTTCAGCGAAATTGGCTGAAACTAAAATGATTGTACCTTGCCATATTACTGCCTCTCCTTTCTGCAAAATGAATGAACTTGAATTGGCTGAGAAGGAAAGGACAGGTAAGACGACTAAAGTCCCCCAAATCTGGCCATTTATAGGGGGACTATATGTCAATGGCATCCTAATTTTTTATTGTTAGAGACAAGCGCCAAGGTCCAGATTGACCCCCAATGCCCAGATTGCCCCACCCCCTTTGCACCTAAGCGCGAATGCCCGAAGCGTCCCAGCCCCACTTGATTGACCCCGGCTACTGTCCCCGATATATATATGATGACCATGAGTAACTGCCGCCCTTCGAGAAAAACCTGTTTGACCCTGTCTTTCAATGATTGCACCCCGCTCTGTTTGAAAGAGTTAGCCAGCTCTAAAGGGAAATGTAAGACTGTTCAGGCTCGGGTTAGAAGGACGAGTCTCCCCTGAATGTTGTCAATCTTGGGGTTTTTGTTGAAATACGCAGGTGATAAGAGTCTGACCTCTGTCCATATATGTCATGAACGAACGCTGATTAGACTTGGTGCGAACGCAGTAGAAATACCCACCTACTTACTTCATGGTAATAGACTTCTGACTATGACCAATGAGCATAACGCCAGGTGCTAGGATTGCGAGTGGAATTCAAATGTAAAAATCTCTTCTCCTGCCAGTTCTCTAAAACTTGTTTTTACCCATTTAAAGATACTCAATCACCGGAGGAGAAGGGCCGGACGTGACGCACAGCCTGGCTGCAGATCATGAGACACATGCGACCTCGACCAAAGGTGGAGCCGCAGCACAACAAGAAACGGGACGAGGCAGCACTCTCAAAGGCGGTAAAGGAAAGGATGAAGGGCTGTCCTGAAGCTCTCTGTCCGCCAACCCACGTGTGCCTGGAGCCTCCGTCCCTCTTTTCAAGCCCGATTGATGGGCCCGCTTGCTTGTTATCCATTGCTCCCTTGGTCCCTTTGGTGTGTCCCAGGAAATCTGCTCCCACTCCGCCCTCTCACTCCCATCGACTATTTGAACGACACACCCTCTTTTCCATGTGACTTCTTGCCAAAAAGGAAGAACAGCCTTCGGGTGGGGATAGGGTGTTGCCACGGAAATATAGGTGCCGAGCATAAGGCACCACTAAACGGATTGGTTAGGGAACAGGACTGTGGTCTAACAGCAGAGGACTGACTGCACCCTGCAACGCGTAAGGATAAGACCCGAGCTGGACCTGTAGCTCCACCGCCGGTGCTCAACAGCGCCAACGAAAGGACGCGGACTAGAGCCTACCAGTGATGGCTCACTGCTAAAAGACACTGGAACGAAGAAATCTTGTATATTGAACTGAATTCCGCCCTCAACTACTTGGTCAAAATGTTCATTGGTCACATTTTTTAAGTCAGAAACATTTATGCTATGTAGTGCTTTTGAAATGATAGGAACTCGACAAATGCAATTTCCTATGTGCTGCATTCTGCCCATCACATCAACTGTTCATGATTTTTATGCAATATGTTAGTATTGACAAATGCTATTTCATCAACCACATGTTTATATGTACGCCCCTTAACTAGGAAGGATAGGAAAATGAACTCGCTTATGTTAAAAGCGGCGACTGTGGAAATTAGCAAAATTAATGTACCTAAGCGGCGTTCATTTGCCCTCTCCCGTCCCCCTCCCTGTAGGCACCACGTATACCCTGAAATGTTGACCGCATCATTCTGCCAATGAAAGCCCGTGCCCATATGTACATGACAGCCATTTTAGGCCATGGCCTCTCTGTCCGTTTTTATAAAATCCCCGGCTTCCCTCCTGCGTGCATTTGAGCACCCCCCTCCCACTCTCACATGCATAGACCATGAAACCCAGCACTCTGCGCGACCCTGCTATGAAAGGCAACCCTCCTGCTTGACCCAGGCACCCCCCCCATTTCCCTCTTGAAGAAGCATCCTTCGCCTCAGCTGACATAGCCCCCCAGCTGTATCTGACTGCCCCTGTTCTCTCATGTACGGGTCATAAGACCTCTCTCTCTCTGTGCGACTCTGACCCTGCGCGCACCCTGACCCCCTCCTTCTCCCTCACATGGACAAGTCATAAACCTTCCTCCTCTGCAAGACCCTGTCCTTGGGAGTCACGGCCGCGCCTGACCAAACACCTCCTTTCCTTCCATGAATGCCCCTCTGTTGACAAGCCTTCCCTCCGCGCTCGATTGTCCACGCGGCATGAATACCACTCCTTTGATGACCTCTTCCCCCGAGTCCGGCTGACCACACATGTCCGAGGCCATCGCCTGAGCCGGGAAATACCATTTACTGCCCTTATTGTATGAAGTCACTCCTCTTCAAAGGATCCACTATTGATCCTGGCCACCCCACCCCCTGGGCTATGATCAGGCGCACACATCCTAAACTGTTGACGGAACACTTAGCTGCGTGATTACCCTCCCCTCTTATCAGCAGGTCAAGGGTCCCTATTGTGAACACATGTGGGGTAGGATTGACACAAGGATCATGGGGATGTATTTTCCTTGTTACACAATATCATGATTGTAGTGCCAAGTGTTCTGCAAAGTATAAAAGACAGAGTCTCAGCTCACTTGTTAGAGCACCTCGAGACGATACCTTGTTGTCTGATCTGATGTGTTCTGCTCCGTCGGAATAAACTTCTGTTTCCTGCCTTCTGGTCTCCGGCGCCTGCCTCATTGCTTGGTAATTTGAATGGTACTAGGGCGGTTAGCGCCGGGCAAATCTTGAGAAAGGTCCTAGCCCTACCTTTTTCTACAGTGAAAGATGTCGATATTATCATGCAACATGAGGGGTGTGAAGGTAGATCTGGGTTTGAAGTTAGTTAAACTTGGTGCATCCAATACCAAGTTATCCTCCAATGTGCTTGGAAGTGAAGTTTCATTGCCCAAAGAGGTTAGATTTTGATAGAGGCCTACATCCCTCGCCATCAACCCACCTGCAGTTACCAATGGGGGCGCTTCATGTACCTTGGACTGGTATTTGTTGTTTAATAAATACTTTTTAAGTTTCAATTTGCGGGTAAATTTAAACAAATAAAATCTTGTTTGCGCATAATTGAAATTGCTGGGTGGACTGAAAGTAAGTCCAAGTGATAGGACATTGATGTCAGATTTAGTGAGGACAATGGGAGTCAGATTGATAACAGAAGAGTTTCCGTCAGTCACCGGAGTAGTATCTGGTACCGGATTTAATTAATTTAATTCCGTTTCTTTTTGGGATAAAACTTCTTTTTGTTGGGTTTTTCTGGAGTGGCCTGCCCTCCTTCATTGATGCTGCTTCCTGTTGAGCCTTTGGGAGCGATTTGACTGGGTTTGCGGGGCCGAAGGGTTTCCCGTCGATCTTGTCGTAGGCAATCTAATTCCTGCCCCAGTGAGAGTTTGGTTAACCCCAATCGCGGGTCAGCCCTTGCCCCTTCAGTGTCCGATCCACTATCTGGTATGGAGCTTAGGTCAGAAGCAGAGGAGAAGATGCCAGGAGCCGGCAGGGTGTTTCCATTGGCTGAGGTCACAGATGAACTGACCTTTTTAGCAGCGGCTTTGATGGCGTCAAATCTTTTGGCGAAGGTGAAAATATGGCCATTCAGATAGTCAGCCTTATCTCGTTGAAATTTAAACGCCTTGCGCTTCTTCATGATATCTTCTTCTCTGCGCAATCTAGCTACCATTTCACCCCTAAGTCCTGTTTCCATATTGCTGATCTCCAAATTCAAAGTCTCAATCTGCTGTTGTGGTCCCATTCGATCACTCTCCGCATATTTCACCAAAATCGTGACTAATTTACGGGAGGAATGTAAATTACATTCAGCCCACTCACTGAGCATGTTGCGGTCAGGTTGCTCGTCCATCCCTCCTCAAGATACCTGCTGAGTGACCGGTGCTCCAACCACTTTGCCTGTTCTTTCTTCATCAGTTTATCAAGCTTTTTGTAAACATCGAGCAGGCTTGTGCCTCCCTCCTGAACAGGCTCAGTGATTGCACCATGGTTCGACTACCCGGCCGGGGAGTCGTCAAACAGGTCTAGTGCCGCCTCCTCTCTGCCCCTCAACGCATCTGCTGACATGGCGAAATAAATACAAAGAAAGTGTTCTCTCACCGGGAATGAAAAACAGCAAACCATATAGTCATGTTTGTCTTCCCAAACGTGCTCCACACCGGACAATCCACACAGGCTGAAAAACTACTGCCGCAGCGAGCACAGACCAGGTCCCGAGATGAACGTCACTCGGCACCAGGCTCGTTTTCGGCTGTAGCAATCCAATTAAGGCGGAGATAGCTTCCTGCCGCGAAGCCCACAAGGAAGGAGGGGTCAGCTTCCAAGGTCAGGAAAGCCACACCGACCGTGGAAATACTTCGGAAAACCTCGAACTAAAAACCTCTAGAAGTACTTCCCCTAGAGAGGAGACCTCCGGAGATAAGAAGCGAGAGCTGACCCACGTTCAAGGTGAATTGTTTTTTATTCAATTTTCGCCAGCAGCATAACGTTTCAGCCTGCCCAGAGGCCTTGGCACATAATGTAAATGAGGCAGAAGTTACTTTTTAAAGTGCAAAAGTGCAAAATCCTGTTACATGATTGGATGATATCACAACCGAGATCACTCGACATGGAGAAGGTACTGGGCACTTAGGACTTAATGCTTTGTTAAAACAAGGAGAGCAGTAGCAGTTTCAACATATACATACAAAATAATAGGTGTGAGGATAAATCCTAACGACCCGTAAAACGATTTTATATACGTGTTTAAAAAAGTGCTGAAATGTACTTTAAAAAACAGTATGAATAATAAAATCGAAATCAAAAAACATTGAAATTTCATTGTATGCTAAATAACCCCTCGTAGCACAAAATTCATAAGCGAGCCCTTAAACAGTGTGACATCCACAGAGAATATGGAACGAATATATATATATATATATATATATATCAAAGAGACGCATAGATGTGGAGTTAAGGATAATAGGTGTAACTATATACTTAACCTGTTTGCACTTTCCTTCTCCATATTTTGGTCCTCAATATTTTTGACTGGATATTTTGTCCACACAATATTTTCATCATTGATATTCTATCAGACAACCTTCTCAGCTTCATTATTGAAGAAATGACATACTTCATTGAAGATATACTTCAAAAGGGTACCTATGTGGAGTTAAGGACAGTAAAACCTTTTCTTAACCATGTAAACTTACCTACACAATATTTTTGTCCTCGATATTCTTGAAACAATATTTTGTCCACACAATATTTTTAAATCAATGTTGTGTCTAACCCCCTACCCTGCTACATTACTCCATTATATGCCTTCTGTGTGATGAATAGATACGGCTTGCTTGTTATCAATACCCTATGTAGTAGAACTCCCCTTCCCACACACAGGATATTAGCCTGTGTCCTCAACCTGTTTTCCTCAACAAGAAAAGCAGGAAGGAAACCCATGCTTGTGCACACATCAATATTTACCCTCTCCATAGTGGCAGTTTTCTTTACATATGAGCCTTGATGTTTTCGTTCTGTCACAAAGTTAGAACTCAATGATGCTGAAATTATCCCCATAGCTGTTTTGCATGTCTATCTTTAAATAGAATGCCTCATCTTTGTTATTTAATGTTTGATCCATGAATATGATTGGAAAACCCAAGAGAAAAGATAGACAAAATGATTTCAAGCTCAAAAAATTTATATTCTATTAAATAGTACAATTCGTAAAACCAACCAATTTTGATCTTTCAGTTATTCATTAAATTGATAGGTTCATTGGTGGACTTGGCTCTCTCTGCAGAGTACCCTCAGACCTTTTTTGCATACACCCCTCATGTTTTATGAATCAATTTTTGTTGGCTTTGCAAAACTCTGTGCACTTTTTCACAGTTAACCAGTGCTAAAGTCTTTTAGCTCGCTCCATTAAACATGGTAGAAATATATTACACCCAACTGCCACATTTAATTTACACATACTTCCCTAGTAAAAGGGTACTACATATACCCAGTACCTGAAAAATAAATGCCACTAGTGGGTCTGCTGTACTTATTTTGACACCCATTTATGTAGCCTTTTAAAACATGTCTGGCCCATCAGTGCAGCCTGTGTGCAGTTTTAAATTGCCATTTCAACCTTGCCAAATAAAACTTTTACCAGACCTAAAGCCTGCTTGTTAAAACATGTAAGTCACCCGTACGTAAGGCCCTTAACATCCTATTGAGTAAGGTACAGTGTATTTAAAAAGTTGCACATGTACTTTTAACTTTTTCATGTCCTGGTAATAAAACATCTCTAAAAAAGAATTTCACTACTGCAAGGCCTATCTCTCTTATTGAATAACATTGGATTTCCCTATTACATTTAGTAAGGGAAAACATTTGATTGGGAGCAGATAGGGATATTAGGTTTGGTCTCAAATGAATTATAATTAAAAACTCTCTTCAAAGGTAAAGTCGGATTTCAAGTAGGCATGAGCGGATTTTGCGGATTGGCAAACCGCGAATTTGCGGATTTGCGAATTTGCGGATTGCCAAAATCCGCAAAATCCCCGAATCCGCGCGGATTTTTTTTTTTATGTTCGCACGGGTTTCTGCAAGTTCGCGAGGGTTTTGTACAATTTCGCAAATTGCGAAATTGTACAAAACGCGTGCAAACTTGCAGCAACCTGTGCGAACACAATTATAAGAGAAAGAAGCTCCTGGTCACAGGAACAGCACGGGGATTGCGCTCATGAAAGTCAAGGATGCAAAGGCCTCTACCCAGCATCACAGCTGATTTTCCACAGTAGATTTGGGAAGAGGCAAACCTGTCCAGCCTCGAAGACGCTCATGATTGTTTTTGGGCTAATGAATGAGTCACAGATTTTGAGCATCAACTAGTTCGAGCGACCATGCAAAGGCCGCCCTCTACGCTCTACCCAGCATCACAGCTGATTTTCCACGGTAGATTTGGGAAGAGGCACACCTGTCCAGCCTCGAAGACGCTCATGATTGTTTTTGGGCTAATGAATGAGTCACTGAATTTGAACATCAACTAGTTCGAGTGGCCATGTGTGTGTTACTATGCAATCGCCCTGAAGGGCGCAGGGGTCCCTTGAGTGACCTGTGTAAGACTGTAACTATTTTACAATGGCACCAGCAAGCTGCCAGTGCCGTTGTAAAATAGTTACAAAGTTAGCTTGCACAGGAAGCACCTGCTTCGTTTTATCTAGTGGTTCCTGTGCAAGCTAACTTTGTAACTATTTTACAACGGCGCTGGCAGCTTGCTGGCGCCATTGTAAAATAGTTGCATGAGTGGGGGTTCAACTTTTGAACCCGTTACGCTCGGGGATTTTTTTTGCGGATTTTGCGGGAAATCCGCAAAATTCGCGGATTGCGGATTTTCCAAAAATCCGCAAAATCCGCGAGCGGAACGGATTTCCCGCTCATGCTTAATATTAAGTCACACTTCTAAAAATTCCACTTCCAGAAGTTGGCATGTTTGTGCCTTATCCATTTGATGCATGTAGTCTGAATCCTTGGTCACATGGCTAGGTGTAGTTGGCAGTTGGTATTTGTGTAATCCTTCGAGACAGCCTTACAAAGGGGACCACCCTGACATGATGGGAGGGGTGGGACTGTCACTTACCCCACCTGCACTTCAAAAGAGCTGCCTCAGCAGACACAAAAATAACTTCACATTAGCCTTTTGTGACTCCAGACATCCTGGGATGCTAGGTAAGTAAGAAATTCCAAACCAGATGTGGTGTGAAGTTTTTCCTTCTTGAAAGCATGCAACAGATGTAAATATTGGACTTTCAGACCAACTCGTGAGAACACCACATGTGAAAGATCCACCTGTGGATGATTACTGAAGGATAGTCTTGTACTTCAGAGGACTGTCTGCTGCTTCAGACCTGCCCTGTTTCTCAGAGGACTGCCCTAATCCTTTGAGGCTGCCTTGCTTCTCAAAGGACTGCTCTGCTGCTTGAAACCTGCCTTGTTTCTCAGAGGGATGTCCTGCTGCTCCCTCATAACTACCTTGCTGATTTAGGGCTTCCTTGTTCTTCAGGGACTGCCCTGCTGCTTGAGGCCTGCTTTGTTATTTAGAGGACTACCCTACTGGTGAGGCCTGCCTTGCTGCTTGAAGAAGAGAGGACTCACTCCTTGAACCTAGGGGGACCACAGTGACTTTAAAGGTTAGTTGGTCGACCTCCTGTTCTGAGCTGCAGGGATTCAACAAGTTCCAGAAGTCTCTTGCAACTGCCCAGCTGACCTGCTGCAACTGGCCCTGCCTGGATCTTCAACTGGACTTGCCTGAAGCCGCAGCTGGATCTGTCTGATACCCTGCTAGCCTCTGCTAGATTGAATTCCTAACACCCAAAGGATGCCTCCCTAGGTCTTGGGCCCTTGCCTGGCCTTAGTGGAGCTTATCCTGTGAAGTCCTGAAGTTTTGAACTCTGCACCCTGGACTTTTAGAAGGTAACATTATTAGCAGTGCTTACCTTGACCCTGTATCCAGCATAAATTCCATTGTGGTCGGTTTGGACTTGTGAACATGTGACTTTGTTCCATTCTAGTGTGAGTAGACACCTACAGTTAAAAATTTCTGCTTCTTTGCACAGTTTTTACTTAAACCTTTAAAATTGCATGTCTACAGCTCTACTCATTTGATTTATGTAATTTAGTTTTTGTTTTATTTATTAAAAATTACCCTATATTTCTAGATTGCTTTTGGATTTTTCTTGTGTTGTGTTTTCATTTTATTATTGTTTGTGTGGTGCAAAAAACTTAACACTGTGCCTCTAAATAAAGCCTGCTTTTAAGTAAATGTTAATTTTGTGATTTCTGTCATTCACCCTGGCAAGGATTTTGGTTGTTGCTTGAGAAGCTTTAACACCTATCATCCAATAACCAATTTCCTACACATATGTTCATAATGATTCTGCACTCCTGATACACTTCCAGATATTGGGGCATATTCTCAAGACCTTCTCGCTGAGTTATTGGCACCTTATTGCAGCCAAAGTGACAATACATTCATCGCCCCATTCACAAGCTGGAGCTATCAGCCGACATCACCAGTTTACTTGCGATAGCAGCTGCAAAAAACATCACCACTGATGAGCCCGGTAACTAACGCTAATAAGATGCAAAGCAGGCGTTCCTGTGCAAAAAGCCATGAAAACACCACTCCGTAACATTCTCAATGACCAGCCAGATCAGCTCTAAGATCCCGAAACAGGCAATAAGGCGCGTTAGCATCAGGGATTTAACACCTGCTCCAACCAGCACCATAAAAGGGAGCCCTGCCCACAGCCTCACCAGAAGAACAACAGATTCCACGGAGCTACTGATCATGCAGCTCAGTGCCCCAAGAGGACCACACACCCACTGCCATCACGCCACCCCTCCCGGACCACCCCGCACCTCCCCTGACTACCACAGAGGCAGTGCAGACAAAGATAGCGGACCTTCAGAAAATGCACCAGCCTCACAGACCTAACACCATAGGATGTCATTGCCCACTACAGGCTCAAATGGACAACCATCCTCCGCACCAATGAACATCATAGCCCACAGGCTGACAGTACCAACCCGGTGGACAACCAACATCCCTCCGCAGACAAAGCTGCTGGCTGTGCTGCATAAGTTGGCCTCTAGTACCTTCCAACTAACAACTGCCAGAGGCAGAGGAGTCTCACAGCCAGCCCTATCAAAGCTCCACACAACTGTCTTGGATGTCATCTTGAGCTTGGTTCCCCATGACCTTAAGTTCGCCCACACTGCGCAGGAACATCTGGAGACCAAGCAAGGCTTCTAGTCCATAGCTGGCACCCTGCCTGTGTTGGGGGCAATTGACTGCACACATGTCCTACTTGTGCCCCCTGCCAACACTGAACACAATTACTAGAACAGGAAGCACCTGCATTCCATCAATGTGCAGGCAATAGTGGACCACCGGGGACTCTTCACCAATGTCGTTGCCAACTACCCAGGCAGTGTGCATGATTCCTACATCTTCCAACAGTCCATCATCAACCAGCACTTTGAGGCTGGCACCTACGGAAATGCACTGCACATTGGTAAGTACCAAATTAACACACCACACCTCAACTCCACAACCGTGCAACTCACAACTCTGGTAATGCACATGTTACAAAATCACATACAACATGCCAAACAACATGCCCACCCACCAGACATGACAGCACAACTTAACCTTGGCTAGCCATGTACATGAGCCATCAACTGCATGGCACCTCAGCCAAACAATAGCAGAATGTGGAGAGAGGCGGGAAACAGGCATGTGCGAAGGAGGCAAGTGACCCATGCATGAGAATGTACTCAAAAGATTTTTATTGAGCATGATCTGTAGTATTCAATCAAACATTTTCTTTACAAAGGAATAAATTCTTAATGAAACGATAATACATCAGGAAAGTTAATAGGAAGAAAATGCAAAAAAACACATTACAACCCAATACATGTGCACAGTTGATATGAAGAAAATATAAAGAGAACATTTATACAATTTGCCTCATCATATCATATCAGTCCCTCTCTTATCAGGGGGGAGATCTTACATTGGAATACCAGTCGGAGATTGGGGCCCAGATCTGGGTACCCCGGGCTCTAGCTTTTCTACCTCTTGTGCTATATATAGCTATCTCCTGTTTGTATGTGGCCAGAAATCGACTAAGCCACATCTGAAAGGTGGGTACGTTAGAATCTTTCCATCGGGCCGCCAGAATAATACGAAAGACGGCAGTACCCAGGAAGACAATCCTCTGTTCCTCCAAACTGTAACCTAAGGATTCGTCATGACCTAGAAGACATAGGGTAGCGGAGGATCTAAGATTCCGCCCAAAAACTTGAGCCCAAAATCCTCCAATCATTGTCTGTAGATTATCTAGTTTCGAACATTCGGCAAACATGTGTATTAAATTTGCTTGCCCCTGTCTACATCTTGGGCAGCAATCGTCTACCCGCAGTCCCCAAGTGAAGAGTTTAGACAGAGTAAAATAAAGGTTGTAAATAGTTTTATAATATTGTGCTTTAAGGTTAGGAGCTAAAAATAATGTTGTGTAAAGGGTTAGGGAACAGTCAATATCCACATCTGGGTTTCCAAGTTTTAGTGCCCAAAACCGCTCAACACGATCTAGATCATCATTAGAGGATTGAGAGAGTATGTCATATAAGGTACCTATCCTGGTAGCTCGTTTCTCAATAATAGAGAAAAAATAAAAGCTATCTAAGTTAATATTAAGTTTAGAGTTACGGATATTGGTAAAGACTTGGAAATATTTTAGATAGTCTGTGGATGGAATGTCAAATCTCCGCTGTAACCCCTCGAAAGATGGAATAACATTCTGTCCAAAAAAATCACCTAGTGTATGTATGCCTAAATTCTCCCATCTCCTAGAGACATTATCATTTAAACATGATGATATGATCTTACTATGCCATAGAGAGGTGTATCTAGTTATTTTGGGTATGCCTAGTTGTTTAGAGGCAAATTTCCAAATTTTCCATGAGTCTCCAATCACCTTAAATTTGGTCTTTTTATAATATGACGCTTCGAGTTGTTTCAAAAATAACCCTTGACATCTAACACCTAATCCAAGTTCAAAAATAGAAGGGATATAAGAGTCTATGTTGGGTGGATTGGAAGGTTTAACTTTAAAGAGCGGGCCCATTTGTTGGAGTAGTGTCGCCCAAAGATAAAATGTCAAGTTCGGGATGCCCAGGCCACCTCTATGTAGGGGAGAGTTAGTGATGGTAGTGCTCTCATTATTTTACCATAGTTCCATATAAATTTAGATATTATGGAATCGATGATTTTAATAGTACTACCGTCGGCCATCAATGGAATAGCCCGGAATAAATAGAGTATTCTAGGAAATATGCTCATTTTAATATAATTCGCTCTCCCTAATATTGACAGATGTAGATTATCTACCCTCTTAAGATCAGTTTTTACTAACTTGATCAAAGGATCATAATTAAGCCGATTAATCTCTTTCACCTCAGGAGATATATTTACACCAAGATAAGTTGCGTTTTTACCTTTATAGGGGCTGTCGTATATGATATTATTTGTGCAAAGAACCATGGTTTTATCCCTATTAAGTGAGTAGCCAGAGTAAGATCCAAAAATCTGGGTTATTTGTTCTATTTCTGCTACTGCATCAGCCGGATTGGTTGTGAGCACGGCAATATCGTCGGCGTATGCCAGTATTTTAGTAGAATATGGACCCACCTTAACAGGTTGTATTTGAGGGGAATTAAGAAGCTTTAAAATGAAAGGATTAATTACTAGGGCAAATAATATCGGGGAGCAAGGACAGCCCTGCCTAGTGCCTCTTTGTACCTCAACAAACTCTGACTCAAAGCCATCGATGGATAATTTAGCCCTAGGACTGATATACAGGGCTTTTAGGGCTTTAATAAAGCCTGGGCCAAAGTTGTTGAATTCCATAATGTCCCATAGGAACCGCCAAGACACTTGATCGAATGCCTTTTCGGCATCGAGTAAGATCATCGACATCTCTCCCCCCGAGGCGCCCATGATGTCAAATAGGGCGATGACTCTGCGGGTATGATCAGTCGTACCCCTCCCAGGGATAAAGCCAAGCTGCCATGGGGATACAAGATGTTCGATAACCCCCCTCAGCCGATTTGCAAGTATCTTGGTGTATAACTTTGAGTCAGAGTTTATGAGGGAAATAGGTCTATATGAAGATGGAAGCTGGGGGGGTTTCCCCTTTTTTGGGAATATCGCTATGTTAGTGTTGTTGTTAGTTGTGTAGTGTTGTTGTGTAGTGATGTTGTACCCCCAGAAACAGGTCTAATAAGTAGGGTAGTATCTGTTTGCCCAACAACTTATATAACTCTAAAGGGATCTTGTCGGGACCAGCCGCCTTCCCATTAGCTAGGTCCGACAGTGCAATCTCTAACTCTGCAATTGTAATTTCTTTCTCCAGATCTTCTCTACCTGCTCGATCGATTATTCTAGATAACTCTAGTTCAGGCAGCCACTCATTGAGAAAGATTTTTGTGGCTCTGGTAGGTAGATGTTCATTTTCATTTTGATAAAGTTTTTGGTAATATTTTTGAAACACACCTACAATATCTTGAGTGGAAGAGTACTGTTGACCCTCATATTCGATATTCTTTATTTTATTGTATGTTTGTTTTTGCCTAGTTTTGACAGCTAATTGCCTCCCTACATTTTCCCCTGCTTCATAAATTCTGTTCCTATTGGCTTGATATGTTTCCGCCGCTTTTTGAGTTAACGAGCTATTAATTTCTGTTTTTAAAATCAGTAATTTTTGCAGTGTATCAGAAGTTGATACTCCTTGCTGTATATGATTAGCATGTAGTATTTCCAGGTTAATGAGTTCTGCATTAAGTTGTTTGTCAATACTATCTTGAGTTTTCTTACGGTTAGCTACAAACGCTATGGTCTCCCCCCTCATTGCTGCCTTAAAACAGTCCCATACAGTGAATCTGGGTGCGCTATATTGATTACAATCAAAGAAAGATTGTGCCCATGTTGTAATATGACTTATATAATCTGGGTTAACAAGAAGCTTGCGGTCAAATGACCATTGGATATTAGGTCTTTTAAAACTATCCAATTCAAAAATTAACGTAAGCGCATTGTGGTCAGAGATGGTTTTGGGGGATTTAATTATGTCTATTAGGGCCGTCTTATGTAATGATGTCATGATGTAGTCTAGTCGAACATACTTATTGTGGGGATAAGAATAATACGTGAAGCCGTTATCGTTCTGCTTCAACATGTCCCAAGTATCCAATAAATCATGACTGTCCATCAAATGGGATACTGCCCTGTAGACTTTAGGTTTACGGCCGCTATAATTCTGTGGGAGTCTATTGTTTACTAACTTTCCTATATTTAGGTTAAAATCCCCACACAAAATTAGTGGACCAGACCAAGAGGCCAGTTCTAATTCAAGTTCGATAAAGAGTTGTGGGTCGTCCAAATTAGAACCATAAAGTGAACAGATGGTAATATCCGACTCTAGTTGAACCACAACCCACCTACCATGTTTATCAACAAGTCGGCGTCTAGGGCTCCCCAAACCGGGTTTTGCCAAAATAGCGACTCCCCGTACTTTAGACGTTTGATATGTTGATGCAATCAGATTATATCCAGGAATTTTTAATACATTTTTATCACTCCCAGCTATATGGGTCTCCTGAATACAAAGGATGTCGACAGGATCCTGATGTAATAATTGAAAAAGTTGGGCCCTTTTTCTCCCATCATTAAAACCGGCAACATTCCAACATCGCAATTTTACTCTCCGCATTCAAGACTATACCCCATTAAACTGGTACCGTCTAAACAATGTAGTTTGCACCAACACCTACACCAACCAACTTTAAATTCGATATTTACATTAATATTCCACTCCCAGTTCTGGTTAATCAAAAATAAATGATATGTGACTCCAGTTACTTAAAAAATTTGAAGAAACCAATAAACCTTTAAAGCTTCTTATACTGTAGATCAAGCTCATTTTTGCAGTTTTTTCCCCCATTTCACCCTCCCCCTCCCCCTCCCTCCAAGCCCCTGCAACCCACCCCCCACCCTCCCCCACCGCAAAGTGAGGCAAATAGACTCTATGAGAGTCTTTGGTGATGGAGAGACACTCCCAAACCAGACCTAGGCTGAAAATATACATAGAGAAAACAGCCAAAAAAGGAGAGAGAAAAAAAAAATATATATATAAGGAAAATATAAAGAGGCAGAAAGAGGCGAATTGACCTAACATGTCCATATAAAGTCTGAATAATGTCTAATACGCTCTCTTTTCTCCTCTCACTACTCTCTAGTCTAGTATCCGAATTCCTTGTCTTCTCCATTTCTCAACCAATAGCCACTAAAGAATCATCTATGCTGGTTTTTATCACTAGTAAGCCATTAGGTGAGACTGTCTAGAAATTCTTTGGCTTTTATTTCAGAAGTGAAAAATTTGGTCTGACCATTGTATAGAACTTTCAATTTGGCTGGATTATTAAGGTAGACTTGTGCTTTCTTCTCCATAAAGGGTTTGATAAGTTGTCGGAGACGCCACCTACTTTCCACCGTAGTGTGGCAGAAATCCGGTCTCACAAAATAGGAGATGGAATCCCTAGTCCGCCGAGCTTCTGGCCTGACTCTATCTGAAATGGCTTGTCGGAGAAGAAAGTTTCCAAAAAATACCAGGACTGCTCGTGGATAGTTTCCCTGCTTCTTGGTGGGTTTTAAGGTAAATGGGGTTCTATGCACCCGTTGCACCTCAAGTTCCCAGTTCCATGAAGAGAGCTCAGGAAGTGTGTCTTTAAAGAGTTGGATGATGAAGGCTCGGATATCAGTACCTTCAATATTTTCAGGTATTCCAAGGACGCGTAGGTTATTAGGTCTGAGGCGATTTTCCATGTCCTCGAGCTTCCATCTGACATCACTTAGCTCTGCTTCATGTAATTCGACTTGTTCCTGTGTGGCTGTAGCTTCTGCCTCATTGATGACTATACGGTCTTCCATTTCTGTCATTCTGGTGTTGAAGGTATTGACTGATCTTGATAATTTACGCACTACACCCTGTACCTTGTGTAGAGCTAATTGCGCTTTATGTCCATCCCTTGATGTTTCCTCTCGATGGGAAGCGATAGCCTGGAGGACTGTATCCATCACCGTGGAGAGCGTAGCATCCTGTTGATGTGAAGAGCACCGTTGTATCGGACGAGAGCCGGTGGCATGTTCTTGAGGACCCAGTGCTATAGAAGGGGAGTAGTCCCATGTCAATCCCAGGGCCCTTTTCTTCCGTATGGTAGTTCTTTTATTTTCCCTGGATTCTGCAGTTCTCACCTCGTGGTCACTCTCCGTCACGGTACCAGTGTTAGTTTCAATATCAAGCTCAGAGTCATCTGACCTTCTGGCATCTTCTATCCCTTCTGATATTGAATAAAAATAAGAGGGATCCCTGTCAGTATCAGTAGGGTCGGGGTTATCTCATCTCCATTGGGTTTCTTACTGCCATCAGGGACCCCCAGTAAGTCCTCCAGATTTTTTTAGATATCTCTCGCCTCTAATGCTCCTAAAGCGCTCTCTGGAGCATTGCATATGGCCTGGTTGAGCTCATATTGCGGCGTTTGACCATCCTGCTCAGCCACAATCACTGGGGTATTACAGACCGTTGGTATAGCTTTGAGTAATGTTACTGGTGCTAGCGCTGGTAAGGCTACCGGTGTGGTCTGTGTCAGTGATGTTGATAAGGCTATCGAGACAGTGGAGAAAACAGGAGTATAACACGAGGAAAGGTTCTCCATACCTTGTATTCCAGCGTTAGGGTCTGCCCCAGCATTGGAGTCTAGTATTCCTGCCACTGCAGCCATAGATTCTGTAGATTCATTGGATATCGTAGAGGTTTTTTCCACATTTGTAGAAGTAATTGCACTAGTGTCCGTTATTTCCAAACCCCCGGTTTTGCCATTCTGGATTTGCCCACTTGATGTCGCTGTAAACCCTGGAATAGCACTCTGGATATTCAAAGTTGATGGTAGATCTGCCGGTATCTGTATTGAAGGGACCGGAGCCGGGGCCGGAGCAGACGCGGGAGCGGGAGTCTTCCGGAGCAGCTCAATTACTGAGGGACCAGCTACGGCGTATTAGGCTGCTGTCTGGAGCCCTTTGCCGGTTTACCAGTTACAGCATCGTACTCAGCAAAATCACCACCCCCTTCCAGTCGTGCGCCACCTCACTTTGCCACCAGCTCTCTATCACAGAGAGCCTGCTTCGCTGCTCTGGTCTTGGCTGCGGCAGCAGCTATCGTAGCGGCGTTTTTCGGCGCCATGTCACAGGGTTCACTCCGTGAAGGCGGAGCTGCGTCAGAGAGCCGAGTCAGTTGATTTAGCCCTAAGAGTTTATCTTGCTTCTTTTGCGTAGTTGCCTCTCCAGTCTGGATACGGGCAATTAATCTCAGCACAAGTACCCCGATCAGTGAAGTGCAAAATGAAAAACGGAGTTGTAGAGCACTCGGATCCGGTGCAGCCATCAAGAGTCGACCCTCCACTCTATTCCCAGACATCACTCCGAAATCACCATCTGGGATAAAAAAGCAACAACGAGGAAAGAGGTAAGTCCTTTTACACCCATTATTTAGTTAGTTAAACAAGACATCTTCGTTTCTTTGCTGTCTCCTTGCCATTTTCAAAGCGTTGGTTTGGGAGCTGCCTCACAGCTGTCTAACACGCCGCCGCCACCTTGCCTCGGTCCTACATGAGAATGTACGCAATGCCAAGTGTGGCATGGATGTGCTGGACAGACTCAAGTATGCAAAACACAGACATATTGTAGTATCCTCAGGTTATGTCGTTATGTTCCCTTTCACCTTATAACTACCTGCTCAGCCAGTGTGAATGTTCTGTGTAGAATGTTAGTGTGATTGACATGAATGGAATGCTTGGGTGCCTGGTGTGAGTGTTGTCATTTGGAAGATGGGCTGAGCAGCTAGTAGACTGCTCCTGGTGGGGCTTGCTATAACTTCTACTTATGGACTTAATAAACTACATCAAACTCAACTCGGCTACATCTTCTATGTCTCCTGAACATGTGGGATTTATCCTCGCTCAATGTGCCAACCAAGAGGAGATAAGCTAATGATGATGGACCTATGAAGTAAGGAATGTGGAACAAAAAACAAGAAACACAAGATAAAGATTCTTGTCAAGCACACCTTGCAGCCCCACCAGTGTCCACTAAACCGGACAGCCCCAGCCCAGGTGTGCTGTGCTTTGATCCAGTACTTTCAACACCTGGTAATATATTATCAAGGCAGACTACATCTTGCAGTAGATCTTACACCACAGCAAACGTCTACAGTGTCACAGCAAATGGCTACAGTGCCTCAAGAAGCAAGGTAATCTGTGGCTGCCTGAGTTTTTGCCTCCAGTGCGGAGTGAAGTGATTCTGTTTGGCGAAATGCTCTTTCTGTTTAGGTTTTTCCTCTGTGACTGTACACATGCTCATGATGTTTCTTTGTGTTGTTTTTTTATGACATTCCCTACTCATTTTGCCTCCGTGTAAGCGCAGGACTTGAGGAGTTCAAATTATACCAGTTTACCTCACTTTTGCCTGTTTACAGTTATCTACGGCTTTTCAAACGTCAGTCAGCTGTTTATGACTTGAAATTTGCCTGGTATTTCTGCCTGTCACAATAGGGAGCCAACTTGAAGAGAAATTTTAAGTTTACAATTTATTGCATGTGTATACTGTTTTCCCTACAATGTGGCCTCTTGAGAAACAGTTACCCTGTAGTTTGAAATTTCAAATACGGCTATCACACCTTACCTGGTCCACGGTGTTGCGGGTAGCAGCTGTAGAGCCTATTCGTGATGTCTTCGATGCGAGCAGGTCTTCAATGCTGCCTTTGGACACTTTGCAACACGAGCATGCCTGGAGCCACGCGGCTTGCGACTCCAGTGCGTGAGGCCATCTTGGAGTTGCAGTGTGCAGGCCTTCTAGTTGCCTTTTATGGTCCATGATTTGTGTTTCCTCAGGTGACCTGCCAACCATTGTTCGCCTAATAAAGTTATTCTCTTGATAAAATTGGATCTCAGCATTACAGTGTGAGGCGACAAGCCCTTCATTAAGGGGGGAAATGCAGCAGGCCCAGCGCCAACAGCACCGGATTGGTTGTACACCACAGGTGAAACAGGAATATGTGCAGGAAGCACGGCATCAGGTGCATGGGATTTTTGCCCAGTCCCAGGCAAAACATCAGAAGGTCAAGGGTCAGCAGCCTTAGACAAGGACTCCAATACAGGTGAAACAAGGACACTGAACTTTGCTGGCAGACCGTGTGGTGAGTCCTAATTTTCATAACGTGACCTGGTGTTCTTAGAAACGTGCCAGCCCACTACACATATCCATGTCGACATACACTGCTGGTGTTTGGAGTGTAGTGGACAGTGGACACAACCATGTCACCCCAGCTAGTGGGGAAGATCGCAGAAATGTAGCTTGTTACACCCCCCTGTAAGGGTGAATGGAGTGGGCTGGTCCGGCTTACCCCAGGCCAGCGTAGGGGTGTACATATAAAGAACATAGCTCTGGGAGTGGTTCTCTTCCAGAATGCCCAATGTGTTTGCCAGGGCGGCGCCTCTCACCCTGCCACGAGCCTGACGCCGTCTCTGTGAACAATGTTGCCTGCGATCCTGTGCGGCTGCTGCACCTTGGGCAGTTGGTCCCCGAACCTGTCTTGCCCCCCCTGCGCACCCAGGCCTCACTGCTCACCTGCCGACACCGGCGTTTGTCAATGAGGGCCCACCAAGTGCCGGCGCAAGCTCCAAGCCCGAGGCTCGGGACCTTGGCAGTCTCCTCAGACCATCACGGCCTCCGCGACACAGGCCCGCAGTACTCCTTTCTCATAGACGTCCTCCACCGCTGCCTCCGGCCTACACTAGGGTCAAGTAGGTCACACATTTGGAATGGAGTCTTGATTGCTCAATGGCAGAGGTCATATCATTGCAAGCAAAGAGAGATGTAAGAGGAAGACACGTTTCCTTCCGGAGGAAAAAAGGATCATCGTTACAGAGGTGATCGAACACTACCAACAACTGCTCTGGTGTCACTAACTCTGTGCATCGTGAGTGAACGAGACGTGTCTGTGTGCCCCTGCTGTCCACTGCCTACAGCCTGCACTGTGGTCCAGTAGGTCACAGATTTGGAACTGAGCCTTGATTTGTTTTTGGCAATGTTTATATAATTGTACTGGCTTTATTGCAGACTGCATCCCCTTTCAGCTCTTGTGCCACCAAGTTTGTTCCCCGACATTCATGAACCTCCACTGGTTGAACTTTGGTGGCATCTGAGTATATGGCCTGGGGGTGGTCCTCATCATCATGTAGCTGATACTGAGTTTGTGGTAAAAATGAGTCTGTAGCATTCATCTCCTCCATATTGCCCGTTTTTGCTTTGTTCTGCCCTCTGCTTCATGCCCTGGAAGAACACCTTCCACTGTCCCACGTAACCCTTTGCGACATTCACCTTGGACATCGACGAGGACCCGCTCAGCTCACGTGGCCCTACCTCAGTGCACCACAAGTCACCGTCCTGTGGCGGTGTGCCTGTGCCGGTTGCAGTACATCCAGGGCCACTAACTCCATGCAGTTCAAGTTTGGACCCTTGCTGTTTGAACTTTGAACTTCTTATTGTCTGATCACTGTTGTAGTTGTTGCCAGCACCAACCACGCCCTGAGGGCTGTCTTACACTCACCCCTCACCAATCCAGCACAGGCGTCACTAGGCATGTGACCATGACAATAAAAGGGGCCGGGTGCACGTGCCAGTAGCCAGTCCCACAAACTATCTAAGTGTGTCCGTGTGGTCATTATGTATGCATGAGGGCCCCGAGCCCTACCACATTACATTGTGATGTGTACAGTGGATACAACCACGTCACCACAGGCAGTGGGGTAGACCTGGGCCAGGTAGCTGTATCTTACCCCCCTGTTTGCGTAAGCAGAGTTGACTTGTGTACAACAGTCCAGCGTTGGGGCGTGGGTCATCAACTCGGGGCTCTGGGCCAGGGGCATAACACAGGACCCCACAGCCCCCACAGTGCGAGGAGGGCCCCCAAGGTCCAGGGTGCCCCCTCAGCACTGCACTCGGGCGGCAGAGATCCTCATTGAGCCTAGAGGGGGCCCTTTCACGTGCCTAGCAGGGAGGCCTCCTCGAGCGTCGTTATGGCTGTGCTTTGGGCGTGGCTGTTGGCCTTGCAAAGGAGGTAACTAATGCATGTGTCTCTGTTGTTGTGTCGGCGTCACCTGTCGCACAATGGACAATGTTGCAATATAGCATGCCCCCGGAGTGCGGGCTCGACAAAGGGGTGAATGATGGAGCGCAAGCCCGCTCGGGTTTCGGGATCATACATACCAACTGTTGTGTGTGTTGCTATTACCACAGCATAAGCCAAAGGTCTACCCTCAACTGCATGGCGAGTGCAGCCAGCCATGAACTTCACATTTGTGGCTGCAATATCTTTACCATAAGCCTACACACACGTGGCCATCCACCTTCAGTGCACAACATCACAGTGTTGTTGTAAGGCTTGTGGATATGCGTAGACAAGCATGATAATGGTGTGCCGTAGGGTTGCAAGTGATGCAACCGCACTACGCAAACTAGTGAATAGGCCTGGGGGTATGGTGGAGCAGCAACGAGGCTACGTAATACACATCCATGGCGCTCAGTTGCTACAAGCAGTACATGTCAAACATGAATCACTAAGACACACATATCACACACCGATGAACCAGTGAACCCACCAACACATCATGCATAACTAACTATTGACTCATGTCTCTCTGCACTTTCACAGGTGATCAAGGATATGCACTCTGCGCTTGGATGATGACACCTCTCTGAGCCCCTTACACACAGGCCCAGAGGCAGTACAATGTAGCCCACAAACGCAACAGGGGCATCATGGAAAGCACATTTGGTGTGTTGAAGTCATGTTTCAGGTGCCTGGATATCACAGGTGGAAGGCTCCTGTACAGCCCAGACATTGTGTATAAGATGATTGTTGCATGTTGTGTGTTGCACAACATATATGTACGCACCAATGCCCCATGGATACAAGTGCCAGATGCATTGGATGATGATGTGGATGATGAGGCAGGTGGACCACACCCCACTGCAGCAGCAGCAGGAATAGCCAGAAGGAACACCATCATTGACAATTTCTTCACATGAGCACGTCACATTGTGACAGTCCTTAGCAATCACAGGACAGTACAAAATGACCACAGGCACAGCATGTGCAAATAAATGTATTCCAAGACACATTCCCTGTGTGCATGTCACTCATCTGTACAAACACATCACTCAGATGAGTGTAAGTGCAACATGTAGTGCTAGCAATTTCATGATTTGAAAATAGATGGTGAGTGTGCCACCTCTGTAAAGAGAGGCTGTTTAGGGTGTTACTTATTCGAATGCCAGTTCTGTGTGTCACAGATATTACGGAATCCCACTCTTCGGTGATTCATATCTGTCCCATATCATTACATATGGGCTGTCATTTGTGTCCTACAAGTGTCAACAGGCCTTCTTTTGGGGTCAAATGTTACCACCATGTTGCAGGGATTCATCCTGTGACTAAAGTCCCACAACATGGGCAACATGTACGTAAGGGGGAGTCACTGCTTGTACATTCGTCCATGCTGTCATTCTTGATTGATCATTGACATGTCACTTCTAGAGGTGTTGCGTTTCCCTTTGCAATGTGAATGGGAGATGCGGTTTCACAGTGTGTTCCATGTATGTTTACGCATTGGTGCAGTTTACATACAGACTGCATGTCACTGTACATTGTAACTGTTTGTGAGGAGGTGCCTATTTGATGTGGGACAATGGATATTTGTTCTACATCACGGATGTGAGGTTGTACTCGTACATTGTTATCTCACTGTATTTTTCTCAGCTTTTATGGTGCTTTTCCCACCAGACACTTGGGAATTGCAGGCCTCCCTTTGGTTATCGCAGATGTTTGTACTACAATTTGGGACATCGCTGCTTTTTTGTTTTTTGCATTTTTGCTGTGTCGCATTGATTTTTATGCAGTCATTTGACGCATTATCGTGAGACTATCCCATGGTGCCGCTTTGTTGAGAATACAACGTAAACACGGAGTAATTTTCCCGTGATAGACTGCGATGTTAAGGTTTGCGTTAAGCTACTTTTGCTCTAACTATCACACGTTCTTGAGAATATCCCACATTGTTTTTTTTAAATTCCCCGAAATCTCACAGAATTTTTTACATGAGACACCAATATCTCAATAAATAGGATGAAATGGACAGGAAGTATTTGGCACACCTTATGGGTAGCCCTAGTAGCTTTAACAGAACCAGAAGTTTGAGAGTTAACCATAATTGTTATGGAGTCATGATTCAAATTCACCAGTAACCTTGTGTGCTGGGAGGGAAAAGCAAATGCTTCTAGAATGGTGAATAAGCATTTGCTTCTCACAAACTCAAATACCTTCAATGCGTTTGGCATACCTATTTTGAAGGTGATCTGTTTTTTGAAATTATTTAAATTTGTCTGTCTAATAATGCAAAGTTCCACTTTGACACCCCACAATTTAGCAGTTCTGATCCATATTCACTAATGATCTGGCATATTTAGCAATTTAAGCACAAAGATCAGTAGTCATAGCTAGTGATTCAAATCAAGTATTGCAATTGGTCTTCAACCCAGGATATCCTACAGATGTAACAAGCTTCAAACCTTAAGAATATGCCAGATTGATAGGAAGGTAGGTTCCTCTCCACAGCTAAGATATCATTTAATACACTGAGCAAAAAGGCTTTGACTGCATTGATAAGCAATTTATTAAAGTCAGTTGGAATAACATACTCTCCACATTCCTCACTATTGAGAAAACTAGGCACCATCCCAACTTCCTGATCTTCTTACATAAAGTATTTAGTGGAGCCAGAGCTTCAAAAGCAGGTGGATTTAAGGCAACATGGGGGAGAATCTCAATTATTTTAGAGACAACTATACTATGATCTGCCTAATAAAGCCATTGGTCGTGCTTATTTAATATTTCTTGAATCCAGTGCAGATTGCCAATCAACTGTCCTGCCCCTGGATCATTGATTTCACCTTTCCAATTCTGATTTACCTTATTATTTGCTGTTCATGCTTAACATTTCAAAGCAAACACAAGCTGAGGATGGATGAAACGCTGAAACTTTTCAGACACTCACACCCAGTCACATTTCTGGGTTGAATCCATCATCGTTCTTTAGCTCACTTTGCCACCTCAGTTCAGACACAGCTATGTGCAAATCAATCAGCTATGTGCAAAACCTGGGCCTCATGGCAACAGTCCAACCCGAACTGCCAAGCCAGGTCTTACCCGAACTGGAAACAAGCATCCTGGGACTGGTTTCAGGGTAACACCCCTCATCAGCCACGCTAGCTTGAATCCAGTGGCAAAGAGAGCAAGGGACGCACTTCTGGGCATACCCTGCCAACTTAGGGCAAACAAGGCAAACACAAGGAGATGATGGCTGGAGCGCTGAAACTTTTCAGACACTCAACCCCAGTCACAGATCTGGGTTGAATCCATCATCGTTCTTTAGCTCACTTCACTACCTCAGTTCAGATACAGCTATATGCAAATCAGTGTTGACGTGTGCCTCAGGGCAACAGTCTAGCCTGAACTGCCAATCCAGGTCTTACCTGAATCAGAAACAAGCATCCTGGGATCGATTTTGGCGTAACACCCCTCATCAGCCAGGCTAGGTTGAATCCAGTGGCAAAGTGAGCAAGGGACCCACGTCTCAGCATACCCTGCCAACTTAGGGCGAACAAAGCAAACACAAGGAGATGATGGATGGAGCGCTGACACTTGGCAAAGAGGTGGCTTGTTGGTATTGGTCTATATATGAGGAGATAGATGGGGAGTTCCACCTGCCAAAACAGCTATGGGGGAGAGAAATTGCGGCAATAGAGGAGGACAGTTGGACAGAATCTTTCACCCTTTTATACAAATTGGTAAAACCCGCTTGGCTTAGACGAAACCATCTGTTCACTTTACATCGGGCTTATCTCACTCCCCTACGTCTGTCCAAATTTCAAGAGGGGAAATGTTGTAACAAATGCAAACTCCCCTCAGCATCTGACACTCATATGTTCTGGGAATGCCCCCATCTAGCTACTTTCTGGACAGAGATTAAAGCTCCTTTGGACTCAATTATCCAAATCGATATCTCCTTTTCTTTATCACTTGCCATCCTTGGTGTAGACCAGAACATAACTGGGGCAGCACGATCCTTTCTGTTTTACGCCATCCTGTTGGCAAGACGGCAGATATGTATGTACTGGGTGGACACCACCTCTCCCACCCACTCAGGATGGTTAAACTCATTATATGAAACCTCAAAGGTAGATCTGAGAAGATCATGTAGAGCTCAGAATCTCACATTTTGGAAACTTTTGACAGAGTGGAAGTGAGGTCCTTTTGGGTTTTTTTTTTTTCCCCCCAATATCCGATGATTAAGCCCATCCACTCAACAGTTCAGTATTGTGGTCTGCCCAGATTTCGACATATATATACTGAATATTTTGGCACTAAGTCGCTTTGAGACATCGTCATAAGATGCACGGTTGTTCCTATCAATTCATAAAACTCTCTGCCAAGTTGTGAAGCGGCTCAATCTTCAGGGTCTTGCTCCTAGAGGCAGTGAGATGATTGGTTGGTTCCTCTCGCATCTAAGGGACGTGTGTCGGGCAGATGAGGATAAAAAAAAAAAATAATAAAAATAAAAAATAATGGATAAGGGTGAAATGTACGAAATGTGTGTAAATGTGTCTTATTGTAAGTTTTTGTTAACTGAACAATACATCTTTTTCCTTTTTTTTTCTTTCGTAAGTTACATGATGCACCGCTCTCACCCCGCACCACAGCCTTGGTCTACCGGCACCGGTGCCATCAACTCCAGTTTGTCAGCTGAGGACAGCGCTTCAGCAACAATGACGTCATTGCTTGCACCACAGCCTGCCCGTACCGCAACGAGCTCTATCACTTCACACCACAGCACTGGTTTCACCAATGCTGCTGGATGACCGTCACCGAGCCGCTGCCAGCACCGCAACCTGATGGCACCGCTTGCTCCTACGCTGCACTTCACACTGCCGCCCCAAAGCCTGCCGAATCCGACACTCCAAACTTAAGCCACAAAGGTACTGTTATGCGGGTCTTCCCAATACTGTAGGTGGTCCACAATTCCACGGTCAGCCAGAACTGTTTGGATTTGTTATTCATGACACCGTGATAGCCCTGGACGGAGCTCTCAACTTGAAGGCACTGTAATTTGAGCCTATTTTTGATTATTGATATTTCTGAAAACTGTATAGTGGATTTTTATTGTTTAAGACCTTGTTTGCATAGATAAAATAATGGTTATTTTTAAAAAACTGGTGTGGTGTCCTTTCAGTGTGTTTTCAGGGTATTACTGTTGGTTATGTGCCAATGCTTTACACACTGCCCCTGAGAAAAACCTGAATGCTCATGCCAGGCTACCAAGGGGGTGAGCAAGGGTTATTTTAGGAGGGTCCTGACTAGGGAAGGGTATCACTTGGACAGGGTAACAACCTGCCAACTAAAGACCCCCATTTTTAACAGTGACATATAGAGGCCAATGTGCCACATTCTGGGCATGCAAAGTCATCAAGGAAATCACCAGGCCCTTCCTGGTGCTCCTAGAGAGCTATTGCTGTAAAGAAAAAGTTCCTGGACCAAGTTTCACAATGTTTATACGGTGAGGAATCTTGCAGGGGCCTGCCCCCGAAGGGCGCTTCAAGGGACAGCACCATAACGAACACCAGAGCCCTACAAGGAACTGGTTGTAGCCACCTGGAAGTGCCCAGGAACAGAAAGGGTACTTCCCGCTTGGCAGAGCTTGTGCCGGAGAGTCGCCAAGTAACCTGGCCAATGGGGGGGCCAGGTGATGTTTTGAAACCCGTCCCCATCACGGCATCCCCAGTTTTGGCAGTAGGATCGCGGGGGATATAGGGCACCGCTACCCTCACCACATCTCACTATTGCATCACAGAGCTGGGGAGCAGAGCCAGAGGTTTTCGAGAGGGAGGTTTTCAAGACTTCACAGCAGAGGCGAGGACTAGGGGCTTACCAGTCCTATCCCGGTGCAACTCTCCCCAGGGAAGCCAAGGGTGGTGGCCTGGGTGCTTTTCTCCATGCTTGCTGTCGCTGTAAAGCACTCCTCCGGGCCGGTGTGGCCGTTCCAGCATGTGGCATCAGACATTTGTCTGTGAGCGAGCCCCACTCTCCTCTCCCGCTCTATTGCTGAAGGCATTGCAGCGTCCTGAAGAAGAAGGCAGCAGGTGCCCTCCCTTTCTCCCGCCTCACCAAGAGCTCGCCCTCACTTTCTCCTGCAACACTAAGAGGTATAATCGTCTGCCTTCCTGGTGAGAGGGCATTCTAGCCAGGCGGGGCAAGGAACGGTGAGCGAGTGGGTTCCCCCAAGGCGTGGTCAGCCCTGCCTTCACAGGACTACGTCCGAATCGATGTGGCCATCCATTTTTTGGAGTGGTCAAAGTGGAACTTAACGGCTAGGGCAGCCTGACTATACAGCTGGGGAACCAAGTTCGAGTGAGAGGATCGTGGTTTTCTTTTAAATCATGTGGATAATTTGTTCGTCTGTAATGCAACTGGGGCCTGTGTAAAGAACTCTGATAACCCGGGTAGAGTTTGAGCTGTACAAAACAAAGAAAACATCTGAAACAATGGTGCACCTATTTTGAAAAAGAAGGAGATGGGTGACCATGTGGCACAGGGGAAATTGCCACGGCCTCTTTCACTTCCATTTCAGTGTACAACATATTAATTACTACCTAACGGCAAACCCTGGGATAAAACATTTGGGCAAGCTTTAGTGCATACTTAAGGTGGCAGCACCCTGCCACACTGCAAGATACAGCAACATCTAAGTGAAAATAAAACAGGACTAGGATGGTGAACCGAAGCAGAGGGGACCAACCAGCTGAGCTAGGAGAATTATTGCGGCAAATCAGGGAAGCAGCTGAAGTGAATGGGGCCAGCTGGCTGCAGAAACTCATGGAGGAGGAGGCCGAGAGAAGAGTTGGACAACCAGCAGTAGCCATGGGTCGTCCAGCGCCCCGGAAGAGACAAAGGGCCCCAGAGAAGGCACTAAGGAAGCCTGCAGGCAAGAGAGGGTCCAAGAGGGACAACCTTCTACCTTTAGCAATCCAAGCGGTGGCAGGGATGAGCGGAAGTATCAAATCAATAGGTAATGAGCATATTGGAATGATAGTACAGAAATGAAAGAAGTCATTTGTTCTGATGTTAGTTAATGGCCTGGGTGCACCAGTATGGGGGCTGCAGGCACCATAACTCAAGGGGTGAGTGTCAGGGCTGCAGCTCGCATCAGGAATGTTTACAGAACCAGCAGGTTGGTCTAGCTGATCCCAGCACCCAGGCGCAGGAAACAGAGGGAGGTTGCACCCCCATAGAGGCATGGGGAAGTGCAAGCAGAGCGAGCAACCAAGATAGAGCAGACCAACCCCCTGAGGCATACATCAGACCATCGCCAGGCCCCACATCCTTGATCACAAGGGCAACTGGGCTAGAATGCCTCATCCCTTTAGCTTTTAAGGAGAGAATATGGAGAAAGGAGTTCATAAATATTTTCTCATTCTTAGAAATACAATTGGATGGGCTTGACCTAACATTGTGTAATAAGAAGGATGAGGACAGGAGAGAGGAAAAAGGATGGGAAAGAAAGAACATTAAATATTTGGTTGGATGCCTTCAGGATAATGGCCTGCATTATTGTTGAGAAATTTCCGCTGAAAGCAGTGGACTTTGGGTATGCAAAGCCAATATACAAGGGGCGCGCAGGCAGTTCCCAAGGGATGCATGTTTAGAATTCGATAAAGGTTTTAGGTTAAAAATGCAGACCCACCTGAAGAGGGAATAGAACGAGGAGGACGTGTCTGTTTTTTTACATAAAATGATTGTGGCAAAAGAGGTTCAAACATGGGCAGGAAAGCATGAGCAGCCCTTTTGGGGTTCCTTTCACAAAGGCAAGGCTAGGTCATTTCACTGGTCAAAAGCATATAGTAATGGGAAACCCCCACCCACCAGCGGGCCGGCCACCATTTGCTGGAAGTACGAGGCCAATGAATCACAGGGGGAGCCTCTTGTAAGTTTCAACTCAGGGTGCAGATGCAAGAAAGAGCAGCCAGGGGACAAGAAAGAGAAAAAGAAGAAGCACTAACACTGACACAAGGGGTGCTGGGGTACTAGAGGGGACTTGAGCAGTTACCTGCCAGCCGCATCCTCCATTAACACACACAAGCTTGGGCTAGCTAGCTAACAAGTACCATAACAAAGAATGTGCAAGGATCCTAGTGAAAGGCTTTGAGGAAGGTTTTGTCATACCTTGTGAGGGCCCCTTGCACACACCAATTTGAAATCAGCACTGTAGCACCCACAGATAGTGAGGCAGAAAATAGCCAAAGAAAAATTCCTAGGTAGGATTGAAGGATCCCTTCCCCTCCTGATCCCGAAGGGATTAGTGATCTCCCCACAGGGTGTAGTTCTCAAGACTGAACCAGGTCAGTTCAGACTCATTCACCACCTTTCCTTCTCGGGGGGAGGGGAGTCGGTGAATGATGACATTATTTCGGAGGTATGCTCAGTGGGCTACGCAACAGTGGACGACGCCATTGACCTAGTTAGGGCAGAGGGCCATGGTGCCCTCGTGGAGAAAGCCGACATTGAGTCTGAATTTCGGCTCTTTCTGGTTCACCCAGATAGCTTTCACCTGTTGGGTTTCCAGTGGGAGGGGGCAGCTTACTTCGACAAGGAAATGCCTATGGGATGTTCAGTGTCCTGTGCAATTTTTTTACAATTTAGTACCTTTTTGGAATGGGCCTTGCATGACCGGCACCCCGTGGGGGGTAAGCTGCACTACCTCAATGACTTCTTGTTCATAGGTCCCGCCTGGTCGGCGGAGTGTGAGGATACCCTGTTGGCATTTAAAGACCTAGCAAGTGAACTGAGAGTGCGGTTGGCAGCAGACAAAACCGTACGACCCTCCACACAGGTCCCATTTTTAACGATTGAGCTGAACTCAGTTACAGGAACGTCCAAGCTCCTGGATGCAAAGGTGAGGAAATTTAGGGATGACATAAGAAACTTGTGTGGTAGGGGAAAAAGCAACCCTCCACGAGCTACAATAGCTTTTTGGGAAGCTCAACTTTGCAGGCAGAATCATCCTTGCCGGCAGGGTCTTTGCCAGATGCCTAACCCAGTTAAAGGCCCGTCTCATGCACAGACACCACCATGTCAGGTTGGGGGCGATGGTCAAACCCAACCTCATCATGTGGGACATTTTTTTAGCAGAGTTTAGCAGCATGCTGATTTGGAGAGGAGGTTGGGTAATGGCCGGGCAGATTGCCTTGTTCACAGTCCTTGGGGCAATCCTAGGGGATAAGAGGTGCACAGGGGAATTGCCAGATAGCTTGAAAAAATGGGGCATCACCAGCAACATCACATTTCTAGAGTTGTTCCCCATCGTGGTCGCCCTGGTGGGCTGGAAGCAAAAACTGAGGGACATGAAACTAACGCTCTGGTCAGAGAACAAAGGTGTAGTGCAGGCAATCAATAGAGGCACGGCCATATGCCCTGACACATTGAGTGTAATGCGTCTCTTGGTTCAATTACAGTTGCAGGGGAACATAGAGCTGAAAGCGCGCCATGTACCTGGGGTGGAGAACGCGGTGGCTGATGCGCTCTCCCGTGCACAGATGAGCAGATTCAGGGAGCTGCCTCTGGGGGCAGAGAGGGATATGACCCCCTTCCCAGAGGATTTATGGTCCCTGACAGGATGGACTTGTTGACACTAGTAAACCAAGCCCTGCCCCACGATGCCGCTAATTGCTACAAGAAATATGCAGGGACAGTGATGCGAATAGGAAGCATCCAGCCGCTGGGCGACGTGGGCAAGACAGGGAAGGCTGTGGAGCACTTCATTCAGTCGGTATTTACAAATGGAAGGTCAAGGTCTTGGGCCCAGGACCACCTGGCAGCAGTGGTAAACTTCTCCAAGCTAATCACCGGACAGGATCCCACTGCTTCCTATTACATCAAAGCGGCAATGAAAGGTTGGAGGCACTTGAAAGGGGTAACAGTGGCTAGCCGGAAACCCATAGACTTTAAAAGATTGCTTTAATTATAAATACACTGGAGGAAATTCCAAACGACGCATGCAAGCTGAACCTGTTAAGAGCAGCATTTAGGAGAGAATTCTTTGGGGCATTCAGGATTAGCGAGATATGGCCCCAGCTAGGGCAGGCCCTACGGGTCATTGCCTACAAGCAGCTGATGTCAGGCCTGGAGTGGCAGAGGAGGAGCTGAGGCCGAGGAGGTCAAAAACTGACCAGGCCGGCAAAGGTGGTCTGGCTGGAGTGCATCAGGAACACCAAATACTGCACAGTATGCTGCTTAATAACCTACATAGCTTCGCGCAGGGCGAGGGAGGGACTCTTGTTCAAGCATAAAGATGGTAGCCTCTAAAGTAAATTCCAGTTCTCCACAGTAATGTACCAGGCCCTGGGTAGAGCTGACCTTCTGCGACTTCCTTTGGTACCTATTCATTAAGAATTGGGGCAGTAACCACAACAGCCCAGCATGGGATGCCCAAGGCAGGAATCAAAGCCATCGGCAGGTGTCAGTCCAGGGCATACAAGACCTACGTGAGAGCCCAGCTGCTGTAGGCAAACCCTGCATCGCAAATGACAGGGGGAGGGAATGCACAGGGGGCACAACCACAGAAGCACACGGTCACCTGATATCCGCCTGACATTGCGATTATTGCCTTAACAGGAAGGCAGCGCCCCCAGGCTGTTATGGGTGGTGAGTCACTCATTTGTTTCCTGGATGAATTCATGGTGGCAGCGGGGAGGCAACAAGCATAGACATTAGACATGGGCCAGTCAACACGTGCGTCCGATGGTGACTTCGCCCGGGGATGAGATGGGACCAACTTCCAGTGGCACTTGTGGAGCTACAGGGAGACACAACATGGCAACCAGACATATTGATAATTCAACTGGGCGGGAAAGACCTAGCCCGGTTGGGGAGAAAAGAGCTACTCCTAGCCATCCATGCTGATCTTACAGAAGCAGCATGGTGATTCAAGAGCACCTCCATCATTTGGTTTGAATTGGTTAGCAGGCTTGTATGGCAAAGGGGAGAGTCGCATAAGGCAGTTGAATACTCAAAAAGGAAGCTGAATATCGCGGTGAGCAAATTCTGCAAGACCAATGGCTTAGAGAGTATCACGCAAGGCCTCATCCATCCAGGGCGTCCGGAGCTCTACGCATGGGATGGGGCTCACCTGTCAGAGGAAGGGATGCATGTCTTCTGGGTCAATTTGTGGGGTGCAATGGTGTAGGCAGGCTGCAGCTAACAATAAAAACCGACACCACTGGTGGGAATCGCAGGAAGACGTAAGCCTCCCTGGCGGCATGGCAGATGGGAAAGGATACATTGGTTGGTTATGGAAGCACACTTACAGGGCGGTGTGTAGAATGATGGCTGCTCACTTTTGGATGCCTTACTGCAGGGTGAGTAGGCCTGACAAAACGGGGCAGCAAACCAAGACAGCACTTGCAGCCCACTCCCCACCAGACAGCAGGGCACAAAAGAGCCTAGCGTGGTAGTGAGTTGGGGACTAACTCTATGGAGAGGCTACCCCTACACGCAAAAGGGGGCATGAAAACCAGAAGAACAATGTGGTGAATTATGGCTCTATGATATGCAAATGAGTTATGACAAACACGTAATTTTTGACCAATGAACGATTTATGACAAATGATTTATGATGACTAACAAAATGATCTATGACACCCGATGATGTGCTGGTTCATGATAATGATTTATGACTTTCTGGCCATAAAATTATGTCCAGGACATTGCAAAAATGAGTGTACTTATAAGAGTAATAAAACTCCGGCCAACAACGACCACAAAAACTACAAGTGTTGTCTCTTCCTTTGGTAGTACATATGCAAGAATCCTGCAGTCAGTCCTGGAATGAGCACAGTGCGGGTGTTATGCAGGAAAAATTATATCCATCAAAAGAATATTCTAGTTATAGGTTGTTCTGCTTAGCTATTGAGAATATGCTTACCTCTTTCTCTACATGTGCAATGGAACCATTTTTTCGAATATAAAACATTACATATATAATTTCCTGTGCTTTCAAATGGACCAACGAGGCTACAGCTGGCAACCATCGCAAGAGTATTGAGCATTTGTCTTGACATCTTTGCTACTTAAATCTTTGCCAATAATGCTTCTATTTAGTATGCAAGGGTGATCACATTGAGCTCTTCAAGAAAATTAGTTTGTCAATAGAGAGACAGATTTGAATCAATTACATGATTCTACAGACAGTGCATCACATACTGCTCTGCTTAGAGACATGCACTCTGTCAAGGTTTACAACATCATTTTTCTTTTGTGACATCAGATGCTTTAAGTTGGGACATGATACAGAGCGGGGGGGGGGTTAATTTCTCTTTCCTGAGAGCGTGGTTAGGGGCTTTTCATGAAGAAAGCAAAAACTGTTTCCTTGCATCGTTTAGTTTTCATTTATTGTGTACTAAAGAAGAGACGAAACAAATAAGCATAACTAAAAATACTGGACCCAATTCACAAAATGATCTGTAGATCTACGTTTCGCAAATGGGTGCAAAAACGACATCAAACTTGATCTACCCTGTATTATGAAATCTGGATGCTTTTGATAGTAGGTGAAATTATAATTATAAATCCGACGAAAGGGAAAGTTAGGTAAACTGCCTAGGAGGAGCTATCTTGATTAACAGCCTGATTCATCAAGCCGAAATCGGCTCGCAAAGGGCCAGATTCTGAGAATCTGGCCCTTTGCGAGCTCTATTTTTGCATTGATCATTTTTGCATCATCCCAAATGCAAAAATCGCTATTTAGAAAATCGCTATTCTTGAAACATTTTAAAATTGCGAATTCGAAAATTTCGGCCGCTATTTACCGCGAGGTCAAACCTCGTGGTAAATAGCGAAAACTTAGAAAAATGCTTTTAAAAGCATTTTTCTAAGTTGCATGTTGCACACACACATGTCCTTTGGACATGTGTGTGCGCAACAACTGTTTCAATTTTCATTTAAGGGGTGCTACAGGGTGTCCTTTGGACACCCCTGGCACCCTTTAAATCGCTATCTTATTTGCGATTAGCTAATTGCTAATCGCAAATAAGGAATACTCCCCGTTCATTCCTATGGGCCTTTTGGCCCATAGGAATGAATGGGGAGTTATTCCTTATTTGCGATTAGCAATTTGCTAATCGCAAATAAGGATTGTGTAGGAATCGCAAATCTTTTTGCGATTCCTACATGAATCCCGTTTTGCGAGTCTGTAATAGCGATTCCTTATGAATCGCTATTATAGACTCGCAAAACGGGTCTATGATGAATCAGGCTGCAAGTTGCGTTGGATGTTTTGCGTGCTAATCGCAAATAAGGATTGTGTAGGAATCGCAAATCTTTTTGCGATTCCTACATGAATCCCGTTTTGCGAGTCTGTAATAGCGATTCCTTATGAATCGCTATTATAGACTCGCAAAACGGGTCTATGATGAATCAGGCTGCAAGTTGCGTTGGATGTTTTGCGTGTTGCTATTTAGTACTAAATTGTTTTGCGATCACATTAATGCCCAATTGCATAGCAAATCTGTGCTGTGTAGTTTGCAAAGAATTCAGCCTAATTGTTGACTACTAAGTTTTTAGGTGTTGAGTGCAATTAAAGGACCGATCCTAGCCATTCGCAGGTGTGTTGTTTATGTGTGCCATGTCCTCTTCTACTGGACTGTTGGCGTACCATTGGAGCAAAATATAAACAGGGGCAATCCTGTATAACTGAGAACCATGTTAATTGTAGAATATCAGCAAATACTTATTTCCTGCAGGTTCATTCATATCTAATTGTGATTCAAGAGGGCCTATTTATGTGCTAGGGCAACGTATTATTTGAACAAATAAAACAGAAGAAATGATAACAGAAGGACATATATTTATCACTAGATGAAAATTAATTAGTAACTCACATTGATAAATAGGTGCTACTGGTGGAGGTGCAGTACAAGTTTAAAGTGGCAAGTGATCGGTGCGCAAAACGCAAGTTCATTGGCAACAAATGAAGTTCTTTTAACACCTTGAACTCCAAAAATGTCCGGGATATAATGTTCAATATTCCATTTGTGCAGATAGAGATGGGCCAATAGAGCAGTGACGTTTCAAGAGGAATATAACAAAATACAGCTTCAGTTGAGGCAATCCAGACTAACATAGACGCTCCTGGAGGAGCCACAGAGACAGCTGACAGCAAGGTGTCCAGAAGCAGCAGTGTCTCTACTGCAGATACACTTATGCAGTGGGAAGCAGCAGTCGACAGCCAATAATCCCTCATGACAGATTCCCACATGCTGGACGTAGAGGCGAAAATGATTTGTTGTATAGAAAAGTGCATGTTCTTTTATTGGTGGTGCAGAAACCACATGATATTTCTACTTTCATTTGGTTATGTGAATGGAGCTGGACAGGTTGTAAAGCATTGTCCATTGGCATGCCCTTCAAATAAAAGGAAATGTAATTGTTCAGATTAACGTTTTGTGGTAGTGTTCGTTGTGTGGAGACTGTGAATGGTAATAATGTACCTTGAAAAATGTCTGGCTATGTGGTCCCTGCACCTTCTCTCCTCTGCTGCTGAGCTTCCTTCGTTTGGCTGTTGTGCTGGTGGACCAGGTTCTTAATCTCCCAAATCTGAATCAGACACCTTCATGGGCAAGCCACGCCTGCAGGAAATGTTGTGGAGTAAGGTATTGGTTGCAACAATTTTGCAGACTGTCTCAGGCACTTACTGTAAGGCCCACCACTCTCGTGAAGACACCGGAATCGTGATTTCAGGATGCATAATGTGTGACTGACCTGGTGCATCTATGTGCCCTGTTGTACCGCCTTTCAGGTGCGTTGGTCGGAAACAGGTATGGCGTGAGGATCCATGACCATAGGGCATAAGTCACCTGGGGAGGAGATTCTTGATGGTGAGACAACATACAGACAGACATTTAAGTGCAAATACATTTCACTGTGGGCATGGAGATTTGGCACGCTGTAGGCATCCTTCATCAAAGTCACCTCTTTCTCATTTCTGGTATATGCAACTGTGACTGAAGATGTATGAGTCATGGGTGCTTCCAGGATATTTGGCAACAATGTCTGTGATGATGTTGCTTGCATCACAGACAACTTGGATGTTGAGGGAATGTGTGTTTTTCCTACTATGGAAAATGTATTCTATGCATGAGGGGGACGTATGGGCACATGGGTCCCACATATGCACCCTACGACCTGTGGAAACCTTGCTTTTCTAAAAAAATGCATTTTTGTATTTTCAAGGTCCTCATCATTCCTTGGCAGGTGGATGTGTTGATGGATATGGTGTAGCATTGTATCTATAAAATTGTGGAAGAAACGTGAAAGTGTACTCTGCGACACACCTCCAGCCACTGCAATGACATATTGGAAGCTACCATCGGCCAATAGGTGGAGGGAGCACAACACCTGCACATGTGTGGGGATTGCACTGCTGCGACACTTGGTAAGGCCAATTTTTGAGAAGGGGGAAACTCGCCCACAATTTGTGGCATGCTTCATCATAGTTTACCTCTCCTCACCCCGGTAGGACAGGGCAGACTCGACTTCTAAGGACTAGAAAGAAGAATGGAATTCTTAGATAAAGTGGAACGTGACACTTTTGGGATCTGGATCACTTAAAAATACCTTGGGGCACAGGTGTTTCAACTTTAATTCTGGAAACCACTGGTATAGATGCAAGACTCACACCCTACCAACTTAGTGCATGCAGTAGAATGTAATTTGGGCATTTAGTGCCAACTGTACTTTTGGCATTAATGCAACATTTTGCCATTCATAAACGTCACATGGTTTCTCTCTGCCATCAATGATTTGTGGGCTTGTAATCCAAACGAATGTGCACACAAAACCATGCTATGGTACACACAGAGTATTTTGTCATTTCAAGTCGCTCTATACTCTGATCCTTTTGCGACTCTGACTACACCAAAGTTCCAGTGGCATTACAATCTGCACCAGGGAGACTATATCTGCAAATACAGATTGAGGTGCATACATAATATCAAAACAATTGAACCATATGTATAGTGTAATATAAGACTAATGAGCATGTTGCTGTAGGGATAATTGTTATTAGTAGCAAGTAATACATCAACACCTACAACCACACCATTGAGCGTGCCTTTTAGAAGATAATTATCAAGTCTTGGCTCCCCCAATAGAGCATATGAGCTCATATCTAACATTAAGAAGGTTGTTAGGATAGGATTTGCTGAATATGTATAGAGAACCATAGGTCTATTTGTCTGACTAAGACCCCCCAAAGATCACAATGACCCTTTTATTTCATTATGCTAGTGTGTGACTACAGAAGAAATCTTCTCCTCCCAGACCGGGGAGCTGAGCTGGTATCAGCTAACGTTAGGGTATGGAACAGTACCAGTATGAATAATAAGTAACTTCTAAATTGCATGTACGCTCTTTTTGCATGTGTTCTTTTCCACATCACACATGTGTCTTTGAATGGCATGCTGTGCAGTGTGACTTGTTTTTCCCAATAAGACAATATGTCTCCATATGCTAGTGCTGGGGTTTCCAATCAGTGTTTTAAGCTCTTTTCTCTATCTTGTTTTAAAGTTTTCAGGTGTGATATACTCATGTTCCAGGCAGGAATCACCTAAGTTTCTTGGATTCACTAAATATTGTCTTATGGCAAATAGGTCAGGCCACTACGGATCCTTGTTCCTGGAGAATGCTCATGCCCTGTATAGGCTGACGATAGAGGCAACTTAATGTTGGCTTAGGGGGAATGGATTGAGCCACTGTTCTCATGTTCCATCCCAATATTGTTTTCAGAGGTACCAGGGGTCCCCAGAATTAAAGGTGAAACACCTGGGTGCTCCAAGGTATTGTTAACTGATCTGGATCCCACATTTGTCTAGTTGTACTTAATCTAAGAACTTCCTCCTTCTTCCTAGTACTTGGAGGTTGAGGTTAAACCCTGGTGGCACCCCCCTACCAGGGTGGGGAGAGGTTGCCGATGATAAAGCATGCCACAACTTGTGGGTGAGGCTTCTCCTCCCAAAAAATTAGTCTTCCCATGTGTCCTGAAAGAAACTCCTGCGATGCCTAAATTGGACTGGGAATTTGTTTTTTACAAGTGAGAAGTAGTCCCTTTCTTGTTGTAACTATCATACCCCTTTTATGTTAGTTTAAGGTTTTTTTTTCGGCGTCTCATCCCAAAACTGTGGCACAGACTGTGGGCCTTATCACATAAAGTGAGTAGAAAGGGGTGCTAAATTATAACACTGGCTCTGCCACAGTATTAGGCTGACTGGTGCCTTAAGTAGCTGAAGAGCTGTAGGAATGCTCTTTTATCACCATAAACAGTAGTAAATGGTTTCTTGTTACAGGACTGTTCAATGCATATGCTCTATTTGTTTAGAAATGAATCAGCATTTCTTGTCGGATCAAAAGAAAACAATATAACACAAAGTACATCACATAATAATTGAAACATAACTTAGCACATCATAATAAAAGTCAGAACAGAATGCAACACAACAACTGCAGAGCTAAACAACAACATCGTATTTCATTAAAAGAGCACAAAATCACATATGCAAAAAAACAGATCACATCTCTGCTGCAACAAAATACCATTCAGCAAATGTACACCAGCATCTAGCCACACATTCGCACTTCCAAATCCTGTTTTCATAATACAATGTTTACTGATATTTACAGCAAGCACTGACTTAATGTACTACTATGCACGATAAATAGTGCCAGTCAAAAATGTTTTTTAATCCTGCCTTTAGTGTGTATGCAATTTTCTCACTACTGCCTGAGCTATACTTATTGAACATTCTTGTAGTTTTAGTTTAACTCTCACATGAGTCATTTATATCTCATTGATATCACTGAAATCCAGTGAAGTCTATAAAATGATCTGCAACGGGGTGACTCTAAATAAAATTTCTGCTCAGCGGCATTGCAACAATTGCTCAAATTACTAAAAGGCTTTTTTGTACACATTCCTGTGAGAGCTTTTTTTATTCTGGAGAAAAAATGCTGCAATACTATATTCAAGTAACAAGGGGAGTTTGGCCTAAAAAAGGACGAGTGTTAGGCAGGGCCTTTTTGAACTATAATCACTTGAAAAATAGCCTATTCCTCAGGGATAGGCTTTTTTCTAGTGATTATAGTATGAAATACTATATTCTGCAGTAATCCTCAATATATGTGACCAGTTTCTTTTGATGGAGGCCCAATATGGGATCAGAAATATCAACATACAAATGGACATATTTACAGGGAAGTTGGCAAATCGTGCGGTTAAGCCTAGACGGCTAACAACACCCTCCGTCCCTTTAGAAATGCAGGAGTGCACTATATTTACAAGAATATGGTACAGCCCGGCGTTTCCCCCTGCGCTGGTGTTAAACTTAGATGCCTAGTGCCAACACTTGCAGGTGCAAGGGTTCCTGCGTTGAGGTAAGTGATTGTTTATGTGCAGGAAGGTCTCACATCCTGCACCTAAAACAATTCTTAAATGGCGTTTTAAGATGCAAAATGTAATTATTTTTAAATGATTTTTCATGTGGAGGAAGGGGCGCCTTGCTTCAAATACACAATCATTGGTGTTTTGCTGTTTCCATGTGTGCTGCACAACGCAGGCAAACATACTTTTGGTGCTGCCCCATATTTACGCCACCTTTGTAAATATGTGGCTGTGTCAAAATAAATGGGTGTTGCCTTGAAACGCCCACATCGATACCCATTGCTCTCCCCTTTCACACCAAGTGTAACGTTAAAGTGTGCCTTATTTACAAAGCAGAGTTAAGCCACGTTAAGTGGCTTAACACTGCCTGTAAATAAGGCGCAGCCCCTATCGCCACAAGAGCGTCGCTAAAAGTGACATTCCTGTGGCGATAGGGGCTCATAAATATGCCCCAAATTGATGCCAAAATCGAAAGTCCAGGCCTGCTAAAGGTACTACACCTCACATTAGGCCTCTATTTTTTAAATGAACACTTCTAATATTTATTTTCAAGAGAAGAATTTGACAGATGGCTGAGTCCTAATTCAGAAAACGAATATGAGGAACTTATAAGGTCTCAGATTTTATGAGACACTATAAAGCAGTACTTATAAAATTTGCAATACAAAATCACAAACAGTATTTTCTTAGTGCCGTCTAGGTTTTATTAAAAACAAAAAAATGAAATTCCATAATAATAAAAAGTATACAGGCAATGAAGGAACTCACCGATAAGAGCTCTGCAGGCTGAGGAAATGCAAGCTAAGAAAACACTTACATTTTAATGAAATGCATATACACAGCGTGAATGTCTTACCGTTAAGCTCATATTTTTTAATTTCCTGTGCTCTGAGTGCTATTCACATTCAAGACTTTTGTTGCAAAATTGTGTTCAAACAACCATTGTTTTTATTGATGTAGCATAACATGAAAGAGACTGGTAAAATTCAAAAATCCAAAATATTTCTTTGTGGGGTTGTTATTTTCAGATCACAGATGTACAATGTTATGTGCAACATTGTGTTTTTCAATAAACAATAATCTGATTAAAAATGAGTAATATAAAAATAAAATTTCACCTAGTGTTCGAGATTTAATGCGGCAAGAGTGTTAGGGTAAATAGAATGAATTAGAAATCAGACACCTTGCTGCCTGATAGAGTTTAGTATCCGGTAGGGCTACGTAAGAAAATGCAGCATTGACACCAAACGTTGTTCATTTATGCAGAGCAGAATCCGAAGCACATACTCGTCTTACTGTGAAGTAGTGAGGACTGTTAGTGTAAATAGAATAAATTAGAAATCAGACACCTTGCAGCGTGGTAAAATTAAGTATAAAGTAGGGCTAAGACAAATGCAGCATTTACACTGAAAGTTGTTCATTTATACGGAGCAATATCCGAAGTACACACTAGTTTTACACTTGCATCAAAACTAAATCACTTTCATGAATTATTACTATGAATTACACAATGTGTCATGGAGCCTCAACACAGTTGGTATAATACTTTGACAAAACTATAGAACAATTTAAAATGAGAAGGATGGCATTTAATCAGCTATTTCAGTGATATCTATGCTGGATTGAATGAACAATCTCATGTGTGGTGTTGCAAACATGGAAACCAGAGATACAGGGTCCCCAGGAAGAGCTGCTGGCTACAGCATGCACAGTGCTATCTCTAGCTGTCCTCTCCTTAGAGTTCATCATTGAGGCAAGTGCGCATGCGAGTTTGTGCCTCGTTGAATCACTAGCCTATGAATATCTTTTGATGAGTCAGGGCCTTAAGTGGGCCAGGTCCCTCCAGTTCTCAGTCCCAATAGTAACTTAAATTGGACACTGATCGATTTCTAAACAATGAGTGTAAACACTTTTTAGGTACTCCATGTCTTTCCTTCCTATATTTCACATGCCTTACTTAACTTTGCATTCCATTTGAGTTTTTGCTTTTTCTATGATGTTGTGTTACGTTTTTCTTTTTTTTTTAGGCAACTTATTATTCTTGTCTAGTACTTACTTTGGATTGAGTGGCATCCAGGAGTTTGTAATGGGGCACAATCGATTTGTGGCTGAAGGTAGTGCACGTATCTCTCAGTGCTTGTTAGGGGCAAAGGGGTTTTCCGAATAGGTCATCATTCAATCCTTGGCCTCTCTGCAAAACGCAGAGAGAAATAGTCACGTATGTTAGTTGCAGTTGTGAATCTATGCAAAAGTGTGGGGAGGGTGGCACTCTATGCGAACTTTTTGTATATGCTAATCAATGCACTTAATTATACAGGCCCAGCTCCTTTCAGGGACCCCCACGTCTGTCCCACTTTAAAGCACCATCTGGAATGAATAACAGCCTTAAGTGGCAGAAAAGCTGTGATTTCCGTTTGCTCCTCTCGCATATGCAAGACCTGAGGTATTATTTACTGGACCGATTTTGCCATGATACTGTGCTTTTTTGGGTCCCACGCTCATGTTATAATATATTCGGTTAAATAAAAGAAGGCCTTGCCAGTTTTTCAAGATGCAGCTATTGCACCAACATCACTAGGTGGCGTCAAATATTGTGTTTTCCTCAAGGTACACATTTCCTTAACTACGAGCGGCTCCTCGGATCGAAAACCAAAAAGACGCCCCAGAACATTTTTAGCCCTTGATCCAATAAAAGCTTCTGAAATGCTTGGTGTGGTAATATCCTTCTTCTCTTTCTGTGTTTGAGTCTTAACATGTCATTGATGGAATTCTTTTATGTGTAGAGTGTTACCCATGTAATGGAGAATGTGTTGTGAGCAGGTGTTCTAAATCAGAGAAGCGGTTGGAGCTGATCTGATTTAGACGCTTTGCTCTGTGCTCCAGTGGGTCCTTGGGTTTCACTTGAAATAAATCCCTTTTAAAACTTCTCTTGCCTCCTCCGCTTTTTACAATGGCGACGAGGACATTTTTAAATTAATTGGACCCACTGCGGTGCTAAGCGTTTTAATTTTAATTAAAACCACTTAAGGAATCGAACCTACGTCGTGATCTTCTTCGTGATCTTCTTCTGGAGCAGTTCGTGCAGCTTTTCACAGTGGTGCCTTGACAGTGGTGCTTTATTTGGACTCAAAAGGTACTGTGATTTTAAATAATTTCAGGACTCTGAATCGCTTTTACCGAAGCGTCTCCGAGTCAGTTGGTCTGTTCGCGCTCCTAGTCGTTTCCAGTCTGATGACGTCTGTCTTTTACAACGGACTACTGGAACGCATTGCCTCCTTGAAACGCAGCGCTTTGAGCACGCAATGTCACGGCCATTTCTAGTTTACCTTTCTTCTTGCTGAAACGCATTTGGAACGCAACGTTGCACGTAAACCACGGCCATTTTAAAATTGATTTTTTTCCGACGATCATCTGTTTGTGCTAGCGGCGTCAGCGTTTGAAGTGCAGTCTCAGCAGCTAGTTACTTCCGACGCCTGTCAAGCTACAACTAGCGCTTCAGACTCGATTTCTTTGAGAATTTCGGCGAATTCAGTGATTCCATCACTTTTTCTTTTTAAACATTAATTCTGAAAATCGGAAACTGAAAGTTTGGTAAACTTGTCCCTTCTTCAGTGATGTGCACACTTTATTTACTTCAGTGATGTGCACACTTTATTTGCTTTGACAAGTGCATATTACTTTTAACTTCAGTGATGTGCACACTTTATTTGCTTTAACAGGTGCATATTAGTTTTAACTTCAGTGATGTGCACACTTTATTTATTTTGACTAGTGCACTTTCTTATTTACTTCAGTGATGTGCACACTTTATCTGTTTTGATATATATACTTTGCTATTCTATTGCTACTGTGTCCTACTCATATAATATTTTCAGTTCATTGGTTTCCATAAGAGGAAACAACTTGCAGATGAATCCGTTGAGGATTATATTGCGGCTCTGAGAGTGTTAGCTGCAAATTGCGAATTTGGTGCCTATGTTGATATTGCTTTAAGAGATCAATTTGTTTTTAATTGTGCAGCTAAAAAAGTACAAGAACAACTCTTAGCTTGTCGCAATCCTACCCTGGCAGAAGTTATTGACTTGGCCAAAGGGATTGAACGATCTATTGAGTCTTCTAAGGTCATTGCTGCTAATGAAAATAAGAGTTCTAATGACACCTCTGTTTGTGCTGTTCAGATGCTTAGTAAGAATAATTTTCAGTCTAGTAGAATTTTAAGCTGTTTTAGGTGTGGCTCAAAGGCACATTTGGCGAATTCTCCGGATTGTCCTGCTCTCAAGAAAAGATGTACCAAGTGTGGTAAGGTTGGCCATCTTCCATCTTCTTGCAGGATTCAAAAGAAAGGTGGTTACCAGTTACCAGTGTTTCTTGTGTTCATGATGATTTGGAGAATTTGGTCATTACTATTTATGATAATTCCTTTGATAGTTACATAAATAGTGTTTCTCTTCCCTTCAAAGCTCCCTTAGGGATAGTTCATGTTGGTAAAATTGCCTTTGAAGCTATGGCTGATTCCGGTTCGCCTGTAACCATTTTATCGGATGTTTTCTTTAATGAAAAATGGAAAGGCGTCAAACTGGCCAAATCTGATATTAATCCAAAAGCTTTTGGTAATTTTATGATCAAAATGCTAGGCTTCTTTGAAGACTCTTTAAAATTTGAGTCTCGTGTAATTTGTACCAAAATTTATGTCGCAATTGATGGGCAGAACATTGTTGGATGGTATGATCTTGGTAAGCTTGGCATCAATGTATGCCCTGGATCTGATCATCCTATTCAGTTGAGAGAAATGCCTGTTCACAGTATTTCTTTAGATTATCCTATTTCTCCTATTCTCAATAAGTATAAGAATGTCTTTGAAGATGTTGTGGGTGAGGTCAAAGGCTTTTCACACAGGATCAAACTTAAAAAAGGAGCTTTACCTGTACAATATAAAGTTCGCATGGTACCGTTGGGTGTGAGAGACAAGTTTAAGTCGCATTTGGATGGTCTCTGTTCTCAAGGTATCATAGAACCTACTGATAGCTCTGAATGGGTTTCGGCTATCGTTATTGCCCTTAAAAAGAATCAAGAAATTAGGCTGTGTGTAGATCTTCGATCTCTCAATAAAAACATTGTAGTAGAAACATATCCTGTGCCCAGAATACAGGAAATGTTGGCTGCTGTAAATGGTATTTCAAAAGACAGTGGTCCCTAGTAGTTCAGGGATTTAGACAAAATTGATAGACATACGCTCAGTAGCCAGTATGACCTTTGTCTAGCCGGACAGGTTTTTATTTTATGAGATTTTGAAAACATAAAAGGATTTTTTACAAAGTGGGTACAGCGAGTAACCCACAGGGGACAAGACAAAACAGGGGGGTAAACTTGACGCAAACAAAGGCGGTCTGTGCTAGTATCTCATTGAACAGACAATGATAAAATGTAGAGTATCATTGTAAACAGTTATTCATTTGCAGGGTACATATGATGCTACTGTGTCGACGACGTTTCGATGCCTATACACAGATACAAGGCATCATCTTCAGGACAAAGAGTACATTTGTTTGTCTTGAGAGTATAACATTTTATGGGGACTACACATATACATACAATTTATATTGAGAAAAACAAGAGAAAAGAGACAAAACATAAAAAAATGGGAGAAAAGAGACAAACCATACAAGTTAGTCAATGACAAAGACTAGGCATGTATTTGTATCTGACCGGTGATCATCTGTGCCATTTGTGAGCTGTTTGTGACAGACCACTGTCTTTTGAAATACGTAACTGCCCAAGGTCCCTAGTGACATACCTTTGGGTTTCCCTTGTTCTCGAAAAAAAAGGCTGCTGTAAATGGAGCAACATTTTTTTCAATTATTGATTTAAAGGCAGCGTACCATCAAGTCACTCTGGATCAGGATTCTAAAGATCTGACGGCGTTTATAACTCCGTTTGGGTTATTTAGATTCTTGAGGATGCCTTTTGGCCTGGCATCGGCTGCCAGCGTTTTCCAGAAATTGATTGAAAATGTATTCTATGGTGTGAAAGGTGTCCAGTCTTTTCAAGACAACATTTTAATTTTTGCAAAGTCTATTGATGAACACAATGTCACTTTGGAAACAGTCTTAAAAATCCTCAGCAGCAAAGGTATGACTGTGAGCAAGGAGAAATGTACATTTCTTGTTAAAGAAATTGACTATTTGGGTCATAAAATCACTCAGGAAGGGATTTTTCCTAAAAAGGACATCATCAGTAATCTTGAAAATGCCAGTAAGCCTCAGGACAAGGATGCTTTACGTTCCTTTCTTGGCTTAGGAGAATACTACGCTAAATTTGTCAAAGGATATGCTTTGGTTGTCGAGCCTCTTAGACAATTACTCAAAAAAGGTGCTAGATTTATTTGGACTGATGTTCATGATTCTGCTTTTCAGGGTGTCATCAAACTTATCGCCAATGCCCCGGGTCTTAAAACTTTTGATCCTGAGGGGAAGTCTTTTGTAACTGTGGATGCCAGCGCAATTGGTTTGGGGGCTGTTTTCACGCAGATGGTTGATGGCAAGGAGAGAGTAATTTCATTTATTTCAAGGGCTGTTAGAGGTGCTGAGGTTCATTATAGCACGATCAAAAAGGAGGCTCTTGCCTGTGTGTGGGCTGTGGAGAAGTTGAAGAATTTTTGTGGGGTAGGCCTTTTGTTTTGCTGACGGACCATAAACCGTTAGTCTATATGATGGATGGTGTCAGGAGTGGTAGCGCTTCCTCAAGGTTGGTTCGGTTGATTGCAAGGTTGCAGGAGTTTAACTTTGAGATTCAGCACATTCCTGGTGGTAAGAATTTTGCTGCTGACTGTTTATCCAGGTTGCCTCCTCTTGGTGATACCCATGATGAAGTCACTGACCTGCATGAGTGTGTTGTGGCTGCTGTGGATGCGGTGGAGTCTAGCAATTTTGGTATTGATGTGAGTGAATGGAATGATCATGCTTGTAAAGATAATTTATTAGCTAAGGTCAAGTCTTATGTGGTTAATGGTTGGCCTTCCATTAAAAATATTGAATCTTCTTTGAGGAGTTTTGCGCAGGTAGCGAACGAGTTGTCCATTGAAAATGGTATTCTGTTGAGGAATGATTTATTTGTTCCACCTGGTAGCCTTAGAGAAAAGATTGTCAGGTTGGCACATTCTGGTCATCCTGGTGTTTCTGGTACAAAGAGGATTCTTAATTGTCACTATTGGTGGCCGGGATTGGATTCTTTTGTCGAGAAGTTTATCAACAACTGTGCCGTTTGTGTCAGGTCTGACAAGCATTGGAAGGTGTCCACTGAACCTCTGTCTGTTTGTGAGGCTCCTACTGGTCCATGGGAAAGGCTTTCTATTGACTTTTCTGGACCCTATGATTGTCTTGGCAGGGAGAATAGATTTTTAATTGTCCTGGTTGATGATTTTTCTAAGTGGTTACAATATTCTTTTGTGGAGCATCCTAGTACTGATGTTGTCATTGGTTTTCTGGACAATGTCTTCAGAATTGAGGGGGCACCCATCTCCATTAGGTCCGACAATGGTGTTCAGTTCACCTCTAGTAAAATTGGAGCGTTTCTTAAAAAGTTTGGTGTGTCTGCTAAGAGGGCTCCTCTTCATAGTCCGCGTTCTAATGGTCAGGTTGAGAGGGCCAACAGATTTTTTAAGGAGGGGATACAAGCTGCTTTGGAGAGTGATTTGGACATTTTTGACTTTTTAAAAGACAAAATTTGGAGTTATCATCTCACTCCTAATACCTGTACAGGGGGTTGTCTGGCAAATCTTATCATGATGGGTTTCATCATTGTAAGAGCAAAGTTATAAATATTGGTGATTGGGTCAGAATTGTTAATCCCTCTCACACTCCCAAAGGTTTGTCCAGGTTCAGTAAGCCCTTCATGGTTGAACAAGTTTCTGATTCCTCTGTTTTTCTCAAGGGCAGAGGGTGGTGGTGTAAAAGTTCTGTGGTTGTTCTTAACCTCATAGCTGCTATTACACATTCCTCCCCAGTGCTGCGCTGTCCATTAGAACTAGTGCTGAATGGACGTTCAATGGTCATGCGCAGCACTGGGGAGGTAGCGCTGCTGACGACCATTGGCCGTCAGCAGCACTTAAGGGGTTAAACCTGGCCAGGATTTTTTTTTTGATAAAAAGGGAGATGGTGAGGATGATGTTTGGTTTGATGACTCATGTGATTCGTGTCCTAGTCTTTTACCTGAGGACTCATGTGACTCATCTCCTAGTCCATTACCTAATCCTGTTTTGGATTCACCTGTTCCTGTTGATGATGTTGTTTCTAGTTCTCCTATTCTAGATTCTCATGTTACTCCCAAGAGATATGTTAAGTTGCCCAAGAAATTTGATGACTATGTTTTGGATTAATCCTTCTTTCTTTTGTTTTTCTTTTCTTTTGATTATTTCATCTTTTTCCTTTTTTTTTGTTTTTCTGTAAAAAAGATACATGTGGTAATATCCTTCTTCTCTTTCTGTGTTTGAGTCTTAATATGTCATTGATGGAATTCTTTTATGTGTAGAGTGTTACCCATGTAATGGAGAATGTGTTGTGAGCAGGTGTTCTAAATCAGAGAAGCGGTTGGAGCTGATCTGATTTAGACGCTTTGCTTTGTGCTCCAGTGGGTCCTTGGATTTCACTTAAAATAAATCCCTTTTAAAACTTCTCTTGCCTCCTCCGCTTTTTACACTTGGTTATTCGTTATTGTATCCAAATGTCCTCTTTTACCCCTTTTTCCCACAGCAGAAGGACATCTAGCTAGTGGGAGAGGTCGATTTAGCTAACAAATACGTTAAAACGTGTAATCTAATCTCTATACCGACGCCTAACATATATTAAATTTCGATGGTATTGCTACTCCTGAGTTCAAAGTTGACAAAATGAGACTGATGTGTCAAAGGGTTTTACGAATTCTGCATATGCGGGGAAATGCCTTGATGCATAAGGACCATAGTTACATTTCAGAGAGTGGTTACACGAGGTGGCACTCAACCTAAACCAACTTGCCATATCACCTCATTTGTCAAATCTTCAGTGGCTTCTAGATTCCATGTTAGTTTAAAGTGACAACTTTAAGGGCCCCATTAAGTGTTAGCCAGTACAAACGAGTGGTAATACTGGGCACAGTATTACAATTACAGGTCTCCCACTATGTCTTAGAGGCTCAGAAGTGGAAATACCATGCAGGTTCCAGTATTACCTAGTTATTCCTGGATATTTTCAGTGAATTCTGGACCCTTCTCTTCTCAAAAATGCCATCTGCTCTTCACAGTTGTAAACTGCGGCCCAAAAACATGTGGCATCACGAGGTGTGGTTTTACCTGGCAATATAGCACCTAGTGGTACCTGCAACAGTGCAGAATGGTTCGGCCACTGAACGCCATGGAGTAATACCACTTCTGTAACTCCCCCAGATAGCCCCACTCTGGCCATTTGAACTTTATATCACAGTTGTGTCTGGCAATACTGGCTTCTGCCCTTGTCAACCACTGGCTTTCACTCACACGTTAATGCAAATTTACAAACCCCTATCGCCACCACAACATCAATTTTCTTGACTTTGTGGTGTTGATAGGTGCTTTGCCTTATTCACAAGATGGCGTTAACCCACTTAAGGTGGCTTAACAGTGCCTTGTGAATGAGGCACCCTTTCACCCTAAATATACTTAGCATGTAAGGGGAGGGCAATGGGTGTTGCGGTGGGCATTCCACCACAACATCCATTGATTTGATGCTGCCCGATATTTACATGGGTGGCGTAAATATGGGACAATGCCACAATTAAGACCAAGGAAAACCTGGTCTAAACCCTGGTGCAACGAGGAGAATTGTTTAATTTCTCCTTATTTTTGCTGTTTCCATGTGCGCTGCGTTATGCAGCACACATAGAAAGAGCGAAATGCCATTGATTTGTTTATGTGCCGGTAGGGACACCTTCCGGCACATAAACAGTCATTCTCTTCAGCGTAGGCACCCTTGCACTATGATTCAAGGGTGACTGTGTTGACGCTAGGTAACTAAATTAGCACCAGCGCAGGGGTATCCACAAGGCTGCACTGTATTCTTGTGAATACAGTGCAGACCTGCGTTTCAGAATTGGCAGAGTGTCGTGTTAAGCCAAGGAGGCTAAAACCGTTCTCCGCCACTTCCTTGTAAATATTCTCCTTTATTTGTTTCACCTCTTGATTCACAAAATACCTCATAGCAAACCTGCATGATACTCTTTACTGTCCTCCCAGTTTGCTGAAATTCTGCACTCCTCTTGGTAATGTTGACATCGTTACTGTGACAATTACTAGTGCAGATGTTAGAATTAACACATATGCATTCCAAAATATAATTGGTGAAGTGGATCAACACTTTTTAATTCAGTTGTGAAACTGTTACAGATGCTTTTAATTTCAAATTTCTAGTAACTAAGTTGCATTTAACCATCACTGTCAAAACATTTCTTAGCATCTCAATTTTCGTGCATCATTTTTCTTCAAGTGACCATTAAAATTTATTGAGAATGGACTAATTCCAGACTCTTTTGTTTGGTTCCTGTCCTACCTGATGGGAGAGTTCATGATATCCATCAAATATCAAGACTGGTACTGAGCAGTGATTTGAGATGTGCCCACTGACAAAAACATGACGGCTATGCCATCCACCTTATTCCATGTGTATTATAATAGGCCTTTATGATAAGGCTGATGCAGTGCTTAACTTAAGGCAGTGGTTGCAGGTGGGCAGCACTCATTTATGGGAACCGGCGCATATTTTTCCTCACTAGAGGTTGATCTAGTGCAAGAGAATGAAAAACGTACAAGGAAGAAAAAAGAAGGAAGGAAATGGCAGAAACCTGTGTTAAACTGAGAAAGCAGAAACCTGCAGGAGAGAGACAAAGGGGCAGGGAGTGTCTGCTGCTGGACCAAAGAGGCATGAGGTGGAATCAAGACTACACAGCTTTGGTATTCGGCACACTGACATACAGTAGCACCAGCCGAAGAGGTTCTTCTTAGTGAAACATTGGGCCCCACCAGTTATTCTTTTACAAATTAAGGCCTGGGGTCAAATCTAAATTAGGCCTTAATTCTTATCTGTGTAGAGCACGTAATGAAAGTTCTCACATGTTGGAAACCACAGTTGATATTTGTTAGACTTGGCATCTTTGGGGTGGTTCCCCCTGACTTTTTGCCTCTAGCGCCTGTACTTTTAATGTTTTGCTGTATTTAGTTTTTGCTGGCTTAGATGCTTTGGGCACTTTGCCAGTGCTGATCAGTGTCAAAGTGCAAGTGATCCCTGTGTAAATTGTTATTACAGTTGGTTCCCCCTGATTGGCAAATTTGATTTACTAGTAAGTCCCTAGTAAAGTGTAATGTAATGTAAAAGTGCACTGAGTGTGGCAGGGCCTGTAAATCAAATGCTACTTGTGGACCTGCAGTACTTATTGTGCCACCCACATGAGTAGCCCTGAAAAGGTATTTCAGACCTGCCTCTGCAGGGTCTAACTGCGCAGTTTGTTAACTGATGTGTCGGCCTGGCAAGTGCACCCACTTGCCAGGCCCTGACTTTTTCTTTTAATACATGCAAGGCACTTTATGGTAGACCCAAGGTACCCCCCTGAGCAGGGTGCAATATATGTGAAAGGCAGGACATGTACTGGTGTGTGCAACATGTCCTGATAGAGAAATACTGCCAATTTGGGTTTTCACTATTGAAAATGCTATCTGTCCCAATGGATAGAATAGGAAATACTATGTAACATCTTACAAAGTATAACTTCCTATTTGGACAGGACAGAGAAATAAAGATTAGGTTCTATCAACTCAGAATTTAATAATACATATTTTAGTAAAGATGGTTTTCAAATTGTGTGGTTGAAAATGGCACTTTCAGAAAGTAGGCAATTTCTTGTTTAACCATTCTGTATGCCTCTGCCTGTTTGTGTATTGAATGTCTTTTTTTGAGTGAGAGGGTTTGGGGATGTGCCTCCACTGTAGAAAGCCACTGAGGGGGTTGAGGTGGGCCTTGCCATTCCTGGATGACTCAGAGCTAAGCAGAATGGACCATGGCTGAATATAGAGTAGTGGGAGGAGTTTTCCTTTCACCTGAATAGGGCCTGTCTCCCTTGCACAATGCTGTCTCCAACCTCTGTGGTCATAATGTACCAGTGAGGACAGAATTGGTTTGGACTGGGCTCAGAGACCCCTTGCACAAAGAGAACAAAGACATTTTCGGGTATAAGTATTACACCTGAAACCTCAGTACTTTAGATTACTTCTGGACTCAAGAGGAACCTTTGCCAAGGAGAAGAGCTGAAGAGCTGTGAGGAGGAGTACTGCTCCTGCTGTGTGCTGTGTCATTGTTGACCTGCAGTTTCATTTTCTACCAAGGAGAGGGTACAGGCTGGAACTTTGGTGTGAACCTCCTTGAAGAAGATCTCCAAGGGCCTGTGTGTGCTGGCCTCCTGTTCTGAAGTCTCAGGGACATAAAGACTTCATCCCCCTTCTGGTGATTGTACTGACCTGCCAGGAGGTGCCTGTTCCAGTTCTGGGCCTCTGGATGTTGTTTGTGATGTTGGGAGCTGGAAGGAAGGAAGACCTGAAGAAATCGATGTATCATTCTTCTTTGGTCTGTTTTTCCCGACGCAGCACTGCTGTGTGAGAAGAATGTCCACGCATCGCTGCACCGCTGCCGAAACAACCACAGTGCCTGTCGCGGCTGCATGAACCGTTGCAATGAGAGATTATGGCTGAAGAAAAAGATTGTTGATGCATCCCATATTTCCACGTTTCGCAACTGTGTGGCAAGTTTTCCCGACGCATCACCCACGGACCCGAATCGTCTTGCAGTTGACGCATCACTTCCCCTTACAGACTGGATTCGACACATCACTTCTCCTGCATGCAGCAGAACTGTTGCATCGCCTCCCCAAGGTCTCAGGAACTGAGAGATTTCTTTGTTTTTAATGCTTCCCATCTCTACGGCTGTTTGGCATTGTGAATTTTGACGCATCTACAGGTACATTGTATAGAATCACGTATCCATAATTTTCTATGGACCCAGTTGCTTGAAACCTTTTTTAAATGATATTCTTATTACCTGTATGTTGTTTTTTTGTCATTTTGGTCTTGTTGAGTTTAGATAAAGATACTTTATTTTTCTAAACTCGTGTGGTGTCCACGTGTGGTGTTATGACTGTAATACTGTGTGTTTTGAGGACAAATACTTTACACATTGCCTTTGGGATAGGTATGTTTTCTTGTGCTGAGCTACCAGGGGTGACCAGGGGTTACCTAAAGTGTGTATCCCCCTTACCTTGACTAGAAGCAACGATCCCTATTTGGACAAATGTACCAACCTCTACCAACTACAGACCTCCATTTCTAACAATATTGCTTATAAATGCTGAGCCCCCAGCAAATGACTACCTATCTATTATTAAATTATTTTTAAAGATAAATTGCTAGAGGTTTAATTTTTAATAAGGGAATAGTTATTAGACCTTTTAGTTTACATATTCCAGAACAAAACAATAATATCATAAAAAGACATAAAACGTTAAAAAACACAGGTACAAACTTTAAACCAGACAAATAAGAAAATATTTACGACCTATATTACATAAAATAGCAGTATTCCTATGGTCACCAATTACATTTCAGTCATATTTTAAAATGTGGTCAAGAAAGTCAATAAGTTAATAACAATTTGCTCCAGGTTTTCCTCACAAAAGGTACTGAACACATATAAAAATATATTTGGGTTTTACTCTACTTGCGCTGGAAAGTCACTCTAAAGGAAAATTAAGTAGCACAAGTGCCGCTTTGGATTGATTTGCGTCATGGGTGTATACCATGGCTGGTACACAGACTTTCTCATGCAACCACCCAAGGCTTTCACGCACAACCCTCTCTACTAACATTTGTAGACAAGGCTGTGCGCTAAACCTTAATGTCCCTTTGAACCTTTTGTAGTTTCACCAAACTTTACCGCAATTGTGCTTCACTGTGCCGCCAATATACAAGGTGGAAAAGGTTTTCAAGTTTATCCAGGCATAGAATACTTGGATAATGTCCCCTAGTATAAAAAATATGCTAGACATTACTCTGTCACTTTTGCACTGTAGTGTAGGATAGGCAGCCTGCTTGTGCATCAGTGCAAAGAAGAAAGTAAGATCACCATATATTTACAAGATATGGTACATTCTTGCTCTCTCCGTCTCAGACAACAAAAATCACCTTGGTTGCTGTGCTGAGTTTCATGGCAACTTTCTAAATCTGCCCCTGGGTGTAATTACACCACCTGTAAATACGATTGGAATGAATCAAATCTGGTTCCAATCATTTTGAGCCTATGGGCAGAAGACCTGTTTTTGATGTAACAGGAGTAAGGGTTGCAGTAGTGGCTCCTGGAGGGAGTGCTGTGGGGCGGTGGGGTGGGGCGGGGTGGGGGAGGGTGGGGGAGGGTGGGGAGTAGTAAACTCCGACATACGGCCGAACAGAGGTAAGTACATAAATAAATAAATAAAACTAATTACATTGCGCACGCTGCATTCCAATTTGGCATTACAGCGTGTGCACTGTAATTTGTTTTATTTATTTATTTAGTTATGTACTTACCTCCGTTCTGCCGTATGCCGGAGTTTACTACCCCCCACCCCACCACCCAGCAGGACTCCCTCCAGGAGCCACTACTGAAGGGTTGTGGGTGGTTGAGTAATGCAGTTAGCAATTGACCGCTACAGTAGAACTGGAGAGCAGAAAATCCATTCTCAGATAGGATAAAACTCACCCCATCAAATAACTACATTCCACACAGAGCTTTTCTAGACGCTTTTTTTCCCACAGAGTAGGTGAAAAAATGTCTGCATTTTTCTCCTGGAAATTGAGAAAAACAAATAAAGGACCTCGTAAATCCCTGTCTGTGTGGTTACCCTACATTGTGAGAAGAAAATTGTAATTGATAGATTTTGTTGCAGGAATAACATAATGAATTGGGAATTATGGCCCTCCCGTATTTAAACACCAATATCCACCACACTTGTAATGAAGGCCTAAGTGTTTAGCAGAGTCCAAAACCAAGCTTCTGCCAAAATATTAAGCCCAATAAGGTCAGTTTAGTCATTAAGGGACCTGTTAGAAATTGGGGTCTCTAGTTGGCAAGGGTTTGCATATTTGTCCAAGTAGAGACCATTCTTCTTAGTCAGGGTAAGGGAGTTACACTCCTAAAATAACCCCTGCTCACTCCCTTGGTAGCTTGGCACGAGCAGTCAGGCTTATCTCAGAAGCAGTGTGTAAAGCATTTCCACATAACCAACAGTAATACAGTGAAAACACTACAAAAGGCGCTCACAACAGTTTAAAAAAATATCCAGTATTTTTTATATACCAAAACAAGACCAAAATGATAAGAATCCAACATACAGTACTTAATACTTTAAAATGTATACTTTGCAAGATATCCTTAAAATTGCAGAAATACCTCACAAGAATAATTCTTACGAATTGGTAGCTCCATCCGGGGCTACCTCTATGCTGAAAACAGCAGTCTTACAGTTCCAACCGACCGCATTGCAAAGGGGCCAGCGTAAGTGTGGACAGACTCAGTAAAAGTACCTTTCTTGTTGTGGCTGGCACATTGGTGTGAGCCGGTCATGGCAACCGGCGCAGTTGAATTGCAAAATGGAAGCGGTGCTGGATGTGGTGCAGGCAGCGGCTCGGTGACGATTGTCCAGACGGCATCAGTAAGACCAAGGCTTATGGTGCAGGGTGAGATGGTGGTCATTGCTGTGCTGGCAGGTTGCAGTGTAAGTGATAGAGTCAGTTAGCGGGAGCTGCTGTTGGTTGGCGCAGACTGCTGTGAGGTATAAGTTGGTGCGCCCTGAAACTTATGAGCCGTGGCCACAGCCACAATAATGTCACAGGTGTCGAAGTCAGCGATGGAATCGGTGAGACTAGGATAGCGAAGTGAAGTGAGGTGGTGCAGGGTGCAGTGCCCACAGGTCACGGTGCAAGCAGTGGCTCTGTGGTGGCGGCATCGTTCATTGTCATTGGTGAGACCAGGGTTGCAGTGCAAGATGCAGGCGGTGCCTTCTGCTGTGCTGTCAGGACACGGAGCCAGCGACAGAGTAGGTGACGGAGTCAGTTGCTTTTCCCTTCTCTGTGGCAACTGAAACAGGGGTTCCAGAAATGGTAACCAGAGGTTGGTGAAGTCTTTGCAGTCCCTGAGACTTAAGAACAGGAGGCAAGCTCAACTTCAAGCCCTTGGAGATACTCAGCACAAGTAAAGAAAGTTCAATCCAGTCCTTTCATTGCCCAAGGCAGTAGCAGCAACTGCAGGTCAACCCAACAAAGCAACAGCACAGCAAAGGGGCAGTACTCCTTCTGGTAGCTCTTCCAGCTCTTCTTCTTGGCAGGTTTCTTGATTCCAGGGAGTTCTAAAATGCTGGGATCCGGGTCCCAATATTTTTACTCCCTTTGTTCTCTCAGGCGGAGAGTGTCTGTGCTTACCCAAACCATTTCTGTCCTCTCTGACTCTGTTTCCTGGCAGGAGGCGGAGGCAGCATTGTTCAAGGCAGACCAGGCCCATTTAGGTGCACAGAAATCTCCTCCCACTGTTCTAAATGCAGCTCAGGTGTATTCAGCCCAGCCCTGACTCATCCAGGAAAGGCAGGACACACCTCAAGCTCCCCCCAGTGGCTGTCTGAAGAGAACACACATCCCCACCCCCTGTCACTCCAAAGCCAGACAGTCAATCCACAAACCCAAGAGGCACCCAGGATGGCTAAGCAAGAAAATAGCTACTTTCTTAAAAGTTGTATTTTCAAACACAGAACATAAAAATCATCTTTACTAAAAGATGTATTTTTATGCTCTGAGTCTAGGCATACTAAACTCCATTGGCCGATCTGATCCCAATGGGAAGCTATGCTTTTAAGAGGTTATAAGTCAAACTCCCATTCTTTCCCAAGGGACAGATAGCCTTGCAGTGGTGAAAAACGAAATGCACTCTAATTCACCTCCAAGACATGTCACACACACTGTTACATGTCCTACCTTTAGCATACACAACACCCTGCCCACAGGGGTACCTTGGGCCAACTTTAGGGGAGACTTACATTTAAGAAAAGGGAAGATTAGGGCCTGGCAAGTAGGTGCACTTGCCAAGCCGACAGAGAAGTTACAAACTGCGAACAGACCCTGCAGTTGCAGGTCTGAGTAACCTTTACAGGGCTACTTCTTTAAAAAAATATATATATTCTTTATTTCACATTTTCTTAAGTATGCATCACAGTACAGAAAGAGTGGACGGAATGAAAGGGAGAAGAGCTTCCCGCAAACTTCCCCCCATCCATGATCCAAATCACAACAAAATTTACAAGTTTTTAAGAAACACCCAAAAAAAAGGAAAAGAAAAGGCACATAGAAGGCAATAAGCAAGCATATCAGTTAAGTCTAGTGCATTTTAAACTCTCAAGTTCAAGTCCAAATTCAAATTCAGAGCCTCCCCGACTTTACATTTTCTATAGCAGCTTCACCCATTCATTAGATCTCTATTCTTTGAGCTCATCAATCCATCTACTCATCGGAGCCCAGATTTCCGTCTCTCTTTTCCAACCTCCATGCCCCCTCTGTTCAGGTACTGCCATTTCCAAAACCATTTACCGCCAGGAATCTTCCCAGCCATTGATGCTCAGTTGGTGGCTCAGGGTCAAGCCAGTATGTGGCCAGACAAAGTCTTAGTACAGTCATGGCAATAAACAAAAATATCTGGGTATGCCATGGCACTTCCATATCGATCACCCCTAGAATCATCAGCTGAGAAGAGAGAGCTACTTGAAATCCCAACTGTTCTTCCAGCATCCTACCAATGTCTCTTTTAAGAGTATCTAGCTTGGGGCAGTTTGTGAAGTGTGAACAAGGTCAGCTGCAAAGCAGCCATAAAAAGGGCAGTGCAAACCGGCAGATCCCCCACTTGACAATCTTAGCTGGGGTAATATATAGATTAAACCTGGTTTTAAAACCCTGCATGTGTAGGTTGGCAGCAATAAATGATGTCTGAGCTAAATATAGCGAGTCTTTACGATCCCAGGTCCCAACTTGTAGAAGCCCATGCCAGCGATCCGTATGCTTAGTGAGATTGTCCACCATTACTTTATTTAATAATTTGTACAAAATACCCAATGACAGTGGCATATTCAGCAATTGGACAATCACGTCCCCCCTATAAAAACCACCCCTTCCCCATGCCTTTTTAACCAAAAAATCTCTTACTTATAAGTTCTTGAAGAATTGGCTATTCCCTATCCCAAACATGTCTTTAATTGCATCAAAGGGTAGTTTCCCCAAATCGTTCACAACATCCCGATCTTCCTCAAACCCATCTCATCCCAGTATTTCATGTACCCATCTTTGAAGATGGCTGGGAGTTATTATTAACTGTTATACATAGGGGGATAGCTCTTCACCCGGCCTAATCCAGATTTTTTCCAGACTGCTGTCCATTCCATAAATGCACCAATCAAGATTTTAAACCTGACCCTTTTAAAATAGCCAAACTCTATATGGCACAGAAGACATCCTCTAGCTAATATACCCAGTACTAATTTGAATATAGAGATAGGGACCTCTCCCTCCAAATGTACTCTCTCCCCTGTTAGAATGCCTGCCATCTGCTGTAATAATGATGCCCAATAATACAATTGAAAGTTGGGAAAGGCCCATCCGCCCGGTCCCTTGGAAGATTCAAAAACTTTAAAGCTCTCCGGGGGCATTGTCCAGCCCATAAAAATCTAGAAGTCATCTGATTTAAAGACTTCAATCAGGAACCTTCTATCTCTAAGAGGATGGCTCGAAAAACATATAAGATTTTGGGGATGAATAACATTATAATCACATTGCTTCTCCCAATCAATGTCAGTTTCAAATTGTTCATTCGAGCAAAGTCAGTTTTAAACTTGCGAAGCAATGGGCCTAGATTTATAGCGACAATTTTCGCCACATCTTCAATGATGTCTACCCCAAGATGCCCCGTATTCGGCGCTAACCGATTGTCATTCAGGTGTACCAAGCTATTGATCACAAGTTGGGTTTTATTTTGATTAAGCTGATAGCCTGAGATAAGCCCAAATTTGGCAGCTTCCCTTTTGATTTCCACAAGGGCATCCCTGGGTTGGGAGTAGTGATTGTGAGGTCGTCAGCGTAGGCTAAAATCTTCATGCCCCCCTTATTGTGCATCGATAAAATCCCATTGTTCAACTCAATCTTCCTAATTAAAGGGTTAATATAAAGAGCGAACAACAAGGGGGAACAGGGCATCCTTGTTGTATTCCCTGATTGATCATGATTAAATCAGACATGCCGCCCATTGCCACAATTCTCGCGAATGGATTCTGATAAATCGTCTGTATAGCATTAATAAAACCCCTCCCCAGGCCTTTCCTATCAAGTATAGCCCATAGAAAGGCAGGAGACTCTATTGAAGGCTTTCTCTGCTTCCAGCAGGATTAATGCCATAGGGTCTCTGGCAATGCTTGAGGCTTCAAGTAATGAAATTGTCGACCGGATATGGTCAATCGTGCCACGACCAGGGACAAAACCACGCTGGACTGGAGAAACCAATTTCTTAATTACCCTGGCCAATAGCTTGACTAAAATGGAGGGCAATATGGCAGCTGTGTGTCTGCTGTGAGCCCAGCTGACCCTCGCTATGGACAACAATATGGTTTAAGAAAACTCAGGACTTCAGGCTTATACACCCAGAAGAGTTTCTAACAGTGAATCAGAATCAGAGCACTGTGGGCTCGTAGTACTTGATGGATACAACAAAGCATTAGTAGAACTAGACAGATTGCATACCTGCGGACCCGAGCCACATTCAAACCTCTTGGTGGCCGCATGAGAAGCAGATAACCCAAGCAACAGACCAGGGTACCCCCCTTAGCAAGCCAAACCCCCCAAGGACCGAGTGGAGGCTGGAATAACGGGACGACTGGGCGGGACGCTATTCACCCGAAGGCACTGGCCGGATGGAATATCGAAGACGTTAATCCCTCTATGGGCTTTTTGGACTTAAGCAGTACCCAGCTACGCCCAATAGCAGTGGGAACTCCAGAAGAGGACAAGTTGTACTCCCTAACTGATGACTCAGAAAATTCTAATGAAAGTGAAAATGGCGATAGTGATCTGGATAACTCTGGAGGGGATAGTTCTATAACTAAACCAGCTACTCAGAAACGAATAAGGAAGAAAAACATTGGAGGAAGAGTCTTGAGCTACAAGGTTCTGAATTGGATAACAACAGGTCCATCCAGAGAAGTGGGACTACTCAGCTACACACACTCCCCCACATGCATCAATCTAGGATTTTGCATTTCTTAAATAGCGAAAATTAAGGAATCGCTATTTAGGAAATGCAAAATGCTATGCATCAAGAAATCCTAAAAGTTTTTAGGATTTCTTAATTTTCGGAAATTGCGATTCCTTAATTGCGAAGTGCAATTAAGGAATGGCATTACCTTGATTCCTATGGGCCTAGAGGCCCATAGGAATCAATGAAGTCAATTGGAAGGCAGTAGCAAATTGCGAGTGGCACTTAGAAAATTTCATGGGTGCAGGGTGGGGGTCCAAAGGACCCCCCCCTGCACCCCTGAAATGCAATTGAAAGTGCATGTTTCACACACACATGTCCTAAGGACATGTGTGTCTGTAACTGGACAGTTTAAAAAATGCATTTTCAAGCATTTTTAAACAATTTCGCAAATTACCACGAGGTTGAACCTCGTGGTAATTTGCACTTCCAATTTGAATAATCGCAATTTTTTTTTAATGATGCATTGCTTTTAAGGAATCGCAAATTTGCAATTCCTTAAAAGCAATCGCATTTTTGGAATTCGGTAAAAATACTGAATTACTCAAAAATGCTTGATGCATCCCAAACACATATTTAGGAAGTGCAAACGGCCGAATTTACCGATTCGCACCGTTTGCACTTCCTAAATAGGTTGATGCATGTGCCTCTTTGAGTTAGAGGGCGGAGATGAAGGATTACAGCTTGAAGCAGTTAAGCTATTTCCAGAACAAGAGGCTATTTCTGAATCCTCTCCCTCGATGGAACTAATTTACTCCACCTAAAGCAAATGCTAGTAGAAGTGCATCGTGAACATGAGAGGGCCCAACTGGCAACACAAGAAATACAGGGAGGCATAAGAAAACTTAACAAGGGATGCACTGATATTGCAGAACGCACCACGGCGCTGGAAGAACGGATTGTAGTAATGGAGGCCGGGGCTGAGGTTACTGGGTGGCAGGTCTCCACGAATGAAGCCAGCATGACGGATGTTTTGTGAAAGCTCGAAGATTTTGAGAATCGCCAGAGGCAGATCAACCTGAGGCTGCTACACATAGAAGAGAATGCTAAAGGGGATGCCATTTGGGGGTGTGTCCTACAGTTGCTGAAGGGGGCCTTCCTGGAACTGGCTCACTGGGACTGGGACTCTGAGGACCAGAGAGTGCATCGATTCCCACTAATGCTAAAGAAAAGGGATTAGAGGGATCAGCATGAGAAACCTATGGCCATTCTGATTTTTGGGGGCAATTTCCCTACGAGGCAGGCAGTATTTGATAGAGCTAGACTTGAAGCTAGACGCTTTGTTGAAGGCCATACCTTCCCCATTAGGCTGTATTTCTGCCATACAACGGTAGAGGGAAGGTGGAGGCTCCAATAACTGATCATGCCCTTCCAGAAGATAGGCTGTGAGGTATTTTTAACGAGCCCTGGGCATCTTACGTTTGTTCACAAAATGACCTCCAGGGTGTTTTCCTCAGAGATACAGGCTCAAGAGTATCTGTAAGATCAGGTGGGGGGAAAATAATGGAAAAGGGATGTCCCAAAGGCCCCTGGGGACAATGTAATAGGACGGGGTATTGTCCACTCCGATTTCTTGCATTTTGGTTTAATTTGTTCATGCACTTGAGTTTTATATTTCTCTTGTTGACCTACAAACGGGGACGAGTGGCAGTGGGGGACAGCAGGAGGCAGGAGGCATCTCAAGGGTGTTTGGACCTGTTTTGCCTAGTTAGTAGGGGCGGGAGGATGGCGGGGTGGGTTTGATCCAAAAGGGCTTTTAGGGGTGAAGGCAATGTTGAATGTGGTGAATGTACATGGAATGGAACTGAGCACTTGGGCAAATGGGCAAGTTTAGGCTCGCCTCCATTAATATCTGTGGTTTAAAAATAACCCCCAGAAAAAACTTGTGTTTAATGAGGACATCCAACATTTGAAGGTAGACATTGTGTGCCTCCAGGAGACACACATTGAGGCAAACAGGCGTGAGGATGCGGAGCTGGCAGGTTATCAACTGATTGATCTCTAGTTCGTCACAGGGGAAACGAACACGGAGTAGGCTTTTATGGCATGCAAGGAGAGAGCCGGGTGTCCGCGGTCAAGAGCAGACAAAATAGGCAGATGCAAAGCTGCACAGATCATTGTTCTTTCACTTTGCCACCAAAAGGGAAACATTCAAAGAATGACTGGACAACAACACCCACAACTGCAAGGAACTCTTCAGAACCGTCAAAGAGCTCTCCAACCCCAGCACCGAAGACACCACTTGCACGATGAACACCATCCACTCCGGATCCCAACCGACCCCTGCCCGCACCATGTCTTCAACAAGGCCGACTCCATCATCGCACCCCAACTCCGGGACATGATCAACATCTCCTTCGCCACCACCACCTTCCTGGAGAACTGGAAACATGCTGAGCTCAGCACCTTCCTGAAGAAACCCACTGCAGACCCCACGGACCTCAAGACCTTCCCTTTTCCTGCCAAAGTCATCGAGAAGACCGTCAACAAACAACTTGCTGCCTTCCTTGAGACAAACGGATTGCTCGACCCCTCACAGTCCGGTTTCCGAGCTAACCACAGCACCGAGACCGCCCTCATCGCATCCACCGATGACATCAGATCCCTGCTTGACAACAGGGAAACAGCTGCCCTCATCCTCCTGGATCTCTCAGCAGCGTTCGACACAGTATGCCACGGCACACTAATACAGCGCCTCAGCAACACCAGAATCCGTGGAAAGGCCCTGGAGTGGATCGTCTCATTCCTCACCGGAAGAACCCAGAGAGTCCGCATCCCCACGTTCTGTTCCGCGGCCACCGAAGTCATCTGCGGCGTACCTCAAGGATCCTCGCTCAGCCCCACCCTCTTCAACGTCTACATGAGCCCCCTCGCAGCCATCGCACGCCAACACAACCTCAACATCATTTCCTACGCTGACGATGTCAAGGCCGCCCTGGTGTCGCAGCTTGCTTCTTTACCTGGCTCTAGGCTTAAGAGGTTTCCTTGGTTCTTCCGATCTCTTTCCAAGAGATCCGCTTCACAATAGACTTGGTTGAAGAACAAGGAAGTTCTATCACAACGGTGCCGTCCAAGCTTGAAGGTTGACGTTCTAGTCTTCCTTTTGATCGGCCATTTCGTGCACGCGCTGTAATTGTGCTGCGCACTTCAACTGCCTTCTGAGTGGAAGCGGACGTTCCAGTGAGAGTCTCCGCCGAGGCTTCTCAATTCTTGAGCCGCTTCCCTTCTGGTTGTTGTTTCCGAAGTCCGAAGATGTCCTCTGAACTTTCCAGCATCCTAGAAGCCTTCGGACAACCTTTGAGCAGTAGTGAGTCTCCTCCGGAATTTCCTGTTATCTTGCCGGAGTCGAGGTAAGACGTTTCTGAGAGGTTAACAGAGTAACTACTCTCTAGCCCGTGAGAGTTTGGAATTTTCCGACTGTCGTCAAGTTCCTGTGACCTCCTGTTGAACTCTTTAGTTTTAGAAAGCGCTTCTGGAACTGATAATACGAGCGCTTTCAAACTGTTAATTTGTAACTCTTCGCAAACCAGTTTCCTGAAGAGCCTTGGTCTTAGAAGTTTATTTCTGAAGCATTAGCGTTTCAGTTGGGGCTCTGCTGTTTCATTTATGGACAATTCGAGCTTGGCTACAATTCTATGAATGTAATACGAATTTGCCTCATCGAGTTCCTTTTTGAGTTCAACTGACAATCAGCACGAAGAGCATTCCATTAGAAAACGTCAGTATAATACACAGAGACATTCGAAGCTTGAGGTTCCAGCAAGTTCCTTCCAAACTGCAGGCAATTCCCCTTGGTAGTGTTTAGGGGTATAATGCATGCGCATGTAGGTTATATCCTTATTCCCAAGGGTGGTTGTTAGCCTATTCGTCGACAGCAGCTGAACCTTTATTCCACCAACCCTGCAAGTTATGTCTTCAATGTCTTAAGAGAGAAGCACACTCCACACCCAACACAGGTATCCATAAGTGTGAATAGAAACAGCATTAGAGTAGGAATGCCACGACTTATGGGAATGTACTAATGTTTTGCTCCTCTTACAGGTATCTGAAAAGTAAATACGAAGCTAGAAGACACCAGGGTGTGGCAGCCTCTCTTGTTTGTCATCCACTTTCCCTTTCCCATTCATTCCTGAGCTCAGAGTCCTCTGGGACCAGGGGTGTGGGGGCATTGGGCGTTATTCGTCTAAAGACCCTCTCCAGATCGTTCCCACAGAATACTGGAGTCCAGGTACGGTCCTCTTGACAGATTGAAGTGCCTAAAATGGCGCCTTCTGTCTGGACGAGATGGCTGAGGGTTTGGATGTTAAGGCTTTGACTTCACTCTTAGAAAATATGCAGAAACAGTTAATTGAGACTCAGGGGGATGTTAAAAAGTCTAATTTAGAGACCAGTTATTTACGTCAGAGACTAGATGAGATAGCTGTTAATCCAGGTCTAGGTTTTGAAAGATCCAAGTTTCAGGGTTTTGCTTCTTCCTCGTCCTCTACTGAAATGACGACTCAGGTGGTGCATGCAATGTCGCCTACTATTCCTTTGGCCCCCCCGAACGATTTCAGGGGGATCCTCATAAGGCCCAAATTTTCTTGACACAGTGCTCATTGCATTTTTTGTGCAAACCCATTCTGTTCAAAGAGGATCAGTCTAAAGTGGCTTTCGTATTGTCTTACTTGAGTGGGGATGCCGCTGCCTGGTCGTTGCCCTTGGTATCTTCCAATGACCCGATGCTTTACAAGTTTGACGACTTCCGGGCAGAATTTTTACCAATTTTCGATAGAAGAACTGTTTCCCAAACTACAGATAATGAGCTGTTGGATTTAAAGCAGGGGAACAGGAAGTTGGTGGCGTACTTAGCCCAGTTTAACAAGCTTATTGTGGAGACGAATTGGCCAGTGGCCAAGAGAGCGGCTATATTCTATAGAGGGCTGAACTCAAGGATGGATTAGCCCAGATTCCGAAGAGACCTACTGACTTATCAGAATTAATTGATTTGGTTTTGCACATCGATCAGCGTCAATCTGAAATAAGATGTGAACGTCGCAAGGAAATTCGGCCAATTCCGCCTAGATACGACCGTGCTCGGTCGGAAGTCAATAAGAGCAATGATGGAGGAGTTGGTGAGGAACCAATGCAGATTGGAACGGTTCGGGGACCTTTAAGCAAGGAAGAGCGTGAGAAGAGGCGAGCTGGCAATCTGTGTCTATATTGTGGAAAATCAGGCCACTTTGTTCGTGAATGTCCGAAAAAGCCTAAACCCTCTGTTCAGGTAAAAGATTGGCTCCACCAGTAGACGGTGTTGCTCTGGTGGGAGTGGCACAAGAGTCAGCTCCAAATCCACAATCTTTGGCTAACACGTTGCAGTCTTCAGCTCCTCATTTAATCTTGTCAAGTAGGATTCGGTTTGGAGAGCGTGTGCATGAACACATTTCCATCATGATTGATTCCGGAGCTACTGGGAACTTCTGCGACATCCAATTTGCTAAACTTTTGGGAATTCGATCTGAAAAGAAACTTAAACCTGAGCCAGTCCGGGCTGTGGATGGCACTAATTTGTCGTCTGGGCCTATTGTTTCAGACACCGAAGTGATCACTGTATTTGGCCCTGGGAAACATCAGAGTTTCGTTCGTTTTCACCTTATTGATGCCCCGCAGTTTCAGCTCATTCTGGGATTGCCGTGGCTTACTGAGCACAATCCAAGGATTGATTGGGCTAAGCGTACTTTGGAGATGACGTCAGAGTTTTGCCAGGACCATTGTTTCCTTCCTCTTTCTGAAGTTCCAAAATCGACTATGTCTTCTAGTTTGGCGGATCAAGCTCAAATCATTTGTGCCTTGGAAATTCCTGAGATTCCGGAAGAATATCAAGATTTGGCAGAGGTTTTTAATGAACGGGAAGCTCAAAAGCTGCCTCCTCATCGGGACTACGATTGTCGTATCGAATTGGAACCAGGTGCTTCTCTTCCATGCAGTCGCATTTATGCACTCTCTGAGCCTGAGAATCTGCATCTAAAGGAATACATAGAACAAAATCTTGCCAATGGATTTATTCGACCTTCTAAGTCTCCAGTTTCTTCCCCTCTTTTTTTTATCCCTAAGAAGGATGGGTCCTCAAGAACGTGCATCGACTACCGAGCGCTAAACTTGGTCACAAAGAAGAATCGCTACCCTTTGCCACTCATCTCTGAGCTTTTAGACCAGGTTAAAGAGGCCCATATTTACACTAAATTGGACTTAAGAGGAGCTTATCACCTGGTTCGGATGGCCGAGGGAGAGGAGTGGAAGACGGCGTTTCGCACAAGGCTGGGTTTATTTGAATACCAGGTGATGCCCTTTGAGCTATGCAACGCTCCGGCTGCTTTCCAGCATTCCGTCAATGATATCCTTCGTGAGTTTCTGGATCACTTCGCCGTCGTCTACATTGACGATATTTTGATTTTTTCCAACAATTTGGAAGAACATGTTACTCATGTGCGAACCATTTTGGAAAGACTTTTGGAGCACCAGCTATATGTAAAATTGGAGAAGTGTGTTTTCCATTCGTCCAAGGTAGAATTTTTGGGTTTCATCTTATCCCCAGAGGGTGTGTCCATGGATGACACGAAACTTCAAGCAATCAAGAATTGGCCTGCTCCTCGATCTGTCAAAGAGATTCAGAGCTTTTTAGGATTCGCAAATTTTTACCAACAATTTATTCATAATTTCTCTAGTAAAGTGAGTCCCATAACCAAGCTTTTGCGGAAGAATGGAAAATTTGTTTGGGAGCCAATTACTGAGGAGTCGTTTCAATCGTTAAAAGAAGCCTTCACCACTCCTCCGGTGCTTCAGCACCCAGATCTGAATGGACCTTTTTTTGTTGAGTTGAGGCCGATGCCTCAAATCTGGCTATAGGGGGAATTTTGTCCCAGAGGCATAAGAATACTGGCCAGCTGCATCCTGTAGCCTACCACTCCCGCGAATTATCCCCTGCAGAAATCAACTATTCGATTGCTGATAAAGAATTGTTGGCTGTAAAAGATGCTTTTCAGGTTTGGCAACATTATTTGTTAGGAGCCAGACACACCATTACAGTTTTCACTGACCATCGAAATCTGCAATTTTTGAAGTCTGCAAGAACCTTGTCCCCACGGCAATTAAAGTGGTCTCTATTTTTTGCCGACTACGATTTTGTTCTGACCTACAAGCCTGGAGCAGCAAACGCTATGGCTGATGCATTATCCCGGTTGGAGTTGGGAAGCGAAGCTGAGCATCAAGTGGAACGTTTTGTCATTACAGAAGAAAAGATTGTTGCAACTGCAGTGGAGGATGATTTGGGCAACCGAATCTGTAAAGCGTTTGCTCAGGAGAAGTTTGAAAATTGGGTTAGAGAAGGTCCTGATCGTGTGATTAAGGAAGGAAAACCCTAACAATCTGGAAAAGTATTTGTTCCCAGTGAAGATTTAAGAGAAGAAATCATTCAGCAATGTCATGATCACATGTTGGCCGGTCATAAAGGTGTTGCCAAGATTTTGGAGCTGATAAAAAAAGATTTCATCTGGCCTGGCATGGAAGCTTGGGTGAGACAGTACGTAGCCACTTGTAAGCAATGTGTCAAAGGAAATAATGTTATCCATCCAACCTTTCATGTCTCCTTGGTGAGAAGAAGTCCATCCAACTTGAGACAGGAAGCCCCCCCCCCCACTCCAGTTCAAGTTCACTCTTCGGAAGAGTTTGAGGTCAAAAGAATTCTAGATTCTAAGCTGAAAAAAGGGAGATTGTTTTATTTAATTGACTGGAAGCGATTTGGACCTGAGGAGAGATCTTGGGAACCTAGTGGTAATGTTCATGCCCCTAGATTAGTTGCTGAATTTCACAAGTCTTTCCCACAGAAACCTGGAGAGGGGGCTTTGGTGGGGGGTACTGTCAAGGCCGCCCTGGTGTCGCAGCTTGCTTCTTTACCTGGCTCTAGGCTTAAGAGGTTTCCTTGGTTCTTCCGATCTCTTTCCAAGAGATCCGCTTCACAATAGACTTGGTTGAAGAACAAGGAAGTTCTATCACAACGGTGCCGTCCAAGCTTGAAGGTTGACGTTCTAGTCTTCCCAAATGATCGGCCATTTCGTGCGTGCGCTGTAATTGTGCTGCGCACTTCAACTGCCTTCTGAGTGGAAGCGGACGTTCCAGTGAGAGTCTCCGCCGACGCTTCTCAATTCTTGAGCCGCTTCCCTTCTGGTTGTTGTTTCCGAAGTCCGAAGATTTCCTCTGAACTTTCCAGCATCCTAGAAGCCTTCGGACAACCTTTGAGCAGTAGTCAGTCTCCTCCGGTATTTCCTGTTATCTTGCCGGAGTCGAGGTAAGACGTTTCTGAGAGGTTAACAGAGTAACTACTCTCTAGCCCGTGAGAGTTTGGAATTTTCCGACTGTCGTCAAGTTCCTGTGACCTCCTGTTGAACTCTTTAGATTTAGGAAGTGCTTCTGGAACTGATAATACGAGCGCTTTCAAACTGTTAATTTGTAACTCTTCGCAAACCAGTTTCCTGAAGAGCCTTGGTCTTAGAAGTTTATTTCTGAAGCATTAGCGTTTCAGTTGGGGCTCTGCTGTTTCATTTCTGGACAATTCGAGCTTGGCTACAATTCTATGAATGTAATATGAATTTGCCTCATCGAGTTCCTTTTTGAGTTCAACTGACAATCAGCATGAAGAACATTTCATTAGAAAACGTCAGTATAATACACAGAGACATTCGAAGCTTGAGGTTCCAGCAAGTTCCTTCCAAACTGCAGGCAATTCCACTTGGTAGTGTTTAGGGGTATAATGCATGCGCATGTAGGTTATATCCTTATTCCCAAGGGTGGTAGTTAGCCTATTCGTCGACAGCAGCTGAACTTTTATTCCACCAACCCTGCAAGTTATGTCTTCAATGTCTTAAGAGAGAAGCACACTCCACACAGGTATCCATAAGTGCGAATAGAAACAGCATTAGAGTAGGAATGCCAGGACTTATGGGAATGTACTAATGTTATGCTCCTCTTACAGGTATCTGAAAAGCAAATACGAAGCTAGAAGACACCAGGGTGTGGCAGCCTCTCTTGTTTGTCATCCACTTCCCCTTTCCCTTTCATTCCTGAGCTCAGAGTCCTCTGGGACCAGGGGTGTGGGGGCATTGGGAGTTATTCGTCTAAAGACCCTCTCCAGATCGTTCCCACAGAATACTGGAGTCCAGGTACGGTCCTCTTGACAGACGACACCCAGTTGATGGTCTCCCTCACCAACAACCCTGCCACCGCCAGAGCCAGCCTCCGGGAAGGAACGAAAGACGTCGCAGAATGGATGAAGTCCAGCCGCCTGAAACTGAACTCAGACAAGATGGAAGTCCTCATCATAGGATCACCCCCCTCCACATGGGACGACTCCTGGTGGCCCCCCTGCCCTGGGCACCGCCCCCAAGCCAACGGACCACGCACGTAACCTGAGTTTCATCCTGGACTCCTCCCTCACAATGACCAAACAAGTCAACGCTGTCTCGTCATCCTGCTTCAACACCCTGCGCATGCTCCGAAAGATCTTCCGATGGATCCCCACCGAAACCAGGAAGAGAGTCACCCAGGACCTCGTCACCAGCCGACTGGACTGCGGGAACACCCTCTACGCGGGAACCACATCCAAACTACAGAAAAGACTCCAGTGCTTACAGAACGCCTCTGCATGACTCATCCTGGACATCCCCCACCACAACCACATCTCTGCGCACCTAAGAGACCTACACTGGCTCCCCGTCAACAAGAGAATCACGTTCAGACTCCTCACCCACGCACACAAGGCTCTCCATGACTTGGGCTCCAAATACCTCAACAACCGCCTCACATTTTACACACCCACCCGCCAGCTCCGCTTGACCAGCCTCGCACTCGCCACCGTCCCACGCATTTGCAGAGCCACCGCTGGAGCAAGATCCTTCTCATACCTGGCGGCCAAGACATGGAACTCCGTCCCCACCCACCTACGACTGACCCAGGACCATCTCTCCTTCAGGAAACAACTCAAGACCTGGCTATTCAAGCAGTAGTGGATCCATCCCCTCCCAGCGCCTTGAGACCCTAACAGGTGAGTAGCGCGCTTTACAAATACACCTGATTGATTGATTGATTGATAGACTTTGTGCTCAGTGTATGGCTCAGTACTGGATGATGCTGCTTTGTTTGAGTGGCTGAATATTGAGCTAGTTGGGTGGCCGCTCCCCCTAATATTTTGCGGAGACTTTAAAATAAATATCAACTATCAAGGGGAAAGCTAGGAGGAAGATCGTACCAAGGCGGTAAACATAAAGTCTTTAAATCTTTAGTACACTTATGCATGCTGCATGGGTTAGTGGATATATGGGCTACACAAAAAACAGGGGACCCTGGCTATACTTTCTTCTCTGCTCCGCACCAGGTACATGTTAGACTTGATTATTTCCATGTGTCTCAGGAGATGACGCATACCACAATCCATTGGTTTTAGAGATGGCCATACAGGCTAAGCCTTCCCCGGTGTTATGCTGACTTTTGATAGGGCTTTGCGATGAGGGGTATTTCCAACATATGAGATCTGGTTTCCTAGGTTTATTGGGGAGAACAAAGGAAGCGCCCGGCTGGATGTGATTTGGGACACCCTTAAAGCAGGGATAAGGGGGAAACAAGTAGATATGGGTGGGCCTCTCAGAGGAAGAAACTTGTACAAAATCTATATGAAGAATTAGCAGAGGCGGAATGGCAGCTGGTTGAGACAATTACATGAGGGGGAGACATCGATAAAGCACATTCGAGAGTCGTAATGGAAAAATCACTGATAATCGACCTTTCAACAAAATAATCTGCAGGGAAATATATGGCCTTGCGCAGTAAAATGTACAAAAATAATGAAAGGGTGGGACACTTACTAGCAATGCGCACAAGAGAGAGGATTGTTCAGGAGGTATTGTTGAAATTAGGGATAATATTTTTGGCTCAATTTCAGAATCAACTGCTGAACACTCTCCGTTTTAGAGGTTTTACCAGCAGCTGTACACAGAGGACATCCACTGTGAGCACAAAAATATAGAGGAACATCTAATGGGCCTGCCAGGCGAAAGATTTTCTCTGGAGGAGAGTGAGCTACTAGAGGCCCCAATCACAGAGGATAAAGTAAGGGGGGCAATTAGGTCACTCCCAACAGGGAAAGCTGTAGAAACCAACTCTATCCCGGGGGAATTTTATAAAAATGTTGCTCCCTGTATTATGAATCATGAATCATGAGGGATGTGTTTTTGAGTGTATAATCGGGGGGTGGCCCCAGATTCATGGAGTTCTGCCAATATAGTTGTATTTCCAAATAAGGGTAAACCTGTCAATGAACTGCTATCATAACACCCGATTACGTTAGTAAAAAGTGATATTAAGATGGAATACAGGGCTACTTCTGTGGGTGTCACAATCAGGCCAACTAGTAGCATTTGAATTACAGGCCCTGACACTCTAAGTGCACTGTACTAGAGACTTACTAGTAAATCAAATATGGCAATCATGGAAACACTAATCCATAATAACCCTTTACAACAGGGGCACCTAAACTTTAACACTGAACAGCAGTGAGAAACTGCACAGAGATACTAAAACAGCAAAAACAGAGTCAAAACTGGGAGGTCAGAAAGCAAAAAGAAATGGGAAACATGCCAAAAGACGCCAAGTCTAACATGACCATATACTAAATTTAATGCTCTGGGATGTCAGCACAGAAACCTGTTGGTGAGCTAGCAAGTTTTCCAACCTTTTGCCTCTAACTTTGCTAGGTAGAAATGTGACTCTAATATATATGGTGAGTAAGTACAGAGAACAACTAGTTACTTTGCCTTTGTAGGATCCTATGGAAGATTACACTGAGGAGCCTCTATTAGCTTGAGTTTATCCTGCCAAGAATCCAATGCTGCAGGTACTCTACAAATGACCATTACACAATCAGAATTGTTACTTCAAAAGAACGTTCATGTAGTTTAATGTCACACTTTTACAAAACCTCCACCTGGGTTTTTCTAGTGTTCAAAGAATCTTAAATTCATTTGAAACAAAGCAAGGTTGCAAATTTAATTTTGGAGAGTTATAAGATTAGGATCCATGAAGACTACGTGAACCACATATGGCATATGGTAGTTCTTCCTATTACACAGGTTAACTCAATATTAGGTGGAAAGTTATTCATTTATTGGTTAATGGAAGTTTACAGTATGTAAGAGCACAGGACTATTTCTGTTTCTCTGTAAAATGACTACGTCCTGAAGAGACCCTAACAGTCACATGGGGGCCAAATCATTGACAAACCCCCAATTTTGGTCTAACGTGTAATTTATCTTCAAGGGATTCCACACTGATATATACTAACCCTGGTTTGAATTCGATCAATGAATGTATACAACCATTAGGAATTGAACAATGTTTGTTATCTATGTTCTTTGTATTTATAAAAACGATTGGAGCACTGTGTCATCCGCACTATGATCACTTATCTTGTTGATTTTTACACTTGATTGGAGCCAAAACATTACAAGATGCAAACTGTATCAGTCCAGTGTTTTGTCTTCTTTGTAGTTAATTTTGGTCTGATGAATAAGTCTGAGTAACTCTGGGTTCCTTCTAAGACACACAAGAAGGTAGCACTTTTGAATGAGTCCCACAGGACAGTTGTTATATTATACGTACCTACTCTGGTCCATGTGGGCAAATAGGGTTGTCCTTGATATTTAAACACTGCACCAATGCAAAGCATGCATGGTGGTTGAGGAGGGGTGGTTGAGGTGACACAATCTCTGTATCATTGGAATCCTTCAAGGCTTTGAGCTCCACCCCAACTCAATTTGTAATGAATCAGCTGAAATCCTTAGTGCTGGCAGAGGATGTCTCAGAATGCTTTTTTTGGAATTAGCCCACAAATCCTTGGTTCCAAATCCGCCGCCAGGAGCCCCACCTCGGCTATTGATTAACCACATTTTCAATTTCTAACAGGAATACAGTTCTGAGTGTCTCTTGCCGACAAGAATACTGTGATGTACAGTTCTTCATGGCTCATGGTACTCCCCGAAACCCGACAATACGTTGGAGGTCCAACAACAGCATGGCTCCTTTTTAGTAGGAAAACAGAAGGTGAGGGGTATGAAAATCAAATATTTACTACCCTTTCCAGCTTGCCAAATGTTTTGTTTTTTAGATAAAAGGTGTTCTTTCATTGATCCTGAGTGGGCATGAAACTGGTTTGAAGAAAAAACAGACTTGCATTTACAAAGGTCTCCCCAATTCTGGCTGGCCCTAACAGAGAATATGGCCCTGGGGATTGACAGGAAGTGCTGTGCAGGAGTCAGAGAAACAGGTCCAGGATTGGATCATCAGAAGCTGTCAGGGGCAGTCACAATGGTGGCTGGCTGATGGCAGAGGGCAAACACCGAACTTTACACCCCTTGAACATTGGGCATATCTGTGGCCCACTCCCAGGGTTCATTGCTGCCTACATCATTTCACCAGGCTGAGCCTCCTCCTGATTACACCTCCTTTATTACTGTGGGTTGTGTTATCGGATTATTTAGGGATGTTCTTGTGCAAAAGAAGCTTTTCTCTTCACACTGCCCTATTGGCAATGGTCTCCAGTTCACTCCACAACAGCTACTTCCCATTTTTGAAGTATGCAGTTTGGGGGAGTTACATGTACTTCAGGCAGTCAGACTCACTTCACATAGACTAAGTTGCCTACATTTTTCGAGTGGCACACTGGCCCAACTCACAGAACCTAGCTCAAAACATGGAATTATTCTTAGATGGCTGAGTGTGGTGATTCTTGTGAAAGTGTGACCTTCAACAAGAACATTAATGGTTTGCTTGGCAAAAATAAAAGGGGAGCTGTCACAAAGGCAGCCCATAGGATGTGTATGGTGTACTCTTTCTTCAAGAAACATATCTATTAGGGAACAGATGGCCCTTCTTGGTGCATATAGGCTTCATGCTGGTTTTACCAGGGTTTAAATGGGATAGCTAGTCTTCTTCAGAGTCATGTGCATTTCAAAGTGTCCCAAACTTAATGCGGTAAGATGGACCGGTATGCAAAGGTGACAGGCACTCTCCAGGACAACATCTATCCTTAATTATTGTGCACGCACATCCATTGTCAGCATAATTTCTCAGAATCTTGGGTGATTTATTATTGAAACTCTAAGTTGGATCCTGGGTTTGGAGGGGGCGATCTTAATGGTGTGTGAGAAACAACTATGAATCACTCCAATGTGTGCCATGGGAAGGGGACAGGCCCGACACCTATTCAAGATGTCTAAGCTCTATGGGACTAGACACCTGGCGTCCACATCACTCCACTGAGAGATTTCTTTTTTTCAGAGGTACACAACTCATTCGTGTGACTAGATTATTTCCTGCTATCCAAATCTGACATTTCAAAGGTGTGGGTGGTGTAGATCCTAGCCCGACGTCTCTCGGACCATTCACCGGTCGAAATGATGAATGAGATGGGACATGGCGAGAGCATGAGTGGCTGGTGATTGGGTGTATGCAGACTGATGGTTCCAGAATCCTGAGACTTTCTCCATGAGGCCATAGACTCTTAATTTTAATGAGGGTTCAGTTGAGTCTCTGGGGACATTGTAGGAGGCACTCAAAGCTACGATTGGGGGATCATCAATTGGAAAATAGAATGATTCTTTACCCTGATGTATTCCCATTATCCTGAACAAACACCATGGTCCAGACCCAGAGCTTTACAAATCCTGTGGCTATTTGGGAGCTTCTCTGTCCTCTAAGTGAATGTATAGAAATCACCTGCATTCCTGACAGGGATTGTCCTGCATAACCTGCCCCACCTAAATGGACCAGCGGACCAGTGGACCAGAGCACTTAGGAGGGTGCTGAGAGAGCCTGCTGTCGCCGCCACGCCTCGCCGGACCCGCTTCGCGGGTCACGCTTCGCGGCTAGCAGCGGCCAGCTCTACACTGTGAGGGGTTTGTTCTTCACCAACCGGCAGGGCTGCGAGCTTGGAGCGGTGGACTCCAAGCACCAGGAGTCCCCGCGCGCCCGTGTCCACCTGGGCTGCTCTCCCTGCCGGCCCCGCCCCCACCCGGAAGGCTAAAGCGGCGTTCTGCCCTCCATCCTGTGGATTGTCCTGCATAACCTGCCCCACCTTAATGGACCAGCGGACCAGCGGACCAGTGGACCAGAGCACTTAGGCGGGTGCTGAGAGAGCCTGCTGTCGCCGCCATGCCTCGCCGGACCCGCTTCGCGGGTCCCGCTTCGCGGCTAGCAGCGGCCAGCTCTACACTGTGAGGGGTTTGTTCTTCACCAACCGGCAGGGCTGCGAGCTTGGAGCGGTGGACTCCAAGCACCAGGAGTCCCTGCGCGCCCGTGTCCACCTGGGCTGCTCTCCCTGCCGGCCCCGCCCCCCCAGTGACCAATCACATAGCAATAAAAGCGAAGCATCATCCCCGCTGCGCGGGAGCGTGCGGGAGGGCACCGGGAGAAGCCCAGGACAAGGGCGGGACCGTTTGTGGCCGTTCGTGACCTGGAGTGACCGGACCGGGCCACCCCTCTATCCTGTGTGAGTCTCTTTCTATCAGGGGCAATGGCCGGTAGAGATAACAGGATTAAATCCTCGTTAACTGGAAGTCTCTCAACCGCAGGAGGTATGGAGAAATTCCTCATAAGGGCCAACAATATCATAGACAAGGAGATTGTCATCCTGGAAAAGCGTTTGTCAACTGAACTCACCTCTCTCAAACGCTCATCCATAGGACCCCTTGCCAACACCAAAACGCCCAACAGAAATAGCGAACAGTCTGCTATTATGGAGGTAACATCCCCGCCAAGAGAAGACCCTGGCACCTTGGCTACCCTGGCTACCACAACTGACACTGTAGCGGACATTAATTGTGTTACCGAAAGCAATATTGTTTCTCTTTCATCCCACCTTGAAGTGAGCATTATTGAAAATAAGAGTCAAGGGGAGAGAGAGGGCGCAATTAGGAAACGGAAAAGAGTGTATAATAAGAAAGAAACTAAAACGGGAAGGTCTGTAAAATCAGCCAAAGTGCGGGGGGAGCCACCCCAGACTACTAACCCCCATGATGTCTCCCCTCCGGGGAGAGAAATATCCATGGAATGGGCCGTGGCTTTACTTAAATCAATTATATCCCCATTAGAGGCTAAATTGGATAGGTTATATTCCAGAATATCCAACGTAGAGAAAACAACTGCCTCTATTCTAGCCACCCTTAGTAACCCCCAACGTCAAAACATCCCTCCTAGTATTCCAACTCCCCCGATCCCTGCACCTCCTAGCCCGAACCAACCTATTATCCCCTCACTGAATAACTGTTTGCCAACTCCCTCCCTGCCCAGCAACACAACCACAGAGAGTCTGGCGAGTCATCAACCCAGTCAATCTAACCCATCAGCTCACATGGTCGAGGGAAACCAGGGATCCCCGGTTAAGGAACATAATACCCCTAGACCTAGACGGCCTGATCTTCCACCAGAGGCCAACCGGTATACAGTCATCCTAGCTGGAGTACCACCACTAGAAAAAGGGGAGACAGAAACCTTCAGTTCCCTGAAAAGCAAGATAATCAAATGGCTTAACTGGAACAGACCCCTCCCGACCCACCTACACAACGAAATTATCATGGTCAGGAGGGTTCCCTGGATAGGCAAGACCCCTAAAAACATCAATGGTGACTGTTTAACCGTTAGCTTCAGAGACCCCCATACAGTATCCCACATATGTGCAGGCTTTAACAGATCCTTCGATTCAACCATCCAGACCCTCCCAGTTTCCTATTTTTTCCCACCATCTGACATTCACCACCATTCGAGAAGAGGGGATTGGACTGTTGTGGAACGTAGGGGCAGGCAACGAGTATACGAAAGCAGACCACCTAGACAACCCCAATATGTGCCCCAATTTCATCCCTTTACGGATTACAACCGCTTTGGTTGCCTAGAAGGTTTAGAGGGAGTCGATTGACTACACCCCGTCTCCTCCTCCCCGGAGCTGATTCATGCCCCAGCTAACATTGAAGTTCTACCTACTGTTAAACCACCAACCCAATGTTTGGAAACTGACCCCAATCTGACATCTTTTCCACCGATTGTCCCGAAGGCAACTCTTCCTGTAGTTCATGTGATGGTACCTACTCATGTGGGTTATGTACCTCCTCCCATCATAGCTACCACCACTGATCTGGTTAAGGCTCCCACTATTGTGGGTCTTGCCACCTTCCCTACCCCAGTTATCTCCACTGATTCGATACAGATTTCTTCCGATATGGTCCATACTACTTTTCCCACTCCATCTATCCTCACCGATACAGTACAGGCTCCTGGGCTAAAGGGATATTCAATGGCGAGTTGGAACATTGCAGGGTGGCGGCAAAAAGCTTCAGCCTTGGGCTGGAGGGAGCACATTAGGGATTTTGACATTCTATGCCTGCAAGAAACGTGGTCAGTGGATGATATTCATTATGATGGTTTTGTTTCATACAATTGTAATGCTGTTGAATCCATAATGGGGAGGGCCAAAGGTGGATTACTGATCCTATTATCTGTACACCTCCCTATACATGTAAGGGAAAGTCACTTAGTGGGGTCCCATTCATAAATATTGGAAATACTGGTTGGTAGGGATAGAAACCTTCTATTGATTAACCACTACAATAACATCTTTGACCCTTCCAGTACCACTGTTGTAGATGAACTAGAAACTGTTATGGACTCAATTCTCTGTAAATCGGCCATATCCTATGATATTGTTTGGGGGGGAGACTTTAACATCAAAACTTGCCCTCTCTCTTATACAACTACATGTGGATACGATGGGGACAATGGGGAGTATTTATTACACTTTCTACACTCTCCCTACGGTACTTCGCTTAACAACTTGATGCTAAAGTATGATGTGTCCATTCACCAACATGCCCCTGACAACGAGGGTAACTTGGCCCCCACCTTTACGGGGAGAAATACCACCTCTATTGTGGATTTTCTGCTCATCTCCAACCGGTTAGTTCCGCATTGTTCGGTCCCACAGATCTTGGACCTCGGTCTGAGCGACCACAACGCACTAACTATGACCATATTCTGCGAGATCTCTAGGAAGGTATTTTCCGGTAGGGTTGTTGATGATATTATCCCATGCAGGCCAAACGGGATACGCATCAAGTGGTGCGGGGAAAAATCTGAGAATCTACACCGTAGTGTTGTGAAAGCTGGCCTAAACACGATACTTAGCTGCCTTGATACTGAAGCCCCACCAGAACATTCCGTAAATAACTTTGAGAAACTGGGTGCCATAATTAAGCAAACCCTTACCATTAAGAAGGTCCAAAATAAACGGGATCCACAGGGTTGGTTCAACCAAGCATGCACAAGGGCACTAAAAGCCCTTAAACTTGCCCTCTCCACTACCCCCAGAGATAGGGAAGCAGTTATTTCCCTGAGGGCTAATTACAAAAATGAGCTGAAACTCAGGAAACAAGAACTAAGAGAAATAGCCTGGGAAGATCTGAATAAAGCTGCAGCCCTCCGGGACAGCAAGCTGTTTTGGAGTACCATCAACAGCCCGTTCCTCCAAAAGGAGGAATTTCCAGTTCTTACCGCCCAAGTAAGCGAAGATGGCTGGGTGTTACACTTCACAGGGATCTTCGATCCAACTGGAGAACCTAATGATAATTCTTATAATAATCTTATCACCCCAGTTGAAACCCCGAGAATCACGATCCACGAGGTGGATATGGCAATAATGAATAGTAAAGGGGGAAAGGCATCGGGCCCAGATGGGGTGCCAATCGACCTATATAAATACGATCTGGCCCTCTGGAGTCCATTATTAACCTTAGCATTTAACGCTGCTATGGATAATAGGGCTCCCTCTACCTGGGGTGAATCCATCATAATTCCGATCTACAAGAAGGGGGATAGAGGAGAGGCTAAGAACTACCGCCCTATCTCCCTTCTGGATTCCTCATTAAAAATCTTGAGTAGGGTCTTGTTAGCACGTTTGGAAGACTGGGCCATAGATAATCATATTCTTGCCCCATCCCAATACGACTTTAGAAAGGGCCTTGGTACTATTGAACAATGTATCAATTTGAACCTTTTAATTGGGAAATATACCAAGGCCAAACCGGGATCACTATTTTTGTGTTTTGCGGATCTTTCTAGCGCATTTGATCTGGTTGACCATGCCTTGTTATGGTCAACTTTATTGGGTATGGGAGCCCCCCCTGATATTATTCATTTTTTAGCCACACTTTATTCTAATTTATCGGCCCAAATCCGTTATGGTCCAGCGGGGGAGTGTACACGTAAGATCAAGGTAAGATCTGGTATTCGTCAGGGATGTGTTTTGGCCCCGTTACTTTTCTCGCTCTTCATTAACTCGGTTGAGCAAGATCTAAAGCAAATCCATGCTGATGCCCCCCAAGTAGGAGGCACTCCCATACCGGTATTACTTTATGCCGATGATACTGTTTTACTTTCCAGGACTCCTATAGGCCTCCAAAAATTGATGGATGGGTTTTATGATGTTATACAGAGAAGGAAACTTAAAATCAATAATTCCAAAACCTTTGTTATGGTGTGTGGTAAAAAGCTGAAACTTTTTAAACCTTTTTGTTTTAAGGAAAACCATATTGAGACTGTTACCAATTTTTGTTATCTGGGTGTTACTTTTAATAACAGAGGCTCATGGGCCCCAGAGGAGATAAATGTTAAAGCTAGAATGGGGAAAGCATCCCTAGGCGTCTTCCGCTTTGCCTCTAAAGTAGGAAGCCGCCGTATTGTAGACATGCTGACTATATACAAGCACAGATGTACATCAATAGCATTGTATGGCTCTGGGGTGTGGGGACACTGTAACGTAAGGGCCCTGCAAATTATGGAAAACAAGTTCCTCAAACGGTTGCTCTGCCTCCCATCTTCGGCATCCACTGTTTTAACACACTCGGAACTAGACTTGGATTACCTATCCGATCTAACAGGACTAAGGCCATTGCTGGTATGGAAATCCATTTTTACCAAGACGGAAACTGCCTTTACCAAAGACATTATTAAGGACTGCTTACTCTTTGAAAAAGCCTCAAATATTCCTTGGTTAAAATATGTGATCTCAACTGTTAAGGATCTGTTTGATATGGATATATGCAATGACCCCACTTGTTTGAATTCCCTGAGTAAACAGGAACTAAAAAACGATTATCTGAGGGCCAAAACTGATTTACGAAGTAATGCAACCAGAGAATATTCTACACATATTTTTCATTATTCATTGAAAGAAGATAGCCGTGGTATACCCATGTACCTTAATGTTATCCATAGGCAGTCTCATCAATTTGTACTCTCAAGATTGAGACTAGGTATAGCACATAACTTGGTTGCCTTCCCCACAATGAAATGCCACCCGACCACCCCATGTCCATGCGACGGTTTTACTAAACAAAGCACACCGCACTTTTTGCTACTCTGTCCATTGTACAAAGCTCAGCGTATTTGTTATCTTAAGCCTATGTTCTTGAAATATTCCATGTATACTACAGGAAATGCCATGAGGCTTTTATTCTCACTCGCGAGCCCAGATATATGTTTTTTTACTGCTACTTTCATTTTGAAATCTATTGGAGCAAGACATAGTATGGTTTTCCCATAATTTCATGTACAGTAATACCCACATCATATGCCAAATTTTCCCTGTTCATCAATTTTGTTTGTAGTCCCCTTTACCCAGGGGTTGGATTTGTATTTTTATAACATACTCACGCATATGTAATGTTTTAAACTGTATACTTTTATGATGTTTTTTTAAACAATCAAATAAAGTTTATAAACTGAAACTGAAACTGAAACTGACAGGCGAATGCTGCCCCTATATGGCCTGTGTGAACTGCCTGGGCATTTTCTCATGACGGGTTTCGCTATTTGGAATTATACATAACCATAGATTGTCAAAAGGCTTGGAACCCAAAATTACAACTGCCGGTAGATAAACTGAAAACATCTTCAGATTCCGGGCCTCACTCCCATTGCTCTTCTTGAGTAGGTCAACTATCTTTAAGATGGTGATGCTTCCAACATTGGTCTACTAATTGCAGAGCTTTCAATACTCCATCCCAAAACTTTCTTTAGCTGCATTAACAAACTTTTATGGAGCTTCTTAAATGGCCACTGATTCCTCAGGATTGCACTGTCACACAAGTGGTGTTTGTTATTTGGGGTGATGCATTATGGTCACTTGGCTGGTCCCACCACTTGACCCATGAAACACACTTCTGGACAGGCACCTGGTTATGGCAGGTGGCGGAACTGCCAGGCTTTGGGTGCTGGGATCTTTTCCCAAAACTAAAAGGAACTTTTGCATCAGGCTATGTTAAAGTCATTTTTGGAACTGCAGGAGGAATATGATCTGCATCACAGACAGTTATCGCTACCTACAGATCATACATTCAATTAACTCCCATATCTCTGGCTTGGACCAGATCCCAGCTCACAGCCACAAGAAACCAGGGTGTAATTGCAGAAACTCGAAAATCATCAAATCTCTCTCATATATAAATCACTTGTGGTTAACACAACCAACTCCTTTGACCAATTGTGAAAGGCCTGGACCTTAGACCAGGGCACACTTGATGAGGATGACTTGAAGGAAGCCCTGGCATCCCCTAGAGAAGCTACTATTGCTTATCAATTCTACTCCATTCAATTAAAGTATCAACCTCAAACTTTTCTCACAAGGGTGAGGCTGCAGAAAATGGGGCTATATGATCAAAAACTGTTCAGCATGATTATACACACGGAGGAGGAGGGGTTAGGCTAATGGATCCCTCTATTCTGACCCCCAAGAAACATTTTAATACTCCAGAAGGAGTAGGGAGTTGTAAAATATCTCTATATGTGGTGACATGTGCTGTGTGTCCTAATAGTGCACTCACTCACACAGTTTTGTGACATGCATCATCATAGGGCTGCTTGAAAACACCCCCTCTCACACAACGCCTGGGGTGGAGCAATAGGGTAGGGGAAGACAAAACACAACACAAAAGAGAAACAATTAATGTCTAAAGTGACTGGCATCACCAGAAGGGAAAGTGCAGTGTAAGTTAAAACTAGCTTGGAGGTGTTGCTGTGCATACAATTTATTCCTAGACCCTCTAGCCAGGATTAAAAACATGAAGGATGGTGGTGATTGGGAAATGTTATGGGCTCCTTACACCTCTCCTTCCTGCCAATTCGTAAACATGTTTCAGCCCTAGTGCAGGGTCACGCCGGCCTTCTTCAGGACTCAACCGGTCCCTGAATATATATATATCTCACCTCATTTCATGTCAGAACCAGTTGTTCTAGCACCGAGGTATCCATTAGAGAGCACACTGTTGTTGTAAGAATTTACCCTATACCATGTTAAATCTGGCAAGAGACAAGAAGAGACCCCCTCTAGTCACACATCAAGGTGGATGCTCCTCTTCTTGACCGCTCGTCTGCTCTCGCCGAGAGCACCCACCTTGATTGTCCCGATTGTGGGACTTGTGGTGCAACATACAGAGAGAAACACATGAGCCTCGGACTGACTATATTTTTAGATAAACTTTGGACTACTTCCTTACTCACAATGTCAGTGCAACACAGACAATCTTTTCAAATACTTATTCTTGTCATCCCATTTACCTGGTACCATGTTGCGGACATCACTCACAGGCAGCCCATGGAGCATGTGGGGATGGATTGTAGTGAGGCTATCCTCCTCTAGTGGGGTGAGACGGAGGTGGGATGTAGAGTGTGAGGTAGGGAGAATCCTGTTCAAGTCGATCCTGGAGTACTTTTCCTTCACCCTCTTCTTTACATCCTGCCACTTCTTCTTGAAGTCCTGGACTGTGCGCCTCTCCTCCCCCAATGCTGTGACAGCAGTGGCTAAATGCTGCCCTAGAGCTGCCTTATGTGTGCCACTAGTGCAGTAAGGTGGGAGACCATATAGGCGTTTCTGGTGCCTCACAATGAGCCCCACAATCATGGCGGTCTCCTCAGTAGTGAACTTCTTCTTCCTCCTCATTTCGTTCATTTTCCTATAGAGATGAACAGCGAATGACACCAGGAACTCTCTGTGGCCATACCTGTTCCTTGAATCTGTGCTGCTTTTATGTGTTTTGTGGTGCTGGTCTTCCAGCTAGTGTTAATTGACTTCAGCTGAAGCATGGCGGGTGATAGTAGGCATTTGAAATGATCACCAGGCCCAAATGCGGGTATTCTGTCCCGCATTCAGAAATTCCAGTCCTTTATCGGAAATTCTGGCCCAAAGCGGCACGAATGCGGAATTCCCACTCCGCGTGCGGAAATTCCGGCCCGAGTGTGGAAATTCCAGCACGAGTGCGGACGTGAAGTTAGTTGTCGGAAGTGCATTCTGTGAATACCAAAAGTATTAAGTGCCTTCTGTGAATATCAAAAGTCGTTAGTTTAGGATTTTGTCTCATATTAGTTCTGTGAATCGGCCCCTGATTGTCCAGTTCTTCACACTGTCTGATTGATGGTTTATATTGTAATGTACTTAAACAGTAAAAAGTTTTATAAAAAAAGATATCCACAGCTAGTTGTCCAATTCAAATAGTTTAACTTCTGGCTTAGTCTGTGGCATGGAAGTGAAAATCCTCCAGGGGACAAGACTGTAGGCTGTATCTGGCCAAGTCCTCTCAAAGTTGGAAAGCCATTGGACAAAGACCTGCTGAACCTGTTGGTTGGCAGGAAAAGCTCTGAGCTGGAAAATTCATAGTTTGTACCTGCTGAAGTTCTCTTGTTGGTCATGTATTTTTCATGCCTTTGCCCCAACAAGTTTTCTACCTTCAGATGGATTTAGGGTTTGCGGTACGGGTTACTCCATCACAAACGTGATGGATATCCCTTCCACCTTATTTCAAGTTCCATTGGATATAAATAAATTGTAATATGAAAATATTTTTGTCTTAAACACAAAAAATCCTTTAGTCAAAGTTCAAGCATCAATATTCAAAAGAACATTGTGAACAATTTGAACAGTTGTGATGCGAGCCCAATGCATTTAGGGAAGAATCCCTTCTTTGGGGCAGCTAGAAAAAATAGTTGACAATTTTATTAATTCATGTGTTTCATTAACATACAGGAAGAGATTTCTATAACAACTTGCGCAAATGTAGTTCAGGTAAGAGAGAAAATATCCCAGCATCTCAGAGAGGAACAGAAAGTGAGGTGTAACAGAGGAACAGAGGTGTATACTTGGGTAGAGGTATACGCTCAAAGAAGGACCACTCAGAAATCCATGACATCATCACAAGAATTCTTTGTTTCTGATATAGTACCCCCACAGAGCACCATTAAACATTGAGACAGCATCTAGCAAACCTTTTGTTGGAGCACAAGAACAACTTGAAGAAGCAGCAGGCTCAAGCACACAGTCAATGTCTTTTTTAATGGAAGGTTGGACCACTAGCCGACCACCGAATCAAAGCGGCACAAGAAAACACAGAGAGGAAAAGAAAAGAGAAAAAATCAGCAAGAACCTATGGAGCAAGACCAAAACCTAGTCATTAACATATCATCTACAGTATTAATGGCCAAATAACTCAGAATTCTTAACAAGGGCACATCTTTTGTTCCCACGTATAATGCAAACTTTTTGAAATTAGAGGTTTCCATTTTTAAATTCATGAGAAACCTAAGGCTGTATTATCACCAATAGAGGGTCAAGAAGAACCTTTGTAAAAGGAATTCAAACCTTGCAGTACTTACAGTGCACCAGTTTCACATTAGAAACTAAACACTTTTGAAATCCTCATAAAGAAAGACATGGCTGCAAGTAATTTGCAACCCACTAGGAGATTCAATGTAGGTAAAAATGAATTCAGAATCATTCGGGAATTTTCTAATAATCAACAAATTATTTTTCAACCAGCTGACAAAGGCGTCACCTTGGTAGTCATGGACATAAATTTCTATGTGCAAAAGGTTGAAGAACACGTGATGGATTCTTCTACATATTTACTACTTGACAAGGATCCCACAGTTGAAACTAAGAAGACCCTATCTTTGATTTTGGATTCAATATCCTAGGCTTGCCAAATTGTATATGCTTCTGAAAGTACACAAGAATTTACAGGATCCTCCATTTAGTCTGATAGCTTCTGGCTGTGATTCACTGTTTGAGCCATTGGGAAAATATGTAGGTAATTTCTTACAAGTATTTGTACTAAATTGGAAGTCATATATTAAGGACACTACTCACTTAGAACAACTCTTAGAGGATCTGGATTGTGGCACAATTGAACAATGGCTAATTTGCACAATTGATGTTGCATCCTCATATACCTCAATACCTTTAAAAGAAGGCATTGAAGATTGTGAATGGGTGTTATTACAATAATCAGACATTCAAGCCAACAAAGTGTTCATTTTAGAGATCCTGGAGTTCTGCTTACAGCACAGCTATTTCAAATGAAATAATGAATACAACCTTCAACTCAGTGGCCCTTCAATGGGGTTTTCTGGAGCACCATCGTTTGCCAATACCTTCATTGCCAAATTCTGACAAGATTCTATTTGTTCGGATCCTGAGTAGAACTCTAGTTTGACTTCTATTGTTGTTGCATTGATGATTTATTTTTTATTTGGAGCAACACCCAAGAGAGATTGGATTCCAAAATTATCACTTGAAATCAGATTAACGCAAGATTACAGTTTACACACACCATCAGCACCATGAGCATACCATTTTTAGATGTACAAGTTACTAAGTCTAATGCGAGGTTGGAAACTACTGTACACAAAAAACAAACAGACCGGAACAACTTACTTTTATTCCACAGCTTTCATCTGGATAAATTGATTCACAACTTACCATATTCACAAATGCTAAGAATTAAAAGAATATCTTCCACACAGGAAGCTTTTCTCATAGCTTTGGATGAACAAAAAATAATCTTTGAACAGAGAGGCTATCCTGAATACATTCTTCAAAAAGCGGAAACTAGAATGTCTTCCATTCAGCGAGCTGAATTATTGAAAACCAAAGTGAGAAACCCTCAAGAGCGGATGGTCTTTCTCTCAAAATTTTCAACCAAATCAACTACAATCAAAAAAATTGATCAACAAGCATTGGGAACTTCTACAGCATGAACCCGATTTCAACATTTTATTTGTTGAGAAACCCTTATTTGCATATACAAGAAGCAAGAACATCATAGGAATTCTATCCAAGCCAGGCATAACACGTGGAGACATTGAAACTGGAATGAAGAAATGCATTAATTATGTGCACTGCAACAATGAAATTACCGAGAATTCAATTGCACACCCCAGGACAGGAAAACCAGTACAACTCCACTACTCAGCAGATTGCAATACAGCTTTCGTGATTTATTGCATCAAATGCCCTTGCAGCCTCATGTACATAGGAAAAACTGAACTCAAGATAAAAGTGAGAATTACTGAGCACAAAAGCATGATACAACATAAAAACACAAACACCCAATTGGTAGTACATTGGCTAGATAGCATATACAGCATCACCCAATTGAGGTTTCTATTTTGGATAGATTTTCTATCAGGCAGGACATAGACAATCCTAAACTTCTGTCTCAGAGGGAAATCTAATGGATCAAAAAATTCAGCACGATGATTCCCCACTGACTGAATGACAAAATAGACATGAGTTATTTCTTGTAAATTGCAATCACAAGATTCATAATACTTACAGGCATTACAATGGCTACACCTTTCATGAGGTCTCACAACTATTTTGTCTAAACCTTTTTTACCAAGATCATCGCAAGGACAAGAGCATACTGTGATAAATCCTTTCCAGCTCCTTGTACATTCAGACGCATCTCATTTTTGTTTAGTGTATTGTTTATCAATGTAGCTTTTTCATTTTTGTCATGACTAGATCTGCAGGGTTAACTTACACCCTCTATCAAGTGTACATTTTTGTTGAATTTCAGATCTCTGTGAGGACACTGGCATATTAGTTCCCATATGTCTGGTAAACTCTATGTGTGTTCATGCTACTGTTTGTTTAATTTCATCGATGTTTTATTTTACTCATGTTTCAATCATATATGTATTTCAATGTATTTTGTTATCATTCCCACAGTTGTGCAATTTGTCCTTAGTGGTTATTTCATGTCATTGTATAGTATTATTTTCTGAGATTTTCCGTTTTCTTCACTCTTTTCTTCTAGTTTGGTTATCAGATAATACACAATTTTTTCACAGCACTATTTTGCATGCATTTTATTTATTTGTACGTTTTTTTTCACAACTCTACTAATTTTCTTACATTGTTTTCATTCACTGCTATTTGAATCATGTATGCTTTTGTTTCACTTTTTCAGATTTTTTTATACCTTTTGGTTTACATGCATTCAAGTTTTCTCTTCTCTTTTTTTATTTATGTCCATACGTTGTTTCCATTTCGCTTCGGTTCTGCCTGCAGGCTATTCCGCCTCCAGGTTTAGCAGCTAGTCCTCTTTCTATGTTAATCACACCAGATCACCATCATATCGATCTTTATGGTAGGTCCGTCTTTGATACATTGGTACAGCATTAAAATAGGGTAAAGATTTGTAAATTGTAATTTTTTTAAATTCTTTGGGGAACCCCTCAATTCCATAGCAAGCATGTAGCACGGACATTCCGCCAATTCCTTTTGGCTAGGTTGGCAGAACCTCCTCGTAAACTGGTTTGGGTTTTAAGGACAGTATCCAGTCCTGTTTCTATGCAAGCATCTAGTCCCAATTCTTTATCTAGTATTTATGACCACTATTACATGGAGCTCTCTGCTCAGATTTGCTCATCAGGTTCGACTATGCCAGGTCATCACAGCTTCTAAACATGGTAAGACTCTTTGGGGGACTCTTTTAGTCCGCAGTTAACTTATAATTACAGCCATTTCCAGTACCCTTTTTACTCTTTGCAGAACAACCCCATAATTGATCCAGGTTTGATTTGGGACATCTTCATGTGGTCGATTTAAGATTATTAGGTATTTTTATGGCTTTGGTTTGTGACAAATAATTGTGGTATTCAGACCATGCTGGTCTAAACAGATTTTGATGTTTCCCTCGTCCGTTACTTTGCAGGTCAAGTATTTTTGAATTAGATTTTCTAGTTCTTTTGAACTCTGTTCCATGCTGTCTGCAGTAAGTTTTTTTTTTTACTATTTGGACCTGTGTGTCGGTTTGCAGTTAGCTACTCACCTGTTTTAAGCAAGTTGCATTGTCTCTAATGATTTTACACCATCTGATTCCTTAGGGCATTTCACTCTTAGCAATTGTTTTCATCTCAGCATTCACTCCCATTTTTATTCTTCATAAAGTGGATATACACAATCTATTCCTCAGCTTCCTGATTCTTTTTTTCCTCTTTACACAAATGCGATTTTCCTGTTCTTCTCTCAGGAGCTGGGAAATTTTCTCTCTTGCCTGAACTACATTTGCGCAAGCTATTATATCACACTCTCCCTGTATGTTATTGAATCATGTGAATTAATAAACTTGTCAACTCTTTTTTCCAGCTTCCCCTGAAGAAGGGATTCTTCCCAAAATACATTAGGCTCACATCTCATTTGTTCAAGACAACCTTTGTATTTTTCTGTTTGAAGAAAAACTCATCAAATTGTTCACCATTTTATTTTGAATATTGATGCTTGAACTTTGAGAGAATTTTTTTTGTGTTTAAGACAAAAATATTTGCTAAACATGAGACATTACCCATTATAATAAACAAGTGTATACAACTTGATACATTATGTTAAGCATTTTAGTATATGTCTAAGATTGTTGATTACACCAGTCATTAATTGTCCTTTATGCTGAGCGGCCAGGTCAAGTGGTATTGTACACTTGCATTATTAACTATTTAGTCAGTGAGGGAGGCAACCTCATACCCTGACCAGCACTCTAATACACATTCAAACATTGTTTATTTAGCCAACTTTTGGATGCATATACCGGGTGTGCGCAACGCCACTCTTTCAACATTCCCTGATTTACCATGAGTGGTAGACCCGGTAAACAGACAAAATAATTTACGTTCCCTGGGAAGGCATAAACAGAAGAGTTTTTTTTCCTTTTTTCCTCTTTTTATATATGCTGCATTCTGCAGTGTATGTAGAAAGAGGAAAACCTCTCAAATGATTGTTTTTGTGCAGGAAGGTAAGTCTTCCTGCACAAAAACAATACTGCCTGCAAAGCAGGCATCTTGCACCATGATGCAATGGTGCCTGCAATGGCGCTAGGCAGCCAAAAGTGAGCCAGCCCAAGGAGAGGGAAGGAATGTGCCATATCGTGATAGGCATAATGCAATACTGCACTCTCCCTTTCACAAAGCGCAGTAAGGTGTCTTGCTGCTTTGTATATAAAAAAAATATGGTTCTCAATGTTCTCTCTTGATTACTTAAGGCAAATGTGAGCAACAGTCTGAAATGGGACGGGTTGTATTTCAACATTTTGCTTCAAGAATATTGTGGTACCATAATATCAAGGGTAAAATATCAAGGCAGAAAATATTGAGAAGATAAATGCCTTTAGGTAAGTATAAATTTAATATTCTTAACTCTTCATCTATCTACTATGGTACTTATATAAGATACATATATAAGGAGTTAAGTGAAGTAAACCTGTACTTATCTCTGCATTCTTACCTAGTCAAAATGTTGGTCCTCGATATTGTCCCATAATATTATGGAGGCATGATACCTCTGAAATGATATTTAGGCGGATCTGTGCAAAAGCCTAGGGAGAGCGATCAAGTAAGGTTATTCGAACATTTTGTAGTATCTAAATCATTTGACCGCCTTTCATGATAACCAAGAAAATGCCCCTTGCACTATCAGAACGTCACTTTTTGTGACGTTCCATTGAGCAGGAGTCTGTTCCATTAAGATCCACTTTTTTTGGCTTAATGCTGCCTTGTAAATATTGTCCCCATATAATGCAGTTTTCTGTTTTAAAAGGGAGTGCAATAAGTGTTGCTGGGGGCGTTCCCAGCAACATCCATGGCCTTTTGACACTGCCTCAGATTTATGGGAAATCATAAATCTGAGGCAGCACCAAAACCATATGCCTCCCCAGGGGAGGCATAGAGGGAGGCACAACGAGGAGAAATATCTTTATTTCTCCTTGGTTTTCCTTTTTCTATGTGTGCTGCAGCACACAAGGAAAAAGGAAAAAGCCTATTGTGATTGTTTTTGTGCAAGAAGGATTTCCTTCCTGCACAAAAACAATCATCCCATTAACGTAGGCCCCCTTGCACCATGGTGTTGGCGCACTTGAGCACTGCACCTTATCATCTTTCCACTCCTTGAGCATTATCTTGGCTAGAGTTTCTTTACAGATCCATATCCGCACCGTCTTTCTGATGGTTGGGGGCGGTATTAGGATCATGTACTAACTCCCATATGACGATACTCCGCCAATAAGGGTGGTCGGATGTGAATTTCTCAGCCAGATATGACTCATTTTGTATAGTTGTTAGTCTCTTTCTCATTAGCCTCTGTACTAACACACACTTTAGACCGAGTATCCTCTTTTGTGGTTTGTGATGTTAATTAGGGGAATGGGATTCTAGGTCGATAAATACTCCCCCTTGACCCCCCTTTCTATAATATTATTAGTGTTGGCGCACGGCAGGACATTGTGTGCCAGCGCTGGGGAAAAAGACTGGAATGCTGTAGATACGACACATTCCTGCCCTTTTCTTTTGCCATAGGGCAGTGCAGCAGGAAGGCCTGCTGTGCTGCTCTACAGCAAAAGCAACATAAATGAAGCCCCTAGAGTTCACGCACTCTCTTTGTCTCTGCACCATTTTTCTGAAAGGATGTGTATTTCAATCTTCAATGCCCCAAAGTCAGGTAGAAAAAATCTGCAACACTGACCGGCAAGTGTCCCCATCACATTGCCAGTCTTATCCCCCAACAATAGAACATCCTGCATAGGAAGCATGAGAGAAGCGTGAGAGGAAGACGTGATAGCAACAATGAGCGCACAACAGAAAGAACTGAAGGAGAGGTAATGCTTGTTCTGTGGAAACTGGGAGAAGTGGACAGATGAAAAAAGGTAAGGCATCACCATTGCACACATAACTAACTGCCCATGTTTCTAAGATATTGGATGGATTTCAAACACATCACCAACCATGGTGTGATGTATCCAACCAATTAGGAGGACTTTGACACTGTAGGTGAGCCTCAAACTCAGATCACAACATGGATCTCAGGATGTATCTTCCACAGGGCCAAAGGTGATTGGTATATTGGCATTCATGTTATGAGTGGTGTCATCACTTTGAAGCACTACCATTGTAGTATTAAGAAATGTTTTTTGTAACACAGCTTCTAAAGGCGGTGAGTCTGGAAGAGCATGTCAACCGCTTCTTCAATCACAGCACTTGGAACAAAGCACTTTAATAACCACAGCACATTAATTAAAGCTATGTGCGCTCCCCATATTTCCCAGCATCGATCCTCCAATCGCATTATTAAATCAGAAACAAAAAATTTATTTTTTGATAGTGCTAGACTACAATCATAAAATCTAAAATACACTGCCTTGTCAAGACACTTATGCCAGTTTGAATGTTGGTCCAAGTAGTGTTCATACTTTATTTTTTCCATTGGTGCGAGTGGGGGCCTTTTGTTGAGGATTTACCTTACCTTCTAGACGCAGGGCAATGGAAAACGTTTTTTTTGTTGCTTGATTAGAGCAAGATATCTAATTTTGCAACGTATGTGTTTATTTATTTTGGAAACGGCAATGCTCATTCCAATCACAGATCAAGTAAGACTGATTTACAACATACACAGTCAACCGCCAGACCATGAAATTGACAGGCCCATGTCCAGCTGTATTATCACCTAGTACACAATCTATTCGTCCAAGTGTAATCTGATGCCCATGGGAAAGGTCAACAAAGACATGGCAAACATGTCCATTCTCAAAATGTAAAACCTCATACTTATGACTAAAATGAGCAGAGGACAAGTCTATGGCCTTAGTGTCCATAAATTCTAAATAGACCCAATTTGGAATCTGAGCACTCTGCATGACTAGGTTTGTAAGGAAATGGCTCTTTTTTGCTTGGTCACCCCGAAAGGTTTGGCTAGATGCTGCTGGTTTTTCAACTCTGAGAGTCCACTGATGCCTGCTACCAGATCTCAGCGCCAGTGCCTTGACCCTTAAATGCATATGTTTGTTTAGCCATCACCCAATTGTCAAGGTCTAACTTACTTCCATGTCCCTAGAATATTGTACCAGGAGTACCCAGGACATGTACGTTAGAATGTCCTCCCAGATGCTGCAGCACTTGTTGTGCAATTTAGGGGGGAAAACTTGGCTCCCAGTCTGCCACTTTAGACATGAAGAAAAGGACATGTTACAATTCAAACCTTTACAATGCATGCCTTTACAACGCAGTTTTTACATCACGACATCCATTACAATGCATGATTTTACAACGCATGCCATCACAACGCATTTTTAGAAACTACACTTACAGCGCATTCCATTACAACGCATACTAGTCCAATGCATACCATTACAATGCATAATACTTTTAGGGCAACAGTAGTGTAAGTGTTAGATAGTCTAGGTGTAAAAATTATAATTCCCACTCTAGTGAGTACAACAGTGGGGGAAGTGTTGGACAGTGTAGGGGTAAAAATTTATATTTCCCATTACTTACTTTATAATGCGTTGTAATGGCGTGCGTTGTAGTGGCATGCATTGTAATTGCATGCATTGTAGTGACATATGTTGTAATGGCATGCAATGTAATGGTTGTTTCCCGATGGGAAGGGCATAAATTTGTTAACTCGACTTTTCCATTTTTAGCAATAGCAAATCTCAAACTTGTATTTTAACTTGTCTAAGTCACTCCTATATCAGAGTCCTAAGGCACGTTGTAAGGTATTAAAAAGTAAAAGGTGTTTAACATGCAAGAACACAAAATTTTATTTTTAAATGCAAAAGAGATTGGTAGCCCCACTGGTTAGAACATAGTAACACCCTGACTTCTCAGCTGTGCTAACTTCTGAATGGGACTGCCAAAGTTGGTACCTAAAGGTATCAAACAACTGGTTACATTAAGCCTGACTTGAAATTAATGTAATGTGTTGCTACATGCAACTTTTAGAAAGTTGCTACTCTGTTGCCCAAGTTTTCCTTCCCAGTAGCCATTTACTGAAACTGGCCACAAGACAGGCTTCTGCCCTCCTGAAGAGACATACAACCAGTCTCCCAGGATAGGTAGCAACAGAGGCCTGCAGTTGGAGGAGGCGTTACCTCCTCCTAGAAGGAAACACAGTGTGTTAACCAAAAATGTGAGCTTCAAGGGGAATGTCCCCATTGATGGGCTGGTCTTCTGTTCAGGTAGATAAGTTGGCATCGGAAACAGAGAGATGAAGTATTGGCAAACCTTTTTTTCATGGGCACGTAGCTAACAAGTTGACACAGCTCTAGTTCTTGAGGATAAGAGTGCCTCTGCCATCTTGAGAGTAGGCAGAATAGAACCTTTTGGGATAGCTACTTGCCACTCTTCACAGGAAGTTGTCATTATGAGGGAAGGAACCTAATAGCACATGGATAGTGACTATAACCTCCCCGGAGGCCATTTTCATGGCATAACAAGCATTTGCAATGCAATAGGTCTCACATTAATAAAGTTTGAGCTCTTGGCTTTGCTAAATATTGCAACACCAATTGCAACAAAATTCTATCAATTGTATGCCCAAAAAATGTGTATTTACTTTTGTAGCAATGGTGGCATGGTGGAATGCTGCGCTTTAGATGAATATGTTTAAAAGTAAAGTGTGCCATACTGTGATTGCTACAATAGTTAATTGTGGGTGTGTTAACAATTGATGTGTGCACTGATGGCTGGTGGAGTGTGTGCCTGTAAAAATTGTGCACTGATGGCTGGTTGTGTGTGTGCCTGGTGGAAGTGTGCACTGCTGGCTGGTGGTGTGTGTGGCTGGTTGAAGAGTGCATTGATGGCTGGTGGTGTGTGCCTGGTGAAAGTGTGCACTGACTGCTGGTGGTGTGTGTGTGCCTGGTGAAAGCATGCACTGACAACTGGTGGTATGTGTGTGCCTGGTGAAAGCGTGCACTGACGGCTGGTAGTGTGTGCCTGGTGAAAGCATGCACTGACAGCTGGTGGTGTGTGTGTGGCTGGTGAAAGCGCGCACTGACGGCTGGTGGTGTGTGTGTGCCTGGTGAAAGCGTGCACTGACATCTTGTGGTGTGTGCCTGGTGGTAGCGTGCACTGACGGCTGGTGGTGTTTGTGCCCAGTGAAAGCATGCACTGAAAGCTGGTTGTGTTTGTGCCCGGTGAAAGTGTGCACTGACGACTGATGGTGTCTGTGCCTGGTGAAAGTGTGCACTGATGATGCGGTTGTGTGCGTGGTTGTATGTATGGTTTTGTATGTGGTTGTGTGTGTGTGGTTGTGTGTGTGTGTGGTTGTGTGTGTGTGTGTGGTTGTGTGTGTGGGTGGGTGTGTGTGTGTGTGGTTGTGTGTGGGTGGATGTGTGTGTGTGTGGTTGTGTGTGTGGTAGTGTGTGTGGTTGGGTGCATAGTTGTGGTTGTGTGTGTGTTGTTGTGTGTGTTTGGTTGTGTGTGTGGTAGTGTGTGTGTGGTTGTGTGTGTGGTTGTGTGTGTGCTCGTGGTTGTGTGTGTGTGGTTGTGTGTGTGGGTGGTTGTGGTTGGTTGTGTGTGTGTATGGTTGTGTGTGTGTGGTTAATCCCTTACATAAGTATATCATTGTACCCATTGGTATGCACTGGAGTGGATACCCCTCAGTGCCCCTAAATAATTATGTACGGGCGCCGAGGGGTATGCACTGCACATTGTGGTGTCCACTTCGCCCCTTGACGGAATTCAGCAGAATTACCTCTGCCAATTCCGCCCATGCCTAGCACTGACCTGTTGTCCTCACAGCTAGCAAACAGGAATATTGAATGTCTGGCCTATGAGATATGAGATTAGCAACCCACACTTGCTAGAAACTACACAAGTCTTGCCACAGCAATGTAAACACTCAGACCCTTCATGAGATGCTCTTTTAAAACCATAACTTTTTGTCCACCAGGGTAGTAATGACAGGGGACTAAAAACACTGAAGAACAACAGGAAATGCTTCCATGACATCGAGTGCATAGAAACAGTTACATAATTTGTTCTGAACTTAAATACGCATATTATTAATAAAAAACAAAAACATTCATGACACCCATTCAAGTGTAAGGAATACATGGTTGAGTGAGTGGAGTCGGAAGGAGTGACCAGACATGATTTGCAGACTGTGTTGGTGGGCTTGACGACCATTTACCGGTATCCCATTCAGTCCATCTTTCCAAAGAAGGTCTAGCCGTAATATTTATTTCTAACAGGCATCTTTTTCCTCAAAGCTTTTTAAAAATAGGTTGACAGGCCTCAACTATGCGCTGTTTATAGCTCTTTTTTACTTTACCCTAATTGACCATGTACACAATCATTGATTTTTTGCCCAAGGAATGCTAAAGTGTTACCACAGATATTAACACATGCTCTAAAAAAATTAACACATGTATAAAATACAAATAAATATTTTGTAAAACTGCGAGCAAAAGGGAAAAAATAGCACAAAATTTATTAAAGTATTAAAGACTCAGAAGAGTCATCAGAGTGCAGTTTGGTTGCTCAGAGGAGAGTAATCTCCAAAAGAAGGAAAACACTGTAACTGCTGTGCCAGGCAACTGGTAGTTCAAAGGCAACTGGCCTTCTGCTTACCTGGAAAAGACTTCATAGGAGATCGACCCCTGTTGCCAGAATCTCCTCATCAGGACTTCAGACCAAGGAGTAGCCACAGAAAGACCCCTGTCAACTGCACAGCATCTTCAGCATCCTTGAACATCTATGGCATCCTGTAACCCTTGCAGCAGCACCACTTCATGGAAATCAATGGCAAGAAGCCACAAATATTGGAACTGGACTAAAGACTTCTCTCCTTAAGGAGGTCATTGTCCTTTTGGGCTTTACTGGTCCCGTTGTCAGGCTCCCTGCAGAAACTGGTGGTACAAAATTATTTTATGTAGCTGCAACCCAACTTGCCAAAGTTAATCTTCAAATGTTTCTAAGGGTCACATTTTTTTAATTTGCCAGCGCTTGTATATGGTTCTGAAAACAGCCCTGATTTAATATTTTTTGTAAGTTCTGTTTCTCTAGAACCCTTCAGTGGATCTTTTTCATTTTGATATACATACGTTCATAAAAAATACTTTTTTTTAAAATTGGTGTCATAATTCTTGAGCGTTGCATTTTATTCTTTTTTAAGTTTTTTGGTGCTGTTTAAATGCTTTACACCTTTTCCTTTGTGTAAGCCTCACAGCTCAGAACCCTAGCTATGTGGAAAAAGGTAGGGCTATGACCTTTTTCAAGATTTGCCCGGCGCTAACCGCCCTTGTACCATTCAAATTACCAAGCAATGAGGCAGGCGCCGGAGACCAGAAGGCAGGAAACAGAAGTTTTATTCCGACGGAGCAGAACACATCAGATCGGACAACAAGGTATCGTCTCAAGGTGCTCTCTAACAGCCTCTCGGAGGCCTGGCCTCTTATACACTGGTTTATGGCATGTGACCTTTCTTTATTACAATCAGAACATTGTGAAGTAAGGGAAAAGACATCCCCGTAATCCTCGTGTCAATCCCACCCCCATATACCTTCACAATAGAGGTCCTCAACCTGCTGATAAGAGGAGGGGGTCATCACGCAGCTGAGTGTTTCGTCAAGTCTTAGGATGTGTGCGCCTGATCATATCCCAGGGGGTGGGGAAGCCCTGATCAACAGCGTGTCCTTTGAAGAGGGGCGACTCCATACAATGAGGGGCAGTAAATGGTATCTCCCGGTCTAGGCAATGGCCTCGGACCTGTGTGGACAGTCGGACACGGGGTAAGAGGTCATCAAAGGAGTGGTATTCATGCCGCGTGGACAATCCAGCGCGGAGGGAAGGTTTATCAACAGAGGGGCATTCATGGGGGGAGAGGAGGTGCTGGTCAGGCGCTGGCGTGACTCCCAAGGACAGGGTCATGCAGAAGGGTTACGCTCATGAGGGGGAGGGAGAGCCAGGGTGCGCGGAGGATGCTTGCTGGGTCAGAGGGGCACGCTGGCGATCGATTGTGGACAGGGAGACCATGATACCTAAAATGGCTGCCGTGCACGTCGTACGTGGGTGACAAGCTGGCGCAGATGATGTTTAGATCGCGAACTAAAATTCCACAGTCCTCCCTTTTAACATGTCTAGCCAACTTGTCAGTTTGGATTTATCCCCATAAGGCCACGTATCTCTACTTCATAGAGGGGACTCATGTGCTCATTTCGGAAGTCCAAAGTCTTTGGGCACATACAGTTAGAAACAAGGCCGCACAAGGATGGCAGACATTGGATACCTAAGCAACACCCACATAATACTACAACAGGTATCAGTATGAAGGAAAACAACCTCCAACCCCAGTTCCTCAAAGTGTCCCAAAACCAGTTTCCAAGCGACCATCCTTCTTGTTCTTGGTGAACCTCTGAGGAAAGTCTGTGGAGGTGTTCAATTGCCTTGTAGACGGAAGGCGAGTTGTCAGGCACGTAGGTGCAGCAGCTGGATCCGATGATGCGGCATGCTCCCCCTCGGTCGGCTAGGACCACGTCTAGGACAAGGCGGTTCTGAAGGGTCACAAGGCGGACCGCCTGAAGCTCCGCCGTGTTGTTAGCGAGGATGCCAGCTGTGATGTTGATTGTCGTTTCTACTGCCTGGGTCAGGTGTCGGATAGCGCGGCTGTTTGCCATTGGGCCCCACAGAGGAACAAGTCCCTTTGCCGCATCCAAGAACTGAGCTCCAGTGGAGTCGGCTTGTTCCATGTCATCTGCACGCCTCTGCCGGTGATGGTTAGCAGGGGCTACATACGTGGGGGGGAGGATGAAGGCAATGTAGCAGATACCCTTCCAACCTTTCGGGAGCCAGGTGTAAGCTTTGGTGCCACACACAAAGTACATGTTTGGAGAAGCAACAAAAGAAGGGGGGTCAACTGAGTTCAATGTTCTGGTGATTCAGCAGGAACTGTGACCCACCAGCTGCGTTCCCTGGCCTTCGAGACACACAAGACCTGTGACATTGATGACTGAAAGAGCCATGGTCAGAGTGGCGGTAGTTTGTTTCTGCAGATGAGAGAACGTGGATCTAGCCGGATTGTGGAGCACCTGTACTTCAACACGTTCTTTGGCTGGAATGTCTTTAAGGAAGGTGGCGCCGGTGAGCGCAGGACACAAGGCAGCAGAGGTCTTTTCGGTTTTGTTCAGCCAGAAACCAGAGTAGAAGTGTGACACTGTCTGGCTGGAGGTGGCGTTGTCCTTGTGGCTCTCTTGCATGAGGATCAACCAGGCGAGGCAGGAGCCATGAACTGAGAAAGGAGAAGGGATGAAGGGGATGGAGTGTCCGGTGGCATGCGGGAGCAACCCGCAGATCCAGCAGTTCGTGGCATTTGCAGCAAGGTTGTGCTGGTGCAGCAGTTGCACGAAGGAATTGTTCCAGAATTCCCTGCGCCTTTCTCGCAGCTGAGGCGACAGAGGGATTAGGTGATGCTCTTTCAGGGGTGTTGGTTGTGCAGTAGGTAGCAATGTCTCATGAACCGGTGTGCTTTCCTCCAGAATCCAGAAGGAGGTCATGAGGAGGAGGCAGAAGAGGAAGGCAATAAAAAGGGCGATTGTCTTTGATTTGTGCAAATTGTCAGTCTTTGGGTTTCTATAGTGGGTATTTCCTGTTGCTTCCATCATCTTCTTATCTGGCGCTTCCATCATCTTCTTATCTGGCGCTTCCATCACCTTCAAGGGGCTCGGTAGTGGGCAGAACCACAGACTTCGTTTAGCTTCTCTCCCGGCGACCCTTGGTTGTGCTTAGGTCACCGTTCTGAGATTCAACTTAGTCCGTGGTCTACTTAGCCGAAGCTCCCTCCTTTCGATGCAGGAAATACCCTTCTTTGGATGGCACAGTGGGATCAGAGAATTTTGCAAGTTCAAGTGCCCCAGTATCGGGATAACAGTTCAATGTCGGTCGGTCCTTGTTCAGGAGCTCTTCTTGGGTGTTGACGTTTTCTGTCGTGGCCAAATTCGCAGAGACCTTCCGGCAATGATGTGCGTGCAGCCAGTGCTTCTTCCCCTCCACTCGAAGCGCCGTTCGTGTGGTGATCAGCACTTGCCAGGGGCCCGTCCACCGGGGTTCCAGACTCTTGGTCCGCTGGAAGTTTCGTATTAGAACGAAATCTCCCGGTTGGATGTCGTGGCCGGGGCCCCTGGAAGCATCGGGGATGGCCTGCTGCACCTGTTGATGAATGACAGACAACGTTTTAGTTAATTTGCACAAATAATCAGACAGTAGGACGTCCGGGACGTCATGAATGGAGGTCGGCTTGGGAGCGGTCCAGAGGTTCATCGGTCGCCCGAATACAACCTCGTAGGGGGTCAAATGATGCTTGGTGGGAGTGGAGCGCATCGATAGCAGGGCCAGAGGGAGAGCGTCTGGCCATCTAAGTCCGGTGGTTGCCACTATTTTTGACAATTTCAGCTTCAGCGTGGCATTATGGCGTTCCACCAGGCCGGCGGATTGGGGGTGGAAGACTGCATGGAATCTCTGTTTCACCCCCAACCCCTTTAGGATTAGTTGGATAACCTCAGCTATGAAGTGGGGGCCATTGTCGCTCCATAAAATTCGACAAAGGCCATAGCGAGGGAAGAATTCTTTCAGTAGTACTTTGGCAGTAGTCATGGCAGTGTTGTCACGGGTTGGATAGGCCTCTACCCATTTGCTGAAGGCACATACGATGACTAGTACATACTTCAAGCTTTGGCATCTCTCTAGTTGGATGTAGTCCATCTGAAGGACCTCAAAGGGGTGATTGGGGGTCCCAAACCCTCCCCGGGGTACCACAGTTCCTTTCCCGGGGTTGTGTTGCAGACAGATGAGGCACTGCTGGACTAGGCGTCTGGCTGAGTCGGGGATTTTGTCGTTGTGCCAGACTGTGGAAATGAGTTCGATCATGGGTGCAGATCCTATGTGTGCGGGGGAATGGGCCATAGTCAGTATGGGGATCAGGTATGAGTCAGGCAGTAACCATTTGTCTGCATCTCTTGTTCGCCAGCAGCCCTCATCATCCTTCAAACCCACCCCTGCCCACTTAGTCAGTTCGTGGGGGGTGCTGGCCGACTGGATGTCTCTGATCATTTCCCTTGCATCAGTCCATTTCTCTGCTTGTGACCTGGTCACATACATGCGTGTCACCGCCCTATTCTCAGCTGTTGTTCATGCAGTGACGTCGGCTAGTGCATTCCCTTGTCCGACTAAGTCTGTCACCCTCTTGTGTGCCTGGCATTTGATCACTGCTAGTCGTTTGGGGAGGAGAACAGCTTCAATCAGGGCAGAAACCAAATCTCCGTGAAGGATGGGGGTGCCGTGGGACGTCAGCAATCCCCTTTCCCTCCACAGGAGTCCAAAATGGTGGACCACCCCGAAGGCATACTGGCTGTCTGTATATACGTTCGCGGTGGTCCCTGTGGCTATGATGCATGCTCGCGTGAGGGCTATCAGCTCTGCCGCCTGGGCAGACCGTTGTGTGATGCAGGCTGTTTCAACTACTGTTCGGGCTGTAGTTACTGCGTAGGCAGCTGAAGTGGTGCCATCTGGGAGTTTGATGCATGAGCCGTCTACCCATAGCTCTCCATCGAGGTCAGTGAAAGCAGTGTCTCGGAGGTCAATTCTACTCCTAGTTTGTTCGTCCGTGAGGGTCACACAGTCGTGTATGGGAGGAACGTCAGGGTCATTTTCAGGCAGGCGCAGTAATGTGGCAGGATTCAAAGTCGTGCATCTCTTTAGTGTGATGTGGGGCGCAAGCAGCGTCAGTTCATACCCTGTCAGTCGTGCGCTAGTCAAATGTTGAGTCTTGGTTTGGTTCAGAAGGGTGTCGACTGCATGGGGTACTAACACGGTGAGGGAGTTTGAAAGTACGATTCCCTCACTCTGACGGATAGAGACAGCAGCGGCAGCTACTGCTCGAAGGCAGGCAGGTAAAGCTCTGGCTACAGGATCAAGAGTGGCGGAGAAGTAGGCACAAGGGCGCTGCTTAGGACCAATTGACTGAGTTAGGACAGACGATGCACACCCCTCCCTTTCGTGAGTGAAGAGGGAGAAGGGTTTGGAGTAATCCGGGGTCCCTAGGACGGGTGCTGAGCAGAGCGCATCCCGTAATTCCTTAAAGGAGGCTTGACACTCAGTGGTCCAAGGAAGCGGGAAGGGGACATCGTTGGTCAACAGGGCAAGCAGTGGTTTCACAATGAGGCTGTAATTAGGTAACCACTGTCTGCAAAAAGAAGTTAGGCCAACCAAAGAGCGGACTTGCTTTTGTGTTTTTGGGATGGGGGTGTCTAGGATGGTTTGGATTCGGTCGGGTGTAAGTTTCCTTCCTTCTTTGGACAGGAGATGGCCTAGGTATGTCACTTGTGGCTGGCAGAACTGTAATTTCTTTTTGGAAACTTTATGGCCATTCTCTGCAAGAAAGTGTAGGAGTTGGACAGAGGCTGTGGTTGCGAGGGGGGTGGTGTCTGCCGCCAAAAGGATATCATCAACATACTGGATCAACACCATTCCATCTGGTAGCTGGAAGGCATCCAGCTGTCTTTTGAGGGCCTGGCTGTAAATGCTCGGGCTTTCAGTGTACCCCTGGGGAGCTCTACAGAATCGGTACGAGCGGGATTTTAAAGTGAAGCCGAAGAGATAACGGCTGTCTGGATGGATGGGGATAGAGAAAAACGCATTCTTAAGGTCGATAACAGTGAAGGTGGTGGCAGTGGGCGGGATGAGGGTCAGAATGGTGGTGATGTCCGAGACCACGGGGTATTGGGGTACAACCACTTTGTTAATCTCTCGCAGGTCGATGATGAAGCGATACGCTTTCTCATCTCCTTCACCTTGTTTCTTAACAATAGGTAGGATTGGGCTGTTGCAGACGTTGCTAACCATTTCTTCAACCACTCCTGCATTTACCAGAGACTGAATGATCGCTACCAGTGCCTTCTCGCCCTCAGGGGATATCCGATATTGTGGGAGTTTCGGGAGCATAGCGTCCTGTTTTACAGTTATATGAATAGGGTCAATCATCATTCGTCCCACATCAGAGTCATTTTTGGCCCATAGGTACGGGGGCAGGGTGTCAAGTAAAGACAGGTCAGCGTCAGTTATGGAGCACATGTGTCGTGCAGGGCAAGATTTGGGTGTGTCCGGATTGTCATAAAGGATGACTCGGATTCCATCCGGGGAACATCTAATGGTGGCTCGAAAATGTTTCAGTAAGTCGATACCCATAATGGCGTCAGGGGAGTTGGAGGAGAGCAGAAATGTCGTGTCAGTGGTGTTGCTTTCTAGGTCGAAGGTGATAGGTACGGACAGGGGGTTAGTGGAGGGCGTCCCATCGAAACCTATCGATGTAATGTGTGAGCCAGACAAGGGTGCCCTTGGAATCAGTCGTTTCGATAACACACTACGTGTCGCCCCAGTGTCTACCAAAAATGGAGACTCTGTACCCAGGACCTTAGCGGTGACGTAAGGACCTTGCTGGTCAACACAGAGCTCGACTGGATCCCTCCCTTGCCCCTGGCAGTCCTATGCAAAGTCGGGGGTATTTTCACCTTCGGACAGCTGATATTGGTTCTGCCGAGGACGGTCAAATGTGTTCAATCTCCCTGATCTGTCATTGTTGGTGTCGTTAGTGTGCCCTCGTCCTTGTACTCTATTTCTCGGCCCTCCTGCCACATCCCTGGAGTCCCTATTTCTATTCATCTCTAGCAGAACTGGACACTGGGATTTCCAGTGGCCGAACCCTTTGCAGAAGGCGCATTGGTCATTGCTAATGTCTCTACGTCCAGTGTGGGGTGTTGGGGTGTGATCTTCTGGGGGTGGTCGATTGGTAGTTCCCCCTGTAGGGTTCCCGTCCGACCGCTATACCTTGTATCTGGGCTATCATCACTCTTTCTTTCAAATCTTTCTTCTTTTTCTCGGAGGCCCTATCATTCTCATTCTTCTGGTGCTCGTAATACTGAGCCATCTGAAGGATAGCATATTTACAACAAGGGGTGGTGAGGGACAGAGTCTCTGAATTAAGCAGAAAGCTCTCACCCAGTCAAGAGATCAGGGCTAGATCCAACACCGTTTTTTAGCTCACTGCACCATCCCAGTTTCAAAACCTGGCTGTATGCAAATTAGTCTGTTCCTGTCCCAGTGCATGATGGGAACAGGGCAAACCAAACTACAAAAGCCAATTCTTACACTGGGAAGGAAACAAGCTCCCGGGGACCGGTTTCTGGCATTACAGCCGTCTTCAGCCCGGTTTGCTTGAATCCTGATGGTGCAATGAGCAAGGGTCTCACATCTGAGAATACCCTTCCACGCTTAGGGTGGACAAAAATATTTACAACAAGGGGTGGTGAGGGACAGAGTCTCTGAATTAAGCAGAAAGCTCTCACCCAGTCAAGAGATCAGGGCTAGATCCAACACCGTTTTTTAGCTCACTGCACCATCCCAGTTTCAGAACCTGGCTGTATGCAAATTAGTCTGTTCCTGTCCCAGTGCATGATGGGAACAGGGCAAACCAAACTACAAAAGCCAATTCTTACACTGGGAAGGAAACAAGCTCCCGGGGACCGGTTTCTGGCATTACAGCCGTCTTCGGCCCGGTTTGCTTGAATCCTGATGGTGCAATGAGCAAGGGTCTCACATCTGAGAATACCCTTCCACGCTTAGGGTGGACAAAAATATTTACAACAAGGGGTGGTGAGGGACAGAGTCTCTGAATTAAGCAGAAAGCTCTCACCCAGTCAAGAGATCAGGGCTAGATCCAACACCGTTTTTTAGCTCACTGCACCATCCCAGTTTCAGAACCTGGCTGTATGCAAATTAGTCTGTTCCTGTCCCAGTGCATGATGGGAACAGGGCAAACCAAACTACAAAAGCCAATTCTTACACTGGGAAGGAAACAAGCTCCCGGGGACCGGTTTCTGGCATTACAGCCGTCTTCGGCCCGGTTTGCTTGAATCCTGATGGTGCAATGAGCAAGGGTCTCACATCTGAGAATACCCTTCCACGCTTAGGGTGGACAAAAATATTTACAACAAGGGGTGGTGAGGGACAGAGTCTCTGAATTAAGCAGAAAGCTCTCACCCAGTCAAGAGATCAGGGCTAGATCCAACACCGTTTTTTAGCTCACTGCACCATCCCAGTTTCAGAACCTGGCTGTATGCAAATTAGTCTGTTCCTGTCCCAGTGCATGATGGGAACAGGGCAAACCAAACTACAAAAGCCAATTCTTACACTGGGAAGGAAACAAGCTCCCGGGGACCGCTTTCTGGCATTACAGCCGTCTTCGGCCCGGTTTGCTTGAATCCTGATGGTGCAATGAGCAAGGGTCTCACATCTGAGAATACCCTTCCACGCTTAGGGTGGACAAAAATATTTACAACAAGGGGTGATGAGGGACAGAGTCTCTGAATTAAGCAGAAAGCTCTCACCCAGTCAAGAGATCAGGGCTAGATCCAACACCGTTTTTTAGCTCACTGCACCATCCCAGTTTCAGAACCTGGCTGTATGCAAATTAGTCTGTTCCTGTCCCAGTGCATGATGGGAACAGGGCAAACCAAACTACAAAAGCCAATTCTTACACTGGGAAGGAAACAAGCTCCCGGGGACCGGTTTCTGGCATTACAGCCGTCTTCGGCCCGGTTTGCTTGAATCCTGATGGTGCAATGAGCAAGGGTCTCACATCTGAGAATACCCTTCCACGCTTAGGGTGGACAAAAATATTTACAACAAGGGGTGGTGAGGGACAGAGTCTCTGAATTAAGCAGAAAGCTCTCACCCAGTCAAGAGATCAGGGCTAGATCCAACACCGTTTTTTAGCTCACTGCACCATCCCAGTTTCAGAACCTGACTGTATGCAAATTAGTCTGTTCCTGTCCCAGTGCATGATGGGAACAGGGCAAACCAAACTACAAAAGCCAATTCTTACACTGGGAAGGAAACAAGCTCCCGGGGACCGGTTTCTGGCATTACAGCCGTCTTCGGCCCGGTTTGCTTGAATCCTGATGGTGCAATGAGCAAGGGTCTCACATCTGAGAATACCCTTCCACGCTTAGGGTGGACAAAAATATTTACAACAAGGGGTGGTGAGGGACAGAGTCTCTGAATTGAGCAGAAAGCTCTCACCCAGTCAAGAGATCAGGGCTAGATCCAACACCGTTTTTTAGCTCACTGCACCATCCCAGTTTCAGAACCTGGCTGTATGCAAATTAGTCTGTTCCTGTCCCAGTGCATGATGGGAACAGGGCAAACCAAACTACAAAAGCCAATTCTTACACTGGGAAGGAAACAAGCTCCCGGGGACCGGTTTCTGGCATTACAGCCGTCTTCGGCCCGGTTTGCTTGAATCCTGATGGTGCAATGAGCAAGGGTCTCACATCTGAGAATACCCTTCCACGCTTAGGGTGGACAAAAATATTTACAACAAGGGGTGGTGAGGGACAGAGTCTCTGAATTAAGCAGAAAGCTCTCACCCAGTCAAGAGATCAGGGCTAGATCCAACACCGTTTTTTAGCTCACTGCACCATCCCAGTTTCAGAACCTGGCTGTATGCAAATTAGTCTGTTCCTGTCCCAGTGCATGATGGGAACAGGGCAAACCAAACTACAAAAGCCAATTCTTACACTGGGAAGGAAACAAGCTCCCGGGGACCGGTTTCTGGCATTACAGCCGTCTTCGGCCCGGTTTGCTTGAATCCTGATGGTGCAATGAGCAAGGGTCTCACATCTGAGAATACCCTTCCACGCTTAGGGTGGACAAAAATATTTACAACAAGGGGTGGTGAGGGACAGAGTCTCTGAATTAAGCAGAAAGTTCTCACCCAGTCAAGAGATCAGGGCTAGATCCAACACCGTTTTTTAGCTCACTGCACCATCCCAGTTTCAGAACCTGGCTGTATGCAAATTAGTCTGTTCCTGTCCCAGTGCATGATGGGAACAGGGCAAACCAAACTACAAAAGCCAATTCTTACACTGGGAAGGAAACAAGCTCCCGGGGACCGGTTTCTGGCATTACAGCCGTCTTCGGCCCGGTTTGCTTGAATCCTGATGGTGCAATGAGCAAGGGTCTCACATCTGAGAATACCCTTCCACGCTTAGGGTGGACAAAAATATTTACAACAAGGGGTGGTGAGGGACAGAGTCTCTGAATTAAGCAGAAAGCTCTCACCCAGTCAAGAGATCAGGGCTAGATCCAACACCGTTTTTTAGCTCACTGCACCATCCCAGTTTCAGAACCTGGCTGTATGCAAATTAGTCTGTTCCTGTCCCAGTGCATGATGGGAACAGGGCAAACCAAACTACAAAAGCCAATTCTTACACTGGGAAGGAAACAAGCTCCCGGGGACCGGTTTCTGGCATTAGAGCCGTCTTCGGCCCGGTTTGCTTGAATCCTGATGGTGCAATGAGCAAGGGTCTCACATCTGAGAATACCCTTCCACGCTTAGGGTGGACAAAAATATTTACAACAAGGGGTGGTGAGGGACAGAGTCTCTGAATTAAGCAGAAAGCTCTCACCCAGTCAAGAGATCAGGGCTAGACCCAACACCGTTTTTTAGCTCACTGCACCATCCCAGTTTCAGAACCTGGCTGTATGCAAATTAGTCTGTTCCTGTCCCAGTGCATGATGGGAACAGGGCAAACCAAACTACAAAAGCCAATTCTTACACTGGGAAGGAAACAAGCTCCCGGGGACCGGTTTCTGGCATTACAGCCGTCTTCGGCCCGGTTTGCTTGAATCCTGATGGTGCAATGAGCAAGGGTCTCACATCTGAGAATACCCTTCCACGCTTAGGGTGGACAAAAATATTTACAACAAGGGGTGGTGAGGGACAGAGTCTCTGAATTAAGCAGAAAGCTCTCACCCAGTCAAGAGATCAGGGCTAGATCCAACACCGTTTTTTAGCTCACTGCACCATCCCAGTTTCAGAACCTGGCTGTATGCAAATTAGTCTGTTCCTGTCCCAGTGCATGATGGGAACAGGGCAAACCAAAGTACAAAAGCCAATTCTTACACTGGGAAGGAAACAAGCTCCCGGGGACCGGTTTCTGGCATTACAGCCGTCTTCGGCCCGGTTTGCTTGAATCCTGATGGTGCAATGAGCAAGGGTCTCACATCTGAGAATACCCTTCCACGCTTAGGGTGGACAAAAATATTTACAACAAGGGGTGGTGAGGGACAGAGTCTCTGAATTAAGCAGAAAGCTCTCACCCAGTCAAGAGATCAGGGCTAGATCCAACACCGTTTTTTAGCTCACTGCACCATCCCAGTTTCAGAACCTGGCTGTATGCAAATTAGTCTGTTCCTGTCCCAGTGCATGATGGGAACAGGGCAAACCAAACTACAAAAGCCAATTCTTACACTGGGAAGGAAACAAGCTCCCGGGGACCGGTTTCTGGCATTACAGCCGTCTTCGGCCCGGTTTGCTTGAATCCTGATGGTGCAATGAGCAAGGGTCTCACATCTGAGAATACCCTTCCACGCTTAGGGTGGACAAAAATATTTACAACAAGGGGTGGTGAGGGACAGAGTCTCTGAATTAAGCAGAAAGCTCTCACCCAGTCAAGAGATCAGGGCTAGATCCAACACCGTTTTTTAGCTCACTGCACCATCCCAGTTTCAGAACCTGGCTGTATGCAAATTAGTCTGTTCCTGTCCCAGTGCATGATGGGAACAGGGCAAACCAAACTACAAAAGCCAATTCTTACACTGGGAAGGAAACAAGCTCCCGGGGACCGGTTTCTGGCATTACAGCCGTCTTCGGCCCGGTTTGCTTGAATCCTGATGGTGCAATGAGCAAGGGTCTCACATCTGAGAATACCCTTCCACGCTTAGGGTGGACAAAAATATTTACAACAAGGGGTGGTGAGGGACAGAGTCTCTGAATTAAGCAGAAAGCTCTCACCCAGTCAAGAGATCAGGGCTAGATCCAACACCGTTTTTTAGCTCACTGCACCATCCCAGTTTCAGAACCTGGCTGTATGCAAATTAGTCTGTCCCTGTCCCAGTGCATGATGGGAACAGGGCAAACCAAACTACAAAAGCCAATTCTTACACTGGGAAGGAAACAAGCTCCCGGGGACCGGTTTCTGGCATTACAGCCGTCTTCGGCCCGGTTTGCTTGAATCCTGATGGTGCAATGAGCAAGGGTCTCACATCTGAGAATACCCTTCCACGCTTAGGGTGGACAAAAATATTTACAACAAGGGGTGGTGAGGGACAGAGTCTCTGAATTAAGCAGAAAGCTCTCACCCAGTCAAGAGATCAGGGCTAGATCCAACACCGTTTTTTAGCTCACTGCACCATCCCAGTTTCAGAACCTGGCTGTATGCAAATTAGTCTGTTCCTGTCCCAGTGCATGATGGGAACAGGGCAAACCAAACTACAAAAGCCAATTCTTACACTGGGAAGGAAACAAGCTCCCGGGGACCGGTTTCTGGCATTACAGCCGTCTTCGGCCCGGTTTGCTTGAATCCTGATGGTGCAATGAGCAAGGGTCTCACATCTGAGAATACCCTTCCACGCTTAGGGTGGACAAAAATATTTACAACAAGGGGTAGTGAGGGACAGAGTCTCTGAATTAAGCAGAAAGCTCTCACCCAGTCAAGAGATCAGGGCTAGATCCAACACCGTTTTTTAGCTCACTGCACCATCCCAGTTTCAGAACCTGGCTGTATGCAAATTAGTCTGTTCCTGTCCCAGTGCATGATGGGAACAGGGCAAACCAAACTACAAAAGCCAATTCTTACACTGGGAAGGAAACAAGCTCCCGGGGACCGGTTTCTGGCATTACAGCCGTCTTCGGCCCGGTTTGCTTGAATCCTGATGGTGCAATGAGCAAGGGTCTCACATCTGAGAATACCCTTCCACGCTTAGGGTGGACAAAAATATTTACAACAAGGGGTGGTGAGGGACAGAGTCTCTGAATTAAGCAGAAAGCTCTCACCCAGTCAAGAGATCAGGGCTAGATCCAACACCGTTTTTTAGCTCACTGCACCATCCCAGTTTCAGAACCTGGCTGTATGCAAATTAGTCTGTTCCTGTCCCAGTGCATGATGGGAACAGGGCAAACCAAACTACAAAAGCCAATTCTTACACTGGGAAGGAAACAAGCTCCCGGGGACCGGTTTCTGGCATTACAGCCGTCTTCGGCCCGGTTTGCTTGAATCCTGATGGTGCAATGAGCAAGGGTCTCACATCTGAGAATACCCTTCCACGCTTAGGGTGGACAAAAATATTTAAAACAAGGGGTGGTGAGGGACAGAGTCTCTGAATTAAGCAGAAAGCTCTCACCCAGTCAAGAGATCAGGGCTAGATCCAACACCGTTTTTTAGCTCACTGCACCATCCCAGTTTCAGAACCTGGCTGTATGCAAATTAGTCTGTTCCTGTCCCAGTGCATGATGGGAACAGGGCAAACCAAACTACAAAAGCCAATTCTTACACTGGGAAGGAAACAAGCTCCCGGGGACCGGTTTCTGGCATTACAGCCGTCTTCGGCCCGGTTTGCTTGAATCCTGATGGTGCAATGAGCAAGGGTCTCACATCTGAGAATACCCTTCCACGCTTAGGGTGGACAAAAATATTTACAACAAGGGGTGGTGAGGGACAGAGTCTCTGAATTAAGCAGAAAGCTCTCACCCAGTCAAGAGATCAGGGCTAGATCCAACACCGTTTTTTAGCTCACTGCACCATCCCAGTTTCAGAACCTGGCTGTATGCAAATTAGTCTGTTCCTGTCCCAGTGCATGATGGGAACAGGGCAAACCAAACTACAAAAGCCAATTCTTACACTGGGAAGGAAACAAGCTCCCGGGGACCGGTTTCTGGCATTACAGCCGTCTTCGGCCCGGTTTGCTTGAATCCTGATGGTGCAATGAGCAAGGGTCTCACATCTGAGAATACCCTTCCACGCTTAGGGTGGACAAAAATATTTACAACAAGGGGTGGTGAGGGACAGAGTCTCTGAATTAAGCAGAAAGCTCTCACCCAGTCAAGAGATCAGGGCTAGATCCAACACCGTTTTTTAGCTCACTGCACCATCCCAGTTTCAGAACCTGGCTGTATGCAAATTAGTCTGTTCCTGTCCCAGTGCATGATGGGAACAGGGCAAACCAAACTACAAAAGCCAATTCTTACACTGGGAAGGAAACAAGCTCCCGGGGACCGGTTTCTGGCATTACAGCCGTCTTCGGCCCGGTTTGCTTGAATCCTGATGGTGCAATGAGCAAGGGTCTCACATCTGAGAATACCCTTCCACGCTTAGGGTGGACAAAAATATTTACAACAAGGGGTGGTGAGGGACAGAGTCTCTGAATTAAGCAGAAAGCTCTCACCCAGTCAAGAGATCAGGGCTAGATCCAACACCGTTTTTTAGCTCACTGCACCATCCCAGTTTCAGAACCTGGCTGTATGCAAATTAGTCTGTTCCTGTCCCAGTGCATGATGGGAACAGGGCAAACCAAACTACAAAAGCCAATTCTTACACTGGGAAGGAAACAAGCTCCCAGGGACCGGTTTCTGGCATTACAGCCGTCTTCGGCCCGGTTTGCTTGAATCCTGATGGTGCAATGAGCAAGGGTCTCACATCTGAGAATACCCTTCCACGCTTAGGGTGGACAAAAATATTTACAACAAGGGGTAGTGAGGGACAGAGTCTCTGAATTAAGCAGAAAGCTCTCACCCAGTCAAGAGATCAGGGCTAGATCCAACACCGTTTTTTAGCTCACTGCACCATCCCAGTTTCAGAACCTGGCTGTATGCAAATTAGTCTGTTCCTGTCCCAGTGCATGATGGGAACAGGGCAAACCAAACTACAAAAGCCAATTCTTACACTGGGAAGGAAACAAGCTCCCGGGGACCGGTTTCTGGCATTACAGCCGTCTTCGGCCCGGTTTGCTTGAATCCTGATGGTGCAATGAGCAAGGGTCTCACATCTGAGAATACCCTTCCACGCTTAGGGTGGACAAAAATATTTACAACAAGGGGTGGTGAGGGACAGAGTCTCTGAATTAAGCAGAAAGCTCTCACCCAGTCAAGAGATCAGGGCTAGATCCAACACCGTTTTTTAGCTCACTGCACCATCCCAGTTTCAGAACCTGGCTGTATGCAAATTAGTCTGTTCCTGTCCCAGTGCATGATGGGAACAGGGCAAACCAAACTACAAAAGCCAATTCTTACACTGGGAAGGAAACAAGCTCCCGGGGACCGGTTTCTGGCATTACAGCCGTCTTCGGCCCGGTTTGCTTGAATCCTGATGGTGCAATGAGCAAGGGTCTCACATCTGAGAATACCCTTCCACGCTTAGGGTGGACAAAAATATTTAAAACAAGGGGTGGTGAGGGACAGAGTCTCTGAATTAAGCAGAAAGCTCTCACCCAGTCAAGAGATCAGGGCTAGATCCAACACCGTTTTTTAGCTCACTGCACCATCCCAGTTTCAGAACCTGGCTGTATGCAAATTAGTCTGTTCCTGTCCCAGTGCATGATGGGAACAGGGCAAACCAAACTACAAAAGCCAATTCTTACACTGGGAAGGAAACAAGCTCCCGGGGACCGGTTTCTGGCATTACAGCCGTCTTCGGCCCGGTTTGCTTGAATCCTGATGGTGCAATGAGCAAGGGTCTCACATCTGAGAATACCCTTCCACGCTTAGGGTGGACAAAAATATTTACAACAAGGGGTGGTGAGGGACAGAGTCTCTGAATTAAGCAGAAAGCTCTCACCCAGTCAAGAGATCAGGGCTAGATCCAACACCGTTTTTTAGCTCACTGCACCATCCCAGTTTCAGAACCTGGCTGTATGCAAATTAGTCTGTTCCTGTCCCAGTGCATGATGGGAACAGGGCAAACCAAACTACAAAAGCCAATTCTTACACTGGGAAGGAAACAAGCTCCCGGGGACCGGTTTCTGGCATTACAGCCGTCTTCGGCCCGGTTTGCTTGAATCCTGATGGTGCAATGAGCAAGGGTCTCACATCTGAGAATACCCTTCCACGCTTAGGGTGGACAAAAATATTTACAACAAGGGGTGGTGAGGGACAGAGTCTCTGAATTAAGCAGAAAGCTCTCACCCAGTCAAGAGATCAGGGCTAGATCCAACACCGTTTTTTAGCTCACTGCACCATCCCAGTTTCAGAACCTGGCTGTATGCAAATTAGTCTGTTCCTGTCCCAGTGCATGATGGGAACAGGGCAAACCAAACTACAAAAGCCAATTCTTACACTGGGAAGGAAACAAGCTCCCGGGGACCGGTTTCTGGCATTACAGCCGTCTTCGGAACGGTGATGGATTATACCCAGATCTTTTGACTGGGTGTGAGTGTTTGATTGATTCAGATGCTCCGTCCTTCACCACCCCCTTTTGTACCGCTTTTGGCCGCCATAAGTGTGGCAGGGTATGCTCAGACGTGAGTCCCTTGCTCACTTTGCCACTGGATTCAAGCAAGCCGGGCTGAAGAAGGCTGGAATGCCAGAAACCGGTCCTCGGAAGCTTGTTTCCGGTCCAGGGAAGACATGGCTTGGTAGTTCGGGCTGCACTGTTCCCATGAGGAACAGGGTCAGACTGATTTGCATATAGCCATGTCTGAACTGGGGTGGCAGAGTGGGCTAAAGAACAGTGATGGATTATACCCAGATCTTTTGACTGGGTGTGAGTGTTTGATTGATTCAGATGCTCCGTCCTTCACCACCCCCTTTTGTACCGCATCTGAAGGATAGCTGCGGGTTTGGAGGCCCCCAAACTACTCTCACTCGTCTGCAGTTTTTGGGAGACCTCTTGTGATAGGCCCTTTACATAATTTTGTACAAACAGGTGCTGTCCGGTTGCGGTGGTCATGTCTTGGCCACTGTAGTCGGAGAACACTGTCTCGAATCGGGAGAAGTATTCTGACACATCTTCCTGGGGTTTCTGTCGACAGGCCGTGACTATCGACCAGTCTACCTTTCTTTCTGGGATCAGCGTCTTTAACTTCTGAACTAATTTGTCTGGAAGTTCTAGTATGTCCTTTACTGGTTTCCTTCCTGGCTCTCGCTGTCTATCTAGTTTACCGAGTTGGTCCCAGGTATGTCCAAACAGATCCGTGTGGTCAGCCTTCCGGATTTGCTTCCACACGTCAGCTGGCAGGCATAACCCGAAGAACAAGTCAATGTCCGCTAAAGTCATTATCGTCGAACCCAAGGCTGTGCCTAATTCGGTATAAAATGCTGTCGGGTTCTTTCTTAAATCGGGCAGAGTTTGTTTAAAGGTTAGGATATCTTGTCGGTCCTATGGTTGGTAAACCCAATTGTACACAACTCTCCCTTTTGCATCCGCATCATTAATATCATCGCTTGTTCCCTGGCCACGTGGTGGGATCCAATAAGGGGCCGCCTCTCTGATGGGCATCATAGTATTGGCTACTTCTACTGAGGTCGTTTCAGGGACTGTAACCTTGGTTTCTGGTTTTTGCTCCATGAGGTGGCGGAAGACCTCAAGCATCTGCATGAAGAGCTCCGTCGCCTCACATTCAGTCCCATCTCCAACATCAATCTTCCTATACAGCTTTGTTAGTTTAGCGGGGCCCTTACTCTGATACCTATCTTCATATGCGTTCAGGGTGTGGTAGCTGAATCGCAAAATGAAATGCCGTCTGTGGCTGTCGGCATGTGAATTATATATGCTCATTGTGTATTCTTCGCTTTCCCTTCGTTCTACTAATGTCTTTGCTATTTTGTCGATCCCATCCCGCTCATCTTTGCTCAACCTATTTGGTCTGGCTGGTGGTTGTTTGCTAGCCTCAGGGTCGTCTGACGATGTTGTTAATGTGGCCGGTGCAGAGGCCGTGACGGCTGGTGCACTAGCACTAAGGTCACTTTCGCTCGCACCCTGGGCTTGCAAACTTTGTTGGCAGGGGGCATATGGAGGGGGCATGTAGATGATTGGGGGACCTAGCAGTAACTCATCGTTCGCCCGTTGTTTGGAGGGCACTTCAGGGTAGAGCGCAGAGGGGGTCCTAACAGGACATTGACCTGTCGACCCTGGTTCGTGGTTTTGTGTAGCTTTCTTTCTTTCTTTTATTTCTTCTTCTAGTTGCTTAGCGGCTAGGTGGGCTGCCTTTCGTAATTCTTTCCCTATTTTTGCCTCTTCTCTTTTCTTTCGTTGTTCCGTTTCCTTGCGCCACATGCCGATACTGTCGAGCATAGTGGGCGTGGTCTTATTTTTCTGAAGCGCTATTTCTAATACTTTCATTTTATGATCGTCAAAGGAACCTATCAGTGGCCACTGACTTTCAGGGTTCTTCTTTGTATATTTATGCCATAACTTAGTATAAGCTATAGCGACTAGTCCATGCTTAGTGAACATGTCCTTATTAGGGGTGCCCTCCAGTGGAGCTGGATGGGTCATCTCTAATAAGCGGTCCGGGCTGTACAGGCTACCAACCAGTGGGGAGAAGATAGGCATGACGGGTTACAACGGGGACAAAGGTCTGCACTACCTATCTTATCACGGCGGACAAAGACTAGACAGAATTTTCTATTCTACGTTGTTTGTAGGCCGTGAATACCTCAAAAGAACCAATACCGAACACTTAATGTACGGTCAATCAAACAATCAGTGGGGAGAATAAGTGGGTACGGAAAGTTTGCGTTACCCACCCTTTCTCTACCTGCAAAGAGAGACCTTGTTCTTCCCTGTTTGCAGACAAAGAATCTCCAGACAATAATCCCCGAACGATAGTTCGGGAAAACAGTGGGGGAGGAAGATAGGCACGACGGATTACAATGGGGACAAAAGTCTGCGTTACCTATCCTTCACTGCTTGCAAAGAGAGAGCCTGTTGTTTTCTCCGTTTGCAGACGGTGAATCTCCAGAGGGTTCAACAAAGCGTAATACTAGTATTATCCGAACAAAACAATTATTCCTCAGTTCGTCGTGTTTACACGACCTTACCCGGACCGCATGGACGGTTTCCTGTCTTCTGAATCCAGCGCCTGATCGTCCTCTCTTCTTCGTGATGTCCGTGGCACTCCTGATGGTTCCCAGTCAGGACCGTAGATCACTCGAGAGAGGTCTGTTTGGAACTAGTGAAGGTCGGATGATCGGCTGTCAGACGAGGGTCTATCGGACACGAGCTCTTCCCGATCGTTGCAGTCGTTCACTCTGTCGTCGGGACCTCTCCCACTGGATCCACGTGTCGCTGATGGGCCCCACGCTTTGGGACGCCAATTGTGGAAAAAGGTAGGGCTATGACCTTTTTCAAGATTTGCCCGGCGCTAACCGCCCTTGTACCATTCAAATTACCAAGCAATGAGGCAGGCGCCGGAGACCAGAAGGCAGGAAACAGAAGTTTTATTCCGACGGAGCAGAACACATCAGATCGGACAACAAGGTATCGTCTTGAGGTGCTCTCTAACAGCCTCTCGGAGGCCTGGCCTCTTATACACTGGTTTATGGCATGTGACCTTTCTTTATTACAATCAGAACATTGTGAAGTAAGGGAAAAGACATCCCCGTAATCCTCGTGTCAATCCCACCCCCATATACCTTCACAATAGAGGTCCTCAACCTGCTGATAAGAGGAGGGGGTCATCACGCAGCTGAGTGTTTCGTCAAGTCTTAGGATGTGTGCGCCTGATCATATCCCAGGGGGTGGGGAAGCCCTGATCAACAGCGTGTCCTTTGAAGAGGGGCGACTCCATACAATGAGGGGCAGTAAATGGTATCTCCCGGTCTAGGCAATGGCCTCGGACCTGTGTGGACAGTCGGACACGGGGTAAGAGGTCATCAAAGGAGTGGTATTCATGCCGCGTGGACAATCCAGCGCGGAGGGAAGGTTTATCAACAGAGGGGCATTCATGGGGGGAGAGGAGGTGCTGGTCAGGCGCTGGCGTGACTCCCAAGGACAGGGTCATGCAGAAGGGTTACGCTCATGAGGGGGAGGGAGGGAGAGCCAGGGTGCATGGAGGATGCTTGCTGGGTCAGAGGGGCACGCTGGCGATCGATCGTGGACAGGGAGACCATGATACCTAAAATGGCTGCCGTGCACGTCGTACGTGGGTGACAAGCTGGCGCAGATGATGTTTAGATCGCGAACTAAAATTCCACAGCTAGCCAAGGTCTACCTACGTTTTAACAAAAAAACTGAATGGTACTAAAGGGAGTGGTACAGTATCAGACAGTTAGACAGAAATTATCCCTTTTCAATGAAAGTTAAAATCAGGCTAGACAATTTGTTTTACAAACCGGCAAACCACAAGAATCAATGAAAGATGATTGTGAGATGGTATTTCTAAACTTCACAGTTTTTTTGTTATGAATGCAAATCGGGGGGCGTGGCCAACTGCCGAACATGGCGGTCGCCTTCTAACGGAGCTCCGTACCCTGGTGGCAATTATCCTGTATAAGTGCCGTATTTAACAACGTCAATCAGCAACCGGGACTGGGCACCGGGATAACACCTTGGTGCCGACAATCGGAGCTGTGTCTGAGCTCCTGGGTGGCCTCCGCCGAGGAGCAGGATGATCCTGAGTTACGGCACCCGAGGAATGGCGTAGTATTGAGGTGGGCCGGGCTGTGGTGCTTGCGCAGCCCACTGTAGGACCTGAAAGGAGGAAAAGGGGCAGGAGGAGCTGATTACGGGAACGCCTGTGGGACTTGTGAGTGCCTGGCGGAGCCGTGTGAAACTGTTGCTGTACGACTTGGACCCGGCTCGCTGGTGAGGGTGAACCCCGGCTGCTGCGACAAGCTCAGAGTGGGACGCTGTTGCGCGAGAGCCGGGGATCCGCTGCTGCCTACACTGGCCTCCTTCTGGCGGTCCTGACTGATGGGTCACCACTCCAGCTGCGGTGAGAAGTGGGAACCAGAAGACCAGGCGGCGGGTACTGCTGTGCATTTTCGGGGAGCAGCATGAGAGGGGACATTGTCCCAATACGCCATTGAAGTGCTGGGTGGACGGACTGCAAAGGCGGCCGGCTCTGCGTGAGTGGGCCACTAGCCCCCTGTTGGTGTGAGATTGAGGCAGAACTGCCATCAGGAGAGGGCCCGGGCCGGTACAGGAGGCGGGACGAGTCACTTACTGTGCGGCGGGGCCTTTGTTGACGTGGCACAGGGGGGACTGCCTGAGAGAGTGCATGGGCGCAGTGGAGTGACTGGAGGCGATTTCACTATACTGCCACCCTGGGTTGGTCTGGACCTGCGTGTTTCACAGGTGCCGCGTACCATCAGGCAGGGTGCACTACACCTGGGACGGAGCTACGGCGGCAGGGTCAAGGGTTTGAAGGTTGGAGCCTGTAGGAGACCATAACCTGCGCTGGGATGGGCAGGGGCTAGAGTGGAGAGAACAGCACAGTGAGTGGTCTAGCAAAGGAGTCTGGCAGGGGGTGAGTCTGGCTCAGCGGAGACGGAGTGTGCAGCTCCCTGCTGCCACGGGGGTCTGTGCCCTTGGTACCTCTGCGATTTGGAAGCTGAAAGGCAAGTAGCAGGCAGTGATACTGGTGCTGTCCACGTCCTGAGTTTGGCAGCATCTGCGGACGCCTCTCAATTGGTCAACTGCATACTGCCTACCAATGCAATGAAAACAGCGGACAAGCTGGACTTAAATCTGCAGGAGGTGAGAGACTCTCGGAAAGCACTGGAAACTCAACTAGGCACCCTCACCACCGGTCTGTCACTACTCTGAGCCGACCATGGCAAGCTCGCTGACAAGGTGAAGGACCATACCGTGGAGCTGGGTGTTCAGTCTCCTCAGCAGACCCAGAACACTGCCTACATTCTACAATTGCAGACCCAGGTAGCGACCCTAATGGAGAGAGTGGAGGATGCTGAAGGAAGAGCGTGGAGAAATAATATCCGCGTTATTGGTATGCCAGAGAAAAGCGAGGGGAGTGATGCTGCCCGATATATGGAGGGGTGGCTTAAGGAGCATGTCACTTCGGAGGGGCTTTCAGACCAGTTCTGTATTGAGCAGGCGGACAGAATTCCTCCGGGTCGTCCAAAGCAGGGGGGCCCGCCATAACTTCACATAATTAAGCTACTTAATTATAGGGACCGGGACGTGCTACTGCAGAAGTCGAGAGAAGTCCCCCGAATCTGCTTCGAAAACACTAAGGTCTCGTTATATCCAGACTACACTATGCTAGTGCAGAAGCAATGCTCCTGCTTCATGTCAGTAAAAAAGAAGCTGCGGGAACTGAATCTACAATATGCCCTCCTCTTCCCAGCGCGGCTACGGATCATTCACAACCGAAAGACATGCTTCTTCGAAAGTCCTGGTGATGTGGAGGAATAGCTGGAGGTGATGGAACCGGAGGGTCAATCGAGGACAGCATCCCAGTCTTCAGCCTCCGCGGCACATGATGGCTGACAGCCGGGACAGCGCAGCTCACGCAGATTGCGCAAAAGAAATGCGAGACTCCGCCCGACGACCAAGCAGATACAGACGGATAAGGAGACGGCGATCCTTGCGGTTTCATCTTTCCGAAATACAGCACAAATAGGCGACTTGACCACCTCGGAGGTGGACACTCAGAGATCAGATTCAGAGGGGGGCAAGGCCCTGTTTCCCTCTGTGACCCCGCAGACGGCAGTTGGACTGATCCCTTAGCGGGCTGGACTACGATATGCCTCCAGATCTGAACTGAACAGTAACGTATAAGGCTGCTAATTTCGAACCATCTTAAGTGTTTCGGAAGGCATTAAATTGTTTGTATATGTGGCCCGGGGGGGGAGTTGAGCTATTATTGTCACCCTGAACTGCATGGGTAGGTTTGGCCACGTACCCCAAGTTGGGAAAGCTCTGTATGGATGCTATTTTGGTTTATGTGTTCTTTGTTTAGTTGGGTTGTCAGGTATAGTTCTACGACTGGACCGAGCATTGGGAGTTATCGGGATGGGAAATGGTCCTGGATTGCGTTTTCTCTTGGGCTGGCACGGAAATGCGCACACTGCGGTGGCCGCAAGATGGTCAAGTTTGGGTAAGCGATACACATGCAGAATAGCTACAACGTAATAACGTGGAATGTCCGGGGCCTGGGCCCAGTTCAGAAATGCCATAGGATACATGCACAACTGCAAAGAACCAAGGCGCAGATAGTGTACCTGCAAGAGTCCCACATGGTCGAGCAGGAAGTTGGGAAACTCCGTAGGAAGTGGAGGGGGCATGTTTTCTCCACCACATGTTCGGGGTTTGCGCGTGGCACTACAATATGGGTTAGACATGGAGTGCCCTTCATGCCAATAGAGCAGAGAGTAGATCAACAGGGTAGGTATGTATTAGTACAGGGTACCCTGGATGGCCAACCCTTAGTCCTTGGATCTATATATGCGCCGAACTCTGAACAGGAGCAGTTTTTGGGCAGACTGTCTGTTGCCCTGGTAGGTTGGGAGAATTACCCATGGATAATTGCTGGAGACTGTAATGCTGTGATGAATGTTGCTCTTGATAGGTCGCACCCTCCCCTCAATGGAACTGGGGTTTGTAAACAGGCGAGTGCACTACGTGGGTGGGCTGATGGATGGGGGTTGTATGATGTATGGAGGATGAGGCACCCAACACAGGGAATACTAATTCTATTCACCAGTACACATATTGCACACGAGAATTGATAGGATATACTGTTCAGATAACATAGCGATGCAGGTGATGTCGACCACATACTTGGCGAAATCCTTCTCGGACCACAATCCATTGGAAATAACAATTGGATGGGGCAGATTACCCACCCCAGTGCCGACATAGCGCCTCTGGCCCCAAATGCTGGCAGACTCAGTGTTCCGCACTGCTATGTCAGACACTATCCAGCGGTACTTTGATGAAAACAGCAACACAGCATCCACTAGATTGAGTGGGGCGCCTTTAAAACGATGGTCCTGGGAAAGGCGATAGGGGTGATGGTAGGTGCGCGACAAGAAGTTCATAGGTCCCTGGTAGAAGTGGAAGGGAGGCTCAACAAGCTGGAGCAGGAGGCGGTGCTGAACGCGGACAAACGGGCGCCATTGCAGGAGGCTAGTATTAGACACACCAAATTACTGGAGTCTCTCCGTGTCATAGACCATCAAAGATACATGCAATTGAGTCACTCTGAGGCAGACAAGGCAGGTACCCTGCTGGCAAAATTGCTGCACGACACCCCCCCTAATGTTGTCATCAATTAAGTTACTACCTTCGCAGGAGAGACAGTATCTACCCAGGGAGAGAATAATGAGGCCTTCATGCAATACTACGCAGCACTCTATAGTGAGCCAGAAGAAGTGCAGAGCACACGCATAGAAGAATTTCTATCCACAATACCATGTCCCCAGTTGTCGGCGGCTGCACAGAAAGGGTTACTAGACCCCATACCTCAGTCAGAAATTAAAGTCGCCATCAAGGGTCTCCCCCGAAATAAAACCCAGGGGCTGGTTGGCCTGCCAGCTGAATTTTACGCTACCTATGTGAATATTCTTGTGCCCCAGCTGGAAATTCTGTACAGAGAGGCGCTGGACAAGGGCCGCCTGCCCCTTACTATGGCGCAAGCGCTGGTGGTTTCGCTTCCGAAGCCGGACAGGGATCCCAGTGACATGGTCAGCTACCGCCCTCTCTCACTGTTAACGACGGAGTACAAGATACTTGGTACGGTGCTGGCTAATAGACTCCTGCCAACGTTGCATACACTGATACACATAGATCAGACGGGTTTCCTGCCTGCGAGGAGCACGTCATTGAACACTAGGAAACTGCATCACCTGCTTGCAGAGGTCCAGAGCTGATATGACTAAGCAGGTTGCATCCCAATAGATATGCGGCAGGCGTTCGACTCCATTAAATGGGATTACATATTTAGGGCCCAAAAGGGATTTGGGCTACTGGAGGAATATATCAGGTGGATCCCCCTCCTTTACAATGGCCCTACGGCAAGAGCGCGAATGGGTGGGCACATATCGGCTGAATACCAGATACGCAGGGGAACGCGACAGGGGTGCCTGCTTTCGCCGCTCCTCTTTATATTGGCGCTGGAACCTCTGGCATTGAAGATCAGGGCAGAGATGGTTCATATGCGAATTATGGTGGGAAACGCCACACACTTGCTGTCGGCATACTGAGATGATATTATCCTCTACCTGCGTGACCTCCGCACCCCTATGGACACTATTGCTGCGCTATTCGAGCGGTTTGAGCAGTTGTCAGGTCTAGCTATTAATCCAACTAAATCAACGGTGTTCTATTTTAAGGAACAGATGTCCTTACCAGACTTCACGTTTGGCACGTTACAGTTCAAGGTTGCACCCCACATGTTTAAGTATCTAGGCATCCGCGTTTATCGGACTCAGGCAGATATTTTGGAAGGCAATCTGAACATAGCCCTGAGGGCCTTGCGGTCTAGCATTGCTTTCTGGACCACACTACCACTTTCAGTAACGGGTAGAGCAGCGATAGCAAAAATGGTGGTCCTCTTGAGGCTACTTTACTATTTCACAAACATACCGCTCCTGCTCCCGAGCACCACTTTTAAATCATTAGACACATTACTTATTGACCTAATCTGGAGGACGGGTAGGCGGAGGATTAGCCTAAAGAAACTGCAGGGTAGTGCGTCTGGAGGGGGTCTGGGAGTGCCTGATCTCCGAGCGTACTTTTACGCTAGTCAATTGCAGTGGCTGTCCTACTGGACAGTGGGACGTAACCTGCAGAAAATTGGGATGACTGAGCAAGACATAGTGAAGGAATCGAAATTTTACAAGGCCGGGCTATACTTTCCAATATCTCATATATAACATAAAAGAATAATAAGGCAGTCAGCAATGGAGAAGGTCGAATCGTTTATTCAATCAAATACAAGCCCTGTCAGGGGAGCCTCGGTCTACACGACCCATGGAGGTGCGCAGAGGAGACTAACGAAATACAAGTGATACAAAGCATATATACGTTTTCACACATTCAGGTTAAACCCTACAAGGAAAAACACAAGTTCTCAGTAAGCCAGCAGGAAGACCCATATAAGGCACCATTGATTGCTAGTAGCTAATCCGGAGCTATTCCGGGGGCAGGTCGGTGAGGTGCCCTCCTGTCTATCTAAAGCCCGGGAAGTACAGGAACGGGTTCTGCTAGAATGCACGCGACCCACAAGAGGGGCAGGTGTGACCTTGGGTTTCCCTGAGCTACACACAAAAGATCAGAGAAGCAAGCTGAGTGATTCAACATGGTTTCGTACCAAGAACTAATACTCATGACTTCTGGGAAGCAGTACATGAACACTGAGAAACAAAACAAGGTGGCCCAGGTTACATCAATAGGTCTAAATGGACCTACATGAATCAAATGTAAAATATGCATATATTGCGGGATACTATATGGTTATTCATATGCATATATAGTTATATGGTACATAGTGGGCCAATCATGAATATATATGATTTTATATCCCAACAGACGGCCCTTTTGGCCTACTATGGCCAATATAACTACTTCACTCCACAAACACCCCTTCATCAATCTGCATGAGGTCTGTTACCTCTTTCTGAGTCATTTTTGTTTCTCTATTTTTTCCTGCCGAGAAAGGGTCAGAGCAGACGTTATCCTAGTTGCACAAAAAGTACAACATGCTGGGCCACATTGAAGGCACAAACAACATGTGAAAATAACCCCAAATGCTCCTGCTAGGATCATAAATATCTTCCAACCCCAAGTAGCCAGGAGGCCCCAGAACCATCCACTAAGGGACCAAGTGCCGTTTTCTTCATGAATCTCGCTAGCTATACGATATAATTTCTTAATCGCGAGATGCATGGTAGGGGCTGAATCGGGAATAAAAACGCAACAAGAGCTGCCGATCACGCGGCAATCTCCACCCCTATCCGCTAGGATGATGTCTAACACCTTCCGATTTTGAAGAGAAACGAGCCTCGTAGCCTGAAGTTCATCGCTAAGGTTGGTCAATATCTCGGTCGTGGTTTGAACAACATTTTCCACTATTCTAGACAAGCGTCTGATATTCCGACTATTAAAAATCGGACCCCAGAATGTAACCAGGCCCTTTGAAATGTCTTCAAACTGCTGCAACGAGGTATCTGTCTGATCAGTACTATCGGTATCATAGCTCCTAATAGTCCGATTAGATTGTACCTCTCTTTTCAGTATCCGATGGGTCTTATGGCAATCAGAAGGGTCAATATATACAGGGGGATAGAGAAAGGAAAGATAACACCGTGGTGCCCATCCTCGGGGTAGCCAAGTATAAGCATTTTCCCCACATACAAAATATACATTAGGGGGAGTGATCATCGGGGGAGTACTGTCAATCTGCAATGTATAGGTATAATTACAGGTGCTACTTCTTACCTTAATGTGACCTCGCCCTCTATTACAGAACAGAGAGGTGGCATTTATTATGGGGATTGGCAGAGCTCTATCATTCGTAACATTACGTTCCTTCAAATGCTGGAAATACAAAGTAGAATTAAAAAGTTCAAAATCCTGCATTTCTTCCTGCAACCAGGTATCATTTTTGGAATCAGTATATACATTCATACAGGCATTTGGATCTAAGGAACCCTGACCTTCATCCCCTTCAGCATCAAATCCTTGGTGTCGCTCTATATACTTCAAAATGGCTTCATAATCCCTTTCAGAATATATTTTGGGATTTGCAACATAGTGTGAATACATTAACGATAACAATTGCCACCATGCTTCACAGCTAGCTAAATAGGATAAAGGGAGGGAGATGAATAACTCATGCTGATGCATGACTGACGGCAACAAGCCACAAACCCAACAATTTGTTTTGTTTGTGGTACTATGAGTCTGATGCAACATTTCAATAAAAACATTCTTTGAATAAGTTTCCTTATGCCTAGCCTTATGCGGAGGCAAAGAATAAAAGAGATGTTCTTCCGGGGCAGGGGTTGTTTTCAACAATTTCTGCACTGGATGCTGAAATTCCAAGTATACAAACACCCACATCATTATTATAGTAATTATAACAATAAAAGCAATGAATGCCACCTTCACTCTGGTAGGCCATCCGGAAAACAGTTGCATATTATGAACATGACGTAGAGGGGCAAGTGGTCGTTCATCCTCCATCATAAATCGAGCAAAAAGAAACATACTCTCTATAAGTACAAATCTATCTCGGTCCCTTGCTAAAAGTCCAAAACTAATCTTTGTATCCACAAAGCACGCACACCACCAGAGGGTTTCTTCTTCCCACAAAGGGATCTTCTCCCTGTGTCCGTTTGTAGAGCCTCACAGGCAGACCTTTATCGCTCATTAAAGGAAGAGCAAACTTTCAAATTTCAAAGGTACGATCGCGGCCCTTAACTCAGTTTTTCTTTTTGAACAGAGCCTTATTACCACAATGTTCTAAGCTCTCTGCGAGTTCAGTCCAGTGTCTCGCTCAGTACCCCAATCACTCTACTCAAGGTTTTTCAACACCAAGTCTTGGTCTAATTTCTTCCATTTGAGAGTGGGGTACCGCGGTGTTTTCGGGGCCGCAGATCGTATCGACAACGGCCAGGTTGCTCCTGGTCAGAAAACAATTCAGTGGCATGGGTAACAGACTCGGTCACCCCCTGTGATGCCCCGGGACTGGCAGTTGCTTCTGTCTGAGCTGTCTCACCTTCCCCTTCAGGCAACACTTTACTTGATTGCCCTATTTCCTGAGCACCCGAAAAGGGCACAAAGCTTTTGATCAACTCTCCTTCCTGCACTCCGTCTTTGTTCTGCCGATCAGAAGGCAGGGGCAGCGGCAGGCACTTCACGTGGCTTACGTGGATCCAGTGTTTTCGACCATGCACTTTCACCGCCGTCCTCATGACCAAGATGATCTGGTAAGGCTCGGACCACCTGGGCTCCAAACTCGACGTCCGTTGATAATTCTTCACCAGTATCCACTGGCCGGGCTCCAAACGATGTCCAGGACTCTCCGGTAGTGGCTGCAATGTGTCCGATACCCGTTGATGAATAGAACGTAGATCTTTAGTCAAAGCATAAAGGTAATCTGTCATCAACGGATAATCAATATCCCTGAACGATCTGGGCCTGGGGACTCCCCAAACATTTGCGGGACTTCCGAAAATCACCTCATAGGGAGACAAACCGGTTCTAGTATAAGGGGTCGTTCTAAGGGACAATACGGCCTATGGGAGGGCATCAGGCCACTTTAATCTAGTGTCTGCACTGATTTTGGCCATTTTGAGCTTCAAAATACCCTTATATTTTTCTACCAAGCCCGCTGACTGTGGATGTCTAGCAGCATGAAACTTCTGCCTTATTTTTAATCCATCACAAACACTTTGTACAAGTAAAGCATTAAAATGGGGCCCGTTGTCTGACCAGATAATTCGGGGCAAACAGTAACTAGGGAATTATTCCTTGATTAAGATTTTAGCAGTAGCGATTGCAGTGGCATCTTTGGTGGGGTAGGCCTCGACCCATTTACTAAAAGCACATACCACCACTAATACATACTTCAAATTATTCACACGTTCCATTTGTATGTAATCTATCTGTATAACTTCAAAAGGCAAAGATGGCGGAGCAAAATTGCCACTCAAAACAGATTATCTACCTCCAGGATTATGTCGTAAACACACCGGGCAATATTTAACAATGTGGGCTGCTACTTTGGAAATGCTCGGATTATTCCATACTGGGTCTAATACTGCACTAATTCCTTTTGCACTTATGTGGGCCGGGCCATGCGCCATGGTTACTACTGCATATACCAATGCATTAGGGAGCAACCATCGCTGCTTCTCAGATCGGTCTATCCAACATTCATTCTTGTCTAGTTTCCCAATCTCCTGTTCCCACCTCTGCATCTCTTCCATAGTTGCTTCCTTCTGTAACTCTTTCACACTTTCAATAGTATTATCAAAAAGGGATGTTTCAGTGGTCCATCGGACAAATGTACTAGGAAACATGGGACTTCCTTCAGCCTGAGCCGTTTCCTTTGCTACTGTATCGGCAAAGGCGTGTCCCTTTCCAGTAGAATCTACAACTTTCTTGTGAACACTGCATTTAATAATGGCTAAATTCTTTCGTAATGTCAAAGCAAATAGTAATCGATCAATCAAGGGACCATGTTGAATTTTCTGGCAATGCGTAGTAAAGAAACCCCTCTCCCTCCACAGCCTCCCAAAACTATGGGCAACGCCGAAGGCGTACTGGCTGTCTGTAAAAATATTCATTCTCAGACCTTCACTCAATTCACAGGCTCTTAACAAGGCTATTAGTTCAGCTGCTTGGGCTGAATGGTGTGAAATCCTTGTGGTTTCCACTACTGTCTTCAAAGTTGTAATGGCATACGCAGCTGTTGCAGTGCCATCTGGTAACTTAAAGCAAGAGCCATCCACATACAATTCCCCTTCTGGCTTAAGTAAAGGGGTGTCAGTTAAATCTACACGCCCCTTTGTTTTCTTCTTCCGTTCTAAATACACAATCATGGACATCAACTCTTTGATCCTTCTCAGGGAGAGGCAATAGTGTGGCGGGGTTCAAAGTAGCACATCTTTTAATGGTAATGTGAGGGGCAAATAATGTCAATTCATATCCTGTCAATCTAGCACTCGTCAGGTGCTGGGTCCTAGTTCTAGTTAAAAGAATATCCACAGCATGCGGTACCATGACTGTGAGGTCAGTGTTCAGGACTATTCCCTCCGATTGCCGGATGGCCAGTGCTACTGCAGCAGTGGCCCTCAGACAACTTGGGAGTGCTCGAGCAACAGTATCTAAAACCGAAGAGAAAAATGCACAGGTCCTTTGTTTTCCCCCAAAAGTCTGAGTTAACACTGACAAAGAACACCCGTCTACCTCGTGCACATAAAGTGAAAAGGGCTTCCAATAATCTGGGGTTCCCAATACAGGTGCAGAGCAAAGAGCAGATTTCAAAGATTCAAAGGCTTCTTGACATTCATCCTTCCAGGGCAGGGGTTCATGCACATCTTTGGTTGTCAAATGCCACAAGGGTTTAGAGAGAAGTGAATAGTTAGGAATCCATTGGCGACAGTAAGAGGTTATGCCAAGAAAAGCACGAACATCACGCTGAGTACGAGGTACAGACATGTTAGTTATAACAGATATTCGTTCAGGAGTCAATCACCTCCCCGCTTTCGACAGGAAATGGCCTAAGTAGGTCACTTCCTGTCGACAATATTGGAATTTAGAAAGGGACACTTTATTTCCTTTCTTAGCCAAATGGTGTAACAATTTAACCGTAGCCTCTTTGCATCCCTCTCTAGTATTAGAGGCCACCAGAATATCATCTACGTACTGAATAATTGTATTTCCGGCTGGAAAAATTAATTCATCAAGAACTGTCTTTAAGGCTTGGCTATAAATACTAGGACTCTCAGTATAGCCTTGGGGGGCACGTGTAAATCTAAAACTTCGGCCAGCCAATGAGAATCCGAAGATATGCCTGCTATCTGGATGAATCAGGATGCAAAAGAAGGCATTCTTCAAATCTATCACAGAGAAGTACTGAGCTGTGGGAGGAATCATAGTCAAAATAGCAGTTATATCGGGTACCACTGGATACTGTGGAACCACTATTTTATTAACCTCTTGAAGGTCAATTACAAAACGTTATGTGTTCTTATAATCCGGGGCACCATCAACTGGGGCTTTCTTCAAAATCGGTAAAAAAGTATTCGCCGCTGTTTCTTCCACTAGCCCCTTCTGTATAAGGTCGCGAATAATATGTAACATAGCCCATTCACCTTCTGGTGACATTTTATACTGTGGAATGAGAGGCAGCTGCACATTGGGTTTCAGGGTGATGGACACGGGGGCTATCTTTAACAGACCAACATCAGTGTCCCCTGTAGCCCACAGTGTCTGAGGAATTGTAGAAAATTCGGGGGAAAGGCGTTCACTTTTTGCAAAATACTGAGCGTCCGTCAAGGAAGGTTTCTGCATCGTCAGATACACACCATCCGGTGAACAATAAATCCGAGCATGTCATTTCTTCAAAATATCCAAACCCAAAAAGTTCTCCCCACAATTTGATGTCAACAGAAAGGGTGACTGTATAGAAATAGGACCTACAGTGAAAGGCAAAGGCTTAGAAATGGATCTTACCACAGGTATTGCAGAGAAACCTACTGATACATTATTTTGGCCAGACAGAGCAGCCCCTGGGACCATTGTATGAGCAACTGAACTATTCATTGCTCCGGTATCCAATAGGAATTTTCCTAATGCATCCAACAGTTCCCCTTGTACATAAGGTCCCTCTTGGTCAACTGGTACTGTAATGTGGCCCCCTCTCTGTCCCTGGCTGTCTCATGCATAGTCTTGTTCATCATACCGGTCCTCTCTATAATTCTCGTTATAGTACAGCCTATTTTGTGGGCTATCAAAATAATTTTTTCGAGAATCCTCTCCATCCCGTCGCATGCTATTTCGATCCATATTTCCCCGGCCCCGTCCTCGTCCCCTACTGGGGCCGTTTCTTGCCAACAACAAAGGACAGTCCGCTCTCCAGTGCCCCTCCTGTTTACAATATGAGCATTGATTAATGCCGATATTAGGGGGACCTCCTCTTCCTCTGCCTGCAGCTATACCTCTTTGGGAGGAACCACGCCCACCACGTCCCGCATTCTGTCCTCTACTAACTTGCTGCAACAAAACTCTCATCTTTAAATCTTTCGTCTTCTTTTCAGTCTTTTCCTTGCTTTCATTTTCTCAATGCTCATAATATTGAGCCATACTGAGGATCACGGACGGGGCAGCCGTCGTCCATGTACTCTCAGCTACCTGGAGGCGGGACATAATCTCTGGTAGCAGATTTGTCACAAATCTATTTACAAACAGTCGTATCCCCTAATCTGTGGATAGATCCTGCCCACTAAAATCTATGAATGTTTTCTCAAACCTGGTGAAGAAATCTGACTCACTTTCATCCTTCTTTTGTTTACCAGCTGTTAATTTATCCCAATCTATTTTTTTAGGAGGGAGGAGGGTCTGCATAAATGTAATAATTGTATCTGGTACTGCTAAAACTTCATCTCGGGGTTTCTCTCCAGGTTTCCGTTCCTTATCCCAAGTCTTAAGTTGATCCCATGTCCCCCCTAGCTTGGGAACATGATCGATATCATGTATCTGCCTCCAGATATCGACCGGGATCAAAAGGCCAAAAAATAACTCAATGTCAATTATAGTCATAACAGCGGAATTGGCGGCCTCGGCCAATTCCTTATAATAAGCTGTGGGATTCTTAAGGGGGTCAGGGAGCTGCGCTTTTAATGTAAGAACCTCGCTTCGTTTCCAAGGGGTATAAACCCATTGTTCCTGAAGCCTTGTGTCCACCCTCTCTCTGGTAACATTGCCCTCGGCGTCCCTTATTTCAGGCAATTCTGGAAAGAAGAGAGGGTGTACCTCTTTCATAGGGTTCTGGGTTCCCCAATCGGCACATTTCCGATGCATTCGTTCTCGATAGTGTAAGAGAGTTGCTACATTCTGATATACTTCATCAGACTACAATTGGAATTTGTGGGCTCGATCTCTTATATCCCTCAGTATTTGGGGAGGGAACCCTTCCTCAAAACACTGTTCCCATAGCAAAATTAGTCGAATCGCCATGTTCTCTAAGGCTAGTTGCTGTGCAACGGGTTCAAAATCTTTCATGATACTCCAAATGTCCTCCATTGTATAAATGGCATTCCACATCCATTGGGATGCCTGATTTACTATAGTCCTTCTTTACTCCATACCTAACGAGGATCTAGTAAAAGTCAGTTGATCACTCAAATCCGACCTAAGACGCTTAGGCGAGGTATCTAAGCTGGCCAAAGCTCGGGTATCTATAGCGCTGTGGGCCGGAGGAGAGAGAAATACTGGATGCAAAGGGGAAGAAACAACTGTGTCCGGTTGTAACGAATCAAGGGTGAGGTAGTCAATCGGAGTGAGGGAGGGGGGAGTAGTGCACTCCGTACAGACCCATCAGATGGGGCCGTAGCCACGGCTCCCATGGGGTCCTTAATGACTAACGCAGCCCCAGCGTGATCTATTCGGGCCAAAGGCACTGCTGGATATAAACCCTGTGGAGCATAATGAGGAGGCCGACGAGCTTCTAATAAGTCCTCCAGCTCATCTCCGGTATCGGGTCATGCCACACAACTTTTATCAGTTTCCAAACTGACCTGTCTGTCCATTTGGGCAATATTTTCTTCTACCTTTCCTTTATCGTAAGCTATGGCTTTCTGCGTTAGTCTGTCCTGATTTAATCTTTCCCAATTTCTCCTCCCTTATCCGTCGCTCTTTAGCCTCCTTTAACCATAGGTTCAAGGAGTCAAATATCGACTGGCGGCTTTTCTTCATAAACATTTTATTTTGGAGGTAATTAATCTTTTTCTCATCGAATGACCCTGTTAGAGGCCATTGCAAGTCAGTATTATCATTGGTGTATTTGTGCCATAAGGTATTAAACAAAATTGGTGTACGACCATGCTTAACTACATATCAAAACTGGGGCTTCCCTGGGGAGGGGCAGGCTGTCTTTCTTCCAGCCGAGCACCTCTCCGACAGCAGCACCCAAAACATATTTTGCTGAAACAAGGCGTGACAATAATGATATCACAATTCTCATACTCCTCCTATTTTCCAACCATGTAAAGTGCTGTAAAGCGCATCAGGGTTACAATGAGCTCAATACAAATTCAATGCAATGACATGTCTTCTGAAACGAACAGAGCCCGTCGACTCTCCTTCGGGGAATCAATTCAAAAGAATTCCAGACCAATCCAAAATTCAACCACAAATGAGACAGTCCGTAGACTGGTCTGAGACCACTCGGTAGGAGAACCACAAACCCACTCCCTGGTCATCCACTGGTCGTATTCTGGTTGGGCCGGATTTCGGGGCACGAAGCTCCAGAACCCTAGCTTACCCAGTTGCTCCCAGGGCTTCCCCGGAGTGAGTTTGGCTGAACGAGCACTCCATGCTCTGCGAGGCACAAAGTATTATCTCCAATATTTACCAAACAAATCCGTGAGATGTCTACCCGTGCAGCCCCTGCGCCGCAAAGTTAGACCCCTATGATTCCCTTGTGGACCGGCTTCCCCGACCACCAACAAAAACCAGACTGCTTTTACCAAGCGAACACTTCTTCCAAGCGTCCGGTTCCTAATATAATCAAGAGGCTCACTCACCTGGTGCACTCATGCCGATCCCGACTTCTCCACTGCCGATTTCTAGACAGACCGACACAGCCTGTTCTTCTCTCGGGTTAAGCCCGTAGGACTCCGGCGTAGGGTCTTCAGCAGCTGGGAGGGATACTGGGCTCGAGGGCGGTATCTCTAGTTGTCTTACCACAAACGGGTGTTTCGGATCAAAATTCTGTTTGTCAACCCACTTGGCCAGAACTCCTCCCTGTCCCTTCTGCTCTTGTTTATAGGAGGGGACGACCCTATCGCGGTGTCCCGGCGGAGTCGCCACCTGAAGGAATCGAAATTTTACAAGGGCGGGCTATACTTACCAATAGCCCATATATAACATAAAAGAATAATAAGGCAGTCGGCAATGGAGAAGGTCGAATCGTTTATTCAATCAAATACAAGCCCTGTCAGGGGAGCCTCGGTCTACATAACCCATGGAGGTGCGCAGAGGAGACCATCAAAATACAAGTGATACAAAGCATATATACGTTTTCACACATTCAGGTTAACACCCTACAAGGAAAAACACAAGTTGTCAGTAAGCCAGCAAGAAGACCCATATAAGGCACCATTGATTGCTAGTAACTGATCCGGAGCTATTCCGGGGGCAGGTCGGTGAGGTGCCCTCCTGTCTATCTAAAGCCCGGGGAGTACAGGAATGGGCTCTGCTAGAATGCACGCATCCCATAAGAGGAGCAGGTGTGACCTTGAGTTTCCCTGAGCTACACACAAAAGATCAGAGAAGCAAGCTGAGTGATTCAACATGGTTTCGTACCAAGAACTAATACACATGACTTCTGGGAAGCAGTACATGAACACTGAGAAACGAAACAAGGTGGCCCTGGTTATATCAATAGGTCTAGATGGGTCTACATGAATCAAATGTAAAACATACATATATTGCGGGATACTATATGGTTATTCATATACATATATAGTTATATGGTACATAGTTGGCCAATCACGAATATATATGATTTTATATCCCAACAATAGGGCGAGGAATGCTACACGCTTATTTGCTGCCACACAGCAAGAAACCGAGGGACCTCCCCCCACTGTTGCGCACGGCTCTGCAGTGTTGGAGAGCCGCCCAGCATTATGCCAAAGCGCCACCTGCATATGCCGGGAATATACCTTTGCTGGGTACACCTTTACAAGGTGGCCACTTGACCATGCACAGACTCGCGCCGTGGCTGGACCCAGCGGCTACTACTGTGGCGAATCTCTTTGGAGATGGGGGTTATTAGACCACGATAATTTTGTGAGGGCAACTGGAGCACCGGCACACCAGCACAACTCTACCTCTTGCACGCAGCATTGTTGCAATACGTCCGTACACACTGGGCCCCGCAAAGACAGGAACCCCCCACAAATGACCTGGTTAAAACACTGTATTATATGGGGAGGGGCTGGCACCTCATTAAGTGCCTGTATGTAGGAATGCGCTCCCACGCACAAATAGATCTGACTCCGCTTCGTAATGCCTGGGAGGGTGACATTGGTAGGACCCTGGAGGATAATGAATAGGAGAGAGTATTAGAACAACCCAAAAAGGTTTCGTGGAACGCACGGTTCAAGTATATTCAAACTATGATTCTACACAGGGCGTACCTAACACCCAGCAAACTGGACAAGATGTACCCCACCACACAACATCACTGCCCCAGATGTAGGCTAGAGGTGGCGGACCTAGTACACATTATATGGTCATGCCAACGACTCGGAGAGTACTGGGACTCGGTTAGGCGCCACACAACAGAGTTTACGCACAGGGAGATACCTAATACAGTCGAGGGATGTATCCTGAGGTTGAGAATAGGCACTTCTAAGTATAAAGTGCAAAATAGGTTTATATCCTTGGCGCTCCTATTGGCGGTGCGGGCTATCACCATGCAGTGGAAGTCCAAAACCCCGCCCACAGCATATGCGTGGCATACTGAATTGTTGCGCTGGGGAGGTGCGGAGAGCGCGGTGTTGAGACGGGAAGAGGCAAGGGGGCTCAGAAAGACCCTGATTGCGATGGAAGGGGATGTCATGCTGGAGGCGTGCAGGTCCTTGGTTGTAGATCCGAATGCTACTGGTAACACTATGCAAAGAAGTGAACGAGTCTAGGACTGGGATGTACACGCACAGGCGAGAGGTCAATTCGAATAGTGTTTGGTATATGAGGTGATTATGTAAGTGCTGCCGACAGTTAAAAGAGGCTCACATGGACTCATGACAAGAGGGAGGGTACAGTATAGTTGAGGGTTTGTAAGTTACTTGTTAAGAGGTGAAATGTTTTAACCACATACAAGGATGAGAATGGAAATGAAATGTACACATTTGGTTATTTCTCAGTTGGTTTGGGATGCCACCTCTCATGCTGTGTAGGAAGTGATCTGGGTATACTACTACAGAAATTAATACATGCCTGCACAGTGTAAAGAACAAGAATTGGTGTACTATGTTGTGAGTAATACCACATGATGTTCGCTGGAATTAGTATACAACTGAAGGACAATTTAAGGAATGTGTGAAACTGAGAAATCAATAAAAATATGTTCAAAAAAATAAATACAAATGAATGCAAATCCTAAACACAAACAGCAAAGGTTGCTAAATTGCAATTCTCCAACCAGTATGACAGTCTTTAGTCCATAGTCCCCTGAAAAGGGTGTTGTTAAATGGTAATCCAGGTTCTAAATGTGAAGTAGTGTGGCTCACTGGTTAGAGGCGGCAGACCCGAGAGCAGAGGACGGCCCGGGACCAGGGTTCGATTCCCGGGACGGCAGGTTTCTGGACCAGGGTCAGCGGACTCGATAATTCTCTCGCCTCGGTGCCCACTCTGATCAGCGATCACACTCGGCAACTCTGGGCATTAGCTTGCCTCATCTTAACTAACGGCCCCACCAGACCGCCGGGGATGCCTGGTCTCACCCTGGAGATACCCATTAAGGGACCATCTCTCAGGGAAGCCAGGAAGGGTTTCGCAGCGGTCGAAGCGCCTTGGGACCCTCTGGGTAAGTAGTGCGCTATATAAATGCCTATACATTACATAAATTCAATTTGGGGAATCGTAACCCAGGAAGTGAGGGGTCAGGGGTGAAGGGAGGGGCTTGGGTTCGCATAAGGTGGGGGCTAGTGTGGTGGAGCTTCGTGTTGTTCCATTAACTGTAGGCACTTTTTCCTATCCTGACCGATGGCGTGCCTCCTGGAGGGTGGCCCGGGGGTGAGCTGGCATGGCGGGAGGAGCGCGTGGGTGGATTAGGATGCGCTTGATCCTGGTGCCACCTGAAGGTCTTGCGTGGGTTCTGCACCATCAGTGTGTGTTTGCTTAAAGTCATGTAGGAGCATCGCCCATTGTAAAGAAATAAGACACCGTCGTATGCCACGAGCATCCCCCTGACGGATAAGATCTTCCTCCGCTGTGGCCCATTTCTTTACCGCTCCCCACCATGCTGCTATTGCGGGACCCTCTGCTGTGTGCCAGTGCATTGTCACACTACGTTTTGCTAGTAGTAAGGCCAGCAGAGCAAATTTGGTCTCTACCTTCTTCCGTGTATTGCGCTTAAAGATGCCTAGGGCGCATGCCTCCCATGTGTGGAAATCTGATAGGCCTGTGACTGTTTGCAGTATGGTGTATACCATTGTCCAGAGGGTTTGTATCATGGGGCTTGTCCAAAACATGTGAATAAATTGGGCGTCCGGGGTGTGACAGCAGGGGCATTCAAAGTGGGATGTTTAGCCTGGAAGTGGACAATGTGCCGCGCCTCCCCTCACAACAATCGGGAATAATTCCCGTGGTGGACCAGGGAGAATGCGGGAGTTTCCAGGTGTCAGAGGGTGCAAGAGTGCGGGTAAGTCCTACTGGTGATAATTTCAATTATACTTCCTTCGATTTGCAGTTTTTAAAAGTTACGACAATGTTAAAAATATAGAGATGGAAATAAGTTCAAGTTCAAGTTCAAGTTCGGTCATTTATAGAGCGCACTACTCACCCAGAGGGTCTCAAGGCGCTTGGGGAAGGGGTTCATTATTTGTTGAATAGCCAGGCTTTAAGATCTTTTCTGAAGGAGATGTGGTTTTGAGTAAGGCGGAGGTGAGTGGGGAGTGAGTTCCAGGTCTTGGCAGCCAGGAAGGAGAAGGATCTGCCACCCATGGTGGATTTTTGGATACGCGGGATTGCGGCGAGGGCTTGGTTGGATGATCTTAGATGGCGGGTGGGTGAGTAGAAGGACAGTCGAGTGTTGAGGCATTCGGGTCCTAGATTGTATAGGGCCTTGTGTGCGTGGGTGAGCAGACGGAACGTGATTCTCTTGTTGACGGGAAGCCAGTGGAGGTCTCTTAGGTGTCCTGTGATGTGATCTTGGCGAGGGATGTCCAATATGAGTCTCGCTGATGCGTTTTGAATGCGTTCGAGTTTTTTCAGTAATTTTGCTGTGATACCGGCGTATAGTGTGTTACCATAATCCAGTCGACTCGTGACCAGTGCGTGGGTTACAGTCTTTCTTGTCTCAAGGGGGATCCAGCGGAAGATCTTTTTGAGAATGCGAAGTACGTTGAAGCAGGAGGATGAGACTGCGTTGACTTGTCTGGACATCGAAAGAGAGGAGTCTAGAATGAAGCCAAGGTTACGTGCGTGGTCTGTGGGTGCTGTGCCCAGAGCGGAGGCCACCAAGTGTCGTCCCAGGCAGAGGGTGAAGATCCTAGGATGAACACCTCCGTTTTGTCTGAGTTGAGTTTTAGGCGGCTATCTTTCATCCATTCGGCTACTTCTTTCATGACTTCGTGAAGATTGATTTTGGCGGTGTTGGGGTCTTTAGTGAGAGAGAGGATTAACTGGGTGTCGTCGGCGTAAGAGATGATGTTGAGGTTGTGTTGGCGCGCGATGGATGCGAGTGGGCTCATGTAAACGTTGAAGAGGGTGGGACTGAGAGATGATCCTTGAGGTACTCCGCAGATGACTTCAGTGGCCTCTGAGTTGAATGGGGGAAGTCGGACTCTTTGAGTTCTCCCGGTGAGGAATGAGATGATCCAGTCCAAGGCTTTTCCTTGTATGCCGATGTTGCTGAGGCGTTGTATCAGGGTGCTGTGACAGAATGTGTCAAAGGCGGCGGAGAGGTCGAGTAGAATGAGGGCCGCTGTTTCTCCGTTATCCAGTAGTGTTCTGATGTCGTCTGTTGCTGCAATGAGGGCAGTTTTGGTGCTATGTTTGGCTCGAAATCCGGATTGAGAGGGATCGAGGGAGTTGTTGGATTCGAGGAATGTGGCGAGCTGGCTGTTGACGGCTTTCTCAGTGACTTTGGCGGGGAAAGGGAGGAGGGATATGGGTCGGTAGTTTTTAAGTTCGGAGGGGTCTGCTGTGGGTTTCTTCAAGAGGGCGCTGAGTTCGGCGTGTTTCCAGCTTTCTGGGAAGGTGGCCGAATTGAACGAGCAGTTGATGACATCACGGAGATGGGGTGTGATGATGAAGTCAGCTTTGTTGAAGATGTGGTGGGGGCAGGGGTCGGTTGGTGAGCCAGACAGGATTGAGTTCATTAAGCGGATGGTGTCTTCAATGGTGATTGGATTCCAGGCGCTGAGGTAGTTAGTTGGCGGTGTGGGAACTGAGGGAGATGGGGAGGGTTGATCGCTGGGAGTGTTCTCGAAGCTGTTGTGAATGTCGGCAATTTTGTTGTAGAAGAAGGAGGATAACGCATTGCAGAGGTCTTGGAAGGGAGTGATGTCGTTAGATACTGGGGTTGGTGAATTCTTTGACGATGTTGAAAACTTCCTTGCTGTTGTGGGCGTTGTTGTCGAGACGATCCTTGAATGCTGATTTCTTGGTGGATCGAATCAGTTGGTGGTGTTTGCGGGTGGCTGCCTTGAGGGTGGCCATGTTGTCGGTGGTTGGGTTTTTTCTCCATGTTTTCTCCAGGGTGCGGCATAGTTTCTTGGATATTTTAAGGTCCTCATTGAACCAGGGAGCCTTTTTGTTGCCTGGTTTGATATGGTGCTTTTTCAGGGGTGCTAGTTCGTCAGCACTGTGGGTGATCCATTGCTTGAGATTGGTGGCCGCTTGGTTCGGGTCCAATGAGAGGGTGAGAGGGTTTTGGTTGATGTGAAGAGTTGGTCGGAGGTGATTTTGTTCCAGTTTCTCTGGGGAATAGGTTGTGGGTGGTTGTGGGTTAGGGTGGTTTTGTAGCTGAAGTGAACACAGCTATCGTCCGTCCAATGGAGAGCTGTGGTGCGATCGAAGGAAATGTGCTTGCTGGAGGTGAAGATAGGGTCGAGCGTGTGTCCGGCTACATGGGTGGGGGTGTCAACAAGTTGTTTGAGTCCGAGATTGGCCAGGTTGTCCAGAAGGGTGGAGGTGTTGCTGTCGTGTTTGTTTTCAAGGTGGTAGTTGAGGTCTCCTAAAAGAATGTAGTTCTCTGAGGCGAGGGCATGTGGGCTGACGAAGTCAGTGATGTCATCGCTGAATTGAGTGCGGGTTCCTGGAGGCCTGTAGATGAGGGTGCCTCTAAGTGTGGTCCTAGGGTTGGTGTGGATCTGAAAGTGGAGATGTTCGCCGGTTGCGAGATTATCGTCGGAGCTGGTCGTGATTTTGATGGTGTTCCTGTGGATGATGGCGATGCCTCCTCCTGTTTGTTTGGTGCGGTCTTTACGGATAATCTTGTAAGCGTCCGGTATGGCTATGGCGATGTCGGGTGCAGATGATGTGTTCATCCATGTTTCTGTAAGGAAGGCGATGTCCGGTGACGTAGTGTCGAGTAGGCCCCAGAGTTCAGTTGCATGTCTGTGGACCGAGCGGGTGTTCAGCAGGATGCACTTCAGGTGGTTAGAATCGGAGCTATGTTTGGAGTAGGTGGGATTGGTGTGGGTCCTGATCCAGTTGAACTTGCAGGGGAGGCAGGCGAATGGTCCGTGGGTACGTCCAGGGGTGGCTACGCAGCATTGTGGTGTGCGTCTAGAGTTGAGGGCGAGGAGAGTTGCGGAATCATATGTGAGTCTAGTGGGATGGGTACGGCGGGGACCAGGGGGTCTGGTGCTGGACGCAGTCCAGGCGCGGACGGGCGTAGACGGGCTTACCTTTGGCGCACCTTCGGCGTGCATGGGGCGCGACCGCTGCGCATTAACGCTGCGCGCAAATACATCTGTCATATGAGGATAGTGGGTGGGGAGGGGCGAGGGAGGGTCAGCTGGGAGGCGGGAGCGAGGCTGAGAGGACGGGGCTCCGGATAACAATAACAACAAGATGGCCGCAAAAACAAATCGGGAACAGGAAGGGGCACACAGACAAATGGGGGAACTGTAAACACTCTCACAACAAAGCGCTACGATTTTCAATGTGTACAAGCGAGCGATGCTAGATTAGGATCAAGGCTATGAACACTAGACAATGAGCCTGAGCCTGCGCATTACATTCAGCAGTTAAAATGAAGCACTCAATAAAGTTTTGCAAATAAAGCGCTATGACAAGCAATCTTCAATCAGTGTAGCGCTATAGCAAGTGGCAGCTAGCGGACACAATTGCAAAGCGAGAAAGCAGTGGATGCAGCCAATGATCCCACAGAGGAGCAGGGAGCACGGGGAGCGACCGCTTCTGGAAGCACCAGGACGGTCACAGCGCTACAGAGGGCGGGGGTCAGGCTATGTAGTCAGTGGGAGGGAGGGTCAGCTGGGAGGCGGGAGCGAGGCTGAGAGGACGGGGCTCCGGATCACAATAACAACAAGATGGCCGCAAAAACAAATCGGGAACAGGAAGGGACACACAGAATAATGGAGGAACTGAAAACACTCTCACAACAAAGCGCTACGATTTTCAATGTGTACAAGCGAGCGATGCTAGATTAGGATCAAGGCTATGAACACTAGACAATGAGCCTGAGCCTGCGCATAACATTCAGCAGTTAAAATGAAGCACTCGATAAAGTTTTGCAAATAAAGCGCTATGGCAAGCAATCTTCAATCAGTGTAGCGCTATAGCAAGTGGCAGCTAGCGGACACAATTGCAAAGCGAGAAAGCAGTGGATGCAGCCAACGATACCACAGAGGAGCAGGGAGCACGGGAGCGACCACTTCTGGAAGCACCAGGACGGTCAGTACCGTGGTGAAGTCAGCATTCAGTTACAGCGCGCGTCCCCATTTTTTACCCTGATCTTGATGTGCCTCAAGCATCTATTTGGCACTAACATGGATGGGAGAAGAAATAATGACCTAACCTAAAAAAAGTGGTTTGCTCTCCATGAGCAATAACCTTGAAAATACAAGGAAAACCCCTGACTCCCAATCTTACTCAAACTTACTCAAAACCCCATCAATAAGCACACATAGCGACTGATTTAATATTTGGTGGGCTTATTGTACTCCGTCAGGGTGTAGTAAATTACTCCATCGCTATGATGGAGTACCGATCTGTTAAATTTAGGAATGTCCATCAGACTGACATTTCTTCCATTCACAGGAACCACTGTCAAGGCGGTTCCTGTGAGTGTGCTGGAAATTTGCTATACTGCTCCATTAAACATGATGGAGCCATATGGTAAAGATAGAAAACTTCATTCAGTTTCGAAAAACAAAATCCATATGTGGGTGTTTGATTTTTAAAATAAAGAAGCAATGTCCTCTTTGCCATGGAAGCCATCTTTTAGGTGAGGGAAGCATTATAACTTTTTAACTGCCCCTTACTGCCAGGATTTTGATGGCCATTAGAAAATGGCTAAATGACCACCCATCTAAATTTGGCTGACAGACATAAAGCCATTTCTATTACTGTCCTTACTCCTTTAGACCATTGGAGAAGTGTGGCCACTGCAGATGTTAAGTAGTTTTCGTTGTTGCCGAACTATGGTCCAACCTCATATTAATTCTGTGGGCGGACCATTATCTTAGCAGTAAGGATACTCCATCGCCATTGCAATACAGTATGCTTATGGCCACTATATTAATCGGGCTGATAAATCTGACAGGAATCAAGAGCTTCGTAGCCCCAGAAACAGTGGGAAATGTGACTAGTTGACTTCGGTTGTACTCAAGCGTCCTTAACCATCTTCCCATTATCACTATTGTGATCCCATTCTGTCTATTGTGACGTTTCTTCCTACCTCTCAGAAAAATATACATGTTATCCCCTTTAATGTAAAGCCCATCTGTCCTGCTCTGTTCCTTTAAGGTTTGCTGAAACATACTCAATTCCTCTGCCCCTCAGAACTTCAAGGCCTCCCTCCATCTATCAATTCTGTGTTTGTTATTTTTTTTATCTCATACAACTCCTCCCGAATTCCACCACCTCAGGTATTCTGTATCTTCTGCAGTAGCCCCTCGTGATCAACATTATTTCTGCAATATATCCCTGAATTTATCAATGTAATAATTATAGCATATTTCAGTTTTTTGGGGGAAAATATGCAGATTTTGGTTCTTACCGCACCACAAAATAATGAATGTACACTTTTCTCCATTACATTTCTGGCAGGCTGACTGCAAAATGTAACAAAATGTTTTGCTCCTGAAAATATCTGGATGTGGAAAACATTATACAGCATAATATTTGGAAACTATTTGGAAACTAGCACAAACAAGAGTTTGCACAGGGGTCTGAAAACTCCGACCCATCTCCTATTCAGGCAGCAAAGTATTTCCTTTCTCCTTAACTGTTTGTTCCTCAGCCTGGGAGTGACTATGGTCACCAAGTGTCAAGACTGCTTCATGTTCGCTTAAACAAAATGGCCTCACTAGTGCCTCCCCAAGTTACTGGCTGGCGTTTTCTTCTATTTTTTCTCTTTCCCATTCTGTCTTCCTTAATCCGTGTTCTAGCAGAGTTCATTCAGCAGCCTATTTCTCACACACTCTTTTATTCTGACGCCTGTGAGGGATCATACCTAAGTGCTGTCTGCATTCAGTCAAATTGTGCATTTACTTTTGGAGCTGTATTCGTTTGCCCAGTTGCGATGTTTCTTTTTGTCTATCGCAAAAAAGCACACCTGTCTCGAATGGAAAATAAAGTTTAATCCTACTTGTAGCAGAAACAATAAATAGAAGTTGTATTGCTGCAAAAACTCCACTCATCATTTCGTATTCAAAGTTGGTGCAATGGAAGCCAACTGGGATATGATTTTTGGCACGCGATTATGAATACAAATTGAATATGAAAAATGTGGATTCTGGTGAAGCAACCATTTTAAGATCTTTGCTACGTTGAAGTCTGAGGTGCGGAAAAGATCAACAAACCTCTCTCTGTTTTCACAAGCAGTTTCCCCAATAATTCTCTCTTTAAGGTCAAGTCTTTACACGTTGTATTTATTTCAAAGATTGATGTATGTCTTTTATAGTTTACATCAAATAAATAACATCTTAGAAAACATATTCGAAACCTGCTTGCCAGGTTTAAAGCACTATGCGATATTTATTTTGCAAGCCATTCCTCAGATGGTTTAGTTTATGGCTCGTCACAAGTCCAATAACTGAGAGTAAGACATTGTGCTATTTCATTTTTAAATGCTGTCATAAATCGATCTAATTGATTTTGTAGAGTTTTTTTTGGTGTTATGACCAACAACTGTTGTCTCTATGTTTTCAAAAATAGCACAGGAAAATATGAGATCTAGCACAGGATAATATGAGATTATGTCACGTTATAGGTTACTTTTTAGTTAAGAATAATCCATCTTTTAGCACCTGCTCAAAGCATCTCAGACCTGATCAAAATGCAAAAGGTCTAGCTAATTTAACAGTTGTCATCTCTGTGGTTGAATGACATTGAGGTTTGTCTAGGCTAGCCCATAAACGAAGAGATTTAATCAATCCAAATGTCCACTTATGAGAGTAGTCTCTGTACAATGCAGTTTTGAGGCCTTTCGATCAAAGTTCTGCATTGCCCTTGTGCCACACAAGGTAATTCAAGCTTGACGTAAAACCTAGGTGAGATTTATCAAGCCACACAAGGTCACCTTCCTACGGTGCATGATACATCTGGAGTAACAAGGCAGCACAAGTCCTTGATTGCAATACTCTATCCCAGGGAGAGATTTCATGAGAGCTTGACTGTTCCCACGCATCCACCTATGGGTTTTGGTGCATTCCCAGGTTTACCATGAGTAGGAGTCCTGGGAATGCATACAAATGCTAGGTTTTCCCAAGCAAGGCACAGCAAGGAGAGATATCTTTGTGTTTTTTTTTTTTTGTTTTCCCGCTTTCAGAGGAGGACCTGGCCTGGCAATTCGGGTTGGACTGTTCCCATTGGGGACAGGGTCAAGACTGATTTGGATATGGTCGGGTTCAAACTGTAAAAAAATGATTGATGTAGGCCCAGATCTTTGTCTGGGGTGAATGTAGGACATTGTTCTGCATTCTGTCCATTAATTGTTGTTTTTGCATTTGTCACCCCAAGTGGGACGGGTATGCCCAGACATGGGTCCCGTGCTCTCCATGCCACTGGAGTCAAGCTAACCTTGCTGAAGAGGGGTGAAACCCCAAAACCGGTCCTAGGATGCTTGTTTCCAGTCCAGGGAGAACCTGGTGTGGCAGTCAGGCTGGACTGTTCCCATGGGGCACAGGGTCAAGACTGATTTGCATATGGCTGGGTTCAAACTGGAATGGCATGGTGATCAAAAAAACGACAGAATTAGGCCCATGTCTCTGTACTGGGGTGAATGTATGACATTGTTCTGCATTCTGTCCATCAATTGTTTTTTTTGTCTCTTTCAGAATGGGTCACACATAGAAAGAGGAAACAAGCCTAAACCGATTGTTTTGTGCTGGAAGGTGTCCCTACCTACTTACAAACAACCCCACCTGCAGTGCAGGCATCGTTGACCACTCCCATGACCACTCGCATTAGAAAATGTTTATCCCTCTTGTGAAATAAACATCTCTGAAAACCTTTCTTCTGCTCCATTTTTTTGTACATGGTCTGTTTCTAAAAATCACAGTGTTATTATCGTGATCCAAGTAGTAGGTTATATTTTCTTATGTAACTTAACTTCCTTACACTTTTTGGGAAGCAGGGAACTGCACTGGGTTCCAGGTTTGACCCCTCTTACGCAGACCCATTCATGGGTTGATTTGAGAGGGGGCATGCCTGTTTCTTTGAAGCCTTGGAATGGACCCAATATATTCATTTCTGGGGCAGATATATGACATTATTGTCAACTGGACTGAAACACACAAACAAATTACAGAGTGTCACAAATATTTGAATAGGAATAGTTACATTATTACACTGATGATGACCTTCCACAAAACACGGATTTCATTCCTGAACTTGTGCATCTATATCTGTGACAACAAAATCCAGAGCACCTTATGTTGAAAACTGACTGGCAGTAATAGTACAGTACTGGCTACAAGTGCACATCCTTGGAGTACTAATAAGGCCATCCCCTATGGGGAGATGCTCCCTATTACGAGGAATGGTAGTGAGGAGACTGATTGTGAGCATAATCTTGATCTGACCATTAACTGGAGGACGCAGAGAGGATATAGCCCTAAGGACTTGAAGAGGACAAAGAGTTAAGATAATTACAAGGCAGGAATTTATTAAAACTAAGAAGGCAAAAAAAAGAAATGTTTGGTTAGCATTCGTCACTACCTACAACACAACTAGCTAACAGATATGGTGAATTCTCAATAAACATTGGGATCTTCTTTTCACGGTACCAGGGTTAGCAACTACACTCACTAAAAAACCTTTGGTGACCTATAGAAGAGGCAATACCATTAAAGTGATAGTTAGTCCCAGCTATATTGCTCTTTGCCTTAAGAGAAGACAACCCATATACCAGATCAGCCATTAGGATTCAATACATGCAGAACATGTTCTATGTGTATGTTGGGTATTAACACGATCATTTACTTTAAGTACAACATCAACTATAACCAGAACAAAATGATGTTCATAAACTGTCTGTTAGAAATGGGGTGACAAATTCTACAGAGGTTAGCATGGTACAGAGCGGGCAGGCCAAACTCCTGAGGACATGTGTGAAGCATCCACGCAGTACCCATAGAAAACACCCGGTATAGCACAAAAAGAGACACAACACCAGTTTTGGTTGAAAAAGAATAACTTGTATTGTCTCAGATACGCAAAAGAAGGCACAGTAATCACAATGTTGAGCCAACTGGCGCCAGGGCAATATATACAAGGGGATTATTTACAGGGTAACTGAAAAGAAGAAAAGGGTAAGTCCATTAGTTCCAGGCTGTAGGGAAAAAAAACATAAAGCAACCTCTTATGGAGTAGAACATCAGTAGGCATATAACGGTAGGCATTCTGCATAAAAATAAAACGTTAGGCATAACACACAGTAGGACCTGCATTAGCGTCTCCTGCAAAAAGAACAATAGGCGTACAACATTAACATCAGGCCTAGACAGGCATAATCAGGATAGCCTCGAGCCCCCTATGCCCAAAATCAACAGCAGTGAGGCAACAGGAGGTACACCAAACTATATCAGGCAGGAATCCTATGAGCATGGAGCCTATTCACAATAACAGGGCATGCAAGGTGAACCTAGGGTAGCTTCCTGAGACCCCAAAAGCATGGTCAACACTTTTAAATACCACGGGCATCATGCATTCTAACAGGGGCACCTCTTTCATTAACATAAACCCCTGGAGCATCCCCGTAGGCCTAAGAAACCTTATACACAACCTCCGCCAACATGCTATAAGGGTAAAAGCATTGTACCGGGACACGGGGGCAATGAGGCCTTATCAGGGCGCAGATACCCAACTTGGCTTCAACACAACAAGACCCCCAGGTGACAGGTTAGTCTCACCACCACCATTGCCACTGCCCACTGTCCAGCGGGACAGTGGTGCAAGATTCAGTCAGTGCAGTCCCGTAGGAGCCCTCAAAACAACCTGGGACATTGTAGTCCCTCTTCTGGGCCCGAGGCTCAAAAATGCCTCAATCGCTGCAGCGACCTGCCACCGCGTCATCGCTATGTAGCCCCCGAGGCAGTGTGGCCCTTTCCGTGGTGTGGCCCCATGGGGGCATCAATAAATACTGCTGCAAGTTGCAGCTGCCCACTGCCCGCCGGGGCAGCTGAAAGAAACAAGCTTAGCACCTCCTCTGGGCTGGAGCCACCAGGGGAAGGCACCGACCCGTGCCTCGACTCCAGCGCCCTCTTTTGGACCAATACGCAGCCCCACTCACCGGGACCCTTCCTGCAGCCTTGGCCACGCCTCGAGGGACTTCACCCGGGGCCCCCCACCGGGGACCCGGGGCTTCAAGGGGCAGACGCGCGGGGCTCTCCTCACCCCACGGGAGCCCCGCGTCAAGAGGGTGCAGGCTTCGGGGCTCCTCTTCTCTTCCCTGGAGGTCGCTGACTCTGCGAGGCTCTCCCCACCTCCAGGCTTCACCCGGGTTCCCTCTGGGACCCGGGGCTTCAGTTGGCCTCTTCCGGCTTCCTGCCGTCTTCAGGGCCAATCCGTGCACAAAATGGTGGAGGCGCGCCTGCAGACGCCTATCCCAGCGTGGCCTGCGTGGGCGTGGCAGCCTAAGCCAATGGCGGCGCGGTGGACGGGGGAGGAGGGGCGCGGCCGATAACATGGCTAGCACCCCAGTCCTAGCGCGGCTCTCTCTGGCTTCTCCCGCCTCCTCTCCTGCCTCGCGGCGGCCGGTGCCCAATCCCAGCGCGGCTCCCCATATGTCCTGGAGGAAGTCTGCACTGCGCTCCCGGGCCGGCGACGGTGTCTCGGTTCCTTGATGAGGGGTAAGCTCTCTCCAATGTCACGACACCAATGCGGGGTTGGCACCCGCTAATTAATTATTCATGACGCGGGGCAGGCACCCGCGAAAGGAAATATTAACACGCAGCAATATGCAGGGTAGGCACCCGCTTATTAATTATTCATGACGCGTGGCAGGCACCCGCGAAAGGGGATATTAACACGCAGCAATATGCAATGGGCCAAAAGTGTGCCAAAACGCGGGGTAGGCTCCCGTAGTGCTTCACACTCCAACAGTTACTTCAGGCCAAGCAGCCACACAGATTAGCCAGGAGCACGCAAAGCGCTTCGAAGACACAGCACCAGCAGGAGGGCAGCAGACACTCTCAGTCCAGCAATTAGATGGCCCGCACTATTAACAGGTGGCAATACTTTTCATCCCTGGGCGAAGTAGCGCTTGGAGCACAGCGTTAAGGGCACATTGCTTCAGGAAGGGGCAGATTCTGGCGATATAGCGCTCGGGTTTCACAGCACCACTCTTCCCAACCCTGACAGGCAGAGCTTCCAGTAGCACAGCGCAAGGGGGGGGACAGTCCCCACAGCAAGCCTCAGAGCCCCCAGGTTACCGCTTCTCACCTCCGGGGGGTCCAGTCCAAGGTGCTCCTTCCCTTCTGGGCGCTTTTAGATATAGCGCTCGTGTGGCGCAAGGTTCCTGCAGCCTCAGGGACCAAGGCTGGCACTCCTTCCTCAGGGGCCAAGGGAAAGAGCAGGAGGCACTACTGGGCCAGGTCAGCCGTTAGTGGGAACTCATCAAGCAAGGCGGTAGGCTTTCACCATCCTCCACTGTAGTGTGGCCCTCCTCCTATCCAGCAGCCTGAACTCCTGCTGTGGAGCTTCCACTAACCCTGGGGACAGTAGAGGGGTTCTAGTAAGGTACAGGGTCCAGCACACAGGCCCAAGTGGCGGTATTCCCTGGCAGCAGATCCCCTCACGTTCATGTCCCTGCTCTGACTCTGCACATGGTGGCACAGCCCCCTTATTTATATCCCCCTCAACCCACCTCCCAGACAGTGCCAGAAGCTTCTGGAATCCTCTGCGGAACTGGTTCTAGCTGGCTCAGGGGGAGGAGTAGAGAACCCTGGGTGCCAGGCTTTCCCTCCAAAAGCTAGGGTGACTGGGTACCAAACAACTAGACCCCTAACCCACCGCAGTCAGGTGGCACAACACATAGCCATGACATCCATTTTAAATGCGTCATTTCACCAGGGCGCATTTCTACAATGGGGGGAAAATAAGTGCACACACCATTGCGTTACATTTTCACATTACACAGGGCATCTTATATCACACATGGCCTATACAACTTTCTACCATGGGGGAGACATCCTAAATTAGGGGGGTGAAAAGCGAAAAATGTTTGGAAAAATGGGCCAAGTCCAACACTGTCAAACCAAATTTGTAGTATATGTTAATATTTGTGGTACTGATCAGCCGCGGTCGGCAGTAGGAGTTCCTGCAGGGTGGTGACGTGGGAAGGGGGAGGGGCTGCGTTGGGGGTAGTAATATATGGATACCAGTTCATTATGAATATTTACTCCTTAAGTGATAATATAAACACACTAGTCTTTTAGGTCTTTATTGTGAAATAATACGCTCTTGGACGTATAAGAAAGTTCACCTTTCCAAAATGGCTGCCGATGTATCTGGATTTGGAAGTTTGTCAGCAATGTGTGTTTGGAATAATATTTACTTATGAGATGATGTATGAATGTGTGTAAAACAAATATTAGCTCATTATATACTCTGTAAGTGACAAAATAAAGACACTGGTCTCTTAGTTTAAATTCATGATAAGTGAGCATGAGTGTACTACCTTTCTAAGATGGCCACTGCTGCACTATCAGTGGGTTACTTGCTTAACCGTGTCATAGATAGAACATCTTCAGCACTACTTCCTATAAATTTGAAAGGTACACAATATGGCACCCATTTGACAAGTGACCAAGAATGTACATGTTACATGAGGTTAATGTGGCCAGAAAGATAATAATGTACCTCACATTTTTTTCAATATGTCTTTGGTAGTTATATCTTCTTGTCAGTATATTTTAATTGAAAAATGTACCACAGGAATGAAATATCCGTCAATACAACCAACTGTTTGGGGGAGGATGAATCAATGGGAGTCTTTTGTGACCCTTTCCGAAATGGCTGAGCAAATTGTTCGGCCCATGGGTGTTATTTTTATAATGTTTATCTTTTGGTTTGTTGGGTAAATTATTGATTATATCACAAATCGTTCATTGGTTGTTCACACAAGAGCGAATGAAGGGGTTGCTAGTCCAGTTGAAGGGATTTTGGAATAATTCTGTACCTATATTAATAATTATGTTTTGGGATCCTGTTCTAGATAGCCAGCCATTTCCTGGTCCACCTAAAAAACTATACATATTTTCTTGATGCATCCTATGTGAATTTTGCACAAGATTGGAGTGATACTATTAGCTACTAAGTCATGGCAATTCTACATGGGTCTTTGTCATGTATTAGAAAGGAACACCATACTGCACAAAACAATAATTCATGGCATTTTCCTTTCTCTATGTATGCTGCAGCATGCAACACACATTGAAAGAGGAAAAACCAAGGAGAAATTAAAATATTTCTCCTCATTGTGCCACTCTTATGCCTCCCCTAGGGAGGCATAGTATTCTGCCGCATTCCCAGCTTCACAAAACGTTGTAAATCTGGGAATGTGTCAGCTTCTGTTGATGTTGCATTGGGACACCCACAGTAGCACCCGAAGTGTAATGCGTAAAAGATGCCCATATTTACAAGGCCATGAAAAGTCATGCAGGGTGACTTTATGTGGACTTGTAAATATGTGCAAGTCCATTGTGCCATCAGTGCATCAAAAAAAGTTACGCACTGGTGGCGCAATGGGCTTGTAAATGAGGTCCTAAGTTTAAGTCCAAGGATAGTATTATAAAAGTACGCTGGGGATGCTTGCGCATGCTTTGCATGCCCCGGGGCATTTTGGTATTACAGAAGTGGCCACAGATGCAGTGCATCCCTTTCTGTAATTCCTCAAGAGGGTATTCCCTCATTTGCATGTGGGTGTTGCTCAATGCAAATTAGGGAATCGCTTTGCTTATGCACCCGCACGGTATTACAGATGCGAGTGCAGACGCAAAAAAGCTCTCAGGAGAGGCACCCACAGTGCACCTCTTGGTTTCAGCCCTCTGGTGGGGGGAAAGGGGTCCCATGGAAACCTCAGTCATCCCCTTGCATGCGAGTGCTGTCACTCACTGTACCCGCCTGCATGGGGATCTCTAATCCCTTCTAAAAGTGTGAAAACACAGAGAGGCTTCAAAACAGTCACTCCATTTTTCAACTGAATGCGCTGTCCTGGGGGAAGCGTGAGTTTGTGGCTGCCCTAATACGGCGCATTTTCCTTGATTGCGCCGGGCACACCTTTTTTAAAATGTGCAGCTGGCGCAATCAAGGAAAATGCACCTTATATATAATACAGCCACTGAAGTCTCAAAGTTTAGACCTAAAGTCTAAAATTTTGCTTCAAGTCTAAAGTTAGACTTTAGGTCTAAACTTGGACTTCAGGTCTAAACGTAGACTTCAGATCTAAGTTTACCTTTGTGAATCGGCCCTAAGTTTTGATCTAAAGTCTAACATTTAACCTGAAGTCTTAGTTTAGTTCTAAAGTTTAAGTTTAGACTTCAGATCTAAAGTTAGACTGCAGGTCTAAAGTTAGACTCCAGGTCTAAACTTAAACTTCAGGGCTAAGGTTTTCCTTTATGAATCACTGCCCGAGTCAATACTGGAATCCAGGGACACCGGTTTAATGATTTCTATCATTGAAACACAAAACAATACACAACAAAATACATAAACGAGCATACATCAGACAGATATATAAATACATTAATATTATATTTAATTGACAAACAAATATAAAAAGAAATCACAATTTTAGTCTTAATGGGAAGGTTGGAGCTTTTCTACATTGAATGGAGGCCACTCATTGTCCATGGTACATTATGTTTGGTGCACTTGTACTGCTCCCATGAATCAACTCGAAGACACTGACTTAATTTTTAGCCTCCAGTTTCAAATTCCTTCACAATTACTAAATGATTCAAAATGTAAAGTTTCATATTTTGATTTTTTATTCATATATACCTTCTTAATCTATTAATATTATTTACTAATCTAAGTAGTTACGGATCCCCTGAGTAGGCTTTGTGGACCGCCAGGGATCTCCGGACCACAGATTAGGAATCACTGTGAGACATTGATAATGCCAGCAAGATGATAGCCAGTAGGATGTATTTACCAATTTCAAACATGTTAGCCTGGATTGGTACTATCATGTGTGGTACAAAACTCGCCCCACATCTCCCAGGCTTCCTAAATAGAGGAGGTGTAGATCTGGTTTAGCTCATTTCCTTTCCAACCAACCAGTTGTTAATGCTTTGTGTAATTCCTGCATGCTGTTGACACTCTTCTGATCCACGTCCCTATGGCACATGGCTACTAAGATCTATATCCTCTCTGTGCATTCATGTGCACAAAGAATATTTCTGGGCAGTCTAGTGCCTTGTCCATGCCAGAAAGCCATTCCTTGTGTCTGAGCTTGTGTATTTCTTGGTGTTCAATTGTTGGTACATATTGAGAAAACGTGCGTGAGTATATCAGGCAGACTGTACAGTGCAGGAAGTGGTTTGAGTAATAGATCCAAATGAAGAGCACTCCAAAAGGTTGGCAAGCTCCACCTAGCATAACTGGGCTAATCTAGAAGTGTTTTAAATTAGTGCTGCACATTGTGAATCTGTGGAACTACTAAAAAAACAATATGCTGATGGAGCGGGGCTTATCTGTTTCATGTATCTTTGAGTGTGTAAAGGTAAATATGAAAAATTGGATTATTGGCTAGGTTGGTGAAACACTTTGCAATCAACAACCACAATCATCACCATTGTGATCACTAAATTACCCTGAGCTTAACTCTCGGGTAGCTTGGCACAAAAGGAGTCAAACTTAACTCATAGGCAATAGGCCTAGTTCACAAAGGGCCTCCGCACTCATGGCGGAGGCCCTATCGTTGAGGGTAGTCTCCACTCTTAGGGCAGAACCCCCTATGACTGTGGGAACTCTGCCATGGGTGTGATGGCCCTCTGATAAAAGTATTTATGCAGCAATAAACAAGAATAAAGTGAAAACACACTCAACAAAAAATCCCAAACCAATCTAAAAAATAGAGGAATCTTTTAAAAATAAAATGATATCAGAATGGCAAAAATCCAATTTGTAGAAATGGCGATATGCAGTTTCAAAGCCCTAAATAAAAATATCACCACAAAGCACCAACTGGGCTGATCTGGTCATGACGGACCAGTAAAAAATCACAAGTTCTAGCCGACCATGATGGTCCATGGGCCCAGTAAAGGAATGAGATGCGAAGTCCTGGATCACGCTGCATCAAGTTGCATTAATTCTGGTGGGGCACCAATCAGGAGCTAAGAGGTGCTTGGTTGAGTTATGCTGCACTTCATCAGTACAGATTAGGTCACCGATCAGGAGATGCGAGGTGCCGCAATCCACAGTCCTGTACCGAGATGCGTCCCACTGGATCAAGTTGTGTTGCACTGCATTGGATCTTAGGTAACCCACAGTTGGGCCAAGAGGAATAAAGCAGAGTAAGGGTAGCAACTGCAACATCAACACAGTGATAGATGGGGTGCTTGAATTAATCTCAACCACTGGTAATTGCTCATCCCACAACCCAATCTATTAGTTTTTTGCCTGGCATGCCACATCAGTTTGTACTGAGTTATATGTAAATCATTCTTTACCCTGCTCTCATGGGAACAGTCCAGCCTGAACTGCCAAGCCAGGTCCTATCTGAACCAGGAATAATAGATCCTAGGACTCTTCACAGATCCAGGAGTGATCTAAGGAGTTTGACTGAGGGTCAACTATGTATTTCTGGTGCCAGCTTTAAAGTGCGAGAAACTTCTAAACTTCCCTGTCTCTGATTCTGCAGTTTCCTTTCCTGCCCTGCTCTGGTTTAAAGGGAGATGGGGTGATAATAGACTAGAGTGAAGCCCTTTGTTAGTGTGCTGAGGTAGGCCTTTTAAAGTGCAAGTGTGGTAGGTGGCATGTCCGCCCCTCCCATCTTGACAAGATGGCCCCTCATGACAGCACCTAGTACCCCTTTTGTGATACTGTCTAGGAGTAATACACAAAGGATAACTGACAACTGCACCTTGTCATGTGAGAGAGGCTGCGGGCACCACATAGGACAAGTCAATGGCAACTTTCTAAAAGTGGCATTTTTAGAACTGTGACTCCAACTTTATTCTTAAAGAAGATTTTAAATTACAATTCACTTCAGACCAAACATGACATTCATTCCTGCTTCAAATCAAAGGTTATCATTTATTAAATGTGCCTTGTAGTAGTGAACAATTCATTCACGAGTTTTCCATGACCAGCACATGTGAAACTTATAAGTACATGTCCACATTTTAAACAAAATGCACCCTGCCTATGGGCTGTTTAGGGCCTACCCTAGGGGTGACTTATATGTACTAAAAAGGAAGGTTCAGACCTGGCAAAAGGTGTGTATTGCCAAGTCGAAATGGCAGTTTACAACTGCAATACAGGCTGCAGTGACAGGCCTGAGACATATTTTAGCATGTTTTAAAAGCTACTGTAATGGATGGCACAATAAGTGCTGTATGCTCACTGGTAGCATTTAATGTAGAGGCCCTGGGTAGAGGTAGCTTCACTTTACAAGGAACTTACAAGTAAACTAAATGTGCTAATCAGGTGTAAACTAATTGCACCATGTTTTAGGGAGAGGGTGCAAGCACTTTAGCACATGTTAGCAGTGATAAAGTGCTCCGAGTTCTAAACCCAAAAATCGAATTCAGCAAAACAGGAGGCGTGAAGGCAGAATGTTGGGGATGACCCTGTAGAGAGTGCCAGGTTAAAAGGTAATACTATTACTAAGTCACCAACCTGGTACTATATATGTGCAATGTCACTGCACTGGCCACAGGCACAGATTGCATAATACAATACTGTGATGCAATCTGTGCCTGTGGCCAGTGCAGTGACGTTGCACATATATAGTACCAGGTTGGTGACTTAGTAATGGTATTACTTTTGAACCTGGCACTCTCTACAGGGTCTAATGGGCACGATTGGTGCATGTCACTATATGCATCTACAGCCTGTATTTAAATAGCTTGTCACCACGCTGCTGTAACTCAGGGACACCACTGTATCAGTGCTCTAAGTTGTCTTTTTTGCTTTGATGACTAAGTAAGCAGAGGCAGGTCTGGCCCCTCCTATAACACCAGGTGATTAGGATTGTGCTTGCATATTTCTTGTGAGAGACAGTTTTATATAAAAACAATTATAATGGAGTGTTTGGGCATTTAGGTTCTGACTCCCTTTTAGTGAGCATGCAGCATTTATCGTGATATGGGAGAGCTATGTAAATGCACTTCAATCAACTTCTTTTGAGTGTTATAAACTCCTTAGTTATTTTCGGTAGCACTATACACACCACAGTTTGGGAGGGCAGCTATCGCATTTCTTGGGTGGGACTGGAGATCTTCAACATACTCAGCAGGATTTGGTTATTTCCCTTCAGTGATAAAAGTTACAGATGGTGATATTATCTATCAACAATGGTAATTCATGCCAAGTGTATACTTCTGATGTTACCGTTGCTCCACCCACAGTAAAGTTAGTTTGCCTTAGAACAGAGAGCAGATTACTGCAGTAAAGGGTCTCCTTGAGTCCTTCGAACATGAAAAATTCCCTCACACCTACTGATGTGATTTGTTCGGGATGTATGCAAAAGAAACAATTGATGGACGGAATGCTGGACAATGCAAACATTCACCCCCAGTCACAAGGATCTGGGTTTAATCCATCCTTCTTTTGCTCACCACACCACCCCAGTTTGGACCAGCCATATGCGAATCAGTCCTGACCCTTATGGGAACAGTCCTGCCCGAACTGCCAAGCCAGGTCCTCCTTGGACCGGATACAAGCATCCTGGGACCGGTTTTCAGGGCATCACCTTTCATCAGCCAGGCTAGCTTGAGTCCAGTGGTGTGGTGAGCACGGGACCCACGTCTGAGCATACCCTTCCCACTTAGGGCGACATATGCAAAAGAAACAATGGATGGACGGAATGCTGGAAAATGCAAACATTCACCCCCAGTCACGAGGATCTGGGTTTAATCTATCATTCTTTTGCTCACCACAGCACCGAGTTTCGACCCAGCCATATGAAAATCAGACTTGACCCTGTTCCTTATGGGAACAGTCCAGCCTGAACTGCCAAGCCTGGTCCTCTCAGGACTGGAAACAAGCATCCTGGGACCCGTTTCAGGGCATCACCCTTCATCAGCCAGGCTAGCTTGAATCCAGTGTTCTGGTGAGCACGGGACCCACGTCAGGGCATACCCTTCCCACTTAGGGCAACATATGCAAAAGAAACAATTGATGGACAGAATACTGGACAATGCAAACATTCACCCCCAGTCAAAGGATCTGTGTTTAATCCATCATTCTTTTGCTCACCACACCAACCCAGTTTGCACCCAGCCATATGTAAATCAGTATTGACCCTGTTGCTTATGGGAAGATGCCAGCCCGAACTGCCAAGCCAGGTCCTCCCTGTTTGGGATGACAGCATATTGGGGCATTGTAGATTGCCTTCTCAGATTACATCCTGATAGGTTCATTTGATGTTTTCCATTTACCTTGAGTTGCCTAGAAGGAATTTTGGACTCCATTGACACACTGCATTTTGTAGTTAGTAAAGTACTACTGGCGTGGAATGAGAACTGGACCCTGTAGGAGACCAGGCTGGAGAGACCTTGTACCTTCCCACTGTTTACCTCTAGTAATGCTACACTGTATCAATGTGAACACCTGCAGTGAAACAGCTGTAAACCAACAGACAGACTGGCTCTAATGATGGTAATTCTGCTGGCTCCCCAATATTAGTCCACTTACCAATTACCGGCCCTAACTTGCTCATGAAACCCCTGCTTTCTTCAGATGCTAAAAAAACAACCATTCAATGTATGTTTGAAGGAAATAAACCCCAACCCTTCTGCTAAGTATTCATGAGTAAAGGACCTGAGTAATAAATGAATACTTTTATCAACATAATACTCCTGGAACCTCTTTCCACAATTACATGTCATTTTCTGCTCACTTTCATTGCATGTCACTTTAAAAATGCTGCCATGTTGCAAGTAGAGCCATGTTAAATGACAGATAACTGTTCATTTGTAAGTTCTCTGATTTAGCACAAGCCAATCTTCATGGAGCAGCGGCACCCTCTATAGAGAATATGTGAGTAGCATCTCAAGCATTTGGGTGATATGCATACAAAAGTATTATATTGTTGATGTCCATTTGAGACAAGATTACAGAAAAAGGATGGGATGGGGAGTTAACATGGTATTTGGACTTGGCAATTAAAAATGTAAACACACAATTATGTTGCATTCACATTGCATTACACATATTTACAAGGAGATAAAGAGATTTTTCTATCAATTGCCAAAGCTGGGATTAGTGACAGGCTGCCAAATTCCAAGGTCAGTAGTTTAGTCTCTGGGCTGGCTATTTTGCATTACTGAGCAGCAGATACTTGCACAGCAGGGTAAAATGGTTAGATTGAAATCCATGGGGCCCAATTCACAAAGATTTTTCTTACTTTTGTAATACTCCTGGCCAAGGGCAAAACTAGACCTTTACCTTGGGTGGGGGGCTAACACTTTGCATAAGGGGGGGCATCATCAGAGGCAGACTCACTTCACTGGTCTCATATAGTGTGAAACATGAACTGTATTTTTCAAGACAATATGTAGAGTTTATTCAAGTGTGAAGTGCACTATACCGGTAAGATTGGTCTCAACATAACAGAAAATAACTACAATAACTAATTTACAGTGGGTTTAGTATTCTTGATCAGAAATGTTGAGAGAATGAACTACAAATTTTACAAATGTTGCATTCTAAGACATGTTTATCCTATAGACTGCTTGGAGTTGGACTTTGGGGTTTCTACTTTTTGGGGCAGATAGTTGCAAATGGTTAATTCTAAAACACACAAACTCAACTCAAACAATTGCAGGGTACCCACAGGCCCTTAGCTATTATTGTTTTGTTATTAACATTTATACAGCACAACCAAATCACCCCCAAGAGGGTCTCTTGGCATTGTTGCACACTAATTCAGGTCAGCAATCACTAAAGGTGTTAGAAGAGCAAAGATTTAAGAAAAAAAGACTAGGTCAGGACTAGGTCATATGTGCAGAGGTAGGCTGTTCCAATGATAGAGGGCCAGATTTGAAAATAATCTGCCCCCATATTTAAGAGTACGTATATAAAGCTGTAGCTTATTCCTCAGATAGAGGGGTCGTATCTAAAAGGTTCTTTTGTACTAGGCACAAGAGTTTGAGGAAGGAACACTTTTTTTATCAGTAGCCAATACAAAGATTTGGGTGTCGATTGCAATCGGGAGCAGGATGGCAAATTACAAACCAGGTGGGAAGCAGTGTTTTGTACCACCTGAAGCTTAGTTAAAATAATATAGTTTGCTGCAACCAGAAGGCATTACCATAATCTAGGTGACTTACAATAGGTGCCTGGGTGATGCATTTTCTGGTCTGAAGAGGCAGCCATTGGAAAGCTCTTCCGAGATGGCGAATACTTCCGAAACAGAGAGGTTGTCATCTATCAGTATCAGTATTCTATTCACACTACATTTTCCAGCATACAACAACTTTCTATTATTTATAGGACACAATATTAGTAGACTAGGCAACTCTCTCATGCATAAATTAAGCATAATGTGTGTTGTTCCCTTACAGGACGCACAATATACCCAAGATAGCAGCATATTTATCAAATCAAGTAGCAGCAGAATACAAATAGCATGTTTTTTAAATATTTGGCAATAGTTTATGAAGAAAAACTAAGCTACAACTTAAACCTATGGGCTTTTACAAATACCACAATAAGAGAATTTCAGTGGAATATTTGTAAGGTGAGTTACCAGCAGAACAATGTTCTTGCTTTAAGAACAACCAAATGTATTAATCTGACTACTGGTCGGAGTGGTGCAGATAAATAGAAATATAATTTAAAAAGATTTTGGTCAAAGAAGAGTTATTATCATGTGAGGAAGAGAATTTGGTACAGACATTCTGGGACATATGTACAAGTTCCTATCACCACCACAACATCTCTTATAACGACATTGTGGTGGTGATAGGTACTTAGCCTTATTTACAAGGCAGCATTAAGCCACTTAATGTGGCTTAATGCTGATTTGTAAATAAGGCCCCCTTTCGTGTTGTGCTTAGCGTGAAAAGGGGGGGCAGTGTGTGTTGCGGTGGGTGTTCCACCACAACACCCATTGTTTTTGATGCCTCCCCACCCCCCTATGTACAATGGCAGCGTACAAAGGAGGCAGTGCCAAAATTAAGACCAGGTAAAACCTGGTCTTAAATTGGTGAAACAAGGAGAAATTCAGTATTTCTCCTACTTTTTGCTTTTTCCATGTGTGCTGCCTTGTGCAGCATACATGATAAAAGCTAAATGCCTTAGATTGTTTATTACGGGAAGGTCCCCCTTCCTGTACATAAACAATCTTTTTTAAAAATCCATTTTATTACTTTCATGTGTGCTGCATGAAGCATCACACATAAAGGGTGACACATAAAAGCGACAAAATGGCACTTTAGGATTGTTTATGTGCAGGAAGCGACACCTCCCTACGCATAAACAATCCTGCCCTGCAAGAAGACACCCTTGCACTATAGCGCAAGGGTGCATACGTTGATGCTACACTGCTAAGTGTAGCGCCAGCACAGGGTGAAACTCAAGGCTGCACCATATGCTTGTAAATATGATGCAACTTTGCATTTGTGAAGTGGCGGAGTAAGGCGTTAAGCCATGTTGGCTAATGCCTCACTCCACCACTTCCTCGTACATATGCCCCTCTATGTTGTACCATGTTTCAGCGGCCAGGGATGGAGGTGCAATCTATAGTCTTGGCAATCCTAATCCTTTGCTTTTCAGAGGGTGAGTACATGAATTTTTGAACAGGAAACAGATATTCCAAAAGAGTAAAAACCTACACTTTATATTATCCATTTGAAATTCAGCCCTTCCTGCTACCTAAACCCTCTGCTTCCCATTTTCTTAAACTATGGTCAAAGATCTTAAGGGCTACATGTATCAAAATTTTAAATTGCATATTTCTGAGAATTCCAATTAGGTAATCACAATTTACAATGTATGAAACTCAAAGAGTTACATATAGCGATTCCTGGGGAGTGGCAAATTTGTCTATCTCATTAATATTAATGAGGTAGATCACAATTTGCGACCCCCTAGGAAATGCTAAAATCATAGGGATTGTGGCCTGCTGGGGCCAGAAGACCACCTAGGAAGTATTTGCTTTCAAATAAAGAAATCTTTTTTTTCAAATGCAACCTGTTTTCAAAACAAAAATGAAAAGTTTTATTTTCATTTTTTAAGAGTAGGCAGTGGTCTGTGGGACCACTGCCTGCTCTTAAAAAAACGTGTCACAAGTATTCACATTTGCGAATGGGTTATCACCTACTTGAAGTAGGTGGTAAAATGCAAATGTTTTGTGACCTTATTTTGGTCACAAAACATTCCTACATACTGATGCGATTCGGTATTAGGGAGGGACGCCCTAAACATGTCCCTTCCTAATAGCGAATCACAAACTCTTTTTGGCGATTCGGTTTCCGAATCTCAAATTTTTTTTGTTGATACATGTTAAAAGCCATTTTAGCATTTGCAAATGGGCCGATTCTGCAAATTGGTCCGTTTGTGAGCACCAAATAGCTTGATACATGTAGCCCTAAATTTCTAAACTTGATGGTCACTGTCCTCCCATTGTTTTTTCCCCAACGCCCCCTGAATGCAGCTATGGGCACACAGCTACATTTAAATACTAACACATGGCTCATGGGAGCTGAGACTGTAGACATTGTAAAGATGGAGCAGTCTGCTGCCTCTGAGGGGCTCTATCTGGCCTTCTCTTCTGTGTTTACGCAGTTGGAATGTTATTTCTGATTTGCTATCATCCTTTGTTACTCTCACTGGCGAGTGTCACCAACTTCTTTTTCCTTCCCTCTGCTGGCTGCTCTTACCCTCTTTTACTTGTAATTATTTCTCATTGTTGCTCTCCTCCCAAAACATTTAGTTAGATCTTAGGATGAGCTACCCATGCAGCACTGCTGTGCTATCCAGTGGGATATATGTCTCTTGTGGCACACAACACCACTGCAAATGCTCCTGCATCCTTTCTTCTGTCTTAACTACCTTATTTACCTTTTCAATGCCCATCTTTTCCATCGCTCCTGCCTCTCTCACCCTGAGTGTTTTGAGATGACCTGGTGGTGGCTTTTAGAACTTTACAAGTTAGTAACGAAATATCTTTGGTCAACATATTTTTATTTTGAAGCACTGATGTATTTCTTTGTAACGTGACCTCCATGACTCTTTCTTGTTCTCATAATATTACTCTGGGTTTACATCACTCTCACTGTCTGCCTCATACTGGCCTGTGCACAGCAGCAGATGGGAAAGAGAGTAGCCTCTCATAGGAAAATTTTAGTTTTTCTCATCCTCATCCTCCACCAAACATTCCTGATGTTGCTGGTAATGCTTCACTCAAGGATACATAATTTTATGTATCGGTATGAAGTTCCTTGGTAGGGCATTTGGTCATGGAGATACAGTTAGGATAATGATATCTTTGTGCCCTCTTTGGGGTAGATCTATAGGTCCTGTTCAGGTTTCTGGGACACGTTTTGGCATGTTGGCTTTTGTATTTCTTACTTTAGCCTTAGAGTACAGCAATTTCTCTTCTTTATCTTGTGTATTACTTTGTTGTGCCCAGGTATACTAGTGTAGTGTAGTTCCTATTTTCCCTATAGGCTCTGCGCATTGGAAAAACATAAACAGCAGTGTAGACGTAGGACTGAGGTCTTCTAGGTCTCTACTGACTATGTTAGACTTAACCCCTTCCAGGCTCATGACGAGCTGGGCTCGTCATGCAGTAGCCTCCTCGCACACTGATGACGAGCCCAGCTCGTCATGTAGAATGGGAATAACGATTTCTCAGCACAGCAGGGGAATATGCTGAGCAGCCATGGGGTTAATTTAGGTTTGCACCAGCTAGCTCAGAGGTCACTGGAAACTTTCTTGAATGAATAGGAAGGGATCAGCTTCCCTCGCTCAGACAAGTAGGGATTCAGCTTCCGACAACCACATAAACATGACAACTTTGCTCCCTCAGAATAAGAGTCAATCTCTACAGTCGTGAAATTAATAGTCAGCTATTTCACTCAGTCAGATGTGCGTTCTTACAGCCTGATTCATCATAGTCCCGTTTTGCGAGCCCCTAATAGCGATTCATAGCGAATCGCTATTAAGGACTGGAAAAACGGGATTCATGTAGGAATATGCAAAAAAAAAGCGATTCCTACTAATTCCTTATTTGCGATTAGCAAATTGCTAATCGCAAATAAGGAATAACTCCCCATTCATCCCTATGGGCCAAAAGGCCCATAGGAATGAATGGGGAGTATTCCTTATTTGCGATTAGCAATTAGCTAATCGCAAATAAGATAGCGATTGAAAGGGTGCCAGGGGTGTCCAAAGGACACCCTGTAGCACCCCTAAATGCTAATATGAACAGGGGTTGCGCACACACATGTCCAAAGGACGTGTGTGTGCAACATGCAACTCAGAAAAATGCTTTTAAAAGCATTTTTCTGAGTTATCGCTATTTACCACGAGGTTTGACCTCGCAGTAAATAGCGGCACGAAATTGCGATTTCGCAATTTTTAAATAAATGATGAATTGCATTTAAGGAATCTCAAATAGAGATTCCTTAAATGTAATCCATCGCAAATTTGCAAAAACGCAATTACCGATTTTTGCATTTGGGATGATGAATCCCAAATGCAAAAATCTCACTCGCAAAGGGCCAGATTCTCAGAATCTGGCCCTTTGCGAGCCGAATTTAGCTTCATGAATTAGGGTGTTAGTTTCACCAGAGTGCAGAGAAGAGAGAGACGGGCGTTTTCATTAAAAGGTATTATTTATTGAGCAGTCTTCCTTCTCATGCAAGAGAAATGAATTGCCACAATTGCAATACTTAATGTAAAGTAAAGTACGTACAGTAAAAGGAGTATTATGATATAATACTGTAAAAGCATTGATATGGTTTCTTAGCCATAAGACACTTTAAAATAGATAAAACATACATACATATATATACATTGGATAACGTGCTCAACTGGTGCTTCTAAAATACGCCTATCCCGGTGTACCTAACCTAAGCCTAATACGTAGGAAGGAGTAAGTAAGTAGCAGTTTAAGTTAAGTGAGTTTTTGCCAAGAATCTGTTCAAGAATTCTCTCTAAGGGTTTAGTCAGCACGGTACCTTGGGAATAGAATGTAGGAGGTCTGGTATCTCTCTCTCAGGACTCGATATCCCAGTCACCCGCAAGGGTAGGCTGGAAACGCCGGAGCTGGATTTTCTCGGCAGGAGAAAAGACAACATCTTTCTCAGCGCGTCAAAGAGGTGGGGCAGCGTCCGTGGGCTCTCTGCATCTGCTGGGCTCTCGGCAAGTAGATTAGCTGCTCTGCTCCGAAACCACCACCGTGTGTTTGCTTAAGGCAACGTTGGTATATTTATACCTGAAAGGTGCCGAGTTTGACGTAAGGTTTGGACATAAGACGTCAATAAAGATGTCACTAAGAACTGGCAGTTCTTACAGTGCTCGCACGAGTTCTATTACAAATCAAAACAAAGCAAGCAGGGATTTCCCAGGTTGCTGGAGGTTTGGTGTGTTGAAAGAACTCGTTGTGCTTTCTAGGAATCTAAGGAAATAGCTTTTGCCATGCCTTGGACTGTAAGGGCGATTTACTGAAATATTGATCTGATTCTTATGCCATTATAGGGATATTATTGATTATAGCCGTACAGGGGCATAAGGTCACAATATTGAATCGGGTTCCTAGATAAAACACATCACCGCGATCAATACTTGTGTACCATCACAGCAATCACCAAGAGCTTTTTCCAGCAGTGCTACTGTGGGGGATAAGGAACTACCTTTGGTACCCCTGGCATATATAATAAATATGTCAAGAGAAGTCCCGCTGCCTGGGCCTCTCAGTAGGATCCTAAGAATGTGTGGCGAGTTACTATGCGTTTGGATGATGTTGCAATCCAGGGAAATGCTCACCCATATGAGAAGCCCCCCCGAGGGCCGACCCCTCCCCGTTGGTGGCAAAACTGCAGGTAAGAAATACGATGAGTAGCCAACCTTATGGTTAGGTTCCAGACTCCATGTTTCCTGGAAAATACAAAGAGTGTAGACTCCACCAGGGTATTCCAATCTGGAAGGTCTATTTTCTTGGCAATACCTGCTATATTCCAGCTCATGAGCCTCACATTAGGCCTGTCAACCACCACTATATCCTGTGAGCAAATAGAGTGATCAGTATGCAGTGTTGATAATTCACCTCCAGAATCAGTTGTCATAGGTAGTGGCAAGAGAGCATGCAATGGAGAAGCCTTGCTCTGCTGGGCAGATGTAGCTACTGGGGATATGGGAGTCCCTGGGGGGTAATAGGTATATCGTTACGATACGATGAGCCAAATCTGGAGAGGGAGTTATTAGCATGTTCCCCACATTTGTTATACAATAACTAGCTGTCTCCACTCGGGATACTAACTCAAGTCTATCCCCCCTGTAAATTATCTCTGGTGGTACTAGATTTGGGGGTTTAGGAGAGATCCCAGGAGAAGTATTTAGGGACCTGCACCCATTGGGCTTCTGTTATCATCAGGGGCTGACAAGGAATTTGGAGGCAAGTTGTCTCTACGTCAGTACCCGAAATTGCTTCCATGATAGTTATCACCTCTATCGAAAGCAGGCTTTGGGTAGAAATTAAAGTTACCAACTTGTCCTCCCCACAATTGGTTACCATTACCCTGTCTCTGGTGCCAGCTTAATGGCCGTGGGTAAAAGTAACCCAGGTCATGTGTGCTGATTCAGGCTTCACCATGCATGTTCCGTTGGCTACAAATTAACCCTGGGCGTAGTGGGCGTAGTGGGGCTACGCAAAGCTTTGTGAAGTGGGCATGAATCTACGCCCACCCACGCACTTCACGTGTCCCCACTGCGCGCCGCCCGTCTCCCTCCTGCCCTCTTTTACACCCCTAATTTAGATTTTTAATAAGTAAAAAAGTAAAAAAAAAACCCTACCTTTTATGCGGCATCCCAGGGCTCCATCTTCTTCTTTGCGCCGACTTATTCCAAACCAAATGTGCATGCGCGGGCTACTACAAATGAACCATGCCACTCTAATGTCCTTAAAGTTAACTAGGATGCAATCCCCTTGGATATCCTTGGTCCTTCTTCCTACCCAGCTGACTCGTCTAACAAGAATAATCTGGCCACCTAAGTCCCTCGGAAGGGGCCTATTATTGTTTAGCCAGAATGCAGTTTTATTCTTAAGTTCAGTGTGTGATTTCATTTTTCCCTGCTTTAGACAGGGGACTCCTACCAGTACAGTTACATAGGGCATACAAGCTGGAGGCAAATTAGTGCGTGGTGGGTTAATTTCCCTACTATGAGCTAAGTCAAGATTTTGAGATGGATCATTACTTTGCCTCTCAATATTGCTGCAGTTAAGTTTGCACTTCTGGACCTGAATAGGTACGCTATCACGAGACCCCTTATCCCCTTTAGTCAAAGATTGATCTATTGGATTACTAGCCTTATTAGGTTGTGTGGCTATCGCTGGGTCTTTACTCATTAGTGCAGTTCTCACCGGGAGATTAGTTCCTCTCGGGGTCTCTGAAGCGCCATGCAGGTTAGAGGGTGCGCATTTGCCCGCTTCGGCAGGGGCTACCAATGGAGTTTGTTTCTGTGCATCTATTACAGGGCTATTTTTAGAATGTAACTTATTTAGGGCCTTAACAGAAAAAAAGTTATCCAAGGTTCCCTGCTCAAAGCGATCTAATCTTGCTATTAGCACTTTTGTGAGCCCACATGGTTAAATGATGTATGCCCCTCGCAGTGTCAAACAGGCAGACATTGGATAGTGATTGTTGACTGAGTAACTGCACTTTGTGGTAAAGTCAGCGTTCATACAACAAACATGTTTCATGCGTGATGCAGCAAAATTCTTATTGTTAGTAGGGGTGTCCCAATCTTGTTCCTGTGCATGTAGGCCTGAGCTTACAATAGGTTGACATTCACACCTGCACACATCCACACTAGCACTAATGTGCAAGAGTGCCAGTCTTGGCACTGACTCAATGAACTGTACCCATTTGCTGGTAGACACACATGGCTGCACATGTGCATTGTACAGAAGTAGCATCAGTGTGTCACAGGATTGGATGAGCGTGGTGCTGGCCACGGAGGGCTAATACCTCCCTACTTGAGTAAACTGTACATGTTGCACATACTCAGGGTGCACAATGGTGCCATGTTCCGACCGTGTCATTAGCATTTACATTTGTCTGTACATGTCCCCTGCCATGTACTGTCATATCCCTATCCATAGCCTGTAGTCAACGGATCATGCCTTGACATTTCTTTGGACAGGTCATTTTGTGACTACACAGAGTTAGGCTTGTGTGTTGCCTCTCATGTTGTATTGGAGTTGGAACATTGACTTCATGTTGAACCATAACATAGTGTGATTGGCTTGAAATTGACATTTACCATATTTTGCAGACAACATGACTCCTGCGCTAGTCTATGCCTTCCAGGTCTCAAAGGAACGGTACCACCATGTCCGGCCAGTAAACAAGGGGTACCATGATATGTCAAGGAAACACCGGGCCGAAAAGAAGGCTGGAAGATGGAAGTCACTGCCGTAAATTGCAGAGGTCACCCCACAGCCCATCATCTCCACTGCTGGTGCCAGTGTGCGACTTATCTGATGTGCAACCACAGACCAAAGCCGCCAAGAAGCCAGTTCCCCCCACACCTGCCCAGGTGCCAGTTCACCCCCCACCCGCCCAGGTGCCAATTCCCCCCACACCCAGCCAGGTGCCAGTCCCCCCACAACTCTGCCTCAGATGACGGAGGCAAGTATGGGGATGTTGGAGTCGGTGAACCGCAACAACAAGTTGTTGGAGGACGTTTGTGGTAAATTGCTATACCTTAACCGGCACATACATGAAATCCGGCAACACCTGGGACTTCCATAACTCCTCCCCATTTTATCCCCCACTCCCCTCTATTCCCTTCCCACAATGTTATAATTTTTGAAGATGTGTAGTTAGTGTTGTTTGTATTTAGATTTTTAGAGTAGTTTTAGAATAGGTATAGGTAGTTTTTTATTGTGATATTTTATAGGATAGGTTAATATAGTGTTGGGGCTAAGTTTCTTTTATCTTTGGGTGGGGGTTAATGTACTTTTTTAGTAGGTGTATTAGTGGATAGTTAGTGTTACATGTGTAGTAGAGTTTTATGTATGTTTAGGTATTTTAGATTTAGTATTAGTGGTAGGGATTAGTGTTAGTGTAGGTTGTTATAAGTTTCATTTTTATAATAAATACTGCTGAATTGGATTACTGTTTGCACTGATGTCAGGGAGGATGCAGAGTGTGGAGCTTGCTACATTGTATGCTACTCATGCCATCTGTGGAATAATCCCTGTATGTGTGACTATGGATGTGACCTGTTACTCAGCAGCATGTATAGTGTTCAGATACCTTAGATGTGAGAACAGTTAACTTGCATGTCTGACAGATTAGCAAGGATTGCTCACGGCCTAGTCTAGTGACATCTAATTAGTGATGCACAACATCTAAAGTGTGATGCACAGAGTTAAACTGCACATTGTTGCACATTTGAAAATAAACGTAGGCACATAACATTGTGAGTCGGTCAGAGTTGCTACAGTTATCCATCATGGAGATGTATGTATTCCCCATATACCACATATGGCCTGGGAGAACTGCATATCTGGTGCTCCAGGCTCGGGGTCCATCTCCATTGCACATACCTTGGCACACTTGATGTGTGGTGCCAGTGCATCAGCTTGGTCAGCCTTCTATGTTCCTGTGCATGGATGACCAATCTCGTCTACATGCTTGCTGTAGGTCAGATGTGTGTCTATTGTTAACTTCACAGGTCACAACAGTGTTTGTGAATCACATGAGTAACGTGGCACAGACTCATGACTTTGGAATTGGGGTCATTCACAGATGACATTTTTGATTATAACTGTTAGGTAGACTGACAAAACTTGTACAATCTTTCTTTCGTGACACCCTTTATCAGTTAAGTGATGCCTTAGTCACTAATGATGTTTTCTTGCAGGCACACTGTTCTGCATCACCAAGGTGGTGACATGTTGCATTGCTCCCTGTACCACCAGTGTCATAGCCACTCATCCAGGCAGTTTTTTTTTTCATTGGCTCATAGTGATGACACACTTCAATTCTTGCAACAGATACACACCAAGGCCCAGATGTAGATGGCCCAATACCGGTAGGTAACAGCCGAAATTACAGGATTTCGGCCGTTACCGATCGGTATTGGCCTAAATTGCAAATTCGGTAATTTACCGATTTGGTATTTTAAGGAATCGGTAAATTACTGATTCTTTAAAATACCGAATCGGTAAATGAGTGCTTTCCCATTTTAGGATTCACTATTTACCACCAACTATAAGTTGGTGGTAAATAAGGAATAACTTTGAAAATGCAAATCTGTGCATTTTCAACTGTGCCATGTGGCAGACATACATGCCCTTAGGGCATGTATGTGTGACACATCTGCAAACAAGCACGATTCAGGGGTGCAACAGGGTGTCAAAGTGACTTTCTGGCACCCTTGAATATTTCCCCCGTTTTACCGAATCGGTATTTACCGATTCGGTAATTGCCATTCATTCCTATGGGCCTCTAGGCCCATAGGAATGAATGGCAATTACCGAATCGGTAAATACCGATTCAGTAAGTACCGAATCTTACTGATTCGGTAATTTTTATTGAAAATGTATCTACATCCCATTTACCTATTCTTAAATACCGAATCGGTAAAATGTGGTATTTCAGAATAGGTAAATTGGGATTACCTACATCTGGCCCTAGATTTTAAATGCAGTACTACAGACATCCATTGTCACATTGGCCAATATGCAGACATTGTGCACAGCATGAGAGGGCTCTGTATTTATTTAGCATTGTTTGTGCACAGGTATGGACAGTATGACAGGTAGCAAATGTGCTACAGTCACTATTATGGAGTCAAATGTAGTGTTGCAGAATGCCATACTCCACAGGTCCTAGCCATGGGCGGTATGGGCAGCCGCCCAGGGCCTCGCGCTCAGGGGGGCCCCGCCGCCGGCCCCGCAGTTGCGGGAATAATAAATGATGATGGCCTGGACCTGGGCAAAAGCGCTGCGCACAGTGAGCACAGCACAGTGCATTCTTCCGTCCAATACTCGCGCTCAGGGGGGGCCCCGCCGGCCCCGCAATTGCGGGAATAATAAATGATGATGGCCTGGGCCTGAGGAAAAGCGCAGTGAGCAGAGCACAGCAGCACAGTGCAGCCATTGATTCTTCCAAGTTCCGTCCAATAAATTATAATATCGAGTCATGTGTGTCATGTGTGTGTTTATTTATTTGCAGTGAGTAAGTTAACTGAGTTACAACAATACCAGCAGCCAGACCTCCGTTCTCCACACTCTGTTGTTGTGTTGCACGTACCGTAGTCGTACAATCGGCATTTCTGTGGTGTCTGCGCAATTGACGCCTGCACGCACCCCCCACCACCTAGCTTGGTTGTGCTTGATATGAACCGTGAATAATAGTTTCTGTAAGACCAACTCTTACAGATTTATTGTGATGCATCAGACGTTGCGTTTCCTCACATTAAAAAATCACAACTAATAGATCTAGTTTGCAACAAAAGGATGTACTCTAGGGATAAACATGAACTTAATTAAAGAGCGAATAACAGACCAATCACTTAAGAGATACGAGCAATTTCCAGGTTTGTACGGCCTCGCAATTCTTGGAAAATGTTAGCGGTATCTGTAGCAAGCAAGGAGCAGATGACTGATCTGGTTAGCAGCACTTTGGGGAGCATCCGTCTGCTATTTCAAGCACTCGGAGCGAGGAGCGCATCATTCCAGTCCAACACTACTGTTTGGATGGAAGGACGAGGCTAATTTGTGACTGCGGAAATTGTACATTAATGAGTGACACAAAATACTCAGGGCCACGTTGCCAAAATAAGGGTGTGTCAGAGCTCTAGGGCGATTTAACAGTGGAATAGAATGGTCAGGTCAGGAACGGTTCATGAATCAAACACAAGTTTTCTTTGGAAGGAGCTTTTTAAAGATGTTTTAATTTTCATTAAAGACCACTAAAGCCAAATGGAATGAATCTCATTGGCTGTGACAAGGAAAGCGTTTAGTTGGACTCTAATAAAAGTCTTGGCACTACAGCTTTTCACGTGTCTGAAGAGTTAGAGGTCCATTGTCCAGGAGGGAGCCTTCTGACCTCCAGAACAAACACAAACAATGCGGCGAAAGACCACATCAAAAACTAGAAGCCTCATTCTTATAACTGCTTTTTATGTATCTTTGCGAAGAGAAATAAAAAGTAATACACAAGATAACGTTTTAATTATTTACTTTTGGCAGAGTGTTGCAGCTAAAGTCTCGCCTGGCTTTTGGGGCTTACTGACTCATGAAATCCCCAAGGCACAATGCTGGGTGTACTGCTAAGGCAGAGAAGTCCCAGCAGAAATATTCATTTACACAAACTGACAACAATGCAACTAATATCTCTCAGATGAATTGAATTAACTTTATAGCGCCACTCATACCAGTGTAGGGTGTCAGAGCAATTTACATCACACACACTACACACAATCAATCATAGGTGTGTAAATCAGTGTGTAGGAAATGTTATGTAAGAAAGAGGACTACAAGGTGTAGGAGTCATATGTCCATACTAGTCGGCAGTATTGCTTAATAGTTCATTGTTCTATGGTATGATTTTAACTAATAAACTGCAAGTAACAAAGGTTCTCTCAGACAAAAGTAGCAACCCAATGGCCTATTTACATTATACAAAAACAACAGTTGATGGACAGAATGTAGAACAATGTCATACATTTACCCCAGTACAGAGATCCCATAGCCGGAAGGTGCCATAATAGCCAGGGAATGTGACATGAAATATAGCATATAGCCACGGAAGGTGACATGAAGCAATATTTTTAGCCCTAATTATATGAATACCCTAATTATATGAATATATCATAGCCGGAAGATGACATAATAGCCACGGAAGGTGAAAAGAAATGTTTTCTGTCTGTATTTACCTGTCAAAATCAGTAAAAACGGAAAACAGGAAGCCTTAATTATGAACAAGATAAGTCACCAAGGGACGTGTTCCTAGTCAGATACGTCCTGTAGTGTTACTTTTTTCTTCACCTCCTTTTCATGTGTGCTCACCTTCTCCGCCAGTGAGGTCTTCTCTCACTTTGTCTGCATTAGTATGAGTTGAAGTGTGGTGGTGGTGGTGGTGTCTGATCATGATCCTGTGACTTTATGGTGCTTATGCTATTCGATCACCTATTGCGCAATGATTATTACACTGAAGGTGTCTCTATTTTGTAGGTCTTGCCCTACTTGATTTGTGCACTTCCATTCCAATGTGTGTTTATTTGGCACTATTGCTATTTGTGTTTCCTTTGCCCTTAATGAATTTTACTGCGAAGTCACTTTCTGTGATGTCACTTGGAGGGGCCTCACATCTTCCCTTTCGCCCGGGGCCTCAGAAGGCCTAGGACCGGCACTGGGAGCACTCTCAGACTCTCAAAGAACAGCAACAACATCCTCAGCAATGCAGAATACCTGCACTTCATGATCCACACCAATCACAACACACCCCTTAGAGTGACAATCGTGGACAGACCCCTCGGACCCCGATTACAGTTCAGCTACTACATTGCCTACTTTATCAGTACACATGCCCTTGCCTCAACAGACTACATCATACTCTCTAGGACCTGGAGTTCCACCTCGGGAAGGACATCACCACCACCTCTGATGCCTAGATTGACAGCCTCGCAAAACTCCAACTCAGGATACTACTCAGAACACCCACCCACTCTGTCTGCAAATGGCTTGAGCACATCTCATCCGCTTCGTCACACATCTCCTTCAAACACACCACCCAACTCCACTGGACTGCCCATGTATGCATCGACTTCACCACCCGGCACCCCACCCCACTACACACAACAGATCCCCCACCACTGCTGGGGCACAGTCACCGTAGATCAGTTAACCATCACCCTCACCCGTAGCCCAAACAGCTACCACGCCAAACCCAACCCCACCGCTCACGACCTCAGACAATGGCTCAATGACTGTGCCAACTAACTGTCCACAAACACAAAAGCCTCACACATAATACACACCAGCAAGTGAGCCATCATGTTCATTGAGGAACTCCAGGACTCCAAGCAAACGTGCCAATTGCCAGAGGAGGAATGTTACCGTTTCGAGACAATGAACAGCTACGCGGCACCCAAGAACGACACCGGCAGACACCATCACCTCATCTGATCCTCAAGAGGGCCTCATTCGAAGAACACCTAGGCAACTACAGCAGCAAAAGTGCATCATCGCCACCAACAATGACATCAGGGCCCTGCAGGTCAACATAGAGCAGAATCCCTGATCCTCCTGGAACTGTCATCTGGCTTGGACACTGTCTCCTACCGGACACAACGCACACGCCTCCACAACGCAGAGTTGCAAAACAGAACTCTGGAGCGGAAGACCTGCTTCCACTCTGGCATGACCCAGTGCTTCGGCCTGCCCTTTCAGCTCTGGATCCACCACAATCATGTGTGGCGTACACATGGCTCATCCCTCAGCACAACATTGTTCAACATGTACATGTCACTGCATGCCCACGTTGCCTGACAACAAGACCTCTACATCATCTCCTACAACAACGACAGCCAGCTGATCCTCTCCCTCACCAAGTACTCCCTCACCGCCACAAGAAACCTCCATGTAGGAAAAGGAGGCATCACTGAGTGGATGTAGTACAGGCAACTGGAGCAGAACTTTGACAAGACAGAAGTCCTCTTCCTGCACTCCACATCCTCAGCTAGTGACGGCTCCTGGTGATCCACTGCACTGGTAACAGCTCCAACAACACCCATCCATGCACATTACCTGTACTTCTTCATCAAATCCACTATCTCCGTGACAATGCATGTAATAGGCCAACTGCTTCTCCTGCTTCAACAACCCCCACATGCTCCGCAGGATGTACTGGTGGATCCCTACCGCAACAAGGAGAAAGGTCTCCCAGGTCCCACAGGAGCAGCAGGTTGACAAAAGATAAGGCCCTCTCTGCAGTCCCCTCAACGAAACTCCTGAACCAACTTCTACATATTTGAAAGGCCTCTGCATGCATGATCAACAACATTTCTCGCAGCAGCCACATCACACCCCACCTGTGAAGCCAGCACTGGCTCACCGTCAACAAGAGGATCACAATCATGCTCCTCACACACGCACACAAGGCACTCCGCAACACAGGCACAGCATGACTCAAAAAACTACTCAGCTTCTACCCCACAAACATGCCAGCTCTGCACGCCAACTTTGCCCTCGTAACACTTTCCCGCATCCAGTGAGCGACCTCCAGGGCTGTAAATTCTCCCTCCTCACCATCCAGATCTGGATCTCTCTCCCCATCCTCCTATGGCATACCCAGGACACGCGAACCTTCAGGTGACTCTGCAAAATGTGGCTTTTTATGCAGTAGCAGGATCCCCCCCAGCGCCTTGAGACACTCACAGCTGAGTGGTATGCTTTACGGACGCACTGCTTGATAACTTAAGAAATATATTTGGCTCATACGCAGTCATCTCACTGCCTATCCGTGTCTGATTACACATGTAGATTGGTTATATTTCCCTTGGTGGACCTTCTCATGGATTCACAGCCCCTTACTTATTGCCTCAGTTGAATTTTTGCTTGGTCATGTAAACACCCATCTGTGTGAATTAAGTGAATTTATTTACAATAGAAGGGGGAGACTGCACCAGTGCTGGCCCATAGAACACTTGATTTGATGGATGTTGGAGTGGCAGACATAGTCCATTGTGAGCTTCAGAGCCAAGGGAAGAGGCGGAGTTTGCTGTGCCATTGTCAATGAAAAGTAGATTTGATGCAAGTCCATGCATGGGTCTCAGGTGAGTGTTTGTGGATGTTGCAAGACAGTGGAAGAAGGAGGTCTGTGGAATGAGATTAAGAAAAATACTAAGGTGGGACAGTCCTTTATACGTCACTGTCTGCATTTTTTTGTTGATATGCCCCCAAATGGGCCTAGGGTCACACCAGACACTGGATCTTGGATGCAATTCTGTGGGGGATTTCATCACGCCTCTTGCCACCACTTTACCTGAATTTTTCTACTGAAAAGCAGTGATGGTTTTGTCACCAATCTGGGAAATGTGGCCCCACATCTTATGGATAGGCCAGGAGACACATTACATGAGATTGCAGGTGTTGTCTGAATTTTTGATTTTTCACATGCAACTCTGACACCACATTGTGGATGCACTGTGTATGTTGCTGTTCATGTGCTCAATTAGGCATGCTGCCTCAGACATTAGCACACAAGTGACATTAGGCACATGTGCTTGAGTAGTCTGCAAGCAAGTGTGTATGTGTCAGACTGGCAAGGCATGCACGTGCTTGGACACTATTCAGACACGTGTGGGCAATGCTGCAGGTGTGGTGACATTGGTGGAGGCATGCCTGGGGCATAGATATTTCCTGCACATCCACAATGTGGCATCCGAGTGACATGTGTAGTTGTGCAGTCAATTTGTATGTGCATGGTGATGATGCAAGGGGGCCATTGGATACTTTTCCACATGTCACGTTGTGCCATTGTGTGTTTTGCAGATGCACATGTGAGGTGCTCTGGCATTGCAATTGGACTATGTTTGCCTAGCTTTTCTGTGCACATTTTATGGTCAATCTGGCCGCCAGATTGGGCCCTAATATGAAATGTGTTACCAACATTGTAGTAGCTTTTTCAGGGGGGTAATGCTGCATCAGCGACACAACGGTGCTTGCTGATATGCACTATTGGATTCAAATGGCAAACGAGCTTCTGGTGTGCACCTGGTCTATTATTTACTTTAGAATAATCATATTAACATGCCCCTCATCAGTGCTTTGGCAGCAGTTCCCTGCCGCTAATGCATCATTTACGCTGGCGTCATTCCTGTTACTATGGCCCTGTGTGTTGTGTGATGTGCTGTTTGTGAATGGTGATATGTCCCTATGCCAGCATGCACAGGGGCATCCAGGACTTGTTGGACAGTACATGAGGGTATGCAATACAATTACTTTCATAGTACATGGGTGCCACTGTGCCTATCCACCCCCTTCCCCCATCCCTGGTTGATGCTCACCCTGGTGTTTTTGTGGGCGTTCACATTCAGCACTATCCTGCGACTCCAACAACAGTCTCCTCGCTGATGACGTGGGACACCTGCTCTTTCAGATCATCCAGCTCCTGCTATGGAGCTGGTCCGCCGCCTCCAGTCTCCCTCGCTGCCTTAAGGTTGGCTCCCAGTTTCTTCTTGGTCTTGCTCTTGGTATCGTGCCACCGCTTCTTGCACTCATCCACTGTTCTCCTCCTCTCTGCCACAGCATTGAAATTGGACACAATGTCCTGCCATATCTCCTTTTTTCTTGCCAAGGTGACGGTGGAACTCATGAAGAGTTCCTGTTGGTGTTGCGTCACATCTTCAACCAGGGCCTGGTTCTCCATAGGACTGACCTTGGGGTTCCTCTTCCTCTTGGCCTTTCCTTTTGTCTCCGCCTGGCCCTCCTGGGTGTTGTTTCTGGCCTCTGCACTTGTCACAGGTTATTCAACATCTTCTACAGGGTTATGCATTGTAATTTAAATTTTTTCCGGCTTAGCGGGCGTTTTCTGGTGCTTTTTTTATCGATAAATGAAAGCCTGGGGCCTATTGGCTTGCGATATTTACCGCTGATTGGCCACCGTAATCTTTTTCACGCTAGCGTGCGTATCTTTAGCGACCTCGCACTAAATCTATCACTGCATCTTTTTGCCTGGGAGGCAAAATATCACTGGATAACGATGTATTGATAATACGTCGCTAACACAGCAATAGATTCTGGCGATGCGCAGCGATAAAAAAACTTGCGCTTAACCAAGTTTGCGATAAATTTTGCCTCTTGTTGATAATATCCCCCAAAGTCTTTCTTGCTGTGGGATACAGCGATGGGGTTATCCACATGTTGGGTGTTGCTTGCCTCTCTGCTCATTTCTTTATAGATATGATTTTCTTTTAGGTTAGGAATGGCCGGTAGTTTGTCATTAATAGTGGAGGATTTCTACGGGCATAATTTTTGATGATTCTTCCAGTCAGAGTAATGTTGCTTGTTGAGGCTTGTTTTTAGGTCTTGAATGATATGCCCTTTTGCCATCTGTGAATTGTGGGGGGGGGGGGGTATGGTCTCTTATATTTTCTACTGCATTGTCTGTAGAATTGGTTGGAGTTTTAATGGGTTCACTTCAAATATGGTCACTTGTTTCTGGAGTTCTCAATGATATAAATATATTCCACATATTTTAAATGAGGTGTCCCTTTTTCAGTGATAAAGCTTACCTCCTTAGATATTCTGGAATCTGTAAGTGATATACGTTATATAGAAATAGATTTATTGTATTATGTTAAACAAATTAGAATTTACATTTAAATTAATGTCGCTCCTTACTTTTTTGTTGGTCCTGTGAATAATATAGCACTTCTCAATTTCATAAAGAGAAGGTCTGCTTTAGACTGGATTGGACAGTCATTATTTTGCTCCATTTGGTGGTTGTTGAGTTCTGAGTCCCTGCACTTCCCACAACTTTCTTCAGAAGTCTACCTGCGCCTCTAGCCTCTGAGTCAAGTGTTAAAAGTGTATACTTGTTTCCCAGTTGTCAGTGCGTAGTATGTCAGGCCACAGAACTTCAGTAGCAACAATTTACACCCACCACCATAGTGGCCCACTAGCTCCTGTACATCCTAGGACCCCCAAAATGTTTACGAATTGAAGTCGGACTGTAGCATTGATATCTTCTGTATTGGTATCCTCAGACCAGTATTTGCCAGGAGAGACTGGTCAATTAAGGGCAGTCACAGGAGAGGTTACTGTCAGGATTGTGGCTTCAGTCCCCCTAAAGATAGCTGGGTCCCTTAGTTGGAACAGGGTGGTAATCAGTACAGACCTCCCCCTTAATTATCTTTGAAAATTACCTCCCAAATGTTGGTCTGAGCCTAAAAGAGGTACTGGGCCAATGCCAGTCCTCTCCCAAGGATTGTAGAGGTGCTGAGCCTACTGTTAGTACAAGTAGGCCCCAAAGGAAGAGGAGAAGGAAAAGGTGTAGGAAAGGAGGACAACATTTAGCCAATGTTCCAGTGAGCCAAGGAGATCATGTTTCTGCTAGAGAGGGCTCCGCAGAAGTCACTGGTTAATTCCTACCTGCTCCACAAGAGTTCCTGACTAGTCAGGTAGCTTTTAAGCATGAGATGGTGGCTCTTCAACTAACAGAAGAGAGAATGGAAGGAGGGTGTTGGCTACACAATGAAGTAACCTACTTCCTAAAACAGCAACCTCTGCTGGGTGCTAACCTTTTTAAGTACACTGTCCCTGGCATGGTGGTCTGAACCCATATCAAGTAGCAAGTGAGGCCCCTGACCATGTTAGTCATAGTGGGGTTACTCCAGCTTTGAATATCCGCTGTGGGCAAACTGGGGGTCGCCCTGGCAAATACATATTTAGCAGAGGTGGTTACCTCAATCCTCAATGAAAGGATAAAGGGTCAAACAGGTCAAGTGCATTTTAAATGGGTCCTGTCACTATTGGGATAGGTTAGCTGAACAGAAGCAGTGACCTGGACAGGAGGATTTGAGGCAGAGTAGGTGTCAAGAGCTCCAACTCTCCGCAGGGGCAGTAATGACGAATGTCCCAATCACCCCTCTACCGGTACTCCCGCTTCTAAGAGCAAGCCCACCAGCAGGGGGGGAATGGGGAAGTGGAAAGAGAAGAGAAACCTTGGCTCCAACTGTCACCTGCACCTTCTAGGGACTGCAAATTAACTTCCTGCCGTCTTCCTATGGAGGTGCCTAATACACAGAGTAGGGAAAGAAGAGAATATACCACAAACCTTCTTTCACCAAACAATCTTTCTCAAAGGTAAAGCAAAACTTGTCCTACCAGTTCTAGCCAAGGTAATTGCCCCTCTTCCATTAATGTTGGTAAGTATCTGGCAAGGCTTCTAGCTGTGAAAGAATGCATAAACATTAGTCTCTATCTCACCATGTATCTTCCTTCTACCTCCCTCAGTATAAAACTAATACCTGTGAAGCCTTCTGCTAGATGTGGTCTTGGGGGTTCTGTTTTTGGAAGGTTTTACATTCTTTTGGTGCAAGTCGAAGAACTGTTCTCCAAGCGTTTCCTCAGTTGCATGCAAAAAGGGACTAGGAAGGAAGGTTAGGGAAGGAAAAGGATAGGGAAAGCGCAAGTGGGGAATGTCCTGGGGAAATACTCTGCTGGATAGTTCAGCGCTGTAGCTCCTGCGCACTGTAGCAATTATTTACATTTAGCGTTACTGCCTTACTTGACATTACTGCGACATCTCTCCAGAAAAGAAGCCTTATCTTCTCTGAGGTAGAGTTTCACTGGATACAGAATATTCTCAGGGAACTGTTAGGCTGTAAGTTGATGAACCACCAATACGACCCTTCAGTTCATAGGGCGGTCGTAAAACGCTGTAGCTCAGTGACTCCTTCCTAATGCTGACACCTCTCAGAACAATGAACGCACTTTTTATAATAACAAGTCTTGCAATTGTGGCAATTCATTTCTCTTGCATGAGAAGAAAGACTGTTCAATAAATAATACCTTTTATTGAAAACGCCCGTCTCTCTATTCTCTGTATACTGGTGAAAGTAATTCTGCACAACTGACTAAGTGAAATAGCTGTCTATTATTTCATAATACTCCTTTTACTGTACGTACTTTACTTTACATTAAGTATTGCAATTGTGGCAATACATTTCTCTTGCATGAGAAGGAAGACTGCTCAATAAATAACACATTTTATTGAAAACGCCCGTCTCTCTCTTCTCTGCACTCTGGTGAAACTAAGAACGCACATCTGACTGAGTGAAATAGCTGTCTATTGTTTTCACGACTCTAGAGATTGACTCTTATTCTGAGGGAGCAAAGTTGTCATGTTTATGCGGTTGTCGGAAGCTGAATCCCTTCTTGTCTGAGCCAGGGAAGCTGATCCCTTCCTATTCATTCAAGAAAGTTTCCAGTGACCTCTGAGCTAGCTGGCGCAAACCTAAATTAAGTCTAACATAGTCAGTAGAGACCTAGAAGACCTCGGTCCTATGTCTACACTGTTGTTTATGTTATTCCAATGCGCAGAGCCTATAGGGAAAATAGGAACTACACTACAGCGGGGGACTTTAACTGTACATTTGAGCCCCTTGCGGAAGAAGACATCCTAGATGCCATTGAGGATGATTCCAGGAGGGGTATACCAACATTAGCGATCCAACCAATAAAAAGATGGACACAGAGGGCAATCCAGTTGAATGCTATGACCCTGGAGTTCGGTTTACGAGCATTAAATGGTAGAACTGCTGCAGACCCCCTGGGTGCCCACACATACAATAGGCCGAATCACACGTCCAGGATTGACTACATTCTCCGTGACATAACCCTTTGGCAATTTGTTCAGGATATGGTAATAATACCTACTGTAGACAGCGACCACAATTTGCTGTCTTTAACCCTAAAGTATTTGTGGCTAAGACACAATAGCTCAGCTTCACCGTGTAAAGTAAAGTCCACATCAAAAATCTTTCCATCTAACTGTGGAAGGCGCCTTAAATGGTGCAAAGTCGCCCAAGATGAAGCAAAAGTCCTGGCTATAGGAACATTATTGAAAGCCCCGCAAAGCGAGATAGAGACATTCCTCTTAGAACATTCTGACCCTTCCAGAGTTACGTCACTGTTTCAGGAAACCATAAACTCGATAGGAAACCTATTTCTGGCACAAGTAGAAGAGGGCAGGGCTATAGGACTCCAGAGGCCCAAGGGGAAGCAGGGATGGTACACATCTAAATGCAGACAGAAGAAGTCTGCACTAAGTAAGGCTGTCAAGGCGAAGTCACAACCCCTGATCCAGCAAGCCAGGAAAGAGTATAATTGGGTGGTAGCAAATGCCAAAAAGGAGTGGGAGGACACATACTGGCAAACACTAAGAGAGGCCAGTGCTGGGCCGGACGCAGGCCGCTTTTGGAGTGCTATAAGGGCAAGGAATAGGCCCGATAGCAAACTCATTACTTGTAATGTTACTGGTCAGGCCTGGTTTGACCATTTTTGTAGCCTGTATTCTAGCCAGCCAGGAGCTGTTACTATTTCCGCTCCTTGTAGTCCCCTAATACTTTCTGGAGAAAATACCGTATTTCCATTTACAGCCAAGGAGGTTGAATATGCGATTAGCTGTATTGTGCCCCAAAAGGCAGCTGGCCCTGATGGTATCCCTGGGGACCTGCTCCGCTCCAATCTGCCTAAATAGGAAGCTTATTCATACCTTACTTATTGCAACTGAAAAAGGCGCCGCCATCCCCGAATCCTGGAAAGGGGCTGAGGTCGTCCCTATATTCAAAAAGGGCCAGAGGGGGGACCCTACTAACTACCGCCCAATAAGCTTACTAGACTCTACTGAGAAGGTTGTGGGAAAGGTGGTACTCGAGAGAATCCTACAATGGGCTAAAGATAACGAGGTTCTTTCTGATTATCAAGCGTGTTTTAGGGCTGGCACCGGCACAATAGAGCAGGCTTTCAGGCTATTGTTAATTTATTAGAAAGTGGTTGTCATAGTCAAAGGCTGTCTTTATCTTGCATTTATCGACCTAAAGACTGCCTTTGACCTTGTGCCCAGAGGACATCTATGGGGAGTGTTGTCAGATATGGGGATTCCTTCTAACATTTTGTCTATTCTAGTGAGGCTACATGAAGGTAACTTCGCGCAAGTGAGGTGGGGCATTGAGGGGCAAAAAACCAACAGGATACCGGTGGGGAGAGGGGTCCGCCAGGGATGTGTTCTTGCTCCAATGCTCTTTTCACTATATGTGAACGGGGTTGTTGAGCATTTACTCAAAAAGCCATCGGATGCACCAACCCTGGCGGGGGAGCGAATCCCTACCCTCTTATTCGCCGATGATATGCTCCTATTATCTAAGACCCCGGTGGGCCTTCAAGGCCTCCTAGACAATTTTCAGGCCTTTTGTATCCAACGTGGCCTAGTAATAAGCACAGACAAGACCAAGTACTTGGTGCTAAATCCCCCGAAAAAACCTGGGCGACCCCCCCGTATTAAACTATGTATCCCTGGAGAGGGTCACTGTATTTGATTATCTAGGTATCCGTATTTCGGATACCATGCAGTGGACCCTGCATCTTTGTAAAATGTTGCTAAATCACAAGAGGGGTATGGGGGCGCTCTTTAAAGAGAAGCGATCCTCTACGACTAGACCCATCGCCCCTGTTATCGACATTTAAAAGGCCAAGGGTGTTAGTTCTGCCCTGTATGGTGCAGAGCTTTGGGGCACTTCTAACATAGATTTATTGACAAGGACTGAAAATAAGTTCTTAAGGGGCATTATGTCACTTCCGCAGAGTACCCCAATGATACCCCTGCTGTTTGACCTAGGTTGCCAACCCATCAATGATCTGGCAAAACGCCGGCCGTTGCTTCTGTGGGCCAGGCTGTGGCGAGTCCCAGAACTTGCTAAGTACGCGAAGGGGCTAGCGGAAGTAATGTCAATGGTCGGATGGCAGAAAATAAAATGGCTTAAAAATGTTGAACTTCTTCTTGGTAAGCTAGGTCTCAGCGAAGCTTGGGATAGCCGGTCCTCTCCTCCGAAAGCGTCCATAAAGACCCTTTATTGGAAATGGGCCACCACTAAAATTAGCACTGACCCAACCCTTGGCAGGCTAACGGAAGAGTTCCTAAGACATAAGGATGTACCATCCTGGGAACTTTACCTAGATATTGTAGGGAAATCTTATGATAGGGCTCTATACTTTAGGTTCAGGGTAGGGGCTCTACCAGTACACGCCTTAACTGCTCACTGGAAGCCCCCGTCCCAAACAATTCATTTTTGCCCCTTTTGTCAAACTAGCATAGAGACTGTATCACACATCCTGTTTGTCTGTCCGGCCTATGTGTGCCCAAGGCAAACGTGGCTTAAACCTATATGTCGGACTATGGGCACTAGGCATTCGAGCGAGGCACTCCGTATCTTAATATCGGACACTCGGCCATTGTATGTTTTTGTTTTTTCCAAATTTGTATCGTGGACATGGTCCATTAGAGCCAAAAGGCTAGCATCAAATGTTTAATCTGTTTTTAAATGGATGGTTAACTTTTAATTCCCAAACTTGTAATCTTGTTTTTATGCTCTTTGCTATTTAAACATTTGAAAAATGTTTGGAACTAATGGTTCACCTAAATTTGTCCTTGTGTAAATGTTTTTTATATTAATGTGATGCGTTTATGATATGACATATAGAAATAAAGCCTTTGAACTTGAATTTGAACATAAGCGGCTAACCACACGCTTATAGAAGGTGTTTCTGCTTTCTTCAAGAAGAGGGCAACCGATTATTTTGCCAGCACCAAGCATACAAAGGCTAAGATGCCAATCATGACGAGTCATGGCTCTCAGGTTCACCGGCTTCAGGCCCAGAATGATCATGAGCGTATCTTCAGGCAATGGATATCCATGTACCCTTTTAATATGGCTGATGACTTTCTTTCCAATGAGCAGTCAGGAGAGGGCATGTCCAACAAATATGTATTCTATTTTCTAGCGCATGAGTACAACGCCAACACAAGGGGGACGCATTGGCGAACATTTTCTAAAGTCTAGTAGGGGTATAGTACCACTGAGTCATTACCTTCTAGGCAGATTCCTGTTGGGGGATGCCATTGAAATATTTAGGAATGTCACACCTGAGATGCGCCTACCTGAAAGGGACAGCCGCCAACGCTGATAGTGATGGCAGTCAAAACTCTGCCAATGCTGGAGCACTTGGTATATCCAAGAGATTAGTCCCTTTGTGGTGCTGGAATGACCTGCCAAACGCTCAATGGGCGTGAAGGGTTGCGTGACCGTCTGAACTAGAGAGGAGCTCTGTAACCAATGTTGGAGCTGGCTATATTTCAATCTGTCCTACTCTACTAAACAGAATTCCTCCTTTCGTTGATTAAAGGTTTTAAAGTTGTCTCCCATAAAAAGGTGTCGTATCATTCTACAGTCTCTATCCGTCTAATTATCAAAATTGGTTGGTCAACAAAAGGGGGGGTGAACTGCGGCTTTTGAGCAATGTGGGTGTGCGGAGATGGTAAAGAGGTGAGGTCCCTGCATACTGCCACTCTCTCACCATTTTTGGGTACTGTCTTAGTCGGAACTGCCATGTATGTGCTACGATGATGCACCTCCCGAGGCATCCACGCGTGAATCTAGAGTGGGCAACAGTTAACAACCCAATCCATATGTAAGCATACCTTGTCCCTCCCCCCGCACCCCATTCCAAACTAAAGCAAAGATGTGATGACCAATAGTATCCTGTCAGATTATGGCACGCTAGTCCGCCCCTGTCCTGTTGGAGCATTACAATTTTGCTCAGAATGCGCAGTTACTTACTGCCCCATATGTGAGCTGTCAAGTCACGTTGTGACACCCTGATTTTCTTTGCTCTGTGATGGGTGTTGGCAAAATCTGAATGGGATATGGAATCTTTGGCAACATGGACATTTTCTTTGTGTTGAGGCTTCATAACCAAGAAAGTGGCAGGGCTTTCCATGTGCGCAGGTCAGTGAGGACTTATTTTTCATATTCCTGCCAATGAGCATTGGACCAGGTGGCTAAGTCTGGCGTTAGGCTAAGACCAGGATACCTTACAGATCTAGCTGCCCATTGATAATGAACGTGAGGGGGGAGGAGCTTGGCGCGCAACCAATATGGCCGCGTGAGCACAGGGCTCCTGAGACCCTCGTAACCTCCCACATATATCCTGTAGACTATCCTGACATTCATATATGTTTCTGTGAAGACGAACCACTGGGGTGGCGAAAACTGCAACCAGAATCCAGATTGGACCCCGGGAGCCGGAGTTGTGATGACTGGAAGATTGCAGCCTGCGCCTCTGTGATGCCCGGCTGTGGAGTTGGCATGGTCCCCGAGTTGTTGTTGAACAACATCGGCCTGATGTGACGGGGACGACCGGTCGGGCCCACTTTCACTTTCGTTTTTGCCTGCTGGAGAGACCAGATACTGTGAGTGCCCCCCTCTCGCTGGAGGTGACGGTCTGGTCTGGTACTCAAGTGTGAAAATTCCACAGATGGACCTGCCTTGAAGAGACGCTTGTTTTTGGGCTGATTCCGCACTTTCTGATCTCCATCTTTCTACTTAGCTTGACTGTCTTGGGCTGACCAAAGTCAATTGCTGCCGGGCATTGCCTTCCACTCAGCCTCTTGATTGCACTTTTACGATGGCAGGCAAGCCGGAGGGGGAAAGGCAGAGGTCTAAGACCACTCGGCGGGGTGACTATACCCAAACCAACATCATGGACCGCTATGCCCAGGCTAAGGTGTCGCCCAGTCGACCGGGTACGTCGCTGGAGGGAACGAGAGATCCACTGACCTCAGCGGCGGAGCCTACCCTGCAAGATGTCATGGCCGCCATCGATGGGATCTGATCGTCCCTCGGGAAACAATTGAAGACTCTCGCCCACAAACTCGACACTGTGGCGATTGATGTGAATTTGATTCGCACAGACCTAACAAAAACCAACGAAAAGGTTAAATCTTTGGATATTAAGACTTCTGGTATGATGGACGACGTCGTTGAGATACAGATGGAGGTTTGCAATCTGAGGGCCTCCAATGACCTCCTTGCGCGTCGTCTGGAGGATTTTGAAGGAAGGTCTAGGCGGAACAACGTCCGTATCATAGGAGTTCCGGAGAAGGCGGAGGATCCAGTAGCTGATCATTTTGTGGAGAACCTGATCATGAATCATCTTGCACCCAAGGACTGAGTAATTTTTTCACCGTGGAACGAGCTCACAGAGTTCAGGGTGGACAACCCAAGACCGGTGCCCCGCCGCGGCCTATGATAGCACGGATTTTTAACTTCCGTGATAGAGACGCTATCCTGCAAGCTTCGCGGACAGGCAGTCCCATAAAGTTTGAGAATACTACCATCAGTTTTTATCCAGACTTTACCCAAGCTGTTCAGAAACAGAGACATAGGGCCATATGTATCAAGCCTTTTGTGAATCGCAAAGGCTGAAATTTGCGGAATTTCGGCCTTTGCGAATCGCAAAAGGCTATTTTGCATGAATTGAAATGTATGAAACAATCGCATCTTAAGGAATCGCAAATACTTGCGATTCCTTAATTTGCCATAGCATTTAAGGAATCGCAATTTTGCGATTCCTTAAATGCTATGTATGAAGCTTTTTAGAATTGTGATTTCAGGTTTAGAAATCGCAAATTACCACCAATTTGTAGTTGGTGGTAATTTGAGATTTCTTGTAAATATCCACAATTGTGCATTTGTGAGGGTGGCATATGACGCACATACATGCCCATTGGTCATGTATGTGCGGCATATGCACACACATGTAATTTACAGGGGTGCAGCAGGGTGTCCCTGAGACACCCCTGCACCCTTGCAATAATTCTCAAATTGCGATTAGCAAATTGCGAATTCGCAATTTGAGAATTATTTGGCAATCATTCCTATGGGCCTCCTGGCCCATAGGAATGCATTGGAAATTATTCCTTAATTGCGCATTCGCAAAATGCGAATTCGCAATTAAGGAAGCTTAAGGAATCGCTAAAAAAAAGCGATTTTCTTCATATATACCATTTTGTGATTCCTAAATAGCGATTCCTTAATAATCAAGTGTCTTGATTGGTTCTTGTGAGGTATCCAGCTGCCAGTGGGCATGCGCCGCACGGTGCAACATCCCAGCCCGAAGATCCATACCAACATATGGAAAACGTGTGGGAGCGCAGCTTGGGAATGAGAAGGCCCTCAGTCAGTGATCGTGACACAGCCAAATGCAAGTATGTTTGAGTTCACAGGGATTGTGACACAAGACAGTTCAGGATGGGCATGCAAGTGTGGGTCACCCAAGTGGCACACAAGTGCAGCTTGTTAGACAATGTAGCAGGACATTGGTGTAGTGACATTGGGCAGTTCGTGAGGGTATTGAGATGTCTGTGGGTCTGTGGAGGAGTGATTGTGGCTGATTTGGTCCTGTTGGATCATGGTAGAGCCAGGTGGTCCAGTTGAGATCCTGTGATGTCCGCTGTGGCCTTGAGTACCTTGCAACATTCAATCTGCGCTTGGCTCAAATCCAGTCCTACAGATTGTGAGGTGTGAGATTGTCTCAGCCTTTTACCTGCATTGGGGCGGCAGGAGGATGCATTGTGCAACTGCTGTTGCGGATTAGTGGGCACAGTCTCAGTGTTTGCAGATGCGTAAGAGTCCATCCATCTTTAGCCTGTTCTGGATTTAGAACGAAGTGAGTATTTCCATTGCTACTACACATAGACGTGCTGGGAACAGGATAGAGTACAGAAGCTTGTATTGCCTAAGACGTTTCATGACTGCCATGAATGTGTATCTGTGTTTTGTGACCTGTAAACTGTAGTCCTGGATGAAAATTTAGAATGATTGACAGCCTGAATGTCTTGTTGTTTTATAGTTTCTTGCATTATAGCATCGCTGTCCCTGTAGTTGAGGATGCGTATCTAGAATGTAGGTGGCTTCAAACCCGTTGGCATTGGTCTTGTAGGCACCCTGTGCCCCCGTTCCACTATGACGCAAGATGAGAGAGTACCTTCAGGTAGCATAGAGTTGGGCCAAGTTTTAATGTACACATCTGGATCTTTCCCCTCCTGGCCTTCCGGCAGGCCCACCATGCGTACGTTGTTGCGTTGTGTCCGTCCTTCGGCATATTTGACTTTGTCTTCCAGCAACTCAACATGGTTGAGTAAGTTTAGTATATGTAGGGCTGCAACTGCAACATGCAGGTCAATTTCAGCAATGTCAGCTTCTGCGGGAATGGTGCAATCTACCAGTTAGTGATGATCTGCACATAGATGTGTGAGGTCTATAGCCACCTTCACAATTTTGTTTATTGAGGAAGAGCATACTTGCTGTAGTGACTCACCCAGCTTTTCAGCTGCTACTAAAACTGCATCCTGCTTGCCAGAGCCATATTCCATTGTTGTTTGAATTGCCATCCTACTTGATTTGCCCCTGAAGGACAGAGGGGAGGTCAGTGCACCTCCGGCACCCACCCTGGCACGAGTGCTGTGTGACATGTGGCTGTGGTCTCAGCCACATGTTGCCTCCTGGCGTGGAATAGGTGGGGCTTTGGAATGTTCACCCATCGCAGGTGAAGCAGCCACACCCGGGCAGCACCATTCAGCAGGGAGCGCAGGCTGAAGTGTAGGGCACCTGGAGATCTACATTACAGGCGGGACAACAGGTTGGTGGGTTGGTGGACAGTGTCCGGCTGGAGAGTGAGATGTTGTTTGCTAAAGCACAGCTCTGCGTGGTGCGTTTGAGAGATTTATTCTAGCCGCTTGGCTCAGTATCACAGGGGTAGAGGCCTTGCCTGCACTACGATGTCAGGATGAAAATGCAACTGCTCCCGTCTGTGGGCGCAACACTGTGCTCCGCATCTGCAATGCGAGTAGGGTTGGCTGGCAAAGTGTCCATTACAACTCACTCGTTGTGTGGTCCCAGTATGGCACAGGTACTGAGTGTCTGTTGCCGCACCTATCAGTGTTTTTCAGGAACCGAGTCCTCCCCGTCACACTTGTGCACCCACGGCAAAGGCACAGCAGTTGGTGAGTGCTGGGACATGGCGCAAGTCATAGCTAGTCTACAAAGCAGAGGGGAGCAGTGTAGGTGGAAGTGGGGCTATGTGGAGACTGTGTTTTGCGGCTGGGCCAGCAGAGGCACCGCCGCACCACCCCAGCACGCAGGATCACAACGAAGTTTTGGTCGTCTCCTTGCGCTGACCACCAGATCCACAGTGCCCAGGATCAGACAGCCTAAGGTCAGGAGATGTCAGGGGTGGGTGGGGTGCGGGGAAGGCCCTCAGGGATGTCCAGATGCACTGTAACTCATTGTGACTCCCCACCAGTTTGTCCTAAGTCTGTGTCCCCATTTTCACCAAGCACCCGTTTAGCAGCAGGACTCTTGGAGGACGCCGTAGTCCATCTAGGGCTCTCTTTCACGAATCTGGGAGTATAGTGGTCCATCACAGAAAGTAGGGTGTGACCCTCTGCATCATACTCACGGGATCAGGCGTCAGTGCTGTAGTACTGAAGATTCTGGACCCGTGTTATAAACATCGTCGTATCATGACGATTTTGGTATTGGCAGACCGGTAATGATTGAGATACTATGTACAAGCATTTCCGTCATATTCGAGTGACGTAGTCACCCCGAATTCAGAGTTTCCGTCCTGAACCCTCGGGTTCCATTTTGTGAGCGGCAGTCATTTTGTGATTGCCCTCACCTAGGCACAATGACTGAAGCCGAGATCGAGTCAGAAGGACACGTATACCTTTGCTGACTCTTCTATGACCTGGGCGAGCTGAGCCCACTGCCTGAAGCCAAACCTGTTCGGCCAGTTCCTTTCCCAGTGGCCGAATGAGATTAGAATCAAGGCGCATATGTTGTAAACCTTTTCATCACACACTAGCTATGTCTAATCTCACACACACCTGTCTCTGTTTCTTTCTTTATGACTTGCTTTACGATGAGGAGGTGCCCGTTTTTATTGGGGGTCTGTCGATATCTGATGGAAATACTGGGCCTTGCCGGATAATTGATTATGGGTTGGACAAACTGAAATATGGGCTTGTCATCATGACTCTGCTTTTTCTTTGTAGTGGAAATATGTGAATGGTCAACTGTAAAATAAGGAATGTTTGCCTAAAGCATAATATTTTGTATAAAAAGGGAAGGCTGGCTTTGTAAGATTGAGCAGTCTCCTGAGAATATACACGTTGTTGTACTTCTAGGATACCTGTTACTGGCTGCAGCCAATAAATACGATCTTTGACTTCACCTAGAAGACTCTGTGTTTCTGTAGTCTGAAACAGGAGAACTCGAAGTCTTCGGGTGTTGTACCCTGGCACCACTGGGTTCTTAAAACCCAGTACTTCAGTTGGTGCTTCCAACGTGGGGCGATTTCAGCGGTACCGGTCCAAGCCAGAGGTTCGTGAGGAGCTTCGTGTAAAAATTCTGGAGGAAGGCCAGCCACTTCATCGACCCCTGTATGTCGACGTAGTCCGAAAGTCTTTGCTGCGAGGTTCCCCGCTTCCCGACGGCTACAAAGGACTGCTGCCCTGACTATCGCCCTGTTTTGGACCCTTGATGATTGGTAGAGCGAAACGGTAGACGAGTCTTCTGGTGACGTCATCTATACTTTCAGTTAAGTATGAGTGGAGCGTCTCCTAGTCCTTAGTTTAATTCTTAGTTCTGGTATCCTTCTAGGATTTTCAAAACAAAAGAGGAAGCGTAGAGGCAATGATAGAATCACCCTACTAAAAAGTCTTATATAAACAAAGACATTCTATCAATGTGTAATGGTGATATTTTTATTTGGATTTTGATATGTTCAGTGAAAAAACTAAACTCTCTCTTATACAGTGGAAAGATGAGAGCATGTGTGTGCTTTTTAAAATACCCCTCACACACTAAAAAAATCCAATAGTGTCATGCTTCATCATAGGGGTCTTCCCGTCCCTCTACGGGGCGGGCGTGCTACGACCTACGGACTACGTGGGAGCACTAGGTATTCGTGACAAAGGCTATGTGATGGTGCAGTGTGTCAGTGAAGTGTACGGACCTAACTAGTGAATGTGATAAAAAAAGGAAAAAATTAAAAATTTACTGGCTAGTTGAAAAAATAATTTATTCACTTCTCTGGCTGGGAATATTAAGAAGGGGGTTTTGTGGTAGAGAAATTAGCTTACTACCTGGTCAACATATTTCGTAGGCAGTCCCCTACTGCCTACTCATCAGGACCTTCTAATGGTCCCTACTGGGAGATGCTCGGTTTGTAAGATGGTAAGCCTATTGTCCTACAAACTGGCAGCAAAAATCGGCTGCCAGTTTGGACTATAGGGCATGAGCTGGCCCCATTGAAAACATAATAGTATCTCAATTAGTAGTCAAAAATATTGACCTATTGCGGTTTTAGTTCAACACAAGTTTCATGCCCCATGAGCCGGCAGACGAAGGGTTTTCCTCTCTGTCGAATTTACCGCATGAGTTCAATGCCTCGTTCCTACCCTTGTGCCGCTCCTAGGATCACTTTGGTTTGGAATTTGCAAATCCCAAAGCCGAAGGACTCGTGTATTCACGAGATTATCGTATTTGATAATCCTTCGAAGTTTGAAGTTAGACTAGAGAGTGTAGATGCCTGGTTTTAGCAGATTTGGAAACATGTTTTGTTATGGCTGTAATAAGGATTCCCGATTGGAGGACTCATGTCCGGTTCCTCCGATTGGAACTCCAACGTATGAACTCTATGTGAAGCATGGTGTAGGCCCTATCGCATATAATGAAGCATGGATCTGGTACACCAGGAAAGATGGTGTTTTAAAATGGCCTCAATATGGTAGTTTCGATACAGAGATTTTGGATAATTTAGAGGTCAAACTTTTTAAGAAGAAAGCCCGGCCGGCAATGTTTGACTCTTTTTGCACATGGCGCAAAGAAGCCAAACAGAGAGAAATTAAATTAGGGAAGAAGACTAAACGAGAATGAGGTATGTCTATGGTACAAGCAGCGGTTAGGTTTAGGGATAATGAGGACGAGAGGGAAAGTGAACAAATGCTTAGGGTGAAGAAGTTAGCGGTAGATAGATGCTACCCAGTTTTGCCGCGTAAGGACCAGGAAGGAAGGGAAGATCTTGAGAAAGATCCTTTAATGTCACACCTTTTGAGTTCACCACCTCCCTATGCACAGAATGCTACGGCACCACCGCCACCAGTTGTGATTGCACAACTTCCAGTTGTTGTGCCACCTGTGATTCCACCACAGCCAGCTCCTTTTCCGTTGGCTACTCTTCCTTTGGCGCTGCCTCCTCAGGGGCCGCCACCTTTGTCTCCTTCTTCATCTGCTACTTCTACGCCTGTTCTTAATGTTTCCTCTATTCCGACTTTAAATTCTCCTGCTACTGTTCAGTCTTCTCTTATTCTTTCACCTTCTTCTTCTGCTAGAGAATGAATGACAACTGCAGTTACTGATTTCTTTTCTCCTTTGTTGGGACAATTGTGTATGTCCCCTGTTATGGAGCGTAGACAGTCACGTAGCCAGTTGCCGAATATGGATGAGTGTACGATTTTGGATCATATGGCGCGTAGATGGATTATGTATGATACCCGATATGATCTTGAGGGTGTTATGCATGTTTTCCTTCAATGGGAACCACCGAAGCAACAGTACGTTTTTGATATGATGTGTGCTTTCCTTGTTGAGAAATGGGATGAGGAAGTAGGACAAGCTCCTGACAAGTTGTATAGTTTACGTTCCGAATTTGCGAAGGGAACGATTGTGAGTCCATCGGATGTTGAGAAAGCGGTTGCGACATTGTTGTCATTTAGGAGTGATTCTCCTTCTCGACAGTTGTTTGAGTCCGATTCTTCAGTTGGGAGAAAGGCACGACAATATCCGATGAGGGAAGTTCCTCCTGTGTGTAAGGAAGAAGTGCCTGCTGGTGTAGGTAATATTCCGCCAGCTGTACCGGCTCATTTTCAGCGTGTTTGGGTACATGTTCCGTGGAAACATGCTGAAGTTTTAGCTATTAAACAGTCTTTGCCTGATCCACGCAAAAATCCAGCAGAGTACTATAAAGAGTTGACTCAAACTATGAGCTTGTGTATTATGAATTTGGCAGACATCGACATGTTGTTCGGCAATGTTGTTCAGCAACCCATTTGGAATAAGATTCGTCATACTGATCACGCGGATGAATTAGGTGATACATGGGTTCATCTTAGAGACGCCGACAATAGACAAGTAGGCGGTGCTAAGCCTGAGGATTTGATTACTGAACTTCCGAGAAAATTATTGCATATATGAAGACTTTAATGCCCGAATTGCGTGTCAATTGGGTCAAGTTGTCTGCATGTAAGCAGAAGAAAGACGAAACGGTGTCAGACTTTTTCACAAGGTTCGTAGATCATAGTGGTCAGGATATGGCTACCGAAGGTGGTCAGAGATTGTTTGTTGATAAGTTTGTACATAATTTGCTTCCTGAATTGTGCAATAAGTTGAAGGATTCTGAAAGTGCTTGGGCTGTTTCTACGTCAGCCCAAATCTTGGCTATTGCCCAGTACTAAGAAAATAGGCGCAAAGATGAGTTAGACAAAGTGGATAAGAAGACTAAGGAATTGAAGACTAAAGTTCTTCTACAGCAAGCTTATCCACCTCGTATTTCTAGTCAGCGTGATTATCAGCAGTCTCAGCATTATTCGAGAAACTCGCAAAGAAACAAGCCTTCTCAACAGCGTTTCCCGTATGGGCCTAATCAGTGTGCGTATTGCAAAGAAGAGGGCCATTACAAGAATAGTTGTCCGGTTTTGTTACAACGCGCGAATGGTGCTTCTTGTGTGAGAGGTAGAGGTGCTCAACAAGTGCCTAGAGGTAGAGGTCGCGGACAGAATGTACGTCCTTTGCCTCCGCAGAACTCCATGAATTGTTTTGATCAGCAGCAGAGTTCATCTGGTAGGACAGCACAGTATTATGCGGACAATTACTATGTTGAAGGTGATAAAGTGGATGGTAATGATTGTTAGGACAGCCATGGACAAAGAGAGGGAGTTGTTTCAGTTCCAGTAGATCAGAATGGACCTTATGTTGAAGTGATTACATCAGGTGTGTCAGAACCTTTTCTGTTGGATACTAGTGCTACAAAGAGTTCTATTATGCATTCTAAACTCCCTGACGCACCTTTGTCTGGCTTTGATAATGTTTCTGTAGGTTTTTCTGGCTCCCCGTTACGAAACCGATTTGTGCTCCATTGTCTCTTTCTGTTGGTCCGCGTAAGATCGAAGCACCCCTCATTTTGACTACAGGTTGTAATGAGAATTTGTTGGGATTAGATTTTTTGAAGAGATTGTATGAGACATTGTATTGTTCTCCATCAGGAGTACATCTTACTTTGGGTAAAAGAGTGATTTCTCCGATGTACGTGTCGAAAGATTGTCTTCCATCCAAATTGTCTCTCTTACCAGATTCATTGTGGGCTACTGGTCCGAATGATGTGGGTTTATTGGACATTCCTCCATATGTTGTGACGCTGAAGGCGAATGCTAAGTTACTGCGCATTCCACAATATCGCATCTCGAGTGATGGTGAACTTGCACTTTTAGCGATTATTTATGATCTGAACGAAAAGGGTGTCATCAAGGAAACGAGAGGTAATGTGTGCAATAGTCCTGTTTTGCCTGTTTTGAAGAGAACTGATCCTTCACAGCCTCCTGTATATAGGTTTGTCATTGATCTTCGCAAAGTGAACAAGATTGTTGTTCCACAATTTCCAGTTGTGCCTGATATTACGGCCTTGTTGACTCTGGTACCAGCTACTGCCACATGGTTTTCGGTGATTGACTTGAAGAATGCTTTCTTCAGCATCCTGATTGCCATTGAGAGTAGGGACATTTTTGGATTCTCTTTGGGAGGTCGCAGTTTTCACTTTAAACGCGCTCCTTAAGGCTATTGTGAGAGTCCATCGATCTATAGTCAAGCTTTGAAGACACAATTTGATCTGTTGACTTTACCTGACGGTGCAGCCCTTATCCAAAATGTAGACGATTTGCTAGTCGCCGCTGATACTGAGGAAATTTGCAGGGGAGCCACTTTGTCGTTACTGCATCACTTGTCTGATTGTCATCATAAAGTTTCTCTCACAAAGTTGCAATTTTGTGGACAAGAAGTAACCTACTTAGGTCACCTCTTATCGAAGGAGGGAAGGAAACTGACCCCAGAAAGAATACAAGCTATTGCAAAAATGAGTGTGCCTACGACACAGAGAGAAGTGCGTGAGTTTTTGGGTATTACGTCGTACTATAGACAGTGGATTCCTAATTTTTCATTGCTAGCGAAGCCTTTGATAGCTCTTACTGTTAAGGATACTCCAAATCCTATTCCTTGGACTGACGAACGTCAAATGAGCTTTTCTGAACTACGCAATGCATTGTGTTCGGCTCCTGTGTTAGGTACTCCCGACTACAGTAAGCCTTTCACATTGTATGTCCATGAGAGAGAGGGATGTGCATTGTCAGTCTTGACTCAACAGTTTGGTGATAAGCAACATCCATGTGCGTACTTTTCGTCGACTTTAGATCCGGTAGCTAGAGCGTTGCCGAGTTGCTTGAAAGCTATGGCGGCAGCGGCTGTTTCAATTCGACAGTCTGCTGGTTTGGTTATGGACAATACGTTAGTCGTCATGGTTCCACATGCAGTGGATACCTTGTTGAATCGTACGGAGACACAGCATTTAACTAGTGCTCGGTTGTCAGGTTATGAGCTGACGTTGTTAGCGAGTCATGTGCACATTAAACGATGCAACACGTTGAATCCAGCCACGTTGTTGCCGATTTCAGTTGAGACAGATGATGATAGTGAAGAACAGCATTACTGTTTTCTGAGAACTGAGGAAGAAACGAAAGGGAGAATAGACTTGAGGGATACTCCTCTTTCTGAATGTGATAGTACTTTGTGGGTTGATGGTTCATGCTTTAAGTTGCTGAATGGTGATACGACTGCGGCATATGCTGTTACGACTTTGCATATGATTGTTGAAACTGCACGTATCCCACATAATTCAGCACAAGCAGCAGAATTGATTGCACTTACGAGAGCGTGTGTGTTGTCGAAAAGAAAACGAGTGACCATATATACTGATAGCCAATACGCTTTTGGCGTGGCTCATAGCTTTGGACGTTTGTGGCGTGAACGCGGATTTTTAACTTCGCATGGGACGAAGATTCAGCATGGACAATTGGTGAATGAGCTTCTTGAGTCACTGACCTTACCTTTACAAGTTTTGATTGTGAAATGCAGTGCACACAAAAAGGTTACTGATGATGTTGGTCGTGGTAATGGATTTGCTGATGAGATCGCAAAAGAAACAGCAAAAGATGTAACGAATCGAATGAATGTAGCAGGCCCTGCAAGATGGGTTGGTGATGTTGGAATGTGTGAAGATACGATTGAGTGTGTGAAATCCATTCAAGCTGAAGCTACAGAGAAAGAGTTGAATGAATGGAGAGAACGTAAGGGTAGATTGGATTCGAATGGATGTTGGATTGATTTGTCAGAGTATCAGAGATGGTTGTTACCCGATGCGTATGTGCTTGCAGTGGTGACGATGGCTCATGGAATGGCACATATTAGCGTGAAAGGGATTTTTAAGTTGTTGGCTCCAGTATGACAGAATGCGGGAATTCCAAAATGTGCAGAGAACTTGGTGAAGAACTGTATGGTGTGTCTGAAATACAATCCTGGTAGGGGAACTCCAACTCCAGCTGGTTATTTTGCTCCTCCAACGTATCCGTTCGAGGTTTTGCAGTTAGATTTCATTCATATGGAAAGGTGCAACAATTTGAAATACGTACTCGTTGTTGTTTGCGCCTTTTCAAGATGGGTAGAGGCATATCCCCTAAAGGACAATACTGCCCTATCCACAGCCAAAGCCCTTGTCAAGTAATTCTTCCCTAGGTTCGGAATGCCAGGAATGGTCTGGAGTGACAATGGAAGTGAGTTTATGGGTCGAGTGATGAAGAGAGTGTGTGAGGGGCTAGGCATTCAACAGAAGTTCAACGCTGCAAATCACCCCCAATCAGCTGGTTTAGTAGAGTGCTATAATGGCAAATTGAAGTTGAAGTTGGCAAAGATTCAAGTGAGTTCTGGCCTTAAATGGCCTGACGCTCTGCCTTTAGCACTCCTATCAACGAGAATGACTATTCATTCACGAGTGGGACTTAGTCCCTATGAGATTGTGTTTGGCCGTCCGGCCAATGTATGGGGAGTGCCAAGGCCGAAGAAATACAGTGATCTCGAACATCCTGTACTGCTTGATTATTAGTACGACTTGATGGCTAAATTGTGTGTTTTACACCAACAGGTCCATAATACTCTGCCTCCGGTCTCTGAAGCTCCAGGACATCCTATTGATCCTGGATCATGGGTGCTCATCCGGAACTTCCAGCGGACAAAGAATGATCAACCCCGTTGGACCGGACCTCATCTTGTTCTTCTCTCAACGAGATCAGCTGTTCGAGTAGAAGGCAAAAAGCATTGGGTCCATGGCGTACATTGTAAGAGGGTCCCACTGCCTCTCCCGTACGACCGTAGGATCCAGGAGAATATCGCTGATTCTGAGACTGAGAGTGTGCTTCGTTTTCTGCCTTTTAGCGATGCACGTGTAAAAGGAACAATTTCTGAACAAGAGAGCGATAATATCCTACAAGAAGCTGTGCCACCGTCAAGTCGATTGAACACTACAGAGCCTGAACTTTTATTCCAGAACCAGACAGTACCTGGAAAGAATCGCTATAATCTGAGGCCGAGAACTATGGACAAATAAAGTTCTTTTTTTATTTTTGATTGTGCAGCTCTCTCATCTGAGAAACTTGTTTATTTTTTTTTTAACTGCCATCTGGTTCGGCTGCTAGGGTCGCGGTTGCTTAAGTCTTCGGAGTGCAGCTGAAGACGTTAGGTTGACAGCTCTGGTTGGTCTAAGGGAGTTGCCCTGGACTGACTGAAGCATTCTTTAGCAGAAACACCCTACCACCGCGGGCAGCTACTTAGAGAGGATGGAGTTTTTCAAGATGGAGAGACCTGCCAAACAAATGAACTTTAAAGCCAGAATGTGTACAATAATGACAAAGAGAAATTTTTTGATAATATGCATTTTAATGTTAAAATGAGTAATGATGTTTTCGATAGGATATGTTTTATTCTCTTTTCAAGTGACCTTTGCATCCACTAAACAGCCCATACCTCCTCCTACTGTTTCTTTGCATTCTTTTCACCCTTTGCCTGATCATGAGTCCACTAGAAGGTTAGAGTTTATCAATAACTCTTTCATCCAGCTTTTGCACCAACACCAATTAATTGTGAATACGACTAATTGTTGGGTGTGTGGTCTTATGCCACATACGACTGATAAAGGTATCCCATATTTGGTCTTGCCATTTAGCTACAATGGTTCTTTGTGGGCGTTTCAAACAATGTTCATATATGCCATCTAACCATATCCTCCGCGTTCCACGAGAAGTAACTCGAGCAACAAAGCATTGGTAGTAGGAATTGCAAATATGAGCAGAACAATTGACTCGTATAAAACGATTCCCAGAGATGAGTTGCAAGCCTACGTTAGATGGAATATAACAAAATATGGAGTTGCTTTGAGTGAGAACCAGCGAGCAAAGAGATCCTCCTCGATTTGGATCGTACCCCATTAGGGTCACCTATGTCTGCAAGGTAATGGCAAGAATCCCGGAGCTCAGTTCGGGAAAAGCATCTGCACTGAGACATACGTTTTTGCGTCTCAGACTTCCCCTCTGTTTTTAGCAGCTAAGGGTACCTATTTAATTTGCCATGACAGAGCCTATACATGGTTGCCCCCTGATTTCTCGGGCACATGTTTTGTTTCGTTCCTGTTTCCTCCCACTTACACGGCTACAGCAGATTACCACAGACAAGGATAGTTAGAGGTGTCATAAGTGAAGAAGACACTGCGGGTCAAGAATTTGGAGATTTTGTGAAGGGTTTTCTGCCGTTTTTGGGACCTATGGTTAATAGCAGGAACATAAGGCAATTGGCCAGGGTGGTTGAATCCACCATAGTTGAGACTGCCGGTGCCCTTAGTAATTTGACGGCTGAGCTCCAGTCGGATCGCCTTATGACTCTTCAGAATACGCTCGCATTAGATGTCATACTTGCAGACCGAGGTGGGGTATGTAAGTGATACAATCAAGTTGTTGTATTTTCATCCCCGACAACGCTCCAACAGTTTACCAGGTCATTTCCAAATTGCATAAAATCTCTGAATCTATCCACCTGGATAAAGGGGATTGGTCATTGATGGGGTGGTTCTGGGAACTGATATCCGCTTGGGGATGGAAGATTCTGATAGTCATTGGGATGATCTTAGCCATTCTTTTTCTGTTCTGTCTGTGTGTACAGTGTGCTCCTGCAATATGTGGCCTCTGTGCTACATCATGTGTAAGGAAACCTGTATCGAGAAATGAGCTAAGTAATAGGATGATGCTACAGCAAACATCTCAATGACTTTATGAATACAGACCTGGACTCAGATTAGCATGAGTATAGGTTATTGCCTATGTAAGGGCAAAAGGAGGGTCTGTAGTACTGAAGATTCTGGACCCGTGTTATAAACATCGTCGTATCATGACGATTTTGGTATTGGCAGACGGGTAATGATTGAGATACTATGTAAAAGCATTTCCGTCATATTCGAGTGACGAAGTCACCCCGAATTCAGAGTTTCCGTCCTGAACCCTCGGGTTCCATTTTGTGAGCGGCAGCCATTTTGTGATTGCCCTCACCTAGGCACAATGACTGAAGCCGAGATCGAGTCAGAAGGACACGTATACCTTTGCTGACTCTTCTATGACCTGGGCGAGCTGAGTCCACTGCCTGAAGCCAAACCTGTTCGGCCAGTTCCTGTCCCAGTGGCCGAATGAGATTAGCATCAAGGCGCACATGTCGTAAACCTTTTCATCACACATTAGCTATGTCTAATCTCACACACACCTGTCTCTGTTTCTTTCTTTATGACTTGCTTTACGATGAGGAGGTGCCCGTTTTTATTGGGGGTCCGTCGATATCTGATGGAAATACTGGGCCTTGCCGGATAATTGATTATGGGTTGGACAAACTGAAATATTGGCTTGTCATCATGACTCTGCTTTTTCTTTGTAGTGGACATATGTGAATGGTCAACTGTAAAATAAGGAATGTTTACCTAAAGCATAATATTTTGTATATAAGAGGAAGGCTGGCTTTGTAAGATTGAGCAGTCTCCTGAGAATATACACGTTGTTGTACTTCTAGGATACCTGTTACTGGCTGCATCCAATAAATACTATCTTTGACTTCACCTAGAAGACTCTGTGTTTCTGTAGTCCAAAACAGGAGAACTCGAAGTCTTCGGGTGTTGTACCCTGGCACCGCTGGGTTCTTAAAACCCGGTACTTCAGTGCGCCGGACCATGCAGGCACACCGAGGGTTGGCGTCAGGGTCCAAGTTGCTACAAAGGTGCAGTCTGGTGGAGCAGATGTCCAGGGCACAGTTTGCACTCCCCTGTGCATTGTGGCCCGAGTCCTCCTCCCAGTGGCACGGTAATTGGTAACTGCATCACTTGCCACAGCCTGGGGGGTGGTGCTCATCCATGGCCTCACATAGCCAATGACTCAGATATGTTATGAGCGTACTCTGCTGTTCAGGAGTCCCTGGTTCAGCGGTGTGATGAGCTGGCCTTCATTTTCCTTTAAATATGCCTCAGGGCAGCAGCAGGTGTGTAGTTGTGCCGCCCCTCAATAGTATTCACAACAGAGTACCAGAGGGTCAGTAAAACGACAGGCTAGTTAAGGAAGACAGAACAGGTGTAGCGCTCCCACTATCCATATGATTTCGGGGCAAATGCTAAAGAATATATATATATATGTATGTATATATCTCTATGCCGCCCCTCACCATGATGTGCAGCAGGTCAGCATACAACAAATGACTGTGCACGTAGAAAGGAAGCTACCGGCAGCACTGTACCCAAGCACGTCTGCGCTATTTCCTGGCTTAGCCACCACACGTCACGCCATGTTGGCATTGCTCACAAGTGGGCCATCAGTAATTATTTTTTCTTTTTACATATGCTACTTACCCATGGGGAACACATGACATAGGGCCATCACTTTCTGTAGACTTTCAGGTGTGTGTGTACCTGCATGTGTATTGTCAGATGTTGATGTTACATAGTGGTTCATATGCAATGGGAGATGTGTCTTACTGGTAGCTATGAATTAGCCAGGTGTCTGTGTGTATCCTCATATAGTTGTCTGTCCAGCTGTAGGAGGTGTCTTCACCCATGCATGGTGCCCTTTAGGAGATGTTGGTGTTTTTCGTGTGTTTGTGGTGGTGGTGGTCCATCAGTTTTGGCAAGTAGCTGGCCAACATAGTTATGGTAGACCTCATTGATCTGTAAGTGGTAATGGCTTCCAGGCTAATGTCTTCTGACAGACAGATAAATGTTGTGACTCCCATTAGTCCCCCCATTTCCCTTTTTTCTCCAATATGTCCCCTATATTTCATAATGCCCAATATTTCACGCCCCATTTCCATATTTGCACCCCAACTAGACGCCTAAATTTCAAATTGTGCGACATTTCATACCCCATTTCCATATTTGCACCCCAACTTGACGCCCAAATTTCATATTGTGCCACATTTCACCCCCAATATCCATATTTGTACCCCAAATTGATGCCCAAATTTCATATTGTGCCACATTTCATGCCCCATTTCCATATTTGCACCCCAACTTGATGCCCAAATTTCATATTGTGCCGCATTCCCCCCCCCATTTCCATATTTCCAGACATTACATGCCCTCTTTGCAGCTCTTACCCGATTCCACACATACATCTTCGGGGCATATGTTCGAGAACCTCATTGAAAATATGGCCATCTGTGCAGCTGTTAATTGCCAATAATACAGCGACAATTGTCTTGGTAATATCCATGACATATTTCCAATACAAGCCCAGGTTAGATATCCTTCACATCTAACGCAGGCTTCTATAGGAATTGTAACACGCAGATTAGCAAGCCCATTATCGGATTTTTAGGTACAGTTTCCGTCCGCTAAGACAGACATATTTTTTACAAGGGTCTGGATAATATGCCCCATTGTATATTGGAAGATTGCATGCACTATTAGCATCCTTTACACCATTTCACACACTCCTTAATTCGAAATTTCCCAATGTATACACCCTCCAATATACCTTGATTTTGGCAATGTCAACAGATTCTAAATCTCATCCTCATCACAAACAACACCCTAGTTTACTTGTATTAAACTCAGGGGACACAACCTTTTTAGCCTACGTAGCACCATGAAGACTCTAGTGTCATACATTTGACACAATGCAAAACATATCTGTACTGTGGACACATTCCCAACATCAATGGAGTAGTGTTTTTTCTTACCACATGTTTAGCCACGTACATGTTTTATGAGTACAGTGCCCATGGCAGACAGTGATACGTAGACATGGTATGTGTTTCTGACATATTATTTGTCACACACCACATGTGTGGTAATTTTGCTATGACATACATCGGAGGGGGACAGCCACAATGTGACTGACTCAGTCAAAGAAATTGTTTATTGTTCTGTTCCTTTGTGCAAGTCCAGCTGCATTTGCTGTGGGTTGTACAGTACCAGCCTCTTCTTTGTCCTCGTCTTCATCTGGTGGTTCTGGCACTTGTATCCATGGGGCTTTTGTACGCACACATATGTTGTGAAACACACAACATGCCATGATGATTTTGTTCACCATTTCAGGGCTGTACAGCAGGCTGCCACCTGTGATGTCCAAGCAACGAAAACGTGACTTTAACACACCAAATATGGCTCCACAATGGACCTTGTGTGTCTGTGTGCAGCATTATACTACCTCTGGCCTTGGGTGGTGGGGTTTCGTAGGGGTGTCATCATCCATGGTCCGAGTGCATATCCTTAGTCCCCTGTGACATACATTGTCCATGTTGACATATGACATGTTGTCTGACATTAGGCTGACCAGGGTTGTCACCACACTGAGCCACAATGCAGGACACACCTTAGACTTCTTGTTATGTACACCTAGGGCCAGCACGTTGGCACCTGTCCACATCCAGCCATGACCAGGCCCCTAATTCCTGCCAGTTGTACACCTCATCAAAGCATTAAGTACACAGCAAATGAACTGCCGAGCAGGACTCCAACATTTGGAAATGTATGTCAGCAATGTAGCCTGGGTGACAAGGAGACATTAAATGGTAGACACTGCAACAAGGGCATCTCACACTTGATTACGGTCACACAACTGGGTAGAGACTTGTCCTTCCTCAAGCTGAATTGTCAGACCATTACCTAACATAAATATGTAGACCACACCATACTCAAGGGACAAAAGCCCAAACTAGATGCTCATTGCCGAGACGTTGCTTGTTGATAATTCCACCCCTGACATCCTTGATGCTGTACCCAATAGCTATGTGATCACAAGGGGGACAAAGAAGGGGTGGTCCAGCAATAAGTTACAAATTATCTTTCACATGCCATATGGGAGAGGCAGACATGTCCAAATGTAAAGGATATTTATCCACACTCACCATCATTGACAATAACAACATAGCATGCTTCCTGATTTCACGCACCACTGGCCCAGGATCTTACTTTTCTTCAGTAGCTGTAGGTATTCAGTGATACATAGAGCAATACGACACAATGTATTCATCATCTTAGGGTATCTCAACATACACTTTGATGATGTTGGGAAATCAGAGGTACCACTAGTCTGTGATGGGCTCGTGGTGCTCCACCTGACACATATGAGACATTGCTCCCACACACCAAGCAGGGCACTTCCTGGATACCATCTTCAATGACATGACAACCATGGAATTTTAAATGTTCATGGCCATTTCCATGGTACTACCGCCATAGTATCCCTTTTCACATCACACGTCAAGTTGGTACAACATGCCAACACAATGAAACAGTGACCCACAGACAGTGGGATGATTTATAACAAAGACATTTGCACTGGCTTTACATGAAAATGAACCCATATTGGGTAAGGACATTGACATAGCCAACAGACAAGTGGAAACCTGCTGCACAGAGGCACTCAATGAGTTAGCACCATGGTCCGATGACAATGCCAGGAGAGCTATAGCCTCTGCACCCAGGTTCAACAAAAACTTACGATAGGCAAAAGCAGAGATGCAAACAGCAGACAGGCCAAATGCATAAGAACTATTGTATCTTAGTTAAGGGGGCTTACAAGCAAGTACAATCACAATGTTCTAAACTGATGGGGGCAGTCAATACAACTTTTATGGCACGGAAATTGATATGTCTGAATACTCATCTGCAAACATGTTTAGCTTACTGATAGTCTAACAATGAGATGTGAGATTGACTCAGCCCCCTCATACATCTGAGGAGTCCTGTAATGGATTATTCTATTTATTGTCAGATGAGTTACAGAGATTTCTGTCAACTTTCCTCTAAAGCTCACCAGGGCATAGGCCCCATAACCACTATGGATGTAGCAGTAAAAGGAGTAACCTTAGATGAGTTTGGAGTGCTAGCAACAGATGTGAGTAGGAAGCTAGCAACTGTTGTCATAACAGGCTCACTGCAGGAACCTGCACACACAGAAATTCAGATGCAGGAGGGTCACTGCATCATGCCATTAATGTCATTACTATTCTCCCACTCATTACAATCATGTACAGTCCCCTTTGAATGTCAACAAGACATGGTCCTTCCATTGAGATGAAACTTCACATAGACCATGAAGTGCATTGTGTTTTGTGGCCCATTTCAGCGCTACCTTTCCAGGTGAACAGTTGCTGTAAAAGTAGTTAATCTACAGCTCACCAACCATTGCACTGAGAATGCCCTACTACACATGTCGCAATCTTGTTGCCAAGCTGCACACTCCACTGAAACTGCATTGCTCTTGCCTAGTGAAACCCTGGGAAAACGAGCAGCCATGGGTCAGACTGATGCCGAGTTTCTGTAGTTTTTCTGTGCAGCATTTGACACCGTCTCTCATGGGATAATTCTCCTGTGACTGGTGTCATATGGAGTCAAGAACTTAGCCCTTAGATGGATGAGTTATTTCATTACATCAAGGGGTGTTCATGTGTTACAAGCGAGATTCTCTTCTGAAAGTACTCCCCTCCTACATGAGGCCCTGAGGGCTCGATATAGAACACCAAACAGTTTGATCTACATTTGTAACCACTTTCCAGCATAGTATCTCAATTGTAACATACACTGATGATACTCTGCTTATCTTCACACTGTTTCAAAAGCCAGACCTCATCGCCTAACAATTTTCCCTGTGTATGGAGGCTGTTACTGGATGGATAGCTAATCACTGCCTGACACTTAATGGCAGTTCAACAGAGGTGATGTTCATAGGAGGAGTGTCATTCATGTGGACATCTGCCTGGTGGCCTCATACACTTGGTCCACTCCCAAATCACAAAACAGACTTTCTTATATGGCATGACTCTAAATTCAGTATGGGAGACAAATTAGTAAAGTAGCAGGGACATGTTTATGAACACTGCAAGTCCTGAGTCAGGTCCGGGACCTACTTGCCATCAGGGTCAGCAAACCATAGTACATGCAGTGGTCACATCTCATATTGATTTGTGGAATCTTGTACCTTGGTGTATCATTGATTTGACCTGAGAAACAGTACTACCTATTGAATATGCAGCAGCTTGCAGCAGCTTGCATTGTGTATATCCAACCATGGATTGAGGCATATTATCAGGTAGGGCATTAGATTTGTTGCTCAACACTGCCACTAAACCTGCATACACTTTGACACTGGTCTTGTTGATATGCCCATCAGTCTTTTGGCTGCCAGACATTCGAGCTTGTTGCCAGTGGTGCTGGGCACTGAACCATGGGAAGCCGCCTTCTGTAAAAGGCTAATGACATGGCTCTTCGCAAAAGACATCAAGAACTGTCAGACATGCATGCTGTTTCCTCTATCTTGCTCCACCATCTGTGTATCTGCTATTGTCACAGGGACACAACAGCAGGCTGAGCATACACTTTACAAAGGATGAATGTGAGACCAATTTTATTGCATGTGTGGACTACAACTAGTTCATCAGGCACACAGAACACACGTGTGTTGTCCACTCACGCACACACAACCTTGTTGTTGTACCCCAAGCCACCATTGAGTACATGTAGGCCACTACTGAGTTGGTGATGCACAGTCACCCTGTGGTACGGTACACACCACCTTCAACAGCAACGGCCACAACACTGCAGTTGTCAGCAATTGCACAAGACTACATGTTTGTATACATGTATTTACAACTGGCCATGCACCCTTGTCCCATTGTGCAACTGCTACATATGGCAGGCACTGGAGGACAATGCAGTCATCACCAACATCTAACTTGGTTGATGCGTCTGTGTATACATGTGGTGGAGCTGGTGCAGGCTTTGGGATATTATGGGACAGCACCACCAACACTGTCATGTGGCTCATATTCACCATCAACAACACAGACACACACACACACACACACACACACACAAATGCTCTTCCATGTGGGTTTTCGGTGATTTGCAACATTGACGATCTGCAGCTGGTACATCATCTACACTGGTAATATATGGGCCATCCTCCTCGTGACGTAACCTTCAGCATGTGTGATCACCTGGTTGGCCATTGCCTTCAGATGTACACACCACTAAGCTAGGTAAATGTGCATCATATTTGAAACCTCCATATCCATGTACCTACAGGTGTACCCAGTGGCCTACATCTGCCCTGCCTGCCTCTGCATCCTCCATGCAGCCTTCACAAGTGTTCCCACATTGTTGGGTGTTACTGGGTCACACACAGTAAGTGACGTCAAGCTGGGCTGCATTTGCACACTATATGTCAACATGTCCACATCTGCTGTGGGATTCATCCTGCCTGTCCAGCACAAGACATGCACAGTGGGACTTGTGTTTCAACTTTCTGTGTGAGTAATGTTTCTTCATCACACATGCATGTTTCCCACCTCTCACCACATTTGCTTAGGGTGGGGGCAAGGGTCTACGCCTTAGAGTGAGGTTGATCAACGTATATAGCTGCAGTTCCCACAGTTCATGGTGTCTGGTGTGGGGTGATGTTGTTTGACCTGTTGTATGGGATATTGTGACATGGACATTTGCACATTTCTGTTTTGCATGTATGTAATGTTGATGCAAGCGGTATGTTGGATTGTTACTTACCAACTAGGGCTGAATTTCCATATGTCCCATCCTGGAAGCACTGATTTATGATGGACTGTTGGAAGATGTATGAATTGTGCACACTCCCTGGGAACTTGGCTGTGACATTTGTGAACAGTCCATGGTGGTCCACTATTGCATGCACATTCATGGAGTGAGAGTGCTTTCTGTTGCGATATATGTGTGCTCTGTCCACAGGGGGCACAAATCGGACATGTGTGCAGTCTATTGCGCCCACAACTTTTGGGAATCCTGCTATGACATGGAATTCTTGCTTGACCAGGAGCTGTTACTACACGGTGTTGGGGAAGTAGAGTTGCTGGGGTATCAGGATGATTATGCCATCCAACACAGTTGGGAGGAATATTGAGAAGGATGCCTGTGAGACTTCTCCAAGTTTGGATGTTGTAGGTTGAAATGTCCCTGAGGCCAAGAAATGCAGAACGGCCAGCAGCTTTGTTTGCGGAGGGATATCAGTTATCCGCTGGGTGTGTCAGCCTGTGGGCTATCTGCTTCAGGAGGTAGTCAATGGATGTCCGTTTGAGCCTGTAGTGGGCTATGACATCCTCTGGTTGTAGGTCACCAAGGATGAGACGTCTGTGCAGGGGCCGCTGTCGTCTGCGGCGAAGCCTTGGTGGTGGTCCAGGAAGTGGTGGCGGTGGCAGTGATGGTTCTTGCCTTTGTGGGTCTCCGAGCTGAATGATTAGTGCCTCCATCGCATCTGCAAGTCCTCAGATTTGTGTCTGGGCTGATCTCCCTTATTTGACTCCTTTTATCACCATTTTTTTCAGTTTTAGAAGTGGTTTTAGCAGTTCTTATTTATCTCCAGCTAAGGGGCCTTAGTACAACTTTTTTATCGCTAAGCAGGTCCAGGTGATCTTTGCTAATAGTGCGATAGTGTGTTAGCGACTTTTTTCATGAGATTTAGCGAAGGTACGCCTACTTCGCATATCAATAACGATATTCATCGCTTCGATGCATGGCGATAGTTTACATGGCCGCTATCGCCGGAAAACTGTCGCTAACAGTAGTTAGCAACAGCTTGCTAATAGGGCGGTAAAATTATCGCCGCTTTAACGGGAAAAAGTCCAGCTAAAGCGGCGATAGTGCCCTTGCTAATATAACCACCAAATATTCTTCACACATCACCACAAAAAAACATTTAATTAATGTATTAAACCACTAAACTATGTAAATTAAATGTGTCCATTGGGTGTAGGCCAATTCTACTATGTTTTAAGGAGTGAGCCCAAGCACTTCAGCACTGGTTAGCAGTGATAAAGTGCCCAGAGTCCAAACACCAACAAAATCTAATTCAGCAAACAGGAGGGGTGAAGTTACACTGGTTTGAAGGAATACCATGCCAAGGATGTCAGGTCATACACCTAGACAATTGCTTCAAATTTATTTTTTGCTCAGTTTTAAAAACATGATTTAATTTTGAAGTCATCTTTTTGATCATTTAAGAACAAAACACATATAAAAATACAGTTTAGGCTGCCTGACCCAGACCTGTCTTAAAATCAGTTTTGCCATTCATCATCTTCCAGAGCTGGAATGAACATCCTTGGCTTAGAGAGTTAACAACCCTAGCTCAGAGGACAATAGCCTACCTCTAAGCCCAGGAAGGTCCAATGAGGGTTAACTGACAACCAGTGGTTAGCTATCTGGGGGTGTAAAGAACCTATGGCAGAACAAAGGACTATTCTAATACTAGCTTTTTTGACTTGGACATGCCATAGTTGGCTTTTCTTATTTGATCCTAGAACCCTTGTAGACAGCCAGGTTACAATCCCAGTAGGAGAGAAGGCCAGTGCTGTCCTCTTTAAGTGGGATGCGATCTCATTTGAAGAGGGTAGTGGTAGGTTCTCCTGCACAATGTCATAGTATGGAAAAGGGGAATTTCCGCAAAAGGGAATGAGTGTATGTGAGAAAAAAATATTGGGTGGTAGAATTTGTCTAACTGCTTACTAACGCATAGGATAAATCTGGGATTTCCACCACCACCTCCCCAGAATATTCCTTGGAAGTCTCCATATGAAAATAAGGCACTGTTGGAAGAAGACTCCTTGCTCCTGGTGGAAGAAGAGGTCTCACTCAATTTCTCATAGATGCTTAGCTCCTAATGGCTCCCAGAGAATAGAACTGCTCACTAGTGGTAAAGTGGTTGGGCTCCTGTTTTTTTCTGTTTCAGGGGAATACAAATCAAAAGGGCTCTTGACACTGAGAAGGCCAAGATGACCAATGAGAACTGGACCTTGCAGGAGACCAGGTTGGAGAGAGACCTGGTGCCTAGAGACCTGCAGTCATAATCTGAGGGCTGGAGGACTGACCATTCAGAACTTTGAAAAATTTGGGACTTAGCATTTTCTGAACTCCAGCAGACTGGGACAAGGTGCTGAAGCATGAACAACGAGGTTGCACCCCAACTTTGAGCTTTTTGCTGTGTTGAAAACTATGTCCGATTGCGATGAAGTTATGTGGCCTAGTGGAGCCCTCCTCAGCTATGGTATCCTGCCTTGCCCTGCAGAAGGATTTTGTCTTCCAAAAAACTTTGGACTGAGGCAAGGTCGCAAATCGAGCAGGCCCGTAGAGAGACCCCACCCACACTGAAATCCAGGCTTGCCTCACTTGGAATGTTTGGCACCGCAATCAATAATTGTATCAGGAGCTCAATGACATGTCCCACTTCAAGCGACCTTTGCCTACCACAGACTTTGATCTTGTCACAGTAGGAAGTTTGACTTTGAAGAGAATCACTTGTGTAGAGTAATCAACCACTATTCCATTGTGTTCAACCTGAAGTCACACCCAGTTCCTCTTTGGAAATTGTATTGTGTTACATTCCTTACCTTCAAATGTATTGCGCTGCTTGAACTTAGCATGCACTTCTCTGGGGATTGCTGCTTCTTGCTCCATACCTTCTAGGAGTTGCCCAGAGATTATCTCAGAACAGTTTTTTGACCTACTAGAGTACATTTATTAAGTTGGTATGGGTACAGCCCTCCCAATTAATAACCTTGTTTCTGTTACATGGTCCATTTAACTCATCTGGACAGCATAGGAGAGGATACAGGTGAATAGTGCTTCGCAAGGGAAAAATGATGTCGGGGAGCAGGTGTTATGAGGGTTGGTATGCTATCTTCATATTTTCTACATCAGTGTACAAGACAAAGCTTTGGATGATTGGGAAAACAATGATTCTCATTGAAGTAATAAAAGCCTTTGCTCTTCTAAAAATAGAAAAGGCACCCCCGAAAGTAAGAACTTTCTGGCCAATAAAACCAGAGCTTTAACATCTGAAATAATCTTAAAGGAAATCAGACATAAAATCTATCATCAACATTGCTTATAAACATTTCAGTGAAAGAGCAGCACTGTCAGACACTAGACTAAGGCTCTCAGTATAAATTAAAGACTAAGTGCCTGATTTGGACCTTGACGGACTAGTTACTCAGTCACAACGGTAAAGGATATCCCATCCAACGGAATATAAATCCCATAGCATATAATGGGATTTATATTTCAGTGGCTCTAAATTCCGGACCAAGTATATACCTCACACTGGACTAAAGATATTTACTACGTGCTGTAAATACCCCACCCCATTACACCAAACTCATAATCAGGGCCTAATTATATTTGGAACAATTGAAACTAAATGAAAAGTAAATGTATAAAGTGCTAACATTAACACGAAGGTGTCAAGGCACTTGCTCATCAGACAGGATTACACTTATGCAGTTTGAAAGCACGTTAGAGATTGAACAACCATGTCTTCAAAGCCTTCCTGAAGGCCAACAGATGGGTTTCTTGTTTCCACCTCATTGGGAGAGAGTTCCACAATTTGGTCGTACCTACCAGAAAACGTCTTCCCCCCCAGAAACATTTCTATTGACCCTGGGATCAATCAGATCATGGACAAGGGATGAACGAAGATGACGATCTGGAATATAAGGTTGTAGATTCCATTTTAGGAAACCAGGCCCTATGTTATGCGGGGCCTTAAAAAGCAATACACAGAGCCTTAAAATCAATTTGTCTCTGAACTGGAAGTCAGTGTAGATCTTTGAGCGCCTTAGAAACAGATTTATGTCTTAGGATGTTAAGAAAGAGCCGTTCCGCAGCATTCTGCACCACCTGTTATTTGGACAGGAACTTTTTTCGAAAATTGATAAAAAACCCATTACAATAGTCTGCTCTAGATAGAACAAGTGCTGAGACCACGAGTTTAAATAGCTCAGCTGGAATGAATGGGAGAATCTTTTTCAGAAACTTTAGTGTGTAAAAGGAAAGGGAAGTAACCTGATTAACATGACTTTCAAACAAGAGTTTAGAGTCAAATATGACTGCCATCTTCTTCATCTTGATTACTGGCGTTGCTAGCGGACCCAATTCCAAAGGCCAAAGATCGGGTGCCCAGAAATTGGTGTGGGCACCGAGAGTAAGACCTCAGTTTTACTCGAATTAAGTTTTAAACAGTTGGCGGCCACCCAGTCACCAACCTGACAAAGGCAGGTATGAAACTGTGACATGGTGTCAGTGGGTGAGCCTGTCACTGAGACAATAATTTGCGTATCATAGGTATAGGAAATAGCAGAGAAACCCAGGGACCTGATCATCCTAGCCAGCGGTGCAACATAGATATCAGAAAGGGTCGGACTCAGAGATGACCCCTGTGGCACCACGCATGGTAAAGTAAAGTTAGGTGACTTAAACTCTTTAAATTTGGCATCCAAGAGCATTATGTATTTCAGTAGAGGAGCGACACATATCCTTATACGCTTTAGCATTGACGATTCAAGAGGTGTTCCCCTATTGGTTTGCCATTGACAAATTTTTGTTAAAGAGAAATTATAAACACTCTGTGATCATTAGCGATTCAATAGCACTTACCTGATGAAGCTAGAAAGGTTAAGAATTTGGCGCAACAGAGGCATTGGACATAATAGGATTGTTAACTGATTTGATTCACTGCTAACTCTATGATGCTCAGATTGTCTTGCGAGCCCAGGACCCCTCAATTAATTTAATAGAGTTTGCTAAAAGTCTTGGGAAGGTCCTGGATGGGCTGAAATTTGACATGCTACTAAACCAAGGCTGTGGTAAATGCCTGCTGGATAAATACACAGTGAAGACGAACTTAGATGTCCATGGGCTTTTGGAAAAGATCCTGATACCATATCTGGGAAGCCCAAAGAGGAGTTACAATCAAACAAAAATCTGAATTCTCTTCTGAGTTTGAAAAGGCAGCTACATAACATGACAAGTAGAGTAATCATGCAGGGGAGACCTTAATTCTAGAAATGAAAAACAAAATTCATACTTAAGGCTGATTGATCCAGCCTCATTCTGTACAAAAGACTGAGATAAGATTTGATTTTGGGAGCAAACAGGACCACTGAGAATGCACTCCTAAGGTTCTGTAAACTTTGAAATAGTAAAATGAAACGCTTTATTCACTGGAGTCTCCCAAGTTGTGAGAGTACCAGTCTGCTACTAAAGTAAGATTTCAATTGGACTCCGCTGTGCTTGACACATCGCGAAGAAAACATTATCCCAAAAAGGGTTTGGTAAGCTCTGTCGGAACATTTGAGTGAATGCCCCCTTAACTATTTGCTCTATCTTATGGCTGTGAGCCTGCCTATCAAAAGAAGAACTGAAGAGCATGCATGATTTTGTTGTGAAAGTTTGACTCACAAAAGAGATGGCAATTTATGTACATGGAGGATCCCTCTGAGACCATATGCCCCGGTTGATTACAGGATTCACTTTGTCCCCCCCATCGAGACAAACGTGCCTTGGATTCTAATAGTAGATCTCAGATGGAATTGAAAATGGATCTACCATTTAAACTTTGTAAAGCACAGTAATGAAGTAGTCATGGAAAAAAAACACTTGAATCAATAAAGCCAACAGGCCCATTATACTAAATAGCTTTGAAGAGTTCCCAATAGCAGATTGACCTGAAAGTCCAAACATGTTGAAGATTGAGTAGAATGAGAAATGATTTCTCTTGGTTGATGATAACCCCCTCAAAGTTGAAGATGTATTGGTTTTTCTTGAGGCATGATTATAATGTTAAAATTACTCAGAAGACAAATAACAGATGACTGACTTAAGTTAACACCAAGGAGCTAAATGAAGGTTAAGAGGGACTGATGTGGATTGATAAGTTTGATAAGTCGGATAACTCCATATGAATTGCAGGTACTTCCTATGTTGTATGCAGACTGGAGCTGATAAATAAGCATCTTTGAGGTCCAGATGATCCAAACAGTTTTCAGGTTACAGACAGTCTCTGAGATGGAGGATTGACTCCATTGAGAAGTGTTGATATATGAAAAGATTCAATTCAATTCACAAATACTTTATTGCGGTCAATAGACTATAAAAGTGCCAGTTCAATAACTAACAGTAATTAAAAGCAATCTCAAAAACAAGATCTTAAAACCCCAGAACCCGAGGTTACAATTATAAATGATTGCTTTTATCCCACGCCCTGATATATAGACCAGATACATAACAGCACATACAGAAAACCAATTTTTTTTAAAAAGGTGTACAATCATCGGATAGAGATGGCACTAATAAATTTCTTCAGATTAAAATGCTAAAAAAAAGTACTTACAAAACTGAATGTAAAAACAGTTTAAAAGAGTGGAACCAGCCCGGCTGCAAAGTGAATATTTTGTGCGCTTTGCCCTAAATATTGTTTTTCAAAAGTGACCTGAGCACACTCCACATGGAGAGTAGAAAGCATGACATTGCAAATACAATTGGGGATGCAGTGTTGGATTTTAGTAATCTAAATACTATGGGCCCGATTCACAGAATGAACTTAAGACTCAATCCTAAACTTACTACTATTTTGGTATTCACAGAATGCACTTACTACTTTTGGCATTCACAGAATGCACTTACTACTTTTGGTATTCACAGAATGAACTTACTACTTTTGGTATTCACAGAAGTTAGGATTTTGTCTTAAGTCTGTCTTAAGTCTGTCTTAAGTTTGTCTTAAGTCTGTCTTAAGTCTGTCTTAAGACAAACTTAAGACAAAATCCTAACTTCTGTGAATACCAAAAGTAGTAAGTTCATTCTGTGAATGCCAAAAGTAGTAAGTGCATTCTGTGAATGCCAAAAGTAGTAAGTGCATTCTGTGAATACCAAAATAGTAGTAAATTTAGGATTGCGTCTTAAGTTCATTCTATGAATCGGGCCCCTCATTTCGGACCCCAGATTACTACACAATTGGAATTGTCAGCGGTGTCTTGATTTTCTCTTGCAGTAGAAAAAAACGGGCAAATCTGACTCCTCTGCGTTGTTACAGGCTGGACAGCCTAGGGAAAGTGTGCCTGCCCATTTATTGGAGAAGGAGGGCAGCAGAAGTACCCTGTGCCTGAAATGGATGTACAGTTTCCTTGCTAGCTCCAGTTGTAGCTCATCCAGGGCAGACTCTGGGTTGTACTGATCCTTTATTCTCAGAAACACAGCTGTTAATGAACCTGTTGCTGAGCATCCCTGTATGCGGGCGAGTTGGTCCCGCCTGAAAATCTGGACAAGATCCTTTTGGGAAAATACAGCACAGTCTAACTTAGGGTGATGCCATAGACATGCTCTGCCCATGTTCAAAAGTGTGGCTCTAACATAGGTTAACCACAGTAATTTCCTGGAACCATACAAGCCCAGGATCTCCTTTAGCTCGTCCCTGTACATGGCCAGTTCCAGGTTTATCCATAATCAACGCCTAAAGACTATGGGTCTTAGAGCAATTTCATCTTTAATTGGCCTTACCCCCAGATCCAAACATAGCAGTGTGAGGGGAGAACTGAAGGGAAGACCAAAGAGCTGCCTAACAAAAGAATTGTCAGTCCTGATGATATTTCTCAGAGAACCATATTCTGAAAGTTCAGCCTCGTGCATAGCAGACCCCCTGGTTTGCAGTTTGTAGATTTCCACTAAGTAGGTTTAAAAGAAGAGTTCCTGAATAGTTTGATCAATCCGCCTGTGTTCTGTGCTAGCTTCAGACTGGTTTTATTGATTTGGGCGCCCCAGTCCATTTTTTCGGTTAAGGTGACCCCAAGTTATTAAAAAACAGATACCCTCTCCAGTGGCATGCCATGCAGGCTGGGATTGGGATGTGTAGAGCTAGTTGGGTTAAAGACCATATACTTGGGGCATCATTAGGATGGCGGGTGGACTTTGTCCGCCCACCATCCTGACATAGAAAGGGACCGCCTGTCATTAGTGCGGCGGTCCCATGGGGGTCATTAGGATGTGCCCGCCACACTGGCGGGCGCATCCTACATTTTTGACATTGCTGCGGGCGGTGCTTCCGCAATGCCTAAAAGACATGTTGTGCATTTTCATGCACAACATGGCAGGCACCGCAGGGTGCCTGCCATGTTGTGCATGAAACTGCTGGGGGGGTACCATAGGTACCCCCATGTGCATCCCCACCCACACAAACACCCTGGGGGCCAGCAACAATTTGCCTTCATGCAAGAACCTAAGCATGAGACAAAGTTAAAATGGCACCTCCAGCTCTCTAAGTACAGCCCACAGTTTGTCTCTAGGTACCAGATAGAATGCAGATTTTAAATCCACATAGATCAGATAGAGGCTGCGACCCTCTATTGTCACCATTTTCCAGTACAAGAGTTGGAGCCTAATATTTGGTCAACAGTGGGCGTGTTTTCCCTAATGCCAGCTTGAAACGGGCTCAATATTTTAAATGTGTCCAGCAAGATTTTCTGACTAATATTGATTAGGCTTATGGGCCTGTAGTTAGAGGGGAGAAGCGGGGAACCCTTTTTAAGGACTGGCAAAATTTCCGCGCAGCCCACGTTGCTGGTATAGCCAACACTTTAGTATATCATTAAACAGGATCCACAGATATGTGGCCCAAATGGGTGTATCAGTGAAAAAGATGTCCCCTGGGAGCTTGTCAAGGCCTGGTGCTTTAGAAGGGGCAATTTTGATTATGGCACTGTTTATCTCTGTGAGAGTCATCTCCGGGCCGCAAAATAGTGTATTTTGCAGTGGAGCGATATCCTTTGCTGTGTTGTTGCCCTCTACCTCAAGCCTTCGGTACAGGACCTCGAAGTTTTCTTTTCATTTATGGGCTGCAATGGTTGGTTTAATAGGTTGCTTCCCTTCCCTACTGCCTGTGTTAACTATACGCCAAAAGGCCTTCATATCATGGGCAGATAGGGCCTGCTTCAGGGACTCACATTTTGTCCAGCTCCCTTGCTTTTTTGGCTTCAGTGATACTAGCTTTTTTCTTTGATTAGGGATCTATCTTTGGATTTACTTGCCTCAACTAAGGCTAACTTAGCCCTCCAATAACAATCCTTAAATCACATATGTTTGGCCTTTTGGGAGCCACTAGGATGTGATGGGGTAAAAAAGATACCAAATAAAGTAGATGTCATCATCATGTAGGTCTTTGAAAATTGGATGAGGGAAATGATAAAATAATCACTAGAAATGGACTGTTCTTCAGCCACCAAACATTGGTTGACTGAATCATACAGGGAAGCCATCTTGGCATATGATTGCTAAAAGACTGAGCACTGGACTTTTCTTTTGTCATTTGCCAGAGCTAGCCTATCATCTGGTGCTGTGTTTAAACCTGACACTTCTTCACTAATTGGTAGTTCTACCTCCATAATCAGAGCTTTATGATCACTATCATGGTGGGTGGAGACAGTAAAGTCCACCACCCACTGCCACATTCTGATATCAACAAGGATGTAGTCTATGATGGAGGGGTGACCTCAGCGAATAAAAGTATGTTTCCCTGGCAAAATAATTTAAAAGGCAAATATTGATCCCAGCATGTGGTGTCGGTTTTTGTCTAAGAAACAGATGCTCACAGAACCTAATGTATCTGTAAGATATTTTTCCATGGCCCCATCTTCCATGGTGAGGAAGATGAAAATAGTTTTGGAATATTGTCGGGCCTGGGTTGTTGGAAAACTTACTGTTCTATCAGACAGTTTGTATTGCCAAGGTATCTGTAAAAATAGAAAATCAGCTGTTAGAACAAATACCCTTTATTTTGCCCCCTTTGAGCAGAGGAATCAGTTCTATGATAACAAGCATTGGAACTGGTTCTTGATTTTCATCTACTTGTTCTTTGGTGGAAACCTCTCATACTTTGTGGTTAGAAGAACTGCTTGGTTTGGAATCTGAGTTTTTCCTTGCTGTTGAATAATTTGGCCTGGTAACATATGTGAAAAGGTGGTTCTTTTACCAGTCCTTCAACAAATACATTTACCAAAAACTTCCTGTATGGAAGTTGGGCCTTTTCTTTAGAAGTTAATGTATTAACATGTTTTGATAGCTGTCCAATAAATTTTTCTTTCAAACGGGAGACATTGTGCTACTTCTTTTGATACCAGTTCCACCAAATTTGACCCCTTCAGATCTATAAACATTGTTCCCTCCATGGCTTGTTCTGATATTAATGCCTCTTAGCTTTACATGTCTGCAATGTTTACAACTATTGTAACAGACCACATTACATCAAGTAATTTGTCCTGTCCCGACAACAGGACCCCACTCTGTCCATAAGCTCCTTGAGGTATTTTTCAAACTAAGACAAACACTAAAACTTGTAAACAGTGACTGGTGTGTTTATAATACTATCTGAGGTTAAAGGTCATGGGCACTCATATTTGTGCCTGTTTCTTACCGGTTTCTCTACAGATTAGCTCAGTTAAGCCTTAATACAAGCAGTCACATTCAGTGTAGTAGGCCAGTCTGAGGACAGGGGACTAAAAAACATAGTAAGATGAAAGAATAGTCATCTAGTCCCATCAGGAATGTCTGGTACCCCATGTGAGGTACTCCTAAAATTACATGTTGATGTTCTAATGTTATTCTTTTTAGGGGAAACCATTTCAAATGTATGCCTTATCTGGTATCTGAATCTGTGTCTGGAGTTTATGTCTCTGTTAGAATCATCATATATATCTAGAATAGTAAATACATTGGAGGGTTTATGGCTTTGTTCATGGATCGGCCTCAGTGAAAGAGGGTCCAAACAATGGTCCCTCTAAATATTATTCTCTGTGTGCTGCAACAGTATGTTTGTGAGTACTCTTTTCTATACTGTGGGCAGAATCAAAAGTAGTGAGTAACTGTATGTGAATGATTGTGGTGAATGAGCCACAATTTTCTAGGACTCATATTGTTGGAGAGGAAATGGGGTATGTGTCAGAGTTAGAAGAATAGAGAGACACTGTGCAGATTTTCTGTGCCAAAGGCCCTGACTGGCCTTAACTGGCCCAAACAGAGACATTACCAAAGGAAGACACTCTAGAACCCTCTCTGATTTTCTTGACTCCTATGCTTTCTGCTTTTGGATACGTAATCAAGTAGGGTTACATGGTGACAAGGGCAGCCAAGGGAGAACAACTACGGGAACATAGAGTGGGATAATCAGCAAACGTGATGTCCTGCCCTCAGCTAGTGGGCAATAGTGTGTGGGAGGATAACGCGAAGCAGTTGGAAGCTTGTAAAAATACAAGCAGTGGCATTGAGATAAGTAGTGCAATGGTGGTATCTTCTGATCACCAAAATGTGTAATTTTCTCCTTCAGATATGTGCCATGTATGGAGCATAATACATACAGTGAGGTTACTTTAGTCAATAATGTAGAAGCATGTAGGTGATAAAAACACAATTCAAATACATCTTGCCCAAAAATGATGGTGTTAGATGTTTATTCAGTCATCCCTGCTCTTCACCTCAAAGCTACTTGAAGTATTGCTTTTGACACATTTCAAGCTATATAAAATCAAATCTTTCCTTCCTGGCTAAAATAAATTAATATGTTAACCTCATGGCTACTAGAGTACAAACAGTTGATGTAAGTAATACCACTATTTCCCAAAATGTCACTTTGGAGTGCTGTGTTAACTTACCACAGAAACACAAAATATTTTTTCCAAGCTGATATTCCTTCTCATTGCAAATCTTAAATTAGTGTATTTTATATTAACATCATTTTACTAAACAGATTATGCTTTTGACAACTTTCCACCATTCATGCATGGTAAATGGCCAAATAGCTGTACACCTTTCTAAGGGCTCTCTTTTTCCCCGGTTTCAATCTCTTGTTAACGTGCCTCAGAAAAGGGAAATGTGCCATGTGTGGATTTTCACTGAGAAACAATTTTTACATTGATTGAAATAGATTTTAAAAATGAAATCTGCAAATACGCAAAATAGTATGCTAGTCACACACAATAGGGCTCAGGTGGAAGCAGGTGGAAGGGGAATGCTGATGGAATGGCAAATGATGTTCCACGTAAGACACAGTTTATGAATGCGGTTTAGGAGGAAGGGGACCCCTATATACTAATAATGCACTTGCTATACATAGGGAAGCATCATTTTTTTGAGAACGGTCTATAGCCAAGTGAAAAAACTGAAAATACAAAACAAGTAATGTAGAAACCACTAATAAGGTGTGTAATAATATAACCCAACAGTACAAAGACTAACCACTCAATTGAAGAATTCAATTATTCATTTTATTATTCATAAATTGTATATATATTTTATCTTTTTTTTGGAAACTTTCTTATCTTTTTTCTCCTTTTTACTTGTAAAAAGTTGATTGACAATTCATATACAAAAGTTATAAAAAACACATAACAAACAAACAATGAGCAGTAGATATGGCAGATGATGGAGGCAATGCGGTAGGATAATTTACTTCGCGCATTTCGGCTGGGCAGCCTTCCTCAGGTGACCGTCTATTGCAAGAAAAAATTATTATCCAGACCATGCAACAAGAGAAAGAGAGCGCGTATGAAGGCCGCCAGTCATCAAACGCTAACTCTCATGATAAAACTAGTAGTGAATAAAGGTGGGCATGATGGTCAATGCCACAACGTCAGAGATGTAAGTGGTAGTTCCTCAAAATGGGCCCCATATTTTTAGCGTTTGTTCAAACCACATTCAATTATGTGAGCGCAAGGCTGGATGAAACGAATGACAATGCTGGTGATTAAGCCTCTGTAAGTGAAGGATTCTTCTACTCTAAATTTGGCGGCTTCCGAGGGGCCGAGAGCTAGTTTTATCAGGAGAGTTAGCGTTTGATGACTGGCGGCCTTCATACGCGCTCTCTTTCTCTTGTTGCATGGTCTGGATAATAATTACTGCACACCTTATTAGTGGTTTCTACATAAATTGTTTTGTATTTTCAGTTTTTTCACTTGGCTATAGACCGTTCTCAAAATAACAGTTTATGAATGCCTCATGCCCCTGTTACCATGTCCCATGATTAGGTTCATAGCATAGCATACTTGGTTTTGAGAAGTTGGTTCCTCATTTTATAGACTTTTGTACAGCTGAGCATTTCACAGAGAGGTCGCGAATACCTACCGTTTAATTGGGTGTAATGTTTTGTGTTACAGCGCCCACAAGATGGAAAACTTAAAATACGAATTAACAAGATTTCTCTAGGCAGTAAGAAATTTGGAGCAACCGAACTAAAAGGTGGAAAAGGTGTAGCTTTGAAATGAATCTCCCAGCCACATGAAGACAGTGAAAAGATGGAGTTAGATGGAAACAGTTATTAGTTAAGTTCAATGTAAGGACCCACGCTTGCACTGCCAAATCGCCAAGCATCTCAAAGAAACTGACAAAGTACCTCAGAACACCAACATAATAAGCACAGAACAAGGAACTCCAGTTCATATACAAACACATGTAAGTACAATGATTGCTAGAATCAACAAGGACAAAGCCTCATGACAAAGGGCCTGCTTTAAATCTTAGCGGACGGGTTAACCTGTGGAAACGGTAACGGATATCCCCTCCGCCAAAACCATTATATCCTTTGGGATATATATTTCAGAGGGCAGGATATCCATCCCCGTTGTGACGGAGTACCGATCCGCCAATATATAAATAGAGCCTAAAGTGTCACAAAAACATAACATGCAAGCACAACAAAAGAGAGCCATAATAGTATAACATCACCTTTACCCCCATAAAAAACAGACCTATGAACCCCACTAAAGGAAAATGAAAGAAACTAAACAAAGAGGTTAGAAAAAATGTAGTAAATGTAAAAATAAGTTTGATGTATATAATAATCTTGAACCTAACTGGAACAAAACTTTACAAACAATGTTACTTCTGCGCCCCTGTGAAACAAATGCACTTGAAGTACTGGGCCTAGAAAAATTCCCAGAATGCATGTCACACCTCAAAACATTGTCATTGTTTACCAACACTGAATCATCATTTATACCACCATTAGAATTACTAATGGAATGACTTGTTTGTGAAGAGTCATGAGTAGCTGTAGATGGAAAGGAAGGATGATGTCTGATATCAGCATTTCCCCACCAAGATCTGTCTAGATGAGACTAACCATTCATCTCAAAATCACTATATCCACTTCCATTTGTATTCCAAATTATCTTAGCCTGATCAGAAAAAAGTTTTACGAAATTCCTTCTACTCCACCAGCCTTACCCATCCAAGACCACTGCAGTAGACCGAGGCATAAAATTCTGCTCCACTCGCAGAGGGAAATCCGCAAAATGTGAAAAGTGCTGAGTCCCTGATGAATTCTGTATTTTCGAGCTGGGTGTTTGCACATGCTGGCGAGAGCGACAAGTCTTGCCAGGCGCTCGTGAGTGCCGGCAAGATTTGCCGGCAGCCAATGAGATTTGCCAGTCACCCGCCAGCACTCACAGGATTTTACAGCTGCTAGCATGGCTGTAAGGCATGTGAGCAACACCCGGCACCTTTTTTTCGGACAACAGCGAGTCCAAGAGTGCTCCAGGGACCATGCCAGCATCCTCTAACATATTTTCTTCTCAAAAATTCACTAAATCTACTCAAAAATGCATTTTTAAGTAAATATTCTTTCTCCAATGGACACCATTCAAGTTGTTTTTTAGTGCGAGGAGCCTTTTTTATCTTACTTTTTTTTGTTTAATAAGGATAAAGTGTCTCTGAGACCCCAACTTCCATTCCCTGTCCAGCTGGCTCCTCCCAGTGCTTTGTCCATCCCGAGGTGACTTTTCTTTGGATTTGGAGCTGGAAGGATCCTGTCTGATGCACCGAACAAGGAAATCCAGTTCATATACAAACTAATGTAAGTACAATGATTGCTAGAATCAACAAAGACAAAGCCTCATGACAAAGGGCCTGCTTTAAATCTTAGCAGATGGGTTACCCTGTAGAAACGGTGACGGATATCGAATCCACCAAAACCATTATATCCTTTGGGATATATATTTCAGAGGGCAGGATATCCATCACCGTTGTGACGGAGTAACCTATCCGCCAATATTTAAATTGAGCCCAAAGTATCACAAAAACATAACATGCAAGCACAACAAAAGAGAGCAATAACAGTATAACATCACCTTTACCCCCATAAAAAACAGAGCTATGAACCCCACTAAAGGAAAACAAAAGAAACTAAACAAAGAGGTTAGAAAAAATGTAGTAAATGTAAAAATACGTTTGATGCATATAATAATCTTCAACCTAACTGGAACAAAAACTTTACAAACTGTGTTACTTCTGCGCCCCTGTGAAACAAATGCACTTGAAGTACTGGGCCTAGAAAATTCCCAAGACGCATGTCCTATCTCAAAACAGTGTCATTGTTTACCAACACTGAATCATCATTCATACCACCATTAGAATTACTAATGGAATGACTTGTTTGTGAAGAATCATGAGTAAATGTAGATGGAAAGGAAGGCTGATGTCTTATATCAGCATTGCCCCACCAAGATCTGTCTAGATGAGACTAACCATTTAGATCAAAATCACTAAATCCACTTCTATTTGTATTCCAAATTATCTTAGCCTGTTCAGAAAAGCATTTTATGAAATTCCTTCTACTCCACCAGCCTTACCCATCCAGGACCACTACAGTAGACCTAGGCATAAAATTCCGCTCCACTCACAGAGGGAAATCTGCAAATTGTGAAAAATGCTGAGTCCCTGATGAATTCTGTTTTCAACCTTGCTTCAGTATTTTTTTTCAGTTAGCTTGCTCGAGCTGGGTGTTTTTTATTTATTTATTTTTTTAATATGTCTTTATTGGTATTTCAGAAACAAACAATTAAGAAGGTCATAAGGCAGGCACAGAGATTATAAGAGCGGGACAGTAACATTTCAGCATACACCGGTCAATCAAATCATTCCACTTTGTCCCTGTTACAATGAACATCGCAGACAGGCAATAATGATATATTCACCCATCAAATACCTGCTACTGTCTCAGTGCAGATTGAGTATGTGTAGTTGTGTATCACCGCAGGTGCCCTGACAAGCAAGTGTTTACTCTTCCGTGTGTGTTGATGTACCCTCCTGCGACCCCCCAGCTGCCCGTGCTGTATCTGTCTCGGTCAGCTCAAGAGCCTCCTGAACAGGTCCCTTCTCTAAGTACAGTGCCCAGTAGTTCTTGGGTCTATTTCGGTTAGGTAGTAATTCACTATACAGCTCAGTTTGTGTACAACAGTAGAGCATTTCGGGGGACCACTGTGCAAGTGTCGGAGTAGGTCCTCGCATCCAGTGAATTGCAATGCATCTCTTGGCTACCAGGAAGGCCATGTCTACAAGTCTTCTGTGGTCGGGCGCTATGTCCTTAGAGAACCTCAGCAGTGCCAGCAGAGGAGAAGGAGCAAGGGATAGACCAGTAACTCTATTCACTTTCCCATAAACCACACCCCAAAAATCTGAAATTCTCGGGCAAAGCCAGGACAGATGGAGAAAATCGGCTACCTGTGCTCTACACCTCTCGCATCCAGGACTCTCCCTTAACCCATATCTAAAAAGCCGTTCGGGAGTGTGATAAACCCTATTCAAGAATTTAAAATGCAGCAGACGATGACTTCCATTCAGCGATACCCTCTTGACGTTGGCGCAGCAATATCGCCACTTTTCCTCAGGCAAGTCGACCACCAAATCAGTCTGCCATGCCAGACAGGGCTTGGTATTAATCCGTTGTTCTCTCAGAAAGCGTCATACGGTACAAATTCTTTATGAGTTTAGTCGGAATCTTGGCACTAATGACATAATCGAATGCTGAGATCACCAAATGTTCCGACATGTCGTCCCACAACAAGTCCCTCAAAGCATGACAAACTCTTTGAAACTGGAATCGAGGCAGGAGGGAGCTGGGAGCGCTCTCTGGTTCAATCACTACCCAGGTGCGAGCCCTAACGTCCATGAAGAGGTCGCCCATGAGTGATATCCAAGGCAGCAAGTGCGGACACTACCCCCCTATCCTTACAGGGGTCAAGCCACGATCACCAAGCGAGCGGTGCTTTCGCAGCATAAAGAAGCAAACAAGCCTGCACATCCATCAAATGGTGTCAAGCATGCGTAACTACATTTAGGGAGTCGAGTATACCCGTCCGGCGGTCCCTAGGGTGGGACATCAGCGCCGGAAGAGGAGTCGGGCCGCTACTATCGATTCTATACGTAAGTGCGGAATGTCCGCTGGACCATGTATCCAGTCATACGCGTGCACACCTTCTTTGTCTTTGAGAATGTGTATTACCAGCAAATTAAGGGGACTTCTATGGGGGCTATTTTTGCCCCCAATCTGGCAATTCTGTTTATGGACCAATTAGAGACTGGGTCCATCCTCACACCCTCCAACCCTTTCTTTGCGGGCATCAAACTTTGGCGAAGCTAGAGTGACAATATTTTCCTTATTTGGAATCAAGATGGTGAGATACTACATAAACTCCTTCATTGGCTGAACAACAATTGTTCCGGCCTTTCTTTCACAATATCTCATGACAAATCCTCAATTGTTTTCTTGACTTAACAATCTATCACTCGGAAGGGGAGTTGTTAACACGACTTTAGAGGAAGCGCACTGAGCGTAACACGCTCCTAAGTTACACCAGCAATCATCCTAGGGCCCTTAGGGGCTCGTTACCCAACTCACAATTCCTCAGAATCAGACGAATTGCTCCTCAAAAGAGGATTATTTCAGAGAGGCATTCATTTTATCTAACAAACTGGAAAACCGTGGGTGTCCATGGAGAATAGTCAAAATGGCCTCTAAAAGAGCTTGGTATTGTCCCCGTGAGATTCTGCTTTCACCTAAAAGTAAGAGTCACCAAGAAAGAATAGCTTGTGTAACAACATTTTCCCCGGCCTCTAACAAAATAAGGAAATCCATCATCAAACATTGGCCAACAATAAATGCTGGCAACATAAATATTGACAGACCTATATTTGCGTTTCGCAAAAGTAAAAACTTGAAGGACCACTTAGTACGAGGTGCCCTCCCCTCTCCCAACACACCCCCGACCATTGAATCTGCATGGGGCTTACCGCCCATTACAGGACATGCCAAATGCGGGGGATGTAATGTGTGTGAGTACACGGTTGAGGGAAAGAAATTCACCCACAATAACACCACGGTTGAAAAGCGATCTTTCTCAAACTCTAATACTAGTAATGTAATTTATGTCATTCAATATCCATGTTCAAAACTGTATGTAGGACAGACAACCCAAAAAGCCAAGACAAGAATTTGCCAGCACAGGAGCCACATCAGATGTAAAATGCCTAATGCCCTATTGGTGGACCACTACTCCAAAGCTGGACATAATGAGAACGACATACAATGGACGGTCTTGAAAGTTCTGAAGTAGCCGCAGAGAGGTGGTAACATTGCCCAGCTCATTAATCGGGAGGAATTAAAGACAATAATTTAATTTGATACCATAAGAAATGGTCTCAACAGAGCGGAGGATTGGACTGCATTGATATAAGACATAAAAGATTGTTGGGCTCAACGATCAAGAGACATTGTTTTGCTCGCAGAATTCATTATTCTGATTTCTTATAACTTGCCAAATACCGAATACTGTGGAACATAAAGTGATATGGAAATGTACTGTTCACATGTATTTTCCTCTGCACTGCGCACATTTTGCACTATAATTCACACAATCCCATTCCCCTGTACTTCCCTCCTAAGTACGGTACAGGATTGTGCCCTACTACTAACGGATGTTCGAATATCTTTTGTTCTCAATTTTTGTTATTTACTACAAAATGAAACCATTGTCCATCTGGACATAGGAGTAATATAGCTACCTATCACAGTCTATATTCTATTATTTTCTTAACTTCTCAAGTGCTAAGGACCTTTGTTTTCTGTAATATATGATTTAAGGACTCCTGCATTTTTAGAAATGGCGACCACACGTGTAAATGCCTTAAAGGCCTCCCATACCGTCAAGAACGAGTCCACCGAACCAACATTCTTATCTAAGAATTCCTCCATAGCAACCGCTAGCTCCTCCCGGAAGACATCATCCATCAACGAGTAAGGAGGGAATCGCCAGGTAAAATGGGGAAGGGGTTTCGCCGGCACATTAAGAGTAATGAGGATAAGGGAGTGATCAGAGTAGGTACGCGGCAGGAGTTTGAAAAGTCCGAACCAGAGAAAGGAGGTGCGAAGTGGACAACCAATAATCTATGTGAGTATGATTATCATGTGGAGCTGAATAGTGCGCGTATCCCCCCTGTTTCGAGTCCTCCAGACGTCCTGCAGTCCCAGGCGTGTCATCTCGGTCTCCAGAACGCTATCAGAGGCAGAGGGGCGACAGTCAGGGCCATCCGACCTATCCAGCATAGGCTGTCGGACCATATTGAAGTCACCTCCCCATAGGACGTGATCACCACAAAGTTCCCGCACCCTAGAAGCTAGAGCCAAATAGAAGGCAGGGCAATCAAAGTTAGGGCCATATGTATTAACTATATAGAGATCCATGCCTTTCCCAAAGCTCCTTGTAATGACATATCGCCCCTCCCTGTCTGTTTCTATCGGGATCAACGTCAATGAAGCTTTAGGATTTACCCATGTTAACACCCCCATGGCATGCAAGGTTAATTTGGCGGCATGTAGGGTGCAGGTGAGTCTCCTGCAGCAGTGTTATGTCTACTGCATGCCTAGAGAGGTACTGTAGGACTCGTTGAACCTTACAGTGATCATTCAGACCTCTTACATTCCACGTCAGCAATGGCATGGTGTCAGTAGTCTGAGTCTGCTGGGTCATTTCGGGGATGATTACGGGCCCGATTCACAGAATGAACTTAAGACTCAATCCTAAACTTACTGCTGTTTTGGTATTCACAGATTGCACTTACTACTTTTGGTATTCACAGAATGAACTTACTACTTTTGGCATTCACAGAATGCACTTACTACTTTTGGTATTCACAGAATGAACTTACTCATTTCGGTATTCACAGAAGTTAGGACTCCTAACTTTAGGACTCCTAAATGCCTTCTGTGAATACCGAAAGTCTTAAAATTAGGGTTTTTCTCAATTTAGTAGTAGTGAAGTAAGGACTACTAACTTTAGGACTCCTAAATGCCTTCTGTGAATACCGAAAGTCTTAAAATTAGGATTTTTCTCAATTTAGTAGTAGTAAAGTTAGGACTCCTAACTTTAGGACTCCTAAATGCCTTCTGTGAATATCGAAAGTCCTAAAATTATGATTTTTCTCAATTTAGTAGTAGTAAAGTTAGGACTACTAACTTTAGGACTCCTAAATGCCTTCTGTGAATACCGAAAGTCCTAAAATCACGATTTTTCTCAATTTAGTAGTAGTAAAGTTAGGACTACTAACTTTAGGACTCCTAAATGCCTTCTGTGAATACCAAAAGTCTTAAAATTAGGATTTTTCTCAATTTAGTAGTAGTAAAGTTAGGACTCCTAACTTCACTACTACTAAATTGAGAAGAATCCTAATTTTACGACTTTCGGTGTTCACAGAAGGTATTTAGGAGTCCTAAAGTTAGGAGTCCTAACTTCTGTGAATACCGAAATGAGTAAGTTCATTCGGTGAATACCAAAAGTAGTAAGTGGATTCTGTGAATACCAAAAGTAGTAAGTTCATTCTGTGAATACCAAAAGTAGTGAGTGCAATCTGTGAATACCAAAACAGTAGTAAGTTTAGGATTGAGTCTTAAGTTCATTCTGTGAATCGGGCCCTGCGTGTTTAAGCGACAGTGTATCGTAGGCCATGAATGTGTCAGCTGTGCTCGTCGCTCCATGTCCTTGCTATCAAGACCCTCAACCTTACCAAAAACAAACAGCCCCCCCTTCTGAACCAATAAACAACCATACTGTCCCCCTCCCTGACCCACCCACGCCTGCCCAACACCAACTAGGCTGCGATCCGCCCCCTCACCCGCATTGATCCACACAACATACCTTTTCATGACCCCGCTGTAACCAAAACACCAGGAAAGGAAATAGAAACAGAAAAAAGGAAGAACCCCCACTCAGAGGGACCCCTCCTAGGGAGGTGTGATACACACAGGGGCGCAGGTAGTCTGCTAACAGCAAAGCAAAAAATATTCTTCACATAATGTCTCGCTGCCATGCCACACCCCCGCCTCCTAAGCTAAGATAAAAAATGATAGTAAGTAATCTCAAACATAGTGGCGAAGCCTCTTATAATTAGAGTGAACAACAGCGCACCATGGCGTTTAAGGCTGCCCCCCCATTCCCCATTCAAAGCCTGGCACTACTATTCTCCAGCAAGGATCCAAGCACTTGTCCTGACATCTAGAATGAGCAGAGCCTTGCAGTGTTTCCAAGGACCAACAATCACAGCATCTATAGCGTCTCATAGTCCATTATCCATGTACAATGCAACACATGAGCCAAACTCGACATCATTACCTTCTCCCCCTCTTCCCACCACCCGCCCCGAACAATAATGAGACAAGTTAAACATTTACCCCCCCAGGGGCAAAGAGCCAGCTGAGAGAGCAGCCCAGAACGCCACCGCCAACAGTGAAGTCTCAAGACAAAACCTCGCCCAAACACAGCGTCATAGGATCAACACAGCAATCTACCACCTCAATCCTGAATGTCCAAGGCACTGCCCACAGAGTCTTCAGGCCGTCCGCTCTCCGACGAGTGTCTCATGTCTTTGCGCCATTCCTTGAGGGCTTTCTGGAGAGCCCTCAGGTCCGTGAATATCATCATCTTCCCCTGTCTGGTAACTCTCAACGTAGCAGGGTATAACATAGCATAGTCCTCGCCCATTTCGCAGAGTTGACGTTTCATTGGCACAAACAGTCGTCTCGCCTCCTGCACCCTTGCAGTAAAGTTGGAAAAGAGGGAGAGTGTAGAGCCCTCGTAGGTCAGCAGTTGCTTCTCTCTGGCGAGCTTCAGCGCTGTGTCACAGTCTCTGTAATTAAGCAGTTTGGCTATGATTGGGCATGGGGGTGCCCTGGGCTTAGGTATCGGGCCCAAGCTGCGATGCGCCCGCTCGATGACAAACATCCCGGAGAAGGCCGACTCCCCCAGCAGTTTTTTCAGGAGATTTTCGACAAACAGTTCCATGTTCCCAGTCTGCGTGGTTTCCGGCAGGCCCGTAATGCGTATATTGCATCTTCGAGACCTCGCCTCTAGGTCCTCAGCCTTGTCCTGCAGAATTTGGATCACCCTGCCCAGCTGCTTATGCCCTGAGTCCAGAGAGGTCTGTGCCTCCTCCACCTCACCTATGCGACGTTCAGACATGGCAAGACGTTCGGCGTCCTTGTCCAGACGCTCTGCCATTCGATCTATGCGATACGTTAGTACATCCATCTTCGTTCCTAGTGAGGTGATCCTGCCCTGCAAATTCTTTTCCATAGACATCAATATGCTGTGAATATCTTGCTCTACCGGGTCTCTCTCGGCAGCCGACTCCCCGTCACTTTTTTCACCAGACGGAGGCTCACTGGATTTTGATCTTTTGTTGTCAAAAGTTAGCTTGGGTTGAGTCCTGTCTGGGTGCCCCATTTCAGTGCTATAGTACACGACCTCAACCTAGAGAGAGTTACATAGAATGCACGGGCCCCTGGCAGCAAGTGGCAGTGCTCTTCACTCATCAGGCAGCAGTGCAGTCCAAGGGGGAGCCATGGCTTGCAGCACAGGAGGGAACCGGCACTGGCAGTCGGGGCAACCCAGTGGGTCTTTCTGGCAAGGAAAGGGAGGGCCCGCACCATATCCAGCAGCTATCCCAACCCATTCCGCAGTGCAGCCGCCGTATCACAGTGAGGGCCGCGACTCCAGGCCCCAGAAACACTGCAGTGGCATCAGAAGTGCGTTGTCAGATCTATCCACAATTCATAGGACGCAGGCCACATGGGGTCAATCGCATGTCCCAAAGATCTATAAGCTAATCCCTGCATCGTCACAGAAGCAGGATTTGTCCATAGGGCCAGCCCCCCCCAGCAGAAGCACCGCGCTCCCACAAAGTCAGAAGGGTCAAGGCTCTCCCTCTCTATCTCTCCGGCTCACCTCCAAGCAGGCCTCCCTCCACAGTTCTGTAGTCCATTGGGAGCTTCAACGTGGGGAAGGTCGGGCAAGTCCTCGAGTCCACCGCCTCACTCTCTAGCGCCTCAGCGAATGGCAGCAGCAGCCATTAACACCCATCAATGTACTGCCAGACTGTTAGAGGCTCCTCTCAGCACCGCCGCACCTCCCGGGCAGCCCGCATGGTGTAATCCTTCAGGGAAGGAAATCCGTGGCCCCAGGACTCCGGGGAGGGGGGCAACCGGGGGTCGCACTCGGCAACCGGAGGGCCCCGTGCCCCTCAAAAGCTTGTCCCCCAGTCCGCAGGGCCTTCGTCTAGTGTCGGGGGTCTGCAGGATCAGCCGAAGACGGGCGCTCGCGTAGATGTAGCCGCCGCAGGCAGATGCACCGGCAGCAAACCTCGCTCTTCCCGCCCACCCGCAGTTAGAGGGGAGTCCGGCCGATCCGCCATCTGCGAGTTCCCACCACTCAGCGCCAGGCTCCAGGGTCATCTACAGCGGAGCCCCGCCGTCCAGGATGGTCCGCAGCTCTCCTCGCGCCTAGCAGCCACCCTCACCACCCAACGGCCTGCAGCGCGCTCAGGCCTCACAGTCCACTGCAGCCCTTCCAGGATCGGCGGGTGGCCGAAATTTTGATCTTCGCTCGCGCAAACCCTCTAGGGCACAGAATTAGCCTGCAGCATCGAACAGATCACTTCTATCATCAGGATATTTGTCAGGATAATGTCGGCAGCGAGGGAGCACTCCGCTCAAGCAGTCATCATGGTTGCGAGCAGCTCTGCCCCCCTCGAGCTGGGTGTTTGCACATGCTGCTGAGTGCGACAAGTCTAGCAAGGCGCTCATAAGTGCCGGCAAGTTTTGCCGGCAGCCGGTGAGATTTGCCAGTCACCCGCCAGCACTCACAGGATTTTACAGCTGCTAGTATGGCTGTGAGGCATGTGAGCAACACCCAGCACCTTTTTTTCTGACAACAGCAACCGCAAAAGTGCTCCAGGGATCATGCCAGCATCCTTTAACAGATGTTCTTCTCAAGAATCAACTAAATCTACTCGAAAATGCATTTTTGAGTAAATATTATTTTCCAATGGACACCATTCAAGTTGTTTTTTAGTGCGAGGAGCCTTTTTTATCTTACTTTTTTTGTTCAACATGGAGGAAGTGTCTCTGAGACCCCAACTTCCATTCCCTGTCCAGCTGGCTCCTCCCAGTGCTTTGTCCATCCCGAGGTCATTTTTCTTTGGATTTGGAGCTGGAAGGATTCTGTCTGATAAGATTTCCCCCCCACCCATGTAAGATAGGACTACCCAGACAGACTCAAACCTCCACCAAGACTTGACGGAAAGAGTAGCCAGTAGCAGATGGGTTTTAGCCATTGTGTGTATCACACCCGCCATGTGAACATGTTTTTAACTATACCCAAAGTACTCACGAATAAAGGTGAATAGAGACGAACTTTGAGGTATTTTTAGAATATCTGGATCCCATTCTATCCAGCAAGCTTTATCTAAGAACTCCTTCCTACGCCAAGTCTTTGTGGAGGTTTGAGTCTGCCCGGGTAGTATTATCTTACGAGAGTGGGGAGAGGATGTCTATGATGAAGCAAGACACTAATATGTGTGTGAGACATCTTCTTCCATTAAGGATGGCTGTCTCTGTATGAATCCTGACCCTCTCTACTATAGTATCGATGGACGAGACGGTGACAACAAGTGTAGGGTGTAATCTACTTTTTACATCCTCGATACAGGCAACCTTCCATCTGTGGTTTTTGTTGAAGATTCAACCAGCCTAGACCTTTTTCCCTACCTCACAAGGTACTCCTATTGTACTGAACCTTTCGGAGGGACTCTTTTGTGCCTCCGCCAATCACTTAGTTGAAAGTACTTCAATTATCAACTCCTTCACTGCTCCTTCCATATTGTTACCGAAGTTGTTACCTTTAACACCTTCCTCATCTAGGAACACTAATATGAAGCATCATCCTTGTTGTTAGATGAAGAGGAGCAGAGGCCATGAGTCTGGAAGGCCAGTTTTCAAGGCAGCAGCTAAGCAGTGGAAGGTAACTGTGAATAAAATGTCTTCATGAATTGTGTGGAAAATGTCTTCATGAATTGTGTGTGTGTGTGGGCAGGTATAACCCACGCTGTGAGGACCAGATCAGTCCACTTTATAACCTACCCTAATATCACCACTTTATAACCTACCCAACTGTCACAGAACGCGTGGAGTTAGAAGAGTAAATACACACAATATTACAGTCAATGGCCGGTCCTCATAACAATAGGTATATTATGTGGTGGGAGCGTGTGCATGTGTGCATGTTTGTGTGCATTCAACCTTGTAAAATGCTACCTTTTGCATTGTGGTAAGAATTCTTGGAAATTAGTGGGTATCCATGAAATGATGCCCATTTCTTCTCCTAGTAAAATGCTGGCCCTCAAACTAAGTGGATATTTATTAGCAACATGAAGCATCCATAAGATAAGGCCTACTCCCAACTTTTGTAAGATACTCTTGCTGGCACAAAAGTGGGTATTCTTGGCCAATTTTGTGCATCCAGGCAATTATTATGAAACACCAGGTAGAGACACAATAGAATTTCAAATAAGAGTGTGTTTAACATATTTAATTTCATTTATTTATCTAAACATTCATTCTCTACAACTTAGCACATGATTTCTGCCTTTCTACCTATAAGTGTTTCACAATGTAAACACTTTGATAGGAAGTGTTTCTTTAGGGCATAAAATATCATTAGTTTGACAGCTTAAAACATAAAAATTATTATAAATTGAACAGGAGAGCTTTGAATTTCTGTTACATGCCTTCCGATTAGCATAAATACTTCACAATTTTTTCGTAGCGATAACAATGTGCAAGGTTATGCAATTAATTAGTTTTGCATGTACAGAATACAATTAAGCGTATCTAAGTGACATTTCAATCATTGGTGACAAATTCATAATAGCTCTTAAGACAAATTGTGATGTGGACTCCAAAAGACGTACGATAGGTAATCTGCAAAACAAAAAAGAAAATTAGAGTTTAAAATTATGTACATGTGACTAAATGAGGTGAAACATTACAAGTCAAGGTAACACTATGATTTTACGTGTGCAGTGTGCCTGGTATATTTCACTTCTGTTATAGTCCCTTGTTCAAGTGCTGTCAATTTGGAGGTGCCCACTGCGTTACAGACACAAAAGTGGCACAACGGGATTGTAAATACGCCGATTTATTTCTAATGCATTTAATTGGAGGCATTGTATATCTAGACCGCTGTGCTTACCTTGTATAAACACTGCGGCCATCAGAGTTCACAACTTGAATTTAACTCTGCTTCTACACGTCAAACTATATTCAATACGTTGCAGAAAAATCCATTGCTGTTGCACGATATGCCGTGATTGCTTCTGAAGGATGTTTGGTGAAGCAAACAAAAGGATATTTGATTAATCACCAAGTTGCGATACTCCTGACAAAAGTGAATTTTAATGTGAGTTCTTAATATTCTGTACCTAGACTGTTGCACCCCATTGACTCGCACAGTCTGGAGTTGCGAGTTTTTCTTGGAAAGTCAGACGCAGATTTACAAGCTCCTTGCGCTACTTTTCCCATGTTAAAAGTGACACAAAAGCGGCGCAATAAGCTTGTAGATCTGTTCCTCAGACTGTTGTAACATATCGGTTGTCACTGCTCAGAAGTAATTATACATTTCTACACAGTCAAGCTGCTGCACACTACCCACTCTCTCCTTTCACAGATAATTTGTTGTTGTTTCGGAAACAAAATTCTTTGCTCACCTAGTACCATAGGCATGATTAAAAGAGGGTGGTCTACGTCTCAAAGCAGGCTTCACTATAGCCACCAGAGTTCACCACTTAAACTCAGGTAAGGTTCTATACGGCACAGTGGACACAGCAGTGTCCATAACTGTAAAAAAGAAAATAAAACGATGTGACCGATAGTAAAAAAGAGAGAGAAAAATGGACATTAAAATGTGTAAGAGACACACACGATGGGGGGGGGCTGAAACACCGTTAGCCTAATGAGTATTGTGCGTCTGCTGCAAACTACATATTCTCTCCTTTCACAGATAGCTTGTTGTTGTATCGGAAACAAGCTTCTTTGCTCTCCTTGAGCCATTGGCGTCATTCAAAGAGGATGCACGCTAATTATCCCAATAGAAGTATCCTATTAACCCGACAGCAGGATCGTTAGACAGTCACGCATCTCCACAGGAAGGAAGAAACGGTTCCCTGTCGTTCTGTTACAAGTTAACAAGTATACCTAACGGATGAATCAACGTTGCATTAAATAAGCCACTGTCTATGTAGAAAAGAACAAAGCAGATTTCCTGAGGAAGGCGAACGGCCGAAACGCGTTGAAGGAATTAATTTCTGCGTTTAAAGATTAAGTTATAATCTGTGATGATATTTTAAAAATTATTTAATGTGAAATCACTACAATGTATTATATGTAAAAATATCTTTTGTACCAAAAAAATAAAATAACAAAAATGTGTTCATATATGTGAAAAAAAGAGATAGAAAGTTGAAAAAAATAACAAATTTCAAATACAAAAAATAAATAACACATATCAGATATCAATGGGTGGAAAATGATTTACTAAAACATGCATGTCTAGGTTACTCATGAAGTGCTAGTACACATAACCCGGTGTGTTCACTCTTTTCTTTCCAAAAAATGCACTACGTGTAGAAGCAGGCTTCTCAGTCGATTTTACAGTGGCCACGCATCATCGCAGAATACACGAACGTAGAGCTTTGTAGGTTTCTTTTGCGGGGGTGCGTCAATTTGTAAAACACAACCTGTAAGATAAAAAGGTAGTTAACATTGTGTGTAATTTCTTTATGAAAGGAGAGAGGAAATAAGAGAGTGACTAAAACAATATTCGCAGCTCACCTTTCTGTCACTGGTGTTTTTCACCACGTGCCGGACATAATGCTCTACATCTAAAAGATAGTAAAAGGAAGATGTTATGATTGGCAATTGTTACCATCTTAATGTGCAGTTAGATAACATTGTGCTTTCATACACATTCCTTCTCACATTTATACAAACTATTTGTATAGGTAATATTCCAGACGTTTCAGCGATTATAAAAACATTCCTGCTATTGGAAAAAAAATGTATACATGTAAATTGAAGGAAAATCACGTGGTGTCCCACACTAAAAGTCCTAATGCTGAGCTCAAGGACTACGATATGGATATTGTTGTGAATCTAACAGTGAAACACAACCAGACCTGTCTGAGACTACTCGGTTAAGGACCAAAGCGAGAGGTAAGAGGTTCCAGGACATCAAGATATTGACAACATTATAAATTCCCGCAGGTTATCCTATCGTTTGGTACACAATTCTAGCACACAATGGATTAATGAGGCTGATTTAGAGGAGGATACGTCTTAATGGTATTTCTGTAGACAGAGTGATGATTAGTGTTATTGGGTGGTCTTTTTCTTTTGGTTTAGTGTGTATCTAGCAATAACATTCAGGACTCACAATACATAAGGTAAGTGTATCGCTGAAAACACTGACCTTCTTCTGCTGTATTCAATGGCACATAAGGACTCGGGGGTTGACCTCCCGTCTTTATGAGGATTCAGATTCACTTCTGTAAGGAAATTTTAGTATAGTATTATCTCCCTGTGTTATACGGTTAACGACAGATTTACATAAATGATTGTTCCTTGTTCAATATTTTTCAAAAGTTATTTATCGTCATCGCTTCGGTTGATGCACTGTCCTATTCCCTTTATCTTGGGTGGATCTCAAGTAAAAAGTATTCTCCACTTACGAATGGTGAGACCTGCAAGTTATTGCTAGATACACACTAAACCAAAAGAAAAAGACCACCCAGTAACACTAGTCTAATAATACCATTAAGACGTATTCTTCTCTAAATCGGTAGCTCCCCTGGACAGAGTGTAACGCTGCACTTATTATTGCTTAAGGTAATATAAGGTTTCCAATTTAAAAAAAAGGAAGTTCACATACAAATGAAGCAGATAATACACTGTTTTTTCCTTTTTACCTTACAGTCAGTTGCCACTATCCTCATAAGAAGCACTGATAGCCAACAGACCCACATAATTGAAGGGGCTCTGAGGCAGCACAAACTCTAATATACCCTTGGGTTCAGAACAATTTATTTTTAATTCCAAAGTATGTGACACCCTGGGGTTACTACAATTATAAAAACAACGTAGGAGTAAGTCTATATAGACATAGACCAAAGAAACAAAGACAAAGGTAGAGGTAACAGACTATTGAGAGGTGATAATATCAATTGTGGATAGGTATAAAAAGGAATGAGGGCATGTGAACTCAATAGTTATATTTATGTGAGGGAAAAGTGTAACAATGTGTATACATAGAAAAACACTGTAATAATCAATGTTTGGTAATTCTGTGTTTTTATAACCTAGAATCTGAAGGTGTTTTTATAAGAAAAAAGCCGAAACGCTGCATCAACATTTTTCAGATACTTGTTTTATGTATTATGTTTTGTATTTTATAAATTGTGTATTAAATCAAGATGTATATTCATCTATATTTTTAACCTTTTGCCAAACTACCCTGTATGAAATATTATTAATAAAAAGTTGTATATGCTTTTTTCAAAAAACCTCTTGAGAACAGCCTCATTAATCCATTGAGTGCTAGAATTGTGTACCAAACGATAGGATAACCTGTGGGAATTTATAATTTTATAAATATCTTGATGTACTCGAACCCCTTACCTCTCACTTTTGTCCTTAACCGAGTAGTCTAAGACAGGTCTGGTTGTGTTTCATTGTTAGATTCACAACAATATCCATATAGTAGTCCTTGAGTTCAGCATTAGGACTTGTAGTGTGGGACACCACGGGCTTTTCCTTCCATTTCCCCCTGGTCCCAGACCAACCTATAGAGGGGGCCTCCTAATTTTTCTAGTACATGTAAATTTATATACTATATAGGAGTGCGTTCGTCTAAATCGCTGTGTCGCCTTTTTGTATCTAGTCTGCTACAACCCTTTGACTCCCTCCAATGCGTACCCAGGCATCACTGCTCACCTTTTCGTGGAAAAGACACCTTCTGCATCAAGTAGTCCCGATCTGCAACAAAGAAGTCTCATATATGGTGCCCAGTCTTGATATCTCTATGGCTAACGACATACGCGTGCTCCCATCATCATCATCACAGGTTCTTCACCTGCTCAGTGCTTCTGGTACCACTAGCTCAGTGACAAAAGACCCCACGCATTTGGTAGTGTGCCCCCTTGTTTGGTATTTTGGGAACAACTTTAAAATGGCGTACAACACGTGCATCTCTTTTATAGATAGGGTCACGTGTGTAGTAACGGATGCGCTGGATGGGTTTGGTATGGGTGTATACCAACCATGAGGGAGTGTGTGTGTGCCAATCTGACAACTAGACCTGGAACTAACAAATCACTACAATGGAAATCTGGGCTATGTAGTGTTGTTGTGTTTTCCTGGTAGCGTAAGCGGAGTGGGCTGTACCAACGTATTCAGTCTTGATTAATTTACACCTCCCCCCGGGGCTAATACATGTTGGGAGGGGGGCCGCCCAGCTCCGAGACACTGCAGGAGCTGGTCTTCGGCGTGGCAGTCTCCAGGGCCTTCGAGGGCTCTTGGCATAGGGTCACGCAGTCTGCCACACACAATACACTAAAAAGAAGAGAAAGTGATGAGAGAGGATTGATGACGTGTTTAGGCTTAAGAGCCTGGATAATCATTAAATGGGGTCTGGCAGTGAAGTGCGTACTTATTCAGGAAGAAGCATTTCTGGGTCTTGCGAAAGCAAGTCATCTTTATTAATTCCCTCTTGCTGCGTGTACCTGCAAGTATATTTAATTTAATCATATGTTAAAAACAGAAACTTTCAACACCTCTTTTTGATTGGTTGTGAAGCATTGTAAGAAAATGTATTAGGGCCAATTCCTTTCCTTGCGCAGATTTCGAAAAAAATGTGATTGGCTGTTGTGTACTTACGTTTACCTTCCTCATGCTAATTTTGATTGGCTTTCTTTTTTCTATGTGACGTTACGATACAGTCACCATGTATGTAGCCCATTTTGTGACGCACTTTATTTTACTATGCGTTTCAAAAACTAGTTGTGGTAGGGTGCGTTTAACTTAAACTGTGTACTTTGCTTACGAGTTTGTTGACTGTAAAAGTATTTAAAAACATTATTTCATTTTCTATTTTATCATAATTGTGCAGACTTTTCTCCTTTAGCGTGCAGTACTATGTTCTATTATAAAATTTATAACTTTCAAACCATCCTTGAAAGAAAAATGCTCATGTTTTCAAAATATTTTTATTCATTCTTTATATTTATCATTTGGGTGAAATGTAAAAATTCTTTTACATTCATTAGTATCACGTGTTCGACCACATTTATTTTATTTTATCATAAGCACTCATTCCTTATGTTTGCATTATATAGGTGTTATCCCGTCATCTTTTTATAAATGTTTGGGCATCTTTTACTTTCAGATAAAGTAGAATAGGAGTGCTATGACAAACACTCCCTCACTACTTCATCTTTCTTTTGTATGTAAATTTCATGTCATTATTACATTTAACAATCATGTAATTTTAAATCCACAATTATTTAACTTTTTTTCAAAAAAGTGCTTCCAAAAATAATCCTCCTATTCTTCACGAGTGAAATTTGTGAAAAGCACTACTTAATATGAATACTTTTAGCCCAATTTCACTCTAGAAGATAAAGAGTTTTGGTTTCAGAATTATTTTTAATCATAAAGAAATACTTGCATACTAAAAAAATAAAATTGTTGGTTGTAAGTCCTTCAACTCCAGTTGAAGGATCATACAGTTTAATATAAATTTAAATATTCAGTAACAATATGATCCCTCTATGGAAATGAAAGATAAATTGAAGATTATGACTTCGCTCCTAATCAATACTTTGCACGTACTAATTCATTAAATAACCTATATTTCCATTCATATAATTTATCTCTCTTCGATATTGTTTCCATCCTCCGTAGAAATTCTTCCAACTCCTCTGGAAAGTACATACGGTTTTATGTATTTTTAAATATATATTAAAAATATGTACTCTCTGAGGAAATTAAAGAAAATGTAAAGATGTTTCTGCAGTTCCGAATCATTCCTTTGCTCGTAGTTTCTTCGCCTGTATTGATTCTCTGGAATGAAACTAACCATCCCAGGGGTGTGGTTTATATACTTTTTGGTTACTTAACAGTCTATGGGATCAATGTATTGCCCCTCCCACTATTAAGTCACGTTTTTCATTTGACAGGTGTTCTCATTTCCACTGCTTTAGCGTGTCACATGTTGAGGTAAATGTGCCTCTTTCCATACTTGTTAAGTTTCGGATAATTTCTAAAATGCTTTATTTAAACTAAACTAACTAAACTAGTTGACGTAGAGGTAGTGTAAGTGTATCAGATAGTGGGTGATGTGGCTATCAGAGGAGATGTTGATCATCAGTGAGGCAGAGGTGTTTTAGATTTGTTGTAGTTGTTGGAGATGTTGGTGACATTTTTTATTCCCTTGTAGAGGTTTCTTTTAATGGTATACAGGTCCTTGCTAAGATAAAGGATGAGCAGAGTGTCATCGGCATACCAGATGATGTTAAGATTCTGATAGTATGCTAATTGTTTAAGGTTCTATGTACATGATAAATAGCATCGGGTGGAGGTATAACCATTGTAAGATGACACAAAAGTTGTTGGTGCTTTTGATTCAGAAGGTTGGGAAACAGACGCTTAAGTGTACTATTAAGTATCTTCCAAACTAAGGATTTCACACATACTATTTGGCCATGAGGAATGGTATTTGAAACAAAAAATGACTATTTCGGGTAAATGTTGTTAGCATATGTTTGTACATAATTTTATTTAAAGTGTATCAAAAAGAAGTAATAATGCTTTGTGATTGTTGGAAATATCCCATACTTACGTAAGAAATTGCTGTTTCGAAAAAAGATATGTTTTTTTCAAATTTTTACATTCTTAATGAAAATGTTGAATGGGTTTTTTAAAGACAATCTTTTTGATTGTCTTTTTTTTTGGCCGCTGTTATATGATGAGTACTATTGAACTCACTGTTTTCAGTGAAATTCAATATATTCTGAGAACAGCAAAATAAAATACATAACATATTGTACAAATATTTTTGCATTGTGAAATTTATAATATAACTCAATGTTTTCTTCTCTTCCACAGATATTATATTTATAAAAAATATATTATTAACTTTTAATTACTTACAAGGTAAGTATGACAAACAAAAAATACTTTGTCATCACTCTCTTACTTCTCTTTACCTTTTTCACTTTCTTCACTCTGTCTCTTACTCCATTTCCTTTGCTCATCTTACTCCCCTTCCCTCCCTCTCTTTACTCCCCTAATTCACCTTTACACTCCTTCTCTCACCATCAGTACCCTTGCCTCACCCTCACTTACCTTCTCCTGCTCCCTCTTTCTTCTCTGTGTCCCTCACTTCTCTTTTCTTTCTTCCACCATCACTACCTTCCTTTGCTCTATCCCTCACTCTTTTCTCTCTCCCCCTCACTTTTTTTCCTTCACACCATCCCTCACTCACTTTCAGTCTCTCCCCTTCTCTTATTCCCTCACTTTCTCACTTCACTTCCCTTCCTTTATTCCCTCCCTCACTCCCCTTTCCTCCATCCGTCTCTAAGTCTCTTGCTCTTTCTCACTATAACTGCCTCACCCCCTCACAGTCCCTCACTCTCCCTCTTTTTCCCTCTGTCACTGTCTCCCTTTCTTTCCACCAATCTTCCTTTTCTTTCCTCTCTCTTGCCATAAATCCTTCTCTCTCACTCACTACTTTTTCCTCTATCTTAATATGCTTCTTTTTCCCTCACTCCTTTTCCCTTACCCTCATATCGCTTCCCTCAATGTCACTGCACTTCACTCAATCTCACTCCTCTTCTCCTACTTCATATTCTCCTCTCTGTGCATCACTCCCATTCCCTTTCTCCTGCTCCCATTCCCTCACTCACCCTCACTCTCTTTCCCTCACTTAATCCATCAGTCCCCTTCCCTTACTCCCCTTTCCTCATTCACTTTTGCTAGCTCCCATTCCTTTATCCCTCACTCCCCTTCACTCCATTTCTCTCTCCCTCTCTCCCTCTGTCTCAATTAGTCTAACCGCCTCACTCCCTCTCAGTCACTCGCTCTTCCTCTCTTTCTCTCTCACTCTCTCCCTCTCTCTCTCTCCCTCACCCTTCTTCTCTTTCTCTTTCTGTTTCCTTCACTCCTACTTTATCCCTCAGTCCCCTTTCCTGTCTCTTAATCTCCTTCCTTCTCTCTCATTCCCCTTTCATCACCCTCATACTCCTTCTCTCACTGTTACTGCCTTTCATTCACCCTCAGTACTTTTCCCTCACTCCCCTTCCTTCACTCCTCTTTCCTCACTTCCTCACTCCATCTCACTTACCCCCCTTCGTTCACTCCCTCCATGGTTCTCTCCCTGTCTCCCTCTGTCTCACTCACTCTAACTGCCTCACTCCTTCTCAGTTCCTTGCTCTCCCTCTCTCCCTCTTTCTCCCTTACCCTTAATCTCCTTTTCTTTCTCTTTCTATCACTCCTTCTCTCTTCCTCACTCACTTTGCCTCTATCTTAATTTTCTTCCTTCTCGTTCATTCCTCTTTCTTCACCTTCATACCCTTCTCTAACTGTCACTGCCCTTCACTTACCACCACTCCCCTTCCCCTTCTCCACTTCCTCCTATCTGTATCTCTCACCCCTTCCCTTTCCCACTCCTTTTCCCTCACTTCCCGTCACTCTCCTTCTCTCACTCCATTCCTTACTCCCCTTCGCTCATTCCCCTTGCCTAACTCCCTCTATCCCCACACTCCCCTCACTCCCCTTCTCTCTCCCTCATTCCCATTCCCTCACTTTCCCTTACCCCCTTTTGTCATCCTCATATCCCTTCTCTCACCGTTACTCCACTTCCCTTACCTTTACTCCCCTTACCCTGCTCTATTCCCCCTCTCAGTCCCTTACTCCCCTTCCCTGCCTCCATCCCCCACTCCCTTTCTCTCACTCCCCCTCCCTCACTCCCCATCATTCTCCTTTCCTTACTGCCCTTCTCTTACTATTTCACTCCTCTTACCTCACTCCTCTAGCCTTAGTCCACTTCTTTCAGTCACTCTTAGACTTCCCTTTCCTCACTCACCATACTCCCCTTTCCTCAATCACTCCCTCAGTCTCTTCCTCCCTTTCACTCAGTCATTTCACTCATTCATTTATACACTACACATTCATTCAAAAAAATTATGACTCAGTATATTAGAAATATAGCTCTTCTTCGAGAAGTGAAGTTAGTTCTAAAAAGAACTGTTTTTTTTGTCTTTTTGGTTTGGGATTTTTTTGTAGTTTTTTAACAATTTTATATGTTTTTGTTTTTTTTAAACAAAAAAAGTAAACAGGTAACGAAAAACTACTCAACAGAAACAGGAACAAAAATGATACACCTATACATCCTGTTAAAACTGACAGTCATCTATAGAGTTACTCACAAACATACTCATACATGCAAAAAACTATCAAACATCCATTTATTTGCATATACAGCTATAAACACACTACCACACTTACTTCTACGGAAACTTACACATACTTACTCTCTTAAACATTCACTTATACAAACACATACTTATTTAAACAGGAACTCTTCCATTCTCTCACTCTCACATATACTCACTTATATACATCAATACTCACATATACTAGATTGAAACATATGTAGCTACTCATAAAGATACTATTGAGACAGTCATTCACTCACTAACACACCCATACACACACTCATCCACCCATGCAGTCCTGCACACATGCTGTCTTCAAAACATATACAAACAGTGAGTCAGACATTCATGCATCGATGCACTAAGTAATACCGCCCACCAAACCATACAGACATTCATACTGATACTCAAAAAAACAACGAATAACCCATATAGACACTCATGTAGCTACTCACCAACCCATGCAGCCACTTATGTGTAAAGAGAAAGAGAGCTAGAGGGAGAAACACAGAGGGACTGTGTAATAGATAGTAAAACAGAGAAAAAAACTTATAAGAGGAAGTAACTGAGAAAAGGAAAATGAATAAAGGAGCAAATGAAGAGAGGAAAGAGGAAGAAAACTAAAGCAGATGTTCTGGGAGAATGTGAGAATGTGAATGGGTGATGAGAGTAAAAGGAAGGAGAGTAAAGGATGAGGAATGAAAGGTAGTAACAGAACCAGAGAAAAGGAACAGTGGTGACGGAGGGAAAGAAAATAGCAGTGAGTGTAAGTAAAGAGGAGTGAAAGAGGGTGGATAAAAGTGAATAAGGGTAAGACATGGGGAGTGACAGAGAGAAAGAACAGAGAGAGTAAAGGAAGGAGTGTCAGAAAGGGACTAAGTGAAGCAGAAAAAAACGGAAAGAGAGAGAGTGTGGGTGAGCAGGCGCACTTAAAGAAGTTCAATGTGGTAGGAAAGTAAGGCAAAGAGAAGTAAATATGGAGGATAAGAATAAGTGAGGGAAGCAGAGTAAGAAAACAGAGGTGAGGTAAGGTGAAAGAAAAGTAGTGAGGTTAAAACAAAGGGTGATGATAAACTACATTTTGTAGTCACACTTACCATTTAATTAATGAAAACTTACTTGCATCTTTAAACTACACTTTGTATCTGTGAAACACAAAAGAAAAAACAAGTTATAATTACTAAAATATATATTTTAAAATAGAAGAAACAGGTCAAGAGGTAAAAAATCAAAAAAAGTGTACTTAGAAATAAAGCAATAGTGGCCCGATCAGTGTGAGAGGTGGCCTGAGGGGGGCGGAGTCCAAGATGGCGGAGTGAGGACTCTGCGTGTGGCAGACCGAGAGCTCTCTCCCTCCACTCTGGTGTCAGCGGATTACTAGAGCCCTCTAAAAAAACCCTAAGAGTGCAGAGAATGGTGGACAAATCGTGATTCTATCGATTGTTTGTACGGCAAGGAGCTAACCGGAAAGGAAGAAAGGCGAAGACGGTTCAAACCCGACTGAATGAATCGGGCGGCTTAGAGCATTGCTGCAGCGTATTTCACTAAATTACTCACCCGGGTCAGCTATCATGCGCTCCATAAAGCTCCACAAACGCTACACGCTACACACTGCTCTTAACGGATACTATTGCTGATGTTGTGGATTTCTACGAGAATCTGGCGAGCGGTGAGGGACTGGCTTGAGAACCGGCTCGCTCGCTCTGGAATCGACTTGTTGAGTCTGGCCAAGACGCGGCTTGCAACTGTATCGTCGCCCAAACACCCTCCACGCACAACGCGGAACACCAAAACCTCTGCAACAGCAGCAGCGGCGGCGGCGGCAGCTTTACCTACGCTCACATCGACAGCTGCAGCCCCAGCCCCAGCCCTTGCTATACCGACTACTACGGTTGTAGAGATCACAGAAGATACAGCGACGGGGGGGGCTGAAAAAACTGTAGTGAGCACGGAAACAGCAACATTGGCAGCACTGGTCCCGGCTGCAACTTTGAAGGGGAGTGACAGGAAGGCGACAGGTAAGACGATTCTGCGCCCTCCTCTATTGAATTGCGGGACAATTCCAAAAAAGGTGCAGACATTAATGAAAGTGGTAAAGCCGGGGTGGCTTCGGGTGAGGATGGAGCATTAGTAGGCTTTCAAAATACCATGACATTGGCTAATATAAATCATGATGATGATTCTGCTCTATCTGCTCAATCGGCTATATCTCTTACCCCTACTGAAGACAGCGAGACCCGGGAGATACTAGAAAGCCCTGAGACAACAGTAGGAATAAAGGAGGCAAATGGGGTGGCAAATGGGGGTCCCCAATCATTAAACATCTCCAAGTCATTATCAGATGCTACCTTGACCTATATTCCTAAGACGGCGGCTATATTTTCGAGGATGGAAGACCCAATAGACAAAGGCAAGGGCACATTAGAAGAAAGTAACAGTCTTGCTACATGACCAGTGGGCAATTATGGTTCGGAACAAACTTTGGAATTGGCTGAGGAACATCTTTCCTCTGAGGACTGTGATTATGATACAGAGGAGGAACTGGATAAGTCTACAGATAAGACCCTGAGCAGGCTACCCCCACAGAGACGCAGAGGTAAAGCCAAGACAACTCACAAGAAGAGAGGGAGAGCTTTGTCTAGCCTGGCTACAGGAGCAGCCCCCTTGATTACAAAAAAAATGGTCATTGACAAAAGCCCGCTAAGGAAGTGGATTGAGGACAAGGGGTTAGTCAAGACTATGACTTTAAGGCTCTCTGGGGGCAGCCCTACAGATAATGAAGTACTGCAAGTCCCCAAAATAGGGTCTTATATGACACAAACCCCTAGCCATGTCCCTACCGAGCAGACCACAGAAGAAAAAGATCTCCTACCAATTGCTACAGCCTCTGATCTACCGATATCTGTGGATATTGATACTGACCTAAACAAATTATCTGCTGAAAATATGAATACAAATTCAACGGAAGAGATCAGGTTGGGAAACACTGGTCACCCCCAACTAGACACTATACTAAAACTTTTGATAAATCAAAGGGCAGAATCGGAGGCACTCTTTCAGCAACTGAAAAGTGACAATGTAAGACTGCAAACCTCCATAACCGATATAGCCTCCATACTAAAGGGTGTTACACAGGAGGTAATAGAGCTCCAACAACGTACAGTCTTGGTGGAAGAAGGAACACAACGGTTAGATGCCACTGTGGGGTGCCACGATGCAGAACTAATCCAACTCCAGGGGAAAGTCGAGGACCTGGAAAATCGTCAAAGAAGATCCAACCTCAAACTTTACGGAATCCCGGAAGGGCTAGAGGGATCCGACCCGAGGGCCTTCCTGGTGAGACTGCTGCCTCGAGCCTTCCCGGATCTCTCAGACTGGGACTGGGACTCCCAAGTGCAAAGAGCACATCGACTTCCACTTGTCCAAAAATGCCAAAATAGTAAATTCCCACGCCCACTCTTGATGCATTTTGGTAACTTTCTGCTCCAACAAGCTGTGTGGCAAAAAGCTAAACCTAATACTCCAATAACTATTGACAATCTTACCATCTTTGCTCGGTCAGATCTTAGCAAAACCACGATGGATAAGAGATGGGAAATGCGTAAATTAATCGATCCAATCAATAAATTGGGAGTCTTAGCATATCTTCAAGAACCCGCCCGACTTAAAGTGATTATGAAAGGGCGCACAAACTTCTTTAGCAAAGTACGGAAAGCACAGGAATTTTTAGCCAGCCTCAACAAGAGTCAACAAGAGTAAAGATTGAAAAGAAAGAGAGGGGGTTTATTTTTTTTTCTGTATAATTGAAGTAAGGGAGGTACAGTCATATGTAGCCTATGGCAGCAGGATTAAAGATTAAAAGAAGCAGAGGAGATTTTTAACCCTCTCTGCACAAGAGATATAGAAACTTTAGATAGGTAGAAATGTAACTTAAGTTATAGGTGGGGCACGGACACTTCAAACACTCAAACATTTATTTTTTGTTTTTTCTTCTATGTCACTATATTTAGTCACCAGTGTTGATGAAGTAATAACATTAGCTGACATTTCAGGGGGAGGGGGGAGGGACCCTTGGTTCCTGCCGCAGGCGCTGCCTTTTCAACGGCAGCAGTAGGTAAGGTGGGGGGCTGGTCTTCGCAGTTTGGGGAGGGTGTTGGAGATGTGGAAAGGTGGAGGGAGGGTTGGGGAAAAAAGGAAAAAAAATATTTTCAACCTGGTAGAAAGACTTGATGAGAGATTTATGTTTGTAAAATGTATTCTTTATTTGGAACTATACATAATAATGCTGATTATTTACATCATGTTTTACATTAGAGATGCATAATATTAGATGTTTGGCATGGAATGTCTCAGGGTTGAACAACAAACGTAAGAGGCACTTAGTTGCTGAAGAATTAAGATTATACAATCCCCACTTAGTATTTTTGTCAGAAACCCACATTATAGACAAAGAAGTTGTTAAGTCAATTGGGTTTTAAGATGATAATAAATTCGGCAGTTGCTTCCCCTACAAGAGGGGTCGCTATACTAAAAGACAAAAGGTTTAAGGCAGAAATAATTAAAACACAAGGTGATAAATGGGGTAGGTGGGCAATTGCCCAACTTTGTTTTAACAATGTGAAGCTTGTAGCATGTGTTGTATATGGGCCTAACAAAGAAGATCCTAGAATATTCGAACAGCTAAATATAGCTTTATTAGACTGGGAGGGAGAAGTAATAATCATGGGTGATTTTAATTGCATTTTGAACTGCCAGACGGATACAACACGTCCGGGTAATTACAAACGAATGCCCAAAACTAGAACATCTATCTTAGATCTATGTAAGCTACATAATGTTAGAGATGTATGGAGCACGCTATACCCAAACTCTCCAGGCTATACATATTACTCAGCTCCCCACAGGTTATGTTCACGTCTAGACATGGCTTTCATATCAGACTCACTGATGAGATTCACAACAATGGTAATATATCCACGTATAACATCTGATCACAATCCCATTATGATTGAATTTACTACCTCTTTGAAACATAAACCTCCAAGAGCTTTCACATTCCCCAGGAATCTAATATCGGATATGACTTTCATTTCGCAATTAAAACAACATATTACAGAATTCTTGACTTTTAATAGAAACACTGCTTCATGCTTAACAGTATGGGATACATGTAAAGCCAGTATCCGAGGGTTTACACAAACGTATGTCTTGAAACAGAATCATGAAAGACACAAATATAATTTAACCTTGACCTCTGACATCGCTGCTGAGGAGATAAAGCTTGTACAAGCTCTAAGAGATAACCTATCCACTCTGGATATCAGTGCAAACCTTAGCCAGCTAAAATGTAAAACCAAAGAAACTCTTCTAAAGAAAAGGAGTGCACAGATCCATAAATATAAATTTTCACAATACGAGGGCGGTCACAAAATTGGGAAAATTTTAGCATTTAAAGTAGCTGAGGATAGAGCGGAGTCTATGATTTCCCAAATTATGGGGGTTGATAATAAGAGATACAACCAGCCAGATGATATAAATCAACAATTTGCTAAATATTATGAAATTTTGTATACACCGGAGAACATGCCTAATGACCATACAATTGAGAACTACTTAAAAGAAAATTCAACAAATAAGATAACAATAAACGAAGCAGAGTAATTGGCCTTAGAAATAACTAGTGAAGAACTAATGGATGCTTTAAAATCACTGCCATTAGGAAAAGCCGCTGGTGAGGATACCATCCCTCTGGAAATGTATAAATCATGCTTGGACGAGCTAACACCCTTCCTTTTAGAAGTAATCGTTTATATTGGCAGAACCGGGTCAGCCCCCCGTTCTTGGAATAAAGCCAAAATCTTTTTTTTTTCATAAAAAGGGTAAACCTAAAGAGGAGTTGGGCTCATATAGACCGATCTCCTTGATCAACGTTGACGCAAAAATTTTTGCAAAATGCTTGGCTAATGCCTAAAATTGTAAACACGCAGCAACACAGGTTAATAACAGGGAGGGATACATCAGCCCATGTCAACACGGCAATAACAGCGTTCGACATAGCAGAGGTAGAGGCTACTCCCCTTGCTATGATAATGCTTGACGCCGAAAAGGCATTTGATCGGGTGGGGTGGGAGTATTTATGGCACATAATGGGATTAATGGGGTTCGGTGGAAAATTCTTAAATGGGATTTGGGCACTCTATGACAATCCAACAGCATATACTAGCTATGGTGGTCTCACGTCACACTGTTTTCCTTGTCAGGAGGGGCACACGTCAAGGGTGTCCCCTATCACGTTTATTATTTGCCCTCTCACTGGAACCATTTTTAAAAGCTCTGGATACTCAGTCAGGAATAATACCCTTTAAGACTAGTAGGCAAAGCTTAAAAATTACTGCGTATGCGGATGACATCGCTATCTACTCGACCGAAGCAACTGATTCCCTAAGAGCTATCAATTTCGAAGCATCCAAATTTGGCAATGTATCAGGCTACAAATTAAATGCTCATAAAACCCAAATAATAGCTAACTTCATCCCCCCTCAACCAATGCCTGAAATATGTAAGATCGCGACATATCTCGGAGTTAAAATTACCTCAAATATTAAAGAACTTAATACCATCAACTATAATAATTTAATGAAAACTACCACTATGAATTTAAAAAGATGGCACCGACTTCCATTAAATCTAATCGGTAGAATAAATCTGATAAAAATGAAAATTATACCTAAATACTTATATTTATTTAGATCAATTCCTTTGGCACAGAATAGGCTTTTTTTTAAACAATTAGATAGGATCTTCTGTAACTTTATCTGGGGATACAAGAAGGCTAGGAGATCGCTAAAGATGTTGAAAAACCAAATAGGATCTGGCGGTCTCAACTTTCCCGACATGAAATTATACTTTTGGGCTTCTTTTGTAAGACGTATACGATCACTACTGAATGTAGAGGACTTGCTTTTTTATCATCATCTATCATTAAAGGGAGATTCTAAACAATTTCTACTCTGTATTACAGATCCCAACTACTACAAAAGGGTTAAATTCAAGACCGCGCGAGATATAGTAAGAATATGGAAGGATATACTTATTCACTGTAAAACTACTATATTTCATTCTCAATTAACTCTGTGGGACAATCCTGGGCTTCCTTGTATATTTAGCGATGGGGAATCTCGAAGGTGGCAACTGAAAGGAATTATGGTTCTGGGTGACATAATTCTCAAGGCATATTGGATTTTCTTACTTTAAAACAACTATATGGATTGTCCGATATACACAGATTTAAAAACATGCAAATATACGACTTTCTCGTGCGGAAGAATAGAATTAACACTCTGTCGAGCGGGGGTATTTGGGACCTTTTAAACTCTAAAAAAGAGAAATCAATAATCAGCTCGGCATGCAAATTCTTGATAGGTTTAAGATCTGACGACAATGATGCACTAGCTAATAAATGGAATTTAAAATTTTGAACTAATCTAACAGGAAAACAAATAAGTAAATCTTACACTAATATTCATTATTATGTAAGATCATCTAGCTTACGACTACAACAATATAGAACTATATACATGCTATACTATACCCCAGAAAATGTTTCTAAATGGTCCTCAAATAACATCATGGGAGAGAAAACCAAATGCCCGAAATGTGACGAGTATGCGGCAGACCTTGTTCATATGTTGTTCTCATGTCCAAAACTAGGGAAATTCTGGGAAGAAGTGGAAAAATTTTTAGCTGCAAAAAACATTCTCAGCTCACCAATAACAGCCCCTATGGTAATGCTAGGCCCACATTTGACAAATCAATCACATCATATACTGTTATCAATTTTATTTTCCTGTGCCAAATTAACTTTAGCCAGGGCCTGGATTAACCCTAACCCACCCAACGCTCTGGAATGGTGGTACCTGGTCAATGAAATTAAAATTATGGAGTGTACGTTGGCAGAATTAAGGGGTGTCCGATCGCTAAAGAAATTTGAGAACATTTTGGGGCACTTAGATTTGAACTGACATATTCAAGACCACTATTTGTGTATTTGAGTTTTTCTGATCTTTTGTCCAGTTACTTTAATTAACAATGTGAAAAATGATCTATTTATGTTTGATTGTGTATATACTTGATGAACTGAAACTATTTTGAATGTTTTGTAGTCTTATACCAGGTGAAAATAAAATAAAACTCTTAAACAAAAAGAAATAAAGCAATAGTGAAGGATACAAAAACAGAAATAAAGTAATGTAGAAAGAGAAAAAAGAGGGAAAAAGAAATAGAAAGAGAACAAATTACTGAAGATAAGTAAGATACTAAAAGAATGCGAGATACCAAAACGAAATCAGGAAAGAGAAGAAAGTAAAAGGAAAATGAGTGAAAAGGAGAGGAGTCCAAATGAGGAACTATTAATAAGAAAGTGGAATGGAAGATGACTGAGAGTGAGTGAAGGGGAGTCACAGAGTGAAGGGATGAAAGGAATGAGGTTAATAAAGAACGATAGAGGAAAAAGGAGTGAGAGAGTAAGTACACAGAAAGACAAAGGGAAGGACTGAGTGAACTGCAGTACAATGAGTGAGAAAGGAAAAAGCGTAAAGGAGCAAAAGAAGGAAAGAGAGGGGAAGAGAACTAAAGCAGTGGTACTGAGAGAATGTGAGAAAGATGAAAAGTGGTGGAAGGGAGAGAGGAAATGCAGACATTGGATTGAGGAGTTGTGAATGAAGTGGAGTAAAGGAACAGCGATGAAACAAAGTGAAAAAAAGGCAGTGTAAGTGAGTAAAGAGAGCTAAATAAGGGTGGAAAACGGAAAATGAGTGTGAGAAAATGGGAATACAATATAAATTACACAATGCAAACTATAGAATGACTTATACAATATGTTACATTGTTTATTTTTGCTGTTCTCAGAATATATTGAATTTCAGTAAATTAGTGAGTTCAAACTCTTCATCATATAACAGCGGGGAAAAAAACACAATCTAAAAGATTGTGTTTAAAAAAAACATTAAAACTTACAACTCATATTTGTACACTAATCTTTGATTCACTTACTTTTCATTGAGGCCAAATAGAAGATAGTGAAGGTCCTTTTGGTGAAAAAAAAATCTGCTGTTCTCTATAACTTCCATTTCATCGACTTCCTATGAAAAAAGATCTAAGAACATCATACCTTACACTTTCCTTACGGCCAAATCGTGTCAGATATACGAGTATTTTTTACTATGAGATCCACTTACAGTACCTATATGAGATAAATAATTTTAAACATTAGACTAACTAACTAACTTTTATTAACTATTCCCATCTTGAAAGGCCAATTACCTTGACTAAAACTTTGGTTTTAAAAACACTAGGTAAGAATTTTTAAAATCATAAGGCAAACATTGTTTATAAGTCAAATGAGAATCATTGCAGTAACTCCAACCTTTTTGACATTTTAAATAGCATGTATAATGTCCTGATGTTGTCGAAGAACCGTCATAATAAATAACAGCTACAGTTGTAAAGGTTCTTCCTGAAATTGATAACTGAGAAGCCACAACATTTTTGATAGAAGTTGTCAATTTAGTTCCATCAGGTCTACATCGTTGGAAAACTAAAATGATAGACTGACCATAACTTTGTATAAATAATATGGATAGCATTGGACACTTACATTGGGTACACACCATAATATGATCTGCTGCTTTAATTAGATTTTTAAATGACACTGATTCACAGTCTGGTAAAGTCAAATATATAAATCTTTCAGTGTCTATTCTAGTAGTACTTGATGAACTACAGTTGTGGCAGTCATGCTGCCATTGATAAGAAAGGCTAAAAAGATTATCTACATCTACACCTTCATCTTCCAAAACACCAAACATATACATTAAAAATTCCTGACAATCCTACTGAATGTTCTGTGAAAATTTATCTTGACCAGAACACATATCTAAAATATTTCGAATTTCTGTTACACTTTCTATTTTTGCTCTATCACTGCTACATTTCTCAAAAACAGAATTCAATAAACCACACAATCTTTGATCCCGATTTTCAACAATCAGTTATTGTAAAGTTTGAAGAAAAAAAACAACATTAACCATTACATTAGAATAGCAGTTGACACCAGAACTGTTTTCAAACTGAAATCCAACAACATTTTCATCAGAATCCTTTTTCTTTCTGTTTTGAATTACAGTTTCATCTACTTTTTGTCTTTTTGCTACTACCTCACTGCAATTATCCTCATTTCTTCTTTTTCGGCCTACCATACGTTTTTCAAACAGAGGATATTGAGGCAAATGCGGAGCATACTCTCTTCTTACCCTATTGTATTTTTTAACACAATCTAGATCTGCACAAATCTTTGTCTCATCTCACTCAATCAAGTACAATCCTGATAAAGTTATGACTCGTAATAATGCCACATATGCCATACCCTCTTTAAACACAGATCTTCCAATGTTCACCAAAGCACTATCTACACTTAAACCTTGAGATTTATGAATTGTCACCGCATATGCCAAACAAACAGGAAACTGTTTTCGGCGAACATATAAGTCTTTTAAAAGCAAAAATCTAGCAGAACAACGACTGATTTGTTGTACTTGCTCAATGCCATCAAATTTTATTTTTAAAAATTCAATTCCATCTCTATTTCTATAATTCACAAAATCAACAACATAACCCATTGCTCCATTTACCAGACCTCTTTTAACATTTAAATTCCTTCTCAAAATGATACGACAATTTAAACACACATTCAGAGTCTTTTCAAAACCAGCTGTTTAAGAAATACTTTTCTCTAATGAATCCAATTTTGTTTTCAAATTTTCTGACAAAACAATTGTTGCACCCATATGCTCTATTTTATCTATTGCTTCCAGTTTCACAATTTCTTCATTTTCTAACTTTAACATTTTGTTGTTGAAGATGGAACATTCTTGCAGAGTTGGCATCAAACATATCCCAGATTTCTTCTCAGTCATTTTTAAAAAAATATTCTCTGGAAGAATCTTTTCATTTGGATACAAATTTGAAATTAATCGAGCATTTAAAGCTTCTTTTCCAAGCTCACTTACTTTTCCGATTCTTACATCTTGTAGAATATTTTTATAATCTTCGTCCTTTGCCTGTCGCATATTTTGAAGCAGTTCAGCATATTTAAAATTTAACCATATATTAATGTTTCCAATGCTTCCAAGGGACTTCCTGGTATCTTCATGCGTAAGCATTTTAAACACTGGTTGTCCTTTTACTGGAGTCAACTCCAGTAGATCTCCAAAAACAATAATGTGTTTTCCTCCAAATAACACATCATACTCTGTTCTAAGAATTTCTTGCATTCTCAAATGCACAAAAGCAAGCATTAGATTTGAGACCATGCTTACTTCATCAATGATAAGAAGTTTCATTTTCTTCAAGACTCTGGAAACTTCAGAACACGCATCTCCAGATAGCTTGTTGTAATGCAATCTATTATCATGCTCAACAGGCAGCATCAGTAAACGATGTAGAGTAATCCCTTTAATGTTATGTGCTGCCAGTCCAGTTGGAGCGGTTACAACACAAGACAGCGGTGATTCAGTCCTTTTCTGCAAATAAGTTGCAATGGCTTTAATCAGAAAACTTTTTCCTGTTCCCGCTTCTCCACTTACGTACAGTCGAACAAGCTTAAATGATGTACATGAGCACACTTTTTTCTCATGTCTGAATCCATGTTCAATCTGTTCGGTAACTTCGTCATATATCTTTTTCTGCTCAACGTTTAGTTGCTTTACCGAATCTTCTAAGTTGACTCCATCCCCTTGAGCTTGTTCCATAGCTCTTTCCACCTCATCCATGGCAGTTGCAGCTTCATTTTGGATAATTGGTCCTCCTAGTGGAGCCTGACTCAATGAAGTAGAACTCTGACTGTCTTGAGAACTGTCTCTAGCAATCTCTTCAGCAATTGTGGTTTCTTGCTCTATTTCTTCGTTCAACATTTGCAGATAATTTGGAAAAACAGGACATTCTATGGTATCCTTAGTTGCATTAAAAGAGTCTTCATAACAGAGAAAATCTCCAAGTAGTTCCTCTTCTGGATGCCATGGCTTAAAGAGTTGCAAAAGAGCTAAATAGTAAAATTCTCTTTTGTCTGGAGCTTCGCAACTTAATTTTTGATGATTAATTAAATGGCCTTTTCTCTGCTTCACTAGACATCCTTCATACCCAATGACAGCATATTTTCCATTATTGATATCTTCTGTGATGTTCCTCTTATAACTGGAGTTTTGCAGAACTTCATACAAGTGTTCTCAAGGTGAGTACTTCTATTTGGATAGTATGTATCCAACATATTTGTCTTCAAAATATCTGTACTGGTTGGTTCTTTCTCCGCCAAATATTCAATTTCTTGTACAGATTTCAAAACTCGGTTTCGTGTTGCAGCAAGACCTAGACTCACCCAAATGATTGTTCTTGATTTGGCATAGAGACTTGCTGATGATAAACGATCAGAACATTCATATGCTCCAATTTCTCGATGCGACAACATCTTTAGACTAAAACTGTATAATTTCTTGCTTAGACTCTTTTCATGTGAAATGTCCTCCCACATTTCCTTCAGTTCTGTCTTTTCTTTTTTTGTGATGTAAGATGTCACATATCGAGCCACAGCAATAGAGTTGTCAGCAACGAACTGAATATCCATGTTAGCATTCCACATGGATAAAATCACTGTGTTGTAGTCGTTGATGTACTTGGACTCTTCGTTTCTTTTTAAATTATATGTATTTTTGGGTGATTTCCTCGTCACAGTATGTCGTAGAGATGACATCAAATTATTTACTCTTCCCTTAGAAATCACTGGTCGTGGAAACGCAAAACGACATTTCGTGGAGTACTTTTCCTTGTTTTTGAATTTTCGACGACAGTACTTTCCACAACGATAAGATTAAAAATGTAAAACTTGTTGCCTTAAACTGTTTTCTTCAGTAGTTTTCGGAACAGCACATGTTGAATACTCTTCAATGAAACTCATCACTGTTTCATCCGAATCTGATCCAAATTTGGGTGCATCTTTAACCCATAACAACATATGTATATGAGGAGCACCTCTCGCTTGATATTCCTTCCTCCAAAAGAAATCCAAAACCTCTCCAAGGGGAGGATTTATTTTGTTGGTAATAAAAGACATCATAGCTTCAAATCTATGATTAAAATATCTGCAAACATTCACTGGATCCAAAGAACACAGTTCTCCAGGTGTTTTTAATTCTATATTTTGTATGTTTCCATTTGCCTCTCGTAGAAATTGAAGTAAGTCGTCCCATGCATACTCAGCACAGCTAAGAGTGAGGAACCATTTAGGAGTTCCTAAGTTTCTTAGCATACATTTCAATTCCCCATGACGACTAAACCAATACTCGTTTGTTCCACGCTGACATGCCATGAGATTGATTAGCTGAGATTCCAAAATACTGTCTTGCAGATTGACTTTCTCCATAAAGTCCCTTGCTGAAACATTTTGCAGATGAGCTCCACTTTTCAATATATGATTAACTGCATAAGAAAGCCCAGACAAATCACTTTCATACAGTAGATGAAACAAATACGGAATGCAGTGACGAAACCTTGGATCTTCAGCATATAATCTTAAAGTCCGGTATTCAGCTGCAGGAATTTGAACTGGTCGATCATCATATCGTCCACCTCGACCTGTTGGAAATAACTGTGGAAAACAACGAGCTTCCAAACTTTCTTCCCATACACTAATAGGACTTCCTTTGGCTGCTTTCATTTGAAACAAGTCAATTGCATTCCCCATTACTTCTTTGGAATGCAAAGGATGAACAGTATAATGTTCATATATTTCTTCACTTCTAGACACATCAACTTTTTCAATTTGGCCAACTGAATAATCACTGTCTTCTTCTGTAGCTGTTTCCTCTGCTCCAACACTTACATCTTTATAGTACTCATTGTTTTTGACCAAATACAATGTTGCCTTTTTGACTTCCTAACATCCACTAAGTCTTGCCAGATTTTCTTACTCTTTGTCGGAACCCCATTAACTAGAATAACCTCTTCTACTCTTTCTACACCAATTGTATCAATATTTTTCTTGACATCTAGAGGCAAATAAACAACTCTTCCCTTTAATCCTCTTTGTAAATCTGTAGGAGGTAATTTCCCTATCTTAGGCTCCATGCGAACAATAGCTTGAAAAGAATGGACACATTGAATCAAAATTGATTCATAAGTATTTAAATCCATCAATTCAGAAGGAATATCTATCAACTGAAGATTATTATGAACAACTCTAGCAGGCATTCTATTTTCATTTAATTTTTTCAAACAATAATTACAAATACGCTGATCAAAACTCAAATCAAAAGAATTCTCCACCAACAAATAACTTACAAAATCCTTCCATTCACTATTATTTTCCAATTCACATTTTGCATATAAATCAACTAACCTAGTCTGAATCTTATAATGAGTCCGTCGACAACACACACAAGTCAAATTAGGCCTTTCACTTGATTTTACCTTAAACATGGTAATTTCCTCGTCAAACTTTTCTGTACTTGAAATCTGTACATTGTCTTCCACATTACTATCCATTACTATATCCATTTCTACACTGTCCTCTTTGTTCCCAAAATAACAAAACTAAATTTCTTCACATCTACTTCAGATCCATGCAAAAGAGCACTGTTTCACTGTTTAAGCTTAAGTGCTGGACTTTTTGCATAATACAACCTTCTCACTAATTTCCTCACCTTATTATGATGCACTGCTAACATCCTAAAATGATGAAAAACACTCTGACATACTTTTCTAGAAAGACAAGCCAGTGAATGCCCATGCAAACCTGTGTTTTCTCTCACTCTGCAAGGATCTAACTCTTGCAAGATCTTCATTTTTTGTTTTAGACTTTTCTTACTATATGTACGTAAGATATTTTGAAGCAAATCAATTAAATTCTGTCGCACACTACAAATACTACTGCACTTCCATGTGTACACTGGACCCTTAGTACGTCTCCCTAAAACTTCAGCACTTAACACCTCTTCTGCATCTCTAGACATATGTTTCTCTTTTTCCATCACACAACCATCTTTCACCTCATATGCTCGACCACTGGCGTCAACTGCATGCACCAAATCATTTTCCTGAAAGTAACTCTCCTCATTAAAAAATGGCTCAGAACTTGAACTATGCATCCATTCTCCAGAAAATACTTCACAAAAATTAGTCCGATTAATAATTCTTTTCCATCTACTGTTCGATTTGAAAACATCAATTGCCTTATTAAGTATCCTAATTCTATTGATTACTAAAATAAATAATTTTTTCTTAACTTCAAAATCCTGATCAACAATCTTCTCTACACTTTTCTTTTTCTTGTAAAAAGCAGCTCTCTGTTTACCTTTCTTTTCATTTTTTAGCAAATTTAAAACTACCCTATTGCGAAACATTCGTCTACGATTGTCCCTAAATTGATTTAACCTTCTATTGCTATCCATACTCTTCTCTCCTGCTCCAATACAGACATTTTTTGAGGGCCTCTCCTTCCTTTTTAGATTTGCTCTCTGCTTCTGGATCTTCACTTTACAGTTAACATTTCTTTTTGATCTACATAAATTGCGAAGAAAAACTTAATTGTCCTACCAAGAGCTTTTCTGGTGTTTTTTGAAGTACTTGTTGTATATGATTCCTTTAATTTCTTTGATGATGTTGTTCTTTTACGTATGGTATTTTTTCTACTCCTTTGCCTTGACAGCATTTTTGCTTGCCTTTAAAATGTTGATTTCAATCTGTGGTTCTGAAAAAAATAACACATTAAAGACCACTATTAGCAAACAACAAAGTAATGACAAAAAGCAAACGATATGAACACTATTTTGCAACATATTAAAGTTTATACCACAGCAACTCAGGGCCTTATTTATGAAGGCCTTGTGCCACCAGTGCGTCCCATGTTAAAAGAGACGCACCGGTGCCACAAGGCAATCATAAATAACGACCAAATGTAAATACCATTGATTTGCCCCCAAAATCGTTTTTTGAAAAACATTTAAAAAACACAGCGCAGATCCTATGTACAACCACTCATTATCACTTTTGAAACCTCACTGTTTCCCAAAATACAAATCCTCTATCTTGCAAATGTTCATAGCAAGCATTATCAAAAAGCAAAAAACAAACCAACAGCAAATAAACTCAGGGCCTTATTTATGATGGCCTTGCGCCACCAGTGCGTCCCATGTTAAAAGAGAGGCACCAGTGCCACAAGGCAATCATAAATAAGGACCAAATGTAAAAACCATTGATTTGCCCCCAAAGTCGTTTTTTGGAAAACATTTGAAAAACACATCGCAGATCCTATGTACAACCACTCAATATCACTTTTGAAACCTCACTGTTTCCCAAAATACAAATCCTCTATCTTGCAAATGTTCATAGCAAGCATTATCAAAAAGCAAAAAACAAACCAACAGCAAACAAACTCAGGGCCTTATTTATGAAGGCCTTGCGCCACCAGAGCGTCACTTTTTTCCCATGTTTAAAGTGATGCACCAGCAGCACAAGGCAATCATAAATAAGGGCCATATGAAAATACCATTAATTTCCCCCAAAATCGTTTTTTGAATAACATTTTAGAAACACAGCGAAGATCCTATGTACAAGCACTCAATTTCACTACTGAACCCTCACTATTTCACAAAATACGAATCCTCTATCTTGCAAATGTTGATATCAAACTGTCAGGTCCAACGGTCCTCAGGATCTCACGATGCTCAATGGGGTCCACCTCTCGACAGCCCCTGGGTCTGAATGGGAACAGACGCACAGGAATGATCGAGCGAGGGATTAACAGGAAGGGAAGGATGGGAACAGCGGGGAAGGGAAGCTGAAACGAGAACAAGGCACCATGAGACAAGCACAGACTAATTATGCAAAGCAATGTGCAAAAACCTGTTGCCCCTCCCTTGCGTGATTTGACTGAGTATATACCTGGTAGGAGTAAGTGGGAGGCTTTGCCTGGCAATCGTAAAAGGTTGAATAGGATGATAAGTCTAGAACACAAGAACCTATGGTCAGTATCTTCACTCAGCAAGATCCATAATACATTACAGTTTGCACAGTACTACATACCAACAAAAAATGAAAAATGTGGCTTCAACAGGGGTCAGTATGGAAGTTAGCCTGCCAGGCGAAGCTCATAAGCCCCTGTTGTCAGAAAGAAGAAAAGAGGAAACAACAGTTATTGTCTTCACTCCCTTGTTTGCAGTGCCTGGTTAATTCACCTGGCTATACACTCTGCTGTACACAAGAAGTAGTTCCAAAGTCCGGGGTCCTGAAGTGATAGAGATACACCAACCAGGCTAAACCAAGAATGTCCTCCGTTTGGCTGGTGAACCAAAGAATAAGCACTTTAGGAATACAATGTCTCAATGCAGGTAAATCCGTATTTCCCCTCTCAAGTACAAGGCAAATGCATGGGGGATGTAAGAAAGATGAATAGCCCTGTAAGTTTGAATTCAATGTGAACCCAGAGCACGGAATGGCAGTTCAGAGAAAACAGTGTTCCCTTATCTCCTTGAACATTCACACACTGTTCACACTGTCAGAAAAACCGGCGTCTCACTAGCCAGTGAAACGCTAGAGCCTCAGCCGAGAACTCCACTGAAATGGGAAGTGCCAGCCGGCACCACCCCTAGACCGAAGCGAAAGGCTTCTCTTGTACTCACCAGCCGGTAGAGTACACTTCGTAAAGGATACACTGGAACTCCGCGGAGATGGGAAGCGCCAGCCGACGCCACCCCCTAGACTGAAGCGGAAGGCTTCTATTGTACTCACCAGCCGGTAAAGTACACTCGAAAAGGATACACTGGAAACTCACGAACACACCAAGATCAGGATCCGAACCAGAATCAACGGCGGCGTCTTCTGTTTCCTCTGGGGTAATGTTCTCTGCGCGTGTGACGTCATCACACGGGCGTCGCGCGTGGAGGACCTGGAATCATGGGAAATGTAGTTATTGGTATTGGATCGCGTCTCAAGTCAGGGTTCGCGCCTAGCCTCCGCTGTGAGATTTGACAGTACATCCCTCTCCCGAAGAACACTGACAGAGACAAGGTTTGTTCGGAAAGCGTTGATGAAACATCCTCACAAATCTGGGTGCATGAACATTGGATGCAGGCTCCCAGGAGTTTTCCTCATTACCATAACCCTTCCAAGCTACTAAATACCACAATCTGGTGCGGTATATCTTAGAGTCCACAATTCCTCTCACCTCATAGTCTTCGTCGTTATCCACAGCGATCTCAGTCTGCACCAGTTTTCTGTGCTTTCTCGCGGGTTTCACCAAAGACACATGAAAGGCAGGATGAATGCGTAAGGAGGATGGCAGAGCCAGTTTAACCACCACAGGATTGATGAGTTTAATGATCTTGTACGGGCCTATAAATTTGGGATTGAACACACTATATCGCTTAAAGCGTATGTTTTTGGTGGACAACCAAACGTAATCACCCACTGTGTATACGGGCCCCGCTCGTCTGTGCTTATCCTCATAGGCCTTGTATCTCGCTTTGGACTGCCTTAACTGGCTCTTGACCTGCTGCCATGTCGTATGAATACTCCGTAGCCTATCTTGTACCTCTGGGACATGGGTGTTTGGTGCAGGATGGTGGAATGGCAAGAAATTAGGATGGAAACCATAGGTGCAGTAAAACGGCGCGGTCTTGGTGGAGCTATGTACCGCGCTGTTATACGCTATTTCAGCTAGCCATAATCTATCCACCCAGTCTTCCTTGGTGACCTCCACATAGCATCTCAGATACTGCTTCAGGGTTTGATTAACCCTTTCGGTTTGCCCATCGGTCTGGGGATGGAAACTGGTGGAGGTACTAGATGCAATTCCTAAGGCTTTACACCAGGTTTTCCAAAATCGTGCTGTGAACTGGCTGCCTCTATCTGATATGATCACTCGGGGTAACCCATGTAGCCTTACTATGTTAATAAGAATAAGTCTGGCTAACCCGCTAGCGGAAGGAACCTGTTTACATGCGATGAAATGGGCCATCTTAGTTAAATAGTCAACCACCACCAAAATCGCAGTACACCCCTGATCTTTAGGCATGCCTACTACAAAGTCCATGGAAATGTTTTCCCAAGGTAACTCGGGAGTGGGAAGGGGTTGTAGCAAACCAGCCTGTCTAGAGTGTTGCGCCTTCATTTGACTGCAGATAGGACATTCAGCCACCCACTCCATTACATCCTTCCGAATATTAGGCCACCAAAACTGTCTTAAAATCCTCTCCAAGGTTTTACCAAAACCATTATGGCCAGCGCACGGCGTACTATGGCACCACTGGAACACCTGTTTCCTTAAGGATTGGATGGGCAACAGCAGCTGTCTCTGTCTCATTGGAAGACCCTGAACCATCTTCCACTCGTTGTGTTCATTCAACCATTTCTTCCATGCGTCATTCTGAATGTTTCTATTTACGCTTCTGAGGAACATCTGGGTACAGGTGACTCCGATCACCTTTTTTGGGTCGATTATGGACTCTTCCTTAGCGTTGCTTTGTTCTGTTTTGGTGAACTGTCTTGATAATGCGTCCGCCTTTCTGTTATCCTTTCCTGGTCGGTATGTGACGATGAAGTCGAAGTCTGCAAAATGCATCATCCAACGCATCTGTCTAGGGGTTAAATGACGGGCAGCAGTCATGTATTGCAAGTTACGATGGTCGGTAAACACAGTTACTACATGTCTTGCTCCCATTAAATGATGTCTCCATTCCAGGAAGGCAGTTCGTATTGCCAACAGTTCCTTTTCAGCAATCACATAATTCTGTTCTGCTGAATTCAGGGTACGAGAGAGGTACGCAACAGGATGTAACTGGCCCGTTTCAGAGTGACGCTGGGACAATACTGCTCCTACCGCCGTGTCAGAAGCATCTGCTTCAACGATAAAAGGTTTGCCAGGATCAGCGTGCACCAGCACTGGAGCAGAAACAAAAGCTTTCTTGAGGTCATCGAACCCTTTCTGGGCCTCCTCCGTCCATTCGAATGGCACCTTCTTTCTTAATAACCTGGTCATCGGGGAGGCCAGTGCTGAGAAATTTTCAATGAACCTGCGATAGAAATTCGCGAATCCGATAAAACATTGAATGTCCCTTATGGACGTGGGTATGGGCCAGTTCTTTACTGCTAAGATCTTTCTTTCAGACATTTCCTGCCCATGTGGAGTGAGCACCACCCCTAGAAACTCCACTGATGTAGTATGAAATTCGCACTTGCTGAGTTTGCAGTAGAGTTGGTGCTCCAATAGAGTTTTCAATACTGTCTTTACATGTTCCACATGTTGTTCAGTGCTGTCGGAGTAAATCAGGATATCGTCTATGTAAACCACAACGAAATGGTCTAAATATCTTTTAAGTACATCGTCTAGGAAAAATTGGAAGGCGGCTGGCGCATTGCAGAGCCCGAAGGGCATCACCAGATATTCGTAAAGACCAAAGCGGGTCTTGATGGCCGTCTTCCACTCGTCTCCTGAACGCATCCTAACCAGGTGATACGCCCCCTTGAGATCCAGTCTCGTGAAAATCACCGCATTTTTGACTTGTTCTAATAATACATTGATGAGCGGCAAGGGATATTTATTTTTGACTGTAATGGCATTCAGAGCCCTATAGTCCGCACAAGCGCGAAGTTCTCCATTAGCCTTCGGGATGAAAAACAACGGGGAGGCTGCTGGGGATTTGGATTCTCGGATAAATCCGATCTTCAGGAGCTTATCTAAGTAGTCCCGGAGATGTAGGGTTTCCGGCTCAGTAAGTGCATACACACGCCCTGCTGGGATCTTTGCGCCTGGAATCAGTTCTATCTGGCAGTCGTATGACCGATGGGGTGGCAATGATTCCGCCTTCCTTTCGCTGAATACCTCTACCAATTCGCGATACTCGATTGGTAATACTACATTTTGTTCAGCCGCGGTAGCGATGTGATGTATCCCAGCTAAACCATAAGCAGGTCCTGATTTCACAGAGAAACAAGTTTGATGACAATACTCTGACTCGAAATGTATAGTTTGGTTTTCCCAGTCTATGGTGGGGTTGTGTTTACGCAACCATGGAAGACCCAGAATCATTCCATACTGAGGTGCATGAATGATGTTGAAGCATAATTCTTCCTGATGCTCCGCACCCATTGTCATGCTAAGCTCTCGAGTTTGCAGTCTAATAGGACCTGAATCCAACTTTCTGCCATCCACTGCATATACTGCTTCTGGAATTTCTTTGTCTACAAGGGCTAAGCCTAACCCTATGGCCTTGGCATGATCCATGAAGCACCCGGTGGCTCCCGAATCCAACATGGCCTTTATGTTTAGTGTCTTCTTTTGTACTTCCAGTCTCACATCCACAAAAAATTGCAGACCGTCCTGTCTCTCCGTTCCGTCCAATGAAGGGATGATGAATGCACTTGAAGGTCTCCCTTCTTCCACCTTCAAGCATTCTCGTTTCCCGACTCCTTTTCAGCTGCCACCACCGACACCTTTTTGTAAGGGGTTCTTGTTTTGTTTCTGTTAGGGCATTCCCTAATGAAGTGTCCCTTTCTACCGCAATACAGGCATAAGCCTTTCTTTCTTCTGTATTCTCTTTCTTCCGTAGTTAACGGTGACCTCACTGCTCCTATTTCCATGGGTTCAGGTGTAGACTGACTTGCCCCTTCTGACCCCCTTGGACTTTCGTATCTTGGGGTTAACCGATCCTTTCTACGATTGTCACCCTTACGGTCACTCAGACGATGATCTAATCTCAGGACTAGGCTGATCATGTCTTCACATGTAGTCGGCTGAGGATCAATCTGGGCAAGTACATCCTTCATTTCGTCAGTGAGGCCATTGTAAAATATTGCATGTCTTTTTTCTTCAGGCCAATCCGTTTCCGCGATAAGCCTTCGGAAATCGTTGAGATAGGTTATCAGATCTCTATTGCCCTGTTTTAACCCTAACAACTCCCTATCTGCTGTTAGTGTGGCTGACCTACGATTGAAAGTTTTTTCAAACTCCGCCTTAAAAGCCTCCCAGTCCCTTAACAACGGATCATCCTTTTTTACCAGTGGCACTGCCCATTGTGCAGCATCCCCTGCTAAGTATGAGAGTAGAAAAGCTACTCTAGCGTGATTGGTGTTAAATACCTTGGGTTTGCAGGAAAAGTGCAGTAACACCTGTGTAAGAAACACTTGCACTTTGCCGCTGTCCCCATGGAAACGTTCTGGAGGGGCTAGTGGGATCGGAGTGGGAACTTCTACTACTACAGAGGAGGCCTGCTGAGTACCTGCACTAAATGGGTTGCGACTCAACCTATCCACTTGAGCCTGCAAAGCAGCAGTCTCTGCCCTTGATGCCTGCAACTCTGTTTGGACCAGCGCTAGGGCTGTTAAAATATCCTCATTTGTGGACATGGTATCGTGAAATCGGGAGGACAATATGTCTTGGGCCGTTGATTCTGTCAGGTCCAACGGTCCTCAGGATCTCACGATGCTCAATGGGGTCCACCTCTCGACAGCCCCTGGGTCTGAATGGGAACAGACGCACAGGAATGATCGAGCGAGGGATTAACAGGAAGGGAAGGATGGGAACAGCGGGGAAGGGAAGCTGAAACGAGAACAAGGCACCATGAGACAAGCACAGACTAATTATGCAAAGCAATGTGCAAAAACCTGTTGCCCCTCCCTTGCGTGATTTGACTGAGTATATACCTGGTAGGAGTAAGTGGGAGGCTTTGCCTGGCAATCGTAAAAGGTTGAATAGGATGATAAGTCTAGAACACAAGAACCTATGGTCAGTATCTTCACTCAGCAAGATCCATAATACATTACAGTTTGCACAGTACTACATACCAACAAAAATTGAAAAATGTGGCTTCAACAGGGGTCAGTATGGAAGTTAGCCTGCCAGGCGAAGCTCATAAGCCCCTGTTGTCAGAAAGAAGAAAAGAGGAAACAACAGTTATTGTCTTCACTCCCTTGTTTGCAGTGCCTGGTTAATTCACCTGGCTATACACTCTGCTGTACACAAGAAGTAGTTCCAAAGTCCGGGGTCCTGAAGTGATAGAGATACACCAACCAGGCTAAACCAAGAATGTCCTCCGTTTGGCTGGTGAACCAAAGAATAAGCACTTTAGGAATACAATGTCTCAATGCAGGTAAATCCGTATTTCCCCTCTCAAGTACAAGGCAAATGCATGGGGGATGTAAGAAAGATGAATATCCCTGTAAGTTTGAATTCAATGTGAACCCAGAGCACGGAATGGCAGTTCAGAGAAAACAGTGTTCCCTTATCTCCTTGAACATTCACACACTGTTCACACTGTCAGAAAAACCGGCGTCTCACTAGCCAGTGAAACGCTAGAGCCTCAGCCGAGAACTCCACTGAAATGGGAAGCGCCAGCCGGCACCACCCCTAGACCGAAGCGAAAGGCTTCTCTTGTACTCACCAGCCGGTAGAGTACACTTCGTAAAGGATACACTGGAACTCCGCGGAGATGGGAAGCGCCAGCCGACGCCACCCCCTAGACTGAAGCGGAAGGCTTCTATTGTACTCACCAGCCGGTAAAGTACACTCGAAAAGGATACACTGGAAACTCACGAACACACCAAGATCAGGATCCGAACCAGAATCAACGGCGGCGTCTTCTGTTTCCTCCTCGGTAATGTTCTCTGCGCGTGTGACGTCATCACACGGGCGTCGCGTGTGGAGGACCTGGAATCATGGGAAATGTAGTTATTGGTATTGGATCGCGTCTCAAGTCAGGGTTCGCGCCTAGCCTCCGCTGTGAGATTTGACACAAACATTATCAATAAGTAAGACACAAACCAACAACAACAAAACTCAGGGCCTTATTTATGAAGGCCTTCCGCCACCAGTGCATCACTTTCTTCCCATGTTAAAAGTGACATACTGGTGCCACAAGACAATCATAAATAAGAGCCAAATGTAAATACCATTGATTTCCCCCAAAATCGTTTTTTGAATAACATTTATGAAACACAGCGCAGAACCTATGTACAAGCACTCAATTTCACTTTTGAAACCTCACTGTTTCCCAAAGTACAAATCCTCTATCTTGCAAATGTTCATAGCAAGCATTATCAAAAAGCAAGACACAAACCAACAGCAAAGAAACTCAGGGCCTTATTTATGAAGGCCTTGCGCCACCAAAGCGTTACTTTTTTCCCATGTTTAAAGTGATGCACTGGCAGCACAAAGAAATCATAAATGAAGCCCAAATGTAAATACCATTGATTTGCCCCCAAAATCGTTTTTTGAATAACATTTTAGAAACACAACACAGGACCTATGTACAAGCATTCAATTTCACTACTGAAACCTCACTGTTTCACAAAATACAAATCCCCTATATTGCAAATGTTCATAGCAAGCATTTCCCCAAAACATGCCACAAACCAATAAAAAAGAATCTCAAAATGCTTCCAAATCTGAGGTAATGCAAGTGACATCATTCTAAAAGGTTCAAATATACTTATTTAATGAGGCAAACTCTATTAATTACTTCTCAAAAATATAAAAGCCATTCCTTTACAACACAATCGTTTTTTAAATTACTTTTTACAAACATAGCACATGTCCTATGTACAAGCAATCAATTTCACTACTGAAACTTCACTATCTGCTTCCAAATATTCTCCATAGAGCAAACAAGTATCTATTTAAATTAAATGAATCATTACTTACCTTTACAAATGCTTTGGGAGATTCAGAACAGTGTCAGACACACACACCAATTTTTCTTTAGCAGAGCAAAAGGTGTGCACTCAATACACTGAAACCAAGACTGGCATAGAAAATCTCTAATTCTACAAACATAAGCCTTATTTCAACCAATCAAAAGGCTTCCCTCATATTTTCAAACCAACACCCTTCCCCCTCTCAGACCTTTCTATCTGTTACCATAGCAACTCCCTCCTACCTGAACTCTCAGGTTCAAAAGTTTATTCTACAATGTTGCAAATTAAGTCAGCAAGGATGTTTGACCTCTCAATACACCAGCTTATTCAGGGCATTATTGCTTTTAGTGACTTTTTCTTAACCATTCAAATTGCTTCTTTCACACAACACAACCATGCACCCTAACTTTCAGTTTTCTACTATCTGAATCCACCAATCATTGCTTGTGATTCAACAGCAGGGAAACTCCACAATTTTTTTTGTTGTAAACTTCTACTGTTCCAACTGCCATTTCATTCCCACACTTCATCTGACTGCACCAGAACCTTTTCACGTCATGTATTCTGTATGGATTATTGGACATAGCTACATCCACTGGGCTCAAAGGTATGCAGCAAGCAGAAATTATCACAACCTTGATTTATCAAATGTGGAAATCAAGTGGATTGGCCAGAGAGGATTGAGATGTCACCAATTGATACCATTGGTGAAAACCTTTTTGCATCTGCCAAACCCTAACCTCTTAATAGTGCACTGTGGTGGAAATGATTTGGGCACTATGACAGGGGTTGGTCTGGAAATGCTTTTAAAGGACACCTTTGATCAATTGATGACACTTTTTCCACAAACTGCCTTGGTATATTCCAATATCAGAAATGGAACTGGTCCAACCAATTTTGTCCACAATTTGAGAAAACACGGAAACATGTGAATAAATCTGCTTCTGCTTACATGAGAGACTATGGAATGAGTTCAATATACAACAACAACTTGCGTTACAACATGCAAGACATCTACAGAGGAGATAGTGTGCACTTCTCAGATGAGGGGAATAGAATATTCCTCCTGAATTTAAGACTGTGCATTGGAACCTACTTGTAGGTACTTAAATCAGCCACAGAACCCAAAAGCTCTTTTCAGAGCTACCCTACCTCTGATCACTCATAATGATTTTCTTTTTCAAACTTTTTTCACTATTTTTCACCAAAGTACGCTCCCCGGTGGGCGTACCGGGCGCTTCCCCCGCGAAAAATTTAAAAATGTTTTTTTTGGGGGGGGGGGGGACATAAATGGGCCTCCTACACCCCCTCAGAAAACCTAGAGTGTCAGGAAGTGTCTACCGTGCCCCCTTCTACCCATTCCCAACGTTGTTTGTCCTCCATCTTGTGTCTCAATTCTACCGAAACACAAAATGGAGGACTCCCGTAACGCTGCTGGTGCGCGTACCGAGGCGGGCACGGGTAAGCGCTCCCTAAAAAAATGTGGGAAAGTAATTTACAGAAAAACCACTGGAGACACTTACACCAAATATAGAATACGCCCTACTACATAGCAGTCCCTACCATTTACCCAAATTTAGTGATATTCCATTTAGCCATTTGGGCTGTAGCCCTGTCTAAATATCCTGAGGTAAATTACATGACAAAAACACATATGAAACTGTTAGAATTTTCAACCAATTAAAATGTTACTTACATTTTGTACTTGTCATGAATATATATGAAAAATGAGAGGGAAACGCAGCCATTTTGACTAATACTACCTAAGGTACATTTGGAAAGAATTTTGACAGAAAACTTCAACTACTTTGAAAAAGGTAAGTTGTTAATTTGAAAGGAGAACTATGTTATGCACTTTAAGTTAATTTGGGAAAACGTTTTCTGATAGTTATGTACTGTCCCTCTGTAAGAGCTAGAGATTGAGATAGACTTCTCTGGTATTATTATGAATTGAGTTAGGCTTCTCTGGTATAATTATGAATTTACTTAGGCTTCATCACAAGCACTTTTTAATAGTTCTACTTCCTGCCTGAAATCATACACTGCCCAAAGATAACTTCACTGTTAAAAACTCAAAAGTACCTGTCTGAACTTAAACCCAACAGTGGCCTAACTCTACTGATATATTTATTTTTTATGCAATTTACAGCAAAAAAATGGAAGGAGAAAAACAATCAACTGTTATTTCTTTTGAAGTAAAGGTGGAAAATCCAGAAGAACAAAAAGATGAATTTAATTTCATGGATGACTCTTTCGACCAACAGGTACTAGAATCTTTGGAACAAATAGAATCACGTACTAATGATTATGAGGAAATTCCGGACGATATTATGTTAGAAGTTTTATTAAATTTTGAAAAAGAATCAGGAGAATAAATTTATATTTAATAATTAAAAATTGTTTGAGACAAATTTTTTCATTTTAATATGTATTTATTGAAGTAGTACCAAAATGTTTATATTATAAAGTGAGACTTATAGTATACTATGCAACTTTTTGTGTTACATAGTAAGTTTACTCATAGTTACTACCTTTCTCCCACTATATTATCTCCAATGTGTATTTTACATCTCTTTTTCATCATAGGGGAACAGGATAGATTACCCATGATCCCCTAGGACTTCTCAGGGATTGCTTAAAATATCTGTTTCTGCTTTCCTGACAGACTATGATATGAGTTCCATATACCACAATAACTTCTATAACAACATGCAAGATATCTACAGAGGAGACGGTGTAAATTAAATTTAAGACTCTGCATTGATACCTACAAGTAGGTACTTAAATAAAATTTAAAAAAACAACAAAAAGAACATTTTTTTAAAACAGCTACTTCTTTAAAAAATCTGTCATTCTTTTTCCCTATGGTACGCTCCCCGGTGCACTCACGGGTGCGCGTACCGGGCGCTCCCCCTGCGAAAATCGAACATTTTTCTTTTTGCCCCGCGGGGCCCTTTTATGGCCTGTAAAAACCAAGTGTACAGAGGGTCAAAGAGGGGAAATAATTTATCGACCTGTCAACTCATGCCCCTATAGTCAAGGTAGAAAGCACAGAATGGAAAGGGAAGACCACTCGGTCCCCCTGAACGTATGGATGGGTGACCGATCCCCCCGGGAAACCGTTGTGGGCGGGGGGGCGTGTCTCGGCTGGTATGCCCAAAGCGGCGTAACCGGAGCACACCCTTCCCGCCCAGAAGGGGTTGTCCTAGACACCCGCCCGTAAGTCCGCGCACGGATGGGCGTACCTGAGGCGGGCCCCCGCCCTCCCGCAGATGGATAAATAGAGCGGGAATCCAACGAAGCTTCCTCTTGTTCCAGTGCTCTGAAGGCTGCACCACTCGTCGCTCGAGAGCCCTCGAAGGAACAAGCGGAAAGTTTGAGAACTTGTAATCTTTGTTGTTTCTCTTTCAGTGTTAGGCGTGTGGAGGATCTAGTACCTTGTGGATCAAAACGGACGGAGTAACCAAGACATGTCTGGCAAGAAAGCGGGAAAGAGCTCCGAGATGGAGAAGATGCTACGCACCTTGGTGAACCGAGTAGCGGTGATGGACCGAAAAATGGGTAAAGTGGATGCAATTGGTCGGGGCTTAGCGGATGTCAAGAAGCAGATGGCAGCACAGAACAACCTCTCGGGCGGCCTAAAAAGGTCATAGGGCCGGCCTTGCCGGATGTCGCCCCGGAGGGTAAGGGTAAGAGGAATAAGAGGAGGGCGGGTTCCAGGGAGATCCCAGCCCCAGAAGTGCCTCCAGCGAGCCCGGGCGCAATCAACCCAGTCGCGCCGGTGGATAGCCCGGTACCAGGTCGGGACGTGGGTTTACCAATCCCCGTAGTGATAACGCCAGTTGAGGATGACCAAATGCCCCCAGAACTGGCCCTTCAGTTAGCTGCAGTGTTACCTTGGCTAAAGAAGAAAGCAGGGGGATCAGTGGCTGCGGGTGTACCGGCTGAGGAAGCCAGACTAGCAGTTGCGGCAGTCAAGGGAGGCCGGGACAGCGAATGTACCTTATATTCCCCCACAAGTAGCGACGGGGGTCACAACGGATGGTCGAGCGAAGACAACGGACACGGCGGCTGAACCCGGTAAGAGACCATTGCCATTGGTGGGGGAGAGTTCAGTGCCTTCAAGGCGGGAAAGTTTGTCTCAGCACATTCCGGCGGCCACGAAGGAAATGATATGGGTGGACAAATACATCAATATGTTTTCACTGTTGACTGACCATCGTGAGGTAGAATATGCGAAGACCCAGAAAGATTTGTGGCACCCCAGCGTATGGCGGGCCAACATGGCGGAATTTAGGGTCGATGAGACCATGGTGAACTGGGTCAAGGCCTTTTCTATTTTTACGGCAGTAATGGGGGAGCGTAAACCTGAAGTGTTGCCCGACTTATCATGTTACCAGAACAGGATCATGAATTTCTATGCAATGTACAGGGGAAATGAATGGAAGGGTTATGACGTTAACTTTAGAAAAGCAAAAGAGTTTAACGAGGCTTTAACATGGGATTGTCTGGACACGGTGTCATGGCATAATCAGCTTTTACCGGGACCGGTGGGTACGTCGGTGCCAAGCACGAGCGAGTCTGGGACATTCCAGCAGAGACCGGCACAACCGTTTCGGGCGATGCGCCGGGGGGAGTCACATCCCAAGTCCGGTGGGAATGGAGGCAAGCGTGGGGTTTGTTGGGGTTTCAACAAGGGAACCTGTAACAGGCCTCAAGGAACGTGTAGGTTCCGGCATGCTTGTTCGGGCTGTGGGAATTCCTCACACCCAGAACTTAGCTGTAGATCCAAGTCCAATGGTGCGGGAGAAAAGGGGGGATCCAAGCAGGATTGAAGTGGTGCCTTGGAAGCAAACATCTTCGCCCATCGATATCTTGGCTTTGACCCCCTGGCTGAACCGATACCCAGATCATGTATCCGCCGGGATTTTGAGGAATGGCTTTCTGTATGGCTTCAAAATCCCGGCGGGAAATTTTCGGGGGAGCCCCTTCTGTAAGAACCAACTGTCTATTCAACAAAACCCAGCGGTGGCCGCCAAGAAAATAGCGAAAGAGGTCAGCTTGGGGCGGGTAGCGGGCCGTTTGCCTGCCCGCCAGTTGCGGAATTTGTGTGTTCACCTCTAGGAGTGCTTCCGAAGAAGGACCCGGGGGAGTATAGACTCATTCACAATGTGTCAGCCCCGAAGGGGGCCTCGGTGAATGAGGCTATTGACCCTGAGGTATGCTCAGTTCGATACGCATCGTTCGATGATGCCGTTGATCTACTGAATCGCCTGGGCCCCGGTGCACTGTTGGCAAAATCAGACATCGAATCGGCATTCAGGTTGCTCCCGGTACACCCTCGGGACCAGCGCTTGCTGGGATTCACGTTCCAAGGGAAGTATTACATGGATAAATGTATGCCCATGGGTTGTTCAATTTCATGTGCCTATTTTGAAATGTTCAGCTCCTTTTTGGAATGTGCGTTCACCGAGGCCACTGGGCATAGACAGGTGATGCACTATTTAGATGACTTCCTTTTTCTGGGTCCGGCAGACACTACGGAATGTGCCCAAACACTGCAGGACTTCTGCACACTCATGCAGGATGGGGTCCCATTGGCGCCAGGTAAGACGGTGGGGCCATCTACCTTACTGGAGTTTCTGGGAATTGAGCTCGACTCAGTGGAGGGGTGTTTCCGTCTGCCAATTGAGAAGGTGGCCAAGTTCAGGGCTTCCTTAATACAATGTCTCAGGAGGGACAAGGTGACCCTACACCAGTTACAACAGACAGTGGGCCAGCTTAATTTTGCCTTAAAGGTGATACCGATGGCTCGCCCCTTCTCACATTCCATTGCACAAGCTATGGTAGGCCTCAAGGAAGGACACCACCGCACGAGACTGTCGGCAGAGGTTCGCCAGGACATGCGCATTTGGTTGGCATTCCTGGCGGATTTCAACGGTCGAGTGGCATGGAACAAACCCCCAGCATCGTCTGACGAACTGGGTTTGTGGACCGACTCAGCTGGGAGTGTGGGATTTGGCGCAATCTTTGGTAACCGATGGTCGGCGCAAACATGGCCAACATGGTGGCACTCCAGTGGCCTAACAGGTAACATTGGGCTCTTGGAGCTATTTCCCATTTGGGTGGCTCTGTTGGCATGGCCGGAAGACTTTAGGGACCGCTCAGTGGTGTTTTGGTCAGACAACATGACGGTGGTAGAGTGCATTAATCACCAGGCAGCACGCTGCAAGTGGATCTTGAGACTGTTGAAAGAAATTGTATTGCGATGCATGAGATTGAATGTACAATTCAGAGCAAAACATGTGCCAGGTGTACTGAATAATGCAGCTGATGCACTCTCTCGTTCACACATGCAGGCTTTCAGGGGTTATCTACCCACAGCAGAACTAGTGGCGGCACCGTTCCCTGAAGCACTATGGCAGATCGGTGCCCCGGATTACAAGACCTCGTGGCAGCCAGCTTAGCGCCCAGGAAGAGGAAAGCTAATGAGGGAGCGTTTCGTTCATACTGCGTCTTTTTAGGGCCGGTAGGGAGACATAGCTGGGGGCGGGAAGAATCCTTCCTAGGGTTTTTGGTGGCACTTCATAAGGAAGGCCAATCGGCGGCAACTGCCAACAGACATAGGGCAGCCATATCATTCATGGCACAGCTACACGGGATACGGGACCCGACGGGTTCCTTCTTAGTCAGGAAGGCTCTCCGCGGTTGGCAGCGCCTGGAAGGTCACAGACAAGATACAAGGCACCCGATTGGTTTTGAAAGATTGTCCTTGCTACTAGCAAAACTGGATGAGACATGCTCCTCGCCTTCCCAGGTAATTCTGTTCCGAGCGGCTTTCGCATTGGCATTCCATGGGGCCATGCGGGTAAGTGAACTCGTAGCAAGAAACAAGAAGGATGTGGAGGGAGGTTTATGCAGGGATCATGTTCAAATACGGGGTGATTCTATGTTGATCTCGATAGCCAGGTCCAAGACAGACCAGGAAGCTTTGGGGAGTAGTGTGGTTTTGCAGCGCGCCCGAGGGAGCCCCAGTTGTCCCATAAGGTATTTGGAGGACTACCTGGCACAGAGGTCGGCGACATGGGGGGGGAGCCTGCTTAGACACGAGGACGGCACCCCGTTGACGAAATTTCAGTTTCGGAGGGTGCTGGCAATTACGATTGCTGCGGCGGGCTTGAACCCGTGCGATTTTGGGACCCACACATTCAGAATAGGGGCCGCTACTGAGGGTACGGCTCGGGGTCTTGGTATGGAAGAAGTGAAACAGTTAGGCCGTTGGTCCTCGAACTGTTTCAAGAGGTATGTGCGACTGCACATGTTGTAAAAGACTGATGAAATGCACTCATGCTTGTTGTCTTTTGTTTGGATTACAGTTTCGCAAGCCTGTGACGCGGGGCGGAATTTGGGATCGACCCGACACCAGAGGACCAGCGGTCCAGGATCACCGACTGGAGATCAAGTGGTATGGGTCATGGGCCACTCATACATGAGGCGCGCTGGGGACATATTCATGGCAGGTGACGCGACTCACGCATCTGGGGAATACGGGTTCAGAGTGACCTTCCATGGGAAGGGAGGCCTCTGTTTTGACCAATTTCAGACCTTTGTGGAGGGACTCTTAAGGCGGCAAAGGTCACCGCCATCTGTAATCATAGTGCACCTGGGAGGCAATGACTTGGTAAGACTGGGAAGACGGGTGTTAGTTGAACACATATTGTCGGCAGTCAGCTGGTTGGTTAGGAGGCTCCCGGGGTGTACGATTGCCTGGTACCACATGATCCCCAGGAGAATCTGGCGGGGGGTTATCTCTGTAACGGCGTTGAACCACTCAGTAAAGAGGGTCAACAACAAAATTGAGAAGTTGTTTCGCTCCGCGCATTTGCAAAGCATTCCCCATGGGTGTATTCGGGGCGATCACTGTTACTTGAATGATGGGGTTCACCTGTCCAGGGCTGGGAATGATTTACTCATAGGAGACTTAATAGCATGGCTAGTGGGATTAAGGAGACATGACCTTTAGGAGGTGTGGGGGGGCCGGATAGTTGGTCATGATCGGTGAGCAGTGATTTCAAGGTCCCTAGGGGGGGCGCCACCCAGTACGGATGGGAACGCCCGGGGGGAGGTGGCCATTGGCCCCTCCCACAGGAAGGCGGCTCCCACTACGGATGGGTCGCCTAGGGGGAGACGGCCATAGGCCCCTCCCAGGGGGAGACGGCTATATGCCCCTCCTACGAATTACCCGGGGGCCGGATATCTGCTCCGGCGGAAGAGAGTGTGGGGAAGGGGGGGAGTCCATGCTGTCCTTCTTACGGATACCTCACACGAGAACTTGGACGACCTTTAAGATGGCGTCGAGTGAAAGGGGGCCCCCACGACAAGGAAGTTACAGGTGGCAGCGAGGGTAAAGTCCACTGCGCATGCGCCACTCACACCGTGAGGGCGGGAATTTGGTAGTAGGGATCTGACACCGGTTAAGACCTTGCCGTTGGCCCTTAATGCTAGGATGTACAATTTTATTTTAGAATGTTATGCATTTTCAGGATGCTAGACTCGGCTAGGAAACCTTTGTATTAGAGATCTGTTAAGGTTAGCCAAAGAACTTGTCTTCATGGAAGTAAAATTGTACATAAGTCATGAAACGTTTTAATTTAAAGTTTTAAATTTTGTTTCATATTTTAATAAATACGGCCGGGGGGGTAACTCCCCCCCGCCTTCCAAAAGTTCAAACTTGCGTCTGTCTCCTCCCATGGGGAATTGGTGTTGGGAGGGGGTGGCGGGCATCCCGGCCCATAAGAGAAGACCAGGTCCAAAGGCTGTGAAATTCCCATCAGACCACCCTTGTGGCGGCATTTCATCATGTGGGAATAGACAGTCACTCCATGCACCGCGCTGTGCGGTCAACTAGTTTCAGCTTAATGGAGTATTTACTCCAGCTTTCGTCAGGACCTTATGGGTGATTGGCTACTGCACCAAAGTGTGATAAGTGTACAAATAAAGAAGAAAGTTATTTCTATAGCGTGCAATGTACTTGAGAAAGTCATGCATCTCGCAGGAACTTGGAACCCCAATGTCCACTGGAGACAGGAAAGAAATCTTCTTCCTGTCGGGAAACAAAAAATGTCATATACTCATTTGCACACATGAATCCACATAACCCCACTAGCTGAAACTAGTTGACCGCCCTGCACAGCGCCATAGTGTAGTCTCACTTATCTACTACTAGACGTGTTTTTAATCTTGACACCTACACTAACCTTTATCAAGCAATTCCCTTAGTCTAGGTAGTCAATTTTTAGCAAACATCACTTTTAGAGCACTGCACTCATTCTACACCATTCTTTTGAGCAACACTGTGGCTAATGCGCCGCGATCTACTTCCGCACCGTCACTTGATGGTATGGGCGGTGCATGGAGTTTATTCCCACATGATGAAATGCCGCCACAAGGGTGGTCTGATGGGAATTTCACAGCCCAGTGTGACTCAATACACTCTTCCACGCATGCACCCGTGTGATCCCCATTCACCACTCTAGGCAGCACACTACTTTGGTCCTCGCCCTTTTATGACCCCCACATCAAACCTAGGGGGTCAGGGGGGTTCTACCCTGCCCCCTTATGGTCATTTCCCCCTTTGTTTTTGCCCTCTTGTGTCTCGATCCTACTGAGACACAAGATGGCGGCCGCTCCGGACTGTTTCGAATGTTTACAGACACCCGAGAGCCAATCAGCTTTCCGTGCGCAAGCCGCGTGGCGCGCCCGGTGCGCTCCCCGGTGCGCGTACCGGGGCGCGCCTATAGATATATATATTTTTTTTAAGCTAAATTACTCAAAAACCACTGGAGCACATATCTTGAGACATAGCAAAGGCACATTGGGCTACCAGTCCCTACAATTTTGCCAAGTTTGGTGGAAATCCATTCAGCTGTTCGGGCTAAAAGTGAGTTTGACCGCCCTATGGAAATTAACATGGAGAAAACACGTTTTGGGACCCCCCTTTTATCTCGGCCCCCGCTGGACGAACCCCCCCTACATTTTCAGGGAAGGAGCGGAGCGGGCCACCTTCTTTGAGAAATTCGCGAAGATTCGTCCACCGGCGCCAAAGTTATTCCCAATAGAATGTTGCGGATTTCCTATGGAAAGTAGATCCTAACTATAACTACCTATATGTATATATATATATATATATATATATATATATATATATATATATATATATATATATATATATATATATATATATATATATATATATATATATATATATATATATATATATATATATATATATATATATATATATATATATATATATATATATATATATATATATATATATTACCTACTGGCTGTCGCCAGTAGGTAGTTATAGTTAGGATTTTTTTCAATGTTAAATCTCAAAATTCTATTTGGAATAACTTTGGCACCGGTTGACGAATCTGCCTGAAAAGTTCCTGAAAATGGCCTCGTCGAGCTCCGGTTCTTCCTTGAAAGTTTGGGGGGGATACGTCAAGCGGGCGCCGAGATAAAAGGGGGGTCCCAAAACGCGTTTTCCCTATGTTAATTTCCATAGGGCGGTCGATTTCACTTTTAGCTCGAACGGCTGAATGGATTTCCACCAAACTTGGCAAAATTGTAGGGACTGGTAGCCCGATGTGCCTTTGCTATGTCTCAAGATATGTGCTCCAGTGGATTTTGAGTAATTTAGGTTCAAAAAAATATATATATCTATAGGCGCTCTCCGGTGCGCGCACCGGAGTGCGCTCCTGGCGCGACACGCGACTTGCGCGCAGAAAGCTGATTGGCTCTTGGGTGTCTGTAAACATTCTAAACAGTCTGGAGCGGCCACCATCTTGTGTCTCGGTAAAATTGAGACACAAGGGGTTTGAAAAAAAAGGGGCAAATGACCATAAGGGGGAAGAGTAGACCCCCTCTGACCCCCTAGGTTTGATGTGGGGGCTAAAATAGGGTCCTGCGGTGCATTAATTTATTTTTTTTTTTTCGTTTTGCGCGGGGGAAGCGCATGGTACGCGCACCGGGGAGCGAAGCACGGGGAAAATCCAGGACCATATTTATGAAGGACTTGCGCTGCCAGTTTTGCGCCGCCTGTGCGTCAATTTTTGTGACGCACCAGCGGTGTAAAAAAATGCGCATTGTTACGCTATATTTAAAAAGTGACGCATCTATCTAGATGCGTCACTTTTTAAATATAGTGCAACGAGGCACATTTTTTTACACTGCTGGTGCGATGCGTCACTTTTCTGCGCGCACTCCTTATGACATTCCAGATGTGTCATATTTAATGTATGACGAATCATGTTGCAAGGAGTTACAGATACGTCAGTATTTCTGACATATCTGTAAACATAAAAGTGACGCGAGGCAGGCGCAAGATTTTGACGCAACAGCATCCTAAAAGTGACGCAGAGAAATCTCATAGATTTCAGTACGTCGTTATTACCAAGCTTTTTGCGGGGGAATGCCCCCTCTGCAACATTATACCTGACGCAGATATAATGTGGCGCAGAGTTTAAAAAGTGACCCATGTACCTAGATGCATCACTTTTTAAAAATAGCGTCAGGTATAATGCATGCAGAGGGGGTGTTCCCCCGCAAAAAGCTTGGCAATAACGACGCAGTGAAATCTTTGAGATTTCACTGCGTCACTTTTAGGATGCTGTTGCGTCAAAATCTTGCGCCTGCTTCACAGCAGACCTTTCACATGGTGCTTTTTCCATGTGAAAGGACACATTACTGGAGTTGCGTCACTTTTGTGACGCACTCCAGCAATGCGTTACTTGGAATGTCATAAGGAGTGCGCACAGAAAAGTGACGCATCGCACCAGTGGTGTAAAAAAATGCGCCTCGTTGCGCTATATTTAAAAAGTGACGCATCTAGGTAGATGGGTCACTTTTTAAAATCCTGCGCCACATTATATCTGCGTCAGGTATAATGCATGCAGAGGGGGTGTTCCCCCGCAAAAAGCTTTGTAATAGCGACGCAGTGAAATCTTTGAGATTTCACTGCGTCACTTTTAGGATGCTGTTGCGTCAAAATCTTGCGCCTGCTTCACAGCAGACCTTTCACATGGTGCTTTTTCCATGTGAAAGGACAAATTACTGGAGTTGCGTCACTTTTGTGACGCACTCCAGCAATGCGTTACTTTTGTGTTTACAGATACGTCAGAAATACTGACATATCTGTAACTCCTTGCGAATTGATTAGTCATATATTAAATATGACATATCTGGAATGTCATAAGGAGTGCGTCCAGAAAAGTGACGCATCGCTGTTTTCACGTAGCGATGCGTCACTTTTCAGAAATGAGGCCTCCAGTTTATTCACTGTGTCACCTCTACGACCCTTTCTTGCGTCAATACGTCCCTTTTGCATACATTACACCTGACGTAGGAATAATGTGGCACAGGGGTTTACAAAGTGATGTATTTACCAAGGAACACCACTTTGTAAATATGAATAAATAAGGTGCATTTTTTATTGGAATGTTGTGTCACAAAAAGTGATGCTTTGGTGGCGTTAAAGTGACGCTTGGCTTCATAAATGAGGCCTTCTACTTTCAACTCCAGCAATGCATCTTTTCTTACCCTTCCACACCCCTCCTTTTCAACATTTTCTTTGAATATCAACATTCCCCATATTCATTCTTCTTCTCATAACTTTCTTTTCTAACACTCACCTTCTTTCAGTCCTCCTACTTCACTTCTTTTTTCCTCTCATACCTTTCTGTTCTTTCTTACTCATTCTCCTTTCAATTATCAATGCACTATATTTCACTTACTCTTCATTTTTTTAAGAATATAGCTCTTTGATGAGAATTGGAGGTAGTTCTGAAAAGAACTTTTGTTTTTCTTCTTTTAACTGAACAGGAACAAAAACAGGGAATGGAAACTGCTCAACAGGAGCAAAAAGAACAAAAAAAATTAGGGGTGGAAAGGGCAGCGATGGTTTTCTAATGCTCGAACCATGAGCTGGACACTTTGTTCTCCAAAAGTAAGCAGTTGATTGCAGTATCTGCATCTGAGGACACCATGGTTAAAAGCAGGTTGTATGTTTGGCACCTGCTCCTGCGATTGCCCTCTCCCAGAAGAAGTTGCTCCTCCGGTTGATGTAGAGGCCCCATCTCTGGGAACCTCTTGTGCCAGAGCCCTGACACTTTCCCGGGCAAAATTCTGGGGGTGCCTCCTCTCCACATGTCGGATCATCGTAAAGTTCCCAAAAGAGTACTTTTTTTTGGGGTCACCCCGTGACAGGACCTGTTTGCAGATCCTGCACTCCACTTTTGGTGCATTCACCTTCTTCTGGTCAGCTGGAATCTTAAAAAATTTCCATATGAAATGTTCCTTCACCTTTGGGGTAGGAGGCTCTTCATTGATGAACTCAGGTTCATCCTCACTGCTGGATTCTCTGGCAGCCATGGTAAATCACGAAAGATCCAGGTGCAAAAAACAGGTCTTTCAGTCACAAAAGTGAAAGAAGAAGTGAAGGAAATGGGTGGGGATTTAATTCATTGTAAAAAAAACTGTTAGCAACCAATGAAAAGTGTTATTTTAGGGTCGCATGACCCGACACGTTTACGCTGCGCGCTCCGGAGCACTTCCGGGTGCGTTTACGCAGCGCGATCGTAGGCGCTTCCGGGGCGCAAACGTGGCGCGATCGTAGGCGCTTCTGGGTGCTTTTACGCGGCGCGAACGTAGGCGCTTCCGAGGGCACTTACGTTGCGCGCCGAAGTGACGTCATCAAACTTTTACAGAAATGCATAATCATTTTCCTTATAAAAAAAAACTGATTTTATTTGTATGGTACGAAATGTTTTGCATTACTATTAACTTTTCATTCATATTTTTTTTCACGAACGACGTAGCGCTCTGGGTGCGCTTTCAGGTGAGCTCACCGGAAAGCTTACCGGAGAGCTTAGCTGAAAGCTTCCCGGAGCGCGCACCCAGAGCGCAAAATAAAAAAAATTATATAAAAAAAAATGAATACTTACAAAAATACAGCAAATTTTAAAAAAAATAAAGGTTAGAAACTCGATATAGAAAGGAATTAACATTTAAAAAACCTATGAAATTCACTGAAAAAACCATAGGTTTCACACCAGTTATAGTTAGGAATTAGCATTTAAAAAACCTATTAAATTCACTGAAAAAACCATAGGTTTCACACCAGTTATAGTTAGCTGGAAATTTTATTGATATAAAACCATTGAAATTCCCACGTTATAGTTAGTCGGACTCACTATAACTTGCGCGTGCAATGCACTGCTGATGACATCACATATTACATCACTCATGACATGGTCAGAGACATCACTCATGACATCACTGATGACATCTCAAATGACATCACTGATGACATCGTCCAGTGAATGTGTGTCTTTCTGAAAAATAAATATATTTTATATATGTATATGTTAAGGTCGATGGAAGAATAAATGTTTAAATAAGTGTCTAAATGGATGTTTTTTTTAAAAAAATTGATTGGTTAACTGGCTTATTAAGTGTATCTTAGTGAATACATATATTAGCGAGTAATGTTTAAATATTTAAATATATGTATCAGTGTTTTACTTTGTGTATAAGTGGCTGCATGGGTTGGTGAGTAGCTACATGTGTGTGTATATGGGTTATTAGATGTTTTTTTAGTATCAGTATGAGTGTCTGTATGGTTTGGTGGGGCTGTTACTTAGCACATAGATGCATCAATGACTGACTCACTGTTTGTATGTGTTTTGAAGACAGCATTTGTGTAGGATTGTATGGGTGGATGAGTGTGTATATGTGTGTGTTAGAGAGTGAATGCCTCTCTCACTAGTGTCTTTATGAGTAACTACATATGTTTTAATCTTGTATATATGAGAATTGATATATATAAGTAAGTATATGTGAGAGTGAGAGATTGAAAGAGTTCCTGTTTAAATAAGTATGTGTTTCTATAAGTGATTGTTTAAGAGAGTAAGTATGTGTAAGTTTCCTCAGAAGTAATGTGCTAATGTGTGTATAGTTGTATATGCAAATAAATGGATGTTTATTAGTTTATTTGCATGTGTGAGTATATGTATGAGTAAGTTTTTGATGACTGTCGGTGTGTAACAGAATGAATAGGGGTATCACTACATATGATGAGTGAGTATATGTATGAGTGAATACATAAAACTGTTGGTGAATGTGTGAATTTGTATATAGATGGTGAAATTACTGAATTGGTTGTTGTAACTGGTATGGGTATATCCACTTTTTTGTTAATGTTAGTTTCTATTTTTGAATATGTGTTTCAAAGGTTACTTTACAGTGAAAGGAGGTCTGTCACTGTGTCACAAGGATGGTGTCATCAGTGATGTCATGAGTGATGTCACTGACCATGTCATGAGTGATGTAATATGTGATGTCATCAGCAGTGCATTGCACGCGCAAGTTATAGTGAGTCCGACTAACTATAACGTGGGAATTTCAATGGTTTTATATCAGTAAAATTTCCAGCTAACTATAACTGGTGTGAAACCTATGGTTTTTTCAGTGAATTTAATAGGTTTTTAAAATGCTAATTCCTAACTATAACTGGTGTGAAACCTATGGTTTTTTCAGTGAATATATATATATATATATATATATATATATATATATATATATATATATATATATATATATATATATATATATATATATATATATATATATATATATATATATATATATATATATATATATATCCAACGAGTTGCCTGTCAGGTAGAAGCAAGCCTCACCAGCGGATGAAATTCTGCCACTTTTAATTATGGAGGACACAGCGTAGCGAAGCCAACAACTTGCAGCAGCATACAGTCCTGCCTGACATGTTTCGTGCTTCCGCACTTCTTCAAAGGCGCTTGGACTGAACAGGAAAGGCACCATCACTTGCTCGGTACTGTTTTTAACAATGAAGTCCTGCCCTGTATGGCGCAGCCACTCCTGTGGCCTGATGGTCCTCGTAGTACCGTCCTTACTCCAGTGAGTAGTTATGCCCAGTTCCCTTGAAAAATTGGTGTTATTTCCCCAGTGGGTTGCGCAGCTGAGGTTTGCATCTACGCTGTGAATTCATTCCTCCAAAACCAGCATCCTCTGCCTTTTGCACCGCCGAATTACCGTCAATGCAGGAGGGCTGTGAACAGCCCTGGTGCTTGCTTCGCGGCTCAGGCATGCCGCAAAAAATCCAACGAGTTGCCTGTCAGGTAGAAGCAAGCCTCACCAGCGGATGAAATTCTGCCACTTTTAATTATGGAGGACACAGCGTAGCGAAGCCAACAACTTGCAGCAGCATACAGTCCTGCCTGACATGTTTCGTGCTTCCGCACTTCTTCAAAGGCGCTTGGACTGAACAGGAAAGGCACCATCACTTGCTCGGTACTGTTTTTAACAATGAAGTCCCGCCCTGTATGGCGCAGCCACTCCTGTGGCCTGATGGTCCTCGTAGTACCGCCCTTACTCCAGTGAGTAGTTATGCCCAGTTCCCTTGAAAAATTGGTGTTATTTCCCCAGTGGGTTGCGCAGCTGAGGTTTGCATCTACGCTGTGAATTCATTCCTCCAAAACCAGCATCCTCTGCCTTTTGCACCGCCGAATTACCGTCAATGCAGGAGGGCTGTGAACAGCCCCGGTGCTTGCTTCGCGGCTCAGGCATGCCGCAAAAAATCCAACGAGTTGCCTGTCAGGTAGAAGCAAGCCTCACCAGCGGATGAAATTCTGCCACTTTTAATTATGGAGGACACAGCGTCGCGAAGCCAACAACTTGCAGCAGCATACAGTCTTGCCTGACATGTTTCGTGCTTCTGCACTTCTTCAAAGGCGCTTGGACTGAACAGGAAAGGCACCATCACTTGCTCGGTACTGTTTTTAACAATGAAGTCCCGCCCTGTATGGCGCAGCCACTCCTGTGGCCTGATGGTCCTCGTAGTACCGTCCTTACTCCAGTGAGTAGTTATGCCCAGTTCCCTTGAAAAATTGGTGTTATTTCCCCAGTGGGTTGCGCAGCTGAGGTTTGCATCTACGCTGTGAATTCATTCCTCCAAAACCAGCATCCTCTGCCTTTTGCACCGCCGAATTACCGTCAATGCAGGAGGGCTGTGAACAGCCCCGGTGCTTGCTTCGCGGCTCAGGCATGCCGCAAAAAATCCAACGAGTTGCCTGTCAGGTAGAAGCAAGCCTCACCAGCGGATGAAATTCTGCCACTTTTAATTATGGAGGACACAGCGTAGCGAAGCCAACAACTTGCAGCAGCATACAGTCTTGCCTGACATGTTTCGTGCTTCTGCACTTCTTCAAAGGCGCTTGGACTGAACAGGAAAGGCACCATCACTTGCTCGGTACTGTTTTTAACAATGAAGTCCCGCCCTGTATGGCGCAGCCACTCCTGTGGCCTGATGGTCCTCGTAGTACCGTCCTTACTCCAGTGAGTAGTTATGCCCAGTTCCCTTGAAAAATTGGTGTTATTTCCCCAGTGGGTTGCGCAGCTGAGGTTTGCATCTACGCTGTGAATTCATTCCTCCAAAACCAGCATCCTCTGCCTTTTGCACCGCCGAATTACCGTCAATGCAGGAGGGCTGTGAACAGCCCCGGTGCTTGCTTCGCGGCTCAGGCATGCCGCAAAAAATCCAACGAGTTGCCTGTCAGGTAGAAGCAAGCCTCACCAGCGGATGAAATTCTGCCACTTTTAATTATGGAGGACACAGCGTAGCGAAGCCAACAACTAGCAGCAGCATACAGTCCTGCCTGACATGTTTCGTGCTTCCGCACTTCTTCAAAGGCGCTTGGACTGAACAGGAAAGGCACCATCACTTGCTCGGTACTGTTTTTAACAATGAAGTCCCGCCCTGTATGGCGCAGCCACTCCTGTGGCCTGATGGTCCTCGTAGTACCGTCCTTACTCCAGTGAGTAGTTATGCCCAGTTCCCTTGAAAAATTGGTGTTATTTCCCCAGTGGGTTGCGCAGCTGAGGTTTGCATCTACGCTGTGAATTCATTCCTCCAAAACCAGCATCCTCTGCCTTTTGCACCGCCGAATTACCGTCAATGCAGGAGGGCTGTGAACAGCCCCTGTGCTTGCTTCGCGGCTCAGGCATGCCGCAAAAAATCCAACGAGTTGCCTGTCAGGTAGAAGCAAGCCTCACCAGCGGATGAAATTCTGCCACTTTTAATTATGGAGGACACAGCGTAGCGAAGCCAACAACTTGCAGCAGCATACAGTCCTGCCTGACATGTTTCGTGCTTCCGCACTTCTTCAAAGGCGCTTGGACTGAACAGGAAAGGCACCATCACTTGCTCGGTACTGTTAGGTAGCGGCCCTGGGAGCGTACTATGATGAAAAAAGGTGACAGAGTTTTTAAAAAATGAAGTTTTGATTTAGAAATTGGAGGTAGTTCTAAAAAGAACTTTTTTTTTTCTTCTTTTTGTTGTTTTATATTTTTTTTGTGTTTTTTGAACTTTTTGAACTTTTTTTGGCTTTTCAAAACAGTTTTATATTTTTTTTGGTATTTTTTTAGGGGGAGAAACAAAAAAAGGGAATTGAAACTGGCTCAACTGGAGCAAAAAAACAAAAAACCCAAAAAATTACTTCTTTTTGGGGCACTTGTGATTATCACCTGCAAGGACGATGAGCTTAACGCTTTTTTCGCCATAGGCGATAAGCTTGCCACATGCAGAACAAGTGATTTTAAAATCAGCAAATCTCGGCTGAATGCAAGGCATCACCTCGGATGTTTCTGGTTCTGATGAAGTTGGTTGGTTTCTTTGGGAGGGGGTCCTTGATGACTGGGGGAGGTTACTGGCCAGTTCCCTGAACTCTGCACGAGAGTAGTTGATTGGGTGCTTTCTGGTCATGTGCCGAATCATGGTATAGTTACCAAAAGAATATTTTTTGTTTGGGTTGCCCCGTGAAAGTTCATCATTGCAGATGAGGCAAGTCACCTTGGGCGCATTCACCTTTTTTTTCCCCTCTGGGATTGAAAAAAACTCCCATACAATGTGTGGTTTGGGTTTGTATGGGGTATTTTCTTCTGGCAGCCATCTTCTTCTCCCCTCCTCCTCTTCCTCTTCCTCCTCCTCCTGTTCTTGACCACCAATATAATTTGGAGCTGGTCCTCTTGGTGGTTGTGGTGGTGGTGGTGGGGCAGATGCACCAGCTGATGCTACTACTGAAGCCATTATTTGGAGCAAAAAAGTAGAGAGAGCAACAAACAGGTCTTCCTCAGTCAAAGGACAAAGTCAGAATAAGGAAAAAAGGTGGGGTCTTTCATCATTTAGAAAAAAAAACTGTCCTGAACCAATGAGAAGTGTTATTTTCAGGTCACAAGACCAGGGGCTTCATCATTATGAAACTAAAACTGTTATGAACCAATGAAAAGTGTTATTTTCTGCTCACATGACCCGACGCGCTTACGCTACGCGCCCGGGGCGCGCCCGGGGGCGTGCAGCGTAAGCGCGTCGGAAGTTTACGTTGTGCGATCGTATTCGCTCGAGTACTTCCGGGTGCGCTTACGCCGTGCGTATCACGCGGTCGCGGCTACGCGATACGTCACGATCATGTTTTCGTTTGCGATATTGGCGCTCACGGGACGCTCCCCGGAGCGCGCCTCGCTGCGCTTTTCAGAAATACGCTTTTCGGGGCGCTCTCCGGGGCGCGCTCCGGGAGCGCTCCCCCAAAAAATAAAAAAAAGGGATAATTGTAGGGACAGGTAGCCCTATTCTGAAGTGGTTTGTAAAAAAATTAACTTTAGAAAAATATGTATTGTGCTACATTGGGCTTGATATATGTTAGAGCCAAAATGTAGCCCAAATGTAGCCCAAAGTAGCCCAATGTAGCCCAAAGATGGCCACCAGAGACCAAAAATAGTAAATGTAGCCCAAATTTCAACTAGATGTAGCCCAACTGTAGCCCAATGACAGAATGTACCAGAGTGTTAAAAAGAACAACTAGAGTGCTAACAGTCTTATTTATAAAGTGAAACTTATAGTTAGGAATTAGCATTAAAAAAAACTATGAAATTCACTGAAAAAACCATAGGTTTCACACCAGTTATAGTTAGGAATTAGCATTTAAAAAACCTATGAAATTCACTGAAAAAACCATAGGTTTCACACCGGTTATAGTTAGGAATTAGCATTTAAAAAACCTATTAAATTCACTGAAAAAACCATAGGTTTCACACCAGTTATAGTTAGCTGGAAATTTTACTGATATAAAACCAATAAAATTCCCACGTTATAGTTAGTCGGACTCACTATAACTTGCGCGTGTAATGCCCTGCTGATGACATTACATATTACATCACTCATGACATGGTCAGTGACATCACTTATGACATCACTGATGACAAACCTCCTTTAAGTGTAATGTAACCCTTAGAACACATATTGGAAAATAGAAATTAACATTTTCAAAAAAATGGAGATACCCATACCAGTTACAACAACCAATTCAGTAATTCCACCATCTATATACACATTCTCTCATTCACCCACAGTTCTATATAGTCACTCATACATATACTCACTCATCATATGTAGTGATACACCTATACATCCTGTTACACACCGACAATCATCCAAAAGTTACTCACACACATACTCACACATGCAAATAAACTATTGAACATCCATTTATTTGCATATAAAACTATACACACTCAACCACCCATACAGTCCTGCACATATGGTGTCTTCTAAACACATACAAAGAGAGAGTTAGTCATTCATGCATCTATGTGATTAGTAATACCCCCATAAAACCATAGAAACAATCATACTGATACTAAAAAAACATCTAAGAACCCAAATACCTACACATGTAGGTACTCATCAACCCATGCAGCCAGTTATTCACAAAGTGAAACACTGATACATATATTTAAATATTTAAACATTACTCGCTAATATATGTATTCACTAAGGTACACTTAATAAGCCAGTTATCCAATCATTTTTTTTTGAAAAAAACATTCATTAAGACAATAATTTAAACATTTATTCTTCCCTCGACCTTTACATATACATATATAAAACATATTTATTTTTTAGAAAGACACACATTCACTGGATGGTGTCATAAGTGATGTCACTGACCATGTCATGAGTGATGTAATATGTAATGTCATCAGCAGGGCATTACACGCGCAAGTTATAGTGAGTCCGACTAACTATAACGTGGGAATTTCATTGGTTTTATATCAGTAAAATTTCCAGCTAACTATAACTGGTGTGAAACCTATGGTTTTTTCAGTGAATTTAATAGGTTTTTTAAATGCTAATATATATATGTATGCATGTATATATATATATATATATATATATATATATATATATATATATATATATATATATATATATATATATATATATATATATATATATATACATGAAGACTCCTTCCAAAAAAATAGCAGAGACCCAAGGGGACAAGGGGAAATCATGGGAAGCACTGATGGTAAGTCCTGCCTCCTTTTACACTGATGTAACAAGCCCGCTCCACCCCCTGTAGATTGACTGCCCACCTGTGTAGAGTTCCATAGGTGAAGGAAAACTACATGTCCCAGAATACAAGGTTGTGGATCCTTGAAGGTGGTGCACAGGGGAAAAATAAATACCAAATGGTTGTGCGGGGGTGCAGGGAACAACATGTGCCCAAAAAACACACAGTTGTAATTTCCTGCTTTAGTGTCCAAATCAAAGTGTCCTCAGGTCCCCTGTACTGCCTCAGCCCCAGACACCAGGAACCAATGTGGCAGGGGCTGTTGTGACAATGCACACCGCCCGGCGTAAGGTTAAGAACTCCACAACCACCATCTCTCATCCCGATATCCGAGGCGGACTCCAGACCGTCCAACAACATTGGAAAGTATATCCACCAGGTGCCCAGAAGCTTGAGCATGCATTTCAAATGTCTAACAATATCGTGGCACCCCGGAGGCCATTTAAAGCAATCATGTTAAGTAGTATGCAGGGAAGAGGCAGTGTACGAGATTTGCTGTTTTTTTCAGTGGCCTCTGAGGAAAGAGATTCACTATCTGAAACGCGTCGAACAAGGGTCTAAATTCAGGATGGGAAGTTGCCTGCATGTTTAATAAAGGTTTGCTGACCTACCTGCAGCGGTGTGCGACATTAACCTTCTGGGCACTTGGTGGAATATATATATATGAAACTAATATAATTGGATGGTACCGTTTTATCGACAATTTATTTGTGATTTGGAGAGGTAGTGAACAGCATGCACACGATTTCATTAAGGACATCAATGCCAATGGATTGAATCTAGCCTTCACAGCTACATTAAGCCAAACATCAGTCACCTTCCTTGATACAGAGGTTTATGACCAAAGTGGCAAGTTGGAAACTAGACTGTTCCGCAAGAGTACGGGAGGAAACACTATCCTGCATGTGGGGAGTGCGCACCCCGCCTACCTTATTGCCAGCATCCCCGATGGGGAGATGCTACGCATTAGGAGGGTCTGTAGCAACCCACAAGATTTAGAAGCGGCCCATCATGCCAGCAAATGTAGATTCCTAGAGAGAGGATACTCTGATGAGAGCATTGAAAGTGCCCGCATTAAATCTATGGGACACAGCAGAGAGGACCTGCTAGATAAATACAGAAAGAAAGGGTGCCCTGATGGAGAACCAGTTCCTAACAGCGTGGAATTTGGAAACAGCAAGAGCAATACATTCAGAATAATCACAGGGTACAGTAAACAACACAAGGCTATCTATAACATCATCAATGAGATCTGGCCAATTGTGTTGAACGACCCTGTGATTGGACCCTTGCTACCATGCAGATCCTCCCTGACTTTCAGCAGAGCCCCATCCTTAAAAGACCAACTAGTAGACACCTACTCTGAGACTATTAAAAAAACAACGTGGCTGCAAAATAATAGTGACTTTTTCAGATGTAAAACCTGTAAATCCTGTGTACACGGGATCAATAAGAAAACTTACACCGACGGGTTCAGTAGTCAGGAACATCCAATCACCCAAGTTTTAACGTGCAAGACGGAATACGCCCTCTATGTATTGCAATTAAGCATGGGCGAATTTTGCGGATCTCGCGTTCGCGAGTTTTGCGGATTTGGGAACTCGCAATCCGCAAAATCCGCGAATTCCCGCGAATTTTTTTTTTTTTGTGTTCCGTTTCGCCGCGGATTTTGCGGATTTTCGGTAAATTCGCAATCCGCGAGATTCGCGAATCTCCCGCAAAATCCGCAAATCCGCGAGCAGCGGATTTTATGGCTTGCTCGCACTGTTCGCGTGAGTTCGCGGCTTCCCAGTACAAATTCGCGCCCCGCGAATAAGCGCAAAATTGCAGAAATACGATCTTAGCAAAACTGAAACTACTTACCAGGTTCAAAAGTTCAGGCTCATCATTAGTAGCCATTTCCTGTAGTGCTTCCTGAGGGGCCCCTCCAGAGTTCAGTTGCCAGTTGCAACTATTATGTGACCCTGCTCTGAACCTCAGAATAGTTACACATATGCCACAAAGGTCCTGAATTACAGCTAAGGGAGACAAGCAGGAGCCAGGCTGGAAGTTCAAATCCATTAATCAGCCCCTAATTCATTATTGTCAGTTGGGGCAGGGCAGGTGTTGTAACTAATTTTGCAACAATGAAAGCACTTAGCAAGTGCAAAAGATCACTAATCAGGAAGCACTAAGGAAGCAGGTGCCAGCTAAAAAAATATTCTGTGACACATTAATCAACTGTCAGGACTATGCCGACCCCCATTAAGAGACCTCTGTCAGTCCCTGCAGCAAGGGGAAGATTTCCTGTTTGGCGGCTTTTTCCACTTTGGGGTTCCCTGCAGAAATTAGCTCATGACCACTGTTGGACGGAGGTGTAGTATGCCTCGGGCTTGTGCCACCATTTTGATGCGGTTAGCGTTCTAGCCTTTTTCAGCAGTCCGCCATTTCCTAATCCCGCACGTTCTATGTGGCGCACTTCAACTGTCCCTTTCCAGCAGTTAGACGCCCTGAGTTTGGCTCCTGTCAATTCACCGCGTTCTTTCATAGTTTTCCCCCTTTTCCAGTCAGCATTCACAGAGACTTAGTTCCGCATCCCTTGGAGCGTGATTACGTTCAGTTCCCGTTGGATTCCTGCATTCCGGACCTAGCCCCCTCATTGCCGCGGCCGGTGTCCGGCTGTGCGGACTCATTCAGTCAGCGCTCCTCGTCAGAGTTTCGTTCCGGTGGGCAAGTACCTTCCCGCATATTCTCCGAATTGCGGTAAGAACATTTCATTCTTCCAGACTTGTTGGTGCTATCCTTGCCTAGTGCCTGTTGGTCCATTCACCTGCTTAGAGCATTCCAGTCAGTAAGAAACCAGAACTTTGTGCAGCACCATCTCGACCCAGGTTCCCTCCGAGTTTGTGACAAAGACTTTTGAGAGTTTCAATCCGCTTCTGTGGTTCAACAAGTAAATGAGAGTATATATTATATGCATATGGTAATACTGTTGTCTACCACCTCTATTTTTCACATCATCATTTCTACAACTCTATACAAGCAACAAGAGTCTCCAACCCTCATATGAACTTATTGGGACTCAGTAAGAGAGAAGCTAACTCCACACGATAACCAGGTATGATTGAGGAGAGTTGAGGGTGTGAGAGTGTGTCGCCCATGTATTATTAGAACGTTAGTAATGTTCTGCTCCCTGTTGCAGGTGTTCCCCAGCCACTCCCTCCAGAGGTAGTTACGAAGACACCAGTGTGGAAGACTCTCTTTGTTGTTTGTTATCCACTTCCCCTTTCCCTTCCATTCCTGGGCTTGGAGCAATCCGGGTCCAGGGGTGTTTGGGAATTTGGAAATTAGCATTGTCGAAGATAGCCGCTCGCTCCCACGGAGATCTGGATATTTCAGGTACTGCTTCTGACAGATTGAAGTGCCTCAATTATCTTCCGTCTGGGCGAGATGGCCGAGGGATTGGATGTCAAAGCCTTGGCTTCCGTGTTAGAGGGACTACAGAAACAGTTGAGTGAGACGAGGGAGGAAGTTAGGAAATCTAACCAGGAGGCTAGTTATTTACGTCAGAGATTAGATGAGCTAGCAGAGAGCCCGCGCCCCAATTTTGGTAGTATAAAATCATCTGCCTTTGGTTCCGCTCCCTCCTCATCCTCCTCTACGGAGTTTACCACACAGGTGGTGCACGCAATGTCCTCTACCATTCCGTTGGCCCCACCCGAGAGATTTCAGGGAGATCCCCACAAGGCCCAAATCTTCCTGACCCAGTGTTCGTTGCATTTCCTTTGTAAGCCCATTCTGTTTAAAGAGGATCAGTCTAAAGTGGCTTTTGTGCTGTCCTACCTGAGCGGAGATGCTGCAGCGTGGTCTTTGCCTTTGGTGGCAAGCAACGATCCAGTGTTGTATAAATTTGAAGAATTCAAAGCTGAGTTTCTGCGCATTTTCGATCGAAGAAATGTCTCACAGACCACCGACAATGAACTATTACAATTGACGCGAGATAATCGAGAAATGGTGCCTTATTTGGCAAAATTCAATAAATTGATCGTTGAAACGAGTTGGCCCGAGGCTAAGCGGGCGGCCATTTTCTACCGAGGCCTCAAAGATGAGTTGAAGGACGGTTTGGCGCAGATTCCCAAACAACCCACAGATGTGTCAGAACCCATAGATCTAGTATTGCAGATTGATCAGCGGCTTGCAGAAAGGCGAAGTGAACGCCGAAAGGATGTCCGCACTCTTCCGCCACGATTTGATCGGTCTCGACCAGAGGTCGCAAAAAACCCGGAAAGCCAAAATCAGGAGGAGCCGATGCAGGTGGGAACTATTCGAGGCCCTCTTACGCAGGAGGAACGAGAAAAGAGACGACAAGGTCGATTGTGTATGTATTGTGGGCAGTCGGGCCATTTTGTCAAGGAATGTCCGAAGAGATCAAAGGCAAGCACGTGGGTAAAATATCGGCTCCACCAGTAGACGGAGTTGCACTGGTGGGAGCGAGTGAAGAACCAACTCCCAAGCCACAACTTTTAGCTAAACCCTGCAATCCGCAGCCCCGCATCTGAATCTGCTGTGTAGAGTTTGGAAAAACTCAGAAGGAGGAAGTTTCAGTGATGGTTGATTCGGGGGCTACCGGGAACTTCTGCGACATCCAGTTTGCCAAAACTATTGGAATACAGTTCAAAAAGAAGTCCAGACCGGAACCAGTGCGAGCAGTGGACGGCACCCAGTTGTCGTCGGGACCAATTGCTTTTGATACTGAATTGATGACGGTGGTGGGACCCAGTGAGCATCGAAGCTTCATTCGATTTAACCTTATAGATGCCCCTCAGTTCCAACTCATACTGGGGTTGCCCTGGCTCACCGAGCATAACCCGCAGATCGATTGGTCACGGCGTTCTGTAAAGATGAATTCCGAATTTTGTTTAGAGCATTGTTTCCAGTCGACTCCAGAGAGCCCAAGTTCCACGTTGTCACAAAACCTGGCCAATCAGGTTCAAATGGTGTGTGCTTTGGAGGCCCCACAGATTCCAGAAGAATATCAGGACCTGAAAGAGGTATTCAATGAAAAGGAAGCTAAGAAATTGCCACCTCATCGAGAATATGACTGTCGGATAGAATTGGAACCTGGGGTGTCTTTACCATGCAGTAGAATCTACGCACTGTCGGAACCGGAGAACCTCCATTTGAAGGACTATATTGAACAAAATCTAGCCAATGGGTTCATCTGCCCCTCTCTGTCTCCAGTTTCCTCGCCCCTCTTCTTCATTCCCAAGAAGGATGGGACTTTGAGAACTTGCATTGATTATCGGGCCTTGAACTTGGCCACCAAGAAGAACCGTTATCCTCTGCCCCTCATTTCGTAACTCCTAGATCAGGTCAAGAATGCGTGTGTGTACACAAAATTGGATTTACGAGGGGCCTATCACTTGGTGCGCATGGCCAAAGGAGAGGAGTGGAAAACAGCCTTTCGAACCAGGTTTGGTTTGTATGAATACCAAGTGATGCCCTTTGGGCTCTGTAACGCCCCCGCTGCTTTCCAGCATTTTGTAAATGACGTGCTTCGAGAGTGCCTGGACCGTTTTGCAGTGGTCTACATCGATGACATCCTTATTTATTCCAACAGTTTAGAGGAACACGTTCATCATGTACGAGCCATCTTGAAACGCCTGCTGGAGAACCATCTGTTTGTCAAACTGGAGAAATGTGTCTTTCACTCTTCCCGAGTGCAATTTTTGGGCTTTGTTTTGTCTCCGGAAGGAGTATCCATGGATGACTCTAAGTTGCAGGCAATTAAGTCATGGCCGGCGCCCAGATCTGTGAAGGAGATCCAAAGTTTCCTGGGATTCGCCAATTTTTATAGACGCTTCATCCTGAACTTCTCAGAGAAGGTGAGCCCAATTACTAGACTGCTAAAGAAAAAAGTACGATTCGTCTGGGAGCGTGAATCGGAGGAGGCGTTTCAGCAATTAAAAGAAGCATTCGTGACAGCCCCAGTGCTACAACACCCTAATTTGAGTGAGCCCTTTTTTATTGAAGTCGACGCATCTAATTTGGCCATTGGAGGAATCCTGTCACAGCGCCAGAAGAATACTGGCCAACTCCATCCAGTGGCATACCATTCTCGCAAACTTACTCCTGCGGAGATAAACTATTCCATCACTGATAAGGAGCTTTTGGCCGTCAAGGAGGCATTCAAGGTATGGAGACACTATTTGTTGGGAGCGAAACATGTAGTCACCGTCTTCACCGATCATCGAAATTTACAGTTTCTCAAGTCAGCTCGCAAGCTCACCCCCAGGCAATTGCGTTGGTCGCTCTTCTTTGCAGATTATGATTTTGTCCTCACGTACAAGCCCGGATCCTCCAATGGAAAGGCGGATGCTCTTTCACGTTTGAGTATGGGAGAGGAAACCAAAACCAAATTGGAAGGATTTATCATTCCTGAGGAAAAGATAGTGGCCATAGCTGTAGAAGACGATTTGGAGACCCGAATTAAGGAAGAGTTTGCCAAGGCCGAATTTTCTGATTGGGAATCAGGCGGTCCAGATCGCAGTGTGAGGAATAAAAAACCCTTCTGGCAAGAAAAGATGTTTGTTCCCAGTGAGAAATTGCAAAATGAAGTCCTTCAGCATTTTCACGACCACCCATTAGCAGGCCACAGAGGAGCTAAGAAGACCTTGGACTTAATCAAGAGAACCTTCATTTGGCCAGGCATGGACGCTCAGGTGAGGCAGTACATCGCCACTTGTGAGCCTTGTGTTAAGGCCAAGAGTATGAGGCAGTCCCCACAGGGCCTTTTAATGCCGTTGCCTATAGCACCGTCTTCCTGGCATTCAGTCTCCATGGACTTCATAGTAGACCTGCCTTCCAGCCAGGGGTATTCAGTCATTTGGGTGGTGGTGGATATGTTTACCAAGATGAGCCACTTTGTCCCCCTGAGGTCCCTTCCCACAGCATCTCAGTTAGCTACCCTGTTTGTGGAACACATAGTAAAATTGCATGGGGTTCCAAAGGTGGTTATTTCCGACCGAGGGCCTCAGTTTGTCTCTCGATTTTGGAAGACTTTCCTAAAGGGTCTAGGAGTCGACTCTCGTTTGTCCACCAGTTTCCACCCAGAAACGGATGGACAGACCGAGCGAGTGAATCAGGACTTAGAACAATATCTCCGATTATACTTGATGGATCAGGAGGGAGAATGGCCCTCATTGTTGAGCACGGCGGAGTTCGCGTACAACAATGCAGTCCATTCATCTACTGGATTTTCTCCCTTTTACCTGAACTCAGGTCGGCATCCCAATATGCTAGTGGGTCGGGTAGACGTTGAGGTCCCAGCAGCGGAAGAGGTGATACAAGAGTTACAGAAATCCTATCAGGTAGCCTCTTCCAATCTCCAGAAAGCCAAGGATGCTTACAAAGTACAGGCAGACAAGAAAAGAAAAGAGAGTCCCATGTATGAATCTGGAGAAAAGGTGTGGATTTCCACTCGACATATGCGGTTGAGAGGAAATCGGAAGTTCCAACCTAGGTTTGTAGGTCCCTACCCTGTGATTCGAATGATTAATCCGGTGAGTGTGAGGGTGGCTCTTCCCAAGTCACTGAAGATTCATCCAACATTTCATGTGTCATTGATTAAAAGAAACCTACCAAACTTCAGGCGTGTCCTACCACCAGCTCCAGTTCAAGTTCAGAGTTCAGAAGAATTCGAGGTTAAAAGAATCCTAGACTCCAAACTCAAGAGAGGGAAGATCTTTTACCTCGTGGACTGGAAGGGTTATGGCCCCGAGGAAAGGTCATGGGAACCCAGCAGTAATGTTCATGCCCCAAGACTGGTCAACGAATTCCACAAGGTTCATCCCCAAAAACCCAGGGAGGGGGCTTTGGCGGGGGGTACTGTCAGGACTATGCCGACCCCCATTAAGAGACCTCTGTCAGTCCCTGCAGCAAGGGCAAGATTTCCTGTTTGGCGGCTGTTTCCACTTTGGGGTTCCCTGCAGAAATTAGCTCATGACCACTGTTGGACGGAGGTGTAGTACGCCTCGGGCTTGTGCCACCATTTCGATGCGGTTAGCGTTCTAGCCTTTTTCAGCAGTCCGCCATTTCCTAATCCTGCACGTTCTATGTGGCGCACTTCAACTGTCCCTTTCCAGCAGTTAGACGCCCTGAGTTTGGCTCCTGTCAATTCACCGCGTTCTTTCATAGTTTTCCCCCTTTTCCAGTCAGCATTCACAGAGACTTAGTTCCGCATCCCTTGGAGCGTGATTACGTTCAGTTCCCGTTGGATTCCTGCATTCCGGACCTAGCCCCCTCATTGCCGCGGCCGGTGTCCGGCTGTGCGGACTCATTCAGTCAGCGCTCCTCATCAGAGTTTCGTTCCGGTGGGCAAGTACCTTCCCGCATATTCTCCGAATTGCAGTAAGAACATTTCATTCTTCCAGACTTGTTGGTGCTATCCTTGCCTAGTGCCTGTTGGTCCATTCACCTGCTTAGAGCATTCCAGTCAGTAAGAAACCAGAACTTTGTGCAGCACCATCTCGACCCAGGTTCCCTCCGAGTTTGTGACAAAGACTTTTGAGAGTTTCAATCCGCTTCTGTGGTTCAACAAGTAAATGAGAGTATATATTATATGCATATGGTAAAACTGTTGTCTACCACCTCTATTTTTCACATCATCATTTCTACAACTCTACACAAGCAACAAGAGTCTCCAACCCTCATATGAACTTATTGGGACTCAGTAAGAGAGAAGCTAACTCCACACGATAACCAGGTATGATTGAGGAGAGTTGAGGGTGTGAGAGTGTGTCGCCCATGTATTATTAGAACGTTAGTAATGTTCTGCTCCCTGTTGCAGGTGTTCCCCAGCCACTCCCTCCAGAGGTAGTTACGAAGACACCAGTGTGGAAGACTCTCTTTGTTGTTTGTTATCTACTTCCCCTTTCCCTTCCATTCCTGGGCTTGGAGCAATCCGGGTGCAGGGTTGTTTGGGAATTTGGAAATTAGCATCGTCGAAGATAGCCGCTCGCTCCCACGGAGATCTGGATATTTCAGGTACTGCTTCTGACATCAGCCCCAAATTAATTCAGGTCACTTGAGGCAGGGAAGGTGTGCTTGCTTTGCCACAATAATGTACACTGACTGGACAACCAGAGGGTGCTGTGATGAAACAGAGGGTGGCATGGGTGGGCCAGAGGGTGGCATGAGTAGTCAGAGAGTGGCAGTGGTGACAGAGAGTGGCAGTGATGAAGAAGAGTGTCCCAAACAGGCTGGACACGTAGAAACAACAAGTTCGCGAAACTTGCGACCCGACAGGTAAGTTCGCGTTTTGCGAAATTGTACAAAACCCTCGCGAACTGGCAGAAACCCGCGCAAACACAAAAAAAAAATCCGCAAATTCGCGAGAATTCGCGGATTTTGCGGATTGCGAGTTCGCAAATCCGCAAAATTTGCGAACGCGAGATTCGCAAAATTCGCCCATGCTTAGACCCAATACATATTACAGTTGGATACTATGTTCCCAGGAGGTCTCAATTCAACTGAAGACATGTACACGTGTTTACCTTAAATCATCAGTACCTCCAGGCAGTAGTTGGGCAACTAGATGAGGTAACTGACTAGACTTGAGCTCTTATCCTTCAGTATTTATGCCACCTGTCATTCTACTACTGACTCACCCTTGTGGTGGAATCGATTATTAGTCCACATAAACTATTGATGGTCTAATATTGCATTATTTGGAGGACTCTAGTGACCCCCTGTTACATTTTGCATAACGTATGTAATGCATATATTTTCAGTAAGTCATCATATCCTCCTTAAAGGAGGAACCATATACAGTTGCTGCTAGAAAAGGAAAATGAATATGTACTGTGTTTAAACATTAGTATACTTTTGGCCTTTTTTTTAGGTGTATTTTCATGAAATTGGCCACACCTGTAACCTCATATACACATTTTTCACTTGGTGTCCAGCACAGTTCTTATTAGTTTTCTTACTTTTTGTTTAATCTTGTTTTTAGAAGACGTGATCCAATAGAGCAAGAGATGTGATATAGGATGTTACTATTTATCAGCTTTCATAGGGATGCTTTAACAGAGACACATTTCCACTTTATATTAACCCACAGTGGTGCAAGAAGGGGGCATGGCCTGATGTGACAAGTGTGAAAACGCACCATGTGACTATAAAAAACAATCTGTCGCAAGCAACTAGAAGCACGCAAGAAATCAATACCAATACAAGTAGCCAAGGTCTACAAGTAAAGGATATGTCACTTGTTCAGACCTTACTTGCTCTTAGGGAACAAGACATCCAGATCATTAACTCCGAAGAAGTAGCAAAGACAGAAGGGATCAATAAATTCAAACTTGGGCACAGTTCATTTAAGCCTATTTCGACATTTGTCCCCACAATGCCTCATGATGCAATTGACATTTATCACGGTCGTGTTACAGAAGAGCTAAAAAAATTACATCACAAAATCAATGCACAGCATACCCCACAGAATGACAAAATGAAGCAATTCACTGCTCTAATAAATAAATTAAAAAAGAACAATACCATTGTCATCAATAAATCAGATAAAGGGAGAAATGTTGTGCTATGGAGCAAGAAAGATTACATCTCAGAGGCTTACCAACATCTTAATGACAGGGCATGTTACTGTAGAACCAATATGGTAGCAGTTAAAGCGATACAAAGGAACTATAATGATAAGCACATGGAGAAAAGAAATCCTAATCTCAAGAGATGAGTTTATGTTTTTAAGTAAAGAATTTCCAGTGTCACCCAATATATACTTTATACTGGCGGTGCACTAAAAGGAATTGCCTATCCCAGGAGACCTATTGTTTCATCGATTAACAGCACTTTTGAGAACACATCCAAGTATGTTGCCATTTACCTCCAGGATTTTGTCACTAGCTTATCAACATACATAAAGGAACCTACAGATTTTTTGTTTCAATTGGGTAACCTGAAGTGGTCAGAAGAATATATTTTTCTCACCATGGATATTACTGCTTTGTATACCAGCATTGCCCATACAGATGGATTAAGAGCAGTAAGTTACTTTTTGGGCAAGAGACCAATTGAAATATTCTGCCACAATCAAATGCTAATCAAAATGATAGATTGGTGTTTCTATAAAAATGTGTTTATGTTTGACAATGCAGTATTTTAACAGTTAAGAGGAGTGGTTATGTGGGCATGCTTCTCCCCTAGCTACGCATGTCTTCATGTGGGCTGGTGGGAAGAGCATGTCCTCAATTCACAACATGCCTCACTATGGTCTAAACATGTGGTCAAATACTGGTGATATTTTTGTTGTATGGCATGGGACAAAAGAACAGGCAAAAGGATTTGTGGAAACTATAAATGCTAATAGTTTCAACCTACATTTTACTGCCTATATAGACATGACAGTTACCAATTTTTTAGACATCACGGTGCATGCAGTACAAGGCAAAATAGAAACCTGCCTGTACAGAAAGCCCACTGTGGGCAACACAGTGTTACATGCAGGCAGTTTTCATCCACAAAACACAATATCCAGTATCCCATATGGGGAGTTCCTCCACATACATAGGGTATGCAATATACCAAAAGCCCGGGTATACCATCAAATGGAAGCCAAAAAGAGACTAGTAGCTAGGGGTTACAAATCCTCCAAATTGGATATTGCAATGAGTAAGGCCAATGCTAAAGACAAAGCAGTCATTCTTGATCCTGAAAGACATGTAATAACCATGAGAACTATGTCAGGTGAAACTCAGGCCAATGTCACCATGGCCTGAGTTTGATGGTACAGCAGACAGGCTAAAAACATAAAGACCATTATCAACAAGGAATGCCGATAGTCCTGACAGAAAAAACATTGAAAAGGGTCCTCCCTACAACCCCTATGGTTACTTTTAGAAGAGCATATTCTATCTGGAGTGACCTGGTAAAAAACAGTCCAGAAACTAGCAAAATGGAAAATTGGTTGTACCCCCAGGAAGGGCTTTTTAGGTGCAGTTACTGCAGGGCCTGTAACTTTGGTTTAAATACTACGACTTATGTGACACCCTTTTCAGACAGACCCATCGCACTGAAAGCACATTACACCTGCAGAACTGAGTATGCAGTTTACGTCTTAAAATGTAGCTGCAATCTGTGCTATGTAGGTAGCACGAAATGACAAGTTCATGTGCGAATATTACAACATCTGCCTGCGATAGTGAACTCCGACCCTGCCTACCCGGTGGCAAGGCATTTCGAAGCAATACACAATAACAACTTGAATTGCTCGCAATACTATTTAATTGATGCCGTGGCACAGCACAGGGTGGGGCGGCAATAGGGAGAAAGCACTGCACCAGCTTGAATCTCGATACATTGTCGAGCTGGACACCAAGACCCCTATAGGCCTTAACATTGGAGAAGATTTATACAATTTCCTCTGTGAGAGGAAATTATCACAGTGTCTAGTTTAAATAAAGGTCTGGAAGGTCAATCACAAGGAGTGGATATACATCTTAGGGCCCTGCTATGACAAGTACCTGGGAAGTACAATATGATTCTCCTATGTCAGGTACCGCATATATGCCTAATGTTTTTACCACTTTTCCTTAGGGATTACATATCACTAATTTTAGATAGTCATCGAATTTTTTGAAATAGTGTTTAAGATATATATACTTTTTTTATCATTATCAGGGGGCCCCCTGTTCAAGATCCTTGTTGCTGACATGAGGCACTCTATAGCAAATCATAGGTCATTATTGAGTAAGAATTATCAGTATTTAGACTATCTATATACATATTTGACCCTTGGTTGGCTATGAGCGAAAGGTTGAAGTAATTTTGTGACCATACAAACTGCCACCTCAATACAAGGATTTTTCTATTTTTGCACTATTTTTGCACTATTTAGTCACTTTAGGCACTTTGAGATTTTTGACTAGCACTAGCACTTTAATATTCAGAGCTATTGAGGTATTTGTACCATGTAACACAACGCTTTGCATAATGAATTTGCACATATTCCAAAGCTTTAGTTGCACATAATATCAGATTTGCACACTAAAAAACCCATTTTGCACAACAGTGTCTTTTGCACATGTCCTAATAGTTATTCTAAAATGTATAAGAGTATTGGTTTTATCCATCGCTAGTATATTAAGGAATATTTTTTCAATGAACTTGTATATGCAGTTTGCACTTCTTCATTGTAGTGGACAAGTATAAAATTGACCCTATATATTGGATTGGCCCTTACATTATGAGAATATACGTAAATCTGGGTAAAAGAGAAGCAGTAAAATAATGGGGTTGCTTTGATTGGTTTAAAATGCACCTCAAGATATGTGCCAGATAAATGTAGTTGTACACAGTAGTTATGGAGTGTAGTCATGGCGGTTCTAAAAATCATCATGCTCTGTGTGTTATTTATTTATTGTACATAGTATTTTTCTAGGTTTTCAGTGCTAATGATGTAAATTTAAAGTGCCTCTGTTCCTTTAAATCCCTGTTTCTGATATCTGAAAGTCATGCAATCAAGGACACCATCTTGTGGCACCAGCTATTTACAGAGTCCGTGTCCCTGCTTATGCACAACTGCATTGGGGAGTTCTTCTTTTTATATATTACCCATTGGCGGTCGCCAGTAGGTAGGTATAGTTAGGACCTAGCTACCACAGGAAATCCACAACATTCTATTGGGAATAACTTTGGCACCGGTTGAGGAATCTACATGTAATTTTCGAAAATTTTGGCCAGCTCCGCTCCACTCCTTCCCTGAAAGTTTCAGGTGGATTCGTGAAGTGGGGGCTGGGAAAAAAGGGGGGTCCCAAAACGTGTTTTCCCCATGTTAATTTCCATAGGACGGTCTGACAAGTCTACAGCCCGAACCGCTGAACGGAATTCCACCAAACTTGGCAAAATTGTAGGGACTGGTACGCAGATGTGCCTTTGCCATGTTTGGTGAAAATTGCTCCAGTGGTTTTTATGAAAATTAACTTGGGGAGCACACCCGGCGCGCCACGGGAGTGCGCGAGCGGAAAGGTGATTGGCTGTCGGATGTTTGTCAACATTCTAAACAATCTGGAGAGTCCGCCATCTTGTGTCTCGGTGAAATCGAGACACCTGAGGTGAAAATAAAAAGGGGGTAATGATTAAAAGGGGGCAGGGTAGACACCCCCTGACCCTCTAGGTTTTTTGAGGGGGGCCTACAGGGACCCTGAACGGCAAAAAAAATATTATTATTTTTGGAAATTTTTGCTGGGTAAGCGCTGGGTGCGTTCCCATGTACGCTCTCCGGTACGCGCACCCTGTGTGCACCACGGGGAAAAACAGTGAAAGAAAATAGTTTTAAATAAGATTTTGGATTGCTTAGAGGTAGGGTAGCTCTAAAAAGAGCTGTTGTTTTATGTGGGTGATTTAAGTACCTACAAGTAAGTACTAATGTAGAGTCTAAAATTCAAGAGCAAAACTCTGTTCTCCTCATCTGTGAAATGTACATCGTCTCCTCTGTAGATATCTTGCATGTTGTAATGCAAGTTATTGTGGTATATTCAACTCATACCATAGTTTCTCAGGAAAGGAGAAACAGATCCTTTTGGGCCCTCCTGAGAAGGTCTAGGGGGTGAGGGGCACTCTACCCTGCTCTCTTTTCAAGTTTTGAAGTTTTACATTTCACTCTCTTCTGTTACTTCACAAAATGGTGGCAATAGGGTGCATCAGAGACAGACAGTGAGAGAAAGGAGGCAGGAGATGAAGAAGAGATGTCAAATATACATTGGTAAAAATACTGTGGGAGAAGGGCAGTAAATATGAGTAAACTTACTATGTAACATAAAAATGTTGCACTCTATACTATAAGTATTACATTATAGTACAATCACTTCACTTTTACCGCCTAAATTAGAAATAAAAAAGAATAATATGTCAACTAATTTTTAATTTGTAATTAATAATTTATTGTTCAGATTTCTCATAATTTAATAGAACTTGTAGCATGTCCTCATCTGGTATTTCATCTTCATTCATAGCTTTAATCTCCTCATGAAAATTGTTCATTGATGTTTGTTGACATTCTATTTCATCCAAACATTCAATTAATTCTTCATCTGGAGATTGATTCAAAAAATCTTTTAAGTCATCTTCTCCTTGTGATGAAATTGTGCTTCCAATATCCATGACATTTTCATTTTCCAGATATGTTGTTTTAATTTCAAAAGAAATTTCCTTGCTCTCCTCCATTTTAATTTCAAATTTCTTGCTGTAAATTGCAGAAAAAAGTAATCACTTTCATTTATCGTTTTTGGTAATTCATAACATAAAAGTAGCTTAATCAAGTATTTATTCCTTTAAAATTAATTGGGCAGTGTATAGTATCAGGCAGGTATTAGAAATATAAAGCACTGCATGAGATGAAGCCTATCTTAATCCATAATTATAACAGAAGGACTGTAAGTAAGTAACAGAATACATTTTCCAAATTATCATAAAGTGTACAATATATTTCCCCTTACAAATTAACAACTCACCTTTTTGAAAGTAGAAGAGTAAGTACTGTGTATTTGAAAGTCCAGAAATTGAGCAGCCAAAATTCCTCTCAAAAGTACTTCTGACAAGAGTATCACAAAATGGCCTTGTTTTCCTCTCATTTAAGATATATACATAACCAATCATACTTCATCACATACAAATTCCAAACGTAAGTTACATTTTGATTGGTTCTGATTTTCAATAGTTTCAAATGTGTTTTCCCCATGCAGTTTTCGTAGGGCATTTTCCATATTTGTTTAAAATTGCTCCAGTGTTTTTTTTAAAAATTAACTTCAAAAACACATATATATCTATAGGCGCGCTCCAAGCGCTCACCGGTATGCATACCGGGGAGCGCACCCGGCGCGCTAAGGGAGTGCGCGAGCGGAAAGCTGATTTGCTGTCGGGTGTCTGTCAACATTGTTAACAGTCCTTAAAGTCCGCCATCTTGTGTCGTGGGAAAATCGAGACACCTGAGGTAATAAAAAAGGGGGAAATGTGTAAAAGGGGGCAGGGTAGACACCCCCTGACCCCCTAGATTTTTTGTGGTTGGCCTAGAAGGACCCTGATGGGTAAAAATAATAATTTTATTTTGCTATTTTCGCAGGGTAAGTGCTGGGTGCGTTTCCAGGTGCGCTCTCCGGTACGCACACCCTGAGCGCACCACAGGGAAAAACAGTGAAAATAAATTGAGTAAAAAAATATTTCAGAGTGCTTAGAGGTAAGTTAGCTCTGAAAAGAGCTGTTGTGTTATGTAGGTGTTTTTTGTACCTACAAGTAGGTACCAATGCAGAGTCTCAACTTCAAGATGAAGACTTTATTCCCCTCATCTGTAAAATGTACACCATCTCTCCTATAGATGCCTTGCATGTTGTAACGCAAGTTGTTGTGGTATATGGACCCCATACTATAGTCTCGGAGGAAAGCAGAAACAGATTTATTCACATGTTTCCTTGCTTTCTCAATCTGTGGACAAAATTGGTTGGACCAGTTCCATTTTTGCCTTTGGCATATATTAGAAAATACCAAGGCAGTTTTTGGAAAAAGTGACGTTAATTGCCCAAAGATGTCCTTTAAAAGCATTTCCAGACCTACCCCAGTCAAAGTGCCCAGGTCATTGCCACCACAGTGCACAATTATGAGGTCAGGGTGTGGTAGATGCATAAAGGATTTTACCAATGGCATCAATTGGTGACTTCTTAATCCTCTCTGACCAATCCACACAATTTCCACATTTAGTACATCAAGGTTGTAAATACCTCTGTTACTTGCAAATTTTTCACTCCAGAAGACCTAACTATGACCCACAAACCAGACTTTTGGTATTTTGAAGGTAGATGTGCTTGTATTCAGATGAGTTGTGGAAATGAAATGGCAGTTTGAAAGTAGGAGTTATGAAAAAAGTGGTTGAGATTCAGTGCACTTGAAAAACAAGAAATGATTGGTGCTTTCTTAAAATTCACCACTGAAAATTAGGTGGCATGTTTTTCTTTTTGAAAGAAGTCATTTTAATGGTTGAGGAAAAAGTCATTTAAGGAAACATTGCAGTTGATTAGCTAGTACATTGAGAGGTCAAACACCCTTGCTGGATTGTTTCGCAACATAGTATGTTAAACTTCTGAACTGTGTGCTGGTTTAAGAGGAAGTTACCATGGTAACAGGGTGAATGAGCACTGCGGGGATGGGTGAATATTATGTGCGTTTCAAAGTGTTCAAATGTACAACCAATTAAAATGTGCAGTTGGGTTTTGAATTTGTGTGGGAAGAATTTTGATTGGTTATGTACAAGAATATGGGTCTGTATTGAGAAAGAATCTGTGCCATTATTCTGAGGCTCCAGTGAAAGAAGCATTATTCAGAGTTTCTTCTTTCTGTTGTGTGTGACTGACACTGTTCTACATCTTTCAAAGCATTTTTAAAGGTGAGTAATGATTCTTTTAAAAGAGATAGAGTGCTGTATGCACTATGGGGAAGATTAAGAAGCATATTGTTCTTCTTTATTCTTGCATTTTGTGTCATGTATTTTTGTAATGTTTCAAAAATAGAATGGTGTATATTGGAAATGTATTTTGAAAATGAGTTAGGTTTCTGCTTTGTATGTGTGTGTGTGTCTATGCCTAAGATCACACTGATGGGTGAATAAAGCTTCACTCACAGTGTGATCTTAGGCACATGATCAGAATGTTACATATAATCTACCATGTCTGTCTCTGCAAACAGTATGTGTGTCTCTGCCTAAGATCACACTGATGGGTGAATAAAGCTTCACTCACAGTGTGATCTTAGGCACATGATCAGAATGTTACATATAATCTACCATGTCTGTCTCTGCAAACAGTATGTGTGTCTCTGCTTAAGATCACACTGATGGGTGAATTAAGCTTCACTCACAGTGTGATCTTAGGCACATGATCAGAATGTGACACATAAACTACCATGTCTGTCTCTGTAAACAGTATGGGTGTCTATGCCTAAGATCACAATGATGGGTGACTCAAGCTTCACTCACAGTGTGATCTTAGGCACATTTTCAGAATGTTCCATAAAATCTACCATGCCTGTCTCTGCAAACAGTATGTGTGTCTCTGCCTAAGATCACACTGATGGGTGAATCAAGCTTCACTCACAGTGTGATCTTAGGCACATGATCAAAATGTTACACATAATCTACCATGTCTGTCTCTGCCAATAGTATGTGTGTCTCTGCCTAAGATTACACTGATGGGTGAATCAAGCTTCACTCACAGTGTGATCTTAGGCACATGATCAGAATGTTACACGTAATCTACCATGTCTGTCTCTGCAAACAGTATGTGTGTCTCTGCCTAAGATCACACTGATGGGTGAATCAAGCTTTACTCACAGTGTGATCCTAGGCACATGATCAGAATGTTACATATAATCTACCATGTCTGTCTCTGCAAACAGTATGTGTGTCTCTGCTTAAGATTACACTAGTGGGTGAATTAAGCTTCACTCACAGTGTGATCTTAGGCACATGATAAGAATGTGACACATAAACTACCATGTCTGTCTCTGTAAACAGTATGTGTGAAGTAGTGTGGCTCACTGGTTAGAGGCGGCAGACCCGAGAGCAGAGGACGGCCCGGGACCAGGGTTCAAATCCCGGCGCGGCAGGTTTCTGGACCAGGGTCAGCGGACTCGATAATTCTCTCGCCTCGGTGCCCACTCTGATCAGCGATCACACTCGGCAACTCTGGGCATTAGCTTGCCTCATCTTCACTGACGGCCCCACCAGACCGTCGGGGATGCCTGGTCTCACCCTGGAGATACCCATTAAGGGACCATCTCTCAGGGAAGCCAGGAAGGGTTTCGCAGCGGTCGAAGCGCCTTGGGACCCTCTGGGTAAGTAGTGCGCTATATAAATGCCTATACATTTACATTACATTTACATTACATGTGTCTATGCCTAAGATCACAATGATGAGTGACTCAATCTTCACTCACAGTGTGATCTTAGGCACATTTTCAGAATGTTACATATAATCTACCATGCCTGTCTCTGCAAACAGTATGTGTGTCTCTGCCTAAGATCACACTGATGGGTGAATCAAGCTTCACTCACAGTGTGACCTTAGGCACATGATCAAAATGTTACACATAATCTACCATGTCTGTCTCTGCCAATAGTATGTGTGTCTCTGCCTAAGATTACACTGATGGGTGAATCAAGCTTCACTCACAGTGTGACCTTAGGCACATGATCAAAATGTTACACATAATCTACCATGTCTGTCTCTGCAAACAGTATGTGTGTCTCTGCCTAAGATCACACTGATGGGTGAATCAAGCTTCACTCACAGTGTGACCTTAGGCACATGATCAAAATGTTACACATAATCTACCATGTCTGTCTCTGCCAATAGTATGTGTGTCTCTGCCTAAGATTACACTGATGGGTGAATCAAGCTTCACTCACAGTGTGATCTTAGGCACATGATCGGAATCTTACATATAATCTACCATGTCTGTCTCTGCCAATAGTATGTGTGTCTCTGCCTAAGATCACACAGATGGGTGAATCAAGCTTCACTCACAGTGTGATCTTAGGCACATGATCAGAATGTTACACATAATCTACCATATCTGTCTCAACAAACAGTATGTGTGTCTCTGCCTAAGATCACACTGATGGGTGAATCAAGCTTCACTCACAGTGTGATCTTAGGCACATGATCAGAATGTTATACATAATCTACCATGTCTGTCTCTGCAAACAGTATGTGTGTCTCTGCCTAAGATCACACTGATGGATGAATCAAGTTTCACTCACAGTGTGATCTTAGGCACATGATCAGAATGTTACACATACTCTACCATGTCTGTCTCTACAAACAGTATGTGTGTCTATGCCTAAGATCACACTGATGGGTGAATCAAGCTTCACTCACAGTGTGATCTTAGGCACATAATCAGAATGTTACTTATAATCTACCATGTCTGTCTCTGCCAATAGTATGTGTGTCTCTGCCTAAGATTACACTGATGGGTGAATCAAGCTTCACTCACAGTGTGATTTTAGGTATATGATCAGAATGTTACATATGATCTACCATGTCTGTCTCTGCCAATAGTATGTGTGCCTCTGCCTAAGATCACACTGATGGGTGAATCAAGCTTCACTCACAGTGTGATCTTAGGCACATGATCAGAATGATACACATAATCTACCATATCTGTCTCAGCAAACAGTATGTGTGTCTCTGCCTAAGATCACACTGATGGGTGAATCAAGCTTCAGTCACAGTGTGATCTTAGGCACATGATCTGAATGTTACACATAATCTACCATGTCTGTCTCTGCAAACAGTATGTGTGACTCTGCCTAAGATCACACTGATGGGTGAATCAAGCTTCACTCACAGTGTGATCTTAGGCACATGATCAGAATGTTACACATACTCTACCATGTCTGTCTCTGCAAACAGTATGTGTGTCTATGCCTAAGATCACACTGATGGGTGAATCAAGCTTCATTCACAGTGTGATCTTAAGCACATGATCAGAATGTTAAACATTATCTACCATGTCTGTCTCTGCAAACAGTATGTGTGTCTCTGCCTAAGATCACACTGATGGGTGAATCAAGCTTCACTCATAGTTTGATCTTCGGCACATGATTAGAATGTTACACATAATCTACCATGTCTGTCTCTGCCAATAGTATGTGTGTCTCTGGCTATGATCACACTGATGGGTGAATCAAGCTTCACTCACAGTGAGATCCTAGGCACATGATCAGAATGTTACACATAATCTACCATGTCTGTCTCTGCAAACAGTATGTGTGTATCTGCCTAGGATCACACTGATGGGTGAATCAAGCTTCACTCACAGTGTGATCTTAGGCACATGATCAGAATGTAGCACATAATCTAACATGTCTGTCTCTGCCAATAGTATGTGTGTCTCTGGCTAAGATCACACTGATGGATGTATCAAGCTTCACTCACAGTGTGATCTTAGGCACATGATTAGAATGTGATATATAATCTACCATGTCTCTCTCTGCAAACAGTATGTGTGTCTCTGCCTAAGATTACACTGATGGATGAATCAAGCTTCACTCACAGTGTGATCTTAAGCACATGATCAGAATGTTACTTTTAATCTACCATGTCTGTCTCTGCAAACAGTATGTGTGTCTCTGCCTAAGATCACATTTATGGGTGAATCAAGCTTCACTCACAGTGTGATCTTAGGCACATGATCATTTTTGACTCAAAGCAAAGCACATGTAATGTAAATCAGCCTTTTGTTGTATACTAGTGTTTATATTGTTTACTTATTATAATTGCCATGTAATATGTTTGTAATGGTCTATAATATGTTATTTTTTCTTTACCACATTTTATAATCATCTATACAAAGGAAAAACAATATGCCATCCAAACAAAGACGTGCAAAGGAATATAAAAAGGATTTAAGGTCTAAGGAAAGAAAAATACAAGACTCATACAAAACTAAATCTTCATTGAAAAAACATAATGCTCCTGGTAAGCAAACTAAAATTTTTCTCAGGAACCTATTGAAATGTCAACAAATAAAACATGTGACTTCAACGAAAAGTAAGACACCTTTAATTTCAAAGAAGATAGTGTGTCCCTCTAAACATGTTAGATCTCTACAAGGAGATGATGTTCTATATACCAATAGAAGAACAACGCAATTCATTGAAATTCGTAGACAAATGTTTTACAACAGAATTATAAGAAATTTATTAAAAAATTTAAAGAGGTATGAAAAAAGACCGCTTTTTACAAGAAAAAAAATAGTTAAGGTTGTGGATGAAGCATTTAAAGTGAAAATTAAATTGTTTAGTTTAGTAATGAATAGAATTCGTACACTAGATAAAGTAATCAATGTGTTCAAATCAAAATGTAAATGGAGGAGAGTAATTAATTGGACTAATTTTTGTAATGTTTTTTCTGGAGAATGGAAGCATAGTTCAAGTTGTGAACCATTTATTAATGAAGAAAGTTACTTTCAGGATAATGATTTGGTGCATGCAGTTGACACCAGTGGTCGAGCATATGAGGTGAAGGACGGTTGTCCGGTTGAAAAAGAAAAGATTGTGCCTAGGAATACAGAAGAGGTGTTAGCTAATGAAGTTATAGGAAGATGTCCTAAGGCTCCAGTGTATTTTTGGAATTGTAGTAGTATTTGTAGTGTGCAACCGGATTCAATTGATTTGTTTCGCAGTTTCTTACTGACATATACTAAGAAAAGTGTAAAACAAAAAATTAAAATTTTACAAGAGCTAGATCCTTGTAGAGTGAGAGAAAAAACAGGTTTGCAAGGGCATTCACTGGCTTGTCTTTCAAGAAAAGTATGTCAGAGTGTTTTTCACCATTTTAGGATGTTAGCAGTGCATCATAATAAACTGAGGAAATTAGTGAGAAGGTTGTATTATGCAAAAAGTCCAGCACTTAAACTAAAACAGTTAAACAGTGCTCTTTTGCATGGAACTGAATTAGATGTGAAAAAACATTTGTGAAGAAATTGAGTTTTGTTACTTTGTTGAAAAAGAGGACAGTGCAGAAATTGATACAGTAATAGAAAGTAATGTAGAAGAGAATGTAGAGATTTCAAGTACAGAAAAATTTGAACATGAAATTACAAAGTTTAAGGTCAATTCAAGTGAAAGACCTAATTTTACTTGTGTGTGTCGTTGACAAACTCATTATAAGCATCAAACTAGATTAGTTGATTTATATGTAAAAAGCAAAAAGATAAATAATAATGAGTGGAAGGATTTTGCAACTTATTAGTTGGTAGAAAATTGTTTTGATTTGGGTTCTGATCAACGTATTTGTAAATATTGTTATAATAAATTAAATGAAAACAGAATGCCTGCTAGAGCTGTTTATAATAATCTGGAGTTGGTAGACATTCCTTCTGAATTTATGGATTTTAATACGTATGAGTCTATTCTAATTCAATGTGTGCATCCTTTTCAGGCTATTGTTCGCATGGAGCCTTAGACGGGGAAATTGCCTCCTTCAGATTTACAGAGAGGATTAAAGGGAAGAGTTGTTTATTTGCCTCTAGATTTTACAAAAAATATTTATACTATTGGTGTCAAAAAAGTAGAAGAGCAACCTCTGGTTATTCTAGTTAATGGTGTTCCGAAAAAGAGTAAGAAAATCTGGCAAGAATTAGTGGATGTTAGGAAAGTCAAGAAGGCAAAGTTGTATCTGTTAAAAAATAATCAGTACTATAAAAATGTGGATGTGGAAGAAGAGGAAACAACTGTAAAAGACAACACTGATTTCTCAGCTGGGCAAATTGAAAAAGTTGATGTCTCTAGAAGTGAAGAAATTTATGAACATTATAATGTTCATCCATTGCATTCCAAAGAAGTAATGGGGAATGCTATTGACTTGTTTCAAATGAAAGAAGCCAAAGGAAGTCCCATTAGTGTATGGAAAGAAAGTTTGGAAGCTCGTTGTTTTCCACAGTTATTCCCAACAGGTGAAGGTGGACGATATGACGACGACCTGTTCAAATTCCTGCATCTGAATACCGGACTTCAAGATTATATGCAGAAGATCCAAGGTTTTGTCAATGTATTACATATTTGTTCCATCTACTGTTTGAGAGTGACTTGTCTGGACTTTCTTATGCAGTAAACCATATACTGAAAAGTGGAGCACATCTACAAAATGTTTCGGCAAGGGTCTTTGTGGATAAAGTGAAACTACAAGACAGTGTTTTGGAATCTCAGCTAATTAATCTCATGGCATGTCAGCGTGGTACTAACAAGTATTGGTACCGTCGTCATGGGGAATTGAAATGTATCCTAAGAAACTCCTACATTATTCCTCACTCTTAGCTGTGCTGAGTATGCTTGGGAAGACTTACTTGAATTTCTACGAGAGGCAAATAAAAACATTGAAAATATTGAATACAAGACACCTGGAGAACTGTGCTCTTTGGATCCAGTTAATTTATGCAGGTATTTCAATCATAGGTTTGAAGCTATAATGTCTTTTATTACAAACATAAAACATCCTCCCCTTGGAGAGGTGTTGGATTTCTTTTGGAGAAAGGAGTATCAAGCAAAAGGTGCTCCTCACATAGATATGCTGCTATGGATTAAAGATGCACCAAAATTTGGAACAGATTCAGATGAGAAAGTGATGAGTTTCATTTGAGCAGTATTCTACATGTGCTGTTTCGAAAAGTACAGAAGAAAACAATTTAAGACATCAAGTTTTACGCTTTCAAACCCATAGTTGTGGTAAATACTGTTGTCAAAAATACAAATCCAAGGACAAGTTCTACACGAAATGTCGTTCTGCATTTCCACGTCCAGTAACATCGAAAGGAAGAGTGAATAGTTTTATGTCTTCTCTAAGACATACTGTGACAAGAAAATCACCCAAAAATACACATTTCTAAGAAGAAATGAGGAGTCCAAATACATAAATGACTACAACCCAGTCATTTCGTCCATGTGGAATGCTAACATGGATATTCAATATGTTGCTGATAACTCTATTGCTGTGGCTCGATATGTGACGTCTTACATCACAAAATCAGAAAAGACAGAGCTGAAGGAAATGTGGGAGGAAATTTCACATGAAAAGAGTCTAAGCAAGAAATGATACAGTTACAGTCTGAAGATGTTGTTGCATCGAGAAATTGGAGCATATGAATGTTCTGATCGGTTATCATCAGCAAGTCTATATGCCAAATCTAGAACCACCATTTGGGTGAGTCTAGGTCTTGCTGCAACACGAAACCGAGTTTTGAAATCTGTACAAGAAATTGAGTATTTGGCGGAGAAAGAACCAGACAGTACATATATTTTGAAGACAAACATGTTGGATACATACTATCCAAATAGAAGTAGTCATCTTGAGAACGTTTGTCTCTATGAAGTTCTGAAAACCTATACTTTTAAGAGGAACGTCACAGAAGACATCAATAAAGGTGTATATGCTGTAATTGGATATGAAGGCTGTCTAGTGAAACAAAGAAAAGGACATTTGATCAATCATCGAATATTGAGTTGTGAATCTCCAGAAAAAAGGGAATTTTATTACTTCGGTCTTTTGCAACTCTTTAAGCCTTGGCGTAGAGAAGAGGAACTACTTGGAGATTTTGTTACTTATGAAGATTCGTTCAATGCAACCAAGGATACCATTGAATATCCTGTTTTTTCAAATTATCTGCAAATGTTGAACGAGGAAATACAGCAAGAAGCTACAATTGCAGCAGAGATTGCTAGAGACAGTTCTCAAGACAGTCAGAGTTCTGCTTCATTGGGTCAGGATCCACTAGGAGGACCAATTATACAAAATGAAGCTGCCACTGCTATGGATGAAGTGGAAAGAGCCATGGAACTAGTTCAGGAGAATGTAGTTAACTTAGAAGATTTAGAAAAATAACTAAATGTTGAGCAGAGGCAAATATATGACGCAGTTACAGAACACGTTGAGCATGGTTTATCTCATGAAAAAAAGAGTGCTCATGTACATCCTTTATACCTGTTTGACTGTACGTGAGTAGAGAAGCAGGAACTGGAAAAAGTTTTCTGATTAACGCAATTGCAACGTATCTGCAGAAAAGAATGGAGTCATCGCTGTCTTGTTGTGTTACCGCTCCAACTGGGTTGGCAGCACACAACATTAAAGGGATTACTTTACATCGCTTATTGATGCTGTCAGTAGAGCATGATAACAAATTACAATACCACAAGCTATCTGGAGAAGCTTGTTGGGAAGTTTCAAGAGTCCTAAAGAAAATGAAACTTCTTATCATTGATGAAGAAAGCATGGTATCAAATTTAATGCTTGCTTTTGTGCATTTAAGAATGCAAGAAATTCTTAAAACAGAGTATGGTGTGTTATTTGGAGGCTAACACATCATCGTATTTAGAGATCTACTGTAACTAACTCTAGTGAAAGGACAGCCAGAGTTTAAAATGCTTACATATGAAGATACCAGGAAGTGCCTAGGAAGCATTGGAAATGTTAACATATGGTTAAATTTCAAATATGCAGAACTGCTTCAAAATATGCGACAGGCAAAGGATGAAGATTATAAAAATATTCTACAAGATGTTAGAATTGGAAAACTAACTGAGCATGGCAAAGAAGCTTTACATGGATGATTAATTTTAAATTTGTTTCCAAAAGAAAACATTCTCCCAGAGAATATTTTTATGAAAATTCCTGAAAACAAATCTTTTATATGCTTGATGCCAACTCAAAAAGAATGTTCAATCTTCAACAACAAAATGTTAAAGTTGGAAAATCAAGAGATTGTGAAATTGAAAGCTATTGATAAAATAGAACATGAAGGAGCAACGATTGTTTTGTCTGAAAAGTTTAAATCAAAATTGGATTCTTCAGAGAAGACATTATCTAAAACTGCTGGTTTGGAAAAGACTCTGTATGCATGTTTAAATTGTCATATAATTTTACGACGGAATTTACATGCGGAAAGAGGTTTAGTAAATGGAGCAATGGGTCATGTTGTTAATTTTGTGAATTACCAAAATAAAGATGGAATCCAATTTATAAATATTAAATTCGATGGTATTGAAGAAGTACAAAAAATCAGTTGTTGTTCTGCATGATTTTTGCTTGTGAAAGATTTATATGTGCACCGAAAACAGTTTCCTACTTCTTTGGCATATGCAGTGACTATTCATAAATCTCAAAGTTTAAGTGTGGATACTGCTTTGGTGAATATTGGAAGTTCTGTGTTCAATGAAGGTACGGCATATGTTGCTTTATCTCGAGTCAGAACTTTATCTGGATTGTACTTGATTGATTTTGATGAGACAAAGATAAATGCCGATCTAAATTGTGTAAAAGAGTATAATAGGTTAAGAAGAGAGTATGCTCCAAATTTACCCCAATATCCTCTATTTGAAAAGCGTGTGGTAGTCCGAAAAAGAAGAAATCAGAAAAATTGTAGTGAAGTTGTAGCAAAAAGAAAAAAAGTAGATGAACCAGTAATTGTAAGCAGAAAGGAAAAGGATTAAGGTAAAGATGTTGTTGGATTTCAGTTTGAAAACAGTTCTGGTGTCAACTGCTATGCTAATGTAGTGGTTAACTGCTTCGCTGCTGATGACGAGCTCAGCTCGTCATCAGCCACGGTAGTCGTGTGCGGATGACGAGCTTAGCTCGTCTTGTAAAGCGGCTTTTCGTAAATTGCCGCACACAGCGGGAAAAGCTGCCACAGCGATGCGGTTAACGTTGTTTTTTTTCTCCAAACCGTACAAGAAAAGATTGCTGAAAATCGTGATCAAACATTTTGTTGTTTATTAAATTCTGTGTTCGACAAATGTAGCAGTGATAGAACAAAAATAGAAAGTGTTTCCGAAATTCGAAATTTTTTAGACATATACTCTGGTCAAAAACAATTTTCACAGAATATTCAGCAAGATTGTCAGGAATTTTTAATGTATATGCTTGTTATTTTACAAGATGAAGGTGTAGATGTAGAAAATCTTTTTGGCCTTTCTTATAAATGGCAGCATGACTGCGACAATTGCTCCTTTTCAAGTAGTACTACAATAGACACTGAAAGATGTATATATTTGACTTTACCAGACTGCAAATCTGTGTCATTTAATAATCTAGTTAGACAAGCAAATCAAAGCATGGTCTTTACTCAATGTAAATCTGCAATGCTATCTACATTATTTATACAAAGATATGGACAGTATGTCATTTCAATGTTTTAACGATGTAGACCTGATGGAACTAAATTGACAACTTTAATAAAAAAAATTGTGGCTTCTCAATTATCAATTTCAGGAAGAACCTTTACAACTGCAGCAATTATTTACCATGATGGTCCTTCAACAACATCAGGACATTACACAGCTTATTTAAAATGTCATAAAGGATGGAATCACTGTAATGATACTCAATTGACTTTCAAACAACGTTTGCCTTCTGACTTACAAAATTCTTACCTAGTGTTCTTACAACCGAAATTTTAGGGAAGGTAATTGGCCTATGAAGATTGCAGCAGTTATTCAAATTTAGTTTGCTGTTCAAAATTACTTTCCAAGTGACCGTGATGAAGATAATCAAACACATGTAGTTCTGATAGAGGTAGTATATGTATAAGCTAGAGGTGGAAATAAAACTATTGTTTCATAATGTAAAAGATGTTGAAGCTTTTCTTTCAGAAACTCGGGTAAATGAAAGTTTAAGAATACTTTTGACTAATTTACAAAGAAAAGGACTTTCCATATACTATTTGGCCTTGTGGAAAAGTGCATGGATCAAAAGGGAGTTAAGATATGTTCTTTCAAAATGTTATATTGTTTATTCAAAGGTACTATGGGGTTTTTAAACACAATCTTTTTGATTGTGTTTTTTTTTGCCCGCTGGTATATGATTAGTAGTATGGAAGTCACTGTTTAAAGTGAAATTCAATATATTCTGAGAACAGCAAAAATAAACCATATAACATGTTGTACAAATTATTTTGTATTTTGTATTATCTAATATATATTATTTCCCCTTCTCTTATGCTCACTTGCCTATTTCCACCCTCTATGACTCCTTTTAACTCACCCTCACTGGCCTTTTCTCACTCTCCTTCAACTCCCTTCTCTTATTCCACTTTACTCACTTATCCTCATTCTCCACTCCTTCACAACCCTTTCCCTCTCTCCCATCCACCACTTTCCAGCTGTCAGTCACTCTAATTCACTTACCTTACTGTTCTTTTTTTCTTTGTTCCCTTAATAATTCCCCTTTTCTCACTCACCTTACTCCACTTCACTCACTCCTTTTCTCACTTCCTCTGTCTTCTCACATAATCACTCTCCTTTCCTCACTTCGTCTCTCTTAGCCTCACTCTGATGATACTCTCACTCTCTCACTCCTCTTCCATCATGCTTACTCCCTAAAACTCATCTACTCTCCCTTACTTACCTTTCTTTACTCTCTCACTCAGTTCCTTTCTGCCACTCATTCCTTCACTACCTCTATGTTCTCACTCCATCACTTCCTTTGTCTCATGCTCATTTGCTTTTATCCTCTGTCTATATTTCCTTTTTCCTCAGTCCCACAGCCTTTCACTCACCCTCCCTCACCCTTGTTCCGTTACTCCAGTTCCTTCAGTTATTCTCATTCATCTTCCTTAACTGCCCTTCTTCTTTCTCTCCTCACGCACTCACTTTTTCCCAGTCCCTTTGCTTCACTTTTCTTCCCTTTCTTCCCTTCCTTTGCTGTCTCAGTCATTCTCCTCTCCTTAATAACCTTACTACCCATTACTCACTCTTTCTCTTACTTCCTCTGTTCTCTCATATTCTCAAAAGTCTTACCTCACTCCCTCTCTGTTACCTTCACTCCCTTTGTCTCCTCACTGTCTTCTGACCCTACATTCACCCTCACTTACCTTCCATGCCACATTGTCATTAATCCACCGTTATTCACTCCTGCTTCTCAGTCACTCATTCCCCTTTCTTTACTCCCCTTTCTTTCTTTAGTTTTCCTAACGCACATTCCTTTACTATCTTACACCCTTTCACTTCATTTCTCTCTCCTGGTCTTCTTCTCTGTCACTGAATGTATCCATGTTATTATCCTTTTAGTAAATTGCTCTCCCTCTATTTCTTTTTCACTCTCTCTGACCTTCACCATTCCTTTGTTTTCCTTTCTGAGTCCTTCACTCCTACTTTATCTTTTACTACCCATTTATGACTTTTAATCTTCTACTTTGTCTCTTGTATTGTAAAATATATATTATAAATATTCTAACTTTTTTTTCACTTTCACAGATATTACATTTACTGAAAATATGTAATTAAGTTTACATTACTTAGAAGGTAAGTCTGATGTACAAAATTAACTTTCTCTATACTGTTTCCCGCACCTGCAATTAGAATGCCACCACCACCGTGGCGGTGGCAACACCCATTCCCAGCATTGTGGCGGGCGGTGCTCACAGCACTGCCTGCCACAATGCGGAGGATGCACGTTGTGCATTGGCATGCACAGGGTGCCACTTTGTCCATGCCAATTCAGGCACCCATGTGCACCCCCAACTTCGTGGGGACCCGCTACGGGCACCCAAAGGCAAAAACTGCATGCCTTTCCATGGCGGCAATGCCGCCATGGAAAGGCACATCTCTGCCTGCATGCTAATTTGAATAGCGGGTTCTTGCAGACATCGCCACCATGTTAAACTCCTTTTCTGCCCGGTGAACTCGTCAACGGGTGGAAAAGCGGCGGACCGTCTTCCCTTCTGCCGCAGACCCCCCAGCCATCATAATATGGCAGGGGGGGTCATTCATGCATGGATGGTGATCCGCCCGCCATCCTAATGGGCCCCTTAGTTGTGACTAAAGCTATTTTATCACTTTTACTACTCATAGCACAACATAGGACTTTAAATAGGAACTGATTAACAGTTAGTGGTTCTTTCCACGATTTTCAGGGCATATGAAAGCTTTTTAATCTTAACTTTCACCATTTATTAAAGCCAGCCAAAGTTTGGAATAGTATACAGTTTACATGCAAAAGCTTTTTTTTTTGGTTATTTAAATTCACTGATGATATATTGTGACCCTGTAACTTTTCAGCATATTGTACTTTTTACTTTTTTTAATCCTGTCCCCTACGAGAAAGTAAAAGCCCTTTATTCACCTTTGCACTTTAAAGTGTGTTTTTTTTAGGTGTGAGTTACCACTCTATTATTCACTATTGCGATTGGTCTCATGGGTAATATGTGATTTGAATTGTAGACGTTATTTATTGACAATGCATTAATTGGAATTATATTGATCTATGGAGAAGAGGATATAAAAAAAGATGAATTATGTTTCCTGAATCGCTTGCATGCGCTCACCTCACAATGCTCAATAGAGAAGTATTGCAAAAAATAATACTAGACAGGCTTCTGCGCCAGAAAATAACGCCAGTTTGAAACAGGCATTAAAAGGAAAATTGCTTTTATTTTTCTTAATTTTTCTCACTTTGCATGTGTGCTGGACTGTAAAGCACATGGTAAACGTTTTAAAGTTACTCTAAGCATAGTATATTGCAACGAAAGGGCACCCTTCTAATGCATATTCATTGTAATCTTTGCTTCAAATCTTTGATTTATTTTAAATTTTTCCGAAATTTGGAGTTTCAACAAGTGTTTTGTCAAAACTGGTTTTAGTTATTGGAGAATTCAAATACTTGCAATCATTCTCCTGACTGCACCCACAATAATTCAATATAAATAAATAAATACCTACATTATTTGATGAATTTCTTAATTAATTAAAATGTTAATTAAACCATACAGAATATATTTTTTCTTTTCAATCTTAATATGTTTTCAAATGAATGGAATTAAAAAAGGTAAGTGTGTTTTAATACAGGTCACACATACATGTCGCATTAATTTGTACGTCACACATCTTTGGGATTTCAGAGTAGGTGATGTGGCATGCTACATAATAGTCGCGATGAAAAGCTACGGGCAATGTGTGATTGTCTATATGAGATGATAGAGATTATGATTTCTGCTTGCCTGTGGTTGTATATTTAATCGAACAGGCTGTGCAGGCACTTGCTGGTTATGTTCATATTCTTTACAATCTTTGTTTTTAATCCTTGATTTATTTTTAATTTTTCCGAACTTTGGAGTTTCATCAAGCTATGAACGTTCCTACTCCCCCTGTCATGCAAGGCAGCAACTTTGGGTGCTGCACTGCGTTCTGTGACATCTTTGTAAATCTGGGTCAAAATATCTTGTTCAGTCCTTATCAACACTTTCTGCTTTTAGCAGTTGCCATAGACTGAAATTGCTTGTTATGATAGTGAACCACGTGTCCAGATTAAACCCATTAATTATTCGAGATTGTGTGCTTAATTTTCATCGCGATCTTAATGTAGCATGCCACATCACCTACTCTGAAATCCCGAGGTTGTGTAATGTGCAAATTAATTAATGCATGTGTTATCTTTATTAATAAAAAAAAACAATCAATCAGATATAACAAGGCATATTATTAACTCAATGTATGCATTTTTGTGACTTTGGCATTTTCAAGTTCCCAGCAAATTAATCAGTACGTCTGTCACACATTGAGCTGCTATGTGTGTTCTTTTCGTACTCATTATGCCATATGTATGTGTGACCTGTATTAAAATAAACTTACCTTTTTTAATTCCATTCATTTTAAAACATATTTAGATTGAAAAGAAAAAATATTTTCTGTATGGTTTAATTAACATTTTAATTGATTAGGAAATTCATCAAATAATTTGGATATATATTTGTTTATATTTCATTATTGTGGGTGCAGTCAAGAGAATAGTTGAAAGTATTTAAATTCTCCAATAACTAAAACCAGTTTTGACAAAACACTTGATGAAACTTCAAAGTTCAGAAAAGTTAAAAATAAATCAAAGATTAGAAGCAAAGATTGCAATGAATATGAACATAACCAACAAGTTCCTGCACAGCCTGTTCGATTAAATATACAACCACAGGCATGCAGAAATCATAACCTCTATCATTTCATATACACAATCACACATTGCCCGTAGCTTTCTAATGGCAGCATAGACAGACTAGAACAAACGGCTAAAGAACAGCCCATGCCTCAACGAGCATAGATGCTGTGGAAAATTTTATAAGATTCTGATTACTTGCTATCAAGACAGAAATGAAACTCAAAAATAGAAGGATTCCACATCCTTACAGAAGCACCTCTTAAATCTATGAAAGGAATGAAAAAAATGATGCTTGGATGCCAGCAACAGGAAGAAGTGGACAAGCACAGCATCATCGCCAAGTTCCCAAAGGGACTTAATCACCTGCGGGACGCTTTCTGCTGTTGATGAGAACTTGGCACATAGTACTGAAATAAAACAATAGTTTATGTGCCCTGTGGCCATTATATCGTGTTAATATTCCACACTGGTTCAGATCTTATAACTGATGTCACAATGGGCCTCATCAGGAGGTTCTTATCATTTGGGGTGTCAGAAATTTCTAGTCTGCATCTGATATTATCCCTAATACCATCTTAAGCTATATGAAAACAGCAAAGATGCACTTACTTTTCCTCAAAAGGTTACTGAATTGTGGCAATATTTTGCTGGACAAAGTTGTTAGATTTATTTACTGATAAGATTTGAAGCCAGATACACAACAGTTTTTAAACATTGCAAACGGAAAATCGGACCTTTTGCGACCACTATAAAGGGATGTAGCATGTACAGGCCTTATATTGCTAATCAGTAACCTATTACAGATTCGCAAAATAGGGTTTGCAAGTCACTATTAGGAAGGGGCGTGCCAAGGGCTTCCCTTCCTAATAGCGAGTCGCTGGAGGATGTCCGATAGTTTTGTGACTGCAATTTCAAATTGGAAGTAAGCCAGTCACAAACTAGAAGGGGACCCCAAGGGACTCCTTCCCCTTTGTGTTTGGCAGAGAAAATATTTTGTAAGAGCAAACAGTTGTCTCATTGACCACTACCTGCTATTTAAAAAAAAGTTGCTTTATTTAAAAAAACAAACACAGACATGGTGGTCTGCTATCCCCAGCAGGCCACCATCCATGTGATTGCAGCCCAATCCCAGTGGGTCACGAATTGCAACCTGCCTTATGAATAATGAGAAGGCAGGTCATTTGTGACCCCATTGGCAATCGCTAAATGCATCTGAGACACATTACTACATTCTGTTTTGAAAGTCGCAAAATGTGAGTTGCAAAAAAATCACAAATTGTGACCCGTAAAATTGAATGATTCAGAAAAGGGGGTGGTGATGAACAGAGTGTCTGAATTAAGCAGACCACTCTTACCCAGTCCAAAGATCAGGGCTTGATCCATCACCGTTATTTATCTAACTGCACCATCCCAGCTCAGAACCTGGCTATATGCAAATCAGTCTGTCCCTGGCCCAGTGCATCATGGGAACAGGGCAGACTAAACTACCAAGCCAATTCTTCACCAGAAAGGAGACAAGCTACCGGGGACCGGTTTCTGGCATTTCAGCCGTCTTCGGCCCGGCTTGCTTGAATCCTGATGGTGCAGTGAGAGAGGGACTCATGTCTGAGTATACCCTGCCACACCTATAGTGGCCAAAAACGATTCAGAAAAGGGGGTGGTGATGAACAGAGTGTCTGAATTAAGCAGAACACTCTTACCCAGTCCAAAGATCAGGGCTTGATCCATCACCGTTATTTATCTCACTGCACCATCCCAGCTCAGAACCTGGCTATATGCAAATCAGTCTGTCCCTGGCCCAGTGCATCATGGGAACAGGGCAGACTAAACTACCAAGCCAATTCTTCACCAGAAAGGAGACAAGCTACCGGGGACCAGTTTCTGGCATTTCAGCCGTCTTCGGCCCGGCTTGCTTGAATCCTGATGGTGCAGTGAGAGAGGGACTCATGTCTGAGTATACCCTGCCACACCTATAGTGGCCAAAAACGATTCAGAAAAGGGGGTGGTGATGAACAGAGTGTCTGAATTAAGCAGACCACTCTTACCCAGTCCAAAGATCAGGGCTTGATCCATCACCGTTATTTATCTCACTGCACCATCCCAGCTCAGAACCTGGCTATATGCAAATCAGTCTGTCCCTGGCCCAGTGCATCATTGGAACACGGCAGACTAACTACCAAGCCAATTCTTCACCAGAAAGGAGACAAGCTACCGGGGACCGGTTTCTGGCATTTCAGCCGTCTTCGGCACAGCTGGCTTGAATCCTGATGGTGCAGTGAGAGAGGGACTCATGTCTGAGTATACCCTGCCACACCTATAGTGGCCAAAAACGATTCAGAAAAGGGGGTGGTGATGAACAGAGTGTCTGAATTAAGCAGACCACTGAGCTGGGATGGTGCAGTGAGCTAAAAAACGGTGATGGATCAAGCCCTGATCTTTGGACTGGGTAAGAGTGGTCTGCTTAATTCAGACACTCTGTTCATCACCACCCCCTTTTCTGAATCATTTTTGTCCACCATAAGCGTGGAAGGGTATACTCAGATGTGAGTCCCTAGCTCATTGCACCATCAGGATTCAAGCAAGCCGGGACGAAGGCGGCTGAAATGCCAGAAACCGGTCCCCGGTAGCTTGTTTCCTTCCCAGTATAAGAATTGGCTTGGTAGTTTGGTCTGCCCTGTTCCCATGATGCACTGGGCCAGGGTCAGACTAATTTGCATATAGCCAAGTTCTGAGCTGGGACGGTGCAGTGAGCTAAAAACGATGATGGATCAAGCCCTGATCTTTGGACTGGGTAAGAGTGGTCTGCTTAATTCAGACACTCTGTTCATCACCACCCCCTTTTCTGAATCATTTTTGTCCACCATAAGCGTGGAAGGGTATACTCAGATGTGAGTCCCTAGCTCATTGCACCATCAGGATTCAAGCAAGCCGGGCCGAAGATGGCTGAAATGCCAGAAACCGGTCCCCGGTAGCTTGTTTCCTTCCCAGTATAAGAATTGGCTTGGAAGTTTTGTCTGCCCTGTTCCCATGATGCACTGGGCCAGGGTCAGACTAATTTGCAAATAGCCAAGTTCTGAGCTGGGATGGTGCAGTGAGCTAAAAAACGGTGATGGATCAAGCCCTGATCTTTGGACTGGGAAGAGTGGTCTGCTTAATTCAGACACTCTGTTCATCACCACCCCCTTTTCTGAATCATTTTTGTCCATCATAAGCGTGGAAGGGTATACTCAGATGTGAGTCCCTAGCTCATTGCACCATCAGGATTCAAGCAAGCCGGGCCGAAGACGGCTGAAATGCCAGAAACCGGTCCCCGGTAGCTTGTTTCCTTCTCAGTATAAGAATTGGCTTGGTAGTTTGGTCTGCCCTGTTCCCATGATGCACTGGGCCAGGGTCAGACTAATTTGCATATAGCCAAGTTCTGAGCTGGGATGGTGCAGTGAGCTAAAAAACGGTGATGGATCAAGCCCTGATCTTTGAACTGGGTAAGAGTGGTCTGCTTAATTCAGACACTCTGTTCATCACCACCCCCTTTTCTGAATCATTTTTGTCCACCATAAGCGTGGAAGGGTATACTCAGATGTGAGTCCCTAGCTCATTGCACCATCAGGATTCAAGCAAGCCGGGCCGAAGACGGCTGAAATGCCAGAAACCGGTCCCCGGTAGCTTGTTTCCTTCCCAGTATAAGAATTGGCTTGGTAGTTTGGTCTGCCCTGTTCCCATGATGCACTGGGCCAGGGTCAGACTAATTTGCATATAGCCAAGTTCTGAGCTGGGATGGTGCAGTGAGCTAAAAAACGGTGATGGATCAAGCCCTGATCTTTGGACTGGGTAAGAGTGGTCTGCTTAATTCAGACACTCTGTTCATCACCACCCCCTTTTCTGAATCATTTTTGTCCACCATAAGCGTGGAAGGGTATACTCAGATGTGAGTCCCTAGCTCATTGCACCATCAGGATTCAAGCAAGCCGGGCCGAAGACGGCTGAAATGCCAGAAACCGGTCCCCGGTAGCTTGTTTCCTTCCCAGTATAAGAATTGGCTTGGTAGTTTGGTCTGCCCTGTTCCCATGATGCACTGGGCCAGGGTCAGACTAATTTGCATATAGCCAAGTTCTGAGCTGGGATGGTGCAGTCAGCTAAAAAACGGTGATGGATCAAGCCCTGATCTTTGGACTGGGTAAGAGTGGTCTGCTTAATTCAGACACTCTGTTCATCACCACCCCCTTTTCTGAATCATTTTTGTCCACCATAAGCGTGGAAGGGTATTCTCAGATGTGAGTCCCTAGCTCATTGCACCATCAGGATTCAAGCAAGCCGGGCCGAAGACGGCTGAAATGCCAGAAACCGGTCCCCGGTAGCTTGTTTCCTTCTCAGTATAAGAATTGGCTTGGTAGTTTGGTCTGCCCTGTTCCCATGATGCACTGGGCCAGGGTCAGACTAATTTGCATATAGCCAAGTTCTGAGCTGGGATGTGCAGTGAGCTAAAAAACGGTGATGGATCAAGCCCTGATCTTTGGACTGGGTAAGAGTGGTCTGCTTAATTCAGACACTCTGTTCATCACCACCCCCTTTTCTAAATCATTTTTGTCCACCATAAGCGTGGAAGGGTATACTCAGATGTGAGTCCCTAGCTCATTGCACCATCAGGATTCAAGCAAGCCGGGCCGAAGACGGCTGAAATGCCAGAAACCGGTCCCCGGTAGCTTGTTTCCTTCTCAGTATAAGAATTGGCTTGGTAGTTTGGTCTGCCCTGTTCCCATGATGCACTGGGCCAGGGTCAGACTAATTTGCATATAGCCAAGTTCTGAGCTGGGATGGTGCAGTGAGCTAAAAAACGGTGATGGATCAAGCCCTGATCTTTGAACTGGGTAAGAGTGGTCTGCTTAATTCAGACATTCTGTTCATCACCACCCCCTTTTCTGAATCATTTTTGTCCACCATAAGCGTGGAAGGGTATACTCAGATGTGAGTCCCTAGCTCATTGCACCATCAGGATTCAAGCAAGCCGGGCCGAAGATGGCTGAAATGCCAGAAACCGGTCCCCGGTAGCTTGTTTCCTTCCCAGTATAAGAATTGGCTTGGAAGTTTTGTCTGCCCTGTTCCCATGATGCACTGGGCCAGGGTCAGACTAATTTGCAAATAGCCAAGTTCTGAGCTGGGATGGTGCAGTGAGCTAAAAAACGGTGATGGATCAAGCCCTGATCTTTGGACTGGGAAGAGTGGTCTGCTTAATTCAGACACTCTGTTCATCACCACCCCCTTTTCTGAATCATTTTTGTCCATCATAAGCGTGGAAGGGTATACTCAGATGTGAGTCCCTAGCTCATTGCACCATCAGGATTCAAGCAAGCCGGGCCGAAGACGGCTGAAATGCCAGAAACCGGTCCCCGGTAGCTTGTTTCCTTCTCAGTATAAGAATTGGCTTGGTAGTTTGGTCTGCCCTGTTCCCATGATGCACTGGGCCAGGGTCAGACTAATTTGCATATAGCCAAGTTCTGAGCTGGGATGGTGCAGTGAGCTAAAAAACGGTGATGGATCAAGCCCTGATCTTTGAACTGGGTAAGAGTGGTCTGCTTAATTCAGACACTCTGTTCATCACCACCCCCTTTTCTGAATCATTTTTGTCCACCATAAGCGTGGAAGGGTATACTCAGATGTGAGTCCCTAGCTCATTGCACCATCAGGATTCAAGCAAGCCGGGCCGAAGACGGCTGAAATGCCAGAAACCGGTCCCCGGTAGCTTGTTTCCTTCCCAGTATAAGAATTGGCTTGGTAGTTTGGTCTGCCCTGTTCCCATGATGCACTGGGCCAGGGTCAGACTAATTTGCATATAGCCAAGTTCTGAGCTGGGATGGTGCAGTGAGCTAAAAAACGGTGATGGATCAAGCCCTGATCTTTGGACTGGGTAAGAGTGGTCTGCTTAATTCAGACACTCTGTTCATCACCACCCCCTTTTCTGAATCATTTTTGTCCACCATAAGCGTGGAAGGGTATACTCAGATGTGAGTCCCTAGCTCATTGCACCATCAGGATTCAAGCAAGCCGGGCCGAAGACGGCTGAAATGCCAGAAACCGGTCCCCGGTAGCTTGTTTCCTTCCCAGTATAAGAATTGGCTTGGTAGTTTGGTCTGCCCTGTTCCCATGATGCACTGGGCCAGGGTCAGACTAATTTGCATATAGCCAAGTTCTGAGCTGGGATGGTGCAGTCAGCTAAAAAACGGTGATGGATCAAGCCCTGATCTTTGGACTGGGTAAGAGTGGTCTGCTTAATTCAGACACTCTGTTCATCACCACCCCCTTTTCTGAATCATTTTTGTCCACCATAAGCGTGGAAGGGTATTCTCAGATGTGAGTCCCTAGCTCATTGCACCATCAGGATTCAAGCAAGCCGGGCCGAAGACGGCTGAAATGCCAGAAACCGGTCCCCGGTAGCTTGTTTCCTTCTCAGTATAAGAATTGGCTTGGTAGTTTGGTCTGCCCTGTTCCCATGATGCACTGGGCCAGGGTCAGACTAATTTGCATATAGCCAAGTTCTGAGCTGGGATGTGCAGTGAGCTAAAAAACGGTGATGGATCAAGCCCTGATCTTTGGACTGGGTAAGAGTGGTCTGCTTAATTCAGACACTCTGTTCATCACCACCCCCTTTTCTAAATCATTTTTGTCCACCATAAGCGTGGAAGGGTATACTCAGATGTGAGTCCCTAGCTCATTGCACCATCAGGATTCAAGCAAGCCGGGCCGAAGACGGCTGAAATGCCAGAAACCGGTCCCCGGTAGCTTGTTTCCTTCCCAGTATAAGAATTGGCTTGGTAGTTTGGTCTGCCCTGTTCCCATGATGCACTGGGCCAGGGTCAGACTAATTTGCATATAGCCAAGTTCTGAGCTGGGATGGTGCAGTGAGCTAAAAAACGGTGATGGATCAAGCCCTGATCTTTGGACTGGGTAAGAGTGGTCTGCTTATTCAGACACTCTGTTCATCACCACCCCCTTTTCTGAATCATTTTTGTCCACCATAAGCGTGGAAGGGTATACTCAGATGTGAGTCCCTAGCTCATTGCACCATCAGGATTCAAGCAAGCCGGGCCGAAGATGGCTGAAATGCCAGAAACCGGTCCCCGGTAGCTTGTTTCCTTCCCAGTATAAGAATTGGCTTGGTAGTTTGATCTGCCCTGTTCCCATGATGCACTGGGCCAGGGTCAGACTAATTTGCATATAGCCAAGTTCTGAGCTGGGATGGTGCAGTGAGCTAAAAAACGGTGATGGATCAAGCCCTGATCTTTGGACTGGGTAAGAGTGGTCTGCTTAATTCAGACACTCTGTTCATCACCACCCCCTTTTCTGAATCATTTTTGTCCACCATAAGCGTGGAAGGGTATACTCAGATGTGAGTCCCTAGCTCATTGCACCATCAGGATTCAAGCAAGCCGGGCCGAAGACGGCTGAAATGCCAGAAACCGGTCCCCGGTAGCTTGTTTCCTTCCCAGTATAAGAATTGGCTTGGTAGTTTGGTCTGCCCTGTTCCCATGATGCACTGGGCCAGGGTCAGACTAATTTGCATATAGCCAAGGTCCAAGCTGGGATGGTGCAGTGAGCTAAAAAACGGTGATGGATCAAGCCCTGATCTTTGGACTGGGTAAGAGTGGTCTGCTTAATTCAGACACTCCGTTCATCACCACCCCCTTTTCTGAATCATTTTTGTCCACCATTAGCGTGGAAGGGTATACTCAGATGTGAGTCCCTAGCTCATTGCACCATCAGGATTCAAGCAGGCCGGGCCGAAGACGGCTGAAATGCCAGAAACCGGTCCCCGGTAGCTTGTTTCCTTTCCAGTATAAGAATTGGCTTGGTAGTTTGGTCTGCCCTGTTCCCATGATGCACTGGGCCAGGGTCAGACTAATTAGCATATAGCCAAGTTCTGAGCTGGGATGGTGCAGTGAGCTAAAAAACGGTGATGGATCAAGCCCTGATCTTTGGACTGGGTAAGAGTGGTCTGCTTAATTCAGACACTCTGTTCATCACCACCCCCTTTTCCGAATCATTTTTGTCCACCATAAGCGTGGAAGGGTATACTCAGATGTGAGTCCCTAGCTCATTGCACCATCAGGATTCAAGCAAGCCGGGCCGAAGACGGCTGAAATGCCAGAAACCGGTCCCCGGTAGCTTGTTTCCTTCCCAGTATAAGAATTGGCTTGGTAGTTTGGTCTGCCCTGTTCCCATGATGCACTGGGTCAGGGTCAGACTAATTTGCATATAGCCAAGTTCTGAGCTGGGATGGTGCAGTGAGCTAAAAAACGGTGATGGATCAAGCCCTGATCTTTGGACTGGGTAAGAGTGGTCTGCTTAATTCAGTCACTCTGTTCATCACCACCCCCTTTTCTGAATCATTTTTGTCCACCATAAGCGTGGAAGGGTATACTCAGATGTGAGTCCCTAGCTCATTGCACCATCAGGATTCAAGCAAGCCGGGCCGAAGACGGCTGAAATGCCAGAAACCGGTCCCCGGTAGCTTGTTTCCTTCCCAGTATAAGAATTGGCTTGGTAGTTTGGTCTGCCCTGTTCCCATGATGCACTGGGCCAGGGTCAGACTAATTTGCATATAGCCAAGTTCTGAGCTGGGATGGTGCAGTGAGCTAAAAAACGGTGATGGATCAAGCCCTGATCTTTGGACTGGGTAAGAGTGGTCTGCTTAATTCAGACACTCTGTTCATCACCACCCCCTTTTCTGAACCGTAAAATTGAATGGTCATACATCTGGCCCTTGGTAAGGACTTGGTGCCAAATGAAATGTAGAATCGTTTTTAGCAGTTGCTATTGGAAAATTGGCCCGTGTACAACAACTACAAAAGTTTGCATCATGTTCAAACTGTATTTTGCGAGCCAGTACTGATTACTGACTCGCACAATAGGGTTTGTGAGTTACTATTAGGAAGGGGCGTGTCAAGGGTGTCTCTTACTAATAGCTAGTCACAGGTAAGCATGGGCGCAAAATCCGTTCCGCTCGCGAATTTTGCGGATTTTCGGCAAATTCGCAATCCGCGAACTCCCGCGAATTTGCCGAAAATCCGCGAATCTGCGAGCGGATCGGATCTGGGGGGCAAAAATTAAAGCTTCAAGCTTGTAACTATTTTAGAATGGCGCCGGCAAGCTGCCAGCGCCATTCTAAAATAGTTACTAAGTTAGCTTCAACAGGAAGCACTAATAGAAGCAGGTGCTCGGGTTTAACTGAATTCGAGCACCTGCTTTATTTTATCTATTAGTGCTTCCTGATAAAGCTAACTTAGTAACTATTTTAGAATGGCACTGGCAGCTTGCCGGCGCCATTCTAAAATAAAACAGGAGAGGGGCAGAGGGCAGAAGGGCACAGAGACGAGTGTGACAGAGGGCCGAAGGGCACAAAAACGAGTGGGGCAGAGGGCAGAATGGCACAAAAACGAGTGGGGCAGAGGGCAGAAGGGCACAAAAACGAGTGGGGCAGAGGGCAGAATGGCACAAAAACGAGTGGGGAAGAGGGCTGAAGGGCACAACAATGAGCGGTCTCACAAAAAACAACCCAGCGAACACGCAAAGCGCCCCGCGAACACGCAAAGCGCCCCGCAAACACGCAAATCGCCCCGCGAACACGCCAAAAAAATAAAAATGCACAAATTCGTGAATTTTGCGGATCGCAAATTTGCAAATCCGCAAATTCGCGAATTGCGAATGCGCAAAATTCGCCCATGCTTAGTCACAGGGAAGCGTACGATTGCTTTGTGACCACAAATGCAGTCGCAATGCAATCCAGAGTTTACCACCTACAAGTAGGTAGCAAGCCAGTCGCACACGGGAAGGGTTCACCAGGGGACCCCTTCCCCTTTGTGATTGTATGTGAAAATATTGTTTAAGAGCATGCAGTGGTCCCACAGACCACCTGCCCTTAAGGAATTAAGGAATGAAAAGAAAACTTTTCATTTTTCTTTTAAACACATCCCATTTTCCTTTCAGGAAAACGGTCTTCATTTGAAAAAAAAGTTGCTCTATCAAAAAAGAAAACACAGACATGGTGGTCTGCTGTCCCCAACAGGCCACCATCCCTGAGATCATAGCCCATTCCCAATTGGCAACAAATTGTGCCCTACCACATGAATATTGATAAGACAGGTCATTTACAACTCTTTGGGAATCACTAAATGTATCTGAGACACATTAGTACATTCTGTTTTGCGAGATGCAAAAAATTGTAGGTTGTGACCTGCAAAACAGAATTGTCGAATTGTCAAATATCTGCTTTCAAATGAGCAAGTTAAACTATACACTCTTAAGGGGGTGTACTTTTTCACATTGCTTTATATTTAGCACACTCAAATGCGTAGCTTTATCTTGTACTTTTATCTTATAAAAAGACAGAACACGTTTAATTTGATGTGAGGAACACAAAGTAGATTTTTAGATACCCTGGTCCACATACGTAGTGCACCATATTATTGTTTCTAGTTTTTCTTTATTTAACAAATCAGTGAATTCTGAGAGTTGTCGTTTTTTTTTCTTCTATTAAGTCCTGTGTTCAATAGCAATCATTTATGATGATTTGCAGAAACTGGCAAGGCCTGTATGCCATTTGTTTTTTGAAGCATCATTTTTATTGTTTTCGTTCAAAGTATATTTAATTGAAAGCAACATTTCAGTGTACACCATTCATTTATATTGTGGTTTTGGGTAGTTGAGATATCCCCCTTTTGATGCCCATGATTAAAGCTAAGGACCTGATTACCATTTATGGACCGCCAAACCCATGGTGGCAATCTGCCACCGCCGTACTGCGGGACTGCACACAGTATTTTGAAAGTAGAAGTCGGACCTCCACAGGACCGCTGGGAATGCCAGGATCCAGGATCCTGCAGTATTCATGCATGGGTCAGAGGCAGAAATATGCTGCTGGTGCCTCAGTGACACCACTGAGCATATTTCGAGATGCCTCACCACAACCCTTTACATAGCAGTGAGCCTGCCATGAAGAGGGTGGCAGTCAGTGGCGGCTCGCAGAGGGAGTGCTGCGGGGTGGTTTGGTGGGGGAAGGGCAGGGTGGGAGGGGCAGTGGAGTAGGTCATATGATAGCCAAGTAAAGTAAGTAAATAAATAAAGCTATTTACCCTGCGTTCGCTGCATCGCCAACTAGGCGATGTAGCGAGCGCAAGGTAAATAGTTGAATTTATTTATTTACTTACATTACTCCTGGATGATGTACGTCCAAATCCACTACCCCTCCACCCATCCTCTCCCCTGCACAGCCACCACGCAGCACTCCCTCTACGAGCCACCACTGGTGGCAGTAAGTCACCTAAAGGGGCCATATTAGATCCCACTCCCACCTCAGGGTCCAGGGGGTACATGTGGGGGGCAGATGTATTTGCACCCCCATTTCCCATATGGTGTGGCTGCGGCGGTCTGGATTTTATGCTATTTTATGAGCCTTGATGACTGCTGCAGTCATACCACCGCAACAACAGCTGCCAGAAGACGATCCAACACCCATCTATCTGACGGTCGCAAAGTGGGTTTGGTGGTTCTGCAGCTGACGGTGGTGGACCACAGCGGCTGTAAGACTGCCAAACTAGTAATCAGGCATGAAGGGGAATATGTATCAAGCCCTTTTCCTGTTCACAAACGGACCGATTCTCAGAATCAGCCTGTTTACGAACGGGAAAAGGCCTTTTGGGATGTATCATCCTTATGACACCCTTGCACCCTTGAAATTGCATTTGCTATTTGCGAGTACCTAATAGGTACTCGCAAACTGCAAATGTCTTCCTATTCATTCCTGTAGGCCCCTACGCCCATGGGAATGAATGGGAATCACAATTAAGGAATACAAAGGAATCACAATATATTTGCAAATTTTTTATTACATCTCGCTTTGCGATTCTCAAATAGTGATTCTCCAAAAATCACTATTTGAGAATCGCAAATACAGTATTTGATACATATGCTCGAAGTCACTTTAGCATCAATCACTCAATCATATCATTTGTAAAGCGCACTACTCAACCATGAAGGCGCTGGGGTGGGGAATGCTGCTACTGCTCGAAAATCAAGGTCTTGAGGAGTTTTCTGAAGGTCAGCAGGTCTTGTGTCGGCCGTAGGTGGATGGGGAGGGTGTTCCAGGTCTTGGCTGCGAGGTGGGAGAACGATCTGCCTCCGGAGGTCGCTCTTCAGAAGCGGGGGACTGTGGCTATGTGGAGCAGAGCTGGCGGGTGGGGGTGTAGAAGCTGAGTCACCTGTTGAGGTACGTTGGTCCGGTGTTGTGGAGTGCCTTGTGTGCGTGGGTGAGGAACTTGAAGGTTGTTTTCTTGTTGACCGGGAGCTAGTGCAGGTCTCTCAGGTGGGGTGTTATGTGGCTGTGGCAAGGGATGTCAAGGATCAGGCATGCAGAGGCGTTCTGGATGCGTTGGAGCCGTCTCAGGAGTTTGCCGAGGCTCCTGCTTAGAGGGCGTTTCCGTAGTCCAACCTGCTGCTGACGAGGGCCTGGGTGACCGTTCTTCTCATTTCAGTGGGGATCCACTTGTATATCCTGTGAAGTATGCGGAGAGTGTTGAAGCAGGAGGAGGAAACGGCGTTGACCTGTTTAGTCATGGAGAGGGTGGAGTCGAGGATGACCCCTAGGTTACGTGCATGGTCGGTGGGTGCTGTGGCAGATCCTAGCGCAGTCGGCCACCAGGAGTCGTCCCATGCCGAAGGGATGGATCCGAGGATGAGGACCACCATCTTATCCGAGTTCAGCTTTAGTCGGCTAATCCTCATCCATTAAGCGACAGCCTTCATTTCTACCTGAAGGTCGGTTTTGGCGGTGTGGGGGTCTTTGCTGAGGGAGAGGACCCGCTGGGTGTCATTGGCATTGGAGATGACGTTAAGGTTGTGCCGATGTGCGACGTGGGCGAGCGGTGCCATGTAGATGTTAAACAGAGGTGGGCTGAGGGATGAGCCCCAGGGTATGGCGCAGATGGTCTCTGTGGCTTCGGAGAGGAAGGGGGAAGGCAGATGCTCTGTGTTCTGCCGGAGAGGAAGGAGGTGGTCCAGTCCAGGGCCTTCTCTTGGGTCCCAGTGTTGTGGAGGCGTGGTCATAGTGTGTGGTGGCAGACCATGTCAAAGGCGGCTGACTGGTCCAAGAGTATGAGGGTCGCCGTTTCTCCGTTGTCCTGCAGGGACTTGATATCATCAGTGGCGGCTATGAGGGCTGTCTCTGTGCTGTGTTTGCTGCGCAAGCTGGACTGGGAAGTGTCCAGGATGTTGTTCTCCTCGAGGTAGCGGGTCAGTTGTGCGTTGACGTTCTTCTCGATGACATTTGCTGGGAACGGGAGCAGGGAGATGGGCCAGAGGTTCTTGAGGTCCATGGGGTCCACCTTAGGTTTCTCGAGTGAAGCGTTGATCTTGGCGTGCTTCAAGCTCTCCGAGAAGGTTGCTGTCTTGAAGGAGGTGTTGATGACTTTCTGGAGATAGGGTGTGATGGCTTTGCTGGCTTTGTTGAAGATGTGGTGTGGGCATGGTTCTGACGGAGATCCGGAGTGGATGCTATTCATGATTTTGATGGTGTCGTCGTCGTTGATGTTGGTCCAAGAGAGCAGGCCGTTGGTGCGGATGGTGGTCTTGGGGGCATAGGTCTCAGTGGTTGTCGGCGCGGTCGTGGCATTGAAGCTGTCGGGGATGTCTGCGATATTGCGGTGGAAGAAGATGCCCAGCGAGTCGCACAGGTCTTGCGAGGGTGGGACGTCATTGGTGTTCGAGCTGGGGTTGGAGAGTCCCTTCACGATGTTGAGGAGCTCTTTGCTGTTGTGCGCGCTGTTGTCTAAGCAGTATTTGAAGGAGGCCCTTTTGGCTTATAGGGATTAAATAACATATTTATCTAGCTCCCAATGTTGTATGTATTTGCTTCCCTTCATGCGGTAAGGTTCTTGCTGCTTGTTCATCCATGTTGTTTCCTGTGTTGTCTCTGTAACTAAAAAAAAAAAAATTCAAATCAGATTCATTCAGTGCATGTAAAAAGCACCATAAAAGCACAATATTCATTCAGCAACAATTCACATAAAATATCACAATTCATAACATAAAATATAGGAAATAGTAAACATTATTTCATTTGAAAAATTCTATCTTAGGAAGCTAATTTCTATGAAAAACAATATATAAAAAAATATTTAAAAACTTTGACTAATTGTTTTTATGTATTGATCAAGCCTAGATTATGTCATTTTGCATTCTCATATAATAATGATACCAGATGGGAATAATCTTCTCTTTTTCTAATTGCGCATTGAATGTATCTAATGACAGAGTTAATATTTTTTACATTTCCCAGATTACAAATAAAGCTATTAGCATGGTTATGATTAAAAAGTCTATTTGATGAGAATGAAGGTTAAAAAACACTTTCCGTATATCGATATAAAATGTACAAAAAAGGATAACGTGCATAGTTGTTTGTGTAGATCTTCCATTACATGGGCATTTAGGTAGGGTGTCATTCCACTGTTTCATCTGTGTAAATGCCACTAAAAAATGTAATGTATCAAACCTTAACCTCGTTAAGAAAAATCTGTGCTGTATATTTTTTTTTACCAATGTTAAGTATACAGGTAAACCAGACACAGTCACCCGATGGTGATAGGAGACAACAATTCCTTTTAAAATGTCAACTCTATCTTTGTGGTTTTCTGCAAATTTAAGGTAACTTGCCTTCAAATCCTTTTTACTAAAAACTTGGTTATTAAGGGGGTTCTTATGATCAAAATCAAATTTGCAACAATGTATTAGGTTTGAGATATGCTCCAGCCATGGTATTTTCCTATTTCTATCAAGTTTCAGACAATCCATTATAATTTCTTTCGAGTTGTTAGGTTTGTCCTTGGACCATATCCTTTGCCACAAGAGCAAGCCAGCTAAATTATTGTCTCGCTTGGGGCCAATAGCTCTTTGTGTACTGTATGATCTCTGTAACTCATTAATGGGCACTATGGGTCATATTTATGAAATATGCACCCAGGGCGCAGCAGGTCACCTTGCTGCACTGCCCTGCGTTACTTGCAAAGAGCAGGAATGCACTGTATTTAACCAATACAGTGTATTTCTGTCTTTCTGGAGGCATAAGATTTTGACGCATTCCCAGGTTTACAAGTCCTTGTAAATCTGGAAATGCATCAAAACCCTAGGGAGTTACATGGGAACACCCACTGTAATGCCCATGGAATGCCTTCCTTGCACACAATAAGGCAACAGAGAGATTTGCGCTGCATTGCCTCACTCAAGATTTATGATGTCACTCAAAGTCACACAGTGTAGCTATGAGTTGGTTCATAAATCTGACTCAGAGCCTTGCAGCACGCACAACGCCCTTTGCATGGTATAATCATGATGCAAGGCTCTTAAAAATATGCCCCAAGATTTGCAAAGTAACTACAAACAAAAAAAAGGACCCTCAACAATAGTAAATATACTTCAGCTAAGTGCTGGAGTAGGCCCAGCACTGCACATGGGCAACCGCTGGTAATGCAACACCCTACCATAGAAAATAATTAAGGGAAGAAGTTAGAAGAAAACCCTATAAGAAATAATATGAAAGTAAACTAAGTTATTTAAATCAGTTAAAAAATATAGATACATTTATTTACTGTTAAAAAGTATCCAGAAATAAATGTTATCTATTTTAATATGCTTATTTAAATTAAAATATAATCACTTTTAAATATGTGTAAAACAAATATGTCTAAACATATATAAATATATAACGAAAACATTTTATTTAGTTAAATATATGTTAATTATTTAAAAAGTGAATTCACAATTAAGTTACTTGAGATGTGGCTTTTTTTTGTCAGGTGACAGAGACCTCATTTTGGCAAAGCGCAGGAAACAGTACAACTTTATAATTTAAATGTAACATTTATTTCATAATTTCTTTTAAATGTAGCAAAACAATAAAAATAAAATTACAACACCTTTGCCTTCATTTTGATTGAAAGTTTAATTATACCCAACATGTTCAATTACATTATTTTTATGTAGATTAAATTAAAAACAAAATTCCCACCTAAACTAATACTTGACTCTCTCTCAGGGGAGAGAGAAGCAGAGCAGTTGAAGGTCTACTCGGGGGAATTGATGCGGGCTAGTAATTACCAGTCGCTGGCATGCAAAAGGAACACTCAAAAATGATTGTAGAGTGAGTTTTTTTATATTAATACAAAGAAAAAGTACACTTCTTACACACACACACACACTACTTAAATACTATGCAGACATTTACAAGCACATGCCTTAGGCAGATTGAAAATACCATAGATGACATTACACAATCACATTAGAACGCCTAAAGAGTCATAGAAACATATAAGGTAAGTCAATAGGCTTGGTCAAAGGTTCAAAATCAACAAACCAGAAGTTAAAAACACCTTCAATCATTTTGTGCAATATTCAATAATACACATGTGTTAATACACATTAATTGTAATAAAGCTTATTCATCTTGATAGGTAATTGCTGTCAACATTATTATTTCAATAAAGCATTTTAAAATTAAAATAACATGTCTTTGTGCTTCTAATGCAATCATAAAAACAAGCTCAGAAGGATGCTATTTTTCGATCACAGAAAAACCCACTGTAGATTCATCCCCTAGAGGACACTTTATCTATTTATCTTTCTTATACATCTTCAGCCATATTAAATGCATCCATAAAATAAGTCCCTAGACAGCAGTTCACTCCGCGATATAGAGCAGAAGGTCCATTCATATAAGCACTTTAAAAATAGTGTAAAATCCCAAATGGTCAAGGGTTCCTCAGCTCTACAAAGGTAGGGTCAGTTTTGCCAAGATTACTTCTAAAGGGGCTGCTGTCACACTTACAGCACCCCAACAATTTTGTAATTTGTTGGTGGTGCCCCTGTCATCATAGGGCCACCACAGGGCAAGAAAAATATAAAAGTGGGCAAGCACTGCAGGGCATAATGGGGCACTCCTGCTAGGAGAAGTGCATATTTTATTAGCAGCTGTGTTGGTAAAGCAGCATAGCTTTCTATTTCTCTTATGTTGGCTCTAGTTGTGTGGGTTTATTCCTGTCATGAGACTCCACAACAGCGTGATCCATGACAAGGCACTCTACTGAGTACACTCCTTCCTTACCAGCTGAACACAGCATGTCAGACTACACCAATTCCTCTCAGAACCAACAGACATCAGGTGCTGAGTGCTCCAGGGCTCCCCCCTCTTCCACATCTACATGGCTCCCCTCGTTGCCATCATCAGAAGCCATAGACTTAACATTATCTCCTTTGCTGAGGACACCCAGCTGATCCTCTCCCTCACCAACGAACACACAGCCACCAGAATCAACTTGAACAGCATAATGAAGGCTGTGGCTACCTGGATGAAAGACAGCTACCTCAAGCTCAACTTGGACAAAACCTAAGTACTCATCCTGGGACCCACCCCCTCAGGCTGGGATGACTCCTGGTGGCGCACTATACTAGGTACCCATCCCACCTCTATGGACCACACACACAACCTCAGCCTCATACTATACTCCATGCACACAATAACCACCAAATCAGTGCAGTATCCTCATCCTGATTCCACAGGTCCACCTGTTCTGTAAGACATTTAAATGGATCCCCACAGAATCCTGAAAGACAGTCAACCAAGCGCTTATCACCAACAGACCGGACTACGTCAGCACGCTCTAAGCAAGCGGCACCCAGAAACAGATCAGGAAACTAAAATACGTCCAAAACACTGCAGCTAAACTGGCCCTTGAGATCCCCGCTGCTGCCACATAACACGTCACGTCTGACAACTCCATTGACTCGCAATCACCATGAGAATCACCTTTAAGCTCCTCACACATGCCTACAAAGCTTTCCACAATGCAGGACCAGAATATCTGAATCACTGCCTTGTATTCCACCCACCCAGCAGGCAACTCTGCTCCTCCCAACTCACCCTGGCCTCCATCCCACTGATTCACAAGACCATAACTGGAGGAAAATCCTTCTCCTACCTTGCCACCAAGACTGGTACACCCTGTCCTTCCACCTCAGGTAATCCATGTCATTGACCCAGTTCAGGAAGGACCTCAAGACCTGGCTCTTTGACTGAACATTCACACCTAGACATATTAGCAGCTCCCCCTCCCCCCAGTGCATTGAGACCCTCACAGGTGAGTATCTGCACTATAGAAACTCCTGATTTATTGAACCTTATAATGTTTTAGCTATTTTTCTTTTTCACTATTCTGGTAATACTGATAAACAATGTTTTGTTTCCTCCTGCTAATATTTGAAGCTCATTTTTTTTAAAAAGCACACAATTGGTTCAATAAATGTTTGAAATGCCAGGTTGTATATTTCTTGTGCCTCCCTTTGGGCATGCCTAAGTGACAGTGAAAGGGTAGATCTGTTTCCACAATTTCCTTAGGGAATTCGAGTGGCCATGTTCTGAGGTTGCACATACCATCCTGGTACCCTCTTTTGCTATGGGTCTAGATGGTGCACTGTAAGCTAGCTAGAAATTGGACTAGCATACTCTGATGATATGTGCAGACTCAGTCCCCATATTTTAATGTTTATGTTATCTTGATACACAGTCCTACTTCATTTGTAGAAACCATACAACAAGACAACCTCTTGTTACACTCAGATTTGATTTTCTTGCACATGCTCCACCTCATTTTGATATGATACTGGACCAAGTGAAGCAAAACTGCACTCTACAGACGTTTTCCCCCATGTGTATATTAAAGTGTCCCTACAGGCAAAACAGTAAATTACACTGACTTTCCCACTCAGTGTACACTAGCATTATGTGGCCTACTGCAGGTCAATAGCTAATTATGCAGCGTCTGCTCTGCAACAGGCTATCTGTGTGCAGTTACCGTGCTGCACACTATAGTAGTCTCACATGCAGCACTCACATGTGTGCCTATGTGTGTATACATATGCTCATGTGTTACAGCCATGTGCCCCTTATCTTAACCGTGTCACGGCTACCTTATCTCACAAGGAAGACATTGATGGTAAACACATAGTCTATTTGCCATGTGATTTCTATGGGAGAGAATTGTGTAGTGGGATTCACCCAAAGTAAAAAGTTCCAAACCAGGTGATCCAAAAAGCAAACAAAATCTATATGGACTGAATGGGCAGAACTGTTAAAATGAAATTGTTTCTGCATGCACATTACCCCATGTAAGTTAGCATTTGCGGCACCATTTTCTATTTAGGCGTCATTTTGAATCATGATCAAAACTTATTCTTTGCTATTTCTGAGAAACGGCCTCCACTAGGTTAGGTTTCCGTTCTCCATGGTTGGGTTTTGCTTCACTAATGAATAGACTGTTCTTATTAGTGCATACCATACTCAGTAGGCAGAGGCCTTTCCCCACTGGTCTGGATACGGGCTTGACTGGAGTAACCTTGGACTTTACTTTGTATGAGATATGAGCCCTGAGATTGTTTTTCTTCTCGTTTCCATTGCTTTGCAGTGCCTGCCTGGAATATTCCGTTATGTGCATGTTTTAGCCCAGTTAAGAAATGTACTAAATGTTTCTGCATGCTTGTTGATTTCAGTCCCTCTGCAGCACTCCTAGAGACTGGACAGACTGGGCTTCACTCTGAGTGTACCTGAATAAACAGATATTGGTTTCTATTCTCTACTGTCTGACCGACTCTTCATTTGGAATGGAAGGCTGGGGGTGACCCTAATTGGGTAATTTACTTCAGAACCCAATTGCAACAGACATGGTTTGTCTATAAATTCGGTTCTAACTCAGAGAAATGAGTCTGAAATATTGATAAATATTGGCACTGTGGAACATTCCAGAAAAAGAACGCCCTCAAACTAATGTGATTCATAGGTTCGGTGAACCTTCCAAAAATCGTTTTAAACAAGGCATAAAAGTATGTTGCAGGGAGAAGGACCAGGATTATGCAGCCTTGTTTTGGTTACTGAGTGGGATGAATCAACGAATGCTTCGCATATTTGGGGTTTTCTTGGGCATTCCTGTTGAAATGTAAGAGACCATAAACACCATATGGTAGTTGCTGTACCACCCCTAATCTAATTGAAAAAAGTGATGTCTTTCAACAGTTGTCTTTGCAACTTTATATTCCATAAGACCCATGAAATGGGACGTCCATAAAAGAAGTTCACCACACTTCCAGAGAAGCAGTGTCCATGGGATGGTTTCTAGATAAAGGGGCAGATTTACAAGCCCCTTGGGCCACCCCTACGTCACTTTTCCCATGTTAAAAATGGCGCAAAAGTGGCGCAAGGGGCTTGTATATAATCCCCAAAGTATTTTATGCCCAGCACCACATAGGCCATTACTGCTTGCATATCTTTTTGTAGATCCTCTCTCTGAACTGACATAAGTATCTAAAATTTTGTTTGGTAAAGCATTGGAGCCATATTTTTTTATTTTGCCTAATTCATCATGACCAATTTGGGCAACAAGATGCCAAAGTCAGCATATGATACCTTAATATTAAATACAGCAAGAAGCAGGGTAGTGTTGTGAACCCTAGTTGCACTGTAGGATCACATTCTTATTCCATGAAAACACATTAGAAATGTATCACTCGTGTTTATATTCACCCCATACTCTAACTACAAAGATGGCTGCCTCTCACATCCCGGAATTGCGTGCCAGTAATCTTGGTCACCCGCACATGCTTTAGTGGTCCCTTGTTAATACGTACATGTATTCATGCATTAATGTAAATTCACAGTATCCCGTGATCTTAGGTGTTATGTGCCTATTTAAATTCTTATTCCCATAATTTATTACTGCACTGGTCAATATTGGGACATATTAACACCAAGGGGGCTATACCAGCCTGAATATTCAAATTGTTCAGTGCCACGTTGTGTTATTTCAAAAACACAGAGATGCATCGTATTTATAAGAATACAGTGCACTCCTGTGTTTTCCCTTGGGCTGGAGCTAAGAATAGCTGCCTCATGGTAAGGCAAACACGCTTGTGCCATAGTGCAAGGGTGCCTGGCTTGCAGGGATGGTTGTTTCTGTGCAGGAAGGAGTAGCGGTTTTTGGTGGGAGTATCTGCCAGGCGGTGACGTGGGGAGGGGGAGCGGCAAGTTGTGGGGGGGTAGTAATCTATGGATTACGGACGATTACAGGTAAGTAAACATATAAATAACTAAAACGAATTTCGTTGCGCAAACTGCACCCCAAATGCAATGCAGTGCATGTAACAAAATCTGTTTCCGTTATTTATATGTTTACTTACCTGTAATCATCTGTAATCCATAGATTACTACCCCCCACCCTGCCCCTCTCCACATCACTGCCCGGCAGCTACTCCCACCACCAACAACTACGGACAGGAAGCCGTCCCTTCCTGCACATAAACAATCAATAATGGTGATTTGCTACTTCTATATGTGCTGCAGCAAATCTCCATTATTTAATTCCTGCGGAAACACAATCATTATGGGTGTTTTGCTCTATCTATGTGTGCTGCTGCAGCACACATCGAAAAATCAAAAACTAGGAGAAATTAAAGAATTACTCCTCATTGCGGCAATCTAATGCCTACCTTTGGATGGTGTTTGTTCTTGGCGCTGTCTCAGATTTACACATGCTTGTAAATCTGCTGCAGAGTCAAAAGGCAATGGGCGTCGAAGGCATACACTGCGCAACTCAAGATGGGTGCTTAGCTTTGGGGCTCCGTACAGCGGGACAGTCGCTTGATTTTTCTCCTGTTTCCGCATGCCTAAGCTCCTGAAAGGGGTTTAGAGATGCAGCGAAATACCTCCTGCTTGAGTGCTTAACTTTTATCCTTCTCTCCTGAGATGGTTTTTTTTTCTTTGAATTTCATTTGTGCCTGTTTCCATTCGTTCTTCATGGCGTCCCGTTTTGGTACCTCCTCCCCTGCTGGCTGTACTGTCTATTTGTCAGTTGTTTCTCTTACTCCCTATTTAAGGTATGTATTACAGTCATCATTTTGACATGTATTGTCCTTTCTTGTTATTTCTGCAGTTTTTTCCTTTCCTTGTTTTTCTTCCTTTTGCAACTATTCTCTGGCATCTTCTCTATCCTTTATTATCCTTCCCTTCATTTTCTTTTTCCGGCTTATTGCTGTTGATCATGTTTTTTCATATATATTTCTTACTCTTTTGTACTATTCACAGTCATATCTCTGTAATTCTATCTGTTTTTTCATGTTCTATATTCAGAGTGATATCCTGGAATGTTAAAGGTTTTATTAACCCGATAAAGAGGCAAGGGATTTTATTGCACTTGGCCTGTTATCATCCAGATTTAGTTGTTTTACAAGAAACTCATCTTAATGCCACAGAGGCATTGGTTGGGTACTGTTCTGGTATCTCTGACTCCCACCAAGAAAAATGGCTACTTATTTTATGTCAAGAAAATGATACTGAAGGTAGATTGGTATTAGTTAAGTTACTTATTGACAATATTTCTCTAACAGTTTTAATGTTTTTTGCCCGACTCAGCCAGACTCCTCTTTTTGGCCTACTATTACACAGAAGTGTCTCCAATATAAAGATGACTTTTTTATTCTAAGAGGTGAATGCAACTAGATTATGGATCCATTTATAGATCGTGAATCACAAGTTTGTTTTATTCCCCATAAACCTCATAAACAGTTTCATAACACAATTTCTCAGTTTCATCTTGTGGATGTTTGGCATTTATGCAATTCTAAAATGACAGAATTTTTTTTTATTCCCCTCCACATGGTTCCATTACCCGATTAGATTATATTTTTCTTTATCAATCTTTGGTCCAAAACCTTGGTGCTTCCTCAATTGAACCCATTGTTATTTCTGATTATGCCCCAGTTGTTGCGGACATGGATTTGCTCCAAGAACATTCAAAATCTAATAGATGGAGATTTAATAATTCTCTTTTGCATGGCCCAGTTTTTTTCTCCTTCACTCCTTTCATGGATGAATTATTTCTATTAAATACAGATCTGAGTATTTCTCCTCAATTGGTGGGGACTCTTTTTAAAAAAAATATTTTTATTTTCAATACGAAAAAAGCAATTTGGACAGTTTTGCACAAATTTGTTTCCATCACATAATTGTGCTACATCGGGCATCTCAGTTGCATTGAATGTAAGGCAATAAACATAAAGCATAGTATTTTAACACGGCATTGCCCCACCCCCGCATCATGGCCGTATTCGATAAGTCTAGGTCTTCCTCCACCCCAACGACACATGGTGGCTCACAAATGTTACCCCGAAACGTGTTCCAAGCCCCCCAGATTTTATCCCACTTCCCCGGGCAGCCACGGTGGATGTAGACAGCTTTTTCTGCCACCATTGCCTCATCCATGTCTCTACACCACTTATTAAGCATCGGTGATACTGCCGAACCCCACAGCATGGCGGTGTTGCACTTCGCCATCAGCATACCCAACATCACCCAGTCCTGCTGCCGGTGGTTAAGATCATTAGGTTCCCACACATTAAGCAAAGAGCGGCAAGGCTCCGGCAATCTGCTTGAGATGTGCCGCCCAATAATATAGCTCAATATTTGGGAGCGCTATCCCCCCATCATACCAGCTTCTAGGTACCTTGTCTTGCGCAATTCGGGGTGGCCTCCCACCCCACATCAGATGGGATACTGTTGCTGCTATTGCTTTGAAATATGCTACAGGGACCATTGATGGGGTGTTTTCAAGCACATAAAGTGTGCTTGAAAACAGCGAGGAAGTGCCATCATTTTATATAGCGTGGCCTTGCCCAAAAGTGTGAGAGGGAGAGTCTGCCACACCTTGACGTCGCGTTTAAACCTCTCAAGGAGGCGGCGGAGATTTAGAGTGTAAAATTTGTTGGGGTCTGGTGTAATGAAGATACCCAAATATTTGTATGCCGTCGTTGAGGTCCTCAGGGGGCAGCTCAGGGGCAAGACAGGTGGGGGGCCCACGAGAACATAGAGGATGGACTTAGTCCAGTTTATTTTGTAACCAGACACTCTACCGAACTTCTCACAGACATTTAATAACTCAAGAATAGATTTTTTGGGGGAGGTGAGGTATAGAAGGATATCATCCGCATATAGGGATATGCGATCCTCCCATACATCGGTCCAACAAAGCCCTTTGATAGAGGGCTCCCATCTAAGCTAGATCGCGAGTGGCTCCAAGATCAGTGCAAATAGCAACAGAGACAGTGGGCATCCCTGTCTCGTGCCTCGGCTGAGAGGAAAGTTTTGTGAAATGTGTCCATTGGCAGTGACATGTGCCAGGGGTTTAGTATACAACAATCAAATCCAGGCACAAAATTTGGGGCCAAACCCTATGTGCTGGAGCACTGCAAATAGGTAGGGCCATTCTACTGTATCAAACGCCATCGTAGCGTCTAGTGAGAGGACAAATGCAGGTTCCTTGATATTTGTGACGCGTGCCAGGACCGCGTGGAGCCGGCGAAGGTTAAGGGCCGTGCTCCGATGTGGCATGAACCCCGACTGGTCTGGGTGGACCAGTGACTCGAGGTGTGGGGTCAGTCGCGTCGCAAGCAATTTGGCCAGTAGCTTAGGATCCGCATTTATGAGAGAAATTGGACGGTAAGATGCACAGTCTGTCTTCAATCTTCCTGGCTTGTGAATTGCGACAATTGTGGCTAGTCGCTGAGCCCTCGGCAGCTCCCCTTTCTGAAGGCTGTCGGATAACATATTCAGGAAAAAAGGGGCCGTCAATTTCACTGTTCTCCTATGCAGTTCAACTGGGAGCCCGTTTCGTCCCAGCGCCTTGCCGGACGTGACTGCATAGGTAGCCACCTGCACCTCGTCAGTGGTAATGGCCGCCTCCAACAGAAGCGCTGCCTCCGGGGAGAGTTTAGGTATCGTGAGATCCTTAATATAGTCATATGCCTCTGCAATCGTATAGGATGCCCGGGGAGCATAAATTTGTTCAATGGTGGGGACTCTTTTATGGCTAAATCTTGTTGTGTTAATATTGATTTTGTTGGTAAAAAGAAGAAAAGGTTTCTGCTTCAGAATAAAGTTCTATTGGCTAAAATTAACGTTTTGGACATCAGTTTTATACTACTACTTCTGACTCTTCTCTCCAGGAGCTTATCCATGAGAAAATAGATTTGAACAAAATAACTGACGGACAATGCTTCATCTATCCTACTACGTAGCATTGCTCATTATGGCGGAGGGCATAATAAAGTCAGTAAGCTTTTAGCTAATTATCTTAACTCTCGAAAAGAGCGGGTGCTGATTGATTCCATTCAGTCATCGGACGGACAGATTCTTTTTAAAGACCAAAATATTTGAAATGCATTCCTGAACTTCTAAAAAAAATGTATATACTCCAGAATCTTCTGTTGCTATCCCTCTAATTGACACTTATCTTAAAAATATCTCTCCCCCTTCTCATAATAATATAGATTTTCCATCTCTCGAATCTGATGCGTTGCCTTTCGAGATATCTACAGCTTTAAATTAACTCACAACAGGTAAGACTCCAGGTCTGGATGGATTTACGGTGGAGTTTTACCAGCATTTTTCACAATCTTTACTTCCTAAACTTTTACAGCTTTTTAGATACTTTTACACTGCAGGTGGGGGTACTTTTACGGAAGCTATAATTTGTTTAATTCATATGGAGGGTTGTGATCCCATACATTGTAAAAATGATCGCCCCATCTCTTTGGTAAATGTCGATTATAAAATATTTTCTAAATTGCTTGCCCTACAAATCAAACCTCTTTTGCTGTCTTTGATTGGGAAGGAACAATGTGACATTGTTAAAGGTAGGTAACATCAGATAACTCTCGCCTATTTTTTTATTTTTTAAACAAGGCTTACTCGTTAGCTGGGATTTCTATTGATGCAGAAAAATCCTTTGATAGAGTAGATTGTTTTTTTTATTTAAAGCTCTTGTTTGGCATGGGTTTGGGTCTAATCTCATTTCCTTTCTATATCTAATGTATACAGCCCCTACAGCTTCTTTTTCAATTAATGTAAAATATTTGCACTATTTCCCTCTACAGCATGGTGTCCATCAAGGTTGTCATCTTTGTCCTCTTTTATTTACTTTAGATCTCGAACCCTTCCTCTCTCCTATTCATCATAATGATTCTATTTCCGGCTTTCCTTATGGAGATCTTCATTTGAAGATGTCAGCTTATGCGGATGGTATTCTCCTTTTTTTATACATCACTGAAATTTCTCTCCCTTCTTCATTACAAAAAAATTCAGATTTTTCTTTAGTTTCAGGTAATACAATTAACTCAGATAAAACAGAAATATTTTGTTCCACGCTCTTTCGCTTCTACAGGGTTCTCATGCAATGATTCCAAAATCCAATATTTAGGTATTTGGTTTTCTAACTATCTTTCAAGCTTTGTTAAACTGAATATGAGAGAAGGGCTTAATCAATTAGATAAGCTTCTTTCTTTCTGAAATCCCCTCTTCCTATCTTGGTAGGGACACCTTGATTCCATTAAAATGAAGGTTACTCCAATTTTGATATATATTTTTTCCATGAATTCAATCCATATTCTGTCAATTTATTTTAATAAAATAGACTCTCTTCTATCTAAATTTCTCTGGAATATTAGGAAACCTAGAGTGTCCTCATCACATATTCGGAAACCAAAATTTATTGGCGGCGTTAATTTTCTTGACTTTTGGGTTTATCATAAAGCTTTTTGCCTTCAACAGGTTTCTCATTGGATTCTTATAGACCCCTACCCTTTTGCACCTTTATGGTTTGCTATTGAGTGTGCTTTGCTCTCACCTTTTACTATGAAAGAGGTTCTTGCCTTTGAGTCCAAGAATACTATTTATTACTTCTCTTCCACTTTTTAAACATACATGTCCACTATTGCATCCTCTTTGTCAGTCAAAGGTCACGTCTAGGGACTGTTTCCTTCAATTGCCTTTTTGGTATAACCGCTTTATTACTATTAATAGTAGATCTATTTAATGCAAATCTTGGCGATTTAAAGGGATCATTTAGGTTCAGGATTTATTTGATGGTATGGTTTCTTGCTCTTTTCTACATTTCCACACTATCTTTCAGTGTCCTTGCCTGTTCTGGCTTAAATTCTTACTTCTCATTGGCACTATTCTAGATGTCTTTTATTCATTGTCCTCGCCTGAAACAATTCCTACTGATGATTTGCTTCTTCGTCTCCTTGAATCTTTTTCAAAACCATGATTAATTTACATGTTTTTCTCTGCTCCTGATCCTGCTTGTTTTCAAACCAAGACAGAACTTTCCTGGCAGGCGGACTTGGGTGGTGTTTAGAGCATCGATTTCTGGAGCATACTCTGGGCTCGTTCATTAAAAGTTTCCAGATCTGCATCTACCCCTCAATCTATGCTCTTTTTATGTGATAGATTGTTTTTCACACCTGTATCTATAGCTCATTTGGTCCATACTACTGATACGAATTATTGGTCATGTGTTTCCCCCTTTTTGGATTTATTACATTTCCTTTTCCTTCGTCAAGATGTTGCATCTTTCTGGAATAAGTTTTGGATTCATATTTCGTATATTTTCAATCTAAAGGTTCCTTTGTCTAATGTTTTTCTTTTTATGCGAAGTTTATCCCAGACATTGGATTTATCTTCATGTGACACTGCTTTATTTGATGAAATGCATGGCTTTGGCCTTTCAACAGATTACACTGAACAGCAAATGTTTCTCTGATCTTTCAGTTAAGGCTTGGTGGAATAATGTATGTCACTTTCATGTTGCTTTTGCCTTTTCTTGTATACCATCGGTCAAAAGAGATTTCTTTTGGTTACCATTAACTAATTATTTGAATACGTTTGCAAATATGCAGCTACTCCGTACTCGCCCTGAAAATTTTAAACCTCCTTGACATGTTTTTGATAAGCAATTTTATTAAGTTTCCAATGTGACCAAACAAACATAACCATTCAGAATTACATCACATTAGATTAGTCCAGGATAAGCACCTTCCACAAGGATACAAAAAGTGATGTACATGCAAACCTAAGGTCAACATATCCTGAGGCAATCTGTAGATCAAATCAGCCCACCTTAACTCTCTACCATTCCCACCCACTTCCCCCACATTCAGCAAAATTTCTCTGGGCAACCCCTAGCCACATAAAGGAGCCGCTCCTGGGCGGCACACCAGTCCACCCCCATACGCCAAAGCGCCAATGTTGGTGCGGTAGCAGTCAGCCAATGAGCAGCGAAATCTCTCTGTCCTACCACTAAGGCTGTGTTCAGAAAAAGCTTTTTGGCCCTGCTACCATCCAATCCATCAGTGATACGCCAACAGAACCTGTGTAGGAGCCAGAGGAACCTCCCAGCCCAAGACCTCACTCAATTCTTCTATTAGGGACTCCCAGTACTGCTGTATAGCAGGGTATTTGTGGGGGTGGGAGCAGCGGGGGCAAAGGGCATCCAATCGGAGCCCTGCACTGTGAAGGCGCAGCGGGGTAAGATAGGTAGCATGCAGGAAGTAGACTTGGACCAACCGAAGCCATGCCGAGACTGTGATAGTTTTTAGGGCCCATCAAAGCATCCCTCCAGTCGGCATCCTCCAGAGCCCCAAGCCAGCCCTCCCACTTATCACGGAGTTGAGAGAGGGAGTTGGGCGTATTATTGGTAAGTGAAAGGTATATTCCAGAAATCGCCGGACAGTATTCCGGCAAGGAAGTACCGTCCGGGATGTATGGGCGTAGGGCATGGCGCAGCTGCAGATAGCGGTAAAATTGGGAGGAGTGGAGAGAGTGCCTGGCCTGCAGGTCTTGAAAGGAGCGCAAATGGGTACCGCTCCAGACATCGCCCAATAGGGATATCCCAATGAGGTCCCACTGCCGGAACCCTGCCAATTAAGCCACTACTCCGAGCCGGATGCTGCATCATAGGGGGGTATACCGAGTCAGCCTGTCCAACCTGCAGGTGTGGCGCAATGAGGCCCGCCAAGCCAAGAACACTCCACGGGTAAACTCGGGGAGAGTCCGAGGGACAGCTGCACCATATAGCATCCCCTGAAGGGAGGTGAAGTCCAGGGTGTGCAATTCCAGGCGATACGCCGGGTCAGCCCATCCGCCGTTAAATCAGTCATGCAGCGTGAGGAGTCGGGTCACTAAATAATACAAATAAAGGCTCGTTGGCCCAAGACCACCGTCAAAAGGTGGAATGGGACATTGGGCCAAGGCCAGCCTGGGCCTCCTCCCCCCATAAGAACTTTGTGAGCAGGCCATCAATCTCCTCGAACCAAGACCTGGCAAACAAGAGGTGCGTATTTTGAAGCATGTAGAGAAAACGCGGTAAAATCATTATTTTGAAGAGGGCTATCCTACCCAAAGGGTTTAAGGGCAGAGCACGCCATCTCGAGAGGTCCGCACGGACCCGTTTGACCAGCGGGGTGACGATAGCGACCATGCAAGTTCGGGGAGGAGGGCCACCCAGATCCCTAAGTACTTGAAGGACTGCCGTCGAAGAGGAATCATCGACTGACAATCAAAGCACTCCCGTGACATGTGCAGGGGGACCAGAACAGACTTAGCCAGGTTGAGCCGCAAGCCAGAGCTACATTCAAAGAGGCCAAGCGCTCGGAGGCATCGGTGTCCCGACTTGGCTGGGTCTACCAAAAACAGCAGGACATCATCCGCATACAGTGCGATTTTGTCTTCTTCGAAGCCCGGCCACTGCCTGCCAGTGAGCGAGAGATCGCTGAGAATAAGGCAGGCAAGGGGTTCCATAGCTAGGGCAAAGAGGATCGGGGAGAGGGGGTATCCCTGCCACGTACCACGGCGGATGGGAAAAGGGTGGGATATTGATCTATTGACTAGGACCTGCACCCGGGGCCGATGGTACAGCGTCCTCACCAGCTTGCGAAAGGGAGCACCAAAGCCCATCTGCTCCAAGACAGCCTCCAAGTAATCCCAGTCGACCGAATCAAATGCCTTATCAAAGTCTGCAAGCAGGAGAGACAAGTATGGGGACAGCAAGTGCCGGTTTGCTAGAGCAAGCTGAAGGCGTCTGAGGCAGTGTCTAGTCTCCTTGACATGTTATTATTTTTTTCCGTTCTTTTCCTAAATGGTTTTATTTCATTATTTGCCATTAAATATAATAATATATTGATACTCGATCCTCAGTTGTAAGTTTTATGTTTTTTGTTTCCCTTTTTCCCCCTCCCTTCCTCCCTTTGATATTGTTAAAATGGTTAAAAAGCTTTCTTTCTCATGCATTCTGTCCTTGTTATGTTATGCTTTTCTCTTGCCTCCACTTTGTTATTATTTCTCTTCAATAAAGCTTATTAAACATAAAAAAATAAAAAATAATGCAGGGGTGTTGCCATAGAATGCCCACAGCATCACCCTTTGGATGCCCCTTTCACGCAGATACCTGTAGCATATTTACAAAGCAGTATTAAGCCATGCAAGGTGGTTTAATGCTGCTTTGTAAATATGGTGCAAGGCATTGCGCCACTGGGCCCTTATTTATGAGGCCTTGCGTCAGTTTTGCGCCGCAGGTGCGTCACTTTTTGTGACGCACCAGCGGCGTACGAAATGCGCCTTGTTGCGCCATATTTAAAAAGTGACGCATCTAGGTAGATGCGTCACTTTTTAAACCCCTGAGCCACATTATACCTGCGTCAGGTATAATGTATGCAGAGGGGGCGTTCCCCCGCAAAAAGCCTCGTAATAGTGACTCAGTGAAATCTATGAGATTTCACTGCGTCACTTTTAGGATGCTGTTGCGTCAAAATCTTGCGCCTGCCTCACAGCAGGCCTAAGACTGACGCAAGCCCTTTCACATGGGGCTTTCCCCATGTGAAAGGACTCATTGCTGGAGTTGCGTCACTTTTGTGACACACTCCAGCAATGCGTCACTTTTGCGCTTACAGATGCGTCAGAAATACTGACGTTATCTGTAAGTCCTTGCAACATGATGCGTCATACATTAAATATGACGCATCATTGGTGTCGCAAGGAGTGCGCAGTGAAAAGTGACGCATCGCTGTTTTCACGCAGCGATGCGTCACTTTTCATAAATGAGGCCCCTGGAACATAAAAAAGTTACGTTTGGGTGGCGCAATCACCTTGCACATATGCCCCTTAGTTGTCTGCTTGTGTTGTTTCTTTTGCTAATGCTGTTTTTTAGCCAGAACTAAAAATGCCATTTTGTTACCTTCACAGGTGTCTTTTTGGTCCCAAGATAGAGCCGCCTGGCCTCAAAAAGACTGCTGTCGATGTACCTGTAATTACATGCTAGTGCGGATAGGCAAACAATGCAATATGATTGTCTGTAATAAGCGAAGTATGGATACATTAACATACGGTTTGTATGCAGTAAGAGACTTTTTAAATGAGTAATTTTCAGGCATTGAAATTGACAGCTTTCCTGAAATGAAGGGCAAGATGCCAAGTTAGAGTTTGACAAGCACTTGCTGTTTTCTTCTGTTTTCTGTTGTTCGGTTGAGATAATTACATTTTGCATCCCACTGGGATTATCACATGTACCTGTTTCGTGTTAGAGGTGTGATATTGGGAAATTACCGGACCACACGAAACATGGAGGCTTAGCTGTGCAAAGTCATATTTGCAATTATATTACATTCGGCGCAGCTCTGGAAATTAATACGCTTTACCTAATGTAGAGCTGGGTAAGCCAGCACTCTTCCGGACTCTCTAATGCATTCAGCGCGCGACGCTCCTCCAGTCCACGCATTCGCCAGCTTTTTTTTTATTAATTCTTACCGCTGCTGCACAGTCGGAAGATTATTTTTCTGTAAATCCCGTGGAGCAGCACATGCTACTATGTGCATTTGTTAGCAAAGCAGCATCTTGCAGTCAGCACAAGAAATTGATTTACCACAATACTTCACGTTTTTTGTTACGGAAATGGAATTCTGTCAGCTCGGCTCCATTTTGTGAATTCAAAAACTGCAAAAATGGCAATCTTGGACTTCGGGTATTAAAAAAGATGCAATGGAGATACGCTCCTTTTCAAGGAGCTGGGCCGGTACCCAAAATACTGTTTCTCCTAAGAGAGAAGTGGTGACATTTGAAATAAAAAATGTTAGGGAAGTGTAAATTACTTAAAAGGCCTTTCTACATTGATGAAGTTAATAGAAGTGTGCATAATTTAACGTTTGTTACAGACTGTTTGCTTTTTTGACAATTTTGCGCCTTATGAACACTTTGGGGCATATTTACAATAACTGGCGCATCCCTGCAAATCCGCAGGGATGCGCAGTTATTGTGCGCCACAGCTTCGCAATCATGGATGCGCCACATTTACAATGCGGTGCACCATGGTGCAAAAACAGCACAGGTGCGTGACACATCTGTGCCGTAAAAGTGACGCATTGCTGGAGTTGCGTCGCAAGCGCAACGCAGCTCCAGCAATGCTCTGAGGGCCCTATCTAGTTAATGCTGCGTCAATCCTTACGCCTGCTTCAAGCAGGCGCAGGGTTTTGACGCAGCATGGGCCTAAAAGTGACTGAGTGAAATCTTGTAGATTTCACTCCACTTTTAGGAGGTGTTCCTGCGCCAGAACGCCCCCCCCCCCTGGACAGGAACGCCTACATATGGCGCAGGGCATTACAACGTAATGCATCTCCCAGATGCTTCACATTGTAAGTACCCCCGCACCATGGAGCAGGATGTGCGTCACCGCTGCGTCACAAAAGTGACGCAACATCGGTGTAAATGAGGCGCAAGGGGCTTGTAAATCTGCCCCTTTGATGATTGTACATGTTGCAAAGTTAACTTGGTGTGAAAAATTCCCTCTATAAAAACATTTGCAGAAACATACTTCTGAAAACACATTTGTGAGAGAAGGGATACCTTTTTAGCAGAATTTTTCCACACAAAATACACTTCATCTTGATTTTTTTATTGCAGTGTCCTTTACACTGAAAAAAAAAAGTTTACGAGCTTTGTGTAAGAAAATATTTCCAAATTGGTACATAACTTCATTGCTGGACCTATGATAACCATTAACTTCCGTTTGAGCGTTCTTTTCAAACACCTTTAATGAATGATTCAGCTTGCAGAGTTGAAAAAAACAGTATATGACAACGTTAAAACGACACAGCTGCTGGAGTTAGCAAAGATTAAAAACATTCTTACTTAAAAAGATTTGTAGTCAGATTTCGTCTGAAACCCAGGGGTCACGAAGGAGCCCACGGAGGTTGCATAAAGCAGATATTCACTCAAGTGCATCTTGACGAGCCTACAGGCATCTGCCGCTATGCTCCAGTGCCATTCCTTTTGAATATGGTGATGGATCACTGGTGTAAACATGAGATGCTCACAGCCATATCTTAATTTGTTCCAGGGAAATTCTTTGTCAATTAGGCTCAGAGATGTTAGGAATATTTCCTATTCGGTACAATTCTGTACAAAAATCAACTCCTCACATGAAAAAAACAAGAAATTCCTCACTGTGTAGAATTAGTCATGAAGACTTCCTGAAATATTACATTTATCCTAGGCTTCGCCATGTGCTTTTCACTTTGACGGATCTCAGGAGCGGACAAAAAGATATGATTACAAGTCACATGTAATTTATGGACTGTGTTGGTAATTTGCAGACTGAAGTCACGCCAGGTAGCAGTTGCCCAATTACAGAGAATTGAAAAGGAAATGTAATCATAATCGGAAACCATCACAACCAGGCTGCTTTAATTCAGCTTCGATCTGAAAACATCCACATGTCAAGTCACCTCTTATAAGAGTGAATTGGGAAGTCAGGTCACCCACGCACAGTCTCTGAGGCATAGAATGAGGCCTACATTTGAATGTAAATGACTAATTATCTGCTACAAGAAAACGAATTTCGTAGCGCACCCAGCATCGCAATATGCGATGCTGGGCCTGTCTTAGAATACAGAGACACAGGATACTTCTCGGTGGCGTCAAAGATCGAGTTTATTGGCTGCAGCCAGAAACAGAAGTCTACGAAGTACAACACAGGTATATTCGTAGGAGACTGTTCAAATTTGAAAGGCAAGTCATCCTCTTTTATGCAAAAAATCCCATTCTGGACAATCACCCACTATTTACAATTTGTCCAATCATAGGTATCATTACAAAAGGTATCGCATGATGACAAACCCACTTTTCAGTTGTCCGGCCCACCATTAATTATACAGGAATGCCCAACATTCCTTCCTGCACAAGCCGGACAAACCCATAATAAAAGGACCACAACCCATATCATGAAGAGGCCATAAAGGAAGAAGCAGAAACAGATAGGAAGCAGGATAAGGGGTGTGTGTGTGTGTGTAATAAACTTTACAATGTCCTGTGCTCTGATCCTCAATCTTGATCAGCTACCGGGCAAGGAACTGGCTTAATAAGGTCAGCTTCAGGCAACGGGGTCAATTCACTCGGGTCATCCAGAAGTCAGCTAACGTGTACGTGTACTAAAGACTCGTTCGGCCGTAGTCATCGGCATATGTGAGGGCAACCACAAAATGGCTGCCATGCACAAAATGGAACCCATGGTTCGGAACGAAATCCCCAAATACATAGTGAAATCATTGGTCTAACATGACGAAATCACTCGTACTTGCCGCACTCACTAGTTACGGTTCGCTACTATCGAATTCGTAACGAAACCATGACATTTATAAAACGGGTTCAGAATTCACGGAACCTCAAACTCCCTCCACGGGCCGTGACTGAGCACAAAGTGCCTCTCACAGCTAACTGATTGTGCGAGACCGAGAGAAAGTCACAAGTTGAGACTGACCGCGATGAAGTGCAGGCCAAATTCAGGGATCAAGTTAGTCCTGCTGAAAAAGTATCCTTTAAAGTCCAGCACAAAGAGTTCAGTTCATGGTGGAAGAAGCCACGAGGAGCAGATAGAGCATCGCGGAGGGTCGTTACTGTAGCGCAAAGAGTAGGCTGAGCATCCTGGACAGGTACAAATGTAGCGCAAATATCTTTGCTAAAGATTTGATTTGGCAGTCACCATAGGCATTTGATGCAGTAACGCAAAGTGCAGATCGTGATTTGCCAGTCGTCGCAATATGCGATGCTGGGCGCTACGAAATTCGTTTTATTTATTAAATTGTTTACTTACCTCCAATTATCCATATTCCGGTTTTTAGTAACCCTCACCCTGCCCCTCCCCCGCCCCGCCTCTCTGCCTCACGGAACTTGAAGAACCGGGTTTTAGAACCCAGCGGCGCCAGGGGCACGCCCAAAGTCTTCGGGTTCACCTGTCTTAGAATACAGAGACACAGGATACTTCTCGGTGGCGTCAAAGATCGAGTTTATTGGCTGCAGCCAGAAACAAAAGTCTACGAAGTACAACACAGGTATATTCGTAGGAGACTGTTCAAATTTGAAAGGCAAGTCATCCTCTTTTATGCCAAAAATCCCATTCTGGACAATCACCCACTATTTACAATTTGTCCAATCATAGGTATCATTACAAAAGGTATCGCATGATGACAAACCCACTTTTCAGTTGTCTGGCCCACCATCAATTATACAGGACTGCCCAACATTCCTTCCTGCACAAGCCGGACAAACCCATAATAAAAGGACCACAACCCATATCATGAAGAGGCCATAAAGGAAGAAGCAGAAACAGATAGGAAGCAGGATAAGGGGTGTGTGTGTGTGTGTAATAAACTTTACAATGTCCTGTGCTCTGATCCTCAATCTTGATCAGCTACCAGGCAAGGAACTGGCTTAATAAGGTCAGCTTCAGGCAACGGGGTCAATTCACTCGGGTCATCCAGAAGTCAGCTAACGTGTACGTGTACTAAAGACTCGTTCGGCCGTAGTCATCGGCATATGTGAGGGCAACCACAAAATGGCTGCCATGCACAAAATGGAACCCATGGTTCGGAACGAAATCCCCAAATACATAGTGAAATCATTGGTCTAACATGACGAAATCACTCGTACTTGCCGCACTCACTAGTTACGGTTCGCTACTATCGAATTCGTAACGAAACCATGACATTTATAAAACGGGTTCAGAATTCACGGAACCTCAAACTCCCTCCACGGGCCGTGACTGAGCACAAAGTGCCTCTCACAGCTAACTGATTGTGCGAGACCGAGAGAAAGTCACAAGTTGAGACTGACCGCGATGAAGTGCAGGCCAAATTCAGGGATCAAGTTAGTCCTGCTGAAAAAGTATCCTTTAAAGTCCAGCACAAAGAGTTCAGTTCATGGTGGAAGAAGCCACGAGGAGCAGATAGAGCATCGCGGAGGGTCGTTACTGTAGCGCAAAGAGTAGGCTGAGCATCCTGGACAGGTACAGCTGTAGCGCAAATATCTTTGCTAAAAATTTGATTTGGCAGTCACCATAGGCATTTGATGCAGTAACGCAAAGTGCAGATCGTGATTTGCCAGTCGTCGCTGGCGGTGTCAGTAGTGTGAACAGTCATGTTTACCAGAGCTTCAAGTTGGCAATCAGCATGGGCAACAAGATTTAGATGCGATCAGGTGCATTTGCAGTCACATAAAGCCCCAAACCTCAGAATTTCTTATTTTCTCCCAGGAGGAGCTCAACTGATGCCAAACCAAGGGCCCAGGACCTGAGGGGCACCTTTTGGGTATCAGGCGCTCACTCCACATGGGCCAGCAGGGCTCATGCAGGTCCAGTTGCAGGTCCAGGCAAGTCAGTGCAGCAGGTTAGCTGGGCAGTTGTAGGGAGTCCACTGGAGCTTGGTATTGATCCTGAAGGCAGGTTAAGTTTAACACTGTCTGTATTTATCACATTGTAGGCAATGCAGTTCACATGAAAATGTTTGGTTTGAATGATGATTTGCATGTGCATATCAGTTTTTGCCTAGTCTTTTAATGTGCTTGTTAGAGGTAAGAAAGAAGAGTTTATTTTTAGTACGGTCAGGTGCAGTAAGGCAAGACAATATGGATTCAGAGTGAGAATTGTGCCACAATAAATATATTTTTCTCAAAGCTCACATAAAATTTCACATGCAAATGAGAGTTTCATAATGACATGGTGGGTGGCACATGGATTGAACAAAAGAGGCATGAGAAAGATACGTTAGATATGATGTGTGGTTAACTGTGGTTGGACAGATATTAATATGAATGCACTGACACACTTGGATTATGATGGGAACCTTGCACTCTTTCAGTGTCCCTACAGCTAATGGGTGTAAGATAAACTGCAGCAAAGCAGAAGCGAATTGGTTGCATCTTGTATATAGTGTAGGTGTGGTTACCCTCAGTTTACAGAGTCTCCTTGTAAACATACGTGTTTTGCACTAGACAATAATTTTGTGCAGAACAACAACATGTGCAGCAACCAACTTAGACAGCGACTGCTCCTAAAGTTTACCCAGCCCTGTCCTAACTTTTATTAGGAGCATTGCCACATGCAATTGCACCCAATAAGGCATGTCTGTTTTGGTATGTGTAAATCAGAATTTCAAAGTTCATACTTATATACCAGAAATGTACAAAAAATACAATGGTCATTTAGTCTAAAACTCGAAGCACCATATATCGGGTTGCAGAATGTTATAAACAGGAAGATCTTGAGCAAGCTCTCGACCAAAGGATGGCATTAGCTATTCATCTCATTCAGTGTTTCCATGAGCGAAAGACAGGATGGGGCGTGAGAGCGTTATAGCCAGTGGAACTCAATTTGTGAAGGTCAGTGACCATTAGTGCGCCACTGCCTCTCTGCCACTCTCTCCAGCTCCCCGGGATTTGCTGCAGCAGGCACAGCAGGGGCATGTGAGATAACAGGGAAAGAAAGAGAGATAAAGGTGAGGAAAAGAAAGCACAAGGAAAAAGATAATAAGAGATCAAAGAGAAGGATAAGAGAAAGTGGGGATAGAAGGAGAGAGACTAGATGAAGCGATGGAAAGTGAGTGGGAAGGGGATGAGGTTGTTTTTTTTGCCAGAGCTGGTTTTAGTTCCCAGCCTGGCCCTGTCACTGACCCAGGCTTGGCAGGAAATGTTTCTGGCCCTTTGGAAATAAGGTCCTTGAGGTAAAGAGAATGTGTGTTCCTATATTCTTTTAGCCTTTCACCCCTTTTAGTGGCATTTCCTCGCAAGGTACCTATTATTAATTTTAAAAAAACAGACCTGCTTTTTAAATCTATACATAGATTTTGAAGTAGGACATGAGGCCCGACAAAAACATTCCTAGGGAATAAAGACTTCTCCGACATCCCTTCATCTTTTCCCCATTGCACCAGCCTTGTCTTGACCCACATTGACAAGCATCTTGCTAAAGAGTGACTTGGAACAAATCACTGCAACCTACATAAATTACCAGTTTTAACTTTTCACACTCCTGTGAAAGATTATGAGTGAGCGATAGCAACTGTGCAGAGAGGTAGGTAGACTTGCAGTCCTCATCCTCAAAAACATCCTTCAGCATAGTGCCTAGGTGATCTTCACCACATGTACACAGATGCATCGCACTTACATGGTACAGAAAAAATGATTCCATTTGATATACCCTGGGCTATAAGTGAAATGAAATGAAGTAGCATTTATAAAGCGCATGGTTACTCTGAGGCATCCCAGCGCTAGGGCCGAACCACAATAAACTGTAGCAATCAGTGGGCAGAGATAGGTCCTAGGCTTCTTACGGAAAATGGAGTGGTCTGATTCTTTACGCAGCTGCAGTGGCAAGGAATTCCAAAGTTTGGAGGCATTATAGGAAAAAGGCCAGAAACCGCTTGTGGACCTCATAATTCTGGGAACAGACGCCAAATGAAGGTCATTTGAGCGTAGCTGTCTGTGGGCTTTGTTGGGTCGGACAAAAAATGAAATGATATCCGGTCCATTACCTCCAAGCATCTTATGGGTGGTGCCCAGGGCTTTAAAATGAACCCTTTCCTGGATAGGAAGCCAATGTAAGGATCTGAGGGTGGGTTTAGCTGATTAACGGCTTAAGGACTCATTATAGCAGTGGCTCATGGACCACTATGGGTCCACAATGGCTACTGTCATCAGGCTGGGTTTTGTGACTTTTCAGAAAATGTAATAATGAATAAAGTATATGTACATAAAAAAAGCAAAAAGTACAATGGCACATTTTAAATTCCTCTTTAAATGAAAATTATTATAAAATTGGAGGCTAAAAAGTAAGGGGCATATCTATGAAGGGGGTTGGTTGCACTTTTCCCACACAACGCGGTACATGCGTGACGCAAACCCAAAATATGATTCATGCAGCCCTGCAAGGGTACCTTGCATGGTGCTGAGTGCCTTCCTAAATCTGGAGTAACACAATGCAGCAGAAATAACTGATTTACATTACTCTGCCCTGGGAAGGTGTTCCATGGGCATTGCATGGAAACCCATGCAAACGCCCATGGTTTTTGCTACATTCCAAGATTTACCAAAAGTGATAGCCCTGGGAATATGCCAAAAAGATACGCATTTCCAGGGGAGGCGTAACAAGGAGAAATATCTTTATTTCTCCTCGTTACTGCCTCTTTAAATATGTGCTGCATTCTGCAGCACACATAAAAGGGGGAAAATGCCTCCCAGGATTGTTTTTGTGCAGGAAGGTGCATTATTGGATTCCAAAACAGGACAAGTATAAAATCAGAAGTAGAAGTGTTTACAAAATTCTATTCACCTTCATACTAAGTATTTCATGTCTCTTATCTCGCTTTTTACTTTCTCTTCCAAGCGCTCATTGTATTTTTTCTAAAACATTTTTTCTACAGTTAGAGGCAGTTATTAAGACCACAAACTAGCTGGTCCTAAAAATGGTGCAAACATTGGGGGCCTCATTTCAGAAGGTTTTGGTGATGAACTGTGCTGCAAGGAATGTTGCTGCACTGCCCTGTGACAAAACTACAGGGCAGTAATGTGCACTATCAATAAGAGGCGCATTCCTAGGCCTTATTCGTGAAAAGCGTTGCATCGCTGCAACAAAACCGCGCTGCAACAATTTTCACTACGCTCTTCTTGTGACACCATGGATGCGCTGTATTCACTGTACGGCGCTCCATGTCAATTAATGACAGATACATCTGGAACCCTGACATGTCTGCAATCCACTGCACTCTCCCCAAATCTGTGACTCAGCCAGCAGGAGCCTCAGTTAGGTGGGATTTCACAAGCCTGGGTACAGCAGTTGGCGCCAAGTCCAACAGGGCCCCCTTAGGCGTGAAGTTGCAGTGCTCCTGCCACACAAGTTTGGCACAGCTCAGGGGCCTCACCCTCTACAGCATCTGGCCTGTGAGGCAAAGAGGCACGCCACCCATTGGTAATCTCCTCCGCGCACCCCGGTGTAGTGGAGGTGCATGGTATGCGATGCAGACCTCCTTACGTTGGTGCACAGAAGCGCCTCTGCCATTCACAGCTCCAAAGGGCGTCCAGCGTTTTTTTCCCCACAGGTCGGCAACGTATCTCCATGCGACCTGGCAGACTTCACCACCAGGTTAGGGTGATCACCAACCCCTCATGGTCTACCGCCATGGCCCAGCAACTTCACAGCACCTGCGTATCCCACTCTGGGTCCCAGACGCAGGCCCACCGATGCCTCCGAGCCGCGTGGGCTGTCTGTGCTTTCAAGGTTTTGGATGCCATGGTGTTGCAAGTAGTGCGCAATGATAAGTGATGCATCACTGGTTTTGCCCAGCAATGCACCATTTTTTATGTTTGTAGCCCTGAATTTCCTCTTCCCCTGGGACTCTGGCTGGTCATCCTGGCTGTTGGGGGCTTGGTGGGGTTGTTGATCTGGGCTGCACTTGGCCCTGGCTGCTCCATTCTCCATTCCATTGGATTTGTTTCCTAATTTTTATTGAAGGTGGACTTATAGGCTATCTGTGCCTCTAGAGGCAAAACAAGTCACTTTGGGCTGATTAACATGAGTTTTTTGCTGCTAATAAGCCTTTTTTCAGTCTTTGCCCGCTAACGTCAGAATTTGTATCGCCTTCACGCTAATGTTATCAGCAGTTTTCACCGTGGCTACCGGAAGCTATCGCCATGTAGTAACGTATTGTAAATGCATTGCTAACAGGATATAGTTTTTGGTGATAGGCCGCATTAGGAAAACTGCAGCTAACTAGCGTTAGCATAAGTTAGCTGCAGTTCTTGTTCATTGTCCCCTTATTCTTTTAATGTACTGTCTTATATTGTTGCATTTATATCTTCTAAAGGCGGCCCTCATTGTTCATTTGAACATTTACTTAGTTCATATAAGCAATTATTCATTTGGAAAAAAATAACTTAGGCATTTTTCATTATTGCATTCAACTATACAGTACTTGCACAACTTGTATCATGTTTGTGATAGTATCATTCTAATTCATATATCGGCCCATATGCTTATGTATTTCGTCAAATACGCAGTCTTCAGGATCCCAAAAATTTTAGAACGAGATTTAAAACCTTTCTTTTTAAATAAAACATTTTCCTTAATAAGCTGTTTCTTTTTCCTTTCTCTATTTCCACGTTTGGGCACGTGCTGGGACACTCTTTGAGTAGCTGTGCAGGCTCTAAACCTCTGTAACATAAAATACCATAACAAATAGATTTTTCTTAGGAGAAAGCAGAATGGATTTTTACATGATCATGTAAGGAAATTCTCACATTACTTCTCTAACATTACATAATAATTGCAAGGTTTATTTTTCTCAAAATGTTTACTTAGAATAGTACATAATTGCTGTCCACAGCGAGAGGAGAGAGTTTGAGACTGTGACACTCTCGCCAGCAAGGCAGCCTAGTTCAGAGGCGAGCCATCTGAGTCTCTTTAACACATTTTCCATAACAGACTTTAATTAGACCTGTGCTGCAGATAGCACTGCAAACTGACAACATAAATGAAGTACAGGTACAAATGAGTGTGGAGTTTATTGAAATAAAGACCCATAATATGGCAGTGCTTGTCATGCTTTAAGATTAGACATGTAGGGATTCTAAAAATGCACTGTGCTTAACAAGTTGCCGATTTTCATGATATTTACATTTCTTATTTATAAGGTCACTACAATTTTAGGATTCCTGTAATTAATTGTTCCATTTATTCTGGACTAAAACTGGCTTAAAATGTAGCCCTTAAAACACATACTTACAATGAAAGGTTGCCTGAACTCACAACAGCAATAAATAAATATGTCTGACAGTTGCTGCCAGTATTACATGCCCATGCCCAATATAGGTTATCTACAGGCAAGCTGAGGACATAGGTGGGTAATAAGTTGTCTGATCCTTCACCCCAGAAATATTAAATTGGTCCATTCCTTTGCTCACCAAAGAATTGGAAATGATTTTCCCAGTGTGTTTTCATAATGTTTGTCAATATGTTAAATGTAGAAAAGGGGTTGATGTTTCCATAAAATAAAGTAATGTTTTTGGCATTAGAGAATGGGCTGATCCTCTTTTTTCCCTGGCTGGCTACAGGTGGACCTTTAATGTATTCAGAACATTTTAGAGGAGGCAAGAGCATTCTTAAAGAGAAATGAGGTGGGAGGTGATCGGCCCAATGTTTTGACATGAAAGATCAGACAGGATGAGACATGAAAGATAGATTTTTATGGGGTGAATGTTAGTTTGTAGACACCATCCATAAAACATTGTTCTCTGTCACTTTTACATTATATCATGATATATTGGTTTGTAGTTCTGTAACATCCCTCTGTCAAGGACAGACTGCAAGGCCTACTTCTCCCATAGGATAACATTGAATTACCTTGTTACAGTCAATATGTGATAACCTTTGTGTGATATCAATTGAATTGTTATTTAAAATACTCTTTAATGGTAAAGTCAGATTTTAAGTCACAAATCTGAAACTGCCAATTTAGAAACTTGCCATTTTCTTGTCCTAACCATTTGGTGCTATCAGCTTGTGTCCTGGGTTTCAGGACTGGTTATAGTTGCAGTTGTCCTTTGAGTATTCTCCCAGATGTGAGGTAAAGGAGGACTAGGTGTGGACAGAATGGGTGGGGCGGAAATGTTCCCTGCCCTACTTACATTTCTAAGGGCTGCCTCCATCACACTCACAAAGAACTTGACACCAGTCGTATGTCACCATAGATCTCTTGAGACTCGGTAGGTGGTTGATGGAAATTTCCAGAACCAAATGTAGAAAGTCCTAAAGATTTCTCCCACTTAATAGGTCGGCAATAGGTATACATATTGGACCCTCAGATCAACTGTTCAGTTCACTCCTGGGCCTGCGGCAGAAGGACTGTCTTGCATTTCAGAGGACTGCTCTACTGCTGCCAGAGGACTGTCCTGATGTTTGAAACCAGCCTTGTACCCTTGAATGACTGCCCTGCTGCTTCAGGCTGCCTTGCTGCTTGAACCAAGGACTACCAGAGTGACTCCAAAGCTAGTTGGATGGACTCCTGTTCTGAGCTACCAGAACACAACAAGCTTCAACAATGTTGAACCCGTGCCTAGACAAAGTTCAAACATAGAAATCTTCACCTCAACTTTCTCCAGAGGCTCTCTGACACCGATGCCTCCTTTTCAGACACCATTCGCTGCCTTGCCTCACTGAACTTTACCTTGAAAGGAAATGTTCCTTCAGATTGCTTCTACATTCCAAGGTAAGTCAAGACTGGGCCCAATCCACTCTATGTACCTGTGTACCTGAACGTGTTGGCCATAAATTCTGAATTTATCTCAGTCTCTTATTGCTAGACCTTCAAGATTGGCACTATGATCTTGGAGGTGCTAGTTTTACTAAACACTTTACAATTGTATAACTGTGGTGTTACTGATTGGATTTGTGTTGTTCTGGTGTCAAATATTTTCTACATTTCTCCTCTCTTTTGCTAAGTGGGGATTTTCTCCTGTTGTGTTTTTGTTTTATTGCTGTTTAGATTGCTGCATAAAATACTTTACAAATTGTCTCTAAATTACGCCTGACTACATTTGTGCCAAGCTACCAGAGAAGTAAGCATGAGTTAATTTAGTGACTCTAGTGGTTCACCCTGACAGAGATTGTGGTTGTTGCTCGAGATGGATCTTTGCTCCTCTTCGATTAAAATTAATGCCCTACATTGGTGCTCATTTCTGGGATCCAGTACATCTATTTGTGTGGCAACATTCAATGATTTGTGTTTCACCAAAATCCCCCAAATAATATAGTATCTAATTCAACTTAATTTTCAAACATCTCCTGGCATCTTTTTCCAAATTCACCCCTATTCTACCTGTTCATGCCTGCAACTCTGCCCATAAAGCATGAAGTATGAGCTCAACTGCCTGGAAAGGTAAGTAGTGGCTTAGATCAAGGGATTCTCCACAAAGAGGGAGCTTACAGCAACAAAGAGCTCCAAGAAGCAAGAGCTCCAAAAGACCCTCAGGGAGGAGGCCCATAAGTTTCAAACTACAACAGAGGATCAAGAGGAGCAAAGGAGGCGGAGGATATGGAGGAGCAGGAGGAAGACATAGAGGTGGAAGACAGCAACCCTCTGGTCATTGCTCAATAGGAGAGAGTGGGGTCACTGGAGTGAGGTCCCCTGTTAGATCCAGATTAAGTAGCAGCGTTTCTTCCTGCAATCTGATCCTAAAGACACTAGAGGACAGGACAGTAGAAAGGGAATTCAGACTGTATCGGGCTATGCTAAAGATGGAAGCAAACAAGGAACAAGCTGTTGCAATTAGAGCCCTGGAGGAGGCTGCACCAAAGTAAGTAGAAGAGGAGAATGCTGGCCAGAGAGCCCTGGAGGAGAGGAGGGTGGAAGTGGGGATACCCATAGTCAAGAAGCTGAGTCTGAGGGAGTTGGTCTTGGATCATGGGGTGAGCCTGATGGAGTAGGACCTTAATGCGAAGCAAAAAGCATATCTCTGCAGCAGTCTGGCCACAATCCAGTGTCCCTTTTAGAGGTGCAGGTCCCCATACACCAGGACCTGGTGCCTAGCTATGTGGTGGGTGATGATATATAACAATGGTGTTCTGCCTATGATTTAGCCATGAGGATGCACAGGACCCCAGAGGAAGACTGGGGGCAAGCCTGTCAAAACTCATGTCCACAGGGGCAAGGGGTACACTTCTCACATAAAGGTGAGAAAACAGATGAAGTATGCTGCCATGAATACCATTCTGCTTACTAAGTTTGGCCTCACACATGAGCGATACCTGAAAAGGTTCAATGACAGTTAGCAGTTGCCAAACCAGCCTTGGTTGGATTTCTTATACTACTCCAGCAAGGTACTTGTTGGTTGCATGAGAGGCAATAAAGTAAGAGATGTCAGTGGGCTGTATGACCTAATTTGAGATATCACATGCTCAGTACCTGCTTTACAGAGTTGTGTCATCACCTGATTAACAGCAAGTTAACTGATCACAGGGACCTTTCAAAGGAGGGGGATCTCTGGGTCAGCAACAGAGTGTCAAAGAATGTATCTGAAGGGATCCCTAAAAGGATAGGAAGGTTCCCCATCAGATGAAATAGGGGGGACACACAAATAAAAGTAAAGAGTTCTCAAAAAGTCCCCATAATAGTTCTTAGGGGATGAAGACCACGTATCATTCTGATCAGAAAAGGAATTGGTCTATTGATAAGAACACAGGGAAGTCTGTCCCCAAGTGCTATAAGTGATTTATGTATGGTAAAATTAATAGGGTGCTAAATGTCCCAAGAGGGCATTGCCCCCCCTACACTGGTTATGTCATCTGGTATCCTCACAGCAGTTAATCTCCAAAGCATTTCACCAGGTTGCAGACAAACTGGGAAAATAGTGGGTTAAAAGTAGATGTGAGTCACAGCTCTCCTATAGATAGTGTTTTTGGGTCATGATCTGCAGCACACTCTCTGGAAAGAAGTGGAGCTCAGCTCCCACCATGATATGTTTAAGCATGGGCGAATTTTGCGAATCTCGCGTTCGCGAATTTTGCGGATTTGCGAACTCGCAATCCGCAAAATCCGCGAATTCTCGCGAATTTGCGGATTTCTTTTTTTGTGTTTGTGCGGGTTTCTGCCAGTTCGCGAGGGTTTTGTACAATTTCGCAAACGCGAACTTACCTGTCGGGTCGCAAGTTTTGAGAACTTGTTGTTTCTACGTGTCCAGCCTGTTTGGGACACTCTTCTTCATCACTGCCACTCTCTGTCACCATTGCCACTCTCTGACTACTCATGCCACCCTCTGGCCCACCCATGCCACCCTCTGTTTCATCACAGCACCCTCTGGTTGTCCAGTGTACATTATTGTGGCAAAGCAAAGCACACCTTCCCTGCCTCAAGTGACCTGAATTAATTTGGGGCTGATTAATGTGTCACAGAATATTTTTTTAGCTGGCACCTGCTTCCTTAGTGCTTCCTGATTAGTGATCTTTTGCACTTGCTAAGTGCTTTCATTGTTGCAAAATTAGTTACAACACCTGCCCTGCCCCAACTGACAATAATGAATTAGGGGCTGATTAATGTGTCACTGGATTTGAACTTCCAGCCTGGCTCCTGCTTGTCTGCCTTAGCTGTAATTCAGGACTTTTGTGTAACTATTCTGAGGGTCAGAGCAGGGTCACATAATAGTTGCAAGTAGGCAACTGAACTCTGGAGGGGCCCCTCAGGAAGCACTACAGGAAATGTCTACTAATGATGCCTCACAAGCGCAAATAAGGATGGAATTCGGTATGAACAATCAGCTATATGTCCGGCAAGGCCAAATATTAAAAGTTTGGAATAGAGTGAAGAATGATCAGGATAATCAATTGTCTATAGCTTTGTGGAGAGAGGTGAAAGATAACCAGAAACTGCAAGCGTGGAAATACCTAAACAACGCAAAAGAAGAATTTGGAATATCAGCAATCTGGGAAAACACAATAACGCAGGAAAGCTTTAAAAAAACAATCAATAAGCTGGTTACTCACCTATCGCTGCTAAAAGACAAAGCTCTATTAGTAAAACGTAAGCACTCATGGCCAATCATAAACGGCTACAAAAAAAAACAAGTGCAACCATACCTTCATACTGCATGGTCAGTCCAAAGTAAGCGAACATTTATAGGAGCACGCTTTGGTCTATGGCCAGGTTTATGTCATCTTCCACCCTGGAAGTCAAACGAGGGGCATACGTTATGTAGACTGTGAAAGGGGGGAAAAGAAGACATTGTGCATTTGGTATGTCTGTGCCCTGCCATAGACTCAGAAAAGAGGTTAATCCTCAGGAGGTTGTTTAACGCACGAGAAATAAGAACCTGTAGACAAGCAATAATGGCGTGCTTAAACCCGAATGACCTACCAATGAATGTTGCTTTTGTAAAAATTTTAAATGTGATTGCCAAAAGTCTTAACAAAAATGTTATCTAGTTATATTTTTCTCTTTTTCTCTCTCTTTTTAATGACATTTACTATTTGCATGATGTTTTAAATGTGTATTGATGCTGATATTTTCTCTAAGGTCACATTTTTGTAAGATTTTAATTAATCAAACAAATAAACTTAAACTAAAAGCTACTAATGATGAGCTTGAACTTTTGAACCTGGTAAGTAGTTTCAGTTTTGCTAAGATCGTATTTCTGCAATTTAGCGCTTATTCGCGGGGCGCGAAGTTGAACTGGGAAGCCGCAAACTCACGCGAACAGTGCGAGCAAGCCATAAAATCCGCTGCTCGCGGATTTGCGGATTTTGCGGGAAATTTGCGAATCTCGCGGATTGCGAATTTACCGAAAATCCGCAAAATCCGCGAGCGTAACGGATTTTCCGCCCATGCTTAGATATGTTAGGGTTGCCTGAGTGGGTGTGCCTATCCACAAAGTCCATGGCAGCCTGAGATGAGAGTCAAGAGACCTGGAGCCTGGAAGAATAGCCCACTCTGTCAAGAGGAGAAAGCACAAGGGGTGTGGGAAACCAGCCCTGAAATGTCCATGGTATGGGAGGTGGCTGAGGCCGACATACAGGGGAGGATATTGCAGCTCTAGGAGACTTGCATAACCTGGTGGGATGTCAAGTTGAGCATTGGCCCAGGAAGGCATTCTGCAGACACCTCTGGAGATCACTTTAGCTACTCTGAGAATTACTTCCAATATTGTGAGCCTAAGGTTCCTCAGCCTGTGTTTGGTGGTCCCACAGTGCTAAAATGCCTTTCTACTTGGTCTGACTTATGACATACACCTGGCAGGACATATGGGGCAGGGCAAGACCTTTGACAGGATTGTTACCTAGCTTTTGGGGATGAAGACAGCCGAGATGCATTCTGCAGACCATGTTCAACTTACAAGGCAAGTGGGAAGTCAGTGAAAGCGTTTAAAGTAAGCCTGCTTCCCTAACATTTCAATGCCACTCCTTTGAAAGGGTGGGCATCAACATTGTTGGGTCTCTGGACCCTAAAACTGCCTTAGGAAACACGTCTTTCCTAATTTTGCTAGACTACACCACTAGATACCCTGAGACCATACCTCAGATGTCTGTAACTGTACCTGCAGTAGCTGTGACCTTAATGGGGACTTGTATCCAAGTGTGGTTGCCCAGAGAAGCAGTATCAGACAGGGGCACAAACTTAATGTCTGCCTCCATGAAGTCAATGTAGGATCAGTGTGGGTTAACTTACAAGTTCTCCTCACTCTCTCACACCTAGACCAATGGCTTGTTGAAAGGTCAACAAGACCCTTAGAGACATGATTATGATCTTATCAGAGCCCATTAGGGAGGAAGTGGGACATCCTTTTGCCATGCCTTATTTTTGCCTACAGGAAGATGTCTCAGACAGCTGTTGGTTTCAGTCCCTTCAACCTTTTGTATGGTCACCTAGTTAGGGGCCCTCTGATTCTGACGAAGGAGAGTTGGGAGTATGCTTCCAAAAATCCCCCTAGGATGTAGTTTGCTAATATTGGATCTCAGAAACCTGATGTAGAGTTTCTGGTAGAAGGCCTATGAGAGTCTGGATGCCAGCCAGGAGGTAATGAAGATATGGAACAACCAGAGGATCACTCTGGTTGTGTTCCAGCCAGGCCAAAAAGTGTGGTTTATTGAGCCAGTATAGCCCAGTGCTCTCCAAGCGTGCTGGTCAGGGCCTTATGAGTTAGAGAAAAAGGGGAAGATCACCTACTTGGTGGACCTGAAGGCCCCTAGGAACCCTGAAAGGGTATTCTATGTCAGATGATGTGGTGGAAGAGTTAAACTCTCCCTGACCTTCTATCTTTAATTATATCAGGATGGTTCAGTCAACCTCTCCCCTGCACTGCCCACAGAACATCAGAGGAACTATCAACAGCTGATGGGTACGTTTACCTCTCAGTTATCTCTTGTCCCTGGACCTACACATTTGTGTACACATGACATTTACACTATGGAAAGTATGTCTGTAAAAAACAAATATTACAGACTGTCTGACAAGGTGAGTGCTCGCATCAAGGAAAACGTGCTCAAGATGATTGCTTCCGGGGTAATTGCATTCTCCAGTAGTTCCTGGCCTAGCCAAGTAATAATTGACCCCCAAGTTAGGACCTTACCACCCCATAGGACAGGGTGCAACATAATAAAAAATTTGGAATTATACTTTTAATTTTTACATTTCTCAGTAGAGAAAAACATTTGTATTTCACTACTGCAATGCCTATCTCTGCCATATCATAACCTTATTACAGGATTACATTTATTAAGTGCTAATGGCTACAAAAATCATGTTTGGTGTCAAAGTAATTGTAATTTAAATTCCCTCTTAAATGGCAAATTCAGATTTTAAGCAACATTCCTGAAAATGCCACTTTTAGAAAGCCATTTGTTGCCTGTAGCCTGTGTCTTGGGTCACATGACTGGTTGTAGTTGGCAGTTGGCCTTTGTGTATTCCTCCCAGAGAGGGAGACAAAGATAGACTAGGTGTTGGCAGGATGAGCCATCCTACCAGGAGGGGACATACAGAGATGTTTATTGCCCCTTTTACATCTTAAAGGACTCCCTCCACACACTCACCAAGAACTTGACATTAGAAATTTATCACCTTAGCCCTCGTTCAGCCTGGGCAGGGGGAGAAAAGACATTTTCAAAACCAGATGTAGGAAAACCTAGATGTTTCTTCCACTTTACAGGCGGGCACCGGGCATACATATTGGACCCCCAGACTATCTTTTCAGTTCACCACTGGATATATGAAGGACACTCAAAAGGATCACCTTCCATTTCAAAGGACTGCCCTGCTGCTCGAGGCCTTCTTTGTACTTCAGAGTACTTCCCTGCTGATACCAGAGAACTGCCCTGCTGCTTGAAGCCTGCATTGCAACCTCAGAGGCCACCTAGTTGCTTGAACACAGGACTACCAGAGTGACTCAAACGGCAAGTTGGCTGGCCTCCTGCTCTGAGCTACAGGGACACAACACACTCCTACAACCTTGCACCCACACTTGGACCCTGCCTGAAGTGAGTTCTGCTCTCCAAGTGGTCCCCAACCAGTCCTAGATCCTTGAAAGTGGTGATTAAGATGCGCACAAAGTGGTCTGATCACCAACAGGAGACCAGGACCTACCTGCTCGCCAGACAGCGAAATGTTCATCACCGGTCAACCTGAGTTTGCTATAGTTCCCACTACGTTCTTTTTTACAGCAGTACATTCTGTTCAGCAGCTCCTCTCTTAAGGGGCATCTAGCCTCATGGAACCCTTGTCGGCTACAGCCTACAGCCTGCAGATTCTTCACACTGGAAATTTCTGACTTCCAGAAAAGTGATACACTACGGTCATAGAAGTCATAATTGCAACTTCATCAAGAGGATTCTCGATGACACCTTAATTACCCCTGGCTGCCTGGCATCACTGAACTTTACCTTGTCAGAAATGTTTTCTTCAAATTTCTTCTAAGTCTGAAGGTAATCTGAGACTCAGCCTAATCCACTCAGGGTATCCTAACCACTCTCTATTGTGGTCAGCCTGAACTTTTGACTTTAACAGTTTATCGCCTAACTCGCAGCTCACTGTTGGTGCTTTGATCTTTTTGACACTAGTTTTTATTAAAAAAATTTTAATTCATATCTGTGATTCATACTGATTGCATTTTTCTCTATTTTCTAAAAAAAATTTTCTTGTGTTGTACTTTCACTTTATTGCTGTCTGAGTGCTGAATAAATACCTTACAAATTTCATCTGAGATAAGCTCGACTGCTTTTGTGCTAGGCTACCCGAGAGTTAAGGACAGTTTTTTGTGACTTTTGTGGTTCACCCTGACAGGGATTGTGGTTGTTGCTTGAGAAAGGTCTTTACCCCCCTCCAATCAACAACCTTATTTTCTACACATATCTTAACATTTTAACAGATGTATACATATACTTATGGTATTATTAAACCTCAAACCTAGATGAAGAGCACAAATGTTTTGAAAAGCTGGTGTAAACCGTTGCATATGATTCATGATCAGAGGGAGATTAAATGTAGATTGTGTGGAAAAATTATATCCATTGCAGAGAATGGCTCTCAGTTCCATTCTTTCTAGTATGATGTTTGTAGGAATGCTAAGCTGCATGTGTGAATGGAGTGGACCTATGTTCCAAAATGTTCTTTCTAGCTTTTCCAGCCTAGTATTTCTAGGCTTCTGGTTTGATGTTGATTGCCAGAGGTGTTTATTTCCTATATTACACACTCATTAGTGTTGTGTCTGATGGCCTTGTATGAGAGGCAACACATCTTGATGGTAATGTGAAAGCAATGTTGACTTGGAGTGTAGGTCAATTTATTTCTGTCAATTTTCTGGCAATATGGCTGATCTCTTTCAGGTTTCTCATAAGACATTACACAGGTGGCAAAGTGGTGCCAGGAAAGCCATTTAGCAAAGTGTTACTTTCACCCAAGTCGAGGAGCATGAGGTTATGTACTGCTCTCCTGAAATTGGTCTCAGGTAGGTAAGATTTCACTTTTTTCAGTAGTGAAAGCTGATGTGATGATGTCTTCATCAGGATTAGACCAAGATATTGTCATGTACCAACAAAGTTTTGAGTTCAAGGTTTTTTTTGGAGGATCTTTATGATGTTGTCATTAATTATGAATCCACGGGTTGCATACAGACATTGATGATGGTGGAGTAATGCTGGATTTCTGGATACTCCAGATGAGGTGCAGCATTTCTTGGCTCTTGAAGGAGCTGATGGTGGCTGTTTCAATGCTTGGTTAAAGTCATCCATTTTGCCCTGATCACCCCCATTTTGTGCCGGATACTGGTGGTTACTGACTCTAAATGTGCCTTGGGCTCTGGGGCCAGTGTTCTGTTTAAAAAGGTATATGGTAATTGGTGTAATTACAACTTGTTCAGACAATCTACCTCCAAGTCCCTACTATATAGTAGGGAGTGTAGGTTTAGAGAGCCCAGTGGACTAATTGCTCTCAAGTGTGCACTACTATAGTGTTCGGTGTAAATTTAAAGCCAGACCTGCCATGCATGCGGTTTAAAAAAAAAAAAAATGTCCAATTCGACTTTTTATAATTAATAGTACATCCAAAGTATAAAATGACCTTTTTGTTGCATATAAGTCAGCCCTAAGGTCTGCCCTAGGTGATCCAAGGGTAGGGTGCCTTGTTATAAAAAACAGGAGGTTTAAAAAAGATGCTAACTCAATAGGCTGACATGGGAAGGCTTTTTAAAACTTTTATAAAGTCTAAGGTTGGACAGTAGTGAGCTAGCAACTTAATTCAGAGTTTCAAAATAATATTTACACTAAATCCAACAATTTGCTGAGGTTGGAAATATTATAACCATTGCAGGATAGGAGTTTTAGAAGTTACTTTTATAAAGTTACTTAAAGCAGACCTGTAACTGCCTCTTCTGATTGGCCAGCCTTTGACAGTCTGAGCCAAGCTCTACTCTGAATAGGTGCGAAGAGGCCTGGGGCTGAAACAATACATCCATTTGGTGGGAGAAGATTTACATCCTGAATATGCCAGGGATAGGAAGGGAGCTGGCGAGAGAAACTGGTCTTCAAAGGCAGAACCCTAGATGTCACAGGACCCAGGCCAGTCCCCACTTCCTTGATCATCAGCACGATAGGAGCCCTTCTAATTAGGAGAGGGGCTGAAAGGGGAGTGAAGGGAAAGGTTATCCACACCTGTGGGTTGGGTTAGCCAGACCTGAACTCCAACAAGCGATGTTCTCCATTTTGATTTTTGCTGAAATGTGACTTCTGGGACAAAGAAATGCCACACTTTCTTGAAAGTTGTCATTGCAAAGGGTGGCACCTTAACCACCCTTTAGTTGCTGTGTTCCCACTCTTCCAGCCCAGAACGGGCACTGAATAAGGGAGATCTGCAGGAGCACCTCATAGCCCTGCCTGAAAACATCTGGAGAAGGACTGACCAGCTGGACCCTTGGACTGCACAAGAAAAAACTGCACTCAGAAGGGCTGCCTCTGCTGCACTCTAAACGCTCCACAACAGAAGAACTTTGCCTGGCTTTAAAGATAAGGTGTTGACTCCCTGAACAGCAACACAAAGAAATGTGCTGGAAGAAGTGACCTCAACTTCCACCTGGGGAACAACAACGACCGCAACACCACCACCCTGCTGGATAACCTTGCCACCCTCGGTCTCAAACAGCTGGTGACCACCCCCACCCACTACGACGGACACACACTCGACCCCGTCTTCTCCTCCGGCAAGGACATCGCCTTCAGCCACGCCACCGGACTCCACTGGACGGACCACAGCTGCGTCCACTTCAGCTACAGAAAGAACGTGATCCACCACCACCATCAACAGGCTGCACGCAGAAGCTGGAACAAGATCACAGCCGACCAGCTCGCCGCATCCCTGAGCCAGGACCCCCCCCGCCAGCTCAGCGAACCCCAGCCAGGCCGCTAACAACCTCACGAAGTGGATCAGCAACTGCGCAGATGACCTCGCCCCACTGAGGACCCTGCCCAGCAGACCCGGCAGTAAGAAAGCACCATGGTTCACCGACGAACTCAAGAGCTCCAAGAAGAACTGCTGAGCCCTCGAGAGAGCCTGGCGCAGAGACCCAACACCAGACAACATGACCACCCTCAAGCTCGCCACTCGAAAACACCACCAACTGATCCACACCACCAAGAAAACCGCATTCAAGGAACGACTGGACAACAACGCCCACAACAGCAAGGAACTCTTCAACATCGTCAAAGAGCTCTCCAACCTCAGCGCCGGAAACAACGACATCACCCGATCACAAGACCTCTGCAACTCTCTCGCCTCCTACTTCCACAACAAGATCGCGGACATTCACAACAGCTTCAGCACACAGCCGACGCACCCCACGACAGCACCTGCACCCCCCACCACCACCCTCCGCGCCTGGACCCCGATCAACACCGAAGAAACACTACGCACAATGAACTCCATCCACTCCGGATCCCCAACCGACCCCTGCCATCACCACGTCTTCAACAAGGCCGACTCCGTCATCGCACCCCACCTGCAAGACATCATCAACACCTCCTTCGACACCGCTACCTTCCCGGAGAGTTGGAAGAACGCCGAACTCAGCGCTCTACTGAAAAAACCATCAGCGGACCCCACCGAACTAAAAAACTACCGCCCCATCTTGCTCCTCCCGTTTCCGGCCAAAGTCATCGAGAAGACCGTCAACAAGCAGCTGGCCGCCTTCCTCGAGGCGAATGGTTCCCTCGACCGCTCGCAGTCTGGCTTCCGAGCCAACCACAGCACCAAGACCGCCCTCATCGCAGCCACTGATGACATCCGAGCCCTGCTCGACAATAGGGAAACAGCGTCCCTCATCCTCCTGGACCTCTCCGCGGCATTCGACACTGTCTGCCACCGCACCCTAGTGCAGCGCCTCTGCAACGTCGGAATCCAAGAGAAGGCACTAGATTGGATCATCTCCTTCCTCGCTGGAAGGACACAGAGAGTCCGCCTCCCCCGTTCAGATCAGAAGTCACCAAAGTCATCTGCGGCATTCCTCAAGGCTCCTCGCTCAGCCCCACCCTCTTCAATGTCTACATGAGCCCCCTGGCGGCCATCGCACGCCAACACAACCTCAACATCATCTCCTACGCCGACGACACCCAGCTGATGCTCTCCCTCACCAACGACCCAGCCACCGCCAGAGCCAACCTACACGAAGGGATGAAAGACGTAGCCGAGTGGATGAGGAACGGCCGCCTGAAACTGAACTCAGACAAGATGGAAGTCCTCATCCTGGGATCGTCGCCCTCCACCTGGGATGACTCCTGGTGGCCCCCCGCCCTGGGCAGCGCCCCCAAACCAACAGACCACGCACGCAACCCGGGCTTCATCCTGGGATCCTCCCTCTCCATGACCAGACAAGTCAACGCCGTCTCCTCGTCATGCTTCAACATCCTGCGCATGCTATGGAAGATCTTCCGGTGGATCCCCACCGAGACCAGGAAGACGGTCACCCAGGCCCTCGTCACCAGCCGACTGGACTACGGCAACTCCCTCTATGCCGGAACCACTGCTAAACTCCAGAAGAGACTCCAGCGGATCCAGAACGCCTCAGCAAGACTCATCCTGGACATCCCTCGACACAGCCACATCTCCGGACACCTGGGAGACCTGCACTGGCTCCCGGTCAACAAGAGAATCACGTTTCGACTCCTCACCCATGCACACAAAGCCCTACACAACCAAGGCCCAAGATACCTCAACGACCGTCTCAACTTCTACACTCCCACACGCCAGCTTCGATCGACCAACCACGCCCTCGCAACCGTCCCCCGCATCCGCAGAGCCACCGCAGGAGGAAGGTCCTTCTCCTACCTGGCCGCCAAGACATGGTACTCCCTCCCCACCCACCTCCGCCTGACCCAAGACCATCGCGCCTTCAGGAAGCAGCTCAAGACCTGGCTGTTCGAGGAGTAGCGGACCCCCCCTTCCCAAGCGCCTTGAGACCCTCCGGGTGAGTAGCGCGCCATATAATTGCATTGATTGATTGATTGATTGCAACATCCCCTTCAAGCACAACTTCAGCTGACCAGCTTTACCTGGATTTTACTTGGATTGACTAGGTGCACTGTTGCAGTTGGAGTCTCAGACTCCAAGAGGTAAACCAGAGCATCCGAACACTTGGCTGGTGCTTTGGACCCTTTCTGGTCTTCAAAGAAATTTTCAGAAGAAGATCTAAAAGTTTGGGATCTTTTTGCCAACTGTTGTGCAAAAGCTTCATGAGGAGATTAGCATCAGCGATGAGAGTCAAGCTGGCGATGTCGAACTGACACTCGGACTGATCACATAGGCTTGCCCCCGAAAGCGCCAGAGCTCCTCGCCATCGACAACGAAGACAGAGATCTCCAGGACTCACCGAGGTGTTGTATAATCGAAATCTGGACCCGATTGCTCGACTTCATGAGAGAAACCACCAACATAGTGACTATGTCAGAAGGTGAATACTTGACTGGGCCCAACAACTCATCATATCCGACCCACGCTCCATCACGGTTGGCTAAAATGGTGACTTTGTCCCGGTCCAGTGCGACCAGATCACTGCAGTTGGTGCCTTACACTTTTAGGCACTAGAAATCACTTTTTTTCAATTTAAACTAAAAATTCAAATCTTAGGTTCCCTAAATTGGATGTTTGCTGTTTTTGTGTCATTTTAAAGAAAAAACTATTCTCTATTTTTCTTAATTGGTGTTAGCTTTTTATTGTCTTGTGTCTTTTACTTATTTACTATTTTGTTGATATTAAATGCTTTACACACCAGTCTCCTAACTAAACCCTAACTGCTCGTCTGCCAAGCTACCAAGGATTGATCAAGGATTCATTTATTGAGACTTGACATTACCTTATTTGTGATTGTGGTGTTATTGCTAGCTGTAGATACCTATCTGCACCTACTAATAAACCACTTTCCAACACACAGTAGATGTATGTTTGGTGTTAATGATGTGGGTTCTGGTTTAGTTGATCTTATTGCGAAAGAACTCTTTAATAACGTATTATTAGTCAACTGAATGTGAGATTGAAGAGTGCATTATGATTTGGATGATATATTTGAGTGTAATGAAGAATGCTTGGATTCGATTAGTTATGTTTTTCATGTTAGACTAGCAAAATCTTGCTTCAGTGTGGTTATGAGAGATTTGCTTGATGGGTGTAATACTTTTAGCTGTCAAGGGTAATTGAGGGCTGTTAGACCTGGCATCATTGGAATGAGTCTCTCCTCCATTTTTTGTCTGTTTGCCTCCTGTTTACGATATTTTGCTGGAATATTGCTTTGGGCGCTGTGCCACTGCTGATCAGTGCCACAGTGCAAGTGCTCCCTATGTTAAATTGGTACATTAATAGGATTCCATGTTTGCCTTATTTGGTTTACTGTCAGTCCCTAGTATAGTGCACCAGGAGTGCCAGGTCTTGTAAATACAAATGCTGCTGGTGGGCTTGCAGCAAGGTTGTGCCACCCACAGAAAAATATGTCTAAGGTCTGCCATTGCAAAACCTGCGTGCAGTCTGGTACTGCCATGCTGACTGCGCAAGTACACCTACTTGCCAGTCCCTAAAACCTTCCCTTAACTTCATGTTAATCACCCCTATGGTAGGCCCAAGGGCAGGGTGCATTGTAAGCAAAAGGTAGGACAAGCCCTGATGTGTGTGGCATGTCCTAATAGTGAATTACAGCCATCTTCGTTTTTTACTATTGTAAGGCTACCTGCTCTCCTTAGGCCAGAATGGGCTGCTGGAATTATTACACTATATAATCCTAACAGGCTCAGAGAGCATAGTGGAAAGTCGAGTTTAGTATCCCTGAACTCAGAATTTGATAACACGTCCTTTAGGATGGATGGTTTTTAGATTCTGAGTTTGAAACTAGCACTTTTAGAAAGTGACAAGCTTCTTGTCTAACTATCTACCGGTCTCTGCTGGTTTTGTGTGTGTGACAGGAGCTGGGTGGCTCCAGAGGTCTGAATGAGTCAGTGTGGGGTGAATGAGGCATTTGCGTTTAGAGTGGGGGGAGAGTAGTTCCTGATAGCCTGCCCTGCCTGACACAATACTGGCTCCACCTCCTGCCGGGCAACTGATGGCCCTGCCTCTGCCAGTGACAATACTGGCTCCACCTCCTGCTGGGCGGCTGAAGACCCTGCCCTGCACAGTGAATAGGCCAGGTGCCTCGGCCTGGCAACACCCACAACAAACTCAGGATGGGGTAAATCCCTGTGCATGGACAAAGGGATCAAAGCAGAAAAGGGGTATAAGAGAATTTAGATCACGTCTGACAAGGAAACCTATACCAAGGGAAAGAAGCCTGCTGATCCAAGGACTTGCCTGCCCATTCTGCCAGTGTGCTGTTTGCTGGGGGGAATCCTGCAGTTGCTTCTTTATTTTTGCCAAGGAACCAGGAGAGCGGAACTAAGTGTGTACTCTCAAACTTTGCCAAGAAAATCTCCAAGGGCTGGAAGACTGCCAGACTCCTGTTGAAGTCACAGGGCTAAAGGACTTCACCATCTGCTAAAATCGCCTGTTGCTGGAACATGGGATTCCAGCACATCTAAAGAAACCAGCAATCACGACGACGCCGACAAATCAAGCTCGACATCATGAATACGACTCCAGTGTCCCGAACCTTTGACACCGGCAGCCGGGCCCGATCGACGCCAGTAGAGATGCCGCTACCGATCGCCTCGACACCGCAGCCCCTCTCGACTCCGTGAGCGCTGCTCACTCTTGCAGAGACTTTATAAACAACAGTGGTCCCAAGGAGTCTGTAGATATAAATTTATCAGATAAAATACAGTCCACAATAGGAGCTATATTGGCCACTGTCCAGCCGGACAGGGTATTTTTTATTTTTTAATGAAATATATAGTGGAGTGGACAAAGGCACAATCCTGTACCGTTTTGTGAACAAACAAAAAGGGTTTTTAGGCAAGAGAGAGCATAGTTGGCCACTTGTAATTCAGTAGAGTTTTTAAGTAGTGCCAAGCAAGTGCTAGACACAGCATATATCAAACAAAATCGTTAGGCTGTGAAAACACTTTTCAGTCGACGTTTCGATCCCTTATGCTCAATATTACGGGATCAGCATCAGGACTAACAATCCATACATTTGCTTGCCTGGTATAAACATTTTAACACACAACCGCCTAATAAGTACAGAAATAAAAAGGAAAAGAAAAAGAATAATAATAAAAAGGGAATAAACAAGAGAGAGAGAGAGGGGGTTACCCACTGCGTTAAACTCTGAATATCACTGACATTGCACTGTATTCGGAACCGACTTAGCGTGCCTGATAATTACATGCAAGTGATGTCTGTAGCCTTGACTCGCGCTAAAAAGTGAAGTGGGTGACATAGGCTTTGGTCAATAATAAAATGGTAGAGCGGTAACGCTCTTCTATCAAAACTTGGGAAAATTAAGTCCTTATTACAATTGTCAATAGTCATTCCAAAGATCTTTAGGTATATCTAACGATTTCAATACAAAATCCGCGTGTGTTCTTCAATCACGGGCATTCGTGTCTACTCATGTAACATGCACGTTCATGAGCATTCATTCCGTGTCTATCCAGGGGCTGGGGGGACTTACCCAGTGGGGGTCGGAGGGGTTCAGGGATAAGATTACAAAGGTGGACACTGCTTTTAAAAGGAAACCTAGGGTGAGGAAGAGAGACCAATAAATAAAGCGTGGCCAGTACGGAGATATATTACTGGTTATTGGATCACGGTTGCCACAATTACCTGGTAAATACCAGTTGTTATGTGCACTCTGCCTCGTCCTCAATTAATTACGAAATGTCTGTGGGGTAGAAGACTAGGTTTAGTACCGGGATGGTTGTAGTGGCTCTGAAAAGCTGCCTGCAAATTGACGGGCTTACCTTGAGGTTACTGTTGGCCCGTGTGGTCAATTGCTTGCTCGAAATCGAGTCTGTAAAAGAAACTCCGTTTTAGTAAATTGGCGTGTAGGGGCGAGTGGGGCGTCTAAGTTCTATCAGCTAAGTGGCTTACCTTGGGAGGAGAGAGCCTCCTCGGTGTCCGTTACCCTGGGTGTTCTGTAGAATCACAGTCACTACGGAGCTAGGGAGGGAGACGCTAGAGAAGCGTGATCTCACAAACAGAGACGAAGGACTAAGCGCGCATGGGTGCCATCTTGGAGTGGGGTTTTTTGGTATTTCTTCATTATACAGAGTGCACCAGTGGTGTGCTGTGATAAAATACGGCGGCGCAGTGACATTATGCAGTATAGTAACGGCGCAGTGCTGGTGTGGCTGTGACTGTCATTAAAATCAATATGAAAAAAATATGAAAAAAATGAAAAGTAATTACAGTTATGTACACATTGTTAATTTACATATGCCTGTTCAAGGAAGGGTGGAAAGAGGGGGTTCCATCTCTCAGAGTTATTTGCAACGTTTTAAGTTCCATTTAAAATGTTCAAAGTCTTCCAGACTGTTCCTATTTCTTTTATAACAGTGTGGTCCAATCCTCAGCTCGATTTAGGCCATCACGAATAGTGTTGAAATGGATCATGAGTTTCAATTCTTCTCTATTCAGCATTTGCGCCAGGTTTCCGCCTCTTAGTGGCGGTTTGATAACTTTCAAGATTGTCCACTTGATGTCATTTTCATTGTGGCCTGCTTCATTATAGTGGTCCACCAGTGGGGCATTAATTGTCCGGCACCTGATTCTGCTTCGATGTTGGCAGATGCGGGTCTTCGTTTTCTGCGTAGTTTGCCCTATATACAACTTTGGACAAGGGCATTCGATGGCATAGATCACATTATGTGTGTTACAATTCGAAAATGAGCGTCTCACAAACGTGATACTATCGTGTGTGAAATCTATGACCTCCACCGTGAAGTCATATTCATATTTTTTTCATATTGATTTTAATGACAGTCACAGCCACACCAGCACTGCGCCGTTACTATACTGCATAATTTCACTGCGCCGCCGTATTTTATCACAGCACACCACTGGTGCACTCTGTATAATGAAGAAATACCAAAAAACCCCACTCCAAGATGGCGCCCATGCGCGCTTAGTCTTTCGTCTCTGTTTGTGAGATCACGCTTATCTAGCGTCTCCCTCCCTAGCTCCGTAGTGACTGTGATTCTACAGAACACCCAGGGTAACGGACACCGAGGAGGCTCTCTCCTCCCAAGGTAAGCCACTTAGCTGATAGAACTTAGACGCCCCACTCGCCCCTACACGCCAATTTACTGAAACGGAGTTTCTTTTACAGACTCGATTTCGAGCAAGCAATTGACCACACGGGCCAACAGTAACCTCAAGGTAAGCCCGTCAATTTGCAGGCAGCTTTTCAGAGCCACTACAACCATCCCAGTACTAAACCTAGTCTTCTACCCCACAGACATTTCGTAATTAATTGAGGACGAGGCAGAGTGCACATAACAACCGGTATTTACCAGGTAATTGTGGCAACCGCGATCCAATAACCAGTAGTATATCTCCGTACTGGCCACGCTTTATTTATTGGTCTCCCTTCCTCACCCTAGGTTTCCTTTTAAAAGCAGTGTCCACCTTTGTAATCTTATCCCTGAACCCCTCCGACCCCCACTGGGTAAGTCCCCCCAGCCCCTGGAAAGACACGGAATGAATGCTCACGAACGTGCATGTTACATGAGTAGACACGAATGCCCGTGATTGAAGAACACACGCGGATTTTGTATTGAAATCGTTAGATATACCTAAAGATCTTTGGAATGACTATTGATAATTGTAATAAGGACTTAATTTTCCCAAGTTTTGATAGAAGAGCGTTACCGCTCTACCATTTTATTATTAACCAAAGCCTATGTCACCCACTTCACTTTTTAGCGCGAGTCAAGGCTACAGACATCACTTGCATGTAATTATCAGGCACGCTAAGTCGGTTCCGAATACAGTGCAATGTCAGTGATATTCAGAGTTTAACGCAGTGGGTAACCCCCTCTCTCTCTCTCTTGTTTATTCCCTTTTTATTATTATTCTTTTTCTTTTCCTTTTTATTTCTGTACTTATTAGGCGGTTGTGTGTTAAAATGTTTATACCAGGCAAGCAAATGTATGGATTGTTAGTCCTGATGATGATCCCGTAATATTGAGCATAAGGGATCGAAACGTCGACTGAAAAGTGTTTTCACAGCCTAACGATTTTGTTTGATATATGCTGTGTCTAGCACTTGCTTGGCACTACTTAAAAACTCTACTGAATTACAAGTGGCCAACTATGCTCTCTCTTGCCTAAAAACCCTTTTTGTTTGTTCACAAAACGGTACAGGATTGTGCCTTTGTCCACTCCACTATATATTTCATTAAAAAATAAAAAATACCCTGTCCGGCTGGACAGTGGCCAATATAGCTCCTATTGTGGACTGTATTTTATCTGATAAATTTATATCTACAGACTCCTTGGGACCACTGTTGTTTATAAAGTATAGCTACCCACGGTCCCTGGATAACCGAATGGGTTCCCTTGTTGTTTAAAATAGACTTTAGCGCAATCGCATGATTGCAAGGGTTCAAAGTAAACACTTCTAGCCCCCAGCCGAGGGCTGGCTCACCTAGTACCTTGCACCGACTTTCACACTTTTTTGCTTACTATTTATGTTTATTTTTTACCCCCGCCTTCTGCCCTTACCCTGACATGTCTGCACACGCACCTCTCTACACCGACGAGTATATCAAGGAAATATGTCAAGGTCCATCTCTCCTCTCTAACACTTCCGAACCACCCGGTACAACCCCTAGCCCGCTTCCAGAGCAATTAGAAAAACTCAGGAAGAAACAGACCCGGCTTAAACTGATGGTCTTGATGCTTACTGATTATCTAAAAGCTGACGTGATCCCACTTGGACTCCAAGTCAGAAACGTACCTGGCATATTCACGGATAATCCCAAATACATTACTAATTTTAGCTATATAAGCACCACCTGTTCCAGACACTGGCTAGTGCTTGGGATAGATACAGCGATAGAAACCTTGAAATCATTGGAGATAGAAATCAAAGATATAGAAAAACAAATAGGTGAATCGGACATAACAAGCGAATGCAAAAAATTATTGGAACAACTTGAAAAAAGTCTAGCTGACTACCACAGAATAGAGGAAAACAAAAAAGCAAACAAAGTTAAAAAGGACATTAAACAATACAGTGTAGAAAATACTTACCCATATCTCCAAAAAGATTACTACTCCAACAGAGCCTACTCCCATCCCCAATCTAATAGACCCTGGGGCCGATTTAATCGCCGTCAAAACCTCGTGGGTTTTTCGGATACTTCGGCTGACTCATCAGAAAGCTCTGACCAAGGAGAAGGAACCAGTGTCCCTAACAAACGTGGTGGTGGCCAGCCCAATTTTTTAGGCAGAGGCCAACCCAACACCCCCCAGCGTGGCAAAGTAAAGCGCGCGCAAAGATGGCAAAACCCACCAGGCGAGAGAAGGACAAGGAACAACTACTACCAATGGTAATAAACACCACGCCAGAGGAGATTCCTATTTTTAATCTCTCCAAACACACACTGATTGATGTAGAGATTGAACTACTTAAAAAAGGTTTATCGTTTGTACCCACCACTGCTCCAAATTTTATGGAATTACATACTGAGTTACTCAGATTTTTTAGAACAATTCGGCTTAAAGCCTTTTTTCAACTACACCCTGGCACTAGTCCTATTGCCAATACCCCATTCCGTCCTCCGTCTACATTCTCTCCATCAGCAGGAATGATCCCTCCAGAGGTCACTACCTTTGAGAAACTCGTTCTTGCAGACCTCGACATTCTTGAAAAAACAAAGGTTTTCATACCCTACAATATATCTAAAGATGAGAAGAATGCCATTCTCACACTCAAAACCAATAGAAATCTTGTTATAAAGAGCGCAGATAAGGGTGGCGGCATCGTCCTCCAAGAGATTGACGACTATAAGATAGAGATTTTACGTCAGCTCAATAATACTGACCACTATCAAAAACTCCCTGGGAACCCTACTGCACTAATACAAGATTTGATCAGTAAAATAACATCAAAAGCATTACTTGATGGTTTCCTCAATAAAAAAGAATTTCACTTTCTTAATACCAAATCACCACGTATTCCGGTATTATACACCTTACCGAAGATACACAAGAATTCACAAAATCCTCCAGGTCGACCCATTGTGTCGGCTTGTGGCTCAGTCCTAGAGCCTTTAGGAGCATACGTGGACTATTTTATTAAAGAATTTGTGCAATCTACTAGTTGCTATGTAAGAGACACTATGCAAATGATTAATCTAGTAGAAAATCTTGATTTTGATCCCCTCCGTGAGACCTTATGTACAATGGATGTGGAATCACTTTATACTAATATTCCACAAGTCACAGCATTACTGACCATCCAGAAGATTCTAGACACACGACCATGTCCCCACAGAATCCCCACCCTGTTTATTTTGCAACTGTTGGAACTTTGCCTCACTAAGAATTTTTTTCTATTTGATGATACCTATTATCAGCAAATTAAGGGGACTAGTATGGGGGCTATTTTTGCTCCGAACCTAGCCATACTGTTTATGGACCAACTTGAGACTGGATCCATCCTGTCGGATTCTAACCCCTTACACTCTGGGATCAGAGTGTGGAGGAGGTATATAGACGAAATTTTTCTTATCTGGAACTCTCCAGTTGAAACACTCACCCAATTCCTCCACTGGCTTAACAATAATTGTTGCGGGCTAACGTTCACGTTAATGTGGAATAAGGAATCTATACCCTTCTTAGACCTCACTATTTATCACTCAGACGGCAAGCTTCTCACTAAACTGTTCAGAAAACCTACCGAGAGAAACACCCTCTTAAGTTACAAAAGTAACCACCCCAGGGCCCTGAGGGATGCGTTACCTTATTCACAATTTTTGAGGATCAGGAGAAACTGCTCCTGTAAAGAAGACTACTTTAGAGAATCCGCAACCCTTTCTAACAAATTAAAAGACAGAGGCTATCCAAAAAGGATAATAAAACAATCCCTGAAACGGGCTTGGTACTGCCCGAGGGAAGTCTTACTATCACCAAAAGACAAAAAGCAAAAAGAGTTAATTGCATGTGTAACAACCTTCTCAACTATCTCTAATAAAATCAGGAAGTCAGTCCTTAAACATTGGTCAACGCTAAATGTAGGCATCCTGAATATTCAGAAGCCCGTATTTGCTTTCAAAAAGAGCAAAAACCTAAAAGATCACCTTGTACGAGCCGCATTGCCACCTCCTATTCAGAATCCCACCATTGAATCATTGTGGGGCTTGCCCCCAATTATAGGGCATGCTAAGTGTGGCTGTTGTAACATCTGCGACTTCACGGTGGAGGGCATAGATTTCACACACGATAGTAAAACGTATGTGAGACGCTCATTTTCGAATTGTAACACACATAATGTGATCTATGCCATCGAATGCCCTTGCCCAAAGTTGTATATAGGGCAAACTACGCAGAAAACGAAGACCCGCATCTGCCAACATCGAAGCAGAATCAGGTGCCGGACAATTATTGCCCCACTGGTGGACCACTATAATGAAGCAGGCCACAATGAAAATGACATCAAGTGGACAATCTTGAAAGTTATCAAACCGCCACTAAGAGGCGGAAACCTGGCGCAAATGCTGAATAGAGAAGAATTGAAACTCATGATCCATTTCAACACTATTCGTGATGGCCTAAATCGAGCTGAGGATTGGACCACACTGGTATAAAAGAAATAGGAACAGTCTGGAAGACTTTGAACATTTTAAATGGAACTTAAAACGTTGCAAATAACTCTGAGAGATGGAACCCCCTCTTTCCACCCTTCCTTGAACAGGCATATGTAAATTAACAATGTGTACATAACTGTAATTACTTTTCATTTTTTTCATATTTTTTTCATATTGATTTTAATGACAGTCACAGCCACACCAGCACTGCGCCGTTACTATACTGCATAATGTCACTGCGCCGCCGTATTTTATCACAGCACACCACTGGTGCACTCTGTATAATGAAGAAATACCAAAAAACCCCACTCCAAGATGGCGCCCATGCGCACTTAGTCCTTCGTCTCTGTTTGTGCGATCACGCTTATCTAGCGTCTCCCTCCCTAGCTCCGTAGTGACTGTGATTCTACAGAACACCCAGGGTAACGGACACCGAGGAGGCTCTCTCCTCCCAAGGTAAGCCACTTAGCTGATAGAACTTAGACGCCCCACTCGCCCCTACACGCCAATTTACTGAAACGGAGTTTCTTTTACAGACTCGATTTCGAGCAAGCAATTGACCACACGGGCCAACAGTAACCTCAAGGTAAGCCCGTCAATTTGCAGGCAGCTTTTCAGAGCCACTACAACCATCCCGGTACTAAACCTAGTCTTCTACCCCACAGACATTTCGTAATTAATTGAGGACGAGGCAGAGTGCACATAACAACCGGTATTTACCAGGTAATTGTGGCAACCGCGATCCAACAACCAGTAGTATATCTCCGTACTGGCCACGCTTTATTTATTGGTCTCTCTTCCTCACCCTAGGTTTCCTTTTAAAAGCAGTGTCCACCTTTGTAATCTTATCCCTGAACCCCTCCGACCCCCACTGGGTAAGTCCCCCCAGCCCCTGGATAGACACGGAATGAATGCTCACGAACGTGCATGTTACATGAGTAGACACGAATGCCCGTGATTGAAGAACACACGCGGATTTTGTATTGAAATCGTTAGATATACCTAAAGATCTTTGGAATGACTATTGATAATTGTAATAAGGACTTAATTTTCCCATGTTTTGATAGAAGAGCGTTACCGCTCTACCATTTTATTATTAACCAAAGCCTATGTCACCCACTTCACTTTTTAGCGCGAGTCAAGGCTACAGACATCACTTGCATGTAATTATCAGGCACGCTAAGTCGGTTCAGAATACAGTGCAATGTCAGTGATATTCAGAGTTTAACGCAGTGGGTAACCCCCTCTCTCTCTCTCTTGTTTATTCCCTTTTTATTATTATTCTTTTTCTTTTCCTTTTTATTTCTGTACTTATTAGGCGGTTGTGTGTTAAAATGTTTATACCAGGCAAGCAAATGTATGGATTGTTAGTCCTGATGATGATCCCGTAATATTGAGCATAAGGGATCGAAACGTCGACTGAAAAGTGTTTTCACAGCCTAACGATTTTGTTTGATATATGCTGTGTCTAGCACTTGCTTGGCACTACTTAAAAACTCTACTGAATTACAAGTGGCCAACTATGCTCTCTCTTGCCTAAAAACCCTTTTTGTTTGTTCACAAAACGGTACAGGATTGTGCCTTTGTCCACTCCACTATATATTTCATTAAAAAATAAAAAATACCCTGTCCGGCTGGACAGTGGCCAATATAGCTCCTATTGTGGACTGTATTTTATCTGATAAATTTATATCTACAGACTCCTTGGGACCACTGTTGTTTATAAAGTATAGCTACCCACGGTCCCTGGATAACCGAATGGGTTCCCTTGTTGTTTAAAATACACTCTTGCAGAGACGACATCGACAATGACGCCGTATCCTGCTTCGCCACCGTGAGCGCTGCTCCGGCCTGACATCTCTCGATGCCGCTGCGGTTCGCCCCCACTCCAAGGCTCGATCGACGCCTCGACGCCGACACTTCTCGACGCCGGGGATCATCGTTTTCTTCATTCTAAAAGGTACTGTGTTGTGGGAGTCTGTTTCGACTCCGGGCTCGACACAGCGCTCCTCGTGGTCGACGCCGAACCTTTGGAATAGCTTTGCCTCGATGTCGGGTGACTCCTGTGGGGGTTACATTGTTGCCAAGAACTGTGCTTTAAAGAAGAAGAAATACTTTTGTTGCTAGAGAACTATTTACTAAGAAGAAACTTTACCTGAACTATTATTTTCCCTTCCAAAGAGTATTATTGAGATTGCGGTATTTTTTTGTCCTTATTTGGTCCTGTGCTGCGCCTTATATAAACATCCTTATTTTTATAATACCTTCTGTGTTGTGTCCATTTGTGGTGTATTCACTTTATTACTGTATGTGGTCATAAATGCTTAACACACTGCCTCTGAGATAAGCCTGTCTGCTCAGCCAAGCTACCAAGGGGGTGAGCAGGGGTTATCTGAGTGTGTGATCCCCTTGCCCTGACTAGAGGAGGTGGGTCCCAATTTGTCAGAAGTGTATACCTCTGCCAACTAGAGATCAGCCGATTCTAACACGGGCATTGGTCCATCTTTATTTTTTGTGATTATATGGAGCACTTATTTTCAGAGAGTCTTTGGGTTTTCCAAGTGCTATAGATTTCCAATTGAAGGATTGTGTTTTCACTGTTGATTTGATTCCACATAACTTTCTACTGAAGTGTTATGTTTCAAGGTGCATGGAGAAGGCTGATGTGAATTTTATAAGTTGATGAGTACATCTTGGAGGGCGTTCAAAGGGTTTTCTTTCAGGGATCCATTTGTTTGTTTTGTTCTTTTTGATTGTCATCTGTGCTTACTTGCAGTGTGAAGGATGGAGAAGGTCATAGTGATGAGTTCAAATAAGGGATATTGGACGCTACCCTAATGAGATAGAACTTGTTGCCTGTAGGAGTGAGTAAGTTTTGTGATGTGCTGCTTTATTTCCAGACTGTTGGAGAGTATGAACAAGGATAAACATGCTTACTTTTTCCTCAGGATTTGAATTATTGCTCAGTTCCCTCCCCTAACCTCAGCTGCCCAGCACCTCTCTCGTCAATCCCTGTCTCACCCACACAAAATCCTCTCTTCAACGTTTTGCCCAGCAGACAGCGACTTTAAACTGTTTCATCCCTTCTGATTTATTTTCTTTCCTCCCTATTAACCTCTTCGCTGCTGATGACGAGCTCAGCTCGTCATCAGCCACGGTAGTCGTGTGCGGATGACGAGCTGAGCTCGTCATGTAACACGGCTTTTCGTAAATTGCCGCACACAGCGGGAAAAGCCGCCGCAGCGATGCGGTTAACTCACCTTTCCTAAAGATCACCTTCTTTTGCAAGTTTGATCTTTCACCCTCTTGTCTAGTAACCCTGTTCACAAGTCCATTTTCCAATACCCTACTTCCCTTCTATTTCCAATCTTACCTCTGGCAAACCATCGATCTAACCTTCAAGTCCACATCCACTGGCACATGTTATGATGGAGCAAACTGTCCTGGCCCTGTCAACCTCATGATTGGCACACTCTCCCCACTCCACCTTCTATTTTTCATTGCCCATCCACATATGGTCAAACAGTCCTGTTGCATCTTCTCTATTTATGAGATTCAAGTGCAATCATGCTCTCTGGTCTGCTTCTGCTTTCTGAACACTATACTGGCTCATTTCCTTTACAAGCCAAAAACCCACTTCACCTCCTGTCAACTTTACGTCCCCGGTGCATGCATCTATTAACTCCCCCTTCCCTCTTACCATTTTCCTTTTCAATAGTCCAGCATTTCCTGGTCTCTTTCTCGAACTTCTGATGAGGCTGTTCTTATGTCCCAAACTCATCTCTTTCAACTCCCAGGGCCCAAAGATCTATGCTGGCTACTTCCATTGCCTCACCTCACTATGAACCACCATCTGACTTCTCCTCAGGGCAACCTTCACTGGACCAACTCATCTTTGGCTTGTTTCCTTCTAAAGGACTCCACTTAGCGGGCTTCACCCAGTATCACGTTCACCATCCAGTTTAGTCTCATCTCCTCTGGATGTCCTTCTCTTTCCATTGGCCTTGGCTTAAGTGAAAGAAGTACATCAGGACAGCAAAGACGTCCTGGTCAGTTATGCTCAGAGGAATTAGTGTCTTTATTCACACAATGACACTTTCATCCCAAACTTCACAATGTGAGCAATAGCTGCTCCACCTACTGACACTCCCCAATGCGTCCTCAGATTGGATGGAGAAGCCCTCAGAGATGCAATATGGAATAGACTTGTTCGGGGTTGGCTGCTTCTCAGGGTGTACCACACTGCCACTGAGGATGCTCTCAACTCATGCATTCAGCACACTCCCAGTGATTCCAAATCCAAGTAAGGAACCTCCAATTGCTGGAGACGCACGTAGGATACATGTGACTTGACAAGTACTTTAGTCTATTTGTTTTAATTACAGTATTTTACTGTTAAGATTACCACCAATTCCGGATGCTTGTGTGGCTATCAATAGTGTTTTAAAAATAAAAATAGCCCTCTTGATTCACTTTAATCCAGTGATAAAGGGAGTATCTGTAATACTACTTCAAACTTTCTCCATTTTCTGGTTGAAAACAATTCAGTAAAAACACAATATATATACATCCCCTCATTTCTCTTTATAAGGGAAGTCCATTATTGTAGAAACATGAATTTAAATTGCTTTTTCAAATACACTCTTTGACCATCTTTCTCCTGTTTCCTCGTTCTAGTGAACACAGTTCCGATGGTTCTATTCTTGCCTAACCGAACTCAGAGCATTTGACCTTTTCACAATAAATCAAAACACAGCCCCAGTTTAACGACGGACATCCAGTAAGCTGCATCACAAAAGTATTGTGAACGTGTCCGAGGCGCGGGAATTGCATTTTGTTCTTACTGCTAAAAGGAAGGTGAACTCAAAGTACCTATTATTATTATTATTATCATTATAAATAAAATAAATGCATGCAGACCTTGCCACTTTAACATGGTTATTATTATGCAGAATTTCTTACATAATGATAGTTAGAGAAAGCTGTGGGTGTGTTTTCGGTGCACGCTCGTAAGTCACTTTCTAATTACAGGTATGCGCTGGAAGATAAACCATTTAAATTGCTGGAGCATGAGAGAATCTAAAGAGAGGTCGCTTTAAATCTGTAAAATATAATGATTATGTGGATGATTGTCTGAAAAGATATTTTCTTTGGAAACATGGTAATGCACTTTCCCTGTGTGATGCCTGCACTCTACAAGAGAAAATGTTCCTTAGCAACTCACAAAACTGCCTTTTAAGCTAGTAGCCACGAAATCTAAAAGTGTCATAGAAATATTATTCTTTTCATGGCGGATGCTATGCGCGGGTTGATTTAGTTTGATGTATGTCCCTTTTAAATCTTGGTAAAGAGATGCAAAAAATAAAGAAAAGTGAGTAGGCCCCTTTGTTAACATTGTATTGTTAAATATACTTTTCCCTTTGATATTACTGTGTTCTTAAATATAAGTTCCCCATTGTTATCACCGATTGTTAAATATAAATTATATGTTGAAGCTGTATGCTCTCTTAAATGATGTTCAACTGATTGCCCAGAATTTTCCAGTGGTGTAATTTTACAGTGTATTATTATTTATATTACATATTTTGATCTGCACATTTATTTGGAAAAATGTAATCAACTTGCTGTGCCTATGTAGACCCGGTTTCATGTTAGATGCCATGGAGTTTTTTATGAAGTTGTCTTGAACAGCCTGTGAGAAAAAATGTTTATTTTGATATTTTCTAGTTAGGAGTGAAGTCGAAAATGTGTTCAACTTTTTGTATCACAAATGATGCACTCTGATAATGGAAATCGAAGAACCGCTGTATGCTCTGTAGAATACTGATGAGTATTTCAGTGTTATCTGTCATACAACGGTGCATAGGTATGAGTAAGGTGTTGTGGTATGTTGCCTGAACTGTGGAAGATGTTAATCAGGATACAAGTGGAGGGGTTGGACAATAGAGAGGAAATTCAATAATTGGGTCAGAAGTACCTCACAGGACATCCACTGACTGTCAAAAGAAAATAGAAGAGAGACAAAACAGAGATTGGCAAGGACAGAAGTGTTGACTCATGGTTAATGTAGCAGGGGAAACAGTGGTCATTTTTAAAACAAGATGGCAAAATCCATTCAGTCGCAAATTAACTGACAGCCATGTCGAGGCAATGCAGAAGTGAATGGAATTGTCAATTATCAGAGGAAAAAATTGGTTGGATCAGATGCAGGAAGTGTTTGCTGTGGGGAGGAAGAATAAAGATTTGGTGACAGAGGAAAAGAGTAGCAAGGAACAGGTGAACCATGGCTTTAGAAGGAAGTCAGAAGCTAAGGCAGAGGTGGTGAGTTGGGTGATAGCTAATGGGGTGATATGAAGACAGAAGAGATTAGGGGCCTGTGTAGGGTGCCCCTGGCTGAGCAATGACTTGATGTGTTTTCAGCGTTTCCAGAGCTACAGGATGGGATAAGCCTCCCTGACTCCCCATCTCTCCCCCTCACCCCCATGAGGCATAATACCTTAGGGCGACTATTGAGGTATTGAAATGATGATGTAGGCACTGAGACGACACCCATTGAGACTCTCCTGACACGTTCGTGGACCAGTGCAAGAGGACATTGAGAGCTGTGAGGTAACATATAGATCTTACCATCCTGTAGACACTGACGACTCTGTAAGTCATTGAAACTTGTACTCTTGAACAACCATGCCATTATACTTGCTACGATGTGACCACATGTTTACATGTACAAAATGTAATACAAATATTTCGAAAAAAGTCAGAAGTTGGTGGTAGTGAAAGCAGCGACTGGTTGCAAGGAAGCAAACACACCTACTTGTTCTAGTCTGAAACAGAAGAAAGTGTGTTTTGAGAGTTTCATCGTTCTGTCAATATTACTGTGCTAATTGCTTTCTATCATTTCCATGGGTGTATGAAAGGGGAGGCAGATGGAGTAGAATAGATATATATGGAGTTGCAGGCACATGCATTGCAACCTGAACAATGTGGAGAGGAATGTACTGAGTTAGTCAGGTAGAACTTTGGATGGAGTGTGTTTGTAGAACACATACAATGTAGAAGACTGATCATTCCATTGAATAATTTTGTATTTAGAAAGCAGGTACAGGGGAAGGGACTGTGATCAAGACATGAACGAGAGTTCAAAGGGGGAGGCTTTGATTACCAGAGAAAGCAGAATAGTGTAATAGGTTAATGTTGTAACTACAACATGAGGCGGAGACACTGTTGATGTTAAGAGGCTTATTTATTACAACAACACGACATCAGCGCGCCCGCCGCCTTCAGCCAGCAGATGATCACTCACTGTCAGCGTGCGGCGCTCCGCTTAGAACGTTTGCATTCCGAACATTCCACCGTGGCGCGTGGAGCGGAGCCACGGTGTGAATGACGTCACAACATACCCCGCTTTCCTCTACACACAGGTAGGGAATTAAGTGGAAAAAAAGGAACAATAAGAGGGCGGGGTAAATTGGAGGCAGGTTCTCTGATAAGATTGGCAGTTTTGAAAGCCCAGAACCGCTCCTGGTGCCCCAGTGAATTTCCCCTGCTCCCCAAGGTTATTTTCAGGAACCACAAGCAAACTTCAAGAGAGAAAGAAAGATAGTGAAGGAGGGGGATGTTAGAGAGAAAACAATCAGGGAGGGAGAAGAGAGAGGGAAGAGAAGGAGAGAGGGAGTATGAATGGGTGGAAAGCGAGAGAGTTTCCACAAGGAGATGAAGGGAGCCGGGCTGGTTTGAGCATTTTGCTACAGCGGCTTATAGTCTAGTCTGGCCCTGGTCAGTAGAGGAGAAAGACATTCAGGACAAATGCACACTGGACAGCTAATGTCCAGGTTATGTCCTAGAGCAACAAGCATCTACCTCTTGGTTCAAATGGGTCACAACTGCTGTGCTGGGTCAAATATAACTTGGAAGAGTTTTGCCATTGTTTTGTTTTGTATTGTACTCTATTGTTTCGTATCGCATTGTATTGTTGTGAAATTTATATAGACTTCATACATCTGCCCAGGTGCTGAATCACATTTGTGAACAGGTAGCACTGCACTCTTTGAGATTGCTATGGATGTACGCATCTTTTGTGGCACATGCATTATTGTATAACATCACAAATGTACCCCTATTCCCTTATGTTTTGTAACTGATCCTGTGAGGGAATTTGCAGTGTAAAGGACTGTGGCATTTTTTAAAGGGCTATGTAAGTGGGTGAAACAATCAGTGCTGCAACCACATGTAGTGCCACTTTACTAGTACTCATAAGTAAATTAAATATGCCAATTGAGTATAAGCCAATTTTACCATGTGTTAGGGAGAAAGTACAAGTACCTTAGCACTGGTTAGCAGTGGTACAGTACACAGAGTCCCATGGCCAACAAAAACGTATTTTGCAAAAATAGGAGGAGACAGTGAAAACGTCTGGGAATCACCCTACAGAAAGGGCCAGGTCCAGCACCAGGTAGTAGGCCATATGATTGGGCATTATACAGCTGCTATAATATATACTATATTAAGTTCATTATGGAGAAAGTAAAGGAGCAACCCTTTTAAGACCATCTATTGTATATACTTTGAAAAGACCAATCAAGTGCAGCAGAGATTGACCTATGGTTATTGGGCATTTTTCAACTAGACAAAGTAAATATTTGAGGAGCCCACCCATGTATGGAAAGACTAACCATTAGTAATGGACATGATATAACCTATAGGGTCTGAGGATCATTCCAGTAGAGGCAGAGGGGAACTTCAAGAAATAATCCAAAACCACAAACACATATATCTGGGGTCCCATAGGAGTGGGAATGATGCGATTGAGAACAGAGAATGCTGAAAATCAAAGCCTATAAATACATGGGTCATTGAAATTCACACCTAAACAGTAAGTAGGTAAGTAAAAGTTTATTGTTTCTGATTACTTAAAACCATTAAAAAAAATACATTTGGATGCACATTTCGTCAATAAAAAAATGTTTTAACAGAAGGAAGAAAATTCTTAATTGTTAAAAATGCAGTATTTATAAAAAATATAAATTTGAGCAATGTCCGTAATTCCTTATTTGTCTAAACCGCCGACATATTTTTTGGCTTGTTTGAGCACCACTGATTTAAAAATATTTACAAACATCCCATTTAATAGCGGAAGTCTTGGGTCAAGCATGCAAGGACTGCTTGTCTCCGTGTGCATATACTGTATTCATTAAAGGAGGTTTTTAGGAGAGCTACTCTTTCCTCTTTTAGCTTCGTGCAGAAGCATAGCAAAAGTTCAAAGTTTTCTTTCCCAATACCACATAACCTACATGTTGTTCCACAGTTCCTTCTCAGCCATGGTTGTAAATGGGGTATGGCTGGTAGGATTCCTAGCCTATGTTTTAGGAAGGCTTCTTTTGATTTCCTGCAGTACCCCATTCCAAAGTAAACCTGTAACCCAGGTGATTCATAAGTGCTCAAAATCATCCAGGCATGGCACCTATGGGCAAAGGTGGCTTTATCCTCCATAAAAGAAAGTCTCGTTATGCACTTATTTAATGCATGCTTAAATTATACATGTGGTAGTGAGATTTCTTTTAACCCTGTGATAGCCAGTGACACCTCTAAGTATTTCTTTTGCCGGTACGATGGAACTGCTGCGCAAATCTTGCCAAAGCTGGTGATTCAGTGTGTTCACTGGTGAATTCTTTATTTTGAACCAACACTTGATATACGATCCTCGCCTTGCGAGCAGTTGTTTTGTTAGTCCAAATTCTAACCAGATCTGGGCTTGTGAGGTATAGGATGGTAAGTTAAGGAGGACTCTGTATGCTTTTGAAATAATAGTGTGCAGCAGTTTCGCATCTGTACCTCTTAGTGCTTCGCTGCCATAGGTGATTGATGACTGAATTTTAACTTGGGCAACACGAAGCAATGGCAGACAGGTAGGACTGGTCGGTTTGGTTTTGAGTTGTCTAAGTGTTGTCGCAATCAGCATGCCTTTCCTCTTAGTGGCCTAAAGATGAAAAACGGCCTCCCCTATCCACTATGACACCAAGATATTTACATTCAGCGCAATTCAAGATTGCCTTTGTTCCATGGAACCAAGAGCGGACTTTTTATTTCCAGTTATTGACGGTATTTTGGTTTTATCAATGTTAACTTCGAGAAAGTTCTCCACAGCATATCCATGCAGTGTATAAACAGAGAAATGTGCAACTCCCGAAATCATACAGCTCTAAGGAATGATCAGATACCTAATGTCGAGGGTAGATCCCACAGAGATTTTGCTAAGATCTAAGGACCAATCAAAAAGTAGGAGGGAATGTGCAGCCAGAAGTAATAATACCTATAGGTACCAATGGTTGGACGAAGAGGAAGGGTGCCCATGAAAAGACACTCAGGGACCTGGCATTACTAGCAGTACACCAACTTATACTTAATGGCACGTGAGTTTTTCACACGAAACACGGAAAGTTTATTAATACATTTAATTTCAAGTGAGCCATATAAAGAATTAGATAGTTTAGTAATAACAGTACAGCAAACTACACTTCATAGTCTTGTCATAGTTTGCACCAAAATCGATTAGTTCAAGCATTCTTTTCAATTTAAGAGTGCCTTAAACAGATTAAATAGTGTTGCCAGCAAATCACAATGTAGGGTATCTTAGGGCAATGACACATTTTGTCGGCAGATAGCCTCAACGATTGCCAAGTGGTTCAGTGTGTGGCAGGGTCATTATGCTCGACATTGAATCCTTTTATGGCACTCACAGGAAACTTATCAGCAGCTCAAAATTGATATAAGCGAACAGGAGAAATGATAGTGTAGTCCAAATAAATTCCTTGCACAGTACACCCACAAACAACATAAGGCACCCTTTTTCTCCCTAATTCTAGCGGAAGTTGGGTTGGTTTGATCATTGTGGCATAATCTTGTTGTGAGCCAGGCTTTCATAGCCTTCGGGAAATCCAAATGATTGTGATTGTTCTTCACATTGTCTGAAGAGAATTCCAGAAATGTGTTGCGTTTTAGGAGAAGAATGTCCCAATGGTGTAACAATCAGAGTGGAAATGAGAAACATGGTGCATTTTTGCTCAAATGAAATGATTCAGTTGTGCAATTTTACAACACACTAATTTTTCTCTGGACTCATATCTCCCCACATCAGTTTTCTATGAGGGCACTTTCATGCATTTTTTCTCTTGGAATTATGGGTCAACAAACACTTTAAAAAATGATGCAGTACTCTTTGGCAAAATTGTGCTAGGATACATTTACTTAGAGCAAAACTGTATGTAGAAATATTTACCAGGAGCAATTCTGAAAAGTGTCATTAGTCAGAATTCCTTACACAAAATACTGCTTGTTATACATTTATGAATTTGCACTTAATGAATAGTGATACCTTAGATCAACCTTTCCCTGGACAACTCTTATTTGCGTAGTAGATTTCTTGTTGCAAACTCTCGAAAGTGCATCATAAAAGAAAATGCTATGAGAACTATTAAGAATAGCTCAAATTTGTAAAACTGTGCTGGCATTTTTCTTTGGAACCTTTTAAAATACTGACCTGGAGAAACATTGGGCCCTGTTACGATGACGGTCGGAGTTGCCTCCGACCTACGCCATCTCGGTGTGGGAACCAACCTACAGTAGGTTGGCCATTCCGAACACAAGATTACAACGCAATTGCACAGGATACGGTTGCAAACTCCCATTTCTCCATGGGTGCTTGTTTGGCAGGCAGAAACAGTCTGCAGCACAAGCTCCCATAGAGAAATGGGAGTTTATGTAAATCCCTGCACCGTGTGGCAGGCAGCTCAAGGTGCCTGCCACACAGTGTAGGGATTTTCAGGGGTGCACAACCCACAACTGTAGGCTGCAGAGGGATGGGGGCCCTGCTAGGGACACTCAAAGTCCCTCTCCAACTGCCTTTTCATGTCGGAAAGGCTGACATGGAAAGGCTATCAGAAACCGACATCTTAATCCCGATGGCAGAAACGTCGTCGGAACGGGATTATGATCGGTGTCCAACTGGCCGAGGGCTCCTGGTGCCCATCAGAACACAGTTGGGTTGACCTGCTAGTTTAGACTCCGACCGCCGGCTGTAAACCTACGGCTCATATTTCTGACTGACATCATAATGCAGCCCTCAGTGTCAGAGCAGTTTACCCACTGCACATTTGCAAAATTGTTGTTGAGTAAAATAAAACATTTGGTTTTGCTAACTCTACTACTTGAATTTACCAAATCTCATGTATTTACATACAATTTACATCTTTTCAGCTGTTTTAAAAAATTAATTTTCTTTTTTTTAGTAGCAATGAGGTCTTCCTTTGTACCACAAATAATCGCAGCCCTATGGATGAATATATGTCAGTGACTTTCTATTCATTTATAATGATATTCTACAACAAATAATTATTCGTTCCTTGGTACTGAACCACATTCTACAGCATGCATTGAAAGAGGAAAAAGCCTTTACTGATTGTTTTTGTGCAGGAAGGTGCCCTTTCCCGCTCAAAAACAATCTCCCCCTGGCGCATGCATCCTTGCACCATGGTGCAAGGGTGCCTGCGCCGGCGCTTGGCAGCTGTTTGTGCTCCAGCGCAGGGGAGAGCACAGGAATGCAACATATTCTTTTAAATATGTTGCATTCCTGTGCTCTTAAAGTGCTGCAGCGTGGCACAGCCAAAGGGCTTGCGGTGCCACGCTTCTGCACTTTCCTATAGATCTGCTCCTAAGTGGCTTGAGCCTCTCAGAGAGAGCAGGAGGAGCAGCAGTCTCGTATGCTGGAAGAAGGGCCTTCTTCGATTTAGTTAGTTAGTTGTAGAGATGCAAGGAATTCATGATACCAGAGATAGCAGACTTATAGAAGTCAGTGAGATCATGTACATCGGTCATGTCATCATGGGAAGACATGGCATATTTACATACGGGTGCTGGAACTTCCTTGTTAATATTTCTGAGATCCCTTTTCCATTGTTTAATTTTCTTTGGTTGATCCCTCTTCCGGGACACCTCCCTATTAATAAAAAAGAAGATGCTTTACTTGTTGGACCAGTCAAAAGGGGTGAACAGCGCGGGAATTACCCCGCAATGCCATTACAATGCAGGGATTACAACGAAAGTCGTTACAACGACTTTCGCTGGAGGGCGCTGTTGGATAGGGAATAGTTTAATTTTCTATCCAACACCTTCCCTACTGTCAACGTTGGCTGGAGTTGGAATGAAAAAGTAAACTATTCCACTATCCAGCGCCCTCCAGCGAAAGTCGTTGTAACAACTTTCGTTGTAATCCCCGCGTTGTAATGGCATGCAGGGTAAAAGCCTGCGTTGTTATGCCATACAACCGTCAAAAGGGGTAATGTCAACCAATGTAATGGTATTACATTTTGGAATGATGAGGTCCAGAATTTCTCCTTTGTGAATTGCCGGTCACAGAATTGGGTAAGCTCCAGATCCGAATTGAATGATTTTAGGCAGATTACTGCTTGGTACTTAGGGTTATCCCAGTGAAGGTGGAAATCACCAAGGTTGATTTGGGACACTGAGTGGTCATCATTGGAAGAGATGATTTTCATTACTTGTTCAAAGAAGAGGAGGTTATCTCCAGGGGGGTGGTAGAAAGTATGAAGTTGTCAAAGCGGGAGGCAAAGGTACTCAACTGAGATGAGGTGGAGGTCTCTGTGTGGGAAACCAAAAGTGTATTCCTGTGTATACAAGCTAGTCCACTACCCTGCTATCTTAGATCTGTGTAGATGGATTATGTCCTGTCTAGGAGGTACTAAGAGTTCTAGGATAGGGGTGGAAAAGGGATTTAACCAAGTTTCCGTGAGGATGATAATATCTAGATCATTGTTTTGGATGAGGTCAAAGATATCAGAATCATGTTTACTGGCTGAAATGCAATAGAGTAGTGCACATTTCAGCCGTACAGGCGTGTGGGATGTATGAGTCAAAATGATGTTCACTTGCTTGAGGTTGTCACAATTTAAGACTCTGCAGTTGTTAGAGTGTTCCCTGTGTGGATTGGCGTTAATGACTTGAATTTGAGCCATAGGAGTCTTGTCAGTGTCTAGAGTGATAGAGTAAGAAAGGAGTAGATCCTCAATATCACTGCTCGCAAGGTCGACCTTCATTCTTCTAGGGTGGGAAGGGGCATTAGAGAGGGGTAAGGTTTTAGAGATAAGGTGCGAGAAGTGATCATCACAGTCAGCGATTGTGCTAACGGTGACTATGGGCAGCTTTGCCAAGTAAATAAGAAAACTGAGCAGGGGTAGATAGTCAAGTGAGAGGGCTTTCAGTTCATGGAGTGCATGTGAGAGAAGGTGCAATTGGAGAGATAACTCATTCAGACGCTCAACGTGTCTGAGTGTTGGTTCAAGGATAGAGTCGGATGGGAGAGAACATGCGAATAGGGGGGGCCTCATCAGATGTCTGGATGGTCTGAGGTGGAAATGCTAGGTTCCTGGGGAAGGGGGCATCCTTAAAATCGTGCACAGTCCCTGTTTGCTTGGAAGGAGAGTCTGGGGAAGAAAGGAGGGTGGAGGGCCAGTTGTGTTGTGTAATGGAGGTGGTCAAAAGGAGGTTGAGTGTGTTAGTAAGAGAAGAGACCATGGCGGGTGGTCTTATGTGCTCCGCCAGCAGAGAAGACGGTGAGAGTGTGGTCCTGTATGAGAGACCATCTGAAAAGAGAAAAGGCGGTAAGGCATGAGTGGGCAACCCGATTCAGGAAACATTGTAAGTCTGCCTTGCGATCGGCAAGATGAGTGATACATTAATCCCGCAATCCACATGCATCAATGTACCATTGGATTGAGAAACTACTATAGGGGACTGAATCTCACCAAAATCTGGTTTAGAGTGAGTGGCATTATGAGCCATTCTCGGTAGTGGTCGGAGGTGAGCTGGATAAGTCCAATGAATTAGAAGGGTGTGGAATTGGATCAGAGGATTTAGCATACACTGCTTTCTTTAGGGTATGGAAAATATAATCCATCTTGGCTAGAGTGAACTTAGAGGCTTGGATTAGAATGATACCATTATTGTAGAGAATTATAGTGGTATTAGCTTTGAGGAAAGGCAAGGGTGAATTTGTTAATTTGCGACCATGTGGGGTGTCCCTAGTGTCCTTTAATCTAAGCATGAAATATAGGACAATCCGCCAGCATGCCGGTTTTCTGATGTAGGCGATAAGGTCATTAGACATCAAAGATTAAGTTATCAGGTCTAGATTTAAGTAAATGATGTTTGTGCTTTTTAGCTGCATTTTTAGAGAGGTTAAATGGATAATTGATAGTGAAGCCATTGGATCCCGGAGTGGCAGGGTTTATCTCCATTGTGAGAAAGGCCAGAGGCCAGTATTAGAGAGGAAGGAGGACCAATTTCATGTTCAAGGAGGAGAGAGTGACTTTGTCTCAGAGGTAAGGTGTAAATAAATAGACAAAGGTCATAATGAACAAGCAAAATAAATTCTAATAGATGGCCCTATGCGATGGAACCATGCCTAGATGTCCGCTTCATTAGGGTGTGAGGAAGTCCTACCTTTAGCTTTACTGCAGAGGATTAAGGCATGAGGGATAGTCCTACTTTACTTTCCATGCCCTTGAAAACCTCTAGTACCGGTCAAGAATTGTAGAGAGGTTAGTCCTACCTCTCTTTTCAGAGAAGACAAGACTTCGATATAATCACAGAATTTCTAGACCTGTGCTTATCTTCCTGGGAGCATACGCCATCATAAAGAAGGGATTCCTGAAGGGAAGGCAGAGCGTCACCACCAAAGGCAGCAATCTAAGAAGTGGGAGCCTCTGAAGCTCAGACACGGGTGCCATTTTGAGATGGGGACTCCAGTCAGAGATAGCACAGCAACCATCAACCGGGAGATAAGTCGGAGGCTCTGTCAAACAATAATTACCACATGCGGATCATCAGTAGGTCCAGATTTGTCTGCTGAACGCAGCTCAAGGGTCTTTCTTCACAAAATGAATTAGGTCATCCTCATTGTGCAGCTTGAGGCAAAGCAGCAAGCAGCCGAGGGGAGCGTACGCAGCTCACTGTGGAGGCATCAGATGCAGGCTGCGAGGTGGTCTGTATCCTCTCGTGACCAGAATGCAGGAAGAAATGCGAGAGGCTGCCCACTTGGGATACAACCGTGTCTTGGATCACTGAAGACCCAGTCAGAGGAAAGGCAGGACGCGAGCGTGACCATCAACAAACTTCCAGGGGATCCCTAGGTGTCCCAACAATCCGCCATCTGGCAAGGACCGCAGACCACTGCGAATGACTTTCAAAGATTGACTTAAAATAATGACTTCAACAATGAGGGAAACAACTCTCTGGATGTGGGGGTCATTAGTGATTTGGTTTATATTTGTTTATCAATAAGGAACTCCCACATAGTAAGTGGATTTTTGAAAAACAAAAACTTTGCTATTGTTTGGTGAACAGCCGTCAAAGCCAACAGCAGGCATACATCAAAATTGTTGTATCTTCACTGAGGGTGATAACATTGCAATTCCTATTGAAGTATAGAGTTATGCTGGGCCAGCAGTACCGTCTAAATTTGGCAGACAGTGGTCTGTCAGAGTGGCGGCCTTAATGTCCTTCATATTCCTTACAGACTGAACTCCTTCGATCAACTTTAAATCTTTACAATAGACTGGAATTGTGCCAGCCCTTTCAACTCTCTAAAGAACATATTTGTTTCTATTTTTTAAATCCTTGTGAACAAATGTCGAATGTGAGTACTGCCATCTTCTTGAAAACCTAAAGAGACATTCCAAAAGTAAATTTGCTGAATCGAAAATTCTTAATGACTACTTTGGTCTCAATATTAAGCTTACACATCTGTTGGTATAATTTCCTTGAAAAAATCATTGCTATTTTGAGGGAGAAAACTGATGCTTTTCTGTACTGTATCAAACGTGATTAGTTTAGTGCATGTTATATCATTTCAGTGCAGATATTCTGTGAAAGAACGTTTATGCATTTAGAGTAGCTTACTTTTTTGGAGCGCTAAAGTAGAATAAGAAGCATCCTTTGTAGTTCTACTGTCACTTCATTGTTTTTTGCTCCTTTTTTTGGTTGTGTTTTTACAAGTTTGATATTAATTGTTTCCCATGCAATTCTCCTTGCAATTTTGGGTACTACGGTCAACAGTGGCTTAATATTATCCGATCCCATCAAATCCTGTGCCCAAAGCCCTTTACAAGCCTCTGCCCTTTGCCCTTTTTGTGGTCCACCCTTATGCTTTATTATTTGTGCTTTGGTTGGACATGGTGATGGTCCATGAACAATTTATCATTTTTACTGAATTTCACTTTGTATAGCTGTGGTTCCTGTTGAACAGCTGTGCTCTGAGGAGTTCCCTTTTCTTTCCTTTTATGGAGTCAGCCGCTGTCCATATCCTTGCTGCAGTGAGTATATGTGTCATTACAATCCTGCTTATGGCATTGAGAAGTGTGCCACGTGTCTGTACAGCTGTACAGGGCAGTGGTCTTCATCATGGAGATGGACTTCCTACAGCACACTGTGTTCAAAGGCTGTGAAACATCTGCTTCTGTCGGCCACTGCATTATGGTATAGATGCACAACTTCACTTTCCAGCATAGCACACATCCTGGCTCAATTACTAGAAAACCATCAATTTTAATCTTTGAGTGGAGTTAAGTACCTAATCCAGTGAGGTCTAATGCAGTCATCTTGAATAAGGATCCAATCATCTTGTGAATAGCTATATCATCCATTCTCTATGAGAAACCCCATACTACCTACTGCTTCTGGCTTCTCTAAAGCCTTATTAAACTGGTAATGCAAGACATGTTTTAACTTGACACATTGACCTTTTTGTAGTACTGATCTGTTTGGAGGATTATATAAATAGATGTTTTTACTCCATGTAGCATGTGGTCCAGTTTCAATCTGCAGGAACCCCTCTCAGCCAATACCTTTGCATCACATTAATTTAAGGGCCACTCAATACATCTACATCTTTCAGTTCAACTGCGCTTTTAGAAGTTGCTTACCATAGCAAATGTGTCCATTCTATATCACCACTTCATCCTTAGTATACCACTGCACCACAAATGTGATTACTGAGGCTTCTAGTATTAGTGTTTAAAAGGCTTTATGTAATGCCAGTAAATGCATCATGAACAAATACAAACTAATATATTAACTAATCAATCACTAATTAATATACTGTATTAGTAACTTTGAGAGGAGGATGAAAGTCTTTATAATTTTTACAAGGGAAGGAAAGAGGAAGGAAAAAACTAAAAAGATAAAAAGAAAAACTCCTAGCTTTGATCACTGTAAAGCGCTCTGATGTCTGCAAGGATCTTGTTCGTGCTCTATAAAACCGTCAAAATAAATAAATAAATAAATAGTATAAATTTAATGACCAAGAAAAATACCGTTCTAATCTACAACTTAGCATAAATAAGTGAAACAGAAACTGCATGATTAAAACTGCAACCTTACATTCAAATTAAAAGGAAGAACAGAGAGATAAAAAGTTCATGGAGGATAAACAATTTAAGACAATACGAGAATTGTAATTAATATAACATTCTTAACCTAGTTAAGAAATGTAGTAAGAGGTAACCAAAACAATTCAGCACTATGAGAGGATAAACATTGAATCGAGTACATGGTATCCAAATTATGATGAACATATACCGAATTCCACCACACTATGGGGCCGATTACGATGCAGCAAGGAAAGGCTCCAACAGTCTGTCTTAGCCTTTCCCAGCCACATCTTGGTTTAATTTCTGACCGCCACATTACAATGCTGACAGTCAGAAATTAAACCAGCCGGTCATTCCAGCTGGCTACTGGTGGGCTCAATGAGACTGTAGGCCAGTCGGAGGCCAGCCTGTAATTACAAAGGGTCGCCTTTCCTCCCTTGGGATTATGATACTCTGTCTCTGGCAGGCTTTCCATGTCAGTTTTTCCGATATTGAAAGCCTGTTGGAGAGCGAGTATGGACACCCTTAGCAGGGCACCCTTGCCTCTGGTTGGGGACTGAGGGGCACCTATGGTGCCCACCTGTTCATCCCTGCAACATATAGCAGGCACCCTGAGGTGCCTGCCACACAGTGCAGGAATGAACAAAGACTCCCATTCTTCTATGGGACCTTGTGTTACAACCAGTTTATGGCAGCAACACAAGTTCCCATAGAAGAATCAAGAAACACATTCATCAGTGATAAAAAAAATTGAATAAAAAGATTTAGGACAATGATATGTAAGGCAAAATTGAGTGAAAGAGATAGGAGAATTATTGTGAAATTTTGGAAACACCCACATAAGACACTTATCCTTTCAGGTACTCCAGAAGAAAGGTCTATTATTAATTTTAATTGAGAAATTATTCCATAAGGGTATTTTCAGGAATATAGATGAAGTCAGTTTAATTGGGAGGAAAGTAGATTTGATCAAAGAACCAATCTTCTGTAAAATAGGGGGTTGAAAAAACAGCTTTGTAGAAGAAAAAGATAACAATTCTTTAAATGTAGAAGGAAGAAGAAAGGCCTTTTCTAAATCTAGCTACAATGAAGAAAAAGATGAGAACAAATCAAAAGTCCAAAGAGCAGCTTGACATAAAGCAAAAGCTCTATGATAACAATAAAAGTTTGGAAAATTTACTGCACCCAACTAGTTTTGAATTTTGTAAAGTAACTAAAGCTACTCGTGGCTTTTTATTATGCCATAAAAATATAAGAAGAATTGAATTAATTTTCTTAAGATTTTTTGGGGGTGTATGAACTGGCAATACAGAAACGTTGGAAAACAAGAAACTTTCCTGTTAAAGAGGGGGCAAAGAATTATCAGGAGAGGAAATAAATACAGGAATATCATTTGCATAAGTAGTGAATTTTAGATGACACTCTCCATAAGAAAACTAAAAATAGAATAGTTATTCAGAATTCTGGAGAGAAAGGGTTCAAGCACTGAAATAAACAATAAAGGAGAAAGTGGACAGCCTTGTAAAACTTCACTATGAAGAGGGACATTGGAAAAAACCATATCATTTACCAACACTGATACATAGGGAGTACAATGTAAATGGGAATTAAGAGCTATAGTTTTAGGACCAAATCCATGCATTGTTATGATTTAAGCATATACTCCCAACTTATTCCATTAAATGTCTTCTCAGCATCAAATGTTATGGCTGCAAGAGAAGATTTAAGTGAATGGGCTTTACTAAGAAGATTAAGAAATAATCGAGCATTATCAGCTAGGAGCCTCCCTTCGATGAATCTGGATTGTTCTATCCCTATAAGATGTGGAAGTAAGGATTCCAGACAAAGAGCTAAAAGCTTGACAAAAATCTTATTATCAACATTTAACAATTAATTGAGCCTGTAATTTTACCAATCATGGGGATCTTAGTGAATAAGACAGATTATTGCCTCTTGAAATTTACCCAAACTGGAAGAGGATTGAATAAAGTGATTAAATAAACAATATAAATAAGGAAGAATAATATTAGAGAAATAATTAAGATCAAAATCCACTGTAAAGCCATCAGGTCCCTGTGTTTTCCTCAACTTTAAAGACCATAATGCTCTAGAAAGTTCATCTGAAGTAAGATCGCTTTCCAGAGATTGAAAATCCATGGTTGGAAAATATGGCGGAGAGTTTGGCTTAAATAATCTACAAATTTGGAAGATTGAAATTCTAATTCCAGAGTATGTAAAGATGTATAAAATGTTACCAATTCATTCTAAAAGATTTTGATGATTAACAATGGTTAGCCCAGGCAAATGTGATACCGAGTCAATAAAATGACTTTTTGTTTACTTTTAAGTAATTTGCTAATAATTTACCAATTTTATTTTTCCCACCATAATAACATAAATTTTTCCTAAGAGGTATAGAATTAGCTTTGTCCATGATAATAGTATTACATTTCATATTGCCTTACCAAAATTTTAATTGAAGAAAGCAATACAATATGTTTCTTTGCTCAACTTTTCTTTTTCTTGGAAACATAGTTTAAAATAAAATCACATGCCACTGCTTTGAACGTATCCCATAACATAGAAGAACAAATATCCAAAGTATCATTAAATTAAAAAAAATCACACCAAAAAAATTAAGGAATTAGAAAAATGAGCATCTTGTAGTAAGGAATTATTAAATCTCCATCAATGCAAAAGAGACTGAGGAGGGACCAAATCCAAGTCAGTAACAATCATAGCATAGTCAGAAAGTACAATTGAAGTAATGTGGGATTGTATAATGCATTGTGATAGGGGCTTGTAAACAAAAATGTGATCCAGCTGTGAAAATGCACCAGTGGAGGATGAATAAAAAGTGTAATCTTTGGCAGTGGGATTAGACAATCTCCATGAGGACACCAAACCACCTTTAGAAATAGCTAACTTAAATGGCTTATGAATTTATTTGAAAAGAATGGAACTGAGGACGGTCTATCCAAAAAAGGGTCCATAATTTGGTCAAAGTACGCACCCAGGATAAAATATGCATCATAATATTGTGCATATTTTCTTGCAATAGCAGACCAAAAAGTATGGTCAGGTTGTGTAGGAACATAAACATTCAATATGGTAAGAGTAATATTATCTATCAGAACATTAACAATAAAACATCTTCCCATATCATCTGTCTCCTGTGAAACCATAGTGAGATTAAGAGATCCTTTGGATAATACAACAACCCCACTCTTTTTATTCACAGTAGGGGAAACGAATACATGCCCTACCCACCGTTGTTTAAATGTCAATGCTTCAGACTGAACAATGTGTGTTTCCTGAAGAAATACAAGCCATCATTAGACTGCCTAAGTAGGATAATACTCTCTGTCATTTAACAGGATTAGGAGACCCTTTAATATTCCATGATATTATTAGGAATTATGCAAAATAAGTAAATAATAAACTTTCGTGGAACATAAAAGCATCTAAAAAATTGCAATAGCGATCAAACAATAGAAAAACAATATTGAAGGAATAATAAATAAGACAGCAAACAAGACGGAGTAGATAAAGGAACAAAGGGGGAGGCTAGAAAGGAAGATAAGAAAAGGAAATAATGAACAAGAAGAAGAGATAGGGCATGTCCAAAAGGGACAACTGAGAGGACATATCTGAATAAGAAACAAAAGAAAATGAGGTTGGGATGACCAAAGACCAGGTAAAACAACCAGAAGGCAGGAGTTCACATCACATTGGGACAATTAACAGGAGAAAAACTGAGCTATGCAAACGTACATAAGAGATCTGTAAGAAAAAAATAAGAAAAATACAATAAAATACACAACAAATATTGTAATAATTTTTAAAAAATAACATCCGAAATCATCTGAAGTCCATCTCAGAAAGGAAAGCCAACTTGCCGAAGGACCAGCTGTATCCATAGTACCCGACATATGAAATTGTATGAAGTTTTTTAAGTTCAGCTTTCTCTTGAAATTAGTGGTATGGTTTTGATATGTTACTTGACAAGATGCAAGGATGACAAAGTCCATATCTAGTGCATAAAGACTGTAGAGAAGATCAAAGGTTGAGAATCTCTTTCCGTCCGGGCACTGTAGCATTAGACACATCCTGCTCATGGTTTAGCAGGAGATACACACAAAGAAAGACGAGGACCAAGCCTATGAGCTTTTTGAATATTAAGAGAGGTGGAAGATGGCAAGTCGAGCAATTTTGGAGGAAAGGAAGTGAAAAAGGAAACAGGGTCATTGCCCTTTTTTTGTGTCAGGAAGACCATAAATATGGAGATTATTTCAGCTGCTCCTATTTTCCAAATCCTCTGTGTGCTGTTTAAGTTGAAGGACCTCTCGTTCCAGATGTTGAATTTTAGTTATGATATCATGTAAATCCACAACTTCTTGCTCCACCACCAATGTATAATTATCCATCAGTGTCCATTTGTCATCCAAATACTGTATGCTCTTACTAGTCTCTTTAACGAAGGGACGCCCTGCCCTTATCTCCTTTAACAACAACTGGAGATGAAGATTTATTAGGTGAAAGAGGATCTTGTTTCAGTCTTTTAGTCATTGCAGATGATATCTGAGTTTTACTTGTGGAAGGTTCTGTTGAAGAACATTTGAATTAGCCATCTACTCAAAAGAACCTGATTTATCTTTTGACGCTTGCTTCGTAGAAATATTCATACCAACGGGAATAATTGGCGATACAGGTGAGAAAACAAACTGCAGTTTTTTTAATCTTCCCAAATATGAAGCAAAAAAATACTAGTAACCCACCTTAGAACCAATTCCAGTTCACTCATAGGCGTGAAAGTATTCTCCAGAAAGAATAGAATTATTACACTGCTATAGGTGCCTATACTCAACTAGCCAAATTACACCTCTATATAATCAGTTATTATATCCTTGTAACATGCCTTGCAAGTCACATAAGCGCCAAACAGAAGACTCGCCAAAATTAAATGCACTGCATATATATGAAAATGTCAATGTTCATTGTCAAATCCACTATACTATTAAAGATTCTTAAAAGGGCAACATAAAGCAGAGTAAAGCAAGTTTAAAGTTTCCATAAAAACAAAAATCTCACTGAATTGCTTATGTGCATTCTGTTTAGAAGCCCCAAAATGGCAGGTACTACTGACAAAATATCTGCAACAACAGTAAAAAAATGCAGGAAAGACGGTATCTAAAAAAATGCTCTACATCCTCCCGACTATTCCGACGATTCCTCATCCACAAACCTCTGAAATACTAGCTCTGGTAACACTGAAACCAGTGCCGACGCATCAATGACAGGCAGAGCACCCTTGCTGGGCAATCATCTTAGGTGGTGCCAAAACCACCCCCCCCCCCCGGCTTCTTCTACTTTTGAAAAATGATAGAAAAGTGTTGTGATGAGAGGCCATCCAGAAACCATAATTGTAGGCAAATATACAAGTCCAAATACTGTCATTAATAAAACTTTAGCCTTACAACCACCACAGCCAACATTCAAGCAACCAGAGATGAAAATCAATTCATCCTTCAGTCCCCTGTCACCTATACCACAAGGGTTTCAGAGGCACAACAGCAGCACAACGTGATTAGCATCTCAACCCTATCAGCCCTGCCATCTGAGTTTCACTTCCAATTGTCATGATTAGCTGACACAGACCTTCACATTCCCTCACAAATATCCTGAAGCAAACCCATTACTTTTCACACACTGTTGTATATTAAATGCTCCAACTAATACTCAATCAGCTCAAGGGCATGCTTCGGCTCATGGTCTAGATTCGGAAAGCAAATATTATATTTTAGGGTTAGCCAAAATGTGTTTCAGTGATAACTCTATCATCATCCTGGATAGCAACATTCATGCAGAACATAAAATCATTCACAGAAATAGAGACTGAAAGTGAGGAGGTTGGATTGTTTTATTCCATCTTTCGCAAATGTTTGATACATCATTTATGCATCCTTTAAAAGCCAGGTAGCGTGATGTGTCAGTAATCCTAATGGTTTTTCATTGTAACTGTTATCTAAGAATCCACGGGATGAGGCAATGCCTGGTAAGTTACATCAGAGGAACATTTTGTAGGAATTCCATTGAATTTGGTTTCAGATGGCAGATTTCCACCACTGTTGTGAGCACTGGATCAACACCCCCAAACTCTGGGTAAATTTACATTAAAACATGTCTTGTCAAAATGACATGCTGCCAATGTTCCCAGATATATTACAAAGACTGTACTCTCCTTTTTCCATAATTTTCCCACTGAGGTGTTTTAAAGAGCTAAGTCCATCAAACTAGGGCATGGATCTACTATTCTAGATTGGGAATAATCACCGTCGTTTGCACCAGGACCTCTGGCACAGCTGGAGAAATCTCTGCTAGTGTCATATACACTGTTGTGAAGATGCCAAAAAGCCAGCTCCATCACCTGAGATGCAGATCGGCAGAGTGCCATTTCCTGACAAATCTTCCATTATCACACTTCTCTGAATCAAGCTTTTAGTGACATAGGTGAAAATAAAAATGAAATACTTTGTACAATTAATACATGCTTGTTGAAGGACAGAACACATTATGAAGTTATTAAAAGCACATCTCACAGTTCCATACTGTTCAGGGGACATGTTTATGATTATGAATGGATTTACAAAACTTTCTATCCCTTTTATCTCTCCTAGACATTTAGTTTATGAGGTGAAAAGCCATGGAGTTTTGCTAAGAAAAAATAAGAATGTAAAACCTATTCATAAAAAAACTACATTCTAGTACCTACAGATAGAGTATGGTGGTAAATGATTGTGCTAAGAAATGAGAGAAAAAGTGATAGTTGAAAAACTGCAACTAAAAGAAATTTGGTGATAGTTGGGATACATGTGAACTGTTTCATGTGCACAGTGTAAAAAAGCAGACATGCCTGATGCAAATATTTTTGTGTTGTTATAGGGTTACAATAAAGATCTGCATCTAATTTTATCGGAATTGACATGCGGTCACCTAATTAATATGCCTATGATTACATAAGGAAATAGAAAAAGCAATAAGAGCAATCAGGAAAGGAAAGTTTCTGAGCTGCTGATTTTTACTGATATTTAAGGAATATATGATTCCAATAATAATTAACATTAACAAGAATAGAATATAAACAGGGCATTTCATTTCACTTTGAAAAAAGATATGTGCTCAAAATTTTAAAAAATCCTTTGATTTTGGATGTCCCTGAGATATCATCCAAACATCAACCCAGAATAAATCACAGCCACCATGAAGTTCAACCACTCGAGGGCCCCACCAGGACTCCTACCCCCACCATTTATACTGCAGAGGACTGAAACTAATCAGCATCCATTCCTAATGCCTCTACCTCTTCCACAACCTTCCCAGATTCTAGGAAATACAAAAAGATTCTCCCATTGCAAAGAAACCCTCCTAGGACCCTCCTAGGACCCTTCACTTCAATTCAAACAAATATATCACCCGCTATCATTACTAGCCAAGGTCTCAGAGAAAATCATCAACCGGTGTGTCACCAGATACCTCAATGACCACCACCTCCTTAACACCACTCAGTCTGGTTTTAATCACAATCACACCACGGAAACTGTCCTCATCACCACCAAGGATGACACCCGGCCAGATGACTGTGGACAGAGAAGACACGGCAGCCCTCATCCTAGTGGACCTTTTCCCAGTGCTTAACAGGGTCTCCCACCCCATCCTCATCAAACATCTACACAACATCAGAATCTGAGGACATGTGCTACAATGGATCTGTTCCTTCCTAACTGGAAGGACCCAGTCAATCAGCCTGGCACAGTACATATCAGATGCCCAAACCTTCATCTGTGGAGTTGTTCTAAGGTACTACCTCAGCTTGACCATCTTCAAGGCATACATGTCCCTCTAGTCAGCAATATCCACTCTCATGACATCGACATCCTCTCCTATGCCGACAAAATGCAACTCGTTCTCTTCCTTCAAGGGTAAGATTCCCAGCACCCATATCAATTTCAATGCCTGCATGACCTAAATTGTCTACTGGCTGAAGACCAACTGTCTATAGATGAACACCGACAAGACCAAAATCATGATCTTCATAAAGAACACTTCTCAGTGACACACCACTTGGTGGCCAACAGAGCTAAGAGAAGAACTCACAATATCTTCTCAAAGAACCACAGGATCATCATTGACAGCAACTTGGCATGATCACCCAAGTCAATGCCATTACCATCTCATGCTTCTATACCCTGAACATGCTGAGGAAGATTTTTAAATGGCTCCCAATCAGCACCTGGGAAACCGCCATGTGCTCTCTGGTCCGAAGCAAGTTGAATACGGGAACACCCTCTATGCCAGGATCGATAAAACTCACCATAGGCCAGCAGATCATTCATAACTCGGCATCCTGATTCACTCTCCACCTCCCGCACCGCACTCACATCACACCACACCTGAAGTAGTTCCACTGGCTCCCCATATACAAACAAGCACAATTCAAACTTCTCACCCACACATTCATGGTACTACATCACACTGGTAAAGAATATCCAGATAATCTGCAGTCACAAACTTTCCAGACACCTCCTCTCATCCAGACTCCTACTTGCATACATCCCACACATATAGAAAACCAGATCCTGCACTTAAACCTTCTCCTACATTGCTTCTACACATAAGGGCCTCCTCCTCACTTGACTTGTTGAAATCCAGAAGAACCTGAAGACCTGGCTTTGTAAGTAGTACCACCAGTCTCCAGGCATGGCTAGGCTCCCACCTGCTCAGCACCAGGATACCCTCCTGCGTGATAGTGCACTCTACAAATCTACATAACATAACATATTTGATATTAAATGGAAAATACAAGTAAAGAACAATAGTCTGCACAGCAAGAAATGAAAACTTCATTAAAGTAACAGGTCACTCATGAGCCAATCAAGGTTTGCAAGAATCACACAATAGAAGGTCAAGACAACACAAGTCAAATGTCAGAGTAATTAGAGCTACTGGAGAAGAAGACGCTTCCCTTTAGTGTTATTTACTGCGCATCAGGATGAAACGTTAGACACCATTAAATATTCATATATATTAGTTGTCTGTAAGAGTTCGATTTTGGTCAGAGAATTAAAGATTTTCCTCTAATGTAATGAAATCAGAAACATATAGGCGGTAACGAGAGGTAAAATAGGGTTGTCTTTCTCCGCTGTTCGCTTGAACTGAATTGAACTTCTTTTCGAAGCTCGAAGACTTCATTAGTCATATACTTGTCCAGCTCTTTTCAGAAGAGAACATATTGCCACGTTATCAGTTAATGACATGCTACTTTGACATCAAATTTATGATAAAGCTGAAGATGCGAAAAGGGCAATAGATTTTCATATGTGTGTGTTGTTTGCAGTGGAGAAATGTGGGGGTGGAATGTTTTATTGCTAAAAATAAATCTGAATATGCCTCTGACTATTGTTAGTGTTAGGAAAGCGAGGGCCATGGAAACCATAAGAAACTATATTGAAATGTATCATCTACAAGAGGAAAAAGCGAACATTCCCACAGGACACTATTGAGGATATATTGACTGAAATGACAACTCAAGTCGCTTACCAGTTTACTACACACAGTTCATGTCTCTCAATAAAATAAAAATAAATGATTCTTAAAACAGAAACATTATGATGGTTTATTGTACTGGCACCTGTCATGGATTCATAGACTGCCCAGGCCCATTTGTATTTCAAAGTCAGCTTGTGGGCAACTCTGGTTGAATGAAATAATTTCCAAACTGCCTCTTTATGCATACACTACACATACAGTCCTCGTTATAGCCAGCCAATCCTCTCACTCGTAAGAATTTTGAACAACCATAATTTACACAAAGGAGTTACCCACCAGGTTTCTCTCTTTCGATTGTGAACATTTTCATGTTAGCAATCAAAAGGAGAGGATTCCAGTCATTCACAAGACCTTTTTTGAGCCAATATTTTGTACTCTGCGACGATAAGGAACAAATAGATAATCAATCTTACTTGGCTAGTTTAGATTTTTCCTTCTCTTCTCACTCAGAGTAGTGGGTATATTTGAATGTCCTAGCATACACACTGAAATGTTACATGTTTGGGGTTTTCGCACCTTTGGAGCACCCAAGCCAATCATAAACCAAGGAAGGAACAAGGTTTTAATCCAAGCCCAAAAGCCTGTACCAAGAGAAGGATCAACCACATACCATGCTTGCCACACTGTTGGGGTGTGAGAAATAGTCCAACAGGCCTTTGTCAAGTTGTGGAGGAGGATTGTGTAGCCTCTCCACATCATACCCCTCTGCCCTTGGCCAAGAGACAAAAGGCTTGATTTACCTCTCTTTCTCAAGGGTATGAAGGAATGTTGTACTTCTTGCCTCACTACTTGCCCCTCCTTCAACAGGATATGATGTAATTGTGTATACCTTTCATTATGTCTTCCCAGATTTCTCAGTTCCTCCCCCCGACGTCTAGCCTAAATGCAGTGGTTTTAAACATACAAAAACAAGGATTGGCAAACCCAATAGGTCTGGCATTAGCTGCAGAGCTTTTGACTTTGGTAATAGTTAGTTTCTTTGCTATAGTTCAACATAACTTTACCATTATAAAATGGCTAATGCATTTGGGGGCAATGCTTCAATCATCTTAAAATGGTAAAGAATGATAAAGTCTGGCAAAATATTTACAAGATGCACACACGTGTGTGTGCGAGTATGTGGATGCACTAGCAGTTGTCTTGGAATTCGTTTTGACAAAGTTAGGCCCAGTATGTCCACACAACATGTCATCCTTTAGTGGTTGAGAAAATGAAATTATTTCTACTGAGTTAGATAACAATAAATAGCAATTCTGTATAACTTGATTTCACACTTCAGTTCATCAAAGCTGCATCTATTGGCTTTACTAGTGATACTTCATAAACCATTAAAATACAAAGCAGAAGGTAAATGACACAGTGTCAGTGTTTTTTTTTATTTCAGTAATTTTTTATAACGTAAGATATGCGTTTGTAGAGAACTTGCTCACTGCTTGTGGCATCTTGGTGCTTAATACCAAATGTTTATTTTCATCCATCTCGATGATAATTATTTTATTAAACTCAGAAGGATGAAAGGCTGAGTGGACTGTCAAAGAATTCAAACTATGATCATAAGGACAAACAGAGATTTCTGACGAAGATACTATGGTCCACTGAACCACTAGACCTGGTTTTCAATGTGGTTCACAACGTGGCCCGATTTGCAACTGAGTAGTAAAACATAAACGGCAGCAGTAACTTTAATAAGTTAAGCAAAAGAAAATGGAACACAAAAGTCATACTTCAGCTTACTAAATGCTCTGCCGGGCGTAGCTATGCAATGCTGAGCTAAGAATGGCAGCTGTGGAAGGACAAAGAAAAATATCACATGCAAAGCAAAGTGAATAGGTACACTGTATAGACCTGTTTCTGCTGATACAGGCACACCAATAACATTCCTGACCCTTATCTGCACTATTTCTTAAATAGTGTCATTAACTACACAAGGATGAACATGCAATAACACACTATAGTGCTACCATTAACAGTGTCACAATCAAAAATGCATCGAACAGGGTATGAATATTTTTAGTACATCATGATGTGCCTTTGGATATGTTCAATACTTTGTAAGAGGCTGTCTTTTATTGTATAGGTGTAATGTTTTCTGTATTTAATAAGAAATTGAAAATAAGGTAAACCTCTCTCAATAGTCAGAAAGGCGCTTTCTAAACAACAGCTCCCTTCTACTTTATTTGAAAAGTAATATTAGTGCTGTGAATGGAAAGAGGGAAAAGCAAAGATAATATTTATATTTGTATTAAATGCCAATAAATTTGGAAAAGTTGAAGCCTTCACAGTGGACCTTTCCAAAAAGCAAATGCATTAGTGGTGGCTTTGAAGTAATTGGTCTTAAATGTAAATAATCGCATGCAATCGGCACGTAGTAAATCGAAACAAAGAATGTATTTTCACTTTAAGTGTTGGTAGCTAGTGTGGCATAAACGGGGCTGTTTACAAAGGTTACTTAGAGTTGTAAGTAATTCACATGAGTATTAACCTAATTTTAAAATTAAAAAGTTAATTAATTTAAAAGTAATAAATGCAATTCACATTATTTTTCAATTGTTACAAATTAGGCAGCCGGAAGTGAAACCGGCTGGTCATTTCCGGCTGCCTTCCGATGGGCTCAAGGAGATTGCCGCCGAGTCGAAGACTGGCCCTTAATCCATATGGTCGCCATCCGGATTACGAAGCTTGGTTTCCGGCAGGCTTTCCATGCTGGGCTTTCCGATATGGAAAGTGTAAAGATTCCTGGACAGAGGTATTTCTTTAAGTAATCAACAGGACCAAGAAAAAAACAAACTGACTTTTCTCCAGGCAGCGATCAACTCCCGCAGAATCCCCGCACCACAAAGTTCTTTCCATTCTCTTGACGTGCACAGATTCCACAAGTCCAGAGAATGAAAAGATAAGCCAACACATCTTTCCCTTTTCAATAAAATGCAATAACCAAAACAAAGAAGACTGGAAGCAAAGAAAATTGACATTGGAAGTAAATCACAAATAATACATAAAATACGATTAAGAATAAAGAAAATATAAATATTTTAACATTGTATATATTTCCATAAAACTTATTGCAAAATATAATCATGAAGCTTGGAAGGTAACGTGATGGTTCTGGAAGATGGGTAACGGAAAGTGAAATTTGTTTTTGTCTCTCTGTTACTATTATTGTCAGGTTGAACACCCAATCCTGTTTTGGACACAGCTATTTTCCCTTTGTTCCACCATTTACCATCATCCATTTTAACAGAACCTTTGTTAACTTTTACCACTTTCTTGATAACAGAAAACTTGGATTATCCCTTGGGTAAAATCCTAGAGCACTTCACCCTTACCCTGCCCCCTACACAAACCTTCAGTTGTTTAGGAGCAGGATTGGACTGAGTTTGATCATATTTGTATTGTGCAAATGCTAACATCATCAATTTTGTCCTTGGACACAAAAAACTCGAAATCACCCACCCATCATCTCAAAAGTGTAGAAGAAGGTATGAGACCTCTTAACAAAACAAATGGAGATACATTAGTTTCAGAATTAGGAGTAGTACGAACAGCCCAAAGAAGTTTTTCAAATTCTGTTTTACAATTTAATCCACTAGCTTTAGCTAATTGTAAGTTCTGTTTAATGACCCTATTAAAACGTTCCACAAGGCCATTGCTTCTAGGATGATAAAGTGACGTTTTGCTATGTTTAATAGCAACAGAATGTAGGAATTCTTCATATTGAGTAGAAACAAATTGGGGACCATTATCAAAAAGAAGTTCTTCCGGAACACCTTCCCTACTGAAAAGTGATATGAGCAATGTAACAAAGGAGGATGAGTCAGCAGACTTAAGCCACTTGATTTCTGGCCAGCGACTGTGAAAATCCGTAAGAACAATGCCACACTCTAACAATTTGGCAGACAAGTTCAAAGGGCCAATAATGCCAATAGCAACCTTGAACCAAGGTTTGTCAGGAACCTTTATGGTTTCAATGGGAGAAGGGCAGGTTACTTGCGATTTGTCACTAATGGCACATTCCATGCAATCTCTAACAAAATGTTCTACCTGTTTGTCTAAAGCCTGCCACCAAAAATTCTCTCTTATCCTTCTTTCATGGCACACATACCTATGTGGCCTTCATGGGCCAATTTAAGAACTTTGTTTCTCATAGCTTCAGGTACAACTAATAAAGATGATCTATACAAAAGACCATCAACGGTAGAGAATTCATCAAAAACAAGCTTGTACTTGTGAGCACAATTATTTTTGTCAATGTTGTAATGCCATCCTTGACATAAAAAGTTCCGAATTTCTTTAAACTCGAAATCACATTCAGAAGATTCTCTCCATTCCCTTTCTGAAATAACAGTCTCAGCCTGATCAAAAATACAACAAACTAACTCGAAATCCTCATAGGTATCCTTGATCTCATCATCAATGTTGTCAGATGGTAGCCTAGACAAATAATCAGCAAGAAGATTATTTTTCCTAGATACATATTCAATGCTAAAATTGTGTTCCAGAAGTCTTAATTGCCATCCATTTTTGGGGTTGCTTTCCCTCCCCATTTAGTAGTGAAAGGATCGATAAGTGGTTTATGGCCGACCCGAACTACGAAATTCGAGCCATACAAATAATGTTTGAAATGAGTGATGCCCCACCTACAAGCGAGAGTTTCACGCTCAATCACAGAATAAGAAGATTCAGCTCCATGCAAACTCCTTAAAGCAAACGCAATGACTTCATCCTTGCCATCTCTATTCTGTAAAAGAATGGCACCCAAACCTTTTTGGCTGGGATCAGTCATGATGATAGTTTTGTCACAAGGATCAAATGCTTTAAGAGGAATAGGATTAGCTGCTTCTTGTTTGATTGAATTGAATTCTTTAGTGCATTTATCATTCCAAGAGAAACAAACATTTTTCTTGAGAAGGGATCTAATGTTAAAAGTTTTAGATGCACAATTTGGAATGAAACGGGAATAAAATGTAATGAGACCCATAAAAGATCCTAATTATTCCTTATCATTAGGAATCTGGAAATCTTCAATGGCTTTGACCAAAATGTGTTCGGTTTGCACACCATCTGCTGATAACTTGTACCCTAAATAGTCCACAGTGGTACAATTGAGTTTATATTTGTCTATGCCAAGAGTGACACCCTTTGATTTTAACATAGACAAAACGTTACAGTCTGTTATTATGCTGATTCTGGTCTTCACCATACACTAAAACATCATCTTGGACAGCTATGACTCCAGACATTCCTTTAAACATACTTTCAACGACCCTCTGAAAAACGGCAAAGGCCAACCGTAAAAGCATGTGTTTGAATTGAAAAAGACCTTCAGGGGTAATGAAAGCAGTAAGGTGCCTTGATGCAGAGTGTAATTCGATCTGATTATATGCAGATGACACATCTAATAAACTGAAGAATTTGTCACCTTTGAGAGTGGATGTCATCTGTGTGATATTGGGTAGTGGATGTTGATCTATCCTTATACTTTTATTTAAATTGCGCAAATCCACACACACATGCGCAGACTGCCATTAGCTTTTTTAGCCAGAACCACAGGAGAGACCCAATCAGAAGATTCAATAGGCTTGATTACATCACATGCACACAATCTACTTAATTCTTTCTTCAAGTCAGATTGTAAAGCTAAAGGTATCTTTCTGACTTTGTGTAACACCGGTTAGGCATTACTTGATAATCTGATCCTGTGTTTGAAACCTTTGAAAAGACCCAAGTCTTTTGTAAATACTTCTGGATATAACGTCTCCCAAAAACTTGGTTGAACAGATTGAACCTGAAATAAATCTTTTTTCACTATATCTTGTTGGACATTATTTGGATTAAGTATGATACCAAGATTACCTTGATCTACCCGTCAGAGGAGACATGCATTATCTTTCGCTACAGATACAACACCTTTGGACTCACTATCCCTAAACATGAAATCAGCATTAAACTCACCAATCACATCATTAATTTTTCCACCGTAACCAATGGGATGTACACAAGATGAACTGAGAAATTTTACATAATGATTCACTTATTAAAGTGAATGGAGATCCAGAATCCACTAACATTTGTAGATTTATACCATTCACTGAAATAGTACATAGAGGTCTTTTTAGACGTTGGGAATTAATACCCCAAATACCCTTGGCACAGTCCATGTCCACAATAGTGAAAATGTCCTCTTCTCCACTGGATGAGCCATTTTCTTCTGTTAAAGATTCAATGTTGTGTACTTTCTTACATGGTGTGTTCTTCTTAGAATGACAAACTGCAGCAAAATGTCCTTTCTTGGAACATTTGACACACATTTTACAATGGCTGGGCACGATAAAGCATCTTCAAAATGAGTAGTACTACCACATCTGTAACACATAAGTGTTTTTTTTCTTGAGGTAGTGTTGGTACTTTTTTTATCAGGTTGAACTTTTAGGTTCTTAGACTTTTTATATTTGGATTTAACTGCACACACCTTTTGGTTGCTGCTGTTGGTTAAAGACATTTGCTCCATGTAGGAAGAAGTACTTTGCATTCTTGCAGCGATCTCTAAAGCTTTTTGTAGAGTCGGGTTAGGTTTTTCAACGAATTGGTCTCTAATCATATCCTCTTCAAAAGTCTGGTACGCACAAAAGAAGTAGCAAGAATGCGTAAAGCACCAACGAATGTTGAAGCAGATTCACCTTGTAATAGAACCCTTTAATAGAACTTATATCTTTCCAGTGTAATGTTTTTCAAGCTTTGAAGCGGTTATCCAAAGCACTGATGGCAGTGGCATTTTCATCCACTACATTATCACCTTCTCCGTTATAATTGATGATATTCACTTTAGCAATGTGCATAATGGAAAGGGGCGACCATTCGGTCCCCCCGAACGTATGGTGGAGTACCACGATCCCCCCAGGAAGCCATCTTGGGCGGGAGGCGAGCCTCGGCTGGTATGCCCGAAGCGGCGTAGCCGGGGCGCGCCTTTTTCCCGCCCTGGAGTGGGCTGGCCTAGACACTGACCCGGCCGGCCACGCCCCTTTGGGGCAGGCAGGGGCGGGTGTACGCCCGCCCTGAAGACGGATAAAAGGAGCAACAAGCCAAGAAAGCATCCTCTTGTTCCTGTGCTCTGAAGCTGCACCTCCTCGCTGCACGTGAGCTCGAGACGGAACGAAGAGCCAATTTTGAGCGTTGTAATCTTTCTTGTTTGTTTTGCAGATACTCTGTCGGAGAATGCCTAAGAAGGCGGGAAAGAGAATGACTACCGAACAGATGCTGCGTGTTCTCATGAAGGAGGTTACCGACCTGAAGAAGCGAATGGCGGATAAAGACGAGGAAGGGGGGCCTAAACGTCCTCTGGCAGGAACAGCTCCAGGTGGAAAAGGCAAGAGGCCCAGAAGGGGAGCAGCGGGGGGAGACGTCCCAGTTCCCTGTAACCCACGTGAGGCACCCATTCCGGTGCCGGAGGAAGGGAATCCGATTCCTGTGGTGGTCACCCCCTTGTCCGGAGAGGATATGCCGCCCGAGCTGGCAGCACAATTAGCAGCGTGGTTGGGTAAAGGTAGCAAGGGCGCCACGGCTGACGACGCGCAGGTGTTGATGAAGCAGCTGCGGGAAACAAGGGAAGCGGCGAAGGCGCCATTGCCGGCTTCGTCAGTCGCAGATACAGCTTCCGGTTCAGGTAAGCGGCCTTTGCCGGTTGCGAGGGATGAGTCGGCACCCTCTCGAAGGGAAAAGTTGGGTCAACATGTCCCTCTAGCTATCAAAGAAAAGATATGGGCAGGGGAGTATATAAACATCTTCTCGTTGCTTACCGATCATTATGAGATGGAGCATGTTAAGAGCCAGAAGGAGCTCATGCATCCGAGTGTTTGGCGCGCAAAGATGGCCGCCTTCAAGGTAAATGAAAACATTGGCAATTGGGGCAAAGCATGGGGGGTTTTTACATCCATCTTGGGTGAACGGAGGCCCGAATTGCTGCCTGAATTGCCGATTTATCAGTCACGAATCATGGGGTATTCTGTATCACACGAGGGCAATCATTGGTTCTGTTACGATAATATTTTCAGAAAAGCGAAAGAGCATGATAGAAACTTAACTTGGGATTGTTATGATTCTGTGTCCTGGTCCAAAATGGAGGACTCTGGTATGTTGAAAGTGCCATTAGTAGGGAGTAATGTTGGTGAATCCTCCCGCCAATATGCGGGGACGCCCTTTCGATCAGGTACGAGTAACGACAATCACCCAAGGCCAATCGGCAGCACAGGTAAAAGGGGGGTATGTTGGAACTTTAACAGGGGAAAATGTACTAGGCCCCAGGGGTCATGCAAATTTAGGCATGAGTGTAGTGGGTGTGGGCAATCATCCCATCCTGAGTCCATGTGCAGAGCCAAAACTGGTGATAACGGGGGTAGAGGAGGCGCCAAACAGGTCTAACATAGTCCGAGGGGCGCCTTTACCTACTCCAATTGATACCATGGCAATGATTCCTTGGCTCAGCGAATACCCGGATCACGCTTCCGCTCGGGTGTTGCGGAACGGGTTTTCATATGGTTTCCGCATCCCAGTGGGGGATTTTCAGGGTAGAGAAAAATGTAAAAACCAGATGTCGGTCCTGCAGCATACGACCGTGGTACAAGAAAAGATCGTGAAAGAGGTGGCTCGAGGTCGAGTCGCCGGTCCATTTAATGTGCCACCAGTGGCTAACTTTGTTTGTTCCCCTTTAGGGGTGGTCCTCAAGAAGGACCCGGGTGAGTTTCGGCTTATACATAATTTATCAGCCCCACGTGGTCTTTCCGTAAACGATGCAATAGACCCGGAAGTGTGTTCGGTGCGGTACGCATCCTTCGATGAGGCCGTAGCCATATTGAATCGCCTGGGGCCCGGTGCGCTGATGGCAAAATCTGATATCGAGTCAGCGTTCCGGTTGCTCCCGGTACATCCAGACGATCAGCGTCTCCTTGGTTTCATGTTTCAGGGTCACTATTACATGGATAGGTGTATGCCGATGGGGTGCTCTATATCTTGTGCCTATTTCGAAAAGTTCAGTTGCTTCCTGCAATGGGTCTTCACAAAGAAGACGGGGTTTCAACATATAATGCATTATCTCGATGACTTTTTGTTTCTGGGGGCAGCCGGGGATCCGGAATGTGGGCAGGCTTTGAATGCATTTTGTGTCTTGATGGATCAGTTTGGCGTGCCACTGGCACCAGGTAAGACTGTGGGTCCCTCGACTTGCCTCGAGTTTCTGGGGATCGAGCTCGATTCCAAAGAAGGTTGTTTTCGTTTGCCACGTGACAAAGTGTTAAGATTCAGGGCATCCCTGCAAATGTGTTTAAATGAGTCTAAGGTTAAGCTACATCAATTACAGCAATTGGTGGGACAATTGAATTTTGCCCTAAGAGTTATACCGATGGCCCGCCCCTTTTCTCGCTCGATCGCTCAAGCCATGGTCGGCCTGAAGGAGGGTCATCATCACACAAGGCTCTCGGCAGAGGTTCGCCAGGACATGCGCATTTGGTTGGCATTTCTGGCGGATTTCAATGGTCGAATTGTCTGGAACAAACTGGCCGTGTCCTCTGAGGAGCTGGGGCTGTGGACAGATTCGGCAGGGAGCATTGGTTTTGGTGCCATATTCGGCACTCGGTGGTCGGCACAAAAATGGCCGTCATGGTGGCATGATAGTGGACTGACAAGTAACATTGCTTTCCTAGAACTGTTTCCCATTCTGGTGGCCCTGAGAACTTGGCCTGAGGGATTCAGAGATCACTCTGTGGTGTTCTGGTCTGATAACATGACCGTTGTTGAGTGTGTCAATAGCCAGGCAGCACGATGCAAATGGATTCTGAGATTGCTCAAGGAAATCGTATTACTATGTATGCAATTGAATGTACTATTTAGGGCAAGACATGTCCCGGGGGTAATGAACAAGGCGGCTGATGCGCTTTCTCGTTTTCATATGCAGGCCTTCTGGGGTTTTCTGCCCACAGCGGACCCGGTGGCGGCACCCTTTCCCGAAGCTCTCTGGTCTCTCGGTGCCCCGAACTTCGTTACCTCGTGGGAGAGAGTTTAGCACCCAGGACGAAAAAGGCATATGAAGGGGCGTTCCGATCCTATTGGGCCTTTTTGGGGGTTGCTAGGGGGGAGCTTTGGGGCCAGGAAGAGTCTGTAGTAAACTTTCTGCTGTCTTTGCATCAGGCAGGCAAATCAGTGGCTACGGCCCAGAGGCATCGGGCCGCCATTTCCTTTGTGGCGAGGGCTCATGGGATCCAGGACCCGACAGCGTCTTTCGTTGTGCAGAAAGCGCTACGTGGGTGGCAACGCCTTGAGGGTCGCAAAGTAGATGAAAGGCGCCCGATAGGTTTGGATAGGTTGGCCCTGTTATTATCCAGACTCCCTGCAACATGTTCATCCCAGTTTGAAACAGTGTTATTCCGAGCCGCTTTTACGCTGGCATTCCATGGGGCTATGCGGGTGAGCGAACTAGTGGCGAGGAACAAGCGGGATGTGATGGGGGGACTGTGCCGAGAGCACGTTCAGATCAGAGGGGAGACAATGACTGTCTCGTTTGTCAGGTCCAAGACCGATCAGGGTGCGATGGGTGATTGCATAATCATACAAAGGATTCCCGGGTCCTCCATGTGCCCGGTGAGTTGTGTAGAGAAATATTTAGCACAAAGGGTGGCATCATGGGGGGGGACCTTGTTGAGACACGCTGACGCCACCCCACTGACGAGGTTTCAGTTTCAGCGGGTGCTTGCGATGTCAATTACTGCTGCGGGCTTGAACCCGGGCGAGTTTGGGACCCATTCCTTTCGGATAGGGGCTGCTACAGAGGCTACAGCCAGGGGTCTGAATGTTGAACAAGTTAAACGTGTGGGGCGTTGGTCCTCCAATTGTTATAAAAGGTATGTGCGGTTGCACATGTTGTGAAGCTGTAATGATGTACTCATGCTTCTTGTTTTTGTTTGGTTTCAGTTGCGCGAGCCTACGAGGCGGGGCGAACTGTGCAGTCGACCCAACACCGGGCCAGCGGTCAGACGTCACCGGCTGTGAAAAAGGAGGTGTGGGTCGTGGGCCACTCATACGTGAGGCGTGCCGCGGACGTATTCAAAGCAGGTGACATGATTCACGTGGCTGGGGAATACGGGTACAGGGTGTCCTTCTACGGAAAGGGCGGACTCTGTATTGACCAGTTTCAATCATTTTTTGAGGGTTTGCTAGGGCGGACGAGGTCACCGCCGTCTATAGTTATAGTACATCTTGGGGGCAATGATTTGGTCACCACTGGTAGACGACTTCTTCTTGAGGCAATGCTTTCCACTGTAAGTTGGTTGGCGAGGAGAGTTCCAGGGTGCACGATTGCATGGTCCCATATGATCCCACGTAAAGTGTGGCGGGGGGCTATTTCTGTTGCTGCTCTGAATCATTCAGTAAGGAAAATTAATAACAAAGTGGGTAGATTGTTCCGTTCCAATACACTGCATTCTATTTCGCATGGTTGTATTACTGGTGACAGTATGTATTTGGGGGATGGTGTTCATTTGTCCCGGGTGGGGAACGAGTTACTCATAGGAGACTGCATAGCTTGGCTAAAGACTTTAAGACATGACCTTTAAGTAGGAGTGTTGTGGGGGGTCCGGATAGCCGGTCAACTATCCGGCCTGTGGCGGTAAGGTCATGATCGGTGAGCCCTAATTGGTAGATCCCTATGAGTGGGCGTCACCCATTACGGATGGGAGCGCGCGAGGGAGGTGGCCATTGGCCCCTCAACGGGGAGGCGGTCCCTTCTAAGGATGGGCCGCCGAAAGGAAAGGAAAGGCGGTCAAGGCCCCTTCCTGGGTAGGAGGGGTTACAGCCCCCTCCTGGAGAATTTCCCGGGGCCATGTCATCTGCGACGGCAGATGTGGTAAGTTGTGTGGGGTTTGGGAGGGGGGTCTACGCTACCTTCTAGATACCTCACACGAGTCCTCGAACGACCTTTAAGTGGCGTCGAGTTTAATGGGGCCCCCGTCAAGTCAAGGGAAATTGGTAGTTGCACTTGAGGTACGCCTCTGTGCGGTCGCCCCTCACAAGTGAGGGGGTCATTTCTGGTTTAGGGATCTTGACACCGGTTACGACCTTGCCGTTGGCCCTTAAACGTTAGGATGTACAATTTCAAATTGCAAGTTAAATATTTTGTAGGATGTTAGTTCGGCTAGGAGAACCTTTGTATTAGAGAATATGTTAAGGTTAGCCAAACATCGCAAATGTGGTAATGAAATTGTACATAATATGAAACTGTTATTTTAATGTTTTAATTTTGTTTCATATTTTAATAAATACGGCCGGGAGGGTCACTCCCTCCCGTCTTCCAAAAGTTCCGAACTGTTTCCGGTTTCCCATCCTTGGGGATTGTGTTGCGAGGGGGTGGCGGGTATCTCAGCCATATGGAAAGGGGCGACCATTCGGTCCCCCCGAACGTATGGTGGAGTACCACGATCCCCCCGGGAAGCCATCTTGGGCGGGAGGCGAGCCTCGGCTGGTATGCCCGAAGCGGCGTAGCCGGGGCGCGCCTTTTTCCCGCCCTGGAGTGGGCTGGCCTAGACACTGACGCGGCCGGCCACGCCCCTTTGGGGCAGGCAGGGGCGGGTGTACGCCCGCCCTGAAGACGGATAAAAGGAGCAACAAGCCAAGAAAGCATCCTCTTGTTCCTGTGCACTGAAGCTGCACCTCCTCGCTGCACGTGAGCTCGAGACGGAACGAAGAGCCAATTTTGACCCACCCACCAGCCCCTGAGGACAGCTATTTGTTGTAAATAAAGTTTTTGGTGTGGTAACTCTATTTTCTTTCAGGTTGTGATGACTGTCGTGATATTTTGAATCTGCAATAAAGATGGTCATGTGTTGGATGTTTTCAAATAAAGTATTTGCACTAGGTTGATCAGTAATCATGCTTATATATATAATTCTTTAGCAATTTAGTAAATTAGATAGTTTGTCGTATTTATTGTCGGGCGGTAAGGTCATGATCGGTGAGCACTAATTGGTAGATCCCTATGAGTGGGCGTCACCCATTACGGATGGGAGCGCGCGAGGGAGGTGGCCATTGGCCCCTCAACGGGGAGGCGGTCCCTTCTAAGGATGGGCCGCCGAAAGGAAAGGAAAGGCGGTCAAGGCCCCTTCCTGGGTAGGAGGGGTTACAGCCCCCTCCTGGAGAATTTCCCGGGGCCATGTCATCTGCGACGGCAGATGTGGTAAGTTGTGTGGGGTTTGGGAGGGGGGTCTACGCTACCTTCTAGATACCTCACACGAGTCCTCGAACGACCTTTAAGTGGCGTCGAGTTTAATGGGGCCCCCGTCAAGTCAAGGGAAATTGGTAGTTGCACTTGAGGTACGCCTCTGTGCGGTCGCCCCTCACAAGTGAGGGGGTCATTTCTGGTTTAAGGATCTTGACACCGGTTACGACCTTGCCGTTGGCCCTTAAACGTTAGGATGTACAATTTCAAATTGCAAGTTAAATATTTTGTAGGATGTTAGTTCGGCTAGGAGAACCTTTGTATTAGAGAATATGTTAAGGTTAGCCAAACATCGCAAATGTGGTAATGAAATTGTACATAATATGAAACTGTTATTTTAATGTTTTAATTTTGTTTCATATTTTAATAAATACGGCCGGGAGGGTCACTCCCTCCCGTCTTCCAAAAGTTCCGAACTGTTTCCGGTTTCCCATCCTTGGGGATTGTGTTGCGAGGGGGTGGCGGGTATCTCAGCCATAGTATATCGCTGCCTTCAGTGCATAGACAATGTCTTAAAACAGCATATTTCTTTTTTCCACATGAAAGATTCTCTATCAAGAGCTTCAAGATACGCTTCAAACCCTTCCTTCCATTTCTCCCAATCAATTTCAGGAGAAGCAGGCTTAGGTGCTGATGGAGAAATAGATTGTAACATTGTAAATGAATAAAATGTTTCAAAATAGCATGTGTGTACCTCAATGTATTTATATATATCAACAAAAGAATTTGTTGAAAATGAATGGTGTGCAGATCACCGTGGTCAGCACTAAAGGTAGAGAATCAAAATGAGTACATCCAAGTGACCAATTATAATGAAGGTAAATAGTACAGGGAAATGACTAAATGAAAAGTGTGCAGATCACTGAGGTCAGCACAAATACACCTGAATAGAAATGGTTTGCAGATCATCGAAATAGGCACTGCAAAATGACCAAACTAAAATTAATTTGTTGTTGATATCAGAATAAAGAAGTGTGGTGTGCAGGTCACCGAAATTAGTGCTGCAACTGACTAAATAGTTGAGGCAAATGAAAAAAAATCAGTTAATTAAATGGGTGTGCAAATCACTGAGATTGGCTCAAACGAAGAAAACGTCGCAGGCAATGGAAAATGCCTGATTTAAAGATGGCCACTGCAGTCGGCATCAAGACGTCACACGCCTCCTAAGTGTTGTGACGTAATGTGCGGATCACTGTGATTCTTGTAGGAGAAATTGAGACGTTCAGAATATTCAGCTCGAGCACAGCGAAGCTTTGGCGGTTGGAGGCAAAACTGCCAATCAAATGGCACAAACCGGAGTGGTATCGCGTCGTAAGTAATATGTGCCTTACCAGGGATCTGGTTCTCTTCACCAGACAGAGGACAGTTCAATAATGTGTAGGAAGAGCACAGTCCCCAGTATCAGGAAATCACAGCGTGAATGGAGAGATGGCATCAACTCGGCGGCTTCACACACGTGGGGGTCCTGATGACTGGTAGCCTGACGCCAGTGTAAAGATTCCTGGATACAGGTATTTCTTTAAGTTGCTTTAATGGAAAGTCAACAGGACCAAGAAAACAACAAACCTACTTTTCTCCAGGCAGGGATCAACTCCCGCAGAATCCCCGCACCACAACGTTCTTTTCATTCTCTTGACGTGCACAGATTCCAGACGTCCAGAGAATGGAAAGATAACCCAAGAGAAAGCGCGTCGGAGAGCGCGTTTGGGTTGCCCTTGCATGGCCCCCTCTGGTTCATCATAACCATAATAAATGCATGCTTTTAAATTAAATGTCTTAATTGTGAGTCTTCATTGTGAGTAGTTCATTTACATGTTTGCATGGACACACAGGCGACTCCTTTATGGCATCTAGTTTACACATTCTCTGAACTAAAAGGAACATTACATAATGTTAAAATCCTAAGTGACAGCCATAAAAAGACACTATCTTGGCCCACTTGTTCTGACATAAAAAGGGGGAATTATTTTTGGGGCAACTGTGCACATGTGCATAGGCACAATGCAGTCACTTAATATGAAGAAAACCAATGTATGAGATGAACTGACCCATTGCTTAAAGCCAGCCTCTCTACATATGTATGCATATATATGTATATTTACAAGATTTTGTTTTAGCAATAGGTCTGATCTGACACCAGACCTAACAGGAAAACTTGCAGCTGCGAGCTGCCCTAGTAAATATTTTCTGAATCCAGGGCTGGGGCTGGTAGAAAACAGGCCAACTAACATTTGTTATGGGAGTGCGATCTTCCTTAGGAGCATAAAATTGACTCAACACAAGCATTTTAAATATTCTGTGGTTCGCCAGAGACTCTGAAAATCTCCTTTTGTCTTACAGACCTCACACATTAGTGGCATTGAAACTGTGAATTCAATAAAGAAATACGTATAATCTATCCTAGCCTTTGTGAACATCACGAAAGATTAAAAATAGTGCAGAACTATGCTACTTTGGTGAAAGTATTATATCCAGAACTTGTTCCGTGTTTGTATGTTTTTTAGTCTCCCCTGGTGCTCTTGAATGCCTGAAGTGATTTAAAAAAAAGATAAAACATTGTGAAAGCCATTCATTTACACTTTTATTACCCTGTGCAGGTGAAAATCCCCACACAGCATTTTCTCCGATTGTGTTCAACATTATTTTTAGCCTCTATGTAAACAAACGTCCATCCCCCCCTCACAATAACCAGGAGGATTGATGTTGTGTCCCCCCCTTTTGCACCTGCCCAGGTCTACTATCACCTTAATACCTTAGAGAGTGAAGTAAGGCCGACATACATGACAGACACCCTGGGCCCTGTTTGCAAAAGTGATCAAGGCAGCAAGCCAGACTCCAGTGAGCTGCCCCAGAGTTTTTTCATGGTAAGAAGTCTCCTCCAGCTAGTGGGCATTGTTGGGGCAGAGGGGGGTTGGATGGGTTAATAACACAACTCTCAGCTCTTGTAAATAATTGTGGAACACGCAAAGAAAAGCAGAAGATTGTGCATGGTAGGTGATGTAATGGTGCCTCTTAGGGATGTCTGAACTAGCAACAAACTTTGTTTGAAAGCAATTGTTTTAGCACACCATCAAAGTAGGTAGAACGTTTCACTGAATTGTTGGTCCTAAACATTGTGTGACTTGAAATTAGACTGGACATTTGTACTGAGGGAGAGGCTTGTCAGGTCAGACTTATAGGACTGGCAGTGAATGATCACTAGTGGTCACCACTGGGAGAGGATGCATGGGATGTGTGGGGTGTCCCAGCAGACTAAGAAAGGAGTCATGAGTAAATAGACAAGCATCAATTGTAGAGGTAAACAGCCTTTACAATGAGGCTGTTACCCCGCAAGTGGTGCGGAAACTGAGGCTGTTCCGTTTCCTCACAACAATGTGCACTGTGCAGAAAGTGAAGCAGGAACCACGAGAAAGGAACCACGAGGAGAGAGAGGTAAGGGGGATTGGTCTAGGGGTGGGGGTTATTTTTTAGGGTTTAAGGTAGTGTTGAGGTAGTGTTGTAATGTTTGTGTAGTTTAGGGTTGTGTTTTAGGATTTAGGGTAGTGTCAGGGGGTTGTGCAGGGTGGTGTTGGAGTGTAGGGACCGGACTGGGGGGAAGAGGAGAGTCGTGCTGGGAGTAGTAGTTTAGGGTTTAGGGTAGTGTTGTGCTGTTTGTGTAGTGTAGAGTAGTGTTTTAGGGTAGTTTAGAGTGTAGTGACTGGACTGGGGGTATGGGGAGGGTCGTGCTCTGGGTAGTGTTTTAGGGTTTAGGGTAGTGTTGTGGTGTTTGTGTAGTGTAGGGTTGTGTTTTAGGTTTTAGGGTAGTGTCGGGGGTTGTGCAGGGAGGTAGTGTTTGAGTGTAGAGAATGGACAGGGGGTAGGGGGAGGGTTGTGCTGGGTGTGGTGTTTTAGGGTTTAGGGTGGTGTTGTGCTGTTTGTGTAGTGTAGGCTAGTGTTTTAGGGTAGTGTTGTGGGTCATGCAGGGTAGTGGTAGAGTGTAGGGAACGGATTGGGGTAGGGTGGGGGTCGTGCTGGGGTAGTGGTTTAGGGTAGTGTTATGGTGTTTGTGTAGTGTAGGGTAGTGTTTTTGGGCAGTGTCGGGGTTGTGCAGGGTAGTGTTTCAGTGTAGGAACCGGACTGGTGGTAGGGGGAGGGTCGTTCTTCAGGTAGTATTTTAGGGTTTAGGGTAGTGCTGTGGTGTTTGTGTAGTGTAGGGTAGTGTTTTAGGGTTTAGGGTAGAGTTGACGAGTCGTGCAGCGTAGTGTTTCAGTGTAGGGACCAGACGTGGGGTTTGGCAGGGTCGTGCTGGGGGTAGTGTTTTAGGGTTTAGGATAGTGTTGCGTTGTTTGTGCAGTGTAGGGTAGTTTTTTTGGTATTAGGGTAGCGTCGGGGTCGTGCAGGGTAGTGTGGTGTTATTGTAGGGAGCGCTCTGGGGGTCAGGGAAGGGAAATGCAGTGGCACCACATTAGGGTTTATGGTAGGGTATGGTGGAGTCATTTACCTTGCAAACGTTTACCATGAGTATACCTTTACCACGCATGCCTTTGAGTTGTAATGGCATGCGTGGTAAAGGTATAGTCATGGTAAAATCTCATTTTTTAATGGTATCTCGTAGTAATATCTGTGCTGTAATGGTGTGCGTGGTATTGCTATGTGATGTAATGAGTCATATTCATTGTAGAAGCCATCATTCTGTGGTGATGTGATCTTCCTAGCACTGCATCTCCATAGCAGCCACTAAGGGAAGAGTAGACATGACGTGTACCTGGTACAGGGATCAGCAAAAGAAGCTTGACAGCAAAGCCTGTAGAAAAGCAGGGACCCAAAGCTTACCAAGGAAGGAGACATGCTGAATACTGATAGATAGAAAGTGAAACCAAGGGCAAAATAATCCACTTACGAAATAAACTAACCCCCTGGAACAGCAAGGTAGGTACACTAGCTGCAAGTCAAATAACAAATCACAGCTTACCCAGAGTCTATTTTGACATGCCTACATTCACCTTTCGTTAATAAGATTTTATCCCAGTGCATTGATTTGATCCCTTATGCTCTGGTTCTCTTAGTTAGAGAATCTATGTGACATCAACTGTAGTGCCAATATTATGATAAATGCTGATTCCAAATGTCAGTGAACTGGAACGCTCAGATATAAGTGGTTGCGTTAAAGTTGGCATATGCTTCTATCAAGATAGATTTCCTGCTGCTTAAAAGCACCTTCATCTGCCTGTCCGGACTCTATCATTAAGCCTCTTGTTTGCATTCTGAGAAGGCCACAGCTCTGCTAGCCTTTCAGAGACCCCTGCTGGTAGTGAAATCTCAGCATGTGCTCTAGTTCAGTCCAAAGACATGATGAGTACAGGCCTCAGCAAGGTCTGCGAGTGCAAAGGGTTCGCCCTTCTGTGCACGGAGTCCTCAGACTACACAATAATTTGGCACGGAAACTGAAAATACAAAGACATAGTTTAATAAACCTTTAAAGGTGGTACTCCAGCCCACACAACACTCTACAGTATTGCACAAGGTAGCACACAGAACTCGAACACACAGTCCCCTTTTATACATAAAGAAGGGGCTCATAAGTAGGCGGATACAACTCAAGACATGATTTACAACCATATATGGACATTTCTTGAACATAATCAATACATGGGTGGGGTTAACGGTTCTTGAGACCCGTGGAAATGTACATTCCTATCTACGCTAATCAAAGACAGATGTGACTCCTACTGAGCATGCGCTAGACGTACAAAGGACTATTTATAGCTTGTTGCTGGGCAAACTTCAGGGGTGACTAGCGGAGAAGTAGGACTCGCCTCGTGGCGGGCACATGGCAATATGTAGCAGACAAGATGGAGGCCAGAAAACAAAAATGGAGTCTGGCCGTATAAAGAGTTTGAGCAGGAAAACGCACAAACAAGATACTATATCATGTCTTTAGCTAATGCTTAACAGTATCGCTGTTTTATTTACAACAGACGACCCTTGTAGCATTAGCTGAAGACATTCGGTTTTCTGGGATAATCTAGATACTCATCGTTAATATCGATGCTCATCATTTCAGCTACCTCTCTAGTTATATTTTTCTGGTGGACAGCCTCAGCACCAGTTCTTTTATTAGGCATACAAAATGAAACACACAGAGAACATATCATTAGACTGCATTGGACACATACACAACATGTAAAAATAATTGCAATAATTATACAAAGACCAGTGAGAACTTTCCATCCCCATATGGAGATCAGAGTCCAGAACCAACTCGAGAATGTCCAAGTCCCACGCTTGATCTTTTGCAAGTCCCATTTTCGACATGTATATCAGCTGCAATCTTATGTAATGTAATGATGACTTTGTACACAGAAGTATGATCGGGGATAAACACGCAACAGCTACTTCCAATAATTCTACAAGCCCCGCCTCTATCTGCTAACATTACGTCTAAAACCATTCGGTTTTGTAACGCAATAATTCTAGTAATTTTTAGCTCTTCGGTGAGATTACCAAGAGCTGCGGCAGTTTGATTAGTTACGGCTTCTACTACTCTTGTTAATCGCGTATCTTTCTACTATTCAGAGCAGCTCCAACAAAGAAAAACAATCCTAAATTGAAATCTATATATTGCTGCAGACTAGTGTCTGTCTGATCTACATCATCAACGGACAAAGTTTGTTTGTATCTGTTTACAGTCACATTATTTAGTAATTTCAAATCCTTATGATCTGATGCAGGTGCCAAGAATACAGGTGGTAGTAAAAAGGATACATAACATACTCCAGACCATCCAGCTGGTAATCGGTAATACCCTCTGTTTCAGCATACAAAGTAAGTGTTATGAGAGGCAAGGAACGTGCTGTTATTTATACCATCAATATTCAATACAATAATACAATCACTAACACCTACAGTGATATGGCCTACACTTTGGCCACTGAAATCACAAATTTCTCATTTCCGACAGTGTCTCTAGTGTTCGTAAAAATATAAGGCGTTGAATCATTGTCCGGTCGATATTCTTCCCACTCCCATATAGTTCAGTTGGCTTGTGGATAGCCTTCTTTATCCTGATGGCATTCTTTATTCAGTCTGAAAAGCAATCTGCCCACTGTAGACTTCTCGTAGCAAAAAGCAAAGTATACCATGCTGGACAAGAGCCATTATGAGAGAAAGGGAGAGGTATGAACGGTGTTCCCCCTTTCTTTTGGTGTGCTGGCATCATCCCACATATCCAACAGTTTGTGGCATTAGTAGCTACGTGGGTATGGTGCAGCATCTGAATGAAAGTGTTATTCAAATACGACTGTCGATGTTTCAACTCGTGATATGGGAGTGTATAAAAGAAATGCTCATCTGGGACTGGAGTGAAAACAACATATAGCTCACGGGCAGGAATTTTATCCTCAACAAACCACGTGATGGTAGCAACAACTGCTACAGCAGCGATGAACCCTACAGAACAAAAAATCTTCTTATCCATTCGAACAAATGTACAAACAGTATCTTCCTGAAACTAAAGTGTTGCCAGAACTCTTCCCCCTAGGCAGCCGTTGATTTCTTCACCAGCGGGCCAAGACGGGTGTCGCTACACTAATGCAAGGCTGATCCCCCCCTTGCCTCATCGGCTCTCCGTTTCACTGACCTAGGGACCGTTCTGACAACTTCTCACACAATTGCAGGCTCTTTCCTTGGTCGCAGATTATATCTTCTTGCTCCAGGGACTGTCGGGTCCGGGAAGAACTCCTCAGATTCGTCAGGTACCACAGCACGGCCTTTCTCCGCGCTCAGGATTTCTCGATGGTTGGTCAATACAGCAGGCTCCACCAGCCCAGGTTGCACCTTCCGGCAATGAACGGAATGAATCCAGTTTTTATCGGTTGGTGACTCGGACAGCTGTTCTTGTAGCAAGGAGAACTAGCTCGGGACCGCACCAACTCGGCTCCAGACTGCTCGACCTCTCAAAGGCCTTTATGAGGACGAAGTCTCCGGGCCGGAGATTATGGCCTTCTCCTGTGGACCGGTCTGGGAGTGCTTCTCGAACCTGTTGATGAATAGAAACCAAACTGTCAGTTAATTGTGCCAAATAGTCATTCATTAAAACACAATGTACATCATACACTGAGCTTGGCTTGGGCACTCCCCATATGTTCATGGGACGCCCGAATACTATCTCGTAGGGCGTAAGGCCCGTCCGAGAGTGCGGTACTGATCTGATAGACAATAATGCCAAAGGCAAGGCATCAGGCCAAGTCAAAGAGGTAGAGGCCTGTATTTTTGCTATCTTAAATTTCAGAGTACCATTGTACTTTGTACCCCAACCCACTCTGCAAAGAAATTGGAACAAAATCACCATCGACCAGATCTCCTCATCGCTTCTGCAAAACCCCCCAGCCCACTCCTCAAACCCAGACCAAGCAGCCACCAACCTCACCCAATGGTTATCCAACAGCGCCGACAGCCTAGCACCACTGAAAAAACGACAAATCAAACTAGGCAGCAAGAAGGCCTCCTGGTTCAACGATGATCTTAAGAAATCCAAGAAACTCTGTCGCTCCCTTGAGAAGGACTGGAAAAAAGACCCAACCACCAGCACCAAGGACGCCTTCAAAAACGCCACCCGCATACACCACTAACTGATCCGGAATGCCAAGCAAGCCGCTTTCAAGGACCGACTAGATAACAACGCCCACAACAGCAAGGAATTATTCAACATCGTCAAGGAATTTACCAACCCCTCAGCCAACTCCAACGACATCACCCCCTCTCAAGCCCTCTGCGACTCCCTAGCCTCATTCTTCCACAACAAAATTGCAGACATCCACAACAGCTTTGAAAACCGACCCAAAGACCAACCCACCCAACCCCCTGCAGGAGCCCCACCCCCCCCGAATATCCTCAATAACTGGAAGCCAATCTCCACTGAGGACACCATCCATCTGATGAACTCTATCCACTCAGGATCCCACACAGACCCATGCCCTCACCACATCTTCAACAAAGCAGACTCCATCATAGCACCACACCTCCGAGACGTCATCAACTGCTCCCTCAAATCCGGCACCTTCCCGGAAAGCTGGAAACATGCCGAACTCAGCGCCCTTCTGAAGAAACCCACAGCTGACCCCACCGAACTCAAAAACTACCGCCCCATCTCGCTCCTCCCATTCCCGGCCAAAGTCATCGAGAAAGCTGTCAACAACCAGCTCGCCGCCTTCCTCGAAACCAACAAATCCCTCGACTCCTCACAATCTGGCTTCCGAGCCAAGCACAGCACTGAAACCGCTCTCATCGCAGCAACAGACGACATTCGAACTCTACTGGACAATGGAGACACAGTCGCCCTCATCCTCCTCGACCTCTCTGCGGCCTTCGACACGGTCTGTCATAGCACCCTTTTACAATGCCTCAGAAATGTCGGAATCCAAGGAAAAGCACTGGAATGGATCACCTCGTTCCTCACCGGAAGAACCCAGAGAGTCCGCCTTCCACCATTCAAGTCAGAGGCCACTGAAGTCATCTGCGGCGTACCACAAGGATCTTCACTCAGCCCCACCCTCTTCAACGTATACATGAGCCCCCTCGCGGTCATCGCACGCCAACACAACCTCAACATCATCTCCTACGCCGACGACACTCAACTGATCCTATCACTCACCAGAGACCCTAACACTGCCAAAACCAACCTGCATGAAGGAATGAAAGAAGTAGCCGAATGGATGAAACACAGCCGTCTGAAACTGAACTCAGACAAAACAGAAGTCCTCATCCTAGGCACCTCCCCCTCCGCCTGGGATGACTCTTGGTGGCCAGAGGCCCTTGGAAAAGCACCCATCCCGACGGACCACGCACGGAACCTGGGCGTCATCCTGGATTCCTCACTCTCGATGAACAGACAAGTCAACGCCGTTTCTTCATCTTGCTTCAACATTCTTCGCATGCTCAAAAAAACATTTCGCTGGATCCCCACCGAAACTAGAAAAACAGTCACCCACGCTCTGGTCACGAGCCGACTGGACTACGGAAACACCCTTTACGCCGGTACCACCGCAAAACTCCAGAAAAAACTCCAACGCATCCAGAACGCTTCAGCTAGGCTCATATTAGACATCCCGCGTAAAGAACACATCTCTGGTCACCTGAAAAGCCTCCACTGGCTCCCCGTCAATAAGAGGATTACTTTCCGACTCCTAACCCACACACACAAAGCACTCTACGAAATCGGACCCGAATGCCTCAACACACGACTGTCCTTCTACACCCCCCCTCGCCAGCTATGATCCTCCAACCAGGCCCTTGCCACTGTACCTTCGCCTTACTCAGAACCACCTAGCATTCAGAAAGCAACTTAAAACGTGGATATTTGACAAGTAAGTCCCCACCCTTCTTCAAGCGCCTTGAGACCCTCTGGGTATGTAGCGCGCTATATAAATTTATTGACTTGACTTGACTTTCCACCAATCCTGCTGATTGCGGTTGGAACACTGCATGAAATTTTTGTGTTATTCCCAATCCTTTCAGGACATACTTAACAACGTCTGCTATAAAATGAGGCCTGTTGTCACTCCACAACAATCTGCAAACACGATATTGAGGAAAGAATTCCTTCAATAACACCTTTGCCGTAGTCATTGCAGTATTGTCCTTCGTAGGGTATGCTTCAATCCATTTACTGAATGCACAAACCACAACCAGGACATATTTCAGATTATTACAGCATTCCAGCTGAATATAATCCATTTGCAATACTTCAAAAGGTGCAGTAGGTGTTGCAAATCCTCCTGTTGGAGTTCGTGTCCCTTTTCCTGGATTGTACTTAAGACAAATCATGCAGGTTTGTACTACTCTCTTAGCCGTGCTAGCAATCTCTGGATGCTCCCAAACTTGCATAAGCAATTTCACAATTGCCGAAGCTCCAACATGTGCTAGCCCATGTGTCATCTAAACCATAGATTGTACAAAGGCTGTGGGTAACTTCCACTTATCCATCTGCTTATTCCTCCAACAACCTTCATCATCCAACTCTCCATCCTTGGACCATTGCTCCCGTTCTTTGTCAGAAGCAGCCCTTTGTATCTCTAGCACCTCCTTTCTAGCATCGTGCCAACGCTCAGCTTGTGACTTCACAACATACATTGGAGTGGAGTCAGGCTGCATCCCAGTTTCACGTGCTACTCGGTCTACAAAAGCATTTCCTTGTCCCACCTTATCTGTCACCTTCTTGTGTGCGCTACATTTCACTATAGCTATCTTCTTTGGATAGCTCAATGCAGTCAAGAGGTTATGCACTAACTCTCCATAGATTATCTGTGCTCCATGTGATGTCAAAAAGCCCTTTCCTTCTAGAGCTGGCCAAAATCATGCGCTACTCTGAAAGCATAGCGGCTGTCCGTGTAAACATTCACACATAATCCTGCACTAAGCTCACATGCTCGTGTCAACGCTATCAATTCTGCTACTTGAGCTGATTTCTGCGGTATGCGTGCTGTCTCCACTATTGTGTGTAACGTAGTAATTGCATATGCTGCTGAGGTAGTCCCATCTGGTAACTTCAAGCAAGACCCATCCACCCACAGCTCTCCATCCACATCTGTAAAGGGCGTATCTTGCAAATCAATACGACCCTTTGTCTGTTCCTCAGTCACAAAGACACAGTCATGTGTTTCTTGCGCCTCAGGCTGAGTCACCGGAAAGGGCAACAACGTGGCTGGGTTTAGTGTTGCACACCTCTTCAATGTAATATGAGGAGCCAACAGCGTTAGCTCGTATCCTGTTAGATGAGCACTAGTTAAATGCTGCGTCTTTGTTTGATTCAAAAGAGCATCAACAGCATGGGGGACCAACACCAACAGCTTATGAGATAACACAATCCCCTCGCTCTGACGTATTGACACAGCTGTCATTGCAACCGAGCGAAAACAACCAGGCAACGCTCGAGCAACAGGATCAAGTACTGCCGAGAAGTATGCACAAGGGCACTGTTTGTCACCGTGCATCTGCACTAACACTGATAATGCACATCCATCTCTCTCATGTACGTACAATGTAAAAGGCTTCGTGTAATCAAGAGTGCCTAACACTGGTGCTGAACAAAGAGCCTGTCGTAATTGTTGGAAAGCATTCTCACACTCATTTGTCCAGGGAAGGGGAACTGGAGTATCTTTTGTCAAAAGCGCTAACAGTGGTTTGACTATGTGTGAAAAACCCATTATCCACTGTCTACAAAAGGAAGTGAGACCCAAGAAAGCTCGAACATCTTTCTGCGTGGAGGGTTTTGGTGTATCCAAAATTGCTTGAATACGATCTGGTGTAAGTGCACGCCCCTCCTTAGACAAAAGGTGACCTAAGTAGGTTACCTTAGGTCTACAATATTGCAATTTCTTCTTCGATACTTTGTGATTGTGCGATGCCAGGAAAGCAAGCAAGGACAGTGTACTCTCCTCACATTGTTCAGGGTTATCGGCTGCCAACAAGATGTCATCGACATATTGTATAAGCGCCACACCTTCAGGTTGAATGAAAGAATCCAATTGTCATTTCAGCGCTTGGCTATAAATGCTGGGACTCTCAGAATAGCCTTGAGGAACTCTACAAAATCTATACGATCGATTATTCAAAGGGAATCCGAAAAGATATCGGCGGTCAGGATGAATAGGGATCGAAAAGAAAGCATTCTTCAAGTCTATAACAGAAAACGTTGTTGCAGTTGGCGGAACCAGAGTAAGAAGTGTTGTAATGTCAGAAACCACTGGATATTGAGGTATCACTATCTTATTCACCTCCTGTATATCGATAATAAATCGATAGATCCTAGTATCAGTGTCTTTCTTCAAAATCGGTAGTATAGGACTGTTACACACATTGTATTAAACTTCTTCTACAACCCCTACTTTAATAAGATCCTGCACGATCCGTATAAGCGCCTCCTCCTACCCTGTGAGATGCGATACTGAGGCAGGCGCAGTAACACAGCTCCCTCCTTTACACTAATGTGTACCGGGGGATGATCATCTGTCCCACATCAGTATCCGAAGTAGCCCACAAGGTACGAGGTGAAGAGGCCAATGCAGTATCTTCTTTAATCGTACACACCCTCTCCATTGTCGGATAATTGTCATTCAAAATAACACGTACTCCTTCAGGGGAGCATCATATTGTGGCCCAGAAATGCTTGAGCATATCCAAACCAGGCGTGTTTGGGGAGAGCAAAAATGGACATGGTGCAACAAACTTATCTACGTGAAGTGCAAGAGGTTGTGATAGTGGGCTAAGAGAAGGCGTTCCATCGAACCCTATAGATGTAATTGTTAAGCCAGACAGGGGAGCCCTCGGAACCAATTCTTTAGACAAAGCACTACGAGTAGCTCCTGTATCAACCAGGAACCGATCAGTAGAACCCAAAACATGTGCTGTAACATAAGGACCCCTCTGATCTACTGGCACTTTGACTGATTCCTTACCCCATCCTACGCAATCCTACGCATATTGTGAATCGTGACATTCAGGACGTGCATACTCAGACATTTGGCATTGATTCCGTCGATCAAAAATGTTAGACCCATCTTGCGGTCGCATACTAGAGTCAAACCTAGCACGATAATACGTGTTGTCCCTGGGGCCTGAAAAGCTCCCTCTATTTCTCATTAGTCCCTGACCACGCTCTTGCTGCTGTGCGTGCAACAATGGACACTCTTTTGCCCAATGGCCCCTCTGCCTGCAATATGCACCTTGATCCCTGGCCAAATCCGAACGGCCAAAAGACGAACCAGAAGAATCTCGACCACCCCTATCAGCACCTCTACGGGGCGCTCCGTACACTTATGCTAACATAACCTTTGTTTTTAAATCCTTAGACTTCTTTTCTTCATTACCCCTCGCTTCTAATTCTTGACGCTCATAATACTGAGCCATCGTCAGGAGGGATGCCGGAGACTAAGTCGTCTAGGAGCTTTCACTCGCTTTTAACTGAACTGCCAGTCCTAGCAATAAATTCGAAACATTTTTATCAACAAAAAGATGTCGGCCCGTGTCATCCGTAAGTGACTGACCGCTGAAATCATGAAAAGTTTCCTCGAATCGCGTAAAGAAATCTGAGACCGATTCATCTACCTTCTGTTTACACGATGCTAACATAGTCCAATCAATCTTTTTAGGGGGGATAATCATTTTTAGCTTAGTCAAAATGGCAGCAGGAAGTTCTAATACCGACTGGGGTGGTTTTTGCGCAGGCTTCCTGCCTCTATCCTCATCCTGAAGATCCGCCCATTTTGACTTAAAGATTACGAGATCATCTACTTTCCACACAGATCTCCACATATATGGGGGTAATATAAGCCCAAAAAATAAATCAATATCAGCTAGGGTCATAGTACAAGAATTTAGGCCCCCTCAACTTCCTCATGAAAGGCGGCAGGATTCTTTCGTGGATCAGGTAATGCAGCTTTTAATGCCATAACATCCGCTCTATTCCAAGGAGTATGAAACCCAATTATAAATTAAATACTCTTTAGCATCAGGAGAAGATTTGTCCGAACTAGTACCCGCTCCTTTAGGATGAACTTCCAAAGGCGCTGCCTCTCGCATTGGCTTAACATGCACTAGATCGATCTTATCTGAATGAAAGATGGATGACTGCTTCCCGCCGCCGCTCGGATTCGTTTTCTCCTCTTCCACCTTCCTTTTTCGCGCTTCATCCCGTAGCCGAAACATCTCATCCCGTAACGCAAACAGCCGTCGAACCGCATCAGGCACCTGAGAAGGAAGAAGAAGACCTTTATGCAATTCTTTAGAATCAGCTACCACGGCATCAGGTTCAAGAACATCGGAATATTTCCGAAAAGATGTAACAACTTCATCAGAAACAGTCTCGGCAAAATATAATTTCTCCCTATCCTGCCATCCTTAAAGTCCTGCATTAACTCAGGAAGAGAAACAGTAGCCTTGTTAACTCGATAGGTGTTCTTTCGGAGGTCAGCCATATGATCAGTCGATACCATAGACAGCGTATCCACCTTCTCTAGGGGTGATCCAAAATCCTGACCTCCTCCTCTCGGAGCGGACGGACCAGCGTACGGGGCGGAGAGCGATCTAATAACGAAAAATCATCATCCTGTTTATTAAGGACAGGATAAAGAGGCTGTCGAACAGCATACTGGCCAGATATCTGCAACTGACGTTCCTTTTCCTGTTTTTCTTCTTATTCTTTTGCTTCACGCTTTCTCAACTCTTGCGCTCTCTCACGCTCACTCTTTCGTTGTTCCTTCTCAATCAGCGCTTGCTCACGTTTCTCGCGCTCACGCACTTCTTTCACCCACATACGCACACGTTCAAACATATCTTGCCTCGCTCGTCGCATACACATACACTGCTCCACATACTAAATTTTCCGCAAATCAAATGATCCATACAGAGGCCAACGTAACTCAGGATCCTTTTTCGTATATTTCCTCCATAATGTGCTGTACATTATAGGGGAAAGACCAAATTTCACATACATATCCCTATTCGGCGTCCCTTCCGGGGGAGCCGGTTGCGATTCCTCAAGCCTTAATCGGTCACTTCCAAAACAGCAGCACCACTTACGGAGTGCGCTAAAAACAGGCATTTCAGAAATAGTGCAAAATATGCAATATTATAATTAAAATGGCACTTAAAACGTTGCGCCGCTCAAATCCAAAGGTCAGGAGAAATATCTCCACATTGCCTGCCTATATGTGTTGCAACGCATATATCCCAAATCCAAACCAAATATGACTAGTCACTTCAAACAAATTAGTCACAGCAAGCGTATCCTAAAACTGCCTTGCCAACCCAGACTACCAAAGGCTCGCAGCAAGTACCGTACAACGATTCTTACTAATCAAGAGCGTCCAGATTCCAACTGCCAAGTTCCAAATTCGCCCAAACGGCCACTGCACCTCAAGCCGACAGAAGAGGTCTCAGTCGAGGACCAGCGTCACCCAGATGGTCAGATCGGAAGGGAAGGAAAAACACCTCCGGATGCCAGGACTAAAGGCGCCGCTGGCAGTGATCACGTCCCCGGCAATGTTCCAATCCTTCGTCACGACCAATCCTTCGAGCATCCGAGTCGCTGATGAGCCCCACGTGACGGGCGCCAATTGATGAGTACAGGCCTTACAAGGCCTGCGAGTGCAAAGGGTTCTCCCTTCTGTGCACGGAGTCCTCAGACTACACAAAAGAATTTGGCACGGAAACTGAAAATACAAAGACATAGTTTAATAAACCTTTAAAGTTGGTACTACAGCCCAAACAACACTCTACAGTATTGTACAAGGTAGCACACAGAACTCGAACACACAGTCCCCTTTTATACATAAAGAAGGGGCTCATAAGTAGGCGGATACAACTCAAGACATGATTTACAACCATATAAGTACATTTCTTGAACATAATCAATACATGGGTGTGGTTAACGGTTCTTGAGACCCGCGGAAATGCACATTCCTATCTACGCTAATCAAAGACAGATGAGACTCCTACTTAGCATGCGCTAGACGCACAAAGGACTATTTATAGCTTGTTGCTGGGCAAACTTCAGGGGTGACTAGCAGAGAAGTAGGACTCGCAACGTGGCGAGCACTTGGCAATATGTAGCAGACAAGATGGAGGCCAGAAAACAAAAATGGAGTCTAGCCCTATAAAGAGTTTGTACAAAAGTTAGTGGGTGGTGATGGACAGAGCATCTGAATCAATCAAACACTCACACCCAGTCAAAAGATCTGGGTTTAATCCATCACCGTTCTTTAGCCCACTCTGCCACCCCAGTTCAGACATGGCTATATGCAAATCAGTCTGACCCTGTGCCTCATGGGAACAGTCCAGCCGAACTGCCAAGCCATGTCTTCCCTGGACCGGAAACAAGCTTCCGAGGACCGGTTTCTGGCATTACAGCCGTCTTCAGCCCGGCTTGCTTGAATCCAGTGGCAAAGTGAGCAAGGGACTCACGTCTGAGCATACCCTGCCACACTTATGGCGGCCAAAAGTGGTACAAAAGGGGGTGGTGATGGACAGAGCATCTGAATCAATCAAACACTCACACCCAGTCAAAAGATCTGGGTTTAATCCATCACCGTTCTTTAGCCCACTCTGCCACCCCAGTTCAGACATGGCTATATGCAAATCAGTCTGACCCTGTACCTCATGCGAACAGTCCAGTCCGAACTGCTAAGCCGTGTCTTCCCTGGACCGGAAACAAGCTTCCGAGGACCGGTTTCTGGCATTCCAGCCGTCTTCAGCCCGGCTTGCTTGAATCTAGTGGCAAAGTGAGCAAGGGACTCATGTCTGAGCATACCCTGCCACACTTATGGTGGCCAAAAGCGGTACAAAAGCGGTTGGTGTTGGACAGAGCATCTGAATATATCAAACACTCACACCCAGTCAAAAGATCTGGGTTTAATCCATCACCGTTCTTTAGCCCACTCTGCCACCCCAGTTCAGACATGGTTATATGCAAATCAGTCTGACCCTGTGCCTCATGGGAACAGTCCAGCCCGAACTGCCAAGCCATGTCTTCCCTGGATCCAAAACAAGCATTCGAGGACCGGTTTCTGGCATTCCAGCCGTCTTCAGCCCGACTTGCTTGAATTCAGTGGCAAAGTGAGCAAGGGACTCACGTCTGAGCATACCCTGCCACACTTATGGTGGCAAAAAGCGGTACAAAAGGGGGTGGTGATGGACAGAGCATCTGAATCAATCAAACACTCACACCCAGTCAAAAGATCTGGGTTTAATCCATCACCGTTCTTTAGCCCACTCTGCCACCCCAGTTCAGACATGGCTATATGCAAATCAGTCAGACCCTGTGCCTCATGGGAACAGTCCAGCCCGAACTGCCAAGCCATGTCTTCCCTGGATTGGAAACAAGATTCCGAGGACCGGTTTCTGGCATTCCAGCCCTCTTCAGCCCGGCTTGCTTGAATCCAGTGGCAAAGTGACCAAGGGACTCACGTCTGAGCATACGCTGCCACACTTATGGCGGCCAAAAGCGGTACAAAAGGGGGTGGTGATGGACAGAGCATCTGAATCAATCAAACACTCACACCCAGTCAAAAGATCTGGGTTTAACCCCTTCCATGCGGCCGCGATTCCCCTGGTGTGCTGTAAACAACACGAACAGGGGCGGGCCGTGACGAACCCCAGCCGTCATCAGCACACGAGCACCATAGTGCATGATGGCTGGGGTTCGTCATCAGCATGGAAGGGGTTAATCCATCACCGTTCTTTTGCCCACTCTGCCACCCCAGTTCAGACATGGCTATATGCAAATCAGTCTGACTATGCGCTTCATCGGAACAGTCCAGCCCGACCTGCCAAGCCATGTCTTCCCTGGACCGGAAACAAGCTTCCGAGGACCGGTTTCTGGCATTCCAGCCGTCTTCAGCCCGGCTTGCTTGAATCCAGTGGCAAAGTGAGCAAGGGACTCACGTCTGAGCATTCCCTGCCACACTTATGGCGGCCAAAAGCGGTACAAAAGGAGGTGGTCATGGACAGAGCATATGAATCAATCAAACACTCACACTCAGTCAAAGGATCTGGGTTTAATCCATCACGGTTCTTTAGCCCACTCTGCCACCCCAGTTCAGACATGGCTATATGCAAATCAGTCTGACCCTGTGCCTCATGGGAACAGTCCAGCCCGAACTGCCAAGCCATGTCTTCCCTGGACCCGAAACAAGCTTCCGAGGACCAGTTTCTGGCATTCCAGCCGTCTTCAGCCCGGCTTGCTTGAATCCAGTGGCAAATTGAGCAAGGGACTCACATCTGAGCATACCCTGCCACACTTATGGCGGCCAAAAGCGGTACAAAAGAGGGTGGTGATGGACAGAGCATCTGAATCAATCAAACACTCACACCCAGTCAAAAGATCTGGGTTTAATCCATCACCGTTCTTTAGCCCACTCTGCCACCCCAGTTCAGACATGGCTATATGCAAATCAGTTTGACCCTTTGCCTCATGGGAACAGTCCAGCCCAAACTGCCAAGCCATGTCTTCCCTGGACCGGAAACAAGCTTCTGAGGACCGGTTTCTGGCATTCCAGCTTTCTTCAGCCCGGCTTGCTTGAATCCAGTTTCAAAGTGAGCAAGGGACTCACGTCTGAGCATACCCTGCCACACTTATGGCGGCCAAACGCGGTACAAAAGGGGGTGGTGTTGGACAGAGCATCTGAATCAATCAAACACTCACACCCAGTCAAAAGATCTGGGTTTAATCCATCACCGTTCTTTAGCCCACTCTGCCACCCCAGTTCAGACATGGCTATATGCAAATCAGTTTGACCCTTTGCCTCATGGGAACAGTCCAGCCCAAACTGCCAAGCCATGTCTTCCCTGGACCGGAAACAAGCTTCCGAGTACCGATTTCTGGCATTCCAGCCGTCTTCAGCCCGGCTTGCTTGAATCCAGTGGCAAAGTGAGCAAGGGACTCACGTCTGAGCATACCCTGCCACACTTATGGTGGCCAAAAGCGGTACAAAAGGGGGTGGTGATGGACAGAGCATCTGAATCAATCAAACACTCACACCCAGTCAAAAGATCTGGGTTTAATCCATCACAGTTCTTTAGCCCACTCTGCCACCCCAGTTCAGACATGGCTATATGCAAATCAGTCTGACCCTGTGCCTCATCGGAACAGTCCAGCCCGAACTGCCAATCCATGTCTTCCCTGGACCGGAAACAAGCTTCCGAGGACCGGTTTCTGGCATTCCAGCCGCCTTCTGCCCGGCTTGCTTGAATCCAGTGGCAAAGTGAGCAAGGAACTCACGTCTGAGCATTCCCTGCCACACTTATGGTGGCCAAAAGTGGTACAAAAGGGGGTGGTGATGGACAGAGCATCTGAATCAATCAAACACTCACACCCAGTCAAAAGATCTGGGTTTAATCCATCACCGTTCTTTAGCCCACTCTGCCACCCCAGTTCAGACATGGCTATATGCAAATCAGTCTGACCCTGTGCCTCATGGGAACAGTCCAGCCCGAACTGCCAAGCCATGCCTTCCCTGGACCGTAAACAAGCTTCCGAGGACCGGTTTCTGGCATTCCAGCCGTCTTCAGCCCGGCTTGCTTGAATCCAGTGGCGAAGTGAGCAAGGGACTCACGTCTGAGCATACCCTGCCACACTTATGGCAGCCAAAACCGGTACAAAAGGGGGTGGTGATGGACAGAGCATCTGAATCAATCACACACTCACACCCAGTCAAAAGATCTGGGTTTAATCCATCACCGTTCTTTAGCCCACTCTGCCACCCCAGTTCAGACATGGCTATATGCAAATCAGTCTGACCCTGTGCCTCATGGGAACAGTCCAGCCCGAACTGCCAATCCATGTCTTCCCTGGACCGGAAACAAGCTTCCGAGGACCGGTTTCTGGCATTCCAGCTGTCTTCAGCCCGGCTTGCTTGAATCCATTGGCAAAGTGAGCAAGGGACTCACGTCTGAGCATACCCTGCCACACTTATGGCGGCCAAAAGCGGTACAAAAGGGGGTGGTGATGGACAGAGCATCGGAATCAATCAAACACTCACACCCAGTCAAATGATCTGGGTTTAATCCATCACTGTTCTTTAGCCCACTCTGCCACCCCAGTTCAGACATGGCTATATGCGAATCAGTCTGACCCTGTGCCTCATGGGAATAGTCCAGCCCGAACTGCCAAGCCATGTCTTCCCTGGACCGGAAACAAGCTTCCGAGTACCGGTTTCTGGCATTCCAGCCGTCTTCAGCCCGGCTTGCTTGAATCCAGTGGCAAAGTGAGCAAGGGACTCACGTCTGAGCATACCCTGCCACACTTATGGCGGCCAAAAGCGGTACAAAAGGGGATGGTGATGGACGGAGCATCTGAATCAATCAAACACTCACACCCAGTCAAAAGATCTGGGTTTAATCCATCACCGTTCTTTAGCCCACTCTGCCACCCCAGTTCAGACATGGCTATATGCGAATCAGTCTGACCCTGTGCCTCATGGGAACAGTCCAGCCCGAACTGCCAAGCCATGTCTTCCCTGGACCGGAAACAAGCATCCGAGGACCGGTTTCTGGCATTCCAGCCATCTTCAGCCCGGCTTGCTTGAATCCAGTGGCAAAGTGAGCAAGGGACTCACGTCTGAGCATACCCTGCCACACTTATCGCGTCCAAAAGCGGTACAAAAGGGGGTGGTGATGGACAGAGCATCTGAATCAATCAAACACTCACACCCAGTCAAAAGATCTGGGTTTAATCCATCACCGTTATTTAGCCCGCTCTGCCACCCCTGTTCAGACATGGCTATATGCAAATCAGTCTGACCCTGTGCCTCATGGGAACAGTCCAGCCCGAACTGCCAAGCCATGTCTTCCCCGGACCGGAAACAAGCTTCCGAGGACCGGTTTCTGGCATTCCAGCCGTCTTCAGCGCGGCTTGCTTGAATCCACTGGACGGTGATGGATTAAACCCAGATCTTTTAAAGTCACATGACTTTGCGTATGCTTATGATGCGCTTGCGCAGCTCTTTCAATACGAGTCCGCATGATGTTCTACAGCGATTTGTGTAATTCTTTTTAAAAGTAATATAGGACTATTACAAGTATTAAAAAAAATCATAGTTATCCCAAATGTCTGCCCTTAGTATGTACATTAAATACATACATGTTTTAAACCAAGTAGAAACATTGCCCCCTTTCGCATACAGAACGCCGTACATGATGTCACACCGAAGCTTTAATGCGACGCGTAACGTCAAAGCATATTCGTACCGTATGCGTGGGTACACACTGAGTATGATAAGCAGTACAAACATTGGTGCTATCATCCTCTCAGTGACAAGTCAGAGCTCAGGGCACGCTAAGGAGAATGATTAGAAGTGCTGACTCATTGCAGATCCGATTCTGGGCATTCCTCTGCGCACATGATGACACCGCCCCCATCTCTCTCTGTTGTTTATTGTTAGTGCACACACTCATACTTGCACATGCGTGGTGAACTCCCGCCCACACTACCCACATGCCACCACCTAGCATGCTTGCTATCATTTAGCCTGCAAACCAATACATTACCCAATGGCATGTCCCCCAGTGCCATAATTCTTGCAGACCGCGAAAACGCTACCAATGACGGCCCTGGGCTTGGTTTGGTCAGCCCCCGCGGTTCACATATAATGCGGGCACTGACGTGAGCATGCTCTCTTTTGCCTGCCTCTGCTGCGGTGACAGACAGAGTGTTGAAAACACCCCATACTCAGCGAAACCGCAGCCTTTCAAGACACGACAAAAGACCACAGAAGCAAAGGTAAGAGAAGACGTCACAACATCAGCCTCCACTGTAAATTGTATATGCATAATGCTATTTTTTTATCCTTCATATGGCTTTCCTACCCCTCAATGGTTTTAAATTGTCCTTACTTAATTGAAATATTTCTTTATAAGTCACAAGGTCCTATACACCTCTAATCTTAAAAATTATGTGTGCATACATTTCTGAGTCGTATTTCTGTACTACGCCACGTGCTTAGGCCTCTATTATTATTAATTGGGCGTCCATGATAGTATTTTTTTTTCTGCGTCACAAGGCCGTCCCAGGCTTCTATTAACTTAGTGATCTTCCTTTCTTTGCTGGAGCTGCAACAGTCTTCACTACGGAATATTAGGAACCCACATTAAAATTCACTTTTGATAGTTACGCACCTCAGTTTACGATGACTAATCAAAATGTCCTTTTGTTTCCTTCAGCAAACATCGTGCAGAAGCAACCACGGCCTCGAGCAACAGCAATGGAATTCTCTGCAACTTATTGAATATACTGTGACGTACAGAAGCAGACTTCAAGTCGAATAGTTAACTCCGGTGGCCACACTGTTTATACAGGGTAAGCACAGGAGCCTAGATCTACAAAACCTTCATAGGAATGCATTAGAAAGAAGTCGCCATAACGGCTGCCACTAACACAGTAGGCACTTCCATATAGACACCACTTGAACGTGGCACTATAACAAATGAAATATACCAGGTACACTGCACTTGTAAACTGTAGTGTTAGCTTTATTTGTGAAACGAGAGAGGGCCATATTATCAAGCCTGGATGACAAGGAAAGTGCCGCTAAAGTGACGATAATGGGTTTGATAATATGCTCTATGGAATTCCAATCGAAGCTCATGTTACATGTGAAGGACATCAGACATGAGCTTCAATTGGACTTCCATAGAGCATCTTTTCAAACCCATTATCGACACTTTCGCGACACTTTCGTGCCGATAATTTTTGTCGCCCAGGCTTGATATCATGGCCAAGAGTGCATAGTGTACAGCACCTTCTTGATAAAATCTATAATTACCTTCGAGCAGTGACAACAGATAGGTTACAACAGTTAGACAAACAGATCCACAACCTTATTACGCCACTTTTGAGTCACTTTTACCATGGGTAAAGTGATGCAAGGAGCTAGTAAATCTACATCTCACTTTTCAATAAAAATTCTCAACTCCAGACTCTGCGACACACAGTTTTAATGTTGTTTTCTCTCTCTTTCTCTCACTCTCTGTGACATAATTTCTCTTTCTCTCTTAAACTTAGACACTGCTGTCTGCTTGGACGTGTAGAAGAATTGTTGAAATCAAGTTGTCAATCCAACTGCCTGCAGTGTTTGGCCGCAAGGTATATACAACGGTAAGCACAGAGGCCTAGATCAACAAATCCTTCATAGGAATGCATTAGAAATAATTTGGCATAACGGGCGTTAGTAACACAGTAGGCACTTCCATATAGATACCACTTGAATGCGGCACTATAACAAGTAAAATGCACCAGGTACACTGCACTCGTAAAACTGTAGTGTAACTTTTATTTATGAAAGTAGTGAGGGCCATATTATCAAACCTTGGCAACAAAATTATTGCCACTTTATCAGCAGCAAACTGCCGCTAAACTGGCCATAATAGGTTTGATAATATGCTCTATTGAATTCCAATCAAAACTGATGTTAGATGTGAAGGACATCTAACATGAGCTTCGATTGGAATTCCATAGAGCATATTATCAAACCCATTATCGCCATTTTAGCGTCACTTTCCTGCCGATAAATTGGCGATAATTTTGTCGCCCAGGCTTGATATCATGGCCCAGAGTGCGTAGTGTACAGCACCTTCTGTGTAACATCTATAATTACCTCCGAGTAATGACAACAGATAGGTTACAACAGTCTGACAAACAGATCCACAACCTTATTACGCCACTTTTGAGTCACTTTTACCATGGGTAAAGTGATGCAAGGAGCTAGTAAATCTACATCTCACTTTTCAATAAAAAATCTCAACTCCAGACTCTGCGACACAGTTTTAATGTTGTTTTCTCTCTCTTTCTCTCTCTCTCACTCTCTGTGACATAATTTCTCTTTCTCTCCTAAACTTAGACACTGCTGTCTTGGACGTGTAGAAGAATTGTTCAGAATAATTTGTGACACCAACTGCCTGAAATGTTTACCCGCAAAGTTTATACAATGGTAAGCACAGAGGCCTAGATGTACAAAGCCTTCATAGGAATGCATTAGAAATAAGTTGCCATAACGGGCATCAGTAACTCAGTAGGCACTTCCATATAGACACCACTTGAACGCGGCACTATAACAGAACTGGAATGTACGAGTCACACTGCACAGGTAAAACCGTAGAGTTACCAAAACTTGTAGGGACATAGTATCAAGAACGGCGATAAAATAATTGCCGTTTCAGCGGCATTAAACTGCTGCTAAAACGGCGATAATGGACTTGATAATATGCCCTTCTGAATTCCCATAGTAGCCCAGGTTAACACCCGAACCTGGACTGCTTTGGGAATTCACAAGAGCATATTATCAAGCCCATTATCGCCACTTTAGTGGCAGTTTCCTGCCATTAAAACAGCGATAATTATATTACCGTCCTTGAAAATATGCCCCGTAATGCTTCAGCTCATTTACTCACATCTACATAATTCTAAACTCTAATTTTCTTTTTTCTTTTGCAGATTACCAATCGGACACCTTTTGGAATCCATTTCACAATTTGTTTATAACATTGTTTAAATTATTTTTCCAGTTCTAATATAGTTATAATTGAGTTTCATTTATATTTATTGTTTAATAAAAGTTAATACAAAAAAACTACATACTTCTTTTATTTTGTGGGGGCGGGGTATGGCGGCCCACAATAAAAATAATGTTGAAATACTATAGTAAGATATTCAACACTAGGATTGAAAACTACGGAGTTCTAACTAACAGATATAATAAAAACAACGTTCAGAAACTACGAAAAGGGCAATGGACGGAGTACGTAATCAACGTTTGGTGCCTCGGCACTAGCTTTCAAATAAATATATAAAAAATATGACTATTAATACTGTACAAAAGTACAGCAGTGGATGACACACACAAACCGGAAAAAGAAAGCAACAGATTTACTAACTGATACAAAGAAAGGTTTGCTTGTTGAACTTGAAGAAAAAGAAAACGTGGGCTTCGAAGCGACGCTGAGCATGCGAAGAGAGTACAACTGCTACACCAAAAAAAAAAGGAAAGCTTTACATACTATCATAAAAATGAAGGAGCATATTATCAACAAAACCCAATACATTATTGCCGCTTTTATCGACAGGAAATTGCAGATAAAGCAGCGATAATAGGCTTGATATTAGGCCCTTGAAACTTCCCATTGCAGCCCAGGTTCTTGCATTAACCTGGGCTCCTATGGTTATTCACAAGGGCATAATATCAAGCCCATGATCGCCGCTTTATCTGCAGTTTCCTGCCGATAAAAACGACAATAATATATCGCCTTTTGTGGATAATATGACTCATTACTCTTTTTTGACCAGTAAACTTAGGTGCATATTATCAAAGACCGGTGTTACAATTATCGCAGTTTTATTGGCAAGAAACTGCCGATGAAACGGCGATAATTACCATCATAATACGGCCTTCTTATTTCCCATAGAAGCCCATTTTAACACCAGAACATAGGCATCTATGGCAAATAACAAGGACGTAATATCAAGCCCACTCTCCCACCATTAATAAAAAACCATGGACCCTTGTAAATTCCCATAGCAGCCCAAGTTCTGATGTTAACCCAGGCTTCTATGGTTATTCACAAGGGCATATTATCAAGCCCATTATCGCCGCTTTATCAGCAGTTTCCTGCCAATGAAAACGACGATAATGTATCGCCTTTTGCGGATAATATGGCTCATTGCTCTTTTTTTGACCAGTAAACCTAAGTGCATATTATCAAAGACCGGTTTTACAATTATCACCGTTTTATTGGAAATAAACTGCCGATAAAACGGCGATAATGACCATGATAATACGGCCTTGTTATTTCCCATAAAAGCCCATGTTAACACCAGAACATAGGCTTCTATGGGAATTTACAGGGACGTATTATCAAGCCCACCCTCCCAACATTAATAAAAAACTCCAGACAATGTAGGTGTCATGATTTGCCAGTCGCGCCTGCCAAACTACAGGTCCCAGAAGGCTCAGCACTTGGGAGGAGCCAACAATGACATTTAGGGAGGACGCAGCACAACGTACGCTGTACGTGATTCTTTGTCTGTCCCGTAGTAATCCTGTTCGAATTCATTTCGATACCACGTCAAACAGCGTTCTCGGCGGAGACGCTGCATTTGTGAAGTTGACAAAGTTCTGTTTCTCTTTGTCCTGAACGTTCGGCGGCTGCCGAACGCATTACCGGCAATTGGACTCCCTCCGTCTGCGGCGGAGTTGCACTATCGTGTTCTCGGCTGAGACACGATATAATTACAGCTGAGTTTGGAGTTCACGCTCGGCTGAAGACGCGTTTCATCTTTCCTGGATTTGTTTTCCCAATTGCGGGAAATGCATGTGAAGCGTATTTTCCTTTGTGAACTGATGGCGGAAGCTGCTTCCGTTACAATTAGAGACCGTGACATTCTGTGAGGTCCAAGCTTCGTTCTTCTTTCCTGGATTGCTACCTTCCTTGGTGGATTAAGTTTTGTATCCATTAATTGCTTGGATCTATTATTTCTTTTTGCAAGACTTATGAAACTAAGAACAGTTGCTGATTCTTTATTATTTCATAACATTTCCTTTCACCGGTTCTTGGAGAGGGGTTCTTTATTCTTTATTGCGTGTTGGGAGACTGGAGAGGTATGTCTGGAACAGGGGGCGTTTTCATAATATAAACAGTCTGGGAAAAGCATGAATGAACATTAATTGTGGTTTTGTATAGTAGAAAACGATTGATCAGTGTAGAGAGACGCATCTGCTACTTGACACAAAGGGAAGAGGACTGTCTCCAGAAATATGCTTTTGGTATGTGTTCTACTAGCGAGACTCTAATGAGAGTAGTTAGAGATATATGTACTTACCCTTGTGTTTTCTCCTTTCAGTTGTCCCTTCCCGTTCCAGACCCTTCCTTACCTTTCCCTCGCTTGATTCCCTTTATGCTCTGTGTAAGGTTTATCAGTCAGAGTATAGGGAGATCAGGAGGTGGACCCCTTTGAGCATCACCCTGATCCTGAGGAGGCGACGACTGTGACACCAGGTACCCGGAGCTGGAAGGTCATTTTACATATCACTGCCCCAGAAATGTGGCATTCCCCGCGATGTGTACGGGGAGAGAGAGAGAGAGCTCAAAACATATATATTTTTTAAAAAGACCCGAGGGGTGCCACTCACGGAGTCTGCGGGGAGTAGGACCGTGACCCCCCCCACATACTTCAAAATAAAACCAGAGCAGTGCCGTTCCCCAGTGCTCGGGGCACCTTACATGCCCCCGTTATGTAGAAAAATTGCCCCTGTATATTGCCCCCGGGACTTAATGAATAAAACGGACTTCTACTTTTTTTTCACCTTTTCCACTGCGTACAAGTACTTCACGAGTACCCCGACATTTTTTATTTAAAAAAAAAAAATTGCGCCTAAAGATCCATGTACCACCTCCTGACCAAGACTATAGACTCAGATTCTTTCCACCCTGCCCCGTTTCCTTAATTCTCTACTTTGTTTACTGTTTTTTTTAGACTGTCCTCTCCCGACAAACAACATGGCAGCCACACTTCCTGGTTTGGAGTATTGACAGCCTATCAGCATGCAGCTCCTGCTGGTAATTGTACATATTTCCCTACATGTACGTCACGATTTTTCTTTAAAAAGTCTAATTAAAAAATAGAGTCTAAATATCCATGTACGACCCCCTGAGCAAGCCTAGAGGGTCAGAATGTCTCTACCCTACCCCCTTTCCTTATTTCTCAACTTTGTTTTACTGTTTTCTTGTGACTTGGTTCTAGTGAGGCACAAGATGGCCGCCAACACTTCCTGGTTTCGAGTGTTGACAGACAGTTAGTTCACAGCCAATCAGCATGCAATTCGCGCTCGTAATTGAACAGATTTCAGTACGCATGCTGAACTCCGTCTCTAGATATCGCTATGATTTTACTTGCAATTTTCTCAGAAACTACTGAACGGATGTACACCATTTATGAAAAAGCACAATCTGCGAACAGAACTCTACCTCTCTGCCAAACTTCGTGTAATTCCGTTCACCCGTTCGGGCTGTAGCCCTGGCTAAAGGTCCCTATGGAAAATTGCATGGGGAAAACATGTTTTGGGACCCCCTTTTTTCTCGCCCCCCGCTTAATGAATCACCCCAAACTTTCAGGGACGGTGCGGAACAGAGCAGGCCATTTTCTTGGAGAAATTCGCATAGATTCGTCCACCTGCGCCAAAGTTATTCCCAATAGAATGTTGTGGATATCCTATGGAAACTAGGCCCTAACTATAACTAACTACTGGCGACCGCCAGTAGGTAATATATATATAGCGTGAACAAGGGCATACCTTGCCAGAAACGCGTAGCTGCTTTCTGTGTACCGAAAATAAAAACGATATGCTGAAGTTTAGTGGTCCGTCTCCCTTCTGTTTGCTGGTGTGCTGAGCAGGCGCTGGAAACACCGAGAGATCCAGAGGAGTCACGTGGTTCATATATATATATATATATATATATATATATATATATTTCTCACCAAGAGATGCGGCACTCAGAGAAAGATGCAATTTGGAAAAGTTTTTATTTAAGAAAGCTCAAGGTTGAGCTTTCTTAAATAAAAATGTTTCCAAATAGCATCTTTCTCTGAGTGCTGTGTCTCTTCGTTAGAAATAAGCAAATTAAGGGTCTGGGTCCGACCCCTACGCTGAGCACCAGCTGATAGTGTGCGTCTGATAATCATGCAATCTTCAGTCATTAAATGGCAGATACCTACCTCCTTGTGTGGGCTCTCCTTTAACAGGCAAACCTGTGAGTTGATGTTGAGCGGCCCCGCCTGAGTCGCAGGAGTAGACCCGCTGAACCTTGGTGAAGCCCGGCTGCAGTGTCATTCGGCGTTGTGGCATACGGACAAGGAAGCCCCTGAAGAGATTAACGGATGCGGTGCACCAGCCCCCAAGCACAGCGCAACCCACTGTGGTACCATTGTTTTTAACTAATTCAGGAACGGCATGGGACCCACATGGGTAAGAGAAGAAGCACTACAAGTTCCAAGACGCTATACGTTTGTGGCCACACCCACTGGGGCGGAGTTTGTGACTATTCAAAGGTGGCTTCGAAAACTGCTGAGGCGTTCACCTGAAACCCTTCAGCCCATGATTAAGTGCCGCAAGAGCACGAAACGCGTCGGATGGTTGAATGAATTCTGAGCGAGGCATTGAGAGTTGCTGTACCGCTGCAATCTTCAGTCATGCCTACCTCCTTGTGTGGACTCTCCTTTAACAGGCAAACCTGTGAGTTGATATATATATATATATATATATATATATATATATATATATATATATATATATAATCTATATTACCTACTGGCGGTCGCCAGTAGGTATATATAGTTAGGATTTTTTCCCTATGGGATTTCTGAAAATTCTATGTCTAATAACTTTGGCGTTTGTGGACGGAATCAGCTGAAATTTTCAGGAAAATGGCACATTTTGTTTCTGAGCAGCTCCTGGAAATTTGGGGGGGGTTCGTCAAGGGGGGGCCGAGAAAAAAGGGGGGTCCCAAAACGCGTTTTTCCCATGTTAATTTCCATAGGGCGGTTGGACTCACTTTTAGCCCGAACGGCTGAATGGATTTCCACGAAACTTGGCAAAATTGTAGGGACTGTTAGCCCGATGTGCCTTTGCTAGGTCTCAATATATGTGCTTCAGTGGATTTTGAGAAATTAACGTTTAAATCAAGATATATATCTGTAACAGCGCTCCGGGCAGCGATCCGGTTAGCGAACTTTTCGCGTATCGGAACTTTGCGATGCGAAGCTGATTGGCCCTCCGGTGTCTGTCAACATTCTAAACAGTCCGGAGCGGCCGCCATCTTGTCTCTCGGTAGGATCGAGAGACAAGAGGAGGCCAAAACAAAGGGGGAAATGAAGGAAAGGGGGCAAGGTAGACCCCTTCTGACCCCCTAGGATTGATGAGGGGGATATTATAGAGCCACGCGGGGCCCCAAAAAAAAAAAAAAAATCCGATTTTTTCGCCGTAGAGACGCGTCTTGGTAAGCGAACCGGGCAGCTAACCGGGCAGCTAACCGGGAAGCTAACCGGCAGTGTAACGGGAGTCTGAGGAGTAGCTGATTGGCTGTCAACATTGTAAACAGTCCGGAGCGGCCGCCATCTTGTCTCTCGGTAGGATCGAGAGACAAGAGGAGACAAAAACAAAGGGGGAAATGAAGGAAAGAGGGCAAGGTAGACCCCTTCTGACCCCATAGGATTGATGAGGGGGATATTATAAAGCCACGCGGGGCCAAAAAAAAAAATCCGATTTTTTCGTCGTAGAGACGCGTCTTGGTACGCGAACCGGGCAGCTAACCGGACAGCTAACCGGGAAGCTAACCGGCAGTGTAACCGGAGTCTGAGGAGTAGCTGATTGGCTGTCAACATTGTAAACAGTCCGGAGCGGCCGCCATCTTGTCTCTCGGTAGGATCGAGAGACAAGAGGTGGAAAAAATAAAAGGTGTAAATGAATGAAAGGGCTAAGGCAGACCCCTCCTGAACCCCTAGGATTGATGAGGGGGCTATTAAAGTTCCCTGCGGGGCAAAAGAAAAAAAAAATTGTGATTTTTCGCGGTAAAGGTGCTTCCTGGTACGTTAACCGGGCAGCTAACCGGCAGCGTAACGGGAGTCCGACATATTGTGTTTTTTGAACGTTTGTGATATGTGCACGTGTGGATTTTGTCTAATTAAGGTTAAAAAAATATATATATATCTTTAAGCGTGTTCTGGCGCGCTTACGTTTTGGGTTTGGTTTGCGCTGCAGAGACGATACGTCACGGTTATGCGATGCATCATGAGGCGTCTCGCGGGCTACGTGATACGTCACTTAATAAAGAATATATTTTACAGCTATAGATATTAGCTTTTAAAAAACCAATGAAATTCACAGAAAAAACCATAGGTTATAGACCATATATAGTTAGGAATTTGCATTTACAAAACCTTGAAAATTCACTGAAAAAACCATAGGTTATAGACCATATATAGTTAGGGATTAGCATTTAAAAAACCTTATTTTATTTGCACAAAACCATTGAAATTCCATATATAGTTAGTTGCACTAACTATATATCACGGACCCGCAATCCACTGCTAATGATGTCACATATTACATCATTCATGACATGGTCAGTGACATCACTGATGACATCACTGATGACATCTCAAATGACATCACTGATGACATCACTGATGACATCACTGATGACATCTCAAATGACATCACTGATGACATCACTGACATCTCATTTGACATTACTGATTACACCACTGATGATATCATTTATGTGATAATACATCTTCAGACTCTAATATAACCTTAGATACACTCAGTGTAAACAGGCACTCACAGACTGTCACACATCCATGGAGTTACTCACACACCTAGTCAGTCATGCAAAGAATCAATCACATCTCCATTTCCTCAACTATACAGTTATACACACCTTACTTATTCAAACATATAGTAACACATATTTACTCTCTTATACAATCCTTGATACAAGTTCACAATGATTCATACAGCCACTCACACATTCACTGGCTCTTATGTTCAGTTATATATATATATGTCAACTCTCACATGGAGTGTGTTTTACATATGTACTTACTTTGACATGTAGCACTGAGATATCCATTCACTCACCAATATACTCATGCACACAGTCAACTGTCCATACAGCTGTTTCTACATGCACTTTTGAACCCATACACCTAGGGAATCAACTGCTCACACATCTATGCACAGAGTTATACACCTCCCAGCCACCCACACACATACTCAGTCTCCCATACAAATACTTGGGCAACCATTCAATAACCCATATAGTTACTGATATAGCTACTGATTTAAACATGCAGCAGTTTACAGAACAACATAAATAATGATTGCCAAATTAAGACACTTTAATCACTAACCCATACACTCAGTGAGACACATTTAATCATTCTCTCATACAGTCAGTCATGCACCTACTAAATCCTTCATCCAGACACTTATACATCCACTCATTCTTCAATATGTAAGACATATTTTAACTTTACAGAAACATACAGTCACTGGGTGTTGTCATCAGTGATGTCATCAGTGATGTCATCAGTGATGTCATTTGAGATGTCATCAGTGATGTCACTGACCATGTCATGAATGATGTAATATGTGACATCATTAGCAGTGGATTGCGGGTCCGCGATATATAGTTAGTGCAACTAACTATATATGGAATTTCAATGGTTTTGTGCAAATAAAATAAGGTTTTTTAAATGCTAATCCCTAACTATATATGGTCTATAACCTATGTTTTTTTCAGTGAATATATATATAACCTACTGGCAGTCGCCAGTAGGTAGTTATAGTTAGGACCTAGTTTACATAGTTAATCTGCAACATTCTATTGGGAATAACTTTGGTGCCGGTTGTTGAAGATGGCCCGCTCCACTCCGCTCCTTCCCTGAAAGTCTCGGGAAGATTCGTCAAGCAGGGGCCCAGAAAAAAGGGGGGGTCCCAAAATGTGTTTTCCCTATGTTAATTTCCATAGGACGAATAGACATGGCTACAGCCCCCAGAAAAAAGAGGGGGTCCGAAAATGTGTTTTCCCAATGTTAATTTCCATAGGACGATTAGACACGGCTACAACCCGACCCGCTGAACGGAATTACACCAAATTTGGGAAAATGGTAGGGTCTGGTACGCGGATCACCCTTTTGGTTAAATGGTGTAAATCCCTCCAGTAGTTCCTGTGAAAATCAAAAGAAAAAAATATATATATATCTCGGCGGAGCCTAACCACACATCTTATTGTGAGATCTGATTGTTTGTCAGCACTTCATCCAAGAAGTGTTGGCAGCCATCTTGGCACCAATATACATGATAGCACCTCATTAAAAAGCATTGCAGTTAATAGAAGGTTTTAGGACTTTAGTTACATTATAAATCATTTGTTGATGGTACCATACTCATTTTAGGAATTGTGGTGTGTTCTAAGGTGATTTTACCATGTGTAAAAGCCTTCTGCTGGGATATCATGAATCATGTTTGAAAGAAAACTATTATTTCATGCTTTTCCCACAGTGGTTTGTAAGGGGATCTATAAGCTAAACTGAAAGCATATTTTCTGTAAATTCACGTTATCTTTCTCAGTCATGTGAGAATGAAGTCTGACATTCTCAGTAAAACATGTACATCCAACAAGGACAGAGACTGTCAGTTGATTCCTTTGTGTTCTACTGCAGCTTCCCAGAGTGTTCAAAAGAACAACTAGAGCGCTAACAGTCCTACTTATTACAAAGGTATGGCACACCTGAAGCCATCTTGATTGGAATAAAGTGGTAACTCTTAAAACTTTTAATTTAAAAAGGTACAAAATGAGGGGATATATTTTGCCATACAAAGTATGATTAGTGCTGCAGAAAGAAAAATTAGGGCACATTTTGAGTGACTTATCAAATCCTCTTCTATTTCATAAAAAAATTCTGACATGCAGTCTCCTAAGATGGCCACCAGAGACAAAAGAGCCCAAATGTAGCCCAAATATCACCCAGATGTAGCCCAAGTATAGCCCAATGACAGAATGTCCGAGAGTGTTCTAAAGAACAACTAGAGCGCTAACAGTCTTAGTTATGAAAAAAGTATGGCACACCTGAAGTCATCTTGATTGGAATAAAGTGGTAACACTTAAAACATTTAATTTGCAAAGGAACAAAATGAGGGGGTTCATTTTGCCATAGAAATTATGATTAGTGCTGAAGAAAGAAAAATTAGAGCACATTTTGACTTCTCAAATCCTCTTCTATTTCATTAAAACAATTCTGACATGCAGACTGAAACATGCACTTTGAATACCAGCAGCAGACTTCCCTGGTGAGCAGTAGCTTTACTACAGTGATCTAATGAGCAACTAGAGTGATAACATTCAGAATTTATGGCATTGAAAATGCAATAGATCTCGCCCTCGTTTAAGTTAAAGCCATTCTGTTTGTAATGAAGTGGCTTTTTAGCTTTGCTTTTAATTGGAGTTTTTCAAACTTTCCTGTAAATAACATGCATATGTATGCATATATGTATATGTATGCATGCATTTATATTTGTATTTATATAGATATGCAGATTATATATGTTTATATATATATGTATATATATATGCACGAAAATTTGTCACGAGCCAAAGCAGCCGCCTCAGCCCAACACTCCAACACTGACGAAAGAACGGACCCAGATTTAGGTGCTTTAATCGTGGTATTTTATTTCAGCAAGCCTGCCGCCGCCATAACGCGTTTCGCCTTTCACAGCTTGACACATACATATATATATAAATGCATATGCATATATATATGTGTATATGTGTGCGTGTAGAGAGAGGTAGAGAGGTAGAGACATAGAGGTAGAGAGGTAGAGGTAGAGAGGTAGAGACTAGTAGAGAGAGAAGTAGAGAGAGGTAGAGAGGTAGAGAATAGAGAGTGAGTAATAGAGAGTAGAGAGTGAGTAGTAGAGAGTAGTAGAGAGCAGTAGAGAGAGTAGCAGAGAGTGAGTAGTAGAGAGTAGTAGAGTGAATAGTAGAGTGAGTAGTACAGAGTAGTAGAGAGTGGGTAGTAGAGAGTGAGTAGTAGAGAGTAGTAGAGAGTAAGTAGTAGAGTGAGTAGTATTGAGCAGTAGAGAGTGAGTAGTAGAGAGTAGTAAAGAGTGAGTAGTAGAGAGTACTAGAGAGTAAGTAGTAGAGAGTGAGTAGTAGAGAGGAGTAGAGAGTGAGTAGTAGAGAGTGAGTAGCAGATGGAGAGAATAGTATAGAGTAGTAGAGAGTGTGTAGAGTGAGTAGTAGAGAGTAGTAGAGAGTGAGTAGTAGAGTGAGTAGTAGAGTGAGTAGTAGAGTGAGTAGTAGAGTAAGTAGTAGAGAGTAAGTAGTATAGAGTAGTAGAGAGTGAGTAGTAGAGAGTAATAGAGAGTGAGTAGTAGAGAGTAGTAGAGAGTGAGTAGTAAAGAGTGAGTAGTAGAGAGAGTAGTAGAGAGTGAGTAATAGAGAGTAGAGAGTAGTAGAGAGTAGTAGATAGTGAGTAGTAGGGAGTGAGTATTAGAGAGAGAGTAGTAGAGTAGTAGAGAATGAGTAGTAGAGAGTGGGTATTAGAGAGTAGTGGAGTAGTAGAGAGTGAGTAGTAGAGAGAAGTGGAGAATATTCCAAAGTTTGGCACAGCACCACTTGCACAACAAGTCCAATCAAATCATATCACTTAGAGTCCTTATTGAAGCGCTGAATCTTGGTGTATATTCAAATGCTTTTATTTTCCTTAAGTTTATGTACCAGCCCGCCGACGCGCTTCGTTCTGTACAACAGAACTTCTTCAGGGCGTTCTTATTTTCTTCAAGTTATGTCGGTATCCTGTTGTCCTATAACTAGATATTTCTTCCAACTGTTAGACGAGTCGTAAGTACATTCTTATTCAAAGTGACTAGGTATCAATTTAACGACACAATTCGGGCAGACTTGAGTAATTTATAGCATCCTCAAAGTCAGTCCTTCAAAAATTCCAAAGTAGAGGATATGATAATCCAAATCCAAATTTTTCTCAAGAAAAGTCATTTTCAATCATTCGGAATATCAGCGTTTGGGCAGATATGACCCATGGACACTGTTTATGACTTTTCTTGAGAAACATTTGGATGTGGATTATCATGTCCTATACTTTAGAATTTTTGAAAGACTGACTTTGAGGATGCTATAAATTACTCAAGTCCCTGGATGTTGCTGGGAACGCCCCCAGCAACACCCAGTGCATTTCCCTTTAACGCAGGACACTGCGTTAAAGGGACTGATATTTATCAGGCAGGATTACGCCACAAAAAGTGGCTTAGCCCTGCCTGATAAATATCACTCAGTCTTCTGCGCCACAGGAACGTCACAAAAAGTGACGTTCCGTAGGCGCTGGGGGCTCGTAAATAAGTCCCCATAGGTTTCACACTCGTTATAGTTAGGAATTAGCATTTAAAAAACCTTTGAAATTCACTGAAAAAAGACATAAATTTCACACCAGTTATAGTTAGCTGGACCATTTACTCATACAAAACCATTGAAATTCCCCTGTTATAGTTAGTTGTACTCACTATAACGCGTGTGCCCGCAATCCACTGCTGATGATGTCACATATTACATCATTCATGACATGGTCAGTGACATCACAGATGACATCACTGATGACATCTCAAATGACATCACTGATGACATCACTGATGACATCATCCAGTGAATTTGGTTTGCTTTGATATTTAAATATGTATTATAAATACACTTCTTTGCATTGAAGAATGAGTGAATATTACCTACTGGCGGTCGCCAGTAGGTATATATAGTTAGGATTTTTTCTCTATGGGACTTTTGAAAATTCTATGTCTAATAACTTTGGCGTTTGTGGACGGAATTGGCTGAAATTTTCAGGAAAATGGCACATTTTGTTTCTGAGCAGCCCCTGAAAATTTGGGGGGGGTTTCATCAAGGGAGGGCCGAGAAAAAAGGGGGTCCCAAAACGCGTTTTTAACATTGAGTTTTCCATAGGGCGTTTGGCCTCACTTTTAGCTCGAACGGCTGAATGGATTTGCACGAAACTTGGCAAAATTGTAGGGACTGTTAGCCCGATGTGCCTTTGCTGGGTCTCAATATATGTGCTCCAGTGGATTTTGAGAAATTAACGTTTTAAAAAACAGATATATCTGTGACAGCGTCCCGATAGCGCTCCGGTTCGCGAACTTTTCGCGTAACGGAACTTTGCGTAGCGAAGCTGATTGGCTCTCCGGTGTCTGTCAACATTCTAAACAGTCCGGAGCGGCCGCAATCTTGTCTCTCGGTAGGATCGAGAGACAAGAGGAGGAGAAAAACGAAGGGGGAATTTAATGAAAGGGGGCAAGGTAGACCCTTCTTGACCCCCTAGGAATGATGTTGGGGTTATTAAAGGGTCCCGTGGGGCAAATAAAAAAATATTGATTTTTTGCGGTAGAAGCGCTTTCCGGTTCGCGAAACGGGAATTCGCCATTTTGTGTTTCGATTTAATTAAATTACAAGATGGAGGAAAAACAATGTGAGAAATGGGTATAAGGGGGTACGGGAGACGTATCCTGACCCCCTATGTTTTCTGAGGGTGGCTGAGGATTCACATATATGTTGATACTTGTCTTCCAGCGGCTGCGCGTGAGCGTTTTTTTTTTTTTTTTTGCTGCGTGACGTCTGTTAACGTTCGATTCGAAGGAAATCAGGAAGTGTTGACCGCCATTTTGACACTGCGAGTAAATATATTGTTAAAAATAATTGTTATAAATTAATCCGTATTGATAAACATTGTCTGCGCCATCTTGCTTTTTTTCCAATGGCACACTTTTGTCGTGCACAGCAGCCATTTTAGATGCCTTGACCAGACCCACTCTCTGCACGCCGCCGATCGTGACATCTGTTAACGTTCGATTCGAAGGAAATCAGGAAGTGTTGACCGCCATTTTGACACTGCGAGTGAATATATTGTTAAAAATAATTGTTATAAATTAATTCGTATTGATAAACATTGTCTGCGCCATCTTGCTTTTTTTCCAATGCCACACTTTTTTCGTGCACGGCAGCCAGTTTAGATGCCTTGATTATGACTCACTCTCTGCACGGTGCCGATCCTCAGCATGGCTCCCCACCCTCGCAAGCATCTCCCCCACGCACTGGTCACCCCCGCTCTCTGTCTTATGCATGGGCCATAAACCTCCCCCCATCTGCGCTGCTCTTCCCTGAGAATCACACCCTGTGCCCGCCCGACACCACCCTTTCACCCTATTCACTACCGCACCCTCTGACATTCCTCCTCCTTTGTGTCTGATTGTCCAGGCCGGTCCCAGGCTATCACCTAGCCCTGCGGATGTAGTTTATGGCCTCAACTGTAAAGAATCACCCCTCTTCAAAGGAGTTACAGTAGATCAAGGCCCCCACCCGATGAGATCCGTCACACCACACGCATTCCTACTATCTGATAACCATCCTGTATTGTGATTGGGGAGGGGATTCTCACTGTGAGGGTGTGTGGGACCGAGCCTGAAGCGAAAGATTCCAGGGATGCCTTTTTGTACATCAAAGTCTTCACAATTATGTGTCACATTAAAAATATATAGCACTCCAACAAAGTAGTAGGATTATAACACTTTAATAACTTATAAATATATACAACGCAACAAAAACAGTAAACACGTTAAAAAATGTTTTTTTTAAACAGAAGCAACAATGGTCAGTAGCGGTCTGTTGTGCGAATAGTCCGAAGGCAGCACAACGTGCTGAGTTCTGGACGGCACCCAGGTGATGTCACCTGGGTGCCGCACTGGTTTTGGTATCCTACAATGCTGCTCCGAAAAACGGCGTGGGGCGCCCTGGGGGGGGGGGAGGCGGCGTGAACGGGCCTCCCCAGGTGGAGGCTCGTCTGCTGTAGTGGGGCGCCCCTTTAGCGTTTCACTTGCCATTCAGCGGTTTTCCGCCCGCTTTTGCTGCACTGTGCCTCGTCAGTAGCAGTCTGTTGTGCGAATAGTCCCAAGGCAGCAGAACGGCACCCAGGTGATGTCCAGTAAGTTGCCGCACTGGTTTTGGCATCCTACAATGCTGCTCCAAAAAACGGCGTGGGGCGCCCGGGGGGGGGAGGCGGCGTGAACGGGCCTCCCCAGGTGGAGGCTCGTCTGCTGTAGTGGGGCGCCCCTTTACCGTTTCAGTTGCCATTCCGCCCGCTTTTGCTACACTGTGCCTCATCTGCCATTCAGCTGTTTACCGCCCGCTCTTGCGGCTACAGCGTCTCGCTCACCATGTAGTTGAGTTGCGCCCACTCTTGCGGTGCAGCGATAGGCGGCTTAAAATGGCGGCCGGCTCTTCGGATTTGGGCCTGGTCCACTAAAATGGCCCTGGGACACCTTGGAACTCTGACGCTTGTCTGCTAGGGCTTGGTCCCATTCTCTAAAGCGTCCCCTCAGCCTTGAAGATTCTACAAAAGTCTTGGGGGCCCCCGACTCCCGCAGGCTTCCGGTGGGGAGCGGCTGCCATGATTGCTTGCGGAATGGCCACGACAGAGCTACGAGATGGTGGTGCTCTCATGCTGACGCCAGCTTCAGTCTGAAACATCCAGAAACACTGTAGACTATCAATTCGGTGAGTTCCGGTGGAGCCCCAACGTGACCCGGTAGGGAAGAACTTGCCCTCCCCTTTTTTGAGTGATGGTTCTTGTTGCCTGTCCCCTCTGTTGTCATCTAACGGAACCTTTTTGGATTGCCGAGTGAGAAACAAAAAGGTGGGGCTTTCATCGTTTGGGAAAAAAAATGTTTTAATCCAATGAAAAGTGTTATTTTTAGGTCATATGATCAAGCATTTCATCATTAGGAAACCAAAAGTAAAATGAACCAATGAAAAGTTTTATAAACAAGTCACATGACCTGTTATGCGGCTTTGGGCTATAAAAAGCCTACAAAATCAGTTGGCCTGTGAGGCGGCGTCAGTAGCGGACCGATGTGCGAATAGGCCGAAGGCAGCACAACGCGCCGAGATCCGGATGGCACCGAGGTGGTGTCCAGCAAGTTGCCGCACTGGTGTGGCCATTCTACAATGCTGCGCCGAAAGACGGCGTGGGGTGCCCGGGGGGGGGGAGGTGGTGCGAACTGGCCTCTCCCACCTCCCCAGGTGGAGGCACCTCATCTGCAGTGGGGCGCCTCTTAGCGTTTCACTCGCCGTCCAGCTGAGTTGCGGTCACTCTTGCTGCTACAGTACGCCGAAGGCAGCACAACGCGCTGAGATCCGGATGGCACCGAGGTGGTGTCCAGCAAGTTGCCGCACTGGTGTGGCCATCCTACAATGCTGCGCCGAAAGACGGCGTGTCCAGCTGAGTTTCTCCCGCTCTTGCGGTACAGTGACTCGAACGCGCCGAGATCCGGATGGCACCGAGGTGGTGTCCAGCAAGTTGCCGCACTGGTGTGGCCATCCTACAATGCTGCGCCGAAAGACGGCGTGTCCAGCTGAGTTTCTCCCGCTCTTGCGGTACAGTGACTCGAACGCGCCGAGATCAGGATGGCACCGAGGTGGTGTCCAGCAAGTTTCACTGGTGTGGCCATCCTACAATGCTGCGCCGAAAGACGGCGTGGGGTGCCCGGGGGGGGGGAGGCAGCGCAAACGGGCCTCTCCCTCCTCCCCAGGTGGAGGCACCTCATCTGCAGTGGGGTGCCTCTTAGCGTTTCACTCGCCTTTCAGCTGAGTTCCGCCCGCTTTTGCGGTACAGTGACTCACCCGCCATCTAGCTGAATTGCGGCTATTCTTGTGGTGCAGCGATAGCCGGCTGCAACAAGACTCTCAAAATGGCGGCCAGCTCTTTGGATGTGGGCCTGGTCCACTAAAATGGCTCTGGGACACCTTGGAACTCGGACGCTTGCCTGCTAGGGCATGGGCCCCATTCACAAAAGCGTCTCCTCTTATGACTGATTGTTCTTGTTGCCTATTTCTTCTGTTGTCATTTAACGGAACATTTTTGGACTGCCGAAAATGGTTCTGGTCCGACCGCTGGTTGGTGGAGACATTTCGACTATATCCTGGACCTGCCCGGCCTCGCCCAAAATGGCGCTGGTATAAATGGGACTCGTAACTCCTTGTTGTGTACTGGTTGCCCAACCTTGATATCACGAGATACGTATGCAGTTTTGAAGCACATGGCGGGCGGGGACGAGAATTGATTGAACATTTTGACATCCCTATTGATATTAAGTTCTGATGTGTTATTGATTACTGTACTATTGAAAGTTCGAATTAACGTCACCCATGGTACTTGCCCGCAAATGTATATCTAGATAATTTTATTGTAACTGGCCCTGTCGTACTTTAATTATAAAATGTACGTCCACCGATTCCGCAAATGTTAGACACCTTAGTTCTTGCAATCTAATGGGTCACCTGTTACGTTCTTCTACAGTGTAAATGTTCCCTCATCATATACGATTCCAGTTTGCTCCGTGGCCGGCCCACGTGGTTATAGGCCCGTATTTGTATACTGACATTTTCACAATAAAGGTTTTTTTTTAAAAACATGGTAGTAGTACCTACATTGGTAAAGTTTTGAATAATAGCCACTGTTTTCGAATCAGTAAAAGGCAAGTGAAATAAAGCAGTCCAATTACATGACTGTTAAAAGGTATAATACGCAGGAACGCAGTAAAGATAAATGGTCAAGGGCTGTTGTGTTTTCTACTCCTGCAACATAAAGTGATCGATAAGAATCTGATATTCATGCCTATCAGCGACTAAGACAGCAGGCCGAGCCTCTTTTGCTCAACGGCTCCCTCATGGGACGAAGAAACGCCATTTTTCTCGAAAAAGGAATATTTTACTTGCAGGACAGTTGTAAATTTCCCGAGAAAATACATTAGCCTGGAACATTGTTAGTGATAAACTGTAAATGCATCTGGGTCCTTTGCTTTACAAGTCAGAGTGAGAAAAAAAAGGTGGGGCTTTCATCATTTGGGGAAAAAAAAATGTTCGAAAGCAATGAAAAGCGTTATTTTTAGGTCATATGACCAAGCCTTTCATCATTAGAATAACAAAAGTAAAATGAACCAATGAAAAGTTTTATTAACAAGTCACATGACCTGTTATGCTTATGTTAAGCGCTGCGCGCCGCGCTATGGATCGTTTCGGGAAGCTGCGCCTTGCGCACCGGAGCACTTCGGGGTGCGCTAACGCGGCGCGTCATTTGACGCATTACGCGACAACGCAGGTCCAGAATATAGTCAAAATGTCCCCACCAACCAGCGTTCGGAATACAACCCCTTTCAGCAGTCCAAAAAGTTCTGTTAAATGACAAGAGAAGGGACAGGCAACAAGAACAATCAGTCAAAGAGGGGAGGGCAAGTTCTTCTCTACCGGGTCACGTTGGGGCTCCACCGGAACTGATCGAATTGGTAGTCTACAGTGTTTCTGGATGTTTCAGATTGAAGCTGGCGTCAGCATGAGAGCACCCAATTCTAAAACAGTAAATGCTTGGATAACAATCAATCAAATGGAGAGGGAAGCAGGCATGACGGGTTACAACGGGGGCAAAGGCTTACGTTACCTACCCTTCACTATCTGCAAAGAGAGAATACTCCTAAAAGAAAAGAGGGGGGGGGGGAAAGGGGGGCAGCGTTCAAAGCACATCAGCGTGCATAAATACAAAAATGTTTTTACCTACCACGTACTTGACATTTTACAGCTTTTGATATTTGCTATTAAAAAACCATTGAAATTCACTGAAAAAACCATAGGTTATAGACCATATATAGTTAGGAATTAGCATTTACAAAACCTTGAAAATTCACTGAAAAAACCATAGGTTATAGACCATATATAGTTAGGGATTAGCGTTTACAAAACCTTAATTTACTCGCACAAAACCATTGAAATTCGCATATATAGTTAGTTGCAATAACTATATATCGCGCACCCGCAATCCACTGCTGATGATGTCACATATTACATCATTCATGACATGGTCAGTGACATCACTGATGACATCACTGATGACATCTCAAATGACATCACTGATGACATCTCAAATGACATCACTGATGACATCTCAAATGAGATGACGGTTGCTTGGCGGCCTTCTTTTCCACCCCAACTACGTTCTCTACTGATGAGGGAAGATATCCCGAAACCCGGGCCATGTCTCGGGTCTAGAGATCTTCACAACAACTAGTACTTACTTGCACCTACTGAGGTGAACCACTTACGAACTATACGTACCAGAATCCTTAGGGGCGATCCGGAGGAGGGGCTAGCGGTGTGCGATCCATTGCGGTTGATTCTACAAATGGGCTCCCTTGAGCCTTTAAGCTGACGAGCTTCTGGATGACGCACCTGCGTGCCGTTTAGGCATCAAGGCCTGTGACGGTTGCTTGGCGGCCTTCTTTTCCACCCCAACTACGTTCTCTACTGATGAGGGAAGATATCCCGAAACCCGGGCCATGTCTCGGGTCTAGAGATCTTCACAACAACTAGTACTTACTTGCACCTACTGAGGTGAACCACTTACGAACTATACGTACCAGAATCCTTAGGGGCGATCCGGAGGAGGGGCTAGCGGTGTGCGATCCATTGCGGTTGATTCTACAAATGGGCTCCCTTGAGCCTTTCAGCTGACGAGCTTCTGGATGACGCACCTGCGTGCCGTTTAGGCATCAAGGCCTGTGACGGTTGCTTGGCGGCCTTCTTTTCCACCCCAACTACGTTCTCTACTGATGAGGGAAGATATCCCGAAACCCGGGCCATGTCTCGGGTCTAGAGATCTTCACAACAACTAGTACTTACTTGCACCTACTGAGGTGAACCACTTACGAACTATACGTACCAGAATCCTTAGGGGCGATCCGGAGGAGGGGCTAGCGGTGTGCGATCCATTGCGGTTGATTCTACAAATGGGCTCCCTTGAGCCTTTAAGCTGACGAGCTTCTGGATGACGCACCTGCGTGCCGTTTAGGCATCAAGGCCTGTGACGGTTGCTTGGCGGCCTTCTTTTCCACCCCAACTACGTTCTCTACTGATGAGGGAAGATATCCCGAAACCCGGGCCATGTCTCGGGTCTAGAGATCTTCACAACAACTAGTACTTACTTGCACCTACTGAGGTGAACCACTTACGAACTATACGTACCAGAATCCTTAGGGGCGATCCGGAGGAGGGGCTAGCGGTGTGCGATCCATTGCGGTTGATTCTACAAATGGGCTCCCTTGAGCCTTTTAGCTGACGAGCTTCTGGATGACGCACCTGCGTGCCGTTTAGGCATCAAGGCCTGTGACGGTTGCTTGGCGGCCTTCTTTTCCACCCCAACTACGTTCTCTACTGATGAGGGAAGATATTCCGAAACCCGGGCCATGTCTCGGGTCTAGAGATCTTCACAACAACTAGTACTTACTTGCACCTACTGAGGTGAACCACTTACGAACTATACGTACCAGAATCCTTAGGGGCGATCCGGAGGAGGGGCTAGCGGTGTGCGATCCATTGTGGTTGATTCTACAAATGGGCTCCCTTGAGCCTTTAGGCTGACGAGCTTCTGGATGACGCACCTGCGTGCCGTTTAGGCATCAAGGCCTGTGACGGTTGCTTGGCGGCCTTCTTTTCCACCTCAACTACGTTCTCTACTGATGAGGGAAGATATCCCGAAACCCGGGCCATGTCTCGGGTCTAGAGATCTTCACAACAACTAGTACTTACTTGCACCTACTGAGTTGAACCACTTACGAACTATACGTACCAGAATCCTTAGGGGCGATCCGGAGGAGGGGCTAGCGGTGTGCGATCCATTGCGGTTGATTCTACAAATGGGCTCCCTTGAGCCTTTAAGCTGACGAGCTTCTGGATGACGCACCTGCGTGCCGTTTAGGCATCAAGGCCTGTGACGGTTGCTTGGCGGCCTTCTTTTCCACCCCAACTACGTTCTCTACTGATGAGGGAAGATATCCCGAAACCCGGGCCATGTCTCGGGTCTAGAGATCTTCACAACAACTAGTACTTACTTGCACCTACTGAGGTGAACCACTTACAAACTATACGTACCAGAATCCTTAGGGGCGATCCGGAGGAGGGGCTAGCGGTGTGCGATCCATTGCGATTGATTCTACAAATGGGCTCCCTTGAGCCTTTAAGCTGACGAGCTTCTGGATGACGCACCTGCGTGCCGTTTAGGCATCAAGGCCTGTGACGGTTGCTTGGCGGCCTTCTTTTCCACCCCAACTACGTTCTCTACTGATGAGGGAAGATATCCCGAAACCCGGGCCATGTCTCGGGTCTAGAGATCTTCACAACAACTAGTACTTACTTGCACCTACTGAGGTGAACCACTTACGAACTATACGTACCAGAATCCTTAGGGGCGATCCGGAGGAGGGGCTAGAGGTGTGCGATCCATTGCGGTTGATTCTATGAATGATGTAATATGTGACATCATCACCAATGGATTGCGGGTGCGCGATATATAGTTAGTGCAACTAACTATATATGGAATTTCAATGGTTTTGTGTGAGTAAAATAAGGTTTTGTAAATGCGAATTCCTAACTATATATGGTCTATAACCTATGGTTTTTTCAGTGAATATGTATATATATATATATATGTATATATTTATATTATATATGTATATATAAAACACCTTAACATCCTCCAATATGAGACCGGCTCAGACACCGATGTCTGTTGCTCCTAATATAGTTTATTGCAGTTTAATCAACATGGCACATTTCAGCCAATCCTGGCCTTGATCATATCTTATGTTCAGAGGTCTTCAAGACACAAGAGGACCTCATTGCCCCACCAGCAGTGCGCCAGGAGCTGCGTTTGCAGAGTGGTGTAAAAATGGGCATGGTCTCAGACCACTTCTCTGCAATCCAGCTTTATGGTGCTTACTGGAGGTACCAGGTGGGGTATTTGGCCCCCAGGGACCCTCAGTATTCAAGGGAACTTAATTCCCAAAGTTAGAACGCGCCAGGGGGCATGTTTGCAGAGTGGTGCAGGGAGGGGGCGGAGCCTCTGGCGAGATGCACTTGTCTTTGCTTTAAATATTTGTAGAAGGGGGCCCCCTTCTTTTGCTATGTTTTGCGCCCTGGTGACCCCATCCCTCAGGGCTTGAGCATTAAAAAAAAACAGAAAGGGGGCCACAAGGCCTCCCTTCCCTGGGCCGCTATTGACCCCGGGGACCCCATCCCCTGGGGCCTGGCCAGCATTTGTAATATTTTTGGGGGGAGGGAGGCCACCTGGCCCCCCTCTTGAGGCCTATAATGGCCCTAGGGACCCCATCCCCAGGGGCATTGCCTCGATTAAAAATAAAATTACAGGATGGGGCCGCTTGGGGCCTGGCCAGCCTGTTTTTTTTAGAAGGGGTGCTGCATGACCCCCTACTTAGGTCAATTATGGCCCCCAGTGACCCCATCCCTCGTGGCAGGCCGTTTAAAAACAAATGTCATTACATGAGGGGATCCGTGTAGCCCCCAAAGCATTTGAGAGCCCCAGGGAGGAGGTGGTCCCCATGGCCGGTGGTACGCTACAGACTCCTGCATTGAAATGAGGGGGCCTTGACAGAGAGCGAGTCGGGCAGAAGCTCGGATGAAAATCCGTCTTTAAGGAAAGATTCAGACTTGGTGTCTTCAGGCTCAGGTTCTGGCTCAAGTTCAGAGATGGAAGAGTCGGTCCAGCAGATATCTATAACCCAAAAAAGGAACCAACAGCAGAGGAGTCGCTGTCGTTATAAGCGGCTTGATCCCGTTAGTCCAACACACAGAGAGGTCTCCAAAAAACTAGACTGGGACTGCTCAGCGACTTCGAGTATGTATCAGGAAGACGATTTGACTCAAGGGGGCTCTAGAGGCCATCATAGGAGCCAGCAAAGGGAAGCCCCGGCAATTGGGCTGTTGTACTCTACACTGAAACAGATGCAGGGAGAAATGAGTGCAGAAGGCAGGAGGACAAAGCAAGCGAATAAAAAAATCCAAAGATCTCTTAGCAAGATGAACAATCTATATGCTGAGATGGTGGTTAGGGTTACAGAGGTGGAGGAAAGGACCAGGAAAAGGGAGGATGAGGTTTCTAGGTGGCAGGAGTTCAAAGAGGCACAAGTCAAGACCACAGAGGACATGAACTGGAAATTAGAGGATTTGGCAAACAGGCAAAGGCGAAACAACATCCGACTCCTGGGGATACCGGAGGGAGCGGAAGAGCAGGACCCGAGGGCCTTCGTAGTCACACTTTTCAAGGAGTCTTTCCCAGAGATGGGGAAATGGGACTGGGATGTGGAGGTGCAGAGAGCACACAGATTTTCTTTAATGCAAAAAAAGTCTTACCACAGCTCGCAGAAAGACAAGCCAAGAGCTATGTTGGTATTTATGGGACACAAAAGGGGAGGGGTTGGTGTTGTGGTGTAGCAAATGGGAGGGGTGACTCTTCTTCTCTCCTTTTGTGGGAGTAATAAAAGCACACTTCAAAGAACTTAGTAAGGTTACGTAAAATGGGAGGGAGGGGGCTGCGACACCTCGACGGGCTAGGAAGCAGCCATGCATAGGTCAGCACAGACCTATTTGCCTGTAGGGGGGAGCGGGCGGGGCAGGGGCACACAGGACATGGGACAGGGGCAGGATTCATGTGGAATAAGGGCAGGGGAAGGGGCACACACCAAGGGGCATTGAGGAATCTAAGAGAGCAATTTAGAATGCAAGAGGAGTTGCAAGGAAAAGAGGGATTAGTGTGAATATCTTCAGCTGCAATGGGTACTAACACTAAAAACAACAAGGATATTAAGCTAGTCACACTTAACGTGTGTGGTCTCAATGATAAATGCAAAAGGCAAAAAGTTGCTGTGATGCTTAAAGAGACAAGGGCAGTTTTATCTTTTTGCAGGAGACCATATAAAGGGGAACAAGTTGTTTTTGCTGGAGCAATTAGGGTTTCGTGTGCTAGCCTACTCCAAACAGGGAGTTAAGAAAAGGGGAGTTGCCATTCTTACTAAGAGGTTTGAGACACAGACTAGGAAAAAACTAGGAGATCAGTGGGGGAGGTGGGCTCTGATAGAATTCTGGATTGGGGAAGAGTGGGCCACACTAGGTTCAGTATATGGCTCCACTCAGGATGATCCGGAGGAATTCGACTTCTTGGATATAGAGTTAGCTACTTGGGCACCTAAAATAATCTTAGCAGGCGACTTCAATATAAATGGCGCTGATGGGCTAGGTTTGGGCACAAATGGATATTATGTAGGTAGGAAAAAAAGAGTTTGCAGGGCAATTCATAGGATGGCTGGCAATAACTCATTATGTGATGTATGGGAACAGTTAAAACCTTCGAAACCTGGATATACCTATTACTCTGCACCACATAAGATCTGTGTCAGATTAGATTATTATTTTTCATCCAGATTTTCCCACCCTAATCTGCACATTGAGAGATTACCACGAATAGTATCCGATTATAACCCTCTCATCCTGACAATTTGCGGAGATGGCTTTAAAAGAAAGAAAAAGGGCTTGGTCGTTTGAAAGAGAGCTCCTGGCAGATCCAGCTTATGTTGAACGCATGCACGCATGAATTAAGGATTTTTGGGACAGCAATAGGGGCAGTACCGCAATTGGGAACGCCTGGGATGCTTTTAAAGTAGGGAGACACTGAGCTATAGCCTGGCTAAACAGAAAAAAGTAAAGGAAATTTCAGACCAATTAAATAGAGCAGTGTTAGAAGCAGAGCCAGAACTGGTGCAGGCTATTATTGATAGAAAAGATACTGAACAGCAGGTTCTAAAGGTTATGATAGTCAAGGCGGCAGCGGAAGAGAGCTTGTCGAAGAAGGCCGCCAAGATCTTTAATACGAGAAGGGAAAACTGCTATGAATACAACGAAAAAGTGGGTCATACCCTAGCAGTTAGAACAAGGCAGAGAGTTGCAAGAGGGAAAATTAGAGAAGTAAGGGACACAGGAGGTAATATAGTCAAGAGAAAGAGATATTGGATGTTTTTAGGAAATTTTACCACAAACTGTATACAGAAGAACAGGTTAGGACACCAGAAGACATAAGTGGTAATATAGAGGATATACCAAGTAGAGTACTATTAGAGGCGGACAAGGAGACGCTGGGGGCCCCATTGGGTGAAGAGGACATTTTGGAGGCTATGCTCAGCCTGATCTCTGGTAAAGCTGCCGGGCCGGATATGATTCCAGGTGAATTTTACAAGGTTTTTCTTAGGACACTTAAAACAGATTTAATGAATACGATCGCTGTGGCGCAGGAAGGACTATCAATTCCTGCAAGCTGGGCGGGGGCAGACATAATTTTAATTCTTAAAAAGGGCAAATCACCGACTGATCCTGGGTCATACCGTCCTATAACTTTAATTAATTCAGACGTTAAAATCTTCTCAAAATCATTAGCTATCAGGTTATCAGGGGTAATAGGAGGACTAGTTAGTAAGAATCAGCATGGGTTTATCCCAAATAGGGGGACAACACAACACATCAGGAAAGTAATTACTTTATTTGATGCACAGGGGATAACACATGAGGGGGCAGGGGGACCCATGGCAGTCCTCTTATTAGACGCTCAGAAGGCTTTCGACCGCGTGGTCTTGTGGGCAATAATAAAGAAAGCAGGATGTGGGGAAAGGTTTTTAAAATCGATACAATCATTGTACAAGAATCCAACGGCATGCATAAGGGTGAACACGGAACGGTCAAGCTCTATTGAAATTTCACGTGGCACTAGGCAGGGGTGTCCGTGTTCCCCCTTGTTGTTTGCGCTGTACATTGACCCGCTAATAGCTAGGTTAGAACTTAATGTACTGATACAACCGCTGGTAACAAAGATGGGTCCCTGTAAAGTATTCGGGTACGCGGACGACCTGGCAGTTATCACACCGATGCCAACAGAGGCTCTTAGGGAGATAGAAAATGAGGTGGATAAGTTTGGACGGGTGGCGGGGTATGCTTTAAATAAAGCCAGGACACAAATTATACATAATATAACAACATAATGTACAGATTCTCTGGTGGTGACAGAGGGGGTGTATTTGGGAGTTTCTATCACGGCAAACCTAGACCAGTTGGTTGAAATGAATATTATCCCAATATTTAGTAAGGCTAAAAGAGATTTGGACAGGGTACACAACATCCATATTTCAATAGTAGGCCGAGTGAATTTCATAAAAATGATCCTCCTCCCTAAGTTTTTGTATTTATTTAGGTCAATTCCTTTATTCTTAAATGTTAGTTGGTTTAGATTATTAGAGCAATTGTTTAACCGTTTTATCTGGGTCCACAGCAAAACCAGGAGGGCGCTGAGATTCATGTCGCTACCACGGGAGCGAGGGGGCTGGGCCATGCCCGATCTAAAGTTGTATTGTTGGGCAGCAGCGTTACAACAAATGTCAAGTCTTCTGGGGGGGGGGCTGAAATGGAAGCAGTACAACTTACAGAGTCCATGGAGATTTATGGTTTAGTTTTAGGAGACGAGGTAGAGAATGTGCTTCTGAAACATACGGAGCTGAGCTTCTTTAAAAAAACTAAATCCAAAACGGTGGAGGCGGCATACAAGATTTGGGGGGCGTTTAACAAGAGCTTTGGCCTGGGTAGATTCAACGCCCATACTAGATTGGCGAATAATCCCTCATTGCCACAGGATATATTCGGGATGGAATATTCGGAGAGTGGGAAAGGCTTGGGATTAAGAAGGTGGGGGATCTCATCGGCCCTGAGGGTATGCTTCAATTTTCGGTACTTCAAGGAGTATTCAGGATAAATACAAAAAGTTTTTTTAAATATTTACAGATAAGAAGTTTTTTGTCAGGTAAGACAGGTGGAGATAGAGGTTTTGAGAATATTTCAATATTGCAGAATATTGAGGAGGGGCAAGGGTGTACATTTCGCAGGCTATATGCAGAATTAATTAAGGATAGACCTAGAAAAGGTAGAGCTGAAATGGATAAACAGATTAGGGATAGTGCAGGGGGGGTTTTGAGAAATCGCTAAAGTATGGATTTGAAATTCTTTGCTCATCAGCTCTGCAAGCACAGCACTATAAAACTCTGTATACATTGTACTGTACCCCTGCCAAAATAGCTCAATGGAGGGGAACACAGGGAATTACTTGCCCCAGGTGTGACAGTAATGAGGGTTATATAGTGCATATGTTTGCTACCTGTCCAAAATTGCAGCCCCTATTAGAAGCTATGGAGGTATTCCTGGATAGGGCATTGAAACTGCAAGTTAAGCTAACTCCTGAGCTGGTCATGTTAGGGGTCTCAAATGAGACTCTGTGCCGTAGCCAGGAATATTTTTTATTTGTAGCGATGGCAGTCTACCGCTTGTGTATAGCGTCAGCCTGGAAAGATAGAATACCACCACCGGTGCAGCAATGGGTAGCCAGACTGCTGCATAGTTGTAACATGAAAAACGCGATTTATGCCAGGCGGGGGAAAAAGGGGAGAACAAAGGGGCAGCAAATTTGGGCCCCAATTAATAAATGGAGGGAAGGGGTGGGTTAAAAAACTTTTGTTTATAGGCAGAGCCTGTAGGCTTTATGCTTTATGCTTTAATCTCATGTGTTTTCATTTCTCATTGCTTCTACTCTACTTGTTTTATGACTTATCTTATCTTAAAACTTGGGTTTCTTTTTTTATATATTTTCTCTCTGAAATGTTATTCTAATTGTTTTGTAGACTAATGGGATGTTTACAATGTTTGCTCCTGTCCGTAAAGAAATGGAAATGTCCTGTGGGGGAGGGGGGTGGGCGGGGTGAAAACTGTATCAAAATTTTCAATAAAAAAGTTTAAAAAAAATAAAAAATGAAATGAGTATGTGTCCCAGTGGGTGGTGGTCCCTGAGGCATGTGGGGGGGCTCTTGTCCACCCACACATCTTTTTTTAAAATAGAGCCCCAAGGAGGTGGCGGTCCATGAAGCTGCAGGGGGCCATGTGCCCTTGCATACAATTAAATAAGCCCTGGGGAGGTGACCATCCCCGGGGCTGCAGGGGCCCCTGGCGGCCCCCACAAATTAAATAAGCAGTGCCCAAGGGACCTAGCCCCGAGGGCTTATATATAATGAAGCGCAGGAGCCTGCCCTTCATTTTTAAAACATGTTCGTCCTGATTTGCGCACCCAGCACGAATTTTGTTGAATTTTTTTTTTAATGCTTCTTTTGGCCCTGGGGTCCTTGTGTGATCCCCTGAGCAGACCTAGGAGATCAGGATGTTTGTACCCTGCCCCCGTTTCTTGTTTTTCCACCTTTTGTTTTATTCTTTTCTTGTGACTCTGTTACCGAGTCACAAGATGGCTGCCAACACTTCCTGGTTTGGAGTGTTGGCAGTCAATCAGATTAAAGCTTGTGCCCAGGAGAAGTTGCGACTCCTCCTCGGTTCTCAGATATCGATATTTCTATTTTATAAATTGGTCATCAACTACTTAACAGATTTACACCATCTTTTGAAGAAGACCTACCTTTTTGCCAAATTTGGTGTAATTCCGTTCAGCAGTTCAGGCTGTAGTTTCGGCTAAAGTTCCCATGTAAATTAACATGGGGAAAACTTGTTTTGGGACCCCCTTTTTTCTCGGTCCCCGCTTTACGAATAACCCCAAAACTTTCAGCACAGCAGCTGAAGTGAGTGGGCCTTTAGCTTTGAAATGTTTGTGAAGATTCGTCAAACGGCGCCAAAAATATTAGCAAAAGAAAAAAATGCTTTTTTAATAGAAACTAGGTCCTGACTATAACTACCTATTTGCGACCGCCAGTAGGTAAAATATGCGAAAAAGAAGCAGAGAACTCTGGGTAGTTCTCAACTTTAGGTAGAAAGCAGCTCCTGTATAGAGCACTCTCAACACCAGCCACACTCTAGATCTGCTCACCACAAATGTCTGCTTTTCTATCAAAATCTTTACGCATAGGATTAGCACAGTGCCATCCACCCCAAGATAGAAAGTGCCAAAGTCTTTTGCCATTTCTTCAGCAAAGTATTTAAGCATAGGACTAGCACAGTGCTGTCCATACCGAGCTGTAAAATGACAAAAGCCATTTATCACTCCAGGCACACACATACATGCACACACACACACACACACATGCACATACACACGCATGCATGCATGCACACACACACACACACGTACCATAATACCATAATATTTAGGTCCTACCCTCTGTTTGTACATCATCCTCCAATTACACACTTCCTTCCCTCATTCTGAAACGTTTTAAGAAGTTGGCACGTCGGTTATTGTATGTTTGTATGCAGTGCTGACTGGCCTTTTGACCAGGGGTCTCTATGCCCTGTACTAGCACTATTTTAAAAAGTTGTACATTTACACGTTTGATTAAAAGCTTGTACAGCACTGTGTTTCTAAGTATCATTCTTTAGAAGGATGACTATTAGCAAGAATACTATAGCCCCCTGTTAATTTATTCAAACTTTGCTAAATAATGAATTCTAGAGCAGATTGTCTGCTACTGCCCCAGTGGTAATTAAAACTAGCTTCCAGGGAAATGCGTGGCTGGTAAAATGACCAGTACAGCACTGTGTGCTATTTTTGCAATGTTTCCACAAAAAGAGTAACAAAAATACTTGTACCAGTTCTCAAAATGTAGATTACAAATATAACAAGCATGAGATGTTGGCACAGGGCATAGCCTGAGGTCACACGCTGTAACCAGAGTCTGAAAGACATGATCAAGAAGTAGGCCCTGCAGGTTCTAGGGGGAAGAAAAACTAAATCTTGCTCTTAGCCACACCCTGTGCCCAAAGTCCACTTGTTACAGCTGAAGGATATAATAACAGATCACATACATCAACTATGGAGGCAGAAGGAGTACTGTAATTTCACATTGTATTAATATAGCACTTACTATGTCTGAAGAAGTATTAAAGTGCTTTGCAGTGAGTAATATGCTACTCCGTAGCCAAAGATTTGTGGTTAATAAATAGTAGATTAGTTATATACATATATATATTCTTTTTCGTTCCTTTGTGTGTAAGTTGTGTAAGGTTTGTGCTCTTGATTTCTTTTCTGTTTATTAGAGTTTAGAGTGTGGATGGAATGATGGGAATGGATTTGTAAGTGGAAGTAGTAAGTAAATTGTCTTTGTAAATGGTGGTCATCTGTTAGTTGGGTGTCATGGGTGAAAAAAGTAGAGGAACTTTGAGAAGGAAGTTTACGGGTTGATAATAGTAAGAACGTTTTGGGATGTGTCAGAGAGTGGAGAGATGAGAAAATAGTTAAAAGGAGAACTTCTTTTTGTATCTTTTTTATATATCAAAATACTGAAATTAACATATACATACTCTAATGTACATGACACTTGGTAAGTTTGAATTGCCTGGAGACAACCCCTTTCTATGAATACGTATATGTGCACAGAAGCAGTAGTATTTAACATGCTCTGTTGTGCGCAGTTATCTTGTAGTGTGGTCTGCAAATTGTGTCATGGCATGCCTTAGAGTCTAAGTAGCAGGGATAAACTCGTATCTATATGCATCTATATGTATCTAGAAGGAGCAATTATGGCATTGTCTGATGTACACATATCTTGTGGAGTAATATAAATATTTCTCCTTATATGAATGTATATACTCTTAACAGGAATCATAGTTTAATGTACAATGACACATGATTAGCAACAGCTTCATAACTACACTGTGAGAAACATAGTTGTTTATGTTTGAGCATACTGTAGTAGTACACTGTTGGGATGAGTGTAGTTGACTTGTGGGGAACAGTCAGCTCTTGCATGATCTTCTGAAGCCGAGATGGTTGTCAGGGTGTGTTATGTGTGAGGGTGGTGAATTTCATAGCCTGGCTGATTGAATATAGAAAGTGTTCATCCCATGTTTTCTTTTTTATTTGAAAAATGCAATAATGAAGACGCAAGTAGACTAACAATTTTTCAAGGTTGTACTTCTTTAGAACTGAGAAAAGTTTTATGGACAAACCAGAAGCTCAGGCATAGAAGCATTTCTCTACTATGGAGCATGACAGAATGAAAGCAATGGAACAAATTAAACAAATGATTAAAAAAAACAGCAACTTTGAAAAAGTCAAAGTTCAACAGAAAGAATAAAAATATGTTAAAGATGTGTTTTTTTATTTTTTCACTCAAAAACATCTCCTGCACTGGGAAACAGTGCAACGATTGAGGTGCCCTTGGCAAGTGTTTGCATACTGAAGCAAGAAAAAAGTGTTAGAGAAAGTGATTATCACATTAGAGATTTGGTCTTAGTGAAACAAACTCAAATGAAAAAAATTCAGAATATAGATTCCATCTATCTCAGTTAAAAATAATAAAAATTCCAGGATCAGTAGTTACTTCATAAGATGAGAGCACAGTAGTCACTAGAAATAAAACATATTTGAAGATGGCGGCCGCTTAGCAGTGGCCGAATACCGCGGAGCAGTGAAGCTCGCGTAACTACCCTGACGGACCATGGATTATTGAACCCTCAGTAATGTGGTTCTCAAAACAATTCTGGAAAACCCTCACGGATGATCCTGCAACTCACCTGCCGAAGCTCGGCATTTCGGCTGCTTCGGGAGCTGACGCGGGCGGCTCTCTCTGTCTGCTCCATCAACCATCTGAGAGCGAGGGGGCGGGGCTCGTGCGAAGCATCGTGGATTCTGCGGAGCAGAGCGGCGTTCGAGGCAGGGCTGCCGAGGCTTGCAGGTCGCAACGAGGAATACAGTGCAAGGAGATTCTGGGCAGTGAAGAGACGGATTGCAATGGCCCCAAAGGTTAACACAGGAAAGTCTGCCGCGGAGAAGGTGAAGAAAAAGAAGGCAGGAGTGGAGAAGGCGCAGGGTGACACTGACGGTAAAGTACAGACCCCCCCGGTAAGAAAGCAGTCAGTGGTCAGAACGAGGCAGGCAACAGCTACAGCCACAGCCCCAATTGCGGTTATTTTCACCAACGCTTGCCGAGAGAAGGGGCAGAAAACTACTATACTAGTAGGGGAGGGAGGTGAGTCTGAACTAGTGCTAAGTGATATAATCACCTCAACTCCCCCTGATCTGACTGATATGATTGACCCCTCTTTGTCTTTGAATACCATAGGCCAAAATGTGACTAAAGGAGCTGATATGGTTGAGCTCGAGTCTGATACCCCAGGCAACTTGGATGGGGAGGCTGTGCAGAATGGGTCTATCAGCAATACTACACTGGGCGAGTGTAAGTCAGGGGCTTCAGTGACGAAGTTGTGAACAAAGCGGAAGATCAAGATGGACAGAAACCTGGTGTGCTCACAAAGGAGAACGCGGTGACCCGTGGGGAAACCGATAAGGTAAGAGAGAATGAAAAGGTCCCTAGTGAATGTTTCTTCTCAGTGTCGGAGGGAGGTGAGTGGTCAGAGGACGATGATGAAGATCTCGGCTCCACTGTGGCTTCAGACCCTGATGCAGAAAGCGACTTTGAGCCTGGTTCTCCGGTAACAGCAGTTAAACCTCCAAAAAGCCATGAGCTCCCTCAAAGCGAGCTTAGTTGGGACCATTCTTCAGCAATGCCTCTGCAGGGAAGTCCGGGGGGGTGCTGCACATATGTCACTATTGGAGATCATTCACGGTGAGATTCTGGCCCACAGGGAGGAAGCCCGGCAGGACAGTCGGAAGTCCCAAGCTGCTGTAAAGAAAATACAGGGGGCTGTTAGGAAACTGTCTAAGGCCTGTATTAATCTGGGAGATCGGTTAACTAATCTTGAGGACAGAGTGGTCTCTACGGAGGCGGAGGCAGCAGCTGCAGTTAATAAGGTCGAAGCCCAAAATGTCACAGATATTCAGTGGAAGCTGGAGGACATTGAAAACAGGATGCAACGGAATAACCTCTTGGTTCTTGGGGTACCCGAAGGGGTGGAAGGATCCGATGTCAGAGCTTACATCACTAAATTATTTGAACAGGCATTTCTGGAGCTCTCAAACTGCGTATAGACGGCAGAGATCCAGAGAGCACACCACACCCTGTTTAAAATCAAAAAAAGTACCAAGGAAGGGGATAAACCCAGAGCTATCCTAATCTTTCTGGGCAACTTTCTGCTGAGACAGGCAATTGCGGAGAAGGCTAGACCGGATGCTAAGAGGAACGTGGATGGGATTTCATTCTTCGTCCGCCCGGATTTCTCCCATATAACAGTTGAAAGGCGCTGGAGATTCAGGCAACTGATCAGCCCATTTCAGCAGAAAAAAATACAGGCCTTTCTAATTGACCCGGCTCAGCTGAAAATCATAAATGAGGGGACAACTATGTACTTTGCCTCCGAGAATAAAGCCAGAGAATACTTTGACTCTTATGGGAAATAGAATTGTTCATTATTGGATTTATGTGTTGATTTTTTTTGTAGCACTACTGAACCATTGGTGAGGGGTCAGTCGAATTTGAAGTCTGGGTGCTTATATAAAAAAAAATGGTGAGGGGTAACAGGATGTTGATTCGGTTTATAGTATTAAGGGCTTCACTGCTCTCACTGTGACCATCACATGCACAGACTTGGTCTGAGCGCCTCACTAGCTTGGGTGCAGGGGTGTAGGGAAAGGGTGGGCGGGAGGAGGGCAGGGGGGGAGGAGGGCAGCGGGGGAAGGGGGTGAGGGGGGTAGAGGGGAAGGGTGAGCAGCCAGGGGGGGAGTACAAGGGGTTGGGGGAAAAATCAAAAAAAGAGAAAATAAGGTGTACTAAGGTAATTATTGTTGACATTAAAACTCAGCAGGGTAAAAAGAAATTTGATGAAGTTTAGGGGGTTTGAAATCCTAGCTTGCTCATCTCAAACGTCAACAGTCAGAGGTGTGGCCATTTTAGCTAAACCCTTTGTAGGGGAAGCTAAGCGTCACAAGGCTGATAGCGCAGGGAGATGGGTGATAGTGGAACTTAATTTAGAATACACATTATGTGTGATATACGGTTCAAATCAGGATGATCCTGAAATTTTTTACTTTTTGGAAGGGGAACTAGCTAATTGGCCAACGCCCATAATGGTTTGTGGGGATTTAAATATCTCAGTAGATTGGAATAAATCAGCTGACTATTCTGGCCGGAAATCTAAAGTAATTCGAGCTCTCGATTCTCTTATGAAGTCACATGGTCTCAAGGATGTGTGGGCGGTAAAGGAACCCTTAGATCCAGGTTACACCTATTTTTCTAGCCCCAATCTGAGATATACCAAACTAGACTACTTTGTGATTTCCTCCATGGAGTTGAATAAGGTGCGTATCAAGAAACTCCCAAAGTCAATTTCCGACCATAATCCTCTAGTGTTGTATCATGATATGCCTAAAATGGAAAGGAAACAAACTAGCTGGTCTTTTGAGAGAAAACTACTGTTAGATATCAGATTTGTGGAACATCTTAGAAAATGGGCAGCGGAGTTTTATGATACTAACAGATATAGCACGTCTTGGAACGGCGTGTGGAATGCCTTTAAGGCCTCTTTACGGGGAGAGACGATAAGCTGCTCTGCTAGGCTCAGGAAAGATAATAAGAGAGAGATTGAGAAGCTTATAGATATGTTAGTGGTAGCTGAAGAACAGCATATTAAGGATATAAGCCAGGGGCGGGAGGGACGGGAGAGTTTAAAAAGAATAACTGTTATTAAAGCTGACCTGCAGAAAATAGTTATTCAGAAAGAAACCAGCGAGTACCAGGTGTCTAAGGCAAGACGATATGAAACAGGGGATCAGGCGGGTAGGGCACTGGCTCTGCAGATAAGGCAAGAGAGGTCTAAGAAATTAATTTCCCTTATACAGGACGAAGACAAGGAGTATACGGAACCCAAAGACATTTTAAGGGTGTTTCAGAATTTTTATCACAAGTTGTATAATGAAGAGGGTGATATTGGTGAGCAGGTCTCAGATCCTGGTTATGCGGATGGTGGTCCGGGTCAAGATGTTCAGTCCAGAGAAAAGCTTGACAGAGACCTAGATATGCTGGAATTAACCAAGGCCCTACAGGAATTAGCCGCAGGTAAGGCATCAGGCCCAGACGGAATCCCCCTCGAGGTTTATAAATGTTTAGAAAAGGAGATCGCCCCAATTTTACTTGATCTATTTAATGGGATCCTGTGGTCAGGTACAATACATGAGTCCTGGAAGAAGACTAACATCATTATCTTCCATAAGAAGGGGAAACCTAAGGAACTACCGGGGTCTTATCGCCCAATATCGTTAATTAATGCGGACACAAAATTATATTCTAAAGTCTGGGCTGGCAGGTTGGGGGGATTATTGGCCATCTCGTTTCCCCGTGGCAGCATGGGTTTATACCTGGGAGAGGCACTACGGAACATACTAGAAGAGCAATAGCGCTATATGATGCCCATGGTGCCACGGGGGGGGGGGGGAATGGCCATGATCCTCCTCGATGCGGAGAAAGCCTTTGACCGAGTGGTCTGGGACTTTCTCTGGGGCATTCTGGCCGGTAGAGGCTTTGGTAACAACTTCCTGAGGGCAATTAAGGCTATGTACCTTGACCCGGTGGCTCGTGTTATGGTCATGGGAGAAAGGTCTGATAAAATAATGATTAAGAGAGGGACGCACCAGGGTTGCCCTTTCCTTCCCGATTTTGTTTTCCCTATATATAGATCCTTTTATACAAAAAATGTTAGCCTCTCGTCAAATTAGTCCTGTAGTGTTTAATGGCTTCACTACAAAATTGCTTGCCTATGCCGACGACTTGGCGATAACTACGTCTGACCCACACCAAGCAATGCCTGCATTGGTACAACTGGCTAACGAATTTGGACTTCGTTCTGGCTATCGGTTAAATGAGGGGAAAACACAGATTATATGTACCAAAAATATTGTGAAGACCGACTATAGATTTGTAAACTCAGCCGTATATCTTGGGGTCAGAATTAATGCAGCAGTTGAGAAGACGTTTGGAGAGAATTACCTTCCCCTCATTAATTCAATCGAAAAAGATCTGAAAAGAATTGACGTGTTACACTTATCTTTGATTGGTAGAGTGAATGTTTTAAAAATGACCATGTTCCCCAAATTTTATATCTGTTTAGGGCTATCCCACTGTTGCTAGAGGAAAGTGTGTTGAAGAAAATCGAATCCACATTTGTTAGGTTTGTTTGGCAGTATGGTAAAATCAGACGCTCAATTAATCATATGTCACTACCTTGAGATAGGGGAGGCCTGGCTATGCCGAACCTTAGATTATATCATCTGGTATGCCTCCTCACACAAATGAACATACTGATTCAATCGGATCCCCTACCATCTGAAGGTCAAACTGAGAATCAGGACCCTCCCTCTATTTTCGAGCTATTATTGGGGAGGAAGGACTATGGATTACTGCAGTGTGAGGTGGATCGAAGGTACTATAGGAAGGGAAGGTATAAGATTATTAGAGGAGTCTGGGGAACCTGGAAAGCTATTGGTAAAATTTTGAAGATCCCCAAAATAAACGCCAATACAAACCTGTGGAAATCTAACCTATTTCCACATTTGGGCCAAAGCGCGTACTGTACAGTATGGAGAGAGAATGGGATAAGATGCCTGGGAGATATCATGACAGGCGGTGCTGTCCTTAGCTTTGATGAGATACAGAAGAAATATGGGATCCCCGGTAGCCACTGGATTTTATATGGACAAATTGCTCAAACACTATTGACATATAGACTAAAGATTTTGCTACCCCCAGACAGTCAATTGGTTGAATATTTAAAAAAAGGGGGAAAGAAGATAGGTACAGCCTACAATCTCTCGCTGCCGGGCCTCCCAGATGATCTGGAGAAAGCAGAGGCCACATGGGCGCAAAAATTGGGGGATCCGGATGTTGATATAGACCTAGCCCTAATCTTAAGTAAGAAAGTATTTCGAGCATCAAATTTGAGCTCTCAACAATGTAAGACTCTGCTTATCCTCTACTATACCCCGGCGAAATTGTATGAGTGGGGACTTAAAGAAGACAATAAATGCCCTAAATGCAATACAGGTCCGGCAGATCTACTGCATATGTTTTCTCGCTGTCCTAACTTGGTTTTAATACCTAGTGAGATAACCCTGTTTTTGGAGGGGCTGCTAGGTATTAACATCAACCTATCCCCTACCTTGGTTCTCAGAGGGACAGACAATAAACATAATGTTGGGAAAGATACCCAAGCGTTATTGTTCATTGCAGTAGCGGAATTACGAATCCTTATCTCTGCTGGGTGGAAGGATACCATCGCTCCCACGTTTCATATGTGGCTGTCCAGGTTGCTAGGTATGCATAATTTAGAGGCATGTCTATATGAATTTAAGGGGAGGATAGTGCGAGAATTTGGTAGGAATATCTGGGCGCCACTGAAGAAATGGAGGAACTAACAAAAAGACAAGTTTTTCAATACATTATTTATGAGTGTTTTAAAGATGATCAATGTTTTTATATTAGAAATATGAATTTCCCATGAGCTATGATTGTATTTATATTGTTATTAAATTATGCTGACTAATTTATTGCACATTCTGAATTTTATATCTTTATAATGTATACATTGAATATGTATTGGATCTTATTGGAATTACACCTTATTTCTCAATAAAAAAAAAAATTTAAATAAAAAAAAGAAATAAAACATATTTGAAGAAGTTTAGAACCCATATGTAAGGTCAACAAAGTCAAAATCTGCAAAATATTACTTCTGCAAGAGAAAATGGAGGAAGAGATGCATCACTGGATAAGCCCGCACAGGATAACACCTTCTCAGAACAAAATGACATTGATGGAGCTGATGACATGTTTAGTGTTTCAGCCAGAAGAACAGCAGGAATTTTCCAGAAACTGCAACGACATATTGATCAGTGATGAGCTATCTATTCATTTGTTTGTTTAGTGTGTTCATCAAAAAGAATTGGAAGAAGTCAGGTATATATTAATATAATTTAAGACTGTGTGGATATGGTGACTGTGACATCAAATGGATTATGAAATGTAATTTTTCAAGGAGGTTGACAGTTGAGCAGGATAAATGAGGAAAAAGATCACTGGGAGGCAGAGTGACTGCGATTTTGCTTAATAACCGATCCATTCAGACGATTTAAGTGTGGTCCTCATTGTTACATTTTTCTCTGGGCTGGGCTGGGCTGTTCTTATTGCAGCAGAGTCAAGATTTATTTACAAATGATTGGATCCAATCAGAGCTGGCATGGTCGGCAAAAAACAATGGACTCGGATGTAACTCAAGGGATTGCCAGTGGCTGGAATTAATTCACGTATTACTTCCATCATCTTCTTGTTATTAGTGTGGTTTGAAAGCATAGGAGGAAACAGTCCATCAAATCAAAAATGGTGCGAGGACATTCTTGGTAAACTCTCGAAAAAGCAAGTATGTGGATTTAGTACATATGCAATTATGTTGTAAAAAATAAATTGGCAAAGATGTGCATAGACTTCAGAACTTGTAATGTTCTATTTATTTATGCACTCAGAAAGGTTCTAATTGACCAGTGTCACATGTTGTCTAGCAAGAATCATTTCCATGGGATGACTCTAAAACAAATAATGTTGGACATGGTGCAAGAGGTTTGGCAGGCCTCCCATCATAACATTTATGATAGCTGTCCATAAGATAGCTAAGCTATTCTATTGGATTGCTAATAAAGAATTAGTGGCCAGATGTGTACCCCTAGTACAGTCTAGTCTGAGTACTTTTTCCACTGGGGAGCATGTGGTTGTAGACCATCACCTAGCAGGTGAAGAAATTCAGCATGCTATTTTTGACAAGCCTGCATGCAAGATGCCTGGGACCAACAGTTACCATTTTGAATTTAAATATGCCTTATTGTTGATGCTATACTTGAAAACAATGTACGGAGAAACTCTGATCACTAAATCCTTACTGCCCGACCTAGGTAGCGCCACAGTAGTGGTATTACCGAAACCTGACAAATCACAGGACAAATGCTCATCGTGTCGCCTGATCTTTTTGATCAATATTGAAGTTAAAACAGACTAGCAAGAGAGATTCACACTCTTTACAGAGATAAGGATAGCTCTATGCCAGGCTTGGGCACTTGCCTCTGCCTACATCCTCTGTACATGAGTCTGGCAAGTAATGAGGAACTGCAGGACTAAGTTAATTTGATGTCAGTCGACTTGAAAAGACTTTCAACATGGTCCACTGGCCTTTCCTGCACCAAGTCCTAGTGTCATGTGGTTCAGATCAATCAGAGGACCTGTGCATTGTTTGGACAACATAAACTAAGGGCTTGGTGTTAAGACTGATTGCTGACAGGCCAATAGACCAGCTAGCTCACAGTGCCATCGTTAGTCCCTCTAACCTAGCAGGGAGTGAATAGTTTCTGGAAACAACTGAAAATGACAGGGATCATGGAAATAGGATGAAACCTTTTGCTTAGTCCCTGGTGCTCATTTATTGTCAGAGAAATATACTGAGAATACATCGTGGGATGTTGTCAATAAAATGTATTTTGAAACAACGCTATTCTTGCATAAAATATGTGTTCTGCAATGATTAGTAGACAGAAGCAGATAAACATGATTACAAGCACCAAGAGCGTAAATAGAAGATATAGTTCTACCATGCTGCTAATTGATTGTAAATATGCAGGCATATAAACAAGGCAGCAATCTGGCATACTCAGAATATGCAAACCCTACTCTAAGTGTACCTGGAGTGTGTGTAGGTGAGAGTCAGGAATACCCCCAAGGGAAGATCCAACCTCATTACCTGATGGGATAGAGTGAAGGACCCCGTCTTGGTCACAAACTGTATAATGCTCACGAGATGTCAGGCTGCTGCGTGGTAATATCTCAGCATTTAATGACCCTCAGTTTCAGTGGAAGTACCTCACCTACTAATCTATCGGGATGCTCATCTTTTATAATAAAAGCTGCCTTGTGATGTGTGCATAGATTAGGGATGTTATGAAAATGTAAATAGCCCTCTCGCCCGAGGATGAAGATAGTGATGACATTTGTATGTAGTGTAAAACGTTACCTTGTAAATTATGTTATGAGTGTTTTGATGATGTTGAACAAAGCTAATGCAAAAACAACAGTTGATGGACAGAATGCAGAACAATTTCATACATTCAACCAGTACAGAGATATGGGCCTAAATCCATAGTTTTTTTGCTCACCATGCCATTCCAGTTTGAACCTAGCCATATGCAAATCAGTTTTGACCCTGTGCCTGATGGGAACAGTCCAGCCCGAACTGCCAAGCCAGGTCCTCCCTGGACTGGAAACAAGCATCCTGAGTTTGCAGGGTATGCCTAGACGTGGGTCCCTTGCTCACTTTGCCACTGGATTTAAGTTAGCCTGGTTGATGACGGCTGACTAACCAGAAACTAGTCCCAGGATGCTTGTTTCCGGTCCAGGGAACACATGGCCTGGACTGTTCCCATGAGGCACAGGGTCAGACTAATTTGCAAATGGCCATGTCTGAACTGGGGTGGCGGAGTGAGCTAAAGAATGATGATGGATTAAACCCAGATCAGTTGACTGGGGGTGAGTGTTCAACAGTCCGTCCATCATCCCCTCTGGTTTTGCTTTGTTCATCCTAAAATGGCAGGGTAATCCCAGACGGGGGTCCCTTGCTCACTTTGCCACTGGATTCAAGCTAGTCTGGCTGATGACTGCTGAATTACCAGAAGCCGGTCCTAGGATGCATTTTTCCAGTCCAAGGAAGACATAGCTTGGCAGTTCCGGCTGGACTGTTCCCATAAGGCACAGGGTCAGACTGATTTGCATATGGCCATGTCTGAACTGGGGTGGAGAATGAGCTAAAGAATGATGATGGATTAAACTCAGATCAGATGACTGTGGGTGAGTGCTTGCAATGTTCAACACTCTGTCCATCATCCCCTTTGGTTTTGCGTTGCACAAAGCTAGACATGAAAACAAGTTTAGTTTCAGAGAAACTAATTCAACTTTGTAGTGCATGCAAATATATACAGAAGGGCACAGCTGGAAATGATATTTGTGAGGACAATGTAAGAAATAAGCTGCTTCCCTACATGGGCCTAACCTGGGAATCTAACACTAGAGAGTATACATTTTGGTCCACTCTTCATTAACTGCATTGCAGTCCTATATGATACACCCTGAGCCCAAGTCAAAATTAACTGCATAGTCTCTTAACCCTTCACCATGGACAGAGGCACCTGTCTCAATTGCCCACTTTCCCTTATGCTCTTTTTGTTGGTGACAGAGTCACTTTCAGAACTGTTGCTGATATATGCCTAGATGAAGGGATTCCAGTGGGTCAACATGCCCTCGTATGCAGATGACATACTGTTTTTCCAGCAGCCTCACACTTCTAGCCCCTGGACGGCTCATATCTTGCTGATCTACCATGGCGCCTCGATCCTTAAAGTGAATTAGGGAAAATCTCTCTTTAAAGCAAGGGCTCTTACCCGATTTGCAAAGCACACACTCAACTGCTCGCTGTAGAGAGGCACTTCAAATTCCTATGGTTGCACATAACTAAGGGTCTGAATGAGAGCTAGGATTTGAACAATGCCCCATTATTTAAAAGCATGAAGAAAACATTACAGGCATGGGTCTCCCTGCCTAGCTCTATTATGGGAAGGGAAGCCCTCTTTAAAATGGTATCACTAGTATCTCAAAATCACTTTGAGTTATGCTTGTACTAGGGGCAAAATACAATAGATGCTCCATGTACTAGGTCTAAAGTCCTTTTAAGGGATCATATTGATTTGCCGGTTTGGATCAGCCTTTAACATTGTAATAACAGGATGTACATTGTTAGTGACTAGGCTTTTAAAGAGACTTTTAAAGAGACTTCTCTCACTTGTAAAAGTCCTGAAATAAAACAGTGTTTCACCATATTTGTGCCTAAAATGTGCACAAGGACCTAAAAACAATAGGGGCATATTATCAAGCCTATTATCACCGCTTTAGCAGGCGTTTTTGGCCAAAAAGCGGCGATAATAGCATTGCAGTATTAGCAAGGACACGCTAGCATGTGTTTCCTTATCTTAGCACCGGGTTTTCTTACGCCCTGATTCGCATCTCTAATAAGATGCAAAGTAGGCATACACTAGCAAAACAGCATTCAAAATATCGCTATCTGTCCTTCCCGGCATTTACAAACCCACCCAGGCAATATATAGCGATATTAAAAGCTGCGCTAACTGTGCGTACCGCAGGTATTTTACGTTTGTGAAAATCCTGATTTGACTATGTTTTACATGGGAGATCGATTGTACGGCTAAATCCACAACTCCCTATCACCAAGGATTCCCCTATCGATGCAGGTTTATCGCTGGATTCAAGGCGATAAACCTGCATTTCGCCGCTATCACCGGATTTTTCATCGCAGAGGAGATAAGCGCTGCAAATAACGAGATATCTCGGAGATCAAATCTGGCGACAGCCGGCGTTAAACAAAATCGCGCTAAGCGCGCTCAGCGATATTTTTCGCTGATCGTTGATGATATGCCCCAATAGTTTGTCTGAAGCACAACTAATTTCAATATTTCCGTCCTGAAGTTGCCCCAGAACACTACTAACAAAGAATGTTCATTTTTTTAATGCTTTTGTGACCCTGGACAATGATGACGACTTTACTTTTTGCTGGGTCACTAAAGATGTTCGAGAAACCCGGCACCCAAAAGTCATCCTCCATGGCTCTGTCCTCCATGCATTGTAGGTTGCTAGGAGGTTTACCAATTGCTTAAAGTGGTGATCTTTTTAAACAAGACAGAGAATAATTTCTTGAGTAAAGAAAATCCTCTAATCGGCTCAAATTAGCTTTTCTGAGAGGCTGTACGATGCTTAAAGTCACTTGAAAAAAAAGATTACTGTCTGTAACATGCCTAGCAGCAAGAAACATGACCCCTGAGTGATTGCAATATTTCTTTTACGTACACAATCTGCTGATGGCACAAGTCAGACAGGTTCTTTTCCAATGGTGTTCAGAAAGCGAGAAAAATAGTAAATACAGGTCTATATTCATGCTTGAGGCATTTGAGTAGTTTTCATAAACTATTCTACTGCACTGGGAGATTATATGCGTACATTTATTTAGAGTTAGGTTTCTATCTCCTTGTGAAACTTTCTGTGAATTGAAAGGGGCAGCAATACATTAAGGAAAAAGGTGCAGATTTACTATGATTTTTCATCGGGGTTCCATCACTTGTGTGGCCAAGCCCCAACACAAAATCATGTTTGGCATTTATAAAGTGATGCAAAGCTACTTTGCCTGATTTAGTAAACACAAAGTAACACAATGCAGCAAATAGCACTGCTTTGCATTACCGTTTGGTGGGAAGGCATTCCATTGTGGGAGAATAGGTGCTTCCAAGGATACACCCATGGATTTCGAAGGATTCCCAAATTTACTAAAGCTATTAAACCTGGGAAACATTTACAAGTGAGGCATAACGAGGAGAAATCTATGCAGCACACATAGAAAGAGGAAAATGCTTCTAAGGATTGAGTTTGTGCAGGAAAGTGTTCCCTCTTGCACAAAAACAATCCTGCCAGTAACACAGGCATTCTAGCATAATGGTGCAATGTTGTCTGTGGTGGTGTCAGGCTGCCCCAAATACATCAGTGTAGGGAGAGAGATGAAGAACACCATATCATAGATATGGCACTTTTCAGCTTTCCTATTCAGGCAACACAGCCTTGCTGCACTGCATTGCATGACTTACAAGTAAATCTTCCCAAAATGTTTAACCTTGAGTAGAAATGTGCTTGAACTAATGCTCCACTACGTTGATTAGTCATCCATTGGATGTGTAAAGTGCATTTCTCACTATGTTATTGAACAAGAATGGACAAAAACTTGCAGACTACTTCTTTTCTAAACTTGTGAGTGCTAAAATGATTTTTATAGATCATGATTAATTGGCAAAAAAGTGTTTCAATTAAGTATAAATGTAAATATCTTGCATTAAGCATTTCCCATTGAAAGGCTAGTGATGCAGTGCTCTGCATGCGACTGCTTCTGAAAGTTTGCTTAAGAGGGCGTGGCGTGCATTTATCAGCAACTAGTTCTTCTTTCTTTAGTATCAAGGGTCAATTGACTGCTACATCTTGGTTCCCTTTGTGACCCTTACTATGATAGGGTTAAATCATGCAGACTACTACCATTTATACTGAACTTGCCCATTACTCTTTCCTGAGATCAGCATCAATGCTGTGTTGAGCCACTGCTGAATGGCGTAGCAGCCAGTTTGGTGGTCCTGGGGTTACCAGGCCTAATACAAGGTTGTTGAGCCCATTTTCTACTGAAGCCCCGAAAGTAGCCTATTGTATATAAATAAATGAGCAATAATGTTGCCCTTTTGTCACTTGACACTCAGGTAGCTCCGGAATCTCTGGGTGCTATGAGAGGGGTAGCTTGGCCATTGAGGTGCTTGTGGAAAGGGGCGACCACTCGGTCCCCCCGCACGTATGGCAGAGTACCACGATCCCCCCGGGAAGCCATCTTGGGCGGGAGGCGTGTCTCGGCTGGTATGCCCGAAGCGGCGTAGCCGGGGCGCGTTTTTTTCCCGCCCTTAGAGTGGGCTGGCCTAGACACTGACGCGGCTGGCCACGCCCTCGGGGCAGGCAGGGGCGGGTTTACGCCCGCCCTGAAGACGGATAAAAGGGGACGCAAGACCAGAAGGCATCCTCTTGTTCCTGTGCTCTGAAGCTGCACCTCCTCGCTGCACGTGAGCTCGAGACGGAACGAAGAGCCAATTTTGACCCACCCACCAGCCCCTGAAGACAGCCAGTTGTTTTGAATAAAAGTTGATGGATAACTCTAATTTCGTTTACAGGTTGTGGTATTATCGTGTTGATTTTGAGTGTGTAATAAAGAATGGTCTATGTCATTTATGTTTTATGATTAAAGAAATTCGGCTTTAGTGTTCATTTATAAGCATGCTTTTATTACGGTCGTAGTAGCCAATGTATTTTTAGTTTAATAGGTTAGTTAGCATTGTCGTATTTATTTTTGGTCGGGCGGTAAGGTCATGATCGGTGAGCACTAATTGGAAGATCCCTATGAGTGGGCGTCACCCAACACGGATGGGAGCGCTCGGGAGAGGTGGCCATTGGCCCCTCAACGGGGAGGCGGTCCCTTCTAAGGATGGGTCGCCGAAAGAAAAGGAAAGGCGGTCAAGGCCCCTTCCTGTGTAGGAGGGGTTACAGCCCCCTCCTGGGGAATTTCCCGGGGCCAGTGACGTCTGCGACGGCAGATGTGGTAAGTTGTGCGGGGTTTGGGGGGGGGTCTACGCTACCTTCTAGATACCTCACACGAGTCCTCGAACGACCTTTAAGTGGCGTCGAGTTTTATTGGTGCCCCCGTCAAGTCAAAGGGAAATTGGTAGTTGCACTTGAGGTACGCCTCAGTGCTGTCGCCCCTCCCAAGTGGGGGGGGTATTTCTGGTTAGGGATCTTGACACCGGTTACGACCTTGCCGTTGGCCCTTAAACGTTAGGATGTACAATTTCATAATTTCAAGTAAATGTTTGTAGGATGTTAGTTCGGCTAGGAGAACCTCTGTATTAGAGAATCTGTTAAGGTTAGCCAAACATCGCAATGTGGTAATGAAATTGTACATAATATGAAAATGTTGATTTAATGTTTTAATTTTGTTTTAATAAATACGGCCGGGAGGGTCACTCCCTCCCTCTTCCAAAAACTTCAAGAACTGTTTCCTGTTTCCCTCCTTTGGGGATTGTGTTGAGAGGGGGTGGCGGGTATCTCAGCCATATCAGCACTTCAGCAGTCAATCTGCTCCTCAGGGCACTCGTGCAGTGCTGCACACATAAGTTCTTCTCAGCCACATAATGCAGTTTGCCTTTCTCTATTGTTTGCCACTAACCAGGACACTGGGTACTCATTCTCCAAGCAAATGGTGCACAACGAGTACTTAACTCTCTAGATAGGTTTGGAGGATCATTCATAGCTTTGCTTGAAGAAGGTGGTATAATGTTAAATCAGCATACAGTAGAACACAGTAACACTTTGCAATAAGCATGATAACATTAAGCCTGCATAGTATATTGTTGTAAAGGCACACCACTTTCTTCATATTTCATAAAGTGAACATCTGTACAGTAAAAATGTAAAAAAGTGAAGGTACACATGAATACTCCCACACATACAAACATGCACACACACACCCACATAGCAAACTATGCAATAAAAAAGAAGGGCAGTGACAATAATGATAAACTATGGGCAATGTAAGCAACACTGTTTGCAATCACTGGACAATAGTGAACAGCAATTACTTCTGAAAATGAAAAGCACAAAAGCAAAAAGTAAACATGTTTTCTGCATACAAAATGTGTTTATTCGCAGTCACATAATAGGTCTACCGGATATCCACTACAGACAGCAACTGACACCATATAGAATGTTCCCCTTCAAGCCAGCCTTGAGATATCTAGAACACAGAATGTCAAATTGAAGTGACAAAAACTCCACAAACACCCTTCTTTATAAGCAAAAGGAACATAACCTATTGTAATTGTAACCAGGAAACCACTACCAGAATTCACAAAACTAATCAACTAAGAACCGGGCAGAATGGAAATGATATGCTAGAGAACAAGTCATAAAGGAAGAATAAGTATGACAATACTCAAAGCAAGAAATAAAATGGAGGAACAACGCTCAGGAAAGCAACAATATCTTATAAAAAATAGTGATCATATCACATAAACAGAAGCACAAACATCTACATCATGACAAATTCTTTGTTCCATTGCGACAAAGTTAAAACTGATGACCTCAGTACACAAAGAGCCACATTCCTTCCTACAAAAGTAGGTACAACACCTCTCTCCTCTTCAGGACGGTGCACATCTTAACTCAACTTACAAAGCACAAATGCAGGCTTGTGCGGTGGGATCACAGAGATTCTGTACTTGTTCCACACTCTATCATCACACAGCACCACCACGATCTCTTTCACTTCTTTCACCTTCACCTTCACAGAGGCAGAGAATTAAGACAATCCCTTTGACACGTGTACATGCCTTTCAACACATGTGCAAATACCAACTTTAACCTGCAATTCTCTCTTCTGACAACCATGTTTTAGGTGAAGCTCATCTTTAGGAAAAACCAAAGGTGATGATGGACCGAGCGTTGAAAATGCAAACACTCACCCCCAGTCAACTGATCTGGGTTTAATCCATCACCGTTCTTTAGCTCACTCTGCCACCCCAGTTCAGACATGGCCATATGCAAATCAGTCTGACCCTGTGCCTCATGGGAACAGTCTAGCCCGAACTGCCAAGCCATGTCTTACCTGGACCGGAATCAAGCTTCCCAGGACCGGTTTCTGGCATTACAGCCATCTTCAGCCGGGCTTGCTTGACTCCAGTGGCAAAGTGAGCAAGGGACTCACGTCTGAGCATACCCTGCCAACTTAGGGCACACAAAGAAAAACCAAAGGTGATGATGGACGGAGCGTTGACAATGCAAACTCTCACCCCCTGTCAACTGATCTGGGTTTAATCCATCACCGTTCTTTAGCTCACTCTGCCACCCCAGTTCAGACATGGCCATGTGCAAATCAGTCTGACCCTGTGACTCATGGGAACAGTCCAGCCCAAACTGCCAAGCCATTTCTTCCCTGGACCGGAATCAAGCTTCCCAGGACCGGTTTCTGGCATTACAGCCGTCTTCAGCCGGGCTTGCTTGACTCCAGTGGCAAAGTGAGCAAGGGACTCACGTCTGAGCATACCCTGCCAACTTAGGGCGAACCATAAAAAAACAAAGGTGATGATGGACGGAGCGTTGACAATGCAAACACTCACCCCCAGTCAACTGATCTGGGTTTAATCCATCACCGTTCTTTAGCTTACTCCGCCATCCTAGTTCAGACATGGCCATATGCAAATCAGTCTGACCCTGTGCCTCATGGGAATAGTCCAGCCCGAACTGCCAAGCCATGTCTTCCCTGGACCGGAATCAAGCTTCCCAGGACCGGTTTCTGGCATTACAGCCGTCTTCAGCCGGGCTTGCTTGACTCCAGTGGCAAAGTGAGCAAGGAACTCACATCTGAGTATACCCTGCTAACTTAGGGCGAACAAAGAAAAACCAAAGGTGATGATGGACGGAGCGTTGACAATGCAAACACTCACCCCCAGTCAACTGATCTGGGTTTAATCCATCACCGTTCTTTAGCTTACTCCGCCACCCTAGTTCAGACATGGCCATATGCAAATCAGTCTGACCCTGTGCCTCATGGGAACAGTCCAGCCCGAACTGCCAAGCCATGTCTTCCCTGGACCGGAATCAAGCTTCCCAGGACCGGTTTCTGGCATTACAGCCGTCTTCAGCCGAGCTTGCTTGACTCCAGTGGCAAAGTGAGCAAGGGACTCACGTCTGAGCATACCCTGCCAACTTATGGCGAACAAAGAAAAACCAAAGGTGATGATGGACGGAGCATTTTAAATCTATAACAGGATAGGAGAAAAGATATCTGACATCTACGGAACTAAATCAAAATATTGGGAACTTGAATTATGTTGGTTGCTATTGATTGAATAATCTGAAATCATTAACTGTTGGAAACGCTTCAGGATTTTGTGAAAGTTGATATAACAATTCCAGTACAGGAAGGTGAAGAGGCAGCTCCTGAGAGTACACCAGCACATTATACAAATGTAGGTTTGCATACATGTTTGTGGTTGCGCCAATGGTGTAATATGACTGAAAAAGAAGGTTCATTGAGTGTTCTAAAACATGGTAATAGATATGTTGAGAGAAAAGCTATATGAGATGAAGCCACCACCTAAACCCACATGCTATGAAACATTACATTAGTGGAAGAAAATAGCGCATGCTAGGGAGAAGGAGAAATACTAGAATGAAACTAAGAGAGCAGTTCGTAATTATGCAGAGGCTCAATGGAATGAGAAATAGCAGAGAGGGAGGAAAGCCTTAGTCAAGGGGACCAGACTGTACCCAGCTATTTCTGTTGAAAAATCTGAGAAATTGGAAAAGAATAAAACACAGGGAAATGAAGATGGAAAAGATAAAAATGATGGTAAGAAATCAGATATCATTAGAGATTCAGATGATGATATTTTAGCTGCAATGTTAGTTGTGCATCCACGACTTTATGTTGCCCTGTAATAAACACTGAGGATGCTTCGACATCTAATGCGGCAGTGGCTACAGCCCCTGTTGAATCAAATGTAATTCAAATTGAAAGACCATTACAGATGACACAGTCTATTGTACAACTTGTTATATCCCAAAGCTGTACCCGCCCAAAGTGATAATCTTCATACAGTGATACTTCCAGGTGTTACCACTTTTATTATAACTGTACTAGCACTCAATGCTAGGGTTATGACAGCACAGCCATTAGAGATTCGCACGACAACTGCTTTGATTAATATTACCCCCAATAATGTAGTTCAAGGAGCTGTTGCCCTGCGAGGATCTTATGCTGTCTGTACATTTCAAGGGGTTATAGAAGCCTCATGGCTTTCAAGTGTTATTTTAGCATAAGTTGCAGAATGATTTGCCCTGACAAGAGCTTGCAGTCTAACAGCCCAGTTTAGAGTGATAATCACTATGGCTTTGGTGCTGCCATAACTTTGGACAGCATGGTCACAAAGTGGTTTCATGACTTCATCATGCACCCCCATTAGAAATGGGGAACATGTAAGAAAATTACTTGAGGCATTGCAAATGGCTACAGAAGTGAGGTTGTTAATTGTGCAGCTCACAGAAGCAGCAATGGATATTTCACGTTTGGAAACAGATTTGCGGATGTAGTTGCACAATATTGTGCACTTTTGGCGTGCACATTTAAAAGGGCTTATACAAACAAATCTGAAGAGAAAACTGTTTTCTCGATGTTTATGTCAGTAGCTGACACATGGAAGGAGCTCAAGAGATTGCAGACAGACGTTTCAGAAGCAGACCAACAGGGTTGGATCAGGCAGGAGGTGAGAAAATGCACATAACATTGGGATGTCAGCAGATGGAAGAACAGTGTTGCCATACAGTTTAATATTTCCCAAGGCATGAATATTCCATGGTCCAACACACCTAGGGAGAGATGCAATGGTGAGGTTATTCAAACAGAATTGGTTTAACCTGAAATGCCAGGACACTTACAGAAGAAGTGTTACATGTGACCAGATGAATGTAGGGAAAAGAAATCCACTTACATTAAGCCACATAGGAAGATCAGGTCATCCCTTTAAAAGAATGCAGATGGAATTTATTGAGATGCCTGTTTGTAATAGGCTGAGATATGTCCTAGTTATAGTGTGCCATTTCTCTCAATGGATGGAAGCCTACCTATCATGGAGAAATGACAGTCTCACTGTAGCAAAGCTGTTGTAAAGAAAACGTTGGTCTCGGGGTACAATGAGGTCCTAAGAATGCTTTGTGCAGCTTTACAGATTCAGCAGATACTATAGTAGTGTTAGTGACCAGAAACTTCTGAAATTGTTGAGCAGCTAAATGGAGCCATAAAGACCTGGTTGTTAAGCATTTGTGCTTCCACATCACTGAAATGGTCTGGTGCTTTGCCTCTGCTGTTGATGATTCTCCAAAGTATTCCTGATAAGAAAATGGGATTATCACCACATAAGATATTGATGGTGTGTAAAATGAGGCTGCCTTTTGTACCTGCAAATGCACCTTCAAACCTCACAGATGACATGATAATCGATTACTGCAAAGGATAGGTTGATGTGGTGCATTCTGGCTCCTCCAAGGTTCAAGTTTATACTGAAATCCACATCAGGAACTGTGCGCACGATCCTAGTCCTTGTGACTAGGTGTTAATCAAGAAGCACGTGCAGAGGTTTTGCTTGGAACTGAGATAGAAAGAACCTTCCAGGTGATTCTCATCGTGAACACTGCTGTTAAGTGTGCCGGAGTACGAAACTGGGTGCATGCATTGCACACCAAGGGGCATATTATCAAGGGGTTTTATCTCTGCTTTTTTGGCTTTAAAAGCCAAGAAAGCAGAGATAAAATGATCTCCCTATTACCTAGCTGTCGCTAACACCAGTTAGCAACAGCTAGTAGGAGATAGCGACCATCTTGGGCCCCACTTTGCATGTCAGTGATATTTATCACTAATGACATGCAAAGTGGGCGTGCCAAGATGTTAGCGACTGGAAACAGTTGCTAACATCGCTATCTCCTATTACCAACTTTTGGAGATATTCACGCTAAGCGCGAATATCTCCAAAAGCTAACACCTGCCCTGAGCAGTTCTTAGCCATGTTATCCAATGGGAGGTGGATAACATGGCTAAGAGCATTAGCTTGGTAATGAATGAATATCGCTGACTTTTCAGCGATATTCATGCATTGCGGCCGACTTTTATCGCATTTGCGATAAACCTTGGTAATACCAAGGTTTATATGCGATAAAAATTGCCGCAGCTCAGCGGTAAATTTTTGTCTCTAACCAAGCAATAGCGATAATTATCGCTGTTGCTTGGTCCAGAGTGTAAGAAATTCATATGAGAAGATGGTGTTCTCTGAGCTGGAACCAAGAGCACTAGTGGCAGAATCACTGCAAGCTGAACAATTGCAAGGGACAATACTGCAAGAGACACAGCATCAAAGAGATTAAAGGGGTGAAGAACTGCAGACAGACACATTATAGTCTCTGAAGGACAACACGAAAAAGAAGAGTCAAGAGCTCCATCAGAGAAAAGAGTTGAGATAACACAAGAACAAATAGACGATTCAGGTAAAGCAATCAAGAAGAGTCACCCGTAATGCTGAATGACCCTACAATTATGCCCAATTATGCCCAAAGGAAATTGAGATCAAGTGTGTCAGTCGATTACATACCGCGGCGCCAACCATCACTTGAGAGACAGAATCTAGTGGTGTAAGTAACATAGCAGAAGATCAGCAGACACAAAGAAGGTTGAAAAGTGCAAAAGTGCCTGATCGGAGGTATTCTGCACCTGAATGGACATACAACGCAAACCAGGTGTTAAATGTGTCAGTGGAAGACTTTCTTCATCTGAGGTTAGAACTTTTGGAGCCCCCATGATATGACACTAGAAATAAACAGGGACAACGCTGTTTGAAAAAGATTTCTGAAAAGAAAGGAGAACTCAGAGACATGATTGAATGAGAGAGTGCAGAAGACTGAAATTACATTTTTGTTTTAAAGAACATTTCCCTAGGCCCAAGGCCGCAGTGGAAGAATACCGAAAACAAAACACATTTAGAATAGGATGGAGTAGGGATAGGGTTGACTATGGAAAGACTGCTGTAATTAAGGCTAGAAGCAACTAACTTCAAAAGAAAATCAGAAAAACTGCTTTCAGAAAAAAGAGAAAAGCTGAAAATGAACTATTGGATTATTACTGCTATATTTTGGGTATTACACTTTTAGTAATAGTGTTAGTAGTCATTATAGTATTGATAGGGTTTTACTGCACATGAGAGATAGAGACAATTAGTTCTAGAATTGCTCCAATGACACCTGCACACACAATAGATGAAACTAATGCATAATTAAAATGAAAAGTTTAATTTCAAGAATATTCAAAAGATGAAATTTCCACTAATGTATTCTGTAGGTTAGTTCAAGAATATACACAGGCATTAGACTCAAAAGATAGCAACTTTTTCAGCTGTAGAAGAAGTTGCATACCACCACATACTTTTCTAATATGCAACTATTTGTAGTATTTTGCTTCGCTTAGTGTATATGTGAGAACACTTTGAACACTTTTACTCAAATTATGACCTGATTCTTTCAAAAGTTTGATTGCAGCTGAGTATGAATTTACACCCACAAGCAAAAGAAATGGATACAGTTTGGCATTATTTAGCCCATAGATGCACATAGATTCTGTAAAGGTATAAACAACATGTATACTTTATTAATGAGACCTTTAGAGAAAGTATTCATTATGACTTTAGAGGGAAGGAATACAAATATTTCACACATTAAAAATAGAGAGGAAGACACTTTGAAAAACGTTTGAAAAAAAGAGAGGACGAGTACAAAAAGAAAATGATCTAGCCCAAAAAAAATTAAACAGGAGACAAAAGGGAAAAATATGTATTTACAAAAGAAGAAGCCAAAAAATAAATAAGCATGTGGGAATTAGTAGCTGTGAACACACTTTTGAAATTATGCGGGGTACATGCCATATTTTACTGGGAGTAGAAACAGTCATTCCAGGAGTCTATTTTGTTTGTGGACAGAATTTTCATTTTCAATTACCAGCTGATTGGAAGGACATTTACTATTTAGCTTTGCTGTTTTCTAAAATGTATCATGTATATAGTGTAGATGTTATGGCAATGACATCATCGCACAGATACACACGTAGCATAGGTGATGGAACAGAATTTATTAAAGATATTTTGGGAGCAATCATACCACAAGTGGGGGTTATTTTGAATGAGAAAATTTGAAAACTTTCAACAGTTGTGGACAAGTTGGCAACCAGTACTTCAAGAGCCTTATTAGTTGTAAATACAGAATTAGTGGCTATTAGATCAACTGTTTTACAAAATCACTCAACATTATACATATTCCTTGCAGTGAAAGGAAGAGTTTGGAAGATGCTGCAAGCTTGGCATTGCTGTTCATACATATCTGATGAGAGTAAGAAAATTGTAGAGATCACATAGAGCATTTCTGATCCAAAACCTGAATTTGAATCATTTGTAACTTCTGGTGGTTTAGAAAATTTGGGAAAAGGAGTATCTGTTATTGGACATTGGTTTGAAACCAGTAGAAAGGTGGTTCCTAGGTCTATATTTATGTCAATATTAAAAGTAGGGTGCTGCATACTGACCTTGTTTGCTTTTTCAAAGGCTACTTGTACTATACCTCAAAATGGCTGAAGCAACATTGCCTGATAAGCTGACTTGACTAGAAAATGCTTAATGTGTATAAAATATTTACCTTTCCATGAACCTGCTTTTTCATAATGAATAATAGTTGCATAAGTGTTATCATCTAATACTGCAAATGTTTCCTCTAAAACAATCATCCCTGCTAACAAATAAATTGGTTTTGTTATTTATAAAGGTAGATATGGAGATTACTTCATGGGAAATTAGTTTTGAATGAGAAAATGAAATAAAAAGTAGACAAGAGGAAACCGCTAGGTGTAAGAAATGATTACAACTCTGTGCGCTGCTAATTGGAGTCATTGTGTTTTCGGTGAGAAGACAAGGTGCGATACTGTTCCAATGAGAACATCACAAGATGGTTGACCGGCTGAAGAAGTAAGAAGACCTCAAGCTTTAACATTGATAGAATGTGTTGTCTATAATTGTTGTCAATAACAGTGCGTTTTCTTAGAATAAGCACACATAGATTTTGTCGAGACTTTTTTTCCATTTTCCGAGACCAAGATCCTTATGCCATGTTGCTCTGAAACTCTACTGAGTTTCTTGAACCTCTCTTTATGAGAAGTTCTGCTTTAATTGATTTTTGATTTCAAAGTCAAAATAACCTTTATTTGGATTTTTGAAATCCATAAATGCAGTAACATTATCCATTCAATACTTGTTTAAAACACCAAACACAAAAACAGTTTACTCGTTAAAAGGTACAAACAATACTTGTGCAAAGGCACTTTAAGAACTTACAAAACCAATTATTAGCTGTTACAAGGAAATTAATTGTCACTGCAGAGTAAAGTAGTACTTGTGCAAAAATACTTTACGCAAATAAAATACTAGTCAATGATGTGGACAGTATTACTGCAGAAATACTTTAGTTATTAGTAATATCTATTAAAAAATAATGGGCATATGGCCATAAAAAGTCAATTTCAGACTGAGTGCAAATCAAGATGTTCAGCTAATTATGTTCACATCATAGATTATCACCAACACTCTAAGTGTTTCTTCTCTTGATTATTTATCTAATAAAAGAATAAACAGTATCACATGAGCAAATGGATACATGTTTTGACCATGTGCCCTCTTTTGGGAATGCTACCAACCTTGTTACATAAAATCTATGCTGGGTATTCGTAACCATTATCAAATGCCCTTGTACTTCCTAAGTAGCAGGTCCATCCATGTATCTAGCAACAGAGTGCTTTTGGAGTTGGGTTCTCTGGCAGCCATTCTATTGGTTATGAACATATGTAAAATTTTGACAGAGTTCATTACAGAGATTTAATTATGCAGCTCTTTAAAAAAAATCCACATTTGTCAGCCATGGGATCTTATTATAATGTTCCAGCATGAGACAATTATATACAACATCTCTGGAGAATTTAGATTGTGCCTTGCTTCAGATGTTATACCAACAGGTGAGCATGTTTACAAAAAATTGTATCTTCAAGATAAGAGACATTGAATTCTCTATAAGTAACAAAAGACACTATGGAGTGGGGCACAGTCAAGGGCCTGCCATATGTATCAGAAGAAATACATTTGCTCCTATAGAGCTAAATCAATACGCTTATTGGTCTGTCACCAATCTTGCTAGAGTATCTGGACAAGGCAACAAAAGATTTGACAGTTTTAAGCTCTGCAGAACTTAGATTTGTGCCCCTTGAGACAATGTGAGTGAAGAGCACCCCTAGACAGGAGACGTTTTTCACTTCCTCCAGTTTGTGATTTATCACACAATGTACCTTTTCCTTGGTTTCATCCTCTCACAAATCATGATGTAGGTTTTCATAAAATTAAGTTTCTACTCCTTTTCCTTCATATATGCTGGGAACTTATCGATCAGAAGTTGTAAGTCATTAGTGGTTCTGAAAATCAGAACACATTGTAAGCATATAGGAGAACTGGGGTTGGTAGGGAGCCGATCTCGGGAATGTCGGCTTCTAATTGCTGTAACACTCTGTCCACCCCATTGATATAGATTCAAAATAATAAGGTGGAAAGGACACAGCCTTGCCTAATGTTTCTAGTAACTTTAAAGCCTGAAGTACATTCTACCCACACATCATACCTTATCAATGTTGTTAAACTGGCATAGAGCTGGGATGAGTGTGAGATGATATTAGTCAGTGCTCCCAGTTCAACCATAGACTTCCTAGCTTTTAATGGTTAACCAGATCAAAGGCACTGGTCAGATCAGCAAAGTAGAGATGGTTGTGCCCCTGCCTTTCTTACATGTATTTACCTATTATGAGATTAAGGTTAATACATTGCTCAATGGTGCCGCTGTACCTTCTATAACCATACTGAGTATCACTTAGCACCTGATTAACCTGTGCCCAAGCCTCCAGTCATTTCAGTATTATTCTTCCTATGATTTTTGATGATACATCCTGAAGAGATATAGGCCGATAACACTTTTATGCTCACTGTCCAGGTAGATGTGATAATCTCCTTTGCAGCTGCATTAAAAATCTGGGTTAGTAAGGGGGCCTATAGATTTATATTTGACTTAAAAATATCTACTATAACCCCGTCTGGGCCAGGAGCTGTCCCACAGGCTGATTTTATTATTGCCCTAGTGACGTTCACCGGACTAGAGATTAATAAGACCTAACTTGTGACTTGAAATAAAGATGAACTACTAAAATATTTAATTAATAAGACCCTTTAACTCATAACAAGCTCTTGTTATTGACTAAAATAGATTAGTGATTGTAATTATAATTTTATGAAAGATGTACTGCTCCTAATCCTCTCTAAAATCACAGCAAACATCCATTGGACATGGGGAGCCCTGGGAAGGCGGTGATTAGCCAAGATGGTGGTAAACTAAAATATTTTAATTTAAACTGAATCCCTGGTCAGACAATAGTGTTCACTATCTGGAACTGTCCATCACCAGTGTCAATTGATTTGTCCTAGTTGTTTTACACTATGCATTAAGATACAGTGAAGTAGTGGCTTGTTGGCTTGCTACCACGAAATCAGCAACAGATGTCAATATAGTTGTGTTCAATAAAGAGGTTTTCTCAGGTCAATGCAACAAGTTCAGGGGACAGTCAGTACATTGCCGCAGGCAACTCTGTGGAATAAATCATCACTGCAGCATGTGATACCATCAAAAACCAATGGAATCTGTGGGGTTTTCCAATATAATACTCACAAGTATGTTGAAGTCTTTGCAAAGAAGCTTCTTCAACAGTGGGTGACATGTATTCACTACTCCCACTTTACCTTCAGGAATGTTTTACAGGAGTTGGCTGAGTCAAATTGAGCTTCTAGATCATTTTGGTGTAGGCTCCTCCATGTCATCAGAGGATAGAATATAAGGCTGAGGCTTTGTGTCCTAAGCATAAAAAAGATGCTTCAGAATTTCACGTCTTTGGCAACTAAATGCTTGGGAGATGAAAAATAGAAGCAGGACCTTGCTCATGCCAAACTTTATGAGTAGTGGCAAGACGCCCTTCTCGTATTTCTGATGTTGCAGGTTAACAATCAGGCTGCCTGGTCTAGGCTCCATAATGTGATTATTTCCACATGGTTATTATTTATTTATTTATTTATGAAATTTATACAGCGCACTGGTACCTGTAGGTGTCCTGGCGCTAAGTAATACTCCAAACACAGAGGCCAAGTAGAGATTTAGAAAGCAAACAGCCAAGTCTTAAGACCTCTTCTAAAGGCCATTAGATTCGTAGCCTTTCTAAGAGCTAGGGGCAGGGCGTTCCAGGCCTTGGCTGCTCCCAGCACAAAGCTTCTGCCCCCCCCCCCCCCCCCACTGTGCATTCCTAATTCGAGGCACCGCAACCAGCCCTGCCTCAGATGATCTAAGGCGTCTTGCAGAAAGGTACCATCGAAAATACTGCTGAAGAATTTTCGGCCCTAGGCCTCGCATGGCCTTAAATACCGTACAAAGAGCTTTAAAAGAAATCCGCTTTCCGCTTACCAGCGACAATGTAGCAGCATGTGTAGTTAAATTAAGGAAACTTCAAGTCCGGGCACTCCAAAAAGTCATCAATACAATTTTATATAGTTAGTAGTCCACTTTTAATCCATATTCAGGCACATAAATTTCGGTCCAAATCTTTGCATCGATTTACTCAATTTTATGTAGATTTTTTTTACAGTTGTTTCCAAAAGGAAGGCAATCCAAATCAATAATTCCACAACGTCGAGCAGTTTGAAAGCCACGCAATATAGATACGAGGAGCACTCTCCTGTCCTATCCGGACTAACGATATTTATAACTACTGGCACTACTGGCCTTTGGCATTATTTTGCCTCACAGAATTAATATTTTTCCAGCGGAAGAACATCTATATACCACCCAAACAGGCCTGAAGAAGTCGAGGTTTATGACCAATCGACAAAACACGTGTTGACTGACTTGTTTTTGTTTCTTAATTGGCTTTCAAACTGCTCAACGTTGTGGATTTATTGATTTGGATTGCCTTACTTTTGGAAACAATTGTAAGCAACATCTACATAAAATTGATGTGAAGATTTGGACCGAAATTATTGTGCCTGAACATGGATTAAAAGTGGACTACTAACTATATAAAATTGTATTGATGACTTTTTGGAGTGCTCGGATTTGACGTTTGATTTAATTTATCTCTTCATTGGGAGGGCAGAGTGGGATTGTAGATGGTAACTAATTCCTTCCTAGGAGCACTGTATATATTTTGTATATGTTATATATTCTCCCCTAAATAAGAGTGCAGTGCGCCCATTTACTAGCTTGAAGCCTGGCTACCATATTTTGTGTATTTGAGTAGTTAAATTAAGGGCTCACAGCACATGACAGCAAACAAATAATAATGTTAACATGATGTTTCTGCAGATAAATCGACCGCACACAAGGGAGACCAGTTTATGCAGGCAACACTTGACATTTGTCTCAGCAAATCTCCCAGGGAGTTCAAAGATACACACTGGGGCAAGTAGCAGCAGGCACTATTTACCTTCATAGACATCTTCCCTAACCTGCAAGTTAATTAATATTGGGAATAACATTGAGGAGACATTAGCTCATTTATACAGGATTTCACTTGTTACTCATGGGAACAGAGAGAAGTGGTCTGAGGAAAGTCTCATACTGAAAGCCATCGCTCCACGACTTGCGGTGACTGATCACACTGTTCGTGCTTGGTAACAGGGCCAATAGCACACAAAGATACTGTACCAACTGCATAAGGCTGAGCCAGATCATACTGGGAATGTCCAAGCCATTTCTATAATGGATGACATCCTCACATACTTGGAAATCATCAGGTTTTTTACAGGCACAGGGCTGACAAATCGATAAGAGAATGGTTGCTGTGGAGTGAGCACTGATCAAGTCAGCTTTCTGTCCTTATATGCCTCTCAGTAATTGTTCTTGCCCTTTGCAATAAAGACCATCCATTGGATCTGTCTGGCTACCAAGGGATGCTGCTTCAGGAAGAAAGCCCCAACTCAGGAGACTTCCAAAAGCTATGACAAGACATATGTATAGCCTACTGCAGCCAGGATGGAGAAGCAGCAGTGTAAAGGGACTGCAAATTGCATTTGAAACCACCAAACAATCACTAAGAAAGAAACATTAAACGGTCAGTGTCTAGGAGGCCCTAAAAAAGCACTACGGGTCTGGAGCATCCCAAAAGCAGCAAAATAATGAAAGTCCCATTTGAGACACCACATAGGTACTGGAGATATCTTATATTAAAGTAGATGCTCATGTATGACATTTCTGATTGATGTGGTGCATCCCAAGAGAGTTGTGGGGACAACCATTGTGGGAATATCTTAATCGAAGCAAGAGCTTTTCCAACTATCCAAGGAGGAACCTTTGATCTGCTGGATCTCACCAGCAGACCACCAGAGCTGAAGTGTTGTCACTTCTTCCTAAAATGCATCAACAGTCAGCATGTGGAGTTAGAGGCAGGCAGGATAGAGAAGAATAAGTGGGCTCCCCCACTGGCACTAGAAAAGAGTACGCCAAGATGGCAAGGAGCTAGCCTTACTGTGCCACCTCAAGGCTCCAGAGGAAGCCACCGTCTCCCAGGCATGTGTGACCCATAAGGGCCAGTACACCCACTTGAAGTTTGACACAAAGGCTGGTGCTTTAACTTAAAGCTAAAACAAAAAGAAAAAGACATGGCCATACTGGCCCATTAAGGGATCACTCACAGCTGTAAAGAATAACTACCTAAGCCAAAGCGTATGCTTTAAAAACATGCTCATTGGTCCTCTGAGGTACCCCAGGAAAACCAGGGCACAAGAAAAAGTGTTTGGTTGTGCTTCAAGGACTGCCAAGTGAGTGGCAGACCCAGAGAGCACCCTGCAGCTACTGTAAGCAATCAACATCCTATGTCTCCAATAATCTTGGGAAGTGTTTCCCTTAAATGTGAACAACGCTGTATGGTGTTTCATCGAAGTGCATGAACACACTGAGTTTCTGGGACCCCATGAATCAAGGCAATCTTGTTAAGATTAAAAAAAGACTTTCTCTCAAAGATTCAGGTTTTTAGTTTTATTTTCTATTAAACGTAGTGTTATTGCACATTTCCCAGGTTTTGCTATAGGCGTAAACGTTTATTAGTATCTCAGACCTACAAGGTCTAGTCTATGTTGAGGAGTTTAGCTTTCACCTGTGACTTTCTTTTGATGGTCTGAATGTAATTTGTGAGGCCCTTTATGAACTTTTCCCCTTGATTTGTGGCCCTGCTATTTTTTGATATGTTTGTCATTTTTAGGTTAGTATTGACTCTTGCATGCATTAAACTATTTTTCTTTTTTAGAGGGAAAGAAGACTTAGGCCCCGATTACAATTTCAGTCAGAAACTCTTCGGACTGACTCAGTTTTGGAATCAGGTCCAACTGAATAGAGTTCGGCGGGTCCGACCAACCATTTACGATGCTTCGGAACATCGTTCGGTCGGACTCGCATTGACTTACAATGGGAGCCTGTGTTCTAACCGACAACACAGGCACCCATTGAAAAGAAGGGTTGTTGCGGAAATATTGCACCCTGTGACGGGCACCCCATGGTGCCTGCCACACTGTGCATGGTTTTCCAGAGGGGTCCTATGGGTAACCCCATGGGTCCCAAACGGAGGCCTGCATGTGAAAGGGGCCTTCTACGGGCCCCTAAATTCAGATTCTGACATCTGTTTTGTGTTGGGCCGATTCAGAATGGCTGTCAGAATTTGACACCGTAATCGCTTGGTCTGAAACTGTGTCCATAGTGCAGTATGATTCACCTCCGAACGGCTCGGGGACTCTGAGTGCCAATTGGAACCTAGTCGGACAGCCTGAACGATTTCCTTACATCATAATTGATCTGTCAGAAACGTTTCCAATTTGGTCGGAAACATAGTTTCCGAAACGGTTTAGGGAAGTCTGATTGTCGGTTAGAGGCTTTCCGAACAACATTGTAATCAGGCCCTTAATGTACATTTTGTAGCTGAGTTCTGAGTCTCTAGACCTCAGCCCCTCCCTGGGCAAGACTTGGACTCCTCTATCTTGCTACTCTGGGTGTCAAGTGATAAAAAGAGTACTTGGCCTCCAGCTTTAGAGTCTGCAGTACAAGTCTTTAGGACATCAGACATGACAGAGCACAGATTTTACAGTGACAGCCAAGGAACAAAATGCTTTGAGACCCTCAAACCCAGATATTACTGTGCTAGCAATAGACTAAACCATATCATTTTCAACTGTCAGAAGTGGAATTCACACCTTTCAGTTAAGCACTCATATACAACTGCTTTAATAACTTTAAATGTGCTTTTACAAGACATTAAATAGGTATACAAATTGTCTCAATCAATGACAACAGAGATGTCTTCATATTCAGGATATATGGATGGTACTCTCTTCATTGATTTAGGTTAGTAAAGATAGTCAACTGTTTAACGCAACCCATATTTTCTCGACTCAATGGAAGGGTGTTCATTTAAAAAATGTTAATCTGTACAAGAAGGAAGTTGGCCAATGTTTTTCATTTAAAAAATAGAAGGGAATCTTTGGGGTACTGAATTATTCCCTGCTTCATACTTTCCTTCAATATAATAATTTAAAATGTCATGCTTCTTTGGAATAAAAAAATGCATACTTCTAGTAAGATGTATTTCTTGGTATTAGATTACTAACACAATCATGTGGGGATTGTTTAATCTCTTCCTTCTGATAGACAATATCTTTAAACTCTTGTATGCTTCTAACAACATGATATATGCATTGTCTAATCTGTTACTAAACTAATATAGTCTTGTTGTCCTCTATAGTGGGCTATATCATCCACTAAAGGTCCGCTCAAGCTTTATAACAAAGGAGCTGGACTTTAATGGCTCCATCAGGATGGAATGACCTAATTAAAAAAACAGCCTCCCAGAAGCACAGTATGGTTTCAACTGCTTCTGCTTTTGAGGAGAATTCTCCCTTCCTTCTCTTCTTGTTGATAATTACACTGTGAAGCGTGGGAGATGGAAGAGGGCTCAATGTGTTCCCTTGCCCACCGCCTCTTTGACTCTTTCAGTCCCCTGCATGATGCCCATATCTTGCAGAAAAGGGATGGAGAGGGAGTGTCGGATGCTATAAATTAGGGAGTTGCAATGTGGTTTACAGCAGGCGTATCCCAATGCCTGTAGCCTTTTCAAGGTCCGTTGTCTTCAATGGAGCTCTCATTATTCCAAAGTTCCAAAAACATTGATAATCACTAGGGGTGGGCGATAAATTCAGCTCCACTGGCGGAGTTGGCAAAGTTTGGGCCACTCCTTATTATGCAGGTAACGCGGAGTTCCAGCCAAATTCTGCAAACCGCAGAGTTGCAGAATTTATCTTGCCGCCTGGATTGCCAACAGTATCTTAGTGAGCTTGTGAAAGATTTGGCATCCCCTAGTGGGATTTTTGGTAATTAGGAGGGCACCCGGCGGGTTGATCAGGGCAGGCTGTCGTGACCATTCACGGTCAGAAAGCTGCTGCTTGAGTAGAACATGTATTCTAGCAGCAGCAAAATCAACTCCAGAAGCAGTGCCCTCTGGTGCACAGCATGGTACCATTTGAGCTGATTTTCCATTACTTAATGAGCTCCCAGGGCAAAAAATCAGTGTGAGTAGCGTAACATGCCAAATTCCAACAATGTGGAACCCCGTGAAATCTTGTGAAGTTTTCAAGTGAAACTCTGCGAGTTTTGCCCAGTCCTAATAATTTATATTTGTAAGAGTATATGACCACATATACAAGTTAAGACTATCTTGGTCCATTGAGCCCTTACAATAGCTCTTTCCCATTGTTTTTAACTCTTCCAAGGGGACTATCACATTAAAATTAGCTTGATATCCCTTCGACAGGTTTAATTTACTTCACAAACACAAGGAGATGATGGACGGAGTGCTGAAACTTTTCAGACACTCACCCCCAGTCACGGATCTGGGTTGAATCCATCATCGTTCTTTAGCTCACTTCACCACCCAGTTCAGACACAGCTATAGGCAAATCAGTCTTGAACCTTTGCCTCATTGAAACAGCATAGCCTGAACTGCCAAGCCATGTCTTCCCTGGACTGTAAACAAGCATCCTGGGACCGGTTTCGGGCTACCAGCCCTCATCAGCCAGGGTAGCTTGCATCAAGTGGCAAAGTGAGCCAGGGACCCACGTCTGGGCATACCCTGCTAACTTAGGGAGAACAAAGCAAACACAAGGAGATGATGGACAGAGTGCTGAAAATTTTCAGTCAACCCCAGTCACAGATCTGGGTTGAATCCATCATCGCTCTTTAGCTCACTTCGCCACTCCAGTTCAGACACAGCTATATGCAAATCAGTCTTGATCCTGTGCCTCATGGGAACAGTCCAGCCAGAACTGCCAAGCCATGAGTTCCCTTGACCGGAAACAAGCATCCTGGGACCAGTTTTGAGCTAACAGCCCTCATCAGCCAGGCTAGCTTGATTCAAGTGGCAAAGTGAGGAAGGGAACCACGTTTGGGCATACCCTGCCAACTTAGGGCAAATAAAGCAAACACAAGGAGGTGACCAAAAGAACGATGGATTAAACCCAGATCTGTGACTGGGATTGATGTCTGAAAAGTTTCAGTTTTCCGTCCATCATCTTCTTGTGTTTGCTTTGTGGAACATGACTGTCGAAGGTATGCTCTTGATACCACATCCCTTCCTGCCAACTGTCCTAAATGCACTGCCTCCCTCCCCACAAGGCAGAGGAAACCCCCACGCCACGAATACCGCATGCTCCTTTTAAACTGCCGATCCCTCCCCAAACACAAGCTGGAAATATCCCTCCTATTAGAAGAACGCAAGCCAGACGCGCTGTTTCTTACGGAAACATGGTTAACGTCTGACTCTGACCCCGATGTGGTTGCCGCCCTCCCCGCCGGCTATCAAATCACTCGTCAAGATCGACCAGATGGCAGAGGGGGAGGACTTGCAATCATAGTAAAAGATCAATATCGCTGCCGGCCTATAACGGAAAACATCCCAGACTGTGAAAACTTAGCTTTCGCGCTGGAGTTTTCCCCCAACCACTGCCTCTCGGGCACCTTGATATACCGCCCACCCGGCCCCCCAAAACAATTTCATAGCAGCCTCCCAGCAACTATAGCACCTCGTATCTGCGCTGCTGCCAACTTCATCGTGCTAGGCGACCTCAACCTACACTTTGACTCACCAGCAGATGTGACGGCCATTACCTTAACTGACGACCTGGCCGCACTACAACTCATTCAACGAGTGAACACTCCTACCCATACAAAGGGACACCTGCTGGACCCAGTATTCAGCAACTGTGCAGAACTTTCAACCGACTCTCCTCTTCCCCTCCCATGGACGGATCATTCCTTGGTGCCCCTCACCTGGCTCACTGAGAAACCCATCCCTGCCACCCCCTCGATTAGATACGCGAGATCATGGGCACGGATACAAGTAGACGAATGGACAAGCAAACTAGTGGAAAGTCTTCCTTCAAATAATGAAGACCCTTGTCTGGCAAACCAGGAATACGAAAGCTGGATTTTGCACTCTCTTGAGACCATTCTCCCCCTCAAAAAATCGTCGGCTAAACGTCCCCAAAAAACAGCCCCATGGTATACAGAAGCCCTTAGAGACAAAAAGCGACACTGCCGGAAAGCAGAAAGAAAATGGCGCGAGAACTACGCTATGGAAGACAAAACTCGATATCGGGAAGAAATAAAAACCTATAAAGAGCAGATAAAAACTGCCCAAACAGAATACTTCTCGAACAAAATCTTAACCTCATCTTCCAAACCCAGGGAAATCTTCCAAACTCTGCAGTCCCTGATTAAACCACCCCCCTCCAGTGTTCACGAGGACAAATCAATTGCCCAATGTAACGACCTGGCAGAATTCTTCTCGGCCAAAGTGAACAATATATATTCCTCCTTCCCTACCAGCACTGTGTCCACGCCGCCTCATAACAACAACGGAGGGCCAGACCCAGAGCTTGCCTCCCTCTCCACACTCGACCACTTCACTTGTATGGACCTAGAAGAAGTTAAATCCATAGCTCGGAAAGTGAAATCCGGCTCACCAACAGACCCGGCCCCCCCAGAGACAATGTTACTCGCATCCCAGACGGTTCTACACATCATCATGAATCTAGTGAATGCGTCCATTGACTCTGCCACGGTTCCTCCGGCCTGGAAAAAGGCAATGGTTCGAGCACTAATAAAAAAGCCTCATCTGGATCCCTCGGACTTTGCCAATTACCGCCCGATTTCACTACTCCCCTGGGTAAGTAAAATTGCAGAGAAATATATCAATCTCCAATTGGTCAACTACCTGGAAAGCAATCTGCTGTTAGACCCTACACAGACAGGATTCAGGCCCAAGCATGGAACAGAGTCCGCCCTCCTTATGGTCGTTGAGGAGTCCAGAAGAATCATCGATCAAGGAGGATCAGTGGCAGTGGTCCTCCTTGATCTCAGTGCGGCGTTTGACACGGTCAGTCATAACACCTTACTGAACCGTATAGCAAACGTCGGCATTGTGGACAAGGCCTGGCTCTGGATAAAATCCTTCCTGAGTGACAGGTCGTTCCAGATATTTGACGGACAAGCCGTCTCTTCCAGCATACCGATGAAGTGTGGAGTCCCCCAGGGCTCCTCTTTAAGCCCTGCGCTTTTTAATATCTATATGAGGCCACTGGCTGATGTAGTTCGTCCGTATGGAGTTAAGATCATTTCCTATGCGGACGACACACAGCTGGTGGTCTCCTTAGCGCAGGAAGCCCAACACTCTCCATCGGGGGGTCTAACCAAATGTCTGGAGGAGGTGAAGTCCTGGATGACGCTGTCCTCACTGAAGCTGAATGGGGACAAAACGGAGCTCATGCTGCTAGGCCCGGCCGACCCGACCTTCTTCAAGTCATTATGGCCCACCTGTCTAGGCCCCCCCCCCGGCCCCGAAAGATAACATCAAAAGCCTAGGGGTATGGCTGGACAAGAACCTCACTTTTAACACCCAGGCCACAAAGCTTTCCGCCACCTGCTTTGGACTCCTTCGGACACTGAAGAAGGTCCTACCCCTGCTCCCTATGGAGGCTAAACAAACAGCTATTCAGGGCATAATACAATCACGCCTGGACTCAAATAACGTCCTTTACTTGGGAGCCCCAGAGTACACATTAAATAGGTTGCAACTGGTGCAGAACTGTGCGGCTCGCACCCTACTGCAAATTCCACGAAGAATTTCAGTCAGAGAGGCACTGACCAGCCTTCACTGGCTGCCAGTACGGAAAAGAGTCACCTTTAAGGCAATGTGTATCGCCCATCAGGCCTTCTGGGACTCGGGCCCAAAACTCTTGCGTAGCCTAGTCAGCCAATACCATCCAGGCCGTGAACTACGTTCTAGCCAGGCTTTTATGGCAAAAGTTCCCAGAATCAAGAGGTCTAGAGCAGGTGGAAGAATGTTCACCTTCAACGCCTCAAAAACCTGGAACACCCTACCCCCTCACCTGAGATCTAACCCTAACCTTGCCTCCTTCCGTAAGCAACTTAAAACTCATCTATTCAAATCCCCGTAATCAATTCAGCCCCCCTTCTTCTTCCAGTTTCTGTCAGCCTCATTACACCCCCTCTTCTGGTTCCCTAGCGCTTGGACGCCCCAGGGCAGCAATCGCGCTGTATAAGTGTATTTTCATTCATTCATTCATTTCATTCATTCATTTGTTCCTCCTAAGTTGGCAGGGTATCTGCCGATACAGAGGATCACTATCCAAACACTCAAAAATAAGTTCAACTCTACTTAAAGAGTGTGAAGGAGTAAATTCAAAACTAGTAGATCACAAGAACAGCTCAAGAAGATGTAGTCTAAGATTTACCGATATTCCTGAAAAGAGATAGCTAAACTCCTTTGTCTCTGATATGATAGAAGAGGTGAACAGGGCAACCTTGCAACCAGGCTTTAAGGAAGTTACAATATACAGACCTTCATGGTAAATAAGAACAGAACTTACCCAAGCTCTATATTAGTAAAGCTTGGCTATTATCATGTTAAGGAGAGAGTATTGGCTACTACCATAAAAGCAGGTCCTTCGAAGTTAAGAATAAATGGGATTTTCAGATCTATTTGGATCTCTTCCCTGAAAGTTCCAAACATAGATGGGAATTTAAGCACATAATTCCACTATTTAAACCTGCTGGTGCCTAGCCTATGTTAACTCAAATTGCAAAGTTCAAGATATTACCAAATGTGTTGTTAAAAATATTTTCTGATCTAGGTAACGATCAGGAATTTCTGAAACAATTGCATAGGATAAAAAACAATATATAGTCTTGCAGAAGTGTTTATGGAATACTAACATGACTATTGAGCTGTAGGGAAAGGTGGGCTTCAGGTGAGAGATAGGCAAACTGTGGCAGAGAGGATGATCACTAATTTTCTTTGCTCTATTTGCCAACAAACACACCAACTTAGGGATGGCGGCCCCTTTGAGACAATATGCATGAACAGTAGCGGTCGGCAGTAGGTGTTTCTATAGGGCGGTGACGTGGGCAGGAGGAGGGGCAGGGTGGGGGGAAATAATGTATGGATTACGGAGTTTTACAGGTAAGTAAACATTTAAATACATAAAACGGATTTTGTTGCGCGCACTGCATCACATTTGGTGATGCAGTGTGTGCAACGAAATTCGTTTTATGTATTTAAATGTTTACTTACCTCTAAAACTCCGTAATCCATACATTATTTCCCCCCACCCTGCCCCTCCTCCTGCCCACGTCACCGCCCTATAGAAACACCTACTGCCGACCGCTACTGTGCATGAACATATCTCAAGAGAAAAATGGGTTTGGACAAAGTGACCCTCACAGAGCTTTTGTGTGAGTGTCGACCCATGGTTGGAGAAATGGAGGGGGGAAACAGGTTTTTAGATAAGATATGTTTGATAGATAATCTAGAGAATACAAAATATCCCCATGGATGATCAAAATATAACAATAAAGAATTCAAATGATCTATATAATTAAAAAAGAAAGCTATTCTACACCTAATCTGTGTGATAATGACAAGGAAACACGTTCATCCTACGTACTAAGTAGCTACCATGCGGCAAACAAGTAGGAAGTCAATGACCTCTTTCATCCACTTAAGAACCTCCATATAACATGGGACTGCATTACCCAGAGTACCATTATACTGGGCAGAATATCACTTTGGGACACCTTTATTAATTGTCTCTCAAGGGCAGCTTGAAGTCTAAGTCATAATAATAACTGTCAAAAGATGTTCTAATTACCAATATATAATTCCCATGACTCTTTCTACCTCAAAATTAAGCGTGCAGTGTTATTTCCAGTGCCACCTCTCACAGTGCTATTCTAGTACCCCATACTGAGGAGACCAAGGCTAAAATTATCATTCCTGTTGCAGAATCTCATATAAGGCCTGCTTTGGCCATACAGTCAACTGTACAATATTCCAGGGCCAAGGGTATGTACATTAATATCACATCAATCACCCTTGAATATAAAACATCTTCAAAATGCATTTGTATATGTTTCTACTTGCAATATCTGAAGTGAATAGTACTAAATTGTGGGCCCTTCACAATTTGGTACATGAAGTAAGAGTTCATTGTTATTTTTGTACAAATAAATAAGCTTTGCTCACATCATATGGACTGATGAGTCAAATCTGTATTGCATGCCTTTCTTTTAAATATCTCAAGAAGGATATGCCAGTCCATCCAGTCAGCATAGTAAAACATGTAAGAGTGAAAGGACAGTGTTTTCAACTAAGCAGAATTATTATTATATGAAGAACTATTATCTTATTTTAGGTAGCCTATGTACTAACTTTTACCACTGGGTAACAATGCTGTGAAGAACGCGGCTAAGCAATTAGGTTCTGTTTTTTTAACAAATTTTATTACTTCTAGTTTCTGTGCAGGATCAGTTTATGGACAGTCGAAAATATCTGTAGAGTTTAGAGAGTAGAATCATCATTGACAGCAAGAAGTAGAGACTAGCAGCTCAATATACTGTTGAATTATTCTGATGTCTTATTGAAGTCACAAGCCTGCCATTTATTAAGCTGTGTTATTGACTTTACACTGTCAAGCAGTGTTATGGGTGATCCAAGCAACTTCAATTGTTACTAAAGTTCCAGTGATTTTGAGATGACCTTTGAGACCAAAGTAATGGTCTATGAAGGGTCAGACCACTTATGTATATCATTTCATTCAGAAAACTGAAAAGAATTTCACAAAAACCAGATATAGCATGTTGAGCAATGTCTTTGATTGTTACGCAATTCAGGCATTCTCCTTTTTCACTTGTAGGTTGTATGGCAGGATTTTATTTTTCTTTTACAAATTATAACTATTCTCCATTCACAAAAGCATATATTCAACTATGGAGATTATCACTGTTTAAAGCTAATATCTGTTCATTTTTTTCATTTGATCCACCAGATTATGTTTCTTTCACATGTTTTCAGGGGTAGTTGATGCAATGTCAAAGTTTTGAGGCAGCAACCGGAAAAGTTAAGGTTGATGTTCCCGTCACCCGATTAGCTTATGAAAGGTTTGGGAACCTCATAGGATCCTTCTTTGGGCAGGTTGATCTTGGGATTCCTTCTTTGCTGTTGCATTAATGTTTGTGCCTGTCATTCTGTTTTTCTATGTGCGGAAGGGTGTAAATGTGATCTCATACATCCATTATCAAATTGGCAGATAAAGGTTATATTCTGACCTTAGATTTTGATGCTTCCGCAGTTCTAGACTCCTTCCCATTGGTCTTGGTGCCTGAAATGGCCCATGGGTTTTAGATAATCCAGTTGGTTTTCTTGCACCAAATGTGATGGATGGGTTTTATGTTGTTCTCTTCCTGTAATTCTTGGTTTTGCTATTCAGTGGAATTTCCACTAGTCTAGAGGTTGTCCACTGAAAAGGGCAGACCTTGCACCCTAATGGGAGTGGTGGAGGTGAAACTAGTGTTTCCCGTGGAATTTGGGGGGTAGTGGTCTCAGTCCCACGTTCTCTACGATGGCTACACTATCAAGTTACTCCTGCTTGGATGGAAGGACTGACATGCATCTTTCTCCTTAGAGGAGAAATATTTAAAGGTGGTACCATGAAGTTTTTATTATTTGCTGGCCTTCTGAAATATATTTGTCTTATCACACACCAATACCGGATAGTTTATTTTGGGGTTACCATATGGTTGTTTTTTATACAACTGGTGTCAGTTAGTATAGCCTGTGTCATTGGCTGGCACCCGAAACACATACAAGTAAGTGAGTCTTTAGTAAGCCTCACCTAAGTAAAGTAACAGTGTCTTTTGACTGTTTAAACTGTGTCACTCCTGGAAGTGGAGGAACTGTGCGTCTGCTGGTCTTGTGTTGATGTAGATGTCAATATGGGTCATTTAATGCTCAAGTGCATTTTGCTCAACAATATCACAGTTCTCCTGCAATCGTCGGTCTTATGATATTAATCCTGAAGTTTAATTGAACAGTCACTTTCTTTACTGAATGGTGGAGCCATAGTGGGTCACGAACCGTGCATGATGTTTGGGCTACTGCCATTTGTTGTTGGTCAAAGGCTTTGGAATGCTTGCTAGATCCTTGTAGCATAAGAAAGTAGCTTATGTTGATGGGGATGAAGTGATAATGGCAGAGTCACTTGCTGGTATTCTTTATTACACTGAATTCTACTCTTCCTTATCACAATCCTAAATTCAATTGCTTTAACTATTTTGTGCAGTCAGCCTTCAACTGTTGCGTACCACAAAGGGATTTCTGGGGTGAGGTAATGTATTTCTCTACTCATACATGGAGAAAGGACAACAATTAAAAAACATAAAGGGCTAGCTTTCCTGCCATGCCTTACCCTTGTACCATAAGACCCAGGAAGAAATGGATTAGGACTCATTTTAATAAAGAATACCAGTAAATAATGGGAGAATTGCATAGTTGTGAATGAAAAGTGAACCTTACACTACATTTGTAGTATAAGTATGATCAGCGCGTATTCTTGAGAGTGTGGAGAGCGTGGAAGGCAGCAAGTAGCCTGAGCTTCTATGCTATTAAAGATTTGCCAGATTTGAGAAACTTTAGGAGTTTGGGCAGACTTAGGAGTGTATGAAAGTTTCTTAAATGTATGGGTGGCACTTGCAGAGGAAAAGAGGTGACTTTTCTCTTATTTAGCAAATTGATGTGAACGAAAATGGGGTACAGACATCTTCTATAAAAATAAAAATGTAACTGTTTGTTTGTTCAAAATCGTAAATCTCCGAAAGTACTTCACAGATTGCTTAGAAATTTTGTCACAACGTTGGATTCGAATACGCACATGTTTTTATATACACATTGGATTCGAATACGCGCATGTTTTTATATACACAACATTGGATTCGAATACGTGTGTGTCGAATACGTGCGTGTTTTTGATCGAAAGCCCGAACAGACACATAAAAATGTCAATGTTTGTTTGTTCAAAATCATACATCTCTGAAAGTTCTTCACCGATTGCTTTGAAATTTTTGACACAACGTTGGATTCAATTAAGTGCGTGTTTAGATATACACAACGTTGATTCGAATACGCGCATGTCCAATACGTGCGTGTTTTTAATCGAAAGGCCAAACAGACCCTATTGATTTGGTTGCTGCTCAACAACTACAAGGGACGCATAGAGACAATAGTCTACTTATATTAGGATGGACAGTTGGTGTCAGGATGGCAGACCGGGAAGTGGGCAGAGAGAGGGGTAAGGAGTTGGGTCACTTTGCAACATTAAGAAGGGACACATAGAGACAATAGTCTACATATATTAGGATAGACAATTGGTGTCAGGATGGCAGACCGGGAAGTGGGTGGAGGGAGGGGGGAGGAGTTGGTTCACTTTGCAACATTAAGAAGAGACGCATAGAGACAATGGTCTACATATATTCGGATGGACAGTTGGTGTCAGCGTGGCAGACCAGGAAGTGGGTGGAGGAAAGGGGGAGGAGTTGGTTCACTTTGCAACATTAAGAAGGGACACTTAGAGACAATAGTCTACATATATTAGGATGGACAGTTGGTGTCAGGATGGCAGACCGGGAAGTGGGTGGAGGGAGTTGGGAGGAGTTGGTTCACTTTGCAACATTAGCGCGTGTTCATATATACACAACGTTGGATTCAAATACGCGTGTGTCTAATACGCGCGTGTTTTTCATCGAAAGGCCGAACAGACCCTATCGATTTGATTGCTGCGCAACAACTACATGGGATGCTTAGAGACAATAGTCACTAAAACATATTGTATACCTACAAGCATTGTGAAATTAAACATATTAGAAACATGTGCTTACACTTTTCTTTCTCTTCCATTTAACCAGACTGAGCCACAGCAATGTGTGGCCGGGTACAGCTATTTGTTTAATAAAAAAGACTTTGTGTGATCCTACTATAGTAAAGGGATAGTAGGTAAATTGTCAATCACCATTCTCTTCGCAACTTTACTAATAGCCTTCTGTTTTCTCTTCATGTTCCTCTGCTCTTTTCTACCTTGCTACACTTTCCTCTCCTGAACCTGTGGTGTTCACAGGATCTTAGAACCTCTACTGACACTTCTCTCCCGAGCTGCCTCTTGTGGTTGCCATCGATCTTGCCCAGGTGGCCTCATCTGATTAGCCAGGCTTGATACATATGCTAATGACTCGAATTGACTAAAAAATGTTGCATGAGCTGAGGTTTTCCTTCCAGATCGGTTTCAGCTGGTTTTGTCAGACAATTATTTTGGATATGAAGCAAGGAATTGACAGAACTATATATTATCATCTCCTGACAATGCTGCCCTGACTTTTTTCTCAATGATATACTAACCTCTCATATGTAACTGGGTCATTTCATCCTAATAGTATGCATTTGACTCTTTAGAATTCTAGAAGAAATACTAATATCTACATTGTAAATTCTCCAAACAGCCACAGTGAATCTCCCTATCAGCAGGATGTATGCAAACTGGGATTCTGTTTTCAATGAACGTGAGAGTTGCCTTCATGACAGTTGCAATGCTTAATTGTATGATTAGTTGGGCATATCTTTATCGATAATACCTTGTATTGTGTTGTTAGCTTGCTTGTTATAAGCATAGTTTGAAGTGACCCGATGATGTTACACAAAACACATTTTTGCAAAACAACAATACCACGCTTGGTGAATTCGACGAATTTCTTTGTTGATAATCTGAACATAAATGCAAATGAAATTCATTGTTTTTTTTAAACATGCATCATTTGAAATGAATTGTTCTCTGTAATTATTCACAGCGCTCTTTTTAAATTGCATTTCGCAACAGTTTTAAAATGTGTCATGCCTCACAATTTAGCAACATTTATTGCTGATCTAGAATTTTAGAACACAAAACATTTTATAAAATGTATCTAAAAGCTGGTGTCTTATCAACAGAAACGGGGGACCACCATACGAATACATTTGGTAATTGCGTACGTTGTAATTGAAAAAAAATCCAGGTTTGTGACCGCAAAATAGCGCTTGGCCATACACTGCACCATTTTTGTGAGTCCAGAAGGCTTTTCTGAATTTCAAAACAATTTTTGCGAATCATTGTGCATACCAGTTAGGACAGGGCATGAAAGTGGGCCACTCTTCTGAATTGTGATTTACAATGGTATGTAGCAATGATTTGTACCATCAATGGAAGTCGCAAACCATTGAAAAGCGACTAAAATCTAAAACACGGTGCTAATTCATTCACAAAGAGAACACTGTCCCACAGGGACAGTTCACCATTTGAGAATCGTGTTGGGGTGCCTTGGAGGGAACAGTCAGTGTTCCAGAGACTACCTAAATGGGAAGCAATTTTTTAAAACAGCAAATGTCCCTTTCACCACTTTAGTGTGTTGAATGGCACATTGATGCCCACCACACTATCTTCAAAGTGCGCTGGACATCAAAGGGTCTGCCATAGTAGAAAAGGAAATGTTTTGGTTGAAAACACCAGATACACTTTCTTTTCTTAAATCAAATTTGGGATGTGAGCAAGGAACTCCCATTGCGTCCTGAGTTGGATGTACAGCAAAACGAAAGTAAAAGCATACAGCACTAATGGCATGGTCCTCATTTGATCTGTACCGAGGGGTTATTTACCAGTAATCTGTCCTGCCAGGAGGGCAAAAAGCCAATTTGAGCACTAAGGAATTATTTTGTTTACGGTTTGGTGGGAGTGCTTCCCCTCGGCATGGGTTTGTGCTTCTGCCATCCCCGGAACATCAGTCTTTCTGTCCAACAGGGGTGCAGATAGCGACTATTTACCTAAATCTGCCCCGAGGCCACACGGCAATTAGAATGCATGTGAGTTGTATTTACTAATTTTGTGGGAGCATCTCCCAGCGCATGGGCCTGTGAGTCCTTCCCGCCCACAGGTGCAAAAGCCATTTTGCCACCCCCCATGTTCAGATTGAGGATATACCTTCATTAGTCCCTGCTGGGTGGGACAGGCAAAAAGAATACCAGACACTATGAAAAAAGAATGGTTGTGGGCAGTGCCCCACAGGAGAAGATGCCACAGCATTTATGCCACTGGAGGGGAGGGGCACAAGCCCACTAAACTGTAGGTAAAAAAAGGCTGAAAAAAGATCTTGGCGGCTCACTACGGTGGGGGCAGTGACACCACATTAGATTAATTCAACATTGATTCTGCAACACCCTCACTGTGAAAACAGTAAGTGTTCACCAGCAATCTACCCCCGGCCCAGGATGGCAGAAAGCCCACTAAATGCCCGAAATGTAAGAAAGGGTGGGAGTTCCCTAGGCAATGTGCTGCACCCCCTACCCCGAAATTGACCTAACAATCTTTCTGTGTCCCCTGGGTTCAAATGGTGGATGTACAGCAAAAGTAGCCCACAGAAGGGCAGAAAGGCCACTGGACACCAAGGATAGTTTTCTTCCCCCAAAACAAATTATGGGGCTTGGCATTACGCACAGCTTTTGAACCTTAAAAGCCCCAACAGTCTTTCTGACCACTTATGGTCTAGAACTTCCCCATCCCCATGGCAAGTGAGAGGAAATTTAGATTATTTTTGGTGTAGTTTTGACATGTGGAATGAATGGGGAATATCCCAATTTCCTGTAAATTACCTTGCTGAATGGCTGAACTGTTCAGGCATGGTGTCACCTGGCAACTAGGGAATGCTCCTACACTCAGACACCTTTGAAAACTTTCAACATAAGGTCTCTGTTACCAGATACCTGAGAGCCTAGCCTGTCACTATAATTCCATTCGCAACGCTCAATGGGGTTGGTCTGGAAGATATAGTAGATAGAAAAAGAGAAAGTTGCTCTTTTTCTTGGTGTCCCCTCACTCACCAGGTTTGCCCCATGGTGACATGCTTCATCATTGGGGCCATCCGAGTCCTCTACGGGCTGGGGCGTGCTGCGACTTGCAAATTACGTAGGAGCACTTATAATTGACTATGTGTGGTGTGGGTGTGATAGTGGAGTGGACTAAGTGATATGTTTAAAAATACCTGCCCAGTAAGCTTTCAATAAACTTTATTCCTGCTTCTAGGTGGTAACATTAAAAATGGGGTGGAAAAATAGGGTCCCTAAACGTAATGTGTTAAGGTGTACCTATCAACTCCTGTCAACATGTTTCGTGCATACCCCAAGCACTTCTTCGGGACTACACAGGGACCAGCCCTGTGTTCGCCACTCCTTAGCTCTGCTGTGAGTTACTTTAAGTAAATAATGCTGCAATCGATAATTAGTGCATGCATAAGTACCTACGTATTCATTTGAATCACGAGGTTCATGTAGTGGGACCTAACTGTGCCCCATGGACTCAGAGGGGTTCAGTATCCCAGCAATTTGCTCACAGGGTACCTCCCTCTTGTAAACACCTACTAGCGTCTCTCCGGTCCGAATGAAAACTTCACACTAAAGGAGTCCAGAGTTGTGTGACATTTGTGGATTCCACTATATTTTCTTACCCACACTGCCTTGCAAACATCGAACTTTTTTTCTTAATGTATGTATTTTCCTCAAAATACTATGGGAGAAGTTTCCAGGATCTGTGGAGACTTACAAAATTCCAGCCAATCTGTGTTTCCACACTTCTCCCCATAAAAATAGTACTATCCTTGTGCGGCTGGGCTTTGTGGCCGTGATAGAAAAGACCCCAAAAACACAACATGAAGCCATCAAGTTTTTGCATCAAATTTACCCATTGGGCGATTTGGGAAACTGCAATATTTGGGGCCAGACTTGGCTGCTGTCCAGGGAAACCTAATAAATCTAGACAATTTCCCAGGAGTTTCTTAGCCTCAAAATCCTACAAACCACAATTGGTGACTAAAATCTTGCCTTTTCTTCACATGTCTATAAAGAAAACTTCCAGAATCTGTGAAGGGCCACAAAATTCTAAGCAGTCATTATTCCCACACTTTTCTCAATAACAGCTATACCCCACTTGTGTGACTGGAACTAGTGGTACCAACAGGAAAGGTTCAAACCAAGGACGATGAGAAGACAGTATTGATTATATTAATGATTTTTGGGAAAAATGTTATTTCCTTGCTGAGATCTCGAGAATGGTTGCACATTTGCAAATTTTAGTATATTCTTTCTCACTACAAAAGTCTTTGTGAGGAAAAACTTCACAAAAAAGGCACATTTCCTGCACATATTGTCTTGTGAAGTGAAGCTGGCCAAAGTTTGTAAACTCAGTGCATTTCTCACCATTCACATATTGTGAAGTTTGGCAACTTTAACTAACTTTTCACATTGCATACCAACTTCCTCTAACTTTTAAGGTATATGTATAGATATATGAATAAGGCACAGAGAAATGAACACATGGTTTTATAATTGAGTTTGGATCTGTGCAGCCATAAGTTTTCAATATGCAATTTTTTCACATGTGATTGCACTGTGCGATAAAATTGCACGCAATTTAATGATGATGTAAAATTGCATGCAGAAAAAAGCAGCTGATACAAGTTGCAAGACAATCTTTACCTCATGAGAATTAGCATCAATATTTACAGCCTGCCCAGAGAACGTAGTAACCTTTTCAAATATAAATACAGCCATAATGCATCTAATAAACAAAGTAAAACGTTGTAAATTGTAATATTTTGACTATTTGAGCAATTATTTTTTGTTTTTTATTTTACTTTTATGTAAACCTCTAGCAACCATCATTAAATAAGTACAAATAGAACACTTTATTTGGACACATCCTCTGTTACATGTGACACTACCTTCAGGAAAGCTATTTTTTGGATCCAAATCAAAAAGAAACCATTCATAGCTCAAAAAGCATGAAGTTTAGTGCATGTGCAGGAAGAGCAGTTAAAGCATACGGAGGGTTTATAATCCCAACACCGTAATTAAAAAAAAAAAACATATGAGAGAAACTTACATTTACAAAACATGCAAGCTATTACACACCTCTTAAATAGTATTGGTGATACACTAAAAACTATCCACACAGCAGTTTGTCATTGATCTTATATTATAAACAATTATTTCTGGCCCAATATTTTCTTAAGAAAACCAAACTTTAATTTACAAATGTATTTCCATTTATTATGTATATGATGCAAACAAACGAGGTTCCTTCTAAAGGAATCGTTTAACACATTACATTTTCAAATAAAAATCGAGAAAAGTAGTAATTCTGACAGAAATTCTGTTTTGGTTGCAAACTCCCATTTGCACCCGAAACAGGAATACAGATAGGAAGGCGCACAGTGGAAAGTTTGCTGTTGCAATTCCAGTTTGCACACTGGCTGACCAGGTTAAAATCATTGACACATTTAGGGGCATATTCACAAGGAGTTATCACGGAATTAACTGCACTTTATCACAGCCAAAGTCGTGATAAATTCACCCCACCATTCACAACGCAGGTGCTAACAGCCCACAGCACCACTTTTCCCATGATAGCAGCCGCAAAAAATATCACCACAGAGGAACTCTGCGACTATAGCTAATGAGATAGAGAGTAGGCGTTCCCATGACAAAATCCGCGATAACACCACACCTCAACATTCACAACGACTGGACAGATTGGCAATATGAACAAAAAAAACAAGCAATAAGGCACGTTAGCGGCAGGATTTCTACACCTGCTCTGACCTGGTGTAAAGTAGGACCACAGCCTGCACCACAAAAGGGAGCACAGCCCAGGGCATCATCGGAAGGGCAACAGATGCCATGGAGCAACTGATTATGCAGGCTGGACACCAAAGAGGGCCACAACACCCACAGCCACCACCCACAGGACCACCCCCCTGGCCAACCCCCGCTAAAGACATGCCACATCAGCTAAACCTAAACATGTACAAAATATTCCGCCTGATGTCGCACAATCACAACTGGTGACATGCATGTGTTGTCACAGAAATGAGAATCACACATTCCCTTTCGAAGCATGGAATGAAGCTTTATTAAAACAACACAGAAATTAAATGAAGACACATGGCGGCTTCACTCTAAACAATCCGTTGGTCATAGACTGCAAAAACATGATGAGAAGGTGTGTCCTGCACAAATCAAAGGACAGAGAGAGAGCATAAGAGAGAGAGAGAGAGAGAAACAGGGGAGAGAGAGAGAGAGAGAAGAAGAGAGGGAGAGAGAGAAAGAGAAGAACAGAGTGGGAGATAGAGAGAGCCCACCCAGCACACCCATGATACACTGCTCACCTGCTGCCACCGGTGTGTCTCCAACCACTTGACGGTATGTAGAGCTGCACACCAGGTCACACATCTGAGACTGAGCCGTCATCTGAAACAGAGTCCAGGGATATGATTGGCACAGTACACACACTTGCACAAGACAATGTCATGCGCCTGCCCATGCACACACAGCCAGAGTCATCCCAGGCCTTCCTGCCGCCCATGGGAGCATGCCCGCCCATGCACAACTGGGCAACACTGCTCACCTTCCGCCACCGGCATGTAGGCTGCAGGTCTCACCACGTGCCACTGCAAGGTACAATCCCGGGGCCTGCAGACATGGCACCCTCCGCACCATGCACCCACGCTGCGCTGGCCACCAGGTAACACGTCTGGTGCTGGGACCATATCACACAATGGTATGGTATGAACCAGGGCACCCAGAAACATCGCAGCCTGCACAGCCGCTCAGCCCAATGGGCACCACTAACTCTGTGAACTGGAAGTGGGGCCATGTTGCAGCAGGCCTGCACAGGACTCTGGCGCGGCCCACACAGCGGGCCAGCAAGGCACACAAATCCTGGGCAGTCCCGAACACCAGAATGGGACATCATCGCAGGTTGCACACCTGCTTAGCAGCTCAAGGTACCAATGACTCAGTGCACCCTATGTCATTTGGTGGGGTGTCTGTGTTGGCCGCGTGTGCCACACACCCTGCCCAACCCCAGTCAGCGTCTAATGGCGTGGTGCCTGTGCCGGCCGCAATACAGAGTCTGCCACCAACCCTGTCCTACCCCAGTCAGCGTCCTGTGGCAGGCCCATGCCAGGCTCAAGGCCTCGGGTGCCACAAACCCTGGTCACCCCCAGTCAGCTCTATGTGGCGGTTGGCCCGTGCCGGCCTCAAGGGCTCGGGTCCGTCATCCAGTCCCCAGTGGCAGAGGGGTATGTGATATCATCGGCCTCTTATATTTGCGGGGTCACATGGCCTGTGACGCCTGTGCAGGGTGGGTGTGGTGTGTCTGCAAACCTGCCCTCAAGGAGAGGCTGTGACATGCTGACAACTAGATCAGTGACCTGCACACCACAAGCCAGTACGCCAGCGACGTGTAGCAATGAGGCCCCCCTGGGTTCGTGAGCGGAGTGGTCTGGCCTGCCTTACGCCGGAACAGGGCAGTGCTTACAAAAATGACTCATGGACCCTTGGCGTGGTTCAGTCCATGTCCGTACAAGAAAGTGGCTGATGCATGTGTCCCTGTTGTGGTGTCCACGGGGCCAGTGACCAAATTCGACATGTAGCACCCTCTGACTGGCATCCCTCAGGATGAGCATCATTGACGCAAGGGGAAGTTGTGTCCCTACATTCATCCACACATACATACATGAATGATGAAATACATGATACAGCCGTGCATCACTGGATGTTTATTGCACATCCATTGCTGTTCCTCAGCTGGAACGGAACAAGGCACTGCCGAATACACCACACTATATGGGTCCGAGGAGGGCCAGCCAGAGTCCATCTGTGGAAGTCAAGAACTGCTCAAGAGGAGTGGTGCTGTCCACAATCTGGTAGCCGTGTCATTGGTCATCAAACAGGATGTGGTGGTCTATGTCACTGTCCAAGGTGAGTGCATCTGAGTGAATTGGGGGTCAGTGGAAAGTAATTAAGACATGTGCGGGACCAGGCAGAAACAGGCAACGTGGCGGGAATAAATGCTACTGAGCCCTTCTGAACACAGGCCCATCCACATTCTCGACCCCGGATATGTGTCCTGCCCCACCTGTGGGTGTTGCTGTACTGGCGACGCCACTGTGTTGCACTGTCACCTCAGGTTCGGGAGGTGGTCTATCTGCCAATCTGTGTGGCACTGTCACTCCAGGTGCCGGAGGTGGTCTATCCACCACACTGTGTGGCACTGTCACCTCAGGTGCCGTAGGTGGTCTAACTGCCACACTATGTGGCACTGTCACCTCAGGTGCCGGAGGAGGTCTATCTGCCACGCTGTATGACACTGACACCTCAGGTGCCGGAGTGGTTAGGCCTGCCGCACAGGGAGGCATTACCACACCAGGGGGTGGAGATGTGGATGGTGTGGAGGGTAGCAGCATTCAATATCACCACACCTTGTGGCAGCTATGTCCTGTTGAGTATCTGCAGGGCATGGTAGATCCCTGTTACATTCCACTGTTGTTCAGCAGTGGCTGCCATCCTTTCCACTTCCATCTGCACCCTGTCCTCCATGAGCATCCGCATGTGTGCCAGCTCACGGCTGGTATCGCTGGAGACACTCTGAGCGGACGTGTTCTTCTCTCTACGTCATGACTCCAGCGATGTCCGTCAGGGCTTTTTAGAGAACATGGAGCGGGGCTACACACCCAATGATGGTGTCAAGTTTGGTAGCCATGAGGTCAAACCCCACCGCACCTGCTTTACGGTCTCCCTCTGGCCATCCAGAACACGGAGTTGGAAGGCCATGTGTTGCTCCGGGGAGTTGGGGGGGTGCCGGGGCTGTGGGTGCCTCCTGCTGGGTGCTTTGGGTAGTAGGTGGGGTCTCCTTGATGCAACTGGCCTGCCCTGATCCTGATGGTGAGTTCTGGATGAGGTCAATGATGTCTTGGATGGTTTGGGTGTCAATGGTGGTGTTGTCCTCCTTGTCATCAGTGAAGAGTGGCTGGGACTGCTCTGAAGGAGGTGTTGACTGTGGCCCTGCGATGTGAAGGGGAGATGGTGTATTCCAATGTGTCAGTGTAACTTGAAAGTTTCCTTGGATCACATGTCAATCACAGTCACCATTCTTTCAATTCGATCACTCATCCGTCTTAATGCAAAATTAGGACACCCCCACAGTTGTGGATACAAGCACATCAAAGTTGAAGCTCCCAATTATAAGAAAGTATTCAATTTTATTTTCGTATTTAATATCAAAAGATGTTAAAAACACAATAACAGGAATAAATCACATAGACAATCCCCCAACAGTTATAAAAACATTAAAACCATCACAAAAGAGACATTTTTAGGTGATTTGTTGCAAAAACATCCCAAATTGTTAATTCGTTAGGATCTATCAACAATGTTAGGCTAATATCATCAATCCCATCACCATAGTCCCTTGAATTTAATCAACAGAACGTCAATGCATTTCAGTGTGCTGCCTACCATGCACCACCGTTATCAAGACAAGGGCAGTTGATTGTCTCTTTTCTTTTACAACATTAAAAATTCAAAATATCTATAAGGTATTTCTCCTAGGGCCAAATACTGCATGTGCTCCTTAAAAATGGCTGCAGTTGTCCTTCTAGACTGTGTTCAATCAAAGGTTTGGTACATTAACACAACTTCCTCTGTTTACCTCATCAACCGGTCTAGGTATTAGTCCTTAAACTACGAACATTCGCTTCGGTAGTCAACAACCCTGCTGTTTAATTCCAGCTCTCCTCCGTATATTTGATCTGCAACAATCTATATTTTTGTAGCACATATGTCGTCCTTACTGTTCTGGTAAATCAATGCTGCGTAACACTGCTGGTTAAAATTCCCCACTATGTTTCGAGTAGTTTGTTGATGCTTCGGTTTCCTATTACCCCAAACCTTATTTTTGGAATAAATGCGTCTAACATCCAGCCTCGGGTTGCATTGAAGTCTGTAGATCTGGGCGAGGACTCAGAGTCATTGTGGCTGTGCACTGTGCTGTGCTTGGTTGTGCATGTGTGCCATTGTTCCCATCTCCACCAGTCCCCCCAGTACCTGGTGGTCACTCACCCTGTTGCGGTTGTGTTTTGCCCTGTCGAGCAGTGTCTGATCCCCCAACTCCTGCCACTGTCTCCACACTGATGACTTTCAACACCAGCTCCTCCATGTCATCCAGCTTGAGCTGCGGCGCTGGGCCCCCACCTCCAGTCTGCGTTGCTGCCTTCCGGTCAGCACAGAGTTTCTCCTTGGTCCTATTGTGCCCCCCATCGCCATTCACCTTGTCCACTATGTTCCGCCATATCTCCTTTTTGGTGCCCAATGACACATTGGAGGTGACGAACAGTTGTGGATGGTGTTCCATCACCTCCGTGACTAAGAACCTGTTCGGCTGCAGACTGAACTTCGTCTTCCTCTTCTTCTTGTCCTTGCCCTTCTCTGTCCCAGAGGTCCGGGGCTGGTTGTCCTGGGTGCATGTGGGATTGCGCTCGTCCTCTGCACCTGCTCTGGCAGCCTCCATGGTTCTCGGGTGTTGGTCGGTTTGTGTTTTCTTTTCGACTATTATGTTGATTTTCCCCGCCAGCCAGGTGTGTGTTGCATGCCTGGCACTGCTTATCACTGGTTTGCTCATCGCGCTTTGGTCCATCGCAGGTTTTTTGATGTTGTGGTTTGTGTTTTTGTCGCTATTGTGGTGGTTGTATCACGGACGTTGTCCGCGGTTTCGGCAGTCTATCGCATGCTACCGCTGTGTTGTGAATTCCACTTTGACATGGGGTTATTTTCCCATGATAGGCTGCGATGGTGAGAGTTGCGTTACGCTACTCTTGGGGCAGTTACAACACGTTCTTGTGAATATCCCCCTTAGAGTACTTCCCATTGAACGAGGTGCAACTCTGCAACTTGAAATCGAATGCAACTTGTATATCTGCTCATTACCACCCACAAGTAATTAGCACCCAGAATGTGCACAGTCCATGTAATGAGGGCTTTAATGTTTTCATAAGAGACCCTTTTGCGCTCTTTATTTCCTATTTTGAGACGTCCACTTTACCCCCGTTGCAAATTGTGCATCCAATTAATACCAACACCACATGGTTTAATTTGAACCACACATGCTTTTTTAATGTGTAACATGCTAACTTTGAATGCTATTCCCATTTCTGCCTTCAGAACATTGCCATGCAGCTTTAGTACCCGATTTGATCCTAGCACAATTCATGACGTTTTATGGAACTTCGTCTCTGAAAGTACTAACGTGTCTAGACAAAATGTGCTCAAAGCACAGCTCCGCGAAGCTGGCAAAAGAATGAGCCCATGAATAATTATAAGCTGATACTATTAGAAATAGTAATACTTGCCAGTATGAAGGACAGCTGCAGGGGACAGCAAGATTTCATTTCATAGTCTTTTAACATATTTCTACAGAACAGTAACCATCGAGATCTCCCTCAGGTTACATCACACACACACACTCACCCACACACGCACACACACAAATGAATGTGATCAAATTATAATCATTGCTTCTTATCATTATTTGAAATCATTTGTTATTCACCCATTGAGCTTCACTCCTTTTTATTGGATTGTATCAAGAAGTGACTTGAATTGCAGTAAGAAATGTGAAGCCAATTCACAAACTCAATGCTTTTAAAGCTCTATTGAAAACTAGAGTATTGATAAAAACTTTTCTTTAATTAAACTATTTCATTGTATCAGAAAAACAACAACGCAGAAACATTTTAATCTTCAGTAAAATAACTAGCTTATTGATAGAAAACTGCAAAGGAATAATGTAAAACGATTGAGCAAAACTCTAACATTGGAGCTTCACCACACGTTTATGAAACAAATGATTAAAGCTCTAACTTGACTAATACCAAACGTCCTGTCTGTTTTACCTTAATAGGTTCCCGAAAGAACTCACTCCCACGTAGACTGACAACACTACAAAATAATGTAAGTTATTAAATAAATACATTTTCCATTGAAACCTACATCGAATCCAAGTTGCAACAAAGTCAAACCATCCCTGTTTATCCTCTACTCCTGCATGGTCTAAGAGTGTCTTTCAATGGTCTATGCTTCACACATTAAATTCAAAATGTATGCCATTAACAAACAACTACCCTTGACTGTTGTAACAGGCCTCAGCCATCACCTCAACAGAACCTACATTACTACACTATTTTATTCCTGTCTTATTTAAAATAAAAAAGATGTTGCTGCCTCTACCTGTCAAGGGCAGAGCTCACCACTTTTAACATCTTCTTATTCTATGCAGTGTCTCTTATGGTCCCTGGCCACAGGCCACAGGCCAAGAAACAATTCTTCTAAACATAATTCAAATGCTGGGGATATTTTAGCCAGCACTAGACATTCCACATATAGTTAGCAGATAGAAAGATACTTATATTCAGTTTCTCAGCCTGAGGCAAATCCTGTTCATGAGGATTCAGGGCCAGGAATGAAAGAAGCCAGTACACTGCAGAACGATTCTTCGGACACTGCGTTAAAGACACAGTAGGCAGAAAGTTCTGATTGAAACAATGTGACTTGTTCAAACAGCATCATTCAGACCCTCGTTGCCTCTGTGCACTGTTCAACCACTGCAACTAAATATGATCATCAGCTGGGCACACGCAGAGGCCAGGAAGCTTGCAAGTGTCTCCACTTCTCACTCACCTTCTGAACTACAGTAAAATATGAAAACCACTACTGTGCCATCAGCCTTCTTGGTAAACACATCCTTTTAACCAGCAGCAGCAGGTGTTTGTGACAAGTGGCAGGGCGGCTGGCCGGGCAGGTAGGGGGAGTGAGAGGGGCCATAGGGGTCACGAAGGGAGGGGGGAAAATAAAAAAAAGAGCATCTTCAGCCGGCTGCATCTCACTTTTCTGCTCCCCATCTTCAGGCGCATGCTACCAGCTTGTCCTGCGGTGAATCGTGAAGATGCTACCATGCATGAGAGCAGCTTCAGGATTGGCCTGAGCACCCTTGACAAGTGCTCCAGGACAGACGGGGAGGGGAGTCTGTGCCTGAGCTTCACTGCACATGAAAGTTTGGCTAGCTGGAGATGGTTGGCCAAACCATCATAAGTAGTAAATGGAGTGCACTACCACTCCCCATAGTGCTTTCACCCCCGGCCCCCACCCCCAAGACTCGGCAGGAAATGAGAAATAAAACAAGTGTTATTTTATTTTCCATTTCCTGCCGGTTTTTGGAGGGCGGCGTTCTACCACTGCATTTTACCCTACGATAGAGTTAAGGTTTTAATTAGGCTTAGTTTTAGAATAGGGACTGATTTAGCTTTAATGTTAAGGTTAGATGCATAGCTGGAGTTTTGATAAGGTTTTGGGTAAAGAGCGTTCTTGCGGTTAGGTTTATGTTTATTTCCTAGACTTGGGGCACTGTTTACCTTCTAAGTTTGCTGTAACACTACAATTGTCAACTCAGCCTAAATCATGTATTGTGGTATTCTTTACATTCTGCAACATTGTCTTTGCTTGGATGCAATACACTTGTGAAGCACCACACTCTAATCATATTCCACACTGGTCAAAACAGAGTCTCGACTTTTCACCTCTACCACCATTAGGAGAGAATTTCGACTTTACTCTGTCAGTCAGTTGATCACTCTTTGTGAAAAACCTAAAGTTACCACATCAAGCTTCCTACCCACAAGGAGAAAAACAACATTGAGCAACTATAGAGAGACCTCAAATGATAACTTAATATGTTATTACAATTTCAGTGTATTTATGGCCACTTCATTTCTGAATGTAGGGGCCTATTATCAAGGGTGTTTATCTCCGCTTTTTTGGCTTTAAAAGCCAAGAAAGCGGAGATAAAATGATCTCCCTATTACCTAGCTGTCGCTAACACCAGTTAGCGACAGCTAGTAGGAGATAGCGACCATCTTGGGCCCCACTTTGCATGTCAGTGATATTTATCACTAATGACATGCAAAGTGAGCATGCCAAGATGTTAGCGACTGGAAACAGTCGCTAACATCGCTATCTCCTATTACAAACTTTTGGAGATATTCGCGCTTAGCGTGAATATCTCCAAAAGCTAACACCTGCCCTGAGCAGTTCTTAGCCATGTTATCCAATGGGAGGTGGATAACATGGCTAAGAGCATTAGCTCGGTAATGCATGAATATCACTGACTTTTCAGAGATATTCATGCATTGCGGCCGTTTTTTATTGCATTTGCGATAAACCTTGGTAATACCAAGGTTTATCTGCAATAAAAATCGCCGCAGCTCAGCAGTAATTTTTTGTCTCTAACCAAGCAATAGCGATAATTATCGCTATTGCTTGGTAATATGCCCCGTAGTCCCTTATTTTTTAGTAATTAACAAAGTTAATTCTTGTATGCACAGGTAAGTAGCAAGGAGCTAAAAAGGAAATCATGTTCTCCTTTTTACCCCTCTGTCCTTCTGGAGAAGAAAGTTAGTAAACCCATGTCACCTGAACTGTTTAACCCCCTCCAGAAAACAGTCACACAAGTGATAGAAACTGTTACACTCAAATGTATCTTTTTTAATAAGTGGTGTAAATTCTTGAAATAAAGCCTTTGAATTGTATTCGGTGTTACCCTTAAATGCGATGATACATTCTGATCCTATCGATAGCCAGGTAGCCTAAGATTATTAGCCTTATGGTACATGTCTTTTAGAAAACTAATGTGTAATTTGATAAGAGGAAATTATTATTTATCACATAAAAGTCACAGGTTAATACATTTAATAAATTATGAATGTAAAGAATCTGCTAGGATTCTAGTAGTGAGGGTGGCCACTGTCACCCTGCATTTAGTCAAAAAAATCGTTATGGCTAGAGTAAAGGCAAGCTTTGCATGAGATTGTTCTCTGGAAGGATGCAGTAGATTTAGTTTGACCAGCTTTAAAATTCCTCTTGTCAGGTTTTCTATGAAAACCAAAAAAGAGTGGCAAAGCCAATACTTATGGCTACTCTGATTTACAAAATGAGAACTAAAGTGGATTATTAATTGTGGTCGGAGGTAGTCCACCACAAGTAATAATGTCACTCTTCCTATTAGGCTCAGTAAAGGTCACTGTAATTTAAAACTGAGCTCAACTTCTGGTAGCTATGGCACAGAGCAGACAGGTCCAACTTAAGAAAAAGTGTAAAGCATTTAGAAGTACCAAAACAATGAAACATCTGAAAACAATACAAAAAAAATTCCACCCCATTATACAAATAATGTAATGAACAAAATGACATTAAAACCAAAAATACAAATAAGAGGAACTGGAAACATGAATTTTTAAACTTTCAAATAAAAATAGTGACACAAAGCATAAACAACAACTAGAGTCATCTGGTTGCACTTGACTGAGATCTAGAGGTTATTTAAAGCCGACCACAACAGATCTTGGGCTGGATCCAAAAAATTAGTTCATCCACATCTAAAGCTTTAACTTCTGACTTAGGACCTGATTATGATAATGGCAGGAAGAGATGTGCCATCATGTTTTCGGTGATCCTCTCACCCGCTTCCCTGCTGATCTGACTGCCCAATCAGGAAGTGAGCGGAAACACCACCTCAGGACGCCACCTCTAACGACATTTCTGCTCCAGCGGTGGCAGAAGCGACTCATTGAGGGTGTCCCATGCAGCTCACAGCCAGCCCAATCAGGGCCTGCCTTTCTGCCGACCATTTCCTGGCAGGGACACAGCCATTTGAGAATCAGCTGAAAGGCAGGTAATGAGCTGAATTATTGGCACATGGGTGAACGTGCCCATGTGTAATGTAGGAGGACCAAATCCTTTAATGTTGTTCGGGGGAAATAGCATTTACAACACTGTTTCCACAATGCATGGCTTTACAATGCGGTTGTTACAACAACCGAGTTGTTACCACGTGTGCCATTACATCGCAAGTCATTTCAACGGCTTGCTGTAGGAGGCGTGCAATTTTTAATCCAACACCTCCCCTGCTGTTGCACAAAACTGGAGTAGGAATAGGAATTAATTCTTATTGCTAAGTCCACTGCTCCCCCTACAGCAAGTCATTGATATGCCTTGTGATGTAAAGGTACGTGTGGTAACGATGCGGTTGTTGTAATGACTGCGTTGTAAAGCTGTGCGTTGTGAATGTAGAAACGTCATACATTTGTTGTTCATGGATGAATCTTGAAAATAATATTCATGCAAAATTGAGTTCTCCTCCCCAGATCACTAGGCTGAAGTTGGTTTTGATGACATGCCTACATATTGCAAACATTTAATTTTTTAATATTTTATTTTATGTTTGTTCTGATTTCAGATGCACCTGCAAATTCATGTTCTAATATGGACTTGCATTGGCTAAATCAGTTAAACTGTAAAGATACTGGAATTAATGAGAATTTTACTTTAGGGGTATGCATGTCTGAGTTTATAAGAAGCATGAAAGATTAACATGCTAGCTGACAAATAAAATGTAGACTTTGATATTAGTTGTGGGCAAAAGTTCTGCTCCACTAGGGGAGTTTGTAGATTTTTTCCCACTCTGCCTGCCACTGGGACTGCAGCATTCTGGCAAAACTTCACCAACCTCTACGTGGCAGACATTTAGTTTTACGCGCGGGTCGCCAACATTAAGTTGACAAGCACGAATGAGAATTTGCATCCTCTGGTGCAATTTTTGGGTGCTTAAACACCTCCTAGGTGGGATTTCTCTACACAGGCTTTGATAGAGCTGCCACTTGGGTAGAAAACCTACTTGAATTGCAGAAAGAAGCAGTGCCCTATGGTGTGCAACGTGTTGCCATTTGTGCTGATTTTACAGCGCAGATCAATTTCCAGCACTAACTTGCTGAATTCCACCCCCTCACAGAACTCAGCAGACCCCTACTTGATATGTATGGGTTTGGCTGTGTAGCACAGCATGTCACAACACGCTATGCTATCTGTTTTTGCTATCATTGAATATGTAATCAGGTAGTGCTTTCATTCACTGTTCGTGGGATGTCTACCTAGAATTTGAATTCTGTATTTTATGTTTGGGATTTTAATATTCAATGTAAACCATATAAACGATAACTATTTCTACAAAATTAAATATTTAGTGGTGCAGCAGAAGTCTTTCAATTTTCTTGCACCGATGACCACTGTGTCCTGCTATCCAGGTAGATTTTGTATGGTGATTCTTGCTTTACCCTGAAAACCTATTTCCCTGCTATGCATGTCAGAGATTTCTCAGCGAGGATGATGCCTTTGATCTTAAAAATGGTTACTGGCAGCAGAAACTTGAGCATCTAGGTTGATAAATACCAAGCTCTGATCATCAGACATGACTACATGACAACAGGGAAGCAAATTGAAGCCTTCCGTAAATCCTGTTTGTTCTGCCTTTGCTTCTGCCACTGCAGTTGATGATGCTGTCAGCACTACTCACTTGTTATCCACCAAATATTTTTAGTATTCTTCAGACTTATGAGTGTGGACAATTCCTTACTATCCACATGATGCCTTTTAAAAAAGATTGCATTAAAACACACAGGACAGCATATCTTAAAATCACTCTCTGTCTCCTGTTATGGATTAACAAAGCAGTCCGTGATAGAATGTTCTACCACAACCTGTTAAAATGTTTGTGGTCGTTGTCATCACTCCCTTGCCTCCTGAAACTGTGCTCCAATGTTATATTTTGTTCTGGCAGTTTGTGGGAGGCCAGCATAACATCAACACTTTAGATAAGTCATTCCAGGGTAGAAATCATTATGTCTGCCAAAGAAAAAACTTTGGCTTTTTCCCTCCAACACAGACATGTGTAATCTGGATCCTATAGGGATATTTGTTATTTAAACTGTGAGAATATGTACAACCAGCACATGTTGCTGTTTGTATGGGACTCTCCATTGTTTGGCATCAAAGATAGAGACAAATGAGTTATTTCTTGATACTGGATGCAAGGATGTTGGTTCCCTATCTAGCATATACCTTAATGGCAGTTTGTTGATTTGCATGGGGGAAAGCTGCTTACAAAACATCACATTTCTGGTCATCAGCACAGGGTATGTTCATATTGCAGATCATGTGCTGGGCCAAGTAGCCAGCACAGACATGGGAAAAATATGGGTTTAACAGAATGGGTTCTGAATTTTGCACCCTACATGGACTGGGGCTATCTGAGAATGCTGGGCTTTTAGACAGCAAAACACAAATGGTGATGGACGGAATGATGCGCATTGGCAAAACATTCACCCCAGTCACAGATCTGGGTTTAATCCATCGTTATTTTGCTCACGACGCCACCACAGTTTAGACATGGCCATATACAAATCAGTCTTGACCCTGTGCCTCATGGGAACAGTCCAGCCTGAACTGCCAAGCCATGTCTTCCCTGGACCGGAATGAAGCATCCTAGGACTGGTTTCTGGCTATCAGCCGTCATCAGCCAGGATAGCTTGACTCCAATGCCGTAGTGAGCACGGGACCCACGTCTGGGCATACCATTCCCATATAGGGCTAACAGCAAAACACACAAGGTGATGGACGGAATGCTGTACATTGGCAAAACGTTCACCCCAGTCACAGATCTGGGTTTAATCCATCGTTATTTTGCTCACCATGCTATTCCAGTTTGGTCTTAGCCATATGCAAATCAGTCTTGACCCTGTGCCCAATGGGAACAGTCCAGCCGAACTGCCAGGCCAGGTCCTCCCTGGACTGGAAACAAGCATCCTAGGACCGGTTTCGGGATTTCACCACTGTTCAGCCAGGATAGCTTTATTCCAGTGGCATGGAGAGCATGGGGCTTTTGAACAGGGCATAATTGGTCACAATCGGGGAGCTGCGATAGGGTGCAAATTTTCAAAGTCTGGTAGACATTCATATTCACAATGGAGTTGCACAATGATGGTAAGTGCCGGCACATACTGCACCTAGCCATTAAGAACTCTCAAAGCCAACTACACAAATAGCGGAGGGGCTGAAGCCAATTCTCCATCAGGTTACACAGCACACCAATACAGTGCATTTTTGTTTGAATTTCTTTTTGGAAGGCACTTGAGAAAAGATGTATGTCTGCGGTACAGTGGCAGCATTTATAATGCTTGTGCTGACTTTCAAAGAATTTGATGCCTCAACCTTTATAACAGTGCATCTGGTTTGTCATCGATTATTTTCAATCTTTGTTAGCCACAAGTGATTGTTGAATCATCACTAATATTATCTTCACATTTTCAGTAAAAAATTGCATCCTGTGACCATAAAGTTTCAAATTCTTACATTATGCTAATATTTATCTCCACCTTTGTGTTGAAAAAGATTAATCGTTCATGCAAGTCTTGTTTGCAGAGAATAAGAATGATTATGGGCAAGAAAGTAGGTAAGAAAAGAGTGTCCATTACAAACATACCAATCAAAATAACTTACCAAGCATTCAAGACATTTTTACCTGATTGGATTTTCTAAATGATCATAGAACAATCTACCAATAAATACTGTACTCGATGCCTATTCGCAATTGTATTTGTTCAGCTAAGTTTAACAAAGGTGAAAAATATTTTTCTAATCTTAAATTCTACACGTTGGCATTTTAGAATCGAATGTGCATTAATGTGGGAGGAACATCTGATGTTAAAGGGGATCCTCTGCCATCGTAAGTTAATGGTCAGCTATGTAAATAGTTATGATGGCAGGGAGGTACCACTAAAATTGTACTAAGAACTCACAGAGAAGCTGTGTTAAATAGCATTTCCAATAAACATCCCCTTTCCATTCACACATCCAAAACTATTACCCCATTTCATTAGAAACTGTAGCAGGATGGGTTTCCATCTCACTTAGAATTTTTTCACCTTGTGGAATATCTTCATGAATATATTATGGACTGCAGAATCACCCCTAGAAAACTACAAACACGATAGATGTCTAGAAATACTGCTTAAGATTTTTGCCAATCTCCAAACATCTGAAATCCTACTGTACAAGTGGGATGAAAGCTGCAGAAGTAGGTATTATTACATTGTATTGCTGGGAAGATAAATTGGACACAAAGGCCCACATGTATCAAATAAGCATTTTTACCGATTCACTCTTTGGTAATCGCGAAATGCTATGTATGTAAGGATTAGCCAAAGATTTTGCAATTCCTTAATATTGCCTAATAGCGATTCGGTAAACAGTGAACCACTATTAGGTAAAATTCAGTTGCTCCATGGCATCTGTTTGTCTTCAGGCGTGGCTGTGGGCTTTGCTCCCTTTTGTGGTGCAGACTGTGGTCCGAATTTACACCATGTCAGAGCAGGTGTAAAATTCCTTCTGCTACAGCGCCTTATCATGTGTTTTGTGTTCTTATTGCCGATCTGTCACGAGAAGGCCTACTATGCATCTTATTAGCGATAGTTGCGAGTGTCCTCTGTGGCGATGTCTTTTGTGGCTGGTATCGCGGGAAAAGTGGTGCTGGGGGCAGTTAGCACCAGCTTGTGAATGGTGGGATAAATTTATCAAGATTTTGGCTGCGATAAAGTGCAGTTAATTCCGCGATATCTCCTTGTGAATATTCCCCTTGGTGTTTTAAACATTATGCTTGCTCAGCAAACTTTCAGTGCTGGAAAGGGAGTGCTGTGAAGTGAGACACTGTTCTTTGTGAACCTGCACCGCATAGGCTTGCCCTGCTGCCTATACTTTAAAGGGACCATTGAATTGCTCAGTTTATCTCCAAAATGAGGACGCTTTAAAAAGATTCAGTGATAATATGAAACACTGATTTATTTGCGCTTGCCTCACAATAAAGCTCTCCGTGCCATGAAATTGTAATTTGCAAATGCAATTAAGCACTTACAAGGTGAATGAGCAATTCTAATAATGACTGTTAATGGCATATATATCATCCTGTTGCAGAACATTAGGAAAATGTAACACATAATCTAAACTAACATGCAGCATTGAAATGTGAAAAGCATAATACAACCACAGTATCAAAGTACATGTAAATATGATTAAATGTATTTTCTTTAATTTATACAGAGAGACAGATAAACATACAGGTATTGGCAGAGTATGTGAAATGGAAATGCACAAAGAAAAACCTTAATTTCTAAATAAACTATTCTGTGTCTAAACCATCACTTAAACCTTTTAATTTCATTTTTGTTAATTTTGATTAATGGTCTCACAAGAAAAAAACTACAAGACAGGTGTAAAATGTGACTTCCTTTGCAATGCATTTCAGAGCATATAATGTATACATTATTATTCAGAAAAGAAAACCGTCGAAAGTTTGTTAAAATAGTTTTAATTCTTTTATATAAAGATGACACTTTTTGGAAAGCAATGTTCTTCCAATGAGAGACAAATAGGCGGACATACTGAAACAGCAAAGTTCGTTATTTTCACCGTTGTACGAAAGTTAAAGTTCTTCCTCATAAATATAAGTTTTAAGGAGTAAGTCAGGAGCCCTATGGCTTACCCCTGGAACACATGATTAAGACAGGGGTAGTTCAAGAGTAAATCATAAAAAAATCTCGCTCAGTTAAGCTTGTAATGTTTTAGCCTTTTAATAAATATTTGTAGAGGCATGGCGCAATCAAAATCTTTAATCCATTATATATCCTAGAAAGGGAAACCGTTGCTATAAACATCATAAGTTATATTGCGTTTATCCCATTTTATTTGATATTAATCTTTTATAATGCCTTTCCCGTTGTGCAATGTGTACATGATGAATGTGTGTACTGGTAGTGCGTGGTTGCAAGTAGCACATTATGCCACAACACAGAAAGGCTACAGTACTGAACAATATGAAGACCAAATATGTGCCTGTATGTGTGTCTGTGAGGGCACAATGCATGAAGGCAACATTCTTAGAGTGCATGCTGTTTCCATACACTGAGTGCACAAGTTTGCATGGTAGCGTAGTGCTAGGCCCGACAACAACAGGAGGACCTCCAAGCCCATTGTGCGCCTGTCCACCGAATTATGAGTGTGATCCAGGGTGGGTGGGCGGTGCTGAGCAGTCTCATAGCGGTGACTGTGTAAGGCTCATAGTAGAGCCTTTACATCAGACCACCGCCATGATAGCGCTTGTGGCATGCCACACCCTGCAGGAAAGAGGGGAGCAATTCAAGGTGGGCACAACATGTGCTCCCAGGCATGCACCCTAAGGCCCAGATTCAGGCCGCGGGCCCTGCTCGGATCGTTTCCTGCATGTCTGCCATCCTTTTATTGCAGGCTCACCGCCATGAAAAGGACAGTGGATATGTAGGTCGTTATATGCTCAGCAGTGCCAGCATCAGCACCACCAGCATATTGAGGCTGGTTGCAGACCACTGGTGCAGCAGAAGCCTTGATCCCAGCTTAGCGGGTAGTCTTGTGGCAGTCCAACAACCACACTCCAAATACAGCAGGAAGACGCACAGGGGTGGCAGTGGTCAGACAACCAATATTACTTCATGCAATTAAACGTTTTAAAGCGGGTATGGGTGAAGTTGGCTTGTGATGTTTTGGGGGATTTTGTGGAGTATACCTTTTAGTATTTTTGATGTGGGCTCCTGAGAGCTTGTGCGTGCCTCTTTTATGTCCTGCAATATCTCCCTTACTCCTATTTCTATCACATTGGGGGGGGGTGGTTGTGTTCCCTTACATTAATTACAACATCATCTCTAGTAGAGGCCCCCCATAGAATGCATTAGAATAAAATTAAGTGCATTTCCAATTCACATTTTCCATCAATGTACTTTCTTGGTTGTAGGTGTCGCCTATGTGACTTAGGGCATTAATATGAGTTTGGCAGTCCCGTGGATCGCCGTACCTGCGCTGGTGGTCCAAGTGCGGAGAGTTCGGCTGTCGGACCGCCGCATTACGAGTTGGGTTGATTTGGTAGCTGACACAGGGCGGTACAGGGGAGCAGCACAGCTGGTTGCCTTTTCCATTAACTGACTGTGTCGGACTAACCGCCTGCTTCAAGGTGGCAGTGACAAAGGCTTTTGGGTACATAATCACCCCTTTCTTGAACTTCCAGGCAGACTTCAACTTGGCTCCCCTACTTCAGGTTCCCACCTCACAGCAAGAGCTTCATCCCAAGGAATATGACCCCATTTGCGCTGATCTATAGGTGATTCCTTTTTATACCATATACCCATTGCCAGGACTGCCCACATATGGGCTGAACCTTGACAATGGGTAGATTGTAGTATTGCACATGTATCATGCATATGTGTGCATCCGACACAAATGCATGTCAAAATGCACACACAGGCTTCAATATATGTGTAAAAAGTACTCACCAACACCTCAAGATCTCCGCAGCCCCACCAACAACCATGTGGTCAACTCATAATATGGAGGACTTTAGACTGCCAGTACCGTGGGCTACTGTCAAGGGGTGGACACGATTCTCCAGCGATTGGATTGTCAAACTTATAATAAGGCCCTTTGTAATTGCTTACCATTCTGGGATCTTCTGTATCTTGTTCTTTTTGTCATTGTCTATGAAAATAGTGTAATTGTATAAATAATTACAATTTTAAATGTTTTATATATTTTACATATAAAATTGTACACCTACTATTATTAATAATACTTACATGTATATTTTTCTTAAATGTTTCACATTTTTGGAGCTTTTCTGTTGGTGATGTTGCATTGTGGAGCAAGTGCTTTATTTTCTTTTGGAAGAAAGAAGAGTGTCAGTTTTGTTGCAAATGTTTATTTGTTGGTTGTTTGTAGATTTTTTATATCCGGTGTTGGGGTGAGTTGCTACTATATATTTAATTACATATACTTACTTTTGTATGTTTTTTTACTAGTTTGTGATCCAAATTGTGCAAGTTAACATTTTCTCAAAGCTGTTTTTCTTTTTAGTAAGTGCATCTGAAGAGATAGAAGTTGGACAGTGTTTTGTAAATTATTTGTTATTTTGCAATTTTAATTTTAAGCAGAAGTAGGTTTTAGTTTAAATATACATTTGATTTACTTACTTTGCAAGGTAGCTGTCAAGATGTATATATTTCTTTTTTCAGGGCTTGGTAAGAGAATCAGGCAGAATTTCCTTGTCTTGCAGCTTTTGTCACTTTGCAGTACTAAGTTGATAACATTTGAGTGCCTTTTCTATTGTCGATGTAAATGTATGATTTTAAATCCTTTATGTTCTTCTATAGTAAATGCTAATTACTGTTTAATTTGTAATGTTTAATATGTATTTCAATACTTTGAGATATATATATAGGTGTCCACTCATGCAGGTAGCCCAAAAGAAGTTTGACCGCAGACACATCATGAGCTTGCTGATTTATTGGTGAACTGCAAGCAGGCAGCATTCAACAAAAAAAGGCATCAGTCTTCATAGCGCCAAACGCGTTTCGGGAGTCTTCGCTCCCTTCTTCAATGGCATGAATTCCATCTGCAAAAGCAAAGTTCACCTCACACCGGTTGCATTAAAAATTACCCGCCCTGGTGGGCGTGGCTCTCACACAGCCCTCTGGTAGTTGTGGTGCAAAGTATTCATCTCCCCAGTGGGCATGCTTTCATCCAGGGAATTGAATTAAAACAGTTTGTTACCCTTGTGAGTTGATGTTAAGTCTTGTGAGCTGCCTGCCCCGCTTTACAAACGCCAATCAAAGCTTCAAAGCAGCACCATCCTGCACATGGCACCAAACTTTGCGTGTCTCCCGAAACTGCCAGCCTCATGTCAGCCAGCACGGACCTGCTGCAGCAGTGGGTCTCACACACCAACTCACTATACAACCATTTCCTCATCCATAAAAGCACTCTTGCATCCACTCATTCTCCCATTCAGCCCTTTACACAGGTACTCAATCTCTAATACAGCTACTCACACACCAACTCACTTAACCAAACACTCACTGAAACAGCCACTGACTCACCCATACAGACACTCACACACCCATTAATTTACTCATACATCCATACAGACACCCACTCACTCACCTGTACAGTCACTCACACAGCCTCTCACCCACCCATATAACTACTCATACAACCACTTATTCACCCACAGAGCCACTAACACAACCACTCATTCACCAATACAGCCACTCAAACAGCCATTCACTCACATACACAGCTATGCACACTCACACACACACACTTATTCGCCGATACAGCTACTCACACACCCACTCACATACCCAAACTTTCGATCAAACATATTCACCCACACACCCAGTCAATCACACATACACACAGTCACAGAGCCACTCACATAATATAAGTTATATATAGTATCACTCAGTAGTACACCTAATGTATTAGTTTAACTTTTGTACTACATTAATATAGAATAATAACTCTAAAAAATTCTTACACTCATTGGATGATGTCATCAGTGATGTTATCAGTGATGTCATTTGAGATGTCATCAGCAAAGTCACTGACCATGTCAGTATCTGAGGTCATAAGCCTAACTATAACATCCCTGTACCCTTTGTTTTTTTTCAGTGAATATCAAATATCGTTATAGGTACAGACATACACTGGATCTACATTTTGCAATTTTGTAAAGCAATGGGTTGATGCAAACTCATCAGGTATTATTACCAATGCTGATTCGCCATAATTATTGGTCAATATTTAAATTATCCTCGGCCCCCCAACAAATAGAGAAGCATTTCCGGGGGTTACCAGAGGAGTGACTTCAGCTAACACCAAGATGCCTGAATGCTGAGGACAAGCAGTTCTCTGACATCTCCATGAGGGGTGTTCAATTTGTAACCAGGACCAAGTCCTACATTCTCTCCCGCCAGGCAATGGGGTTGGATCATGCTGTGGGGGAATTCTTGGATCTACAACTACATACACTCTAGACATCCACAGAGTAGGAATTGCATAGTAGGAATAGGCCTGATTACTACTGTGTGTTATATGCCTGCATATATACACTCTCTTATCAGAATGGTAGAAATGTATCTACTATTTACTTAAATCAAATCAAATATATCTTTATTTGGAGACAATAGTATCCATAACATTTTATTTTAAAATCACAGGCAATATGAAAACTGACATTTCATAAAAATTAGAGTACAATTGTAAAATATATCGTTAAACTATATTAGAACATTGGAATGTTGGGAGCTCCATTGTAGACAATGGAGTGCTCCATGCTTCTACGGGCCGGTAAAGGCCCGCAGAGCAACATTCCAATGTTCTACAAAGACTTCTCAAAGCTCGAGGGGATTTATATCCCCTTGAGCTTTGTTTAATTTGTTAGAACATTCTGCCCTATAGTGGCAGAATGTTCTAATAGCCTTATAGCCCTTCGTAGCAGTGCTATACCGGCTATTAAAGTCCTGCTGTCTCGTTAAAGTCCCTCGCCTTCGGCGAGGGCCTTTAACGATTCAGCGGGTCTTTAATAGCCGGTATAGCCTGCTACGGCGGGCTATAAGGCTATAATAAAACTGTAAGACAATTCTAATTAATATTCATTGTCGAACGAGCCCAAACGGCAATTGTCTGGAACATGCCTACATAAAAAATACTTTCATAGTCAATGAATTGGAGCAGCTTACTATATGCTTCTTTAAAATCTCCAAAAGAACGTTTTTTAATTAGAGGGAGTAGAATTATTTGTGTATACATAGAATAAAAACCACAGAAGAACAAGAAATGCAACAACAATGTTACAGGAGCAGGGGGATATGTCCCGATTTTCCTGAAATCCTAAGAGAAAAGATAACAAATATTTACAAGAACCTGCCGTAAAGTGAAACAAAAGACTTCGCTCCCATCGTTCCAAAGACTCGGCTTTAGAGTTTTAGATGCTAATCTATCAGCCTGTAGAGATTTATATGAAAATTCTTGCAACTGTTTTTTGCTCGTAGTATATGGTCCATCAGGATTTTCAAACATCTGTTGGAATTTGCCTTTTGTAAACATGATCCCACTGTCACCAGCCATAGAAAGCTCTTGCCTTTTTCGCAGGAGAGACAGTCTGAAATAATATCTCTTGTAAGGCTTGCCTCTGGGTTTCTCCATATTCATTGCCAAAGAAGCAGGGGGCGGACATAAATATAGCCTTCAATGAAAGGGATATTCAATTTACTATTGCGGATAAAGTTAGAGGTAGAAATAGGGACCCCAATGACTCTTCTGCAAAATCTATTTTCTTCTACTTAAATTGAATTATGCTTGTTAATACCTCATATCTCAGCCCCTAATGTAGCTGTCAGTATGCTTTGCAATTTAAAAATATGCAGGAGTAGGCAAAGAGCTCCACTCCACCTGGGTTGTGGTAATCTAAATAGCAAGTTAATCTCTCTAGATAATGTAATAATATTTGCGCAACATGTGCTGTGCATTAGCCGTTGTCAGCGAAGATTCGTCCCAAATAGAAGAAAGTGCTAGTGCATTTTAAAATGGACTCATCCACTTTGAGTGAAACTAAATTAAATGTTGTTGGGACCACAAGTCATTATATAAGACTTACTAGCAGCCCGTCCCGACGTTGTCCGGGTATGAATTTCTGCCGGCCAGTAGTATATTGTTTTGTAGGATTTCGTTTTGATAGCATTTCTTATCTGTGACAGGCCTGTGAAATGCTCTGATTCACAGTGCACTGCTGATGCACTTAAGAGTGCGCGTTCAGTAGTGTGTGAACTCGAGTTTGCCTACTTCATTTTTCCTTGCAATATTATATAGCGCTTACTCGACAACATGGCATGAGCACAATTTACAGCAAAGAGAGCAGTTTTCCCTCAATGGACACAATATTTCAATACAGGTATATATCCAATTTCTAATATAATGTTGGTGACAGATACACAACAATCTTATTCATTTTCTTCAAAAAGTATAAAGTTTTATTTCTAATTTATCATTTCTTTTTTATTTTCATCTTTTTTCATAGTTATTCAAAAGTGGAAAAATGTCTTTTTTTCATAAAAAACATTTTATCAGTATTAAATTCATAGACAATTTTATGATTCATACAAAGGAGATAAAAGACACAATAAAGTAAATACAATACATAGCTATATACAAAAATATCAATTCACCCAAATAATTATGCCCCTGGTAGCTAACAGTCTATCACAACATTCACACGCAATCATACCCTCAGTGCATTCATAGCCACAACATCTGAAAAAAGGAGACTGAATGCAAATTGGCAGAGACACCCTGCTAATCTGCAGGTCTCAGGTCACAGTATGAGACCCCGCACTTGGTTGACGCGCGTTTCGGCGGCGCAAGGCCACCTTCCTCAGGACCTCTTCCAGATAACCAAACCCATATATCCAGGGGACCTAAAATATATACAATAAATACAGTCACCATATATGATCCTAAAAAGAGGAACAACAAGGTGTGCACCAATTCGTATCATTGCTAGGAAATAACACAACACAACCCCACGTGACCAACCAACAATAAGATCCTCAAGAGGTAGTCATCCACTCAGAATTAGAGAAAGAAAATAATAAATCAATAACAAAGGATATGTCAATATCATAGTGCTGGAAGTTCATATTTCATCCTTCTGATATCGCCATTTCTTTCCAAAGATCTTCACATAATGATCATATCATAGTAATAGGGGTTCATATTTCATCATTCTGATATCACTATTTACTTCCAAAGATCTCACATAATGAACATACTCCGCATTATTTATCAGTACTAGGGTACTTACGTTAAAAACAACAGATTACTAATCTTTGCCCGTAAAGAAGGGTTTCAGAAAATAAACTGTGTATAATTCTGAATATCCTAGATCAGAAAGATTTCACTGTGGCTCCCTGAAAATCGAAAGATCAAAGTATAAATACCATGATCTCCATATGATTTGTACAATCAGAAATATGATCTAGGTGTTAGGACTTCTCTTACCCTCAAAAAAGGAAGATTTTGTTTTCGCTGGTATGGTTTTTACTAAAGGATCGTATCAAGTGTCTTGGCCGGTTCAGTTCGTGGTATTCCCCTCAACTGGAAAAGATTAATATTAGGGGAATGAGGTCTATCCATATCTTCGGAAATGTCTGACATCTCTGACTGTACACTATACATTAAACCCACCTTTTTAATTTAGTGGTTCAGAAGCACTATTTACATTACAGAAGAACACATTCATTTGTGGTAGGCACGGGGAGACAAAGTGATATGCCTGGAATCACAGGATGTTGAGCTGATGCCGAGATTCGAACGTACCTCCCCAGCTCTAAAGTTCGCAATTCTAGAACTTGTGGCGGGAGGTGTGTCTAAAAGTGTATGTCGGTGCTGGTCATCAATGAGAGAGACCTGTGCATTTTTCAAATGGGTAATGAAAAAATATGAGTATGTTGCTGGAGATGTGAGCCGCAGTGCCACCAATGTACTTACCGGGGGAGGGTAAACACCCATTATTCCTCAACTTTCGTTCCGCATACCATCACTCCGCATACTTTCATTACGAAAGTACCATGACTCCACAATGCCATTATAACGCATGGCATTACATTTTATGTGCTTTTACCACGCATACATTTACAAAGAAATGGGTGATGAAAAAATATGAGTATGTTGCTGGAGATGTGAGCCGCAGTGCCACCAATGTACTTACCGGGGGAGGGTAAACACCCATTATTCCTCAACTTTCTTTCCGCATACCATCACTCCGCATACTTTCATTACGAAAGTACCATGACTCCACAATGCCATTATAACGCATGGCATTACATTTTATGTGCTTTTACCACGCATACATTTACAAAGAAATTCGTTGTAAATGCATGAATGGTAAAAGCATGTTTTTTTAATGTCTGGATAAGGTAAGTATGGGTATAGGGGTATATGTTTTGGGGTACTGAGGTATATGTTTTGGGGTGTTTGGGTATTTTAAGGGTTCAGATATAGTTTAGGGTTATGGGATACAGGGGTAGTTTTAGGGTTTAGGGATAGGTATGGGTTTTGGGGTACAGGGGTATTGTTAGGGTTCAGGTCTAGGTTTGCGTTTTGGGGTATAAGGGTATTTTTAAGGATCAGGGGTAGGTTTGGGTTTTGGGGTACAGGAGTATTTTAAGGGTTCAGAGCTAGGTTTGGGTTTTGGGGTACAGGGGTATTTTTAGGGTTCGGGCTAGGTTTCGGTTTTGGGGTACAGGGGTATTTTAGAGTTCAGGGGTAGGTTTGGGTTTTGGAGTGCAGGGTTATTTTTAGGGTTCAGGGCTAGGTTTGGGTTTTGGGGTACAGGGGTATTTTTAGGGTTTAGGGATAGGTTTGGGTTTTGGGGTACAGGATATATTTATAGGGTTAAGATGGGTTAGTGTTTAAGGGTGTTCGGGTATTTTAAGGAGTAAGGGTGGGTTATGATTATGGGATGCAGGGGTATTTAAAGGGAGCAGGGTGGGATTAGCACACAATATGAGACATGGCATGAAGGGAGGAACATACCACACGCCCCCAGCATTTGTCACGTCCCAGCACACACCCACAGCACATCGCAGACACGCCCACAAGGGACTACTTTGTTGGCACAGTTCTTTTACCTTTTAAATTTATATGGTGGGCGTCTGCATAGCCTATGTCCTTCCGATGCAACTCCCCTTTCCAACGCTGTATTGGGTGTTGTGATTGGTGCTGTGGTTCCTGAGATTACCCGCCTCAAAGGTTTGGGCTCTCTCTTTATTATATTAGTATGGATTAAAATTGGTACGTAAGTCCAGTAATATCATAAAATTTACAAAGCTTTGTACTAACTGTTGTATGGTCCTTGTGGTGCAAGCCAATAGTACAGCATCATCAGCGTATAGCAGTGATGGTAAAAATTAGCCCTTAACTTTAGGGACATCAAGGGTCATGGTTAATAAAAAATTATGGAGATAGTTTGTATAAAAAATAAATTAAAGTGGGGCTAAATCACATCCTTGTCCCACTCCCCTAACAATTCCAATGGGCTGAGACATCTCCCCTTGAGTATTTATTCTTATTCCGGCCTTCATGTCCCTGCGCAACTAAGCTATAAAGTGCACACCTGCTTCATCCATGCCAAGAGCTAATAGTATGGACCACAGCCTCAAATGGTTTATACTGATGAACGTTGTTGTCAAGTCCATTAATACCAGATATATTGTGGAGTTTTGTGCTATTGTATATTTACCAGTCAATAAATTAAGTTTGAGACACTGCTCTACTGTACCAATCTTGGATCGAAAACCATACTGATATGGCTAAAAAATGGACTTCTCATTTGTCCATTCATTTATCCTGTTATGACCCTTCCCAGGATTGTTACTGTTGTATCAATTGGGGAAATAGTCCTGGAACAACTAGGCTGCAAACTATAATTCTTCTTTTAAATGGGGCCTATATTTGATGTGGACAATTTTCTTGGTAAAGGGGAGTGTCCTAAACTGTTAAAAACATTCAATAACATTGGGGCCCAAAATCTAGGATTATTGTTTAAAAAGATCAGTTGGTACCCCTTCGGAGCCATGGGCCTTGCCCCCAATATTCTGGTTTATTGCATCCTCAACTTACCCAAAGGTTAACTGCACTGACACATAATATGATTCCAATTATAATCAGTGCTGGTAGAGACAGGTGCATAGGTTTTAGAAAATGCTCTTCACAGGCCTTGCTTGTAATATTACAGCTGAACTTTGACTCTACTTGGTTAAATTGTGTCATCTCTTTCACTGCTATCCAGAAGAGTTTGCTGTTCTTGTTGTTGGCTGTTAAAAGTAAAAAGTCAAACTTCTGATCTAATCCTTCCTTTTCTCTAGCTACTGTTACCTGCTTGTATATCTATATAGTTCTCTTCCCAATAGTGTGTTCCTTGGAGACGCCTTAAGTGCCTGACGCAGTTGACGATTAGTGGTAGAGCACTCATGACTAAACTATTTTGGTTTGTTCTATAGTGTTTTATAGGTCTCATAAGCTCTTTTTTAATGAAGGGGCAGAGCTGGCCAAAGGCCTTGGCCACTGGGTAAACCATATGTTCTTTACTAAGGCATGCCATAACCACTGAGAGGTTCTCTTAATCACTTTCTGAAATAGGCATGCAGGTTCAACTGCTCTCAGATTATTCTAAGGCCTTCTGATGAGAGTTCAAAACTACTAGCTCTGAATTCCCTCCTGTAATGTGGTTTAGGCGCTAGGGAGAGGGGGAGTGCTACCTCAATTGGGTTATGATCAACGTAGCTAGAAGTAATAACTTTTACTGACAACAACAATCCCTCTAAATTAGGCGATATAAAGAAGTAGTCAATTGTGGACATCTAGCTTTTCCCCAAAAGTGGGTCGAGCCTCTCTGCAATTACCTATAATAGCCATGACATTGACTAATTAGCAAGTTGCCAAAAATGATGCCAACTCGGATCCCTTGTCACCAGATCTATTCTGTACCCAGGGGTCTGTGTCAGTGAAAAAAATGGTGTTAAAAGAATGTGAGGAGGGGGTGCTACGGCACACTGTAAGGATGGGATGTACTCAAACAAAATTGGGAATTTAATGTTACGCACATTAGTGAAGTTATTATAAAAATGAATTAAATCTATGGTTAGACCTCTTTGATACCTCACTGCCTGAATGTTACTAAAAACATCTCTAGTGCCTTCACACAACCTCCTGCTTTAATGTTCACCCAAATAGCTAACATACCTATTGCAGGGCCTGATCTAGAGGGAGTTGCTAGATTATAATAGCTTGCAAAGCCATCAACAAATATTTCATGGGTCATTCAGGTCTCCTGGAACATTAGGAAATCAAACTAACTAATGAAAAGAGAGCCAGTCCTGACACAATAATTTTGATTATAACCCTGAAACATTCCACTTCAAGACTTACATTGCCTTAGATCGCATTCAGTTGCTGTATTGTTAAATACAGCCCCAGCCCCATCTGCTGGATCAGACCTCATTCAGTCTAGTCCGTCAAGGCTTTCTAGAATGGAAAACCTATTGCTGTGTGCAGCCATACTAGAGGAAGGTGGAGTTGATACTGCTGTAGGGCTACGGAAGTAGCCAAGGGGAGATTTCAGAATTGAAGCCACCAAAGACGACCTGCTGTTTTAATATGTTACGCATACTCAATGGTCTATGAAAATTAATGGCAATACAGTCTCCCTCAACATCTTTGTACGAGCGACCTACCCACCCAATCCTATGCATCATCAGTATTTTGTTACATCTTATTCAGGTACAGTGTTTATGCTTGGTAAGCCAGTCAATGCATTTATTCCGCAGCTCCTCACTGGTTTCACTTTGGGAATTCCTCAAGAAGGGTACGCCAGCTAGGACTAGTATGTACGGACAGGCTGCAGGTGGTAAATCCAATAAATCCTTATTGGGTGATGAATGTAGTTATGGGCAGAGAAAGTATCAGATCTTGCCCCTACAAGATGGTAAATCCTTTTGTGCAGTAAACGTGTTGGCTGCTGATAGCTGTTCCCTGCAGTGATATTTTTAACAGACTGAGTTGGACTAGATTGCCCTAGTCGGACTGCATCCGCTCAACCAGAATTACGGTTTAGATTTAAAGTCTGAGATGTAGGTATCCAGCTAGATTATCCGGCACCCTTTATAAAACAGAGTTGAAATGTTACCACAAGGCGGGTGCCCTAACAACGGCCAATCATGTCAATAAAACAATCAATGAAGCCATGAATAAATCTAAAACAATATTTAATGTGGTGAGGGAGCTTGCTGGTTCACGGACTATGGCGGCGCCTCCTCACCTATCTATCTCTAAATGCGACGAGCTCGCCCAGTATTTTATCTCTAAAATTGTAAACATACATCAGGATATTTCTGCCCAAGGCAATAAAAATTAATCCAACGACTCCGCCACAGGTTAGAGAGAAGGATACAAATTTATCGGGGTTATCCTCGGCTCAAGTTTTGTCCTGACCGGATCTTTGCCCCGCAACTCACCTGGATACTATGAGAAAGGTTAAGTCTGGCTCACCGCTCGACCCCTTGCCCGCCCCGATACTATGCTCCTTGGATCCTCCTCACCTTTCCACAATCTGTAAGATGTTAAACCATTCATTGGACACTGCCTCTGTCCCCAGTTGTTGGAAGCATGCAATGGTTACCCCGCTATTGAAGAAGCCCTCGGTGGATCCTAAGACGGCCGCCAATTACCGTCCCATTTCTTTGTTACCAGCATTTTCAAAAATTCTGGAAAGGCATATCCATGTACATTTCTCAAAATTCGTAACAGATAACAGCCTTTTACATACGGCCCAGTCCGGATTTCGCCCGGGTTTTTCCACGGAGATGAGCCTCCTGGGCGTTACAGACAATCTTCGCCTGCTCCTGGATCGAGGAGAAACGGTTGCGTTGATTTTACTCGATCTCAGCGCAGCCTTTGATACTGTATTGCACAGTATCCTTCTCAAATCCCTGGCTTCTATTGGTATTAGTGGCAAAGCCTTGGGCTGGCTCGAGTCCTTTTTGTCTGACCGCTCTTTTCAAGTCTTTTCTAAGTCATCCTCTTCTAAAAACTACCCCTCCCTGCACGGTGTGCCCCAGGGATCTATCGTTAGTCCCCTCCTTTTTAATCTGTACGTTACCCCCTTGTCTTATGTTACACAACGCTCTGGATTAAATCTTTTCACTTATGCAGATGATTAGCAAATTGTTTTTTCAGTATCTCAAACAAATTCCACCACTCCTTCTCCTCTGCAAGCAGGCCTTAGCGAAATATCCGGCTGGATGAATCGCAACCTGCTTAAATTAAATGGTGGAAAGACTGAGGTTTTGGTCCTTGGTAATAAACCTGACCTCTGGAACCTAAGACACTGGCCGACTGTCATGGGTCCCCTACCAACTCCGTCTGAACAAGTGCAAAATCTGGGTGTAATTATAGATAGAGGATTATCTATGAAAGATCAGGCTATTAAAGTCGCAGCCACCTGCTTTACTATATTACGCTGGCTGCGTAAAATCTTCTGGATACTCCCTATCAACACCCAGAGATCCATTGTGAATGCCTTGGTAATCTCGAGGTTAGACTACGGCAACGTGCTCTACCTGGGGTCTGCCAAGGCCGTCACATGCCGCCTTCAGCTAGTACAAAATGCTGCAGCACGGCTTCTCTGTGGTTGTCAGAAACGTGACCACATTACAGAACGGCTGAGGGAGCTGCACTGGCTCCGAGTTGAAAATCAGATAAAGTTTAAAGCTTTGAGCTTTATGCACAGGATTAAAATTGGAGTAGCTCCCCTTTATCTTCAGGCCTTAGTCAGTCCTTACATCGCTGTTCGTTCACTTCGTTCCTCATCTCACCATCTTTTCAATGTACCTAAGTTTAGACTCACCAGTATGGGTGGAGGCTCCTTTGCGAACTTAGGACCCAGACTGTGGAACACACTTCCTTTGGACATTCGGATGGAAAACTGCCACATGTGATTTCGAAGAGCGGTGAAAACTTGGCTTTTCGACCTATACACTCTTGCCTGATGTCTTGTTGTATCTGTCTCTCAGCGCCGGGAAACCCTTATGGGTAGCTGTCGCGCTTAACAAATCCAATAAATAAATAAATAAATAGATGTGGGTAGTGGGGGAAGATCATGAATTTTGTTGCTTCTTTCCCTGCCCCCAATCGTCAGTGATGGCCGATTATAAACTGCATCAAAACTCTGCTGCAGGCTGGCCAAACGCTCCAACAATGGCCTATGTTTATCATCAAAAATGTTACTAGATCTACTACAAAATAGTACAAAAAGAGGACGATCCAGGTGCAGGCCATCAGTGTCTCGCTGCTGAGAATTGAGCGTAGGGCTTTTGTTGGGAATGTGGCTTGTGAAAACTCTCTACAAGGCCTTTACGCATGATGTCAAAATGATGTTCTATTTTCATCCATGGGGCGACAGGGTTATCGACATATCCACACAATGCTAGTCTGTGTGTACATCGCTAGGATGCTTTTTACTATAAATAAAGAAGCATATCCAGGGGTTAGCAGAGGAGACACTTCAGCTGACACCAAGGCCCTCGCATGCTGAGGCCAAGCAGTTGCATAACATCTCCATGAGGGGTGTCCAATTCGTGACCAGGAAGGGGTCCTGTATCCTCTCCCACCAGGTAATGGAGTTGGATCATCCTTTGGGAGGATTCTTGGCACTACACCTAAATACACTCTAGACATACACAGAGTAGGGATTGGATAGTAGGAGTATGCCTGGTTACAGCCTTGTATTATATGCCTGCATATATACACTGCCCTAGCACCTTGGTGGAACTCTCTCTACTTTTGTTGGTGCTTGTGATCACTTTCATCTGCTTCTGTCTGCTGATTATCGCAGCACATATATTTTACACAAGAATAATTTTGGGTCAATAAATATATTGAAAATGTCCCATTATGTATTCTCTACATATTTCTCTGAGAGAACGAGTGCTCGAGTGACTGAGCAAAAAGGTTATCATCTGTTATCACGATCCCTGAGAGGGTCAGGGTTGAAATGTTCATTGGTTGCCAGAAACTATTTGCTCCCTGTTTAGGTTAGGGGGGTTTAAGGTGGCACAGTGAGCTAGCTGGTCTCTAGGCCAACATATTCTACGGGGTGCTTGGAATCAATGAAGGCACCTCACCCAAATTTTATGTTGTCCAAAAATGTGCAGGTCATACGGATTAGTGGGAACTACACAACACTGTCATTTTTCTTCTTCCACGTCCACTGCCTGTTGATCATCCTCCTGGTTCATTCTCATTTTGTGTCCATTCCATAGATCACAGATGGTGTGCTACCACCCTACAATGCCAATTTAGCTGACCTATTCCCCCATCACTTGATACAACTGCCATTTCTTTGTAAGTCAAAGCAATAGGGGCCCACAAACAGGTATACACACTGGCAGCAAGAACCAGTTATTGATTGCTGGTCGGAGAGGAGATGGGCGTGGTTATCGATGGGAGACGGAGCACAGAGGTGGCTTAGAGTGATTAGCAGGTGAAGGAACACAGTGCAACTGTTACAGGAGACTGGGTATCAATTATCGGAGGTTCGAATGCCAGTACGAGAGCAGCATATAGTGTGTGATGAGGTGAGGCAGCCGGGGAGCTACCACACACCCTCTCACCTGGAATGCATGATGTCGGCGTAGGTGGTGCTAAGGCCTGATGCCACGCAGAAGGTCACAGAGCCCCCAAAGAGACTTGTGGCCCCCTGAGAAGCTACTGAGAGGCCTGGAGGAGCAGAAGTGCAGAGGGGCCTGAATTGTGGGCGAAGTTCTGTTCTGGATAAAGCATGGAAAGTTAAAGCTAAACAAGTTAAGTCACTCTACAGGCAGACGGCAGAAGGAAGCAGAGGCACATTAAGCCCAAAACAGATTTAATAAGTGGCTAACCAGCAATAAGCTGCAAGAGCCTGAAGTCTAAGTTGTGGATAAATGAGAAAAAAGCAGCTTTTGGCTAAGGTGGACGGTTTGCACTATGGCCTACAGTTTCTTATAGTACCTATGTACCCACAGTGATATATGATGTACCTTCCGAGCATAAAATGTCTTCTATTGTGAACTTTACAAATCCTATAAAAAGGTGCTGTGTGTCTTATCAATCAAGGTTTATGAAGAATGGCTAATCGCCCAATAGGGTATCCAGGTGCCTGCAGTCTCCGCTGCAATTGAAGAAATACAATCGAACAATAGAGATTTTTATCCGGTTTTAAGATGGCATCAAAATTAGCATAAAGATTTTTGTGTGTTGTTAAAACTTTGATGACCAGTTTGGCAACATACCGAATTTCCAAATTAATTAATGGTTCCAGTAAATATTGACCCCTGGAATTCCTCTCGGATACTTGGATGTACCCCTTCTGCATTTTCCTGTTCGCGTTGCGAGCTTAACAGCCCAACTTTCCATGAAAAACCAGTTCCCCTGGGCTCCTTCTTTCTGACCTGATGAAGACCCCTCTTTAAGGTGCGACGTACACCTACCACTGTAGTCTTGGGGTCAAAATGTTGATGGCTACTATTATACACCAGTTGGCGCAACCTTCATTTTAAATATTAAATATCAGCGTTGCCAGCATGGTCTTCCTATAACTATAGAGCATTAGTTGCTCCCCCATGTTACTGGCTCAGTGCTCTGAAGCCAGCTGTATCATCTGTTTATAAATTATGTATTGATACCATTGTTTGCACTTTGACCTACCTTGCACATCCCTCTCTCCTACCACAATCACAACTCTTTACCCTCCCTTCCCCTGGGGCACTATGACAACTGTGTTATCAATTTGGTACATGTAAATTGAATAAGCACACTGTGATTAAATGACGGTGTGTTGAAGGACTGTGTCTGTGATTTGCTCTTTTTAAAAATATTTTTGAAAATACTTTTGAAAGTGTTCGCTCATGTAGTTTTGATACTTTTTCACTGGGACCCCCCCATTTTGTAATCTACTTTAACAGCAGTAATCCTAAAGGGCAAATTTTGATCTTAAAATTTTGCCTTTAAAAATATTAGGTAAGAATTTGGGAAAACGTTGCTTAAAAACTAATTGACTATCATTACAATGTACCCAAACTTTCAGACATTTCAAATAAACAATGTAATGTCCAGATGTGGTAGAAGGTCCATCATGTAAAAATAATTGCAACAGCTACAAAAGTTCTTCCGATATTGAACATTGACCAGCTCCTAGATTTTTTATTACAGTTTCCAATTTTCTTCCATCAGCTCTACAACGTTGCAGCAATAAAATAACATACTGTCCATATCTTTGTATAAGTAATGTTGATGACATTTCTGATTTACATTGGCTACACTCCATGTTTTGACTTGCCTCTCTAATTATATTGATTGTTAAAAGACACTGATTCACAGTCAGGTAAAGTCAAGTATATGAATCTTTCAGTGTCTATGTTAGTGCTACATGTAAACAAACAATTTTGACAGTCATGTTGTCATTTATAAGAAAGGCCAAAAAGGTTTTCAACATCTATACCTTCATCTTCAAGTACACCAAGCATAAACATTAAAAATTCCTGACAATCTTGCTGAATTTACTGCGTAAATTGAGTATAACCAGAACATATGTCCAAACCATTTCGAATATCAGAAACACTTTGTATTTTACTTTTATCACTACTACATTTCTCATAAACAGAATTCAACAATGAACAGAATCTTTTGTCCCGATTTTCTACAATTTGCTGTTGCAAACTTTCAAGAAAAAAAACAACATTAACAACTACATTAGCATAGCAGTTGACACCACAACTATTTTCAAACCGATAACTAACATTCTCTTCAACACTGTCCTTTCTCTTTTTGCTTGCAGGCGCAACTTCATCTTGTTTTTTTTCTTTCTCTACAGTTTCACTACAGTTATTCTCAAATCTTCTTCTTCTACATACCATACGCTTTTCAAATACTGGATATTGGCATAAATTGGGTGCATATTCTCTTCTTAACCTATTATACTCTTTCACACAATTTGCATCTGCACTAACCTTTGTCTCATCAAAATCAATCAAGTACAATCCAGATAAAGTTCTCACTCGAGACAAAGCAACATATGCCATATCTTCTTTAAACACGGCACTTCCAATATTCACTAAAGCACTATCCACACTTAAACCTTGAGATTTATGAATGGTCACCGCATATGGCAAAGAAACAGGAAACTTTTTTCTGCAGACATACAAATCTTTTACAAGCGAAAATTGGACTGGACAACGACTACGTTGTTGTACTTCAGCAATTTCATTAAATTTGATTTTCAAAAATTCAATCCCATCTCTATTTACATAATTAACAAAATCAACAATTTTACCCATTGCTCCATTTACTAAACCTTTTTCCACATTCAAATTACATCATAAAATTACCCTACAGTTTACAGTTTACACATGCATACAAATTCTTTTCTAAACCAGCAGTTTTACTTATCGATTTCTCTAAAGAATCCAATTTCCTCTTCAACTTTTCACTCAAAATAATAGTGATTATTTCATGTTCTATTTTATCAATTGCTTCCAATTTTATAATTTCTTAATTTTCCAACTTTAACATTTCTTCATTGAATATAGAACATTCATGCAGTGTTGGCATTAAGCAGATTACAGATTTGTTTTCTGCAATTCTCATGTATATTTTATCTGGGACAATATTTTCATTTGGAAACAAATTGGAAAGTAATTGTCTCTGTAAAGCTTGTTTGCCATGTTCAGTCATTTTTCCAATTCTTATATCTTGAAGAATAGTTCCATAATCAGCATCATTTGCCTGTCGCATATTTGTAATAAGTTCATTATACTGAAAATATGACCAAATGTTTACATTTCCAATGCTCCCCAAAGACTTTCAAGTATCTTCATGCAACAGTGTTTTAAACACTGGTTGTCCTTTTACAGGAGTAAGTTGTAGAAGATCTACAAAAACTATGACGTGTTTTCTTCCAAATAATATGTCATACTCTGTTTTAAGAATTTGCTGCATTCTTAAATGCACAAAGGCAAGCATTAAGGTTGATACCATGCTTACCTGATCAATAATGAGAAGTTTTATTTTCCTCAACACTCTTGAAACTTCACAAGAAACTTCTCCAGATAGCTTGTGGTATTCTAATTTGTTTTCATGCTCTACTGGTAGCATTAATAAACAATGTAAAGTAATTCCTTTAATATTGTGGGCGGCTAATCCAGTTGGAGCAGTCACAACACAAGACAAATGCGACTCAGTTGTTTTCTGTAGAAAACATGTGATTATCGCCAGAGAGATTGACTGCCGTAAAGACTTGCCAGCGTTCTTCAAAGCCCTAATCATCGTTGCTGCAGGAGCAGCCTACCAGTGTTAAATCTGCCGGAGACCCTGTGTGTGGAGAAGCGAGGCCGCAGCGGAGGCGAGAGGCGTGGCCCGGGGACTGCGAGGGACAGCGTCAGTAACATCAGCTGTTCCCTCTTCCCGCGTGAGCCGCGCCCCCTCCCAGTGCCCCGCCCCCTACAAGGCGTTTAAAACCTCTCGCGGCCCCCGCTCCGCGGGAGCCGCTCGCCAGAGAGATTGACTGCCGTAAAGACTTGCCAGCGTTCTTCAAAGCCCTAATCATCGTTGCTGCAGGAGCAGCCTACCAGTGTTAAATCTGCCGGAGACCCTGTGTGTGGAGAAGCGAGGCCGCAGCGGAGGCGAGAGGCGCGGCCCGGGGACTGCGAGGGACAGCGTCAGTAACATCAGCTGTTCCCTCTTCCCGCGTGAGCCGCGCCCCCTCCCAGTGCCCCGCCCCCTACAAGGCGTTTAAAACCTCTCGCGGCCCCCGCTCCGCGGGGGCCGCTCGCCAGAGAGATTGACTGCCGTAAAGACTTGCCAGCGTTCTTCAAAGCCCTAATCATCGTTGCTGCAGGAGCAGCCTACCAGTGTTAAATCTGCCGGAGACCCTGTGTGTGGAGAAGCGAGGCCGCAGCGGAGGCGAGAGGCGCGGCCCGGGGACTGCGAGGGACAGCGTCAGTAACATCAGCTGTTCCCTCTTCCCGCGTGAGCCGCGCCCCCTCCCAGTGCCCCGCCCCCTACAAGGCGTTTAAAACCTCTCGTGGCCCCCGCTCCTCGGGTGCCGCTCGCCAGAGAGATTGACTGCCGTAAAGACTTGCCAGCGTTCTTCAAAGCCCTAATCATCGTTGCTGCAGGAGCAGCCTACCAGTGTTAAATCTGCCGGAGACCCTGTGTGTGGAGAAGCGAGGCCGCAGCGGAGGCGAGAGGCGCGGCCCGGGGACTGCGAGGGACAGCGTCAGTAACATCAGCTGTTCCCTCTTCCCGCGTGAGCCGCGCCCCCTCCCAGTGCCCCGCCCCCTACAAGGCGTTTAAAACCTCTCGCGGCCCCCGCTCCGCGGGTGCCGCTCGCCAGAGAGATTGACTGCCGTAAAGACTTGCCAGCGTTCTTCAAAGCCCTAATCATCGTTGCTGCAGGAGCAGCCTACCAGTGTTAAATCTGCCGGAGACCCTGTGTGTGGAGAAGCGAGGCCGCAGCGGAGGCGAGAGGCGCGGCCCGGGGACTGCGAGGGACAGCGTCAGTAACATCAGCTGTTCCCTCTTCCCGCGTGAGCCGCGCCCCCTCCCAGTGCCCCGCCCCTTCCCTACACCTCACTTACTTAAACAGGGCCTAGCACGCGCATCGCGGGACGCGCGCGGGCGAAGCCCGGGCAAAGGGCGGGCCCTCTGTGGCCCTCAGGGGCCTGAAGTGGCCGGGACGGGCCACCCCCCTAAGTTCGCCCTTCGGAAGTCACAAGTCAAACCTAGGCTACACTCAGAGGAAAGTGGTAGTTAACACAAGTCAAAGATGACTAAAACCTGCAAAACCCCGATGGCCACTCGATCAACCAGCAGATTAAAAACAGTGAGTACACCTTTGCCCACTATAACCGCTATAGATAAAATGCTCCAAAAAACTATCAACGTAGTGGCAGATGCCATTCAAGATACCGAGAGGAGGCTCTCTCTGACGCCTAACCTACGTTTCCCAGATTTGTCCTCACATACTAGTGCAGAAGACCCAAATATGGAGGACTCAGTCTCATCACAGGAGTCCCTTCTCATGCAATCATTTTCAGAACTACCAAGATCGCATATCAAAGAAAAACCCTCTAATTCTTCTTCCACGGACCTATTAGCGAATACCCTGGATAACAGCCTTATGATTCTAACTAGTAGTGCAAATAACATCCAGCAAGAAAAAGATCCTGCTTCCGCACTGAAAGTTCACACCGTGGAGATTGCCCCATTAGCTATTGCTATAACTGAAACCCAACCATCTAAACAATGCAACACTCCAAAACTCAAGAGAAAAAAGCCCAGAATCATATTTCCTAAAAGGAAAATCCACCATATATCAGTCAAACCCAAGCGATCGCTCAAAGACATGTGGCAGAAGAATAGTCTAGAGAAACTCCCTGTCACAACGCGGGGTGGGCCCCTATCAACTTCCCCACTAGTCTACGATGCAAGTGGGAATACTAATCCCAAAACTGGTATCTCTCTAGTTAACGAGGAAACAGAACATATCGAGAAGCAGAGTAGTACAATCTTGCCAATAATGAGAGAGATCGAAGCCCTAATTAAAACAATACTTCAACCCATTCGCCATCAGATCGACAATATAGAAAGGGCGCTGAGTAAATTTGAGAGAGCACAAAATGATATATCCTCTAGTATCCTCAGATTGCTTAAAACAACTAACACGCCCACAACCTTTGTTCCATCTTCATCCACCCTTAATGCAAAAAACTCAAAAACAGTGAAAAAAGTAGACAACACATCAAAGAATATAGGAAAGCCAAACCATCCACAACTTCAGAGCTTACCCTTAACTGTTCAAACACCAAATTCTCAATTAGCTCCTACCCCCACTGTGATCCCAAACACACCTATGCTTAACACACCTAATACTCAAACAGATGAGGATGATAGGGAGTGGGCTGCTGAGGGTCACCTACCTAGCTCCAACGTAGGTATATCTGAGGATAAAAGTCGTACGGCCCCTCCCAAAGGAAACACTCAACTCAAAGACATAGGAACACAGCCCCCCAGACCTACTACAACACGTCCACTAACACATATTAATCTGCCACCACAGGCCAACCCCTATACAATAGTTATGATTGGGGTGCCAAAAGTTGCTGCTAACAGGGAAGAAACACGGGAGGAACTGAGGAACAAAGCAATGCAATGGCTTTCCATACATAGGCCTCTCCCCCCAAATATAATAGGCACCATCCATCATGTTAAAAGAGTAGAGTGGGTGGGTACTCGCTTTAAATCTACAGAGGGTGACTGTATTGTGGTCACCTTCAAATATCTAGGACCGGCGAAATTCATCGCAGGATGGAGAAGCACTGGTACAAAAAGCTTGATTCGAACCATGGGACTTAGCTACTTCTATCCAGTCCGTTCAGATCCTTACAGGAATAAAATAAATTACAACTATACCCAAGAAGGATCTTACAGGACACAGCAGAATAATCAACCCTGGCTGGCCTTTGTCCCACCCTGCCCAGATATGCCAATGGGCCTAGACCAACATCCATATTCTTACTTATGGGGAAATAAAGTCCATAACTACCAACCAATAGAAACAGCTGAACGCCATGGGCATGGTTACCACCGGGCCTTTAACCACACCACCTCACAATATAATGACTACGGGTTCCCTACAGCCAATCGTTATGACGCTTTCCTCAGCCACGACCTATTGGAGGAGGTAGACTGACTGCCATCTGACCTGTTTCCTGTTTCACTTTCTGCAAAAACAAACTGTCTGGTAGGAAATATGAAGACTCCACCTAAAACTTCTAATCCCCTAGTGGTCATTTCTTCTAATACCACCTGCACGACGAACTTAAAGCACTTAGTCAGCCCTAAAGCAAACTACGCTCTGTCCTCCCTAGAAGACGAGGCAGGTATCTCTCCCTTACCAACAGCTTGTAAACCTCATGTATCACCTGTAACTCCAAGGACGAACCCTGTGTTAAGGGACAACCCAGATCTGTGCTCTCCATCTGTTATAACATCTACCTCAAACTTAGCACACTATGCCCCTAACACAATCAAGATACTGTCTTGGAATCTCGCAGGATTGGCCTCAAAAATTATTGACCCGTCGTGGGAAATTTTTGTCAAAAATTACACCATCCTGTGCTTCCAAGAAACATGGCTAATAGATAACAACATCTTTATTGAGGGTTATCAAAGTTTTTTTGTTCCCGCATCTCCCTCCACCAGCGGCAGAGCAAAGGGGGGACTGGCAATATTCATTAGTCTGTCTCTTAAAATGCAGATCAAACAAGTGCAGCTGGATAACAGGAACATGCAGGTACTGACTCTCAGAAGGGGCAAGAAAGCTATAACTCTAATTAACTTCTACAATTCTGTCGTAAATTCGAACGATTGTAACCTTGTTAGACTTGAAAGTTACCTAAATGAATTTGGTTCAAAACTACCACAGGATAAAATCCTTCTTGGTGACTTTAATACACACATTTGCGGTAATCCTCTCTCAACCACCTTGGGATCCTTGGGCTGCGGACTCAGAACAGGTCCCCACTTCACACACTGCCAGCGTGGAACTAAACTAAACACTCTAACGGATACCATGAACTTGACCATGGCACTATCTATGAAAGACGACTCCTTCTCCTTCAAAGTTCCAACCTACAAAGGATCTGAGTCAGGGTCTTTTATAGATCATATTCTCCTTTCTGCTGGTGTTGCCCAACAGGTTTTAAATTTTGGCATTCTTGAGAGCATTCACAGTGATCACAATCCCTCGCACCTTGAATTGCAATGCGGCCCCTCAGTGCTCCATAAAAACATTAAGGACCCTGGGGCACTTAAGTTGGTTAACAATAACCGCCGCTTAAAATGGAACCTGGTAAACAGCGACAAATTGTATGAGGACGTTGCTTTATATTGTGAACATGAACTTAAGCTCTGTGCCACAAATTCCGCTCCTCCAGAATCTATTTTATCCGCCTTTGCGGTTGTGTCCAAAAGAATAGAGCAACTACTGACGGTAACAACCAAAGGATCTATTGCTCAACACCCCCGCTGGTTTGATCATGCTTGTTCCTCTGCAAACCGCAAATTAAAAGCTGCTCTTAAAAACAAACCGAGAGACTCTGTACTTATTAAGGCCCTTCGGACAGACTACAAAAAGGCCCTTGCCTCACGCAAGAAGTTAATTAAAACTAAAACATGGGAATCTTTGCTCGACCCCTCTACTTTGGGCAACAGTTCAAAATTCTGGAGTATAATAAATAAACCACTTTTTGGCAACCCAAATGATGAGAGTCTCGGTACAGTTATACCGGAGGATGACTGGATCACTCACTTTGGAGCTATCTTCAAGAGCGACGCCCCACAGTCTCCAGAACCATTTCATCTTCCTGAAAGCAACCCGCTACAATTTTCGACTAAAGAAATTGAATTAGGGATACTTGGACTCTCCAGTAACAAAGCCCCGGGCCCTGACGGTCTTCCACCTGACCTATTCAAATCTAACATCACTTTATGGGCTCCCATTCTTACATCTGTCATCAATGCCGGGGTCGAAGTGGGGGCTCCTAAATCTTGGGGAGCATCTACTATCGTCCCTGTTTACAAAAAGGGGGACAGAACAAAAGCGGCCTGCTATAGACCAATCTCCTTGATAAACTCTGTTGCGAAGGTAGTGGGTGGGATTCTGCTAAAGAGGCTGAATGCATGGGCCAAACAACACAACATAATGACCCCTGCACAATATGGATTCAGACCAGGACACGCAACAACCACACAGTGTCTGAATCTGTATCTAATTAGTGGTAAATACACCCAAGCAAGAGAGGGAACTTTGTATATGGCCTTTATGGACCTTTCCTCTGCTTTTGACTGTGTCGATAGGAGCAAACTATGGGAAGTCCTGCAAAAAATGGGCGTAGAAAATAACTTGATCAATTTTCTGGCCGACTTACACAACGACACCCGTGCAAATGTGCGTTTTACAAGAGACATGAAAGTAACAAGAGATTTTAAAATTAACCGAGGAGTCAGGCAGGGCTGTATATTAGCACCTTTTCTTTTTAATTTATATATTAATGGACTTGAAGATCACCTGGTAAAAACAGACACGGATTACCCTCGAATTGGTAAAACAGGCGTACCGGTCCTGTTGTATGCGGACGACGCTGTTCTTTTATCCAGAACCGCACTCGGACTCCAAAAATTACTGGATTCTTTTTTTCAATTCATGTCCTCACGTGGCCTAAATATTAACAATTCCAAATCTTTTGTCATGACGGTTGGTTTAACTCCCAAAAAACAATACCCCTTCTCAGTCAATGGGGGAAACATACCACTTACAAAAACATTCTCGTATCTGGGTGTACTTTTCGATCATAAACTCAAATGGGGCCCTGCCATAACTAAAAAGAAAGGCGAAATACTGAGGACCAATTCTGGTATAATGGATTTCGCTCGCAAATTGGGTAACACTCCGGTGTCCGCCGTGTTGAAGTTTTATCAGGCAAAAAGTGTTGCGGTGGCATGTTACGGAAGTGAACTGTGGGGGTTCTTACCAGTAGATACCCTAGTAGCTCTCGAAAACAACTTTTTGAAACAGGTCATGAGCTTACCAAAGAGTACCGCAAACTTCTCCATACATGAGGAGTTGGGCACCCCGTATCTAGCTGACAAAATTGCTGCAAACCCTTTGCTTTGCTGGTTAAGCTGTTGGCGCAATACAGCGATTCCATTAACTCATAACATCCTAGCTGAAGCCCTTACTTGGGAAGGACAACTCAAGTTACCCTGGATAAAATACATTCGCAATTGCTGTAAAGATCTGGGCAGATTAGACCTTTACTTAACACCCCAGAATACCACCAAGCAAGATGTCAACTTTGTAAAAAATACCTTTTATTTGAAGCGACAACTCTACAGGGAAGAAACTGAGTTCAAAAAGCCCAGCGTAAGGAGCCACGCACTAACAAAGACCTGTGTGTTCTCTGAACCTTATTTATCGTGGAATATATCCAGATATGAACGCTTCCTGCTGAGCAGATTTCGATTTGATCTCTATCATCTGCTTTTAGCTGTACCAAGTGGAGCCCATAGAGGTCAAGTGTTGCCAGCTTGCGGCTGCGACAATAAGTCTCCGCAAGACTTGGCTCACTTTTTATTCCTATGTTCTTATTACTCAAGTCCACGCAATATGTTTTTAAAACCGTTGCTTAAAAAGATGAATTTTATACAAATTAAGCCCGCACTTCTATACCTTCAAATGTTGCATGAAGACAGTACTTTTTTTATCTGTAAGTTTTTAAAAACAGCCTTAAAGTATAGATCAAGTATGGAAGGATGACTCCAAACTGAATTATATTACAGATACAATTCCGTCTTGATTAAGTATATGCACATAGGACCACTGTATCATGTCTTTTTAATAATCGCGTATTACTTTTTTCTTTTAAGACTAATGGAAGATACATTTTTCCTTCTATGAATGAACTGTATATTATTGTATTGTGTGCTTTTATGACTGCTTTCCTGTCAGTCGAATAAAAGAAACTTTGATTTGATTTGATGTGATTACATGAATTAAAAAAATGTGCCTGTTCCAGCTTGTCCACTCACATACATAAGGATAGGTTCAAATGATGAGCAAGAGCACTCTTTCTTTTCATGAAGTAATCCATGCTGAATCTGTTCTCTCACCTGCTCATATATTTCTTTCTGGTCAAGATTTAGTTGTTCTTCCAAGTTTCCCAAGTTTGTTACATCTTCCTGAGCTTGATACATTGCTGTTTCATCCTCTTCCATAGCAGTTGCTGCTTCATTTTGAACAATAGGAACTCCTAGTGCGTCCTGACTCAACGGAGCAGAAGTTTGACTGTCTTAAAAACTATCACTAGCAATCTCAGCTGCAATTGTAGCTTCTTGCTCAATTTCGTGGTTCAACATTTTCACATAATTAGCAAAAACAGGACATTCTATAGTATCTTTAGTTGCATTGAAGGAATTTTCACAGCTCTCAAAATCTCCAAGTAATTCGAATTCTGAACGCCATGGCTTGAAAAATTGGAAAAGAGCTAAATAGTAAAGATCTCTTTTGTCAGGTGTTTCACAACTCAGTTTATGGTGATTAATCATCAAATGTCCTTTTCTTTCTTTCATCAGACATCCTTCAGAACCAATCACGGCATATATACCATTATTGATGTTTTCTTTAATATTCCGTTTAAAAATATAGTTTTGCAGCACTTCATAGAGACAAATGTTCTCAAGACTGATGATCACTGATTGGAACTATTGTTGTCCTAACTCATAGCATCAACATAACTACAAGGGAATGATGCTGAATTGATCAAAGATAATGAGGAACACTGATTCGGGTCAGGAGTTTCTCCTGAGACCTAATTGTATACTTACTATTACCTCTTGCTAATACTTATACGCATATTCAGAATACAGGAACATTTAAGAGGGAAATGAAAAGCATTTTGATGAGTAAATACCTTACATAGTGAAGACTGATGATCACTGATTGGAACTATTGTTGTCCTAACTCATAGCATCAACATAACTACAAGGGAAAGATGCTGAATTGATCAAAGATAATGCGGAACACTGAATCAGGTCAGGAGTTTCTCCTGAGACCTAGTTGTATCCTTACGATTACCTCTTGCTAATACTTATACGCATATTTTGTATCCTTCCGATTACATCTTGCTAACATGTATTCGCATATTTACCTATTCTACCTCCGGAATGCCTTATAACTACCTACCTCATAGTTATTCTACGAGTGAACCAGATGCTATATATCCTAACCTCTAATCTAACTCTTAATGTAAACGCTCACGCTATGTAATTTATATATACTCCCAACCCCTAATGGCATATAAGGATCTACCTCAGTATTTCACACAAGTATCTACCTCATATTCTGATTGACTTTAAAAGTGTTACTACATATGTGAATCATAACCGACCTCATACTGTGAAGCGCTCTGATACCCACAGGTCTTGTTCGCGCTATACAAAACTTTATAATAAATAAATAAAAAGGATGATGACTTCTGTTTGAATAATATGTATCCAACAGATTTGTTTTCACAATGTCTGTACTTTCTGGCTCTTTTTCATGTGAATATTCAATTTCTTGTACAGATTTAAGTACTTGGTTTTGTGTTGCTGCAAGACCTAGACTCACCCAAATGATTCTTCTCGATTTGGAGTGTAGACTTGCAGATGATAAGCGATCCGAGCATTCATACGCTCCAATTTCTCGATGAGATAACATCTTCAATCTGTAACTGTATAATTTCTTACTTAGACTCTTCTCGTGGGAAATCACATTTCCTTCAATTCTGTCTTTTCTGACTTTGTTATGTACAATGTCACAACATGCAGCATGTTGAATATCCATTTTAGCATTCCACATGGACAAAATGACTGGTTTATAGGTATTTATGTATTTTGACTCTTGATTTCTTCTTAAATTGTAGGTATTTTTTGGAGACTTTTTTTGTGATAGTATGTAACAAAGATGACATAAAACTGTTCAATCTTCCTTTCGATATTACTGGTCGTGGAAATGCAAAACGGCATTTGCTGTAAAATTTGTCCTTAGATTTGTACTTTCGACGACAGTATTTCCCACAATGATGGCTTTGGAATCGTAAGACTTGTTGTCTTAAGTCCTTATCTTGTGTACTTTTGGGTACATCACATGTAGCATAGTCTTCAATAAAAGACAACACAGTATCATCTGAGTCTGTTCCAAATTTGGGAGCATCTTTGATCCATAATAGCATATGTATGTGAGGAGCACCTCTCGCTTGATACTCCTTTCTCCAAAAGAAATCCAGAACCTCTCCAAGAGGAGGATTTTTTTTATTGGTGATAAAAGACATCATAGCTTCGAATCTATGATTGAAAAACCTGCATACATTAACAGGATCCAAAGAGCACAATTCTCCAGGTGTCTTGTAGTCGATATTTAGTATATTTGGATTTGCTTGTCGAAGAAATTGAAGTAAATCATCCCAATCATATTCAGCACTGCTTAGAGTAAGGAGCATGTAGGAGTTCCTAATTTCCTTAGCATACATTTGAGTTCTCCATGACGACAGTACCAGTACTCATTAGTACCACGTTGACAGGCCATCGGATTAATCAGCTGACATTCTGAAACATTATCTTTCTGCTGTACTTTATCCATAAATTCCTTTGCCAAAACATTTTGCAGATGTACACCTGTTTTCAATATATGGTTTACTGCATAAGAAAGTCCAGACAAATCACTCTCAAACAAAAGATGAAACAAATACGGAATACATTGTCAAAATCTTTGATCTTCTGCATATAATCTTGATGTCCGGTATTCAGATGCAGGAATCTGCACAGGTCGTTCATCATATCGTCCTCCATTTCCTGTAGGAAACAACTGAGGAAAACAACGAGCGTCCAAGCTTTTTTCCCATACACTAATGGGACTTCCTTTTGCTTCTTTCATTTGGAATAACTCTCTAGCTTTCCCCATCATTTCTTTGGAATGCAGTGGATGAACACTGTAATGTTCGTAGATTTCTTCAGTTCTGGACACATGCACTTTTTCAATTTGCCCAGATGGCTAGTCACTATCTTCTTGTACAGTTATTTCTTCTTCTCCCACATACACATTTTTGTAATATTGATTATTTTTTACCAGATACAACGTTGCCTTTTTCACTTTCCTAACATCCTTTAATTCTTGCCAGATTTTCTTACTCTTCGTAGGAACGCCATTAACAAGAATAACTAAAGGTTCATCCTCTACATTTTCAACACCAATAGTTTCAATATTTTTATTTAAATCGAGAGGCAAATATACAACTCTTCCCTTTAATCCTCTCTGTAAATCTGAAGGAGGCAATTTTCCTGTCTTAGGCTCCATACAAACAATAGCCTGAAAAGGATGCACACATTGAATAAGAATAGACTCGTAGGTATTTAAATCCATCAGTTCAGAAGGAATATTTACCAATTTAAGATTATTATGCACAGGTCTAGCAGGCATTTTGTTCTCATCTAATTTGTTATAACAATATTTACAAATACACTGATCAGAACCCAAATCAAAACAATTCTCAACCAACAAATAAGTTGCAAAATCCTTCCACTCATTATTATTTTGCTTTTCACTTTTTAAATACAAATCAACACTCCTGGTCTGATTTTTATTATGAGTTCATCGACAACAGATACAAGAATAATTTGACCTTTCACATGAAATCACCTTAAACTTTATAATTTCTTGCTCAAAATTTTCTATACTTTCTTCCACATTTTCTTCTATTAATGTCTCAGTTTCTGCACTGTCTTCCTCAGGACCAAAGTATCTAACCTGAATTTCATCACAAACATTTGTTACATCTGATACAGATCCACGCAAAAGAGCACTGTTCAACTTTTTTAACATTGGTGCTGGACTTTTTGCATAATACAATATTTTCACTAGTTTCCTAATTACAGAATGATGTAATGCTAACATCCTGAAATGGTGAAAAACACTGCAACATTCTTTTTAGAAACACAAGCCAGAGAATGACCAGTATTTTCTCTCACTCTGCAAGGGTCTAGTCCTTGCAACATCGTAATCTTTTGTTTAACACTTTTCTTAGCATAGTTATGTAAGAAATTGCATAACAAATCAATAGATTCCTGCCGTACACTACAAATACTACTGCAATTCCAAGTGTACACTGGACCTTTAGGATGTCTCCCTAAAACTTCATCAGCTAACACCTCTTCAATGGGTCACTTGGGATTTAAACAAGGATTCATTCAGCCAGTACAAAAACTATATACCAGTCCTAAAGCAGTAGTGATGATAAATGGCAATCTATCTAAAGAATTAACAATATCAAGGGGAACTCAACAGGGATGCCCATGCTCTCCATTACTGTTTGCCATCTACATTGATCCCTTTAATCGCAGTTTGGAATCTAATGCCGGTATTATCCCTATTCGGACTCAAGGCTATATGACAAAAACTCTTGCATATGCCGATGACATAGCCATAGTAACATCAGATCCAGTATTAGCCCTACCTATAATTGAAACCGAGGCCAAAAACTTTGGTAATATGGACGGCTACATTCTCAATCAAAGTAAAACCCAAGTAGTCTTAAACGATAAATGCCTTTGATAGATCCTCAAGTGACAATAAAGGCGACCTACTTAGGGGTATGTATCTCCTCCAAACTCGATAAATTGGTCGCATTAAATTTGAGCCCTCTGCTAGATAAAATGCAGAAATATCTTCATCGTTTAAATAACCTACACTTATCTTTGATTGGCCGTGTGAACGCCTTAAAAATTATATACTTCCCTAAACTGCTTTATATGTTCAGATCAATCAATCTGGAAATTTCTGAATATTGGTTCAAATTGATGGAGCGTACTTTCTGTAGTTTTATTTGGTCCTATTCACAACCACGTAGAGCCTATAAGCTCTTGACTGTTCCTAGAGAAAAAGGAGGCCTAGCCCTCCCTAATCTCAAATGATATTATTGGGCTTGTATGCTCTCATATAATCATGAATTTTTTTTTATTAGATAATAATGAGATAGTCTTAGGGGAAGACCTACCATCAATCCATCAGCTGGTATTAGGTAATGGGAGCAAGGGTTATCTGTGACGATTTCTCTATGATAGCTATCACAAAAAGGTCCGCCTAAAGACCTTACTCGGAGGGTTTAAAGCGTGGAAAGCTGTGAGGAAATTATTGGGCATCGGACGACTCTTGCTCTATTCTCCACTAAGCAATAATCCGTCTTTACCTGAAATCTTTAGTGGAGCCTGCATTAAGAGATGGACCATGACTGGAATTACACACTTTGGATGTCTTTTCGTAAATGAAGGGCTATACTTGTTTGAAACCTTGAGGGAAACATATCATTTGGAATGGAGGGACTTTTTTAAATATCTACAAATTAGAGAATTTTTTAACCCAAAGAATTAGAGAAAATACCTCGTTTAATAAAATACCGACAGCAGAAACGTTAATAAAACCAAAAAAAATTACGATTGGTGAAATGTATTCTCACTTGGTATCACTTCTTCCGAACGATCTCGAGAAGGTATTACAGAAGTGGCTGGGAAAATGAACAATGACTATGGAAGAATTCAATCATGCCTATGATTTATCCCAAACCATCCTTATGTCAACCAAACTGCAAACACAATTTTATAAAACATGCTTTTTCTTGTATTATACCCCAGATAGAATCGCTAAATGGGGAAGTGGGAGGGGTACATGCTGCTTTGGATGTACATTATCTGAGGCGGATAGCATACACATATTTTCTTCCTGTGTGAATTTATCCCCCTTAAAACTGAGTATTGAACAGTTTTTATCTGAGATTCTAAAAACCAGAATAATCCTCTCTAATGAAATGATTTTGCTTGGAGTAACCAATCTCAATAAATCATCACTTGGACATGAACTAATATTTATCGCCATGGCGGTTCTAAGAATATGTATCGCTTCTGCCAGGCTAGACCCTAACCCACCATCCTTTCAACAATGTTTTTCTAGATTGCTAGCTATATTTAACTTGGAAATGGCTATATATAAAAGAACAGGCCGAAGAAGGAGGGCCAGGGGATTGAAAATTTGGAATCCTTTGATTGAGTGGTCCCAATCTCAAAGTAATTCTCCATAACATAAAGCCATATTCTGCGGGATTTAAATACCACAAAAACTTAAATGGTTAAAGTTGCATATTATTTGAAATCTATAATTATCCAGATGTTATGTTTATCTCCTTAAAAAGAAGGGAAATGTTTTTTTGGGTTGTTTGATTAATCTACTTAGCCATTTTTGTACAATGTACGAATTCTCTAATTTTTCTGTGTTTATATGTGAAATATTCTTTGCTGAACCTGTATGACCTGGGGGGTGGAGGGGAGGGTTTATATACACTGGGAAAAACTCAAAAAAGGTAACTTTAAAAAAAGCTAACACCTCTTCTACATTTCTAGGAACAATTTTCTCTTTCTCAATAGGACAACCATTTTTAACCTCATAAGCACGACCAGTAGTGTCAACTGCATGCAACAAATCATTACTCTTAAGATAACTTTCTTCATTAAAAAAGGCTCAGAACTTGAACTATGTTTCCATTCACCCCAAAAAACTCACCAAAATTACTTCTGTTAATTAATCTTCTCCACTTACTTTTGGCCTTCATTAAATGGATTGGCTTATCTAGTGAACTAACTCTATTGAGAACTAAAATAAACACTTTTCTTGTCAATTCCAAAGCTTTCTCAAGTACATTTTCTATAGCATTCTTCTTCTTATAAAATACAGTTTTTTTCTTACATACCTTAATTTCTTTAATTAAATTTGACACAAATCTATTATAAAACATTTGTTTCCTAATTTCAATAAATTATTTTTTTCCTCCTTTTACTATACACAGTTTCCTCTGCACTTGATTTTCCATGATTGCTCTCTTTATTTTTATTTTTCGTTGCAGATACACTAATTACATTTTTCTGTTTGTGCACACTACTCTTAGTCTTTAATATGTTCCTCAAAAAAGTGTTCCTTGTCTTAAAAGCACTTGTTTTCTCTTTGTTAACACATAATTTTTCATGTAAATCTTGTTGATGACTTCTCTTCAAATAAACACATTTCTTTCGTTGTTTCTGCTTTTGCTTCTTAGTCGGCATCATACATTTCTTTCAGTATCGATAAACAGAATCTATAATAAAAAAATATATATAACATTACAAAAATAAATATATCAAATATTCTATTATATTACTTACACGAATAGAGGGAGGATTATGAGGACAAACGTGGGACTACAAAAATAAAAGCACTTAAAACAAAAGAGGAAGGAGTATGATACAAGGTAAAATATAACTAAAAAGGGGAGTATAAACACACACTGCAATATAACGAAATAAAGGAAGTATGAATAAACTAGAAAGTATGAATAGGTAAGGGAGAGTATGAAGAGAAAAATGGAAATATGAGGAGAAGAAGGAGTATAAGAAGAAAAAAAGAGAGTAAGAGGGGGCACTATAAGAAGAGAGAGAAAGACTCTAAAGAAAAAAAGAAGGAATATGTGAAAAGATACGCAACTATAAGAACAAAAAAGGAATACTAACAAAGGGAAGTATGTATAAGGACAGACAGAACAGTAGCAGAAGAAAGCATGAAGAATGTGAGGAAAAGTGGAGCAAAAGGAAAAAAGGGGCAAACAAGAACAGAGAATACAGTCTGAGGTGAAAAGAAGAAGTATAAACAGATGGAGGATTATAAAGAGTGAAAAGTGTATGACGAAAGAGGCAGAAGTATGACAAGACAAACAATTATAGAGAGAGAGGTCAGTATGAAAAGAAATGAGGAAAGTGCTACAGAGTGTATACAGTGAATTAAGGAACAGTAACAGATGTGAGCAAACAATATGAACAGATTTAAGAAGTATAAACAGAGAGGACAGAAAATGAAAATAGAAAACAAATATGAAGAAACAATGGACAATATAAACATAGAAAGAAGGAATGTAGGCAGCGACGGCTCGTGGAGGGAGTTACGGTGGGGCAGGAGGGTGGGGAGGGGGAGGGGCAGGGTGGAGGTTGCTAAAAACCGGCATATGGATAATTGCAGGTAAGTAAATAATTTAATTAATAAAACGAATTTCGTAGTGCGCCTTGCATCGCAAAATGCAATGCAGTGCGAGCTACGAAATTCGTTTTATTAATTAAATTGTTTACTTACCTGCAATTATCCATATGCCGGTTTTTAGCAACCTCCACCCTGCCCCTCCCCCTCCCCACCCTCCTGCCCCACCGTAACTCCCTCCACGAGCCGTCGCTGAATGTAGGACAAAAGGCAATATAAGAAAAACTCAGTAGTAAGAGGACACATTGAGAAGTAAGAGAAGAGAGACGAGAATATAAAAACTGGGGCAGTATAACAACAGGGGGTAAAATGAGGAGAGTAATGTCACAATAAGAAAAGACGACAATATTAGTAGAGAGTGCAAAGTATAAGAAAAGATAGGAGAAATAAGAGAACAGACACAAGAGTATTAGAAGAAAAAAGAAAAATATGAGAAAACGATAGGGAGTACCTGCAAAGAACAACAAGAATAAGAAGAAACATAGAATATAACAACAGAAGAGTATATAAAAAGAAAGGCGAAGAAATGAAAGAAGACACAGAAACAAAAATATGGAGAAAACACAAATATAAAGGAAGACTGACTGTATAAGCAGAGAGGGAGTACTACGAAAAGACAATAACAACTATGACGACAGTAGTGAATTTAAAGACAAGAGACAATATAAACAGTAGCACAAATATGCAAAAATAGGACCAAGTATAAACAAAGGATAAAAAGAGAGCAGAATATAAGAAAAAGAAGATAGTATAATGAGAGAGGGAGGAGTAAGACAAGAGAGGAGGGAGTATGACAAGACAGTGTAGAAAATATGCAAAAAGGGCCGAATATAGGGGCATATTATCAAGCCTGGCTGATACAATTATCGCAACTTTATCGGCAGGAAACTGCCACTAAAGTGGCAATAATGGGCTTGATGATATGCTCTATGAAATTCCAATCGAAGCTCATGTTGGATGTGAAGAACATCTAACATTAGCTTTGATTAGAATTCCATAGAGCATATTATAAAGCCCATTATCGCAACTTCATCGGCCTTTTCCTGTCGATAAAGTGGCGATAATTTTAATGACGAGGCTTGATGATATGCCTCACAGGGGCATATTATCAAGGACCACTGTTAAAATTATCACAGTTTATCGGCAGAAAACTCCCGATAAAACTGCGACAATGGGCTTGATAATACTCCCTTGTTAATTTCCATAGAAGCCCAAGTTCTGGTTTTAACATGGGCTTCTATGGAAATTACCAAGGGTGTATTATCAAACTGATTGTCGCTGTTTTATCGACAGTTTCCTGCCGATAAAACAGCAATAATTTTAACACCGGTCTTTGATAATATGCCCCATAAATCCTTAATGTACACACATGCACAGTGTAATATTACACACAAAAATGAGATCATGTATTTTACCATTTTCTACTGAAAAACGTTTAACTGACTATACATATTCCATGTATATAATTAAGACATATCAGTGAACAACACTGACTCATTTTCCAAATACATATGCATTTTACTACATTATTTCTGCCACTATTACATCAAAAAAACTAACACAATAAAACACCAAAGATGCACAAGGGGCTTGTAAATATGCTCAGACTATATACAGAGGGAGAGAAACGAGAAAGAAGACAGAACAGAGAGTATCAAGAAAAAAATGAAATAAGAAGAGAGAGAGAAGAAAATGAAGAGACAGAAGGAATAAAAGGAGAGACAAGAAAATATAAACACAAAGAACGACAATATGAGCACAGAAGGACAATATACGAAAAAGACAGTAGTACTGAGAGAGAGAAAAGAGTAAGAGGAGAGAGAGGAAAGTATAAAAACAGAGGCTACAAATTATTGAAAAAAGGGACAAATATATGGGGCATATTATCAAGGACCGGTGTTAAAATTATCGCTGTTTTATCAGCTGGAAAATGCGATAACGGGCTAATCAGCTGCGGCCCGTGGAGGGAGTTGCGGTGGGGCAGGCAGGCGGGGCGGGGGAGTGGCAGGGTGGGGGTGATAAACAACGGAATCTGGATGATTGCAGGTAAGTAAACAATTACATTAATAAAATTAATTTTGTAGCGCGCCCTGCATCGCAAAATGCGATGCAGGGCACAGAACAAAATTTGTTTTTATTAATTTAATTTACCAGCCATGAGGGTGTGTGTGTGTCGATCTGACAACCAGACCTGCAACTAAGAAATCACTACAATGGAATTTCGGGCCTTGTACTTTTGTTGTGTTTTCCTGGTAGTTTAAGAGTGGCCTTCCTTTTTCTATGTGACGTTATAGAGTCATCATGTATGTAGCCTATTTTGTGACGCATTTTATTGTACAATGCATTTCAAAAACTAGTTGTTGTAGGGTGCTTTTAAATTAAACTGTGTACTCTGATTACGAGTTTGTTGAGTGTAGAAGTATATATATATTTTTTCTATTTTCTATTCTATCTTAATTGTGCCTAATTTTCTGCTTTAGCATGCAGTAGTATATTATTTTATAAAATGTATAAGAAACTGTTGAAATCATGTTTGAAATTAGAATGGAAGCATGTAAGTTGCTCTCTGTGAGGAATAGCAATGCCGGCTCCCGCAGGAAGTGTGGAGCCGGGTGGAATCGTGGAGGCCTTGGGGCTGTTCCCACGGTCCGCAATGTTAGATTTGAGCCACGGGGATGGGGTCCTCGGGAATTATAGAAAGTTAGTGATAAAGGCTTTTTTTTCATGGTAGATGTATCGTACGCGTACCAAGCACGTATGGACGACGTACAGCTGGAAGATTGGAAGTTGTCCCATAAGCGTACCTAAGCAAGAAAAATAAAAATATTCTTAGATATTTATGATGTGTATTTGTTTATGTGTTCTGTGGCTCTAAAAAGAGCCCTTGTGTTTATTGGGAGATTTTAGTACCTACAAGTAGGTACTGATGCAGAGTCTTAAGTTTATGAGGAAGACTCTGTTCCCCTCATCTTTAAAATGTACACCCTCTCTCCTACAGATGTCATGCATATTGTAACGCAGATTGTTGTGGTAGATGGACCCCATTCAATAGTCTCGGAGAAAGGCAGAAACAGATTTATTCACATGTTTCCTAGCTTTTTCAATCTGTTGACAATAGTGGTTGGACCAGTTACATTTCTGCCTTTGGCATATATTAGAATAGACAAAGGCAGTTTGAGGGAAAAGTGCCATCAATTGCTTAAGGTGTCCTTCATAAGCATTTCCAGACCTACCCCAGTCAAAGTGCCTAGGTCATTGCCACCACAGTGCACAATTATGTCAGGGCGTTGGAGATGTAAAAAGGATTTCACCAATGGCATCAATTGATGCCACTTTAATCCTCTCTGTCCAATCCATTTAATGTCTACATTTTGTAAACTAACAGTCTGATTCATCATAGACCCGTTTTGCGAGTCTATAATAGCGATTCATAAGGAATCGCTATTACAGACTCGCAAAACGGGATTCATGTAGGAATCGCAAAAAGATTTGCGATTCCTACACAATCCTTATTTGCGATTAGCAAATTGCTAATCGCAAATAAGGAATACTCCCCATTCATTCCTATGGGCCAAAAGGCCCATAGTAATAAATGGGGAGTATTCCTTATTTGCGATTAGCAATTAGCTAATCGCAAATAAGATAGCGATTTAAAGGGTGCCAGGGGTGTCCAAAGGACACCCTGTAGCACCCCTTAAATGCAAATTGAAACAGGTGTTGCACACACACATGTCCAAAGGACATGTGTGTGTGCAACATGCAACTTAGAAAAATGCTTTTAAAAGCATTTTTCTAAGTTTTCGCTATTTACCACGAGGTTTGACCTCGCGGTAAATAGCAGGCCGAAATTGCGAATTCGCAATTTTTTAATGGATGATGAATTGCATTTAAGAAATCTCAAATAGAGATTCCTTAATTGTAATTCCTCGCAAAATTGCGACATCGCTATTACCGATTTTTGCATTTGGGATGATGAATCCCAAATGCAAAAATAGAGCTCGCAAAGGGCCAGATTCTCAGAATCTGGCCCTTTGCGAGCCAATTTCGGTTTGATGAATCAGGCTGTTAGGTCTTTGTGAAATCTTTTCTGTTGTGCGTACCTTTGGCTCCAGAAAATGTAGCTGTGTCCCTCAATCCACACTGTAAGCATTTTGAAGAGGGGTCTGGATACACTCTCATGGTCTCTGTAAATAAAATGGCAGTTTGAAAAGTAAGATTTTTTTAAAATTGTGGACAACATGCAGTTTTGAAAAAAGAAAAGAAATGATTGTTTGACAACATTTTACAGAAAACTAGGATGCATGTTTCTGTTTTTTAAAGGCCTTATTTTTATTGGTTAAGAAAAAAATTATCGAAAAGAACGTTACATAAGATAAGCTGGTATATTCTCAAGTCACGCATACTTGCTGTTTTAATTTGCAACAATGTATGATGAATTTTTCACCTTTGTGCTGAGTTAGATGTTCCCTGAAGTGTTTCTATGGTAACTGGCAGATTGTGGAATGTGGGAAGGGTTGAAAGTTTTGTCAGTTGGAAAGGGTGCAAAAGTTCAAGCAATATCAAAGTGTGTTTTGTTTTTAATTTAATGTGGGAATAAATGTGATTTTTTTAATTTATTTGTATATGTGTGTACATTGTGTGTTTAGATTGATCGAAAAAGTTTGCTATTTGCTGTAGGACTTCCTGATCCCGTAGGACTGCTTGGGGGGATTTACAATGATCCCTAAGGTCAAAATATTTGATGGCCTTTGTTGAGCCTTTGATGGCCCTAAGGAGAGCACCATCTCAGAGGGTCGGCTCCTGTAGTGTTATAGGGTGCCTATCCCTGGGACTGCTGTTTGCTATGGTTGGGCGAGAGTTCTCTTTGAAAAAGGAAAGCACATTGTTTTTCGTCTGAGAGAGCAGTATGTAAGCTGGTTTCTCTGACCATAAACAATTGCGACTCCCGAAGGACGAAGGGAGCCGGCTGGGACCGTGGGGGTTTTGGGGCTCTCCCCCGGTCGTGAACATTATATTTGAGTACCGGTGGATGGGGTCTCCGGGGATTGTAAAAAATTTGTGATAGATGCTATTTATTTTTTTTACGGTATATTTAGTACGAATTTTGAAAGTTGCTCCACAAGCATGGCTGGTATAAACTCACACCACACCCACTCAGCGCATCCGTCTCTACACACGTGACCCTATCTATAAAAAAGATGGAGCGCACATTTTGTACGCCATTTTAGAGTTGTTCCAAAAGCAGCGAATAAGGGGCTCACTATTACATGCGTGGCCTCTTTTGGTCATTGAGTTAGCGGTGCCCGAAACACTGACAAGGTGAAGAACCTGCGATGATGATGATGGAAGCACGAGTATGTCGTTAGCCATACAAATGTCAAGACTCAGCACCCTATATCAGACTTCTTTGTTGGAGATCGTGACTACATCATGAAGAAAGTGTTGTTTCCACAAAAGGTAAGCAGTGAGACTTGAGTATGCATCAGAAGGAGTCAAAGGGTTATAGCTGACTACATACAAAAATGCGACTTAATATTTTAGACAAACGCACTCCTATATAATCTATTAATTTACATGTTTCCCAATAGCAGTAACGTTTTTATAATCGCTTGAATGTCCGGAATATATTCACAATACAAACAGGGACACATTTCTCAACGACCGCTGTTAAAATTATTGCTGTTCAATCGGCAGGAAACTGCCGATAAAATGGCGAGAATGGACTTGGTAATATGGCCTTGTTATTTCCCATAGAAACCCATTTTAACACCAGAACATGGGCTTCTATGCGAATTAACAAGGACGTATTATCAAGCCCATTATCGCCGTTTTATCAGCTTTTTCATGCTGATAAAACAGCGATAATTTTATCACTGGCCGTTGATAATATGCTCCCTGGTTCGTAGAAAAATGACAAAGAACGACTATAAAAGCGCAATGTTATCTAACTGCAAAGTAATATAGCAACAATTACAAATCATGTAATCTTTCTTTTAATTTCTTTTAGATGAACAACTTCACAATGGATTATGTAACAAGGTCGACGGCAATAGGTGAGAAAAGAACCTTGTTTCTAAAACAACGACAAGTTATCTGTAAAAGGAGACAGTCAATAGTAGGCAGCAGGCGCCCAAAACACTTATTGGCCTAACAAGGCTTCAGCTAGCATGACATACCTTCCTGCACCAACACACAGTCGCACCAGAGTACGTCACAAGTCTTTTAAAGACATTTTGCTTGTTAATGAGGCTTTGATGTCCCCCCATCCCGCTTACAGCCCCTGCAGCTCCACTCTTCTTTTTCCTTAAACTTAAACCCCCCCCCAAAATTTTGACTGTGGTTTGCGCCTCTGCCTTCAGGTACCCCCCCCTGTTGTGTGTGTCTCCCACGTTTTAATGTCCTTTTTTCTCTTTCTCTTTCTTACTCTCTCACATTGTTTCTCTTTCTTTTTTTAAGTTTTGGACACTACTATCTCCACTCTGCTGTATACAACCTTATCGGAATTGAAGTAGTTAACTGTCTTGATTACAGTGAAGGCTTCTTCCACACGTAGAGACCCATCTTTCAATCACCCAAATGGCAGTAGGTGACAAAGAATTTTGGGGCATATTATCAAGGTGTTAAAATTATCGCCGTTTTATCAGCAGGACACTGCTGATAAAACGGCGATAATGGGCTTGATAATACGCCCTGGTTAATTCCAATAGAAGACCATGTTAACACAAGAACATGGGCTTCTATGGGAATTAGCAAGGGCGTATTATCAAGCCCATTATCGCCGTTTTATTGGCTGTTTCCTGCCGATAACAGATATAGTAAAAATAATGGGGAAAAACTACTAAAATGGCGGTGGACGGAATTCATAATCAAAGTTTGGCGCCTCGGCACTACGTTTTAAATAAATATAGATGATTATTAATATATTACAAAAGTACCGCAGCGGATGTCACACACGACCCGGGAAAAGAAAGTGGCAAATTTAATACGTGAAATAAAGAAAGGTTTCCTTGTTAAACTTGAAGAAAAAGAAAAAAAACGTGGGCTTGGAAACGAGGCTGCGCATGCGTACAGAGTACAACTGCTGCACAAAAAAACTAAAAGTTTTACATACTATCATAGCTCTTTTTTTAACTAATAAACTTAGGGGCATATTATCAAGGACCGGTGTTAAAATTATCGCTGTTTTATCGGCATGAAACTGCCGATAAAACGGTGATAATGGGCTTGATAATACAGCCTTGTTATTTCCCATAGAAGCCCATGTTAACACCAGAACATCGGCTTCTATGGGAATTAACAAGGGCGTATTATCAAGCCCATTACCGCCGTTTTATCGGTAGGTTCATGCCGATAAAACAGCGATAATTTTATCACCGGTCCTTGATAATATGCCCCCGGTTCTCAAAAAGAACTGTTTTTTTTTTCTTTTAGCCCCAGTGCCCCCACGATCCAATTCGGCTCCCTGCGCCCTACCAATCTGCTTTCCTACTTCAAAGAGAGAGCAGATTAACTTGCTTTCTCTTTCAAATAGAAAAAACGGTTTGCTATGGTAAACTGGGAGCGGTGTCGCGGCGACTGTACCACCCTACCATAGCAAACAGAAGTGTCCCGGGAGTACGCACCCCAACACACTGCAAGAGCCGGCCCTGGAAAATGGTGCTCCCCAGGACCATCAATGGTTCCACTAAGGGGGTCGCATGACACCCACCCAACATTAATAAAAAAAAACAGACAGTGCAGGCACCGGGAGCTGGAAGGTCATTTTGCATATTACTGCCCCAGAAATGGGCGTTCCCCGTGACGTGTACGGGGAGAGAGGGAGGGGGAGCTCAAAACATATATATTTTTTAAAAAGCCCCGAGGGGTGCCGCTCCCCGAGACTCCAGGGAGGAGGACCGTAACCCCCCGCATACTTCAAAATAAAACCAGAGGAGTGGCGTTCCCCAGTGCTCGGGGCACCTTACAAGCCCCCCATTATGGAAAAAAATTTCCCCCGTAATTTACCCCCGGGACCTAATAAATAAAACAGACTTCTAGTTTTTTTTCACCTTTTCCACAACGTACGAGTACCACACAAGTACCCCACGATTTTTTATTTAAAAAAAATAAAATTTGAGCCTAAAGATCCATGTACCACCCCCTGAGCACTCCAAACCCGCCTTCACTTCTATTCACACATGAACAGACGAGCGTGGACCCGGTAATTTAGTGCATGTTTTATTCAGCCAGTGCCACCTTTACGCGTTTCGGGAGATCCCTCTCTTGATCACATGACAACTCACAGGCATTAACAATAGCTATTTAAAGTGGAAGTGCAGTGCAGCAATAACATGAACATAGTGGAAACACTCAGCGTGAGTACATTTTCTGGGTCAAAAAGAGATTGTATATGTCAAACACAATGCATAAATTATGACCACAGAATCTCCGAAATTCCTGCAAAATATCACCAAGGAAAAACACAATATGAGATTCACAAAAGTAACAGCTTAAATGCTCGAAATACTCAAGTTTCCAACCATGTAAAAACAGTGAAACCTATCCAAGTGCCTAACAAAAATCAGTGCAATTTCTTTCAAGTGAATATTAAACTAAACTTAAAAACATTCAGAAATTTCAGTTTGTCAGCAAGGTGAGTATCCTTTTGTGCAAAATTCAATGAATTCTTAAAGTGCAAAGTAGCTCCAGGACAGTAACATATACAATTCATATTTCATATAGGGTTAATCCAAGAAAAATCACTATATATATCAGAGGTATAAAAAATATATATATATATATATACTTTCTATTTAATGATTTTAAAATCAATCCCTAATATTATAAATATATAAATATATATAAATAACACCATCCTAAAATTACTCTACAATTTAAAATTACCAATTTTCAATCGGTGGATCTGATATTGATTTCATATTTCCCTCAAAAGAAGTTTCCAATTTCATCAATGGCGTATGTAATATAATCAATAGATGTTCACAAATATACAGCAAACTTAAGTTATCCTACTAATGTTCTGCAGATTAACACTAATATAGGAAGGTGTACAGATCTTCACTAATGTTCAGCCCCTTCGGGTGCTTCGAATCGAACTGCCGGATATATGTTGTTTTCAATCTCCTCAATTTAGATTCCCTGTCCCCTCCTCTTTTCTGCAGTGTTATGGCCTCAATAGCATGATATTTCAAATGTCTTGGATCGCTATTATGGCTCTGTTGGAAATGCCGTGCAACCGGATAATTATCATCTTTGTTGCAAATAGCGCGGATATGTTGAAGTACTCTCTTGTGTACAGGTAGTTTAGTGCTCCCCACATATCGTACATTACAGCTGCAGGTGAGCACATAAACCGCAAAATCAGATTTGCATGTAAGATGTTGGTTGATTTTGCATATCGCAGGACCAAATGCCGTGGTATAGGTGGTAGTATTTACATCCTATAGTGGCACGCCTTGCAATCAGAGCATTTGTAGAACCCCTTCCTTGCCATTAGCGAAGATCCTTTACTTCTGGTCTCAAAATTGCTCCTAACCAGAGATGAGCCCATATTATTGGTTCTCCTAAAGGTTACAGATGGCATATTAGTCAGTAACCCCCCTATTACACGGTCGCCCATGATAATGGGCCAGTTTCTTGATCTGTTTCTCTTGTCGCGAAAAGCCAAGGATTAGTATTATGGGTTCTTCCTGTGAATTCTCACTGCTCTGTTTCTTCCTGTAGTTCAACAGATCCTCCCTGGCCAGCGATTTTGATTTAACAATCGCTGACTCAATGACATCTGAGCTATATACCCTATCCAAAAACATGCTTTTACACTCAATCTGTTTCTTATTACAATCATCTTCCTTACTGCATATCCGTTGTATACGGAGCATCACCCCATATGGGATGCTCCTGATTAAATGAGACGGATGCGCGCTGGAAGCATGCAAGAGTGTATTGCCATATATATATATACACTTAAAAAACCATAGGTTTCAGGCCTTATATAGCTAGGAATTAGCATTTTTAAAACCTTGCAAATTCACTTAAGAAAACATGCTTTTGTAAATGGTAATTCTATTAGTGGAGAACGTTTATATATGTTATTATCCTTCTGGGACCACCTGAGCAGCCATCTTGTTTCTCAGGAGAAGTGAGGCACAAGAGAGCACAAAACAAGAGTGGAAAACGCGGAAAGGGGGCAGGGTTGAGACCCAGAAGGACCACCAGGTTTTTTTTTTATCGCGTACCCCGGGATTTTTTCGTATTTTTTTTGCCCTTGGGGGTCCTTTTGGGACCCCCTGAGAAGGGCTAGAGGGTTGGAGGGTCTCTACCCTGCCCCCTTTTCGTGTTCAGTTCTCCTGAAAAACAAGATGGTGGCCAACACTTCCTGGTTTGGACAGTTTGGAATGTTGACAGTGGACTGCCAGCCAATCAGAAACTCGCTCGCGCACGTAAGGGTACGCGCACGTACACGTACGGTACGCGTTCTGTACGCGGACGGTGCGCGGACGGTGAGCGCATATAGATATATAATTTGCTCAAATTCAATTTTCTCAACAACTACTGTAGGGATTTTCACCAAATATAGAAAAGGCACTACTGCATACCTGTCCCTACCATTTTGCCAAGTTTGGTGTAATTCCGTTCAGGCTGTAGCCATGTCTGAAGGTCCCAACAAAAATGCCATTTGAAAAATTTCAAATTCAATTATCTCAGTAACTACTGGAGGAATTTTCACCAAACGTAGCAAAGGCACACCTGAATACGAGGCCCTACCATTTTGCCAAGTTTGGTGTAATTCCATTCAGCCGTTCGGGCTTCAGCCGTGTCTAAAGATCCCCTTGGAAATTAACATGGGGAAAACACATTTTGGGACCCCCTTTTGGCCCCCGCTTGACGAATCCCCGCGAAACTTTCAGGGAAGGAGCGGAGCGGAGCTGGCCAAAATTCCGGAAAATTACACACAGGTTCCTCAATCGGCGCCAAAGTTATGCCCAATAGAATTTTGAGCGCATATAGATATATCATTTGCTCAAATTCAATTTCTCAACAACTACTGGAGGGATTTTCACCAAATATAGAAAAGGCACTACTGCATACTTGTCCCTACCATTTTGCCAAGTTTGGTGTAATTCCGTTCAACCGTTCGGGATGTAACCGTGTCTAAAGGTCCCATAGAAAATGCCATTTGAAAAATTTCAAATTCAATTTTCTCAAGAACTACTGGAGTGATTTTCACCAAACATACAAAAGGCACTGCTGCATACCAGTCCCTACCATTTTGCCAAATCTGGTGTAATTCCGTTCAGCCGTTCGAGCTGTAGCCTTGTCAGAATGTCCCTATGGAAAATTAACATGGGGAAAACACATTTTGGGACCCCCCTTTTTTCTCGGCCCCCACTTGACAAATCCCCCTGAAACTTTCACGGAAGGAGCGGAGCGCAGCCAGGCAAATTTAAGGAAATTACAGGCAGATCCCTCAATCGGCGCCAAAGTTATTCCCAATAGAATGTTCGGAATTTCCTATGGTAACTAGGCCCTAACTATATATACCTACTGGCTATATATATATATATATATATATATATATATATATATATATATATATATATATATATATATATATATATATATATATATATATATTACCTACTGGCGTTATAGTTAGGACCTATTATCCATAGGAAATCCGCAACATTCTATTTGGAATAACTTTGACGCCGATTGATGAATCTTCGCAGTCAGGATTCAGAACATACCATTCTACTGAATCAGCTCTTCTCTTTTCCATGGAGCTATTAAGGGGCAGAGTAGATGAGGGGATGACAGCTGCGCTCCTTCTATTAGATCTGAGTGCGGCATTTGACTAAGCATGGGCGGAAAATCCGTTACGCTCGCGGATTTTGCGGATTTTCGGTAAATTCGCAATCCGCGAGATTCGCGAATTTCCCGCAAAATCCGCAAATTCGCACGCAGCGGATTTTTTTTCTTTGCGATGTAAGTTCGCAATTGCGAACATGTAGGTGCGGCGGGCAGCAACAATCTCGCACTCGCGAAATTACAAAAATTGCAATTCCGCACAAGAAATCTACTAGCAAGCAGCATAGCCCTTCTGAAAATGATTATTTTTATCAGAATAACTCCTCAGGTTGACATTTGCCTGCACTTTTTTAGATTTGAGGCCTTTTGATGTTCTTTGGATAACTTTTGGATTAGAAATCAACTTTCTCATATAAGCTTGGTGGGGCATTAAAGTTGCTGTAATGCTGCTCTGCAGAAAAACGAGTTGTGCAAAAGTGAAAGCAGGGTCAAAAGTTCAAACTCATCATTAGTAACGTTCCCTGTAGTGCTTCCTGACAAGGGCCCCTCCAAAGTTCAGTTGCTAGTTGCAACAATTGTTCAGTTGCTAGTTGCAACAATTGTATGACCCTGCTCTGACCCTCACAGCAGGCTCATAGAATAGCTACAAGTAGGCCACAAAGGTCCTGGAAAAAAAAATTGCACTGCAACAGAAAGCAAATTACAGATAAGGATGCAGGTGACAGATTGGAATTTTAAAACAGTGACACATTAATAAATCAACCCCAAATTAATTCATGTCAGTTGAAGCAGGCAGGTGTGCTTGCTTTTTCCCCCCATAATCTACAGTGATGATGAACCAGAGGGTGGCATAAGGCATTGATGTACCAGAGGGTGGCATGGGTAAAACAGAGGGTGGCAGGGGTGAAACAGAGGGTGCTGGGAACCTATGATGATGAACCAGGCGTAGAAACAACATAATCGTGACCGTTGCGAGCCGACATGTAAGTTCGCGATTGCGAACTGTTACAAAACCCTCGCGAACTGTCAGAAATCCTTGCGAACTGTCAGAAATCCTTGCAAACACAAAAAAAATCCGCAAATTTGCGAGAATTCGCAGATTTTGCGGATTGCGAGTTCGTAAATTCGCAAAATTCGCGAACGCCAGATTCGCAAAATTCGCCCATGCTTACATTTGACACCATCTCCCATCCCATACTACTCTCATGCCTTAGCGAGGCTGGAATTGATGGCCTGGCTCATGAATGGATGTGCGCATTCCTGGCTAATAGGCAATTCCAAATCAATTGCCCTCCTTTCAAATCGGAAGTTTGAGCACTCAGACATGGGGTGCCGCAGGGCTCAATTTTTAGCCCTACACTATTCAACCTGTACATGGCACCCTTGGCTAAGATAGTTGAGACATATGGGGTCGAGATAGTGTCATACGCTGATGACACCCAGCTAGTGGTGACACTATCTCGACCGTCCGAGGAAGCCTCAGCTAGTTTCTCGGCATGCCTCAGCGACCTAGCCAGATGGTTGAATACCAACTGTCTATGCCTTAATGCAAATAAAACTGAGCTTCTTGTGTTGGGGGAGGCTCGGTCCATCTGGTCATCTGCATGGTGGCCATCTGAACTTGGCGCCATACCAAAGCCCTCCGAGCAGGTGAAAAACCTAGGGGTCAGATTAGACTTTACTCTGTCCCTCGAACACCACACTAGAGGGATTGCAGGCAAATGTTGCGGAATCCTTAAAACTCTACGCAAAACCCTGGACTCCCTCCCTGCAACTAATAGGAAAACTCCATGCTCTAGTAACACCCCATCTTGATTACAGCAACTCACTGTATATGGGCTTGAGCAGAAAAGGTCTTCAGCGTCTGCAGTGCGTCCAAAACGCAGCTGCCTGACTGGCACTTAACCTATCTAGAACATCATCAGGGAAATGTGCCTTAGCCACCCTTCACTGGTTACCCATACGTGAGTGCATTACATTTAAAACAATGTGCATGACTCACCGCATTGCCCAAGGAAAAGGACCAATATACCTCCAAAAACTACTGACCATTTATCAACCCAAATGACTCTTAAGATCCCAAGGCTGTATGCTCTTTCAAGTGCCCAGAATTTACCGGGCACTTATGGGCGGTAGATCGTTTAAATACTTGGCCAGCAAACAATGGAACGCACTACCCACTGAACTCAGAATGGAACCATCAGAAAAAAAATTCCGCCAAAAACTAAAAACATATCTGTTCCCGAAAATATGAGCACCTTCTTTTGCCCCCCATCAATTTTTCTCCCCCTATATTCCCAATATCAGCCCAGTCCATGTTCATAAAGCGCAGGGACACAATGTTTTCTAGTGTAACCAGGCGCTATATAAAAGGCTTTTATTATTATTATTATTTGCTACATTTTCCAAACTGTTGGCCAGCTCTGGTCTGCTCCTATCCTGAAAGTTTCGGGATGATTCGTCTAGCAGGGGCCGAGAAAAAAGGGGGGCCAAAAACGCTTTATCCCCAAGCAATTTCCCATAGGACTTTTAGCCACAGCTACGGCCCGAACTGCTGAACGGAATTATGCCAAATTTGGCAAACATGTAGTGCTCAGTTCAGACTCATGCCTTTTGCTTAAATGGTGTCAATCAGTTCAGTAATTCCTGAGAAAATGACAGTTAAAAGCAGTTATACATCAATGGGTGCGCTGGATCCGCGCACCCTGAGCTCACCATGAGAGCACCATAAGTGCACCCTTCCGATCACAAACTGAATGCTAATTGGCTGTCAAGTGGTTGTCAACATTCGAAACCAGGAACTGTTGGCAGCCATTTTGTGCCTCGGTAGAAGCGAGGCTGAAGAAGTCAGTGGAACAAGTGTGCAAAACGTAGAAAGGGGCAGGGTAGAAATATCCTGATCATCTAGATCTGGCTAGGGGACCCCAGGGCTCAAAATTGCATACATATTTATTTTTTTCAACCCGGCAGGTGTTTCCCAATGGAGCTTTTTTTATAATTAGCCCCCGCGGGGGGGCAAATCCCAGGGGCAAATTTGAAAAATGTATGGGGGGGCCCAGAGGGGCTCCCTAGCCCCGGGACCGCCACCCCCTGCTCTCTCTTTCAAAATCCATACCAAGTTTGCTATGGGAGGCACTGGAGTCGCGCACCCTACATATTATGAGTGGTGCATCCAACACGTGCACACCAGGAGGCCGCACTGAGCGCCGTGCTGGGTGCGTGACTTCTACTTTTAAGGTAAAAAAATAGCCCTGTCAGTAATTTCTAATAACCCCAGGGACCCCATCGCCCGGGGATTATAAAAACATTGGGGACCGTGGGGGGGTCCCCAATGCCCCTACAGTCCCGCCAGCTCCCCGCATCCTTCGGGAGACGGCATTGCTTTTCCACATGGGGAGCTGCTAACATGCATGTAGAAAAGCAATCTAGTTTGAATTTTGAAAGAGAGAACAGAATTCCCTGCTCTCTCGTCCAAATTCCAAACCAAGTTTGCAATGGGAAGGTGGGAGCCGCAAGACTCCTGCCCTCTCATAGCAAACAGCAGTGTCCTGGGGTAGACACCCCAGAACACTGCAGGAGCCAGCCCTGAGGGGTGGCGGTCCCCAGGGCCTTTGAGGGCTCCAGGCGGGGGGCCACGCAGCCCCCCTCCCACAACACAGAAAGCCCCGGGGGTGGTGGTCCCCGGGACTTCGGGGGGTTGTTGAGGCCCCCATCTCTAATTTTGCAGGGTGAGGCCTTGGAGCCCCCCCTCACCCATTTATTTTATAGCCCCGGCGGTAGCTCTCACTCTTGCAATGCAAACAGCAATGTTGAAAAAATCTTCTGGTAAGATAACAAAGGATTTTTAAGTCCTTTTTCATGGTTTTTATTGTAGTTTTCTGTTGTTAAAGCGGCGACAATTTTAACGCCGTCTTTGGAAATATGCCCCTTATTTTTGTAATGTCGACAATCCTGTCTCCCATTTAAATAGGCACTAAGTATTTATTGAAGTGCATTGTGAATCGTGAGGCAACACTGTCTAATTGTGATCGATAAAGAATTGAAAGAGTTGTGTACTTCTGTTGCTCGTAATGTGCATAGGGGCAGATTTACAAGTTCATTGCGTTACTATTGCATCACTTTTAAGATGGGAAAAGTGACGCGGAAGTGGTGCAAGGGGCTTGTAAATCTGCTACACACTGTTCTGGGAAAAAGCTAACGGTGCCACGAACGGAGACCTTACCTACAGAACGACCACTCGCTCCTGGGCCCCACACGCTGTAGTCTCGCCGCAGCAGCAGTACCGCCATTCCGCGGCTGGAGACTACAGCTCCCAGGGAGCCTTGCGGGCACTTCTTGTTTCCTGCCCTCAGCGCGCCCGGAGGCGCTACTTAACTGAGACGCTCCCTCGGTGGAGCGGGGGAAAAAGCTAACGGTGCCACGAACGGAGACCTTACCTACAGAACGACCACTCGCTCCTGGGCCCCACACGCTGTAGTCTCGCCGCAGCAGCAGTACCGCCATTCCGCGGCTGGGGACTACAGCTCCCAGGGAGCCTTGGGGGCACTTCCTGTTTCCTGCCCTCAGTGCGCCCGGACGCGCTACTTAACTGAGACGCTCCCTCCGCGTCGCGGATGCGCACGGGCGGAGCCGGGCGAAGCCCGGGCAAAGGGCGGGCCCTCTTAGGCCCTCAGAGGCCAACAGAGGACGGGCGGGCCACCCCTCTAAGTGCTGCAATAAGAGGTGAGCCGGGGATAAGTGATCATGGGGAAACGTAATACCACCACTACAACCTCTGCCCCTGTAAACCCCTCTGCCCCACTCTCCTCCTTTGAATGCTTACTGGAAAACGCCCTTAATATGGTACAGGAGGAAATTGCTAACACCGAAAGAAGGATGTCATTGGGCTGCAGCACTAGTCACCTGCAGTCACCTCAAGTAAGCCCATCCGACATCCTACCGCTATCACCAGTTATTACCATCTTGAAACCCACTACTCAGGTACCTTCGTTGGAATTGCTGCCTGGAGGCAGTAGCCCTGTCATAACCATCGATTCTCAGGCTGACTGTGTTGTACAGACTGTCATTGCATCCCCGTCCCCGAGCAACAAAACTGGTGATGGTAAAAGGAAAAGAGGTCCCCTGAAATCTACAGTAAATAAAAGGAAGCAACCTACCCGCAATAAGAACCAACCAACCCCTCAGAGTGTGTGGACTAGAGGTAAACAGCTTCAACCCGAGGGCATCCCTGCTAATACTGAAACCCTGTTACCTGTTGAGATGGCTGTCCCCATAACCCCTTTTATCGATGAACATAACTCTTTGGGCACACAGGCTGAGTTTTTAACTGAAAACATCATCCAATCCAAGCCCAACGGGAACTTTGAGACAATTGTGGATACTATTTTTAAACAACTGGAAAGTCAATTGATCAAACAATTTAATACTGTTTTTAAAAGATTAGATAAACTAGAAAACCTAGTTAAAAAAGAAGAGGTAAAAAGGAAGGGGGCGATCAGCCTTGATCAGATAAGGGGTGATCGTTTTTTGAAAGACCTAGAGTCTGCTAGTAAGGTTATCCTGTCTGGTGGGCCTAGTACTAGTAACAGCATAAAGGGTGGGTCCAAACCTACTAGTAGTATTGCAACAGCTAACATCACATCTAGACGTGACAACACAGAGCAAAATAAACCTGCCACGAAAGCTAAGCCCACTCCTCCCGCAGTAGTTGTTCCTTCTCACACCACCACTATAGTGAACAGCACACGGAAGGAAGGCCCCACTATAACCACTGCAAAACCTGTGGCCCAAAGTAGCAACGACGCCTGCAAGGGACAACCAGCCGCCGGCGGACCTACAAGGCTTCAGGAACCAGCCCTCCATTTACCACCTGACGCCTGCCCATACGTTCTAGTACTGGCAGGCGTGCCACCCCTTAGGGATGGACAAGGTGAGTCTTGGGTTCAGCTGAACAATAAGTGCATTGACTGGCTGACCAAGCACAAGGGGGTAGGTCATGACATCTCAAATTAAATCTTGTCGGCCCGCTGAGTGAGTTGGGCCGGTCCCCTACGTAAAGACTTTAATGGGGACTGCATTGTTGTAAATTTCAGGCACCCTGGTACTGTTAAATACATACCTAACCACAACAGCATTTACCCGGGTCCATCTACTGTTGTTACTCCCCTGCCTCTGGGCTACTTCTATAGGCCCCCACCAAGGCAATTTTGTTCAGCCCCACCGCCTTTTCCACTATTTAACAGATATGCGGCATTAGCAGAAACATGTAGTTTGGACTGACCATTAGGCATTCTACCTAACACTTCCGCCAGCGATCTTATTAATAAGCATGTCCTTGCAGGGAATCCGCCTACTTGCCCCATTGTACCATTGCCCAATTCACCCGGCAGGCACAGGGCGTCATTTCCCTCCGTAACAGGCGGCCAGGGCCATATTTCCACCACACCTTCTGATGATTTAACCATCCTGAGTTGGAACATCGCAGGCCTTAACGCTAAAATGAAAATAAAGTCATGGACTGATTGGGCTACCAGCTTTGATGTCCTAATGCTGTAGGAAACCTGGTGCATGAGCCCTCTACTCCTCGAAGGATATAGCTGTCATAATCTGATCGTCCCTTCTCCTCGCATTGGTCGTGCCAGTGGGGGGTTATCCATTTGGGTCAAAATCATTGCTGGAGCTAAGATTGAACCACTGCTAACAAATGACAATAATTTTATGGCGTTGAGATATACTGGCAGGTTAAAATTATGTCTCATTAACTTTTATAATAATGACTTCACAACCCACCCCAACACCAATTTCCGAAAACTGTTCAATTTTATTGATGAGGTAGTGGATGGCCAAAAATATGGTAGATTCGATGGCATTTGCATAGAAGGTGATTTTAATGCACACATTGACCTTAGAACCCCACTGTGCAAGAGAGGAGAGGAATTACTAGACCTGTTAGCTACACGTGATCTAGTTGATGCAATGGAGAAATTTGATACCGGTGTGGATAATGTACCTGTCCCCACCTATATTGGGCGTGGGAGCTCAACCACCATAGATTATGTATTCATTTCCTCCAACCTCGAGGACCTTTTATTAAAATCAGAGGTTATTAGGACCATGTATAGTGATCATCACCCAATTTTAATTTGCCTCAAATCAATTAAAAACCCGGGGAAGAGAACAGAAATTGGAGCCAAAAACTTACCGGCATCGACAGACAGGCTAAGGGTGGTTTTGAAGGGGATAGACAACCAGGGTGTTTTGGCCCACTCTGGCCCCGGCTTGCCTATCAACATCCAGCCCCGGGCCTGACATCGTTAACTCATTTTGTGAGCTTTTTAAGGCCATAAAAATGGAAATCTCTAAGCCTGTCCTAGCCCATAATAACAGTAATCCTAGGATGTGTGACACCTCATGCTCCAAAGCCAATCGGGAACTCAGGGCTGCCCTTATTGCTGTACCGCGTGATTTGTCCCTGCTAAGGATTCTGAGATCCAGATATAAATACACCCTAAGAACCAGATCGGAGGAATTAATAAAAGACCACTGGGACTCTCTTGTCCGCACAGCTGCCTTAAGAGATGTAGCCGGGTTTTGGAGGGCAGTCAAGAACCTTAGATCATTGGGTTCCAACATTTCCCCTATCAATTGTAACATAACAGGGTATGTGTGGGTTGACCATTTTTCCAAGATCTACGATGCTTCTGCGTCTGGCAACCCAACAGAAATTGGCCCAATAGTAACGCCCTTGACCATTTTGCTGTCGGAGGTGAAGGACGCCATCAATGAAAGTGCTGGGAATAAAGCCCCCGGCCCAGATGGGTTATTCATCGACCAAATTAAATCTGAACCCGACTTTTGGGCACCCTTGTTATGTAATGTTTTTAACAACCTATCTCATACCTCTGTCCCGGAAACATGGTCTAACAGCACCATCGTACCTATATTCAAAAAAGGTGACAGACTTGACCCTGGTTGCTACCGCCCCATATCCTCAATCGACAACAGGCTAAAAGTTCTAGGCAGAGTCCTTTTTAACAGAATTAGAACCTGGGCGGAAGAAAATACCATCTTACATCCATGCCAGTTAGGTTTCAGAAGCAAAGTGGGCACGGTGGAGCAATGCCTAAACCTAAACCTGCTTATGGCCAAATACACGATTGCCAAAAAATATCCTTTATATTTTGGGTTCATGGATTTAAGTTCTGCTTTTGATTTTGTAAACCGTTCCCGTTAATGGTCAGTTCTGTTGAATTATGGTTTAGATGATTCTTTTGTTTTTTTTTGGCACATCTTCATGGCGATCTGAAAGCCCGTGTTCGTATTAACAACGACGGCGAAGTTTCCAATTATATTTTAATCGGCAGGGGGGTCAGACAGGGTTGTGTTCTGGCCCCCTGCTTTTTATTTTGTATATAAATGAATTGAGCGATTCCTTGAGCAACCTAACTAACGATGTTCCGCAAGTTAATGGCAAACCAGTACCCGCACTCCTTTATGCGGACGATGCGGTCCTTATGGGCTGCACCCTCAATGCTTTGCGAATTTTAATTTCCGGTTTTGTTAAATGTATGGCAGATTTGGGCCTTTGTACCAATTTTAAGAAGTCATTCATAATGTCTTGTGGCCCTAAACGTTACAAAATAAGCCAGATCCTGTCAGGGGACAATATTTTAAAAAGCACTTGCACTTTCCCCTACCTTGGTTTGTTATTCTCCAACACCGGATCTTGGCAGCCTCACGTTGCCCATGGTAGGAACAAACTGAGCAAAGCTATAAATTCCTTAACCTCCCTCCGCCAACCCATCCAGGCAGACGTGATCACATCATTGTTACAAATCTATAGAACGCAATGCTTACCTGTAGGAACCTTCGGTGCTGAGGTGTGGGGTTATTCGAACTGTACCCAACTACAGATTGAAGAAAATAGATTTTGCCGGAAGGTCTTGGGGGGGTATTACTGCACCAACCTACGTTTGCCACAGGGAATTGAATCTCCACTATATAGAGGATTTTGTTAGATCCAGACCTGCCCTTTTCTGGATAAAAATCTGGTGTAATTCTGCTGCCTTCCTGTCACGCGACATCATTATGGACTGTATAAATTGTGAGAGGGCAAATTTCATACCCTGGTTTAAGGCTGTGTAAAACAGTCTGTCGAACGTGGGGCAGGGACATCTCTTTACCTCCCCTCAACTGATTAACTGCACGCATAAGAACTTATTAAAAAAGGCTTTGTATGATTTTTATCGTAAAGAGAGGTTAAGGTGCGATTTGTCAAAGCCGTCCACATCCAGGTGTATGTATCTCCATTGTGGAGCCAAGCAACAAACCCCATGCCCTGCCTCAGGGCTATCTCCGCTTAAAATTGGGCAAGTGGAACAGGAGCTTGCTGTTTCGGTTCAGGGATGGTAGCATTATAAATTGACTCTGCTTCCCGTTAGGCTTCAACAAACATGTGGAAAATCTAAGCTGCCCCTGTAATCTAGGTGGCAAACAAAGTTTGCTCCATTTTACTTTCTTCTGTGTTTTTTATAGAATGCCCACTTTGCACTTTCTAATGCTGTATTGTAGAAATAATGCCTTGATGGATTTTAAACTAGCTTTTAAAGATTTGCTATTGCTAAAGACGGACGAGGCTATTTTTAGAGTGAGCTGCTTTCTTAAAGCAGTTGTTCGGTCCCGTGTCTCTTTGCTCATTGACTAAAACATTTGCACTATGCATATTTTGCACATTGTATTTTGCACTAATAATTGCGTCTTTGCACATGATAAAGCTGTTTTTTACTATGAATTTGTAACCAAGTGGGCTGCTATTTGTGCTTATTCTTATTTTTATATTTGTGTTTTTACCTCTGTAGCGTTTATATGTATTTTTATGGATGTTTAACAATCCGAATAAAGATCTTTTGACTTTGACTTGACTTGACTGTTCTGTCTTACTTTGCTTTCCTTTCTGTCATGTAGAGGATCCTGGGTAAATATAACAGTTTCTGTACAGCCAGTTCCTTTCATCCCTACCTCCAAACTGCTTACTGCCTGTTACCATAGTAACAGTTCATGAACACTTATGAGCACAGAGGTTAGAAGTTTACCACACAATGTTGCTAATCGAAACTGTGCTGGAGTTTTACAATTTTTCCATAGGAATCATTAGTGGTGGCTATAGACTGTGGTAAAGAGCTGGTAAAGAGTTAGCCTCAGTATTATACTTCTAGTTATAAATATCATTTCTATTTTTAAATGATTATCACACTAAATAATAGTGAAATGTTGTCAGAAAAAGAAGACATATATACTTTTTTTAAATTAACTTTTATTAAAACAACAATAAATAACTAGAAACTTAACTTTAAGATAACAATATAATAAATAACTAGAAACATAACTTTAACAAAACAATATAATAAACAAAATGTGATATGGACTCCAATAGAAGTGGGGTAGGTAATCTGCAAAACAAAAATGAAAATAAGTGTTTATAATTAGATTGATGTGACTGAAGGAGATCAAAGATTACAAGTTAAGGTAATACTTGGCAATATTTGTACATTTGCACGTCTGCAGTGTGCCTGATACATTACACCTATCTTATAGGCCCACGTTGAAGATGTGTCTGTACGGAAGTGTCTACTGCGTCAGATGTACTTTATTGACCAAGAGGTCTTTAAAATAATTCAGAGATAAGATAGAATTAGGTAAAAGATCAAGTCATTATGCAGGACAATAATCTTTGGGGCTTATTTAAAAGCTCCTTGTGCCACTTTTGTGTTACGTTTCCAATGTTAAAAAGTGACAACAAATGTGGCGCAAGGGGCTTGTAAATAAGCCCCTTTATTTCTAATGCATTTAATCGGAGGCATTGTGTATCTAGGCCGCTCTTCTTACCTTGTGTAAACACTGTGACCAACAGAGTTCACAACTTGAACTCAGCTTTGGTTCTCCACTGCAGACTTAAATCCAGACGTGATTTTTTTATCGGCAGAGTGGACAGCAGCGTCCATAACTTTAAAAGAGAAAGAGAAACGATGTGAGAGAGAGTGAGAGAGAATGAAAGAAAAAAGACATTAAACCTGCGAGAGACAGAACGTTATAGATTGAGCAGTTAATACTAGAGAAAATCTTCGTAGCTCACCTTTTTGCCTTCTTTGTGTGTCCAAGCACGTGCAAGTTCATAGTGCACCCTCTAGTTTAGTGATCTAAAAGATAGTATATAGAGTTAGTAATAGCATAGTACATACAACTGCACAAGTATATTTTTGCTTTATTTCTTTGTACACTCAGGATACTGTTTTTCATCAACTTTTACTGTAAGGAGGTGTCTGTGGGCTGTTTTTCTTCCAAAGTACTATATCCCATGCACTCACACTGAATAGCGGTGAGTTCTCAATACTACGTACCCAGACTGTTGCACCCCATTGACTCCCTGAGTCAGGAGGTGAGTGCTTTTTCTTGCGCACTGCGGGGCAGATTTACAAGTTCCTTGCGCCACTTTTCCCATATTAAAAGTGACACAAAAGTGGTGCAAGGGGCTTGTAAATCTACCCCTCAGACTGTTGTAACCTATCTATTCTCACTGCTCAGAGGTAAGTGTACATTCTTACGCAGAGAAGCTGCTGCACACTACCCACTCTCTCCGTCCACAGATGACTTGTCGTTGTTTCGGAAACAAGCTTCTTTGCTCACCTTGTGCCATTGCCATGATTCAAAGAGGGTGCCTCATGTGTCAAAGCAGCCTTCTCAGACGTGGTACGATGGCCACGCATCATCGCAGAATGCACAAATGTTGAGCTTTGGAGGTGTTGGGGGGACGCCAATTTGTGAAACACAACCTGTAGGATAAAAAGGAAGTTAACATTGTGTGTCATTTTTTTATCAAAGGAGAGAGGAAGTGAGAGAGTGACTGAAAAGAATCTTTTCAGCTTACCTTTCTGTCACTGGTGTGTTTTTCACCACGTGTCGGGACATAATGCACCCTGAAGCTCTACATCTAAAAGATAGTAAAAGAAAGATTTTATGATTGGTAATTGTTACTATCTTAATGTGGAGTAGAATTACATCGCCCTTTCACACACCTTCCCTCCCGCATTTAAAAACAACTATTTGTACAGTTCCAACTTGTTTAATAGGCTTCGATTTTTGAAAAATTACTCTAGTAGTAATGTGTATATTCTGTTGTGAAAGCAAGTAATGCGAAGTGATATAAGTGGTTTCCATCACGAGAGCGGACATTTGACCGATTATAAAAACATTCCTGCTATTGGAAAAAAGTGTATGAATGCAATAAGATACGGTATATAGGACTGCGTACACCTAAATCGCTGCATCACCTTTTTGTATCCAGTATGCTGCACCCCATTGACCCCTCCGATGCGCACCCTGGCCTCATTTCTCACCTTTTCATGGACAGGACACCTTCTTCATCATGCAGTCCCGCTCTGCCACCAAGAAGTTTGACATATGGTGCTGAGTCTTGATATAGCTATGGGAAAGGACATACTCATGCACCTATCTTCATCGCAGGTTCCTCACCCGCTCAGTCCTTGCAGTACCACTAACTCAGTGACCAAAGAGGCCATGTACGTAGAGGTGGGCCCCCCTACTCGGTGGTTCAGGCCTACATAAGGTATCCAAACCACTAGGGTTGGGCATCACTGCGCTTGCGATGGGAGCAACTCTAAAATGGTGTAGATCACGTGCTCCCTGTCTTTTTTTATTGGTAGGGTCACATGTGTAGTGACACATGTGCTGGATGGGTGTGGGTGTATTCCAGCCATGAGGGAGTATGTGTGTGTGCCGTTTAGACCTGGAACAAAGAAATCTGCACAATGGATTTGTGGGCAAAGTTGCGTTTTTGTTTTTTCCTGGAAGCGTAAGTGGAGTGGGTTGGCCTGATGTATGCCAGTGCTGCGCGAGGCTCTGAACCATGATTCTGGAGCTATGGGTGTGGTTCCGTTGTGAGCTATATGAGAAATCAAGTGATTCGGGTGTCCCTCTTGTAGTGCTGACATCACCCGTGTCTTAAAAGCAAATGTGTCATTATATCTGTAACGTTCCATAACATGGCCAACATGGAAGGTACTGGGTATCACTGACTCTATATTCATTCATATTTGCATACATACAAGATGGTGGTCATGACGTATTTCTGCCATAATGAATGTCTGTTGTATATTCAGTGGAGTATTATAGCTGTAGTAATACAGGACTGTGAAAGGTTTAAGTTGCAGTTTTTGGCACATGAAAGGCATATAATATATATACGTATCTGGTCATTCAGGTATACTGTCGAACTTGGTGCTGGAAATCAGTGTTCGAGGCTCAGAGTTGCGTCCACATCCGTTATTGTAGAGTAATGACGTAATCTATACATGCCTGAAAATGTACTGTAAATACGGTGCTCATGTAAATTGCTGATATAGTTTTGGGTTGACTTTGCTCTATATAAATATGCTAAAAAAAGGGGGGGGAAAGGAGGAATAGCCCACACTTACTGTGAAAGGTAAGATGGTTGCATACTCTATTTATAGCACAATATAATGTGGTAGGGCATAGGAGCAGAATTTTACAGACATAATAAATACACAAACACAGATAGATAGTTGAAGTGGGTACGGGCATGTGTGCTCGACTCCATTTTATTGCGTTGCTGTTGGTAACAAGTAGAATAGTAATCATGATATCATACACAGATATTCAATCATAAACCGTTCATGACACTCTGCTGTACAAAAGTAGGAGCACTATATGTGAAATAATAAACAGAAGATTCTATCATAAAGGGTTCATGAGTTATGGCACACTGAGGTAGGAGCAGTTTATGTTGAGCCTGCAATGATGCGTCATTCAGTCAGAACACACTGGTAAGAATGTCTTTTGGCAACTGAATTTTGCCTTAATAAGTCCATGTGGTGATTATTTATGGTGCACTGAGTAAGTGGTACGTGTGGTGCTCAGCATGTTCTCACCCTGCGATGATGCGTGGTTTGAGTGGTATGTACTCAAAATATTGAGTGTTGCATACTGGTTTGCATGAATTTTGAGGTTAAAAAATAAATACCATAAATGGTTATCAACTGCTTGCAAACTAGGTCTACTGATTGCTCCCCATAACAAATTAAATTATTGCATTTCACGCAGTGCATTCTAGCTTTCTCAAAATTGGGACATATGTCTGGTGGCGATGTAACAAGTAGAATAGTAATCATGATATCATACACAGATATTCAATCTTAAACAGTTTATGACTTCTGCTGTACAAAAGTAAGAGCACTATATGTGAAATAATAAACAGAAGACTCTATCATAAAGGGTTCATGAGTTGTGGTACACTGAGGTAGGAGCAGTTTGTGTAGAGCCTGCGATGATATGTTTTTCAGGCAGAACACACTGGTAAAAATGTCTTTTGGCAACTGAATTCAGCCTTAATAAGTCCACGTGGCGATTATTTATCGTGCACTGAGTAAGTGGTACGTGTGGTGCTCAGCATGTGCTCACCCTGCGATGATGCGCGGTTTGAGCAGTATGTACTCAAAATATTGAGTGTTGCATACTGGTCTGCATGAATTTTGAGGTTAAAAATGAAATACCATTGATGGTTATCAACTGCTTGCAAAAAAGGTCTACTGATTGCTCCCCATAACAAATTAAACAATTGGATTTCTCGCTGTGCCATCTAACTTTCTCAAAATCGGGACGTATGTCTGGTGGCGATGTTAAAGGTGATACACCAGAGGGACTTGGTATTGCTGGTGGTGGAAGTACATTTTGATGCTGTGTTCTACTTTCTTTGTAAACATAGTTCACAGGATGTAGGGATTAAAGGTGTTTGCGCATACTAGCTGTGCCGCAGGAGTATTTTTTGTCTGTGCCTTAAATAAATCAAGGCCAAATTCTCTACTGTCTGTAGTGTAGATACAAAGCTGAATTGAAGCTGTAAACCCTGCTATCTGCATTGTAGATCTTAGGGTGGACTGCATCATCTGCAATCATGATTGAAGTGGAAGATAGAACATGTATGCAGTGTAAATTTTATTATTCGACTAAATCTATAAGTGATATAAAAGAAGTTTTTGAAGGAAGCATACTAAAGGGATATTGTGTAGGGTTTTATAGGTGTTATACTTAGTTTGGTTTGCACTGAGTTGTGGTATCTGAAACAAAAAGGTTCTGTGGAGCCTGCAATGATGCGGGGTCCTGGCAGGCCAAACTGATAGTAATGATTTTTGTCTTGTGAATTTTGCATAAGTAAGGCCAGGTGATAATGATATTTGGTGCACTGAGTTAGTAGTACCTTTGGCGTTTAGCGTGTTCGTATCCTGCAATGGCGCGTGGCCTGGGGTACAGTAATTGCACTAATGCGTTTTGTCAATTGACTTTTGCATGAATTCCTTTTAAAAGGGACAGTATGTCTCACTGTGACATAAAACTGTTCACTCTTCTTTGTGATGACTTATGGTTCACTGAGTTAGTAGTACCTTTGGCGCTGAGCTTGCATGTATCCTGCGATAATGCGTAGTGCAGGGGGGCCGCACTGGGAGCAATGTTGAATTCTGCTTTAATAAGGCTACGGGGAGATGACTTGTGGTGCAGTGAGTTAGTGGTAACGAAAGAACTCAGTGTGTGCGTACCCTGCCATGATTCGTGGTTCGGGGGGTCGCAGTGGTATATTATCTCCTGTCTACTGAAATGCGTCATGTAAAATCGCCATTCTACCGTAATCGTTAGCCCTTACAATGTAGATCTAACACAGTAGTCATCACTAACATCAAGAAATTATTTTTGTCGTATCCTTTAAAAAAACTGTCTCTGACTTACATACTTCAAGGCTAACTTGAATGGTGTCCATAGTGTAGATGGAAAGCTGAATTCAAGTTGTGAACCCTGCTGTACACTGTGTAAATCGAAGGAAGTAGTCATACAAACATCGAGGAATGCATTTTTGTCTTAAACATTAACAAAATCTGTGGACACAGTACAATTGTATCTGCTTTAAATAAATCGAGAATGAATTTAAGCTTGTCTCTAGTGCTCATGCGTTTCTAGTATCAAGTGCTGAACTCTGTTGATCGCCGTGTACATTTGAAGGCAGTGGTTAGTACAGACTTTGAGGAATGTTTTTGTGGCATCCTTTAACAAAATTCTCTCTGCCTTACATAAATCAAGGCCTACTTGAATGGTGTCCACAGTGTAGATCGAAGACGGTAGTGACACAAACATTGAGGAATGCTTTTTTGTCACATACGTTAACAAAATGTGAGGATACAGTACAATTGTCTCTGCCTTAAATCAATCTAGAATTAATTTTATGTTGTCTGTACTGCTTAAGTACTTCTGGTATCAAGTGGGGAACTTTGTTGATCGCAGTGTACATTTGAAGGCAGTACTCGGTACAGTCATTTAGGAATATTTTTTGTCACATCATTTAACAAAATTGTCTCTGCCTTACATAAATCAAGGCTAACTTTAATGCTGTTGGTAATGTAGATGGAAAGCTGAATTCAAGTTGTGAACCCTGCTGCCGCATTGAAGATCGAAGGCAGTAGTTGACACAGACATCGAGGAATGCTTTTTGTTACTTATTTTAACAAAATCTGAAGACATAGAGTACAATTATCTCTGCATTAAAAAAATCAAGTCTGAATTTCCTACTGTCCATACTTTAACAAAATCTGAGGACATAGTACAATTGTCTCTGCCATAAATAAATCGAGACTGAATTCAATGTTGTCTGTAGTGCTTCTGCGCTTCTGGTATCAAGTGGTGAACTTTTTTGATCGCGGTGTACATTTGAAGGCAGTACTCAATACAGACATTGAGGCATGTTTTTTGTTGCATCATTGAACAAAATTGGCTCTGCCTTACATAAATTAAGGCTAATTTCAATGCTGTCCGTAGTGTTGATGCAAAGCTGAATTCAAGTTGTGAACCCTTCTGTCCACAGTTTAGACCAAAGGCTGTAGTAAGCAGTTCTAGACAAATTATTTTTGTCACATCCTTTCACAAAATCGGAAGCCATAGAGTACAATTGTCTCTACCTTAAACGAAGCAAGGCTTAATTCAATGCCGTCCATAGTGCAGATCCAAAGCTGAATTCAAGTTGTGAACCCTGCTGTCCGCAGTGGAGCTGGAAGGCAGTAGTCGATACAGACATGAGTCTGTGGTGCTGTTGCGCTGAGTTCGCAATGGGCCTGTATCGAGGAGGCACGTGGTCATGGCAGCAACCACATGGCAGGGTGCGGACCTTCACTGTGGCTTTTCTCTTTGCAGAAGTGAACCATGCCCAAGGCGTAGGCTAATTATTTATAGTTTTATGCTGACGTTGCGTACGTTGGACCAGCCCACTCCGCTTCTGCTTCAAGGGAGGGGGGGAGACAACACAGCTACATGACCGAAATATTCCCCAGTGTATGAGATAATATGGTTGCGTCCACTGTGCAGTACACTATGCGTATCAATAGCATATCTACACATGGAAAAGTTTTTGGTTTCTATAGTGTGTTGTGTATAGCATATCACCGGTGGTATTAGCAGTGTGTACAATATGGTTGATGTGCTAGATTCTTCCCCTATACATAGTTGATTGCCACATCTCTGAACATTGAGCTAGTGTGCTGTTGAGGGGATATATTTTTTTGGGAAGGTCTGTTGTCCTGTTTTGCGCTGCATCTGAGGAAGTAGAAAGGGAGTGGTCAGGAGGGGTGGTTTTTGTGGTGGTGGTGCTAAGTGTTGTGATTTTGTTGGGTGTTAGAAGTGCATAATTAGTACCTGTATTATCTATTTGTCTTTAGATATGGGTGTGAGTTGGATGTAATTCACACAGTACATAGTCGACGTCCTTACACTAGTTAAATGTTGATATTAATTTGTTAGTGGTAAATGGAACTATCGCCTTTTTTTGGATAGCGTTGTAGATTTGGTTTGTTTTTGGAAGTTTGGGAAGTCGTGTTTTTTTTACTTTTTTCTACGAGAATGCCTAGTATGTGTTGAGAAAGCTGCTGCTCGAGTAAAAATCTTCTCGAGCAGCAGAAAACTACAGCTCGCACTCTGAAAGATGCCAATGTCAATGATTGCACAGTGCTGGATGCTTGTCCGCACTGTGCAATCATTGAAAACGTCATCTTGCACAGTGCGAAGAGGGTACTACGCAGTTCGTGTAGTGCTACGCATAGCTCACTACTTTGCACACTACGCCCAGTGTTAGTTTAGGGTAGTGCAGTGGTGTTTTAGGGTTTATGGTAGTGCAGTGGTGTTTGGGTAATGTAAGGGGTAGTGATGGGGTAGTGTTTTAGGGTTTAGGGTATGGCAGTGATTTTTGGGTATTGTAGGGGGTCATGCTGGGGGTAGATTTACGGTTTAGGGTAGTGCAGTGGTGTTTGTGTTTTTAAAGGGTCATGCTGGGGGTAGTGTTTTAGGGTTTAGAGTAGTGCAGTGGTGTTTGTATTGTGTGGGGGGGGGTTAGGGTAGTGCAGTGGTGTTTGTGTAATGTAGTGGGTCATGCTGGGGGTAGTGTTTTAGGGTTTAGGGTAGTGCAGTGGTTTTTGTGTAGGGGTAGTGTTTTAGGGTTTAGGGTAGTGCAGTGGTGTTTGTGTAGTGTAGGGGGTCATGCTGTGGGTAGTGTTTTAGGGTTTAGGGTAGTGCAGTCATGTTTCTGTAGTAGGGGGTCGTGTGTTTGGGGTATAGTGTAGTGCAGAAGTGTTTGGGAAGTGTTGGGGGTCATGCTGGGGTGAGTAGTTTAGGGTAGTGCAGTGGTGTTTGAGTAGAGTATGGGTCCTGCTGGGGGAAGTGTTTTAGGGTTTAGGGTAGTGCAGTGGTGTTTGTGTAGTGTGGTTATGCTAGGGGTAGATTTAGGGTTCAGTGTAGTGCAGTGGTGTTTGGGTAGTACAGGGAGTCATGCTGGGGGTAGTGTTTTAGGGTTTAGGGTAGTCCAGTGGTGTTTGTGTAGTGTAGGGAGTATACCTGGGGGTAGTGTTTTAGGGTTTAGGGTAGTGCAGTGGAGTTTGGGCAATGTAGGAGGTTGTGCTGGGGTAGTGTTTTGGGTTTGCGGTAGTGCAGTGGTGTTTTTGTAGTGTAGGGGTCATGCTGGGGGCAGTGTTTTAGGGTTTAGGGTAGTGCTGTGTTGTTTGTGTACTGTAGGGGGGTCATGCTGAGTTCTAGTGTTTTAGTGTTTAGGGTAACCCTGGGCAAAGCACTACACTACCCTCGCGAAGTTTGCGAAGCTTCCACTACGTCGCACTACACAAATTGCACATAGCACAGTGCAAACACGCGTAGCGTAGCATAGCATAGTGCAGCGGTCATTTTTTGTTTGCTCGCGGTTCTCAACATCAAGTTGGCGACCACGAGCAAGCAAAATGACAACCCGGTGAGACATTTTCCTTGTTCGCGATCAGCAACAGCAAGTTGTCAATTGCGAGCGTGGAAAATAAACCTCCCAGCAAGATTCTCAATGCGGGAGGTCAGGTTTCTCATTGCGAGCGGTCGCGTTTGCTAGCGACTGCTCACGATGAAAAACTACCAGTCTGCGTCTAGAAAGCTGGTGCTCGAGTAAAAATCTACTTGAGACGCAGAAAACTACAGCTCACACTCTGCAAGATGCCGTTTTCAATGATTGCACAGTGTTGGATGCTTGTCCGCACTGTGCAATCATTGAAAATGACATCTTGCACAGTGCGAACGGGGTACAACGCAGTTTGCGTAGTGTTATGTGTAGCTTGCGTAGTGCGAAGTGCACTTCTCGTAGCTACGCGTATCGTGTTTGGGTAGTGTAGGGGGTCATACTGGGGGTAGTGTTTTTGTGTTTAGGGTAGTACAGTTGTATTTAGGTAGTGAACGGGGTCGTGCAGGGCGTAGTGTTTTAAAGGTTTAGGGTAGTGCAGTGGTGTTTGTGTAGTGTAGAGGTCATGCTGGGGGTAGTGTTTTAGGGTTTAAGGCAGTACAGTGTTATTTGTGTATTAAAGGGGGTCATGCTGGGGGTAGAAATTTAGGGTTTAGGGTAGTGCAGTGGTGTTTGTGTAGTGTAGGGGGTTGTGTTGGGGGTAGATTATGGGTTAGGGTTTAGAGTAGTGCAGTGGTGTTTGGGTAGTGTAGGGAGTTGTGTTGGTGGTATGGTTTTTAGGGTTTTAGGTAGTGCAGTTATGTTTGGGTAGTGTAGGCTGTCCTGCTGGGGGTATTGTTTAGGGTTCAGGGTAGTGCAGTGGTATTTGAGTAGTGGAGGGGGTAGTGTTTCAGGGTTTAGTGTAGTGCGCCCCACCAGCCACAATATCCGTGGATAAAGGGGATCCTGACTCTTTTGAACGCTCCGCCAATTTGATAATTTGGGTCAAGGGCCCTACCACGTCAAAGACCTATCAATTCCATTCTTGGGATCCCTCATATACTTGGAGAAAAAGGTACAACATCTCTCATCAATTTCAGGTGGGTGTGCCGCCTTCCGCTTCAGTGAGGGCCTGGGGCATTCTCCACTCATCCTATTCCTGACCTCCATTTCAAGGAGTTGATGGATTTTCCCCACCGCATACTTTGTCACTTTGGCGTCAAGGGTCCACTCCGCCGACATAGGATGGTAAATTTGGGTAGGCTTGAACATGTCCGAGTGGACCCTGTCCCCAACCAGGGACTGAGAGGAGTGGGACTCTGGACGCCAGGGACGCCTCGAGTCCTTATCCTCATTGGAGGAGAAAGCGTCCTCCTATACACCCTCTCCCTCTAAGGGAAACCCACCGTGGGGGTCTACAATAGTGGTGGCAGCATGACAATGTAATCCGGGCTCCTCCTCCTCGCGGCAGGGTGCATGTTTTAGAATTTGAGCACTCGTGAGGAAAGTCTCAGTAAATGTATCAAATCCTTCCAAGTGCCCTGCGTTATGCTTAACGGCCCTTTTATTCCCCATTTGGGAGCTACCGGGACCCGCCACCACCAGATCTGGGTCACTGAGCATCCCAAGGATGCGTTTTGTCAGCTTATCAATCTGATCCCTAAGAGGAACCAGCGCCCTAGAAATAGCCAGAGAGAGGGCTTGGTCCACTGCTGGAGGGAGAAGTTGGGGGGGGGGCATTCCTCTTCCACTTCCTGGTAGGAGGATGAAAATGGTCTTCTGGAGAAACCATGATAGCAGAGGATGTGAGCACAGAACAAATGCCCTTAAAATCCTTAAGGCAGCCCCCTCGCCGGTGCTCCAACAGCTGGGATTTCCCATAAGCTGTTATAAAAATAGACTGAGGCGCAATACCAATTACCACCCGCAGGTGGCGCTGATCACTAACGTGGCCGTGTGGGGAAATCACCATGTAGCAGTGTCAAAATTAGGCGAGGGTTGGTCGGCAATCAATCAGACACTGAAGGAGTGACCATATTCCCAAACACGCGTAAAGACCACCAGGAGCACTCGACAGAGCTGCCTGGCTCGGACCAGACGCGCTTGACATGATCTTATGCGCGCACAGCGCACAGCAGGAGAAACTGAGAGGGGGAGAACGTGCAAGAGCCTGCTGCGCAGGGAATATGAAACAATACCAAGGCAATAATGCTAATAACGTGCACAAGAAACCGCTATACAAACAGCAATAACATCAGATTAAGCCAAGAATGTAAGGAATGTACTTAAATGACGAGCAGTGAAGAAAGAGGAAGCAGAAGGGACATCACGATATTATATACAATGGACTGTGATATGATTAGACTATAGTTGCCTTGGAGACTACCCCCTAATGGTTCATGGGTTGTGTAGTCTTTTGTTTAATAATTGTTGGTTTACGTTTTCTTTGAACTGCTATGCAAATAAAATGAGGAACGATATACTTAATCCTTGCCTCCGTTCTGCCATAGAATTCATTAAACTTTATTTGATCTGATTTAGAAACAAAGATCATAAAAGTGTACATAAAAACAGTAAATCCTCTTTCCTAATACAATACAGTAAAAATTAATTCAAAACAGTAGGTAAAAGCAGGTGTTACAAAGCCCGGTTCAGAGCATATTCAAGTTAACAGAATCGTAAAAGTTCAATGTTTTGCAAAATTAAGCTAATGTACTTCATGCAAAATACGCGATAAGGGGTCCAAGTAAGATGTAACTCTCCAATACTTGACCAGTCTGCACTATATAAAAATGCAGAAAAAATAAAAATAAAAAGTGTTTTGCACACTTCCATCATTAGGCTATATGTGGGCTACATCTGTGTGATATGTGTGCTACATTTGGGCTCTTTTTTCTCTGGTGGCCATCTTGGAAGACTTATTTGTTATGAAGTTTCCATTTACTGCAGTCTCCTCAGTAGGAAATGCATTCAGTTTTTACTTTGATTCCATCAAGAACGCATTCAGATGTTTCACACATTTGCCATAACTTCAGAATGTTAGCACTCTAGTTGTTCATTAGATCACAGTACTGGAAGTCTACTGCTGGTATTGAAAGTGATTGTTTCAGTCTGCATGTCAGAATTTTCTAATGAAATAGAAGAGGATTTGAGATCTCACTTAAAAAATGCCCTAAATTTGCTTTATGCAGCACTAACCATATTGTCAACTGACAGGCTGCTTCTGTTGAAATATAACAGGTATTTTTGAGATCTCACTTCAAACATGTCCTAATTTTTCTTTCAACAGCATTAACCATAATTTATATGACAAAATGAACCCCCTCACTTTGTTTCTTTTTAAATTAAATATTTTAAAAGTTACAAGTTTATTCCAATCAAGATGGCTTCAGGTGTGCCATACTTTTGTCATAAGTAAGACTGTTAGCGCTCTAGTTGTTCTTTAGAACACTCTGGGAAGCTGCAGTAAAAAACAAAGAAATCGACTGACAGTCTCTGCCCTTGTTGGATGTGTACATATTTTACTGAGAATGTCAGACTTCATTCTCACATGACTGAGAAAAATAATGTGAATTTACAGAAAATATGGTCTCATTTTAGCTTCTGGAGCACCTTCCAAAACTCTATAAGACAAGCATGTGAAAATAGTTTTCTCTCAAACATGATTCATGATACCCCAGCAGAAGGTTTTTCACAGGGTAGAATCACATTAGAACACACCACAATTCCTGAAATTAGTATGGTACAATCAACAAATGAATTCTAATGTAACTAAAGTCTGTGATCACCCTTTATATTTCTCCTTTTGGTAACCCTCAAAATCTTCGATTTACTACAATGCATTTCAATGGGGTACTATCATATATATTGGTACCAAGATGGCTGCCAGCAATTTCAGGATGAAGTGCTGACAGCCAATCAGACTATTTTCACGATGACATGTGTGGTTAGGCTCCGCCCAGATATCAATATCTTTACTTTTTCAAATGTCTCAGGAACTACTGAACGGATTTACACCATTTAACAAAAAGAGTTCTTTCTGAACCCAGGGCTACCTTTTTGCCAAATTGGTGTAATTCCGTTCACCAGTTCAGAATGTAGCCGCTCTAAAGATTCCTATGGGAAATTGCATTGGAAAATATGTTTAGAGACCCCCATTTTTACTAGGCCCCCGCTTGCTGAATCACCCCGAAACTTTCAAGATAGGAGCAGAGCAGAGCGGGCCATAAGTTTTGAGAATTTCGCGAAGATTGGTCAATCGGCAGCAAAGTTATTAGGAGTAGAATGTTGTGATTTTCCTATGGTAACTAGGTCCTAACTATAACTATCTACTGGCGACCGCCAGTAGGTAATATATATATTATTTAACAGAGGGGGACGTGTAGTGTCTTGTGAGTTTAGCAATGACGCAACCCTTTTGCTTGCTATTTGACTCCGTAGAGCTGTTCTGTAAGTGTTAGAGTGAATGTGACAGAAGACTGATTGAGAATGTTACGTTGGGAGTAACACGCAAGTAAAGAAAGTCGCAAAATACCAAGGGCCTCATTTATGAGGCCCCTTGCGCCATCGGAACTTCACTTTTCATGAAGTTCCGTGGCGCAGAAGCCAGCGTGGTATTTATCAGGCAGCAGTACGCCAGTTTTTGTGGCGTACTGCTGCCTGATAAATATCAGTCCCTTTAACGCAGTGTTCTGCGTTAAAGGGGCGTGCAATGGGTGTTGCTGGGGGCGTTCCCAGCAACATCCATGGCCTTTTGACACTGCCCCAGATTTACGAGAAATCGTAACTCTGAAGCAGTGCCAAAAGCTTACGCCTCCCCAGGGGAGGCGTAAGGGAGGCGCAACAGGGAGAAATGCCTTTATTTCTCCTCGTATTTCCTTTTTCTATGTGTGCTGCATTCTACAGCACACATAGAAAGAGGAAAAGCCTCTTGTGATTATTTTTGTACAGAAAGGTTTCCCTTCCTGTACAAAAATAATCTTCCCCGCAACTCAGGCACCCTTGCACCATTGTGCAAGGGTGCCTGCGCTGGCGCAGGCAGCCCATTGTGCCCCGGCGCAGGGGAAAAGGACAGGAATGCGCCGTATCTTATAGATACGGCGTATTTCTGCCCTTTTCTTTTGCCGTAGGGAAGCGCAGCAGGAAGGCCTGCTGCGCTTCCCTACGGCAAAAAGTCATAAATGAGGCCCCAAGTTCCATGTGGGGTATAGTCCTTGGCTGTTGCCCAGGCTAGGAAGATGCTACAGTATTGAGTTTTGTGCCACCCTGCGACCCCTTTTATTCTGTATAAGAGTATGTTACACTGAGGAACTGAATGGGAATATTTAACAAAAAGTCATGCAGTGCAGCAAGTCACTTTGCTGAACTGCACTACATGAAGGGAAAAGGAAGAAATGCTCAGTTTTTTAACAAAATAAGGCGCAGTTATGTCTTTTCCCAGCACAGATGCACAACGTACTGCTTAGCACCAATGTAGGTACTATTGCACCATGGTGCAAGGGTGCCTGGGTTGTAAGCAGGATTGTATTTGTGCAGGCAGGGACACCAAGTCTTTCCTCATGTATGAAGTATATGTAGATTCCTTTCAACCACCACTGGTCAGGTCTTTGTTCAATACGCATACTGTAGAGTGGAAACAGGGCCCCTCTAATGGGTTCCTATGCGATCTGTACACCAATTGTGCAGTACAAAGCATTGACTATGTCTTATTTTTCCATCCAATGTATGTGAAAACTAGATGCAAACATGTTATAACTCAGTAATCAGATCTATTGATGTTTTAAAAATTGTATTTGTATTGTATCTTGTCCTTTTATGATTTTAACAAAAATCGAATAAAGAATATTTTGACTGACTAACTAGATGCAAATGGATTTTACCCCTGTGCCTTAACAAGGGATTATGCACTTTTCAACAAGCTCTTAGACTTCTTTTAACAGACACTTCGCCTCTTAGAGTCATTGACATTAGCAGATTCTTGCATACAGTGTGGCTAAACAAAAGAAGAAAGGCAAAGACTTTTTATATATTATAGCACTCATTTGGGTCAATGAATTGATGCTTATTACCGACTGTATTTTCTTTACTATGAATATATTAATTTGCTACTTACTTTGTGATCACAGGTGGCTTTAAAGCCCCGATATACTGAACCCTGATTATTCAGAACAAGCATATGATTTGGCACGAGTGGGGTATGCTTTAGGACAGTAAATCAAAAGGTCTTACCTGAAGAGTTTCAAGTGCTTATGGCAGACATATCGGACAGAAACTAAGATTTTTGTCACTGGACTGTGTTTTTGTCACAAACTTCCTGATAAGTTTCTTCCTCCATAGTTGACCCCTTTGGATTATGATGTACTTTGTGAATGCTGTGAACACAACATTTGTAACATCGGGTGTTTTCAATGTTGTATAGTTTTTCAGGTTTTTAACCAAAATTAAGCATTTTGATGATGAAGGCAAAGCAACATCACTATGAATCGGACCCAACATGTAATAGTTTGATTCACAGGCATTTTGCTATAACTTACTCTTGCGTACTCATGAGTTCCAGGAGCTATCCAGGAATACTCCTGGCTCAATACACATCATATGTTAGCAAAATAACCCATCATAAACTTAGCGAGAAGAGAAGAGCCCTATAATACAGATTTATCAATAATAATTTTATTGCATAAATCATTGATTATATCCAGTTTCTGTTTTTACAGATAACTACAGACAATAAGCATTCTATTTCCTGTCTGTCTTTATTTTTAGAAGAGGAAAAATACAGAAACGTGTTTCTTGTGAGTGCCTCTCCTTGCTGTTCTTTGCGAATTCCAGAACAACTGCTAAGCAGAGACACTATGAGGATTTGAAAACAGGATGAAAGCCCCTTAAATACAGGAATATGTTCACATATATTTATAATGCTAATATTTACCTGCTGGTGTAGTATTTCGTAATATATGGCTGCCTAATTTGGTAAAAGGTGATGAGCCTCAAAGTATGAGTAGTTGTTTATCAGTCAAACAAATGAGGAAATATACAATTTTCCGACCTCATTTATCCTCAAAACATAAATTAAATATGGATAAATACAAATAAAATAGCAGTAAAATAAATATGGATAAATACAGATGGAAGTGATTAAAAAATAAATACCATACAACCATGAGACCTAATTTCAATAAAATTTGAAACGAGAAAATCTAATATCCATTTATAGAAAACACCCATGCTGTGATAATCTAGATGCAATACATTTTTAAAATCAAACAATTGTTTAACATTAACTAATAGGTTATACTATCGACTATGGCTAAAAATATTAAGACAAAAATAAGTAAATGTAATACAAAATAAGAAATGTAATACAATTGCTGAATAAGGAATTACTGTGAACACTAAAAACAGAAATTGACAGCCTCTTCTATTATCCTCTCTCCCATTGTAAAACTACCAATACAAAATGATTATAAAGAAGCAAAAGGTTGTTTACATCGACTGATGAATCATGCTACTGACTCTGTCTAACTTGTTAAAGCATAAATAAGATTTGATGAAGAAATTTAATTAGTTTGTGACAAGGGAATTGCTGTGGGCATTAAAAGAAAAATGTACAGTCTCTTCTATTGCCCTCCTGTTAAATTCTCTAAAATATTTCCGTAGATTCTGCCGTATGGCCATAAACGTTTGGCACAGGAAAATAATATGCCCATATTGAATCATTCATATAGCCACACAGCTTACATCCCAATAAGCCGAGGCAGGAAATATTCCAAGACCCTCCAAATTGAGAAATTGGGATATACATTATTCTAAATCTTTAAAATGTAATTTTTACATGATCTTCTAAATTTGAGGTAATTTATGGTTGCTTTACAGTGGCATAAGAATATAAAACCAAATCTTCATTATGATGATGCTATAAAGTCTATTAGTCTCTTTCGGATGCCCTTAGGCATACCACTGAGAATAGGTAGCTGGGGGTCGTGTTTTTGCCTCTATTGATTCTTTTAATGTCATAAGGCTGAGGCTCCCCTTTGTGTCTATGTTTGTACTTAGCTCATCAAAAATGAGTCGCTTGATGGGGTCTGCATTGGCTCTGCTGTAGTCACAGATATTATTATTTGTTGCAACCATGTGGAGTGCTCGAAATGATGAAATATCCAGTTTGAGATGTAGCGTACTTTGGTGGGCTGCCTGCAGAAGATTGGCAAGGATTGAATTATTTGCATGTATATGGTGTTTAAGACCAAAATAGTTGTTCAAATAAAAATCTGTGATCTGTACAGCAGTGATAGTTCTTTTTGTATGAACACTTTGATTGACTAATCGATTGCCATTGCGCCATAAATAGCCCTTCCCAGCACTGTACACTACTGCTGTCGGCAGGCACGCAGCAGGATTCTCCGCTGAAGGTAGGGTCAACTGCCACTGCCTGCAGTGTTCATAACTGAACCCCTTTGAGCCAATGTGGAGGCGCTGAAGGTGGCAAGCTGGGACCGGCGAAAAGAAGCTGTGAAGCGCTGAGATGATACAACATGCACAGGAGGAGCCAAGCCTAGCAGGGGCCACAGAGCCACAATGCCACTGGGAGGAGCATGGGCATGAGCATGGACATGCAACATCTCAGCTTCTCTATCCTTGTGTCAAGTTTGAAGCTAATGAAGCTCATTATGAAGAGCATTAATTCCCTTAAGGAGGGCAATTAATCCTTTCTCAGGGGAAGAGGTGTGAAGGACTGCTCCCATTCACATTTAATCAGCTGGTTCTCCTGAACCTGATGAGGAGAGAGTAGTATTACGCTACTGTGGGTGGGATACGCTTTAGGAGCTCTCTGAATTCTGCTAAGTCTTTGCTCTGCTAGGAACAAACAAAATCATACAGAACACTACTCAAGGCCCTTCTTACAAGAGGCCCATAACATTCAATGGAGACCATCAATTATGTTATGGGCCAAACAGGAATGAGGATGTCAGTGGATTTACTGCAGACATTTCACGTTTCCTACAGAGATTTCAGCTACCGAAAACACCAAAAATGTCCGCTGAAGGGGAGAATGAGGAACTACCAAGGAACCAGAGGGCATATTACCAAGCAATAGCGATAATTATCGCTATTGCTTGGATAGCGAGAAAAAATGATTGCCGAGCTGCGGTGATTTTATCGCAGATAAACTTTGGTATTACCAAGGTTTATCGCAAATGCGATAAAAATCATAAATAATGCATGAATATCGCTGAAAAGTCAGCGATATTCAGGCATTACTGAGCTAATGCTCTTAGCCATGTTATCCACCTACCTTTGGATAACATGGCTAAGAACTGCTCTGGGGCAGGTGTTTGCTTTTGGAGATATTCACGCTTAGCGCGAATATCTCTAAATGTTGGTAATAGGAGATAGCGATGTTAGCGACTGTTTCCAGTCGCTAACATCTTGGCATGCCCACTTTGCATGTCATTAGTGATAAATATCACTGACATGCAAAGCGGGGCCCAAGATGATCGCTATCTCCTACTAGCTGTCGCTAACTGGTGTTAGCAACAGCTAGGTAATAGGGAGATAATTTTATCTCCGCTTTCTTGGCTTTTGAAGCCAAAGCGGAGATAAACCCCCTTGATAATATGCCCCCAGATCCAGTATTACCTATTCTGTAAGTGCTCATTAAAAGGACTGTCTCAGTGTTCAACTAACAAGTGCTTTTAATTATGTGCTCCCAGAGTTAATGGGAGCCCAAGACTCAAAACATGAAAATGCAACTCTTTCCCATTTTGAAAATTCATAATGAGGACCAAAATATGAATCCCCTGGGGTAACACCACACAGGGCATATTACCATAGCAATAGCGATAATTAACGCTATTGCTTGGTTAGCGAGAAAACAATATCGCCGAGCTGCGGTGATTTTTATCACAGATAAACCTTGGTATTACCAAGGTTTATCGCAAATGTGATAAAAATCATAAACAATGCATGAATATCGCTGAAAAGTCAGCGATATTCAGGCATTACCGAGCTAATGCTCTCAGCCATGTTATCCACCTACCATTGGATAACATGACTAAGAACTGCTCAGGGACAGGTGTTAGCTTTTGGAGATATTCACGCTTAGCGCGAATATCTCTAAATGTTGGTAATAGGAGATAGCGATGTTAGCGACTGTTTCCAGTCGCTAACATCTTGGCACGCCCACTTTGCATGTCATTAGTGATAAATATAACTGACATGCAAAGCGGGGCCCAAGATGGTCACTATCTCCTACTAGCTGTCGCTAACTGGTGTTAGCAAAAGCTAGGTAATAGGGAGATAATTTAACTCCGCTTTCTTGGCTTTTGAAGCCAAAAAAGCGGAGATAAACCCCCTTGATAATGTGCCCCCAGATCCAGTATTACCTATTCTGTAAGTGCTCATTAAAGGGACTGTCTCAGTGTTCAACTAACAATTGCTTTTAATTATGTGCTCCCAGAGTTAATGGGAGCCCAAGACTCAAAACATGAAAATGTAACTCTTTCACATTTTGAAAATTCATAATGAGGACCAAAATATTAATCCCCTGGGGTAACACCACAGAGTTAGACCATCAAGAGGACATTGACCAGGAATCACCAATTAAGTAGGCTAGCTGCTAGATTTCAAAGCATCCTGGATTTAAAGGAAGACTTTCTAACTCTTTATAGTGCTCTAGGTTTTCCGTTTGAGGACGTCTTCAACTTTTCTATATGTTTCCTCTTGAACATTTCAGGAACAATTTCTTGCAGTGCAGAAAAAATACCTTTGGTGTGCTAGGTCAACAAAGAGACATTCGAAGTTCCATCACTTCTTTTCTAAATATGCCCCTCAGTGACGTTCCCATGGCTATATGGGCTTTGCCATATTTACAGGGCAGCATTAAGCCACTTAAAGTGACATAGGACGGCGTTAGCTTTGTTAGCTTAATGCCGCACTCCGCCACTTCTGAAATGCAGGGCTGTACCGTATTTACAAGAATACGATGCAGCCCTGAGTTTCACCCTGTTCTGCCACTAAATTTAGCAGCCTAACACCAATGCAGGCACCCTTGCATGATAGTGCATGAATGCTTCGTTGAGAGGAAGTATTATTTATGTGCAGGAAGGTGTCCCTTCCTGCACATAAACAATGTGAATGGCGTTTTGCAAATTCTATGTGTGTTGCATTGTGCAGCACACATAAAAGTTGCAGGTTACTGAGCTGGGTGGCAGACTCTGGGTTTAGATGCTGCAATGGTCAGTGCCCAATATTGATGATGGCACGTGCCTCATAAATGGCTACTCCCAAGAGCCATTATAGGGTACTTGTTTGAGTTGTGGGTAGAGGACTGTGCCTTCTTAGTGAGTATCTCATAGGTGGAATAATTTCCAATGTTTATCGGTTGATTTTGAACGTAATTTGTTTATTACATTTTCACACATAGAGCAAAAAGACTGTCTTTGCACAATGCAGCACACATAGAAACAGCAAAAACGAGGAGAAATAAAGCATTTCTCCTCATTTCACCAGAGTAAGACCAGATTTTCCCTGGTCTTAATGTTGACGCTGCCCCATATTTATGCGACCCTTGTACATATGGGGCAGAGTCATAATAAATGGGTGTTGCCGTTAAATGTCCACCACAACACCCATTGACCGCCCATTTCACGCTATGTATAGCATGAAAGGGGGCCCTGTTTACAAGGCAGCCTTAAGCCACGTTTGGGGGGCATTCCTCTTCCACTTCCTGGTAGGAGGATGAAAATGGTCTTCTGGAGAAACCATGGTAGCAGAGGGTTTTAGCACAGAACAAATGCCCTTAAAATCCTTAAGGCAGCTCCCTTGCCGGTGCCCCAACAGCTGGGCTTTCCCAGAAGCTGTTATAAGAATAGACTGAGGCGCAATACCAATTACCACCACCAGATGGCGCTGATCACTAACGTGGCCGTGTGGGGAAATCACCATGTAGCAGTGTCAAAATTAGGTGAGGGTTGGTCGGCAATCAATCAGACACTGAAGGAGTGACCGGATTCCCAAACACACGTAAAGACCACCAGGAGCACTCGACGGAGCTGCCTGGCTCGGATCAGACGCGCCTGACATGATATCACCGCGCGCAGAGCGCACAGCAGGAGAAACTGAGAGGGGGAGAACGTGCTCAGGCAAGAGCCTGCTGCGCAGGGAATATGAAACAATACCAAGGCAATAATGCTAAAAACGTGCACAAGAAACCGCTATTCAAACAGCAATAACATCAGATTAAGCCAAGAATGTAAGGAATGTACTTAAATGACGAGCAGTGAAGAAAGAGGAAGCAGAAGGGACATCACGATATTATATACAATGGACTGTGATATGAATAGACTATAGTTGCCTTGGAGACTACCCACCTAATGGTTCATGGGTTGTGTAGTCTTTTGTTTAATAATTGTTGGTTTACATTTTCTTTGAACTGCTATGCAAATAAAATGAGGAACGATATACTTAATCCTTGCCTCCGTTCTGCCATAGAATTCATTAAACTTTATTTGATCTGATTTAGAAACAAAGATCATAAAAGTGTACATAAAAACAGTAAATCCTCTTTCCTAATACAATACAGTGAGAATTAATTCAAAACAGTAGGTAAAAGCAGGTGTTAGAAAGCCCGGTTCAGAGCAACTTCAAGTTAACAGAATCGTAAAAGTTCAATGTTTCGCAAGATTAAGCTAATGTACTTCATGCAAAATACGCAATAAGGGGTCCAAGTAAGATGTAATGCTCCAATACCTGACCAGTCTGCACTATATAAAAATGCAGAAAAAATAAAAATAAAAAGTGTTTTGCACACTTCCATCATTAGACTATATGTGAGCTACATCTGTGTGATATGTGTGCTACATTTGGGCTCTTTTTTCTCTGGTGGCCATCTTGGAAGACTTATTTGTTATGAAGTTTCCTAATTTCTTCATTTACTGCAGTCTCTTCAGTAGGAAATGCATTCAGTTTTTACTTTGATTCTATCAAGAAGGCATTCAGATGTTTCACACATTTGCCATAAGTTCAGAACGTTAGTACTCTAATTGTTCATTAGATCACTGTAGTAAAGCTACTGCTCACCAGGGAGTTAACTGGAAGTCTACTGCTGGTATTGAAAGTGATTGTTTCAGTCTGCATGTCAGAATTTTCTAATGAAATAGAAGAGCATTTTAGATCTCACCTAAAACATGCCCTAAATTTTCTTTCTGCAGGACTAACCATATTGTCAACTGACAGGCTGCTTCTGTTGAAATATAACAGGAAGATATTTGAGATCTCACTTCAAACATGTCCAAATTTTTCTTTCAACAGCATTAACCATAATTTATATGACAAAATGAACCCCCTCATTTTGTTCCTTTTTAAATTAAATGTTTTAAGAGTTACCAGTTTATTCTAATCAAGATGGCTTCAGGTGTGCCATAATTTTGTCATAAGTAAGACTGTTAGCGCTCTAGTTGTTCATTAGAACACTCTGGGAAGCTGCAGTAGAACACAAAGGCATCAACTGATAGGCTGCTCCTGTTGAAATATAACAGGAAGATATTTGAGATCACACTTGAAACATGTCCTAATTTTTCTTCCTACAACACTAACCATAATTTCTATGGCAAAATGAACCCCTTCAAGTGTTCCTTTTAAAATATAATGTTTTAAGTGTTACCAGTTTATTTCAATTAAGACGGCTTCAGGTGTGCCATACTTTTGTCATAAGTAAGACTGTTAGCGGTCTAGTTGTTCTTTAGAACACTCTGGGAAGCTGCAGTAAAACACAAAGGAATCGACTGACAGTCTCTGCCCTTGTTGGATGTACATGTTTTACTGAGAATGTCAGACTTCATTCTCACATGACTGAGAAAAATAATGTGAATTTACAGAAAATATGGTCTCATTTTAGCTTCTGGAGCACCTTCCAAAACTCTATGGGACAATCATGTGAAAATAGTTTTCTCTCAAACATGATTCATGATACCCCAGCAGAAGGTTTTTCACAGTGTAAAATCACATTAGAACACACCACAATTCCTGAAATTAGTATGGTACAATCAACAAACGAATTCTAATGTAACTAAAGTCTGTGATCACCCTTTATAGTTCTCCTTTTGGTAACCCTCAAAATCTTCGATTTACTACAATGCATTTCAATGGCATACTATCATGTATATTGGTCCCAAGATGGCTGCCAGCAATTCCAGGATGAAGTGCTGACAGCCAATCAGACTATTTTCACGATGACATGTGTGGTTCGGCTCTGCCCAGATATCAATATCTTTACTTTTTCAAATGTCTCAGCAACTACTGAACGGATTTACACCATTTAACAAAAAGAGTTCTTTCTGAACCAAGGGCTACCTTTTTGCCAAAATTGGTGTAATTCCGTTCACCAGTTCAGGATGTAGCCGCGGCTAAAGATTCATATGGGAAATTGCATGGGAAAATATGTTTAGAGACCCCCATTTTTTCTAGGCCCCCGCTTGCCGAATCACCCTGAAACTTTCAGTATAGGAGCTGAGCAGAGCGGGCCATAGGTTTTGAGAATTTCGCGAAGATTGGTCAATCGGCGTCAAAGTTATTGGGAATAGAATGTTGTGATTTTCCTATGGTAACTAGGTCCTAACTATAACTATCTACTGGCAACCGCCAGTAGGTAATATATATATTATTTAACAGAGGGGGACGTGTAGTGTCTTGTTAGTTTAGCAATGACGCTACCCTTTTGCCTGCTAATTGACTCCGTAGAGCTGTGCTGTTAGTGTTAAAGTGAATGTGACAAAAGGCTGATTGAGAATATTGCGTTGGGAGTAACACGCAAGTAAAGAAAGTCGCAAAATACCAAGCTCCATGTGAGGTATAGTCCTTGGCTGTTGCCCAGGCTAGGAAGATGCTACAGTATTGAGTTTTGTGCCACCCTGCGACCCCTTTTATTCTGGATAAGAGTATGTTACACTGAGGAACTGAAGGGGAATATTTAACAAAAAGTCACGCAGTGCAGCAAGTCACTTTGCTGAACTGCACTACATGAAGGGAAAAAGAAGAAATGCTCAGTTTTTAACAAAATAAGGCACATTTATGTATTTTCCCAGCACAGGTGCCCAACGTACTGCTTAGCACCAAAGTAGGTACCATTGCACCATGGTGCAAGGGTGCCTGGGTTGTAAGCAGGATTGTATTTGTTCAGGCAGGGACACCAAGTCTTTCCTCATGTATGAAATATATGTAGATTCCTTTCAACCACCACTGGTCAGGTCTTTGTTCATAAAGATGCAATTTCAAGCACTTAAAATCAATATGCATACTGTAGAGTGGAAACAGGGCCCCTCTAATGGGTTCATATGCGATCTGTACACCAATTGTGCAGTACAAAGCATTGACTATGTCTTATTTTTCCATCCAATGTATGTGAAAAATAGATGCAAATGGATTTTACCCCTGTGCCTTAACAAGGGATTATACACTTTTCAACAAGCTCTTAGACTTCTTTTAACAGACACTTCGCCTCTTAGAGTCATTGCCATTAGCAGATTCTTGCATACAGTGTGGCTAAACAAAAGAATAAAGGCAAAGACTTTTTATATATTTTAGCACTCATTTGGGTCAATGAATTGATGCTTATTACCGACTGTATTTTCTTTACTATGAATATATTATTTTGCTACTTACTTTATGATCACAGGTGGCTTTAAAGCCCCGATATACTGAACCCTGATTATTCAGAAGAAATATATGATTGGGCACGAGTGGAATATGCTTTAGGACAGTAAAACAAAAGGTCTTACCTGAAGAGTTTTAAGTGCTTATGGTAGACATATCGGACCAATACTAAGGTTTTTGTCACTGGACTGTGTTTTTTCACAAACTTCCTGATAAGTTTCTTCCTCCATAGTTGACCCCTTTGGATTATGATGTACTTTGTGAATGCCGTGAACACAAAATTGTGTAACCTCGGGTGTTTTCAATGTTGTATAGTTTTTCAGGTTTTTAACCAAAATTAGGCATTTTGATGATGAAGGCAAAGCAACATCACTATGAATCGGACCCAACGTGTAATAGTTTGATTCACAGGCATTTTGCTATAACTTACTCTTGCGTACTCATGAGTTCCATGAGCTATCCAGAAATACTCCTGGCTCAATACACATCATATGTTAGCAAAATCACCCATCATAAACTTAGCGAGAAAAGAAGAGCCCTATTATACAGATTTATCAATAATAATTTTATTGCATAAATCATTGATTATAGTTAAGGCTTCCAGTTTCGGTTTTTACAGATAACTACAGACAATAAGCATTCTATTTCCTATCTGTCTTTATTTTTAGAAGAGGAAAATTACAGAAACGTGTGTTTCTTGTGAGTGACTCTCCTTGCTGCCCTTTGCGAATTCCAGAACAACTGCTAAGCAGAGACACTATGAGGATTTGAAAACAGGATGAAAGCCCCTTAAATACAGGAATATGTTCACATAAATTTATAATGCTAATATTTACCTGCTGGTGTAGTATTTTGTAATATATGGCTGCTTAATTTGGTAAAATGTGATGAGCCTCAAAGTATGAGTAGTTATTTATCAGTCAAACAAATGAGGAAATATACAATTTTACGACCTCATTTATCCTCAAAACATGAATATGGATAAATACCAATAAAATGGCAGTGAAATAAATATTGATAAATACAGATGGAAGTGATAAAAAAATAAATACCATACAACCATGGGACATAATTTCATTAAAATTTAAAACGTAAGAAAATCTAATATCCATTTATAGAAAACACCCATGCTGTGAAAATCCAGATGCAATACATTTATAAAATCAAACAATTGTTTTACATTAACTAATTGGTTATACTATCGACTATGGCTAAAAATATTAAGACAAAAATAAGAAATGTAAAACAATTGATGAATAAGGAATTACTGTGAACACTAGAAAACAGAAATTGACAGCCTCTCCTATTATCCACTCTCCCATTGTAAAACTACCAATACAAAATGATTATAAAGAAGCAAAAGGTTGTTTACGTCGACTGATGAATCATGCTACTGACTCTGTCTAACTTGTTAAAGCATAAATTAGATTTGATGAAGAAATTTCATTAGTTTGTGACAAGGGAATTGCTGTGAGCATTGAAAAAAAAATTTACAGTCTCTTCTATTGTCCTCCTGTTAAATTCTCTAAAATATTTCCGTAGATTCTGCTGTATGGCCATGAGCTTTTGGCACAGGAAAATATTATGCCCCTATTGAATCATTTATGTAGCCACACAGCTTACATCCCAATAAGCTGAGGCAGGAAATATTCCAAGACCCTCCAAATTGAGAAATTGGGATATAGATTATTCTAAATCTTTAAAATATAATTTTTACATGATATTCTAAATTTGAGGTAATTTATGGTTGCTTTACAGTGGCATAAGAATCTAAAACCAAATCTTCATTTTAATGATGCTATAAAGTCTATTAGTCTCTTTCGGATGCCCTTAGGCATACCACTGAGAAAAGGTAGCTGGGGATCGTGTTTTTGCCTCTATTGAGTCATTTAATGTCATAAGGCCGAGGCTCCCCTTTGTGTCTATGTGTGTACTTAGCTCATCAAAAATGGAGTCTGCATTGGCCCTGCTGCAGTCACAGATGTTATTAATTGTTGCAACCATTTGGAGTGCTCGAAATGATGAAATATCCAGTTTGAGATGTAGCATACTTTGGTGGGCTGCCTGCAGAAGATTGGCAAGGATTGAATTATTTGCATGTATATGGTGTTTAAGACCAAAATAGTTTTTCAAATAAAAATCTGTGATCTGTACAGCAGTGATAGTTCTTTTTGTATGAACACTTTGATTGACTAATCGATTGCCATTGCGCCATAAATAGCCCTTCCCAGCACTGTACCCTACTGCTGTAGGCACGCAGCAGGATTTTCCGCTGAAGGTAGGGTCAACTGCCACTGCCTGCAGTGTTGATAACTGAACCTCTTTGTGCCAATGAGGAGGCGCTGAAGGTGGCAAGCAGGGACCGGGGGAAAGAAGCTGTGAAGCGCTGAGACGATACAACATGCACGGGAGGAGCCAAGCCTAGCCGGGGCCACAGAGCCACAATGCCACTGGGAGGAGCATGGGCATGAGCATGGACATGCAACATCTCAGCGTCTCTATCCTTGTGTCAAGTTTGAAGCTAATGAAGCTCATTATGAAGTGAATTAATTCCCTTAAGGAGGGCAATTAATCCTTTCTCAGGAGAAGAGGTGTGAAGGACTGCTCCCATTCACATTTAATCAGCTGTTTCTCCTGAACCTGATGATGAGAGAGTAGTATTACGCTACTGTGGGTGGGATACGCTTTAGGAGCTCTCTAAATTCTGCTAAGTCTTTGCTCTGCTAGGAACAAACAAAATCATACAGAACACTACTCAAGGCCCTTCTTACAAGAGGCCCATAACATTCAATGGAGACCAGCAATTATGTTATGGGCCAAACAGGAATGAGGATGTCAGTGGATTTACTGCAGACATTTCACGTTTCCTACAGAGATTTCAGCTACCGAAAACACCAAAAATGTCCGCTGAAGGGGAGAATGAGGAACTACCAAGGAACCAGAGGGCATATTACCAAGCAATAGTGATAATTATCGCTATTGCTTGGTTAGCGAGAAAAAACTTATCGCCGAGCTGCTGTGATTTTTATCGCAGATAAACCTTGGTATCTCTAAATGTTGGTAATAGGAGATAGCAATGTTAGCGACTGTTTCCAGTCGCTAACATCTTGGCACGCCCACTTTGCATGTCATTAGTGATAAATATCACTGACATGCAAAGCGGGGCCCAAGAAGGTCGCTATCTCCTACTAGCTGTCGCTAACTGGTGTTAGCAACAGCTAGGTAATAGGGAGATAATTTTATCTCCGCTTTCTTGGCTTTTGAAGGACTGTCTCAGTGTTCAACTAGCAATTGCTTCCAATTATGTGCTCCCAGAGTTAATGGGAGCCCAAGACTCAAAACATGAAAATGTAACTCTTTCACATTTTGAAAATTCATAATGAGGACCAAAATATTAATCCCCTGGGGTAACACCACAGAGTTAGACATTGACCAGGAATCACCAATTAAGTAGGCTAGCTGCTAGATTTCAAAGCATCCTGGATTTAAAGGAAGACTCCCTAACTCTTTATAGTGCTCTAGGTTTTCCGTTTGAGGACGTCTTCAACTTTTCTATATGTTTCCTCTTGAACATTTCAGGAAAAATTTCTTGCAGTGCAGAAACAATAACTTTGGTGTGCTAGGTCAACAAAGAGACATTCAAAGTTCCATCACTTCTTTTCTAAATATGCCCCTCAGTGACGTTCCCATGGCTATATAGGCTTTGCCATATTTACAGGGCAGCATTAAGCCACTTAAAGTGACATAGGATGGCGTTAGCTTTGTTAGCTTAATGCCGCACTCCGCCACTTCTGAAATGCAGGGCTGCACCGTACTTACAAGAATACGATGCAGCCCTGAGTTTCACCCTGTTCTGCCACTAAATTTAGCAGCCTAGCGCCAACGCAGGCACCCTTGCATGATAGTGCATGAATGCTTCGTTGAGAGGAAGGGTTATTTATGTGCAGGAAGTTGTCCCTTCCTGCACAGAAACAATGTGAATGGCTTTTTGCAAATTCTATGTGTGTTGCACTGTGCAGCACACATAAAAGTTGCAGGTTACTGAGCTGGGTGGCAGACTCTGGGTTTAGATGCTGCAATGGTCAGGGCCCAATATTGATGATGGCACGTGCCTCATAAATGGCTACTCCCAAGAGCCATTATAGGGTACTTGTTTGAGTTGTGGGTAGAGGACTGTGCCTTCTTAGTGAGTATCTCGTAGGTGGAATAATTTCCAATGTTCATCGGTTGATTTTGAATGTAATTTGTTTATTACATTTTCACACATAGAGCAAAAAGACTGTCTTTTTGCTCTATGTGTGAAAAATTAATACACCCATTACGTTCGAAATCAACCAATGAACTTTGGAAATTATTCTACCTACGAGATACTAAGAAGGCACAGTCCTCTACTCACTACTCGCACATAAAAGTTGCAGCTCGTCATTTTTTTTAATGATTGTTTATATGCAGGTAAATACACCTTCCTGCATATAGCCCCTTCGCTGCGGCAGCAATTCCGCCGCAGCGCTAGGGGGGGGCGAGCGGCGCTTGCATGCTCGTGACGGAGCCGCTCCGTCATGAGCCGCGGTTGCGCTGTGCTCATGATGGAGCGGTTCCGTCATGGCCCCGCCCGCTCAATAGAACGCGCCGCGCAGGCGCGAAATCAGCTCTGCGCAGGCGCGCGGCAGGGCCATGACGGAACCGCTCCGTCATGAGCACAGCGCAACCACGGCTCATGACGGAGCAGCTCCGTCATGAGCATGGAACCGGATAAACAATCAATGGTGTTTTGTTGTTTCTATGTGTGCTGCACAATGCAGCAAGCATAGAAACAGCAAACACGAGGAGAAATAAAGCATTTCTCCTCATTTCACCAGAGTAAGACCAGGTTTTCCCTGGTCTTAATGTTGACGCTGCCCCATATTTATGCGACCCTTGTACATAAGGGGCAGAGTCATAATCAATGGGTGTTGCCGTGAAATGTCCACCACAACACCCATTGACCGCCCATTTCACGCTATGTATAGCATGAAAGGGGGCCCTGTTTACAAGGCAGCCTTAAGCCACGTTGGGGGGGGCATTCCTCTTCCACTTCCTGGTAGGAAGATGAAAATGGTCTTCTGGAGAAACCATGATAGCAGAGGGTGTGAGCACAGAACAAATGCCCAATGTGAATTTACAGAAAATATGGTCTCATTTTAGCTTCTGGAGCACCTTCCAAAACTCTATGGGACAATCATGTGAAAATAGTTTTCTCTCAAACATGATTCATGATACCCCTGCAGAAGGTTTTTCACAGTGTAAAATCACATTAGAACACACCACATTTCCTGAAATTAGTATGGTACAATCAACAAACGAATTCTAATGTAACTAAAGTCTGTGATAACCCTTTATAGTTCTCCTTTTGGTAACCCTCAAAATCTTCGATTTACTACAATGCATTTCAATGGGGTACTATCATGTATATTGGTCCCAAGATGGCTGCCAGCAATTCCAGGATGAAGTGCTGACAGCCAATCAGACTATTTTCACGATGACATGTGTGGTTAGGCTCCGCCCAGATATCAATATCTTTACTTTTTCAAATGTCTCAGGAACTACTGAACGGATTTACACCATTTAACAAAAAGAGTTCTTTCTGAACCCAGGGCTACCTTTTTGCCAAAATTGGTGTAATTCCGTTCACCAGTTCAGGATGTAGCCGCGGCTAAAATTTCCTATGGGAATTTGCATGGGAAAATATGTTTAGAGACACCCATTTTTTTTAGGCCCCGCTTGCCGAATCAGCCTGAAACTTTCAGGATAGGAGCAGAGCAGAGTGGGCCATAAGTTTTGAGAATTTCGCGAAGATTGGTCAATCGGCGGCAAAGTTATTGGGAATAGAATGTTGTGATTTTCCTATGGTAACTAGGTCCTAACTATAACTATCTACTGGCGACCGCCAGTAGGTAATATATATATTATTTAACAGAGGGGGATGTGTAGTGTCTTGTGAGTTTAGCAATGACGCACCCCTTTTGCCTGCTAATTGACTCCGTAGAGCTGTGCTGTAAGTGTTAAAGTGAATGTGACAAAAGGCTGATTGAGAATGTTGCGTTGGGAGTAAAACGCAAGTAAAGAAAGTCGCAAAATACCAAGCTCCATGTGAGGTATAGTCCTTGGCTGTTGCCCAGGCTAGGAAGATGCTACAGTATTGAGTTTTGTGCCACCCTGCGACCCCTTTTATTCTGGATTAGAGTATGTTACACTGAGGAACTGAAGGGGAATATTTAACAAAAAGTCACGCAGTGCAGCAAGTCACTTTGCTGAACTGCACTACATGAAGGGAAAAGGAAGAAATGCTCAATTTTTTAACAAAATAAGGCACATTTATGTCTTTTCCCAGCACAGGTGCCCAACGTACCGCTTAGCACCAATGTAGGTAGCATTGCACCATGGTGCAAGGGTGCCTGGGTTGTAAGCAGGATTGTATTTGTTCAGGCAGGGACTCCAAGTCTTTCCTCATTTATGAAGTATATGTAGATTCCTTTCAACCACCACTGGTCAGGTCTTTGTTCATAAAGATGCAATTTCAAGCACTTAAAATCAATACGCATACTGTAGAGTGGAAACAGGGCCCCTCTAATGGGTTCCTATGTGATCTGTACACCAATTGTGCAGTACAAAGCATTGACTATGTCTTATTTTTCCATCCAATGTATGTGAAACATAGATGCAAATGGATTTTACCCCTGTGCCTTAACAAGGGATTATACACTTTTCAACCAGCTCTTAGACTTCTTTTAACAGACACTTCGCCTCTTAGAGTCATTGACATTAGCAGATTCTTGCATACAGTGTGGCTAAACAAAAGAAGAAAGGCAAAGACTTTTTATATATTTTAGCACTCATTTGGGTCAATGAATTGATGCTTATTACCGACTGTATTTTCTTTACTATAAATATATTATTTTGCTACTTACTTTATGATCACAGGTGGCTTTAAAGCCCCGATATACTGAACCCTGATTATTCAGAACAAATATATGATTTGGCACGAGTGGGGTATGCTTTAGGACAGTAAATCAAAAGGTCTTACCTGAAGAGTTTCAAGTGCTTATGGTAGACATATCGGACCAATACTAAGGTTTTTGTCACTGGACTGTGTTTTTGTCACAAACTTCCTGATAAGTTTCTTCCTCCGTAGTTGACCCCTTTGGATTATGATGTACTTTGTTAATACTGTGAACACAAAATTGTGTAACATCGGATGTTTTCAATTGTGAATAGTTTTTCAGGTTCTTAACCAAAAGAATGCATTTTTGATGATGAATGCAAAGCAACATCACTATGAATCGGACCCAACATGTAATAGTTTGATTCACATGGATTTTGTTATAACTTACTCTTGCGTACTCATACAGATTTATCAATAATAACTTTATTGCATACATCATTGATTATAGTTAAGGCTTCCAGTTTCTGTTTTTACAGATAACTACAGACAATAAGCATTCTATTTCCTGTCTGTCTTTATTTTTAGAAGAGGAAAAATACATAAACTTGTGTTTCTTGTGAGTGACTCTCCTTGCTGTCCTTTGCGAATTCCAGAACAACTGCTAAGCAGAGACACTATGAGGATTTGAAAACAGGATGAAAGCCCCTTAAATACAGGAATATGTTCACATATATATTTATAATGCTAATATTCACCTGCTGGTGTAGTATTTTGTAATATATGGCTGCCTAATTTGGTAAAACGTGATGAGCCTCAAAGTATGAGTAGTTGTTTATCAGTCAAACAAATGAGGAAATATACAATTTTCCGACCTCATTTATCCTCAAAACATAAAACAAATATGGATAAATACCAATAAAATAGCAGTAAAATAAATATGGATAAATACAGATGGAAGTGATAAAAAAATAAATACCATACAACCATGAGACCTAATTTCAATAACATTTGAAACGTAAGAAAATCTAATATCCATTTATAGAAAACACCGATGCTGTGAAAATCCAGATGCAATACATTTATAAAATCAAACAATTGTTTTACATTACCTAATAGGTTAAACTATCGACTATGGCTAAAAATATTAAGACAAAAATAAGAAATGTAATACAATTGCTGAATAAGGAATTACTGTGAACACTAGAAAACAAAAATTGACAGCCTCTTCTATTATCCACTCTCCAATTGTAAAACTACCAATACAAAATGATTATAAAGAAGCAAAAGGTTGTTTACGTCGACTGATGAATCATGCTACTGACTCTGTCTAACTTGTTAAAGCATAAATTAGATTTGATGAAGAAATTTCATTAGTTTGTGACAAGGGAATTGCTGTGGGCATTAAAAGAAAAATGTACAGTCTCTTCTATTGTCCTCCTGTTAAATTCTCTAAAATATTTCCGTAGATTCTGCCGTATGGCCATGAGCTTTTGGCACAGGAAAATAATATGCCCATATTGAATCATTCATATAGCCACACAGCTTACATCCCAATAAGCAGAGGCAGGAAATATTCCAAGACCCTCCAAATTGAGAAATTGGGATATACATTATTCTAAATCTTTAAAATGTAATTTTTACATGATCTTCTAAATTTGAGGTAATTTATGGTTGCTTTACAGTGGCATAAGAATATAAAACCAAATCTTCATTATGATGATGCTATAAAGTCTATTAGTCTCTTTCGGATGCCCTTAGGCATACCACTGAGAATAGGTAGCTGGGGGTCGTGTTTTTGCCTCTATTGAGTCTTTTAATGTCATAAGGCTGAGGCTCCCCTTTGTGTCTCTGTTTGTACTTAGCTCATCAAAAATTAGTTGCTTGATGGAGTCTGCATTGGCTCTGCTGCAATCACAGATATTATTAATTGTTGCAACCATTTGGAGTGCTCGAAATGATGAAATATCCAGTTTGAGATGTAGCATACTTTGGTGGGCTGCCTGCAGAAGAATTGCAAGGATTGAATTCTTTGCATGTATAATGGGGCAGATTTATGTTAACTGGCGCATCCCCAGGGATGCGCCAGTTAACGTGCGCCACAGTGCGCCACAGCTCCGCCACCCATGGTGCGCCGCATTTATAATGCGGCACACCATGGTGCAAAAACGGCACAGAAGCGTGACGCATCTGTGCCGGAAATGTGACGCATTGCTGGAGTTGCGTCGCAAGCGCGACACAGCTCCAGCAAGGCTCGGGGGTACACCATGTGCACAATGCTGCGTCAAGACCTACGCCTGCTTCAAGCAGGCGCAGGGTTTTGACGCAGCATTGCCCTGAAAGTGACTGAGTGAAATCTCATAGATTTCACTCAGCCACTTTCAGGAGGTGTTCCTGCGCACCCCCCCTGCGCAGGAACGCCTCCTTATGGCACAGTGCTTTACAACGTGACGCATCTCCTAAATGCGTCACATTGTAAATAGGGCACATTGTTTGCGCCGCAGTTGCGTCGAATAAAGTGACGCAATTGCAGCGCAAAGAGGCGCAACGGCCTCATAAATCTGCTCCATGGTGTTTAAGACCAAAATAGTTTTTCAAATAAAAATCTGTGATCTGTACAGCAGTGATAGTTCTTTTTGTATGAACACTTTGATTGACTAATCGATTGCCATTGCGCCATAAATAGCCCTTCCCAGCACTGTACCCTACTGCTGTAGGCACGCAGCAGGATTCTCCGCTGAAGGTAGGGTCAACAGCCACTGCCTGCAGTGTTGATAACTGAACCCCTTTGAGCCAATGAGGAGGCGCTGAAGGTGGCAAGCAGGGACCGGCGAAAAGAAGCTGTGAAGCGCTGAGACGATACAACATGCACGGGAGGAGCCAAGCCTAGCAGGGGCCACAGAGCCACAATGCCACAGGGAGGAGCAAGGGTATGAGCATGGACATGCAAAATCTCAGCGTCTCTATCCTTCTGTCAAGTTTGAAGCTAATGAAGCTCATTATGAAGTGAATTAATTCCCTTAAGGAGGGCAATTTATCCTTTCTCAGGGGAAGAGGTGTGAAGGACTGCTCCCATTCTTATTTAATCAGCTGGTCCTCCTGAACCTGATGATGAGAGAGTAGTATTACGCTACTGTGGGTGGGATATGCTTTGAGCGCTCACTAAATCCTGAATACAGAACACTACTCAAGGCCCTTCTTACAAGAGGCCCATAACATCCAATGGAGACCAGAAAATATGTTATGGGCCAAACAAGAATGAGGATGTCAGTGGATTTACTGCAGACATTTCACGTTTCCTACAGAGATTTCAGCTACTGAAAAAAACAAATATGTCCGCTGAAGGGGAGAATGAGGAACTACCAAGGAACCAGATCCAGTATTACCTATTCTGTAAGTGCTCATTAAAAGGACTGTCTCGGTGTTCAACTAACAATTGCTTTTAATTATGTGCTCCCAGAGTTAATGGGAGCCCAAGACTCAAAACATGAAAATGTAACTCTTTCACATTGTGAAAATTCATAATGAGGACCAACATATTAATCCCCTGGGGTAAAACCACAGAGTTAGACCATCAAGAGGACATTGACCAGGAATCACCAACTAAGTAGGCTAGCTGCTAGATTTCAAAGCATCCTGGATTTAAAGGAAGACTTCCTAACACTTTATATTGCTCTAGGTTTTCCGTTTGAGGACGTCTTCAACTTTTCTATATGTTTCCTCTTGAACATTTCAGGAACAATTTCTTGCAGTGCAGAAAAAATAACTTTGGTGTGCTAGGTCAACAAAGACACATTCGAAGTTTTAGAAAAAACCTACTGGCATATTTACAAACCCGTGTTCCATCACTTCTTTTCTAAATATGCCCCTCAGTGACGTTCCCATGGCTATATTGGCTTTGCCATATTTACAGGGGAGCATTAAGACACTTAAAGTGACAGAGGACGGCATTAGCCTTGTTGGCTTAATGCCGCACTCTGCCACTTCTGAAATGCAGGGCTGCATTGTATTTACAAGAATACGATGCAGCCCTGAGTTTCACCCTGTTCTGCCACAAAATTTAGCAGCCTAGCGCCAAGGCAGGCACCCTTGCATAATAGTGCATGGGTGCTTCGTTGAGAGGAAGGATTGTTTATGTGCAGGAAGGTGTCCCTTCCTGCACATAAAAATGTGAATGGCGTTTTGCAAATTCTATGTGTGTTGCATTGTGCAGCACACATAAATGTTGCAGGTTACTGAGCTGGGTGGCAGACTCTGGGTTTAGATGCTGCAATGGTCAGGGCCCAATATTGACGATGGCACGTGCCTCATAAATGGCTACTCCCAAGAGCCATTATAGGGTACTTGTTTGAGTTGTGGGTAGAGGACTGTGCCTTCTTAGTGAGTATCTCGTAGGTGGAATAATTTCCAATGTTCATTGGTTGATTTTGAATGTAATTTGTTTATTACATTTTCACACATGGAGCAAAAAGATTGTCTTTTTGCTCTATGTGTGAAAAATTAATAAACACATTACTTTCAAAATCAACCAATAAACTTAGGAAATTATTCCACCTTCGAGATCCTCACTAAGAAGGCACAGTCCTCTACCCACTACTCACACATAAAAGTTGCAACTCATCATTTTTTTTTTTTTAATGATTGTTTATATGCAGGTAAATACACCTTCCTGCATATAAACAATCAATGACGTTTTGTTGATTCTATTTGTGCTGCACAATGCAGCACGCATAGAAACAGCAAAAACGAGGAGAAATAAAGCATTTCTCCTCATTTCACCAGAGTAAGACCAGGTTTTCGCTGGTCTTAATGTTGACGCGTCCCCATATTTATGCGACCCGTGTACATATGGGGCAGAGTCAAAATCAATGGGTGTTGCTGTGGAATATCCACCACAGCACCCAATGCCCGCCCTTTTCACGCTTTGTACAACATGAAAGGGGGCCTTGTTTACAAGGCAGCCTTAAGCCATGTTAGTGACTGAACTCAGCCTTGTAAATAAGGCGAAATCCATATCTCCAGAGGAATGACACTAAAAGGGACGTTCTTGTGGCGATAGTGGCTTTTAAATATTCCCCTGAATGCCTTCACTTAGGTCTTAGAGGAAATCTACATTTTTCGGTGATTTTAGGTGTGGTTTGCTCTCCTTTTTGCAGTCGCGGTGTTATTTTTTTTGTAGTAAGTGGTTCCTGCTGCACCTGCATTCCAGCTGTCTGATGAATCACTTTCCGAAAGATCGTTTGTTCTTCTTGGCAGGAACAATAATCAATCACAAGGGGGAGTAACATCCGAGGCTACAGATCGGGCTGAATGCTGATGAAACGAGCCACAACAGCGGTCGTGCATGAAACAAAGCAAACTATTTTCCACTTTCTTTCTGACCGGAATTTTCATGCTTGCTCAACACAAACAGGATGGCCCAGCCTACAACTCCTAGACATGTCCTTAAAGTCGAGGCTCTCCATAGCTGGGATATCAAATCCTTCGACTCTAGTTAAGAAGACGAGTTGATTTCAGATATGTCCTGTGCTGCTTAGGATGTCATGAATTTAGGGCTTTAATTGGGCCGGGTCCTGCTGGTGTTCTAAAAAGCAGGGGCCTCATTTATGAGAAATGACGCATCTCTGCTTGAAAGCAGCGATGCGTCACTTTTCACTGCGCACTCCTTGCGACACCAATGATGCGTCATATTTAATGTATGACGCATCATGTCGCAAGGACTTACAGATACGTCAGTATTTCTGACGTATCTGTAAGCGCAAAAGTGACGCATTGCTGGAGTGTGTCACAAAAGTGACGCAACTCCAGCAATGCGTCCTTTCACATGGGGAAAGCCCCATGTGAAAGGGCTTGCGTCAGTTTTACACCTGCTGTGAGGCAGGCGCACGATTTTGACGCAACAGCATCCTAAAAGTGACGCAGTGAAATCTCATAGATTATTACGAGGTTTTTTGCGGGGGAACGCCCCCTCTGCATACATTATACCTGACGCAGGTATAATGTGGCGCAGGGGTTTAAAAAGTGACGCATCTACCTAGATGCGTCACTTTTTAAATATGGCGCAACAAGGTGCATATTTTACGCCGCTGGTGCGTCACAAAAAGTGACGCACCGGCGGCGCAAAACTGACGCAAGGCCTCATAAATAAGGGCCCAGGTGTTGAGACAGGTCTCTACCGGGCTCTGCACTTTTGCCCGCACCCTCAGGATGAAAAATCATTCTTAACTCTGCAGCAGTACCACCCTTCACTATCTTTTGATGAAACTTCAAAGAGACTCGTTATAGTTCTTTCACAGTCTCATCATTTCAGAACAGAAGCATTTTCAATATTATATACAACAAAGCCATAAATGTTGCTTATTTCTCTCATGCAACTAACAACCATTGGCAAAGGCAATAGTCCTGGCTTCCTGTAGGTGTAATGTCACTTGTTGTATTATATATTTAGATGCAAAGACTGAAGCAGCAAATGACCAGTGAGTCGGCACACTATGCTAAGCTAAAGCTTTTGGTTAACTTGTTTTTAGCCACGCCCTAATTACATCGGCCATGCCCCTTCAAGAACCCCGCCAGTTTTGTCATCCCACTTAAATCTCTGCATAAATCCACAACCAGAATTCACCACCGATACTCCAGGACACCGCCTCTACAAACAGCTAAAATGCTGGCAATAAATACCTGAAATACCACAGAATCATGACAACCTGAAGGAAACAAAGGTGCCATAATGGAAAATGTGCCTAGCATTATCAAAACTACGAAGGTCGCTTCACGTTCACAGCAATCTGCCTAAAAGTTGTAATAACTGACTATATGCAGCACAATCCAAACATTACTAATAGGGCCGTAGGAACCTTTAAAGCGGGTTCCTACCAGCGCAATCAGGTCAACGGCAGAACACTGGCCCACCTGGCTCAAGCAAGGCGTGACTGAACCAATAGAGCTGGTCTGCTACAGCAAGCCTAAAAGTACAGTAAAAAGATCAAAATATAAATAAAAAATAACTTACTGTCCTTGCACCAATGTAATCACTATCAGCTAGGGTCAATGTAAGAGAAGAAACAAGCCACAAGCGATCTTCCTTGTGGAATAAAGCACAATTGGAGTGTTATAAAACATATTTTTATAATTGACAGGAAAACAAAAGTAATCATGATGAAAGCGCCCATGCATATTAAACATATGTGCATGGCGTCAGGTGAACCAGGCGCCATGGTGCTTAAAAGGAAATCCAACAAAGTAGTTCTGAAATGAAAAGATACACCCCTGCAGCGTAACTAAACTGTACTTGGTAGGTGCTGCCGGCCATGACACGGAAGCGACGTCTAGGGAGCGCCATGCCAATGAGGAACTAGGAAAGCGGATCAACGCCAGAAGGACCCAATGACAAGCAGCAGGCAGGATTGATCTCCATATAGGGCTTAAACCAGGTGTTCCAGACAGCGCATGCGGGCTGCCTAGGCTCGACCTAAAACTACACACCCCTGCCTGATTCTAATTAACCTGTTTAAAAAAAAAATCAGAAGTCCTAATTTTGCCTGGCAACAGTTTTTGCACAAAAACCTCCATGCACTATTAGCGTAATGCAACAGTTACACAGACAGGGCGTCCTGGCGATGGATAATAGCTTTTATGATGGCAGGAATTTTATGCTAAATTGCATATCTTAAAAATAGTTTTTGCATGCATTTCCAGATGTTTCTAGGTGAATGTTAAGAGGGAATTCATTCCACCTCTTAGCTGCCAGGAAAGACAAGCATTGGCAAAGCGAATAGGTTTCACCTTTGAAAATCTATTGGCTTTGTGAATGTTTTTGTACACGTTGCACAGCAGCACAAGCTGATGTGTAATACGGGTTAAAATACATTTTTAAAAAGTGTTAAGCAGACAGCAATGACAGAGTCAAAGCGCTATTTTTTCCTTTAAGCAATGTTCCACAGCAGCATGCGCTGCTTTTTAAAATGTAAAAAACCAGTGCATTTGTTTGGAGGGGTCAAGTAACATGAGAGAGGAGGGTGGAAAACATATCAGCGAGCAGGAGGAGATTGGGGTGGGGGTTTGAGTGAAATCATAGCGAGCAGGAGGGGGGTGGGTGACAAACAAACAACGGCGAGCGGGACAGCAGCAGGTGACAAACAAGGAGGAGGATGGGTGGATGACAAACAACGGTGAGCGTTAGGAGGGTGGGGGTGGGTAAAAGACTATGGAGGGCACAGGGTGGTGGAGGTAAAACAACTGAGGGTGAGAGTGAAGGAGAAGGACTGCAGAGACATGCAGTCAATAGGATTGCATGTCAAAAAGTAACAAAAGAGTACCTGCAAGAGCATGTGGCTGGTGGAAGAAGACTGGACGTAGACAGGAAGTTGTACTTGCTCCATGCTCCACAGTAGGGACAAGGATAAAGACCTAGGAGGAAACCAGAGGTGAGGAGTAGGCCCTCACCAATAGGAAGCAAAGAGCTTATAGTGATGGGGGAGTCAACTAATGGTCAGCCCTGGGCGTAGTTCGCGGAGTTTTGCTACGCTGAACTCCACGAAATTACACAAAAACTCAGCGAAGTTAAGCGAGTGGCAGAGTGCGAACTGCAGTTTTTGCTGGTATTCCTGCCGCTCGGGTAGAAATTCTACCCGAGCGCCAACTTGCGCTCACAAACTTACCGTTTGCAATGGCAAACTTACAGTTGGCTATTGGGAGAGGGGCAAAACCCCACTGCACATCACAAAGCAGAGTTGTCTGCATTCCGCGAGCTCCGCGATTTGCAGAAAACTTTGCAAACTCTGCGAAGGGAGTGAAGTTTGCCGCCCACGCCTACCAATGGTAAGTAAAAGTTAAGTAGTGAGAGGGTTCTGAACCCTTTTTAATATTTTTTTTCTTCAATACACGAGATTTCACAAGCACACACACTTGCTGTGCAAGAGAACCTAATAAAAGACTTACAGTGCCTAAAAATCAATGTTCTTGCTCATGGCTTCTGTTTGAGTCCTGGTTCTGTGGATAGCATGTCTTCATAAAGGGTTTTGCGATGGCTGTGTAGAGTTGTCAACTACCAGGGGGATGCACATTTTCTGATGTGCATATTAGTGTGTGGTTGTTTGCATTTTTTTTCTTTGCTAAGTCAGTGAAAGTGGCTGAAGTTATCCTGGTCAGGCTTCAATACTCTCAAAGCACGTGGAGAAGGGATCTATGTAGTCATGAGGAAGACAAACAGCTTAATAATACCAGGCTGTCACCAATATGGATAGGACGGGGACAAAGGGGGGAGGGATCGCCTTAATTTATCGAGTTTGCTATAAGGTGAGAATGGCACCAGAGCCTCTATTGGATGCAAAGGCCATGTTTCTGAGTATAAAACTAAATTATATGGAATGTTTCCAAGGAATCCTATTGTACAGACCCCTGGTCCTAGGCTATTCTTCATCACTACTTTGCAAACTCGCATGGAGTCCTGCTTTAATGTGGATTCTTTTACGCTGCTAGGGGAATTTAATTTTCATCTAGAGCCAACTAACAACTCGGAAACCTTAAGTCTAATAGATACCCTTGCCGGTTTTGGAATGACGCAAATTGTGCGAGAACCCACACATCAGGCAGGACATACTTTGGACGTCATTTTTACTAACAGAGCCCATATTAAAATGATTAGTTCCCTGCCCTTACTTTGGTCAGATCACTATGACGTCTTTGAGAACTGACCTGTGACCGGGACCGGGATAGTATCTGTTCTGCTGCCTGCCTACTCACCCTTTGCTGGGGGTACCCCTGTGTCTTCACGGGTGAGCTAGTCTGCCTAAGGCGACTCTTGTCAACCGCGGACCGTGCGCTGCCCAACTACAACATCTACAGGGCAGCGTGGTCTCGCGTGAGGTGCTCAGCAGTAGCCCCGCCCCCCCCAGGGACCTTCAAATCAAGAGTGGGCCAACGCGCTGCGGGACGTCTTTGAGAACTGACCTGTGACCGGGACTGGGATAGTATCTGTTCTGCTGCCTGCCCACTCGCCATTTGCTGGGGGTACCTCAAGGAACGCATACAGTTCAGTGCATAAGATCGAATACGGCTCAGCACTAAAAGACTACAAGGGAGCATTAATATCAGCTAAAACAGCCTATTTCACATCTAAAATTCTAGAAGCTACAAACTCCCCCAAAGAACTGTTCAAAAGAGTAACAGTTCTGTACCAACGTCCGAGAGACAGTGTCTTTGCCCCTAATCAAGCCTTTGTGGATAACCTTGCTGTTTTCTTTCAGACAAAGGTTCAAATGGTCTATGAGGAGCTTCTAATCTCAGCAGAGGTCAACAGTATGAACCGTCTAGAAATATGGGAAAAACATTCTCGCCAAGGTAGTCTAACCCAATTCACTAGTCTGGATGAAAAGCATGTGGTAGACATTCTTTCACTAACTAAGTCAGGGTCTCCACTTGACCCCTGCCCCCCATACATTCTGCATTTAACCACGGATGAGGTTGGTGAATTACTGACCCAACTGCTAAATCTAGCCATTGGATAGAAAATGGCTTTATTAGGCCTATTCTAAAAAAACATCACTTGAACCTATGGAGGCTAAAAACTATTGCCTCATCTCCTGTTTACCTCTGCCCTCTAAGGTCCTGGAGAAAGCCATTAACTTGGAACTGACTGCCTACCTTGAGGAAAATAACATCCTCAATCCCACCCAGCATGGTTTCAGAGCCTGGTATTCCAAGGAATTAGCTCTGATCAGGGCTACAGAGGAGATTCAAAGAGTGCTGGATGAGGGTGGCAGGCAGCCCTAATATTGTAGACCTCACGGCAGCTTTTGACACTTTAAACCATACAGTGTTAATAAATAGGCTGCTGTACATGGAAGTCAATGGCAAGGACCTGACCCTTCACACATCTTTCCTCGATTCCAGGGAACAAATAATACATTGGGATGGCCTGAGATCGGAACGTTTCACCCTTCCGGGCGGTGACCCCAAGGCTCTACACTTTCGCCTACCTTGTTCAACATCTATGTAACACCATTGGCTAGACTTATTAAAAGTCATGGTCTAGCGCTTGTGTCTTACGCCAACGACACACAACTGGTGGTGTTGGCCACTCAAAATGACAGTATGTCAGCGGAGCGGTTCCCTGATTGCCTTTCCTCTGTGATGTCATGGATGAATGTCAACTTTTTAAAACGAGATTCTGGAAATTGGCAAGGAACCTTCAATATGGAACCAGTGTTGGTGACCCCCTGAAGCCGGTACATGTCCGTTGCTGGTGTCTAAGGCCAGAAACCTCAGTTTTCTCATTGATAAAGATCTTACTTGTGCCCCCCAAATAGACCAAGTAGTCTCTGCCTGTTTTTTCACACTCAAGATACTGCATACAATTCTTCCATTCATCCCGTTTTCCCTCAGGAAAATGGTGGTTGGTGCCCTTATCCTATCGAGGATTGATTATTGCAATGCCCTTTTTCTGGGCGCTGGAGTGAAACAGCTCAATAAGCTTCAGTCACTTCAAAATGCTGCAGCTCGATTTCTGTATGGTCTATCCAAGCATCACTCCACTTTGGCCAGCAATAAACAACTACACTGGCTGCCGGTGAGACGACAGGTGGAGTTCAAAGCTCTATGCCTAGTGCATAAAGCCCTCTATGGAGGTGGGGCGGAAGACGTACAATTACTATTCCACCAATACATTCCATTGCACTGCTTAAGGTCTATGGACACTGGGCTGGTTCTTCCTCCCAAGATGAAAAGGGTCAATTGGGGAGGAAAATGTTTTTCATTCCTGGCAGACACATTTTGGAACTCCCACCCCGTTTTGCTCCGTCTACAGCCCTCATGTATCATCTTCAGGAAAGCTATTAAAACCAGATTCTATACACAATGCTAATTTTAGTGCAACCCTCGGATCACTCTACCCAGCGGAAAAGACGCCTCGGCATAAGTGCGCTCTACAAAGTCAGTCATTCATGAAAGCCAACAAGCAAAAAAATATGACAATGTAATAAAGGCATCACCCATCCAATACTGTAAAATACTCAATCAAAAAAACTGTACATTTCATTTGGTTATCATTATTTACATATTTTTGAAGATGTAATTTCATGGGTACTAAACAAAGATCTTGTCAGTTCTTTTTTTGTCAACAGCCTGTTACATACCAGCAAAATATGAAAAGTTGACTTCTGCCGATTGCAATATATAAACTTCAGCTTCACAAAGTTGGAACAGTTCATTTTTAAAAGAAACCGGTCTTGAAAAAGCAGATCCTACCAACTCCCATCCACCCTCCAAAATTAGAAAACCTACTGTTTGGTGACAATATTACCTTGCAAAAAGTTTTTCCTAGAAAAACATCCTATATAAACTTCTTTGTTTGTTTGACTCTTTATATTGATGCAGAATAGTCTGAGGGGATGGTCATTGCAGTGTCTGTTGATGAAGAATCAAGTAGCCAGGTCTCAGTTAAAATAGCACATCTGGCTTATGGGTATTTAAAAAACCAGAAATAACGAAACTGTGCCTCTGTAGCGACCTCACATCAGTTAGATGGCAGTAAAACAAAGCAGGTAAGGTGGGTAGATTGCTAGATTGTGTTATCTCAAAGATTCTTTTTTATAGAGAATGCGTAATGCCAGATCGTCTAATACGACAAAGTGCTTAATGGTGTGACTCTTAGTGTATTGACTACAGTTATGGAGCTGTGCCACCGAGTAGATAATGCAAGGCAGATCATGGGTAGCATGGGCTCTGGTGCTAGGTATATGTCAGGTACCAATTTCATAGCACGCCTTGCATCGCAAAATGCAATGCAGTGGTTGCTATGAAATTCGTTGTAATAATTTAATTGTTTACTTACCTGCAATTATCCATTTGCTGGTTTTTCGCAACCTCCACACTGCCCCTCCGCCTCCCCGCCTTCCTGCCCCACCGTAACTCTCTCCACCGTCCGCGGCTGCTAGGCACGGGTTTGCTGGTGCGGCGGGTCGGTGGACCCGGGGCCTTACCTCAAAATGTGTAACCAGGCTATTAGCTTAAAGAAAACATCATTATTTCCAGAACATTGCAAACCAGATCAGAATGTATGATCCACAGAACCAGTCTGAGGCAGTTGTGTGCTAGAATAACAATTAAAAACATATTTTCTGACATACATGACATGACTAAATACCATTTTCACAAATAATACTCCTTTTTGTGTAGATTTTCTAATATTAAGTCCAATGGGGTGCTATATCTGCAAATTATGTTTTGAACAAAATATCTTTGTCAGATGATATGCAGGACACAATATTCCAGCACCTTTCCACTGAGGCTCCTAAAATAAGCCCTAGAGGGCGCAAACTCAAAATAGAATTATAATACTTATATACGCATCTTCAGCGACCTGGCCCTGCAGCTGAAGTTGGTTGGGAGTAGGACTTGGTTACTGGCAAACCTTCAGCCCATCCTGCTGCGCACGGCAAATTGCTGAGCAGAGTCGAAGTTGCTTTCATAGAAAAATGCTATATCATGAAGGAAGATCAAGTTTGTTTAAAAGGGAAGCACATTTTTTATCATAAAACATTTGAGTATACATTTACATCTATATACATTACATATATATATATATATATATATATCAAGCAAACAAATACCAATATCCATGCTCTCAGAAAAAACGCCACTCCACGCCACTTTCTGGCGTGGAGTGGCGTTTTTTCTGAGAGCGTGGACATTGGTATTTGTTTGCTTGATCGAAGTAGCGGCGTGCTCGGCGGGAGTACACGCCACCTCCCACGGGGCCATCCGCAGTCATTCGGAGCAAACTTGGGAAAGGTATATATATATATATATATATATATATATATATATATATATATATATATATATATATATATATATTCAGTACGTTGCGTCCCATCAACCAGTAGTTCGGTCAAAAGACGAGGCAAAACCCAATTTCTGGTGCGTGTTAATTTATTTTAAAACCTTCACCACTCTGCCATGACGCCTTTCGGCCTGGCGAGGCCTTGATCACATGACAACGTCATGGAGGCGGACTAGCAAATTTAAAGTGCACAGTGCCATTAGTAAACATAGACATAGAGAAAATACTTCATGACTTAATGTCTTAACATCAAATGAGAATGCGTGGCAATTGTTCTGGTCACAATTTCTCACTATTGCACATAATTTACACAGTGTATGGTTAAATTGATTATCATTTGCAATTAAGAATAATGATAAAACATAATAAATACTATTTTAAAATGCTTTAAAATATAAATATTCAATTTCATTGCAAAGATAAAAGACTTAGCTTCCCTAAAAACATGGTAAAATGTGTATGAAAACTGCGGTTAGTCATGATATAATATCAACTTGTCCAACCAATTTAAAACACATATTTACAGGGATGCTAAAAACCAAAACCGTCACTACTTCACAAGTGTCCGGAAGGTCCATTGAGCCCAAGTGGGCTAACCTTAAGTTATGTGCAAAACAACGCAAGTCATATCACATACATGTATATGTCTATTAGCAATGGCATATAAATAAAATATTGTGAAATACATTCATGTATAGTGAAAATAGAAAGTGCTGCCAGTGAAAATAACAAAGAATAAATAGTGTGCTAAAATCTAATATGGAAGGCATCGTTTCATTGTAACTGGGCATATATAGATAATTAAGATGTTAAAGTGCAAAATTGCGTGCAAAATTACTCCTGTTGGTTTGCCTAATTCATAGATAGGTATAACAATCCTCACTAGCATTGAGACTGTTTGGTATTTTTGTATCTAGCAAGATAATGTGTCTCGTCTCAAGTTTGCGTAGCTGGGCTTCACGGTCCCCACCCCTTCTCTGGGGTGGTACTGTGTCTATTACAAAATATTTGAGCCCGCTGGCATTTTTAGCATGGCACTCCTCAAAATGCCGCGCAACAGGATATGCTGCGTTGGCTCTGAGGTGTTGCAGAATCCGTTTGTACACCTGTGGCCTGGTACTTCCCACATACCTAAGGCCACAGGGACATTCCAGGATATAAACAGCGTATTCGGTTCTGCAGTTTAGTTTGTGCCGACTTTGGATTGGGTCAGAACTGAATGGGGTTGTGTATTCTTTCTTGCTTATACCATTTTTGCAGGCTTTGCAAGCAAAGCATTTCAGAAAGCCCCTACTGCTATCAAGCCAGGATGTGTTAGTTCTGATTTCCGGGCTACTGTAGACAAGACTATCCTGCATGGATCTGGCCTTCCTATAGGTGATACTAGTAGTACTCTTCATTAGATGGCCAACAACCGGATCACAAGTTACGAGTGACCAGTTGTTTTTCACAATCCTGTGAATGGCCTTATGTTGCGTACTGAAGCCAAAGATGATACGTGTCTCATTGTCAGATACTGGGATAGGAGTATTGTCCACTGTAGGAAATAGTAACTGCTGCCTATCTTTAGAGTTAGCTCTGTTGATAGCTCTAGTCAGAGTGTTGTTGTTATACCCTCTGCTAAGAAACCTAGTCTGACATTTTCTCTGGGCCTGGTGGCTTTCCGTCTCGCTGCTGCATATTCTCCGAATACGGAGCATCTCCCCATAGGGTATGCTCCGTATTAGGTGTGCTGGATGCTGACTAGCAGCATGTAGAACGGAATTCCCTGCAATAGGTTTCCTGAAGAGTTTGGTCTCCAATCTGCCATCAACTACAACTATCTCAACATCCAGGAAACTGACTGACTCTGCGCTGATGCTACTGGTAAACTGTAGGTTCAAATTGTTTACATTCAGTTGTTCTATAAATTCAGTAACCTCACTAATAGAGCCGTCCCAGATAAAGAGGAGGTCGTCAATATATCTTAACCACCTCTTTATTTTGGTGTTGACAATGGGACTATAGTCAATGGCCAGGAACTGCTCCTCCCAATACCCCATGTGTAAGCAGGCATAGTTTGGGGAGAAGCATGCCCCATTGCTACCCCCCTGGTTTGTTGAAACAGCTGGTTGGAAAACAGAAAAACATTATTGTTCAGACATGGATGAATCATGTCAATGATCATTTTAGAATGTTCAATTTGAGTGGTTGGTCTCTTGTTCAAGTAATACTGAATGGCTCTGATGCCGTCCCTGTGAAAGATACTCGTATACAGGGATGTTACATCCATTGAGACCAGTAGGTATCCTGATTCCCATTTGAACGTTGACAGTTTCTTTAACAAATCTCCAGTGTCTAATATGAAAGAAGATAATTTTTTCACATGTTCTTGTAGATAATAGTCAACGTATTTACTTACATTTTCAAGGATACTGTTTCTGGCTGAAATGATTGGCCTGCCAGGTGGTTGCAGTTTGTCTTTATGCACTTTCGGAATAAAGTAAATTACAGGCATGGTCGGTTTATCATTCTTTAAAAACTTGTATTCGTCCATGCTTAATAAACCTTTACTCCTCCAGGCCATCAGTTTCGAATAGATGTCATTATGTGCCATTTGAACCTCATTTAGGTTAGTCCTTTTGTAGCACTCACGATCATTCAATTGACCAAGGGCCACTTCCATGTACATTTTACGCGGCCACAGGACCACGTTACCGCCCTTGTCAGATTGTCTGACTACAATATTGACATTAGTTTTTATTTTCTTGATCAGTTTATGGTACTCCATGTCTTTATAGTTTCTCCGTTTGGCAGCATTTGACACTCTTGAGTGCGGTGATTTCAGTTCAGATGCAACTTTGTCCTGAAAGACGTCGAGGTTGTCCTTAATCATAAGAGGACAAAATTTAGACTTTGTCTTGAATATGCTGGGGGTCAGGGCAGTTGCCAAATCCCCACCGGAAACTGGTGCGGCTGACATTTCCTCCTGTTGTAAGTCAAACAATTCTTGCGTGAGGGCCCCCCCCATCTCAAAATCAGGATTGGTTGCAGGGTTAGGCCCAGTTGGATCGGTGGTCTTGTGCAAACAGTGATACTTCTTTAATTTGATCTTGCAGACGTATTCGAAAAGATCTATTTTGGTACTGGCATAATCAAAATTGCCACGTGCGCTGTAAGACAAACCCAAGGAAAGTATTGCAGTTTCACTGGGGGTCAGCGTTATGTCCGTAAGGTTGACCACTGTATTGCTATCATTTATTGATTGGCCGGGTTCTGTTGCCAAGCGCTGCGTTTCTTCCTTTGTTTCCTTCCGGCGTTTGGCTTTGCAGGCTTTTCTCCTTTCTGCACGTTTGCCGTTGATGTTTTGCTTACGCCGGCATTTACACCCCTGGCACTGGAGCGAAGTGTTTGTTTTCTGTCTTGTTGCACTACTTCTAGCTCTTGTGCCGGAGTCAGCCTGCGAAACCCCAACCGTTGGCCTCTGATTTGCTCACTATCAGGTTCACTATCGATTGCAGAGCTCTGTCCCGAGATTGACGATGCATCTGTTTGGGATTCGCCTGCCGGTCTCGCTTGTATACTAGTGCTGGCTGTGGATTTTTGGTTGGTTTTAAGGCTGTCATATTTCTTGGCGAATGTAAAAATTTGACCGTGTTCATAGTCCAGCCTATCCCTTTGGAATTTATAGGCTTTACGCTTTTTAATTACATCCTCCTCCCGCCTTAATCTCACAGCCATGTCCTCACGATACTTGTCAATTAGGGGAGAACTTGGTAGTTTATCGATTTCAGCATTGAGTCTATCTATCTCAGTGAGCAGTTTCACTCTGTCGCTTTCAGCATATTGAACTAAAATCTCAATTAGGCTGCGCGACGAGTCCAAATTGCACTGAGCCCAATCCTTTAACATGTTGGGGTCTGGGTTTTCATATGATGGCGTCAGCATTATTCTTAAGCCCCTCGGCACTCTGCCTACTTCCAAATAGCCTGTGAGAGAGCTATGCTCCCACCACTTAGCTTGTTCGCTTTTCATACATTTTTCCAAAGTTCTGAACAGATCCTTTAAACTATTATTCCGTTCCTGTTGTGGAATTATCGATGCAGATTCCCCAGCCGGGGAATCGGTAAACATGCCTTTGGATGCCTCCATTCGCCCGCTTAACATGTCTGCAGACATGGTGAGTTTGGGTAGAGTAAACAAAATCCGTAACTGTAGTCCCAAGTGAATCAAGGACACTCAGTTACTCACACACCCCACACAGGACTTACTGTGGTGCTGCCTGCCGCGTCTCAGGTACTCCCGATGCCGTTCCCGTCGTTGACCAGCTCACCGCCAACCTTCAACCCGGAACTGCTCCAGTCCTTCCCTGCGTTCGTGTCGGAAACTACCGCTTCTCCCGGGGCGTTGACGGCTACTCCTCCTCAGAGCTGTAGGGAAATTCCAAAGCCGGAATTGTTGCTTCAAGCCGTTCCTGTCCAGATTGTGGAGGGGTTAAGCCAAATCCGAGGAAGCACTCCCGGAAATATCTTCGGTACGTTGTCGTCCCATCAACCAGTAGTTCGGTCAAAAGACGAGGCAAAACCCAATTTCTGGTGCGTGTTAATTTATTTTAAACCCAACACCACTCTGCCATGACGCGTTTCGGCCTGGCGAGGCCTTGATCACATGACAACGTCATGGAGGCGGACTAGCAAATTTAAAGTGCGCAGTGCCATTAGTAAACATAGACATAGAGAAAATACTTCATGACTTAATGTCTTAACATCAAATGAGAATGCGTGGCAATTGTTCTGGTCACAATTTCTCACTATTGCACATAATTTACACAGTGTATGGTTAAATTGATTATCATTTGCAATCAAGAATAATGATAAAACATAATAAATACTATTTTAAAATGCTTTAAAATATAAATATTCAATTTCATTGCAAAGATAAAAGACTTAGCTTCCCTAAAACCATGGTAAAATGTGTATGAAAACTGCGGTTAGTCATGATATAATATCAACTTGGCCAACCAATTTAAAACACATATTTACAGGGATGCTAAAAACCAAAACCGTCACTACTTCACAAGTGGCCGGAAGGTCCATTGAGCCCAAGTGGGCTAACCTTAAGTTATGTGCAAAATAACGCAAGTCATATCACATACATGTATATGTCTATTAGCAATGGCATATAAATAAAATAATGTGAAATACATTAATGTATAGTGAAAATAGAAAGTGCTACCAGTGAAAATAACAAAGAATAAATAGTGTGCTAAAATCTAATATGGAAGGCATCGTTTCATTGTAACTGGGCATATATAGATAATTAAGATGTTAAAGTGCAAAATTGCGTGCAAAATTACTCCTGTTGGTTTGCCTAATTCATAGATAGGTATAACAATCCTCACTAGCATTGAGACAGTTTGGTATTTTTGTATCTAGCAAGATAATGTGTCTCGTCTCAAGTTTGCGTACCTGGGCTTCACGGTCCCCACCCCTTCTCTAGGGTGGTACTGTGTCTATTACAAAATATTTGAGCCCGCTGGCATTTTTAGCATGGCACTCCTCATACATATATCAAAAGAATCCGACCGCCTCTCGCTGCGGTCATGAACGGGCGCAGACCTCCTCTCCTCTCCACAAATGATTTAATCAAATATCATTAACGCTATCACACCAATGAAGTGTCAGCAGTGCAGAATTTATTTCTGTTAGTGTCAGAGCAAGTGCCCTCCCTGGCGCGTTTCGCTCCGCGGACGGAGCTTGGTCACATGACGCGTCAGGAGTAGGCAGAGCAATTTATGGTAAATAAAAGCCCATGCGCCTAAAGAAACAGGACGCATGGGTAAACAAAGATACAAAACAAGCATCAAAGTGAATATTCGAACGAATTCAATGGCGAAATGACACAAGAGAAAAAATTATAGCATAGTGCTCAAGATTACTCATGTGGATCATTAATACATAATCGTAAATGATTTCCATAGATCTATTAGTAAATATACATGATAGTGCTTCATAAAACATTGAATAATTATTAGCGGGAAAGTGTTAAAGTACTAAATTATTAATGAATATAATATTGCACATATTAATAATGTGATCCAATCAACTGCAAGTGCATGAAAGATTGTAATAAATTGCACCACTCATATTCAATTCAAATCCTACTAGTTCATCTATATCATGCCTATTTCTCAATGCTTGGTTGTATAAAGTGCCAGTGCTACAAAAAGTGAAAGGAAAATCATATTGAAAACAAATAATATGTAAAAATTCAGACGGCTGAAAACCCTTTTTGAACCTGTAACATGGCATTTGCTATGTTTCTAGAACAACATCATGATTTTAAATTCATCATTATTATCAAAATTCAATTTATTAGCAATGTTTCAAACAGACAATGTTTACCTCAATAAAAGATAGTTCGATAGATTCCCACATTATAGAAAGTGATGTAATTCATCAAAAGCATTCAAACCATTAGGTGATCTTGTATCAAGCAACAGAATAAAATATGCTTCCCTTTGCCTAAGAAGTCTTTCTCGGTCACCACCTCGTCCAGGATTGGGAACTGAGCACAATAAAGTGTACTTCAAATCTGCCTTGATGATTCGTCTTAATTTGTGCACCTGGGAACAGAAGGTGGTGATAAATCGAACCGATCCCCCAGAAGTAGATTCTGAGATTATATTAGATCTGGGGGTCAAAAGTCTTAATGCTTTCGAGAGGGCGCGGTTAAAAAGATCTTGTTTGTACCCGCGTATATATATATTACCTACTGGCGGTCGCCAGTAGGTAGTTATAGTTAGGATTATTTTGCATAGGGAAATCGCAACATTCTATTGGGAATAACTTTGGCGCCGATTGAGAAATCTGCCTCTAATTTTCCTCATATTTGCCTCGCTGCGCTCCGCTCCTTCCCTGAAAGTTTTGGGGGGGGGGATTCGTCAAGCGGGGGCCGAGATAAAAGGGGGTCCCAAAATGTGTTTTCCCCATGTTAATTTCCATAGGGCGGTTGGACTCACTTTTAGCCCAAACGGCTGAATGGATTTCCACCAAACTTGGCAAAATTGTAGGGACTGGTAGCCCGATGTGCCTTTGCTATGTCTCAAGATATGTGCTCCAGTGGATTTTGAGTAATTCAGGTGCAAAGAAATATATATATCTATAGGCGTGCCCCGGTACGCGCACCGGGGCGCGCACCTGCGCGCTACGCGAGTTCACGAGCGGAAAGCTGATTGGCTCTCGGGTGTCTGTAAACATTCCAAACAGTCCGGAGCGGCCGCCATCTTGTGTCTCGGTAGGATCGAGACACAAGAGGTGGAAAAAACAAAGGGGGAAATTACCAAAAGGGGGCAGGGTAGACCTCTCCTGACCCCCTAGGTTTGATGTTAAAAAAGAAGCATTTTTTATAAATTGGAGGTAGCTCTAAAAAGAACTTTTTTTTAATTCTTTTTGTTGTTTTTATATTTTTTTATTGTTTTTTGAAACATTTTTTTTACTTTTTTTGGCTTTTATTAACAATTTTATATTTTTTCGTTATTTTTATGGGGACAAACAGAAAACAGGGAATTGTAAACGGCTCAACTGGAGCAAAAAAAATCAGAAATAAATTACGTTTTTTTGGGGCACTTGTGTTTGTCACCAGCACGGTTGATGAGTTTAATGCTTTGCTCACCATAGCTAATTGTCCCTCCACAAAATATGCAAACGATTTTAAATTCTCCAAACTTGAGTTGAATGTTTGGGATTATCTCCCTTGTCTCTGGACCCGATGGAGTGGGTTGTTTACTTTGGGAGGTGCTGGGAGAAGATTGGGAAGGGTTTCTGGCTAGTTCCCTGACCTCTGACCTAGCATAGTTGTTAGGGTGCCGGCGTTGCATGTGGCGAATCATGGTGTTGTTGCCAAAAGAGTATTTTTTGTTAGGGTCCCCCCTTGAAAGTTGAATGCCACAGATTAAAAAAGTCACCTTTGGCACATTAACTTTCTTCTAGTCCTTTGGATTGAAAAAAAACTCCCAGACAATGTGCTCCTTTGGCTTATATGGGGTAGTATCTTCAGGCAGGAACGTCCTCCTCTCCTCCTCGTCCTCCTCCTCCTCCTCTTCTTCATCTCCACCCCTGTGGTGTTGTGGTGGTGGTGGTGGTGGTGGTGGTTGAGATGCTCCTGCTGCTGCTGCTACTGAAGCCATTTTTCTGTCCAAAAAGGTACAGAGAGGTCTTTCAACAGGTCTTCCTCACTCAAAGTACAAAGTGAGAATGAGGAAAATAGGTGAGGGCTTTCATCATTTGGAAAACAAAACTGTCCTGAACCAATGAAAAGTGTTATTTTCAGGTCACATGACTCGGGCCTTCATCATTTGGAAACCAAAACTGTTCTGAACCAATGAAAAGTGTTATTTTCAGGTCACATGACCCGACGCGTTTACGCTACGCGACCCGGGGCGCTTACGTAGCGCGTTCGTATGCGCGTGGCTGCTTCCGGGTGCGCTTACGCTGTGCGTATCATGCGGACGTGGCTACGCGATACGTCACAATGATGTTTTCGTTCACGGCAATAGCGCTAACGGGACACTCCCCGGTAAGCGCACCGGGGCGCGCCGCAAGACTGCGCTGACCGGCGCGCTCCCTGGTCCGCGCACCGGGAACGCTCCAGGGCAAAAAAAAATATGAAGAATATATAAAAAGTAGTATTACATAAATATAGGATTCATTAAAAAAAATATTATATTTAATAGCAATAGAAATTTGCTATTAAAAAACCTATGAAATTCACTGAAAAAACCATAGGTTTCGCATCAGTTATAGTTAGAAATTAGCATTTAAAAAACCTATGAAATTCACTGCAAAAAATCATAGGTTTCACACCAGTTATTGTTAGGAATTAGCATTTAAAAAACCTATGTCATGAGTGATGTCACTGACCATGTCATGAGTGATGTAATATGTGACGTCATCAGCAGTGCATTGCAGGCGCGCAAGTTATAGTGAGTCCAACTAACTATAACGTTGGAATTTGAATGGTTTTATGTCAGTATAATTTCCAGCTAACTATAACTGGTGTCAAACCTATGGTTTTTTCAGTGAATATATATATATATATATATATATATATATATATATATATATATATATATATATATATATAAACAAGACACAGAGTGACGCATAAATTATGCAAAAAAGAAGGGACTCTGGTAGTTCCCAAGTTTAGGTGGAAGGCAGCTCCTGTATAGAGCACCCTCAACACCAGCAACACTCTAAAAATGGACAAAGTCTTTTGCCATTTGTACAGCAAAGTCTTTAAGCATAGGATTAGCCCAGTGCTATCCCCACCGAACTGTAAAATGACAAAAGCCATTTACCACTCCAGGCACAATATTACAGCTTTGAATTGGTAAAATACCACCCAAGCCAACCTGAAATGAATAAAAGCAACCCATGACACGTGTTTTACTGTCATTACAGTTGTTCAGAGAGGTTTAGCTTTGTCCAGACACAAGGAAGCACCCAGTATAAGTGGTTGAAGTCCACCCAATGTGTAGACGATCCCTAATAGGTGCGTGGCATCAGAGAAAGTTAGCAAGTATGTAGTTCGTCGTGAAGCGGTAGAGTGGCTATGAGGCTCGGTATATGTATTCAGGTCCGCATGATCGCGTTATCATGCGGAACTGAATACGTATACCGAGCCTCGTTGTTTCGACCACTTCGACCACTCTATACCTGCAACTTGTTAACCTTGAATATCTATGATGGAACTGTCCTGGGAAAAACCCAGCTTCTATTCTATTAACTATTACATTGAAGATTATTGTACAGTGTCCATCACTCATATAATATAGGTTCTAGACAAGACTTCTTATACTGAGATTCATGAGCGAGGCTATGATCTACCACGATCTTACTCGTTTATCTAGCCTAGAAAAAGTCATGGTATGGATTGGATGTACCAACGAAACATGTGTTGGCTGCTCTTGTTGACTGTTTTGATTATCTTCTATGAAGCCTTGTGAATAAATGGAGAAATAAACACACATGGACTACTGATGATTGTGTACCTTATATGAAAATGAAAAAGAAGACCTAGTGATATTTTCAATTGGACTTCACTAAAACGTAATTGTTGTCCTAAAAAGACTTTGTGATTACTTATCACTTACTTTACAAATGTTTAGGATTGTGCTCCCTTTGACCCTATTGTGCATGTCTTGATTTACCGACCCTTGTTGATTGGTAAGAGTCACTCTTGGTAGTGGGTGACAGTGGTCTGTGTAGCACTCCGCCTTAACTAAAGGTGTTAAACTATACTAGAAGCCCATTTGAATCTTTTCAAATAAATCGACAAGTGATAGTGCGGTCTTTCCCATTGAGGGAAACACCACTACCAATTCCTGTTTCATGGAAAATACACCTGACAGACATTCCTCATTTGACACACCCACATAGCAGAGTATAAAACCAACTCCTTCCCTGACCATCATCCTTTGCACAAGGGGAAGGGCCATGCACCACAGCTGTTTGGAGAGGCAAATTATCACACAACACAACATCACAACCACCTACATCAACACACACCAACACTTCCAAAACACACACCTGACACACCTTACACATCTCCACCAGCACATTCCTTCCCTGCACTTGTCACGTATTTGCACTAGCATACACGTCATAGAAAAAGTGCCTTAATTCACAGACAATGAGTTGTCAGTGTGTCAGTGATGGCTGAAGAGATAATTATAGTAGAACCACAATTGTTTGGAAGCATGGTCCAACAGACCCCACTTGTCAGAAAAAATCTAATGTGGGAAAGGATTGTCAATAAAGTCAACGCAGTAGGGACCACCCTGCACACACTGCGTGACATCTTGAAGAGGTGACCTCAAGACCAGGGGGAAATGCCATGCCAACAGGCAGCTCAGAGAACTGGTGGTGGCCCTCCCATTCCACCACTAACATTGACTGAATGGGAGGAAAATGTGCTTGCCATCCAGAGTCTCACAGAAATAGCTGGGGGAGTGGAGACTGGTAAGTACCAACAAATGTATCCGATCACACTGCCCAACCATAGAGCTACACTTTCCAGATCAAAATGTACTTATGTACAACACACTCCTCCCAACACATGTCTCACATATCTATCCTTTCCTTCCTCAGATTCACCTAAAAGGTAGGTAGCCATATTTCCATGGTGGTATGGGTACAGGTAGCTAGTACTACACCTCCCATGAGGCCCCCTTGCCTCACAGCTGAGCATGATTGAACACTCCCTCAACCCAGCGTCTTGTGTAACCTATTACCTTCCTCTGCTCCACCTCACAGGGAGGTAGTCTTCTCTCCAGGGAGGGGGTGGGGACAGTTAGCCAACACTACAGCTCCTGTCAGGCCCCCTTGCCACATAGCTGAGCATGATGGAACACTCCCCACCCCAGAGCCATGTGTAACCTATTACCTTCCTCTGCGCTACCTCACAAGGAGGTAGCCTTCTCACCAGGGAGGGGTGGGTGGAGACAGGCAGCCAGCACTAAAACTCACACCGGGCCCCCTTGCCTCACAGCTGAGCAGTATGGAACACTCTGCATCCCAGAGCCATGTGTAACCTATTACCTTCCTCTGCTCCAGCTCGCAGGGAGGTAGCCTTCTCGCCAGGGAGGGGTGGGTCAGGCAGCCAGCACTACAACTCCCATCAGGCTCCCTTGCCTCACAGCAGAGCAGGATGGAAAACTCCCCCCACCCTAGAGCCATGTGGCATCCAACTCCTTCCATAGTGCCTCCTAACAGGTAGGTAGTCAGCTCACTTGGGAGGGGGTTATTGGGACCTGACAAAAACACCACAACACCCACAAGGCCAGCTGGCCTCCCTCCCAAACAGCATCGAGCACCCTCCCCACCCCAGAGCCATCTGACAGCCATATCCCTCTACAGTGCCTCTTAAAAGGTAGGTAGTCAGCTTATGCACCCTGTCCTCCTTTGCAAACTGCATGGGGCTATATGACTTGTTAGCCAACGCTGTACAGCTCCATATGTCACATCCAGTGCACACACAGCTAAGCCCATGTATATGTCACATAAATTACACTTTGAATCACAAACTCCCATGCAAATAAATGCTGGTCCCAATCACGCAATGCAACAATGCAATGTGTAAGTCCCATTGTTTCAAAGCATGAAGGCTCATATGAACACAACACGTGCATGGACACTCAGTCAAACAAACCAAACCACATGATGTCAAAGCATAATGACCAAAAAGAAATTAGTAAGTTTCGGCATAGCTGAAACAGATTCTCATAAAAGTGTACAATATCCCAGCCGAAACTAAAGTGGATGAGCACCCCATTGGTAGATGATAACATATCCTTGTAAACACACTATATGCACATGTCAAATGGTTAATTTTTACATGTCACCCTGCCAACAAGTTATGTAGTACCTCTACATCATGTCATAATGCCAATAAATGTTTATCAATAACAAGTGATTGCAATGTAAAAAGTTGGGATTCTCAACTAAAATGTCCAAAACAGGGTCAACAAAATTGTGCAGTGTACTTAACATGCTGACAATCTAACCTTTCTTCAACTGGAGATTCACAATCAAAAGCTGGCAAGACCACCACCAACCAGCAGAAGAGCCAGTCCCCCCCCTGAACTTGAACTCTCAGATGCAGATTCTCCAAGTTTCTCGGATGAGGAGTACCTACATGGCCCCTCTGGACTGCCAGGGTGCACTCCGTCTCAGGGCCTCATTGTCCCCACCACCACCAGCACAACTCTCAACACAGCAGCAACAAAAACTATGCTGACACCTGCTACAAGGACATGTGCAACAGCCACCTCCACCATCACCACCGCTGCCTGCAACACTGTCACTGGCTCAGTGGTTACCAACACCACCACCCACGGTGAGGATGCCAGGGATAGAATGCGGGTACGTGGACAACCAACGCCACGGTCAATGTGTGCAGGGCAGGTGGGAGGGCAACTGGGGGAAAATCACAGGAGGACACTGAGACTGAAGCCCAGGCCACTGTTGAAAGTGTACTTGGTGCTTACCAACAGAACCATGGATAGATGGGCCAAGTTGTAGAGGAACTGTGTGTGCTCTGCCTGCTGCAGAGGTCCATGGAAACCCGAATGGGACAACATATGGATCTCATAGGCCAGCTTGTAAGTGTTCTGAGGGACATACATTCTGCTCTGGCCAGCCTGCTGATGCTCCCACTGATGTAAGCAAGCCTCAGCTAGGCCTGCCAGTGCAAGGGGTTCGCCTTTCTCTGCACAGAGTCCTCAGACAATAGGAAGAAGTTGGCACAGAAACTGGAAAATACAAAAGCATAGTTTATTAAACCTTTAAAGGTGGTACTACAGTCCACACAACACCCTTCAGTATTGTACAGAGTAGCACACCGGACAAAGAAAGCATGGTCCTTTTATACCCAAGCAGGGGCTCAAAGAAGGCGGTACAAAATACAAGAGCAAGTTTTATGTACATATAAGGGCATATTGGAAGGCACAATCAATGAGTGGGCGAAGTTAACAGTTTTCAGAAACTAGTAAACACATTCCTATCTGGAATTAATTAGTAACAGCTACAGACCCTTCTGGGTATGCCTGGGCATGCTAAAAGTGGGGGATGCTAAATATATCTGGGAGGTGTAGGGGATTCCCACACTGAATCCTGTAGGTGCTCCTATAGAGGTGAAACAAACCTCTAGGTTTTCCAAAAATACTCTGGTTCAAAGATCCATGTAGTTCATCAGGATTTTATTCCAAAAGTCATATATTACGATCATATAGACTGAGATAATGCTCTTCACATTTTATCCATCACAAACGTTTCAAGACGCAAAAATATCCCTCTGCATTTCGGGACAAAAGTCCCTTCATCAGGGGACTCAACTTTATCTGTAAAGGAAACAAACACTGTTTCAGGAAGGGGATGCTAAATATAGCCTGTTGCTGGGTAGATTTCAGGTGCAGTTAACAAGGAGGTAGGACAAAGCACATGATGAGCACATGGCAACATGTGGCAGAGAAAATGGCTGCCACAAATACAAAATGGAGTCTGCACGATGTTACAATAGTTGCTGAATACAACATGCCTTCTGCTAATGCTAAATCTAGCCGCTGCTGAATTACAACACCACCACCTCAGCTGCGGCCACAGGGACGGGTGAGCTGCACGACAATAACTCCTCAGACACCCCTGAGCCTGCAGCAGAGGCCCCTCCTGTCAAACACAAGAGGGGACATCTGAGAAACCCCACAGGAGGGTCACGTGGCAAAGCACCAAGCCAAGCCAGGTCACTGAACCAGCCATGATGTCACCAGTGTTGCACTGATCTTTGACTTTGTTGCTCATCCGATCCCACATTGCCATGTTGATGGCACACGTATCTTGGACTGTGCAAACCCATTATTGTGGTGACTACTCTATTAATCTGTGTTACCATCACTTACAACTAACACACTGTACGCACAACTAACATCTCACTCACGTTAAATCACAGTAAATACAATATAAACTCTGATTCTAATGTACCACAAGCTTTGATTGTGACTATCCATTGATAGGGCGGAGGAACCTAGAATGACACCAGAAGATGACATTGAGTTGTCATATGATGGCATAACTGCAACAACACTACACTAGTCAACACCGTACAAGATTCATTCCACATAACACTGGTCAACACCATCAACATAGACATGAGATAAGTGGGAACAAAAAAAACACAGCACCAAACACATTAGCCCTAAGCAGTGTGCCAACAGCCAGAATCCCAACATATCATCAAAGCTTCGGCACTAACAGCAAAGGAAACAGACACAGTCATAGGTGTTCAATGGTAACTTACCCTCAAGGGAAGTAGAAGGTGATGAACTGTTGACGCAGATCAAGACCTTCCTAATCACCACTATCATTGTCACTGCGCATGTGTGGATTTGACACAGGGGGGCATATGCTGAACATCATCATCCAGAATCAGGGGGATCTCTTTGTGCAAGGTCTGGCTGTGGAGTATGCAGCATGAAAATATGATCTGCCATACCTTTTGGGGAGAGTAGAGTTGTGCACCACCACTCTTGTCCACACACCAAAATCTAACCTTTAGAAGTCCAAAAGCTTTTTCCATCATTGAAGCAGACTTCCCCCGGTGTCCATGGATTCCTCAATGGGATACACTGAGTCACCTAGTTGTGAGAAACAAAGACCAACAATGTAATTGAAGTATTTGAGGAGACCAACATGTCACACATAGAGTTCACTGCTTGACACAGCTCACTTCATTCATTCATAAAACTTTATTCGGAGCATAGAAAACATGTCCATAAAAGCACACACAGTTATAAATACAATACATTTGATTGATTTAAAAGAAAAGAAACACATAATGCATTATTATCCAGAAGGGGATGGAATAAATAATTAAAAACAATTAAAAACACATACTTTTCCTAGCACCGATTGCCTTAAGCACGAAAGTAGCCGTAAAAAAGCAGATGTCCGGGTGGTGCAGATTAAAAAGCAGTTTCATAGAGTCATTAATTGTTCTTACTCCAAATCTTTTCAACATAGGCATTAGGAAGATTTTCCGTAGCTCACTATACAATTGACACAAGAAAAGAAAGTGCATAGTGCTCTGCCTAGCATTATTATCACAAGCACAGGGTCCGGATGGGCGCATTTTTACATTGGGACACGCTACCAGATGATGTACTGTTCCCATCCTCATCCTGGTCAGCACAAACTGGTGCGAGGCTCTGGTAACCTGTGTCAAGTACGGTTGGAGTCCAATAAAGTCATTCATACTGTTATACAGCATACAAGTAGAGAGATTTAATTCCTCCAAAGCACGCCTCTCTGCACAATAGTTCAAAAAAGTGACTTTCAAGTTAGACTTGGAGATGTCAGAGGCACAATATCGATCCTTCGACATATCAAACCCAAAAACCTTTTGGAAGCTCTTAACAATATATTTGATCCAAGGGATCTTTAAATGCTGATCCAAAGTAAGGCAGTCATCGATGATGGCTCTGTTCAGGGAGGTGCCATCATTCATTCATACAGAGCGCCACAATAATAGGGGTCTTAACATAATCATGTCATTCAGGAATTGAATCCCCAATTCCTTATGAACCAAGTTGGTGGAGGTAGATTTGCGTAAACACAGGAGCCTTTTCAGAAAATTATTCTCCTCTACCTGCAGACTCCCGGCTGGTGACACAACCAATACTCCAGCCCTATAAAGGGCCGCAGAAAGACATCTAGATTGAAAAATATTTAACATGTCTTTAATGCGCCTATTCCCCAACTTCTTGGCAAATACAAATACCCCATTAGCACTCCTCATCATCTTTGTTTTAACGGCTTTATGTTCTGTATCCCAGCAGCCGTTTTTAGAGAAGGTAATCCCCAAGTAGCAGAAATTATAAATGTTTTGAACCGGTTCACCTTCTATGGAATAATGGGAATTAAATTTCATTTTAGATCGTCCTGACCCACACTCCATAACATAAGTTTTAGTCCTAGTAATCACCAGCTTCCTACTTTTGATGAACTGTACAAACCTGTCCATCAAACGTTGAAGACCCAGTGGGGTCCTGGACAGCAGCACGGCGTCATCCACATAGAGTAACACAGGGATGTTAAGATTGTTAGCTCTCGGGACGTCTGCCGTAACTGTAGAACAGAATCCACCTCATTAATGAAGAGTGTGAAGAGCAGGGGTGCTAAAACACACCCCTGCCTTATTCCCCTCCCGATCCTGAACTTGCTCGTACACTCCCCCTTAGGTCCATACAGAACACTGGTGCATATTTTTTCGTACAGGTGGGCCAAGAAGTAGACTATATCTTTTGGAGCTCCCATTTCGATCAGCTTAGCCCAGAGTATAGCGTGGTCTACCATATCAAAAGCGCTGCTTAAGTCAGCAAAACATAAATAAATAGACCCTTTTTTGGCCTGGGTATATTTTCCTAGCAAAAGTTCTAAATTCAAGCATTGCTCTATGGTACCACGGCCCTTCCTGAACCCAAACTGACTGTTGGTTAAGATCCCGTTGGTCTCTGCCCATTCCGCTAATCTGACTAATAGGACCCGACTCATAACTTTTATGGATGAATCTAATAAGGATATTGGCCGGTAATTTTTTGCATCACCCCGATCACCTTTCTTAAAGATGGGAAAAATTATTGATTCTGCCCATGTTGGCGGTATCTCATAACTAACTGCTGTATTAAAGATCTTAACCAGCAATGGGCCCCATATCTCCGGAGCAGTCTTATGCACATCTATAGGCACCCCATCAGGTCCCTGGGCCTTACCTCCCTTGCTAGCTCTAATACTATCCATGACCTCTGGTATAGTGATATTTAAGGCAACAATAGGCCAACCATCTCCAGAGGGGACTGGTCTATTACCAGAATCAATGATGATGGAAAAATGTTGAATCCATGATTCCATGCTCACGTTTGATGTTAGTTCTGGTACCTTCTCGTCTTTAAGAAATGGACAGTTCACAGTGGCCCAGAACAGTGTGGAATTCTTCATTTCTGCTGCTTGGCTAAGATTATCCCATGCTTCCTGCTGGAGTTCAGCCTTTCTGCGCTTAAGGGTCAAATTGCAATCCTGCCTAAGTTGGGTCACCAGACTCTTATCTCTCGGTTTAACTGCTAAGGCCTCTTTGAGGTCTTTCCGGGCAGTAGAACAGGCATGGTCGAACCACCCCCTTTTTTGTTTACTCTTGTGCCCAGCTACTCTAGTGAACTTCTTATTGATGATTGCATTAATTCTACCAAAGTGGTCTATACTGTCAGCCATGATTTTGTCCTGTTGAAGGATCGCCGTAATTTCTGTCATACAGCTATTAATGATAGAATCAGATGTTATTTCAGCTTTATCTCCTTTCCACCTCAACCTGAAGCCGTTTGGTCTATGGGGTTCAATATTAACAATAATACCTAGATCACAAACGGGGGCAGGTTTCCAGATCATGGCTTCAATAGTTAAACAGTTATGGTCACTTACAATAGAACAGCAATGCCCCTGCACTATACAATTGTGTAACACATTACAGTAATGACATTAGTGGCAAAAGATGATCAGTGAGTATACATCCACACTTTCGGAGTGACTTTATAAGGATCAGTTACTCCAGGTTCAGGTACAAGAGTTCCGTAAAAGAAAGAAAAATGTTCTGTTCTTGGTGTAAAATAATAGGTTTATTGTTCCTTTGTTAATGCCAACACGTGTTTCATCGTCATCGTAAAACGGCACCGGGAACCACAAGAGGGAGTCTAATACTAAGAAGGTGTACCCGCCTTCATGAAATGCTTGTCTTTAACCAAGAGACCTTGTTTATTATCGTCAACTCCTCCCGGTTATAGATACACATCTTAACCGAATAAGCTTGTTCCCACCCAGATTCCGTGAACACGCGGGCAGCGTGCTACATACCTCTCTTTTACGAGATTCTACTAACAAGAATCTCGTCCTGACACGGACGTTCCGCACCATTCTGACATAATTTGTCATACTTTCCTCACGAAGCCCTGAAGATTCGCAGTAGGTTCCCTGCGATGAAACACGTGTTGGCATTAACAAAGGAACAATAAACCTATTATTTTACACCAAGAACAGAACATTTTTCTTTCTTTTACGGAACTCTTGTACCTGAACCTGGAGTAACTGATCCTTATAAAGTCACTCCGAAAGTGTGGATGTATACTCACTGATCATCTTTTGCCACTAATGTCATTACTGTAATGTGTTACACAATTGTATAGTGCAGGGGCATTGCTGTTCTATTGTTTGTGTGGATCCCCTGGGTCCAACTTTGGGCGGTCTTGTGAGATTACCGCTCGCCCTTTTGCCTACACCCACTACTTGATGGTGCTCTCTACCGTGCGGACACACGGGTGTGCGCCCAATTTCCCTGGTTTAAATTGAAAATCTCCTTGTTGTTTACAGTTATGGTCACTTAGCATAACATCAACCACCTTAGGGTCTGAGCACAGAGGGATTAAGTTAGAGGACATGCACATAAAATCAATAACAGTATTAGCCCCCCTCCCTTTGAAAGCCGGTAAACTTTCTCCCAGTTCATTCTTTCAGTTTTCTAAAAATTTCCATGTCATAATCTATCAGGAAGCTATTCAGAGTTTCTCCATACAAATTATGGGAAAAGTGAACATCAGCAACCCCTGAACGATCATAGACACCACATAACTTCTGAGATGATAAGGGGCAAACTGAAATGTTAAAATCCCCCACAAAAATAAATTCATAAACACCATTAAAATTGTTCACAATACTACTTAGTGCATTTTCTAAGTCATTAATTACTGTGTGCCTAGTGCCATCAAATATGGTATTATAAAAATTAATCAGGAGTATATTTCTACCCGCTTCTTGTGCTAGCCATAGAATTTGGGAGTGAGCCCCCACTACTACATGCTTTTTCACCAAAATTGGTAACTTGACTGAAATCAAAACCAACAACCCTCCTTTTGCTCTGCCAAAGGGCGATGCCAAGGCAGGAAGTTCGTAGGATACAAAGCCATCACTGCCCTTAAAACTTTTGCCCCAAGTTTCCTGTAGGCAAATGATATCAAATAAACTAATAAATTCTTTCCATCCTAAAATATCCTCCTTGGCCGTCAAGCCTCCAATATTCCAACTGGCGATATAGCAAGTTTCACTTTTCCTATGGTGGCTAACATTAGGCGGGCCCTCACTAAATGTGGACATGTTCTCATCTGGATTAGAAAGTTGAATGTTACACCTACAATTCTCATCTATTCCTCCAGTGGACATACAATCTATAGTCACATTATTAACCAGTTCAATTTCAGACATAGTTGACTCTCCATTATAATTACCGTTTACATCCCTCCCAATTCCAGGGACCATCTGATGTCAGTCGTTTTGGTCCAGAAAACTCAATGACTGGTACCTGTTCTGGATTGGGACTTGGTAGACCATCCCACTCTCTCCAACAGGAAAGCATACCTGACTCACTAAAAGTTGGTCAGGTCACACCTCTCCTAAAGAAACCTACAGCCGACCCCTCTGATCTCAACAACTACCGTCCCATTACCAATTTTCCCACTCTCGCCAAACTGCTGGAAAAATGCGCACAACTACAATTGGCTAAACACATTGAACAATTTGATCTTCTCAACCCGCATCAGTCAGGCTTACGAGCAGGGCACAGTACAGAAACAGCTATGACTCACATAATTGACGACGCACTTCAAATGCTAGACCGGAACGACACCTGCCTCCTCATCCTCCTTGATCTCTCTTCAGCATTTGATACTGTTAAACATGAGAATCTACTAGAGCTTCTAAACACAAGAATGGGCTTATCTGGAACTGTTCTCAAGTGGTTCACCTCCTTTCTTCACAACAGGTCGCAGAAATTCAAGAGCAACAACAGGATGTCCTCGCCAATACCCGTAACGCTAGGTGTCCCCCAAGGATCCTCTCTATCCCCAACTCTATTCAACCTAGTCATGGAACCGCTCACCACCTTGCTACAAGCATCCAATGTACACTTTCACATGTACGCAGATGACACCCAACTCTATCTCAAATTACAGTCCCCCAAGGACATCTTGCTCCTGAACTCAACGATCAGATGCACCCAATCCTGGCTGGCCGATAATCATCTCAAACTCAATGCCCTGAAAACAGAATTCCTTCTGATCTCACCTCCAGCGAAGGCCTCCACCACTCAAATTTGGCTTAAAGACCTAACTGCACTCAATGTCCAACCCACCATCGTGGACTCAGCAAAATCCCTAGGCATAACACTCGACACCAATTTGAGCATGCAGCAACATATCAGCAAGGCAACAAAGGGAGCAAACTTCCAGATCAACACTCTGAGGAAACTTAAACCCTGCCTCCCAGCCAAAGACTTCCAAACCGCAGTACAAGCACTAGTCATCCCTCGAATTGAATACGGCAGCATCGCCCTCTGTGGACTCCCCCTAACTACAACCGCACCCCTAAGAGCTTCTCTAAACGCTGCAGCGAGACTCATCACTGGGTCAAAAAAACACTCCCATATTACCCCGGACTTGAAATCCCTGAACTGGCTGCCATTTGAAGCTAGAATACATCTGAAAATCGCCTGCCTGGCACACAAGGCGGTACATCTAAACTCACCCAGATACCTCGCTCAGAAACTGACAATCTCTGGAGGAGCTAGAAACACCAGAGGCTCAAACAATCTTCTGTTGAAACCTCGAAGATTCCGGAAGGAAAAAACATATAAGCGCTCCTTCTTGGGAATGGCGCCTAGGATCTGGAACTCTCTCCCGCCCGAAACAAGCTTATCCCTTCCACCACTCTCTTTAAAAATGAAGTAAAAGCTATCCTCATGGCTAAATACACCTGAACTACTATCTGGATCACTGTTAGTACTCTGCACCGTTCTATACTACTTGTTTGACCCTTTTGATTTTGTATTAACTGCTCTATTACTCACATGTTTGGCCTTGTAGCCACCTATTTGTACTACTCTGTACTCATGTTGGGCTTAGCTGCCACCTATTTGTACTAATTGACCTATTGATTTATCTGTTTAACCATGCCCATGTACTTCTCTTTGTAAAGCGCTCTGATATCTGCAAGGATCTTGTCCGCGCTATATAAAACTTTCAAAATAAATAAATACAAATAAAAAAATTTGCAGAAGAAAAAATACTATCACAAGTGGGTACAAAATTGGGGGTGTGTGTTATAAATTTGTTTCCACCAGGGACAGGGTTCACTTACCAACAAGCCACTCTTGCTCTGGATGCAGATTTCCCATCAATTGTGGGATGATACAGTTATTCAGTAGATAGGAGTCATGTGCAGATTAGAACCCGGAATACTGGCACACACGTGGAGATAATCAGATCTGCTTGGCATTCCACTTGCACATTTATGGAATGGTAATGCTTCCTGCTCACGTGCCTGTGGTGGAACAAGGCCAATGTATATGCAGTCAATGGTTCCAAAAACATTAGATATGTGACCAAGGTCATAAAATTCCCCCTTCACATTTGCCAATTCATGTTTATTTTCTATTTTATTTTATTTTCAGAGTTTTGTATAGCGCAAACAAGTTCCTTGCAGATATCAGAGCACTTTACATACATATGAAAGGAGAACGCAATAAAGAAATCATAATACATATGAGAGGCAAACGCAGTAAAGAAACTTAATAAAGCTATTTGTGCATGGAGCGCACAATGTCAGGTAGTCGAGTATGATTGTGTGGTCGATTGTGGCACTGAAATACAAGGGGGAGACAAACAGGCTAGCAGTAAATACGTAGTTAATGTTCAAGTAAATTTAGCCATGAGGATAGATTTGACTTGTTTTTTGAAGGAGGCAGTGGATGAGATGAGTCTCCTTTCTGGCGGGAGGACATTCCAGATCCTGGGGGCCATCCCTGAGAAGGAACTCTTGTAAGTTTTTTTCTTGTGGAATCTTTGTGGTTTCAAAAGGAGAGTTTCTGTGCTTCTTGTGGATCTTGAGCCTTCTGAGATTGTCAGTTTCTGAGCAATGTAGCTGGGGGTGCTCTGATGTAAGGCTTTGTGAGTAATGCATGCGATTTTCAGGTGTATTCTGGCTTCGAGCAGTAGCCAATTCAGAGATTTTAAATCCGGAGAGATGTGTGAGCGTTTTTTTTGATCCAGTTATGACCCTTGCTGCAGCATTGATGGAGGCTCTTAATGGTGCGGTTGTTGAAAGTGGGAGACCGCAGAGGGCGGTACTACCATAGTCAATCCGAGGGATAACTAGCGCTTGAACTGCAGTTCTAAAGTGGTTGGCTGGGAGGAAGGGTTTTAACTTTCTCAAGATATTGATTTGGAAATTAGCTCCCTTGGTTGCATTGCTAATATGTCGTTGCATATTGAGATTGGAGTTGAGGGTGATACCTAGAGATTTCGCTGAGTCTACAATGATAGGTTGGACGTTGAATGCAGTGAGGTGTTTCAGCCAGTCCTGAGCTATGAGGAATTAGGAGGGGAGTGCTATTAGGAGGAATTCTGTTTATAGAGCATTGACTTTGAGATGATTCTCTGCCAGCCATGTTTGTGTGTCCTTAAGTGTTGAGTTGAGAAGTTTGAGGTCTTCCTGGGATTGTAATGTGAGGTAAAGTTGGTTATCATCTGCATACATGTGTAATTGCACATTAGAGGCCTGAAGCAATGCGGTAAGTGGCTCCATGACTAGGTTGAACAGGGTCGGTGATAGGGAGGAACCTTGCGGGACACCAAGTGTAACTGGAACAGGTATGGACATGGTGGTATTTGTTTTGAATTTGTGTGTCCGGTTATGAAGGAAGGAGGTGAACCATTTGAGTACTGTCCTAGAGATGCCCATTCTGATATTCAACATATCGAGTAGGTTTTCGTGTTTGACAGCATCGACTCCAGATGAGAGGTCAAGTAGAATGAGGAGGCAGGTGCCGTTTGGGTCTAGAAATTTGAGTGCGTCAACAACTATGTGGGTCATGGCTGATACTGTGCTGTGACCTGCACGGAAGCCGGATTGGGGTTGGTTAAGGAGGTCAAAATGATTGATGTGTTTAGTCAGTTGTAGGTGAACACATTTTTCTAACAGTTTTGCTAAGGTATGGATATTAGAGATGGGGCAATAGTTGTTGAGGTCAGTAGGGTCAGCTGTGTGTTTGTTAAGTATGGGTGATACTTGTCCCACTTTGAGGGAGTCTGGTATAGATCCTTGTTGAAGATTACTATTAATGATTTTGGTCCAGAGCGGAAGAAGCCATGGGCTAAAGTCCTTTACTGCGTTTGCAGGTAGAGGATCCGAGAGGTGGTTGGAGGGCATCGGGGTACTTAGGATCTTGCCTATAGATTATTCGGTGTATGTATCAAAGGATGCCCAAGTAGCATTGTTTTTTAGTTTGACAGGTGTTTTGCTGATGGGGTTGGAATATAGGTTTAGATCCGTAATGAGATCCTTCTTGATGTTGACTGTTTTTAGGTTGAAGAAGGTAGAGAATTCTTCACAGGATGGTAGCGTGCTGGTTGAGCTAAGCACTCGCTGTGGTTCATCTTTGGATTGAGTTTTGATTAGTTCAATAGCTTTTTTGGGCGGTTTTTTGCTTGGTTTATTTGATGGCTAAAGAAGTCCTCTATCGTTCGTTTGATTTTCCTGAAGTAAGAATTTCTTTTTTTCTTCAGAGTATTGAGGTGCATAGCTGATGGGGTGGATTTCCAGTTGCGTTCTGCTAGTCTCATGTCTCGTCTATCTTTGTTAAGCAGACCGTCATACCAAGGCTTTGAGCTTTTGGAGGAGACTCTCTTTAGCTGGAGGGGGGCAATTTGTTGATTATCGTAGTCATTGAGTTGAGGTAGTGATCGGTAAGAACCTGGATGTCGTCGTTGCCAATGGAAGGTATGAGTAGGCTGTAGCTGGGGGAGGGTGAGGAGATGGGATTGATATTCCTTAAGTCTCTTTTCCATACCTTGGGTTTGGTGGATTGGGCTGGGTGAAGTTTCACCAGTTCATTGATGAAGAATGTGATAATGTGGTGGTCAGACCAGTTACAGGGTTAGATTGAGTCAAGATGGGTGGTGTCATCTTTGGAGACAATGAGGTCAAGGATAGTGCCTTTGTCGTGAATGGGGCTGTTGCAGATTTGGGTTAGGTCTAAGGTGTTGAGGAAGTTTTTAAAACTGTTAACCACAAAGTCGTTGTGATCATTCCAATGAAGGTTGAAGTCACCAAGGAATATTTGTGTGTTTTGTCGACCCGAGTAACTTCTGATCATGTCCATGAGGTGTTCAGTGAAGGCGAGGTTGTCCCCTGGTGGGTGGTAGATAATATGTAGAGAGCATACTGAATTGCCCTCACTGTTGATGTCGTGGCATATGTGTTCACAAGAGGAGAATGTAGGGGAGAAGGCTCGGTCCAGTCCTGTCTAATCTGATGATGTGATAGTTAGGGGGAACTAGAATGTCGATGAGGGGGGTGAGGATTCAGTTAACCAGGTTTCGGTGAGTATGGAAAGGTCTAGGTCATGTGCGATAATGAGGTCGGCTATGTCAGATGCGTGCTCGGGGGCAGATCTGCAGTTAAGTAGAGTGCATTTGAGCCGTGGGCTGAGGAGGGAGGTGGAAGGGTCCAGAGTGAGGGTGATTGTTTTCAGATTGTTAGAGATGGTGCCTCTAGTATTTTGTGTGGGGGGCCTGTGCGTGTCAAAGAGGATGGTGGGGATGGGAAGGTGAGTGGTAAATGGTGAGCTATTTTGAAGGGGGGCGTGTGAGGGTTGGAGTGGATGGAGGGGGTGGGAAAATGCGTGTTGGCTATGTGGGTAGTGGGAGGGTTCGTTGGAATGTAGTAGGGCCTGTTTGTCATATCGTGTCAGTGGATTGGTGCACCGGAGAGGGCAGTTGGAAGAATTAGGGGCAGGGATAGAGGTCCAGTAGGGGGGTTGAGTTTGTGTAAGGGTGTGGGATGGGTGGGGTGCTTGTGGGTAGCACAGTACTCGGTGGAGCGGGGAACCTAAGTTGACTTGAGAACAGTAATTTGAAGGTTTGAAGCTCGTCTTTGATTTGGTGAAGGGTGGACATGATGTGGTTGAGAGGGTAGTTAGGAGCAGTAGTGGTGGGGGTTGAGGAGAGTTGATTCAGTTTGATGGGTGTGTGGAAAGGGTATGGGTAAGGGGGATAGAGAGTTGGGTATGAGTTAGAAGTGGGTGTGGAGGACGTGAGGGTAGGTGGTGGAGAAAGAGGAGGTAGGGTGGGGGTTTCTCTGGTGGGTACGTGGGTGAGTGTTGTGATGGGGAGAGGAGGGAGTGATGCGGTAGGGGAGGGTGGTAAAGGAGAAAGGGCGACTTGGGGTAGTATAGGAGGAGGAGGAGCTTGGGGTGGTGTGGGAAGGCGGCGAGGAGCTAACGGGGGCAAGGTGTGGATGGAGGGCGTGTACTGATGTGAAGGGAGGAGAGGGGCTTAGGCGAGATTGGAGGAGGGGTGGTGAAGAGGGAGGGGGTGCAAGGTGAGATAGGGGGTGCATTGGTGGTGCGAGAGGAGGAGGTGAGTTGGATGTGGGAGGTAGCGGGGTGGGGATATGGCATAAAGAAGGTGTGATAGATGTAGGGGGCGTGGGGGTGGTGATAGAGGAGAACGGGCTAGATGTGAGAGGTGGGGGGGTGGTGATAGAGGGGAGGGGGCGATTTGGGCAGAGGAGATGTATGTTGTAGGGTGAGGTAGAGGGCTTGAGGGTTGCACCAGACTGTGTGTAGCCAGGGGTTAGGGGGGTCAGGGGAGAGAGGGTAAGGGGGCTGAGTAGGTGGTGGTGTGCGAGGAGGAGGGGGGCTAGGAGTGAGAGGGGGTGGGGTGGACATAAGGCAGGAGGAGGGTGAACTAGATGTAGAAGGAGGGGGGTGAAGATAGGGTAGGGGACTCGAGGTGAGGGGAGGCAGGGTGGGGATAGAGATGGGGGTTGAATGTAAGAGGCGGTGGGGAGGTGATAGAGAGAGGGTGGCCAGATGTAGAGATGGTATGCATGTTGTGGGGTGAGGTAGAGTGGTTGAGGGTAGTGTGCGGTTCTGGGGATCCATGAATCAAGAATGTAGTGGGTGGGGGGTATGAGACTGAGTGGGAGAAGCAATGAATTGGGTGCCGGGAGTGTGGGATGGTTGGGTGGGGATCAGTAAATTGGCTACCTTCTCTTTAATGGCTGGAAATAAGGTATCGAACAGATTAAGGCTACAATCTGTGGACTGGGTGAGGATAGTCCCATTGTTGTAAATGGTGATGGTTGCTGTCGCTTGGAAGAATTGTGATGGGGTAATGGACATCATAAGACCATGTGCGGACTTCCTCGTGGAGGAGACCGTGAGTAGGGCAAGGAAGGCTTTCCTCCATTGCGCTCTGCGTTTAGTGTAGAAGATAATGTCGGTGGTCATGCGTCCAATACTGAGTGAGAAATAGGGATCTGCAAAAAGGGTTTCTGGGTGGGATTTCAGAAAGTTGTGTTTGAAGGTTTTGGCAGATTTTTTCGAGAGCTTTGGGGGGTAGTTGTTTATGTATGTGTGGGTGCCGGAGAGTTCCATGGTGGCAAGTATGGCGTAGGTAAAGTGATGTGAGTGTGTGGAACTGTGGAGGTGAGGTAGCAGCTGGAGGGAGTATGATTGGGGTGTCTGGAGTGGTTGTCCTAAGAGTAGTCAAAGCCTGGTTGGAGAGGGGCGGTACTATAGGGAGGGAGGAGAGAGGCTGAAAGGGAGGGTAACAGCTGAAGTGGGAGATCCGAGCTTGCCTGCTGAGAGGCTCATCTCAGAATAGTCGGAGACTGGTCCAAGATGGCGGACAGCTTAGGGGGGAGAAGGTAGTGGCAGTGTGGTCCTTGGTCTGAATCAATGTTGAGTCGTTCTTCTGTTGTTGTGATTTGAGAGACAAAGAGGATGCTGGGACTGGTCAGGGCTCGGGTGGAGCTGTTGTAAACTTATTTTATGATTCGGCCCAATTGGGGATGTGTAGAACTGTGGAGGCGGGGTAGCAGCTGGAGAGAAGGTGAATGGGGTGTCTGCTGGGGGGCTATCCTAGGACTACTCAGTACTGGTTAGAGAGGGCCAATATTCAAGGGAGGGAAGAGAGAGGCTAAGTGGGGAGGTAACAGCTGAAGAGATTGTTCCGAGATTGCCTGCCGAGAGGTTAGTATAAGACTAGTCCAAGATGGCTGACAGCTTAGAGAGGAGAAGGAAGTGGCAGAGTAGTCCTATGTCTGTTTCAGTGACCGGTCCTATATCTGTTGTTATGATTAGGGAGAAGGTAGTGGGAGTGTAGTTCTATGTCTGTTTCAGTGATGGGTCCTATTTCTTTTGTTATGATTTGGGGGACAAAGAGGGAGCTGGGATAGACCAGAGGCTAGGGGTGAGCTGTTGTTTAGGTATTTTAACATTTTTATGGTTCGGCCATTTTGGGCAGAGGCGAGGGGGAAAATCAAGGCAATTCAGATTCAATAAACTATGGTGGACGATAATAAGCTAACGAAGGTGGCACTGAGTGAGGCAGTAGTGATATAAACACTGTCAATGCTAGGAATGAAGTCAGTAGTTGCTGGTGGGTTGAATACTAAGACGGATTATCCTAATTATGCTGAAGTTAAAGTGCTGGTAGATTTTTGGGGGCATTTGGGAAAGTGGCTCATTGCTGCTCTCTGAGGCTTACTTGTTTAGTTGAAGTCCTCTGCAGCCCAGCGGGGGTCCGCTGCACCCACGATCAGCGTGACCAAGCTCTCATTGCTTCCAGGAGCAGTCCAGAGTCGCGCACAGTATCGGCTCCACGGGGCACCGCAACAGTCTCCTCAGGGAAGACCTCTGTGCAAGCTTCCTGTCCTCACCGGGGTGATGCAACGGAGCGGTCTCGTCCATTGGGGGCAGGATGGGGTGATCCGAGCGCTGCCCTGCGATGTTTGTGGTGCCAGGCCCAGAGCAATTAACAGAACCGATCTGTATGCTGTGAAACTCTGCCCTGCGAAGTATGTAGTGCCAAGCCCGGAGTGTTAACAGAGACACTCTGTATGCTGCAGTGACCAGCTGTTGCAGCTCACTTCCCAGTCCCGCAGCGCGCCCTTCACCTCTGGGGCAGGACGGAGAAGCGAGGTGATAGGATCTGCGTGCCGGACATTGTTCTTTTCAGTCGGGCACAGTTCGCGAAACGTCCTGTTTACGGTGCTGGCGTCGATCGGTGGGGTTACCGCATCCCCATCTTGTGTAGAGAGGCGGCCATCCAGGAAGGTAGGTGATGCAGGCGATGGTTGCTCCAGTGAATCTTCACTCAGATATAATCCTTGAGCACGATATACCTTTCAGACTGCTGGCGGCAATCGGTGGGAGCAGCACAGTCACAGCTTGTGAAGGGTGTTGTGGGGGAGGTTTGCGTGCATGGAAGGGTAGCTCCGATCCAACGGTGATAATCCACGGATGGTGGCTGATGCAGAATGATGTAGTTACTCCTTTGTATTCATGGTTGTAGCGTTCCATTTCATGGTTGTTCCGTTCAGGTGGGGACTGTCGCTAAACAGGGATAAAGACCCAAAGGTGATCCCCAGCGCTGGAGCTCTTCCTTTGAGCTCCAGCGCAGTGAACATAGCTGTCGTTGTAGGTCAACAATGCGGACAAGACATCATGGGACACCATGCTGAACATAGGTTGAGAAATCCCACCTGTGATGGCCACTCTGTACTGAAAGCAAAGAAATGCAGGGCGCCCATCACCTTTACTGTTGGTGTCAAAGCTGTTGGATATGTTCTGTGAGGCCTCAAACGGGGCTTCAACTGAGCACATAGCTCTTGAAGGGTAAGCAGATTCAGATGGAATTTCTTAATGATGGTGGTATCTTCCATTGTCATCAGGTCTGGTAAAGGCTGATACACAGGTGGTCTTCTCCTACGTATTGTGGCAGATGACACATGTAAAAATGAGTCAGAGATGAGATGTGGGTAACAACTTACATAATGACTAACACAACCACAACATTGATAGGACTGTTAAAACAGTTTAATGCACAAGTGACATGCATAGACACCTTGATCTCCTGTAGTCATTCATGTGGCCAGGGTGTACATACCAACTACTGTCAAATCTAAATCAGACTATGTGTATGGCATATGGTACAATGCTACATCATATGTCCCCAGCCCTGTGGGTAGCTGACACAGCACATTTGGCTAACACCATCAATGCTGAGTTGTATGTAGCTGCTGTCACTGCACATCCCAACATTGAATCCCACTAAGTACACCATCATTACAAAATTAGCCCAGTGGGTGTAAGCGGGACAACTATCCATATAAATACAGCACTGTGTACAAACATATATGACAAAAAAGGGAGGAAGGGGGACAAGGAGCTAAATCTAAGTCCAGTGACTCATGCTTCTGAAAACTAGGATCGTAGACCATGGGAGTCACAGTTCCTCCAAGTAAGGAGTAGGGTATAAAGTAGAAGGCTGTAGTTGTTCTCAAATTATAATTTCTGGGGAAAGTCTTTCCTAGTCTTAGTGCCCTCACACTCCGAAGGATGTTATGCTTCATAATTGGGCAGTGCTCCTCGCCGGGCTGGTGCTGCAATGCCCTGTGGGTCCCCCGAAGTGTCACTTTTTCAGAGATCTTTTTAGTGATAAAGCCGTAAGGCTGTTTGCGGGTCTGGGTGGCACACTACCAGACCCAATTTACATCCCTGCAAGTAGCCCAGGGCAGTACCATTGTGTAGCCCTGATCAAGCCCTAACATTTACCCTAGTGGACATTGAGCGTGCCCTTGATGGGGTAACTGCAGGCAGGGCCCCGGGTCCAGATTGTATCCCGGCTGACATATTTAAATCTGATTGGGAGAATTGGATCAAATATATTTTTATTTTTGCGAATGGCTTGGCCAGAGGCGCCCCCATCCTGGATTCCTGGTGTGGGGCTGAAATGATCCCCTTTTACAAAAAGGGGGATCATGCAAGCCCGTCTAATTATCAGCGCATAAGCCTTATAGACACAATGCAGAAATTGGTGGCCAGATTAGTGCTACACAGGGTTAATAATTGGATTGATGACAACGACATTTTATCCACCTATCAAGTAGGATTTCGTTCCCATGTTAGCACTATCGACCAAGGGGCAGATTTATGTTAACTGGCGCATCCCCAGGGATGCGCCAGTTAACATGCGCCACAGTGCGCCACAGCTCCGCCAGCCATGGTGCGCCGCATTTATAATGCGGCGCACCGTGGTGCAAAAACGGCACAGATGCGTGACGCATCTGTGCCGGAAATGTGGCGCATTGCTGGAGTTGCGTCGCAAGCGCGACGCAGCTCCAGCAAGGCTCGGGGGTGCCCCATTTTAACAATGCTGCGTCAAGACCTACGCCTGCTTCAAGCAGGCGCAGGCTTTTGACGCAGCATTGGCTTAAAAGTGACTGAGTGAAATCTCATAGATTTCACTCAGCCACTTTTGCGAGGCGCACCTGCCCCGGAACGCCCACCCTGCGCCAGAACGCCCACAAGCGGCGCAGGGCTTTACAACGTGACGCATCTGCCTAGATGCGTCACGTTGTAAATCGTTCGTAGGGATGCGCCACGTTTACGCCGCCTTGCGTGACGCAACAGCGGCGTAAACGTGGCGCAAGGGCCTCATAAATCTGCCCCCAAGTCTTTAGATTCATGTAATATACTGGAATACAGTGATCTTAGCTGGGGGGACCTTTATGCAGCATTTATAGATCTTAAATCCGCATTTGATATAGTTACCCTTTACCTTAACAAGCTGTGGGACAGTCTTAAGGAATCAGGGATGCCCGCGGAGATCTTATTTTTCATCATAAAGTTACATGAATCTACCTATGCCCAAGTCTGTTGGGGTCAACAGGGTGAGCTAACAGAACGTTTCCCTGTGAACAAGGGAGTTTGGCAGGGGTGTGTTCTCGCCCCTACCCTGTTCTCGTTGTTCATAAATAATGTTATCTCATATTACACCGATTATCCTACGGATGCTCCTACTCTTGCAGGATCGAGCGTTCCTCTTTTAATGTTTGCAGACGATACTCTAATTTTGTCTAAAACACAAGTTGGTCTGCAAAGCGCCCTCCACCGATATAGTCTCTTTTGTAATGACCATGACCTTGTAGTCAATATTGACAAGACCAAGTTCATGGTCTTGCGCACACAAAAAAATGTGAGAGCTAGAGTAGATATGAATAATTCGTCCCTGGAACAAACTGACTCCTTTACATATCTGGGCGTTACTATGGGCAAAAGGTTGAACTGGAAGCCACAGATGGATCTGTTGGTCTTGAGGCACAACCAACTAGAAGGGGCCCTCTTAAAAGAACACCGGCGATCCCAAACCAAACCAGTTGCTCCGGCTTTAACTATTTACCAAGGGAAGGTTAGAGCTTCAGTTATTTATGGAGCTGAACTTTGGGGCTTCGAAAATCTAGTTCCATTAGTCCAAGTTCAGAACAAGTTTCTGAGGGCATTGACCAGCCTACCTCAATCGACACCTCTTAGACCATTACTTGCAGACCTGGGTTGTGTTTCTTTTGAGGAGGCTGCGGGTTTTAGACCTCTTGCCTATTGGCGAAGACTCTGGACTACCCCGGAGTTAGCTCCTTATGCACGAGCAGTTAGGTATATTTGAAAAGCTGATAAATCCAACAAAATCACATGGTTACAAACCTTTGAGGTGCCATAGACCACACTCAACTGACAGCTATTGCTCCTGGCCGTCTTCTTTGGTTACCAAAATACAAAAGATTAAGGCCACTTTATTGGCTATGGGCCTCCTCCATTTGTGGGAGTACCCTGAAGGGAATTTTTTCCCTTCCAAAATACATTTTAAAGCCATATACAGGGACATGGTCAGCAAAAAGTCTATGTCTCTGGTGAATGGTGCTTCCCTAACAGGTCTCTTTCTGGATCACAAAATTGAATATAGGCTGGAGGCTTATTGGGATACCATCACAAGCCCTGGTGACACGAAACTCTATCATCAATTTAGAGTGGGCTCTCTCCCCCTAAAATCTTTAACTAAAAAGTGGGGTATCAATCAAGAAACAAAATGCACATCTGCCCATGTGAGGAAGACACCTTACCGCATGTTCTGTTTGCATGCCCCGCATACAAGGGCCCTCGTCATAAATGGCTTAAGCCAGTTTGCGCTATAATAGGAACAAGATCTTGTCAAACGGCTTTGCGTATCTTAAAAACTGATGCTAGTGAAGTCATAGTTATTGCTATAGCTAAATTTTGGAGCAGGACGTGGGCCCTTAGAGGATTAGTTTGCAAGGTTCTATGTAACATGATTGTGTTGAGTGTACTGCGTTTTAATCTTTTCTAATATATTCTGCTCATAAGAATGAAGCATCTAGCCAAAACTAGTGTAGTTAGACAAAATGTTTTTTACTATGAATTTTTATTTGGTTTTAGGACGAAAGGATTCACAATCATTTTATTGTTGAGCCAGCCTCATGCTTTGTTTGCCACCAATGGTCCCGTCACACCATGCTTCGTTTGCCCCAATGGTCCTGTCACTCCATCACGCTCTCTCTGCTGCACTCTCCTCTCTCTCTCTCCTCCTGGTCACTGCTCTCCATCGCTCTCTCTGCTGCACTCTCCTCCCTCTCTCTCCTCCTGGTCACTGCTCTCCTTCGCTCTCTCTGCTGCTCTCTCCTCCCTCTCTCTCCTCCTGGTCACTGCTCTCCATCGCTCTCTCTGCTGCACTCTCCTCTCTCTCTCTCTCCTGCCGGTCACTGCTCTCCATCAGCGTAAAGCACAGTGCGGCAATAGCAATGCATTGTACAAGTGAGTTACCCAGGGTCACACATGCTCGTCAGCGGGGGCTGCCAGGATTAAGATGCAGAAGCTGAACTTTTATCTTCCCACCCTTTTTGTTTCATTTTGGGTTCAGTTCATGTTCTTGCAGGGATTACTGTTTGATACGACCAATGCGTTTCATTCAGTGTGTTGTATATTTGTGTGGATTTAATTTGTGACGTGGGTTAGGCCACATTTGTGAATAAATGTCGCACGCATTTAAGTTTCATGTGTAGCGTGCTGTGCGTGCAGTTGTCAATTCTCACCTCGTCTCCGGCCACGCGTGTCATTCAAACATTGCAGTTTTCGCCCCAAGGCTGTCGCCTGAAGGTAGGGTCTCAGGGGGGCTGGTGTACCACCCTGGTCCTGATGCTAGGGTCTGCCCTTAACGGGTGCAGAGAGCCCCCTGTATTAAAACAGTTTGTTGAGGTGGAACCGCCTTGCACTGTTGCCTGTGTTGTGTAGTTTAAGCAGAGAAAAATAATGTTCATTAATTAACCCCCAATGCTGTGTTTTTTTTAATTCTGTTAATTTGCAAAAAAAGTACCTGTAATATCTGATAATGACTGCACTTAGACATTTCCTTGGGAAGGGGTCCTGGGGATATACGTTCTGCTGCTCAGTGTCGTAAAGTTGGAGGGAAAAATACTACAAACAGGGGGAGAGGTTTTCAAGGCAAGTTAGAAAATGTCAGGTTGTCGACATGCACTTCACCCACCACCAAGACTCATCTGTCTTTCGGTCTGTCTGTCAAAAACATTACACCACACTCCTGCCATTTTAAACGCTGTAAATAACAGCCAGGTGCTACTTTCGCCCAGTTTAAGGCGCTCCATTTACCAACCTCAGAAGGATGGAAGCTTTAGTTGTCCTTGCCGGGTTTTGGATTTCTGATCTGCAGATCACCACGTTTCAGAAGCAAACGTTCAAGTCACTGAGCCATCCCGCTAACACCACCTGTCACAGTTCCCGGGGTACAGAGTGCCCTTGTCAGGGCTTTCTCTGAGTTCTCCTACTCGCAGGCATTTCAAGCTGAAACCAGGATTCGCCTGAAAAATACGCAGGGGCCCATCTGCAGCTGCAAAGCGGTGTTTTAATGGGAAATAAACGCTGCAACGTTGTGATGCAAGGTGAGAAATGTATTTTGTTGGAACCCCAGAAGGCGAGGAGGGCATCTTAACATCGCATGCGTTGTAATTGCATGCGATGTTAATGGCATCGCGCCGTTGTAGCATGCGTACTAAAAGCATGCGATGTGAACGACCATGCGATGTCAAAGTCGCAGTGCGATAGAACCGCGATGTTTTGACCCCGATGTGATGGGTGTTTCCCGCCTACAACCACCATCCTAATCAGCCCCATTGTATCTTATACAGCTTTAAGTGCTTAATGGCCTCTGTGTTTAACTCCTCTATAAAAGACGTTCCTAATTATTATTGTTCAGCTATTGTGATGTAACCAAGAATGCAAAGTATATCAGTATGCCTTTGACAATTATGTGTATGAAACAGTGGCAGCCGGTAATTCGCAAAATACGCAAATACACATACATTCATACATACACGCATACAGCAAACTAAAAAAAAAATGACACATACAGGACCACAGTCATGTTCTTGGGTGGTCAGAGGAAAGCTTCAGGAGTTCCTGAGGACTGGGATTGCTGCCTCCTCAAAATGAATGACTGTGTTATGGGTCGGCCAATGAGAGGAGGTGGCAGTCCCTTACTCATCATAAAGTGAGACGGGGTCAGTGAGACTGATGACCCCACCCCACTCTATAACGAGGCATCATAGATGGACACTCAGCCATGGGCACTTCAGGGCCTAAAACTGAAGTGCCCAGGTCCAAGGCTATCAGGAATACTTACCGTTGACATGAGGGGAGGACTGTCAAGTGAATTGTAGGGCTGTGAGATCTTTAGCCCAGCAAAGTTCAGAGCAGATAACTGAGCACCAGTGCATTTAGCGAAAGTAAGGCACCTAGCTGCCTGACCTGAACCAGTTTTGTTTGATATGAGGGCCCCATAGAGAAAACTCATAGCAACGACTCCTATATGGTCAAGGAATTTGGAAGCAGAGTAGGATTGCCACTGTAAGTTTTTTCCCTAATAGGCCCTCTTATCAGAATCAACTGGTCGAGATGCATCATTAATAATTTACACTTTTAACTATGAACTTAACTAATGGGATACATGACATATCCTATACTTAACTAAACCTTACTGAGCAGATGAGGGCCTGTTTTGGTCGTGATGAAATGCCGAGACCCCATGTGGTGCTTATGGGCATGAAACATGTTGACCTGACCATAAAACCAGTGGTTCATTACAATGCCATCTTGGTTCGGTCATTTTTTTAAAACATGGAACGGACACTCGCCAGAAATACATTTTTTGCCCATAGCCAATTTTAGCCTCTCTTACATCCATTCTACCTCCTACTGTCACAGCCACTCAACTAGGGCAGTGACATGAGCTCTGGCAAACACCAGGCAGGTGAAAGAAAAGATATCTGTAAAAAAAAACAGTTGCTGGGAGACCGCGTGGTAGGTAGCTTCGGGCGCCATCTTGGAGCGTCCTCGCGCTCGCGCTAGGATTGGCGAGCCTACTTAAGGCGGACTCAGTTTCGAGGCGGTCTTGACAGATGCTCATTTTATTGCACACACGCTGTTGCTGGCGCTGCTGCAGGCGCTTCGCTGCGCTTTTAATTCTCCTGAATTTGTGATTTTGTTTCAACTTTACTTTGCTGCACTTCTTCCCTGTTTTTAGCAGGGTCTTGGCCCCCTTCCTCATTCCGCATATAATTGGCTCCCTCACCGCCGTTTTGGCGGGCCTGGATCCCGGGGGTGGCTCACTGTGGGCGCCATTTTGGGTAGGGCTGTGAAGGTAGCTTCGGGCGCCATCTTGGAGCGTCCTCGCGCTCGCGCTAGGATTGGCGAGCCTACTTAAAGCTCCCCTTTCCCGCGCAGCGGGACGCGCAGGTGAGGACGCCGTCGCTTAGCCTGAGTCGTGCCAGAGTCCTGCCCGTCTGCGCTCGTCCGCGTCAAGGCAGCGCGAGGCGGGGCAGGCTCTGTTTTACATCTCAGTGTTGCTTTGCCGTTCCTGGCAGGTATGTTGTCCTACACACGGTCAGAGCTGCTGGCCATAGGGCAAATGTCCAAGGGATGTGTTTGTAAGCCTGTGGACCCTTTAGCTGGTCCTTATAGCTGTGCCTGTAAAGGCTGGTCACTTGAGAGCCCTACTAAAATCCGTTCCCTGGAAGATGCTACTCCTGCCACACGAAAGTGTGTTGCATCTCGAGATCTTCGTATCTGGTGCCTAAACGTTAGATCACTGGTAAAGCACCACCTGTCCATCTATGATTTGATAGAGAAAGAGGATCCAGATGTCTTTCTAATGACAGAAACCTGGCTTCAGGATTCTGATACTGCCATATTGAATCTTGCATTCCCTCAGAACTATACCGTCTTCACTTCCAACAGAACCACACGAGGTGGTGGTATTGCAATGGCAGTCAAATCCTGTTTTCCGGCTGAATGGAAACTGTCGGGACTACCTGCATGCGAAAGTGCTATCTTTAAAGTCGCTTTTTCCCATCAATTCACTTTCAGTGGTATGCTCATCTACCGTCCTCCCGGCAATGATTCTGTCTTCAGGTCCGCACTGGCCGATATGGTCAGTCCGATAGCGCTCGGTTGTGCCAATTTCAACATCTTGGGGGACCTCAATATCCATTTCGATAATGGGTCATCCACAACCGTGAGCACTCTGCTGGCGGATCTTGAAGCTCTTCAACTCACCCAGTTAGTCACCCTTCCAACTCACTCAGGTGGCCATATTCTGGACCCCTTCTTTTCCACACTTGACGGGGTGAGGTTGTCAGATCCGAGGATGATGGGGTGGACTGATCATCTGCTGGTAGAAGCCTTCTGTCCGGTCCACGATAAGCCTTTTATATCTGTAGACAGGCCTATTTTAAAAAGGCTTTGGCACAAGCTTAGGCTTGAAGAGTTCTACAGTATACTGGAACAGAAACCTCTGAGCACTTTTATCAATGTGGAACAAGGTTACCAACAGTTCTGCGCCTGGATCACCGATGCTCTGGATTCTCTTATACCTCTGCGCTGGTCGAAAGGCCGGACAAAAACACCCAGTCCTTGGTATAATGAGTCTCTCGCAGAATTGAAAAAATCCTGCCGAAAAACAGAGAGGGAATGGAGAAGATCTTATGACCCTGCTCTGAAAACTCGGTATTTTACTGAGCTGAAGCTATACCACAGAGCTATCTGCAGAACACGAGCCGCATTTTACGCTCAAGAATTTGCTACCAGCCCCAATCCTTCAAAACTGATCTTTAAGGTACTGAAGGACCTTATGAAAAACAGATCTACCTCAGAGGTGATTTGCACAGACTCCCACTGTGATAAACTGGCCTCCTTTTTTGTGGAGAAAGTGAAAAAAATCTACCAAGGTTTTGACACACTCCACCAGAATTGTGAGGTTATTGTCCCTGATACGATGGGATATGAGACCCTGGCTATGTTACCTGAACTGACTATTGAGACCTTTGACAGGCTCAGCCTTAGGGTCAAGTCAGGCTCTCCCTCGGACCCGTTAAAGCCAGCCTTTATCAACACTCTTTCCCCGCTGTGCCGTGACCCCATATTGAATCTTATCAATATGTCATTGTCCAACGGAAGGGTACCCATGGCATGGAAACAGGCAGTGGTCACTCCTATACTAAAAAAAGCCAACTCTGACCCCCGGTTGCCAGAAAATTATCGACCCATATCCCTGTTGCCTTGGATTGCTAAAGTGACAGAAGCCCATGTCAACTCTGTTCTGTCTGAGCATCTGGCTCGCAACCAGATATTGGATCCCAGTCAGAACGGCTTCCGGTCAGGACACAGTACCGAGACGGCATTACTCTACATCACGGAACATCTTCGCCAGGTACTGGACTCAGGTCGTACTGCAGCGCTTTTACTATTAGATCTAAGCGCTGCCTTCGATACTGTGTCCCACCAGATACTGATCCAACGCTTACAGGAGGCGGGAGTGACTGATATCGCTCTCCAGTGGTTTCGGTCCTTTCTTTCGGATCGTTCCTTTAAAGTGGCTTTACCACCTGGCCAATCCGCCACCTATCCCCTGGATCTGGGGGTACCACAGGGATCCTCGTTGAGCCCTACAATGTTCAACCTCTACGTGAAACCGTTGGCTGGTGTCGTCAAACAGTGGGGTCTTACGATGGCCTCATATGCGGACGACACACAGCTAGCGGTGACACTTAGTGGAGACCCTGAGGTGGAGGCCCCCAGATTCCGAGCGGGTCTTGTGGCAGTAGCAAGCTGGCTTCGCACCAACTGCCTTCAGTTGAATGCCACCAAAACGGAGGTGTTGGTGCTAGGGAAGCACGCTGAGCTATGGGGTAACCAATGGTGGCCATCAGAGTTGGGTGTCACTCCTATTCCAGCCTCTGGAGTGAGAAATTTAGGCATTTGGTTGGACTCCGCGCTCACCTTCAGAGACCACACCAAGAAGGTGGCTGCCACGTGCTATGGCATTTTGCGGGGAACAAGGCCGGTTTTAAAGTATTTTGATCCCCCTACCAGACAGCTTGTGGTCCAGGCCTCAATACTATCTCGGCTGGACTACGGCAGCTCGCTGATGTTAGGGGTGAATCAAGCGGAGGCCTCTAGGCTCCAAAGGGTACAAAACGCCGCGGCACGGGCCATTGTGGGCCTTCCCAGACATTGCTCAGTGTCTGGAACCATCACGGCCTTACATTGGCTCCCGGTCAGACAGCGATTTAAGTTTAAAGCGCTGTGCCTGGCCTTTAAAATTTTGAAATTTTCTTCGCCGCCGGCACTCGCCAACCTACTCACGCCCTATACTCCTACAAGATCCTTGAGATCGGAGGGGCTTCACCTGGCTGCTTGTCCACGCTTTAAATTGAGCAGAATGGGTGGCCGCTCCTTTAGGGTGCTTGCGGCAGGTTTATGGAATTCGCTCCCGGTACACATCCGAGCTCTTGAAGACTTGCTCGCCTTCAGGCAGGCGATTAAAACTTTCCTGTTTCCCGTGTCTGGTTAATTTTCCTTTCTTTTGTGTGTTATGTTATAGTGTCTGTCAAAGCGCCAGGACGCCCCTTTGCTGGGGCAGCTGTGCGCTATAAAAATATAAATAACATAACATAACATAACATATTACAGTGCCCACCCACTGAGGAGCTAGCCTGATGATGAAACATGCTACCTAGGTCAGTGATGGCTTTTGCATCCTTTAACTAAGGATTCCCTTGATGCACGAATATGACTGAACCAGAAGTCAAGTTCCCTTCCTGGTGAAATAGCAGAACAGCACACTATTACTGCTTAGAGGCTGATAGTATGGGGAGCATGTGTCCTAGACAACGTTAAATATTTCCTTTCTGTCGCCCCTTTGTGTTACAAACATTAAGGGCCCAATGTAGGTAAATCTAATTTACCACTTCTAAAATACCGAATCATACCAATTCGGTATTTAAGAAGTGGTAAATTAGAAGGGGGGAAATGTAGTTAATTCTGATTCGGTAAATACCGAATCTGTAAGATTCGATATTTACCGATTCTGTAAATACCGAATCGGTATCCCCCATTGATTCCTATGGGCCTTGAAGCCCATAGGAATCAATGTGGAATACCGAATCGGTATTTACCGATTCGGTAATTACCTATTCTTGCAAGGGTGCAGGGGGTGTCACTTTGACACCCTCTTGCACCCCAATTACAGGCTGGTGTGTCATGTGGCACACATACATGCCCTATGGGCATGTCTGTGTGCCACATGGCACAGGTGTGCATGCACAGATGTGCATGCACACCTGGAATCGGTATTTTACCACCCAATTGGATTGGGTGGTAAAATACCGATTCTTAAAGCCCTGTGGCACTCTGACATGTGCCAGCTACATCTGCATTTACAGAATCGGTTTTACCGAATCGGTAAATACAGAATCGGTAAAATACAGAATCTGTAAATGCATGCCCTACATCTGAAAACCCTAATACCGGTCGGAAACGGCCAAAATCGGCTGTTTCCGACCAGTATTAGGGCTCCTACATCTGGCCCATAGTGGTAGCATGGGCCCCTCTGCCCTTAAAGACAGGCCACTGCTGGTATGAAAGCTTAGAGGAACAACTTTAGCCACACGATAATCATTCAGTGAAAATATCAGGGGGCATATTATCAAGGGGGTTTATCTCCGCTTTTTTGGCTTTAAAAGCCAAGAAAGCGGAGATAAAATTATCTCCCTATTACCTAGCTGTCGATAACACCAGTTAGCGACAGCAAGTAGGAGATAGCGACCATCTTGGGCCCCACTTTGCATGTCAGTGATATTTATCACTAATGACATGCAAAGTGGGCGTGCCAAGATGTTAGCGACTGGAAACAGTCGCTAACATCGCTATCTCCTATTACTAACTTTTGGAGATATTCGCGCTAAGCGCGAATATCTCCAAAAGCTAACACCTGCCCTGAGCAGTTCTTATGGTGTATGAAAGAAGGGTCCCTGTGGAACTATATAGGTTTACTTGAGTTTATTATAGAAAAATCAAAGTAATAACAAACAATGTCAATTAATCACAATGAATGAACCATATCATTTGGTAAATAAAAGTGCCCCAAGAAAGGAATGGGAGTGGGATAGCGTGATGCTGTGAAGGAAAAGGACAGTGAGGAAATAAAGTTGGTGACAACTTATGTATTTCGAAATTAATTCAAAATGCAGTGCAGTTTCGAGGCTTCAGATCCCTGAGCCGAAACAAGGGATCGTAACATATCCCAAAAGTTTTAAACAATTTCTGTTGACACAGGAGTATTCAAATTAATGCGGGAGTGTCAACTGAACAAAAATTGGAAGTACTTCAAAAACTTTTGGGATATGTTACGATCCCTTGTTTCGGCTCAGGGATCTGAAGCCTCGAAACTGCACTGCATTTTGAATTAATTTCGAAATACATAAGTTGTCACCAACTTTATTTCCTCACTGTCCTTTTCCTTCACAGCATCACGCTATCCCACTCCCATTCCTTTCTTGGGGCACTTTTATTTACCAAATGATATGGTTCATTCATTGTGATTAATTGACATTGTTTGTTATTACTTTGATTTTTCTATAATAAACTCAAGTAAACCTATATAGTTCCACAGGGACCCTTCTTTCATACACCATATAGCACCCAGGTCCCATGTGGATTCATTGGGTTTAACCCCCCTCTTAGATAAATTATCTGAGCAGTTCTTAGCCATGTTATCCAATGGGAGGTGGATAACATGGCTAAGAGCATTAGCTCGGTAATGCATGAATATCGCTGACTTTTCAGCGATATTCATGCATTGCGGCCGATTTTTATCGCATTTGCGATAAGCCTTGGTAATACCAAGGTTTATCTGCGATAAAAATCGCCGCAGCTTAGCGGTAAATTTTTGTCTCTAACCAAGCAATAGCGATAATTATTGCTATTGATTGGTTATATGCCCCCTGGATTTTATAAAAAAGTATATGTACAAAAAAATGCAAAGGCCACTACTGCACATCATGGACTGGAGGGATCGGTACCCTCTTTACTGCGTTACGTTCATGCTCACAGCTGACACAAAATAAAGTGTATTATATATAAGACAGAACATTACTTTCTTTCCCGTAGCAAGCAATAAAAACCTGCCTGACAAGGTTCATGCGAGAACTGAACTGCTGGCATAAAATCTGTACTGCAACGCATGGCCTAATGCAAATCAGTACACTCATTAAGGCAGACTGCTGCACAGCATACTGCAGCAGGGAGCCTGAAAAGGACTGCATCATGTGATTCTGTTCTATTTCTGTGAACCAAGAGAAGAAGCAATTAAAGTGTGGAAAAGATCTTAGGTGAAACCCAGCATTGAAGCAGTGCAATGACAAACTCCGGAAGCTATTAGGATCTCAGAACCTGCTCAGCTGCAAAGTATTTGTAAAAGTGCAACAGACCATAGACAGAGACAGAAGGTCAGCGATGAAAACGTGTATGATAGCATTTATTTTGCATTATTGATTTTTAATGCTGAATGTTGGTAACAACAAGAGCAGCACCACTTTTGGAATAAGTTATATTTAGTACACTCCAGTGATCAAGGAGTCAGGGCCACTGATATCAAGGCGAGACAAATATCATCTATGGAAATTATATACTTTTTTTCCATGTACCTATTTGCTGCCACAGATATTGTTCTTTCATATCACCCTCTATACTTTTCATTTATTTCTTTAAAGGTCTTGTTGCAGACTTTACCTCTGTGACCAATAAATGTTAGTGTCAGCGTAGAGCAGGGGTTAACAAAGGTGGGTGGAACTGAAACAAATCAAAGTGCACATTCCAATTGTGTACATATATGGGGCTGGTGACCCGTTCGACCCAAAGCTCCCGGGAAGGTGCGGTACACTGTGTACAGTGTAATAAAAGGCCATAAGTGGTGCGGAATACGTTGGCCTTTTGTCCTGGACTAAAGTTCACAAAGTTCACTTATGTGCAGATGATAGGGTACGTGAGTTTCACAGGATGGAGCCCACTGTAGGCAGTGTTCTTTGCCTAAAACATCTTCACTTGATGAAAATGAGGCACAACATTTTCAATGCCGTCTCAAGGGGCATGGATGTTGATTCACTGAAATGCATGGGGCCTCATTTATGAGGCTGTGCGTCACTTTTACGCCGCCGGTGCGTCACTTTTTGTGATGCACTAGTGGCGTAAAAAATACGCCTTGTTGAGCCATATTTACAAAGTGACGCATCTAGGTAGATGCGTCATTTTGTAAACCCCTGCGCCACATTATACCTGCGCCAGGTATAATGTATGCAAGGGGGCGTTTAGACGCAAGAAAGGGTCATGGAAGTGACGCAGTGAAATCTATAAGATTTCACTGTGCCACTTCTAGGACACAAATGCGTCAATTTCTTACGCCTGCCTCACAGCAGGCGTAAGACTGACGCAGGGTCTTTCACATGAGGCTTGCCCCATGTGAAAGGACACATTGCTGGAGTTGCGGCACTTTTGTGACACACTCCAGCAATGCGTCACTTTTGCGCCCACAGATACGTCAGGAATACTGACGTATCTGTAACTCCTTGCGACATGATGCGTCATACTGTAAATATGATGCATCGTTAGTGTCGCAGGGAGAGTGCAGTGAAAAGTGACGCATCGCTGTTTTCACGCAGCGATGCGTCACTTTTCATAAATGAGGCCCATGGAGTATTACAAGTGATACTACACAACCTTTAGCCATATGTTTAAATCTCATGAAGTGATGTTATGTGACCGGTGCTGCTGATGACAACATACAAAATGACATTTGACATTTGATCTTGATTCTTTTACAGACAGTAAAGCATTGTCACAGGTAAAAATATCTAATAAGAGTTTTTTTGTTTAAAATAAAGACACATTTCTAGTAGATTGCTACAAATGACATTGTTGGATCTGATAGGGAGTTCTATGAGATGACAGATTTCAGATATGGCCTTTCACCCCATTTTCATGTGCCTATGGTCAATAGGCTCTAGCATATGTGTTAAATAGTACTTGGCTTTAGCAACATCAGGCATAGCCTCTGCAGTTGTTAGAAAGCTTCTGTGTCGAACATTTGAATTGCAAGATTAAGGTTAAAGGGAATTAAATATGGAACCCACAGTAATAATACTAAATAAAATCCTTCATCATTCAGAAGATAAAGCATCATGACAATACTGCACAATTTCTCAAAGCATTATAATAATTGTAATCATTTCACTGATTTTAAATATTTCCATGAACAAGCATCACACAGATCAGTTTCACTAACTCAATTACCTAAAGCCCTTCAGCAATCTCACTAATTTTCCATATCAATATTGCACAATTTCCCCAAGCAATATATTTAGAACCAATTTTGATAACCAACAATTATAATTAACCCCATTGCAGAAGGATACTAATTATTTAACCATAGTTTAAGTATGTGGGCGTTTTTTATCAAGCCTGTTATGCACTTATGAAAGTCTATATTTGCCATAATGTAGCTGATAATAATTTAGCTGAACACAAATTTGAATAAAGATGTTTTTGTGGCAATTAATTGATTCACTCTACAATATTTCCTACAAGCAACACATACCCCTAGCTCAAGGCCTTGATCGAATTTAGCACCCTGCTCTTTCATGTTTTAAATTTGCCGACAAATCAATTTCTGTCTATTCAAATGTACGTTCTTCTTACAAATCAAGAGAACATCTATGGCTGCTTATTTTGCATCAAATGTAACCAACCTCATCATGGCACACTTCCAAGACACTCTGATTTATAAAAATACTAATCCCTCTTGCAGAGGTATTAGAACTCAAAAAATATATCTCAAGAATACCCTTAACTTGGAGAGGCACAGACGAGAGACTTGGGGCCATATGTAGGTAGCCCATTTGCGTTCGCAATTGCTGAAATTCACAGAATTTCAGAATTTGCGATCGCAATTAGGGCAGTGTGCTATGTAGCACACAAAAATTCACGTGCAAAATAAGGAATCGCAACATTTGCGATTCCTTATTTTGCAATTGCATTTAAGGAATCACAAATTGTGATTCCTTAAATGCAATGTAGGTAGCACCCAAGTTGTGCATATTGTGGCTTAAGGAATCGCAAAATACCATCAACTTCAGGTTGGTGGTAAATTGCGATTTCTTTGAAAAATGCACTTTTTGGCATTTTTCAAAGTGCTATTGACACCCTTGCAACCCTGAAATTGCATTCTCAATTTGCGATTCTCTAATTGAGAATCGCAAATTGAGAATTTCTTCCAATTCATTCCGATGGGCCTTCGAGCCCATAGGAATGAATGAGAAGGTATTCCTTATTTGCGAATCTCTATTTGCGCTTCCCAAATAAAGAATAATTGGGATTCGCAAAAGAAATTGCTAATTCTACCTACATTTCGTTTTGCGATTCTCTAATTGCGATTCCAAGAAATCGCAATTTGAGAATCGCAAAACAAAAATGACCTACATATGCCCCTTGAATAACTGCCAGGCCACCATTTCAAGTGACAGGTCAATATTCCATACACCCTTATACTTATGATGAAGTAGAGATGCTCACAACACAGAAAACGCTTGATGTAAAAAGTTTGTTTAGGAATTGCGTATAAAATCTCCACCTTTTTAGCTGACACCTTTAGAAAGTTGCACCATAGAAAATACCGTCTGACTCTATTCTTTAAAAAAAGAATAAGTCAGCTGCCCCTTCTATCTAATAGCCCACTGAACTGCTTCAGCTCAGTTGCTGCACAAAATGATATGAACATGGTGTTACGTTATACATTTTTCATTGCTGCCCAGCATCCACATGGCTGCCTACCATTTGTAATGCATTTGGGCACAGTCAATGATTTGTGAGGTTTTTAAAAAAATGCTAACAATCTTATTCCACAACAAAAAATGGGATTTTGAATTTTACAGTATGCAAAGTTGATGTTAATCAACTTTTTGAAATTTTAGCGCCAACTTCTCTGCAATCAGTATATTTTGGAGGCCACCCCCTGACGACTTTGCGTTTTTCAGAATTGCTTGCTGCATGAAATAATTTTGACTCTGGATTTTTGGTGTGGTTAAAGTTTGCTCCTTGAAGCAGTTCTTCATTTTAAAAATGTGATGTAATGCTTGGCTTTATAGCATGAGCTCATTCTCATATTTGTGGGCATTCATAGGAAAATACCTTGTGCATTAGCCACGTAAAAGGGCTCAGTTTTGTGTAAATTGTATAGGCATGGATATCATGGGGAAGAGAGACAGAAATATCAATACTTTTTGTCTCTTCTGTTCGTGCGTTTTGAATTTTTAAGCTCATTTCCACTGTGTGGAATGATCAGAGATTGGGACAAGAATTGATAATTTGCTGTACATTTATGAAGTCAAAACAATCTACATCTTCATATGCAGGGATTTTACAGTCATGATGTACTTGCCTATATCTGGTACTCAAGATCATTATTGTTATTTTTACAGGTGCACTCTACCCATATGTGACACTTGGGTGTCTGGAAACTGGGAAATTACATTTCATGATGGTTGCTCACCATTCTGTCTGTTGTCCCACCTATTTGGATGTAGCCATAGTGCTAGAACAGTTGCCCTCGAAGCAAGGGAACCCGATTCGAATCTCGACGATGACACTCAAAATCCTGTGATTCTGGGCACATCACTTAATCTCCTTGTGCCTAACAAAAATGAATATGTCCATCTGAAATGAAACTGGTGCTCATGTAAAGCTCTCTGATACTCGGGTCTCATTCGTGCTACATAAAACAAACAAAAAAATTATGTGTGCAGTTGTATTGTTTTGCATTGCCATTTATATTGTACAAAAGGCACCGAAGTTATTTTCCAGCCAAGCAGAACGCTGCTCATGGTAACCAATGTTGTTTATTATTTAAATACTAAAACAACATTATTCAATGTATTCAAGTTAGAGGCATGCAACTTGCGCAGGTTTCACATGCATGTGTGTTAAAGCAGTGCCATTCATATATTAAGGTTGAACATGTGCAGAGACAGTCAAGTCAAAGTCAAAGAGGTTTATTGCATAATTAATTAAAATCATTAAGATTTCCACATGTCAATTTTATGATACAAAAATATATACTACTAGAAAAGATTGGCCTCTTCCTTTGTTAAAATGGTATAACACAGTTAAAACAGGTTTCTTCCAGGGAAACTCCCACCGTCTTTTAGAGGTCAGAATGTTATTAAGTGTTTTTGCAAAGTTCACCAGTCATTGGGATCAAGGCAGAGATATTACATCGCTTATTTCACCGTGTCCTTGTGCCACAAGACTCAAATTCAAAGAATTTTGTTCCCCGGCATGCCAAAATAATTGAACTCCCTCCTAGCCAATAACTTACCGCTTGCCTACAGGTGCGGATTTTTAACTCGTTGCAGATCTGTTTTAGTAATCTTCGACGTTATGCCAGGAGAGCCGGACAGACGCACAAGAAATGGGCTAATGATTCCGTTTTATAGCCACAAAGTCTACAACTCTCAGTCTGATGTTTACCTTTCCACAATGGTACTAAGTCTTTCGAAATGTGCATTCCCATCCTATAGGCTGTAAAAGCTCTTTTTATATGCACATTAAAATGAGACGTTAAATATGCGTGCGGTCGGTCCAGCTTTGAAGGAGTTGATTATGATCCAACCATTTCGCCGCTTGAGAAGTAACGCTTTGTCTTCTTGAAAAGATTTCGTCCTTGCTGCCTTGTTGGCTAAACTACTTATGGTTGCTTTGTCCTTCACAGATTCCCAAGTTCCTTCCAACCCCAGCTCTTTCACGCAGGTTTTCAGGTATTTTCCCCAAGGGCAAAGGGTTCCAGTCACTCCTTGATTTTTTATGGCTTCCCAGTTTAGCCAATCCATTGAAACCGGATTTGCAGATCTTAACTTGTGACACAGTTTTATGAAGCCGCTCATGCTCCTATATTTCTGGTTTTGCAGCCCGAATTCCAGCCTTACTTGCGGGGCTGAAGCACTCTTTGGAAGGTTAAAAACTGCTTTGTAGATTTTAGTTTGAAGCTCGTTTAGTAGGTCTGTTTCCTTGCCGCACCAGGTGACCAGACCGTAAGATAATGATGGTAAAATTTGTGCCGACATGACCTTCAAGAGGTGGCTATAGTTCAGGCAATTCATTTTAGTTTTCAGCAACCGGTAAGCAAAGATTAGACTTTGGGCTTTTGCTCGTATTGCAGTTTTGTGCTCCATTAGTTTTGCTCCCTGGGATATTGTTACTCCAAGGTATTTATACAAACCTTGTTCGTTCACCTTCGTCCCGTTGAACGACCATGTGTAACTAAGTTTTTTTGGGTCTACTAAACTACCACTTTGGTTTTTTCTTTGTTTAAGTCGAGTCCTTCTTGTCTTAAGTACCCTGATAAGATATTTAAAGCTCTTTGTAGACCAACTGGGGTTTTACTCAGCAGGACTATGTCATCTGCATATTGCAGACAGGGAATTCGCCGGTTTGCCAATGACGGAGGGTGCACCTCATCTGTGTCCAATACTGTTGCGAGATCAGAAAGGAAAAGGTTAAAAAGGGTGGGGGCTAGAACACAGCCTTGTTTTAGGCCCTGGTATGTTGGTATGTTCCTTGTTGTGTAAGCTCCATCTCCCAATTTAACCTTTGCCAATGTATCTTCATGCAAAACCTTTATTGCCTGTATTAATTTTGATGGCGTCCCCCAAAGGTGCAATTTGTCCCATAGACGCTCTCGATTTACTCTGTCAAATGCAGATTTGATGTCAACAAAACAGGCATATAATCGTGTGCCCTTTACTGCTGTTCTGTCCAATATTAGTGACAGGCAAGTTAAGTTGGTGATTGTCCCCATATCCCTCCTGAATCCTGTCTGTAACCAGGGGATTCTCTGAGATTCTTCAATCCAGTCTTGCAGCTTAAGGAGGATACAAGAGGCATAGAGCTTTGCTTCAACGTCTATCAATGATATAAGTCTGTAATTTGTTGGGTTGCCATGGTCGCCTTGTTTAAATATTGGATGAACCACGTTTCCCTTCCATGATGCAGGTACCTGTGTGTCATGATAGATTTGATTAAACAATGGTGTCAGGGTTTCTGCCCAAAAATACCGGGTCGTGTTTAAAGATGGCGTTGGGCAGTCCGTTCAGGCCTGGTGCTCCTTCAGCCTTTAGCCTGTTGATGAGTTCCCCTCTGGTTGTTAATTCCGGGACTGTTATTTCCTCTGTTGGGCAATCCTTTATCACCGGTCCTTCTGTGCCTGGATTGCAGATTTCCAACTGGCCATTCTCTACTGTGTTTGTTTTCCGCATATTATTTGGGAGGCCTGTTGTTGTTATGCAGTAAAGGGATTGCACATGTTGAGACCAAGCGTCAGCTCTAACTCCCGCTTCCTGATGGAGTTTTTGTCCTTTATTTAGGTCGTTAATGATGCCCCAAAATTCTCGACTGTTGGGGTGTTTTCCTGCACTTAGCAATCTATTCCATAGCTTCTCATTGTAGGCGGATTTTGCGATGTTTAGTGCCTTCCTATAAGTGCTTCTGGCTTCTGTCAAAACTCCTTTGTTTGTAGCCCCAGTTTTTTTCCCCGAGCAAGGTGACAAACAGCATTTGCTACCCTCCTTTTCTTTGTTCTTAGTTCGTTGGTAAACCAGGGCTCTCTTTTAGAGGTAGACTTACTCAGTACACCTGAAGTTGCAGGAAATTTATGAAGCAGGGCCAGGACCAATAGCTCCCAGTTTTTTACAAGGTCCTCCTTTTTTTGCATCCCTAACTAGGATTTTCGAGCAATTGCGGCACGCTGGATTTTTTCCAGCATTTCTCCTCTCCATTTTAGTTTCTTTAAATTGAATTTAGCGGCTTGGTGAAGCAGACTTGATAATTTTGGTGCCAAGTTGGGTGCAGTGTTTAGAGAAGTTATTTGGGGGAAGTGGTCGCTTTCTGATCGTTGGACAATTTTGAAGGTCTCAATGTCTGGAATTAAGTCATCACTTACTATTGTGTAGTCTATTGTTGAGTGAGCCCTTCCGCTCAGGAACGTAATACCAGCTGGACTATCCCCCGTCGTGTTGCCGTTTAGAACCGTCAGACCCAGGACTTTTGGGTTGAAGGCTAACCTGAGGCCTCCTTTGTGCAGTCGCGTGATTTCTTTTGCCCTCAATTTTCCAATGAGATCAAAGTTGAAGTCCCCTGAGATTAGTAGAGGACATCCTAGGTAGGTTTTTTGCATTGTTTTAATCAGCGACATCAGGCACATTTGTTTTTCTTGTTGTAAATTACGATCCGGGTGGATATAGACGTTGAGGATTATAATTTTCCATTTTTTGTGCCCAGCTGACAGAGATTCAGTGATTCTGGTCACTTGTACCCAGTTGAGTCCTACGCCCAGTGCTTCAGAGGACCAGTTGAATTTTTGAGTGATATGAGTTGATAGACCACCCCGGAGGTGCCCAAAATTTGAGTGTCTTTCTGCAGGGATGCGGTGGGTCTTAAAGCCTGGTATTACACTTGGTGCTAATTTCCATGTCTCCTGAATCAGGATTATATCTTGATTGGAAAAAAAGGATTGAGTTTCGTGGTCCAGCTCCATTTTGTGGAAACCATGTACATTCTATGTGCATACAGTGATTTTTGTTGAAATAGTTTTTGCACTCTGCGTTTCCTCCCTCCTACTTGGAGACAGAGAAAAATGTGTCTCCGTGTTAGTGTCCCTTTTTACACAGAAACCTTGGGACCCAGGACCAATCTGTTATGTCCCGGCCGGGCTGCCTAGTTGGTTGATTGTGGTCTGTCGAGTTTACCCCTTCCGTTACACTTGCAGCGGCTGGAGAGGTAGCACGGGCTCCAAATAGACAGGAGAACGGAGGACGTTTTTCCCCGTTACCCTTTGTTTCATTATGGGTGTTTTTTTGTAACGGAAATGTGTATCTTGGGCTTGTGTTTCTTAAAAGCGAGATTCCTCATGTTTCAAAAGTGATCTCTTGTGGAGAATATCTTGTCCACGATGGCTTTTGAAGCCCACGTTGTGACGGTGACTTCAGATTCTATATGCTGGGGGATTCTTTTGAATTCAATGGTCAGGAGGTCCTGTGATGTTATCTCATTTAACTCCTCTATTTCCTGGAATAATCTTAGCAGGTTGCCCCGTTTTAAGAAGTCCTGAAACCCCGTTGATGAATATTCCGGGATGAATGTTAAGTTGTGTGGTGTTATTTCAGAATGATGAAGGATTTTTTTTGTGTCTTTAGACTGTTGTAACTTCGTATTTTTGTTGATTTTGGAAGATGATGCAAAGGAGTCTAGCCCCTGGTCCATAATTGCTGACGACATCGGATGGGATGTGCTTTGAATTGTACCTGGGTTGTAATAACCCTTTGAAAGAGAGTTACGCCGAGTTTGTGATAGGGCACTGGTGCGCTGCTTTTCCGAAACAGTAACGCACATGCGGATAGGTACAGTTTTTAGCTGTGGTCCTTGAGATTCTACTGACTTATTATTTAGGAGGAATCCCGATTTCTGACAGCTGAGCTGTGTTCCGGTGGGCTGTGGACTATTATTGTTGGCCGGATTTGACTGACCTTGTCCCCCTATGTGGTCTCCCGTGTTTTCTATAGGCCTTATGTGCTCTGGGCTTTCATTTTCGGTAATCCTTGTAGGGTCGGCGATTCGTTCCGGGTGAGTCTGGATGTTTTTTGGAACTCATGGTTTTTCCCTTGGGCCGCTAAGAGCTTCGGATAATACCAAATTCGTTATGCTGTGATGGTTAACAGATGTAATGGTTGTACTCTGCCTAGGTTTGTCCACCCTCGGGGGTGTTTGGGACTCTTGCATCACTGGCATCTGAGTTGAACCTACCTTGCCATCTTGGGACGTGGTGGGACAATCAGAATTGGAGACCTGAGCGGTGTTTACGTTAAAGATTGAAAACAGCTTCCCTGGGTCTGAGACTTGTTGCTGCTTATACTTTAGCCCGGCTTTCCTGGCCTTTTTCTATTGTCTCTTGGTTGCTGTTTTTTCCTCCTTGACAGCAATTTTTTCCTCTTCAATTAAAATTTGGGAGGACAAAGCTGGTTCCTGATCTTGTACTGATCTTTCTTGCCCCACTTCCCTTGAGATGTGTGTTGAGTCCTTTGGGTGATTACTGTTTGGATGCTCCTTTGAGATTGACCTGTTGCGGGGGTGTAATTTTTCCGTAGTGAATTTTGTGGACTTTTCAACTGAGTTGTGAGGTTGTCTTACCTCCCATAGAATGTCCGTCAGAATTGCTGGCAAACTTGCTAGTTTTTCAATTATTGAACCACAACCACAGCAAGGCTGTTTTTTTTTAAGCTCTGATTGGGTTTCTAGTTTCCCTTGGGTTCTTAATAGTGAGGTAAGTGCGTCCATTTTTAAGTTTTTAGCCCGCAATGTGGCCTGCCACCAAAGTAATAAGGTCAATCTGCTCCTCCATTTTATTCGATTGAAAGTTCAGAGCCTTTATAGCTTGATCTAAAGAGTTTAGTAAGGACTTAATCCAAGTAGGCGACTGGTCTTCTTGAGACTCAATTGAAACTTTCGAATCAATGACCATCGGACTGCCCGACGAGATGGTGATTGGTGCAGTATTGTTTATGTAGGGGTAGTTTATTGTCATGTTGTTACTGTTGTTCATGGTGAGGTTTTGGTGGTTTCTTTTTTCTACTGGCCCTCGAGGGGTAGACATCGCCAGACCCAGACTTGGGTAAAGATTTTTCGGACTTGGCTCGGATCGTAATGCTCTACCTTGGGTTTCTAGGTACATTGATATCCTTTCCGTCAGTTCTTCCAATTCAGAATCATTTGACAAGAACAATGGTTTATGCCATGGGTCACTATCTAGCATGGATTCTGCGTGTAGATTGGCCTGGCTTTTTGAGCCCTCCTTAGATCTTATCGGACTCTTTGGATCATTTACTTCCACCACTTCAGTTGGTATTATACTGTCCTGGGGTCTTGTCGGACCTGTAGGATCATTTACTTCCGCCACATCGGTTGGTATTATACTGCCAGTTGTTATCCTGCTGAGGTCCTTTATGGTGTCATCCACCGCGGTGTGCTTTTGAGCTTCTGAGTGATCGTTCTCCCCTTCGTGGGCATTTGGATGATGTACTTGTGCAGCAGTTGTCAGTATGCTTCCCTTGGGTTGTGTACAGGAGATTGGCCCGTCGCTCGTACTTGACTTGTTTTTGTCCAGTGGGGTAGAACGTTAATTGGAAAAATTGGATTTGGTAAGTTACTTGCTTCGGCTGTAGACGTGTAGATCGCTGCAATTGAATCCTTTAAGTAGAAGAATTTTAAGAGCCCTGACTTGCTTGAGAATTTTGACTTTGATTCGGGAGTGGGTGCTGAGACCAGCCTCTCCCTTTGATCGACTTGAGCCCCCGAAGATGTATCCGCTACGTTTAACTTCTTTGAATTTTTCGAGGGCTTCTAGTTTTCCACTGGTCGTCGCGTTCTCCCCAACCTCATTGTCCCCCGATTAGGGCTCTTTACCCACTTCACCGTTCGGCACAGCTTTGTCTTGATCACCCTCTGCCTGCGTGGATGTACTACAGGTGCTTGCTGTCTGGATGCCTCTGTTTTGGCACACCGCACACCGCAAGACACCTCCTCAGACTACCTCGGCTTCCAACTACTGGGTACCTGGGATGGGTTTAAGGGTTTTGGTTTAGTTTTGGGATTTCCCCCGGGAATTTGCTGTGGGTGAGCTGGGCGGTGCTAGTTTGGTTAGACGGGCTCCCCTTCCACCTTCTGCCTTTTGCGGGGGTGCGCTCTCACCTCACTCCTTTCGTTGTCTCCTGCCTGCTTCTTGCCGTGGTTTTCCTCTCTCCTCTCTCCTCTGTTGGGAGTCGCCGCTGACAGCTGTGAGCCGATTGCCTGGGTCACTGGGTCCCTGGGGCTGTGGGCCCTCCACCACCGCTGGTCTTCGACCCTGCTCTGGTCGGGTCGCGGGTCTGGCCGGACTACCGCTCCTCCGGCGGTTACTGCAGCTGCAGTCTGCCTCTCGCTCGTGCTGCTCTGTGAAAAATCCATACTGGATCAACAGCCACTCGGAGTCATTCGGGAATCAGTGCACTGCTGCACCAGGGGGAACCTGGCTGCTGGCTGCTTTTTTGACTCGCAGCCTCTTCGCCCAGCACGAGGCTGGCTCAATACAGCAGTACAGATGCGCCGACACTGCTTCAAAATCTGGAGCCCAGTCCAACCCCCTCAGCTCACACGGTTACTCGGCGGGGGTGGGGGTGGCGGCTCTGCTCGGGAGTCGGGGAGAAGGCGCTGCAGCAGCCCCGTGGACCCCAGCGAGCCCCCGATCCACGGCGGTCTCTCAGCGGACTCCGATAAGCTTTTAACGGGCTATTTAACGTGCTATCCGGTGAAATTTGTAATAACCTGGCAGCCGGCAGCCCGTTTTCCCGCAGCGTCTTGCTGAACTGCTCGGAATGGCGTTTGGCGTCCACTGCTCTCTGGCGCACTTTAGCGTCACACTCCTGTTACTGCTGCCATGAACGCACTGCTTCGTGAAAACAGGTGACGGGATAGAGGGATGTGCAGAGACAGATTAGTCCCATAGTTAGGAACTTTGTCACGGATGTGCTTTTCAGTCAAGTAGAACACTATCAATAGGCACCCAGTGCTAGATATTAGTCACAGGATGAGGTACATCCGTTGATGGTTTTTGTTAGGTTACATTGCCGCAGCGATTAGCTTTAGCCCTATCTGCAATGGCAGCTATAGGAGGTTGAGGCGTGATGGCACTCTTGTGAGCATATTGTGAAATACTCATGTTTCTTCATTGTTCCATGGTCAATTGTAAGTAGACTGATAATCCCAATGGAGCCTGAAAGTGCGTTATCAGCTGCATCAGGATTGCAAAAGATGAGGCAATAAAATGGAAGTATCGTGGCCTGCGAATTTCCACTTGGAAGTTTCAAAGCAGGCAAAATGTGTGAATACAAATCTGCCAACAAACGGAGAACAGCATGCATGAATTGGTGTCACACGGGAATCGGCAGGAAACAGATTCCCACAAAGCATTGTTATTTTTCAGAGCCAACGTTGTGGTAGCCCAGTGTTCTGGCAACCTAGAAGTGTTGATGTTTGCGTATCAGCGATAATTGGCCCCTTAGATCTATGGGGTGTTGCTGGGTCATATTTTTATGGAATCAGCGTTTTGTATGCCATTTTGTTACTGTTTTTGCTGACTCTCTAGACCTTATGGAACTCATGCCCCAATATGAAATGTGTAATTCTCAAAGTGGGCATCCATTGTCGTGTCTGATAAGATAGTTACAGCTAAATAAGTTTGGGGAGGGGCTGTGGCCTAATGGCTTGAGCTGTCTACCTTGAAGATGGGAGAGCCGAGCTCGAGTCTCGGCAGCTACACTCAACATGTTGCGATTCTGGACAAATCACGTAATCACGCCAACCTAGTAAAATTATTGTGTCCCTTTGTAACGCAACTGGTGCTCATGTAAAGCTCTGACATCTTCGGGTGGAGTTACCGCTCTTCAAATCTAACAAAAAAAAAGTTGTGGCGTGTCACTGATGGGCAGTATAGCACATACGTAGTGGCATGGCCCTAATGTAGTAGTGAGACCTAATGTCCCTTGCTATGGACACTTAAATTCTTCTGTGCCTTCGTTTTGATCATTTAACACATATTGAATGATGGAACTTTTTATGATCTCTGATTGTGTGGATTTGGTGACCAGCTAATTAATTGAGAACAATGTGTGCCATTTGTGCTTGCAGAAGCATGACAACACAGAGGTCAATACACATTTTTTTTTAAAAACACAGAGGTCTTATTTGTAGAGGACACTTTCACTCTTGGATGGGGGTTCTTGGATCTATGGAAAGGCATCGGAATTTTTTTTACGATCCTTTCAAAGAATGAAAGGATGAGTTCATATTATAGCGCTCCCCTTAGGACACAACGCTCCGGAATATAAATACTGCAAAGCTTGCAAATACTGTTCCCAAATCACAAAGCTGGAGAGTAAAAAATATTGTACCCACTACAAAAAAATGGGATAAAAATGGTGTAAAGAACGCAAAATCGTAGCCGTGATAGGCAAGGTAGAAGAGTAGAAATGCTGGTTAATGAATTGGTATTTTTTACTGGGTTTCACAATAATTTTAGGTGGTTATCTTAAAGGGCGGCAAGCAGTCATGTTGATACCTCAGCTAGCCAGGTAGCTAGTTGATGATTAGGTGTCTATAATGTTGACAGCATTCATTAGTCCCGAATTAGCTCCTAAATGAGTTTTCTATAGCGCTAGCTAGACCCGGAGGTATCAGAGCGCTTTACAACCTTTGTTCATAACAGTTTATAACACCAAGAGTGCCCAGGCAAATAGTGGGTCCAAGGAGGTTCATTAATCCGTACACGTCTGGTAGTAATCGATGCAGACTTGAGAGTTTAATGTTCAGGTAGGGGGGAGTATTGTTCAGAGTAGGGGAAGTGATGTCAGGAGTGACTTTGACGTAGTTGCAGGGTCTTCTGTCTTGTGGTCGGGAATTAAAGCAGATCCGTTGTTACTTTATGAGGGCTTGATTGAGGAAGAGCGTTTTGAGCTGGCTCTTGAAGGCTTTGTAGGAAGAGTCCGTTCTAATATGTATGGGGATGGCATTCCAGATTTTGGGTGCATTTCCGGTGAAGGACCTAGATAGGGTCTTTTGTTTGTAGGTTTTCGGAGGGATGAGTAGCAGAGAGTTGGTGCTTCTGAGGTATCTTGTCTGTCCCGCTTTTTTGAGTTTGGCAGCTAGATAGGTGGGTTTGCCAGTGTGCAGAGATTTATGTGTGAGGCAGGCGGTTCTGAAATTGACTCGCAATTCTACTGGGAGCCACTTAAGTTCTGTTCGGTCGGAGTGATGTGTTTGTATTTCTTCACTCCTGACACCATTCTGGCTGCTGCATTTCGTGTTGTTCTGAGCGGAGCCAGGTGAAGTTTTGCTGTGCCTGTGAGGGTGGCGATCCCGTAGTCTAATCTGGATAAGACAAGTGACTGTGTGGCTTGTTTAAGGTCCGTTGGTGGGATGAAGGGTTTGATTTTGCATAGTAGCTTTAGGTTGAAGAAGGCACCCCTTGCAGTGTTTTTGATGTGTTTGATCATATCCAAGTTGGGGTCCAGAGTGATACCCAGTGACTTCACTGAGTCTGCTGGGATGAGAGTACTGTCAAGAGCATCAATAGACTTTATCCATTCCGTGATTTGCGGGGTCTTTCCTTGCTGGCTAAGAGAAGAATTTCCGTTTTATTTTGATTTTGTTTCAGATGGTAAGGGACAGCCACTTTTGTACTTCTCTTAGGGTGATGTTTAGTCTTTGTATGTCTGCTAGGTAGGAAGTTTCTAGGTAGATCTGGGTGTCGTCGGTGTAGAGGTGGAAGGGAATGTTGGCTTTTTTGAGGATGATGGTCAGTGGCTCCATGTAGATGTTGAACAATGCGGGTGATAGAACTAAGCCTTGTGGGACACCTCTGATTATAGGGTGTAGGTCGGACGTGGAGTTTCCCATCTTTATTCTTTGTGAGCGGTTTTGTAGGAAAGAGGTGAACCACTGTGAAACCACCCCTTTTGCTCCTACCCTGTCTTGGAGAGTGTTGATTAGTAGTTTTTGGTCGACCGTGTCAAAGGCCGTCAAGAGGTCAAGGAGGGGAGGCGTGGCTTGAGCGCCGCACAAGATGGCGGCTTGACGGCGAAGCTCCGCTGACGACGCTCGAACACCGGCGATTATCTTAACATACACCGAGGTTTCTCCGACCCACTGCAGATAATCGACAATCGGAATGTGAGGTGAGCAGGACGTTATATTCCCTGTCTCTCAATTCCATCGGAATGTGCTCTTTTTCTACGTGACGCGGTTCGCTGTTCTGGCGACCGCCATTTTCTTTTACCGCGAACCTCTCAATAGCGGTTTTCCCTCATGTGAACCTTACCAGAAGACCTGCTCTATGAACCCTTCGCCTTTATCAGCCACCTGCTCCTACAACATGTTTATAAAGCTGCAATTTTTCATTTTCAGTGTTTCGAGGCTTCACGTTGTTTTTCACTAACTTCTCGAATACCTGATCTCTCAACGTGCTTGGTGCCTCTTCATCGCGGCTTATTTCCATCTGGCACATTCTACTATATTTGACTCCTTTTGAAGGAGTTTTGCATACAAAGAGGAATTCTCCACAGCTTTTGCCTTTCAGGGATTCTGTAGCAGCGCTGCTGTACTGCTTCCTTGCCTTATATGGGGAAATTGCGCAACCTTAAGCTTACAGTTCCCAAGGTCGTCTCTCGTCAGTCATCAGACTCTGACTCTACGATACCTAACATGGATGAACAAGCTCCTGGCAAACCTGAGGCTACACAAGGAGCCATTCCCAAAACTAATCCTTCTAATAAGCCCCTGCAACCTGGTTCTTCTAAGCGTCTGAAGAAAGACCCCCCCTCTCCAGGTTCCTCGTCGCACTCAGCTTCCATGGACCTTATTCTTGAAGAACTTCGTGCACTTAAACCATTTATGGCTGAAACCACCAAAACTTTGCAATTCCTTCATGACAAATGATCCACACTTGAATCGAGGGTTCTTTTGGTGGAACAATCTACGGAATCTCTTCAGGCTTCCTGCGCAAGAATTTCGACGTTGGAGAAGGATGTTTCTCTTCTAAGACGGCAGACGGAAGAGTTGGAAAATAGAAATCGTAGAAATAACCTACGCCTTTATAATCTTCCGGAGCACACAGAAGGGTCGAATCCAACCGAATTTTTCCAAACCTTCCTGCAGAAAATTCTAGACCTTCCTCCATCTTCCTCCCTCAACATTCAACGCGCACATAGACTTGGTCCGAAAGTTTCCACCAAGCCCCGCGGAGTCATCATGTTGTTCTTGCATTATACTGATCTCCTTCAAGTACTTTCTGCAGCAAAAGCGAAAAAACAAATTATGTGGGAAGGTCATCGTTTATATCTTTCTCAGGATGTAGCTAAACCAACAGCTGACCGTCGAAAGCAGTTCCTTGACCTACGACCACGACTTCGGGACCTTGGTGCCAGGTTTGGTCTACTTCACCCATGTCTCTTCAAGGTAACCTACAAAGAAAAAACCACTACTTTTGAAGAACCGCATGCCCTTGAAGAGTTTCTTCGTTTTCATGAAGCCGAAAACATGGACACTGCTCGACCAGTTTAATTTATCATGTGTCTTCCCTGTTTGACAGCAGTATTTCCCTCACTTGTTTCCTGGTGTATTTCAATTGTTCTCTCCATCCTAGTTTGTTGTACTTAATCCATTTATTTTATCTATTTTTGTACATTTCTGTATTTGATCTTCATATGTTTCCTTAATCTCCCCTTTTCGATTTTTGTCTTCCTACAGATCCCCTCCTCATGTTCCTTACCCTGGTGTATATTCGATATCCTCAAACGCCCCTAAGCTGGTTCCTCGAGTGTTCGGTCACGTGAGTTTCAGTTGTCGATGTCGTCCTCTTTTGGCGTCGTCACCCCTCTTCTTCTATTGTATTTGTTAGTATGTCTCCTCTCTCTCTTCTATCCTATCCTATTTCTTCTATGTTATCTCTTTTAATATCACTCCTCACACTATTCTCCTTCTTTACTATTTTCTCTAACTTTCACTACTCTCCCTCTCAACTTTTCTCTCTCTCTATCTCTGTCATAAACTCGACTTTGCATTCTTACTACTTCTCTCAACCTTTTCTTAACTTCTTTTCTACTACACTTTTTCTTTTCTGTCATTTTCTTGCTAATTTACATTCCGAGTAGTCACCTGGAATGTTAAAGGGTTAAATAACCCTATTAAACGTCAACGAGTTTTAACGCATCTCACTAGACTTAAGGCAGATGTAGCCCTCTTACAAGAATCTCACCTTACGGACTTGGAAGCTACTAAACTTAAAAGATGTTGGGTGGGTCATGTTTTCTATTCTTCTGCCGTAGGTAAGAAAAATGGTACAGTTATACTTTGTCATAAAAAGTTGAATGTTTCCGTTGTCTCTCAAGAATGTGATGATAACGGCCGTTGGGTTATGGTTAAACTGCTTATAGATAAAATACCGATAGTTATATTTAATATTTATGCTCCTACTGGTGTTGATAAATTGTTTTGGCCTGCTATTTCGGATAAACTTGTTACCCTCAACGACCAATATGTTATTCTTGGCGGTGACTGCAACCAAGTTTTTGATCCCTTTATTGATAGGAATTCAACAGTTAAATTTGTTCCTTCCAAAATGCATTCCCAGTTTCTCTCCTCTATACAGAACAATGCTTTAGTTGACATTTGGAGGCTTTGTAACCCAGACCTTAGAGAATACACGTTTTATTCCCCCACCCATCACTCCCAATCCCGTATTGATTACCTTTTCCTTAGCAAACCATTAGCACAACTCGCCATTCATTCAGATATAGGCTCCATCCTGATTTCAGACCACGCTCCCGTCTTTGTGGACATTGACCTCATCCCCTACTCCCCTCATTCAGGTCGATGGAGATTTAATAATTCATTACTCCTTGACTCTAATTTTTGCACCCAATTTACTAAATTTTCCACTGAATTTTTTGCAATTAACCACCTCCCAGACTCTTCTTTTGTCATGATTTGGGATTCGTTTAAAGCGGCTGCACGCGGGTTTATTATTAATTTTGTTTCCCAGAAGAAAAAACAATCAATCTCTAAGTCAACTCAACTCTTAGATAAAATTAAAAAATTGGAGTATGCTTATTATAATTCACACTCTGATTCTTCTCTTCGTGAATTAATTTCTGCCAAATTTGATTTTAATAAATTCACCACCACCGCTGCCTCAAATTCTCTACTAAAATGCAATTCCCGCTATTACGGCGGACAAAACAAGATGGGCAAACTCCTGGCTAACTATCTTAAGATACGTAAAGACCGAACAAAAATTGAATCCTTACAAGGCCCAAATGGTATTTCTTTCTTTAAAGATAAAGACATATTAACTCAATTTGTTTCCTTTTACCAAAATCTTTACACTCCTGAATCCTCTCCAGATCCTCAAGACCTTCTTACATATTTTCAGGACATTCCCCCTCCAGAATCCTCTCATCTTGATTTTCATCCACTAGAGTTGGATATTACCCCCTCGGAAATCTCTCATGCAATCTCTATTCTTCGTCGAGGTAAAGCACCAGGACCCGATGGTTTTACCATTGAGTTCTATAATCACTTTTCATCCCTTCTTCTCCCAAAATTACATCTGCTATTCCAATCTTTTGCGACTTCCGGCTCCTCTCAAGGTACTTTCCAAGAAGCATTGATTTGTTTAATTCCCAAACCCGACAAAGATCATACCCTTTGTAAAAATTATCGTCCTATATCATTAGTAAACACAGATTATAAAATTTTCGCCAAAATCATAGCTCTACGATTAGATCCCTTACTACCAGACCTTATAGGCCCTGAACAGTCCGGATTCGTTAAAGGCCGCCTATCATCAGATAATTCTCGTGTCTTCTTTAATATTTTGAGTAAGGCCCCCTCCCTCTCTGCCCCCCTCGCTGCCATCTCCCTCGATGCTGAAAAAGCTTTCGACAGAATAGGTTGGGACTTTATGTTTCAAGCTCTCCGATGGTTTGGTTTCCCCCCTAAATTCATTTCTCTGATATCTTTACTCTATTCTAGCCACCATGCTTCAATCTTTGCAAATGGTATGGTTTCCGACTACTTTCCTCTTCAGAGAGGAGTACGTCAAGGATGCCCCTTATCACCTCTTTTGTTCATTATCGCCTTAGAACCCTTTTTAACTAAAATTAGACTCGATGACACAATTACTGGTTTTCATTATGGTCCTCAAACACAAGCTAAATTATCTGTTTACGCTGATGACATTTTATTTTATTGTTCAAACCCTCAAACCACTCTCCCTTCCTTCCTACATCAGGTTTCTTCCTTTTCCAACGTTTCAGGTTATCGTCTCAATACAGATAAATGTGAAATTCTTCCCTTAAATCCCTTATGTCAAAAACATCTCTTTGACTTCCCTGGCTTTTCCTGGCAACCCACGAAGATTAAATATTTAGGTATCTGGTTTGCCCCTCGTATCCCTGATACTCTTAAATTTAATTTCGAATCCCTCTCCACCAAAATCAACGCATCAATAATTCGTTGGAACCCTCTATTTCTTTCTTGGTGGGGTCGATTAGATTCTATCAAAATGATGCTAGCACCCTTAGTCCTCTATTCTATTTCCATGATTCCCATCCGTATCCCAGATCATTACTTTAAATCGATAGACTCACTTCTATTGAAATTTTTGTGGAAAGGGAAAAAATCTCGTATAGCTCTCTCTTCCTTGAAAAAAGATAAATCCCTCGGCGGTGTCAAATTCCCCCACTTTAAATCCTATCACAACGCGTTTTCTTTAAAGCAAGCTATGAAGTGGCTCTCTTCTGATCTTCCTCGCATCCCTCCTCTGTGGCTCACATTAGAATCTTCTTTACTTCATCCTTATGAATTTCCAGAAGTTTTATCCTTTACCTCTAAGGTTTCATCCCTATGTTCCCCTATTATCTCTCACTCTTGCTCCCTTCTTCGTCCATATCTATTATCCACTTACCCATCTGCTTCCTCTACTCACACCCAACCTATCTGGCATAATAAATTACTCAAAATTCGTAACCGTTCCTTATATTGGAAATCCTGGCATTCCCTTGGTTTAAAATGGATATCACAATTGTTATCAGACCACAAACCCCTTCCTTTTCAAGATTTACAAACGCAATTCTCCCTACCATCCTCGTCCCGTAAACAATATTTATCATTGCTCCCGTCCCTCACCCAATATCTTTCTTCACTCCCGGCCTCTGACTCTATCCCTACACCTCATCTTTCGATTTCTAATGCCATCGACCAATCTCTCTCTGATTCTTTTATTTATAAATCTCTACAGTCCTCTGCTGATCGCACGAAATCTAAAGTTGAGTTGGCTTGGGAAAATGATCTTTCTCACACATGGTCTATCATTTTATGGGACAAAATTTGGTCTAAGATTCATAGTACATCCAGAGCTGCCAACACTACGCAAACCTTATTTTTCATTTACAATCGTACATTATTTACTCCATTAACTCTTTCCTCCTTCTCCCCAGACACATCATCTACTTGTTGGTCCTGCCCATCTCCTATGGCTGATCTAAAACACATGCTATTCGAATGTCCTCCTATTTTACGTTTCTGGCACTTAGTTTGGTCCCAATTACAAAAGATTTTCCACTTTACGATTTCATTCTCCATTACACACATTTTCTTAGGTTCCCTATCTCCTGTTTTTGCAACCTCCCATCATAAACAAAAATTGCTTGATCTTTGTATAGCTATTGCTTTCCATCATATCACATCACACTGGAAACAAGCTAATGATGTCTCTTTTACTGCTTGGTGGAACGCAATATGCTTCAATCATAGACTAGACACTAATTTTGTATCTCCTATTTCCTTAGCAGTCAAACGAGATCTTTTATGGCTTCCCCTCACCGAATATTTATCAAAAGTTGCTAGGCCTCCTACCTCAACTCCATTACGTACTGTTGAAGTTTGTAAACCACCATGAATGCATTACTTTACTTGTTTATTATGTTCTCTGCTATATTTACTGTTTTACCATGTTGTTTTTATACTTTTATAATCTGAGATAGTTCTTCATCCCCCTATATTTCTCAATTTTAATGCCTCTTTTATATTTTATACACAAGTTTTCCCTCCATTAGTTTCATTAATATGTAAGAATGATTTCATGTTTCTTATAACTCCTGATTGTTTCTTCATTTTCTGTCTTTGCCTCTTTTTATTTCAATAAACTTCAAACTTAAAAAAAAAAAAAAGAGGTCAAGGAGTATGAGCAGACAGCAGGGGTTCTTGTCCAGTGATTTGTGCATATCATCTATGACATTTAAGATGGCAGTCTCTGTGCTACAACCTTCTCTGAAGCCTGACTGGTGTGGGTTGAGGAGATTGTTGATGTCCATGTGGTGAATGAGTTGACGGAGAACACATTTTTCTAGTAGCTTTGCTAGGAAAGGAAGATTGGAGACAGGCCTGTAGTTGTTAAGATTGTTCGGGTCAGCACCCGCCTTTTTTATTAATGGTGTTACCTGGCCTATTTTGAGGCAGTCCGGTATGATTCCTGTTTCCAGGGAGCTGTTAATAATCCCAGTATAGATGGGGGCTAAGGAGTATTTGAGTTGTTTTGCTAGTCGGGCGGGGAGAGGGTCTTCAAGGTGCGATGAGGGTTTGGTTCCCGTGGTTAGTTCAATAATTTCTGTTTCATTAGTGGAAGTGAAGGTTAGCCAGTTGTTGGTTGGTTGGCTAGGTGGGTTTGCATAATCTTTGGTGAGTAGCGGGCCTGCCTTTGATGGAGGCGAATGGTCCGTCAGTGAGAGCTCAATCTTTAGAATTTTTTCGCTGAAGAAATTAGCAAATTTATTGCATAGGTCTTTGGAGGCCGGAATTACAGCAGGTGTTGGTTTAGATGTTTGTTGTCTGATAATGTTGAATAGTTCTTTGGGGCGGTTTTTCGCATTGTTCAGTGAGTTGCAAAAGAAGGAGGATTTTTCGTGCACGATGTACTTATTATACATCCTACGTTTCTTTTTGAGTAGTTCGAGGTGAGTTGTCGAGGGGTTGTTGTGCCAGAGTCTTTCAGTTGCTCTTAGTTGTCTTCTTTCCACGTTTAGTTCAGTGTTGAACCCCGATCTGGATGGTAGGGTCTTGCTCTTTTTTTGTTTCAAGGGTGCTATTTTGTCCAACATGTCAGTCAGGGCCTCATTGTATTGAGATGTGAGTTCTACTGTGGATCTTTTCCCGTCATTTCATTGGGGGGGGGGGAGTGTGCTCATTCTTTCTTCTAGTTCCTCCAAGGGGATGTGTCTCAGGTTTCTTGTCCCGTGGAATTTATCATTTACGCTAGGGATTCAATGTGTTTTTTGATTGATGTGGAAGAGGATGAGACGATGGTCTGACCAGTCTACAGGGAGGGTGCGAACGATGGTGATTACATCTTCATGGGCTATGATGGCATCTAGGATTGAGCCTTTGTCGTGGGTTTGTTCAGTGCAGTGTTGGATCAAGTTTTTGTTGTGAAGGAGATCATTCAAGGTTTGTTTTTGAGGGTTGTTGGTCTCATTCCAGGGAAGGTTTAAGTCTCCTAGTAGTACGTTTGTTCTCGTTTGAGAGTGAGCAGTGCGAAGTCAGGTCAGCCAGCTGTTCATCGAATATGGTATTGTTTCCTGGTGGTCTCGGTAGATGAGGTGGCAGTGAAGCATTTTGTTGTCAGACATTTTGATGTTGGCTAAAAGGTAATCCAGTTTATGATATTTGAGAGAGTCGGTTACTGCTATAGATATGCTCTTTTTATATATGATTGCCGTCCCTCCACCTCTTTTGTTGTTCCTGTCCTTGTTAAGGATAGAGAATCCCGGGGGTATGAGCATATCGAAGATGGGTGGGGAGGTTTCATTCAGCCAAGTTTCAGTGATGAATAGGATGTCTAGGTCATGTGTTAGGATGGTTTCTGCCAGTTCTGTTGCGTGTTTGTTCGCGGATCTACAGTTAATGAGCATGCAGTTGACCACCTTCTTGTTGTTTTGTTCTACAATTGGGGGGGGGGCTAGGAATGTTTGTGAGGTGCGCTGGAGGTCTCGTTATTTTTGTGGTTATGATTATTCTCCCAAAACCGGTGATTACTGGGATCGTAGAACTTGGGGTGGTGGTTGGCACTGCTTTATAGGATTCAGCAAGATCCCTTGCCTCTTGCATGGACATTGCAGCAATTGTTCTCTTGGGCCTATGAGGATTGTTACTGTGGGGGGTTGTCTTTCAACTCAGTCGTGTATTTTTGTGGTGATATCTATGTTTGTTGAGGGAGCCAGGGAGTGAGAGGGGTAGGCCCTGAGTAGAGGGGATGTTTTGTTTGTATAAGATTCTGTTAATATTTTGGGTAGCTATTCCTAGTTGGAGGTCCAGTCGAGCCAATCTTTGGGTTATGCTCAAAGAGGGAGGTGGTGGGGAATCTGTGTGTCCTGTGTCCGATCATTGGTGGCTGGAGGGTGATTTGTAGTCATTGGTGGTGGAAGCGAATCTGTGAGGGTGTTCTTCACTATGTCTGTGGTCTTATTGTGGTTAATGGGGGTAGTCACAGTTATCGGTGGGATTGCTATGTTTAGAGTGGGCAGAGAGTTTGGGGGAGTTAGCAGCGGGATGGTTTCTTTGGTTACTTGATGGAGGTAAGGGGAGAGGGTTGTACTGGAGGGGGGTTGAGGCGTATTGTCTAATGTGGGTGTAGAGATGGGTGTGCCTAAGCGGGATGCATATTGCGGGATCAGGGAGGCATTGAGGTAGATAGTGCAACTGGGGTGCACGAGATTGGCGGGACCAACGGGGGGGTGAAGTGGGTAGATGGGTTGGAAGGTTTTCACTGTGTGTGTGGCTTGAAGCTAGGGAGTCTTTCGCGTTGGGCTGGACTGGATGGGTAAGGGTCAACCATAGCGTGGGGAAGAGAGAGTCGAAGGCCTCAAGGTTGTCATTGTTGGCTTGGATCAGGATCGTGCCATTGCTGTATATGGTGACAAAGGAGTTTTCGCAGCAAGTGCAGTAGTTGGGTATTAGTAACATTAGTTTGCAGCTTACAGGGGTGTTGTTAGTTTTATATTTGTGGAGGTGGGATCTGAGGATATGAGGATGGAGTTCCACCCCCTAGGATTCTGGGTGTGGAAAATGAGGTCCATTTTCTGTTATCCTTTTGTGGTGCAATGGTATAGGTCCGCAATTAGGCATTCTTGGTGTTGTCTTAGCAGCCTTTGTTTAAAATTTCTTTTCACTTTGGGTGAGAGGTTGGGGGGGTACATGATGGAGAAGGAGTTTCTGCCATGGGGTTTTAAGCCATGTGCTGAGTTGGTTTGGGGGAGAGTCAGGCTGACCTGTGGTCCCTTTATTCTGTTCTGTGGGTGAATTGTATTCGGCTAGGGTGCTAGAAGATATGGAGCTGAGGAGCCAACTGCGTTGGAGGATAGATTTCAAGCGTACAAAACAGTCTTACTGCCTGAATTGTCATTCTTGGATTCAGGAGCTAATTCAATTAGCGTTTTTCCTTGCAAAGTGCTGGTTTTGCCTTGCAGTCAATGTTTAAGTTAAGGCCAATGCTTATTTGGCATAGTCTATTATGTCCTGTTTTGATGTAGGCGGGAGCTCCGGTGTGATTTGTCCCAACTGGGTGCCATTTTGGGGTCAGGCTTTAGGTCTGTCCAGCTTGTGCTGAAGTTTAGAGGTTATCCTTCGGGTTTTAATTATTGTTGAGCTCTCTTAGATTCACTGGCCAGGTGACTAATGGGTTCACTCGATTTATTAGGCACAAACCAGGTTGTGGACAGATAGGTTGTCGATGTGAATGTCCCAGCGTGGCCGCCATTTTGGGGTCAGGCTTCTTCAATGATCCAATGGTGTTTCTGAATAAGGCTAGCTTAGGTTTAGGGGAGCTTCGGATGCCTGTTAGAGTTAATGGAATGTGGGGTTTGTAGAGGCGGATCCTGTTTTGACTTGAAATCGCGACAGTAGCTGAGCTTCCAGTTTAACTGTCCTGTGCAATCGCCATTTTAAGGTCAGGCACCTGAGCTTGACGCTCCTGTAGACGCCGCCTCGCATCAATGGAGCGATTCCTGTTGTCGGGCCTGAGCCCTTTGCCTCATTACCACTCACTGTATATTAAGGGGGCGAAGGAGCAGGAGAACGGCAGCATGTAGGTCGGAGGCTCTCCGTTTCTGTTGTGTTTCATGCGGCGTTGGTTTCCTCCATGGGAGCAGGGGTTCGGAGGTTTTGCTTTCGCAGAGTCCACAACTCCTTTTCCAGTGGGTGATGATTTAGCAGCTCAGCAGCTCCTTATCCCGGAGGGCGATGATTGCGAGGGGCGCTTGTATTGCCTTTTCTCGCTGGTGGTGTAACTCGCTGGTCGTTCCTCCGTGTATGGGGAGACGAGGTGCGGATCATCGGGCAGTTTTTCAGGCGTGCAAACACCTTCAGGCTACTAGTATCTCTTCTGGCAGGTACGTCTCCGTTTTCTGTATTTTTGGTATTATCCGACTAGGGGGGGGTACGCGAGGATTTCCACTCTTTTCATGATCTCGGCAACAGAAGCTCCACCTCAGAGCTCCCTCCTCTCTCGTGTTTCAAATCATTAGCCAGCAGTTGTCCAGTCCGAAGGCCATGGATTTGTGTCCGGGTTTGAAAAACGAATCAATCTAAAAGAATGATCATTAAGTTCAGTGCTTATCTAAACCTGTATACCTAGAGTATAATTTTACAGTGTCCAGCTGGACTGTTCCCATGAGGCGCAGGGTCAGACTGATTTGCAGATGTCATGTCTGAACTGGGGTTGCGGAGTGAGCTAAAGAATGTTGATGGATTGAACCCAGATCAGTTGACTGGGGGTGAGTGTTTGATTTGCTCAAACGCTCCGTCTATCATCCCCTTTTGTATCGCTTTGTTCGCCATAAGTTGGCAGGGTATCCTCAGATGTGAGTCCCTTGCTCACTTTGCCACTGGATTTAAGGTTGCCTAGCTGATGACAGCTGAAATGCCAGAAACCGGTCCCAGGATGCTTGTTTTAGGTCCAGGGAAGACATGGCTTTGGCAGTTCGGGCTGGACTATTCCCATGAGGCACAGGGTCAGACTGATTTGCATATGGCCATATCTAAACAGGGGTGGCGGAGTGAGCTAAAGAATGGTGATGGATTAAACCCAGATCAGTTGACTGGGGGTGAGTGTTTGATTTACTCAAACGTTCCGTCCATCATCCCCTTTTGTATCGCTTTGTTCACCCTAAGTTGGCAGGGTATGCGCAGACGTGAGTCCCTTGCTCACTTTGCCACTGGATTCAAGCTAGCCTGGCTGATGACGGCTGAAATGCCAGAAACCGGTCCCAGGATGCTTGTTTCCGGTCCAGGAAGACATGGCTTTGGCAGTTCGGGCTGGACAGTTCCCATGAGGCACAGGGTCAGACTGATTTACATATGGCCATGTCTGAACTGGGGTGGCGGAGTGAGCTAAAGAATGGTGATGGATTAAACCCAGATCAGTTGACTGGGGGTGAGTGTTTGATTTGCTCAAATGATCCGTCCATCATCCCCTTTTGTATCATTTTCTAGTGTGTCAAAATATTTGAAGATCTCTGTTAGTAATGTCTGTGGGCCGAATCAATAAATTCTTCCATCCATCTATCGTCATTAGTGTTACAAGAAGCAATCATGCTAAAATGGTATATTTTTAATGAAACAGCCTTTATTGTGCACTCATCTGCTGGGTCTTTGTATGTTCTTTGTTCTCACATCCTTGTGTCAGTGTGTCCTTGTGCTCTGACACCCTCATCCTATTTTTAAGAGCTGTTGCTTAAGGCCAGATAAGCATGGCCTTGTTGCAGGAATTACACAGGTGTGATAAGGCCTAGCATCACAGATGCTCACTGCAGTGTTTGGAGGCTGAAGTGCCAGTAGGTGCGGAAGAATCCAGTGTTCCATGTGCTGGTCACAATGCAACAGGCATGTGAACAGTTTTGCCAAATTGACATTTCCAATGCAAAAAATTGTTTGCTCTTCCCTTCTATTCTCTTCTCTTCCCTTCTATTCTTTCCCCTTCTGATTAATCAACATAAATCAGTTCGCTTTCATTAGTGTAAGAACTGATGTGACCAATCTACCATTGCCTGACACCACTCCCATTTGCATAGGTTGACTTGCTGTTGTTCATTGCTTGCATCAGGCCATCCCGTCCTCGCTCCCCCTTTTCTGGTGTGTACCCTGAATATCAACCCCAGAATATCGATGGGACACAATGTTAAGTACCAAATATCGAGTAAAAAATGTTGACAGGTATGTAAGGCTAGATTTTCTTTACATGGATGGTTCAGATACCTTCAAGGTACACAGATGTGGAGTTAAGAATAATAAACCTATACTTCCCTATGTGCACTTACCTTTCGATATTTTGTCTTTGATATTCTTGTACCACAGTATGCCGGGCATCAATGAGCCGTAATACAATCCAGCTTTTCTATGTTCCCATATGCCTCCCACCTAGATTGTGTTCAGGTGGTTTCAAAAGGCACTTCATGCAATACCAGTTCATTTTCGCTAACATATTATGAACCTAAAATGGACGACCATGCATTTGTAAGAAGGAATGCGTCTTCATTGTTGTAGCATTTTCTATCAGAGTAAGACACACAGTATCACGAATAGACATGAATGTGTTCTGGCTCCAATTAAAGAATGAAGAGACATTTCCCTCAGAAGGACAGCAATAACCAATTAAGAACACCTGCACTAATTATTGATTTCTGACACACCAACGCTCGTTTTCTGTTGGGTGACACCTATAATAGTAGAAAGAGGTAACAGCAGAGAGGTTAACATCTGCTCACAGTCGCTGCCGCCTTGATTAAGTATTCACAGCAATATGTCTCATTATGGCCATCTTTAACTGTTGATAGACACTTCCTGTGTACTATACCGAGAAGTTACGCTCTGATTGTACTTACATTTTTAAGTCAGGAACTCAGGACAGACATAAAAAATTCTGGTTTCGTGGGCCTGAACCATAATTCGGCTTTTAGATACAAACAACACAAGACACAAGGAATGACACACACTGGAGCCTTTATATATTCAGTTTACAGAGCAATGGCACTTCTGTGGGCCAGTACTCGACTGAAATTCATTGGATTACATATAATAGCATTGACAAATAGGAGTCTATGGGTTCAAATGGTCTGCCCTATTTTTAGGCCATGTTTTACTTCTGTTCCAGCTGTGCTTCTTTAGTAGAGATAAAAGGGAACCCAAAAAAACATTTGTGGTTAATGCCTTCCTCAGTGGCCCCCTTGGATGAAAAATGGGTGGTGTGAGACTTAACAGCTTTAAGTTAATTTCAAATGCCACGGCCCTTGTTAGCCCAATGGCCTCTTTCACATCTAGGCCTGAACTAACTTGAGGTTCTGCAGGAACATTTTTCACCTAATCAGAATAATTCAGCCACAGCAAGAGCAGTACAGCTCCTTTTAATTTATTCATGACAAACAGTGGCAGCTCTGCAGTTTAATTCAGACTCTCCCATATTATATCCATGGGCTTAATAAAACATGAATTTACATATAGGGTCCCTTTACGGGTTTAATCTTGAAATCATCAAGTAAATATTAAGATATTCAACACAATTACTTGACCCTGCTGCATGAGTAATGCAGTGATTTGGCAATACTGACACCGTGAAAATGCTGTACTTGGGTGTATCGCTTATATCTATAGTCTGTGAAGAATGTTACCGTTCTAAAGAATGGATTCATAGAAAAGGTGCGGGGTTCCAGTTTGCACCAGTGAGCATCCTCATTGTTTAAGGCTCCTGGGGCCTTATTTATGAAGGCCTTGCGCCACCGGTGCGTCACTATTAAAATGGGAAAAAGTGACGCACCGGTGGTGCAAGGCCTTCATAAATAAGGCCCCTGGAACTCAAAATAATAAATTTTCTTCTGTGTATGGGCTGGGTCTCCAAGTCAGTGTATGTGCTGGAGACAGTGCAGCATATAAAGCGAATCTTCGACACGCTCATCGCCCTTGAGAGTAGTCCTGGGCACAGATATAATAGGACCACCATTGTGATTGACTTTACGGCCTCATTCAGAGCCTGTGGAGCAGAAACTTTTTAGCATGCCAGCTGTTACACTTTGGGCAAATTCCCAAAGAAAGTGTAAATAGGCACTCGTAGTTTTACTCCTATGTACACATTTAGATTTGCTACTTTATGAGATTTGCAACACATACACAGGAATCCAAATGGAGCGCTAAGGGGAGTCAAGCGAAGGTCTTGGGGAATTCCCATTGGGATCCTCTCCCCGCTGTCCAGAAATCTCCATAGTGGAGAATTTCACATAGGGGAGATAGGAACCTTAGCTCAAAAGCAATTTCTTTATCTCCCTTGGAAAAATGACTTTCCTTGTGGAGAAACCCCCATCCCAGATCCTCAACAAATTAGGAGGCTGGAAGTTATTCAGTCCCTTTCCCAACCTGAGAAGTGATTAATGCCAGCTAAGGATGGAGTAAAATTCCAATCCTTTCCAGAATTGGAAGGGGAATAAAATGTGTTGTGCAGGGCCCACTTACGTACTTTTTTGTGGGCTTTCACAAAAATCCAAGGCTAACCATGCCTTTGGAATGCCTAAAAACTCTTATTTTGCCACCCTTCGAATTATATTTATTGGTGCGGAGAACTACTCACTCTTAGCGAACATCTTGCAGCCAGGAATCTCTTTTGTGTATATCTGGCAGCTATTGAAAAGTAATATTTGGAAACCAGGATTTCCTGTATACTTAGAGAGGAACTTTTCTGGGAGGGGGGTGTTGGGGGGGGGGTGTTGGGTGGAGGGGAGGGGAGGGAGTGTTCTTTGGAAAGTTGCTTATACCCTCTGAGTGACTGCTTAAATGACGTCCTTGGCTGGTACAGTAACGGCTCCCCTTCTCCTGGCTTCTCCGGTTAGTCATTACCCCAATGGCATTTTTGTATTTGCTTCTATGTCACTAAAGTTGTACAAGAGCAATGACCAAGACTTCGTATTTTGCATGGGCCACACTATAAGGAAGCTTCCACTTTTCATTGCATGCATACAATTTGTGATCCCGTTCAACGTGTTTTACAGAAAAAATTCCACATGAATCTGCGACCCCATCCATAATGGAACAATGTGCCCCTGCTGCACCTAAAACGGCCAGGCACCAGTTCTTTAATAAACTGTATGACCTATTGACTGCCAAAATGGGGTCTATTCTTCAAAAATAACATATTTTGAATGCAATAATCAATAAGTAATTGTTTAAAAATCATTTGATTATATCTTGATATCCATGACTTACTTTATAATCCAGTGGATTTTTCTTGTATTTACTCAATGAAAGGAATCGGTCTGGAATGGAATGCCACGCTCCAACACTACTTTAGAGAATGAATCACAAATAGGTCATGAATTGTCTGAACACAGGTGGCATTTTATGTTTAAGAACGTAGTCCCCAATGCCAGTCATATCCATGATTGAACATAAACTATTCCTGCCCGTCTAAGTCAACACTAATATAGACATTTCCCCAGAATTGTTTGCATATCAATGTCGTGGTCAACTGATAACATAGTTTAAAGTAAAACAACATGGACCACACGTTCCTCTGCATTTCTGACCTTTCCGACCTCCCTGTGAAGTGTAAGGGAGCTAGGGCACTGGGGTCTTTGTGTAGGATGTACTGTGCTAGGTGAAACCACTTACATTTGCTTACTGATACCACCCCTTAACTTTGGGGCTGGACAGCAAAAATGTTAAGAGCCCCCCCCCCCCCCCACCTTCACCCTTTCTCGAATGCTGAGGATTATTTTTGCGTCTTAATTTTCGTTATAAACATCCTGCCCCTCCGGAGGGAAATGTTGTCATCCAATCAGGCAGAACATCTGGCTGCCTGCTCAGTTGCAACAAATCTCTCATTCCTGATGCGCGTTTTGGGGACAGAGAGGCCTCTCCATGGTTCTTGACAGCCAGCTCTGTCTTTAATCGCTTCAATTGTTTCAATGAGCTTGATAGGCACGTGAGCTCATTCTTAAAGGTATGAGCTCGGAGAGCTTCTCTCTTAGGTCAAGGGAGTACCCACAGAACAGTGCACCCCACTTTTATAGAATGTATTATCTCCTCTGAACAACATTATGAGAAACTGAGAGTCGTGGTGGCATAACTCAAGTTAGAGACAGGCCTTTTTACCGGTGTTACTGTTTGGGAAATTGCCTAATGTCTTTCCATGTTTAAAATGGTCCATTCAGTCTTTTCTGTCCAGGCCCATTGCCTCCATCATGTGTGTGACATGCATGGAGCACGGCTGGTTTCGTTGCATATGTTCGTGGGTGAATGTGTTGGGGGGGGGGGGAGAAAGAGAGAGAGAGTGTGTTTGTTCGTGTGTGTGTTTTTGCATGTGTGTGCTGCGCCTGTGTGTGTGGTTGCCCTGTGTCCATGCCAGATCTGAATTCCTGCTGGTTTACATTCCTGCTACTTATTAGATGTGGCACCAGACCCTGCTAAAACAGGACAAGAGATCCATTCTCCTCGGATTACCCGATTATTGCATGGAAGCTGAATGGATCATAGCTTCTTTCTCCTCCATTTGATTAAAACATCTCTAACAACAGGGCCATAAAAACTCACAGTAACAAATAGGAAGTACGTGGAAACCTCCTATAATGAAATAATAATGATGGTGGGGCTTTTTGAGACATAGGAAGTCAGTAGTAAACCGTCCATTGTTACACCGTGTCCTCAACATCAAATATCCACTATCCACTGATAATGGGGAGCGGCTAATGCACCTGTTGCAATTGGCAATGTAGAGCGCATTGCCATTTTTGACCCGACACATTAGCTGCACCTGTATTCCTGACTGAAACAGAGGCGGATGCGGAAATATCATTTCCAGATGTCAAATCAGCTGCTGCCTGGCGCACCTCCGTCTGTGATTAACTGGTGAACCATGTGTATTTTCCTCTGATTGACAAGCGAAAGGAGGAACAGCTGTGCACGGAACCACTATAAAAGACAGCCCTTGCAGGGAAGTCGATTTGGCTGTCAGCAGGCCCACTTTTGTTTTTCGTCAGTCGAGCGCTTGTTTGCGGCCATCACAAGGTATGCTTCTTGCAAAAGATTGTGCACTCGAGGCTGCAGGGCTGAAGTTTGTGAAATATGGGTGAACAGCAGCCGCATGGGGTAGAAAGAACAGGCCATGAGAGTGTCAAATATGACAAATGAAAGAGAGAAAAGCAGAACTCGCAGCAGACCTATCACAATGTCAAACTATATAATGACAGGTCTCTCACAGGCAGACTGCAGTTTGCCAGCTGGAACTGAAGGAAGGTGAATGCTCTGATTTCAGTTACAAGCGATAATATCTTAGTGGCTTCTTACAGGTGTGTAATAATTGCAGTTGCCATGTCTAGCATCATGAAAAAAACCGAGAGACAAAAGGAATCCAAACATCAGGAAGTTTATTTGCCAGAAAAAAAATTAAACATACTGAGTAAGACAAATTTTGGCGCGTATTATTGTTTGCTGAAAGTCATTTTATGTAAACTAGATATTTTATGTCTGATTTAGCTAACCCAAACAGGTCTTTTTTTGTTGATTCTCTTTGAATTTCTTCTTCAAAGAGGCCTTGCTTAGCTGCGAGGCATTATGGGATTATCTGACTGCTCCTTCCGACAACTAGAGGACAGGCCTCCTAAAAGGAACCTCTTCTCCTCAGCATACACTGCAAGTTCGGCTAATGACCTCTGGAGGTTTCAGTCTCAGTCCACCCACTGACATCTCCCTAGAAGCCCACCTGAAAATGAAAATCCCAGCACTACAAAGTGGCTGCATGTCAGAAGCCAGCGCTTTACTAATAAATACAATAATACAATAAAAAGTGATGTTGAAATTCTAATGTCTTAATAGTAAACCGTTTGTGCAAACAAACACGTTACAATATTATTCAGGAGATGACATTCAGTTTTTTTTGATAATACATTTGAACAGTTATATATTTTTTACTTGAAAACTATCCTCATTAAAGTAGAAACAAACGTATTTGTCAGACTATTTAGCTAGTCTGACGAGTCAGACCATGCATAGAGTGCTAACCGATTCTTCAAAATGTTACGTATTCAGTACAGGGTTGGGCCTGATGACCAACCAAATACTAAAACTAACTCAGGTTTTAAGGATATCCCCAATAAATATGTATGAAAAGAATTTCAATATGTAAGGGTAAAGGACCCCATGCCATAAATTATAAGCATATTGCATGTCACCGGGAGTTCTCTAATAATATAGAGGAACGAGGCTGAAGGTCGAGTTCTTTTATAAGGTGATGGAACTCCGAGGTGACTTGTAATATCCATATCATGCATGCCAGGGGTGACTTTATCCCATATACATGGTCACACCATCATCTTTCCCACAAAGCACTTAAAACCTTGGTGCATAGCTCTTTCATATGAATGCGGATATTTGCAAACATGAGGAATAAAAATAAAGCCTCTAGGTCAAAAATAATCACATAAAAACCTGCTACTTATTTGTTGCAAACAGATTTTAGAAATAGTTCAATAGAAGTCATTTAAAGAAAAAAACGATGCTCTTGCTCAGAATGTGTAGAAATATGCAGAAAGATTCTAGCTTTTCTCCAGCTATCATTAAAAAAACCTGTTCTCTCAGGTTGTCATTATAAACAAAAAAACAGAGCAGATTAAAAAAAGCAACATACCGTTTCCATTGCTTTAAACAGCTGCTTCAATTATGCTCTGTGACCTGACCTCCCTTTCACTTAAGGTGCTTGCTCTGGAAGCAGGCTTTGTGATGTCAGAACTTGATCTTAATATCTTATAATAGTCGTGTTCTGAGGTCTTTTCTTCATAATGTACGGCTGGGTGTGACACAAGTAGCTGAGTATAAAGACATTAGATACTGGCTTTTATAGAGAGATTACAGAATCTGATATATTAACAATTATTTCATTTAAGATTATTTGCTGAGTTTAAATGTTGGTGGATCAAGATATCCATCCCTGATTGACACAATACAGTAGATAAACTGTTGCTGAGGAAGAAAAAAAGAAAAACATATTGTGGACAACGTAGAAAGGTGATGAGATAGGATGTTCCTGGCAAACGTTCATCAACCATGCAAATCATCTTTCTAGTTCTTGAGGGGCTTGTTTATGAGAGACTTGAGTTGCAAGAGCGTCACATTTTTGATCTTACGGCAGCACGGGCTTCTCAGTCATATCTATGAGGTGATGCAAAGCCCACCTGGAAGCCTTGGCATGGCCTCAAAGTTATTTAGTAAGATAAAGCAGCACAAATTGCTGCGTTGCCTTTTCTGAATCACATAGGCATTCCATGGGCGTTGCAGTTGCTGTTCCAAAGCTAAACCCAAGGATTTTGACGCTGCCCCAGATTAACTTAATCACGTCAACCTGGGGCAGGATTAAAACCTAATGCCTTACCAGAGCAGGCATTATGAGGAGAAATCTTTTTATTTCTCCGTGTATTTTCCTCTTTTTATGTGTGCTGCATTCTGCTTGGTATGGGAGGGGAGACAATGAGGCATTTGTATTCTGTTTATCAGTGTTTACACTAGGAAGCATCTTGGTGAGTGCTCTGGATCTAAATATTTGTTGACCAAATTTTCTTCCAAGTGGTGGAAAGGAGCACAAAAGTCTGATTTGAAAGGAGGTGCAGTTCCAGATCTGAGGTACATATGCCTTAATTATGAGTCTGGCACGCATTTCATCATTATTTATCAGGCCTGATAAATAAGGATACACTGGGTTTTGCTATTTATCTAATACAATAAATAATGGCCTTTTGGACTTGGCCCTTAAGGCAGGTTCACCCCTAATCTTTTTGTTTTTAATCTGTGATATGCGTGGATGATTTTCTGGTCTGTGCGCACTTTTTCTCTGTGTCCCAGAGTAAAGTGCGTGCATGTAGTTAGGCTGGCCTGCTCTCCCATAGGGATGCATGGGGAATGTCTGTGTCCCTAGTAATTCCTGATGTGTGGGGAGTGCATGCTCGAATTTGGTATGTGCGTGTTCGTGGGAATGAATGCTTTGCAATGGTGTATGTGGTATGTGTGTGTCATGAGTAGAAATGCCATTTCTAGTACTTGGCATATTACTGTAAAATATGCCTGCAGTGTGATTGGCTGGAGCTGGCTGGTGAGCCTGGCTCCAGGAAGGCTGGATGGGTCTGCCCGGTGGTGAGTGTGAGATCAGCATGCTTGATGGCTTGGGAGGAGTGCACCTGGTCCCTGATGGGCCTGGACTTTCCCCAGACAATGCTGGCTCCACCCCCTGTAGTGCGACTGATGGCCCTAGCCCTGCCACTGAATAGAGAGGGTGGTTGGGGTAAACAGAGTACTTCAGAACCAGCTGCGACTGGTTTTCCCCCACCCTGCACCCTGAGACAAAGGGGTTTGTCTGTATAAGAAGGGGCTGTGTCCCCATACAATTTGTCCTGTTCTTGGTTCTGCCTAGGATCTTGCCAGAGGGGGCTGCTGCTGCTGCAGGGGCCAAGAGGACCGCCACTTGGCTGTCTCCCTGCCTGGAGACCCAGTGTGCTGGCTCTGGCCCTGCCTTGCCCCTCTGCCTGCCTCCAGACCCTGCTGGAGCTTTCCTGTGCCTGGAGGCGCCCTGATCTTGATTTGTAGCGCTAGGAGTGCTTTCCTTGTGCCCCAGCGCTCAGTAGCGCTTTGCTGATATTTCTAGCGCTAGGCGCGCTTTCTGTAGCCCCTAAGCACTTTGGAGCGCTTTGTGTGCAGCCGGTGCCCACCCGGCATCTGCCCGTCGGATTGTGCCGATTTGCCGATTTTTGTGAATAGCGAGTGCCCACCTCGCTTTATCTTTATTTTTGGAGGCCGGTGCCCACCCGGCATTGCCCCAAACTTGGATTTGTAAATACCTCGAGGGAGCCCACTCCTCGGGTACTGGGAGCCCGCCTGCCTACCTGAAACGGGCCGCCGCGCTGCCCGCGACGACCCGGAAGTGTTCTGGCCGACCGGCCAATAGCTGCGCGGCCCCTTCGAGGCCGACCGGAAGTCCCGCCCCTGCAACCAGGCAGCGAGGAGAGAGGCGCCGCCAGCGAGGCTCCGAGGAAGAGGAGCCCCGCGCTGCAGAGGAGGAGAGCCGGCAGTGTTCCTGCCCCCGCAGCACCAGCGAGATACCGGTGAGTGCGGGGACAGGGTCCCTTGTTCTTCGAGCGGCCCCGATTGGCAGAGGGCCGCTCCAACGCTGCTGCCTTTCTTTGTGGAGCCCCGAGGCTCCTGGGGGCATTACTTGTTTTTGAGTCCCCCGTGAGGGACTCCAACGACCCGGGGCACCTTTGCTCATTTAGAGCCCGCGAGGCTCGAGTGCCCATTTGATTTACGAGCCTGAGAGAGGCTCCACCAGCCCGCATTAGTTCGTGAGAGCCCCAAGTGGCTCAGGGCATTTCCTTCTGCGAGCCCAGCGAGGCTCATTGCCCCCATCGTGATTTAGAGCCTTGAGAGAGGCTCTGGGGCATTGTTGATTATCCTGAGAGCGCTGAAGCTCTACCTTTGCGCATTTGCTTCGTGAGCCCCTGAGAGGCTCCTTGCCCACTTGGTTCTTGAGCTCTCCAGGCTCCAACGTTGTGCATCTGTATTTACAACTGTCCAGCACTTAGTGGACAGTTGCCACGTTTAGGCTTTGTGTCTGTGCTGCCTGCGCAGACCCCCCCTGACACTGAGACTCAGGGCATTCCGCCCCTTTCAAAGCCAGTTGGCCTGAGGGACATTTGTGAGTGTTGTGCTTTGTGCACCCCGCGCATTGTAATTTCTTGTTATGTAATTCTTGCGCATGTGTTCTAACCTGCACCTCTTTGCTAAAAGTAACCTGCATAGAGGAATGTTGATTCCGCTTACCTTTTCTAAAAGTGACCTGATTAGGTATTCTTATGGTTATCCCCTTTTGCTAAATGTGACCTGCATAGAGGATTGTTTAGGTTTATCCCCTTTTGCTAAATGTGACCTGCATAGAGGATTAGTGATGTTGCATTTTATGTTTAGGTTTCCTTCCCTTTGCTAAGAGTGAACTGCTTAGGTGTTGGTATTCCTTCCTTAGGTCCTAGTTACCTACGTGATTTCCTACAGTGTTTTAGGGTTGCGTAGGAGGTCCTTACTTTTCCAGTGATTACTGGATGTGTGTTGCATTTATAATTTTGTTGCTACTCATTCTATGTTTACGACATAAGTGTATATCTACCAGTATTATTTTCTGACAAGTGCCTACCCCTGACAGTAGTCCATGTGGCCCTGTCCTGTTCATAATTCCCCTTGTAAATTTTGCCCGTGCCCCTGGCACATTGTAAAGTTTGTGTGTTATCTAATGTATTTTGTTTATTATAATACAAAGGCTATTTTTTATATATCCTTGTGTGGAGTCTTTTCTTTGTGGTGGGCCTTGGGTGTTGTTGCTGGGGTGCGTGCGCAAATACTTAACTCATACCACCTCCAAGTTTAGCCTAGACTGCTCGCGCCACGCTACCTAGAGGGCGAGTGGGGGTTGCCTTGGTGTGTGACTCCCCTGCCCTGACTTTAGGAATGGTGATCCCTGACTGACCTCAACGCGAGTCTTGGCCGGCCAGGGTCCCGTTTCTAACATTGGCGGCAAACGGTGAGGATAAGAATTTGTGTTTGCGCTGTACCACAGTGGCGACAGGCCACACTTCAAAGCTCTGCATTTTTTAGATAACCGCATTTTGGGGATTATTGTTTTTTAGGGAAGTTCAGTTTTGCTTCTCCTGAAAGGTGTCATTTGTATTTTGTCCAGTACCTTGTTCCCCGCCCTGCTCCCAGAGTTTGGTACCTGTGTCGCTAGTGGTCAGGTTGAGAAAATCAGGGGTGGTAGAAACTGCCTTACCAGTCCGAGGGGAGGGTTGTGTGTGAATGAGTGTGTGTTACGCTGGACAGTGGAGTGCAAGTTCTCTGATAGGAATCTTGCTGAATTTGTGATTGTATTCTCCTGTTTAGCTCAGACCCCCAGGTTCCCTGTGTCAAACTTTTCCTGAGAACGTCCGCCAAAATGGAGCCAGTTTTTGATCTCTGTAGTCTGTTTAAGTACAGTAGATTAGAGCTGGTCAGATTCTGCGAAAAGGGAGGCATAGAGGTGAGTGAGTTGGTTACTCAGTCCCAGCTTAGGGACAGCCTGATCCTGTGGCAAAAGGATCAGTGGGATCTCGAGCACAGAGAGAGAGATAGGGCCCGGGCCGCACGCCATGAGGGATGTGAGTCTGTGGTGAGCCCTGATGAATGTGAGTTGGATGGTGATGACAGTGGATGGATGTCAGCAGAGAGTGATGACCCCATAGATAGGGAGTCCCTTGCTGGGTCCAGTGTCAGTACCAGCGCCCCATCCCTTTCCCTGTCCCCAGAGGAGTGGTTGGATAGGAAGGAAGAGAGGGCCTTGTTCAGGTAGAAGGTAGCCCAAGAGAGTAGGTTACCCCCTGAGTGCATGTGTAATTGTCTGGATTCCCCAGGGAGGGTGGAGTCCAGTGGTGGCAGCTTTTTAAGTGTTGGTGTTGACAGTCCCACTCCCAGTTCCCCGAGTATGTTGCCTGTTTCCCCCGCAGAAGAGTTTGGGTTGAAGTTCAGGAGACTTAGGAAACTACCTCATCAGTCTTGGGAAGACTTTGAGGATGAGTGTTGTGGAGCACTGTTTGATTGGGAAAAGGCTCACGTGAACGACAAGTCTGGCGGATTGTTTTGCATGGTTGTCACAGAGCACCTGCTCAGTTATTGTGTGCCAGAGTTGCGCCAGCACCTGTTGAAGTTTGGATCATTTAGTGCATGTGAGCTTGCAGAGGAAGCAGACCGATGGGAGAGTGCAAGAGGTTCCTTAGCGCCGCTAGTGAGTAATTCCAATAATAGTGGGTCAGGTTTTCTCCAACCCAGCATGGTGGAGGAGGGTGAGAGTAGCCCAGCTAGGTCTCAGTACAGTGAGGAGGGTGTAGGGGCTTGCTGTCTGTCTCAGAGGAGCGGAAGTGAGTGTGAGACCGAGAGTCCCCAGATGCCTGAAGCCCTGCCTCAGAGCCTGGATGGTTTCTTTAGGGAACACCAGGGTGGGGACCTATGCTTACCTGTTAGTCCACTTGAGGGAGATCTCCTAGTGTGTGGAGGACCTGGAGCATCTGTGAGCGGAGCTTCTGTAGTTGTGGAGACTGGCAGTACTGCTCCAGGAGGGAGAGTACAGAAGTCCAGTGAAAAGAGTGATTTGGGAGTGACCTGTGAGTCCTCGGAAGTCCTGGAGTGCCAGGCAGTGATTCCACCAAAGGTTCTAGACCGGAGGTTGGAGGTCCAGGTTCAGGGTTTGCCTGGCCTGAAGGGTGGGAGTACTGTAAGCAGTGTCCTAACCAGTTCTTTCTCCAGAGGTACCGCCCCGGTTGGGAGGGAGCAGGACTCTGGAAGGGGGTGCAGAGGGTGGGAAAGCCCACCTCTGACCCCGGTACCACCTGAGGGGTTAAACCCAGGTCGGGAGAGTGGTGTTTAGAGGGTACCCCTCACAGGAGGAGGAGGAACCCTAGGAGAAGAGGTAAGGGGAGGAGAGCCTTCCCTGAGACTCCTGGTCCACCTAAGGTTGTAGACCCTAGGCCGGAGAACCAGTGGCAGTCTAGCCCTGTCTTGCAGACAGGAAGAGTGGAAAATGGCTGTTATGTGCCAGGGGTTACTACCCCCCACTTTGTGAGTTGGCAGGAACCAGTGGCACTTGGGTGGCCTAGGGCCTGGTCCTCGCCGAGGGCAGCTGGAGAGTACCAGTGGGGTAGTCCAGTTAGTCCCTACCATAGTTTTAGAAAGAACCCCAGGGTTTCACAGTGGCGTAAAACAGGAGGGTGTCCCTGCAGTTGTGGGCCCGCGCCCGTGTTTTATCGCCCCAAGCAGGGAAGTCCATCACGGTGGTGATTGGTCTGCCCTGCGTTTTGGCTGGAAGGGGGTTGTGTTGGACTTGGCCCTTAAGGCAGGTTCACCCCTAATCTTTTTGTTTTTAATCTGTGATATGCGTGGATGATTTTCTGGTCTGTGCGCACTTTTTCTCTGTGTCCCAGAGTAAAGTGCGTGCATGTAGTTAGGCTGGCCTGCTCTCCCTTAGGGATGCATGGGGAATGCCTGTGTCCCTAGTAATTCCTGATGTGTGGGGAGTGCATGCTCGAATTTGGTATGTGCGTGTTCGTGGGAATGAATGCTTTGCAATGGTGTATCTGGTATGTGTGTGTCATGAGTAGAAATGCCATTTCTAGTACTTGGCATATTACTGTAAAATATGCCTGCAGTGTGATTGGCTGGAGCTGGCTGGTGAGCCTGGCTCCAGGAAGGCTGGATGGGTCTGCCCGGTGGTGAGTGTGAGATCAGCATGCTTGATGGCTTGGGAGGAGTGCACCTGGTCCCTGATGGGCCTGGACTTTCCCCAGACAATGCTGGCTCCACCCCCTGTAGTGCGACTGATGGCCCTAGCCCTGCCACTGAATAGAGAGGGTGGTTGGGGTAAACAGAGTACTTCAGAACCAGCTGCGACTGGTTTTCCCCCACCCTGCACCCTGAGACAAAGGGGTTTGTCTGTATAAGAAGGGGCTGTGTCCCCATACAATTTGTCCTGTTCTTGGTTCTGCCTAGGATCTTGCCAGAGAGGGTTGCTGCTGCTGCAGGGGCCAAGAGGACCGCCACTTGGCTGTCTCCCTGCCTGGAGACCCAGTGTGCTGGCTCTGGCCCTGCCTTGCCCCTCTGCCTGCCTCCAGACCCTGCTGGAGCTTTCCTGTGCCTGGAGGCGCCCTGATCTTGATTTGTAGCGCTAGGAGCGCTTTCCTTGTGCCCCAGCGCTCAGTAGCGCTTTGCTGATATTTCTAGCAATAGGCGCGCTTTCTGTAGCCCCTAAGCGCTTGGGAGCGCTTTGTGTGCAGCCGGTGCCCACCCGGCATCTGCCCGTTGTATTGTGCCGATTTGCCGATTTTTGTGAATAGCGAGTGCCCACCTCGCTTTATCTTTATTTTTGGAGGCCGGTGCCCACCCGGCATTGCCCCGTACTTGGATTTGTAAATACCTCGACGGAGCCCACTCCTCGGGTACTGGGAGCCCGCCTGCCTACCTGAAACGGGCCGCCGCGCTGCCCGCGACGACCCGGAAGTGTTCTAGCCGACCGGCCAATAGCTGCGCGGCCCCTTCGAGGCCGACCGAAAGTCCCGCTCCCGCAACCAGGCAGCGAGGAGAGAGGCGCCGCCAGCGAGGCTCCGTGGAAGAGGAGCCCCGCGCTGCAGAGGAGGAGAGCCGGCAGTGTTCCTGCCCCCGCAGCACCAGAGAGATACCGGCGAGTGCGGGGACAGGGTCCTTTGTTCTTCGAGCGGCCCCGATTGGCAGAGGGCCGCTCCAACACTGCTGCATTTCTTTGTGGAATTCAAAACAAAGGGATGCTACAAGGGATTTGTTTTTAAATCGTTTGGTCTAAGTTCTGAGTTGTACTATAGTAACACACTCAACAGTATCCACAGGATAACAATATTGCTTTGAATGAGTAAATGAATTAATGGAAGGTCAGAAGGAAAACAGAGCAGGGGGATTAGATATTTCAAAAAAATCTTTACTGAGAACAAATTGTGGGAGATGAATGTACAAATTAATGTTAGCAAGAAATCATGAACAAAGATTGAGGACAATTTATCTGTAGTTCATGACTAAACACATCAGCTTCAAATTAGTAAATAAAAAACAACCCAAAATGATTAATTAAATGTGGTTGTAAATTTGTGTTGTGAAACAACATTAGTGGAGTTGATGGAATGTCGACGTTTCGGTCTCGGTCGCTGACGTCAAGAATACCATCATCAGGACGATGACTATTCAATTGCTGAAGCAAAGACTCCCTATTTAAAACAATAAATTCATATCAGTAAACAAATTGTTGTTTTAGTTACATACATAAAAGCTCTGTGATTATTAAAAATACAAAAAAATGTTCGCAAGGACATACACCTTCCAAGTAAGTCCTGTTCAAGGGATAATTTAAGAAGTCAAATGACTTCTTTGGTAATTATAAACATTTTGATGGCAAAATCATATTGTAGTACCATGGTTGATTCTATTTACAAACTGAGGGCAAGTGAATCTTTTGTGAATCATTGCAAAAACTGAGTTATATAAACATTCAATTAGTTTGTTTGAGATGACTTGATAAACATGAGAGAAGAAAAAGATTTGCACAATGGTGTAAATTCAGCATTTACTTTTTTCTAAAAATTGTTCAAATTGTCTAAATGATAAATTTAAATGAGTATCTAAATTGAAAAAAGATTCTGTTAGCATTTCGAAATTGATTATAATCACTCAGAAGATACTTGTAGAGAATTAGAAAAAGATACATTTACAGATGGTATGGTCGACTTGTCATCATGAATAACCTTTCAGACGTTTGAATGAAAAAGATAGATGGTCAATATTGTAGACCCCAAACATGAACCCAAAAGGGCATACAATTTTTGTAATGATAAATAGAGTGGTACCTTGGGGTGTGAAAGGGTGTGTCTCCTTAGAATGGCTGTCGCAAAGTTTTTAAAATAAAACATCAATGGGATTCTGAAAGAGAGTGAAATCACTCCGTTATATTCCATCTCATGGGGTGTGGAGGGGGACTTAGAAATTTAGAAAGTCGTGCCTACCTTGGAAAAACATGCAAACCGCCTCAGTTGGTTGCGTTAGGTGAAATAAAACACCGGGGGTGTGAGACGCTGTTAATTTCTGTGCGTTCTCAGGAGAAATTGGTAGAATGTGAATTGAACTTGGTTAGACGGCATAAGTATACATGGTGTAAATCAAGTTATGAGCGATGAACGGACAAGCCACATTAGGTGTGGGCATGGACTAAATTGCTTGCACAGTTATGCCTACCTTATAATTAGAGAAGACGCCTCAATTGATTGCTCAACACGAGTTAACACATTGAAAGTGTTCGACGTTGTTCGGATCTGTTGGTTCTCTAAAGGGTAATGAATTGTAATTAAATCCCCGTTCACGATGATAAGTGTGCATAGACAATTGTAATTAAAATATCTATATATCAGCTCGACAGTGAATTAAACAGTTTACAAAATGCGAACTTGGCGCATTATATATAGAATGCTATATTAGTTATGTTTAGAGAGCTCATATTATTTAACAAAGCGCTCCGTATTCTCAGCGTAAGTGAGAAAGTTATACTTTCGAATGATTACCAAAGGTGACAAAACCTCCAATGCACTGTGGGTTGTGATATTTGTTTTAAAGAGGCAATGCTCGCTGTAGACATAGTAAGTGAGCGAGTCATATTTTAAGTAGTTGGTGCGATTAGGCGGGCTATTTTACTATTAGTTATTACGGCGGCATATACGACTATGGAGTCGGCGCATGGAGGCTAGTAGCACTTACTTTAACAGAGATTCAGTTTGAAGAGACAGCGTATCCTCAATCGGCAAAACGACGTGTCCTGGCTCACTGGTCAATCAGAATGACCGAGCCAATAGTTGTGAATTTTAAAGACAATGAACCGGAAGTCTTTAAGGACGCGACCATTATTTCATGGTGAAATTTAAAAGCAGATACTTATATTTTCCACTCGACAAGCACATAGTGGACAACTTAATAGTTATATGATTCTTTTGTAAATAAGTATGAATTGAATCAGTCTGCCATCTGAAGCGATGTAACATCCGTGAACCGGATGTATTAAGTGTTTCAATCATGGATAAGTCAGCGGCCATATTGGGTGAGGGGCCAGGCGCACAAGCAAAAGAGTGAAAGTTACTTCTACTGGATGAGGAATTTATTAAAAAAGGGGGGGAAATTTATTCCATTGGTATTGGTTGTGTAAAATGATATTTCTGTCTGAGAGATTCAGATAACAACTCAATCATTTACAAAATTGCACACATTAAAATTTATAAAAATTAAATAAAACTCTGCAAGTAGTAGTGTTTACTATGGCAAAGAATAACTAACTAACTGGCTGTATCTATCAGAGAATGTATGTTGACCTACAGGTTAGCTAAGGCAGGCTAAGGCTGTTGACCTACAGGTTAGCTAAGGCAGGCTAAGGCTTGCCACTCTGTGCATGAGTTAAGACCTTTTTTAACGGAATCAGCTAGACAAATCCAGCGTTGTTCTTTAAGGGTCAATAGGTAATCCACATTTGGTTGTCTGATTGTGGGTTTCACGACCTCAACAACCCACCATCGAAGGTCATTTTCACTGTGGTTTTCGGTAACATAGTGTTCCACAAGGGGAGCATTTTCAGTTTGGCATCGAATTCTGGATTGGTGCTGCAGAATTCTCTTTTTAATTTGTTGGGTAGTTTTGCCAAAATATTTAAGTCCACATGGGCATTCAATGCAATACACAACGTTGGTTGTGTTGCAATTGGAAACATTTTTGAGCTTGACATTTTTGTTGTTCAAGTCAAATTGCTTAATATTGTTAGTGGTGTTGCAGGCTGTGCAATGGTTGCACTTGAAATGTCCTATTAAGGGACTAAGTTGTCGCATATTGTTATTAGATCCCAGTCTCTGTTCTTGTATGCGTGGACAAGTCTGTCTCTTAGATTTCTGCCCCTTTTGAAGGCAAACATTGGTTTATTGGCTAACTCAGGTAGGTCTGAGAGTAAGGACCAGTGTTTAGAGATCACTTTTTTGATTGAGTTAGTGAAAGTGCCGAAGGTTGTAACACATACAAGTTTAGGTTCATTGATTTTGGGTTTAACTTGTAAAAGGGAATCCCGGTTGTTGTACCAAGCCCTCTTGAGGGATTGTTTCAGTAATCTATTTGGGTATCCACGAGCTAGCAACTTTTGTCTTAGTATTTGGGCTTCTTTGAAGTAATCTGTTTTTCTGGTACAGTTTCTACGCAAGCGTAGGAATTGGCTGAAAGGTAGTCCATCACGCAGTGCTTGTGGGTGACAGCTATTATATTTAAGAAGAGTGTTTTTAGCCGTAGGTTTGGTAAAAAGAGTGGTGTATAACTTCTTATCTTCATTCACCTTTATTGAGATATCTAGAAAGTCTATACTTTGGTTATCAGACACCATAGTAAACTGTAGGTTGGAATTTAATGAGTTGATCCATTCGTGGAAGTTATTTAGCTCTAATGGGGTGCCGTGCCAAATGAAAAAAATATTGTCTATGTAACGCAGCCAGCATTTAAGTTGATCTGCGAAAGGGTTATTAATGTCATAGATGAAATTATCCTCAAAGTCGGACACATATATGTTGGCTATGTCGGGCGCAAAAACTGCGCCCATGGCTACTCCTTTGAGTTGTTGATAGAAAGTTCTTTTGTAGATAAAGACATTTTCACACAATGGGATACGAAGACACGATAAAATTAGATGGTACTTGATGAGGTCTGGGTCTGTTCTCAAGTAGTTTTAGCAAGATGTTAAGGACTTGTTCTTGGGGGATGTTTGTGTATAGACTTTCTATGTCCATTAATACTAGTAGTTCTTCATTGCTGTCAAAAGGGATATTTTCAACTTTGTTGATTACTGACATAGTGTCCCTGATATAGTTTTTGTTCTCTGTGGCAAAAGGGCGAATGAAAAAGTCAGCATATTGTGCCAGGGGTTTGAGGATAGAATTACACCCCGAAACAAGGGGGCGCCCCGGAGGATTTGTTTGGTTCTTATGTATTTTAGGCAATATGTAAATTGCCGGAACCTTGGGGGCTTTATTGATGAGAAAAGTTGCTTCTTTTTGACTGAGCCAACCACCTGAGACCCCTGTTGATGATAGGTTACGGATTTTGTTCTCAAGTCTTGTGGTGGGGTTGCACGGTAGTTGTTGGTAGTTGGAAGTGACTGAGAGTTGTTTTTCTAATTCTGTTTCATATGCTTTCTCATCCCACAACACTATCCCACCGCCCTTATCAGCTGGTTTCAAAATGTTGTTTGGGAGTGTTTGAAGATGAAATAGTGCCTGTTGCTCCGCTTTAGTGAGGTTATATGGAACCCATTTTGGATTTCTGAATAGGTGTTCTATTTCAGTCATCACTACATTTTCAAATGTAATGATCTCTTTTGCTACCATATTGTTCGTGGGAAAAAATGTTGAAACCGGACAAAGGCCTGTGACATTGGTGGATTGTGTAGGGTTTTTGTCTGAGAAGAAGTTCTTCAGACGTATAGTCCTAAGAACTTATACAGCTCTAATTTTGATGTGAATAGTTCATTTTTATGTGTTGGAACAAAAGATAAGTCTTGTGAAAGGACAGATATTTCTTCTGAGGACAAAAGGTGTGAGGATAGATTAAAGATTGGTACACTTACGTTATTTTCTACCACTCGTAGTATTGGTTCCTTGTTCGTCTGAACCCCGGGGTGTAGTTGTTGCGCCCCCATCCTTTGCGTGTTTGTTTCTGTTGGCCTCGGACTGGTTGGCCTTGTCCTCTCTGGCCCTGTCCTAAAAAAGGTTGTCTGGAGGTGAACGGTTGTTCCTGCGCACCTCTTTGTGGGACGGCTTCGTTTTCTGAGTCTGAATCCGTGCCTGAAAAAGTGACTCTCTTTTGATTGCCTCGGAAAGGACCTTGTTGTTGACTTTGTGGTTGGTAAAAGTCTTTATTAAGGTAAGGGTAGGTCCTTTCTTTGTTATATCTCTTGATATCTAGTTGGAGTTTAGATGTCTTCTTTTGTTGGTTGAAGATCTCGAAATCTTTGATAGTGAGAGATATTTTTTCTAAGAGTTCTTTGGCATTTGGAATGGTGGTATCTGAATTTATTTTTTGTTCTAATGTTTCAATCTCTTTGGCAAGGTTCTTAATATGTTTTAGAGCTGTCTCTATGCTCAGCACCATCCAGGGGCGTGAGCATTTGTTTGAGGCGAAACTAAAGTGAAGTTTGAAGTCTTCGTCCTCAGTAAAAATAATCGGAATATTTCTAATTTGTAAGCCAGTAGGAATGATGTTAGCATTCAAACAGTCTGTGAGGAACTTAGCATGTAATTCAGTTCGTATTAGTTTTTTCCGTAGTCTTTCCAGATGGTTCAGGTCAGATTCACAGGGTGAGGGCACGGTGGGTCCCTTGGTTCCCAAAAGGGAAGGGCCAGAGGATATTTTCAAAATATATTCGTCTGTGTACGACAGGGTCTCGGCTTCAGACATATAGACTGCCGAGTCGAAAAAAGTTTCAAGATAGAGATGTTGACAATCTCTCTAGTTGGTTAACCACTTGTGTAAGTGACCCGCAGCAGATAGAAATCTGCGCCAAAATACAGTTGTAGGCAGGGGAAACCCAATAAACCCTTGTAGGCTTGGGCAGAGTGCAATTCAAAACAAAGGGATGCTACAAGGGATTTGTTTTTAAATCGTTTGGTCTAAGTTCTGAGTTGTACTATAGTAACACACTCAACAGTATCCACAGGATAACAATATTGCTTTGAATGAGTAAATGAATTAATGGAAGGTCAGAAGGAAAACAGAGCAGGGGGATTAGATATTTCAAAAAAATCTTTACTGAGAACAAGTTGTGGGAGATGAATGTACAAATTAATGTTAGCAAGAAATCATGAACAAAGATTGAGGACAATTTATCTGTAGTTCATGACTAAACACATCAGCTCCAAATTAGTAAATAAAAAACAACCCAAAATGATTAATTAAATGTGGTTGTAAATTTGTGTTGTGAAACAACATTAGTGGAGTTGATGGGATGTCGACGTTTCCCCTTTTTTAATAAATTCCTCATCCAGTAGAAGTAACTTTCACTCTTTTGCTTGTGCGCCTGGCCCCTCACCCAATATGGCCGCCGACTTATCCATGATTGAAACACTTAATACATCCGGTTCACGGATGTTACATCGCTTCAGATGGCAGACTGATTCAATTCATACTTATTTACAAAAGAATCATATAACTATTAAGTTGTCCACTATGTGCTTGTCGAGTGGAAAATATAAGTATCTGCTTTTAAATTTCACCATGAAATATTAGTCGCGTCCTTAAAGACTTCCGGTTCATTGTCTTTAAAATTCACAACTATTGGCTCGGTCATTCTGATTGACCAGTGAGCCACGACACGTCGTTTTGCCGATTGAGGATACGCTGTCTCTTCAAACTGAATCTCTGTTAAAGTAAGTGCTACTAGCCGCCATGCGCCGACTCCATAGTCGTATATGCCGCCGTAATAACTAATAGTAAAATAGCCCGCCTAATCGCACCAACTATTTAAAATATGACTCGCTCACTTACTATGTCTACAGCGAGCATTGCCTCTTTAAAACAAATATCACAACCCACAGTGCATTGGAGGTTTTGTCACCTTTGGTAATCATTCGAAAGTAAAACTTTCTCACTTACGCTGAGAATACGGAGCGCTTTGTTAAATAATATGAGCTCTCTAAACATAACTAATATAGCATTCTATATATAATGCGCCAAGTTCGCATTTTGTAAACTGTTTAATTCACTGTCGAGCAGATAAATAGATATTTTAAATTACAATTGTCTATGCACACTTATCATCGTGAACGGGGATTTAATTACAATTCATTACCCTTTAGAGAACCAACAGATCCGAACAACGTCGAACACTTTCAATGTGTTAACTCGTGTTGAGCAATCAATTGAGGCGTCTTCTCTAATTATAAGGTAGGCATAACTGTGCAAGCAATTTAGCCCATGCCCACACCTAATGTGGCTTGTCCGTTCATCGCTCATAACTTGATTTACACCATGTATACTTATGCCGTCTAACCAAGTTCAATTCACATTCTACCAATTTCTCCAGAGAACGCACAGAAATTATCAGCGTCTCACACCCCCGGTGTTTTATTTCACCTAACGCAACCAACTGAGGCGGTTTGCATGTTTTTCCAAGGTAGGCACGACTTTCTAAATTTCTAAGTCCCCCTCCACACCCCATGAGATGGAATATAACGGAGCGATTTCACTCTCTTTCAGAATCCCATTGATGTTTTATTTTAAAAACTTTGCGAAAGCCATTCTAAGGAGACACACCCTTTCACACCCCAAGGTACCACTCTATTTATCATTACAAAAATTGTATGCCCTTTTGGGTTCATGTTTGGGGTCTACAATATTGACCATCTATCTTTTTCATTCAAACGTCTGAAAGGTTATTCATGATGACAATTCGACCATACCATCTGTAAATGTATCTTTTTCTAATTCTATACAAGTATCTTCTGAGTGATTATAATCAATTTCGAAATGCTAACAGAATCTTTTTTCAATTTAGATACTCATTTAAATTTATCATTTAGACAATTTGAACAATTTTTAGAAAAAAGTAAATGCTGAATTTACACCATTGTGCAAATCTTTTTCTTCCCTCATGTTTATCAAGTCATCTCAAACAAACTAATTGAATGTTTATATAACTCAGTTTTTGCAATGATTCACAAAAGATTCACTTGCCCTCAGTTTGTAAATAGAATCAACCATGGTACTACAATATGATTTTGCCATCAAAATGTTTATAATTACCAAAGAAGTCATTTGACTTCTTAAATTATCCCTTGAACAGGACTTACTTGGAAGGTGTATGTCCTTGCGAACATTTTTTTGTATTTTTAATAATCACAGAGCTTTTATGTATGTAACTAAAACAACAATTTGTTTACTGATATGAATTTATTGTTTTAAATAGGGAGTCTTTGCTTCAGCAATTGAATAGTCATCGTCCTGATGATGGTCTTCTTGACGTCAGCGACCGAGACCGAAACGTCGACATTCCATCAACTCCACTAATGTTGTTTCACAACACAAATTTACAACCACATTTAATTAATCATTTTGGGTTGTTTTTTATTTACTAATTTGGAGCTGATGTGTTTAGTCATGAACTACAGATAAATTGTCCTCAATCTTTGTTCATGATTTCTTGCTAACATTAATTTGTACATTCATCTCCCACAACTTGTTCTCAGTAAAGATTTTTTTGAAATATCTAATCCCCCTGCTCTGTTTTCCTTCTGACCTTCCATTAATTCATTTACTCATTCAAAGCAATATTGTTATCCTGTGGATACTGTTGAGTGTGTTACTATAGTACAACTCAGAACTTAGACCAAACGATTTAAAAACAAATCACTTGTAGCATCCCTTTGTTTTGAATTGCACTCTGCCCAAGCCTACAAGGGTTTATTGGGTTTCCCCTGCCTACAACTGCATTTCTTTGTGGAGCCCCGAGGCTCCTGGGGGCATTACTTGTTTTTGAGTTCCCCGAGAGGGACTCCAACGACCCGGGGCACCTTTGCTCATTTAGAGCCCGCGAGGCTCGAGTGCCCATTTGATTTACGAGCCTGAGAGAGGCTCCACCAGCCCGCATTAGTTCGTGAGAGCCCCGAGTAGTTCAGGGCATTTCCTTCTGCGAGCCCAGCGAGGCTCATTGCCCCCATCGTGATTTAGAACCCTGAGAGAGGCTCTGGGGCATTGTTGATTATCCTGAGAGCGCTGAAGCTCTACCTTTGCGCATTTGCTTCGTGAGCCCCTGAGAGGCTCCTTGCCCACTTGGTTCTTGAGCTCTCCAGGCTCCAACGTTGTGCATCTGTATTTACAACTGTCCAGCACTTAGTGGACAGTTGCCACGTTTAGGCTTTGTGTCTGTGCTGCCTGCGCAGACCCCCCCTGACACTGAGACTCAGGGCATTCCGCCCCTTTCGAGGCCAGTTGGCCTGAGGGACATTTGTGAGTGTTGTGCTTTGTGCACCCCGCGCATTGTAATTTCTTGTTATGTAATTCTTGCGCATGTGTTCTAACCTGCACCTCTTTGCTAAAAGTAACCTGCATAGAGGAATGTTGATTCCGCTTACCTTTTCTAAAAGTGACCTGATTAGGTATTCTTATGGTTATCCCCTTTTGCTAAATGTGACCTGCATAGAGGATTGTTTAGGTTTATCCCCTTTTGCTAAATGTGACCTGCATAGAGGATTAGTGATGTTGCATTTTATGTTTAGGTTTCCTTCCCTTTGCTAAGAGTGAACTGCTTAGGTGTTGGTATTCCTTCCTTAGGTCCTAGTTACCTACGTGATTTCCTACAGTGTTTTAGGGTTGCGTAGGAGGTCCTTACTTTTCCAGTGATTACTGGATGTGTGTTGCATTTATAATTTTGGTGCTACTCATTCTATGTTTACGACATAAGTGTATATCGACCAGTATTATTTTCTGACAAGTGCCTACCCCTGACAGTCGTCCATGTGGCCCTGTCCTGTACATAATTCCCCTTGTAAATTTCGCCCGTGCCCCTGGCACATTGTAAAGTTTGTGTGTTATCTAATGTATTTTGTTTATTATAATACAAAGGCTATTTTTTATATATCCTTGTGTGGAGTCTTTTCTTTGTGGTGGGCCTTGGGTGTTGTTGCTGGGGTGCGTGCGCAAATATTTAACTCATACCACCTCCAAGTTTAGCCTAGACTGCTCGCGCCACGCTACCTAGAGGGCGAGTGGGGGTTGCCTTGGTGTGTGACTCCCCTGCCCTGACTTTAGGAATGGTGATCCCTGACTGACCTCGACGCGAGTCTTGGCCGGCCTGGGTCCCGTTTCTAACATGGCCTTTATGACTTCTTTTGCCCTGAAACTCAGGCATTAAATGCTGATTTTGGTTCTGTTCCAGACCAAAGTCCACATGTCCTACCATTTACCAGATATTTTTCACTAATATATTTCAGTAAGTTTGACCTGCACAATATATGCGAGAAAGAAACCTGATTATTGGAAACATATGACGTGGTTATAATTCTGATACTGGTATAAACAGTAGTTTGGACAGGTGCTACATTTATTCATAAATGAGACCTGAACAGGCGAAACCTAGATCCATTCTCCATCTTGCACTTCTAGGTCTAGACCCAGGTGATGTCACTACTGTGGGTGTTGAAAAGGAACTGGAGATCTTGCCACAGAGGGTGGCAAGATAGTGGTCAGTTTTTTAAAACTTATTCAATCAAATGTGTTGGCTATTCATAATGAGTTTTGTTGAGTGTTACACAAATCTGTGATCTCACTGATAATATTAGCCTAAATAATAGGTCTGTTAACTTCCTTGATTCAATAATTATTCTCAGGTGCCATTCATTACCAGGCCTTACAAATATTACAAATTAATTATCTCCAGAAATAACAATGATTTTTATAATCCAATAGTGGTAAAGTTAGGTAGATGCCTGCATAGAAGAGCTATCTTTGCTTCTGCCCCAGAGCGCGTATTAGAGTCAGATGCACGTCTGACAGGATTGGGTGCAAGAAGCAGTCTCTACTGGAGACATATTGTCAAATCAGGTGTCGTCTCTGCACATAAAGGCCCCCATTAGGATGGCGGACGGACTTTGCCCGCCCCCATCCTTGTGGAAAACAGGACCGCTGGCAATCTGAGCGGCGGTCCCGCCATGCCCATTATGATGCGCCCTCCACACTGGTGGGCGCATCATGCATTTAAAACATTGCGGCCGGCGGTGTTCACACCAGCACCCGCCACAATGTTATAAATGCATGGTATGCATTTGTTTACACAAAGCAGCAGGCACCGTGCAGTGCCTGCTGCATTGTACATGCGAATGCAGGGGCCCCCCACAGTAAAGACCGCATGCTTTTCCGTGGCAGCATTGCCGCCACGGAATCTGCTGAAGCCCATCATAATATGGCTAGCGGTGTCTGATAGACATCCCCACCATATGAACCCTTTTCCGCTCGGGGACAGGGGCGGAAAAGCGGTAGACGGTGTTTCCGTCCGCCACAGTCCCCCCGCCATAGTAATATGGTGGGGGGAAATGAGTGGCGGGCGGACAAGGATGTTGGGCGGAACGCCACCGCCCGACATCCTAATGGGCCCCAAAATGTTGAGAGTTGCTTATTGAATACTTTGCATTCCAAATCTTTACAAATCACAATATCAACAGTGCAGTGTAGAAAATGACCATCTTTAACATGGTATACCACTAGATTGTTGCCTTAACTGTTCTCCCTTGCTGTAGAACTGTGTGCACTTTACCCCTGCTACCAATTGTAAAGTGCCTGTACTCTCCCTTTCAACTTGATGAAATTGGCATACCTCTAATTGCCACATTTAATTTACCTACAACCCCTTAGTATATGGCTCAAAGTGTACCCAGGACCTGTGAGTTAAAGGTAACTTGTGGCCTGCAGCAGCAATTGAGCCATTCAGTACAATGACAGTGAAAACATGAATGCATACCTCTCATTTGTAGCTTGGCTGTTGCTTTAAACAGCAAACTCGACCTGTCAAAATAACTCTACTGACATACCTAAAACGTACTTTTAGTTTATTAAAAAGTAAGCCATAAGTAGGTCTTACTGTATTTATTGTAAAAATACTATGATTAATGCAGTTAACTTTCCCTACCTACCTGCCTGCCTTACTGTCCATAAGGCAGAGTGATTAGGATTTAAAAGTCGAACATTTCCCAGTTTAAAGGTAAACCTGTCTTTTAAGTGAAACAGTCCCAAAAGCTATTTTCACTGTAGCAAGGGTTGCTGTTCCATAGGAAAACACTGGGTTACAATATTACATTTAATATTGCTGATTTTGGTTAGGGAACAGTGACAATATGATTCTTGAACTTTTTTTAATAGTTATTCAAAATCAAATGTAATGGTGAAATTGAACTTTATCTGCCATAAAGGAAAATGTACTTCTAGAAAGTTACGCTTTCCGTGCCTAAAGCCTCTGGAGGACTTGTATCGACTCAAACTGCCACCTGAATAGCCACCTTGATGAGGTGTGAAAACTACCCCCAGAAAAGGACAAAGGCCTTGGGTGTGGAGAAGTGTTGATGTTCTCTTGAGAGGATGGCCCGTGGGCTGGGGCAAGGAACTTGATTAACTTCAAAGAGGCCTAGCCTATCACAGGCAGATGCTAGCTGAAACCTGGGCAGACCCATCCCCCCCCCCCCGCCCCAAGCCAGGCAAGCACCAATCTCATTCGTAGATAAGCTGCCTCGGAAATGGTTTAGAGTGACCTCAGAGGAGGGGTGCTCATTTGCTGACTCACACCTCTGGTGGGTACACGTGATCTGCACAAGAACAGCAGACATTCACCATCTTGGATTTCGGCAGGGGGCGCTGTGTTATTGTTTGCAGTAGGGCACACAGGAACTTCTGCAAAAGTAGGAAAAGTAAACCCTGGGAATTTTTAGTCCATTAGTTAAGGAGGGGCCAGGAGTCACCTCCGCCGACAGACTCGGCCCAAGCATAAATGACACACACACACGGTACCCTCCTCAGAACACTATTTGACCTTTAGAATATCAGAAGAATGCAGACTCTTCTGTTTGAAACCTAAGAAGAGCACAGAAGACTGAAGCTGCTCTCCTTCTTTTACTCAGAGCAAACAAGTCAACTCCAAGGTAAGCATGGGCGGAAAATCCGTTACGCTCGCGGATTTTGCGGATTTTCGGTAAATTCGCAATCCGCGAGATTCGCAAATTTCCCGCAAAATCCGCAAATCCGCGAGCAGCAGATTTTATGGCTTGCTCGCACTGTTCACGGCTTCCCAGTTCAACTTCGCGCCCCGCGAATAAGCACTAAATTGCAGAACTACGATCTTAGCAAAACTGAAACTACTTACCAGGTTCAAAAGTTCAAGCTCATCATTAGTAGCCATTTCCTGTAGTGCTTCCTGAGGGGCCCCTCCAGAGTTCAGTTGCCTACTTGCAACTATTATGTGACCCTGCTCTGACCCTCAGAATAGTTACACAAAGGTCCTGAATTACAGCTAAGGCAGACAAGCAGGAGCCAGGCTGGAAGTTCAAATCCAGTGACACATTAATCATCATTAATTCATTATTGTCAGTTGGGGCAGGGCAGGTGTTGTAACTAATTTTGCAACAATGAAAGCACTTAGCAAGTGCAAAAGATCACTAATCAGGAAGCACTAAGGAAGCAGGTGCCTGCTAAAAAACTATTCTGTGACACATTAATCAGCCCCAAATTAATTCAGGTCACTTGAGGCAGGGAAGGTGTGCTTTGCTTTGCCACAATAATGTACACTGGACAACCAGAGGGTACTGTGATGAAACAGAGGGTGGCATGGGGGGGCCAGAGGGTGGCATGAGTAGTCAGAGAGTGGCAGTGGTGACAGAGAGTGGCAGTGATGAAGAAGAGTGCCCCAAACAGGCTGGACACGTAGAAACAATAAGTTCGCAAAACTTGCGACCCAACAGGTAAGTTCGCGTTTGCGAAATTGTACAAAACCCTCGCGAACTGGCAGAAACCCGCGCGAACACAAAAAAAAAACATCCGCAAATTCGCGAGAATTCGCGGATTTTGCGGATTGCGAGTTCGCAAATCCGCAAAATTCGCGAACGCGAGATTCGCAAAATTCGCCCATGCTTACTCCAAGGGTCATAAGAATGACCTCCTGTTCAAGCTCAATGGACACTACAAACTACAAGAGGCTTTTTCTGCACCTACCCATCTGACCAGTTCCAGTTGGACCTGGGCTTGACTTTGCTGCTAGTCTCTGTGGGAGAAAGTGTTGACCCCCCAAGGTCTTTCCCAAAAGTACTCAGACCCTTGATTGTGTCAAAATGTTCTCCTCCTAACAAATACTGAAATTTGAGACTACCAACATTTTCTGGGCTCCAAAGGATTCCAGAGGACTGGGACCAGCTTGCCAAGATAAACTGACAAAGATGCATTGCCATTGGGTTGATGATTCAGGTTACTCCAGTGTGGAGCTTTTTCACAGCAGCAAATGTGATTCAGCGAGACCTTGCAGAAAAGGCATCTGGCTTCATCGTGCCCTCTTTGGCTACAGCCTGCTGCCTTTTCAGGCAGCAAGAATTTTGAAGCAAAGGGACTAAGTGCAAATGTAGAGATCTTGACCTGGTGAAGAAGCCAAAAGTATATGACTGGTGAGGCACTTTCTCTGAGTGCGAGATTCAAATTTCTCCCACTGGGAACCTTACTGCCAAACACCAAGGGTTCACTGAAACCTCATTCTGTGGCCATACAACAGTGTGAAGCCTTCTTCGTCCACAGCTTGCTCCCCTGCCCCACTGAGGATTTTTGACTTTAAATCCAGAGACTAAGTCGAAAGGTAAAACCTCTGACCGGGTCAAACGTGGTACCTGTATCTGATCTTCGCTCCATCACAGTCATCCTTAACTTGCACCTAGGGACTGGTCAAGTACAACAAGATGACTGTGGTTGGCATTTAATAGTTTTTGGCACCATATTGAACCATAACCTTTAATAATGTATTACTTTGGTTTCACTTATTGGATGTTTGTCAGTTTGGTGTCATTTTGTTAAATAAAATATTCTATATCTTTCAAAATTGGTTCAGGTTTTTTCTTGTGTTGGTATGGCATAAATACTTTACTAATTTCCTCAAAGTTAAGCCTGTCTGCCCACTGTCATAGCTACCAGAGGGTTGAGCTCACGTTAATTTAGTGCCTTGACTGCTTTACAAAAGCAAGGATTGTGGATATTGCTTAATTTAGCTCACACTCCCAATTACCTACATGCATTACTGTCAAGGACAGGCAATCTGATAGACGTCAGATATATCAATCAATTAGTGTGAACAAAGTCCAAACCAAATGTCAGACCTGGCACTGGCCTTTTTGGAAATTCTGTCTTAAATGCAAGATTTCAGAACAGGCATTAAATTGCCATGGGGATCTTAATATCATAGCATATTGGTATTCCAGACACTTCCAAGATACCAGCAACTGGCATCTTAAATCTACAGTATTTAGAAAAATGTCTTTTCAATATGGTCGTGTTTCTTTTGATTTGTTTGTGTCTCATCTCAACTCTCACCTCCTGCCCCCCTCCGCCCCTGATTGAAGGTCAGACCTTCTGGCTACTGCCACAGATTGGTTTTATCAATATTTGTCCTAACATTCGAATGATGCGTTTGCTCCTTTCCTAATGAAAACCAGAGTTCTAGCTCAAGTGCGATGTCAACAAGCATTTATTTTCTTAGTGACTAGAGTTTGATGCTCCTAGGTCTATAGTTCTGTATTTTCCCCATATTTCCCTAATCAACTGATAGTGGATATGGATTCTTGTTTCAACGTTTTTGAATAAAAAAAACCCTCTTATTAGAACATCCTCTAACACTCAGTTTCTAGTTTCATTCAAACGTTTAAACCTGATTCTCTCCCCACTCTTGGTCGTTAGGATATAATGGATGATTGCTCCTGCTGGGATTTGTGTTTTTTCCTTTGGAGCCCACCCTACTAGGGCAGCCATTACATCTTTTGGATGAGGTTCAGATTTGAGAACATTCTTAGATCAGTGGGTTGGTCTAATGTAATTATTCAATTGTTCATGCCTTTTAATATAATTACATTTCTATTGTCGTATATGATGTGGATGTTCCTTTAAAAAGCATAAAAAGAGCCCCATGTCTTGTAATAAAATGCAGATTTTCCTAGCGTTTTGTGAAGGAAAGTCTAGAATTTTATTAAAGACACTTAGGCAAGTATTATTCTGCGTCATCATACCAATTCTCTCCCATTACATGTCAGCTCTGCCTCAGCAGTCCAATGTTGCAGCTTAATTAATTTCCTACCATTGCAGATCATTGGTTACTTCAGGAACTATCAACATTTCTCCAGTCTACTTTGCTCTCTACAAATACATGGTCTCTAGAAATTCGCAATGTTTCCTTCCCATAATTTTATTGAGTTTTGCTCTGGTTTTTGTGTACTGTATTATTAACCTGTTCAGTTGTCCTGCTTATTATTTCACTAGGTCATTCACTTTCATAACTGCGAATGAAAGAAAAGAGGATGTGTTGCAGGCAAGATGATTATAGGAATAGCATATTGTTCATTAGTCTTCTACAACTTGCTTTCCATTCGCTGTTTTGTCAAAGCATCATTGAAATTGTAGCTTTTCTTATGTTGGCTGCTATTCAAATAAAACCTTTAATAAAATGTAGACTATACTTTACAAATAGCTAGAACAATCTGTGTTGCATTCTTTATCATCACTTAAGATTCTTTGTTTACAGCTATGAGTAGGGATCTCACCAAGGGTGGGATGAACTCGCGGAATTTGATTTGTAGAATTAGTTACATAAAAACTCTGCGAGGTTCCGCGGAGTTCCGTCAATCGGTGGAATTAGGCACATCGCACTGTGATTTAGCTCCGGCAGTGTGTTCCACACTGAAAAATTGCCACCAACAGCACCACAAGGCGGAGCCACGGGGCGCAGCTCCTCAAGTTGATTTTGTTCTGCTCAAGTAGATTTTCTACTCGGACTGTAGGCTTCTGATGTGAATGGTCGTGACTACCCGTGTTAGATAAATCTCACAGGATGTCCTCCTAGCGACCAGGAATCATGGAAAGGAACTGAAAATCTCACTTGTGCTCGTCAACTTATCATTTTGGAGCCGCATGGAAAAAATGATTGCTGGAATTTGGCTGTAACTCCGCATTTCAAGAGTAAAGTGTAGTCAACACAATTCTGTCAATTTCGCAAGTGGAATGGAGTATTCTGCCCACACCTAGATCTTACTATCATCAATTTTAATGTGTTCAGGGTATTAGATGATCAAGATCTATCACATTCATCAAGATATTCATCTTCATCATTGAAGGTAAGGAAGGGGCCCTGCACAAGGCTAAAAACATCTAGTCAATTATTCATTTTGTACGTGACTCTTACATTGTGCAATTTGTTGAGGTTTGGTTAACCATTCATTGCTGGCGGGAATATTCTTCTTACACCAGTGTTTCAGAATACAAACTCAGGCTGCTGTCAAAGATGTTACAAGCCACTTATGACTGTTTACGTTCAAAATTATTATGTCTGTTACAATGTATAACGTGGCTAAAGGCATATTTGCAGTATTGTTATGCGACTGAGGAATTTTAGTTTAGACCATACTCTATTCCAGTAAGACATTCGGGCTCAGCAGTCCCATGGGATGTGATTGTGTTACACGTATCTGAGACATATTTGTAGAACTTATCATAATTAAGGAGCCAAGCTCTCCTTAATTAGTGAAGGACCTAGAACCAATCATTAAGAATTGTAAAATATATGAATGTTAGTTTGATTCTCTAAGCATATTGGGCCACATGCATCATTGAAAGTACCGGTAGCAAAGGGGCAGATTTTGCAAATCTGCTACTTTGCAACTGGTATTTTTGCATTTGGAATGCATCACTCCAAATGAAAAAATAGCAATTTACCTAAATTTACAATTACTTAAATTGTGACTGCATTCAGGGAATGAATCGCAAATTGTGATTCTCTAAATGCAATGCATGATGCAATCGCAAATAGCGATTTCGCTATTAGGGATCGCAAATTACCATCAAATTAAACTTGAAGGTAATTTGTGAAAACTTTTTAAAAAAGCACTAAAGTGCATTTTTTAAAGTTCCATGTTACACACACACATACCCAGGGGTGCAACAGCGTGCCCTTTTGACACCCTTGAAATTGCATGCAATTCCCATTCATTCCTATGGGCCTCTAGGCCCGTAGGAATGAATGGGTAGAAATTCCTTAATTGCGACTTGCAATTTGTGAGTTGTAATTAAGGGAATCATCTTTTTTTAGCGATTCCTACATGCATAGGCAATTGGGATTCCATAATTGCGATTCCTTAATAATCACAATTAAGGAATCGCAATTGCTTACCTTAATGCAGGTGCCCCTATATTACTATTTTATAGCATGGAAGCGCAATTCTCTGAGGTATATTTGTTGTTGACAAGAGTTTGCCAATAGAGTATGGTGGTAAACTGATTAGGAGTTAAATAAAAATAAGTAATTTTGAGTCCCGAGACAACCCCTCCGTATAATCCCAGTGTTCTCAAATATTGCAGAAGAGGTGAATCCAATAACGCCACTGGGATCACTTCTAATCAGCCGTGAAGGCAGTGCATCAACTTCATGCATTTCCAAAAGTCAGTGAATTTCAATCAATAATCTATTTGCAGCTCAGGTAAGGGTCTTGCAGTGCCATCTTTTACTAACTATTCAAGGTACTGCAGCCCTCTTTTCACCAACAGAACAAGTGAATTGGTTAATCTGCCACTTGAATACCTGCATTGTGCCATATGGGCATCTTCTTATGGAGTGGTGGGTGCACAAGGATCGATTTGTGAGCAATTTTCCCACTGAAAAGATTGCCTGAGACTCTTTCTGTCAGAAGTGCTTAGTCCATACACTGGGTTAAATTTGCTTCCGACTGGCTAAGCAAACCGGGTCTGTTAAGGCTATGGCCAATCCGGAAAAAAAATGTAAATTCGATCTTACATCTTGAAATCTAGCTATTTGATTAATATCCAATATGGCTACACAAATAACCAGTTAACTGGCACACTGACAATCAGATTTCTAGATGATAACCCGCTCCCTGTTTTGAAGAATTTTTAGACTTTGTTTCTTCTCCCTTAGCTAAAAGCCTCTTTATTAGTTTTCGATTCGGCACATGGACCTACTTTCCAGTATTTGTCTGGGTGTGGTGTGAAAAATGAGGATGAGATATATACATTGGGGCAGGTTTATGATGACCTTGCGCCGCAATTGCGTCACTTTATTTGACGCAACTGCGGTGCAAACAATGCGCCCTATTTACAACGTGACGCATCTAGGAGATGCGTCACGTTGTAAAGCCCTGCGCCATAAGGAGGTGTTCCTGCGCAGGGGGGGGGCGTTCCTGCGCAGGAACGCCTCCTGAAAGTGGCTCAGTGAAATCTATGAGATTTCACTCAGTCACTTTCAGGCCAATGCTGCATCAAAACCCTGCGCCTGCTTGAAGCAAGCGTAGGTCTTGATGCAGCATTGTGTAGATGGGGCACCCTCGAGCCTTGCTGGAGCTGCGTCGCACTTGCGACGCAACTCCAGCAATGCGACACATTTCCGGCACAGATGCGTCACGCATCTGTGCCGTTTTTGCACCATGGTGCGCCGCATTATAAATGCGGCGCACCATGGGTGGCGGAGCTGTGGCGCACTGTGGCGCACGTTAACTGGCGCATCCCTCGGGATGCGCCAGTTTACATAAATCTGCCCCATTATTCTTTTGTCCCAGCTATCTTGGCCCGAGCTGGAAATGGATTATCCCTAGATGTCGTAATCTGGAGACGACTAAATACTTAGGGGTAGATTTATGATGCCCTTGCGCCGCAATTGCGTCACTTTATTTGACGCAACTGCAGCGCAAACAATGCCCCCTATTTACAACGTGACGCATCTAGGAGATGCGTCACGTTGTAAAGCCCTGCGCCATAAGGAGGCGTTTCTGTGCAGGGGGGGCGTTCCTGCGCAGGAACGCCTCCTGAAAGTGGCTGAGTGAAATATATGAGATTTCACTCAGTCACTTTCAGGCCAATGCTGCGTCAAAACCCTGCGCCTGCTTGAAGCAGGCGTAGGTCTTGATGCAGCATTGTGTAGATGCGGCACGCCGAGCCTTGCTGGAGCTGCGTCGCGCTTGCGAAGCAACTCCAGCAATGCGCCACATTTCCGGCACAGATGCATCACGCATCTGTGCCGTTTTTGCACCATGGTGCGCCGCATTATAAATGCGGCACACCATGGGTGGCGGAGCTGGGGCGCACTGTAGCGCACGTTAACTGGAGCATCCCTGGGGATGCGCCAGTTAACATAAATCTGCCCCATAGTGGCTTTTAGAATTTGAAAGAGTGACACTACTCCTGCGTTTGTCATTGCTACAAGCACATTTTTACAATCAATCTGGCACACACGCTGTAGGTTCAGACTGTGACTCCCAGCGGCTAGGCTAACTTTTAACTACTAACTAATATTAAAAATGCTTATTTTTTATCAAACAGAAGGATTAAATGTATGTGTTTTTATGTGATCACTGCTTGATTTGCACATTGTCCTGTCTGACCTTTGCTCTTGGTTTGCACAAAAGTAGTGATTATATGAAAGGACTTCCGAATAGCATCTGTTTTTTAATGAGCTTGAGTCACGTGATGCTTTATGAATGTATCTTGATGTATTTATTGCATTCTCTTGTTCAGTATACTTTGATGGTACTCGGTGACCAAATAAAGTTTTCTACTACGACTGCAGAAAGTGTGAAAAATGGCCATCACTGCCGACGGTAAGGTGCTTGATTCAAACAGTGATTGCACAATGTTGTCTGCAAAGAGAAAAGCATTCTTACTTTTGTAAGTATCCCTTTTACTTCCTGCGAGTGGTGGATTGCAGATGATACTGGTTCTAACGCTAAGAGGACCAGAAGCAGTGATAATGGAAAATCTGGAATGGTGCCTTTTGTTCCAATGCCACAAGGTCAAGGTAACAATGTACTGCCTCTGGTTATGTAGCTAATGTATTATGTAAGAAGAGAGACACGTATTTAAGCCAACAAGTAATTGCAAAACCCAACCATAAAGGCTGATATCATGAGGAAAGGAGATTTAGCATGATATCCTAACTTCAGCAAGAAGCAGCTGCCTCTACTTCTAAAAAATCCAATCTACAGACAGACAAGGAGCAATAGTAAGAAATTCACAATCAACAGAGCTAGAAGGATAAAAGTACTAACAATATTACTTCTCATTCTCAATATTATAATCCAAGCTAGAGGTTCATTTATCTAGCATATGTGATCGTTCAAGAAATCATTGTCCACACCTCTTTAGGAGCAAGAAAGGCCACTTTATTTTAGGACAGGTGCATCATAAATTTCATAAACACATTCATTATTTATTTATTTACATAATTCAACTCTACAGTGAGCCTACTAAACCTAAATCCCAAAACCCCTAACAAACTCCTGCCTACTACCCCTAGACCTACCCAACGAGCTAACCTTCAGGATGGCCAACCCGCTCCAGGCTGCCCACCCCCACTAGCCAAAACCCGCCTCCAAAGGAACAAAGGCACCCGTCCTAACAGTGGCGAACCTACAAAATGAAGCAGCGCCTAGAGCACCGCAAAATAAAAAACCCACAAAAATTAAATAAAAAAGAGGGAGGGTGGGTGGGGCAAAACAAACCTCCCTTCTAGCCTCCCGCTACGCAGTTCCCAACCGCCAGCCTGTCTCCCTTATATCCCCTCCGCTAATCAGTCACCACCTGATTTCTGATTCTCGCGCGAACCTACCCAGGCAGAGACCGGCTCGCGCCTGGCTCTCCCTGGGTCCCCCCTCGCGCAAGAAATCATTGTCCACACCTCTTTAGGAGCAAGAAAGGCCACTTTATTTTAGGACAGGTGCATCATAAATTTCATAAACACATTCATTATTTATTTATTTACATAATTCAACTCTACAGTGAGCCTACTAAACCTAAATCCCAAAACCCCTAACAAACTCCTGCCTACTACCCCTAGACCTACCCAACGAGCTAACCTTCAGGATGGCCAACCCGCTCCAGGCTGCCCACCCCCACTAGCCAAAACCCGCCACCCAGGAAAACCTTTAGCGTTTTCCTGCCCCACCTAAAATTGGAAAGGAAGGAGCACACCACAACTGCACTTGAAGAACTTTGCTAATCAAATCCCTGAGTTCCAGAAGGTAAAAGGAGATGCCCAAAGCAGATAGATGCACACCGTCCTCACAAAATAAATGATGTTCAGAGACTTTTAAATGGTAATGATCTAAACAGTATATACCCAAATGGTGACAAAACAATCGCATTGTTCGATTGACTTTCCGTCGAGCCTTTTCCAGGGCGGAATGGTTCCTCGCCCCACGCCATTGCAAACGAGGCACAAACTCAGTCCATATCAGCATGGTGCTCACCCATGTGGTTTTGATGATTTCCAGGTCTTGCTTCATCAATTTCAATAAAGTCAAACCAGAGAGAGAAACTAAGTCATTCTCCCCCAAATGCAGTACCAGGAGATCCGGAGGTCCCCCCAAACACTGTGAAACCAAAGCAGCCAAGGCGGGAAAAAGCCCACCCCAGCGCATGCCCCCTGTGCCATGCCAGGAGACTTCGTGTGTCATGCTGTTTAGACCAAGTGATCTCCCACAAAGCTGACTGGCAGCGGCTAAAGCTGCCCGTTTAACAAAAGAGTGCCCCAGTATCCACACCCTCCGTTTGGATCCGGCGACTGATGGCCAAGGACCTAGGAGAAAAAGAAATGTTAGACAAGCAAAATGTACTATTTTCTCACATATTTTTCACAGCACTTGGAACGCCAACGACCAATGCGGCGAATTTGGGACCAGTCCCACCCCAACCGTGCGGCCTCCGTCGCCGCACCAATTCTGAATGAATGGGTACCAAATTGAACAGGATCCTTCCCCAGACGCAACAAAACCTTGCGCAATACAGCCAACAATTGAGATGCAACTATGGGACTACCATCGGCTTGACAAAAAATGGGCCCCTGGAGAAAATGCTGGGAGGACACAAACACTTCCCATTCCCCAACCGGGCAACATGCAGAGACACCACTCCTGCCAAGGAACACCCACTTACCCCTCCCCATCTGGTCGGTTTTGGACGCCCGCAGCCACAGCCTCACTCTGTCACTTTCCAACACCACCTCACTGCTGGACATACCTACCCTGCCCCGCAACCCCAGCAACTCTGAAGCCCGAAATGCCCCAAAGAACAACCAGACAAAACACAAACGAAATTTGGCACACTCAAAAGCATCGTGGCAACACACCTCCAATTCCGGCAACATCAGCTGGAGCAACTCAAAAGTCACAGGCTGCCGGAGCTGCTGACCACCAGCCCGAAGCCTAGCCAAACCTTTCAACACCTTCCGAACCAACACCCCCCCAACAGGATCCCTCCCCCACCAAAGCTGCCCATAAAAAGAAACCCCAGCCAACTTGCCAGAAATGGTAGTGGGCGATAGGCCCTTATCCGCCAAATGTAAAACAAACTGCAAGATGCATTGTTCATCTGACAAACCGGCCCCGATCGGCCCCCTCAAATCCTTACCAAACTGCAAAAACTCATTCCAGGCCTTCACATAACCCCGCCTTGTGGAGTCAGCCACTGAATTTTCGACCAAGTGGTGTACCCTCAATCCCCCAGGTCCCATACGTACTGCGGGATCGCTGTTGGTTCCAGGTCCGCCCCAGGAGCTAACTTGCGGAATTCGGACCACTGAAAGCGAGACAAAGAGTCAGCGATGCAATTAGAAGTACCAGGAACATGCTGTGCTTTAAAGACAATATTTAATTGCAGACACCGCAGCATGAATGCGCGCAGGAGCCGCAACACACGCAAGTCACGAGCCTTCTGGTGATTGACAAGGTGTACTACTGCCAAATTGTCCACATGGAACAAGACGGAGCGATTCTGAAACTCCTCCCCCCATAGATACAAAGCAACCAGCAGCGGGAAGAGCTCCAGAAACGCTATGCTGCGACCCTGTTCTTTCCAGTGCGCCGGCCAGCCGGCCGCGCACCATCGACCTTCCCAAAATACGCCGAAGCCATGAGCCCCCGACGCATCCGTGAACAACTGGACTTACCACACCATGTCCTCATCCGCAAAAAACAAGGACACGCCATTGAACTCCTGCAGAAAACGAAGCCAGACAGTCAAATCGGCACGCACAGCGGTTGTAATACGCACCCGATGATGGGGGAGGCTTGGGCCGGACATGGATAGACCCAGACGCCTACAGAACGTCCTGCCCGCCCGAACAACACGGCAAGCGAAATTGAGGTACCCCAAAAGCTTCTGGACGGTCCTCAAGACGACTTTCCGCTCCCCCAAAACCAGATGTATGAAGGCAGACATTTCCCTCACTTTAGCCTCAGGCAATCTCGCCACCATGGACAAAGTGTCAATTTCAATCCCCAAGAAAGTCAGGGACGTACAGGGACCTTCTGTCTTATCCGACGCCAATGGAACGCCCAATTCCTCTGCCATAGCCTGAAAGATGGTCAAAGCCGACTGACACTGCCCAGAGTGACCCACCCCAATGAAAAGAAAATCATCAAGGTAATGACAGACCAGGACGTGGCCACTGACAAAAGTGAAGCGCCACTGCAGAAATGTACTGAATGTCTCAAAAAGGGAGCATGACACTGAACAGCCCATGGGCAACACCCTATCCACGTAGAAACTACCATCAAAATGCATCCCCAACAGACTGAAATCACAAGGATGTATGGGCAATAGCCGGAAAGCCGACTGAATGTCGCTCTTTGCCAGCAAAGCCCCAACACCAGCCGTGCGCACGAGCCGTAAGGCATCGTCCACTGAAGCATAATTGACAGTTGAGTCAGCTGGATCAATAAAATCATTAATGGATGCACCTTCGGGCCAGGACAGGTGATGGATAAGACGAAACTCCCCCTCCGCCTTCTTGGGTACCACACCCAGGGGTGAGACAATCAAGTCAGGCAGAGGACAAGTCAAAAAAGGACCAGCAATCCTACCCGCTGCAAGCTCGGCATCCAGCTTTTTCCGCACAACATGTGGACTCTCTTTCGCAGACTTCAAATTGTCCGACCACCTGCCCACCCTGGGTCCCTGATACCCAATCCGAAACCCAATTCTGAAACCCCAAGACAAAATCTTAGCGGCCTCAAAATCAGGATACTCCACCAGCCAGAGATCGAGAACATCTTGCCTAATAGGAGTAGGAGCCCTTGTGAACAGACTGCTGCGGCTGTCCCCTACCCCCTGAACCCCGTCCTTGATCACCCCACCGCTGTCCAGGAAAACACTGGGTGAGCGCATGCTTCCCCCCACGCTGCGAACACTCATGCTTATACCTGCAAGCTGGTCGGTTACAGGAACCCCTGTTAAAATGCCAGCATGTGCCAGAGGCGGATGATTGACCTCTGCCCCAAACCCCCGCCCCAGACTGAGCGGGGCGAGCTGAAAAGGGCCGATAATACACTGGCTGCCCGCTAGCCGTGTGGGTCGTAGCAGGCGGATTCGCCGATGCCATCCATTGCAGCCATAATTCGGAATCAACCTCACTCCCCGAACGCTCAGGAAACGCGCTCATGCGCGCCCTGAATTCGTCATCATAGGACAACCAGGCAAAGCCTCCAAAGTAACTGTGAGCCTTGCGTATGACATCTGCATATTTAAACATGTCTATTGCCTTCTCTGGATGACGTTGGCAATAAACGCTGGCATAAATAAGAAAGGCCGAAGTCCAATTCTCTATTGACTTCGGAACACGAGGCCTCCGAGCCAATTCTAATTCCTCCTCTTTTGACCCTTCTTTTGCCTGGACATCCCTATGGAGAAGCCGAAAAACATCCACAAATGCACCAGACCATATCAGATTCTTTGTTTTTTCAGACAAATGGGACCCCAAAGGCATCCCCACCCCAGAATAAGGCAACTTTTTCGGTAGGATACTATCCTCCGTGACCCGTGTGGCAGCCACCCCGCCATCCCCTGCTGTAGAAACCTCTTTTGCAACTTGCACAGTAGAAACATTCGAAAGTACAGGCCGCTCAAGCCTCGGTGCCAGAGCGACTCGCTCAACCACAACCCCATCACCCGTACCAATAGATCTTGTACTCTTAACAGGGAGACTCTCCCTAGGTTGCCACACAGACCACCACCCATTCTTACCTCTCGGCAACTGCTCCGACTGTTGTGGGACAGCCCCACGATCCCTCTGAGAAGGTCCAGACCTCACTGCCCCTCGTACACCTGCATGGTCCGCACGAGACTCCTGCAAAACACGAGAAACAGTGGGTTGCCCCAACCCACCCCCTTGGGCCCGTGCTGCCAAAAGCCCAACATCTTTGTCTCTCAATTCCCCTTCTTGCAAATCATCATCATGAAAACTCCCACAGAAAGCTTCATCAGAAGATGCAACTTGATCACTGCCACTGGGCATAGCCCCATCACCAATACCCCCATCATAAAACTGCCAGTCAATGTTATGAAAGCTGTGTGCACTGAAAGCTGTAGAAGAGCTATCCGCTCCAGACAGCCCCCCTGTAAGCCCACCACTGGAAACAGCCGTGTGGACAGTTCCCGGGCCCGTAGAAACAGCCAACAGCCGCCCAGCCGAAGGCGCAGATTGAAAACTGCGGCCGCTCGAGCCAGACAAGGAAGAGGTCCCAAAAACAGTCTCCCCTAAAGCGGAATCGCAATCACCCCCCAATGGACGACCCACCGACGCCAGACCAAGGGCACCCCCCGACCCAGTCTCAGGACCACCCAGAAGGCCACCTGGCCGACCCCTAGGGACCGGGAACAGAGATTGACCATTGGCCGGGGGCGCCCCCCTTTGCAACAAACCCTTCCCACCAGGAGCCATGGGCGTGGAAGTGGCAGGCCGGGGGCCAGGCACACCGGAGACCGCAGACTTGGTGGCCGAGGGGGGCAGCACGATAGGTGCAGCACCAGCCGAAACAACAACATGGGCAGGGGGCGGGGCCTCAGGGGGGGGCAGGCCGGCAGCGCGGCCGTAAGAGTCCTGACATCAGCGCCGCCCAGAGGTGGGGGGCCAAAAGTGTGGGATGGAGCAGTACCAGGCCTCGTCGTGGCGGGGGAGAGCAGGAAACATTGCCCATTCAACCAAAGGCAAGGGGAGGCCCCATCCGGCAAAGGCGGAACTGTGGGGAAAGGGTCAAAAGGCACCGCTACAGGGGAAGGGGTTTGCACGTGCCCAAGCACATCCAGGCTCCGCCCTCGCTTAGGTTTGGGGCCCGCCTGTGGCTTCCCCGACTTCCCCTGTGCCAGCCCGCCTGAGCGCGGAGCCTGCCTGCCCACTGAACGCCCCCGCCTCCCCCCGGGCGCCCCTCGTGAACCAGCACTAAAAAACGGTAAAGCACATACCTGCTGGAGGGCGCCCGGGGCATCCGGCGGGGGTTCCACATCAACGGCGGGCAAAACAAGCCCAGGCCCGTCCGCCGGCATGGCCGCCTCGCCGTCTTCCTCCTCCTCCAGGCCCGGAGACAAACACGCCTCCACTGCCCTGGAGACGCCTTCCGAAGCCTTGCGAGGGGGGCGGGCCATGCCGACCCACGCCTCCGCCGGAACACCCGGCCGTAGCAGGTCTTCACGCCCAGCCTCACAAAGTATCTGCACAGCCCTGCGGACCTCCGCCGCCTCCTCCATGAGCCCAGGGACAAAGGTAAAACACGAGCGCCGCAAAACAAACCTCCCTTCTAGCCTCCCGCTACGCAGTTCCCAACCGCCAGCCTGTCTCCCTTATATCCCCTCCGCTAATCAGTCCCCACCTGATTTCTGATTCTCGCGCGAACCTACCCAGGCAGAGACCGGCTCGCGCCTGGCTCTCCCTGGGTCCCCCCTTAGGAAAGAGTTTCATAGGCAGACATCAGTTCATATCATGAGAGTACTTAAGGTATACCTTAAAAGTTTCATTATGACACATACTGTTTCTGAGAAATACTCCATTCCATCTGCTTCTCATAGTTATTTATCGTGTTTATAATAATCCATTTCCAGAGGTGATTTACATCTATCCTTGGATAATGACGCCACAATGTGATGAAACCCACTCTCTCTGACTTTCAACATACATCCACGGTCAAGCTGTTGTGTTTCACAATCCTCAAGTTACGAGGCTGTAGCTTGTTTTGTCTATCTCCAGCAATGGTTTGCTGTAGAATGATAATGGTGTTCATTGCCAAGTCTTCTATTTAACTCAGTTGTTCTTTAAGTTTTTCTGCAGTCCTGAATTCTTTAGTCTTTTCATACACAGTAATAAGCATTCTTAGTGGGTCGAATAGCTCATAGTTAGGTCATATCAACAGAATGTTCTTGTGTTATCTGTTGATGTTGAAATAATATTATGCTAAAAAGAAAATCGAGTTGTCTTCAAACATGACTGGTGCTGCATAAGACATGAGATTATTAGATGGGGCTTGCACTCTTTATTCACAGTCTTGGTTTTATTTTGTGGGTCATTTGAAATTCCAGGGTTGTCTTTAACCCCTTCACTGCGGCGGCTATTCCGCCGCAGTGCTAAGGGGGCGGGGCGGAAATGCGGCGGGCGCATGCTGGTGACGGAACCGCTCCGTAACCAGCGTCGGTTGCGCTGTGCTTATGACGGAGTGGTTCAGTCATGGCCCCCCCGCTCAATAGAACGCTCAGCGCAGTCGTGGAATTCGCGCCACGCATGAGCGGCGGGCGGGCCATGACGGAACCGCTCCATCATCAGCACAGCGCCACCGCGGCTGATGACGGAGCGGTTCCGTCATTAGCAGGGGAGGGGTTAATCTGCAGTTGAAGGAGCCACGTGATCAGATCAATCAAAAATCAAATTGTAGGGGGGCGTGGCCAACTGCCAAGCATGGCGGCATCTTGAAGCGGGAGCTCCCCAAGGCATAACGGCCCGCAGCGAAAACCGCACAGTCATCCGTATCATCGCCCGCCCGAAGTAGCGGTATCGGCTCCGGGACCCGAGCGGCACTTTCTGATCCGGTCCCGGCAGAAATCGGGAGCCGGGAACTGATCTATCCTGCAGTGCCGAACTGTGGCCTAAGACTGCCTGGCCGCGCCGGCCTTGCGTGACTGATGAGCCCTGGCGGAAGTGCAGCCTGTCCGGCTCTGGCGCAGTGACATCGGCCGGCCCCCTTCGGGGAACGAAGGCGAGGCTTGCTCAGGCGCTGCGCACTGCTGGCGCGAGCCCCCGGAGGGGCCAGAGGACCTGCCGCATCGGAGCCGGAGGCATAGGACAGTGGTTTGCAGTACGGGCACCGGCGCAGACGGAGGTGCCCCTGAGACTCAGTCAGGCGCCATATTGGAAGGAAAGACTGTCTGGCACACACACCACAAGGTGAGACCGATCGCATCGGGAGCCCTGGCATCCTCCTGCAGTAACGCTAATATCCAAGACCCCACGCAGGACTAACGGAGGGGTCGGGACTGGACCCCTAGATCCTGGTACAGTGGTCTGCGACAAGGCAGGAACGTCCTGGGGGTCCGTCCTGAAGGCGCTGGACACGCTGGGGGACAACATCGCAGTGGGCATCCCGACAGGAGGCGCTTCACTTAACCGGTCAGTGCCATCCTAGCGCTGCAGCCATGGGGTGCCCTCCTGCTGCACAGAGGAGGCCTGAACACCAGTAAGTGGGGTGAACCCTACCGAGAGATCGACAAAGGGACATTGGGACACTGAGGCAAGGCGCAATATACTGAACACGGGGAGACGGGGTGCCCATACAGCCGGCTGCTCAAATACACGCCAGTGAGGAGTTACAAGACTGGAGGCGTGGAAGGGGGGTTGGAGTGGCTGCACCGGAACTGACGCACGGGCCACTGCAGCGGTTGCGGTGGCTGTGACTCCGCCATCGCCTGAAACACATCTGGGCCCTGTGTGGAGCGGACTAGGATCCTGGAACCAGTGAGGCAATCACCCAACTGCGCTCCCCTTGACAATCAAAGGTACCACGCAGCTCATTGACGTGTGGTGCTGAGGGTACCTCTAGGAGCGAGCTATACGTCCACGAGCATAGCGCCATGGCAGGCAAAGGTACTAGGAGTGCTTCGACGCAGGCCAAACTCGACAAATTTGCTTATAGCCAACACGGGCAATCTCAGGTCAGCGGGCGAACCTCCACAGGCGCAACTCCGGACAAGGAAGGGACAAAAAAGTTGACTTTGGAGGACATCATGAAAACCCTCTCTGAGGTACAAACGACAGTGGGCTCCATCTCTTCCGAAGTTACTCTGCTGCTAACGGACTTTAAGAAAATGTCAGAAAGGGTGTCTCAGGTGGAGGTGGTCACAAAATCGCTCATTGAGGACACCTCAGACCTGCAAGTGGCGATGGAGCAAATGGAGAAAGTCACTAAGCAACTACAGGAAAAGCTTGACGACCAGGAAGGGCGCTCCCGAAGAAATAACGTACGCATCCTTGGCCTGCCGGAAACGGAGGGGAAAGGTGCAATGGATTCGTACGTCGAGGACCTCATTAAAACTAAGCTGCAACCTAAAGGCTTGTCACACTTTTTCTCTGTTGAGAGGGCGCACCGGGAACCTGGAGGGACGCCCAAGCCGGGAGCCACGCCGAGACCTGTACTAGCTAGACTGTTTAACTTTAGGGACAGGGACGCAATCCTGCAAGCGGCGAGGGTCTCACCGCCTGTCAAAATCCAGAACTCAACGTTGGCCTTCTTTCCGGATTACACGGCGGAGGTGGCCAGGCGCCGGAAGTCATTCACTGAGGTAAAAAAGACGCTACGTGATAGAGGCCTACCATACTCGATGCTGTTCCCCGCCAAATTGCGGATTGTTGCCGAAGGGAAAACGTGTTTTTTTGATACGCCGGAGGTGGCACAGGAGTGGCTTGACGGATGGAGACAAGTGGGCCAACCCCAGCGCCCACACAGGGAACGCCAGAACCATCGCAACGGCAGGCCAGCGGAACAATCGTCCAGTAGTCCCCCGCACAGGGAAGACGCCTCGGGACTGGAATCTGATCTTGAAAGGGACCCACTTGATTCAGGACAGCCGGTCCGGATTTGATTACTACGCTGCATGAGGGACAACACACTTGCAGCGTTTGGGAACCTGAAGCTGATGAAGCTGAGTAGAGCGGGCATTGGCCGATGCCTGTAGGGGGCTCACCAACCCCACGAGCAAGTAAGATAGTTGGGGATGGGATTAAGCACTCTGCCAAGTTGGGGATGCGGGCAGGAGTCAGTCCATGGCGCAGGGGAGCAGGGAGGGGGTGGGGGGGGGGAAGTTGTAATGTTAGCGTTCTTGTTTCCAGTCATCGCTGATTTCGTATGGTGCATGGTCCAAATACAGGCCATACAATTCTGGAACCCTAGCACACGACGCTGCGTCTGCGTTACACCACAATGCCACTCATCAGTAACACCGATCACGCGCCCTAATGGCCCAACAGGAACACGTTGAACCCGCTGAGGGCGCCCCCGCAATGGCCGTAGTGCCCCCTCTGAAACTGCTCACATGGAACGTTAGAGGCCTGGGGGACAAAATTAAAAGAGGTCTGGTCATGCAATCCATTAAACGCCACGGGCCTGACTTAGTGATGCTTCAGGAAACACACCTGGCAGGGAATACATGTAAAGCGCTTGACAGACGTGGGTATGCCATGGCAGTACACGCAGAATTCACTACGGGCTCCAGGGGCACTAGGATACTCCTTAAAAATAACTCGTCCTTCATGGTAGAAAGCAGAAAAACGGACGATCAGGGTCGCTTTGCTGCGCTACATGGCCAATGGGAGGGAAGACCCCTCAGTGTGATATCCGTATACATCCCCCTGGCACTCCATTCTACGGCATTGCCGGCACTTGGGCAGTTTCTCCTTGACCTCCCAGAGGGTGATATGATCATTGGGGGGGACTTCAATGCAATAGCGGACCCCTCACTAGACACCTTTGCCATACGAGACCGCCCAAGAGGGTCAGCTACTATTCCTGGTTTTCTAGACGCAATGGGCCTCACGGATGTGTGGCGTCAGTTAAACCCAACAGCGGCCCAATACACGTACTACTCTGCTACACATAACAGCCTTTCACGTATAGACTATTTTCTATTTTTAGGGGTGGGACTGGGATCAGTAGACAAACTGGAAATTCTGCCCAGAGGCATATCTGATCATTCCCCAGTGTCACTCCATCTTACTACCAAAGAGAGGAAGCGCGCTAGACTATATCCGATATTCCCCAACTATTTAACAGTCCCCGGGATCAGAAAGAAACTCAAATTAGCGACAACACACTACTTTAGCGAAAATGAAGGGACAGTATCGTCACCCTCGGTGCTATGGGAGGCGTACAAAACAGTCTTACGGGGCGCAGCTATAGCGGCGATCACAGGGCATAAACGGGACTCCAGACGTGAACTCTCAGAATTAGAACTGGCACTTCACAACGCTAACAACACCCACATGTCGGACCCCACCCCAGAAACAGCACATTTACTGCAACTCCGACAGCAGCAACACCAGGTACACCTCACAACAACAGTTAGGGGGCATCTGGCAAACACCGCACGTAGAATATATGACGTGGGTGACAAAGCTGGGAGGATGCTGGCTTGGTTAGATAGAAGGGGCGGCAGTCACAGAGGAATACAAAGACTCTACACGCATGATGGCCAGCTACAGACACACCCCGAACAAATAGTGCGCACCCTGGCGCGTCACTATCAGGAGATATACACCCCGGAGCGAACCGTTACTGCTCAGGAGGCGGCGGCATCTCTCGAACACATTGCTATCACCGTGCTTACGCAAGAAGCGCAGCAGGAACTAGAAATTGACTTGACGGAGGACGAAATCCAATTGGCTATACAAGCGTTGCAGTCCGGCAAGGCGCTAGGGCCCAACGGGCTACCCATAGAATGGTATAAGGCAACGGCCTCTGTATTGAGTAAGCCCCTGCTACAGATGTATGTTGAGAGTGTGGAGCGGGCGGAGCTCCCGCTTGACAAGCACACGGCCACAATCGTGGCCATTCCTAAACCGAATAAGCCACTGACTGCATGCACCTCGTACCGCCCCATTTCCTTGCTTAACGTTGAAGCAAAAATCCTGGCAAAACTCCTGGCTACTCGTTTGACTCAGCACCTACACACCTTGATACACCCCGATCAGTCAGGATTCATGCCACACAGGAGTACATCACTGAATCTAAGGAGGGTCCATGGAGTGCTTGCACGTTCACATCTCCTTTCGGAACAAGCGGTGATTTCATCCCTTGACGCCAAAATGGCTTTCGACCTAGTAGAATGGGAATATCTGTTTGCAGTCCTTGCTCGTATGGGCTTTGGGCCGAAATATATTGCATGGGTGCGGTTACTGTACACGTCACCGGTGGCACAGGTGGTTGCGAATGGTCACATTTCACCGACGTTCCCATTGAGACGCAGGACTAGACAAGGGTGCCCGCTATCGCCCCTACTCTTGGCGCTGGTACTAGAGCCACTGGCCATCTTGCTCAGAGCAACGCCACTGTTCCGGGGCATCACTTGGGAGTAAGGATGGGAGGATAAAATCTCCCTGTATGCAGATGATATGCTGATTTACATGGTTAACCCTAACGACGGTTTCCCTGCCCTGTTGAGTCTTTGTGATGAGCACGGAAATCGTCAGGATACACCCTGAATTGGTCCAAGTCAATAATATACGTGCTTAACGGCCCGGCACCACTGTTACAAGGAGACTGCCCCCTGACGTTGGTGACCACCTCCTTTAAATACCCAGGTATTTTCATCACAAATAATGCCGCAGACTTCTATACCGAAAATGTGATGCCACCTCTGGTTCGCCTACATGCTAAACACTGGGCGACCTTGCCACTGACCCTCCTTGGGCGGGCGGCATTATATAAAATGATGGCTCTCCCCAGGTTTCTCTATGTGCTGGAAAATACCCCTTACATGGTTGCACCGCGTTATTTCAAACAAGTCGCAGCACTAGTCTCCAACCTGCTATGGAACAACGGACTGGCTCGTATAGCACATGATAAATTAGTGAAGAGCTGGTATGAAGGGGGGATCGCGGTACCCAATATTCAATTGTACTATTGGGCGTCCCAACTTAAGGTAATTAATCATTGGATCCACGTCCCACGAGGAGACCCCGCATACAAGGCGGACTGGTCACAGTTGGGGACGGACAGTATGCAGCACAAACTCGGCTGGGTTGGAAGGGGAAAATTACCAGGATGACGCCGTTGTGGGACACAAAAACACTGGGAAATTTAAGGTCATGCAAGGGGTTCGCACAATGGGACTGCATAGGAATTTCCACGGTAGGGAACCTTTGGGACAAAGGCACAGTAATTGCATTTCCACAGCTCCAGCAACAATATGGTCTGGGCCCCACTGAAACATTTAGATATGTGCAGATCCGTCACGCACTACTACAAGCAATCCCGCCTAACACCACACTCCCAGAGTCGTCACCGCTAGAAGACAGACTACTGACGGATTTTATGGAACAGAGGGCAACCTCTCTCACATACAAAAAGCTGGTTAACAACCTGAAAGACCCCACACGGAAACTTAGAGAGAAGTGGGTTGGGGAAATAGGAGAAGTGGACGAATCAGAATGGAACAAGGCACTTGCATCACCGAGGGAAGTAGGCATCTCGGCTAGGTTCAGGTTAGTGCAACTCAAGATACTACATCGCACTTACTATACCAGAACACTACTTCACAGAAGTCAGAGGGCTCCACATCCCTTCTGCCTCAGAGGTTGCGGGGAGGAGGCGACACTGTTTCACACATTATGGGACTGCCCACGGATCCAAGAATTTTGGAAGCAGATTATGCGCACGGTCTCCCAGGCCCTTAAACTTTCAATCCTGCCTGAACCCCGTAAGTGCCTATTAAACATTTGGGACCCTAATGACCTGGACAGATATGGACTGCTTGGGCCACGCTGGCCGTGACAGTGGCCAAGCGAGACATTGCACAAAAATGGGGTGCCCAAGAACTGCCTACGACGTTTAGGTGGATCAGGAATATGGATATGCTGATGGTGAAGGAAAGGCCGGTTTACATGCTGAGGGCCTGCCCCCGTAAATGGAATAAGGTTTGGGCACCCTGGAATATCTACAGGGGAGAACCATGTGAACCTTTACCGGAAGACAAAGATTTGGATTCAGAGGAGGAGGATGATTAGGGGGGGAGGGCATAAGTGATGGGCTCCTGTTAATGCTGGGGTGGCGCATGAATGCAGCAATACCAATGATGACATTCTAGTCATGTGCAGTGCCTAGGGACTGAATTTGTACAAGTGATACCTACTGATAAGTGATGACATTAGTTGGGTTTTATTGTTTTTTTAGTTAATTTTGTTAGAAACAGGTAAATGTGTTGAAGGGAGACAGGGCATAAAGTGAACAACGGATTAGTTATACTGTGATATACAATCTGTATTGAATGGACGCTAGCAGCACCCATCCAGGTCTCTGTTAAATTAATACCTGCACCATGCTAGGATATGATTTGTCTTTACCCGTCTCAATTGACAGTACCTGCAAGAAATGTGATACTGACCTCTGAATGTGATATTGTGATTATATCTTCTGCCTTCATGTTAATAAAGATTTTTTTTTAAAAAATCAAATTGTCTTCTTTTTCACCCATCCTGGTATTGCTTGAATGTGGACTTTTTCTCTTCAAGGCCAGTTTTCCGAATCAGATTCTTTCCACTCGAGGAATTCCACACAATTGCTCCAGTTAGCAAGCAAGTTGTATTTGGATTCAAGGTCCTCTAGTCTTTTTTCTGGAGTATTGAGTCATGTTTGAATGCTGATGTGCCAGAATAAACTCACTTCATTTCTATTTTTTTTAGTTTAGTGAGATGCAGGCCAATTACTGAGCTTTCTTTCAAAACAGTTTCCAATGTTGTTTCTGACATTTTCATTACTCTTCGTTTAGGTGTTGATTTAGCATCAGCTAATGCTTAAGGGAATAAAAGTTATTATGTGTGACAAAGACATGTGTGCCAATGGATTAGGCTAATCCCTGCAACCACAGAGGTTAATTTAGTTTCCACAGGAAAGTATATATTGTCCAGATCCTGGCAATGGTGGAAGTCACCAGGATCCAAAACTATCTGTCTGGTGGTGTTTGAGAATGTCTGATGTAATTCATATATCCCTTGTGTTTACTCCCAAAAATCAAACTCCATTGCACTGGTTATTTGCAGCATGCTTCAATATGGATGGTACCTCACTTAGAGTGCCAGTGCAGTTTATCCACACTTTATATACCCACTTCTATTGCTTAGAGAAGGGTTCATAGCTGTCTGGTGTGGAGCACTATGATTGGCACAGTCTCAAGCATGGTGGCCATTCAAAAGATTGAAAACACTATGGTGCCTTGCACATTCAGAATTCAAATTGCAGTGTTAATGCAGTTCTAAACAATGCAATGACCGGCGAATACAGTCAGACTTGCATAGTGAAGAAGTTCATGTAATCAGGATCAATAACCAGTTTCAGGAAAATGGTGTGGCAGGACCTTCTGTGTCTAATGCTCTTGCGCAACCTCCAGTTGTAGGCAAGTTATAGTGACTGCACAATGACAACTTGTTTTAGCTGTGCTATATGCCTCAACCTTCAGGTACCTATGTGAATGTGCTCACCATGTTGTATTCCCCTTCTATCTGATCACCTGCCATGTTATAGCAGGGCATAGAGCAATAGTTGCCAATTACTTAAGTAGGGTCTTGAAATGTGAGGTCCTTTAGGGGATATATAAGGATATGGTGATCTGCACAAGTACAGTTCAATATATGGCTTGTAAGTGGATGTACAAAGCAAAGTGTGCAGTGTGAGCATACAGACTCACATACTCGGAAGGAAGTTCAAGTAATTGTCTTTCCACTTTGATAACTGTAGTACAGCATCACAGAGCCTCCCATTTCGATTTATCATCCACTATACACTATCATTGACACATAGTGGTGACTCTACACAATAACTGCCACACTTTAGTGGTGCTAGCTGTCTCCAAGTCCAGTCACCTATCAGGGCGTGCTCGCCATTTTGCTCTCCCTCTTCCTGGATGCAATGTTCTCTTCATGTCTTCCATTGTCACCCCTCCTGTCCCCAACTTCAGTGTGATGCCCTAAGGCCAGTTATGACTGAATCGGTTGTCAGCTATCTCCCCCAGCTCTTGCAATCATAGAGATTTCATACAGGCATCTGTGATGCAGATGAAGGCCCTCAACTGGACCAGTCATCACCCTGCCTTGCAAAGCTCTATCAGGCAGGGTCCAGCAAAGGCACAAAGGAGGCCCACCTCCTAGAGAAGGCATTTTTTTTGATGAAGTGGTGGGAGAAAATGACTTGTAAGATTTATCCAGCATGCCATTTTAGAGACAAAGAAGGTTAAGCCCAACAGTTAGACAGCAAAAGCAGAAACCTGGTTTCCTGTGGATTTCAAATTAAATATATGGCCATCCTGACTTTGATTGCAACCAGGTATTAAACATCAGTAATGGATGTCTCCCTCAGATAAAATTCTTTACAATTTATGTACTAGTGTGAGATACTGTTGTGTGGCGCTTTAAGCTCCGAGTGAATTTTCGCGATTCATGCCCTTATATAGGTACAATTCACATTGCCCTTATATAGGCATAGAAATCAAGCCCTTATTTAGACATAGCCCATGCAGACCAAATACAGGCATGGCTACTTCAATCCGTACCAAACATCATAACGATTTCTTGGAAAATCGGCTTAAGCAGTTAGGTAACTTCCCCTTCCTTGAATATTGATTTGTCCAAGAACTCATGTACTTTGCAAAGAACGACTATTACCTAGAGGTTCTTTACTGACATTATTATGCCAGATTTTACGTCAAACTATGGCATTCCTAGACACCTTCAAGGTATAAATATGCCTTCACTTGCTCTAGCAAGACACGGTGGTTCGGAGCAGTTTGACTATCTACTTGCCCGACGCAGCTCGCTACAGCAAGTACCGAAGGAAGACGACCCTCCAGCTGACGCACTGATCAAGAGGATGCCTTTCTCTCGCCGAGAATACATCTCCAGTGTTTCCAAGCTCCCCTTGCGGGGTGTTGGGAAATCGAGTCCAGAGACAGAGATACCAGACCTCTTTCATTCTAACCAAGGTATAGAGCTGATTAGAACCTAGAGAAATCTTGGATAGATTCTTGGCAAAGAATACTAAGCCTATGCTACACAATACTTACTTCTTCCCGCGTACTAGACTTAGGTTAGTTACATTGGGGTAGGAGTATTTTAGAAAATACCTGTTCAGTATTTTTAGTCATTTTTATTTATGTATGTATTTTTATATGGCTAAGATACCATACAATGCTCTTACTGTAATATTTTATAATATTGTTCTTGCTGTACGCATTATACTTTGCAGTCTGCCTAACGATTGGAGCAGTTCACTTCTCTTGCATGAGAAAGAAGACTGTTCAATAAACCTTTTTTATTGAAAACGCCCGTCTCTCTATTTCTCTGCAACTCTGTTGAAACGAAGCATGCACGGTTGACTGAGTGAAAAACGTATCTATTGTTTCCGTGACTCTGAAGATATATTTCTTATTCTTGGGAAACAAAGTTGTCATGTTTATGCGGTTGTCAGAAACGAATCCCTTCTTGTGAATTCAAGAAAGTTTCTAGTGAATATAGGAACTACGCTACAGTACCCCAGCACCTCCATTTCAATGTTAGAAATCGCTGATAGTACAATTGATTCATTGGTCAATTGCCAAGGTGTTAAGGCAGGTTTACACAAGAACTACTAATGTCATGTAAGATGGCACTGGCTTTATGGAAATAATTGTGATCAGTACAATACACTACACTGAAAGCCAGTAAATGTTGTCAAGATGTCAGTGAGAATCCTAATCAAACATTTCTAGTTTGCAGAAAATTCAAGCATAAAAAAGAGGCTGTCATCCTCAACATACAGAATGACGTGGATGTAATTTAAAATCAAGATCGTGAATATTATATTGTTTGCTGTGGTACCAACATGTCACATACTTTCTAACTTGATGACTTAATTTACAAGCTGAACATTTGGTACTAGTTTCTAAAATTGACTGATTAGTGAGTAGCTGTTTGTTAATTAGGCAACTGTTTTTTTTTGCTTCTCCACAATGACATGATCTATTTTGAAAATGTTTAGAAAAATTCAATTTATGAAGGAGATTAGATTATTCTAATTTAAGTTGAGCAGAGCAAGAGTAATGAGACTTTAACAAGAGAAACCTGAGAGGCAAGTGGTAAACAAGAGGTATATCTCATGGATGAAATTGTAAGTAATGGTGGTTGCTGTAAAGTTTTTTGAATTCAACATTCAGGGCCTGATTAGTATTTTGGCAGGCAGCCAGTTTCTAAACCAAGACAACATAAAAAAGTATGCTGTCACCCTGATGGAGGTGTCTCATGCCAAATTTGTATATGTTCCGATGGACATTTCAGGCATTGAATGAAACCAACATCACAGTGGTTCCTGGCAATACATTATACGTTTGACTGATGGCTCTGTCAACATGACAAAGCTGTATGTCAAGCTTACAATAAGCTTGAGGTTCCTCCCATAGCAAGGGGGGCATTGAGCACTTTTTACTGCCCCAAGTTTCTCTAGTGGTGATGGGCACCGACAGCTGACTATCTGTTCCCCCATCTAAATCAGGTGGGCAGACATACAGCCAAAAATCATGTGGGCAGACCATTATGCTGGCGGGTAGGGAGCTCTATCTATTACAACAGAGTTCCCTCTACACCAAGATATAAATCAGGGCTGAAGTGTCTGGGAAGGGGTGGAGCATCTAGTTAAGAAACTTTGATGTTATCCTAAGCAAGTTTTATTCTGTTAATGAACATGCAGTAATTTCTGCATATTTGAATCTCATACAGCCATAAAATTGGCTTTGCCACCTATTGGTAAAAAACATGCTGAGACTTGAGTCAGATGCATTCAGGATGGCATATCCTTACCATCCTATGCGAGTGTTGTTGTGTTGTCTTGTTTTTGTGACAAAGTATGGTATACAAAATACAGGAAGGGAAGTTTGTTCAGTATGCAGTTGGTTAAGAGAGAGTGGCATGCAAGTGGCATGCCTCAGTTTAGTATAGTTGCAATTTAACACATTGATGACCCAGATGTTTTGATAGGAGCTAACTCCAGTTTCTACGAAGAGCACATTTAGGTAGATACCTGTAATAGTTGCATGATCCATATTGTGCAGCGCTCTGCATACTTAACTCTAGGTGATCATTCTAATATATGTAAGGATTGGAAGGTCATGGACATTAAAGTATTCCGTCTTCCAGTAGAAAGTATGTTCTTCACAGAGAGTCCTAAGCCTCAATATGGATTTTCACACCACCCTTTTCTCTACATCAAACTTGATTTTGTCAACAAAGGGACTCAAGATTCAGAAGAATTTAACCTTGTATTAGTTCATATGTCATCCATTTGTCCATTCAGTCCTCTGTTTTTATTGTGTCCAGAGTCCCTCAGTGTATACAACGTGTGTTATCTACTTGTATCAGTGTTGCTTTGAAGTATTTGTGAGTCTGCAGGCTTGTTGTCTGCATGTGTCAGCTTCTGTTTGATGGCACGTTTACATTACATTAGTTTATGACTCTGCTTAGCTTACCATAGCACCAGAAAAGCAGTCTATGACTTTCGAAACTCAGTGCAAAATCTTCATTTTGTACACTGTTTTTGCAACTTCATGAGTCTTATATTTTTTTCATTTCTATGCTCTCTTGTTCCCTTTCCAGGCCCCTTATTTTAGGTCTAACCTTAAGCCAGCATTACCTTTTTTGCTTGCCACATTTTGTCCCAAAAATATCACACATACATAAATAAAAGCTCTTAATCAACACTCATCCACCATTGAAGAGTTCAAATAACACTCAAATTACGCTTCATCAAGTATAGATAAACAGACAAAGCCACCCAATCCTTAGATACATTAATGTAGATTGACTCTATTTTGTCTTTCACATGCTTACATGCACCTAAACTAAAATGGCTGCCTTAGATTCATTTTTTAGACCCTTGTATTTCTCAGCGTCCCTAGTCCCTATGCATAATAGAGTGTCATCATTTATTTCCATAACAATCCCGAAATGTATTGTAAGTAGTAAAGTTGACTCCCCACTATCAACCAGCTTTGAATTTATATTTTTAGCCTACAGAAAATGAATATGTCTTTTTTTCAGTAGCTAGAGTGTATATTCAAATTTCGATTTTGAGGATACAGGTTCTCAAATTTGTAATTGAAATTTCAAAGACTTGTATTTCAATTCAGAGGGACCTACCTCTATCTATTGTGTTGCTCCACTGACATTTAGATCCTGTTTCTTCATACCAAAGCATACAGCATAATGTAGTGGACTTTGATATAAGCAACTGGATTTATTGGTAAACATGTATAGTGCCACTTTAAAACCTTTTTTCTGAGAATAAGTCTAGGGCACAGACTACTAATGACTGCTAGTTACTACTAGCCCTTTATACTTCAAAGTTGCCAGATTTATATTTCCCCATAAATTCATTAGAAAAATATATAAAACCTTTTAGTCAACCATGTCTATGGTGCTTCTTTGTTTCCCAAATCCATATTGTAAATTGAATAGGATCTTATTGTCATTGGCCCAATCAGAAATTTTCGCTAAAACCCCATTATCTAAAATTTTTACCGCTGAGTCAATCAGTGATATTGGTCTATAGCACCGCAGATCCCCTCGCTGACCTTTTTGTAAAACATGAATGATAGTTGAGTGGCTCCAGGAGGCTGGAAACCCTTGCGACCCAGAGGCATTAAAAACATTTGACAATATTTCCATCCAGAATTTGGGATCAGATCTGTATAGGTCGGCTGGCACACCATCAGGACCCGGGGCTTTGTTATTAGAGGTCTCCAATATCCGCCACAGTAAACACAAATGGTGCTACTTAAGAACGGGGGGATAGCCTTGGAAAGGGATACCATGGCTCATCAAGACCATAAATTCCTTCAAAATGAACCAACCATTGTTCTTCGGTGATGTTATTATCCTGATTGTCATTATCCGCTTCTGAAAAGAAGAGGGTATTGACAATTGCCCAAAATCTGGAGATGTCCTTCAAAACCTCCATGGATAAAAGAGCATTCCAAGCCTCTGTCTTAATCTCAGTCTTTCATGTTTGAACAGCTAATTTGTACTGCTTCCTTAGACTTGCTATTCGTGCCTTATCACGGGGTACACTTTTCAAGGCAAAAATAAGGGAGGGATGTGCACTAGAGCACTTTTTATCAAACCACCTTTTCACACTTGTTCCTTTGGGTCTGCTGACAGTGGACAGGTCTACTGCAATCTGTCTACAAATGCCTTCAAAGGCAGTAAGAACCTCACTCTTTGGGTTTGAGGAATCTGAACATATTGCAAGCTCCACTTGGACCTTAGAACACAGAACTTTAAAAAAAGAGTCTGGAGTGACTTGAGCCCCTTAATCACGGGATACCAATGCATTTCCTCCCCGATTACCCCTTCCATATCCATAAAGCTGCAGCTAATATCTAATACTAGTAAGACAGGGTTATGGTTACTGAAGGGAGACACCCTATAAAACTCTACTTTATCTAATAGCTGGGGTGACAAAAATATATAATCAATAATGGTATCACTACTCCTTAATTTAAATGTAGGACAGCGATCTGAAAAAGTAAAAAAAAACAAGGTTAAAAAAGATCAACTTCTGCCAAAAGAGATTCCAAAGCCTCCCCCTGAGAGGAATTTTCAAAATGGGGAGTCACCGCGTGATTGTGCCCTAAATCGTCATCGATAAAACAGTTCAAACCACACAAATGTATATTAAAATCACCCATAAGTACTATATAATAAGAGGTGGATTGATTTAATTTATATTCTTCTAAAAATAAATTCAAAAAATGCAAATGTTGATTCCTAGAATCAGATTCCCCAGATTTATGCAAGTTTACAAGCAATAGCTTGCAGTGATCAGGGAAACTAACTTCAACTGCCAAACAGTTTGGATTGTCTACCTCGACCCTTTTTAGGGAGCCTTTTAGTTTAATAGAAAGTAAAGGAACCACGCTCCTGATTGCTCTACCAACAGAAGCTGGTCGGGCAGGTTAAAAATGGGAGCTAAAACCATCCAGACAGAAATTTTCTGCAGTGTCTCATGTCTCCTGAAGCGCTATTATATCATAAGCTCTAATAAACTCTAACCAAATTGGGTCATCTTTTTTGATCTAAGACCCGCAATATTCCAGCTTATAATAGAATATTTAGGGGGAACATCTACACCTATAGCCTCCGTCCCAGAGCTATGAGGGCAGTTCAGGCATACACTCATTCTTCCCCTCCACTCAATCATTGCCATCCAGCTGTGTCCCACAACAGGCCCAGACATGTATGTGGTCTGATCTAAAGATGCTGTTTCACCAATTAGGTCAGATCAACTTACGGAACCAAAATTAGGTAAGTGCATTTTTGGAGGCGGGCAACAAATTCTTGATTCAACCATCCTATCTACTTTATGAGGTTGGAAGGAGGATAAAAAAAACCTAAAGGTGCTGCCCTGATATCACCCCTCTCTAGCCCGGAAGCACCCCATAGCAACCTGTCCGCCATGTCCCTCCTTTTAAATTTAACTATAATACAATCACCTTGCACTTGTTTAGGTCCATTATCTACCCAAGCCACCCGATGAGCCATTATTATGTGTGTAGACAATTCAGATTGGCTACTACAATAATTGCTGCATCAATGTTTTGTCTTATGTAGCAGAGCCGCTGTAGATTCACTATCCAAATCACTAAGGGGTGGAACACCTACAAGGAACGCAATCAGAGGGGTAGCTTCGGGTGGAAGATTTATCCTGCATTTATTGTAACATGGATTACTAACAAGAGAAGCCCCGCTCCTAGTGTTCAGCAAGAAGTGGCAATTTGGGTGCAATTACCCCCTTCTATGACCCCACCAAAGCTAGTCCCCCTACTCCTGTCAGGCTTAGGATTTACCAGTTCCCTTAAAGGACATAACAGTCGTGTTTCAGGGGCATATACAGAGGGTAGGGAGGGAGACTGGGTTAAGTTTGAGGATAGCATGTGACAAGACAATCGAGTTACTTAAGAAGGAGTCCAACTTCTCAAATTTTGTTTTCAAGTACGCCACACATAGATTCAAAGTGTCTATAATATCTTTGGCTATACTGGTTAACAAAGATTCACATTTTGCACTGAATATGTCCTCTATCAAATTCCGCAGTAACAGTTGAGTGGATTCATCCACCTTGACCGTCGCCTTGGAAGAAGTTCTTTTTACAGCTTTATGCTGTGTACAAGATTTTTTATGACCACCTTTTAGCTCCACAGATACCCCCTTAACTGCCCCTAAAGATCTCTTCATGTCCCCAATAGGAATTGCAGGAGAGGCACCCTTACTCATAGTAGAATTAGTATTCTGGACCTACTACATTTTTTAGGAGTATTAATCAAAAAAATGGTTCCAATGGAACAGGAACATTTACCTGTTGGGCAATTGCCACAGTCCCATCGGCTGAATTTTGGCTAGTCGCAGTCCCAGCTCTTGTTCAGCATTTGCTATCTCTACGTTCAAGGCATCCACAGCCGAAGTCTGAGCTAATGGATGGTGTCTTTCTAGACATTTTAGCTTTTAGCCCGCTCTGATCTTGACTTCCCATATGTTTGTGCTTACCCATGACTGGTTATTAGGGGGTGGTCCAGCCCAGTCTCCTTTGGGCTCCGACAGGCGTGGATGGGCCCGCCCTTGGCCCGGGCTTTGCCCAGGTGCATCCCGCGAATCGGGAGCTGCGAGGATCTTTATGCGCCTCCTGGCGCGTGTTAGCACAGCTGCAGAAGCCCAAGGAGCAGTCTGGGAGCTGTAGTCTCCCCCTAAAACAAATGTTGCCGGTGGTGCCGGTATTGCGCGGGTTAGAATTTAATTAAATGTATGTTTTTAGATATATGTATTTCTTTGTACAAATATGTGTTATATTTATGGTTTTAAAATATATAGATATTTTTATGTATGCTAAGAAATGTATATATTACTTATGGTTATATATATATATATATATATATATATATATATATATATATATATATATATATATATATATATATATATATATATATATATATATAAATATATACAAGCTCCAGTTGTGCTCCTCAGCAACAAGAACGCACTCTACAACAGCTGACATCTAAGTCTTTAATGAGTAAGGACGGAAACAGGCAATGCAATATCATTTGCAGTCCCAAAAGTCGAATGAGCCTGATGCTTGGTGCACTTTCCTCAGAGGCTCGACGATGGTAATTGCTCATATGACCACGCCCTCATATTTAACTGAATAGCCCGGCAAAACATGGGCTGCATTGATTCCTGGGCATTGTAGTGCGTTAGCCATCTTTACAACTCCAAATGGATGCCCTTAATGTTCACAGACACAGTGATATGCTGTACATTAAACTTGACTATGGTGGTTATGTGGGAAAGAGCCACCTCTTGAGTAGTCGTATGAGAGCAACATAGTTATCCGTGGATTTTATGTGTGGGGGTAATGAATTCCATAGTTCGGGGTTTGGACAGAGAAAGATGTACAGCCTATGTTTGTTTCTTGTATGGTGAGGCTTTAAGGTGATGTGCCAGTCTTGAGCGGAGGATACTTTGTTGAATGCATTTGGTGATTTTAATCCTGATAAAAAACAGTCCAGTTTTATGTATTGTTCTGTGGGTGATACAAAGCAACTTGAAGATGGATCTTCTGGCAACACGTAACCAATGTAGGGCCCTCAAGGCAGGTAAGAAGTGAGCTTGTGACTTTGCATGTAGGAGTAGTCTGTCAGCAGAGCTCTGAATCCGTTGTAGTCTTTTCACAGTTGATAAAGATGAACTGTGGTAGAGTCCATTGGCATAATCAAGTTTAAACAGTACAAGAGAGATAGTAGTCTGGACCTTGTCTTGAAATCCCCGATGGGGGAAGAAGCGTTGCAGAGTTCTCATGGTAATGAAGCTTGATCTTGATAATTTACAACTTGGACATTCATTGATAACTTGGAGTTCATGGTACTTCCAAGGGTTCTTGCTTCCTTAGAAACTTTAGGAGGTGGTCCCATAAGTCAGGCCAGGAGCAGAGTTGGTCATGATTTTTCCAATCACCACATGTTTTGGAAGCATTCAATTAGGGATGGATCCTGGTCATCTACTGATCAATGGCTCTGAGGCAATTGATGATTTGTAAGTTTCCAATGTCTTTGGATCTTTACAGTTTAAGGAGTCTCTGTGTGTCATCTGTATTGTTATAGCATATTAGGTGAAATTCATTGATCATTGCTGGTAATGACTTTATGCTGATATAGAAAAGCATGGATGAGTTGATAGAGCCTTGAGAGACCCCAGTATTTGTGAAGTATGGTTTGAATAAGGAAGGGGCGAATGAATGGCATTCATTTTGAAGGTAGGAAGTGAACCAGTCGAGACTATTCCCCTCTATGTTGGCTTCGTAGATTCTTTATATTTGAGCATCTTGGCCAACTGTGTCCAAAGTAGCAGAGAGGTCCAAGAGAATTAGTTCAGTAACCCGTTCTGGCCTACTGTGTTTTTAAGGTCATCCCAGATGGCAATGAGGGTAGATTCTGTGCCTCTTACTGGGCTGAATCCTGTTTGGTAGTTTGAAAGTATGGAGTTATCTTGAATGAATTGTGACATCTGGGAGAATGTTGTTATTTTTATCAGTTTGTCCAGGAAAGGTCCAGTTGTAATTGGTCTATAGTTATCGGGGTATGCGGGTCCAGGTTAGTTTTCTTTGATAATGGTTGTATGTGTGCTTTCTTTTTGGGTCTTCTGGAAAGATTCCTGTAATTAAGAACAATCAATGCTTCTACTTACTGATGTGTCATCAGAGGTAGTTAAAAGAATGTTCTTGAAGATTTGTGGTGGGCAAGGGTCAGAAAGTAATGGCTCGCTTGCTTGCTTTGACCAGATCTATAAATTCACTTTGTGATATTTGTTTCGAGGAATGCACAATCTGGGTTAGCCTACTCTTGGATGGGATTTTTGGAAATGAGTTGGTGCTTGTGGTTTTCCTTTATGCTAAATAAAGATGGGTGCTCCTCCGAAACCTGTGGGCAAAGTAAAAAATCTTGGGGTACTGATCGATAACAGATTAACACTCTCTCAACAGACGAATGTCATTGTATCAGCCTCATATTTTCTTATAAAGAAAATAAGGAAGATACTTGCTTATATCCCGGCAGATACTAGAAAAACAGTAGTCACATCTCCTATTTAATCCAAATTGGACTACTGCAATGTGCTGTATTTGAATGCCAGAAGCAGTGTCTAAAGAAGCTCCAGATGGTGCAAAACTCTGCGGCATGTCTGTTGCTTAACCTTCCCAGGCATAAAACTGTATACAATGAAACCCGGAATCTTTATTGACTGCCGGTACCTCAGCGCATTACATTCAAGGTGCTGTGTTTTGCCTACAAGGCCTTGAATCAGTCTGGTCCGACTTTTCTTCCGAATCTTTTTGTGTGGTACCAACCAACTAGACTTCTTCAGTCGATGGGCGCAAGACTTCTGTCAGTGCCTAGAATTTGGACTTCCCATCGGGGTGGCCGTGGTTTTCACTACTGAACATCTAAACTCTGGAATTCTCTTCCACTTGAGCTTAGGGACGCCAACTCCCTAAATGGCTTTAGGAGAAACTTGAAAACCTGGTTGTTCCAGGGCTAGGCGTACAGCAGTTTATTGTGATCCTCAGCGCCAAGACACCATTAGGTATTTGTGCGCATTTATAAATCTTAATTACATTAACATTAACATTAACAAATAGTAGTCCAATGTGACTGTTTTGGTTTTATAATGATTTGCCGATATTCAGTGAATTCTTGAGTAATGGGATGAGTTTCTTCTATGCATTTAGGTTTAGGAAATTCTGTGAGAATGTTACAAAGTTCTTTAGTTGCACATTTAGCAGTTAGAATTCTGTCTTAATAGTACTTTTTTAAAAAGATTTGTTATTTTCGACTTATATATTCTGTTAAGTTTGCATAGGTGATGGGCTATTGGCAAAACTTACCCCTCTTGCTGATGGGGAGGGCTTCCCTCCACAAAATGATGACCATTCCGCAGTTATTGTACATTTGGCAGGATGCTCCATTTTGTGTCCCAATGACGATATTTCCGAAAGTAGACCCGGAAATCTGTATGCTGCAGTGGCAGGGCTCCACCCCTAGATTTGCACTGAATAAACTGCAGAGGGGAGCATAGGAGGGTGAACTTGGGGTCCCAAATGCCCAGCTCTACTACTGAGCAATGCAATTATTGGTGAACATGGATTGGGTCTTCTCAGATCAACAGGAGCCCACCTATTGTGTGGATAGACATGTAATGGGCCTGGGGATATAGGTCACAGTTTTCTATCGGCGACATGAAGAGCGACACTAGCTGCCTTACACAAAGGCTGTAGTTTGGACCTGGAGGGAAGAGATACTAAATTTGAGCCAGCAGAGTAATTTAACGAACCGGACCCCACTAAGGCATAGTGACCTACTAAAAGAGGTGGATGGCATAAAGGGCTTCTCAAGAAGGGTAGAAATTGAGATCGATACCTAGGGCAAATATAAAGAGGACTGGATCCAATACCTTTTGCGGACCTCTATCAGGAAAATACCATGACCAAAACTGAGAGCTACATATATTTTCAGCTGGGCCATGCAATGAGGCATCACTTACAAAAGGGGGAGGTCTTACCAGAATCATCCCCTCTGGAAGACCAGCTCCTGACAGATCCTATAACAAACAAGGGTATCTCATTGATCTATAGGAAATTACTAAATTACTCCTCAGGTATACTGGTACATTTACATGAAAAATGGTTGGAAGACCTGGGAGACATTGAAGATGAGGAATGGACCAAGGCCATAAAAAGCCCAAAGAAAATTGTTATCAGGGACAGATTTTATCTTGTCGAATTGAGGATCTTGCATAGGTTCTATTATTCCAGGATAGTCGTATTTAGTGCCAGGAAACAGTGTCCCCACATTGTTTAAGTGACTGTGGCCAGGAACCTACATTCTTTGATATATTATGGGCATGTCCCCAGATTCAAGAATTTTGTACACAGATCACAGAAGTGATGTCTCAGGTTACATCCAGCACAGTCTTTTTGCTTGCAATGCTAAATATATCGGGGAAAGAAACTAGGCCTAGATGTCAAAACATCTGGGTGACACTAGCGGTCAGAGTGGCCAAGCAAATTATAGTCCTGGTGTAGGGTAAGATGGAACCCCAACCACTGGGGAGTGCATGTTAGATTTGGACTAGTGTCAGAGGAGGTGCAGGTGACGTATCAGGTTAGAGGATGCCCTCACAAAATTGGTAAAATTGGGGGGGGGGGGACTGTAGGGAGTTCAGGGGATTTTGAAGACAAGACAAGATATAGGGTTTGAAAAGGTTTCACAGTGATGCATGTGACTTTTTAGTCTACATTGTTTATGTGAGAGATGAATGTAATTTTACAAGAGATTGAGAAATGTTACGCGCAGTGATGTCCCTGGATTGACACTCAGCTTTGTATAGAACTCCAAATGCATTTATTGCCAAAAATACCATATATAAATTGCAAAAGTTATTAAAAAGATCACTAAAAAAAGTTTGCTTAGGTGAAGTTTACCTTCATTGCTGTTTGTTTTGAGCCAGTCGTGTTGCAGCTTTCTAATTTGTTGTTTTATCTTTTTTTATACTGTATTTCTCTGAGGTGCTTGTTTTCTTTTATCCTGTTTTGCTGTTGTTAGTGGTATTAGGATATGAAAAGATTTTTGTAGCCACTCAAAGAGTTTTGGAATAAAACTTATCATGTCTAGATCTGGGGAAACATCATTTACAGCACGGTGTTTGCACCGCATGACCTTTACCATGCAGCCATTACAACGCAAGTCATTACTACGACTTGCGCTGGATGGCACTCTTGGTTAAGGAATAGTGTGATTTTCTATTCCAACACCTTCCCTACTGTGACGTGGGCGGGAGTTGGAATAGGAAATCCTATTAATCCTCAATTCCGCGCCCTCCAACGCAAGGCGTTGCAGCAAATTGTGTTGTGAAGCGGCGATGTAATGTGCTGTCGTACATCCCAAGATCTGTGTTGGATGTTAGTTGTGTTTTTAAGTATTCAAAATTGAGGTTGTACCACAGTCGATACGTGGATGCATGTAAGGTGGTCTTAGGTGTGTTGATTTGTGGTGTTTTATGTTGGAAAGCTACTAAACTGTGGTCTAACCATGTGAGTTGAGTAATTGGTTGAAAGATAACTTGTTCTGGCTTTACAAAACTGACATCAAGAATGTGTCCAGTGATGTATGTGGGTTTATATACAATCTAATGTCATTCAGTGTGACTATGCCAGTGATTATAGTTTTCGGATGGGACATATTGGGTTTGTCAAACCAAATGTTTAGTTCACCTAGAATGGTTGGAGTTTACTGTTCTAATGTTATAATGTGTCTAGAAGCAAGTCTCGGAATATTGCATTGCTACGTGGAGTTCTGTAAGGGAGGAGGATGTTGTTGTTGGGTTGCATCTGGTGATGAGGGCCTCACATGCTTGTATGGAAATGTTGCCAGCAACAGTGATATGTATTGTTTGCTGGAATATAATATTTGCCTGTACAATTTTAAGTTGTAGTTTTATTGCCTAGAGAAACAGCTTCATGCAAAACATATGCCATGTCATCTTCCAACCATGATTCAGTTATGAAGAGTGAGGGCGTGATCACGAGCATGGTGGTTCAAAGACCACCGTACCAGTAGTGGCAGTCCGGACTCCACCTCCACTGCATTTCAATCGCCCTATCACAGCCATGGGTGTCGGTCCACCGCAAGACCACTGCCACCACCAGGATCCTGGATCCTGCTGCGGTAGGCAAAGCAGTGATCAATGGCTACACCGCCATGCTGATCATTACCTGCATTTCTGTAGACCTTTTCATGCTGGGACTCTGTCATGAAAAGGTTGGTGGAAAGGTAGCGAATGGAACCCAAACAGAGCCTAGGCCTTTTTTGCACATAGGTGTGTGTGCATGGGCACATGTTGTGCCCTCCTCTGCTTGTACTGTCATGGGGGCACTGTGTGCTATGAACGACATGGTGCAATGTACATAGTGCACTGACTTGCAAGTGGCGGAGCATGCCATCGCAGTGGCACAGCCATCGTAACACCGCCAGCCTGGTGGTAAAATTGGAATACAGTGGTACACATGCCGCTGGCTTGGTGGCGTTCTCCCAACTGCCGCAATGGCAGTCTGGCGCTCAGACCACCAAAGTCTAAATTAGCCCTTTTGTCTTGTTGTGTCACTGAGTAGGTCGTAGATGTGGTACTTGTTTTTAGAGAGTGATGAAACATTTATTAGTAAGGAGTTTAGAGATTGTATTTTGGTGATGGTGTGACTTTGTTGACTAGAAGAGTGAGCAGTATTTTTTTACTTGTAGCAACTGTGTAATTAGTCCTGGAATTAACTTTGTGAGGATAGCTATAGTGTTGTTTTTCTATATCGTATTCCTCATCCAGCAGGAACTAGAAGGCACTTTTCGGGTCTACATATCTAGGTGATGGTGACAGTGGTTGAGAGTGAGTTAGTGAGTTGTTTTGTTTTTGTAGAGTAGCCTTGTTGTGTAATAGCCATAGAGATGCAAAATGGTGGAGGGGCATGTTGTTTATTTTGTTTGTGTCTCTTTAGAGTGGAAGGTGTATGGGTTAGGGATGGTGGTGGAGCATGCAGGTCATGTTCTAAGGCTGTAAATTGTGCAATGATTGAGAGACGGGTGAATGAGAGTTGTTTTGATGGAGTATTTGTGGTAGTTGTTAATAAAAATAGAGAATTTGGGAGTAAAGGTAGTTTAGGAGATTACTTATTTGTATAGTCATAATGATAAGGGTGGCTGTATGTTTCTAATTTGTAATGGAATATATTATGAAATTGTGTGTGTGAGAGATGTTGTTGTGTTAGTGTGTTCTATGTTTTGTTTTTGTAGAGTAGTGAGAGGAGATTCTGAGAAGGATTTGTATTTAAAGTACTGTCTGTGAGTGGAGATTGAATGGTAAAGCACGTAGTGATGTGTTTTGGAAAAGACTATATATGGTGTATGAGGGAGGATTATAAGAGTTATGAGGGTGTTTGTTAGTTTTGATAGCTGGAAAAGGTAATATGTGTGGTGGAGAGAAGTATAATGATTATTTTGTAGTGTGTTTTGGTAAAAAGTGGAGGAGGATGTTAGTGGATGATATGATGGTTTGGTAGGGACAGAAAGGGCTATTTTACGAGCAAGTAGATGGTAGAGCTGGTATTTTGTATTAACAGAGAGTGTGTGTCTGGATGGAATAATGTTATGTATATTGTGGCCTAGTGTTATTTTGGTGATGTGTGGATTTCTTAGTGGTACAGGACAGAGTGGTGTTTTGTGTGAGAGTGAAAGTGCCATTGTGTGGTAGTTGGGGTAGAAGAGTGTATAGGTGTAGTTTGTGGAGTTTTGTAGTTGTTGTTTAGACATTAAATTTGGTTAGGATGTGTTTGTAACAAATGAGTTGAGTTCATTTGGTGTGTGTGTGTTAATATGTTTGTTGATATGGATAGCTCAAGGTGGTTGCTGGTGAACGGAAAAAAGGGCAACATTTCTGGCCCACTGCCTTACTTGTCCAGATCAAGGCCCAAATAGGCAACTGCCCTTGTCTTCTCTGCCCTTAGCCTCAATGCCCGGGCTGAGATGCCATGAGCCCTAGTGATAAATAACCCTAGGGCAGGTGAACTTTTGCCATTGGGGACCCTAGCTATAAACCTAACCAGTCGGAGCCCTAGCCCTAAGCCCTAGGACCAATAGGAGACCGACACTATTAACAAATCACAACCCTAGCCCTTGCAACCAATCCAAATCTAAATACTAAACCCAAAGTTCAATAGAAACCCTAGCCCTAGGAGCCAATCAGAACCCCAGACCTATCAGTAAATCAGAACTTTAACCCTAAGCCTTAAGTCCAATGGAAACGCTAGACCTAGGAGCCAATTAGAACGCCAGACCTATCTGCCAGTCAGAACTCTAGCCCTACACCCCTTAGTCCAATAGAATCCTTAGACATAGGAGTCAATCGGAGCACAGATGTAACAACCAGTGGAAAACGCATATAGGGGCATGAGACTTTAAGAACAGGCTGGTGGGCATGGGGCATGGAGCTGCTCCTGATGTCGAAATCGCCTTAGTGACAGCCATCCCACCTAACTTAGCAAGGAATATTTGAAGCAGTTGCATCTGACTTAAGAGGGCCATTCTGTAACAAATGAGTTAGAGCAGCTTTGTGATAGACTTGTGATGCAATTGCTTCTGAATTCAAGAGTGGCATATAGTAAAGTTTTGAAGGGCTAAAGTCTTTTTAAAGACATTTGAGCTGTTGGTTCTGACTTGAGACGGACATCATAATTTCTTGAGTTACTGTAGAAATATGAAAGATCAGACCAATTCGCTATGCCAAAGCTTGTTCTCTTTTGCTTTCTTCTTGCTGACTAGACGTATGCGTTACGAGCAAGAGAACTGTTGAGGGGAATTGATGTAACTTCAAAGCAGACGATTAAGGCATATTGTGAAGGGCCAATTCTGATAGGCACACAACAATATTTACTGCGGGTAATGAATTTACAACATAGATTTTATCTTACAAGGCTGAGAATGGGTACTATTCACCATTTAAAAGCCTGTCCTGGTATGGGCAAAGGGAATCGAAATCTCCCAAGTTGTCCATCTGATGGAAAGTCTCATCAGTCAACTTTACATTTTATTCTTTTTTGTAATTTTTATAAAGATATTAGGAAGAGTATTTCACTACCTTTATTTCTTAGTAAAAAAACGGTATTCTTATAAACCTGCTTGTAATTTCAATTGTTGCCTAGAAAATTAGAAAGTATGCAACACAGTAGTTGTCTGTACTCAATTGGCAATCAAAAGAAGACAGAATAATTCCCATTTCGGACCCTAGCTTATGAAACAATATATTTGGTGTATGTTATGCTTGTTATTCCCTTCTCATCTTTTTTGGGATATGATCAAAACGAATTTTGATATTAACATTTGCGCACCTAAATAGCAACTTTTATTGCATCCTATTGAAATCATAAGAGATTTCTGTGTAAATCAATGTATGTATTATGTGTTAATGGTATTGAATTACTGATGCATAATGCTGACCTATTTTTGAAACACGTTCTTAAGGTTTTTTTTATGTGTTTTAAGGTATTGATCATTGGATGTTTTATGTGGAAATATTCTTGGAATGCTTTTATGGTTGTACTTTTTAAGCAAATAATGCTGCATTGAATTGAATTGACCTACCTATGCTTTTGCATACTCACCCACTACCCCTCTGGTTCAGAGAACTATCATTAATTTCTGAAGGTTCCTTACTCATTCCTTACTATTTCTAGTGACTCCTTCCTCCATGCTAGCTCATTCTTATCGCTATGAAGACACCCTTGGACAATGGCGTGAGGGTGTCCATGTTGGAACATGGATACTGAAAGTGCGCCAGCGCATGAAGGTAGCAGGACTGCACCACTTCTTTTTAGATAAGATGACGTTATGCTCTCTCGAATTATGCAACGTGATGCAGCAACTTTACTTCCTGCCCCTACCTTGCTTTAACTCATTGTAAATCTGGGCCTGCGTGTATTCGAGCATATATTATCAAAAATACATACCTCTTGGCTTTGTCAATGTTTATTTTAAATCTCATAAGTCAAGGTGAAGGCTGGGGTTTGCTGAACAGGTAGGTGAGTAGATGCTCTGTCTTTAAACAATAAAAGGACAGAAACACACTTTGCATATTTCTTGCACTTGCGATGATGATACTCTCTTCTTAAATTGTTCGACTTTTTTCAAAACATTAGTGAGCTTATCAAATACTGAGAATATATCTATCAATTTCATTTAATTAAGCAGTTAATTAGAATCATTAACATCTCATTTAAACACGAATTGATTGCATAGTCCATTATCCTCCTCACTTGATGTCTCATATAAGCTTCAATTCTATGAAAAGAAATATGTTCAGCACAGCGGGAGGTGTCTGATCGGCTCTGCACCTTCATCAAGGAAGATCTGTTGTTTGGGATAGCGTTTTTTGTGGAACCATAAACCCATACAATTAGTCGTGTCCAGGGCGACGGCTAATTTATATTGAAAAGCTCAGGCTATGGGTTCCTTCAGACCCACGGCTGAAAAAGGGGACCCTTGTAGGTGAAAAGAAAAGTAAAATATTCCAGGAAATAGAATCTTGCTCTTCCCCAGGATGGAAATTGTGTTCCTGGTCAGTCGGATGAATATTTAACTAGCCTACTGGTGCATCTGACCCTTGGCCATTGGCTGAGCTCACAGGGTCATATTTACATGCCTATCTGCGCAAATTAGCTGTGCAGAAATGGCATTTACGATGAAAAATCCCATTCAGGGCAGTGGGATGGCCTTGTTGTAAATGAGATTTGCTCACACGGATATTTCACAGGTATGGTGGGTCGTATGTGTTATATAAGGTCAAGGGACGTTTTTGGGCATTTCAGAGTGGGTGAGCATGTACATTTGGTGAACATTGGTTTCATGCATGTTTGTGAATATTCACCATATTCACCAGTGGTTTGCCCTTTCCTGTGTGAAACATTCACTTAAATGTCGTTATGTCAAAGAAGTGAAAATTTGGAAGCTATAATAATATATGTCACATGGTTTCTCTTCATAAGATTCAGGGGCATATTATCAAGGGGTTTATCTCCGCTTTTTTGGCTTTAAAGGCCAAGAAAGCGGAGATAAAATTACCTAGCTGTCGCTAACACCAGTTACCGACAGCTAGTAGGAGATAGCGACCATCTTGGGCCCAACTTTGCAAGTCAGTGATATTTATCACTAATGACATGCAAAGTGGGCGTGCCAAGATGTTAGCGACTGGAAACACTCGCTAACATCGCTATCTCCTCTTATCAACTTTTGGAGATATTCGCACTAAGCGCGAATATCTCCAAAAGTTAACACCTGCCCTGAGCAGTTCTTAGCCATGTTATCCAATGGGAGGTGGATAACATGGCTAAAAGCATTAGCTCGCTAATGCATGAATATCGCTGACTTTTCAGCGATATTCATGCATTGCAGCCGATTTTTATCGCATTTGCGATAAACCTTGGTAATGCCAAGGTTTATCTGCGATAAAAATCGCCGCAGCTCAGCGTTAATTTTTTCTTGCTAACCAAGCAATAGCGATAATTATCGCTATTGCAATAGCGATAATTATCGCTATTGCTTGGTAATATGCCCCACAATTTTTTAGTACAGAATCAACGTTTTAAAATGGAAATGCTCTTTGGCGTGTACACTTTACGCCCACGTGAATGCATGGTATTGGTCACCCGGGTGTTTGAGCGCTCCTGATTATCTGCGATTGTTGAAGAATGTCTGAAACACACAAATAAATAATTTAGAGCACTAAACAATGGTGTAATCCTTTAGGGGTACATTTTTTGTTCTTTTCTCACGCTTTTGTGAATCGGACCCTAGGAGAAAGCATTGTATTGCGTTACGTTGTTTATTATTTGTAAAGCGAGACAAATGCCAGTGTTCCAGCTCCTGCGCACAGCAAACAATAAAGCTAAACAAATATCATATAATTGACAGGCTGCAAAGACAACTGCAATGATAACAAAAGGGGAAGGCGATGTAGTCATTAATAAACATCAAAATACAGCAAACACAACGTTAAAGCTGGATAATGAAAGTAACAGCCTATATAACGTTATACAGAAATTAGTACCGGAGGGAAGGAAAGATGGAATTCATAAATTCGGCTTTGGGGATAGGGTAGCTAAAGTCCTCCTGTTGTTCATGCGTAATGCATCAGCGGGAAGCGCTGTGGGTTAATTTAAAGCCGCTGAAGTTTTTGTCTAGTTTCAGGTCAAAAATAGTTGAACTGTGACAGCATTCCATTAAAATGTTAAGCAGAGTGAACAATGCCAACAGATTCACACAAGACATTCTTGTAGGTGATGAACAATCATTTTTAAAACACACTTTTTTATAGTAAAGCCAGCTCAGAACATTTTGGTATTTTCTCTAAATGAAGGTGTCATATTACATAGCTAATTATCATACTTTTTTGATATGAATGTATGAGAAATTCAATCTAACTCCTTTGATACAATGTTCATGAGTCTTGCTGCAGGGGAGGATGAAATATATTTCTGAAGTCAATCTAGCATTCTCACTTTTAATATGGCATGGCTTTATGTACATATATAGAAGGGGGTTTGGCATGAATGAATGAATAACTTTATTGTGTGGTTACTTAAAACCATTACATTAAGACCAGAATATAAAATTACAAAAGTTAAAACCAAAAATGTTTCTGCGGGCAAGCATTTATAAAAAGTTCTCAGAGTTCAAAATGGCACACGCAGTCAGGGATCTGTGAGTGCCACCCAGTGTCCCGCAACAATGTTTCTATTCCTGTGCGCCCTTGGCTGCCATCAGCACGGACCGGGTCTGTTGTATAAACTTTCCGAACGCGGCCATCTGTTTTACTATGCTCAAGGAGTATAAATGTTGGATTGCCTCCTTGGCTGTGCGTGTCCCCGCGTCCCTAAGGATGGGCCTGAGGTAGAGGGTGCGGGGTGCACGTAAGGCAGGGCAGCAGAATAGTAAGTGGGCCAATGACTCACGTTTGTAGTTACAGAGTCTGCATTCCTGAGCTCCCGTGCCCGCATTTCCCGGATGGTATAGTTCTTTGAGCGGGAGGGGGTGCAGTCTGTAGGCTAGGATCTTTTGGAGAGCTGGGAGACCCACGGCCTGCATGAGATGGTTTCGGGGGTTGTGCGCAGTGTGTGGCAAGCATAGAGACTCATGGAAGGCTCTTTTTGCGAGAGACTCAAGGTCCAAGGCCCGGGAGCAGGCACGCACTTGCTTTTTTATCGCGTGTTTGATGGTCGTGTAGTTGACAAGGTCTGGATTCCACGACTCGATCGCCAGGTTAAGTTGGGTTTTTGCCATTTCAATGGTAGCTGACCAGGGGTTCCCGGGTGCCATGAACATATGTTTCAAGACGGCCTTCAGTGTGTTGTCACGTGCCGCTGTTGTTAAGTAGTAATATTTGCTTAAGGCTGCCATCTCTTCTAGTTTTTGTTGGTTGAGTGAAAATTCCAGGCGAATTAGAGTGTTTCTTGTACATTTTGGTAAATGATACAATCTCTTGTATGCCCCGCAGTGAATTTTTTCCAGCTCCTTGTACAGTTTTCCTGGATATGCCTGTTGTGCGTAATTGAGGGCCGGCATTAACTTGGCCTTGAGGACTCTTTGGATGGCAGTTGATGAGGGGCTGTGTAAGGAGGCTTGTAATTTGCATAGGGCGAAGGTGATGGTCTTCCCTTTGCCCTGAATTTGCTTTAGGTGGGTGCCACACAACCCCGATTCGTGAAAGGAGACCCCCAGGTATGTATACTTCTGAGTGCTGTCCAAGGTCAGGTGGCCAAGGCTCCATTTTGCTCTTGTTTTTTTGGGGTAGTGTCCGAAGATAACTATTTTTGACTTGGTCGGGTTTGCTACCAACCTGTTTTTGTTATTGTATGTTGCCAGGGCGGTGAGTGCCTTTTGAAGCCCTATTTTTGTGTGATCCAGGATTACGAGGTCATCCGCGTATTGCATAAAGTGAATTTTGGTTGCACCTATCTTTGGTGTTGCTAAGGCGGCCCCCGACAGGGCTGTCTCCATGTCTGCTGTATATAGATTAAACAGCAGGGGTGCCAACACGCACCCTTGTTTTAAGCCCCGGTTTGTTTCAATCTTGTCTGTTGCAGAGTCACTTGAAAGTTTGATTCTTACCCAGGTGTTTTGATATAAGGATTGTATCGCTCTTAACAGAGAAGGGTCGATGTTCCAGTGGGCCAGCTTTCTCCATAGGATGATGCGATCTACTCCATCAAACGCAGCTGAGTAATCGATGAAGCAGGCAAATAATGGTAGGCTTTTACGCGCCCGCGCTTGATTGGCTAGGTGGGAGAGTGCAATGATATTATCTACGGTCGAGGACCCTGGTCTAAAGCCAGTTTGACAGAATGGCAGGAGATTTTCTTCGCTTGCCCAGTCTGTGAGGTCCTTCAGGATGGCACTGGCGTAGGCTTTGCCCTCGATGTCCAGGAGAGCAATCATACGATAGTTGGTTGGATCCGATTTAGTCCCTTTCTTATGGATTGGGTGCAAGAGCGAGCCTCGCCATGAGTCCGGCACATCCCCCGTTAGCCAGCAGTCAGTGTATAGATGGGTCAGATTTTCGGACCAGAATTCAATGTTTGATTTGAACAAGTGGCCTGGGAGGCCATTGGGGCCCGGTGCGCCGTTTGGTCTGATTTTTTTTAGTATTTTGGACACTAGAGATTTTCCGGGAGGGGGCGATGTTTCGATGATCAGAGCCGGGTTCACTCTTAGTGGGGGCATGACGAGTGGCTGATTGGTTGATCGTTCTTCGCTGTAGAGCGCTTTTGCATGGGAGACCCAGGCTGCTGCCTCAAGGGAGTTTTCTTTGTGATTTGTGCCTCGACCAAGATGGCTTATGTAACTCCAGAACTCCTGTGATTTCCCGGGGCTCAACAAATCGAAGATTTTCAGCCACTGAGCCTCGCAATAGTTACGCTTTGCAGCCCACACTTTTTTGGAGTGGCTCTTTGCCGCCTCTTGCAGTTGTATTTTGTTTGTGATTGAGCGGTTTTTACTGAGGGCTTTTCTTTTTTTATTTAAATCCTTTGCACTTGTTTTGATTTCTGCATTAAATCCAAAGGCCGTCGGGGGATGCCAGTAGATTGTCGTTTGTTTGTCCCCGCGTCCTCGAAGTATTGCCGCTAAGGTGGCGGTGATTCCATCCCATATTGCTATTGCATCATGGCTGTGTTTGCGCAGTGGCCAACCTGCCCACGAGTTTGCCCAGTTGTTAAAAGATGCGGTGGCTACTTGTCCCCATTTGATTCTTCTCGGCAGCTTTATTAATTCTTGGCCGTCCGTTTCTCCAATGCATACGGGCCTATGTCGTGGATTCACTGATAAATTCATGGTGATTGTTAGAGCTGCGTGGTCGCTGTCGTTGCGTTGGTGTACAATGAAGTTTGTCATTTGAGTTTGCAGTTTGTCGCTTAGAATGATGTAGTCGATCGTCGTTTGTTTGTTGTACGTAGGACCGACCAAAGCTCCCGGGGTGTTCTTTAAGAGCACTGTGTGCGCCGTCGCCAGATTGTAGGATTTTAAAAGTTCATTGAGTGCTTTGGCGGCCCCGCGCTGTTGTTTATGCTCAGATGAGACCCCAATGTTATGGATATTAAAGTCACCGAGGATAATACAGTCTAATGATGAGTGGTGTAGCAGTAAGGATTCTAATTGTTTTGCAAGTGTGAGCGAATTAGCTGTGTTCTCCTGCGTGTTATGATAGATGTTGATTAATAATATTGGAGCAGTGCCGTTGTTGGGGTGGGGGAATTTCAAAATGCCCGCCTGAAGAGTGTCTGGTTGGTTATGAAGTTCCATGAATTCTATGTTCAACGAGTGTTTAATGTAGACGCAGGTCCCCCCCGAGGGTCTTCCAAATATGTTATTCTTTTTTGCCGCTTTGCCATATTCTGCATATCCTCTTAGCGACAGCAGTTGGGTCAGCCAAGTTTCCTGTATGCATATGATGTCTGCTTCCTCCAAGAATTTCACCGCGGCTTGATTCAGTAGCAGTTTTTTGAGGCCTGATACGTTCCACGTTAGAATTTTTAAGCTCTCGATTATTCTCTTTTTGACTAAAGTTTTTACTCGCTCAATGGGAGTGTGTTGGTGGGATCGGGCTAAATTTACAGTGCAAAGTGTGTTAGGAGCTGAAATTTAGTGCTGATGACAGCCAGGACCAATCATTGTTTGCATGGCCCCTGGTTATGCACAGTCGATTTCCTTGGCTGGGATTAGTTGTAATCTTGATTGGGGTTCCATTAATTGCACTAGTGTTTATGCTGCTTTTACATCCCTGGAGGACGGACACAACTTTTGGCCTGTAGTTCGAGGAAGCATTTGCACGTGTGAGACCTGCCACTCCCTGTTCCTGGTTGTCCAGCTTAGAGTGTGTCATCAAGGTTTTTAAAATTGAGGGATATTTTTGTGCCCAGTTTTGCCTTTATCTTTATGCCCCAGCTTTCCAGTAGAGAATATTGTCTCCTCAGTGCCTCCGCCAGGGCTGGGCTGATGAAAGTTAGTTCAGTTGTTTCGTTTTTTTCCTCCGCATCCGGGGGCAGGAAAGAGATGGTTTCGATATCTGTGGTTTTTATGTCTTCGAGTCCCGGGATGTTTGCGCAGAGTGTTAAAAGGTTGCTGCGGTTGAGGATGTCCCATTTTCCTTGTGAGGTGTATTCTGGGTGTAGCAGTATTTTCCGTTCATTCACGCTTTCTTGACTTGCAAAGCTTACGCTAGCCTCGTTGGGCCAAGTTTTACCCTGAGTGCCAGTTGGGAGTAGCGGGGTCGGGCCGGGCTGGTGAGAGTTTATCTGATGTTTTAACCCTGTTGTAAGTTTTGGCGCCTCAGTGGGCATTGAGCAGGGTGGGCTGTTATTCCATAGCCTGTTCACTGTGTGCTCCAATTTAAGGCATGTTGACCCGGGGGGGGCCCTCTGAGGATCTCCAATGGTGACATTGGGGGTTTTTGTGTTGTCAAGTTCTAGTGCTCCATTCGGTGTGCACTGATGTTGCCCGGAGTGCTCATAGCTTGTATGGTGGAACTCCCGCTCATGTGGCGTGGGTTTGTTTGCTTCATCAAGGTTGTGTGCCTGTGATTCGTGCGCATATTTTCCTCTTGTCGGAACTGTAGCGTGTTGGGGAGCCACAAGGAGGGCTGGCGAGCTTAGTTCCGGCGCTGAAGTAACTATGTGTGGATTTCCCGTAGTTGGTTCGATTGCTTCTGCAATGTGCGTACTGGCTCCCTGATTGGGTGTTTCAACTGTTATGGTATTACCGGGGGGCTGTTTATTGGGTCGTAACCAATTGTGAATAACGCTGGTGGCATATGCGTTATTTTTCTTCTCCTTGTTGAGTTTTCTTAGTTTTTTCTTATTTTTCCTTGATAGGTTTTGCGACTCTGGGCTGATCGGTTTAAGGGTTTGTTGAAGGACTGGGTTTTTAGCCTTGCTCGGGGGAATTCTTGTTCCATGAGCGGTGGACGTTGTGATCGAGGCCATGGGAGCAGTCTTTTTCGGAGTGCTTGGGCAGAGGATTGCTGGGCCGTTGTCCATGGAGTGTGCCTGTGTAGAATCCTTTGTGATTAAAGGCAAGCTCGTCTGGCAGTTTTTTTTGTTTGCTTCGCCCTTAAGATCCTCTATTAATGTGGTCATGATGTTTGGGAGTTTTTCTAGGCTATGCAGGATCGGACTGCAACTACATGACTCTGGCTTGAATTGCGCACTGTCCTGCGCTCTGCGTATCAGAGCGTTCAAGTTGTCCAGTTTTGAGTCTATCCCAGAGATCAGGTTAGCCACTATTTGTAGGATATTGATCTGGACATCAAGCTTGTCCGCGTGCATTATCGCTGCGCCTGTCATTGAGAGGAGGGCTTCGCTGATCAGTGATAGATGATTTGTGTTTACGGAGCCGCTGTCAGGGAGCGGGGGCGGGACCGTTTTATCATGTTCCGGGGAACCCGGTCCTGGCGACTTCAGTAACTGATTTAGGGTCCTGGCGAGGGGTTGTCTGGTTGCTCCTCCCCTTGTGGAGGATGTTCCGTGGGCCGGTCCTGCGTGCATCGCTATGATAGGGGGAATTGTTCCTTTCTTGTCATCATAGGTGCTGTCTGAGGTGTCAAACTTATTAGCATTGATTAAGGGAGGGATGCTCCGCTGACAATCCTCTGGTGTAGGAAGGATCATGTCCGTTGTGTTTGATCGGGTGGACCCGAGCACCACCCTATCTGGTGTCGTAGTTTTAGGTGGTATTCCGCTCTTGAGGGTAAGTACTGTTGGTGAGAGGGGAATCCTGGCGGCCCGAGGGCTCGCGAGTGTTGGGCTCGGCCCTTCCTCCCTTGCTTGCGTGGTAGGTGATCTGTTCAAGGTCCTAGAGCTGATGGGAGGGGAGGTTGCTTTGGGGCTCAAAAAGCTTCTTATATCTCTGTTTCCCACGGCGCAGTTTGAGCGTTCTTTAGTGCTGAGCTTAGCCTTGTGCGCATTTAACTTCTGGGGGCTATAAGGCTTCCCCGTGAAGTCAGTCGGGGGTTGAGATATGGGGAAGTGAGCCGGCGATTCCCCGATGAGGTCGATGTGGGGTCCCGGGAAGGTTGGAGTTGCTCCAGTTGCACCCGTTGATCCTGAGTGTTCCCCATCCCAGGGCCCTGGGCCTTCGTAAGACCCCCCTAGTTCTAATACTGGGGGATAAAATAGCTTCGCTTTCCGTCTCTTGGCCAAGCTGTGTGGCCGGGTCCTCTCCTGAGATTGGATTAGGGTGGAGTTTCTGGTCCTCATTTTGCAGTTGGTTTTGGGTAGCTGCCGGGACCCAACAGCTGCTGCTTGGTTGCTTGGTTGGTGGAATCCACGTGGTAAAAAGGGATCTGTGGGGGCTTCCTGGGGTCTCCTGAAGGCTCCTGCTGAGTTGAAAGGCGCCCTAGCCTCTCCTACTGCTGCAAATCCAGTGCTTGTTGCCCGGGAGGAGGACCAAGCTGTATGCCAAAGCTGTGGTGGCTCCCTAGCCACGGGGTGAGCGTAGTTCAACTTCGGCTGGGTGATGTACTGCGGCTCTGTGCTCTGGTTATAGTTCTGCAGTGGGTCAGCTGGTGCTTTTTGCAGGGAGTTGAAGTTGGAGGCTCTGGCCCTGACCTACTGGCCGATGACCGCAGTCCTGCTGCTGGGTACTGTGCCCCGTCGCGCCCGTGACCCCCGTTGATGCGGGCAGCGCTAGGCTTGGCTTGGCTTGGCCTGGCTCCTCCAGGCCCCCTGGCCTCCGGGCCCTGTGGAGGGTTGTAGGGAATTTTTTAACGGTGGCGCCGGTAAAATCCGTTCTGCACGACAACCCTGCCCCCCCCAGGTGCTCTTCTCCTATGCGCAGACCTGTAGTTAAGTCTGCTGGCCCGGCAGCACCCTTTGGGGGGGGGGAGGTGGGAAGTCAGGCAATGAGGAGGGAAATGATAAGTGCCTGTGGGCCAGGGGCGATGAAGCCGCTTGCTTAGCGGTTTGTGTTCAACTTTTCTGTGTCTCGTGCCTTGTGCAGTCTTGTGCCGTCTGCCGCTTCACTTGTGTTCCTTATGGAGCTCACCGCAATTTCCGCAATTTCCGCCGCTGTAACACCCGCTGCAATGCTGCAATGCTGTAATGCTGTGACGCCAGCCGCCACTGTGGCGGGTGGAGCCGCGGGTGAAGCCGCGGCTGGTGGATGAAGCCGCGGCTGTAAATGGCAGAGGGCGGAGGTGGCGGCGGCGGGAATGCGGCGGCGGGAATGCCTGGAGGCCGGAGCTCGCCTAACGCCTACTGCTTGCCGCTTACCGCTTGCCCTTTGCCACCGGCTGTGATGGACTGTGGCGGCTGTGGCGGCGGCGGCGGCTCTGGCTCGCAGTTCGGAGATCCGGGCGGTGATCCAGGCGGTGATCCAGGCGTCCTGCTGCACACTACTGCTGCTGCTCCCTGGCTTCTCTCTGGCTCTTTGGCGCTCTCTGGTGGCTCCCAGGGCGCTCTCTGGTGGCTCCCAAGCCAATCACTTGGGTTTGGCATGTAAACTCTGGCCCTTATGCATCTAGTGGTCAATAGTTCCAAAATGCTGCACACTATGGGCCATGTTTATGAAATTTGTGACGCAGGGCAGCACAGCAAGCCACTTCGCTGCGCTGCCCTGCAGCACAGGGAAATATAATAATAATAATAATAATAATCCCCATTTGTAAAGCGCGAATAATCACCCGTAAGGGTCTCCAGGCCCTGGGGGCTCTCGGGAAGACTAAGCAAGCTATTGCCCAGAGTTACATGGTGCTGGGCTAATCTGCCGCCGGCGCCGGGGATCGAGAAAAGGAATGCTCAGTACATATCCAATACAGCACATTCCTGTCCTTTTCCCCTGAGCTGGGGCCATTTTGACAGCCTAGCGCCAAAGCAGTCACACTTGCACCATGGTGGACGGGTGTCTGTATTGTACGCAGGATTATTGTTTTGCTCCTGCACAAAAACAATCCTGAAAGGCATTTTCCTCTTTCTTTATGTGATTCAGCACACATAGAGAAGAAATTGAGGAGAAATTAAGATATTTCTTCTTGTTACGCCTCTCCTGGGTAGGTGTATTTTTTGGAGCATTCCCAGGTTTACAAGTCCTAGTAAATCTGGGAAATTGTCAAAAACGATATGAGTTATGGGGAAACATCCACCACAACCCTCATGGGACGCCTGACTTGCACAGAGTAAGGCAATGCAACAATTTGCACTGCGTTGGTTTCCTCTGGATTTTTAAAGCCAAGGCTTTGCAAAGCTTCATAAATCTGACTTAGAGGTTTACATCACACATGTACCATGTTGTGTTGTGCAAGCATGACGCAAAGTTCTCATGAATATTCCTTGTGGCTCCATTGTGCATGTTTTGCCTGTCTCGCACTGTGGCAATGAATATTGAAGTTAACTTAAATTTAGGTTTGACAAATTGGTCAAAATCGGCCCTGAATTAAGTTTTATTGCTGGAGAAAATGGTACTGCCTAGAGCTTCACATTTAAAACTAAATCATTTTATTCCTCTACTGCAACAGTGCATAAAGGCTTTCAAGCAAATTTCACAATAATCAAGGAACATTTATGTGTACCTCACTGGAAAAAAATCACATTTACTTAAAAATAGCATCAATACAGTTTCCAAATTGAAGAGTCCTTGTGAGGTGAAATATCTGTGCCTTAAGAGAAGCTTAAAAAAATCAACAAAAGTGTATTTATGATTTATTTATCTCTTTTCTTTTTTTGCAGTTAGTTTTGCTGCACCATCTGGAATATGTATATAGGACCAAGGGGTTTTACCCTAATCACTCCAACACATCAGGCTAAAAAAGCAAACAGAGGCAAAAATACAAAAAGATGTGTGGGGATCAATCAACAAAATTTTATAAGGTAGGAAAAAAAATATATTAGTTCCTCCACTTGGGCGCCTAGTTCCCAGGTAAAAAAAATAAATTTGTTGGAAAAAACAGTGGTAATTTCAGAGAGTGGTGGAAACATTTTAAGTAATTACCTGGGAACGAGGCGCCCAAGTGGAGGAACCTTATATATCTTTTTCCTTATATTTTCTTTTGATTTCTCTTGATTGTCCCCACACATCTTTTGGTGTTTTTGCACCATCTGGAATAAGCACTGTCAAAGTCATAAGCCCAGGGAAACTGTTGTCCATGTTTTCTCTATTCTCATTTTAAATGCCATTTATCTTCTTATTATCTCAAATATTCTTCTTCCAACTCTGCTTGACATGTAGCTAAGTACCAGCACTCTGTCCCCCCTTCTTAGGAGCACTTTCAGTTATATCCTCTGTAAAGTGCTCAAAATCGAGTAATTCATTTTGTCATCCATCCAGTTAATAGAATTATGAAAAATGGGCCAATTATCTTAAGCAATAGAATACCTCACAGAGACCATTCTGTGGAAAATATACTTTTTATCTTGACACTCGCTCAGCCATTTTGTACTCTATATAAAAGTATATCTGTTGCCTGGCCACTTGCTCTGCCATTTTGTGTTTCACCCACCCTTTATCACTGACCTTCTTTCTGTGTCACGAAGGCTCTGGGGTCACACTCCCGACTTGCCTCATCTCTGCACGTATGTCCACACCTTGTCCGTTCTCTGACATGCCTGAAACTGACCAGCCCAGGTTCAACCACTTGGGCAGGGAGTTTCCTCAGATGTTTGTCGTTCCCATCCTGTGTCTTCTGTCCTGCAGGCGCCCAATAGCTGCCACCTGTGGACATCAGATCGACTCCGGCTTGTTGTGTAATCATACTACGCCCTGCAGAGGCCCACAGCTACCACCTACGAACTTATCGAATTGACCTCTGTGTACTATGTAATTATAAAGTTTTGCCCATGCCCTGCAAAAACCCCCAGAGGCTACTCACCTGCTGATCCACCAGATTGACCATTGTTTATAAATGTTATAAAGTATTATTGGTACAACTCCCTTACATGCCTGGGGCAGAATAGAGGGTATATAAGATGTAAAGTAAGAGCATTCTGCAGACTGCCTCCTCAGACAGCTATGAGTGTCTGTTGTTGATGCTTTCTCTCTCATGAGATAGTAATAAATAATCTTTCTCTATGGCTCCAGCGTTGGTCTCAGTTTGTTTTCCAGACCCATGGAAAAAGGGTGACCCTGCACCTTTGGTGGTCCCCCAAAAGACTCCCGAATCCACAATTCTATGGGGCATATTCTCAAGCCCCTTTCGCCAAGGGAATGTAATTTTTTAACATTCCCGTGGTGATAGGGCCAACACTATTCTCAAGGCAACTTTAACCCATTTAACGTGGTTTAAAGCCAGGTCAAGTGGCTTAACGCTGCCTTGAGAATAGGTCCCCTTTCACACTAATCTTAACGCGAAAGGGGGCATGCAGTGTGTGTTGCTGTGGGAATGCCACAGCAACACTCATTGAATTCTATGCTGCCACCTATTATCAAGGGCGGCGATAATAGGTGGCAACGCTGAACTTAAGACCAGAAAAATCCTGGTCTTAAGGTGGCAAAACGAGGAAAAATGCTTGATTTCTCCTCGTTTTTGCTATTTCATGTGTGCTGCCTTGTGCAGCACACATGGAAATAGCAAAATGCCATAGTCTGTTTATGTACAGGAAGTTGTCCCTTCCTGTATATAAACAAACATTTAAAAAAATGCCAATTTGTAACTACACGTGTGCTGCATGAAGCAGCACACTTGTTGTTACTAAACATAATTTTAGGTTTGTTTATGTGCAAGAAGGGACACCTTCCTGTACATAAACAAACCTCCCTGCTCGCAGACACCCTTGGACTCTGGTATAAGGGTACCTGCATTGGCGTTTAGGTCGTGAGACTCAGCGCCGTCGCAGGGGGAAATGCCAGGCTGCACCACATTCTTGAGAATAGGGTGCAGCCTGACGTTTCCGACGTGGAGGTGAGAGGTGTTAAGCCAAGGAGGCTAACGCCTCTCACTGCCACTTGCTCATGATCATGCCCCTTTGTGTGTGAAAAGTGTTTACCCAACAAACTATGAAAATCACACTTGTCTTTATTCTGTCAATCAGGAATGTGATTTTGGTTCTGCAAATGGCGTATTTTGGGTACCTAAAGAGAGTGTAGGTGTGAAAAAAGTTTTGCGCCATGCATAAACAAGGGACAACAGGAGATGGACTATGATACACTGTTCTCTGCTGTAAACAAATCCCCATTTCTGGTTTGGTAGCAAAGACAGTGGGTTCCTGTAACAAATTACATTTCTGGTTGACAAAAGTATGCACCCTGTCCAACCAGGAACCACAATCCTAGTTAGGGTAAGTCAGAGACACACCATAATATAACGTGTGCTCTGGTAGCTAGACACAGAGTTGGCAAGGAGGCAATGTGTAAAGAGTTCAATCAACACTTCAAATGGTAACACAGTGAAAACAACACAAACATACTCACATCAGTTTAGAAAAAAAGCTTGTATTTTTTAAATCAAAATAAGACCAAAACAACAAAAATCCATAAGTATAACCGGGGTTGTGAATTTTTAAAGAATAAATGTAATTGTAGTGCTTAAAACTTTAAAGCATCAACTGGGGATATCTGGTTAGGCTGGTCTAGGGTAAATCCAAAAGTTCAGGATGACCACAATGGAGCTCCGGTCGCACTCAGGGACCAGCTACGGGCCTCTGGAAAGTACCTGAATAGCATCGTCGTTGGACTCCAAATGTGTGAAGCAAAGAGGCAATGCGTCAGCGCCGAACTGCTGGACAAAGGTGATGCGTCATCCTCAAGCTGTGCACATGGAAGATGCATTGTCAGCGAGCCACAGAATGTAGGCAATTCATTGGGAACTGGGGACAATGCTCCATGCAGTTGATGATGCGAGGTCTATGATGAAGTGGGGATGGGTCGGCATTGAGGGAAATGCGGGGGTTATAATCAGCGCAAAGCCATTGATGATGCATTTTTAACAGTTGCAGCACCTTATACCCATTTCCAAGGGCCAGGACTGGATTGGCACCACTTGGCAGGCATTCTCTTGGAGTCACTCTGGGTTGAAGTGAGATGGGTTCAGTCCTTCCTCAGCAGGGCAGAGGGTAGCATGCAGCAGGGCAGCAAGCCAGCATAGCAGTAAAGGAGTCTTCACGAGCAGCAGTCCAGAAGAGTGGCAGTCCTTATAGCAGCATAGCAGTCCTTCCTCCTGGCATAGCTTTTCACAGGTCCAGTAGTGTCTGATTTGGTGGGGTAAGAGACTCAATACTGATACCCAGTTGCGCCTTTGAACTGGGTATGACTTTAGAGGGGGGCCTTGAAGTGCACAGGCTTCCTCCCTTCAGCTCAGGCTTCAGTCTCGCTCCAGGGGGTATGCAGCACTTTGTTTGAGGACAGGACAAAGACTATTCAGGTGTACATGTCAGCTCCTCTCTACAATCCTGCACATGATGGCCCATCGGGATGTGTATGGCCCATTAATTACACCTAATTTCCTTTTTTGGGTGGCTGTCTAGAAGAAATGCACAAAGTCCAGCTGTCACCCACCCCAGACATGCATTGGAGAAAGGTTGCAGGCACACAGGGCTAAGAGCAGAAATGCCATCTTTCTAAAAGATCCTAAGTGGGATGGGTATGCCCGGACGTGGATCCCTTGCGCACTGTACCACTGGATTCAAGCTAGCCTGGCTGAAGAGGGGGGACATACACTGAAGCCAGTCCCAGGATGCTTGCTTACAGTCCAGGGAGGACCTGGTCTGGCAGTTCCAACTGGACTGTTCCCTTGAGGCAGAAAGTCAAAACTGATTTGCATATGGCTGGGTCCAAACTGGGGTTGCATAGTGGCCAAAGAACGATGGATTTAACCCAGTTCTTTTGACTGGGAGAGAATGACTGCATTGTCAGCATTCCATCTATCATTTGTTTGCTGTAACACTTTTTGCCCTAAATGGGATGGGTGTGTCCAGACGTGGGTCCCTAGCTCACTGTGCCACTGGATTCAAGCTAGTCTGACTGAAGAAGGGTGTCATACCCAGAAACCGGTCCCAGGATGCTTGTTTCTGGTCCAGGGAGGACCTGGCTTGCCAGTTTGGTCTGGACTGTTCCCATGAGGCACAGGGTCAAGACTGATTTGCATATGGCTGGGTCCAAACTGGGGTGACATAGTGGGCAAAAGAACAATGGATTTAACCCAGTTCTATTGACTGGGAGAGAATGACTGCATTGTCAGCATTCCATCTATCATTTGTTTGCTGTAACACTTTTCGCCCTAAGTGGTATGGGTATGCCCGATTGTCCCTTGCTCACTATGCCACTCAATTCAAGCTAGCTTGGCTGAAGAAGGATGACATACCCTGAAACCGGTCCCAGGATGCTTGTTTCCAGTCCAGGGAGGACGTGGCCTGGCAGTTTGGTCTGGACTGTACCCATGAGGCAGAGGGTCAAGACTGATTTGCATATGGCTGGGTCCAAACTGGGATGGCGTAGTGGGAAACATAACAAGGGATTTAACCCAGATATTTTGTCTGGGGGAGAATGTTTTAATTGTCAGTATTTTGTCCATCATTTGCTTGCTGTAACACATTTCACCCCAAGTGGGATGGGTATGCCCAGACATGTAGTGGGACCCGTGTCTGGGCATATCATCCAACCTGCTTACTGTGCCACTGGATTCAAGCTAGCCTGGCTAAAGAAGGGTGAAATACCCTGAAACCGGTCCCAGGATGCTAGTTTCTGGTCCAGGGAGGACCTGGCCTAGCAGTGTGGGCAGGACTGTTCCCATGAGGCACAGGGTCGAGATTGATTTGCATATGGCTGGGCCCACACTGGGGTGGCATAGTAGGCAAAAGATTGATGGGTTTAACCCAGATCTTTTAAGTGGGGGGAAAATGTTTGCATTGTCAGCATTCCGCCCATCATTTGTTTGCTGTAACACTTTTTGCCCTATGTGGGATGGGTATGCCCAGATGTGGGTCCCTTGTTCACTGTGCCACTCGATTAAAGTTAGGCTGGCTGAAGAAGGATAACATACCCTGAAACAGGTCTCAGGATGCTTGTTTCTTGTCCAGGGAAGACTTGGCTTGACAGTTCGGTCTGGACTGTTCCCATGAGGCAGAGGGTCAAGACTGATTTGCACATGGCTGTGTCGAAACTGGGGTGGCGTACTGGGAAAAATACCGATGGATTTAACCCTGATCTTTTGTCTGGGGAGAATGTTTTCATTGTCAGCATTATGTCCATCATTTGCTTGCTCTAACACTTTTCGCCCCAAGGGGGATGGGTATGCCCAGACATGTAGTGGGACCCATGTCTGGGCATATCCAACCCACTTGCTTACTTTGCCACTGGATTCAAGCTAGCCTGACTAAAGAGGGGTGACATACCATGATACCGGTCCCAGGATGCTTGTTTCTGGTCCAGGGAGGACCTGGCCTGGCAGTTTGGTCTGGACTGTTCTCATGAGGCACAGGGTCAAGACTGATTTGCATATGGCTGGGCCCAAACTGGGGTGGCCTAGTGGGCAAAAGATTGATGGATTTAACCCAGATCTTTTGACAGGAAGAGAATGTTTGCATTGTCAGCATTCCGTCCATCATTTGTTTGCTGTAACACTTTTCGCCCTAAGTGGGATGGGTATGCCCAGATGTGGTTCCCTTTCTCACTGTGCCACTGGATTCAAGCTACCCAGGCTGAAGAAGGGTGATATACCCTGAAACCGGTCCCAGGATGCTTGTTTCCTGTCCAGGGAGGACCTGGCCTGGCAGTTTGGTCTGGACTGTTCCCATGAGGCACAGGGTCAAGACTGATTTTCATATGGCTTGGTCCAAACAGGGGTGGCGTAGTGGGCAAAAGAATGATAGATGTAACCCAATTCCTTTGACCGGAAGAGAATGTTTGCATTGTCAGCATTCCGTCCTTCATTTGTTTGCTGTAACACTTTTCGCCCTAAGTGGGATGGGTATGCCCAGATGTGGGTTTCTTGCTTACTGTGCCACTGGATTCAAGCTAGCCTTGCTGAAGAAGGGTGACATACCCTGAAACCGGTCCCATAATGCTTGTTTCCGGTCTAGGGAGAATCTGGCCTGGCAGTTCGGTCTGGACTGTTCCCATGAGGCACAGGGTCAAGACTGATTTGCATATGGCTGGGTCCAAACTGGGGTGGCGTAGTGGGCAAAAGAACGATAAATTTAACCCAGATCTTTTGACTGGGTGAGAATTTTTCATTGTCAGCATTCCATCCGTCATTTGTTTGCTGTATCACTTTTCGCTCTAAATGGGATGGGTATGTCCAGACCTGGGTCCCTTGCTCACTTTGCCACTGAATTCAAGCTATCCTGGCTGAAGAAGGGTCACATACCCTGAAACCGGTCCCAGGATGCGTGTTTCTGGTCCAGGGAGGACCTGGCCTGGCAGTTCAGTCTGGACTGTTCCCATGAGGCACAGGGTCAAGACTGATTTGCATGTGGCTGGGTCCAAACTGGGGTGGTGTAGTGGGTGAACGAACAATGGATTCAACCCAGATCTTTTGACTAGGGGAGAATGTTTGCATTGTCAGCATTTCTCCTGTCATTTGTTTGCTGTAACACCTTTCACCCTAAGTGGGATGGGTATGCACAGACGTGGGTCCCTTGCTCACTGTGCAACTGGATTCAAGCTAGCCTGGCTGAAGAAGGGTGACATACCCTGACACCGGTCCCAGGATGCTTGTTTCTGGTCCAGGGAGGACCTGGCCCTGCAGCTTGGTGACTGTTCCCATGAGGCACAGGGTCAAGACTGATTTGCATACGGCTGGGTTCAAACTGGGGTTTTGACTCGGCGAGAATGTTTGCATTGTCAGCATTCTGTCCATCATTTGTTTGCTATAACATCTTACTAAAAGTGGCATTTTTAAAAGGGTAGTGATACATTCATCTTTAAAATTAAAGAGGATTTATCATTACCATTCCAGTGATATGAAACATGACAGATTTACTCCTTCTCAATCAGGATTTACAGCTTAAAAGTATAATAAGGAATCCCCAAAATGATCCTATTAGAGGGGTAGGCTTCACAGTACTGCAAAAGCAAATGTTTTTTTTTATTACAAGGATATGCAAAACAGAAAGGTACATGTCCTACTTTCTGATTACACTGCAACCTGCTCGATGGGTCACCTAGGGCCTACATAGGGGTGACATATGTAATAAAAGGGGAGCTTAAGGCCTGTTGAGGGGTTTTATTTGCCAAGTCAACATAGTCCCAGGCTCTGCAGTGACAGGCCTGATATTTGTGTTGGTGGCACAATCAGTGCTGCAGGCCCACTAGTAGCCTTTCATTTACAGGCCCTGTGCACAGGCAGTGCACTCTATCAAGAACTTATAGATACATTAAATATGACTATTGTGGATAAGTAAATCCAAGTTTTAGGGGAGAAGCACATGCACTATAGCACTGGTTGGCAATGACAAAGTGTCCAGAGTCTTACAACAAAAAGAATTCGGCAAAATTGGAGGAAAAGAGGCTGAATGTTTGGGGGAAGACCACTCTAAGGCTGACAGTTCAAATTGCTACTCACCTGCAAAACACTTAAAAGCAAGGTAGACATATAAAGTATAATCAGGCATGTGGGATATGTGTGCTAGAAACAATATATTGCTTTAGCCTCATTGACAAAGATAGGATCTAGATATAAGTAAATTCAAATCAATAAGGCAATCAATTAATACACAGATGCATTGACATCATATAGACATGACCTTTTTTAGTTAATGGCATGACTTTTTTAGAGTTATTATTTCCATACGGAATTTTAATTACAAGTAACTGTTTCAAAGTAAAGCACTGCCTTCTTCTGCATTCTTCACAGGGTGGTGAAATCCTATCGCAATATAACATACTTGATTGTGAACAGAAAATAAATATTAATGAGAAGTCTGTTCATACAATTCAGATTGTTGGATACAAATATGATACTTGATAGTATTTTGCATGATGTAAATGCATGTTTAATACATATTTAATTATAATATTTACAAACATGTTAGTAAAGGAATAACTTACAGTAAATGTATATCCCAGTTCTAACACATCAAAAACAAAACAGTAAAACAATGTAACAGAAAACAGAATAGTACATTTTGGTTAAAGTATAGCTTAAATGCTCTGGTAGACCTGTCAACCATAAGGTTGTTTTCCCCCCCAACTATTTGCCTTATTACTCCATTTTGCTCATCTTTTTTTTGTTGGCCTAGGTGTACTTTTCCACTACTATCCAGTAATAAAGTGTGTTTGCTCTTTCCTTTAAACAATGCGAAATCGGCTTACACCCAAGTGGCACATTTAATTTACTTGTAAGTCCCTAGTAAAGTGGAACCACATGTACTCAGGGTCTGTAATTTAAATGCTATTAGTGGGACTGCAGCACAAATTGTGCCACCCTCTTAAGTAACCTTTTAAACTGGCTAAGGCCTGCAATTACAACCTGTGTGTGCAGTTTTAAACTGCCATTTCGACCTGGGCAAGTAAACCTTTTGCCAGGCCTAAACCTTCCTTTTCAGTACATATGTCACCTCTAGTGCAGGCCTAAAGTAGGCCATAGGGCAGGGTACAGTGTATTTAAAAGGTTGGACACGTGCGTTTAGCTTTTACATGCCACAGTAGTGAAAAACGTGTACGTTCATTTACTTCTATTGCAAGGCCGATCTCTCAAATAGGATAGCATTGGATTACCTTATTACATGTAATATGTGATAACGTTCAACTGGAAGCAGGTAAGAATATCAAGTTTGGTGTCTACACAATTGTAATTTAAAAACATCTTTAATGGTTACATCAGATTTTAAGACACAATGCTGAAAATGCCACTTTTAAAAAGTTGGCATTTTCTTGTCCCAACCATTTGATGGTTACGGACTGGTCCAAGTACCAGGACTAAGTGCAGCTAGCAGTTGGTATTTTTGTATTGCTCCCAGGCAGTGAAACAAAGGAAAGCAAGCATTAGCAGTATGAGCCACTATCAGTTAACGAGGCAGAGATGCTGTCACCCATCACATTTGTATAGCGAAAGACTCTGCCCAGCACACTCACAATGGGGTTTGACACTAGTCTTCGGTGACCTCCAGCAAGCTGTGCTCAGGGAAGGGATGCAAGAAATTCCAAACAACTCTGGGGGTGGAAACCCACACAACCTTACCCTACTTCAAAGTGGGCACCAGATATAAATGATGGACCCTCAGACCCAGCACTTCTGTACACCTCTGGTCCCGTGGAAAACTCGGAAAAACTGCTTTGCTGTTCTGCAAGAAGCTCACCTACTCTACTGCTCTGATGCATGGAAGAAAAGTATTAGGCCTGCATCTTGAACCTAGGACCACCATAGTAATTCCAAGGACTAGTTGGTTGGCCTCCTGATCGGACTCCCAGGGACAGGGAAGCCTCCGTCCACCTTGAACCCAGCACTTGGACTCTGTCTGCAGTGAGTCCTACCCTCACATGAAGTGGTGCCACTCGAGTCCTGGATCCTTTGGAGCGGCCCTCGAGGTTCTCTGCCAGCCCAGCTTTGGTCATGTGAGCAGAATTGATGCAGCACAACCCATCTCCTTACAGTTCTTCTTAAGAACCACCACAGCACAAGGCATCCTCGAAGGCAGATGTCGCATTGCAGTCCACTTGGAACCACTTCTGTGTGATGCATCTTCAACTCACGCCTTCGCATCACAATCCCTTCATCAATGGCATCTTTGATGGTGACACAGGGCTACGCATCGCAGCCCCGCAGCCTACTTAGAACTGCCACTGCGCAACACATCCTTGATGCAGGATCTCGCAATTCTCTGGAAACCGGAATTTAAGGTACTTTGTTTAGCTGGACTAACTTTATCCATCATAGTCAACCTGAACTTGTGACTTTAGCCTGGTGTGGTGTGACCAGACAACCACAGTTGTCGCTTTTTGCTTCTAGGCACTATTTTTACTTAAAACTTTGAAATTGCCTATCTCCGGTTCTACTGAATGCATTTTGGCTGCTTTGGTCTCAAATAGTGTATTACATTGTACTCCAGTTTTCTAAATTGTTTTCCTTGTGTTGTGGTTTTACTTTTTTACTGTTTGAAGCACTGCGAAAGTCCTTTACACATTGCCTCTAAGTTAAGCCTGACTGAATGACTGCTTTGTGTCAAGCTACCAAAAGGTTAAGCACAGGTTATTTTGGGGTTTGCTTGTGACTTTATTTTGAAAGAAAGGGCCTGATTATGGGTCTGGCAGTCCACAGACCACCAGACACACTGTGGTACAGCGGTTGCTGTCCAGCCACAGCTGCACTGGTGGTCCGACAGCCCTATTACAAGTTGGGCGGTCCGACCGCCATTACACCACAGCAACCCCCAGGCATCCATGATCCCTGGTGAGAGCACTGCGGAGTGAGGCAGCAATATGCTTGAAATTGGTTAAATGTTAAAATGTGCAAATCACAACTCTCAGCTTTAACATTTGTGCCATTTACTTCTCATGATCTCACATATAACATCACTTATAGCTTCTCAAAAGACGTCATTGAAGACACCGCCAATATCTTAACCTATTTTATCATTGATGGCATGACTGCATTATCATAAGGTAAAATGTAATGATCAGCGGGTGCAGCAGAAGCACGCACAGGCGATGTTCAAAACAATGCCCTGTTCCTTTGACCCATTCAACACTGCAGTCAGCCCATCCAGACAGTTATGGGGGTGAAGCAGTGAAAAATCAAGTATGGATATCTTTCACGTACCATCCACTGGCCACATATTATTGAGAGTGCAAAAGTGATAGAGGTGTGTTTGAAAGTCACATTCATTGCACTTGATGGGCAAGGAAAAAGAGATGGTCAGGTCAGTGGGTGTTGGCGGTTATGCACGGTGTACAGGTTGGGTTGGAGGGAGGGTGAATGAGCACAGGAATTGGCTGAAAGTAACATGCTAAGTCTACCACTCAGGGCACCTGCCAAAAACTGTGCTAATGGTGTTTATAAGAGAAGGGTAATGTAAGTAATAGAGGGAATAGTTATGTTGTCAGTGTCATCATCAACAATGCCATCAGTGATGTCATGTGTGATAATGTCATTTCAGAAGCAATTAGTGTGACTGTGTGGGGTAATGAGTAAGGCACACCTCATGAGCTATGCTTTTGTTATCATAAGAGGAACGTTTTAAGAGTTGAGTTTAAGAGTGATTTTAAGAGTTTGTGATAGAACCACATTTAATTTTAAAATATATGCTTTCAGGAGAACTTGTGACTTGGAGGTTTTGATATGATTTTCCCTAACATGCATTATCATGAATTTTTTATCCTCCGTAATTATAATATGCTTCCCTAGGATTGCATTTCTCAATTCCAAACGATTGTTCTTATGCTTAAATTTTGCACATGAGATTTTTGTTTTAGTTTTATATTTTATTCATGAGACAGCTTATTTATGAAATGCAGTGTGTGTATATATATATATATACACACACTGCATTTCATAAATGTGTATATATATATATATATATTCACTGAAAAAACCATAAGTTTCACACCAGTTATAGTTACCTGGAAATTTTACTGACATAAAACCATTGAAATTCCCACGTTATAGTTAGTTGGACTCACTATAACTTGCGCGTGTAATGCACTGCTGATGACATCACATATTACATCACTCATGACATGGTCAGTGACATCACTCATTACATCACTGATGACACCATCCAGTGAATGTGTGTCTTTCTGAAAAATAAATATGTTTTATATATGTATATGTAAAGGTCGATGGAAGAATAAATGGTTAAATAAGTGTCTTAATGGATGTTTTAAAAAAAAATGATTGATTAACTGGCTTATTAAGTGCATCATAGTGAATACATATATTAGCGAGTATTGTTTCAATATTTAAATGTTTGTTTCAGTGTTTCACTTTGTATATAAGTTTTGGGCATGGGTTGGTGAGTAGCTACATGTGTGTTTCTATGGCTTATTAGATGTTTTTTTAGTATCAGTATAAATGTCTGTATGATTTGGTGGGGGTGTTACTTAGCACACTGATGCATCAATGACTGACTCACTGTTTGTATGTGTTTTGAAGACAGCATATGTGCCAGACTGTATGGGTGAGTGAGTGTGTATATGTATGTGTTAGTAAGTGAATGACTGTCTCACTACTGTCTTTATCAGTAACTACATATGTTTTAATCTAGTATATGTGAGTATTGGTGTATATAAGTGAGTATATGTGAGAGTGAGAGATTGAAAGAGTTCTTGTTTTAATAAGTATGTGTTTCTATAAGTGATTGTTTAAGAGAGTAAGTATGTGTAAGTTTCTTTAGAAGTAAGGTAGTAGTGTATGTATAGCTGTATATGCAAATAAATGGATGTTCAATAGTTTATTTGCATGTGTGAGTATGTGTAAGAGCAACTTTTGGAAGACTGTCGGTGTGTTAACGGATGTATAGATGTCTCACTACATATGATGAGTGAGTATATGTATGAGTGACTATATAGAAGTGTTGGTGAATGAGTGGATGTGTATATAAATGGTGGAATTACTGAATTGGTTGTTGTAACTGGTATAGGTATGTCCACTTTTTTTAAAATGTTAGTTTTTATTTTTCAATATGTGTTTCAAGGGTTACTTTACAGTGAAAGGAGGTCAGTCTCTCTGTCACAAGGATGGTGTCATCAGTGATGTCATGAGTGATGTCACTGACCATGTCATGAGTGATGTAATATGTGATGTCATCAGCAGTGCATTACACGCGCAAGTTATAGTGAGTCCAACTAACTATAACGTGGGAATTTCAATGGTTTTATGTCAGTAAAATTTCCAGGTAACTATAACTGTTTTTTTCAGCGAATTTGAAAGGTTTTTTAAATGCTAATTCCTAACTATAACTGGTGTGAAACCTATGGTTTTTCAGTAAATTTCATAGGTTTTTTAACTGCTAATTCCTAACTATACCTGGTGTGAAACCTTTGTTTTTTTCTGTGAATTTCATAGGTTTTTTAACTGCTAATTCTTAACTTTTTATAGGGCTTCATACCTATGTACTTTTTAGTGAATTTCTAAGGTTATTTTTTCGCAAATGTCTATAGCTGAGAAAGGTATGTTTTTCCAAAAATGAACCCTATATTGTATATTAATATAATATATATTTTTTTAAGTATATTCATTTTTTTTTAAATTTCACTTTGGAGCGCTCCCGGTGCGCGTACCGGTATGCACCCCGGTGCTCGTACCGGAGCGCGTTCCGTCAGCGCACTTAAAAAAAATAAAAATAAAATAATGAAGGAGTGAGCATGAGGAATGGGGACAAAGAGAGTGGTGTAAAGAGAAAGAGAGCTAGAGGGAGAAACACAGAGGGACTGTGTAAGAGATAGTAAGACAGAGAAAAGGTGTAAGAGGAAGTAACTGAGAAAAGGAAAATGCATAAGGGAGCAAAAGAAGAGAAGAAAGAGGAAGAAAACTAAAGCAGAGGTTCTGGGAGAATGTGAATGGGTGATGAAAGTAAAAGGAAGGAGAGTTAAGTATGGGGAATGACAGGTAGTGACGGAACCAGAGAAAAAAAACAGTAGTGACGGAGGGAAAGAAAATAGCAGTGAGTGTAAGTAAAGAGGAGTGAAAGAGGGTGGATATAAGTGAATAAGGGTAAGACATGGGGAGTGACAGAGAGAAAGAAGAGAGAGAGAGAAAAGGAAGGAGTGTCAGAAAGGGACTAAGTGGACCAGTAAAAAAGGTAAGTGAAGGAGTGTGGATGAGCAGGGGCACTGAAAGAAGTTGAATGTGGTAGGAAAGTAAGGAAAAGAGAAGTAAACATGGAGGATAAGAATAAGTGAGGGAAGCAGAGTAAGGAAACAGGGGTGAGGTAGGGTGAGAGAAAGGTAGTGAGGTTAAAGCAAAGGGTGATGACAAACTACATTTTGTAGACACACTTACCATATAATTAATGAAAACTTACTTGTATCTGTGAAAGACAAAAGAAAAAACAAGTTATAATTAGTAAAATATATATTTAAAAATAGAAGAAACAATTCAAGAGGTAAAAAATCTAAAAAAAGTTTACTAAGAAATAAAGCAATAGTGAGGGATACAAAAACAGAAATAAAGTAATGTAGAAAGAGAAAAAAGAGGGAATAAGAAATAGAAAGAGAACAAATTACTGAAGGTAAGTAAGATACTAAAAGAATGTGAGATACCAAAACGAAATCAGGAAAGATAAGAAAGTAAAAGCAAATTGAGTGAAAAGGAGAGGAGTCTAAATGAGGAACTATTAACAAGAAAGAGGAATAGAAGATGACTGAGAGTGAGTAAAGGGGAGTCACAGAGTGAAGGGATGAAAGGAATGAGGTTAATATAGAACGATGGGTGAAAAAGGAGTGAGAGAGTAAGTACACAGAAAAACAAAGGGAAGGACTGAGTGAACTGCAGTACAATGAGTGCGAAAGGAAAAAGAGTAAAGGAGAAAAAGAAAGAAAGAGAGGGGAAGAAAACTAAAGCAGTGGTACTGAGAGAATGTGAGAAAGATAAAAAGTGGTTGAAAGGAGAGAGGAAATGCAGACAGTTCAAATTGGATTGAGGAGTTGTGAATGAAGTGGAGTAAAGGAACAGCGATGAAACAAAGTTAAAAAAAGGCAGTGTAAATGAGTAAAGAGAGCTAAATAAGGGTGAAAAAGGAAAATGAGTGTGAGACATTGTGAATACAATATAAATTACACAATGCAAACTATAGAATAACTTCTACAATATGTTCCATTGTTTATTTTTGCTGTTCTCAGAATATATTGAATTTCACTTAAATTAGTGAGTTCAAACTCTTCATCATATAACAGCGGGAAAAAAAACCACAATCTATATGGCTGAGATACCCGCCACCCCCTCTCAACACAATCCCCAAAGGAGGGAAACCGGAAACAGTTCTTGAAGTTTTTGGAAGTGGGAGGGAGTGACCCTCCCGGCCGTATTTATTAAAACAAAACAAATTAAAAACATTTTAAACATTAATGTACAATTTCATACCACATTGCGATGTTTGGCTAACCTTAACAGATTCTCTAATACAGAGGTTCTCCTAGCCGAACTAACATCCTACAAAACATTTACTTGAAATATTGAAATTGTACATCCTAACGTTTAAGGGCCAACGGCAAGGTCGTAACCGGTGTCAAGATCCCTAACCAGACATACCCCCCCCACTTGGAGGGGCGACAGCACTGAGGCGTACTCAAGTGCAACTACTACCAATTTCCCTTGACTTGACGGGGGCACTTATCAACTCGACGCCAGTTAAAGGTCGTTCGAAGACTCGTGTGAGGTATCTAGAAGGTATCGTAGACCTCCCCCCAACCCCACACAACTTACCGCATCTGCCGTCGCAGATGTCACTGGCCCCGGGAAATTCCCCAGGAGGGGGCTGTAACCCCTCCTACACAGGAAGGGGCCTTGACCGCCTTTCCTCTTCTTTCGGCGACCCATCCTTAGAAGGGACCGCCTCCCCGTTGAGGGGCCAAAGGCCACCTCCCCCGAGCGCTCCCATCCGTGTTGGGTGACGCCCACTCATAGGGATCTTCCAATTAGTGCTCACCGATCATGACCTTACCGCCCGACCAAAATAAATACGACAATGCTAACTAAATGACTAAACTAAAATTACAGTAGCAACTATACTTTCATTAAAAGCATGCTACCAATGAACACTAAAGCAGAATTTCTTTATTTGCAAAACGTACCACAAATCGACATTCTTTATTACATACTCAAAATCATCACGATAATACCACAACCTGTAAACGAAAATCAGAGTTATCCATTAACTTTGTTCAACACCACTTGCTGTCATCAGGGGCTGGTGGGTGGGTCAAAATTGGCTCTTCGTTCCGTCTCGAGCTCACGTGCAGCGAGGAGGTGCAGCTTCAGAGCACAGGAACAAGAGGATGTCCTTTGGTCTTGCTTCTCCTTTTATCCGTCTTCAGGGCGGGCGTAAACCCGCCCCTGCCTGCCCCGAGGGCGTGGCCAGCCGCGTCAGTGTCTAGGCCAGCCCACTCTAGGGCGGGAAAAAGCGCGCCCCGGCTACGCCGCTTCGGGCATACCAGCCGAGACGCGCCTCCCGCCCAAAATGGCTTCCCGGGGGGATCGAGGCACTCTGCCATACGTTCGGGGGGACCGAGTGGTCGCCCCTTTCCATATGGCTGAGATACCCGCCACCCCCTCTCAACACAATCCCCAAAGGAGGGAAACCGGAAACAGTTCTTGAAGTTTTTGGAAGTGGGAGGGAGTGACCCTCCCGGCCGTATTTATTAAAACAAAAAAAATTAAAAACATTTTAAACATTAATGTACAATTTCATACCACATTGCGATGTTTGGCTAACCTTAACAGATTCTCTAATACAGAGGTTCTCCTAGCCGAACTAACATCCTACAAAACATTTACTTGAAATATTGAAATTGTACATCCTAACGTTTAAGGGCCAACGGCAAGGTCGTAACCGGTGTCAAGATCCCTAACCAGACATACCCCCCCCACTTGGAGGGGCGACAGCACTGAGGCGTACTCAAGTGCAACTACTACCAATTTCCCTTGACTTGACGGGGGCACTTATCAACTCGACGCCAGTTAAAGGTCGTTCGAAGACTCGTGTGAGGTATCTAGAAGGTATCGTAGACCTCCCCCCAACCCCACACAACTTACCGCATCTGCCGTCGCAGATGTCACTGGCCCCGGGAAATTCCCCAGGAGGGGGCTGTAACCCCTCCTACACAGGAAGGGGCCTTGACCGCCTTTCCTCTTCTTTCGGCGACCCATCCTTAGAAGGGACCGCCTCCCCGTTGAGGGGCCAAAGGCCACCTCCCCCGAGCGCTCCCATCCGTGTTGGGTGACGCCCACTCATAGGGATCTTCCAATTAGTGCTCACCGATCATGACCTTACCGCCACAGGCCGGATAGTTGACCGGCTATCCGGACCCCCCACACAACTCCTACCTAAAGGTCATGTTTCAACGATTTTAACCATGCTAAGAAGTCTCCTAAGAGTAACTCATTCCCCACCCAAGACAAATGCACACCATCCCCCGAATACATACTGTCATCATTAATACAGCTATGAGAAATAGAATGCAATGCCCTGGAACGGAACAACCTACTCACTTTATTGTTAAGCTTTCTAACAGAATGGTTCAAAGCAGGAATAGAGATAGCCCCCCGCCACACCTTTCGTGGAATCAAATGGGACCATGCAATCGTGCACCCCGGAACTCTCCTCGCCAACCAACTTACGGTGGAAAGCATTGCCTCCAGGAGTAGTCGTCTACCGATGGTGACCAAATCATTACCCCCAACATGCACTATAACTATAGACGGCGGTGACCTTGTCCGCCCTAACAAACCCTCGAAAAATGTTTGAAACTGGTCAATACAGAGACCGCCCCTTCCGTAGAAGGACATCCTGTACCCGTATTCCCCAGCTACGTGAATCATGTCACCTGCTTTGAATACGTCTGCGGCACGCCTCACGTATGAGTGGCCCACGACCCACACCTCCTTTTTCACAGCCGGTGATGTCTGACCGCTGGCCCGGTGTAGGGTCGACTGCATAGTCCGCCCCGCCTCGTAGGCTTGCGTAACTGAAAACGAAACAAAAACAAGAAGCGTGAGTACATTATTACAGCTTCACAACATGTGCAACCGCACGTATCTTTTGTAACAATTGGAGGACCAACGCCCCACTCGTTTCACTTGCTCAACATTAAGACCCCTGGCTGTAGCTTCCGTAGCAGCCCCTATCCGAAAGGAATGGGTCCCAAATTCGCCCGGGTTCAAGCCCGCAGCGGCAATTGACATCGCAAGCACCCGCTGAAACTGAAATTTCGTCAGTGGGGTGGCGTCAGCGTGTCTTAACAAAGTCCCCCCCCATGATGCCACCCTTCGTGCTAGGTAATCCTCTAAACACTTTACCGGACACATGGAGGACCCAGGAATCCCGCGTATGATGACGCAGTCACCCATCCCATCTTGATCAGTCTTGGATTTTACAAAGGAGACAGTCATTGTTTCTCCCCTGATCTGAACGTGTTCCTGGCACAAACCCCCTGCCACATCCAGTTTGTTCCTTGCAACTAGTTCGCTTACCCGCATTGCTCCGTGAAATGCCAGCGTAAAAGCGGCTCGGAACAGCACCGCCTCAAACTGAGATGAACATGTGGCCGGGAGTGTGGCCAACAACTGGGACAATCTATCCAAACCTATCGGGTGCCTTTCATCTACTCTGCGACCCTCAAGGCGTTGCCACCCACGCAGCGCTTTCTGTACAACGAAAGACGCTGTTGGGTCCTGGATAGCGTGCGCTCTGGCAACAAAGGAAATGGCAGCACGATGCCTCTGGGCCGTAGCCACCGACTTCCCAGCCCTACGTAAGGACATCAGGAAATTCACTACCCCTTCCTCGTGACCCCAAAGTCGCTCTCTATCACTCCCCAAAAAGGCTAAATAGGCCCGAAACGCCCCTTCGTATGCCTTCCTCGTCCTTGGTGCTAGACTCTCTCCCACGAGGTGACGAAGTTCGGGGCACCGAGAGACCAGAGAGCTTCGGGAAAGGGTGCCGGCTCTGGGTCCGCTGAGGGGAGGAAACCCGAAAAAGCCTGCATTTGAAAACGAGACAGTGCGTCAGCCGCCTGATTCATCACCCCCGGCACATGCTTTGCTCTGAATAGCACGTTCAATTGCATACATAGTAAAACAATTTCCTTAAGCAGTCTTAAAATCAGTTTACAACGTGCTGCCTGACTATTGATGCACTCGACCACGGTCATATTGTCAGACCAAAATATGACAGAGTGATCCTTGAACCCATCGGGCCATGTTCTCAAGGCCACCAAGATGGGAAACAGTTCCAGGAAAGCAATATTACTCGTCAGACCATTCTCATGCCACCATGTCGGCCATCTTTGTGCCGACCATTTCGTGCCGAAGATGGCGCCAAAACCTATGCTTCCTGCTGAATCTGTCCATAGCCCCAGCTCCTCAGAAGACACGGCTGGTTCATTCCAGACGATTCTACCATTGAAGTCCGCCAGAAATGCTAACCAAATACGCATGTCCTGGCGGATCTCGGCCGATAGTCTCGTGCGATGATGGCACTCTTTAAGGCCGACCATCGCTTGGGCAATTGAACGGGAAAAGGGGCGGGCCATTGGTATTACCCTCAGGGCAAAATTCAACTGTCCCACCAACTGCTGTAATTGTTGCAGCGTAACTTTTGATGCATTTATACACATTTGCAGCGCAGCCCTGAACTTCAACACTTTCTCAGCTGGCAAACGGAAACACCCTTCAATGGAGTCCAACTCGATCCCCAGAAACTCGAGGCAAGTCGTAGGACCCACTGTTTTACCCGGCGCCAATGGCACACCAAACTGTTTCATTAACACACAAAATTCGGCCAAAGCACGGCCACATTCAAGATCCCCGGCCGCCCCAAGAAACAGAAAATCATCAAGGTAGTGCATTACATCTTGAAAACCTGTTTTCTTTGTGAAGACCCATTGTAGAAAACTACTGAATTTCTCGAAATAAGCACAGGATATAGAGCACCCCATTGGCATACACCTATCCATGTAATAACTACCCTGAAACCTGAATCCCAGGAGACGCTGGTCGTCTGGGTGTACCGGGAGCAATCGGAACGCTGACTCGATATCTGACTTCGCCATCAGCGCCCCGGGCCCCAGGTGATTCAAAATGGCTACGGCCTCATCGAAGGATGCGTACCGCACCGAACACACTTCTGGATTGATTGCATCATTTACGGAAAGACCTCGCGGAGCTGATAAATTGTGAATCAGTCGGAACTCACCGGGGTCTTTCTTGGGGACTACCCCTAAGGGAGAACAAACAAAATTCTGGACCGGGGGTACACTAAACGGGCCGGCGACCCGACCTCGAGTCACCTCTTTTCGGATCTTATCCTGTACCACGGTCGTATGCTGCAGGACGGAAAGTTGATTTTTACACTTTTCCACACCCTGAAAGTCCCCTACCGGGATGCGGAAACCATACGAAAAACCGTTCCGCAGCACCCCAGCAGAAGTACGATCCGGGTATTCACTGAGCCAGGGAATCATCGCCAGGGTATCAATCGGGGTAGGTAAAGGCGCCCCTCGGACTATATTAGACCTGTTTGGCACCTCCTCTCCCCCCATTATCACCCGTTCTGGCTCTGCACGAGGACTCAGGATGGGACGACCCACAACCACTACATTCATGTTTGAATTTACACGATCCCTGGGGTCTAGTACATTTACCCCTGTTGAAATTAAAGCAGAAACCCTTTTTCCCGGTACTGCCGGCAGGTTTCGAGTACTCGTCGGTACCCGTACTTGATCGAAAGGGCGTCCCCGCATATTGCCGGGAGGATTCGCCAACATTACTTCCCACCAACGGCATTTTTAACATCCCTGACTCCTTCATTTTATCCCAAGTCAAGGAATCATAACAATCCCAGGTTAAACTTTTATTATGCTCCTTTTCCTTTCTGAACAGATTATCGTAACAGAACCAATGATTACCCTGGTGCGATGTCGAGTACCCCATGATTCGTGATTGATAGATTGGGAACTCGGAAAGCAACTCAGGTCTACGTTCCCCCAAGATTGATGTAAAGATTCCCCAAGCATTGCCCCAATTGCCGATATTCTCATTCACTTTAAAGGCGGCCATTTTTGCGCGCCAAACACTCGGATGCATGAGATCCTTCTGACTCTTTACATGCTCTACCTCATAATGATCAACAAGCAGTGAGAAAATGTTCACATACTCCCCCGCCCAAATCTTTTCCTTAATTGCCAAAGGAACATGTTGCCCCAACCTTTCTCTCCGCGAGGGTGTTGACTCATCCCTCGCGATCGGCAATGGCCGCTTACCTGCACCTGACGCTGCCTCTGTGGTCGCAATCGTCCCTGGTGTCTTATCCCCTACTGCAGCCGGCACGGGCACCTTGGCTGCTTCCCGCTTCTCACGCAATTGCTTCATCAGCGCCTGCGCATCGACAGCCGTGGCGCCCTCGTTACCTTTACCCAACCACGCTGCCAATTGAGCTGCCAACTCGGGCGGCATATCATCCTCGGACACGGGGGTGACCACAACGGGAATTGGATTCCCCTCCTCCGGCACGGGAGTTGGAGCCTCGAGCGGGGCACTGGGACCCGGGATGTCTTCACCCGCTGCCCCCCTCCTGGGCCTCTTGTTTTTCCCTCCCGCCAAAGGACGTTTTGGACCCCCTTCCTCATTCTTGTCCACCCGCCTCTTTAGCTCGGACATCTCCTTCATGAGAACACGAAGCATCTGGTCAGTAGTCATGCGCTTTCCCACCTTCTTCGGCATTCTCCAACAAAGTAACTGTAAAACAAACAAGAACGATTAAAACGCTCAAAATTGGCTCTTCGTTCCGTCTCGAGCTCACGTGCAGCGAGGAGGTGCAGCTTCAGAGCACAGGAACAAGAGGATGTCCTCTGGTCTTGCTTCTCCTTTTATCCGTCTTCAGGGCGGGCGTAAACCCGCCCCTGCCTGCCCCGAGGGCGTGGCCAGCCGCGTCAGTGTCTAGGCCAGCCCACTCTAGGGCGGGAAAAAGCGCGCCCCGGCTACGCCGCTTCGGGCATACCAGCCGAGACGCGCCTCCCGCCCAAAATGGCTTCCCGGGGGGATCGAGGCACTCTGCCATACGTTCGGGGGGACCGAGTGGTCGCCCCTTTCCAAAAGATTGTGTTTTAAAAAAACCCTACAAACTTACAACTCATATATGTACACTAATCTTTGATTCACTTACTTTTCCGTGAGGCCAAATAGAAGATAGTGAAGGTCCTTTTGGTGGAAAAAAAGTCTGCTGTGCTCTATAACTTCCATTTCATCGACTTCCTATGAAAAAAGATCTAAGAACATCATACCTTACACTTTCCTTACGGCCAAATTGTGTCAGATATATGAGTATTTTTTACTATGAGATCCACTTACAGTACCTATATGAGATAAATCCTTTTAAACATTAGATTAACTAACTAACTAACTTTTATTAACTATTCCCATCTTCAAAGGCCAATTCCCTTTACTAAAACTTTGGTTTTAAAAACACTAGGTAAGAATTTTTAAAGTCATAAGGCAAACGTTGTTTATAAGTCAAATGAGAATCATTGCAGTAAGTCCAACCTTTTTTACATTTTAAGTAGCATGTATAATGTCCTGATGTTGTCGAAGGACCGTCATGATAAATAATAGCTTCAGTTTTAAAGGTTCTTCCTGAAGTTGATAACTGAGAAGCCACAACATTTTTGCTACAAGTTGTCAATTTAGTTCCATCAGGTCTACATCGTTGGGAAACTACAATGATATACTGACCATAACTTTGTATAAATAATGTGGATAGCATTGGACATTTACATTGGGTACACACCATATTATGATCTGCTGCTTTAACTAGATTTTTAAATGACACTGATTTACAGTCTGGTAAATTCAAATATATAAATCTTTCAGTGTCTATTCTAGTATTACTTGATGAACTACAATTGTGGCAGTCATGCTGCCATTGATAAGAAAGGCTGAAAAGATTATCTACATCTACACCTTCATCTTCCAAAACACCAAACATATACATTAAAAATTCCTGACAATCCTGCTGAATTTTCTGTGAAAATGTATCTTGACCAGAACACATACCTAAAATATTTAGAATTTCTGTTACACATTCTATTTTTGCTCTATAACTGCTACATTTCTCAAACACAGAATTCAATAAACCACACAATCTTTGATCCCGATTTTCAACAATCTGTTCTTGTAAAGTTTGAAGAAAAAAAACATTAACCACTACATTAGCATAGCAGTTGACACAAGAACTATTTTCAAACTGAAATCCAACAACATTTTCATCACAATCCTTTTTCTTTCTGTTTTGAATTACAGTTTCATCTACTTTTTGTCTTTTTGCTACTACCTCACTGCAATTATCATCATTTCTTCTTTTTCGGCCTACCACACGTTTTTCAAACACAGGATATTGTGGCAAATGTGGAGCATACTCTCTTCTTAACCTATTGTATTCTTTAACACAATCTAGATCTGCACAAATCTTTGTCTCATCACACTCAATAAAGTACAATCCTGATAAAGTTCTGACTCGGGATAATGCCACATATGCCATATCCTCTTTAAACACAGATCTTCCAATGTTCACCAAAGCACTATCTACACTTAAACCTTGAGATTTATGAATTGTTACTGCATATGCCAAACAAACAGGAAACTGTTTTCGGCGAACATATAAGACTTTTACAAGTAAAAATCTAGCAGAACAACGACTGATTTGTTTAACTTGCTCAATACCATCAAATTTTATTTTTAAAAATTCAATTCCATCTCTATTTCTATAATTCACAAAATCAACAACATAACCCATTGCTCCATTTACCAGACCTCTTTCAACATTTAAATTCCTTCTCAAAAAGATACGACAATTTAAACACACCTTCAGAGTCTTTTCAAAACCAGCTGTTTTAGAAATACTTTTCTCTAATGAATCCAATGTTGTTTTCAAATTTTCTGACAAAACAATTGTTGCACCCATATGCTCTATTTTATCTATTGTTTCCAGTTTCACAATCTCTTCATTTTCTAACTTTAACATTTTGTTGATGAAGATGGAACATTCTTGCAGAGTTGGCATCAAACATATCCCAGATTTCTTCTCAGTCATTTTTTTAAAAATATTCTCTGGCAGAATGTTTTTATTTGGATACAAATTTGAAATTAATCGAGCATGTAAAGCTTCTTTCCCAAGCTCACTTACTTTACCAATTCTTACATCTTGTAGAATATTTTTATAATCTTCATCTTTTGCCTGTCGCATATTTTGAAGCAGTTCAGCATATTTAAAATTTAACCATATATTAACGTTTCCAATGCTTCCAAGGGACTTCCTGGTATCTTCATGCGTGAGCATTTTAAACACTGATTGTCCTTTTACTGGAGTCAACTGCAATAGATCTCCAAAAACAATAATGTTTTTTCCTCCAAATAACACATCATACTCTGTTCTAAGAATTTCTTGCATTCTCAAATGCACAAAAGCAAGCATTAGATTTGAGACCATGCTTACTTCATCAATGATAAAAAGTTTCATTTTCTTCAAGACTCTTGAAACTTCAGAACACACATCTCCAGATAACTTGTTGTAATGCAATTTATTATCATGCTCAACTGGCAGCATCAGTAAACGATGTAGAGTAATCCCTTTAATGTTATGTGCTGCCAGCCCAGTTGGAGCAGTTACAACACAAGACAGCGGTGAATCAGTCCTTTTCTGCAGATAAGCTAAAAATGGCTTTAATCAGAAAACTTTTTCCTGTTCCCGCTTCTCCACTTACGTACAGTCGGACAGACTCAAATGATGTACATGAGCACTCTTTTTTCTCATGTCTGAATCCATGTTCAATCTGTTCTGTGACTTCGTCATATATCTTTTTCTGCTCAACATGCAGTTGTTTTATCAAATCATCTAAGGTAACTTCATCCTCGTGAGCTTGTTCTATAGCTCTTTCCACCTCATCCATGGCAGTTGCAGCTTCATTTTGGATAATTGCTCCTCCTAGTGGATCCTGGCTCAATGAAGTAGAACTCTGACTGTCTTGAGAACTGTCTCTAGCAATCTCTTCAGCAATTGTGGTTTCTTGCTCTATTTCTTCGTTCAACATTTGCAGATAATTTGGAAAAACAGGACATTCTATGGTATCCTTAGTTGCATTAAAAGAGTCTTCATAACACAGAAAATCTCCAAGTAGTTCCTCTTCTGTACGCCATGGCTTAAAGAGTTGCAAAACAGCTAAATAGTAAAATTCTCTTTTGTCTGGAGCTTCGCAACTCAATTGTTGATGATTAATCAAATGGCCTTTTCTCTGCTTCACTAGACATCCTTCATACCCAATGACAGCATATTTTCCATTATTGATATCTTCTGTGATGTTCCTCTTATAACTGTAGTTTTGCAGAACTTCATACAAACAAGTGTTCTCACGGTGAGTACTTCTATTTGTATCCAACATATTTGTCTTCAAAATATCTGTACTGTTTGGTTCTTTCGCCGCCAAATATTCAATTTCTTGTACAGATTTCAAAACTCGGTTTCGTGTTGCAGCAAGATCTAGACTCACTCAAATGATTGTTCTTGATTTGGCATAGAGACTTGCTGATGATAACCGATCAGAACATTCATATGCTCCAATTTCTCGATGCGACAACATCTTCAGAGTGAAACTGTATAATTTCTTGCTTAGACTCTTTTCATGTGAAATGTCCTCCCACATTTCCTTCAGTTCTGTCTTTTCTTTTTTTGTGATGTAAGATGTCACATATCGAGCCACAGCAATAGAGTTGTCAGCAACGAACTGAATATCCATGTTAGCATTCCACATGGACAAAATCACTGGGTTGTAGTCGTTGATGTACTTGGACTCTTCGTTTCTTTTTAAATTATATGTATTTTTGGGATATTTCCTCGTCACAGTATGTCGTAGAGATGACATCAAATTATTTACTCTTCCCTTAGAAATCACTGGTCGTGGAAACGCAAAACGACATTTCGTGTAGTACTTTTCCTTGTTTTTAAATTTTCGACGACAGTACTTTCCACAACGATGAGATTGAAAACGTAAAACTTGTTGCCTTAAACTGTTTTCTTCAGTAGTTTTTCGAACACCACATGTTGAATACTGTTCAATGAAACTCATCACTGTTTCATCCGAATCTAATCCAAATTTGGGTGCATCTTTAATCCACAACAGCATATGTATATGAGGAGCACCTCTCGCTTGATATTCCTTCCTCCAAAAGAAATCCAAAACCTCTCCAAGGGGTAGATTTTTTTTGTTGGTAATAAAAGACATCATAGCTTCAAATCTATGATTAAAATATCTGCAAACATTCACTGAATCCAAAGAACACAGTTCTCCAGGTGTTTTCAATTCTATATTTTGTATGTTTCCATTTGCCTCTCGTAGAAATTGAAGTAAGTCGTCCCATGCATACTCAGCACAGCTAAGAGTGAGGAACCATGTAGGAGTTCCTAAGTTTCTTAGCATACATTTCAATTCCCCATGACGACGGAACCAATACTCATTTGTTCCACGCTGACATGCCATGAGATTGATTAGCTGAGATTCCAAAATACTGTCTTGCAGATTGACTTTCTCCATAAAGTCCCTTGCTGAAACATTTTGCAGATGAGCTTCACTTTTCAATATATGATTAACTGCATAAGAAAGCCCAGACAAATCACTTTCATACAGTAGATGAAACAAATACGGAATGCATTGCCGAAACCTTGGATCTTCAGCATATAATCTTAAAGTCCGGTATTCAGCTGCAGGAATTTGAACTGGTCGATCGTCATATCGTCCACCACGACCTGTTGGAAATAACTGTGGAAAACAACGAGCTTTCAAACTTTCTTCCCATACACTAATGGGACTTCCTTTTGCTGCTTTCATTTGAAACAAGTCAATTGCATTCCCCATTACTTCTTTGGAATGCAAAGGATGAACAGTATAATGTTCATATATTTCTTCACTGCTAGACACACCAACTTTTTCAATTTGGCCAACTGAACAATCACTGTCTTCTTCTGTAGCTGTTTCTTCTGCTCCAACACTTACATCTTTATAGTACTCATTGTTTTTGACCAAATACAACGTTGCCTTTTTGACTTTCCTAACATCCACTAAATGTTGCCAGATTTTCTTACTATTTTTCGGAACCCCATTAACTAGAATAACCAGAGGATCCTCTTCTACTCTTTCTACACCAATTGTATCAATATTTTTCTTGATATCTAGAGGCAAATAAACAACTCTTCCCTTTAATCCTCTTTGTAAATCTGTAGGAGGTAATTTCCCTATCTTAGGCTCCATGCGAACAATAGCTTGAAAAGGATGGACACATTGAATCAAAATTGATTCATAAGTATTTAAATCCATCAATTCAGAAGGAATATCTATCAACTGAAGATTATTATGAGCAGCTCTAGCAGGCATTCTATTTTCATTTAATTTTTTTCAAACAATAATTACAAATACACTGATCAAAACTCAAACCAAAAGAATTCTCCACCAACAAATAACTTACAAAATCCTGCCATTCACTATTATTTTCCAATTCACATTTTGCATATAAATCAACTAACCTAGTCTGAATCTTATAATGAGTCCGTAGACAACACACACAAGTTAAATTAGGCCTTTCACTTGATTTCACCTTAAACTTGGTAATTTCCTCGTCAAACTTTTCTGTACTTGAAATCTGTACATTGTCTTCCACATTACCATCCATTACTATATCCATTTCTACACTGTCCTCTTTGTTCCCAAAATAACAAAACTCAATTTCTTCACAAATAGTCTTCACATCCACTTCAGATCCATGCAAAACAGCACTGTTTAACTGTTTAAACTTAAGTGCTAGACTTTTTGCATAATACAACCTTCTCACTAATTTCCTCACCTTATTATGATGCACTGCTAACATCCTAAAATGATGAAAAACACTCTTACATACTTTTCTAGAAAGACAAGCCAGTGAATGCCCATGCAAACATGTGCTTTCTCTCACTCTGCAAGGATCTAACTCTTGCAAGATCTTCATTTTTTTGTTTTCTTACTATATGTACGTAAGAAATTTCGAAGCAAATCGATTGAATCCTGTCGCACACTACAAATCTTACTGCACTTCCATGTGTACACTGGACCCTTAATACATCTCCCTAAAACTTCATCACTTAACACCTCTTCTGCATCTCTAGACACAAGTTTCTCTTTTTCCATCACACAACCATCTTTCACCTCATATGCTCGACCACTGGTGTCAACTGCATGCACCAAATCATTTTATTGAAAGTAACTCTCCTCATTAAAAAATGGCTCAGAACTTGAACTATGCATCCATTCTCCAGAAAAAACTTCACAAAAATGAGTCCAATTAATAATTCTTTTCCATCTACTGTTCGATTTGAAAACATCAATTGCCTTATTAAGTATTCTAATTCTATTGATTACTAAAATAAATAATTTTTTCTTAACTTCAAAAGCCTGATCAACCATCTTCTCTACACTTTTCTTTTTCTTGTAAAAAGCAGCTCTCTGTTTACCTTTCTTTTCATTTTTTAGCAAATTTAAAACTACCCTATTGCGAAACATTCATCTACGAATGTCCCTAAATTGATTTAACCTTCTATTGCTATCCATAGTCTTATCTCCTGCTCCAATAGGGACATTTTTTGAGGGCCTCTCCTTCCTTTTTAAATTTGTTCTCTGCTTCTGGATCTTCTTAATACCATTAACATTACTTTTTGATCTACATAAATTGTGAAGAAAAGACTTAATTGTCATACCAGGAGCTTTTCTGGTGTTTTTTGAAGTACTTGTTGTAGAGGATTCTTTTATTTCCTTTGATGATTTTGTTTTTTTACGTATGGTATTTTTTCTATTCCTTTGCCTTGATGGCATTTTTGCTTGCTTTTAAAATGTTGATTTCAATCTGTGGTTCTGAAAAAAATAACACATTAAAGACCACTATTAGCAAACAACAAAGTAATGACAAAAAGAAAACAATATAAACACTAATTTGCAACATATTAAAGTTTATACCACAGCAACTCAGGGCCTTATTTTTGAAGGCCTTGCGCCACCAGTGCGTCCCATGTTGAAAGAGAAGCACCGGTGCCACAAGGCAGTCATAAATAAGGACCAAATGTAAATACCATTGATTTCCCCCTAAAATCGTTTTTTGAATAACATTTAAGAAACACTGCGCAGAACCTATGTACAACCACTCAATATCACTTTTGAAACCTCACTGTTTCCCAAAATACAAATCCTCTATCTTGCAAATGTTGATAGCAAGTATTCTCAAAAAGCAAAAAAAAACCAACAGCAAACAAACTCAGGGCCTTATTTATGAAGGCCTTGCGCCACAAGAGCGTCACTTATTTCCCATGTTTAAAGTGATGCACCGGCTGCACCAGGAAATCATAAATAAGGGCCAAATGAAAATACCATTGATTTGCACCCAAAATCGTTTTTTGAATAACATTTTAGAAACACACCAAAGATCCTATGTACAAGCACTCAATTTCACTACTGAACCCTCACTTTTTCACAAAATACAAATCCTCTATCTTGCAAATGTTGATATCAAGCATTATCAAAAAGCAAGACACAAACCAACAACAAAAAAACTCAGGACCTTATTTATGAAGGCCTTGCGCCACGAGTGCGCCAATGTTAAAAGTGACGCACTGGTGCCACAAGGCAATCATAAATATGGGCTAAATATAAATACCATTGATTTTCCCCCAAAATCGTTTTTTTAATAACATTTAAGAAGCACTGCACAGAACCTATGTACAACCACTCAATATCACTTTTGAAACCTCACTGTTTCCCAAAATACAAATCCTCTATTTTGCAAATGTTCATAGCAAGTATTATCAAAAAGCAAGACACAAACCAACAACAAAAAAGAATCAGGGCCTTATTTATGAAGGCCTTGAGCCACAAGAGCGTCACTTATTTCCCATGTTTAAAGTGATGCACCGGCTGCACAAGGCAATCATAAATAAGGGCTAAATGAAAATACCATTGATTTGCACCCAAAATCGTTTTTTGATTAATATTTTAGAAACACTGCGCAGAACCTATGTACAACCACTCAATATCACTTTTGAAACGTCACTGTTTCCCAAAATACAAATCCTCTACCTTGCAAATGTTGATATCAAGCATTATCAAAAAGCAAAACACAAATCAACAGCCAACAAACTCAGGGCCTTATTTATGAAGGCCTTGCGCCACAAGAGCGCCACTTATTTCCCATGTTTAAAGTGATGCACCGGCTGCACAAGGCAATCATAAATAAGGGCCAAATGAAAATACCATTGATTTGCACCCAAAATCGTTTTTTGAATAACATTTTAGAAACACTGCGCAGAACCTATGTACAACCACTCAATATCACTTTTGAAACGTCACTGTTTCCCAAAATACAAATCCTCTATCTTGCAAATGTTGATATCAAGCATTATCAAAAAGCAAAAAACAAACCAACAGCAAACAAACTCAGGGCCTTATTTATGAAGGCCTTGTGCCACAAGAGCGTCACTTATTTCCCATGTTTAAAGTGATGCACCGGCTGCACAAGGCAATCATAAATAAGGGCCAAATGAAAATACCATTGATTTGCACCCAAAATCGTTTTTTGAATAACATTTAAGAAACACTGCGCAGAACCTATGTACAACCACTCAATATCACTTTTGAAACCTCACTGTTTCCCAAAATACAAATCCACTATCTTGCAAATGTTCATAATAAGTATTATCAAAAAGCAAAAAAACAAATCAACAGCCAACAAACTCAGGGCCTTATTTATGAAAGCCTTGCGCCACAAGAGCGTCACTTATTTCTCATGTTTAAAGTGATGCACCGCCTGCACAAGGCAATCATAAATAGGGGCCAAATGAAAATACCATTCATTTGCACCCAAAATCGTTTTTTGAATAACATTTTAGAAACACAACACAGGACCTATGTACAAGCATTCAATTACACTACTGAAACTTAACTATCTGCTTCCAAATATTCTCCATAGAGCAAACAAGTCTCTATCTAAATTAAATAAATCATTACTTCCCTTTACAAATGCTTTGGGAGATTGAAAACAGTGTCAGACACACACACCAATTTTTCTTTAGCAGAGCAAAAGGTGTGCACTCAATACACTGAAACCAAGACTGGCATAGAAAATCTCTAACTTTACACACATATGCCTTATTTCAACCAATCAAAAGTCTTCCCTCACTATTTTCAAACCAACACCCTTCCTCCTCTCAGACCTTTCTATCTGTTACCATAGCAACTCCCTCCTAACTGAACTCTCAGGTTCAAAGGTTTATTCTACAATGTTGCAAATTAAGTCAGCAAGAATGTTTGGCCTCTCAATACACCAGCTTATCCAGGGCATTATTGCTTTTAGTGACTTTTTCTTAACCATTCAAATTGCTTCTTACACACAACACAACCATGCACCCTAACTTTCTGTTTTCAACTAACTGAATCCACCAATCATTGCTTGGGAAACTCCACAATAATTTTTTTGTAAACTCCTACTGTTCCAACTGCCATTTCATTCCCACACTTCCTCTGACTGCACCAGAACCTTCTCACATCATGTATTCTGTATGGATTATTGGACATAGCTACATCCACTGGCCTCAAAGGTATGCAGCAAGCAGAAATTATCACAACCTTGATTTATCAAATGTGGAAATCAAGTGGATTGGCCAGAGCGGATTGAGATGTCATCAATTGATACCATTGGTGAAAACCTTTTTGCATCTGCCAAACCCTGACCTCCTATTAGTGCACTGTGGTGGAAATGATTTGGGCACTATGACTGGGGTTGGTCTGGAAATGCTTTTAAAGGACACCTTTGATCAATTGATGACACTTTTTCCACAAACTGCCTTGGTATATTCCAATATATGCCAAAGACAGAAATTGAACTGGTCCAACCAATTTTGTGCACAATTTGAGAAAGCACGGAAACATGTGAATAAATCTGTTTCTGCTTACATGAGAGACTGTGGAATGGGTTCAATATACAATAATAACTTGCGTTACAACATGCAAGACATCTGCAGAGGAGATGGTGTGCACTTCTCAGATGAGGGGAATATAATTTTCCTCCTGAATTTAAGACTGTGCATTGGAACCAACTTGTAGGTACCTAAATCAGCCACAGAACCCAAAAGCTCCTTTCAGAGCTACCCTACCTCTGATCATTCAAAACGTTTATCTTTTTCTAACCTTTTTCTCTATTTTTCACCAAAGTACGCTCCCCGGTACGCTTCCCGGTGCGCGTACCGGGCGCTTCCCCCGCGGAAAATGCAATTTTTTTTTTAGCCTTTATGAGCCTCCTAAGCCCCCCTCAGAAAACCTAGAGGGTCAGGAAGAGTCTACCGTGCCCCCTTCTACCAATTCCCAACGTTGTTTGTCCTCCATCTTGTGTCTCGATTCTACCGAAACACAAAATGGAGGACTCCCGTAACGCTGCCGGTGCGCGTCCCTGGGCGCGCACTGGTAAGCGCTCCCTAAAAAAAGGTGGGAAAGTAATTTACAGAAAAACCACTGGAGACACTTACACCAAATATAGAATAGGCCCTACTACATAGCAGTCCCAACCATTTACCCAAATTTGATGGAATTCCATTGAGACAATTATGCTGTAGGCCTGACTAAATATCCTGAGGTAAATTACATGACAAAAACAAATATGAAATGTTAGAATTGACAACCAATTAAAATGTTACTTTCATTATCTACTATTATTTCATGACATTTGATTGGTTATGTACCTGAATATATATAAAGAAAGAGAGAGAAACACAGCCATTTTGACTACTACTTCCTGAAGTATATTTCAAGAGCATTTTCACTGACAACTTAAACTTCTTTTTGAAAGGTAAGATGTTATTTTAAAAACTGAAGTATGTTGTGCACTTTAAATTAATTTGGAAAACATTTTCTGATAGTTATATACTATCCCTCTGTTATAGTTATAGAATAAGATAGACTTCTCTGTTATAGTTATGGATGGAGTTAGGCTTGTCTTGTATAATTATGAATTTACTTAAGCTTTATCACATACACTTTTTTATATTTCTACTTCCAGTCTGATACCATACACTGCCCAAAGATAAAAACACTATTAAAAAAAACAAAGTACCTGTCTGAACTTAAACCCAACAGTGCCCTATCTCTACTGATATATTTTTTTTTAATGCAAATTACAGCACAAAAATGGAAGGAGAGCATTAAAATTCCAACGAAATTGTTCTGGAGAGCAACAATAATAAAGTTATTGAACCCAATGACTCAGAATTCATGGATGAATCACCGGACTATGAACTACTTCAATGTGTACAATCAGTAGATTTCCTGATTCAAAATGAGGACATTTCTGACAATCAAATATTAGAAGTTCTGTTAAATTTGGAAAAGGAATCTGAAAAATAAATTAATATTTAATAATTCAAAAAATGTTTGAGACATTATTCATTTTTATATGTATTTCTTAAACTAGTACCAAATTGATTATAATGTAAAGTCAGACTTAAAATATACTGTGCAACTTTTTTGTGTTACATAATAAGTTTGCTCATAGTTACTTCCTTTCTCCCACTATATTATCTCCAATGTGTATTTAACATCTCTTTATCATCTCCTGCCTCCATATTGTTTCTGCTTTCCTGACAGACTACGCTATGAATTCCATATACCACAATAACATCTGTAACAACATGCAAGATATCTACAAAGAAGACGGTGTATATTAAATTATAGACTCTGCATTGGTACCTACATGTTGGTACTTAAATAAAAAAAAAAGAAAAAACAACAAAAAGAACAATTAATAAACATACAATATTTGAAAAGTCTATAATTCTTTTTTCCCCATAATACGCTCACCGGTCCGCTTCCCGGTGCGCGTACGGGGCGCTCCGCCCGCAAAAAATCGAATTTTTTTTTTCTTTTTTTTGGCCCCGCGGGGCCCTTTTAAAGCCCCCACATCAAACCTAGGGGGTCAGGGAGGGTCTACTCTGCCCCCTTATGATAATTTCCCCCTTTGTTTTGGCCACCTCTCATGTCTCGATCCTACCGAGACACAAGATGGCGGCCGCTCCGGACTGTTTAGAATGTTTACAGACACCCGAGAGCCAATCAGCTTTCCGTGCGCAAGTCGCGTGGCGCGCCCGGTGCACTCCCCGGTGCGCGACCGGGGCGCGCCTATAGATATATATATTTTTTTGAACCTAAATTACTCAAAATCCACTGGAGCACATATCTTGAGACATAGCAAAGGCACATCGGGCTACCAGTCCCTACAATTTTGCCAAGTTTGGTGTATATCCATTCAGCCGTTCGGGCTAAAAGTGAGGTCAACCGCCCTATAGAAATTAACATGGGAAAAACGTGTTTTGGGACCCCCCTTTTATCTCAGCCCCCGCTTGACGAATCCCCCCCAAACTTTCAGGGAAGGACCGGAGCTTGAAGAGGCCATTTTGAGGAAATTTTCAGGCAGATTCGTCAACCGGCGCCAAAGTTATTCCAAATAGAATTTTGAGATTTAGCATTGAAAAAAATCCTAACTATAACTACCTACTGGGGACCGCCAGTAGGTAATATATATATATATATATATATATATATATATATATATATATATATATATATATATATATATATATATATATATATATATATATATATATAAGACCTAGTTTCCAAAGGAAATCCGCAACATTCTATTGGGAATAACTTTGGCGCCAGTTGATGAATCTTCGCGAATTTCTCAAAGAAGATGGCCCCCACTCCGCTCCTTCCCTGAGAGTTTTGGGGGGATTCGTCAAGTGGGGGCTGAGAAAAAAGGGGGGTCCCAAAACATGTTTTACACATGTTATTTTCCATAGGACGATTATACACGGCTACAGCCCAAACGGCTGAACAGAATTACACCAAATTTGTTAGAGAGGTAGAGTTTAGTTCTCAGACCACCCTTTTGCTTAAATGGTGTAAATCCCTAAAGTAGTTCCTGGAAAATCCAAAGAAAAAAAAATATATATCTATAAGCGCGCACCGTATGCACACGGGTCCGCGTACGTGCGCGCAGGGGTTCGCGTACCGTGCGTGTACGTGCGCATACCTTCGCGTGGCGAGCTGCATGCTGATTGGCTGCCAATGTCTGTCAACACTCCAAAAAAGAAATTGTTGGCAGCCATCCTGTGCCTCGTAGACTGAGGCACAAGAAAGCAGAAAAACAAATGTGCAGAACTCAAAAAGGGGGCAGGGTAGAAGCACCCTGACCCCTAGGCCTGCTCACGGGGTCCCACAAAGACCCCCAAGGACAACATTTTTTTTTCGGAAAATCGTGGGGTGCGCGTACTGAGCTCGTATCTTTCAGAGAAAGCTGCATGCTCATTGGCTGTCAACACTCCAAACAAGGAAGTGTTGGCAGCCATCTTGTGCCTCGTAGACCGAGGCACAAGAAAGCAGAAAAACAAATGTGTAGAACACAAAAAAGGGGCAGGGTAGAAACCCCCTGACCCCCTAGGCCTGCCCAGGTGGTCCCACAAGGACCCCCAAGGACCTAATTTTTTTTTTTAAACCTGGTATGTTTTTTTTCAAATTACCCCCTGGGGGACCAAATCGCGGGGGCATAGTGATAATGAAGTGTGGGTGGTACCCAGTCCCCCCCACACTGCCCCATGGACCGTCGCCCCCTGGGGCAAAGCAACACAGCCCCCTGGCACATACTGGAGGCTCCTGGTGGGCTAGTTGGCACCCAGGGACCCCCAGTATGCAAGGGGAATTAGTTCCCCCCCTCTGAAAATGCGCTAGGGGGCTGTGTTACAGAGAGGTGTAAAAAGAGGCATAGCCTCATTACACCTCTCTGCAATGCAGCCCCCTGGCGCATACTGGAGGTTCCAGGTGGGCTACTTGGCCCACAGGGACCCCTAGTATGCAAGGGGAATTAGTTCCCCCTCTTCAAACTCGCCCGGGGGCTGCGTTGCAGAGAGTTGTAAAAAAGGGTGTGGCCTTATTACACCTCTCTGCAATGCATCCCCCTGGTGCATACTGGAGGTTCCAGGTGGGCTAGTTGGCCCCCAGGGACCCTCAGTATGCAAGGGGAATTAGTTCCCCCTCTGCAAACACACCATAATTTAAAATAATGTAGTAAATCAGTATACAAAATATAACAATTATTTCATTTAAAAATTACCATTTACAAAACCATTGAAATTCACTGAAAAAACCATAGGTTTCAGCCATGTTATAGTTAGGAATTACCATTTAAAAAGCCTTGGAAATTCACTCAAAAAACCATAGGTTTCAGCCACGTTATAGTTAGGAATTAGCATTTAAAAAACCTTTCAAATTTACTGAAAAACCAAAGGTTTCACACACGTTATAGGTAGGAATTAGCATTTTCAAAACCTTTGAAATTCACTGAAAAAAACATAGGTTTCACACCAGTTATAGTTAGCTGGTCATTTTACTCATACAAAACCTATGAAATTCCCCCGTTATTGTTAGTTCAGCTAACTATAACTCGCGCGCCCGCAATGCACTGCTGATGACGTCACATATTACATCATTCATGACATGGTCAGTGACATCACTCATGACATCACTGAGGACATCTCAAATGAGATCACTGATGACATCATCCTTGTGAAAGAGTGGCAGACCTCATCTCACTCTAATATAACCTTTGATACACACATTCAAAAATAGAAACAAACATTTTCAAGAAAATGGAGATACCAATACCAGTTACAACAACCTATTCCAACATCTTCTTCCACATCCACTCATTCACCAACACTTCTATATAGTCAGTCATACATGTACTCAATCATCATATGTACTCATACACCTATACATCCTGTAACACACCGATACTCAATGTGTAACTCATAACAGAAAAATCACAAGCAAGCCACTTGTTGTCCTCTTTTTAAAATATATGTTTATTCTTATGTTATTTCAATATAAATTTGCTTTTTTATGTGTGTTTTATCGACCTTTATGTTTTGTTGACAACAACATGTGTTGTTTTTTATCATGAACATTTATTAAATGAAATTGAGTTTTTATACTGAACTATATCAGTGTTTCCTTGATATTACGACCCTTCCTCTTGCTTGTGATTTTTCTGTTATGAGTTACACATTGTCTTTTTCCCTGTCCTAAGGAACTATCATTCCGCATCAGGGGGTCCTTGTTGTTCACGCCACACACCGATACTCATCCATAGAGTTACTTACACACATACTCACACATGCAAATAAACTATCAAACATCAATTTGCTTGCATATACAGCTATACACACAAACATACACATACTGACTCTCTTAAACGATCACTTATAGAAACACATAGTTATACAGGAACTCTTCAAATCTCTAACTCTCATGTATACTCACTTATATACACCAATACTCACATATAGTAGTTTAACACATATATACTTAGTCCTAAAGACAGTATTGAGACAGTCATTCACTCACTAACACACCTATGCACACACTCATCCACCCATACAGTTCTGTACACATGCTGTCTTCAAAACACATATAAACAGTGAGTATCTCATTAATGCATCTATGTGCAAAGTAATATCCCCCACCAAACCATGTAAACACTCAGACACTCATACTGATACTCAAAAAACCAACAAATAACCTATATAGACACTCATGTAGCTACTCACCAACCCATGCAGGCACTTATTCAAAAAATGTGTGAGACTGATACAGATATTTACATATTTAAACATTACTCACTAACCCATGTATTCACTAACATACAGTTAATCAGTCAGTTATACAATCAATTTTACGAAAAAGTCTTCCGTTTATAGACTTACTTACCCATTTATTCTTCCATCGACCTTTAGATATGCATATATAAAAAATATTTATTTTTTAGAAAGACACACATCCACTGGATGATGTCATCAGTGATGTCATCAGTGATGTCATTTGAGATGTCATCAGTGATGTCATGAGTGATGTCACTGACCATGTCATGAGTAATGTATTATGTGACGTCATCACCAGTGCATTGCAGGCGCACAAGTTATAGTTAGCTGAACTAACTATAACGGGGGAATTTCATAGGTTTTGTATGAGTAAAATGACCAGCTAACTATAACTGGTGTGAAACCTATGTTTTTTTGAGTGAATTTCAAAGGTTTTTAAAATGCTAATTCCTAACTATAACGTGTGTGAAACCTATGGTTTTTCAGTGAATATATATATATATATATATAGTTAGTGAACAAGGCGGGAGCAAGCCGCCGAAACGCGTCTGAGCAGAAACTGATCATGTAATAAATCGTTTGGATTGAGATTCACGGAGTCAGCGCCTTCTTTGATTCGAAGTTTGGTGTGGTAAAGAATATATATATATATATATATATATATATATATATATATATATATATATATATATATATATATATATTCCATCCACGATTTGTCTCCAAAATGACGAGGCTGCACCCAGCGTGTAAAAACCATTTAATGCCAAAAGATTGCCTCTTCCACAGTGCTACACATGAGTATGGCCAAACGCGTTTCGGGCGTGGGACGCCCTTGTTCACTGGCAACAGAGACCCCTAGGAATGAGCAAACCATCTGGCACAATAAATGTCCCGCCCATGTGGGCGTGTGCCGCATGGAATTCTGGTCTTGGTGGTCCGCTCAAAAATAACACCCCAGTGGGCTCCAAGGGATCTCAAAGTACAAAGTCTTACCACAGTGGGTATGCGTTGCTGCGAGGAATTGGAAAGTAGCACCCTCCTTGGCGCATGGATACGCTGCTCCAGTAGTGCCTCCAAAGTATTCTGCACTCCGGACCCGCTGTTTCTGCAGTGGAGCCCCATCCCGGCCGAGCCAGCCGTTTATGTTCCATCCACAATTTGTCTCCGAGGCTGCACCCAGCGTGTAAAAACCATTTAATGCCAAAAGATTGCCTCTTCCACAGTGCAACACATGAGTATAGCCAAACGCGTTTCGGGCGTGGGACGCCCTTGTTCACTGGCAACAGAGACCCCTAGGAATGAGCAAACCATCTGGCACAATAAATGTCCCGCCCATGTGGGCGTGTGCCGCATGGAATTCTGGTCTTGGTGGTCCGCTCAAAAATAACACCCCAGTGGGCTCCAAGGGATCTCAAAGTACAAAGTCTTACCACAGTGGGTATGCGTTGCTGAGAGGAATTGGAAAGTAGCACCCTCCTTGGCACGGACACGCTGCTCCAGTAGTGCCTCCAAAGTATTCTGCACTCCGGACCCGCTGTTTCTGCAGTGGAGCCCCATCCCGGCCGAGCCAGCCGTTTATGTTCCATCCACGATTTGTCTCCAAAATGACGAGGCTGCACCCAGCGTGTAAAAACCATTTAATGCCAAAAGATTGCCTCTTCCACAGTGCAACACATGAGTATGGCCAAACGCGTTTCGGGCGTGGGACGCCCTTGTTCACTACCAACAGAGACCCCTAGGAATGAGCAAACCATCTGGCACAATAAATGTCCCGCCCATGTGGGCGTGTGCCGCATGGAATTCTGGTCTTGGTGGTCCGCTCAAAAATAACACCCCAGTGGGCTCCAAGGGATCTCAAAGTACAAAGTCTTACCACAGTGGGTATGCGTTGCTGCGAGGAATTGGAAAGTAGCACCCTCCTTGGCACGGACACGCTGCTCCAGTAGTGCCTCCAAAGTATTCTGCACTCCGGACCCGCTGTTTCTGCAGTGGAGCCCCATCCCGGCTGAGCCAGCCGTTTATGTTCCATCCACGATTTGTCTCCAAAATGACGAGGCTGCACCCAGCGTGTAAAAACCATTTAATGCCAAAAGATTGCCTCTTCCACAGTGCAACACATGAGTATGGCCAAACGCGTTTCGGGCGTGGGACGCCCTTGTTCACTGGCAACAGAGACCCCTAGGAATGAGCAAACCATCTGGCACAATAAATGTCCCGCCCATGTGGGTGTGTGCCGCATGGAATTCTGGTCTTGGTGGTCTGCTCAAAAATAACACCCCAGTGGGCTCCAAGGGATCTCAAAGTACAAAGTCTTACCACAGTGGGTATGCGTTGCTGCGAGGAATTGGAAAGTAGCACCCTCCTTGGCACGGACACGCTGCTCCAGTAGTGCCTCCAAAGTATTCTGCACTCCGGACCCGCTGTTTCTGCAGTGGAGCCCCATCCCGGCTGAGCCAGCCGTTTATGTTCCATCCACGATTTGTCTCCAAAATGACGAGGCTGCACCCAGCGTGTAAAAACCATTTAATGCCAAAAGATTGCCTCTTCCACAGTGCAACACATGAGTATGGCCAAACGCGTTTCGGGCGTGGGACGCCCTTGTTCACTGGCAACAGAGACCCCTAGGAATGAGCAAACCATCTGGCACAATAAATGTCCCGCCCATGTGGGCGTGTGCCGCATGGAATTCTGGTCTTGGTGGTCCGCTCAAAAATAACACCCCAGTGGGCTCCAAGGGATCTCAAAGTACAAAGTCTTACCACAGTGGGTATGCGTTGCTGCGAGGAATTGGAAAGTAGCACCCTCCTTGGCACGGACACGCTGCTCCAGTAGTGCCTCCAAAGTATTCTGCACTCCGGACCCGCTGTTTCTGCAGTGGAGCCCCATCCCGGCTGAGCCAGCCGTTTATGTTCCATCCACGATTTGTCTCCAAAATGACGAGGCTGCACCCAGCGTGTAAAAACCATTTAATGCCAAAAGATTGCCTCTTCCACAGTGCAACACATGAGTATGGCCAAACGCGTTTCGGGCGTGGGACGCCCTTGTTCACTGTCAACAGAGACCCCTAGGAATGAGCAAACCATCTGGCACAATAAATGTCCCGCCCATGTGGGTGTGTGCCGCATGGAATTCTGGTCTTGGTGGTCTGCTCAAAAATAACACCCCAGTGGGCTCCAAGGGATCTCAAAGTACAAAGTCTTACCACAGTGGGTATGCGTTGCTGCGAGGAATTGGAAAGTAGCACCCTCCTTGGCACGGACACGCTGCTCCAGTAGTGCCTCCAAAGTATTCTGCACTCCGGACCCGCTGTTTCTGCAGTGGAGCCCCATCCCGGCCGAGCCAGCCGTTTATGTTCCATCCACGATTTGTCTCCAAAATGACGAGGCTGTACCCAGCGTGTAAAAACCATTTAATGCCAAAAGATTGCCTCTTCCACAGTGCAACACATGAGTATGGCCAAACGCGTTTCGGGCGTGGGACGCCCTTGTTCACTGGCAACAGAGACCCCTAGTAATGAGCAAACCATCTGGCACAATAAATGTCCCGCCCATGTGGGCGTGTGCCGCATGGAATTCTGGTCTTGGTGGTCCGCTCAAAAATAACACCCCAGTGGGCTCCAAGGGATCTCAAAGTACAAAGTCTTACCACAGTGGGTATGCGTTGCTGCGAGGAATTGGAAAGTAGCACCCTCCTTGGCACGGACACGCTGCTCCAGTAGTGCCTCCAAAGTATTCTGCACTCCGGACCCGCTATTTCTGCAGTGGAGCCCCATCCCGGCCGAGCCAGCCGTTTATGTTCCATCCACGATTTGTCTCCAAAATGACGAGGCTGCACCCAGCGTGTAAAAACCATTTAATGCCAAAAGATTGCCTCTTCCACAGTGCAACACATGAGTATGGCCAAACGCGTTTCGGGCGTGGGACACCCTTGTTCACTGGCAACAGAGACCCCTAGGAATGAGCAAACCATCTGGCACAATAAATGTCCCGCCCATGTGGGCGTGTGCCGCATGGAATTCTGGTCTTGGTGGTCCGCTCAAAAATAACACCCCAGTGGGCTCCAAGGGATCTCAAAGTACAAAGTCTTACCACAGTGGGTATGCGTTGCTGCGAGGAATTGGAAAGTAGCACCCTCCTTGGCACGGACACGCTGCTCCAGTAGTGCCTCCAAAGTATTCTGCACTCCGGACCCGCTGTTTCTGCAGTGGAGCCCCATCCCGGCCGAGCCAGCCGTTTATGTTCCATCCACGATTTGTCTCCAAAATGACGAGGCTGCACCCAGAGTGTAAAAACCATTTAATGCCAAAAGATTGCCTCTTCCACAGTGCAACACATGAGTATGGCCAAACGCGTTTCGGGCGTGGGATGCCCTTGTTCACTGGCAACAGAGACCCCTCGGAATGAGCAAACCATCTGGCACAATAAATGTCCCGCCCATGTGGGCGTGTGCCGCATGGAATTCTTGTCTTGGTGGTCCGCTCAAAAATAACACCCCAGTGGGCTCCAAGGGATCTCAAAGTACAAAGTCTTACCACAGTGGGTATGCGTTGCTGCGAGGAATTGGAAAGTAGCACCCTCCTTGGCACAGACACGCTGCTCCAGTAGTGCCTCCAAAGTATTCTGCACTCCGGACCCGCTGTTTCTGCAGTGGAGCCCCATCCCGGCCGAGCCAGCCGTTTATGGAAATCTAGGTCGGGGCAACCATTTTTGGACTACTATATCCAGGATGCCATGCGCCCAAAGGGGCGGGACTGCAATTTGAAATAAAAAGCCTTCCACTGCACGCAGCTGCTTCTGTGTTTATCTAGCCACTGAGGAAGAGCGATAACCGCTTGAAACGCGTCTGGCTTTACGTTATGGGTGGCAGGAAGGAGAGAAGCTGCGCATGTTGCTGCCTGCAGCTGTGTGCGTTCACCCCTCCGGTGTGACTTCCTCATTTGGGGCATCTCTTGGACTGTGTGTTTAGCGGCTGGTCCGGCCGCGAGGAGGTCCCGCTGCCTTACAGGGCGGATCCAGAAGCTCGCAAACGCGGACTCAGTAAGGAGCGGAGGGGGCCTAGCTGCGAGGGAATATTGGCAGCAGCGCAGAGTTTCTTTTATGTGCCATCACCCACTGGGGGAGAGACATTGTTTTAATACTTCACGAGAGGCAGCTGCACCCACTGGGGTGTACTATGGAAATCTAGGTCGGGGCAACCATTTTTGGACTACTATATCCAGGATGCCATGCGCCCAAAGGGGCGGGACTGCAATTTGAAATAAAAAGCCTTCCACTACACGCAGCTGCTTCTGTGTTTATCTAGCCACTGAGGAAGAGTGATAACCGCTTGAAACGCATCTGGCTTTACGTTATGGGTGGCAGGAAGGAGAGAAGCTGCGCATGTTGCTGCCTGCAGCTGTGTGCGTTCACCCCTCCGGTGTGACTTCCTCATTTGGGGCATCTCTTGGACTGTATATATATATATATATATATATATATATATATATATATATATATATATATATATATATATATATATATATATATATATATATATATATATATATATATATATATATATATTCAATGAAAAAACCATAGGTTATAGGCCATATATAGTTAGGAATTAGCATTTACAAAACCTTATTTTACTCGCATAAAACCATTGAAATTCCATATATAGTTAGAAGCGCTAACTATATATCGCGCACCCGCAATCCACTGCTGATGATGTCACATATTACATCATTCATGACATGGTCAGCGACATCACTGATGACATCACTGATGACATCTCAAATGACATCACTGATGACATCACTGATCACAACATCCAGTGATTGTATGTGTCTGTAAAGTTTAAATATGTTTCACATATTGAAGAATGAGTGGATGTATAAGTGTCTGGATGAAGAATTTAGTAGGTGCATGACTGACTGTATGAGTGAGTGATTAAATGTGTCTCACTGAGTACATGGGTTAGTGACTAAACTGTCTTAATTCGTGCATCAGTATGTTTGTTGTTGTGTAAGCTGCTGCATGTGTTGATCAGTAGCTATAAGAGTGGCCATATGGGTTATTGATTGGTTGCCCAAGTATTTGAATGGGAGGCTGAGTGTGTGTGTGGGTGGCTGGGAGGTGCGTGACTCTGTGCATAGATGTGTAAGCAGTTGATTCACTAGGAGTATGAGTTCAAGAGTGCATGTGGAAACAGCTATATGGGCGGTTGACTGTGCATGGGTGTGTTGGTGAGTGAATGGATTTCTCATTGCTACATGTGCAAGTAAGTACGTATGTAAAACACAATACATGTGAGAGTTGAGATATATAAATAACTGAACATAAGAGCCAGTGAATGTGTGAGTGGCTGTATCGATCACTGTGAGCTTGTATCAGGGATTATATAAGAGAGTAAATATGTGTTATTATATGTTTGAATAAGTAAGATGTGTATAACTGTATAGTTGAGGAAATGGAGGTGTGATTGATTCTTTGCATGACTGACTAGGTGTGTGAGTAACTCCATGGATGAGTGACAGTCTGTGAGTGTCTGTTTATACTGAGTGTATGTAAGGTTATATTAGAGTCTGAAGAGGTTCATTGTATTATCACATGAGTGATGTGATCAGTGATGACAAATGAGATGTCATCAGTGATGTCATTTGAGTTGTCATCAGTGATGTCATCAGTGATGTCATTTGAGATGTCATCATTGATATCATTTGAGTTGTCATCAGTGATGTCATTTGAGATGTCATCAGTGATGTCATCAGTGATGTCACTGACCATGTCATGAATGATGTAATATGTGACATCATCAGCAGTGGATTGCGGGTGCGCGATATATAGTTAGCGCTTCTAACTATATATGGAATTTCAATGGTTTTATGCGAGTAAAATAAGGTTTTGTAAATGCTAATTCCTAACTATATATGGCCTATAACCTATGGTTTTTTCATTGAATTTTCAAGGTTTTGTAAATGCAAATTCCTAACTATATATCCACTATAACCTATGGTTTTTTCTGTGAATTTCATTGGTTTTTTAATAGCAAATATGAAAAGCTTTAAAATGTCAAGTACGTGATAGATAAAAACATTTTCGTATTTATGCACGCTGATGTGCTTTGAACGCTGCACCCCCCCCCTCCCCTCTTTTGCCTTAGTAGTACTCTCTCTTTGCAGATACTGAAGGGTAGTTAACGCAGGCCTTTACCCCCGTTGTAATCCGTCGTGCCTCCTTGTCTCTCCATTTGATTGATTGTTGTCCAAGCATTTACTGTTTTAGAATTGGTTCTCTTTGGATCATTCTCTATTTACAAACAAGCACAAAGTCGCAATACTCTGTTTAGTCTTTGCAGATAGTGAAAAATCGTGTAAAAAAATAAAAGTAATCGAGCAAAATCAGTAGGCCACTAATTGGATCTCTTTTTGACCTCGCTAAAATAGAAATATTAGGAACAACCCTTCTTGAGAAATACGAAAATAGTGAGATGAACTGAGCTCCACACCATGAGGGCTGCAAGACAGCTCGGCTCCATCAACCATCCCGCACAAAATAACGACAAACCCTATGCAAATATTAAAAATATAGACAACACACCAGCAAAGAAACAGGGTAAAACATTTTATTAAAAAACTATTTACATAACGTTGGTTTATAAGATGATGTCAGTAGTGGACCGATGTGTGAATAGATCGAAAACAGCACAAGGCTCCAAGATCCGGATAGCAAGCTCCTGGATGTTGGGTGCCATAGTTTAGAGTTCTGAATTTCAGCCTTTTTCAATGCCTGTGCTTTGTTGAATCAAAATGGCGGCTTGACACAAAGCTGACTCAAGCGTTGTTACTGATGCTGGTTTTCAGTTTGTACATTTTTCTAGATTTTTCAATCCAAGTTTGGTTGACTTTGTAGAACGATGGCTTCAGATTTTCAACATACGGTGTGGTGGCGCTGACTGGGAGGGGGCGCTTCGCTCCTGCCCCCTCCCCAAGTAAGATTTTCATACGTGAAAGTACGTTAATGGTTTTGGTCCCTGAGATGCTTCGATGTCACTACCATTCTCAAATAGCATAAGTTCTGGATGTTGGGTGCCATAGTTAAGAGTTCTGAGCAGTGCTTGTAACACTATCTGAAGCTTATTTCCACCTACTGCAGCTTCACTATTCTCAAAGTAAGTGAGTGTCGTTTGTGGACCTGACTGCATTAGAAAACAATGTGATATGTTACCTTCCTAAACAGCTTGACGGAGGCCCCTGAGGGGCGGTGTGATGGCCATGGACTCGGAGAAGACGCTTGGCTCCGACACCCTCCCCAAGTCTTATAGCACTGGTGTAGCCTGAGATCGCCCCCGACATAGGCGGCCGGCTCCCGGGGTCCGGCGGAACTTTTTGCCTTTTGATGACTTTTCAATTCTGGACCTTGTCCCACAATCCGTTTGACCTGAAGACAAGCTGTAGTGGGGCGCCCCTTTATCGTTTTAGTTGCCATTCCGCCCGCTTTTGCTACACTGTGCCTCTTCCGCCATTCAGCTGTTTACCGCCCGCTCTTGCGACTACAGCGTCTCGCTCACCATGTAGTTGAGATGCGCCCGCTCTTGCGGTGCAGCGATAGGCGGCTGCCACAGGACTCTCAAAATGGCGGCCGGCTCTTCGGTTTTGGGCCTGGTCCACTAAAATGGCCCTGGGACACCTTGGAACTCGGACGCTTGTCTGCTAGGGCTTGGGTCCCATTCTCGAAAAGCGTCCCCTCAGCCGTGAAGATTCTACAAAAGTCTTGGGGGCCTCCGACTCCCGCAGGCTTCTGGTGGGGAGCGGCTGCCATGATTGCTCGTGGAATGGCCACGACGGAGCTACGAGATGGTAGTGGTCTCATGCTGACGCCAGCTTTAGTCTGAAACATCCAGAAACACTGTAGACTACCAATTCGATCAGTTCCGGTAGCGCCCCAACATGACCCGGAAGAGAAGAACTTGCCCTCCCCTCTTTGACTGATGGTTCTTGTTGCCTGTCCCCTCTGTTGTCATTTAACAGAACTTTTTGGACTGCTGAAAGGGGTTGTGTTCTGAACGCTGGTTGGTGGAGACATTTAGACTATATTCTTGACCTACGTTGACCTACGTTGTCGCGTAATGCGTTTTATGACACGCCGCGTTAGCGCACCCGGAAGTGATCCGAGGCGCGGCGCGCAGCGCGTAACGTAAGCATAACAGGTCATGTGACTTGTTAATAAAACTTTTCATTGGTTCATTTTACTTTTGTTAATTTAATGATGAAAAGCTTGGTCATATGACCTAAAAATTACGCTTTTTATTATTTTCGAACAATATTTTTTTTTCAAACATATGTTATAATATTCCAGGCTAATGTACTTTCCCGGAAAATTTACAACTGTCTTGCAAGTAAAATATATTCCTTTTTCGAGAAAAAGGGCGTTTCTTCCTTCCATGACGGAGCCCTTGAGTAAAAGAGATTCGGCCTGCTGTCTTAGTCGCCGATACGCCTGATTATCAGATTCTTATCGATCACTTTATGTTGCAGACATGAAAAACACAACTGCCCTTGACCATTTATCTTTACTGCGTTCCTACATATTATACCTTTTATCCGTCATGTAATTGGACTGCTTTATTTCACTTGCCTTTTACTGATTCGAAAACAGTCACTAAAAGTAAAAACTTTACAAATGAAAATACTACTACCGTGTTTTGTTTTAAAAACCTTTATTGTGAAAATGTCAGTATACAAATACGGGCCTATAACCACGTGGGCCGGCCACGGAGCAAACTGAAATCGTATATGATGAGGAGACATTTACACTGTAGAAGAACGTAACGAGCGGGCCATTAGGTGACAAGAACAAAGGTGTCTAACAGTTGCGGAATCGGTGGACGTACATTTTGTAATTAAAATACGACAGGGCCACTTACAATAACATTTTCTAGATATACATTTGCGGGCAAAGAGTTACGAGTCCCATTTATACCGGCGCCATTTTGGGCGAGGCCGGGCAGGTCCAAGATATAGTCAAAATGTCTCCACCAACCATCGGCCAGACCAGAACCCCTTTCGGCCCTTTATGCTACAAGATGGTGTCTTCCATTCAGAAAATATTGGTGGCAGCATTTTGAAAGGAAACAGAAACAGCCGTTCTCCTAGTGAGTTTCACATTGTTACATTTAGGAAGAATGTTGAAAAGTAGTATGTGGAAAATCTGAAGCCATTTTTCTACAAACTCTCAATCAGACTTGGATGGAAAAAAAAAACCTGAAGAATGTACAAACTGAAAACCAATTTTTGTCTGTATAGCACCAACAGTAACGCTTGAGTCAGCTTTGTGTCAAGCCGCCATTTTCATTCAATCAATAGCGTCCCCCTGCACACATTCAGGGACCTGGTCGTGTCTTCAGATGAAACGCATTGTAGGAAAAGAAGCAGAAAGGAAAAGGAAAAAAGTTCAGCCGGACCTAGTGAAGCTGCAGCAGGTGCAAATAAGCTTCAGACAGTCTTACAAGCACTGCTCAGAACTCTCAACTGAGGCACTCAACATCCAGGACTTGCCATTCGGATCTTGGCGCCTTGTATTTTTGTTTTGTTTTTGATGGAGGGGAAACAACAAAAAACAGTCATTCAAAAAGGCTCAACAGTGCAGGGCGCCTTGTGCTGGTTCCGACCTATTCACACATCGGTCCACTACTGACATCACCTTATAAACCAACGGGGCACCCCACGCCGACTTTCGGCGCAGCATTGTAGGATGGCCACACCAGTGCGGCAATTTGCTGGACACCACCTCGGTGCCATCCAGATCTCGGCGCGTTCATTCAATCAATAGCGTCCCCCTGCACACATTCAGGGACCTGGTCGTGTCTTCAGATGAAACGCATTGTAGGAAAAGAAGCAGAAAGGAAAAGGCAAAAAGTTCCGCCGGACCTAGTGAAGCTGCAGCAGGTGCAAATAAGCTTCAGACAGTCTTACAAGCACTGCTCAGAAATCTCAACTGAGGCACTCAACATCCAGGACTTGCCATTCGGATCTTGGTGCCTTGTGCTGGTTCCGACCTATTCACACATCGGTCCACTACTGACATCACCTCATAAGCCAACGGGGCACCCCACGCCGACTTTCGGCGCAGCATTGTAGGATGGCCACACCAGTGCGGCAACTTGCTGGACACAACATCGGGGCCATCCAGATCTCGGCGCGTTCGACTCACTGTACCGCAACAGTGACCGCAACTCAGCTGGACACGCCGTCTTTCGGCGCAGCATTGTAGGATGCCACACCAGTGCGGCAATTTGCTGGACACCACCTCGGTGCCATCCGGATCTCGGCGCGTTCGAGTCACTGTACCGCAACAGTGACCGCAATTCAGCTGGACACGCCGTCTTTCGGCGCAGCATTGTAGGATGGCCACACCAGTGCGGCAATTTGCTGGACACCACCTCGGTGCCATCCGGATCTCGGCGCGTTCGAGTCACTGTACCGCAACAGTGACCGCAATTCAGCTGGACACGCCGTCTTTCGGCGCAGCATTGTAGGATGGCCACACCAGTGCGGCAATTAGCTGGACACCACCTCGGTACCATCCGGATCTCGGCCCGTTGTGCTGCCTTCGGCCTATTCGCACATCGGTCCGCTACTGACGCCGCCTCACGTGCCAACGGATTTTCTACGCTTTTTGTAGCCCTATGCCGCATAACAGGTCATGTGACTTGTTTATAAAACTTTTCATTGGTTCATTTTACTTTTGGTTTCCTAAAGATGGAAGGCTTGGTCATATGACCTAAAAATAACACTTTTCATTGGTTTAGAACATTTTTTTTCCCCAAACGATGAAAGCCCCACCTTGTTTCTGGATCATTCAGACTGAAGCTGGCGTCAGCATGAGAGCACCACCATCTCGTGGCTCCGTCGTGGTCATTCCGCGAGCAATCATGGCAGCCGCTCCCCACCGGAAGCCTGCGGGAGTCGGGGGCCCCCAAGACTATTATACAATCTTCACGGCTGAGGGGACGCTTTTCGAGAATGGAACCCAAGCCCTAGCAGGCAAGCGTCCGAGTTCCAAAGTGTCCCAGGACCATTTCAGTGGACCAGGCCTAAAACCGAGGAGCTGTCCGCCATTTTAAGAGCCATGTGGCAGCCGCCTATCGCTGCACTGCAAGAGTGGGAGCAACTCAACAACATGGTGAGCGAGACGCTGTGGCCGCAAGAGCGAGCGCAACTCAGCTAGATGGCCGCCACCTGGGGAGGCCCGTTCACGCCGGCTCCCCCACGCCCCCCCCCCGGGCTGCCGCACGCCAATTTTCGGAGCAGCATTGTAGGATACCAAAACCAGTGCGGCAGTTTACTGGACATCACCTGGGTGCCTGTCGTACATGTTGTGTCAGCCATGTGACACTGGACACAGACCGCTACTGACGAGGCCTCCCCCCGCACCACCCGGGACGCCCCACGCTGTTTTTCTGTGCTGCATTGTAGGATCCCTAAACCAGTGCGGCACCCAGGCGACATCACCTGGGTGCCGTCCAGAACTCTGCACGTTGTGCTGCCTTGGGACTATTCGCACAACAGACCGCTACTGACGAGGCCTCCCCCCGCCCCACCCGGGACGCCCCACGCCAATTTTCGGAGCAGCATTGTAGGATCCCTAAACCAGTGCGGCACCCAGGCGACATCACCTGGGTGCCGTCCAGAACTCTGCACGTTGTGCTGCCTTGGGACTATTCGCACAAAAGACAGCTTCTAACCATTGTTGCTTTTTGTATTGAGAAATGTTTAAATGTTTTTAGTTTTTGTTCCGTTCGTTAAAGTTAGTAGTTAATAAAGTTTTATAACCTTATTTTGTTGGAGTGTTATCTATTTTTTTAAAAACGGGTGAATGGGGCCTTGAATCGGGTTATTGTCATGTGTGGGCTTTGGAAGTGTGCTGCTGCAGGATCGGACATTTCAAACTCAAATGCACGTTCTTTTTCTTACCTTTCCGAAGCATGGAGCGCAATAGCAGGCAGAGAAAGGGTGATGCACGTGTTGAACACTACCTGACCTGGCAAGTTGCTGGCAGTGCCCCCCCGCCCGCTCCTGAAAGAGGGCACACACACACCGCCGCCCCGAGTACTTCACAAATCTTTAAAAGACCATGCGCTTGTTCATGAGGCTTAAATGGTTTATCACCTCTTCTAGAACCCCTGCATCGACCCTCTGACGTTTCATGGAAAAATTACCATGTAACACAATACCAAGCCCTGTCAGCTGAAACCCCCAAGGAATCGTGGGGCATATTATCAAGGGGGTTTATCTCCGCTTTTTTGGCTTTAAAAACCATGAAAGCGGAGATAAAATTATTTCCCTATTATCAAGCTGTCGCTAACACCAGTTAGTGACAGCTAAAAGGAGATAGCGACCATCTTGGGCCCCGCTTTGCATGTCAGTGATACTTATCACTAATGACATGCAAAGTGGCGTGCCAAGATGTTAGCGACTGGAAACAGTCCCTAACATCGCTACCTTCTATTACCAACTTTTGGAGATATTCGCGCTAAGCGCGAATATCTCCAAAATCTAACACCTGCCCTGAGCAGTTCTTAGCCATGTTATCCAATGGGAGGTGGATAACATGGCTAAGAGCATTAGGTCGATAATACATGAATATCGCTGACTTTTCTGCGATAATAGCAAGGTTTATCTGCGATAAAAATCGCCGATGTGCGGCGATAATTTTTGTCTCTAAACAAGTTAGAGACAAAAATTATCGCTAGTTGTTCGTAATATGCCCCCGGGTTTTTGCTTGCAGAAATCGGGAGGCGGGAGACTAGCACTGAAATCAGTACTCACACGCCTGAATCAGGAGGATTGGCATGTCTGAATTCTCTACAGCTGGGGCCATAAACTACATCCGCAGGGTTAGGTGATAGCCTGGGACCAGCCTGGCATCTAAAATGGCTGCCGTGCACGACAAAATTGTGGCATTCGAAAAAAGGCAAGATGGCGCAGCCGCTGGAAGAGATGTATCAACATATATCAGCCTCCTCAGCCACCCTCAGGAAACATAGGGGATTAGGATACGTCTCCCGCACCCCCTTATACCTAGTACTTTAATTAACGAAGCACAAAATGGCGAATTCCCGTTTCGCTACCAGTTTGCGGCCCAGTTCGCGGCCCGTGAAGGGCTTCTACCGTGAAAAATCATTTTTTTTTTATTTTCCCCACGGGACCCTTTAATAACCCCAACAACATTCCTAGGGGGTCAAGAGGGGGATACCTTGCCCCCTTTCATTAAATTCCCCCTTAGTTTTTCACCTTTTCTTCTCTCTCGATCCTACCGAGAGACAAGATGGCGGCCGCTCCGGACTGTCACGCAGCAAAAAAAAAAAAAAAGCTCACGCACAGCCGCTGGAAGAGATGTATCAACATATATCAGCCTCCTCACCCACCCTCAGGAAACATAGGGGATTAGGATACGTCTCCCGCACCCACTTATAACTAGTAATTTAATTTACGAAGCACAAAATGGCGAATTCCCGTTTCGCTACCAGTTCGCGGCCGCGCTTCTACCGTGAAAAATCATTTTTTTTTTATTTTCCCCACGGGACCCTTTAATAACCCCAACAACATTCCTAGGGGGTCAAGAGGGGTCTACCTTGCCCCCTTTCATTAAATTCCCCCTTCGTTTTCCACCTCTTCTTCTCTCTCGATCCTACCGAGAGACAAGATGGCGTCCGCTCCGGACTGTTTAGAATGTTGACAGACACCGGAGAGCCAATCAGCTTTCTGCGCGCAAAGTTCCGATAAGCGAAAAGTAAGCGGACCGGATCGCTGCCCAGAGCGCTGTTACAGATATATATCTTGGTTTGAACGTTAATTTCTCAAAAACTACTGGAGCACATATATTGAGACCTAGCAAAGGCACATCGGGCTAACAGTCCCTACAATTTTGCCAAGTTTCGTGCAAATCCATTCAGCCGTTCGAGCTAAAAGTGAGTCCAACCGCCCTATGGAAAACTCAATGCAAAAAACGCGTTTTGGGACCCCCCTTTTTTCTCAGCCCCCCCTTGACGAAACCCCACCAAATGTTCAGGGGCTGCTCAGAAACAAAATGTGCCATTTTCCTGAAAATTTCAGCCGATTCCGTCCACAAACGCCAAAGTTATTAGACATAGAATTTTCAAAAGTCCCATAGAGAAAAAATTCTAACTATATATACCTACTGGCGATAGCCAGTAGGTAATATACATATATACATATATATATATTCATTGAAAAACCATAGCCTTCTTGATAACTACTACCTATGAATAGCAGTGGGTAATTTGCACACTTCCGTCCTTTCTTGCGTCTTTTCTACCACACACTGGGATAGGTTTACAAGCCCCTTGCGCCACTTTTGCATCATTTTTCCCACGAGCTTGTAAATCTGCCGAACTGTGTGTACTTTATGCACTAGCATTCTTCCTTAGATGTGGTACTAGTTTCTCTTGCTCCCACTGCGGAATCCAACACCCTGTCTGTGTAATGACCTAGAAATTCAAAGATCCACTTCACTGACAATGCAGTGGGTAGTTTGCGTCTCTCCAGCCTTTCTTATTTTTCACGTTTTTCATCTTCCACTCAATCTACACATCATCCACACATACACACATCTAATTGCTGAATTCCTTAGCTGTGATTATCAACTATTCTTCTATTTTATATTCATATTCAAAGTGCAAGCCCTTTATCGAGCCTTTTTGTTGTAAATACTGTTCCAGGAATTCTGCTCATACACAGAACTATGCATAAAGACTTAGGACCTCAGTGAATTACGGTGTACCAAAACCCAACTTACTACACAAACTCCCTACCAGACTAGCAATCAGTGACTCATTGGTCCTTCGCCCTAGAGCAAAAACACCAATGACTAGTCAACCCAGAACATGCGACTTAAATTACATGAAGTAAAGTGGATAACAAGAGCACTCTTTTGTTATAGTCTTACACCAGTCCAAAAACAAGATGTAAATAAAGACACGTGCAACTTTGAAATGTTTATTTCTAACACCATAATCTCATGCACAGTACCTTAGATAATACAACCAAACATATTATCAGAAACAAGGTTGTCAGCATTGTTACTATTTTATCAAATACAAACGGAAAAAGCATCCTATAATGTTAAAGGTAAACAAATCTAAAACACACCTACATTTCACACTCCCTACCTACAAGGTTAGTTTATAACTACAGAATGTCTCACAGGAATCCATGAGCAGACCCAGACCTCTGGTAGTTAGCAGGAGTGGATCACATTTAGCGCTCCACGAACTGCCAAGATACGAATGTTCTCCAACTGTGTGTAACTTTACCTCCACAATGCATTATGAAACGCGCAAGTATCAGAGGTGGCCACAGCTGCATATATGTTATGGCTCGAACGTGCGAGGATCATTCTGAATAACAGACACAGTATTCAAGATAACCTTGATGTTCCATGCTCTCACTATACACACAAAACTAGCGAGTCAGTTTACAAAGCTAGCATACCAAATTATTCTCATATAAACCAAAATACTCAGCATTCTCTAAACAATATCGCAAGTACTTGTAGTGTGCAAAGCAGAGCAAGGAAGCAAAAATAGTGTCTCTGCTTCTAATAAACCCATGCTAACTTAAAAGGGTATGACTGCAAGGCTCAACCCCAAGGCACCCTTCCTTGATCGAAGCACGTGATATAATCGTGGGTGAATTAGGAACACAGAGTCCAAGCCTAAAAAGCAGAGTCAAGTTCACATTTCCCCCAAAAAATTATTCGCTCTTTGATAGAAAGCAGTAGCTAAATATTAAAGAATACATAGAAAAATCAAAGAGTCTTAATCCAACAGCGTGTAAGCACAGTATGTAGCAACAGCCTCCAACAGAAGGTCATTGTTCTCATCTGAAAAGATTTCAGCCATCCAATTCAATCGTGGGAATGAACATACATGTTCCTCAACAACCGGAGCCTCTATCACCATCAGAGGAAAACTCGGGTCATCTTCAATGTAACTGCATGCCAAGAAGTCATGCGCCGCTGCAAAAACATTTCAATGTCCCATTATTCTATGTATCGCTGCTAAGGCAATAATCCTGCCGCCAAAACAGAGCAATTCATGAACAACTAAGGGGCTCATCAGCTGATCGTAATCCGCGTTGGGAGACACCATACTACAGAGACACAAATCCAGTGCCCAGTCGAAATTGCAGCTCAGGCACTGGAAGACAGGTTGAACGCATGTGAAAAAGGAAAATCAAAACTATAATCCATAAGTTGCACTCAATGTAGCCAGAGGCAGCGCTCCGGAATAACGAATCTTTCGGTTGCGAAGAATCAACATCCGGGACATATGGTCGTCTGCTACAGGATGTCCATCCATATTTATGTAAACAAATTAATAAAACCACACCAACAACTAATGCGAGTATTAAGCGCAATCCACCAAAGATGCTGGAAAAAATTGAATGAAAAAATCCCGAAAAGCCACCAAATATACTTTCTACAGAAGTCACAAGGCCACTGCTTCTAACTTTAAAAAAGTAAGGGAACCCCGTAGTCAAGGACATATTAAAGATACTCTAAATTAACTCCCCAAAATTCAGGAACACGTCTGTATTTAATAAATCATGCACTTCTGTGCGGGTGTTTGCTACGTGAAGGACAAATGTTTCTGTAGCAGATATTACAGCTACCTCTTTTTGAAACAATAGCGCTCTTATACGACTCATTTGCTTGACTCTTCTTTCAAGGTCGAAATCAACAGCCAGATGGAAACATCCAGCTTCCCATGCAGAGGAGTTAACACAACTTTTTTTTAATCAAACCACACGCTCAGTTACCGTAATCATGTAAGCGATGCCTGCTAACATTGCACAACAATCTCCATTATTTCAAAGTAAATAACTCCTGTTTCCAGTTAACTGAACGTTGTTATGATAGCAGGTGTCTGACTACCTTTGAAAACACAGTCCAAATTAGGCGCATCTTGTTTACAAGAGCCATGCAATGCTATGTGTCTACAAATTAAGGAGTGATCTGGTACTATTGTGCAATCCTCGCCATTCACTTAGACTTCTTTTCCCTCCCTCGGGCACCTATATGTAAATGGTAATAACCAAGCTTCATGGACATAAGCGCTGCCAAAAAATCCATATCTGCCTATAGCATAGTATTTCATGCAAACCTCAAACTTAAACAGGTTAAAAAATATCGTTATGATACTGTGGATAAGCCACACACCTGAATTGGATCCCCAATGAGGGACCACTTCTAACCATTCTCATAGCGCGCCCTGTGCTTTGATTTGACAGTGAGAGAGTGATCGCATCATAGTTTGTACTACTCATCATTCTCAGCAAACGCTAAAAATACGCTTTGACGTTACGCGTCGCATCAAAGCTTCCGTGTGACGTCATGTCCGGTGCCCCGTACGCGAAACACGCAAATGTTTTTCATATATTCATGTATTTAATGAACATACTAACAAAACACTTGATCTAGGATAATTATGAAATCAATTGTTATTTACTTTTAAAAATCCTAAATTACTTCTATATTGTATGAGTGGAGCTGCGAGGCCCTCCGCCTGCTGCCCTAGACTCTACCACGCCCAGACCCGGTTCATATGCACGCGTGATCGTCACCACAAAACCATTAGCACGCATATCGCTTGACCACACATATGCTTTTACAACTAGTATGCATTTACCACGCATGATAAAAGCATAATCTTAATAATGTTTTTTTTTTGTTGACGAACACGCGTTGTAATGGCTGTGGCTTACGTCCTTCAAAATAGTTTCTAGGTATAGGTGTGACCAAGTCTTATAAGATCGGAGGCCAAGGACAAACACCATGGTGTCTGTGGCAGGAAATCTCATCTATCACAGAGAAAATATGCGCAGGGTAAAATGAAAGTAACAGGTATAACAAAAATAATAGAGGAAAACTACTAGAATGGCAGTTGAACGGAGTATGTAATCTACGTTGGTGCCTCGACACTACATTTCAAATAAATATACATACAATATGTTTATTAATATATTACAAAAGTATAGCACCGGATGACACACACGACCCGGGAGAAGAAAGCGCCAAATTTAATACCTAAAATCAGGAGAGGTTTGCTTGGCGAACTTGAAGAAAAAGAAAAAAAGTGCACTTGCAAACAAGGCTGCGCATGCGTAGAGAGTAGAACTGATGCAGGAAAAACAAACGGAAAGTTTTACATACTGTCATAGAAATATAGCTATGATTTTACTTGTAATTTTCCCAGAAACTACTGAACGGATATACACCATTTAACAAAAAGCACAATCTGCGAACCGAACTCTACCTCTCTGCCAAATTTGGTGTAATTCCGTTCAGCCGTTCGGGCTGTAGCCCTGGCTAAAGGTCCCTATAGAAAACTGCATGGGGAAAACATGTTTTGGGACCCCCTTTTTTCTCAGCCCCTACTTAACGAATCACCCCCAAACATTCAGGGAAGGAGCAGAACAGAGAAGACCATTCTCTTGGACAAATTCTTGAAGATTCGTCCACCGGCACCAAAGTTATTCCCAATAGAATGTTGTGGATTTCCTATGGAAACTAGGTCCTAACTATAACTACCTACTGGTGACCGCCAGTAGGTAATATTTAAATACAAAATTACATTTATTCCCACATTACATCAAAACTAAACACAGTTTTATATTGCTTGAACTTTTCCACCCTTTCCAACGGACAAAACTTTCAATCCTTCCCCCATTCCACAATCTGCCAGTTACCATAAAAACACTTCACGGAACACCTAACTCAGCACACAGGTGAAACGTTCATCATACATTGTTGAAAATTAAAACAGCAAGTGTGCTTGACTCCAGAATATACCAACTTATCTTATGTAACGTTCTTTTCTATCACTTTTTCTTAACCAATAAAAATCAGCATTTTAAAACACAGAAACATTCAACCTAGCTTACTGCAGTATGTTCTCGAACAACTAATCAATCCTTTTCTTTTTTCAAAACTACATATTGTCTACCATTTTAGAAAAAATCTCACTTTTCAAACTGCTACTTGATTTACAGAGACCTTCAGAGTGCATCCAGACCTCTCTTCAAGATGCTTACAGTGTGGATTGTGGGACACAGCTATATTTTCTGGAGTCAAAGGTACGCAGAACGGAAAGGAATTCACAAAGACCTACGTTTACCAAATGTTGACATTAAATGGATTGGGCAGAGAGGGTTAAAGTGGCACCAATTGATGCCATTGGTGAAATCCTTTTTGCATCTCCAACACACTGACGTCATATTTGTGCACTGTGGTGGCAATGACCTAGGCACTTTGCCAGGGGTAGGTCTGGAAATGCTTATGAAGGACACCTTTAGATAATTGATGGCACTTTTCCCCCAAACTGCCTTTGTCTATTCTAATATATACCGAAGGCAGAAATGGAATTGGTCCAACCACTATTATCAACAGATTGAAAAAGCTAGGAAACATGTGAATAAATCTGTTTCTGCTTTTCTCCGAGACTATAGAATGGGGTCCATTTACGACAACAATCTGCATTTCAATATGCATGCATCTGTAGGAGAGATGGTGTTCATTTTACAGATGAAGGGGATAGAGTCTTCCTTATAAACTTAAGACTCTGCATCAGTACTTACTTGTAGGTACTAAAATCTCCCAATAAACACAAGGGCTCTTTTTAGAGCCACACACCACATAAACAAATACACTTCATAAACATCTAAAATTATTTATATTTTTCATGCTTAGCTACGATTATGGGACGACTTCCAATCTTCCATCTGTACGTCGTCCATACGTGCTTGTTACGCGTACGATAAATCTACCATTAAAAAAATAGCCTTTATCACTAATTTTCTATAATCCCCGAGGACCCCATCCCCCGGGGATCAAATCTAACGTTCCGGACCATGGGACCAGCCCCAAGGCCTCCACGGTGCCAACCGGCTCCCCACTTCCTGCGGGAGCCGGCATTGCAATTCGTCACAGAAAGCAGCTTGCATGCTTCCATTATACTTTCAAGCATGATTTCAACAGTTATACATTTTATAAAATAATATAGTACTACACGCTAAAGCAGAAAAGTCAGCACAATTATGATAGAATAGAAAATAAAAATATATATATATACTTCCACACTTAACAAACTTGTAAGCAGAGTACACAGTTTAATTTAAAAGCACTCTACAACAACTAGTTTTTTGAAACGCATTGTACAATAAAATGTGTCACAAAATAGGCTACATACATGGTGACTCTATCGTAACGCAGCCGCGGCCCGTGGAGGGAGTTGCGGAGGGACAGGCAGGCGGGGCAGGGGAGGAGCAGGGTGGGGGGTGATAAACAACGGAATCTGGATGATTGCAAGTAAGTAAACAATTAAATTAATAAAACAAATGTTGTTCCTTGCCCTGCATCGCATGGCGTGCTACGAAATTCGTTCAGCAGCAGCTTCTCTGTGTAAAATGAATAATTTCCTCCAAGCAGTGACAACAGATAGGTTACAACAGGCTGACAAACAGATCTACAATCTTATTACGCCACTTTTGTGTCACTTTTAACATGGGGAAAGTGACGCAAAGAGCTTGTAAATCTACGTCTGACTTTTCAAGAAAAAAAAGTCTCAACTCCAGACTCTGCGAGACAGCTTTAATGCTCTTTTCTCTCTCTTTCTCTCTCTCACTCTCTGACATCATTTCTCCTTCTCTTTTCAACTTATAGACACTGCTGTCTGCTTGGACGTGTAAAAGAATTGTTCAAAAGAAGTTGTGAATTCCACTGTCTGAAGTGTTTGGCCGCAGTGTTTATACAACGGTAAGCACAGAGGCCTAGATCTACAAAGCCTTCATTGCAATGCATTAGAAATAAGTCTGCATCTTTACAATCCCGTTGTGCCACTCTTCTGTCAATAACGCAGTAGACACTTCCATAGACACCACTTGAACGCGGCACTATAACAGAAGTGAATTGTACCAGACACACTGCACACGTAAAACTGTAGAGTTACCTTGACTTGTAATGCTTCAGCTCATTTACTCACATCTACATAATTCTAAACTCTAATTTTCTTTTTTGTTTTGCAGATTACAAATCGGACATCTTTTGGAGTCCATTTCACTATTTGTTTATAATATTTATTTTTAAGTTATTTTTCTAGTTGCTTCTAACAGTTATAATTTAGTTTTGTTTACAGTTATTGTTTTAATAAAAGTTAATAAAAAAAACTACATACTTCTTTTATTTTGTGTGGGGGGGTCCACAATAAAAATAATGTTGAAATACTATAGTAAGATCTTCAAGACTAGGATTGAAAACTACTGAGCTATATTTCCTCTGGATAGACTACAACTTAGAAAGAAATCAAAATAATACGAAACAATGTGTACCACATTTACAAACCTCATGGGACATTTTCCCGTCCAAACCTACACCCCTACAACATTAAATGTGTGCTAGTCAATGACACCCCTCAAACCTCGGAAACAATGACCCCACAAAAAATGTTATATTGTATGAGGAGCTGCGTTGCCCTCCGCCTACTGCCTTGCAGTCCACAACACCCAGACCCAATTGTTGCACTGTTCATTGGGAGGAAACAGCCATTACAATGCAGGTATAAGCACGCGTGATCGTCACTATGAAGCCATTAGCACGCATGGCTTTACCACGCATGCTTTTACAACTAGTATACATTTACCACGCATGATAAAGGCATAATCATAATAATGTCTTTCTGTTGACGAACATGCGTTCTAATGGCTGTGGCTTACGTGCTTCAAATTAGTTCGTAGGTGTACGATGGACCAAGTCTGATAACATCTGAGGCCAAGGACAAATACTGTGGTGTCTGTGGTAGGAAATTGATCACAGAGAAAATAGGAAGACGGTAAAATGAAAGTAACAGATAAAATAAAAATAATGGTGAAAAACTACTAAAATGGCGGTGGACAGAGTACGTAATCAACATTTGGCGCCTCTGCACTACGTTTCAAATAAATATAGGTAGAATATGATTATTAATATATTACAAAAGTACAGCAGCGGATGACACACACGACCCAGGAAAAGAAAGTGGTAAATTTAATACGTGAAATAAAGAAAGGTTTGCTGTGTAACTTGACGAAAAAGAAAAAAACATGGGCTTGGAAACGAGGCTGCGGATGCGTACACAGTACAACTGCTGCACAAAAAAACGAAACGTTTTACATTCTATCATAGAAATATAGCTTAGGGGCATATTATCAAGGACCGGTGTTAAAATTATTGCCGTTTTATCAGCATGAAACTGCCGATAAAATGGCGATAATGGGCTTGATAATATAGCCTTGTTATAATTAACAAGGGCGTATTATCAACCCCATTATCACCTTTGATAATATGCCCCATGGTTCTCAAAAAGAACTCTTTTTTTTTTTTTCTTTTAGCCCCAATGCCCCCCACGATCCCAGACGGCTCCCTGCGTCCTACCAATCTGCTTTCCTACTTGAAAGAGAGAACAGATTAACTTGCTTTCTATTTCAAATAGAAAAAAACTGTTTGCTATGGTAAACTGGAAGCGGCGTCGCGGCGACGGTACGGCCCTACCATAGCAAACAGCAGTGTCCGGGAGTACACACCCCGACACACTGCAAGAGCCGGCCCTCGGAAATGGTGCTCCCCAGGACCACCAATGGTTCCACTAAGGGGGCCGCGCGACGCCCTCCCAACTTTAATTAAAAAAAACAGACAGTACAGGTACCCGGAGCTGGAAGGTAATTTTACATATTACTGCCCCAGAAAGGGGGCGTTCCCCGGAACGTGTACGGGGAGAGAAGGAGGGAGAGCTCAAAACATATTTTTTTCTAAAAAGCCCCGAGGACTGCCACTCCCCGAGACTGCAGGGAAGAGGACCGTACCCCACCCCCCATACTTCAAAATAAAACCAGACGAGGGGTGTTCCCCAGTGCTCGGGGCACCTTACAAGCCCCCCATTATGGAAAAAAATTGCCCCCGTAATTTACCCCCCCGAGACCTAATGAATGAAAGAGACTTCTATTTTTTTTCACCTTTTCCACCACGTACGAGTACCACACGAGTACCCCTCGATTTTTTATTTAAAAATAAAAAAAAGAGCCTAAACATCTATGTACCACCCCCTGACCAAGCCTATAGGGCCAGAATGTTTCTACACTGCCCCCTTTCCCTTTATTTCTCAACTTTATTTTTCTGTTTTCTTGTGACTCGGTTCTACAGAGGCACAAGATGGCCGCCAACACTTCCTGGTTTGGAGTGTTGACAGACAGTTGACAGCCAATCATCATGCATCTATTGGGAATAACGTTGGCGCCGGATGATAATTCTTCTCGAATTTCTCAAAGAAGATGGCCCGCTCCGCTCCTTCCCTGAAAGTTTTGGGGGGATTCGTCAAGTGGGGGCTGAGAAAAAAGGGGGGTCCCAAAACGTGTTTTACACATGTTATTTTCCATAGGATGATTAGACACGGCTACAGCCCAAACGGCTGAACAGAATGACACCAAATTTGGTAGAGAGGTAGAGTTTGGTTCTCAGACCGCCCTTTTGCTTAAATGGTGTAAATCCCTAAAGTAGTTCCTGAGAAAATCAAAAGAAAAAAATCTATCTATCTATAAGCGCGCACCGTATTCACACGGGTCCGCGTACGTGCGCAGACCTTCGTGTGCGCGAGCTGCATGCTGATTGGCTGCCATTGTCTGTCAACACTCCAAAAAAGATATTGTTGGCATCCATCCTGTGCCTCGTAGACTGAGACACAAGAAAGCAGAAAAACAAATGTGCAGAACTCAAAAAGGGGGCAGGGTACAAGCACCCTGACCCCCTAGGCCTGCTCAGGGGGTCCCACAAAGACCCCCAAGGACAACATTTTTTTTCGGAAAATCGCAGGGTGCGCGTATCTTTCCGAGAAAGCTGCATGCTCATTGGCTGTCAACACTCCAAACCAGGAAGTGTTGGCAGCCATCTTGTGCCCCGTAGACCGAGGCACAAGAAAGCAGAAAAACAAATGTAATATATATATCCAAGCAATTCCGCAAACCTCCACACAGCGTGGCGAAAGAAGGAGATGGACAACACGGCTTCAGGCAAGACGTTATTTTATTCTTTAAAACCCTTCAAGCTTTTTTTTTTTTCTTTTCAGGCAAGATGTTATTTTATCCTTTAAAACCCTTCAAGCGACGCGTTTCGAGTAACAAGTACTCTTGGTCACACACCTGTTTGGCAGTCAGCTTGCTTTTTTATTGCTGTTTTTCCCTGACCCTTCCTATGGGCCACACCTCCTAAAGTGCATCACGTGACTGAATTCATAAACATAGAAATAATGCACATTGCCGATGGGATATGCAAAACGACCTTTCGCGTTCTGTTCAGGTTTACACATTAGCCTGAAAGATGCATATATATGGACGAAATAAAATGCGTTATTTGCATTTAAAATAACTGTCCCATATTTAAGTAATGTCATAAAATCTCTTAAAATCTCTTAATTGCATACATTTCAATGATGTCTATTTTTTACACATATCATAACTGCGCGAATACAGATATCAACAATTGTATAAAGTGACTAGTGCTATAACATATACGAAAACAATGTATTCAATACAAAGTTGATCATCCTTATTTACAATTCTCATAACTGCATGAATGCAGATACCACTAAGCATGTGTAGTCACGGAAGCTACTAGTTGCGGACTCATAATTGAAATGGATATTGTATGGATCATAAATCCTGTGAGTCACATGAAATCCGAAATATTATTTTTTTTGTGGTGAAGCAACCCCTTCTTTGTCCATGAGCTTATGTCCTATATATTTATTCAAAATTTAAAATTACCAAATTTTGTACATCATAAATATTAAGACCTATTTTACATTGTTTTTATAATCAAAACCAAAGTATAAGTGCAAATCTGTTCCAGTGCTTATTCGTGAGTAAAATACAACTGAAAACACTAAGAAAAAAGAAAACTGATGTGAAAAAAATCTTTTGAAACTGTACATATTGCTGATAAACGATAGGAATTTTCATACACACGTTGATCATTCATATATTATTAAGGTGCATTAATTTCATGATATGCCCTCAGTGTACACATGTGTATGGCTCTATGGATTTCTATCAGTGACACCGATAGACAACCTGTATCAAACTGTACACATAGAGAATCCAGGAGTATTGAATATTCTCATGAACTTGCCATGAACCAATGCTGGCATTCTAGGAGTCTTCACCTTACGATCCTTGCCCCACCTCTATTGCAAAACTGGCGGTTGCTCCTATCGCGAACCAACTGGCAGGGATTTTCAATTTGATGTTTGAGAAAGGCAACTTCCCTAAGATTTGGAAACGGGCCTCAATCAGCCCGCTCCTTAAAAAACCCTCCCTTGACATTTCGGACCCCAATAGCTATAGACCAATATCCAGGTTGCCACTGCCTGCTAAATTGGTTGAGAAAATTATGAACTTCCAACTCTGCTCCTTTTTGCGCAATTCAAAAGGTCTTGACTCAGCACAACATGGTTTCAGAGAGGGTCATAGCACCGAGACTGCTCTGATCAAATCCACAGAGGAGATCCGGAAGGTGCTTGACGAAGGGGGCCAGGCAGTGCTGATTCTTTTAGACCTGTCAGCAGCCTTCGATACTGTCCATCATGCATTGTTATTAGATCGGCTGGAGGGCTGCGGGGTTCGAGGCCAAGCACTCAAGCTCCTGGAGGCATTTTTAACGGAGCGGGTACAAGTGGTGGCCATGGGGGAGTATGAATCAAGACCATTCGAGCTCCCGGGGGGGGTCCCGCAGGGATCCTCCCTAAGCCCCACTTTATTCAACATCTACGTTGCCGCCCTTGCCCCAGTAATCAGATCCTTCGGGTTCGAGTTAACATCATACGCCGACGACACCCAGATTGTGGTCTCGGTGCTCCCGGGGACTAAGAGGGAGGTGGCAGGCAGGTTCCAGGATTGCATGTCTGCAGTCAGCTCCTGGATGGCAAAAAGTTGTTTAAAATTGAATTCATCAAAGACTGAGGTGATCATTTTTGGCCCAAGTACTAATCTTTGGAGCCCTAACTGGTAGCCCACTGATATGGGGTCTCCTCCTATCCCTGTAACAAAGGTGAAGAATTTGGGGGTTGTCATTGATAACCTTCTCACCTTTAAACCCCAAGTCAATGCGATGAGTTCCTCAGTACATTACATTCTGAGAATTATCAGAAAGGTTCTACCTTACCTTCCTGAGGGCAGTAGAAAGACGGTGGTGACAGCCCTCGTTCTATCTCGCATCGACTATTGTAATAGCCTTTTTCTCGAGGCACAACAGGGAGTGCTCAACAAGCTTCAAGTTTTACAAAATGCGGCCGCCCGCTTGATTGGGGGTTTGCCCAGGTTTTCCTCAGTCTCCAAGGAGTTGGATAAACTGCACTGGCTTCCGGTACGGAAGCGAATCAGGTTCGAGGCCCTCTGCATTGTCTTTAAGGCACTGCATGGCCTTGGCCCAGTGTTCCTTCAAGATCTTTTTCAGTGGTATAGACCAGGTAGACAACTGAGGTCGGCCAGTCTGGGGCTGGTCAAAACCACCCGGATCAAGAGGGTACGCTGGGGCGGAAGGAGTTTTGTCAGGGGAGCTGCGATGGCGTGGAACTCCCTCCCTCTCTCCCTCAAACTCAATACAAATCTCCTGGCATTCAGGAAGGATCTAAAAACATGGCTATTCTCCCAATAAGTACCTTGATTCTCGCTTCTCTGGAATTATCACTTCAGCGCCAGGACGCCGACTGGCAACAGCGCGCTTTATAAGTGTAAAAAATAAATAAATAAATAAATAAATTTATAGAAAGTTGTGCAAATCTTCTGTCGTGTTGAGACCATGGAGCTGTTTGCTGTCTAGCTCGATAATATATTTTGTTTCCAACTTTCTCAGCATTTTATCTCTATCCCCAACCCTTATCAGTGGGGGTACTGCATCGATGACATAATAACTCAAGCATGACAGGTCCCTGTTGTGATTTAAGATAAAATGACGTGCCACAGGGTAGGCTAAATCATTTTTTACAACTGTACGGAGATGCTGCAATATCCTGACATGCACCTGCGATCTCGTGCTTCCAACATAGCACAAACCACAGGTGCACGTCAGGACATATATAGGCATGGGTGGAAAATCCGTTCCGCTCGCGGATTTTGCGGATTTTCGGGAAATCCGCAATCCGCGAGATTCGCGAATCTCCCGCAAAATCCGCAAATCCGCGAGCAGCGGATTTTGCTCGCACTGCTCGCACTGTTCGCGTGAGTTCGTGTGAGTTCGCGCCCCGCGAATAAGTGCAAAATTGCAGAAATACGATTTTAGCAAAACTGAAAGTAACTACTTACCAGGTTCAAAAGTTCAGGCTCATCATTAGTAGCCATTTCCTGTAGTGCTTCCTGAGGGGCCCCTCCAGAGTTCAGTTGCCAGTTGAAACTATTATGTGACCCTGCTCTGAACCTCAGAATAGTTACACATATGCCACAAAGGTCCTGAATTACAGCTAAGGGAGACAAGCAGGAGCCAGGCTGGAAGTTAAAATCCATTAATCAGCCCCTAATTCATTATTGTCAGTTGGGGCAGGGCAGGTGTTGTAACTAATTTTGCAACAATGAAAGCACTTAGCAAGTGCAAAAGATCACTAATCAGGGCACACTAAGGAAGCAGGTGCCAGCTAAAAAAATATTCTGTGACACATTAATCAGCCCCAAATTAATTCAGGTCACTTGAGGCAGGGAAGGTGTGCTTTGCTTTGCCGAAAATAATGTACACTGGACAACCAGAGGGTGTGGTGATGAAACAGAGGGTGGCATGGGTGGGCCAGAGGGTGGCATGAGTAGTCAGAGAGTGGCAGTGGTGACAGAGAGTGGCAGTGATGAAGAAGAGTGTCCCAAACAGGCTGGACACGTAGAAACAACAAGTTCGCGAAACTTGCGACCCGACAGGTAAGTTCGCAATTTGCGAAAGTGTACAAAACCCTCGCGAACTGGCAGAAACACGGGCGAACACAAAAAAAAAAAATCCGCAAATTCGCGGGAATTCGCGGATTTTGCGGATTGCGAATCCGCAAATCCGCAAATTTCGCGAACGCGAGATCCGCAAAATTCGCTCATGCTTAGACATATACAGCAAACTCCGTCCGGCAGTTGAAATTACCCCTGATGCTAGAGAATGTGTATCATAGTGCATGGTGTTTTGCCCAAACTTGCATGCCCGATATGAGGTGCATTTGAAAAAGCCTCTCCTGGTAAGCCAGGCACTGCCACTGCCAAGCTCAGGACTGGCCGTAACCAATTTGCTGTGCATGCTATAGGCTCTTCTAAAGGTGACAATGGGTCTATCAGGGACTCTCGAGCATAGTACACCGTCTGTTTTTAGAATAGACCAATGTCTATGATGGATTTGATTTGGCGCTGTTGCTGACTAAAAGTTGTTATCAGCCTGGGAGATTGTTCGCTGTTTTCTATTTCAGCAGGTTTGGGCACAAAAAGAGATTCCCGTGTCCTCTCTTTGGTTTTAATTAGGGCTCTAGATAATATAGATTCACTGTAACCCCTTGCCCTCAAACGTTCCATCATTAAAATAGCTCCCTCATCAAATTTTTCACCACTGCTGCAGATTCTTTTAAGTTGCAGAAGTTCCCCCAAAGTTATTCTATTAATGACATGTTGAGGGTGTCCACTGCTGGCGTGCAGTATGCTGTTGCCCGCCGTGGGCTTGCGATACATAGATGTTGTAATCATTGCCCCCTCAATTGTAATTTGGCCATCTAGAAATTCTGCTGATTGTCTGCTTATATTAGGTGTAAAAAATAAATCTCTAGTATTGTGGTTGAGAGCTTCTACAAACTGGTGTGCGCTGGAGATGTCTCCCTCCCATATGCAGAAAATGTCATCTATGAATCGCATCCAATGTATGACATGGCTAAAACCTGGTACTGCGACGAGATCCCTCTCCTCCCACCAGCCCACGTGTAAACACACGTAGCTGGGGGAGCAAGATCCCATCGCAACACCTCTGATCTGTTTCTAAACTGTTTTATCGTACATAAAAAAGTTGTTATTGAGACAGCAATTCACTACGTCACAAAGCATTTGGTTATGACCATAATATTCACATGATTTGTGTCCCAAATAGTATCTGATAGCCTCAACTCCTTTACAGTGTTCAATGCAAGTATACAATGACTCTATGTCCAGTGTTATAATATACCAATTAGTCTGCCATTGTATTGAACTAAGCTTGGACAAAAAATCCCCGGTGTCTTTTATATAGCTAGCAAGATTTTGGACATGTTCCTGCAAGAAATAGTCAATATAATGAGAAACATTCTCACCCATGCTTTTTATCGCAGAAATAATGGGCCTGCCAGGAGTGGGATGTCTCATCTTGTGCCCCTTTGGTATCAAATATAGATGTGGCATAACCGGATTTTCTACATGTAGAAAGACACATTCTTCAGATGAGATTAGATTTTCCCATTTATATGACATTAATATTTTCTTTAAAGTGCCTCTGGCTCGTTTGTATTCCAAACCGCTACTCTTGGCATAGCAGTTGCTGTCACCAAGTTGTCTTATCGCTTCAGCCAAGTATTCATGTTTTTGCCAAAGAACAATGTTCCCACCCTTGTCCGATGAATTTATCACTATTTCCAGGTTCTTGCTTAGCTTCTCCATCAATATGTCTTACTGTTTGGATCGAAAAAATGTTTGATCTTTTTTTTACCTTTCACTCGCCTGTTGAGTGTTTTTAGGTCCTCCACCACGCACTCATGGAAAATGTCAACCGCGTCCTTTGGCATGACGGGAACACATTTACTCTTTGTTTTGAAGGGACTTTCCCCTGCTCATTCTGTGCAACATATATCAATATTAATTAATTATCATTCATTTCATTTTCGCTGGAAATATTGGGTCCTGATCCGAGATCACACAATGTTAACAAAGTTCTGGCATCACTTGCTGCAGCCAATGGAGGATTGTTGACTGTATCATCCACCCTCCTGCTGCTGATATCTTCTCTGTTAGGGTTTGCTTTGATGGCAAAAAATTCTTTCATTTTAATTTTCTTATAAAAAGAAAAGCGTCCGCTCTTGTGTTTACGTAATTAAAGGAGCTCCCTGGGCAATAATTTAAGTCCAAGGATAACAGTTGCTGCTCCGCGGTAGTTAACGTTACATTGGATAAATTGGTAATCGTGCTGGCCATGATTACTGCTTCTTGTTCTTTTTGTTGTACCATGGCTTCTTTTTGATTTGCGGCGGATTTGGCGACTTTCCTCCTGGCTTTGCGCCTTGCATTCCGCCTCTTTCGGCAGCATTGTTGCGCGTTCTGGGTCGAAGGGTTCGGAGGCGCACCTCGACTAAAAAATCTATTTTCTCATCTAGGTACAGGATTGCATTGGTGTCGTTTTCATCATCCAGACCTTGATTGGATCCTAATGAGCTAATTGAACTCGACAAGGAGATATCATCAGAATCTGATAAAACTGAGGGGCCTGACTGATTGCTTCCACCGAGCTGCTGTGCACTTTTCGATTTGTTATTAAGTTGCCGTTGTTTTTTGGCCTGATCAAATTTACGTGAAAAAGTGTATATTTGGCCCATTTCATAATCGTTAAGGTCCCGTGCAAATTTGTGTATTTTGCACAACTTTATTTTTTCTTCATGCTTTTTTAGTCTGTCTCCAATCTCCTTGCGACCTTTGTCTATGAATGCTTTCATATCTGCTTCAACTTATTTATCCAACTCCTCATTTATTTTCTTTAAATCATCCAGAAGGGTCGCTCTGTCAAGTATTGCGTACTTGATCAGAATTTTAATTAAATTCATCGATGCTATGAGGTTGCTCTCACCCCACTCCTTAAGCATAGCAGGATTTGGGTCTATAAAGCTGGGGGCGAGTAATATTCGGAGTCCTCTCGGTACTCGTCCTGCCTCCTCATACTTCGTCAGGGACTTATGTTCCCACCATTTTGTGACTTCTGATCTAGATTTCTTTTCCAACAGTTTTAATAATAGTTTAACATCCTGGTTGGCTGGAATATATATAAAATATATATATATATTTTATATTTATATATATATATATTTATATATATATATATTTAATCCGGCTGTGGTTCAATTTTGCAACACTGGCGCTCTGAATAATGCGCGGTGCTACTTTCCTTAAATCGACAGAACCAGTCGATGTGAAATTCAAACAGGTCCGACTTGCAGCCGGTAGGCAGAAAAGGCACTCACTCAGGCAGTGATTTTGCTCATACCAACAGCTTTATTTTGCTTGTCTCGTCAATAGCCCAACGTGTTTTGCCTTCCGCCAAAGGCTTGATCACGGGTGTTGAGCTCTAAACCTGTCATTTGAGATATCATCAGTGATGTCATGAGTGATGTCACTGACCATGTCATGAGTGATGTAAGATGTGATGTCATCAGCAGTGCATTGCAGTCACGCGAGTTATAGTTAGCTCAACTAACTATAACAGGCGAATTTATCTGGTTTTATATGAGTCAAATGTCCAACTAACTATAACATCCCTGAAACCTATAGCTTTTTCAGTGAATGTCTACGGTTTTTTAAATGCTAATTCCTAACTATAACGTCTGTAAAACCTATGGTTTTTTCAGGGATTTTTGAAGGTATTTTAAATGTTAATTTCATATTTTAAAATTTATAAAACCTATATATTTTCATACTGCTTTTTATTATTTTGCAACTCTATAATCCTTTTTTTAAACTTGACAAATTATGTAATCTTTTATATCTTCCCCACAAAATATGTATATCATTTTTTTTTTAGAAAACTACTGTCCCGTACCGGTAGTCTACCAAGCTCGATGAATACACAAATCCTATCCACCACATTTAAATGATGCGCATTTCGTATCCGATGGATTTGTGGCACAGAGTCCCGCCTAACAACGTATACGTATGAGGTCGCGCCAGATGCTACTTTGGTATGCGACAGGTACATACTACCAAGCCACGCATTACGTCAGGTACGTATGGGGTCGTGCCCACTGCGCGTTGCCAATGCAACAAATGCACGCTGCCACGCCCTGTGTTAAATCATAGACGTACAATGTTGCGCCGCATTCGCCATTCCCTCATTTTTTTGTCTCAAAATTATATCTAAAAAACGTTATAGTGTATATGAAAGCAAGTGATAATTAAAACAGTTATATATTTATAACTCTAATAAACGTATATTATACTAAATATATTTTCTCAAAATCACATCGGGTGCGGTCTCATTGCGCACTGGCTGCGCGATTGCCATGTAACCATAAAAAAAAAGCATTTCATTAGTTTATAACATTTCCCATTGTAACAGTTCGAACACGCCACCCATTTTAGTCAATTTCTTTACTGCATTTCATGAGACATACCTCTTCTGCTTAGAGAGCTTTGTTCAAAACTTTTTGCAATATACAGATATCTTACACTACACACAACATGCAAACATCATTTTCATCAATATTCACGCTCTGTAAAGTAGCCTTCCACCTATAATAGCCATACACCTAAAAGTTACATTTCCATAATGTTCTCCAATACCACAAGTAACATGGTTGCATATGCTGTCCAAAACACAACGTAATATAGTATGGCCCACAGACAGTATCATGCATAGATAATGAACACACGGACACAGGTAGATAGTAGAAGTGGATACGGGCACAAACACTTGACTCCTTTTTTTATTACCATGGTGACATATCCAGTGAAGTCTGTGCTGGATGTGTGTGGGGTAAGTGAAAACCAGCCTTCAGGGAATGGTTGCTGCTAGCATCAACTACAATAGTAATCATTGGATAACACACACAGAGATTCAATATTAAAAGAATCAATACTTTATGCTGCAGTAAGTTAGGGACAGTAGATGTGAAATAATACAGAATTTATTCCAAATGCAAGAAAAGCGGCAAATGGAAAGGATTTTAAACAAAGCATCTAAAACCCACAAGCAGAGAGTAGAGGATTTTAATCAGCACTTGGATACTCTTACCGGATGTATGACATTACAACGCATGCTTTTACATCGCATGCTTTTACATCGCAGGTTTTACAACGCATGCTGTTACAACGCATAGAGGTCCATTACGATGTCAGGCGGTTTGCCACCGCCGGCCTAATGGAGGCAAACCGCCCGACATCGCAAGCCCAAATCCCCCCAGCCATATTAGGATGGCGGAGGGGAAGGTGGCGGTGCAAAATACCACCCGCCTGTTTTCCGCCCCGGTCGCCTTGCGGCCGGGGCGGAAAACGAGTAACATGCAGACACCGCCCGCAATATTACAATGGGCTTTTTTCAATGCCTTTCCGTGGCGGCAATGCCACCACGAAAAGGCATGCAGTGTTCACTCTGGGGGCCCCCTGTGGCCCCCCAGAGTGAAGGCCAAAGGGGGGTGGCACACGGGGGGGTACCTGTGGTACCCCCTGCCTTTGCATAATCGAAGAGGCAGGCACCGCCCGGTGCCTGCCGCTTCGATTGTGCAAAGGCGTGCTTTTGTTTTTAACATTGTGGCGGGCGGAGCAGTGAGCACCGCCCGCCACAATGTTAAATTGAGGAATGCGCCCGCCACTGTGGTGGGCGCATCCTAATGGCAATGTCGGGACCCCCGCCCTTAAGGCGGGCGGTCCCGCCCGCCATCCTAATGTGCCCCATACTTTTGAGGGGTGCTGGATAGTGAATAGTTTAATTTACTATTCCAACTCCATTCCCAGTGGATAGTAGGAAAGGTGTTGGATAGTAAATTAAATCTATTCCCTATCCTAGAGCGCCCCCCAGCACAATCCGTTGTAATGGCATGCGTTGTAAGGCTTGGTATGTAAAGGCATGCGTTGTAAAAGTTGCGTTTAAAAGGATGTTCACCCTCTTACCGAACATTACAACATTCCCAAAGTCAGCTGGACAAAACAAGGAACATTTTGTGTTTATTTGTTTACAGCTTGATATGGTCATAATTGTGATATTTTATTCCTAGTTGCATGTAATGTGTGGTCTGTATCAAGAGAACAAGTGACAAAACATGTATATTATGTCCTACGTAGCCGCTCAACAAGTTTAATTTCAGAAAGGTTCTTTGTGCAAAACTTTTATTGACTTACAAAAGGATGAACATAAAATCCAGTTGCTCATTTTATGTGGACCTGAAACAGTCAGGCTCAAATTAATTTGGTTTAATGTGATACTAGTAGAAATAAAATAGTTTCATCCAATTTGTTTAAAAAACATGTGGGCAGAACATGGTATGGCATACAATTGTTATGTTTATCAAAATGTATATTGTTTATAGAGCTCATGAATGCCCAAAGACATCTTAGCTCTGGCACCCACTTGATGTAACAGTGTGTAGAATTAATTGCGCAACATGATTTAAAAAATACAGGTTTTGAGTTGTTTTCTAAAACAGATAAATTTGGACTGGGCTTTGAGATGCAAAGGCGTTTTGTTCCAAAGTTTGCAAGTTGAGGAAATAAAGCTTCTGCCAATCACAGAAGTCTGCAGTATAGACGAGAGAGAGCGTTCAGCAAGGGCCCACAGCCAAGTGGGATTGACTTGAGCTCTAAAGTTTGCAATACACGAAGCAAACAAAACGTGTGCAGAGCCTACAATGATGCGTATGAGTGGTGCAGACAGAGCACACTGGAGCAATGTCTTCTCCTACAGAACTACCTAATGTATAACAGCAACTCCATCTGAATTGTGAACACTGCTGTCTGCGGTGTAGGCCAGAGACAGCAGTCAGCAAGAGCCCACAGCCACCTGGCATTCACTTGAGCTCTACAGTTTGCAATACACGAAGAAAAAAACGTGTGCAGATCCTGCAATGATGCGTATCAATGGTGCAGACAGGACTGCATCATCTATAATACTGACTCAAGGTTAAATGTGGAAACTGAAGTCTGCAGTATAGGCCAGAGATAGCGATCAGCAAGGGCCCACAGCCACGTGGCATTGACTTGAGCTCTACGGTTTGCAATACACGAAGCAAAAAAAAGTGTGCAGAGCTCGCAATGATGCGTATGAGTGGTGCAGACAGAGCACACTAGAGCAATGTCTTTTTCTACTGGACTGCATCATCAACAATACTGACTCAATGTCAAATGTGAACACTGAATTCTGCAGTATAGGCCAGAGAGAGCGTTCAGCAAGGGCCCACATTCATGTAGCATTGACATGAGCTCCACAGTTTGCAATACGCAAAGCACAGAAAACGTGTGCGGAGCCTGCAATGATGCGTATAAGGGGTGCACACAGAGCACACTACAGCAATCTCTTCTCTTACAGGACTGCATCATCTACAATAGCAACCTGATCTGAATTGTGAACACTACTGTCTGCATTGTGAATTAAAAGCAGTACTCACACACACAACCATCAATATTTTTTCTCACTCCCTCTTTACAAAATAAAACAAAATAAATTACAGAGAACTCTACAATGAATCACTCGATACAATTCGAATTGGGATTTCATCTCTCCACAGTCTACACTATTCACTGTTCCTTTAGACTTGCAAGATGAATTTGGTCATTTCACTAAACCAATAACTGATATCAAAAGAATTCTTGAAGCAAGTATACTAAAATAATATTGTGTATGTTTCAATAGATGTTCTAATTACTTAACTAGTGGATTCTGCAATTAAACAATCACCACGCAATCTAAATTGTGAACCCTACGAACTGCAGTCTAGACCAAATGCAGTGGTCATTCACAACTCACAGCCACATACCATTGGATTCGGAAGCATGGAGTTGGTTGCACCTGATCAGAGGGGGTACACAGAAATCATCACAGACTTTAACTTATGACATCCTCAATCATAGAATCAAGACCCCATTTTTACTATTTGCACCTGGTGTACCACAGTATACTCCACCGACTACAGTCAATCAAGCCCAATAATCATGTGCAGCAGTTACCTATAGAAGCACAGACTGTGATGCACCTCAACACACGAACGTCTGAAAAAAGCAAGCAGCAGTCAAAATCGGACATTGTCCAATGTGTGATCAAGACACAGTTCCACTGTTGGGACCTAGAGATTCTCATGCCTACTCGAAGAGAGTACCTTCATCCCCACTCTCAGATCAACTTTTAACATCGTCCATTGAGGGATTAAGACACTATTCCACTGTTGGTACCTAGAGTTGGTTGCACCACATCAGAAGCTATACAAAAAAATCATCACACACTTTAAATTCTGACATCCTCAATCATAGAATTAAGACCTCGTTTCACTGTTCAAACATGCTGTACCGCTTTGTACTCCAGCAAATACAATAAACCATGTCTAATAATCATGTGCAGCAGTTAACTACAGAAGCACCGAGTCTAATCCACCTCAAAGAAAGGAGTTCTGTAAAAATCAAGCAGAATGTAATACCTGACATCTTCCATTGTGGAATCAAGACACGGTTCCACTGTTGGAACCTAAAGTTGGTTCCACCAGGTCAAAGGGAGTATCTTCATCTCCACTCTCATATGCACTTCTAACATCGTCCATTGTGGGATTTATACACCGTTCCACTGTTGGGTCCCAGAGTTGGTAGCAGCTGGTCGAAGGGAGAACCTTCATCTCCACTCTCAGATAGAGTTCCAGCATCGCCAACTATGGTATCAAAACACCGTTCCACTGTTGGGACCTAGAAATGGTTGCAGCTGGTCGGAGGGGGTACACCAAAATCATCACAGACTTTAACTTCTGACATCCACAATATAGAATCAATACCCTGTTTCATTGTTCGGACCTGCTGTACCGTGCTATAGTCCTGCAACTACAGTAAACAAAGCCCAATAATTCTGTACAGCAGTTAGCTATGGAAGCACAGAGTGTGATGCACCTCAATGGAGGGAGTTCTTTGAAAAGCAACCAGCAGGTATTATCGGACATCATCCATTATGGGATCAAGACACCGTTCCACTGTTGGAACCCAGGGTTGGGTGCAGCTGGTCGAAGGGAGTACCTTCATCTCCACTCTCAGATGGACTTCTAACATCCTCCATTGTGGGATCAAGACACTGTTCCACTGTTGGGACCCAGATTTGGTTGCAGCTGGTCGAAGGGAGTACCTTCATCTCCACTCTCAGATACAGTTCTAGCATCGCCAACTATGGCATCAAAAACACTGTTCCACTGTTGGGACATAGAGTTGGTTATAGCTGGTCGAAGAGAGTACCTTCATTTCCACTCTCAGATGCAGTTCTAACATCGTCCATTGTGGGCTCAAGACACCGCTTCACGGTTGGGACCCAGAGTTGTTTCCACCTACTCGAAAGGAGTACCTTCATCTCCACTCTCAGATACAGTTCTAGAATCGCCCACTATGGTATCAAAAACACCGTTCAACTGTGGTTACCTGTCGGACTATTGTGTTACTAGTATACAGAGCACTCCACGCTCCTCGGCCTAAGGCTGTGTGTTGTGCACCTGTGTCGCTTTACCCAGGGTTATTCTCAGGAGCCTTCCGAGCTCGCAGACCTCGGCCCAGGAGATTCCGCTGGCACGTGATGGGCCCACTTTCACATACAGCAATGTTGAAAGGTGAACTGTGGGGCATATATGCGTCACAGCGGCCATGAACGGTTTCTGAGTACCAGCAGGCTGAGAGCATCATTCAAGCACCCACCTTCCCTCACAGCGTCAGCCTCGTGCCGGTGTAAGCTGCGTAGACCTGGCAGACATGTTCGCCAATCCAGAAGAGAACCACACCCAAAGAAACATGCCTTTTATTCATAGCCCTATGATAGCCTTGCGTACGCCGAGCCGGACCACTTCCCTAAACATTTGGGGGGGAACGTACGCGCTACCATTCCACAATCTTACCTACTGACTGTACTATCATGGTTGCATCGACTTTCCACTTCACACAATAGACCATCAGTGTATGTTGACATGTCTGTGCTCTGCATACTCAAGTCTGTCTGGCACATCCCCTCAAGACTTTACATTGTATACTTTTATAATCAAGAATTACTTGCCACCTTTGCATATACTTTGCTCTCATCTCTCCCCGCATTTTGCATAGTGAGACAGAGGTGCCATGCCATGTTTAGTTTGTATACATGACTAGTCACGGTTCCCACAGTCTGTAGTGTTATTGAGTCTGCTACGTGCACATGTTGTTTGTCATGTTGAATGTCATTATCTAAGGTAGCGCGTTTAATCACATGCAGTGGTTTATCCCATTTACACATCGCAGTCTTAAAGAGCATACACAAGTTTTTCTTACAGGAGAATAGTGCAACCACAAAGGCAGTCATTCATTACTGTTAGAACTGGGTGTCTCTAGTTGGCAGAGGTAGGTACCACTGTCCAAATAGGGACCCTTGATTCTAGTGAGGGTAAGGAGGAAACCCTCTGAGATAACCCCTGCTCACCCTCTAGGTAGCTTGGCCCGAGCAGTCAAGGCTATTCAGGAGGCAATGTGTAAAGTATTTGTATCAACACTCACAGTACAAAGTGAAAACACCACAAACTGACTCCACAACAGTTTAGAAAAATAAAGGTATTTAATCTAAACTACACAAGACCAAAACGACAAAAAATACAACATACACAGTTCAAGAATATGGTTTCAAAAGAGTTCTTAAGGTTGTAAGGTAAGTTCTTTAGGTTGCGATAAAATAATCCTCAGATGCGTGAAAAGTTCACAGTTGCGTCACGTTTACTCACAGTACCTTTTAGTTGCGACAAAGTTCCAAAAGCAGAAGCTGATGCGGTGGAAAACAAGAGATGCGTTGCTCCGGAGACCCTGGGGAGGCGATGCGACAGCCCCGCTGCAGCAGCGGGCGTGTTGCGACAAATCCGGTCTGTATGGGGAGGAAGGCCACTTGTATGGGTTCCGATGCGTAGGTTCCGTAGGAGTTTGTTCTCGCCAAGGCACGATGTTTGCCTGGCTTCTCCTTTCCTTTCAGAGTGAGGGGCAGGGTCGTCAGCCGCCCAGAAGCAGGTGGAGCCAGCATTGTGGCAGGCAGGCACAGCCCTATTCAGGCCCAGATGCTAACTCCTCCCACCACTCAGGGTGCAAATGCAGTCATTCAGCCTAGGGCTGACTCAGCCAGCCTCCTGGGGAATCCCCAGCCCCTGTCACTCTCAAACCAGACAGTCAATACACAAACAGGCCAAGGCACACAGAAGGGTCAGACAAGAGACCAGCAACTTTCTAAAACTGCTGTTCTCAAACACAGGATTTAAAAACAACCTTTCCTAAAAGATGTGTTATTAAATTCTGAGTTCAGGGATACTAGATACTTATGTCCTATCTTGTTCTTATGGGAAGAAATGCTGGAAGCCACTGTAGCCAGCATCCCTCATGTTAATCTATGGAGCAAGATAGCCTTACAATAGTGAAAAACGAAAATGGCTGCCTTTCACTACCTGAGCATGTCACCTGCACCAGTACATGCTCTATCTTTCACATACACTGCACCCTGCCCAGGGGGGTACCTTGGTCCTTCCATAGGGGTGACCAATGTGCACAAAAAGGGAAAGGTTAGGCCTGGTCAGTGGGGACACTGACCAGGAGGACATGGCAGTTCACAGACTGCACACAGGCACTGCGGTGGCAGGCCTGAGACACCATTTTGGGGCTACTCATGTGGGTTGCACAATCAGTGCTGCAGGCCCACTTGAAACATTTATCATCACCAGCCCTGGCACACCCAGTGCACTTTACTAGGGACTTCATGGTGATACAAATATGCTAATCATGTATATCCAATCATAATAACAATTTACACAGAGAGCATATGCACTTTAGCACTGATCAGCAGTGGTAAAGTGCACAGAGTCCTATTGCCAACAGCCACAGGTTAGGAAAAATGAGGGAGGAAGAAGCAAAAAGTTTGGGGATGACCCTGCAAGAAGGGCCAGTTCCAACAATTACTATCTAAGAATGTGCAACTACACGGCGCTTCTAGGTTTACAGCCACCAATCGTGCGCCCTTTTTTAAAAGGACGCCAACTCCCACAGTAACACCAACATTCACGCAGCTTTCTAATGACCCTTATCTGCTTCTAAATAACATACACTCCTAGGGAATGTGAGCTGGCATACCGCATGTTCTTACTGTTTCAAACACTGTAACTTCCTGTGGCAATGTCTATTCCCACCCACACAAACTAACTTCAAAACTTCAACTTGGCCTTCAATTCCTAGTTTGAAAACACATTTCAAGAAACAAACCGAACTAAAAGCACCTTTGTTCAGAACAGAAGTCTCCCTCACTTCTGCTAAAGAAATTTATCAACTGCAGATACCATGAACTTCAAATAAAATACACTCCCTTTTGAAAACGAACAGCCATTTACACTTTGTGAATTGTTACACAATTTTCAACACATGTCACACTCAAGGTCTGGCATATGTTTTTAACACAGTCTCTTACAGCCTTCTAACACGCTTTCAAACTGTTCTTCTTTTAATACCAGTCTACATCCAGACATTCTTGATCATCTCTGTAATAACAGGAACAGTGCCCCTAATTCTCGCACTCTTTGCAGCCATCCTACTACTAATTCTACTTCTAGAAATGGCTACACTCTCTTTGGTAACAACTATGTCCGACAGAATATGCCTCTACGCCAAGCTACATCAATACTGTGAAAAACAGAAAAAAAAATTCGGCTACCTGCCTCTATCTATTATCTGAGCTAGCTACAACATAACATTTATCTACACATATTCATTATGCGTACAACCATCGTTTGATTGCAAAATGTGCCCATTCGACTGGCAAATTGCTGTATGCCTATCCAACATCTCAACAATCGCTCCCGATATGCAGAAGGTAATGGGGTATCTTGAAAACCATGAACGTGATTGTTCTGGCAGCGAAGCAATGGCTAATGCAATGCAATAAGGAATCACAGCGGAATGGGATTTCTGCGCAGCCGCAAAAGATCTCCTGCAACGTGCGACCTTTCACAACATTGCAGATTGCCTGCCCATTCAAATTACCGCTCCAACATTCGAGTACCATAACTGTCCCTTCGAGGATATGAATTGGATTGCTTCGCTTTTCTCACACGATGGCAACAATAGCCCCTTGGAACATTATGCATCTCAAGACGCTGCAGAACTTTTGGAGTGGAATATCCAAGACTTGTAATAAACTCACATTATTCTTGAATGGATTTGTTTCCATCTTTTTTACTTTTTTCTTTAAATTTTTTATAATACACTTCAATCCTACTACTTTGATATAATAACTTTCTAAGTATACTGAGACATTTGAACTCTATCCTCATTGTTGCCCCTTACGTCTCCAGTCTAACCAGGAATCAGTGATATATGGTCTATGCAAATACGCTATTTAATTCCAAAATTAACCTAAACCTGACACCCATTTAGAAACCACGTCCATTCTTTGTGCACACACCTCTCTGCTTGACTGTTATTCACAAAACCCTTTCACACAATTTTACTCAAAGTCAGCCTCTGCTCAGAACCTCATGAGAAAAAACGTAAAAAGACGACTTTCTACGATACATGCGGTAATCATATCCTACCTTTTTTTTCCTTATAGAATGTAGAGTCAATCAAGTGTAATAGCTATTGTTTATTTCACATGCAACTGTAACATATAATTTACAATTCACTGATGCCAGAGCTTACGTTTGAAAACAGCAGAAGTGGTTCAACTTTGCATCAGCTGGATACCCTAGCTCTTGCACCAGTGGGTCCAGTTACGGCACTTAAATAAATACACTTTCTTTATAATTTTCAAACTCCATCCCTTTATTACACACAACCACTTTCTTAGACACAACTCGTTTTACCATTTTCCTTCTCTGGCATTGAACATTCTGCATTATATTCCTCATGATTATTCCTTTATTCCTGCTTACTAAAACACTTCATTCGACTCTTCACACCAATAGGGATGAGTAGTTCGTTTCACACTCCCTGTATAGAATAAACACACACTAACACTACTTACACAGGTATGCTACAGCGGCCAGTATCCTACAGTGCCCACAGCATATCACTTCACAGCAATAAACTCACAACTTACACTCACAGTTTCATCCCCGAGTCTTCATTCCTTGACCACTAAGTAATTTGCTTCCCACTCCCGCTATACCCTAAACACATACTAACACCACCTGCACAGATATGCTACAGCACCCACTATGCAACAGCACCCAGAGCACAACACTTCACAGCACTCAGCTCACGGTTTAGATGCACGGTTTCACCGGTAAGAGTAAATACTTAGCTTCTGCTAGTATACTACAGAGCACTCGTCTCACAGCTTAGGCACATGCTTTCATCCCCGAGTGTACCTACACCTCACCTCTGCACGATCTCACAGTGGGCAAAACAGCACTTTCACACCGGTAGGGGTACATACTTCACTTCGGCCAACATGCTACACCGCCCAGAGCACATCAGTTTACAGCACTTAGCTCACAGTTAAGGGGCACTGTTTCATCCCTGAGTTTAGTGGTACTTTACCTCTGCACCATCTCACTTTACACAAAACAGCACTTTCACACCGGTAAGGGTAAATACTTTGGTTCTGCCAGTATGCTACAGACCACAGTTCCATCCCAGAGTGTACCGGCACCTCACCTCAGCACCATCTCACAGTAGGCAAAACAGCACTTTCACACCAGTAGGGGTAAATACTTTGCTTCGCACTCCCTCTATAGCACCTACCCACCCTACAAACCTCACAGCGCTCCTGCCTTCCTCTTCCCACTTTTTCCCCCTTTTTTCCCCTTACTCGCTTCAATGGAATCACAAAATGGTGGCCAACCCTTCCTAGTTGCTACCGCTCGCACCGCTCACAGCCAATCAGCAGCAAGCTCGTGCTCATAACAACTCAGCCAATCAGATGGCAGAATTCACAAATATTGATATCTGTAAATTTCAATATGTCTCAAAACTACTGAACAGATTTACACCAAATAAATAAGAAAGTGTGCTTTCTAGATCAAGACCCTTCTCCCTGCCAAATCTGGGGTCATTTCGTTCACCCGTTCGACCTGTAACTTTGTCTAAAGTTTCCTATGGAAATTAACATTAAAAAAACATGTTTTGGGACCCCCTTTTTTTCTTGAATCACCCCCAAACTTTTAACATAGGAGCTGATCTCAACAAAGAATTAGTTTTGAAAATTTCGCGAAGATTTGTCAATTGGTGCCAAAATTATTGGGAATAGGGAGGAGCAGGTGGCCCTTGCCGGGGAACACACCAAGTGGGCGGAACACATGATCTTGTGGCGTCAATATATCAACGACCTCTTCCTGGTATGGGAGAGCTCTTCCAGCCAGGCTGAGGAATTCATTAATGAATTGAAAGACAATGTTCTTAACTTGAGATTCACGTATGAGTTGAGCACTACTTCGGTCAATTATCTTGACCTAAGAGTGTTTGTGAGAGAAGGGGTTCTGATAACGTAACTTTATAGAAATTCCACCGCAGGGATTTCGACCCTCCATACGAAGAGCAGTCATCCCCCTAATATGACAAAAAGTATTCCGTACGGAGAACTTCTCCGCCTCAAATAGAATTGTACATATGATTCAGATTTTGAGAAAGCAGCGGCTGACTGTCTAGCTAGATTTAGGGTCAGGGGCTACGAACAGGGGCTGTTAAAATCTGCCTATAGAAAAGTGCAGGCTAAACCACAAGAAGATTTGTTAACCCTTTCGATGCTCATGACGGAACGGTTCCGTCATGAGCATCGGTCAAGCTGTGCTCATGACGGAACCGTTCCGTCATGACCACACCCATTTGCATTGGGGCTCAGCACCGGGGGTAAATCGGGGCCGCACGGATGAGGTTAAAGAACAAAGAGGTAATTGTGACAGGAGGAGGCAGTAATAAGGAAGAACACAAGGCCCAATTTCACATGATTACCTACTACTCAGATGATGCGGTCTGCCTTAGACGCATCTTCAAGCGTAATTGGCACATGTTACAAACTGACTCCGTGATAGGAAAGGATATTCCTCTAATTACTTTCCAGAAATCAAAGTCATTAAAGGATATCCCAGTACAGAGTCATTTACCACCTTTATCACAGAAAACAGGTACTTTGAAGGACATGAGGGGCTTTTTCCCTTGCGGGAAATGTAAGGCCTATGCCACTAGTAAGAGAACACGCAATTACACTATCCCCGGCTGTAGAAAGACCAACATGATTAGCTAATTCATCTCCTGCCTCACTCCATTCGTGGTTTACGTCCGGTGTGTCCCTGTGGACTCAAATACATAGGGAGCACCATTCATAACGTGAAGGTTAGGATCCTGGAACATCAACAAGCCACAGTAAACAAGGATGTGAATTACCTTGTAGCCCGGCATTTTGCCTTGAAGCACCAGAGCAACAGGGATTTACTCCAGTACTATGAAATTGACCACGTACCTATATGTCCTAGAGGTGGGAATAGGGTGCAATGATTACGGAGATTAGAATCCCGCTATATCATTGATTTGCAAACGAAGACACCGAATGGGCTTAATAGTAGTGAGGAATTGACAGTACACCTGGGATAGTGTGTATAATTCATTTCTTTTAGTGTCAGTTTGATTGTAATTATTATTTTGTAATGAGGTTGCATATATTGAATGTCATGATTCGTTTGCTTAATGCTCCATTTTCCTGATTGTATGCTCTGTAGGGATAACTATCATACGGCGGTATGTTATTGCAATAATATAATAACATTTATTGTCTCAGTACTTGGGAAAGAATCAGACATCTGGTAATGCTAGATTTTATTGTCCATTAGCGGGGTAAGTCGATCTACGGCACTCATGCAGAGATATGTTTTGCAGAAATCAGGATTTTCAGAATTTCACGGTTGCCTTCCTTGAGAGGATTATAGCAATTTTACGGGCATTTTTCACTCAGACTATGTGGACAGATGCCAATACACGGCAAGATTATTTTGTTGTCCGAGACAGGTTCCTAATGTATTTGACAGATGAAATGAATGAAATCATGCTTCACGATAATGTTTTTTCATCAAATCAATACAGAGCATATATTTGTATATTTGTATATTGTTATATTCACCATGCCAAGATGGCGGGTGCTTTTTGTGCCGCAATGCTGACTCAGTTGGACGGTTGTCACTGTTGCCACCAGATGACGCGGGCGGGCTTTAAAATTGCGTTTTATTGTAACAAAGTGTAACACTGATGAAGGATTAAATCCGAAACGCGTTTGTTTACCGTACCATCGGCTGAATAAACAACGTTGATAGTTGCCTCATGTGCGCCCAAATTTCTGTTTTGTACGAGACGGAATTGGTAGCGCTGATTTATTTCGCGGCAAGCACCACCGCGTTCGGGCACCCGCCTGAGAGTGCCTCGCAGTGAGGTGCATTTTGGAGCGGGATATATATATATATATATATATATATATATTCCACGAACGTCTCCCCCACAAGAAGAAGACTTGAGGCAGCACTCGAGGTCCGTTCAATTCTTTATTTTCATTTTTCACCATGGGCATTGACGCGTTTCGGGGGTTTACTTTCCTTTCTCAAAATGCCCCCCTGGTGAGTGAGTCGCCACTGCTGCTGATAATCCCTTCATAAAAAAGTTTTGTGTCCTTCCCACCGCTTGAAGTAGCGTGGGTTGCCTCTAAAACACGGTATGGAATCGCCTCTGTGCTCGCAGGTGAACCACATTTCCCAGCATGCAACATCATTCCTATGCTGGCGGCGACCCCATCCATCGGTGCGTTTGTCTGGTAAGTGGCCGATGGGTTGTGTGAGTAGGCAGGGAGTGTAGCTAGTTTTCGGGGCATTTAAAAGTCAATCACGGTCCTCTCCCCCTCCCATGCACTTCCATCCGTTGTGGTGCAGAGAACACCGTTGAAGTAAGGGTGTAGTCCCATAAAGTATGGACTGCGCATCCGCAGCTGTGTCCACTCCAGATTTCGTGCGGGGCAGTCAGAGGATCTTCCATTTCGCGATCCCCTTAACACTTGTGGGGGGTGCTAGCCCAGCGCGCAGCCACACGGCAGGTTGTACAGCTAACCACGCCTTATTATTCCACGAACGTCTCCCCCACAAGAAGAAGACTTGAGGCAGCACTCGAGGTCCGTTCAATTCTTTATTTTCATTTTTCACCATGGGCATTGACGCGTTTCGGGGGTTTACTTTCCTTTCTCAAAATGCCCCCCTGGTGAGTGAGTCGCCACTGCTGCTGATAATCCCTTCATAAAAAAGTTTTGTGTCCTTCCCACCGCTTGAAGTAGCGTGGGTTGCCTCTAAAACACGGTATGGAATCGCCTCTGTGCTCGCAGGTGAACCACATTTCCCAGCATGCAACATCATTCCTATGCTGGCGGCGACCCCATCCATCGGTGCGTTTGTCTGGTAAGTGGCCGATGGGTTGTGTGAGTAGGCAGGGAGTGTAGCTAGTTTTCGGGGCATTTAAAAGTCAATCACGGTCCTCTCCCCCTCCCATGCACTTCCATCCGTTGTGGTGCAGAGAACACCGTTGAAGTAAGGGTGTAGTCCCATAAAGTATGGACTGCGCATCCGCAGCTGTGTCCACTCCAGATTTCGTGCGGGGCAGTCAGAGGATCTTCCATTTCGCGATCCCCTTAACACTTGTGGGGGGTGCTAGCCCAGCGCGCAGCCACACGGCAGGTTGTACAGCTAACCACGCCTTATTATTCCACGAACGTCTCCCCCACAAGAAGAAGACTTGAGGCAGCACTCGAGGTCCGTTCAATTCTTTATTTTCATTTTTCACCATGGGCATTGACGCGTTTCGGGGGTTTACTTTCCTTTCTCAAAATGCCCCCCTGGTGAGTGAGTCGCCACTGCTGCTGATAATCCCTTCATAAAAAAGTTTTGTGTCCTTCCCACCGCTTGAAGTAGCGTGGGTTGCCTCTAAAACACGGTATGGAATCGCCTCTGTGCTCGCAGGTGAACCACATTTCCCAGCATGCAACATCATTCCTATGCTGGCGGCGACCCCATCCATCGGTGCGTTTGTCTGGTAAGTGGCCGATGGGTTGTGTGAGTAGGCAGGGAGTGTAGCTAGTTTTCGGGGCATTTAAAAGTCAATCACGGTCCTCTCCCCCTCCCATGCACTTCCATCCGTTGTGGTGCAGAGAACACCGTTGAAGTAAGGGTGTAGTCCCATAAAGTATGGACTGCGCATCCGCAGCTGTGTCCACTCCAGATTTCGTGCGGGGCAGTCAGAGGATCTTCCATTTCGCGATCCCCTTAACACTTGTGGGGGGTGCTAGCCCAGCGCGCAGCCACACGGCAGGTTGTACAGCTAACCACGCCTTATTATTCCACGAACGTCTCCCCCACAAGAAGAAGACTTGAGGCAGCACTCGAGGTCCGTTCAATTCTTTATTTTCATTTTTCACCATGGGCATTGACGCGTTTCGGGGGTTTACTTTCCTTTCTCAAAATGCCCCCCTGGTGAGTGAGTCGCCACTGCTGCTGATAATCCCTTCATAAAAAAGTTTTGTGTCCTTCCCACCGCTTGAAGTAGCGTGGGTTGCCTCTAAAACACGGTATGGAATCGCCTCTGTGCTCGCAGGTGAACCACATTTCCCAGCATGCAACATCATTCCTATGCTGGCGGCGACCCCATCCATCGGTGCGTTTGTCTGGTAAGTGGCCGATGGGTTGTGTGAGTAGGCAGGGAGTGTAGCTAGTTTTCGGGGCATTTAAAAGTCAATCACGGTCCTCTCCCCCTCCCATGCACTTCCATCCGTTGTGGTGCAGAGAACACCGTTGAAGTAAGGGTGTAGTCCCATAAAGTATGGACTGCGCATCCGCAGCTGTGTCCACTCCAGATTTCGTGCGGGGCAGTCAGAGGATCTTCCATTTCGCGATCCCCTTAACACTTGTGGGGGGTGCTAGCCCAGCGCGCAGCCACACGGCAGGTTGTACAGCTAACCACGCCTTATTATTCCACGAACGTCTCCCCCACAAGAAGAAGACTTGAGGCAGCACTCGAGGTCCGTTCAATTCTTTATTTTCATTTTTCACCATGGGCATTGACGCGTTTCGGGGGTTTACTTTCCTTTCTCAAAATGCCCCCCTGGTGAGTGAGTCGCCACTGCTGCTGATAATCCCTTCATAAAAAAGTTTTGTGTCCTTCCCACCGCTTGAAGTAGCGTGGGTTGCCTCTAAAACACGGTATGGAATCGCCTCTGTGCTCGCAGGTGAACCACATTTCCCAGCATGCAACATCATTCCTATGCTGGCGGCGACCCCATCCATCGGTGCGTTTGTCTGGTAAGTGGCCGATGGGTTGTGTGAGTAGGCAGGGAGTGTAGCTAGTTTTCGGGGCATTTAAAAGTCAATCACGGTCCTCTCCCCCTCCCATGCACTTCCATCCGTTGTGGTGCAGAGAACACCGTTGAAGTAAGGGTGTAGTCCCATAAAGTATGGACTGCGCATCCGCAGCTGTGTCCACTCCAGATTTCGTGCGGGGCAGTCAGAGGATCTTCCATTTCGCGATCCCCTTAACACTTGTGGGGGGTGCTAGCCCAGCGCGCAGCCACACGGCAGGTTGTACAGCTAACCACGCCTTATTATTCCACGAACGTCTCCCCCACAAGAAGAAGACTTGAGGCAGCACTCGAGGTCCGTTCAATTCTTTATTTTCATTTTTCACCATGGGCATTGACGCGTTTCGGGGGTTTACTTTCCTTTCTCAAAATGCCCCCCTGGTGAGTGAGTCGCCACTGCTGCTGATAATCCCTTCATAAATATATATATATATATTCACCTCCAATACTGGTGGCGTTGAACAGTCAGGCACAGACTCCGTGAAATAATGGCACAAAGGTTTTAATGATCCAACAAAAGCTAAACGCGTTTCGGCTGCGTACCGCCTTGGTCACTACGTGTAGGTCACAGTACTGTACAGATTTTATACACTTCACCCATGCCAGGGTTGTCATGGTTCCCACACGAGCACCATCATAGACATAGGGGGTTCCTGTTACATTGAAAGCATGACTGTGCACAAATAATAGAAAAAACGTATTGATGGTATAGCATTTACAAAAATAAAATAAATGTTAAACAACGTGAGCAACTGAATGTTAGTATCTGCCCGTGAGTGACATCATCAGACTCTCATGTGTAGAGATAAAGAAAACATTCAAGCACCCGACAGCCTATGATCTGCATGAAAGTTTTGAAAAAAACAATGTGGGCAGAGGAGGAGGCTCAGGTTCTTGCCGTCTAAAGAATGTTGTAAACTGGTTGGTGTATACAAACAAATGATGATGCTGGTGTCGGATGTATGACCTGCAGTATACTCCGGGTCAGTGCCTTTTAGTTTGTCAAAGTAAATCGTAAGGCAGGTCAAAAAGATGTACGTGCAGGTTGCTAGGGTCTGTCATTTAGGCAAAATAACCAGTGTGGGAGTACGACTGGATGCCCGTGTGGGCTGACAAAGAGTCATCAACCGTTAATCACAGACGGCACATATTAACTACCACGGCGGTGCGTAAGTACACATAGTGCCTGTGGGAGAGTGTCTTGTTTGCCTGAGATATAATAAACAGGGGGTTTCAAACCAGTCTAAATACTGTGTTAAAGTACTTCAAAGGAAGGTGGGTGCTGCCCAAGTGGGCTTTAGAATAAAAGAGTGGCTAATAAAACAAGTGTATTCTAAAAACTAGAAAAAAGGGAGCCTCTGCTGCCAAAAGTGAGGCTCAGCTGAAGGTGAAAAAGTGAACTGGGAGGGCACTGTACATGAGGTGAGGGTGAGATGTCATAGGGTCGTTAATTTGTGATTAAGAAATGATATATATATATATATATATATATATATATATATATATATATATATATATATATATATATATATATATATATATATATATATATATATATATATATATGTATATATATATACACATCAAACCTCCTCCCTTCAGAGGACACAAAAGGGTTTGCTTCAGTCTTTTATTGAAAAGCTGGACGGCATGACTGGTTTCGGCTGTGCGACTTTTTCAAATACCTTAGTTCACTGTAGTGACTCCTAACCTTACCGCAGTCTAAATATCACACTGCTAGTCCCAGAATGCAGCATGATGGCAAATCCTGTGGTACAGGGAGCAGGCACGTCAAAATACAGGAAATAAATGACCTCAGGCCCCTACTTCCAGCCTGCCCATCCGCAGGAACTAAGGCTGGAGACTAAAAGGCAGTGCCTATGTCTCTCCAAGAAGTCTTGGACTGCCAACTGACAGCAGCGTCTCAGTCACAGGAATATAGGCGGCGAGTCCCGAACATCCGATCCCTCGGAAATATATCTCGTGGGTTAGTCTGCTTGTTTTTATACATAGAACAGTCAAATTGAGGCACGTCACAGAGCTAACATATAGTAATACAAAAAAGCACCAGGACTGACAAATTTTTATGGCAGAAGCGGTCGCTCCCCTCACCTCCTCCCCGACTGGTATCGTAGCGCTTTAATTCTCACAAGTGCTCTTCCAACCGCTAGCCACTGCTCTCTGTTTACGCACTGCTGGGCATTGTATCATTGTTTAGATAACCATTGCGGAGTGCATACTGCTGCTTAATCGCGCACTGCTTGGGCATTGTATCACTGTTAGATAACCATTGCGGAGTGCATACTGCTGTTAAGTCGCGCACTGATTGGGCTTTGTATCTCTTGTTAAATACTTACTGCCGAGTGCACTTTGTCTCGACTGCTTGCTCGTGTAATACTTGCTGCTGTGTGCATTTCTTATCGTCGGCAGCCAAATATCGTAGTGCTTTAACTTTGCCACAGCGCTTCCTACCGCTAGCCACTGCTGCATAATTTCACCCCCATAGCGCTCCATTATTGTAACTGCTTTGTGCACCAATCTCGCCCGGCCTTGCAGCATTTGTTATTGTTGCTGCCATTTTGTTTGTTGTCCCAGACACTCCATCCACCTCGCTCCCGCCTCCCAGCTGCCCCTCCCACCCACTGAAACTACACGCCGACCTCGCCCTCGTGGAGAGCTGTGACCGTCCTGTCCTCGGCAGAAGCGGTCGCTCCCCTCACCTCCTCCCCGACTGGTATCGTAGCGCTTTAATTCTCACAAGTGCTCTTCCAACCGCTAGCCACTGCTCTCTATTTACGCACTGCTGGGCATTGTATCATTGTTTAGATAACCATTGCGGAGTGCATACTGCTGCTTAATTGCACACTGCTTGGGCATTGTATCACTGTTAGATAACCATTGCTGAGTGCATACTGCTGTTAAGTCGCGCACTGATTGGGCTTTGTATCTATTGTTAAATACTTACTGCCGAGTGCACTTTGTCTCGACTGCTTGCTCGTGTAATACTTGCTGCTGTGTGCATTTCTTATCGTCGGCAGCCAAATATCGCAGCGCTTTAACTTCGCCACAGCGCTTCCTACCTCTAGCCACTGCTGCATAATTTCACCCCCATAGCGCTCCATTATTGTAACTGCTTTGTGCCCCAATCTCGCCCGGCCTTGCAGCATTTGTTATTGTTGCTGCCATTTTGTTTGTTGTCCCAGACCCTTCCTCCACTCCGCCCCCCTCCACTATCCATTTAAGACAGATGGACCTACGCGCAGCGGTCGCGCCGAAGGCTCGCCAAAGGTAAGCCCGTCTACGCCCGTCTGCGCATGGACCGCGCCCAGCGCCAGACCCCCTGGCCCCCGCAGACCACACTCTGGCCTCATCAAGTATGATACAGCCACCCTCCTAGCCCTTAACCCCGGACGTACTCCCCAATGCTTCGAAGCTGCCCCAGGACGTACTCATGGGCCCTTCGCATGCCACTCCTGCAAATTCACCAGCGTCAAGACCCTTACCACAACCACTAACCCTAAACACAGCTCCGACCCTAACCACCTGAAGTGCATCCTGCTGAACACCCGCTCGGTCCACAAACACGCCACCGAACTCTGGGATCTACTTGACGTTTTATCACCAGACGTCGCCTTCCTCACTGAAACATGGATGAATGCATCATCAACACCCGACATCGCCATAGCCATCCCGGACAATTACAAGATCATCCGTAAAGACCGCCCCGTCCAAACAGGAGGAGGCATCGCCATCGTCCATAAAAACACCGCCAAAATCACGACCAGCTCCGATGCTAACCTTTCCACCGCCGAACACCTCCACTTCCAGGTCCACACTGACCCCAGAACCACACTCAGAGGCACCCTCATCTACAGGCCTCCAGGAACACGTAAACAGTTCAGCAAGGACATCACTGACTTCATCAGTCCACATGCCCTCGCCTCCGAGAACTGCATCCTACTAGGAGACTTCAACTTCCACATGGAAAAGAAAAACGACAGCAACACCACCACCCTACTGGATAACCTAGCCAATCTCGGACTCAAACAACTTGTCGACACCCCCACCCACATAGCCGGACATACGCCAGACCCAATCTTCACTTCCAGCAAACACATCTCCTTCGATCGCACCACAGCTCTCTATTGGACGGACCATAGTTGTGTTCACTTCAGCTAGAAAACCACCTCGACCCACAACCCCCCACAACCTATTCCCCAAAGAAAATGGAACAAAATCACCACCGACCAACTCCTCACATCGCTTAACCAATACCCACCCGCCCTCTCATCTGACCCTAACCAAGCTGCCATCAAATTCAAACAATGGATCACTCACAGCGCTGACGAATTAGCATCCTTGAAAAACCATCACACCAAACAAGACAGCAAAAAGGCCCCCTGGTTCAACGATGACCTTAAAAAATCCAAGAAACTTTGCCGTACTCTCGAGAAAACATGGAGAAAAAACCCAACCACCGACAACATGACCACCTTCAAGGCAGCCACCCGCAAACACCACCAGCTGATTCGATCCACCAAGAAATCAGCTCTCAAGAATCGACTCGACAACAATGCCCATAACCGCAAGGAACTATTCAATATCGTCAAAGAATTTACCAACCCCACCGCAGCCTCAAACAACATCACCCCCTCCTAAGACCTCTGCGATTCGTTATCCTCTTTCTTCTACAACAAAATTGCCGACATACATAACAGCTTCGAAAACAATACCAACGAACAATCCTACCCACCCCCCTCAGAACCTATACCGCCCTCCAACAATCTCAACGCCTGGAACCCAATCACCACCGGAAACACCATCCGCCTTATGAATTCCATCCACTCTAGCTCGCCAACCGACCCATGTCCCCACCACATCTTCAACAAAGCAGACTCCATCATCGCACCCCACCTCCATGATGTTATCAACTGTTCCTTCAACTCTGCTACCTTCCCAGAAAGCTGGAAACATGCCGAAGTCAGCGCCCTCCTGAAGAAACCCACAGCAGACCCCTCTGAACTCAAAAACTACCGCCCAATATCCCTCCTCCCTTTCCCGGCAAAAGTCATCGAGAAAGCCGTCAATAGCCAAGTCGCCGCCTTCCTCGAAGCCAACAACTCCCTCGATCCCTCACAGAACGGCTTTCGAGCCAAACTCAGCACTGAAACCGCCCTCATCGCAGCCATAGACGACATCCGAACACTACTGGACAACGGAGAAACAGTGGCCCTCATTCTACTCGACCTCTCCGCCGCCTTCGACACAGTCTGTCATAGCACCCTCATACAAAGCCTCAACAATATCGGAATACAAGGAAAAGCGTTGGACTGGATCGTCTTCTTCCTCGCCGGAAGAACCCAGAGAGTTTGACTTCCCCCATTCAAATCAGAGGCTACCGAAGTCATTTGCGGTGTACCACAAGGATCATCACTCAGTCCCACCCTCTTCAACGTTTACATGAGTCCACTCGCATCCATTGCGCGTCAACACAACCTTAACATCATCTCCTACGCTGACGACACCCAGCTGATCCTTTCCCTCACCAAAGACCCTAACTCGGCCAAAACCAATCTTCACGAAGGTATGAAAGAAGTTGCCGAATGGATGAAAACCAGCCGCCTAAAACTTAACTCAGACAAAACGGAGGTGCTCATCCTAGGATCATCCCCCTCTGCCTGGGACGACTCATGGTGGCCTTGGCTCTGGGCACAGCACCCACACCCACAGATCACGCACGCAACCTGGGCTTCATCCTAGATTCCTCACTCTCGATGACCAGACAAGTCAACGCCGTCTCATCCTCCTGCTTCAACGTACTTCGTATGCTCAAAAAATCTTCAGTTGGATCCCCTACGAGACAAGAAAAACTGTCACCCATGCACTAGTCACGAGTCGACTGGACTACGGAAACACCCTCTACGCCGGAATTACAGCCAAATTACTAAAAAAACTCCAACGTATCCGAAACGCATCAGCGAGACTCATTTTGGACAACCCTCGCCAAAATTACATTACCGGCCACCTGAAAGACCTCCACTGGCTCCCCGTCAACAAGAGAATAACATTCCGTCTCCTCACCCACACACACAAGGCCCTCTACAAGCTAGGGCCCGAATGCCTCAACACTCAACTATCCTTCTACACACCCACCCGCCAATTAAGATCCTCCGATCAAGGCCTCGCCGCAATTCCGCGCATCCAAAGATCCACCATGGGAGGTAGATCCTTCTCCTACTTGGCGGCAAAGACCTGGAACTCACTCCCCACCCACCTCCGCCTTACACAGAACCACATATCCTTCAGAAAAGAAATTAAAACCTGGCTATTCGATAAATAATGTACCCCATCCCCAAGCACCTTGAGACCCTCTGGGTGAGTAGTGCGCTATATAAATTCTTGAACTTGAACTTGAACTACTTAGCTTTAGTGAATCCACACTAGTCCAAGACTTTGCAATAGTGAATTTATATATAAGTTCCGAATTTGAAGGCCAACCAGTATGATTTTCAGTTCTGTTTTTTAGATGAGTCAATAGATTATATTTTTCAGATAGATGGTAGAATGGAGTTCAAGATCCATGAGGCACTTCAAAAGAATGATCGTTTCGAGTGTTTTTGTTTTCTTCAATACCAGTGTTTCAGCAAGCAGTTGTCTTCATTTCTAGGGAAATGTTGACCACTTGAGAGTTTTTCGGCAGCGGTAGTTGGGTTATCTGAGAAATATTACTGGATACATGATGCATGCAAGTTTGAAGATGCTTCTTGCTTTAACTGAGAGCCAATTCTGTGTCAACAGAGTCAATGAGGTATTGTGAAATGCTCTAGTATCCGTGGCCAGCCGGGAGTTGCTATGAGAGCGGCCAGATGATGATTTTGAATTTCTAATCGCAAGGACTTTCAATAGTCAAGACTTGATAATCCGATGTGATTAATTATTTTCTTAAATCATGAGTTAGGACTGAAAGATGTATTCCAGAAAGGAGTCAACGGCCTGTTTTAGAGTTTGGCACATAAATACTTAATACCAAACATGCAGAATATCCCATCTGTCTTATTTGAAATTTGAAATTGATTTCTATAGCGCCAGGCTACCCAGAGGCTTCTCCGCCATGACGATAAGAGCTGTAGTGAGAGAAAAAGGCTCTTTAGTGGCTTGATGGAAATAACCAGGTCTTCAGCTTTTTCTTGACTATTAGTTCATTTTGCTGACCTCTAAGGTCCAGAGGAAGAGCATTCCACAGTTTTGGAACCATGTGGGAGAAAGATCTGCCTCCCCATCTGGATTTTTTAATTCTAGTGGTGCTGAGGAGGTGTGAGTGGGAGACCTTGGAGATCTTGAGGGGGCATACCACAGGATCAGGGATTTAAATTTAGATGGGCCTTTGTTATTTACTGCCCTTAGAGCGATACAGAGGGCTTTACATTTTATTCTTGATGCTATTGGAAGCCAATGGAGTCGTTTCAAGGATACTCTAACTGGCGCTTGTCTATGGAGTTTGAGCAAGAGCCTGGCCGACACATTCTGCACAGTCTGGAGCCTCTTGATCACATACTTGGGAGAGCCCAAGTATATGGAGTTCCCATAGTCCAGATGAGAGACTATCAAAGACTGCAGACTGCATGACGTTTTTCCTAAGTTGCTCCGGGATACGTTCTAATATCTTTCTGAGCACCCTCGGGCATCCAAAGCAAATGCCCAACAATTTGTTTGCTTGTTCGCTTATTGAGAGTGTGCTATCGAGCCACATACCTATATTTTTACCACCAGTTTAGGGACTGGAGGCTCACCCATGTAAGGAGGTCAGTGACTTAGGGGTCTCGGGATGGCCCTGTTACCCAAGATCATGAATTCAGTCTTTTCACGGTTCAATTTTAGAAAGCTATTTGACATCCAGTTGGCCAATTTGTTCAAGCAGGGAACTGATAAAAAGTCTCCCTGATGGTGGTCCTCAGGCAGGGTGACGATCTGCTGGGTGTTGTACGCATGCAAAATGCCTAGGATGTCAAATTTCTGTATATTGTTGGCAAGCTGCCTTACATATCTATTAAATAAGGTCGGGTTTAGGGAGGAGTCCTGTGGCACTCCTGACTTTAAGGGCAGAATGTCAGAGAGGCAGTCCTGATCCAAAACTTGGAGCGACCAATCATCTAGAAAAGAGCATAGCCACTCCAAGGCTCTGTCCTGGTTACCTATTTTCTTGAATCTGTTTTTTAGCAAGGTGTGGTTGACGGTGTCGAACGCGGCACTAAGGTCAAGCAGAATAATCGCGGCCAACCCTCAGCCGACAAGTAAGATTTAGAGTTTCTCTGTGACAGCCAGGAGTGCTGTTTCTTTACTATGGAGGGTGTGGAAGCCCATCTGCGTGGGGTGGTGAAGTTTGTTTGCTTCCAGGAATATGACTAAAGTTTGGTTAACATGCCTTTCCAGGAGTTTACCAAGGAGAGGAATAAGGGAGATGGGTCGAAGGTTGCTCAGAATGTCCGGGTTCAAATGTTTTTTTTTTTATTTGGTTTTATTTTGGCGTATTTCCAGGCCTGGGGGACTGACCTAGATCCAAGTGATTTAGTAAGTATTTTCACTAGAGGGGGGAGTCAGCCTCAGTCACCTTGAGGATAGCATGTTGGGGTGCAGATCCCAGAGGGGAGCCTGATTTGATGGATTTGAGCAACTTGAGAGTAGCTTCCTCATCAAGGCTGGGTAAATGTGTAAGACTAGGGAAGAAGCTGAGACACTGACCATATGGGACTCAGTTAGAACCGACTGAGGAGTGTTTTGAAAGAGATCATAGATATTGGACACTTTTTTCTGAAAAAAAGATGCTATTTGGGTATTTAGTACTCTAAATAGTTCTTTGGGGGATTTAAGTGCCTGGCAGATTTTCTTCTCATAAAATATAGCCTGAGCCAGTTTTAGTTTTTTATGATAGCATCTAATTGAAGCTTTGTAGTTAATTTTTTTATCTGGGTCAGACTTTTTTCCAAACCTCTTCTGCTCTCTTACAGAGCTTTTTTAACAAGATCAGATGTTTATTAAAACATGGAGCTTTTTGGTCTGGTGTATTTGAAAGGGTTCTTTTTTTCAGGGGGGCACAGGTCCCCAGAGACTGGCTGATGCAATGTTCTCAGTGTTTGAAGTCTTCTTCTGGGCCAAGGTCCAGATTGGGAAAGGATCTCTTCAGGGTATTAGACCAGAGATCGGTGTCTATCCGGGACCAATTTCTAAAGGTGGTGAACTAGACCTTGCCTTTGGCCTGTCTGGCTGGTTTGATAACCCATATCGAATAAGGCAATGATTGGACCAGGGGACGGAGTAACCTCTGACACCGAGAGGAGAGGATCATTTGATTAAATGAGAACCATCGTATGTCCTTTTTAATGAGTAGGAGCAGAGACCAGTTGAGTAAGTTGTAGTGCCTCAAGGTCATCTTGAAATCTTTTAACAAAGGTAGCGTCCAATATTTCAAAATGAAGATTAAAATCATCAAGCAGGGTGATGGAGTTTTTTTTACTAGGGACGCGGACGCTTAGGTGTCAGGTAAAGCCTCTAGGAATGAAGAGCAAGGGCCAGGTGGCAGGTAGACCAGGATGACTGAGTAGGTACAAGAGTGAGAGAGATTAATGTGAAACTGCACACTTTCACAGTAAGGCAGAGCTAGTGAAGAGGAGATGCAGCTAAAAGTAGTTTTGGAATAATGGCAATTGCACTGCCTGTTTTTTTATCTTGATATAGTGTATGGATGTAGCATCCTGGGGGGAGTACTAAATTAATATCAGGAGCAGAGCTATCCTTGAGGGTAGTTTCGGTAATTAATAATACATCTAAGGAATCATCTTATAACACGTTCCTAATGTAATGGCATGCCTAGGTAATGACTGAGCATTGATCAGCCCAGGTTTGAATTTGCATTTCTGACAGCCTGCATTGGGACCCAGAAGCTTAAGGGGTTCCAACCACTGTTCACATGTGGGTAGTGCGCTGGGCCTGAACCCTATGAGACACCTGGCGGGGCGTCGATGGAAGTCAACACGACCCCAGCGGGATTCCCTCCCTTATGATATAATGCACTGGTAATAAGGTGGATATTATATCAGTCACATTTATGATGGAGTACCTGTCTGCCAAATTGTAATCAGTCTTTAAGTTAAACATATGCTACTTTTGCCACTCCATTTTTGTGTGTTTGAAGATTGGGGTTTTTATCTAAGTGTATGTTCGTGGACTTTTCAGGTTATTCATCTCAAGGTTTGATGTTTAGCACCCAGGTGGTTGGGCAATGGCTATGTTAGACCTGGCACCATTGACGTGGGTCTCCCTTCCATGTTTTCTGTTGCCTCATGCATTTTTGCAGGCATTAGATGCTTTGGGCACTGTGCCACTGCTATTCAGTGCCACAGTGCAAGTGCTCCCTACTGTAAATTGAGATATTAATCAGTGGTTCCATGTTTGGCTATTTGGTTTACTTGTCAGGCCCTGGTCTAGTGCACTGAGTGTGCCCAGGGCATGTAAATCCAAATGCTGCTGGTGGACCTGCAGCACTAGTGGTGCCAACCACAGAAGCAGCCTTGTAAAATGTGTCTAAGGTCTACCATTGCAGAGCCTGCGTGCAGCTGGTACTGTCATGCTGACTGGGCAAGTGCACCCACTTGCCAGTCCCTAAACCTCCTTTTTCTTCACATCAGCCACCCCTATGGTAGGCCTCAGGGCAGGGTACAAGTATAAGGTAGGACAAGGCCTGATGGGTGCGGCATGTCCTAACAGTGAATTAAAGCTATTTTCGTTTTTCACTATTGCAAGGCTACCTGTTCTCCATAGGCCAGAATGGGCTGTTAGAGTTATTACATTTTATAATCCCTACTGTCTCAGAGAACATGGTAGAAATTAGAGTTTAGTATACCTTAAATCAGAATAATAAAGTACATTTTTTAGTGAAGTTGGTTTGAATATTCTGTGTTTGCAAAAACCACTGTTAGAAATTAGGTATTTCCTTGTCTAACCATTCAAACCTACCTCTACTAGGTTGTGTATTCCTATGTCTCGTTTTGTGAGTGACAGGGCTGGGGAATTCCAGGAGACAGGCTGAGTCACCCAGTGGTGAATAGAGAGATCTGCATCTAGATGGGAGGGAGGAGTTGCACCTGAACCTTTAATAGGGCTGTGCCTGCCTTCCACAATGCTGGCTCCACCCACTGGGGAGTGGCTGATGTCTCTGCCCTGCACACTGAAAGAAGAGAATGGGTCCTGTCAACGAAGTGCTCCAGAACTGTACTTGCCTTTCCCAATGTTGGCTCCACTTCCTGTGGGGCGTCTGATGTGCATGCCCTGCACTGTGAAAGGAAAGGAGAAGTCTGGGAAACAGAGTGCTTCAGAACTGGTTTGGACTGGTCAAATGCCCCTCTCCCCTCAGATAACAAAGGATTTTGGGGTATAAATATTGGGAACCTGATCCCATGAAATTAGATCACTTTGGACTACAAGAAGAAACCTTTAGAGAAGAGAGGAGCCTGAGGAAACTGAGGATACTATTCCCAAGCTGAAGTGCTACTTTGGGGATTGACCTGCAGTGGTTGCCTTACTGCCAAAGGAAGGAGAAAGGAACTTTGTGTACTTTGCTTTCAACTTGTGAAGGATCTCCAAGGGCTTGGAAAAGAGCTTGCCTCCTGCTGAAGTCTCAGGGACAACTGACTTCACCCCCCAGCTCCCCAGAGTTCTTTGGAAGTGCCTGCTGCTGTTTTGGGCCTGAGGAACTGCGAGTCGCAAGGAGCTGGACGCGTGACTCAATGAGAAGAAGCGTATCGCCGTCGCTGTGCCTGCCGCCACAACTCCGAAGGAGGGTTTCGCTGCTGGAACTTTCGCACTGCACCGCATCGGAGAGAAGCATGCTGCAATGAAGAGGAAGCATGACGGCGTCACTGCTGCTGCCGTCGCAACTCCGAAGGAGGGCGTCTCCGCTGGAACTGTCGCACTCACCGCATCGACCAAGAGCACCTCGCATCCCTGAGAAGCGCGCTGCCGTCGGAGCTGCTGCTGTCGCATCTTAGATGCCGCCGCTGTAGTTGTCGCATCAAGCAGAAGCTTCACGGATCGTGGGAGAAGAGCGTTGCTGCTGAAGCTGTTGTCGTCGCATCGTAAGGATGTCGCCGCTGCAGTCCACGCATCGAACAGAGAACTTCTCGCATCCCCAAGAAGCGTGTCGCATCTGGAAGATCTTCACGTCTTCATTTCTTTGTATCTGAATGTTTCCGCTTTTCCCATCGCTGCAACATTGCTTGTTGTGGAAGCTCAACGCAACCTAAGGTACATTGATGCGGAGTGTTGCATCTAAGAACTGAAATGAACTAAGCTAAAATCTACCATTTTAAGTAATCATAGTGTGTATTTTTGGTGTTCATGGTCTTGTGGTAACTCTATATAAAGTCTACTTAGTTTTTATATAAAACCTGTGTGGTGTGCATTTGTAGTGTTGTCACTGGGTTACTGTATGTGGTCACAACTGCTTAACTTACAACACCTCTGAAGTAAAGCCCTTCTGCTCGCGCCAAGCAACCAAGGGGTGAGCTGGGATTATTTTAGGAGTGTAATCCCATTATCCTGACTAGAGGAGAGGGTCCCTATTTGTCACAAGTACCTACCTGTGCCAACTAGAGACCCCCAAATCTAACATTGGTAGTCAGCGGTAAGGATTCTGGATTTGCATTTGTGACTGATGTACAGTGACTGGTGAACACTACTTAGTGAGTGCAGACCAAAACAATACCACATACTTTTTGGTAGATTTGTGTTTGGACTTTTGTTCTATTTTCGAAAGATGCCTGATTCAGTTGTAGTAGAGAGAGCAGAATCCATAGCCTCTATTGATTGCGAATGGGAAGAAGAGAAGCTAGAAAGCTACAAAGTAAAGCACCTGAAGTATTTTTGAAAGAAATTCAAGGTTTCCACTGTTGGGTGCACCAAGAAAGAAAAATTCTACAAGGCGCTGAGGACCTGGGTAGAAGCAAGGAAAACCCCTGAAATTGAGGAGGGGGATGACCTGGCAATTGTGCAACAGGAAGAGCCATTGGGCTTAAGAGGAAGGAGAATACCTTCCCCTGCAGGAAGCAATGCTTCTAACAAGAGTCTGTCTCCAGAAGAGTTGGAGGACAGAGAGGGATCAAGAAGGCATGAAATGGAGAAGACCAAGTTCAAGGTGAATAGGCAGCTGGAATTAGAAAATAGAAGGTTATAGCTTGAGGAAAAGAAAATGCAGTTTGAGCATGAAAAAGTTTTGAAGGAGTTTGAGTTTAAAGCCAAAAGTTTAGAAGTTACTCCCTCTGTTGGCAGCATATTGTCCGTACATACAGAAAGTAGAGTGTATATTCCCAAGGATGCGGTGAAGGAGTTTTATGAAAATGATGATATTGGTCAGTGGTTCAGAGCCTCTGAGGTAGCCATGTCTTCCCACCGGGTCCCTGAGAGAGATTGGGGAGCGGGGTTGTGGGAAAGGCTCCTTAGTGAGGGGCAGGATACATTGTTAGACTTGTCTTCTGAAGTCCACAATTCATACAACCACATGGAAGATGCATTGATGTCTAGATATGGATTGACACCTGAGCTCTATAGGCAGAGGTTCAGGAAATGCAAAAAGTTAAGAAACAGTACTTGGGTTGAATATGTCAATTTCTTTTGCAGAGCATTGGATGGCTGGGTAAAGGGTAGCAAGGTTAATGATGTTCAAGGTCTCTTTGATTTGATTGCATGGGAGCACTTGTCTGATAATTGTTTTCCAGAGCTGCACCAGCCTCTGATAGATAGCAAGCTGACTAACCCTAGGAAGCTTTCTGAGGAGGCGGACTGGTGGGTGAGCACCCGGGTCCACAAGGGTCACGCGGGAGACTCAGCCAAAGATGGGCAGGGTCCCCAGCAGAAGAGTGGGGGGGACAAGGGTAAACAGTAGGAGTTCTGCAAAGGGCACCAAAGTAGTCCCCAAGGGAACCCCGTGAAAGTTCCCAGCCTCCACCTGAGAGAAAGCAAGGGGGGCAACAGGTAGTCCTGTTCCCCAGGGGCCCCTGAAGTGTTACAAGTGTGGCGACCTGGGTCATAAGGCGAATGATACCAGGTGCCTCCTGTTTGATAAACCAGCACCCACTGGTGCTCCGCCCCGGCAGATGGCTAGTGTAGCCTTGGGGGAGGAGATTGATGTCCAAGGTGAGTGGGATCCAGTACAGATGACCTTAGTCTCTTTAGGTGACTGTGAGATGGTCTCAGAAGCTCAGCTGCCCAGGAACACTAGGAAATATGGGCAGCGAGTGAACGTCAATGGCCAAAAGGTGGAGGCTCTTAGAGATACAGGAGCCAGTGTGACAGCTGTCAGGTGTCACCTGGTGTCTCAAGAGCAGATTGTCCCTCATACATTTTGCCGAGTTGTTAACGCCGACAACACAGAGATTCATTGTCCAATGGCTCAGGTTCAATTTGAGTGGGGGGTCTCTGGCACTCTTCAGGTAGCTGTGAGGCCCGCCATGCCTGTTGACTGTTTGTTGGGAAATGATTTGGAGTGCTCCCCTTGCGAAAAGGTCGAGAAAACAACTCACTTGAAGATGATTGGACTGCCTGACTGGGCGTGCATGACCAGCAGGTCAATGTCAGCCAGTAGAGGTTCTCAAGAGGACCTGGAGCCTGAGAGGGAGGCCCAGGAACCTTCCGAGGAGAGAAGTGGCAGGGGGTGCTGGAAACCCGCCCGAAGTTCCCAAGGCCCAGTAGGAGGTACATCCTGAGGGGGATGCCCTGGAGCCTACCAGGGAGCAAGTAGCTGAACTGGGGGACCTGCCAGGGCTGACCCATTGTCAGCAAGAAGGGGGCCCCTCTAGGGAAGAATTTTGCAAGGAGCAGAGAGAGTGCCCTTCTCTTGTGGGCTTGCAGCAACAGGCTGCAAGCCAGGCAGCAGGTGATCAGTCAGGGTCACACTTGATTTACTGGGAGAATGGTCTCCTGTATAGTGAGCATAAGGTTGCTCAACCTGGGTCAGCCCATGTGCTGGTGGTATCCCAGATGTTCAGAGCCTTCCTACTGGGGCTTGGTCATGATGTGCCATTAGCAGGACATTTGGGGCAGCACAAGACCTTTGAGAGGCTTGTCACCCACTTTCATTGGCCCCAAATGCGCAAGAGTTCTGATGCTCATTGCAGGACTTGTCAGACTTGCCATGCAAGTGGAAAGAGTGGAAAGAAGCTCAAGGTTCCCCTCCAACCATTCTCTGTGGTCATGATCCCTCTTTAAACGGGTGCAGATTGGCATTGTGGGGCCCCTGGACCCCAAGACAGCCATAGTCAACAGGTTTATCCTTCTTGGTGTACCATTCCACCAGGTACCCGGAAGCCATACCTCTAGGACAGTGACGGCCCCCGTGGTGGGACGAGCACTGATGGGAATTTTCTCCCGAGTGGGATTCCCTCGCAAGGTAATGTCTGACCGGGGACCCAACTTAATTTCCAAGTATATGAAGTCCCTGTGTCAGGAGTGTGGTGTAACCTACAAGTTTACCACTCCTTACCACCCCCAAGGAAATGGGCTGGTTGAAAGGTTCAACCGGACCCTGAAGGGCATGATAATGGGTCTTGGGGAACCCATGAGGCGTAAGTGGGATGTCCTCTTACCGTGCCTACTATTTGCATACCGTGAGGTGCCATTGAAATCTCTAGGGTTCAGTCCCTTTGAGCTTCTCTATGGACACCCGGTCAGAGGACCTATGAGTTTGGTTAAAGAAGGCTGGGAGCAATCTCCCAGGAAACCTCCCCAGGATGTATTTAGCTACATGCTGGCCTTCAGGAACCAGACTAGGCGTTTCAGTCAACTCGCTAAGGCGAATCTGGAAGCCAGCCAGGAGGAGATGAAGCACTGGTATGACCAGAATGCCACTCTGGTAGAGCTTCAACCTGGTCAGAAAGTGTGGGTCATGGCCCCAGTGGAGCCTTGCGTGCTCCAGTATAAGTGGACCAGACCATTTCAGGTTGTGGAGCGCAAGAGTCCAGTTTCCTACTTGGTGGACTTGCGCTCTCCTAGGAACCCCTTTAGGGTCTTACATGTCAACTGCCTTAAGTCCCACTTAGAGAGGTCTGAAGTGGGCATGCTCTTGGCAACAGATGTTGGGAAGGAGGAGGAGACTGAACCTCTTCCTGACCGCCTGTCAGTCTCAGAGCAAGATGGGTCAGTGGATGGTGTTATTAACTCTCTTCCATCCTGACCCATGAGCAACAGAATGACTGCCGCCAGTTGCTGGGACAGTTTTCTGATCTGTTCTCCCTGGTTCCTGGTGTCACAGATTGGTGCATCCATGATGTGGACAAAGGAGACAGCTTATCTGTGAAGCACAATTCTTACAGGATGACTGACAGGGTGAGGGCTTGCATCAAAGAGGAAGTCTCAAAGATGCTTGCGCTAGGGATGATTGAGTTCTCCAGCAGTCCTTAGGCCAGTCTAGTGGTCATGGTCCCGAAGGCTGCAGCGCCGGGTGCCACACCCGAACTACGGTTCTGTGTGGACTACAGAGGGCTCAATTTAGTCACGAAGACTGACGGCACCCCATCCCCAGAGCTGATGAGCTTATTGATCGGCCAGGGGCTGCACGGTACATCAGCATGTTTGACTTGACGTCTGGGTAGTGGCAGATCGCCTTGACTGATGGGGCTAAGGAGAGGTCAGCATTCTCCACACCAGATGGGCATTTCCAGTTCTGTGTTATACCCTTTGGGATGAAGAATGCACCTGCCACCTTTCAGAGGTTGGTCAAACAGGTGTTTGTTGGACTGGATGAGTTCAGTGCTGCTTACCTGGATGACATCGCAGTGTTCATTGCCAGTTGGGAGGAACATCTGTGCCACCTCTGGGAAGTGTTGATGGCGCTGCGGAAAGTAGGCCTCACGATCAAGGCGAATAAGTGCCAGATCGGGCAGGGTTCCGTGGTGTACCTGGGACACCAAGTTGGGAGCAGCCAGGTGGCGCCCCTACAACCCAAAATTGAAATCATCCTGGCTTGGGAGCCACCCAAAACCCAGACAGCCTTCTTAAGTCTCACAGGGTATTACAGGAGGTTTTTCAAGGGATATGGCGACATTGTTGCAGAGCTGAGTTCCAGGAAGCAGCCCAAGAAGGTGATCTGGACTGACACTTGTCAGAAAGCTTTTGAGGCCCTGAAAGCTGCCATGTGCACGACGCCCGTGATCCTGGCACCCAACTTCTTAAGAGAGTATATCGTCTAAACAGACGCTTCAGAGCATGGTGTGGGGGCTGATCTGTCACAGATGAATGAGGAGGGCCTAGATCAACCAGTAGCCTTTATCAGTAGAAGGCTACTACCACAGGAACAGAGGTGGAGTGCTATTGAGCGTGAGGCATTAGCTGTGGTCTGGCACTGAAGAAGCTGAGACCATACCTGTTTGGGACTCACTTCCGGGTTCAGACAGACCACAGGCCCCTCAGATGGCTGATGCAGAAAAGGGGTGAGAATCCAAAGCTGTTGAGGTGGTCCATCTCCCTACAGGGTATGTACTTTATGGTGGAACACCGCCCTGGTACAGAACACGCCAACGCTGATGGTTTGTCCAGATTTTTGGGCCTTAGTGAAGAGTACTCCCAGGAGTAAGGGTAGTTCTCCCCACTTTTCAGCTGAAGGGGAGACGTGTTAGACCTGGCACCCTTGGTGTGGGTCTCCCTTCCATTTTTTCTGTTGCCTCATGTATTTTTGCTGGTATTAGATGCTTTGGGCACTGTGCCACTGCTATTCAGTGCCACAGTGCAATTGCTCTCTACTGTAAATTGAGATATTAATCAGTGGTTCCATGTTTGGCTATTTGGTTTACTTGTCAAACCCTAGTCTAGTGCACTGAGTGTGCCCAGGGCGTGTAAATACAAATGCTGCTGGTGGGCCTGCAGCACTAGTTGTGCCACCGACAGAAGCAGCATTGTAAAATGTGTCTAAGGTCTGCTATTGCAGAGCTTGCGTGCAGTCTGGTACTGTCATGCTGACTGGGCAAGTGCACCCACTTGCCAGTCCCTAAACCTTCCCTTTTCTTCATATCAGTCACCCCTATGGTAGGCCCCAGGGCAGGGTGCATTGTAAGTATAAGGTAGGACAAGCCCTGCTGTGTGTGGTATGTCCTAATAGTGAATTACAGCTATTTTTGTTTTTCACTATTGCAAGGCTACCTGTTCTCCGTAGGACGGAATGGGTTGTTTAAGTTATTACATTTTATAATCCTAACTGTCTCAGAGAACATGGTAGAAATTCGAGTTTAGTATGCCTGAACTCAGAATAATAAAATACATCTTTTAGTGAAGTTGGTTTTAATATTCTGTGTTTGCAAATACCAGTTTTAGAAAGTAGGCACTTGCTTGTCTAACCATTCAAACATGCCTCTGCTAGGTTGTGTATTCCTATGTCTGATTCTGTGAGTGACAGTGCTGGGGAATTCCAGGAGACAGGCTGAGTCTCTCAGTGGTGAATAGAGAGATCTGCATCTAGATGGGAGGGAGGAGTTGCACCTGAACCTTGAATAGGGCTGTGCACGCCTTCCACAAAGCTGGCCTCACACCCTGGGGAGTGGCTCACTTCTCTGCCCATGAGAACAAAACTGGGTCTTGACTCCTAACCAGCAAGGCTAAGTCAAATATAAACTAAACCAACAATACCAATGCCAGTACTGGACTAACTTAATTTCTAAAAGCCAAAGATCTGTTATGAATGAAGCATATCAGTCTGATGTAACATTTGTTACTAATTTATTCAAATAATTTTTCAAAGGTTTTCTTATTATTTCAAAAAGAATTTGTGGTGCATATCACAAATATATACAAAATATACAAATATGCACAAACATTTTACAATACAGGTCATAAACTACTATACAACACATCCACACTGATACTTTCACATCCCAAACATACCACTTATATTCCTATAAACAAAACAAAACAAATACCTCTGAGGTATGGGTCCGTGTCAATATAAACATTTCATTAAAACATATGATACAATATACATTGTCATTTATAATGTTGATAACACCAGTAATTGGACAAGACAGATCGTATTATGTTTAGCTCAATACTTTGATTTTTCGACTGACACTGGACCTACAAGGTCGACGCGTTTCGAACCTCCTAGTAGCGGGGTTCTCCTCAGGACCAAACACGAATTCTACAAGACAAAAGACGTTTATACCAGATTAACCTACCTGCGGAACCAACTTGCGTTTAAAGAACAGCCACCAACCGGCTTAACACAGCCTACCTTAATTCTCCTGTGTATGGTGTCACAGTCAGGTATGGACAAGTCTACACATAAAAAAACGAAAGAGTAACATATATGACAGTCTATGGTTGATAAGTAACTTTCATTGGGTATATACTATATCAGAAAATCAGCTCACCTTCACTCTTTTGGATGTTGGCTTTAGATACCTAAATAGAAGGATGGAGTCAGTGGTATCTATTAGGGGTATAAGCTTAATGTGCTTACTAGATAAAAAACATTTCGAATCTTGAGTGCTTACCCGGTCTCGGCGTGGTTGTCGATAAGCCGGGGTTTTGCATGGCGTGTGTGGAAATCGTTGTTTCAATGTATTGGTAAATGGCGGAGTTTATTTGTAGGCTCCGTGATTAGGCAGTGTTAATCCGGTTGGTGGCTGTTCTTTAAACGCAAGTCGACCTTGTAGGTCCAGTGTCAGTCGAAAAATTCAAAGTATTGAGCTAAACATAATACGATCTTTATTGTTGGTTTAGTTCACTTCTCTGCCCAGCACACTGAAAGAAGAGAAGGAATCCTGTCAATGAAGTGCTCCAGGACTATACTTGCCTTCCACCATGCTGGCTCCACCTCCTGTGGAGCGTCTGATGTGCATGCCGGGCACTGTGAAAGGAAAGGAAAAGTCTGGTAAACAGAGTGCTTAGGAACTGGTTTGGACTGGGCAAAGGCCCCTCTCCCCTCAGAGAACAAGGATTTTGGGGTATAAATATTGGGACCCTGATCCCATGAAATTAGATCCCTTTGGACTACAAGAAGAAACCTTTACTGAGGAGAGGAACCTGAAGAAACTGAGGAGAGACTATTCCCAAGCTGAAGTGCTGCTTGGGGAATTGGCCTGCAGTGGTTGCCTTACTGCCAAAGGAAGGAGAAAGGAACTTTATGTACTTTGCTTTCAACTTGTGAAGGATCTCCCAGGGCTTGGAAATCCTGCTGAAGTCTCAGAAACAACAAACTTCACCCACCAGCTCCCCAGAGTTCTTTGAAATGCCTGCTGCTGTTTTGGGCCCTCTGAGGAACTGCGTGTCGCAAGGAGCTGGAAGCGTGACTCAATGAGAAGAAGTGTGTCGCTGTCGCTGTGCCTGCCGTCGCAACTCCGAAGGAGGGTATCATCACTGGAACTGTCGCACTGCACTGCATCAGAGAGAAGCATGCTGCAACGAAGAGGAAGCATGTCGCCGTCGCTGCTGCTGCCATCGCAACACTAAAGGAGGGTGTCGCCGCTGTAGTTGTCGCACTGCACCGCATCAGGAGAAGAATCTCGCAACGAGGTCGGAGCTTGTCGCCTTCGCTGTGCCTGCCATCGCAACTCTGAAGGAGGGTGTCGCCGCTGGAAATGTCGGATTGCACCTCATCGGCCAAGAGCACCTCGCATCCCCGAGTAGCACACCACCATCGGAGCTGCTGCCATCGCATCTTAGATGTCGCCGTTGTAGTTGTTGCATCGAGCAGAAGCTTCACGCATCATGGGAGAAGAGCGTTGCCACTGGAGCTGTTATTGTCGCATCGTAAGGGTGTCACCGCTGCAGTCCACGTATCAAACCGAGAACTTCTTGCATCCCTGAGAAGCGTGCACATCTGGAAGATCTTCATGTCTTTATTTCTTTGTATCTGAACTTTGCCGCATTTCCCATCGCTGCTTGTCGTGGCAGTGCAACGCAACCTAAGGTACATTGACGCAGAGTGTCGCATCTAAGAACTGAACTGAACTAAGATTAAATCTACCATCTTAAAGTAATCATAATGTGTATTTTTTTGTTCATGGTCTTGTGGTAACTCTATGTAAAGTCTACTTATTTTTATATAAAACCTGTGTGGTGTCCATTTGTAGTGTTGTCACTGGGTTGCTGTATGTGGCCACAACTGCTTAACTTACAACGCCTCTGAAAAAAGCCCTTCTGCTCGTGCCAAGCTACCAAGGGGGTGAGCGGGGTTATTTTAGGAGTGTAATCCCTTTATCCTGACTAGAAGAGAGGGTCCCTATTCGTCACAAGTACCTACCTATGCCAACTAGAGATCCCCAAATATAACAGGCTAGAATTAGATAATCCTATTGATTTAAGTAAAAGGAAACCAAGATGTGTAACAAAGCCATGATTTCACTGAAATATGTCACCTGGTCATCCATCGGAGACCATGTTACATGTGAGGAGAAAACATCAAGGGCCATATTTACAAGAAAAGTGATGGAAAGCGGTGTTAGCCTTCTTGGCTTAACCCCGCTCTCTGCCACTTTTGAAATGCATGGCTGCATTGTGTTTAGATTTTAGAACAATACGGTGCAGTTTTGCATTCCCCTGTGTGCTCGCGCTAATTACACCTGCCTAACGCCAATGCAGGTACCCTTGCACTATGGTACAAGGGTACCTGCATTTTGGGAATTATTGTTTGTGGGCCGGAAAGTGTCCCTTCCTGCACATAAACAATCTTAAATGGCTTTTTGTAATTTCTATGCGTGCTGCATAAAGCAGAAAAAACTAGAAGACATAAAGCATTTTTCCTCATTGTGCCATGTTAAGACAAAAGGTTTTTTGGTCTTAATGTTGGCCCTGCCACATATATACGCCACGCTTGTAAATATAGGACAGCGTCAAAATCAATTGGTGTTGTGGCTGAACGCCCACAGTAACACCCATTGCTCACCCCTTTCATGCTAAGTATAGCGTGAAAGGATGCCTTATTTACAAGGCGATTCAGAAAAGGGGGTGGTGATGAACAGAGTATCTGAACTAAGCAGAATACTCCTACCCAGTCAACAGATCAGGGCTTGATCCATCACGGTTTTTTAGCTCACTGCACCATCCCAGCTCAGAACCTGCCTACATGCAAATTAGTCTGTCCCTGGCCCAGTGCATCATGGGAACAGGGCAGACCAAACTACCAAGCCAAATCTTTAACTGGAAAGGAAACAAGCTTCCGGGGACCGGTTTCTGGCATTATAGCCGTCTTCGGCCCGGCTTGCTTGAATCCTGATGGTGCAGTGAGCAAGGGACTCACATCTGAGCATACCCTTCCATGCTTGTGGTGGACAAAACAATTCAGAAAAGGGGGTGGTGAATGGACAGAGTATCTGAACTAAGCAGAATACTCGTACCCAGTCAACAGATCAGGGCTTGATCCATCACCGTTTTTTAGCTCACTGCACCATCCCAGCTCAGAACCTGGCTACATGCAAATTAGTCTGTCCCTGGCCCAGTGCATCATGGGAACAAGGCAGACCAAACTACCAAGCCAATTCTTTAACTGGAAAGGAAACAAGCTTCCGGGGACCGGTTTCTGGCATTACAGCCGTCTTCGGCCCAGCTTGCTTGAATCCTGATGGTGTAGTGAGCAAGGGACTCACATCTGAGCATACCCTTCCACGCTTGTGGTGGACAAAACGATTCAGAAAAATGGGTAGTGATGGACATAGTATCTGAACTAAGCAGAATACTCCTACCCAGTCAACAGATCAGGGCTTGATCCATCACCGTTTTTTAGCTCACTGCACCATCCCAGCTCAGAACCTGGCTACATGCAAATTAGTCTGTCCCTGGCCCAGTGCGTCATGGGAACAAGGCAGACCAAACTACCAAGCCAATTCTTTAACTGGAAAGGAAACAAGCTTCCGGGGACCGGTTTCTGGCATTACAGCCATCTTCGGCCCGGCTTGCTTGAATCCAGATGGTGCAGTGAGCAAGGGACTCACATCTGAGCATACCCTTCCACGCTTGTGGTGGACAAAACAATTCAGAAAAGGGGGTGGTGAATGGACAGAGTATCTGAGCTAAGCAGAATACTCGTACCCAGTCAACAGATCAGGGCTTGATCCATCACCGTTTTTTAGCTCACTGCACCATCCCAGCTCAGAACCTGGCTACATGCAAATTAGTCTGTCCCTGGCCCAGTGCATCATGGGAACAAGGCAGACCAAACTACCAAGCCAATTCTTTAACTGGAAAGGAAACAAGCTTCCGGGGACCGTTTTCTGGCAATACAGCCGTCTTCGGCCCGGCTTGCTTGAATCCTGATGGTGCAGTGAGCAAGGGACTCACATCTGAGCATACCCTTCCACGCTTGTGGTGGACAAAACGATTCAGAAAAGGGGGTGGTGATGGACAGAGTATCTGAACTAAGCAGAATACTCCTACCCAGTCAACAGATCAGGGCATGATCCATCACGGTTTTTTAGCTCACTGCACCATCCCAGCTCAGAACCCGGCTACATGCAAATTAGTCTGTCCCTGGCCCAGTGCATCATGGAAACAGGGCAGACCAAACTACCAAGCCAATTATTTAACTGGATAGGAAACAAGCTTCCGGGGACCGGTTTCTGGCATTACAGCCATCTTCGGCCCGGCTTGCTCGAATCCTGATGGTGCAGTGAGCAAGGGACTCACATCTGAGCATACCCTTCCACGCTTGTGGTGGACAAAACGATTCAGAGAAGGGGGTGGTGATGGACAGAGTATCTGAACTAAGCAGAATACTCCTACCTAGTCAACAGATCAGGGCTTGATCCATCACCGTTTTTTAGCTCACTGCACCATCCCAGCTCAGAACCTGGCTACATGCAAATTAGTATGTCCCTGGCCCAGTGCATCATGGGAACAGGGCAGACCAAACTACCAAGCCAATTCTTCAACTGGAAAGGAAACAAGCTTCCGGGGACCGGTTTCTGGCATTATAGCCGTCTTCGGCCCGGCTTGCTTGAATCCTGATGGTGCAGTGAGCAAGGGACTCACATCTGAGCATACCCTTCCATGCTTGTGGTGGACAAAACAATTCAGAAAAGGGGGTGGTGAATGGACAGAGTATCTGAACTAAGCAGAATACTCGTACCCAGTCAACAGATCAGGGCTTGATCCATCACCGTTTTTTAGCTCACTGCACCATCCCAGCTCAGAACCTGGCTACATGCAAATTAGTCTGTCCCTGGCCCAGTGCATCATGGGAACAAGGCAGACCAAACTACCAAGTCAATTCTTTAACTGGAAAGAAAACAAGCTTCCGGGGACCGGTTTCTGGCATTACAGCCGTCTTCGGCCCAGCTTGCTTGAATCCTGATGGTGTAGTGAGCAAGGGACTCACATCTGAGCATACCCTTCCACGCTTGTGGTGGACAAAACGATTCAGAAAAATGGGTAGTGATGGACATAGTATCTGAACTAAGCAGAATACTCCTACCCAGTCAACAGATCAGGGCTTGATCCATCACCGTTTTTTAGCTCACTGCACCATCCCAGCTCAGAACCTGGCTACATGCAAATTAGTCTGTCCCTGGCCCAGTGCGTCATGGGAACAAGGCAGACCAAACTACCAAGCCAATTCTTTAACTGGAAAGGAAACAAGCTTCCGGGGACCGGTTTCTGGCATTACAGCCATCTTCGGCCCGGCTTGCTTGAATCCAGATGGTGCAGTGAGCAAGGGACTCACATCTGAGCATACCCTTCCACGCTTGTGGTGGACAAAACAATTCAGAAAAGGGGGTGGTGAATGGACAGAGTATCTGAGCTAAGCAGAATACTCGTACCCAGTCAACAGATCAGGGCTTGATCCATCACCGTTTTTTAGCTCACTGCACCATCCCAGCTCAGAACCTGGCTACATGCAAATTAGTCTGTCCCTGGCCCAGTGCATCATGGGAACAAGGCAGACCAAACTACCAAGCCAATTCTTTAACTGGAAAGGAAACAAGCTTCCGGGGACCGTTTTCTGGCATTACAGCCGTCTTCGGCCCGGCTTGCTTGAATCCTGATGGTGCAGTGAGCAAGGGACTCACATCTGAGCATACCCTTCCACGCTTGTGGTGGACAAAACGATTCAGAAAAGGGGGTGGTGATGGACAGAGTATCTGAACTAAGCAGAATACTCCTACCCAGTCAACAGATCAGGGCATGATCCATCACGTTTTTTTAGCTCACTGCACCATCCCAGCTCAGAACCCGGCTACATGCAAATTAGTCTGTCCCTGGCCCAGTGCATCATGGAAACAGGGCAGACCAAACTACCAAGCCAATTATTTAACTGGATAGGAAACAAGCTTCCGGGGACCGGTTTCTGGCATTACAGCCATCTTCGGCCCGGCTTGCTTGAATCCTGATGGTGCAGTGAGCAAGGGACTCACATCTGAGCATACCCTTCCACGCTTGTGGTGGACAAAACGATTCAGAAAAGGGGGTGGTGATGGACAGAGTATCTGAACTAAGCAGAATACTCCTACCTAGTCAACAGATCAGGGCTTGATCCATCACCGTTTTTTAGCTCACTGCACCATCCCAGCTCAGAACCTGGCTACATGCAAATTAGTATATCCCTGGCCCAGTGCATCATGGGAACAGGGCAGACCAAACTACCAAGCCAATCCTTTAACTGGAAAGGAAACAAGCTTCCGGGGACCGGTTTCTGGCATTACAGCCGTCTTCGGCCCGGCTTGCTTGAATCCTGATGGTGCAGTGAGCAAGGGACTCACATCTGAGCATACCCTTCCACGCTTGTGGTGAACAAAACGATTCAGAAAAGGGAGTGGTGATGGACAGAGTATCTGAACTAAGCAGAATACTCCTACCCAGTCAACAGATCAGGGCTTGATCCATCACCATTTTTAGCTCACTGCACCATCCCAGCTCAGAATCTGGCTACATGCAAATTAGTCTGTCCCTGGCCTAGTGCATCATGGGAACAGGGCAGACCAAACTACCGAGCCAATTCTTTAACTGGAAAGGAAACAAGCTTCCGGGGACCGGTTTCTGGCATTACAGCCGTCTTCGGCCCGGCTTGCTTGAATCCTGATGGTGCAGTGAGCAAGGGACTCACATCTGAGCATACCCTTCCACGCTTGTGGTGGACAAAACGATTCAGAAAAGGGGGTGGTGATGGACAGAGTATCTGAACTAAGCAGAATACTCCTACCCAGTCAACAGATCAGGGCTTGATCCATCACCGTTTTTTAGCTCAATGCACCATCCCAGCTCAGAACCTGGCTACATGCAAGTTAGTCTATCCCTGGCCCAGTGCATCATGGGAACAGGGCAGACCAAACTACCAAGCCAATTCTTTAACTGGATAGGAAACAAGCTTCCGGGGACCGGTTTATGGCATTACAGCCGTCTTCGGCCTTGCTTGCTTGAATCCTGATGGTGCAGTGAGCAAGGGACTCACATCTGAGCATACCCTTCCACGCTTGTGGAGGACAAAACGATTCAGAAAAGGGGGTGGTGATGGACAGAGTATCTGAACTAAGCAGAATACTCCTACCCAGTCAACAGATCAGGGCTTGATCCATCACCGTTTTTCAGCTCGCTGCACCATCCCAGCTCAGAACCTGGCTACATGCAAATTAGTCTGTCCCTGGCCCAGTGCATTATGGGAACAGGGCAGACCAAACTACCAAGCCAATTCTTTAACTGGAAAGGAAACAAAATTCCGGGGATCGGTTTCTGGCATTACAGCCGTCATCGGCCCGGCTTGCTTGAATCCTGATGGTGCAGTGAGCAAGGGACTCACATCTGAGCATACCCTTCCACGCTTGTGGTGGACAAAACGATTCAGAAAAGGGGGTGGTGATGGACAGAGTATCTGAACTAAGCGGAATACTCCTACCCAGTCAACAGATCAGGGCTTGATCCATCACCGTGTTTTAGCTCACTGCACCATCCCAGCTCAGAACCTAACTACATGCAAATTAGTCTGTCCCTGGCCCAGTGCATCATGGGAACAGGGCAGACCAAACTACCAAGCCAATTCTTTAACTGGAAAGGAAACAAGCTACCGGGGACCGGTTTCTGGCATTACAGCCGTCTTCGGCCCGGCTTGCTTGAATCCTGATGGTGCAGTGAGCAAGGGACTCACATCGGAGCATACCCTTTGACGCTGGTGCTGGACAAAATGATTCAGAAAAGGGGCCATCTGCTGCCTCAGGGCCTAGGGTGTGCATGCAGTGCCCCTTCAAATTGCCCCCCAGTTCCTGCATAGTGTGACATGTGTACTATACTATGTAGAAACCAGACTGCTACTGATTGGTGCACTGTCGGGGCACTGCAGGACCACTGCAGGACCACCAGCCAGACCAGACCAGCCAGACCAGGCCAGCTAGGCCAGCCAGACCAGCCAGACCAGGAAAAAACTTCAGACCGGGCGGGTAGTCACAACATGGGCTTGGTAGTCCAACGGAAGATGGCACGTTGCATGGTCCGCTGTAAGACCACCATACTTGTAATTAGCCCCTATATCATAATTCTAGAAATGACACTTTTAGAAATCTGGCATTTCTGTGCTCAAATATACAGTGCCTTTCTGCCAGTAAACAGGGTCACAGGACTGTGGCTGTATCCTCTGTGATGGGTTGCTGATTGTTCCCAGAAATAGGGACGTAGGTGCAACAGGATGTGCCATCTTGCCAGGATGGCTGAGGGAGGAGTTTTACACAGTGTTGAGGAACCTGACACTAGACTTTTGTCACTTCAGACATTTGGGAGCAATACCCGTGACGGGCAGGGGAGTGGGCCAGGTGTTGCCCATGACACAAAGGCTAACACTGAAAAAATGGCCCTCTCAGACCCCTAATCAGATCACTCCTAGACCTCTGGAAGACACAACTGTCCTGCTCCTGTAAGGACTGCCCTGCAGCCTAAGGAAGGAAGACTGGGCATTCTCCTTGAACTCAGGACTGCCAAAGTAACCCCAATGGGTGGCTTGCTGGTCTCCTGTGTGATCTACAGGGACACAACAAGCTTCAGAGACCCTGCAATGTTCCTGCCTGCTGCTGCTGGTCTTAGTTGGAGAGAGTCTGGGTCCAAATGTGGTGTCATTCTATGCCCTGGACACTTGGTGTGGTGCTAAAGTGGCCACCTCCTACCATAACCAAAAACCTGAGACTTGGAAAATGTTACTGCAATAACTCCTCTGAGAACCAACAGGACTTCGGGACCTGCCAAAGGTGCATTGCTGGTGTGATTGACTTTGCTGCAGTTCCCAATTTGTTCTCCTCCGCTGTAGCACATCCCTTCTTGCTGAACTTCTTAATGAGACTATCTACCATTTTAGAACCCTCTCCAGCAACAGTCTCCAGTGTAGTCCCTCAGGGGTAATTTGAATTCCAGAAAAAGTCTGAAGGTAGAAATCTTTGCCGGGTTTGATGCTGACCAGCACCCCATCGATGACGTCCTCAGCCTGAAAATCTATGTTTTCCCACTCTGAGCTTTTCCTGTCATCACCAAAGGCTTCACTGAGACTTCATCCAGAGGCTTCCTGTCGTCCATTATCTCGAATTGGCTGCAGCCTGCTAATTGGCCTCACCGAGGACTCTACCTTCTCCAGGAAATCTTCAGAATTTCTTCTGAGTCTAAAAGTAAGTCTTGACTCGGGTGAACTTGGTAAGTGTATTCGACCTGCCCTTCATTGCGGTTGGCTTTTACTTGTGACCTGTCTCGCTCACCCAGGTACCCACGGTTAATGATTTATTCTTTATGATGCTATTTTTCACTAAGAACTTTAAAAATTCATACCTCTGGTTCAACTGATTGCTTTGAATTTGTTTTGGTGTCATTTTATTTATGAGAATTTACTTGATATTTCTAAATTAGTGTGATATTTGTCTTGTGTTGTTTTTCAACATTATTATTGTCTGTGTACTTCATAAAATGTATGCATTTCTTCTGAGTTACCTCATAGATGCTAGTAAACATCCCTCCCCAGTGCTGCGCTGTCCATTGGAACTAGTGCTGAATGGCCGTCCAATGGTCGTGCGCAGCACTCGGGAGGTAGTGCTGCCGTCGGCCAACGCACCGACGCAGCACTTAAGGGGTTAAGAATGACTGCTTTTGTGCCAAGCTACCAGAGGGTTAAGCACAGGTTAATTTATTGACTTCCTGTGGTGCACACTGACAAGGATTATTATTGTTGCTTCAGTAATATTTCCACCCCTCTCAACCGGTAATCCAATTTCTTACAGGAAAGTTCTTAGAATTCTCTGGAATTGTATTTCTAGCATGGCACCCAGTCACTTTCAAGAGTTTTCAGATGTCCTCTCATGTGGCAATTGTCTCCATCCAGAGGACATTGTAAAGGTGGTACAACCATTCCCTGATATGAGCTTCTTGGTCTTCCAGCACAAAGAGGTGATAACTTATCTGGATGTGCATAATGCCAAGGACAGCAATTTGCCCGAAAGATTATAGAGTCCGCAGACATTGAGCCCAAGACCCTGCCACGTCGGGAATTGAACCCTGGTCCCAGGCCTGATCTCAGCTTCAGGGTCTGCCGCTTCTAACCAGTGAGCCACACTTCTCTACTTTAATTTAGTTTATCTTTAACTTAGTTATTCTGTGTAAATCGATAAATGTTACATTTAGCATTTGTTTGTTAATTAACCGTTTTTTAGGTTAGAATTATTTGAATTTTTGATTTAAATAATATAGTTACTTACTTGGATATGCAGTTGTAGAGTTGTATATTTTGCAGTGTTCTGTTTTGAAGAGGAAAACCGGCAGACTATCTGTATATTGTCTACATCTTTAGAAGAAAAGATCTTAAAGACATAGTTGGGTGTAGTGGCTGTAGAAGTGTAAATACATATTAGAACTGCTTATAATGAAGGTAATTTGCTCAAGGTTGAATATAAAGTGTTGAAGAGCGATTGCAGCTTTGGGGGACACCTTAATGGACAGACACAGAGTTGGAAGAGAGGTTGGCCCTGTTTATTCACTGGCTCCAGTTCTCGAGGTATGAAGAAACCGTTCAGCCCCTCCAGATTTTGATGAATGCAGCATGGCTCACTGTATCAAAGCCAGCTGAGAGATCAAGGAAGAAATGGTTAGGTGTTGACAAATCTTCTCACAAAAAAACAAAAACTGATCTGAAATCAAAAAGGAGGATTTCAAAAAGAAAATAAGTTCCATCTGGTCCTAGTACAATTTTGGGGAAGTCCCCTTTCAGTTAAATGTAATTGACAAAATATTTGGTGTACAATAGCCTTATTTGTACTGGTCGCCAGATTTGTTTCACGTTTTAAGATTTACAATTCGAGGAAGCTTCTTTTTAGCCAATTGCCGTGGTAAATGTGGTTTACACAGAATTTTAGAAAAAGCCCTCATACCCCTAGACTCAGGTTTCATGTGGCGCAGGACTATACATTGAGACGCATCTCCATAGATGCTTTACGTTGTAAATCCCCTGCAGCATGACGTTAGCTTTACGCCGCCGCTGCGTCACAGAAGTGATGCAACAGTGACGCAAAAGTGGCGCACAGGGCTTGTAAATCTGCCCCGTCGTGTCTCCTATAAAAGCATGGGTCAAGGGAACGGAAAGGAAGTTTAATCATCTGAATTCGTATATGCTACTGAACAAGTCACTGGAATGGGTTAGTTTGAGCAAAGGCCCCAAAACTGAAAATATCAGCTGCATCTGTCTTTATGCTGAGTCTGTTACACTGACTGAATGCACACATCAGTTTGTCAACGAGGGACGGTAGGCTGGCGGTATCTGTTCTCCTGTCAGAAGTAATGTGCTGCTGCTAATCGTCTTTCTTCGGTGCATTGATCATTGCAATCAGCTCACAGAAGGTGGCCTACCGCTGACAAAGTGACAAATGCCTTGACAAGATATTAAAAACATCCTTAAAGATATACTGCGCTATTTCGGCCTTTGTATACTTTGCCAAGTGCTGTTGTAGAGCCTCAAGTCACAAAGAATTGTGCAGTCCTTACTGTGCTGGACCCGTATTTGCGATGAACAACAACCAAGGTGAAAGGGGCCATCCTGTGAATGATGACACAATTGTTTTCAAAATCCTAGGGTTGCGTCATCAAACAGATTAAAATTATGGAATGCCTTTTAGTGGGTGTATTAGTGATTTTTATTGATGCGGATTCTGCACAGGGGTTTGTTTTGTTCTCTGCACTTTTCACTGGCATGGCACAAAGCGATCTGCTTCCTAGGTTTTCGCTCGAAACCATGATGGCTCTTTATAAACAGAATAGTATATGTATGGGTCATTAATGGCAGGGTATGAATTCAATATTACTGTCATGAACTAGATATCGCAAGTAAAAAAGAAAGGCCGTTACTGGCAATACCTTGCCTCAGACTGTATTAGTTGGGGTTAGCGGGGGCACCCTTATTTTCAATTAAAAAATGTTTTCACTTTATTACATTTTGAAACAATGGCTACGTTTCCACTTTCACCAAACATATAAAAAGGAAAATATTGCTTCCAACTTTAATAATGCCAGTAACGGTGTTGATTGAGAGATAATATCTTAGGTCACTACTGATGTCATCAGTGATGCAATTCAGGATGTCATCAGTGACATTGTGTGGGTCGACATCATTCACACTGCTTTGTAAAAGGTACGATTCATAGCTCACTATAATAGCACATTTTCGGACGTTTTTAGGTCTTATGTTATATTCATAATATTTTAAATGACATTTTTAGGGACAATTGTTTGATTTATAAGACTTCTTTATGTGAGGATTTTAACAATGAGTTTTTCATTGTTTTTGCTTTTTTTCGCTATCCTTACGCTTTGGTTTGTGGCCAACTTATCCATTGCGCAAGGGCCCAGGGGGGCCTGTGTGCAGGTTGTTCTTTCTGATAAGTCCTTTGGTTGCTACCACTGAGCCCTTTTGTCACTGTGCACAGTTTCAAGCAAACTCAGCGAGCTCTTAGTGCAAGGCATGGTTTTAAGCCACGCCCTGTACACAATCCACTACCCACATGGCATGTATATTGACTATTCAATGAGCCCACTGTGCCTGTGCCCATTTGCTATGGCCTCTGGTTGCAGGACAAAGCCTTTGCCACAGCATATGCCAAGCCTTCGTGTTTCCAGATTCCATAGGATTCAGTTGAGCAAATAAATAATGCAGAGATCTTTGCTACTGTGATAGCAGATATTAGACGCACATCTTTAGAGAAGGGTTCCATGCCCAAAACCCCATTATTTATTTTTAAGCAATATTTGGATTGTCAGGTACCCCATCCACCAAAACACTAAATGAGGCCTTGTCCCAAATTAGACTGACACACTATCCTATCAGTGTTATTGACTGCAGGCTAATTGATTGGACATCAAAAAAATAAATGAAGAATAAAAACCTTCTGTCATGCCTAGTGAGCTTTTGTCGTGTGCTTGTCTTTAGTTGTATCTGCAACCAATACCTATGCGTGGGAGTAATTTTAATTATGCTTGAATAATTGGAGTAATTTCAGTAATTCCAAGTTACTCTTTGACTTGGAATTGCAGATTATTTTGTGATTATGCCTGCTTGTGTAACTAAGAGCAATGTGGGAGAAAGAATCCCATAGCGGGAGCAAATTGAATGAGTGTGAGTGGCTGCTCACGTATCTGTTTATGTTCTGCTGGATTTAGCGCTATTTTCTTTGTGCAAAACGCATCCTTCCATCCATTTTGGACGTGGGGTGCATTTGTGTGAAGTAACTAGGGGCATATTACCAAGGGGGTTTATCTCCGCTTTTTTGGCTTTAAAAGCCAAGAAAGCGGAGATAAAATTATCTCCCTATTACCTAGCTGTCGCTAACACCAGTTAGCGACAGCTAGTAGGAGATAGCGACCATCCTGGGCCCCACTTTGCATGTCAGTGATATTTATCACTAATGATATGCAAAGTGGGCGTGCCAAGATGTTAGCGACTGAAAACAGTCGCTAACATCGCTATCTTCTATTACCAACTTTTGGATATATTCGCGCTAAGCGCGAATATCTCCAAAAGCTAACACCTGCCCTGAGCATTTCTTAGCCATGTTATCAAATGGGAGGTGGATAACATGGCTAAGAGCATTAGCTCGGTAATGCATGATTATCGCTGACTTTTCAGCGATATTCATGCATTGCGGCGATTTTTATCGCATTTGCGATAAACCTTTGTAATACCACGGTTTATTTGCGGAAAAAATCGCCGCAGCTCAGCGGTACATTTTTGTCTCTAACCAAGCAATAGCGATAATTATCGCTATTGCTTGGTAATATGCCCCTAGGTCTAATTGCTAGGAGTTATTTTGGGGAAATCCTTCCCCAAGTTCACATTTGGCGAGCGTGAGCAGCTGCTTTCACTCGGTATTCATGTTCTGTTGCATTTAGCACTATTTCTTAGCACAAAACGTATCCTCATGTTCATTTTAGAAGCAAAGGAGCCTTTTTGCACTAAAATTCTCTTCTCATGTAATTTCACAGAATCTCGCAGAATTATTAGGTCATTCCGCATGATTATATTAAATAGAATTATGCAAGTTTCAACCACCAGTACCAATAACCCTGCTCGCAGGGAATACCGGCATGGTTTCAATTTGTCCTGCTCTAGAAGCTTCTGCCTCTTGCTCAACTACCCCCCCCCCCCTCTCTCTCTATTTTCTTCTCTCTTTCTCTGTTTATCGGAGAATATAAACACAGATTTTGCTGCTCTTTTAAAAATAAGCTACTGAATTTACTTGCCCCATTATGTTCTCTTTTCTCTACCCCACTCTTAACCCCACTTTCTCTTTACTACTGCGCAGCTGGAACGTCACTTTTTTTACACTCCTATGGCGCAATGTGCCCCTGGCACATTTATAAGGCCACTTAAAGCCACATTACGTGGGTTTTCCTGACCTTATAAATATGTTCCCCTTTCAAGCAGAAAACTGTGTGAAATGGGCATGGAAATATACGATGAGCGCTACGGTGGAGTTCCACGCCTCCACGTAGCACCTGAACGCTCCCACCTCTTGCCTCCTTGCTCCTCCCCCCTACCATGAACGTGACCACGGCAGCGGAGATGTCGATGGCGAGGCGAGGAGAGGGTGATGGCGTCTCTCTGAGAAGCTGATCCAAAGCGTCCGAAGCAGAGACCGGCGCCTCAGGAGCTGATAACCCGATTGGGATCCTTTGGGCTGCAAAGCTATCTTATCTACCGCGAGAGATACAGGGTGATAGGAGCGGCATATTTAAACAGCACAGGTGTGCCATTCAACTGACACGGTGAGCAGGAGTGGAAAACGCCTGGTTTTGGCTGCCGCTGTAGGGGTTCTTATATTGGCTCCTTCGTTATTCCCTGTAACTCGATACCGGTGGGAGACGTAGGAAACGATTTGAGACAGACTTTGAGGTCGGAAAGCTGAGCTATGCTTGGATATGGATATGCTGAATGGTTCTCGTGCTGAATGGTTCTCAGTAAGCATTTGACTTTTCCTTTAAATATAAACGGCATTTGTACTCTGCATTAAGCACCATTAAGCACCAAGCACGAAGCATTAAGTAATTAAATAGCACTATTCACTCTGCAGTCGCATTGAATGCTTGAGTACTACACGCTGCATAAAGGAATACAGGACTACAGGACTACATCTCCCATAGTGCCCTGCTTACCTGGAAAAAGCCTGTAACCTGAAAAAACCTGAAAAAATTTGCGGCCTCACGCTATTGCCTATTCTATTGCACTGTTCTATGCAAGAGTATCTCTATTGCGTGTCTCCCCTCACTTTTTGAGAGACTTTTTTGTTTAACTGCAGTTGTAAATGGGCAAACTAACAAATGTTCGTGCTAAGGCGAGAGCCCGACGGCTTAAAGCTTTAGAGGAGGCCGCATCTGATAAAACAACTGATAAAACAACTGACCAAATGGAAGGTAGAGCGGAGGTTTATTTGGTGAGCTCTGAGGGGGAGACTGAGGCAATTACAGAATCCCCGGATATTTCTGATATTCCCGATACATTGGGGAACGCTCACCCACTTGAGACTTTCCAAACTGAATCTATTCAACAAGATTCCGAGCCTATAGAGGGTGCTAATGTGAATGCACAGTCTCCATTGCCTAATAACTCGCACATGTCAAGTAGTTTTGTTACCTCCCAGCCTAACCCTAACTCTGGTTCAGCTTGTGCTCAAGATCTAAGTACAGTTGCTGCTGCTGCAATAGCAGTCACTAACTTGAATGACGGAGCGGATGGTCAGGTGGTTCAAGATGCAAGTTTTGGGATACAAGTCGGGAAGGAACAAGTGGGTATGACGAGCCCCATCCTGTCTTTGAATACCGAGACTAACCAGACAACAGGTTTAAAAACAATGCAATTGTCAGTCAAGGACATGCTAAACTTAATTTTGGATGAGATTCGTGAAGTGAAGCAGTCTCAACAGTCTCAAAAAGCAGAATTTGCCGGGATTCAAAATCGTTTGGAAAAAATTGAGGTTATTGTCACTTCTTTCCCACCTCGTCTTCAGGAGGCTGAAGCCAGAATTTCAAGTTTAGAGGATGAAATCCCAAAACTTCAAAAGGACGTCAAGGACGTTTATAAATCATCGAAGACCTTGGAATCCAAGCTTGATGAGTTGGAGTATTATAATCGTAGATCAAATCTGCGAATAGTAGGGGTTCCAGAGAAGATTGAGGGCTCGGATATGGTTCAATGGGTCACTTCTTTTATATCGCACGAAGTAATTCCGGAATTTAAAGGTGATTTGACAATCACCCGAGCTCATCGTGTGCCCGCTCAGCCATTTCCAAACTCTCCCTTTCCCCGTACTATTTTGGTTAATTTCGCTGACTATCGGGTTAAGGAGACAATTCTGACAAGAGCCATTAAACAGGGTCAGTTCGCAGCAAATGCTACTTCCAAATGTCGGATTTTTACCGATATGTCAGCCGTTGTTGCGAAGCGTAGAAAAGAGTTCGTTAAACTTTTACACCTGTTTAATGCTAAAGGGGCACAAGCCTCTATAGCACAACAGTCAAAATTGAAGGTGCTGATTAAAGGCAAATTTCATTTGCTCACTTATATTGATGAAGCCAATGTTTTACTTAGCTAAATGTCACCCGGATAGAGGTTGAAGGCGAACTCTATGATTTCTTAGCACACTCTTTTCTTGTATTTTTCTTGTATTTTTCTCAGGTTTCTTCTTTTGTTAAATGATGTTAAATGATGGCTATACCATGGTTACAGATATGGTGGATCTGGTGGAGGGGTGAGGGGTGAGGGAGCGGGAGGGGGAGGGCAGGGAGCGGGGTGTTATTCCAAGACACTTCTATGGTTGGGGGGGAGACCCGGTGGCGAGCGTGGGGGAGAGCAGTAGGAGGAGGGCCATGGGTGAAGGGGGGAAGGGAAAAAATGGAAAAATTGAGGTTGTTTTCAGTGGATTTGAATGTGGCAAGATCCTGCATTTTTGGTACCCTTGTATGCTTTTTTGCATATACATATGTAATTTAAGTATTTTTGAGTTTAAAACTTTTGTATCTCTTTGTGCAGTTAATGATGGCCCATGTCATCTAGGACGGAGTTGAAATTGATATCCTTCAATGTGAATGGTCTGAATAATGCCAGAAAATTGTGTGCAATAGAGTCCTGGATTAGAACTGAAAATCCTACAGTGATCATGTTACAGGAGACTCATATAGCGGTTGCTAAGAAAGAGGATTTTAAGATGTTTAAAACGTGGGCTTCTTTTCGGGGGTTTTCGTGCGCCATGGGTTCACAACGAGGCGTCGCTCTATTCATAAATAAAAATTTTGAGATTGAGATAGTCCAGACGGAAAATGATTCTTCAGGTCGTTGGTGTTGGGTTTCATGTAAAGTCAAAAATCATCACTCCTTGATTACTTTTGTTTGTTTTTATGCACCTATAGAGGATAACCCCCAGATTTATGACGCTCTGTTTCAATCTCTTCTATTGGTTGGTGGAGATATCATTATAGGTGGCGATTTTAATATACTTATGAACCCTAGTTTAGATTCTACATCAACTCTTAAGAGGCAGTCTAAGCCTAGATCTCTTAAGACTATCCTAAATTATATATCTTTATTTGGTTTATGTGACCCATGGCGTGTGAGAAACCCTCTGAAAATGGAGTACACCTGCTGGTCAGGAAGGTTTAAATCCTCATCTCGTATAGATTTTTTTCTAACATCCAGACAGCTTAAATTCAGTTCACAGAGATTTTACCACAATGGCTTTTCAGACCATGCTATGATAGTGATTAATTTTGACTATGTAGAGACTATAAAGGTTTCGAAAAGATGGATGTTTAATAAAATGTATTTACAGAATTTGAATTGGATATCAGCATTAAAGGTGGAGATAGCAGAGTACATTAACCGAAATATAGGCACGGCCCCTCTTCATGTTATCTGGGACTCGTTAAAGGCATTTTTACGGGGGGTTCCTATTAGTAAGGATGCGGCTGAGTGGAGCGCTGTGAAAAGTAAAAGGAACTCCTTGCTTCAAAAAATTCAGGATATAACATTTAGCTATCAATGTCAACCAAATTATGAAGTTGCAATCCAATTGAGGGAAGCTAAACAAGCGCTCAGCGCTTATTATTATGAGCAAAGTGAATTGGTGTTCCAGAAACAATCACAAAAAGTGTACGAAGAGAGTAATTTTTCAGGGAAATTCCTAGCCTGGCAAATAAGAGAACAAGCGGCTTTCATTCCTTAAAAGACCCTCTTACTTATTTCGAAACATCTGATCAGGTTGAAATAAATAATATCATGCTTAAACATTATGAGCGTATTTACTCAGTAAAACATAATTTTAATCATCAAAAACTATCAGAGTTTTTAGACCGATATGAGATTCCGAATCTAACCCTCGAAGATCAGAGGCATATGCAGAGACCTTTTTCTAAAGCAGAATTGGAAGAAGTTGTTAAAAACCTTCCATTAGGCAAGGCTTGTGGTCCTGACGGCTTCCCCTCAGAATTCTTTAAAGTTTTTTTTAGCTCCTTTAGTGACTTATTTCTGCTTCTGTTGAATTCAATGCTGGAAGGAGGACAAGTCCCGGAATCCTTCCATGAAGGTACAGTCATTAGCTTTTTAAAAAAAGGGAAAGAATCTAAAGATCCGAATTCATACAGGCCAATTACTTTATTAAACTCCGATTACAAAATAACTACTAAGATGTTATCATTACGCCTTAATGATCAGGCGGTGGATTTGATCCATCCAGATCAAAATGGCTTTATAAGAGGCAGACAATTATTTACAAACACACATTTTTTAGTTGAAGCATTAGATTATTTTGAAGCACGTGGGATACAGGCCTTGGTTTTACTTTTAGATGCAGAAAAAGCTTTTGATTTGGTGGTATGGGACACCCTTTTCATTATTTTATCTAAGTTTGCCATTTCTCAACGCATCATCAATTTGATAAAGAATTTGTATGTAGGCGCTAGAGCAAACATAATTGTTAACAAGTCATTAGCAGGCTCAATTTCAGTTCAACGTGGCACTAGGCAAGGCTGCCCTTTATCACCTATTCTTTTTGCCTTTTTTATCGAACCATTAACTATTGCTATCAGGAATTGTTTCCAGATCAAACCTCCAGTTACCTCAATGGCCAAAATTCAACTTTATGCAGATGATATTATGCTACTTATTAAACCTGATTTGGAATCACAGACCTATATTTTTCAAATTTTTGAAGAGTTTGAATCTCTAGGAGGTTATCGGATTAATAAAAAAAAGACAGAAATATTGGTTTGTGGAGGTGGAAACCCAGTTTTACACAAAGATTTACAAGGCTGCATTAATTTAAAACCTAAAAGATATCTAGGAATTTTGTTCTCTTCAAATATTTTGGATTTATATACACTTAATTTTGTTCCATTAATTAAAAAAGTCCAATCAATGTTCACTCGCTGGGATCCTCTGCCTTTAACTATTCTCGGACGCATCAATTTAATTAAAATGTCAATCCTTCCTCTTTTCAATTTTTTGTTTGCATCAATTCCAGTCTATTTGTCGGGTACTTTTTTTTCCAAAATAGAATCTATGTTCTCTAAATTTATTTGGGCAAAAAAAACACCTAGATTAGATATACGGACATTAACTGCAGAAACTAACTATGGCGGTCTTTCTTTACCAAATTTGAAAGATTATTATTTTGCTTACTTTGCACAGTACTTAGAGAGATTTAAGGACAGGAATGCAGTAACTAGTTGTTTTATAAATTCTTTTTTTGATTTGATATGCTCAGAAATACAAATACCATCCCCTTTGTTTGTATTGAAATCCCCCAAATTTGTGCGGTATAAAATCCTAAATTGGTTTTTTAAACGACATAATGCAATGCTTAAGAGATATTCACTTCCACAATTTCATTTACTAACTCCCTTAATTGGAGTGTTTTCTTTTTTAAAGATTAAAATCGATCCCATTGTAATAAAAAATTGGGGTAGGTCTGGATTTAAAACATTATCTGATTTTTTGGTAAGCGGGACTTGGCTCTCAGTTACTGAGATGTCAGCTCGAATTGGTGGCAATTTTTTGCTAACTGTTTCCTACTCTAATTTAATTTATCCTATGTTGGCGCAATTAGATCCCGGTACCATTGCGAATTATACTTCTACTCTTGTTTTAGATCTTTTTATTAATAATTTGGAGAAGAAACCAGGAGTATGGAAACAGTGTCTGACACAAAGTCGGGAGGTAGAGTTGACTGCTAAAGCTATCCGTTAATGGTACACTCAAGAAAATGTTATATTGTCACCGGAAATTTGGAAAACCATTAATCAATTTAATTTCTGCGTACTGCGTGGTGAAGTAGTGTGGCTCACTGGTTAGAGGCGGAAGACCCGAGAGCAGAGAACGGCCCGGGACCAGGGTTCGATTCCCGGTGCGGCAGGTTTCTGGACCAGGGTCAGTGGACTCGATAATTCTCTCGCCTCGGTGCCCACTCTGATCAGCGATCACACTCGGCAACTCTGGGCATTAGCTTGCCTCATCTTCACTAACGGCCCCACCAGACCGCCGGGGATGCCTGGTCTCACCCTGGAGATACCCATTAAGGGACCATCTCTCAGGGAAACCAGGAAGGGTTTCGCAGCGGTCGAAGCGCCTTGGGACCCTACGGGTAAGTAGTGCGCTATATAAATGCCTATACATTTACAACTGGCGCCGAATGTTGTATTTTAGCAAGTGGCTATGATATCGTACACCAGTAATAATTGCTAAAATGTATAACAATGCGTCTGCTTTTTGTTTCAGACATTGCAATTGTGAACAAGCCAATTGGTCTCACATTATTATGTCTTGTCGTAAAATTAAGCATTTCTGGGAAGAAATTATTGGTTTTTTAAAGACTTATTGTTTCTTATCTGTCCCATGCAATGCAACAATGTTATTATTTGGATATGACCCTGATTGTATATTTTCCAGTCACCTGGCAAAATTGATTTATATTATAATGGCTGTGGCTAGATCTTTATTACTGCAGAATTGGCTTTCAACCTATATCCCGACGCTGCAGGAATGGTTGGAAAAAATGAAAAGGGTCAGGAAAAGCAAACTTTTATATGCTCAAAGAGTTGGGGGTATTAGAAAATTCGATCAAATTTGGGGATGTTATTTTGAGTAAATTGGTTTAACATTACGTTAAGTTGAAACTAAATGTAATTGTTATTTTTCTGTGTTTTCTTTTTTTATGTATGCTGTATATAATCTGAATACAACTTCAATAAAAAAAGATTTAAAAAAAATAAATAAAAAAAAATAAAAAAAAAAAAAGGCTGTTGCTGGGAGCGTTCCCACTATGTCTTTTTGACACTGCCCCAGATTTACAAGAAATTGTAAGTCTGAGGTAAGGACAAAAACGTATGCCTCCCCAGGGGAGATGTAAGGGAGGCACAACAAGGAGAAATATCTTTATTTCTCCTCTTTTTTCCATTCTGCAGCATACATAGACAGAGGAAAAAGCCTCTTGCAATTGTTTTTGTTCAGGAAGGTTTCCCTTCCTGCACAAAAATAATAATACCCGCAATGTGGGCACCCTGCCACCATGGTGAATATTGCCTGCGTTTCAAGGACAGGAATAATATATTTATTAGATACTGCACATTCCTGCCCTTTTCTTTTGCTGTAGGGCAGCGCATCAGCAAGGCCTGCTGCACTGCCCTACGGCAAAAAAAACATAAATGAGGGCCCAAGTATTTACTGCCCCAGCATGCATCACTGTGCTCACAAGTTTTGAGGTGGAGAAGCAGAAAGCTTACGTTGTCTCGGCCCAAGGCAGCTTTGCAAAGAGACTGCATGGACAGGGGCACTTGTCATCTGCACCTTTCACTCTACGCTCACACAGGTCAAATGAGAGAGTCACTCAGACACACTCGTGCAGCCCATATTTAAGGACGTGGAATTTTAAGGAGAATGGGGGCCTCACGCCACAGAACGGTTAGTCCCTGAGCTCTTTGCTAAGCAAGGCCTGTTTTTATTGCTCTTTTTTATAAAATTATTTTTCAGTAAACTTTATTTTCACCCCAATAAAACGTAAAGACTATCCAAGAATAGAGCAAACATCATGTACAAAACTGGGGAACTGGTACAAATGGAAAGCAGAAAACAAGGGTGACATATTCTGAGATACTCTCTGCTTTCTCTAATTGTTCGTTTTACAGTTGCTAACAGATGGTCCTGACCAAACGTCTATTATTGCTGTAGTGCTGTACTCAGATTCTCACGGCTCTGTTCGACTTGCTGACAGAAATGTTCAGTAGCTAACCTAACCAAATCATCCTCATCAGAATGATGTTGATCCAGTAGATGTATACGTGGTGTGTTATGACCTGGTGAAATTGACAGGTCCTGAAGATTCACTATCTCATTATCCATAGGTTCCTTTTTTCTTGTTTATGGCTGACCCCTTCCTATAGAATGTGGAGCTCTCTGAATCAGATACCTTCTTTATGAACACAAAGTAGAAAATCAGCTCTTCGGTTGTTTTTTCTTTAACAAATGCCATCCATGATCTTATAATTTATTATTAGCAAAATATTTATTGCTTTAAACTCGATCTTGAGATACGCAAACACTGAGCCCATGTTGGAAACTTCAGAACTGGTCAAAAGTACATGTTGGATGACTAGAATTGCTCTACCAATGTCGGTAACATTGTAAAAGTCATGGCATGACGTAAAGCACATCTGGATAAAGGTAATGTAAAAACTAAAGGGGCTTCTAAAATATGGTAAAGGGCTGGTTTCTTTCTTTGTGGGTCTCCTTTGATAGGAGGACCATCCACATACCCATTAAAACAAGATAGAAAGAACACTCGTGTGCGATCTTATCCTTAAACACCTTACCTTGATTACTCATATCATTACAATTGTTGTGTGTACTTGATTGGTCTTTCTACTTATCAGAAGGGTTAGCTTCTCCACCCTTTGGTTTCAGAGTTTTCAGGGTTTTCTCTGAACAAGCGTCACCAACCAGTACTACCTTTTCGCAATTACTCAACCACTACCTGTTGTGCGCCATCTAACTCTGAATACTCATAACCCGTCGCTGAACTCTAAATGGTAAACAATGCCCTAATTCAATTTTCACTGGTTCTAACAAGATGCTAATTAGCCATTACCTCATCACCATTGGACAAGTTATGTTGACATTTAAAGTCCCATAGAAATGCTTGTGAGCAAAGTATAAAGACTGGGGGGCTGAAAACGCATGTCAATAGCAGGCGGATAGTGCCCAGATTACCTTATTCTACTTAGGTTTGAGTATAAAGTTCTGTAGTGCATCTGCATGCGACACTGTCATACAGCAGTCATCAAGGATAACATTTGAACACCTCTCTACAAAGCAAAGTGTTACTTATAAAAAACATCAATGACACTTTGGTTTGGATGTCTGCTAGTAGGGATATGAAAATTTAGTGATTTTTCTGGGTAAGAAAACTAATTTTTAACACAATTATGTGTGCTCATGCAATAGATTTCTCAAATATTTTCAAATTACATAGTCTTGCAAAAGGAACACCATGAAAAAAACTGGCAGGCAGCTGGTTTGAGGATAAAATCCTTCCATAAGAAGTAAATGTCTCATGTCAGACCTTTTCTGCTCAAACAAGATTTCCAAAAGCAAAAGACATGTGCAATTTGTGTCAGTAAAATAATGAGCCATTTGCCTATTCCAATTAACTCATAATTCAGGTATCACACAAGGTTATGTTGGCGTAAGAAAAAACTCACACAGGCTAACATCATCCAGGGAATACTTGTAACTTTAGTGCAATAATCCAGGAAAGAAGAGGTGGGCAGTCCGTCATATGCAGCACAATCCCTTCTGTCCAGGTACACTGGATGCATTTCACCTGTTTTCTTATTATAACTCTCCAGTCCCTTACAGCATACAGTGTGAAGCAGTGGCTTTCACAATGGTGTTTAGCGGCAAGTAGTCATATAGTTAAATATTTTCCGCTTGTATTAGTTTTACTGTGATGTGATAACTACCCGTTATCCTTTTCAGTTCTACACACTGCTGAATGAGAATTTCTTCCGGATTTATTGCCCCAGAGCTGTATGACTTAATGTTGTCTGAAGATTGAAATGTTATTTGAATGTTTATTAAAGATTATATTTTAGGATACGTTATCCCTTAAAATGTATTATAGATCTAGGGCCAGATGTAGGTAAAATAGATTTACCGATTTTTAATTACCGAATTTTACCGATTCGGTAATAAAAAATCGGTAAATCTAAGGGGTGGATATGTAGGTATTCCAGATGTGCTGGAATACCGATTCAGAAGAATTCGGTATTTACCGATTCGGTAAATACCGAATCGATAATGCCCATTCATTTCTATGGGCTTTGAAGCCCATGGGAATGAATGGGCATTACAGATTTGGTATTTACCGAATCGGTAAATACCGATTTTCACAAGGGTGCAGGGGGTGTCACATTGACACCCTCTGGCACCCCCAAAACAGGCTCGGTGCCATGTGGCAGGCATACATGCCCTAAGGGCAGGTCTGCCTGTCACATGGCATAGGTGTGCATGCACACATGTGCATGCACACCGCAATCGGTATTTTACCATCAAATTGGATTTGATGGTAAAATATCGATTGGGTAAGGCCTCTGGGACTCTGAAGAGTCCGACCTACATCTGGGTGCCTCAGAATCGGTAAAATTACTGAATTTTTATTTTACCGAATCGGTAAAATTACCAATTCGGTAAAATAATGCCCCCTACATACCTGTCACCCATTTACCGATCGGTAACGGCCAAAATCGGTCGTTACCGCTCGGTAAATGGCCTCAAACGGCCACCTACATCTGGCCCCAAGAGAATATTCAGAGACCCATTTGGTGAACAATTAGTTTACAAGCAACTTGGAGATTTGAGATTATGCATCGACTTGAGACAGCTAAATAAATGCGTCGTAGTTGGTAAGTATCCTTTACCCAACATAAATGAGCTATTAGCATTGTTGGGTGGTGCTAAGGTATTTAGCACCATAGACCTTACTTTGGCTTACCACCAGATAGAACTGGAAGAATCATGTAGAGACTTTACGTCTTTTATAACACCTTTCGGTACCTACAGGTTTAAACGCATGCCTTGCGGTTTGGTTTTAGCCTCTTCTGTCTTTCAGAGGGTTATGGAAAAAGTTCTGCATGGTCTTCAAGGTATCTATGTATAGTAAGATGAACTATTGTTTTATGGCGATGATGAATCACAACTTGATGGTAGACTTAAACAAACTTTGGAAAGATTGTGCGAGCACAACTTGACCATTAAGGCTGAGAAATGCAGGTTTAAAACAGACTTCATGAATTATTTAGGTCATGACATCACCAGGGAAGGTGTGAAACCTAAGCCAGACTTGGTTAACACCATTCAAGAGATGAGTTCTCCGTCCTGTAAATCCGAGCTCATGACATTTTTGGGCGTCGTGGAATACTATGCTAAGTTTGTGAAGATTTTGCTGATTGTGCTGCCAGCATTAGATATTTTTTGAGAAAGGGTGTTGATTTTGAGTGGTCACAGGCTTGTGAAAATGAGTTTTTGGAAATCAAGGAGAAACTCAAGTTTGCTCCTTCTCTCAGTAGTTTTAATCGGAAATTGAAACCAATTCTCATCACTGATACGAGTGAAAAGGGACTGGGTGTGGTTTTGCAACAAATGGTACCTAATGGTAGGCAAACCATTATGTTTTTATCTCGGTCTCTTAAAGATCCTGAGACTAGGTATTCAGTGGTGGAGAGAGAGTCCTTAGCGGTCTTTTGGGCAATTAAAAAGTTAAAGAAGTTTCTGTGGGGAATGGAATTTGAGGTACGATCATATCACTAGCCACTCATTGAAATATTTAGTAAAAAAGGCTTGGACGCGATCTCCAGCAGAAGAACTAGATGGATTATTGATTTACATTAATATAATTTCGTATTGAGATATATTCCTGGATTGCGAACAAGGTTGCTGATGTCCTTTCTCGATTAACTCCTAAATCAAAAACACATGGTGAATGTGTGAATGATGGTGAAGAGTGGCTCTGTGCTATTGAACATGATGTGATTTCTGAAAAACAGTGGTGTGAAGAAATACAACGTGATGAGACCTTGAAGGAAGTTATGAGTTTGATTAGTAAAGGTTGGGTAAGCAATAAAGAAGGATCAGATGACTGTAAGAAATGTTGGCCATTGTGAAAGGAACTATCAATTGACAGAGGTTTGTTATTTCGTGGCACAGGAATCATCCCTCCAATTTCCCTTAGGAAAGAACTTATAGACACATGGTGGTTTTTCTAAATGTAAAGAAAGATTACGGATGACATATTGGTGGCCGGGGATGGATAGGCAAATTGAGCGAGTGATACGTGAATGTGTTGCATGTTCCTTAAGTGATAAGTCTAAGATTACTCGTGTTCAACTGATGGTCTTGAGAAGACGACCTTCTGGGCCTTGGCAAGATATTGCTTTACATATATTAGGTCCCATTGCTAATAATGATACTCAAACCTTTGTTTTAGCGGTCAGAGACATGCTTTCTCAGTGGCCAGAAGTTTTCTTCCTATTCAGCATTGACTCTAAACACATTATTAAATCTTTGAAAGAGTTGTTTTCAAGAGAAGGGATTCCTATGTCATTATTGACAGATAATGGAGTGCAGCTGGTTTCTGAGGAAATGAAAAATGTCCTTTCCTCTAAAGGGGTCATCCATAAAACTCGTTCCTCTATCATCCTGAGTCCAACGGTATGATTGAGAGATTTAATTGAGTGATTAAAGATACTATATCTCTTGCTAAGTCCTTGTCTCTTGACTGGAAATCTGAGGTAATGAGCAAAATTGGAGCATATAGACTGACTCCTCATTGTACAACAGGGAAAACTCATTTCTTGTTGTTTAAAGGTAGAGTTCCCAACACTGATGTGGAACCAGGGTGGATAAACAAATATAAACTTAGTAGAGGAAAAGAAAGTAAATGTGATGATGTTGAAATTAACAAAAAGGATGAGGAGAAAGCTAAAGAGAGAAAGAGTTATTTTGATGGAAACAAAAGTGTGAAAACAACCAAGGTTATGGTTAGAGACTTAGTCATGGTAAAAAGTCCTGGTTTAATGGGAAAGTCTCTTTCAAAATTCATGAAACCAATTAAATTTACATATTATGTTTAGCTGCGAGTAGTTATATAATTAAATAATTTCCGCTTGTATTAGTTTTACTGTAATGTGATAACTACCTGTTATCCTTTTTAATTCTACACACTGCTGAATGGGAATTTCCTCTTGATTTATTGCCCCAGAGCTGTATGACTTAATGTTGTCTAAAGATTGAAATGTTATTTGAATGTTTATTAAAGATTATGTTTTAGGATAAATGTTATCCTTTAAATGTATTATAGATTAAGAGAATATTCAGAAACCCATTTGGTGAACAATTAGTTTACAAGCAACTTGTTAGATGTGTCAGCCTTATGATGGTCTTCCCCTAAAAGTTTCCCCTCCCTTCTCCATTTTTGCTGATCTTGTTTTAGCTGGCCTTGGAAACTGTGCACTTTACCACTGCTAACCAGTGCTTTTGTGCATGTGCTCACTCCTTAAAACATGATAACATTCACTTATCCCCAATCGGCATATTTTATTTACTTATAATCCCCAGTAAAGTGGGACTACATGTTCCGAGGGCCTGTAAAATAAATATTACAAATGGGACTGCAGCACTTATTGTGGCAACTACTCAAGCAGCCCTTTACACATGTCTCAGGCCTGCTTTGCAGCCTGAGTCAGCAGTTTTAAACTGCTATTTCAACCTGGTAAAATAAACCTTTTGATATACCTCCCTTTTTTAATATATACCAGTCACCCCAGGGTAAGATGTAAACAGCCCAAATGGCAATGTGCAAATTATTAAAAATGTCAGACCTAATTTTAAGTTTTACATGTCCTCGTAGTGAAAAACTCTTTAATATTATTTTTCACTACTGCAAGACCTATCTCTCCTAAAGGATAACATTTGCGTCATACATTACATTATATTTAATGAGCTGTGATTTTCAAATGGAAACAGGAAACCTGTTCCTATCTGGTGTCTTTGGAATTTTATTAAAACATCCTCTCTCATGGTAAAGTTGGATTTTAAATAACAGTTTTGAAAATGCCACAGTTAGAAAGCAAAGTAGAATCCACTCAAAGTGAAGGTGATCCCTAAAGTGATGGGGAACACACAGTGTTGTTTAAATGCCCCTCACACACCAACAGGCCCCTTGGTGTCATGCTTCATCATCGGGGCCTTCGCACCCCTCTACGGGATGCGGCGTGCTACGACTCGCGGATACGCAGGAGCACTTGGAAGTGAACTATGTGAAGGGGTGTGTGTTAACCAAAGTGTGAGTGAGGTGAGGTGAAAAAAGGTGAATAGTTAAAAAATACCTGGCACGTGTGAGGAAAAAAAGTTGTAATTAAATCCCCGGCTGGTATTGTTAAAAGAAGTGCAAGGCGTGGTTAAAAGGATACAAATTAGGGTATCGTAACCACTGTTAAGAGTGTCAACATGTTTCGGAGCTCGAAGGCCCCTTCTTCAGGACAAAGGATAAGCACTTACCCTCCCCTTACTCACATGTAAAATGTAAAAGTGTATTTAAAAATAATTACAACAATGTGCAATGTTCCTAACTATGTTTTTATGTTAGTGAATGTAGTTGCGCCCAGTTGGCGATTGATCCTGTGGAGAGAAATGCACAGATAAACACATAGATCTGTAATATACAGACCAGTGGAGAAGAAAAAAAGCTTCTCAGAATACAACAAGGTCAAACCAAAAATAATGAATGCTCTTGTTTCCACGCATGCGCGGTCGCTCCATGTGCCACGCATGCGCATTTGTAAAGCTAGTATGCGCATGCGCGTCAATTAGTGGTAGCCGATGGCGCAACTCCGGACCCCCAGGGATTACAATCTCCGTATTTGGGCATCTCCCGGGTCTCATTAATCAATTTACTATTACTAATTACTTCCAGGGAGAGTATATATAAGGGATTTGACGCGATCCAGGCTCACTTCATCGGAGCCGCGTTGAGGGAAGGCAGGCGAATAGCCATTGCAGTAACCGTGAGTGTTGGTCATAGAGAGGAGCAGTTTTTCTGTCACTTTGGTGCATTGAGTACCTTTTTTCCAACTGAACACCATATATTAATGTTTTATAGGTCATTTTCTGAGCAGAAAGGAAGGATCCCCCAATATACGCATAGGCTCATGAGGTCTTATAGTTGAGAACTCTAAGTAAGACTTATCTTTCCTACTGTCTGCTCTCTTTCCATCTGAGCAGAGAGTAATTTTGTGTGTTGTATATATGTCTGTAAGTACTGTGCTATGTCCATTTGTGCTTTTTATTTTCTTACAGGGTTCCATTATTTTTGGTTTGACCTTGCGTATCCGCGAGTCATAGCACGCCGCATCCCGTAGAGGGGTGCGAAGGCCCCGATGATGAAGCATGACACCAAGGGGCCTGTTGGTGTGTGAGGGGCATTTAAACAATACTGTGTGTTCCCCATCACTTTAGGGATCACCTTCACTTTGAGTGGATTCTACTTTGTTTATTCATATAACTAGGGAGACTGAATCCCCTGACTCTCTCTCTCCCCCCTCTTGTTAAAATCTGTACACAGTTAGAAAGCAGCCATTTTCTGCCTTAACCATTTAGTGACTTTAGCCTATCTCTTTGTCACATGACTGGGTGTAACTGACATTTGGGCTTTGTGTATTCATTCTAGACAGACACACATGATAGAGAGCTTAGGTGTGTCTGAATGGCCCATCACCAGCAGCCCATCGGGGACGCAGCTGAGCACAGCCCAATTGCACTTGAATAGATTGTGTCCTGCCTCCACGCAATGAGCTGCACACCCCTTGTAGTTAGGCTGTAGCCAGGACAGGGAAGCAATATGTCTGTGGAGATCAATGGAAAACCTCTAGAAACGTCTCACACCTGCCAGAAAAAGGACACCAGATATAAATACTGGACCTCAGACTCCAATTCTTCAGTATACGTCTGGACCTGCTGATACTCTGCCAGGACGAAGAGCTGCTGTACTGCTGAAAGGACTACCACTCTGTTGGACTGCTGCTCTGAAGGAACTGCTGACCTGCTGTGCTGACCTGCTACCTCCTGCCTTCTTGCCTGTTGGATTCAGGACCTCAAACTGACTCCAAGGGCTAGTTGGCTGGCCCCCTGACTACAGCTTCAGGTACAGATGTCTCCCACAAATGTGAACCCTGCACCTGGATGATTCCTACCCTGCCAATTGGTCTCACCCCAGTCCAGGTCCCTTGGAAGCAAGTTTGAAGGTACTCTGCTAGCCCATCTGTTGATCCAGACAGATCTACACTTCTCCTCTGCTGTGTGGTGCAATCCCAAGCAAAACTGACACATTGCCTCTGCTGCAAGGTTCTCCCGATGCAAAGGACTTCGTATCGACTCCGCAACCGCATTCAAACCACTACCTGTGCAAAGCATTCCTGATGCCAGCCTTCAAATCTCTCGTCAACAGCAGCCTTGATGAGGAAGATGCAACTTCTTGCATCCTAGCCTCACAGCTCCTCGGAATAAATGCATCAGCTCAACTGCACGATGCATCCTTGACACAGGACTTTACATCACAATCCCTCATCATTGAGATCCTGGACGATGACGCAGGACCTCGCAGCACCACTCTGCAGCACTTTGGAACCAATGCATCACCTCGGCTGTGCAATGCATCCTTGACACGGAACTTTGCAACACTCTGCAACCAGGACTTCCAGTGGAAAGTAGCCCATTGCCTAGTACCATCAGTTTCCCTAACACCCCTAAATTCAGTATTTAGGTGAGCTCTGGCACCAGAAAATCAGATCCAGTGGAATAAAAGAAGAAGAAAAGCCACAGAGTCGCGAAAACAAGAACTGCATAAGAAGCAACTGACTTGGCCCCACTTCTCCAAAGACACAGAAACATGAGTGGAACAGTGGAATTCTTCCCTTGCATCTTGTAGGTACCAAAGACAGACTTGTGAGGCTCCAAGAATACGAAAACCTGCCACTGGAAAGCAACAGTGCACCCAAGCCACCTAGCCCAGGCTGAAGTGTACCAGCGGTGTCAGCGTGTTCCAGAGATACTGACAACCCACGAAGAAGGACACCGAAGAGCAATTAAAGCAGAAGATTGCCGTCATGTCTGCCCGTCCCTGTCGAAGCTGCACTAAAGACATCTCGTCAGGCAGCTGCTGTGCCTCCAAAACATGGAATCCCTACCTGCCCTAAATAAAGGCTAAAGAACTCTTGTGGGGCAGCAGAGCTGCGTCCCTGCACCCTGCGGGCACCCCAAAGAAGACTGTAACTGTTCAAAACTGCCAACATCCAACACCACTGCATCTCTGCTTCCCAGTCTGCACGGAAGTAGGCCAATGTTGCCAGTGTGGTCCCCCAGCCCTCAAGGGACACAGCCCACCTTGGACAAGCCCACTGTGGACTTCCTGACACCTCTACACCTGTCACTCCTGGAGAAGAGGACCAAAGGTATCCAAACGTCCCTGCCCATCCCAAGAGTTGAACCCTCCTGTTGGGTCAGCCTGACTGGTCTCCCAGTCTGAGCCTATAGCCTATTTTCCCACAGACCAATCTCCATAGACTTGAATAGGGCTCTAGACACTGTAAGGCAGCTCTGTGCTGCCCGAAGTGAACTGTTGGTGCTGCTTTGGATCCTGCCCCATAATCACCTTAAGTCCAGAAGATTGGTCCTGTAAGTTGCTGTAGAGTGCCCAAAATCAATACATGTTTTTCCTCCGGAGGATAAAATTGCCACAAAGTACTTCCATTCAGATTTAATGTATCAAAATCACCCACCGCTGAAAAACACACCTCTGCACCTGGACTTTCCAGTGCTACCTGTTGTTCTTGCCTGGGACCTTGCCCCATATTCATCTTAGGACCCGGAGCAGAGTCCTGTAAGGCATTGTTAAGTGACAGTATGCAGTGTATGTGCCTCTCTAAGTCAACATTGCAGCAAATAGCTTCAATTACTATTTGAAATATCATAAACCTGTTTTCTATAAAGCTTCTATTTTAAAAAGTACTTACTGGATTTTGACCTAAAGTAATATACAGATAAGTGTTATGTTTATAAATTGGTGAGGATCTCCTTCCTGAGTCATATGTGTCATTTTTTGGCTGTGTTTGTGTAATGGATGTTTAACACTACTCTCTGATAAGCCTACGGCTGTTCAACCACACTACATCCGAGAAGAGCAGCTTGAGATTGCTAGACCAAGACCCTGTCCACTAGTAAGGGACTATCTGGCCTTTTTGCACTGTACTCCTTTTTTGGTATACCATATAAAGATCCTGCATCCTACAGTACGAGAAGACACTGCTCTGCATTACTTTTTTGTACAACGCAGATATAGATAGTGTGATAAGTGACCATTTATGGGTGCTTCACATTGAATTAATCATTGATTCTATTTCTTATTTTCTGTTTTCCAATTGTTTCCTGTTCTGCACAAAACTTGTCTCAGACCTGTCATCCTTAGGGTGGTCTACCCCCAAAGGTTTTGTTTGCTCACTTTCACTTTTTATTGTGTCTTTTCTTTTGGCGTTAGGACTCTGAAAATGTTACAACTGCTGATCAGCGCTAAAGTGCATGGCTTCTCCCCTAAACATAGTGACATTGGTGTGTACCTGATTGGTATATTTAGTGTACATATAAGTCCCTTGTAAAATGATATACCATATACCCAGGGCCTGTAACCAAAAGACTATTAGTGGGCCTGTAGTATCCATTGTGTCACCCACACAAGTAGCCATTCAAAACAGTCTCAGGCCTGTTATTGCAAGGCGTATGCAATACACTGCCACTCCTTGCCAAGCCTTAAACACCCCTTCTATTAAATCTAACTCACCCCTAAGGTAGTCCTAACAGCAGGGTGCTGTGTAACTAAAAGTAGGACATGTACTTTTAGGTTTTACATGTCTTAGTAGTGACAGACAGCTAAATTAATTTTTCAGTACTGTGAGGCCTACTCCTCTCAGAGGCTAGCATTGGGAACTCCTTAAAACACTTTAAAGCTGAAATTCCTGATCAAAAAAGAGTAGCTGCAATATGCTTTATATCTTTGAAGTTGGATTTACCATTACTATTTTAGAAATGCTATTTTTAAAATGTGGGCATTTCTCTGCTCTTACTGCTCTGTGTGCTTTACAGCCTGACTGCAATACACGACTGGGATCGGTGACAGCTAAACTTTGTGCATTCTATTTAGACAGCCACAAACACAGGAAGGGTGAGTGTGCCAGAGAACTCATCTGCATTCTTCTACATGCTGATAGCCCTTTCTGGGCAGGAAGAGGTAGAGGGAGCTGACACTTACATCTGAATAGGCAGTGTCCTGTGTCCCACACAAAGGGCTGATTACCCCCACAGATATTTAACAAACAAGTGGTCCCTATGGGGGTAGTGTAGCCCTTGACTGCCACAACAGAGTGTTAGGATCAGGGTACAAACACCTCTAACACAATTAGCTCAAAGTTATATATTCATTTTATTCAATTTATTATTTGAGATATGCAATTCAATTCTTTAGACATAAAAACAATTGTGAGGTGCTCCTAGAGAGTGACGGCACAGTGAAAGTGACTATTGGTGCAAAAAGTGCATTCATACTATGTACTGATACATAGACATATGTGGCTGATAGGGATAGTAGGATATTTCGTGTTGGCACCCGTGGAGCAAGTGTTGCTGTCCACCATCAATATATAAAAACACAGTCCACATAGGTTATTTAGTCAACATTTCGACTCCCTAAATATGTACTATTCAAAAAGGGGTCATAATCTGGACAAAAATTACTTAGGAGACGCCTAGAAGTAAACAGACAGATATCAATACAGGGAAGTATTGATATCTGTCTGTTTACTTCTAGGTGTCTCCTAGTACCATTAAAGTACCTCACCAGGTATGTATGTGATACATGCCAATTGATAAGGGCAACTGGTCCCACAGTAAAGGGTTTTTTAATCCTCAACGTATCTTGAATCTTTCATGCTGCAACCTAAATAGTGCGAATTGAGTGTCATAAATAATCCATCTAGAATCTTTACCCTCTTAAGTGCTGCTGTCGGCCGTTGGACGTCGCGAGCACTACCTTCGTAGTGCTGCGCATTTCCAATGGCCCCGCCCTTTTTTCGGAAGTGCCGCACTGCCGTGAAATTGCAGCCACGGCAAACGGGTTAAAGAGATGGTAGTTGTATGATCAGCAGTAATTGAATTAAACAAAAGGCAGCTAAAGTTCGAATTAATCAAATCACACAGCAAAGAACGACAGTGTCTGTTCAAAAGAACATTTTTTTTAAAATTCCTACAATACAAATTAATATAAACGTGCTGAGCCCATCAGAAGCAAGACTTTAGCTTTTGATGGATTGAATAGAGAGCTTTTTAAAGGAAACTATATTAAAACACTAACTGGGCCCATCAAAGCAGAAGTCTGAAGCTTTACAAAGATGCAAAATTGACCTATAGTTCGGAATAATCCATTTCAATGCAAAGAAAGACAGAAATTTTGTTCAAAACAAAACAAGTGTGACTCATTATCTTTTCCATATGTGAGAAAAGCAAAGCCGATCTCAATGCCCACTATCTATACAATTATTCACATTAAATTCTAACTATAACTTTTGAACACCTATGATATAAATAATAAAATAAAATTATGCTTACAGAGCCCATCGGGAGCGAGACTTGGGCTTTTAAAGGTGTATGTGCCATCAAGGAATATAACAAATGCGTTTCCTTTTCCTTCCTTGAGGAAGTGCTGCAGGCGGGGAGGTGGGGCCAGGGAGTGGCAGAGTGGGGGGTAGTAAACTCCGGAATAGGGCCGAACGGAGTTGAGTAAATACATAAATAAAACAAATTACATTGCGTGCTGCATCGCCAATTTAGCGTTGCAGCGGTCGCAATGCAATTCGTTTTATTTATTTATTTATTCAACTATGTTTGGCCGTATTCCGGAGTTTACTACCCCCAACCCTGTCCCTCCCCCGCCGTGCCGCACCTATCTACAGCACTCCCTTGAGGATCGGGCAATGAACAGAGATTTGGTTGCAAAGGAAAATAAGGGCTGGACATCTGTAAACACTTGTGTTGAACTTCTAGGACACACAATATGCATTTAAACTAATTACCTACAGGCCCTAACATTCATTGACATTGGATGGATGAATGAAGAGCTTTCGCATCGGAGCTTCGAAAGTGCAAATTGTTACAAATTAATGAAGTACAGATACAATTCAAGACTACCTTCGTGATAGAAATCTACTTTTGACAATTTTTAATGTGTTGAAACCATCTCAAAAAGGAAAAAAATATTCACATAAACAATGCTTGTTTCCAGTCCTCTATGGTGTTCAACCCCTGGGTTATTCTTGCACATATGGCCATTCGGAATAGCCCTTCCAGGATATCGCTCCTCTGGGACCCAAAGTCACACGTTCAATTACTTGCCACTCGGGGGCCTCGCTGCTGTGCTTGTACTTCTCATAATGGTCAACTAATGGTGTGCCTGTGGTGCCGTATTTTTTCCTGCTTCTGTGTTGTAAGATTCTGCAATTCACCTTCTGTGTGGTCTGTCCAATATACAGTAGTTTACACGGACACCAAATAACATTGATCACATCTTGAGTGTTAAAGTTACTAACATTTGTGAGGACAACATTGATGTTAGAATGCATAAAGTTGCAGGTGTTCAAACTGAATTTGCACACCAAGCATTGGCTACATTTGTAGTGACCTATCACAGCCGGAGTCCCTAAAGTGTATTTAAATTGATACTGGGTGTTGGGGAAGTGCTGCTTTAACCAAAGTGTCCTTTAAGTTTTTCCCTCGTTTGAAAGAAAATAAGGGTATTTATTTTTGATTTAGGTGGTCTGCAACAAGGCCCCAGTGTTTTTATACAGTCTTTTAGACTTCATTGCTTGCTGTACTGAATGTGGTAACACAAACAATTCTGTTTAGGGTGTTATCCCTGGTGCAAGGTTTTAATAAATCTTCTCCATAGTTGTACCAGGCTCGTTTACTGGTTTGTATAACCAGGCGTCTAGAGTAAACCCTTTCAATCAATCTTTGGATAAGTTTATCTGTCTCCTCAAGTTAGTCTTTTCTTCTTGTGCAATTTCTGCAAATGTGTAAAATTTACTCAAAAGGTAAGTTGTCCTACACAATTTCTAGGGTTACTACTGGTGTAATGTAACAGGGTGTTTCTTTCTGTAGGTTACCTGTACTGTGGAAAAAAGATTTTTCCCTGTTCTGATTCTACTCTCAATTCAAGAAAGGGAGTATCAGTCTTACTCTGTTCTAAAGTAAATTGAGTGTCCCCAGACAAAGCATTTAGCCATGTAAAAAAATTGAGCTGATCAGATGTGCCTCTCCAGATCAAAAAAATATTGTCTGTGTATTTGGACCATTTTATCACATTGTTAACACCTTAGCTGCTATGGAACGTCCAGCTCCAGTGCTGAACGTTCCATTGCGCAGGTGCAGCTGGAATGTCCAACGGCCGACGGCAGCACTCCCGAGGTAGTGGTGCCGTCGGCCGTTGGACTGGGCGCAGCACTTATGAGGTTAAGGTAGGGGTTGTTATTTACAAAACTTCTGTTGGACTCGAAATGAGACCTGAGCAAATTCACTATGTCCGGCGTAAAGCCTGCACCCATGACTTGATAGTAAAAACAGTTGTCAAACCGGACATAATTCTTGGTCATAGGTATTTACCAATAGTGCGATCAAGAGACAAGTTGGAACTTGAACTGCATGTTCTTGTGTATGTAAAATCCCTGATATTATTTTTATAACTTCCATTTGTGGAATACTAGTGTAAAGTAATTGGATATACATGGTGCCCACGATGTCTGTGGAAATATTGAATGCTGAACCTTCATAGATGTCAATAAAGACCATGCTGTCTCGAATATATGAATTGGTAAGGGGTATAAAAGGTTTCAAGAAGAAATCCAGATATTGACATAAAGACTCTAGGATTGATCCACAACCTGAAACAATGGGTCTCCCTGGCAGATTAGTTCATCTTTAGTGGACTTTAGGTCAATCCATCAGGCAAATATAGGCACACTACTCACCCGGGAGGGTCTCAAGGCGCTGGGGGAGGGGTGACAGCAGTTCCGTTCAGTTGAAAAGCCAGATCTTGAGCACCTTCTTGAAGGTGTTTAGTGAGGGGGGGGCATCTGATGTTGATTGGGAGCTCATTCCAGGTTTCGTCTGCAATGTAGGAGAAGGCTTTTCCCCCTGTTCTGGCTCTGCAGATGCATGAGGTTCAGCGAGGGCGAGGTTGGTGGAGCGGAGGTTTAGTTTGCATGCGTGGAAGGTGATTTTCTCATTGAGATATTGAGGTCCAGTGTTGTGGAGTCATTTGTAGACGTGGGTGAGTATTTTAAAAGTGACTCTCTTCTCAACGGGGAGCCAGTGGAGCTTCAGTAGGTGTTGGCTGATGTGCTCATGTTAGGGGATGCTGAGGACAAGTCTGGCTGCAGTGTTCTGTATCGTCTGGAGCTTGCAGAGCAGAGACTTGTTGATGCCGGCGTAGAGAGTGTTCCGTAGTCCAATGTCCTGGTTATGAATGTGTGGGCAACTGTTTTCTTTGACTCGGGAGGATCCATTTGAAGGTCTTTTGGAGGATGCGAAGGGTGTTTCTTCATCAAGAGGGAGTTTTCAAGTAGGATGCTGAGGTTTCTGGTGTGGTCTGTGGGGGTCGGCGGGCTGCAGAGAGCAGTGGGCCACCAGGAGGACTTCTTTCTTATCTGTGTTGAGCTTCAGGCAGGTGTTGTTCATCAAGGAAGTGACATGCTGCATTCCTTCCTGGAAGTTGCGTCTGGTCGTGGTTGAATCCTTGGTAAGGGAGAGGATGAGTTGGGTGTCATCGGCATAGGATACTATGCTGGGGCCTTGCCGTCTGTCAATGGCAGTGAGGGGGACTATGTAGATGTTGAAGAGAGTTGGGCTGAGTGATGATCCCTGTGGTACTATGCAGTTGATTTCTGTGGATTCAGAGAGGAAAGGGGACAGTCTTATTCTTTGGCTTCTGCCAGTGAGGAACGAGCAGATCCAGTCGAGGGTGATTCCTTGTATGCCAGCGTAGTGTAGTCTGGTGGTGAGTGTGTGGTGGGGTACAGTGTTGAAGGCTGCTGACAGGTCGAGTAAGATCAGGGTTGCGGTGTGACCCTGGTCGAGGAGGGTTTGGATGTCGTCTGTGGCAGCGAGTACGGCGGTCTTGGTGCTGTGGTTGCTGCAGAATCCAGATTAGGAGGGGTCGAGGATGGAGTTGTCTTCAATGACCTTGGTAAGCTGAGCACTGATGGTCTTCTCAGCGACTTTTGCTGTGAAAAGTAGGAAAGAGATGGGTCGGTAGTTCTTGAGGTCCGTGGGATCCGCAGAGGTTTTTTTAAGCAGGGATAGGACTTCAACGCATTTCCAGTCATCGGGGAAAGTGCTGGTCATGAAGGTGGCGTTAATGGTGTGTCTTAGTTCTGGTGTGATGGCAGCTTTGTGGGAGATGTGTGTTGGGCAGAGGTCTGTGGGGGCCCCCGAGTGGATGCCTTTCATGGTGGAGGTAGTCTCTTCGGTCGTGACTGGAGTCCAGGAGGTAATGGTGGGCTGGTTGGTGTTTCTGGAGGGTATGGTGGCTTCGTTGTCAGGTGTTTTGTTGTTGAAGTTAGCGTAGAGGTTCATGATTTTTGGAAGTAAGATCCAAGCTTATCACAGAGGTCCTGGGAGGGGGTGATGTCTGTGGTTTCGCTGGGGGGGTTGGTTAATTCCTGGTTAACGCTGAAGAGTTCCTTGGAGGTGCTTATTTTTTGCAAGGATTTTGTTGCCGATTAAGGTTCTTTTGGTGGTCCTGATGTGTTGGTGGTATTCTATCCTGGTGTTCTTGTAGGTGGTGTGGTTTGCGTCTGTCTTGTTGCTCCACCAGTTTTTCTGAAGGCATTTGCAGGAGCGCCTGGCTTATTGGAGGTCGGTAGTGAACCAGGTGGCTTTCCTGTGATGCTGTCTGTTGGAGTTACGTAGCGGACGAGCTTGTCTGCGCAGCTGGAGATCCAAGTGTGGATCCCCTGTCTGAGAGGTTAGCGTTAGTTGTGGCGGTGTCGCGGTTGAGAGTTGAGTTGAGCTGCTCTTCGGTGACTCTGCTCTAGTTTCTTTGCATAGGGCGCTCTGCAGGCTTAGGTGGCTTGGGTTTGTTGACGAAGAAGTGTATGCAGTGGTGGTTAGTCCATGGGTGTTGCATGGTGTGGCTGAAGTGGGTTCTGTTTCCTCCTGCAAAGATGGGGTCGAGGGTGTGTCCTGCCTTGTGGGTGGGCATGGCGATGAGTTATTTCAACCAGATGTTGTCGAGGTTGTCGAGGAGGGTGGTGGAGTTGTGGTCGCCTGGTTGTCAGTGAAAGTTCAGGTATCTGATGAGAATGTAGTTCATTGCGGCAACGGCGTGGGGTGGAATGAGGTCGGTGATGGTGGAGACAAAGGGGGCACAGGAGCCGGGAGGTCTGTCGGCGAGGGTACCGCAGAGTGTGGAGTAGGGGCTGGTCTGGATCTATAAGTGTAGCTGTTTGGCGTCAGGGAAGACATCGCTCACGGTGGAGAGGTGGAGGGAGTTTTATTTTGCGCAAATGTGAGTCCTCCTCTTTGGTGGTTGGGGCGATCCTTCCTCTGGATCTTGTATGTAGGTAAGGTATATAATTCTGGTGTTCACGGGTATTCTTTGTTGAGTAAGGCATGTTCACTCGAGCTTTAAAAGCCTTGCTCTAGACCCTTTTTCATAATTCTAGATATCTTTGACCTAATTATTCATAGCAAGTGGTATCACTTAGCTGGGTAGGTATTTCTGCCTTGTAATCGGACATAGCCTTGATTACAACACCTCCCCGTTAGTCTGCAGATTTAATCACTACCTCCGTGCTCTTCTTAAGGTCCCTGATATGCATACTCTCATTATGGTTGTGTGATGAAACCACTCATGCGTTTACCATGCATGCGGGTTCCATGCAGTCTAAACAACGCAAATCTTAACCATGAATATGCCTTTACCAAGCATACCTTTAGAATGAAGACATTGTTAAGGGATGTATGGTAAAGACATATCTGTGGTTGACTCCACCCGGAGTCCTAAAACTACCCACTCCATCTGAGCCCTAAAAAAGTCCCTGCCCCCTTTGTCTTTATAACTACCCTGCCCTTCCCTAAGCCCTAAAACTTTTCCATGAGACATAAAAACTACCATTCCCTCCCCTAAGCTTTAAAACGATCCCCCTGAGCCCTAAAACAATCCTGACCCCCTAAGCCCTAAAAAGTATTATGATACCCACCCCGGCCTTGAGCCCTAAAATGGCACTCCAAGACCCCGCCCTGACATCTAAAACTACTCCCTCCCTCCTTGAAAACAACCCCTCTCCCAGCTCTGAAACAACCCCGCCCCCAGCCCTGAAAGCTACCCTGAACCCCAGCCCTGAAAGCTACTCCAGCCATGAAAACTAACCTGAACCCAGCCCTGAAAATGATCCTGTGCCACCTAAACCATGCAAGCTAACCCCTCCAAGACCCAGCCACAGCCCTAGCCCCACCTACCTCACTGCGTTACATCTTCTCGTGATCCTTCCTGCTTCTGCCAGCCAGCAAGTAGACCGCGCACTGCCTTAACCACAAATATGCCTGGTTATGGCAAGCACTTGCGAAGCTGGAACATGCAAGGCTCTGCTCACGTTGTTCCGACTTCGTCCCTCTCAATATAGATAAGATTGTGCTTGACATACCTTCTCTCTTTGCTGAGGGCATCTATGTCTTTGAGCACCATTTTTTCAAATGTTAAAATTTCACTGGACATGGTATCGGATGGTGGTATGAAGGTTGATGATAGTCGCAGGCCTGTGGAATCCCTGAGGGATTGGGAGGAGTTGCCTTCATAGCAAAGATTCAGGCATATTCCCCAACCCCCCCATAGATAGCCTGGCAGACGGGTCTGGGATAAAAAGTGGGCTTGTGCAAATTAACCGCCTGCTTTGAAGTCACCACCACTTCAAAGGAACATTTGTGTATAAGTACTGGGGCTCTGACCCTACCAAGATAGTACACTACTGGACCTGTGAAGCCCTGACCCAACCAAGGAGATTTTGGTGGGATTAGACATTGAACCTTTCTACACGAGTATGCCCCAGAGGTAAACACTATGGGTGGTAGAAGAGATTCAATTTGACCAAGAGTAGTCCTTCTGCACACCGAGACTGTTCATTCTGCATCTTGCAGAAATTGAACTTACGAAGAACTTTTTGAATTTCAGGGCACCTTTTACCTCCAGACACATGGTACTTCTATGGGTAGAATGTTTGCTCCCAGCCTTGCAGGACTTTACATGGCGTCTTTTGAAGAACAGTTCATCTTCACCCCCACCAGCGTCTGGAGTGGAAATATTAAATTGTGGAAGTGATTTATCGATGAGGTGCTCTTGATTTGGGAGGGTGATATCCAGTCTATCACAGATTTTCTAGACTGGCTCAACAGCCCAAATCCCCTCCTGCATTTCACATCAACAGTGACAACTGAATGTCTGCCCTTCTTGGTCCTGGAAATTGTCCTGAGGGAGGGCAAACTACAAACACTGGTGTTTTACAAACCAACCGATAGGAATAGCCTCCTTCTGTTTGACAGTACCCCAAATCGCTAGGGACAACCTCCCAGTGGGCCAATTCTTACGCCTCCGGAGAAACTGCTCCCACACGGGGGACTTCAGGGAGGAAGCTAACAATCTAGTGGGTAAACTGCAGAACAGGAAATACCCACAGAGAATCATCAGACGGGCACAGAAGAGGGCACTAAACTGCAACAGGGAGGCCCTCCTGGAGACAGTGAAAAAACCTCCAATGAACAAAGCAATCTGTGTAACCTCCTTTAACACAGCCTCCAACAGTATCAAACGCATTATTACACAGAACTGAAGGATCTTGAACTCCAATGGACTACATCAGGAGATACCTCTGTTCTCCTTTAAAGAAGTCAAAAAATAAGGGACCTTTGGGTACACACCAGACCGAGATCTATTCCAGAGAAACCTAATCCACCAGAACGGCGAGAGAGTCTGTGGGAACTTCCCCCAGTGACCGGGCATACGAGGCGCGGATCATGTGATGTCACCTGACCGACAACACGAAAAGCATTTACATTGGTCTTACCTACCCTTGGGAACAATGTAGGCATACAATAGTAATACCAGCAATGTCTTGTACATGATTAGAAACCCCTGCGGCCTGCTCTACTTAGGTATGACGACACGCAGAGTCAAAATAAGAATTATGGAACACAGGCTCGCAATCAGATGTCAGAAAACAATGACACGCCTGACCACGCACTACAAAGAAAAAAAGCACTCGGTCAACAACTTTTTCTGGACAGTATTGGATACGCCGAATATTCCACCTACTGCCCATAACATAGAAAATGCCCTGTTCATAAGGGAACAAAAATGGATTTATAGAGGGCGTAGCCATACAACGGGCCTGAGAGATGACATACCTTGGAATGTCCTTAACAAACTGTGATAAACCACAGGGTCAGGTACATGGTGATAATCCAAGATAGGACATGCTGTCCCAGGGATAGGACTTCTCTCCATGTGTTCTTATTCACGCCCTTTGGATTTTAGCAACTTCAACGGAAGAACAGGGAGGTTCATTCTACAACACAGGCTACCAACATGCTTAAAATTCCAGATAGGTAACTGGAAAACAAAGTGAGTCATGCCTCAGACAGTGACCAAGTGCACACCACCCTGACATTTGACCGTAAGACGATCTTCACACTTACTACCATCTCAGAAACAGTGGGTTTGGATTGAGTGTATCCTATAAGAACAACCAACCTAGTCCCCAATAGACAAATCCAAAAGTTGTATAGACATCTAGAAACCCTGGGGCAATGTTCATGAGGTGCCGGTACGGTTCATAGTAAGGCAGCCAACCGCTACACTCCAACATGGAGGCATGAGTTTGGCATACTAGTTTTTTCAGCACCTTTGATGTCCCTGAGTCACGTGTACCACGCCCGCGGTCACGTGGTCAGACGCAAAGCCAGTTGTAACTGGGATGCAAGGCATTGCTCCCAGTACCTACGCGATGCTGGGAGGGACAAAAACATTTCATTGGTTGCAGGATATTCTTTTTGAGTGAGTTACGAAACATTCATGACCTGAGCATTTACACAGGCTGTGACAACGCTCTACTCCTTAAGGTAGGAGGTAGGGAGATTTTCTTAGGGATCGAGGGGCATATTATGAACGCGGTTTATCTCAGCTTTTTTGGCTTTTAAAGCCAAGAAAGCAGAGATAAAATTATCTCCCTATTACCTAGCTGTCGCTAACACCAGTTAGCGACAGCTAGTAGGAGATAGCGACCATCTTGGGACCCACTTTGCATGTCATTAGTGATATTTATCACTAATGACATGCAAAGTGGGCGTGCCAAGATGTTAGCGACTGAAAACAGTCGCTAACATCGCTATCTCCTATTACCAACTTTTGGAGATATTCGCGCTAAGCCCGAAAATCTCCTAAAGCTAACACCTGCCCTGAGCAGTTCTTAGCCATGTTATCAGATGGGAGGTGGATAACATGGCTAAGAGCATTTGCTCGGCACTGCATGAATATCGCTGACTTTTCAGCGATATTCATGCATTTCGGCCGATTTTTATCGCTTAGGAGATAAACCTTGATAATACCAAGGCTCCTAAGCGATAAAAATCAACGCTACACAGTGATAAAATTATTGCCGCTAAGCCAACCTAGCGATAATTATCGCTAGTTGTTGGTAATATGCCCCCTACTCTTTAGTCCTGATAAAAGCTGGGGAAAACAAATTATCTAGCTAAAACAAGTTGACAGTTTGCAGAGTGGAGGGGTAGTGGGTCCATTATAGACCAGAATACCACCATCCACTGGTTGAATAAAACCTTTTTAATAAAGGGAAGATGCGAGATCCCTGCGTTAGTTTTAACATAGATTTTTCAGCACTTTTCCGTCGATCCCGTATATACTTTTCTCTTGATGTTTGTCTTGTCTCCCCCTCCCTATCGCTCCACCTCTGTCATTGGGTTGTGTGGAGGTGTTATAGCAGACCTATGATGAACCATGCCACAAGATTTTGTGGGCGAGGGCAGTTTATGTGTGTCTTGTCAACTAACCTCTTCTAAATAGCGATATACTTTTAATTGTCCCATTTCTCAGTGTGTGTAGAATCTTATTACAAGAGGTCGAAGTGGGGCATTTCCTCCTACCCCTCATCTACTGTGTGTGAAGCCAGGAGTAAATACTGCTGTACTACAAAGATTCCCACTTTGCCTTACTGCTGCTCTGAAGGAACTGCTTTCTGCTTTGCTGAACTTCCCTGTTGCCTGCTGATCTCTGCCCTGCTAAGGACAAGGACTGGATCCATCTCACTTGAACCGAGAGTGTATCCAAGCGCTTGCTGGCTTGTCCTCTGTTTCTAAAGTCTCAGGACCATCAAATACTTCCTACAACCCTACTGCTGGACCCCGCAATATATGAGTCCTACAGTGCCTGAGGTGCAAAACCTTTCCTGGGCCTTAGCAGAGGGTCTGCAGCTGTTTTGTTTCAAATGGACACAGTGACAACTTTGCACTAATCGAAACCAACGCAGTGCCCTTCGACGCTGATGAAGTGTCAACTAGAAGACATTCCTGCACGACTCGATGATGACACCGGACCCCCTGTGAAATTCAATGATGAAGATGAGTCTGCATTGTAAACAGGTTTGATGATAATGCAGGACCTGACTGCAAAGCTTGATGATGACACATCACCTCCATCGCCAAAGGGTTCGAAGAAGACATGGGATATCTTTTAGAGGCTGCAGGATGATGCATTGATATGACTGCATGACTCGGAACCGACACATCATACTCTTGACGTCAACACTTGCTTTATCCAAGGTACTTTGTCAGTGGGACCTGCATGAATTCTGTAGCCAGCCTGCCCTCCATCGTGGTCTGCCTGAACTTTGGATTCACCCCCGTCTAGCGTGACCACAAGTAACCCCTTAGTGACATTGTCTTCTAAGCACTATTTATGGCTTATTGTTGAAAAATTCAGAACTGCGGTTCTACTTATTGGATTTTTGTAATTTTGATCTTGATTTTCTCATAAATTGGTGTTACACATTGTCTCATTAGATAAGCGTGACTGCTTGAGTGAGCACAGGTTTTCTTTTTGTATGTATCTAGCGTACCCTTGACTACGATTGTGGTCCCTACTTGGAGAGGGTGCATACCTCTGTCAACTAGAGACCCAATTTCTAACAACTCACATTCTAAGGAAAATGTTCATGCCAAAACTGTGGCATTTATCCTGCATGGACTTGAACATTATGCTCTTAATTAAAAGAGATTCCTCTGCCTTAGTGCACTTCAACTACATTGCTTTTAGGAGTAAGCAAAATCTCACTTTTTTAATTACATATTTTATGCAAGTCATTTTTGCGAAAATTATGTTTATTATAAGAATTATTCATGACCATTGTATGATAGAAAATTAAAGATAAGTTATGCCCTTGCATACAAAAGTTATGCAAGATATTTGGTCAATGAATTTTTTATACTGTTTTTAAATATACGCAGTGAATGCTGCTTGTGCAAATTATTAAGCCACAGCATATTTGGAGTTTCACAGGTTACTATTAGACATGTTCTGCTCGAAAGAGTGTCTCAGAAGTGAAAATTACTTGTAAAGTGTAATCTAGTGAAAAACAATTGTTACACAAAATGTGCATAGCCTAAAAACCATCAGAGTTGGCGCTTGCGTAAAACAATGGGACAGGCTCAATGCTTTCCAGAAATTGGCATATCTCAACCAAACCCAGCTAAAATATCATATATATATATACATGCATGAGCATTTAAGTGCTTGACCTAGGACTGGGCATCATGTTAGGTGGAATCTTTTTTATTTATTTATTTTATGCATTTTTATAAAGCGCGGACTTTACCCGAAGGTGTCAGAGAGCTGTACAATAGAACCAGTTACGTTACATGAGAGAAATGTTACAAAGTAGAACGTGCAAAAATAGCAGGACACAGAATCAAACACAGCAGGCAAAAATAACACAATATCAAACACAGCAAGCAAGGAATGTGCAAAAAATAAATAAATATAACAAATTTACATTGACTAACGAACTTCCTGACGGGGTCTGAGAATGAAGGAATTAGTTCTGAAAGTGTCTTTGGAATAAAAGAGAACCGAGGTCCGCCCTGAAGATCTGGATGCAGGCGGTGGCACAGTGCAAAGGAGGAAGCGAGCTCCAGACCCCCACCGCATCACCCGAGAACAATTGAGCCATCAACCCCTCCCCCCCGAAGGCAGGGGGCCCAAGCAGGAACCCCCCGCATCCCGAGAAGATCCCAAGCCTCCAGACAATTCCAGTCCACTCGCCAGATAGCGAGGGTGAAGAGTGCAAGGCATAAACTCAATCTAATCTCCCACATCACTTCCATTGCAAAGTCTGCTCGATACCAACTGCGCCTTCTTTGGGGAATTTGCCCCTTCTTCGGGGAGCAAGACCTTAAAACCCTGATTCAATCGCTGGTCCTCTCCAGACTGGACTACTGTACTTCTCTTCTTACTGGCCTCCCCAAATCCCACCTGTCCCACATTAAATCTGATCTCCATTCAGCAGCTCATTTCATTTATGGGGCCAAAAGAAGAAACCACATAACACCCATGTTATCCACCCTCCGCTTGCTTCCCATCGAGGCAAGATCTATCTACAAGACTGCCTGTATCCCCACAAAGCCCTGCAGTCCTCCTCTCCTCGCTACCCGGTGAACAAACTGAATCTTCCTGAGGCTCTAGACCACCACGCAATGCGGAAAACTTACTACCCGAACCTCTCACCTCCAAGAAGGAAAGATTGACGGCCCAATCCCCCCCCAGGCAACGCGGCGAGAATATGGAACCCACCTCAGCCTCAGCTCAGGACCACCACCTCCTCCCAGGCCCCCAAAACCGACCCCAAAGCTCCTCTCCTCCAAAGACACTTCCCAATTTAATTCACACCCTCTCTATTATCTGAAGGAAGACCTTCCATTATAGAAAATTCTATTCTCCATGACTATGGAAGTGCCTTCCCAGTGTGTTCTTGTTGTTTAGTGTCTGCCATTTATTGCAGTATTATCCAGACCCCCCAGGATATAGCGGCATGGATTAGCAAATTTAGCGGCACACATATGGAAATTTAGCGGCACAAATATGGAAATTTAGCGGCATTTTTGCGGCACTTTATTTTACTCCTAATCATTCATTTTCAGCATTAAAACAATGAAAACTGTTTTAGCAGAGTATTCCACTTTGAAATAGGCCTTGATTAGTATTTACATTTAAGTAACATTGCTTGCAGGCATAAGTTTCTCTATGTATCTTGGATTGTGAATACATAAAAGTATACGCCCGGATTATAACACTCCCATTAAATTGCGATCCCCCTTCAAACACCTGTTTGCCCAGAGACCGAGATTGTAAGTGTTGTGATGCCTATCGCACTCAATATTACCCTTTGTTCGATTTCAGCAAAGCAAACCTGCGGGAATTTAGCCAGAGGAAAAGGCATGGTATGTACAGTACTGGCACATTTTTGTGCATTAAGGAATACAATTAACATGTTATTGCCCCACAAAATCAGAATTGCCGCAAAGTATCAAGTAGATAAATAATTGAAATAAAGACTCAGTCAGCCTGTCAGGGCTCTTAGGGACATTTTAGTCTAACAGAGTCTGCGTTTCTCATGAATTAAGAGCATTGAACCATCGGTTACTGCTCTTCTCCCCACGTCTCGCCCTCTAGCTTTCCCTCTACCCCTTTTATTCCTCCTCCCAGGCATCCCTCCTCTTCCTCTCACTTTCATCCTTCTATACACCGTTCACTCTTTTTCTCAAGTCCTCTTCGTTCTCTTCTCCTCTCCTCTTTACCTTCTGGCACCCATTCCCTCTGCATCTTTCGCTCCCTTCCTATCTTTCACTTATTCCTTCTCGCCTTTCTTGCGCATTCACTTCCTGCACTTCTCCTGTGTCTTCCCAGCTCTTCTATCTTTGTCTCTCGCTTATATTCCATCTCCCCACCCCTCCCCCTCTTCTCTTCTATCCTCTTTGCCCTCCTCCCCCAATTCAGCTCTCAAGCTCTCCCTCCCCCTCTCTATTTCCGCTAGGGTAAACTTTTACTCATTCTCCTCGCATCTCTTTTCTCCTGTCCCACCGCTCTCTACATCTTGTACTCTTTCTCACTTCTTCTCATTTCTCTTCTGCGCCTCTTTTCCCCATCTCAACCTCGTTCTACCACCTCGTTCTGCCCCCCTCAAGGCCTCTCTCTTCCCTCCCATCTTTAGCCTTGGCCTCTTTTTGCACACCTAATTCTTCTATCCCATCTCTCTCTTCCTTCCCTTTGTGAAATCACAAACAGTTGAACGTAAACACGTTGTGCTCTCATTCCATGACGTCACAGGCTATGAAATGTAAGAATGTGTTCACATTTCACCGCAAACAGTGGAATGTAAACAGCTCTCTATTACATCACAATCAGAGAGACGAATGTGAACAGTTCTCATTTATGACGTCATAAACAATCAATGAAATGCAAACATGACATGTTCGCCTTCTATGACATCACAAGCAGTTCAATGTAAACAGATAACGCTCCTTATCTGTTGTACAAAAGGCAGTTGAATGTAACTCGACAATGTCTCAAATCTGTGAAATCACAAACAGCAGCAGAAATAGAAATAACCACTTTTAAACGCCAGAATGCAGTTTGAGTTAGCAAAATATTAGTAGTTTCAAGACTGGCTGCACCCGTCTTTCATTTTAAAGTATTTCGGGAAAATGGTCTCATATCTGGAGATCGGCTGGCCTTGGCACGGGAACTGGTCGAATCAGGCTCCGGAAGTGATGTCAGTCTGGGATCCCTCGCCAGACCAGTCTGTGACGTCTCTCCAGGAATCGAAAGAAAGCATGCACGGAATTCAAACATCTCTCCAGGATGGGATGTTAACGAAATAATACATCGCAAAATCATAAGAGAATAAAATAAAACAAAAAGTAATCAGAACAACCAAAGAGGGGCCCTTTAAAAGCTCACTTCGGTGCCACCTAAACCCATGGCCCTTTCTGACCTGCCACCGAGATCAGTGGTGCGCCGCTAATTCTTCTATCCCATCTCTATCTTCCTTCCCACCCTCACCAACTCACACTTTCCATTTCTTTCCGACCTTCCCCTTTTTAGTTCCTTCACTCTTCCTTCAGATCTCACCCTTTTCTCCGTTTCTTGTCTCTTCACCTTTCCCCCTCCTCCAATCTCTCTTCCCCTCGCCTCTGCATCCTCCTGCCCTCCCCGTTTCGTCCCCCCATTCTTTCTCCCTCTCCCTCCCTTCCCCCTCAAATCCTTGTTCCTAGGTCTCATTCGCAGCTCTTTCAATTCTCACTTTTCATCCCCACGCCCCCTCCCCCCCCCCTCTCCACGCTGCACATCTTTCCCTCCCTCGCGCCGCCCCCTGTTCCCCACGAGGGCGACATGCAGGAATAGACAAGTGGGGGCCGACATTCCAGCAGGTTGAGCGAGTTCTTTTAACCACACCCCCACCCCCAGCTCCTGAAACATTAGCAAGACACATCTGATACCGAAGCATGCACTTCTCTGCCACTAGGGCAGAGCTGTACTGACAACACAGACCTAAAAGGGGCCTCCTTCTATGAGCTCATCGATCGTCCGAAATTTCGCGGGCAGTTTTGTAAAAATCGCTGCATTTTTACAAAACTGCAGATTTCGCGATTTTTTTGCAAATCGCGAAATCGCGAAATCCTGGAGGGTCTGATTATCCTTCTACCTGTGTTTGGTACTCTTTGGTAACATGCACACGTCACTTTTCTCTTGTAATACACTGTTTGTTTCCTCTTACATTTTGTTTGCTTTAGATACCTGCACAAGTGCCACCATTGCCTACGTAACGCTTGTTCTTGTGTTTGAGTGTCTGCCATTTATTGCAGTACTATACCTCTACTTGTACATTGTACACTTTTGTAACCTGCCCACATGTCACTATTCCCTCCTGTAATTTACCGTTTGCTACCTCTTGTATTTTGCTTGCTCACAATTGTCACTTGTCACATGTATCAGTACTGTTCCTATTGTGAAGCACTCTGACATCTTTGGGTAAAGTCCACGCTATATAAAGTCGACAATGATGGGTTTACTGTTGAGCAAATTCAGCTGATCCATCCAGGATTGAACAGGAGGCGGGGAGAGAGAGGAAGATAGAAGGAGGAATTCAGTTTTGGAGGGATTGAGAATGAGTTGGTGAACTAACACCCAGTTGTGAATAGAGTTGAGAGTAGAGTTGAGTAGTGAGAGATCTTGTGAGGAAGACACCTTGAGATAGATTTGGGTGTCATCCACATAGAGATGGTAGAGGATTCCAGATTTGCTTAGGAGGTTCCCTAATGGTTCCAGATAAGATTAAACAGAGTGGGTGCAAGGATAGAACCTTGAGGTACGCCTTGACCAACCACCAGTGTAGACGAGAGACTGTTCGCAATCTTGATCCTTTAGGATTTGTCCGAGAGGAATGAGGCAAACCATTTAAGCACTGTGCCTTCCACGCCCATTCTCTGTTGAAGAGTGTTAAGGAGGGTGTTGTGATTAACAATGTCAAAGGCTGCAGAGAGGTCAAGAAGAATCAGAAGACACGATTCCCCCGAATTGAGTATATGCAGCGCATCATTGATCACTTGCAGCAGGGCTGTTTCAGTGCTGCAATTTTGAATAAAGTCAGACTGGAACATGTCAAGGAGATTATTGTACATAATGTGTTTGGAAAGTTGTTTTGCAACACATTTTTCTGTGATCTTTTAAAGAAAAGGGAGATTGGTGATGGGGCGGAAGTTATTGAGGTCGTTCGCATCTTCAGAGGTTTTTTTTAGAATGGGGTAACCTATCCTTTTTTGAGGACAGCTGGGAGGGATCCTTGACTCAGGAAGAGATTAACTAGCCTGGTCCAATAAAAGAGAGACTATTGGTATAGAAACAATGGCGATGACACTAGGTATGGGGTCAGAAGAATGGTTGGAGGGTTTGGATTCGTGGATACATTTGAGGAGGTCATCTTCTGAGATGTTGGCAAAGTTCTGCCAAGTGACTAAGGATTTTCGCTCTTCAATGGGGGTGGGGTGGGTGACCTGATCCACCAGTGATTTGACCCTTTCATCAAAGAATATAGCGAATTAAGTTGCTTTTTTTGAAGCATCCTGCCCACTATATTCTGGAAGGAAAGTATCTATTGCATGGCGTGAGGTATTCTTTAGGAAAAAGTTAATCAAAGACATTTGACAATCCTGTGTTGTGATGTATAATATACTAAAACCTGCAAGTGCAACTAAATGTATGCAGTCATGATGATTACCTTTACCTCTTATGAGACCAGTGTCAACTAACATGAATTCTCCTGCCCTGACGCTGTTTAAAAGGCTTAAAGTAAACTAAACGAAAAATAGAAATACTGTGCTGGGATAAAAGGTTTCTGTGTTAAAATCCTCAATAAATAAAATTCCTATAAAGCATTTGAGCCTATAAAGAAAATCTTGCTGGTAATGAAGCCAGGAAGAACATATCATTCACATCTCAGTGTGGTTGCTCTTTTTAATGCTTGGTCTAAATAAAAAAGTGATTGAGGTAAAAATATTTACTCTGCGTGAAAGTTTATTTTAGACCTTTATCCTTATTTACTGCTACAATAATGAGTGCAGCAACACCAAGGAGAACGCAGAATTAAGTAATTCAGAACCAGGGTGAATTTCTGAAAGACTGCGGCAAGAGCAAAAAGAGGTCAGACAAAGCCGCCATTAGGCCCTAGAGACCTAAGGGAGAGTGATTGAGATCATGTGGGCCACCAAAACCCCTGCGTGGACCAAAGGACTGCCTAATGGGGCAATGAAGTTGCTGGGAAAATCGAATGGAGTGGAAATGAGGTCATGCAGAGCCACAAAGAGGTTAATTAAGTCATACAGGACTGCAATTAGGTCATGGCAGATCAACGGGAGTGCAACTGGTGTTAAGCAAGGCCACCATGAGAAAAATATAGGAAACACCACAAAATAATACCTCCTTCAATATTCTGTACCAATATTTGCCATATTAATTTACAAACATGTACCTGCAGTAATCACGCTGTTCAATTGCATAAGATAGCAACTCATCAATGTAACTGTAAGTAAATATATAGCTGGCACATTAGCACTCCTACAATATTAAGTCTTTTTAGTTTCTGCTACAGCTTTAGTTGTCTGAGTTGACTATTGTTACTTTAACATATACTAGCCATTGCTCCCAGTAACGGGGTTGTATAGCTCCCTGCTCCTGATTCAATCGCTTTCCTCTATACTCTTGTGCTTTTCTTCGTTCTAAATATTTTAGTCTCACTGTGCTTTGATTGGGTGAGTTGGTTATTTTTACTGCTATCGTTAGGCAATTACTTCCCCTTTTGCATGTTGCTATAGCGTTTTACTTTTAGCAGTGACTGGAGTGCATGGCCCTTCCTATTTTTGTAGGCTTTCAATGCTTTTAACCCTTCCATTTTTTTTGTTGGTATCCTTCAGTGTTTACTCTCCTCATCACACTGCAGCCCTCTCTGTTCCATGAGACTGATGACATCTGCCTTGACATTGCAGAAAACCACTCAGCGAATTTGGAAAATACAAGTGAATGTACCAGTTTTAATTTTTAGGGTGACTTCTTTAAAAAAAAAAAATCCGATGGACACAGAGCTGCGTTGATGATTTTCAGCATTGGGGCTTTTACTAAGCCATAGGAAAAAAGGAAAAAGAATTTGATTCTCCAAAGTGAGTGTGTAAATATATACACTCTCTCTGATCAAAATATAAGCACGATCGAGATTTTCGCCGTTGTTCCTCATTCAAGGGCATTTGATCTGTTCATAAATCTTTATTATCTAGAGAATGATGGCGTAATGAAGGGGTGGAAGCCTGTGTGAGACGTGAGTCTGTTTCAAAGAACCTCTTGTAATGACTTTAAGTACTACAGCCTGGTACAGAAAACATTTCTGTCTTACACAAGGAACCTCTGTTAACGGCTTAAGTACAGCATCCTCCTAAAACAAATATATGTGTCTGAATCGAGGGACCTTGAGCAACTACTTAAGGTACACTAGACGTGAACAGAAATCATTTATATAATATTCAACGGATCTTTGTCAACAGCATAAGATATACAGAAGCATCAAGAAAGTGCAGATTGTAGCTTTTAAGCGTAAGCAAATATGTTTTCTGAAATCGAAAGACCTATTGGTTTGGTCAATGCATGTTTTATTAATATCAGTTTTGCTCCATTGTACATAATGACATTTGCATCCTCATTTCATCCTTTCACATTTATTTAACAGCTCAGATTTACAAAACAGTCATGGAATGCAGCACAGTAGCCAAAACTTAAGAGATATGGCTCTCTTCTCCCCTCTTCCTGGAGCCGGCAGGGGCAGCTCCTCCATGGTGGTTATGAAACTGCTTTATTATCATTTAATTTAAATTCAGAGCTAAGCCGCACCTGAGTGTTGAGGGCAGAGCCACCAGGAGGAGTGGCAGGCTCAGGGCACTGCCACTGTACATGTGGCTTTGGCCAGCAGTCCACAGCTGATCAAACTGACATGCGCACTTGACTCTCTCCAGGCTAATGCTTGGAGATATCGGCAGGCTCAGGAGCACAGGCTCCTAGACTGTGGTGGAGTGTGGAACCAGCCCGCTCTGCACAATCCTGACGCTTCTCTCTTGCTGGGTAATACCATCATTAGAGTAGCATCTGGGTTGGCGCTGTGGACTCTGACAGCCTGTGCGAGCATTGGTGCTGAGGAGACCGTAAGTCAGCAGACGTCAGGCTGAAGGTACGTTTTTTGATCCCCCCTGCCTCTCGATTTCCCCTGCCTACAGCCGCAACTCAGGGCCAGCGTAGATTTTAGCTGCTGTGCACCAGGCACACACCTTTGTGCCATAGTGCAATAGTGTGTGCCTGGGTCTACCATAGTATAATCTACAATTGTTTCTGTCTGGTGATTCAATTGCTTAGTATTTAGTAATCAATACAACACAACAAGGAAAGTTTTGTCAACATCAAATAAAAAAATATAAATATTTTAAGAATAGCCAGCGAAACACACCAAAAGCACTAGGGGGCACATGCATCAACCTATTTAGTAAGTGCAAACGGTGCGAATCGGTAAATTCGGCCTTTTGCACTTCCTAAATACGTTTTTGGGATGCATGAAACCATTTGTCAAAATTCGCTTTTTTTTGCATTTTCTAAAAATGCGAATGCATTTAAGGAATCGCATTTGTGCGATTCCTTAAATGCAATGCATCATTTAAAAAAAAAATGCAAATTTTGAAATAGGAAGTGCAAATTAACACGAGGTTGACCCTCGTGTTAATTTGCGAAATTGTTTCAAAAAGCACAAAAATGCATTTTGAAAAGTGTCATGTTACAGACACACATGTCCCTAGGACATGTGTGTGTGAAACATGCACTTTAAAATACATTTCAGGGGTGCAGGGGGGGGTCCTTCGGATCCCCCTCTGCACCCTTGCAATGCATCAACAAATTGCGATTTCCTAAAAAAAGAAATGCAAAACGGCATTGATTCCTATGGGCCTCTAGGCCCATAGGAATCAATGTAATGCCATTCCTTAATTGCGATTCGCAATTAAGGAATCGCAAATTCCGAAATTTAAGAAATCCTAAAAAAAATAGGATTTCTTGATGCATAGGATTTTGCAATTCCTAAATAGCGATTCCTTAATTTTCGCTATTTAGGAAATGCAAAATCCTAGATTGATGCATGTGCCCCAAAGTCATTAGTTCAGAAAACGTATTTACCCTGTTTTAAAGAAAAAATATGGCTGTCACATGAAATTGTTTTATCAACAAATGGGTAGAGTGACTTTTGTGAATCAAGTGTAATAAAGTGATAAAGTGATATCATGAGTGAAAACTATACAAAACACATACAAATAAAACAAATAAATCCTATGAGTTAATGAGGGTCTGTCCCTTCATAATTTTATAATCCCAGTTTTCACTTACATAGAGTTGTGACAGTTCTGGATACCTCACAGTGGTACAGTTCTTCAATATCCTTTTTTATTATCCCTTCTTTCTAGATTCCACCCGAATGGTGAATTCTCACTCATTATTAATTAATTCTGCCGCTCGCACAAATTCCTTTCCTACAAACTTCACAATTAAGGCCATGCGCCTCATTGCCAATATCACATTAATGATCCATAATACAGTCTAATCAATTGTTCGATAAGCCTTAAATCTCAGATTCCAACCGGATGGTGGATTCACCTATTAATCTCATTCAATATGCAATTTATTTGCCACAACTTCAGTTCTAAGGTAGGCCATGCACCTTTTGGTCCATGTTTTAGTATATGCTGCTGGAACAGAGTCTATTCATCTGCAAACTATACTTAATTCTTCACTTTGATTCTAGACTCTAACCGGATGGTGATGTCTTCCCATTAACTAATCTCCCATGATACTGACCGGTCCTTGGAATACGTTAATGAAATCGTCCAAAACTTTCAGAAGCTCTGCTGTGTGATACATACCACAGTAAGATCTGGTGAGTCCATTACTAATTGAGGCCACTTAGTGATTGAGTAATTTTACCCATATAAACACACCAGACTCATGTTTAAATTATCTTGCCCCTTATAGGCTGTCCACAACTGTGTCTTCAGTCCTGAGGAAAACCCAATGACGCACGTTGAACAGCGCATCCCTCTTGGTCTAAACGTCAACCTTCTTTTTGTTCATGTCCACCAGGTTCCTTGCCCCAAGGCTATAAAATTAACATAGGGCCTTAGTGAAAACTGGGATTATAAAATTATGAAGGGGCAAACCCTCATTTCATAGGATTTATTTGGGTTACTTGTATGTGTTTTGTACAGTCTCACTCATGATATCACATTATCACTTTATTGCACAAAAGTCACTCTAAACATTTGTTGATAAAAATTGTTCATGTGACAGTCATATATTTTCTTTAAAACACAGTAAATACTGTTTTTGAACTAATGACTTAGTTCATTAGGGGCTCATTACAATGTTGTGACTTTCGCCACCGCCGAGCTGGCACGGCATTGTAACGAGTGACCATATTACAATGGCAGGGTGTTTCGCGGCTGAAGCAAAGTATGCTTTTCCACTGTCTGGCAATCGTTACGTTTGCTGGCCGGGTGGAATGGAGCACTAATATGGGGCGGTGCATGCCAGGCACCGCCATCCATATTAGCATGGGAGAATGCAAAGGCCTTTCTATGGCCGCCGCCATGGTATAGTACCCCCCACATTGCCATACTCAAGGTGGCAGTCACTGTGCGGTGTCTGCCACGTTGTGCATGGCAATGCACGGTGTGCCTCTTTAGCATTGCGGCGGTGCTGCTTAAAGCAGCACCCACAACAATGTCAAAGATAAGAACTGCGACCGCCAGGGTGGTGGTCGCATCCTAATTTGCGGTGTGGGACCACCGCACTGCTGACAGCTGGTCCCAACACTGCTAGTGCGCCCGCAATCCTAATGGGGCCTAAAGTGCTTTTGGTATGTTTCATTGACTATTCTTGAAATATTGATATTTTTGAATTTGACATTGACACAACTTTCCTTGTTGTGTTGTATTGATTACTAAATACTAAGCAATTAAGCCAGCTGACAGAACCATCTGTAGATTATATTATCAACACCCAGGTTCTGAGGGACACAGGGTTCCCCCATTATACTTAATGAGTCTACCATAGGTTTTGTACTGGAAGAGCAGCCTTCCAGTACAAATACTATGCTTAGAAACACTTTAAAACATTTCCCACTTTGCATGTGTGCTGCACAGCACATTACACATGCAAAATGGGAAAAGAAAGGAGAAATAAAAACATTTCTCCTTTTAACTCCACCTTTTAAATGGCATTAACTTTTGGCTCTAAGCCCTGTCTACTACTGCTTGTAGATAGGGTTTTGCATCAAAAGGCATGGGACATTACATGGGAATGCCTTTGTACACCCATGTAATGTCCCCTTGGTGCTAAGTAATGCAAAGCAGTGCTTTGCACTGCTTTGTGTTACTTTCCGGGTACTTTTCAGCGCAAATCAAATTTTGCACTGAAAAGTAAATGAGGAAAAAGCATTTTCAGCCAGATTCATCAAGCGAAATGCTCTCGCAAAAGGGCCAGATTCTGAGAATCTGGCCCTTTGCGAGTGCAATTTTTGCATTTGGGATTCATCATCCCAAATGCAAAAATCGCTAATAAAGAATCCGCAAATTTGTGAGGATTAGCATTTAAGGAATCTCTAAATGCATTTTTCTAAGTTGCATGTTACACACACACATGTCCTTTGGACATGTGTGTTCACAACATCAGTGTAAATTCACATTTCAGGGGAACAACAGGGTGTCCTTTGGACACCACTGCACACTTGAAATCGCAATTTCAAAATGCGAATCGCTAATAGCGATTCGCACATTGATATGTCTTCCCATTCATTCCTATGGGCCTTTAGGCCCATAGGAATGAATGGGGAGTAATTCCTTATTTGCGATTAGCAATTAGCTAAACGCAAATAAGGAAGCTGTAGGAATCGCAAAATGAATTGCGATTTGTACATGAATCCCGTTTTGCTAGTCTGTAGTAGCGATTCCTTAATAATCGCTATTACTGACTCGCAAAACGGGCCTTTGATGAATCTAGCTGTTTTTGTCACTTTTGTAATGCTAGTTTCAAAATGTTTGTAAATCTACCCCTTGGTTTCTACACATAACAATTTGTTGAATCCGTTCACCCATAAGCAATCCCATTACTTTCACTTCCTTTTACATCTCTGGTAAGTAGCCCTCGTAAAAGATCATCAAGAATTAGATCATTTACCTCTTATTTTCATGACAAGCCCCTTCTCCTAAAAGTACCTCTTTTTCTCAGTGTAAAACTGGATAATGAAACCCAAATATTCCAACCCAGTGGGCTTCAGCATCTGACCGTCGGCTCAACAATTATTTGCTTAATAATACTCTTCTTGTTACTCTAGGTGACATATGTTTGCTTCTTGTAAACCTCTGAGCCATACGATGTCCAGTTTATCGATCCCTAAAAGCTCATTTTCTATTAACCCTTTAAGTGCTGCCGTCGGCCAACGGTCGTCACGAGCACTACCTTGCCAGTGCTGCGCACGACCGTTGGCCGACGGGTCAGCATTCGTTATTCGAACGTTCAGCACTGGGCGCTGAACGTTCGACGCTCGGAAGGTGTTAATTTTCCTTTGTAGTCATCTTCTCTTGTTGTTTGTTGTTTGTTATTTACAATCTCCATACAATCCACAACTTGAAACCTCTATTGTGCTAACATGTGGCCTTTAAAACGACACTGTCTGGCAAACATGTGACCTTTTTAACTACAGTTATAATGGTAATATGCTAACGGTGCAGCTAAGGGACTGGCTCCTCTCTTGCTTCTTAACATTTCCATCCACCAAGTTTTTTCTTATCTATTTTTGATTTTTGATTCTCGTTCTCATGTGTTTCATTTATTCTTTCTGTATCAAGTTCATGCTTTCGTGTATTTAAATTGTGTATATGACTTTTTCAAAACTTTCAATAAAGCTTATTTTGAACTGAAAACTAATTAACCACCTTAGAAATGTGTACTTGATCAACTACAGCCTAACATCTTAGTCTCCGGGTACTTCAATATGTGCCTGATTTGTTTGTAAACAGATTTTTATTGAATCAAATAACAAATAACCGCATTGTTGTTCTCACAGGAAGTTAAAGGAGAAAAAGAACTGAACTGAGCAATCAAAGCAAGATAAAGTGTGGGCCTTTGTCAGTTTATCATCCATCATGGGAATTCCATATTACTGAATTTAGTAATATGATACATAATCACATCGTTGAAAGATAACAACATGGAAAAAAACAATCAGTCCAATAATATGATGTGCTCAAGGCCATCATAAGATACTGAACAACATGTAATCAAACAAAACCCTTATCCCCACCCACACCTCGTGGCTTCAGCCTCCCCTCCAGAGTAGGCTAAAGGAGGAACCAATGGAAAAGAATGTAAGAGTATAGTAACTTCCCTCCTTTCAGTATTAAATCTTCGTATCAATGTCCGTGGTTAGTAGGGACACTGGGAAGATGAAAACCAGGACCAGGAGGCAAGCATATTCAAAGTGCAGGGCTGAATATGGGGATGGAAGGATCCTCTGTGGGGTGCTTAAGCAGGCCCTCATCATCACTCTCACTTACACCTCCCTGGAAATCTGACAGCACGATGTCCCACACTCAGGGCCGGACTGGCTACCGGGCAGTTTGGAATGCTGCTGAGCTGGGGGCTGATTTTGTTAATGGGGGCCTGTGTGAGCTAAACGAAATTCGTTTTGCATTAATTATTTCGAAGCACACGCAGGTCTCCATGAACGAAATCAGCCCCCACCGCAGTGAAATCAGCCCCCAGCTCAGCAGCATTCCAAACTGCCCAGTAGCCAGTCCGGCCCCGCCCACACTCTAGCAAAGTCCAGGGGCCTTCTACCCTGACACAGCTCTCAGTGTAATGTTACTCCTTCCTATGTCGCCCAGCATAGAACATTCACCCTCCAAGCGACGTCTCTCAGCAAGTTTCCAAATCATAGTAATTCTTTGTTCAGCCAGTACAAGGGCTAAATAAATTAAAAGAGTAGTAAACAGCCACAGTCCTTTCAGGTAAGAGTGGTGGGGCGGTGGGCCGGGTGTGGAGGATTTTGACAGACGACAATAAGGGAAATGTATTTATTTATTTAATTTTGTGCTTGTGGTCATCTATCAAATCCCCCAAACCCATTCCCACTGCATATGCGTAGCAGGGTGAGGTAAGAGACCCAAGAAGCAAAAACATAGTATGGGCATGAGGGTAACTGTATGCGACCTCAGTTCAATATAAGATCAACTGGGGCTACCTCCAGAACATATGAAGAATATCCCCTATGGCAACATGACAACATGAGCAATAGGGAGAGGCTGGCAGACAATAGATGCTGAGCTTCAGGGGCATAACTTAAATCCTATGGAGGATATTAAAGTGTATCTGAAGCAAGCATGTTGGGTAATCTTAGGTGCTACCTCTCACATTTTGACCCAGTCTTCTTCCCACTGAAGAGAACCTAGGTCAGTTTCCCAGAGATCTCACAATACTGCAAAAGGGGAAAAATGTTCTCAAGTCATTTTATTGAGTTTTCCAAAAAAGTGAAAAAATAAGTAAATAATGGTAAACTCAATGATAATGATATAAACAATAAGAAATGCAAAGTAAATAGGAATTGAAATAAACAAAACAACAGATTACTCAAGTGCCTTACCATGGAAGTCGCAGTGAAGCTGTAGTGACATACAGGTGGACAATCAAGCACAGTTACACCCGAATATTAGTGTAAAATACGATACAATACATGGGTGTCGTGCAAGTACAGTTACACAGTAGTAATAATAGAGAGTACAATACATTACTGGTGGAGCACAGTGGATATGGCGTTCGGTAAGCATTACCTTGTGGAGAGTGTGAGTCAATTTTCACAGAGGGTCGTATGAGAAGGAAAAGGCATCAAGGGATTTCCAAAGCTTCCAGTGTGATTTGCACAAGGAAGAGGCGTGAAGTGCGACATTGCCAGCTTCTCTGAGGATAGATAACCATTCTTGCCACATTCTAAAGGAGACTTCTTTGAAATTTTTCCACTTATTCAGAACAATTGTACAGGCTAAACTAAGCATAAGATCTAATAAACATTGGTCATTCACATCTTTGATCTTTGGGTCCAGAGCACCTAGAAGAATATAGGAAAATTCCCTTGGGGGGACAATGTTGACAGTATTGTTTATACAGTTGTAGATCGTATCCCAATATGTTTGTAAGATAGGGCATTGGAAGAGCATGTGGGCGAGATTACCAACCTGAGATTTACAATTCCAGCATGTAGAGCTTTCGCTAAGATTACATTCAAAGATCCTCTTAGTGGTCCAATATGTCTTATTTATTAAGATAAGCTTGGTTTGCGATAATATTGGGGAGATTTTATTCGAGAAGGAGGTGATATGAATCTTCTCCCAGTCGATTGAGATGTTGCTAGAGTTAGTTTTGGATTCCCATTTTACCTCACATTTCCTGTGAGATTTGTGAGGCTTAGGGGATAGGAGTTTGTAAACTTTAGATATGGTGTGACCTGACTTCAGTTGCTGATGCATCTTTGAGAGAATCAAAGGAGCAGAAGGCTTAATAGAGCCCAACGTGTGTGGAGTGATTTTAGTTTTAGGAATGCATAAAAATCCGACGGATGTAGTCCATGTCGAAACTGAAGCTCTGAGAAAGGTAGGGGGAGTGCCCCTGTAAAAAGATCTTTGACTAGATTAACCACTTTTGGACCAGTATTCCCACTGGAGCATCTCTCCATCAACCTTCAGGTTTGGGATCTGCCAGAGAGAGGTCAAGTTGGATTTGTTAGTTTTTAGTGCGGAGAAGTGCTCTAGACGTAAAAGGGCTCTCTTAGCATTAAGCAAAATACATTTTGAATGTCGGATGGAAGATATATCCTTAGTTAGGAGAGCAGTTGAAGCCCTATCGTTGATGGTTGATCTTACAATGTCCAACCAGACTGAAGTATAGTCCCCCTGGGGGAGTAGCCAGTTAGATCCCAGTTTACAAAGAAACGCTGTTTGATAGTTCCTAACGTTCGGAAGGCCCATATCACCTTTATCTTTGGGCAATTGAAGTTTTTTCTTAGATATTCTGAGTCTCTTACCTTGCCAAAGGAATGTGTGAAAAATCTTATAGATCCTATTCAGGAAATCATTTGAGAGCGTTATTGGTAGCATGCTGGCCAGATAGTTAACAAGAGGAGTAATCATAATTTTTATGTCTCAGCCCTTCCCCAGCAAGATAAAATTAAGGTGACCAACCATCTAATAATGAAGAGATTTTCTTGAAGAGAGCATTTTCATTGGTCTTTAGAGTGGTGATCAGATCTCTCGTAAAGTCTAAGCCAAGATATTTTAAGCAGTTGGGTTGCCATAAGAGACCCAAGTTGCCACGGTTGTTCAGGATCTTAACTTCAGTATTGTCCTTCTTCAATTTATAACCTGATACTGCAGCAAATTCTTCTATTGAAAACATAAGAGCAGGGATATCAGTTTCCGCATTCTCGGAAACAACTAACACCTCATCGTAAGCAGTTATTTTGACCTTGCAATTGTTGAAACGTATCCCTGTGATCTGTTTATTGTTCCTAAGATGATAGATGAAGGGTTCAGTTGTAAGAAGGAATAGAGACTGGGATAGAGGGCAGCCCTGCCTTTGTCCCTGTTCTTATTTAAAGGAAGAAGAGAGGCACCCTCCTGCTCTGACCCTGGCCGAGGGGATTGAATAAAGAGCCATAGCCATGCGCGTAAAATTCTCACCCAAATTAAATATATCAAGTGTTGCTTTCAAGTAGGTCCGATCAACTTTGCCGAAAGCCCTTTCAGCATCCAAAGTGATAGCAACTGGTGGTGAGTCAGTAAGTTTTGCTTTCCAAGGACATGTGCTAGAATACGAGTATTATCACTAGAAAGTCTGTTTTTCAAAAAAACAACTTGTGAAGGGTGGATGAGTTTGGGTAAAAAAAAATTTTGGAGGAGCTTAGCGAGGATCGTTGCATACATTTTGCAGTCTAAATTAATTAAAGATATCGGACTATAGTTTTTAGGGAGGGATGGGTCCTTCCCTTCTTTGGTAATTACTGGTATGATAGCTTCAGCTAGTGTCACAATAATAAGAGCAGTGTCACTAAATGTGTTGAACAATTTTAGAAGTGGGAGATTCAGTGCCAAGGAGAAGCACTTTTAAAATTTAGCATTAAACCCATCAGGTCCCGGGGTCTTCCCAACTTTAAGTGCCTTAATCTTGTCCTTGATTTCAACAGCGGAAATTGGGCTGTTATTCTCAATTTCTTGCTTGTTCTGAGAGGGTCGGCAGAATACATTTTTTGAGAGAGTCCTGTATTTTTGTGCTGTCCAGATCCTGGTTCTTACTATATAGAGTGCTATAAAAAATTAAAAAAATATATGCAATTTTATAAGGGTCAGAGTGGGTTAAACATTTTTGGTCTATTAGGTTCTTAATCATGTTTTTCTGCATTTTGAATTTTAAGAATGATGCTAAGCTCTTCCCTGCCTTGTTGGATTTACAAAGTCTACTGCGTTTTTGTTTGTTTATCTATATCCCTACCCTGTCGCTTACTATTTTATTATCCCTGGATATTACATGCTTCTCTTCTAGTATAGAAATCTCTTTTTCAATCTTTTCAATCTTAGCAATGGCGTTACCTGAAATAAGTAGGTAGTCCATGTGTGAATAGGAGGTATGTGGGGTTGAATAGAAGGGTAAACTCCCTCCCAGTTGGATTTTGAAGCCTTCATGTGTCTATAAAATTGAAGCGTGTACAAAGATTCATAAGGGCTTTCTGAGAGTTGTTGGTGCGGAAAGGACAACGTGAATCACTATCTAAGGCCAGGTCCATGGCTAGGTTAAAATCGCCTGCTAATATGTGCATGGCAGTGTCTGGGATTCTATCAATTTGCTTGCTTAGATCTTCCCAGAAGTCCCTGTCACCCTTATTAGGGGTATAAATATTAGTAATGTAAAATTCATTATTGTCTTTTGCCAGTTTCGTTGTGATCCACCTCCCTTCAGTATCAAATGTGATTGTCACCATGTCTATGTTTGATTTTTTAGCTACCAAAGTCAGGACTCCATTTTTCCTACCCAGTACATCTGCTCCTGCAACATTCTTGTACAACTTATTTCTAAGTGAGTTAAATTGTTTTGAGTCAATCTTCCTTTCCTAAAGGAGGAAAACATCACCTTTTTTAATGAAGATAATCAAGCATCTTTCTCCTATTAAAGGGGTGGTTTAAACCTTTAACATTCAGTGAGACAATCTTGAGATTGCTATGGGCCATATGGGCCATATTATCTGGGTAAGTTTGTGACATCATAAGTACGTTATGGACAGTGACAGTGATTCTCTGACTCTGGAGTTGGCCTTGTACAGTATACAGCCTGTTTGAGCAGAGGTTGTAACATCATTTTGTACTTGCAATAAAGTTAGTGGACACATTTGTGTTGAATTGACAGGTACTGTGTACATGTCATGCATGAAGCTTACCATTCAAAGAGGAGCCACTTGTGTAAACAAGAATAGCACTACAACATATTTTACCTGCAAATAAAAACTTTGCCCGTGAGAGAAAAAACATGGTGCTTGAAAATAGAGACATGGCAGTAGAGTAGAGAAACATGTCATGTACATGAAGAGTAACCACATATTGAGGTACCACAAACACATGCAAGGTTATTGCTGCAACACATAACATTAGAGTGACTGGAAAAATCGTCACTTGAGAGCAGAGGCAAGGTACTTGAGTAAATAAAACAACTATAGAAAAATGAAATAAGAAACAAAAGATCCAAAACCCTAACCCTACCCCTCTTACCCCTAAGCCTCCCACCCCACCCCGAAAGTAGATAACAGGCATGGTAACCAGAGAAGAAAGCTCCCCTCCCTTGGGAACCAGACACGAGTGTCTTGAAGGCATGAGTCCTATCTGCGGCTTAAGGATTGAAGAATATCGAAGACTATGAACTAAGCACTGAGTGCAATAAGAGTATGATATGGCTAATGCCCTACAGAATCACACTATTTGTCTGGGCATTGGCTCATGTTAACCATAAAATGCAAGTGGAGCAAGTGTTGGACTTTTAACACAATCCTTTAACATAATCATCTAACAATATCTATTGGCCAACAGTCAATTGGATATCAAACCAAGCCTGGTCAGCAGGTCCATTTGTAGCCCTTTTCACAACAAATTTCAAGGTAACTTGCTGACCATTAACAAATTACCTGAGGGCCTCCAGTTAGGACCAAGGATGCAGGCCAGATTCAGTAATACAGAGAAACACATTCGCTAGCTTAAAGAGATGAAAATAAGGACAAGAGACGGACAAGAGAGCATATCTCGTCTGACAACCTACATTTGAGGATGGAGAGTACAGGTTTGTGTCCTATGCCAATAATACATCAAGTTAGGTTAAAGTGTCTTGCCTGAGGTTCATGTGAAGGCCATGCATTGTTCACTATGGAATGTTGAAACAATGGAGATTTAATAATATTGAGGTAATGGCAGATTAAAGAGCTATGGAAGAAGGACCGGGGGTCGTCGTATCCATAAAAGGGTCCTCTGAACCGTCAATGAATCTTTTCAGCTGTAAGTGGTCTGTGAAGAAGTGTGGAGAGCCTTGAATCACAACATGAAATTTTGCTGGACCTGCAAAAGCAAACTGGTAGTTCAAAGCTATTCCTAGTGTCCACAGTTTCTTTGCTGTAATCTTGGGAGATGAAAATATTGTTGTTCTTTCAAAGGATGTGGTTGTTTTTGTGCATGAAGGCAAGGATCTGTTCAATGTGCTGGTAACGGAGAGGTTTACAAACAATTGGTCTTGGGACTTTCTGGTTTTCCATGATTGTAGTTGGAACTCGATGGCTTGAGCACACCAACTTTCCAGGAAAGTGATGGAAGAACCAGATGCATCTTCCTACCCTTCATGGATACCAAATCTTCTTAAGTTCCCTCTCCTGTTTCTGTCTTCTAGCCCTGACTGTTAGAGAGTCTGTTGACATTGTAAAATTATCAGAAACAGAGAGCAAAATCAGCATGCTAGAAGATACGGAAGCGAAAATGAATAAATCCCTCAAAAAGCCAAACGTTGGTGTCCCTAATACCCTGCCTGATCGCAGGGACCTCTTCTTTCATGGTTTTTGCAAGATCATGGACCTATGCTAGTTTCCTTAATATGGTATTTATCGTTGCATTGATGTTGTGTTTCCCTTTAGTAGGAGAATCTGGGTTCGGTGGATCAGCTTTAACTCTCTTGAGGCTCAACTGAACCTCTATGTCAGTCCTTTTTTGCCGGCTACCATGTTTCTTCAGTGTATCTTCAGTGTATCTTGTAGACGTGTAGATTTGTAAACACTAGCAGGAGACCGTAGTGGTGACTGGTACCACCGGTACAAATGGTTTAGCTGTTTGGCAGTTTGTTCTGTTTGTAGTCGTATTTGCAGTTTATAGTTGTATGTGCAGCTATTTATCTGTTTCTCACTGTTTATCTCTGCTTGTAGCTGTATTAACACAGGCAAATGCATAGCATAACCCCCACACAGGCACTTACAAGGTTACACAGCTTTGACTGGGTGAGCAGTGACACAAATAATATTCTTCGGAAGACTTAACAGCAATTGACCCAATATCATTGGTCCTAAGGACCAGTATGCACAATCATGATCAGAATGGAGCAGGATGGAGCAGCTTGCACAGCAGGATCATATATAAAAGATATTATTTTCCGGCAGACTCATCAGCAATGAAGGAACATCATGCACAGCCTGGAACAGCAGGCTATCTTTGGGTCCTGTCACCACTGTAATGGCAGTATGGAACAGTGTACACAGCAGGGCCAGCATGCACAGACAGGAGCAGTATGGAGCAGCATGCCCAGTAGGAACAGCGGAATCAAACTTGAGCAGAGGAGCAACATTGACGAAGAAGAAACAGCAGAGACTGTTGTGGGACACACACGGCCGCCGCCATTTTAAGGACAGGTATCCCGAGGGAAAAGCATGGTTAAAGTAGTACTGGCACTCATTAGTTTGCCCCTTTCTCCACACACTGATAGACAGATCATTTATGTCATGCACTGCACTGTTGATTGCATCTAAATGAAAGGCGACTGAGATATTGTGTTAATTACGGACCCGAGGTGTCTGCCATTTTGTGCACAAACTGCTCAGTGCGCTTGGTAACATTGCGAGGTTTCCTTTCAAGCGCTATGTATTCCTGAGACTAGCCGGTGGGTATTAACTGTGTCACATAAATAACTGCAGCTGTGGAGGGGCTGAAACTCCACTTTACATTTCCCCCAAAGTTCATGTACAGCAGCGGTCAGGGTGCCATAGAGTAGGAACAGGTCTCTAGGAATTTTGAAGTCCCCACATAGCTCAGCAAAGGGCTTTAACATGCCCTCTGAAACCAATGTGCTCACTGTCTCCAGCCATGCCTCCTCATAGTTTAATAATAATTTCTCTTCCACTCCATGCAGATGAGAGATCAGTGCCCATAGGGGAATCCATGCCCCTCGTCCACCCAAGGACTTTTACCTAACATGTCCTAAGGATAGTAAGGTCCTGTAGACTGCCAGTGCATGCCCACCTCTGGTTAAGTATTAGAGTCTAAACCTGTTGCAGGTTCGGGAGATCTGGCAATCGCATCAATCCCGGGCCTCCATCTCATACTCCAATGCAGTTGTGCGGCCAGGTCAAAGGATCAAAAATCCGGTGCATTCATCCCACCTTCAGTCGTTGTTCACTGCAGCTTGGCCAAAGCAATGCTTTGCCGCCCCTTATTCCATATGAAAACGATAAGTATGAATTCAAGGTCACGGAAACTGGACCCTGGGATCACTAATTGGAGTATTGCAAAAAAAACACAATAGATGAGGCAGCACTACCATTTTGGCCACTGCTATGCAAACCGGCACAGACAAGAGCAGAGGGACTTCCAAATACTATGCTCGCATGTATAGCAGCCACTTCCATCCCTATATTACCTTCTTTGAGGTCTGGAATATAAGGACTCCAAGGTATTGACCACTGTTGGCTCCTAAAGCATGTATCCCAAGTCCAGGGGCTCCTACCGGTCACCCCAGATAGAGAACAGACTTGTTTTTCGCCCGTTAATTTGGAGGCCAGAGGCCTCATGAAACGATGCAAGGTAGTCTGTCACTCTCTCAGTTTCTGTGCGCAGGTCATGCAAGCAAAGCACCATGTTGTTAGCGTACTGGTAAATAAAGTGGAACACATGCTGAGTCTGGATACCAGGAAAGGACAGGCCATCACGCACTTTGCAAGTCAGTAGTTCCACTGCAATGTCAAAAACCAGCAGGGAGAGTGGACAACCCTACCATGTCCCATGTCCCATGTCCCACTACACAATGTACTGATAACGTGCGACCAGTGTGAATCCTGGCAAAAGGCTCGGTGAATAATTGAAAAACACAAGAAACAAAGAGCAGCCCCAGACATATCCACTCATGGCAGCATAGAGGAAACTCCAATCTAGCCTATCAAATGCCTTTTCGATGTCCACGAACATGCACCATGCCCATTCCGGCAATATATGTCCCTCTCCTATTAGTGCCAATAAGCGCCTAACATTAAGAGTCATGCACTGTCCCGGTATAAACCTGAACTGGTTGGCGTGAATCAGTCTAGGCATGAGTGGGAGCAAGTGGTGTACTGGTATACCGCTGAGAATTTTGTAATCAAATTTTTAACATTGACAGGGGAGGATATGCAATCATATCTGAGGCCGGTTCAGCTGGTTGGAGCAAAGGCAATACAAGTGCTAAACGCATAGTTGGGTACAGTGCCTTGACGGTCAATGCACTTTGGTATATTGTCACTAAGTGTAGGGTGAGAGTATCAACATAAAATTCCACAGGGAAGCCATCAGTTCCCGGGACCTTCCCACAGGCCATGTGCTGAACCTCAGCATAGATCTCCTCTTTCATCATATCTTCCCCAGAGCATCAATGACCTCCCGAATCATCTCATTAGTTTGCAAAGCAGTAAGTCACTAAAGATGGAGTCCCTAGGGGTTTTGTGGGCTGCACCCAGATGTTTGTAAAGGTCTGCAAAGCAGCTATTTTTTTCTCCCTGAGTGAATTGATAAGTGCCTCTGGAGTTATCAATTGTAGGATGGGCAATTCTCGGTGTGAGGGGTAACCAAACTAAAAGAGAACCTGATCTGTCCCCCTCTGAGTATGCCCTAACCATATAAGATTTATGACTGGACCAGCAGATATGCTCCAGATGTTCAACCAAACTCTCCTTTGCTTCTAGTAACTCCCACTGCAGGTATGATCTTTCTGGGCATAAGCGTTCTAAGTCTCGGAAGGTGCACTCATGGGTGATGATGTCGCCTACCATGGTCCTCCGGACCCGCGCTGCTTCCAACTAAGCACTACTTTAAAGGCTTCCCACTGCACAAGCCAAATGGAAGCTGAGCTGGCATTCTCATCAAAATAATGCTGAATACCCTCCCAAAACGTTTCTCAGAATATGGGGACCTCCAGGCTCTTAAACACCAACAGGGTATGAAGGTGTGCGGTCCACCAAGTGCAACGTCAACAACAAGGAATTATTATCAGAAATACCTCATTGTGTACCTGATGCTAAATATGGTCAAAGAAAACATCTAAAATCAGCAGGAGGGCTTCTGGAGTATCACTGCATGCGCGGAACTTCGGAACCAAATGTTGACTTGTGATCTATGCATCTCATCTTGGCCTTTCTTGATGTTTCACATACATAATATACTCCATCAGGATGCCTATATACTACTTTTTCTAATCTTAGTTGTGATGATTTCAAATTTTTTTATTTTATTTTTCATCTTAGGGATCATATTTCTTGCATGATAGAGGCAGGAGGGGTAGCGTTAGGCTTCAGATGACAGAAACGTTTGTTGGCCAGTCTAGTAAGAGGGCATCCATGAGAGGAGGATATCAGTCAAGTAAACATTTGCCAAGTTTATCCCAATCTATGTAGACAGCCTCCACAATCACTCTGGAATATCGATAACATTCTGATAAGGACATATTAGTAATGACACACAGAACTAAGCTAACAGAGGGTGATTCTGAGAGGTTCTGTACACTAAAAACTATGACGAAGAAAAGCTTGTATGTCAGAATATCATATTGAAGAATATTATCTAACTTTTAGAAATAGGAGTTTCTATATGGCAGAGGTATGCACATTTTCCAAGCAGGAGCCCTTCCTTCTAGTCAGGGTTTCCTTCTAGTCAGGGTATGAGTGATCACACACTTAGAAACACACAATTAAAAAATTACCTTTACTAAAAGTTGTTTTATTAAGTTACGAGTTCAGAGAGCCTAAACTCCATGGGCCTCATTTACAATATTTTGACACGCAGCAGTGCAGGAAGCCTTTCTGATGCCCTGCTGTGCCTAAAAATAAAAGGACAGTAATGTGCAGTATCTACAAGATTGGGTGCATTCCTGTTGTTCTCCGCTGCGCTGGCCCACAAACAGCAGCTGTGCACCAGCGCAAACACCCGTGAGTCATTTTGCAAGGGTGCCTACGCTAAGGAGATGACTTTTTTGTACAGTAAGGCAACCCTTCCTGCACAAAAACAATAATTAAATGCATTTTCCTCTTTCTATGTGTGCTGCAGAATTCAGCATACATAGAAAAAAGAAAAACAAGGAAAAATAAAAGTATTTCTCCTTGTTGCGCCTCTTTACATCTCCCCTGGACCGGTGTAGGATTCTGACACATTCCAAGGTTTACACAATGTTGTAAATTTGAGAATGCGTCAAGTTCCATGGATGTTGCATGTGAACACAGCAACACCTATGAATGCCCCTTTCACGCAGAGTTATGAGTGAAAGAGAAATATATTAACAAAGTCTTGCAGGGTGACTTTGCATGGCCTTGTAAAAATGGAGAGGTCATTGCGCTGCCGGTACATCAATAAAAAAGTGAATCACAGGCGGCGCAATGGGCTTATAAAAAGGCCCCAATTACTAGCTGTTCCCAAATGAAAGTTAGACATGTAAAATGTTACAGTGCAGCTCCAATGATAGCCTATTGGAGAGCTAGTCCTTGCAATAGTGAAAAGTAAAATACACAGCATTTCACTATCAGGATATGTAGAACACACTTGTGCATGTCCTACCTTTAACATACTATGCACCCTGCCCATTGGGGTAATTTGGGCCTACTTTAGGGGTAACTTACATGTAAGAAAAGGAAAGGTTAGTCTGGCAAGTGGGTACACTTGCCAGGTCAAAATTAGTTTTTTAAACTGCTCATGCAGACACTGCAGTGACAGGTCTGAGATACATTAGAAAGGCTACTTGTGTGGGTGGCACAACCAGTGCTGCAGGCTCACTACTAGCATTTGATTTACAGGCCCTGGGCACATACAGTGAACTTTACTAGTGACTTACCAGTAAATCAGATAGGTCAATCATGGACAACCAATCATTTTCTTTTAAATACATTTTATTGAGTTTCATCACATCTTACAATACAACACAATCATGTAATATCAATGCAATCATCGCATCTTCCTATTCCTCCCACCCCCGCTGAAGGCTTCATTATTATTGTCACTGTGCCATCTTGGTGGGGAATATGTGAATAACAGCTACATTGTTTTGTGGTCTCAATTATCAACCAATCTGTTCCCAACCAACACCTAGTCTATCCCTCCCCCCTCCCCCCACCGGTGCGCCCGACTGCTATCAGCAATTCTGTCTCTTATCGTGATTCAGCTGTCAGCACACGTCTTGCTCAAGGTACCTGGTAGTGCATCGGCTCTCCCCAATTCTCAATTGTCTGCACCTATTCTTCTCCTTCATGGTGACCCACCAATATCTGAACCAGTGCTTCCCACGCATTAGCATAGTCTAATGCTTTATCATTATTTAGCCGTCTTGCCTGTTGATACCTAATCGTGCTCTCACTTCTTGCCCATTTGATAAACTCTGCCTCCCATCTCTCATACCTGGGGCCGCTTCTTGCCTTCCAATGCCTAGTAATCTCTCTCTTCGCTAGTAAGAGCCCCATGTCGACCTTAGTCTTGGAGTTATGAGGGAACCAGTGTAATAAGCACGTTGCCATGTCATAATTTAACTGCCCTTCCATGATCGTGGCCAAGGTATCTCCTATTTCCTTCCAATAGTCCCGCAGGTTAGAGCACTCCCATAGCATATGTTCTAGCTCTCCCAAGCATCTGGTACACGCTACGTCCTCCACATGAAAATACTTCTTGATCTTACCCGGTGTTAAATATGCCCTATGGAGGATATAGAAATGTATCAGTTGAAATCTTGCATTTCTGGTGCTTTTCCACCCCCTGCATCAGATCCCATGTTGTCTCCGGTATAGGCCTCCCTATTCCCTCTTCCCATTTCACTCTTAAGGTATCTAAGGGTTTCAATTCCTCATTTAATAGCCTAGAGTACAGGCATGTTACCGCTTTATAAGTCCCAGCCACCATCGTCACATATTGACAAGCACTCGTCGTCTTTGGTTCCTCTGTACCCCCTTTCCAATGCAGTCTCAACACACGAGTCAGGGCAGCATGCAGCAGAAAACTCCCCCAGGCAAATCGTATCTTTCGATCAATGTGTGGTAAGGCAGCAGTGCCCCATCCTCGTACAAATCCCCGAGAACCTGGATCCCTGCCTGCTCCCAATCCTGTATGATGCCCAGTCTCCCCCGTGAGGGAGCGCAGTCACCATGCCCAGCAGAATTTCAGGCGCATAAGGGTGTGACACTCCCGCCCGCCGGTGCGATCGATTCCAACACATACGCAGGGTCCTCTCTTCCATAGATAGTTCCCTAAGGACCAATCTCTGCTGCATGACTATAAAGGAGAGCACATGACGTGGTATTCCCCTGTATCTCAGGTGTTCCGGGCCTCAAAATTCCCTCGCTGTTGCCTGTGTCAATACTTGAAATTGGGCCGCCAAGTAGTATAGTTCAAAATCAGGGACCGCTAGTCCTCTCTCCACTTTTGGTCGTATTAACATTGCTTGGGCTACTCTTCTCCTCCCAGAGCCCCATAAAAATTCCACTATCAGGGACTTTAATGCCTTAAACATTGAACACAGTATCCAAATAGGCAGCGTCCTAAAGAAGTATAAAAGCCGGGGTAGTGCCACCATTTTTAATAGGGCTATTCGGCCCATGACCGAGAGCGGGAGCGTCGCCCAAAAGGCCATGTTTCCCTTTAATGCTCTTATGCACCTCCCTATGTTCCCTTCCAACATGTCAGCAGCTTCATGATAAATATGAACCCCCAGGTACGCCAGACATGTCGGTTCCCATCTCATGTCCTGAGTCATCGCGGGTACCACCTCTTCCCGCCGCACCGGAAACAGACACGTTTTGGACCAGTTTACTCGCAGGCCCAAGACATCTCCAAAATCCGAGAGCAACCCCGAGGCATTCTTTAGTGCCCCTCCTGCGTCCTCCAGATACATTAACAAATTGTCCGCATAAAGCGAAATATATTGTCGGTCTCCCTTATAAATCAAACCTCCGTCCCTCTCTTCTAATCTGGCGTGTGCCGCTAGTAGTTTGATTGCTAATGCAAACATCAGGCGCGAGAGCGAGCATCCCTGTCTGGTCCCACGTGCCACCGGGCATTGGGCTGATATCAATGGTCCTACCCGTACTCTCGCCATCGCAGACGCATAAAGCACCTTTGTCCAAGCCACGAAGTTTTCACCCACTCCAAACCGTCGCAGCGTCTTGTAGAGGTACATCCACTCTAAGCTGTCAAAGGCTTTTTCAATTTCTACTGAGAGGATCACAGGCTGTCGCGCCTTCAATTGATCTTCTTCCTATATCCGCACCAGACGTCGCACATTAGCGGCAGTCTTTCTCGTTGGGATAAAACCTGCTTGGTCCTCGTGAATCAGTGTGGTCATGTGCTGCTGGAGGCGAGTTGCCAGAATCCTGCTGAGGATCTTGTATTCAGTGGTTAGCATCGCTAACGGTCGATACAAAGCCGTATCTGTGCTTGCTCGACCAGCCTTCAGCAGTGGGATTATCAGTGCCTCTCGCATGGAGCCAGGAAGTTGCCCTAGTTCCTTTGCCTCGCTATACACCTCCAACAACCGAGGAGCCAGTAGGTCCACGTACTTCCAGTAAAATTCCACAGGCAGCCCGTCTACTTCCGGTGTCTTATTGTGGGTCATGTGTTTAATAGCGCTCCTGATTTCTTCCAGCGTTATCGCACGGCCCAGATCTATCACCTGCCCCTCCTCTAGCTCCGGACGCAATACCTCACCTAAAAAAACATCAATATCCGCTTCCCCTGCCTCCAATGTGCTGCTAAATAGCATCTCATAATACTGTAAGAAGCTATGAACTATCGCACTCTGGGAGTGTACCATCTTTCCATCTCTATTTTCCAGTGCTAATATGGGCGATCCTCTCTTCGTTGGATTGGCCAACCAAGCCAGCAATATCCCTGCTTTATCCCCTTCAGCGTGTGTTTTCGTAAGATAGGTTTTGTAATCAAAGCACCGCAATCTCTCTATTTCGGTTGCCATCCCCTCTTTAGCCGCAACTAACTCTGCGTGCACATCTGGGTGACCAGATCTATCCAATTCCGCCTTCCGTAGCCTTTTCTCAGCTCAGTCTACATCTTGTAGGAGTACTTTTCTCACTCCTACGTGCTTGCTAATGCAGAGCCCTCGTATCACCACCTTAAAGGCATCCCATTCCGTCACTCTAGTGGAAGCCGAACTTGTATTGTCAGCGAAATAGTGTGTTATGCCCTCAGCAATTGCCCCAGGAAACAACAGTTCCTCCAATGCTTCAGGTCGCATTCGCCACGTGGGAATGGCCATCGTCGCCTTCACCCATCGCACTACAAACAGTAGCGGGTTGTGATCCGACAGTGTCCTGGCTAGGTACTCAGTATGCACTATGGCGGTAGCTATCCCTGTGGTGCATAAGACTGCATCTAATCTAACATGTAGGTTGTGCACCGCCGAGAAGTAGGAGTAATCACGGTCACATGGTTGGTGAATGCGCCATATGTCTACTAAATTCCAGCTAGCCTGCCAATCTGATCTACTCTCGGCTAGCCTATAGATAGGCGAGTCCACCAGTGGGAGGTGCGATCTGTCTCGTGACACTTCCGCTATAGAATTTAAATCTCCTCCCATTATCAAGGAACCTGCAAAATAGTGTGCTAACGTGCTTGATATCCACTCGAGAAAGCGCGCTTGGTCAGTATTTGGCGCATATACAATACAGAGTGCTATATCCCTGCCATGCAGCCTTCCTTCTATCACCACAAACCTGCCCTCAGGATCTATTGTTTGCCTTGTGACCTGAAAAGGGACCCCAGCTCTGACCCATATCAGTGTTCCGCGAGCGAATGCACAGCATGCCGTGCAAAATACATGTCCTCGCCATCTTCGCTGTGGTGCAATACCCTCTGCTTTTGTGAGGTGTGAGTTTCCTGAAGTAATGCTATGTGGACCCCCTTCTCACTAAATAGGCATGGACCTTGTGGCGACGCGTCATAGCATGTAGGCCTCGCACATTCCAGGAAATACATCTTACATCAGGTAATGTCCCCATCGCTGTCACTTTGGATGTACATTTTAATCTTTGCCGCAGCTGCCACACCTGTGAGTACCCATACCCCTTTATCTTCCCAAACCCTCAACATTCCCTCCCCCCCAAGAACAGGACCTAGAACAAACCAGCTAGTTCCCATCCAAACGCCTAGCACACACAACACACAACTAAGCCCACCAGCAGTAACTGAGGGCATGCCTTATGGGCCACAAGGGGGACTCAGCGCCAAGGGGTTGCTACTGTTGCCATGCAGCCATTCCGCTCCGTGTACCCGAAACATAACATCTCTCGCTTCCCTCCACCCATCTGCCACCCCATCTCAATAAACCACAGCCCTCGGTACAACCAGCCTCGCTGATCCCAGCTTGCCTGACACGGTAGCATCTCCCGCCCTCCCCCCCACCACACAGCCCAGCACCCGAACTTGGCAGTTCCGCATGTCCGCAATGTGCTCTGTCCCTCTCACCCCTCCCAACAACTCCTTATCTTTCTTCTATTGTTCATTCTTCACTCATCCAGCAACCCATCTGCTGTCGCCAGCATTACTGAGGGCATCTGTACGCTGTCCACCTCTGATATTTCGGTGTCTGAATGCTCCTTGTCCTTTTACGAATCCGTGCCCTCCTGGGAGTATAGTCCCTGTTCTCCCAACAAGGCAGATACCGCCTCCAAGGCTGCCTGTCACTCCGTCGCTGTTTGGGAGGTCGTGGGCCCCGGTAACCCTTTTTGCCTCTGCCGCAACCTTTGAGATTTGCGTTGCGGTAAGCCCTCCCAGGAGGCCTGTTTCCCTTTCTCCGGGCCATCTTTTCCAGCTCTATATAATTCTAGCCAGGTCCATGCTTCCTCTAGAGTGTCATAGAAGCTGGTCGTTGCATCCACAATTACTCCTAATTTGGCAGGGAAAAACAGTGAATACTGAAGACCCTCCTCTCTCAGTTCTCTTTTAATAGACAAGAAGATGAGCGGCGTCACTGAATCTCAAAGGTGTAGTCCGGGAATATATTGATCTTGCTATTCCCAACATGATAGGGTCCATCAGCGCGGGCTCTTTGTAGCAACAGGTCCCTGTCCCGGAAGTGCAACAGTCGGGCCACCACCGGTCTCGGGGGGCCTCCCCTGCTGTAGCGGTCGTGCCGGTACTCTGTGGGCTCGTTCTAACGTGTAGAATGCAGAAAGTCCCTCCGGTGCTACTATCGTTTTCAGCCAGCGCTCCAGATATTGAACCATGTCTGCCCCTTCGGCTTTTTCCGGCAGTCCCACTATCCAGATGTTATTCCTTCGATTTCTACTTTCGGCATCCTCGGCCCGTTTTTCAAGAGCCACAATGCGGTTCAAGGCTTCTGTTACCGTAGCTCCCAGCGCCTTCTGGGTCGGTTCCGTGTCTCGGAGCACTCCTTCCACCAGCTTCACTCGTTCCACTAATTTAGAGTGGTCGGCCCGTAGTAGCCCCAGGCCCATCGCCACCTGCGCTATATCCTGTTGCAGTGCAGCACGAGATTCCGCTATTACTTCTAGGATTTTATCAAACTGCTGGTTCATGGTGGGGTCCTGCCGAGGTTCCTGCACCACAGAGTCCGACGTGGCCGGGGTATCACTATCCGATAGTGGTTGCGTACTGTCCTTCTTCCCCTTTAATTTCCCCATCAGGCCACTCTGTACCCTCGATCCTGCTGGGGAGTCCTGTAGGCGTCGTCCGCTATGTTCTACATGCCCAATTCGCTCCCACGCGCAGGAGGTCAGCGCGCCACCACCACAGCTGTTGTGTCCGGCCCGTCTGCCTCCTCTCCTCTCCACTACACCGCCAATCTAGGCCGCAGCTCCCACTACCACAGATTGCAGCTGGTCACAAATGTCTCTACGCACCGGGGGCAGGGCAGGGATCAGTCACCTCTCCGGCTCGATATCTCCAGCTCTCGCCCTGCTGCCGAGTTGATGTTCAGAGCCCCAGCAGGTCCAAGCCCCTCTGGGCTCCCAGGGTGAGTCCCAGAACGGAGGACGCGTGACTCAATGCAGAGGCGGTAATAAGCTTCACCACGGCCCTCCAGTACAGCAGCCCAGGTGTACCTCCAGGCTCCCCGAGCCCCAACGCGGCAATACTCCGATGCCGATCTCCCCTTCAGGGGATCCTCCAGTCAGGGGCAGCAGTCCCAGCCATACACTGCCACATGCCACTGTCCCGGGTCGCAGACTGCCGCTAGCCTGGGTGCCGCACCCACCTCCGCAGTTCGCGGCCCCAGGCTGCCTTGCACTCCACTCACCAGTGCAGTGAGATGGCTCCACCATCAACAAGCAGGCTGCGATCTCCTCAAATCTGCTCCAACCTGCTCTCATTGCCTGGGGTGCACTCTGGGAGCCCCTCGCCTGTAGTGCGCTCGATGTTCCTCAGCGCTCACACCCTCTGTCCAGTGCGTCAGCTGCCATTCACCTGGCCCGTTCAATATTGGTGATCGGTGCAGCAGGGGGACGGGGGAGGGCTGTCGGGCAGTCCGGGGGCCCCCTTACACTCCAATTTCTTGAGAGTGGCTGTGTTCCAGGCCGATGGCATAGAACGGCGGTCACCGTCATCGGCAGTCCCAGATCACCGTCATTTTGTTATTTATCGCAGAGCTCTCCTCCGAGCTCGATTGCCGCCGAGATTCTCCGGAAATCATCCGGGCTTTGTCTCGGAGCCGCACCAAGTCAAGTGCGTTCTGTCTTACCTACTTTGGGACGGCAGCAGGGGAGTGTTCTGCTTCGATTTGACAGGATTACTGCGGGTTCCTGCCGGAGCTCGCCGCTTACACGGCTTCCTCCATCGGCTGCTAAGCCACCCCCCTATGGAAAAAACAATTATAGTTACAATTTACACAGGGAGCATTTGCACCTTGACACTGATTAGCTGTCGCAGAGTGCCCAAAACTTCTAAACCAGCAAATACTAAATCCAGCCTATAATCTAAAATGCACTAGGTAGAGGCAAAATGTCAGGGGAGAGCATGCCAAGATGCCAAGTCTAACACTAACATGAGTACCCTGTGTTAATTGTATTTACAAAACTATTGTCCAGTTGGGTATGTATTTACTATTCTTCTCTCCAATGGGGCACTATTTTTGGAAAAGATATGCAGGAATACATATTTAAGTCAGACGGTACTCTAAGTATGATATTCTCATACCACACCAAAAGAAACACATGCAAGCTAATTCCCAAGGTAAGGCACAAAGGGCCAAATTACAGAAGGTGCCCCAGGGACGCAACAGGCATTTGCCCCCTTTCGCCCCAGGGCACTTTGGTATTATAGAAGCAGGCGCAGACCCTTGTGCATCCCCTTCTATAATACCGATAGCGCTAGCACACTTAAAGTGCCAGCGCTACCTTCAGAGGGTGTTCCCTCATTTGAATAGCGGCGTGCCTCATGCAAATGAGGGAATTCCTTTGACTCTGCGCCCGCGCCATATTACAGACGCAGGCACAGCATCAAAGAAGTCCTCAGGAGGTGCACTGACAGTGTGCCTTTAAAAAGGGGGCACACTGTCAGTGCGCCTCCTGAGAACAGCCCTCTGCAGGGGTAAAGGGGGTCCCATGGACCCCCCAAAGATCCCCTTGCAGATGGGTGCAGTCTCTAATTCCCTTTGATAGTGCAGGCTTGTGCCGCCTGCACATGTGAAAACAGGAAGCAGCTGCCTAGTGGTTTCACATGAATGCTCTGCCCCGAGGGCAGCTCGAGGTTGCAGCTGCCCTGGAGGCAGCACATACACCTTAATGGGATGCATTATCATTGTATGAAAGATGTGCCGGCCGCAAATAATGATAATGTGTAATACGGCCCAAAGTGTTCTAGTCTAGAATTCTAGTATCATAGGTCAGAAGAGATTTATGTGACAAGGACATCTTGACAACAAGTACAAAAGAGGATCCTTGATATTTGCTCTGCACGTAACTCGAGAAATTCTTAGGAAGATTATTGCTTTGAGTGGTCTCCTGATCACTTATTTTTATTCAGCTAGATCTGAGTTCTTAATTCATGACTGCCAAAAAGATTTCCTTTCACCGGTAATCGCCATGAAATACAAATGGCCAAAGCAATAAGTCAGCTTGTTTTAAGATATAAACTGTAATTTCTTTATATGATATGGCCATTTAAAAGAATTTCATATTGAAATGAAGATGTTTGTGTCTTGTATAATAATATAATATAATAAGATTAACACAGGCATAACAACATCTCAAATACTAAAATGACTATATATGGGATAAAGTGCCCTCGTCTGTACATTGGTTACTGCAAGTCACCAAGATGTTTTGTGACCATGTAGATGCACATGGCTGCAGACCAACTGCATGTATCTGTCAAGAAACTCAGAGGCAGCTTGCAATCTGCTTCATAACATACAGAAAAGGGGTACTTTATAATATATATGATTCAGATTCAATAAACTTTATTCGGATATCCAAGTATCCACAAAAGTACAATACATAAAAACAAAACACAGTACATTAAAAACACCCTGATAATAAAAAGATCGCCAAGCTACATGTACAAAATGCCAAAATTATGGATCAAACATCGACTGTCTTGCTCGGACAGCTATACGCAAAAAAGTGCTGGTACGAAGGATAATTTCATCCTCATACAGAGTTAATATCATCAGATAAGCATTTTCCATGCTAATAGGTTTACATTTTCTAAAATATGGAGTTAAAAAACAATTAATATATTTAATATAAAATGTACAAAAGAATAAAAAATGCAGGACGGGTTGTTCACTCGTGCCATCACACGGCCAAGGCAGGGAGTCAAAGTCATTATGATGGCCAAGGGGGAAACAAAGTGCAAATTTAATGGTGCCAGCCCTTAAGTGGAATATTAAGCCATGCTCCCAGTGACTTATCGGAAGTGTCAGATAGCAGGGCAGTGGTGCAATCAGAAAAGCATAAGACAAATAGGAGGAGACAGTTTTCTTCAAGGATTCCCTGTAGTATCTTTCCCTGGCATAAAGTGTGTACGAAGAATTTCGCAAGTCGTTTTTAGGTGGGAGGACATTAGCAGAATAATTATTAAAAATACTCCCTTGGTTAATACTACTAAGACTTTTATACACTTTCGAGAGCCAGGGAATGTCCATGCACTTATCACAATTCATACGATCAGTAAAATAATATCTTTTGTGAGTAGTGCCGCAGGGTTCTTCCAAATAGAGAGCCAGAAGAGAGCTGGGTGTGCATGAATAAAATCTTCAATAAAATTCATGCCCAGTTCATCATGACAGACATATTGGGGAGTAGAAATAGGAACATGAAGTGTCTTCATGACAGACATATTGGGGAGTAGAAATAGGAACATTGTGGGCCCGATTCACAGAACTAACTTAAGACAAAATCCTAAACTTACTACTTTTGGTATTCACAGAAGTTAGGATTTTGTCTTAAGTTTGTCTTAAGACAGACTTAAGTTAGGATTTTGTCTTAAGTCTGTCTTAAGTCTGTCTTAAGACAAACTTAAGACAAAATCCTAACTTCTGTGAATACCAAAAGGAGCAAGTTTAGGATTTTGTCTTAAGTTAGTTCTGTGAATCGGGCCCGAAGTGTCTTTCTAAGAAACCTATTCCCATCATGTTGTATAGGGAGGATCTTAGCGAAGCCCCAAACCTCTGCTCCATATGTGGCGACAGGAATACATTGGGCTTTGTAAATCTTTAAAGTTGCCACTAGGAAACCTGTGTTTTTTGGTCGCAGTAAGCTGAGGATGGAATTGATGGCTTTAGAGAACCGACTCCTGGCATATGCAATGTGTTCGGTCCAGGAGTTGTTCGCAGCAAAGACCATCCCTAAATATGGAAAACTAGTGGTAGACTACAGCTTATCGGTGCCCATAGAAATACAGCCCAACTGTCGTTTCTTGAGGCCACAAGACATAATAAAAGATTTATTAAAACTAGTTTTTAAATCAAGGGACTCCATATAATCAGCGAACCCCTTGACCAGGGCGCGTAGAGCATTCGGGGTGCGGCCCATAATCACTGTGTCATTCGCATATAATAAAACAGGTAGGGGTTTACCCATTATCTTGGGAATGTCATGTGTAATCCCAATTAGGGTTTTGTGCAGACCATTAATATAGATAATAAAAAGAAGAGGAGCCAGCACGCAACCTTGTCTTACCCCCCTGTGGACCTTTATAGTTTTAGTTACTTCACCCCCCTGGCCAATCCTCACACAGGCATTAAGATATTTGTGCAAATAAGCCAAAAAGTGAACAAGAGATTCGTCCAGCCCATAATTTAAAAGGGCTATCCAGAGCTTCGATCTCTTCAAGAGATCGAATGCAGAGGACAGATCCACAGAAGCAAGATAAAGTGCTGATTTACGTGCAATATTGTATTTACCTAGGATAAGGTTTAGGTCAAGACACTGTTCAATGGTTCCTACTTTATTACGGAAACCAAAATTGACAGCATTCCAGAATACAATTGTCCTTGGCCTAGCTTACAATCCTGTTGTATGAAATTCTACCAAGAATTTTTTAAGTATTATCGATGAGGGAGATAGGTCTATAACAGCTCGGTTGGGAGCGGTCTCCCTTCTAAAAGATAGGAACGATAATACTTGCTGACCAGGTGGGAGGAAGGGGTGCGAACGCAAGATTGTTAAAAACATTTGTGAGGAGTGGTGCCCAAATTTCCAAGTTGAATTTGATGATATCAATTGGTAGACCATCAGGGCCCGGTGCCTTATTCCCTGCGCTCTGAGTAATACCATCTTCTACCTCTGCTAAAGTTATATCGACCCTCGGCGGTTTAGAGAAGAACACTGGGACTGACCAGGAAATTGGTGCGGCATAGATGGTGGCAAATTGATTAACCCATGCTTCACCTGAGATAGTACAGCTGATCGGGGTCAAGAATTGGCTTGAACTTCGTAGTTCCTTAACGGCAGCCCAAAAGTCAACACCATTTTTTATGTCAGCTGCTCTAACTAATACATCCCAGCGGTCTTCAAGGATGTTGTTTTTCCTTTTGTTAATTATTGTCGTGTACCTTTTTCTTGCTTCTCTCACAGCAATAAGACAAATAGGTTTAGAAGACAATGCCCTGCGTAATTCTTTGTTTGCTGCTGAGCACTAAGAGTTGAACCATCTCTGTTCTGATTTAATTTCCCTTTGTGGTGCTGATAATAAGGACTTTGAGGCGGAACAAATCTTAACAAAATCACAGACAGCCTTGAGATCAGGGGCCGTTACAGACAGGCATGAATTGAAGAGGAATAAGTTGTCTCTTACTAGGTCACCAAACACCTCCTTTATATTGATGCCCCGCCATCTGAGTCTAAGATAATCAGTTGAGGGCAATAGGTTCCTTGCGCCGCACTCCCTTTCTAGGACTGGTCGTGATTCCAGTCTCATAGTGACCTTGATGGGGTTATGGTCCCCCTGGCTCATTGGAATAACGGTGCCCTCAATTAGACGGTCAGCAAGGTGAGGTGAGATGAAGAAATAATCTATGGTTGAGGAGCACCCCCTACCTCTAAAAGTTGGCACAGACTGGACATTCAATAAAGATTTCGCAGCAGTATCCAGGGCATTTTCCAGGTTGTGGGAATTCAAAAAAGAACGCAGCTCAAGACCCCTTTGATAGGAGGTGCCTTGCTCGTTACTCCTAATATATAAGGGGGCATTATTGAGCCTAGCATTAAAGTCCCCGCCCAACAAAATGCAATCAGCTTTCTCATAATCTTGCATAATTTCTAATTTGGTGATAATTGTAAATAAAGCAATAAAATTCCTATTTGGAATCGTAGTAAAATCATTATTATAAAAAATGATCAAGACAAAGAAACTTTCCTTTTGAAAAATAAGGCTTGGAAATGTGAATTATCTGTGGCGATGTACTTAAAACTCCCACCAGCAACGATATTGATCCAAATAGAGAGTCCCCCAGATGGGCGTCCCGAGCTTGATTTAACAACTGGGGAATTAAAACAATGAAACCCATTAAGGTAAAGCTCCTTGGTGGCCCAGGTCTCCTGAAACATTAAAATGTCCTGCTGGTTTATTAGACTAAGCGTCTCTGGATCGTATAACCTTGGCTCAAGACCTGCTATGTTCCAGGACAAAACATTAAAATCTGTGGGTGCCGCACTCCTGTTAGATGTAAGTTGGTCTACATAACCAATCGGGAGGGATAGGAAAGGAAAATCACTTAGGCTTTCCGACGGTTGGGATGGGGAGGAAGGGACTCTCATATTTCCTGATGGTTGGGCATTATGGCTTTGTGAGTGTGGTTGTCAATCAGGGATATCCAGGTCTGACAAGGCAGAAAAGCGATTCGCTAAAGATACGGCTACAGGTGCGTTGGGGAGGGAATATGCCACGGGTTTATAAAAATAACCCAAAGGGAGGGTGCATATGTCAGTGTGTACAATGAATGTATGCTCCTTAGATGATAACATGTTACGAACTAGGTGAGGGCTACGGAAATTAATGACAATGCAGTCTCCCGTAATATTTTATAAGGATAGGCCAACCCACCCCACTCTGCGCACCATTAGAATATCTTGTTGGTTAGATGGATTAAATCCTTTATATCTCTTAAGCCAATCCACACACTTATTCCTCAAATCTACCCATGCCTCCTTCACATTGCTTTTCAAACAAGGAACGCCTGCCAAGATCAAAACATAAGGACAAGAAGCAGGAGGGAGATTCAGAACATCAGTTCTGGGAAGTTTAATGGGGGTCACCAATCTTGCATTAACTGGAAAGTCCTTATGCCCAGTGACATTAGCAGGGTGACTAACAAATTCCATAGACTTATGATGCCCAGGTGGAGGCTTCTCAATGCGAGCCTCTGAGGTAGAATCAATAATAGCAACAGATTTTAAGGCAATAAGGTCCTGGATTTTAGAACAGGTATAACAAAAGTCGGCCTCCATAACAGGGTTAATGGGTAAAGTGGAAGGAGGACCTCTGGGTCTCTCTATAGGAGGATCTGGACTGACCAAATGTTTCAGTCGTTCAAATCTGTCTTGCAAAGAGCTGAGGTTCTTCTAAAAATGGGCCTTAGTATACCTCATCATGGTTCTCATATTAGACTCCAGAGCGTCCATAAAATTGTCTTTATTGAGTATAAATAGGACATCATCGGTCTGAGTGTCCATGGAACAAGTGTTCACTGTGTGTGTAGGAAGAGCCGTGTTTCTTGAGGTTTTGGAAACATTTTTAGGTTTAAATTTGGAAAGAGCGACCCGTTTCCGTTTAGCGGCGGGTTCTAATGATTTATTCCGGATCAAAGTTTTGGATGCACTTGCCCGAGTTGTAATCTGTGGCCGGTTGGTGACCCAGTAGAAGGGGAGTCGGACATCAACAGTAATGGTGATGGGGGGGGTGCATCCTCAGGGAGGGTCTGCAAATCGGGTGTTAATGAGAGGCGATGATGATTGATATCAACCTGGTTTAGCACATCCAGGGATGCTCGTCTTTCAGCAGTTAGGAGATCTAAAGACAAACGCCTTTCAGTCAGCTCGATCTCGTGGGTGAGTAAGCTCTCGGCCCTAACAATAAAGGTGTCCAAGGTGCCCACCGCTCCTTGGTGGCCCAGATCTCCTGAAACATTACAATGTCCTGCTGGTTTATTAGACTAAGCCACTCTGGATCTTCTAACCTTGGCTCAAGGCCTGCTATGTTGCAGGACAAAACATTAAAATCTGTGGGTGCCGCACTCCTGTTAGATGTAAGTTGGTCTACATAAACAATCGGGAGGGATAGGAAAGGAAAATCACTTACACTTTCCGACGGTTGGGATGGGGAAGAAAACACTCTCATATTTCCTGATGGTTGGGCATTATGGCTTTGTGAGTGTGGTTGTCAATCAGGGATATCCAGGTCTGACAAGGCAGAAAAGTGATTCGCTAAAGATACGGCTACAGGTGCGTTGGGGAGGGAATATGCCACGGGTTTATAAAAATAACCCAAAGGGAGGGTGCATATGTCAGTGTGTACAATGAATGTATGCTCCTTAGATGATAAGATGTTACGAACGAGGTGAGGGCTACGGAAATTAATGAAAATGCAGTCTCCTGTAATATTTTTTAAGGATAACAATAAAGGCGTCCAAGGTGCCCACCGCTCCCTTACGCTTTGTCATAGTGTATTTAGGCCAATGATAGTTCCAATTCACAAAGCAGTTGCTAACAGATAGACAAGATATATTTATTAACTACGATACCTTGAGATGGCCGCCCCAGGTGGCAGATGTCAGATGTCAGAGGGGGTGCCCAGCCCAGGCTCCCTCGGGCTACGACGGGCACAGACGGGCCCGCACTTGGCCCGGGCATGGCCCGGCACATGCCCACGCGCGAGCACCGCAGAGGGGTCCCGGTGAGCCTTATCAGCGCCTCCTGGTGCGATCACGTTGTGCGCGGCACTTCACGCCGCAAGGAATGCCGGGAATTGGAGTCCTCTGGCAGGTGGGCGGGTCAAGGAGTGAGCGAGTGTCCTGAAAATCTCTCAACCCCCTGTGAAGTCACCTCTGTGGCAAGAAGAACAGGCATGCAGCACTATTCCCCGTGCAGCGGGGTCCCGGTGAGCCTTATCAGCGCCTCCTGGTGCGATCACGTTGTGTGCGGCGCTTCACGCCGCTGGGAATGCCGGGAATTGGAGTCCCCCGGCGGGCCGGTGGGTCAAGGAGCGAGCTTGTGTCCCGAAAATCTCTCAACCCCCTGTGAAGTCACCTCTGTGGCAAGAAGAACAGGTATGCAGCACTATTCCCAGCGCAGCGGGGTCCCGGTGAGCCTTATCAGCGCCTCCTGGCGCGATCACGCTGTGCCTGGTGCTTCACGCCGCTAGGAATGCCGGATATTGGAGTCCTCCGGCGGGCGGGTCAAGGAGCAAGCTTGTGTCCCGAAAATCTCTCAACCCCCTGTGAAGTCACCTCTGTGGCAAGAAGAACAGGTATGTATGTATGAATTGTATGTATGTATAACACACTTGTAAAGCGCTACTGTCACCCAGCGGGCATCCTGGCGCTGTGATCTAACAGATCCTGAAACACAGTCAATACGGTGTCAACAAACTACGCTGTCCTAGGGAACAGGTGAGTTTTTAGTTCTTTTTGAAAGGAAGGAAGGTCTCCTAAGCATCTGAGCGACAGTGGCAGATCATTCCACAACTTGGATGCCGTAAAGCCAAAAGAGCGGCCACCCATTCGCTTTCTCTGAATCTTGGGAACAACAGCCAGATTGGCTGAAGCAGAGCGGAGAGGTCTAGTAGGAATGTACCAAGAGAACATCTTCTGTAGGGGCAGCGGTCCCGATCCATGCAGGGCCCGGAAGACCAAGCATAAAGCTTTAAACTCAATCCGCTGAGGGATGGGAAGCCAGTGCAGGTCTCTAAATGCTGCGGATGACGAGTCAAGGCGTCGACGGGAAAGTGCTAACTTGGCCGCAAAATTCTGTACTCGTTGTAGTTTGCCTATTGCAGTGACAGGTGCCCCCAGAAGCAGTGCATTGCAGTAATCGAGTCTGCTGAGAATGATACTGCGCACTACTTCTGGTCTAGCATGGGCAGGGAGCAAAGGAAGAAACTTCCGTAGGGTACGCATCAATCCCATACAGGTAGACACTGTTTTGTCAATGAAACCATCCAGTTGAAGATTGGGTTCCATTGTCACTCCCAGGTTCCGAACCGAGGTTGCTGCTGCTGCCGTGCCCTGAAAGGAGGGGGGCCAGAAGTCCTGCGGTAGAGGCCGTGAGACACGGTCCGCTGAGCAATGCAGCACCTCCGTCTTGGAGCTGTTGAATTGCAGCGAGATGTTACTCAGCCATGTTGCCGTGGTGACGATACAGTGGTGAAAGGTCTCCTGTGACACCGCATTCTCCCCTTCGAAGGAGAAGATGAGTTGGGTGTCGTCGGCATAGTTGGTGACTAAAATGCCGAAAGATTTAATTAACTTGACCTGGGGGCGGAGGTAGAGATTAAAAAGAATGGGGCTAATGGCCGATCCCTGGGGTACTCCCTGACCAACCCTTTTGATGGTAGACTTAAAGGGGGGCAGGGCAACCATCTGATGTCTATTGGCCAGGTATGAAACAAGCCAATCCCGGGCCAGGCCCGTCACACCAGCCTCCTCCAATCTCCTGGTCAAGATGGCGTGACTGACCGTATCGAACGCTGCCGACATGTCGAGCAGCACTAAGAAGGCTGCTCATCCATAGTCGGCACGTGAACGAAGGTCACTCAAAACAGTCACCAGAGCTGATTCGGTGCCATGCACTGGTCTGAACCCAAACTGCGCAGCATCCAGACAATCATTAACTTCCAAAAAGCTGGACAGGTGTTTCGTGACCAGTTTTTCCAGAATCTTAATCGGGAAGGGAAGTAATGAGATGGGTCTGTAATTAGCGGGGCATAAGGGGTCCAGTGATTCTTTCTTCAACAGTGGAGAAACTACCACTAGCTTCCAGCTATCCGGGACCCGGGCTGAGCCAAGAAATTGGCAGCAAATTGCGTGGAGAGGAGGAAACAGCTCATCCCTAAACACTTTCCAGAGTTTGTGCGGAAGCAAATCGAGGGGGGAACCAGAGGATACACTATCCGCTAGAACACCAAACTCTGCAAAGGAAGGGAGAGGAAAGCTATCCAGCCTATGCAGCACTATTCCCCACTCAGCGGGGTCCGGGTGAGCTTAATCAGCGCCTCCTGGTGCGATCACATTTTGCTCGGCGCTTCACGCCGCTAGAAATGCCGGGAATTGTAGTCCTCCGGCGGGCAGGCGGGTCAAGGAGCAAGCTTGGGTCCTGAAAATCTCTCAACCCCCTGTGAAGTCACCTCTGTAGCAAGAAGAACAGGTATGCAGCACTATTCCCCGCGCAGAGGGGTCCCAGTGAGCCTTATCAGCGCCTCCTGGCGCGATCACGTTGTGTGCGGCGCTTCACGCCACTAGGAATGCCGGGAAATGGAGTACTCCGGCGGGCAGGCGGGTCAAGGAGCGAGCTTGTGTCCCGAAAATCTCTCAAACCCCTGTGAAGTGACCTCTGTGGCAAGAAGAACAGGTATAATATATTCTATTCTATTCTATAATATATATATGATGTTGGCCTCTTACACCCTTCTTCTCAAATTTCATTACAAGCTAAGAAGTGGCGAAATGTTATTTGTGACATCTTCTGCTGATTCTGAATTTTCAACCTGTTTAACTCTGCATATTGGACTTAAAATGGTGAAACAAAACTGCACATCCCAGAACGCAACCTGTTGCAGGCTAAAAAGCATGAGCAGTTGAAGGTGACACACATGAAGTGGGGGATCTTGGCAGCCATGCATAAGCAGCCCCCAGAGTTAGCAGCTCTTGTTAATCCAAAAAAACTGCACTGTTCATTCCGTGAGGCTGCTTAGGACACCGCCCACAACCCTTTCCACAGATAATGAGGAAAATTGGAATACTGGTCCCCAAACACTGCCTCTGTCAAGTGAGGATATATTTTATAAACTGTTGCTGGCTTTCAGATGGTGTTTGGGCTTTCCTGCTTCCAGAAACTCAAGTTCCTCAAGTAGATCTTCAAATGACTCCCTACAACCCTCACCAAACAGCCACCCTAGCCCTCTTCACCAGCAACTGGACTACAGCTGCACACTCTATGCTGGGATCAGCATTTAACACAACTAAGCAGTCAGGTTCAACCTTATCCTCCCACCCTCAGGTCACATCACCATGATCCTCAAAGAGCTCCACTGGCTCATAATCCACATACAAACATCTTCAAACACCTCATGGTCACATAAAAAGCCTTACACAACATTGGCCATATGTATCTCAACAACCGCATAAACTTCCACAAACATACCAGACACCTCCTCTCAGCCAGACTCCTACTCGCATTCACCCTGTGCATAGGTAGAACCAGATCCTGTGGTTGTGCCTTCTCCTCCCTGGGATTGCCTGTTCCATCACATCGGAGCCTCTTCCTCAGTTCTTGAATTCCACAAGAAACTGAAGACCTTGCTCTACACCTATCACTGACCTTGGCTCAGCCCATACAGCTCCTGTTTCATCGCCAGTATACCCTCCCAGGTGAGTTGTGCGCTATAGAAATATAAATAACATAACACAACATAACATGCCATAACACGCATCCAAATTCTTTCGTGCTTTGGGAAGACCGCTGTGCCCCTTGAGCACTGCAACATTACATGTTCATTAAAATAATTAATACAAATTAATGGGTATGTCATTTTCGTTTTACAGACACATTCTGATGTGAGGAACGCGGCTGTAATTAGATAACATAAAAAACATCAAAGTAACATACCAGTCTCTCACATGTTATATAAATATGGGCAGTTTTGAACTTGTTAAGACAATCTTTCAAAGGGTGTTTTGCATGGAAAAGGGTATTCATGCATTTGTGTTTGCTGCAGGCAATGTTTATAGTGATGTCAGGGGAATCTCCAGTATCACATCCGACCAACCAGACAATGAAACTGTCCCATAAACTACCATAAAATCATCCCACACACTGACCGGTAACACCAGCTCTTCTGACACTACCAGGGTGCCCTAAATGCCTGTCCGACCCTAGTCTGAATTTCAATCCATAAATGCCTGTCCGACCCTGGTATTAATATTCGACCTCTTTCAAAAGCGTTATTTTCGAAATATAATTCTGTACCCCATCTATTTTTAATATTACTTTTTTAAGTGTTTTCAAAAAATGTGGGGGATTTAATACAAACCGACCTGTTATGCTTTCACACAGGTATTGACTTTCAGCTTTACTGTTCCTTACATTTAACCGCAATTCCATTAGGTATATTATTTACTGTCATAATTGAAGAATTCAAATGCATTCCCACTAGTGACAAAGGGGTCATATCTACAGAGTAGCCCAGCATTCCATCCAATTTCATTGCACGTTCGGCCTACTGTCGGCCATTGCATAGATTTCCTAACTAAACTTTGGAATGAGGAAGCCCATAAAATATTTATAAGACGCAGTGGTCCTTCAGTAAGTTTTTCATGGGATAAAGGAATAACTACATTTGTGTGGGGCTGAATGAGTTTGCTCGGCCCCCAGGGTCCAAAATACTAGAGCCGCAATTTCCATTACCAGACAGTATTCTGTTTTCAAACTACAGGCGCCACAGTTGCCCTTAGTAGAAAGTATTCTCTCCCCTATACTACTCAATTCAGCGTTTCGGATACAGAATGGAGAATAATATGCAGGTACTGAATTATCAAACCCATTGTAGCACGCAATTCACAGTTTCCAGCTCTTTTATGCACACATTGAAAGCAGGTGGAAAACAGGGGCATGTCTACGAGCATCAGTAGGTCGCTCTTGCACCACCCAACATGGTGCATGAGCGACACAAAGCTTAAAATAGCACGGCCGGACTGGGAACCGAAACCGGCCCTGGCAAATACAGGGGGGCAATATTGCAGCTATGCTGAAAAACTGATCCCCAGTAACAAAAACAGCTCTCCAGGGGTCCAAATCCAGCCTCCACCCTGGAAGCCTACCAGGGAAACGCCCGGTGCCCGCTATGGCCAATCCGGCCCTGCACGCCAGGCCACCTTGCGAGGCCCTGCGTGGCTTCATAAATCTCAAGTCATGTAACTCAGTGCAAATGCTTCATTGCATTATCCTGCACCAGGGAGGCATTTCCAATGGTGTGGCGTGGGTTTTCCCACCCAACATCCACGGATTTTGATGCATTCCCAGATTTACAGGAACAGGTAAACCTGGGAATGTGCTAAAACAATACCACTCCCCAGGAAAGGTGTAACAGCGAGAAATATCTTTATTACTCCTGGGCCCTTATTTATGAGGCCTTGCGTCAGTTTAGGGCCGCCGGTGCGTCACTTTTTGTGACGCACCAGCGGTGTAAAAAAATGCGCCTCGTTGCGCCATATTTAAAAAGTGACTCATCTAGGTAGATGCGGCACTTTTTAAACCCCTGCGCCACATTATACCTGCGTCAGGTATAATGTATGCAGAGGGGGCGTCTATGAGATTTCACTGCGTCACTTTCAGGACGCTGTTGCGTCAAAATCTTGCGCCTGCCTCACAGCAGGTGGAAGACTGACGCAAGCCCTTTCACATGGGGCTTTCCCCATGTGAAAGGACGCATTGCTGGAGTTGCGTCACTTTTGTGACACACTCCAGCAATGAGTCACTTTTGCGCTTACAGATACATCAGAAATACTGACGTATCTGGAACTCCTTGCGACATGATGCGTCATACATTAAATATGAGGCATCAGGAATGTCGTAAGGAGTGTGCAGTGAAAAGTGACGCATCGCTGTTTTCACGCAGCGATGCGCCACTTTTCATAAATGAGGCCCCTGGTGTTTTGCTCTTTCTATGTGTGCCTACAATCTGCAGCACATATGGAAATAGGAAAAACGCATTTCAGAATTGTTTTTGCAGGAAGGTTCCCCTTCCTGCACAAAACAATCCTGCACACAATGCATGCACCCTTGGGCCATGGTGCAAAGGTGCCTGCGAAGGGGCTAGGCAGCCCATTGTGAGCCACCAGAGGGGAAAGGACAGGAAAGCGCCGTATTCTTTTAAATATGGCGCATGCCTGCCCTTTCTTTGTCACGCAGCGTAGCAAGGTGACTTGCCGCTCTGCGCTGCCTGAATTTCCTGTAAATATGCCCCTAAATTGTATTTACCTGGTGCAATATTCATCCAGTAAAAGTCTCAATCGTGTGAAGATATAACCCCACACAATCTTGTAATTGACACTTTGTGGTTCATAAACACTACACGCAGTGCCTTAAATGTTAGGAGTCCAGCAATCAATATTCCACACAGCTCCCAGAATTTGGCATTTCCGTGACCTTTCATCTGCACAGGTGTCAGCATGGACTGGGGTACTGCTTAATCCATATCCCGGACCCCTCCTCTGTCCTCGCTGGAGTAATTTCACTCTGTCTATTTATAGAACCCATTTGGTCTTCAACATGTGCTCTGACCCAGTGGAATCAATAGAAACCCTCTTGTTGCCTTAATTCAATTGCTAGTTGAATGAAAGTGAATTGACTTACGCTAGATTCGTTCTGACAGAAACATGAAACAGTTTTCACATTCAATAAGGTTGCCTGTTCCTCTGTTTTCAGCTTCGCATAAAGTCCAGGCACTGTACAAGAACAATCATTTCATGTGCAGCCTCTGGAAAAGGAGGTGACAAAGGGCTGCGTTTTTTCCAACTAAAACTGTCTCACGCAATGGTACACTTCCTCTCAGTTACCATCTTTGAACGAATCAGCAATGTTTGGGTTTCCGCTAAGTAAGTTTCTACCAAGAGCTTTGTTTCTTTCAAGAGGCTCGAGGGACATGAATTGCACGCGGCACATAAAAAAAAAATGCGCACGAAGGCTGGGAATAAGTTGAGTCTTTTTTGCGCACAAACTTAAGAACCTGAAAGTGCTTCTTTAAAAAATATATACATATTAAGGGGCAGATTTAAGAGGCAGTTGCGCCTCTATGCGCCGCAATTGCGTCACTTTATTTGACGCAACTGCGGCGCAAACAATGAGCCCTATTTACAACGTGACGCATCTAGGAGATGCGTCACGTTGTAAAGCATTGCGCCATAAGGAGGCGTTCCTGCGCAGGGGGGGGGGGGGGGGGCGTTCCTGCGCATGAACGCCTCCTGAAAGTGGCTGAGTGAAATCTATGAGATTTCACTCAGTCACTTTCAGGGCAATGCTGGGTCAAAACCCTGCGCCTGCTTGAAGCAGGCGTAGGTCTTGACGCAGCATTGTGCACATGGTGTACCCTCGAGCCTTGCTGGAGCTGCGTCGCGCTTGCGATGCAACTCCAGCAATGCGCCACATTTCTGGCACAGATGCGTCACGCATCTGTGCCGTTTTTGCACCATGGTGCGCCGCATTATAAATGCGGCGCACCATGAGTGGTGGAGCTGTGGCGCACTGTGGCGCATGTTAACTGGCGCATCCCTGGGATGCGCCAGTTAACATAAATCTGCCCCTAAATGTTTTGAGGATGGATTTTTGTCAAACCAGGTGGCTAACGTAATTTCCTTTAAAGGATTTCAAGCAGTATGATGTTGTGTCTGTTTGAAATCACCCCTAAACTGATACTAATACTTACTTATCTACAATCTAATGTGTACGCCCCCTCTCTTAACTAAATACTTTTCCAACTGTACATATATTTGCAAAGACACCCGCTACACTTTCCCAGAACATTGCTCCACCCACAAACATGTATTGAAAGAATCTGCTAGCCAGCCTTCCTCAGCTCCCTTAAATATATCCTCTCATCTCTTCCAATTGGTAAAAAGAGGCCTGACACAAGGTCGATGGATGCTCTATGAATGAGCTTCCATAACAGCTGATCCTGGTCCCAGTTGTAATGAATAGACTCAACCCTTACTCCTACCTGCGGGGAATGCATGGGAAATCCCTTAGCCAATTATATTTGATAACCAGCCAACCCTGCTGCCAAGCTGCTCTTGGGGCTGAGTCTTCCCTACTCTCCGCGCTGCACAACTTGCTGGTCTGGGACAGGACTGGTGCGTGACATATCAAAAGTGTCACTATTTTAGATTGCGCTCACAGTAGGTGAAATATTGAGCTGACTTAAATCAGAGGTGAAATCGGAAGTGAGCATATGAGTGTAAGAGCAGACCACCACAACACATAAGGACATGCATGGCCAGACACATCACAAACCATGATAACATACAAGTGCAGGGAAAGGGGCTTTTACACTGGTACTTTCAGTTTAATTTCCAGGTTCCCTGCACTCAACGGACTGCATTGCTTTGAGAAGGGCCTTGGTTCATCAGTAAATGAGCAGGGCCCAGAAACTGAGGGCCTCATTTATGAAAAGTGATGCATCGCTGCGAGACAACAGCGATGTGTCACTTTTCATGGCGCCCTCCTTGCGACACTAATGATGCGTCATATTTACAGTATGATGCATCAAGTTGCAAGGAGTTACAGATACGTCAGTATTTCTGATGTATCTGTAGGCACAAAAATTTCCATCCTAGATTTTACTGCGTCACTTCTATGACCCTTACTTGCGTCGGAACGCCCCCCCTGCATACATTATACTTGGCGCAGGGGTTTACAAAGTAACACATCTACCTAGATGTGTCACTTTGTAAATATGGTGCAACAAGGCACATTTTTTACGCCACTGGTGCGTCACAAAAAGTGGCTCACTGTCGGCGCAGTAGTGACACAAGGGCTCATAAGTAATACCCTGAAATTCACCTGGGCAGCGATATTGCCACTGCTGACACTTGCTATCGAATATAGAACTGCCACCCATTGGCTCGAAATGACACAGCACTGGATAACACAACCGAGAAGGCACTGACATTTTGCCATCTGTCTGCTGCGGATTACTGTAGATACCATGGTCAAACTTCACACCATTCCCTGAAGGATCCGACTTATCATCCAGTCTTCTTCCACACTTCCTCTGCTGCTCTTCTTAAGCTGTCATCCTCAGGCTGTGAGAAAAATTGATTGATTATTTTATTTATTTATGCATATTTATGAAGTGGCGACATTACACAAAGGTGCTGGAGGGCTTTGCAAGAGAAATATTTTACTACTTGCTGCAAACACAACAATAAGTAATTACAAAGGTTGAGAATACAACATGGTAGATCATTACATAAAACAGAATGTACAAGAGGTATAAGGGGATTGATGTAGTGTAGGTGTGTGTGCCAAGAGATGATTACAGTGTCTCCCTTAAAATATCATTGGAGGAGAAAGACTTTCAGGTCCATCTTGAAGGTAGCCAACAAGGTAGGTGTGCGCAGGTTTGGCTGTAATGAATTCCAGATTCTGGTTGCGCTGCCGAGAATGATTACACCATAGGAATTTCCTTCAGGAAGGACAGTGGTTCAAGCAGAATTGCTCCAATATTTGACAATGGTCTGAAGGTCAAACTCTCAATGGGAGCTCAGAGGGAAAATAGGACTGGGTCGCCCTCCACTCAAACATAGTCCGACAACAAAAGACCCTGTCCGACGGACGTCAACTTGTGTCAGTTACTGAAGAAATAGAACAGTCTATGTGTACTGATACCTATTCCGATCCCCTGCAATTTATGAGGGGACAATTCACTGCACTGCGCCCAAGTTCACGTTAAAAAAGGCCCATCTTCCTTGACAGATACACAGAACAACAAGCACAAGTTGTCTGACCCATCTAGGTCAATAGCAGGGATCCACACCCTCGTGTTGGACCAAATTCTACTTAGAAAAAATGTGCGAGAAACAAGTGACACCTCAAGGAAACACCACCAACGGGGTAACTGGTATGTAATTTCCAGACAAGCCCCTGTCTCATCATCGATAGTCACTTGATTCTCAAAGAAGGAAGAAGGAAAGTGTCCAAAACAAACAACCAAAAACGTGTAACAAACAGTGGAAAGCAGAGAACATCTGCTAGTGACAAACACACAACATAAATAAGTGCATAAAACACAGCATCCAGTTCCCTTAACCAACTTTATTCGTAGGGAAATGAGTGTATGCTGTACATATAAAAAGGCTGGTAGCTATTCATGCATACCATTACCTATTGCCAATGCCGACATGTTTCACTGCCACATCAGTTTAGGCAGTTTCATCAGGGCTGCACTATTTGCTGAAACTCCACTCTTGGACACTTGTTCTGTGTTACAGACATATGTGTGTCTGTGTTGTTCTGTGTATGTGAGTAGACACATATGTCTACTCACATACCAGTGCTGATGTGCCTGGTATGTGAGTAGATTTTCAACATCCTCAAAGGAAATATATTCCTCAGGTGGTTCATCTTCTTTGTAGAAGTGAAACATTTTTGTTACTGGATTTGATTCTGGGAATACTATCCATGAATAGAAAACCTTTGTCTATAAAGATTCATGTGCCTCTATCACGAGAACTGCTCTACCACCTCCACGTGTTAAACCATGTTTTATAAGTTTTAGAGAGATGGCTTTCCTTAAATTTGGATAATAGGTATCACATCTTCATCGGTTTAAAGAAAACCTGTTTGATTAACAGCTGTTACGACTGGGTCAGCCGCAGCTCCACAGTTCCAGGTGTTATTGTCACTATCAGTCATTGTTTAATGAAAAATGTAAAACAAGTTCCAAGGAAACAAAGATGAGGTGTACAATATTTTGGAACACTGTATCCTTCAACGTTGAATAAACCAAACAGCTCATACAAAGGATTTTTGTCCTACTCAGCTATTGCGGATATTATCCCTACCCACTCCAGACATCTTATGGAGTAATATGAGAGTTGGAGTCTCTGAGAAAAGAACAACTGAGATACTTCAGTATCTAGCGTTAAAACAGTGCTTTACCAAACCGTTGGGTGCCATGTAGTGTAGTTCCTATTTCCCTTATAGGCTCTGCTCATTGGAATAATATACACTATAGTTTTTACATAGGACTAAGTTTGGTATGCTCCTATCAAGTACATTAAACTTAATTACTTTATGTGCCAGCTAACTCAGAGGTCACTAGAAACTTATCGAATGAACAAGAAGGGATTTGTTTCTGACAACCGCATAAACATGACAACTTTGTTTCCCTTAGAATCAAAACATGTCTCAGAATCGTGGAAACAATAGTTAACAGTTTCACTCAGTCAATCGTGCATGCTTAGTTTCTGCAGAGTTACACAGAAAGAATAGATGGGGGTTTCAGTAAAAGGATTTATTGAACAGTCTTATTTCTCATGCAAGAGATATGAGCTGTTCCGGTCGTTAGACAGTATGCAAGATATAAAATGTACAGAGTGAGCAGTAAGAAGAAATAATACAGCAATAGCATGGTCTTTTAGCTATGACACATATTTATATAAACATACATAAATAACACAGGCTAAAATGTGGATACGGTATACACCTATTACAACGCAACTTTTACAACTACCTACTGTTACAACGCAACTTTTACAACGCATACCATTACAACGCATTGCGCTGGGGGGCGCTCTAGGATAGGGAATAAGTATAATTTACTATCCAACACCTTCCCTAGTGTCCACGGGGACTGGCGTTAGAATAGTAAATTATACTTACCACTATCCAGCACCTCAAAGCGCTATGCGTTGTAATGGCATGCGTTGTAATGGTCGCGTTGTAATAGTAGGTAGTTGTAATGGTATGCGTTGTAACATGGTACATCCATGGATACTCGTCTGGTACTTCTAAATAGTTCTACCCCAGTGTACCTAACCTAAGTGTAGTACGAGGTAAGAAGTAGTTGGTATTGCTAAGTTAGTATGCCAAGAGTAAGTATGCCAAGAGTCCCTCTAGGTTCTAGTCAGCTCCATACCTTAGAATGAGGGAGGTGGGAATCTCTTTCCAGATCTCAAACTCCAACACCCTGCAAAGGGAATCCGAACACTTGAAGCTGTAATCTCTGTGAGCAGGGAGGACAGCGTATGGTCAGAGCGTCAGGCGGGGAGTCAAATTCCTTCCAAACTTTCCGTGGTGAGCTGTGTAGCTGAGCCGAGTCGTGCAAGTATGCAGCCATAACTTGCCATGGTAAGTGAAGGTATATTTATACCTGGAAGGTACTTAGGAATGCTAACATTGACATAAAGTCTGGCGGAGGAAGACATCATGAATGAACCCCTAAGGAATAGTTGTTCATGCATAATAAATTAGTTTTTCGAAAAATCAATAATCCAAGCAGGGAATGTCCCAATGGCAAAAGGGTCTAGTTTCCAAGAACTCATTGTGACATGGGATGAACGGATGTAGGTGACCATGCCTGTATTTGGATTGCATGGCCAATGCCTAGATAAGGGCAATGCAAATTGTGCCCATATAAGGGCATGATTCAGTAAACCTATGTACGGGCATCTAAATCAACACACAACACCCCTATGCCTGACAATTTGTTCTGGATGAACCCAGGGCACCCAGTCTGTATTGGAACTAAGGTCCCTGCTGGCTCTCCGCCTCCTGTGGAACCTAACATTGCTTTCAAGCACATGGAGCTGATAAATATGCCGCTCCCTATTCTGAAAGCGATTTGATGCTTATTGTGAGCATTAATTTGTATACAATCTACGCAATAGAATTGCCTATAGCAAACATTCCAAACATGTGCACACATGTTAGCACCTGCTGTCAAGTTGCAGTCCAAAAGATGGACCTACATGAACAAAAATATACAGTATGGTGCACCAAGTAACATTTATGAATCCAAATCAACAATCCAAAGGCAACAAATTTCCTATTCTTGGATCAGTTTTCTTTTTATTATTATAAACGTAGATATGACATTCAAGCAGCCAACGCGTTTCATCAAAGACTGGTCTTCTTTAGGGCCAAAAGCAACAGAACAGCAATTTGTAACTCCACGGGACTCTCACAAGACACACAAACCAATCAAACACAGTGCTGGAACATCTTGCAGGGACACTAACGGGCAACTTGGAGGGTGTCTTGTGAGTGTAAGAAGCAAATCTTAAAGAGTTTACTTAAATATGAAAAAGTGTTTTGACCTTAAGTTCGACTTCATACGTTTTGAGAAAGACATTGATTGTGAGGAATGGTAAGGTATTTTTCTCTAATATGTAATTAGTTATGACGGTTTATGATCCTGCAAGCCTCCTGTGAGAGCATACAGGGGCCCATGCTAAATCCCACGAGGCACTGTGAGCAGGACTGGTTTTAGCACTGGTGGCGCACAGTGAAACAGTCTTTTTGGCGCCCCCTCCCATGACCTCCTACGACCTCCCGCTACCATGGATTCTCTCACTACTACCTTTTAATAGTGACCCTCATCTCTCCCTAGCCCCGCTCTCACATACATTTTTTATAGCACTACTCATACCAGTGTAAGGTGTCACAGCACTTTACATCACACACATATAAAGACAATGAATCATTCATATGTAAATCAGTCTATAGGAAATGTTAAAGAACGCTATGAGGATTACAGGTTGTGGCAATCACTTCATCTATACTAGTAGGCAGTATATTTAAAGATAGTTTGGTCTGGAGAAGCACAAAATCAGGATTTAAAATTTACCACATTGGTGGCTTTACTAATAAGATACATTTCTACCCAAACTATGCCTAAATATGTCACAGACATATGTGTGTAAACATTTCAAACACATTTCCAGGCTCGGTCCACTAGGTAGACCAGTAGCAACATGGCTGATTTTAGCCAGCTACACACCTCATCCTGACATTGAAGCAATGTCAGACGAGGCATTACTTAATCAAATACAAAAATTAATAAAATTACTCCACAGACTTTGCACACAGTCATGGGTAAAATGCCCACAAAACATGAACAAATTCTATTCCGAAAAGCTAAAACAATTACTCAAATCGAAGCACTATTTCCTAATACTAGCCCTTATGAGAAACACAGAATCCTAACAATCTGTTTACCAATGGGGATCAAACAACATCCGGAAGACTACACCACTTGGGACTCAGTCTTTGCTGCCATCTATACTAAAACACATGGGGTTCCGTCTATTGCGGTAATACCTGATGTCCTGAAACAAATTCAAAATGAATACGGGGCAGAGCCTGCTCTATATTTAGGTATAAAATTAAAAAAAAAATTTGACCAGGTCTACACAATAATATTATCAAATATTAAAGGGTAAGCAGCATCAGTGGCGATCCGCCAACACTTAGGGGAATTTGATGTAACAGACCATCTACCTGAACTACCAGGAATAATTGAAAAATCCTATGAAGAATTAGGCAGAGACAGTTTGGGTGGAAAACCTGTGAAACCACAACTGTCTGAAGTTCCTGAAAAGGACTCTATTAAACAAAATCCTGCATCTTCTAAGAAGAAGTGGGAAACTAATACATTTAATTCAAAAGAGAAACGTTCTAAATCCCGAGGTAGGTCTCCTCAAAAGGAGCCCTCTGAAAAGAGGTATAACCTCAGGAATAGGGATAATTTGAAAAAACCTGACCGGTATCAGGATACTGCTACACATTCCTCTCGTACCTTTCAGATATCGTCACAGACATCCGAAAGAAGAGGGCGGTCAGATCGAAGAGAAGAACGTGTGAAGTCCAAAGACGATCAAAACGTTCAGAAGAACAAATCAAAACCTCAATTCTCCAAGAAAAAGGTAGCAGGTCTGAAGTTCCGACATGCAGAGAATTCTGAAAACATAACTCAAGAATGGAGAATGGGCTCAGACAATGTTGGACAGTGCAGCAGAAGTAACAATAGCTTACCAGAACCTGAAGACAGTGGACTTGAATTGGTACATACAAGTAAAGACTGTAGACACCAGGGTTAGTTCCCCACAAAAGTTATATGAAATAACACTCTGGATGGAGGGAGACATACAAAGAGAAGTGAAAGCACTCTTTTGGGAGAGGCTTTCAAAGGGTTATGATATACTTCTATCAGAACAGGACTGGCCACCAGAATTTGTCAGGGAGTGCCCACATGGCAACGAAATCAATATGCTAACCTTTTCCAACCATGTTCCAGTACATTTAAAATATACATATGCCAGGAAATGGGCAGTAATCCCATGCCCCAGCATTATATACAAATTATGTAGGATGGGTTGAGGACTCACCTCACCACAATATCCACTTAAAAAACTCAACCTACTGCACAAAGGCAATATCCAAATAAGCAGGAAGCTAAAAAACAGGTCAGGGAGATCTTAGATCAACTTGAATACCAAGGGGTGATTGAAACATGCACCTCCTCAATGAACAATCCTTTGTTTCCTGTATCCAAACCAGACAACACATATCTTAAAGTTTTGGATTACAGACACCTGAACTCTTGTTCTAAGACATTTGCAGTTCAAAATGCACATATTACAGCATTAATGAATAACATTGTGCGTAAAAATATAAAACCACATTAGACATTTCTAACGGTTTCTTTTGTCAAAACATAGCACCTGAAAGCAGGTACTTAACAGCTTTCTCAATAAAGGAGATCCAAAGTCACTTTTGTCGACTCCCACAAGGGTTCAAGAACAGCCTGGGGTTATTCTCAGCAAGTTTAACAGAGTTACTACAAATGTATGATGATGAGGCATTGTTATATATCGATGACATCTATCTGACAGACGATGACCTAGATAGGCACCTGAACAGGGTGAATACCATTATATTGGGCTTTGTCTAAGAGCACTACAAATTCAATTTCAAGAAATCAAGAATTGCCCACCTCAATGTCCTGCTCCTAGGATATGAGCTTTCAAGTGAAGGTAAAAGCCTGTCAGCCAACTTTTTAGAAAAGTGTGCTCTGCTCCAACTTCAAAAAACGCTGAAAAACTTACAGTCGATTCTAGGTTTTCTAAATTTGGGAAGAACTTACATTCTAAATTATGTAGAAAGGGTTAAACCTCTCTAAGAATTAATCAAACCTGATTTCAAAATCAACAACTGGACACAGGAACACACAGATATCCTCTGTTCACTGCAAGCTGACATGTTAGCAACAAAACACTTACAAACACGTGTGAATGTGCTTAATTTAGTGATCCAAATCATTCCGGGTCAATGCAGATTCACCTACTTAACTGTTAATGAAGGTGAGAAAGTACCTATTGCATACAAATCACATTTGTATACACAAGCTGAAATGCACTTTTCATCAACAGAAAAAATTCTGACAGCAGTTCAAACCGCTGTAGCAAAAGAATGAGCTCTAGCTCAAGAGAAATGCATTATTGTCGTGACTCCAGTACCAGCCTTAGGAGCAGTTACAAAAGTGAGCATTCCGAACGCAAAAGCTTTACATCCAAGATGGATACAATGGGTTAATTATTTTGCTGCTAAAGATGTTAAATATGTTTTTGATCCTTATTTAAAAACACAAGCATTCATGTAATATGAACACGAATGTCCTCTGCCTACTGAGATTCTCCCTCTTGATCAGTACAAATTTATAATTTATACTAATGGATCAGCACAACCCACTATGGATAGTAAGCAAGCTTACAGTGCAGCATGCACAATCGTTAAAGGTCGTATGCGAGATGGTAAATTTTGACCTATGGTCACAAAAACACAATATCCAAGAGATTGTACAGCTCAGCGAGCTGAACTACAAGCATTCATATTGGTATGTAGTAAATGATAAGAAGACTCCACATCCAGGAAGGTGGCAGGTAAGTAGTTTATTGCAGCAGGTAGAAAAGTAACAGGACCGTTTCCCATCTGGCCAGGAAGTAACTGACACAGAATGGAATCATTGATGGTGACACAGAGAGAACTATGTAAACAGTCTAGAAGGTTGGAGCCAGGACAGGCAGGGAAAGGACAGAAAGGAATAAGCTATGTACAACACATCTCCCCCCTTTGGATACCAAAAGAAAACAAGAAAAGGAAAGAGCAAAAGAACAGTAACAACTCTTAATGAACATAGTCATTCAAATAAGCGGGAGGATGGCGAGAACGTGGACACCTAGAGCAGACGTTGGAAGAAGGAATAACAGAGGTAGTAGCAGAGGCGGAACTCCCAAGCACATCATCACACACAGATGAAGGAGCATCGCCACCACCCACCTCCCCCCGTACAGCAGGTAAACCACGCAAATCAGAATCTCTTTGAGCAGACAACATATAGCCACTGCAACCCGTCTCAGAAGAATTAAGGTTACAATCTGAAACGTTTGAGACCTTTTTCTGATATAAAGCAACCCTTCTGTAGTTCCATTTGGCACCATTCTCAAGCAGAACAAATTGGGGAAAAGCTTTCTTAACGCGAAAAGGACCGCTGAACTTTGAGAGGCCCTTAGTACAGCGACCTGGCTTGACTTTAACCAAATCACCAGTGGATATGGGAAGAGAGGAAGCATTTGAAGGAGAAGAATGCTTACTATCTTCCCTCAACCAGGCAGGAGTTAGCCTAGAAACAGGGGAACGACCGCGCATTAGTTGAAAAGGAGACTTTTCAGCTTGCCCATGGGGCGTTGAGCGGTATGCCCAAACCAACTCTTGTACACGCTCATCAGAAAAACAACCACTAGCAACTGACATTTGTATCACACCCTTTACCAGTCGATTGACCCTTTCGCACAAACCATTACTTTCAGGATTATAAAGGCAGGTGCGGTGATGAGATATTCCACATTCACGCATGAAACTTGCCATTTTGATAGAGGTGAGTTGGGTGCCATTATCTGTAATTAGAACTGAAGGATAACCCTCATTCATAAAAACAGACTTAAGGAAAAGAATAGTGGAGTCATTTGTAATCTCCCTCATGAAACGTACAGTCAACCACTTGGAAAAGCAATCAACAACAACCACGGCGAAGCGTTGATTTAAGGGTAATTCGCACATAGGGCCAATGAAATCCAAGCATATTGTATGCCAGGGCACGTTTTTAAAGGAAATGTTACCGACAGATTGGGAACCAACAATCTTGAGGCGCTTCTCCCCTTCCATGCATAAGGAACACTTGACTACACAGTCTACAGCATCACTATCGATTGAGGGCCACCAAAAATTTTCTTTTACACGCCGCTGAGTAAGGGTTTGGCCCAAATGACCCTCATGAGCTAAACTGAGAATCTTTCCCCTCAAGGAGCTTGGGGGAATATAGCGATCACCTCTCATCAATACATTTTTCCCAAAAACAGACAACTCGTTTACGACCTTAAGAAAGGGTCTGACAGCTGGTTCCAAGGTACTTTCTCTTCTTGCCCCCTTGAGAACAAGATTAACCACAGCTTTTAAGACATGATCTTCATCCATGCCTTTGGACCATTCTTCGGCCGAAAAAGAACTCTCACACAAAAACAAGACATCGTGTAAAGAGGCAACAGCTCTGTCATCACACAGCTCACTCAAGGAATCTAGGGGATTAGAGGGTGAAACAGGGAGGCGCGATAAACAGTCAGCTTGGACATTCCTCCAACCATGAACAAATTCAACTTCGAACTGATAATCCTGAAGGCGAGAGGCTAACCTGGCCAGCCTGGGCGAACCTTTACCTGTACCACCAGGTGCTAAAACATTCACTAGGGGTTTGTGATCTGTACGAAGAACAAACCGAGAACCCCACAGATATGTTCTAAAATAGTTAACACCCCATGCAGCCGCAAGGGCTTCTCGCTCGATAACGGAATAATTGACCTCAGAGGTAGACAGAGGCCTAGAAGCAAAGGCGATAGTTTTTTCACCTCTCTCATGTTTCTGAAGAAGAACAGCCCCAAGACCAACACCACTTGCGTCGACCATCAGAACAGAAGAACGTCTAATGTCGAAAGGAGTGAGAACATCTGAGGACTTAAGCTCAGATTTGATGCTGTTAAAGCAAGACTCTTGTTCACTCATCCAAGAAAACTTGACACCTTTTTTTAACAAAGATCTTAAGGGAGCTGTCTTCGAGGAAAAATCTTTTACAAACTTAGAATAGAACTCAATTAGCCCCATGAAGGACCTGAGTTGCTCCTTATCCACAGGAGAAGGTGCCAGTTCAATTGCTTCTAAGAGGTTTTTCTTAGGCCTTACACCCTCAGCAGAGAGACAGAAACCCAGATATTCAACCTCTTCGACCAGAAATGCACATTTTTCACGACGTAACGTGAGACCAGCATCAACAATTCTACCTAAAGCATTGCGTAAAACACAATTATGTTCCTCCAAGGTATCGCCAAAAATGAGAATGTCATCTTGGAAGAAGATAACTTTATCTAATCCCTTGAATACCTCGGTAACCATGCGCTGGAAAACACTGGCAGCAGAGATTAGGCCAAAGGGTAACCGGGTAAATTGAAAAGTTCCCTCGCCCGTAATAAAAGCTGTAAGATGTTTTGAGCTGTCATCCAGACGAATCTGGTGATAGGCGTGCTTAAGGTCTAACTTGCTGAAGAATCTAGCCCCCTTAAGGGTGGAAACCAATTCGCCTATATTGGGTAAAGGGAATATGTCAGCCACAACACATTTATTCAAAGAGCGTAGGTCTACACAGAAACGAATTTTGTTGTCGGGTTTCTGTGAGATAACTACGGGAGAAACCCATGGAGAAGCTTCAATCGGTTCAATGATACCTCCCTGAAGCATCTCATCCAAAACAGCCTTAACCTCATCACGCAAGGCAAAAGGGACACGCCTCGCTTTGTGCTGTACAGGAATACTGCCCTCCTTTAACAGTATTCTGTGTGTGTAACCTTGTAGTTCACCCAATTCCTCGCGAAACACCTGACTATGATTGGCAAGAATGTCATCAATGTAGCAATCATCCACAACTAGAACGGGTTCATCAGCTCTGGAGTTAACAATTATGTGTAGGTCATACTGATGAGAACGTCCCAGTATTGCGGGACCATCCACAGACACGTAAATCTTGCCCCAGGTTGACCTGTTTTTGAAAACAATCATTGCTTTAAAGTAACCAAGAAGGTTGATTTTCTCACCCTGGTAACCGGATGGAAAGATATCACACACATCCAGGCATTTATTTCCCCATACCTCCTTCAGCATAGACGAGGGAATAATAGTCCACTTGGACCCGGTGTCAACCATCAAATCGACATTTTTCTCATCAATCAAAAATTTAGCTTTGATTATCCGCTCTCTCTTCTCGTCACACGCACATACTGAATCATACAAAACAAGTATTTTGTTAACATCACGCTTTAGGTCATTGTAATCACTCACTACAGTAACTCTTTGGTTGGTTCTGTTCTTGCATACTTTTGCGAAATGGCCTAATTTACCACACCGTAAACACTCCTTGTTGTTAGCAAAACAAAATTTTGCATCAGATGTATGAGAATAACTCCCACATCTAGAGCACATTTTAGACACAAATTTGTTACTAGGCTGTGGTTGCGGCCTATTGAACGACTGTTGAAGCATATTCTTCTTTTGTAACACATAACCTTTCTTCCTGACTATCGCAACAGCAGCCGCTTCATCATCACTAATATCGCTATTAACCATTTTATGGGATATTTCAGCAACTTTGGAATCAGAACCACCTTTTGTTAATTCCCTAATACATTTCTCACTCTCCTCAACTACTTTAGCAAGCTCGATTGCTACTTTGAGGGTGGGGTTCTTTGCGGCCCACAAGCGTTCCTGGATCTTTCTATTATTAGCCTGTACAACTAATTGGTCCCTAATATGTTCATCAGCCATTTGGCCAAAGCTGCATTTCACAGACAATTCGCGTAGGCGAGCAACAAAGTCATCTATACTTTCACCCTCAAGTTGTTTGTTTTTATAAAATCTATAACGTTGAAGGATTAAATTTTCCTCTCTTCCGAATCTGTTCTCCAGCCTGGCAATGGCTTCTTTGAATTCATCCAAAGGTTGTGAAGTGGCAGAAAGAACTTGGGGTAAGTATTTAAAAAGTCGTTGTCCTTCTTTTCCCAATGTGGTCATCAATAGCGCTTTCTTTCTCTTGGCAGAGAAACCTTCTCCATCCAGGGCTTCGATATAGTCATTAAACATAATGATCCAGTCCTCCCAAGGAGTGGAAGGATTGCCTGGTTCGCTCAAGAATTGTGGAGGAAGGGCGACATTTATGGATTGAGCCATGATAGTCTTGTAAAACTTATCGCTGACCACGGAGCACTGTGAGTTTAATGTAACATGAGGTCACGAACTTTAAAATACTCAATATTAACTTTCAACTTGCTTGCCAATATTGTTAAAACAATAAATGTCTCACAGAAAATAACGAGCTTACTTGTAAAGCTTGCTTCCTTGTGTACTGAAGTCTTTGAGATCTATTCACGGAATTGCCACAGCGCTAAATTTTTCAGCGTTAAAACAATAACTGAGTCACAGCAAATAACACGCTTACTTGTATTGCCTGTTTCCTTGTGCACAGAAGTCTTTGAAGTCCATTCACGGAATCGCCTCAGTGTTAAACCCCTCAGCATCGGACTGCCGAAGGTAAGCACAGGTTAACACGAACAAAGATGGCCGCTTGCGTATGTCGTCACGGAGGTCACGTTAATGACCTCGCGTAGGCAACGCGTAGCGTCCAGGAGTTCAGTGTTCCTGTGAGCGCGCAAGACGCTCAGACACAGTTCGCGCTCTTGACACTGCTCGCGCTCACAATTCCTCGCGAGGCAGTTGACATGGCAACAAGAAAAACAACATACGCACCGTTGTTGTTAGGGTCCGTTGCTAAGTGACGCTGGTTACGGCAACAGAAGATGAAAAGGCAAAGAAACGCTGAAATAAGACTCCGGATATAAAAATCTCGACGTCAAACAGCTGCAGAAGAGGTAGTCGTCAGAAATACAAGCGCTGCAACTCGTGAGTTCGTTGGGGAACGGATCGCCGTTTATCCAGTCTTTTCTATAGCTGCAAACGAAATTGAAATGGCCAGATGCTCCCATCCAGAAGTCGCCAAAATGTAGTAAATGATAAGAAGACTCCACATCCAGGAAGGTGGCAGGTAAGTAGTTTATTGCAGCAGGTAGAAAAGTAACAGGACCGTTTCCCATCTGGCCAGGAAGTAACTGACACAGAATGGAATCATTGATGGTGACACAGAGAGAACTATGTAAACAGTCTAGAAGGTTGGAGCCAGGACAGGCAGGGAAAGGACAGAAAGGAATAAGCTATGTACAACATGGTACTTGAAAATATGGATCACGAATTCCCCACACTTCTTGTGTGCGATTGTTTTTACTGCGTTCAATCATATAAGATGCAAAAGCTGGCACAATCAAGCATAAAACGCTTTGGGAACAAGTAGTACAGTTGCGAAAGGGAATATAAAATACTCACGTGATACAAACGCTGAGTCATCAACATAATGGCGTTCACGTTAAAGGGAATTCATTGGCTGATGAGGCCACGAAGGGGGCTGTGCAAACGGTTTCCGTAGCTGCGATCACTTGTTCAAAAACGAAAATAGACAGTAAGATATTATTGGCTGTCAATGGTTCAAGCAAAGCCAGTGGTGCAGCGTTAACTTAAAAGTTTCCACTCAATTACTCATATATAATTGATGTGAACAACGTTCTGTTTACTCGAATCCCTGGAGTGGGGGATAGGGTCATTCCAAACATGGAACGTAGAGCAGCTTTGATTTATGAAGCACATCTGGGAAAGGGTCTGACACATCAGGGGATCTCTTACAGCGCTGGGACATCCCGTTGGGGTAGCTGCGCGCTTAATAAATGCCTTATTATTATTATTTTTATTATTATTTTATTATTATTATTATTATTATTATTATTATTATTATTATTATTATTATTATTATTATTATTATTATTATCATTATTATTATTATCTCTAAAACAATATTAATATTAAAAGAGGTGTACTAGTGGCCTGGTATGAATACACTGATTCACATCTTCATCAATAACTGCAGAGACTGCAATAGAGATCGCAGTACAGAACGCCACCAGACACCTGACTATGATGTAGCCAGCTCAGTACAGACAACATTGCTATACATCATTAGACTATCTACGTGCAGGCGTCCTTTTGGACAAATGCAATACCATAAACGCTAAGTCAAGGTTCCTAGGAATGTGGTCCCAGCGCTCGGCTGACGCTCAAACTGTTATAAAAGATTTGCAAATCTTTATCGGCACATACGCAATTGGCACACTACACTCTGACCAGGGTCCTGCGTTTAGCTCTCGGGCTTAAAAAGAGACCATTGTCAGTTTGGGCTTAGCATTGTGGTATGCCTCTCCATTACATCCTGAGGGAAATTCTGTTGAGGAAAAGAAAAACCAGGACATAAAGCAGTCTATAACGTCTAGGGTATTAGGTTCGGGTGATGGGTGGGTCAAAAATCTTTATGGGGTTCAACGCTCATTAAATAATTTGCCAAGAAGTTCTCTAGGGGGTGTCACTCCCTATGGGGTCCTATTTGAGACAAGAATGTTGGTCCCAGATCTTGAATGTACAGGCACAGTGGTACAAAATAAACCTTTTTGGTATCAAAGACCGTTTGGCTGTTTTACAGGACTTAAATGAACTACTTTCAAAACAAAGCAACATGTTCCTGAAGCCAATCACTACTGGGGAAAATTCAGTTGTCCTAGCAAGGCCTGTCTGGATCCCAAAGCTTGGGGATTTAGTCAGAGAGAAGATCACCGATAAGAAGGAATCTGGGCCTTCTTACAGACAACCAGTACCTCTCCTAGCCATCTAAGGATCAAGAACAGTACTTTTGACTCCCCTTGCTGGAAAAAAGTAGAAAAGATATGTGTCCATCGAACACATCAAACCACACTATGTGGCCAATACTGAACAGTAGGCCAAGTGGATTTCGACCAAATAGCAGGCGCACTCCTCTAGCTACTATCCAAGAGGTTCAAACTGAAAGACTCATCACCTTCGAAGGGTCAGAAGCGAGAAATGAAGGACTAAGAAACAATGCTATGGAACTTATTCCTCTTGAAACCCAAATAACAGTTTGTCCTGATACATCTGTCTACACCAACGAAACAAGTGATCAACTGGTTCCAGCAATTTCAACGAATCCTGATGCAATTTCAACCATTGACAGAACTGCCTCTGGCTACTAGATTAACCTTGATACGTTTTCTGAGGATACTGGCGAACCTGAAACAACACCAGCACAAAGAACAAGCAAAATACTATTTAATCTCCTGAAAAAGACTTATCTGGTTTCTCCATGGATTGAACTATGGATTGTTCCTGGAATATATATTTTTTTTGCTTTGGCTAGCTTTAGTACTGACTATGAGCATGCTGATAGATGGATGATACATTCAAATGTACACAGCAAGTAAAAAAAGTGAACTTACTTCTGAAACCACACAATTCATCCCATTGTGAAGCAAGAGACTTGTCAACAGTGAATATCACAGCCTATAAAAGATGGTGTAGTTTGGGACAAAACTGAATATGACATATTCGGCCCGTCGGAACTTTTGAAGATTTCACACTTATTTAAAATTTCATTAAGTGAATTTACTACCTCTAGTACCTTTTCTGATGATTGGGACTTCGAGACTATTAATAACATGATGTATTATCTAGAAAAATCAGCTGCATTCTCTAATCATGATTAATAAGAGGGTTCATCAGACTATGAACAGCTTTGTTGTTATAATCACTATGGTCTTCAGTTCTTGCATAAATCTGCAACACCTAGAAATGTATTTATGTATAACCAATGGGAACATTGTCCTACATCACCAAATGGTAGCTCAAAAACGTTTGCAATGAAGTTTCCATATTTTTCAGGGTTCAATATATCCAATCCAGAAACGTTTTATTTCAAAAATGTGAAAAAAACAGGAATGAAGAGTATGTTAACTGATACAAAACAGATTTATCAATAAACAAAAGAAGAGAGGTTAATGTCTCTTATAAGCCACTTGGATGGAGCCACCAGAATTAAGATAATCGCACCCTATTTGGGTTTGAAGGAAAGCCCTCACACACCGACCTAGTCAGTGTCATGCTTCATCATCGGGCCCCACCGAAGAGACCTAGTGCCTCTTCGGTGTGCTGCGACGCCAGAAGACTGCGGAGCTGGTATTGTGTAAAGGGTGTGTTGTGAGGATAAATAAACTTAAACTTAAAAGTGTCTAAAGGGTATCTAAAAATTTTTTTATTAGTGATCCCTAGGACACAAATACAAGAGTTCTATGTGTCTGAATTGTAAAGCCAAGGTAATGGTTGGTTTAATTCAGAATTAATATATCATTAGTATGTCAACATGTTTCAGCCTTAGTATTGGTTTTATTTTACCTAGGCATTCGTCAGGACAATGATAAACCCCGGCGGTATGGACTCTCTAATCGTCCACCCTAACCTGGGGACGTGAAAGTGAAAAAATAAAAAGTGTTTAAAGTGCTTAAAAATAGGAAGAGCGAATGCTCATTCCAAAAATCACTCCTAGTTTTGGAGTGTCTCGGCACCTGTAGAACAAAAGTACGAACAGACATATAAGACAAACAAACAATTATTTGTAGGGCTATGCCAAAGTACTTTATGGTTCATGGTGTTCCAAATCAGTGGCAGCAAACGTGTTCCCAGAATAACTACTAGCGTTAAGCACCATCCACATACCCTCTAGGGATGATACAACTAGTTCTGGGAAGTGTAGTGAAAATGGTGATTTAAAATAAGCCATCAGTGGCTTCAGGGGGTTAAAATCACATGGTATGAGTGTTTCAGAGGATCAATAGACAAAGAGTCAGTGACCCCCACACGCAAGTATAATATAAAAACAAGTCTCACTTTAAAGATTGGCGCTATCTGCACCATTAGTCTCAGGAGGGGGGTTGGAGTGTCCCTGGCACATCCTAAAGGTAAGAAAACATAGGCTAGACACATACGGAATCGCGATTGACTTAGCTTGATAGTATGGAGTTGGTCCGATCCTCACTGCAGTATTACTCACGCCCTCAGCACTCGCAGCCCACTTGTACACCTAGTACTGCCTCCACCGGACCCCGACGATGGAGAGCGGGGCCGGTGGATTTGTTTTTAAGGGGCTGTGAAACGCTGTTCGCGCTCTTCCGGGTGGGCGTGGCTAGTCCCGACCGAAGCCTGGGTGTTCTTTCCCGTGGGCGCGGTCGGATGAAAACGGGTGAAAACGAGGCTTGGTTGCACTCGTTGTTATGGAAACCTCTTGTTTTGTCTCCAGAGAGAGGCTTGCTTTTAGCGGACCAATCCTTGACAACGAGGCTTGGTTGCACTCGTTGCTATGGAAACCTCGTGTAGTGTCTCCAGACAGAGGCTTACTTTTAACGGGCTGATCCTTAACTTCAGGCTTCGGTCTTTAGATTTTAAATAGAACACAATCAAACATATAATAAAGGATGTATATGGCGGCAAGCCATGATAGTACTTGTTGCCATGCAAGACATTGCATAGTGTTTATTTTACATCGGGGCTAGAGGCTATATTGGCCGATTAATAGTTTTGGAGATGTAAAATAGCAGCAATCTAACTGTTGCGCCAGTATAACACAATTTGAATTGGCTTGTGTGTTTAATTGAGATCTGCTTATATCTACCCGTTTTATAAGAGCGCGGAGTAAAATGAGCGCAATGATTTCTGCATGAATATGAATGTTATCAGAATCTAGAAATTAGGTTCTTGGTATTTACAACATTGGCGTTTGTTTTTAGATGGAGCGCTACTGATCGGACATACATGGTTGGTGACTTTGGCAAACATTAGAATCAAAGGGTTTCAGTTAAGTACAGTGTTCCATGGGATATCATCATTGAGCCCAATGATGTTGGTACCTAAACGGTACACCCACCGTTGTTCTTTCTCAAAGAGTCTGGTAGGGATGTTTGTGGTACCGGTAATTTTTTCAATTATTGTCCATTTCATACCATTCGGGGTATGGTTGTGTTCCAAAAAATGTCGGCTCAATTTGGTTGTTAATTTCTTGCATCGGATATTACTCCGGTGCTCACCAATGCGCTGTTTGACCTTTCTTGTAGTCATGCCGATGTAACGTAAGGAACAGGGACAAGTTATCAGATATATCACATTGTATGAGTTGATGGCATATACTACAGTCTGAGCAGGGATAATGTCCTGTGATGGGAGGAAGACCCCATGCTGTTGTGACTGAAGGTGTCTGAGAGTCAGTCTTATATTTCGGGCGGGTTCTTTTAAAAAAGGCCGAAGCTTAAGAGATGCCCTGGTTCACACCCGCCCGAAATATAAGACTGACTCTCAGACACCTTCAGTCACAACAGCATGGGGTCTTCCTCCCATCACAGGACATTATCCCTGCTCAGACTGTAGTATATGCCATCTTACAGAAGCTACAAAATCACTGTCTTTGGAACCAGGTAAAATCTGGACACAAGTTGCCCATACAAACTGCAACTCATACAATGTGATATATCTGATAACTTGTCCCTGTTCCTTACGTTACATCGGCATGACTACAAGAAAGGTCAAACAGCGCATTGGTGAGCACCGGAGTAATATCCGATGCAAGAAATTAACAACCAAATTGAGCCGACATTTTTTGGAACACAACCATACCCCGAATGATATGAAATGGACAATAATTGAAAAAATTACCGGTACCACAAACATCCCTACCAGACTCTTTGAGAAAGAACAACGGTGGGTGTACCGTTTAGGTACCAACATCATTGGGCTCAATGATGATATCCCATGGAACACTGTACTTAACTGAAACCCTTTGATTCTAATGTTTGCCAAAGTCACCAACCATGTATGTCCGATCAGTAGCGCTCCATCTAAAAACAAACGCCAATGTTGTAAATACCAAGAACCTAATTTCTAGATTCTGATAACATTCATATTCATGCAGAAATCATTGCGCTCATTTTACTCCGCGCTCTTATAAAACGGGTAGATATAAGCAGATCTCAATTAAACACACAAGCCAATTCAAATTGTGTTATACTGGCGCAACAGTTAGATTGCTGCTATTTTACATCTCCAAAACTATTAATCGGCCAATATAGCCTCTAGCCCCGATGTAAAATAAACACTATGCAATGTCTTGCATGGCAACAAGTACTATCATGGCTTGCCGCCATATACATCCTTTATTATATGTTTGATTGTGTTCTATTTAAAATCTAAAGACCGAAGCCTGAAGTTAAGGATCAGCCCGTTAAAAGTAAGCCTCTGTCTGGAGACACTACACGAGGTTTCCATAGCAACGAGTGCAACCAAGCCTCGTTGTCAAGGATTGGTCCGCTAAAAGCAAGCCTCTCTCTGGAGACAAAACAAGAGGTTTCCATAACAACGAGTGCAACCAAGCCTCGTTTTCACCCGTTTTCATCCGACCGCGCCCACGGGAAAGAACACCCAGGCTTCGGTCGGGACTAGCCACGCCCACCCGGAAGAGCGCGAACAGCGTTTCACAGCCCCTTAAAAACAAATCCACCGGCCCCGCTCTCCATCGTCGGGGTCCGGTGGAGGCAGTACTAGGTGTACAAGTGGGCTGCGAGTGCTGAGGGCGTGAGTAATACTGCAGTGAGGATCGGACCAACTCCATACTATCAAGCTAAGTCAATCGCGATTCCGTATGTGTCTAGCCTATGTTTTCTTACCTTTAGGATGTGCCAGGGACACTCCAACCCCCCTCCTGAGACCCATGGTGCAGATAGCGCCAATCTTTAAAGTGAGACTTGTTTTTATATTATACTTGCGTGTGGGGGTCACTGACTCTTTGTCTATTGATCCTCTGAAACACTCATACCATGTGATTTTAACCCCCTGAAGCCACTGATGGCTTATTTTAAATCACCATTTTCACTACACTTCCCAGAACTAGTTGTATCATCCCTAGAGGGTATGTGGATGGTGCTTAACGCTAGTAGTTATTCTGGGAACACGTTTGCTGCCACTGATTTGGAACACCATGAACCATAAAGTACTTTGGCATAGCCCTACAAATAATTGTTTGTTTGTCTTATATGTCTGTTCGTACTTTTGTTCTACAGGTGCCGAGACACTCCAAAACTAGGAGTGATTTTTGGAATGAGCATTCGCTCTTCCTATTTTTAAGCACTTTAAACACTTTTTATTTTTTCACTTTCACGTCCCCAGGTTAGGGTGGACGATTAGAGAGTCCATACCGCCGGGGTTTATCATTGTCCTGACGAATGCCTAGGTAAAATAAAACCAATACTAAGGCTGAAACATGTTGACATACTAATGATATATTAATTCTGAATTAAACCAACCATTACCTTGGCTTTACAATTCAGACACATAGAACTCTTGTATTTGTGTCCTAGGGATCACTAATAAAAAAAATTTTTAGATACCCTTTAGACACTTTTAAGTTTAAGTTTATTTATCCTCACAACACACCCTTTACACAATACCAGCTCCGCAGTCTTCTGGCGTCGCAGCACACCGAAGAGGCACTAGGTCTCTTCGGTGGGGCCCGATGATGAAGCATGACACTGACTAGGTCGGTGTGTGAGGGCTTTCCTTCAAACCCAAATAGGGTGCGATTATCTTAATTCTGGTGGCTCCATCCAAGTGGCTTATAAGAGACATTAACCTCTCTTCTTTTGTTTATTGATATATTACTGGGGATCAAGAGAGTGTTCCTACACTTCCCTATCTCTCCCATTGTTTTTCAGAGTCACAAAACAGATTTATTCTGCAGCCTTTATTACCCAACTGTCTAGACAGGGTTTCGACTTTTGGAAAGACAAAATTGACACAAAATCTTTCTGGGGTACAAAAGATTGCCGCGTGCAGGGGATAGAAGCTTTGTTTAGAGCCTGTATCATCCCACAGCAAATAATGTTTTTGAATGACACTGTCCAACAAACGTCTTGCCTTGGGTTAGCCAAGATCAAAGACATGATCACTCCATCCATACCTGCACCTGCAAGTAATAGCACTACACAGGGGGAGGTCGATGTACATACTGTTTTGCATGACAACAGATCAGATTCCGAATGGGAAAAATGGTTGCTCTGGCCCATAGACACAAACAACTGTCAACATCAATTCCTGAACAAAACACAGGTTTTCACTATCAATAGGCCAGACCCACGCTTTGTTCAAAGAAAGCATCCAGGGGCAGTAACAGCGAACAGTGTAGGAAAATAATGCCTTGTCTGGCTACAGAAATCTACACCTGAGGATGTGAAACAACACTTATTTTTACTTAAACAAGGCGCAGACCTTAGAGATTTCTTGCTAGGACCAAGAAAACTGTATAAAAAATGTTTCATATATGCCGGCATCTACGCTGCTTATAATGAAATACGGAAGATTACCCAGGCAGAAACTGCAAAAAGAATACGAGATATTGATTGTATTAATTTAGAGAAATCTGTAGCTGTAGTCTACAGTGGGTTAACAACTCTGTCATCCAGGATATATTCTCTGGGCAACATTGTATCGTCTGCCATAGACATTATGGAACAAGGACAGTTTAAGCTACGTTCTATTTTGCTATTAGGCTGAATGCTAAAATACGTGCATGCAGTCTATGTGCTTTGGCGTTTAATCAACAAAATGTCTCTGTTTTCAGAATTTAATCTCATTGATAAACAGGTTGAACTGGCACAAAGGGGAGCACATTATACAGATCTGATCATTGAAAAACTGGAGAAATTGCCATTTGCGGTAGCAGAAAAAACAACTACTGAATTAATCATATATGGCAAAATAAATCTGCCTGTTACAACTTTCCATGTTTAGTATTGCCTAGAAAATACACCAGCAGGCAAATATGAAAGGTTGGGTAAATAATACATCAAGACATCCTGAGATTAACCTTACACACACAGATGTTGGAGTGGGGGGTGTGAAGTGTTTCTTAGCGGTACACGCTGTGAAAATGCACTATGTGGTTCTCTCGCATGTCAGGGTATTAATTTACCCGGAGCTTGTAATGGTTCCACTGCAAATTTGTCCCGTCACCTGCAGGGTTCACCAGCCGCAGTGATTAATCACATTTTTGGACAACTTTCAAATGGGAGTTACAGTATGTTGAATGATCACAGCTGTTGTGGCATGTTGCCAGGCATCCCATATCTAGTAACGGTTACTTTCAGGGTCACTTGCTGTATGCAAGTCTTGTTCCCCAAAATAGACAAAGTCAGGGAGTCGCCTTTATGGCCTTCACTGAATACCTCTTCTATACGAATTGATACGCTTAACAGAATGAAAGCCATTCTTTGACAACAAACTGTGCCTTTGACCTCAGCCAAAGAAACCTATGATCTACAATTTGCAAGGACTTCAGCTGAAATTCAGGCTCTGTTAAGTACAAACTGCCCTACACATTTCACGGAAATGTTGGGACGTATCTAAAACATGTCTGATATGAGCGGTATTGTGCATTTATTTAAAAACATATGTTCAGGACTGTTAACACCTTTTCAAGCAGTCCTCGGAATCATTCCAAACTTTGTGCACTCTCTGTTTGGTGATCTGCCACTAATTCTAGCACTTGTTGCGGGGATTCTGTTGTTATTCCTACTGCTAGGCTATGGCAAGCCAATCCACTGGCATCACTCCCAGCACAGTGGAGAAAGCTCTCCTGGAAAGGAAGTGTCATGAGCGCATAGTACAACTTTTGGGTTTACTTCGTCTACAAGAATTAAATACCACATGGTTTTTGTCATTCAGACTAATCTGGCAAGATTGCATCTTACTTGTTGTATGCTGCCTGCTTTGCGGTGAAAAATGCGTGCTAGACATCTGTCTAACACTCCCATCAGTCATGCCAACGAATATCGATACTCTGCTGGACCCGATAACAGCCCATGCTCTGTGTTGTCCATGCTCTGTTGTCCTGTGTTGTCCCCAGAGGCTACCAATCCTGATGAAGGCATTCATTGAGATCTCACAGATGCAAATTGCTACTGCTGAGGTATGAGAAGAAACAACAGCCACGCTGGTAACATCGGAAACGGACATTGCTGATGCTTTCAACGCTGTAGGCAATTCTTCGCATCTATGTGAGGTTAATCTTCTAAATGAGGTATTCCAACTATCACCTACACTGGTAGACAATTTTTTTGTCTACAGGAATAAAGGATTTTATGTTTTCTCCATCCCAGTGCACTGACTTTTGATTCAGCATACAGTGTACCTGGAAGACTCTGAATTTGGCCTTATTTGTTTCAAAACCCAAAAAAAATACTTGGAACTTTTTCCTATGATTATTTGTTTTTTCAAAAATTTACTTTTTCTTTTTTATGGCTCAAGTACTCTGCTTACAGTAGAACTATTCATAGAGAATAGATTTCTTTGAACACTTACAGAAACAAATTGTCATCTTGTCAATTTCTTTTATGTAACTTGACATGAAATGGCTTCTAACTTTTTTCTTCTGTAATTACGAACCATTTCATTATGTGTATATATTTATGTTAATTCGTTTAGCATTCACTATAAGCATATGCTTAGGATGAAACTTTGCTTTGAATATGTACAGCACCTTTGCATTCCGTGCATAGCCACTATTTTAAGAGACATTTTTTAGAATATGCTTTTATGCATATTTATCATGTTTAGCATTTAGCATTTAGTAATGTCGTTCTATCAAAATTTGAGTCGGTGTTGTGTGTCGATTTAGATGCCCTTACATAGGTTTACTGAATCATGTCCTTATATAGGCACAATTTGCATTTCCCCTATTTAGGCATTGGCCATGCAATCCAAATATGGGCATGATCACCTACATCCGTCCATCCCGGGTCTCAACGAGTTATTAGGGTTCTGATGTCATTGTGGCAGGGATGCAGGCAGTTTCGGTGCTGTGGTTGCTACGGAACCCGGACTGGGACGGGTCCAGGATGTTGTTCTCCTCGAGGTAGTGGGTCAGATGTTTGTTGATGGTTTTCTTGATGACCTTCACCGGGAGCAGGAAAGGCGTTGATCTCAGCGTGCTTCCAACTCTCCGGGAAGGTTGCTGTCTTGAAGGAGATGTTGATGGCTTTCCGGAGATGGAGTGCGATGGCGGTGCTTGCTTTGTTGAATATGTGGTGTGGGCAACGGTCTGACGGAGATTCGGAGTGGATGGTGTTCATGATCTTGATGGTGTCCTCGTCCTTGATGTTGGTCCAGGAGAGCAGACGGTTAGTGCGTGTGGTGGTCCTGGGGGTGGGTGTCTCCGTGGTGGTTGGGGCGGCTGTGGCGTTAAAGCTGTTGTGGATGTCTGCGATCTTGCGGTGGAAGAAGGTGGCGAGCAAGTCTCATAGGTCTTGTGAGGGTGGGATGTCGCTGATGTTTTCAGCTGGGGTTTGAGAGTTCCTTCACAATGTTGAAGAGCTCTTTGCTGTTGTGTGTGTTGTAGTCTAGGCGGTCTTTGAAGGAGGCCCTTTTGGTGGATCGGATGAAGTGGTGGTGTCTGCGGGTGGGCTGCGTAGCTGTCCGGTGTTCGTTCGCGGAGCCAGATCATCTCCAGCTTTCGGCAAGTTTGCTTGGAGGCCTGGAGGTCTTCAGTGAACCAGCTGGCTTTCTTGCTGGTGTGGCTTATGGAGGGTTTCTTGAGCGGGCGAGGGTGTTGGTGCAGTTGTCGATCCACTGTCTGAGGTTGTGTGCGGCGGTGACGGGGTCGGTGGGGTGGGCGGGTGGTCTCCGGGCCAGGGTGGAGGTTAGCTGGTCATCTGTGACTTTGCTCCAGCAGCGGTGAGGCATCTATTGGGTGCGTTGATGCGTGGTGGGCTTCCTGAAGGTAAAGTGGATGCAGCAATGGTCGGTCCAGTGGAATTCTAAGGTATGGAGCTGACTAGAACCTAGAGGGAACCTAGAGGGGCTCTTGGCATACTTTCTCTTGGCATACTAACTTAACAATACCAACTACTTCTTACCTCATACTACACTTAGGTTAGGTACACCGGGGTGGAACTATTTATAAGCACCAGACGAGTGTTCACATTTTAGCCTGTGTTATTTATGTAGGTTTAAATGAATATATGTATAGCTAAAAGACCAGGCTATTGCAGTATTATTTCTTCCTACTGCTCATGCTGTAGGTTTTATATCTTGCATACTGTCTAACGATCGTAACAGCTCATATCTCTTGTATGAGAAATAAGACTGTTCAATAAACCCTTTTATTGAACCCTGTCTTTTCTTTCTGTGTAACTCTGCAGAAATTAAGCATGCACGATTGACTGAGTGAAACTGTTATCTATTGTTTCCACGATTCAGAGATATGTTCTGATTCAAAAGGAAACAAAGTGGTCATGTTTATGCGGTTGTCAGGAACAAATCCCTTCTTGTTCATTCAAGAATTTTCGATTGACCTCTGAGTTAGCTGGCACATAAAGTAATTAAGTTTCATGTACTCGATAGGAGCAGACTGACCTTAGACCTATGCAAAAACTATAGTGTATATTATTCCAATGTGCAGAGCCTATAAGGGAAATAGGAACTACACTACAGGGGGATGGGATCCCTGGGGCTGAAATCAGCCTGGGGAGAGCGGCTGCTTAGTACCCCTGCCCCATTTGTAAATGGAAGGGCCCTGGTGGTTGGTGTTCTTGGGTCCAAGTGGCCCTCTCCTCTAATTTGGAAGATTATTTTTCAAAAGGCGGGGGTGGGGCCCCTGGGGCTGATATAAGCCTGGGGAGGGGGCCATACAGTCTCGCCCTCCCCAATATAATTTCTTTTTTAAATGCCAAACACGTGGAAAGTGGCTGGAGGCTTTACCCCTTTCTCAAGCACTTTGCAAAGGTGTCCCCTGGCACACATCTTGTTGAGGGATGAAGTCCCCTTGACTAGTGAGGGTCCTTGGGGGCCAACAGCCCCTCCTGTTACCTTCAGTAAGTCCCACAGAGCGGGATTGCTGAGAGGTTACCAAGGCCCTGCCCCCTTTCTCCACCACTCTGCAAACACACCGTCTGATGCAGTACTGGTTGGGGGATGTGTTCCCCTTGGATGCTTTGGGTTCTTGAGGGGCAAAGAACCCCTCCTGTTACCTCCAGGATATTGCACACAGTGGGATTTCTGTGAGCTCATCAGAGGCCCCACCCCCTTTTCCCACCACTCTGCAAGCATACCAAGTAGTTGTAATGTAGGGACATTATAGCTAGGAAATAGTTCTTAAAAAATCGTAGAAATTCACTGAAAACAATTATGTTACAGCGCCGTTATAGTTAGAAAACAGAACTTTAAATACCACAGAAATTCACCGACAAAAGCAACGGTTACAGGGACGTTACTTTTATGCTCAGATTTCACTTGTAGAAAGCCAAAGAAATTGAGCAGTTATAGTTACCTGAACTAACTATACCTTACACCCCACAATGCTCTGCTTATGACCTCACATATTGCATTACTTATGACATGGTCAATAACATCACTGATGACATCACTGATGACATCTCAAGTGACTTCACTGATGACATCATCTACAGACCCACTCACATACCTACTCACACACCATACAACCTCTCGTGCACCCAGTCACTCTCCCACACACCCACTCACCTATCCATTGGCAGACCCATGCAAGTACTCACACAAGCACTCACTCCTTCTTAAAGCCACTCACACACCAACTCATCACCCATACAGCCACTCACAGAGCCATTCACTCACTCATACTGCTACTTATACTACTGGTCACTCAACCATATAGCCATACACTCACACATACAGATATTCACACACAGACTTATTTACCTACGCAGCAACTCACACACCCACCCATACACCCATAGAGCCTCTCAACACAGCCACTCACTCAAAAATAGGAGCACTCATCCATTCACACACACACAACACCACTTGCATACCCATTCACACATCCATACAAGCACTCCCATATCTGCTCACCCACTGACACAACCACTCACACACCTACAGACCTAGTCAGAAATCCACTCTGTCACCCCTACAGTCACTCATGCATGTACTCACACACCAATACACCCACTCACATGCCCAGTCACACACTCATACTGACAGTCATACACCCATTCAGATTGCACGTTAAAGATTGTATCACTCGTTAGTAGTACAACTAATATACCAATACAACTTTCGTATTAGGTTGGTATATGTTTAACACCCATATCAAAGATTTACACTCACTTGATGATGCCTTCAATGATGTCATCAGTGATGTCATTTGAGATTGTTTAAGTGATGTCACTGAGCATGTCATGAGTGATGTAATATGTAATGTCATCAGGTCAATTTGGTGCCCCACCCAAAAACACACACACTACAAAGCCCTGGTGTTGTTTTCAATTTTATAGGCAACAGGTCAGTTGCCTGTAAAATTGAATAGGGTCAGTTGCCTCTGAAATGGAATAATGGTTTCACTGAAACTAAATAAAATTGTCTGTTGCCTATGAAATTGAATAAAAGCGTATGTTGCCTAAGTCAAGATGGAGATTACGATGTGGTAAAATATAGGAAAACTTTCAAAAGTTTATTAAACTTTATAAGACATTAGTAAAAACAATTTTACATTAAATATTATTGTAAGTTATTTTATATATTAATTTTAAATGTACAATAAAAGGAAAGCAAGCTATAGCACTATTTTTTGGCCCTTGCATCCTTGACATTGTTTCCCCCTAAAGTTCAGATCTGTTCCTGAGGCTCAGCCGGGAACACGTGCGCATACTTGTTTAAAAAACGCTTGTGGCTGGATATATTTTAATGTTTTATTTAACAATGTGATTAGCAACTACTGTTTGAAATTTTTACTTTTGGGGGACAGTGTGTTAAAAAGCTACTGCCTCATTCCCTTTTGGGCGCTGATGCTCCAGCGAGTGCTTCTGTAGCCCTACCTTACTCTGCACTGTAGTTTTGACGCTGCTTGCAGCGCAGCTGCCATTTTGGGTGGTAATTAGGTCAGCACGCTAGTGTTTAGCGTCCTGTGAACTTAAAAGGTTGGATTCCCCACGGCACGTTCAGATCTGTTCCTGAGGCTCAGCTGGGAACACGCGCGCCTACTCATTTAAAAAAATCTTTGGGCTGGATATATTTAATGTTTTATTTAACAGTGTGATTAGCAACTACTGTTTGAAATTTTTACTTTTGGTGGACAGTGTATTAAAAAGCTACTGCCTTATTCCCTTTTGGGCACTGATGCTACAGTGAGTGTTTCTATAGCCCTACCTGACTCTGCACTGTAGTTTTGACGCTGCTTGCAGCGCGGCCGCCATCTTGGGTGGTAATTAGGTCAACACGCTAGTGTTTAGCGTCCTGTGACCAACTTCCTCCTCCCTATTTAATTGGAATGCCCCCGAGGACGTGCAGCGGACGAGTGCAGCGGGCGCGACTAATGCGCGCCGATGGTGCGCCAAAGGTAAGTCCGTCTGCGCCTATCCGCGTCCCGGAGGCGCCCGGGCCAGGTCCCACAAATGGATCTCAAGTAGGAACGTCAGACATCTTACATAAATATGATTCTAAATTTCTAATTAGCTTAAGGGGAAGAATGGTTGTGACTGTCTCGAGTTCCCTATTACCCCCTCGGATGTCTTAAGCTGCGCATGCTGCGGCTGGACATCTCAGATTGCATCTGTAAGCAATGACACGGCGTGCGTTGCAGACTCCTCTGATCTGGTGAGGATATGGGGAAACTTTCAAAACAACTATTCCTGCATGCTACTTAATACTCGGTCCTTGGGCAAACATGCTCTTGATCTTTTTAATCTACTAACCGAGTATAAGCCGGCGTGCCTTTTTTTGACAGAGACCTGGCTTGGTGATTATTCAAGTCCAGGCATCTCTAATGCTCTTCCCCTAAACTACTACATGGTGAGGAAAGATCGAGATATAGGTAGGGGAGGGGGAGTTGCCAATGTGGTGGATAGGCGTTATTCCTGTTCAGTGGTTATGACGGAGGATATCTCTGGAGTGGAATCACTTGGTTTTTGTTTGTCTTTTTCCCCTCATCACTCGTGTGCTGGCCTGTTGCTTTACAGACCACCTGGTCATGCTGGCTCCTTTTATGATGAACTGCATATAGCTGTTTCCCCATTAATCATGAAATGTAAGCACTGTCTACTCTTAGGGGATTTTAATATCCATATGGGTGATGCAGATGCAATTGATACCTTAAAACCTCAGGATGTAAGTAGTACATTTGGTTTGTCTCCTTATATTTCTTTTGCTACTCATAACAAGGGTTATATTCTTGATCAAATTTTTCTTCAATCCCCGTTACCTCTTTCCCTCCCCTACCTCTGATTTGGACCAATCACTACCTGCTGAAATTTGACATTCTGGGCATTTCTAAAGCAGCCAGTGTTAGCGCAGGCGCACAGTCTATGGCCTCCCGCCCCTATCATCGTGTCACAGCTGGCATGTTGGAGCAATCTCTCGCTACGCACCCTGCCAGTTCACGGGTGATTTGGCAAATGACTTCTCTCTTTTCCAGTCTTGGTTCACGCAGCGTCTTGACGAGATAGCGCCTCTTTCTACTCAGTCAAAAAAAGACCTGCGTGCTTTGCCCCCCTGGTTCACTCCAGCTCTCAATGAGACCAGAAGGCGCTGTAAGACAGCCGAAAGAGCGTGTCGCAAAAGCTATGTTGCTCCATTAAAAGAGACATACAAGGATCTCATTAAAGGATATCATAGGGCTGTTGTTAAAGAGAAAAAATCGTACTTCTCTAAAAGAATAGAATCGTCAGCTAATATTAGCAAAGAGATTTTTAAAATAGTCAAGGAATTCACTTCCCCCACCTCTATAATGTCAAAATGTTCTCCTACAGAGCTCTGGGTCAAACAATTGGCTAGTTTTTTTGCTAACAAGATCATCAGTATTCAGGCCTCTTTTGCGCCTATCGACTCTACAAGAGACTCTGGCTTAAATCTCTCCATAATTTGTTCCCTTTCCGAAAGTCACATGCTCTCACTTTTTCCTCCGTTATCCCCACAAATGTCACTGGATTTATTATCTAAATTAAAGTCCGGCTCTCCGTCAGATCTCTGCCCTGCTAAATTCCTGGCCAAGATGGCACATATTATCAATCCCATCATTAATCCGCTCCTTAATGCCTCTCTCGAAACTGGCACTGTTTCCAGTGCATGGAAAAGGGCGCACATCCTTCCGTTATTAAAAAAGAAAAAACTTGGACCCCCTAGATCATTCTAACAACAGACCGATCTCGCTCCTCCCTGCTTTTGCCAAAATTGTGGAAAAACATGTCCACTCCACTCTTTCGAACTTCCATGAAACCCGAGATATTCTTCATCATACTCAATCCGGTTTCCGCTCAAGATTGAGCACAGAGACTGCACTTTTGGAAGTCACAGAGTCAATAAAGGAGGTTCTTGATAGTGGAGGGAAGGCGATGTTGGTTCTACTTGATTTGTCGGCGGCCTTCGATCCCGTCCCTCACAGACATCTCCACGTAAGACTCCAGGAGATTGGACTGAGAGGGACGGTATTCAATTGGTTCAAGTCTTTTTTGTCAGGTCGCCAACAATAGATTTGGGCCCCCCCTTTCTCGGCTCTTGTTCCCCCGTTGGAGGTGGGAGTCCCACAGCGTTCGGTGTTGAGCCCCACTCTCTTTAATATTTATCTGTCTCCCCTGGCTGACTTGGTGGAATCTCATGGAGCCCGGGTTGTGTCTTACGCCGACGATACGCAGCTTCTTTTTACCTGAGATAAGAACACAGATTTCGCCGGCGATAACATCAGGTGCTGTCTCGAGGCTGTTTTTTCTTGGTTTCAACTGAACCAGCTAAGATGCAATTTGGATAAATGTGAGATTCTTTTCCTTGGTTCCCCCCTGACGCCCACTGGAAATTGTGGTGGCCTACCGATATGTTTCTCCCATCATCGGCCACTTCTCTGGCAAAAAATCTGGGTGTAAAAATCAATAATGGCCTGACTCTTAAACCCCAGATTCTTAGTGTAGTCAGCCAGTGTTTTTGCCTGTTACGAACCTTCAGAAAATGTCTTCCCTTTCTTTACGGTTCAGGCACTGATCGGCTCTAGGTTGGACTACGCCAATGTACTTTATTTGGGCCTCCTGGAATATCTTCTCACACGCCTCCAATCTGTACAAAATTCAGCGGCAAGGGCAATTTTTGGCCTCAGCCGTAGGGCTCATACTTCGGCTCTTTTGAATTTGCTTCATTGGCTGCCGGTGCGCAAACGTATTTACTTTAAGACTCTTACTATGGCCTTTAAATCTATGCATGGCATCGGTGCTGTCTACCTAAGGAAAAGAGTGCGGTTCTATTTTCCTTCTAGATCTCTTCGCTCTGCCTCTCAAGCACTGGCTGTTGTCCCTGCAACTAAACAAGCGCCCATTGGAGGTCGTTCATACAGATTGCTGGCCCCCCAACTTTGGAACAAACTGCCCCTCTCCCTCAGGAAATTAGACAATCTGTTGTCCTTTAGGAAGGGGCTTAGGACAATAATCTGCCTGTGTTTTTTCTGGTCACTCCTCTACAGATCTGTATAGTGCCGGGACACTCTGTCCGAGTATCCGAGCGCTCTATAAGACCCCCACTAACATACCATTACAGTTTTGTTTTCGGATCGCCTGTTGTTTCTGACTTCGTTTTGCCAGCCGTAAGACTCTTCAATGCTCACCACTACTAACCAGTGCTAAAGTGATTTTGCTATCTTCTTAAAACAGGGTAGAATCAGCTTACAACTAATTGGCATATTTAATTTACTTGAAAGTCTCCAGTAAATTAATACTACCTGTGCCCAGGACCTGTAAATTAATTGCTACTAGTGGAGCTGCAGCAGTGATTGCGCCACCCACTTAAGTAGCACTTTAAACATGCATCCGGGTTGCCATTGCAGTCCATTTGTGCAGATTTAAAACACTATTTCTACCTGGCAAGGAAAATAAGTCTCTTTGCACATTTATTTTAGTTATCCCTGATGAAGGGTGTTCCAGCCCAAAATACATTGGGTGCATCCGTTTGGATACTCTGGATGAGAAATTAATTCTGACATACTGTAGTGTTGTGTTTCTATCTAGGACCCTAATTCGATATTCCCGATTTATGCCCTTATGTGGTTATAATCAATAATACCCTGATAAAGGCATAAGACTCATATCCATTTTCAGTAATAGCCCATGCAGTCCAAAGCACAGCACGGCTACTCCCATTGACTCCTAGAAAGCACAACGCGTTCTTTAAACAAACCAAGCCTCCAGCATAAAGAACTCCTGGAGTCCAGAAAGAACTGTTAGTTCTTAGTGACGTCTTATGTCGAACCTTACGTCAAACTCGGCACCTTTCAGGTATAAATATACCAACAGTTGCCTTAAGCAAACACATGGTGGTTTGGAGCAGAGCGGCTATCTACTTGCCTGAGAGCCCAGCTGATGCGAGAGCCCACGGAAGCCGCCCCTCCCGTTTTGACGCACTGAGAGAGAACCTGTCCTTTTCTCCAGCCGAGAAAATCCAGCTCCGGTGTTTCCAGCCTTCCCTTGCGGGTTGCTGGGAGATCGAGTCCTGAGGAAAGAGATACCAGATAACCCACATTCTATTACCAAGGTACAGAGCTGAGTAAACCCTTAAGAGAATTCTTGATGCAGATTCTTGGCAAAACAATCTTAACCAACTTAACTTAAACTGCTACTTACTTACTCCTTCCCAAGTATTAGGCTTAGGTCAGGTACACCGGGGTAGGCGTAGTTAGAAGCACCAGTTCAGTATGTTAGTCAATGTTTTTATGAATGTATATATTTTATCCATTTTAAAGTACCATATGGCTAAGAAACCATATCAATGCTTTTACATTATTATTTCATATTACTACTTTTACTGTACGCACTTTACTTTATGATAAGAATTGCAATTGTGGCAATTCATTTCGCTTGCATGAGAAAGAAGACTGCTCAATAAATAACACCTTTTATTGAAAACGCCGGTCTCTCTATTTCTCTGCACTCTGGTGAAACTAAGCATGCACGGTTGACTGAGTGAAATAGCTGCCTATTGTTTTCACACGACTCTAGAGTCGAATATATACGTCTCACTAGGGTAGTCCATGGACAGCCAAAAGGGCAGAGTGTAATATATTTAAAAATTAGGAGATGCACTGTTAAGTTTTGCTGGTCCTGGTAGTTCAAAACTCTTACACTATTTTTTTACTAGTGCACGGCCTACCTCTTTGACAGGACAGTATTAGAGTTATCTTATATTATAAGTGTAATTTCCAAATGGGACCAGATAACCAGTTGTTTGGAGTCTCTGGAATTGTAATTTAATATTCAAACTGTTGGTGAAGTCAGATTTTAAATTACAATTTTGAAAATGCCACATTTAGAAAGTTGAAATAACACATGGTGGACAGAATAGTGAACAATGCCAACATTCACCCCCAGAAAACACATTTGGGTTTCATCTAATGTTTTTGCCAACCGTGCCACCCCAGCCTGTACCTAGCCATATGCAAATCAGCCTTGACCCTGTTCCTCATGGAAATAGTCCAGCCCGAACTGCCAAGTCATGTCCTCCCTGGACTGGAAACAAGCATCCTGGCACCGGTTATTGGGTATCGCCCATCACCTGCCAGGCTACCTTGATTGCAGTGGCACAGTGAGCACAGGATCCACTTCGGGGCATAGCCTTCCCACTTATGGAGGCAAAAGCAAAAGGAACATATGAGGGATGGAATGGTGAATAATGCAAACATTCTCCTCCAGTCAACAGATCTGGGTTTAATCCATAACTTTTGCCAACAACACCACTCCAGTTTGGACCTAGGCATATGCAAATTAGTCTTGACCCTGTTCCTCGTAGGAATAGTCCAGCCCTAACTGCCAAGCCAGGTCATCCATGGACTGGAAAAAAGCAGTTTAGCGGTATCACTCCTCATCAGCCAAGCTAGCTTGTATGCAGTGTCTCAGTGAGCATGGGACCTACGTTCGGGCATAACCTTCTCACTTTAAGCAGCAAAATTAAAAGAGCAGATGATGGATGAAATGCTGAACCATGCAAACATTCCACTCAAGTATTACCCTCAGCAGCCAGGCTAGATTGAATACAGTGGTGCTGTGAGCATGGGAACCACGTCTGGGATGATGGACGGAATGCTGAACAATGCAAACATTCACTCCCAGTCAACAGATCTGGATTAAATCCATTATTTTTTGCCCACCACGCCACTCCAGTTTGAACCCAGCCATATGCAAATCAGTCTTGACCCTGTTTTTCATAGGAAAAGTCCAGCCCGAACTTCCAAAACCAGGTCCTCTCTGAACTGGAAACAAGCATCCTGGGACCGGTTATGGGGTATCACCCATCATCAGCCAGGCCATCTTGAATGCAGTGGTGCAGTGAGCACGGAACCCATGTCTGGCCGTACCCTTCCCACTTAGGGCAGCAAAAGCGAAAGGAGCAGATGATGTATGGAATGATGAACAATGCAAGCATTCTGGACCAGTCAGCAGATCTGTGTTTAATTAATCATTTTTTGACCACCACGCCATCCTAGTTTGGACCCAGCCATATGCAAATCAGTCTTGACACTGTTGCTTGTGAGAACAGTCTAGCCCACCCTGCTGAGCCAGTTCCTCCCTAACAAGGAAACAAGCATCCTGGAACCACTTTTGGGGTATCACCCGTCATCAGTCAGGCTACATTGAATACAGTGGTGCAGTGAGCATGGGAACCACGTCTGGGCATACACTTCCCACTTAGGGCAGCAAAAGTAAAAGGAACAGATGATGAATGGAATGATGAACAATACAAACATTCTTTCCCAGTCAACAGATCTAGGTTTAATCCATAGTTTTTTGCCCACCACGCCACCCCAGGATGGACTCAGTTTAGTATGTTCAGGCATATGCCATGCATTCTCTCCTTCATTACATATCCCCTGCTGCTCAGCCAGTGTGACAGCAAGGTAATAGAATGCTGATGTGTGCATGATTTGAGTGAATGTCATTTAAAATGCTATGGTTGAGCAGTAAGGATACTGCTCCTGGTAGGGCCTTCCTGCTTTCTTCCTACCATCTTTACCTGTTACTTGAAACTCGACCTTGAGAATAAACATTATACTGTTTCATCTATACTGCTGGCTACCTTGCATCTTCATTTACCACAATGTCAATGAGCGGAAAGAGGGTCTTGCATGAAGGAAAGGATACTGCTTGAATGAGAGGTGACAGGAGATTAAAACTGAACCTTTACACAAGACTATGTGAACCCATGACTATTAGAAATTCCAATCTGAAGGAAGATAAAAACATTGAAGGTTCCATCTGTGTCTCTAACAGCTGACAGCCTGCAGTTTGGGTTGTTTAAACTTATTTTCATCTATTTCATGAACAAGCAAATCAGACTGGTTCTTTTGACTTTTGTACCTACAACAGTTAGGTTGGAGAGAGTCCTATTAATGAAGAAAATGCTGGGAGTGCAGCAGGCTAGGTGACCATTTGGCAGCATTTAATTAGATTCACTTTGGAGTAGAATGGTGGCATGTTTTGATGTCATTCGGTAGCCTGCTTTCAACCTACTTTTACGTTTTATGGTCTGCAACTGCTGGATACTTGGCCTGCTTACCCCTCATTGTACTTGTGTGAATAATGGTGGGTATGAACAGTGAGTCTGCATCTGCAGCACTCTGAGGTGAATGTCTGAGTTATTAATTCACTACTGGATGTTTCCCCAGGCGCTGTCTGGCATGTAATGAGTCCTGTATGTCCAGAGTGCAAGTGCAATTACTACAGCACAGCCTAAATTTCAACTTTTTAAATAATGCCAGTGCCCCACAAGTAGCACGCAATCAGTACAAGACTGGTATTGCAGAAGTGCTTACCCGGTGGCCAGTTACTAGGAGCTTTTTTTAAAAATGTCAGTTCACCCTCTTCTTTGACTTCCTAACATCTGTACTTGTAACCTGAGAATAAACCATATCCTGTTTCATCTATCCTACTGACTTGCATCTTCATTTACCACACCTAGTCATATGCAAAGCAATCTTGACCCAGTTCCTCATGGGAATAGTTCAACCCAAACAAGAATACTGGGACCAGTTTTAAGGTATCACCCCACATCAGCCGGGCTAGCTTGAATGCGGTGGTCTATTGAGCAGAAGACCATGTCTGGACATACTCTGCCCACTTAGGGTGACAAAAGCAAAAGTAATTGCTGAATAATACACAGATTCACCCCTAGTCAACTACTCCAGGTTTAATAGATTGTTTTTTGCCCACCGCACCACCCCAGTTTGGACCCAGTCATCTGCAAATCAGTCTTGACCCTGTTCCTCATGGGAACAGTCAAACCCAAACTGCCAAGACAGGTCCACCTTGGATTGGAAACAAGCATCCCGGGACCTATGAAATGTGTATTTTCTTGCCTTAGCAAGTTGGTGCCTTCAGCCTCAGGGTCATATGGCTAGGTGTACTTTACAATGGTCTTTTTATATTGCTCCTAGACAGCCACACACAGTGGGTAGCTTAGGTGTGACAGATTAGCTATCACTGGCAGGATGGTGGGGAGGAGCTGGACCCAGCCCAACTTACACTTGAATAGGCTGTGTCCTGTCTCCACAGAAAGGGCCGTCTACCCACTGTATTTAGTCTCGAGCCAGGGCAAAGAAGGCAGGGCACCTGTGCACTTCAAAAAGGCACACCTATTGTCACTTCTCCACACTTCAAAGGCACAACTGGGTATAAATACTGGACTTCGAATACCACCTCTTCACTATACTTCTGGACTTCTGGATACCATGCCAGGAGGAAGGGCTGCTTTGCTGCTTAAATGACTACCACCATGCTGGACTGCTGCTCTGAAGGAACTGTGCCCTGCTGTTCTGACCTGCTAACAGATTTCCTCTTGCTGGGGTGTGAAGGACTGTACCTGCATCTCTTAAACCCAGAACCCTGAGTGGCTCTAAGTGTTAATTGGCTGGCCAGCTGATCTGTAGCCTCAGGGCCATTACAAGCTTACAACCACCTTTCACCTGACCTTGGACACTGCCATCAGTGAGTCTACCTTGCCAAGTGTTGCCACCCCGGTCCAGGACCATTGGAAGAGGGCCTAGGGTGCTCTACCAGCTTCTGTGGATCCAGCAAAGCTGCCATAACTCCTCTGCTTCTTGGCACAACCCCAATCAGAACCGGCGCATCACAGCTGCTTCATGGATTTGACCAGCCAAAAAGACCAGCACCACCACCGCACCCTGCAACGCCTGCTGTACTGCCACTGCATGATATATCCTCGGTGCAGGCCCTCGCATCCCTCATCCACCACAACATTAATGATGAAACCAGACTCCACATAACAGGCTCACCGAATCTTAGAACCAACTCATCACTTTGGCTGCATGATGCATCTTTGATGTCGATCCTGGCAATGCTCTGCAAACCAGGATTTAAGGTACTTTGTTGAGCTGGCACAACTGGGTCTCTATAGCCAGCCTATGCTCCATCGCGGCCGGCCTGAATGTGTGACTTTGACCCAGCGTAACTATCCAAAGATGGCACTTTTTTACTGTATTTTCACTAAAATCTTAAAAATTGCATATCTCCGGGTAGGTTTTTTGTTGTGTTGGTCTTGTTTTATTTATTAAAGAAAGCTGTATTTTTCTATTTTGTGGTGTTTGTGGTGGGGTGTTTTCACTTTATTTCTGGTTGAAATGTTGCACAAATACTTTACACATTGCCCCTAAGTTAAGCCTGACTGCTCTGTGCCAAGCTCTCAGAGGGATGAGCACAGGTTAATTTAGGGTAGGCTCGTTCTTCACCCTGACAAGGATTGTGTTTGCTGCTTGACTAAAGCTCACACCCCAGTCTATCATCTAACCAATTTCTCTCATCTTAATTTTTAATTACATCTTTATTTTATTTAATCAAATTTAAAAAAAATGATTTTGCTACAGTTTAAATTAAAAAATAAATTCCGACATGTTGTACAAAAAAAATTATGTGCACTAATAATTATTACAAAGTAATGTATAGTATTTAACCAAAATGATATATTTATATTTTATTGAAATTTGGTAATGAATTCACTTTTAAGTAAAGAAAGGTTGTTAATGTTCTTTATTATTAAATAATGTATATGTATTATTTTTAGATATTTTTATAGCATTAACTCCTATGGATTTATATTTTTAATAACTTTTAGTCATTTAATTTGATTTACCATTATTTACTAATTGAGTTTTCATTGTAAGTCCCTATCTTGATTATTATTATATTGTTAATATGAGGATATTAAAGTATCTGTAATTGGCCTTGTGTAGTACTGGACTTACTACTGTTTCTTTTTTGGCAGTAGTAACGTACACTCATAAATCTGGCCCACTCTCTTTTTTAGAGAGTGGTAAGTTGTAAGTCCGCACTTTTGATTAACTTTACACTCAGATTAGTGAAGTTATTTAGAAATGTAGCAGTAAATGACTTGTGTAAATTACTCACAAGTGCAATTTACCTTTGGGAATAGCCCCAATTTTCTCTACATAATAAGGAGACATTTCATTATTAGTTTAATTTAAATAAGCTTAGCTCTGAAGATATTTATAGAAGTCTTTATGAGGTATTTTAAACTCTTCCCTTGACTGCTAAAAATATTTAGGAGTGCAGTCAGGAAATAGCTGATATAGAAATTGTATATTGATCAATGCACATTGAGGGGGAGCATAGGTATCTGTATATGGAACCAAAGTTATCTCATTTGGGGAATAACAACCATATTTCAGAACTCAGAAATATTTTGGAATGTATGCCAATACGCTATCAACTTCTATAGCACTCCTATATAGTGTCTTTGGGGAGGTGTTTGTAATCAGAAAATCTAAATAATTCTAGATTTGATGATTCACCTGATATGGTGTTAATAAAATAGGTGTGATATGTGTACCTCAATCAATTTCATATGCATTTTAAAAAAGGTGCCCACCCTCCTTTCTCACCCTTCCCTGGCTACTGGTAGGTGTATGTATCGTGAAACCTTTCTGGATTTTAATGTCTCTATATAAAGCAGGCAATTAAGTCATATATTTTCTTAAAGAAAGTGATCGGGAGAATTGTTTGGCATAATAATAATTGTTGTTATATTTACTCTCCCTAAAACAAAGATGGGCAGACCAATTAATTTATTAAACATCTTGTAGATTTCTCTAAACATTCTCCTATAGTTAAAGTTCCTAATTTCATCATAGTTCTTCCTGAATCTAACTCTCTATTCAGAGCTAGACGCTTATCCGTAATCTAGATCTGAGTTTTCCGCTGGCTGAAAAAAGGCGACTATTTCTGTAGCCACAATGTCAACACATACAGTAATATGTGATAGGCAAGTGCCCACTAGAAGTTGCCACCTTCTCAGGAGGTAAAAGCCAAAGCCATAAAAACTTCTTTGATGAGGAGTTCTTCATGGGGTTTGAGAAAACCTGGTGTCAGGAATCGAGCCATGGTAATCTCAAAAACAAAGAGTCACGATTAGCAAGACAAGGCAAAGGAAAAAAGGTATACAAAGACCATCCAATTAAACTGGCACGTGTAAATTGGAACAGAACAGGAAAGGAAAATATCATCAAATACAAGAAGACAGAAAACATAGTGGATTGGGAAAGTCAGGAAGAAACCAAGGGAGAAGCAGCCATCAATCAGTCAATCAAGGAATTGTAAGCACGCTGCTCACCCGTGAGGGCATCATGGAGCTGGGGGGGATCAGCAGTGCTGTTCAGCCAAAAAGCCAGGTCTTGAGGGTCTTGTTGAAGGCGTTCAGGGAGGGATGCATATGATGGTGGTCGGGAGCTTGCTCCAGGCCTTGGCCACGATGTAAGAGAAGGATCTTCCTCCTGCTCTGATTCTGCAGATACGTGGGGTTTCAGCGAGGATGAGGTTCTTTGATTGGAGGTTTTGTTTGGGTACGTGGAGGGTGACTCTGTCGTTGAGGTATTTAGTTCTGGTGTTGTGCAGGCATTTGTAGGCATGGGTGAGGATCTTGAAAGTGACTCTTCTCAACGGGGAGCCAGTGGAGCTTATATAGGTGTTGGCTGATGTGCTTGTGTTGGGGGTTGCCGAGGACAAGTCTGGCGACGGTGTTCTGTATTGTCTGGAGTTTGTCGAGTCGGGACTTGTTTATGCCGGCGTAGAGGGCATTTCCATAGTCCAGCCTACTGGTGATGAGAGTGTATAGGTGATTGTCTTCCTTGACTCGGGGGGGGGGGTGATCCATTTGAACATCTTACTGATAATGGGGAGGGTGTTGAAGCAGCCGGAGGCGACGACGTTGAGCTGTTGGTTCATGGAGAGGGATGAGTCAAGTATGATGCAGAGGTTTATGGGATGGTCTTTGGATGTTGGTGGGCTGCCGAGGGCGGAGGGCCACCATGTGTTGTCCCATGCTGAAGGGGTGGTTCCGAGGACGAGGACTTCTGTCTTCCTTGAGTTAAGATGGAAATATAAAAGAAAAGATAACAAAAATTTGAAGTGGACCTGAGCTGGAGTTGCATTAAATGACAGCTGCAAAAACTCAGGTTGTTGATTGTGCCATTTTGGAGTTGAAGTGAGATGGAGCAGCAGCCAGGATCCCAGGAGCATTATAGGAAACAGGCCTAGGTGATAGACTTTACCAACCCCCAGCTTTGGGTTTTGTGCAACGTCTTCTGAGCCAACCAAATTCACAAAGTACAACTGTTCTCAGAAATCTAGGTGTCTAAGAAGCCTCAGAAGCAATGCTCCCAAATATTTCAGACTAGTTACTGCATAGTGGTTGTATATCTGATTAAGTCCTAGATTCAGGGCCCCATTATGAGTTTGACGGTGAGGGGACTGCTGTTGAGATAGCATCAGATGTGTGATGTGTAACAGACATCCTCTTTTGTCTGGCCATATAGGGATATAGGCCTACTTGAGTTTATTGTTTTCTGGGCTTTACCCATGTGCCTGTGATGAGTGACCATGTGGCTGGGGGCCGCGGTGGTGGTATTAATAGTGTGCTGTTTTGTTTTTGCCACATAGGTCTGTGTGTCTTTCCATTTTTCCTGTTTTCTTACTGTTTCCATCCCCATTGCTATCTGCTGCAGGTCACTGATGCTGCATCCATCCGACATGATGCACAAATTAAGGATAAACAAGTTGAATGTTAGTTCTTTGTTATTATTACTCTTACTGAGTGTACTAACACTACTAAATAAAATAAATTAAAACACAAAAAAATCCATGTTTGACTGATGTTCTTCTGCCTTCTTTGCTTGTATGTGCACAAAAGACCGAGGAGGAGGTGTCTGTCATCATTCATCGCCCGTTGTACTGCCACACGGATGTCCTTCTGTTGTACATGACGTGTGGTGTGACCTGACCAGACATCTCTGCAACTTGTGCAACTGAGTGCTTCTGACATATGAAGAATATGGGCCCAAAGAAAGCAGGTACCAGGTCCTCCAAGACCAAGAAAGTTGCTGAGAAGAAGAAAGAAGAACAGAAGAAGGAAGTGACACTTAAGTCTGGTGTTAACCCCAAAACCTTTTTTGGGAAATCAAAAAGTACACCTGCAGCAGCGGTGTCCGGGGGGCAAGCTGGGGCCAGCACCTCCGCATCAGTGGGCTCAACCCAGGCCCAAGCAGATGAGTGTGGAAAAGGTAACCAACCTAATGGTGGAATGCAGTGATGCTGAGCCTGACCTAAACTTATCGCTATCTCAAAGTAGTACACAATCAACGCATGCGGGAACACAGCATATAAGTGGTGAACAACAACAACCGCAACCACCGGCTGCAACAGTAGTTGTTGTTCCTCCTAAAGTAGGGGCAGTTCAGGAAATTGAGCCTCATGCAGAGCATGGCACTGCTGGTCACGGTCATGGTCTTTCTGCTCCAGGCATAGCGAGGCCGCCATCTTGGGGAGGCTCGGGAGACCACGCTCTAGTTGCTCGACCTGAAAACCCTTAAAAGAGGCTGGAAGTAAGCGTCTGGTCTCTGCTACACACCTAAGGCACAGCAGGGAGATTTTTAGACTAAAACGCCACATTGCACTTTATATTCTGCTGCTATTTATTTTAGTCTTTTACATTTTGTGGGGAACTGAGGGCTTACCATTAGGGTGGGCGGACTGACCAGTGACGGTAGATTTGAGGGCACTGCCGGTCACAGTCTTTCTGCTCCAGGCATAGCGGGCCGCCATCTTGGGGGGGCTCGGGAGGCAGCGCTCTAGTTGCTCGACCGGAAAACCCTTAAAACAGGCTGGAAGTAAGCGTCTGGTCCTGCTACACTCCTGAGGCACAGCAGGGAGATTTTTAGACTAAAACGCCACATTGCACTTTATATTCTGCTGCTATTTATTTTAGTCTTTTACATTTTCTGGGGAACTGAGGGCTTACCATTAGGGCGGGTGGACTGACCGGTGGCGGTGGATTTGAGGGCACTGCCGGTCGCGGTCTTTCTGCGCCAGGCATAGTGGGGCCCCCATGTTGGGGAGGCTCGGGAGGCAGCGCTCTAGTTGCTTGACCGGAAAATCCTTAAAAGAATAATGACTCAAGCGCGCAGGGGGCAAGCGCAGCCGGTGCGCCGATGGCGTACCGAAGGCGAGCCAAAGGCAAGCCCATCTGCGTCCGTCCGCGCCTGGACTGCGCCGAGTGCCAAGACCCTGCCAGTTTTGCACCAGGTAATCAACCCATACCCACTTATTCAAGAAGTAGGTTGGTCCAACTTAACAACTTGGGTAGGAGTTTGACTGTCCATGCCTCTCCCTATTTGAGGACCTAACTGAAAATCCGATGTTCGGTCCTCATTGTAACATCAACCTTCCGATGCCCTTGTTTAGTAAGTAAGGGAAAGGACATCAGAGGAGACAGGTGCTCGGAGGAACAGTACACAGGGCCTAAAAGGAATTCTCCTCAACGCTCGGTCACTGGTCAAGCATAGTACCGAATGCGTGACCCTGATAGAAGATCTAGGAGTTAAAGTGGCTTTTAGCACCAAAGCGTGGATGGACGAAGCCTCTGGACCAGATATAGTGGAGGCATCACCACCTGAATTCTTATGTCATACTGTGCATAGGCAGGGCAAGAAAGGAGGGGGGCTGGCAGTCATCTACCATGATTCCATTAAAGCTATCTTCAGAACAGTTACTAATGGGGGTGTGAAGCCTTGAGTTTCTCCCTCTTCCTCGCACATAAGGAGAATTTTAGAGGGATCCTGCTATACAGGCCCCCAGGATTGAGGAAGTTGTTCATTGAATTAGTGAGTAATCTGATGGAGGAAGGTATAAGTGACAGATCTTTCTCCATAGTGGGCGATTTTAACTTCCATCTGGAAGATACTGCAGATATAGACACACAGGAATTATTGGACTTCATGAACGGATTGGATCTATTACAAATAGTTAAAAGGGCTACTCATACAGCGGGACATACGCTGGATGGGATTTTCTCGAATTATACACAGCTATCTGTCCTAGAAGTGCGACCAGTAGTATGGTCTGACCATATTGCCATTATATTTGCCTAGATAAACAGAATCATGCGAAAGTCATAACAAAGCCCAGTTATACACGAACTTGGAATAGGATTGAAGCCAAAGATTTGTGTGATCTCTTGGAACCTACCCTGCCCTCTTTAATCGGAGAGGTGGATGATGTTACTACCAGATTTAATGATTGGGTTAATGATGCATGCCATAAATCCAAAAAGAATCCATCCCTCTGCCCTCTGGTACACTCCCAATTTAAAAGCTCAGAAATGTATTTGTAAGCATTCTGAACGGGAATGGAGGAAGGCTGAGGATAAAATTAAACATAAAAAAGTATTCGGACCTATAAGCAATTGTTGCTCATGACTAATCAAGAACACTCTTGTTTTTTCTAATACGCTTATTTTAAGTCTCTGTTCAACAGTTTCAGACTCGTTCTGGCGGGCGATACTGAATTCGCGCTCCGTCCAATTGCGCTCGCAAGTAAACAACAACACACAGGGCAATTCAGTATCAAGAGTACAACGGAGTGCATCTCACAACCCCAAATCCACTTTGCATGAACCTTGCCGTCCTTCGGTGAGATTGCACCCACAAACAATGGACAACTAGTGGAGTACAAAGATGGAACTTTTGTTGAATAATGAAAAATCATTTATACAGGAGAATGTATTGCCTTGTAGAAACTACAAAAATACATAACACTCCGAGGTGTATGATTGAATTGAGGTAGCATGCTATTTGGCAGTGCATAACATTGATTTAAACAGCAAAAACGGCAACATATAAAGAACCAAGCGCATTTAAGTAGATCACAATGTTGATATAGTCAGTATGTATAGGTATATATACGAGCACATCACTTTTTTAAATATCAGGGTCAAAGAAGGTATGCAACCGTTCCATTGTTGATTAGTTTTTGAGTATACAGCATGCTGGTAAACGTAGTCTCTTTAAGTCTTATTCAGGCTGTTGAAACTAATTGGCAACACCGATGTTGCTCACACTAAGCGAACGTACCGTGATACGTGTAAGGAGGGGATGGAGCTATTTATGATGGCGGGAAGCAATAAGCAGTTGATACGATCTGTTTTTCAGGGGAAGTGCTGCGGCACTCGCTGAAACGATAGAGGAATGATAAACCGAGTAAGCTGAGGCTTTCAATCTTTGTTTTAAACCCACACATATCACGGTAAGCGTCATAAGATCAAAATGCTAGATCATTGCATGAAAATAGCTGGTGAGACATTGGGCATTGATTATACCTAAAGGACAGGTAGTTCGTTAAAGAATTACATGATGTGTTCGTTTAACATTGGGACTGTTTATATTTATAATTAGAGTCAGAACTGAACAAGTATAAGCCAGCTAGGTTGGCAAAATAGCAGCTGATGCAAATAACGTTGGATAATGATGTTTGGACCGTAATGCAGTATGTTATGCATGTAAGAAGTTATGTTAACACCGTAGACTAATGGCAATCTGTTAATGATTTTTTATAGATACCACCGACAAAGGGAAATCTTTCCCGAAATGCATTGGGTGCATTTTTAATAAAGTCGCTATATGTGGAAAAACCTCCTGTTTGTGGAATTTTTTTGAACATGGTCAAGAATGGATAAAATTAATCGACAAACAATTGAAAAACATTGATAAACAATGGATAAAAAAGAGAAAGGAAGAAACAAGGAGTACACGTACCAATTTGATTTATTGGATCTATTTAGTGACGGACCAAGCTGTGCGGCTTGATAGGGGAGCGTAATGGGTCCCCGTGTGTTGTTGTTTACTTGCGAGCGCAATTGGACGTAGTGCGAATTCAGTATCGCACACCAGAACAAGTCTGAAACTGTTGAACAGAGACTTAAAATAGGCTGTTGCATAGGCTACAGATGCTGCAGAACACAGCTGCTAGACTGATCTCTGGCATACCAAAATTCTCCCCAAACTCTAGTGACATGTGCAGACTTCATTGGCTGCCAGTGAGACAACGAGTACATTTTAAATCCATGTGTCTCATTTTTAAGTCACTCCAGAACCAGGGACCACGTTATCTACAGGACCAACTTCAATGGTATCTACCAACTAGGCCTTTACGCTCATCAGCTCAGAAATTGGTGAGAGTCCCACCAGTGAAAAAAGCCCGCTGGGGTGGGAAAAGCTTTGTGGTAGGTGCCGCAAAACTGTGGAACCAGCTTCCCTTTCACCTGAGGAATTGTTCGGATCTGTTACCATTTAGGAAAATGCTCAAAACATGGTTGTTCTAGTCTTACCTTCAATTTCCCTCAATCTCAGATTAGCAGATAGCGCCAGGACACCCACGGGTAACAGCAGTGCTTTACAAATTAATTAACATAACATAAAATAACATAACATAACATAACAGCAAGAAGAAGAGGAAGCCACTCATGCAGAAGATCTATTGTCTTCCAAATCTCCACCAAGGAAAAAGAGGGTTAGTCCATCGAGTTCTTCGCCAAGCATCCCTTCTGATGATCTAGATCTCACTTGGGAGCCACAAAACCAGAGCATGAGAGGGAGACACATCCCAAGACCAGGCTATGGAAAAGGAAGGTTCCAGAAAGTCTTACACTTATGGAGAACAGCAGGATAATGATGATGATGACTCTGACCTAGTCATCACAAGCATCACTCACGGCCCCGAGGACATGGAGACAAACATTTTTATCCTATCCATACTGGCTGTGACTAGTAGGGATTTAGCATGCATACCTCCAACACAGTCAACAACAACACGACCTCCACCTTCCATATTTACAGTAGCAAAGGGTCAGCAGCGTCCTATATCCAGCACAAGCACCACCTCAGCAGAAGTAGGTAGTGGTACTACTGCGCAGCCACATAGTCAAATTCAACACACACCCTCCAGTTCATCCGGCATTGGAAATGGCACCTCTAGCATGAGACAAAAGTTAAGCTCCCCAGTTTGGGACTTCTTTATGGTTAGCGTAAAGGAGGAGAAAATTGCTGTATGCTCCATTTGTCATTCCTCTGTTAGTCGTGGTAAGCTTTGTACAAAATATGGTACCGGAGGCCAAATGACCCATTTGAAAATACACTACGCAGTCAAGTGGGAGGACCACCTTCGTAGCATAAAAACTGGAACCATTGATGTTGGTGGGGGTAAAGTAGTAGAAGGTCCACTCACGGTCAAACAGGAAGAAGAAGAAGAGGGAGACATTCTATCTGGTAGTGGTACACAAAGTAGCCCTGTCCCCAGCACTGCAGTGGTGCAGCCACATCCTCCGCATCAGCAACATCTCAGTGGCACAAGAGTAAGAGTCAGCCAGAGACACCAAGGAGGACTGCGATGCAAAGTGCTGCGTCAAGCCGAACAGAAAGAAATGCCACGCAGCGTACCATTCTTAGCATGTTTACTAGGCAGGAAGGAAAGTACGAACGCAACCACCCAATAGCACGTTTGTACAATGCTAAGCTGGCTAAAATGTTAGCACTGGATCTTCTCCCTTTTTCTTTTGTTGAAGGGGTGGGTTTTCTGGAATTTGTGACAACCATCTGCCCAAAATGGAAGGTTCCCAGCCGCTACTATTTTGCCAGAGTTGCTGTTGCAGCACTACATCACGAAGTGCTGGAATTGCTTGGAAAAGCCTTACATCAGAGTGCTCTTCATAGTATCCACCTGACAACAGACATGTGGACCAGTTACCAAGCCACTGATTACATGTGTATCACTGCACACTGGATCTCTTTTTCAGGTGTTAGAGAAAAGCTATCTGTAGGCGTTGAAACTGTTGAGATTTTTAATGAGACTTGCAGACATGCATCTGTAGCCATGTTTGCTATGGAGAAATCTCATACTGCTGCAAACATTTTGGCTGAGTTTAACAGCAATGTCTTTGAATGGCTGCGACCAAGAGGGCTTAACATTGGTTTTGTTGCCACGGATAGTGGCAGTAATTTCGTTAAGGCCATGAAAGATGGTGGCTATTTCAGGGTCCCTTGTTTGGCACACTGCATTAACATTGTTGTTCAAGACTTTCTGAAAAATGAAATTGGCAATAGATTCCGCTAAAAAAAGTAAGGCTCCAGGCCCTGACGGGCTACCGTCCGAGATATATAAAGTGCTAGCACCTGTAATAATACCAGTTCTGAAATTGCTTTTTACCTCTATGTATGAGGAAGGAGGTAAAATTCCTGTCTCTTGGAATGATGCCATAGTGGTCCTTATTTTAAAACCAATGAAGAGTCCATCCCAGTGTGATTCATATAGACCGATTTCCCTCCTTAACACGGACTATAAGCTTATGGCGAAAATATTGGCAGAGAGACTAAATGGGATAGCAGGCCAACTATTGCATCTAGACCAAAAGGGCTTTGTCAGAGGCCGCTCTATACAAGATCTTACACAAGCTTTGGTGGGTGCAATAGATGTTGCCTCTCAATTTAAAGTCCCACTAGCAGTTATCACATTAGACGCCGCTAAGGCTTTCGATCGCGTTAACTGGGCATTCCTAGCTAAAGTATTAGAAAAAGTCAACCTAGGGAGAAATTTTTGTAGGGCAATAGCAGCATTTTACCAGGTTCCGACAGCCAGATTATTAATAAATGGAAGCTTATCTTCTCCGATAAAAATCCAGAGAGGAACAAGACAGGGATGTCCGCTTTCCCCCCTGCTCTTTGATCTATATATGGAATCTTTCGCAGAAAAGATCAGACAAGATCAAGATATTATACCCTTTAAATATAACAACTGGGTGAAAAAAGTCGCTTTATATGCGGATGATCTTATGCTGTACACTATTGACCCCATCAAATCAATTCCTCTCATATACAAAGCAGCAGAGAACTTTGGTCAAGTGTCTGGATACCTGATTAATCAATCCAAATCAGAATGTATGTGTTGGAATATAACCTATGCTAACTCCATCCCAATTTTGAAACATCAAATCAGATATCTGGGAATTCAAATTACACAAGACATAAATCAACTTGCGGACAAAAATCTTTCTAAAATTCATAAAGAAATTGAGGAATCCTTAAAAAGCTGGTCACTTCTTCCTCTGACTTTAATTGGAAGAATCAATGTAATAAAAATGATGCTGCTTCCTAAATTAATATACATATTCCAGAACATCCCACTTGCCTTCAATGAAGCCAAACTAAGTAAGATTCAAGCCAAATGGAACTCCTTTATCTGGGCCTCTAAAGGCATAAGGATTTCTTGGAAAAAGCTTCGTAGGAAGAAAAGCAAGGGTGGTTTATGCGCACCGGATCTGAGAGTATATGCCTGGACCATATTATTGAAAGCGGGTATAAGGCTATTTGACACCCTAGGGGAGACAGAAACAGACTTTATGTTTCAAAACATGTTATCAGAGATCCAGGGAGGATCTAATGCATTTTTGTTTAAGTTTGGAGACATGCGGTACTTTAAAAAAGTGAGACTAAAGGTTTTTAGGGACATGGCATATGTGTGGGCCAGAGCTAGAAGAGCGCTGAATATTCCATATTATTCCGCTCTCGCCCCAATATGGGACTCTCCTGGCTCTCCTGAATGGACTAAAGATTTATTATCTACTGCTTTGCAGAATGCAAATATCAGAACATGGGGCCAGTTATTACCTGGAGGGAACCTTTTGAGTTGGGAAGACATTTCTGCTCTTACAGATAAGAATTTATCTAAATTCAAGTATTTTCAAATAAAAAGCTGGACCCAGGCTGTTACAGGGGACAAAGGTGTCAAGACTGTTCTCGATGAGCTCCTAATGAAGAAACCTAGAACTCTTAAAACATCAGTCCTTTATTGGACAATACTTGAGGAAGAAGATGGAGAGTTCATCCTCCCAGATCAGCTATGGAGGGATCAAGTACTGGATACCGACTTGCATAATTTATGGCAAGTATCCTTTGATTTATTACATCTTACGGTCTCACCTGCCAATTTAAAGCGGAACCACTTGTTTTCTCTCCATAGAGTGTATTGGTCTCCAGCCAGACTTGCCAAATTTTCGAAGGGGCCTACTCCCTGTTGTCCAAAGTGCAATTTGGAAAAAGCAGATGACCTGCACATGTTCATGACCTGTCCCGCACTTAGAGAATTCTGGTTTGATATACAAGAGGGTATGAAAGCCCTTTTTGGGTATGAAATACAGGTTAGTACGCAACAAGTTTTTTTTGGTATTCCTTCTAATTATGAGAATGTCTCACGAGATAATAATAAGTTATTTTTTTATCTAATTGTCTTAGCCCGCAGGGAAATATGTAAACTATGGGTGAGCACTATTGTTCCGACATATGTAAATTGGATTAGGGCAATCAGGCATACTCTCAGTTTGGATAGTATGGTATGGAAGAGAAGGAAGCATTTTTGGACTCCATGCATTATTTGGCTCGATGGTTTATAACTACTTTGTCCAATGATTAGCCCTTTCTGCAGTATGATCCACCCGAAGATCAGTCTAAGGGTCCGGTAAAGTGAGAGACTGAGCTGACTGGCCACTTGGTGGCACTGTGAGATTATTACTGGGTGTCTGCACAAAGAGCTCCCATAAAGATTCTTGGTACAATCAAATACTAAAAATATCTTTATTGGCGTATGAGGACAAAAAAAAAAAAAAAAAAAAAAAAAGACTTTCTGAAAAATGAAAGCAAAGTTAGCAACTTACTGACCACCTGCAGAAGAATATGCACACATTTCAACCATTCTTTTAAAGCCCGAAGCAGCAAAGGGTCATTCAACATGAGCATAAAATGCCAGTCAAAGCATTCATCCAGGAGGTGCCAACACGTTGGAACTCAACTTATTACATGCTTGATTGTCTGTTTGAGCAGTACATACTACTTAATGCTTATGTCATGACAAGAAGATTAGGGGATCCTAATGTGAAAGCCATGGCCGTTGAGATGTGTCAATGGGACCTCATTAAAAGCCTGACAGAGATGCTTTTTCCTTTTGAGGTCTTCACACGTGCAGTCAGCAGGGAGGACTGTACTATGGGCCAAGCTATCCCATTGTTGTACATGCTAGAGCAAAAGCTGAAGGAGGTGTCTGAAACATACGAAGGTGTGGAAGACAAAGTAGACGCATGTTATTTGGTGAACGCCTTAGCCATCCGCTTATCTGACAATACGAGGATTCAAAATAAGATTGTGTCACATCGACATTACATTACTGCCACAATTTTGGATCCATGGTACAAATTATTTCTGAATAGTAATGCAATAATTCCTTTTTCAGGAGGGGATGTTGGCAAGTACAAAACTTTTAATAGCTGAGGAAGCCACAGATTTAGAAAATGAATGGCTCTCAATTAGAGGCCTGCCAGTGCCAGCCCAGGACAGTGCAACTACTACAGGGCATCCAGAGTCAAGTTCTTCTTCAGAGCATGAGAGCAGTGCGTTTGCTTCCCAGCAGTCACCAACACTACCAATAACATCAACAACAGCACCAACAGGATCTGATTCATAAGGCACAGCAAAAAAATAGCTGCTTGGTTTCTACAGAAAGGGATCGGTAAGTCCGTTGCTGGTGCAAAGTCAAAAGAGGGCAAGCAAATCGGAGCACAACTGAACATTGAGCGGATGGTCCGGGCCTATCTGGATAACACAACAGAGGTCTTCATGGAGCAAAGCCCATTGGCGTATTGGTATGGGAAAAGCAGGCAATGGCCAGTGCTCAGCAGGCTGACGATAAAGTATCTGGCTTGTCCTGTCGCAAGTGTCTCTTCTGAGCATGTTTTCAGTGCTGCTAGTGCTATTGTAACTGTGAAAAGGACCAGTCTCTTTCCCAAAAGCGTGGAGAGGTTAACCATGATCAAAATGAATCAGCTCTTCATACCACGGACTACAAAATTTGTGAATCACAGCAGGAAGAGGAGAGCGACTCCGAAGACATAAGTAGTGGGTTACATGACCTACTTCTGTCTGAACCACCATGGTTTGAGGATGAGCTCCTCTTCCCTGACAACTAGGCTTTCAAATTGTTACTTTCTCCCTTTATTTGTGTGTATATCTGTCTTTTTGGTTCAAATCAAACCACAACAAATCCATCACCACCGTCTCTTATTTTTATTTACCTATTGGAGTTGCACGTCTGTGCATTTAACTGTCCACTCCACTCCTAAGAGTCCTGCTCCATCTTCCAGACTCACCCTAAATACATTTCCATCTTGCCAGACATTGGTTGGAGATGGAGAATAGTAAATAATGTAGCCTCTAACAGTCCCTCCATAACAAGTTAAATGTACGTAACTATAGCCATCTTCTGTTTTGTTTCTAATCCGAAACTCATCACTGTCTTAAGGCTACCACCTCTGTCTGCAGGCATACACAACTCTTCACTGTCAGAACTTAAGCAGGCATCCAAAACTAAAGTAAACTCATCATCACTTTCAGAAGGCTCAGAATCTTTGATCTGACAGCCAAAGAGAAAAGCAAGACAGGTATATGATTAATGACTGATGCCATGCATTGCATTGGATGCTTGCTGACTCTGAGCAAATGTGCATGAAGTCGAACTATACTAGTAGTTAAAATAATCACAAAGTAAAAGTGACTCAAGTAATAGTCAATGTTTCCATGTTGTTTAATAACCATTGTACTCCTACTACTGCAGGTGCAGTCTGGACTTACTTAATCGGAGTCACTCACTACAGACTGAGTTGGTGTTGGTCTGTTGGACAACGCGTACACGTACCATACCATGATGCTTATGATAACCAAACTATCTTTGTACGCAGTCAGTCAGTTGGATCTGAGATGATTGATAGAATGTGTTTCAGGAAGTGGCATAAAAGGTAAACACAGCCAATCAACAAAAACCACAGCAGACCTAGGCTACATGTTTGTGCAGTGGTTGAGTCGAATTATAGTGGTATGATGACTGACAATGGTGCATTGATTTAGTCACTAGATTTGGAAAATGCTAGGTTGCTGTATATGCCTTTTGTCTGGCTCTGTCAAAAATTAAGGTCAATGGAGTTTGGGCCACAGCCCAGTGCCATGGGCCTGTTCTGTGCTGGCTCCTGTCCTTTTGTTCTTGTAGATTAATGCTGTGTAAATAGTAGAGTAGACACAATGTATCCAAGCCGCCTCAGTCTGAAAGTCTTCTCGCTCAAGAGTCTTGTCTTTTTGCACTACACCGTAATTGATGCTTCTTTTTTATTTATTTATTTTTCAATACCCCTTTTGTTTTTCCATCAACACTTACAGGCTGGCCTTTTATCCAGTGCTATTATACTTGGAGCAACAACTCACACTTACCTTACCAATCCTCATCAGCCAGCCAGTGGCACCCAAGAATGATGTGCAGAGTGTCCATGGAAGGGAGGACCAGGATGAATGACGAGATATACCTCCACATTTGGACCTGGATAATACAGTAACTGTAGTATCATATTCCTCTTTTTAATAATTTGATTCCTTTTTTCTCTTCATTCAACTATTTTTTAATTGTCTTTGCTAGCTTTCAGCCCAGTACAGCAGGTAATTAGGGTTTCTCTGAGGGCATACAGCCAAGGCAAATTTCATATAATACGACTTCCCTGTACTGTCTAATTGTGTAGTAGTAGTTAGGTATTACTCATTAACCATCAAGTTATCTTCATCATGCATGCATTTCCTTTTTCTCCCTCTATAGATTTATTGGATAGTGGATCATCGTCATCTTCAAATATTGTTTTGCTTTTGTTGTCTCCATGCATATTGTTTTTCTTTCTCAAACCTTTCCCCAAACCTCCGTTCCATCCATTCATCAAACCCTAACACTCTTCCCCCGGGCTGTGTGATTTTATATTGTGGTGTGATGTAACTACATTAAATCTACACCAACAAATGATCACACGCTTGCTGGGGCAGATGTGGTGAAAGCAACACTAATTAAATGGCAACGAGGCAGAGTGAGGATCTTCTTCGGCTTGCCCATCCATGCTCAGTGTATGTAAAAACCAAATAATTTTCCAAAGGGACCCACCAAAAACATCATGATTAATTGCCGGCATTGATTGGATTTACAACAATAAAGTTTATGAATAAGGATTCTGTTAAGTCACTCCTTCAACACAACTACAGTCTACCTTCTGAGCTTCTTGTACTAGGCTGTCCCCGCCACCATTGTTTTTTATTTAGTTTAGCAGTTGAAATGTTGTTTGTTTGGCAGTCTTCTTATGTACTGTACTTTTCTACTACTCCCACAGTCTCTCTCATGCAAATGACTACCTCTTTTTTTTGTTTGCAAATGCTAGTGCCAGTGTCTACTACTACCACCACAACCATGGCATCTTCTCCATTCTCTTGGGAAACCATGCAGCCATTGCTGTGCCGATCGTAATCCTCATCGATCATAGGTAAGATAAGTTTGCTGGGAGGTATAATGGACTAGGAGGAGCGACTGGTAGTACTAATAGGAAAAATATAACTCAGTGAGGGGTAACACATCTATCTGTTTGCATGTTACAAAATTGGCAGATTATTTAAATCAAACATTGGCTGCTGCCCTGCATCTGGAAGTAAACCTTGTGATGTACATTAATTTGTGAAACAGTAACCCCCCCTACAGCCGCAAGCATAACACCTTCAGTAGTCACCCAGATTCCTTGTCCTGCGGCTTGTTGAACGTGAGATCTCTCATCAAGCACTGTGAAGAAATTGTGTTACTCATTGAGTCACACGATCTAGACGTACTCTTCATGACAGAGACTTGGACCACAGCGACTAACTCAGTGGAACTGGGGATAGCCTGTCCCCCTGGTTTCAAAATAATACATAATCCCATGGTAGGGGCAAGAGGAGGTGGAACCGGACTAATCTTTAGGGAGACCTTAGACTTCTCCCAGCTTAACATCAAGGCAATCGCTGGATGTGAATTACTTGGCTTCTCCATTAAGGGCCAAGGTGGCGTGCTACACACTGGGCTGTTATGCTACAGACCACCGGCTAGCACGCTATCTGCGGTGTCTGAGCTCATAGAATTAAATTATGACCTCTCCCATTCCCATACAAGGCTGATGGTGCTAGGGGACTTCAATCTTTGGCCAGATGGTCCGATCAATACGGCTTTTGTTGAGCTGGTCCAAGCCTGCCGTAATATCAAGCTACAACAGCTCGTACTCTCTCAAACCCACTCAAAGGGCCATATCCTTGACCTACTTTTCGCCAATGCATGTCAAACGTCTCTACGGGATGTCCTACCACAGTGTTGGACGGACCATGCTCTCGTCTGTTTTTCCCTCTCATGCACAGCCGCCACAGCTAAGAAGGGTAGTGTGGGTGGCACTAGAATGGGTAGACAATGGTCTAGACTCCTTAAACAATCTCCCCTGCCTACTCTGCTTCCAGACGGTTTTGCACTGGGAGCTAGTGTGGACGTGAGTTATGAGACTCTCTGTCAGCGAATTTCGGCTACTCTGGACTCTTTGGCCCCGAGGCGTAAAATTAGAGCCAGGACCAATCGTGCTATGCCATGGAACATATAAGAACTTCGGCAGCTTAAGCTTCAGTGTAAACAGGCTGAGCGTGCTTGGAGAAAACAGTACCTGGAACCACATAGAGCCCTCTTTAAACAAGCATTGGCGACCTACAAAGTCCAGATCAAGCTTGCTAAAGCTAGATTTCTAGAAGAGTCACTGATGGCAGCCGCAAACAAGTCCCAGGCCCTATTTAAGATCGTAAAAGACCTGGCCTATCCAGCTTGTACCAAAAATGACATCCCGGCCTCCCAAGCTCTCTGTGATTTGCTAGCACAAGCCTTTGAGGACAAGATTGCTACCATCTTAAATAACCTTGCCTCGTCATCTGCCCATGTTGAGCATGATTCCATCCCGATTGAGAACACGGATGAGGGTGCTAAGCCAGGCGAATTGAACAGTTTTCCCCTACCATCTTTCGAGGATTTCTGTACTCTGGCTGATGGGGTGTCCTCTGGCTCACCATCTGACTCTCTTCCACCAAAATTCTCGAAACTGTTTCGGGAAGAGCTTTTTCCTCCACTTTTTCCCATCTGCTGTCAGTCCCTCAGATCAAAATACACACTTGATTGTCATTAGTTCATGTGCCCATAGAGAAAAGGAAAAGGAAAGGGGAGGTAGTAAAGTTAACAAAAAATTTGTGACTCACTTTACATTTAATAAGAACAAAAATACATTGAAATTCATGTATGAATTCTGGATGATCCCTATCCAAAACAGGGTCATATACAATGTCCAAAATGTCTGGAGATTATTCAGAAGATTCAAGCTCCTATGAAGCCGTACATATCATGCTGGTGATAGGAGTTGAGGGTGGGTAGAAGAACAGTCTACGTTTTGACGGGCCCCAGGGGCGGTAGTATAACCCCGATCCTGAATGTCAGGGAACTGAAATGGATCAATTTCTTCGACTCAGTAAAAAATGGGTTAAATGAGTCTGAGAATACTTTTGCCCAACTGGCCAATTTATGATACCCTCATGAACTTTAGATCTGTTGTTTAGCAGCGTAATTGCCGTGCATTTAACCACCATGTTGGCAGGTTCATGCCGATCATTTCAATGCTTCTGTCCACATAGTGCTTTATTTTACCTTCTAAACTATCGTAATGTATAATGGAGTAACCTATGCACTTGTCATGCAGGTTCATGCTGACAAGGGGCAGTTTAACTGTGTGTCCTCCCCTTTTTTAGCAATTGGATCACTACAACGTATACTTGTACATTTTTGATTTAATGAGTATGCAAGGCGACCTAGATTTACCTTCCATTATTTGTTATGAAAAATAAGGTTTTCGATTACATGCACTGTTATTTCGAACATACGTATAACTCCTCTAATATCCGGCCCGCTACTCCCTTGACTGTGTACACCAGGACGGTTGCCGGGTTACCAGTTCTAAGTCCTTCCTTTACCTCTATGACTCGCGTATATATTGGGTTACCACGCCCCCCGCCAGGACACTTCCTGGTTACGGAGACGCCTTTGACCGCGAGACACCCCGGCTGATACAGAGAGCACTGCACCTACGGGTAAGCGCGTTAGCCAATCTCGCATTCATGGAGAGCCCCACTTTCACACTGACCTAACCGGCACTTCGCTTTATCTCTCCAGATACGGACGGCGAAGTCACTCAGCCCGCCCCATCCCCTCCCGGCCCAATTCTATTACTCTGGAGACGCTGCCCCCTTTTTGAGACACCCATCTAACTTAGCAGGACCGGTGTCCAAAGGTAAGCTTTTTTCCGAAAAATCGCCTCTTTAACAGTAATCGCGGTGGGGTAGTTTATTTAATTAGTCCCCCGTGTTTTCTTTTTACGGTCCTTTTAGATACGGACTTTGGAATTAGATGAGCCATTTTTTGAATACAAGGCAGCCCCTCTCTGCACGTCTTGAAACATTCATCATAACAAGGTATGACTCTCTACCTACGGGTAAGAGTGTCCAGCAAATGCTTTGTTTACAGTGGTAACCAATCAAAATCTCATACAAACCCTTATGTTCCTTTCCAGATATGGATTGTTTTATCAAACTAATGTAACTGTACTAAACAACTCTGATACCTTCAAATCGTAACCCACGGCTTGTTCATGACCGTCCTGGTCACACTCTGACCTGCAATACACAGCAGGTAATAGTCTTCACAGACAATATGTATAGTCCTCAGTGTTTTTAACGTTGTTCCCGGGCGGCCCCCCCTTTTTTCCCCGCTACGGTTCTGTTAGGGACATATAGCCCTACATGAAGTATATTTTTTGACCCTATTCTCTCCTTAACCCTAGGAGGTCTGCCCATCGCCCCACCCCCGCATGTCCTGAAGAAGACCCTCACTGTAAGGATCAACTATCCTACAACTATTCCTGGGTCGAAACGTAGACTGTTCTTCTACCCACCCTCAACTCCTATCAGCAGCATGATATGTACGGCTTCATAGGAGCTTGAATCTTCTGAATAATCTCCAGACATTTTGGACATTGTATATGACCCTGTTTTGGATAGGGATCATCCAGAATTCATACATGAATTTCAATGTATTTTTGTTCTTATTAAATGTAAAGTGAGTCACAAATTTTTTGTTAACTTTACTACCTCCCCTTTCCTTTTCCTTTTCTCTATGGGCACATGAACTAATGACAATCAAGTGTGTATTTTGATCTTTCCTATTGAATTACTTGACTATGACGCAATGGATGCATAGTGAATAAAACACTGCATTTCCAGAACTTTTCTGATTTTGTTTTCTCTTTAATCTTTTGAAATACTTGTTGATTTTCCTTTTCCTTTACCCACTCCATATCATTTGGGGACCCCTCTGTTTATAACAATTAATCACCCAGGTCCCTTTGACTATTGGGTCCAACCCTGTTTTGTAATACAGTCCCTCAGATCGGCACGGGTCCCAGACTGCTGGAAACTGCCGGTTGTCACCCCCCTACTTAAAAAGGAGAATCTGGATTCTTCCTGTCCAGCTAACTATAGACCCATTTCCCTTCTGCCATTTCCTATTAAAATTCTGGAGAAACTGGCCACTAAACATCTTTCCAACTTCTTGGAGACCACCGATTGTCTGGACGTGGCCCAGTTTGGTTTCAGACCGGCACACGGAACAGAATCGGCATTGGTGACTGTCCTCGATGACCTTTGGACGCGGGCCGACCAGGGTCGAGCAGCCTTTTTAGTGCTGCTCGACATGTCGGCTGCGTTCGATACGGTCAGCCACGCAATCCTGATCAAGAGATTGACGGAGGTTGGGGTGTCTGGCCTGGCCCTTGAATGACTGGTGTGGTACCTCGATCAAAGGCACCAGGTGGTGGCCGTGCCACCCTTTAAATCTAACATCAGGAGGGTTGGTCAGGGCGTACCCCAGGGATCGGCCTCCAGGCCCATCCTTTTCAATCTTTACCTCCGCCCCCTGATCGTGCTGATGAAATCTTTTGGCATAACAGTCACCAACTACGCCGATGACACCCAACTTATCTTTTCGTTTGAGGGTAAGGACAGGGTGTCACAGGAGGTCTTCCATCGCTGCATGAGCACCACGGCAGAATGGCTGGGCAACAACTCCCTGAAAATTAACAGCTCGAAAACCGAGGTGCTGCATTGCTCCATGGACCGTACTCCCAGACCTTTACCACAGGGTTTTTGGCCTCCTGACTTTCAAGGTACCAGTCTGCCTGCCGAATCCGTTTGGAATCTGGGGGTGATGTTTAGTTCCAGTTTGCAGCTAGACGTATCAGTGAATAGAACGGTGGCCACCTGCATGGCACTGCTTTGTTCGCTGCGAAAGATCCTACCCCTGCTCCTGGTACAGGCTATACCAGAGGTAGTGCAGAACTGGCACTCTCGCGACGTCGCCTGGATTCCTCTGCTAAGGCACTTAGGGACCTTCATTGGTTGCCAGTCTCGCAACAGATTGATTTTAAAGCTCTGTGCTTGGTATTTAGGGCTCTCCATGGACAAGGTCCGACCCCTCTGCAGGACCTCTTCTCATGGTACACCCCGTCTAGACCACTCCGGTCAGCCTAGGCCTACCTGGCGGTAGTACCCAAGATTCTGAGGTCCCGGATGGGTGGTCGGTCCTTCAGGTTCACCGCAGCGAGACTGTGGAATTCCCTTCCGCTAGGCCTGAGGGGCCTGGAAAACCTCCCTTCTTTTAAAAAGGCCTTAAAAACCTACCTGTTCCCCAGAACAATGTAACCGGATCGGATGCTGGAAACATCATGTATTGTGTCATAACAGTCTAAGCGCCAGGATGCCCGTCGGGTGACAGTTACAGCGCTATACAAGAACGCCTATACATACATACATACATTAACATCGTATGTTTAAGTATAAATAAATAACATGTATTTTCATAACATCCCACACCTCACCCACCCCTCTCCCTAACCCTAACCAATGTCCAAGTCCAACGAATGTCCAAAAAGTAAGAAACCCCAACACCCAATTCCCACCCACCAGCAAAAGTACTAAAAAAGGGGCAAATCAATAGGGTCCATCTATAATCGACGGGCTTTAAGGTGTCTGTCAACGAGTATTTTTATGCGCACCTCTAATTGGTCCTCCAGCTGTGCCATCTGGAGGAGAAGTTGCTGGCGAAATGCACGGCACATACATTTGCATCCATGTGGGGGGGCAGCAGATGTTGAAAATGGCGACTGTGGGTGCTGCCTGGCTGCGGCCCGGGGCATTGGAAGAGGTAGCAGCTGCTGCCGCCGCCTCCTCCTCCTCCTCCTTTGCCTGAGCCACCAGCCGACGGTATTCCTCAACGATGGACTGCAGTTTCCGTTGCCGGGCCCTGGCTGCCAACTTCTTCCGTGTTGGTTTTTGGGAAGGAGAATCTATAAATAAAGATACAGATTTGTAACCAAAACTCTTAGCAAAACAGTAACACAAAATTATTTCAACACATAGTGGCACAGTAGCACTAGCAAGCGCAGTACATAACATTTGTGTTAAGTATCTATCCTCCTACTTCCCCGGCCTCTAACATTTGTTGGAGTTTTTTCGGCATTATACTTGACCTTGTACTATGGATGGACTCCAGTACACAGAAGAACACCAGTCTTTTTCTTATCTCTAGTTTAGATAAATTACATACCCTTTTTGTAGGCTGTAGCCGGCAAGCCAGCTCAGTCAGCTAAGCTTGCGTCCAAGACCAACATACGAGTCAATACGCAGATGCCTGTTACATTTATTTTCTAAGCTGCAGGTGGGGAAGCTCGTATATTTTTCGAATACGGGTGGCACTGGCCATACTCTCTCTGTTACATGAAGGGCAATTGCTCAATTTCACTTTCACTGTGCCCTGGCGACTATAAAAAGGCAGATTAATATAATATAATATACTTCTGATCCATTGATCATTACTTATATGGAACAACATATCAGTCCAGTAGCAGTCAGAGGTGGGAGTGCTGGGGGGCGGTGACGTGGGGAAGGGCAGGGTGGGGTGGAGCAAACTATGGATTGTGGACAATTACTGGTAAGTAAACATATAAATAAATAAAACAAATGTTGTTGTGCACACTGCATTCAGAATCCATAGTTTACCACCCGCTCACCCACCGCCCACCAGCACTCCCACCACCGACCGCTAATGCATAGGGTACTTTGTTCATTTATTGTGTAACCAACAGATAGGCCACCCTCTGCAGGCTGGCTGGGCTGACACAATCAAAAAAAAATTTAAGATAGGTAGGAAGTGGTCCTTGGAGTCAGAGGAAGGTGCTTGATAATATATATGATGTACTTGCAAACTACTGAGTCATCAACTGTATTCTGAAATGAAATCCTACTTTTATATAATATATGATGATCCTTTGTTTTGCTACTCTGGTGCAATTTCTTTTACATTATCTTCAAAGTAAGACTCGTCTGCATCCAGTGACAGTCTCCACCTATGATGAATACATCCATCGGGCATCCATCTATTAAAAGTAAATGTCTATCATTCTTTTGTTATATGTATCGCTTAACAAACTTTAGCTGGTTTCACTTTCACCAACAACCACCTATGCGTTCACTCCTTCCATCCTTGCCTTGGCTTTGGGTTTGACACAAACACCGCTGATGATTCTTGCTATCCACTATCCACCCATATTGTGTCACCTACCCAGGTAGGCATCTTCTTTCACCTTCCACCCATCCTTCAACAACCCATGCATCTGATTCCTATTAGCCACCTGCATGCTGGTTCCAAAGTATCCTTCTCAGCTAGACATATTACATCTCTTTCGTCCTTCCTTCTTCCACCCTAGTTCTTTCCCTTTTTGTTCAACACATCCATCAAGGTCATCTGATCTGACTTTTAGTCTTCTCCATAACTTTCACAGCTGAATTGGAGTCTGATAGAAGATGCCTTTGTTTACTCAACTCACGCTGGTAACGCTATTGCTAATGCATTGGTAACGCTAAGTAAAGGGTGTCTTCTTCAACCGTTGTATATTGTTCAGTACAACTTCAAGTTAATACTTACTTAATAAGTCTCTCAGTACAGTGAGTGAAGTGTTACCCTTCCAGCTAGTAATGCCAATAAATAATGAATATAACTTACCACTGCCCACCGCTGCTGTTTCCTCCTCCACTGGTGCTCCTGCAGGCGCGGCATCTCCTGCCCCCTTCTGAATGGCAGCATTGGCATCGCCGCTGGCCCCGCCGGCACAGGTGGTTGGTACTGGTAGTGCACCTATAAAAAAAGTACACCTTTTTAGGCGCCTGTACAACTCCCCCTATTTTACTCGTTTTCACCAGGAAGGAAGATTGAAAAAACAGTTAAAGTACAACATAAATCATCACCAAATTGCGTACTACAGTAGAGTCAGTAGACAGACATTAGTAGTATTATTATATGGTCCCAAGGGTAATCTCATCTCTACTCCTACTCTAGTCTTTGGAAATTTAGCCTGAGCAGCTTGTTGCGCAGTAAGATGCCTTTGAGGCCACATGAGTGTTGCATACAAGTGAAGAGGTTGAAAAACAAGCCACTTTCTTTTCATGGAATTCGGTTAGTCCCTTTTGCTTAGCATAATGTTACACTTTTTGGCATGACTGCAAAAAGCTTGCGCAATTGTATTATACTGTCTAACGTGCCCTATTTTTCTCATAATAGGCAGAAGATTCCCTTTTACGAACCAGAGATTTGCAGAGCTTACTAAAGCTGCATGTAACCAGTATACGTTCAATGGTGAGGGGTCTTCCAGAATTCACACAGATCTCTATCATGCACTAGTTGTACAAATGTTTAGTTTGAATCTTCTTTATTTTGCATGTTGGAGCTGGATGTAATTTCATGGAACAAAGCTTGTTATTATTTGAAATACATAAATAAACCTTTTGAACTTGCACATACACTCTGTGGTATATTTGGTGTGGTATTTTGGACTTACACGAGTGAGTGAGTGAAAGGGTGTTGTGTTCTGGGTTGTGTAATGAAATCATTGGGTATCTCCGTTTGGGGGTTCGGGACATAATGACTAATGAGACACTATAGCTAGTCGGTCAGTGAATTGTGGGTTCTGAGTTCTGACTGAGGTGTAAGTAAGGTCCAACCTCCCATCACCAACATCCTATTTTCTTGTGCTTAGTTCTGTGTGTGGCTGTGCAAAATACCGATAACAGTATTAGTATGTACAATTATCATAATAAAAAATACTAGGCAAACATCTGGTTGTGCATTTTGTTGGTGGGAATTGTCAAAGCCTAGAGATTAAAGAGGACAACACAAAGAACAGGAGCAGATCCAGTGGCTACAGCTATTGGTCCATCACAGCTTTATTAAAAAGAAAACCTTAACTAAAGAGTGGCCAACAGGGCAAGCTTAGCTACAGACAGTCTAATAGTAGTAGTACAGAGAGTCATAGCAGGGATAACCAAAATTTGGAAAACAGATAATGAAGATCAAAGAAGCTTTTGTTAACAATTGAATTAGGTAGCGTAATTAATAGTTTGAAACAAATAAGGTGCGTTAAAATTTAGGGAAATATAATTGTTAATATTATAAGCACTGTAGGACTTACTGGGGCCAGCAGCAGGATCCACGGTAGAGGAGCACTCCTCTGGTGGTTGTCCCGCCGACACGTACCCCGTCTTCTTGCCCCTGGGTGCTGATCGTGTAAGAAATAATAAAGAAAGAGAGAAACGTTGAGTGCTGTGAAACAAATAAATCATTAAAAAAACGCTCAAACATTTTAGGAAACAACAATTGCAATAAAATTGACCTATCTAAAAATGACTTCTGGCTTGCAGGATTCACAGACTGTCTACTTATATGAACACTAATCAAATGTTCCATAATCATTCTGATTGCAGAATACTAACGAAGCCAGTACCACCTGACCTACACCACCTATTCCAGATGGGCCAATTGTTTAGTAAGTCTGCATTTCCATTTTATTTTTGCCAGCAAAAATGCATAGATGAGATGGAGGACACATACATAAATTTGTGCATACACCAAATTGTTGGTTGGTTGCGTCGTATGTTGTTCTGCTACTGACTGACAAAGCTATTGCTAAGCTTACCACTCACTAAACAAACTACAAAAAGGTTGTATGGAGGACTGGGGTAAGAAGCATTCAGTGACAGAGGAGGCGTCAGGCAAACTGTATAAAAAATATGAACTAATACTAAGTAAACCTATTATCCATCCACCACTATATCACTGAAGAGCAATGGAAGGTCTAGACTCTAGCAATAGCACTAACTAACTTCAGTTCTCTAAAGTAAACTCTAACATCATTAATCAGCCCAAGCTAGCGCAAAGTCACAAACAAGTAAGAGAAGTGCCGAGCAGCACCTGTGTCATACAATCACAGATTTTGAAACAGAATTGGCATGCAATGTAACTAAGCGCACCAGTAATCATGTTATTCGTCCAAGAATTATACACAATACTTATAATACTATATATTACTAGCGACCCACCAAGCCCCACGACGTCGACACCTAGCAGGTCCAACAGGTCCTGCTCCCGGTCCGGGATGTCTGACCACCGGTGGGCCAGCTGGTTGTGGGTGCGCCGGATCCCCGAGCAGCAAAACACTACCTGGCACACCTTCGCCCACCGACGGTGACGCTCCTGGGTAAGGTACCTGGCATGCCGCCTGCTGCCAAGGTCAAGGGGAGGTGGCGCTGGATGAAGAAAACCAGGGCGGCCACCTCCGCCTCTCCAAAAAGTTTTTGGGCCTGCACCCCTGCAGGGCGCATTCTGCCGCAAGGTAGCCGGCTCTTGGGCGCAGGCGCCTTGCCCTTGGAGCCGGTACTGCTGCCCTTGGCCATGGTTCTGGGGTGGAGGCAGGAAAGAAAATAAGGACAAAATAAAGTTAGGCGGAAGAAGTAGGAGTTTGAATAAAGAAGTAAAATAAAACAGTAGAAAAGTAACAGTGAAAGTAGAAATAAATAACAAAATATAAACTTAGGGACAGAGAGACAGAGATGATAAATAAAAAAGTGAGAAAAACAGTTCAAATAAGTAAAGATTGCAAAGATTAAAGGTGGATAGAAAACTAGGCCCAGTACCATAGCATAGAGTGAAAAACAAGCGGCCACATGGGTAAGTTTGCGCAATATTTCCTGCTAACACGCACTTGTCATCGCGAACAAGTAGATAGCGTTCCCGAACATGACATGCACAACGCGAACACGTTATACGTGACCCGGAACAGGAAATAAGGCAACACCAGCGGGCAGGAAAAGTGAAAAAACAAGATGGCCATGACCGCATGGGTAAGTTTGGGAGCTACAATCCCCCAAGCATGCAGACAGTGCCCCGAACATGCACAACATGCTCCCGAACAAGAAAAACGCATTGCGAACGGGTTAGACAAGCAACTATGCATGCTTGCGAAGCTCGCGTAGTCCGAGAACGTCTTCGTACTACGCCCAGGCCTACTTAACATAGCACACATTAAAAAAATTAAGCAGCAGTTCCTGCCATCATGCTAAACAAACATATGTACTACACATATTTAAGTGAAACATTGCTAGATTTCAACCAATTGGGAGGCAAACTTAATGGCAGGACTAACTTGGTGAAAATCAAAATAGTGATTTATTATCATAACGGAGATGCCTCTCTCAATAAGTCTAAAAGAAAGAGAATAAAAACAAAAATAAAAGTCAGTCCATTTCAAATGTCCAAATCCTGTTTGCTCTCTCCATATCGCTGACGATTCGAGCAGTGCCGGACCTTAGACCATTAGGTCTGGCCAACACAGACGTACCGGCCTGTGTCTACTCCTCCACCTTTACGTGACTGTACCAACAGCCCCATGCACACCCGTTGACTGGGTTGGAATTATCACTGGTTTTTAGATCTGTACATCACGCCCATTCAAGCCCTGATGAGTCACAGGTATTCCTCCTGTTGACGAAACACATGTCGGCGGGCATTGTATTTTTCAGAAAAAAAGAAAACCTGCATAAACAAAGTGCCTTTTATACCACCGGTGTCGACCGAATATTTGTGTTTCAATCTCTCAGTATTTATACTGTTTATCTTACACGTGTGCCCAGTATTTGTTATATGTTTGTCTAGGGTCAAGGATCCTCATTCTTGGCTCTTTTTGAGGTTTAGAGTACTCCTCAACACTGGCGGCACCGTGATAAACTGTAGAATCCTCTCACTTACCGATCAACCATTTATACATCTGTTTCAGCGCCACCGTCCTGTTCTATTTAAACCCTGTGCTGACCTTCCAAATCCTGTGGATTGCTTTGTTGTGGCACACTTGCCTCCAAAGAACACAGCCAGAGTAACCTCCCCAGGAAGGGGCATCTAGTGGGCAGTGCAGTCAACTCAATGATGTCACGTGGGAGAGGTTGTCTTGGATTTGGGAGGGATGGACTTGATTTTGGGAGGGGTGGATTTTTTTTTGGGAGAGGTTTTTTTTCTCAGTGGGGGAGGGGTGTTGTATAGCTAATTTGTTTACCCAAGTGTAGTACTCATCTTTTGTTTTCTCCTTCAGGGTGTCGAAGACTTTCCCCATCAAAGATCCACAGGATGTCTACCCCTTCTTCCTTCCTTTGTTTTGTTTTCCTCCTTCCCCATCTTCCCTCTTTTGCTTTGACCTAGTTGGGCGAAGGAGGTGGGTGTGGAAGTTGGGATTTAGCATTGCTTCCATCCATGTCGCCCCTGCAGTAAATCCAGGTGAGCCCTTACAGAACACAAAGCCCACATATTACTTACTGCTCGAGCATCATGGAGGAACATACAATAACGTTAGCAGATGTGGCCAGTATGATAGGGAACCTACAAAGAGAAACCCAGGCCCTATCACTTAGAGTTAATTCCTTACAGCAAGCCTCTCGGACTATGTACCCTTCCGATTTGCCTCCCGGTTCTTATTCTACCATGTTTATATCTCCTTCTTGTCCACCTAGCACCACTCCTCATGTGTATCACATCACAACACCTTTTTTCTATCCATTTAGCTCCCCCAGAAAGATTTACGGGGGATTCAGCTAAGTTCACAACGTGTATTAATCAGTGTCTATTGCATTTTGTGTGCAAAGCTTCCTGCTTTCCACTGAACAGTCCAAGGTGGCTTTCTTCCTATCGTACTTATGTGGTACAGCTGCCACATGGTCAATTCCTTTAGTGGACAGAAATGATCCTCTGTTATATGATTATAGAGCCTTCAAGGAAGAGCTAAGGTTTTTTTATTCAACAGGCATTCATGTATGCAGTCTGTGGACATTGAGTTGCTAAACCGTAGGCAATGATCTAAAGATCTTATGACTTACATCTACAGTTTTAACAGATTGGTGGCTGAAGCAGGACGGCCAGAGGCCAAAGGTGGTGCTCTTTTTTACAAAGATTTGAGAGACGAACTAAAAAATATGTTAGCACAGGTAGTCAATCCTCCAGAAACCTGTCATTCTTTAAATGATCTAGTAGTACAATTGGATCACTGTTGGCATGAGAGAAAAAGGGAGAAAGTACGAACTGACACCAAGTATCCTACTGTTAGAGAAAGGAAACCAGAAATGGACAAACCAGGTGAGGAGCCAGAACCCATGCAAATAGGTAGCATTAAAGGGCCCCTCAGCCAGGAAGAAAGGCAGAGACGGGGGATAACAATCAGGCCACTTTCTGAGGGATTGCCGTGTTAAACCTCAAAGACGCACAGAATCGGGTAACTGACTCACCTGAGCATGGTGGAGACGAATCGCTCAGGGTGAACAGGCTTACTGGTCTCCCAGTTGGTAGGGCTAAAACCTACTTCCTATCCTCTGCAACATTTCTTTCTCTCAGCTCAGTTGGGGTGATCAACGCATAGATGTACAACTCATGCTTGACTCAGGTGCAACTGGGAACTTTATTGATTCAGCATGGGTAGAGATCATGCAGATTGCTATGAAACCAAAAAGTACTGTTGACATAGTTAAGACCATTGACGGAAGTCATAGGAAGTCTGGACCTGTTACTCACACCACCACACAGTTAGACGTGCTCCTTTTAAACAAACACCATGAAACTATTCATTCTGATGTTATCTCCTCGCCACAGTTCCAAGCCATCATTGGTCTTCCTTGGTTGATGAAACAAAATCCTGACATCAATTGGGAAGACCACACCATAGTTCTTGCTTCTGAATACTGCAATAACCACTGCCTGGAGTCTTCTACAACACTGCAATATGTGGCTGGTAGTACTGATTGTACATTAACTGTCTTACCTAACCGTTATGAAGAATTCAGAGAATTGTTTGATGTAGAGAAGGCCTCTACTCTACCACCCCATCGGCCTTACGACTGTCGCGTAGACCTGATACCCGGGACCAAAATACTGCGTAGTCGCATATATGCATTGACAGAAAAATAAAACACATACCTGAGGGAGTACTTAGATAACATGTTGCATGAAGGATTCATCTGCCCTTCTCAATCTGCAGCATCCTCCCCTCTTTTTTTATACCAAAATGGGAAGGGGGGCCTTAGGTACTGCATTGATTACAGAGCCCTTAATTGTGTCACTATTAGGAACCAATATCCTTTGTCTTTTATACAAACTCTGATCGACCAAGTGAAAAAGGCCTCTATATTTACCAAGTTGGATTTAAGAGGTGCGTATAACTTGGTTCGAGTAAAAGAACGAACTGAGTGGAAGACGGCTCTTCGAACAAAGTTTGGATTATATGAGTACCTAGTGATGCCCTTTGGGCTATGTAATGCCCCTGCGGCTTTTCAATATCTTATTGATGACGTACTAACAGAGACCCTAGATTTAAACACTATTCCTTATATCGATGATATCCTGATTCGCTCGTCATCTGTGGAAGAGCACGTCAGACATGTAAAGAGTGTCCTAACATGTCTCAGAGATGACCACCTTTACGTGTAAATAGACAAATGTGAGTTTCATTTTCCTGAGGTCACCTTCTTATGTTTTGTATTGTCTGCAAAAGGGGTGACTGTGGAACCCCAAAAGGTTGCTGCCATCACTAAGTGCCCCTCTCCTCATTCAGTAAAGGAAGTACAAAGCCTTCTGGGCTTCTCCAATTTTTATAGACGTTTCATATAAGGATTTGCAGCTCTTACAACTCCCATCACCAAACTCCTGAAAAAGGGGATGTTGTTAACTGGATACCAGAAGCTGAAAAGGATTTTCCCTGTTTAAAAGAAGCTTTTGTCCCTGCCCCTGTTTTGATTCATCCTGACACTTCACAGCCATTCCTTCTGAAGACAGATGCATCCCAAGTAGCCATAGGAGGAGTCTTATCACAAAGAGACACACAGACTGGACACCTACATCCTGTGACATTCTATTCTCATAAGTTAACACCTGGTGAAGTGAATTATTCTGTAGGGGATAGGGAGCTATTTCCAATGAAGAGGGCCTTTGAAGAATGGTGTTAGTACCTACTTGGAGCTGTGCACACTGTTACCGTCATCACCGATCACAGAAATCTGCAGTCCTGGAAAGCAGCTAGGGCCTTATCTATGAGACAGTTGTGATTGACATATTTTTTTAGTGATTTTGACTACGTCATTCAGTTTCAGGCTGGCACTAAACATAACAAGGCAGATGCCCTATCGCGTTTTGGCTATGAAATCCCTGACGAACAGAGCACACAAGACCCACCTTTCATTCTAAGTCCTGATCGTATTTTAGGCGGAACTTTCTCAGAGGAATCATTTCTGAATGAAGTGGCTCATGCACATTAATCAGACGAGCTCAGGAACCTCAAAACCAAATATAATGGGGTTAGGAGTAAGAACTTAATCTTTGATCAAGGTGGTTTAGTTCTCCTTACTCAATGTGTTCAGGCCCAAGCACTGGGTTGGTGTCATACACAGGCTCTGGTAGGCCATCCTGGACACAAGAAAACCTTTGCCCTGCTCAAGAGGCATTTTTGGTGGCCATCCATGAATCAAGACGCACATTTTTATGTACAGAACTGTTACGTCTGTGCCAAATTAAAAGCCCTCACCAAGCACCAGTCGGTCTCTTAACTCCTCTGCCTACACCCCCTACACCATGGCATTCCATTACTATGGACTTTATTGCAGAACTGCCTCCTACTAAGCAAGGTCATACTGTCATATTCATTGCTGTTGACATGATAACCAAGATTTCCCATTGTATACCCTTGAAGAAATGGCCTACTTCTAAAGAAATAGCTTGCGTGTTTCTCCAACAGATAGTGTGCCTTCATGGCCTCCAATCAGTCATTATTTCGGACAGGGACCCTCAATTTATGTCCCATGTTTGGAGAGGGTTGAATTCCATGATGGAGATAGATGTAAGGCTCTCTACTGCCCATCACGCTCAGAGTGATGGTCAAATGGAAAGGGTCAACCAGTGTATTAAGCAATAGGGATTGGGACTCGGTTTTGTAGACTGCGGAGTTTGTATAGATATAACAACAGTGAACATGCATCTATTGGGATTTCACCTTTTTTCTGTAACTATGGGTTCCATCCTCGCTGTGGTCTGTTTTCGCCTTTAGAACCTACTAATTCTCCAGTCGCTCTGGATTTGGTGTCTTGTCGCAAGAATATTCATGCTTCTGCCAAGAAATCCTTGGATGTGGCCTAAAGCAGGTATAAGGAAGGAGCTGATCGGCGTCGTCGACCACCGCCTGCCTATGCTATAGGAGACAGTGTATGGTTGTCCACTTGGAACATGCGCATTAAGTGTTCAGTCAAGTTTAAGACCCGCTTTGTTGGTACTTATGTTGTTTCCAAAGTGGTGAATTCTGTGGCCCTGAAGCTGGTCTTACCTGACTCATTGCATGTCTATCCTGTCTTTCAGGTGCCCTTAATGAGACCTGTCGTCCCTGGTACTGTTCTTTCTGCACAGCTTCCTCCTGTTTTTGTGGATGATGGTCCCGAGTATGAAGTGGCGTATATTGTGGACTCCCGCAGGGTGTGTCGTTGATTGCAGTACCTGACCCACTGGAAGGGCTATGGGCAGGATGAGAGGTCATGGGAACCAGCTTCTAATGTGCATGCTCTCCATTTGGTTCACATGTTTCATTGTTGCTATCCCAACAAGCCCAAGCCTGTTGGCAGTGGGGTTATTGGGGGTGTACTGTCGGGCTCCGCGGGAATCACCGACTTCAGGGGTGCCTGTTCCGGAGTTAATTTAGCAGCATTATCCCCTGATTTTATTCCCTAGCCCCCTTACTTGCACGATAAATGTTGTAAAACCCACCGCTGTTGGGCGGGCCCTTTTCCCGGTGTATGTTCGGTCCGTGGCGGACATCTTGGGAGAGCGTGGGGACATTGTGCGTTCTAGTCGTCAGAAGGACTCTAGAAGGCTTTAAAGGAGGGAAAATTAGGCGCCTTGTCTTTTCCTGCTATTACCGTGCATTACTCTTGCATTGTGGGTGGTCCCTGACTCAAAAGCGGCCACTCGTACATTTTAAAAAATCCTGTTTGGTATTTGCGTTAACTCTTTATTTGGCAGCATTATCCCCTGATTTTATTCCCTAGCCCCCTTACTTGCACGATAAATGTTGTAAAACCCACCGCTGTTGGGCGGGCCCTTTTCCCGGTGTGTGTTCGGTCCGTGGCGGACATCTTCAGAGAGCGTGGGGACATTGTGCATTCTAGTCGTCAGAAGGACGCTAGAAGGCTTTAAAGGAGGGAAAATTAGGCGCCTTGTCTTATCCTGCTATTACCGTGCATTACTCTTGCATTGCGGGTGGTCCCTGACTCAAAAGCGGCCACTCGTACATTTTAAAAAATCCTGTTTGGTATTTGCGTTAACTCTTTATTTGGCAGCATTATCCCCTGATTGTATTCCCTAGCCCCCTTACATGCACGATAAATGTTGTAAAACCCACCGCTGTTGGGCGGGCCCTTTTCCCGGTGTATGTTCGGTCCGTGGAGGACATCTTGGGAGAGAGTGGGGACATTGCACGTTCTAGTCGTCAGAAGGACGCTAGAAGGCTTTAAAGGAGGGAAAATTAGGCGCCTTGTCTTTTCCTGCTATTACCGTGCATTACACTTGCATTGCGGGTGGTCCCTGACTCAAAAGCGGCCACTCGCACATTTAAAAAAATCCTGTTTGGTATTTGCGTTAACTCTTTATTTGGGAGCATTATCCCCTGATTTTATTCCTTAGCCCCCTTACTTGAACGATAAATGTTGTAAAACCCACCGCTGTTGGGCGGGCCCTTTTCCCGGTGTGTGTTCGGTCCGTGGCGGACATCTTGGGAGAGCGTGGGGACATTGCGCGTTCTAGTCGTCAGAAGGACGCTAGAAGGCTTTAAAGGAGGGAAAATTAGGCGCCTTGTCTTTTCCTGCTATTACCGTGCATTACTCTTGCATTGCGGGTGGTCCCTGACTCAAAAGCGGCCACTCGTACATTTTAAAAAATCCTGTTTGGTATTTGCGTTAACTCTTTATTTGGCAGCATTATCCCCTGATTTTCTTCCCTAGCCCCCTTACTTGCACAATAAATGTTGTAAAACCCACCGCTGTTGGACGGGCCCTTTTCCCGGTGTATGTTCGGTCCGTGGCGGACATCTTGGGAGAGCGTGGGGACATTGCGCGTTCCAGTCGTCAGAAGGACGCTAGAAGGCTTTAAATGGAGGTCAAGCTGACGCGCAGCGGACACGCGCAGCGGGGACCCCATATTGACGCCGGAGTTACGCCAGAGTTCAGCCCGTCTGCGCCCGTCCGCGCTGAGGACGGGCTGGACGCTGGACTCTCCCTCATACAACCACAGGTAACCTATCACTATTCCCTATCGGAGTTATTAGCTCTTAAACCTCTCTGCCTGCCCTGCACTCACAAGTTTTCACCGGAAGGTGTTATGCACTCTTCACGCTGTCATACTTGCAAATTGGCGGTTTTACCTTCTATATCCCCTAAATCGAGCTCCAGAGATACCTCCATTCCTCCTGGGATTTAGTCGACAAAAAAGTGATTCCTGATTAATGCTAGGTCCCTTATTAAAAATAACATCGCATTCCACGAGTTTGTGGCGGACAGACAACCGGAATGGATGTTTGTCACCGAAACATGGGCCTCTGAGTCGTCGGGCCATGACCTACTGATGGCCATTCCAGAAGGTTTTAAACTGTTCCGACAAGATAGACTCAAACGCAGAGGGGAGGACTGGCCATTCTCTATAAATCCACCCTGCCGTGCACGATAAAATCCTTGTCCGTAGCCTCAGATCCTTTTGAGGCTCTTTATTTTTCTATTCTGTGTGCCCCCTCGGTTTCTTTCTCGGGAATCCTTATGTATAGACCCCCTGGATCCAGAGCTACTTTTACTGAGGACCTTCTTAGAATTCTTGAACCCTATTTTGGCAAATCTAATTTGACTATACTTGGGGATTTTAATTTTCATTTAGATAACCTAAGGGATACAGACACCATTAGGTTGGTGGACGCACTTGCAGCCTGTGAGTGTATCCAACTTGTTAACAACCCGACACACCTGGCGGGCCACATTTTGGACGGAGTTTTTACCAATGACGAAAGACTCTCTGTCGATATTCCGGTGCCCCTAGTCTGGTCGGATCATTTGGCTGTCCCTCTCCTGATGGCCTATCCTTCGGAAGTAATGTCTGAACCACCCGCCAACACCAGAGGTCCGAAAAGGAGTTTCAGGAACATTACTAATGATGCCCTGGCTCCATATATAGAGAAGAGTAGTTACTCTCCTCTGGGAGATGTGGATGAAGCAGCTGAACGGTATTCTGACTCCATCACCAAGGCGGTAGATGAGTTGGCTCCTTTATCTTTTAGATATTCGGCCTGCCACAAGCCCACTGCCCCGTGGTATACGGAATCACTAAGACTTCTCAGACAAAGCTGCAGAAGACAGGAAAGAAAATGGAGGAAAACATGGGACTCTACTGAAAGGGAGCTCCATAAGGGTCTGTTAAGAGACTATAAAGCTAGTGTCATTGGGAAAAAACAGCAGTATTTCTCGAATCTCTCTGCCTCCCTCACCTCCTCTAGGGAGTTTTTCAAGATCGTCGACTCCCTTTGCTCCCTTCAGGTGCCCGACCCAGTTGTGGGTTCGCAGGAGCTCTGTGACAGCATATCAGAGTTTTTCTACAAGAAAATTGAGGATATCTATCTTGCCTTGGAAACCCAGAGAAATACCCTGGGTGATTCCTCTCTTCAAACCTTGGTCAACTTAGAAGCCTGGTCTAAAGACCACTCCAATAGTCTAACGGATTTCCCGCTACTTACTCTTGAAGGACTTGAGCTTTTGCTTGATAGGACTAAATCCTCATCCCCTCTTGACCCCTGCCCTCTGAAGACCCTGAAGGAATGTAGATCCACACTTCTTCCGCCTCTTCTGGAAGTGATGAATGGTTCCATAACTCAAGGCACTTTCCCCTTAGTCTGGAAGAGGGCGATAGTGAAGCCTCTGCTTAAGAAGCCCACGCTGGACCCGGAACAGTTGAAAACTTTTAGACCTATTTCACTGTTACCCGCTCCTGCAAAAATGCTTGAATCTCACCTCAATCTTCATCTCTCTACCTTTCTGGATTCATCTGGGTTTCTTGACAGCTCCCAGCATGGATTCCGAAAGGCCCATAGTACGGAGTCAGCCTTGACTATGGTGGTAAATAACATCCGTATGAAGGTGGATTCAGGCCAAACCACGGTGCTGGTCTTATTGGACCTCACAGCAGCCTTTGACACCATGTCTCCCTCCACTCTTACATCTCGGTTGAGGGAGGCAGGGATTGCCGGTTCGGCTTTGAACCTTCTGCACTCCTTTTTACATCATTGAGAGCAGAGAGTCAAGCTTGGCGAATTCCTTTCCCCTGTCAAATCCTTGCAGTGTTGGGTGCCACAAGGGTCGGCCCTTAGTCCGACCCTATTTAACATTTATGTTGCCCCCCTGGCTAGGTTAGTAAAATCACAGGGAATGGAAGTGGTGTCATACGCCGATGACACATAAATCATGGTGTCACTGGCCCACTCAGTTTCCACATCCGCCACCAACTTCAGGATCTGTATGCAAACAGTCTCTGACTGGATGCTCCCGAATTCCCTGAAGTTGAATGGCGACAAAACTGAGATCCTGGTCTTTGGCAAAGACCAGGATATCTGGTCTAATGAGTGGTGGCTGTCTTCGCTGGGAACCTGTCCATCGCCCTCCCAGTCAGCTAGAAATCTAGGCGTAATTTTTGACACCTCTCTGTCCATGACTCTACAGGTCAACCGAACTGTTGCCACCTGTTGGGGGATCATAAAAATTCTTAAGAAAATTCTTCACTATCTCTCTCCCTCAGTACGCAAGCAGACGGTGGTGGCATTGGTGGGTTCCAGGTTGGACTACTGCAATGCACTCTATGCAGACTCCAACAAGGGACTCATTCATCGACTTCAGGTTGTGCAAAATGCGGCTGCTCGATTTGTCTTTGCACTTCCCAATGCATCCTCTTCTACAATGGCCAGAAAGAGTCTTCATTGGCTCCCCATACATCTGAGGATCTCTTTCAAGATCCTATGCCTAGCTTACCGAGCTCTGACAGACGGGCCACCAGATCCTCTAGGCGCCCTGCTGACTCGTTACTTGCCCTGTAGATCTCTTAGATCCTCGGAAACGAATTTGCTGGTGGTTCCTCGTGCCAAAAGGGTACGCTGGGGCAATAGGGCATTTTCCATTGTTGCCCCCAAACTGTGGAATTCGCTTCCCCAAGAGATTAAGACTCAACCATCTCTGCCCCTTTTTAAAAAAGCGCTGAAAACCTGGTGTTTTATCAAGGCCTACCCATATTAAGAGTATACTTTAATAGCTGGTATCTTTTGGTTAGGCGCCTTGACGCCCATTGGGCTTAGTTGCTCTATAGAAATTTACTTTCATTTCATTTCTTTCATTTCATTTCAGACGCAAGCCCCGCCCGCTGTTCCCTGTCAGCAGATGACGGTGGCGCTTGATGGGTATTTAAGACAGGATCCACACTGGCAACACGATTTGCGTTCCACCTTGGATCCATTAAGCCTCCCACGGCTTACTTCCCCGACTTCCCCGCATTTAAATTGGCCGCAGTTTCTTCTTCAGTCCCTGACTTGTGTTGTGGACTCCTGGTGTGTTTTTTGTCTTCCTGGAACCGTTGGTGTTCTTCTGGGGATTGTAATCACGCTGCTCTTTCCTGACTGGTAAAAATGTTGCAAGCAAGGTTCTATTCCTTTCATTCTTTGCTTTCTGGTACTTGTCCCTGTAAAACAAGAATATAGTCAAGGTTTTAAAGAACCATTCTTGTTTTCCATAGTATTTAGAATTGTTTCTGTGAGAAATTAGAAAAGGTACTTTTTATGGCTATTCTTGAGGTTTTCGTGACATAGGGTAATCTTCTTGCTGGCTGCAAGGAATGAAGAACGAAACTCTATTTCAATAATTCAATGCCCCACTATAGTGCTTGCCTCTTTGGACCCTCGCTCTTTTTGCCCCTTTTATGTCTTGTGCTTCTGCCTGACTAGGGAAATTAGCTTTTTAGTTTTTCCCAAATTTTAGGAGTAACAGGTATTTTATTGTCTTCTTGACTAAGGGTCCTATCCACTCTGAGGATGTCCTTAATCTAGATTTGTTTTTTTATTTTTCCCTTCTTGTTGTGAATGCAAACCTCAGCAGTCCTATTGCATATTTAATTTTGTCTCTCCTTGTATACAGCCGCAGTGTTTTATCGTTCCTGGGAGTCGCTACCCGCGCACACACTTGGTACATTTCCTACAAGGTATTTCATTAATATTGTGGGAGGGGTGTTGCATAGCTAAATCTTTTACCTAAGTGTAGTACTTACCTCGTGTTTTCTCCTTCAGGGTGTAGAAGAATTTCCCCATTGAAGATCCAGAGGATGTCTATCTCTTCTTCCTTCCCTTGTTTTGGTTCCCTCCTTCCTCACATTCCCTCTTTTGGTTCGATCCAGTTGGGCGAAGGAGGTGGGTGAGGGAAGTTCGGATTTAGCATTGCTTCAATTCATGTTGTCCCTGCAGTAATTCCAGGTGAGCCCTTAAGCACTCTGGACCAAGAGATTTTACCACAGAACATTTCTAAAGTTCACAGTTGACTCCATATACAAGGTCAACTATAGTAGCTTCGAAATTGGAGGACCACAGAGAGCTCCAATTGCATGTGTGAACTTGTCTTATTTCCATCTTCATGTACCTAGTAGGAAACTTGATCACCTTGTATGCTTTGGCCCTTGTACCATAGTAACTTGATGTCATAGAATAGGATGAGTTTGACAAAATCATTTCAACAGATTACACACAAGATCCTACAATCAGCAAAGGTCACATACCTAAAACCACATCATGATGAAATGATGAAATGATAGACAAATAATTCAGCTATGTTGCAGCAATATGTGCAGTAGCAGAAATAAGGTGACATGCACATACTCATCTATCACTGTTGACACTTCCTAATTGATACCTCCTCATATGTCCACTGTCATAATAGTCAAAGTAAAGCTGTACATAAGTAGCTATGCTATGTATCACATGCAGCATAGTGATACATCTCTTTTAGGGAGATTTGCCTACAAAAAGCAACAACATAAGAATCCACCTAGGCCTAGGGACCTCCCCAATCCAGCTTGGTGCTCGTGAGAACACCGGTGTTACATTGCATACTTTAAAGCCAATGGAGCATTGAAGGTTGTTGAGGCTCAGGGAATCTCCATTACATGGAGAGGTGGTTTCACCTTTGTCCTAATGGGAAGCTACATCACAGTACCATTTGTATCGCAAATACATGTTGCCTTGTAATACTGAGTGTAGACACTCACATATGATCCCTACATTTCTATATGTCACCAGTCAGTGAATGAACCTTGACAAATCGGCTTGTGCAGTTCACATAACTGAATACTCCCACATCTGTGCCATAGATATTCCAATAGGGACAAATTACTGACAGTCTACCTGTCTTGTCATTTCATTGCTTCAATATTTGGACCTGATCAATGACATTGAGTAATGGCTTAGGGTACGTGACACCCACCCACCAATGTTTCTACAGTCCCGTCTGTGTTAACAAATGAACTGTTTACCTGTCAAAAATACCTATTTCCAAATGCAGATAGGTCTACACACACATTTGTGATGGAATCAGACATCAACCTATGAAGACACTTAGATCAGATTTGAAACAGTAGTTCATATGATACTACAAAAGGGAAAGGTACACATGCCAACATGTAGGCAGTGATACTGATGGCAACAGTGATGTTTGCACTCTCATTTTACCTTAGATTCCCAACTTACCAATGGGAAGTATTGTCCAGTCACTGCATCCAAAGATCAAAGTATGCTATGTCACATGTAAAAGGGCCACCATCATATGAGACACAGTAGTTATGGAGCATCGCTCCTGACACAATGAAGACAAGTGGGATGTTTGGGACAACTGTCACCCAGAACATCAAACATTTTTAGGCGATTTATGACTTTAGTCAGCCAAGTGTCTGCACAAATCAGAACACTGGTAGTTGACTGGACTCTGCTTCGGTCCTTGCCAAGAAGATAATAGGCAGAGTACATCAGCATGCACCTACTACCAGACCCACACATTCAACAAGACGTTTTGTGGATTCAACATGAATCTCCCTCAATGTTGATGGGGAAATATCTGCCTTTTACAAAAAAGATGGCAATGCAAAATTTAGATTCATTGTGAGGACTTATCCCCTTGTAACGGCTGTTGGGGCCTCAACTGCACATCCAGCTCAGGATAGGTCACCACCAGTATGCAGGCCATCAGGGGGGTAAGAGTGCAAAGCGTGCCCCTTCCGTGTTGGGACATCTTCCACAGCTAGAACTCTTACATCTTCTGGGTCCAGTGCCTCAGGTCCTCCCACCTCTTTCAGAAATGGATGCTGCGCCACTTTGTAGACCAACCTGCTACGCATCTTCCAAGAAATGCCCTTCCATATGTCCCGCTTCTGATGGGCATTAACCTATATGGATACAAGAGAGGAAATATCTGAATATAAATGAAACCTTTCGTATATATCAAGTGTGATTTGATATATTGCAAATACATCTAGCACACTCTTTACTGAAAATTAACACAAGGCCTATGTCGTTTTCACATGCTTATCACTACTAATACAGGTATACAAATATTTGTCACAATATTCTGACTATCCTCATAATTGGTCATGTCCCAAACTGACTAACGCATCATTAAGGCCAGTCCAATTTTACATGTACAGTGATGTAGGGTACTGTGACACTGGAGAAAACAATGTGGCCCATTGAAGCCTTTACAGCCAAGTCTATTGACTTGATGACTATGGCACATTGAGCCTGGTACCCTAGTATGGATTTCATCCTATGACTGAGGTCACCATGAAAGGGCTATCATGTCTATCATGGACAGCTTAATCTGGGGTTGTGTAGACATATGTACTCATAGATGGGATATCATACTACAGGTGATGGAGAAAGTGTGTCATGAACTAGCATCACAGGACACACCTTTAACCATATGTGGCACTATTACAGGGATGACATCAACATACCATTGTAGGTTCTGTTGGTTGGTTGAATATAAAAAAGCTGATGATTCACCTATACACCTGTTATGAAGTAACCAACTGTCTGCACTATTAATGTGTAACATGTGAGATAGGGCTGTGCAGTGCAAGCAACACTCATGGAACAGTGAAAACAGACCCGTTGAAGTAAAAGGCGTGTCATTAGGAAATCACACACCTGAGAAATATAGGTCAAAGAACAGAAGTATCAAGTCAATGGATAACTGCAATCACCATTCCAAATGTAGCCTATGTAATAATCTGGGGGAGTATTGTTTGTAACAACTCAATTTGTGAGCATCCAAAGACCTACCTGTCAACATGAATGTAACTCTGTGTATCAGTTGTAGTGCCACTGAGACTCAACCCCATCCTGGCACATGATTCTGACTGTACACAGCGAATTGCTCTCTGCAGGCTAATCATACTGATGTCACATGACCAGCGCATTGAGATTTCTAAATGAAAAAGGTCAACTTGGGGCCATACAATAAGTGACCTCAAGACTGTGTGGCACCCTGAAGGAGTCTGTAAGCTATTTCTAACTCACTGACAACTGTTTGGAGAGCCCTGATTTTGGAGGGCAGTTTTGTGTGTGACTGTACACATAGAAAGCGGCATGCTCATCTGCTGTAAAGGCTTTTAATTGTTTTCACATTTAGCATTATCAGAGTTGTATCAATATCACAGGTATCATGAAATTCATTAATGCAAAAATGGCTACATACACATCAAGTTGAATCTAGGGCATTACACACACTACACATTCCAATGGAGGTGTTACAATAACAATTTAAGTGCTCAACAATCCCTAACACGAGTGTCCTATGTAAGGACCAACAAATGATGTAACACTTAACAAGACCTAACTCTGGAAATCAGGGGCACTTTGTAGCCTGTGGAAATGGCAAAGATAGAGTTACACATAGTAATATATCATTGTCAGATATTTACCTGTTCTTCTGGTGAGCTATAATGCTGGCCATACAGGGAAGGGACCTCTTCAGCCAACAGCTCCAGCTCTTGTGCAAAGAAAGCACAGGCCCTCTCACCTGCTTGGCCTGGCATGATTTTTCCAGAGGTGGGGAAGATGTTGATACCAGTAGGGAGATGTTGATACCAGTAGTGCCAGAAGGCAGGAAAGGTATTTTTCAAACTGCGGCGTACATGTACGTGATGTACAGAGTAGTCAAGGGAGACAGACACAGCTATTTGTCCTCTACCATCACAATCACCAACGATAGCCTATGGCTGTGTCAGTCGTAGATTAAAATGCTCATCCCATGGTTGATTTCTGCCGGTGGGGGCAGATTCAAAATATGAATATCCAATATGCGAGGTCAGGCATCTCCCATTTTAGCGGCAGGAGGTACAGTATTGGTGACTGTAAAGTGCATCAGCACCACTTCAAATGAGGGGTCACATCCTTACATATGGACTACTCCATTGGAGTCATTACTGGAAACTGGTGACCCCCAATGAATCATTACTGGAAGATTGCGACAGCGGCCTAAACATTGTCGATGATTTGAACCACAAAACAAAACACAAAAACAACAGAAAAAAACATTCATCAAACAAATGCACAAATGATGATACATTTTATTTAATTCGGATACACAAACATGAAAATAATCTCATTTTTAATTTTAATAGAAAGATTGCAACTTTTCTAAATTCAAAAGAGGGTGCTTATCGTCCATACTATATTCTGATTGATGCACATGCAGTGCTCCTACAAATTAATCTGAGAATACTCAATAATGTTTTAGCATTCAATTTAAGATTTCTTCACATATATAGTACGTTTTAAAATGTTCAATTATATATTTAGCGTTTTTATTTATATACACTTTATCAATTTGTTAATATAATTACATTTTCTAAGCAGTTGGGGACACCCAAAGATGCTTCGCCGACCACCGGGGTCTCCGGACCACAGGTTGGGAACCACTGATGTAATGTGTTACTGTGCTGTGCTTAAACGCTATTTTTGTGCGGATTGCCACTAACAGTATTTTGACCAAAAATATCGCCCCCAAAACTATTATGGTGCTACTGCTAATAATAAACTTTTAGATGTATAATTTACAAATGTATTTTACAGGCACATATGAAGGCGACAATAGGTATTATTGGTGGATGTTGGACAGTGGCAAAATATTGTGTGAATAATGTGAAGGCTTTCTGAACCAGTTATGTTTTGTCACATGATTTTTGGCTTACTCCTCACATATGTTACTGTGGACACTGTGACCAATGGTAAAAATAGTTTTTACTTCACACATAAATATCCTAGGAGAGGGAGGAGACAACAGCCTCCAGTGTACCACCCATTTCCAGACCTACAGACCATGAAACTATGCTGGAGTTATGTCATCAGTTGGAGTCTGATCTACTTCTTTGAAAACACTAATCCCATATGTGTCTCACCATTGTGAAACATATGGCAGAATTGCATTTTCTGGCCACAGATTACTTTCAAAACACTGTAGCGGTATCTGCCTGTATGTCACAACCAATTTTCAGTGCTATACTGTAAGAAATGCTTTCAGCAATGATGAGACACATGGGCAGCTACATCAAGTTCCCCAGACATGAGGATTTAGCCAATGTGAAGGTTGACTTTTATGGATTTGGTCACTTCCCACACATGGTTAAAGCCATTGATGGCACCCATATTGCCTTAGTACCACCGCAAGGCAGGAATCAAGTTTAGAGTAACAGGAAGCACTTCCATTCTATAAACGTGCAAGTTGTCTGCATACTGGATTTGTATATCTCAAATATCTGTGCCCGGTTCCTAGGATCCATCGTTCTTTTGCTCACAATGCCACCCCAGTTTGGACCCATCTACAGTGGAGTGGTAAAGAATTATGTTCTGAAATGGGATGTTTTTATAGGTATACAGACATAATATCGACAACAAAAATATCGAGGTAGTTAAATATCGAGTTTAAAATATCGAGTAGACAGAATATAGATAAGACAGAATATAGACTACAAAAATATCGAAAAGAAGGACAATAATATCGAATCAAAAAAATAGAATGGACAGAATATAGACAACAGAAATATCAAGGGACAGAATATAGACAACAAAAATATAGAGGGACAGAATATAGACAACAAAAATATAGATGGATAGAATATAGACAACAAAAATGTCGAATTTTAGGTAAGTAAATAAGTCAATTTATGGTATTTATTTTTGCGTAATATAATTCTGGAGCGGGTTGTGGGTTTATAGGGGAATAGGGTGGGAAGTAATTTAATTATAATTAACTAAATATTTTAATTTATTGGTATTTATGTACAGTTAATTGTTAATTAATTATTAATTGGTAATTAGTTAAAATATAATTGGTAATTAATTTTTATTATTGAGTAATTGATAATTATGTGAATTTTATTTATTTATTTCTGGAGCGGGTTGTGGGTTTATAGGGGAATAGGGTGGGAAGTAGTTTAATTGAAATAATTAAATATTTTAGTTTATTGGTATTTTTGTACAACTAATTGTTAATTAATTATTAATTGGCAATTAATTAAAATATAATAGGTAATTAATGTTTATTAATTGATAATAATGTGAATTTTATTTATTTACTTTCTGGAGTGGGTTGTGGGTTTATAGGGGACTATGGTGGGAAGTAATTTAATTATAATTAATTAAATAAAATAATGTATTTGTATTTATTTACAATTAATTGTTAATTATTTTTTAATTGGCAATTAATTAAGAAATAATTGGTAATCAATTTTTAATAATTGATAATTATGTTAATTATATTCATTTTTTTCTGGAGTGGGTTGTGGGTTTATAGGGAAATAGGGTGGGAAGTAATTTAATTATAATTAATTAAATATTTTCTTTATTGGTATTTATTTAGAATTAATTGTAATTTAATTTTTCATTGGTAATTAAGTTTTAATAATTGATTAAATGATAATTATGTTAATTTTATGTATTTAATTTTTGCAGTGGGTTGTGGGTTTATAGGGGAATTGGGTGGGAAGTCATTTAAGTTTAATTAATTAAATGTATTAATATATAAATTGGTATTTATTTTGAATTATTGCAAATTATTTTTATATGTTTAAATAATTTATTGTTATTTATAAATATTTTAAATTAATAGGTAATATTTTTTAGTAATTAAATTAATGTTATTATTTTAAATTGAATAATTATCATAATATCTTAAATTGGGAATTAATTTGTAATTGGTATTAATATTTAATTTATTTTTAAAGATATATGAAGTATTTACTTTCCCTACTGTGGCACTCACTGGAGTGGGAATAGTAATTTTTAATCCTACGCTATCCAACGCTTTCCCTACTGTTGCACTCTCTGGAGTGGGAATAGTCATTTTTACCCCTACGCTATCTAACGCTTTCACTACTGTTGCACTCACTGGAGTGGGAATAGTAATTTTAATTTCTATGCTATCCAACGCTTACCCTACTGTTGCACTCTTTGGAGTGGGAATAGTAATTTCTACTCTTACGCTATCCAACACTTTCCCTACTGTTGCACTCTCTGGAGTGGGAATAGTAATTTTGACCCCTACGCTATCCAACACTTTCCCTACTGTTGCACTCTCTGGAGTGGGAATAGTAATGTTTACCCCTACACTATCAACGCTTTCCCTACTGTTGCACTCTCTGGAGCGGGAATAGTAATTTTTACCTCTACGCTATCCAACGCTTAACTTACTGTTGCACTCTCTGGAGTGGGAATAGTAATTTTTACCCCTACGCTATCCAACGCTTTCCCTATTGTTGCACTCACTGGAGTGGGAATAGTAATTTTTACCAGTATACTATCCAATGTTTACCTTACTGTTGCACTCTCTGGAGTGGTAATAGTAATTTTTACCCCTACGCTATCCAACGCTTTCCCAACTGTTGCACTTTCTGGAGTGGGAATAGTAATTTTTACCTCTACGCTATCCAACGCTTTCCCTACTGTTGCACTCTCGGGAGTTTGAATAGTAATTTTTACCCCTACGCTATCCAACGCTTACCCTACTGTTGCATTCTATGGAGTGGGGATAGTCATTTTTACCCTCTTGCTATCCAACACTTTCCCTACTGTTGCATTCACTGGAGTGGGAACAGTAATTTTTACCTCTACGCTATCTGTTTACCCTACTGTTGCACTCTTTGGAGTGGGAATAGTAATTGTTACTCCTACGCTATCCAACATTTTTACTACCGTTGCACTCTCTGGAGTGGGAATAGTAATTTTTACCCCTACGCTTTCCAACGCTTACCCTACTGTTGCATTCTCTGGAGTGGGGATAGTAATTTTTACCCTCTTGCTATCCAACGCTTTTCCTACTGTTGCTCTCACTGGAGTGGGAATAGTAATTTTTACCCCTACGCTATCCAACGCTTTCCCTACTGTTGCACTCATTGGAGTGGGAATAGTAATTTTTACCCCGACGCTATCCAACGCTTTCCCTACTGTTGCACTCTCTGGAGTGGGAATAGTAATTTTTACCCCTACGCTATCCAACGCTTTCCTTACTGTTGCACTTTCTGGAGTGGGAATAGTAATTTTTACCTCTACGCTATCCAACGCTTTCCCTACTGTTGCACTCTCTGGAGTGGGAATAGTAATTTTTACCCCTACGCTATCCAACGCTTTCCCTACTGTTGCACTCACTGGAGTGGGAACAGTAATTTTTACCTCTACGCTATCCAATGTTTACCCTACTGTTGATCTCTCTGGAGTGGGAATAGTAATTTTTACTCGTACGCTATCCAACGTGGGGATAGTAATTTTTACCCTCTTGCTATCCAACGCTTTCCCTACTGTTGCACTCACTGGAGTGGGAATAGTAATTTTTACCCCTACGCTATCCAACGCTTTCCCTGCTGTTGCACTCATTGGATTGGGAATAGTGATTTTTACTCCTACGCTATCCAACGCTTTTCCTACTGTTGCACTCTCTGGAGTGGGAATAGTAATTTTTACCCCTACGCTATCCAGCCCTTTCCTTACTGTTGCACTCACTGGAGTGGGAATAGTAACTTTTTCCCCTACGCTATCCAACGCTTACCCTACTTTTGCACTCTCTGGAGTGGGAATAGTAATTTTTAATCCTACGCTATCCAACGCTTTCCCTACTGTTGCACTCTCTGGAGTGGGAATAGTCATTTTTACCCCTACGCTATCTAACGCTTTCACTACTGTTGCACTCACTGGAGTGGGAATAGTAATTTTAATTTCTATGCTATCCAACGCTTACCCTACTGTTGCACTCTTTGGAGTGGGAATAGTAATTTCTACTCCTACGCTATCCAACACTTTCCCTACTGTTGCACTCTCTGGAGTGGGAATAGTAATTTTGACCCCTACGCTATCCAACACTTTCCCTACTGTTGCACTCTCTGGAGTGGGAATAGTAATGTTTACCCCTACGCTATCAACGCTTTCCCTACTGTTGCACTCTCTGGAGCGGGAATAGTAATTTTTACCTCTACGCTATCCAACGCTTAACTTACTGTTGCACTCTCTGGAGTGGGAATAGTAATTTTTACCCCTACGCTATCCAACGCTTTCCCTATTGTTGCACTCACTGGAGTGGGAATAGTAATTTTTACCAGTATACTATCCAATGTTTACCTTACTGTTGCACTCTCTGGAGTGGTAATAGTAATTTTTACCCCTACGCTATCCAACGCTTTCCCTACTGTTGCACTTTCTGGAGTGGGAATAGTAATTTTTACCTCTACGCTATCCAACGCTTTCCCTACTGTTGCACTCTCGGGAGTTTGAATAGTAATTTTTACCCCTACGCTATCCAACGCTTACCCTACTGTTGCATTCTATGGAGTGGGGATAGTAATTTTTACCCTCTTGCTATCCAACACTTTCCCTACTGTTGCATTCACTGGAGTGGGAACAGTAATTTTTACCTCTACGCTATCTGTTTACCCTACTGTTGCACTCTTTGGAGTGGGAATAGTAATTGTTACTCCTACGCTATCCAACATTTTTACTACCGTTGCACTCTCTGGAGTGGGAATAGTAATTTTTACCCCTACGCTATCCAACGCTTACCCTACTGTTGCATTCTCTGGAGCGGGGATAGTAATTTTTACCCTCTTGCTATCCAACGCTTTTCCTACTGTTGCTCTCACTGGAGTGGGAATAGTAATTTTTACCCCTACGCTATCCAACGCTTTCCCTACTGTTGCACTCATTGGAGTGGGAATAGTAATTTTTACCCCGACGCTATCCAACGCTTTCCCTACTGTTGCACTCTCTGGAGTGGGAATAGTAATTTTTACCCCTACGCTATCCAACGCTTTCCCTACTGTTGCACTTTCTGGAGTGGGAATAGTAATTTTTACCTCTACGCTATCCAACGCTTTCCCTACTGTTGCACTCTCTGGAGTGGGAATAGTAATTTTTACCCCTACGCTATCCAACGCTTTCCCTACTGTTGCACTCACTGGAGTGGGAACAGTAATTTTTACCTCTACGCTATCCAATGTTTACCCTACTGTTGCACTCTCTGGAGTGGGAATAGTAATTTTTACTCGTACGCTATCCAACGTGGGGATAGTAATTTTTACCCTCTTGCTATCCAACGCTTTCCCTACTGTTGCACTCACTGGAGTGGGAATAGTAATTTTTACCCCTACGCTATCCAACGCTTTCCCTGCTGTTGCACTCATTGGAGTGGGAATAGTGATTTTTACTCCTACGCTATCCAACGCTTTTCCTACTGTTGCACTCTCTGGAGTGGGAATAGTAATTTTTACCCCTACGCTATCCAGCCCTTTCCTTACTGTTGCACTCACTGGAGTGGGAATAGTAATTTTTTCCCCTACGCTATCCAACGCTTACCCTACTTTTGCACTCTCTGGAGTGGGAATAGTAATTTTTAATCCTACGCTATCCAACGCTTTCCCTACTGTTGCACTCTCTGGAGTGGGAATAGTCATTTTTACTCCTACGCTATCTAACGCTTTCACTACTGTTGCACTCACTGGAGTGGGAATAGTAATTTTAATTTCTATGCTATCCAACGCTTACCCTACTGTTGCACTCTTTGGAGTGGGAATAGTAATTTCTACTCCTACGCTATCCAACACTTTCCCTACTGTTGCACTCTCTGGAGTGGGAATAGTAATTTTGACCCCTACGCTATCCAACGCTTTCCCTACTGTTGCACTCTCTGGAGTGGGAATAGTAATTTTTACCCCTACGCTATCAACGCTTTCCCTACTGTTGCACACTCTGGAGCGGGAATAGTAATTTTTACCTCTACGCTATCCAACGCTTAACTTACTGTTGCACTCTCTGGAGTGGGAATAGTAATTTTTACCCCTACGCTATCCAACGCTTTCCCTATTGTTGCACTCACTGGAGTGGGAATAGTAATTTTTACCAGTATACTATCCAATGTTTACCTTACTGTTGCACTCTCTGGAGTGGTAATAGTATTTTTTACCCCTACGCTATCCAACGCTTTCCCTACTGTTGCACTTTCTGGAGTGGGAATAGTAATTTTTACCTCTACGCTATCCAACGCTTTCCCTACTGTTGCACTCTCTGGAGTTTGAATAGTAATTTTTACCCCTACGCTATCCAACGCTTACCCTACTGTTGCATTCTATGGAGTGGGGATAGTAATTTTTACCCTCTTGCTATCCAACACTTTCCCTACTGTTGCATTCACTGGAGTGGGAACAGTAACTTTTTACCCCTACGCTATCTGTTTACCCTACTGTTGCACTCTTTGGAGTGGGAATAGTAATTGTTACTTCTACGCTATCCAACGTTTTTACTACTGTTGCACTCTCTGGAGTGGGAATAGTAATTTTTACCCCTACGCTATCCAACGCTTACCCTACTGTTGCATTCTCTGGAGTGGGGATAGTAATTTTTACCCTCTTGCTATCCAACGCTTTTCCTACTGTTACTCTCACTGGAGTGGGATTATTAATTTTTACCCCTACGCTATCCAACGCTTTCCCTACTGTTGCACTCATTGGAGTGGGAATAGTAATTTTTACCCCGACGCTATCCAACGCTTTCCCTACTGTTGCACTCTCTGGAGTGGGAATAGTAATTTTTACCCCTACGCTATCCAACGCTTTCCCTACTGTTGCACTTTCTGGAGTGGGAATAGTAATTTTTACCTCTATGCTATCCAACGCTTTCCCTACTGTTGCACTCTCTGGAGTGGGAATAGTAATTTTTACCCCTACGCTATCCAACGCTTTCCCTACTGTTGCACTCACTGGAGTGGGAACAGTAATTTTTACCTCTACGCTATCCAATGTTTACCCTACTGTTGCACTCTCTGGAGTGGAAATAGTAATTTTTACTCGTACGCTATCCAACGTGGGGATAGTAATTTTTACCCTCTTGCTATCCAACGCTTTCCCTACTGTTGCACTCACTGGAGTGGGAATAGTAATTTTTACCCCTACGCTATGCAATGCTTTCCCTACTGTTGCACTCATTGGAGTGGGAATAGTAATTTTTACTCCTACGCTATCCAACGCTTTTCCTACTGTTGCACTCTCTGGAGTGGGAATAGTAATTTTTACCACTACGCTATCCAATGCTTTCCTTACTGTTGCACTCACTGGAGTGGGAATATAAATTTTTACCCCTACGCTATCCAACGCTTTCCCTACTGTTGCACTTTCTGGAGTGGTAATAGTATATTACAATTTTTTTTAATATTAATTATTTATTAATTTTAATGTTATTTAAGTATTTTAAGGATGTTTATGTTAGTTATATTTATTATTTTATTAATTTAAAATTACTTTTAACTATTTAAAAAATTCGATATTTTGAATATATTTTTGTAGGTCTATATTTTTGATTCAATATTTTTGTACCTACCTGTTTGAAGATAGGAAGTCGATATTTTGGCATTCTATATTTTTTACTCAATATATGTTTGTAGGTCTATATTTTTGCAATCAACATTGTTTCAGTGATCCGTTTTTATAGTATGATTTGCAGGTGTATCCACTTGGCCAATAGACATCAGGTGTGTTGTATGTATTAGTATCCATCCAATGCCCACTGTGCTTTGCTGACCACATACCACGATAAACTACTGCTGTCAGGCTACCGCCGCAAGGGGGCCACCAGTACAACTGGGTTTTCGTATTCAGCTTGGCAGGAACCCACGGCACTGATGCGACTGAGTATGCATCTTCAACATTGTAGTCTGCTGCATTGTAGGTGGGACAGACTCTGTCAATGCGGTTGATGGTATGCATTATAATAGGCTGGCAGAAGACCGTCAACTCCACAGTCTTCTTCAGAACACTGTAGCAGCTGTATGGAGATAACATCACCAACCTCATAATCACCTCCTTAACCTCATAATCACCCCCCACCCCCTTAGAATCTTGGCTTTTGCCTGATTTGTCTTGTGTCCTTGTATCAAACTGTCCTGCTGCCTCTTGAATTACTGATAATTATTTATTGGGAATAAGAATTAAAACATCATCTGCACTGGCCGGGCCTTTAACTTGAAGTCTTATAGGCTCAAAATAGGGATGTCCATGCACCCTCCCTGATTTTTGTTAGAAATTAAGGGTTATAAACCCCTGAAATTAGGATAAATTACTATACAGTTACTCAGAAGAAGACCTTGAAAGAGTTCTACTTGGGATTTCCATCACCTGTCCTTTTGAGTAAGAGGTTGGTTATCCCATTACTTGTTTCTTTTCTCTCATTACTCTGCAGGGCCATTAGACTTTTCTGTACTGTCCTCTTAACTGCCACAGGTTAGAAATCTACAACTGCCTCACTGACATTTCTGGTGAGTCTGTTAAACTGATGGCTTCCTGGCTGCAACCCAGGCTGTTTGTGCCATAAAAGGAGATGTTTTTAACAAGCCCTCCTGGTGAATACTAATACATTCTGTCCACCCCATCCATCCTCCCCCCAGCTCTGCACTTGTGTCCAGCCATTTGGCTAGTCTTTAAACACTTATCCCCTTTTTGGATTTGGCAACTATGGTGGGGAGTTAGCAAGCAGAAAGTGTAGATACCTTAGGTTGGTTCATTCATTTAACCAGTGCTTTGACAATTGTTAACCCCATTGACCTTTCCAGATTGGCATAAATGAATGCCTAATACGCCCCCTATTGCTAGTGCTGAATGTTGAGGTATTTAATAATTCTTTCTTAGCCTTTCAGTCATTCTATATAGCAAATACAGTTAACTGAGAGGATTAACTCACATCTCTCTCAGTGGTCCCAGGCACAACTAATGGTTTAGTATTTCTTTTTCTAACTAGTAAAGAAATGTATTTGCCCTTAAATTCCTTTATTTTCTGCAAACCCTGATCATCCAGAGGTAGTAAAAAGCAATTTTCAAACTAACTGTTACTTAGTAGCAGCTTGTGCAGCACATTCCACAGATTGTTGCAGTGTTATTGTCTTTTATCACTACAACAGGAATAACGATCATCAAAAACAATTGACTCTATGCTTAAAGACACATCTACATGTGTAGATTTTTCCATACGTAAATGTATCCTTACGTTTTGTAGTAAGTTTATTACTTTTGGCTATTCACCACTTCCAAGTGCAAAGTTTCCAAAATGTTAGGCTTACATGTCCTACCTTTTGAAAAAAGTGGGTGGAGCTAAATTTACTAGAGTACAGTTACTTCCAGTAACTTTTCACAAGTAGCACAAGATCTCAACCATCTTCCATTGGTAAAATATAGGGAAAAGTATAACATTGTATTAAACTTCCAAATCATTTAGTTGCAATATTTTAAATATGAATGTTAAATAACACACACAGCACTAGTATATTAAATGTGCATTTAAATAACTAATTTACATATATTGAATTATTGTATCATTATTTATTTGAATATTCATTTTAAAATTCCCACCTCCAGTAAAAAAAAAAAAAATGTGTTGGTACGTATTAGAAATTACTAAACAAATTTTGTATAGATGTTTTTTAATTAAATTATTTGGTTTAAGACAGAGGTGGTTGTGTGATTTTTGGAATGTGGTATAAACCATTAGCAGAGATACTAGCGCTTGCTCCATTAGATTTCGTCATTCTACTGCACTGTGATTTTCAAATCGACTGCCATCAAATCAGGGAAACCCATTACATTAATGGATTAAAGACTGAAATGTCCTTGAAGGGATCCGTAAGGCACAATACTGGTCATTATACCCATACCATATACACAAACATGCACTTATGCATTATAGGTGGGCGAGCCGCTGAAAGCTTTAGCCAGGTCCAAACCTTAAGCCTGGCTCTGGCTCAGCTCTAGATCATTAGAAACCTTGAGCACATAACAAGCCGAGCTTTCATGTGGCTTCTGCCTCGCTCCTTCTACTCAGGATGTGGTGTTAAGGCCCGAGCTGCCGACTATGGAACTTGGAAACCAGGCTCAAGTCTCAAATCACCATCATCCGATTCTGGGCAAATCACTTACTTTCCTCATTTCTATAAACAATGAATATGACCTTGTGTAATGTAACTAATAGTCATGTAAATCACACCAATTCCCTTGGGGGGGACCTTGCACTGTATTTTACAAACTGCAGAAAAATTCACAAAGATAGCAAAACAAAGCCTTAACATAGGGAAATGTTTGTACAGAGTGTAACCAAAAATATTGTAATTTACCAAACCTCTTTTGAGTAAATACTTCTCAGTGCAGTGGTATAATGGGCCTGATAATGTAAAACGTCTAAATGTTAAAGAAATACACTTTTTCCAATTTTGAAGAGACTTAATATTTTTTGTGGTTTGTTGTATGATTTACAAAATGCATAATTTCAGGGATTGGCTCATGTCAAGGCTCTAAGATCCGAGCCAGGCCCTTGGCTCAGTTCTGGCTCTGCTCTCCTTGTCACTTTGCTGGCTCTCCCATCAACAGTATGCATGCACACAAACACACATGTGCAATAATAGAAAGGTTTCCAGAAAAGTCTTTGATAACACCAAGTAAGAATGCACCCCTTTTTTGTTTTATGTTGAATTAAAGAGAGTTGCATGATATGGATGGTCTCACAGCACTGATTCAATAAAGCAAATGGCTAAGAATGATAGAATTACATTATAATGTCATATACTTTTTGTTACATTTCATTGAGAATTCAAAACTCCATGCTGCCACTTGCATTCTTTGCTGTGATGTGACACGCAGATTTCACACATATTTAGTTTGCGTTGGTGTTTTCCTTTTAAATATATATATAAATAAATATAAATATATATATATATATATATATATATATATATATATATATCTTACGCAGAGAGATCAGGGGCTGAATGGGAGAGGGGGTGGGGGGTTCCATTCAAAGAGACAATGAAAGGTGGATGAGCTGTAAGCGGCTTTTATAGGATAGATCAAATTAGCTCCATATGTGTGACTGTATTTGCCATCTTGACTGCCAGGCTCAGCCCAGTCCACAAAGGTTGAATGGGGGAGGTGGGATGGGGGGTGAGCTTAAGCCCGATCAGCCCACTGGGTGTTGCACATCTGGGAACCATTACCGTTTATCATTCGAAGAGCAATGGGTATACAAATGCATTCTGGTCGAGCAGAATCTTGTCTACAGGTCCAGTTACATTCTCTCCCAGCCAGCAGCAAGGCTGTGGAATTTTGTGTACTTAGCCCAGCAGGTCTGTCACTGGGACTGGTACTACTTGTGTGTCAATCATTTCTGACAGATCCTTAAATACATGTACCCATAATTGTATCACATGAAGCCCCCAAGCAAGATAATTAAAACAAGCTTCAGGATATTCACAGTACGCAGGTTCCTAAGGCTGGCCAGAGTGTGGTAGCTTTTGTATAACAAGCATGTCAAGCCACTCGTTCTCACCTTTGGGACCTTATATGTATTTAGCAATGCAGCACATTAGCCTGGGTGCTGAAACATCTACTGTTCTTTAACATGGAGGGAAAGTAAACACCAAACTGTGTGACACGCCAGGGATGGGAACACATGGAGATAATAATAATAATAATCTTTATTTAGATATAAAACAATATCTTTAAAAGTTTTTCCCAAATCACATTGTGTACAGTTTTGTGAATAAAATGGTTAAAAGAGAAACCCATACGGGCACAAAAAGCATAAAAAGTAGAAATTTAAACTGTTTTGTGAAACATGACCTGGCGCGTCTCATACAGCTCCCATTATATTCAAATGATAAAATCGAACCATAAGCATACATGCTACATGGAGATAAATATTGCCTTTCAGGGGAAAATGGTATAGTCCAAAGCCCTGTTTTTAATAGAAAATCAAGGCCTTCAATGGTCATATACTGAAAATGCAACATTTGAAAAAAAAATATTATTGTCAATTTCTATGGACTGGAATCTAGAGAATGCTAAAGTGATTCTGGTATTTTACTGAACTCTGCTGGCCGTTTAACTTTTTTATCAATTACGTTAAATAGAGGTAGTTGCCAGAATTATTTTAAAAAGAAAGTCCCTCAGAATGAATGAATGAAAGGCGTTTTATAACGCACGAACTTAGCCCCAAGGGGCATCAAGGCTCAAAGACAGACACACAGAAGTCCGAAACTACCAACTGCAAAATCAAAATACCGTTAGGAGCGGAGCCGCTAATATGCCTGAGAGAAAATCCAGGTCTTCAGGCGCTTCCTAAAAACCACCAAAGAAGACTGGCTGGAGAGCTCCAGAGGGAGGGAGTTCCAAAGTTTTGGAGCCAAGATGGAAGATGCTCTACCTCTCCATTTAGCCTTCAAAAATCTAGGAACCGAGAGCATGTTCTTAGATGCAGAGCGGAGAGTTCTTTGAGGGGTATAGACGCCTAAAAGGGACCTAATACTCTCTGAGCCTGAGCCATGAATTGCACCATGAGCTGGACAAAGAAGTTTGAAGGAAACCTGAGAGGAAATCGGAAGCCAATGGAGGTCCCTTCTGGCCATGGTTACAGAAGCAAGTCTAGGAAGATTCAAGACCATCCTGGCCGCGGCATTCTGCACCATTTGGAGGCGGTGGATGGAGCTTTTGTTAATGCCACTATATAGGGCATTACACTAGTCTAGCCTAGATGAAACTAAGGCAACAGTGGATTGTTTCCGGGATGCCTGAGATAAATACGGAGCAATCTTCCTCAGTGTTCTAATGATGGCACAGCAAGTAGACACCGTTCTGTTTACCTGAGAATCGAATGAGAGAACATGGTCGATTAGGACACCAAGGTTCCTGGCAGAAAGAGTAGGAAGACGGCAGTCCCCCAGTGAAGAAGGCCATCAGTCTTTTGACCACAGATCTTGACTGCCTCCAAAGACCATGATTTCGGTCTTTTCACCGTTCAGTTGTAAAAAGTTACGCACCATCCACTGGGAAACTGCCTCCATACATGCTCTAAAATTGGACGCAGAGTCACTGGCCGACTGGGTAATAGATACCAGGATCTGGGTATCATCGGCATATGATAATACCTCAAGACCAAAGGATCTCACCACCTTGGCAAGTGGGGTAACATAGATGTTGAATAATAATGGGCTCAACGAGGAGCCCTGTGGTACCCCACATTGCACTTTTTGAGAGGCGGAAAGAAAATTGCCCATTTTAACTCTCTGCTCCCTGTAATGTAAGAAGGAGGAGAGTAAGCTGAGGGCAGTACCCTCTACTCCGATGTCCATGAGCCTGGAGATCAGGATTGACGGGGACAGAGTGTCAAACGCTGCTGTGCGATCTAATAACACTAGCAGAGTAGGATGTCCCCTATCAACCTCCATGCGGATGTTGTTAATCACAACCGTTAGGGCAGATTCGGTGCTATGAGCTGCCCGGAACCCATGTTGGGAGGCATCTAAGAGTTCAGAACTTTCATTAATAGTAGAGAGGTTTCGGTTTATATGAGACTCCAGTATCTTAGCTGGGGCTGGGAGCAGGGAAATGGGACGATCATTTTTAAGAACTCCAGGGTCCAAAGAGGGCAGTGGTTTAACAATGGCGGTCTTCCAGGATGAGGGGAAGACTCCCTCACTGATGGCCATGTTCATAGCCTCCAAAAGAGGAGGGAGGTCCGACCCTCTACAAGTCTTCAAGGTTCTTAGGGGGCAGGGGTCAAGAGGTGAACAGGACCTGCTGGCATCAAGAAGGAGGTCGAGCTGTTCTAGAGTCAAAAGAGGAAAACAAGTAATCTGTAGTTTAGAGGAAGCATCAACCTTCTCAATAGAGGGAGAGGCAGGTAGAGAAAGGGAACCTACTGCATTGACATCCAGCTCAAGATTGCGAGTTTCAAGAGAGGTATAGATGTCAGCAATCTTGGAGTGGAAGAAACTCGCAATATTATTACAGAGTTCCTGTGTTTCGATGGTAGGGTCAGCAGTTTTAGGTGGAGAGTGCATCAATTATATTAAAAAGATCCCTTGATGATTTGAGGGAGGCCGTAAGATTGGTGAAATCACTCCTTTTTTCCTCAATGATGGCTTTCTTATAAGTAGAGCTTTATGAAGGGCTTTTCCCGGTGGATCAGGGTGAGCATGCCAGGCCCGCTCCTGTCTCCTGCACTTCTGCCGCAGCAGTCTTAAGGGATCAGAAAACCGGAGCTGAGAAGGGCTCTTTCGGTCTGAGTAGTGCCGTTTGGCCGGAGCAAGGGTGTCTATAGCGCCGGCAAGGACGTTGGAGAGGTTAAGGGCAGCCACGTTGGGATCAGATGGAGAGAGGTAACTAAGAGCGTCCATGAAGGGTGCTAGAGTATCATCATTGATCTTTCTATAGTTCCTTCTGGTCTCCCACCCGTTACTCTTAGGATTGTTAGGTAGAATAGGATTGATTTTACAATAAAAAGGGAACTGCCAGATGGTCGAACCAGGAAAGAGGGATGGGTGTGGCGGTCATAATTCTGGCATCATTAGTAAAGATGCCGTCCAACGTATGGCCAGCAGAGTGCGAAGGGTCCATGACCAATTGGCCCAGCCCACATGCAGCTAAGCCATCTATTAGTGCCCTAGTGTCCTTGGTATCTGTAGACTCTAAATGAAAGTTAAAATCTGGTATTTTACTGACCTCTACTGGTCGTTTTCAATCAAGACAGTTAAATAGAGGCAGTTGAACAGAAAAAAAGGCCCTAAGTGGAAGCAGACAATTCCCAGGGCTGATCTCCTGACCCCACAAAGTACATACACATATAATTATATACTAAATTATATACAAGAGGTCTTGAATGCTCGACCTAAAAATTTGTCATGAAATGCTCTGTCAGCCAAAACCTTATGAGTTTGCTGGTAGCAGTAGCTTCACTGCACATCTGTCAGTTGCTTGTCTTGTGTCTACTCCCTTCTCATCCTGGCCATAAAATGGATTCATGAGCTTATCCCTCATTCACATATGGTACATTGTGGAAATTAAGGAGCATATTCATAATGCCCCTGTGGCATTTTTACGTTGCCAGAGCGTCACTTTTGGAACACTATGGCTGCGCCATATGGCAGCCCATTTTACAAGGTCATGCAAAGTCACTCTAAGGGGCATATTCACAGAGAATTGGCATAGGGCATCGCTGCAAGGTATGTGCTGCACTGCCCTACGCTAATACAAAAGGACAGAAATGCACTGTATCTAAAAGATATGATGCATTCCTGTCCTTTCAAGTAGCGCTGGTGCAAAAATTGCAGCTGTGCGCCAATGCAGGCACCCTTGCACCTTGGTGTAAGGGCATCTGTGATGTTTGCATGATTGTTTTTGTGCAGGAAGTCCTTGTAAAATCTCACTAACTAGAGTGGTTATATATTGGGCAATAGACAGAAAAACAACAAAACGTGTTAATGAGTCCAGATATATGAAGTTTTGAATGTGTATGAGAGAGAGAGAGTGTTATGTTTGTTTGAGTTCTCTACCTGGTGATATGTGTTTTAATATATGCATTGGTATAGGAACAATGAATTTTGTATTATGATTTATTGATGATAATAATGTATTTTGTGGTGAGAATTTTGTTTTTAAACTGAAAATAATTACATGAATAGAAATGTCTAATGAGAAAATAATTGAATAGAAATGTCTAATGAGAAAATAATTTCAATAAAAAAATGAGAACGTAAAATGAATGTGTTATTGCAGTATGATTATGCCATGCAATTTGAGATTGGTTCCTGAAAAAGTCATGAGGGAGTTTTTGCATTGTATTTCCTGTTGTTTTCCCCTCTTCTCCCTGACCCGCAAGTGATTGCTTCAGAAGGGGTCCCATAAAACCTTACTTGGAAGGGGCACCTTCCTGCACAAAAACAATGACAAAAGGCAGAATGCAGCTCATGTGGAATGCGGAAAAACAGAGGAGACGCGTAAACATTTCTCCTTTATTGCCTGCTCTGGGGGAGGTGTACGTTTTTGGCATTGCCCTGCATTCACGCTACGTTGTTAATCTGGGGTAGGGTTAAAATCAATGTGTGTTGTGTGGAAACACCCACAGCAACACCCACAGCACGCCTCTCAGCCACAATGTAAGGCAACGCAGAGACTTGGCCTGAGTGGCCTTACACCTTATCTACAAGGTCCTAAAAAGCCATGCAGGGTGGCTTGGTATGCCCTTGTAGATATGGGCCAGTACCACTGGAGAGCCAAAAGAAGTGATACTCCGGTGGTGCAAGGGGCTTGTAAATATGCCCCTAATCATTTTACCCTGTCGGTGACAAGATATGAAGCTGTGTTTTCTGGGGGAGCTCACTGGGGATGTCTTTCAAAAGTCGTTTAAGCGTCATTTTGAGTCTGTGATGCAGGAAAGCAAGTAACAGAGTTCTTCTACCTGTTCCACTGAACTCCCCGGCCACAGGAACTGGCCATTGATAAACAATTTTCCCAATGACGTAATTCTTAAGTTGAAGACTTGCCTTGGGTTCTGGTGATTGGTGAATTGTCAATAAGAGGTACGTAGGGTGAGTGCAACTACTGTATACCTGAGTACTTTCCAAAGTAGTGCTGTTAACTGGCCTTTGGGGTCATTTCTAAGTTGGCCTGAGCTCTTCTGCCATGATGCTGCTTTTGCGCATGTTACTGCATACTTTTATTTTGCAAGATTTTATTTATGCCTTTCACATGAGAACTGTCTGATTTCGTGTTCTCTGCTAGTTTCTGGAGTTTAGTCTGAAAACTGTGTGCAAGGTCGATAAACAATGCCCCTTGTTATTCTGCTCTGGTCAGTCCTTAGCTCCTAGACAAAACATGCTAAACACAGCTGCACTGCTGGACACTCGTGCTTTGATATCACTAGGATGCATGTTGTTCTCAAAACACACTTGGAGAGAGACCTTTCCATGGAGAAGAGCTAAGCTGTTCCTATGATGTAAAGCTTCCACCTAGGCTTTAAGGTATGGGGTCTGCTGACAAAGCCCAGCGATCCACCTTTATATAATAAAACTTCTTTCAGTCAAGGGGAGGGTGGTTAGGCCTTATAGTCCTTTCTCCACTGTATGTATACAATGACATCCCCCTTTATATTCTATGGAATGCTGATTGTTCTGAGTTTGTGCATTTCGGTGCTGGTAATGGCTTGTATACTGCATTATAGCGCACAATAGTTAAAATACACATGTTGAACTATTACAGTGACTCTGCCAATTCTTATTTTGGGCAAGTACATGTGAGTGAGCAAAAGGGTATGTCTTGCTACTGCGATTCCTGAGAGAGTTGGGAGTGTTGTGTTCTGTGTTATCTAATCATTTGCAGCTTCGTGATTATGTTGGAGAAGGAATGAGACACTATAGCTAGTTGGTTTGGCGATTTGGGTAATAAGGGGGTAGGAAGGTACAACCCCTATACACCGAGGTCCTGATTTCCTGTGCATAGTTCTGTGTATGTGCAGAATCCCCGCAACATGGCTCTGCCAACGTTTGGTCTGGTTCTTACCTGCAAGACTCCTGAGTAGTGCTTGTGCTTGTCCACAATCATCTCACTCCTGTTTTAAAATGTCTTTCTGTTTCTTATTACCCCGTTATTGCACTGCCACGCATTGGTTGTTATTCTCTAGGTATTCTCTATGGCAATAGTTATTCGTTTGGCAATAGTTATTGCGCCGCCTAATAGGGCCACAGTCACAACTTATTTGACTCAAAATGGGGTCCCTAACGCTAGTGTTGCACTCATTTTTGTTGTGGAAGCGAATGAAGCTTACCACTTCGATGTTTTTTATTCTTGGGTCACCTTTCTGGCAGTCGATGGGACAGACAATTTGTTTCACGAGTATTTTGGCACTGCCCTTCCTCAGGATTATCTTCCTTAAAAGTATCTTGAAGTTCTGCTAACGGCTTGACAACACCAAATATGGTTTAATGGTTGAAGCTCACCTATTGGGAGCATGAGAAGGTAAAATTGTCCAATTGGGCAGTTCTGGGACACAGGACCAAACACTTTATAGAGTTCACGCCACTTGCCTCCTTTGAGAATTATAAGGACGGAATTGACCCTCCTTTTCCAAAACCACTTTGCTTAAGGTTCAGGTTGGGCACACCAATAATACATTCACAGCTAAATAGTAAGGTAACCTCCGGGGTAGTAAAACCTCTCCTGCATGCAGTGGGGGTGAAGAAACTGTTGATCATTTATTGTACTTTTGTCATAATTATTGTAAGCAGCGGAAGAGTTAGACTGTTCTCCTATAGCGCCTCTTAGGTACAGGGTAGCCTTCAGAATATGTAGTACGGGTACCTCCCTTGTCATCGTCTTTTCTGTCGACAGGTACCTTTCAGATACCATCATATAATACTATACTGTATGGTTTTAATGTATTTATCAAACCAGTTATATTATTATGCGAGTTTGTAAATAATTTGTTGTAAAGAATTGTTTTAATAAATGTAAAGATGTGATGTATTTATATTGTATTGGATTGTTAATCTTCTACTTTTATGGCCTACGAAATAAAGTTTTAAAGAAGAAGATGACAGGGGAATTCTAACCCAAATAGGTTACTTTTAAATATCTTTGCAGCACTGTTAGTGGAGACGGGTGGAGGCGAGATCTATGTGATTTGAAGTAAGTGATTCAATCAAGACACACTTCTCATCCCGATGTACCTTCATTCATACATCCCCATGAGATGTACACTCAGCTATTGTGTAACTGCTCATGTTGACGACATTTGCAAGCAGTTCGGGGGCAGAACCTTCCCTGCAAGGAGATATCGACACCCACAAACCTACAAATGTCCATGCGCTCTTTTACATTTGGGCACAGGTCGACCCTGGAAGCCCCCACTAACACACTTCTAACTGACTAGATAATAGGAGAATTTACGTAAGCAAATTTCTTTGTGAATCGGGCGTTTTATGTTCAACCGAGAATAACACGTTTAGAGGTCAGTACATTAAGGATTCCAACTTTTCCTGCTTCAAACGCTTGTATAAATAAAAGTGAGCAAATATTGAGGTATCAATAAGTTGCAGCAGTCATCTGCATGCGGTTAACTCTAATTTCTGCTACACGTATGCATTACTACCATCTTACATAGTTTCTGTTTGCATGAAATAACAACATAAGTCAGATGTATTTCCATACTTCATCAAACATTTATTAATTTTGCTTCTCTTTCAGTTGTTGTAGTTGATGTATTTTGTCCAAAAATCTGAAACATTGAGGTTGTGGGGAAATCATTTTTGTGCGAAATTTCAATGAATACACCAAGTGCACTGCAATTTTGTAGTGAATGATTTTCATCGTTTCATTCAAATAAGCACTGTAATGAATCACACCTTTTTAAGTTCACATAAAACCGCGTAGAGGAATGAATGCTGATTGATGCAGTATGGAATTGTTTATTGGACTACTGAATATCGACCCCCAGTCTATTGTGCTGTAAGAATATCGCAGACAGGTTATAGAGCGACAAAATATCGAAAGGTAAGTGCATATAGGAATTATGGATTCACTATTCCTAATCCCACATCTAAATTCCTTGAAGATATATAAATCTCTAATGTACATATATGAGGAGTTAGGTATTGAAAATCCAGACTTACTTACCTGTCGATATTTTATTTCCTATAATCCGTCCCCAATATTGTGACACGTCGATATTCTGGTGTCAATATCGCAAAATGAAGTGATTACACAATTCCAGAAAACACACACACAGACTTATCCCCAGTATTTTATCTGGTAAAAAACGGATATGTTCTTCATTCCACAAAAATGGTAATAATATGTGACTTATGCCCTCGTCATGACTGACCAATTAATTTCACTGGGCAGAGACTGGGAATATCTGTTCAATGCCATGACACTCTCAGGGTGAAAGTACCTAGTAAAATGAGGAATTACTAGAGGACATTGACTCAGAATTACTGATTCCTGGGACAATTCCTCATTTCTGAGTGAACCCTTTGCTTCCCTTTCGTAATGAGCCAGGTTTTTTTGTGCCCTTGGAGCAACTGGTACCCTCGGTATCAGTAACTTTCGGGTAAGTGAAATACTACTCTTGACTTGGGCCCTAGCGTACTGGGTTTCAATGTTTATTATGTTTGATACTTGCTGCCCAAGAATATCACTATACTATTGTCTCCACAATTGTACGTCCTGCCATTAACCAAATTTTTGTTTTCTGAGTATTTTTTGCACGATTGGCACAGTGTCCTCAGCATTGAAGCATTCAATAGTAGTACCGCTTCGAAAAATAAATTGCGTTGGACTCTACCAAAGCAGAGACTTTGTAGATAATCTCCTTTTTGCCTTTCCCTATCAAATTGTTGGACAAGCACATCAATCTTCAACTGTCCCCCTACATCGAGGCTCGCAATCTTCTTCATGTCTCCCAGGCTAGCTACCGTACACAAGATAGTACAGAATCATCTTCTTGACGGTGGCAGGAGAAGTTAGATGAACATTGGACAGAGGTGAAACTGCAGCAGTCATTAAGTTAGACCTTAGTGCGACGTTCAACACCGTCTCTCAGAGCATCTTACTCAGACGGATACAGGACTGTGGGCTAAGAGATAGGGCCCTGACCTGGCTCCTATCCTTCCTTGAAGGTCGGAGTTTCCAGGTCCTAAACAAAGCCCACTTCTCTAAGACCTTTATGATTGACTGTTGTATTCCACAGGGCTTATCCTTAAATCCTGCACTTTTTAAATATTTATGTACCCTCTTTGATGGACCTCATTGAATCCTTCAGCTGTGTACAACTTTCCTATGCCAATGACACTTAATTGGTCTTCTCACTTTCTCCTGAATATGACTACTTGGCAGAGTGGCTCAGAACTATCTCCAATTGAATGGGGAATAATTGTCTTCAGCTAAATGGGGCAAAAGCGGAAGGTTTGGTAATGGCGAATCAACCATCTCTCTGGTCTCCAGCATGATGGGCAGATGAGCTTGTCTCATGCCCTTCCCTGAATCCTGTTGCAAAAGACTTGGTATTTTGGCTTATCTTCAATTTGAATATGGACCTGCAAATAAACTAGCTGGTTGTTGCTTCAGTCTTCCTCGCAGCTCAAAAAAAATGTGATGTGCCCTAAAGGACCAGACTCGGAAAACTATTGTCTAAGGTACGATCATCTGTCACCTGGACTATGGCAATATCCTCTATCTGGGCCCAAACTGTCTAAAAATGCTGCAGCACAGAGGCTACTGCATGTGCCAAATAGGGGTCGGAGGAACTTGCAGTGATTCACTGTGTGGAATTTTGTGGACTTTCATAAAAACTTGGCAAGATTCTGTGGAGTTTTGCAAGTGGGCAGAATCAGCACTTTGTGGTGATTCTTTTGCCAGCAGCTTGTTCCACACTGCAAAATCAGGGCAAACAGCACCACATGGCGTGCTAGAGAGCATTGCTTCTTTGCTGTCAATTGAGTAGATTTTCTCCTCGAGCTGCATCTTTCTCACAGTGAGCAGCAGCTTTCTCATTGTGAATGGTCACGACTGCCCATGACTGTCCGCTTCAAGAAAATCTCACTGGGTGCAATCCTAGTAGCTGAAAATCGCACTAGGGGGCCAATTCTTCCTTGTGCCCACTAACGTAATGTTGACGAGCAACACATGAGAAAAAACTCTGCAACTCAGCAGTTGGTGGAGTTTTGCCTGAACTCCACGTTACAAGCGTAATGCAGAGTTGGCAAAACCCTGCAAACTCCACCGGCAGAGCAGAATTTATTTCCCACCTCTACTCTTTTCAGGAAACAACTCAAAACCCGGATATTCAAGGGCAGTTAGTACATGGGTGCTCCTGAAACAGTGCTTGGATTCCCTACTTCTGTAGGGTAAACAACCTTTAGAACTAAACTTTTACAACGCACTACCATTACGACGCAACTTTTACAACGCAAACCATTACAACGCATTGCGCTGGGGGGCGCTCTAGGATAGGGAATAGGTTTAATTTACTATCCAACACCTTCCCTACTATCCACGGGGACTGGAGTTGGAATAGTAAATTAAACAATTCATTATCCAGCGCCCCAAAGCACTATGCGTTGTAAAGGCATGCGTTGTAAAAACCGCGTTGTAAAGGCATGCGTGGTAAAAGCATGCGTTGTAACGTCATACATCCCTTGTGTAGCTATGTCCTCTATAAAACCCTAAACCAAAACCGATTGGCTTACGACCCTGTAGACTTGAGCCTAATTTACAAGGTTACAAATAATGAACTTAACTTTATTAGCTAAATAGCTCAGTGTTGTCCTGCGCCTGCTACTGAGACCTGCAGGTAACAGAAGCTCCATAACCTTAAATCTCAGCAGGCACCCTCAGCCATTTAAAAAGGTGAATAAAGTGAGTACCAATGAGTTGATTATCAGTAACACCTAGCAACGCATGTGTCGACCTGGGTTTTATTTCTGTGCAAAAAACATATATTGTTACATAGATATGCAATAGTTCTAAAAATTCAGATTTGATTTGACAGGTCAGTATATTATTTTGGTGGACATATTATTCAAATCCTAGCTGCAGTAACTTGCATTAAAAGACTAGTAACAAATTACTAGCAGTCACAATGTTCCGCGGTACACTGGCCATAAGACATATCCTCCATATTTTTCAACTTTTGCTGTGCAAAAATCCCATTCAATGCAGGCCCAAATGGGATTGTGAGTATGGCTATTACTCTAAAGATGCAAATGTTTGCTGTTAATTGAAAAGGTTACTGGCACAGCAATACAAAAAAATCACATTCTATGCTGCAGAACTATTTTGAAGAGTTGCTTTTATGTTAATATATAGGCCAAGCAATAAAGTCATTATTTACAAAGTTTCAATGCACAAAGTGTCTAGCTCCAGTAGAGATTCACCTCTAATATTCTAATATAAAACACGTTTCTTACACCCCTTACAACACAGCAATGCTGGGCCAGCAAAATGTCTTAAATATTTACATTTCATTGCACGTAACAGGATGTTGGTTTGTGATCCTGTAACTGTTTATATTGATATCGTCCCTTATTGGTACCCTTTTAACACGCGTGTTTCTTTTATTCTTAATTTGGCTGGGAGAGTTTAAATTCGGTGCTATTGAGGACGCACTCAGGGGAATATTATCAAGGGGGTTTATCTCCGCTTTTTTGGCTGTTAGCGACAGCTAGTAGGAGATAGCGGCCATCTTGGGCCCCACTTTGCATGTCAGAGAAATTTATCACTAATGACATGCAAAGTGGGCGTGCCAAGATGTTATCGACTGGAAACAGTCGCTAACATCGCTATCTCCTATTACCAACTTTGAAAAGCTAACACCTGCCCTGAGCAGTTCTTAGCCATGTTATCCAATGGGAGGTGGATAACATGGCTAAGAGCATTAGCTCGGTAATGCATGAATATCGCGGACTTTTCAGCGATATTCATGCATTGCGCCCGATTTTTATCGCATTTGCGATAAACCTTAGTAATACCAAGGTTTATCTGCGATAAAAATCGCCGCAGGTCGTCGATAAATTTTTGTCTCTAATCAAGCAATAGCGATAATTATCGCTATTGCTTGGTAATATGCCCCTCAATTCCTTGGTAACAGCACGCTATGTAAGTTAGTTCTTTCATGTATTCGTTCATTCACTCGCTCATTCATTCATATGCACATAACATGATGGAGAGAGGCTTTTGATGGTCTACTTGCTTTCAGGAAGGTGGCTCCCCAAGAACCCATAAATCAGGGGCAGGCATATCTTAGGTGCATCAACTCCTGCGAGCTATGCTATTGGTCAGTCAGTTACCCTTACATTCAAATTAACGCGCCTGCCAATAAAAGCGTTTTTTTAATCGACGGAAATCCATAATATAAGAGCCATTAATGGAGATCTCGAGACAAGGGTATCAGACGTGTTCTGTCTCCAACTGAAAAGAAAATCCCTCTGAAAAGCACCTACATTTAATAAATGCATAAGATTCCCTGGTGACGTCCTACCCTAGTGACCCTTCAAGTTAAAAAGGTGATTTAGTAGCAGTTTGACTTGCTTAATTGTTACCGGGCAAATACTTAGAAATCTACCTTTGTAGATCGAAGTTTCTATCTGAAGAGCATCAGTGTTTATATGTGGATATGCACAGTACACAGCCAGTGGCCCGCTAGCCTCTAAGCAGAATTACTACCTTCCTGTACATCTAGAACAATTGCTTTTATACCAAGGACTAAGTCTATTAAGATGCTTTTTTGAATATGTGGTTAAATTGCTTATTCCATGTATATAACAAAAGAATACGACAAGCAAGCTTTTAAAGGAAAATAAACACACAAAAGCTCCTTTGATAACTATGCCATCTCAGATTAGCCCCTACCATAGGCAAATCAGAGTTGGCCCTGCTTCAGTAAGAACAGTCCAGCCAGGTCCTCTCCGAACCGGAACACAATCAAGCCGAGATCAGGTTCGCCATGATTGTGGCTTTTAAAGGAGGCAGAGCACAGCGTTTACAGCATTTCCAAGTAGTCAAGTAGTCATACTTAGCTGTACGTTCTTATAACAATTGGAGAATAAGTGACAGTGCACATAGGTAGCATGAGGGGTTACGAGAACCCTCATTCACACTGATTTGAAAAGTCCTCCAGCATTCTTCATGGCCAAGTCACCACTCAAAGACATAACTGTGACTGGTGAGTTGTATTGGGCTGTGGTGGATGCAGGACAGGTACTAGTGATAGATAATGACTAGCTAAAAGCCTAGATTTCCACAGGATAAAAAATGGTTGATGAATCTGACTGCTGAAGGGTGATATAAGAAGAGGTTCTAGGTGACTACTGTACAATTAAAAGTGACGGATAATGAGTAGTGAAACACGGTCCCTTGATGGCTGGAACAGGCCTTGTATTTCAAATATGTGGGTGTAGAAACAGCACACATGCAGTACAAAGAGAAATATATTTAAGCAGGTTTGAAGATAGAGGGGTAGGTGTGTGATTGTACATAGTAGTAGACAGAGAAATGGGAATGATTGGCAAATTTACATGATTGCGTTTAGTGCAGGTAAGGAGCTAGGTAGAGTAGAGACTGCTGTAGTGCCACCACTTATTCAGGTCCCCATCTGCTTCAGGAGAAATAATAGTGCTGGAGAAGGGGTGGTAGTCATCTGTCTGCTCTGGACAGTGGGATCTTTGTGCACATTTGGTGCCTATAACACTTTAGTTCTGAGTTTGCATTTTTATTACAGCTGTCCACATTAATAAACATAAGGCATGGTTTAAAGATATGGGTAGTAACAATTGTTCAGGTCTCTACCAAGCTAGAGATTTCTTCAGTATGACAGATAATTTCACCAGAGGTCTTCCACTAGCAAATAATTGAACAGAGATGGATGTACATCTTATTCCACAAACTGGAGGCATTTCTGTTATCACTCAACTATTTATGTCTGTAAAATCTGTCAGATGTTGGATGGTCTTTGCCCAAACATTTTACCCCTCCTCCTCTATTTTGCTGAACCTATTTTTGTTGGCCTTAGGACTCTGGGCACTTTACCACTGCTGACCAGTGGCAAAGTGATTTTGCTACCCCCCTAAAGCATGGATACATTTGCATAAATAATTTACGTATATGTCCCTTTTAGAGTGGTATGCCATATACCCAAGTGTAACTATTAAACGTTCTTGAATCCAGTATGTATAAATAGGTTTGATTTATTGAAGCTTAGTTCCAGGTTAAGATAATAATAAAGATATAAGTAGATGTAATTGTAACCCAACCAGGAGCTGTTCTCCTGTCGCTCAGCCTGCCTGCCATAAACTGCCACTCCACACACACAAGCCAGGTACCAACATTCTATGATGTCATCAGGCATTCTACCACCTACACTGGCTAAGCAACAGGGAAGTCTAAGCAAGGGAAATGAAAGACATAAGCTAAATGTAACACCAAGGCCTGTAAATTAAATGCCAGTGGGGGCCTGAGATACCTGTTGTGTCAATCACTTAAGTAGCACTGTAAAATACGTCCCAAGCCTGTCATTGTAGCCTGAATGCAATTTTAAACTGTCATGTTGGCTTGGCATTTAACCTTCATTGCCAAACCATAAACTCCACTTTTTTACACATAGGTTGCATCATAGGTAGGCCCTAAGTAGCATAGGCAGGTGCTGTGTATTAAAATGGTGCACACGTACTTTTGATTTTTACATATCCTGGTAGTGAAAAATCCCTAAATTTGTTTTTAACTACTGTGTGACCTACCCCTCCCATAGGATAACTTTGAGGATTCCAGTTGGGAACAGGTGCCTATGTCATGTTTGGTATATATGATATATATGATATATAATTGTAGTGATCAATTCTTTTTTGTGGTTAAGTGTTTTTTTATTAGAGTTTAGAAAATAAAATTTTTAGAAAGTCAACACTTTCTGCCCTCAGCCCTTTTGTTTCTGCAGCCTGTCTTGAGTGACATGATTTGGCGTAGCTGACAGGCTTTGTGAATTTCTCCCAGACAATCACAAAGTCTGTAGAGGGAATAGGTGTGCCTGAGTGGGCCATTGACTGGCAGGATGGGGCGGAGCTGAGCACAACCCCACCTATACCAGAATAGTCTGTGCTCTGCCTTTACTCAACAGGCCTGACAACCCTGCATTGTAACTTCCTCCAGCTTGGAGTCAGGGCAGGGGAGGCAGGAAATGCCATGCACTTCAAAGCCACTGTCTAGAAGCTTCTCCCACCCTCTAGGATTTCAGACACCAACTTTCAGGAAACTTCTGGACCTGGGGATACTCTGCCAGGTAGGACTGTTTCACTGCTAAACGACTGCCACTTTGTTGGACTGCTGCTCCAAAGGAACTGCTGCCCTGCTGTGCTGACCTGCTGCCTGCTGTCTATTGCCTAGTGAAGATGAACTGGGCCTGCACCTCCTCTTGAACCCAGGACCCCGTAGTGACTCAAAGGGCTAGTCTGCAGGCTTCCTGATCTGAGACTCAGGGACACAAGAGGCTACCCAAACAGCTCATGGGCCAATCTTCAGTAAGTTCCTGACTCTCAAGAGGTACCGCTCAGGTCCTCGCCCCCTGTTGGGGCTCATGGGCTCCTTATTAAAGCTTTTGGGCTCTTCAGGAATGGGCCTGTTTACACAGAGACCGCGTCATTGGCATCGAAAATTAGCATAAGCCACTGCCATTCCATCTCTTCGCAGAGCAAGCATTGATCACTCACCGGGGACTGCAATGGGAATATCCAACCCCCTCATCTGTGACTACGCTGACCACCTCCTACGATGCTCCACTTTCTCCCAGTGACCCTCTCCAATGCGAACGGGAGTCTTGGCACAAAACTTGAGAAGGGGAACCTTCAGTGGGACTAATCTGGGACAGTATCCAACCTGGGCTCCATTGTGAAATGCTTGATCTTATTTTATTTAGTAAATTCAGCTCTATTTTTGTAACTGGGTGTGTACTCTTTTTGTGTGGTTTTCTTTCACTGTTTTACTGTCTGAAGTGGTGCACAAATCCTTTACACATTTCCTCCAAGTTAAGCCTACCAGGGGGTTCAGCACAGGTTTATCTGAGGTTTGCCTGTGCCTTACCCTGACAAGGATTAAGGTTTGTGGTTGCTGCTTGACCAGGACTCACACCGCAGTCAACCAGGAACCGAATTTCTCACAATGTCTCACTGCTGCCAAAAGGACTCATCCTCATTCAAAGCCATTTCATAAAATGTTTTGGGAAAGAACTACATTTTTAGCTTTACCAGATACAGTTTGGAGCAGAAATATGTGCAGACTTTGCATTTATAACTCCTGATGAGGTTGATAACATGTGTTTATTACTTATACACTAGCTAACACTATGCAATTTCATCATAAGTATTTAAGGAAGCAAACTATCCTGTTCATAGGGCAAATCATAATCTTTTTACAGTACCAAACACTAACAAATTCTTGTCAGAACTATGCAAGGGTCAAATTTCCAAAACAGATGTATTTCAATAAAAAAGTTACATTTATGTTTTGTCTTTGTTTATGTAATGCCAGATTTTAGGCTTTACAAAGGTATGTCACTACATATGTATGAATCTATATCTGTGTATATATGTATACATGTGCAGATGCAAAGAGATTTGGGTGGTTCAGTCAAATCTACAAATCAATGGAGCACTGGAAAGCAGAGAGGAGTATGTATATTGAGATTGGTGGATTTTCTAATTAAAATGCATTGGAGGTGAGGTGACAGTAGGAGGAGAACCCAGTGATGGGAATGAGGTACTGAGTGGAGAGTGTGGCACATGCCACAACCAGAGCATGCAGTGATCGTTAGCCTCTAGTGCCTGCATGAGCATGTGGTTGCCTAGCGCTTAAAAGACAGTCTGTAAGAGTGCTCTAATATGTTTCCACTATTCTTCCCTGCCTTGCTTGTCCTGTTAACAAAAACCCGCAAGTGTCAAGATGGCATATTAGTAGGAAAAGTGCAACCCTTTATTTCTACATGGAAGCAGTAAAGTAAATTCCAGTTTAGGACAGGCTGGTAATACGACAACTGCCAAAAAATGGAAGAAATCCAGTCCACTATCATGTGTATTCTCTTGATCTATCATGAGGACAGAGTACCCTCAACTGGCTCCACCAATGGAAATGCCACTAGCAGTGAGGAAACTGTTGATGCAACATGCGCTTAGATACATTTCCAAGTCCCCTCTCCCGTTTTCAATGGTTCTTTTTCCTCAGTTAAAGACCACCAAATAGGTGAATTTCCACAAAAGGGCACAGTGTTTCATACATGCTGAGCAAATTCTTCCAGAATTCCAGAGACACCAGTTATTGTCATACTGAAAAAGGTACCCTGGCATTAAGGGTTCATTTCCAGGAACCACATTTAGAGTCAGCAGCACCAATATGATGAATGATAGTAGTGGAATTGTTGTGATTTCTTTCCCATGGCACAGCTGCCATTCTCCGTCAGTGTGATGAATGTTTGCCCTGTTCCTAGTCGAGTTAAGACAGTAACCTTAATATTTTTCATCCACTTTCAATATTGCCCAAAGCTCACAAAAGATTCATTTTCATAGAGGTTTTTGCCAACCTAAAATCAAATTAGGTGCACAAAAAATTGTGAAGGTAACGTCGCGTTACTTTTTAATAGAATTAAGAATGTAAATCATTTACTATTCTAAATGAAAGTTACTAATTTCAAAAATTCGTCCTGCGTCCTAGAAATCCCCCATTTGCAAAATCATAATTAGGTAAAGCATCCCTAGATTGGTCACTAAAACATGTTGGTGAACTCACACAAGCTGACTCTATTAGAACTGGAATAATAATTTAAATGTCTAAGGATTGGGCCCTTTTACTTACGAAAATCATGAATTGGTGAAAGGTTGTTTATGTTGCATTCAACTATGTACTGTACTAGGTGTTCCATTAAACTGACTTTGTGGCTGCAAGGTAATTCGTGGAATACGTAGCCCTGGGCTTTGTTATGTTATATTATGTTAATTTAGTCTTTTATAGCGCACGGCTACTCCATGGAGTGTCCTGGCGCTTTTATTGTAAACCTGTAACAGAATAACACAACACAGTAAATAAAACGGTCCCAGCAGAAAGAAAGAAGAGCATGCTAAAGTGCGAAAAGCCAAGTTTTAAGGCCCTTCCTAAAAGTCAGCAAATTAGAGGTGCTGCGTAATGCCCCGGTTACTTACCGGTAATCTTCATTACTCCGAGTATAGTCTTCCTCGCCACATGAGTTCCCTCCCCCCCTCCCTGTCTGGCTATCGGCTTCATTGTTTGCTTGGTAGATCAGGCTGTTGGTTGGGCCGGTCCGCCTCTTATAGAGGTCAGGTGGGACTGGTCGGCCATGTTGGGAGGGGGTGGGAGGTGTTTTTCTTTTGCTTTGGAGGGTTCTGTTGTGGAGCTAAAGCTCACTATGTAACTCAGGGGGCGAGGAAGACTTACGAGGAGGTAATGCTAAGGGCAAAGTGTTCCAAAGCTGTGGCGCCAGCAGCCTAAAAGAGGCATATTTGCGAGCACAGTTGCGTTGCTAGTGACGTAAGTCCTACATGAGATTTATGAAGACACACAACACCACTTTGTGTGGCCCTCAGTTACTCCATAAATCCGAAGTAAAGCAAGGAAGCACAAATGGCTGTGTTGCCATACTCTGTGCTAGGAAGGCATTCCATGGGCAATGCATGGGCGCTCCTTTGTAACTCCCATGGTTTTTGAGGCATTACCAGATTTACCAGAAGTGGTAAATCTGGGAATATGAATAAAAGATACGCCTCCCCAGAGAGGCGTAACAAGGAGAAATAAATATTTTTTCTCCTCGTTTTTTCCTCTTTCTATGTGAGCTGCATACTGCGGCCCACATAGAAAGAGGAATATGCCTGTTTATATTGTTTTTGAGTTGAAAGTTGCCCCTTCCTGCACAGAAAACAGACCTGCATGCAACACAGGTAACCTTGCTCCATGGTGCAAGGGTGCCTGGATCGGCACCTGGCTACCACGAAGGTGCCAGTGCAAGGGGAAAGAAAAGTGCTGTATTGCCTTAAATGAAGTGCATTCCAGCCCTTTCCCTGTTATGCAGTGCATCACAGCAAGACAGCAAGGTGACTTGCTGGGCTGCACTGCTTGACTTTTTTCACAAACCTGCCCCATCTATCAATGGGAGACTGGCCCTACAGATTTGTCATTAGGGAAATGGTTTTTCTGAACTATTGTAACGATTGCTAATCCCTGCAAAATATTTATCTTATAATCAATGCCTAATTTGTAAACGAATGAGAGTTGGTGCCAAAAAATCTGTTAAGATGACTGTGCCAAGTGCAATTAAATGTTGGCAAGCCCCATCTCCGGGTTGGTAGTGTCAAATTAACCTCAGACCTGTATAATCCACTGCCAGACACTCCCTTCACCTTTATCTCTCTAGTGGGTTCCTGCTTTCTGCCTTTGTAACAATTTTCCTGGCTTTCTCTTCCTCCGTCTTTCCGTTTTGTGTGTTTGCTCTTTCTTGCTTTAGGTAGATGTCAGGAAAGCGAATATATGTGCCGGTCCTCAATAATGAGTGCTGGTGGTCCAGGCCAGCAACCACCAACTCAAATATAGCACTGCTTATAATTATCTTTAGAGACTCTAGGGTGAGGTTTGAGGTAACCAAGCCTATAAGCCACATTGAAATAGTCATTGACACTACAAAAGCTAATATCCATTGATTTATGGCTAGTCAGGCGAATGAGTGAACTAAGCCTCTGCCTCTCCACATCCCACACTTCAGTACTTCAGTACACTGGGGGGGGGGGGGGGCAGAGGTCTGGACTGAGACTAATTTACTGCACAGTTGGAGATAGTCTGCTCAGTCACCACTTGAGTACAGCTTTTGAAACTAATGCAGAGTGGTTTTACTACTCTCTGTGGGGCACCAAATATGACTCTCATATAATCTGTGCTTCTCCAGTTACGAGGCTTTGTGAAACAGGGTACACAAACCAGTAAACCGCCAATTCAACAGATCTTTACATTACTTATGTGCTGTAGGAAAAGGTCACCAGAGAAACATGGTCCCAAACAACTAATTAATCCCTATAACGGTTTTATTTGAGTAACTGAGATTGATAGTATGTCTACTATGTGTAAAGAATGCAAATAAAACTGTCCATCCCTTTTGTATTCCAAGTGAAAATCATCTATTCTGAATGCCACTTGCGCATTTCTATTCCTTCTGTATTAAGGAAAAATACAGAAATCCAACATTACAATGAACAATTTTTATATTTCCATAGAACAAATACTGTACAAATTCACTTATTATTGCTTACTTTAACCCCTTAACTGCGGCGGCTATTCCGCCGCAGTGCTAAGGGGGCTTGGCGGAAAGGCGGCGGGCGCATGCTGGTGACGGAACCACTCTGTCACCAGCGTCGGTTGCGCTGTGCTTATGACGGAGCGGTTCCGTCATGGCCCCACCCGCTCAATAGAACGCTCAGCGAAGGCGCGGAATTCGCGCCACGCATGAGCGGCGGGCGGGCCATGACGGAACCGCTCCGTCATCAGCACAGCGCCACCGCGGCTGATGACGGAGCGGTTCCGTCATCAGCAGGGGAGGGGTTAAAGCTAATATAAAATACAAGCACAATGGCGCTAGGGCATAGGGAAATTTGACCCAGTTTGCAGCCCTTTTGAACCACGCAACATGGGGCAAGAGTGACACATACCTGAAGTCATATGTTTGAAGTCACGCAAAGTTACTGTGCGTGGCTTTGAGTGGCTCCAATAATATGAAATGCGGCAAAAAGATATGCCTCCCCAGACGAGGTGTAATGAGGAGAAATATTTTTATTTCTCTTAGCTTTTTCCGCTTTCTATGAAAATGTGTGCTATATTCTGCAGCACATTTAATGCACAAATAGAAAGAGGAAAACTGCTCCTACCTGACACAAATAATCCTGACTTCAACATAGGTGCACAATAGTGCAAGGGGGCCTGCATTGGGGCTAGGATGCCAAAAAGGCCCCTCCTGTCCTCGTCCCATTTATGACATGTGGAGATAACCATCTTCTGACAGAAAAAAAGAACAGAGGAATGCTTGGGCCCTAACCCCAATCCCTCACACTGGGAGTACATAAGCAGTACTTACCCAGCATTCCGCCTGTTCTTTTTTTCTGCCTGTCGACAGGAATGGGATGAGGTGCTGGTGCTGCTCCTGCTGGGCAGGAGTGGCGCCCTTGGGGGGCCCATCTAGCTGCCTGGCTATTCTGGAGGGGATGTGGTATGGTGAGCCTCCCTTACTTCCCAGGAAGCTTGGATGTTGCCTGCTGGATCTTTGCCATGCACGCCTGCTGGCCCTTTGCAGCTTGTGCACCAGCCTCCCGGTTGGTTCCTGATTGTAAGGTGCATCTTCCTGGTGGCCAAGGGGAATGGATGGCTTCTGAGGGGCTGTCTGGGTGGTGCCCCTGGAGTGCCTGGAAGTTGGTGCGGTGTCTTTCCTGCTACCCACGAGCTGGGGCTGGTGGTGTGTGCCTGGGCTTGCTTTTAGGGGCATTCTTCTGGCAGACGATGTGGTCAGGAGTGTCTGCCTGCCCACGGGGTAAGTACCCCATAGTGGTTTGCTGGTTTTTTTGTTCTTTTTTCCTTCCTACTTTGCAGGATGGAAGACATTGTAGTCCCGTAGGTGAGTCTCTGGCTTCCAAATGGTGTGCGCTCCAATGGAGGCAGCATTTGAAGGTTTGTGCCTCTAGAGGCTGTATCACGAGCAGTTCTCTTCTGTTGCAATCTGGGACAGGGTTCTGTGTATGTTTGTGTCACAGGCCACTCCCCTGCAAGGATTTTTTTCCGTCAACTGGTGTCTCGCTGTGTAAAGGTCATCTTAAAAAAATGAAAATTGTGGCTTTCGTTGGTTGGTGGTCCTCGGCCTGACCTGAGTTGCCCCTGGATTGCCAGCAAGCCTGTTTGTTCCCTTCCTGAAGCTTTGATGGGGCCGCCTGGGGTAACTGGTGGGGCAAGTTTTGGGGCTGGAAATGTTGTTGGTTCTGCCAGCCTCAGGGTGTGTTCCCAATGGCTGTTTTTATTCGCCCCCTTTTCTGCTGTGTGATGCTTCTGGATTGGGCTGTAGTGAAGGGGGTATCATGTAGTCCCTGGCTTCCTTTTTGGGGTCCTCTGTTTTTTGTTTGAGAGGTTTCAGCCACATGGGTGGAAGGTCCCCCTTAGTTTGGGTTTTGGTCCTTGCAGTGTTGGGGGCATCTTGCCGTTTGTGTTCTTGACCCAATGTGCCAGAGGGACCAGTCTTTGCCTACATGGCCACTCCTGTCCCCACTGCTTGCCCCATGGGGGGGGGGCTACCCAATCCTGCTCCCTCTGGGGCTGTCAGCCATTCAGTGTGAAGCTCCCCCCTTTCCTGTGGGTGTGGGTGTTTTTCCTGATGTTTTGTGCACCTGCCCACCTTCCTGCTGGGTTTCTCCTTGCTTGGCGCTGTGGTTTGAGTGAGGGGTTTGGTTCTCTGGCTTCTCTGGTCCCTTCTCATCCTGGGCTGTTGTCCCATTGCTGGTAAATGTATTTCCCGGGACGAGGTTTCAGTTGGGGGTACCTTGGTTTTGTTGTAGTCCTTGCCACTTGCTCTCCAGCGTCTTGTTGTGTCCAGGGCTGTATGTCCTGCTGTGTAACATGCTGCACGCTCTTCCTGGGATTTTGGTTCCAGTTTCGGGCCTGTCCCTCTTCCGGTCTCTGCTCCTTCATTGGGGGTTGCAGCCGTATACCCTTCTGTTTTGTTTGTGGCCTAGCTGTTCTGTTTTGGGCCCTTGTTGGTCTGGGTGGTTGGGTTGGGTGTGCATTGTCTCCCTGTCTCCTCGGTGGGTGCTTGCGGGTCTGCCTGTGTGCCTTCTGGCTTCCTTTCCATTCCTGGTGCCTTGCTTTGGCGTGGGTCCTCCAGGCCCCCTGGTGGTTCAGCGGTTTTGGGCCTGGGGTGGCTGGGGTCCATGTCAGTCTCCATGCCCATTGCGCTTTGCCTATGCTCTGCACAAGCCTTCCCCAGGTGCGGGCTGGGCCATGGAGTCCTCCTGCCCGGCAGGCTACTTGGCCTCGGCTTTGGCTTCCCGGACGCTTTTTGTGGATTGTGGTCTCTGTGGCCTTGGTTATGGCTGGTTTCAGTGACTTTTCTGTCTGCCCTCAGGGTTTGTTGGCTGGGTTAAGCTGTGGGTTCCCCTCCGGTCCTTGTGGTCCTGTCCTGGTGGTGGTATCCTGACATGCTTTTGTTTGGGGTCTCTGGGACTGGTAGTTTCGGATTCTCCGGTGCCTCTGGGGACTGCTTTGTGTTGGCCCTTCCCTGGTTGGTGCTCGGTCTCCCAATGGGTGGTCCTGGCTGGGCGGCTGGTCCATTGTCTTGTGGCCCTTGTCTGGGCTATTGAGTCTGGTCGGTGAGCTTGCATTTTCCCAATCCTGTATTGTTCCCCTATGGTCTGCACCCAGGGTGGTGCTTGGGTGGGTCATCTTCCCTGTTGGTCCTGGTTGGCCTTTGGGTTCCCCTGGAAACGGTGGCCTTGGGGTTTGCCTCTTCTGCTCTGGCTAGCTGCTGAGTCCTGATCCGGTTCGGTCTGGTTCCAGACCTGGTGGCGTCCGCCGCTTGGCGTTGTTACCTGTTGTTGGCCTCCTCCTGTTGGGGTGTTGTGCCTTGATGGGTTCAGGCCTCTGGCTCTTCAACTGCTGTTTCCTGTTCCAGTAGGGTGTGTGTGTGTGTGTTTCCAGCTGCCTTGTCCTTCTGGATGGTCTTCAGATGGCTAGGGTTGGGGTGCTCGATGGGCTTGCCTCATTCTTTCTGCACCTGTGCCATTGTGGCACAGGGTTCTGTGGTTGTGCGCCTTGGTCTTTGCCTGTTGAGCTGTTCTGGTGTCTCGGCTGCTTCTCCCCGCTACTGGCCTGGGTGCTTGCGCTTCCTGTAACAATGATGATGCTTGGTTCTGGACTTTCTTGCCTTGTGCCTGGTCCTCTTCTGGAGTCTCCGGGGTTTTGTTGGCCTCTGTGCCCTTTGGTGGTTGGGTCAGTGTGGTTGGTGGGAGGTATGCTCTTTGGTCACTGCCTCCTTCCTTCCTGGGTTAGTCGGTGTGGTCCTGCCCCTGGTTGGTTCTTTGGGTGTGGGCCTTGAACCTGTTGGCGGGTCATCTCTTCTATATTGGTCTGGTCTGCTGTAGCTGCCCCAGTGGTGTTGGAGTTTGTCAGTGGTTGTCGCCCTTCCGTTCCTGCTTGGGGTTGGGGATGGTGAGTCTTCCCCTCTGCTGGGGCTAGTTGTGTGCCTATTTGGCTTTGTTGGTTGTTTCTTCCTTGGTTTGCTTGGTGTGTTCTCTGTCAGTCCTGCTGTGATGTCTATGTGGCGGCTTGTTGGCACTGGACGTGGTGTCTTCCGGCCTTGTGGGCACTCTTGCAGATTTCTGATTCCCTGTGAGGTGCTCCTCCAGTTCTGGTCCTCCTTAGGCCAGTTGGTTTGGGGGCTTTTTTGCCTCAGCCCTGTTTTTCCCTTCTAGGGGTTGGCCTTTTGGCTGGGGGTCTCTATGGTGTGCCCCTTTTTTGTCATTGTTTTTTGTTTGTCTTTGCCTTGTCGGGCTGGCTCCCTCCCACTAGGTGTTTTTGGGGGGCTGGGGGAATGTGCGACCTGAATGCACTGCTTCCCCCTTTTCTGTGATTATCTGCCTTCTTTAGACTGGTGGTGTCTTCTGCTTCTGGGGTACTGGGTTTCTGGGCATTGGTTGTGTCCCTGGTGATCTGTCCCTGGTTTTACAGGGATATCTGTCCGGTTTGGGTCTTCTTCCATCTGTGGCCCCTTTACTGTCCTTTTGTGGGTGAGGGTCTTTGGTCCCTTCTAGGCAGGGACTCCTCCTCCATTGTTGGTTAGGAGTTGTTCCCGGTGTGGGTTGGCTGCAATCTGGGTGGTGGCTCACTGGGCTTGCCTCTATTATTGTTCCCTTTGAATGCCGCTTGCTTGTTCTGGGTGTGTTGTTCTTTTTTGATTGTGGGCATTGTGGGCAAAGTGCTCTTGCCTGTCCTGTTTTTACCTGTGGTTCTCCCATTTGCTTCCCTGGGGTTTCTACTGTCTGGGTGATTTCCTGGGAGTACTTTGTTGGTTTGTACAGCCACATGATCTTAATGGGACGAGGACAGGAGGGACCTGGGGGTACTGCCCTATTACTTCACGGTAATCTTCATTACTCCTGGTGCCATTGTCCTCGTCCCATTCACTACAACCCACCCTGCCTCTGACAACCGGCCTTCCTGTTGGTGGATTGGTAGTACAGGTGGAATGCTGAGTAAGGTAAGTACTGCTTTTGTACTCCCAGTGGGAGGGGTGGGATAAAGGTCCCAGCATTCCTCTGTTCTGTTTTCTGTCTGGAGATGGTTATCTCCACATTATGAATGAGACGAGGACAACGGGACCAGAAGTAATGAAGATTACCAGTTAGTAATAGGGCATTCCTTCAGGTTACCTTTGAAGCGGGCCAACACAGCAAGGTGACTTGCTGCGCTGCCCTGCACCACAAAACTCATAAATATGCCCCTTAGATACCAGAATCACTGGACAAATAGCTATTAATTAAGTTAGAGTTATAAAATGTAACCCCTCAAGGTTTGGTGTCAACCTCCTCCTCATTTGTTGACCTTAAAACAAAAAAGAGGATAAAAGGGCATGTGGCACTTGCATTCGATTGTTGATGGTTTTAGCTCACTTCTGTTCTGACATTCGCTTCGGAGGCTAGCCTTTCAATCCATCGGAAAGGGAAACAAAGAAATATTATTCAATGCACAGGTTATGCAAGATTTTCTGTACTGCACCCCCACACACATTTTCTTGCAGCACTTATAAACTAAACCCAGTCCTACTACACACCTACAGCCAATGCTTGATATGCAAAACACTGAGTGCCAGGCCTAAAGTTGTGCTCAGAGGTTGGCGGCCGGTGTTATTGAATGTAGGGCATGTAGAACACTAAGAATGCATCACCCGGATTCTCTCTAATACCTCTTTCTTCTACCACCATACACTTCCTGCCCCTTAATCTCACTCTTACAGATTCTTTTTCATCTTTTTTTCCTCCTTCTCTCCCTCTTTTCTATTCTCTTGCTCTGGGTAGAAGTCTGATGATGAGAAAAAGTCCCCATAATTAAGTGCTAGTGGGCCCCTCCTGCAACAACCAGATCAAATTAAATACTGTGTTAGTAGTATTCACCTGGCTTCCCATTTACTCCATAACAACACAAAAGGAATACAGAGAACCCCACCAGCCAGAGTACAGAGGAGCTGAAATAATCATCTACTCCGATTGCAACTCTGTAAAGGGGTGGGGGTCCCACTACTTACTGCCCTTGAACTAGCACCTAAAACGTTATCATCTGTAAGCAACTGAGAATATTTCTGCTTTAGTATTTGTGAGCCATTCAGGGATTGTGAAAAAAAACACTAAAGTGTTATTGAGCAGGTTTTTCATCTGCTCCAATAAACATTAAAATACACTAGAATATAAAATATAGAAATATAAAAAGCAAACAATGAACCCTACCTACTTTTTCCTATGTGTTGTATTCTTGTAAGAGAGGCCCCAGTTGTACATTAACGCAAAGAATGTAATCCTATAGATGTAATTCATGGTTCCAGGCTTCACGTCCCCTCCTTCTGGCGTCAACAGGGTCAGAGCATTTTCAGAAAGGGGACAAACAGCATCAAAATGCCACCTGCTGATAATCCACACAGAACACATTTATTGTTCCTATTATGCCACTTCTTTTTTATTACATTTCCTTAATGAAGAAAAATAGGCTTGTCAGGACTTATGATTTGTTGTGCCTCAATTTTGAGAGGATAGAAGGAAGGGTGCCTTGTCCATGTGATATAGTGTAACTGATTAAAGAGAAACAAACAGGAAACACAAAAGTAAACCAATCCTAAATAATCTGTAGCAGGTAGAATAAGGCTGGGCGCACTGTCAAAGACTGTCTGTGAGGTGATCTGTTCCTGGAAGAAAAATATTTTTATAGAGAGAGATGAGCAAAAAAAGGCCTAAAAAGAGGAAAGAGGAAACCAGATGCAAATAAAAATCCTGCCCAGACAAATAAAGATGGCATCCACTGAGCATTCATTGTTAGGAGTAGCTACGTTCTCAACATAAATGAGAAATGTTCCAGTGCATGTGTATACGCCAACAGATTGCTGGTAGCATGTTTCCTTTTAAAGTATATGTTGATAATACGTTTCAAACAAAATGTCGATTCACTGAGAAGTGACAGCTTAAGTATATGAACATGTGTCAATCAACACCCCTCCTATGGAACCTGCCGAACAAAACACGCAGTATCATATGCAGGAGCAACTATGTAATCTTCACGAATGTATTCAGCACAAGCACGTTTTGGGGACTTCTTGATATAACACTGCGCCCGTATTGATCGGTATTCATAGACACCGTGAATGTTTCTTTTTCATAAAATCTTTAAATAATATTGACTTTGGCATAATTGTTACACACAGGTCCAGTTAAATGGATGCAGTGTGCAAATAAAAATAATATTCTGTAGAGCGAAGAACTGAGTAGTCTCCTAGACTAGAGTTTTGTGTGAACAAATAATAAAGAATTATGAAACGTGCTAATATTCTAATTCTTTCATCACTCACTGGAAAGTCACTTAGACCCTGATTCAATGTTTGGAGGACGGAGTGAAGGCAGAACCGGTGGTAGAGGACTTTATGTTTGCCACTCCGCCTTTACACAACGCCTATCAAATTGAGAGATTTCTCTGGCCCCAAAGGACATTTCTATGAATTGGCATGATGGCATGGCGGCTCCTGTCATTGTAGGCGGGGTCTTTCGGCTTAGTGGACTAATAATGCCTGGAAAAGTTTGAAAGATGGCACTGGCTGTTCAACTTTTAGAGTATTTATTGTTTTTTGAAAACAAACTCTCAAAGTGGGAGATTGTTTTGAAAAATAAAAACAAAATAATTGCACCTACACAATTGAAGTTTTCTATCATGCGGTGGGAGTCAATATTTTTATTTCCTTTCCTGCACCATCAGGTTTTACCTGGTGGTGAGAGTCAGCAAAAAAATATCATAACTAGTGTGGATGCTGGTATGTGTTTCCTCTGACAGCCCCAATCCATTGGGCTACTGGTGGAAGGTTTAGGCCAACCTGGTGGTCTACCTAATTCAAAACCTCCCTACCTGAGTCTAATGGAAAGTAGGGGTGCAAAGATACATAAATCAAATATTTACCAGTGTCACATACATTTTATTGTTCCAAAATTAGCAGATTAGCAGAAGGGACTGAATAAGGAATTACGTAGAGAACATTCCCCCTGCTGCTCAAAGCCACACAAGTTGGCTGCTAGGGTTGGGTAGCACACTGTTCGTCTATGTCATTGAAAGTCCTGGCCTTCCCTGTTTGGACTTCCATCAGTGGTAAATGGTTAGAGTATGGCAACCAGGTAGCCCTGAGTAGGAACAGAAATAATCCCCATTAGACATTTTACTACAGGCAGAAAGCCTGCCCATCATTGGCAGGAAAAACGATTGCAGGGAATCTGGCGAGGGGACGATGTACTGTGTCTCAAACAGAGCCAGGAAAAGTAAGGAAATTATTTAAATTCCATCTCTCCCTGCGTTGTGTACTGTGTGGAATCATGCTATGGACCTGTTCGTCTCCCTGTGGAGATACAAACTGGACCCGCTCCCTCTGGAGATGGAGGGTCATAGTTGAAATGATGTTGTGTGGAATAAATCAAACAGCTAGTTCCAGTGTAATAGCTGAAAAACCTTCTGCAATGTTCCTTGATGGTAAACAGTCATAACTACAATGGAAGAAACAGGATGAGTCTATGAGGCATACCCAGGCTCCTTGTGACTTGCCTAGTAATGGGCAAATGAGTGCAACCATTCCTACTGTCACAAACAATAGGTTCATTAAAGAATGCTGAGGTCATCAGCAAGTGATTTAGCAGATGTAGGGCCACTTGCATGACCATTCAGTTTAGCGAGTCGCAAATTGCACAGGATTGCGACTCGCAATTTGCGACTTGCTAAACTGAATGTACAACAGTGCGATTCCCAATTGGGCCGCAAATTGCATGCCTCATCAATATTCATGAGGCAAGCACAATTTGCGACCCCATTGGGAATGGCTAGTGCTCACAGGGATAGTGACCTGCTGGGGTCAGCAGACCACCATGTCTGGGACTGCTTTTTAAATAAAGCATTTTTTTATATGCAGCCCATTTTCCTTAAAAGAAAATGGGATGCGTTTAAAAAAGAAAAAATCAACTTTTCAGTTTAATTTTTTAAGGGCAGGCAGTGGACCCTGGGACCACTGCCTGCTCTTTAAAAATATTTTCACCAGCTTCACAAAGGAGAAGGGCTCCCTTGGGCACACCTTCCTGTTTGCGAGTGGTATAAACCTACTTGAAGTAGGTGTTAAACTGTGATTGTTTTGCGACTGCAAATGTGGTTGCAAAACAATCATATATTGGTGTTAGACTCGCTATTAGGAAGGGATGGCCTTGGCATTCCCCTTCCTAATACCGACTGGAAAACCATATTTTGCGAGTCGCTAATAAGTTAGAGGTTCGCAAATTGTGCTTTGTGCATGTGGCAGACTAATTTTGCAGTCGCAAACGGGCCAATTTCCAGTTTGCAACCGCAAAAAACGGTCGAACATCAGCACTTTAGACTGTCACAGGTGTAGTAGGGTGCTCTGTATAGGAACTGCTCTACACCTAAAGTTAGGAATTACCCAGAGTGCTCTGCTTCTTTTTTGCATAATTTATGCAGCACTCTAAACCTGAAAGGGTATTGTTCTGACTTATACTGAGTGTTCCCTTCTGTCTGGACAAGGCTAAAACCCTTCTAAAGAGCTGTAATGACAATGAAATGCGAGGCAAGGGTTGCTTTTATTCATTCCAGGTTAGTTTGGATATTATTTTGCTAATCAAAAGCAGTATTACTGCTCCTGGAGTGATAAAAGGCTTTTGTCATTTTACAGCTTGGAGCACAATAATGGTCAAATTCAAATGGTACAGCCATTCAAGTGATGTTTCACCTTCCAGCCGGATAGTGCGTTAAAGTCACTGTGAGAACTGGATCACCGTTGATAGATATTTACGCTAAACAAACAGATTTTAGCTCAGCCCTCATTTACATACACCAGAAACAGAATAGGTTTCCCACTCCATGGAGATCAGAGGTGTTTTATTCGGGACTCAAGGTGGCTGAATGTGCATGAAATGACTACCCAAGCAGTTGCTTCTAGAGTCTTGCTCATGCACGGGCTGTTTCCTGGCCCATCTCTAAACTTGGTAAATCATGCTCCTGCTTTTTAAAGCTTCTATCCCCACCATAAATGGTCTTAGCCCCCACATTGCACACACTCTCCCTTCCATGGGCCTGCAGTGCAGACACCAGAGTTCATAAGGTTAACAATGTGAACAGCATGTTCTTCTTAGAAATCGCTGTCCTAAGTCTTACTTGCAGGGCAGTTGCAGAGTGAAAGTTTGCCATAGACCCCAGCAGCCCCCATAAAGCAGTATTGTTGTTTAGTGGCACACACACCATTGCCCACATGACTTGTTCATTGGGGGTATCTGAAGTTAAAGTTCAGGGGTTGGGACCTCATCTTCCCTGGAACCGCCTTTTCATCACAAGTACCTGGGAACCTTAGAACTGCACTGCCCTGAAGCTCAGCAGGTGTGCATACCAGCAATGATTGACTTGTGTGCCTGCATTATTTATGCAAGCTTTATGTCTCTTCCAACAGGCTATAGCCGGGACTCAGGATTAATTCTGAATGCCCCCACCGCTTGTGGGATACCAGACTGCTGCAGGAATGTTTTTCCTTCCTCATCACTTTGCATTAGATAACGATGCAGGAGTCTCGCATTTTGAACTGTGCCTGTTCTCTTAAGTGATGTGAATGGGGAGATGTAGGAGGGTGAATCTGATTTGTTGGGCTTTTCCTACTGGTCAACAGGAACACTGGCACTGACCCTAGGGAGAGGCTTAGGGAGTGCTTTCAAATTTTTTTTTCTAGTTGCAACTCTGGCGACACAGACTTCCCCTCCCCCTAAAATCAGTACCCATTAACCCTCAGGGGTCTGTGTGACTCCCCGCCCGATACCACACAACTCATGTTTGGATCCGTACTTTGGGATTTTCATCAGTCACAACATCATAACAGAAAAAACAAAGAGACGATGGACAGAGCGCTGAAACTTTTCAAACACTCTAAAATGGAGTTATTTGTTGCTACAAGATATATTTATTTGAATGACCAATTTTGAGGATATCTTGGTATATGTATTTTGGATTTTTATCATTATGGTCTTGTTTGGTTTAAATAAAGATTACTTTTTTTCTAAACTGGTGTGGTGTCCATTTGTAGTGTTTTCACTGTATTTCTGTGTGTTCACAAATGCTTTACACACTGCCCCAGAGATAAGGCTGTCTGCTCATGCCAAGCTACCAATGGAGTGAGTAGGGGTTATCTAAGGGCGTAACTCCCTTACTCTGACTTAAAGCAAGGGTCCTTATTTTAGCAAATGTGCAAACCATTGCCAACTGGAGACCTCAATTTCTTACAGTAACCCATGACAATGTCATGTAACATATTGTGCATTGCGCAAATCTGCTCACTGCGAGCTGCTCTTGTTAAAAAGTGTATTATTTAATGATATTCCTTTATTTCTTAGTGACATGATTTTCTGTTTTGTTTTTGATTTTTTTTGTGGTTTTGTACATGGCCATTATAGTAAACTCTGGAGCCATATCTGTTGCAGTAGTCTGTACCTCTCTAGGGGCTTTCTGGGTGGAAATTGTTGCTTAGGTCACTGATGTACATGATTTTCCAGCTTCCCTCTACTTGTTTTCCAGTTAAGAATGTTTTCTATATTTGGTTTTACGATGATAGAACATGGACGTCATCCCATTTGAATATTTTTTATTCATTCCTCTAGAGTGGATCTTTTCACACAGTGTGCATGCACTAGTTTTGTAGCAGTTTTTGATTCCTGTTGAATTTTAGTAAGAATGAGTAGTTTATGGGTGTTTTGTAGTTATGTTATATTTGTGACTTCAGAATGTTGAAAGTTATTATTTGAAATTGTTGTTTTGGTTATATATGTTGCTAAAATCAAGTTACTCAATTATGTCCCTAAACAGCAAAACTCAAACCATGTGTAAAATATGTTTAAATATCTGTTCTACATTTTGTCACTTGTATTTGTGTCTGTGTGGATAACTATGAAACTCTTTTTAATCAAAATCCCATATACATCTTCATTTCTAATGTACAATTGTTATATAATTAAATCATTATATACATACCAGTGAATTGAGCTCATAGATTATATTATTCATTTAGCTCTTTCCAGATAGTTTTGACACTGATAAGACTTGTAAAAATTAACCACAAGAATATTAAACAACTCTCATAGAAAGCAACTGTAAAATGGTAACCTCTTCAACTTTCCACTCCATGATCATGAGAAAGGCAGCAAATGAAATCATGTCTTTCATTTTAGACTACTCTGGCTCCACTTGTGAATGGTTAGCATCTGTTAACCCATTTATCTCTTTCAAAATGAGGTTCCTGTCAGTGCTTTTTCGCAATGTATTTGCGTTAATCGTGGAGAAATCACGACAAAAATTGAAGTTCAAATGTATATCTAGCTTCATTTTATATAAATTCAAATAATACACAACAGTTTATTACATTGGCCTTAATTGGAAATTAAATAGTGTCATCACTCCTCAACTTTAAAAAAAGTTCTGTCTCTTTAACACCCTTCCCCATACACTCTTATCTCAGTGTACCTAGCAACCCAGTGGAACCAGTATGTCACAAATTCACAGTACATTCTAGAGGGAACCTGCTACTTCCAAATGAGATACAGCAGGCATTCAGTGACCACCAACACATCTAATAATAAAATGTAAAATAATACATACTGAACGTTGTGCTACACTTATTACTATTATACATACTTATTTCAAAGCCTGTTTAAACTTACATTTTTGTACCACGTTTCAAACTATTTTCACAGTTATTAGGTGCGTCACGACATTGTCGTTATCGCGATGATCGCACATTTTCAATAAAGTGAATACACAAAAATGCACTCATATTTTACACAGTAGGGGTTTATTACTGTACACTTCAAACTCATGTTTTTCTAGTGTATTTCTAGAACAACCATTTCTATAACCTATTTTTATTTTTCGCTGTAAGGCCGGAGTTTACGATGACGCCAGTAATTAGAAAGCAAATGCAGGAATTTCACAGCCACCGCCACATAAAAAAATTGTAAGTAAATAATTAATTTTAACCATCACATTAAAAAGCTCAATATATAAATAACTCTATTAAAACATTAACAAAGGCCAGTGAGGCCGAAATGTGTTTGTTAGTATCATGGTGGTGTGATAAAATGCTTTTGAAAACATACTCCTGAGTGCACTACGCTTTTGTGAAGGATTTCTTTTGAATTGTTCAAGGAATCGCCTCCACAGATAAACAGCACCCGTTACGTATGAGAGCGGCACAATAGGTGACTTTTAGAAACATATATATATGTATATATCATCCTCTGGGTAAAATACATTGACAACGTCTTCTGGATTTGGAAAGGGACAGACTATCAAGCACAAGGATTCATTACCATACTAAACGACAATTCGATGTATTACACATTTATCAGTCATAAAGGTGATACTACCATCGAGTTTTTAGATCTAAATCTGCAATACAGGAGGGTAAATTAACTAGCCAGGTATTTCTAAAGCGACAGAAGGAAATAGTCTGCTACACGCAGATGGCTGTCAGCCAAGCAATCTAATCCATGACATTCCGTTTGGCGAAGAATTAAGAGCCAAACGGAATTGCAGTACTGAAGAAGGATTCCAAAAAGTGAAGGCAATTTTGACCCAGATGTTTATAGACAAAGGATACAGGAAAAAATCTATTAAGCAAGCAATGCTTAACGTAGAGAAATTAAAATGAAAGGATCTGCTCATTCTCAAGAAATAGCCTCAAAACAATAAAGAGCAGATTAGATTCATCACAACATATCATAATCAAACCTGGGAAGTCAAAAGAGGTCTGAAAAATGATAGGGAAGTCCTTAAGATGGATCCCGATTTGGCTGAATAAAATGGAGGCAATCCAGCAGTGACTTTTAGAAAAGCAAAATCCTTGAAAGATACTATGAGCACTTGTTTAGTTAATCAATAAAAAGACAAAAAGGAGATTCAAGTTTTCTACTGATGCAACCAATGCAAATACAGTGAAAGTTGTAAAACACTTAAAATATCTGACAGACCACCTCCCCACAGGATTTCCAAACATCTTACCTGTAATACAGAGTATGTGGTGTAATACATTTTATATAGGGAGCACCATTCATAAGGCCAAAAAGTCACATTTATTAGCAGTTAAAAAAATGATTACAATATTCAATTGCAATATTGCTTGTCATTTCAAGACTAGCCCCAATCCGAACGACAACCTACTGAAATTTAATGTCCTTGACAAAATTCCAGTAAGAGAAAGAGGCGGAAATTAGACCTTAGGATTAAGGAGATTAGAATCTAAAATGATCATCAAATACAATACACTTCACCCAATGGGTTTAAACCTTGATGAAGAATTAGCTGTATACTTAGGATAAACAACAGTGACAACTTAGCTGTGGTCCTCCCTGTATTTGTGTTTTGAGGTTTGTTTGTAAAAAAAAATAACATTGTGTTTTCGTTATCACATTTTAATCGCAGGTTTATATTTCTTCTTTTACAGACGTGAAGACGTGGAAAAGCAGAGAAGCTCTAATATCTGTCTACTGTTGCACAGTAGGATTTTATGTTGAATTCGTGAATTTTGGTTTTGGACTTTAAAATGTTGAGATATGCCCAGGGAGGCAAAATTAAGGACTGATATAACTGATTAGTAGTAGGCATCTGAATATAAGTAGTTCAAGAATTTGTTCCCTCTTGTTGATCATAGCAAAGCAAAGGTGAGATACTTGGGTTGCAGTAACAATTCATTGCCCACTGGGCACTTGAGGACTGAACTGTACGGTGTAACTAGAAATTAATTGTGGATTTCGGGGCTTTTTGCCCATTGAGGCAGAATTGTTTATCATTTTGTACATTATGACGCAATCACATGAAGTTACACATTGTTAAAATATGTCATTTATTCATTGAACACTAATCAAGTTATGTTGTGAAATACATTTTCAACACCAAAGTGTATTAGTTCCATGGTAACTTTACTGAAAAAAGACAATGTTGAAACAAACATAAACCTTTTACCTATGTTTATGATTTGCATGTTAACGATTGCGGTGGGTTCTTTAAAAGAGAAATGGAAAAAGGAAAAATCTAACCTGTGACCAAGGAGTGAGGAAACTTAGAAATGCGTCAGGATTATTTGTTGCCACTTTGGAATAAACACGTTTGAATATTGGATCTGCGGCACTGTTGTTATTTGGTTTAGACAACATCACCTGGCCGAAAAATCAGATTGTTGTTTAAATATATATAGAGAGAAAAACATTCTTTGTTGCTTACAAGTATGCCTACTGCAAACAATAAGACAGATTAATCCTGTATATTTAATATGGAGAAAAATTGTATTTATGTATTTATACATGCATAATTTATATTAGTTTGTGTATATTTATTATTTAAATGTACTGACAATATAATTTCAAATTGGCATTTCATGTATATTTTCCGTGTAAGATTCCGATGGTTTAACCGGGGAAAATGTTCACAACAAGTCCAGTGACCAGAATCTGTGGGAGTGGGTATTTACCGAACACACTATTGGCACATATAAAAAAACAATATCTCAGTACCAAACCGCATGTGAACAAGGTCTCTTGTAGCCCGAAACGCGTTGTACGTGGGTTCTGGTGTAATAAAGAAATAAAGAACCATCTTGCCTGAAGAGCTAAGGGGTCTGAGTCTCTTCTTTGCCTTCTTCGCTGCTGTTGAGGTTTGGAAGTAGCAGGAGTTTCTTTTCGGATACTGTTATGGAGGTCAGTTGCCTCCGTCACCAGACCCCCTCCCCAGAAGTTGGAAGCTGCCCTCAGCCGGAAATCGAGTGGATCCGTGGTGGATAATTGGCGGCTGTACCCTACTATTGCGAGGAAAAATTACACTGACAGGAGTACATGATCGACGGGGTCGGAGGACCCTGATGACCGCACCGGACGTCGGTGAGTTATAATTGGCAAAATCTTTATGAGGGGAGAAGTAGCTTGAGGCAAGACGACAGACAATCATTTTGTGACTGTTGTTTCTTATATAAACAAACACCGTAATAAAATCAGCCCACGATGTCTGCGGAGACAGAAAGAGAAAAGGAAATGGCGGAAGATGGGGTGTTCGGAAATCTGCTGAGCACCTCTTGCAACACAACACAAATGCCTAACATTGAAAATGATAAAAACATTGATGCCAAAACCATGTTGAGAAACTTGGAGAAAAAATCCAGATTGGAAATAACTGAATGGTGGGAACTCAAGTCGGTTTCGAAATATGCCGAAGTAGGATGGGTGCTGCGAGGGCTGAGGATCCTGCTGGGACCCAGTTTCGATAAGCCTAATCCCAATATGCTACGTGAATGGGGAGAAAGCAATTTAGCTGTGTAGTGTAGTTCCTATATTCCCAATAGGCTCTGCGCATTGGAATAATATACCCTGCAGCTTAGACGTAGAACGGAAGTCGACTAGGTCTCTGCCGAATATATTAGACTTAATTGTGAGTGCCTGCTAGCTCAGAGGTCACTAGAACCTTTCTCGAATAAACAAGAAGGGATTCGTTTCTGACAACCATATAACATGACAACTTTGTTTCCCCAGAATGAAATGTATCTCTAGAGTCACGGAAACAATAGACAGCTATTTCACTCAGTCAATGGTGCATGCTTCGTTTCACCAGAGTTGCTTTAGAAATAGAGAGACGGGCGTTTTCAATAAAAGTATTTATTGAACCGTCTTATTTCTTAAGCATAAGAAATGCACTGCTACAATTGAAATGCCAATTAAGAAGGACGAGGCATATAATACGAATAGTATCATAAAATAGTACTGTAAAAGCATGATATGGTTTCTAAGCCATAAACATACAATACATAAAATGCATAAATTAGATACAGTGATAAAATGATGGCTAAAAGTACTCAACTGGTGCTTCTAACGTACGACTACCCCAGTGTACCTAACCTAAGCCTAGTACAAAGGAGGAGTAAGTGAGGAGTAGTTTAAGTTTTAGTATTTCTCTGCCAAGAATCTGTTCAAGAATTCTCTAGGGATCTAATCAGTTCCGTACCTTGGTTTTAGAATGATAGAGGTCTTGTATCTCTCTCTCGGGACTTGATCTCCCAGCATCCCGCAAGGGTAGCCTGGAAACACTGGAGCTGGATTTCTCGGCAGGAGAAAAGACAGCGTCTTTTCAGTGCGTCAGTTGGAGGGTTGGCTTCCTTCAGCACTTGCATCAGCAGGGCGTCGGGCAAGTAGTTAGTCGATCTCCTCCAGAACCACTGTATGTTTGACCGGGGAAATGTAGGCATATTTATACCCCTGAAGGTGCTGAGTCTGATGTAAGATTGGACATAATATCGTCACTAGTGCCTTAGTTCCTTGAAAACTCCTGGATTTCTTGGATAAATCAGTATTCAAGCAGGGGAGGTTCCTGATTGCTGAGGGCTGGTTTTACCACGAAATCAATGTGGATTCTCGGATTTTAGTGGAAGTAGCCATGCCGTATTAGGGCTGCGCCGGCTATAACTAAATATGGCAATGATTATTTATGCCTATATAAGGACTGGATGGTTTATACCTATATATGGGCATGAATCATGAAAAATTACACTAGGGTCCTAGATTCCCACATAACACCCACTCCACGAATGTTAACTTCAATAATACATAAGCACTGAACATATTTCGAAGCAAAGTGTTTACAATCCCACCCCAAAATACAAAAATGCATTTGCAAATAGGTTTGTTTGCATGAAGGGAGTATACATCATGTAAAAATCATTGGCATCATGAAATCAAATATAAACTATGAGCATATATCTCCACATTATATAAAACGAAAGTACAGTCATTAATCGATACTTGAGATCAATCCCATAGCATAATTGTCTAACTATCTTTGTAATCGAGGTTGAAGCCAAATATTGTTAATTAGGAAGTACAAACATGAAATCTTGTTCTCTAAGAATAGTTCTTCTTCAAGCAGATTACTCTGTGCGAAAGTTCTATTTTGAAAAAAGTTCAAATTAGTTGAATGTTTAAAAAAAAAAAATGAAGGCCGAATTACAGAGTTCAGAGAACGTTGTGTGAAATAATCAAAAACTATTCTCAGGAGAGTCAGTAGAGTCGGGAGAAAACATCATATTGTCAAGGCTCACAAAGAATCCGTCCACTGTATTTGGTGAAAGTGGAACCACTTCAGTCAGCAGAGCAAAAGTGCAGAAGTGGGGATCATCGCCGTCAGCGTTTGATGCGTTAGCAATGTCCGTAGTAGATGGTACCTGTATGCCAGTAACTCCTCATATCTCACCTCCAGTTAGGCTTGCTGGTGAGACCTCAATGAATGCCGTTTTCAGAATTGGCAGCCTTGGGGGCAACACGATGCATGAGCCGTTTCAGGACCTAGCAAAGCGTCGACATCTGATGGGAGTACTGATGGAAGTGTAAGACAAATGTCCAACACGCATTCCTGTCCGCAAAGCAGGCATAGAAGAACAGGTAAGATGCAATCTTGCCAGATTGGTCTGAATGAAAGAAACCAGGTCGTGTTCAGATCTCTTCAACGAGACAAGCCAAGAATCTGTGAAATCGTTTCACGATATCTCATTGCAAGGAGGCATTGTTCCATGGTAGTTTCGGTGTTGCTGGTGACCGGACTTGCCATATCGAAGCACAAGGAATAAAAATAGGATTCCTGCTACTAATCCCAAGATGAGAGGCAGGCCGCCGAACACAGAGTGCACGAAATTAGGAAAAATGCAGAGGACTGCTTCAAATGGTGTTAACAGTCCCGAAAAAATTGTCTTAAATACATGTGCGATGCCGTTGGTATCAGACATGTTTAAGATTTGGCTTAACATTTCTGCAAAATGCACTGAGCAGGTTGTTGATAATAATGCATGTATCTCTGCAGAAGACCTTGCTACTTGCAGATCATACGTTTCTCTAGACGAAGTCAGTGGCACATTTTTTGTAAAAGAATGGCTTTCATTCTGCTTAAAGTATCAATTCGTATAGAAGAGATATTCAGTGAAGGCCATATAGCCGTCTCCCTTTCTGTCTCTGTTTTTGGATACAATACTTGCATACAACAAGTGACCGTGGACGACACAGTTACAAGATGACTTTTTCTTGGCAACATGCCACAACAGCTGTGATCATTCAACATAACGTAACTGCCATTGGATAGCTGCCTGAAAACCGGCATTATCATAGGAGAGGGCGAAGCATGCAGGTGGCATGAAAGGTTATTTGCAGAACCGTCACAGGCCCCGTGTAAATTAACTTCATTGCACAGAAGTGTACCACTTAGTGACTTTTTGCAATTATTGCCACTAAGGAAAACTTCATGTCCCCCATTCCAAAACTTGTGTGTATATGGTAAAACCCAGGTCGACTTAATGTATTCTTTAGCCAACCTTTCATACAGGCCCGCTGGTATATGCTCTAGCTTCATTGTAAGCCGCATATATACCGGCGTATATGAAACGTTTTTGCCTTGGCTTGCGAGGTCCCATTAAAAAATCTTGCAAATCATTGCTTTCTTTAAGTAAAGACAAGTGTTGTTTTATTTCTGGAAGTGTAGATTTCTGAAGCCATTCAAGGCAAAGTTTCCCTACACTGTAAGTAGGTACCATTCCTGGATGTTGTCTCTGGGAATATCTTGGATCTGGCCTATTCCATCTGAATCCTTGTGTTTTGTTCAGGAACCTTTCATGACAGTTATTAGTTTCTGTTTGCCATATTAGCCACTTTTTCCAGTCAGGATCAGTTCTGTTCTGTTTTAATATATAGGTTACGTCTACCTCCTCATCCGAATCTTTATCACTGTCAGGTGCAGGTTTTGGTAAAGACGGTTTATTTAAATCTTTTATCTTAGCTAAGCCAAGACAAGAGGTTTGTTGAACAGTGTCATTCAAAAACAAAATTTGTTCTGGTATAATGCAGGCTCTGAATAGTGCTTCTAAACCTTGTACCTGCCAATCTTTCGTGCCCCAGACAGTTTTTGTCTCTATGTTGTCTTCCCAGTAGTCAAACCCTAAAGTAGACAGTTGAGCATAAAAGTTTGCAGAACAAATTTGTTTAGTATTGGCCAACATTGTTTTCATACCTGTGTTATTTATATATTTAAAATAAAACATTTCTAGATTTGTAACATTAAACCCTGTGAAGTATGGACATTTTTCCAAGAATTTTTTCGAACTGCCTTTTGGCGGTGTTGGACAATGTTCCCATTGATTGTAATATAAAAAATTTCTAGGGCTTGCAGATCTATGCAAATAATGATGACCATAATAAATAAAACAATACATTTGTTCATAATTTGATGACCCTTCTAAGTAGTCATGTTCTGTAAATTTAGCTGATATTTCCAAATTTTTCATCATGTTGTTAATAGTCTCAAAGTCCCAATCATCAGAAAATTCACTGGGTGCGACAAAGTCACTCAAAGAAACCTTAAATGAGTGTGGAGGCTTCAGAAGCTCAACCGGACCATAGACGTCATAACCAGTTTTGTCCCATGCTATACCACCAGGTATAGGAACAGCTGTGATGTTCACTGCTGACAGTCCTCTTTTTTCACGATGAGATGATTTGTAAGGTTTCAGGACCAAGTTGATTTTCTTACTTGCTGTGTCCATAGTACTGTATTTCCCATCAATCATCCTTCCCAAGCTCAATACTAGCACTAGCCAGAGCAGAAGGTAAAGTACACCAAATCCAATCCAAAATTCCACCCATGGTGAAACCAGATATGTTTTTTCTAGTAGATGAAGGAGTTCTGTTACTTTTTCCTTGATCGTTTTGTTCGCTGGCTCATCTTCAGGTTCAATGGGATCCTCAGAAAAGTTATCGAAGTTGATAAAGTAGCCAGAAGCAGTACTGTCAAATGTTGGAATTGCATCAGGATTACTTGAAGTCACTGGAGCTGTCTTTGTCATATTTGTATACTCAGTATATCATTGTAGTCAGGAGTTTCTTGATGAACTGTTATTTGGGTTTCCAGAGGTACAAGTTCCATGGCTTTGTTGCATAGTCCTTTTTTTACTGTTGGTTTATCAAAAGTGATAAGTGTTTCAGTTTAACCTTTTCCGTGCTGATGACGGAACCGCTCCGTCATCAGTCGCGATGGCGCTGTGCTGATGACGGAGCGGTTCCGCCATGTCCCGGCCGACGCACCTGCGCGGCGTGGATTCCACGCCTGCACGGCGCGGATTCCGCGCCTGCGCTGGGCATACTCTTGAGCGGGTGGGGACATGACGGAACCGCTCCGTCATCAGCACAGCTCAACCGCGGCTGGTGACGGAGCGGTTCCGTCACCAGCATGGACCCGCGTGCGGCTGCTCCGCCCCCCTCAGCGCTGCGGCACAATTGCCGCCGCAGCGAAGGGGTTAAACCTCTTGGATTGTAGCAAGGTTTGGTTGTCTGCTACTTCTCGGGAGACCACTGGCCCTACTACTTATTATTGGCCACATGATTGTGGTTTGACCAAGTCGATAGATACAACTCTGTTTTCCCTTTTACCAGCAAGGGGCGGTAGTACTACTGATCTTGTTCCTTGGACGGCCAAGACCGGTACTGCTTTTCTATAAGAAGGCCCAAATTCCTTCTTCACCGCAATTTTCTCCCTGACCGGATCCCCAATCTTTGGAATCCAGACAGGCCTTGCTGGGACAAGTTTTTTTTCTTCAGTGGGCGTTTGCTTCTGTATGGTATTACTCAGACTTCTTCTTCTTTCATTTAAGTCCTGTAAAACAGTCAAACGATCTTTGACATTAAAGGTTTTTTGTTTCACCACTGAAGTTTGACTATCGAGGTCTTCGATTATCATTCTAGTACCAAACATTAATTCATACGGAGTGACTCCACCCAGAGAATTTCTTGGCAGATTATTAAGACTACGTTGGACACTTGTTAGATGTTTGACCCACCCATCACCCGAACCTAATACCTTAGCGGTTATGGATTGCTTTATGTCACGGTTATTTCTTTCCACTACCGCATTACCCTCAGGATGGAAGGGACTAGAATACCGCAATGCAATGCCCAAGCTAGCCATGGCCTCCTTGTAAGCTCGAGAGCGAAACGCAGGACCCTGGTCAGAATGTAGCGTGCCAATTGCGTATGTGCCGATAAAGACTCGCAAATTCTTTATAACAGTTCTGGCGTCAGCCGAGTTCTGGGGCCACATCCAAATAAATCTTGTCCTAGTAGATGTGAGACTGCATTCGTCCATTCTGACGTTTGCAGGTAGATAGCCTAATGCTGTCTAGAAATGGTATCTGAACTGGGATGGCTACTCTGTAGTCAGGTATCTGGTGGCTTTCGCTTCTGCGGTCTCTGTTGCAGTTAGGGCAATAAATTGCGAAATTGTACACGTCAACTCCTATTCCCGGCCACCAGTACATCTTTTCTAATTCTATCAGAGATTTCAAGATCCCCTGATGTCTCATATGTGGTTCTTGAACCAAGTAAACTCTCCGCTTCCTGTTTGGAATTACTCTGTCCCCCACTCCAGGGATTTGAGCAAAAGGAACGGAGTTTGCATCAATTATGTATGTATTACCGAGTGGATAGTTTAGAGGTAACGCTGCATGATTTCCTTCCATTGAGGCTTTTACTGCTAATAGCGTTTCACCATCTATTACATTTTTTGAGCATTTGATTGTAGCTACGGAAGCCGTTTGCACAGCTGCCTTTGCGGCTTCATCAGCCAATAAATTCCCTGCAACGTGAACGCCATCACGCTGATGACTCAGTGTATAAAGCACGTGAGTCTTTTGTAGTTCTTTCTGTAAAAGAACTACTTGTTCCCAAAGCGTTTTATGCTTAATTGTGCCACCTTTTGAATCCGTTTTTAACCCACTATTAGTGTGGGGATTTTGCGATCGGTATTTTCAAGCACCATCTTGAAAGCCTGTAGTTCAGCTCGCTGAGCTGTACAGTCTCCGAGTGATTGAGTTTTAGTGACCATAGGTCTGAATTTACCAACGATCGCGCATGCAGCACTATAGGCTTGTTTACCCCCAATTGCGGGCTGTGCTGATCCGTCTGTATATATTATACATCCGTAATGTTCTAGAGGCAGAATTTCGGTCGGCATAGGACATTCGTATTGGTATTGTAGGAATTCTTGTGTCTTTAAATTAGGGTCAAAGATATATTCAATGTCTGTAGCAGCAAGAGAATTTTTTTTTTTTAACACCTTTATTAACATAGTCCAAGTCATACACAGCTTCTCGCCTACAACCCCCTCAGGCCGGCGATGCGACAATGATGAATATGGTCGAGAACCAGGTGATCTGAAGGACACAGCCTGATGCCGTCAACCCTGGGGTACGGGGGCGTAATATTTATTTTATTTATTTATTTATTTTATTTATTTTTGAGATTTTTATTGCGCAAACAAATACCCTGGGGTGTCTCGGCGCATGTGTGAGCTAGGACCATAATAATAGAGTTCACTGGTCAAACAGCCATGTCTTTACGAGCCTCCGGAAGCTCATCAGGTTGGGGCATTTTGATATTTAATGGAAGAAGGTTCCAGAGTTTTGGTGTGGCCACTAAAAAGCGACGGTCTCCCCAAGTTGCCGTTCTAGTGCGAGGTACAGGAAGAAGGCAAGTGTTGGCAGATCTCAACAGTCTTTTGGGGGTGTACAGCTGGAGTGCCTCAGTCAGGAATTTGGGTCCTGTGCCATGCACTGCCTTGTAGGCAATGCAGAGGGCCTTGAACTTAATACGGCTCTCTACTCTGAGCCAATGAAGCTGGCGGATGGCAAGGGTAGTAGGCTGGCGGCGAGGGATGTTTAAAAGAGTCCTGGCAGCCGCATTCTGTACCGACTGTAACTTCGACAGCACAGATTTCTGGGTGTTGAGGAAGAGGGCATTTCCATAATCCATTTTGGAGAATACCAGAGTGGTAACTAAAGTCTTCCCGGCAGAGGAGGGGAGATAAGGCAGCAATTTCTTTATTTTCTTTAGCGTGAAGAAGGCAGAGGAGACAACCTTGTTAACATGAAGGTTGAAAGTTAGTTTGCTATCGAAGATGACTCCCAAGTTCCTCGCTTTTACCACTGGGACAGGTGGGGAGCCCAGTTGTTTGGGCCACCAGATGGAAGACCATTCTGGGGCGAGGTTGCCAAAGGTCATAACCTCGGTTTTATCCGAGTTGAGCCTTAGGCAGTTGGAGGCAAGTAAGCTATGAGTGATTGTTGGTACTGTGACGGTATACTCGTAATGTCCCCCTCATTCTCAGAAGGTGGGATATGTTGGACGAGTGCTGTAAAGCCAGAAATTAAGGTGTATTTTGTGTTATGTATCCCCCCCTACTCTTCTGCAGAAGGCTCCCCCCCCTCGTTCAAACTGGAAAGGAAACACCCAGAAAAAACGCCCAACCCCCCCCTCCCACTGTCCACCCCGTTCTCTGATCTACTCATTAATGACAGTGCCATGTCAAATCTCGTGTCCGTGTCTATCTCTCTCCCCCCTAGTGTAACACCCTCGGAGTAGCCTGAGTATGTCTCGACCTTACCCCTCTCAACAACCCTTGTCCCCTACCACCCGTCCTTCGCTACAGGACAGCCGGGTTTCAATGCTCCACCCAGCCGTCGCCATGGCACCCCAATTGCTTATGTCCCTCCCGTAACCGAGGCCCCAGGAGTGTATCGAACAAGTGACAGTTACTATGCATCCCCCCTCTCATCTCCTAGCGCATCCACTGCGTCTTCCCTAGCGCATCTGAAAGTGTTATATAAGCCCCACAAGTTTTTCGGCCTACTAGTAGGAGGGAGGAGCTCGCTGTAGTGTTCAGCCTGTGTGCAACAGTATACCATGTCCCTGGCCCATCGGCTTTTTATCGGGGTTGGCCCTCTCATCCAACACTGCGCCACCGTACGTCTCGCCAACAGTAGCTCCATATCCGTCAGTCGCCTATATGCCACCGGCAGAGGTTTCGAGTAGCCCAATAGCGCCAACGCCGGATCTATCGGTAGTTCATGCTCCAGTATCTTGCTTAATTCCGAAATGACCGCCACCCAGAACTCATGAATCTTGCGACAGCTCCACGCCATGTGCAGGAAGTCCGCCACCGGCGCGTGACAGCGCTCACACTCCGGAGACTGTCGGAGGCCGTATCGGTGTAAGCGTTTGGGAGTGTAATACACTCTCTGTAAGAATTTGAAATGTATCAACCTATGCCGTCCATTCAGAGACACTTTTCTGGTGTTGGCGCAGCAGTAGGTCCACATTGAATCATCTATCTCCACCTCCAGGTCCCTCTGCCAAGCTAGTCGGGCCTTGGAAGGGTCCTGCGCTCTGTAGGAGATAATGCTCTTGTACAGGTGCGCCGTCAAGTGTCGTGGGGAAGCAGTAGCTATGGCGTAAGAGAGTTCTGGAATGTCCGGTGGCTCTGCCCTATCCGGGCCCAGGACGTCCCTCAAGGCACCCCGGAGTCTGTGGAACTGAAACCTCTGCAATAGTGTTGGGTTCTCAACCATTTGTACCACCTGGCCCCACGTTGCGGCCTTACCGTCCACAAATAATGCACCCGCCGTCTCAATCCCCAGTCCGTGCAGCGCTCAGATGACATTTCTGTCCCCTATGGGGGCCAGCCACTGTAGCCATTCCACCACCATCACGGGAGAATATAACAGCATTTCATTCCTAGCCTTCAATATTTCATTCCATGCATGTTTTGTAACCGTTATCGAGTCCAGTACGCCTACCCGGCGGTCCACCGGAGTGCAAATCGTGGCCGGGAGCGGGAGAGGTTCCCCGAAGAGCTGCTTCATGCGTACGTGCGGGATGACCCTATCTCCATGAATCCATGTGTGCAGGTGCGTGGCCTGGGCCACCCTATAGTACCTTTCTAGGTCAAGGGCACAAAACCCTCCCAGCTCATACGGTAGCGTGAGAGTGCTCCACTGCACACGCGGCTGTCTGCCTCCCCAGGCCAAGTGAATCATAAGTTTCGTTACATTCCGGAAGAAGGCTTTAGAGAGTATTATCGGCAAAGTGGCAAACAGGAATAAAAATCTCGGGAGAAGCACCATCTTCGTGATGGCTACACGGCCCATCAAGGAAAGTGGGAGCTTGCACCATCGCTCTACGTCATCTTCACGTTTACTAAAAGCCACCCCATAGTTTTCATTGAAGAGCACTTCCGGATCCGTGTGAATCATTACACCTAAATATCGTACCGGGTCCGTAGACCAGCGTAATGGGTAGTCCATGTCAAATCGATCCGTCACTGGGGTCAGCGGAAACACCACCGATTTCTCCCAATTCAGACCCGAGAGGGCGCCAAAACGTACTACCTCTCTGAGAACTGGGGCAAGGTTCGATTCTGGGTTTCGCACATAAAGCAACGTGTCGTCCGCGTATGTCGAAATGACTATTTTGTAGGACGGGAAGCTAACCCCCCGGTACCAGTGGTATTCTCGCAATGCGCACGCGAGTAGTTCCACCACCAGGGCGTATAGCAGGGGGGACAGGGGGCAACCCTGTCTCGTTCCTCTGCTGATAGGGAAAGGGTCCGAAACCCGATCCCCCAGTCGCACCCTAGCCGTAGGTCTCCAATACAGCGCGCATATCATCAGTAAGAACTGCTCTCCCAGCCCCATACGACGTAAGACCCTTAACATGAACGGCCATTCGACAGAGTCGAACGCCTTCTCCATGTCCAGGAAAAAGGCTACCGCTTTCGCATCCTGACGCACATGCTGCATTGTACCCAGCACTGTACGTATATTATAGGACAAGTTTCGTCCCGGTACAAAGCCGGACTGTTCCGGGGCTACTATCTCCGGCGCAATGAGAGACAGCCGGGTGGCCAGGACCTTGGCATAAAGTTTAGCATCCCCGTTTAAGAGGGATATTGGTCTGAATGAGCTGCAAACATTCGGGGGTTTGCCCGGCTTTAAGATGGTAACCAATAGAGCTTCCCTCATTGTGCAGGGCATGCTGCCTTCCTCGCATATCTCGTCAAATAAGGACAGTAAGTGTGGAATGAGTTTGTCCTTGAAGGCTTTGTAAAACCCCACTGTCAGACCGTCTACCCCGGGAGTGCTGTGGGCGTGCATGGTAGCCAAGGCCTCCGAGAGCTCGTCTGCTTGTATGGGCGACAAGAGAAATTCCCTGTCCGATTGCGCCAGAAACGGTAGCTGTATATGCTCCAGGTAGTTGTCCATGTCTGCTTCCAGATCATTTGTTTTGGTAGTGTACAAATCAGAGAAATAATCACGAAAGGCAGAGAGAATATCCTCGTCCGTCGACACTGTGTTCCCTCCCGAGCGTCAAGTTCCGCTAGTCTGGGGGATCGTTTTTCGTCACGCAATATTCTGGCTAAGAGCGTACTGGGGCGTTCACTCTCCCAGTAAGTCCTGGCCGAGGCGTATTTCCCCATGAAACAGACCTCCCTGTCCGCCTCCTCATTGAATTCCGAGACCAGAGATCGTAACCCGTCAGCCACCGTGGGGTCAGGGTCCGTCAAGAGTTGCGTCTCCAGGACCGCCAACTGGGACTCCAGGGCGTGGAGTCGCTGTCGAATGGCCCTTAAGACGCTAGAATGCTTGGCCATAGCCATCCCGCGAATGAAGACCTTGAATGCCTCCCAGATTGTGTGGAAGTTTTCTACGGAACCCAGATTCTTCTCAAAGAAGAGGTCAATTTCCTCCGCCATTTCCCCTCTGAAAATGTAATCTAGCAGAGAATATGGCGGGAAGCGCCAGGTGAACGGGGGGATCCTACCATTCGGTGTCTCCAAAACCAATAGTATCGATGAGTGGTCAGACAGTGTTCGCGCGAGCACGGTGCACGCTACAATTTGGCTAGTGATGGAATGAGAGGCCAACCAATAATCAATCCTGGTATGGATGTTATGGAAGGAAGAGTAGTGTGTGTACCCACCCCTGCCCACATTCCTACTTCTCCACACATCGACCAAATCGAGAGTCAGCAGCTCAGCCGCAAGAGTCACCGCCGCTCTGCAGGCTTCCTCACAGGGCCAGACGACCTGTCTAGTCCGGGGTCCAGCACTAGGTTAAAATCCCCTCCCCAGAGCATGTGTGCCAAGGTATACGTTCTGCAACTAAGGGCCAACCGGGCATAGAAGTCTGGGGAGTCATAATTCGGGCCGTACACATTGACTACAATTAGATCGTGTCCCTTTCCCTCACACCTCGATATGAGGTAACGGCCCTCAGGGTCAACTTGGAGCGGTCGCTGTGTGGAATTTTAGTTTGCGATCTGAACATCATCTGCGCCAGCTTGTCACCTATGTACTACGTGCACGGCAGCCATTTTAGATATCATGGTCTCCCTGTCCACGATCGATCGCCAGCGCGCCCCTCTGACCCAGCAAGCATCCTCCGCGCACCCTGGCTCCCCCTCCCTCCCCCTCATGAACATAAACCTTCTGCATGACCCTGTCCTTGGGAGTCACGCCAGCGCCTGACCAACACCTCCTCTCCTCCCATGAATGCCCCTCTGTTGATAAACCTTCCCTCCGCACTGGAATTGTCCACGCAGCATGAATACCACTCCATTGATGGCCCCTCACCCCGTGTCCGACTGTCCACACAGGTCCGAGGCCATCGCCTAAGCCGGGAGATATCATTTACTGCCCCTTATTGTATGAGGTCGCTCTCCTTCAAAGGACCCTCTATTGATCCAGGCCTCCCCACCCCCTGTGATATGATCAGGCGCACACATCCCAAGACTCGACAGAACACTCAGCTGCATGATGACCCCCTCCCCTTATCAGCAGGTTGAGGACCTCTATTGTGGAGGTATCTGGGGGGTGGGATTGACACGAGGATTACGGGGATGTCTTTTCCTCTATGCCACAATGTTCTGATTGTAATAAAGAAAGGTCACATGCCATAAACCAGTGTATAAGAGGCCAGGCCTCCGAGAGGCTGTTAGAGCACCTCGAGACGATACCTTGTTGTCTGATCTGATGTGTTCTGCTCCGTCGGAATAAACTTCTGTTTTCCTGCCTTCTGGTCTCCGGCGCCTGCCTCATTGCTTGGTAATTTGAATGGTACAAGGGCGGTTAGCGCCGGGCAAATCTTGAGAAAGGCCCTAGCCCTACCTTTTTCCACAATTGGCGTCCCAAAGCGTGGGGCCCATCAGCGACACGTGGATCCAGTGGGAGAGGTCCCGACGACAGAGTGAACGACTGCAACGATCGGGAAGAGCTCGTGTCCGATAGACCCTCGTCTGACAGCCGATCATCCGACCTTCACTAGTTCTGAACAGACCTCTCTCGAGTGATCTACGGTCCTGACTGGGAACCATCAGGAGTGCCACGGGCATCACGAAGGAGAGAGGACGATCGGGCGCTGGATCCAGAGGACAGGAAACCGTCCATGCGGTCCGGGTAAGGTCGTGTAAACACGACGAATTGAGAAAAGATTGTTTTGTTTGGATAATACTAGTATTACGCTTTGTTGAAACCTCTGGAGATTCGCTGTCTGCAAACGGAGAAAACAACAGGCTCTCTCTTTGCAAACAGCGAAGGATAGGTAACGCAGACTTTTGTCCCCGTTGTAATCCGTCGTGCCTATCTTCCTCCCCCACTGTTTCCTGAACCGTCGTTCGTGGATTATTGTCTGGAGATTCTTTGTCTGCAAACAGGGAAGAACAGGGTCTCTCTTTGCAGATAGAGAAAGAGTGGGTAACGATAACTTTTCGTGCCCACTTATTCTCCCCACTGAATTGTTTTGATTGACCGATTATTCGGTATTGGTTCGTTTGAGGTATTCACCGCCGGCAAACAACGGAGAATAGAAATATTCTGTCTAGTCTTTGCCCGCCGTGATAAGATAGGTAGTGCAGACTTTTGTCCCCGTTGTAATCCGTCATGCCTATCTTCTCCCCACTGGTTGGTAGCCTGTTTAGCCCGGACCGCTTATTAGAGATGAACCATCCAGCTCCACTGGAGGGCACCCCTAATAAGGACATGTTCACTAAGTATGGACTAGTCGCTATAGCTTACACTAAACTATGGCATAAATATACGAAAAAGAACCCTGAAAGTCAGTGGCCACTGATAGGTTCCTTTAATGAAAATAAAATAAAAACATTAGAAATAGCGCTCCAGAAGAATAAGACCACGCCCACTATGCTCGACAGTATCGGCATGTGGCGCAAAGAAACGGAACAACGAAAGAAAAGAGAAGAAGCAAAAATAGGGAAAGAATTACGAAAGGCAGCCCACCTGGCCGCAAAGCAACTAGAAGAGGAAATAAAAGAAAGAAAGGAAGCTACACAAAACCAAGAATCAGGGTCGACAGGCCAATGTCCTGTTAGGACCCCCTCTGCGCTCTACCCTGAATTACCCTCCAAACAGCGGGTGAACGATGAGTTACTACTAGGTCCCCCAATCATCTACATGCCCCCTCCGTATGCCCCCTGCCAGCAACACCCGCGGGCCCTCAGTGTAAACGAGAACGATCTTGGCGCTAGTGCACCGGCCCTCACGGCCTCCGCACCAACCACAGTAACAACATCGTCAGACGACCCCGAGGCTAGTAAACAACCACCAGCCAGACCAAATAGGTTAAGCAAAGATGAGCGGGATGGGATCGACAAAATAGCAAAGACATTAGTAGAACGAAGGGAGAGCGAAGATTATACAATAAGCGTATATAATTCACATGCCGACAGCCACAGACGGCATTTCATCTTGCGATTCAGCTACTACACCCTGAACGCATATGAAGATAGGTATCAAAGTAAGGGTCCCTCTAAACTAACAACACTGTATAGGAAGATTGATGTTGGAGATGGGACTGAATGTGAGGCGACGGAGCTCTTCATGCAGATGCTTGAGGTCTTCCGCCACCTCACGGAACAGAAACCAGAAGCCAAGGTCACAGTCCCTGAAACAACCTCGGTAGAAGTAGCCAATACTATGATGCCTATCAGAGAAGCGGCCCCTTACTGGATCCCGCCACGGGGCCAGGGAACAAGCGATGATATCAATAATGAAAATGCAAAAGGGAGGGTTGTGTACAATTGGGTTTACCAACCATGGGACCGACAGGATATCCTAACCTTCAAACAAACCCTGCCCGATTTAAGAAAGAACCCGACAGCATTTTATACCGAATTAGGCACAGCCTTGGGTTCGACAATAATGACTTTAGCAGACATTGACTTGTTCTTTGGGTTATGCCTGCCAGCTGACGTGTGGAAGCAAATCCGGAAGGCTGACCACACGGACCTGTTTGGACATACCTGGGACCAACTCGGTAAACTAGATAGACAGCGAGAGCCAGGAAGGAAACCAGTGAAAGACATACTGGAACTCCCAGACAAACTAGTTCAGAAGTTAAAAACACTGATCCCGGAAAGAAAGGTAGACTGGTCGATAGTCACGGCCTGTCGACAGAAACCCCAGGAAGATGTGTCAGAATACTTCTCCCGATTCGAGACAGTGTTCTCCGACTACAGTGGCCAAGACATGACCACCGCAACCGGACAGCACCTGTTTGTACAAAATTATGTAAAGGGCCTAACACAAGAAGTTTCCCAAAAACTGCAGACGAGTGAGAGTAGTTGGGGGGCCTCCAAACCCGCAGCTATCCTTCAGATGGCTCAGTATTACGAGCACCAAAAGAATGAGAATGATAGGGCTTTTAAAGGAAAGGGTAATGATAGCCCAGATACAGGGTATAGCGGTAGGACGGGAACACCAAAGGGGGAACTACCAATCAACCACCCCCAGAGATCTACCTCCTAAAGATCACACCCCAACACCCCACACTGGACGTAGAGACATTAGCAATGACCAATGCGCCTTCTGCAAAGGGTTCGGCCATTGGAAATCCCAGTGTCCGGTTTTGCTAGAAGTGAATAGAAATAGGGACTCCAGGGATGTGGCAGGTAGTCCGAGAAATAGAGTACAAGGACGAGGGCACACCAACGACACCAACAATGACAGATCAGGGAGACTGAACACGTTTGACCGTCCCCGACAGAACCAATATCAGCTGTCCGAAGGTGAAAATGCCCCCGACTTTGCATAGGACTGCCAGGGGCAAGGGAGGGATCCAGTCGAGCTCTGTGTTGACCAGCAAGGTCCTTATGTCACCGCTAAGGTCCTGGGTACAGAGTCTCCATTCTTGGTAGACACTGGGGCGACACGTAGTGTGTTATCAAAACGACTGATTCCAAGGGCAACCTTGTCTGGCTCACACATAACGTCGATAGGTTTCGATGGAACGCCCTCCACTAACCCCCTGTCCGTACCTATTACCTTTGACCTAGAAAACAACACCACTGACGCGACATTTCTGCTCTCCTCCAACTCCCCTGACGCCATTATGGGCATTGATTTACTGAAACATTTTCGAGCTACCATTAGGTGTTCCCCAGATGGAATACGAGTCATCCTGTACGACAACCCAGACATGCCCAGATCCCGTCCCCCACGACACATGTGCTCCATAACTGACGCTGACCTGTCCCTGCTTGACACCCTGCCTCCGTACCTATGGGCCAAAAATGACTCTGATGTGGGGCGAATGATGATTGATCCTATTCACATAACTGTACGACAGGACGCTATGCTCCCGAAACTCCCACAGTATCGGATATCCCCAGAGGGTGAGAAGGCACTGGTAGCGATCATTCAGTCTCTGGTAGATGCAGGAGTGGTTGAAGAGGTGGTTAGCAACGTCTGCAACAGCCCAATCCTACCTATTGTTAAGAAGCAAGGTGAAGGAGATGAGAAAGCGTACCGCTTCATCATCGACTTACGAGAGATTAACAAAGTGGTTGTACCCCAATATCCTGTAGTCTCTGATATCACCACCATTCTGACCCTCATCCCGTCCACTGCCACCGCCTTCACTGTTATCGACCTTAAGAACGCGTTTTTCTCTATCCCCATCCATCCAGACAGCCGTTATCTCTTCGGCTTCACTTTAAAATCCCGCTCGTACCGATTTTGTAGAGCTCCCCAGGGGTACACTGAAAGTCCCAGCATTTACAGCCAGGCCCTCAAGAGACAGCTAGATGCCTTCCAGCTACCAGATGGAGTGGTGTTGATCCAATATGTTGACGATATCCTTTTGGCGGCCGACACCACCCCACTTGCCACGACAGCCACTGTCCAACTCCTACACTTTCTGGCAGAAAATGGCCATAAAGTCTCCAAAAAGAAGTTACAGTTCTGCCAGCCACAAGTGACTTACCTAGGCCATCTTCTGTCCAAAGAAGGGAGGAAACTTACACCCGACCGAATCCAAACCATTCTAGACACCCCCGTCCCAAAAACACAAAAACAGGTCCGCTCTTTGGTTGGCCTAACCTCTTTTTGCAGACAGTGGTTGCCTAATTACAGCCTCATTGTGAAACCGTTACTTGCCCTGCTGACCAAAGATGTCCCCTCCCCGCTTCCTTGGACCACTGAGTGTCAAGCCTCCTTTAAGGAATTACGGGATGCACTCTGCTCAGCACCCGTCCTCGGAACCCCGGATTACTCCAAACCCTTCTCCCTCTTCACCCACGAAAGGGAGGGGTGTGCATTGTCTGTCCTAACTCAATCAATTGGTCCTAAGCAACGCCCTTGTGCCTACTTCTCCGCCACCCTTGATCCTGTAGCCAGAGCTTTGCCTGCCTGCCTTCGAGCAGTAGCTGCCGCTGCTGTCTCTATCCGCCAGAGCGAAGGAATTGTACTTTCAAACTCCCTCACTGTGTTAGTACCCCATGCAGTCGACACCCTTTTGAACCAGACAAAGACCCAACACCTGACTAGCGCACGACTGACAGGGTACGAGTTGACTCTGCTTGCACCCCACATCACACTAAAGAGATGCACGACTTTGAATCCTGCCACATTGTTACCCCTGCCTGAAAATGACCCCGACGTGCCTCCCATACACGACTGTGTGACTCTCACGGACGAACAGACTAGGAGTAGGGTTGACCTCCGAGACACTGCTTTTTCTGACCCCGATGGAGAGCTATGGGTAGACGGCTCATGCATCAAACTCCCAGATGGCACCACTTCAGCTGCCTATGCAGTAACGACAGCCCGAACCGTAGTTGAGACAGCCTGCATCACACAACGATCTGCCCAGGCGGCGGAGCTGATAGCCCTCACACGAGCATGCATCATAGCCACAGGGACCACCGCGAACGTATATACAGACAGCCAGTATGCCTTCGGAGTGGTCCATCATTTTGGACTCCTGTGGAGGGAGAGGGGATTCCTGACGTCCCACGGCACCCCGATCCTCCACGGAGATCTCGTCTCCGCTCTGATTGAAGCAGTTCTCCTCCCCAAACGATTAGCGGTGATCAAATGTCAGGCACACAAAAGGGTAACAGACTTAGTCGGACAAGGGAATGCATTGGCCGACATCACTGCACGAACCACAGCTGAGAATAGGACGGCAACACGCATGTATGTGACCAGGTCACAAGCAGAGAGATGGACTGACGCAAGGGAAATGATCAGAGACATCCAGTCGGCCAGCACCCCTCACGAACTGACTAAGTGGGCAGGGGTGGGTTTGAAGGACGAAGAGGGCTGCTGGCGAACGAAAGATGCAAACAGGTGGTTGCTACCCGACTCATACCTGATCCCCATACTGACGATGGCACACTCCCCCGCACACATAGGATCTGCACCCATGATCGAACTCATTTCCAAAGTCTGGCACAACGACAAAATCCCTGACTCGGCCAGACGCCTAGTTCAGCAGTGCCTCATCTGTCTGCAACACAACCCCGGGAAAGGAACTGTGGTACCCCGGGGAGGGTTTGGGACCCCCAATCACCCCTTTGAGGTCCTTCAGATGGACTACATCCAACTAGAGAGATGCCAAAACCTGAAGTATGTACTAGTCATCGTATGTGCCTTCAGCAAATGGGTAGAGGCCTATCCAACCCGTGACAACACTGCCATGACTACTGCCAAAGTACTACTGAAGGAATTCTTCCCTCGCTATGGCCTTTGTCGAATTTTATGGAGCGACAATGGCCCCCACTTCATAGCTGAGGTTATCCAACTAATCCTAAAGGGGTTGGGGGTGAAGCAAAGGTTTCATGCGGTCTTCCACCCCCAATCCGCCGGTCTAGTGGAACGCCATAATGCCACACTGAAGCTGAAATTGTCAAAAATAGTGGCCACCACTGGACTTAACTGGCCGGATGCTCTCCCACTGGCCTTGTTATCGATGCGCTCCACTCCCACCAAGCATCATTTGACCCCCTACGAGGTCGTGTTTGGGCGACCGATGAATCTCTGGACTGCTCCCAAACCGACCTCCATTCATGACGTCCCGGACGTCCTACTATCTGATTATTTGTGCAAGCTAACTAAAACGTTGTCTGTCATTCATCAACAGGTGCAGCAGGCCATCCCCGATGCTTCCAGGGGCCCCGGCCATGACATCCAACCGGGAGATTTCGTGTTGATACGAAATTTCCAGCGGACCAAGAGTCTGGAACCGCGGTGGACGGGCCCCTGGCAAGTGCTGATTACGACCCGAACGGCGCTTCGAGTGGAGGGGAAGAAGCACTGGCTGCACGCACATCATTGCCGGAAGGTCTCTGCAAACCTGGCCACGACAGAAAACGTCAGCGCCCAAGAGGAGCTCCTGAGAAAAGACCGACCGATATTGGACTGTTATTCCGATACTGAGGCACTCGAACTTGCAAAATTCTCTGATCCCACTGTGCCATCCAGAGAAGGGTATTTCCTGCGTCGAAAGGAGGGAGTTTCGGCTAAGTAGGCCACGGACTAAGTTAAATCTCAGAACGGTGACCTAAGCATCCAAGGGTTACCGGGAGAGAAGCTAAGCGAAGTCTGTGGTTCTGCCCACTACCGAGCCCCTTGAAGGTGATGGAAGCACCAGATAAGAAGATGATGGAAGAGCCAGATAAGAAGATGATGGAAGCAACAGGAGATACCCAGTAAAGAAATCCAAAGACTGACAACTTGCACAAATCAAAGACAATCGCACTCTTCATTGTCTTCCTCTTCTGCCTCCTCCTCATGACCTCCTTCTGGATTCTGGAGGAAAGCACACCGGCTCATGAGGCACTACTACCTACTGCACAACCGACACCCCTGAAAGAGCATCACCTAATCTCCCTGTCGCCTCAGCTCCAAGAAAGGCGCAGGGAATTCTGGAACAATTCCTTCGTGCAACTGTTGCACCAACACAACCTTGCTGCAAATGCTACGAACTGTTGTATCTGCGGGTTGCTCCCGCATGCCACTGGACACTCCATCCCCTTCATCCCTTCACCCTTCTCAGTTCACGGCTCTTGCCTCGCTTGGTTGATACTCATGCAAGAGAGCCACAAGGACAACGCCACCTCCAGCCGGACAGTGTCACACTTCTACTCTGGGTTCTGGCTGAACAAAAGCGAAAAGACCTCTGGTGCTCTGTGTCCTGCGCTCACGGGCGCCACCTTCCTTAAAGACATTCCAGCCAAAGAACGAGTCGAAGTACAGGTGCTCCACAACCCAGCCAGAACCACCTTCTCTCATCTGCAAAAACAAACTACCGCCACCCTGACTGTGGCTCTGTCTGTTATCAACGTCACTGGCCTTGTGTGCCTCGAAGGCCAGGGAACGCAGCTGGTGGGTCACAGTTCCTGCCGAATCACCAGAACACTGGACTCAGTTGACTCCCCTTCTTTTGTCGCCTCTCCAAACATGTACTTTGTGTGTGGCACCAAAGCTTACACCTGGCTCCCGAAAGGTTGGAAGGGTATCTGTTACATTGCCTTCGTTCTTCCACCCACATATGTAGCCCCTGCCAACCACCACCGGCAGAGGCGTGCAGATGACATAGAACAAGCCGACTCCACTGGAGCTCAGTTCCTAGATGCAGCAAAGGGACTTGTTCCTCTGTGGGGCCCAATGGCAAACAGCCGCGCTATCCGACACCTGACCCAGGCAGTAGAAACAACGATCAACATCACGGCTGGCATCCTCGCCAACAACACGGCGGAGCTTCAGGCGGTCCGCCTTGTGACCCTTCAAAACCGTCTTGTCCTAGACGTGGTCCTAGCCGACCGAGGAGGAGCATGCCGCATCATCGGATCTAGCTGCTGCACCTACGTGCCAGACAACTCGCCTTCAGTCTACAAAGCCATTGAACACCTCCACAGACTTTCCTCAGAGGTTCACCAAGAACAGGAAGGATGGTCGCTTGGGAGCTGGTTTTGGGACGCTTTGAAGAACTGGGGTTGGAGGTTGTTTTCCTTCGTGCTGATACCTGTTGTGATAATATGTGGGTGTTGCTTAGGTATCCAATGTCTGCCACCCTTGTGCGGCCTTGTTTCCAATTGTATGTGCCCAAAGACTTTGGACTTCCGAAATGAGCACATGAGTCCCCTCTATGAAGTAGAAATACGTGGCCTTATGGGGATAAACCCAAACTGACAAGTTGGCGAGACATGTTAAAAGGGAGGACTGTGGAATTTTAGTTTGCGATCTGAACATCATCTGCGCCAGCTTGTCACCTATGTACTACGTGCACGGCAGCCATTTTAGATATCATGGTCTCCCTGTCCACGATCGATCGCCAGCGCGCCCCTCTGACCCAGCAAGCATCCTCCGCGCACCCTGGCTCCCCCTCCCTCCCCCTCATGAACATAAACCTTCTGCATGACCCTGTCCTTGGGAGTCACGCCAGCGCCTGACCAACACCTCCTCTCCTCCCATGAATGCCCCTCTGTTGATAAACCTTCCCTCCGCACTGGAATTGTCCACGCAGCATGAATACCACTCCATTGATGGCCCCTCACCCCGTGTCCGACTGTCCACACAGGTCCGAGGCCATCGCCTAAGCCGGGAGATATCATTTACTGCCCCTTATTGTATGAGGTCGCTCTCCTTCAAAGGACCCTCTATTGATCCAGGCCTCCCCACCCCCTGTGATATGATCAGGCGCACACATCCCAAGACTCGACAGAACACTCAGCTGCATGATGACCCCCTCCCCTTATCAGCAGGTTGAGGACCTCTATTGTGGAGGTATCTGGGGGGTGGGATTGACACGAGGATTACGGGGATGTCTTTTCCTCTATGCCACAATGTTCTGATTGTAATAAAGAAAGGTCACATGCCATAAACCAGTGTATAAGAGGCCAGGCCTCCGAGAGGCTGTTAGAGCACCTCGAGACGATACCTTGTTGTCTGATCTGATGTGTTCTGCTCCGTCGGAATAAACTTCTGTTTTCCTGCCTTCTGGTCTCCGGGGCCTGCCTCATTGCTTGGTAATTTGAATGGTACAAGGGCGGTTAGCGCCGGGCAAATCTTGAGAAAGGTCCTAGCCCTACCTTTTTCCACAGCTGGACCAGCTTAGAGCGCGGGTTCACCCATGTCAATACGCCCCTCGAATGTGTAGTTTCGCCTGCCGCCGCAGAGTTACCCAAGAAGGCCCCTGTGTTGTAATATCTTGCTCGTGAGTGGTAAGTGGGTTTCTTGAATTAAAGCTAAATCCACGTGGTGTCTCTGTAGATAATGAAGTACCTTCCTCAATTTCCTGTGATCATTGAGACCCCTAACATTCCAGGTTAACACTCGTAAGGTATCAGCAGAATTAACCGAGGCCGTTACCTGGGTGTCCGCCATCGGAACCGACATAGTGCAATACAATGGTACACTGCTACAATGCCACCAACATTTCTTGAGTCATTGGAGTGATACAGCGAACATTTTGTGAACAATCCCGTCCCTCTCCCACCCCCCCACCCCACCCATTACTCTCGAATACAGTAACCACAATAGCAACAAACCCCATCTCCCCATCCACCTCAAGACAATCCTACCCCCCACCCACAGCAGACCCACCCCAACACGGCCTGACAGTAGCTCGCCTAGCCCACACCCCAACAGACCCACCCCAACTAGGTGCAACCACCACAACAGTGTGCTTAACGTGCGGGGAAGCAGGTAGCCAAGTGACATAGTCTCTGCCTAGTTCTCAGAACTCTCGTGTGGCCCTCCCCCCCCGCTCCCGCCATGCACAATAACCAGGAGTAACGCAGCTGTCGTAACTATTAAGATTGTCCGCTACACGCCTTGATCTACCCTATCGCGTAGAAGGCTACGTCCTGCCAATGTCCCCAGTTCCAGGCCTATAACCATCGAAGGTCACTCATATAGTCTCCTGCAGCAGGCCCCAGCGTGTATCCGGACCAAATGTGTAGCAAACTGCCACCTGGGCGATCCCCCCCACCCCGTACACCCCCCGCAATATCACTTATCTGTACAACCAGCCATGTGCACGTGAGGCATGGAACATCTCGGCTCCCCTCCAGGAAAACGCTGCACACCGCTGTTCAGGGATATCAATGCCGGACTTATGAAAGGCAATTCATCGAAGACAGTGATCAGTCCTGATCGTCCAGTCGGCCGTCAGCCCCTTCTTCCTCGGGGTCCTGCTCTGAGTTTGTTTTCTGTTCCTTCGCCCACCTCTTCATCGCCTGTTGTAGTGCCTTTGGATCCGTGAAGATATGAGAATGCCCCCCTTTGTTGACACGCAGTTTGGCTGGGTACAGTAAGGCATAGTCCAGGCCCATCTCACGTAGACGCTTCTTGTGGGGGATAAACTGTTTCCGCTCCTCCTGTACCTTTGCCGTGAATTCTGTATATAGCGAGATGGGGGACCCTTCATATTGCAGATGCTGTTTGGATCTCGCCAGGCGGAGCGCAGTGTCTCTATCCCTGTAGTTGAGGAGTTTCGCTATTATTGGGCGCGGTGGCGCACCCGGTTGCGGCCTCGTGCCAATGACCTGTGCGCCCTCTCGACTGTGAACATGGCCAAAAACACTCCGTCCCCCAGTAGTTTCGTGAGTAGCTGCTCCACAAATTGTTCCATAGGACCGGTGGATGTGCTCTCCAGAAGGCCCGTTATACGTAGATTGCAGCGTCAAGAGCGCGCCTCCAAATCCTCAGTATTATCACTCAGGACCTGCATCATCCTCTCCATCTTCTTCTGTGCCGTGTCCAGGTCCGTTTGCGCCTCCTCCACCTCCGTCATCCTTCTCTCTGCCATATCGTGCCTCTCAGCGTGCTGATCCAGTCGTTCCGCCATCCGGTCCATCCTATACGACATGGCGTCTATCTTGGATCCCAGGGCAAAGATGCTGGTCTGTATTCCCTGTTCCATAGAGAGCAGCATGGTTTTAATATCCGAATCAACACTCCGAGCCTCCTCCGCCCGTGTCGCAGGTCCATCTTCCGTGGTCGGGCTTTACTGGAGCAGCCGTTTCTGGGAGAAGGGGAGCTTGCTCTGGGTTCGGTCCCCCTTGCCCATGGTCCCTCAGCGATCGCCAGCTGTTCCCTAGAAAGTGTGGGGTCCCCGGGGCAGTATGTGGTGCTGGTAGATATGGGGCCTTATCACACAGGTACTCCTCCGCACCCCCAGTCAGCCCGTTCGTGGAAGCCGATGGGAAAAGAAAACCATGCCAACGTCCACTCCTTAGCGCCGCGTGGCCGAGGCAAGCTAACGGTCAAAGCCCTCGAGCGCGTGTCTCTGCTCCCAGTCGTGGCGGGCCAAGGTTCCAAACAGAGGTCCAGTCAAAAAGAAAAGTGGGGAGGGAATGGAGGGACCCAGGCGCCTCTCAACCGGCTGGGTGCTCCGTTGTAGTCTAACCAGGTGGGCACCTCTCCTCCTGTGCACGCTGGCTCATTCGCCTCTGCTATGGCCTTCCAGAGCGTCGCAGCAAGCGTGTGCTGCAGGGAAATGGCGCGAAGCCCTCCAGGGGGTTGATCACCCTACCCCACAAGCTCACCAGGGGGTAGTCCCCAGCGCGGTCCCCAGCGGCGTCCACCCCACAGCAGGTCGCACAGGATCCACCAAATACGAGCTTCCATACCTCCGCCGCCTCGGTGGGGGGCTGCAGCCTTTCACTGCTTCCTCTCGCTATTGCGCCGGCTCGGGGACCACCCGCATGGGTCCCGCTCTAATGGACCGTATCTCCGGGGCTTTGGCAGAAGGCAGCAATCTCTTCAGAGTGCTCTACGAACTCGGGCGGGTGGGAGGGCCGCCAGACCAGCAACCGGTGGAGCCCGCAGCCGCACGCAGCGCTACGCCAGCCGGATCCCACACCTACTCGAGCCCGCTGCTTCGCGGCCTGGTCTCTCTGGGACGCGAGCGCCGCCTCGCTCAGCCGCGTCTCCCGGTCCTCGGCACAGCCGGGATATCTGCCCAGTCTTCACTTGCAGGGGAGTTGGAAGGGTCCGGAATCGGCGTATTTACGCTGCTAAATAAGGAGCATGCAGGATATTTCAGGTAGTGCACGGCGGAGCTGTGGGACTAGGCAGCCATTTCAGTTGCCGGCTAGCTCCGCCCCCCGTAGCAGCAAGAGAATTAACCCATTGTATCCATCCTGAATGTAAAGCCTTAGCATTAGGAATGCTAGCCTTTGTTACTGCCTCTAAGGCAGGTACAGGTGTAACGATCAATATGTGTTTACCCTGCGCCAGAGTTCTTTCTTTTGCTACTGCAGTTTGAACTGCTGTCAGAATTTTTTCTGTTGAAGTGAACTTCATTTCTGCTTGTGTGTACAAGGGTGATTTGTATGCAATTGATACCTTTTCTCTTTCATTAAAGGTCAGGTATGTGAATCCGCATCTCCCTGGGATGACCCGGACCACGAGATTGCGCACGTTATTGCATGTATCTCATTTTGTTTTAGTTAGCATGTCTGTTTGTACTGAACGTACAATTTCTGTATGTGTTTGAGTCCAATTAGTTTGTTTGAAATCAGGTTTGATTAGTTTGTAAAGAGGTTTCACCCTTTCTGCATAGTTTAGGACATAAGTTCTTATAAAAAATTCAGGAAACCTAGAATTGACTGTAAGTTTTTCAGCGCTTTTGAAGGTTGGAGCAGCGCACATTTCTCCAGGAAGTTTGCTGCCAGGCTTTTGCCTTCACTTGATAACTCGTATCCTAAGAATAAGACATTGAGGTGGGCAATTCGTGATTTCTTAAAATTGAATTTATACCCTTCAGAAGCAAACCCAAGTATTATGGTGTTTACTCTTTTCAAGTGTCTGTCCAAATCGTCATCTGTAAGATAGATATCATCGACATATGATAATGCCTCATCATCATACATTTGTAGTATTTCTGCTACTCTGGCTGAAAATAACCCCAGACTATTCTTAAATCCCTGGGGGAGATGACAAAATTGCCGCTGTGACCCCAAGATTAAGAAAGCAGTCAAATGCCTGGTTTCTTGTGCAATGTTTTGACAGAAAAACCCATTTGAAATATCTAATGTGGTTGCACACAATGTTATTCATCAGTGCTGTACTATGTGAATTGTGTACTGCAAATGTTTTGCAACAGGAGTTCAGGTGTCTGTAATCCAAAACTAGACGATATGTAATGTCTTGTTTGGAGACAGGAAACAAAGGATTGTTCATAGATGAGGTGCACGTTTCATTCACCCCTTGATATTCAAGTTGATCTAAAATCTCCCTGACTTGTTTTTTAGCTTCTTGCTTGACTGGATACTGCCTTTGAGCAGTAGTTTGATTTTTTAACTGGATTTTGTGATGAGGAGAGTCCTCATCCCATCCTACATGATTTTTATATAATGCTGGGGCTTGGGCCACTGCCCATTTCCTGGCATATGTATATTTTTTATGAATTGGAATTTGATTTGAGAAGGCTGGCATAATTATCTCTTCGCCGTGTGGGCACTCCCTAACAACTGCAGGTGGCCAGTCTGTTTCAGCTAGAAGTATGTCATAACCCTTGGAAAGCTTGTCCCAGAAGAGAGCTTTTATTTTTCTAGTTATGTCCCCCTCCATCCGGAGTGTTACTTCATATAACTTGTGGGGTACACTAACCCTTGTGTTAGCAGTTTCAACCTGAATGTTTTCATTCAAGTCCACTGTCTCCAGATGATCCTTAAGGATCCTGCGAACTATGGTTACTACTGCTGCGCTGTCTAGCATTGTCTGAGCCCATTCCCCATTCTTGATTTGTGTCCTCAGAATCCTCGGCATGTCTGACCTTTATGCTTGCTACCTTCTTTTTCGAAAATTGAGCTTTTTTACTTTGGTGAACGGGTTCTTTGTCTTTGGACTTGACGCGTTCTTCTTTGTGTTCTGATCGTCCTCTTCTTTCCGATTTCTGCAAGTAAGTCTGAAAAGATCGACAGGGACGTGTGTCATTATCTTGAAATCTATCAGGTTTTCTTAAAGTATCCCTATTTCTAAGGTTGTATCTTTTTTCAGAGGGTTCCCGTTGGGGAGATCTTCCTCTGGACTGAGAACTTTTATCTCTATGAGGTGTCTGTTTAGTATTTTCCCACTTCTTTTTAGGAGTAGTGAGATTATTTTAATAAACACCTTTTCAGGATTTTCTGTTAATTCAGGTTTTACTGGTTTCCCACCCAAACTATCTCTACCTAGTTCTTCATAGGATTTTTCAATAATTCTGGCAAGCTCATAAGGTTGCTCATAGTATAGCTGAGACCTGTTTGAATCTTTCAGTAATTTCATACCTAGATTTAAGGCCGGTTCTGGACCGTATTCATTTTGAATCTGTCTTAGAATGTCTGGTATTACCGCCATGGACGGAACACCATGTGTTTTAGTGTAGATTGAAGCATAGCCTGTACCCCAAGTGTCACAATCCTCTACGTGTGGTGCAATCCCCAAAGGTAAACAGATTGTCAGAATCCTGTGTTTTTCATGAGGTGTACTATCAGGAAATACTGCCTCTATTTGAGTAATTTTTTGTGCTAACCAGAACGGAATCTGTTCTCGTTTCGCTGGTAGTTTACCAATGACTGACTGTATAGTCCGTGGTGTGATTTTATTTGTGTTCCCCTGGTGAGGGGTGTGCTGTGGAATTCTTACAGCTGGTTGGACTGTTAATGTCCGCATGACGTATTGAACCAATTGTCTAAGTATTTTAATTATTTGTTTTAGCTGAGCTAATATTTCTACATCTGACATCCTTTCAATGTCTGGATGAGGTGTATACCGGCCATGTAGCTCCTGGTCTACCTAGTGGACCGAGCCTGGTAGTGTGATTTTCATGTTTTAGGGCGCCTTTAAACTAGAGGTGATGCTCTTGGTAAGTTAATGGAATTTCAATGTCCTCGAAAGGAACGTATTCCAATGGAGGTTCCTCTACTTTGTAGTAGTGGAACTTGTGTGTTACTGCATTTGCTGCAGGAAATAGAATTCATGAATAGAATAATTCTGTCTGCCGATATTCATGTGCCTCTATAACAAAGATTACTTTACCACCTCTTGATGATACCCCATTTTCTATAAGTTTTATAGTTATGGATTTTCTTGTATTTACCGGGATGATTATTGCATCCGCGTCATTTTGTTGGAGATTTGTGTCATCTAAGACTGCTTGAGCTGCTGCTCTAGCTCTCTCCCTTTCGTCGTCACTCTCCAACATTTTGTCGACTGAAAGTTTTTTCAAAGCAAAGTTTCAAGGAAACAAAGATTAGGTGCACAATATTTTGGAACACTGTATCCTTAAACGTTGAAGTAACCAAAATCTAATACATAGGATTTTCATCCTATTCAGTTTTGCCGGATATTAACCTTTTACCCACTCCAGACATGTATTGGAGTATTTTACGGGAAAAAGGGGTCTGTGTGAAAAGCACAACTGAGTTACTCTAGTATCTAGCGTTAAATTATCGCCTTACCAAACGTTGGGCGCCATGTAGTGTAGTTCCTATATTCCCAATAGGCTCTGCGCATTGGAAAAATATACCCTGCAGCTTAGACGTAGGACTGACGTCGACTAGGTCTCTGACGAATATATTAGACTTAATTGTGAGTGCCAGCTAGCTCAGAGGTCACTAGAAACTTTCTCGAATAAACAAGAAGGGATTCGTTTCTGACAACCATATAACATGACAACTTTGTTTCCCCAGAATGAAACGTATCTCTAGTGTCGTGGAAACAATAGACGGCTATTTCACTCAGTCAATCGTGCATGCTTCGTTTCACCAGAGTTGCTTTAGAAATAGAGAGACAGGCGTTTTCAATAAAAGTATTTATTGAACAGTCTTATTTCTTAAGCATAAGAAATGCACTGCTACAATTGAAATGCTAGTTAAGAAGTACGAGGGATATAATACAAATAGTATTATGAAATAGTACTGCAAAAGCATGATATGGTTTCTAAGCCATAAACATACAATACATAAAATACATACAGTGATAAAATGATGGCTAAAAGTACTCAACTGGTGCTTCTAACGTACGCCTACCCCAGTGTACCTAACCTAAGCCTAGTACGAAGGAGGAATAAGTGAGGAGTAGTTTAAGTTTTAGTATTTCTCTGCCAAGAATCTGTTCAAGAATTCTCTAGGGATCTAATCAGCTCCGTGGTTTTAGAATGATAGAGGTCTTGTATCTCTCTCTCGGGACTCGATCTCCCAGCAACCCGCAAGGGTAGCCTGGAAACACTGGAGCTGGATTTCTCGGCAGGAGAAAAGACAGCGTCTTTTCAGTGCGTCAGTTGGGGGGTCGGCTTCCTTCAGCACTTGCATCAGCAGGGCATCGAGGAAGTAGTTAGTCGACCTGCTCCGGAACCACCGTGTGTTTGACTGGGCAAATGTAGACATATTTATACGCCTGAAGGTGCAGAGTCTGACTTAAGATTGTACATAATATCGTCACTAGTGCCTTAGTTCCTTGACAACTCCCAGATTTCTTGGATAAATCAGTATTCAAGCAAGGGGAAGGTTCCTGATTGCTGAGGGCTGGTTTTACCTCAAAATCAATGTGAATTCTCGGAGTTTAATGGAAGTAGCCATGCAGTATAAGGGCTGCGCCGGCTATAACTAAATAAGGTAATGATTCTTTATGCCTATATAAGGACTGGATGGTTTATACCTATATATGGGCATGAATCGGGAAAAGTTACACTAGGGTCCTAGATTCCCACATAACAGCTGCTTCAATAAATTTGGTCAATATTTTAGCTAAGTATGCAAACATCGTTTGTCTTGAATTACTGAAAGAAATAGAGGAAACAAATATTGAATTGGACAAATTGGAAACATCTGAATATATAACCAAAACCAAAGAGGCCATAAAAGAAAGATTTAAAAAACACGAAGAGAAAATAAAATCCAGGAAATCGCATAAGTTTGCCAGGGTTCTGGCAGACTATGAAAACGGACAAATATTTACTTTTGCTTGCAAATTTTACACGGCAAAGAGGAAACAATACAGTGAGAAAACAAAGAGCAATGAACATAATGTCCACACGTCTACAGGTCCAAATGATGATTCCTCCAATGCTGACACTGTGTCTTTAACAAGTGAATCAAGCACAGAACTGGACTGCACAGTTGCTGGAAAAACCAAATTAAGTGTAAGCCAAGAACTTGATTTTTTAGTGGAGGAGAGACTGAAAACTCTATGACCGAGGCAACAAAAGATGCCAGAAAGAAACGTAGAAACAAAAGAAGGCGAGACATGCGCAAAAGGTGGAAAGCAAAACACAAAAAAGAAAGCGTTCTGGCAGAAAAAACGGCGGTAATCGACAACAGTGTCATCAATTTAATATCTATTGAGTTAACAAAGGCAGAAGAACAACTGTTAGCTCTGGGATTGAACTTCTGTCCAGGCGATGATTTTAATTATGCACGCACTAGAATAGATGTGTACTGTTTCATTAGGAAGTTAAACTTAGGAAATTATTTGCTCTTAAATCTTACAAACAACAATCAGACAAAACTATGGTCCAAGATGAAGAATTGGCCCCATTGTTGTTAGCCTCTGATGTTTCCAACCTGCTTACATTACATGATTTAAATGATCAGGATGATTACTATTTGTTAAATGATGATATTGATTTGTCCACACAAGAGAGATTACGCAAAATTAACCACACTCAGAAAGGGGCTGAGATCAGTCCCTTTAAACCTAAGTCTTCTTTTGTACCTCTTATGCCCAAAGACGCGATTGACACATATCATGAAATGATTATTAACGATTTGAAAAAATTGAATATTTCGTTCAATAAGAACACAAAACAGTGAAATTTGTTTTTTAGAAAATTGGCATATGATAAATTAATGAAGAAACTGGGTGAAAATTGTGAAATTGTCGTAAAAAAATCCGACAAGGGTGGTAACCTAGTAATATGTCCTAAGAAAGAATACATAGCAGAAGCTTTTAGACAATTAAAGGATGAAGGCTGTTATGAGAATTCTAACACTAGAGAATATGACAAGGCCAAAGGTGCATTGCAAAAATTGTTGGCACAATGGAGAAGGGAAGGACTCATATCGAGTGAGGAGTACAAATTCATGTACAAAGAGTTCCCCGTGTTACCTGTCCTATATATAATACCTAAAATACATAAAGGGACAACGCCTGTTCCAGGCAGGCCAATCATTTTGGCCATTAATAGTGCAGGGGAAAATGTAGGTCAATATATTGACTACTTTTACAGAGTATAGTTAAGTCTCTTCAGAGTTATGTTAAGGATACAGGTGATTTCCTTAAAAAAATAGGTAATTTGATTTGGACAGATAACTTACTTTTATTAATGATTGATATAGAATCTCTATACACAAGCATTGATCACACTCAGGGACTCAGGGCTGTCAAACATTTTTTTGGGTAGCAGATCAAGTGAATACTATGAACAAAATAAGGTTGTTGTTGAGCTCATCGAATAGTGTCTGAACAACAACTTTTTTCTCTTTAACATGAGATTTTCAAACAGCAGAGGGGAGTCACTATGTGGGCCTGTTTCTACCCCAGCTATGCCTGCCTACATGTTGGCTGGTGGGAGGAATAGGCCCTCAAATGCAGGCACTTGGCGCCTTTTACCAAACATGTTGCTGCATACTTCAGATGCATTGATGATGTTTTTATGCTATTGCGAGGCAATATAACTGAGGCTCAGGAATTTATTGCTGATATTAACAATAACTCCATGAATCTGAGGTTCACCTCCCATATCCATAAAACACAAATAGAATTTCTTGACGTGAGGCTTCATGTCAAAAACAGTAATCTCGAAAGTACGCTTTATAGAAAGCCTACGTCTGGTAACATTACGTTACATACCAATAGTTTCCATCCAAGACACTTAATAGAAAGTATACCGTATGGAGAAATCCTTAGGTTGAAACGTATCTGCAGCGATGACGAAGACTTTGTAGGATGCCAAGATGAGATGCGGGGAAGACTAAAAGCATGAGGCTATAGTGATAAAATTATTGGAGAGGCTATTGATAAAGCTGGTAAGAGACCTAGACATACCCTCTTCCAAAGTGAAAACACTGAATCAGTACCCGCTTCCATCACTTTGTCTATCAGCAGCGACACCCCAAGGCTAGTTACAACTTTCTGTAAGCAGGAGAGGAAAGTTAGAGCTATTATTCAGAAACTCTGGACAATAGTGTTAATTGAAAGCATTTTTTTCAACCTGTTGGGTGTGACTCCAACTATCACATTCAGAAAAGGGAGGTCTATGGCTATAGATCTTGATAAAAACTCCCCTGAAACACCCAAAGCAACCATATGGCTACAGCCTACCAGAGGGTTTAGGAGGCGCACCACATGCAGAGCGTGTAAGTTTGGCTGCAATAAGACAAGTTATTGCACCCCTTTTGATGCTTCTCCAGTTTCCATCAAGGGTAGTTATAATTGCAAAACAGAATATGCTGTATATGTTCTGACATGCACCTGTGGCCTTAACTACATTGGTTGTACGAAGCTGCAGATGCATGTCAGAATATTGCAGCATATTAGAGCCATCCTACACAGAGACCCAGCTTACCATGTGGCACGACATTTCAAAAGATGTCATGCAAATGACAATAACTGTTGAACCTATTACGGGATTAGTGCTATACCAAAATCAAAAAGAGGAGTTAATAGGGAACATCAGCTTAGACAGCTAGAAATAAAGTTCATTCTTGAACTTGACAGTAAGTGGCCACAGGGTTTGAATAACACAGAGGATATTTACATTTTTTTATAAACTGTTCATTTATGATGTTTGGCTCTATCTGGACAATATGCTCTGGCTTAAAATATCTGCTGCTGCAATCAATCATATATAAAATACTCTATGAATTCCCTTTATTTAACTTTTTAAGACCTGCTTTTAGGAATAATGATCTTTTAGCAAACAATTATTTATTTAATATGAATTTTAATGGTATCTTCCAGAATGGAATTTTACTGTTGAGAAATATTAATACGTTTGCTATGGAATTATACTAATATTGGTCTTTTTGTGAATAGTACTGCACTTTATATTTATATTTGCTTGATTTGCACAGTTATGCATCATATAGAACTTTGGAGAAAACCTGCATTTTAAATTGGAGTATTCACTTATGCACTTGATTTGGAAATCATATCCTGGATTTATCCAGAAAGAAAAACATTCTTTGTTGCTTACAAGTATGCCTACTGCAAACAATAAAACAGATGAATCCTGTATGTTTAATTTGGGGGAAAATGGTATTCATGTATTCATACATGCATAATTTATAATAGTTTTTGTATATTTAATATTTAAATGTACTGACAATATAATTCCAAATTGGTATTTCATGTATATTTTCTGGGTAAGATTCCGATGGTTTAACTGGGGAAAATGTTTGCAATAAGTCTTTTGCCAATTTCTATGGACATGTGACCGGAATCAGTGGGAGTAGGTGTTTACCGAACACACTATTGGCACATATAAAAAACAAGGGCGCAGTATCAAACCGCATGTGAACAAGGGCTCCTGTAGCCTGAAACACATTGTACGTGGGTTGTGGTGAAATAAAGAAATAAAGAACCATCTTGTCTGAAGAGCTCCGCGGCTACACGTCTGAGTCGTCTTCTTCACCGCTGTCGAGGTTTAGAAGTAGCAGGAGTTTCTTTTCGGATCTATATACATATATATATATATATATATATATATATATATATATATATATATATATATATATATTTGGTTTTGTGGATGAATAAATAACATCTTGCTGACTTTGCTGGTCCGTTCCTCATTCTTGCTGGCGTGGAAGCGGTGTCTGCGAGCGCAGAGCGTGCTGAGGAGGAGCTTTGTTTTCCATATATATATATATTCACTGAAAAAACCATAGGTTTCACACCAGTTATAGTTAGGAATTAGCATTTAAAAAACCTATTAAATTCACTGACAAAACCAGTTATAGTTAGCTGGAAATTTTACTGATATAAAACCAATGAAATTCCACGTTATAGTTAGTTGGACTCACTATAACTTGCGCGTGCAATGCACTGCTGATGACGTCACATATTACATCACTCATGACATGGTCAGTGACATCGCGGGCTTCGCGGGCGCCGTTCGAGTGCCTGTCATCAGCGGACTCAGCGAGGCTGAAAGGAAACTGACGAGGGAATCTCCAGAGTGCTTCAGAGTGTCAGGGACTGCGAGGACCAGCGGGCGCTGCGGAAATCAATTCGCCTCAGCTGGCCCTCTTCCCGCCCCCTCCCGCCGGATTTAAAAGTGGAGGTGTAACTCAACACTGTGTACCTGCTAAAGCGAGACTTTGCTCACTTGCCATCGGGTGCTTATTTTTCTGCTTTCCAACCCACGACTCACGGCCCCCGCTTCGCGGGAGCCGTTCGAGTGCCTGTCATCAGCGGACTCAGCGAGGCTGAAAGGAAACTGACGAGGGAATCTCCAGAGTGCTTCAGAGTGTCAGGGACTGCGAGGACCAGCGGGCGCTGCGGAAATCAATTCGCCTCAGCTGGCCCTCTTCCCGCCCCCTCCCGCCGGATTTAAAAGTGGAGGTGTAACTCAACACTGTGTACCTGCTAAAGCGAGACTTTGCTCACTTGCCATCGGGTGCTTATTTTTCTGCTTTCCAACCCACGACTCACGGCCCCCGCTTCGCGGGCGCCGGTCGAGTGCCTGTCAGCAGCGGACTCAGCGAGGCTGAAAGGAAACTGACGAGGGAATCTCCAGAGTGCTTCAGAGTGTCAGGGACTGCGAGGACCAGCGGGCGCTGCGGAAATCAATTCGCCTCAGCTGGCCCTCTTCCCGCCCCCTCCCGCCGGATTTAAAAGTGGAGGTGTAACTCAACACTGTGTACCTGCTAAAGCGAGACTTTGCTCACTTGCCATCGGGTGCTTATTTTTCTGCTTTCCAACCCACGACTCACGGCCCCCGCTTCGCGGGCGCCGTTCGAGTGCCTGTCATCAGCGGACTCAGCGAGGCTGAAAGGAAACTGACGAGGGAATCTCCAGAGTGCTTCAGAGTGTCAGGGACTGCGAGGACCAGCGGGCGCTGCGGAAATCAATTCGCCTCAGCTGGCCCTCTTCCCGCCCACTTATAGTATAATAAGGCACTGAAAGACGCGCCAGCGGGACGCGCGCGGAACAAAGCGCGGAGCTAAGCCCGGGCAAAGGGCGGGCCCTCTGTGGCCCTCAGTGGCCGAGGTAGGCCGGGCTGGGCCCCGGTATTTTGACTCTTCAGTCGTATGTTTATATATACTAGTCTGCGTTATTATACTGCTTGGTAAACGCAAATAAGTTGATAGAAATATAGGCATATAGTAGTAGACTGTTAGTATCTCTCCCACTTCATTCTTTGAGTAGTTTTAAACTGATATTTTATAAGTTTGGGACCTTCATTGTAGGCTTTGTTACATCTTTAATATGATGGAGGCTAAGACATTACGATCTGGGAAGGTTGTAATGGAGAATCTTGGTACAACACACGGTCCGAATCATTTGAGAAAAAAACAAACTAACAGTGCTATTATGAAAGGTCAGTTGCAATTAAACCAAATCTGGGAAAAAAGTTTAGATAGATCAATTGAAGCTTCCAGGAAATTTGATAATGATCCAGTACAGCAATTAAATCCCTGCTTAAGTAAGGAGGAAGGTACGGAGGTGACCCCCATGGTGGAAATGAAGAGGTCACTAAGCCAGCCTAAGGTGGCGGACCTGCCAACAGGTTCTGAACATATGGCTGCAGTTGATCCCCTGTTAACGTCGCAATCACTGATACAGGATGTTTACAAGGGGAATGATATTCTGGAAGATGACAAGGGTGATGTGTCCATAGCCACTAGTATTGACCTTGAACTCTGTGGAAGATATGTGGATAAGTCATCTCTGCCTCCCACTGTAGCTAATAAAACGCCAATTGGAGAAACACCGTCTGGTCTGCTATTATATAGCAGTACCCCTTCCGTCAAATCCACAGATAATCTATCTCCACTGAGCAATGAACAATCCCCTCATTTTAATCTATCGGGGATTTGTCCCCTTACATCTTCAAGTTATCCAAAGAATGATAAACCCATCTCTGAGTCACTCATAGCCCTGGAGCAAATTTTGTCCTCCATACTTTTGTTAATGGGTAAATTTGCTGTAAATTCTGATTGTATTTTATCCTCTGTTACTGAAATACTACAAGTACTGTTGGCACAAAATGTGAAAAAGGCTGCAAATGAATCTGTGTCTGTAGTGGCCCCTCCTAATCCTGAGCCTGTTGTACATCAAGAGGCTGTTTCCTCCACTGAAGGGAAGGGAATTGCCCCATTGGGATTACCCATAGCGCAGGAGACTTGTAAGTCCACTAATCCATGCTCTTCATCGGTCCTGCTTTTGAGAACGGAAACATCCCTAGTTGAGCAGGAAGAGAGTGTGAGTCAAGAAGCTCAAACGGGGGTCCATGATCTCTTTCCCATTTTTTTGCTTGATAAAAAGGTGCCAGAAAGTCTCTCGGGGTCTCCCCGAGTTTCCAAAATGACAACAAGAGTAAAAAAGGGGAAACCTATGCGTAAATACAAAAAGAAAAGACCTAGACAAATTATTTTTCCAAAACATGTAATAACTGAAATGCCCGCTTCCATAGGAAGAGGGTATAGCCCATGTTCTGTTATTCCGGATAATGTAGAGCCGGAAGGTATCTTAAATGACTCCAATGATACCCCAGTTGAAGTAATTACGAATGGGGCGATTTCTGGATTAGTAACTGAGGCCACAGATGATGCAACTCCGAATATGGTGGTTTCTGGGTCTGCAAGTGGTGCCCATGTTTCCCAACCTATGAATGTGACTGACAGACATTCTCCAATAGTAACAAGAGTATTTAATCCAACAGCTCCCATTTTTCTGCCTCAGGCTGATGTACCCAGGAATGTTTCTCATCAGTCATCTAAGGGTATTACTTCTTATGTGGATACCCTGCTATTGGATTTTTTGCCCTTACTTGATTCTGATTTAAGAATGAATAGATCTTGGCTACTTAGCTGTTTTAATGAAATTGAAAGCTTGAAGTTGGTCCAGACAAATGATATTGATTTAGTTCTTCCTATAAGAAATATAAATGGCCAACGAATAAGGGTCAAGTTTTATTCAAAAATTGTTGCTAATCTGGTCCTTCAACAAGCAGAAGCCTTTCAACGTAGAGGCATTGACGTGTTACCTTTTGTCAACAAAAATGTATGTTATCCTTTCGTTGAAGGAATTACAAGGTTATCCTCTGGTCAGGATGATTATCCTGTAGGTAATAATGACCTGAAAATTTGGCTTTCCAGAGGCAAACGTATGGTTTCACAGGTCTTTCCATTAACGGGTAGCACGGATAACCCTCTAGTTGAAGATGCTTCAAGGTGGAACTGGTTACCGGGTGTCCTCTCAAACACCACCTCGAGAAACCCACGACCATCTTCATATCTTTAACCAGTGTTTAAACATAGTGTCTTGGAATGCTGCTGGTTTGTCCAACTGTCCGGAGAAATTTGATTATCTTCTTTCTCTGAAGGCAGATTTGTACTGTATACAAGAAACATGGTGTGATACTCTCCCGTATGGGGGGAATGATTACTTCATCCTAGAAGCCGCTGCAACGCCTTCCAAAAGGGGCCACGCTAAAGGTGGAATTGCTTGTTTACTATCTAATACATTACAATGGCAATTCTCACACCACAAGGATGAGAGTAATCTATTTCAATCCATAACCATTTCTAATCTGGATACTGTTGTACAACGGTCGTCGTTTATAATATTAAATGCCTACATCCCTCCCGAAGATAATTTTACCCCAGTGTTAAAACGTATGTTTGCCTACATAAAGCAGGTATTAGAGGTGGATGACCCACCGTACTTATTACTGGTGGGGGACTTAAATTGTAAAGTGTCCAATACTTCCCTAGACATGTTTCGAAACAAAGTAAAAGAAGAAGTTTTTAATATTCCCCAAGCTTGCTTGCCTAATAATATAAAAACGAATAAAAGGGGCAAGATCCTTCTCGGGGAGCTTAGTGCTGTGGAGGGAATTATTATAAATGGTAGAATGCCCTCTGATTCCCCTGCTAATTACACACATGGTTCCATTAGGGGTGAATCCATTTTGGATTATGCAATAACAGATTTTGATACGTTCTCTTGCTTTAAAGACCTGGTAATTACACATACCCCTCTGAGTGACCATAAAATAATTAAACTAACTGTCTCATTAATACCCCCGGAATCTGACCGCTGGTCCCTAATGAATAAAGGCTTCTCTATCAATTGCCATTCTGGGAGATGCTATTGGGGTACCAACCATAATAAGGATGTACAAAACATCCTTACTCAATTCCTAACTAATCTTGACTCTTGGCAAGGTAGGGAATTTATATTCCTTGAAACGCTTATCCTAAAAATTACCGAAATGGCCAGGAGTAAAGGAAAGCTTAAAAAGAAATACTTTTCTCCTAGTCCTTTATTTAAGTTAAATAAAGAGATTAACAAACTTGTTAGGACGCAATATCTATTTAGATCAGGAGAAATTGGGAGACAGCTAGCGTTATTAAAGCGAAGGAGGGTGAGATTGAGAGCCAAATTAAAAAGAGACAAAGAAGATATGGTATGGATCAGTTTAAGAGAAGCATCTTGGAGTAAAAACTCTAGAGCTTTTTGGTCCATAATAAGACAAGGATGTGGGTCTGTTAAAACATCCACTCCTACTGTTATTACTGAAGATGTCTGGACCCAATACGTGCTCACCTTATATGCATCCAATGGAGCAGGCGGGGACGCTTGGGTTCCAGACTGTAACATTGATGATAAAATGGAACTCCCCACTGAGTACTCCATAGCCACCGCAATTAAGAGCATGCGTTCTTCTGGGGCTATGGGTCCAGATGAAGTCCCCATGTCTATAATTAAGCAAGACGTAACAAATTGGAGCAGGATCCTGCTTCCTGTGTTTCAGGCATGCTTCAAAAAGCGAACAGTTCCTGACTCTTGGCGGGGAAGTATTTTGATTCCAATTTTTAAAAAAGGAGACCGCGAGAATCCCGCTAATTATCGCCTAATTGCTTTATTAGATGCGATTGGAAAAATCTTCGCTAAACTGCTATTAATATTAATAACAGACTGGGCTCTTTTAAATAATGTTATTCCCAGGGAACAGACAGGCTTTCGAAAAGAGCATGGAACTTTAGATAACCTAACTATGTTGCATGTAATCACGGACAAATATGTGCGTGTTCGTGGTGGGGGCATATATGCAGCATTTATAGATTTCTCCGCAGCGTTCGATAGGGTTGACCGACCGACGCTGTGGAGAAAACTGATGTCATTGGGTATGCCGCGATACTTATTGGAGTTAGTTATGTCCCTGCACTGTAACACCTGGTGTAGGGTGTTACAAGGCGGAGTAAGGGGTCTTACGCAAGCAATCCCCTCCCGCAATGGGTTAAAACAGGGATGTATACTAGCGCCCACATTGTTTTCCCTGTACATGGCCGATCTGCCTACGGTAATTGCAGAAAGTGATGGTTCTGCCCCAGTAATTGGAGGGACTGCCGTATCTATCCTAATGTATGCTGACGACATACTAATTTTAGATTTGACTCCTAAAGGTCTTGCTAATCGTCTTCATACTTTGAATGATTTCGCGGAAAAACACTGTATGAAAATTAATAGTTCTAAAAGCAAGATCATGTGCATCTTTGGTAAAAAGAAGTGCAGATCGAGGAACTTTAATTGGTCATTAAGCGGAGAAAAACTTGAAGTAGTTAACTCCTATACATTTTTGGGCAAAATAATATCTTATAACCTTAGTGAGAAGCCTCACATCGAAAATAATTCTAGAAAGGCAATGGCCCATGGCATGGGATTATGTTCATTGTATAATGCGACAGGGAAGAGGCATTTCTCCTCTTGCTTGGAGGTATTTCGAGCGAAGATTCCTGCCACCCTCCTTTATGGAACAGAATTGGTGGATTTAAAGCAATGGGATTTTATGCAAAAAGTGGAGGGAAAGGTATTAAGGAAAATCTCCTCATTTAATTCAGCCTGCTCCACGACTTCCTGCAGACTAGAATTTGGTCTGCGAAGTTGCTGGGCCCAAGGGCTGGCCGCTCTTGTGAGGTGGGTAGCTTCCCTGGCCAGAGCTAAACCAGGAACCCTACGTGAAATCATAAAAAAAGAGCTTTTAGGTACCTTTAATGAGTTTTCGCAGCTGGTAAAAAATTTTAGAAAAGCTGTTGTATTACTGGAATTAGATGAAAGTATGTTATTTTCTCTTTCTCCATTAGAGTTAAAGCTAAAGCTAAAAAGTAGGTCCTGGGAATTATGCTATAAGATGGATATACTTGCCCAACAGAAGTATAAAGAAAGGGAAGCTCTGGTCCTAACCTACACACCTAAACTTGCACAACAATATTTAAGGTGGAATATACCACATGGTGTCCGTAGGATATGGTTCCTCTTACGCCATAACTTGCTTCCACTTAATACACTTCTCGCAAAATGGTATGGTGTGACTCCTTTATGCAACCTATGCAATAATGCTGCTCAAGACCTCAACCACGTATTGTTTATTTGCCCGATACTACACGTATGGCGCAAAAAATGGATAAAACCAATCTGTTTACAGTTGGGAATTTTGAATATAAAAATGTTTTGCCATGCTCTGTACTGCCCACCTAACGAAATGTTCTGTTCCAGATTATTTAATTATTTTAAAGGATTTTTAGATATATATTAATATGAGTTTGGGAGACGCTGTTGAGTTTATTATTTGCTTATATTTAGTGGTTACTTCTGAAGTTGTCTGTATCTCGTGCTTATTTTTTGTTATTGATATCATGTATGTCATTTTATGTGGCCCTCAATGAGAGCCAAATCATAATAAATAAAACTTTGAACTTTGAAAGACTGACTTTGAGGATGCTATAAATTACTCAAGTCTGCCCGAATTGTGTGGGTAAAATTGATACCTAGTCACTTTTAATAAGAATATACTTATGTCTCGTCTAACATTTGGAAGAAATATCTAGTTATATGACAACGGGATACCGACATAACTTGAAGGAAATAAGAACGCCCTGAAGAAGTTCTGTTGTACAGAACGAAACCTTTCGGCTGGCTGTGGTACATAAACTTAAGGAAAATAAAAGCATTTGAATATACACCAAGATTCAGCGCTTCAATAAGGACTCTAAGTGATATGATTTCATTGGACTCATTGTGAAAGTGGTGCTGTGCCAAACTTTGGAATATTCTCCACTACTCTCTACTACTTACTCTCTCCGACTCCACTACTCTCAAATACTCACTGTCTACTACTCATTCTCTACTACTCTACTACTCTCTACTACTCTCTCTCTACTACTCACTCCCTACTACTCGCTACTCGCTACTCCCTACTACTCACTATCTACTACTCTCTACTACTCACTCTCTACTACTCTCTCCCTACTACTCACTCTTTACTACTCACTACTACTCTCTACTACTCACTCTCTACTACTCACTCTCTACTACTCTCTACTACTCACTCTACTCTTCACTCTACTACTCTCTACTACTCACTCTCTGCTACTCTCTCTACTGCTCTCTACTACTCTCTACTACTCACTCTCTACTCTCTATTACTCACTCTCTACTCTCTACCTCTCTACCTCTCTCTTCTTCTCTCTCTACTAATCTCTACCTCTCTACCGCTACCTCTCTACCTCTCTACCTCTACACCTCTACCTCTCTACCTCTCTCTACACGCACACATATACACATATATACATATATATATGCATATGCATTTATATATGTATTGTATGTATAAAAAAACAACAAAAAATTTTTTTTTTAAACAGCTACTTATAAAACTGTCATTCTTTTTCCCCATGGTACACTCCCCGGTACGCGCACCGGTGCGCGTACCGGGCGCTCCCCCCTTTTTTTTTTTGCCCCGCGGGGCCCTTTTATGGCCCCCACATCAAACCTAGGGGGTCAAGGGGGGGTCTACTCTGCCCCCTTATGGTCATTTCCCTCTTTGTTTTGGCCACCTCTTGTGTCTCGATTTTACCGAGACACAAGATGGCGGCCGCTCCGGACTGTTTAGAATGTTTACAGACACCCGAGAGCCAATCAGCTTTCCTCACGCAAGTCGCGTGGCGTGCACGATACGCGCACCGGTGTGCGTACCGGTGCGCTGCTATAGATATATATATTTTTTTGAACGTAAATTACTCAAAATCCAGTGGAGCACATATCTTGAGACATAGCAAAGGCACATCGGGCTACCAGTCCCTACAATTTTGCCAAGTTTGGTGGAAATCCATTCAGCCGTTCGGGCTAAAAGTGAAATCGACCGCCCTATGGAAATTAACATGGGGAAAACGCGTTTTGGGACCCCCCTTTTATCTTGGCCCCCGCTTGACGAATCCCCCCCAAACTTTCAGGGAAGGACCGGGGCGCCGCGAGGCCATTTTCAGGAAATTTTCAGGCAGATTCGTCAACCGGTGCCAAAGTTATTCCAAATAGAATTTTGAGATTTAACATTGAAAAAAATCCTAACTATAACTACCTACTGGCGACCGCCAGTAGGTAATATATATATATATATATATATATATATATATATATATATATATATTACCTACTGGCGGTCGCCAGTAGGTATATATAGTTAGGATTAATTCCCTATGGGATTTTTGAAAATTCTATGTCTAATAACTTTGGCGTTTGAGGACGGAATCGGCTGAAATTTTCAGGGAAATGGCACATTTTGTTTCTGAGCAGCCCCTGAAAATTTGGTGGGGTTTCGTCAAGGGGGGGGCTGAGAAAAAAGGGGGGTCCCAAAACGCGTTTTTCCCATTCATTTTTCCATAGGGCGGTTGGACTCACTTTTAGCTCGAACGGCTGAATGGATTTGCACGAAACTTGGCAAAATTGTAGGGACTGTTAGCCCGATGTGCCTTTGCTAGGTCTCAATATATGTGCTCCAGTAGTTTTTGAGAAATTAACGTTCAAAACAAGATATATATCTGTAACAGCGGTCCGGGCAGCGATCCGGTCCGCTTACTTTTCGCGAAACGGAACTTTGCGCGCAGAAAGCTGATTGGCTCTCCGGTGTCTGTCAACATTCTAAACAGTCCGGAGCGGCCGCCATCTTATCTCTCGGTAGGATCGAGAGAGAAGAAGAGGTGAAAAACGAAGGGGGAATTTAATGAAAGGGGGCAAGGTATACCCCTCTTGATCCCCTAGGAATGTTGTTGGGGTTATTAAAGGGTCCCGTGGGGAAAATAAAAAAAAATGATTTTTCACGGTAGAAGCGCTTCACGGGCCGCGAACTGGGCCGCAAACTGGTAGCGAAACGGGAATTCGCCATTTTGTGCTTCGTTTTAATTGTTTAGAGACAAAAATTATCGCCGCACATCGGCCACAATGCATGAATATCGCTGAAAAGTCAGCGATATTCATGCATTATCCAGCAAATGCTCTTAGCCATGTTATCCACCTTCCATTGGATAACATGGCTAAAAACTGCTCTGTGCGTGAGCTTTTTTTTTTTTTTTTTGCTGCGTGACGTTTGTTAACGTTCGATTCGATGGAAATCAGGAAGTGTTGACCACCATTTTGTCACTGCGAGTAAATATTTTGTTATAAATGAATCCTTATTGATAAACATTGTCTGCGCCATCTTGCGTTTTTGTCCAATGCCACAATTTTGTCGTGCACGGCAGCCATTTTAGATGCCTTGACCAGGGCCACTCTCTGCACGCCGCCGATCCTCAGCATGGCTCCCCACCCTCGCAAGCATCTCCCCCACGCACTGGTCACCCCCGCTCTCTCTCTCATGCATGGGATATATACTTCCCCCCATCTGCGCTGCTCCCGCCCGACACCTCCCTTTCACCCTATTCACTACCGCACCCTCTGACACTCCTCTTCCTCTGTGTCCGATTGTCCAGGCCGGACCTAGGTTATCACCTAGCCCTGCGGATGTAGTTTATGGCTCCAGCTGTAGAGTATGCAGACATGCCAACCCTCCCGATTCAGGCGTGAGACTACTGATTTCAGTGCTAGTCTTTCGCTTCCCGATTCCTGCAAGGAAAAACCCGGGGGCATATTACCAACAACTAGCGGTAATTTTTGTCTCTAACTTGTTTAGAGAAAAAAATTATCGCCGCACTTCGGCGAATTTTATCGCACATAAACCTTGCTATTAGCAAGGTTTATCGCAAATGCGATAAAAAACGGCCGCAATGCATGAATATCGTTGAAAAGTCAGCGATATTCATGCATTATCCAGCAAATGCTTTTAGCCATGTTATCCACTTCCCATTGGATAACATGGCTAAAACTGCTCAGGGCAGGTGTTAGGTTTTGGAGATATTCGCGCTTAGCGCGAATATCTCCAAAAGTTGGTAATAGGAGATAGCGATGGTTAGGGACTGTTTCCAGTCGCTAAAATCTTGGCACGCCCACTTTGCATGTCATTAGTGATAAATATCACTGATATGCAAAGCGGGGCCCAAGATGGTCGCTATCTCCTTTTAGCTGTCACTAACTGGTGTTAGCGACAGCTTGGTAATAGGGAGATAATTTTATCTCTTTTTTTTTTGGCTTTTAAAGCCAAAAAAGCGGAAATAAACCCCCTTGATAATATGCCCCATGATTTCTCGGGGGTTTCAGCTGACAGGGCTTGGTATTGTGTTACGTGCTAATTCTTCCAGGAAACGTCAGAGGGTCGATGCAGGGGTTCTAGAAGGGGTGATAAACCATTTAAGCCTCATGAACAAGCGCATGGTCTTTTAAAGATTTGTGAAGTACTCGGGGCGGCGGTGTGTGTGCGTGCCCTCTTTCAGGAGCGGGCGGGGGGGCACTGCCAGCAATTTGCAGGCCAGGCAGTGTTCAACACGTGCATCACCCTTTCTCTGCCTGCTATTGCGGTCCATGCTTCGGAAAGGTAAGAAAAAGAACGTGCATTTGAGTTTGAAATGTCCGATCTTGTAGCAGTACACTTGCAAAGCCCACACATGACAATAACCCGATTCAAGGCCCCATTCACTCGATTTTTTAAACATATATAGCACTCCAACAAAGTTAGATTTTAAAACTTTATTAACATTTAAATATAACGAACGCAACAAAAACTGTAAATATATTTAACCATTTTTTGAAATTAACCAGAACTATAACGATAACAACAACAACAACAATAATATAACTTTTATGCCTAAATAACGCAAACATTTAGCTAATCTGCTAAAGGGGGGAGTCGCCATTTCTTTACAATAAGCAATAATGAAAAATCCACATCAATAGGGTTGTCCGTTTTCTCGATGCAGCACTATAGTGCAACATACACAGCACCTGGGGTGTCAAGAGTGAACAGGTCTTTCTTTGTTCCTTAAGATGTTATCTGTGTCAACCTCTTCCGAGAATGCTGATGCGTTAGGATTTCCTTGTGTTTCTTAATAGCATTGGTGTCTGTACACTTCTTTGTCAATTCTGTCAAGATGATAACTGCTTCATAAACAGACGATATCTTTGTTTAGTCATTAGTGTTAAGTGTGTCTGAAACTACAGTGCCCTTCTGTTTTTTTTTCTTCAGGCTCTACAGAGTTTTGTGTGTTGTTCTTTTCAGCGACAATTATTCCAGAGGTTTCAGGTTCACTTGTTTTGTTCTGCAGTGAGTTAACAGCTTTAGAGAGTTCATGTTTATTTGCTATGTCCTGCTGTTCGTCAACTGCTTCAGAGACGTCAGCCTCATTTGTTATGCTTCAGTAGATCCTGGACCTGCCCGGCCGCGCCCAAAATGGCGCCGGTGTAAATGGGACTCGTAACTGCTTGTTGTGTACTGGTTGCCCAACCTTGATATCACGAGATACATATGCAGTTTTGAAGCACATGGCGGAGGCTTGTCTGCTGTAGTGGGGCGCCCCTTTATTGTTTCAGTCGCCATTCCGCCCGCTTTTGCTACACTGTGCCTTTTCCGCCATTCAGCTGTTTAGCGCCCGCTCTTACGGCTACAGCGTCTCGCTCACCATGTAGTTGAGTTGCTCCCACTCTTGCGGTGCAGCGATAGGCGGCTTCCACAGGACTCTTAAAATGGCGGTCGGCTCTTCGGATTTGGGCCTGGTCCAGTAAAATGGCCCTGGGACACCTTGGAACTCGGACGCTTGTCTGCCAGGGCTTGGGTTCCATTCTCGAAAGCGTCCCCTCAGCCTTGAAGATTGTACAAAAGTTTTGGGGGCCGTCGACTCCCGCAGGCTTCCGGTGGGGAGCGGCTGCCATGATTGCTTGCGGAATGGCCACGACGGAGCTACGAGATGGTGGTGCTCTCATGGTGACGCCAGCTTCAGTCTGAAACATCCAGAAACAAGGTGGGGCTTTCATCGTTTGGGAAAAAAAATGTTTTAATCCAATGAAAAGTGTTATTTTTAGGTCACATGACCTAGTCTTACATAATTAGGAAAAGAAAAGTAAAATGAACCAATGAAAAGTTTTATTAACAAGTCACATGACCTGTTATGCTTACGTTACGCGCTGCGCGGCGCGCTCTGGATCTTTTCCGGGAAGCTGCGCCTTGCGCAGCGGAGCACTTCCGGGTGCGCTAACGCGTCGCGTCATATGACGCATTACGCGACAATGCAGGTCCAGAATATAGTCAAAATGTCTCCACCAACCAGCGGTCGGAATACAACCGCTTTCAGCAGTCCAAAAAGTTCGGTTAAATCTTAAGAGTGGGAGCAACTCAACTACATGGTGAGCGAGACGTTGTAGTCGCAAGAGCGGGCGGTAAACAGCTGAATGGCGGAAGAGGCACAGAGTACCAAAAGCGGGCGGAATGGCAACTAAAACGGTAAAGGGGCGTCCCACGACAGCGTGTCTTCAGGTCAAACGGATTGTGGGACAAGGTCCAGAATGGAAGATTCTTCAAAAGGGAAAAAATTCCGCCGGACCCCGGGAGCCGGCCGCCTATGCCGGGGGCGATCTCAGGCCTCACCAGGGCAACACGACTTGGGGAGGGGGCAGGAGCCAAGCGCCCCCTCTCAGTCCGCGCCATCTCACCGCCCCTCGGGGGCCTCCGTCAAGCGGTTTAGGGAGGCACCGTATCACATTGTTTTCTAATGCAGTCAGGTCCACAAATGGACTCCACTTACTTTGAATAGTGAAGCTGCAGCAGGTGCAAATAAGGTTTAAACAGTGTTACAAGAGCTGCTTAGAACTCTGAAGTATGGCACTCAACAACCAGGACTTATGCCATTTTTGTAAGGCAGTGACATGGAAGCAACTCAGGGACAAAAAGCATGAACGAACATTCACGTATGAAAATCTTATTTGGAGAAGGGGTAGAATCCAAACGCTCCCTGCCAGTTCGCGCCACTACACCGTATGTGGAAAATCTGAAGCCATCATTCTACAAACTCTCAAAGCTTGTTATCAGTGAATGAGTTTCATGCTCGATCGATTGAGCTAGCCGGATCGGGCAATAAAAAGTATAAAATAGTTATGTAAATAGTTATTTAATAAAATGTTTTACTCTGTTTCTTTGCTGGTGTGTTGTGTATATTTATAATATTTGCATAGGGTTTGTCGTTATTTTGGGCGGTGTGGGTGGCGGAGTCGAGCTGTTTTGCAGCCCTCATGGTGTGGAGCTCAGTTCATTTCACTATTTTCGTATTTCTCATGAAGGGTTATTCCTAATGTTTGTATTTTACCGAGGTCAAAAAGAGATCGAATTAGTGGTCTACTGATTTTGCTCGATTACTTTTATTTTTTTTCACGATTTTTCACTATCTGCAAAGACTAAACAGAGTATTGCGACTTTGTGCTTGTTTGTAAATAGAGAATGATCCAAAGAGAACCAATTGTAAAACAGTAAATGCTTGGATAATAATCAATCAAATGGAGAGACAAGCAGGTACGACGGATTACAACAGGGGTAAAGGTCTGCGTTAACTACCGTTCACTATCTGCAAAGAGAGAGTACTACTAAGAGAAAAGAGGGGAGTGGGGGGGGGGCAGCGTTCAAAGCACATCAGCGTGCATAAACACGAAAACGTTTTTACCTATCACGTACTTGACATTTGACAGCTTTTGATATTTGCTATTAAAAAACCATTGAAATTCACAGAAAAAAACATAGGTTATAGTCCATATATAGTTAGGAATTTGCATTTACAAAACCTTGAAAATTCAATGAAAAAACCATTGGTTTTAGGTCATATATAGTTAGGGATTTGCATTTAGAAAACCTTATTTTACTCGCATAAAACCATTGAAATTCCATATATAGTTATAAGCGCTAACTATATATCGCGCACCCGCAATCCACTGCTGATGATGTCACATATTACATCATTCATGACATGGTTAGTGACATCACTGATGACATCACTGATGACATCTCAAATGACATCACTGATGACATCACTGATAACATCTCATTTGACATGACTGATCACATCACTGATGATATCATTCATGTGATAATACCATGAACCTCTTCAGACTCTAATATAACCTTAGATACAATCAGTGTAAACAGACAGTCACTCATCCATGGAGTTACTCACACACCTAGTCAGTTATGCCAAAAATCAATCACACCGCCATTTTCTCAACTATACAGTTATACACACCTTACTTATTCAAACATATACTAACACATATTTACTTTACTCTCTTATACAATCTCTGATACATGTTCACAATGATCCATACAGCCACTCACACATTCACTGGCTCTTATGCACAGTTATTTATAGATGTCAACTCTCACATGTACTGTGTTTTACATATGTACTTAATTTGACATGTAGCACTGAGATATCCATTTACTCACTAATACACTCATGCACAGTCAACCGCCCATACAGTTGTTTCCACATGCACTTTTGAATCTATACATATAGTGAATCAACTACTCACACATCTATGTACAGAGTCACACACCTCCCAGCCACCCATACACACACACTCAGTTTCCCATACAAATACTTGGACAACCAATCAATAACCCATACAGTTACTCATATAGCTACTGATCAACATATGCAGCAGTTTGTAGAACAACAGATATAATGATGCACAAATTAAAACAGTTTAGTCACTAACCCATGCACTCAGTGAGACACATTTAATCACTCACTCAATCAGTCAGTCATGCACCTAGTAAATCCTTCATCCAGACACTTATATATCCACTCATTCTTCAATATGTAAAACATATTTTAACTTTACAGAAACATACAGTCACTGGATGTTGTAATCAGTGATGTCATCAGTGATGTCATTTGAGATGTCATCAGTGATGTCATCAGTGATGTCACTAACCATGTCATGAATGATGTAATATGTGACATCATCAGCAGTGGATTGCGGGTGCGCGATATATAGTTAGCGCTTATAACTATATATGGAATTTCAATGGTTTTATGCGAGTAAAATAAGGTTTTCTAAATGCAAATCCCTAACTATATATGACCTAAAACCAATGGTTTTTTCATTGAATATATATATATATATATATATATATATATATATATATATATATATATATATATATATATATATATACATACATACATACATACATACATACATACATATATATATATATATAAAATTCACTGAAAAAAACCATAGGTTATAGACCATATATAGTTAGGAATTCGCATTTACAAAACCTTATTTTAAATTTCACAAATTGACCTCGCACACCAAAAAGCTATATGATAGACACAATATTAGTGCTTAATAAACATTTGTATTATAGCAGAAATAAAGTTCAACTGTCCTCCCAAGAAATTTTTCAAGTCAATTTTCTTCGTTTTATTCTTTCTTTATTTATTCAAAGACTCGCAGATAATGTCATTTGAGATGTCATCAGTGATGTCATCAGTGATGTCACTGACCATGTCATGAATGATGTAATATGTGACATCATCAGCAGTGGATTGCGGGTGCGCGATATATAGTTAGTGCAACTAACTATATATGGAATTTCAATGGTTTTGTGTGAGTAAAATAAGGTTTTGTAAATGCGAATTCCTAACTATATATGGTCTATAACCTATGGTTTTTTCAGTGAATTTTCAAGGTTTTGTAAATGCTAATTCCTAACTATATATGGTCTATAACCTATGGTTTTTTCAGTGAATTTTCAAGGTTTTGTAAATGCTAATTCCTAACTATATATGGTCTATAGCCTATGGTTTTTTCAGTGAATATATATATATATACATACATATATAAACATATATCATCTGTATATCTATATAAATACAAACATAAATGCATGCATACATATACTTATATGCATACAGATGCATGTTATTTACATGAAAGTTGAAAAAACACTAATAAAAGCAAAGCTAAAAAGCCACCTCATTACAAACAGAATGGCTTTAACTTAAACGAGGGCGAGATCTATTGCATTTTTAATGCTTGTTTACTTTGGTTCCATCAAGAAGGCATTCAGATGTGTCACACATTTGCCATAAATTCTGAATGTTAGCACTCTAGTTGCACATTAGATAACTGTAGTAAAGCTACTGCTCACCAGGGACGTCTGCTGCTGGTATTCAAAGTGCATGTTTCAGTCTGCATGTCAGAACTTTTTTAATGAAATAGAAGAGGATTTGAGAAGTCACTCAAAATGATCCCTAATTTTTCTTTCTGAAGCACTAATCATACTTTCTATGGCAAAATTAACCCCCTCATGTTGTTCCTTTTTAAATTGAGTGTTTTCAGACTTACCACTTCATTCCAATCAAGATGGCTTCTGGTGTGCCATACTTTTGTCATAAGTAAGACTGTTAGCGCTCTAGTTGTACTTTAGAACACTCTGGGACATTCTGTCATTGGGCTATACTTGGGGTACATCTGGGTGATATTTGGGCTACATTTAGGCTCTTTTGTCTCTGGTGGCCATCTTGGGAGACTGTATGTCAGAATTTTTTAATGAAATTGAAGAGGGTTTGAGAAGTCACTCAAAATGTGCCCTAATTTTTCTTTCTGCAGCACTACTCATAATTCATATGGCAAAATATACCCCCTCATTTTGTTCCTTTTTAAATTAAATGTTTTAAGAGTTACCACTTTATTCCAATCAAGATGGCTTCAGGTGTGCCATACCTTTGTAATAAGTAGGACTGTTAGCGCTCTAGTTGTTCTTTAGAACACTCTGGGACATTCTGTCATTGGGCTATACTTGGGCTACATCTGGGTGATATTTGGGCTAGATTTGGGCTCTTTTGTCTCTGGTGGCCATTTTGGGAGACTGCATGTCAGAATGTTTTAATGAAATAGAAGAGGATTTGAAAAGTCACTCAAAATGTGCCCTAATTTTTCTTTCTGCAGCACTAATAATACCTGCACTTTTACCAACCATTTCCTCCTTTGGAAGAGGACAACTATCCTGAACTTTGTAGCAACGACCTTCAGTATCAACTGCAAATGATAAACTATTTTCCTGGAAGTAAATTTACTCATTAAAAAAAGGATCAGTAGTAGAAGTATGTCTCCAATGTCCACTAAAGATTTTACAAAAGTTAGTTCTGTTTACAAGTCTCTTTTTTCTATTTTTGTCTTTCAATACTTTGACTATGTTATCCAATAGTTTCATTCTCTTTAAAATCAAAATGAATAACTTCTGTTTTAAATTGAAAGCAGTATCCACTATAATTTCAATACACTGCTTCTCTTTGAAGTGCAAGATTTTTGTTTCATATTTGCAGCATGTTTTCGTTAAATTCTGAATCTCTCTAGATCGAAAAAGTCTCTGACGAATTTCTTGAAATTGCTTTTGTCTCCTAGTATCAGATACTAGTTCTTTATCATGTTTTCTTTTCCTCGTATTTGAAATAAAACTCTGCTTCACCTTACTTTGTGTGATGTTTTTCTCATTAAATGTTCATAATATTTTTTTCAAAAATTGTCCTTTGCTTTTAGTCGAACAAACAGTTTCTGTACTACTCACATTTTTTTCTACTTCAAGATCTTTCCTTTTCTTCAAATATATATTTTATTTCTCTTTTGTTTTTTTACACTTCTTCTAGGCATTTCCAAATTTTAATCCAAATAAAATTATTTTCTGAAAACAAAAAATAGATTCAATTATGTTTCACATTTGTTTACAATGTTAAAATATTCACATACGGGGGCGTGGCTAAGATGGCGGCCGGAGCGGACGTGTAGCCGCGGAGCTCCTCACCCTGATCCCCTGAAAACCCAGCTGCAGCCCTAGTTTCTGGCGCATCTGGCCCCCCACACGTCGCTGCCAGCGCGACACACTGTGGGGAGCACCCTGAGACCCCTGAAACCACCGCGGAGGGCGACCGCTGCAGACCCTTGCCGCCGCCGCTCTGCAGGGCGGGAAGACGACGAGAACCGGGCCCCACACTCAACGGCTCTGCCCCGCTCTCGGGGTGCCGGGCATTGCTACGAAGTGACGGGAGGGGGTCGAGGACTGCTGATTGGAGACGCGACCCCCTCCGGTGAGAACAGGCCCCATATTCTGCCTCCGGAGAGCTCGGGCGGCCCCCTGACTGTCCCGCGGTGCTGCCCGGGAGCGCCACTACTCTGCTTCCCGGCTTGGGCCTGCGCGGGCCCCGGACCTGCCAGCGGCGGTGTGTGCGGCCCGGCCCCCCGACGAACAGGCAGACAGCGGACCGGGGGGGCCTCGGCACGCCGCCCCGGGGGCCCCTGGGCCGATACAGACTTCCGATCGGTGAAGCAACCGACAACTGAGGCGAGCTGGGCCCGAAGGACGCCTCACGCTAGGCCCCGGCTTGGGCCTTGAGGAGGAGAGGAACAAGGCACACACAGGACCTGGTGCACGGCCCGGCCCCCCCCCAGACCCTGCGCACCGGCTGAGGCCCATCCGAGCTGAACCACTGGGCCCCGCAGGTGGCTGGGAGAGCCACAGACAACCCAACGACATCTAAGGTGAGGAGCTGGGAACTCGGGGGGCCTGTGGTCGCGCCCCCGGCAGAGGGACGGGAGTTGGGAGCCCGGGATCCGTCCGGTGAAAGACCTTGAGACACTTTCGTGCATGGACTGCACCCCGAGGCTTGCACTGCATCCTGATTTTCCAATAGGGGCCAGAAGCACCAGCTATCCTCTCTCTACACGGCCGATTCCGGCACACGTGGTGGGGACCGAGCCCGGTAGGCCGCACTCCTTACTCCCTGGCAATCTGTGCTGCACGGGTGCCGGAGCTGGTGGGCCCCCCTGATAAGACACCTTCACTGAGCAGGGACGTGAACAGTCCGGTTCCCGACCCACCTATGTCAAGCACTACGCGCAGAGGGGGCCGCCCAATCAACAAACTCTTCCTGAAATCCTCCTCTAAATCGGGGAAAACCCAATCACCCACAATGCTGGCGACTCAAACTGTTACCCCGACCAAGGAACCTGCGGAAGCCCCCATCACGAAATCGTTCCTAGAGTTCCTCTTCAACACGCTGCGCGAGGACTTCCAGACTCTGAAGCAGGACATGATGAGTGAGCAGAGGGAACTGCCCCAGGACCTGGAGGGCCTAGGGGACAGAGTTATGGCGGTAGAAGAATCGAATCAGACCCGGGGGGACGATCTGGTGCTCCTCCAGCAGGAAGTCATCCGCCTTCAGGAACAGCAGGTGGGCCTCCAGGCCCACGCGGAGGACCTTGAAAACCGCTCTCGGAAGAACAATATACGGGTCCGGGGTGTGCCATTAAAGGCAGAGGGGAACAGCGTTACGGAATATCTCCAAGACCTCTTCCGAGAGGTACTCAGCGAAGCAGCCGACTTCCCCATCCGCATTGACCGTGCTCATCGGGTGGGGTTGCCTCGCCGTGCTCCTGCCCCCCCTCCGGACATTCTGGAGTTCCTCCAGGACTTCCCCCTGAAAGAGAGGATCCTACGAGAAGCACGTAAGGCACAACCCATCCGATTCCGTGACCATCCCATTGAACTATATCAGGATCTCTCGGCGATTACTCTCCAGAAGCGCAAGGATTTCAGAGTGGTTACCACGTTCCTGAGAGACAAGGGGGTGCCCTACTCCTGGGGTCACCCATTCCGGCTGATCTTCAAATGGGAGGGTACCCTGCACCAACTCCGCTCCCTCCAGGACACCTGCGCCCTGTTGGGTGTTGAACTCCCTGATGAACACTCGGACCAGGCCTCCTCTCCGGGGTTATCGCAAGCAACCCGACCCCGCTCGACCGAGGGCGCCTGGCAGCAAGTGAGGAGACGCCGAGGCCCCAGGCACACCGACCGCCCAGACCCAGGAACGATTACAAAGGACAAGGCCGCAGCCATCGAGGAGGTCGTTAAACACACCACCGTTATACCCTGAACTATGCATTGATGGGGGGCCACACTCGCATTGCTACTCCGTAATGGGGGGAGGGGCGGGGGGCTGCAATGGCTGCCACTGCCACATTCCTCTTCATCTACTTTACCTACAGGCCTGATTTGACTTTGGATAGGCCTGGGAGTATGACTTGGGGATGGGAGTTACATGTTGGGGTTAGGGCAGGCAGGGGGGGGCGGGGATTTGGGATGGGGGATGTGGGGGAACTGGGGGGAGAAGGGGATCGGGGGAGAGGGAGGTTGGGGCTTGGGAGGGGTGGGATGGGAGGTTCCGGATTCCTCTCGGTGTGGCTCATCTACATCGACACACACTGGCACGGAGGCCGGGCGCACATAGGGCACATAGCATGCAATGCCAAGTCCACATTTCCCCTGTGAATGGCTAATCCCCCGCTGAAAATCCTCACCCTAAAATTGAAAGGGCTTAATAATCCCATAAAGCGCAGAGCCGTTATGTCCTTTCGAGAAAATTCGGGGGCCGACATCTGCATGCTCCAAGAAACGCACTTGCTCTCCAAAGACTGGCACAGGATGCGCTCCAGGGCATTCCCGACACAACACTACTCCTCGACCCTTGAGAAGAAGGCGGGGGTGGCTCTTCTGGTAACACGTCACTTCAAGGGGATTATAGGAGATAAAGTAGCCAACATTAAAGGGAGATTCCTGGCTTACACACTTCACATAGGGGGGCTAGACATGGTGGTTGGGTCTTTATACTCTCCAAACTCCAAACAGGAACCATTTCTTAAGGGGGCACTAGCAGAGGCGCTGCAACCCAATGTTAAGGCGGTACTGGTGGGAGGATATGCAAACCTAGTGATGAATCCCGACATGGACAGGTCAGGCCACCGACAGGGGTTTGCGGGGGCGATCACACGTGAGGGGAGCCGTTGGCTGTCAGAGGAGGGGTTCACGGACCTGTGGCGTGCGCACCATCCCACTTCCCCGGGGTACACCTTTTATTCCCACGTACACCGCACTTACGCACGCATTGATAATTTTTTTGGCAGCGCAGAAGTGTCCTCCTTGATGGAGGATGTAGAGGTGCTCCCAGCGGCGCTTTCGGATCACGACGCGCTCCTACTACACTTGCGGACCCCGGCGCTTAGCACAGGCAGGGGCAGATGGCGTCTCAATGATGCCCTCCTGCAACACGAGGGGGTGACGCAAAAACTCCAAGACCGCATCATAGACTATCTACAGACTAACGACACCCCGGAGGTTTCCCTGACTGCGGTGTGGGGAGCGCTTAAGGCGGTGGTGAGGGGCGAGCTGATCTCGGGGGCCGCAGCAGTGGCAAAGATTCAAAAGGAAAAAAGGCTCTCCCTTTCGGCACAGGTGCTTGATCTCGAACAAGCCCATAGCCGAACCGGGGCACCCAGGATATGGAGACAGCTTAAAGCGGCTAGGGCTCAACTGGCCAGCTTGGACATGGACAGAGCAGAGTACGCGGCCCTACGGCTGTGCCACACGTATTACGTGGGGGGGAACAAAATGGGACACCTACTGGCGAGTTGCCTCAAGGCTAGGACCCTGAAGGCGAGAGTACCCCCTGTCCACGCTCAGGACGGAACGATCGCCCAAGACGATGTCCAAATCTCAGAAGCTTTTCGCGGGTTCTATGCCTCACTGTACACTGCGGAACCGCCACCCAAACAGACTCTCACCGACGTCTACCTCCGCAACGCGAACATAACGCCCCTGAACGCACACGCCAAGGCCTCCCTTGACGCTCCTATCAGAACCGAAGAGGTCATCTCCGCGATCACGCGCCTCAAGCCTATGAAGGCCCCTGGCCCAGACGGCTTCTCGGCCACCTTTTATAAAGCTTTCTGCCCCCAAATCGCTCCGCTGCTAACCAGGTTATTCAACTCATTCCAGGGTAGAGGTTCTATCCCCCAGGACATGCTGGACGCGGACATTGTGGTTATCCCTAAACCGGGGAAGGACCCATCCCAGTGCAAAGCATACAGACCCATCTCCCTTCTCAACATCGATCTGAAATTGTTCATGAGCGTGCTGGCTGCTAGATTGGGCCCATGTCTACCGGGGATTATTGAGCCGGATCAGGCGGGATTTGTTCCCAACAGACAATGCGCGGACAACACTAAACGACTGCTCCATGTCATTGATAAAACTCACTACAACAGCTCTGACGCGGTCCTCCTGTCCGTGGATGCCGAGAAGGCGTTCGACAGGGTGGACTGGGGTTACTTAGACGCCGTCCTGATGTGCTATAGGTTCGGAGACAGGTTCCGCACGTGGGTTGCTAGCTGTTACGCCACCCCACAGGCCAGGATCTCGGTCAATGGAGTGCGCTCGGATCCCCTAGACATCAGAAGGGGCACCAGACAGGGGTGCCCTCTCTCACCCCTGCTTTTCGCTCTTTACATCGAGCCCTTGGCCCAGCGGATCCGAGACAACGGGTCCATAAACGGCGTTCGTTTTGGCGGTGAACAACAAACCGTGAGCCTGTATGCAGATGACATCTTTTCGGCCCTCGAGGACCCCTCGACGTCGGTACCGGCTTTCCTTTCGGAGGTGGAGCGCTTCGGGGAGGTGTGTGGGTTCAAGATGAACTTGGAGAAATCCCTAGTCCTCCCCTTGGGACGGAACGTGACGGCGGCGCGACGCGAACATCGCGCGTACGGGGACTTATCTGTGCAGATGTCAATACCCTACTTGGGCATTTCTCTTACCCCGAGCACTACCCAGACGGTTGAGGAGAACTATGCGTCGTTGGTCCAAGCCCTCAAGGGCAACCTTGAGAGATGGCGGCGTCAACCGCTCTCCTGGCTGGGACGAGTGGCAGCGGTAAAAATGACCCTGCTCCCCAAGATCCTATACCTCTTTCAGACCATCCCAGTTACGCCCTCGATCGGAGTGCTTAAACAATTGCAAGACTCCATCACCCACTTTGTGTGGGTGGGTAAATGTCTTCGCCTCCGCAGAGACCTCAACACATGAACCACAGCGGAAGGCGGTCTCGGGGTGCCTGACCTCCTTCGCTATTTTCAAGCGACACAGCTTCGCTACCTCTTGGAATAGAACAGACCCGAATCCGAAAAACGGTGGCTGTTTCAGGATCGCGCCATGGGCCAGATGTCCCTATGGAAGATCCCGTTCCTGAGTCGCAAGGACATGCCCTCCTATCTCAAGAAGTCCCCCATCACGAAAACTGTGATGCAGGTTTGGGACAGGGTAGCGGTGCCAAAAGGCCTCACCACGTTCCCGTCCCCGATGTCCCCCCTTTTTGAAAATCCAGCGTTTCCCCCTGGTATGGCCCCTCGGTCATTCCTGCAGTGGCGCGACTCGGAATGCAAAGCGGCTGGCGACCTCTTCAACCCCGAGGGCTTTATGACAATTGGCATTCTGCAGGACTATTATATGCTACCACAGATACAACGCTTCCAATACTTCCAGATTAGACACTGGCTTTTAGAGAAAGACGTGCAACCTCATGTGGGCAGACCCCTGACAGTCTATGAGCGCTGGATTCACACAAAAAGAAACGACAGACACACAATCACAGAACAAAACACGATGCTCGGCCCCCCTCCCCCCGCTGCTTGGTCGGCGGGACAGAACAGATAGGAACTCGAACTAGGGCGCACCTTCACAGACAGGGATTGCCAGGACATCTATTTCAGGGCCCACCACACCGCCTGCAATGTAGCCAGTAAGGAAGCAGCGGTGAAAATAGCGTACTACTGGCACCTCACGCCGGCCCGGCTACATCAGGGCAACCCACGCAGAGACCCCGGGTGCTGGAGGGGATGCGGGCAAAGAGGGACACTCACTCACATCTTATGGGATTGCCCAGAGGTTCAGGGGTACTGGGAGGAGGTGCTCCCCAGCTTTGACAAACACTTCGACACAGAAATCCCCCGATTCCCGGCCTACACACTCCTCGGCCTCCCCAACGCCATCACGTTCCCTTTGAAATCGGTCAGGGGCAAGCAGATGGGGCTGGTGATGGGGGCAGCCACCCAACATATCCTGTCACTCTGGGGCACCTCCAGGAAACCCACACACACAGGATGGCTTCATCGCTTATGGTATGTTATGGGAATGGAGAAAATACAGGCCTCCATCACCCAAACACGGGACACATTTCTGGACATCTGGCAGCCCTTTGTCTCCCTCCTGTCAGCGGAGTTCCACGAAATCACTTGCCCGAAATATCTTAGGGTACTTAGACTTCCGAGGGATTTCCAAGGGGAACCTGGCTCACCTACCTAGGCGCTGCGGCCGCGCCAAATACGACAAACTGATACCATCGCACTTACAACGCCGGGGAAGGGGAATTGCGGGTGGGTCTGGGGAGGGCAGGGGGGGGTTGGGAGTTGGATGTTTGGAAGACAGGATAATTACTCGCTTCCGTATGCAGGGCCTATTTGGAGCGGCAGGGCATGCACCTTGTAGCCATCGGGAACCCTGCCGGTGGGAGGAGAGGGGTAGCGGTTCAAGGCAAGGCGACCACATGCTCGCCCGAGATGTTGATGTATCCTATGTCTACTGTGTTAAAATTTCAATAAAAGATTTAAACCAAAATAATCACATACAATTACAAAACTTCCACTAACAATTTCCAGACCCAGTGCTGCAACGTGATGGAGCACGATAGACGAGTACTAGGATGACAAATAGTGCCATGGAACACACAGCACGTATTTATTTAATTATTTACATTCTCCTTTACAATTTATATATAACTACACTACCTAATACTTTTCACCTCTCCGCCACACCCCACCACCCCACAGCACTTTTTCTGCAGCCCACCGCAAACAAGTTTATAAATAGTATTTTTAAATAGTATTTTTAAAAATGTTAATCTATGTACTTAGGATGATATTATCAACCAAAGAGCACACACAAAAATTTCCATTATTACTTAACAATTTTATCAACAACTTCGCAATCATTACACTGCACCCAGGTCTTTAAGTGGAGGAGGTGTCTGTAGGGATGTGACCACCAGCACTTTATTTTTGGGAGCCTCGAAACGGGTCTTTATAGGGCTCTATTTTCCGACCTCACAAACGTAATCTATTTTTTCTTCTTTATTGCAATGCAGTGACACTTTGAGAGCAGGCACATTGCTCACTACTTAGAAGTGCGGAAATCATGCCAAGTGACTAGCATTGTAGGAGAAGGGAAATTCTTTAAAGAGAGCCATAATGTCTCAGGATTTCCCTTCTCTTTTTGCAACACAGGAGCAACATCATTGTGGGGTGATTAGTAGACACACCACCAGGCACGCAACGCCCATTGCCCCGGACTCTCTGACACAGCTTCCCGGGCTCACAAACAGAGCTGCACACAAGTACTTCACCGGTCTTTAAAAAATCTTTGTCACGGCCACTTTAAAAGAGTGTACCTATATACAACTCAACAAAATGTTTCTAAATTAACGTCTTACACTCAAACACCTCCAGAGAAGGGTGTTGAAGTATGCTCCACAAAGAGCAACTCAAAGCTTTGTTATTCTTCCTTAAAAAAATCTGACAGTTGTGGGGCGTAGCCTGAGGCGTCGAGATGGCGGACACACTCTAAGAGTGCTCTGGACCCCCTCCGTCATCCGCCTGGCATCCGCCCGTCCTCAGCTGCAACTTACCTCTTCCAGACGAGGTCCTTGATCCCCCGCACTGTATGCTCCGTTACGATCCCTCTCACGAGCAGATTGGACTGCTCATCACCGTGGGCAGTCTTCTCTCCCCGCCGGCCCCAGATCTTCAAAATGGCGGCCGTGGCGGCTCATCACGCTTGAAGGTCATTCCTCTGACTGGCAGCTGTGTCCGCTCGGGTCTGCCACAGGAGCCTGTGGTGGTGATGTTTCCTCAGAGGACTCCCGGTGCTGGGGCGCCGCGGGGTGAATGCGGGAGTTGGCAGTGCCACACGCTGCAGCCTGTGCTGCTGCCATGCTTAGCTGAGCGGCTTGTGATCCGGATAGACCTCCGGTACCTCGGCTGTTGTCCCGGACAGCGGTGCTCTTGCCTGCCCCGGCTCATCGGGGTCGTTCTTTGCAGCCTACATCTGTCACTGGAATCGGGAGAGTGCAGGCATCACCCCCTGGGGCCGCGGGGGTGACGCATCACCTCTGGGCCTGTTGTGTGCCTCCCCTGGGGGATCTGGCTGGTGTGGTGGAGCGGCTGTTGAGGGACTGCATGGACTGCAGCTACAGCCTTGGGCCCTGCACAGACGGTGAGTGGGGGGGATCGGCCACTAAGTCAGGTGGCAGACGGGGTGACAGGGTAGTGCTTTGCCCCCATTCCCTCCTCTCCTGTTGGTGGCCAGCTCAGACTGGTTGGGGGTGACTGCCCTCCCTGGGGCCCTGGACTCGGGGGGCCGTCCTGCCTGAAGTGATAGCCCTGGTGGCTAGGGGAGTGGGGATCGTGTCGGGTGGCGGGCGCGGGTAGAGCAGGGACATTGGCGCCCAGTCCCCCCTCCCATGAATCCACGGGCCTGAGATTTCATTGCCTTGGATTGGCCCCCCTACACCTTGCTGAGGCCTCATCTTTGAGACGGGCAGCCGGCCCCTGGGCTTGCTGGCGTCCCGGGGCCGCAGTGGGTGTTCCTCGCCGACTGTGGCCTGCCGCTCGACTACGGCTGCCCCTGTTGAAAAGGCCCGGGTCTGGCTGGGGTTGTTGCGAGGGGGGGCACGGTACCCACTCCACCCTTGCCCACACTCTACGCTGCCTGTTCTGGACAACTTGTGAGGGCCACGAGCTCTGCGGCAGACATTGGCCCCTCACTGCTCTGGGCTGTGACATTGGAGGTGTGGTCATCTGCTTCGGACTTGGGGACAGGCTGGAGACGGGTGCGGTGGGGAGTGTTTGGTTGGCCCGGCCGCCCTTCACTGAGGAGCTCTGCCTGACCTTCTGGGTGGTGCCGAGACTTGACTCACTTCTGCCCCCACCAGGGACCTGAGGGGTTGGACTTGTATGCCTGGGCCTGAGCATTGTTGCCTAGGTGTCCGGGGGACCCCCCATCTACACTTACTCCCCAAAGGCTCAGCCGTCCAACCCGAGATGGGCAGAAACCGTCCCGTCCAGAACCAGGTCCCTCCAACCCAAACGAACATGGAACAATTTACCACGTCGGACCGGGACCCAGGTGGCAAACCGCCTGGCTTGCCGGGTGCCACCGGGGGGGACCTCTCCACCATGCTTCAGGCAATAAGCACCTCTCAGGCCTCAGTGGAGTCCAAGATCTGCAGGGTGAGGGTGGAAGTGGCTCTCATTCGCCAGGATCTGCGCAACGCCACAGCACGCATTACGGAAGCGGAATTCCATATCTCCACGGCTGGGGACGACATCAGCCAACTTAGGACCCAGGTGACCCGTCTCCAGACTCAGACCTCGAAGCTCCCCCATAGGGCTGAGGACGCAGAAAATAGATCAGGGAGGAACAACCTACATCTCCTGGGGTTTCCAGAGGGAGTAGAAATGGGTCACACTGACACATTTGTGGAGACCTGGGTGCGCTCCTGGATGCCTAACGAAGCCTTGTCACCATGGTTTGCGAAGCAGCTGGCTCACTGCTCCCTGGCGCCCATGCCTCCTCCTGGGGCCCCTGCCTGACCCATAATCTTGAGGGCCCTCAACTTTCGAGATCGGGACGCCATCCTTGGGGCAGCCAGGGCACAGGGGCCACTGCACTAAGAGAGCAGCAAGATCATGGTCTTCTCAGATTACTCCAGCAGGCCCAGCGCCGGACCTACGATGAGGTCAAACAGGAGCTTCGAGCCATGGGTCACTGATTTTCTTTGATAAGCCTCAGGCAGCGTGGGCCTGGCTCACGGAGGAGAGGCCCCTCCAGTCCTGGCTTGCTCCCTCCCCACCCAAGGGGCTCCTCAGCAGCCACACCCGACTCTTCCCAAGCCCCGGAGGCGCCGGTCGAGGTCCCGCAGGAAGACCGACCGTCGTGGGGAGGCATCCCGTTCTCCGGGTGGGGTGGCCCAGCATTCTCTATATCGAGCCTCAGCCAGAGGCTCCAACACTCCCAGCCCGACCAACTCACTGATTGACCTGAGTGACCGCCCGGGTCCTTCGAACAATTTGCGTCTGGCCATTTCCGACTCTGACCTCTCCAGGAGCCTGATGATCCAAGGAACTGGTGCATGTTAATGTTAATGTTAATGTTACCGGATTTCTAGAACGCATAGCTGCCCGTGAGCGTCCCAGCGCTGAACAAGTACAGATGGAAAAAGAGAGAGAGAAGCTCACGGGAACAGCCATGTTTTCAAGGATTTTCGAAATGTCAGAAGATTGGGTTGGGCACGGAGGTCAGAGGGGAGGGAATTCCACATTTTGGACGCATTGTATGATAAGCGTCTGCCTCCTGATCGTGCTCTATGGATCTTGGGTGGTTTAGTAAGGTGGGCATTGGATGATCGGAGGGGTCTGGAGGTGGTATAGGGAGTGACCAGGTCTCTGAGTATGGGGGGGGGGCTTTCCCGCTAAGAATTTTGTGGGTGAGGCAGAGTGACTTAAATTGCACTCTTTCCATGACGGGTAGCCAGTGCAGCGCTCACATGGCTGGTTTGGCTGAGCAGCGGTTCTTGGTGTTGGTCAGAATCCTGGCGGCGGCATTTTGAACTACCTGTAGTTTGGTAGTGACTTTTCGTGGTGCCCCTAGGTACAGTGCGTTACCGTAGTCCAACCTTGATAGGATAAGACCCTGTATCAGAAGTTTCCTTGAATGGAAGGGGAGTAGTGGTAGGATTTTTCGGGTGGAGCGCAGGAGACCAAAGCAGACTCCGGCCGTTTTTCTTGCTTGGGTTTGCATGGTGAGATTTTTGTCCAGCCATAAACCTAGGCTTTTAATCTCGGGTTTAGGGGTTGGAGGATTACCCATGCAAGGGGGCCAGAGTGAGTCTGTGAGGAGGTGGGCTTGATTCCCCATCACCATGATCTCCGTCTTGTCGCTGTTAAGTTTTAAGTGGGATATGTCCATCCAGCTGACAATGTCCGTCAGGCAGGAGTAGAGGTCTATATTGGGATTTTTCTGCTGGGTGAGGGAAACCACCAGCTGCGTATCGTCTGCGTATGTCAGGAGTTTTATTCCATGTGGGGTGACTATCTGTTCCTGGGGGGACATATATACGTTGAAGAGTGTAGGGCTCAAAGAGGAGCCCTGAGGCACTCCACAACGTACAGGGGTCTCTTTAGATGAATATTTGCCCTCTATGACCTGGAATGAGCGGTCTTGCAGAAATGATTTCAGCCAGGATAAGGCAAGGCCTGAAATCCCAAGATCGCTAAGTCATTGGTCCAGGATCTGATGGTTGACCGTGTCAAAGGCCGCGCCTAGGTCCAGGAGGATCACTGCCACTGATCCTCCTGTATCCATGATCTTCCTGGCCTCCTCGACCACCGTCAGCGTCGTGGTTTCAGTGCCCTGACCCGGGCGGACGCCTGTCTGTGAGGATTTGAGTAATTCGTTAGTCTCCAGATAGTTGGAAAGCTGGGAGTTGATGAATTTTTCTGTTATCTTGCTGGTACATGGGAGGAGGGAAATTAGCCTAAAGTTGGAGAGGTTGAGGGGGTCTAGATTCGTTTTTTTAAGTAGAGCCCTGACCTTCGCCTTCTTCCAGCTAGGGGGAACCGTTCCGTTGGTCAGAGAGGCATTGATTACGTTTACCAATGGTTCGAGAATAGTCGGTGTTACCAGCTTTAAGATTTTAACTGGGGCGGGTCTGATGGTGAGCCACTTTTGAGTGACTGGAGAATAGGCGCCAGAGTGTCAGGGCTTATGAGGGTGAATGAGTCAAGTCCCGTGTTAAGGGTGTTGGTCTGTTCAGCAGCTACCGGAGGATGATCAGTGTTGGAGAGGGGCGGAAGTTTTTGTAAGATATTTTGAATTTTTTGGTCAAAAAATGTGGCCAGTTTGTCACATTGGTTGTCTGAGGGGTCGATCGATCCTGACGTTTCTGGTGTTTTTAGGAGTTGTTTGACGATTTGGAAAGTCTCCCTTGATGAGCAGGATGCCGCACTTATTTTCTCTTGAAAAAAGGCGGTTTGTGCATTTTTCAAGGCTTTTTTGTACGTAAGAATGGAAAGTCTGTAATCTTTCTTGCACTCAGGGTCGAAGTCTTTCCGCCACACACTTTCAGCTTTTTTACAGAGTTTTTTTAAGTGGCGGGTCTCCTGGGTAAACCATGGGGCCGGGGTTTTTTTACGGGAGGTAAGGTGAGGTTTTTTTGGGAGGATCGAGTTAAGGGAGTTTTCGATCCAAGAGGAGAACTTCATGTCTGCTCTGATAGGGTCTGTTTCGTGGATTGGTTTATGGAGTTCTAAGGCCTGTTTCCATTTGTCAATGTCTAGTTTGGCCCAGGGAGGCGTGGGTGCGTCAGAGGATTTGTTGGGGGGTAAGATGTTAGGTACTTCCCATCTAAAAGGGATGAGTAAGTTGTCCGACCATGGCAGTGGGATCGGGGCGTTGGTTTTAAGATCATCGATGTTGCATATGATAGGGTCAAGTAGATGTCCGAGCCTATGCGTAGGTTGATTGTTCTGGAGTTGTAGCTGAAGAGTCGCTAAATCTGCCAATAGTTCTGTTGCGGTATCATCATCGTCCTTATCAAAATGAATGTTAAGGTCCCCTAGGATTATCATGTTAGACAAAGTGCTAGAAAGGGCAGTTGAAAATTCCAGTAGGGAGCTACAAAATTGGCCTAAGGGCCCTGGTGGGCGGTAAATGAGGACTACTGAGAGGGAGTTACAAGGGGATAGTTGGATGTTGAAATGTACATTTTCACAGTTCGATAGGGGGTTGTCGTGAAATCGACATGTGAATTGGTTGTTATAGATAATCGCAATCCCCCTGCCCATACCCTTCGCTCGGTCTAGATGTTGCAGTAGGAAACCCTGAGGTAGCGCCTGGACAATATCATAGTCCGAGTCTGGTCTGAGCCATGTTTCTGTGAGAAATAAGATCTCAAGTTTCTCCTCTTCTAGTAACATATGTATTTCCTGGGTATGCTTGGGTAGGGATCTGCAATTTAACAAACCCATTTTAATGGTTGTCGGGGGGAGTTGGTTCTTCAGAGCTGGGATGAATATGAAAGGACAATTTGAACAGTGGGTGCACTTGTTTTCACCTGTAAGGGAGTTGGTGCAGGATGGCTGTAGGGGCTGGTTCAGTCGGAGAAGAGAGTCCCTGGAGTATGACAGCCTTGCTTGAGTGGAAAGGTCCAGGGTGGCTGGCCCTAGGCCCGTCCTGGCGCAGATGGGCTTGCCTTAGGCGCTCCCGCTGCGCTCGTCCGCTGCGCTTCTGCCAGAGGCACATATTTATTGGTGGAGAGGGGGCGCTGGGGGGCGTGGCCTTGAAGGGGCGTAGCCTCGGTGCACGCCGGCAATGGCGTCCGAGAAAGTTTGTTTTGGCCCAAGTCCGCTCTCAGCATTAAGATCCGCTGTGCAGCGTGTAGCCAAGGGAGGGTTGTCGTTTCTACAAGTGCTCAAATGAAGGTAAGTTTTAAAAGAAAATACAATCAACAAGTGACACTCAAATTTTAAAAATTAGTTCTGCTCCCGGCTTCCGCCTCAGGAGTACTGTTCTAAAGAATGCTAGTTGTCAGCGCCTTTATACTGGTGCGGGGGGCGTGGCCTCGGTGCACGCCGGCAATGGCGTCCGAGAAAGTTTGTTTTGGCCCAAGTCCGCTCTCAGCGTTAAGATCCGCTGTGCATCGTGTTCCCAAGGGAGGGTTGTCGTTTCTACAAGTGCTCAAATGAAGGTAAGTTTTAAAAGAAAATACAATCAACAAGTGACACTCAAATTTTAAAAATTAGTTCTGCTCCCGGCTTCCGCCTCAGGAGTACTGTTCTAAAGAGCGCTAGTTGTCAGCGCCTTTATACTGGTGCGGGGGGCATGGCCTCGAAGGGGCGTAGCCTCGGTGCGCGCCGGCAATGGCGTCCGAGAAAGTTTGTTTTGGCCCAAATCCGCTCTCAGCGTTAAGATCCGCTGTGCAGCGTGTAGCCAAGGGAGGGTTGTTGTTTCTACAAGTGCTCAAATGAAGGTAAGTTTTAAAAGAAAAAAACAAGTGACACTCAAATTTTAAAAATTAGTTCTGCTCCCGGCTTCCGCCTCAGGAGTACTGTTCTGAGCATCTGAGGTCACATGAACGATAACTCATGGCAAGAACGCTTTCTCAAGCCCTCTGAGGCACCCTAGAGGCAATGGTCTTCGGGCTTCACGCGACACCAAAGGCATCACAAACTGCTCCCTTATTCACTCCCTGGGCTCAATTTGCATTCCTAGTGTTTACTTGCTCAAAGCGTAGTTGTAGCTGTTCACGATTCTCTTATCCGATTTCATGGAGGGGGGTCCATCTCTGCCCCAGTCATGTTCTGCTAATCGTTCTAGCTTAGCGACTAGACTTGTTGTTGTTGAATTGTTTTCCTTTTCAGGGCAACAGATGCTTCACGTTTGGAAATGTAGGGTGGGGGAGTTGGGGGCAAAGGGGGGGAGACCGTTGTCTCCAGTTCTTTGTTGTTTTTAGCCGCCCATGGGCCACTCTTTTCTGTTCCTTCTGGTAGCCACACATGCTTAGACGCCACTGGCGACGACACAAGACTTACCTCGCCACATACCCCCTACCCAGAAACCCTGGCTAAGGGAACGTGCCCCCACTGAGACTTGCAATTTCCTGCACTTGCTCCTCCTCTTCCCTATACCACCCACCATGATGGCGTCCACCCTACCTAGGCCACTCCGTGTTCTTTCGTGGAATGTCAACGGTCTGCTGGACCGCATAAAATGCACTGCTGTCCTTCTAAGCGCCCACCGGCATGCCCCAGATATCCTGTTCCTGCAGGAAACTCACCTTCTGGGCTCACAATGTAGTTTCCTCGCCCAGTATGGGTTCGTCAGGGTCTGGCACATCAACATCAACATTAGTTCCACTGGCTTCCACGGGGATTCAGTTCAGACTAATGTTGATGAACTGAATCCCAGTGGAAGCCCGTGATTTTCTCGCCAGCAGATTCCTTACCTACGTGTGTGGCTATCTCAGCACAATGTTTTAGCCAATATCCTGTCTCATTCGGACGGCGTATGCCGACTAATGTTGATGAACTGAACCCCCGTGGAAGCCCGTGATTTTCTCTCCAGCAGATTCTTAACCTACGTGTGTGGCTACCTCACCACGATATCTTAGACCCTCAAGACAGCCCGAGAAGCCTTTTTTAAAGAAGCTGCACACCTCTCGATGGTTGTCTTCACCTTCAACTCAATTTAACCTCCAATCCAGATCCCCTCATTAGAGTCCAGCGTTTTGAACGCGTCAGAACAAATCCTACTGCATTTTTGGAGAGATTAATCAACCAGTAACCCCTTGTGTCCCACAGCCTTATTAAGAATCTCAAGATCCTGATCCACGTGACGGATTCCCTTTCCATCTCTGATTACGTCTCCTAGATCAGATTCACTGCCCCCCTCCGTGCCCTTGTCCTGATGAAGACCCTCTAGCAAGGTTTCACTCCATGCCTGCATCAGTTTGGGTCGAAACGTGGACACTCCTCCCTATCTTCAGCCTCTTTCCTGATTTATCATTTGTGATTTTGTTTCTCTGAGGCATGAGTTTGTTTTAATCAATTAATGAATTGTGTTTTTCAGTTTGTCAATTAATCATTATTTCTGGTTTATTGAGGGCACAGTGACCACTGTTCTATTACTCATTCAGTACCTTCACTATCCAAACACTACCCTTCCCTGTCCATCCCTTTAGCGGCATCAAATGTGATCAATTATGGATGTATTTTATGAATAATTTTTTATGGTACACGTTGTGAATAAAAACAATGTTTTTATAATTTCTTTGAATTCATTCAAGCTGTTCAGTTATGGTTTATTTGTTTTAGTATCTGGGACCACCTTCTTTGTATCAACTTCACCCTGACACGAGCAGACATCGACACAGAAGGCCGCTATGTTGCCCTGATGGGGAGGATTCAGGGACACCCCAATAATCTCCTATGCACATACATCCCCCCTGCTGTCATGGCCCGGCCCTCCGGCGCCTCACACTAGTGCTTTCCTCCTTCCCACAAGGCCTGACGGTATTGGGAGGTGACTTCAATGCCGTCCTGCAGTCCGCACGCGACACAACCGGTACCCCTTCGGCGGCCCACCTTGCATCTGTAAAACGCCTCTCTGACTGTTCCTCGTCCCTGGGTCTCTGTGATGCCTGGAGGGGTGTGGCATCCCTGCAAAGTCCAATTTACCCACACGTCGGCAGTTCAGCATACCCACTCTCGTACCGACCTGTTTCTAATTTCTGCCATGGACTGTCAACATTCTTACCCAGGGGTGTCTCTGACCACTCCCCTGTCTCCCTTCCATTCGGACACCCCTCCGGCGGTGCCCGTGCGGTATGGCAAATGAATGGCTGGTTCCTACAGGACGCCGAATTCGGGGAGTCCCTTGGGCAGGTATTGCAGCAATATTTTTCGAGGAATGCGGGCTTGGTTCCCTTGCCAGGCACGCTATGGGAGGCCAGCAAGGCTGTGATGCGCGGAGTGGCAGGGGTCTGGTCCACGTCAAATGCCTGGAACAATCCGCCCGACTCACGTGGCTGGAGGCCCATACAGCGCAGCTGGGGGAGGATCTGGCTACCACTAATAGTGATGGCTCTGCCTGACAACTTACACTGATCCGTGGGGAAATTTGCCAGACCTCATTGGAGTCCTCAAAAATGCTTTGGCACTCTTCGGTTGCGTGCGTGTACGGTTGGGGCAATAAGAATGGCAAACTCCTCCACAACCTGGTGTCTGACCCCAGAGCTATTCACATTATTCCCGAGATTCGGGATGGAACCAGAACCCACCACACTACCCCCCACAACATCGCTCAGACGTTTGCGTACTACTACGCAACCCTCAATGCAGCCCACCCTCCCCGGATGTCCGTGGTGGCTTTGCTGTCCAAGACTGGGTCTTAGTTGCCTGGTCTTTCCCAGACAGACTTCGAGTCCCTGGACCGGCCCTTCTCCCCAGAAGAGATACACGGGGCTATCTCTTTGTTGCACTCCGGCAAAACGCCCGGGCCCGACTGTTACCCCCAGGAATACTGTGCTGCTTACAGAGACACACTTGTCCTGCACGTACAAGACCTGGTAAGCACATAGTCGAAGTGGAGGCCTTCCCACCAGAGACCCATGTGGCCACCATTGTAGTCATTCCGAAGACACAGCCACCTTCCCTAGTGTGTTCAGACTACCGCCCCATTTCTCTCATCAACGCGGAAATTAAACTCTTCGCCACCTGGTGGCCCAACGGCTACGTCCCCACTTACATGAACTGGTGCACTTGATCAGTGTGGCTTCATGCCTGCCTGAGGGACCCTGCACTGCATACGCCGTCTCCATCTCGCCCTTGCGGATGCCCCATCCTCATGCCATATCTTGCACTGCTTTTCATAGACTTTGAAAAAGCATTTGATACAGTGGATTGGGACGTGTTGCAGAGGATGGGTTTCGGCCTCCCTTTTCAATGCCTCATCCGGATCCTTTACTCTGCCCCCGATGCTAGGGTCCTTATCAACAGCGTGGCTTCGGAGGTGGTCCCCATCCGGAGGGGCACCTGCCAGGGTTGCCTGCTCTCGCCCTTCTATTCGCACTGACAATGAAACCTTTAGCTTCTCTCATCCGTCAGGACCCCCTCATCCACAGCTGGGCCTGGGATTCCCACCAGATCGACAAAATTGCCCTGTACGCTGATGACGTCCTTCTCTTCCTAGTGGACCCGGAGAGCTCTGGCCTGAGATGCCTGGATGCCCTTTTGGCTTTTGAGTGGGTCTCTGGGCTCAAACTCTATTCTGCGAAGTTTACTATAGTTCCCTTGCATTTCTCCTGGGCATGCTTCGACTGGCAGACGACCATCCCCCTGCAGAGTCAATTCTTCAAGTACCTGGGGGTGTGGTTGGCCCTCCTCCCGGAGCTCGAATGGGCCCTGCACATCCACCCCTAGTCTCCAAGGCCAAAGAGGACCTCAGAAGATGGCAGACCCTTCCCCTTAATCCCCTCGGTAGGAGTGCTCTCTTCAAAATGATGGTCCTCCCCCGCTTCCTATACATCCTACAAAACGTGACCACTCATCTCCCCGGAAACTGGCTTTGGGAGTTGGACGGCACCCTCGCCCAATTTTTATGGGGAGGAGGCACGCCGCGCATGCCCCTATTGCATTGCCGCATACCTCCTTATGATGGGGTAACTAATCTCCACCTCTACTATTTGGCCATGAGGCTAATCGTGATCCATGACTGGTTCGAGGGCAGCTGGTCCAACCCGGCGTACCGAGTAGAGCTCTGGTGCATGGACTTTGTGCAAATCCAGGTCTACCTGTACAGGAGCTCAGTCCCGATGGCTCTCCACCCCACCACTAGAACGGTGCTCATGGCATCATGCACCGCCCTACGGTACGTTGGATGGGACCGGAAACTCACCAGATAGACGCCTCTATGGAGCCAGACCGGGCTGGAGGAGGTCTAGTCCCTCCAGATCTTCAGTAAATGGGACCACATTGGGATCTTGCTACTTGGGGATGTTTGGGTGAAAGACCATGTTAGATAATTCGCAGACCTACAGCACCGCCTCTCCCTTCACTCTTTCCAACTCTACAAATACTTGCAGTTGAGCTACGTCCTCCGAGGCCATATTCCGTCCCCTTTCTCCCTCCCCGAATTTAATACCCTGGAGGCCCAAGTGATGATGGGGAACCTGGACAGAGGGGGGTCTCACGGATTTACTGCTCCTTGGTGAACAATGGTCCTACGTCCTTAGATGCGCGCCGAGCCTGGTGGGAGGGGTGGCTGGGTCCCCTGGAAGACGCGGACCAAGTTGCATCTAGTTCAACTCTACTACCTCCACACAGCATACCTCACCCTGGCCCTCTTGTTCAGTGCTCACCTACGACCCTCCCCAGCGTGTCCGTGCTGCAGCAACGCCCCAGCGGATTTATACCATATGGTGTGGCAATGTCCTGCGCTTTCGCCGTTCTGGGCGGGGGTGGAATATGAACTCAAGCAAGCACAAGGGTGGGAGGTCCCTCATGACCCGGTACGCCTGATCCTGGGAGTGTTCGATGGCCTTGATGGATCATGGGCAGGCAAGCACTTTCTGGGCCCAGCAATAGCTGTGGCAAAGAGGGATATCACTGCACTTTGGTCCCAGGCCATGCCACCCACCTTGAGGAAATAGAGGCGGGGTGGACTGGTGTGGTACCCAAGAGGAGCCCCCCTTTGAGGCCCGAGGTTGTCCAGAACTCTTTGGGAAAAAATGGGGCAAGTGGTTTAATTTATTGCCAGTGTGAAGGGTCCATACGGATGCGTAAGTGATGCACAGCGGGCGGGGGCAGGGTCTCACCCCCAAGTGTCGAGTGAGTCTAAACCTTACCCCTTTAAAATGATGTATCTTTATAACGTGTCTGATTGCTACCAGTGTTTTTGATCTGCATAAATGTTAATAAACTTGATTATCACAAAAAAAATCTGCCCGTCAATGCTTTTTGCAAGCCTTTTCAATGCCTTAAGAGGGTAGCTGGATGAGTATAATACATCGTATTTAGAATCGGGGGCGGACGATGCACGGAAATAAGAACGTATAGTTGAATAAAGGGCGAGTGGATACATGGCCAGATGCATCAATGCATAGATACATAGATCAATGTATCAAGGTATGGATGGATGGAACAATGAATGAATGAAGAGACCAGTGCTTGCGATACACGGGTGGGCTGATAAATGTTTACGATTGATTCTGGGAAAGATATATCTATGCATATATAGGCGTGTCGCTGCATGAATGGCACAGTGCTTACTATAGGCGAGTGTGCTCATAGATGCTTAAGATAAGAGGACAAACAGATTTATGTATGTTTATAAGTAGGAATATATGCATCAATTAAAAGTTGGTTGAATGGCGCAGTGCTTAGGATGGATGGATACTGTGCTTTAAGTGGGCCGGGTCTGAGGACCGGCACTTATTTTCAGGTAACCTCTAAATGACTCTACCAGGCTCTATTTTCGGCCCTCTCAAAGATAGTCCTTTTTTTATTACACTGCAGTGTTAGCAAGCATGCACATCCATGTATGCATGCTTATTTTGCTCACTACTGAGAACTGGAGACATCACGCTAGGTTACCCATGTTGTAGAAGAAAGGGAAATCCTGTAAAGAATGTTTTTTTCCAACCTACGAAAATTTGAGAGGATTTTCAAAAGCACATAATGATACTTATCTTGATTTAGACTAAGCCCCAACTTGCATACCCCACACCCCTTTAAGAGATTTGCCCCTCTTTTAGAGCACCCCCACTTGTGTTTCTCCCACTTAGAACTACACCATATTAACAAACAAACAGTGTAACCTTCCATTGAAATGTACAATGGCACCAAGTTTTATAATTTTCCATCAATGCTATCAGCCTTTTACCACAGTACAAGAGTGTCTATCAGCACAAAGATTTCTTATCCACAGAAATGTTGTGTAATTTGTGTATCTGTCTGCTAGAACACTCTTCACCAAAACGTATTAAAACATGGGAATTTGCCAGAAAAACATATACCATACCATAAACCGATTCATGAATGGACACACTGCCACTACACAACCCTCTTCCCCATCCTTCCTTAACTTTATAAAATTCAAGAACGAGCCATAGCAAACCTAGTAGACACACTATAGCAATAAAAGAACTTAATTTCAACAACAGTCTAAGGGAACGCTCATGAGCAAAGAGTATTAAAACATACATATTTGCGGGTAAAACATATCCCATGCCGTACGACACTTTATAACTGCTCCCAGTGATACTATATCTCCTTTAGTAGCTTGACATCTGCACATTACTAAATTTTGTGTTTCAATCAGTAACATAACCACCTACCCCACACCCACCCCCGCCCTTCCTTAGGCATACAAAAGAAAAAAGAAACCCCCACCATTCCTACTAGCACCACTATACCCATACACAGGGTTAATTTTAACAGGTGTGTGCCGGAAAACATATCAACAAAAAGTATTCAAACATGCAAATTAGAGGGAAAAACATAAACCATCCCATAGCACGGTTAATAAATGGGCCCCGTGAAACTACATTAGCTTTACTAACTACACATATCCATGTTACAAATGTCTGTCTTATAATCAGCAACATACGCTCCTCCCACACCCCCACCCATACCCAAGCTTAACCTTACGAAATCAAACAATGAGCCCCAGCACTCCAGTTACCGCCACAATAGCCATACATAGACTTAATGTCAACAGGTGTCTACCGGAGCGCTCACCATCAAAAGCTGTTAAAACCTACAATTTTGCAACTCAAGCATACACCATACCATAAGACAGTTTATAAACAGTCCAAGTACCACTACACCACCTCAACATCCGCCCTTGCTTAACTTTACGCAATAAAAGGAAAGAGCCCAAGCAAACGTAGAAGCGCCTCCATAGCCATACAGAGGCTTAATTTCAACAGATATTTCCTGAAAAGCTCATCAGCAAAACATATTAAAACATGCAAATTTACGGGTAAAACATATACCATGCCATGGGGCACTTTATAAGTGCTCCCAATGGTACAACATCACCTTTAGTAGCTCCACATCTCCACATTACTATATTCTCTATTTTAAACAGCAACATAACTACCTCCCCCACACCCACCCCTGCCCTTGGTTAACCGTACAAAATCAAACAGAAAGCCCCACCATTCCTAGTAGCGACACCATACCTATACAGGGTAAATTTTAACAGGTGACTACCTGAACAATTATCAGCAAAAGCTATTCAAACATGCAAATTGGTTGGAAAAACTTAAACCATCCCATAGCACAGTTTATAAATGGGCCCAGTCGAACTACACCACCTTTACCAGCTAGACATCTATATGTTACGAAAGTCCATTAAGCAGTCTGTAGAGTGTATAGCAAGGGATGAGGAGATTAAACAAAGTTCTAATTCCCAAACTTTTGATTTACAGTCCCTTTACTCTATCTATATCAAAGATATTAAATGGAATGAATAAATTGGCGAGTATCTCAATAGGGATAGTGAAGCTCAGCATCTGTAAAATACGGACCACTTCAACACCTACATATATCCACCACAGCGACACAGCCTAACAAATAGTATCACTTAAAACCACATGTAGTTCTCTAATGTCAACAAAGGTATACAGAAAATAGACCGCACATTTTCATTTTTTTATCTCTCACACATTTATAAAACATCTCTTCTAGAGAAGCACTCCCCAACCACTTCTATTCCATAAGAACAGACAATAAGTAATATACTTACTACCATATATTTTAGTATAGCTACTTTTTCATTAATCACTAGTAAGAAACTACAAACACTATTAACTATACCCAAATGCAAACCAGAAGCCATGTTTATAGTATATCTCAAAGTAGGATCACATGATTCAAACTATGCGTACACATGAAAGGAACGCATTACTTTTCCTATCTCCATCTCCTCTCCATGTAATCTCCAAACACTGTACAGGGCCTTACAGAACAACAACATACCTTGACTTTCATTAAAATCTACATCTCAGTATCAAAATTGAGAGCACAACCTGCCCACATAACATTTCTGTATTTTGTTTTATCGCTTTTAACTTAATGACACATCCATCTCCTACCACCATCCCCATCCCACTATTTCCACAAAAAGTATCAGTTGTAAATGTGCGACATTTTCTTTATCTCCCTGAATACATTACAAACCAAAATTAACACTGTAACTCATTTTCAAAACCAGACAGTCCTATAAAAATGACAAACTACACTTCTCTGTGAAAAATTCCTAAACATATATAAAGTACTTATATAACAACAGCTCAAATTTGATTAATATTTTATAACTAATATCAAACACCACTCTTTACTAACACTAAATTACTTTGAAATAAAAAATACTTTCAAAATGAAAACATCACCTAAAATTCTTAATCACTACTATAAAACACATAGCACACCTTGTTCATTTCTAACTCACCTTTGTAGTTGTTATTCAGATTTCAAATGACACACGCATAAAAAAAATTCTTGGTCACATAATACATGTACAGCTCCGACTTCATCAAGAATGAAACCAGAAATGGCACAATTTCTCTGTCGCTCCACACATAAATACATGAAAAGAACAAATCAGAATACTTCATTCCTTCAATGACATTCCAAAACTTACCTCCATTGGTTAATTTAGAATTTTCCATACGAAAAGCTACTTAATATTCCGCGCCACATACAGGTCACAAGTTCAACCTATACCACACTTTCTGGAATCTTCTACGACGCCTGCAGGTTAAAAGTTCATCAATGTATTTTTAACCTAACAATATACTTTTGCAACATTTTATCGAACATTTAATGGCACATGCAGGTTAAAAGTTTACAATAGGGGTCAGTAGTTCATCAGCTTTATTCCCAACTCCAGCAGCACCTCACCAGACGCCCCCAGCGCCATCAGACCTGTAGGAGTCAGTGCTTTCCACTTTCCAAATTCATTTCATAAAAAAATATTTATCCACGCACTCCCTATATAACACCCCCTAAGCACCATACACAAGTTACAATGTTCAAAACAAAAGTTCCTCCGAGTAGCTATAACTACATGCTGACACTACTTGGACAGATGTGGGACAGCGGCTAGAGCACATGACTTCACAGCATATGACACAATTTGGGCTCACGCTTTCATCCGGAGTCTGGCAGCAGCTCAGCTTAGCAACATGAGACTCTATACACTACCTCACATATTTTCCGTACCCCAGGACTTTCAGACCAGTACAGGTCAGTAGTTCATACTAGTAGTTATAAACACATGCTGACACTACTTCTACAGCTGTATTGCAGCCGCCACAGCGCATGACTTCACAGCATAAGACACACAATTTGGGCTCACGCTCTAATCCTCGAATTTTCGTAGCCTAGCAATTTCACACAGGTAGGTATGATTAGTTCACTTCCCACCCCCTCTATGGCACACCCTAAACACCCCTCAAAGGTTATAGAGCTCCTACCCTCCTCTTTCCCACATTTTTCACACTTTTCCCCCCTTACTCGCTTCAACGGAATCACAAAATGTCTGCCAACACTTCCTAGTTGCAAACGCTCGCAGCCAATCAGCAGCAAACTTGTGCTCTTCACACCTCAGCCAATCAGATAGCAGAATTCCCAAATATGGATATCTGTAATTTCGATATTTCTCAAAAACTACTGAACGGATTTACACCAAATAAACAAAAGCGTGCTTTCTAGACCAAGACCCTCTTCCATGTCAAATTTTGGGTAATTCCGTTCACCCGTTCGACCTGTAGCCTTGTCTAAAATTTCCTATGGAAATTAACATTGAAAAAACACCCTTTTTTCTCAGACCCCCTTGATGAATCACCCCCAAACTTTCAACATAGGATCTGATCTGAACAAAGGATTAGTTTTGAAAATTTCACGAAGATTCATCAATCGGCTGTAAGTTAGTTAGCTGGCAGATTTTATTTTTAAAAAAAACATCAAGTGGTTTTGGCCGTTACCTCACCGCCTTGTTCATATATATTTTCACTGAAAAATCCATAGGTTTCAGGGACTTTATAGTTAGAAATTAGCATTTAAAAAACATTTGAAATTCACTGAAAAAAACATACGTTTCAGAGACGTTTTAGTTAGAAATTAGCATTTAATACACCTTTGACATTCACGGGAAAAACCACAGGTTTCAGGACATTATAGTTAGTTGGACATTGCACTCATACAAAACCAGAGAAATTCAGCCGTTATAGTTAGTTGAGCTAACTATAACTCATTCCCCCGCAATGCACTGCTGGTGATATCACATATTACATCATTCATGACGTGGTCAGTGATATCACTGATGACATCACTGATGACATCATCCAGTGACTGTGTGTTTCTGCAAAGTTTAAATATGTTTTATATATATATGACAAGGTACATTGAAGAATGAGTGGGTGTATAAGTGTCTAAATGGATGATTTAGTAGGTGCCTGACTGACTGTATAAGTGATGATTAAACGTGTCTTACTGAATGTGTGGTTTAGTGACTAAACTGTGTGAATGTTTGTATCAGTCTGTCAGTTTGTAGGCGACTGCATGGGTTGGTGAGTAGCTACATGAGTGTCTATAAGGGTTATTGATTGGTTATCTGAGTATCTGTATGGGTGCCTGTGTGGATGGGTGGTGTGTGTGTGTAACTCTGTGCATAGATGTATGAGTGGGTGATTCACTGGGTGTATGGGATCAAGAGTACATATGTGAAGGGCTGTATGGGTGGGTGAGTGTGTGTATGGGTATGTTGGTTAGTGAATGGATCTCTCAATGGCACTTGTGTGAGTAACTACATATGTAAAAGGCAGTATATGTGAGTGTTGGAGTACATAAATGACTATATGTGAGAGTGAGTGATTGTGAGAGTGGCTGTATGGATGAGTGTGTGCTTGTATCAGTGATTGTATAATAAAGTAAGTATGTGTTAGTATCTGTATGAATAAGTGAGGTGGTGTTTGTATAACTGTATAGGTGAGTACATGGGAGTGAAATTGATTCTTTGTATGACTGACTAGGTGTGTGAGTAACTCTATGGAGGAGTGGCTGTGTGTGAGTGTCTGTATAGGTGTATGAGTGCATATGATAGTGCTGTATTGATGAGTGACTGTATGGGCGAATGTTTAGATGTGTCTGTAGATCTAGGAATCAGTGATAGGGTATGTAGTAACTGGTATTGGTGTGTGTTAGACCTGTCTGCTTCTGGGAAGACTCTAACCACCATGATTTATTTTTTTTGTCCCCCTTAGCCTCCCAGAGTTTCTATTTTTATTTTTGCATATGTCCATCAGGAGTTGTTTAATGCTGTCAGGAGGCTAGGTGCTCCTTGGCGATGACGCCATTTTTCCCTCATAACCTGTGAGGCCTAGTCAGCCCCCTTGAAAATCTAGGGATCTCCAGAGACCTAAAATGGTGTCCACCAACTGCCATAACGGACACCACTGGAGGACAGGACCATAGGTTAACATTAGGGAACTTTCTAGAATACCCTAGAGAATTCTGCAGGTCTCAGGCCACCCTATATAAGGCCAGTGACCAGCAGCCATTTTGTGCTGACCCCAGAGTAGAGGAGTGAGGCAGTGGTGAGAGGAGGTGGACACACTGAGAGCAGCTAGTTTGTCACTGAGGCTGACAGTTACTTCAGAGGATTGTTCCCCCTTCAGCCCTTGACCGATCCCTCTACCAAGACACCAATTATTGACCAATGAATCGAGCTACGTGAGGAGGAAGACCCTTCGAAGTCTTGCCCCCGCTGATCCCTAGCGGAACGCCTGACTAGGAGACTTAATTTCCCTGAGTAAGACGTCCACCTACCAGCGCTGAGTAGTAGAGTGGATTCCATCCAGGTGTGGACTATGTGGTGCTCCTGAGGCTTGGCGTAGGAGGTAGGCGGCAGCAGAGCCTGTTGGGACCCTGACGATAGAGCGCCCCGCTCTGTGCAGCGTTTTTCCTGGAGTCCAGTGAGGGGAGGATCAGTGGCCAAAAGTGTGGTGACAGTGCGGCGCCAAGCGGGAACACTGGTCCCTCGCACCCGCGCTGCCTTGATCAGTCTTTGTGAGGCGAGGTGAGCCGGCCCTGAGGAGACGCTTCCAGCGCCGGGTCCGCGCATGCCCTGTGAGCGGCGGAGGTCCCCGGAAGGAGGGGCAACAAGGTGAGCAGGCCCGAAGCAGTGCGTCGCTGAGGAGGCGGAGCCGGCGTGGGACGCTTCCGCGCATGACCGGAGGAGCAGCGCGATTGTCGGTGTGACGGAGGAGGCGCCGGAAGGCTTCCTGGAGCGCCGTGTCAGCAACACCGATTCCCCCCACGCTCGAGCGCCGGCTGAAGGAGCCAGTGCGAGCGAAGGAGAAAGTAGGCTCAGGCGTGTGCTCCGGTTTGCCTTTCCGCTTGTGTGTAAAGAAAACACGAGCAGGGAAGGGTGAGCGGGGCCCCCAGTTGATTCACTTCCAGACGCCCCAACAAAGCGCCGGTTCGGCAGAACAGAGGCACAGACGCCGGCAAACGCCCAGAGGCAACAGTAACGCGTGGGGACTGGGACATCATCGTCCCCACGCTAAAGTAAGGAGTGGGGAAGAGGGGCTCCTAAAGAATCTTATATCTGGGAACTGCTAATAAGACTCCTAACCTGTGAATAGAGGAGATAATAGTTCATTGTGGAGCTCAGGGCTCATCTGAACGGGGAGTTAGCTTGTTACCCCAGAGTAATTATAGCCTTGATTACCAGGGTAGTGATACTAGGGCCTTGAAAATTACTACTGAAGCAGGCCAATAATCTTGAATAGCCCTGTGAAACTGTTAGGAAATGTACCTGCCAGTTAGGTGATGCAAGTGTGTAACCCTGCATAGTAAAAGAACTAATAGGTTTCTTCTAATTTCAAAAGAGTGTCACTTCCTCATTACTGAACGTTGATCAAATGAATGTGTTTTACTGCCTTTTTCCACAGCTGGAGGAGTGAAAACTATTTTCCCTAGTAAAAGTGTAATGTTTATTCCTAAAATCAATTGATGTGATAACCTGTATGATCTCAAATCCAAAGAGCCATATTATTTTTATAAAAGGTAACGGTATTTTTGCAAACAAAGGTGTTGTGTCTTTATTTTAGTGGTTCATCAATGTGTTACTGTGGGTAAGCCTTGTAAGTACTTAGCCAACGCCGGGAGTTAGCTGTAGACCACTACTGTGCCAAGCTACCATATGTAGGCTTGGGTAATCTAGGTCCAACAGTGTGTCTATGGTTTCGAAAATGGTAGTCTGTATTTTAGAGTAGGTCTATCAAAGGTTATATTTGGGTATGAGGGGGTGCATCAGAATATCATGTGGATGATGTCATCAGTAATGGCATCAGTGATGTCATTTGAGATGCCAACAGTGATGTCATCAGTGATGTCACTGACCATGTCATGAATGATGTAATATGTGACTTCATCAGCAGTGTTATATATAGAACAACTAACTATAACAGCTGAATTCTTCTGGTTTTGTACAAGTGAAATGTCCAACTAACTATAACGTCCCTGAAACCTGTGTTTTTTTCTGTGAATTTCAAAGGTTTTTTAAATGCTAATTTCTAACTATAATGTCCCTGAAACCTATGGTTTTCGCAGTGAATTTCAAGGTTTTTTTTAATGGTAATTTCTAACTATAACGTGCCTGAAAAGTATGTTTTTTTCAGTGAATTTCAAAGGTTTTTCAAATGAAAATGTCTAACTATGTCTACAGCGGTAGGACATATGCAAAAACAGGAAGAAATGCAAAGAAAGAAGCAAAAGAAGCAAGAGAAGTGCAGAAAGAGGCAAAAGAAGTCCAGAAAGATTAATAAAGGTGCAGAAAGAAGCAAGAGAAATGCAGAAAGAACCAACAGTGGTGCATAAAGAGGCCTTGTTGCAAAGTCATCCTGCACCCCCAACTTTTTGCTGACTGGTACTGGTGGTAACTGACTCTTACAAACCAGGCCCAGAGCCAGTGTTATGCAGGTAGACACTTAGAATACAGTGAAAACACCTACATACACTAGGTTACACTGTAGTTTGGGGTACCCCTGAGATTGGCATGATGGCCTGTAAGGTCCTAGTGCATAATAGTGCAGGAAGATTAAAACTACCTCTAAGTCCCTAGCTTATAATAGGGCATGGCAGTTTAGAGGCCAGCAGCCCTTTGACCAGCACTCAAGAATTCAGCTGCGTAGGACTTACAGGAGGTACAAGGAGGGCTTCTTGGCCTCCAAACTCCCTCAGGAGTAAAGTAGACTTCCTCACCCAACCAGTTCTGTGCCAGGTGTTTTTTTTGCGAGTGGTGGAGAAAGGGGGCATGGCCTCTAAAAAACCCTTAGCAATCTCACAGTGTGGGACTTAGTGGAGGAAATAGCAGAGGTAGTTGGCCCCCAAGGACAACCTTGGCTGCCAAATTCCCTCAGGAGTAAAGTTGACTTCATCCCCCAACCAGTACTGTGCCTGGTGGCTTTTTTGCAGAGTGGTGGAGAAAGGGGGCATGGCCTCCAAAGACCCCTTAGCAATCTCACAGTGTGGGACTTAGTGGAGGAAATAGCAGAGGTATTTGGACCCAAGGACAACCTGGGTACCTACTATCCCTCCTTTTACCTCCATTAATTAATTAATTAATTGTGGGTTTGTAATGCGCTAGAATCGACTCCTGAAGGAGTATCTCTGCGCAGTAGACCGCTGGGGAACCCGTCCTGGCTTTCCCTGTGAGATGGTCCTTACTGGGTATCTCCAAGGTGAAACCAGGCATCCCCGGCGTATGTCTGACACACTGGGATTGCTAAGTTGTCTTGGAAGGCCATGCCCCTTTCCCTACTCCTCTGCAAATACACTCCCTAGCGCGCTCTTGGATTGGTATTATAGTGATCCTTGCTTCTGGGGTTCCTTAGGGGCCAATTAGCCTACGTGATATCACCAGTATGCCCCATATAGTGGGATTACTGATTGGTGGACACAGGTCATGCCCCCTTTGTCCACCATATGTCCCATCATGCATCAACAGACAATTGAATTATGTTAATGCCCACTGGTGGTGACCGCATTAATAAAAGTAATGAAAATAAAGGAAAGGTGAGCCGTCAATGTTATGTCAGCAAGCCCATGAAGAAGAGACGTGGAAGCCTCGAAACGCGTCGGCATGGTTTGAAGTTAATGGCTGCAGCGAGAATAAAAACCGACGGTAGGAGCGCCGTTGTGTTTCCTTTCAATGCTTTGGAGCATTTGATGGAAAAAAATGGGAACACGGCTGGCCTGCTGTGGAAAGGAGAACCATTTCGAGAGTGAAAGGCTGTGTAATGGATTTTTTCCAGACTTTACAGAACGGCGTTCCTGAATGAAAATGAGAGCCAGCAGTAACTGTTTCCAAACCTATTAAAAGTTATTAAAAGCACGATAACTGAGTATACAGGGAACCTACTAAGGAATACTTTTACTCACCTTTAGGGACTATATGTCCCATTATGAACCAACAGACGATTGAATTATGTCAACGCCCACTGGGGGCGACCGCATTAATAAAAGTAATGAAAATAAAGGAAAGGTGAGCCATCAATGTTATCTCAGCAAGCCCATGAAGAAGAGGCTTGGAAGCCTCGAAACGTGTCCTCATGGTGTGAAGTTAAAGGCAACAGTAATGCGAGCTGCAGCAAGGCAAAAATCCGTATGGTAGGAGCGCCGTTGTGTTCCCTTTCAATGCTTTGGTGTATTTGATGAAAAAAAATATATATATGTATACATATAATCCAATCTGAAGGTTAAAATTCATCAATTATGTAATTTCAGATGTCGCTTTGATGTATTCAATGATGTCTTAGAACATAGTATGAGTGATTCAATATGTGAGGTAACAAGTAATACGCAGCAAGAGAGCAAGCACAAGTTATTAGAGAGAGAGAGTCAAGGTTGGTAAATATGGAGTTATAAATAGTACATCTAAACTTGTCTGCATATACTTACCCATGATAACAATGTGGTACTTGATCTTATTGCAGCCCGATTTTTTTAATTTCACTACTCTTATATACATCCTTAGTCTTCTACAGTATAAGTAAGAATATACCAGATATTTCTTCAGCATGTACCAGTAATGATTTTTGAATCAGACGATTAAATAGGTTTAGTTTGATAACTTACTTTTGGTTTCTTAGATGTGTATTTTAGCTAAAATTGAAGGTGATATTACTGAATGAGGCAGGATTGGCAGCCTCAATGCTAGAGAAACATTCAATTTACTTCAGCCATGGAATAATTAGAGTTAGAAGCCTGTTCTAAGAATCATGGTTGACATTTTCTGAAACATAGGACCAGGCTCGCTCAAATTTATTGCTACGATCAATACGGAGCAAAGCTAAATCTATGCAGCACCATGTTTCCTCCATCTGTGGTTGGCAGACAAAAGTCCACAGAACATACCTTGGAGTGTAATCCTTTGCTCTCTGGTATTTTGAGCATACAAGTTTTCCATTTTGCAAAGATATGTTTGCTCTTAAACTTAACAGTTTATAATAGATTTCTCTTTTGTTAACTCCAAATAAATTATCCAATTTCGTTATGAATGCTTGTTTGTCCTTTCTATGTACTGGGTTGTATTCAGATTACTGGAGGTGTACACTGGCGGGGTCGGCTCAGGTAACAGCGGCGGGGCAGTGGGACGAGGTGGGAGCAGGGCGGTAAGGGTCGTGGGGGTAGTTGACAGACCACAGGATAGGGAAAGTAAAATAAAAATATTTTCAAAACATTTACCTGGCGTTCGCCGCATCGCTGACTCAGCAAAGCGGTGAGCACAAGGTAAGTGGTTTTATTAATTTTTTATTTTACTTTCCCAATCTCATTGTCATTCTACTTCAATCCACACCACCCACCTGCCTACCCCGGACATACTGCCCCACCGCTGTTACCTGTGCCAGCACCTCCTGTGTGTACATGTGGCTATAGTGAAGTTGGGTAAACATCCGTTAATGAATTCATGCCCAAACCGGTTCCCTAGTGTGTGAAACCAACAGTAGACTTCTGCATGATTGGTCATTTTTTCTCCGCCAAAATTTGTCAGAATTTACAGGTAATCATTTTCTGCAGGAGAAATAACTGCCAAGTGACAAAGATGGGGTGGGGCAGTGCGACTGGCATACGGCTCAGTTCATCCTGTGACTGGTAAATGAGTATGAAAGTGGGAACCCTCTTTTTACCAGTTTTCAAACAGCCAGTCTCCCAGAGGTGACTGTACATCAACTTAAGGCTGCACAGCTTGCTGCAGAAATGAAAATGAAGATTTTCCAATATGTTATCATGTCTAGAAGTTTGCTGTATTCATTTAGCTTCAGAAGGATATCCCAGTAAACCGACTGCATTGTACAGTAGACCTTAGGGATTACGTAACAATGACACAGGAATACTCACTCACCACACAAATCGTGATATCGGCTCAAGTAACATCCTCACAACCACCTTTACTTATACTACCCACAACTTCATCAGGATCAACCTAACAGTGTTCTCATAGTGGGACGGTCCTTGAATTTGTGTTTGGTGATGAACCTTTGCATACTATTATGACCCAAACATCCCTCATTAGGATTTGTCCTTATCAATGGCATCCTCACTGATTTTCAGAAACGGTTCTCTCACAACTTTTTTCACTAATCATAATACCAATTGCCACTAGTGGAATTTGCCATCATTTATTTGTCCACATGCTCCTTACCAACTGAATACCCTCCACAATCTCCCACTGGTAATTGTTATCTTTGATCACGTTCTTGAATGAATGAATGAATGATTGAATGAATGAGCAATGATTTCTAAAGGGCGCTGCTACCCTAAGGGTGTCCTAGTTCTTATTTTTTTTAATTGGGTCCGACTCTGGAATGAAGGTCAGAATACCTTGAGAAAAGTCAGTATTTTTAGATTTTCTGAAGGTGATTTGATCCTGTTGAAGGCAGAAGAGTTTTCTAAGATTCTTCTGCCAGAAATAAAAAAGACCTGCATCCTGCTACACTGTTTTTAAATTTACAAACCTTAACTATATGCTTATGGTTTGACTGCGGTTGTTTAGGTAACAGTGTTAACATGTGTCTTGTAAATAACTATGGCATGTGTCATCATTCATTGCATAATGAACCAGCAACGAACGAAAAAAACTATTTCTTTAGGGCTCCAGCATAAGGTCTTGAAATGAGAAAACATAGGGGTTCTCAGGTCTAAGCGCAGGACTAGCTGAGCATGTACAGCCAGGAGTCTCTTCAGCCTACATAGACCTTCATCACAAATTAGCCAGACTTTCCAGCGGAGAGACTGGAGAGCCAGAATGTCTGCTGCAACAGTCCGGCCATTCCAAGTTGTGCCTATGAAATAGGGTATAATTGCTCACAACAGGATTTACCAAGTGTTTTATCATGCTATTGTTCATCATTTCTGAGATAAAATCCTTTCATTTTCTGCTTGAGTGTATGCAGAAATGCTGGTGAGAGGTAAGGGGTACAGGTCACTTGGGTTTAAGGCAGGTTTGTACCTATTCAAGGGGAGTATTGTAAGCTCCCCCCAAACTGCTGCCCCTAGACCCTATCATGCAGCTAAAGTCCCAGGCCCGGTGTCTTCAGGTAAAGAATTAGTAGGTGCTGAGTTTTAGGACTCGATAGTTCTGGGCTCTGACATACTTGTAGTTTTGACTTACATTACTTCATCCAGAGTTTTCACTCTGGATGACATAAGACAACTCATACTGAGGTCCATAGTGGATTACCAACTCATAAGGAGTGGACATAGTGAGACTACAACAACATAAATAAGTGTATCACAGTTCAAGGAATTGATACTTTCTCTACTATTTAAGATAGTACACGTAAGATAATGTTTTTTTTAATTAAAATCCAAAGTTGCAATAAAAACATCAAATCATGATATTCATACACCAGCAACATAACTACATATACACATCGCATTTCATCATAGAATAAATCGGTAAACAAAACTGCATTAAAAACTCCAGATTTACATTAATACAAATTACGAATGTAGACAGCTCTCCTTCCTAGTTAAACATTCTACCTCTTCAACCGACCCCGAAGCTTCTTCCATCAATTTATCAAATGTCCTACTCCCCCATAGTGTAGACCATACAGTCATTTCTTATCTCTTACTTGCTTAATTTTTACCACCCATTGCCCTATTGTGGGGACCGACTCTGACACCTTTGAAATAATAAGTAATTGGCTTCTGCTATTGCAATTTATAGTAATTTTGTACATTTGGCAGCTAATCAAATAGCAGGGTTGTATCCCAAATCCATATACCAAATATTAGGGGCTAATTTAGTCCACCAGACCCTCCTCAAGTACTGAAATATGTATTTCCAAAATTCTTAAATCGAGACACATAGGCCAATAACATGTGACCTGTTTGCACCAGCCTCCGAATTGCTTCAAAAGCAGAGACCCGACACGCTGGGGTTAACCTGTGCTAAAAATTGCAGAGTTCTATAGAGAAGCCACTTAGTAAAAATACAGGGGCATATTACCAACAACTAGCGATAATTATCGCTATGTTGATTTAGCGGCGATATTTTTATCGCTGAGCTGCGGCGATTTTTATCGCTTAGGAACCCTGCTATTATCAAGGTTTATCTCCTAAGCGATAAAAATCGGCCGAAATGCTGAAAAGTCAGCGATATTCATGCATTACCAAGCTAATGCTCTTAGCCATGTTATCCACCTACCACTGGATAACATGGCTAAGAACTGCTCACGGGCAGGTGTTAGCTTTTGGAGATATTCGCGCTTAGCGCGAATATCTCCAATAGTTGGTAATAGGAGATAGCGATGTTAGCGACTGTTTCCAGTCGCTAACATCTTGGCACGCCCACTTTGCATGTCATTAGTGATAAATATCACTGACATGCAAAGCGGGGCCCAAGATGGTCGCTATCTCCTACTAGCTGTCGCTAACTGGTGTTAGCGACAGCTAGGAAATAGGGAGATAAAATTATCTCTGCTTTCTTGGCTTTTAAAGCCAAAAAAGCGGAGGTAAACCCTCTTGATAATATGCCCCACAATTCTGCCACAATTGACTCTTCTTAAAACGTTAAAATGTTGTGTATTCATTTTATCCCACATCTTTTTTGCGCATTCCAACCCTTCATACAGTTCCCATTTACAATTGCTTTTTGGCAAAGATCAGGGCCTTTTGTAGAGGAGAGCAGTGTTTTCCATTCTCCTAGTCGCTTATGGGCGAGAGTTCTACTAATGCTGTTACCACTTTTAGACTTCTCCAAATCTACCTAGACTCTAAATTGTTGAAAAGACTAACCAATATTCTAAAGGAGCTAAGGATCAGAAAATCACTTTGGACAAGTTCAGAAAATTTCCAGCAGGTTTATCCACCTCTTTCCACTCGTAAAGTCCACTCCCTTCTTAAACCCAGCTCACTCCCATTTTTGGATTATATCGTGATAAAACTTAGCAATTGAATCCCCGGCTAGTTCTGACCAAGATGTAACAGCATTAGTATGGGGGAACAGAAGGCTGAGAAGGGATTCTGTGGCAAGGCTCCAACTGTGCCAGTGATGTTTGCCGGAAAAGGAGCCAATAATGTCGCAGCACAGGTGGATTTAAGACTGTCCCTGGGTAAAGGTAAAAGCGCTGCCAATCTAAACGCTTAAAATCTTAAAGACACTGGGAAGAAAAAGCTAAATGAGAATAAAGGGGCACAAAAAAATGGTTTGAACAGCCCTGTGAGGCCTGATAGCACGGTGTCAAGGGCTGATGAAATTAATGGCCTTCCTTCTGAACTGGCTAATATTTTTACTAGCGTCCCCCCTAATACAAACAGTGTGCCAAAAAGGCAATGCACTGAGGAAACTCCTGTGGAGGACTAGGAGCAATTTGGGGGACAATCAGAGACCAATGGTAACAGGTCTCCACATACCCCGGTAAAAGTACCATCTCACACGCCCTCTCAGGCACAAGCTGAAGTAACTGGAGCAGCGACCCCAGAGGCGGATAACTTATTTTATTTTATATATTTGTAGAGCGCTCTGTTACCCGGAGGTGTCCTGGCGCTAGAAGGATAGACTGGTGTGATGGAGCGTGCTTACTGAGTGAAGAGCCATGTTTTGAGTCCTCTTCTGAAGGCCATCAGATCCTGAGTTTGTCTGAGCGCAAGTGGGAGTTTTTTCCAGGCCTCTGCCGCCCCAAGAGAAAAGCTCCTGCCTCCCCAGCGAGCTTTTTTAGTTCTGGGGACCGTAACCAGGGCCAGTTGTCCTGACCTCAGGGATCTTGCTGGTTTATGCCAGCAGAAAAGTGATTTCAAGTGCCTAGGGCCCGTATCGTGGAGGGCTTTGAAGACCATGCATACTGCCTTGAAAGTGATTCTTTTACGGATGGGTAGCCAATGTAACTTTACCAGATCTTGAGATACTCAATGACTGATGATTCTGATATTCCAGAGGACAGCTGGAAAAACAGCCCCGATGGCCTCTCAACAGACAGCGGAAGCCCTGTTCTGAAGCCTGACACTCAGAGGCGCATGCCCTTCCACTGTAAAAAGAAAAGCCCTAGAGACTTGGGAAAGGATCAGGGTTTTACCTCTGACTGTAGCCAGTCAAGACAGATGAAATGGGACTACTCTGCCTCACAGTTAGAAGGAGCTCAAGAGACAGAACCCATACCTGGGCAGGGTAACACAAACGGTGCTGATGGTGCTACAGGGGCTCAAGGGGGCCAACCTTCTATGGAACTGATTTATGCTACTTTAAAACAAATACAGTCGGAAGCCCGACAGGAGCATAAGAGGGCCCATGCAACAACTAGGAAACTCCAGGGCGCTGTTAGGAAAGTCAATAAAGCCAACTCTGAGATTAATGATCGGACCACTGCACTGGAGGAGCGCATAGTACACCTGGAGGCAAGTGTGGGGAACTCTGACAAACAGTCCACTTCTAACGAAAGTAGAATGACCGACGTCCTCTGGAAGCTGGGGGACTTTGAAAATAGACAAAGACGAAACAACCTACGGCTACTAGGAATTGTGGTGAAAGAGGAAGGCAACAACATTCGTGGCTTCGTATTGAAGCTTTTTCGAGAGGCCTTCCTGGAGTTTGCTCATTGGAACTGGGCAAAGGGTGCATAGATTCGCCTTAATGCTTAAGAAAAGACTAGGCCAGGAAGAAAAACCTAGAGCCATTTTAATTTTCTTCTGTAACTTTCTTTTACGGCAAGCTATTTGTGAGAAAGCCAGGCCAGACGCAAGAAGATCTGCTGCAGGACACTCCTTTTTCGTGCGCCCTGACTTTTGTCATTCCACAGTAGAGAGGAGATGGAGACTCCGCTCACTTATCTCTCCCTTCCAGCAACAGGGGTGTGAAGAATTCTTGCTAAACCCTGCTAGGCTGAAAGTTATTTGTAAAGGCACGACTAGAATGTTCACCTCTGAAATTCAAGCCCAGGAGTACTTGAATGAGCTTACGAATAGGGACATCACAAAATGAGGGTTAAGCTGGAGATAGGCAGCATACTTTATGTTGGTCCTTTTTTTTGTGTTTTGTTTTTCTCTTTTTGTTTTGATGTGGGGTCGTGGCCGGGAGGGGCTAGGGGCGCAACCACATGCAGGAGGCATCACAAGGGTCCTTGGACCTATTTTGCCATTTTGAAGGGAGGGGGAGGGATGGGTTGGGGAGAAGGGTGGGGGTCCGGGACCACGGGAGAAGCAGTATGTTCATGGTTTATTGGATTGCACAATTTTACTCTGGCTGGATGGCTTGCTTTTGACCTTATTGTTATTTTGTAATGAAGAAAATTGGAATAGCCTCGGTTAATATTTGTGGCTTAACCCCTTCAACGCTGATGACGAGCTGGGCTCGTCATGGCGTAGCCTCCTCGCACGCTGATGACGAGCCCAGCTCGTCACGTAAAGTGCGTTTCCGCAAAACCCAGCGTGCGAGCGGAATTCCGCTAGCGCGCATGGTGTTAAATGATCCCCAAAAGAGGACGCGGGTTAGTGTTGATGTGCAATTGTTAAGAGCTGAAGGAGTTGTCTGGGTATCATATTGTAGCTAGCACAACACAAGAAACTCGTACAAAGGGTGTGGCTATCTTGGCTCGGAATGGGACGGGTAGCTTTCTTAGCTTTCCACAATGTCTGGTTGATAGTTTGGGCAGATGGGTGATCGTACAAGGGTGTATAGAAAGTAAAATGTTTACCCTCTGCTCTGTATATGGATCTCTGCTAGATGATCCAGCTCTATTTGACTGGCTTAGAACCGAATTAGTAGGCTGGACTTTACCCCTGATTCTTTGTGGAGATCTAAATGTTAATTTGAATAATCAAGTTGCCTCTAGGAAAACCCTGTATCAGGGCAGGAAGCCCAAAGTGTTTAATTCACTGTCTCAACTGCAGGCATTGCACAGGTTAGAGGATGTGTGGCCTTGAACAGGGGCGTAGAATTAGGATACACATATTTTTCCGTTCCTCACAAGGTTTACGCTAGGCTGGATTATTTTCTAGCTTCACAGGAGCTAGCCTCAAAAAGTACCATTGAGTTATTACCAAAGGTTATGTCAGATCACATATCCCCTGGTGATTGAGCTAGATATTAAGCTACCTCTCAGGCAGTGTTAGTGGTCTTTTAATAGGGCTTTTTTAAGTGATAAACAGCCAGATTCATCAATGTCAAATTCTGCGATTTCTAAATTGCGGGAAAATGCGAATCGCAATTAAGAAATCGCAGAATGGCATTCATGAATATTTGCGAGAAAAAAAGCGATTCGCAATCGGCCGCAATCGCCGATTGTGAGTCCCCAAAAATCAGTCAATATTCGCAGAATCGGCCGATACCCGTGATGAAATTGCGATCTCGCAATTTCCGAAATCGCAAATTGCGATCTCGCTAACTGCGAGATTGCAAAAATGGGAAGTCGCATCCTGAGCACAGTGATGACATCACAACCAGGAAGTAGGCAGGTTCCACCCTCATTCAGCAGTGAGAGCCTGAAGTGGAAGCAGCAGTGTCAGAGCTCCCCTCCAGTGTGCCTACAGGAGTAAACCAGGAGACACCCAAGTGGCAAGCATGTCACAGGAAGCTGCAGGTGGATCTTCCAGTGGAAGAAAAAGGAAAATAAAATTTTCAGAGCAAGAGCTCGAATTTTTGATCGAAGGAGTCTGGAAGGACCACAATCGGCTCTTCGGTAAAGACTCCAGAAGGGTGCCTGAGGCTGATAAAAGGCGGATATGGTTGCGCATCCGCGCAAAAGTGAACTCTGTGGGGGTGACCCAGCGCTCCGTGGACGAGCTCAAAAAACATTGGTATGACCTCAGAAGGCGGGCAAAGGAGAAGATTGCGGAGAGGCTGGGGGAGCATGTGGCGACAGGTGGAGGGGAGCCCACTGTCCCACCGAACACACCACTGAAGGACCGTGTGGAGGACACCATCAATCCGCAGTCATGCGTGGGTCTGATCCAGCTGGACTCCTCCCGACTCACCCAGGACACACCAGGTAAGAGCCTTGCGACTGCAACCCCTTGTCCCCTAACAATGTCCATGACTCCAGAGCATCCCATATCAAACCCCAGTCATGCAGCCAAAGCACACCACTAAAGCGCTATTGCATTGTGGGACATGTAGTCTGACCACAATTACCATCTTGCCCCATAAAGCCAGACACGTTTAGTGAGAGTCAATCCTGCAGCGAGTCAGGGAATGGTAGTCTGCATGCATGTAGGAAGCCTAAATGTGTAAGAAACATGTCACTAATCAACGTCCACTCTACATCACAGGTGGCGCTGAAGTCCCCAGCCTGGTAATTGAGGACATCACGGAGGACACAGAGGGAGACACACATCTATCCCCACATCCCCGACCATCAGGGCAAGCTGCCGCACCAGCGGTCATTCCACCACCTGCCCCTGTGGCCAGTGCTACCCCTGTGCCAACAGGCGCTGCAGTACCACTGCGCGTCACACAACCACCAGTGGGGCTTGCAATACCAGCAGCAGTTCGCCAACCAACCCGCCGCTCTGCGGCTGCGAGGAGCCAGTCAAGCGGACTGGTGAGGGAGCAGCGCAAAATGAATTCCCGCGCTGGCAGGGGACAAAACGTGCGGCCAGGTGGGCTCTCCATTGAGCACCGTATGCTACATGTGCATCAAACCCAGGCCCGTCATCTTGCGGCTATCCACCTCCAACTGAACAAGACCGCCCGAAATGTAGCACAAATGTCTGACCGCATGGAGAGGATGACAGCTGCTATGGAGGCCAACACACAGGCCATGTACAGCCAGCAGGATCTCAACTGCCGCAGAAACCGCCAGCTGCTGACCCGCCTGTCAGCATACACGCGGTCCAACTACATTATTGGGAACGGGACCTCCCAGCTCTCACGACGCTCCTTGGCCATGCAGGTCCAAATGGTCCAGTGCTGCCAGGACGTCGCGAGAGCTCTGGAGCAGGTGTCAACAGCAGTGCAGGGCATGCAGGCTACCGTCCATGGCCAGGCGGGGGGGCTGACAACACCAGTGAGGCTACATCCAGCCATAGCAGCCAGTCCGTTCCACCGGTGGTAGCACCCCGCCGCAGCAGCAGGCCCTCTGCTGCCTCACGGCCGACTCAGGAGGAGGAAGTTGAAAGGAGGTTGGGAGCATCTGCCCGGAGGCGGCATTGAACAATTGAACATTTACATGAGGGGCCATGCTGCTTCTACAAGCATGCCCTCCTGACAAACAGACATATGACGCAATATGTCATTCATGTACCAGTTTGGGGAATCCACACTTTATTATGCTGTAACAATACAACTATTCAGTTCACCTTAATCTGACTCATGTCATTATTAATGTTGTCATGCATGAGTGGAGTAATGGGTGTGGGGAGTGGGTGCACTAGAAATAGTTCATGCAGATTTGGTTACGCCGCCTGTGTCCTTCTGAAGGATTCTCCCCGCGTGCGTCACGCACATGTGTAGGTGGTCGGTTGTCCCCCTCCGACTCACTGCCAGAGATGTCTACAGGTATCTTGCGCTTGGTAGCAATGTTGTGGAGGATTGCACACACAGCCACAATGCGGCAGCAGACCTCTGGTTCGTATTTGATGGCCCCACCAGTCTTGTGCAGTATGCAGAATCTGCTCTTCAAAAGCCCAAATGTCCTCTCAATGCAATTTCTTGTGCGTATGTGTGCTGCATTGTAACACCGTTGCTGTGGTGTTGCAGGGTTGAGGTGTGGGGTGAGGAGGTACTCACGGAGAGCGTAGCCGCTGTCGCCTGAATGAGAGAAGCAGAGGGTGAGTGCCTGTGCTGCGCAGCTACTTTATCACAGTGTAACATTGTGAGGCATGTGTACTTACCTAGTAGGTGTCCTTCACCAAAGTCTCCCCTGGCCAGTCGTGTGTGAATGCCGCTGTGCCAGAATATGAAGGAGTCATGTGTGCTCCCCGGGTACTGTGCCACTATGTCCGTGATGATTGTCTTTGCATTGCACACCATCTGGATGTTGAGAGAGTGGTAGGACTTGCGGTTGCAATACATGTATTCCGTTTGTGCTGGTGGGCAGATGTGGATGTGGGTACAGTCAATGCATCCTATTATATGTGGAAATTGTGCTACGTTGTAAAATTGTAGCTTCGTGTCATTCAAGACCTGTTGGCTGGTGGGGAATGCGATGTAGTGGTGTAGCCGGGTCAGCATGGCCTCCAGGAAACTCCTTAGGCAGTGGGACATGGTGGGCTGGGATATCCCCCCTGCAACAGCGACTATCCTCTGGAAGCTTCCGGAGGCCAGAAGGTGCAGGCTGCACAATACCTGGACATGTGTGGGCACGGCATTGGTCCTCCTTGAATGGGTGCTGCATCTGGGGTTCTAGGTCCTGGATTAGCTTGATGATCATTGGTCCATTCAGACTGTACTTAGCGTATATTTGCTCCCTGGTTTGGCCCAGAAGGGTGACCCGCAGGCAGAATATCCGCTCCTGGATCCTACGTCTGTTCCGTGCTGCTCGCTGTAGCCTTCGCCGCCTGACCACCATGTAGAGTCCTGGCATTGTGAGAGTCCTAATGCTCCAGCTGCATGTCCGTAAGTATGTTTGGTCAGGCCTGCACCTGTTGGTACTTAGTAAACGTTTTTTCAATATATATTTTTTCCTTACTGGTTACCACCTGGTTTGGGTTCTCCTTAAATTGCGCGTCGCAAATAGCGATTTTTGGGATTTTTGCATTTAGCGATGTTTCATGAATAGCGATTGCGATTTTTTTGCGATTTTGCAGATTAATTAGCAGATTCAATGGTTTCTTGCAAACTTTGATTCGCTAATGGGCTTCTTCCAGGATTCTGCGAATTATTTTGCGATATCGCTATTTCACATTTGCGAAATCGCAATTTTTGGGATTACACTGTCATGAATTCCTTTTCATCAAAGTGCGATCGCAATTGCTTTTTCGCAGCTATTGCGATCACAATTTGGCTTCATGAATCTAGCTGATAGAGTACATTCGACAGATTGGCGAGTGGATCCCTAGGTTTATTGAAGATAGCTATGGAAGCACCAACCTAAGTAATGTGTGGGAAACACTGAAAGCAGGGGTATTAGGAGAATCAAACAGGTTTGGGTGGGAGACACAGAGAGAAGAGAAAAGTCTGCTGCAAGCATTATATGAGGAACTAGGCGCGGCAGAGGCTCAACTGATAGAGGTACTTTCTGCTGTTACAGATTCAGAGGCAACTCAGCTAAAAGTTTCCATTGCCAGATCCGCAATCATACAAATCTCTGCTAAAAAGGCAGCTGGTAAATATATGGCGAAGAAAATGCAGGCTTATGAGAGCAGCGAGAGAATAGGCCATCTGTTACCAACACGCACCAGAGAGAGAACAGAATAAGAGAAATCAGGGATCCGGGTGTGGGTCTGGTGACTGAGACGAAAGCTATTATTACAGCCTTTCAGAACTTCTACCAAAATCTGTATACCAAAGACAGTCAGGGGGGACCCTGGGAAATTCAGGATTACTTATCAGGGGTGGCCCTGGGTCAGCTCTCAGTTGAAGAAAGAGAGAGACTAGACGAGCCGATTATTTGGGAAGAACTTTCAGTAGCCATAGATCTGTCCCAATCATTCAAAGCCACATGCCCAGACTTAATTACAGGGGAGTTTTATTAAAAATTAAAAAAAAAAGATTATGGGTTTGATGTTGGAAGTCTTCCGAAATGCACAACAGGACCAGGCTACGCCAGACTCTTGGAAAGTGGCCAATATCATTGTATTCCCGAAAAAAGGCAAGCCTATTGCGGAACTGGGATCTTACCGGCCAATAGCCCTGTTGAATAGTGATTTAAAGTTATACTCAAAAATTCTGGCAAACAGGCTGTCAACAGTCATAGGAAAGCTAGTCTCTCCGTTCCAGCATGGATTTGTACCAGGCATGGGGACTACAGTTCACATTAGAAGGATAATCATGCTGTTTGACCTTGCTAGGTTGTCAGGAGACCCTATGGTGGCCATTTTTCTTGACGCAGAGAAGGCCTTTGATAGGGTCTCCTTGCCCTTTCTCTGGGCTACCATGGAAAGGCAGGGACTGGGCAGAAACTATATTAATGCAATAGGCTGTATGTATCAAAACCCCGAGGCAAGGATCACTGTGATGGGCGCCGCGTCGGATTCAATTAAAACCACACGTGGATCTTGGCAAGGATGTCCTTGCTCTCCACTACTATTTGCATTGTATATAGACCCTTTAATCAGGATAATTGTGGAGAACAACAATATCTGGGCAATTCAAACCCTGGGGGGTGAGTCAAAGATCTTAGCATACGCAGATGACCTTGCTATAACAACTACTAATCCTGCGGAGACAGTAAGGGAGGAGGAGAAAGAGGCCAAAAGATTTGGTGAAGTTCCAGGCTACTTTTTGAATAGGGGAAAAACAATGATCGTCAAAAATCCTTGGGCAGACTTGATCGACAGTAGGGTTACAGGGATGGCTAGATATCTAGGGGTGGAAATCTCTGCTAATGTGGATGATATAGTGCAATGTAACCTGGCGCCCTTGTTACTCAAGACCAAAGCCGAATTCAACAGAATGAATAGTTTACACTTGACACTGTTGGGAAGGTGTAATGTTATTAAGATGTTGTTTTTGCCCAGAATTGTATACTTGTTTAGATCCATCCCTCTGGAAATTAATAAAACTTGGCTCTCTGCCTTTAACCAAGCTATTTCTAAATGTATATGGGCCGGGAAGCACCCACGGAGAGCTCTGAAGTACATGACCCTTCCGAAGGATGGAGGGGGTGTTCTGTCCCAGAGATTCAGATCTTTTACTGGGCTGCAAATTTTCAACAGATGACTGATCTCTTGGGGAAAGGACTTCCCAACGCCCCAGATGGATCTTACCCCTCCATTTATAGGCTACTGCTTGGGGACAAGGCCCACGGTTGCTTGATGCGGCATATTGACTTTGCCTACTTTAAAAGAGTAAAGTTCAAGGTCTTGCTGGGTGCTTTTAAAATATGGACATCGATCAGGAAAAAACTTAAATTGAATAGGATACTCAGGTATACACCTCTCCAAAACAATCAACTCCTACCAGAAATCTTCCACGATGGCTATAAGGAATCTTGGAGGGAGAAAGGGATTAGACAGATTGGGGATCTAATAAGGGATAACACAATACTTGATTTAATTAAGGAAAAATGTGGTGTGGGAAACAACTACTTCTCCAAATTCTTACAGGTCAAGAATTTTCTCTCTAAAAGTATGATTCAGGGCCACAAAATCCCCCTAATGGAGGTGGCCTTGGGGACCCAAGGTGTATCAATCTCCAAGTTTTACACTCTGCTTAGCGATACAATGGAGGATGATCTGGTTAAACACATGGACCGATGGCAGGATAAGGTCCAAGCTGACCCAGGGATTTGTGAGGACTCCTTACTGCTAAGCTAAACAGCAGCAATCTCCGCTAACATACAGGTTCAATGTTTTAAGACGTGGCTAAATTTGTATATTCCGATGGCTCGGATTTTTAAGTGGGGAGGCTCGGCAGGTATTCACTGTTCTCGTTGTGGAGATCTCGCAGCCGACAGTGTTCATATGTTTGCTACATGACCCGCTTAATGGAACTGATTGAAAAAATGGGTTATTATGTCAAACAAATTTTGGACTGCGATATAGTGCTGTCACCACATTTCTTTTTGTTGGGGGTAAGCAATCAGGCTCTGACAGCGCCGAAGAAGACCTTGCTTTTTATTATGATGGCTGTGTTTAGGCTCTCCATTGCGACAATCTGGTTAGATAAAGAACCTCCATCAGTTCACTGCTGGCTGGGAAAGCTGTTAGCTACATATCGCTGGGAGAAAGAGATATATAAACGCAGAGGCCTAAGAGCAAAGAAAAAAGGGGGCGACATCTGGTCTCCAGTTAGCACGTGGTTCAATGAATCTATGTTTTAAGTTTGCGGCTGGGGAGAGTGGTCCTATGTGTCTGAAATATATCAGAGGTAATGGATTTATGGGACAAAACAGATCATTTTAGGTAGTGGCTGCATGAAATAAATGTATAAAAATGTAATGTATTGTAATGGCATTCTCCCCAGCAATATTAGTACCAATTATTTACTTCCAGGAAATTAATTGCCATTTTTTTTTCTTTTTTTTTCTCTCTTCTGTTTTGTGTAATTTAATTCAAAGTGGTCTCCTACAGTTCCGGGAAGAGGGCGGATGGGGCGGGAGGGGGAAAAAGATAAAAAATAATGGTTGGATATATTATGTTTTGTATGACTAGTATTATCTTCAATTTATGTGTATTTTGTAATGATTATAGTATTTGGCTGATCAAATAAAGAATTTAAAAAAAAAGCCTTCTCCTGTGTGCCTTCATTAGTATCAAAAATCTACACATTATCATCGGCACATCATTTTGTTTTCCCCATCCGTACAAGGGGAGGACGGATATCACCATTCTTCCTAATTACAATTGCTAACGGATCGATAAAGAAGCTAAATAGAGCCAGCGATAAGGGGCAACCCTGCCGGATCCCCCAATGAACTTGTAATTTACAAACCTCTGCAGCTTTACTTATGATATTGGTTTCAGCATTCCGATATATCTTATATATCAACCCTATGATCTGGGAGGGAACCCCAAATTTAGCTAGGATACTAAAACGCGTTTTTGCAGACCACAACCTCAAATACATTTTCTGCATCAAATAGAAGATCTATCGCTGGTGTGTTATTAACTTAACAATAATTCAGTGCTTCAGCTAAGTGATGTCTAATTATGCCTAGCGTCCGTCCAGCAATAAAGTCATTCTGATCTGGATTGATCAGTTTGTATGCTATTAAGTTAGATCTATTAGTCAATAGTTTCATAATTAGTTTATAATTCGGATTTTGGGTTTGGGTCTTCACCATCTTTGCCTCTTTTTAAAAAGATAACAACGTTCCCCATGCTAAATAATGCCAATATAGGGGCCCCCTTCCAACACTATGGGGCTGATTAGGATGGCGGTGAATCCGCATCCTCCGGGCTGGCTGAAGCCACCGCGGGTCTGGATGATGCGGATTCACCACCGCGGACATTGGAAAAACCCACCACCACATCAGGATGGCGGTGGGCTCAGCGGTGGACGGCAAGTCTGTCCACCGCTCATCGGCGGTGTATGCAGGCAAATATGGTGGCGGTGTCTGCAAGACACCGCCAGCCATATTAGGATGCAGGCTGAAACATGCTTTTCCACGGCTGCTTTTCCGCCGTGGAAAAGCATGTGGTATTTTGTGTTTGGGAACCCATTGGGGTGGGGGCCCCAGGTGTCAGGGGTGGGGGGTGAACATGGGGGGTACCTATGGTACCCCCTGCATTTACATGCAAAAAGCGGCAGGCACCGCGCAGTGCCTGCCGCTTTGTGCATGTAAATGCAAAGCATGCATTTTTAACCTTGCGACGGGTGCTGCTTCAAGCAGCACCCGCCGCAAGGTTAAAGATACGGGATGTGACCGCCAGGGTGGCGGTCACATCCTAATTGGTATGGAGGGACCTCCGCGGCCCCTGCGGATGGTCTCTCAATCGGGGGTGGCGGACGGACGCAGGTCCGTCCGCCATCCTAATAGGCCTCTATGTTGGAAACCAATAAAAGATAGTCAGCCAGTCTTCTATCAAAGAGTTTAAAGATCCTGCCAAGAAGAAGACTGGGCAACAAACCTTGCAGTTTGGAAGGTTTTTAACCACAACCTCCAGTTTTTCGAAAAAGGCTGATAATGTTTTCCACATCTTCCTCTGATAAATTAGGAAGTTCCCCAAATCATCTTTATTTACCAGTTGATTTCAGCTTAGTTTGAATATAATGCTCAAGCATAATTTCACCCACTTTCCCCTCTTCCTATCAACTAACCCCAGAAACCAGGCATTTCAGAGCATGTACTGTGTTTCTTGCAGCTTGTTACATCAGTCACAAAAAAAGGGGAGAGGGTCTAAGAATAAGTTCCACCACCCCACAACCCCCAAATATATAGTACACACACCAAAAGGGGGTGTGGAACAACAGACACAGTGATGCAAAGACAAGACTAAAAAGGACAAAATGTATTGAAAAAACTGCCCTCACTCACACACAATGTGCGTGACATGCTTCATCATCGGATCTGCTTACAATACGCCCCCGCGTAGCCACGCAGGGGGTGGAGTATAGGGAGGGGGAACACAAAAGCACACTACTCAAAATCAATAAATACAAACAACATATAAGTGACATACAGTGATCACAATGATTAGTGTTGTCCGTCCGGACTGTGTACGTGATAGACTTAAAGTGCAGTTGGAAAGTGCTCGTTAAAACTGGCTCATGGGTACCCACAAGTACTTTATTCCAGGGTCCCAAAGTCAGGATTAAAATTAAAGTGAAGGATGTATACGTGTTTAGGCAGGAAGTCAAAATCCACAAACACTACTCCTTATACTGCGGTGGTCAACATGTTCGACCGTTGATCCGTGCCCTTGATTAAGTGGGTCACACCGGTCTTCGTCAGGACAGTCTAACTGTCCCAGCCCTTGTATACCTCTTACCTCAGTGCAGTGATGGGTAGAGGAAACCACGTGGAGGGTACTTCCACAACCGTGGATCGTTATTACGAGTCTACTGATTCTTAAGGCTCGAAATGGCATCAGCGGGTGAAGCTCCAAAGAACACAACTGTATTGTAGGATCGCTCCAGCACAAGCCGCGCCCGCCATACACGGATGCCGCGAAGATCTTGCAGCTTGTTCACATGCCTGCCAAGCTAAAAATCTCCCAGTGAAATTACTCTCCTCGTAAACCTTTTGCATAGAGGCACGATTGAATGCACCACACTTAGGGGCCGATTCTGATCTGGGTCGGAAAGCTATCCACTGAGCCGGATCCGGAGAGTTTTCCATTCGTGCCAGACTCCTGCAGTCCAACCGAGAGAGTACGATGGGAGCTGGTCGTATGACGAGTACATGCGCATGATGCATACATGGGCTCCCATTGACTGGATGGGTACGTCTCTCACAAGGGCACCCCCTACAGTATGCGTCAGGCAATCCACACCATATATGCCTGTGTTGGGGAGACCGCCGCATGCTGCCGGACTCGGTTCGGTTGGACTTCCATAGAAGTCAATGGGAGCCAGTCGTACGACGTGTACATGGGCTCCCCATGACTGGATGGGTATTTCTCGCTGTAGGGTGCCCCATACAGCGGGTACGCTTCAGTTCCTTCCGCACCGAACATGCCTGTGTTGGGGAGACCCTTGGGTCCGAGTGTTCGAGTTTCCCTGTGTCCGAGTTGTAAGGCTGTGGGTGACGGGGGTCCGAAGCAGCCCCCAAAGGCAACTTCCCGGACATTTTGCGAGCCGGAAGTTTTGGCTCAATACAGCTGTCCGACGTGTGCATCGTACTGGCTCGGTCGGAATTGGCCTCCTTTGCACGCCATGGTTTGCTGACGGATGAGGCATACGGAGTGGTTCAGACCAGGAAACAATTTGGTTGGTGATTTTACGTTTCTCGAATCGTACTTGCTCACTCGTACAGCTGTACGAGTCGGAAGGAGAACACGAGTACAGCTCGTACTTTTTACGGACAGATCGCATTTGGGTACCTTCCGACCCTGGGCCTCATTTATGAGGCCCCTTGCGCCATCGGTACTTAACTTTTCATGAAGTTCCGTGGCGCAGAAGCCTGCGTGGTATTTATCAGGCAGCAGTAGGCCAGTTTTTGTGGCGTACTGCTGCCTGATAAATATCAGTCCCTTTAACGCAGTGTACTGCGTTAAAGGGGCGTGCAATGGGTGTTGCTGGGGGCGTTCCCAGCAACATCCATGGTCTTTTGACACTGCCCCAGATTTACGAGAAATCGTAACTCTGAAGCAGTGCCAAAAGCTTACGCCTCCCCAGGGGAGGCGTAAGGGAGGCGCAACAGGGAGAAATGTCTTTATTTCTCCTCGTATTTCCTTTTTCTATGTGTGCTGCATTCTACAGCACACATAGAAAGAGGAAAAGCCTCTTGTGATTATTTTTGTACAGAAAGGTTTCCCTTCCTGTACAAAAATAATCTTCCCCGCAACGCAGGCACCCTTGCACTATTGTGCAAGGGTGCCTGCGCTAGCGCAGGCAGCCCATTGTGCGCCGGCGGAGGGGAAAAGGACAGGAATGCGCCGTATCTTATAGATACGGCACATTTCTGCCCTTTTCTTTTGCCGTAGGGAAGCGCAGCAGGAAGGCCTGCTGCGCTTCCCTACGGCAAAAAGTCATAAATGAGGCCCCCTGATCGGAATTGGACCCTTAGTAAAATACCAATCCCTTAATGCTTGTTTGGTCTTAGCCAAGACTCTCCTATTCACCATTGATGGATGCCTTAGAAATGTATTCTGAATATCTTGAATAGTCTTTTCCAAAGGTTGATTTTGTTGTCTAGCACTTCTGATTTTGACTGTGTCCTTCACTATCATAAGCCCCCTTGTATAGGATTTTAAAGCATCCCATACTACGCATGAGGGAGCGGACCCATTATTCCGATTTAGAAATTCCTGTATCTCCTCTTTGTATATCCAAACCAAGCTTTCCTCCTGTAATTACTGTTTGGTAAAGCCCATCACCTAATCCACATAGTACGTTTCTGCATCAATACCTCCAGGACAATCATTGCGTGATCTGTAAAGCCATTAGGGGGTGTACGCTGGCCTTTAGAAACAATGGGTTTTTTTAAAGTAAAAACAAAGTCAATACAAGAAGAGCCATTTAGTCTACCAAAAAACATGTATATTCTGTTTTTGCTGGAAAGGCCTCACTTCAAGGATCAATAAGAACCAGGGATCTTTGATAATTTAAAAAAACCTTTGGGGCTTTGGTCTATAACTGCTTTGTCAAACTTACTGAGGATTATATTCCAGGGTTCTGCAAGAAGTTGAAGTCACCTCCAATAATAATTTCCCCTGGGCCTTGAAATGATGACTGAAAACGTTTTCATAAGGCCCTGCATAATTTTCCACTGGGGCATACGAACTCACTAATATGAGTTACCTAGACAGCACCAAACAGTTCACACAGTACCAACGTCCAAATGTATCACTAGCACAATACTGTACGTCAGCTCCTAGCCTCGTTGCCAAAAAATAGCGGTACCCTGATGTTCGCTTGGGCAGGTAAGAAACCTCTATAGCCGTCCCAGTTCTTAAACATAGAAAATTCCAAAAGCTTCTGGACGTAATATGCGTTCCCTGAAATAAAACCCCCAAAGTGTTCTCTGCTATCACCCAGGCCTCTTTTGCACGCAATTTTGTCTTATTGTTAAGGCTGTTGACATCACCTTCAAAATAATATTAATCATCACCACTGCTTTCTTTTCCCAGGTGATTCACTGAGAACATCAAGAAAAGTGCATAAAGTGCTTCATATTCTAAAAGTGACTGGGGCAAAACAGTGCAATCCTACAACCCCGGCCAGCGCTAGGCCGACATTTGAAGTGCAACCGTTTTCTAAGGCGCAGCTCAGATTATCGACTACCCTAGTCCACAATCTCCTGTCCAAATTGAAGTGCATGCGTCCCTAGCCCTACCGACTATCAGCCAATAATGTGCACACTTTCTAAAGTGATTCATAACTCAAAGTGCCCATGTACCTGAACTTTTTCCCTTTGCCAACCCCCCAGGCATGCATATTGGCCTGCTGTTTCACAGAAATGGAATACACCCAACATAGTCATCCCCAATCTTTTAGTTCAACACTCTAAGCAGGTATTTTTAAGGGCAGTCAGTGGTCCCAGGGACCACTGACTGCCCTTAAAAAATGAAACTTAAAAGTTTCATTTTTCTTTTTTAAAAGCATCCCGTTTTCCTTTAAGGAAACGGGCAGCACTTGAAAAAAAACTGCTTTATTTAAAAGCAGTCCCAGACATGGTGGTCTGCTGACCCCAGCAAGCCACCATCCCTGGGAGGGGTAGTCATTGCCAATGGGGTCGCAAATTGAGACTGCCTCATTAATAGTCATGAGGAATGCAATTTGCGACCCCATTAGGAATCACAAACAGTGTCTCAGACACTGTTGTACATAGCATATTGAGAATCAAAAATGCTATAGTCATACATCTGGCCCACAGTCATTACATATGGGCCATTTTATAGATGCAGTGTCTTGCACAGCCAGCCAGCACTGGAAAGATAAACGGCTAACATCTACCCAAAATCCAGTGGACAAAGGAATAAAGTAGGAGCCTCACTGTGCAATGTCACAGCTGCCTACTCACGTCAGCATTTATTGGCCTATTGTCATTTTCAGCATTCTGTATTGTGTTTTATGTATTTTTAATTATGAAATTTCACAATTGTACCACAAATATATTTTTATTCATTTTTATTATTATTAATGAATACATGAATGAAGCAATTTCTGCGGAGGTGTCCCAGCGCTAGCAAGAACTGGCATGAGGGTCGTGTAGGCTGAATATGTCTGCCTGAAGAGCCAGGTTTTTAAAGCTCCCTAAAATTCTGTTTCTGACTCCAATAGGCGCCGGTGAGGTGGGAGGGTGTTCCAGAGTTTTGTAGATTGCACCGCAAGAGGTCCACCACCCAATCAGGCTTTACGGAAGCGTGGACTTTTTAGGAGTCTCAGATTGTTGGATCTCAGGACCAGTTTTTGATGGTAAGGCTGCAGCCTCTTCTGGGGGTACTTAGGTCCCAAGCTTCTAGAACCGCTAAAAGCAAAGATAAGTGACTTGAACTCTATCCTCCTAATTACAGGGAATCAATACAGCTGTCTCAGATGCAGAGAGATGCAAAGGTACCCACCTGACTGTGGTTTTTGCATTTGTCACCCCGAGTGGGATGGGTATGCTCAGACATGACTCCCATGCTCTCCACACCACTGGATTCAAGCAAGCCGGGCTGAAGACAGCTGCAATGCCAGAAACTGGTCCTCGGAAGCTTGTTTCCGGTCCAGGGTAGGCATGGCTTGGCAGTTCGGGCTGGACTCTTTTTTTTTTTTTTAATCTTTAAAATATAGAATTTACTTTTATTAAATTCGTACTTTATTGCATATCCAAGGAACACACAGCACTCATCGCCCACAACCCGGAGGCCGGCGGCAACAGTGAATAGCTTCCGGTTTAGGTCTCAATAGCATCATACACAGCCTCAGTGCCAGCATCCCGGGGGCCTGGCGGCGTAAACGGAGAGATTATTATGCATGTATAGCACAGCCATGTAGCAAGTATGGAATGGGCTATCCTCGTGATGTCACCCAAAACCGTGGAGTATTGTGCAGTTTCAGTTCAGCCAGAGTGTCTGTGCATAACAAATCTTTAAGTCGAAAAATCAGCATTCACCATGGAGCAGTACAGTAAATCCCACAACTAAACAAATCCCCCACACCCCCAACAACCAGCCTACACGAACATGTGCCTACCTACCCACTCGTGTTATCTGTGACAGTCTAATAGCTAACACTGTGCCCACAGCCACAGTTCCTACAGACCCCCTTGTGTGAGAGTAACTCTACTGTAATGACCACCGACAACTAGCCCCCTGTGTTACCCCCCCTGCCTCTATCCATCCCACACAGCGCGGTCAACTGCCCCGGAGGACCGGGTCACTACCCCCCATGGTGCCATAGTTACACGTGTAGTGTGTCCCTCTCCAACGTCTCCACCCCTTCCTCCTGTATCTCACCCAACTCCTCCCTCTCCGAGTCCGGGTCCGACTCCTCACTATCTTTGGCACACAGATAGGTCCTATATAACCCCCAGAAGTTCTTAGGCCAGTTCTTCGGGGGCAGCAGTTCGTTATATGCCTCTGACTGCGTGCAGCAGTATAGTAAGTCCAACTCCCACCTTTTCTTAGTTGGTATTGGTCCCCTCATCCAACATATTGCAACCAGGCGTTTGGCAGTCAGCAGCGCAATATCCGCCAAGCGCCGCACCGCAACCGGCAGTGTCTTGGAGTAGCCTAGCAGGGCCAGTGCCGGGCACGGCGGGACATCCACTCCCAACATCAGACTAAGTTCTGAGAATATCCCCTGCCAGAATTTATTAACGTTAGGGCAAGACCAAGCCATGTGCAAAAAGTCCGCCAAAGGAAGGTGGCATCGCTCGCACTCCGCCGAGTCCCTCAATCCGTACCTGTGCAACCTTTCTGGAGTGTAATAGACACGCTGTAAATATTTGAAATGTATCAATCCATGCCTGCTATTGAGCGATACCTTTCTGGTGTTCGTGCAGCAGTACTGCCACATCTCGTCCGTGATCGTCAACTGCAAATCACTCTGCCAAGCCAACCTGGCCTTGGAAATCGGGTATAGCTTGTGTCGATCCCCCAGTTTCTTGAGATTCGTGACCAATTTACTGGACGACGGAGTCTTGAGAACATAGGTGAGTTCCGGCACCTCCGTCAGTTCCGGGCCCAGCAACTCTTGTAGCGCGGCACGGACTCTATGATATTGAAAACTATGCAACATCGTCTTCCCAGTCTGGGATTGAAGGACCTGCTGAAGCGTCTTTACAGTGCCATTCAAGAAGAGATCCCCCATCTTTTCTATGCCTAGCTCCCGTAATGCCTTAAGTACCCCCTTCTCCGTCAATGGGGCTAACCACACCGCCCATTCCACACGCATGAGGGGTGAATACAGCAGCTCGCTTTCTCGCGAGCGGACCAGCTCATGCCAGGCGTGATTCGTAGCCGCTATTGAGTCCAAGATCCCAATCCTGCGGTCAACTGGGCGGCAGTGGGGTCCGCGAACAGGCGTTCTAGCTTCATGTGCGGAATATCGGGGTTCCCATGGACCCAGGTGTGTAGGTGAGCCCCCTGCGCTATCCTGTAGTAACGCTCTAGATCAGGAGCTCCCAGTCCCCCTCGGTCATAGGGGAGCATTAAAGTTTGCCACCGGACCCTGGGTTGTTTGCCTCCCCACGCAAGCCTGATAAGTGTCTGCGTGAGCTGCCGGAAAAAAGCCTTAGACAGCACTACTGGAATATTAGCAAAGAGGAAAATAAACCTGGGGAGGACCACCATCTTCATAATCGCTATCCTTCCCATCAATGACAACGGAAGCCTACACCACACCTCCACGTCGTCCACAAGTTTAAAGTACGCCACCCCATAATTCTCGCGCACAAGGATCTCGGGGTCAGTGTGTAAACGTATCCCCAGATAGCGAATGGAGTCCGTGGTCCACTGTAGTGGATACTCCGAGTCAAACGGGTGGGTCACCGGGGTCAAAGGGAGCGCTACTGACTTGTCCCAGTTGACTCGCAAGCCAGACAAAGCCCCAAATCTCACCACTTCCTGCAATACAGACACCAAGTTCTCCTCCGGCTCCCGAACATACAGCAGGGTATCATCGGCAAACGTAGATATGCCAATCTTATAAGTAGGAAAATTAATCCCTTCAAACCCATGATATTCCCTGATAGCGCACGCCAGGGGCTCCGCCACCAAGGCATATAGAAGAGGGGAAAGGGGGCAGCCCTGTCTGGTGCCCCTGCTGATCTCAATTGGGGCAGTGACCATATTCCCTAGTTTCAATCGGGCCGTCGGCTTGTAGTATAAGGCCCCCAGCATCTGCAAGAAAGGCTCACCCAGCCCGTATTTCCGCAGGACCCTAAGCATGAATGGCCACTCCACCGAGTCAAAAGCTTTTTCCATGTCCAAGAATATAGCAACTGCCTTATTTTCCTGTCGGACATGCTGAATAGTGCCTAACACCGTGCGAATATTATACGTCAAAGTCCTAGCGGGGACAAACCCGCCCTGTTCTGGGGCAACTAATTCAGGGACCAGTATGGCCAGCAGCGCAGCCAGCACTTTCGCATACAGTTTAGCGTCCACATTAATCAGGGAGAGCGGTCTATATGAACTACATTCGTTGGGGGGGTTTCCCCGGTTTCGGGATCGTGATGAGGAGCACTTCCCTCATAGATTTCGGCATACTACCCTGTTGGCAAATATCATCAAAGAGTAACATCAAGTGCGGTATAAGTTTATCTTGGAAAGCCTTATAGAAGGCCACTGTAAGCCCATCAGCCCCCGGAGCACTGCCTGATCTCATTCCCTCGAGTGCCTCTAAAATCTCATCCTTCTGAATTGGCAACATAAGAAATTCCCTCTGCCAATTGGCGAGGAAGGGCATATTAATATAACTCAGATAGTCATCTATTTCCTCCTCCAGCCGGCCAGACCGTGATCAGTAAAGTTCAGTATAGTAAGCTTGGAATTCCGCCAGTATGTCGCCCTCCTCTGTGCCCAGTGCCCACCTCACCACTAGATGTAAGTAACTCCTCAACTACCAATTGCGGTCTGCTGTTACGCATAAGTTTAGCCAGTAGGGAACCAGGGCGATCTCTCTCCCCGTAGGTGCGTGCCGTGGCATACTTCCCCATGTGCTATATTTCTCTATCTGCTTCCTCATTAAATTCTATTATTAAGGTTTTAATCCTCTCTTCAGTGTCATTGTTTCTTGCAAGTCCTGAGCGTCATTCCAGATCAGACAGCTGTGCCTCTAAGTGTTTCAACCGCTGCCTGATAGCTTTGAGCACCCCAGAGTGTTTAGCCATCGTCATACCTCGGATGTACACTTTGAATGCATCCCAAAGAGTCTGCACACTATCTACCAACCCCACATTGGTCGCAAAGTAAGTATCTATGTCTTCAGCTAACTCCCCTCTAAAAACCTCATCCATAAGCGAATATGGGGGAAACCTCCATGTAAACGGGGGGATTCTCCTAGCCGGAGCTTCCAGGAGCATTAGTAATGGTGATTGATCTGACAACGTACGGAGCAAAATCACACACCCCTTCACTGAGTTAAGCAGGGAGTGGGACGCAAACCAATAGTCAATTCTCGTGTGTATGTTATGATAGGCTGAGTAATGGGTGTAACCTCCCTTCCCTGGGTGTCTATGGCGCCACACATCCACCAGATCAAGCTTTACCATTTTGTCTGCATAAGCATCGCCGAGGCCGCCGGGCAACGGGCGGCACCAGCCAACCTATCCAGTTCCAGGCTCAACACAAAATTGAAATCGCCCCCCCCACAGCAGCCTGGAACCCTCGTACTGTCTACACAAATCTGCCAGAGTGGAGTAGAAGACAGGAGTGTCATAATTGGGGCCCTAGACATTCACAACAATTAAATTGTGACCTTTCCCCACACAGCGTGTAATGAGATAACGGCCCTCCGGGTCCACAACCAGCTGTAGTAACTTCAGTTGCGCCTTGGGATTAGCCCATGTGAGCACCCCCCTTGCATGTGTGGTGAAGCCCGCTGCAATGCAATTGCCTCCAAGGCCTCTGGCCGCCAGCATAGGGCTGGAGAGAGGGAGGTGCGTCTCCTGAATGAGTGCAAGGTCAACTTGGTGTCTTTGTAAATAGGCCAGCACTTTTCGGAGTTTACGGTAGTCATTCAACCCCCTCACATTCCAGGTCAGCACTCTAAGAGAGTTGGGGCCTCCTTCCAACTCTAAGACCTCAGTGCTCGCCATTTTAGTATAACTTGTTTAGTGAACTCTAAGTATGAGCGGAAAATCCGTTCCGCTCGCGGATTTTGCAAATTTTCGGTAAATTCGCGATCCGCGAACTCCTGCGAATTTACCGAGAATTCGCAAATCCGCGAGCGGCGGATTTTTCCGGGGGCAAAAGTTGAAGCCTGGCCTGTTGTAACTATTTTACGATGGCGCCGGCAAGCTGCCAGCGCCATCCTAAAATAGTTACTAAGTTAGCTTCAACAGGAAGCTCTAATAGATAAAATAAAGCAGGTGCTCGATTAGCTTCCTGTTGAAGCTAATTTAGTAAGTATTTTAGGATGGCGCTGGCAGCTTGCCGGCGCCATCCTAAAATATTTACCATGCCCTTCCTGTGACTCATTCATCAGCCCAAAAACAATCATGAGCGTCGTCGAGGCAGGTGTGCCTTCTTCACAAATCTACCGTGGAAAATCAGCTGTGATGCTGGATAGAGGCTTTTGCATCCGTGACTTTCACGAGCGCAATACCCGTGCTGTTTCTGTGACCAGGAGCTTATTTCTCTTCATCTGCTGAACTGATCTTTCTCTGACCTTTTATACACACTAGAAGCATGTGTGAACTCGCATGGTAGCCCTGCCCATTTGGCCCCTACCCACACACTCGCGGTTTGCACCGTCTTCCCGCCATTCACCCACTATGATGGACAGCTCACTCAAGGGACCCTTGCGCCCTTCGGGGCGATTGCATGGTAACACACACATGGTCGCTCGAACTAGTTGATGCTCAAATTCAGTGACTCATTCATTAGCCTAAAAACAATTGTGAGCGTCGTCGAGGCTGGACAGGTGTGCCTTCTTCCCAAATCTACCGTGGAAAATCAGCTGTGATGCTGGATAGGCTTTGCATCCTTGACTTTCACGAGCGCAATACCTGTGCTGTTCCTGTGACCAGGAGCTTCTTTCTCTTCATCTGCTGAACTGATCTTTCTCTGACCTTTTATTCACACAAGAGGCACATACTGGGCACATTGTGTTCGCACGGGTTTCTGCAAGTTCGCACGCGTTTTGTACAATTTCGCAATTTGCGAAATTGTACAAAACCCTCGCGAACTTGCAGAAACCCGTGCGAACATAAAAAAATTTAAAAATCCGCAAATTCGCGGGAATTCGCGTATTTTGCAGATTGCAAGTTCGCAAATCCGCAAAATTCGCGAACGCGAGATTCGCAAAATTCGCCCATGCTTAGTGAACTCACACATATTGGATCGCAGACACCGTCCCGTAGTAGGCCTAACAAAACCCTCCCCCCAACTGTCCCAGTTTTATCATACCCAACATGTTCAGAAAAGAAAAGCATCCACCCACCCACCCACAGCCGGCCACCCCCAACCCGGTCAGACGGATCCCGCTACCACCCACCTTCCCTCCACACAATAAACCAACCCGACAAACCCTTATTGTACTCTAGACAGAGCCAAATGCCAAAAGCGCAGGGGCAGAGGTTTCCAGCCAGACAACAGTACAACTTGAGTCTGTGACTGCAAAGCTCAGCTACTCCTCCACCCTGTCCCCTACTAGCAATCGGCACCCTCGCCAGTTCGTATCCAATAGTCAAATAAGTGAACTCCCGCTCGCAGGAGGGCCTTCTCCACATGAACGAGTGGTCAGGAGAGCGTGCTTCGAACAAACACCCTAGAGCAAGCAAGTTAGTTCAAATAGGAATCGGAAAGATCTCACCCTAAGAGCGTTTCACAGTGGGCCTGCACCCTCCTTTCAAAGTCCAACGTCCGCCGGGCCGCACTCGACCCTCAAAGAAGCCCTCTTGGTGGTTCCATCCCGACGCAGCCCAGGCGAGTCTGCATGGGGCAACCCAGTTCCGCACTCCTGTTCACCCCTGGTCATCCATGTGAGATGCGGCATCCGCGTCCTCTCGCTGACTTCTCGGACTATTACGCCATTCCTTAGCCCATTCCTTCAGTGACTTTTTCAGTTCCGTAGGATCAGTGAAGAAATGTGAATGCCCCTGCCTATTAATACGAAGTTTCGCAGGGTACATCATAGCATAGTCAAGCCCGAGTTCTCTCAGTTGCTTCTTACATGGAGCAAAGCGCTTCCTCTCCTCCTGCACTTTTGCCGTGAAATCCGGGTATAGAGAGATGTTCATGCCTTCATACTGCAAATCTCCTTTCTCTCTGGCCAGACGAAGCGCTAGGTCCCTGTCACGATAGTTCAGCAGCTTCGCTATGATCGGTCGCGGCGGGGCTCCCGGTTGCGGCTTCGGCCCTAAAGTGCGATGAGCTCTCTCCACAATAAACATAGGGGAGAAGAAGTCCTCCCCTAGTAGTCCGCAGCAACTTCTCCACAAACAACTCCATTTTACCAGTGTTGGTGGTCTCCGCCACTCCAGTGATGCGTACGTTGGAGCGTCGTGAGCGCGCCTCCAAGTCCTCCGTCTTGTCCTGAATAACCTGGAGGAGTCTGCCAAACTGTTTGCGATCTTTATCCCATTCCGACTATGCCTCCTCCGCCTCCGTCAGCCGCCTTTCCGCCATGTCCAGCCGTTCCGCGTGCTTATCGATTCTTTCAGACATGCGGTCCATGCGATATGTCAATGCATCAATTTTAGTACCGATCGCCGCCATACTGTCCTGCAAGCCTTTTTCCATCGACACCAGCATTTCGCGAATATCCGCACACAGTGAACTTTCGGAGGCGGTAGTTCGTGGCGAGGTGTCCGGGGCCGACCCATCAGTCCCCTTCGTCTTGCGCTGGTCAAAGGACAATTTGGGCTGGGTCCTGTCGCCTTTCCCCATGGCGTTTCTAGTTGACATCCGGGGGAGTCGATCAGCCAACTGTAATGTGCCGCAGGGGGATGGTAGTGGGGCAAATAGGAGTCGCTTAGGCAGTTGGCGCCAAACAGCAGTGTGTTGCGCAACAAGAAATTGCGCCCAAAATGGCGGCCGTCCGCACGGCAGTGCGAGTAGGCCCAACCGCCAGATACATCCACGAGAAGCACTCCCTAGTAACCACACCATCCAAGGGCCGGGCCGAAGGGTCACCGCCGCTCTAGATCACATCACACCTTCGTTCCTGCATACTTCTGTGGGTAGCGGGAGGACCAGGCACAGGTCGACAGGGCGTCCTCCCAAAAGGTCGGCAGCCAGCCGACCACCATCCCAGGCGGCTAGGACCGCTGCAAACACCCACACGTAGGGCACCTCTGACTTTCCGCAGTGGAACGCCGGCTTGCCACACCGCCTTCAGAGAGCAGGACGTACCAGCACCGCTCAGCGACGAATGCTTGGCTGCAGATCAAGCACACCGGTCCCACTCCAGTACGGCAAACCGCACGTAGCGTGACGCAGCACGGGCAGCCCCTCAGGATAGTCCGTGGATGACGGCCTGGTCCGCTCCGGCACAGTCCCCCGGGCAGCAAGCACCACAGCACCAATTTTCGACAGGACAAAGGACTCCCACCGGGCCAGAGCGTAGTCAGGGAGTTCTGACCAACTTTTAGAACCAGTTGGGTGCCGAAAGGATAAGTTTGACGGAGTTTAACGGGGCTCAGACGAGGAGGTCAACGCTCACACGTCTTTCATGGACGCCGGCAAGCTCCGCCCCCCTCAGGCTGGACTCTTCCCATGAGGCACAGGGTCAGACTGATTTGCATATGGCCATGTATGAACTGGGGTGGTGTGGAGTGCACAAAAATGATGGATTTGTGCCCAGATCTCTGTACTGGGGTGAATGTATGACATTGTTCTGCATTCTGTCCATCAACTGTGGTTTTTGCATTTGTCACCCGAGTGGGATGGGTGTGCTCAGACGTGAGTCCCATGCTCTCCACACCACTGGATTCAAGCAAAACGGGCTGCAGTTGGCTGGAATGCCAGAAACCGGTCCGCAGAAGCTTGTTTCCGGTCCAGGGAAGGCATGACTTGGCAGTTCCCATGAGGCACAGGGTCAGACTGATTTGCATATGGCCATGTCTGAACTGGGGTGGTGTGGAGTGCAAAAATACTATGGATTTGGGCCCAGATCTCTGTACTGGGGTGAATGTATGACTTTGTTCTGCATTCTGCCCATCAACCCGTGACGAGCTGTCCTCCTGCAACACAGGCCACGGCCTCTTTAGTGATCTATCACGCCATCGTGCCCAGAGACTGGGGATCCTTGGCCATAGTACACCAACCACGGACACCGCCACCACGATCATAGTGGGTCACGATAGTCACACAGAGCCCGTTTCCTCTCCCCCACTTCTGTCCATAGTCTACTTAAATACTCGTTCTATGGTCAAACACAATCTGGACCTTTTCCTCTTATTGGACGAGGATAAACCCGATCTCCTGCTACTTACCGAGACGTGGCTAACTCAAGACTCAGCCCCAGACATTATCTCGGCCTTACCACCAAACTACCGTACTATCCACTCTGATCGGGGTTCTTCCAAACCGGGTGGGGGAGTGGCGGCAATCTTTCGCCACGACCTAAACATCACAGCCCTGGCTAATCTGAACTTACCAGACTCTGAAAACCTAGTATTTAAAATTGAAACGCCCCACTCCTCTATAGTCTGTGTCCTTCTTTATAGACCCCCCAACAACATGCCGTCTTTTCCCCTAACGTTCAGTGAACAAATCGCCAACCTGGTTATCGAACATGCCTGGATATTACTGGTAGGGTATTTTAATTATTGGTTCAATGACCCTAGGGAAAGTCCACAGTCGCAGGAACTCATTGAGCTCCTCACTAACCTGAACTTCAATTAACAAGTTCAAGCACCAACCCACAGTAAGGGTCACATTTTGGACCAAGTCTGGACCAACTCCCTCTCAGTGACATCCCCGATCATCTCTCCGTGCCTATGGTCTGATCACTTCCTGCTTAAATTTAGTCTAGCCCATCCTTTTAAAAAGACCACCGCTATAGCAACAGGAGGACGTGCCAGAAAAGGGAACCCTCTAGTCAAACATGACTTTATACAAACCTTGGCTGCCTCCATCCCCCTCCACCACACTGATATTAACGTAGCTGAAAGCAATCTTGCTCACTGGCTGCAAGAAGCCAGCGATGTGCATGCCCCGTACAAAACAATTAAACTTGCCCGTAGAGCCGATGCCCAAAAATGGTTCTCCTCAGACCTGAAGGCAAAGAAATTAGCCCTTCGCCAACTTGAACGATTATGGCGCCACAATTACGCTTCTGACGCTAAAATTCGATACATTAGTGCCAGGAAGGAATATATGAAATCCATTTTAGAAGCCAAAACCGCTTATTTCTCTGCCCACATTACCAATTCGACTAATAAATCTAAAGATATTTTCTCAATCCTTAACGAACTAGCCAACTTGGACAATGTCCGCCCCAGTTTGCCTCCAACCCAGGTTCTGTGTGACTCACTTAACCTCTTTTTCACTGAGAAAATTGCCACCATCAAATCCAGCATCCCCCAATGTTCAAATCCCTCCCTCCTAGATTCAGACCCCTCTCTTTTGGAGTCAGGTCCCAAAGCAACCGGCTCACTGTGTGAATTCACTCCTATCACTCCAGAACTATTCCAGGAATTATTGATAAGAGTGAAATCAGGCGCTCCTTCTGATAAATGCCCCCCTTACATCTTACTTACGTTCATTGACCACTGGACGAGTTCCACGTGCCTTCAAAGGAGCAACAGTAATACCCCTTCTGAAAAAAACGGGCGCAGACCCCACCTGTAACTTAAACTACCGACCTATCTCCCTCCTCCCCTTCCTGGTGAAGGTTTTGGAGGCGCATGTTGCCAACTGCTTGTCTAATTTTATCGAGACATCAAGCTGCCTAGACATCCCCCAAGCGGGCTTCCGCCCTGCGCATTCAACTGAGGCTGTGGTAGTGGCAGTCATGGACACCCTTAGGGACTGTGCAGACAACCGTATCCCGCAGGCCTTAGGGCTCCTGGATTTGTCAGCCGCCTTGGACACGGTCGACCACACCATCTTGATCGACCGTGTCACACAGGCTGGCATCCAGGGCACGGCAGCGGCCTGGCTGAAGTCCTTCTTGACGAACCGCTCCCAAGCAGTTCGGCTAGGTAACTTAGTGGGCACTAAACAAGCTATCACCTGCGGCGTACCTCAGGGCTCGTCCCTATCACCACACCTGTTCAACCTCTACATCTCCCCCCTAATCCAGGCCCTTAGAAAGAAACAGGTCACGGTCCTGATTTATGCGGACGACCTACAGCTCCTATTCACAATTGACAATTTCGATACGTCCATTGCTATTTTCCAGTCTACAATGAGGTTCATCCAAGCCTGGATGAACCAGAATCATCTGAAACTGAACCCTGGGAAAACAGAGCTGGTCCTGACCGGGGACAGTGTCAAATACTGGGGCCCACACTACTGGCCAACAGACATGGGCCCAGCCCCGTCCCCCTCATCATCGGCAAAGACGCTTGGCATTACCTTAAATAGTGACCTCTCGCTTAAAACGCAAGTTGGTCAGGTAGTCTCCAAATGCCTTTTCCAATTAGGGAAAATCCGAAAGATTCATCGCCTTCTGACCCGCGAAACCCTGATACAGGTGGTGATCGCTACTGTGATCTCTCACTTAGATTATGCCAACTCAATCTACCTGGGTCTTCCTCAGTTCCTCTTAAAACGTCTGCAGATGGTGCAGAACCATGCAGCCAGATTGATTCTAAGCCAGCCTAGATGGCACCCAGCAACCTCCCTTTTGAAAACACTCCACTGGCTTCCGATAACTCAGCGTTGCATTTTTAAAGTAAGCTGTATGATGTTTAAAGCACTCTACGGCAAAAGCTCCAAATTCATCTCTAAATTGGTCATCAAATACGCTCCGCCTCGAAGCCTACGCTCAGGACATCACTGTCTTCTACCAACACCCTCCTTCAAACGCAAGCGGTCTGGTGGCTGCAGATTTGGCACCCTGGCACCTCGCCTATGGAACTCCCTTCCTCTCGAGATCAGGCTATGTCCTGACCTCCTGTCATTCAGGAAACTCCTAAAGACCTGGCTCTATCTACAAGCATATCACTAACCCACAAGCTTCCACCTCTGACCACACTCTCTCTCTACAGCGCCAGGAAACCAACCGGTGTCAGTGCGCTATACAAACCATTGTTAACATAACATAACTGTGTTTTTTGCATTTTTCACCCCGAGTGGGATCGGTATGCTCAGACGTGAGTCCTATGCTCTCCACACCACTGGATTCAAGCAAGCCAGGCCGAAGACGGCTGGAATGCCAGTAACCAGTCCTCGGAAGCTTGTTTCCGGTCCAGGGAAGGCATGCTTTGGCAGTTCGGGCTGGACTGTTGCCATGAGGCACAGGGTCAGACTGATTTGCATATGGCCATGTCTGAACTGGGGTGGTGTGGAGTGCAAAAAAACGATGGATTTGGGCCCAGATCTCTGCACTGGGGTGAATGTATACATTATTCTGCATTCTGTCCATCAACTGTGGTTTTTGCATTTGTCTCCCTGAGTGTGATGGGTATGCTCAGACGTGAGTCCCATGCTCTCCACACCACTGGATTCAAGCAAGCCGGGCTGAAGACGGCTGGAATGCCAGAAACCGGTCCACGAAAGCTTGTTTCCGGTCCAGGAAAGGCATGGTTTGGCAGTTCGGGCTGGACTGTTCCCATGAGGCACAGGGTCAGACTGATTTGCATATGGCCATGTCTGAACTGGGGTGGTGTGTAGTGCAAAAAACGATGGATTTAGGCCCAGATCTCTGTATTGGGGTGACTGTATGACATTGTTCTGCATTCTGTCCATCAACTGTGGTTTTGCATTTGTCACCCGAGGGGGATGGGTATGCTCAGACGTGAGTCCCATGCTCTCCACACCACTGGATTTAAGCAAGCCGGGCTGAAAATGGCTGGAATGCCAGTAACCGGTCCTCGGAAGCTTGTTTCCGGTCCAGGGAAGGCATGGCTTGGCAGTTCGGGCTGAACTGTTCCCATGAGGCAGAGGGTCAGACTGATTTGCATATGGCCATGTCTGAACTGGGGTGGTGTGGAGTGCAAAAAAACGATAGATTTGTGCCCAGATCTCTGTACTGGGGTGAATGTATGACATTGTTCTGCATTCTGTCCATCAACTCTGGTTTTTGCATTTGTCACCCCGAGTGGTATGGGTATGCTCAGACGTGAGCCCCATGCTCTCCACACCACTGGATTCAAGCAAGCTGGGCTGAAGATGGCTGGAATGCCAGAAACTGGTCCTCGAAAGCTTGTTTCTGGTCCAGGGAAGGCATGGCTTGGCAGTTCAGGCTGGACTGTTTCCATGAGGCACATGGTCAGACTGATTTGCATATGACCATGTCTGAACTGGGGTGGTGTGGAGTGCAAAAAAACAATGGATTTTGGCCCAGATCTCTGTACTGGGGTGAATGTATGACATTGTTCTTTATTCTGTCCATCAACTGTGGTTTTTGCATTTGTCACCCCGAGTGGGATGGGTATGCTCAGACGTGAGTCCTATGCTCTCCACACCACTGGATTCAAGCAAGCCGGGCCGAAGATGGCTGGAATGCCAGTAACCGGTCCTCGGAAGCATGTTTCCGGTCCAGGGAAGGCATGGCTTGGCAGTTCGGGCTGGACTGTTTCCATGAGGCACAGGGTCAGACTGATTTGCATATGGCCATGTCTGAACTGGGGTGGTGTGTAGTGCAAAAAAATGATGGATTTGGACCCAGATCTCTGTACTGGGGTGAATGTATGACATTGTTCTGCATTCTTTCCATCAACTGTGGTTTTTGCATTTGTCACCCCGAGTGGGATGGGTATGCTCAGACGTGAGTCCCATGCTCTCCACACCACTGGATTCAAGCAAGCCGGGCTGATGACGGCTGGAATGCCAGAAACTGGTCCTCGGAAGCTTGTTTCCGGTCCAGGGCAGGCATGGCTTTGCAATTCGGGCTGGACTGTTCCCATGAGGCACAGGGTCAGACTTATTTGCATATGGACATGTCTGAACTGGGGTGGTGTGGAGTGCAAAAAAACGATGGATTTGGGCCCAGATCTCTGTACTGGGGTGAATGTATGACATTGTTCTGCATTCTGTCCATCAACTGTGGTTTTTGCATTTGTCACCCCGAGTGGTATGGGTATGCTCAGACGTGAGCCCCATGCTCTCCACACCACTGGATTCAAGCAAGCTGGGCTGAAGATGGCTGGATGCCAGAAACCGGTCCTCAGAAAGCTTGTTTCTGTTCCAGGGAAAGCATGGCTTGGCAGTTCAGGCTGAACTGTTCCCATGAGGCAGAGGGTCAGACTGATTTGCATATAGCCATGTCTGAACTGGGGTGGTGTGGAGTGCAAAAAAACAATGGATTTGGGCCCAGATCTCTGTACTGGGGTGAATGTATGACATTGTTCTGCATTCTGGCCATCCAAAACAATATAAACATCATTCTTAAATCAGTCCCAATGCATTTCGGGCATGACTCCTGCCCTTCGTCAGGCGAGCATTCGGTAAACAAAACAATGAAAAAATGCAAGGTTTGAGTTGGAAGTATCCTCTCTAGTCTTCAAACAAACTAATGACAAACGATTAATCAATGATCTGCATAGCCATGCATGAATTCAGATGGTGAGAAATACGGTAATAATTAGAGTGAAATCCATAAGGTGAACTTGTAAAATTTGTCACTGTGTGGCATAACATGGTGTCAAGAGTTTGGAGAAATGTGAAGCTTATAGGGTAAAACAGTGCAATAAATTGCGGTGCATGTGACCAATACAGTGAGATAACCGAAAAAGATGTGCTGGCAGTATTTACTGAAACGTGCAGAGGTCCGTAAATTACTGTGACAGTGATAAAAGTGTCAGAGCTTAAGAAAGCATGCTATTGTAAATGTAAATCTAAATCTTGTAAAGCACACTGCTACCCGGAGGCGTCCTGGTGCTGCAGACCGCTGGGGAACCTGTCCTGGCTTTCCCTGTGAGATGTTCCCTCCTGGGTATCTCCAAGCTGAAACCAGACATCCCCTGGCGTTTGTGGGGGGACGTTGTGGAGATGAGGCAAGCTAATGCCCAGAGTTGCCGAGTGTGATTCCTGGTTAGAGTAGGCACCGAGGCGAGAATTATCGAGTTCGCTGACCCTGGTTCACGACCCAGCCGTATCGGGAATTGAACCCTGGTCCTGGGCCGTCCACTGCTTCTGGGTCTGCCGCCTCTAACCAGTGAGCCACACCACTCCGCTATTGTAGAAACATACAGAAGAAGTCTGCAGAAAAAGACTGAATGCTGTTCTTCAACCGTTTGCGAAGGGTAGCGATTTCTGCAGCGGGACAAAGTGAAATGCACATAAGTGAACAGAAAGCGTGTATATCGGTTAAGGAGTCCCATTGTAAAAGGTACTTACTGGGTAAGAGGAGTCAACGGACAGATTATCACAAGCTGTGTACCGGTATTTGGTTACGAGTAAGGAGGCGAATGTGAACGCTCGGTTAATAAAGGTAAAATTGGCGTTGTAAGGTGAACACGCCCTGCACAGGCATGTTAAACAGTGAAGAGAGACTAACACTAGAAAGTGATCAGCCATGTTAGCACCATGGCTGCTGGAGTCATTCCTCTGCTGTTCTGGGCCATAATAGAAATGGGTGTGGTCATGACGAGCTCAGCTCGTCATAAGCACCGAAGGGGTTAGAGGGGTCTCAGAGAAACGGAGTAAAAGGCAAATTAGAAAGAAAGTAAGAGGCAATGTATAATGATACACCCTAGTGAGTCAACATATCTGTGTTATTAAATCATGTAAAGAGACATTGGATTGGCAGATATCAAAAAGAATGCATAAAGGTTACATCAAAGATAACAAAGGAACTCCATCCTGTCATTTAGCCCATTAGGCAGCATCGTGCACAAATAACGTATCCAGAAATTCTCTCTTTGGAGGAGTCTATGCTTGTTGTTGACACCTTCAACATGTAACACATTTTCAAGTATTAAAAATTGCAATTGTGAAACATTATGCCTTTTCTCCAGAAAATGTGTAGCCACAGTAGATTTGATGTTATGAGTTCTGATGTTACTCTTGTGTTCAAGAATGCGAGTGCGTATTTTTCGTTCTGTGTGTCCAACATAACAAAACCCTGCATGGGCATTTAAGTAAATATATAACGTTGGAGGTGTTGCAAGTAGCGTTAACTTTTAGTTTGATGGTGGTGTCTTTCATGGTATGGTGAATGCTGTTGCCTTGTATTGAATTGTTGCAATTGCTACAGTAGTAACATAGTACCAAGCCTTTATACTGGTTTGTATTGGAGTCTTTAATTGATCGTGTCAAAAGATCTTTAAGGTTAGGTCCTCTGGTATACGAGAAGATGGGTTTCTGTTCAAAGAGTCCTCTAAAATCTGGTTCCCTGCTGAGTAGTGGCCAGTGTTTCAGGATGATGTTACGGTATCTGTTACTGATGGTAGAATAGAATATTTGGAAACTATTACCATGCGATTCAAATCTTGTTTTGGTTTGATTGACAAAAGGTCTTGTCTATTAGTGATGTCACAATTATTCATGGCAGTTTCCAGGATTTGAGAAGGTTATCCACGATTTTTGAATCTGTTGCACATGTCCTTCATTTCTTTGATGCACTCTGAGGGCTCTGAAAAGATCCGTTTAACTCTCAATAGTTGAGAGAATGGTAAGTTACTTTTAAGGCCTGGTCTATAAAAACTTGTGTAGTGTAAAATGCTGTTTCGGTCTGTTTCTTTGCGGTGGAGGGTTGTGAAGAATTTCACCGCCCGTATGGCGGTGGTGATTCACCCGCTATAACCCCCCGCCCATCAGTTTCCCCAGCCATGGTGGGGGGGACCAGGTGGATGGGAAGAAAAGAGTTGAAAAGAGTCGATGGGCAGAAATGCATCTAACATGGTGGCGTTCTCTGTGAGAAACCACCATCCATATTAGCATAAATGCGGGGTTGTGCCTTTCCGTGGTGGCAACTCCACCACGGAAAGGCATGCAGTGTTTGCCATTTGGGGCCTGTAATGGGTCCCCAGGGATTCTGGGGGGTATGGTACCCCTGCAGTTCCATGCACAACATGGCCGGCACCACGCGGTGCCTGCCACTTTGTGCATGGAAGTGCACAACATGCCTTACTGGCATTGTGCACTGCCCGCCGCAATGTCAGGAATGCAGAAGGCGCCCGCCAGATTGGCGGGAGCATCCTAATGTCTGCAACGGGACCCTGCACCAATGGCGGACGGTCTCAATCCACGAGAGGATAGTGGGCGGACAAAGTCCACTCGCCATCCTAATGACCCTCAAAGTGATTTACCCAGAATCACAGGATGTTGCTCGTCCTTGCAGAGACTTGAACCTGGTTCCCCAGATTTAAGGTTGACGGCCCTAGCTGTTAGGCCAACTCCTCTCCCTCCTTGGCCATATCTAGGCATTTGCGTGTGTTCAAGGCCAATAGTGATTCCTTTGTCCAGGAAATAGCATGATCGCTGTAGATTTTGGGCAGCGTGGCTGGTGCAGGATGCAGACGGGCACTTACGGGCCTGTGATTGGTGCACCTTTGGCGCTCCAGTGGTGCATCTGCTTTTCATCCATGTCACGGCTCTCATTTTAAGTATTCTTAGGCAGGTCAACCACTAGGCTAACAACCTCCAAGATGGTGCCCAGCTGGGGTCCCAATCAAGGAAAGGAGAAATGGACACTCCCTCGAGTTGGGCGGTGGCACGGAGAAAACCCGAACACTCCCTCCCAATTGGCAGCTAGTAAGGAACACCGGTAAGGAATGGCCGACCCTGCACCCTGCCACACACAGCAATGCAGAGAGGCCTACGTTAATTAAAATATACTTTTTTAAATATCAAAGACATAAAAACGCTTTACACAGCAGTACAGCCCACTTCAGACTGCATTCACAGCTCTTGCTGGACCTTCAATTTTTATTGCAATTTTGATAACTGTATTATACTGCACATAGTGGCACCTAGTTGTAATTCACACATGCTTATTGGAACAGTTTATGCTGAAAACTATTTTTTTACCTACCTGTCACCTACCTATTGGAAAAGTCTTTGTGAATGAGACCCCCCTTGTGGCAGACTGTGTGCATATTGAGTGCATGTGCACATAGTGCATGTGTGCCTCATACTTGACAGCCAAGGTGTGTGTTTTGTGAGTATGTTTACTAGGACCAGTGGGATCCATATTGGATGGCCCCTTGTTTTACATTATATACGCTTTTCCAGACCATGGAAGCATATTGCTTTCATTCCTATGTTTGAAGGGTGAAGACCCAGACACTAAAGAGAGAGAGGTAGGTATGAGGTCTGCATTTGGAATTTGTCCAAGGACCTTTCAGCAAAGGATGATTCAAATTTTCTGAGCAGTTCCGCTTGTTGGATGGAAGTGGAGAAGGGTGAGCCAGTAGAATCTGTTGTTATAGATGAGAAAGTTTCTAGGCAGGACTTGCACTTGTGTCTATCCCTAATTGCTACAATCAGATGCAGAGACTTCTCACTTCATTGGGCCCATTTTTGGATACTTCAGCTTGGAGTCAGCATCATTTTCAAATGCAGTTTAAGCCACAACTTACCTTCACTACTATCAAAAATAAATGTTGAGGAGAACCCCCTCAAACTGGTGCCAAGATCTTAGATAGTGGATGTTCATCCCCGGTCTGGAATATAATTATGAAAGTGGAACCCAAACCACCCCTTTTTTTACCAATTCTAAACCACCAGTCTTCCAAAGGTGAGTGGACATCAACTTAAGTTTGCACAACATGCTGGAGAAGTTTCTTAACACCAGGACAGCTGCCTATTTGCTCAGATAGGGAAGGAAAGTGCCTGGCCCTGCAGGAAGATAAACTATCCATGAGTAAAAGCACAACTGTGTTTCAGATGTCTGAGAACACCATGAAGAAGCTGATTACTATGGAGAGCACAACTGGAACCGACCAAGACTTGAGAGTGCTGCCAGTCTCCCAGCATGGTTGAAAATGCGTATAGCATAAAGAAAAATTCCAACTCAAGATGGCGGTGTGCTGTGCAGCTTTACTACAGTGTCACAAGAGGGATAATTGATGTTGCTGCTAACCATATAATATGCGGAAGAGGATCACTGTCATTACTTGAGCAGGAAACTTATTCTGTCTATCTCTGCAGGAGGCACAACTGCTCAAGAAACAGCATGTGTTAACCAGACCAGCTGCCTTGTGCACCTGACTCATATCACTGAGGAGTGATGCCACTGCTGTGGTTCTGTACCATTTCCAAGGACCCTGCAGGCATGAAAGAGACAAGCGCACTGACTGGAAGTGATATAGCTGAATCTCCTGTAAACAGGTAAAACTGTCCTGAACTAAAGAGATTGAGACTGAATTTTGAACTGCAAAGTTCCATCCGTCTTAGGGACATATTGATATTAGCATGAACTTTGCTTAGCTAAACGTCAGGTATACTGATGGGATCAGTGACTAAATATCCAGGGACACAATATCGAGTGTCCATATTATCGAAGCCAAAATATTGAGGGACATAACATCGAGTCCCTATCTACAAACAAGTAAGTACTAAAATATCGAGTACAAAATATCGTTATTAAGAATATGGATAGCTAAAATTTTGATTTTGTAAAATGTATTAAAACTAATGTAAATCTAATTAAATAATAAACACAATTAAGTAAAACATAGTTAAAATGATATAAGAAAGCTTAAAATGTAAAAATAATGAATGCAATTTTAAAAGAAATAATTGTTTTTAACATATATATATCAACTTAATAATATTTAAAAGTAATTTATATTCTTAATGATAAAATATTTAAAACATTAATAAAATATAATTACATATATATATAAAAACAAACATATATACATGTAAAAATAAATAATATGTAATATTTGAAATATTAATATTTCTTATGCAAAATAATATTTTACACGACATTAAATGGAACAATAATAAAAATTTAGCATAGCGCAGTAAATAAAAATAGTATTCACACTACAACAAGTGCAAAGTGGAACAGTAGGGAAAGTGTTGGATAGCAGGAGGATAAAAATGACTATTCCCACTCTAGTGAGTGGAACACTAGGGAAAGTGCTGGATAGCGGGGGAAAAATACTATTCCCACTCCAATGAGTGGAACAGTAGTAAAAGTGTTGGATAGTGGGTGGATAAAAATTACTATTCCCACTCCAGTGGGTGAAACAGTAGGGAAAGTGTTGGATAGCGGTGGGTAAAAATTACTATTCCCAATCCTACGAGTGGAACAGTAGGGAAAGTGTTGGATAGAGTTGAATAGCGGTTGGGTCAAAATTATTATTCCCACTCCAGTGAGTGGAGCATTAGGGAAAGTGTTGGATAGCGGTTGGCTAAAAATTACTATTCCCACTCCAGTGAGTGAAACAGTAGTGAAAGTGTTGGATAGTGGGAGGATAAAAATTAATATTCCCACTCCAAGTGGAGCAGTAGGGAAAGTGTTGGATAGTGGGAAAATAAAAATTACTATTCACACTCCAGTGAGTGAAACAGTGGGGACAGTGTTGGTTAGCGGGTGGGTAAAAATGACTATTCCCACTCCAGTGAGTGGAACAGTAGGGAAACTGTTGGATAGTGGGAGGATAAAAATGACTATTCCCACTCCAGTGAGTGAAACAGTAGGGAAAGTGTTGGATAGTGGGTGGGTAAAAACTACTATTCCCATTCCTACGAGTGGAACAGTAGGGAAACGGTGGGATAGAGGGAGAATACAAATTACTATTTCCACTCCAGTGAGTGAAACAGTAGGGAAAGTGTTGGATAGCGGGTGGGTGAAAATTACTATTCCCACTCCTACGAGTGGAACAGTAGGGTAAGTGTTTCTATAGCGGGAGAATAAAAATTACTATTCCCACTCAAGTGAGTGAAACAGGAGGGAAAGTGTAGGATAGCGGGTGCGTAAAAATTACTCTTCCCACTCATACGAGTTGAACAGAAGGAAAAGTATTGGATAGCGGGAGGGTAAAAATTACTATTCCCACTCTTTCAAGTGGAGCAGTAGGGAAAGTGTTGGATAGCGTAGAGGAATACTTTAGTAGCCCCAGTCATACAATTTAATTACAATTAATTACAAAATAATTATTTATTTAAATTTGATTTACCTCCCACTAATTTCCACTATAAACGTCACCTCTAATAGTCTAAAATATTAATAAAATAACATAAATATTTAACATTTAATAATTAGCTAATCACAATCAACAACAAAAAAATAACAATGACATCTAATTTATTTAAAACAATTAACAGAATAAAATATCTTTGATCAAATACTATAAAATATTAAGAAAATGTATTTTTAATTAAGGTAATACACACCATACTCCCCTATAAATACTCAACACACTCCTCAAAAAATGAACATAATTAACATATTAATGCATTAATTATTAATAATTAATATTTCATTAAGTACTAATTAATAAAAAATTACACAATTTACATAATTATCAATTAAGAAAAAACGTCTATTAATAGCTTTTAAAATATTTATTAATACATTAGTTGACTTACTTAACAATATTAATTGTTTACCATAAAATGATTATTATTTATGATATGTTTTTTTATGTAAATCAAATTACTTCCCACCTTATTCCCCTATAAACCCACAACCCACTAGGGAACTCATATACGCAAAAATTAATTACCAATATAAATTATTAACCATAAAACTAATAATTAAAGAATTCTAATTTTTTTTAATTTAAATTAAATTACTTCCCACCTTATTCCCCTATAAACCCACAACCCGCTACGGAAATAATATATGCAAAAATGGATTACCAATATTACTTAATAACCATAAAATTATAAATTAATAAATGATTTTTTTTATATGAATTAAATTACTTCCCACCCTATTCCCCTATAAACCCACAACCCACTACGGAACTAATATACGCAAAAATGAATTAACAATTCATTATCTTAAAAAAATTGTAACATACATTAAAAAAATATTATATACTTTGAACACAGATACTAACATATAATACAATTTAAAAATAATCGATATCATCCCATTTTATATAATGACATTCTATATAATGACATTTGATATAATGACATTCGATATAATGACATTTGATATTACTTCCCCATATGTCGATATTATTTCCAACTATATTATGTCCATTCTATATTCTGACCCCTCAAAATTTTTGATTCGATATTTTGTCCTTTTGATATTTTTTATTTTATATTTTGGGTTTTTACCATACTGATCTAGAGGTTGACAACACGTGGGGGCCAATTCCGATCTGGGTCAGAAAGCACTCCGACCGAGTCGGATCCGTTTTGTTTTCTGACCGATCCAGACTCCTGCAGTCTGACTAAGTGAGGACAATGCGGCCCAATGCTGTTGGTTCGGTCAGACTCCCATAGAAGTCAATGGGAGTCGTTCATACAACACGTACATGGGCTCCCATAGACAGGTTGGGTATGTCACGGACAAGTGCGCCCTCTACAGTGGGTATGCGTCGGTGCCATCCGCACCGTACATGCCTGTGTTGGGGAAACTCATGGGTCTCCCCCTGTGTCCGAGTCGTAAGGCTGCGGGTAATAGGGGGGCCGACGCGGACCCCCAATTTCCAACTCCAGGAGCTATTGCGAGCCGGACGCTCAGACTCGATCCGGCTGTTGGAATCGAGCATCGTACTAGCTCGGTCGTTAAACATCTCTATTGTGCACCACAGTTTGCTTGTGACCGAGTCGTACGGAGCAGTTCGAAGCCGGAAATGATTCAGACGATTATTTCGTGCTTGTTCGCATCGTACTTCGACTTCCGGACCTGTGTGTGACTCGGACAGAAATTCAGCCTCTGAATTGGGTCCGCTAATGCTGAACCCGATTCGGTGCCCTTCAGACCGAGATCGGAAAATGTCTCTAGGTGATCGCTTGCAGGCAGGTCACCCCCACAGCGCCGCTCGTCCCCTACATACACGCTGATTGCCGTTTTCTGGTGCCCCTTCTGCCGCCGTCTTCGACCACCGCCCCTACCTGACCTTCCCGCTGCTGCCTCCCTCTGACCCCACCACCCAGAACTCCAATTGACCTCCCCGCTCCCGCCTCCCAGCTGCTCCTCCCTCCCAAGCCTCCTCTTATGCAGGCTGAGAAGCGGGCCCGCACAGTGGGCTTGCAGCAGGCGCGCCGATGGTGCGCCGAAGGCACACCTAAGGCAAGCCCGTCGGCGCACGCTCGCGCCTGGACCGCGCCCAGTGCCAGAACCCCTGGACCCTGCGAACGCCACGACACCAGACTCCACTACGACGCCAGCAGCCTCCACGCACTCAACGCTATCCAAAACCAAGTCTGCTTCCAGGCCGCCCTGAAACTGACCCACGGACCCTTCTCCTGCCACACCTGCAGCTTCACCTGCGACAGAACCACCAAACCTCCAAGGACCGAACCCAACTACCTCCGCTGCATACTCCTCAACACCCGCTTTACACGGCAACATGCCGTTGAGCTCGGGGATCTGCTTGACACCTCCGCCCCAGACGTGGCCTTCCTGACCAAGACCTGGTGGAACGGCTCCTCGGCGCCCGACATCGCCATAGCCATCCCGGACGGCTACAAGATCACCTGCAGGGTTCGCGCCAACGGAATCGGAGGAGGAATAGCCATTGTCCACAAGTCCACCCTCAAGGTCGCCACACACGAAGACGACACCCTCAACACCGCTGAACACCTGCACCTCCGGATCCACACCGACCCCAACACCACCCTCAGAGAAACACTCATCTACAGGCCCCTCGGACCCCAGGCTCAGTTCAGCGACTCCATCACTGACCTCGCCAGCAACCACGCACTCGCCTCCACGGACTACATCCTCCTCGGGGACCTGAACTTCCACCTTGAGAACAACAACAATACCAACTCCGCCACCCTGATCGACAACCTCAGCCTCAGACAACTCGTCTCCACACCCACCCACACCGCCGGACAAACGCTTGACCCTATCTTCTCCACAGGCTCTCACGTCACCTTCAATCACACCACTGAACTCCACTGGACCAACCACCGCTGCATCCACTTCACCTTCAAGAAACCAACCACGCACCATCGCACCCAACAGCTGCATCGCTGCTGCAGGAGCAAAGTCACGAAGACCAGCTACTCACTCCCTTGCCAAGAATCCACCCACCGACCCCACCAACTCTGACGCCGCAGCCCTCAGACAGAGGATCGACAACTGCGCCAAGACCCTTGCTCCACTCAAGAAAACCCCCAATAGCCACACCAGCAAGAGAGCGACATGGTTCACCAACGAGCTCCAGGCCTCCAAAAGCGCATGCCGAAAACTAGAGAAGACATGGCTCCACGAAAGCACACCAGACACCTACCCAGCCCACAAGGACACTACCCGCAGACATCACCACCTTATCAGATTAGCCAAGAGATCCTCCTTCAAAGACCGCTTTGATAACAACACACACAACAGCAAAGAGCTCTTTAGCATCTTAAAATAACTCTCCAAACCCAGCACCAACGCCAACGACATCCCGCCTTCACAAGAACTGTACGACTCACTGGCCATCTTCTTCCACCGCAAGATCGCTGACATCCACGACAGCTTCAACACCACAACCGCCCGATCACACCAGATTCCACCTCCCCTGTGAACACCACCAGTGCCAACCGCCTGATCTCCTGGTCCAACGACGACGAGACACATAAGGTCATGAACTCCATCCACTCAGGATCTCCGTCTGAACCGTGCCCACACCACGTATTCAACAAAGCAGACGTAGCCATCGCACCCCAACTTCAGAAAGCTGGAAGCACGCCAAAATCAATGCCCTCCTCAAGAAGCCCAAAGCAGACCCCAAGGAACTCAAGAACTTCCGGCCCATCTCCCCGCTTCCATTCCCAGCTAAAGTCATCGAGAAAATCGTCAACATGCAACTGACCCGCCACCTGGAAGACAACAACATCCTGGACCCGTCCCAGTCCGGATTCAGATGAAACTACAGCACCGAGACAGCCCTCATCGCCGCCACAGACGACATCAGGCGCCATCTAGACAACGGCGAAACAACAGCCCTCATCCTCCTGGACCTGTCGGCCGCCTTCAACGTGGTCTGCCATCGCACTCTGAAGACACGCCTCCTAGAAGCCAGAATCCAAGAGAAGGCCCTTGACTGGACCACGTCCTTCCTCACCGGCAGAACCCAGAGCGTCCGCCTCCCACCCTTCCAATCCAAAGCCGCCGACATCATCTGTGGCGTCCCCAGGGCTCATCCCTCAGCCCGACGCAGTTCAAAGTCTACATGGCCCCTCTCGCACTAGTGGCCCGCCATCACGACCTCAACATCATCTCCTACGCCGACGACAGCCAGCTCATGTATGTTCTGACTATAGTTTTCTTTTAATATTGCTAACTGATTAAAATTGTAACATTAACTAAATTAGTTAATAAACCCTTAACGTTTGAACACCATCATCTTTGGCATTCTTGTGGAGCCACATTGGTTTCACTGTATTTGGAATGCCTCACCGATGTTAGCAACTTTCTTACACTTCAAGTCAGAAATTAAATGTTAATACGACCAGTGGGGGATTGTCTTTGATGATTTTACTAAGAGATTGAGATTTTTGAAATCCTGCTCAATCAAGGGGAACATTGGATGCTGCATATCAGCTTGAACTACACTTTAGCCTTTATGTGGAATAAAATTAATTTGCTCTTTCAGCCTTGATAAAATCCAGTATGGATGAAACATGTGTCGACTGTTCATCTTTTTATGTGCAATATTGTACCACTATCTGCGGTTTGAAACTTATGCTCTAGCTTTAATTAGCAGCTAGGGAGAACTATTTACTCACTTAATGTTTTACTGAAGCAGGCACAACATGCTGTCCAAGCACATAGCAATGGCAGCCATTTCTTTTATATCCAGCCCCACACAGCAGCACAGCACAGGACACAGTTTGCCGTCCACCCCCTGCCCATGTTATTTATTATTTTCTTTTTTTTAAAGCATCCCAGCATCCCGCGCTTCAACAATGGCAGCAGGTTATATTATGTACAGCCCCAAACACCACTCGCAGGATGCTGGATCTTCACCAATGGCGGCCGCTTCTTGTTTTTATTTTCAGCACACCAGGTACACTTTCACTTTCAAATTGGTGGCCATGCACCTTTCTTTCTGTGCGGCTTGCCTTTTTTAGGTCTCGCTGAGCAATGCAGCACAAAGCGCTGTGAGCTCGGCGAGAGATTTTGTGGATGAGGGGTTTTCAGAAAGGGGCTCAAAGCCCGCCCCTCATTTACTTTGGCTTGCATGACCGTCTATGCTAAACGGTGGCCTGCCATTAGAAATGGCGTTTTGGAGCCGCAGCCCTTTCACATTTTGTCCCACCCATCCGGACTGTCTCGTCTGCTTTGCGGCTGTCGCAAAGCATTTGCTTATCTTTGTCGGGCCATGTGTTTTCACTCAGTCCGTGTTTATTTTTGCATTGCGCTTTCAGTGAAAGTGAAAGCCCAATGCAAATATAAACAAGAAGCTGAAATGGCGAGTGCTTGGGGGTAGATAACTGGCGCATCCCCAGGGATGCGCCAGTTATTTTGTGCCGCTGCTCCGCCACCCATGGTGCACCGCATTTACAATGTGGCGCACCATGGGGCAAAAACAGCACAGATGCGTGACGCATCTGTGCCGTAAAGGTGGCGCATTGCTGGAGTTGGGTCGCAAGCGCGATGCAGCTCCAGCAAGGCTCGGGGGTGCCCTATCTGTCCAATGCTGCGTCAAGCCTTACGCCTGCTTCAAGCAGGCGCAGGGTTTTGACGCAGCATTGGCCTGAAAGTGATGAGTGAAATCTTATAGATTTCACTCAGCCACTTTTGCGAGGCGCACCTGCCCTGGAACGCCCACCCTGCAACGGAACGCCCACAAGTGGCGCAGGGCTTTACAACGTGACGCATCTGCCTAGATGCGTCACGTTGTAAATGGGTCGTAGGGATGCGCCACGTTTACGCCGCAGATGCGTGACGCAGACGTGGCGCATTACCAACATAAATCTGCCCCTTAGTTTTTATCTAAACAATGTATGAATGTGCACATACCCTTGGAAGCGTTTTGAGGGGATGTCCGTAACACTAAGCCTCAGCATAAAAGTTAGGCTTTTGTGGATGAGGGCTCGGAATAAAAGGTAATCTTTAGTGGCTTATGTGTTTCTGATTGGTTTATTCATGGCTTTTTTTTGGTGATATCGATTACACCATTAAGGTGCAGTCTCTTGCGTGTGGGATGCATTTTGTTTCCCCTACATTACTTGTTGCTATATCTTGCGTATATCTTTATGGTACTTTACTATACGCTTGAGGTGCAGTTGATATTTTCTTTATCTAAAGAATGTGTGAATGTGCACATGCCGCTGCCGACACGCTGCTGCTGACATACCACTCCTGACACACCACTGCTGACATGCCGCTGCTGACACACCACTGCTGACACGCCGCTGCTAACACGCCATTGTTGACACCACTGCTGACACACCACTGCTGCCATGCCTCTGCTGACACACCACTGTTGACACCACTGCTGGCACACCACTGCTGACACTTCACTGCTGACACACCGCTGCTGACACCACTGCTAACACACCACTGCTGTCACACCACTGATGACACGCCACTGCTGATATGCCACTGCAGACGCCACTGCTGACACACCACTGCTGACACACAGCTACTGACACATTGCTGCGGACACGCCTCTGCTGAAACCACTACTGACTAACCGCTGCTGACACATCGCTGCTGACACACTGCTGCTGACACAACTGCTGACAAACTATTGCTGACACGCTGCTGCTGAACCACCACTGTGGAAACATCGCTGCTGTCACACCGCTGCTGACACACCACTGCTGACACAGCATTGCTGATGCACCACTGCTGACACAGCTGCTGACAACCCACTGCTGACACATTGCTGCTGACACACCACTGCTGACACATCACTGCTGATGCCACTACTGACACACCACTGCTGCTACACCACTGCTGCCACACCATTGCTGACACACCACTGCTGACACACCACTGCTGACACGACGCTGTTGACACATCACTGCTGACACACCACTGCTGACATGCCCCGCTGACACGCCACTGATGACACCACTGCTGACACACCGCTGATGACACACCGCTGCTTACACACCGCTGCTGTTACACCTCTGCTGACTCACCACTGCTGACACACTACTGCTGATATTTTGCTGCTGATACGACCCTGCAGACACCACTGCTGACACACCACTGCTGACACACCACTGCTGTCACGCTGCTGCTGATAGGCTGCTGCAGACACCACTGCTGATACACCACTGCTGACACCCAACTGCTGACACACCACTGCGGACATATCGCTGCTGAAATACCACTGCTGACATACTGCTGCTGACACACTGGTACTGAGGCACCGCTGTTGATGTACCGCTGCTGACACAGCTGCTGACAAGCCACTTCTGACACATCACTGCTGACACACTGCTGCTGTCACATTGCTGCTGATAATGCGTTTCTGATTTTTTAATTTATGGCTTTTTTGCTGATATCGGTTATGCCATTAAGGTTGCAGTCTCTTGCATGTGGAATGCATTTAGTTTATTCTACGTTACTTGTTGCTATATATTGCATGTGGGATGCTTTTTCTTCATTTTATGGTGCTTTGTTACTATACGCTTGATGTGCGGTTGATGTTCTCTTTATCTAAAGAATGCGTGAATGTGCACATGCCCCTGCCTACACGCTGATGCTGACATACCACTGTGACACACCACTGCTGACATGCCGCTGCTGACACACCACTGCTGACACACCACTTCTGACAGGCTGCTGCTGACACCACTACTGACATACCACTGCTGATACCTCACTGCTGACACGCCACTGATGGCACACCGCTGCTGATACCACTGTTGACACATCACTGCAGCCACACTGCTGCTGACACTTCACTGCTGACACACCGCTGCTGACATCACTGCTGACACACCACTGTTGTCACACCATTGCTGAAACGCCACTGCTGATATGCTGCTGTAGACACCACTGCTGACACACCACTGCTGACACACAGCTACTGACACATTGCTGCTGACATGCCACTGCTGAAACCACTGCTGACACACCACTGCTGACAAACTGCTGCTGACACAACTGCTGAAAAACTATTGTTGACACGCTGCTACTGAACCACCACTGTGGAAACATCGCTGCTGTCACATTGCTGCTGACACACCGCTGCTGACACAGTGTTGCTGATGCACCACTGCTGACACAGCTGCTGACACATCGCTGCTGACACATTGCTACTGACACATTGCTGCTGACACACCACTTCTGACACATCACTGCTGATGCCACTGCTGACACACCACTGCTGCCACACCACTGCTGCCACACCATTGCTGACACACCACTGCTGAAACACCACTGCTGACACGACGCTGCTGACACATCACTGCTGACACACCACTGCTGACATGCCACTGCTGACACCCCACTGCTGACACCACTGCTGACACACTGCTGATGACAAGCCACTGCTGACACACCGCTGCTGTTACACCTCTGCTGACACACCACTGCTGACACACCACTGCTGACATGCCGCTGCTGATACCAAACTGCAGACACCACTGCTGACACACCACTGCTGACACACCGCTGCTGACACTCCACAGCTGACACCCCACTGCTGACACACCACTGCTGCCACGCTGCTGACAGATGACTGCTGACACAACACTGCTGACACATCACTGCTAAGAAATCGCTTCTGATTCTGCTGCTGACGGACCACTGCTGCTACACCACTGCTGACACACCACTGTTGACACACCATTGCTAACACACTACTGCTGAAACACCACTGCTGACACAACGCTGCTGACACATCACTGCTGACACACCACTGCTGACACACCACTGCTGACACATCGCTGTTGACAAACCACTGCTGGCACACCACTGCTGAAAAACCATTGCTGATACGCCACTGCTGACACACCACTGCGGACACATCGCTGCTGTCACACCGCTGCTGACACAGTGCTGCTGATCCACGGCTGCTGATGCACCGCTGCTGACACAGCTACTGACAACCCACTGCTGACACATCGCTACTGACACATCGCTGCTGACACATTTCTGCTGACACATTGTTGCTGACACACCACTTCTGACACATCACTGCTGACACGTCGCTGCTGACATGCCGCTGCTGGCACGCAGCTGCTGACACTACTGCTGACACACCGCTGCTGAGACACCCCTGCTGTCACACCACTGCTGACACACCACTGCTGTGACACCACTGCTGGCACACAACTGCTGACACATCGTTGCTGACACATCGCTGCTGACACACAGCTGCTGACAACCCACTGCTGACAGATCACTGCTGACACACCAGTGCTGACACATCACTGCTGAGACATTGCTGCTGATGCCGCTGCGGGCCCACCACTGCTGCTACACCACTGCTAACACACCACTGCTGACACACCATTGCTAACACAATACGGCTGAAACACCACTGCTGACACAGCGCTACTGACACATCACTGCTAACACACCACTGCACCACTGCTGACACACCACTACTGACACATCGCTGCTGACACATCACTGCTGACACACCACTGCTGACACACCACTGCTGACACATCACTGCTGACACCACTGCTGACACACCACTGCTGACACACTCCTGCTGACACATTGCAGCTGACATGCCGCTGCTGACACCACTGCTGACACCACTGCTTACACACTGCTCCTGACACATTACTGCTGACACACTGTTGCTGACACACCGCTGCTGAGACACCCCTGCTGTCACACCACTGCTGACACACCACTGCTGACACACCACTGCTGACACACCACTGCTGACACCACTGCTGACACACCACTGCTGACACAGCCCTGCTGACACATTGCTGCTGACATGCCGCTGCTGACACCACTGCTGACACCACTGCTGACAACATTGCTGACACACTGCTCCTGACACATTACTGCTGACACACTGTTGCTGACACACCACTGCTGAGACACCCCTGCTGTCACACCACTGCTGACACACCACTGCTGAGACACCACTGCTGGCACACAACTGCTGACACATCATTGCTGACACATCGCTGCTGACACACTACTGCTGACACACAGCTGCTGATAACCCACTGCTGACAGATCACTGCTGACACACCAGTGCTGACACATCGCTGCTTAGACATCACTGCTGACACTGCTGCTGACACACCACTGCTGTTACACCACTGCTGACACACTGCTAACACAATGCTGCTGAAACACCACTGCTGACACAGCGCTACTGACACATCACTGCTAACACACCACTGCACCACTGCTGACACACCATTGCTGACACATCCATGCTGACACATCACTGCTGACACACTACTGCTGACATACAACTTCTGACACACCCCTGCTGACACCACTGCTGACACACCACTGCTGACACACCCCTGCTAACACACTGCTGCTGACACACCACTGCTGACACACTGCTGCTGACACATTGCTGCTGACATGCTGCTGCTGACACCACTGCTGACACCACTGCTGACACACTGCTGCTGACACGCCGCTGCAGACACCACTGCTGACACACCACTGCTGACACACAGCTGCTGACAACCCACTGCTGACAGATTACTTCTGACACACCAGTGCTGACACATCGCTGCTGATGCCGCTGCTGACACAAAACTGCTGCCACACCATTGCTAATACAATACTGCTGAAACACCACTGCTGACACAGCGCTACTGACACATCACTGCTAGCACACCACTGCACCACTGCTGGCACACCACTGCTGACACATCGCTGCTGACACATCACTGCTGACACACCACTGCTGACACACCACTGCTGACACCACTGCTGACACACCACTGCTGACACGCCCCTGCTGACACACCGCTGCTGACACGCCGCTGCAGACACGCCGCTGCAGACACCACTGCTGACACACCGCTGCTGAAATATTGCTGCTGACATGTTGCTGCTGACACCACTGCTGACACCCCTGCTGACACACTACTGCTGACACATCATTGCTGACACACCACTGCTGACACGCCACTGCTGACACACCACTGCTGACATATCGCTGCTGACAAGCCGCTGCAGACACCACTGCTGACACAACACTGCTGACACACCGCTGCTGACACATTGCTTCTGACATGCCGCTGCTGACACCACTGCTGACACACTGCTGCTGACACACTACTGCTGACACACCGTTGCTGACACACCACTGCTGACACGCCACTGCTGACACACCACTGCTGACAAACTACTGCTGATACACCACTGCTGACACCCCTGCTGACACACTGCTGCTGACACACCATTGCTGCCCCACCACTGCTGGCACACCACTGCTGACATGACGCTGCTGACACATGGCTCCTGACGCACTGCTGCTGACACACAGCTGCTGACAACCCACTGCTGACAGATCACTGCTGACACACCAGTGCTGACACATCGCTGCTGAGACATCGCTGCTGATGCCGCTGCTGACACACCACTGCTGCTACACCATTGCTAACACAATACTGCTGAAACACCACTGCTGACACAGCGCTACTGACACATCACTGCTAACACACCACTGCACCACTCTGACACACCACTGCTGACACATAGCTGCTGACACACCACTGCTGACACACCGCTGTTGACACCACTACTGACACACCACTGCTAACACACCCCTGCTGACAAACCGCTGCTAACATGCCGCTGCAGACACCACTGCTGACACACCACTGCTGACACACCGCTGCTGACACATTGCTGCTGACATGCCGCTGCTAACACCACTGCTGACACCCCTGCTGACACACTGCTGCTGACACACTACTGCTGATATGCCATTGCTGACACACCACTGCTGACACGCCACTGCTGACACACCACTGCTGACAAATCACTGCTGCTACACCACTGCTGACACCAATGCTGACACACTGCTGCTGACACACCATTGCTGATACACCACTGCTGACACACCACTGCTGACATGACGCTGCTGACACTTCACTGCTGATACACTCCTGCTGACACGCCACTTCTGACATCCTGCTGCTGACACCACTGCTAACACACCACTGCTGACACATCGCTGCTGACACGCTGCTGCTGACACACTACTGTTGACACACCACTGCTGACACAATGCTGCTGACACACTGCTGATGACACACCACTGCTTACAAGCCACTGCTGCTACACTACTGCTGACACCACTGCTGACACACCACTGCTGACATATCGCTGCTGACACACTGCTGCTGACACACCCCTGCTGACACACTGCTGCTGATGCACCGCTGCAGACACCACTGCTGACACACCACTGCAGACACACCGCTGCTGACACATTGCTGCTTAAATGCCGCTGCTGACACCACTGCTGACACCACTGCTGACACCACTGCTGACACACTGCTGCTGACACACTACTGCTGACACACCGTTGCTGACACACCACTGCTGACACGCCACTGCTGACACACCACTGCTGACAAACTACTGCTGATACACCACTGCTGACACCACTGCTGACACACCGCTGCTGACACACCATTGCTGACCCACCACTGCTGGCACACCACTGCTGACATGACTCTGCTGACACATGGCTCCTGACGCACTGCTGCTGACACACAGCTGCTGACAACCCACTGCTGACAGATCACTGCTGACACACCAGTGCTGACACATTGCTGCTGAGACATTGCTGCTGATGCCGCTGCTGACACACCACTGCTGCTACACCATTGCTAACACAATAGTGCTGAAACACCACTGCTGACACAGCGCTACTGACACATCACTGCTAACACACCACTGCACCACTCTGACACACCACTGCTGACACATAGCTGCTGACACACCACTGCTGACACACAGCTGTTGACACCACTACTGACACACCACTGCTAACACACCCCTGCTGACAAACCGCTGCTAACATGCCGCTGCAGACACCACTGCTGACACACCACTGCTGACACACCGCTGCTGACACATTGCTGCTGATATGCCGCTGCTAACACCACTGCTGACACCCTTGCTGACACACTGCTGCTGACACACTACTGCTGATATGCCATTGCTGACACACCACTGCTGACACGCCACTGCTGACACACCACTGCTGACAAATCACTGCTGCTACACCACTGCTGACACTAATGCTGACACACTGCTGCTGACACACCATTGCTGATACACCACTGCTGACACACCACTGCTGACATGACGCTGCTGACACTTCACTGCTGATACACTCCTGCTGACACGCCACTTCTGACATCCTGCTGCTGACACCACTGCTGACACACCACTGCTGACACATCGCTGCTGACACGCTGCTGCTGACACACTACTGTTGACACACCACTGCTGACACAATGCTGCTGACACACCGCTGATGACACACCACTGCTTACAAGCCACTGCTGCTACACTACTGCTGACACCACTGCTGACACACCACTGCTGACACATCGCTGCTGACACACTGCTGCTGACACACCCCTGCTGACACACTGCTGCTGATGCACCGCTGCAGACACCACTGCTGACACACCACTGCAGACACACCGCTGCTGACACATTGCTGCTTACATGCCGCTGCTGACACCACTGCTGACACCACTGCTGACACCACTGCTGACACACTGCTACTGACACACTACTGCTGACACACCGTTGCTGACACACCGCTGCTGAGACACCCCTGCTGTCACACCACTGCTGACACACCACTGCTGAGACACCACTGCTGGCACACAACTGCTGACACATCGTTGCTGACACATTGCTGCTGACACACTGCTGCTGACACCCAGCTGCTGAGAACCCACTGCTGACAGATCACTGCTGACACACCAGTGCTGACACATCGCTGCTGAGACATCGCTGCTGACACCGCTGCTGACACACCACTGCTGCTACACCACTGCTGACACACCACTGCTGACACACCATTGCTAACACAATACTGCTGAAACACCACTGCTGACACAGCGCTACTGACACATCACTGCTAACACACCACTGCACCACTGCTGACACACCATTGCTGACACATCGCTGCTGACACATCACTGCTGACACACCACTGCTGACACACAACTGCTGACACACCACTGCTGACACCACTGCTGACACACCACTGCTGACACACCCCTGCTGACACACTGCTGCTGACACGCCGCTGTAGACACCACTGCTGACACACCACTGCTGCCACACTGCTGCTGACACATTGCTGCTGACATGCCGCTGCTGACACCACTGCTGACACCACTGCTGACACACTGCTGCTGACACACTACTGCTGACACACCGTTTCTGACACACCACTGCTGACATGCCACTGCTGACACACCACTGCTGACAAACCACTGCTGCTACACCACTGCTGACACCACTGCTGACACACCGCGCTGACACACCATTGCTGACACACCACTGCTGACACACAGCTGCTGACAACCCACTGCTGACAGTATACTGCTGACACACGGGTGCTGACACATCGCTGCTGAGACATCGCTGCTGATGCTGCTGCTGAAACAAAACTGCTGCCACACCATTGCTAACACAATACTGCTTAAACACCACTGCTGACACAGCGCTACTGACACATCACTGCTAGCACACCACTGCACCACTGCTGACACACCACTGCTGACACATCGCTGCTGACACATCACTGCTGACACACCACTGCTGACACACCACTGCTGACACCACTGCTGACACACCAATGCTGACACACCCCTGCTGACACACAGCTGCTGACACGCCGCTGCAGACACCACTGCTGACACACCACTGCTGAAACATTGCTGCTGACATGCCGCTGCTGACACCACTGCTGACACCCCTGCTGACACACTGCTGCTGACACACTACTGCTGACACACGATTGCTGGCACACCACTGCTGACACGCCATTGCTGACACACCACTGCTGACACGCCACTGCTGACACACTACTGCTGACATACCGCTCCTGACATGCTGCTGCAGACACCACGGCTGACACAACACTGCTGACACACTGCTGCTGACACATTGCTTCTGACATGTCGCTGCTGACACCACTGCTGACACCACTGCTGACACCACTGCTGACACACTGCTGCTGACACACTACTGCTGACACACCGTTACTGACACACCACTGCTGACACGCCACTGCTGTTACACCACTGCTGACAAACCACTGCTGATACACCACTGCTGACACCCCTGCTGACACACCGCTGCTGACACACCATTGCTGACCCACCACTGCTGGCACACCACTGCTGACATGACGCTGCTGACACATGGCTGCTGACGCACTGCCGCTGACAAACAGCTGCTGATAACCCACTGCTGACAGATCACTGCTGACACACCAGTGCTGACACATCGCTGCTGAAACATCGCTGCTGATGCCGCTGCTGACCCACCACTGCTGCTACACCATTGCTAACACAATACTGCTGAAACACCACTGCTGACACAGAGCTACTGACACATCACTGCTAACTCACCACTGCACCACTGCTGACACACCACTGCTGACACATCGCTGCTGACACACCACTGCTGACACACCGCTGCTGACACCACTGCACTGCTGACACACCACGGCTGACACACCCCTGCTGACACACCGCTGCTAACATGCCGCTGCAGACACCACCGATGACACACCACTGCTGACACACCGCTGCTGACACATTGCTGCTGACATGCCACTGCTAACACCAATGCTGACACCCCTGCTGACACACTGCTGCTGACACACTACTGCTGATACGCCATTGCTGACACACCACTGCTGACATGCCACTGCTGACACACCACTGCTGACAAACCACTGCTGCTACACCACTGCTGACACCAATGCTGACACACCGCTGCTGACACACCATTGCTGACACACCACTGCTGACACACCACTGCTGACATGACACTGCTGACACTACACTACTGACAACCCACTACTGACAGATTACTGCTGACTCACCAGTGCTGACACATCGCTGCTGAGACATCGCTGCTGATGCCGCTGCTGAAACAAAACTGCTGCCACACCATTGCTAACACAATACTGCTGAAACACCACTGCTGACACAGCGCTACTGACACATCACTGCTAGCACACCACTGCACCACTGCTGACACACTACTGCTGACACATCGCTGCTGACACATCACTGCTGACACACCACTGCTGACACACCACTGCTGACACCACTGCTGACACACCAATGCTGACACCCCCCTGCTGACACACAGCTGCTGACACATTGCTGCTGACATGCCGCTGCTGACACCACTGCTGACACCACTGCTGACACACTGCTGCTGACACATCATTGCTGACACACTACTGCTGACACGCCACTGCTGACACACCACTGCTGACATACCGCTGCTGACAAGCCGCTGCAGACACCACTGCTGACACAACACTGCTGACACACCGCTGCTGACACATTGCTTCTGACACGCCGCTGCAGACACCACTGCTGACACACCACTGCTGCCACACTGCTGCTGACACATTGCTGCTGACATGCCGCTGCTGACACCACTGCTGACACCACTGCTGACACACTGCTGCTGACACGCTACTGCTGACACACCGTTTCGGACACACCACTGCTGACATGCCACTGCTGACACACCACTGCTGACAAACCACTGCTGCTACACCACTGCTGACACCACTGCTGACACACCGCGCTGACACACCATTGCTGACACACCACTGCTGACACACAGCTGCTGACAACCCACTGCTGACAGATTACTGCTGACACACCAGTGCTGACACATCGCTGCTGAGACATCGCTGCTGATGCTGCTGCTGAAACAAAACTGCTGCCACACCATTGCTAACACAAATTACTGCTGAAACACCACTGCTGACACAGCGCTACTGACACATCACTGCTAGCACACCACTGCACCACTGCTGACACACCACTGCTGACACATCGCTGCTGACACATCACTGCTGACACACCACTGCTGACACACCACTGCTGACACCACTGCTGACACACCAATGCTGACACACCCCTGCTGACACACAGCTGCTGACACGCCGCTGCAGACACCACTGCTGACACACCGCTGCTGAAACATTGCTGCTGACATACCGCTGCTGACACCACTGCTGACACCCCTGCTGACACACTGCTGCTGACACCACTGCTGACACACTGCTGCTGACACACTACTGCTGACACACCGTTACTGACACACCACTGCTGACACGCCACTGCTGACACACCACTGCTGACAAACCACTGCTGATACACCACTGCTGACACCCCTGCTGACACACCGCTGCTGACACACCATTGCTGACCCACCACTGCTGGCACACCACTGCTGACATGACGCTGCTGACACATGGCTGCTGATGCACTGCCGCTGACACACAGCTGCTGACAACCCACTGCTGACAGATCACTGCTGACACACCAGTGCTGACACATCGCTGCTGAAACATCGCTGCTGATGCCGCTGCTGACCCACCACTGCTGCTACACCATTGCTAACACAATACTGCTGAAACACCACTGCTGACACAGAGCTACTGACACATCACTGCTAACACACCACTGCACCACTGCTGACACACCACTGCTGACACATCGCTGCTGACACACCACTGCTGACACACCGCTGCTGACACCACTGCACTGCTGACACACCACTTCTGACACACCCCTGCTGACACACCGCTGCTAACATGCCGCTGCAGACACCACTGATGACACACCACTGCTGACACACCGCTGCTGACACATTGCTGCTGACATGCCGCTGCTAACACCACTGCTGACACCCCTGCTGACACACTGCTGCTGACACACTACTGCTGATACTTCATTGCTGACACACCACTGCTGACATGTCACTGCTGACACACCACTGCTGACAAACCACTGCTGCTACACCACTGCTGACACCAATGCTGACACACCGCTGCTGACACACCATTGCTGACACACCACTGCTGACACACCACTGCTGACATGACACTGCTGACACACCAGTGCTGACACATTGCTGCTGAGACATCGCTGCTGATGCCGCTGCTGAAACAAAACTGCTGCCACACCATTGCTAACACAATACTGCTGAAACACCACTGCTGAAACACCACTGCTGACACAGCGCTACTGACACATCACTGCTAGCACACCACTGCACCACTGCTGACACACTGCTGACACACCACTGCTGACACATCGCTGCTGACACATCACTGCTGACACACCACTGCTGACACACCACTGCTGACACCACTGCTGACACACCAATGCTGACACACCCCTGCTGACACACAGCTGCTGACACGCCGCTGCAGACACCACTGCTGACACACCGCTGCTGAAACATTGCTGCTGACACCCCTGCTGACACACTGCTGCTGACACACTACTGCTGACACACCATTGCTGACACACCACTGCTGACACACCATTGCTGACACACCACTGCTGACACGCCACTGCTGACACACCACTGCTGACATATCGCTGCTGACATGCTGCTGCAGACACCACGGCTGACACAACACTGCTGACACACTGCTGCTGACACATTGCTTCTGACATGCCGCTTCTGACACCACTGCTGACACCACTGCTGACACCACTGCTGACACACTGCTGCTGACACACTACTGCTGACATACCGTTACTGACACACCACTGCTGACAAACCACTGCTGTTGACATGCCGCTGCTAACACCAATGCTGACACCCCTGCTGACACACTGCTGCTGACACACTACTGCTGATACGCCATTGCTGACACACCACTGCTGACATGCCACTGCTGACACACCACTGCTGACAAACCACTGCTGCTACACCACTGCTGACACCAATGCTGACACACCGCTGCTGACACACCATTGCTGACACACCACTGCTGACACACCACTGCTGACATGACACTGCTGACACTTCACTGCTGACAACCCACTGCTGACAGATTACTGCTGACACACCAGTGCTGACACATCGCTGCTGAGACATCGCTACTGATGCCGCTGCTGAAACAAAACTGCTGCCACACCATTGCTAACACAATACTGCTGAAACACCACTGCTGACACAGCGCTACTGACACATCACTGCTAGCACACCACTGCACCACTGCTGACACACCACTGCTGACACATCGCTGCTGACACATCACTGCTGACACACCACTGCTGACACACCACTGCTGACACCACTGCTGACACACCAATGCTGACACACCCCTGCTGACACACAGCTGCTGACACATTGCTGCTGACATGCCGCTGCTGACACCACTGCTGACACCACTGCTGACACACTGCTGCTGACACATCATTGCTGACACACCACTGCTGACACGCCACTGCTGACACACCACTGCTGACATACCGCTGCTGACAAGCCACTGCAGACACCACTGCTGACACAACACTGCTGACACACTGCTGCTGACACATTGCTTCTGACACGCCGCTGCAGACACCACTGCTGACACACCACTGCTGCCACACTGCAGCTGACACATTGCTGCTGACATGCCACTGCTGACACCACTGCTGACACCACTGCTGACACACTGCTGCTGACACGCTACTGCTGACACACCGTTTCTGACACACCACTGCTGACATGCCACTGCTGACACACCACTGCTGACAAACCACTGCTGCTACACCACTGCTGACACCACTGCTGACACACCGCGCTGACACACCATTGCTGACACACCACTACTGACACACAGCTGCTGACAACCCACTGCTGACAGATTACTGCTGACACACCAGTGCTGACACATCGCTGCTGAGACATCGCTGCTGATGCCGCTGCTGAAACAAAACTGCTGCCACACCATTGCTAACACAATACTGCTGAAACATCACTGCTGACACAGCGCTACTGACACATCACTGCTAGCACACCACTGCACACCTGCTATCACACCACTGCTGACACATCGCTGCTGACACATCACTGCTGACACACCACTGCTGACACACCACTGCTGACACCACTGCTGACACACCAATGCTGACACACCCCTGCTGACACACAGCTGCTGACACGCCGCTGCAGACACCACTGCTGAGTGGTCGCTCCCAGTGTCCCTTGTTGGCATCTGGTATCGTTGTGCTGCATTGCGATTTGTATTTCAATTGCTTCAATTGCTACTGCCAATTTGTCTTGCCTGCTGTTTGCCTGCTCGCCGCTTTTGCTGCATTTGCACATTTGTTATTTAAAACTGTAGTTTGTACTCGGTTTGCGCGTCTGACCCTAGCGCTCCGCTGTGCTCCCCCCTCCGCCTCCATTTTGTTTGTTGTTGTCGTCCTCGTGGACCCGCCCCGCCTCCCAGCTGAGCCGCCCTCCCACTGACTACAACAGCGCTCTCCTACCTGAAGGCGCCGTGACTCGCTCCTCTCACTCGGGCTGAGTGGTCGCTCCCAGTGTCCCTTGTAGGCATCTGGTATCGTTGTGCTGCATTGCGATTTGTATTTCAATTGCTTCAATTGCTACTGCCAATTTGTCTTGCCGGCTGTTTGCCTGCTCGCCGCTTTTGCTGCATTTGCACATTTGTTATTTAAAACTGTAGTTTGTACTCGGTTTGCGCGTCTGACCCTAGCGCTCCGCTGTGCTCCCCCCTCCGCCTCCATTTTGTTTGTTGTTGTCGTCCTCGTGGACCCGCCCCGCCTCCCAGCTGAGCCACCCTCGCCCCTCCCCTTCCACTATCCATATATGACAGTTGCTCCCGCGCGCAACGTTCACGCGCAGCGACCGCGCCCAATCCGCGCTGAAGGCGCGCCAAAGGTAAGCCCGTCTACGCCCGTCCGCGCCTGGACCGCGCCCAGCGCCAGACCCCCTGGCCCTCGCGCTGCCCAGCCCTCCCGCATTACCTACGATGCCACCACCCTCCTAGCCCTTAACCCCGGTCGCTCCCCCAACTGCATCCAAGCCGCTCCTGGACACACCCATGGACCTTTCTCATGCTACCCCTGCAGATTCACCTGCACCGTCAACATCTCCACTACGATCACACCTCAGATTCCCGACCCCAACCACCTACATTGCATCCTGCTCAACACCCGATCGGTCCACAGGCACGCCATTGACCTATGGAATCAACTAGACACCATCTCCCCGGACGTCGCCTTCCTTACAGAAACATGGATGAACGCCTCCTCCGCCCCAGACATCACCATTGCCATCCCAGATGATTATAAGATCATACGCAAGGACCGTACCGGCCACACAGGAGGAGGAATCGCTATCGTCCATAAGAAATCCATCCATATCTCAACCAGCTCTGACACCAATCTCGCCAACTCTGAACACATTCACTTCCAGATCCACATCGACCCCAAGACCACACTCAGAGGCACCCTCCTTTACAGGCCACCAGGACCCCGCGCACAATTTAGTGAAGACATCACAGACTTCATCACCCCACACGCCCTCCCCTCCAAAGACTACATCCTTCTGGGAGACCTCAACTTTCACCTTGAAAAGAACAACGACCGCAACTCCACCACCCTTCTGGACAACCTCGCCAACCTCGGACTTAAACAACTGGTCACTTCCCCCACCCACATCGCAGGTCACACTCTCGACCCTATCTTCACCTCCAGCAATCATGTCTCCTTCAGCCACACTACGGCTCTCCTCTGGACTGACCACAGCTGCGTTCACTTTACCTACAACAAGCCCAAACCCAACAACCAACGTCAACCAACTCTGCAAAGAAACTGGAACAAAACCACCATCGACCAGATCTCCTCATTGCTTCTTCTAAACCCCCCAGCCCACTCCTCAAACCCCGACCAAGCCGCCACCAACCTCACCCTATGGCTTTCCAACAGCGCCGACATCCTAGCACCACTGAAAAAAAGACAAATCACACTAGGCAGCAAGAAGGCCTCCTGGTTCAACGATGATCTTAAGAAATCCAAGATACTCTGTCGCTCCCTTGAGAAGGCCTGGAAAAAAGACCCAACCACCAGCACCAAGGACGCCTTCAAAAACGCCACCCGCATACACCACCAACTGATCCGAAAAGCCAAGAAAACCGCCTTCAAGGAACGACTAGATAACAACGCCCATAACAGCAAGGAACTTTTCAACATCGTCAAGGAATTTACCAATCCCTCGGCCAACTCTAACGACATCACCCCCTCTCAAGCTCTCTGCGACTCCCTAGCCTCATTCTTCCACAAAAAAATTGCAGACATCCACAACAGCTTCGACAACCAACCCGAAGACCAACCCACCCTACCATCTGCTGAACCTCCACCCCCCTTGAACATCCTTAATGACTGGAACCCAATCTCCACTGAGGACACCATCCACTCAGGATCCCCCACAGACCCATGCCCTCCCCACATCTTCAACAAAGCAGACTCCATCATAGCACCGCACCTCCGAGACGTCATCAACTGCTCCTTCAAATCCGCCACCTTCCCGGAAAGCTGGAAACACGCTGAACTCAGCGCCCTCCTGAAGAAACCCACAGCGGACCCCACCGAACTCAAAAATTACCGCCCCATCTCGCTCCTTCCATTCCCGGCCAAAGTCATCGAGAAAGCTGTCAACAACCAGCTCGCCGCCTTCCTCGAAGCCAACAAATCCCTCGACTCCTCACAGTCCGGCTTCCGAGCAAAACACAGCACCGAGACCGCCCTCATCGCAGCAACAGACGACATTCGAACTCTACTGGACAATGGAGACACAGTCGCCCTCATCCTCCTCGACCTCTCCGCAGCCTTCGACACAGTCTGCCATAGCACCCTTCTACAGCGCCTCAGAAACATCGGAATCCATGGAAAAGCACTGGAATGGATCACCTCATTCCTCACCGGAAGAACCCAGAGAGTCCGCCTTCCACCATTCAAGTCAGTGGCCACTGAAGTCATCTGCGGCGTACCACAAGGATCCTCACTCAGCCCCACCCTTTTCAATGTATACATGAGCCCCCTCGCGGCCATCGCCCGCCAACACAACCTCAACATCATCTCCTACGCGGATGACACTCAACTGATCCTATCACTCACCAATGACCCTAGCACCGCCAAAACGAACCTACACGAAGGCATGAAAGAAGTAGCCGAATGGATGAAACACAGCCGTCTGAAACTGAACTCAGATAAAACAGAAGTCCTCATCCTAGGTACCTCCCCCTCCGCATGGGACGACTCTTGGTGGCCAGAAGCCCTTGGAAAAGCACCCATCCCGACAGACCATGCACGGAACCTGGGCGTCATCCTGGATTCCTCACTTTCAATGAACAGACAAGTCAGCGCCGTCTCCTCATCCTGCTTCAACATTCTTCGCATACTCAAAAAAACATTTAGTTGGATCCCCACAGAAACTAGGAAAATGGTCACCCACGCTCTGGTCACGAGCCGACTGGACTATGGAAACACCCTCTACGCCGGGACTACCGCTAAACTCCTGAAAAAACTCCAACGAATCCAAAACGCCTCAGCCAGGCTCATATTAGACATCCCGCGTAGAGAACATATCTCTGGTCACCTGAAAGACCTCCACTGGCTTCCCGTCAATAAGAGGATCACTTTCCGGCTCCTTACCCACGCGCACAAAGCACTCTACGAAATCGGACCAGAATGCCTCAACACACGACTGTCCTTCTACGCCCCCTCCCGCCAGCTTCGATCTTCCAACCAAGCCCTTGCCACTGTACCTCGCATCAACAAGACCACCATGGGAGGTAGATCCTTCTCCTACCTGGCAGCTAAAAACTGGAACTCACTTCCCACCTACCTTCGCCTTACCCAGAACCACTTAGCATTCAGAAAGCAACTTAAAACGTGGATATTTGACAAGTGATTCCTCACCCCTCCTTAAGCGCCTTGAGACCCTCTGGGTATGTAGTGCGCTATATAAATTATCTGACTTGACTTGACTTGACCGCGCTGACACACCATATCTGACACACCACTACTGACACACAGCTGCTGACAACCCACTGCTGACAGATTACTGCTGACACACCAGTGCTGACACATCGCTGCTGAGACATCGCTGCTGATGCCACTGCTGAAACAAAACTGCTGCCACACCATTGCTAACACAATACTGCTGAAACATCACTGCTGACACAGCGCTACTGACACATCACTGCTAGCACACCACTGCACCACTGCTGACACACCACTGCTGACACATCGCAGCTGACACATCACTGCTGACACACCACTGCTGACACACCACTGCTGACACCACTGCTGACAAACCAATGCTGACACACCCCTGCTGAAACACAGCTGCTGACACGCCGCTGCAGACACCACTGCTGACACACCGCTGCTGAAACATTGCTGCTGACATACCGCTGCTGACACCACTGCTGACACCCCTGCTGACACACTGCTGCTGACACCACTGCTGACACACTGCTGCTGACACACTACTGCTGACACACCGTTACTGACACACCACTGCTGACACGCCACTGCTGACACACCACTGCTGACAAACCACTGCTGATACACCACTGCTGATACCCCTGCTGACACACCGCTGCTGACACACCATTGCTGACCCACCACTGCTGGCACACCACTGCTGACATGACGCTGCTGACACATGGCTGCTGACGCACTGCCGCTGACACACAGCTGCTGACAACCCACTGCTGACAGATCACTGCTGACACACCAGTGCTGACACATCGCTGCTGAAACATCGCTGCTGATGCCGCTGCTGACCCACCACTGCTGCTACACCATTGCTAACACAATACTGCTGAAACACCACTGCTGACACAGAGCTACTGACACATCACTGCTAACACACCACTGCTGACACACCACTGCTGACACATCGCTGCTGACACACCACTGCTGACACACCGCTGCTGACACCACTGCACTGCTGACACACCACTGCTGACACACCCCTGCTGACACACCGCTGCTAACATGCCGCTGCAGACACCACTGATGACACACCACTGCTGACACACCGCTGCTGACACATTGCTGCTGACATGCCGCTGCTAACACCACTGCTGACACCCCTGCTGACACACTGCTGCTGACACACTACTGCTGATACGCCATTGCTGACACACCACTGCTGACATGCCACTGCTGACACACCACTGCTGACAAACCACTGCTGCTACACCACTGCTGACACCAATGCTGACACACCGCTGCTGACACACCATTGCTGACACACCACTGCTGACACACCACTGCTGACATGACACTGCTGACACTTCACTGCTGACAACCCACTGCTGACAGATTACTGCTGACACACCAGTGCTGACACTGCAGCTGACACATTGCTGCTGACATGCCGCTGCTGACACCACTGCTGACACCACTGCTGACACACTGCTGCTGACACGCTACTGCTGACACACCGTTTCTGACACACCACTGCTGACATGCCACTGCTGACACACCACTGCTGACAAACCACTGCTGCTACACAACTGCTGACACCACTGCTGACACACCGCGCTGACACACCATTGCTGACACACCACTACTGACACACAGCTGCTGACAACCCACTGCTGACAGATTACTGCTGACACACCAGTGCTGACACATCGCTGCTGAGACATCGCTGCTGATGCCGCTGCTGAAACAAAACTGCTGCCACACCATTGCTAACACAATACTGCTGAAACATCACTGCTGACACAGCGCTACTGACACATCACTGCTAGCACACCACTGCACCACTGCTGACACACCACTGCTGACACATCGCTGCTGACACATCACTGCTGACACACCACTGCTGACACACAACTGCTGACACCACTGCTGACACACCAATGCTGACACACCCCAGCTGACACACAGCTGCTGACACGCCGCTGCAGACACCACTGCTGACACACCGCTGCTGAAACATTGCTGCTGACATACCCCTGCTGACACCACTGCTGACACCCCTGCTGACACACTGCTGCTGACACCACTGCTGACACACTGCTGCTGACAAACTACTGCTGACACACCGTTACTGACACACTACTGCTAACACGCCACTGCTGACAAACCACTGCAGGCAAACCACTGCTGATAAACCACTGCTGACACCCCTGCTGACACACCGCTGCTGACACACCATTGCTGACCCACCACTGCTGGCACACCACTGCTGACATGATGCTGCTGACACATGGCTGCTGACGCACTGCCGCTGACACACAGCTGCTGACAACCCACTGCTGACAGATCACTGCTGACACACCAGTCCTGACACATCGCTGCTGAAACATCGCTGCTGATGCCGCTGCTGACCCACCACTGCTGCTACACCATTGCTAACACAATACTGCTGAAACACCACTGCTGACACAGAGCTACTGACACATCACTGCTAACACACCACTGCACCACTGCTGACACACCACTGTTGACACATCGCTGCTGACACACCACTGCTGACACACCGCTGCTGACACCACTGCACTGCTGACACACCACTGCTGACACACCCCTGCTGACACACCGCTGCTAACATGCCGCTGCAGACACCACTGATGACACACCACTGCTGATACACCGCTGCTGACACATTGCTGCTGACATGCCGCTGCTAACACCACTGCTGACACCCCTGCTGACACACTGCTGCTGACACACTACTGCTGATACGCCATTGCTGACACACCACTGCTGACATGCCACTGCTGACACACCACTGCTGACAAACCACTGCTGCTACACCACTGCTGACACCAATGCTGACACACCGCTGCTGACACACCATTGCTGACACACCACTGCTGACACACCACTGCTGACATGACACTGCTGACACTTCACTGCTGACAACCCACTGCTGACAGATTACTGCTGACACACCAGTGCTGACACATTGCTGCTGAGACATCGCTGCTGATGCTGCTGCTGAAACAAAACTGCTGCCACACCATTGCTAACACAATACTGCTGAAACACCACTGCTGACACAGCGCTACTGACACATCACTGCTAGCACACCACTGCACCACTGCTGACACACCACTGCTGACACATCGCTGCTGACACATCACTGCTGACACACCACTGCTGACACACCATTGCTGACACCACTGCTGACACACCAATGCTGACACACCCCTGCTGACACACAGCTGCTGACATGCCGCTGCAGACACCACTGCTGACACACCGCTGCTGAAACATTGCTGCTGACATGCCGCTGCTGACACCACTGCTGACACCCCTGTTGACACACTGCTGCTGACACACTACTGCTGACACACCATTGCTGACACACCACTGCTGACACGCCATTGCTGACACACCACTGCTGACACGCCACTGCTGACACACCACTGCTGACATATCGCTGATGACATGCTGCTGCAGACACCACGGCTGACACAACACTGCTGACACACTGCTGCTGACACACTACTGCTGACATGCCGCTGCTGACACCACTGCTGACACCACTGCTGACACCACTGCTGACACACTGCTGCTGACACACTACTGCTGACACACCGTTACTGACACACCACTGCTGACAAACCACTGCTGCTACACCACTGCTGACACCAATGCTGACACACTACTGCTGACACACCATTGCTGACACACCACTGCTGACACGCCATTGCTGACACACCACTGCTGACACGCCACTGCTGACACACCACTGCTGACATATCGCTGCTGACATGCTGCTGCAGACACCACGGCTGACACAACACTGCTGACACACTGCTGCTGACACATTGCTTCTGACATGCCGCTGCTGACACCACTGCTGACACCACTGCTGACACCACTGCTGACACACTGCTGCTGACACACTACTGCTGACACACCGTTACTGACACACCACTGCTGACAAACCACTGCTGCTACACCACTGCTGACACCAATACTGACACACCGCTGCTGACACACCATTGCTGACACACCACTGCTGACACACCACTGCTGACATGACACTGCTGACACTTCACTGCTGATACACTACTTCTGACACGCTGCTGCTGACATCCTGCTGCTGACACCACTGCTGACACACCACTGCTGACACATCGCTGCTGACACGCTGCTGCTGACAAACTACTGTTGACACACCACTGCTGACACAATGCTGCTGACACACCGCTGCTGACACACCACTGCTTACAAGCCACTGCTGCTACAACACTGCTGACACCACTGCTGACATTACACTGTTGACACATCACAGCTGACACACTACTGCTGACACGCCGTGCCTGACATGCCGCGCCTGACATGCCGCAGCTGACACCACTGCTGACACACTGCTGCTCACACACCACTGCTGACACACATCTGCTGACATGCCGCTGCTGATACACCACTGCTGACACACCACTGCTGACACACCAAAGCTGTGCGCCCTAGCGATGAAGGCAGAATTCAATGCAGCCAAATTTGAAAGAGGTGGGCATGCACAGCACAGATCCATGTCATCTGAAGGAGTCAGGGCAAGGAGAAGGGTGCATAAAGCTGCTAGCACAGCTACAATAGGAGGAACATTAGACAGGTGCATGAAAGACAAAAACTAAATCCATTTGATCCTAAAGCAGCGTCAAGCGGGCAGGGGGTAAGAAGGTGGGTGCACCTAAAATAAGTGGAGTAGGAGGAGGCAAGAGCTCCGATGTAAAGAAACAACTAGCTCCATAGTGTAGATGGACGACAAGGGGTGCTACTGGGTGGACGAGGCTGTACAGAGCAGATTAAAGCTGCTTGGCAAGGATTGTAGGGGAAGAGGACATGTGAGAGTCACACAAATAGAACAAGCATTGAAAATGCAATAGGTCTTGCCTTTAATTAAGTTAAAGCCATTTGCTTTGCTAATGGTATTGTATAGCAAAGCAAATGGCTTTAACTTAATGAAAGGCAAGACCTATTGCATTTTTATTGCTTGTTATGGTCTTGGCACGAGGAGCAGAGGCAGCAGCAGCTCCCTCATATGTGTGGAGGTGAGTGGGGCCTAAAGCAGCCCTCTTCCCTTCCCTCCTCCGCATATATGCTCTTGTATTTTTTTTACAAAAGCACTGTAGTCTGTCTTCTATCTTTGGCTGTATTAGTCCCTCTTTTGTTTCTCTCTGCAGCTCTTTGGAACTGCATTCTTACCAAGATAGGACCCCCTTAGTGGTAAATTCAGGTATGTTTTGATCAATGGGGTTATCTTCCGGCTAGTGTGAAAGGTGAGTGTGGAGCAAGCGGCTGGATAAATTAAGCCACTCTCTGGTCCAGTGACTTTCCCAACACACATAAATCATACCCCCACCCCCTCTTACATTCAGTTGCCTACAGCCACACTTTAACTGCATGCACTACTATATACCCCTTCTTGACATCGCTAGCGCAGTACATGCATTTTAATGCATTTAAGAAATAGGTTTGTTGACCCTTTACAATTGTTTATTGTGTCTCTTACTGCACCCATCCAGACCATGGCCACTGGTTAATCTTTCCCTTGATCTGCTCGATTACTTCAATGGGTGAGTGTTGTCATCTGCTTCGCTAACGCTGTACACCTTCCTCATCACCTGCCTTTCAGGGACCGTGTCACGCCACAACAGCAACCCGTAATTGCAGCCAAAAAGACTTGCTGTATTGGAAACTAAACCCTTCATAGTGATTGTTGCACACCATTGGTATCTCAACTAGTGCACTGCCCATGCTGGGAACAGTTTTATAGTGTTCTGTCTCTTGGATGTGTTGTCTTGCTTGTAGCCCCTGACCCTTGTCCTAAATAGCGTGTCTTATATGAGTATGCTGTCCAGTCCGTTTCTCTTTTGCATTCTAGGACTTGTATTTCTGCGTATATAATAGGCAGGTCAAAGCTACCTTTATATAGATTGCAAAACCTAGTCCGGACAACTGCAAATTACGTCTCAGCCCATGCCTGACATGCACAGCCTTCAGGTGAATGATGTGCTCCCAAACTTCTATTTCTCATGATTTGTGTAGCCCAAATTATTAAACTGCTACCTCAAGGTGACGTAGAATTTACATGAGTGCAAGTGGCGTATCATGGCTATATTAATCACTCCCTGAGTTCATAGGATATAGTTTGCAAATAGATCTTACAAACACCAGGACTACAATGCATGACACATGAAGGACATCATAAAAGCTGACAATAGACTAGGTACATTGTGATTGTGTAATGGAAGTGTTAGGTTCCAGGGTTAGAGTTCTCAAATTTCAGGAAAGTGCAGGGTTATGCACATGTGGTCCAGGATGGCTGTCAACACTTTGAACTGGTTTAACACCAAGACTGGACTTGCATGCTTATGCGGCATGTGGAAAATATTTTAAACAGATTTGGTAAATGCGATGGGTGTGGTTTCAGTGTTCCAACGCATTTAAAAAGACTTTCATAAACGGTCTGTGCACAAATGCTATTTCATCATATTAAATCATGGCCTACTGGTTTTGGCAATGCTGGTAAAAGTAGCAAACAATGATTGCCTTGTGTATAGAATGCATATTGAGGATAAAGAATTGAACCTGACAAACAGGATGATGATTGATTACTATTCAGAAGTAAAATAGTCCCTCTTGCAGTACAGTGGAAGCACTTCCTTGAAGACGGAATAATGTACCAAATAGCCAATAACATAAGCTTGGAACCAAAGCCCACTCTGTATTTTAAAGAATTGGCAACAATAGGTCTTTCAGACAGGTACGCTGTCAAACTAGATAGATCCCAGTTTTAATTCATCTTTCTAAGTCCTTTAGGCAGTGCTGCAGCTGCAACTCTGTTCACAGCAGTAATTCCTCATTCTTCATCTTCTAGCGAGTGCTGATATCTGCTTCTCTGGTCCCAGTGGTAATTCCTCATGCTTAGTCCTCTAGGCTGTGCTACAGCTGTTTCTCTGCTCCCAGTGGTAATTCCTCATTCTATGTCCTCTAGCCAGTGTTACTAGCTGCTCCTATGGTCCCATCAGTAATTCCTCATTCTAAGTCCTATAGTCGGTGCTGATACTTCGCCTCTGGTCACAGTGGTAATTACTCATTCTAGGTCCTCTAGGCAGTGCTCTAGCTATGTCTCTGGCCCAGTAGTAATTCCTCATTTTAAGCCCTCTATCTTGTGCTGCAGCAGTGTCTCTGTTCGTACATCTGCTAACTCCAAACCAATCAAACGAAAAAATTGATCTTTAAAATTCCCAAAAGGTTTTTTCAATCATGCGGAAGCATTTCATTTTACATCAGATTATATCACTGCATTGAGAGGCATTCATTAAAAATGATTTTCATTTTAATTTTAACTTAGAAACATTCCTGCCCACTTATTTGGTGACAATACCATTAGTGAACAATGAGGCATATTAGTTGTCATGTGCAGCTTTTATGTGGCCTATATTATTATTATATGTTGAAAAACCGTCTATTAAATCAAACACAAAATAGGTTTTTGTACAGCACACATGGGGAACTCGCATAGTTCAAGGCACTCTCAAAAGCAATAATGATGAAAAAGGATGCACAGTGAAAAAAATGGTTGTCTACGATCACACAATTTGGCCAAATATAGATGCCTGGATTGATGCCAAGTTTTCCGGTATCACATTGTATTATTCAGCCACTAGATGAGTGTCTCTTCTCTCAACCGTGTTTCCCTCAAAGGTTAACGTTTTTATTTTATTCTTGGTAGAGTGGGGCTGGCCAGCAGAAGCCACATTAAGGCTTGAATGATTTTGAGCTTCAAGGTTAATGAGGACCTCAAGCTAAGCCGAAAGCAGGCATTGTCTCAGCAAAAGGCCTCATGCCTTGACAACGCCAGTGCTTTGTGCAAAGTTTTCTCCCAAGCAGGTAAGGAAATCTAAACTGTGTTGGCAGGTTGCCGCTGGCCTATTGGTTCATCCTCTTCTCCAGCAACTTGGTTTCTGGATTGCCCAACTTTAAAGAAAGGTGTGAAACTCGTGCCAGCTTCTTTTTAATGCCATATGGAGCACAGAGAAGTAGACTAAAATAAAAACACATGTAGTTTAGACTTTCCCTGAGCAGGGGCAATATTTCATTCCTGCAGACTAACCAAATTTTGATTTGTTTCAAGTGTGTACCTTGAACTTTTCTCAAAGTCTTTGGGGCAGATTTATGTTAACTGGTGCATCCCCAGGGATGCGCCAGTTAACATGCGCCACAGTGCGCCACAGCTCCGCCACCCATGGTGCGCCGCATTTATAATGCGGCGCACCATGGTGCAAAAACGGCACAGATGCGTGAAGCATCTGTGCCGGAAATGTGGCGCATTGCTGGAGTTGCGTCGCAAGCGCGACGCAGCTCCAGCAAGGCTCGGGGGTACACCATGTGCACAATGCTGCGTCAAGACCTATGCCTGCTTCAAGCAGGCGCAGGGTTTTGGCGCAGCATTGCCCTGAAAGTGACTGAGTGAAATCTCATAGATTTCACTCAGCCACTTTCAGGAGGCGTTCCTGCGCAGGAACGCCCCCCCCCTGCGCAGGAACGCCTCCTTATGGCGCAGTGCTTTACAACGTGACGCACCTCCTAGATGCGTCACGTTGTAAATAGGGCGCATTGTTTGCGCCGCAGTTGCGTCAAATAAAGTGAAGCAATTGGGTTTAATTTAGGGTTTGAGGAATGGGGTTAAAATGTAGAGCTATCAATGTTTTGTGAAGAGGGTGAAAGAGACATCTGCTCATATTTGGATGGTGTCCTTCTCCCGCCAAACTTGCAATCCGGCGCTTGGTTATGAAAACTGTCGGTGTAACGTTTGTAACATGAGTCCTACACCGTACACCTTCTGTAGAATTTGCTCTAATGTTTACTGCATAGCAGCAGACAAAGAAATGAGATGTCATTGAGCTGTGTTTTTTCGGCTGCTGTTTTTTACAAGAAATAATCCTGCATTAACCTTTTCTGAATCAAAAAATATGAACTACTCTGTTCTATATGTTTATTGATTTAGAAGAATCAAGAATTCACAAACCCTTCCAGAAGTACATCTTTAAAGATTTTGCTAGGTGATGCTTAATAGTACAAATGCCATAAATGAGCTCGGGAAAATGCCTCTGTATGTCTGCAGTTGCACTTTATATTTTCATTATTATCTTTACCTGCAGGATACTATGCGCCTCCTTTATGACGAATTGGTTTCTTGCAGCGCTGCCCTACCCCAATTTCCAATGGCAGGAATGCACTATATTTAAGTCCTTTAACCATGCACTGGAGCACAATTTGCTTCCTAGCACCAACTTAGGCACCCTGGCACCATATTGTAAGGGTGTTTACGTTGCAGGTAGGTTTGTTTTTGTTTAGGAAGGGGAATCTTCCTGCACAAAAACAATCCCGAGAGGCACTTTCTTTCCTCTTTCCGCATGTGCTGCAGAAAGAGGAAAAAACAAGGAGAAATAAAAATATTTCTCCTCGTTATGCCTGCTCTGAGGAGATGTAAGGTTTAAGTGCTGCCCCAGATTTACATGATTAAGTAAATCTGGGGCCGCGTCAAAATCCATGGGTGCTGCGTGTGAAAAACCCACTGCAACACCCATGGAATGCCTACTTGACACATATTAAGACAAGGCAATGACTTGCTCTGCTTTGTCTTACTCCATACCTATGAGACCATGCAAAGTCACACAGAGTTGCTTTGCGCAAAATTGATGCTCTGGCGGCACAAGCCTCTCATATATAAGCCGCTAAGGGGCATATTAACAAGGCTTTAAAAGCCAAAGAAGGGGAGATAAAAATATCGCCCTATCAACAACAGGGTGCTAACTGTTGTAGCTCATGGTGGGGGCCACCAGAGAACACTGCCCTGAGCCATGGACATTGCAGTATCCTGTAGCGCTCAGGGAAGAACTACAATTCCCATGATGCGCTAGGGCAGGGGCACGTTTGTGGTCAACGTGTGTCCTGCTCATTACCGCATCTGGGGTGCCGAGCGGGTGCCGTTGATTCCGTGACAGCTGAATATAGAGAGGACTGGTAGGGGTGCTCTTGCACCACCCTTCTCGTATTTTTGATTCCTTGTATTTTCCTCCTGATTAGAACATTGCCGCGGGAGGATTGTCCGTTTTTTTTTCTTGAATATCACAACGCAGTCCCATTGGATTGTCGTGTTCTTGTAGTTGGGGTGGACACATCAAACACTGGACAAAGGTTGGTGGATACAATCTTCTTTATTGTATATACAGGAGTGGTCAGCTGCACATCTGTCCTCTAGTCCGTCCTAGTTCTGAATGCCCTTTCCTGTCCCCTAACCGGATGTGGTGTCCGGTGACCTGGTCACCTTCTTGATAACCCACAGGGTCCTAAAGTCCTCCTGTCCTGTTCCCCTATCTGTCGCCTGTCTGTCAGGTCACGACATCTCCCTCTTTGTTGCAAACAAATGTTCGTGGTACAGTTCTATTGATCGTTTCTGCCCCATAGAGATAGAGAGAGAGAGAGAGAGAGAGAGAGAGAGAGAGAGAGAGAGAGAGAGAGAGAGAGAGAGAGATAGAGAGGGAGAGAGAGTTTCTACTTTCTAGCTCCTATGTTTTATCGCTTAGTCTCTCTGTCTCCTTGCATTCTTTTTTGGTCGCTGTTCTCTGCCATCGTCTTTTTCTTTTGTTTGTTCATTGTCCTCCTTCTGCTCTCTGCGTGCCAGCCTCCATCTGTCCACTTCTAGCTCCTTGTTGCGCGTCCGATGTCCTGGGCCAGCTGGCGCTATCTCTGTTGGCTCCTCTCTTTCTACGGCCGCTCTTTGTTTTGTCTGATCTTTCAGTTATTCTTTTTCGTGCCCTTCCTCTTTCTCTGATCCCTGCTTCTTCTCTGTGCTTGCTTTCGGTGCGTTGTACATTTTCCTTTTTGTCATATGTCATCATTATGAGACCCATTGTTTGGGCGGTGTTGTTGCTTAACAGGCATGGTCCTGCAACTTCGCCTTTCAACACATGTATGTCTTCTTTGTTCTTTTTGTCTTTATATTTCAGTTCCCTTGTGAACTTTCCCAAGTTTGTTATCTCTTTGTTTGACCCCCAGGTGAAGATCTTCACCCTGGACGCTCTCAGTGTCGGCTTTGATTCCATTTTCTCGTATTCTGATGCACACATGACATTGCATGTTGCACCACTGTCCAGTATGAAATCCGCTTCATGTTCTCCTCCTTCTATCTTTGCCGAATCCGTCTTTCCCTGGGTGCTTCTGCCTGTTCGAGTTGTTGTCTCTCCTTTCCTGTCTTCCCCACTCAGTTCTATGTTAGCCTCCGACATGCACATCTGTCCTCTAGTCCGTCCTAGTTCTGAATGCCCTTTCCTGTCCCCTAACCGGATGTGGTGTCCGGTGACCTTGTCACCTCCCTGATGACCCACAGGGTCCTAACGTCCTCCTGTCCTGTTACCCTATCTGTCGCCTGTCTGTCAGGTCACAACATGGATGAACCTTCCTTTTCAGTTCTTGCGGGACTGCTTGTGCGATCTCCGGTGGACCGGCAACCTCCACCTTCATGCAGTTTGGCTGCTAGCTGTTTTTGCCTATCGAAGCGCAGTCCCGTTGGATGAACCTTCCTTTTCGGTTCTTGCGGGATTGCTTGCACGATTTCCTGTGAGCAGGTTGTATTTAATGTCAGATGTGGAGGTTTCTTTATTCTTACACACGGCTAATCCGCTTTGCTCTTATCGCATAAAAAGGGTTGGCCCGGATACTCCTGTTGTGTACAGCTCCGTTGGATGGACCTTATCCTCGGTTCTAGCGGGGCTGTTCAGGCTCTTACCTACTGGCATAACTCACAGTATTCTCTTTCCTGGATGGTAATGGAGGCAAATACCGTAGAATGAATACTTGGTACTGGTAACTTTGTATTGTGAAATTGCATACCGACTGTTCTAAGAACACACCCTTGTTCCTTACTCTTGAGAATTGTCTTCCGTGGTGTGTTAACCTGGAAGATCTGGGTTGTGCTACTTTACTGCTGCTGGAATTATCACTTTCCTTGTTTCTTTTTATCACACAGCAGGGGCTTGTTGAGCTTACTCCTGGCCAGCTCCATACACCCCCCGTTGAAAAGACCACTGATAGCCTAATGGGTATGTTTGGCAATATGTCATGAATTCAGTATTTGGTGAGTTGTTTGAGTTTATACTGATATATCCTATTACCCTCATAGGTTGCTAGTGGCTGCTCTTCTATGGACTTCTGAATGAAAGGCATCACTGCATTATTTTTCTTTACAGGTATATTTAAACATGTGTATTATGAAGATACCTTATGATTGTATGTAGAGAGTTCCTTGTCTCTATATCTAGTGGTGTATGTTTTTGTCTCATAGTGCATTGTTCTCGTTACAGGTCTCCCTTCCTGCTGTCCCCATCCTTCCCTTCCCTCGCCTGATCACTCCAGCATGTCTGTTGTTTGACTTAGAACTTGGGGTTGTCGGGAGGTGGAACCCATTTAAGCATCGTACGATTCTGAGGATTCAAGGAACTGACACTAACATGCAAAATCGCATGTTAGCACCCTTTTTCACTAAGCTTCCCTTTGCATCTCTAATGAGATGCAAAGTGGGCGTTCCAGTGCGAAATATTAGGAGAAATGCCGCTAAGTGACATTTCTCCTATTATCAAGCTTCACGCTAACCCTGTTAGAGACAAAAAAAGCAGCGCTAACCGCAGTTAACGCTGCATTTTTATTTCTGCTCATTTTCAGATTTAGCCATGTAATTCAATGGGAGGTGGATTACATGGCTAAGTCCACCATGGGCTATCAACAAGGATATCCCTATCTTTGTAGTTTTATCACTGCATTACCAGTGATAACCTCCCAAAATGCCGCTATTGCTGGATTTTGTATCGCCTAGGCGGTTAGCGTTGTTAATAATGCGATAACCTGGTAATGTTAAGCGGGCATTAAAAAAATTAACGCTAAGCTCCCTTAGCCTTAATTTTCCCTGTACCTTGTTAATATGCCCCTTAGTTCTTTCCCATGGATAATTGTTGTCCCATACTCCCCTACCAATGTTATGGGTTAATCCATTTACGGTCCTAACCTGGATATAAACAAACAGATTTAATCATGCCCTTGTATGTAAAAACCTGCAACGGTTATCAGAGTTAGAATTGGTAGTTGAGAGGTTTATCATACCTTTCATAGAAGATTTACCCATTTCTCATATAACACTATACTGGGAAAATCTTGTGCTTGCATAAATTGCTTGTAGTGGTAAATCAAGTCATTTGAACTGACCCAAGCAAAGGAGTATGCGAACGAGCTCTGTGGGTCGAGAAATCCAAGAAAAGCCTTCTCGTTTAGCAATTGGTTGAGCAATATTCTAATTCCCTTTTTATGCTATCATAATCCTCGGTGGTAAATGTAATCACTTAGGGCCCGATGTAGGTCTCCCAATACCGGTCGGTAACGTCCGATTTCGTCCGTTACCGACCGGTATTTGGCTTTTGACATGTAGGTGGCTCGGAATTTACAGAATCGGTATATTTACTGATTCGGTAAATTTACCGCTTCGGTATTTTTCCGAATTGGTAAATATACCGATTCTGTAAATCCATATGTAGGTGGCACAGTTTGCAGTGCCACAGGCCCTTAGGAATTCTTAATTTACCACCCAATACTATTGTGTGATTAATTAAGAATGTCTGTGTACATGCACGTCTGTGCATGTACACCTGTGCCATGTGGCACACATATATGCCCTAAGGGCATGTTTGTGTGTCACATGGCACACAATCCAGAAACAGGGGTGCAACAGGGTGTCAAAGTGACACCCTGTCCCCCTTGGCAATTCGTTATTTTACAGATTCGGTAAAATACCGAATCAGTATTTGCCATTGATTCCTATGGGCTTCAAGGCCCATAGGAATCAATGGCAAATACCGATTGGGTATTTGCCGAATCGGTAAATACCAAAACGTACCGATTCGGTATTGAATTTGGTAAAAATACCCACACCCCGATTGCCAGTTCTTAAATACCGAATCGGTATGATTCGGTATTTAAGAATCGGTAATCTGGGATTACCTACATCGGGCCCTTAGATGCTTCCATCTGCAAAAAAGCCTGACTATATACAACCAATCATCCATTTTAAGACGGCTTCCAAAATGTATCTCCCCTGCACTGCCATTAGGCTGCCAAAGATTTTATTTCTGCGCAGGCGATGTGTTTTGTATTCTTTATTGAAATGTTTTTTCGTTTTCTATTTACATTCATATGTCAAATAATTGTGTGGTACAATTTGTCACACTTTAATGGAGGAGTTGGACAAACATAACTGTTCTTTCAAACTCGCATTCATTCATTGCAGGTTCAGAACTTATTATATTTGACTGTGTGTTTCAGATGCCCGGGCCCTTGAGTTTTTGTTTGGCAAGCTGCTCGAAGGGGTTTTGTACCATCGAGTCCTTGAGGCCTCGTGTAGTGTGTTTTGTGATGCTGAATCGTGTGTTGTTTGTTGGATGCTTGGGTGAAAATAAGAGATTTCTCTCCCTTTGACAAGTTTCATTTGTATGCCCTTCGCGAGTCTGCCTTTTGTAGGAGGCAAGTTAAGTATACAAGGTTACTGAGAAAGGGCTGTGAAAGGGTCAAAGACCTCTGGAAAATGTATGCTGTATTTGTGATGAGATTTGTAGAGAATACAATTGTTTATGGATTTCAGTTTCAAGATTCCCATCAAGCACGAAAGGCAAAAGAGACAAGCAAATGTAGAATGCATCTGACCCACTTCAAGTTCCTCCAAATGAAGTAGAGCAACCTATATCTTACAAAAATTAAACACATCAGGTCTCCAGTTAGGACAACATTCAGAATATTCGTCTTTCTAGGATGTATTTAGGAAACGATCTTATATTTTTTCACTTAATTTTTATTTGATTGTTTTATTAGGAAAACGTAACGTTTGTGCATTTGTATGTTTTATTTGATGCTGGGATGCAGCCATTTGGTTAATTCAGAGCACCAAGCATAACTCCAGATCAGATGGAGGTCGTTGTAGTAGTTGACAGAGTGCCAAGGGCCCAAATCACAGCGATGTTGCGATGGGGAAATGCCATTTACTATTTTAGTACTCTTGACAACTCCTAAATTCAAGAATTATGGCAGGAATATCCCTATCTCACGTTGACTTACTCCTGAAATTCAATAGTAAAGCCAGGATTACTGCAAGAGTAAGTCATGGCAAACATCTTTGTAAATCAGGCCCCACGTGTAGAAATGGAGAGACAATGGTGGTTGTGTGGTAAAAAAAAAGTAACATATTTACAATACCTTTGTGCCACCGGTGTGTCACTTTATTTGACAATTTGACAAACCGGCGGTGCAGTGTGGTGCTCCATATTTTTAAGCCCATGTAATGCCACCCGGCCTGCCTCTTCTTGGCCTTGTAAATATGGCCCCTTTTCACGCATTACTTTGCGTGAAAGGGGCATGCCATCGGTGTTGCTGAGGGTGTTCCCATGCAACACCCATGGATTCTACCGTATTCCCAGGTGTACAGTGTTTTGTAAACCTGGGAATGTGTCAGAATCCTACGCCTCCCCGAGGAGAAGCATAAAGAGGCGCAACGAGGAAAAATACTTTTTCTCCTCGTTTTTGCTCTTTCTAGGCATGCTGTATTTTGCAGCACACATGGAAAGAGGAAAACACTTCTTGTGATTGCTTTTGTGCAGGAAAGTGTCCTTTCCTGCACAAAATCAAATATCCCCACAGCGCAGGTACCCTTTGTACTATGGTGCAAGGGTGCCTGCTTTGGGGCATGGCAGCCGTTTAGCCAGCGCAGGGGAGAGCTCAGAGATACGTCATATTATTGTAAATATAATGCTTCTGTAGTGCATGTATCCTTTTCCTATTATCCATGTAATTTTCCTTTAATGACTCGCACTTCCGCGAGACATAGAATTTAGCTGTTGTCATGAAATGTTCTAGAGTTAGGAGGCATTGATGTACTGGCTCCCTTGAGGTTTAGTCGTGCTGCCTGGCATTGCCTGTTCCTTTTTTGATAATTGCTATTCTACAATAAATCTTCGAACAACAACTGTCTCCTTGTCTTACAACAATTGGTGACAATTGGAAACTGAATAACTGCTCTTTCTATGGACTTCTAGACATTTTGTGAGAGGATTGAGCTGCTACGCTGGAGTTGCCGTGGTCCGTTATCGGACGTGAAGGTGTTGTGGATTACCTCGTCATTTTTCTTTCTTTACAATTCATGGACATTTCTACATTCTTGTTCACTTTGTTGGGAGTTACAAGGTAACTGGAGATTGTTGTCCAACAGCCATCGGCTGCACCCTTGGAGCAGCGGTGGCATTCCAGTCGCAAATTCAGTCCTTTCTGAAAGTGAAGAATCCGAGGCACGCGTGATGACGTCATCAGCCGGGGTCACGTTACGTGACCTTGTATGACGGCCATTTTGGCAACACAATCTTATCCTAGGGATATTATTAGGAGTTCACCCACACGAGCAGGACGTTATAGCTTGGGGTTGACTCCTGCAGCCTGCATTCCTTATTTCACGCATTTTTGGAGCAAACTTGGGAACAGGTGAGACTGTCGGTGCACAACAGGATTATCATTTTTTTAAAATTTATATTTCTGGGTTTGGACCTTGTTTTGTGTTACCTACACTTTATCCATGTGACTTTGCTTGTGACTTGGCACAAAATCAGTACTTTTTTCAGCAATTATAAATATTTTAACCTAGATATTACTTTAGTGTATTGAACAGGGTGATCAACGTGATAGTGAGGAGGAACAAACCATGGCACAGCAGAATTTTAGCATTAGCCCTCCCCATCCATTTTGGGCTACCGGCTCACAACCAAGTAATAAATGGTTAGAATGGAAATAATATTTTGTGAACTACGTATGTGCAATTGATGAGGCTGGTAAAATAAAATCTGAACAGAAGAAAAAAATACTTCTCCGCTCTTTAGGCCTCATAGGATTAAAAACATATTAAAAAATGCCAAAAATTACCGATGCGCATCTAGATGTTTTTGAATGTGCACTTAGATATATGGATAAGTATTTTGCACCAAAGGTGTGCATTGGGGTTATAAGACACAAGTTCTTTCAAAGAAAACAAAACAAAGAGGAACTTGTTGGTGATCGACTGGAAGTTTGGAGATCTCTATGATGAGAATTCGTGACCATTTGGTGATGCATAACAACAATTCACCTATTCAGGATCGGTTATGGGTGATTTGAGATGCTCCTCTTGAAGATGTTTTGGCCATTATGAGAAAGTCGTAGATGTCAGGGAAATGTGCCACTGTGGTGAAGGAATCTGAAAAAGAAGTATCTAAGGACTCTACAGGTGTTTTCAAATTGCAGGCTCTTAAGAAGGGCCAAAGTCAACAAGGTTTTGGACGTTGGCTGAATCAGTTACAAAGCAACTTATCTGGGGACAGGAGAATGGAGGAGAAAAGATGCTACCGCTGTGACAACAGGGAACATTTAGCTTTTAGCAAAAGTTGTCCTGCCTTAAGAAAAAAATGTGGGGTTTGTGGATAAATAGGTCATTTTAGCTAAATGTGCCGCAGGTGTGATAATGTGAAATATGTGCATGAAAATGAGGAAATACTGAAGAGGATATTGATGAGAAGGATAATTGCATTAAGAATTTGCAAGGGAATTTTCTTCTCAATATTAGTGAGGACTCATTGAAAGATAAACTAATTTGTGAATTATCCTTAGGTGGCATTATAGTGAAGGTCTACGCTGACTCAGGGTCACTTTACACTATAGTAAGTAAAGATCTGTGGAAAACAAAGTTTGTGGGTAAGATTGGTAATAATCTTAATGTTTCAGATGCCAACCCGGTAAGTTTCACGGGTGAGAAAATAGATATGCTGAGTTGAGACCTCAGAATGGATTTCTCCAGTCATCATTGCACGTAATTCGAATGGAAAAATATGTCTGTGCATTGATTTACGCCACCTCAACAACAATTTTGTTGTTGAGAGATTTCCCCTTCCAAAAATCAATGAGATAGCGTCTTCCTGATGGAGGCGACCTGGTTTTCTACAATAGATCTTTACACAGCTTAACCCCAGGTCATTTTGGAACCTCAATCAAGAGCCCTTACTGCCTTTATTACTCCCTTTGGGTGCTACCAGTTTAGACGCATGCTCTTCAGTCTTGCATCAGCCGCTGCTGTCATTCAGCAACTAATGCACAGACTTTTTGCAAAATTGAGAGGGGTTTCTTTCTTTCAAGATGATATTTTGATTGCCGCTAAAGGAAAAGATGAGCATGATTCTATTTTGAATGAGGTTCTAGGCGCCTTGCAGGTTGCTGGTTTGACTGTTGAACTGTCTAAGTGCAAATTTGCACAAAGAAGTATTTCATAACTGGGGCATGTCATAAATGAGGAGGGCGTGAAACCTAAGCGTTCATTGATTAACAGAATTATTGGAGTAAACCCTCTTACTTCTTAAGAGGAAATAAGATCTTTTTTGGGAATGGCAGAATATCGTGCCAAATTTACACCAAATTTTGCATCTAAGGTTTACAATATTCGTGCTCTTTTGAAAAAGAATGTTAAATTTCAGTGATCTGTTGGGTGTGACAGGGAGTTTTCTTTGATTAAAAACGATTTACAATGGGTCAATGCTTTGGGTAGCTTTGACCCAAATCTGGAATGCTGGCTAACCACTGATGCAAGTGATAAAGGACTGGGTACAGTTCTGTCACAGAAAGGGAGTGATGGTAAGGAGATAATCATTTTGTTTGCTTCTAGAGCTTTGTCTCCTGCTGAGAGTAAGTACCCCATCATCGAAAGAGAACCTTTGGCTTGTGCCTGGGGGTTAGAACATTTCCGTGCTTTTGTTTGGGCAAAACCTATAGTCATTCGCATGGATCATTGACATTTGGTACGTATTTTGAATACTGAAGGAAGTGTGGGAGATCCGGCTAGGCTAGCAAGAATTTCAATGCGGATGAAGGAGCATATTTATAAAAATCATTTATGTACCTGGCAGACAAAATATGGTTATTGATTGTTTGTCTAGACTCCCTGTTCCGTTGGAAGAATGTGTTGACGACCCATGGGCTAATTACAGCATAGCTTTTATTCATGATTCTGGTACATCTGCTATCACCAAAACAGAATGGGTTGAGGAGCTACTCAAGGATAATGATTTAAAGCTGTTTTTTGATTATATATCTAAAGGGTGGCCTAGGAAGGACAACATCATAGCTGATTTGAAGTCTTTTTGGGAAGTGCGTATGGAGTTATCCAAAGATTTGTTAATGAGAGGTGATCGTATCATTCCCCCAAGAACCTTATGCAACAAAGTTTTACAACTATGCCATGAAGGCCATTTTGAAATTGTTAGAACAAAGTTAGTAGTTAAAGGGCTCTTTTACTGGCCTGGAATCAACAGAGAGGTTTAAAACTTTGTCAGGGCGTGTTCGATTTGTTGCTATGCGGACGAGTCTTTAAAGACATTGAGACCCCCAATGAGTGAAGGTTTAACTCCTAGTCAATCAAAAGCAGCTTTATCCGAGATAAAAACTCATAAAAGCAAGACAAGGTAAACATAGTTCGAATAAGCTTACATGAGTCAGAGTTAAAAAAATGACACAAGTAAAAAGTTGTAGATAAAATGAATCATGAACAAGCAGCAAATAAAAGAAGTATAAAATCAAATTTCATACAATAATATAAATAGAATCAATTGATTTAAAGTTAAAAAAAGTAATAAAATCAATTGGTAAGTAATCTAGACATGATCAAAAGGCATTAATAATATATATTATTCGGAAACAATCAATGGGCTACAGATCAAGTTCTGCCTTAGGACCCATGCCCATCCCAAGTATTTAGCAACTGCTATTGAAATAAATGGCATGGTGCTAGTACATATCAGCCTTTCAGCTACAGAACTCCAACTGGTGCCCAGTAACTTGCACATTTGTGCAAGCCAAGCACACCCTGGGATTGCATAAACTGGGCAAACAAAAAGAAGATGTACGAATGTTTCCGTGTAGTTCCCACAGGACGGGAGGCTGTTGGTACTTGCCTCAGACCATCTAGAGGTCAAAATAGAGCTTCCTATCCACCAGCTTAGTAATAAAAATCCCAATAGGATTCAAATTTGGGGATGGATCAGTGTCGTTCCATGCCTGGAACGCAATCTGTTCCCAATATTTCGGAAAAGAAACTTCCGCAGGGCAGTCCCAGAGCATTTGCATGCCCAGAGCTACCAGACTACTTCTTAGCTGGGCAACAAATCTTATGGAAAGAGTCTGATTTTATAACATCTAAAAACCCTGCAGCATATACGGAAAGCTCAGGTGTTGACCAGAGCCAACACCAATATAAAATTGGTTGTAGCGTGGCGATATCAGTAATAGCTTTCCTGCCCAGATCATATCTTAATGGCAGTAGGGGTGTGCTCTGTGGGAGACTAATAATATTACGGAAAAACTTGTTTTCAGATAGTGCTAGTGGTGCCAGCGTCTCAAAGCCCCATAATTCACGCATAAAGCACGAAGCTCACCGCTTTGGATTCGTAGACTTGCAAAACAGGCTGAAGTGGTTTGGACAGCGACTTTTTGTGCTCCAAGTTGAGAGCTCCTGCAATTTGTCGATGCTTGAGAGCGGCTGTATCTATATGATGTTCCCATTTAAGATCCTTACCCAGGTAAACACCCAGGTAGGTAAAAGCCTTGACCTGTTCTAGCGGATTCCCATTCATAAAACCGTTCCCCTTGAAATTAGGATGCGGATTAAAGATCATCATTTTAGTTTAGGCCACGTTAACTTCTAGGCCCCGCACAGAACAAACTCTTCAAAAATTCCTAAAGTGCGCTGGAGGCCACTTGGGGTTTTGGAAATAATTAACGTGTCATCCGCAAACATTAAAATCGGAACCTTCACACCAGCTAACGAAGGGGCATCTGTGTTTATTGGTGACAAACAATCAACAATACCATTAATGTACAAGGAGAACAGAGTTGGAGCCATGGCACAACCTTGCCTGACACCACGCTCAACCGGAAAATCAGCAGTGACCCTACCGTATCCTCCCCACTGGATTTTTGCATAATTAGCCTCATGCAGCCACATCACCATAGGTAAAATCTCTGCAGAGAGACCTAATTGTTTAAGTGCCATCCATAACTTTGAGCGGGGAACAAGGTCAAAGGCTGCACACAAATCGACAAAGGCAGCATAGAGACTGCCTTTGCCCAGGATCACAGTCTTCCAGTGAAGGAGAGTAAAACGAAAGACTTGATCGATAGTACTGTTATATTTACGGAAAACCGCTTGAAACTGGGACAGTACATTATTCTCTTCGATCCAGTCCAGAATTTTATTAAGGGTCATCCTCTCAATTATTTTTTGAATTGTGTCTATCAGACTAATGGGTCTGTAGTTTCCTGGTTGTGCCTTATCGTCCTTATTGTACACTGGAATTATCACCGCCCCCTTCCAGGAGGCCGGAACCGGGGCACCTTGTGCTGTGGTATTTGCCAACAAAAGTATATATCTACCCCAGAGGGACTTGTCGTACAAAAAGACATCAGCGGGCATGCCATCGGGTGACGGTCCCGGGGCTCTACCTCCTGCCACAGCATTAAGGGCAATTGAGACATCGTTACTATTAAAAGCATCAACATTAAAAAAGACAAAACTTAGTTCTTCCTCTTGGTTTCCTACAAAGTTACACGCATACTGCGGTCTAAAATAGTCAATCCACCCTTCTTGAGAAACATAATTTTTAGGCTGTTCAGAATTGCCCCCTCTGCCCCACTTAATAATGTTCCAGAATAGTCTGGAATTCTTGGTGTCGCTTGGTTCTTTAAGCTCCTGCCATCGACGCTCATCCCATAATCTCTTGGCCATAAGAATAGCCCTTTTGTACATCTGTCTGCCACAGCGGACAGCATCCAGTTTTCCAGCACTTATGGCCTTGCCCAAATCAGCTCTATCTTTTCTACAATCCTCATTATACCACCTTGAGAATTTTGGGGTAGCTAATTTCCTAATTTTAACAGGAGCTAAAAAATAAGCACTAAATCACTTAAACAAACTATCATGGATTGTAGTTACATAGCTCAGATCAATATTGCCAATAAAATTTTCTAGGGCTTGTAAAGCACTATCAACCTCCTCGGCTATTTTGTTCAGCACCTCTGGGTTAGAGGCTACATTTGGCCATTTAAGACGTCTCATATCGTTGGTAGGAACAATGGTTGGGGGACAAAACTCAATCCGATCAACATGAGGTAAGTCCGACTCCCATCAATCATGGGTCACACAAAGGGGATTATGGTCACTTTCCATGTGATTGTTGACCACCATGTCAACAATCGTATGCCAAAACCTCAGGCTACAAAGGGCATAATCATTTCTACTTTTGCTACGCCCGTTGTTAAATGTAGCAGCCCCAATCCTATCCTTTGAGGTCCTACAATTAAGTGCCCTAAGTCCCCTTTCATAACAGAGAGTATTGATCTGGATAACTACCTCTGTCCATTTCTTGACAGGAGCAAGTTCTATGCCTGGTACCCCCCACTGACTATCTTCATCTTCGTCTAGATAATGCCCATCAGTGGCTCAAGTGGCTCGAAGGTGGAGTTTAGGTCGCCCGCAACAATTACGTTAGTATCCTGTGAGTGAAGCTCAATGAGGGAGACCAAGGACGCTATAACCTGCGATTTACCCCCTCAGACCCCCTCACAAAGACATTATAAATGTCCAAGCATCCCATAGAACCTAAATCCAATCTTAACACTTGGATGGCATCACTCCCTGAAGGTAATTCTTTAATAACTGAAGGGAGTTGCTGTCGTACCCAAATGGTTAACCCACCCATTGCACGCCTCTTGACCCCCTTTATGGCAGGGACAAAAATAAATAAATAACCAGGGTAAAAATGAGGCTCAGATGACCAAGTCTCCTGGAAAAGGCAGACATCAAAACCTCCAATGAACGCTAACCATTCCGGAGATGACACTTTGGCGTCCAAGCCTGCTATATTCCAGGAGATTAATGTCCCTCCCTTGGGTCCTCCCCCCGCAGAAGGGATATTTGCTTCCTTTACAAGATTTGCACTAGGCCCCCTGTCCAGCCCTAAATCAGAGAAGATATTTGACTTAGTTAGACTCTAACAGGCACAGTCTGGCTAGAAAAAGTAGAGGGACATGTATTAACTTTTCGCAAACAATCTGGCCTGATGTTTGAACAAACACCAGTGGGGCATCCAAACCCTGTACAAGATGTTTCTCCGATAAAGGGGTCAACCCCGCTGACTTTATCAATTTATACCACTAGACTATTACTGGACCCTAAACTAATATCCGTAATTGTCTTTTCTAAATGAAATCCTCCCCTGACAAGGTCTCCAGAACTTGGATTAGAGAGAGGTATCGCAGAAACAACTGGGAGTCAGTCAGTATTTTCAATACCAGAGTCCCCAGTGTTAGTCAACAATTTCTGCACATTTGATAGATTAAGGGGCATTTTCCTCAGCTGGATACAGGATTGGGCTGGAGGGCTGGTTCTAAATTCCAAGGCAAATAGATTATCGGCCAATGACTCCGTTCTTAAAACCAATTTGATACAGTCATATTGGCCGACATCTGAAATTAACCTAGTTGCCTTAGTAATATCCTCCCAGATTACTAATGTACAGCCTCTAACATAGCGTAGCCGGTGAATGGATTTATTGGTCAGGGAGTCGGCGCTCTCAAATTTCCTCGGAGTGCCCAACTTGGGGATATTTGTCATAAAAATGTTGTTAGAGCTATGGGGTCTACTAAGTTAAACACCCTTTCTCCTAGTTGGGGGTTTGCCTCTTTTGTAGACTTTATCAGTGGTGCACCCCCTGATCTCTAGTGTAGAGTGCTCCCTTACCGGTGTCCTTAACTGGTGTGTGAATGTACACTCCATTGGTTTTGACAATTTATTTTGGGTTTTCCCTGATATAGTTAATCTACTTGCCCTAGCCTGCTCCATGACGGTGGATTGTATAGGATTTCCAACCCTGGCTATGTTGCACTCAACTTGGGACCTTGGCCTAACGCTACTAGTTATCAACGGGAACGCGTTACCATCAAATGGGCTAGGATTCATTACAGGGCATAACCTCTCCCTTGTCTGGGGTCCCACCAGGGCAGATAGGTTTAGAATTAGGCTTTTTATAGACTCAATTTCATCTCTTAAAAGGGAAACTAAACTCGTTAGAACACTAATCTCCTGCAAGACATTATAAGACCTAGTACCAGCTTGTGCTAAAAAAACAGGTTGTTGATTTAACAAAAGTTTAGAAATAGGATTAGCAGTTGGGGCTATGTAAATATTAGCTAAGATAGGTATATCTGTTGTCGGACTATCACTATGTGTATTGGCCAGTACAGAAAACCTATTGACGCATGGTATAGGTTGGTTAGATAGAAAGGACTGGCCGATATCAGGTGGAGTCAACTTATCAATATTATTCACAATGGGACTATTAATTGGTACAGTTAGGGGCCGTCCTGTGCCAGAATCAGTTGCACCCTTGCGTTTCGCAAAAAACATAGCAGGGACAACTAACAAAGAATTACCCCCTTTTGCAATCCCCACCTCCCCTGTATCCAATTACGCAGCAACACCAGTAACATTTGCATTAACATCGCTGCCTAAAATTGCCTCACATTCCTCCACCAATTTATCAATACGATCAAGGACACAGTTGGTAGATGCATGTCTGGCCACCTTCCTTGCCTTTTTACCCTTTCGTGGCTTAGAAGAAGTCCCAGAGTCAGCTCCCCCACTCCTCCCCTCCATTGACTTGCGCTTCCCCATATCGCGAAATGTGTAACAAATTAAGTACAAAGAATACTCCTCCTATTTAGCAGTCCAAAAGATAACTATGGGAAAGAATGTGTCCACCAGCTTTTACAAAGCAAACATCATGAGTAGGGGAACAGTACCTTTGTATTGGATGCAATAGTTGTTCCACCAGCTAGCAGGGCGTTTTTAAGTAAAGACTGAAGCGGGGTGGCCCTGCCCTGGCTCTTTCTGGCGCAGACGGGCCCACCCTTTGCCCGGGCCTCGCCCGCGCGCGTCCCGTGCCGCGGGAACCCAAACGTCCTTTTGGGCGCCTCCTGGCACTCTGGTTTGCCGTGCGCAGCGTGCGCGGCGCTAGGGAAGCTGGGAGGTGTAGTCCTCTTCCCTTCTGGCGATGGTGGCTGTTGACTCCAAGATGCCCCCAGCAGGTGAGATACAGAAGCTGACTCTCAGCTGTGGCGGCGATTCTAGAATGAACTGTTGCCATTGATATCTTTGGACCGGTTGGTGATTTGAAAGAGTATGGTTTGGTGGTAATTGATCTTTTCTCAAATGGCCTATTGTTAAAATTGTAGATAAAGATAAAGATAAAGATAAAGTTGATACCCAAGCAGTTTTTAAATTTTTGGATAACATTTTTGTGGTGGAAGGACTTTCAGTTTTTGTGCTTAGTTTTTGTGCTTAGTGACAATGGGGTACAGTTTGTGTCGAACTCAACAGAAAATTACTTTCAGAGGTGTGGTGTGAAACACAAAACTACGTCACTATACAATCCTAGTGGCAATGGCACGGTGGAGCGCTTCAATAGAGTAATCAAGGGTGTGATTCAAGTGGCCATGAGTAAACGCTTGGACTGGAAGTTAGAGATACAGAAAGCTGTTTGGGCCTATATATAGGGTTACTAATCAAACTTCTACCGGGCTATCTCCCTTCATTATGATGAGAGGGAGGACGCCAAGTTGTAAATGTAACCCTATTTGGCTTGTTGAAGGGAATGTGACACAATGGTCTCCTGTTGATCTTAAAAAAAGTTTAGAGTCTATTAATTTGAAGAGCAAACTGATACTCATCATGGTACTTAACAGGTTCCTATTAATGTTGGCTACTGGGTTCGTATCAGAAAACCTATTAAAGTCTCCAAAGGTGAAAGTAGATTTGATACACCGCAGCAAGTTATTGAGGTCCTATGCAATTCTATTAGGCTTGCTGATGGAAGGGTGTGGAATCTTAAAAATGTTGCTCTGGATGTTAATCATCAAGATGTACAGTGTTCACAGGAATCTGCATCTTCATCCAATTTTCATTGGGTGGAGGATTATTTTAGTAATAGCAGTGTACAATCTCATCTAGGGTCAGATGGTTCTATTCCTGTAGAAGCAATTGCAGCAGAAAAAAATCTGGACTCCACATTTTTGACCAGTCATGATACCTGATACATGATAGTGTTTCTGCTTCTGCTTTAAAGGGGGGGGAGAGTATTCTGCTAATGTTGAACGAACTCATGAGTCACATAATTTTATTGTTGACAATTACAATCTTGCTAAGAGAAGGAGTGTTCTCCCTGGATGAAAGAGTATGAAAAAGGGGGGCCCACGGCCCCCCCGCCCGCATGGCGGTGCAGCGATCCCCTCTCCCCTTGCCTTCCGGTGATGGGGGCCTGACCTCCCGGCGTCCAATGATGACGCAGGGGTGTGCGCCGCACCACCGGCTGGCTGGCACCCGACCCCTGACCCGGAAGGCGTTATGCAGTCTTCCGGGATGGAGGGGCGGGCGGCTGGGGGCGGGGGGAGGGGGCATACCCCCCCCTCCCCGCGATCCCGGGAATAAAGGAGGGGGGAGCGCTCAGGTGGCCCCTTGTCACCTGGACACTCCCCCACATTGGTCGTGCCCCGCGCTCGGGGCTTCCTAATTGTCTTTTCTTATATTTCAGGTTGTTGTCGGCGGTCAATTGGCTGAAGGAGGTGCCGAGTCTTAGGAGGACAGCGGCCGAAAGAGAACGAGTGGAACACGGCAGCACCTTGACTCAAAAAGTCATAATATTTTTCTCTGTCACTGCAGGTCAGCGCCGAAGTGAGGACTGCTGCTTGGGGTGTGTGGGAGCGGACATTCGAAGCAGACAGTCTGAGCGTGGACCATACGTTGCGGAGCATTCACCAGGCAACTCGGGTACAGTGGACACTAAGTCGGTGGTGTCCGAGTAAGAGGAGAGAGGGGGGATCGCATTTAATTGCTTCTAGTGACCGCCGGGAGGTTCTACATTAGAGTTTGGTCACCCCTGACAATCGGACAAGCCGTTGTGTTGCGGTCGCAGTTGCATGCCAGGAGAATGCCAGGAGCTAAGGGGCAGCAGAATGCCAGGAGCTAAGGGGGCTAAGGGAACAAAAATGGAGATGATGATGCAAGCCATGATGCGTAGGATGAATGCCATTGATAAAAAGTTGGGTAAGGTCGATGATATGGAGGCTCGCATGAATGAGAGGATTGATGGCATTGCGGGCCCAAAGGGTAGGTCCAAACGGCAGATTACTGCGCCTTTGCCAAGGGGGGATTCCGACACCTCACCTAAGAGGAACAAGGCCAAGAGATCTAGGTGCAGGGCACCCGCTCCTGCACCTCCGGCTGTCTCCCCTACACCCGAGCCGGTAGTCCCTGCGCCCGCGGCACCGGCTCCTGCCTTGCCACCGGGGGCCCAACCTGTGGGGCTGGCCCCGTCTGCCCCCGTTGGGCCGCTTCTGACGGCCCCCATGCCAGCACCTATTGGCCCCCCCCGCTTGTGGTACCAATTCCAGCGCCGGTGGCGCCGCCACCGGCCGCCCCTTTACCTAGCCCACCAGCGCCGCGGGGCATGCCCCTAGGGGGGCCGGTGGTGCTGGCAGTAGTGCCAGATTCAGAAGCTCCAGTCCCGCCCGAACTAGCAGCTCAGATAGCGGCTATATTGCCTTGGTTGCAAAGGGGGGGTATGTTGCCCTCAACGTTGGGTCATACCGCTGAGGCGACTAAGATGGTGGAAAAAATTAGGGCAGCAACGACTGCTGGTGGTGCTGCGGGCCCCTCTTCTTCTTCAATTGAAGGTGCGAGTACCGCCCAACCGAACGGAATCGAAGGTGGACCGGCTCAAGTGTCCGGAAATGGTAAGGAGGTGGCTCTGCCTCTCTTGGGTGACGGTTCAATCCCGTCCAGGAGTGAGGATCTAGCACAACATGTTTCCCGGGCTGTGAAAGAAATGATTTGGGCGGGAAAGTATATATATTTTTTTTCTCTGTTGCTGGACAATAGGGAAATGGAGAATGCCAAAGTACTTAAAGAATGGATGCACCCTAGCAAATGGAGAGTACAGTGTGCTAAATTCAGGGTGGAGGAACATTGCTTAATTGGATCAGGGCCTTCTCAATCCTTACGGCTATCCCTCCGCATGCTCAAAAAAACATTTCGCTGGATCCCCACAGAAACCAGAAAAACAGTCACCCATGCACTGGTTACAAGTCGCCTGGACTACGGAAACACCCTATACGCCGGTATCACCGCAAAACTCCAAAAAAAACTCCAACGCATCCAGAACGCATCAGCCAGACTCATACTAGATATCCCGCGTAAAGACCATATCTCTAACCACCTGAAAAACCTCCACTGGCTCCCCGTCAATAAGAGGATTACTTTCCGCCTCCTAACCCACGCTCACAAAGCACTCTACGAACTTGGACCCGAATGACTCAACACACGACTTTCCTTCTACACCCCCCCTCGCCAGCTACGATCTTCCAACCAAGCCCTTGCTACCATTCCTCGCATCAATAAAACCACCATGGGAGGCAGATCCTTCTCCTACCTCGCTGCTAAAACCTGGAACTCACTCCCCACTCACCTACGTCTCACACAGAACCACCTAGCATTCAGAAAGCAACTTAAAACTTGGATATTCGACAAGTAATTCCCTTCCCTCCCTCAAGCGCCTTGAGACCCTCTGGGTATGTAGCGCGCTATACAAATTTCTGACTTGACTTGACTTGACTTGATGGTCGAACGCCCTCCTAATGTACAGGCAGCAATGGCTTGCTACCAGAGCAGGATTGTAGGGTGGAGCGAGCAGTACCCTGGGGAGGCGTGGAAGGAGTATGATGTGAATTTCAGGAAATCTAAGGAATTTGACTCATCATTGCCATGGGACAAGGTTGACTCTATGTCTTGGCATAAGCAGTTCTCAGGGAACACGGCCCTGGCCTAGTCCACCACTGCAGTCAAGGTGTTCTCTGCAAGACCTCAGCATCCCTTTCGGTCCGCGCAGGGGAATGACTTCCTGGGGAAGAATAGGGGGGGTGGGGGGGAAAGGAGGGGTGTGTGCTGGGACTTTAATAAGCGCTCCTGTACGAGGCTGGCTGGCACATGTAAATTTAGACACGCCTGCGCAATTTGCGGTCACACCTCCCATCCCGAGACCACGTGCAGGTCCAGAAATGGTAACCAAGGTCAGAGAGGGGGGAAGAAACCAGAATAGGGTGGAAGGCACGGTTGGTCCCACTCCCATAAATGTCTTGGTAATGATCCCATGGTTGAACAGATACCCAGACCACACAGCGGCTACTCTACTGCAGGAAGGTTTCTCCCAAGGTTTCGGGATCCCGGCAGGAGGATACACAGGCAGCGCACATTGCAGGAATCAGTTATCCGTACAGCATAATCCTGCAGTAGTGGCTGCTAAGATTGGAAAGGAGCTGTAATTGGGCAGGTTAGCTGGGCAATTCCAGGAGGTGCCTGTCCCCGACTTGGTGTGTTCACCACTGGGTGCAGTACCCAAGAAGGAGAAGGGCAAGTTTATACTGATTCACAACCTATTGGCACCAAGAGGGGCATCTTTGAATGATGCCATAGATTATGCTACTTGTAGTGTGAAGTACGCTTCATTTGACCAGGCCGTGGAACTATTGCGGGGATCATGGCTGGGCACACTAATGGCAAAATCGGACATTGAATCTGCTTTTTGTCTCCTACCTGTCCATCCTTTGGACCACCACCTCCTGGGTTTCACTTTTGAAGGCAAATTTTACATGGATAAGTGCATGCCTATGGGTTGTTCCATATCATGTGCATACTTTGAGACTTTTAGCTCTTTTCTAGAATGGGTCATGAGGCAGTCGACGGGCCACAAACAGGTCATGCATTATTTAGACGATTTCCTTTTCCTAGGAGCGGCGGGTACTCGGGAGTGTGCTTGGGCATTGCAGGAATTTTGCGTGCTCATGCGGGCTTTCAGGGTCCCGCTGGCGCCAGGGAAGACGGTTGGCCCGTCCACCTGTTTGGAATTCCTTGGCATTGAAATAGATTCAGTGGAGGGGTGCTTCAGGTTGCCCAGGGACAAAGTGTTGAGGTTTAGGGCAGCGCTGCGCCAGTGCCTACTTAAAGACAAGGTTTCCTTACAACAACTGCAGGAGACGGTGGGGCAACTGAACTTTGCATTGCGGGTCATCCCAATGGCACGCCCCTTCTCACGCTCTATTTCTCAAGCAATGAAGGGATTGCAGGAGAAACATCACCGCACTAGGTTGTCATCTGACGTTTGCCAGGATATGCGGATATGGATGGCATTCCTGGAGGACTTTAATGGCAGGATAGTGTGACCCGGCCCCTCCACTGCATCAGCAGAGTTGGGTTTATGGACAGACGCTGCTGGTAGCGTGGGCTTTAGCGCCATTCTGGGGACCAAGTGGGTCACCCAGAGGTTGCCTGAGGAGTGGAGGTCGTGGGGTTTGACCACCAACATCAGCTTTCTGGAACTGTTCCCGATATGGGTAGCATTGATGGTCTGGCCAGAACCCCTATGCAATCAATCTGTGGTGTTCTGGTCGGATAACAAGAGCGTGGTGGAATGCATTCACCAGCAATCGGCACGGTTTCCATTCATACTGCGCTTGGTAAAGGAGATTGTGCTGCAATGCTGGAAATGGAATGTGGTTTTCAGAGCCAAACATGTGCCAGGGGTCCTCAATAATGCAGCTGACGCCCTTTCTCGCTTTAAAATGCAGGTATTCTGGGAACAGCTTCCTGCAGCAGACCCCTCGCCAGCACATTTCCCGGCTGCTCTCTGGCAGATTGGTGCCCCAGACTACTACACCTTGTGGCAGCTAGCGTAGCCCCCAGAACCAAGACAGCATACGAAGGGGCGTTCTTGTCTTACCGTACTTTCTTCGGGCATGGATGGGAGGTTAGCTGGGCGCAAGAGGAAAGTTTTGTAGCTTATCTGGAATTGATTCAAAAAAGGGGGTAGTGATGGACAGAGTATCTGAATTAAACAGAACACTCGTACCCAGTCAACAGATCAGGGCTTGATCCATCACCGTTTTTTAGCTCACTGCACCATCCCAGCTCAGAACCTGGCTACATGCAAATTAGTCTGTCCCTGGACCAGTGCATCATGGGAACAGGGCAGACCAAACTACCAAGCCAATTCTTTAACTGGAAAGGAAACAAGCTTCCGGGGACCTTTTTCTGGCATTACAGCCGTCTTCAGCCCGGCTTGCTTGAATCCTGATGGTGCAGTGAGCAAGGGACTCACGTCTGAGTATACCCTTCCACGCTTATGGTGGACAAAACGATTCAGAAAAGGGGGTGGTGATGGACAGAGTATCTGAATTAAACAGAACACTCGTACCCAGTCAACAGATCAGGGCTTGATCCATCACCGTTTTTTAGCTCATTGCACCATCCCAGCTCAGAACCTGGCTACATGCAAATTAGTCTGTCCCTGGCCCAGTGCATCATGGGAACAGGGCAGACCAAACTACCAAGCCAATTCTTTAACTGGAAAGGAGACAAGCTTCCGGGGACCGCTTTCTGGCATTACAGCCGTCTTCGGCCCGGCTTGCTTGAATCCTGATGGTGCAGTGAGCAAGGGACTCACATCTGAGTATGCCCTTCCACGCTTATGGTGGACAAAACAATTCAGAAAAGGGGGTGGTGATGGACAGAGTATCTGAATTAAACAGAACACTCGTACCCGGTCAACAGATCAGGGCTTGATCCATCACCGTTTTTTAGCTCACTGCACCATCCCAGCTCAGAACCTGGCTACATGCAAATTAGTCTGTCCCTGGCCCAGTGCATCACGGGAACAGGGCAGACCAAACTACCAAGCCTATTCTTTAACTGGAAAGGAAACAAGCTTCCGGGGACCGGTTTCTGGCATTACAGCCGTCTTCGGCCCGGCTTGCTTGAATCCTGATGGTGCAGTGAGCAAGGGACTCACATCTGAGTATACCCTTCCACGCTTATGGTGGACAAACGATTCAGAAAAGGGGGTGGTGATGGACAGAGTATCTGAATTAAACAGAACACTCATACCCAGTCAACAGATCAGGGCTTGATCCATCACCGTTTTTTAGCTCACTGCACCATCCCAGCTCAGAACCTGGCTACATGAAAATTAGTCTATCCCTGGCCCAGTGCATCATGGGAACAGGGCAGACAAGACTATCAAGCCAATTCTTTAACTGGAAAGGAAACAAGCTTCCGGGGACCGGTTTTTGGCATTACAGCCGTCTTCGGCCCGGCTTGCTTGAATCCTGATGGTGCAGTGAGCAAGGGACTCACATCTGAGTATACCCTTCCACGCTTATGATGGACAAAACGATTCAGAAAAGGGGGTGGTGATGAACAGAGTATCTGAATTAAACAGAACACTCGTACCCAGTCAACAGATCAGGGCTTAATCCATCGCCGTTTTTTAGCTCACTGCACCATCCCAGCTCAGACCCTGGCTACATGCAAATTAGTCTGTCCCTGGCCCAGTGCATCATGGGAACAGGGCAGACCAAACTACCAAGCCAATTCTTTAACTGGAAAGGAAACAAGCTTCCGGGGACCGGTTTCTGGCATTACAGCCGTCTTCGGCCCGGCTTGCTTGAATCCTGATGGTGCAGTGAGCAAGGGACTCACATCTGAGTATACCCTTCCACGCTTATGGTGGACAAAACGATTCAGAAAAGGGGGTGGTGATGGACAGAGTATCTGAATTAAACAGAACACTCGTACCCAGTCAACAGATCAGGGCTTGATCCATCACCGTTTTTTAGCTCACTGCACCATCCCAAGACAAAACTTGGCTACATGCAAATTAGTCTGTCCCTGGCCCAGTTCATCATGGGAACAGGGCAGACCAAACTACCAAGCCAATTCTTTAACTGGAAAGGAAACAAGTTTCTGGGGACCGGTTTCTGGCATTACAGCCGTCTTCGGCCCGGCTTGCTTGAATCCTGATGGTGCAGTGAGCAAGGGACTCACATCTGAGTATACCCTTCCACGCTTATGGTGGACAAAATGATTCAGAAAAGGGGGTGGTGATGGACAGAGTATCTGAATTAAACAGAACACTCGTACCCAGTCAACAGATCAGGGCTTTATCCATCACCGTTTTTTAGCTCACTGCACCATCCCAGCTCAGAACCTGGCTACATGCAAATTAGTCTGTCCCTGGCCCAGTGCATCATAGGAACAGGGCAGACCAAACTACCAAGCCAATTCTTTAACTGGAAAGGAAACAAGCTTCCGGGGACCGGTTTCTGGCATTACAGCCGTCTTCGGCCCGGCTTGCCAGACATCAAAGGAGCGGAGGCTATGGCCTTCTGCCTTGCCATCCATGATTCCTTCTCCTTCTCTGGTGCTTTGATTTACCGTCCACCTGGCCCATCGGCTGATTTTTTGGAAAGCATTGGAGATGCGCTGAGTGAGCTTACACTTAGGTTTGCTCACTGCACGGTGATGGGAGATCTTAATCTCCATCTAGACTCCCTCAAGGAACCAGGCACTAGTGGGTTTATGGATATTATCAATATACTTGTCCTTACTTTGTTAGCGCTAGAACTCACTCACACAGCAGGCCATGTTTTGGATTGTATTTGTTCTAATGTTGATGGCCTGTTAAATCTCCACACATTTTAACCTGGTCAGACCATAAACTCATTCCATTTCATCTTTTGGTGAAACAGAAGGCTGCGGTGAAAAGTGCAAATTTAAACTCTGTCAGTCGTAAGCCGGACTGGACAACTGCCTTCTCACGGCCTGATCTTCTGGAGAAGTTGAGAGTTAGTAAACCTGTTTTAACAGGTAGCACTCTAACAGATAATTACCAATACTGTGAGTAGCTGGCAACATTTGGGTCATCCTTGGACATAAGGAAGAAGAAAATAAATTTACGCTGTCCTACAAATAGAAAGAGTGCCACATGGTTTTCATTAGCTTTAAAAACCGAGTTGGGCGCAGTAAGATCTTTGGAGCGTAGGTGGTGAAGGAATTATGAGGTGGCTGCCCGTGATTTATATAAATCTGCACGTAGGAATTACAATGCCGCAATTAAGCTGGCAAAAAAAAAACATACTACTTAGAGGTTATCTCTTCTTCTGACAAGGGACAGAAAGAGATCTTTAAGATAGTCAAGAGTTTTACCAATCCCACTGCACTCTCTCAGGAGATTCCACCTTCCCTCCCGCTTTGCAATGCCATAGCCAACTATTTTGAAAAGAAAATCTCTGATATTGTTATGAATTTTCCACCCGTGCCATCTATTTCGACAAATTCGGAAACAATGAGGATAGGCTTTGCGACAACCAACACTCCTCGCTTTGACTCATTTACGCATATCTCCCTGGAGGATTCACATCAGGCTATTTTAGCCATAAAATCTGTGTCTCCATTTGATCCCTGCCCGCCCATGGTCCTGCGAACCTTGGTTGAGGAGATAAACCCAACTATTAACAGTATCATAAATTCCTCATTGGCTACAGCAGTAATTCCAGGTGATTGGAAGTGTGCAGCGGTTATGCCACTACAGAAAAAAGCTCTGCCGGATCCAACTACTCTGTCTAACCTGCGTCCCATTTCCCTACTCCCTGCGGTGTTCAAATTGAAGGAGAAATTCATTAATTATTAACTTACGAGTTTTTTGGAGGAGAATAACATCCTGCACTCCAATCAATCAGGGTTTCGCTCCAAACACTCGACTGAGTCTGCTCTTTTGTTTACAGCAGAGACTTTACGAACAGCATTAGACCAAGGGAAGAAGGCCGTCCTGATCTTACTCGATCTATCGGCGGCCTTCGATACGGTGTCACCCTCCATCTTGATTGACCGTTTGGAAAACGCAGGTATAGGAGGAATGGTGCTGGCATGGCTTACTAACTTCCTCTTTCAGAGACGTCAGGTAATAAATAGTACTAGGTGACTACAAATCTGAAGAAAAGGTTACCAGCTCAGGGGTCCCACAGGGCACCAGTTTGAGTCCTGTTCTTTTTAATCTTTACATGGTTCCCCTGATTGAGCTGATTGCATCCTATCAGATTGAAGTCATATCGTACGCTGACTATACGCAGCTGATCCTAGTGTTGGATAGGGAGCTGCCTGGGGCTGAAGAAAATTTGATGAACTGTCTCACGGCTACATTTGAGTGGATGAATAACAATCACCTCAAATGTAACTCCTCCTATTTAGCAGTCCAAAAGAAAACTATGGAAAAGAATGTGTCCACCTGCTTTTACAAAGCAAACATCATGAGTAGGGGAACAGTACCTTTGTATGGGATGCAATAGTTGTTCCACCAGCGAGCAGGGCGTTTTTAAATAAAGACTCAAGGGGGGTGGCCCTGCCCTGGCTCTTTCTGGCGCAGACGGGCCCACCCTTTGCCCAGGCCTCACCCGCGCGCGTCCCGAGCCGCGGGAACTCAAACGTCCTTTTGGGCGCCTCCTGGCGCTCTGGTTTGCCGAGCGCAGCGTGCGCGGCGCTAGGGACGCTGGAAGGTGTAGTCCTCTTCCCTTCCGGCAGTGATGGCTGTTGACTCCAAGATGCCCCCAGCAGGTTAGATACAGAAGCTGACTCTCAGCTGTGGCGGCGATTCTAGAATGAACTCCTAATCTTCCTTGGGAGACTGTTGCCATTGATATCTTTGGACCGGTTGGTGATTTGAAAGAGTATGGTTTGGTGGTAATTGATCTTTTCTCAAATGGCCTATTGTTAAAATTGTAGATAAAGTTGGTACCCAAGCAGTTTTTACATTTTTGGATAACATTTTCGTGGTGGAAGGACTTTCAGTTTTTGTGCTTAGTGACAATGGGGTGCAGTTTGTGTCAAACTCAGCAGAAAATTACTTTCAGAGGTGTGGTGTGAAACACAAAACTACGTCACTATACAATCCTAGTGGCAATGGCACGGTGGAGCGCTTCAATAGAGTAATCAAGGGTGTGATTCAAGCGGCCATGAGTAAACACTTGGACTGGAAGTTAGAGATACAGAAAGCTGTTTGGGCCTATAGGGTTACTTATCAAACTTCTACCGGGCTATCTCCCTTCATTATGATGAGAGGGAGGTCACCAAGTTGTAAATGTAACCCTAGTTGGCTTGTTGAAGGGAATGTGACACAATGGTCTCCTGTTGATGTTAAAAAAAGTTTAGAGTCTATTAATTTGAAGAGCAAACTGATACTCATCATGGTACTTAACAGGTTCCTATTAATCAGGGGTACAGGGGTACTGGGTTCGTATCAGAAAACCTATTAAAGTCTCCAAAGGTGAAAGTAGATTTGATACACCGCAGCAAGTTATTGAGGTCCTATGCAATTCTATTAGGCTTGCTGATGGAAGGGTGTGGAATCTTAAAAATGTTGCTTTGGATGTTAATCAGCAAGATGTACAGTGTTCACAGGAATCTGCATCTTCATCCAATTTTCATTGGGTGGAGGATTATTTTAGTAATAGCAGTGTACAATCTCATCTACGGTCAGATGGTTCTATTCCTGTAGAAGTAATTGCAGCAGAAAAACAATCTGGACTCCACATTTTCAACCAGTCATGATACCTGATACATGATAGTGTTTCTGCTTCTGCTTTAAAGGGGGGGGGGAGTATTCTGCTAATGTTGAACCAGCTCGTGAGTCACATAATTTTAATGTTGACAATAACAATCTTGCTAAGAGAAGGAGTGCTCTCCCTGCTTGGATGAAAGAGTATGAAAAAGGGGGGCCCTCGGGCCCCCTCGCCCGTATGGCGGTGCGGCGATCCCCTCTCCCCTTGCCTCCCGGTGGTGGGGGCGTGACCTCCCGGCGTCCAATGATGACGCGGGGGTGTGCGCCCCACCACCGGCTGGCTGGCGCCCGACCCCTGCAGTCTTCCGGGATGGAGGGGCGGGCGGCTGGGGGCGGGGGGAGGGGGCATGCCACCCCCTCCCCCTGATCCTGGGAATAAAGGAGGGGGGAGCGCTCAGGTTGCTCCTTGTCGCCTGGACGCTCACCCACACTGGTCGTGCCCCGCACTCGGGGCTTCCTAATTTTCTTTTCTTATATTTCAGGTTGTTGTCGGCGGTCAAGCGGCTGAAGGAGGTGCCAAGTCTTAGGAGGACAGCGGCCGAAAGAGAACGTGTGGAACGCGGCAGCACCTTGACTCAAAAAGTCGTAATATTTTTCTCTGCCACTGCAGGTGAGCGCCGAAGTGAGGACTGCTGTTTGGGGTGTGTGGGAGCCCGACATTCGAAGCAGACAGTCTGAGCATGGACCGTACGTTGCGGAGCATTCACCAGGCAACTCGGGTACAGTGGATGCTAAGTCGGTGGTGTCAGAGTAAGAGGAGAGCGGGGGGCTCGCATTTCATTGCTTCTAGTGGCCGCCGGGTGGTTCCACGTTAGAGCTTGGTCACCCCTGACAATCGGACAAGCCTGTGTGTTGCGATCGCAGTTGCATGCCAGGAGAATGCCAGGAGCTAAGGGCAGCAGAATGCCAGGAGCTAAGGGGGCTAAGGGGACAAAAAAGGAGATGATGATGCAAGCCATGATGCGTAGGATGAATGCCATTGATAAAAAGTTGGGTAAGGTCGATGTATGGAGGCTCGCATGAATGAGAGGATTGATGGCATTGCGGGCCCAAAGGGTAGGTCCAAACGGCAGATTACGGCGCCTTTGCCAAAGGGGGATTTCGACACCTCACCTAAGAGGAGCAAGGCCAAGAGATCTAGGCGCAGGGCACCCGCTCCTGCACCTCCGGCTATCTCCCCTACACCCGAGCCGGTAGTCCCTGCACCGGCGGCACCGGCTCCTGCCTTGCCACCGGGGGCCCCTCCTGTGGGGCTGGCCCCGTCTGCCCCCGTTGGGCCGCTTCCGACGGCCCCCGTGCCAGCACCTATTTGGCCCCCCCGCTTGTGGTACCAATTCCAGCGCCGGTGGCGCCGCCACCGGCCGCCCCTTTACCTAGCCCATCAGCGCCGCCGGGCGTGCCCCTAGGGGGGCCGGTGGTGCCGGCAGTAGTGCCAGATTCAGAAGCTCCAGTCCCGCCCGAACTAGCAGCTCAGATAGCGGCTATATTGCCTTGGTTGCAAAGGGTGGGTATGTTGCCCTCAACGGCGGATCATAACGCTGAGGCGGCTAAGATGGTGGAAAAATTAGGGCAGCAACGGCTGCTGGTGGTGCTGCGGGCCCCTCTTTTTCTTCAATTGCAGGTGCGAATACCGCCCAACCGAACAGAATCGAAGGTGGACCGGCTCAAGTGTCCGGAAATGGTAAGGAGGTGGCTCTGCCTCTCTTGGGTGACAGTTCAATCCCATCCAGGAGTGAGGATCTAGCACAACATGTTTCCGGGGCTGTGAAAGAAATGATTTGGGCGGGAAAGTATATATTTTTTTTTCTCTGTTGCCGGACAATAGGGAAATGGAGAATGCCAAAGTACCTAAAGAATGGATGCACCCTAGCGAATGGAGAGTACAGTGTGCTAAATTCAGGGTGGAGGAAACATTGCTTAATTTGATCAAGGCTTTCTCGATCCTTACGGCTATCACGGTCGAACGCCCTCCTAATGTACAGGTAGCAATGGCTTGCTACCAGAGCAGGATTGTAGGGTGGAGCGAGCAGTACCCTTGAGAGGCGTGGCAGGAGTATGATGTGAATTTCAGGAAATCTAAGGAATTTGACTCATCATTGGCATGGGACAAGGTTGACTCTATGTCTTGGCATAAGCAGTGCTCAGGGAACACGGCCCTGGCCCAGTCCACCACTGCAGTCAAGGTGTTCTCTGTAAGACCTCAGCAGCCCTTTCGGTCAGCGCAGGGGAATGACTTCCCGGGGAAGAATAGGGGGGGTGGGGGGGGAAAGGAGGGGTGTGTGCTGGGACTTTAATAAGCGCTCCTGTACGAGGCCAGCTGGCACATGTAAATTTAGACACGCCTGCACAATTTGCGGTCACACCTCCCATCCCGAGACAACGTGCAGGTCCAGAAATGATAACCAAGGTCAGAGAGGGGGGAAGAAACCAGAATAGGGTGGAAGGCACGGTTGGTCCCACTCCCATAAATGTCTTGGTAATGATCCCATGGCTGAACAGATACCCAGACCACACAGCGGCTACTCTACTGCAGGAAGGTTTCTCCCAAGGTTTCGGGATCCCGGCAGGGGGATACACAGGCAGTGCACATTGCAGGAATCAGTTATCGGTACAGCATAATCCTGCAGTAGTGGCTGCTAATATTGGAAAGGAGCTGTCCTTGGGCAGGTTAGCTGGGCCATTCCAGGAGGTGCCTGTCCCCGACTTGGTGTGTTCACCACTGGGTGTAGTACCCAAGAAGGAGAAGGGCAAGTTTAGACTGATTCACAACCTATCGGCACCAAGAGGGGCATCTTTGAATGATGCCATAGATTGTGCTATTTGTAGTGTGAAGTACGCTTCATTTGACCAGGCCGTGGAACTATTGGGGGGATTATGGCCGGGCGCACTAATGGCAAAATTGGACATTGAATCTGCTTTTCGTCTCCTACCTTTCCATCCTTTGCACCACCACCTCCTGGGTTTCACTTTTGAAGGCAAATTTTACATGGATAAGTGCATGCCTATGGGTTGTTCCATATCATGTGCATACTTTGAGACTTTTAGCTCTTTTCTAGAATGGGTCATGAGGCAGTCGACAGGCCAAAAACAGGTCATGCATTTTTAGACGATTTCTTTTTCCTAGGAGCGGCGGGTACTCGGGAGTGTGCTTGGGCATTGCAGGAATTTTGCTTGCTCATGCGGGCTTTTGTGGTCCCGCTGGCACCAGGGAAGACGGTTGGCCCGTCCACCTGTTTGGAATTCCTTGGCATTGAAATAGATTCAGTGGAGGGGTGCTTCAGGTTGCCCAGGGACAAAGTGTTGAGGTTTAGGGCAGCGCTGCGCCAGTGCCTACTCAAAGACAAGGTTACCTTACAACAACTGCAGGAGACGGTGGGGCAACTGAACTTTGCATTGCGGGTCATCCCAATGGCACGCCCCTTCTCACGCTCTATTGCCCAAGCCATGAAGGGATTGCGGGAGAAACATCACCGCACTAGGTTGTCATCTGAGGTTCGCCAGGATATGCGGATATGGATGGCATTCCTGGAGGACTTTAATGGCAGGATAGTGTGGCCCGGACCCTCCACTGCATCAGCAGAGTTGGGTTTATGGACAGACACTGCTGGTAGCGTGGGCTTTAGCGCCATCCTGGGGACCAAGTGGGTCGCCCAGAGGTGGCCTGATGAGTGGAGGCCGTGGGGTTTGACCACCAACATCAGCTTTCTGGAACTGTTCCCGATATGGGTAGCATAGATGGTCTGGCCAGAACGCCTATGCAATCAATCTGTGGTGTTCTGGTTGAATAACATGAGCGTGGTGGAATGCATTCACCAGCAAGAGGCACGGTGTCCATTCATACTGCGCTTGGTAAAGGAGATTGTGCTGCAATGCTGGAAATGGAATGTGGTTTTCAGAACATGTGCCAGGCGTCCTCAATAATGCAGCGGACGCCCTTTCACGCTTTAAAATGCAGGTATTCTGGGAACAGCTTCCTGCAGCAGACCCCTCGCCAGCACATTTCCCGGCTGCTCTCTGGCAGATTGGTGCCCCAGACTACCGCACCTCGTGGCAGCTGGCTTAGCCCCCAGGACCAAGACAGCATACGAAGGGGCGTTCTTGTCTTACCGTACTTTCTTGGGGCATGGATGGGAGGTTAGTTGGGCGCAGGAGGAAAGTTTTGTAGCTTATCTGAAATTGAAGCACAAAGAAGGGCGCTCAGTGGCAGCTGCGAATAGGCATAGGGCGGCTGTCTCCTTCTTCGCACAGGCCAAGGGCATGAGGGATCCTACGAACACTTTTGTGGTGCGCAAGGCTTTGAGGGGTTAGCGCCGCATACAGGGACACTCGACGGATACGAGAAAGCCGATAGGTCTAATACGGCTCACAGCCTTATTATCGGCACTACATGGCGTCTGTAGCTCAACATGGGAGGTGCTGCTGTTGAAAGCCGCGTTCTCACTCGCGTTCTATGGAGCTCTAAGGGTAGGCGAGTTGGTAGCGAAGTCAAAAGGAGATTAACAGGGCGGCCTCAAATTGGCCTGCGTGATGATCAGAGAGGATACAATGTGGGTGACAATTCAGAGATCAAAAACTCACCAGGAGGGACGAGGGGATACCATAGTGCTCCATCGGGCTCGGACCAATCCTTGCTGCCCGGTCTCGTGTAGAGGTCTTTAGAAGGCAGCGGGAGGGTACGGCGGGGGGGGGGGCACTATTGTGTCACGCCGACGGTACACAACTGACCAGGTATCAGTTTAGAAGAGTCTTGGAGTTGGCGGTCGCTAAAGCAGGCTTGGATCCTACAGAATTTGGTACCCACTCTTTTAGAATTGGGGCAGCAACTGAGGCAGTTGTAAGGGGACTCTCAGTAGAGAAGGTTAAGAGAATTGGAAGATGGTCGTCTGAATGTTACAAACGATATGTACGGATTGACATGTTATAACATGGCAAGGTGACTCACGCCTGGTATTTTCTGTTTTTTTGCAGTTTCTCAAACCTGTCACGCGGGGGAGGAACTCGCCGAGGGGCGTCAAGGAACGACAGCAGCTCAACACAAGCGACAAGAAGATCAACGGACATTGGTGACTTGGATTGTGGGCCACTCTTACGTGCGGCGCGCTAAACATGTTTTTCTTTCAAGTGAAAGGAGGAGAAGGGCGGAGAAAAAGGGGTTTTCTGTTTCCTTCTTTGGGAGGGGGGGCTTATGCCTCAGGCAGTTCAGAGAATATTTTCGGGAACTCTTATCTCAGCAACTCTCCCACCCGTCAGTGGTGATACTGGACAAAGATATTTAGTAACGCAGGGCTGGGTTCACATGACGCACTTCTCAGCCTAATTACATCGCGCTAGCACGCGTATTTTAAAAATCGTCGTTTTTCATATTAAATAAATCGGATCGCTGTTTTGCGGGTCACTTATTGCCACACACTCACGCCTCCAGCCATCTTGGTGGTAGGCAGGGACGAAACGCGGCTCCATTTTGGTGAGCGCCCTAGTCTTCTGTCGGGCTGACCACAGCTCTACTTAAGACGGCAGTCTTTGTTCGCTCGCCCCTGGACAAAGATATTTAGTAACGCAGCGCTGGGTTCACATGACGCGCTTCTCAGCCTAATTACATCGCGCTAGCACGCGTATTTTAAAAATCGTCGTTTTTCATTTTAAATAAATCAGAACTGCCTGATATTTTAAGAGGCACACATAGCGCTTACCCGCATTTAAATCTGTTATTTCACCGCTGTTTTGCGGGTCACTTATTGCCACACACTCACGCCTCCAGCCATCTTGGTGGTAGGCAGGGACGAAACACGGCGCCATTTTGGTGAGCGCCCTAGTCTTCTGTCGGGCTGACCACGGCTCTACTTAAACCTGCCATGATGACGCACAGCGGCAATGCACAGCGGGAACGCCAGACTCACGCCGAAGTCCAGCCAGAGACCTGCCCGTCTGCGCTCGTCCGCGTCGAGGCTGCGGAGGAGGTAAGGGATGTCGTCCCCAGGGTCACAACTTTAGTCAATTCCATGGAGTGGTTAAGCTCCTTCAACAAATGCTCCCCTTCCTGCAACAACTCTTTATCCCCAGTTACATGGGATGGCTTAGTTTCATGCCTACATTGCAAGATGAAGTTCACTCCTGTGCTTGGTCCCCATGTCAATTCTCATTCAGACATACTCCGGGGGGACTTATCAACGCCAGGTCGTTGTGCAAAAATGCACAGCATATTCACGACCTGATCATTGAAATGGACCTAGATTGGTTATTTGTCACAGAAACCTGGCTTTGTCCATGGTGCAACGGGGACCTAGCTGTGGCTCTTTCACATGCTTTCTCTATCCAGCGATTAGATTGACCTCTACAGCACGGAGGTGGGCTGGCAATTATTCATCGTAGTGCTATCAAATGAACTACCTTTGAGTTGCCAGACATCAAAGGTGCGGAGGCTATGGCCTTCTGCCTTGCCATCCATGATTCCTTCTCCTTCTCTGGTGCTTTGATTTACCGTCCACCTGGCCCATCGGCTGATTTTTTGGAAAGCATTGGAGATGAGCTGAGTGAGCTTACACTTAGGTTTGCACACTGCACGGTGATGGGAGATCTTAATCTCCATCTAGACTCCCTCAAGGAACCAGGCACTAGTGGGTTTATGGATATTATCAATATACTTGGCCTTACTTTGTTAACGCTAGAACCCACTCACACAGCAGGCCATGCTTTGGATTGTATTTGTTCTAATGTTGATGGCCTGTTAGGTAAATCTCCACACATTTTAACCTGGTCAGACCATAAACTTATTCCATTTCATCTTTTGGTGAAACAGAAGGCTCCGATGAAAAGCGCAAATTTAAACTCTGTCAGTCGTAAGCCGGACTGGACAACTGCCTTCTCACGGCCTGATCTTCTGGAGAAGTTGAGAGTTAGTAAACCTGTTTTAACAGGTAGCACTCTAACAGATAATTACCAATACTGTGAGTGGCTGGCAACATTTGTGTCATCCTTGGACATAAGGACGAAGAAAATAAATGTACGCTGTCCTACAAATAGAAAGAGTGCCACATGGTTTTCATTAGCTTTAAAAACCGAGTTGGGTGCAGTAAGATCATTGGAGCGTAGGTGGTGAAGGAATTATGAGGTGGCTGCCCGTGATTTATATAAATCTGCACGTAGGAATTACCATGCCGCAATTAAGCTGGCAAAAAAAACATACTACTTAGAGGTTATCTCTTCTTCTGACAAGGGACAGAAAGAGATCTTTAAGATAGTCAAGAGTTTTACCAATCCCACTGCACTCTATCAGGAGATTCCACCTTCCCTCCCGCTTTGCAATGCCATAGCCAACTATTTTGAAAAGAAAATCTCTGATATTGTTATGAATTTTCCACCCGTGCCATCTATTTCGACAAATTCGGAAACAATGAGGATAGGCTTTGCGACAACCAACACTCCTCGCTTTGACTCATTTACGCATATCTCCCTGGAGGATTCACATCAGGCTATTTTAGCCATAAAATCTGTGTCTCCATTTGATCCCTGCCCGCCCATGGTCCTGCGAACCTTGGTTGAGGAGATAAACCCAACTATTAACAGTATCATCAATTCCTCATTGGCTACAGCAGTAATTCCAGGTGATTGGAAGTGTGCAGCGGTTATGCCACTACAGAAAAAAGCTCTGCCGGATCCAACTACTCTGTCTAACCTGCGTCCCATTTCCCTACTCCCTGCGGTGTTCAAATTGACGGAGAAATTCGTTAATTATTAATGTACAAGTTTTTTGGAGGAGAATAACATCTTGCACTCCAATCAATCAGGGTTTCGCTCCAAACACTCGACTGAGTCTGCTCTTTTGTTTACAGCAGAGACTTTACGAGCGGCATTAGACCAAGGGAAGAAGGTCGTCCTGATCTTACTCGATCTATCGGTAGCCTTCGATACGGTCTCACACTCCATCTTGATTGACCGTTTGGAAAACGCAGGTATAGGAGGAATGGTGCTGGCATGGCTTACTAACTTCCTCTCTCAGAGACGTCAGGTAATAGTACTAGGTGACTACAAATCTGAAGAAAAGGTTACCAGCTCAGGGGTCCCACAGGGCACCAGTTTGAGTCCTGTTCTTTTTAATCTTTACATGGTTCCCCTGATTGAGCTGATTGCATCCTATCAGATTGAAGTCATATCGTACGCTGACGATACGCAGCTGATGCTAGTGTTGGATAGGGAGCTGCCTGGGGCTGAAGAAAATTTGATGAACTGTCTCACGGCTACATTTGAGTGGATGAATAACAATCACCTCAAATGTAACTCAGGAAAGACAGAAATATTGCCCTTTGGACCCCAAAATCTGTTTTCCCCTAAACAATGGTGGCCGTAGGATGCAGAAGCTCCTCCTAATACTATTTCTTCTGCGCAAAATCTGGGTATTAAATTTGATGGCCAACTTTCATTCAAGCAGCAAGCGGTAGGCGTAGCTAGCTCATGTTTCCAGATCATCAAATCATTGAGGAAGTTTTATGATCTTCTTCCTATGGCAGCCAGGAAGACGGTAGCAGTAGCACTGATAACATCTAGATTGGACTACTGCAACAGTCTTTATGCAGGCACCAATAAAGCAGTGCTGCACAGGCTGCAGATGGTCCAGCATGCTGCTGCTCGCCTGGTACTCCGCTGGCCGAGAAGGTCATCTGCCTCGGCGGCGCTTAAGATCTTACACTGGCTGCCCATCTACAAGCGTGTCCTATTTAAGGACCTTATTATCACCTTTAGAGCCTGTCAGTCACAAGGTCCGAGATATCTGTTGAATGGCTTTAAACGCTATGTGCCAGTACGCTGCTTGAGATCTGCCAATCAAAATCTTCTGGTGATTCCCAGATTCTGATTGGCCACCAAAGGGGGAAAATCTCTTTTTGTACTAGGCTCAAGAGCTTGGAATAAATTGCGAGCTCAGCTTCAGGGTATAGTCAAGGAGAGCGAATTTAGGAAGTCTCTGAAGACATGGATCTTCTCACTCTCCGACGCGGTTTGCAGAGCATTAGTGTAAAGCTTGTAATGCGTGAAATTGCCTTCGTCCACCAACTTTTTCCAACGGGGTTGGGTGTTGAGCGCCAAGATGCTCCTTGGAGCGATAGTAGTGCTATATAAATGCGTGCTTACATTACATTACATTACATTACTTCACCAGGGGGAGATCGATTTGTCCAAACTGGGTAGGCACATCCTTATAGAGGAAATCATCTCCACTGCGGGGAGGGTGGCCAGGACATGCTCGGGTAGCATGGTACTTTGGTCGCAACTTATACCTCGGTGGCAGTGGTGAGGGGGGGACTCGGTCAAGGCGTTGAATCACTCGGTAAAGAGGATCAACACACAATTGGACAAATTATTTTGATCCCCCCGGTTGCAGACAATACCTCATGGGTGTATTTGGGGGGAGCATTTCTACCTGCGGGACGGGGTGCACTTGACTGAGGCAGGGAACGTCATGTGGTCTAATAACATATTGGCATGGCTAGAGGGATTTGTGAGGTGAGTATGACCTTTTTTAGGAGTAGGAAGGGGGAGGCCAGATCGTCGGGTAACAATGCTGGCCTGTGGCGGTAAGGTCATGACCGGTGAGCAGCTATTTTAAGGTCTGAGGGGGCGGCATCATCCTTTGGAGGTGTCCGCCCAGGGGGAGGGGTCACTGGCCCCTCCTAGTACTTCTGAGGCAGGTATAACTGGTGCTGCAAAGGGGCGCGGGTAGGGGAGTCACGCTGTCCCTAGGCTGGCAGCCACCCCGCGCGTACTCATGACGTCAGCGTATGACGCGAGTAAGAGCCCTCCTTCAGTGGGTAAATGGAGTTCACGGAGTGGACCGAGTAATTAACAGGCTCTGCAGCGCATGCGCACCTGCGGTAAGGGCGCAGCTAGTAGGACCTGACACCGGTTAGCGACCTCGCCATATGGCCAGAAATGTTAGTATGCAAAAATTTTCAGAGGATGATGTTAGATTTGGTTAGGAAACAAGCTGTATTAGAATCTTGTAAAGGTTAGCCTATCATACTTGTTGATATGATTGTATCTAATGTTCCTGAATATTTTTGCATAAAACTGTATCTTTTGTTTAATAATTTTATTTTTTTGTATATTAATAAATACGGCCGGGGGGTCTTGCGACCCCCACCTTCCAAAGACAATTATGTTTCGTGTCAATGTGTTCTGGGTTGATGTGGGTTCACAGGGAGGGGGGCGGTAGCCGTCACTGACCATGTGTTATGTGATGGTATTTCCTTTCTTCCCTGGATTTTCTCCTTGTTCAGTTTTCTTCTGTTCTTTCATCCCTTCTCTCCGCTTATTGCACTTTCTCATTTTGTTTTTTTATGAAGAGAGGGGGATGTGTAGTGTCTGTATCCTTTTCCTATTATTCATGTAAGTTTCCTTTAATGACTCACGCTTCCGCGAGACATAGCATTTAGCTGTTGTCATGTAATGTTCTAGAGTTAGGTGGCATTGATGTACTGGCTCCCTTGAGGTTTAGTCGTGCTGACTGGCATTGCCGGTTCCCTTTTTGATAATTGCTATTCTACAGTAAATCTTCGAACAACAACTGTCTCTTCGTCTTACAACAGATTCCCTGTGCTTTGAAAGTGATGCAGCACTAGGACACACAATTGTTATCAGTAGGGAGTCGGAGATTCATAGGTAGCAGCTAGATACGGTTCACTTTGATCAAATAGCTGTTGTGGCTGGTCGGTGTTGTTTTTAGGAGGTGTGTATTTGCATTTAGTCAGGGCCACTGGAATTATGCGGCTATCGTGCCTTCCATTCAAAATTAGTTTTTTAATTTTGGTTTATTTACAATTAGAGTTCCAGTTTGAGCCAGTAACACAGAAAGGAGAAAATAGACACAAAAGCATTAACAGAATGTATAACGTAATCATCATGTCAGATTCCAAGACTATAGAATGAAACAAAAATATTACTTTTTTTAGCAAAGTGTTTGCAAATGTTAATATCTCTCAAGTTTATAAAATGTTTAGGCACGGGAACTAATTAACATATTTGATGGCATCATTGAAGTGATGTCACAATGCTTTTACATCGAGAGCAACACAGGAAATGACATAAGGTGTTGCTGGCATCCCAGCTTCAGTGCCAAAGCTACAGTAGGCAGGCATGCTGTGAGCATGCAGAAGCGAATGACCCAGCCAGACATGGCAGATCCGGGCAAAAGTCACCAAAATGGGCCAGATCACACGGATGCCACTACTAGGCCAGGACACATTGCAGATGGATGGTGGAGGCAGAGCACCACAGGCACGCAAGATCACCCAACACCACTGCAACACCACCCAGGACAGGCACACAGTTGTACAATGTATACCTGCACAGATGAGGCCCCCGAATGTGCTTGGTTTGAAAGCACTGGAAGAGATAGATAATATAGTAGGGCATATTTTTTAGACCAGCTCGTTCTCTCCTTTGTTTTTGAAAAATAGTTTTTCTTTAATATAGCACTCAATGTTCAACTACAGTTCAGAATTGGACTGCAACATAGTACATAAGTAGGTCAGGCAAGTCAGCCCCCTTGGCCAGCTTCGTTTGGGTGAAAACACTAGTTGTTCTCTGAATGTTCTTCTTTTCAAATACAGCTACTGATTGCTCTGTTGAGACCATAGAAGAAAGAATAATGGATTAGTAATTGAAGAATACTTTGAAAGGATAAAGCCCTTCAACTACTGAACACAGATACTTGGGTTAGGATTAAGATAGGGGGTGGTTCAAATCTATCAAGTTAAACTAAAACCAAGGAAGGGCTGAAACAGGGATGTATTTTGGCCCTAACCTTGTTTAACTGACTTCTTGCAGAGTACACATCCCTACTGAACAATATGCACTATCACTCCCCCATGCTGAGGGGGCTTTCAGTTATCTAATCTTCTATATGTGAATGGCTTAGTCCTTATGAGTAGAACTAAGGTCAGTTTACAGCACTTGTTCAATGCAACTCTTGCATATTCTGGAAAAGACACAGTAATGTCAATAGAAAATAAAAACATTAACCCCTAGATGCATCATTGTAACATTTTGCCATTTCTTAATTGCGAGAATTAAGGAATCGCAATTAAGAAATCGCAAAATGCTATGCATCAAAAAATCGCAAATTAGTTTGCGATTCAGAAATTTTCCTTAATTGCGATTCACAATTTGCGAATCACAATTAAGGAAAACCCTTCCCATTGATTCCTATGGGCTAAAAGGCCCATAGGAATCAATGGGAAGGCATTCACATTTTGCGAATTTCAATTTGCGATTCGCAAAATGTGAATGCAATTTCAAGGGTGCAGGGGGGGTTCAAAGAACCCCTCCCTGCACCCCTGAAATTGAACTGTAAGTGCAATTTACACACACATATGACCCAAGGACATGTGTGTGTGTAATTAAAAACTTTCAAATATGCAACTAGTGCATGCTTGAAAGTTTTCTGTAAATTAGCATGAAGTTCAACTTCATGCTAATTTACCCCTTCCAAATTGCGAATTCGCAATTCTAAATTAATCATGCATTGCATTTAAGAAATCGCAAAATTGTGATTTCTTAAATGTAATCGCAATTTAAGAAATCGCAATAAAATTGCGATTTCTTAAATTGCGAAAAAAGCAAAATGCTTCATGCATCCCAAAAACGGGATTTGCATTCGCAAACGGCAAAATGTTGCGATTTGCACCGTTTGCAAATGCAAAATCCCTTGATGCATCTAGGCATACGTGTGCATGAAAAAAACGGCACATAAGCTTACTTGGATCTTGGGGGGGTGAAAGAATTGAATCAGGAAAAGCTTCAAGTACCTTGGAGTTTACTTCAATGGGAATAGAAATAACAGTAGCCACCTAGAGGAAATAGGGAAAAAGGGCAATGTGTTGCCATTCTGCTTGAAGTCTCCCTATAACAAACTTAAATGGCCCATGTTCACTCCAATGCTGCAGGTAGGACAAGCTAAGATCCTACCGTCCTTGACTCCCAAATAGTTAAAGGAAAATGTAGTCTTTAGAAACTGGTATTGATCTACTATGCCTGGAGTGCCCTCTTCCGAGATTGCTATTGGGAGGACTTTAAATTCTTTAACACTGCACGAAGAATCAGGGTGTGTGAGAAACATGAGTATGTCATTAGCAAATGACACTACATGGTGCATTATGATCCTATTCACTTTAATGGTACAGTACAGATTTGGATGTGAAAAAGTCCATGAAGAACGCAAAAGGGAGCATGGAGAGGATGCATCCCTGATCGTCATTTTTACCAGACGAAAACAAGAATAGTGTGCATACTAAATATTGATGTCAGAATATCTAGCGTAATAAATATCGAGGACAGAATATTGAAATGCTGATATTGACAGGTAATATGTCTAGATTTTCTGTGCCTAACTCCACCTATTTATAAACACTTGGGGGCTTATTTACAAGCCCCTTGCACCGTCGGTGTATTACGTTGCTTGACACACTGGCGGTGCAACTTGCTGCGTGAAATTTACAAGCATACGTAAAGCCACCCTGCTTGGCTTTACGTGTGCTTGTAAATATCACCCCTGTTCACGCAACACTTTAAGTGTGAGGGGCATTACATGAGTGTTGCTGTGGGTGTTCCCATGCAACACCCAAGTCCACTGATGCATTTACAGATTTACGAGCAATCATAAATATGGAAATGCGCCAGAATGCTACGCTACCCCAGGGGTGGCATAGCAAGGCGCAACAAGGAGAAATGTTTTAATTTCTCCTCAGTTTTTTCCTCTTTCAATGCATACTGCATTCTACAGCATGCATTGGAAGAGGACATCAGCTCAATTGATTGTTTTTGTGCAGGAAGGTGCCCCTTCTTGCACAAAAAGAATCTCCCCACGATACAGGTATCCTTGCATGGTGCAAGGGTGCCTGCGCCAACGCATGGCAGCAGTTTGTGCACCAGCACAGGGAAGAGCACAGAGATGCAACATATTGTTGTAAATATGTCTCACCCCATGCTTCAAACTAACACAGCGCTGTGCAGCAAAATGGCTTGTGGCACCACGCTGCGTTAGTTTCTCGTAAATAGGGGCCTTGGTAAATATCTTCAAGGTACACAGATATGCAGGAATATTAAATCTGTACTTCCCTATATGGACTCACCTTCCGATATTTTGCCCCTTTATATTGTGTCCCCAATATTTTGCACATCAAGATTCTTCATGTTGATCCTAAGTAATAAAACCAAATGAATAGTTTCACTATTTCCCAATACATTAGCAACAAGCTTGTCTTATATGTTTTTCAGAGCATATGACACTCCTTTATCAGGAAAAACAAAACCTTTTAAACTAATTGTTCAGCAGCCAAGAGGTATTTCTGCTTCAATGCATATGCAAGCAAAGTTCTGTGAGCATCAGAACATTTACACTGGTATGTCTTTTGCTTCACAATAATGTCCAACTAAGGCTCTCTCACTTTTAACATGCCATGCCATTACTCACCTGAAAGGTTCAGAAAATGTGAACGACCCAAAAATCTAAATATAAATTGAAATATAAACGATGAGTTATATATTTGATCATACACGTATTTAAAAAAAAATGTTTGAATCATTCATTCGTTGACAAATGTGGCTGAAAACTGAAAGCATCTGAAAAGGTGGATTTTTCAGCAAAAATCTCAGTACAGCTTACTTTGAGCAGGAGAATGATAACAGTAAAGCAGCAACATTCTCCTCCCAAATCATTTGTTTCAGGGAGAATTGCCCATTAACTTGGCAAACATACTGTGAAGTGTCAAGGAGATGAACAGCTGTGATCTTCGCACACCTTCACTGATGGAATGCCACTGCTGCATAGCCATTTGCAATACCTTACAACCAGTGCTTGATTTGTAAAAGAATGAGTGCTGTTGTTCAAAGTCCTGCTTAGAAACCTGCGGCCCGTGCTTTTAATCCAGAGGCAGTCACCTAAATCGACATCATGGATCTACCATCTACTATAAGGCAATCCCTGCCCTTTTATCTCACTCATGCAGGTTCCTGCTTCCTCCCTTTCCAACAGGTTTTCAGTTTATCTCTTCCTACTTCTAAACCCCTAGTGTGTTTTTTCATTTCTTGCTCCCAGTTAATGTCTGAGGAGGAAAAATAAGCGGCAGTCCCCAAAAATGAGCGCCTCTGGGCCCCGCCGGCAAATTCACGCCATACCTACAATACATTGTAGAGGTCATCGTGTCAGAGATTCAAGTGACCTCGGTCACAAAACTGCCAATTATCTCACTGATCTCTGATCAACCAGGAACAGCTTCTGGTCACAAAATATCCCTGCATTTGGGCCTTACATGTCACAGACAACCAAGGCTGGAGGAACTCTCTTATTCATGGAAACTGCCAACACCTATTAACGCTAGTCAGATATATTGTATGGCACAATCAGACCCCCCAGGATATTGTGGCATGAACTAGTAAATTTAGCAGCACAAATCTGGAAATTTAGTGGCATTTGCGGCACTTGTTTTGCAATTTTTTCTACAACAAACACAGATATCTTCGTTTTTGGAGTTATTTTACAACATGAAGATATGTATATCTGGTTTATTTACAATTTAGACAATTTGTTTTGCTTCAAGGCTACATATAGGACATAAACATGTTATTGAATAAATGCCCACAAAACTTGTATGCTTGTCGTGTTAATCTTGGCCATGTATGTGCAGTTCTTCTGAGCAGTAAAAATCTAGCCCTAGATTGTGCGGACAAAATAATTTTGTATATGCTGTTGCTCATTTCAGCATTTGCAGAACTGGTCACACAGTCCTTGTACACAGCTGCAAACTGTGAAAGGACTGGAATGCGGTCAGCCATCCCATGCCAAAGAGGTCAGTGTCAATCACCCCAGAAACAGATGCCTGTACTGCTTCTGGGCCTACATGTTCAAAATAGCGGCGAAGCTCCTGATCCGGAACTTCGCTCAAACCAGGGATGGCTGACTATGCACTCTTGTCCTTAGGCAGAATGCTGAGTCATGCAGGATTGAAAAGGCACACTTGTTTCAAGAATCCAATGCCTGGTTGGGCCTCCCCCAAGTGTTTGTCCACCTTTTCCAGAGAATTTTCAAAAGCTTCATTAAGATGGCTGTTATCTTTTTTTCTGTGTCAGAGATACTTTAGCCCCTGCAGTGGTCTGTAGAAATGGTTGTAGTGACTCCACAGTGTGGATTGAATTGTTTGTTAGGTTCATGTGGCGGCCCTCCAAATAATCATACACGTTCATTGTTACTGGTGTCTGACTCTGGAATAAGTCCATCAGATGTAAACTGTTTTGGCATTTTTCTGCCACAATGTCCAATTGAACTTTAATTAACTTTCTTTGGTTGCTGTTCAAAATCCTTTGCAGATTTTCAAGGGAATCTGGGGGAGACTTGCTGAGTTGCATCTCAGACTCAGCAAACCCAGCATAGGCCTCAAAGTTCTTGCAGTGGTACTGAACAGCAGCAAACCAAGAATTCCACCAGGTACTGCAAGGGTCAGCTGCCATCGTGGTTTCATCCCATGGTTCTCAGCAAGATGGTGCATGTACCTTCTCTTTCTGCTACCGGCCATGTAAAATACATGCGAGAAGTATAGATGGAAAGCAATTAGCTCCACAAAATGCTTCCTAAATGACGACTCTCCAATAAGATTCATTATGTGTGCCAAGCAGGTGATATGTATGGAGTTTGTATACAGATTTCTCAACACAGTATTGTATGCCTTGAGCATGTATGCCGCATTATCAGTGTTAAAGGAAATACCGTTCTGAAAGGCTATGCTGTACTCTGCGAGCACCTTCACAACTGCTTGTGCTACAGTCCAATGGTTGCACTGTGAGAGGAACACTGTGTCTGCTAGGTGGGTGTGGATCTGACGGCCACCCTGCGCAGAGACCACTGCAAATAACACATTCAATACACACCACCCTTTGACATTAGGGGCCCCATTAGGATGGCGGGCAGATTGCCCCCGCCAGGCCGGCGGTAGCCACTCCCGGCCTGGCGGGGGCGATCCACCCGCCATCCGTGCAGGAATGATCCCCACCATATTATAATGGCTGAAGGGTCAGCGGCGGACGGAAAGACCGTCCGCCGCTTTTCCGCCCGGTCGACATGTCGACCGGGCGGAAAAGGGTGCTATATGGTGGCGGTGTATTTCAGACACCGCCAGCCAAATTAGAATGTGGGTTTTCAGATGCCTTTCCGTGCCGCCACGGAAAGGCATGCAGAGTTTGCTTTTGGGGCCCCCTGCGGGCCCCATGGACTCGGGGGGGGGATGGGGGTGCACATGGGCCTTTCAAATAACAACCTGACAGGCACAACGAGGTGCCTGTCACGTTGTGCTTTGAAATGCACAACATGTGTTTTTAGCATAGCGACTGGCGGTGCTTTCAGCACCGCCCACCGCAATCTTAAAAATACGGGATGTACCCGCCACTGTGGCGGGCGTATCCTAATTGCCCCCACGGTACCCCCACCCTTATGGCGGGTGGTCTCTTTCACCGTGAGGATGGCGGGCGGACAAAGTCCACCCACCATCCTAATGAGCCCCATAGTGTTTCATCAAATATAACCCTGATCTTTTGATCTTGCAAGTGTTCTTTAAGCTCGTTCTTGGCTTCTACATATTTCTCTGTGCAATAACGTTCTTGAAGCTCATAACTTCCAGGTATCGCGCCACCATTTCATACTCGCTTGTGGAGAAACTTGCGCAACACATGTCAGTTTTGCTCACCGGAATGTTCAGCGCTGTGCAGACATTGACCCACTTACTTATAATTTCTTGGTTTGAGGCACCGGCAGCTGTACTCTTTGTGAAAAGTGAGTTCACAGTCACCTGATGGACACGTTTTGGCAAAAAGTGAGGGTCTGGAACATCTGCACAGCGCTTCAAGTGTTTTTGGGACCGCACATGCATATCACTGTGTGTTTCTGGATGTGGCCCAACCCCACATTGCACACACTGCAAAACAGCACTCCACCATTGGTGCGCAGTAAAAATAAAAGATTTTTTTATATCGACCTACACTAATATCGATTTTTTTATATCGTAGGGACAGAATGTCGATGTCAAGAATATCGGTGGCCAGAATATTGATCTTAAGGTAAGTAAAATCATTTTTTTTTTATATTGAAGTAAGTAATATCAAGGTAAGTAATATCATTAGCAAAAATATAGTTGTTAATAATATCGATATTTATATTAGTGTTATGTATTTTAGTATGTATTTTATATGTATGTTTAACATTTTTGTAATGTATTTTTTATATTTTTAAATATATATATTAAATGTTTAGAAATGAGTAATTTTTTTAATAGAAATTTTGCGTTTAAGTATCAGAGCAAGTTGTGGGTTTATAGGGGAATAGGGTGGGAAGTAATTTCATTATAAATAATTAGTTAATATGTTTTTATTTATTGTTAATTATTATTAATGTATTGTTAATTAATTATTAATTGGTAATTACTTTTATTTATTGATTAATTTTTCAATATATTAATAATAGTTAATGTATTATTATTTTTTATTTATTGGTATTGTTAATTAATGTATTGTTAGTTAATAATTAATTGGTAAATCATTTTTATTAATTGATAATTAAATTAATTAGGTTAATTTTCAATGTATAGCGGGTTGTGGGTTTATAGGGGAATAGGCTGGGGGGTAATTAAATTATAATTAATTAGTTAATATGTTTTATTTATTGTCATTGATTATTAATTTATTGTTAACTATTTATTAATTGCTAATACATTTTTATCAATTGATTGATTTATCATTATATTAATTATAATTTTTTTATTTTATCTTTTATGTATTGTTATAGTTATTTAATTTATTGTAAATGTATTATTAATTTGTAATTAATTTTTATTAATTGATTAATTGATAATTAAAATACCTGTTACTTTTTATGTGTAGCGGGTTGTAGGTTTAGAGGGGAATAGGGTAGGAGGAATTGTATTATAATTAAGTAATTATTGTTGTTTCTTAATTGGTATTGATTATTATTTTTTGGTAGTTAATTTTCAATTGGTAATTCATTTTTATTAATTGATTAATTAATAATTAAATTAATTGTGCTATTTTATGTAGGTAGTGGGTTGTGTGTTTATGGGGGAATAGAGTCGGAAGTCATTTAATGTTATTTAAGTCAATATAAATTTAATTTTATTGGTCTTTTTTATTAATATTTTTGTTAATTAATTATTAATATGTCATTTATTTAAAAAATATATATTTTAGTAATATGTATGTAAATTTAACTCATACGCTATCCTACATTTTCCACACTTTTACACTTACTGGAGTTGGAATAGTAATTTTCCCCCCTATGCTATCCAACACGTCCCCTACTGTTGCACTCACTGGAGTGGGAATAGTAATTTTTACCCACCTGCTATCCAATACTTTCCCTACTTTTCCACTGTTTGGAGTTGGAATATTTTAATTATATGTATTATTTACTGTATTTTACATGATTTTTTTTTACTTAAATAAAAAACGATACTTTTAACAACGATATTTTTGGCATCAATATTATTTCCAATATTTTTGTACTTACCATAATGTAGATAGTAAGTTGATATTCTTGACTTCAATATTCTTGCTTCGATATTTCTGTAGGTCGATATTCTGACTTTCGATATTGTGTCAGTAATTCGACACCATCAGCATGCATCACAGTGCTGTACTCTCTGGCCCGATCTGCTGTGGTTATATGGGTAGGTAGGTGTGATCGGTGCTTCACAGTCTTCACAGGCTGCAGACATTTCTCCATTGTGCTTTTGTTGTGGTGGCTTGTTGCTCCCTTGGAATCCAAAAGATCTCGGGATTGTGGCACAGTCATGTAACTCACCAACAAATATACTTGGTGTTACTAGATGTGTTTCAAAAGGGGAAAAGGCCACTGCAGTTGTTGAATGGAAGGTTAGGAAAATTTAGGGAAGCAATGATTAAAAATGCATGTAACTCTTAAGCACCTGCACATATAAAAATAAATGAAAACTTGTTGGGACAGATCCGCATTGGGAAACGGCACTCCCCAAACGGCGTTGAGCAAACAGTGTAAAAACAGCATGGCCAGTTGCTAAGAAAGGAGAACATGAAACCTTTTAAACCAAAGTTGCATACACAGAGCATTAATACATACAGGTAGGCAGAGGTCCTTAGAAGTGGAATGGCACACTTGTCTTGTTGGTGCCTTTATGCAAGTCTAAATACTCTTTATGGGGTGTGGCGCAGTCACTTAACTCACCTACAAATATATTTGGTGTTAGAAGATGTGTTCCAAAGGGGAAAAGGGCATTACAATTGTTGACTGGAAAGTTAAGAAAACATAGGGCAACAATGATTAAAAATGCATGTAACTCTGAAGCACCTGCAAATGGCAAAAAAATAGAAAACTTGTTGCGACAGGTTTGCAATGGAAAATGACATTCCCCAAACGGCGTTGAGCAAAAAGTGTTATAACAGCATGGTCAGTTGTAAAGAAAGGAGAATGTGAAACCTTTTGAAGCAACGTTGCATACACGGAGCGTTAACACATACAGGTAGGCAGAGGTCCTTTGAAGTGGAATGGCACACTTGTCTTGTTGGTTCCTTCAGGCAAGTCTGAGTTCTCGTTTTGGGGTGTGGCACAGTCATGTAATTCACCTACAAAAATATTTTGTGGTACTAGATGTGTCCCAAAGGGAAAAAGGGCATTGCAATTGTTGACTGGAATGTTAAGAAAACGTAGGGCAGTAATGATTAAAAATGCATGTAATTCTGAAGCACCTGTAAATGGCAAAAAAATTGATAACATGTTGGGACAGATACGCAATGGAAAACAGCACCCCCTAAACGGCGTTGAGCAAACAGTGTTAAAACAGCATGGTATCTTGCAAAGAAAGGAGAAAGTGAAACCTTTATAAGCAAAGTTGCATACACTGAGTGTTAATACATACGGGTAGGCAGCGGTCCTTCGAAGTGGAATGGCAAACTTGTGTGATCCCGCTAGGCAACTTTGAGCCATCTGTGGAGGGCAGTGGGGGTGCGAGGTAAACTTAAAAATCATAAGGCAAAAGTGTTTCCCTCCCAAAAAACACCCTGCCCCAAAGTGCCACCAAATAAAAAATAACAATACAAAGGTTGCATAGGTGGAGAAAAAACAAAAAAAAGGGAAAAGATGAGCCACCAGCAAAGAAACTGAAACCTAATCGTTCAGAACAAATTTGTACAAGTGTACTTTGTAGGAGCACATAAGCCAGGAGTTTACACTCGGGAGCAACAGTGCTTAACTGGTATGTAGAGAAAATCTCAAGACAGCCCCAAACCACCCCCAAGAAAAACAAAATAACAATTATGAATCCCACATGATCAAACAGAATCCCATCGCCAAACCATGCACAGCCCTCCCACCCATCGCAAGTAGGACTTTCCAAATATTGGTGGAGACCTCAAGGTTCTGCACTTTAGCATTTGTAGTATTTATCTCCCCAGAAGTGTACAGAGACTAAAACGTACCTGTGCTGTTTAGCTGAAAGCATATATTAGTTGCGAGATGGCCCAATGGCTCTTGAACCAGCAGATTCTTTCCTCCGAGACTCTACAAAAGAAGAAAAAAGTGTTAGAGCAGGCTCAGCTAGCCCTTCCCATCTCATCTGTCCCACAACACTGCCACTTACCCCAATATGCCTCTTTAAAAACCACAGCCTCCCCATATGCCCCCCTGGGCCTGCGTGCTCAGCGGGCCCAAAAACAATACCCCCAGGGCCTGCCACACACTGGGCACACGGTGGACCCAACACATACCTGTGCTGTGCAGCAGCAAGCATTTATTAGTTGCCAGATGGGCCAACAGCTCTTGAACCAGCAAAAGAAAAGAAAAAAGAGTTAGAGCAGGCTCGGCAAGCCCTTTTCATTTGAAAAAATAAATGGCTGCGTTCCCTGTGTGTGACAGGTCCAAAAATAATGCCCCCCTGGGCCCGTCGCACACTGGGCATTCTGCGGGTCAAAAATAAACTTTAAACAAAATTATGCCCCCCAGGGCCCGCCACATGCTCCATGTGCGGAGGGCTGAAAAATAATGCCCCCCCCCCCCAATGCCTGCCACACACTGGACCCGCGGCGGGCCCAACATGAACTTTTAAACAAAAAATTATGCACCTCAGGTCCTGCCGTGCTCCCAGTGTGCCGCGGGCCAAAACATAATGCCGGGTTAAAAAATTAAAGGAGGACCCCACACAGGCTAATTAGGGGACTGGGGGGATAGTGGTTTACAAAAAGGACAAGGGCATCCCCACCGGAAGGACGGTATGAAGGTGTGTCCACTCCTATTGAGTGCACATTATAGTGAGCTTATTATTCAATGCGCATGCCATCAATCAGGCGGGAAAGGTAAAGTTACAAAGGGTCAATCACCAATACTAACAGTATATTTCAGCTAAAAAAGTCAATTCTGTGTACCACTGATAATGTGTATTTAACTGATGCCACGTGTTTAAAAAAGGACCTAATTTTTGGCTATGTATTCAACTCTATTTATGTCATCAAAATCTGCTACATTTAATGAATAACACAATTAAAACAATTAAAAAGAGATGTTTTCCACACCGTAAGTTTAGTAAACCTCTGTTTTACATTTATCACAATTCAAAAAAACAATTGATCATTATACATTATTACAATCTTAAAAAACACATGTTATACATTTTTGTAAAAAATGACTTAAAAACACAAAGAATCACAGGTCGACGCGGCGTTTCGGTATTCTGTTTGTCTACCTTCTTCAGGACTGATTCTGGATAGATTTAAAAACACAGAGTTACCATTCTTACAGTGGTGCAGATTAAAAGTAATTCTCATAGTTAAAACCAATAGATAGTCACAACTATAGGACCTATAACCACATTTTTAGTGTCTTCATTTTTAACTAACATCTCTTAATCAACGGGCATCATTTTTTAACACAAAGTCTTTGTTTTTCTTAACAGGACGCTGGTGTGTACACATATTCTACACAGTAAAATGATTTAAGTTTCACATCCCATTATACTGTTTCTACGCGTACCTACACTTAGACAAAACTATTAGTGTTTATCTTTCCCTTGGACTATATAGTCCAATGCTTATTTGACCCCAATTTCAAACATCTTTGAGGATATGTTAATGGGATTCTCATTCTGGCGCATTCCTTATGTCAGATGGAGTAAATCTCACCACCGGACATTTATTTGCTTCTTATCGGAACCCTGTAGGCTTCAAATGCATGGGCCTGTTTTTCGGATTCTGCCTTTGATATGTGATGTCACTGTATAAGATAAATGCACAGATGCTATGTTTACTAATGACCACAACACTATGGATTTATCAGGAAGAAACGTTTCAATCTATAATCAAGGCAGATTGTATTTCATGCCTAATTATGAGGAAACAATATTTTTTATCTATATATACTATAACGTAAGTACCTGATTTTCAGCATAAATGTGCTTGATATTGGACTACCAGGAGGAGCCACCGTATTTTCAATTGTGGGTATCGTCAATCACCCTAGAAAATTATAATTGTTCCATATAAGTATACTTAGGCGTCATTTATTTGGGAAACAACTTATTATCAATACCTATTCGCTGTAAGGGGATCACTCACCATTAATATCAGGTTGACTGGTGCAATTCCAATGGTATTTGCTTCCAAGTCACTCCGTTTTGGAGAGAGGGTCCGTACTACATTGGACGATACAAAACATATATAGTAGTTTTTATTATTATTAATCATAATTCCATAGTCGTTTATTTTTAAGTTATCTCATGTTATCCGACAAATGGGGGATTTTAGTCAAGTTAATATGTTGCAGAGTTTACCAGGATTATTGCGTTGGATATATTGGACTTCTAAGGATTGTTAAATAGTAAAGTTCGGTTTACATGGGGCGTCTAAGTCGCTAATTTCAAATCAAGCGGTCCCTAGTTTCTAATTGTCCTTACCTTTAGTTCGGAAATCGGCCTCCCTGCTCCTGTATCCTGGCAGTCTTTCGATGTGTCCTTCAGCCGGTATGTTCCGAGCCGCGAAGAGCACTGAATGTTTTGCAATTGACGAAGCTTTTTATGCTTCCCCCGTTCTGATTGGGCGTCCCTCTCCTTAAACCGTATTGGTTCAACGTTAGCCAATCAGCGTCCGGTTTCTGTGGTAACCGAACGCTTTTCTCTTTAGTCCCGGACTTCCTCAGCTATTGGCTCATGCACTTTCTTCCCCTCTTACTGATTAGGGGGTCGGTTCCAGGGTAACCGAACGTGTTTCTATGTGAATATTTAGCGCGCTCTTCTATGATGGCATAATCGCGTCAGTTATTCCCTCACATGGTGTTTCTTATTGTCTATTTTATATTACAGAAACACACGTTTTCTTTTAATTTTACCGCGGCGCATTCTCCTATGCTAGTATAATCGTGTCGGTTATGTGTTCACAAAGTTTTTCATTTTGCCTGTTCCATATTAAGGAAACCATGTTCTCTATAAATTTCACCGGGGTCTAAATTCCCGAACATAAATATATACATATTAAAGAGTGCGCTTGTTCTACTTTCTTGTTTTAATACGTTTTTGTTATGTGGATACTCTAAAAAACGCTTAGTCCAAACTCGTTAGGTACTTTATTGTTAGATATTGAAAATATTGAAAATATTGGACCCGCCTACCCTACCTGTGTTGCCTATGAGAGTGGCCCAACATGAACTTTAAAAAATAAATTATGCCCTAAGTCCCAGTGCATGCCCTGTGTGCGGCAGGCCCAAAAATAATGCCCCCCCCCGGGCCCGCCGAACACTTGACACGTGGTGGGCTCAACATAAACTTAAAAGAAAATTATGCCCCCCAGGGCCCGCCGCTTGCCCCATGTGCGGCGGGCCCAAAAAGAATTCCCCCTCCTGGACCCGCCTCACACTGGGCACGCAGCGGACCCTACATGTAATTTAAAGAAAAAAAAATTATGACCCCGAGGGCCTGCCCCGTGTGCAGAGGGCCCAAAAATAATTCCCCCTCCTGGGCCCGCCATACACTAGGCATGCGGCAGGCCCAACATTAACTTGAAAAAAAAAATTATGCCTTCGAGTGCCCGCCGAGTGCCCTAACTAATATAAACTTTTAAAAAAAATAATGCTCCCCCAGCAACAAGGCAGGCAGCAGCACAGGAGTACCTACCTGGGTGGGTTCCGACGATGCTCAGAAGAGACCAATCCCCTGAGCCTTCAGCGCAGGAAATGAAAAGCAGCAGCAGGGCAGGTGAGGGGTGTAAATAAATACTTCACCTCGCCTGCCTGCTGTGAGGACACTGAGGACCCTCCTTCTATTGGCTCCGTGGAGAGAGCCACAGGGCCAATAGATGGGGTCAGATTTTGGGGGCAGTTTTTAAAATATCATAGCATTTTTACAAAACTGTTGATTTTGGGATTTTTGGGCAAATCGCAAAATCGCACAATTCTGGAGGGTCTGCACAAAGAATATCCACAATTAAAGAGACTATACTTGTGCTTTCACATACGTTTTGGCCAAGCTCCTACTCAGAATAAAAATGCTACATGTAAAGGCAATGTGCACATCACTCAAAACCAAAATCTAGCAAACATTCACCTGTAATGCACAGAAGCACAAACACACCAACATGCTGTACAGAGAATCACAGCTGCAGGCGCCCTGTTAATGTAGATACCTGCAGCTCTGCAAATCCCCCCCTAAAATGGAACACTCTGCAGTCTGCACCTGCCAGCTTGAGATATGTCCTTGCACACTTGCAAGTCTGTGTACAATCAGCGCATGTGATGAAGCATGAATTTTGCGAAATCATCCTGCTTGATAAAATCTACTCATGTTTGTGTTATTAACAAAACCAATGAATAATAGTAGTAGTAGTATAGCTTTATTTCGATACGGTACATATCATAAAAGCAGTACAAAAAGTAAAATCATTACAAAGATGCATAATATAAAATACCGTAGGGAATCATAATAGACAATAATACATAAAATACACATTTAAGCTATCCTTACAAATGTTTGCACTAGTATCTAAAAACAGGTCACAGAAAAGAGGACATTATTGAATCAATAGCTTTCTTGCAGATCTTATACGCCATGCCCAGCCAAGAAATTTTGCCATGCAGCATGCAAAGAATGGGCGGGCATCAGAGCGCAATATACGTAGGGCTTCTAGGTGTGATCTTGTTCCCAGACTTCTGCACAAGGGCTTTAACCATTTCGATCTAGGAGCTGCATAGACACTGCACTCAAACAGAAGGTGGGCGTCAGACTCAACCCTTAAGTCGCAAAATGGACAAAATGGGACCGTTTGAAAGGGAGGATTCCAAGAGGAAGTAAACAATCCTAAGGGGAGAACACCCACCCTAAATTTGAAGTAGAGTGATCTGTCTCCAGAGCTGTGAATTAGGTCCAAATAAGGTTCCCTGAAGGGGAGATCTTTAACTAGTAAAAACTGGGCAACAGATTTGCAAAGATTGGGGTTACGCATTCTGTTATTTTTTACCCATAGCCAGTAGGCGTTCTTTAGAAGCAGCTTGGGCGGTGCTGTTTTATTGGCCCAAGCATCTCCCAATCCCAGCTCATAGAGCAATCGTTTTACCTCCCTAAACCAGGGTATCTTATTACAACCTGGGAGAGACAACAGATCTTTCAGGGCATCAGCGTAACTACACAATTCTGGGACATTCCATACCCGGGACCAAAGTAGCAGAGGGCGCAGTTTTGCTTGCTCACAAATTGGGCGAGTGCCTGCATCCAACAAGAGGGGGATTGTAGGAGTACTGTGGGGTAGCCTCAAAACCAATGACTAATAGTGTGAAACATAATAAAACGGGGAATTGAAAAAAGTAGCGTGAAAATGTGCAAGAGAGATGGCACATTTGGTAGTTTAAAGGCTTTAATACTCTCTGTGTAGAAAAAAAAAGAATGAAAACATGAGGGGGCATATTACCAACAACTAGCGATAATTTTTGTCTCTAACTTGTTTAGAGACAAAAATTATCGCCGCACATCGGCGATTTTTATCGCAGATAAACCTTGCTATTAACAAGGTTTATCGCAAATGCGATAAAAAACGGCCGAAATGCATGAATATCGCTGAAAAGTCAGCGATATTCATGCATTATCGAGCAAATGCTTTTAGCCATGTTATCCACCTCCCATTGGATAACATGGCTAAGAACTGCTCAGGGCAGGTGTTAGCTTTTGGAGATATTCCCGCTTAGCGCGAATATCTCCAAAAGTTGGTAATAGGAGATAGCGATGTTAGCGACTGTTTTCAGTCTCTAACATCTTGGCACGCCCACTTTGCATCTCATTAGTGATAAATATCACTGACATGCAAAGTGGGGCCCAAGATGGTCGCTATCTCCTACTAGCTGTCGCTAACTGGTGTTAGCAACAGCTTGGTAATAGGGAGATAATTTTATCTCCGCTTTCTTGGCTTTTAAAGCCAAAAAAGCAGAGATAAACCCCCTTGATAATATGCCCCGAGGTTTTATGTCTCAATGAGAAGAGCGACCTTTTTCACGTATACTACAATATACACAAGTAGCACAAAAGTGCAAGATGACAGAAAAAGTTTGCATGAATGTTGTTCTTTCTTTGCTTAATAACATGAGAGCATTAATTGTCATGGACAATATTAGAAATAACTATACATATTTGAGTTTAGTTTGGATATTGAAAACTAAAGCAAATGATTTTCTTATGTATTTTCTTTGTGAACATTTAACCGAAATGTGCTTTATTTTCTTAGAGAAAGATGCTGTACAATTTCTCCAGAAGGCCTCAAAGCGCAGCTGGAGTTATTTTCCTTTTCATAAACGTAGGGTTTTGAAAATATATTTGTCCTTCATTATTTCTAAATGGTTGATTTACTTGTGTAGTTGTGTAAAGCATATCTACAGGACATTCTTTCCGTCCCGGGAAGAAATTTAGTTTTGAGGATGAACTGTGTCGACAAATGTTGCAACTAGATATGGAAGTATGCATGAGTGTCGGAAGAAGAAATACAATGATTTCCTCCTCTGCTGAAAGACGATGATGACAGCTTGCGAAAACAAAGAACTTTCGAATTCTTGATGAAATGGAGAGAGATGACCGATCACCTTATGTTTTTGTCCAATGAGAATCAAGGACTTAAGCAAAATATAACATAGAGAGGGACGGACTTGAACATTTAGGAGTCCATTAGGATGTCGGGCGGTGGTACCACCAGGGTGCTGGCTCGGTGGAAAAACGCCTTGTACCGCCCACGAACAGCGGTACTCACGTCCGCCATATTAATATAGCAAAACATAGGTCATGTCCCATCCGCCGCAGAGCGCCGCACACTGCCATCAAAGTGCGCCGGTCACCGCGGCGGTGGGAGCCAATGGAGACTCACTGCCGTGTGGAATGATGTCCGCCCCGCTCCACAAATTAGGATGGCCCAAACAGGCAGACGCATCGCAGCAGAGACACCGCCCAACCAGCGATGGTGGAAACTCGACAGCGGAGCCCGATAGCATAGACCGGGTCCTCTCCACCCAGTCATGAACACCATGGACCCAGCCCTACATATGCATCTGGTGATGTACCTGCTACAGCACGACCATCAAATGAGCCGCCGCGGACGCCGCCGCAGGTACACACAGGCTGACACAGCGTCCAAAACCATAACACACACCCTGCTGGGGGTCACAACACATCCACAAGGGTACCCACACATGACCCACCTGCCACCAAGTCACCCCTCTGCTACGGGGACACACATCGACCGCGAACTAGCAGCAACATCCCGTTCCCTGTCACGTCACCGCCGCGGACAACACATGCACACAATGCGCAAGGCAGGGCAACTCCAAGGCATGGGCAGGGCATAAATACCACAGGGACACACAACCCCCAACCACACATCAATACACCCCACCAAGTGACAGGCCAGGTACCCATCCTGTGCACCTCCATGCACAGTAACAAGCAACAAGCAAAAAGCACAGCAACAAGCAAGCACAATACAAACCCTGCACCACACAACAAACAACCAGGGAGACAGCCACTGCAGGAGTGGCTGACAAGGAACACACAACACCAGTGCCTCACACACTGAAGGCTGCCAATACTTTCCAGCACATATACACACAAACACACACCCTGGGTGTAGCCACAAACAGAACACACACACAGGGAAGCCTGAACAGATGCCTGGTCAAAAACAACACACAAACACCACGGGAACACACACAGAACCCCAACACAAACATACATACCCTGTCAGCCAAACTGTGGAAAGGCAATGCGAGAACAAACACAACATGAGTGCACAACATCATCACTCAAAATCAAAACATACACAACATACTACAAATCACACAAGAAGTGCACCTGCACAGAACTACACTGCCACAACAAAACAACCACACATGCACATGAAAGCAAAAATCAACAAACACCAAAGGACATCAGGGGATGCACATCAGGCAATGCTAAGCCCACATACACACAGCACTGTATGCGCAACAAGCAGTCTGTGCACACCAAGCACAACAGCTACACACAGACATGACTGATACACACACCACAAATCAGCACAGCACAAATACAACAGCACACACAGGAAGCGAAGCAATACCACAGCCAACAGACATACATCCAACACAACAACAAAAGGATGCACCACTCTGGGATACAAGAGCAGAACCATCTTTACCAGAGCACTGGGCAGCACTTACAGCTGAAGTGCACATGAGCAATCCTCACTGATAAATAGCTCAAGAACATCACACATAAACCATTGTGGCAATGTCCAGAGTGGGACATCACTCTTGGCCCAAGAACTGCACTACAAGGCACAGTGTCACAAATGAAGTGATGGGGAGGCACATACACATGTAAAACAAGGGGACAGCTGACATCCAAGTCAACTGACTAGCATGTCAGTAGTAGACATGTAAGGGGTGTACCATACACAAATAAAGGGAGTGCAGACCCACAATGGCTAGGCACAAGTGGCACACATAGGTGATGGCATTACACCACACAAACCATGCCATACAGGAGGAGAAAAGGCACCATGTGACTCCAATGCATGACAAACACAAACACAATGCCAGTGAGGAGCAGCAGGGCAACACAGACTACACAAACACACTCGAGACACATTGATGATCAAACAAACACAACACTGATGTGTAAGTCACACACATTGCACACTCATAAGTGACCAAAACAACAAGGATGAGTCACACAGAACTGCATGGACACACCAACACACTCCACAGTGCACAAAAGACAACTCACACAAGTGCATACAATCATTTACACAGGGCAGGACAAACCAAACACCAGGCACACAAGTCCTGGGTGAGACATGTGTGTCTATCACAATCCAGGCGCACACACACATCCACAACCACTACAAAGTCACCCAAGAGCACACATCTCATGTAGGGCAGGGGACCAGGACTAAGGGACAACACAAAATGAACATACACATACACAGCTGAGCACATATACAGGAATAACACACATACATCATGACATTGCCCAGCCTGCATGCAAACCTGTGTAGAGCATCACACCCTGTGCTGGCAGTGTACCCCAAGCTGACATTGCAACAACGTAGACAACAATAGAAAACCACTAAAAAGAGAACTGCATGACACGCAAAAGACCCAACACAGATAACACAAGTATCAGTGTCTGAATGGATTGAAAACCCTGTCACCCCTGTTTAAAAATGTGATGCGTGCAAAGAGCTTAGTAATGTTGAAGTGACACATAGAGCATGGGGCACAGGCAACCAAATGCACACACAAAAATAACTTTAATCAGCAAGGACAATAACAAAACACATAACAGGAGTAACTGTCTTTGTTCACATATTGCACAGATGTGACAGTAGAACAACAGTAGACAAGAGCAAGGCACATCATGCTGATCATATGCAAGATAATCTGCACAGGCGAACTCCAAACAGGAAGGCCAGTGTCCATGGCAGGTGGCACAGCAAGTACATGGGAGGCTGCACAGGGGAGACTCCAACACAGCAGAGCAACAGGGCCAGTGTCCATGGCACAGGGGAGAGTACAACACAGCATAGCAACAGGGCCAGTGTCCATGGCAGGTGGCACAGCAAGTACATAAGAGGCTGCACAGGTGACACTCCAACAAAGCAGAGCAACAGGGCCAGTGTCCATGGCACAGGGTTGAGTAAAACACAGCACAGCAACAGGGCCAGTGTCCATGGCCAAGGGGAGAGGACAACACAGCAGAGCAACAGGGCCAGTGTCCATGGCACAGGTGAGACTCTAAATCAGTAGAGCAACAGGGCCAGTGTCCATGGCCAAGGGGAGAGGACAACACAGCAGAGCAACAGGGGTAGTGTCCATGGCAGGTGGCACAGCAAGTACATGAGAGGCTGTACAGGTGAGACTCCAATGCAGCAGAGCAACAGGGCCAGTGTCTATGGCACTGGTGAGACTCCAAATCAGCAGAGCAGCAGGGCCAGTGTCCATGGCACAGGGTAGAGTAAAACACAGCAGAGCAACAGGGCTAGTGTCCCAGGCAGGTGGCACAGCAAGTACATGAGAGGCTGTACAGGGGACACTCCAACACAGCAGAGCAACAGGGCCAGTGTCCATGGCAGGTGGCACAGCAAGTACATGAGAGGCTGCACAGGGGACACTCCAACACAGCAGAGCAACAGGGCCAGTGTCTATGGCACTGGTGAGACTCCAAATCAGCAGAGCAGCAGGGCCAGTGTCCATGGCACAGGGTAGAGTAAAACACAACAGAACAACAAGGCCAGTGTCCATGGCACAGGGGAGAGTACAACACAGCAGAGCAACAGCGCTAGTGTCCCAGGCAGGTGGCACAGCAAGTACATGAGAGGCTGTACAGGGGACACTCCAACACAGCAGAGCAACAGGGCCAGTGTCCCAGGCAGGTGGCACAGCAAGTACATGAGAGGCTGTACAGGGGACACTCCAACACAACAGGGCCAGTGTCCATGGCAGGTGGCACAGCAAGTACATGAGAGGCTGCACTTTGGAGACTTCAACACAGCAGAGCAACAGGGCCAGTGTCCATGGCAGGTGGCACAGCAAGTACATGAGTGGCTGAACAGGGGAGGCTCCAACACAGCAGAGCAACAGGGCCAGTGTCAATGGCAGGTGGCACAGCAAGTACATGAGTGGCTGCACAGGGGACACTCCAACACAGCAGAGCAACAGGGCCAGTGTCCATGGCAGGTGGCACAGCAAGTACATGAGAGGATGAACAAGTGAGACTCCAATGCAGCAGAGCAACAGGGCCAGTGTCCATGGCAGGTGGCACAGCAAGTACATGAGAGGCTGCACAGGGGAGACTCCAACATAGCAAAGCAACAGAGCTAGTGTCCATGGCAGGTTGCACAACAAGTACATGAGAGGCTGCACAGGGGACACACCGACACAGCAGAGCAACAGGGCCAGTGTCCATGGCACAGGTGAGACTCCAACACAGCAGAGCAACAGGGCCAGTGTTTATGGCACAGGTGAGACTCCAACACAGCAGAGCAACAGGGCCAGTGTCCATGGCACAGGGGAGAGTACAACACAACAGAGCAACAGGGCCAGTGTCCATGGCAGGTGGCACAGAAAGTACATGAGAGGCTGCACATGGGACACTCCAACACAGCAGAGCAACTGGGCCAGAGTGCATGGGACAGGTGAGAGTACAACACAGAAGTGAATGACAATTTAAGTTGCCAGGGAGAAATGCGGAGTCAGAACATGAGAAGGTGCGCAGTGAGTGTGTTTGACTGTACCCTTCCCTGATCAGCAACACACCCAGGTGCCAAACAAGGGGCAGGACTAGCACACCTGTATGATAGACAGGTGTATAAGGGGGACTGCCACTCACATTTGACTGTCAGGCGGACTTGGAGCTGGATGTGTTTCGGGGACAGCAGGAACACTTGACTGGGGAGACAGAGGCCCAGGTGAGGCACAGTGGTTTGGCAAGCTGGAGGGCTGTTTGGACCAGGTTGTATAGTGGCACGTGGAGGTGGATTCATGCAGACATGTGACACAGTGTGGGTGGGAGAGGTTGGAGGGGTTCCCTTCCTGTCTTGGGGTTAATGGGAACTGGTGATGGCACAACAGGCACACACACCAACTGTCCCACATCAGGTGCAGACACTGGCCATCCCTCTGGTGACGTGCTGGATCCTGCAGAATGCTTTGTCTGGCTACACCTCTGGACCACCTTCCCCTGCTTGCCAGGTGTCCCACTTACAGTGCCCTCCTTTGCTTCTTTGCCAGGTGTGGCCCCGACAGTGCCCTCCTCCACCTGGTTCACTGGGCTTGGAATTGGAGTTGATGTGGTGGGTGGATGTGGGCCTGTGCCCTTCCTAGGTGTACCCTTGCCATACCACACCTCCTCAGTGGGCACAGACACTGCACGCCTAGCTCTGCGTGAAGTTGTAGGGACAGTAGAGTCCTTTGCTGGTGATGCCTCTGAGGCATGTCAGCCTGATGTCAGCACCATAGCTTTTTCGGCCTTGCTCTTTCCTGACGGGCTCTTGTTTTTGCATTCTGGGCTGGCTGTTGGGATGTTGTCTGTGGGCAGGACCGCTTGGGTTGTGTCTGCTGTGTGCTCCTTGTGCAGTATCGTGTCTGTGACACATTCGAACCGTGGTCACTGTCATCTGATGTGGCCACTGACTGGGTGGTGGACAAAGGCACCTGAGTAGGAATGGGAGCATGTGCCTGTTGAAGGGCAGACGTCACTGCGGACGACAAAGCCTGGACTGTAAGGTGTAGCCCACAGTCATCAGAGTGTATGCCCTCCATGTAGGCAACCACCTGGCCTAATTCTTGTCATGGTCACTAAAGGCATTGAACAGGGCGGTCTGACCCACACAAGCTGGCGCAGGAGCTCTACAGACTCTGCACTGAGGGAAGCAGGGGGGACTGGTGCAGGCTCAGCAGTGCCAGGTGTGAATGTAACTCGTCCCCTCTTACTGACACAGACACGGGCAGCACCAGATGAAGTGGATGGGAGGCTGGGCACTGGCTGCTATGTGGTAGATGATGTTGCAGACTCACCGTCCCCTGTGCCTGCCAACAGGGATGCATCACCGCTGGCATCAGATGATGCAGTACTCTGTGTTTCAGCCACAGATTCCTCCTGCATACTACGGTCCCCCTCAGATGCACTGGTGAGCTCTATGTCACTGGCCTCCGGTGCGGCTGTGCTGCTACTCTCGTCACCACTGGTTTCCACCTCCCGTTCCTCTGTGTCCAATGGCGATTTTGCATGAGAGAAAGATGCAGGGTTGTGTTAGTGTCATCATCAGGACAAAGCAATCCAATCAATGCAGTACAGGAGATGCCCATATCAACATCTTGACTACCCCACCCTGCAATCACATTGCAACAACACACTACATAGACCACAACAGTGCCTGTAACCCTGAATATCTGCCATGACTGAGCCAAGTTCGAGGCCACACAGCACAGCACCCTGCCCATGGATGAAGTGTACCACACACAGAAGGTGCCCTGCCCACACCTAGGGACATGATGTGGAGACAACACTCTTTGCCACTGGCAGACCTTCAGGGAACAGGAGGGGACACCACACACACCTATTAGGACATGACAGTCCACAATGCCAAGTAGGCCATACCAAGCACCATGTGGTGCTCTGGGGCACCTTGTTGTCAGATGTGTGGGCCTCTCTGATCATGGTGCATGCAAAGTAGGCATACATGAAGTCACACTCAGATAGTGGACCCTGTTGTTCACCCCTAGTAGATTCCCCACACTATCCCAATGCTGAATGACCATGTAGATCCTAACACATCTGGCTGTGAGAAATCACAGCAGGGAGGATCAGCTTTGTAAGGCCAGTTTGGCCCAATGCCTGACACTGGCACACATCCCAGCAGCCGCTCACATGACACAGCACAGCACCACCACACAAACATCATATGGGCCACCGTTGCCACAGGCCCTGTACACATGCATCTACTACCAGCCAAAATCACCCTACACAAATACTCACCCCTACCTTGCTGGTGATGCTTCTTCAGACGTGCATCCAGCTCCGGATTAGTCACTGCCAATATGCAGACTATCAGTGGTGTTATGTTGCGCTGTGCCAAACGCCCAGTGAGTGGTAGCAGCTCCAATGTCATCCCTGCCACGTCCTTTGCCAGCCGGCTGATGTTGTTCCTCCTCTTGTGGCAGTGGGTGCGTCGTCGGTTGGATACCCCAGGGCTCGCACCTTTGCTGCAATGGCCCTCCACACGGCCTTACGCTTGTGTACCTTGAGCTGCAGGTATGGGTTAAAAGAAGGGTAAATGACCAGTTACACAGTGTCATGAACCAACATCTATCAGTACAGTAGCAAGACACAGACTCAGGACCTATTGTAATCTCCATCCATCCAAAACTGGGGGACACCTCACAAGGGCACTCTGCATGGGCCAAACAGATGTGATTGCATGCATACATGAGGGTGTAGAGGGTCTCTGATAATCTCACACACATGCTGGATGACTGCACTGTACACCCTCAGTGGCTTGCAGACTTCACTAGTCCCATGCATGTCTGCCCACTACATACCTCAAATATCTACCTGTGTCTGTGTGTATAAGCACTGTGTGCATGACTGGGGAGCATTCAATGAGCATGTCTTGTGAACATATGTGTTTGTAATGTGTATGGCCTCGGGCACATGGACTCAACAACATAATAGGAATCTACAGAAGTGTGTTCATGTGCAATTATACAGGGCTGAGATGGTGCATTTCCTCTATTCAGTGTGAATGAACAAGAGCAAGGACCATGTAAGTTTGGTGGTGTGTTGTCGTTTGGGTGGGCAGGCACTGGGCCTAGTCTCTGTGTTCACACTGAGTCGGACAACAGGGGCACCCAGAAACATTCACCCGAGCAATTACTGTCCTGGCACCTACATGACCAACATCCTGTGGCTCTATATGGCTGACAATGTAACACACTCCACTCACACATACAACAGCAAGCAGGGAAAACAGTGACATTGGGACACACACACTCCCTCGCCCTGGAGACAGCTTGTTTGTCAGTGTATGACACAACCCCACACCCTCAGGCATATACTGCAGCAGCACAACTACATGTCTGACACCCCCCTGCCCTCCAGCTCCCTTAATAATGACTTATCACTACATTGGGGCCACCATACAGCCTTGGGTACTGTGCTAGCATCTCGTCCACTAGGACCTCCAGCTCCTTGCTTGTGAATGGACTGGCATGGACCTTCTCTGTCCTTACCACCGTCATGGACATGGAACACCTGTGGTGGAAGTGAGTGGTGAGGGGTGCCAGGCAGCAGGCACTTGAGGCAGCATCAAAACTGCATCATGCCACCGCAATCATCGCTCCAATTGGCTGTAGGCAATGCTCCATGGCGGTGATGCACCGCAGGGGCCTGGGGTGTGCTACTGCAATGGTGCATCTTTCAAACCCATCCAATGACCGCCACCATGGTGGCTGAGCACACCTTCTGCAATTTTCAAAACTGCATCATGCCACCGCAATCATCGCTCCCATTGGCTGTAGGCAATGCTCCACGGCAGTGATACACCACAGGGACACGGGGTGCGAAACCGCAATGGTGCATCTTTGAAACCCATCCAATGACCGCCACCGGATAGCAGAGCAGGCCTTCCATGATTCTCAAAACTGCATCATGCCACAGCAATGATCGCTCCCATTGGCTTTAGGCAATGCCCCATGGCGGTGTCGCACTGCCGTGGCCTTGCGGTAGCTACCGCGATTTGGGTGGCGGAGCATGCCCACCCCCATCTACCCATGTCTCCATGCCAATGGCTACCTCACTTGTGAAGGGGGTGGTGTTGGTGTAACACCAATACACAACAAAGGTACCAGAGGGTCTCAGGTAAATGTGCCCATAAACACAAGAAACCAGACAAGCACTCACCCTTACAACCAGGTTATGTCACAGAGAGCTCTCCGTGGACGAGGACAAATACCCATCAGTCACCATTCGGATCCGCTCTTCATTATTTGGGATTTTATCCGTACCACCCGTCAGAGATTATTGGTACTCTCCTAGGAGGTCAACCCGGTGGTAGGGGGTATCCTCACTAGAGTAAAGAGACGACAGTGTGGTGTACCACTCGATGTAGGTGAGTGGTAGAGAGGATGGGACTGGGGTGTGCAGTGCAACAAGAAGGTGTGAAGGAAAAAAAGCCAAAAGAAGTGGGTTTAAAATTGGTTAAGAATAAGCACCAAGCAAAGATTTATTCTAGTTGTGCTTACCATACCAATGTTAAAAACAGTGCGTCCGCTGACTGTCCAATTATGTGGACAGTTTCAGGACAATGTGGTCGACTAGTTTCAGCAATTCAAAGACTCATTTAGTCATTGCTTTCTTCAGGACCAAAAACTAAGAATAAAAGCTACTACACCAAGTGAACAAAGTAACACCCTAGAGACACAAAACAAGTGCATACAGTCACCTGTACGTTCTGGGTGTCCTTACAGTCTGTGCAAAACACTGTGGGAAGAGGGCGAGAGGAAAGGCTTACAAATAATAAATGGGCCATATGGTCCAACCATCAAGTATGCTTTGGACTGGAACATTACAATGTGTTATTAAGAAAATGCACTACCTGAATGCAACCATGATTTAGAGACATTTGGGTAAAAAGTTTGTAATACCAAATGCTAGTAAACTCTTACCTTAACATGTAAGGTCAGATGGCCTCACCCCACCTGGCTGTGGCTCAGGGGAAAAATGAAGCACCGCTCTAGAAAACATGTAGGACACACATTAACACATAAATTGCACGTGATAGAAACAAAGCTCCTGTGGCTTCCATTAGCAGACAATGCATGGTCATCTAGACCAATCAAAGTAATTGAATGTTACAAAGGCGAGCTCAGCGTGAGCAGATAGCACTGTTGTAAATATGCTTGCAAAAACGCGAGGGTCAACCTTACCTAACCGTCGGTACTCCTGGCCGGCGTCCTGGCCATCTGGGGAGGCACCGCTCTAGAAAACATGTAGGACACACATTAACACATAAATTGCACGTGATAGAAACAAAGCTCCTGTGGCTTCCATTAGCAGACAATGCATGGTCATCTAGACCAATCAAAGTAATTGAATGTTACAAAGGCGAGCTCAGCGTGAGCAGGTAGCACTGTTGTAAATATGCTTGCAAAAACGCGAGGGTCCACCTTACCTAACCGTCGGTACTCCTGGCCGGCGTCCTGGCCATCTGGGGAGGTACCTCCCCAGATGGCCAGGACGCCGGCCAGGAGTACCGACGGTTAGGTAAGGTGGACCCTCGCGTTTTTGCAAGCATATTTACAACAGTGCTACCTGCTCACGCTGAGCTCGCCTTTGTAACATTCAATTACTTTGATTGGTCTAGATGACCATGCATTGTCTGCTAATGGAAGCCACAGGAGCTTTGTTTCTATCACGTGCAATTTATGTGTTAATGTGTGTCCTACATGTTTTCTAGAGCGGTGCTTCATTTTTCCCCTGAGCCACAGCCAGGTGGGGTGAGGCCATCTGACCTTACATGTTAAGGTAAGAGTTTACTAGCATTTGGTATTACAAACTTTTTACCCAAATGTCTCTAAATCATGGTTGCATTCAGGTAGTGCATTTTCTTAATAACACATTGTAATGTTCCAGTCCAAAGCATACTTGATGGTTGGACCATATGGCCCATTTATTATTTGTAAGCCTTTCCTCTCGCCCTCTTCCCACAGTGTTTTGCACAGACTGTAAGGACACCCAGAACATACAGGTGACTGTATGCACTTGTTTTGTGTCTCTAGGGTGTTACTTTGTTCACTTGGTGTAATAGCTTTTATTCTTAGTTTTTGGTCCTGAAGAAAGCAATGACTAAATGAGTCTTTGAATTGCTGAAACTAGTCGACCACATTGTCCTGAAACTGTCCACATAATTGGACAGTCAGCGGACGCACTGTTTTTAACATTGGTATGGTAAGCACAACTAGAATAAATCTTTGCTCGGTGCTTATTCTTAACCAATTTTAAACCCACTTCTTTTGGCTTTTTTTCCTTCACACCTTCTTGTTGCACTGCACACCCCAGTCCCATCCTCTCTACCACTCACCTACATCGAGTGGTACACCACACTGTCGTCTCTTTACTCTAGTGAGGATACCCCCTACCACCGGGTTGACCTCCTAGGAGAGTACCAATAATCTCTGACGGGTGGTACGGATAAAATCCCAAATGATGAAGGGCGGATCCGAATGGTGACTGATGGGTATTTGTCCTCGTCCACGGAGAGCTCTCTGTGACATAACCTGGTTGTAAGGGTGAGTGCTTGTCTGGTTTCTTGTGTTTATGGGCACATTTACCTGAGACCCTCTGGTACCTTTGTTGTGTATTGGTTCTGTTGGGGATAGTACCCAGAGCTTGGTCTTTAAATCTCCCCTAGGTCCCCCTCCACCGTATTGTGTTTGTTGGTGTAACACCGCCATGGCCTTGCAGTAGCTACCGCGATTTGGGTGTCGGAGCATGCCCACCGCCATCTTCCCATGTATCCATGCCAATGGCTACCGCACTTGTAAAGGGGGTGGTGCTGGTGTCACAGAGCCGTGGCCAGGTGGTAGCTACCGTGATTTGGGTGGCGGAGCATGCCCACCGCCATCTACCCATGTCTCCATGCCAATGGCTACCTCACTTGTGAATGGGGTGGTGCTGGTGTCACACCGCAGAGGCCAGGCGGTAGGTACCGCGATTTGTGGCACATGCAATGCCAATGTCCATCGTGAACACTGCATCAGTACGCAACAGCAACATGGTTAAGGGCACATCATTGGGCACACAATGCCATTATTCAATATAATCCACAGGTGGACGCATGATATGTGTGACGCACATTGGTCTGTGGTCTCTGCCATGTCACTTATGCATTTGATGGTTGATGATGCTTCACAGTGTTAAGCTGGTGTCAAAAATGTGTAACAAATCAATGTGTTGTGGGTCAGTGCTGACCTTGGCAAGGCTTGTCTCACTGTATGGTGTTGTTATTTACTTGTGCTTTCATATCAGCTCATGAACACAAGTGACAGTTTTCCAGCTACTGTGATAATTGGGTTGTGTTGTGGATATGTGCCAAGTTCACATGATGCATTGAGGGGTGACAGGTACAGCAGATGAGTATGAGACAGTTATGGTCATTTTACACACATTGGTGGATGGTACGATACGAGGCGTGCACATGTGAATGTAGGGTTCAGTATGTGTGCATTCACATTGACCTATGTGTTGTTTGCTGTACTTGTGTATTTTAAGTGGAGAGTTGTGCCTTCTGTGTGTCTCAAATGTCCACCCATGTAACCTGGTGTGCCACGCATCTCTCATGGCAGTCTTTGGTTTTCTGTGACATCCTTAACGGTATGTGCTGTGGCCATATCATGATGGTTGTCAGTGACATTTGTACATTTACATCTCAACTAGGAGGAGGCCTTATCTCATACGTCACCTGACAGTGCTGGAGGACATGGAGGATATAGCGATCATTCGCAAATTCCACCTCGACAGACCGACACTGAACACCCTTTGTGATCTGTTGGAGCCCCACCTGCAGCCTCATCACCACTACCCAACAGCATTCACACCCACATACAAAGTGATGGCAGCCCTCCACTTTTTTGCAACTGGTTTCTTCCAGGAGACCATGGCCAGCGCTGCAGGGATGTCGCAACCCATGTTCAGCCTGGTGCTGAGGGATGTTCTTGCAGCCATGATGATATATAAGGATCGATACATACATTTCCCCAGGGGAGCAGAATTGGCTGGTGTGAAGGGTGACTTCTATCCCCTTGGGCACATCCCCCATGTTGTTGGTGCCATCGATTGCTCCAATGTAGTTTTGGTGCCACCACAGGCGAGTAAGCACATTTTTAGAAATCGTATACATTATCATTCAATCAATGTGCAGGTGGTGTGCCTTGCGGACATGACCATATCACATGTGTGTGCAAGATTCCCCGGCTCAGCTCATGATTCGTACATCCTGAGGAACAGCATGGTGCCCTGAATGATGGCAAATCTGCTTCCAGAGCGTGCTTTGGATTGTGGGTGAGTATGCCTAGTGATATGGCGTGCTGTGTGTGTGACCTGCTGCCCTATGCCTGTGCAACATTGCAATGTGTGTTTGTCATTCACAGGTGACTCTGCATATCCCAGCCATCCATGGCTGCCTAGCCCGCTATGGAATCCCAGGACCCCGGCTGTCGTCAGGTACAATGAGGCCCGTGGCAGTACCCGACGTGTCATTGAGTGGGCTTTTGGCCTGCTCAAGTCAAGATTCCGCTGCCTTGACAGGACCGGAGGTGCACTGTCATACTCACCTGGGAAGGTCTTCAAGATTATTGTGGCATGCTGTATGCTGCACAACATGGCCATTCACAAGGGGATTCCCTGCTCCTGGATGATGGTGAGGACCCAAGGCCTCCGCCTGTTTAGGGGTACACAGACAAAATATCGATTTTTAAATATCGATATACAAAAATATCGAAGTTTAAATATCAATGGGACAAAATATCGAAGGTAAGTAATATCGACAGTCTTAATATCGATATTAGTATGATATCAGTAATATCGAAGTTTTAAATATCGATGTCAATAATATCGAAATAAATAACTTCGATGTTACTAATATCAATTTTTAAATAAATTTAGTGTATATTATATTGTATTTATTATGTTTTATTATTTATTTTTAATGTAATTTAATTAAATATTGTCTTTTACTACTGTAGCGGGTTGTGGGTTTATAGGGGAATAGGGTGGGAAGTAATTTAATTATGTTAAATTAATTATTAATTAGTAGGAATTATTAATTAATTAATTGAGAAATAATTTTTAATTAGTTTTAATTAATTGATTAATTGATAAATATGTTCTGTAGCGGGTTATGGGTTTATAGGGGAATAGGGTGGGAAGTAATTTAATAATAATTAATTAATTAATATATGTTTGTACATATTTTAATTAATAATTAATTGGTAATTAATTTATATTAATTAGTTAATTAATTAATATAATTTTGTACATATTTATGATTATTAATTAGTTGGTAATTAATTAATATTAATTATTTAATTAAATTAATTATAGTAATTTTTTTATATATAATTTTTTGTTATTCTTAATTAATTAATTGGGAAAAATAATATTAATTATTAAATTGAATTAATTACAGCTAATGTGCTAATATATTTCCTTTATTGTTATTGTTAATTAATAATTAATTTGTAATTAAATCATATTAATTAATTTTGGGTAAAGGAGTATTTTTAGGGTTCAGGGTCAGTTTTCAGTTTTTGGGTAAAGGGGTATTTTTAGGGTTCAGGGTCAGTTTTCAGTTTTTGGGTAAAGGGGTATTTTTAGGGTTCTGGGTCAGTTTTCAGTTTTGGGGTTAAGGGGTATTTTTAGGGTTCAGGGTCAGTTTTGGGTTTTTGGGGTACAGGGATATTTTTAGGGTTCAGGGTCAGTTTTGGGTTTTTGGGGTACAGGCGTACAGGGTAAAAACAAAAAAATATTACATTAAATCAAATAAATAACATTAAAAAAAATTACATTAAATTATTAAGTGTTTTATTTATTTTAAATGTATATGTATTAGTTTTAATTTTGTTTTAATATTTTTATTTAATATTTGTAAAATTATATGTATTTTAAAATTATTTTTACATTATTATTAATACATTTAAAAAAACGATATTTTTGATTCCGATATTTTTGGACTACGATATTATTTTTTCGATATTTTTGTACTTACCTTTATGAAGATAGGATTCCGATATTTTTGATGTCGATATTTTTGCTCCGATATTTTTGTATTTCGATATTCTGTCTGTCGATATTATGTCAGACATTCCTGTTTAGGGCCCTGAGTCCAGTGATGAGGAAAGTGGAGAGGAGGAAGGAGTTGATACGTGTCAACACTCATCACCCGCTACTTCACTTGAAGGTGGGTGACGAGGTACGACTTGCAAATTGTCTGGTGTGATTGGTGTTGTTGTGAAGGGCTATGCGCAGATGGTACAGACAGGCACATGTTGAGTCACATGTGTGTGGAAATGTGGCAGTGACATTTCACATGTGAACGTATACAGAACTCTGTTTGTTGACACTTGCTGCACATTGCACTGTCTGCCTGTAGACTTATGTGGATGTTTGGTGTAATGTTATGTCTGTGATGCCACTAACGCCAGTGACTGTTGTTCTGTGTGTCTCCCTAGGCGCCGCAATATTGTCCAGGCCTACATACTGTACATCTTTTAGATACATCATGGACATTTTCAACACTGTAAATATTGCACTAAAAACAAAACTGAAAAAATTGAAGTGTGTAAGGTATTTTATTAAAAAAGTTGACATGTGAGGGATGCAGGCATATTTACAAGAAGGTGGTGATGGAGCAGTGAGTTGACAGTCATGGTATAAGAGATGCAAGAGTAGACACCACATCGATGTGGTGACCCAGTCCAACAGACAGGTGCCATTCACAAGGCATTCGCAAATTCCGCCTCGACAGACTGACACTGAACACCCTTTGTGATCTGTTGGAGCCCCACCTGCAGCCTCATCGCCACTACCCAACAGCATGCACACCCACATACAAAGTGATGGCAGCCCTCCACTTTTTTGCAACTGGTTTCTTCGAGGAGACCATGGCCAGCGCTGCAGGGATGTCGCAACCCATGTTCAGCCTGGTGCTGAGGGATGTTCTTGCAGCCATGATGATATATAAGGATCGATACATACATTTCCCCAGGGGAGCAGAATTGGCCGGTGTGAAGGGTGACTTCTATCCCCTTGAGCACATCCCCCATGTTGTTGGTGCCATCGATTGCTCCAATGTAGTTTTGGTGCCACCACAGGCGAGTAAGCACATTTTTAGAAATCGTATACATTATCATTCAATCAATGTGCAGGTGGTGTGCCTTGCGGACATGACCATATCACATGTGTGTGCAAGATTCCCCGGCTCAGCTCATGATTCGTACATCCTGAGGAACAGCATGGTGCCCTGAATGATGGCAAATCTGCTTCCAGAGCGTGCTTTGGATTGTGGGTGAGTATGCCTAGTGATATGGCATGCTGTGTGTGTTACCTGCTGCCCTATGCCTGTGCAACATTGCAATGTGTGTTTGTCATTCACAGGTGACTCTGTATATCCCAGCCATCCATGGCTGCCTAGCCTACTATGGAATCCCAGGACCCGGGCTGTCGTCAGGTACAATGAGGCCCGTGGCAGGACCCGACCTGTCATTGAGTGGACCTTTGGCCTGCTCAAGTCAAGATTCCGCTGCCTTGACAGGACCGGAGGTGCACTGTCATACTCACCTGGGAAGGTCTTCAAGATTATTGTGGCATGCTGTATGCTGCAAAACATGGCCATTCGCAAGGGGATTCCCCTGCTCCTGGATGATGGTGAGGACCCAAGGCCTCCGCCTGTTTAGGGCCCTGAGTCCAGTGATGAGGAAAGTGGAGAGGAGGAAGGAGTTGACATGCGTCAACACTCATCACCCGCTACTTCACTTGAAGGTGGGTGACGAGGTACGACTTGCACATTGTCTGGTGTGATTGGTGTTGTTGTGAAGGGCTATGTGCAGATGGTACAGACAGGCACATGTTGAGTCACATGTGTGTGGAAATGTGGCAGTGACATTTCACATGTGAACGTATACAGAACTCTGTTTGTTGACACTTGCTGCGCATTGCATTGTCTGCCTGTAGACTTATGTGGATGTTTGGTGTAGTGTTATGTCTGTGATGCCACACTAACGCCAGTGACTGTTGTTCTGTGTGTCTCCCTAGGTGCGGCAATATTGTCCAGGCCTACATACTGTACATCTTTTGGATACATCATGGACATTTTCAACATTGTAAATATTGCACTAAAAACAAAACTGAAAAAATTGAAGTGTGTAAGGTATTTTATTAAAAAAGTTGACATGTGAGGGATGCAGGCATATTTACATGAAGGTGGTGATGGAACAGTTAGTTGACAGTCATGGTATAAGAGATGCAAGAGTAGACACCACATCAATGTGGTGACCCAGTCCAACAGACAGGTGCCATTCACAAGGCAGTGTGGGGAAGGACAGTCGAAACAGTCAATGCAGTGGGGAAGAGGGTTGCCATCAGGGCTGGCTCCGTGACTGGCGTGTGGCTGGTGCTTTGCCTCCAGAGACTCCCAGGCTCTTTTTTGGACGCCCCCTTGATCGCTTTGGCGGGGGGGCCTGCTGCATGGCCAGCGGTGTCTGAGGACTCACCCCTCTCTGTGGCCACAAGGGAGGATGGTGCACTGTAATCCTGCAGCACAACAGAGGGAGGGTGGAGGTGTTATTTGAGACACAGGCCTGTCCCTCAGTAAAGCCGCTTGCTGGGCCATGAGGTCCACCATTTGGCCAATGCATGTGTCAATGGACCTCATCAGCAGGATGAGCTCATTTAATAGTTTATCAGACCAGCCACTTTGTCCCTGAACCTGTTCATATGGCCTGATGACTCTGGTGAAGTGGTCCAGGGATGGTGTGCCAACCTCCTGAGGTCTGGGGGTGACCCTGGCCCTCCCATCTGCCCTGCTGCCATGGACCTGTTGCCTCGCCACTGTGGGTCCATGCACACTCTCCCTGCCCTTCACAGTTGTTGGTGTGTCCTGGTCATCCCCTGTGACAGGGAGGGTGCTGCAGATGGTACTGGTGGTGGTGGCGGAGGTGGCAGCGGTGGAGGCACAGGCCGTGACTGCAGGGGTCTGCTGTGCTGTTGTTGTTGCAGCAGACATGGTGGTGGGGAGGATGGGGGCCTGGAACCTGTTGGTCCCTGCACACCAGATGGGCCGGCCTGGAGCTCATCGTCCAAACTATCCTGGGAGTCAACATCCGAAAGTCCATGTACCGGGGGTGGAGACTGGCTCTGCTGGTCGTTGTTGTCCTGGGAGCGAGTTTTTCATCACCTGTGGATTAGATGGGAAATGTTCAGTGTTGGGCACTGTGCAAGTATATCTTTTTAGCGGTGTGTCATCGACTGTACACTACACAATTTAGAGATCTTCACTATTATTATTAAGTGCAATACTGGGAGTAAATACATGGTGCAGAGGAACATCAATTACTCGTACATGTCAGGTATCGATGCATTGCATGCAATTGTTGCTGTGTGTAGTGATATAGGTCTCCGACCCACAAACAGCCAGACCAGTAAAGATGGCTACCTACCTGTAAGTTTGTTTGGTGAACAGTGCAATGGCTGACACATGCTCCTGGGTGGGGGAGGGCTCTATACTGCTGGGGTATGGGACAGGGGGCATGGTGGGCATATGAGTACAGGCCTCCCTCCCCCAAACACTCTCACTGTGAAGATGGCTACCTACCTGTAAGTTTGTTTGATGAACAGTGCAATGGCTGACACATGTTCCTGGCTGGGGGGGGGGGCACTATGCTGCTGGGGTAAGGGACAGGTGGCATTGTGGGAGTAGGAGTGCAGGCCTCCCACCCCCAAACAAGCCTCCAAAGCAAGATGTCTACCTACTTGTACGGTTGTTCGGTGAAAAGTGCAATGGCTGACACATGCTCCTGGATGGGGGAGGCCTCTATCCTGATGGGCTGTGAGACAGGGGGCATGGTGGGAGTCGTGGTACAGGCCTCTTACCCACAAACAAGCCTCCCAAGCAAGATGGCTACCTACCTGTTAGGTGAGGGTGAACTGGACAATGGCTGACACATGCTTCTGGGTGGGGGAGGCCTCTATCCTGCTGGGGTGTGGGACAAGGAGCATGGTGGAAGTCGTGGTACAGGCCTCCCATCCACAAACAAGCCTCTCAAGCAAGATGGCTAGCTACCTGTTAGGTGAGGGTGAATAATGCAATGGTGTTTGGGTTGTGCAAGGAAGTACATATCAGTGTGTTGGTTGCCATTTGCTTGTACTTACCAGCCTCCATTCCCCCAGTTACTCCTGTGAGACTCTCAAGATGCAGTATGGCAAGCACCTTCTCCTCCCATGGTGTGAATGTTTTCAGTGGGATGGGAGGGCCACTGCCAGTCCGGTTAGACTGCTCCCAGTTCTTGCTCCTCCTCTCTTTGACAACCCTCTTGAGATTATGCCACTGCTTCATGATCTCCTTCTTGGATCGTGCGGTGGTCCCTACTGCATTGACCCTTTGAACTATCCTTTCCCATGTTTGTGTCCTTGTGGCTAATGATGTCTGTTGGACCAGGCTACCAAACAGTTGTGGTTCCACTCTCACTATCTCATTTACCATAACTGTCAACTCACTCTCTGTGAATTTGGCCATTTTCTGTGCTGCCATGGTGCGTGGTGTTTGAAGTGTTTGTGGGTGCAGGGGTGTGTGCAGTGGGTGTGGTGTTGATGTGTGAGGTGTGTTGTGTGGTGGGGGATTGTTGGTGCTGGTGTGATGGTAGTAGTGATGGTGGTGGTGGTGTGTGCTGTGTTCTTTTGCCTCTCCTTTCATATCTGGTGTGTGCCCTTCTCTTCTGGAGTGTTGCAAAGGAGTGTGGTCAGTAAAGGGGCTGGTTTTATACTTAGCTGTGTAGGTGTGTCCGTATGGAATTTTGCTGTAAGGTGTGTTGTGGTTGTTGTCCTGAAGATTGTATTTATTTGTTTTTTGGCTTATGTTTTTTCATTGGTATGTGTTTTGTGTATTTGGAGGGCATGGCTAGTTTGATTAGTGCAAAGTTTGGCATTGTTGCGATATTTTGGAATCGTCTGCCATGTTTCTCATGTACCGTCACCTGCAGTGGATATGCTGCAGCTCTTCCGCTGTCTCTCCCTTTCACTCCTGTGTGCGACTGCAGCGGTCGGAAACAGTGGATTGTACCGTGGGACCATTGGGGATATCCTAATTACCTGTGCGGTGTCTCCGCTTTGCTTGCTGCGGGTTGTTGCTTTTCTACAGCATTTACAACCGCTGCATTGTTTTTTTGACGTCACCGCCCGCATCAGGCGGTTTTGGTTTGCCTGCTACCGCCACAGTCAATCTTTTTCGGTGGTTGATCCTAATCTGACCGCCGGTTTGTCCGCGGTCCTGGCAGGCGGTTGTTTCCCGCCTCCATGGTGGTCGGGGTGATTTTCCGCCCGCTATCCTAATGGGGCCCTTAGAGTATAACTACTAGTGTATGAAATGATGTTTTTTGGAGTAGATGCTTCTAAGAGAGGAGAGCTTTGCTGCTGTTTCTATATGCTACTTTGGCTGGCTACTGTCATGCAAACCTGACTGAGGCTGTCTTGATCACTTCATCAGCTAGTGATGTTTCTTTAAGCTATACGCTTCAGCCAAAAGGTTAGCATTTCTATGCTATTGCACGTTGTGCATTAGTTTTCTAGGTTTGTATGAAAATCGAATTGCATATCAATATTTGCAATTAACTATTGTTTTTGTCTCTTTCTCTCTCCACTCATGCCTGTAATTAATATTGTGATCAATTCATTATAAGATGTTTTTCTCTTACTTGTGATCCTACCTGTAATGTTGATCTAATGATGATTCTTATAATATTTTCTATTGTATTCATGTATTGACCAATCATATTCTGAAATGTAAACTAAATGTGACTTGATAAGTTATCAGAGTTTGTCATTTATTGGTGAGTTTTTTTACTGTTTGACTTATTGTAAAGTTTGACTAATATTGTTAGTTCAGTATTTCCTTCATTATAGGCCCTCATGAAGGGAATATTATCTTTCTTTTCATTATCAAGTCCCTATTAGCTCTACTTAAAGATCCATCAAAGGACCCGATAGTTGTATGTGAGTGTTGTGTTCTCATGGGCCCGAACACATGGTTATAAAGATTGAGTATAAATGAATTAGTGATATTGGATATGATTATAGAAAATTTACACTGCTTCCGCTGCATCACATGCTACATACCAGCATCAGATAACAGAAAGGCAAAACACTTGAAATAGAAGTGAACTGCACATTTTAAACAAACCTGTGCCATTTAAATGTGAGAAAATGGGAAACCAGAAGGCTCAAAAGAAGATGAGCAGCACAAAATAACTGTACTGTCAATCCACACATGGCACAAACAGTATCTGACTCAATAAATATTATATCTGCTGAGAGACTAGGGACTAAATGCAGACAGTTAAGAATTTATAACACAGTGCCAGGAAAGACTTAAAGGAGGGCACCATAGACAAAAATAAAAGCAACACTAACTACAGAATTACTTTCTCAGAAACACAGCCAGCTTCCTCAAAGAAAGAAGGAAAAAACCCAGCAAAGCAGCTGAAAAATGCAGAGTTTCAGCATGTATGAAGTGCTCACCTTCGCTAGTCAGGTCACACTTGAAGCTCCTCTCCTATTTCAGAAACCTGGTAAAGCATGAAGAGGTGCAAGAAGAAGGGAATGTGCAGATAATTCTGTGAAGAAACACAGCACAATTAGCTAGTACCGCACTGTAAGATCAAGTGCCACCAGATCAGACTCCCAGTCATGCGGTTCCTAGTGTGAGCATTGCATGACCAGTGGGCCTGATTCACAAATATTTTGCTACGGGAAGGTGTGACTCAGCTTGCAGTACTACTAATTCACCAACAAATGTAAGCAGTAAATCAGAAGTACTCCTGGTCTATTACATGCTTAAACCTGGACTTCATGAGTAGCCAGGCATAGTACTAATCACAGCAAAATATTTGTGAATTGGTCCTGGTGTGCCTCATCTAGTTTAGTAGCAACAGTGATTCTAGCCCACACATCTTCCAGCCCCAAACAAGAGTCACCACAAGAGTTGTCCTTTCTTGTGTTTGCTTTATGTGTGATGCCCAGGAGAGGACAACATGGAAGTAACTGCTATAAAGTCCCAGAAGCATGGAGTCAGGCTCAAGTGCAGTTCAGTCGCCATTCCGAGAGTTGGAGAATCTCAAACCACAGGACAGATGTTATGTAACATATTCTTCTTTTCTCCCCTTTCCAGGTCTCCTTTTTTACCTACAAATCTCTAAAGAGCAGGGGATGATAAAAATAGTAACCCTGCTGCAAAACCATAAATTATTTATGCATATTTTCTCTAGTTTTGTGATTAGCGAAATATGGCATAAAGGAGCTTATCAGATTCTCCGAAGGTTTCGGTAGACTGGGCTGGATGTAATGCAGTTGTTTTGTTCTTAGTTTTTTTAAAGTCCAAGGGCAGTGGATGGAGGCAGTTTATGATGGAAATTAATTTACTACAATAACTCAATTTGCCTTCTGATTTTGTATGATCATATGATATGGACCATGTAGTCAGATGTCAAGATGTCTCACTCCCTTGGAGAGAAGTATAGAAGATATTTATGTCGAGCCCTCAAAGTCACTGCATAACTTAAATTGTACTTTCTAAATGCCTTAGAAATTGTTGATGTTACTAACATTCAGATCCTAATTTCATATTAAGCAGGAAAATTATGTTTCTGTATTATTTCTCTCTCTCTCTCGCTCTTTTTCTCTCTCTCTCTCTCTCTCTCTCTCTCTCTCTCTATATATATATATATATAATTATACTCCACTTCCCAAGTGCTTCGCTGCACCAAACAGGACCACGGACACGGTAATGGTTTCTTGCCAGATTTTTATTTACTGTGCAAGAAAATGTGCATGCCTCAGATGCGTTTTAGACACTGGGCTGTGTCCTTGCTCACTACAAACAAACGGGCAATAAGGCGTACATTTAAAAACCACAAAGGGCGACAAACAGTTACGTCACTGTGCAAATAGCAGACATGGAAGAAATACTTATAAAGATATTTTGTAGTTCATTGACTTCAAATTGCCTAAAGCTATAGTATCTCTTCACAAATAAATGTTTTACATAGTTGATAGTTCTGTCATTGATATGTTATACATAAAACAAAATTCATGGTAATATGTACAAATGAATGAATAATATTGTGCATAATGCATAATCTGTATATATATTTAAACATCCATCTGTTTCTATAATCATCTCATTTTAGCTAAATTTAAAATGCTCAAATGCAAGTCGACCCATACTTGAACCTTACAATGAATCATATTAAGTATTGCATTTTGATTGCGCTTATTGCTATAAAAATATTGTAGCTAACGGACATTCCTATCAAATAATGGAACTAATACTGCTAGCAATATTACATCAATGTACATGTATCTAGTGTTAAACCAGTGAGACTATTGCATATACGATATTGACCCTAATGTGAATTAGAGATGCGCAGGATTATTAGAGCGTCATGGATTCCATCAGTGGTTCAAAACCAAAAGTGAACAAATAATGTCCATATCAGGGTTATAAGCCTTATAATCCCGCCAAATACAGGTAAATGTTACTGCTCTATACAAACTTTATTATGTTATTTAAAATACCTGAGGAAAAGTAGCCTAAAGGCTAAAGAAGACTTATATGGGTACACCTAAATGTTGAACTAGAGAGTCCATGTATATATCTGTGTGCAAATTTCTATATTGTAGGCTGGCATCATAGAAAACCCATGTCTATACGAACGAAGGTGCCCCTACTGTGTAAAAAAAGTGCTTAATAAGTTGCAAACTAATATGTAAAAAAGGAAATGAAATAAGTTAAAAACTATCATTACTACGGGAATATAGAATATGATATATCATATTAGTATGGCAGCAAGGTCTATAAGCAATAAAGAATATTTAGACCGCTAGTTTACAAATTATTCTATTTTCACTTATAAATGGGGAAAAGGGTAAATAGTAATTACTGGGTCAATCCATGTGTGGAACTCAATAACAGAGTACAAAAACCGTGAGGCAAAGGGTCAACAGTGCACCGTCCGATGCTACCTGTAAGCTGTGCAAGAGCAAAATGGTCTAGTACAAATACTATGACTTCTGGAGAAGATACCATAACAGCTCCTCAAATTATCATTTGCAAATACAAAAGGTCAAAAAATAGGGTAGAAATTTATAACATAATGTACATAAAATCCAATGCAGGTCAGGACAGAACAGGGGACGCCGGGGTACTATGGGGTACCTAATTGCGTCTATAGAAAGTTGTACATATATTCCCCTAAATTAAGCCCGAATGGGGCTTTTCTATCTAGCTCTATTATATATTTAGACTCTAATTGCCGTGGGATCTTTTCTCTGTCGCCCCCCCCTATTGTTGGGTGCCACAGCAACAATGACAAAATATTGTAGACAATTAAGATTATTGTCATGGAAAGCTTTAAAGTGGTGGGTCACAGGGTAGGCTTGATCAGAATTTACAATAGCTGTGTGCCAGCCCGTGAACAAGAAGCAATGTGGCTTCGAAACACGTTGGGCATTTTAATGGAACTCCTGAAATGCTGACCTGCTGAAATACAGGACCCTGTTACAATACACAGAAGTCTGGCCTGTCATTGAGTGCGTTCCAAGCAAGTGGTACCCTTTTTTTCAAGAATTACGGCCAGTTCATGATCGTCGAATTGCACCATCATTAAAATTTGTGAGCTACCTTGAGATATCAGAACCTCATAAATAGCAGAATGACAAGCACAAACAGCCTAATGAGGTCTGTTTTTCTCCCAAAACCCACAGAAGGGAAAAAAGCAAGCAAATGAAATAGATGCAAATAAGGCAGAACCCACTGGAGGGAGAAAATAAATGAGTGGGAACTCGAAGTTCCAGCATGCCTTTCCAGAATGCACCTGAGCAAGCCCACCAGGGGGCGGGAAAAGGCAATTCACATTAATTGACTGCTTCTGCTCGTGATCATTGCTTCATTTGTATGCCAGCCCGTGAACAAGAAGCAATGTGGCTTCGAAACGCGTTGGGCGTTTTAATGGGACTCCTGAAATGCTGACCTGCTGAAATTAAGGACCCTGTTACAATACACAGAAGTCTGGCCTGTCATTGGGTGAGTTCCAAACAAGTGGCACCCATTTTTTCATATATATATATATATATACTAGCAGCCCGTCCCGACTTTGTCCGGGAGCAATCAGGCTTCCCCGACCCCCGGCTGCCCCGACATTGCCCTGCAGCCCGGGCCCCCGGCCGCTCCGTCCCCCGCCTGCCCCGACCCTTGCCTGCCCCGACATTGTCCCCCGGATGTCACAAAGGCCCAGTGTTGAGGCGCTCTGCATAATTCTCCATGGCAGATGCTGTAAGTTCCCGACCCCCGCCTGCCCCGACATTGTCCCACGGAGCCTTACCTCAGCCGATCTAAATTCAATCCTTCTGTTTTGGTGTAAGTCCCCGTCCCCCGCCTGCCCCGACCCCCGCCTGCCCAACATTGTCCCCCGGAGCCTTACCTCAGCCGCCGCTCCTCAGTTCACCGCTCCTCCTTCTGTTTTGTTGTAAGTCCCCCGTCCCCCGCTTACCCCGACCCCTGCCTGCCCGACATTGTCCCCCGGAGCCTTACCTCAGCCGCCGCTTCTCAGTTCCCCGCTCCTCGCCGCTGGTCACCGCTCCTCCCGCCGGCCCGCTGCTCCTAACCTCCTCCCCCGCGCCATGTCCGTCGCTCGTCACCTCTCCTCCCCGGCGCCATGTCCCCCGCTCCTCCTCGCGCTACTGGATGCCGCACCTCCCCGTTCTCCTGACGTCAGCACGCAGGTCGCGGCCGGCGCAATTTCGAGGGGACTACTTATTTTATAATGTAAATTTTTTAAATATAACGTATTTTTTAACTGTATATAGCCTATGTCCATCTGCACTCCCTGAGGATTACAACGATGTATCGGGTGTGTGGATTGACGCTGTGGTTCCCGAGTTTACCCGCCTCAAAGCCTCAAAGTTCTTCCTTTATAATAGTAGTATAGATATATATGGGAGGAGCTAGTGGTGAGCAACATCTCCCACTACAGTACACACGCCGTCCTATGGATAAGGTACATAGACGACATTTTCTGCGTCTGGAATGGCACACTTAACCAAGCTAAAGAATTTGAGACAATTATCAATGATAACTGTCTAAATCTTAAATTCACTAGTCAAATGAGCCAAACACAACTTGAATTCTTAGATGTGAATTTGTCAGTCAAGGATGGGACTCTTACGAGCTCTCTATTCCGTAAGAAGACTGCTGGAAACAGTCTCCTGTATGCTGATAGCTGTCATCCTGCTACATTGATACGCAGTATACCTTTGGGGGAACTCATCAGGGCCAAACGTAACTGCAGCACGGTTGACAGTTATGAGAAAGAAAAACAATCAATGATGAAAAGGTTTACTGATAGGGGATACTCTAAAAAAACAATTAAGCAGGCAGTAGCTAGAGTTGCCCAGATGGACAGGGGGGATCTCCTGATCCCAAAAGAGCGTCAGAAAGACGATACTATTCACTTCATAACTAACTATGATTGTCAATCATGGGAGATAAGACGAGGCTTGAAAACATTCTGGGATGTCCTTAGATTGGACAAAGATCTGCAGGAAATAATATGTGATACCCCATCAGTAACATACAAAAAAGCTAAATCACTGAGAGACATCTTAAGCACTACATTAATTAAAGAAAGTCCTAAACACAATGCGATACAAGGATTTTTTCCTTGCAAGAGATGTAAGGCTTGCAGATTTAGCAAAAATTGTAAATCAATCAGAATCTCAGCAGACCAGGAGGAACACAAAATCACCAAGCATCTTAGCTGTACCACCGAATACGCTATATATGCGTTACAGTGCCCCTGTGATTCTACATCGGTTGTACCACTAAACAAGCAAAAATTAGAGTCCTAGAACACCTTAGGGCCATAAAAAATCTTAATCAGCAGTACCCAATGGCCAGACATTTTGCCTTGGAACATAATCAAAACCCCAATTTGTTAAAATTTGTGGTGCTGGACTGTGTAGACATCAAGGAGAGAGGGGGCAATCGTTGGCTTGAATTAAGAAAACTGGAGTCCAGATACATAATCAAATACAATACGATTCACCCTGTTGGTCACAACCTCGGGGAGGAATTAGCAGTCCACCTTCGTAATTAAATTGATTAACTGGTACGACCAGACCTGTTTGTAGCGCATGCACGATTACTGAAACTTTATAACTTGCAGCCGTTTCTACTGTAATTACTGCTAACTTTTAAAAGTATCTAATTATTTTAATGTGCACGTTCACAACATATAAAGGTGTCAAAGACATACGAGCTGAAAATATACTGTTATTTTTTTGTTGCAGGTGTTGGACTCTTTGCCCACTTGGGCTGAACTGTGAAAACTGAGAAATCTTTTCTATAATATACCAGATTGCATAAGCCCACGGGGGCGCTATCCCTAGTTCTTTAAATACAATGCAATATGCACGAATATTGCGGGACTTTTTTGTCAATTTGCAAATTGATATGTGGTATTTATCAGGATTATTGCCACAAAAAATAATGCACACGTATGCTGTTCTAGTTATCCATGTTTGAGCAACACTGCAATGTGATTTCCACTTCGTAAATTATCCTATCTCTGTGAAACGACATGGCATTCTTTATAACACTGTTATCCAATGAATTGGTGTATGCCCACTGGGGCACCATCCTGTTTTGCTCAGTCAGGCTTTTTGTTTAACAAATGCAGGACGAGATGATATGGAGAAATCTCTGTTATTGCATATGAATAAGTGGCATTATTTATCATAATTAACTTGACATTTATGTTGTTCTGAAAAGTCATGAACTCTCCCTTTTTGAGAAACTGTCATTGGGTCCTATAATGCGTAATGCAAACTTTATTATTTACAATATAGTTGGAAACACGTTCGAGGTATAACATTGTAGCTCTGGTAGTATGTCTTTGATGTCTATCAACACGTGGTATTTGCAATATTGTGTTTGTATCACTTTAACCCCTCGCGGCTCTGCGGCGCTCGTGTGCTGATGACGGCTGGGGTTCGTCATGGCCCGCCCCTGTTCTTTTGTTTACCGCACAGCGGCGGAAACGGCCCAGCATGGAAGGGGTTAAAAGTTTGGCGTGTTTACCTGTATTCCACTCGTGAGCAAGAGGTAGGCTTACCTCGAAATGCGTAGGGGCTGTTTTTGTCACCAATAAACCTGAGCACTGGATAATTGAATTTGGGCTTTGACTCTGGTGTTTGAAGATACAAACAGTACGCCAGGAACTCTATATTTCTAAGGTTTGGCGACCCTGTCAAGCGCCCGCTGTGAAAGCGGCAGAAGCACGCCATCTGTGTTCTTTGATATATATATATATACTTAGAGAAAGGTTCCGACTAAAACGCGTCAGTTTGCTGTGGTAAAATAAATTTGTGAAAACTTACCTCCGAGAGTGCTTCCTTTCTTCCTGCGGGAGATTTCCGCTATTGGGAGGTGGAGCAGAATTGGATTTGCGAGTGCACCCTCGCAACGGAGGCACCCGCCTGGGAGTGCGGCGCTCTGGTGCTTCTTGAGCTGCAATATATATATTTATATGTATATATATATATATATATATATATATATATATATATATATATATATATATATATATATATATATATATATATATATATATATATATATATATATATATATATATATATATATATATATGAATGAAAAAATGGGTCGCCAGTAGGTAGTTATAGTTAGGATTTTTTTCAATGCAAAATCTCAAAATTCTATTGTGAATAACTTTGGCGTCGGTTGACGAATCTGCCTGAAAATTTCCTCAAATTTGCCTCACGGAGCTCCGGTCCTTCCCTGGAAGTTTGAGGGGGATTCATCAAGTGGGGGCCAAGATAAAAGGGGGCCCAACATGTGTTTTCCCCATGTTAATTTCCATAGGGCATCAAACTCACTTTTAGCCCGAACGGCTGAATGGATTTGCACCAAACTTGGCAAAATTGTAGGGACTGGTAGCCCTTTGCTATGTCTCAAGATATGTGCTCCAGTGCTCCAGTGGTTTTTACGAAAATTTACTTTGAAAAAATATATATTGGGCTACATTGGGCTATATATATGTTAGAGCCCAAATGTAGCCCAATGTAGCCCAATGTAGCCCAAAGATGGCCACCAGAGACAAAAAAACAAATGTAGCCCAAATATCAGCCAGATGTAGCCCAACTATAGCCCAATGACAGAATGTCCCAGAGTGTTCTAAAGAACAACTAGAGCGCTAACAGTCTTACTTATGACAAAAGTATGGCACACCTGAAGTCATCTTGATTGGAATAAAGTCTTAACACTTAAAATATTTAATTTGCAAAGGAACAAAATGAGGGGGTTCATTTTGCCATAGAAATTATGATTAGTGCTGAAAAAACTAGGGCACATTTTTAGTGACTTCTCAAATCCTCTTATATTTCATTAAAAAATTCTGATATGCAGTCTCCCAAGATGGCCACCAGAGACAAAAGAGCCCAAATGTAGCCCAAATATCAGCCAGATGTAGCCCAACTATAGCCCAATGACATAATGTTCCAGAGTGTTCTAAAGATTTATTTGAGATGTCATCAGTGATGTCATGAGTGATGTCACTGACCATGTCATGAGTGATGTAATATGTGACGTCATCAGCAGTGCATTGCATGTTATGAGTGAGTCCAACTAACTATAACATGGGAATTTCAATGGTTTTATGCGAGTAAAATTTCCACCTAACTATAACTGGTGTGAAACCTATGGTTTTTTCAGTGAATATATACATATACTGAAAAATCAAAGGTTATAGTGACCTTAACCTAAGCTCCACCACACATTGCTTAAGAGTGCAAATATTACACCACTCATGACTTGTTCTATGACACCATTTATGACATCACTGCTGCCCTGTAGCCGAACCATAAGAGAGCTGCCAACCACATAGCACGCACAGTCTCTGGCATGCGCGATGCCGGGTTTACCTTCCTGCCCCAGGGACCACATCCCCTGGGGCCATGAACTATATATTGGGGGGGCACGCAGCTCCCTCCCCAAGACTTTATTGACCAAGGAACCCCCAGTCCCTGGTTCCAGTTTTAATCTAAAGAGGAGATGAGGCCATGTGACTCCATCCCCAAGCTTTAAAATGCCCCACAGGGACACAACCTTGGGGCCACAATCTAAGTGGAGGGGGGCATGCAGACCCCTTCTTGAGCCTTAATAGGTCCCACAGACCCCATCTCCAGGACAAAGTATAATAATGAAGAAGAGGGGGGCCACATCGCCAACCGCCTGAGCCATCTTGCACCCCGGGAAACCCAACACCCAGGGCCAAATACAATCAAAAAAGTGAGGGGCAGAACGGCCCCCTCCCTGAGACTCCTTTGGACTCATGGCCCCATTCCCTGGGGCTAAAATCTAAGGGGAGGGAGCATGCTGCTCCCCTCCCAAGCCCGAATATGTCCCAGGGACCCCACTCCACCGGGATAAATACAATAAAAAGGGGATGGGCCATCTAGCTCCCACTCTCCAAGCCCTTATAGGCCTTGGGGACCGATTCCTTGGGCCAAAACTGACAAAATAGGGAGGGGGCTATGCAGTTCCCCATCCAAACCTTCTTGGGCATCCGGGACCCCATACCTGGGGTCAAAATCTAAGGGGAGGGTTCATGCAGCTCCCTCCTGAGCCCTAATAAGTCTAGGAAATCTCTTCTTCTGGGCCAAAAATGATGAAAAAGGGGAGTGGACCATGTAGCCACCCCCTCTCCAACCCCAATAGGCCCGAGTACCCGACCGCTGTGGCGAAATATGATAAAAAGGGGGAGGGGTGCTCGGACCCTCTCCTTGAGCCTTGTTAAGCTGAGGGGCCCCATCTTCCGGGACCCTGTGTATTTGTGAAAGGGAAGGGGCTCAATCCCTGAACCTTTTCAGGCCTTTTGGGACATCATCCCCCAGGGCTGTCTGTTTTTCAAAAGGGGAGGAGGCGATGTGGCCCCCCTCCCAGAGCGAGTTGGCTCCAAGGACCACATCCTCTGAGGCTGTGCCTTAATAAATCTAGAGGGCCTCCCTCCCAGAGACTATTATGTCTTAGGGGACCCCCATCTCCTGGGACCTTCCTGCAATAGGCCCGGTGTGGGAGCCGGCACTGCTCCTGTCTGGTGGAAGTAGCCTTTTATGTGTTGTTTCGGAAACAGAACACAAGTCTGCTGCTGCATTTTTAACCCATCAGTTTGGAGCAGACTTATTCCTTGATTATGGGTTTGGATGTAACTACCACCAAATTTGCACATAGGGTAAATACCAATACCACTGGGTTAGTTAAATAAAACACTGAGTACCATGCAGCAAGGAATTGTCATGTAGCACTTGTTAAATATCAAATGTGTGCTAGTTAGCACACGTGGTAAATATCAAATGTGTTATTTATGGAATGTTTTGACCTGACTCGATGAATAGCACATCCACAAACCATCAGGAAGTTACCTTTTTCAGGCAATGAAAGTCCTGGAATGTGAAAATTAATCTATAGAGAATGGAAACATCACAAATAGAACCCACTGCAATCCTCCGCTATCACTCATTCATCACAAGTAGAATCCTGCCAAGCTTTTCCATCATACACCCAAGCAGGGAAAGGAAGTACAAATGTGTTAATCCTGAGAGGGAGGCGGTGGCCATAGAGGTGGTAAGAAACTGTGACTGTCTAATGTGCGACTTCATCCTAAAGATGTCATCACAAACAAAGAAACGCGTGCTTGTTGTAGGAGATAAAATGCCCAAAAACAATACAAAATCAGCATATACAATTGATGTTGAGAACATTAAAAACAGATTTTAAACCTTTAAATTCTAGGTACTTGAGAGAATTGCCAACCACAAGTATTAAAGAATGGCAACTGATGGTAGTTCTCCATCTCAGCTCTACCTAAATCTGTGGGAAGAACCAAATATGATAAATATGACAATCTTTAGCGTGTCTGGAGTGGAAGACATGATAGAAGGTCTTGAAGTCAGAGGAATCAAAATTAATTATCATGAGAGTCCTAATGGAAGTACATGTGATTGTTAAAACGTTGAATTGGCTAAGAATCACAATTATTGTGTACACTGGCGGATGCAATTAGTTAGACATTTTCATATTGATTCATCTGTATGTCATAGGGGCTAACAACTTTTAGAGATTGGGCTACAACAATCATAATGCACTGTATTCTTGATAATGAAGGGTTGATTTGTATGCCCAATAAAATAAGCGTGATGTGTTATCAAAGTATGACTAATCTTGCTTCTCGTCAGCATCATAACATTGTGGTTTCATACAGAACACCTAACACATCAGTTCAGTATTCAAAGTTTAATGTCACACAGCATTTTCAGCACACTTGTTCCTGTCTACCCGATGTCTCCACGTATACATGAGTGCAGCTGACCCTAAGATATCAAGAAATCCTGGTGTAGGATACATTTTTGTTGTGTGGGTGTCCTCAGGTAAATTGTATATGCTGCTCACTCACTCTCTGTAGAGCATCAATCACTAAGCAGAGTATTTTGCTAGAGGATGGCTGTGAAATTTAACACTATTGTCTGCTGTGTGGTCGCTGTTGCAAAGAATGGTGGGCTCCAGGGTATCTGTAACAATACAAATATGCTGTATGTTGTCTATATTGTTCCTGTATATCCTCAAAATATCACAGTGACTAATTGTAATGGGTTCCAACCTTACTCTTTCAATCTAGGCTCTTATCCTGTGTTGCTGCACCAACTGAGGTGGTGGCCTGGTTTACATCCTCATGCCGCATGGTTTGTTGTAGCAGAACACAAATCTGGAATATCACAACATAGTGGCCTTACGGTGCTAAACCCATTTTGGTGGACTGTAGAATAGAAGTGTAAGCGGCTGTAACCCAATTGTGATAGCTCTACCTGACTCTAGCTGTTAATGTAGGGCTGGCCCTGGGTGCAGGTGTGTGTGATATTTAATTTTTTCAGCTTAAACTTACCATACCACCCAAAAACCCATACCCACCCCAAACCCTAAAATATTTCTTGCCACCCAAAAACCCATACCCACTGTAAACTCTAGAAACTCCCCTACGCTTACTGGAGGTAACAGGTGGTCCTGTTTGCCCCTAAGATCCTCTGAAGACAAGGGGACTTCATCTCCCAACCACCTGTGAACCATGAGTCATGTTTGTGGAGTGGTGGTGAAAGGGGATAGAGCCTCCCATGACTTGTGGGTCTTTTTTCCGATTTATTATCGGAGAAGGTCTGTCTGACCCCCTTCCTGGGGCAATTTCAGCTTTGTGGACTCCATCTCTTGGGGCCTGGCCTATTATGAACGGGGGAGGGGTGATCCACTGGTAAGCATGGGCGAATTTTGCGAATCTCGCGTTCGCGAATTTTGCGGATTTGCGAACTCGCAATCCGCAAAATCCGCGAATTCTCACGATTTTTTTTTTGTGTGTTCGCGCGGGTTTCTGCCAGTTCGCGAGGGTTTTGTACAATTTCGCAAACGCGAACTTACCTGTCGGGTCGCAAGTTTTGCGAACTTGTTGTTTCTACGTGTCCAGCCTGTTTGGGACACTCTTCTTCATCACTGCCACTCTCTGTCACCACTGCCACTCTCTGACTACTCATGCCACCCTCTGGCCCACCCATGCCACCCTCTGTTTCATCACAGCACCCTCTGGTTGTCCAGTGTACATTATTGTGGCAAAGCAAAGCACACCTTCCCTGCCTCAAGTGACCTGAATTAATTTGGGGCTGATTAATGTGTCACAGAATATTTTTTTAGCTGGCACCTGCTTCCTTAGTGCTTCCTGATTAGTGATCTTTTGCACTTGCTAAGTGCTTTCATTGTTGCAAAATTAGTTACAACACCTGCCCTGCCCCAACTGACAATAATGAATTAGGGGCTGATTAATGTGTCACTGGATTTGAACTTCCAGCCTGGCTCCTGCTTGTCTCCCTTAGCTGTAATTCAGGACCTTTGTGGCATATGTGTAACTATTCTGAGGGTCAGAGCAGGGTCACATAATAGTTGCAAGTAGGTAACTGAACTCTGGAGGGGCCCCTCAGGAAGCACTACAGGAAATGGCTACTAATGATGAGCTTGAACTTTTGAACCTGGTAAGTAGTTTCAGTTTTGCTAAGATCGTATTTCTGCAATTTAGCGCTTATTCGCGGGGCGCGAAGTTGAACTGGGAAGCCGCGAACTCACGCGAACAGTGCGAGCAAGCCATAAAATCCGCTGCTCGCGGATTTGCGGATTTTGCGGGAAATTCGCGAATCTCGCGGATTGCGAATTTACCGAAAATCCGCAAAATCCGCGAGCGGAACGGATTTTCCGCCCATGCTTATCCACTGGCCAATTTTGGCCCGAGGGACCCCATCCCGTGGAGACTGGCCTCTAATCTGGGTTCCCAGGACACCCGCTTACATATGTTCGGGACCACAGGGAGAGCCTCAAGGCCCCAGCGGTCCCTGCCTGCTCCCGCCTCCCGCAGGAGCCGCCACTGCTTTTACAGAGAGGGAGCTGCTGTACATGCAGCTCGCTCTCTGTAAAAGTGATTGTGCTCCGCTTTCAGCAAGTGAGAGCATTCTCCATGCTCTTGCTTGCTGAAAGTGGAGTACAGTTTGCTATGGTTTGACAAGAGCAGTAAAACTCCTGCCAAGCCATAGCAAACAGCTATGTCTGGGGGTGGGCACCCCAGGACATAGCAGGAGCCAGCCATGCGAGGTGGCGATCCCCATGGCCATCTCTGGCTCCAGGAGGGGGAGCAATGCAGACCCCCAACTTGGCACAACACAGCCCTGGGGAGGTAATGTTACCTCAGGCTGCAGGGGTGCATGGCCTGTGCATTAATTCAACAGTTGCCATGTGGAGGTGGGCATGAGGTAATGAGAGGTCATGCCCCGTCTCCACCACTCTGCAAACACTCCTCCTGGCGTACAACTGGTTAGGGGAAGAAGTCTAATCCTGATGTCCTCAGGTGCAAGGGCACGTCATGTCCCCTTGGAGAGAGGATGTGTTCTGACAGATAGACTGCTGACTTTGGAGCTGGGAAACCAAGGTTCGAGCCTTGGGGTCATTTCCACATCCTGTGATTCTGGGCAAATTGCTTAATCTCCCCCTGCCTACCAAAAAAACTTAATGTGTCCTTGTGTAACGTAACTGGTGCTCATGTAAAGCGCTCCAATATTTTCGGGTCGAGTTTGCGCTATATAAATCTGGAACAAAAAAATCCCCCCCACCAGCTAAGAGGCATGTTTGCAGAGTGGTGGAGAAAGGGGGCATGCCCTATGACCACCTCTTAGCAATCCAAATGTGTGGGACTTACTGGAGGCAACAGGAGGTTTAGTTTTCCACTAAGAGCCCTCAGCAGCCAAGGGGACTTCAACCCCCAAATAGCAGTGGGGCATGAGTTGTGTGAACTCAGTAGTAGAGAAAGGGGGCGGGCTCCAGAAACTTGTAGCCCGATTCTAGTTTTTTATGGGAGGAGAGCCGCGTGGACCTCTTTCCCTGGGCTGAATTTGACCCCATCCCCCAGAGCTAGGCATTTTCAGAAGGGGAGGGTACAGGCCCTCTCCTGGGTCAATTTCATCCCTGGGGACCACGCCCCTGGGGCCTGCCCCTTTAAAAAAAAAAAACTTTTAATAAAAAGAACATGGGATGGGGCCATGCAGGCCCCCTACCGGGCCGTTTTGGGCCCTGGGGACTCCATCCCCCAGGGCACACCCTTTTAGTTTTTTTTGTAAAAGTGGCCCCTGGGACCCCATCCCTTGTGGCCCGACCTGTAGTGTGGGTGCACTGGTCTCACCCAGGACACCCACATTTAAAATGTTGGGGACCACACCCTGCCAGCTACCCCCTCCTGTGGGATTCCGCATTGCTTAAGACCCAGGGAGCTGCTAACATGCAGATCTCTGGCTCTCAAAGCAATGTCTGTTTCCCTGCTTGCTTATCAGCATGCAAGGAAAAAAACATGCTCTGCTTTCAACAACCAAGAGCCTTTTCTGCTCTTGCTTGTAGCATGCCATAGCAGACTGGGGCACACCGGCGCATTGCTGGATCCCACCCTGGGGGGTGGTGGTCCTCAGGGCCATCTAGGGCTCCAGGAGGGAGGCCGCGCTGCCCCCCTCCTGCCTTTGAATTAACCCCAGGGAGGTGGCGGTCCCCTGGGCTGGGGATCCCCGACAGACCACCTTCATTATCTAATTGTAGCCCTAGGGAGGTGGCAGTCCCCAGGGAAGTAAGGGAGCCAAATGGCTCCCCCACAAATATGTTATTTGAGCCCTGAGGAGGGGGTTGTCGCTGGAGCTGAGGGTGAGGTGTAGGGCCCCCCTACAGTCTAATTAATAAAACATTCATGTACCCCTGCATTTGTAGACTACAATGCCCCAGGGAGGTGGTGGTCCCCAGTGCACATTGTTTTTTATTTAACAATATATGGGGACCAGGTAAGTGGCAGTCCCCGGGGCATTCGGGGTGGTGAGACCCCCCTGCATGTATGCTGAATGCCCAGGGGAGATGGCAGTCACCAGGGTCTTAATAAACGCTTGGAAAGGGGGCCCCATGAGCCCCCCTACTTTATTACCCACATGCTCCTGGGGTTTAGCCCACCAGGGGGCTTTTTTAATGTTTCCATGGATTTGCAGATCCACCTGCAAGTCCTCTGCAAACATTTTCTAAAGGGTCCCTGTGGGACCCCACCACCACACCTGGGGGGAGAGTCAGGGTATTACTACCCTGCCCTCCTTTCTTCATTTTTACTTTTTTCTGGGACTTGGCTTCAAGTCGTGTCCCAAGATGGTTGCCAATGCCTCCTGGTTGAAGTGTTGGCAGCCAATCAAATGTTAGTAGGGTCCATGAGTCCTCTGCAAGGATTTGTGTCGCCCGATATCTATATTTTTTTATTGAATTCTGAGAAACTACTGAACAGATTCACAATGAATCACAAAAAGTGCACTTTCTGGACCAATATGTAGCTTTCTGCCAAATTTGGTATAATTCCGTTCAGCAGTTTGGGTTATAGTCGTGCAAAAAAAAATGAAAAATTCCCAAAGATATAACATGGGGAAAATGTGTTTTGGGAATCCCTTTTTTTCTAGGCCCCCACTTAACGGACCACCCTGAAACTTTCAACACAGCAGCTGAACCTAAAAAGGGTAAATTTTAGTGAAAATTTCTTTGAGATTCCTCTAGCGGTATCAAAGTTATTGGCAAAACTAAAACGCTTTTCCTCTGGAAACTTTGGTCCTACCTATAACTACCTACTGGCTATCGCCATTAGGTAGTATATATATATCATCTTGATCAGGTGAGCGGTGTGCACTTTATTCTGGCATGGTGGTGCAAGCCTCTGCTATAGGACTAGCCAAGTGGTTTGATATTTAATGTTTATGTGGGCAAAAACAGAGTGCAGTCGCTAAATACATTCAACCTGTTTTGGTCTCTTGGACCTTGCTCCCGGATTGTCATATTACAGTCCTACAACACTTTTCATAACCCTCCTTTCAACTACTGGTGTCTTTCTTTTCTATTTGTCTTTGTTTGCCGAAAATCGAATGGATTAAATTACCAAACTTTGTTGAAATAAAATACAAAGAGCAATTGAAAAATAAATATGTCAATTGGCTAACAATTATTAGAGACGCTTCGTGCAATATATATATATAAAAACGAAAGTATGTCTGTCTGTTTGTCCTTTATGCATTACTACACCATTCATCCGATCGACATGAAACTTTGGGAAGTTGTTGAGTACACTCCCGCAAATGTTTCTGGCAAAAAAAAAATATATTAAATATCGGCCCCTCGGCCCCCCTGCCCCCCATGCCCCTCATAATCTTTCCAATACTGAATGTTTACACTTTCCGGTGCATCTCACTTTTGCAATGACCATCAACAAAGCACAAGGACAATCGCTGCAAGTGTGTGGACTAGATTTGGAGAATCCTTGCTTCTCACATGGACAACGGTATGTGGCCAGCTCACGCGTCGGAAAACCTTCTGATTTAATCGTGTACGCACCAGACGGAAAAATAAAAAATACCATATTAAAATGAATAAGTTTCAATAAAAATGACACAATGTAAATTGAATGTTATCATAACAAGTTTCCTTACATTTCCTTTCTTCTGAGATGGCAGCAACGCACGACGGGTAAGCTAGTGTGTTTATGAAAACTTTTTATTTTCCAAGTCTTCGTATTTCCACCCACAGTGCATTGTTGTACATGTAGTTCATGTGTCCTCATGTTTCATCATTCCACCATCAATTATGAAGAGCAGTGTTTGACCCAGTATATCCATCCAAAGTTCATTCTGGGGCATGTGGTAGGTCTATCCACATGTTTAGTTGTTCTGCATCCAATTATTGTTTTGAGGAACAGTGTGATGCTGATCTTGCTTGTATGCTTTATTTCCTATGTTTATCTGTTGCAGTCTCTGTACACAATCTGTCTTCACCATCCTTTAATGGCACATTGTGGTTTTGTCAATGCTACTGTGCGTTTGTCTTCCTGGGGTTTTGAGACATTTCATGTTTTCTGTGTGTACATTTATGGGTGGATTACAACAGACCACTGTATACCCTCCAGTGGGCTTTCATCATTGACAATGACAATTACCAGCAAGACATTCATGTCTATGGCACCGTCCAACTTGACCTGTGGATAATTGAAACCCTCACTGTTGTTTCCTCAAAACCCCCAAAGGGAGATTCCATAAGCACTGATGTGTGTTAGTATGCTTACTGTTGGGTAAGAATCAGATTAATGTGACAAGGGTGTTATTCTGTTGTTAAAACTGTGCAGATTCCCATGTATATTGCTGAATTTGCAGCTTTATAAAGGTGAACCTGAAATTCCTCACCCTGGTTTAGGCATCTTGGGACCAGAGCTCGTAGTGACAAGATGAGAGGTGAGTCTTTTTGTCTTAATATCTTCTCTCTGTTACCCCTCACTCAGATTTCTTTACATGGTCAATTGGACAGAAAGTGAGTTGTTTCCAGACACTTGTGTGGTGTTGTTTCATGTGCTTCGCTACTGCATTACTTCTATTTTTGTTGACTGTAGCTCTTAAGTGTTCCAGATTTCTTTTTTTTGTTTCACAGAGTGTGCTCCTCTTTATTTTAAACCACTAGGGACCTCAATCACATAGATAATGTACTTCCTCTTGCACGTTATGTATTGTGTGAGTTTTCAACTGTGCCCACTTGTTGTGATTTATTCATGTTTGTTAATTGCAATTTTGCAAGCTTTGTAGTGCTCGCACTTCCAGAAACCTGTTTTTTCATCCATGTGTTAGTCTCACTGCTGAAGTGACTATGTTCCAATTTATCTCTCAGATTGTGAGGTAGTCTAAATGTTATTTGTGATTGATCCCCTATTAGGTTGTTGACGGTGGGAACCAATTTCAATAATCCCCAATGTGTCTTCATTGTTCTGTGTATTGAGTTTGCTTTTGTTGAGAATGTCGTTATGAATCTGATGGGTTGTGTGTCTGACCTTCGATTCTTTATCTGTAGTTTCAATGACCTACTCGTCGGTTTCATCTTCTCAAAACCTTTGTGATTTTTCTGGATATTTCCTGACTATAAATTGTTTTTCAGTTGACAGGCTGTGTTTTTCCATTTCTGGTTGTTGTGAACAGTTTCTTTTGATCCTCAAGATTTCCCAATAAGGGATATACTCCATTTCAGGCAAGGTTGGTGAAAGCAGTGTTTGTGTACCACTGAGTTTGCTGCTGTGGCCTTCCTGTGTGGTGTGGATTAATCCCTCACTGATATAGATTTATGTATTCAGAAGGGTGACTTTCAAGTTGCCCATCATCCTTGCCAAGGGACCCACCCATTAACTGGAACAAACTGTAAAAAAATTAGGTGTACAAGTAATATGGTAGTTATACGCCACAATCTAAACTATAAAACAAATGAGCACCCTCATTGGATGATGTTATCATGGATATCATTACTGATGTCATAGAACATGTCATGAATGATGTCATATGTGATGTCAAAAGCAGTGCATGGTGGGGCGCAAGATACAGATAGTGCTGCTAAGTATAATTGGTGAATGTCTATGGTTTGTTTTGTTCAAAACATTATTGTTCACACTGACACTTTCACCTAACTGTAACAGAAATTTAACTTTAGTCTTTTTCAGTGAACTTCTAGGGTTTTTATAAGGATATTAATTAAATTTATGAGCTTATGTATAGTAGAATGAATTTATAATATATGCTGAGTTCAGCCATTATTTTAATAAAAAGTGTTTTTTTTATTGTATGGGAACAGGATATAGTTCACAGTTTGCAAAGTCTTTATAAAATGTGTGCGACTATTGAACAAATAAATATTCAATAGAAATTTCCACAGTTATTGTGACTCAGATATCAAGACATGTCACTGGCAATCTTTTTTGAAGTGTCATTACTCTCACAATGATGGGTGTGCGTAGTAGGGAGTGTAGACGGACTAGCCTCCATGTTGAGTTCTCTCTCTGTAATGAGGGGTGTGCTTAGGTGTGAAGAGGGACTGGCCTCTCCTTACAGACCTCTCTTTCAGTTCACCAGTTTGCATAGTAGGGTGTGGGGATGGACTGAAATATCCTTTCAGACCTCTCTCTCAGATGATGGGTGTGCATAGTAGGGTGTGGAGAGGGAATAGCCTCTCCTTTTTTTGTTTGTTTTATATAGCACAAACTTGGCCTGAAGGTATCAGTTGGTTTATAGACAGACACTTTCATTTGTTTGCTAGGCACAGGGAGGTTCAGTGATTTACCTAGAATCATAGGATGTTGAGCGTCCTTGCCGAGACTTTATCTAGGTTCCCCAACTTTGAGGTGACCGCTCTAGCAGTTAGGCCACATCCTCTTTTCAGACCTATCTCTCTGATGACAGGTGTGCATAATAGGATGTTGGGAGGGGCAGCCCTCTCCTTTTAGACCTCTCTCTCCGATGACAAGTGTGTATTGTATGGTGTGAGGAGGGCCCGGCCTCTCTGCAGAGACATCTCTATGTAATGATAGATATACATAGTTGGGTGTGGGGAAGGACTGGGCCCTCCTTTCATACATCTATTTCAGATGATGGATGTGTGTAGTAGGCTATTTGACTGAGCCTTACCTCTATTCACAACTCTTCTCGTATCAATGAGCAAAAATAGAAGAGTATGGTAAACACCCTCTCCAGTAAGACTTATTCATATAACAAGTGTGCATACCAGAATGTATTCAAACATCCCCTACTCCTTAGGGGGCTAAAAGACGCGCACAAAAGATGGCTGCACTGGTGTGAGGTTCCTGCTGCCCAGGACATTCCTTGCTTCGTCCTACGAAGCGGCAGCTCTCAGGGGCTGCTGCGGGGCCACCAGCGGGGTAGGCTCCAGGTCCCAGCAATCCAAAGGTGAGAGCCCTGCAGCAGGTATTCCCACAGGCGGTCCGATTCCCTGTTCATGTGGCTGCCATCTTACTTGCTATGCAGCCGCAGCGTGATCCCGAGGCACTCCGTCTGTTATCTTGCTGCTGTCAGCGCCACAAGGAACTTCCCAAAGTTGCCACAGGTTGTTCCACCCCCGGTTTTGTAATTCTGTCGATCAATGCAGAAATTTGGGACAGGATGAATGCTGATTCATAGTGTGATCAACGTTTTCCCTTGGCTGACTTAAATGAGAACTGAAGCCCAAATACTAGTCTTGGACACAAGCAAATAGAAGTACAAACATAAACAACTTTCTTGTATAAAACTCTATAATATTTTATTAAAACAATTGTCAATTAAAAGCCACATACACAAAATTTAAAAAAAATAGAGTTTTGAGAAAACTCTTCACATAACTCATAAAAACCTCACCACAAAATTGTACTATAATTCATGCACAAAACATATGTAGACAGCATTAATGAAACCATTTTTAATTAGAGGAAGACCTACTCAAATTAATATAGAAATAAGAAATGGGGGAGAGAAGGGAAACAAACACAGACATTCACAATTTGTCATTCAATATTGCACATTAATTCCCGCATTTGACTCAAACCCAGACTCGACTTGTTTTCGTTGTTCTTGGGGCGAGTTCGGTTGTTTAGTTTTGCACAAGTATGCGTCGACGCATTTCGATGGACTCGTTAGATGTGTGCCATCTTTGTCAAGACTTCTATATATTGTACTCTCCTATGTTGGCACTGGATGGTTGCCTTTGTACAAAAATCCTGTTGGCAAATATATTCGAATAAATGTATGGCAAGGAATTGCATATTGTCTTCATTTAGTACACTTTATTCGTCATGCTACTCATTTTTCTTGCTATTCTTGTAGGCGTATACCGTTATACTACATATTTACAGCTAAAGGGTTTGAAACATTTGTCCGCCCAACCTCATATTCTAACAGTATTACTTGATCTGTGCACATAATTAGGTTTAGATGTTCATTTTAGTCACACCTTCCAGTCTTACCAATATGTGGGCTTCTGTTCTTAAATTTCCCTTGTTGTTCCACATAAATACCGCCATGAGTATACATTAGGGGGTGGGGGGGGGGAATATAATACAAGAATAGCAAGAAAAATGAGTAGTATGACGAATAAAGTGTACTAAATGAAGACAATATGCAATTCCTTGCCATGCATTTATTCGAATATATTTGCCAACAGGATTTTTGTACAAAGGCAACCATCCAGTGCCAACATAGGAGAGTACAATATATAGAAGTCTTGACAAAGATGGCACACATCTAACGAGTCCATCGAAACGTGTCGACGCATACTTGTGCACAATTAAACAACCGAACTCGCCCCAAGAACAACGAAAACAAGTCGAGTCTGGGTTTGAGTCAAATGCAGGACTTAATGTGCAATATTGAATGACAAATTGTGAATGTCTGTGTTTGTTTCCCTTCTCTCCCCCATTTCTTATTTCTATATTAATTTGAGTAGGTCTTCCTCTAATGAAAAATTGTTTTATTAATGCTGTCTACATATGTTTTGTGCATGAATTATAGTACAATTTTGTGGTGAGGTTTTTATGAGTTATGTGAAGAGTTTTCTCAAAACTCTATTTTTTAAAAATTTTATGTATGTGGCTTTTAATTGACAATTGTTTTAATAAAATACTATAGAGTTTTATACAAGAAAGTTGTTTATGTTTGTACTTCTATTTGCTTGTGTCCAAGACTAGTATTTGGGCTTCAGTTCTCATTTAAGTCAGCCAAGGGAAAACGTTGATCACACTGTGGAACAGTACCCTATTCCACTGGTTTTAAGGGGTCTCTCTCAAAATCCTTTTCGAATGCTGATTCATGTCAAAAGATCTGGGTTTGATCCATCACCGTTCTTTAGCCCACTCTGCCATCCCAGTTCAGACATGGCTTTATGCAAATCAGTCTGACCCTGTGCCTCATGGGAACAGTCCAGCCCGAACTGCCAAGCCATGTCTTCCCTGGACCGTGAACAAGCTTCCAAGGGCTGGTTTCTGGCATTCCAGCCGTCTTCAGCCCGGCTTGCTTGAATCCAGAGTCAAAGTGAGCAAGGGACTCACGTCTGAGCATACCCTGCCACACTTATGGCAGCCAAAAGCGGTACAAAAGGGGTGGTGATGGACGGAGCATCTGAATCAATCAAATACTCACACCCAGTCAAAAGATCTGGGTTTGATCCATCACCGTTCTTTATCCCACTCTGCCACTCCAGTTCAGACATGGCCATATGCAAATCAGTCTGACCCTGTGCCTCAAGGGAACAGTCCAGCCCGAACTGCCAAGCCATGTCTTCCCTGGACCGGAACCAAGCTTCCGAGGACCGGTTTCTGGCATTCCAGCCGTCTTCAGCCCGGCTTGCTTGAATCCAGTGGCAAAGTAAGCAAGGGACTCACGTCTGAGCATACCCTGCCACACTTATGGCGGCCAAAAGTGGTACAAAAGGGGGTGGTGATTGACAGAGCATCTGAATCAATCAAGCACTCACACCCAGTCAAAAGATCTGGGTTTGATCCATCACCGTTCTTTAGCCCACTCTGCCACCCCAGTTCAGACATGGCTATATGCAAATAAGTCTGACCCTGTGCCTCATGGGAACAGTCCAGCCCGAACTGCCAAGCCATGTCTTCCCTGGACCGGAAACAAGCTTCCGAGGACCGGTTTCTGGCATTCCAGCCATCTTCAGCCCGGCTTGCTTGAATCCAGTGACAAAGTGAGCAAGGGACTCAAGTCTGAGCATACCCTGCCACACTTATGGCAGCCAAAAGCGGTACAAAAGGGGGTGGTGATGGACGAAGCATCTGAATTAATCAAACACTCACACCCAGTCAAAAGATCTGGGTTTTATCCATCACAGTTCTTTAGCCCACTCTGCCACCCCAGTTCAGACATGGCTATATGCAAATCAGTCTGACCCTGTGCCTCATGGGAACAGTCCAGCCCGAACTGCCAAGCCATGTCTTCCCTTGACCGGAAACAAGCTTCCGAGGACCGGTTTCTGGCATTCCAGCCGTCTTCAGCCTGGCTTGCTTGAATCCAGTGGCAAAGTGAGCAAGGGACTCACGTCTGAGCATACCCTGCCACACTTATGGCAGCCAAAAGCGGTAAAAAAGGGGGTGGTGATGGACGGAGCATCTGAATCAATCAAACACTCACACCCAGTCAAAATATCTGAGTTTGATCCATCACCGTTCTTTAGCCCACTCTGCCACCCCAGTTTAGACATGGCATTATGCAAATCAGTCTGACCCTGTGCCTCATGGGAACAGTCCAGCCCGAACTGCCAAGCCATCTCTTCCCTGGACCGGAAACAAGCTTCCGAGGACCGGTTTCTGACATTCCAGCCGTCTTCAGCCTGGGTTGCTTGAATCCAGTGGCAAAGTGAGCAAGGGACTCACGTCTGAACATACCGTGCCACACTTATGTTGGCCAAAAGCGGTACAAAAGGGGGTGGTGATGGACAGAGCATCTGAATCAATCAAACACTCACACCCAGTCAAAAGATCTGGGTTTGATCCATCACCGTTCTTTAGCCCACTCTGCCACCCCAGTTCAGACATGGCTATATGCAAATCAGTCTGACCCTGTGCCTCATGGGAACAGTCTAGCCCGAACTGCCAAGCCATGTCTTCCCTGGACCGGAAACAAGCTTCCGAGGACCGGTTTCTGGCATTCCAGCCGTCTTCAGCCCGGCTTGCTTGAATCCAGTGACAAAGTGAGCAAGGGACACAAGTCTGAGCATACCCTGCTACACTTATGGCAGCCAAAAGCGGTACAAAATGGGGTGGTGATGGACGGAGCATCTGAATCAATCAAACACTCACACCCAGTCAAAAGATCTGGGTTTGATCTATCACCGTTCTTTAGTCCACTCTGCCACCCCAGTTCAAACATGGCTATATGCAAATCAGTCTGACCCTATGCCTCATGGGAACTGTCCAGCCCGAACTGCCAAGCCATGTCTTCCCTGGATCGGAAACAAGCTTCCGAGGACCGGTTTCTGGCATTCCAGCCGTCTTCAACCCGGCTTGCTTGAATCCAGTGGCAAAGTGAGCAAGGGACTCACGTCTGAGCATACCCCGCCACACTTATGGCGGCCAAAAGCTGTACAAAAGGGGGTGGTGATAGACGGAGCATCTGAATCAATCAAACACTCACACCCAGTCAAAAGATTTGGGTTTGACCCTTCACCGTTCTTTAGCCCACTCTGCCACCCCCGTTCAGACATGGCTATATGCAAATCAGTCTGACCCTGTGCCTCATGAGAACAGTCCAGCCCGAACTGCCTAGCCATGTCTTCCCTGGACCGTAAACAAGCTTCCGAGGACCGGTTTCTGGCATTCCAGCCGTCTTCAGCCTGGCTTGCTTGAATCCAGTGGCAAAGTGAGCAAGGGACTCACGTCTGAGCATACCCTGCCACACTTATGGCGGCCAAAATCGGTACAAAAGGGGGTGGTGAGGAACGGAGCATCTGAATCAATCAAACACTCACACCCAGTCAAAAGATCTGGGTTTGACCCATCACCGTTCTTTAGCCCACTCTGCCATCCCAGTTCAGACATGGCTATATGCAAATCACAGTCTGACCCTGTTCCTCATGGGAACAGTCCAGCCCGAACTGTCAAGCCATGTCTTCCCTGGACCGGAAACAAGCTTCTGAGGACTGGTTTCTGGCATTTCAGCCATCTTCAGACTGGCTCGCTTGAATCCAGTGGCAAAGTGAGCAAGGGACTCACGTCTGAGCATACCCTGCCACACTTATGGCCGCCAAAAGCGGTATAAAAGGGGGTGATGATGGATGGAGCATCTGAATCAATCAAACACTCACACCCAGTCAAAAGATCTGGGTTTGATCCATCACTGTTCTTTAGCCCACTCTGCCACCCCAGTTCAGACATGGCTATATGCAAATCAGTCTGACCCTGTGCCTCATGAGATCAGTCCAGCCTGAACTGCCAAGCCATGTCTTCCCTGGACCGGAAACAAGCTCCTGAGGACCGGTTTCTGGCATTCCAGCCGTCTTCAGCCTTGCTTGCTTGAATCCAGTGGCAAAGTGAGCAAGAGACTCACGTCTGAGCATACCCTGCCACACTAATGGCGGCCAAAAGTGTTACAAAAGGGGGTGGTAATGGATGGAGCATCTGAATCACTCAAACACTCACACCCAGTCAAAAGATCTGGGTTTGATCCATCACCGTTCTTTAGCCCACTCTGCCACCCCAGTTCAGACATGGCTATATGCAAATCAGTCTGACCCTGTGCCTCATGGGAACAGTCCAGCCCGAACTGCCAAGCCATGTCTTCCCTGGACCGGAAACAAGCTTCCGAGGACCGGTTTCTGGCATTCCAGCCGTCTTCAGCCTGGCTTGCTTGAATCCAGTGGCAAAGTGAGCAAGAGACTCACGTCTGAGCATACCCCGCCACATTTATGGCGGCCAAAAGCTGTACAAAAGGGGATGGTGATGGACGGAGCATCTGAATTAATCAAACACTCACACCCAGTCAAAAGATCTGGGTTTGATCCATCACCGTTCTTTATCCCACTCTGCCACTCCAGTTCAGACATGGCCATATGCAAATCAGTCTGACCCTGTGCCTCAAGGGAACAGTCCAGCCCGAACTGGCAAGCCATGTCTTCCCTGGACCGGAACCAAGCTTCCGAGGACCGGTTTCTGGCATTCCAGCCGTCTTCAGCCCGGCTTGCTTGAATCCAGTGGCAAAGTAAGCAAGGGACTCACGTCTGAGCATACCCTGCCACACTTATGGCGGCCAAAAGTGGTACAAAAGGGGGTGGTGATGGACAGAGCATCTGAATCAATCAAGCACTCACACCCAGTCAAAAGATCTGGGTTTGATCCATCACCGTTCTTTAGCCCACTCTGCCACCCCAGTTCAGACATGGCTATATGCAAATCAGTCTGACCCTGTGCCTCATGGGAACAGTCCAGCCCGAACTGGCAAGCCATGTCTTCCCTGGACCGTAAACAAGCTTCCAAGGGCTGGTTTCTGGCATTCCAGCCGTCTTCAGCCCGGCTTGCTTGAATCCAGTGGCAAAGTGAGCAAGGGACTCACATCTGAGCATACCCTGCCACACTTATGGCAGCCAAAAGCGGTACAAAAGGGGGTGGTGATGGACGGAGCATCTGAATCAATCAAATACTCACACCCAGTCAAAAGATCTGGGTTTGATCCATCACCGTTCTTTATCCCACTCTGCCACTCCAGTTCAGACATGGCCATATGCAAATCAGTCTGACCCTGTGCCTCAAGGGAACAGTCCAGCCCAAACTGGCAAGCCATGTCTTCCCTGGACCGGAACCAAGCTTCCGAGGACCGGTTTCTGGCATTCCAGCCGTCTTCAGCCCGGCTTGCTTGAATCCAGTGGCAAAGTAAGCAAGGGACTCACGTCTGAGCATACCCTGCCACACTTATGGCGGCCAAAAGTGGTACAAAAGGGGGTGGTGATGGACAGAGCATCTGAATCAATCAAGCACTCACACCCAGTCAAAAGATCTGGGTTTGATCCATCACCGTTCTTTAGCCCACTCTGCCACCCCAGTTCAGACATGGCTATATGCAAATAAGTCTGACCCTGTGCCTCATGGGAACAGTCCAGCCCGAACTGCCAAGCCATGTCTTCCCTGGACCGGAAACAAGCTTCCGAGGACCGGTTTCTGGCATTCCAGCCGTCTTCAGCCCGGCTTGCTTGAATCCAGTGACAAAGTGAGCAAGGGACTCAAGTCTGAGCATACCCTGCCACACTTATGGCAGCCAAAAGCGGTACAAAAGGGGGTGGTGATGGACGAAGCATCTGAATTAATCAAACACTCACACCCAGTCAAAATATCTGGGTTTTATCCATCACAGTTCTTTAGCCCACTCTGCCACCCCAGTTCAGACATGGCTATATGCAAATCAGTCTGACCCTGTGCCTCATGGGAACAGTCCAGCCCGAACTGCCAAGCCATGTCTTCCCTTGACCGGAAACAAGCTTCCGAGGACCGGTTTCCTGCATTCCAGCCGTCTTCAGCCTGGCTTGCTTGAATCCAGTGGCAAAGTGAGCAAGGGACTCACGTCTGAGCATACCCTGCCACACTTATGGCAGCCAAAAGCGGTAAAAAAGGGGGTGGTGATGGACAGAGCATCTGAATCAATCAAACACTCACACCCAGTCAAAAGATCTGGGTTTGATCCATCACCGTTCTTTAGCCCACTCTGCCACCCCAGTTCAGACATGGCTATATGCAAATCAGTCTGACCCTGTGCCTCATGGGAACAGTCTAGCCCGAACTGCCAAGCCATGTCTTCCCTGGACTGGAAACAAGCTTCCGAGGACCGGTTTCTGGCATTCCAGCCGTCTTCAGCCCGGCTTGCTTGAATCCAGTGACAAAGTGAGCAAGGGACACAAGTCTGAGCATACCCTGCTACACTTATGGCAGCCAAAAGCGGTACAAAATAGGGTGGTGATGGACGGAGCATCTGAATCAATCAAACACTCACACCCAGTCAAAAGATCTGGGTTTGATCTATCACCGTTCTTTAGTCCACTCTGCCACCCCAGTTCAAACATGGCTATATGCAAATCAGTCTGACCCTGTGCCTCATGGGAACAGTCCAGCCCGAACTGCCAAGCCATGTCTTCCCTGGATCGGAAACAAGCTTCCGAGGACCGGTTTCTGGCATTCCAGCCGTCTTCAACCCGGCTTGCTTGAATCCAGTGGCAAAGTGAGCAAGGGACTCACGTCTGAGCATACCCCGCCACACTTATGGCGGCCAAAAGCTGTACAAAAGGGGGTGGTGATAGACGGAGCATCTGAATCAATCAAACACTCACACCCAGTCAAAAGATTTGGGTTTGACCCTTCACCGTTCTTTAGCCCACTCTGCCACCCCCGTTCAGACATGGCTATATGCAAATCAGTCTGACCCTGTGCCTCATGAGAACAGTCCAGCCCGAACTGCCTAGCCATGTCTTCCCTGGACCGTAAACAAGCTTCCGAGGACCGGTTTCTGGCATTCCAGCCGTCTTCAGCCTGGCTTGCTTGAATCCAGTGGCAAAGTGAGCAAGGGACTCACGTCTGAGCATACCCTGCCACACTTATGGCGGCCAAAATCGGTACAAAAGGGGGTGGTGAGGAACGGAGCATCTGAATCAATCAAACACTCACACCCAGTCAAAAGATCTGGGTTTGACCCATCACCGTTCTTTAGCCCACTCTGCCATCCCAGTTCAGACATGGCTATATGCAAATCACAGTCTGACCCTGTTCCTCATGGGAACAGTCCAGCCCGAACTGTCAAGCCATGTCTTCCCTGGACCGGAAACAAGCTTCTGAGGACTGGTTTCTGGCATTCCAGCCATCTTCAGACTGGCTCGCTTGAATCCAGTGGCAAAGTGAGCAAGGGACTCACGTCTGAGCATACCCTGCCACACTTATGGCCGCCAAAAGCGGTATAAAAGGGGGTGGTGATGGATGGAGCATCTGAATCAATCAAACACTCACACCCAGTCAAAAGATCTGGGTTTGATCCATCACTGTTCTTTAGCCCACTCTGCCACCCCAGTTCAGACATGGCTATATGCAAATCAGTCTGACCCTGTGCCTCATGAGATCAGTCCAGCCTGAACTGCCAAGCCATGTCTTCCCTGGACCGGAAACAAGCTTCCGAGGACCGGTTTCTGGCATTCCAGCCGTCTTCAGCCCGGCTTGCTTGAATCCAGTGGCAAAGTGAGCAAGAGACTCACGTCTGAGCATACCCCGCCACATTTATGGCGGCCAAAAGCTGTACAAAAGGGGGTGGTGATGGACGGAGCATCTGAATCAATCAAACACTCATACCCAGTCAAAAGATTTGGGTTTGATCCTTCACCGTTCTTTAGCCCAATCTGCCAACCCCGTTAAGACATGGCTATATGCAAATCAGTCTGACCCTGTGCCTCATGGGAACAGTCCAGCCCGAACTGCCTAGCCATGTCTTCCCTGGACCGTAAACAAGCTCTCAAGGACCGGTTTCTGGCATTCCAGCCGTCTTCAGCCCGGCTTGCTTGAATCCAGTGGCAAAGTGAGCAAGGGACTCACGTCTGAGCATACCCTGCCACACTTATGGCGGCCAAAAGCGGTACAAAAGGGGGTGGTGATGGACGGAGCATCTGAATCAATCAAACACTCACACCCAGTCAAAAGATCTGGGTTTGATCCTTCACCGTTCTTTATCCCACTCTGCCATCCCAGTTCAGACATGGCTATATGCAAATCACAGTCTGACCCTGTTCCTCATGGGAACAGTCCAGCCCGAACTGCCAAGCCATGTCTTCCCTGGACCGGAAACAAGCTTTTGAGGACCAGTTTCTGGCATTCCAGCCATCTTCAGCCTGGCTCGCTTGAATCCAGTGGCAAAGTGAGCAAGGGACTCACGTCTGGACATACCCGGCCACACCTATGGCGGCCAAAAAGCGGTAGAAAAGGGGGTGGTGATGGAAGGAGCATCTGAGTCAATCAAACACTCACACCCAGTCAAAAGATCTGGGTTTATCCATCACCATTCTTTAGCCCACTCTGCCACCCCAGTTCAGACATGGCTATATGCAAATCAGTCTGACCCTGTGTCTCATGGGAACAGTCCAGCCCAAACTGCCAAGCCATGTCTTCCCTGGACCGGAAACAAGCTTCCGAGGACCGGTTTCTGGCATTCCAGCCGTCTTCAGCCCGGCTTGCTTGAATCCAGTGGCAAAGTTAGCAAGGGTCTCACGTCTGAGCATACCCTGCCACACTTATGGTGGCCAAAAGCGGTACAAAAGGGGGTGGTGATGGACGGAGCATCTGAATCAATCAAACACTCACACCCAGTGCAAAGATCTGGGCTTGATCCATCACCGTTCTTTAGCCCACTCTGCCACCCCAGTTCAGACATGGCTATATGCAAATCAGTCTGACCCTGTGCCTCATGGGAACAGTTCAGCCCGAACTGCCAAGCCATGTCTTCCCTGGACCGGAAACAAGCTTCCAAGGGCTGGTTTCTGGCATTTGAGGCGTCTTCAGCCCAGCTTGCTTGAATCCAATTGCAAAGTGAGCAAGGGACTTACGTCTGAGCATACCCTGCCACACTTTTGGCGGCCAAAAGCGGTACAAAAGGGGGTGGTGATGGACAGAGCATCTGAATCAATCAAACACTCACACCCAGTCAAAAGATCTGGGTTTGATCCATCACCGTTCTTTAGCCCACTCCGCCACCCCAGTTCAGACATGGCTATATGCAAATAGGTCTGACCCTGTGCCTCATGGGAACAGTCCAGCCCGAACTGCCAAGCCATGTCTTCCCTGGACCGGAAACAAGCTTCCGAAGACCGGTTTCTGGCATTCCAGCCGTCTTCAGCACGGTTTGCTTGAATCCAGTGACAAAGTGAGCAAGGGACTCACGTCTGAGCATACCCTGCAACACTTATGGCAGCCAAAAGCGGTACAAAAGGGGGTGGTGATGGACGGAGCATCTGAATTAATCAAACACTCACACCCAGTCAAAAGATCTGGGTTTGATCCATCACCGTTCTTTAGTCCACTCTGCCACCCCAGTTCAGACATGGCTATAGGCATTCAGTCTGACCCTGTGCCTTATGGGAACAGTCCAGCCCGAGCTGCCAAGCCATGTCTTCCCTTGACCGTAAACAAGCTTCCGAGGACCGGTTTCTGGCATTCCAGCCATCTTCAGCCTGGCTCGCTTGAATCCAGTGGCAAAGTGAGCAAGGGACTCACGTCTGAGCATACCCTGCCACACTTATGGCAGCTAAAAGCGGTAAAAAAGGGGGTGGTGATGGACGGAGCATCTGAATCAATCAAACACTAACACCCAGTCAAAATATCTGAGTTTGATCCATCACCGTTCTTTAGCCCACTCTGCCATTCCAGTTCAGACATGGCTATATGCAAATCAGTCTGACCCTGTGCCTCATGGGAACAGTCCAGCCCGAACTGCCATGTCATGTCTTCCCTGGACCGGACACAAGCTTTCAAGGGCTGGTTTCTGGCATTCCAGCCGTCTTCAGCCCGGCTTGCTTGAATCCAATGGCAAAGTGAGCAAGGGACTCGCGTCTGAGCATACCCTGCCACACTTATGGCAGCCAAAAGCGGTACAAAAGGGGGTGGTGATGGAAGGAGCATCTGAATCATTTAAATACTCACACCCAGTCAAAAGATCTGGGTTTGATCCATCACCGTTCTTTAGCCCACTCTGCCACTCCAGTTCAGACATGGCTATATGCAAATCAGTCTGACCCTGTGCCTCATGGGAACAGTCCAGCCCGAACCGCGAAGCCATGTCTTTCCCTGACCGGAACCAAGCTTCCGATGACCGGTTTCTGGCATTCCAGCCGTCTTCAGCCCGGCTTGCTTGAATCCAGTGGCAAATTGAGCAAGGGACTCACGTCTGAGCATAACCTGCCACACATATGGCGGCCAAAAGTGGTACAAAAGGGGGTGGTGATGGACAGAGCATCTGAATCAATCAAACACTCACACCCAGTCAAAAGATCTGGGGTTGATCCATCACCGTTCTTTAGCCCACTCTGCCACCCCAGTTCAGACATGGCTATATGCAAATAAGTCTGACCCTGTGCCTCATGGGAACAGTCCAGCCCGAACTGCCAAGCCATGTCTTCCCTGGACCGGAAACAAGCTTCCAAGGACCGGTTTCTGGCATTCCAGCCGTCTTCAGCCCGGCTTGCTTGAATCCAGTGACAAAGTGAGCAAGGGACTTACGTCTGAGCATACCCTGCCACACTTATGGCAGCCAAAAGCGGTACAAAAGGGGGTGGTGATGGACGGAGCATCTGAATTATTCAAACACTCACACCCAGTCAAAAGATCTGGGTTTGATCCATCACTGTTCTTTAGTCCACTCTGCCACCCCAGTTCAAACATGGCTATATGCAAATCAGTCTGACCCTGTGCCTCATGGGAACAGTCCAGCCGGAGCTGCCAAGCCATGTCTTCCCTGGACCGGAAACAAGCTTCCGAGGACTGGTTTCAGGCATTCCAGCCGTCTTCAGCCCGCTTTGCTTGAATCCAGTGGCAAAGTGAGCAAGGGACTCACGTCTGAGCATACCCCGCCACACTTATGGTGGCCAAAAGCTGTACAAAAAGGGGTGGTGATGGACGGAGCATCTGAATCAATCAAACACTCACACCCAGTCAAAAGATCTGGGTTTGATCCATCATCGTTCTTTAGCCCACTCTGCCACCCCAGTTCAGACATGGCTATATGCAAATCAGTCTGACCCTGTGCCTCATGGGAACAGTCCAGCCCGAACTGCCAAGCCATGTCTTCCCTTGACCGGAAACAAGCTTCCGAGGACTGGTTTCCGGCATTCCAGCCGTCTTCAGCCTGGCTTGCTTGAATCCAGTGGCAAAGTGAGCAAGGGACTCACGTCTGAGCATACCCTGCCACACTTATGGCAGCCAAAAGCGGTAAAAAAGGGGGTGGTGATGGACGGAGCATCTGAATCAATCAAACACTCCCACCCAGTCAAAATATCTGGGTTTGATCCATCACCGTTCTTTAGCCCACTCTGCCACCCCAGTTCAGACATTGCTATATGCAAATCAGTCTGACCCTGTGCCTCATGGGAACAGTCCAGCCCGAACTGCCAAGCCATCTCTTCCCTGGACCGGAAACAAGCTTCCGAGGACCGGTTTCTGGCATTCCAGCCATCTTCAGCCTGGCTCGCTTGAATCCAGTGGCAAAGTGAGCAAGGGACTCACGTCTGAGCATACCCTGCCACACTTATGGCGGCCAAAAGCAGTACAAAAGGGGGTGGTGATGGACAGCGCATCTGAATCAATCAAACACTCACACCCAGTCAAAATATCTGGGTTTGATCCATCACCGTTCTTTAGCCCACTCTGCCACCCCAGTTCAGATATGGCTATATGCAAATCAGTCAGACCCTGTGCCTCATGGTAACAGTCCACCCCGAACTGCCAAGCCATGTCTTCCCTGGACCGGAAACAAGCTTCTGAGGACCGGTTTCTGGCATTCCAGCCATCTTCAGCCTGGCTCGCTTGAATCCAGTGGCAAAGTGAGCAAGGGACTCACGTCTGAGCATACCCTGCCACACTTATGGCCGCCAAAAGCGTTACAAAAGGGGGTGGTGATGGACGGAGCATCTGAATCAATCAAACACACACACCCAGTCAAAAGATCTGGGTTTGATCCATCACCGTTCTTTAGCCCACTCTGCCACCCCAGTTCAGACATGGCTATCAGTCTGACCCTGTGCCTCATGGGAACAGTACAGCCCGAACTGCCAAGTCTTGTCTTCCCTGGACCGGAAACAAGCTTCTGAGGACCGGTTTCTGGCATTCCAGCCGTCTTCAGCCCGGCTTGCTTGAATCCAGTGGCAAAGTGAGCAAGGGACTCACGTCTGGACATACCCGGCCACACTTACGGCGGCCAAAAGTGGTAGAAAAGGGGGTGGTGATGGAGGGAGCATCTGAATCAATCAAACACTCACACCCAGTCAAAAGATCTGGGTTTGATCCATCACCGTTCTTTATCCCACTCTGCCACCCCAGTTCAGACATGGCTATATGCAAATCAGTCTGACCCTGTGCCTCTTGGGAACAGTCCAGCCCGAACTGCCAAGCCATGTCTTCCCTGGACTGGAAACAAGCTTCCGAGGACCGGTTTCTGGCATTCCAGCCGTCTTCAGCCCGGCTTGCTTGAATCCAGTGACAAAGTGAGCAAGGGACTCACGTCTGAGCATACCCTGCCACACTTATGGCAGCCAAAAGCGGTACAAAAGGGGGTGGTGATGGACGGAGCATCTGAATCAATCAAACACTCACACCCAGTCAAAAGATCTGGGTTTGATCCTTCACCGTTCTTTATCCCACTCTGCCATCCCAGTTCAGACATGGCTATATGCAAATCACAGTCTGACCCTGTTCCTCATGGGAACAGTCCAGCCCGAACTGCCAAGCCATGTCTTCTCTGGACCGGAAACAAGCTTTTGAGGACCAGTTTCTGGCATTCCAGCCATCTTCAGCCTGGCTCGCTTGAATCCAGTGGCAAAGTGAGCAAGGGACTCACGTCTGGACATACCCGGCCACACTTATGGCGGCCAAAAGCGGTAGAAAAGGGGGTGGTGATGGAAGGAGCATCTGAATCAATCAAACACTCACACCCAGTCAAAAGATCTGGGTTTATCCATCACCATTCTTTAGCCCACTCTGCCACCCCAGTTCAGACATGGCTATATGCAAATCAGTCTGACCCTGTGTCTCATGGGAACAGTCCAGCCCAAACTGCCAAGCCATGTCTTCCCTGGACCGGAAACAAGCTTCCGAGGACCGGTTTCTGGCATTCCAGCCGTCTTCAGCCCGGCTTGCTTGAATCCAGTGGCAAAGTTAGCAAGGGTCTCACGTCTGAGCATACCCTGCCACACTTATGGCGGCCAAAAGCGGTACAAAAGGGGGTGGTGATGGACGGAGCATCTGAATCAATCAAACACTCACACCCAGTCAAAAGATCTGGGCTTGATCCATCACCGTTCTTTAGCCCACTCTGCCACCCCAGTTCAGACATGGCTGTATGCAAATCAGTCTGACCCTGTGCCTCATGGGAACAGTTCAGCCCGAACTGCCAAGCCATGTCTTCCCTGGACCGGAAACAAGCTTCCAAGGGCTGGTTTCTGGCATTCCAGGCGTCTTCAGCCCGGCTTGCTTGAATCCAATGGCAAAGTGAGCAAGGGACTCACGTCTGAGCATACCCTGCCACACTTATGGCGGCCAAAAGCGGTACAAAAGGGGGTGGTGATGGACGGAGCATCTGAATCAATCAAACACTCACACCCAGTCAAAAGATCTGGGTTTGATCCATCACCGTTCTTTAGCCCACTCTGCCACCCCAGTTCAGACATGGCTATATGCAAATCAGTCTGACCCTGTGCCTCATGGGAACAGTCCAGCCCGAACTGCCAAGCCATGTCTTCCCTGGAGCGGAAACAAGCTTCCAAGGGCTGGTTTCTGGCATTCGAGGCGTCTTCAGCCCAGCTTGCTTGAATCCAATTGCAAAGTGAGCAAGGGACTCACGTCTGAGCATACCCTGCCACACTTTTGGCGGCCAAAAGCGGTACAAAAGGGGGTGGTGATGGACAGAGCATCTGAATCCATCAAACACTCACACCCAGTCAAAAGATCTGGGTTTGATCCATCACCGTTCTTTAGCCCACTCTGCCACCCCAGTTCAGACATGGCTATATGCAAATAGGTCTGACCCTGTGCCTCATGGGAACAGTCCAGCCCGAACTGCCAAGCCATGTCTTCCCTGGACCAGAAACAAGCTTCCGAGGACCGGTTTCTGGCATTCCAGCCGTCTTCAGCACGGTTTGCTTGAATCCAGTGACAAAGTGAGCAAGGGACTCACGTCTGAGCATACCCTGCAACACTTATGGCAGCCAAAAGCGGTACAAAAGGGGGTGGTGATGGACGGAGCATCTGAATTAATCAAACACTCACACCCAGTCAAAAGATCTGGGTTTGATCCATCACCGTTCTTTAGTCCACTCTGCCACCCCAGTTCAGACATGGCTATATGCATTCAGTCTGACCCTGTGCCTCATGGGAACAGTCCAGCCCGAGCGGCCAAGCCATGTCTTCCCTTGACCGGAAACAAGCTTCCAAGGACCGGTTTCTGGCATTCCAGCCGTCTTCAGCCTGGCTCGCTTGAATCCAGTGGCAAAGTGAGCAAGGGACTCACGTCTGAGCATACCCTGCCACACTTATGGCAGCTAAAAGCGGTAAAAAAGGGGGTGGTGATGGACGGAGCATCTGAATCAATCAAACACTCACACCCAGTCAAAATATCTGAGTTTGATCCTTCACCGTTCTTTAGCCCACTCTGCCATTCCAGTTCAGACATGGCTATATGCAAATCAGTCTGGCCCTGTGCCTCATGGGAACAGTCCAGCCCGAACTGCCATGTCATGTCTTCCCTGGACCAGACACAAGCTTTCAAGGGCTGGTTTCTGGCATTCCAGCCGTCTTCAGCCCGGCTTGCTTGAATCCAATGGCAAAGTGAGCAAGGGACTCGCGTCTGAGCATACCCTGCCACACTTATGGCAGCCAAAAGCTGTACAAAAGGGGGTGGTGATGGAAGGAGCATCTGAATCATTTAAATACTCACACCGAGTCAAAAGATCTGGTTTTGATCCATCACCGTTCTTTAGCCCACTCTGCCACTCCAGTTCAGACATGGCTATATGCAAATCAGTCTGACCCTGTGCCTCATGGGAACAGTCCAGCCCGAACTGCGAAGCCATGTCTTCCCCTGACCGGAACCAAGCTTCCGATGACCGGTTTCTGGCATTCCAGCCGTCTTCAGCCCGGCTTGCTTGAATCCAGTGACAAAGTGAGCAAGGGACTCACGTCTGAGCATACCCTGCCACACTTTTGGCGGCCAAAAGTGGTCTAAAAGGGGGTGGTGATGGACAGAGCATCTGAATCAATCAAACACTCACACCCAGTCAAAAGATCTGGGGTTGATCCATCACCGTTCTTTAGCCCACTCTGCCACCCCAGTTCAGACATGGCTATATGCAAATAAGTCTGACCCTGTGCCTCATGGGAACAGTCCAGCCCGAGCTGCCAAGCCGTGTCTTCCCTGGACCGGAAACAAGCTTCCGAGGACTGGTTTCTGGCATTCCAGCCGTCTTCAGCCCGGCTTGCTTGAATCCAGTGGCAAAGTGAGCAAGGGACTCACAACTGAGCATACCCCGCCACACTTATGGTGGCCAAAATCTGTACAAAAAGGGGTGGTGATGGACGGAGCATCTGAATCAATCAAACACTCACACCCAGTCAAAAGATCTGGGTTTGATCCATCACCGTTCTTTAGCCCACTCTGCCACCCCAGTTCAGACATGGCTATATGCAAATCAGTCTGACCCTGTGCCTCATGGGAACAGTCCAGCCCGAACTGCCAAGCCATGTCTTCCCTTGACCGGAAACAAGCTTCTGAGGACCGGTTTCTGGCATTCCAGCCGTCTTCAGCCTGGCTTGCTTGAATCCAGTGGCAAAGTGAGCAAGGGACTCCCGTCTGAGCATACCCTGCCACACTTATGGCAGCCAAAAGCGGTAAAAAAGGGGGTGGTGATGGACGGAGCATCTGAATCAATCAAACACTCACACCCAGTCAAAATATCTGGGTTTGATCCATCACCGTTCTTTAGCCCACTCTGCCACCCCAGTTCAGACATTGCTATATGCAAATCAGTCTGACCCTGTGCCTCATGGGAACAGTCCAGCCCGAACTGCCAAGCCATCTCTTCCCTGGACCGGAAACAAGCTTCCAAGGACCGGTTTCTGGCATTCCAGCCATCTTCAGCCTGGGTTGCTTGAATCCAGTGGCAAAGTGAGCAAGGGACTCACGTTTGAGCATACCCTGCCACACTTATGGCGGCCAAAAGCAGTACAAAAGGGGGTGGTGATGGACGGAGCATCTGAATCAATCAAACACTCACACCCAGTCAAAATATCTGGGTTTGATCCATCACCGTTCTTTAGCCAACTCTGCCACCCCAGTTCAGATATGGCTATATGCAAATCAGTCTGACCCTATGCCTCATGGGAACAGTCCAGCCCGAACTGCCAAGCCATGTCTTCCCTGGACCGGAAACAAGCTTCTGAGGACCGGTTCCTGGCATTCCAGCCGTCTTCAGCCCGGCTTGCTTGAATCCAGTGGCAAAGTGAGCAAGGGACTCACGTCTGAGCATACCCTGCCACACTAATGGCGGCCAAAAGCGTTACAAAAGGGGGTGGTGATGGACGGAACATCTGAATCAATCAAACACACACACCCAGTCAAAAGATCTGGGTTTGATCCATCACCGTTCTTTAGCTCACTCTGCCACCCCAGTTCAGACATGGCTATCAGTCTGACCCTGTGCCTCATGGGAACAGTACAGCCCGAACTGCCAAGTCTTGTCTTCCCTGGACCAGAAACAAGCTTCCGAGGACCGGTTTCTGGCATTCCAGCCGTCTTCAGCCCGGCTTGCTTGAATCCAGTGGCAAAGTGAGCAAGGGACTCACGTCTGGACATACCCGGCCACACTTACGGCGGCCAAAAGCGGTAGAAAAGGGGGTGGTGATGGAGGGAGCATCTGAATCAATCAAACACTCACACCCAGTCAAAAGATCTGGGTTTGATCCATCACCGTTCTTTAGCCCACTCTGCCACCCCAGTTCAGACATGGCTATATGCAAATCAGTCTGACCCTGTGCCTCTTGGGAACAGTCCAGCCCGAACTGTCAAGCCATGTCTTCCCTGGACTGGAAACAAGCTTCCGAGGACCGGTTTCTGGCATTCCAGCCGTCTTCAGCCCGGCTTGCTTGAATCCAGTGACAAAGTGAGCAAGGGACTCACGTCTGAGCATACCCTGCCACACTTATGGCAGCCAAAAGCGGTACAAAAGGGGGTGGTGATGGACGGAGCATCTGAACCAATCAAACACTCACACCCAGTCAAAAGATCTGGCTTTGATCCATCACCGTTCTTTAGCCCACTCTGCCACCCCAGTTCAGACATGGCTATATGCAAATCAGTCTGACCCTGTGCCTCATGGGAACAGTCCAGCCTGAACTGCCAAGCCATGTCTTCCCTGGACCGGAAACAAGCTTCCGAGGACCGGTTTCTGGCATTCCAGCCATCTTCAGCCTGGCTTGCTTGAATCCAGTGACAAAGTGAGCAAGGGACTCACGTCTGAGCATACCCTGCCACACTTATGGCAGCCAAAAGCGGTACAAAAGGGGGTGGTGATGGACGGAGCATCTGAATCAATCAAACACTCACACCCAGTCAAAAGATCTGGGTTTGATCCATCACCGTTCTTTAGCCCACTCTGCCACCCCAGTTCAGACATGGCTATATGCAAATCAGTCTGACCCTGTGCCTCATGGGAACAGTCCAGCCTGAACTGCCAAGCCATGTCTTCCCTGGACCGGAAACAAGCTTCCGAGGACCGGTTTCTGGCATTCCAGCCATCTTCAGCCTGGCTTGCTTGAATCCAGTGGCACAGTGAGCAAGGGACTCACGTCTGAGCATACCCTGCCACACTTATGGCAGCCAAAAGCGGTACAAAAGGGGGTGGTGATGGACGGAGCATCTGAATCAATCAAACACTCACACCCAGTCAAAAGATCTGGGTTTGATCCATCACCGTTCTTTAGCCCACTCTGCCACCCCAGTTCAGACATGGCTGTATGTAAATCAGTCTGACCCTGTGCCTCATGGGAACATTCCAGCCCGAACTGCCAAGCCATGTCTTCCCTGGACCGGAAACAAGCTTCCGAGGACCGGTTTCTGGCATTCCAGCCGTCTTCAGCCCGGCTTGCTTGAATCCAGTGGCAAAGTGAGCAAGGGAACCACGTCTGAGCATACCCTGCCACACTCACGGCGGCCAAAAGCGGTACAAAAGGGGGTGGTGATGGACGGAGCATCTGAATCAATCAAACACTCACACCCAGTCAAAAGATCTGGGTTTGATCCATCACTGTTCTTTAGCCCACTCTGCCACCCCAGTTCAGACATGGCTATATCCAAATCAGTCTGACCCTGTGCCTCATGGGAACAGTCCAGCCCAAACTGCCAAGCCATGTCTTCCCTGGACCGGAAACAAGCTTCCGAGGACCGGTTTCTGGCATTCCAGCCGTCTTCAGCCCGGCTTGCTTGAATCCAGTGGTAAAGTGAGCAAGGGACTCACGTCTGAGCATACCCTGCCACACTTATGGCGGCCAAAAGCGGTACAAAAGGGGGTGGTGATTGACGGAGAATCTGAATCAATCAACCACTCACACCCAGTCAAAAGATCTGGGTTTGATCCATCACTGTTCTTTAGCCCACTCTGCCACCCCAGTTCAGACATGGCTATATGCAAATCAGTCTGACCCTGTGCCTCATGGGAACAGTCTAGCCCGAACTGCCAAGCCATGTCTTCCCTGGACCGGAAACAAGCTTCCGAGGACCGGTTTCTGGCATGATGAAGCATGACATCCCTAGGGGTGTGTGAGGGCAACAGGAGACAGCCCTGGTGACTACTCTTAATGTCTTGTCAGGAACCGAGGCAGTTCTCCCCTATCTCTTACTTATAGGAGCAGTGACCCGCATGTGTAAAATCTGAACCTAACTATAAGGTCCCTGTAACCTTCATTGTTTTAGTGAATTTCTAAGATTTCTTAATTTTGTTTCCTAACTATAATGTCCCTGCAACCCTCTTCTTCTTTGTGGAGTTTTTTTAAATTAAATAATATTTAATTACTATATGTTAATTCAACCGCTGCAGCACATGGGCCTTGAGGTCAACACCCCACCTACAGCCAACCCCATGCCATGCACGGCCGAAGAACCCACACAGTATGGGGTTGGCCACAGGCCTGGCCTGCAGTCAGGAGTTGTGGCCAAACCCCCAAAGGCAGCCAACCCAGGACGGGGGAAATGCATCTCCTGGGGCCTGGCACACTTTCTGTTGCACGGGTTTCCATCTCTGGGCCGATTATGACACTTGGGGTCTGATTGCCACGCCCTGGTGCATTTTTTGGAGCGATTACAGTATGTGCACTTCTCCCCAAACCACTGTCAAACCAAGTGAACCCATCCCTGGCGGCTTGGCAAATTTCTAATAGGGGCTGTGCAGCCAGTTCCCTGAGGTGAGTTCGGTCCTGGCGACCCCATCCTCTGGGACCCGGCCAATAAAGGTTGGATGCTCTGGAGCTCCATTGGGGTAGGGAAACATGAAAAGTACACTTACACATGCTCCCACCTGCTGGGAATGGACTTGCTCTCACTTGGCGAGACCTTTGAAATTGCTCCCACCAAGTGAGAGCAAACACAGTTTTCTCGCGGTAAACTTAAAAAAAAAGTTTTTGGCCCCCGGCGGGCTACCTGTGGGACCCCACCACCTGGCCTAGGAGATCAAGGTATTCCCACCCTAATCCCTAACGGTTTTGTTTGGGTATTTTGTCTTAGGACTCGGCTGAGTCCAATATTCAAGATGGCTGCCACCACTTCCTGGTTGAAGAGGTGGCAGCCAATCAGATCTCATTTTGAGATCTGGCCGATATGTGGACACTCCACATCTATAGATATACATGAATGTTTTCCTTACATAACTTCAAAACTACTGAATGGATTTACACAAAATTACAAAAACCACTCTTTCTGGACCAAGATCTAGTTTCTGTCAAATTTGGTGAAATTCCGTTCAGCGGTTTGGGCTGTAGTTGTGTACAAAATCCCTATGTGTAATTGCATTCAGAAAATGCATTTTGGGATTCCCCCTTTTTCTAGGCCCACGCTTGACATATCACTCTGAAACTTTCAAAACAGCAGCTTAAGTGAGGGACAAAGTAGTTTAAAAAAGTTTGTGAAGATTTGCCATGCAGCTCCAAAGTCATATATTTACAGGCATCATATTAATGAAACATCAAACTTAAACATAATAAAAACCGTACGTAAATACGGTTACCTATAATATAAAAAATGCAGTCACGACTACCACACTGAAGGTTCTCACCACATGCAAGATTTCATCTCCTTAAAACAGTATTAAAATTTTACTGTTCAGATTAATAGAAAGAGGTCGATTTCTTTCTTAAATACCAGACAGAAAACAAATACTTAAAGACTGCAAAGTTACCCAATTGCATTTTTGCTGATTATTATGTTATAATATGTAACTTGTAACGCATTAGCCCTAGGTTATTTAGCAAAGGCATCAAACACCTCCATTCCAAGGTGTATGAGAGCAATAAAAACACAATGACTGGATAAGCTTGTTTTATCTCCCCAACATTGTTTTAGCCATGCCCAAGGGGCGCATACAAATGCGAAAAGTGTAAAAGTCCAAGCAAACATCACACCGGGGTTCATCCCTCAGTATGATTTAGTTCTCCATTAGGTGACCAAGAAAATGAGAGAAGAGATTAGTTTAATTCCCCCAAATTAAGTAAACAGTTTTGGTCAATCCTGAACATTCCTTTAAAAATATGTTTGATGACATTAGCATCCAGAATTCCTATAGAAAGCCAGTGATACACTTATTACACTTATCTACTTAAAAAAAAAATGTGAATGCACAAATCATTTATGGAAATGCTGAAAAAAGCTGTGTCTTTTGACGGAGAAATAACATTTTATTGCTGAATGTATGCCACCTGTTAGAACTGGGGGTCGCTAGTTGGCAATGGCTTGCACCTTTGTCTAAATAGGCACTCTTGCTTCTAGTCAGAGTAAGAGGGCTACACTCCTAAATAACCCTTGATCAACCCTGTGGTAGCTTGGCATGAGCAGGAAGGCTTATCTGAGAGGCAGTGTGTAAAGCCTTTGTGAACACATACAGTAATACAGTGAAAACACTACAGAAGGACACAACACAGGTTTTTATAAGAAATAAGTATTCTTTATATAGACTTAACACAAGACCCAAACAACAAAAATCCACAATACAGTAATAAGAAAATGACTTTAAGGTGGTTGAAATAACTAAGTTCACTTTAGATGGTAAATGTGACACGTTTCCCACAACGTAGCTTTAGATGAGTCACGCAAGATAAACAAAAGGTTTGCAGGGAGAACATTGTGTCGGTTCCTTCCTTCAGGGGAGGAGATGCATCTGTTCCTCAGTGCTTGCGCAAAGTAGGCGATGCGTCTGTTCCTTACAGGAGTGGAGGTGATACGACGATCTCGAGGTGCTTCCCGGTTGCAATGCGACAAGAAGGCGCATTGATGCGATGCGACGATCTGGTGCGATGCAAGAAGATGGCACCCTTGATGCGATGCAACATGAAGACGATGCATGCAAGCCTGGCGACCTTACGGCAATTCTGTCCCTTTGGAGTGGCAACACGCCCTGCGACATGCTTCTCCAGTGATGTGACGGCGACCCGTGCGGTTACGACACACTTCTCTGGTGATGCGATGATACACAGCTGCGACGGAGACACGCTTCTCAGGTGAGGTGACGGCGACCCTTGCGGTGGCGACACACTTCTCTAATGATGCGATGGCGACAGCTGCGGATGCGACACACTTCTTTTCGTTCAGTCACGCTTCCAGCTCTCAACAACACGCAGGCTTCTGCAGACAGAATTGCCAGCAAGGAAATTCAGGGGGGAGCTGGTGGTGAATTTTTGTATCCCTGTGACTTCAGCAGGAGGCAAGCACAGTTCAAGCCCTGGGAGATTCTTCTTCAAGAAGATGAAAGTTGCAAATACAAATCTTTCTCCTTTCCTTGGCAATAAAGAAATCACTGCAGGCCAACCCCCGCAATTACAACTGGCACAGGAGAAGTCATAAACGCCTGCAGATTCGCTGGTTTATCTCCTTGGCAAAAGGTCCGTCTTGATGTCCAGAAGTGATCTAAAGTTCTGGTGTCGGGCCCCCATTTTTATACACACAAACCATTTGTCTCTGAATACTGAGAGTGTCTGTATCTAGTCCAAACCAGTTCTGAGTGCATTCTGCCAGTGTACAACTTCTTCATTTGTCACTGTGGGCCAGGGTCATCAGACACAACACAGGAGGTGGAGCCAGAATTGTGGAAGGCAGGCACAGCCCTATTTAGGGCCAGGCGCTACTCTTCCGACCACTCCCAATGCGGATAGGTCTATTCAACCTAGTGCTGACTCACCCTGCCTCCTGGAGCCACCCCAGCCTCTGTCACTCACAGACCAGACATGGAGTATACAACCTAGCAGAGGCAGGCTGGATGGTTAGACACGAAAATACCTAGTTTTTAAAAGTGGTATTTTCAAACACAGAATGTTAAAACAAACTTCACTAAAAGATGTATTTTATCATTCTGAGTTCAGGCGTACTAAGTTAGTTTTTTACCATGTTCCCTGGGTCAGTTAGGATTATAAATTGTTATAATCCACCTGCCCAGTATTGCCTATGGGGACAGGTAGCCTTGCAATAGTGAAAAACAAAATCGGCTAATTTTCGCATGGTGCTTGGTCTTGGCAGTATGGGCAGGGTCAGTTGATGTTCTTGCCCGCCTTCCTGCTGTTTTTCCCTACGCTTGGCGCTGTGTTCAGGGCTGGGTGTGTGTATCTTGTGTTTCTGGACCCTCCTCCTCCTGGGTTATGTCCCTCCACCAGCGACTCTGTGTCGTTGGTCGCCTTTCAGCCGGGGGTGCCTTGGTTTTGTTTGGTGGTCCCTTCCTGGGTGCTCTTTGTCATCTTGTTTTTTCTGGGGCTGGGTGTCCTGCCATGGATTGTTATCTCCATACGTAAGGAATGGAGTGAGAACTAGAGGGATCTGGGGTAATGAGGCTATTGAGAAAAAATGCAAATGTTTATTGGGGTTTACCATCAGTGATATTCTCTGACATTCCTTCAATTGTTCAGCAACTGACTAGTGTTATTATAGGCAAATTCTAAAAAGGGACTGCAGCAATACCTATCTCTGCTGCATTTCAACTTATGTGACAGCCTACTCATCAGTACCATGTCTAGATTTCACAGAGACTTATCATACCTTTGATGTAAATTTAGTAAACAGGATTTTACCAAAGGATTTGTTGTGTTCTGAATAGGTCACTAAGTTCTTGAAATGGAAATGGAAAAGTATAGGTACTCACTATTACAAGGACCTTTGCTACTGAGAAATGTTATACCCTCCATTTTAGGAACTCATTGCAAGCTGAGTGGAAAGAATAGAGCACTTACCACATGTGGTAAATATGTCTTTATCTGAGTTTTCAACTTCAAAGTAGGAATAACATGTGGAATCAGTATTTAACACACTGAATTCCACATCTTTTGTATTTTTACAGGCCTTTTCCCACCAAATAACTTTGACTAGGTTTGACTTAACATAATTTATTAGGAAAAAAAACCGAGGGTGTTATATTAGTCACACAACTCAAAATACTGACACCTATAGAAATTCTTGCTTTCAGTATGTAGCCGTTAGTTTGAAATGACGACCTAAAAGTATTGTATACCTGATGTTACTGATCTCTCTTTCAAATTGAAGAAAAGTAGGTACTTTTGGGGTCATTAGTTTAGCGGGCGTATCGCCACCGTCACGGGCCGTGGGAATCCACACGCTAAAAACCACAGCCCGCTCTGATTTCTGCCCCCACCACATTACCTTAGCGGGGGACCCCGGCGGACGGAAAGACCGCCCGCTGGTTTTCCGCCCGGTCGAAGAGTCGACCAGGCGGAAAAGCTGCTAACATGGTTGCGGTGTCTGGGAGACACCGCCATCCATATTAGCATAATACTTGGGACATGCCTTTTCATGGCGGCAATGACACCACGGAAAGGCAGTTGGTTTCTGTCATAGGGGGCCCGTAGCGGGCCTCCTCGGATTCTGGCTGGTGGGGGGGGTGCATATGCGGGGTACCTATGGGACCCCCATGCAGTTCCATGCACAACATTGCAGGCACCGTGCGGTGCCTGCCACGTTGTGCATGGAAGTGCAAAACATGCCTTCTTGGCATTGCGGCAGGCGGTGCTGAGAGCACCGCCCACCGCAATGTCAAGAATGCAGGGTGCCCCCGCAATTGTGGCGGGGGCATCCTCATGTCACTAACGGGACCCCCGAACCAATGGCGGGCGGTCCCATTCCACAGTAGGATGGCGGGCGGACAAAGTCCGCCCGCCATCCTAATGACCCCCTTAGTATCTTACAATACTATACAATAATAAAAGTACTGAGACGACTGCAAAATAATAATCTATTGAATGCCAGATCATGCTCTTTTCTGTATGTAGAATTTGATCAAGGTTCCTCGCGGCTGTCTGTGACAACCCAACTGTCTTTAAAAATAGAATGTTAAATCTAATCAGAAGCAAAATATCGGACATTATTTTCAGGAACAGGAAAATTGTGATGAAAACATGATTGACTGTACAAAACAGGATCCTCATTAAGACCCTAGGCACTTCTCAATTCACCCTCTTATAGTCAATTATCTGTGTGCACATGACATGCCATTTCAGCTAACAAGCTGGCAAAAGGGATACTTTGCCCATGCAAACGAATCATTAATACAACCTCATTTGTACGCATGACGCCACTCCCCCAGGCAAATGAGGGAATTCAGAATCTTAATTCACATCTACTTCTTGGGAGTTCACCCGATTGGCATTCTAGGAAACCATTTGCCCACTTTACCCCTATACAGCCTCTTTAGATCGTCAAATATGGAAAGATATTTGGTTTTTCTCTACCATCCTTCAATGCTGCCATATTAGCAGTACGTTGCTAAATGTATCTGCATATATTTGAATTGTTTTAAAACAGGAATACAAAAAGCGACATTCCAATTTTGCCTATTGCGATGCCTGCCACGTTGTGCATGGAAGTGCAAAACATGCCTTCTTGGCATTGCGGCAGGCGGTGCCGAGAGCACCGCCCACCGCAATGTCAAGAATGCAGGGTGCCCCCGCAATTGTGGCGGGGGCATCCTCATGTCACTAACGGGACCCCCGCACCAATGGCGGGCGGTCCCATTCCACAGTAGGATGGCGGGCGGACAAAGTCTGCCCGCCATCCTAATGACCCCCTTAGTATCTTACAATACTATACAATAATAAAAGTACTGAGACGACTGCAAAATAATAATCTATTGAATGCCAGATCATGCTCTTTTCTGTATGTAGAATTTGATCAAGGTTCCTCGCGGCTGTCTGTGACAACCCAACTGTCTTTAAAAATAGAATGTTAAATCTAATCAGAAGCAAAATATCGGACATTATTTTCAGGAACAGGAAAATTGTGATGAAAACATGATTGACTGTACAAAACAGGATCCTCATTAAGACCCTAGGCACTTCTCAATTCACCCTCTTATAGTCAATTATCTGTGTGCACATGACATGCCATTTCAGCTAACAAGCTGGCAAAAGGGATACTTTGCCCATGCAAACGAATCATTAATACAACCTCATTTGTACGCATGACGCCACTCCCCCAGGCAAATGAGGGAATTCGGAATCTTAATTCACATCTACATCTTGGGAGTTCACCCGATTGGCATTCTAGGAAACCATTTGCCCACTTTACCCCTATACAGCCTCTTTAGATCGTCAAATATGGAAAGATATTTGGTTTTCTCTACCTTCCTTCAATGCTGCCATATTAGCAGTACGTTGCTAAATGTATCTGCATATATTTGAATTGCTTTAAAACAGGAATACAAAAAGCGACATTCCAATTTTGACTATTTTTTTGTGAAAATGTGAAATGCTCGTAAAATATAATATATGGGTTCATGCCAGTCTATTTCAGGACCAGACAATAAAACAAAAATTCTAACTACAGCATCATAAATTAAATTAGAATTGTAAACGTCCTCAACCCTGTCTCACAGGATTAATTTGGGTCGTATACATATAAAACCTGTAAATAAATGTGCATGCCCATAAGACATGTCGTTGCACTAAAGATTCAAGGAAAATCATTTCCTCTGTTCATATTCCTAGCACGCTGCCTGCTCTTCAAAAAACCTGCTTTATTGCAGGGCTAGGTTAGGGCTTTGCTATTCATCTTCAAATCACTGGAGAGGAAATGAACCTCTTCAAGCTATCTCTGATCAAATGTTCTAAAAGGGTGGAGGCTTAAGGAGTACATTGAACTCTGGCTTGCAACTTATTTTCCAAGCCACTTCCAATGTGACTTAAAAGATAAGTTTGTGATGTACAGCAGCCCTTTATGTTTTCTATGGGTGATTGGAGACAACTTGACCGGTGGAGATGTTTGAACGTGGTGAAGGGTGAACGGAGAGTCATAGAGAAATGCCTTTTCAAATTGAAGCAGGTTGCGATATTACCCGAAAATAAATGTTATTTCTGACAAAGCTGGCCGCTGTCAACGTGTTCGTTCACTTCCTCTGCTGTGAACTGCTCGAGTGCAACCTGTAAAATAATAAACGCATATTTTCCCCTTTGTAGATCGGTGGTTTTTATCTCTACTCATGAACTAAAAATAAGCACGATTGCTTTCTTTAAAACTTAATTGAATCAATTAGGGATTTCTGGTAGTTTTCTAATTAGGAAACAGTAAGGCTTTATTCTCATTTCTTAATGTAATTGAAAGCTTCTTTGAAATTAATTATAGAAAAACGAAGAAAAATAAGAAATGATTGACATATACAGCTCTTGTATATGAAAGATGTGGATGTTTTTGTTCTTATAGTTAGAATTTCTAGGCCTGGGCAAAGTTTTTATTAAACTGGCGATATCTTCAAATTTTGTGTTATATCAAATTCACAAAATTTCATATTATGCAATTTTGCATGATTTTAGCTTCAAGGAGACTCGTTCACATAAAAAATATCTCCCTGAGAGATATCTTCTGCTCGAATCAATCTGCTGCTTGTAACTCTCAAGACGTTTTTACGCAAGGTATGCCCATGTGTAAAAAAGTAATGCAAGATACAATCAAAGAGCATTTTGTCTTGTATGCCTCATTTTGTATAACTTCATGAATTTTTCATTAGCACAGTATTTCACACCGCTAGTAAAGGAAGGCGAAGGCCAATATACATCTCAGCAGAGGGAAGCCCCTAGTTCCCATGCCTGCACCTTCACAGCAATGCTACTGATGGCAGTGGTTAATCCTGAAATAGGGATTCTCTGCCACGTACTACCTCTGCCATGCCCACTAGATCCCCAAGTAGCAAAATCCAGTTTTGGAAGTTATCTGGATCGTTGAAGGCTGCACCAAGTGTACTGTATGGACCATCACAAGCTTTGTAAAAGCCACATAACAATCAATAGCATCAATCTGCTCCCTTCATTTCTGTGGGGAACAGTACAGCGAGCACCAGGTATGCTCACCCCAATGCTCAAATTCCCTTCGCTGGTATTTTACTTTGCCAGTTTATGCCACATAGAGTCTGCAGGGGCAGATGTCGTGATGTGGGACCAGGGCCGGCTCTAGGCTTATGGTGGCCCTGGGCAAGGAGCGTAGGTAGGGGGCCCGGAAGAGGTGGTCCGGGCGGCGTGGAGCGCGCAGGCCAGTAAAGAGGGGAGGGGGTCAGGGTGTTTAGTAGTGGAACAGAGCCGGAGGCCGCCAAATCCCTGCCAGGGGCCACCACGCAAATATGTATCCATCCTCAGAGGATTAATATATTAAGGGTATATATTGGCGTGGTGGCCCCTGGGGTTTGGTGGCCCTGTGCAGGTGCACAGCTTGCACATGCCTAGAGCCGGCCCTGGTGGGACATTTCTGATGCATTAGGTAACATGGAGAACAAAAACAGAAAGTGCACTTAGCTTCAAAACCATCTAACAGGCATCGCCAGCATGGAGACTACTCTAGTAATGCCAGGGGTCCATGCTTTACAGCCCAATCAGAGGTAGGCTATTGGAATGAGGGGTGGGAAAGGTGCTTCTGGCTCACAGCCTAGGCCATATAGTACCAGATGCTTAAACCCCCTAGGCATCTACAGACCTGGAGCTAAGGGTAATATGCCCCATTACGATTTAATGCTTCTCCATTGATGGAATATTGCAGAGGAGTTAAACACTCTGTTACCCCAGAGTACAGGACAAGCTTTTTCATGAGCTTGATTTAGATTTCTTTTTATTTTCTTGTTTTTCTTTTTAAATCTTACAATTAATTTGCATTTCTTTTCTCTCTTCAAGTCAATCAGAATACTTTTTTAAACATTTGTGAGATTTAGGATTGCTTTTCATGTGGCACCACTTTTGAAATGTAGAGATCAATATAATTCATAAACAGAACAGGTGTTAATCGTCTGTTTGGTTCTCTAGGTAAGGTGATATCATATAATCACAATGACAGGCCAACAAATGAGCAAGTGTGTTTACTGAGATGCTCTCATTAACCCCTTGTATGCTTGTGACGGAACCGCTCCGTCACAAGCCACGGGTGAGCTGTGCTTGTGACAGAACGATTCCGTCACGGCCCGGTTCCATCACGGCCCGCTCGGCGCGCCTGCGCGGCGCTGATTTCGCGCCTGCGCGGCGCTGATTTCGCGCCTGCGCGGCGCGTTCTATTGGGCGGGCGCGTTCGTGACGGAACCGTTCCGTCACAAGCACAGCTCACCCGCGAGCCGTGACAGAGCGGTTCCGTCACAAGCACGTGACCACCGCGCGGCCGCCCCACCCCCTTAGCGCTTCGGCGGAATAGCCGCCGCAGCGAAGGGGTTAAAATAGGGTGCACATCTGGCCTACAATTTACTTGTAAGTCCCTAGTGAAGTGGTACTACATGTACTCTAAGCCTGTAAAATATAGCCTCTTCCTCGTTTGCGCTGCCCTGCTGTTCACCCCAATACTTCCTATTATCATATGTAGCCTCCTTCTCCAGCCACGGCCCGTGGAGGGAGTTCCGGTGGGGCAGAACGGCGGGGGGGGGTGGAGGGGCAGGGTGGGGGGTGCTAAAAACCAGAATATGGATAATTGGAGGTAAGTAAACTAATTAATAAAACAAACTTCGTAGCGTGCACTGCATCGCATTTTGCGATGCAGGGCGCACTAAGAAATGTGTTTTATTTATTAAATTGTTTACTTACCTCCAATTATCCATATTCCGGTTTTTAGCTGCTCATTTCCTGCAAAAGCCCCCGGGGCTCCTGGACTGCTGGATTTTGAGGTTAAATGGGATTTCGCAGGGCTTAGACCTACCTGTCATTTTAAGGTTCCCCTCACCTTTTCCCGACACAGGACCTTATTCCCAAAGTGGCAGTCCTTCCCTATTGTAGACTGTATCTCCACTGTAAGGGAAACTGTCATAGGACTTTCCACACGATGTTCACTGAAAGTAAAAATGGACTCAATGCTCAATGATTAATCACAAGATTGGTACCAGAGCCCCTAAGGCGTGGCCATCTTGTAACTGTATTAATCTGATCTCTACTCTATCCTGACAACTTTACTATACCTTTCTCACGGTCACTCATGTACCTCCCCTTCCATACACATTTCAATGTTTGAGCTACATTTTCCTAACTTCCTCCATGCCTTTCCCTTCAGATCTTTAATCAATTACTACAGCTCCCTGTGCGTAGGATGCAGGCCGGAAGCCTGGAATGATTCTTAGCAGTTCAACTGTGAAAACTCATTCAGTGCTCCCATCACAGTTGCCTGGAAATGAAAAGAACGCAATACTCAAAATTAAAACTAGAACACCGAGCTTAATCATTTACCCAATTCCTTTCTCAGGTTTTAGTTGCTCTCTGTGACATGGATCCTAATTCCCTAAGAGTACTTAACCCAAAACTGGATCTAGATGGTCACAATGCTTAAAAGTTTATTGGCCAGATGTAGGAGACCAAATACCGGTCGATAACGGCCGATTTCGGCCGTTACCGACCAGTATTTGAGTTTTGAAATGTAGGGGGCCTTAATTTTACAGAATCGGTAAATTTACCGATTCTATAAATTTACTGATTCTGTAAAATACAGAATCTGTAAATTTACTGATTCTGTAAATCCAGATGTAGGTGGCACAGTAAACAGTGCCACAGGCCCTTAAGAATTCGTTATTTACCACCCAATACTATTGGGTGGTAAATAACGAATTCCTGTGTACATGCACACCTGTGCCATGTGACACACATACATGCCGTTAGGGCATGTATGTGTGCCACATGGCACACAAGTAAGAAACAGGGGTGCAACAGGGTGTCAAAGTGACACCCTGTCCCCCTTGACATTTCGGTATTTTTACCGATTTGGTAATTACCGAATCGATATTTGCCATTGATCCCTATGGGCTTCAAGGCCCATAGGAATCAATCCTACCGATTCGGTATTTGTTACCGAATAATTAACTTCATTAGATTTACCGATTCATGAATACCGAATCAGTAAAATTCGGTATTTATGAATCGGTAAATCTAATTTACGGTACCTACATCTGGTCCTATATACCTTCCGAATCTAACAAAAATGCATCCAGGAGTTTAAAACTCAAACTACTCGAATTTCACCCAAAAACTCTAATCTCTAACTCCTATTTCTGCTTGAAAAAAGGAGCTACAACACGTTATATTATCCCCTACACAAAAAGATGAGCGCAATAAAGGAAAGCCCTGTACTTGTTGGTCTTGATTATCACATTTAGAAAACCCCTCATAGACTAAGAGTCTTGGTTGGTCCCTCTCCCTCCTACAGAGCAGATGCATCTCCATATATAACAATGGACTATCCTCATCCAATCTTCAGACCACAACCTAGAATTATCAGATCAAATTTTCTCTAGCATCAAAAACGCAGTCACATGCAATAATCTGTCCACTCCCGAGGACGTCCTAGTTCTTCGGACAACCCACAGGAACTCCAAGTAGTGTCCTCGCATATTTTTGCCACATCTCCACACATCTTACTTCCTCTTATCGCCATGGTGATTAACATAAATAACAGTAAACCTTCACCTCCTTTAATTATGTCTGAGTTCTTCTCCTGGACCTGCCAAACTGATTCTCACTCATACTTCACCTCTAGTGCGCTGACAATGAATTACGGAGCAAAAGAAATAACACCATTACCCCGATTCTTCCTTTGACCTACAAATACACCAGGGTAGATAATACTATCCTCCCTACGACACTCCCTATGGCCCAATCGAGGATAATCTCAGAGTCCGACCTCACAAACCTGACTAGCAACATGACCCATTTGACCCCAGCTCTCTTACTCAGCCAGCTTTGGAGCTCTCCATCTCCCTCCTCAAGCCTTACCCCATCTCCAACCAGTCCTCCCCCTTTGGTGATTCTACATGACCAATGGTATGCCAGCACCACAGTGTGGGCAACCCCCCCTCCTGGCCCCCTAATCCACACCTCACTGGAATTCAGACTTGGTGGGATTACACTGGACATACAACAATTTAAGGGAGACTTACAAAAGCCTAATAAGCTTCACCTAAGAGCTTTCAAACAATCGGTGGCCCAACAGGACTGCTGGGAAGACTAGTCACAATCATGCTCAATATACTAACTACCACACTAGGCAGCCATCACACCCCCAACCAAAGTGATATCTATAATCTCAACTTCACCCCACCTGAGTTGGAGAACTATACCCCACCCCAATGACTCCACTCGGCTTATTAGTTTAAAAGATCCACTTTCTACCAGAAACATTCACGCCCTCCTTCTTTCATATAATTCCACAACGTCTGACAACACAGACATTCTGGAACAAATGCAAACAATTCCTGCAAACCCACACAGAAAACCTAGACCCAACTCCAGAGCTGTAAACAACTCCACCTCAGCGGACACCATATCTTACTTGAAATGCATGCTACTCAATTGCAGATCAACTGGAAAGCATTCAGCATGCATCACTGACCTCATCCTTACACATGAACTTGACTGATTCATTTCGATTGAAACATGGCTAAACGATTCCTCGTGCACCTATCCTTGACTAACTAGTACCTCCCAGCCCAATATCATAAGATTAGTTTGATCCCCCAGAGCAGTGGGAAGTATTGTCTGCATACACCATAACAGTCCCTCAGTTAAACAATCACAAGCTGTGCTCTGGCCTCATGCGATTACCTATGCATCATTATTGCAAGTAACAACAGGCCGTTATGCAAACTGGATTTGATCTACCATCCACCAGGAGATAACCTCTCATTCTTAGAACAAAGTATGAAAATCATCTCAACCATCGCAGGCTAAGACTACACCCAGATCTTCCTTGGTCATTTTATCCTCCACTGGAAAGACCAGAATAACACTGCAGAGAAAAGCCTTAAAACCCTTCCTGGATTACCGCAACTTGATCCAAATCAGCGACAGCCCTACCCACAAAAAGTGTGCAGTCTTGGAGCTAATCATTGTTAAGGTCAATTATATTCAACCTCAATTATATAGTTCCCTGTGACTGGATAGACCCTCACTGCATCACCTTCCACATCACAGAACTGATGATAAGAAATAAGGTTCAACTAAAAATCCTATAGACTAGAAAAGGAGCTTAAGAAATATAAACCTGAATGAGTTGACATTCATCTGCAATAACATCTTGCTTCCCCTGGTAAAAATGTCAGATGTCCATTACCTTACAGAACATTACAACAATTCCATGATGAACATTCTATACTCGATTGAACCCTTACAGCTAATAATAACACCCACCAGAGAATCTAAACCATGGTACAATGGTAGCCTTAATTCAGAATTACACAATCTGAGACTTTCGAATGTTAAAGGACATTCTCTATGTCCCTCAAATACCTTAAGCACCTGGGATCACTCAGAAACATCTAAAGCAAACACAGTAGAAGCTTGAAAGAAAATTTCTTCAGAATCCAACAAGCTAAGATAAGCATGACAGGGCCACGTGGGCCACTGTCAGAATCATCACTTAATAAAGATAATAAATGTAGACATGTAATAAATGTAGAACACAACCAGTAATCACTAGCCAAACCACATTCAGCATCATCCTGCAACATAAATCCTATTATGTACAGTATCACATTAGGGGAGAAATATATTCTGCACCAACCTCATAAGCCTTAACATATTAGACTTGACCATACTGCTCCTCTCATAACAGGAATTACCACTGACACACACTGACCAGAGAATCCCCAATGGATTCCTATGGGAGGGCAGGCCAACCTTACAAATGTAACACAGAGAGCACACGCACTTTACAATGGACCACAGTGATAAAGTGCCCACAGGCCTAAAACCACCAATACCTTGTCAGAGAAAAGGAAAAAATGTAGGGGTGAAACTGCCAAAAAGGGCTAAGTCCAACAAGGCCCAAAAAACAATTAGTGCTTATCAAACTGCAATCGAATAGCAAACCCAACCCTTCCTCAATAGAGTCCAGTCTGCGGCCAAATTGCAAGGATTTTACCTCCTTCTTCATGAAGAAAGAAAAAAATTGTTGTGATAGCTCTGAGGCAGACATAATACATATTTTTGCAACATGCCCTCACTTACAGCCTTTACTTAACTCCATTACATTTTTTATTAAAAACTCCTTGAGAATAAAGGTCAGGCTGACCCCAATTAGGATTTTAATGGGGGTGGCTGAGGATTCCTCCCGGTCCCAATACGATTATTTTTTATTTGTTGCTATGGCAGTGTTTCGAATTTGTATAGCATCAGCCTGCCTTGATCGAATCCCACCCACTTTACATCATTGGGTGGCTAAGTTGTTAAATGCCTACAACCTAGAGAAGGGGATTTACGCAAGGAAGGGCAAGAGGGGTAGAGCACTTGGGCTAAAAATCTGGGATCCCCTCAATAAATGGAAGGAAGAGTAACCCCCTACCGTTCAGTTTAATCATCTTATTGACCGTATGATGTCCTATTTGTTTTCACATTTCTCCTTTGGAATTTCTCTCCTTGCGTTTTCTTTTCCCTTATTTTTTGGCTTTTCTGACCCAATAGGGCTATAGAGTGATATTTGTTAGAATGAACCAAGTATGCACAATTTTTGTTCTTTAATTTCATTTAAGAATGTATAAGCAGATCTATTTAATACCTGTATGTTTAAATATATTAATTAATGCTTATCTCTGTTTTTGATTTTGGTTTTCCAATGTGATATATACTGAGTTGCCTATGTCTTTTATTTTATGTGCCCTGTGGGAGAAAATACAAAATATAATAAAATAAAAAATGAAAAAGAAAAAAATTGAAATCGATTGGCTGCCATCAAGGTAGCGCCTTCCAGTCACACCACATCTCAGCCTCCCCCCTTCCTTGATCACTGAGCACCCACATCTCACTGGTCATACCCCCAAAAACAACACCTCATTGTACACATTCAAAACCTTTGAGAAAAGCAACATTATTAAAATTCATACATCACTGAAACCTTCAAACCACATCAACGACCCTCTGCCATCATATTTCTTCAATGAGATCGAATCATCTAAACTCACACTCTGGACCAAGACAGCAAATGCTTTACTACTTCAAGGCACTATTCCAGATTGTCTAAAGTGAAATCAAGGCAGATAATTCCTATTCCGAAAAAAAACGATGGCAGATCAAGCGGACCTAAATCATTTCCGCCCATTCACCAACATTCCGACCCTGACAAAGCTCTTTGAAAAATGTGCCCATGCCCAATTATGAAACCACATACAGCAATTCTTACTTTTAGAACAATTCCATTCTAACCTCAAACAAAGCCATAGTAGATGATGCACTAAAATTACTGGATCAAAATGAATCCTGCCTTCTAATCCTCTCAATCTCTCATCAGCTTTTGACACGATTAAACATGAGAGCCTCCTAGATTTACAGGAACGTACAATTAGGCTATCAGGGTCCGTCCACAATTGGTTCACCTCGTTTCTCCACAAGAGAACCCAAAGAATCAAGGTCAAGCAGTACCTGTCCAAATCTGCACCAGTTACACTAGAGGTGCCACAGGGATCAACGCTCTCACCCACCCTCTTTAAACCGTTCATTGAACCTCTAACTGAATTTCTGAAATTATTCAACCTCCACGATCCCATGTATGCTGATGACACCCAACTGTACTTGATAATCTCCTTCCCTGAAGACATCCGGTCCCTTAACATAACTCTGTAAAAAAATCAAAACTGGCTGACATGCAACCACTTCTAACCAAACACTCTAAAAATTGAAGTTGTCCTCATCGTCCCAAACAGTCATCCAATATCGCAGAATGAATGTAGCTATTAACAGCTCTAAACTGCTTACCACACATTTTAGATTCAACGAGTATACAAGGAATAATGCTAGACAAGAACTTGGACATGCACGAGCACGTCAGTTCTGCAACTAAAGGAGCTAACTTCCAAATTATTATCTTCTTCCCCCTCAACGACTAAATCAGCTGTTTAAGCCCTAGTGATTTTCAGGTTGCAGGGGCGGCTAGTGACATCCGAAAGTGGCAGGGCGCAATTTTGCAAAAGCCCGGGTAAAGTGCCCTGCGGCCGGCAAGCACAAGGAGGGGTGGGGGGGGGCTGTCGGGGAGTCTCACCGGCAAAATCCGTAAAGAAAAGTGGGCAAATGCCGAACCAGAATAATAAATAAATAAACCCAACAGCAACGCAGCCCTCACGAATCAATGCAGTGTCTGGGAGACCACCAGCACCATAAAAGTTAAAACAACATCCGCCCTGAGACGGAACGCCAGAACCACCCCCAGGGGAAGTCCACGCCACCGGCACACTGCAAGCAGTCTAAAGAGTAGACTTCCGGTGAATGCAGCATGGGCGGCAAAAACACCACGCCATAGGAGCCGCAAAAGCCAGCCAGTACCGCGCCCTCTGCACTTTCAAGTTGCTGAATGTTGAATGGACTTGCAGACATGGCGTGATCAGGACGGGGGGAGTATGCGGGGTGTACGCGCGGGAAGGGAGAGGGGGATGAGCGGCATTTAAATAAATTAAATTAAAAACAATACAGTTTACACTTACCAGGATGAGGCATCTCTTCTCCCGCGTCGTATCACGTCTCCAAGTCACAGATGTTGGCAAATCCTAAGTTAGGATGCGACTGGGGGCGGCTACCTGGCTAGATCCTGCCATTTGACAGGGCATCGGGCGAATATACGTCACCGTCCGACAGGATTCCTATCTGTAAACTCCTGCATTACATTAGGCATGCGCATCATACCTAATGTAATGTCAATGGAGTGGCCTGCAGAAATTAAACCGCCCTCAGCTCACAGATGCACAGTTGTAGTCTGCTGGACTCCTACTGCTCTCCCTGCATGCCTGCGCTGTGGGTTTCACCATGACTCATGCGCACTTGAGTCTGTGTGAGCCACAGGCCGGAAATGTAAACAGAGGAAATGTAAACAGACGATCGAATTACCGTCTGCTTACACTTCCATTCTTGCTGCCCGTGAGAGGTTTTGTTGACCTTCTTCTGCCTAGTGGGGCTCTGCCCCTGGCGCCCCTATGGACCAGCCGCCACTGCCAGGTTGGACTATGGAAGTGCAACCCTCAGCAACCTACCTAGATCAACATTGGCTCCCCTGAAGGCCTCTTTCAACTCTGCTGCTTGGCCAATCACAGGATCTAACAGATGCAACCAGATCACTCTTGACCTACAATCTCTAAATTGGCTCCCATATGAGGCAAGGATTGAGCTAAATTTTGCCTGCATGACCCATAAATCCCTACATTTCAATACCCCAAGGAATGTAGCACAAACACTGGAACAATTGGGCAGCTACAATCAGTAACGGTCGATGGTGTGAGTAGCTGCCGTGCGGTGACGTGGGGAGGGGGAGGGGCATGGGGGTGGGTAGTAATGTATGGATTACGGAGGATTACAGGTAAGTAAACATATAAATAAATAAAACTAATTTTGGGCAGGGTGGGGGTAGTAATCTATGGATTACAGAGGATTACAGGTAAGTAAACATAAATAAATAAAATGAATTTTGTTGCGTGCACTGCATCACATTTGGGGATGCAGTGCGTGCAACAACATTTGTTGTATTCATTTATATGTTTACTTACCTGCTTTCCTTCGTAATCCATAGATTACTACCCCCCACCCTGCCCCTCTCCCTCTCCACGTCACCGACCGGCAGCTGCTTCCACCACCGACCGCTACTGGCTACAATCCTCTAGAAGCTCTAGCACCTTATTGCTGAAACCACAGTAATTTTGCAAAAAGAAAATGTACAACCAAGCCTTCTCAGGAATTGCCTCAAGAATTGGAAACTCCCTACCCCCTGAAATCAGACTGAACTCCTCAACTGCATCATTTAAGAAGGAAGTTAAAGTGCTTCTAATGATCAAATTATTGTTCTAGAGCCCATGAACTCTGCTTGCCAGGTCCCAAAAGGGTACATTGTCTACACCAATGTAAATTACGCACCTGTTATGTTCTTGCTTATTGAGATGGTGGCCTGACACAGTGGTGGTCTCTTCCCTCAATGTGGGACCTTTGTGTTATTTGTATCTTCCTTCTTGACCGCATGTAAAGCACTCTTCTACCCTCATCGTTCATATTCGTACTATATAAAACTTTATTAATAACAGACAAACAAATAAAATAAATATGCTATTCGTCGGCCTGCAGCACTCATTGGGGCATTCGCTTAAGAAGTTTTTTAAGCATGTCTTAGACCTATCATTGCTACCTGTGTGTAGTTTTAAATTGTCATTTTGACCTTGCAAATAACCTTTTTGTGAGACCTCAACCTTACTTTAGAATACATATTAGTCACCTCTAAGTTAGGCCCTAAACAGCCCTTAAGGCAAGTTGCAGTGTATTTAAAAGTTGGGCATGTACTTCTACGTTTTACTTGTCCTGGTACTGAAAAATCTGAAATTCATTTTTTACTGCTGCAAGGCTTCCCTCTCCCATTGGTTAACATTGGGTTAACTTATAATATTTAATAAGTGACAACATTTAATTGGGAGCATATAGGAATGCCAAGTTGGGTCTCAAATGAATTGTAATTTAAAACCCCATTTAATGGCAGTGTTGGATTTTAAATCACAGTTCTTAAATTGTCACTTTTAGAAAAATGCCCCTTTCTTGTCCTAACCATTTGGTGCCCCTAGCCTGTGTACTGGGCCACGTGACTTTGTGTGGTTCATAGCTTATATTTGTGAATAACTCTCGGTCAGCATCATAAGAGGTGATGGCAGGATGGGACATCCTGACAGCATGGGTGGGGGTGGAGTTATAATCTATCACAATGGCACCCCTATAGGGACTTCACACTTCACTTCACACTTTGCCAAACCAGACATCTTCGGACAGGGCGAGGAAGGAAGAAAATTCCTGAACCAGATATGGGGGCGGTATAAGTGTCTCCTCCTTTTCAAGTTCTCCTCATACCACTTCTGTTCCTGCGGAAGACTCAGAAGATTAACTTCTCTGTTGCCCTACTGCCTGAGAAGGAAAACTAGATCTGCTTCTCCAACCCAGAACTGCCAAGGTGACTTTAAGGGCTAGCTGACTGGCCTCCTTGTCCCAGCTATAGGAGATCCCCAAGAGGTGCCGACGGGTTCTAGACCTTTACATGTTATCCTAGTGTTCTCCTCCTAGCCCACGTTAAGGTTTTCTCAGAACCAGCACAGCACAATGCAGCTTCATGCAGCATAATGCAGGACCTCTCAGCTCTTGATCAGCGGCTTAATTGGAACCCACAAAGTGCAATACAGGTCCTTGCATCAAAACACCTTACAACTCTTGTCGACAGCCTTTTTGGAACTGACGCAGTGCAACGCATTTTGATGCAGGACCTTGCGAAGCAGCACCTTCCAGCCGCCAATTGGTGGCCTCATTGAAACCAACACAGCATCGCACAGTGTGACACATCACGATGCAGAACCTTGCATCACAGCACCTCGTAGCCCCTGATCGGAAACCTCATCGGAAATGACAAAGTGCGACACATTATAATTCAGCACCTCACATCTCAGTCCAAGTACAAGCATGTACATTGACCAGTGGCCCAAACTCCGTCTTGTGCCCGCCCGCATTCCATCCTGGCCGGTTTGAACTTGTGACTTTGTCCTGGTCCTGCACAACCATATACCCCATTTGTCGCTTTGTGCTTTTCTTGCGACATTTTTTTCTGCACCTTAAAAACTCAATATCTCCAGTTCTACTGCTTATAATTTAATTATTCTGGTGTCGTTTTACTTATTAAAATTGGTCTGGATTGGTGTGGTATTTTTCTTGTGTGATGTTTGAACTATTATTACTGTTTGAGTGTTATATGATTACTTTATCTATAGGGCCGATTGACAAATGTGCTTATGTGTTGTAAAGTTACGAGTGCAAAGTCTGCACATTCGGGTGGTATATCCGCACTCGGGTTAGAATCTCTGCACTATGAACTGCAGTGTGGAGATTGTACCTTGAGTGCAAAGACTCCACCACAAACATGTAGACTCCACACTTGTAACTTTACTGCACATAAATACCTTCATGAATCAAGCCCATAACTTTTAAGTCAAGCCTGACTGCTCTTCTGCCAAGTTACCAGAGAGTTAAGTATAGGTTAATTTTGTGACATTTTGTGGTTCACCTTGACAGAGTTTGTGGCTGTTGCTTGAGAAGGGTATCACCCCCTTCAACCAACGACTCAATTTCAAAGGGTATTCACTGATCTAACTCAAATTACACAAACATTATAGAAAACGCACACATTATAGGTTGAGATATCATGTTCAAGCACCAGTCCCTCAAACTTTGGAAAGGTGCATGAAAAAAGAAGGCAATGCTTCATTACCAACAAAAACAAAAATGGGGAAAGTGCATTAATAAAAGGGATGTTCTGTACAAATCTGTTTATAGCCTCTCATAAATTCGGAAGTATTTGTAAGCTAGAGTTGGAGGTTAGATGTACAAATTAAATTCCAGTGAAACTAAAATTGAGAATTGTACATCAATCAAAAGGACAATATTTACTATTTTAACTCTAGTCTCACAAACAATGAGGAAAGAACATTCTTTAAGAGGACAGGGGAAGATTTACTTTTCTAACTAACTAACTCCAGCTCACCTAAAAGAGGGAAAATTTATAAATAAGTTATGAGATTTCTGTTCTATCTACAACCACACAAACATTGGAAAAAAGCACATACATTGGGTATGATTTATTATTATAAATCCAATAGACTTAACATTGTGGAAAATACATTATTTGTATGCAGAACATGAGTTTGATTATTTTAACTCCAGCAAAACATAATGGGGAAGTGCATAGATTTATGGAGGTTTTGTATACTAGCCTAACTCCAATCCCACAAACCCTAGGGAAAATGCATAGTCTTTGTGATGATATCTATTATTCTAACTTCAATCCAAATAAGTGGGAAAATATACACATTCTGTCGGATTGGTATTATTTGTGGATCAGATAGACTAACATTTTATTTCAGAACAAATGCCATAAATATGTTATGCAATAAATTAACTAGAAACCCAAAATACACACATTTTAAATAACGTGACACATACAATATTTTAAAATATATATATATCTTAATTCTCAAAATGTACACCCCTAAAATCTACCCCATTTTTGTAATTTGTAAATAAAGTTTCAGAGACCAAAATACATAAAAATAAATTAAAACATATAGCAATGTTAAATATATGTTTTCAATTAAAAATCAAAACATCTAAGTAAAAAAAATAATTTCATATATTAAAGAACAATCTCCACTTAAATGAACACCCCAAAATGCACCACATTTATAAAACATAAAACACAAAATAACATAATATAATTTCTCTGGGGCAAAGACTCATCACAAGAACATAGTAACATGTTACTGGAATCAAATTAACCAAGAGGAAGCTGAACTACCACCTCAAAATTCTAAACTTGAATCTTGTTAAAATGACTTTTTCCCAGTTGGCATCGACCCATGACAAATATGGCTGCATATTAGGTGTAGTTTGCAAATTCACATATTCTCGTACAGACATTTAGGCAAGTTTGCCTTCCTCTCTAAGCTTTCTTTTCCTTGTTTGGAATGCTTTTCTAACCATGGTTATGTAAGCCTTGGAAATTGTACAGAGCTCCAGTCGCCCCAGATACACATTTCCTGTTTAGTATATTGCAATCAGGGTACAGAAAAAGCCTCTTTCACAGGCAAGACAATCAATGATCACTTACCTTTTGAGACCTGTGTGCCGGTTCACCCAGACAGCACACCATAAAAACAGGAGGGTCAGTTTGATACAGTCTTCTATGTACTCAACCCCAAGCTCCTGATGAACTATATAGTTGTCATAAGCCAGGAGTACACCCAGGAGACAACGCAGGAAGGACCATATTCACTTCAGTCTTGAGGGCGTTAGTGTTGGAATATCCCCAGATCCCACCCCATTAGTAAGAATGGAGAGGCATTTTCTCCTGAACACCTCCACCAGGAGGACCATGGGCTTTCTGCCAGTTTGAAAGGCTAAGCTCTTGATGTAGCTGGTGGCACTAGCAAACATTAGGGAGGAATTATACTTGCAGGGGCCCAGATTCTCCTGACATAGAAGAACAAACCAGAGTATGAAAAATCCTGGGTAGAGGCAACCGGGTGACCTTGGAGGAATATGTTCTTCAGCTTCACAGATTTGGGGCCACAAAACATAGTGTAAGTTTTTGAGTGATTCAAGACTAAACCCAGGGATTCTGAAAAACTCCTGAAATAGAGTGTTTAGGCTCTTGTGTGTCCTCCCCAATAAGACAGTGTCATCTGCTTAAAGTAAAGCCCGCCATTGAGACATCCACAGCACAGACAGAGAGAGCTGCCTAAAGACCATTAATGTACAACAGAAATAGAATTTGTGCCAGTACACATCACTGGCATATTCCCTTCCCCAATGGTACGTGGAGTGCGCTCCCCTGCAGGGCTATACCTAATGGATGCTGACAGATTGAAGTGCAAGGCCTGCAAAAATTGGGCAAGCCCTGGCCAACCCCAGATCACTCAAGAATGCCCACAGGTTGAATCTAACTAAGCAATATTTTAAATATTAATATTTACAATAATAAAAAATAATATACTTGTTGTCAATACTATGACACATGATATTTATGCTGTCACAATTGTTTGTCCATGGTATTATGGACCAATGATATTCAGGTACCGTACCCTGGTTACATTATCATGCCAAAACAGCATTCAATTTTTGTAATCTAGTTTCAATGTAACCTCACACATGGTCTTAGTTAAATTTCCCTATCTGCTCCCTTTAAAAAAGATGTCTATTGTATTGAATCTAATACAATATATATAATACGACCAATTAGGCCAATGAATCATTCCCTGGTCCATATCCTGGCCAGATTACCAGGAACCACAGGTAACCTTTCCTCCGTCTAGAGCCCTAAATGCTATTGACTTCAAATTTAGCTTTATTCTTTAGAATCACAGAAGCGGCTTGTATTGTGCTGTATGGTGTGCTGGCTATTAAAAAGAAGTAAGAAAGACTGGATGTGCTCTAATACGGCTTGGCAGCTAGAGTTTGTAACTCACTGAAATCAATGTTTTACTTCAGTAACTGGACTGATATACCTGGGATGAAGAGTACTGCTTTTTAAAACAATGTTTTTGGGTAAGAGCAAAATATTTTCTTCTACTTCATAGTTGAACCAGGCTGGCCTTTGAAATCAGCAAATCCTTTATAAACTTTTTTAGCTTTCAGCAGGTTAGCTTTACCTTCCTTAATGTTTTTAGACCTGTGGTGAAAGTCTTATTGAACACCTTGTACGGTAATAATGTTTTTTAGGAAACTCATAGCAGATGGTGTGAATTACAGCCATAATTTTCCTAAAAGTGTGTGAAGTGGATGGAAGTATCACTCAAATTTTTATAAATATTCTTTGCGAGCCAAAGATTTTTCATCCAATACCCCGTGTATCACATAAGTAGCAGCTGAGCTATTGCTTTAAGGACTAACAGCCTGATTCATGAAGCTAAATTGCGCCCGCAATCGCTGCGAAAATGCAATTGCGGACGCAATATCCGTAATCGGGCTTCAACATGAAAATAGCGAATTCGCAAACCCATAATTGCGAATTCGCAATTAAAATCGCAGAATCCCGGTAGGAGAGCATTAGCGAATCGGAAAATGCGACAATCCACGGATTCTGCGAAAGAAATTGCGAATGCGCAATACTATCGCAATCGGTATTCATGAAAAATCGCAAATAGCGAAAAACCCAAAAATCACAGTTTGCGCGGCGCAAATTAAGGACAACTCAAAGCAGGTGGTAACCATAAAAGCCATAAAAAATTACCTTTTAAAAAAACGTTGGCCAATCAGTAACAGGTTCAGGCCTGACCAATCACACATAAGGACAATCAGCAGCAGCATTAGGAGTTCCACAATGCCAGGAATGTACATGCTAGTCAGGCATCGAAGGCTACAGCGAGCAGCACGGAGGAGACGCAGGCTCCAGGACAGGATTTTCCGCCAGCGGGTCACCTTGCTGGGCCAAACCAGAGAGCAGATATATGCAAAATACAGACTGAATGGGGAAATGATAATGCAGCTAATACAGGACCTTGACCCCCTGATGCAGCACCCAACAAGGCGTACCAATGTGGTGCCTACACATGTGCAGGTATTGTGTAGCCTGCACCTCCTGGCCTCCGGGAGCTTCCAGGGGATAGTAGCGGCTGCTGGGGGGATATCCCAGCCCACCATGTCACGCTGCCTCCAGACTTTTGTTGCCGCTATGCTCACCCAGCTACACCGTCACATCACATTTCCCACCAGCCAACAGGATTTGGACTTGACCAAGCTACAATTCTAGAATGTAGCCCATTTTCCACATGTACTCGGATGCATAGACTGTACCCACATCGCCATCTGCCCACCAGCTGCCACGGAGTATATGTTCCGCAATCGGAAGTCCTACCACTCCCTCAACATACAGATGGTCTGCAATGCTAAGACATACATCACTGACATTGTGGCCCAGTACCCAGGGAGTAGCCATGACTCCTTCATATTCCGGCACAGCGGCCTCCACCCACGACTGGCCAGGGGAGACTTTGGGGAAGGACACCTACTTGGTAAGTACACTTTGTCAACAATGTCACATTGCTATTAGGTAGCAGCGCAGGACAGGCAATCACCATCTGCTCCTCTCATTCAGGTGACAGTGGCTACGCCCTCCGTGAATACCTCCTCACCCCATACCTCAACCCAGCAACACCCCAGCAACGGCGCTACAATATTGCACACATACGGACAAGGAATTGCATAGAAAGGACATTTGGGCTGCTCAAGAGCAGGTTCCGCATACTGCACAAGAAAGGTGGGGCCATGTATTACAGTCCTGCTGTGTGCTGCCGCATTGTGGCTGTCTGCGCAATACTACATAACATTGCAACCAAGCGCCGGATACCTGTCGACATCTCTGGCAGTCAATCTGAAGGGGACAACCAGCCACCTGCACATGCGCGCCATGCACGCGGGGAGAACCCAGCTGAAGGCCACAGACGTCGCAACCACATCACAGTGAACAGTTTCTAGTGCACTCTCTTCCCTCACCCCACAAATCACAAATGCATGAAAAATGTAATAATGACACAACACTAATGTGTGCTGCAAAAATAAATATAATTGTTTCAATCACAATAATGGTACCACTTCAACTTTCTTCTATACTAACAGTATTACTGCATACTGCTGTGTCAAAGGACAGGGCAGGCTTATAGTCAGCCTGTGCCTGTAATTGTCATATGTAGTCAATTGCGCCTCCTGCGCGTTCCACCCAAGCGCCTTTGAGGCTCATCCTCGTCTGTGGCACCTGTACCTGCCGTGGGCCTGGTGCTGCGCCTGAGTGGCGGGACTTGTGAGGCAGAGTGGCTGCTCATGCTGGATGTACCCTCACTTACATCATCACCCCCAACAGTGGCAGGTAGAGAAGGAGGGTGTAGTGCTGTCACCGCCGTGGTCAGGTGCTCCAGGACCCTGGTCATATCCTCACAGCACTGGATGAGTTGGTGCTGCTGTGCAAGGGACCGCCGCTACAACTGTGATGTTGCATTGGCTGCAACATAATTGGACCTGCTGTAGGTGGCCAGCCGGCTCATGAGCTGATGGTGGCGCCGGCGTGCTGTGGTGCGCTGAGTTGTCATCGCTGCCGTGTTGGCCTCCATGGCTGCAGTCATGCGGGCCATTCCCTCCCCCACACCTGCCATGGCTGCAGTCATGTTGTCCATGCGGTCCTCCACACCTGCCATGGCCGCCGTCATGCGGTCCATGCGGTCACCCACTCCGGCCACATTGCGCCCAATCCTGTACAGCTGGAGCTGTATGGCACCTTGCTGCCGTGCCTGGTGCTGATGGATACGCAACATGCGTCTTTCGACGCTCATTCGCGTCAGCCCCTGTCCATTGCCCCTCCTGCTGATTGCTGCAGTGGTGTGCTGGCGAGACCTGCCACGCCTGCTCTGCTGGCCTGACACTGTGGCTGGCCGCTGTGTTGCCGCTGTTGCGTGCCCAGATGTAGTAGCACCAGCTGCTGGTGCTGTCACAGCAGGTGTTGCTGGTGCGGCAGGGACTGGAGGCACACCAGTCGCGGGCCTGGCTGCGGCTGTAGGTGGTGCGCCAGACGCAAGGGGCACAATAGTCGTGGGCCTGGCTGCGGCTGTAGGTGGTGCGCCAGACGCAGGGGGCACAATAGTCGCGGGCCTGGTTGCGGCTGTAGGTGGTGCGCCAGACGCAGGGGGCACACAGCTGGTGGACCTGGCTGCTGGTGTTGTTGCAGCGGCAGGGGCTGGTGCCTGTGTTTGTGGTGGGACCTCCTCCTCCTCCTGGGCCTCCTCATCTATTGCAAGCCTTTCGCTGTCGCTGCTTTCAGCGCCACCTGTGAGGGTAAGTGGACGATCATTAGTTGCATGTATCTGTCAGACATGCAGTTGCTACATGCATGCTGGGTGACATTCCCTGACTGGCTGTGGCTTTGCGTACTTTGGAACCTGTCTGGCTGCATTGTGGTACTACTACATTGTGGCCATACTACATGTCCCACAATGCTTCAGGGCATTCCCTGATGTGCAACAATGGCATGACTATGGAAGATTATGGGAGCCTATATGGTCATGGACATTCATAGGGGACAGGGTCGCAGTCGCATGCCACTTACCTTGGGTGTCTTGGGTGGGGGGGGGATGAGTCCAGACGTGTGAATCCAATGCACGCCTCCCTCTCAAGGGTGTCTTCCACCTGGTCCTCCAAGGCTGTGTTTGGAGGGACTGTAGGACCTCCCCCTCCAGTGCCCGATGCCTCTCCAAGGCGCTCCGCCACCTTCTCCTTGGCACGACCTCGGAGGTCGTACCATCTTTTTTTAAGTTCGTCGAGTGACCTATCGACCACACCCACGGAGTTGACGGTGGAGGCTATTCCCTGCCAGATCCTCCTTTTTTCCTGCTCCGGGACCCTCCTGGAGTCTTTGCCGAACAATTTGGCGTGGTGGCCACCACCCCTTCGATCAAATGCTCCAGCTCCTGGTCTGAAAATTTCAGCTTCCTCTTCCGCCCTGTGGTGTTGCTGGGGCCAGGAACAGGTTCCTCAGACATGGCAGCAATGTTGTTGCAGAGTAGGATTGAACAGTAGAATGTCAGGAGCTCTCCCACTTGCTCACTCGAGGTCTGCCTCACTGTGGTGAATGGGAGTGGGAACTGGCTGCTTCCTGGTTGTGATGTCATCACTGTGCTCGAAATGCGACTTCCCGTTTTCCCGATCTCGCGATTTTGCGATCTCGCAATTAGCGATATCGCTAATAGCGATATCGCTATTTGCGATATCGCAATCCCGACGCGGGTAGCCGGAAATAGCGATTTTTCTGCGATTATCGTTAATCACAAATGGATTTTGCGCCCGCGTGCGAATCGCATTTTTTTATCGCTAATCTTCATGAATTCAGATTTGCGATTTCTCAATAGCGATTCTCAATTTTTCGCTATTTGAGAATCGCAAATCCCGTTTTTCATGAATCAGGCTGTAACTCTTTCAGTTTAGCCATCACACTAGGCTTTTCACAACCTGGAAGTAAATTGGGTTCCGCTCTCTGAAACTATAGTAGTGGGTTGGCCATAGAACCGCCCTACCTATTACAGAGATGTGGGTTAATTCAGGGGGTCTTAACATACTGTCCCATGAAATGTAATGAACCATTTTGGAAAAACTGTGTACTGCATCTCGAATCACTGAGTAACCTTCATCTTTTTGCAAACCTTCAAGGAAATCTATTGAAATCTCTTCAAAAGGTTGGTTTGGATTGGGTGAAGACATTAAAATACGCTATAAGTTTTGAGCGATCCACCTTGACTCGTGCACAAACATCCCAGTTCTTAACATATTCAATTACATCTAGTAGCGAGCTGGATTTTTATGTATTATACCAAAATGAGGTATACTATGTACAATGTCCAGGCGATGCTTAGTAGATCACAAGGCTTAAATTAATAATCCCAAATGCTCTTTTTTGTGGAAGTGTAGACAAGCAGTTTGGGCTTATCACAGGGTAGTGTTAATGCATTTGTTGAACAAACAGTCAATAAATGAGGCACACACACTTTAGACCTATTTAGAAAGATAACAGTTTTTTTAATATGTATTTTAACACCAAGAACTTCCTAATTGGGTAAGTACTTTTCGTTTGTAAATGTTTGCAGCTAAGTAAAAGTGTCACTTAAGTGTGTTTTTATGTGGTATTGCTCTAGAGAAAGAAACAGACTGCACATAAGTATTTGCAAATGAATCTCGCAGGTCCCCTTTAGGACTTAAGGTGCTAGGGGTCCAAGGTACAAAGTAACACCAGCAGGTCAAGTTTACCTGCCCTGGAGCAGCCAGGTGTAGAGGTTATAGATGTGTTGGTTGCTTCACCATAAAAAGAGGGGGGCACCTAGAAATGGGCTGCAGAGGGGGAATTGGGGACAAGTCTTGGAGCTCCCAACAGGGGCTCAGTTTGTGCGGGTCCTGGAAGCAGGTGAACACAGTCATTTGTCGTGGACCCAGGCCGGGGAGCTCAGGTGCAGAGGGTTTTGGTCGGCAGGTGCCAGTGTGTCAAAGGCACCCATGGTGCCCATGGTTCTCAGATATAGTTGGAAAAGGGACAATACAGGACAGCTGGGCCACTCTCTGTGCTGGCCTCCGTGGTGGTGATGTCCCATATGCCCTGGGCGGGCTTTACAGCGCTGGAGTCACGATTGGACTCAAACAGCTGCAAGGGGTCTAGTACCCCAGATATTGGTGCAGGGTGACTTTGGTTGATCCTGGAATCTTCACACTTGGTGGGGAGATGGATATGACCTCTTGGAGCATGGTGCCTTCTCCTGGGCAGCTGCTGCATTGGTGGTCCCAATGAACAGCAGAACTATGAACCGTGCATTGCAGTCAGGGCCTGTAGGCTACAGGAAAGTGGCTCTTCCCCTTCAAGGTAGATGCTGACAGCTTGGCAGAGTGCTGGAGGCCCACAAAGGCTTTTGGAGGATGAACAGCTGCAGGACGATTTGGGTTGTCACAATTGTCGGGACAAGAACGGGTAGGCAGTAGGGTTTGGCATCAAAGTCAATCAGCAGTTCACAGTTCTCAGTTCATTGGCTGTTCATGGTTTTATTCTTTCTTCCCTCAGATGAATCTGAGATACTGGTGTCGGTGGCTACATAAATACTCAATTTAGGGTGTTAAGGGGAGCGCAGGGCAGAAGCCAATGGGCTATGTACCCTTAGAGCCAGTCCACCCACAATATGCCCACTTCCTGTGGGGGAGTGAGCATAACTCCGTCCCAGAATTCCTACCTCCAACAGAATCAAAATGGTTGAACCCTTCTATCATGGGGAATATCAGGCAGCCCACCTTAGGGGTGTGACTGGCCGTGTAGCGCACTATGTTGCCCACTTGTCCTGAAGCCAAATGGGTCTCAGGTAAGGTGTAACATCTTCCAGGTCTGTGGGAGCCGGGGTCACATATCAAAGGCAGCAGAGGCTTTGAAGTCTCTGGCCTTGATATGCAGATTCACTAGCCATCCTGCTTAAGGAGGTGTACCCGTCCTGCCAGAGCAAGCACTTCTTCAGACCTCTGAGAGCTCGGGCTGTCACCTCCAAGGGGCCAGAAACTCATCTGTGATGGGAGGCTGGAAGATACCAGTCAGCCAGCATATAAAGAGGTTGCTGGGTTTTCATGGGATACCTCTGAGAGGCAGGGTTTTAGTAAATCAACTGCTAACACCAGTATGGATTTATTAAGACCAGGAGTTTGATACCAAACACCATAGGTTTCAATGAAGCCATCATGTAGCTGGGGAACTTGTATGACCAGTGCCCAATACATGTACTTAAGATGACTCCCCTATTCACTTAAACAATTGAACTAGACATCACAGGGGCATATCTGCTCATGCAGATAATACATATATGTAATAAAATGCACCCTGCCTTAGGGCTGTAAGGCCTGCTGTAGGTGTGACTTACATATATTGCAGTTTTTGAAAAGAGGGTGGGCAACCCAATATACCCTTGCAGTCTTGGGCAATTAGTATGTTCAGAAAATGGGCCAGCAAGGGGTTTTGTTTGAAATTCTAAATTTCAGCAGAAGAGGGGCTTCAATCAATTAGGTACCCATGCTACTATCAGTTAGTGGCTGAATATGATTTCACTAGTACAAATCAATAATGTTACCACACTAACAAGATGAAGGAATACAATAACCAAGTTTTTGAGTCAAAAGATTATTATTTTCTTTACGACAGGGAAATGTAATCAACAATACAGATAGGGCACAGAAAAATGCATTTGGGATATAAAAGGATCATCCTATATACTCCTATAATACATCTCAAAATAAGTCTACACTGCTAACAAATAACAACACAATGATTTCAAATAAAAAAATGAAAATCAATGGTAATTAATAAATATCGAGCAGGATTAGACTCAGTAGTCGACGTTTCGGTCTTTGGGAGATTGTTTCATAAGACCATCATCAGGACTTGGGCTTGGTGCATTATAATTGATGACCCTAAGAAAAACTGTAACAGAATAACATAATATTACAACCTGGTTATATTACATAACATAACTGATACGCGTATCCATTCTCAAAAGATACAAAGTAAAAGCATTTTTGTGGAAATTTAATAATAAAATGCATGAAACATGTTAAAAAACTTGTTTAGTCGGTGTGGCGACTGAATGTAAAATCAACAATTTGCTAGTAAATTACACATTGTTGAAAATATTATTTATGGGGAAAACTCGCTTACATTAAGGTTCTGTAACATACACTTCCCAAGAGGGTCAGGGATGCTAGTTGAAAGAAATCGACAGGGCTCTGCCGGATATTGGATTAGGAGCTTCAAGGCAACAGTAATGCTGAAAAAACAAGGATGGCAGGTTCACGATACTACAAAGTGAAGATCTATTTCAAGGCAGTGAACCATATTAGTGGTGAAAATTACCTTGTGCATGAAGTTCAAGTCGAGGTATCAACTGTGGATATGACTTTAATAATAGCTGGTAATGAATCACGATCTATAGGTAAGAAGGATCGTTCTTATTAGAATTATCTGGCCTACGATTAATGGTTGGTGCAGACACAAAGTTACCATAGTTGTAGAAGACCCAGTTACATCGTATCAAACACAGCTAATTGACAGCTAGACTTTTACTGGAGATACAGAGGACAAATACAGCATGTGTGACAGCAGATAACTAGTAAGTGAACCTGAAGGGTGTGCCTATTAATGACGAATAGTTATTAGGGTCGATGTCTAGAAAACAGAGCAATTTATGTCCATAAATGAAGACAATAGCAGAGCTTGGTCATTTACGAGGTGGAATAGAACGCCTTCGGAATTGTGTTATTTTAAAAAAAATAGTGCATTTAGAGACGCACAATAGGTGCGGTCGGGCGTTGCTGGTAGCAACGATCTATCAATTACACAGTATTTAGGCTAAATGAATGAGCCGAGTAAAATTGTTAAGGCCATGGAATTCTAGTTGGAATGTTATGCATTTAAAGCCGCCCGATAGGTGCGGTCGGATGTTAGTGGTACGCTCAATTTACCAGTTACACAGTTCTTAGGCAAAATTAATGAGCCGAGTGAAATTAATGGGTACGCGGAATACCGATTAAAAATTAGATGACAAAGCGAAAGTGCCTCTGTGACTTAAACAGTCTAAGCGAACACTTACTTGAAAGGTCGAGAAAACAAAGCAACAATCGTTGGCGACGTGGGCAGTGACAGCGTATTTTTAAAGCACAGATGATAGTTTCCAGGAGGGGATACTGCTATTTAAATAAATGTACGCGGATTTGAGGCATAAGTGATCGCGAAACTGCGGCTTGAAGAAACAAGCAACGGACTTAGTGGAAGGCAACAGACATAGTTAGATGCAGTTTTGGTGGCCATATTGAAACATATGAAGGCAATTGTTTCGTAATTAAAATCACAGAAGTCCTTAGACATGGGAACCTTAGAACCAGTCATATTGAGGTAAACACTACAATCGGTTATGTGAGAATCTACTCAGTTTTCAAAAATATATATCACATGACACACTAGTAAAGAACAAATCTGGCGGCCAAACTGAAACAATCAAATCTAAGTTGGTAGTAAAGAACAAAGTCCTAAGACATAGGAACCTTGAGACAGATCATGTTGGAGTGAGACTAACGGCTTGTTATATGAAAATCATAACACACTAATCCAAGCTTGTCAAGTTGTTATTGGACAGTTGCAAGACTATTTGATATTATACAAGTTCATTATACAATATTAACAGCTACTGTAATCATACATTGATATGTTAGTAATGAACTTGTATAATATCAAATAGTCTTGCAACTGTCCAATACAACTTGACAGCTGTAAGTCTTTTATACCTCTTAATAATACCAAAGCCACCTCTTCAGAAGCTCCTAACACCAAAACTAAGAATATCACATTATCACTCATTAATGCTCGCTCCCTGGGCAGGCATAGGCAGGAGATTGGTGACTTGATTCTGGACAGGAAAATAGATTTGCTTTTCATTACAGAGACATGGATGGATGAAACGTCTGATCCCGATTTAGTGGTGGCAGTGCTGCATGGTTTTAATGTACACCGGCTAGATAGACAGGGGAAAAAAGGCGGGGGCTTGGCAATCATTACCCGGAGTATTTTTCCGGTTAGAATATCTCCCATATTCTCAACAACATGTGAAGCCCTACATTTCGCTATTAAGCTTACCCCCTCATATATTACCAAAGGAGCACTTATTTATAGACCACCGGGTGCACAATCTGAATTTCTGTCCACCTTTATGTCGCTTATGGAACCCCTTGCAATTGAGGATACCTTTATGGTCCTGGGAGATTTAAACTTCCATCTTGAAAAAACGGAAGATACTGAAACCTTATCTCTAAGGGCCGATCTTGAAACTCTAGGACTAACCCAGTTGGTAACAGCACCCACACATGAGGCTGGTCACACATTAGACAGCATTTCTTCTAAAGTAAAAGAGATAACAGTATACAATATACTGCCCCTTACCTGGTCCGATCATTATGCCATTGTGTGTAATATTTCCATGGCCCAGGCTTTCACACCCAAACATGTCTCTTTAACTCAAGAACCTTTTAGAGTCTGGAAGGACATTGATAATGCGACCCTGAGAGCATCGCTAATCAACTCCCGCCCCATCATTTCTGCAGACCCTAATATAGCTGCGAAGAAATTTTCGGACTGGCTAGGTAGTATGGTGGAGGCACTTGTGCCACTTAAGTCTATCTCTAGAAATAGGAAGGTGCCCTCTGCACCATGGTTCTCAGAAACCTTATGAAAGCAAAAACAAATCTGTAGGAACCATGAAAGAAATTGGCGAAGGGCTTATGATAGCAAAAGTAAACGCCTATATAAAGAGATACTGGTCGTCTATAAAAAGATGATCAATGAGGCTAAAAAGAAATTTTATGGGGAACAAATTGATAATGCCAAAAACTCAAGTAGACAACTGTATGAGGTGGTGAAATCATTGGCTGGGAAATCTCCAGATTTGGTCCCACCTCCCTCCCAGGCGTTCTGTGACGCTTTGGCAAATTTCTTTTTAACGAAAATAAATGATATTTACTCCGAGTTTTCAGCGATCGATAAACCAACTACCTCTGTATCTACTTCCCTAAGTAAACACCAGGAGTGTTCACTAGCTCAATTCAAAGAAACAAATGAGGATCAAATAGCTGACATCATTAGACTCATTAAAACCGGCTCAGACCTAGACCCATGTCCTCCTAAGATCTTTCCCCCAGTAATCGATCTGATTAGTGAAATCATTACGCAAATTTGTAATGGGATGTTTAAATCTGGGGTCTTCCCGGACGGGCTAAAGAACACATTATTAAAACCACTTCTTAAAAAGCCTGTTTTAGATAAGGACTTGCTGAAAAATTACAGACCCATTGCCAGCCTGCCTTTTTTAGCCAAGGTGGCCGAGAGAGTAATGAACGATCAACTCTCAGAATACATTGAACAAAATACATTGCTCGATGACTCGCAGTTTGGGTTTCGGAAAATGCACGGCACCTAGACCGCGCTCATCAAAGCTGCTGATGACATCAGAACTATCAGAGACCAGGGGGGTACGGCGGTACTGGTTCTGTTGGATCTGTCTGCTGCCTTCGACACGGTCAATCATTCCATCCTGATTGACCGTGTCGGAGAGTTGGGCATCCAATCTAAGGCTGGAGCCTTGCTTGCCTCCTTTCTGTCTGATAGAACCCAGGCTGTAACACTGGGACCATTTAAATCGGCCGATTTGGCATTACCTTGTGGGGTTCCTCAAGGCTCATCCCTAAGTCCGACATTTTTTAACATCTACGTGTCGGACTTAGCTAGGGTTATTAAGACCTACCGGATGAGCCTCACCACATATGCGGATGATACCCAGTTGGTGCTAGCCATTAATAATGATAGAGAAAAGGTGGCGGCTCGGTTTCAAGAAGGCATGCTGGCAATCAAGGGGTGGATGGCCTGTAATTGTTTAAGGCTTAACTCCGAGAAGACCGAGGTGATTTTTTTTCGGTAAATTGTCACCTATGTGGTCATCAATTTGGTGGCCCCCATTACTCGGAGCTTTACCAACCCCCGTTCAGAAGGTCAGGAATCTGGGGGTTATCTTTGACGAGAAACTGAATTTTGTTAATCATGCCAATCAGACAGCGTCCTCAGCATTCTACAAACTTAAACTTCTAAGAAAAATAATTCCATCTCTTCCAGAAAGTGCTGGGAAAACTGTGGTGAGTTCACTGGGATTGTCATCCCTAGATTACTGTAAAGGTTTATTTGCAAATGCTCAATCTCGGGTGGTCGCCAAACAACAACTGGTCCAGAATGCGGCAGCAAGACTGCTATCTGGGACCCCCAAATTTAAACCGATCAAGCAAGTAATCAGGAATTATCATTGGTTGACGGTCAAAAACCAGATCAGATTCAAAACTCTGTGTCTTACCTTTAAAGCTTTTCATCATCTAGGGCCGGAGTATCTTAAACAGAAGCTCACTCTCTAGCGCCCTACCCGACAATTAAGATCCATAAATTTATACCAACTAGTGGTGCCACGGACCAGGACTGTCACCTAGGGAGACAGATGTTTCACTAATACTGCAGCTAGACTCTGGCACACTCTTCCACTGGTGATTAGATCTACACCTACACTGTTTCAATTCAGGAAACTGTTGAAGACTTGGTTGTTCGACCAGTAGTCCTTCTCTTTACCTCATCACTTTTTAAAGTTTGATACTGTTCTCACTGAGACAATAAGTTGAGTCATAGCGCCAAGACTCTCACAGGCATACGTCGCCCTTTAAAAATCTTAAAAATAAATAAATAAATAATAAATATTTATTTTTTACTGTAACATTGTTCGATGTCAGGTGAGTTATGCAAGCCCTCAGCTCTCCATTCGCTTCAGGAACAGAAACCAAGGGAGATGTTGCTGAGTATTTTGCTTGTTGAATAAAGCTAACACTTGAAAATGTCTGTTCTCCCATCTATTAAGGCGTAATTATTATATCTCTTTAGCAGTCACATGGTCTGAGAGGTGGAAAAGTTTCAGTTTTCTTTTCATCAAACACATTACAAAAAGTCTGAAAGACCTTTGGTTGCTCTACTTCTTTCTGAGATGCATCAGTAATCACACGAGTCAACACAGAAACAGCTGAAAAAGGAGGGTCTTCTTCAAACATATATTATCACAATATTACGATGACAATCTTACACTTTATATAGCCCAATCAATCCAAGGGCTATGCAACATCAACCAAGGAATTCTAGTGATTATCTTGAACTGTAGGGCATCTATAATGCCAAATTGAATGACTTCCTCTTGTTTTGGGGCATTTTCAATCAATCAATCAATCAATAAGTCAAGCGTTTATTAAGTGCAACTACTCACCCGTAAGGGTCTCAAGGCACTTGGGTTGGGGGGGGTGCAGGCTCCAGTCCATCAAGGAGGGAGTCCATCAAAGAGCCAGGTCTTGAGTTCTCTTATGAAGATGAGAAGCGATGTTTTCTGTCTGAGGTGGAGCGGTTGGGCGTTCCAGGCCTTGGCCACGAGGAAGGAAAAGGAGCGGCCTCAAGATCTGTTTTTTCAGGTGCGTGGGACCACAGCGTAGGAGAGCTGGGCTGCTTGTAGGGTCCTTTGGAGTGCGTGGAATTTGAGTCAGCTGTTCAGGTATGCTGGTCCGGTGTCGTGGAGGGCCTTGTGGGGGTGGGGGAGCATCTTGAAGGAGACTCCTGCCTCGATGGGGAGCCAGTAGAGTGTGCACAGGTGCTGGGAGATGTGGGAGTGTTTTGGCCGGTTGAGGACCAGTCTTGTGGTGGCATTCTGGATGTTCTGTAGCTTGTGGGTGAGATTTTTGTTTATTCCAGCGTGAAGTGCATTGCCATAGTCGAGTCTGCTGATGACCAGGGCATGAGTGACGGTCTTTCTGTGTCCAAGGGGGATCCATTTGAAGGTCTTACGTAGGAGGCGGAAGTTGTGGAAGCAGGAGGATGGGACTGAGTTGATCTGGCGGTCCATTTTGAGCTCAGAGTCCAGGATTATTCCCAGGTTGCGTGCGTGATCTGTGGAGGTGGGCGGGTTTTTGAGGGCGGGGGGCCACCACGTGTTGTTCTTGGCTTTAGAGTTCGGGCCATGATGAGTACTTCCGTCTTGTTGGTGATTAGTTGTAGGCAGCTGTTTTTCATCCATTTGGCTTCCATGCCTTCTTGAAAGTTGTGTCTGGCGGTGTTGGGTTAGTTGGATAAGGAGAGAATGAGCTGGGTGTTGTCTGCGTATGACACATTGTTGAGTCCCTAGGTTTCGACGATGGGGACAAGCGGAGCAATGTAGGCGTTAAAGAGCGTCAGGCTGAGGAAGGACCCTTGAGGGACACCGTAGTAGTTGGTGTAGGGTCCGAGAGGATCCGAGGGATTTTCATTACATTTCACCTGTATCTCTTCTGCGTGATGCATGATTGGATCATCTGATGTTAGGACTGTGCCATCTACAGATGGCCCAACCTCTGATCTACTTTTAAGCTTTCTGTAAAGTTCTACCTCTTAAGCATATTTGACGTCAAAGACATTTCTAACAGTTATATTAAACCTAAAAGGATGGTGGAACCTTCTTTACCAATGCACCTAACCAAAATAACCAAAGTAGTAATTTACCCTTTATAATTTAGAAAGGGATCTGTGTGCACACCGATAGTCACCCACCATCACAGTGATAGTTCCATACAGAACTTTAACGTAATTGAATTTATAAGCACAGGTGCACCACCCTGGACAGCTACCTGCTACATCATGGATGACAGGGAGGTGGGTAGGATTAGGCTAGATAGATTAATGTGAATAGTGCCAGTCTTAGACTTATACATGTTTTTTGCTTCTTCTTGTATTTTTTGGAATAGATGCATCAAGGCTGTATATAACACATTAATCATCGTTACGATTGTCCATCCTTACACGAACTGCCCATGAGGTTGTTTTAGTTCATCTCGGTAGGTCCTTAGTTGAACTTACCAACTAATGTTTTATCCGTATTGTTGCCATGGCTCAGCATGTACCTTTCTCGCGTTCTTTCTACCATATTATCCTTTTTCTTATAAAACATTGTTTTTGCACTAAATGTAAAGGCATAGGACAGCTCTGCCGCTGGTTCACTAGGTTTGTCTCTCTTCCATTTTCAAATGTCTATTTCTCAGACTTAACTTATTGTATGTTGACAATAGGAATTGAGAAAAACTCAGTTAACAAAAAGTTTTGATTATACAACTTTGTAACAGGTTTGGGGAAGCTATGGCCATCGTCCAGGCCCTAGGTTGGGCGCTTCTCTATGTATCAAAATTGAATTAGACATTGTAACACTGGCAGCTATGTGTTTTAAATGTGTGATTATTTGTGGCTCGGCTGAGCTTGTAAACAGTTCATGATTTTAATGGTATGTTTATATGTTTTGTTTTTGTTACAATACAGCCCTGAAGAAGTCCCATTGGGGACGAAACGCGTTGGCTGTTCTCTCTTACAAATGGAACAATAAAAAAAAATCTTTTTTTGAGAAAATTGGACATTACTCTCAGTATTTTTGTGACAAACTTGTGACTCAGTTTGTACAATCTCTATATGTGGTGCACCTGTGCTTATAAATCCAATTACATTTCTAACAGTTCCTTAGTTAATGATGGCTAACGCCTCCAATTTCATTTTTTCAGACTGAAATATTTTAATGTTCAGGATCAAATGTGGCACAGATGTTTTAACTGTATTTGCTATTACCTGGCCAGGTTTGACTGTAAATATGCTCAAGGAATTTCCATGCCTCCCCGAGGCTTCTAGTTTCCCGATTTAGTTCCTCCCACGCTAGTCTTCTCAATTAAATGTCCTTTCTTTCCACAAAAGAGTCACAAAGTCTTTCTATTTCTCATTTCTTGTTTTCCCTTAGACATAAGACCCCTTTTACCTCCTTTGTCCATGTTTGATGTTGTTCATTAATGAAAATTGTTTCTTCATCTTCTCAGTAGGAATTAAAACCCTAACCATGTTTATCTTTCTGTCACCCTTACGATCAGACTACTGATGATCTATTCAAAGTATCATATTAATAATGTTGTCTCAGGGGGTTGATCTATGGGTGTGTTTGTGCTAGAACAAGTTTTATCACATCATGAAACCCATGATAAAATAAGGACGCTCGCTTTTCCTCGGGCCAAGCTGTCTAACTCACCTTACTCACCTAGTTCCGATACTCACCTTAATCAACCTGTCGTTGTCAACTGGGACGGTCCCCTCCTCGTGGAAACAGGTGGTAGTTACCCCAGTCTTGAAGAAGGCAAATGCAGACCCTCTCTTGCCTGAGAACTACCGCCCCATATCTCTTCTTCCTTGGACTGCTAAAGTCACCGAAGCCCATGTTAATTCCATCTTGTCTGATCACCTTGCTCGTAATCAGATACTGGACCCTAGCCAAAATGGCTTCCGGCCAGGACACAGTACCGAGACCGCTCTGCTCTATATGATCGAGCATCTACGCCTGGTGCTTGACTCCGGACGTACGGCAGCGCTCCTGCTATTAGATCTGAACGCTGCTTTCGATACTGTGTCCCACCGTATATTGATTCAGCGTTTGGAGGAAGCTGGAGTAGTAGGAACCGCCCTTCAGTGGTTCCGATCTTTCCTCTCAGATCGAACCTTTAAGGTGGCTATACCACCCTGCCAGTCCACTCTTCATCCTTTGGACCTGGGGGTCCCACAGGGCTCCTCGTTGAGCCCTACCCTGTTCAACCTTTATGTGGGGTTTGACGATGACCTCATATGCTTACGATACGCAGCTGGCGGTGACACTGAGTGAAGATCCTGAAGTGGAGGCCCCAGATTCCGAGCTGGACTTGTGGCAGTAGCAAGTTGGTTGCGAACCAATTGCTTACAATTGAATGCCACAAAAACTGAAGTGTTGGTCTTGGGGAAACATGCTGAGCTATGGGGAGACCAGTGGTGGCCTCCAGAGTTGGGCATCACTCCCATCCCAGCTTCCGAAGTGAAAAACTTAGGGATCTGGCTGGATTCAGCGCTCACCTTCACAGGTCACAGAAAGAAGGTTGCAGCCACCTGTTACGGTATCTTGCGAGGCTTAAGACCGGTCCTTAAGGTTTTCGACCCTCCCACCCGGCAGCTCGTGGTCCAAGCCTCGGTTCTATGTCGGCTGGACTACGGAAGTGCGCTGATGTTAGGGGTAAACCAGGCTGAGGCATCCATGCTTCAAAGGGTACAGAATGCTGCGGCGTGGGCCATTGTTGGTCTTCCCAGACATTGCTCTGTTTCCAGCACTATCTCTGCCCTTCACTGGTTGCCGGTCAGACAGAGGATTAAGTTTAAAGCGCTCTGTCTGGCCTTTAAAATCATGAAGCTCTCCTCGCCGCCGGCTCTTGCCAACTTGCTCATCCCCTACATCCCTTCGAGATCTTTGAGATCGGAGGCTCTTCATCTTGCGGTCTGCCCCCGTTTCAAACTCAGCAGAATGGGTGGCCGCTCCTACCGGGTACTTGCCGCGGGGTTGTGGAACTCGCTCCTGGTGCACACTCGAGCTTTGAATGACCTGTCCACCTTCAGGCGTGCTATTAAAACTTTTTTGTTTCCTGTTCTTGAGTAGTCGCTTCCCCTTTCTCCTCCCTTCCTGCGTGTTATGTTATAGTATCTGTCTAAGCGCCAGGACGCCCCTTTGCTGGGGCAGCTGTGCGCTGTATAAATAATGTTAACATAACATAACATAACTTAATAATCTATTAAAGGTACATTCCAAGCGACATAGATGCATCATTTTTTTTCTTCAATCAAGACTATAAACTCTTCAAGACTTCTACAGCATCCAGTTTATTTACTACAGAGGGTTTCTTCCTAAACCTTTACTAAACAAAGACATCCTGGTACAATATTCACTCAAAAAATAGACTTTCTGCTGCATTATTGACTGCCCTGTGAGCCACACTGTGAACTTGAAGTATTTTCTGGCCCTGTCCTCCCCCATTCTAACCTCAAACTAATGTAAACTAATATCAAAAAGACACCCCTCTTTTTTTCCCACACTTAAACTTCAAAATAACAAGAGCAAGAGGGGCAAGTCTAAAATCAACTGGAGAATTATGTGAGAGTCTTTGCAGAACTTTGCATGGAGAATGTTAAGTGTACCAGAAGCTTGTGGCCCAAACACCGGTACTACAGGCATTTCAGCTGGTCAGCTCGGTATTGTATTCCCTATGTCTCTACTTACAACGCACTGAATCAATGAAGTATTCAAACGTCCTGCAAGTGTACAATGCTTGGCACAAGTGCTTTCTCTATAAATGAAATGTCTACAAACCTCAATACAGCCTCATGCAGCACTACAGCTAGGGAGGCAGACTGCTTCACAGAAGGTGAGAGGCCTAATGCTCTGGACGGACTGACACATGTCCTCATCTCAAGGTTAAGGAGTGCAGACACTGATGCTAGAGAACTGCTCAACTCCCACCAAATGCAGCCTGAACCAGTGGTATAACAAATATGCCATCTTGAACCCAAACTGAGCGGCTATCAAAGTATATTTCAGATCCCAGAAAAATAGTACACAGTCTGTCTTGACTTGTTCCCGTCCTCCGAATTTGTGTAGAGTAAGAGTGTGCTTTAACAATATATTGATTCAATGAATATGCCAGGAGTGTGGTGCAGTACTGAATGTGCAGTCCTGCACACAGTCCAGAAGAGTTAGTTGAGTGTTTGTGTGTGCGCAGTGCATACCTCAACAAACGTCTTACCTTCTACATCCCGAACCGCCAGCTTCGCTCCGCCGACCTCACCCTCGCCACTTTCCCATGCATCCACAGTACCTAAACCGGCGGCAGATCCTTCTCCTACCTCGCCACCAAGACATGGAACAGCCTACCCACACAGCTGTGACAGACTCAGGATCTGCTGACCTTCAGGAGACTTCACAAAACCTGGCTGTTCGAGCAGTAGCTGCACCCCACCCTTCACAGCCTTGAGAGCCTCACGGGTGATTAGTGCGCTCTACAAATGTATGTCCCTTGTTAAAAGTTTCCAGCAAATTTAATATAGATGAATGACGAAAGCAGACCAGATGGTGAGGGGGAAATTGATTCACAAAGTTGGGATAAAAAGGTAAGGGCTGACAGCAAAACAGGCAAACAAGAAGTAGAGACTAGACAGGGTTGTCATGAGGATAGTAGACCCTGAGAACAAACACTTTCTTTTCACATGTTCACAATTAAAGTTGGCATATTTTTAAACATTGATTTTTATCACACATTTGCTTGCCAGCCCGTATGAGAAAGTGCACTCAGAAGAGGTTTGCTTACTATTACATGTCTTCGTAGGCACATTATCATATCTTAGACTAGTTTGTTCAATGACCAGGTACAATGCACACACTGGCCATGTTTGTTGTTTTCTGTTCAACAACAGTTCAGGGTGAGTAGAAATAAAATGACAGCCAAACTGCAAAATAACGATAGCAAGAGGGGCAAGTCTAAAATCAACTGGAGAACTATGTGAGAGTCTTTACAGAACTGTGCATGGAGAGTGTTAAGTGTACCAGAAGCTTGTGGCCCAAACACCGGTACTACAGACATTTCAGCAGGTCAGTTCTGTATTGTATTCCCTATGTCTCCACTTACAACGCACTGAATCAATGAAGTATTCAAACGTCCTGCATGTGTACAATGCTTGGCACAAGTGCTTTCTCTATAAATGAAATGTCTACAAACCTCAATACAGCCTCATGCAGTACTACAGCTAGGGAGGCAGACTGCTTCACAGAGGTGAGAGGCCTAATGCTCTGGACGGACTGACACATGTCCTCATCTCAAGGTTAGGGAGTGCAGACACTGATGCTAGAGAACTGCTCAACTCCCACCAAATGCAGCCTGAACCAGTGGTATAACAAATATGCCATCTTGAACCCAAACTGAGCGGCTATCAAAGTATATTTCAGAGCCCAGAAAAATAGTACACAATCTGTCTTGACTTGTTCCCGTCCTCCGAATTTGTGTAGAGTAAGAGTGTGCTTTAACAATATATTGATTCAATGAATATGCCAGGAGTGTGGTGCAGTACTGAATGTGCAGTCCTGCACGCAGTCCAGAAGAGTTAGTTGAGTGTTTGTGTGTGCGCAGTGCATACCTCAACAAACGTCTTACCTTCTACATCCCGAACCGCCAGCTTCGCTCCGCCGACCTCACCCTCGCCACTTTCCCATACATCCACAGTACCTAAACCAGCGGCAGATCCTTATCCTACCTAGCCACCAAGACATGGAACAGCCTACCCACACAGCTGTGACAGACTCAGGACCTGCTGACCTTCAGGAGACTTCACAAAACCTGGCTGTTCGAGCAGTAGCTGCACCCCACCCTTCATAGCCTTGAGACCCTCACGGGTGATTAGTGCGCTCTACAAATGGATGTCCCTTGTTAAAAGTTTCCAGCAAATTTAATATAGATAAATGATGAAAGCAGACCAGATGGTGAGGGGGAAATTGATTCATAAAGTTGGGATAAAAAGGTAAGGGCTGACAGCAAAACAGGCAAACAAGAAGTAGAGACTAGACAGGGTTGTCATGAGGATAGTAGACCCTGAGCACAAACACTTTCATTTCACATGTTCACAATTAAAGTTGGCATATTTTTAAACATTGATTTTTAGCACACATTTGCTTGCCAGCCCGTATGAGAAAGTGCACTCAGAAGAGGTTTGCTTACTATTACATGTCTTCGTAGGCACATTATCATATCTTAGACTAGTTTGTTCAATGACCAGGTACAATGCACACACTGGCCATGTTTGTTTTTTTCCGTTCGACAACAGTTCAGGGTGGGTAGAAATAACATGACAGCCAGACCAGACCTCAGGCACAGTATGAATAGGTTGAATTATTATTATATAAACTGCACCAAGCCTTTGTTTAATAAGAGGAGCATTTCCATGGATTGTCACACTGAGCATGAGTTCTAGCCCAGCTAAATTCCAGCACTATCTCAAGAGGGGCGGTGGCTTGCTCTACACCAAGACTGTCTACCAGATGACCCACACATGCAAGTAAGTGGAGTCTAGGGTATATGGCAGAATAACATTCACCCAATGCTCTCTAGGAAAAGAAGTGATATGTAAGAGTACAATTATATGTATTCATATCAATGCAAATGTACAATGGATGAATTGTTTATCTTTTTCACCATTCTCATAATGCTGGTTACTATGTTCTGCTTTATTCTACTAATAATTGCAAAACACAAATTTTACACAAGAATCTAAATGTTTCTATTAATGTTCGAAATGCTAATTTGTGTATTTCTTGTGTCTCCCTTTGGGCATGCATGAGTTAATGACAAAAGGGTTGCTCTGTTTCCATGATTTCCTTTGGAGAATCAGGGTTGTAATGTCTTGAGGTTACAGACACCATACAGTACCTTGTAAGGTTTAGAGGTCCAAATTGCACACTGAGAAATTGCCAAGAAATAGGTCAACATATTTTTGTGGTACAAGTGGACCCAGTCCCCCAAAGTTTGTTTTGACACTTATGTTGCCCAAACGAACAGTCTTAAAGAATTAGTAGGAACTGAATGACAGAGGTAAAATTGAGAGGGTGTATTATGTTTATAAGAGACCAAAAAGAAGAGTGGTAGGTGAGAAAGAGAAAAAGAAGAACATGGATAGAAGGGAAGGAGAGAATAAACAGAGAGATGGAATAATGAAGATAAAGAGCAAATCAGAAATGAAGGGATAGAAGTAACAGAGTAGGGCCATAAAGGAAAGAAACAAAAGGTTACTTGGAAGTGGAGATATAAAATAGAGCTAGGCTAGAGGTGATAAACTCCTGAGCCAGGTTCAAGGACATAGTGGAAGGCAACATCAGTGGTGAAAATAGACCACACAACATATTGAGTGGGCCAACCTGTTGTGCAAGTGGATTTTGTCTTTGGTGGAAGTGTGCGTTGGCCTCGGAGGTGGGGTTAACATTTACTTGATTATGAATAAGTAGTATGAAATTTCAACCGTGCAGTCCATTACTATGAGAGAGATAAATTCAAGTTCATTATAACAATGCATTGCAAAACAATCATGGTTCAACCTTGCACCCGTCCTTGAATCAAAAGTCCAAACAATTACTACAATGTGAGGTTAATTGATATTATGGCCATTATAGCAGTGAGTTAAGATATAAGCTAACCCTGCAGTTCTTAGAGACATGCAACTTTGAATTGTATAACACCTGTGAGGAAGGGTGTGAACCTGTTACCATGCAGAAATTACATCTTGGTTTTCCGTGCTGTGGCTTGCCACATACTGTGAGAACTCCTGTGAGTGGTCTCACTGTTGATATTGCATAGAATCTGGCAGCCTGTATATGCTTCAGTCCTTGACACTAAATACATCTACCTTGGTGCAGGTAGAGTTGAATGTAGATGATTTGCCTTCAACTAAACCATCAACTGCATTTTACCACCCATCTTCGCTCACCATCAAGGCCTTAGTTGAGAACCCTTATGGAATCCTCAAGGGGCACTTTCCCTCTGAATACAGTCCTTTTCTATCAAGGCATAACTCATATATAAGAGACCTCTGAATGTCAAGAGACCCAAGCACATGCTTTCAGAGTGTAGTTATCAGCTCCAACTGTCAGTTGATTCTGTGGCTTCACATTATCACTGAAGTCAGATGGTGGTTGCTCGCTGCACTAAACTTGACACCTACCTGGGTGTCATATTCTTTCTTTTTGGCAAATAGTTGTGGACACCTTACAGTTTCACACCAATGTATGGTCTTGAATATCTTTGACAGCCTTCTGGGGCTTCTTATCATTTGTGTGGCTATTCCTTTCCCTTCCATTTCAGCAAATAGTTATGGACAGCTTACAATTCTAAATCAGTGAAAGGTCATGGATATATTTGACAGCCTTCTACTGCTTCTAATCATTGGTTTGGCCTTCAATAATTCTAGGCCAGAAAGTGAATAATGCCCTATAAGCTTCCACCTGTTGCTGTCATTGCCTTAACCAGAATCTCTGGTCTATCCTATTATACTGGCACATCTAACTATTGTATTCTTCACAGGGTGATGTTGTGGCCATTACCGAGTCCAAAACACATATCTATGTGTTTATGTTAAAAATAAATTGTGTCTGGCTACAATGGCAACCTTTCAATCAATGTGTATCAGTGCAGCAAAATCAAGTTATCATGTAGGTTACTTGTAAAAAATTTAAAATGTACCAAGCAACATCCATGTTGCAATAGAGATGACTTCATTTCAGTTCTTACCAGTTATGCTGTGAAGTCTTCAGGCTACATAACAGGCTACTTCCTTGATAAAATTGACACAAAGAATTTGGTAGATTTGGTCCTTTCTTGTTGGCTTACTGGCCAGGACTCGCCTAGAGCAGGAATTTAGAAAGTTAGGTTCTGCAAGTGAGAGGCCTCAATCGTCTTGAGTTGTGTTGTCCAGCTCCCAACGTGCCCATATTATATCACAGAATCTGATCCACAGTCATAAACTGGTTCAGTAGCAAAGCTTGTCCCTTAGGAATTGCAAGCTGTTTGTTTGCAGGAAGTGGCCAAATAACAAAAAAACATTCAGTTACATCAAATATCAAGGTCCAGCACAAGTTAAATAAAAAACATTAAAAAAAATTATCAACTTTTTTCCAGGAAGAAAATAGATACAAATTATTTTCAAAGAATATTGTAAAAATATCAAAAACAAACCAGAATAGAAAATGAGACAAACATAATCCCAACTAAGCTAAGGATTGAAACAGATTGAAACTCAGTCTGAATTCAAATAAAATAAGTCTTGCTGTGTTCATTGTGACCCGGTTGTAAAACTTAAAAAAGCAAGTTGGGTATTATTTGAGTTCAGGCCCGTAGAAGTCCAATGACTGGACTGATATCTAGATCAAAGGTAAAAAGTCACCTTGAGGCAGCCATAAAGACAAAAGCAATTAGTAGATATTAAATCACACTCAGACATTTCATATGCATTGAGGCTACATCAGTGTGCTATAAAACACAGGTTGAGCAATGCAGAGATGGCTGGTTGAGTCGGGCTATATCTGGTGTCTGGTGGCTTAAAGTAGCTGTGGTCCAGTTGATGACTTTTTTTTCTCAGCCCGATTGCAAGTACCTTTTACGGCCAATGGTCTATTCTAGTTTGTTGTTTGGAAATCAGGTTGAATACAGCTTGAATGAATCCTGATGACTTGATGATTTAAAAGAGAGAAAAAACAAATCCCTAAGACCTAGCCAACAGTAATCAAATTCAAAGGTTGTCAACTTTTGGTTTTGTAGCATATTATTGTACTTCATTTCCTATGGGGTTTGGAGTGTGGATTAGCCACTTTTATTATTTTGAAAACTTCAAGAAAGGTGTATTCAAATCCAGATGTCCCACTTGACAATCTGCACAGCCTACCCTTCCTGAATCTGAGGCCCTTTTAGTTAGTCCGGTTAAGTAGAAGCTATCAGACAGAAGCCCAAAGGTCCAAAATAAAATGTGATCACACACAGAAATGTGAATGCATTATGGAATGCACTTCAGTTGATGCAGAATATATTTTGTATTCAAAAACTGATATGGATTACTGGTGGACCTAGCCATCTCTGCATGGTCACCGGCAAACTTCTTTTTGCCTTTTACATTCTGCTTTCTACGGAACTTGGTTTTGAAGTACTTAGGACTCTGTGCACTTTACCACTGTTAACCACTGCTGACGTGCTTACGCTCACTTCGCTAAAACATGGTTTAATTGGCTTACACCTGATAGACATATGTAAATTACTTATAAGTCCCTTGTGGAGTGGTATACAAATACTCTGGGCGAGGGGCCTGTAAATTAAAGCTACTAGTCGTCCTGCAGCACTTTTTGCACTACTTACTTAAATAGCACCGTAAAACTGGCCCCAGGCCTGCTATTGCAACCTGGATTTTAAACTGTCAATTTGACTTGGTAATATATCCGCCTTGCCAAGCCTTAAACTCACCATTTATTGCATATAAGTCACCCCTATGTTAGGTCATATGGTAGGGTGCATTCTAGTTGAAAGGTTGGACATGTACTTTTAAGTTTTATATGTCTTGGTAGTGAAAAAAACACTCCTAAACGTGTTTCAATACTATTAGGCCTACCTGTCCTATAGGATAACATTGGGTTGCCTTATTACATTTAATAAGCGACAACTTCTGATTGGGATCATGAAGCCAATTCATGTTCGGCATCAATGAAATTGCACTGAAGAATCCTCTTTATTGCTAAAATCCAACTTTTAATTACAAGTTAGAGAATACCACTTATTTAAATGTGGCATTTTACTACCCTTAACCCTTTTGTTCCTGCAACCTGTCTTGGGTCACATGACTTGATTTAACTAGCAGTTTGACTTAATGAATTCCTCCCAGAAAGTAACTCAATAGACGTATCAGGTGTGCCTAAATGGGCCATCTGTTGGAAGGATGGGGAGCTTAGCTGGGCAAAGCCCCCTCTTGCAAATGAATACATTTTGCCTTGCCTTCACATAAAACACTTATCACCTCTACATTGTCACTGCAGCCATCTTTGACCCAGGGCAGGGGGTTAGGACTTTCTAGAAGCTTCTCCCACTTTCCAGAGGAATGGCTCCAAGTAAAAAAATAGGACTCTCACACCCACCATTTCTGAACCTGTAGAAAGGACTTTACGAGGAATGCTTGCTACTGTGACCAGCAGGGCACTCTACAAGATTTTTGCTGTACCTGGAAGGACTGTTTTGTTGCCTGGAGCCTGCCTTAAACCTTCAGATGACAGCCCTTCTGTTTGAGCCCTGCAACTTAACCTGAACCCAATACAACCAGAGTGACTACAAGGCCTAGTTTGCAGGAATTCTGTGCAAAGCCACAGGGACACAAAGGGCTCCCGCTATCTTTAATCTGCACCTGGACCCAACCTGGGTGAGTCCTGTACCCCTAAGTGGTGTCCCACCAGTCCTGGACCCTTGGTGTGGTGCCAAAGGTGCATCGCCTGTCAGCCTGACTTAGTGGCCGCTCCTGCTGCATTCTTCTGCACAGCAGCAAAGCCTGTTCAGTGGTCCTTCATCAAAGGGATATCCCAGCCCCTGGAACTGTCTTCTGATACAGTCATCTGCCTCATCCTACTGGAGATTTTCAACTTTCAACAAAGAGAAGTCAAAACATAGAACTCTTCACTACGGCTTCAACCCAAGGCTCCCTGATGACAACTCTCCCTCCTCAAACACCTCCTGCAGACTTTTTAGCAATAATTCTTTATTGCTCAGTTCATTAAAACCATTGCAATCACCATATTTACATGTAAGTGAACTTAAAATAAAAATGTTTGTCTAATAAAACATTGCCATCAAACATTTCGGTAAAATTAACTTTAAAATATTCGGAGCATTTCATGAAGCCAAAAAATACAGATTGCGTGTCGTTAGGCTTTCGGTTATCTAAATGCGAAGTGATTGTGTGGACAAGAAGAGTCTTTGTTCTCATCCGTACCGCAATGGGCTCTTGGAGCAGTTTCGAGAAGTACCATCAAATGGACGTGATAAAATAAAAAGCAAGCCTATTGGCTACCTGCACCTTCTACAGATTCTTAAGATATCATGACCCGTCCGTGGTGATCGTGGTATTGAGTTTGTAGTAGGGGCATACAGGGACGGCAGTCGGAATTAAATGTTGTGTAGGTCAGTTTCTTCCAAACTCTCCCTTCTGTCATTCTGCTTCTTTTCCGCTTTTTCCAGAAATTTGACCAGATGCCTTGGTAATTGGATGTTTTTTCCGTCGAAGCATGCTCTGATTGCCTGCCGGCATGTCCTTATTCCCTGTTTCTTTAGGGTTGGCTTTAGATGTTGTCGGCGCTCCTTATCCAGACCTTTACAGATGCATATTAAGTGAAGGATATACTCTTTTGTATCCCCACATAATCGGCAGCTTGCTGTTGTTTGTGGCCATTTCCACGGGGGAAGATGGTTTTGTGATGGAAAGATGCCCAGCCTTAGTCGTATAAATTTCTCCTTTGTATACTGTGTGTAACCGGCTCCTAAGTAGCTTTGGCAGGAGCTACTGGTGTAGTTTTGGATGACGGTCCAACCGTGTACCCTTTTAGCTAATGTTGCTTTATCCTCTATTAGCGACATGATCCTTACAGATTTATTTATAGTTGTTTAAACGAGTTATGTGAGACAATGCTCTTCCAGACATCTTGTAGCTCCAAAGTTTCTATTGAATGCTTTAAATAAGTTGTGGCGGCACTAGTGTTTCTCCTTGCTAGCTCGTTCCAGAGATGGTGGTCCAAGGATGAGGCATCGGCTCCCCATATTTAATGCCAACTTTTGGCATAGGCACCCAATCTTTCTATTCTTTGGTTCCTCAGGCCAAATTCAAGTCTTATTTGTGCTTGAGAGGTGTATTTAGGCAGATTGAATAACATTCGCATTGCCCTGGCTGTTGTATTGTTCAGTATCTGTGCATCCCTTCCTCGGAGGCATTCACTTCTGTAGGTGATGGCTGGTGTTAGTTTTGCTTGAATTATTTGTAGGAGTGGAGTGAAACTGCGGCCGGATACTTTCTTTTTGAGATTTCTCAGTGCAACCGATATTGTGATTCCTCTCCTTGATATTGCTTCCTTCTGAGGTAGGAATGTCCCTTTTCTATCAACAATTACACCCAGATATTTGTGTTTGTCCACGGTTTCCAATGTTAGTCCTCCCATTTGCCAGAGAAATTTGGATGTGGCCGTCTTCACATTTATTCTCATGGCTTTTGTTTTGGAGAGGTTTATGCTGAGGCCATTCGTAGCTGCATAGGTGTATGTTGTGTTGATTAGGTGTTGTAGCCCTATCGGCGTTCGGCTAATAAGCACGATGTCATCGGCGTACATCAAGTTTAAAACAATTAGTCCTCCTAGTTTTGGGGCGTGAGGATTGCATTAGTCTAGCATTGGAGAAAGATCCGACATAAAAATGTGGAAAAGGGTCGGGGCTAGTACGCACCGTTGTTTGAGGCCCTTGGTCATCTGTATTTTCCTTGACAGGCAGTCTCCTGAGCCCAGCTTGATTTGTACCGACATGTCTGTGTGTAATAGCATCAGTTGTGAAAGTAAAGTTGTTGGTATTTTCCTGTTCACCAGCTTCTCCCATGGTAAGTTTCTATTGATGTTGACAAATGCTGAAGCGAAGTCAATGAAACATACATAGAGGGGTAAGCTGGCGAGTTTGACAGCATCTATTAGGAGAGTTAGGGCCAGAATATTTGTCGTTGCTCCTGATTTTTTCCGAAAGCCTGTCTTGGTGATGGGGATTACAGCATTTTCATTCACCCATTCCGTTAGTAATAGACCAGCATAGTATTTGGCCTCGTTGTTGATTAAGGCAACACGTCTATAGTTTTTTGGATCATTTTTGCTGCCTTTCTTGTGAATTGTTGCTATTATTGAGCCTTTCCATGAGTCAGGCATTGTTTCAGTTTCAGAAATCTGTTTGAACAGTGGCAATAGAACTGCTGCCCAGTATTCCGGGTTTCGTTTATACAAGATGGGATGAATTCTATTGGGGCCTGGCGCCCCCTCTGTCTTTCCTTTTGCTATCCTGCTTATAATTAGTTTTTCTGTAAAACTCATTGTAGTTGTCTCTGTTAGTTGTGTACAGTCCAAGGTTTTTGTATCGAGTTCTGATAGCTTCTTAGCAGTGTTCTTTATTGTTGTATTAAAGTGGAGCAGTAGATAGTCGGACCAGGCTTCTTCAGTAATATGAGAATTTATGCTGGGTGTTCTTGAGTTCTGGAGGTCGTTGACTGTCTTCCAGAATCTTCCACTGGTGTTGCTTCATTTTGCATTGTGGAGCAACTTTGCCCATAACTCTTCCTCTGCTTCCCTTTTCAGGTTCCAGATTAGTTTCTTTTTGATGGATTTTTGTTTTTGCAGTTCCTTTTGAACTTCTTTGTCTGGACCATCTCGGTGTAGTTGCCGCAGTAGTTTATTGATGTTTCTTTTATGGTACTTTAAGTTTATGTTCTGTTTTATTATCTTGTCTTTCTCTTCCTTGTTATGAGAACTCTTTTTGGAGCTTGGTTGGTTTTGGTATTCCGATATTGTTTGGTCCGTTTTTAATATTTTTTGGGCAGTTCCAAGGCTGCTGGTAAATAATTCCCATCGGCTTAGATTATCTGTCCCGGTCTCAATGCTTTTTTCCCAGTTTTTTTGCTTCTTTTTCAAAGCCTTCCAAGTTATGCGTTTTCCATTTTATTCTTTTTTGTATGACCGAATATGAAGATCCCACATTAGCTACTGGTAAGGTAACCGCCGCCCCATAGGTGTCAAGAGTGATCTCTTGCGGTAAGTGGTCGCTGGCTGCTGTTGTCCCTATTCAGAAGTCCAGAATTTTACCAAACAGTTGTAGTGATGAGAATGTAAAGTCTATTGTGGAACTTGCAGTTGCGTTGTGAAAAGTGGCTGCCGATGGGCTGTCGTTTATGAAACGGGCGTTTAGAGCTACAAGGTTGAGATGTTCCAAATCTTTCAAGCTGTCTCCTGATAGTCTGTTTTGTTTTCCCCATTTACTTGCCATCTGTTGTGGCATTCCCCATGTGCTAAAATGTTCTTCCTAAAGTGAGTCCTTTGTCTGGGGCCCGCCTAAGTACATATTAAAGTCTCCTGTTACTAAGAGGTTGGATGTTGACTCCTCTGACAATATCTTTATTACTTCTGCAGTCAGTAGTTTCATCCCTGCTTTTTTCTCTCTGGGGGTGAAAATATACGTTTAGCAGTGTTTGCTTTAGGTTTTGATCTTTTCCCCCTAGTTCCAGCACTATTGTTTTTATGCTGTTGTTACCTGACTGTGTAGCGTCTTTATTCTTTAATTCGTTAATACACTTTATTGATGTGTATATTTTTTGTCCACCTTTTGAATGGCCATATTTGGCATTTCTTGTAGCTGGTATGTGATGTGCTTTGAAGCCCTGTATTTGGTGCGGCTGATCCGACCAGGTCTCTTGAAGGGCAATTATGTCAAATTTCTGGAGGTAAAGTAGAAGCTGAGTGTCATTTGCTTTATTTCCTATGCCGTTTATGTTCCAGAAGCAAATTTTTAATTGGTGATTTTTTTGAGTGTTTTGTTGTGTGTTTTGTCATTTCTTCTCAGGCCTTGTGTTGATGGTCCTTGCTATCCAATCATTCTCTCTGAATGGACCTTGGGCTTGCCTTGAGCTCAGTAGATATATGTCTGTCAGTGAGACTGAAATTCTTCTGGCCCCTTTCAGGACACTTATCCTGTTCTCTGGATTTTGTTTGTTTTTGAAGCAATCAAATCTCTCTTTTTGTGCTTGGCATAGTAGTTCTGGATATCCTGTTTTTTCCTGTCTTTTTAGGCGAATCTCCCATGCTTTAAAGCGTCGTTCAAACTCCATGATTCTTTCAGTTATTTCCTGCGTGGCCCATGTGGTTTTAGTTACCTCTTGGTCAGACAGGTGACTATGATGTACAAACTCCACAGATTCTAGGTTGTTTGTTTTTATATCCTCCAAGTTGCTGATGGTGGACAGTAAGTGTTGTATGTTACCTCGGTTGAGGATATCCCCTCTGCCTCTTGACCTTTACTCCGAGATGAGTAGGATTGTGCCTCTTTCAACTTCCTTATGGTCCTGTTGTATGTGTTCTTCCGTGTCAGGTTTAACCAGTGTCCGGTCAACTCTTTTTATGGGTGGTTGCTCTTCAGCTCGCGCTTCTGTTGCCTCCTTCTCTTCTTCCTGCATTGAGCCCTGTGCTGCCGATGCTCCCTTAATGTCTATAGGTGATGCTCCCAGCCTTGCTGTGATATTTGCCCTCTCTGTTCTATTGGTGGGCTTACTTTTTTCTTGACTGATTTATGTTTGGTGCTTATTGATCGTGCTTCTGCCTATGTGGTTGGAGTTCTGACTTAGTGTGGTTTGTTTGGTCTCCTTGGCCGGTGAGGTTGTTATGGTCACTGTTTGCCTGTCTATTTCCGCTTCATCATCACTTTCCAGTGTTATGTTTGCCACTTTAAAAAATGCTTTTATATTGCTTGTCTTTTTTCTCCCTTTCCTTTTCTGTTTTTGACCTTCTTTATTTTGTTCCCTGAGTTTTTTCTGGGCTTTCTTTCCCCGTGCTCTTGTTTCGAGGGCTGTCATGGTTAGTGATTTCTGGAGCCTTCCCCTGTTGTCCCTGCTCATAGCTGAGCTGGGTGTTCCAAGCAAACCTTTTGTTGTGATTCTGCAGGCGTTTGTGTTACTTTCCCTGCATAGGTTTCCACTTTGTTTTTCTCCGAGGTGTTCTGGCATGTTGGCCCATCCCTGCTTGAGTTTTGTGCCTTCTGTCCGTGCTTGGTTCCGGGATTAAATGTGTTGTGTGGGCTCCTCGTCTCTTTTTTATCCCGCCCTGTGCCGTATTTGTCTTTGGAGGTCATACGCTGTTCGCTTGGCTGGTTGTGATTTGGATTTGTTGGTATGTTTGCCATGTCCTAGATTCCTCCATTTATTGGATTGTCAATTGTCTTTTCTGAGTCGTTCCGGATGTCCCCCAGTAGCTGTGGAATTGATGAGAATTTGTCCATTATTGTGTAGCAGGCGCAGCTTGGCTGCACTATTTTTGTTTCAGCTTGTACTCTTTTGATCTTGTTGTTCATGTCTGCAAGCTTGTTATCAATGTTTGCTACATGTATTGCTAGAAAATTTAAGAGGGAAAGTTGTATATCCATTTTGTCCGAATGATACTGCATGGCCTTTATTGATAACTGTAGTGTGTTTAGTAAGGATGACCATAGTATTTCCAGTCCCTTAGAAGGCTCTTCTGTGATTGGGGTTATAACAGAAACTTGTTGACTGTCTTCCTCCTGTGGGATAACTGGGTAGTAAGATGCTACTAGCCTCTCCTACTCCTCTGCTGTGAGATGGCCAGTGTTCTCTAGTTTGAAGATGTCCGTTTGGTCACACTCTGTTTTTTCTGTCTCTTCTGGTTCTTCTTTATCCTCGTTTTTTGGTGATTTTCCTAGCTCTCTTCCGACATCCACTTGTTAAAATGACTGAACATGGGCCTGGTTAGTGGAAATGTCTGTCGCTGGTTTACTGGTGTTGGGTCCTACGTTTGCTTTTAACTGCTCCTGTATTTTGTAGTCCTTGTTTGTTGTCTCTCTTGCTAATTGTAGCTCTGATTTTCTGGGTGTGAGTTGTTTTCTGTTGTTGGTGAACTCTTGATTATTTTGCTCGGTCTATATAACTGTTATTAATGGTTGTGAAGTTGGCAGGATTGCTATCCTTGTATCAAGGGGGTAGCCCCTTTCCTCCTCGATGCTGTTGTGGGTGTTGTATTTTTCGCTGTAGCCGCCTTTGCCTTTGCCGGTCAAATCTGCTTGGGTTGGGATTTCCTTGGGTGTGTGTGTTTCCAGTTCACCCTCCGCCTTACCCTCCCTCCTTCTTTCTTGATCTTCCTCCCGACCGGCCCCGGTGTCTCTCTCAGTCCTCAATGTTTCTTGTCTTGTATTTTCACTTTTTTCACCTCCTGGGGTGGTGGCAGTTATTTGAGTAATCCCCTTAGGTTCCAGAGGGGAAGGGAGGCCCTTGAGATCGCTAATTGAAGTGCTAAAGAATGACCCAGGATCTTTCAAAAATGAGAAGATTTTGTACATTTTGGTTGGTGTCCCTTGTGTGCTAGTTTTCTCAGACTCTCTGTCTCGTCCTCCTCGCGCATCTGATTTTCTGGTGATACTTGCCCCAGCAAGTGTTTTGTTTTGTTTGGTGGCTTGGGCTTGCTGTTGCCGCGCCTTCTTGTCTGAGCGTTGTTGATCGCTTTCCTGACTTTTCCAGACCTCATCCCACTCTCAGAGGTTTGCTGGTTTACAGTTGAGGTTAATGCCCCTCAGGTGATTGTTTCTTGTTTGTCTGCTTGATCACTCTCCTGCTCAGCTGGTTCGCTTATCTGGTGTGTTTTTTTTCTTGTTTCCTTGTTTCCTGGTGCTTTCCTGGTGTTCCTGTGTGGGTTATCTCTCTGTGGGTCTGGTTCGATGTACTCTTTGCTACAATGTTCACCCCCTTAGGCAGCTTGTTGGGCTTATTGGGCCTTTCACCACTCCTTCTTTGATACTTGGTTGTTGTTGGTTGGTGGTGTGGTGGTAATGTGTATACTCAGGATGTTCAAAATCGTCCTAAAACCTTGTTTAAGGTGGTGCAGTAAATTTCTGGTGCCACTAGTCAACCCAAGGCCCGTGCTTGGATAAAGCACAATGTGACTCCTTAGCAGACTTTTTTATCTCTAAAATCGAGAGTATATATGCTGGCTTTGGCCCCCCTAACGTCCCCTTAGTCTCCCCTGAACCTATCACATCTACTACTCAATGCGTCCTTCAGTCGGCAGTATTGGAGATTACTGCCTGGGACCCTTTGACCCCTTCCACATTACATGACATAGTTAAAAGCATCAAATCCGGTTCCCCTCTGGATTCCTCAAATTCTGCTTACCCTAGACTCCTCTTCTTTAAAGCTCATCATGGAGTTATTGAATACATCACTCAGGGAGGCCAAGGTCCCCAATTCATGGAAACATGCAATGGTCATACCGTTGCTGAAAAAGGCCAATGCAGATCCAAATAACCCCGCCAACTTCCGCCCAATTTCGCTTCTTCCAGTCTATTCTAAAATTCTGGAAAAGCATATAAATAAACAACTCACCAGCTACATTGAATCTCATAATATTCTACATTATTCACAATCTTGTTTTCGTTCTGGCTTTTCTACGGAATCCACACTTCTGGGAGTCTCTGAAACCATTCGTCATCTGGTGGACAGAGGGGGGACCGTGGCACTTATTCTCTTAGATTTAAGTGCCGCATTTGATACGGTCTCCCACCCCATTCTGGTTAACATTCTAAAGACGTCTGGCATCACTCATTGCGCTCTTGGTTGGCTTACCAGTTTCTTGCCCGACCAGACGTTTCAAGTCTTCTCGGCTACCTCTGCGTACAAAATTCACAAATCTGCATATGGTGTTCCTCAAGGTTCCATCCTGAGCCCCCTTCTCTTTAATTTATACGTCAGACCCTTGGCTGCTATTGCAGCGCAAGCGGGGCTCTCCATATATTCATATGAGGATGATACACAGATTATTTTCTCTCTTTCCACCAGTCATCACTCCACTACATCCTCCCTCTGCCATGGTCTCAACAATATTGCCTTCTGGATGCATGATAACAAGCTAAAATTGAACGGAGGGAAAACCGAACTTCTCCTATTTGGCAATAATCCCACCTTATGGGGACCCTCTCATTGGCCTGCTCAAATGGGCACCCCTCCTTACCCTTCGAAAACAGCTCGCAACCTGGGGATCATTTTTGATGACCAGTTGTCCATGAGACAACATGCTGTTAGAGTCTCTTCCATTTGTATAACCATTCTCAAATGGTTGAAGAAAATCACTTGGATGCTTCCTTTGGACACCCAGAAAACCGTAGTCCAGGCGTTAATAACATTTCGCCTGGACTATGGTAATGCTTTCTTTCTGGGAGCGGGCAAAGAGGTAATCTGTCGTAAATATTTAATTTACCATCTTAATTTCTATGCAGGTAAGTACTTAATCAATAATAACTCAATCGGAAAGAAAGAAACAGAGTCCGTGGTGTTAGAGTTCTTAGGGGTTTTATTCCTTAAAAAGGAATAGTCCTGACCTGGCTATCATGTTCCCGCAACCACACAGGGTTCAGGAAGGGATAGAGCATACGCCGCATATTTTATTGACAATACATAGCTTATATACTTAATTTACATCATAGAGAGCAATAGAGTAGGCGTAACAGCTGAGAGAAGACAAGATAACAGCATGATAACAGCATCCACGTGTTAGCAATACGTAATTAGAAGGCGTGGACTGGGCGTGAACTAGAGGTGTGTGCTAGAAGCGTCACAGGTAGGTGTCACAAGTGGGTGGCACAAAACAGAAATGTTGCAATGTCAGCAGAAATCGGAGACTTGGATGCGCGCGCAGCTGCATGACGTACGATTGACGTGAAACTGGAGGGGTGCAGGAGATTTGACATTTACACTGGCGGAAAGAGACAGAGGTCTGGCATGTCAGATCAACTCGTACTTCTATCATATCTGATATCTGATGTTTGGGAACCATACTATCTAGAGGGAAAGGTCTCTGGGGCAGAAGCCATTCTATACTAACTGTGAGTGCGTGTATAAGCGCCTGAGTGTCTGCATGAGGAGCGTGGGGGCATGGGCCTTCCATGGGAGCATGGTAACAGAGGCTATGAATTACTTGCATGAAGACAGTGACGCCGGGCCCTGTGCTCTGCAGCTGGGAGGATGTTTACTTAAACTAGTAGGCAGGAATGTATTTTCGAGGAGCGGAACAGATAATTCGAAGGTTGTAGTCAGTCTTGGCAGGCAGCAGGCTGAGCTAAGCACGGTGGGCCGCGCTGGAAGTAAGTCAGAGTTCACGGGTACAGAGGCAGCCTGGGCTGAGGCTTTCAGAGTCAGAAGCCAGAAAAAGGCTCGATGGCAGTAATTCAGGGCCTACTTTGCCAGAGCTGGAAAACGTGTAAAGTACACTACAAAAAGACGTTGGCATAGCATACTTAGGAACGGACTATTCAACCCATTCAGGGTGGGTCTGAAAGAGGACATGTTAACGTTGGACGCAAATGTATTTGCGTCGTCATAGCTGGCACAGGAGGGAAGTTACATGCACTTTAAGCGGGCACATGGAGTCGGTGGGGTACACGCTAGGGAACACAATCTTGACCATAAAATTTATATTTCCTCATTCCCTCCTTGTTCCCTACGGACCCTTCATGATATATCGATCCTCATGAATCGATCAGTTTGTTCTTGTAACATCATTTGTTCTTCTTTCTTTCTTTCACGTTTTGAGAAAAAACTGGAATGTTCAATGCACGATGTGGCACACAGTCCACAAATCGCTGGCCCACACTGTAGGCACAGGCAGCAACTGAATACTAGGACTAGGCCAATGCCTAGGAAGGATAGGATCTTCCATCCCCAAGCAGTTAACGTTGTCCAGAACCAACCGGACCAAGTCCAGGTGCCTGGATTCTGATGTATCAGATTGGCAATCTTATGAAGACGTGTAATAGCTTGATATACTGTTGGCGCGTTTTCTGGGATGAAAATACAGCAACTTGACCCGATGACCTTACAGGCTCCACCTCTATCTGCCAAGATGACGTCAATAACAAGACGATTCTGAAGGACAACAACCCGCATGGCGGACTGCTCTTCTGTTAAGTTACCTAGGGCGGAGGCAGTTTCATTCACTACTGCTTCAAGTGTTCTAGTTAATCTGCGTATTAGTTTACTATTTTGGACGGGACCCAAGAAGAAAAAGAATCCTTTATTAAAATCTGTGTATTGTTCCCATGCTGTTTCTGTATAGTCGACAAGCGAGAGATCTCTTCGGAGCCTATTCTTTACTAGATTTGTGTTTCTGTGATAGTCAGGAGGGGCTAGAAAAACAGGTGGCAGAAGGAATGCAATGTAACAGGTACCATCCCAATCTGGAGGTAAGAGTATGTATGCGGTATGACCACAAACAAAGTAGGAATGACGAGTAGCTCTAAAAGAAGATTTGCCTTGATCACTGAATTCGACCACAATAGTACATTTACTATGGCCTAAGTGTACTGAACCTTTCTTGCTGACACATAATTCACCAGTGACTGGTAGTACTGACATAGCGGGCAGAACTGGAGCAGTTTCGGATTCAACAGTAAGGATCATAAGGTTAATTGTGTAATTACCTAATCCATATACTTCATTTTCTAGATCAGTTCCTATTCTAATGGGGAGTCCCTTCTTGTCAGGATAACAGGCATTAAGCAGAACTAAGTTCAAGTTTCCCCAAACCCAGCTCCCTTTAAAAACAGCAATATCAGGATCTACGGAATTTATTATTCTAAACCAGGCACCACAGGAACCATTGTGAGTGAATGGATACGGAAAGAGGGGCAGAGCTCCCTTGTATTTCTGGTAGGGAGGAAGTCGGCCACATATCCAGCAGTTTGTAGCATTGTTAGTCTGATGGGAGTGATGTAACATACTAATGAATGTGTTGTTGCGCAGCGCAAGTCTGTAAGAAAGTTCATGTGGAGGTAATTTACTAAAAGAATGTTCAGCAGAAACATTGTAAGCAGATTGTTCACGCTTGAAAATAGGGCAATAGATGGGGAGCAGTATACTTGCAACAATGATCAGAATACTTAGAAAAAACATAATTAATAATGTCACCATACAGTGACTCCGTAATGATTTACAATATGTACGTTTCTTTAGTTGTCTCTCTCTCTCTCTATCTCGATCTAGGGGATACATGTCAGAAACTATTTAACCGATTCACCTAGGGGAGGACTTAAACAATTAAACTGTCTGACTTGCTAGATCGGAGTTTGCGCTTATACTCCTCTTGGGGAGTTTTTTCTCGTTCGGAAACTTTAAAGTCACTAGGCTCGATACAGTCTTTGGAAGGGGTGGACGAGTCTGGGTCTGGTTTCAGTTCGTTACACCGTTTCACATGACTTGTGTGGATCCACCCCTTTCTGCCTTCCACCTTCACTGCGGTCCTCGTGGTGAGAAGGACGGTCTTCGGTGCTTTCCAGCGGGGCTCCAGCGGACTTTTCCTGTCAAAGTTCCTTATTAAAACCAGATCGCCAGGACGGACATCATGCGGCTTTACATCAGTGTTGTCAGGGAAAGCTGTGGCAACCTGTGAACGACATGATTGGAGTGCAGACATCAAGGAGGCAAGGTAATCTGTCAACATATTGCAATCAACATCAGTAATTTTCTTCGGTATGGGCGTCCCCCACATATTCGGTGGTCTGCCAAAGACCACTTCATACGGGGATAGTCCAGATCGCGAGTGGGCGACCATCCTCATATAAAACAATGCAACTGGCAGGGCGACTATCCAGTCGACCCCCTTCTCTTTACAAATTTTAGCAAGACGTACTTTTAATGTCTGATTATGCCTCTCTACAAGGCCTGCGGCTTCGGGGTGTCGGACACAATGGAATTTCCACTGATATCCTAGCAGCAAGGAAACTTGCTTCATTAATTCAGATGAGAATGGCTGTCCGTTATCTGAGTACACGACACGAGGCAAGCCGTACCGTGGGAAGAATTCACGAACCAGCTGCCTGGCAGTGGTCGGAGCAGTGTAATCCGGGACTGGATATGCTTCGGTCCAACGGGAAAGTGCACAAACAATTACGAGGACATATTTGAATCCTCGACAACGGTCCATCTGGATATAATCCATCTGGAGGACTTCAAAAGGGTGATCGGGAGGATGAAATCCACCTTGCTCTACAGGAACGCTTTTACCTGGATTGAACTGACAACAGATCATGCAAGTACGCACTTTCTGTTTTGCTGCTGCCCGTAAGTGTTTATTATACCAGACATTTTGTAAACTGTCTAACATCGCTTTCTCTCCTAGATGTGCTGGACTATGTGCTGTATTGATTATGACTTGAACCATAGAGTCAGGAAGAAACCATGTAGATTTTCCTTTCGTCATCCAACCTTGATCTGTCTGGATCCCTCCTAGTTTAGTCCATTTCTTTATTTCGTCTGATGTGGCATGTGTCTGAATGTCGGTTACATCTAGTGTGGGATCCCTAACTGTCATACAATGTGTCGGTACTATTGTCTTTGTCACGTCAGTTGTCTGAGTGTGAGTCAATGCTGTATGTTTTGCTGTCTGGTCTGCCAGGTCGTTACCCTGGGAAACAGAATCTGTAACTTTAGTATGTGCCTTACACTTCATGACGGATATACCTGAAGGCAGATGTATTGCTTCTAACAGTGCTTGAATAAGGGGACCATGTTGGATCTTGGCACCATGAGAGGTCAGGAAACCTCGTTCTTGCCATAACATTCCGAAGTCGTGTACAACTCCGAAAGCATAACGGGAATCAGTGTATATGTTAACATTTCTGTTTTTGGCTAGTATACAGGCTCGGGTCAGAGCAATAAGCTCTGCCGCTTGAGCGGACAGTGTATCAATACGACATGTTTCTTTAACTTCGGTTTCAGTGGTCACTGCATACGCGGCCACTAATTCTCCCGTACTTGTTCTCATACATGAACCATCCACATAAAGTGTCAGGTCTGGATTTGTCAGTGGAACATCTGTTAAGTCTCGTCGAGGCTTTGTAACTGCATTAATGATCTCTATACAATCATGCGGAACTGGATCTGTCATACTTGTAGGTAACAGTGTTGCGGGGTTCAGAATACTGCAACGTCTGATTTCTATGTGCGGCTGGAATAGCGTTAGTTCGTAACCTGTCAGTCGTGCTATAGTCAAGTGCTGAGTCTGGGTTCTGTTTAAAAGAACCTCTACAGAATGTGGAACTTGTACTGTTAACTGGTGTCCTAAAACAATTGAGTCGCTCTGTCTGATTGCTAATGCTGTCGCTGCTACTGACTTCAAGCACGCAGGGAGTGCCTGGGCTACTGAATCCAATGTACTTGAAAAATAAGCGCAAGGCTTATGTGAACCTGCTTGATCTTGGGTGAGGACAGACAGCGCTGTACCATCACGTTCTGTAACAAAAAGTGTAAACGGCTTGCTGTAGCATGGTGTTGCTAAAACTGGAGCTTGACATAATGCTTTCTTTAATTCTTCAAAGGCCTGTGTGTGTTCCTGAGTCCAAGGGAGGACAGTCGAAGTCGCTGCCTCCTGTGTTGTTAACTGAATGAGTGGTTTGGCTAGAAATGCATACTGAGGGATCCATTGTCTGCAGTACGAGGTGAGGCCTATGAAGGCCCGCACTTCCTTTTGTGTCTGGGGTTGCAGCATATTTACAATTAACTGAATGCGATCGGGAGTGAGCTGTCTCCCCACTTTGGACAGCAAGTGACCCAAGTACACAACTTGCTGAACACAGAATTGTAGCTTCGAAGGAGACACCTTGTGCCCCTTGTCGGCCAGAAAATGTAAAACTGTCAGTGATGCTTGTTCACATTCGGGCTCACTTCGTGCGGTGATCAGCAGATCATCGACGTATTGCAGTAAAGCGGTGTTAACTGGCATGTTAATACAATCTAGTTGTCTTTTCAGTGCTTGGCTATAGATGCTGGGGCTTTCTGTGAATCCTTGAGGTGCGCGTGAAAATTTGAAACTTCGTCCATTTAAACTGAATCCGAAGAGGTATTGGCTCTCTGGATCAATCGGTACACTAAAGAAGGCGTTCTTGAGGTCAATTACAGTAAAGAACGTTGCTTCTGAATCAATAGCAGTCAATAAAGAAGAGATATCGGGAACCACAGGGTACTGTGGAATAATGCATTTATTCAGTTCTCTCAGATCAATCACCAGCCGATATACTGGCGGTGCATTGGGATCAGTACGTTTAAGAATCAGAATGATAGGGGAATTGCAGATATTGGAGTCGGTCTCTACGACCACTCCTTGGACAATGAGCTCTTCAATGATTTTCAGTAAAGCCACTACAGCATCGGGTGGTAACTTGTATTGCCTTATTCGTGGTAAAACAACACCTTGTTTCAGTGTAACACGGTATGGTGTAATGTGCATACAACCTACATCAGTTGGGCCTTTTGCCCACAAGTGAACTGGTACATTTTTCAATCTGACGTCAAATTCACGTAATACATAATGACCCTTGAAATCCCGCAGAAAGAGTCTAACTCCCTCCGGGGAACAGCAGATTATGGCTCCTAGAGCCTTCAGTGTTTTGATACCTAACAGATTTTCTGGACATGATTTCGTAAGTAACAAGTCTGTAATACGTGATAATGGACCCACAGCCAGGGGAACTGGTTCTGATACTTCATTTACAATGGGCTGTCCTGAAAAACCAAGGGAAACATTCTGTGAGCCTGAGAGGGGTGCCCCTGGGACTTCGTTATGGCTGATTGTTGTGCGGCTTGCCCCTGTGTCAATTAAAAACTTTCTGTCTTTTCCCAATACTTGACTGTGTACATAAGGACCCTCTTGATCTACAGGAATCTCAATAAGAGGCAAGCCAAATTCCCTCTCTAGGCTGTTTCATGTGTATCGCTGGTAATCGGTGTAAGCAGATTGGGCATACTGGTACATTTGTTGGGAAACTTGCTGAGTCGTGGCAATGGGCTGTGGCTGTGGTACCGCTACCGTCTGTGCTGTATGGGATGAAGCATGCGTAGGCTGTACGTTCTGTGAGGTCTGTTGCTGAGCCTGATCTTGTCTTGGTGGATGCGGTCTTTCTTTAGTTTTACCTGTTGCTATATTGTGTTTCAGAACTGGGCATTCATGTACGTAGTGACCTGGCTGCTTGCAATAGTTGCATGTCCCTTTAACGGGAACTGCGGCGTGACTTGTCTGGGTCGTACCCTTTCTCTGGCTGTCTGCTGGAACTGATTGGGCCACTAACATTTTCATTTTCGTGTCTTTCATACGTTTCTGTTCATGATCCTGTTCTTCTCTAATTCTGTTCTGATGATACTGTAACATTTGCAACATCTGTGATGGCGTATTTGCTTGCCATGTACTCTCGACCTTGTACACACGGTTTTTAACTGTTAACAGGGAATTCTCGACTAACTTTGATACAAAAAGGTGTGGATACGACTCGCTACTTGGTTTAAGACCACTATTAATAATGAAACATTTCTCGAATCTTGAATAGAAGTCACTAGTATCTTCGTCGGGTTTCTGTTTACATGCTGAGATGGCATCCCAGTCTTCCTTTCTAGTTGTCAATAATCTTGGCAGAACCTGTACTATCAAACCTGGTAATGCTTTAGTTTTCTCCCCAAGGCCTTCCCCGGGGACCCGTTTATTCTCTTCGTCTTCTATTTCTGCCCATACAATCTTTTTCTCTCCCACCTCCCATTCCTTTTCCTTGAGTTTCTCGTATATGCCCGTAGGCAGCAGTACCTTTAACATTTTCATGATATCTTCATATGTGTAATCCCCCATCAGTAACATGTCTTTAAGCTCTCTGTGAAAACCTGCAGGGTCTTTATCATGACACGGGACTAGTTTCTTCATTTCTAACAGTTCTAACTTGGTCAGAGGCGTGTGCACATACACACGTTTCAAGGTACGATCCTCACCCATAACTGGGTGTACTTCTCGTAAGGGGTTCTGACTTTCAATGCCATGCAGACGTTCCATATGATACATTTTTCTTTCTGGGGGCGGAACCGGAACATATTCGGAGCTTACGAAAGTGTCATATCTATGTCGTTGTTCTAGAATTATTTGTATTAACTTGGTACTTAGACCTCTCCATCTATCCATGAGTAGTGCTTCTAGAGTTTCGTGTAAGGGACCTGGATCAGAATGTTGATTTCTGTATTTCGTGAGGAGGTGCTGCATCATGTATACACCTGCTAATTTCTGCTCGTCTGGGGAGAGGTTCAGGAATGTCTGTGCTACTGTGTCATCATTATATATATCCGCATTGTCAGTCCATAATATGGCTGACCGGGCTAGTTCTTGTTCATCCATAGAATTGAGTACATGGTACCCTATTCGGTCTCGAAGTCTTTTATCAGTCTCCTGGAACTGATGTTCAGGAGAATTCGGGTTTGTTAAGGCAGAGAGAAAAACTCTCTTGCTTTCTGGACGAATACCTTTCCTAAGGTAAGTTCCCTTACCTACATACGCTATAGTATCTGTAGTCTTTTCTGGTTCTTCGAGTTCTTCCTCCTCTTCGGAGGAGGCCTTTTCTTTCCCTTTTTCGTGCATTTCTATCACTGCTTTTCTTATTTTCTTGTACATACTGGCTATGCAAGCCCCCTTATCATGTTTTCCTTCAGATATATTTTGGCCCCACCTGTTGAGTCCATCTAATTCATCCTGATCTGTCTCAGGCCTGTCTCGTTCTCTTATTAGGCAATTTATGAAAAAACGTAGTATCTGTGCTTGAATGTCAACTTTCTGATGCTCCATGGCATCCTTAACACTGTCAGGGTCTTTACCAGTCTGAACGAACTGATATATTCTATCTAGGCGCTCTTTCATTCCTGCAAATATCAGCAGGAAATCAGTAGCAGATCGTAACCGTAGTGAGGCCATCATCATTCTATCGTCTTTGCCGGGTACTGGATCATATCTGCAAACTGAAAGGTTTTCTTTGAGTATGTCGAGACGGGGTGATTTGAACGTGAGAGGACTCTGCATATCCCTAAGGTGTACTCTGTGTGTTAATGGTGGGGTCCGAAGACCCCCCATCGCACCTCCTGAGGCGGAAGCTTGGGCATTATTTCTCTGTGGAGTCTGTATCTGAACTTGAATTTGTCTTTTAGTAGCGTCAGGTAGACGCGTTTTCGGTAGATCTATTTTAGCTGCGGGAAGTGGTGGAGGTGGAGGAATGGTGGGTGATCGAACGGGGAAACCTGGTTGCAGTTGTGGCAGAATTTGGTCTGGAGGCGGATTGACACCCCCGTCCCCGTCAGTAGGCGGGGCGCGAACAGGCAGATTGGTGTAAGCGGGTGCTACATCCTCTAGATAGGAATTCAGGAATATGTCTTTAGTAGTCCTGTGATTTACTTTAATTGGCACCAATGGTGGCGGCAGATTTTTCGGTATTTCTGAAATGGCCTCAGGTGAACCCTCGGCCGCGAGATACATACCGTTTACGAGATTGTTTCGTGCGCGGTCTATTTGCTCTGATTTTACTCGAATCCCTTCAGTAACTAATTCGTTTTCTTGGGCTTTATCTGATTCTTTAAGTCTGTCTTCTCTACGTAGTGCTTTTTCAGCACGCTTATGTGATTCCTTACGCCAAAACTCTATGGCGTCTTTCTGAGATTGTCTGGCTTTCTTTTTCCATAGTGCTTCCTCTACCTTCATGATGCACTCGGCATCCCATGTTCCAGTAACTGGCCATCTGTGTCTCTCGTCTAGATGTTTAGTATAATCGGCCCATAAATCTAGATACAATATGGCATCTAAGCCATGCTTGTTGTACATAAAATTTCCTGGAGTGTCCCTAGGGGGGATAGGAATTTCTTCCTCCAGTATCCCTTTCCTAGTTCCTATCTGCTTTAACTTGTTGAAAAACGGCATCTTGTTTTACTTAGTACTGAATGCTCAATCTTACCTACTTAATACTGAATACAGCTATTTATACAAGAACACACAATAATGCACATTAAAAACAGTCACACTCATACCACGACATTAATCACATGAAAAGACATTTAAAACATATATCACTACCCCTTTATACTGGTTTACTGCTAAACAGTACAGATACACTGCTAAGAACAGTGCAAGAACTTGAAATAACGGATGTACTGCTAAACAGTACAGATACACTGTCTAAAACAGTGCAGACCGGACTTGTGTACCCAAACCCGTCTTGATACGACCCAGCAATGGTACTCACCGGGAAGCACGGAAATCGGAAGGCCTCGGAAAACTCGACTGGACTGGACTCGACTCGACACGTGGATACTTCGGAAAACTTCGGAAAACTTCGGAAAACTGGTGGGCCTCTTGACACCTCGGACCTTGCTTCTTTCGGCTAGGCTCTGGTCGGGATCCTCCGCACTCCTCACCGCCTCGTCTGGGTACTGATCGCAGTCTTCGTCACCTCCGTGGGCCAGAGGGAGATACAGGAAATCCTGCTGGTACGCGTAGGTTCCTTCTAACTGATGGCAGGGGACAGAGCTTGCAACGCACCAACCGGCGCGTGAGGTGGGGGAGGGGTCCCTATTCGGGCGCCAAAATGTCGTAAATATTTAATTTACCATCTTAATTTCTATGCAGGTAAGTACTTAATCAATAATAACTCAATCGGAAAGAAAGAAACAGAGTCCGTGGTGTTAGAGTTCTTAGGGGTTTTATTCCTTAAAAAGGAATGGTCATGACCTGGCTATCATGTTCCCGCAACCACACAGGGTTCAGGAAGGGATAGAGCATACGCCGCATATTTTATTGACAATACATAGCTTATATACTTAATTTACATCATAGAGAGCAATAGAGTAGGCGTAACAGCTGAGAGAAGACAAGATAACAGCATGATAACAGCATCCACGTGTTAGCAATACGTAATTAGAAGGCGTGGACTGGGCGTGAACTAGAGGTGTGTGCTAGAAGCGTCACAGGTAGGTGTCACAAGTGGGTGGCACAAAACAGAAATGTTGCAATGTCAGCAGAAATCGGAGACTTGGATGCGCGCGCAGCTGCATGACGTACGATTGACGTGAAACTGGAGGGGTGCAGGAGATTTGACATTTACACTGGCGGAAAGAGACAGAGGTCTGGCATGTCAGATCAACTCGTACTTCTATCATATCTGATATCTGATGTTTGGGAACCATACTATCTAGAGGGAAAGGTCTCTGGGGCAGAAGCCATTCTATACTAACTGTGAGTGCGTGTATAAGCGCCTGAGTGTCTGCATGAGGAGCGTGGGGGCATGGGCCTTCCATGGGAGCATGGTAACAGAGGCTATGAATTACTTGCATGAAGACAGTGACGCCGGGCCCTGTGCTCTGCAGCTGGGAGGATGTTTACTTAAACTAGTAGGCAGGAATGTATTTTCGAGGAGCGGAACAGATAATTCGAAGGTTGTAGTCAGTCTTGGCAGGCAGCAGGCTGAGCTAAGCACGGTGGGCCGCGCTGGAAGTAAGTCAGAGTTCACGGGTACAGAGGCAGCCTGGGCTGAGGCTTTCAGAGTCAGAAGCCAGAAAAAGGCTCGATGGCAGTAATTCAGGGCCTACTTTGCCAGAGCTGGAAAACGTGTAAAGTACACTACAAAAAGACGTTGGCATAGCATACTTAGGAACGGACTATTCAACCCATTCAGGGTGGGTCTGAAAGAGGACATGTTAACGTTGGACGCAAATGTATTTGCGTCGTCATAGCTGGCACAGGAGGGAAGTTACATGCACTTTAAGCGGGCACATGGAGTCGGTGGGGTACACGCTAGGGAACACAATCTTGACCATAAAATTTATATTTCCTCAAATCCGTAAATTACAAACGGTCCAGAACATGGCAGTTCGTCTGCTGTGTAAACTACCCTACAAGTCCTCCACGTCCTGTACCGTCGTAGCCTCCATTGGCTATGCATTGACAGTCGCTGTAAATTTAAGACTCTTTGTCTTGTACATAAAATTAATACTGGCAAGGCCCCTCAGTATTTGAGATCTTTAATTCATCCGTACCTTCCCTCCCGCACTCCAATCAACATAAACTTCAGATTCCTAGGACGAGGAGAGCCAGAATGGGTGGTTGATCTTTTGCTTTTCTGGCACCATCCCTGTAGAACTCTCTCCCTCTGTCTATTCGGATTGAACCCAATTATCTAAAGTTCCGCAGAGATGTAAAAACTTGGCTATTCGATCAATAATCTTTGCTACATGCACACCTCCCTTGTTGGTTTAGCGCCGGGAAACGTCCAGGTAGCTGCGCGCTTTATAAAATTAAATATAAATAAATAAATAATAATAAAGAGGGGCCTGGTTTTGCCACGCTTTGACCTGGTTCCTCCTAAGGGAGCTCTCACTCAGGGGTCACAATCTATCGCCCCTCTGCTCCTGCTCCAGCTCCTGCCTCCCACCTCCACCGCAGCCTGCTCCAATCGCTCTATTGATGTGGCGCGGAGGTGAGCGGCCTGGGAATGTGATCGGCAGTCGGCAGCTGGGGGGTTGCAGGCTCTCAGGGTGTGCACCTGTGCCCTCTCGCGTGTAAAACACAGAAGTGGGGGCGCGGGGAGTGGGGCTCGGGAGCACATAGGATCCTGCAGCAGAGCAATGGCGGCTCTTTTCTTTTTTTTTGTGCTCACCATTGTCGTTGCCATCCTTGTCTGCTGCCGTGCTTCAGTCTCTCCCCGATTCCACTCTCACCCTCTGGGTCACTGGGTGACGGCGGTGGAAGGCTGCGGCCGTGAGAAGCGGCGGCAGAGCTACAATGTTGCAATGATTAGCAGGACAGCTACTTCCGTTGTCAACGCCGGCTTGCTCGCTCGCTGCTCCGTGTACTCAGCGCTCTGCGCTGCTTGTTCACTCGGTCTCCACACACTCCGACGCTTGGTGAAGGATTAGTGAATGCGACAAGGCACTCCTAGTGAAACACAAGTGATTGTGATGAGAGCAGTCTGTGCGTGCCCTATGTGCATTCCTGCAGACTTGCTCCTTCTGACTTTTACCTTCTTAGAACATTTTTCTCAAGATTTGCTTCAAGTCTGAAGGTAAGCGCTGACCTTACCCAATCCACTTCTTGTATCTGAACTGTAGTCTTGCACAACTATATGATTGGCACTTTGATCTTTTAGGAGCTAGCTTTTAATAAAAATCGTAACTCTAGTTCTAATGATTGGATTTTTGTCGTTTTGGGGTCGAATAATTTAATACATTTGATCTATTTTTCTAAATTGTAAGGGATTCTTCTTGTATTGTGTTTTGAATCTATTACTGTTTGTGTGCTGCATAAATACTTTTTGCATTGCCTCTAAGTTAACCCTGCTTGCTTTTTGTGCAAAGCTACTCAGGTTGAAGCACAGGTGGTTAATTTAGTTATTTTTTATGGGTCACTCTGCAAGGGAATGCGGCTGATGCTTGACCAGGACTCAAAAACAAGCCAACCAGCAACCCAGTATCTCACAATTTCACATACAATGAGAGTGTAGTTTTGGTAACACTTTCCTATCACAAGCTACAGATTTAAGTTTTTCGTATAGTTAATGTAGCAAGGTTATCTCTTGAATTACATGCTGCAATGAAAAACGTGTACACTAAAATCGCTTAGTGGGCCATACTTATGTCCCAGTTGTGGATGTAGCGATCGCAAGGTAAGTGTTTTTTAAATTTTTTTTAATTTAATTTTACCTATCCCATCATCTGTCGACTTCCCCCACTTCACCACACCGCTGTTACCTGTGCCGGACACCACTGTGAAGCACAGGGTGTTGGTATGGTAATGACCATGTAAAATGATGTTTAATAAGAAAGGCAGATTTCATACTTTCACTCAAGGTGATTTTGAGTACAACGTGTACCGTCTGTTTAACACATTTTACACTCTCAATGTAAATGCTATGAGAGTGATCGTAATTAAGATTTACTCCAGATGTTAATGCAAATATGTGGTGCCCCAAGGTTATTTGCATGTCAAATTCTCAAAAAAAGTACAACGTCTTTAAATTGCCATCTATTTACCATCTGCCACAATATAAATTACAACTGGCTTTCCGGGTTCACTCTTTTCCCTAACCCATCCTCAGTGACTCTGCAACGTTAGCTTGGATTAACTAGACAATGTCAGCATGGCTGGCAGTTTCATAGTCCATTAATGTTCACTGAAGAAACCCAATGACTTTTCTGCAGGTCCATCAGTTTCCTGTATGTGCCTGTTTGGTTTTGCTTTCCCACCTTGTCCTCAACAGGCATCCAGTGAGGCCTGCCTCCCTTGCTCAGCGGTTTCTTTAAGCTCGAACAATTTGTCTAATTTACTCAATTTATGATGTAATGTCTATATGTGCGCCAAGTTAAAGTGAATCAAGGTCAACCATATCCTGAGCTTCTGCATACATTTACTTTATCTTCAGGTGATGGAGTCAGTGCAGTACTTTTTAGGTCTCGCCTACGACGAACGCGCTGAAAGCGCGTTGTCGCAGCGAGAACTATAGTCGGCGTCTCAGCAGTCTGAGAAGAACGAAGGGAGTCAAGACCTGGCCGCGCGCAGCGTTTCCCCATAGGATAACGTTGTGCGCGCGGCCAGGTCTTGTCTCCACAGCATGGCATGGCAGACCGGATCGCGTCACGCGCCTCTCTGGAATGCAGGGGGAGAATGCAGAGAGGCGTGTGGCGCTGATAAAAGCTTCGCTGAGCGGCCCCCTCCTTCCTGTTGCTGGAGCAGCTCTGTTTTGTTCTTGTTGACATATGCTTCTGTCCTCCCCATTTTTCCCATGCCTGCCTGCCATCGGTCTCCACACTTGCGGACCCACCTGTCATCTTCATCCACCGTTGCTGGATGACCTGCCAGCCCACCTCCTTTTCCATCGCCCTTCTGTTGCACCATGGCCACCACCTTGGCCCTATCCTTTAGACATCGATGTCTAATCTCCATCCCTTGGCCCTATACCACCAGCTTAGCCTACCATGGCAGACCAGGCATCCCCAACTGGGCTCATGCTGTCTTTTCCAGCCTTTTGTGAGGAGACACGCGGCTATTATTATGTGGGTTTTTCAATGGCAGTTGGGCTGCCGGAGGGCTCCCCCCAGTGCCGTTGGCCTCTGCGCTCTTTCACCATCACGCCACTTTGAACACGACCACAGCACCCACGTGGCTCAGGTCATTTTAGAGTTTTCAGAATAGTCTGCCAATTACAGGACTTCTCAGCATTCTCAGATTCACTGGGTCTTCCGGCACTGCCCCTTTCCGGGTTCTTTACACCTGAGACACGGATTCATCCTCACCTCCTTCTGCCACTAGTACACCTAGCTTTCCATGCCTCTCCAGTGCTGACACTGCCACTTCGGGGTTTCCCATACCAGAGACATGGATCCATCCGTATCTCCTACTGCCGCTACTACACCTAGTCGCTCTCGCCCCTCAAGACATTTCCTATGTGCAACTCTGCACGCTTTTCATCTTTCCTGCATTTCTGCCCGCTACTTACGGCCCATCACTCGCATCACTGAAGCGGACGGCCCATCACTACTTCTGCTCTCAGGTGCGTGGCCCCACGATCAATTTCTTGCTTTCCAGGCCTGGCCGGCCTGTGTCTGGCGCAGTATTGTACCCCCAGGTATGCAAGCGCTCTTGTCCCTTTTCTTATTGTCATTCTTATTTTCATGCTGATTTCCCCGTTCTCATGTCTTCGTCGCGCCAGGCCTCACAGCGCCTGCACTGACACACAGGCCCGACCTCCACCCCGCTCGACATACTTCTTGCCCCGCGTGCATTTTTAACTTTGCAATCGATGCATTTTTCCTTTTGCGCTATGCGCTATGTGAGCCCCGCTAGACGCATAGGTCTATCCGTGCTTGCATTTGCACTTTGATTTACACACTCGGTAGAGTCACACTTTGGCAGTACATGCCTTGTGCACTTAGGCACACCCGAGCTTTCCCTGACGCCAACCGTTCTCAGCAGAGGCGGAACTAGAGCCAGATTTCGGGGGGGGGGGGGCTAAGAAAAAATGTCGGGGGGGGCTGAACCTTTAATCAGTAGGCAGAGTGGAGCTGCAGGGGCTCTTAGAAGGGGGTGAAACAACTGCAAGGCCTAATTAACATTCAAATGGTCTTTTAAAGTCCTGTGAAACGTTCGGGTGCGGCACTGTGTGTGCCCGGGATCTGTCTCATCCCGGGCTGTCACACACAACGGGGGGGGGGGGGTGAACCCCGGTGAGTCCAATGGGTGTTGCGTGGCTGGTTCTCAGCAGATAGACTTTTCTGCATATGGCCACCACTAGTCACTTCGCGACCCTTCACTTGAGGTCTTTCCACGTTACGGGACTTTGGTGTCCCTCCTGTGTTCCGCTCCCACTGGCCCCCCTCCACTCTTCATGTCCAGCTTTACCCTCTCCACCTTGTATCACTTGCCATGTGCGCCCAGGCACATCTAGGACACCCCAACCTCCCAAGCTTCCCCGCCCCATCGTCCGATTTGACTATACCTTTCCCCCTGGCACCACTGCTTGTGTCACCACCAGTGTCCTCACTCGGCCTCTACCAGGTTCGGTTCATATGCTGCTCGTACCACCCTCCGTTCTGTAGTGAGACCCTGGAGTGCTCAATTATAACAGGCATCCCCACAATAATATGCTTGTGTTTCCCCCCTCCCCCTTGCGCTCTTCAGGGTCCACCACAGGGGGCGGAGTTTTCCCTCCCACTGCGCAGACAATATCCTCAGCATACAAATCTCCTGCACCCCCACCGTTCTTTTCTTTAATTCTTTTTCATGCACTGCTTGCGCTCACATATTTCCTTCTTCCCCACAGACCAAGTGCATACCAGCCATTATCAAGGCGGCCCATGCAGCCCACACTGCACACTTCCACCTCCATTTCCTTACCCAGGATTGTGATATTATGGTACGTAAGTGTCCCTGTTACGTACCAACTTTATGTGCATACTGTATGCCTGCATATTTTGCTTTGTGACAGTTAGGCGGAGGGGCCCTCAAAAGCCCCCCGCTAACCTCAGAATATAGTGGGGGGACTTGGTTTCTCTTCCTACTCACCGGACATATACCTTGTAAGTCCAACCTATGCACACACTTCACGCACACCTCCCATGCAATTTGACTACTTTCCAGATAGGCAACTCCAGGACAGCATAGCTTTGGTACCATGATGCACATGGTGGTATTTTATCATATTGATATTCATGATATTTCAGGCACTTAACCTGATCCAGCACACTTGTCCTGCTGCTACCCTATCCCTTCACCCCCATTTTCTGCCTGGCATCCCTGCCACTTGTGATCCTTTTAGCGTCACGATTCCCTTTTTCCTTTATCCATCACGTTTCCCCTTCCGCATCACTGTTCCGTTTCCTTGCCCACTTCGTCACGAAAATTCTGTGCCATGTATTTATTTATGTTCACTTGTTAAAGTCGGGAACATTCTGTTAAAACAGCTGTTTGGGATGTAAGGTATCACTTCTCACGAAAGAGACTGATTTGTGATAATGTCCTGAATGCAGCAAGGACCGTCTGAATCAATGTAAACAATTGCAGTGTATAGTTCCTAATGTTCTATATGCGATTTGCCTTCAACTAGTAATTACCATTGGATCATTGTGTGCTGTCTCACTCTTAATGCCTGTTTGAAAAGAGTGCTCTTTATGCTGGACCCAAGTATGTTGCTATTTAAACACCACCAGCGATCAATGCACGCTTCCACCACACGCACACAGCACCAGACGTCAGTGCACGCTTTCACCAGGCACACACACACCACCAACCGTCAGTGCACACTTTCACCAGGCACACCCCATCAGCCGTCAGAGCACGCTTTCACCTGGCACGCACACCACCAGTCGTCAGTACACGCTTCCACCAGGAACACACACCACCAGCTGGCAGTGCACACTTCCACCAGGCACACACACCACTAGCCATCAGTGCACATTTTCTACAGGCACACACACCACCAGCCATCAGTGCACGCATCAATTGTTAACACATCCACAATTAACTATTGTAGCAATCGCAGTATAGCTCACTTTACTTTTAAACTTGTCAGTGCACGCTTTTCCACCATGCACACACACCACCAGCCATCAGTGCACACTTTCAACAGGCACACACACACCACTAGCCATCAGTACACGCTTTCATCAGGCATACACACCACCGGCCGTCAGTACACACTTTCAACAGGCACAGACACCATAAGTCATCAGTGCACACTTTCACCGGGCACAAACACCACCAGCCGTCAGTGCACGCTTTCACCGGGCACAAACACCACCAGCCGCCACTGCACCCTTTCACCAGGCACACACCACCAGCCGTCAGTGCACACTTTCACCAGGCACAGACACCATAAGTTGTTCGTGCACGCTTTCACCGGGCACAAACACCACCATCCGTCAGTGCACGCTTTCACCGGGCACAAACACCACCAGCCAATACAGAGTTTGCAAAAAAATACATGCAACACATTCTTATATACAATGCCAATAACTCAAACTTGAATGCTGCGAGACCTATTGCATTGCAAATGCTTGTTCTATTGTTTCTTTGCAGGGCATTAAGGGCTTTCCGCAATGTTGGTACCCTCATTTTTGGTGGGCACATCCCATTGCAAGTTGGGAGTCAATGTCATCAGACGAGCATGAAGACAGACGTTGCTGTCACTGAATATCAAAACATAGCCAATGTTGGAAAAATATACTAGAGGTCTCATTTAAAAGTGGGTGGAAAGGTAAATATGTCTACAACGTGTGTGTCATGAGCATATCAAGCAAATCCATAGTTGAAAGAAAATGTTCAGGTTAGAGAAAAAAAATCACCAAATGCCAATGGCAAAGTCTAGAGTAAGAGGAATGTGGGCTTCAAAGTAATTTCAATGCATATGGTTGCTTTATTTATAGATATAAAATGTACCCGTGGAGAAGGGACAGTACGTTTTGAAATGCATTGGTCTATACTGAACAAGTAAACTTGGACATGGAAATGTGAAGAACAATGGTGAAGTTTAGGAAAGGAATAAACACTGACTAAAGGTTGGTAATAGAACATGTGTGGTAGAACTGCATGCGACATTGAAAGCTAAAAGGAGATAACAAGCAGATAGTTAAATACAGTGTGATCATCTTAAGCACTGCAGTGAAGCTACTATTATTAGTTTACAAATTAGTGTGATAGGTTTTCCTTCACCTTCGGAGTGAGACACGAAAGCATTTACCTTGGGAAAAAATTATAAACAAGAGCATGTCGGAATAGGAGCTTTGCATTTTTCTGGTGGAACACTGAAGAAAAGTGTTGCTTTTAAAATCAGTTCAACAGATGTTCTGGTGAATCAACAAGCTAGAACAAAGCATATAAAAAGACAGCATAAGCAGCCATTAACAATATAGCTCTATGCCATCGCAAAACAGTACCTTTTGGGTTTTTTCGGGCTAATTATCAGCTATGAAAGGCGTTGGGAAAAGCAACAAAAAAAAAGCAATCGGGTGAGGACAATACGAAGAGAGGGTATTTACAAGTCGCCTCAGCAGTTCATGACATCTGAAAAGACACTCACGCTTGGATGGGTTAAGGCTATGTGTTACCACAAAGTGAGAAATAACAAAGCAAAGAAACACATTGGTGTTTATTTTTCAGTACAAAAGTTATTTTGTCAAGGGGTGCTATTGGGGGACACTTGGACAAACAAGCCTAAACAAACAGACAGTATCGGGCACATGCATCATTGTCAATTGCATTCGCAAACGGTGCGAATCGCAATTTTCGGCCGATTGCAAATGCAATTGACAAAATTGGGATGCATCATGTTTTTCGCAATTTTAGAAATCGCAATCATGTTACGATTTCTAAAATTGCGATTGCATTTAAGAAATCGCAATTTCAGATTTCTTAAATGCAATGCATGAACATTTTAAATTTGCGAATTCGCAAATAGGGAGAGGTAAATTACCATGAAGTTGACCTTCATGGTAATTTGCGAAAACTTTCAAAAATGCGCAAAAGTGCATTTTTGAAAGTTTCATTTTACACACACACATGCCCTTGATGTGTGTGTGAAAAATGCACTTAAAGTTATATTTCAGGGGTGCAGGGGGAGCCCCCCTGCACCCTTGAAATTGCATTCTCAATTTGCAATTCGCAAATTGCTAATCACAAATTGAGAATGACTTCCCATTGATTCCTATGGGCCTCTTGGCCCACAGGAATCAATGGGAAGGGATTCCGTAATTGTGATTCGTAAATTGTGAATCGCAATTAAGGATTTTTTAGAAATCGCAAAAAAATACGATTTCTTGATGCATAGCCTTTTGCGATTTCTTAATTGCGATTCCTTAATTTTCGCAATTAAGAAATCGCAAACGGCAACAATGATGCATGTGGCCGTATATGCTGACGCAAAGCCTGATCAACTAAAATAGCCACAGAGGGCTGGCTTTACATAACAACCAGAAACCTACCTGCACTGTCGCCATCGGGCGGAGCCGTGAGGGGAACGGCGGTAGCTGAAAGACGCCGGGAACGGAGAACCACAATCCCCAGCAGCCAGTGGGGCAGAAGCGCGCTCGTGACGCGCAGAGAGCGCCCGGAGGCGCCTGTAAAAGGCTGACCCCCCGGGAGCCCAGGGGGGAACACCAGAAACCTACCTGCACTGTCGCCATCGGGCGGAGCCGTGAGGGGAACGGCGGTAGCTGAAAGACGCGGGGAATGGCGAACCACAATCCCCAGCAGCCAGTGGGGCGGAAGCGCGCTCGTGACGCGCAGAGAGCGCCCGGAGGCGCCTGTAAAAGGCTGACACCCCCTCTCACCCCGCGAGGCGCGCGCGGGAGCGACCGGGAGAAGCCCGGGACAAGGGCGGGGCCGTCTGTGGCCGTCCGGGGACGACAGGGGACGGGACGGGCATCCCCCCTTCGATCTGCACTACGGAAATGGGTAAGCGCAAACTGCAAACATCCAGTAATGGGGGTACAGTTAAAGCTAAAATTGCGCGAAAAGCTCCTGCATCATCTAACATTATGACATTCTTGACATCAGCTGTGGGCAAATTGAATCAAGAAATTGCTGACTAAGAACGTGAATTGGGTTTGGACCCAATATCTTTGGATAGCCAACCATTGCCCACAGTGAATAGACTACCTATCCCATTGGATCCGGTAATACTGATTGAAAATGCACCCATTAATAGCCAACACACCGGAACAAGAGGGTCAAGTGAACCGTAGTCAAGTCCCTCAGCAACCCACACATGACTGTACTCTGGAGCCTGAACCTCAGACTGCCAAGCGCTCTAAACGGACCCTATATAGATCAAAGGCTCACGGCGCATTGTGTCGAAAGCAACAAGGAACCCCATTGAGTGCCCTTGAAATCTCTATTAAGGACATGGTGGAGAAGGTCCTCGTAGATAAACTTGAAGGGGTACTCATACAAATCTCCACTGACATTATAGACACACTTAAGGAATGTGTTACTGAAATTCTGGGGAAATGTGATAGGATTAATGAATACATAACGTCCTTTGAGAAAGATTCTCGGGGCCCACTACCAAAAACCACATCACGGCCATTTCCTAACCAACAGAGGCAACCCCAATCCCCTATGGAGCAGGGAAATACTGTATCAACATGTCCTCTGATTCCATCTGTCCCACCCCTAGCGTCTAAAGGTTGTGGCACTAGGCAAATAGATAGTAATATTATAACTAAGGCACATCTGGCACTTAAACCATGCCCACCTCAGGCTAAGCCTATGGCACCCCTTTTAGATGAGCACAACTCAGCAGGGCCTAGGAGACAGCGCACCAGACCTCCAGTTCACCTCCCCCCGGAAGCTACACCCTATGTTGCTGTTCTGGTGAATGTACCTGTATTAAAACCAGGGGAATTTGAGTCAAATGGTACACAGCTGGCCAATATTAAGACATGGTGTGATGCAAATTGTACTGGCCCGAATAATATCTCTGAGTGCATCCAGACAGGTAGACGGGTGGACTGGGTGGGATATTCAAAGAAAAATTTTTCTGGTGACTGTATGATTGTCAACTTCAATAGACCCCATGAGGCCTCCCGTTTATTTTGGGATGCTACAGAGGTCAAAGAAGACAGGATTAGAGTGGTTCCCCTAGGTTTTTTCTACCCTCCACCCGTGCCACCCAAGATGCTCCCTGGAAGGGTTACCCGCAATGTTACTCCAACTAATACCCCCTGTCCCAGCTCTTGGGCGACACAAACAACTGGCATGCTACCTAAAACCCAGGATAATCAGGGTTGTGAATCAAGAAGTAGTCTGGTGCTAACAAATAGGTTTTCTGCTCTATCTAATCTAGAGGAAATCGATTGACTGACTTCTTGTGACAATACTTGTAGCCATCTATTGCCCACACCATCTACTAGAAAGGAGAAGGCTAATGTAGTTAAATTAATGAGCTGGAATATCGCAGGACTACGCTCGAAAAGGAATGATACAAAATGGTTGGATTTATTAAAAGAATATGATGTGGTAGCTTTACAGGAAAAGTGGGATAGGGATTGTGATTTTTGGATAGATGGGTACACATCCTATTTTTTAGCAGCACAGACTTCGAACTCAGGCCGTAATAAAGGAGGGTTGCAGTTTTTAATACCAGTTAAAATGAATGGAACTGCGAAGGTATTACACACATTATCCCAAAACTACTTGGTTCTGGAAGTCACAATGACTAATAAATTTAAATGTGTTTATATCAACTTTTATAATACCACACAAAGTACAGGTGCCAATGAAAATGTCAATTCTCTGAACGAGTTCATGTATAATTTTAAAGAGAGTCAAACCACTCCGGTATATTTCATCCTGATGGGAGATTTTAATGTACATTTATGTCAACAGAATTGCCAGTTAAGAGATACTGTAAATACAGATATGTTGCCACTCCCACACTTCGAACATTCTGTAAAAGGGGCTGCTCTAGAAGAACTTCTTTTAGAGAATGAATTATTTGAACCAGAGTTCTTTGATAGCAATGAAAGGGTCCCAACCTACAGTGCTAGGGATAGCAATACCATAATCTATTATATATTCATTTCTCCGGCTATGTTACATAATGTTATTTTTTATAATGCTAAACACATTGCATTTAGTGATCATAACCCGGTTGTGTTGAAAGTAGAGGATAACAACCTGTTTTTATTTAATAAAAACTCTGAAGCAGAAATTTTTGCAGATCTAATTCCAAAGGACCAGGGGAGACGGGTGAAATGGAGCAAAGTCATCCCAGAGGATTTTTTTCACTCCCTAAATGAGAAAGTGGGTAATGAAATTAACGTCTGTAGGGAACCACTTAAATTTGAGGGGAATATAATCAGGTCCTTTGAATCTATCTGCCGTCAGGTAGCAGATGATCTAAAATGTAAAACGAAAAAGAGAGAGAAAAAGGTAGAGGGGTGGTTTAATAATGAATGCTCCAAATCACATCGAGAATTACACAAAGCTTTGAAAATGGTAACCCGAGATAGATCTGAGGTGGCTAGGCTTAGGAAACAGTATAACTTGGATATTCAAAAGAGAAAAAAGGAAATAAAGAGACAGGCCTGGGATGATTTGTATGAGAAGGCTACCCTGAGGAATAGCGCAAAATTCTGGACCATTGTTAATACCCCCTTGTTTAATGGGAAAGAAAATGCGCCACTAGAGGTAAATATCCCTGAGCAGGACTGGCTGGATCATTTCCAAAGGATTTATGGCAGCAATCTTGATCTAGGACCAATAGACCCAATACCGATTGATACACATGATACTCTACCAAGTTTTACTATTAAAGAGGTACAGAAGGCAATTGAGGATATGGCAGCACAGAAGGCCCCCGGCCCAGATGGCGTACCTGCCGATATGTTTAAAGCAAACTCGGCCATGTGGTCAGTTGTACTCACAAATGTCTTTAATGTAGTCAGTATAGATAAGACAAGACCCCCAACTACATGGTCACAATCTGTCATTATCCCCATATTTAAGAAGGGCCAAAGGGGGGACCCAAGATGCTACAGGCCCATATCATTGCTAGATTCTTCATTTAAAATCCTAGGTAAGGTAATCCTAGAAAGAATCTCAGCTTGGGCCACTAATAAAGATATTTTGTGCGAGGCTCAGTATGGCTTTCGATCTGCCAGAGGCACAGAAGACCAATGCCCTAATTTACATCTCACACTGAGCAAATACACAGTAGCATCAAGGGGGATGATGTATCTGGCTTTCATGGACTTGTCCACAGCCTTTGACCTAGTCAATAGGTCAAAGCTGTGGACAATACTCCTTGAGAAGGGACTGGATCGAGCACTTGTGAATTTTCTGGCACGACTTCACAGTGATTTAAGGGCGACTATCCGTATGTCCCAAGAGGGGAACTGTACCGCTTTTTTTAAATCTGGAAGCGGGGTGCGCCAAGGGTGCATCTTGGCCCCTATGCTCTTCTCTCTTTATATTAACTCATTGGGAGAGTCTCTAGAAGCGGCCTCTATTGATGTACCTCGCATGGGTGGCTCCATGATGCCGGTACTATTAAATGCCGATGATACGGGATTGCTGTCAAGGACCCCCAAGGGTCTACAACATCTATTAAATGCATTTGGGGCTTTTATGCAAGATCTAGATCTAGTAATTAACGTAGAAAAATCACATGTTATGGCAGTGGGCAATCACAAGAATAACATCAAACCCTGTCTTGTAATGGCTCCGTGCTCTCTAAAGTCAAAATTTTCACCTATCGAGGAGTGGTGTTTGATGAGAAAGGGACATGGGCACCACAAATCCAGAATAAAGCAGCAGCAGTAAAAAGATCATCTGCTGCTATTCTGGGTTTCGCAAAACGACTTGGTGGCAAACCAGCAGAGGCTATCTTATCTATCTATAGAGCTAAAACCCTGGCAATAGCCAGGTACGGGGCCTCTATATGGGGCTTTAAGAACATGGCCCGCATCCAAAGAGCGGAGAATATGTTTTTACGATCCCTTATGGGTCTACCGCAATCCACCCCTGCTTTCTCAATCCATATGGAACTGGGGTTAGGGTATATTGAAGATATGTTGACCTTGGCCCCACTCTTGTCATGGATTAAAACATGGCTTAACTCCAACTTAACCCTAAATCACAAGATCATTAGAGATTGCATGGGGCGGGACAGAGTGGCTGAGATCGAGTGGCTAACATATATCAAAACAACAGCTGGATATCTGGGCCGCCCTGATCTATATACCAATCCAGAAGGTCTAAGGAGAGAAGACATTAGCTGGGTCAAGTCCCACTTTATAAAGAAAAGGGAAGCAGAAAGAGAGTCATGTGAAATAATGAAGCCAACTGTAAGGTCTCACTATATGACAATTACAACTCTAGCTATCGAACCATATCTGATGATAGTAAATAAACCATACCACCGGTGGCTCCTTACGAAATTTCGTTTCAACCAGGCTTACTTTCTGCTGGGTGAATACAATAAGTGGTGTAGGCCTCATGAGAATGCTCCCTGCAGTTGTGATGATTTCTCTGATCAGGATTCATTGCATTTTCTGTTTTTTTGCCCTTTTTTTAAAAATGCCAGGGAGAAGTTTATTAAACCTATATTGAAAGAACATGGGTTTATACAAGTTAAACCGGCTTTATTGTTCCTGCAGCTTATGGAAACACCATTAATAATGTACGGGGTAGCCAATTTCCTGACAATGTCTATTCGGTCCAGACAAAAAAGACTTCGACCACCACTAGCCTGATAGCATGGGAACTGGCATTTTGACCGAATAGTTCCTAGGCTATTACTATCTGACCTAGTTCTCTGAGAAAGTCTGCATACCTTGCCAGGTTATTGTTGTAAATTGATTGTAATATAGTAGTGTAAATAGAATTGCAAATAGACTGGTAGTAAATTCATTGTAAAACTATGTAAATCTTTTGAAAAACCTGAAGAAATCTATAGTGAGTGAAAAAATGATGTAGCTGCATATAATCTTTGTACAGTTATCTTGATCACCATTGAAGATTTGTACATAATGAATTCCTGTTTTTAAAGATTTTTATAAATTCTTCCTTTATTGTTGTGATCAGAAATGGATGTATAGCATACTTTTATGATTTTAAAATAATCGAATAAAGTGTATTTGACTCTGACATAACAAGCATTGGCATAGCCAATAGGTCTCGCCTTTGGGACCTTATAAGTGTTTAGCCATGCAACAGTTGATATTACAGCAAGGATATTGTGCTGGATAACTAAACACTTATAAGGTCCCAAAGGAGAGACCTATTGGCTATGCTAATGCTTGTTTGGTCTCGCATGAGTGTGCTGCTGTCTTATGAACCTGTTGTTCCCAATTCTTTAAAATATACACAGTGAGCCTTGACTCCTCTCCTCTCAGAGGAGTGTATCCCTCCCACCTGACGCTATTGGATTCTTGGTGTATCATCCCACTTCCCGTGAAGCGCTTGCTTTGTAATGTAAGAGGGGAGGTGCTACATCCCACGTGCGTTGCATCATCACTCATTACATTGTTTATCTCCGATATATAGGGGCAGATTTATGTTGGACTTGTGCCACGTTTGCGTCACGCAACAGCGGCATAAACGTGGCACATCCTTGCGACCCATTTATAACGTGACGCATCTAGGCAGATGCGTCACGTTGTAAAGCCCTGCGCCACATGTGGGCGTTCCGGCGCAGGGTGGGCGTTCCCGGGCAGGTGCGCCTCGCAAAAGTGGCTGAGTGAAATCTACAAGATTTCACTCAGTCACTTTTAGGCCAATGCTGCGTCAAAACCATGTGCCTGCTTGAAGCAGGCGTAAGGCTTGACTCAGCATTGGACAGATAGGGCACCCCGAGCCTTGCTGGAGCTGCGTCGCGCTTACAACACAACTCCAGCAATGCGCCACCTTTACGGCACAGATGCGTCACACATCTGTGCTGTTTTTGCCCCATGGTGCGCCGCATTGTAAATGCGGCGCACCATGGGTGGCGGAGCTGTGGCGCACAATAACTGGTGCATCCCTGGGGATGCGCCAGTTATTGTAAATCTGCCCCATAGCCTTTTCAGCAGTCATGTGTTGCATGTTTCAGTGCAGCTGGCTGTTTTAATGTTTTAACCAGGACTCGGAATGCAAGCCAGACCTATTGACTCTGACAGCGCTTGTTACCTCAAGGATTCAACACCTCTCGTTCCTGAGGTGGCCCTAAAAAGTGCAGCACATCAAGGCACAGGTGCTTTAGGTTGCTGCTGTTGTACGGTTTTCGAGGGGCAAAAGGGGAGCAAGGGAGGTCAGCTTTTGTGAACCTCCATCGCCACATTTTCAGTGCAGTAGCCAGACCAGATTTCATCCCAGCTTGAGGAAGCATTCGGGTTGCAACACTGGTTGGGACGGACCATAATCATTGTACACGCCCCACAAGTGGACTCTGGCCTGTGTGCTGGCCTCTGCACTGCCTCCAGAAGGACGCAGCAGTAGACCACTGGGACGTTGACCCCTACGGAATGTCTGTTTGCTGGATGGGATTTTTGGCACTTTCCGTACCCTCTGCAGAGCAGTTTTAAAGGGGACCATTCTTATCAGCAGCCGTTCAAACAGGAGAGACTGCCCATGATCAAAGGTCATTTTTTTGCTAACTCACCTAACGGTCCGCAAGACCTGATGGCAGCTCGTGCGGGTAGAAGATTCACTTAACACCTCCAAACCCTTTACTTTAACGTATCTGTTCCTCAGACTGCAAGGTATGGCGTGCAGGGCTAGAGCAAGGGATTTTGATTGAAAAGTCGGTTTTCTACTAGCACGGTGTGCAGGATGTATGACGTTACAACGCATACTTTTACCACGCATGCCTTTACAACGCGGTATTTACAACAAATACCTTTACAACGCATAGTGCTTTGGGGTGCTGGATAGTGAATAGTTTAATTTACTATTCCAACTCCAGTCCCCGTGGACACTAGGGAAGGTGTTGGATAGTAAATTAAATGTATTCCCTATCCTAGAGCGCCCCCCAGCGCAATGAGTTGTAATGGTTTTCGTTGTAAATACTGTGTTGTAAAGGCACTGCGTTGTAAAAGTTGCGTCGTAAAGGATGTTTACTCCCTGTGTTTACTCCCTGTGTGATCTTGCAAAAATAGTTCCACTGAGTTGCCGGAATGTTCACTCTCTCCAAGGTAGGTGCTGAGTGCCTCGAGCTCTGAGTAGGAGATGGGCTAGAGTTTGTTTAGGTACTATGGTGCATTCAATGTGAGGCAGCCGTCAGAAACGACCTCCGGCCATGCTTTCCTTGGTATGGGTGCCATGGTATTATTGCGCCGACTGGCACAAGTAGTTATTGTAACGGTAAATAACAGGGACGTTTTTCACTGCAGGGTTTCTGAATGTCATCAAAGAGAAAAGGAGAGCAAAACTCGAGATGTCTGTGAAGCCACTGAGAACCCCGAGGTGACTGCTCAAATCAACCTATTAAATAAAAATACCAGGCCTACTGCCACCTTCCTGACCACCCTTCTCCACACCCCACCTCATCCTAGCCCTTTTCTGTGCCTCGGCTGGAGTCGGAAGCGCACTCACCGCAGCAGTGAGAGGGAGCAGCCTGTCTGCATGGATGGTTTTGTCCTTGCAGCGCAGTGCTACAGAGATGATGTGCATAAAAAAGTATGGGAACTATGATCTCCGAGCCAGGCAACAAGTATGGGGGCTGTTTCGGGTCGGGAGTAGGTGACTGCAGGAGCAGGCACATCACACTGCTTGCGTTTCTCATTGCAGAGGCATCTGCCTACCATTCCCCCACCACGCCCGGGTCTCAATAGAGCCAGGTGACCTGTAAGGTTACCAACTGGCATGGGTGCAAATTCAGGACAGTGAGAGTAAAAATTCAGGTCAAAGGGTCAAAATTCAGGACACAAATTCAGGACAGGAGGTCAAAATTCAGGACAAAACTTCGGGACAAAAGGTACGTTTTACAGACACATCAAAGGCGGTTGGGGAGTAGCATATAAGCCCATCTATTCCAAACATATTCAAACATTTGCAAACCTATGTATCCGTCCATCCATCATTTCACTCATCCATCCCTTCATCCACACTTTCACTCATCCATCCATTACCCACCCATCCACCCTTTCACCCTATCCATCAGTACACTCATCCATCCACTCTTCCACCCATCCATTCACTCATCCATCCAGCCATTTACCCTTTCACCCATCCAGCCATCCTTTCAGTTACTCATCCATCAACAGAGTCACTCATCCTTCCACCCATTCACCTTTTCAGTCATCCACCCATTCACCCTTTCTCTCTCCATCAAACTTTTCACTTAGCCATCCTTCCACCCATCCACTCACCCATCCATCTACTCATCCACTCATGAATACATCCATTGCCCCCATCACTCATCCATTCCTTCACTCATCCATCCATCCTTTCTCTCATCTATCCACCGTTTCACTCCTTCACTCAGCTATCCATTTATTGTCCATCAACCCTCCCTTTTATTCACTCATCCATCCTTACACCCACCAGTTCACACATCTGTCCATTCATTTACCCTTTCACTTATCAATTCATCAATCCATCCATTGTTTCACTCATCCATCCACCCATTCACTCGCCAATCATCCACCCTTTCACTCATTTATCCATCCTTTCACTCATCCATCCACAATTTTACCCATCCACCCACCCTTCCTCCCATACATCCATCTATTTATCTTTTCTCTCATCCATTCTTCCACTCACTCATCCATCAATCCTTTTTCTCATTATCCATCCATTCACCCTTTCATTCATCCATTCACCCTTTCACTAATCCATCCGGCCATCCACCCACCCATCCCTTCACTTACACACTCACCCACCGTTTCACATTAATTATCAGCTGAGCCTTTGTCTGCAGAGTTGCAAACAGAAGAGGCCCATCAATAATTTCACCCCTGTTGTAGTTCCTAAAGCAAGGGGTGGGGGTAGGGTTCACTACGCCCCTGCACATAGTCAATCTGAAACCTTTGAAGACATGAGTCATGCAGGATGCACAGTGCCAGGCCATGAGGTGACTGTGACATGGTGTTGTTTACAGGGCTTTAAGTAGGATGAAATCCCTGGTGGGTCTCTCCAAAGGGGGGGGGGGGTTGATGTAATTAAGGGCGTGGCTTAAAACACATACGCTAAAAATCTGTGCTTAGCATAGTGTACTGCCCGACTGGTATTTTGACTCTTCTGTCAATGTATCCAGTTATATAACACAAGTACAGTTACACCTACAACAAGCCAAAACTATTGGCTTTGTCAATGGTTGTTAGTTGCATTAAATATTAAAGCAGCAACCATGGCTTCGTTGAATACAATTTTGAAAATGCACCAGTTCTAAAATGATGAGACTGAAATGACTCTAGCCCTTACTTTTTAACTTGTTACACCGCCTTCTTTGAATGAACTGGATTCTCAGGTAGCAGCACTGGTGTTTTAGCACATTTCTTCCATCTGACAGAATGCCCTGCCCTAGACCAAGGCTATAGGAGGCCACCACATGCAACAGCCCAGACCGGCCCATTGTCTTCTGTATGTGGCAATCAGCCTGCATACAGAATGACAATGGACGGGGTAGGGCTTTAGCACAGAGAAGTGCGAGGCGGTCCATTAGGAAGCTGAGGCTTCATGCAGGGGAACAGTGCTAATCCCTGGAATGCCCAAAATTACGGAAAAAAGGAGTCCGTAAAAGGGAGCCTTGCGGACAATGGACGTGAGACCCAAATTACGGACGGTCTGTGAAATTTACAGACGGGTGGTCACCCTAGTGACCCGGATAAACACGAGATAGTCCTTCATGGAGGAGGAAACTGCAGCAAGTCTCTTCTCCTGCTCTCCGCCTATGGTGCACCGCCAGGGCCCCTCCTCGCAGTATTCCCAGCATAGACGCAGGGACTCTAATAACTAAAACAAGCATTGGCCGCGCGGCCATAAAAGTAATGCCGAGCGACCGCGAAATGAAATTTAAGAAAGAAATGCGAGTGGTGGCGGGAGTTGTGCACATGCGCACGCAACAGGCAAAAGTGCTGTGCATGTCGTGCGCGCTTGTGCGCGTAATAGCAAGCTGATGGCCGGCCTGGGTAGCACTTTTAAACCACCTACTAAATTTCTTGCAAGTGCAGTGCATGTGCTGACTCTAGCGAGACCTAAAAAAATGTTTCCTTGAAGCAGGAGGTAACAATGGGACAGTGGCAAGCTAACTGTTGTGCCACCGGTGGCGGTCACTGCGCTTGCTGCCCAGCAGCCACATGTAGAGAGGGGGGATGCTGGCAAGTTTCATGACGACTGCCAGCACGGTCTCAGGTAAGAGCGGGTGGAGGGAGGCCACCTCCCCCAAAACTCATGGTACCTGGGGCAGACCACCCCACCTTGCTACTCCACTGCAATGGGAAAAGTTTTCATTTCTTAAAACACAAACACATTGCAGGTGTGCTGAAGTACACAGCACACATCTAGTGCATTGGATGCTTCTGAGTTTATCCAGACATACCGTTTGTATTGGAAGGGTATGTTTGCAGTATAAATCCTATACTAGACTGTGTACATTCACCTCTGCACCATGGTCGAGGCTGTGCATTGTGCAAGGGCAGCCCAATTAAAGTACCATTGCATGGGATTCCAGCAAAACAGGTCAATATTAGAAGATGTTGTGATGTGCTGTGTTTTCCCCGCTGCACAATGCAGCACAGCAAATTTGGTTGCTGCACTGCATTGCATCAAAAATGAGTAAATATTCCCCTTAGTATCCAGCCTTATGTCAAAGACCTGCTCAGTGACTTGCACCATCCTTATAATATATGGCTTGGGGTGCTTTATCCTATGTGTTGATCACCTTATCGTGATACCAAACTCTGAATTCCCAGACATAGGCCTAAAAATGACAGTATAATAAGGAATATTTATCTCAAGAGTTAATGACGAAACCATGTTGTCAATATTAAACTCTCTAGACAACACTTGTGGGGCAGTCAACTTGCCATTTGGAAATAGAATCTCAGCTGTTATTGAGTCCTCCTTAGACACCCTAATGGAGGGATGACAATGAGGAGAGATGTTTTAATGTATTATCAGATCATGTATTCTCCCTTGGCTCTTGGATAAAGATTTTTGTGCAGTCAATTTTCTTGTTTTCTGACAATTCCGTAAAAAGCAACTTAATGTGCTAGACAGGCTGTTCGAAGAAGAAACATCAGATTGTTTGCAGTGATGATTAAGAATTTCTCTAGTCTGCGAGCAATACATTTCGGCGCTACTGGCAGAGCTACATGAGATGACGAATCTCTATGTAAATACTCACCAGCCTGCACACAATAATTATGGTGCTGACAGAACAAACAGAACAATTTTGTGCCAAGTTAACAAATCTGTATATGATAGGTTTTTTGACTCCCACGGATTGTGTATATCAAAAACACCATATGGAACTTTTCGTTAGAACTGTGTGAGCGGGGCCTGTCTGATGAGTCACCGAAGTTCTTCATGAAATGTAATTTTAGAAATCTGTACTATGGATGATTTCAGCAGAGACCTGTCCTTATGGGCGGAGGGGCTCCGTCTCCACATCTTTTTGCAGACATGATGAGTGCCCATCAGGTTGAGCAAACGTCCACCTGACAGATACTCTTTAAGTTCCGGTCTGACAGGCAGACGCTATGCATGCGCTATATGTGCAGGTGCCTGGCTACCTGAGCTGAACTTCGCAAAGCTGAGGACTTCTCAGCCTGTGAGCTTGACCACTTTAGCCCATCAAATCACTTCAACATCCTCCCCCTCATGATGAGGGGGGTGTCACTGATAGACCTGAACCGAGGTGCTTCAGTTTTATGCCCTGAGGTGCCCAGGGCTGAGAGTCAATCAATGAGACCTGGTCGCAGAGTAGGGTGGCGTCAGCAACACTCACTGATCCCATCCCACTTGTGGATGAGTAAGGGAGCGCTAATGAGAGGAGACTGCAATCCCAACCTGCCCGGACCCCTGTTGGTTTTCCTCTTACCACCCTGCAGCTGGTAAGTTATTTTTAATGTTTGGTGTGTGCATGCCTGTATGTATGAATATATATGTATTTGGTTTTGTGTGTATGTATGTGATTGTGATAGTGGATGCTGGCCTGGTCCTTTCTGCAGGGTCCTGCCCAAACATCTTGCCATCCTCCTCCTCTTGCTAAACTTAATTTTGTTGGCTTTAGGACTCTGGGCACTTTACCCCTGCTAACTATTGCTAATGTGCATGTGGACTCTCTCTAAAATATGATAACATTGGCTCATTCACAATTGGCATATTTTGTTTACTTATAAGATTCTAGTAAAGTGCACTGCATGTGCCCAGGGCCTGTACATTACATTCTACAAGTAGGCCTGCAGGAACGATTGTACCACCCAGGTCAGTAGTCCTTTAAACATGTCTCAGGGCTGCCATTGCAGACCCTGTGTGTGCAGTTTTAAACTGCCATGTCGACCTGGCAAGTTAACCCTCTTGCCAGGCCCAAACCTTCCTTTTTAGTACATAGGTAACCCCTAAGGTAGGCCCTTTACAGCCCCAAGGCAGGGTGCAGTGTATTTAAAAGGTAGCACATGTAAGTTTAAGTTTTAATTGTTGTGGAAGTGAAAAACTATTTAATTTATTTTTCACTACTGCAAGGCCTGTCTCTCCCATAGGATAACATAGGGATACCTTATTTCAATCCATAAGTATAATTTCCAATTGGGAAAAGATGGATATTTTGAGTTGGTGTCTCTGGACACAATTTAAAATCACAACTTATGGTAAAGTTGGATTTTAAGATGCAAGTCTAAGTTTAACCATTCTGTGCCATCTGCCTGTCTCTGAATACACATCTGTATGTAATGACAGCTAGACTTTGTGTATTACCTCTAGACAGCCAGACACATAGGGAGCTTAGGTGTTCCTGTTGGGCCATCCACTTCCTGATGGGCCATTAACACCCTGATAGGTCATTGTCGGCAGGGTGGGAGGGATGAACAGACAATTGCACCTGAATGGCCTGTGCCTGTTCACCTCAAAGAGAGGCATACCCGCCTGTAGTGAGTCTGGAGCCCGGGCAGGAAGTGCAGGGAATTTGTGTACTTCAAAGACCTCTATTTGAAGTTGCCCCCACTTCAAAGGCACAAATGTGTATAAATACTGGACCCCTGACACCACCAACATAGTACACTTCTAGACCTGAGAACAGTCTGACAGGAAGAAGGAATGCTGTGATTCTTAAAGGACTGCTATTCTGCTAGACTCTGTGGGACACCATCTGTGTTGTACCTGCCCCGCTGTCTGCTGCCCTCCTTGCCGGGGAGTATGAAGGACTGGACCTGCCTCTATACATCCTCAACAACTTTAGTGACTCCAATGGTTTGCTGGATTGCCTTCTGTTCTGAAGTCTCAGGAATATCAAAGACTTCCTACAACTATCTTGTTACTTTTGGACTCTGCTAACTGTGTGTTTAACCTTCAAAGTGGTGGAAATCCAGTCTTGGGCCTTGGAAGTGGCTTTCTGAAGTTTAGCAGAAAATTCCATGCATCGCTGTCATTGCGCCAGTCTGAACCAACACATCTCATCCTCGACGCCGATGCAGTACCTCTGCCGCCGAGGACAAAGACATTGCCCCACTGGCTGCATGGCTCGGCGAATATGCATCACCTTCATTGAGAAGGGTTCAATGACAATGTATCTCCAACTGCGCGGACTGGAACCGACGCATCGCCTGCATTTGAAAGGATAAATGCTGACACATTGACTCCCCTGCTCCTCGCATTGCGACTTCGACATCAATGCATTCCTCCATCCAAGGTACCTTTACAGAGGGACAATGTTGGTCCCAGTATCCTACCGGCATGTCATCGCGGTTGGTTCAAACTTTTAGATTTGACCCGGTCAAGCGCAACCTGATAGCCCTGGTTGGCGATTTATGTTTCTAAGCACTATATTGTAAGATATTCTTTTAGAATTCATAACTCTGATTCTATTTATTGGATATCTGTTTTGGTCTTGTTTTATTCAATAAATTACCCTCTAGTTTTCTAACCTGATGTGGGTTATGTTTGTGTGGTGTTTTCACTGTTTTACTATATTGCACAAATACTTTACACATTGCTCCTTAAGTTAAGCCTGCCTGCTCTGTGCCAAGCTACCTGAGGGTGAGCACAGGTTCACTTAGGACTAGGAGTGTGCCCCTACTTGGACAGGGTGCATTCCTCTTTCAACTAGAGATCGTGGTGCATATTTACAATGCCCCTGAGACACATTCATGTTGCTGGAGCATCACTTTTATCATGCACCAGAGGTGTAGTGTGCCTGCCCATATTTACAAGGCCATGTAAAGTCATCCTCCATGGCTTTTTATTGCCTTGTAAATATGGCTTTCCTTTCACACATGACTCTGCATCAAAGTTGCATTCCATGGGTGTTGCTATGGGTGTTCCCATGCAACACCTATTAAAATTTAACGCTGAATCACTTTCTAGTAAATATGCCCTCCAATTTTTAATAGTAGGTGTATGTGTGCATGCGTGAGAATGAGTGTGTAAGAGTGAGTTTACATGTGGATAGGTGAGTGTTTGTATGTGTGCACAACCTCCTCCCCTTGTTCTCGAATCACCAGATGCAACTGTGTAATATCTTCTTTTGTGAGTAGCATTCAGATTTTGTAAGGAGTGGGGTAGGTGCCTGTCCAGATATTTGAAAGAATGCTCTATTGAACCCCTATTTACAGTCTAGTGCAAAAATTAGATGCAAAAGGCTCTTTCGCAAGCAACATTTTCTTTGCTATTTTTCTCAGTTCTGCAAGTGGTTTTTTCAAAAGCACAAAAATGATGAATGATTGATTGCATCTACTTTTGTCAAATTGACCTGATTCACAAAGATCTTTCTATGACCTACAATGGAATCTTCTATGAACTACTATTGTGGTGGTCCTGGTTCAATCCTAAATTCCAGAAGTAGTTCAGTTCAGTAAATCTTTATTTCGAAGAATAAAAATTCCTCATAAAAGCACATTGCATAAAATTTCATTACATTTCATTACATTTCACTACATTTCATTCCTGAACTTTTCATGTTAAAAACAACAATAGAGAAGAGAGGATATGATTCACGGGGCAGGTATAATTTTACAACACTAATTCATTTCTTGTATTCCTCAATCTTACTGCTACTTTTAAAAAGCTTAAAATGGCACATAGGGTGTGGGGATCAGTGGCTTTCTGTAAAAACAACAATGCAGTTCTTGCTTGGCGGAATTTCTGTTTCTTTAAAATGTCTACCAAAAACAATCGTCTGGGGTTACTATAAAATGAACATAAAAGTACAAAATGAAGGGTGTCCTGCGGAGACCTATTGTCGCAGCCGCAGGCACCCTTCTGCTCAATTGATATGGTAAAACCAGCAGGGTAAGCTAAAATATTTGGTAACCAATTGAGCCTAAAAACCGATCATTTTGGTTATACATAAGAAACAGATATGATTCCATTCCCCCTCCATTTCTTACAAGGTCATAGGCTGCTAGTGATTTCTTTGCCAGGCCACAACTTCTTCTGTCAGCGACATATTTTTCTAAAAGCAATTTTTTTACCTTCATTTTACAACTATTTACAATCAAGGAGGGATCATTAAAAAGCTGGCCCTGGTCAATACTTGTTAAAGAGTCTTTCACATATTTCAACCAGGGGATTTGTAGGGCCTTGTCTCTTTGTAAGCAGTCTGTAATTATTTCCCTGGTCAGAGCTGCCTCCGGGTTAGTCCAAGTTCTCATCCATGCCATAATTGGCCTTAGTTTAACAATATCAGAAATATATGGCATCCCTAATTCATCATGGGCAATTTCAGCAGGGATGGCTTGCGGGACTTTTAAGATTCTCCGAAAGAATTTATCTTCATGCTGTTGAAGTTGCTTACAGTCCCTAAAGCCCCATATCTCAGCACCATACAAGGCCTTAGCTGTACTTTTTGAGGCATATAATGCCATTATCTGTTCTGGGCACCAGCGTCCCAATCTACGGGCAAAGCTCAAAATAGCCCCATTTGAGGACACAAGCTTGGTGCAATGGGCCTCAAGCAGGTGATTAAATAACATGTCCCCATCCATTAGCAGCCCTAAGTAGGGGAAGGTCTTTACTTTGCCCAGAGTCTGTGACCCAATTTTGAACACAATCTTGTTAGTAGGTTTTTTACCGGCCACCATGACAAAGGATTTTGTTAGGTTGACAGACAAGTCCAAGTCCCCCATGAACTTAACGAATCCGTCCACCAGGAGTTGCAAAGCCCTTGGGGTCCTGGCCAGCAGGACCGCATCATCCGCGTACAATAGTACTGGGACATGACGCAGTCCTACTTTGGGGGAATCAGCTTCTAGGGCGATGAGGGCACTCTCTAGGGCAATAATGTAAAGGGAGAAAAGAAAAGGGGCTAATATGCACCCTTGTCTTACTCCCCCTGAACATAAAAATTGATCAGTTCGCCCCCCGTCTGGACTGAAACGAACCTTGGCCGTGGTGCTCCAGTGCAGCTCTTTCAGGATATTGATCAGCCCCTCTTCTATCCCTAGGTTATGCATCATGGTCCATAGTTTAGACCTATTGTAAGCAGTAGTATTCCAGTACTACACTTTGCCTCAGTCAGTAGTTCAAGAGTAAACCAAGATTACTGCAAGCACTGCAACGTCTTTGTGAAATGGGCTCCTTATTGTTATATTTACTAGTGATGCACTCACAGTTTTCACCATTGAAAAGCTATGGATGTGTGCAGTTGCAAACCACGAGTGAGCAAAATGTAGGTAAAGCTCTACTTCAGGACAATACAAATACGTCTTTCTGTTATCTCTTGAATTCTTTTTTCTTAGTGCCAGGTTATTCAATTTAAAGGATTTAGAGACAGAGGGCCTTATTCACAAATGTAAACTAACACTTTTGTGTAAGTTTGTAATTGTTTGCTATTTACAAATGTATTTTACGAGTATTATCTTTACAGCTGGGAGTATCCATACATAAAAAGATAGGACTGTCCTATCTTATGATGTGCAGAGACTTTGCAGGTGTAAAGAAAGCACTAGCGAAACACCTTTATGAAAAGCAAATAATAGAAAATCTTCTCAAACTGTGAGGGTATGATTCAGAAATGTAAACATAATTTGTTTTATAAGTTTTCAAATCTTGCTATATACAAAGGTATTTTACAAGTAGTATCTTAATGACCATTGAGTCTCCACACATAACAAGATAGGATGGTGCTATATTTTTATGTGTGGAGACTCAGCAGTCTTAAAGATACTACTAGTAGAATTTTTTTGTAAATAGCAAACAATCATAAACGTACATAAAAGTGAAAGTTTGCCTTTGTGAAGTAGGCCCTAAGTTTACCTTTGTTAATCAGGCCCAGAATGGATGAACACAAAACATTTTTGACAGGCACTAATGCATGCCCTTGGTACTAAGTAAGGCAGTTGAGGGTGAAAACAACTGCTACCACTAGGTTACGCAGGCAAATTTCTGGCGGTGTTAGTATGTGACCAGAGTTTATGTACATATTTGTTGTGCTGCATTTTGTGGTTGTGCTGATATGTTGTTTTTTGTTCTGTTGTGTGTTTGCACTGCATTATTAAGAATGCAGTGTTTTTGTGTCATACTCTGGGACATATTTCCAAAAAATACACACAATACAGTGCAAGTGCAACCACAAAAGAGGCTGAGCTGCATTGCGTGACAGGGGAGGAGCAGTAGGGCACCATATCTACAGAGATATGGCTCTCTCCTCCCCTCTCCCTAGGGCAGACACTGATTTCATGCGCCACGTAGACACCTTCACGCCACAGGGCTAGGGTGTATGCATGACTCTAGCATAGGTTTTGTACACAAAGGATACCCTTCAAGTTTTGCGCTTGAAAGTAAACACCCCAAAAACATTTTGTGTTGGTTAGTGTCACTTTTGTAGTGCTAACCTAGCACAATATGTTGGGAAATTCTAGCCCTCTTTTTGTTGTTTTCTATTCTGTTTTGACTTTGTTGATTGTTTTATGTTTAATTTTGGTGTTATGTCATTGTGTTATGTTCTGTTGCTTAATTAATAGATGTTATCAAATGCTGCTTCATTTCCAGTCAAAATCAGGAACTTGCATTTAAGATGTGTATGATAAGCAGGCATTTATAAATGTATAATTTGCCAAAACAACCCTTCAGTAGCTCTTTCATAATTGTATGCAGTGGACAAGCCAAGACCGTGGCATATTCCTTACTTCAATTAGAACTGTCACTGCCTGCTTCATGTGATTCAACCAAGGGATCCTTATTTAATTTGTTGCTTAACTATCATTAAAATCAGTACATTGAATCTTCTAGTTGAAGTAATATTTTTACTAATAAGAAAAGCAAAGGTATATACCACTAGGTTGTTCTGTAAATAAAAGAATCACCCAAGGTTCCAGAATGGCCTGCATAGTCAATATTCTTAAGTAAGGTCACAATTTGCAACCCCTTGTTATTGAAGGTAATAACAGAGATGGTGGCCTACCAAGGTGATCCATCCTTGTCATTGCATTTCAAATTGGATTTCTTTGTTTTAAAGGAGCCCCGATTTCTTTTAAAGAAACAGGCTGCTTTAATTAGATTTTTTACCAAAAATGTTTTTCATTTGGAAAAACATCAGTGAGATGTAGCAGTGGTCCCCGGACTACTGATTACTACCCCTTCGAAGTTGCCACCTTGATTCCAAATGTGAAGGGAGTCCAAAAGATGCCCTCTGCTTTTTTGGAAATCAGTTATCACTCCAACTTGTGAGTTGGTAACTGATCAATAGTTTGTGACCTAAATTGCGGTCGGAACCCACCGATACATATGTATCCGATTTGCAATTTAGAAGGAATACTCTAAACATGCCCCTTCCAATTTTCAATTCAGTAATAATTTCTAAACCCACTTTGCAATTTGAATCAATTTTCCTAAAGTTCAAACTGAATTTTGTACATGTGTAATTTTTTTTCATTCTCAGCACTGTTTTTCACAGACTGGGAGGATTTGGAACCACAATAACAGTTTACACATCTGGCCTTTACTCCATTGTACTAAATGATGTGTGCCAGTTTATTGATTTTGGCCCGCACTTATCAATATTTAATGCAGTGCATTGTAGCAAGATAACTTCATATGCTGCATCAAATAGAGAGGGCAAGAATGTGCCACAGTTCCCTAGACATGGCGCATTCCTGCTCTCTCTCTGGCGAACTATGTGCTGCCTGGCACCGCCACAGGAACCCATGTGCCATTGTGTTAGAGTGTCTGCGTTGCAGGCATGACACTATCCTCCTCAAAAACAATATATAGAGGCTTTTTCTTCTTTCTGATTGTGCGGCAGAATTCAGCACACTTAGAAAGAGGAGACAACAAGGAAAAAGAAAGATTTTGTTTCTTACTTCTCATCTATCAAAAAGACATTTACTTGTCGTGATGAGACTATGAATGTGCCAAAATACATTGGTGAATGCCTGGGAACACCCACTCTGCCTCCATGTAATGCCTTTCTGGCACAGAGTAATGCGTTGGCTTGTGTTACTCCAGATTTACGAAGCCACACAGGGCCAGGCAAGGTGGCTTTGCATAACTTGGTAAATCTGACTTAAATACTGCGTTGCCCCTGCGTCACCCTGCCTGATGCTACAGCAATGCAATCCTTTGATAAATCTGGGCCTTAGTCTCTAGATTGCAGTACCTCAAGTTGGATTAGTGCACTTCAGAAGCAGAAGGATGGATAAGCATGGCTATGTTTTGTTCATTTTATGCATTCGTAGATGCAATAATATTGAATAATGATGTTATATGTGGAATTTAATGGTTTAGTGTTCCCAATTCCTGTGGGAGTAGTATTCTAGAGCATAACACAGTGATCCACAGAATTAAGGATAGAGTATTGTGTGTAGGGCTAGTGTTTTGAGAATGCATTAAGGTGGGTTAGTGTGCCCAAGGGATGTATGTCGTTACTGCGCATGCTTTTACAACGCATGCCTTTACCACGCAACTTTTACAACGCAAGTCGTTACAACGACTTGCGTTGGGGGGGCGCTGGATAGTGAATAGTTTAATTTACTATTCCAACTCCAGTCCCCGTGGATAGTAGGGAAGGTTTTGGATAGTAAATTAAACCATTCCCTATCCTACAGCGCCCCCCAGCGCAAGTCGTTGTAACGACTTGCGTTGTAAAAGTTGCACGGTAAAGGTAGTGCGTGGTAAAAGTTGCGTTGTAAACGCTGTTTGCCGTGCCTAAGATTCATCCCAATGTGTTTGTTAATATCCCAAGAGCTCAGTGAAGTGTGATTAGGGAGATTCTTCCATACATAGAATACAGATGGAAGAGTGCTCAGATGTTACTGTGGGAGTGTATTGTCCATCCTAGTATCAGGTATAATATGATAGGTTTATATCAGTAGGGTACACGAAGTGAGCACTCAAGTTTTTACACAGTTCAGTGTGGTATATTACTGCTCCTAGAAAGTAATGCCATGGGTTAGTTTTCTAGGATGCAGGGCAGTGCTGTGAATTACTGCCACTATGATGCAGTCCAGTGTAGAATGTTACTGTCACTAGTATGTGGTGCAATGTGGTATGTACATGTCCTTTGCACATAAAGTAGTTGGTTAGTGTGCCTTGTATGCAGTGCGGTGCGGTCGGTTACTGTTCATCGATAAAGTGCAGTGTAGTTTAGTATGCTTTGTAGTTTAAGATACCCAGGGTGATGCTACCTGCTACTGATTTAATCACAGTCCAGTGTGGTGGGGTGGCGCTGTTAGGGAAGGAATGTTTTGTCTTGTAATATATCTAGAGTGCAGTTTTGGGCTTTATTGTCCTCAGATTGTGGGTCAATTTGGTCAATTTGACTCTATGATGCATGAAGTATGCATGTTAATGACCACAAAGTTCAGTGCAGTGAGTTATTATTCTTAGAATACAATACAGTGGTTTCGTTTCCAAAGCATGCAGTACTGTGTTGTTTATTGGCAAACATAATGTGCAATGTAACAAATTAAAATTTCCAGGATGCAGAGCAGTGGTTTTGCTGCTCTGGAAAACAATGCATTGCGCAGGTTACTGTCAGAAGGATGGAGTGTTCTGTAACGAGTTAGTATCTGCAGAGTCTCACATCGCATTTTAAGTAGTGTTCTTGGGATGAAAATGAATAGGTTTGCATTGCAGTGTGGTAGATTAGTGTATGCTGTTTAGTATCCTTATAATGCCAGCCCTGCTTCTTCACCTGAACCCAGGACTACCAGAGTAACTCAAAGGACTTGTTTGCTAGCCTGCTGTTAAGATCCACATGGGCATAACATTCTCTCACTATCTTGAACCCACACTCGGACCCAGCCTGAGTGAGTCCTAACCCTCCAAGTGTTGTCCCATCAGTTACGGACCCTTTGTTGTGATGATAAAGGTGCCCAGATACCAAAAATCCAAAACGTTTTACTTCATAATTTCTTCTAAAGAGGTGTGGCCTGCCAAGATAGCCGAGCGGACGAAACCCGCAGTGGCTCTGCTGCATGCATGAGCAAAGTTAGGGAAATATTGGACATAATGCCCAGCTGCTGGCCTCAACTGTCAAGATCATCTGAGGAGACATTTCTGCTGTGGCCCAAGGTGTTTTTTGAGCCCCACTACCGGCTGATGGAGTTGGATCAGGGTGATACAGCTATGTGCATGACGATAGCAGGCCTGGGCCCTAAGTGGTGAGCTGGAGCCTATTATCCCAGGCGAGCCCATGGGCTTCAACGTGATGCCGCTGTGACACTGGCGGGAACTGTGACCTTAAGCAACCAGAGGAAGCGCCAGTGAGTGTGGTGGCATGGGGCTTGAGGTGATCTTCTGGGCCCATGACGGAGCCTATACCATTGACGACCTCCTCCGTGGGCTGCCTGTAGCCGACTTGGAGGCAGCGAGATGGAGTTGTGGCAGTCACAGGGATGCGAAGAGAAGTACCTCAGTGCACTAATATTGTTATTACTGTAGCATACCGAGGGACCAAGGGAATCGAATGGCTTGGAATGCCTCCACCCCGCAGTGAGGCTGCCCACGAATAGTGCATGACCTTAAGATGGCGCAGGCGAGAAATAGCTAGTGGCTGGACAGGGCTGCCACCAGCACCTGGGAAAGTGACCTCTATGGTGGGGGAGCCACCAAGTTGAAGCAACTGCTGGGGGAGATAGAGAGCCCACCGCCAACACCGGCTTCTGTTACATGACTTGCCTGACCCCAAAATGGCAGAAACAAAAGCCTAATGGCCCTGCTGCTTGGACCCTACAATCAGCCCCTGCGTCATTGTGAGCTTTTTATACCATCCAGTCCAGACACCTATAGAACTCTGGTGCACTGCCCCATCCTTCTTCCACTGAAGATGGCGCTATGAACCAAAAAACTAAATAGACATTGCTGAGTCAGGGGCCTTTGGATCTCAGCCGCCTGCACATTCTCAACAGGCTGAGAACACCCTGTGGCTTATACCTGAAACATGCTCGGGACTGAGGAAGTCTACTATAACCTGCAGAAACTGTGCTGCTACGTAACTGGGTGACTGGGGAGCTGAAGCTGTGGGCCGCAGGACTTCTGCAGTGTCCTGGCTGGATTCTTGGGTGTAGATGTGACGGAGGAGGCTCCACTCCACCGGGGCTCCTGGCCTCCCAGCGCACTCCTCCATATAGTACGAAGCACAAGCTTCTGACATACTGCAATAGGACTCGGAGCCACCGCTTCCCTACTATTAAGTGCCCCAGACATGCCGCCCAAAAGACAACAAACAAACCGGGTCTCCAGCTATTTCCCACCTGCAGAAGCAAAGGCATTGTGCAGGAAGAACCAGAAACGCCGCCATGGCGCTCACAAGGGACGATCTGCTGTCTTCCCTCCGGGACTTCAAATAGGAACTTCGAGAATGTTTGAAAGCTGACCTAACCTTCTCGCTCTATACCTTGAGGTCTGACCTCAATGTTAAGCTGGCTAAGCTGCAGCAAGATATAGATTCAGTTAGAATCAGGGTGCTGGATCAGTCTACTGAATTTAACACTCGAACTACCCAACTGATAGAAATCATTCAGATGCTGCATATGAAGCTCCAAGCATTGATCTTACAACATACGAATCTGCAGCCTGGCAGAGGGAGCAAAATGCCCTGATCTGGAGGCCTTCATTGTAGACCTATTTGCAGAGCTCCTGGGAGAGACAGGGCTGAAATTAAAGCTAGACAGAGTCCATTGTGTTGGTTTGAAATCATCAGATGACAGTAAGTGAGCCCAAAACATCCTTGTTAAACCCCACTCCTTCAAAGCCGAAAAAGCCATTCTTCTTGCAGCATGTGGGGTGGAGACAAATGTCTTTCAGAGTGTGGTATGCATTATTTCCGGACATAGCCCGCTAAAACCCTAGCTAGACACCAACAATTTATGTAAATGACAGACTAACTGAGGCAAGACCGGATTGGATGGACATATCTGTTTCACCTTGCCTTTGATCTACAGGATAAGTCGTATCACGTAACAGAGTTTTTGAGGCCATGTCGCTCTTGAGCATCCTGACCTCTGAAGCCAGGATGGATGACGGAGCCTTAGTCACCTCTCAAGAGAACAATAACTGATCCCTGATTGCTGGCACTTGACTCTCTCAATGTCACCCTCATTATCATAAAAAAATATTGACTCATGGCATGAGGCTCTTGGGGCAGAGTGATGACACCTGGAGCCATAGTCTTCATGAATCGCCTATGTTCACAGCTCTTTTCGAACTGAATGGCCTCTGGCACACCGTCTAGTGAGAAGGTATCGGAGGTGGGTGGAGAGCATGCTGAAAGGAGCAAAGCTTTGAGGGCGCCAACCAGCTCTCCAACTAAGGACTCTTTGCAGTTCAAAATGTGGTACTGCTATTATTGTCACTTAATCACAACTATTTCCCTCACTATACCAGCAACATGACAAGATGCGTTAGAGGTTCTCAGCCAATCTCATAATTAATATGCAAATACACATAGACATGTTTTTAATTAGGGACCTGTTGTCCTGACATTCTTTTGTCTAAGGTTTAACCTGGGGGGTCTAGGTGCTACACAAGCATGTGTTTCCATGACATCTGAGGAAGCAGGGAGGTTTCACTAGCCATATCCAGCAGGGATTTAGAGGGGGAAGGGTGTTAGGCAATATAACCAACCCGAGGGGGGCAGTGCCTTACGTATCTTTCAAGGGATGGCCAAACGCAGACCACAATCTGGTTTTAAACCATGGTAATTGCGACACTCACCTGGAATGTTAGGAGCTTGAACTCCCATGCGAAGCGCCACAAATTATGAAAAATATATACCTGCCCATCGCTATGATGTGGTGGCACTGCAAGAGACACATTTTATGCATGATGAGGACCACAGATTGAAAGATAAAGTATATCCTCAATTTTTCAAAACATCCTCTCCCTCCAAACATAATGCAGTGGTGCTAATGATCCACTCATCAATGAACTTCCAGCCCATGAGTCACAAAGTGGATAAAGAAGGGAGAGTTATAATGATCGAGGGTGCTTTATACAGTTGACTCCCCACCTGTGCCTCTCCTTATGGCCCCAATCCTGGCCAGGACCAGCTCATGCACTTATTCCTAAAGCTACTTGGAGGATTCGCACTGAGAGAGATTGTTGTGATGGGAGATTTAAACCCCACCTGGCATTCTAACAGTGACAGTACTCATCCCAAATGATCAACCACAATGAACTTCTCTCGAGCTTTTAAACAACCAGTTCAGACACTGGGATTGGTAAACGCCTGGAGGACACTTCATACAAAATCCACCTTTTTCTCCCTCTATCCCGTACCTATTTCAGAATAGAATCCACTTTAATTAGTCAATCAAGAGTTCAAGAACTACAGTTGACTGTTGATATTGATCAAAACTATGCTAATGCAAATGATGGTAAACTTGCATACACAAATGAAACCACCCTTCATGTATTATCCATCAACCCGATTTGAAAAGATGTGATCTGGCAGGCTCTGCCTCCTAGACCCATGGTGACTTATTTACAGGTCACAGGAACAGGAAGCTCAGGTCCATCCCCCAGATAAGCGCAGCAACACCACATGGTCCAAACAAAGGCCCTAATACAGCTCTCTTGCCAAAGGGGTGCGCACATTCCCAAAACACCATAAAGACAGATGCCACTTGAAGTTAGAAACATGCAAACTAATGGTACACAACACACACAGTGTTCGCTCTCCCCTCATGCCATCTAGACCCACTAACTACTGGCCTACATGGTTTGCATTAAAGTTCTAGGCCCACCTGCATTTATCAGGTGCCTTTTATTTATAACTCCACAGACAAGACCCATATTCTTTTACAAAACAAGGATTGCGGGATGTACTTTTATTGCTCCCAAAACTGTATAGAAATTGCTCTGATTGATTGCACTTTGTGATAGTCACAGACCTGTTTCTGTAAGCTGTGCTACCCAGCCACAGTATTTAATTAAACCAGCTGTTCCTGTTTTGCCAAATACCTCTTGTCTTTTTTTTTCATGGTGAATTCATATTCGAGCAACATGGCCACAATCTATCTCATCACTTTTTCCGATTACACCCCAGTGTGTGTCACTCTAGAATGAGGGGACTAACCACTGAGGTATCGCCGCTGTTTTTTCCTAACTATCTTACCCTAGATTGGCTCTCATGGGATGAGCTATGAAAAACGATTAGGGAATACTTTCAGCTCAACACGCTCACTGATATAACACACTCCAATACCTGGGACGTCTTTAAGGCAGTATTGAGGGGGAAGTGTATCTCCCTGAGAGCTTTGCTCAATAGGCAAAGGGCAAAAGATTGCATTGCCCTAGAAACAGAACTACAGGCTCTTAAACATGGGCACAAGGAGCACCCCACACTCCTACTACAGCATAAGGTCACAGCACTGAGAGGCAAACTCAATGCCATCTACACCAACATGGCAGAACTCACTCTACTTCAACTAAAATGTACATCTTATGAACAGGGGAATACAATTGGGCCCACCTGATGACGCAGCTTAGGGTCAAAAGGTAAAGGGAGCATATTGGAGACATCAGACGACCTTCCACAGGCCTTATTAGCTCAGATACAGGGAAAACCCACATATTTAGTCACTTCTATAAGAAACTATTCACGGCTGAACATACAAATACCTGTCTCCAATCAGATGACCTTGATCCTGTGCAGCTTCCAAAAGTAACCATCTTACAAAATGAAATGCTAGGAGAACCCATTAGTGCTGATGAAGTATGATTAGAGATTGCAAATCTAAAACTCCACCAATCTCGGAGCGGGATTGCTTCACAGCCCAGTTTTATAAAACCTTCAGTTTCGGCCTAATCCCTTACTTGACGTCCTTATTTGATTATATAGCTACCTCAGATATGGTCACACCCTCTATGAGCAAAGCCCTGATCACTGTTATCCCTAAACTGGGGAAGGATCACCATCCATGTGGCTTCTAAAGGCCCATAGCACTCCTAATCCTGGATGCTAAGCTCTATTCCAGAATTTTGGCTTCCTGATTTAATGACCTGATGCCAGATTTGTTCCACCTAGACCTATCTGGATTCATAAAAGGATGACAGATAATTTTAGGAGAGTTTTCCACCTGTTGGAAAAACCAATAAAATAAAAGATACCCACAGTCTTATTAAGTCACGGCGCCGGAAAGGAGTTCGATTGGGTGGATTGGTCCTTTTTATTCTGCACGCTTAGGCACTAAAGCTTCTGTCAGCAACTTATAGCAATGATAGACGCTAACTATGTGACACTGATATATGTTTCATTTAGGAGAATTGCAGAGCTCGCCTACCACTCAAGATTATGTGACTGCCAAACAAGTCTGGGCACTTTGATCTCCTGGATTTCCCTCTTGACTATAGGGCAGCCCAACTAAGTGTTATTCCTGAATGGTCCTCCATGAATCAGACAAACACTGACTTCTCAAGGACAGGGCAATCGTGGGGAGGGTGATTTGGGATGCCCTTTGGAAGCCAAAAGCAGACCGCCCCCCAAATGTTTATCTTAGGACACCCACCAGAATGCTGCTGAAAATATGGGGTGAGGTGATCAAAACATTGGGTGGACTACATTTCCCTCCCCATATACACCACTATACTATAATCCAGCATTCCCCCTAGCTCTCACACCTGGTCCCTTCGATGCCTGGAGAGGATGTGGTGGCCTCCCATTATTTGCATTTTTTCACAATTGGGTTATTCTGACTTTTGGTCACTGCCAAAGAAATTTTAACCTGGCATGTACTGAACACTACCATTAGACGCAGTTGAAAAACTGGGCATTACAACCGGACGTTCATTTGACAGCCTCCAGACTTAACATCTATTGAACAATTTGTTTGCCGAGCAGATACCACTAAGGGGACTATCCCCTACCTGATTTCCCTGCTACTCAGTACACTTAGATCCTAAAGCAACAATATAGAGCATTCTGGAAGCGCATTCTCGGGGCTTCAATTCCTGTTCAGAAATGGCACACACTATAGAAAGATATCACAAAATACAATTATTCGTTAGATCTGAGGGAATACCACTATAAAATACAATTTCACTGGTATGTATACCCCACTAAACTGAAGAAAAGTTTCCCTGTGACCTATGACTTATGACTTATGTTGGAGGGGCTGCGGTCTTTTGCCATATCTAGTGGGACTGCCCACATATCAGGTCCTTCTGAAACGAAATATTGACACAAATTAAGGACATACTTAGCTACCCAATACCAGACACAATTGGGTTTGCGCTCCTAGGATTAAGGGATGACACCATCAAGAGACAGACACACATCTGACTGCTAAGGTCCCACAAAGACGGCTATCGCAGCAGCATGAAAAGAACGGAAGCTCCAGCAGTAATGCAATGTCACGCCGGCCTTTGGCAGGCCCTCATTATGGAAAGTATGTCTAAAATCTTTACAGATGATTTCAAAAACGGAAAATTCACCTGGGGCCCACTGGTGTTGTATCTGTCCAAAGGTCTCCCACTAACGGCCTGCACCACACATACGAGGGTGTACTTTTTCAAATTATAATCCCAGAATGAACCCTTTCCTTTTTGCCACAGCTGTTACATAAATGGGGGCACCCCCCCTTCAACCAGCAACCCAATTTCTTTCAGACACATGTTGAGTTTTTCTCTGTAGGAGGTAGCACTGTGTTTTAGGATAGCTCTCTTAGGATGCAGTGCAGTGCGGTGTGTTGGGATTCGATTGCTGTGGTGTAAGTCAGTGTAATTGTTGTCTGTACAATGTGGTATATATTTGTCTCTAGGGACTAGTACCAGACCCCTAGGATGCAATGCAGGTGGTTAAAGTCAACAAAATGCAGTGCCTTTGGTAGTTTCTCCCAATAGAAATTAATGAAGAGCCGGGGGCAACTATTAATAGAATGCATAGCCTGATGCTTTATGTTGAGTTAGCACTCTTCGGATGAAGGATGCAGCTCTTTGTTGTGGGTTAGATCCCCAAGGCTGAAGAGCCTAGTCATCTGTTAACACCCCTAGAATGCAAAGCACATAAATATGACTTGAGTTGCTGCCCTTATGATGTAGTTAATTGGAATATGTTACTATCCAAGGATGCAATGCAGGTGCTTGTTTAGTGACTTAAAGGTGGATTGTATCGTGGTGGGTGAGTTTTCACAGGAAGCTGTGCAGTGTGGGAGTCAGGATCTTTGGAACAGGTGTCCGTATAGAGTAGGGGAACAGTGCATTAAAGTTCATCGTACTCATATGATGCAAACTGTTGTAGTGGGTGCTTCTCAAAGGCAAGGAAATGTAGTGATTTAGTGTCACTAACATAATATATCAATTTGTAAAGTACAATAATCTTCCCTTGCGGCATCTTGGTGCTGAAAAACAGATGTTTAAAGTGACCCAACTTGAGACCACTTATTTTATCAACTTCGGAAGGATGAAAGACTGACCACAAGATTTGAACATGTGGAGGTCAAACAAAGATCCCTCGAAAGAATGCATTAATCAACTGAGTGACCAAATCTAGCTTGAGATGTACCGATTTGTATTTTTGTGATACAAAAAAAGTGCTGCAAGTTTATTTCATAAAGATTCAGGCAATAGATACTGGAGCCAGACATTCAAAATTGTTGAAATAAATATAGTGTGGCATCAATTAAATGGTAATAATACATATTTTAATGTTGTAACATTCGAAATCATCATGTGAGCCATTGCATTAGCATTTCATGAAAGAACATCAGTATGATCCCCGGACAACTTTTTCTCGCAGATACTGTGAATAGAGTTGCAATCTGTTGCTGTATATGTGTCATGTAGGCACCTAGAGCTAATATTGTTTTCATCCAAATCAAAAATGTGCCACTTTCTTAGTATTGCTCTGCCTTGGGACAAATGCATGGTCAAGTCAAAAAGGCTTTATTTCGATAAAAATTATCATAAAAGCTTCACAATAAAAATACACAAGTTCATTTGTTTTTAAAGAGAAAAAGGAAGATACAACAATTTAATTACATTCAACTTTAAAAATTTTGATTTTCAGATAAAAGAAGCATATCATAGGTGATTGATTAAAAAAGAATGAAACATTTTCTTTAAGCCTTTTACTTCTAATACACCAGGCCCACGATAAAAATTTAGAAAGGGTACAGACGTACAGTGGGCGAGAGTCCGACATTAAAATGCGTAATGCCTCAACATGGTGCCTGGTCCCCAACAAGCGGCACAATTGCTTAAGCCATTTTCTTCTTGGTCGGGCATACTCCTGGCACTCGAACATAAAATGTACCACTGACTCTTGTCTAGATGTACATGTGGGGCAAAACTCTGTGGTCTGTGCTGGCGGTTTCCACCGAGATGTAAAGGCATGCAGAGGAAGAGTCCCAGTTCTGAATTTAAAATAAAGGGTCCTATCAAATGGTTTCTCAATGATGTCTAAATAGAGTTCCCGAATTGGTAAGTCCTTGAATTTCAAAAAATCCTAGGTGAGTCTACCCAATGTGCGGTTAGTACTCCGTTGAGTCAGAATCCAATTCCAGTACAGACTCTTGAGTGTTGCCTTTGGTGGAGAGGACCTATTTGCCCAGACTTCCCTTAGGCCCAAGTTGCACAAGAGGGATTTCATGTCTCTTATCCATTTAATTCTGTGCCACCCTGGTAATGACATAATTTCAGAGAGCCCTTTCGCATATTTGGCAAGCTCCGGGACTCGCCACAGCCTGGCCCATAAGAGTAAGGGCCGCAACTTTGCTAAATCTCCAATAGTTCGACAACCTAAGTCAAGCATTAATGGGGCCATGGGAGTACCTTGGGGAAGTGACATGATGGCCCTACAAAACTTCCTCTCAGATCTTGACAATTCATTGATATTACATGAGCCGCATAGCTCTGCCCCATAGAGAGCAGAGCTAACTCCCCTTGCTGTATATATTTCAATAACAGGGGCTATAGGTCTAATAGCACAAGAGCGCTGCTCCTTCAGGAGAGCCCCTGTGACCCTCTTGTGGGCTAGCAGCATTTTGTCTAAGTGAGGGGCCCACTGCATATTGTGCGACAAACGGATGCTTAGGTAATTGAATGCATCTACCCTCCCCAAAGGTACAGTGTTCATCTTTGGGGGACGTACAGGTTTTTTAGGGTGATTCATCACAAGATATTTCGTTTTGTCGGTATTGATTACCAGGCCCCGTTCTGTACAAAAGGTCTGAAAGTTGTTAAGGAGTTTTTGAAGACCCATTGGGGATTTAGATAGCAAGAGCGTATCGTCGGCAAAGAGAAGGGTGGGGATGCGCTCCCCCGCCAGGGATGGTTCATCTGAAGGATATTTCAGCAGATGCTCAACCACTCCGTTGATATACAGGGAGAAAAGGGTGGGAGCTAAAACACATCCCTGGCGAACCCCTCTCTCCACCGGGATACTGCTGGGTTTTTCTCCCTCTGTACCCCATCTTATCTGGGCAAAACTATTTTCATGAAGCCTTACAAGTAACAATAGAATATAACGTGGTATCCCCATATCAGTAAGGACTCTCCAGAGAGTCTCCCTAGGTACAAGGTCAAAGGTAGTCTCTAAATCGATAAATGCGAGATAAAGACTGCCTTTGCCTATAACCACCACCTTCCAGTACACTAACATCAGTCTGAAGGCTTGTTCTATTGTGCCAGTACCTACTCTAAATCCTGCCTGGTAGTCAGAGAGGATGTTATTATCATTAATCCATTCCAATATTCTAACCAGCAATACCTTACCGACTACCTTTTGGGATATGTCCAACAAGCTTATAGGTCTATAGTTGGACGGGTCGTACCTAGCACCTTTTTTAAAAATAGGGACGACCTCTGCCCCTTTCCAGGATGTGGGAATCGGTGCACCCCTACAGATGGCAGTGAGCAGGCAATGAATGAATTTCCCCCATTTTGGGATGTCTGAACGCAGCAGGTCCCCGGGAATACCATCCGGACCGGCCACCTTTTGGGGCATGATGGTACTAATGGCATACTCTACTTCTTTTATTGAGAAGTCTGGATCTACTAGATCTGCCTCTCAATCCTTTTGGGTCATAATTGGGGCCACCTCCCATCCCTGATCATCTTTGGGTGTATCTATTATGTTATGTCCGGATTGGTGAGTGTATAGTTTGGCATCAATTAAATGGTAATAATACATATTTTAATGTTGTAACATTCGAAATCATCATGTGAGCCATTGCATTAGCATTTCATGAAAGAACATCAGTATGATCCCCGGAATTTCTTTTCTCGCAGATACTGTGAATACAGTTGCAATCTGTTGCTGTACATGTGTCATGTAGGCACCTAGAGCTAATATTGTTTTCATCCAAATCAAAAATGTGCCACTTTCTTAGTATTGCTCTGCCTTGGGACAAATGCATGGTCCTCCTGTTGACTAGGAGCTTAACTGGCCACTGCTCAACTTTGGTTTGTCCAGTCATGCAGAAACTTTCTTATCCGCCCTCAGTGGAGGCTGGCAGTATTAAAATATAGTGGGGGGCGATGCCCAAAAAACTCCCCATATATGTTGTACCGTACTTGCTGGCCCCTGTCCGGTGTGTCTCTCCTCGGTGGTATCGGGATCTTGGAGTCAAGAGCAGGAAAGGGAAGGGCTTCCTTCCTGTTTGCGGAATGGAAATCCAACCAATCCTGGATCTGCTCTGGTGCTGTTTTCAGCATGAGAGCAGCTCCAGGATTGGTTGGAGCAAGCTATCCCAGGGCTCATTTTGAGGCTGGGGGCCTGTGCCAGCAATCCCCAGCCTTTTTCACAGCCCTTAGATTGCTGGGTCTATAGTGCACATGTCGGATAGGACAGCTGTAGACAGCCGGCCAATCTGACATGCACACTTTTGGCCAGTACAGTCATCCTGCATTTGGAGGATTCAGCCCCGCCCTCCACCCTCACAATGTACACAGAGCACGGTGGCAAAATAAAATGGCATTGATATGCCATTTTGCCTATTAGGGTTCAACTGCTGCTCTCGCAGCAGGCGGTACGAGGCTCCTCCGCCGTTTGGTCGGAACCACCCCTGTCCACCATAATATATTGGGATTACCTTTCTACAAAGTAGGCCAAACATCATGCACTTTAGCAGGTTCCTTAATGAAATGTTATATGAGGTTCAACAGCATAACCGGATTTTAAATCATCATATGAACTCAGATGGTACCGGGCTTCCCTGTACTAAGAGTCGGAGCTATTCCTTCTGGAATGGCTTTTAATTATTATACCCCCTCCTCCTCTGAAGCGATGTATTCTGAGCATGTAGCTTCATTTTTATGCAAAGTGACACCTTCTTCGTCTTCTCTTTGTGCACCTTGACTAAGGTCATGCACAGTATTTGGGATGTAGAGGAAGGGTGCTTACATTTGTCATTAGAAGACATGAACCTTCACATTGTTATCAATAAACTGCTGCCACATTCATATTAAGTCCCCCTAATGTTAAAAGTTGTGTAAAAATCCTGAATGCAGAAATACCCCAGTGGTAGCATCCAGAAAATATGCCAGGTACTCCTAGTTGTAGCATGGTAGAATCAACTACATACCTTATAAAACAGACAAGTATTTTACCAAATTGTGGTATTGCAATTGGGGTGTCCGTGGATGTAGTAATACTCGAACAGGTTATACAGGATGGGGCGATGTCAAAACCAAAAACACAGCGTGCCCTAAAATACCCCCAATGCAGAAAGGAGGAAGGAGACCAAATTAGGCAGTATTGCCTCAAAGAAATAGCACTACCCATAAGCAGGTAGTAAATTAGGAGTCTGTACTATGAAAGGCCAAGAACACTCATTCCACGTGACCTTAGCCGCTGAGAAGATCCTGTCTAGGAGGAGATCCCACTGCACCTTCTAGTTGCATGACAGCAGGAGGAGAAGGAAGATTACCCAAGACATTCTCAGATGAGGAGGAAGAGGAGGACAGGGCTGTAAAGTCCAGACCGGATCTTCACTAGAATTCCAGACCATATTGTCTGAATGTATATGTTTGACATGCACACGAAATGGAACTTCTCTTATTTATTGAGAATGAATTAACTCCCAATCATCAGAGAAGCCTATTTATCACCAATGCTTACAATGTTTTTGATATTTATCCTTCCAGAATGATGTCACACCAGGACATGGCATCAGACTCTCGTCATGTTTATGCATTGCCATTGAGGGCATGAATGCCCTAGTGTGCCATATTCCCACATAGCTTCCCCTGTGGCTGTCCATCCATTGCATAGCCCATGACGAGTTTCTTTGCTTTTGCATATTTTCCATATTTGACAGATGCATTAGATTTTACTCATGTCTATTTGATACCACAGAGTGAACACATAGCCGTATTCAATAACAGAAGAATGACATATACTACAAATGATTTAATGAACTGGAATGCAGTCCTCTTGTTCAAGCACGAGTGTCAGTTGCTGGGATCAGCTCTTGATTCCTACAACTCAGTCAACAGCTGCATATCAACATGATGAAACATCATGAAGGCAAAAGTATATTGCTTCTCGGTATGCACATATAAAGTGATTGGAAGGTACAAACCTTCATATATCCTCTGCATCATACATACACCCTAATCATGGAAGCAACAGCTCCTACTATGAGGCAATGTAGTCTTACCTGTTACCCATCATGCCTGCCCGCCACAAAATATTTCTTTATCATTTTGCATTGGATATACAGGCAAGTCCTAATCATTCAGTCTCCTTTTTGCTGATACTCCATAGGTGATTGACAGAACTTCAACAGCCAGTGAAGCAATAAGGAACACAATTCAATGAGGCACATGGCCTATCCAGAAACACTATGGAAAAAGCTTATGATCTTCTCAAGTGAAGAATCCAATGGTTGCACATAATCGATGGGCACAGCAATAGATATCTCAAAATGTGAATAGGATCATGGTGTTATCTTCAATGTTACTAATCATATGAAAGAGGCAACAATAGTCCATTAGGGGTGAATTAGAATGCTGTTAAGAACTCCAGTTACAGGGGTGGGGCTAGGAGCCATCCAAGATGGCTGTTTGAAGCAGAGCTCTCTCTTGCCTACCCCATCTTATCCAGCAAAACATGTCCAAATGTGCTCGGAGCACCTGTATCAGGGAAGCCCTGAGCTGTGCACAATTACTGACCCCTAAGCAGGTTCTTGCAGCAGAGCTGTGACTTAGTGCTGAACATGACACCTTCGCTGCATTCCCATGGCCTACACAAGAGATTTTCCAATTGTGCCACTGCCCGGGCGAGAGCACTCTGCCAGGGGTCAGAGGCGGGGGAACTGACCTGAACTTGGCTATGGAATAGTTATTGGTGCTCCCACTGGGTCCTCAGGTGCCATGCTGGAGTGGTGAGGCGGTCAGAAGGCACTCAAGAGAGGTGAGCTGATATGTAGTCCAAAACCTAATAAACACTACTGATGTCCTCTGAACCTGAAAATGGATATATGGGGTCTTGCCTTAAGGGCTTGAAGTGCCTCATTCTTATTGTTGTGGAGCTTCTTCCCTGTGGGCATCTACTTCACAGGGCTTATGCTGCAATGACAAACACCATTGGGAGAGGTGCCCCACCTGGCTACTGAGACGCAATAACAGACGACTGTATTTCTACAATGGTGCAGTGTCCCTGCCAATAACTTCTACCTTTTCTGGCTTGCCTATAGTGCTATTTTGATGAGTGACTGTTTGTGAGGCCGGCTTATCCTCCTTAATGGCCATCCTGACAACCAAATAGCTACTAGGTGATACTGTTTGCCCATTGCATGGTATTTCTCCTTTTTCATTTGTGCCTGATGAGCTGGAGAGATGCATGGACCAGTCATCAATGCATTTAATATTAAAGTTGGATACTAATGAGCACTGAAGGGGATCTGCTCCGACTGTCTGACCGATTTGGATTGCAACTGCCTGAACTACTCAGCATTTGCTACTGTTCACCATACATTAGCCTTGAAGGTATTCTCAAACAACAAGGGGAAGTTGGACCCCAAACTGAGCAGATTATTGTTTGAACAACTGCGACAAATGGGGCAAATTCCAGAATGGCCTGCCCCTTGCCCATACCCCCATTGGAGGTTCCCCAAACAGTGATACAGATATACAAATGATCCCTTTGGAGGTGAAATCCAGTCTCTAGGAGATAGACACTAAAATAGACTATCTGAATGCAAGAATGGATCTGATGAATAATAGACTGGAAAAGCAAGGCGATCCGCTTAACATGTGAATACTAGGCTCTCGACCCTGGCGGATGTGGCCCTTATCACTAAAGTCAGTGTTCACCAAATGGAGCACGACCTTGCAAAAGTGATGACCAAAAATATAAAGCTGGAATCGAGATCGCGCAGGAATAATATCTGTATCAGTTATCTTCCAGAAAACACCAATATAGGTAAAACTGAACTGTCCATTGAGTCCCTGTTGGTTGAATTTTTGGGTAGAAGCAGTTTCTCATAACTCTTCATAATTGGGAGGGCTTTTAGACCTCTGGACCCTAAACTACCAGCTGGAACCCCTCCCAGGCCAGTCATCGAATGGCTACTGTACTACGAAGACCGTGATACTGCATTGTGAGTGGCATGGGAAAAAAGCCCATTGACCTATCAAGGCTTGAACATCTCCATCTATCCAGACTTGATATTAGCTGTACAAAATGCCTCCAAAGCATTCATTGAAACTAAGAGCTAAAAATATTAAGCACGCCATGCTTTACCCAGCCCACCTACGAATTCAGCTACACATCTACACTAATCCTAAAGAAGCATTGACATTTACCAAAAAAGCAGACAAATCTAACTGGAGGCACACACCCAGACCAATCACCAAAGGCCATCAGCTTACCACGACCGCAGGATTGAGCCCTGACCGAAATGCTGCATGTGATGTCTTGATATGAAGCATACCTGGACCATGAATGAACATCTTGGTACATTATTTAGTAGAAATGCTTCTCTGTTAAAAGGACGCAATTCTAATTTGAAGGCTTTGCGCTCACTGTGTTAAAATTCCTAGATATCCTTTTACTGTATGTCTAAGGCTGGCTCTGACAATGTGCATAACATTTCATTTTGAGGATGTTTGTGAATTGCTTGGTCATGCACTGATAGTTGAGGGTATTCAGTGTGGGTGGGGAGAGAGTATAAATGAGATGTTTTTTTATTTTTTTTGGAGAGTTATATATGTTGTTTTTCTTACAAATGCTGAGACAAGATGACACATCTTAGCCCTCTGATCAACATAGTCCCTGGAGTTGGAGATGAGCAAACTTAAAGTGATCACATGGACTATATGAGGTTTGGGTAGGTACTACATTAAACTTGGGTTCTTGCAGGAGACACACTTAGGGACCACCAATACTAGTGTATTTGCTCACTCTTAGAGGCAGGCTAACTATTTGGCCTCCTACATCACTTACTCTAGGTGTATCACTATAGTAATAGAAAACACCCCATCATTTTGAACTGCTATACTTTCTTAAGGATACAGATTAAAGATATCTATATGTAGAAGGTATTCTGAACAGAACTTATATAACCTTGATAAAATTCTATGCCTCCAAAGTCGACAGTCCTAAATTATTTGAGGGATTATTGTAACTATGCAGACAGAGAACAGGACATAATATAAATTGGGGGAGTTCAATTTAACCTCATGCCCTGTGATTGATAGTAGCTGTGAGAAGTTGGCCTGGTATATGATGTCCAATAATTAAAGTATGATGAATATGGTCAAAGATAACCTTTAGAAAGCTATCCTAGCGGTAGCTATGGAGAGCAGTCTTCAGGCTTAATCTTGAAGGAATGAAAAACCACTTGTTTTACCAGAATATCACCTCCTGAATTAATGAAATGAAAGGAGAACCACACAGTAGTTATATAAAAATATGTATTTATTAATATAAGATTCTCTAATATCCTCTACATGAGGATAGAACACAAAGCACACAATACGAGATCAATAGAACAGTTCTAAGTAGCACAATACACAGTGGGCTCCAGGAGACCAAACCACATACTAAAATAGTGGTAGAACAACCCTGACTCAGGTCAAAATAAGGTCTGGAGCACATAGAATCATTTCGACCCCAAGTAATCATCCAAGGTGAGTAGATAGGGACCCCACGGAGAACGGGTGCAGTGTGCTAACACGACCGCGGGCTCCATACAATTTTATGGGGAAGTCACGGTTCCAATTTTACAGTTTAAGGACCCTTCTAGGAGGACCTTGAGGAAACCCTTTGGAACTTAAGAGGTTGAAGAACCACGCTACCCATGGATACTGTAATACGTGAGTTACCTATCACAAAGGAGCCGGATGCATAGGTCTGAGTAGTGTCGGAAACCCCCATCGTTCTCAATGGAGGGCTGCGAAGAAGTACTGCTGCCATCAAGGTGAAAAGGGTCCAGTGGAATCCAAGCCTGGATTCTGGAAGGAAGGAACATGAAAGTAGAGGGGACAGAGTCTGGGTCACTTCAGAGTGACCAAGGGCTTGGTAGAAGAATGCCCACCGATATTGGTTGCTTCAGGTGTGAAGAAGTGAGGCTTGACTCTGCAGCCATGAGGACCAGGAGACATCGACGACAACCAGGAGCCATATGCGAGCCGTCCCATGAAGGATGTCGAGTGCTGAGGGGATCAGTGTCTGGCTGGAGCACCAACAAGCCTTGGCAAAAGCAACCCATGAAAGAAGTTCAAGGAGGTTGCGGTGTAGACCAGCAAGGTCCAGGGGACTCACCAAGTAATGGGGAGTCAGGGCACATCTGGAGAAACCAGGAAAGCCTTACAGAAATCAATATGACCCTCAGGAGGACCCACAAGCCTAATGACCAGGAGTCACGAGGGGACCTCGAGCAAGATTGCAAAGTACCAGCCCACGGAGCACTCGGTGTGAGGAGGCTGGTGTTCTTTAGTGCAAATACTGTTCTGGGTCAGGACTACACGGAGTCCAATGCACAAGCTTGGGAATTTCCAACAAGCATATGCAACTGCAAATAGATGTGGTGCACAGGGGTCCGTGTTGTGCAGTCCCCACGAGGGATACTAGCTTCAAACTTCCTGAGAGGGCAGACCAATCACAAGGACTTTTGTAACCCACCTTCTGTGTTGCTGGAATCTTTGGAGCCCGCAGGAGCTCAGGAGCAGTAGACCAGTCAGTTGTGTTGAGGTGCCTGTGAATGCAGGGGTGTGACTCCTTCGCCCCAAGGGAGATTCTTCAGTTGTCCTTAGTGCACCACAGGTCCTGCACGGAGCCTGTATGGAGCAAGGGTACAGACAAAGCTTTGGATGGAAAGGGGGAGGAAGTTGGACCCAGTCGAAGTCCAGCAAAGTCCAGAGTGTCCAGATGGTCGAAGGTCAGTGTTTTTTTCTTGTAGAATCTTGTCCATGTAAAATACAAAGAGCTACAGTCAGGTAAGCCTTCTTGTACCCACAGGAGTGGGTTGGACAGGTTCAAGGGACTCTCCTAGGGGAGGGGTAGGACAGAGGGTAGGTTACCCCCATGTCCTTCATCCAGTTTTGCACCAGAGAAAGAGCCTATGGCTCCCAGAACTGGTTTGAGCTCGACTATGCACAGGGACACAAAATGTTCCCAAGGTGCAGACTTTCAGGCACTCTCAGAGTGCACCCACCCAGCCCCAATACACTAAACCCTGTCTGGAAGGTGGTCACTCCTCCCTGTGAAAGGATGCCTATTGTGCTGCCTTCCTCTGCTCGAGCTTGGCTCAGCAGCAGCAGGGCAGAAATGTGGCTCCGGTCGGCAGCATCCATTTTGTGCTATCTGGGTCGAGAAGGCTGGAACCGGATAGACCAATGACCCCACGAAGCTTGCTTCAGAAGGGTGGAATCATACCTCCCAGACCGGTGTGGAGGTATGATTCCAAGGTATTTGATACAAAACACAATATGATTCTATGCAGCCTTTTTCGAGAAAGCATTTACCGCAAGGTTATAAGGCACCTCCACCTATATGTCCGGCTGAGTCACAGACAACCCAGAAGAATGGTCTCCGAAGGCTGCAGAGAGGCTCTGCTCATGCAGGGGCACCCTCTCACTTAAAACCCAGCACCCTGCCTTCAGGATTGATAAGGCCTACTATAGGGGTGACATATAAGCTTTAAGTGTAGTGACCTATAGATATCGTGAACCTATATCTAAAGTAAGTGGTGCAAGCACCAGCTTACACAGGTTGCACTAGCAGACCTGTAGTTTGATTTTTCATGGCCTCGCTTGAGTGGCATAATACATGCTTCAGCCCATGGGATTAAACAGAACAGAGCCACCCAATAATCCCGAGAGGACTGGGTATAATAATTTGCAAGATTACAATTTGTCCCCATAGGAGTCACTTAAATACTTTTTATAAATTCTTAATTGGTCACAACAGTGATCTATCATTCAAAAAATGCAAGGAAAATACAGTATTTACTGTTATTTATTCTTTATAGATTATTTTCTTTATCAAAAACATACAAAATGGCAACATAAATACTACTCTGTGTACTGATTTCGTTTCTAGTAGTATATAACACCTTTTGTTTTTTAACATGAAAATACAAAATACCATGTAGAGAGAAATTTATCTCAATCAAATTCATTCATTGTAACAACACAAGAGAGTGGTACAAATGACAACAAAACGGTGTTGGGCGTCGACGTTTCGGTCCCTTGTCGGTTTATAAAATCCATAGGACCATCATCAGGACAAGTTGCACAAATATATCTACAAATAAATGCAAAAATCAATAACACACTCCTTGCATACTAGGTATCGTCTAGTCACCCAAAGGGAAAACAAACCAATGACATGCACCATACGTGTGACTAAAAAGTGTACAAACTACACCAAACCCAAACATAACAACCAGTGCACTGTGATATTCTTACTACCTACGCAAAATTTAAAAAGGTCTTACCAAAGACCTCCAGCCGGAGGTTCCAAGCCCTAAAAGGACGGTAATGTCCGAATATCTAAAAAATAAATACCAGCGTAAGGCTTGTATCAAAGCATAAATCACTCTGTGCATGGAATAAAACACCTGAACACTATACTCGCAAGAACAGCTTCAGTCAGTCAATTGGGTTATTTAAAAAAATATCTATGTTGGCCCTGTATCAATATATAAAAGGCGAGTCCAATATCAGTTACCCTCTCTAATTCGAATATCTTTCACCAAAACTGCCCTGCACCCCTCGAATATAAATGTGGAGTACTCACAGCCAGAACAAATCAGGGGCGTATAATACCTGCAAACAAGAAAACCTGTTAGCAACTCAAAGCCCGTCACGTCAAATTACCCAACTGCAGCACTGTACATCTGCTGATATATATTTTTTCGAACCGCGTAGCTCACACTTACTTTTTGTAAGACGGTTCTGCGTTCAGCTTCTTCTCAACTCGTTAGTCCAAGAATGCCGATCCCGGCATTCGGTATACGTAACCCTTGCCCTTTACAGCGTCATGACGTCAGACGCATATTCCATATCAGTGTTATTAGAATCGGTCAATGGATTCAAAACAACTTGTATTCGCCACAGAAGCCCACACAATAAGTGAAACGCCACCTCTCTTGATCAAATTACCAAATCTAACTTCGATAAAAGCCCACTATTCTCAGGCATCATATATCGGAATTACAGCACAACACCAGCGGCCATCTTGGAACGGGGTCCATTGTATACGAAAAAAGGTGCAAGGCAGATCTAATACTCTAACTCATTGCCAACCATCACTAATACACTAGAACTAACCACAATCATATCATAGTACACGATAATTCTGACCCAGAAGTGCAATAGTAATACAAATCAAGTTACATAATTGATAGCCAAAAGAGATTTACAATGTAGCCACAGTATGCCATTCAATTAAGGAGTTTAACCCCTTATCAACCGTGTCGCATGTCCAAATCCATTTATTCTCCCTTAGGGTGAGAAGACGATCAACATTATGGTATCGTTTTGTACATATGATGACATCGATAACAAACCATAGCATTTCATTGGGTAAATGTGACTTCTGATGATAAAGTTCTACCAATGGGTTTCTTTACCTCTTGGGTAGTTTTTCCTATATACAGCAATTGACATGGGCATTGTATACAATAAATGACATTTCTTGTATTACAATTTGAATGATGAAACATTTTTACTTCTTTCCCATTTAATTGAAAACTTTTCATTACCTTAGTTGTCTCACATGCTGCACAATTACCACAAGGGTAATGTCCAATAATGGGAGCTAAACGCCACTGAGACTGTAATGTTATTGATGGTGGTTCTTTGTAAGCCTTCACAAGGTGATCTCTTAAATATTTACCTCTCTTGAATGCAAAGCGAGGCTGTGCCAGGTGGGTTTCGACCTTTTTAATCAAATGCCAGTTGTTTTTGATGATCGATCTAATCTTATTGGATTCAGAACCGAAAGTCATTACGCATGTCAGAGATTTGTCATTATCATCTAAGTCAGACGTTACTTTCTTAGTGAGCAGAGCATCGCGATCATAATACCAGGCGGCTGCGTTCGAAGGGGAAGTAATATATAACAACAATCCCTTTGTGGACAATCTCCGACATTATCTGAGGTACATCGATGATGTCTGTTTAATATGGAATGGTTCGGATGAGGAACTGGCAAATTTTTATGCTCGGCTGAATCAACAGGATGTTAACTTGCACTTCACATTGGAAAGCAACAGGAATGCAATCAGTTTCCTGGACTTGCCCATATACAATGACAATAATACTCTGTCGATGCGTTTATACACTAAACCCACGGCAAGGAATACCCTTTTGAAGTATGATAGCCACCGGGATAATCTCCCTTTTGGACAGTTCCTGCGTTTACGACGCAACTGTACCAAGAGGGAGGAATACTTCCGTGAGGCAAAGGTTTTACAATCTAAACTTGTGACGCGTGCATACCCATACAGATTGGTGAAGAAAGCCACGAAACGCGCCTGGTATTATGATCGCGATGCTCTGCTCACTAAGAAAGTAACGTCTGACTTAGATGATAATGACAAATCTCTGACATGCGTAATGACTTTCGGTTCTGAATCCAATAAGATTAGATTGATCATCAAAAACAACTGGCATTTGATTAAAAAGGTCGAACCCCACCTGGCACAGCCTCACTTTGCATTCAAGAGAGGTAAAAATTTAAGAGATCACCTTGTGAAGGCTTACAAAGAACCACCATCAATAACATTACAGTCTCAGTGGGGTTTAGCTCCCATTATTGGACATTACCATTGTGGTAATTGTGCAGCATGTGAGACAACTAAGGTAAGAAAAGTTGTCAATTAAATTTGAAAGAAGTAAAAATGTTTCATCATTCAAATTGTAATACAAGAAATGTCATTTATTGTATACAATGCCCGTGTCAATTGCTGTATATAGGAAAAACTACCCAAGAGGTAAAGAAACGCGTCCTTCAACACCAGTCGCGAATCAGGTGTAATGTGACCACGGCCCCATTGGTAGAACATTATCATCAGAAGTCACATTTACCCAATGAAATGCTATGGTTTGTTATCGATGTCATCAAATGTACAAAACGATACCATAATGTTGATCGTCTTCTCACCCTAAGGGAGAATAATGGATTTGGACATGCGACACGGTTGATAAGGGGTTAAACTCCTTAATTGAATGGCATACTGTGGCTACATTGTAAATCTCTTTTGGCTATCAATTATGTAACTTGATTTGTATTACTATTGCACTTCTGGGTCTGAATTATCGTGTAATATGATACGATTGTGGTTAGTTCTAGTGTATTAGTGATGGTTGGCAATGAGTTAGAGTATTAGATCTGCCTTGCACCTTATTTCGTATACAATGGACCCCGTTCCAAGATGGCCGCCGGTGTTGTGCTGTAATTCCGATATATGATGCCTGAGAATAGTGGGCTTTTATCGAAGTTAGATTTGGTAATTTGATCTAGAGAGGTGGCGTTTCACTTATTGTGTGAGCTTCTGTGGTGAATACAAGTTGTTTTGAATCCATTGACCGATTCTAATAACACCGATACGGAATATGCGTCTGACGTCATGACGCTGTAAAGGGCAAGGGTTATGTATACCGAATGCCGGGATCGGCATTCTTGGACTAACGAGTTGAGAGGAAGCTGAACGCAGAACCGTCTTACAAAAAGTAAGTGTGAGCTACGCGGTTCGAAAAAATATATATCAGCAGATGTACAGTGCTGCAGTTGGGTAATTTGGCGTGACGGGCTTTGAGTTGCTAACAGGTTTTCTTGTTTTCTGGTATTATACGCCCCTGATTTGTTCTGGCTGTGAGTACTCCACATTTATATTCGAGGGGTGCAGGGCAGTTTTGGTGAAAGATATTCGAATTAGAGAGGATAACTGATATTGGACTCACCTTTTATATATTGATACAGGGCCAACATACATATTTTTTAAATAACCCGATTGACTGACTGAAGCTGTTCTTGTGAGTATAATGTTCAGGTGTTTTGTTCCATGCACAGATTGATTTATGCTTTGATACAAGCCTTACGCTGGTATTTATTTTTTAGATATTCGGACATTACCGTCCTTTTAGGGCTTAGAACCTCCGGCTGGAGGTCTTTGGTAAGACCTTCTTAAATTTTGCGTAGGTAGTAAGAATATCACAGTGCACTGGTTGTTATGTTTGGGTTTGGTGTAGTTTGTACACTTTTTAGTCACACGTATGGTGCATGGAATTGGTTTGTTTTCCCTTTGGGTGACTAGACGATACCTAGTATGCAAGGAGTGTGTTATTGATTTTTGCATTTATTTGTAGATATATTTGAGCAACTTGTCCTGATGATGGTCCTATGGGGTATTGCACCGTTACAACGCAACTTTTACAACGCACTACCATTACATCGCAACTTTTACAACGCAGGATCCATTACAATGCATGCCTTTACAACGCATGTCATTACATAGCAGATGCTATTACAACGCATGCCATTACAACGTAAGTATAGGTATGTATATTTTTTTTTATTTTTTTTATTTAATATTATTTAATTAATTTGATTAATATTAAATGTACATAAATATATTTATTTTTAGGTTTTAGGGCAAGGTTTGGTTTTTTGGGGTCAAGGGGTATTTTTAGGTTTTAGGGCTGGGTTTGGTTTTTGGGGTACAGGGGTATTTTTAGGTTTTAGGGCTGGGTTTAGTTTTTGGGGTACAGGGGTATTTTTAGGTTTTAGGGCTGGGTTTGGTTTTTGGGGTACAGGGGTATTTTTAGGTTTTAGGGCTGGGTTTGGTTTTTGGGGTACAGGGGTATTTTTAGGTTTTAGGGCTGGGTTTGGTTTTTGGCGTACAGGGGTATTTTTAGGTTTTAGGGCTGGGTTTGGGTTTTGGGGTACAGGGGTATTTTTAGGTTTTAGGGTTAGGTTTGGTTTTTGGGGTACAGGGGTATTTTTAAGTTTTAGGGCTGGGTTTGGTTTTTGGGGTACAGGGGTATTTTTAGGTTTTAGGGCTGGGTTTGGTTTTTGGGGTACAGGGGTATTTTTAGGTTTTAGGGCTGGGTTTGGTTTTTGGGGTACAGGGGTATTTTTAGGTTTTAGGGCTGGGTTTGGGTTTTGGGGTACAGGGGTATTTTTAGGTTTTAGGGTTAGGTTTGGTTTTTGGGGTACAGGGGTATTTTTAAGTTTTAGGGCTGGGTTTGGTTTTTGGGGTACAGGGGTATTTTTAGGTTTTAGGGCTGGGTTTGGTTTTTGGGGTACAGGGGTATTTTTAGGTTTTAGGGCTGGGTTTGGTTTTTGGGGTACAGGGGTATTTTTAGGTTTTAGGGCTAGGTTTGGTTTTTGGGGTACAGGGGTATTTTTAGGGTTTACTTTTTAAAAAATCACGACTTTAAATAAATTAAATTAATTAAATTAAATTAAATTAATTATATTATTTACAATTTTTAAATTAATTAAATTACATTAATTAAATTAAATTAAATTAATTATTATTTTAAAATTATTAAAATTAAATTAATTATATTAAATTAAATTATAGTTTTTACAATTTTTAATTTATTTAAATTACATTAATTAAATTAAATTAATACATTAAATTAATTACAATTTTAATATTAATTAAATTACAATACTTAAATTAAATTAAATTATTACTTTTGTAAAATTAATAAAATTACTTTAATTAAATTAAATTAATTAAATTAACTTAATTACATTTTTTTTAAAAAGATATACTTACCTATACTTACGTTGTAATGGCATGCGTTGTAATAGTATCTGCTATGTAATGACATGCGTTGTAAAGGCATGCGTTGTAAAAATTGCGATGTAACGGTCTGCGTTGTAAAATAACACGTTGTAACGTCATAGATCCGTCCTATGGATTTAATAAATCGACGAGGGACCGAAACGTCGACGCCCAACACCGTTTTGTTGTCATTTGTACCACTCTCTTGTGTTGTTACAATGAATGAAGTTGATTGAGATAAATTCCTCTCTACATGGTATTTTGTTTTTCCATGTTAAAAAAACAAAAGGTGTTATATACTACTAGAAACGAAATCAGTACACAGAGTAGTATTTATGTTGCCATTTTGTATGTTTTTGATAAAGAAAATAATCTATAAAGAATAAATAACAGTAAATACTGTATTTTCCTTGCATTTTTTGAATGATAGATCACTGCTCAGCCCATGGGAGGCCTCTGGGGTACCTATGCCCTGGGGACATGGGTACCATATACTAGGGACCTATAAGGGTAACCCAGTATCCAATATGGACTGTACCAAAGTAAAGGCATAACAATTTAAAGGAGAAAGCAGATAGAATGGGGTCTTGATTAGCGGGACCCCAGTTGGACTAGTCAAAAACAGTGCAACATCATGCAAAAAGTGGGGGGAACCATGACAAGCAGATCCTACTTTCCTACAGTAGCAATCAAAATAGTGTGGATCAACTGAGAGCTGCAAATGTATTGGATGGCATTCGAAATGTATGGAGAGAAAAGCATACAGAGAAAGGGTGTAGCCTTACTACTTTACAGTCCAAGATACCCACTCCAGTATTTATTGTTGCCTGTCCTCTGGGGAAGTTCTCCTATGGATTGCAGATATAATATATTTGCCCCAAACCTTCTCTGACCACTCCGCCATAGTGTTTGTGCCCCCGGAAGACAATCCCACATATTGACCTTGGCGTTTCCATAAGGGGACCATGAGAAATCCGGTCTGCTTGAGAGACCTACAAGATTAAATCACTGACATTTTGAAGATCAAAATAGGCCTCCATTGCACACTTTGAAACCGTGTGGAAACAATGAAAGTATATATTTGGGGATCCACACTGGGCAAATACATTGGAGTCATAAATTTACTATGCACCCAACTGGCACACACAAAAACAGATTTAGGCAATTGGAAAAAAAGGTTGTTAATCAAACTACAGTCCTCAAACAATGTTGGAGCTGAACAAGACTACACAAAAAGTTAGAGAACCTATTGACAGTGGAATGTGGTATATTTCCAAGCTTGATACTAGTAAAATACTTGTAGATTATGCTGCCATTGTATGTGAGTTTTAGTCATATTACTCAGCCGTGTGCACGAGCAACAGTTCTGAAACAGACTGTGTTAGAAATGGGGGTCTCTAATTGGTAGAGGTAGGTACCTTTGTGCAAATAGGGACCCTTGCTTCTAGTCAAGGTAAGGGGGATACACACTTAGATAACCCCTGGGTAGCTTGGCAGAAGCAGACAGGCTTATCCCAAAGGCAATTTGTATAGTATTTGTACTCAAAACACACAGTAATACAGTGATACACCCCAAAGGAACACAACACCAGTTTAGAAAAATAAAGTATCTTTATCTAAAGTGAACAAGACCAACACGACAAAAATCCAACATACAGGTAATACGATATTATTTTAGAACAGTTATTGGAAAAAACAAAGCTTGTAGAAAACAAATAGCTCTACCTGGGGCTTTTGCGACATAGTGACAGTAATAAATATAAAGTAGGAAGCCGACCGCGAGGAGAGCTGTGTCGGGCACGGAGTCACACGGACCACCAAACAAACAGTACATTGGAAATGAAGTCTATGACAATGCACGGTGTCGTGGAGGTGAGGCATCGGTGCCGAGGCAGGCTGCCTGGCTGCCACGTGGAGGTAAGGTGTCGTGTCTGGAAGGAGGCGATGTGTTGAGTCCAGGACAGGGGAAGATGGTTGCGCCAGCGGTGAGACAATTGGTGGGCGACTTCGTGGAGTCACCCTCTGCAGTTATCGGCACAGCGATAACAGGATGCAGGCACTGGTGATGACTGAGTCAGTGCGAGAGCTGGCGTTGGGAAATACTGATAACCGCAGGCATTGAATGGCATTGAACGGCAACAGAGCTGCGGTGCCGGTCAGGCAGTACGTCGTTCACTTCATGAGCGGTGCCCCCGGCCTCGGAGCAGGTCACGGAGTCACAGTGGCATCACTGACAGCGTTGGAGACAGGTTTTCTTACTTCTCTTATGTTTCTTCTAGCTCCCAACTCAGGAACAACCTCCAGAGGACCAAAACTGGAATAGGCACCTCCTGGCAGGTTAGAACTCTTTGCTATAGAGTTCAGGGGAGCTAGGGGTGAGGTCTTTGTGCCACTGAGACTTCAGGACAGGAGGCCAGCACACTCAGGCCCCTGGAGATTCTTCTTCAAGCAGGTTCACAGCAAAGTTTCAGTCTTTGTCCTTTCCTTGGCAGTAACAGCAACTTCAGGCCAACCCCACTCAGCAACAGCAAAGGGCTAGTACTCCTCCTCACAGCTCTTCAGCTGTTCTCCTTGACAAAGGTTTCTCTTAAGTCCAGTAGTGATCTAATGTTCTGGGGTTTAAGGTCTACTACTTATGATCCATTTTGTATTTGTTCTCTATGTGCAAGGGTCTCTGATCCCAGTCCAAACCAGTTCTGTACTCACTGGTGCAATATGACCACATGGGGTGGAGACAGCATTGTGCAAGGGAGATAGGCCCTATCCAGGTCCAAGGAAATCTCCTCCCACTACTCTAAATGCAGCCAAGCTCCAATCAGCTCAGCTCTGAGTCATCCAGGGAGGGCCAGGCATACCTCAACCCCCCCAGTGGCTTTCTACAGTGAATGCACATCCCCAGCACTTGTCACTTCAAAACCAGACAGTCAATCCGCAACCAGGCAGAAGTACACAGAATGGTTAAACAAGAAAATGCCTACTTTCTAAAAGTTGAATTTTCAAACACTTAATTCAAAAAACATCTTCAATAAAAGATGTGTTATTAAATTCTGAGTTCAGGGAGCATAAATCTTGTTTTTCTATCTTGCTCCAATAGGAAGTTATACTTGTAAGATGTTACAAAGTATTTAACATGCTATCCTGTGGGGCAGATCGTCTTTCAATAGTATAAAATGAAATACACTGTATTTCACTATCAGGACATGTCACACACACCAGTACATGGGGGTGCCTTGGGCCAACCATAGGAGTGTCTTACAAGTAGAGAAAGGGAAGGTTAGGGCCTGGCAAGTGGGTGCACTTGCCAGGTCGACATGACAGTATAAAACTGCCCACAGACCCTGCCATGGCAGGTCTGAGATACTTTTTCCGGGATACTCATGTGGCTAGCACCATCAGTGTTGCAGGCCCACTAGTAGCATTTGATTTACAGGCCCTGGCACACTCAGTGCATTTTACTAGGGACTTACCAGTAAATAAAATATGCCAATCAGGGAGAACGAATTGTAATAACAGTTTACACAGAGAGCATATACACTTTAGCACTGATTAGCAGTGGTAAAGTGCCCAGAGTCCTAAAGCAAACAACAACAGGTCATGAAAAAATAGGAGGAAGAAGCAAAATGTTTGGTGATAACCCTGCAAAAAGGGCCAAGTCGAACACTCTGAAAAACATTTCTACTTAGAAGATATTGCTCTAACTTGTATTGAGGTTGGACCACTAGGGGAAAGGATGTGGTCTGTCAGCTAGACTGCTGACTTTGGTGCTGGAAACCAGGGTTCGAGCCTCGGGGTCGTGTTCGCATCCTGTGATTCTGGGCAAATCACTTAATCTCCCCGTGCTTGAGTGTGTAATGTAAATACAGTGCTCATGTTAAGCGCTCCAATACCTTCGGATCGAGTTTGCGCTATATAAATATGCAATGACCCAAAAAAGTCTTGCTTGAGCCAATTGATGCATGGTACAAGAAGGGTGGCAATTAATGGTTTAGCAGGTGGTAAGACTCCAGGCATCGATGTTCTCATGGCTTAATTTTTTAAAGCATTTAAAATGTTACTAGGACCACAGCTGGCTGCCCTTCATGAGGAGACTGTGGAAGCTGAACAACTTCCCCCAACCACTAAGGAGGAGGTCATCCGAATGATATTAAAACCAGGCAAAGATGGATACTAAACTTAGATGGTAAGATCCTAGCACATGTCATAGTAAAAATATTGGCTCCACTGATGTCCAGCATGATATTGCCAGTGCAACTGGACTTTAACCCAGGCAGAGCTACTTTTATTAACTTCGCCTTTTTTGTCGTTATGCTGCAGGTCAAACTAAATAAATTGTATTTCTGTCATCTTAGATGCCGAAAAGGCACTTGATCCACTTGAATGGCCATTTCTATTCCACTGATAATCAGCCTTCCTTTTAGAATATTGACCCTAATGAAACTACTATACACCAATCCCCTTTTTAGGATATTCATCAATGGCTGTATCTCAGCCCTGTTTTCAAATAGTAGAGGTATGCGGCAGGGATACCCCTTGTCACTTCTCTTGGTTGCCCTTTGTCTTGGAACGTTTGGCATCTGGCTGAGCCGTGAACCATCTCATAGAGGGCATACTTTACAGAATTAATGCATAATACTGTCATTATACTCCAACAATATTATGTTGTTTGAAAAAGACCTGGATACACATCTTGCACCCCTCATGGAGGAAATTGAATGATATTAGTAAGTGGCAGGTACACACATTAACTGGACCAAATTCTAACTGTTTCCAATAAGTGCTGCAGCCCTCAAGCCAACAATGGTGCTTCCATTGCACTGTTTTAACGGCTCTGTCAGGTACTTAGAGGTCATGCTTAATAGAGATAGACCCTAAATAATGCTAGCTGATTGTGGCCCAGTATTTACTATACTACATGAACAATTGATAAATAACATTGCCACTTTGCACTTTTTAAGATTCATGTATTTGATTAAAAATATCCTGCTTCCGTTGAACCAGACATTTTTTCTCAAAATTGAAAATTGCTCTGGCCAGACTAGTCTGGGCAGGTTGTAACTTGAGATTGAAATGGGAGACACCCACGTTGCTCTGTGACCAGGAAAGATTAGCACTTCTGGACATTAAGAGGTACTAGCATGTAGCACAATCACACTACATTGCACTTTGATTTAGTCTGACACATAGTGCTCCTCATATTCCTATCGAAAGATATCAAGTATTGAGAGGCAAGTTGTGCACCTGTATGACCACTATGCTCCCAAAGCTGGTGCAGACTGTCTGCTGCTCTGCTTGGTGACTATAGCACATGGCTGCTAAGGCCGGGCTCACACAATTGTACTCACTGCATGTTCCTCTCTTGACGTCCAAAAGTAGGAAGGTACCCCTATACTTACTGACAGGGAGGGGGTGATCAATGAAAACAGAAAGCTTAACCGTGTAGTTTACTTATGTGTTATGGTAGAAAGATCTAATGATTCTAGTGGAGAGAACTATCTATAGCACAAAAAGCACTTTCAGTACATCACAAATGTAAAAATAACAAATCATAATTCATTTTGTGATATTGACAAGTGTCACAAATTACTAAGCATCATAGTCAAACTTCATAAAAAAAGAGTAAGTTTTATTAAATTCCACCCTTTTGGTTACACTCTAAATGGTAAACATGAATTTTCTAATTATTTAAAAATTTCATCATCATCACATTTTACAAAAAACATTAAAATTCGTTAAAACAGTGACGCAGCGTTTCGGTGTCTATTGATCTTATCACCTTCATCAGGACAAAAACATTTTTGATGCAAGATCTACAAATAAAACAATATTTTAGATGCCTATATATATATTACTGTGACACATTTCATTTAGACATTGTTCAATGCCCTTTAATTATTTCTTCATTTACTCCTGCTCTCCCCAAGGGTAAAATTGACAAACTTTATTAATGACTATATTCCAAAGTTCTGTTTAACACATTCAATCAAGGCTACATCTTTTGATTGTTTCCACAAAATCACATTTAGCAATTCAATCAGGCTCTCTCTTAGGGCTATGCAGAAGTCTACATTATCTTCCCAACTTCTCGCCATATTATCCTTACATAATAAATACCTTATAAGGATCTTGTGGGAATATGATATGTCAATTTCATTATTCCCCCATACGGTCTCTATTTGCGTGACCCTTTCGTGTTGAGCCTTCAGAGATAAATTTAATAAGCTATATTAAAACATCTCTCAAATGAGGATACATTTTCCAACTTTTTCCTCTGTTTTAATTACCTGTTGGAATAGTTTATAATGTCAACCTTGTACATTGGAACCACCGTTTTTATGCTGATCGATTTGTGGAAATAAAGGCATAAAAACATATTTCCCTTCCTTATAATTCTAATTTATCATGCGGGTAAGTGTAAGGTATGTTGTGTTAAATACGGCTTACTCACCCCTAATGTTTTTTATGGTTCAACTCTTATTGTGAACTTAATTGTGGATAATTGCTGCGTTTCCTACAGTAAAATAATGAGCAGGTATTAATGACCTCATTTATTATTGTTCATGCATAGTGATACAACCCCTATCGTACATATTAGTATGCCTAGGCGCAGCTACTGAAAATCAACAGGCATCAAGTTTGTATAAATATCGTCAACAAAAAAACAACTTCTTATCGTTGGCTCATTGAACTCTGTCTACATAGCTAATCTGCACACTATGCATTAGGAATGTGCCTCTCGCTCATATACACCATTGGGGTGATCTTCATTTTTCATCTTCAATTGTAAAGATGCCTTTTCGACATTAGTCGGAGGCCTGGGTTATTGACTATTATTTACATGTCACTTAACAAAAATTCATTCTTCATTGTGGACTGCTAAGATACTTGGTTATATTTCACCGGCATACACTGCAAATAAGATACAAATAGAAAAAAAAATAAAAGCTCTGGTTTGTGGCCATTCTTTGCGTAACGCTAAGAAGACCTCCCTTCTCCTGGTAACAATTAAATACAAATGAGCCCTACGGTCCCCTCGTATCTGATAATGAGCCTGCGGCCTCCCTGTTCCAACGTACCGGTTCGTTTCTCGATGAAATTACATCCGTTTTTTGTTGCTTTTTATGCTGGCGCTGATTAGCGCGACCCGGAAGTGGTTGTTTCATTAACACATTACAGACGTGTTAGAATAACGTTACTACATTTAGGTATTATATTTAATAGCCCATATTCTATTATGTTTGGTTACAATGTGTTTTTGTGTTTCGACCTATATTTCAGTTGTTTAACACACGGTGTACCCGGAAGTAAAATACGGTCTATGACCTCTAAATCGCGGTATTATGTTATCCCGAATGGAACATTATTATTTGTAAATAAAGGATGGTCTGGTGCCATGTTGTCTCTAAATTACCGTCTTGTTCTAAGATATCTCCCTTTTGACGTCTTGGACTCTATTTAAACGGTCTCAAGCGTATCTGTGACTGTAGGGAAATGCAGCGGCCATCTTTGACTAGTATTCTTTTGCTCGAAGATTGTTTCAATTGTTTCTTTCATTTGACGGTTTACAAAAGCATTTACAGTCAGGTTCTTCCAAAATTGAAGCGATTTCCATATTATTAGAGAACCTGCCATTCAGGTTAATCATCTAATTCAGCAGACAGTTCAGACCAATTGGCAAAACATATACATTCTAGTGCATATTACAGTTGGTATCATTAATGCATATAAAACATATCTGAGTCCCATACAGATGTTCATTAACATTTTGTGCCCATAGTTGGTAAATTGCAGAGGCTTATGTCGAATTTTTTGTTATTTAAATTTAACATCACTATCATTTCTTTGTCAAGTACTTAATAATTTATTCACAGATTTCCTCGTATTGCTAAACAGTAGTGATGTAGTATACTACATTTTAATCAAACATCGTCTTCCTAGGTTGCGACTCTTCGCCTCATAGACTATATAGGATACTGATTTCCAGAACTCTCTTTTACAGTTTTAGGTTTAACTTTAAATTGTAAATCTTTCCCATTCTTCTTTATTATTCAGTCCTGTCCTATAGGCATTAAACAGGGAAATATAAAATTGCTCTCTCTTTTTCCTTTTTGTTTGATGATTACCCCCTCTAATACTATGCTGGATCACCTCAATGCCACACCACTGTAGGTCTTCTATTGTGTGTTTTGGCCGATACAATTGTCTACAAGTGGCGCTGTTCTTTTTTTAGTCCTTATGGCTGACTTATGCTCCGTAATTCTCGTGTTGATCTCCCTTGACATTTCCCCAATGTAGCCTTTCTTACATGGACAAACTATCAAGTAGATTAAATCTTTTGTTCTACAATTGATTAAACTTTTTGTCTTATGGGTAATGCCACTGTAAGTCACCTCTGCTCCCTTTATTAGGCTGTTGCAGTTTTTACACATGCAACATGCAAAGTTACTGGTTGGGAGGGGTGTATTATTTAGGGTGTTCTATTTCTGGCTCCTCTCTTCCCTAAAGGTATGTACAAGGCTGTTCCTGATTGTTCTATTCCTCCTGAAACTGAACATCGGTTTAGGAATTTTTAGACCGTTTTTTTCATTTAAAAGTGACCAGTTTCTGTTGATTATATTGTTTACTTTATTACTGGCACAGCTGAAATTAGTGACAAAGATCAGTCTATCTTTTGTGTTATCTTCCTTCTTAGGTTTTTCGGTGAAAAACGTATCCCTATCATAATATTTGGCTCTTTCATAGGCCTTCCTCACTAAATTTTTGGGATAGCCTCTGTTTATTAATTTTTTAGTAAGATCGTCAGCGTGTTTATTAAAATCCCTAATGTCTGTACAGTTTCGTCAAATTCTTAAATACTGTCCAAAGGGAATGTTGTCTTTTTGACTGTTGGGGTGGTTACTTTTGTAGTGGAGTATAGTGTTTCTGTCGGTCGGTTTAGTGTATAGTTCCACCGCTAACTTGCCTTCTCCGTGTTTAATCTTAATGTCTAAAAACTCAATCACTTCTTTGGCATTATTTGAAGTACATTTTAAGTTATTGTCCCTCAAATTCAGCCAGCTAATAAATTCTTTAAGATCATTGACTGTCCCGGTCCATATGAAAAAGACATTGTCAATAAACCGTGACCAGCACAAAATATTTTTAAAGAAAGGTGCCATTGTATTAAATATATGTTTATTCTCAAAACCTAATTAAGAGGGAGAGAGGAGCACTCTATTGTTGATCTAAGTATTCTTGATTATACAAGGTAAACCAAGGGTGCAAACTGGTAAACTGTGCTGGCTACACAGTATGTGAACAACATGAGGTAAATGTAAGCAAAGCCTACATGCAGGATGCACTGTTGCTAGAGAATATAAATTCTCAACAAATTAAATATAATATACCTACTCTAAGAAATGAATAATCTGTCAACTTCTCTTACGCTTAGAAAATGTATTGTTCAACATAGATTTTCAAGAAAACAATACTATGCTCCTGCATAATATTATCATGATACAACACAAACACAACGTATGTATATCTCATTTTTGATAATGAGTCTTGTGGAGTTCATACATATATTCATATATTTATATACATAGCTATCTTTGAGAAATAATTCTTTACATAGCACAATGACACCAAAGATTATGAAGCAGTGTCGCCCGATGCATTTCGGGAAGCCCTGTTCCCTTCTTCAGGGGCGAATACCTGTGTCTTGCTATCCTCACAGACGATTGGATGCCTCCTCACAACTATTGGGTAGAACTACTCTATTCGTTCACTGCTGTAACTAAACTAGCACGCAGGTCGTCACTGTCAGTTTTAACGTCTGTGTTGAAACTAGATATAGTTGCAGTTATGTCCGTCGAAACACGATGGTGTCCTACTGTTCAAAGATGTAGTGGCTTATGGCAGGGGTGAAGAGAGTTTTTTATGTTGAATTAACACGATGGAAGACTTAACTTGCTGTAGGTATCGTTTTAATGTCAATAATTCTCGTCTCATCTCCTGCACGTTCCTTCAGATAAGACTCTAAGTAGTTCTACCCAATAGTTGTGAGGACGCATCCAATCTTCTGTGAGGATAGCAAGACACAGGCATTCGCCCCTGAAGAAGGGAACAGGGCTTCCCGAAATGCATCGGGCGACACTGCTTCATAATCTTTGGTGTCATTGTGCTATGTAAAGAATTATTTCTCAAAGATAGCTATGTATAGAAATATATGAATATATGTATGAACTCCACAAGACTCATTATCAAAAATAAGATATACATACGTTGTGTTTGTGTTGTATGATGATAATATTATACAGGAGCTTAGTATTGTTTTCTTGAAAATCTATGTTGAACAATAAATTTACTAAGCGCAAGAGAAGTTGACAGATTATTCATTTCTTAGAGTAGGTATATTATATTTAATTTGTTGAGAATTTATATTCTCTAGGAACAGTGCATCCTGCATGTAGTCTTTGCTCACATTTACCTCATGTTATTCTCAAAACCTGCCACATATAGGCAGGCCAGGCTGGGAGCACAGGTGGCTCCCATGCTCGTGCCTTTGACCTGCCTGTAGTAATCATTTTTAAATATGAAACTATTATTTTTTAGTATGATTTCTACACACTCCAAAATAAATGTGGCGTGAGTAGACAGATCTCCCTCTTCTGTACCTAAGAGGCCCTCTAACATAGTGATGGTATCATCCTGAGGGATGTTTGTATAGAGGGCCTCTATATCTAAAGTTACTTACCACTGAGTGTTGATGTTGTACATGCGATCCTCTATTTTATCTATCATACAGGTGGTATCTTTAATGTACGCCTTTTGAATCGTTACCAATGGTTGGAGGAACTTGTCTATGTACTTACTAAGAGATTCTGTAACTGAATCAATACTTGAGACAATAGGTCTCATGGGTGGATCTAATACATTTTTATGAACCTTTGGCAAGCCGTACATAGCCGGAATGATGGGGGCCTGGTTTTTCAAAAACCTATATTCATCAACACAAATGATTTCATCCTCCTTTGCAAAATCTAGTAATCTCCCTACTTTCTGGATTAAGTCATTCCATTCTTGCCTACTTGACTTTTCGTAATGTAAGGGGTTGTTTAAAAGTAACAACATTCTTTGGTTGTAATCATCTGTATTCATTAGAATAATACTGCCCCACTTGTCTCCGGGTTTGACTGTCAGTTCCTTATTATTCTCTAAGTTTTTAAGTGCTACTTTTTCACCTTGACTTAAATTATTTGCCCACCGTAGTGGTTGGGTCAGCAGGTCAGCAATATTACTGTCTACTACTTGCTCAAATAGGTCTACTTTCTTATGGACCATACTCAGTAAAGGGGTCCAGTCTGATTTGGGTTTCAGGCCTGATTTATTTGTGGGTTGACTATTGTTCTCTTTGTCATTAAAATAATCCTGTAATCTAATTTTTCTAAAAAAAAAAACACTGTAGATCCCTCTCTAGGTTGTATATGTCTAAGTGTGTACAAATGGCATGGCCTAGGCCTTTTTCTAAAACTGATGTCTCATCTCTACTAAGAACTACACTTGGAAGGTTAATTATGGCTGCTTTGTTGTCTAGTCCCATTTGGACTGACTTCTGTTTTTCATATATGGCCTCTTTTGTTGTGAAGGTTGGGGTTAAAAATTCCCTCTCCCTCGATTTTGGTTGCCATGCTGTATTCGATGGTCTAAAAAAGAGAAAGATTCTCTACTAGAGCCTGCTGAGGGGTCACTACCTTTTTTGCTGTTTTCAGTTACACTCTCATTTTCGGATTCTGTACTTGTGTATGATGTATCCAAAAAGGTTACTCTTTTTTTTGGGTAGTTTCTCCTGGGTTGCTGCCAATTATTACGATTGAAAGCCTCTTTCCTCGGCCTATCGAAAAAATCTTTTTGTGTGTAGAGATACACATATTCTGGGTTGTAGTTTGCTAGGTCTTTTCTAAACTTGTTAGACTTTTTATTGAGGAGGTAGTCTTTATAACCTGTAGTGTCATTTTGGATGTCTTCTAATTTTTTCTTTGCATCATCTAGTGCAGTATTATCCATTAATTTGTTTTCTAGTTCTTCAATTTCCTTTCTTTCTATAATTAGGATTTCACTGGCTGTTTCTATAATTAACAACATCCAGTCTCTGCTGCAACGATTTGCGATGAGGGTCCAATTTTCAATAAATTTGGCATGCCTAATAAAAATCCCAGGTTCATATTTAACTTGTAGACCTCTTGGGATGATACCTTTCTTACAATATTCAATTAGGAAATCAGCATGCAGCTCCGTTCTAACTGCCTTCTTTTTATTATTCCAGAGTTCCCTCCATTTTTCTTCATCCCAATTTGTTGTAGATACTGATGAAAAACTTTTGCGAAAGGGTCACGCAAATAGAGACCGTATTTTTGGAATAATGAAATTGACAAATCAATTTTTTCAATTTCAACAAGCTTTATTCGAATTCAGTAAAAAAAATCATAAAAGCATACAAGGTAAAAACACAATAAGAGCAGACATCAATTATATTCATTACGAAGTCACTAACTGTAAAAAAGTTAACAACTAATCATTAGACTAATAAAATAATTTTTACAATTCATCGTAAACAAACCCTAGCAGCTTTGTTACAAGGCGTGGTCGTAGCAATATGTTTACATGTTATGGTGACATATTTAAAAATAAGGCAGATATCCTTCAGGGGGTATAAAGGAGAGAAATAAATAAGTTGTTCCTTTGGTAAAGACCATCCACGGACTTAATGTGAGTCATTATCAATTTCAATTACTTACGAGAGCCCTTCTGTAAACGGATTTAACAAGTCAGGGAACCAGGTCTATGCCTTAGAATAAAGGAAATCGGTTATGGGTGGGTAGTATATGCTTGCTAGAACCAGGACCACTACTACCCGTCTCAAAGTTATTTTGTCTGTATGATCTTGCAGGGGGCAGATATGTAGTCCTGGGGTAAAAATCATGCAGTTCCCATGTTCCGATTGGGCCATCACCCATTTGTGGCTGCCAACTTCGGAGATGTTGGATGACTCGAGGGCTCCCTAAAGTTGACCAAAATCAGGTCTCCCGGTATGTCCTTGGGGATAGATCCCAACCACCCTCCCTTCTAACATTTAAGATCGTTCCATCGATATTGGGTGGTAAGGGTCTATTCTTTGTCAGCCAGAAAGACACCTTGTTTGCCAGGTCTGCTGGTCTTTCAATTTTGCTATTAGTGAGCTCGGGAACGCCCGAGAGGATGGACACAAAGGGTGCTGCCTCCGGCGGTAGATCTATATGTTTAGCCCTTCTTTGCATGTTACCATAGTTTTGGAACTTCCCCTTTTTCGGGGTGATTGGTTTAATCTGCCCATCTCTGAGTGCCGGATTCTGGGTTATTAGGGGGTTTGATATGACTAATGTTTTAGTTGTTTTGGGGACAAGTGCATGAGTTTGTATGATATTTCTTTGTACAGGGAGGATGGGGATATCAGTAGTGACTAGGGTCTCAACTTGACTATTTCCTTCAATTCTTTTTATGATTGTTAGGTTTGCCCTGGTAGTTTCATCTATGGAGCAGAGCTTTTCCCCTATAGCCTCAATTCTTTTTTCCAGTGGGGAAATTAAAGACCTGACCAGGAGTTCAATCTGGGCCAGTAGTTCAGATGGTGTAGTATTTGCAGTTGGCTCCAGATTTGAACGTACCTCAGATGTTTTTGGGGTGTTGTTAATGCCTGAAAGGGGACTTTGATGCAATCTTTGTATTTTAGCTAATCTTCCCCTCTGTTTAGGCCCTTTGCGCTTTCTATTTGGATAGGGTACCTGAACATTTACTGGCTGTTGTGTAGTGTCTGTGGGTGTTAATAGAGAAGGAGTACCAGGATGGCTTGAGTTTAGTTGAAGTGTGGTAATAGACTGGGGACTAGTAATTCGCAATGCACCTGCAGGAGCATTTGTTAAGTCATTCCCGTTTTCGACGTTGGTATACACAGTTTTGCAAAGCAGATTTAGTTCATCCAGTAAAGAAAAATTTTGTGTTTGGTCTGGTGGCTCCATAGCTGAGCGGTTGCTGGATGTGGATTCTATGCAGAGACTCTTTTCTACTCTTTCTATAACAGACTCGATAGCCGATGTGATCCTAATTAAATAATTGTCCAATGTCCCTTTCCGTTGCCCCCCCTGGGGGTTGTTATTCGTGCGAAGCCCTTTGACAGTCATAATATGGATAGCTTTATGGAAATATATGTATGACAGGGGGCTAAGCAAAAGTGCTCGTACACCAATAGTCTGACAATGGGGAGATAAAAGGGTAGTCTAGTAGGGGGTACCGAAGAAAGTATAATGACAGTCACTTTAATGGATTAGTTAGTTTACAATACCTCTCTTTTACATTAAGCAAAAGGCGAAAATCGAAAGGGGGTGGCCCGTCCCGTCCTCCTCAGACCTCTGAGGGCCACAGAGGGCCCGCCCTATGCCCGGGCTTAGCCCGGCGCGGTTCCGCGCGCGTCCCGCGATGCGGAGGGAGCCTCCTCTTTTTCAGCACCTCTGGGCGCGCAGAACCAGGAAGTGACCCGCTCGGCCTGCTGGGAGCTGTAGTTCCCCAGCAGCCGTGCAGGAGGATGTCAACAGCGGCGAGGGGAACAAGCAGCGTGCGGGCCCCAGCAGCGGCGTGTGGTGTGTGGCAGGTAGGACTGTCCGCAATCACCCCCCGCTCCTCAGTGGGAGCCTCCTCTTTTTCAGCGCCTCCGGGCACGCAGAACCAGGAAGTGACCCGCTTGGCCTGCTGGGAGCTGTAGTTCCCCGGCGGCCGTGCAGGAGGATGTCAACGGCGGCGGGGGGAACAAGCAGCGTGTGGGCACCAGCAGCGGAGTGTGGCGTGTGGCAGGTAGGACTGTCCGGAATGACCCCCGGCTCTTCAGTGGGAGCCTCCTCTTTTTCAGCGCCTCCGGGCGCGCAGAACCAGGAAGTGACCCGCTCGGCCTGCTGGGAGCTGTAGTTCCCCGGTGGCCGTGCAGGAAGATGTCAACGGCGGTGGGGGGAACAAGCAGCGGGTGGGCCCCAGCAGCGGCGTGTGGCGTGTGGCAGGTAGGACTGTCCACAATGACCCCCCGCTCCTCAGTGGGAGTCTCCTCTTTTTCAGCGCCTCCGGGCGCGCAGAACCAGGAAGTGACCCGCTCGGCCTGTTGGGAGCTGTAGTTCCCCGGCGGCCGTGCAGGAGGATGTCAACGGCGGCAGGGGGAACAAGCAGCGTGTGGGCCCCAGGAGCGGCGTGTGGCGTGTGGCAGGTAGGACTGTCCGCAATGACCCCCCCTTCTTTGCATCATCTAGTGCAGTATTATCCATTAATTTGTTTTCTAGTTCTTCAATTTCCTTTCTTTCAATAATTAGGATTTCACTGGCTGTTTCTATAATTAACAACATCCAGTCTCTACTGCAACGATTTGCGATGAGGGTCCAATTTTCAATAAATTTGGCATGCCTAATAAAAATCCCGGGTTCATTTTTAACTTGTAGACCTCTTGGGATGATACCTTTCTTACAATATTCAATTAGGGAATCAGCATGCAGCTCCGTTCTAACTGCCATCTTTTTATTATTCCAGAGTTCCCTCCATTTTTCTTCATCGCAATTTGTTGTAGATACTGATGAAAAACTTTTTCGAAAGGGTCACGCAAATAGAGACCGTATTGGCGGAATAATGAAATTGACAAATCATATTCCCACAAGATCCTTATAAGGTATTTATTATGTAAGGATAATATGACGAGAAGTCGGGAAGATATTGTAGACTTCTGCATAGCCCTAAGAGAGAGCCTGATTGAATTGCTAAATGTGATTTTGTGGAAACAATCAGAAGATGTAGCCTTGATTGAATGTGTTTAACAGAACTTTGGAATATAGTTATGAATAAAGTTTGTCAATTTTACTCTTGGGGAGAGCAGGAGTAAATGAAGAAATAATTAAAGGGTATTGAACAATGTCTAAATGAAATGTGTCACAGTAATATATATAGGCATCTAAAAAATAGTTTTATTTTGTCCTGATGAAGGTGATAAGATCAATAGACACCAAAATGCTGCATCACTGTTTTAATGAATTTTAATGTTTTTTGTAAATTGTGATGATGATGAAATTTTTAAATAATTAGGAAATTGATGTTTACCATTTAGTGTGTAAACCAAAGGGAGGAATTTAATAAAACTTACTCTTTTTTTATGAAGTTTGACTATGATGCTTAGTAATTTGTGACACTTGTCAATACCACAAAATGAATTGTGATTTGTTATTTTTACATTCGTGAAGAACTGAAAGTGCTTTTTGTGCTATAGATAGTTCTCTCCACTAGAATCATTAGATCTTTCTACCATAACACATAGGTAAACTACAGGGTTAAGCTTTCTGTTTTCATTGTTCCTCTCTTGAGCCACCCATGTTTCCTCACCATGCTTGCCTGTGGTGTGACCAATAGACAGAGAGTGGTTGGGCTTCTACAGGTGGGTCAAGTATTTGCTGATGGAACATTCCTTGTTCTCAGCTAGTTTAAAGGAGACCGAACTGGTATACCATTGGATGGATTTGATTTTATGAGTCTTTGACATATACAGCATCATCAACTTGGACTGCCTCCTGTAAAAAAAACCCAGAGTTTTCCCTGCTTACCCAACTAATTAAAAAGCCAGAAAAGAGGTGTTGAGTTACAGCATTGCACAGTCTATATACGGAGCTCTGCACTCACACACCCAATAGAGCATTGAAGAAATGGAGATAGGTATTGCTCTTGATTTAAGCTTAGATGTATGGAAATATTACAAATTTGATATCTAATAAATAAGGCACAATCAGCTTCATTTTAAGTTTATTAACTAAATGTTATGATCTTCGCAATATTTGCATGGTTTGCTGAACGAATGAGTATGTATGTTGGTGTGAAAGGCCAGTATGCAAGTGTGGTTAAGTTGGAGGGGTTATATAAATGTATGTGAATGACACAAACAGCATTGTCCATGCTAAAAAACAATGCCTATGTTGAATTTTTGTAACAGATGAAATTGTGAATATTCATATAAAAGAAATGTGGAAGGATGATGCGTTTTACTCTTTTTGATATAAATGATGAAATAATGATTTCTAACAAATACATTTTATGTATAAAAAAAATGAAAGTCTGTTATGTACTCATTGCGAATAGCCCCATGTATTCAGCCTGTATAAAAGCAATATAGGTCTAGTGGGAGTTCTTCGTGTTGATTGATGAATATTGCTCACTGTGCCTTTCTATTGGACAGCGACTGGATTTGTTCTATTTTCAATGTTCTGAGCAGACTGACCACCATCTACTTACCATGAACCTCTTTGTGTTTGTTGCATTGTTCTTTGTGGAATAAAATACATTTTGCAACAAAATGAAACAATTCTAGCTACAACTGATGTAGTCCCAATCAACAGAAATGAAACAACGTAATATGCAACTCATGAGATTCATTAATTGAATACATAATAGTACTAAAAATCCCTAGTGTAAAAAGGGAGTCAGTGCATTAACCAGAAATAGAGACATGTTTTGATTGAACACACGTCCAAAGGTCCAGAACACAGTGTACAGACAGGCAATGGTGCTACTGTGCCAAAGTGGAGTGATGATGCAGGGCTCTAGCGAAAAAAAAGTGCTGAATGTGCATGCATACTAAAAAACATCTTCACAAGAGAGTTTTAGCTAAAAATATGATTGATGGCCAATTAGTTGGACAGAAATCACAGTGAGTGTCTGATTGTGTCAGAAGGAACGCTGAAAATAGGTAAACGTGCTCAATAATGTTGACCTGTGTTTCGGACTCCAAGAAGAACCAAAAGAAGGGGGCTTTTATTAGGACAGAGGGTCGTCATCAATAAATCAATAATAAGTAGCAACCTGCAAAGTCCAAAAAGAAGGCTATAATTAACGCAAGAAGTGGAATGTGCTAGTCAGTTAGTATTAAAAAAATCTTTCATAGTAATAGGCAAGAACTCTATGAATGCAGGAGAGTAAACAAGGAAAATACAATAATGTGAAAATAAATTGGGACTAATAAAAAAATTGAAAACATGCAACCACCGCCAAGTGTATTAAAAGAGTACATCAGAAAAATACCGGATTGACAGAATATTGGGAGAGGAACCATTTGCGATAAATAGAAATGATTGTGTGAGTTAGAAATCTTTATAAGTTTCAGGTATATAACAATTGTGCATCGAGAATGTATATTATCGCCCACTTACTCATGAAAAATGTTGCAAAGGAAAGCAACTTCGTATGGAATGTCCTTGCCTTAGGCAAGTATGGATTGCCTAAAGACACACAGATGAACACAAATCTGGAAACTATAAAAAAAAAAAGCCAATGGCTTAAAATGTAGATAATATTTCGATGGAAATAATTCCCAGTCTTTATAAGAAAAATATGAACAATATATAACATGATATGCATCACCTCCATCACAACCTCAAACAGACTTCTGTCAACTTTCTGATTCTCCGACCTCCCCCAGTCAAGAGCTACCCTTATATAGGATTACGCTATACTGTCTATTTCCCTAATATTCCCATGTCAACAATCGTCATTCGCAACTCCTACTCAATCCAAACAAATCGTTTCTCTGAGCCACACCAAAATACTATGTATGGCTTTCAACAATCCTCAGTCTCCTACATAACCATGTCAATGACCCACATTCTCCTACATCACTTAACCCCACTAAGATCCTGGCAACAACCCCCATTCTTGTACCCCTTCCCTAACCAGAGCATACCCCTTTTACCATTTCCAATTTTCCTACAACCGTCCTACCCCTAAAATAGACCTGTAAAAAAAATCCTACCACCTTCTTCGCCTCAACTTTCCTTTCCAAAATGCTCTTTCTCCCTACCCCTCCGAAGCCCCTACCTACCCCTAAATCAATCGCCATCCTCCTAACCCCCTTCCACTCCTAACAAATCAATGTATGGGTACGAGGCACATGTGCCCTTCACTTCTGCTTTAGTTGGAGTCTTTGAAAGGTGACTGGCAGCCCAGTGAATCCGAAAGATCACCTACATCCATCTGTACTACCCTGCTATGGCTCAGACACAGGGAATAGGGAGGCATAGGTGTAAGGGAGTACTGTTCTCTGCCATTCATTCTGCCACTCGAGGATGCCTATTAAAGTGCACGGACGTCAATTAGGGGTCACCAGGGGTCGCAGCCGCAACCCCTGCCTTGCCCTTTGTTACTCTAGCACCACAATTGCGGCCCCTGGACTCAGAGGTGGCAACCTCGGTAACAGGAACACAGGGGCAGCAGTGGCTCCACTTTCTATATTTTCTGTCAATTTTTTATTACACTAATAGTGAATAAATACAATATTTTATTCACTAATAGGGTAATAAAATGGAATACAATACGCTAGAATATGCCCTTCCATGGCAGCTGAGGTTAGTAAGAAAATGTGTTTAAATATATGTTGCGTGCGTGCTTGTGGGTGAGAGTGTGTTTATATGTGAGAGTGTATATGTGTGAATTTGTGTGTATGTGTAAGTATGTGTGTTTGAGTGAAAGTGGAGATCAAGGGGCTTGTGATGCCATTTCCGTTACCCCAGGCATTTCGGTGAATTGACGTCCATATTAAATTGTCGACATTTCTTTTAACAAATGTTTTTTTCAAGTCAACATAACATTATCAGGATTGTGCCTGCAACTGTGTGAACACTCATCTGCAAAAAAAATGCACGCCCTCTACCGATTAGCACTTGTTTTGCCGATCCAATACCTGACCTCTTCTGTTTTGCCTATATTTGTTGTCTATTGCAGCAGTAATGCCACAGATTGCATTTATATGTTCTGCATTGCCTCCAGGAGTGTCTTTTCCGTCTCCACTAGGGCATTTTGGTTCAGGTCCACTTTTTGAAGGCATCCTTTGAAGTGCTACTAACATTTCTGCTGCGGTAATATGTGCAGAGGTAAAAGAGGATTGGAGGAGGGGCTTACTATGCAGTGCAAGTGCAATGTGCTGCCCTGTGCTCCTCCAGATGAACATCAAGGGGCCACATCGAGGTGAACTGTTGTTCCTTACTCCTGTGGTTCCACCACATATACAACATGGGTCATGTATCACCTCCCTCACCTTCATTGTCTCTGAACAGGCTGCTCCATATGTCACCTGAAACACAAGATCGGCGGTGTTAAGTGATGGAAATGAAGCATATGCATGACTGTAGATTATATTGACGGTTGTACTTATGGGGTGTGTGCTATAAACATATATGGTAATTCTGAACAGCCCAGAAATTTAGCAAAGATCTATCGGGGAATACCATTTTATTTTTCTCCGTAATGCACCAATAACATTTTTTGTGAGTTACATTACAATAAGGATAATTTAGGAGCATATTACCAACAACTAGCGATAATTATCGCTATGTTGGCTTAGCAGCAATATTATTATCGCCGAGCTCCGCTGATTTTTATCGCAGATAAACCTTGCTATTATCAAGGTTTATCTCAAAAGCGATAGAAATCTGCCGAAATGCATGAATATCACTGAAAAGTCAGCGATATTCATGCATTACCGAGCTAATGCTCTTAGCCATGTTATCCACCTCCCATTGGATAACATGGCTAAGAACAGCTCTGGGCAGGCGTTAGCTTTTGGAAATATTCGCGCTTAGCGCAAATATTTCCAAAAGTAGGTATTAGGAGATAGCGATGTTAGCGACTGTTTCAATTCGCTAACATCTTGGCATGCCCACTTTGCATGTCATTAGCGATAAATATCGCTGACATGCAAAGCTGGCCCTAAGATGATCGCTATCTCCTACTAGCTGTCGCTAACTGGTGTTAGCGACAGCTAGGTAATAGGGCGATAAAATTATTGCTGCTTTAGCTGGAAAAATTCCTGCTAAAGCGGCGATAAGGCCCTTGGTGATATGCCCCCTTAGAAACTCATTCTTCCAATCATGTATCCAAAGTTTCTAGAAGCCTTTTATTCCCCGGGAGTTTTCATGTTATCACAAAGCTGGTTTACTATTTCCACAAAATTTTCCTAAAAAATCTACAAATAGATACAAATATTATAATAATGATTGCTGGGTCTGCCATTTCAGACATGGTTAAGGCAACATTTCCATATAGATCCTTGTTTCAAATGCATATTCCAGCAAATAATTGCGTCCCACATTGTGAAAAAGTAATTTCACGCATTTTGCTCGCTGATTTTGATTTTCACTATTTCAGACAGTGTTCCAGAATTTTTTCAGACTGTCATGAAAAAAGATACAAAAATATTTCAGTAGCAAAGGCCAGAGATATGTCCATCAGATGAGTGGTGCCTGGATTAAAGACATACCATACTGCAGTTCGCAAACATATTTCCTGTGGTACCTGACAGACAATAAAAAGCATGAGGGCCTGCTACATGCGCCGGCCCTTCGCCAATTGCTCAGATTAACAAGCTTTCTGTCTTTGTTTTTGGTTGACACAGTTTTTCCTTTAACCAGCATTTATTGTTAGAGACACTTTGCTATGTTTGTGGTATGGTTAGAAGAAAAACATTCTGAATAGCTGATCGTAATCATTGGCCACATCTCAGCAAGGCATTTGGGGCCAGATGTACGACCCTTACAATTTGCGAGTTGCAAAATGCCTCGCAAAATGTAATTTACAACAGTATCTCAGACACTGTTTGCGATTCAAGTGGGGGCCCAACTTGCCCGCCTCATTAATATTTATGAGGCAGGTGCTAATTGCGGCCCATTAGGAATGGCTAGTACTCCCATGGATGGTGACCTGCAGAGGTCAGCAGACCACCATGTCAGTGACTGCTTTTTAAATAAAGCTGTTTTTCTGCAGCCCGTTTTCCTGAAAGGAAACAGGATGCATTTAAAGAAGAAAAATGAAGCGTTTCTGTTTCATTTTTTAAGAGTAGGCACTGCTCCGTGGAACCAGTGCCTGCTCTTAAAAAATATTTTCGCACACACTCACCAGGGGACCCTTTCCTATTTGCGAGTGGTTTACCATCTACATGAAGTAGGTGATGAACTGAAAGTGTTTTGCGACTGCAATTGCGGCTACAAAACAATCTTACATTGCAGTGCGAGTCGTTATTAGGAAAAGACAACCTTGGCACGCACCTTTCTAATAGCGTTTGTACAAGGGGCAGACCAACTCTGCGGTCGCAAATGGGCCGATTTCCCATTTGCGACCGCAAATTATGGTCGTACATCTGGCACTTAATCTCATCCTTCATGTACTTTGTCTTTCAATGTATGATAGCCATTTCGAAATATCTCAGGCCAACGGTAGAGTAGCCTCACGTTTGGTTTTGTTCAAAGTGCGGTATAAAGATAGACTAGGGTACTCATCATATCAAAGTTTGACGATACTTGGTTAATTTCTATGATTTCGTGAAGTTGCAAATATCCTTCCACAAATGTGTGATGTTCTCTGGGCACACATTCAGTATTTTACTGATGCCTACCTGGTACATTTTGGAAACATCTAGTTGAGCAAATGTTCCTTCCTCAAGCCTTTTCTGCAAAAAAAAATAAGATGAGTAATATGATCAGTGCCTGGTTAGAAAAAACCCCCTCTGAGCTAGATGATAGTGACCTTGTTCATGTTTAGAATCCGCACCAGGCACACTCTCATTTAGTATGCTCAGTGCAGAATGTGATTGCACCAAATAGAATTTTTTATTTTTTGGTAGCAATTTTTTTTATTGACATGAATATCATTTGATATGGTTAAGGTATTTAAGTTCATATCATTGAAAATATATACATATATTAGGAAAAGTGTTAAGTGAAGTATTGTGTTCAGGTTACGGATAATTATTTAATGTAATTTCACTTAAATAAATGAAGTCTTATGAATTACTTTAATTTCATTCCGTACCAGTTAAGCATGAAGAAGGATAAAGAATACTTAATTTCCTAGCACAAGCATAAACTTCCGAATCAGCTGTTGCAATGAAGAGAGCACAGCAGTGTTATGCTGAGAAGCTGTTTAAAACATGCCTGTCCCTGCCTGTCCTCCGAGAGCAGTCAGGGCACAGTCACAGCGGCGTAGGAATGCACACTCTTTAGTCTTCAAACTTAGACCCTGTGACTCGAGGCCCATGCGTGTCTTTCCTGGCCAATTCCAATTTGTAAATGACAAAAACTGCATTATCAAATATGGTTGAGATCAGTAGTTCTTTCTCCACTGGACATTGTTTTAAATTGTAAATCTTCTATTTGTGATTGTATGATTAGTGTTTGCTTTATGAACTCCAACTTATGTTTTTACCATTGTGGGAGCTATTTGAAAAAACATTTTTTTAAACATTTGCTATTTCTCTTTTGATCTCATGAAAGCTCCACATGGTCAACATGGCAGAGAAGAAGGCGTAATTTTGCCTGCTGTTCACCCATTTGTGCATAGAATTCCTTTAAGTTGTGGGAGTATGTGTGGTTTCAGTGGAACAATGAGGAATGGTAGGACTGAAGTTAGTATGGAATTTACATTCTGTGCACCACACACTTAGAATGCAAACATCGTTTTATTTGCAGGGATGTTTGAAAATGCGAAAGGTATTCGTTGCTCATTCAGACTCACGCTGATTCAATGCTGGCGACACACGGTGCCTCACTTTCAGTTTCTAAGCATGCATGGTATTTTATTTGTCGATTGATATTCATTTGCATGGCCTTTCAGCTGAACAATGGACATCATTAGTTGAAATCACTTTTTGCAACGTGTAATTGCTGAACTTACTTCGCCGCGCGTGACTATGGTTATTGAAATGGTACTTTGAATAATGTGCCTTGGTCAACAGCTGGCCTCAAAAAGCGTGGATCTGACATACCATGTGCGTTTATTAATCATTCGGTTCGCTCTGTTGAAAATGCCTTATTTTGCATTGTTGATTCTTCCTAACATAAGGCTCAAAATATAGTCCACATTTATCATAGATCTGTGAGCTGGTAAGATGCAACAAACTAAAAGACAATGAACAATCAGCAATTCAAAATGCAGCAGCAGGTGGGAAGCTGTTTCACTTCTACAGCCAAACAGTTCTGGATTACCAAATAGTCACAGTAGACACCAGCCTATGGGCCCCACTACTTTTAGGGGCCCGCGACAACAGATCAAAATGATATTGATTTGATCTTGAAAGAAAATTACAATCAAGCTTTCTGAAATTGTTTCCAAAAGGTATTAAAACATGTAGCAACTGAAAGAAACGAAGGGGCATATTATCAAGACAGGCGATAATATTATCGCCGTTTTAGCAGCAGAAAACTGCCGCTAAAATGGCGATAATGGGCTTGATAATATGCCCAATGGAATTCCAATAGAATCCCATGTTAGATGTCCTTAACATTTAACATGGGCTTCTATTGGAATTCTATAGAGCATATTATCAAGCCCATTATTGCTGTTTTAGCAGCAGTTTTCTGTCGCTAAAACGGCGATAACTTTATCGCCTGTCTTAAAAATATGCCCCCAAGACTTTACATTTAAGACTCTATAGAGAAATAATATATTCACGTAATGTAGTGGTTTATTAAAATTGTTGGTTGGTTAAATTAAAAACTTATGAAGAGATAATTTGTGAGGTGGGCCTGCGAAATTCCGACTGCCTCGGGGCCTCCATAGCGTTTTGTCCGGCACTGCAGCCAAAACACTACCATCAGTTAAAGTTGAAAGATTGCGATAGTGGAGAACAACGGGTGGTCACTAATAACGTCTGAACTGTGAGAACATCACAGGAAGTGACAACTGATGGAGCAGGGTTTTCCATAAATAAACCTGCTCGGAGATTTTGAAATTTAGCGAGAAAATATTAATATCCTTTTGTTTTGGAAAATAAATAAGAAAGAAGTGGGAAAATGACACTTGGTTTATGTAGGCCACAAATGATTTCTGCAAGAAAGACATCAAAGAAGTAGAAAAATGTTATTTTTCTGAGCGAATGTGAATGAAAACATGTTCACTTAAGCAGTAATAATTACATAGAATAATAGTTCAAATGATTGTGTTCATATTAGATTAATGAAACATTGAAATGGATTTTTTATTTTGAATAAATAACTGACTGTTTATTTCTCCGAGAGAAAACTGCACACTTTACAAAGAAGTACTCAAAATTAGCATTAGGGTTAATTTGCCTTTAAACATAGAAATGTAGAAAAATGTGTTTTATTATTCATAGTGATTATTGTGTTATTTCTTGTCCATGGCGTTATGTTCCGAGTATCTCCAGACCTTCCTACTGTCAGAGGAAAAGTTTAGTTTTGTGGATAACTGTGCTAGTAAATTGTTTCAAAAACTCTCTAAATGTGCACGAGTCAAGGGAGGAGAAGATTTTGATTTGGTTTTCTGAAGGACGATGATGACAGCATGAGTCCAAACAAAAAACTTTTGAGAGTGAAGAGCGACATAAGTGGTGTGTCTGAACTCCCCATAATACTAAATATTTCCCTCAATGACCTTCTCACTTTTAATTACTGACTTAGTTCATATACATTTAATTTAATGTATATACATAAAGAAAGCATCAGTGACCATACGACTCTTCCCATTATTTTTTAATATGTCATATTCTTTTTTTTACTCATTTCTTCTTTTAACATTATCAAACTCATATTTTCAAAAAATTTCATTTCTTTTAACAGTTATTTATCTTCATGATTTCATATCAATACAATTATTTTACAATCATAAACATACAAAATGTACACATAAAATATATCAAAGAACATTTCCTCTGAAAGAATCTTTTTCTACAATTTTGCCCCTGGAAGAGAATAAATACATGTAATCAAGTTACAATCACACAGATACACACACTCTCTCACCACCACTACATTCAAACTCTATCTGTACACAGTTGAGTGATTCAAAGCAGGACAATACTCCTGCCATTATATGTGTCCCAGACGAACCACAGGACTCCGCACAAGGTCGACGCACGTTTCGGTGGACAGCAGTTCTATAAGCCACCTTCCTCAGGACCTATCCAGATATCACGCAAGCATTTCCCAGGGGACATAAAATCATAGGGGCTAAACTCCTGCACCTTAGTGCAATCATTCCAAAATGTGTGGGTCCGTATAACTGAAGGTCATATGGCACTCCCACAGTATATTTATCTAAGACGTCCTAAAAAGCTTTTTTTGTGTTGTTTGTATATAGATGTATCCACTTTCAAAAAGTCACAGCAAGTCAACTTATATTATTGATTCATAGACATAAGTCCTTAGTCAATTAGCCCGTTTATAATTTTCTCCATTTTCGTCCAGCACAGAATGGTATGATACCTTAGCGTATTATTATGTATGAGAATGACGTCTTCTTTTTCAAATCTGTCATTAGGACTTCCTGATCGCAGAGCGGCGTTGGATGCAAATGAATACAAGAGGTATTGTTTGAGTCTGAGGTTGAAGAAATTACGAAGGATAATGACAGATATGAAAAAAAAGACATCAGTCAATAATATAAGTTGACTTGCTGTGACTTTTTGAAAGTGGATACATTTTGTCCGGGGCGGGGACATGGAGCCCGCTACTTTCCCCCTGTTTTTTCTTCCTTTGAATTTGTTAGGGTGACAGGCACTCTGCAAGTCCCTCAATGGGCAGTTTCAAGCCCAGAGTGCAGGGCAGCAGGGAGGGGGGGTTGTTGGGTTGGGGAATCAAGTTGGTTTGTTTCCTATTTGTTATGTATAATCGGAACAGTATATGAGGGTATCGGCGGAAGATCTACCGCAAAAGTAATCGCAAAGGATTGTTGGCATGTCCATAGTCGCAACAAAGATTATGGGGGATAAGGATATAAAGATTCTGAGCTGGAATATGAATGGGTTAGGGGATAAAATCAAGAGGTGTGTCGTACTCCAATATATTAAGAGTCATGCGCCAGACGTAGTCCTGCTACAGGAGACACACTTGGTCGGAAACATATGCAAAGCAATGCACAGGGGGGGGTATAAGAATATTGCACATCCGGGTTCACTTCGGGGTCCAGGGGGTGGGCATCATGACGAGAAACACATTCCCATTGTCAGTGAGTTACACATGGACTGATGATTGAGGCAGGTATGTTGGTGTGAAGGGTATGTGGGAGGGCTGTTCTACTACCTTCATGTCCATCTATGTCCCCCTGGGCCTACAGGGAACCAAATGTGCTGATTTAGGTGCAGTCCTGCTCGCGGTCCCAGATGGGCTTCTGATATTGGGAGGCGACTTTAACGCAGTCGTCTCAGGCACTTTGGACAGGTTCCCTCCACAGGAGATGAGGTGGGCTACCCATTGGCTGCCGGACTTTTTGGAAGCTGTGGACCTAGTCGATGGTTGGAGGCTCTATCACCCAGACTAGATACAGCACACCTTTTTTTCGGGAGCTACCACAGTCTCTCTCGACTGGACTACTGTCTGGTACCGGCAGCGCAAGCCACCTATGTAAGTGAAACTAAACATTTAGCCAGAGGTAGTTATGATCACTCACCAGTCTGGATCCGCCTACTTCTGGGCCGGGGAACGGCTGGGAGACTGGCCCCAATTAACCCCTGTTATCTGCGTAACCCAAAGATCCATAAAGACCTCATTAAGACTATAAACAAATACTTTACTAATAATGTGGGATCAGTATTCTCTTCCTGATCTTTGTGGGAATGACGGTAATCCGGGGAAAGGCCCTATCGTTAATTACTGGCACTAAGAAAGACAAGCAAAAAGTGGTTTTTTAGCTTCAGACCGAAATGTATTGACTAGAGGGTGACCTGGAGAAGGGGGTGACGCCGGATAAGCTTCATCTACTGGGCCTAAAACAGCACGACTACAAAACACAAGTCGCTGATAGGGCCAAGGCCCTTAGCAGGGAGCAGCAGGTTATGATTTGTTATCTGGGAGACAAGGCCGGGAAACTCATTGCATGGTTGGACAGAAAGGAGTGGGAGAGTCGCCTGGTACCTGAGCTCAGAGCACGAGGAGATGGCCCTATCACAGACCCACCAGAAATTGTGGATAGCTTCGCTGAGCACTTTCAAGCGGTGTATGCGACTAAGTCCTCTTACTGCCTCACGACATTAAACTTCCTTGTCTCTCCTTGGAAAATCGGAGTTACGTTGATAGCCCCCTCACATCGCAGGAAATTGCCCAAGTAATTCGCTCGTTAAGTTCAGGGATAGCGCTGGGCCCAAATGGGCTTCCTTTCGAACTCTACAAACTCAGGTCTGATAAGCTCGCCCCCCACTTGAAGACAATGTATGAGAAAGCTAAAGAAGCAGGGATACTTCCCCCAGAGCAAAGGATGGCTACTATTGTCACTATTCACAAGGAGGTAAAAGACAAGACTGATTGTGCCTCCTACAGGCCCAACTCCCTTTGAAACGCAGAGCCCAAAATCTTGGCTAAGCTCCTAGCTAACCGCTTGATAAAAATGATCACCGACCTAATACATCCCAATCAATCTGGCTTTATGCCCCATAGAAATACGGCCCTTAATCTGCTTAGGGTACATGGGGTTATCGATAGCGCACACACACTTCGAGAATCAGCAGTGATTGTGTCCTTGGATGCAACTATGGCTTTTGATACCATTGAGTGGCCCTATTTGTGGGCAGGTCTGACTAAGTTTGGGTTTGGTCCTGAGTTCATTCGGTGGGTACGTCTATTATATACGGCACCTCTGGCACAAGTGGTAGTAAACAATAAGGTGTCAGTCTCATTCCAGCTTAGTCGTGGTACACGTCAGGGATGCCCGTTGTCCCCTCTACTTTTTTCTCTTGCCTTGCAACCCCTGGAGGCCTGAATTCGCTGGTATCCAATGATAAGGCGATTGAGGTGGACTCCTGGATAGGAGGACTGCATATCACTGTATGCAGACGGCATCTTGCTTTATATGGCTTTACCCCAGAAGTCCATCATAGTCGTTTTAGACATCCTGACAATTTTTGAAAGGTTTTCGGGGCTCACCATTAATTGGGGGAAATCCCTGGTGTTTTTGTATTAAGGAGAAGCCCTCCTACACCTCCAAGCGATTGCCATATACAAATTAATAACAATGGATTTAAGTACTTGGGGATTTTCATCTCCCTTGACCCTTCAATTCGATACACCCAGAATCTTCGTCCCCCTCCCCAGAAACTCAAAAGTGACATTAACAATTGGAAAAAGCTCCCTATCTCACTTCTAGGCAGGGCTGCTCTTTTTAAAATGATGACGCTGCCAAGATTCCTCTATGTCCTGCAAAATACCTTAGATATAGTGCCAGTATCCTACTTTAAGGAAATTGAGGGCTTGCAAAGCGAGCTTTTATGGGACGTTAGACCTCGAATTGCCCTAAACAAACTAACTCTGAACTGGTATGACCGGGGCATCAGTCTCCCGGATAGCAGGAAGTATTATTAGGCCTCCCAGCTTGCTGCAATCAACCATGGCACGTTCGGTCGTGCATACAACCCGGGTTAGGCCATAGATCGTGGCTCCTTCCGGGCGGGAATAACAGGGTTCTTTACTCTAGACCTCCTCTTTTCTTGTTAACAGACCCCATGAAGCACTCAGTACAAATTTGGCACAATGTCACCAGCTCTCTGAGTTGGAGACATAAGTTAACACTAGCTACCCTCCTTGGGATGCACAGAAGCTGGGTGACCTCAGGAAAACGAAGGGCTTCAACAGATGGGATCTTATAGGAATTTCAGTCATTAAAGATATGTGGGGAAAAGGGAGGGGTCAAGTCCTTCAAGGAGCTTCAAACTAAGTATGAACTGACGGATTTAGAATACTTCCGCTACTTGCAGGTCCGACACTCACTCCTGTCCTCGCTACCCCGGGGAACTGAACCCTCTGAGGCCTCCCTGCTAGAAGACAGAATATTGGATGGTCATCTCCCCGAAAAGACGATCTTACTGATATATAAAAAGCTAATTAACCATTTGACAGACCCTCTGCAGACAATGAGGGACAAATGGGTGCAAGATGGGATAGAATTGGATGATGAGGACTGGCAGTTAGCGGTATCCTCCCGAGGGTTGTCACCATTCCTGCTCATTTAAGACTGGTTCGATTAAAAATCCTCCACAGAATTTACATAACGGGGCCTCGTTTGGCGAGCATGGGGTGGGCCGACTCTGTAGAATGTAAAAGGCATTGTGGCCTCTCTGGTACTTTTATGCATACTATCTGGGAGTGTACACATATCAGCTCTTACTGGCTTCAAATTCACGAGATCATCAGCAAGGTGTTAAGCATCACACTCCGTCCAGAGGCAAGGAGATGCCTTCTAAACATTTAGGAGCCCACTGATTTGAATGCCTCACAGACACAATCCTTTCTATCGGCGAGGTAACCCCATTTCCAGGAACAGCACCATCTTGCTGCACGCTCGATTTACATCAATCTCAGCCCTGTGATATCCGGCAAGAAAAGGCGGCGCCATTTAAATATAGAACATATTATTCAACTTTAGAAGTTGCTACATAATATATAAGTTGCAAGTTATCGATCACAATCAGATGTATCTATCTTTATGATGCTACCTGGACCATATGAAATCAAAACGTCCATCTAAACACTTAAGTTTTTATTTCCACATCAACTTCAGTGGCGCCTATTCACATAATTCACTCCTTTGAAGATTTATCCCATGGCTCTACACAATCCTTGTGTATGTTCTGAATATATCTGTACCTTGTATAGGATTACGACAGAGTCTATCAGGAATTAGCCTTTATCAAGTGGCTCTTTTTATTGGATATGAGAAGATGCAATCTATTTTGTTGATGTACCAAGCAGGAATACAGTACTATAAATAGTTATCACCAGTGACTCCTGAGGAAGGCGTTTTTTCAGCCGAAACGCGCGTCGAGTTTTAAATATATTTTTCCAGCAATTTATTATGACAACCCTGTATGAACTGTTTTAATTGTAATGTTTATGATTTATATGTTATGTATTTATTGTTGATATAACCTGTTTATGTTGTTTTTTTGAATTATATTTTTATCCTATCATATAGGTTGACTTTTGTGTAGTCTCTATATGATTTTTATCGATGCTAATTAAACATATAATTTTAATATAAATTCACATTCGATTGTTCTTTTCTCCGCTTAGTCTAGACCAATTGCTCACTAACCTTGCTGATGGCCTAGGAATTTTTTTCCACATTGGTTTTTACCCTGCCCTAGGAGTCTGCATATTTTACTACCCAGGGGGTCCTTGTTTATCTCTCATTCACAGACACAATGGGCCACTTTAGGGTTCATGTTGGCTAAAAGAAATATAGCTCAAATATGGGGGCCGTAGATCCACCCACCCTGGAGGCCTGGGAAGATAATCTTGACTGGTGTATGTTCAGAGAGAAGACAGTGGATCTGGCAAGGGGGTGCCCCAGGAAATCGTCACATGTCTTGGGCTTATGGAATAGTTACAGAGGTGACATCTGTATCCCACCACGCAGCATCGAACAGGATGACCATAGCTCCCCGTAATGTTCATCTCGTGCAATTTGTGTGAATCCTTCCTTCCATATGTATTGTGATGTCATATGTGTTTGATCCTCTGTACTGTATAATTTTGCTGATGTTGGTTAATGAAAAGAGTTATAAGAAAAAAGAGGGACACACATGTAATTAAAAACATTCCTTCGCTGCCCATATGTGGAAAGGGTCTAACCCCTCTTAATAGTCAGCACTTATTGTCCCTTTGTCACATTCAGCTGTTTGTATTCCTCTCTGCTGCATTTAAAGCCTCCATGCTTTAAATTGGTTATTAGAGATACTGCTACCCTGTCTGCTAAGTCTAGAATTGCAGTTATATAAAAGAGGTTTCTGTCCCATTTTGGCTTTTTTACAACTTTATAGGTTTCTTACTTTTTTCCCATATACTGCCTGCCTCTTGAGGCTCGGTTATATCAGCACTTTTTCCTTCATTTACATGGATCCTTCTCCCTCCCTCGGTTAGAAGAGTACCTGCGCCAAAATGTCTTCCCTTCGTAGGGACCCTACTACTGCTGCCTTCAAAAAGTCAAAAGAAAGAGCATTGGGATAGAGTGCAACAAGAAATGAAATGCTGGTCCCGTATGCCCCTTAATATATCTGGTAGGTCTGCAATATTTAAGATGGTTGCTCTTACCCGTATGCTGTACCAGCTGCAAAACCATATGTACCCAATCCCATCACGGTGGTTTCGGCAAATTAATTCTTCCCTGAATCAGTTTCTTTGGGCCGGAGGAGCGGTGCGGGTAGCTTTGCGCACCTGTTTTTTGTCCACATACTGTGGGGGATTGGCGACATCTGATGTGCTATCCTACTATCAAGCCTCACATCTCTTGGTCCTTAATGATTGGTGGTATGGTGACAGGGGGGACCCGGCGTATGCCCTCGAAAGATACTTTATGGACCCAGATACCCTTAATACTGTCCTTTACTCAGCACGCCTGCGGAAAAGTCTGCCTAATGCAACACAAGTGGTATATCTGGTCTGGCGGCAATCGCTGCGTCGTATGGGATGGTGGGGGAAACTCACGAGGGAGACCCCACTTTGGCACAATGGGCAGCTGCCGTCCCTGATGTCCTTGCGAGGTTTTGAGGGCTGGGATTCCATAGGTATTTCGGCATTGGGACATGTTCTAAAGGGCACAACCCTCAAGTCCTTCCACGACCTTAGTACCGAATTCGCCATGCCCCGCACACAATTCTTCCGCTACCTGCAGTTGCGGCACGCCCTTGCACCTACACTCGCTGCCTTGGATGCCCTCCCTGAATTTAGCCCCAAAGAGGCAAAGGTATTCATGGGGGACTTAGAAGACAAGAAAATATCCCGCATATACCAGACACTAGTTACACATTGCTCCTCAGATTTGCAGCCCCTCAGGGATCGTTGGGTGAGAGACGTAGGAGACCTTGGGGAGGAAGATTGGCGGGAGGCTCTTGAATCCCCTAGAGGAGCGGCTATAGCCGTACGTCTGCGCCTCATACAGTTCAAATACTTGCACTGTGCTTATTTTACAAGGGAGAGACTGTGGAAGGCTGGCCTAATTGAATCACCCGAATGCTTGCGATGTGGCTATGAAATCAGTGGCCTCCTGCACACAGTGTGGGACTGTGGCGGTCCGGTGAGATTTTGGACCGGTGTGTGGGACTGTCTGTCAGAGGTGTTGGAGTGGGACCTCCCACGGACCTCGAAGCTGGGACTGTTGCATGTGTTAGAAGGTGTGGGGGGCACCATGTACAAAAGACACCTGCTACTACTTGGCCTTACCCTAGCAAAGAGAGACATTGCGCAGGCCTGGAAGGACCCCAGGGCCCCCAAAGTGGTTGTGTGGAAAATAGGCCTTGACTTTTGCATGGGACTCGAGAAACCAGTGTTCTTGGCCAGGGGCTACCCCAAAAAACACTACAAAATTTGGAAACGGTGGGCGGATTATAGGGGCCTGTGGCTGGAGCCTCCGACATCAGCGAGAGAAATAGAAGAACCAGTGTGATGGGTATTTTAATGGCATACTATTCACGTTGATTTATTCATGCTTCACCTGTACAGTACTGATGAGACGTTGTGCACGGGGGGGGAAGGGGGAGGGAGGGGTTTGGGAAGTTGGGGAGAGGGGTGGGGGTTGTTGGGGGGAATTCTATATAAATGAATGCATCGCTATTTATGCTGTACTATACTGGTTACAGTTTCTCCGGAGTGCAGAGTGCTGTATGATTTTCTATGCGATCTCACAATAAAACGTTTTGAAAAAAAAAAAAGAAAGAGCATAATTTTTCTACTAAATCTCCACTACCCATAACACCGGAAGACCTCATGGAGGAGATAAAGTTTATAAAACCGTTTGTGATTGACACCAATGCTACTCTTCAGAGGCTAGGGGAAAAGTGGTTTAATTTAGACTTGAGGGTGTCTGTGGTGGAACAAAAGATTAGCGACACTCCAGATGTGATTACTCAGGTTGCAGCTATGTCCAACGAGATAGCTCTTCTCAAACTACAAATGGAGGACTTCGAAAATCGCAATAAGCTTAATAACCTTCAAATTTAGGTATTCCTGAGGGAGAGGGGGAGTCGGACATGCTTGCCTTTATAACATCTCACCTTCCTAAAATTGTTGGTCTAAAGGAAGGCACCATTCTCAATTTGCAAAGTGCCCATCGCATTGGTCCTAAGCTCGAAGGTTCCCCCTCTGCATTGTCAGTCAATCACCCCAGACAGATAAATGTCCTTTTTTTGGAGTACACTGAACTGTTAATAGTTTGATTGGCTGCAAAACAAAGAAAACAGATGTTGTGGTTGGGTCAAAGAGTTTATTTCTCTCAGGATGTGGCTCGTGCTACCGCTGAATGTTGCACGGAGATCCTTTTTTTTTTGTCCTTCCCTTAGTTCCATGAACGCTAGATATGGATTGGTACACCCCTGCTTTTTTAAAGTCACTCATAAGGAAATAACTTACTCATTTGATTGTCCTGATGATCTATGACAATTTATCTTTCGCCATAAAGGAGAGGAAATGGACTTTGGAAAAACATGAACACTGTTTCCCTCACTATGTTTTACTTTCCTTGGCTGAATTTCTTCCAGTTTACTGGTTCCAATGATTTTTTGCTTCTTTTGTTATACATGTTTGTTTAACTGTCGATTACAGTGTTTGTCTGCATTCTTCCGATGATATTCCTTATTAACTTTGTGGTTTTTCTCCACAGAAATCTATGTTCCATATGGACACCCCTCCTTGATGTTTCCTCCTTCCTGCCCTCCCATCCCGCTCCTAATGTTCACATCTATTCCTCATGTTTGGTAAGTGTTCATTGAGTACCTTTGTATCTTATGTTTTCCTGTTCCAATCAAATCACTTTCAAATTTGTTATCTGTATTCCCTGACTGCCACTTCCTATTATGTCCCCCCTTATACTGCTCCTATATATAGTGGTCTCTGTCGGTTTTTGTTGATTTGCCTGGTTCTGTCATCTGTCTTCCCTTCGTGGTTCCCGGCTTCCCCATGATATCTTCTTTAGTCTGGATATATATTACTTCCTTCTTGGCTGAAGTATCTAGGCTTTCTGTCAGCTTTTCTCCATCTATCATTTACATTCCCCTCCTTTTCTTGTTTCTCTTTCTCCTCTACTCCTGTTTCTGTTTCCCTGTTGCTTTCTTTCTGTCCTATGGCCTTTTTCCTCAGTTTTTTCCCCAATCTATCACTTTTGTCTATTCTCTTCCTTTTCATAGTTCCTTTTTCATATCCTTTTTTCATATTTGGCTTCCCTGTACATTTACATAATTGTTGACTTCAAATTTTTGCATTCTGAATTTTTCACTTTTATTAAAAAAAAAAAAATCCTGGTGCTGTTTAATGCCTTTTCCCTCCTGTGATGACCGATAATGTTCGCATTGTCTCCTGGAATGTAAAGGGTCTACGTAACACCATCAAGAAGCAAAGGCTACTTACCCATCTTTCTAAATTACGCTTTAAGATTGCTATGTTACAAGAGACGCATCTTAATGACAATGACATTAACTCTCTTAAAAAACAATGGATTGGTTAAGAGCATTGTTCCCCAGCTAAAGATAGGAAAAATGGAGTGGTGATATTATTTAATAAACCTCTTTCCCTCGCTATAGAAAAAGAAGAAAAGGATACAGATGGACGGTGGCTTCTTCTCCATACACTCATAAATGGTTCCCCTATCTCTCTCCTCAACATTTATGGTTCCAAAGGAATCGATTCAGAGTTTTGGCACTCCATGTCACATACACTTCACTCACTCGCTGACTCAAAACTCATTGTGGGTAGGGATTGCAATCAAGTCATGGACCCTTTCATTGATAGGAATTCTGCTTCCAGGTACATCCCTAATAAAATGCAAAGAACCTTTGCGAGCACGATCCGTTCGAGAGTACTGGTAGATGCCTGGAGGATATATAACCCCGATTGTTTTGAATTCACCTTTTATTCTCCCACACATGATTTTACTTCTAGAATTGATTATATTTTTCTGAGCCCCCATCTTCTCCCTACTCTTCATCATGCTGAAATTGGATCCATACTTATTTCTGATCACGCTCCTGCCGTTATTAATTTAGATCTTCCTTCCTTACCTTCCAAATCTCGTTGATGGCACTTCAATAATTTACTCCTCAAAGATACTACATTCGTTGGGCCCTTCAAAGATTTTGTGTCAGAGTTTTTTTTTTTAATGCCAATCCGGATACATCCTTTCACACCATTTGGGATACTTTCAATGCGACAGCCAGAGGTTTTATCATAGACTATGAGGCAGTTAATAAGAAAAAATTTCTTAGGGATTCTGCATCCACACTCTCCTATATCAAACAATTGGAACATACCTATTTTTCTTCTAATGATGAGGTTACCCTTGAGAAATTGGTCCGAGCGAAATTGAATTTTAACAAGAAACCCACTGAGAAGCTTCTGGGACTTTACTTAAAATGAATTCCATATTTTATGGTGGCCGCAATAAAGTGGATACATTGTTGGCAAACTATTTGAAGGTCAAATCTCAGCAGTCTAGAATAGTAAATATCATTTATGATACTGGTTTCAGTCATTTTAAGAATGAGGAAATTATTAAATGCTTTACAGATTTTTATATGTCCTTATACACAACTGAATCTTCCCCTTCCGATGTTGACCTGAATGCATTTTTCGATTCACTGCCCCCTCAATCTTCCCCCGTCTTGACTGTTCTATTTTAGACAAAGAATGTCCCTATCTGAGATTAAGTCAGCCTTAGCTAAGCTACCTATGGATAAGGCACCCGGTCCGGACGGCTTCACTGCCAAATTCTATTTTTACTTTTCACAGATTCTTTTGCCATATCTTCTATCTCTTTTTCTATACTTTATTTCTCATAATGGAGCTCGTGGCTCTTTCCTTGAAGCCATGATTTGTTTAATTCACCAAAAAGAAAAAGATCCCCCTTCATGTGCCAATTATCGCCCTATTTCATTAATCAATTTAGATTTTAGATTGTAAAATTTCTGCTAAGATTTTGTCCCTCCGTTTTACCAGGTACTTCCGAAATGGATTATCTCTGAACAGACAGGGTTCATTAAAGGAAGGACGCTGGCTGACAACTCCAGAACTTTTCTTAATATCATTCATCTTGTTTCTAAGAGTTCCTCCCCTGTTGCAGCCATAGCCCTCAATGCGGAGAAAGCCTTTGACCATATTCACTGGCCCTTTATTATGCACACTCTTAAGTGGCATGGTTTCAGTCCCTCTATCTTGTTTCTTTTATCTTTGCTATAGTCTCCCCTACTACTTCAGTATTTGTTAAGGGATCTAAATCTTCCTACTTCACTTTACAACAACGTACCCACCAAGGCTGTCCTCTCTCTCCCCTGCTCTTCATCCTTATCCCATGAACCTTTTCTCGACTCTTTGCGCCATTCCTCTACCTTTCAAGGTTTAAAACACAAGGCAATCAAAACAAAAATGTGTGCTTATGCGGACAACCTTCTGCTGTACATATCCCATCCCATTACTTCTTTGCCTGCCTTTACAGAACTTTTAGCTTCCTATGCCGCCTTGTCTGGTTATAAGTTAAACTTTTCCAAATCTGAAGTGCTTCCATTAAACAAATATTGTTTAAAAAGCATGTTTGACAGAACTGGTTTCAAATGGACCATCAATAGTATTACTTTCCTGGGAATTAAATATTTTCCTCCATTGTGCGAAGAGTTCAACTTAATTTGGAAGACGTTTTATCAAAAGTGAATAGTATGGCAAGAAAATGGTCCCTCTTATTTCAGTCATGGTGGGACAGATTGGACTCAATCAGAATGATGGTGCTTCCAGGGATCAGCTTTTACCTGTCCATGTTACCAGTGAAACTTCCATTAAAATATTTCAAAACTTTTAATGGTGTTTTAAGTAAATTTCTATCGAACAATCAGAAAGCTTGTATCTCTTTATCTTTCCTGTCTGCTCCTAAGGATCTGGGAGGTGTCCACTTTTCCAATTTCGACCAGTATCACTCCTCCTTTTTTTTTTCTTTAGAGTTTTATATAGCTCGAACTAAACTCAAGGCATCGGGTATCACAGTGCTTTACATGAGCACCAGTTTCGTTATAGATGGACACATTCATTTTTGTTAGGCACAAGAAAAATTAAGTGATTTGCCCAGAATCACAGAGTGTGTAGCGTTGTTGCCGAGACTCGAACCCGGTTCCCCAGGTCCAAGGTCAGCACTAATCATTACCTTTCCGGTCCACTTCAGAAGATCCTCCTATATCAGTATGGAATACATTAGAGGAATCTCTTATTTATCCTTTTTCTTTTCCCTAGTTAGCTAACTTCTCTCACCCTCTACTTTCCTTTAATTCTCCAAACATTTCACAATTTATTTCAACTTATTATCCGGTCATTAGCAAATCTCGTACTCCTCTACAAATGTTCCTAGATTCACCTCTTTGGCATAATAAGTCCATTAAACTTTCTTACTGGGCTTTTTTTTTAAAGATTAGGCCGCTAAAGGGATTATTCAGGTTAAACACTCAATACAAGATTCGCATTCTCTCTCTCCTCAGGAAGTTCAGATTAAATTTAGCCTGCCTGCCCCTTCCCTTCTCAAGTACGACTCTTTAAGATTGTTCTTAATTCACCAGTTTTTCCTCCTTTCTGGATCCACTTCTCCTCATCAGTCCCCCTTTTAGAACCTCTATGATATCTTCTTTAGTCTGGATATATATTACTTCCTTCTTGGCTGAAGTATCTAGGCTTTCTGTCAGCTTTTCTCCATCTATCATTTACATTCCCCTCCTTTTCTTGTTTCTCTTTCTCCTCTACTCCTGTTTCTGTTTCCCTGTTGCTTTCTTTCTGTCCTATGGCCTTTTTCCTCAGTTTTTTCCCCAATCTATCACTTTTGTCTATTCTCTTCCTTTTCATAGTTCCTTTTTCATATCCTTTTTTCATATTTGGCTTCCCTGTACATTTACATAATTGTTGACTTCAAATTTTTGCATTCTGAATTTTTCACTTTTATTAAAAAAAAAAAAATCCTGGTGCTGTTTAATGCCTTTTCCCTCCTGTGATGACCGATAATGTTCGCATTGTCTCCTGGAATGTAAAGGGTCTACGTAACACCATCAAGAAGCAAAGGCTACTTACCCATCTTTCTAAATTACGCTTTAAGATTGCTATGTTACAAGAGACGCATCTTAATGACAATGACATTAACTCTCTTAAAAAACAATGGATTGGTTAAGAGCATTGTTCCCCAGCTAAAGATAGGAAAAATGGAGTGGTGATATTATTTAATAAATCTCTTTCCCTCGCTATAGAAAAAGAAGAAAAGGATACAGATGGACGGTGGCTTCTTCTCCATACACTCATAAATGGTTCCCCTATCTCTCTCCTCAACATTTATGGTTCCAAAGGAATCGATTCAGAGTTTTGGCACTCCATGTCACATACACTTCACTCACTCGCTGACTCAAAACTCATTGTGGGTAGGGATTGCAATCAAGTCATGGACCCTTTCATTGATAGGAATTCTGCTTCCAGGTACATCCCTAATAAAATGCAAAGAACCTTTGCGAGCACGATCCGTTCGAGAGTACTGGTAGATGCCTGGAGGATATATAACCCCGATTGTTTTGAATTCACCTTTTATTCTCCCACACATGATTTTACTTCTAGAATTGATTATATTTTTCTGAGCCCCCATCTTCTCCCTACTCTTCATCATGCTGAAATTGGATCCATACTTATTTCTGATCACGCTCCTGCCGTTATTAATTTAGATCTTCCTTCCTTACCTTCCAAATCTCGTTGATGGCACTTCAATAATTTACTCCTCAAAGATACTACATTCGTTGGGCCCTTCAAAGATTTTGTGTCAGAGGTTTTTTTTTTAATGCCAATCCGGATACATCCTTTCACACCATTTGGGATACTTTCAATGCGACAGCCAGAGGTTTTATCATAGACTATGAGGCAGTTAATAAGAAAAAATTTCTTAGGGATTCTGCATCCACACTCTCCTATATCAAACAATTGGAACATACCTATTTTTCTTCTAATGATGAGGTTACCCTTGAGAAATTGGTCCGAGCGAAATTGAATTTTAACAAGAAACCCACTGAGAAGCTTCTGGGACTTTACTTAAAATGAATTCCATATTTTATGGTGGCCGCAATAAAGTGGATACATTGTTGGCAAACTATTTGAAGGTCAAATCTCAGCAGTCTAGAATAGTAAATATCATTTATGATACTGGTTTCAGTCATTTTAAGAATGAGGAAATTATTAAATGCTTTACAGATTTTTATATGTCCTTATACACAACTGAATCTTCCCCTTCCGATGTTGACCTGAATGCATTTTTCGATTCACTGCCCCCTCAATCTTCCCCCGTCTTGACTGTTCTATTTTAGACAAAGAATGTCCCTATCTGAGATTAAGTCAGCCTTAGCTAAGCTACCTATGGATAAGGCACCCGGTCCGGACGGCTTCACTGCCAAATTCTATTTTTACTTTTCACAGATTCTTTTGCCATATCTTCTATCTCTTTTTCTATACTTTATTTCTCATAATGGAGCTCGTGGCTCTTTCCTTGAAGCCATGATTTGTTTAATTCACCAAAAAGAAAAAGATCCCCCTTCATGTGCCAATTATCGCCCTATTTCATTAATCAATTTAGATTTTAGATTGTAAAATTTCTGCTAAGATTTTGTCCCTCCGTTTTACCAGGTACTTCCGAAATGGATTATCTCTGAACAGACAGGGTTCATTAAAGGAAGGACGCTGGCTGACAACTCCAGAACTTTTCTTAATATCATTCATCTTGTTTCTAAGAGTTCCTCCCCTGTTGCAGCCATAGCCCTCAATGCGGAGAAAGCCTTTGACCATATTCACTGGCCCTTTATTATGCACACTCTTAAGTGGCATGGTTTCAGTCCCTCTATCTTGTTTCTTTTATCTTTGCTATAGTCTCCCCTACTACTTCAGTATTTGTTAAGGGATCTAAATCTTCCTACTTCACTTTACAACAACGTACCCACCAAGGCTGTCCTCTCTCTCCCCTGCTCTTCATCCTTATCCCATGAACCTTTTCTCGACTCTTTGCGCCATTCCTCTACCTTTCAAGGTTTAAAACACAAGGCAATCAAAACAAAAATTTGTGCTTATGCGGACAACCTTCTGCTGTACATATCCCATCCCATTACTTCTTTGCCTGCCTTTACAGAACTTTTAGCTTCCTATGCCGCCTTGTCTGGTTATAAGTTAAACTTTTCCAAATCTGAAGTGCTTCCATTAAACAAATATTGTTTAAAAAGCATGTTTGACAGAACTGGTTTCAAATGGACCATCAATAGTATTACTTTCCTGGGAATTAAATATTTTCCTCCATTGTGCGAAGAGTTCAACTTAATTTGGAAGACGTTTTATCAAAAGTGAATAGTATGGCAAGAAAATGGTCCCTCTTATTTCAGTCATGGTGGGACAGATTGGACTCAATCAGAATGATGGTGCTTCCAGGGATCAGCTTTTACCTGTCCATGTTACCAGTGAAACTTCCATTAAAATATTTCAAAACTTTTAATGGTGTTTTAAGTAAATTTCTATCGAACAATCAGAAAGCTTGTATCTCTTTATCTTTCCTGTCTGCTCCTAAGGATCTGGGAGGTGTCCACTTTTCCAATTTCGACCAGTATCACTCCTCCTTTTTTTTTTCTTTAGAGTTTTATATAGCTCGAACTAAACTCAAGGCATCGGGTATCACAGTGCTTTACATGAGCACCAGTTTCGTTATAGATGGACACATTCATTTTTGTTAGGCACAAGAAAAATTAAGTGATTTGCCCAGAATCACAGAGTGTGTAGCGTTGTTGCCGAGACTCGAACCCGGTTCCCCAGGTCCAAGGTCAGCACTAATCATTACCTTTCCGGTCCACTTCAGAAGATCCTCCTATATCAGTATGGAATACATTAGAGGAATCTCTTATTTATCCTTTTTCTTTTCCCTAGTTAGCTAACTTCTCTCACCCTCTACTTTCCTTTAATTCTCCAAACATTTCACAATTAATTTCAACTTATTATCCGGTCATTAGCAAATCTCGTACTCCTCTACAAATGTTCCTAGATTCACCTCTTTGGCATAATAAGTCCATTAAACTTTCTTACTGGGCTTTTTTTTTAAAGATTAGGCCGCTAAAGGGATTATTCAGGTTAAACACTCAATACAAGATTCGCATTCTCTCTCTCCTCAGGAAGTTCAGATTAAATTTAGCCTGCCTGCCCCTTCCCTTCTCAAGTACGACTCTTTAAGATTGTTCTTAATTCACCAGTTTTTCCTCCTTTCTGGATCCTCTTCTCCTCATCAGTCCCCCTTTTAGAACCTCTATCTCCTTGAAATTAAATGAAATGGTGATTTATAGAATGAGAAACAATCACCCTGAGGGTGTCAAGGCGCTTGCTCGATTTGAGGCAGGATTTTGGCTAAGGAGTTTGCAGGCACTTTAAAGACTAAACAGCCAAGTCTTTAAAGCTTTCCTGAAAGTTAACAGATGTGTCTCCTGTTTCAGTTTTATAGGGAGAGAGTTCCACAACCTAGTTGCTCCCAATACAAAGCTTCTTCCCCCAGAAGCATTTTTTCACCCTGGGAACTATAAGATCGTGAGCAAAGGATGAGCGAAGATTGCATGGCGGGGTCTAGGGTATCAAATTCCGTTTTTAAAATCCCGGTCCTATGTCCTGTGGGCTTAAAGACAATACATAGAGCCTTAAACTCAATACCTTTTTTATTGGCAACCAATGTAAATTCTTGAGAGCCTTTGACACAGATTTGTGTCTTGGGATGTTCAACAAGAGCCTAGCCGCTGCATTCTGTACAACCTGCAATTAAGATAGGCACTATTTCCGGAGGTTGATAAAAAGCCCATTACAGTAGTCGACCCTTGAGAGGACAAGTGCTGAGACCACTAATTTACGGAGCTCCCCTGGGATGAAAGGGAATATTTTTTGTAGAAGTTTTAGCATATAGAAGGAGAGGGAGGTAGCCTGGTTGACGTGGTTTTCAAATGAAAGTTTGGAGTAAAAAATGACTCCCAGGTTCTTAACCTTGGTCTCTGCATCTGGTAGTGGCCCAAATTCCAGGGGCCAGAGATCGGGTTACCGGAAATTTGTCTGAGCACCAAAAAGAAGGCACTCCGTCTTGCTCGAGTTAAGTTTTAGGCAATTGCCAGCCATCCATTCCCCCACCTGGCGGAGGTAGGAATGAAACTGTTTCATAGTGTCAGTGGGGGATCCTGACACTGAGACGATAATCTGAGTATCGTCTGCATAGGAAAAGGCAGAAAAACCTAAGGAACTGATCAGTTTCGCCAAAGGCGCAACATAAATATTAAAAAGGGTTGGGCTCAGAGAGGATCCCTGTGGCACCCCACATGGGGATGTAAAATTGGGTGATCTGAGGTTATCCAAAGCCACAAATTGTTACCTGCCCGACAGAAAAGATTCAAGTAGGGTGAGTGCATTCCTTTTGACACCAATTCCCCTTAGAACTTCCAGGAGTTTCCTATGGTTTACCGTGTCAAACGCGACCTAGAGGTCAAGCAGCACAAGTGCTTCACTGCCCCTCGAGTCAACGGTTTGCCTAATTATTTCCAAAGATGTGATCAATGCCAATTGGGTATTGTGATGTTTCCGAAACCCGAACTGAGTGTCATCTAAAAGATCATTCCTTTCAATGTATTCTGATAGGATATTATTCATGCCTTTCTCCGCCATTTTCGCTGGTAGCTGAAGTCTGGAGATTGGGCGCTAGTTATTGGGATTATTGGGTTCAGAATCATCAAGATTTGGTTTCTTTAAAAGGGGGAGCACAGAGGCCAACTTCCAACTGGTGGGGAATATGCCAGAGGAAGATATTTGATTAAAAATGGGCATCAGGTGAGACCCAAAAATCTCAGGTAAGAGATGAAAGATTTTTGGAGGACATAAGTCCAGTGGAGAGCCTGATGTAATGGATCTTAGCAATTCAATTATTGCTTTGGTTGTCAGTGCCAGAAAAGTAGGTAATTCAGGAGAATCCCTGAATTCAGCGTAGGTACTGGGAGTAATAACGGCATCCGAGATCTGGCTGAAGCCTTTGCAAAGGCAGCTATTTCTTGATCCGTGGTTTTGGCGAAACTGTCGTAGACCGCCTTACCTTTATCTTGGAAAAACATAGCCACCCTGTTGCAGAATTCCTGGGTTTTAGGTGAATCAGCAGCCTCAGCGCTTTTGGCTAATCGTTTTACTGTCGAGAAAAGTTCCTTTGACAAATGTTTGCTGTTAGTATGGCCATAGTAAAATAGCTAGTTTTTTCCTGACAAAGGAGTTTTTTTACTCAAGTAAGGCTGATTTATAGTTAGCTTTATTTTCCGGGTTAGGTGATAGTCTCCACCTCCTTTCCATAGAACGACATTTTTGTTTTTGTGTCCTAAGCTGCTCGGTATACTAAGGTTCTGTAGGTCTGGGCCTATGCCTAGAGGTGCATTTAGCTGGTGCTGTTTGGTCTATTGATTTTCTCAGCCAGCCCTCAAATGCAGCCACAGCCTCATTTGGGTTTTCTAAGAGTGGTGGAGGGTTTTGGGCTAATGCAGATTGAAATAAGCCCGCTTCCAACTTATTACAGGATCGGACCATTTTCCGCGGCCTGTTTATTGAATTCCCTGTCAGGGGAATTTGCACCAGAAATGAAAAGATAACAGCTTTATGGTCCGACCAGACAATTGGCATTGGTGGAAGGCATTGTAGATGGTTATTGCTAGTGAATATTCCATCAAATAAATGACCCCCATAGTGTGTGCTACCAGTCACTAACTGAGTGAGGCCCATGCTATTTGCAATGTCAATAAGATGTGCAGCATCGCTATCCAACGGATCCTCCAAGTGGACATTAAAATCACCCAGGAGCATAAAGTCTGGTGACTGGGATATGACATCCAGGGAATTACCAATATCTTTCAGAATGTTAGCCCTGGGGCCTAGTGGCCAGTAGCATAGCAGTCCATTAAAGGTGTGGTGATTACCTATCATTAGTTTAAAAAGTAAGGATTCCAAGGAGGGACCATTATGTTGGGAGGTAAGGACTTCGTTCCAAGTGCTGGGAAACAGGACGGCCAGTCCTCCACCTCTTTTGCCCACTCGGTCTTGCCTATATCGTGTAAACCCTGGAGGATCTGCCATGCCTGAATCAGGGTCAGCGGAGGCATTTCCACAGGTTTCATTATTAAATGCTACGTCAATGCTATGCATTTCAATAAGCAAAGCGAAATCAGACGCATGTTTGCATAGTGACCGAGCATTAATAAGGCATCCTAACATGGACAGTGTTTCTTTCTTCCCAGTGGATAATTGCTTCTGATTTAGTGATGACTGGGGAGATTACAGTACATGGTAGAAAAACCACAGGCTTTACAATTGAGATGAATCATACATGGATCGGTGTTCATGGCAATTATTGCATTACACCTACCATGTTTGTTATGAGCTAGCAGTTGTTCCCCAGTATTGGTGAGTATAGAGGCGGAGTCAGGATAAGGCCTTACACCGGCAGCATCCCTGGCCCTAGGCACAGGCCAGGCACGGACGGGTGAAGACGGGCTTGTCTTTGGCCTGCGGACGGCGAGCCCACTACACAGCCACTGTGCGGCCGTGCTTAGATCCCCCCAGTGAAACATCTTGGCTGGGAAGGCGACCTGCGTGCTTCTGGGACAGGCAAATGTCCTCATTGCCAGGAGGAAGTGCAGGCACCGCGTTGTCCATCCCCGTTACCAGCCTAGTGAGGTGCAAGTTCACTGAGGCTGAATACGGGCGGATTTAAAAGCAACCAACAGGCAAGTTGATTTTTTAAAAAGAGGTAAAAAGGTTCAGTTTCAATTTTAAAAATTACACACAGTAAAAGACAGTAAAACTGACACGTTTAGCTTCTAGCTGTGAGCCTCCAACTATAGTGCAAAACGGTGCAGCCCCCCCCTGAGTCTTCCCTGCAGATTTTAAAACAAATAAACTCACAGTAATTATTTCATCAAAAGTTAAGCGTGTGTTAGTGGATCTAGCATCCTGCCACAGTTAACCAAATGAGCAGCTTCTCATTTCCGGCCTCTCATATTTACAAATATCTTCACTTCTCTCTTCCAATCGCCCTAAGAGTAAAATTGAACTTTTATGGGAATCTGATCTGCAGTGTTCCCTCTCTATTCATACTTGGAATTCCATTTGGGCATGGATACATCACACCTCTTGCACTGCCAGTACCACCCAAACCCTTTACTATTTTTTATCAGAGATTGTACTTAATTCCATTATCTCTCTCCAAGTATAGTTCTGACATGTCCCCAAACTGCTGGTCTTGTAAAAACACCACTGGCACATTCCTACACTTATTTTTTCTTAGCCCTAGTTTGGGCCAGGTAGGACCTGGCTTGGCAGTTCAGGCTGGACTGTTCTCATGGGGAGATGGGTCAAGACTGATTTGGACATGGCTGGGTTTAAACTGGAATCGCGTGGGGAGCAGGGAAAACCATGGATTTAGACCCAGATCTCTGTACTGGGGTGAATGTTTGACATTGTTAAGCATTCTGTCCATCAATTGTTCTTTTTGCATTTGGCACCCCGAATGGAACATGTATGTCTGGGCGTGGGTCTCCATGCTACTGGAGGCAAGCTACCCTGGCTGATGAGGTGTGATAGCCCAAATCAGTCCTAGGATGATTGTTTTCAGACCAGGGAGAACCTGGCCTCACAGTTCAGTCTGGACTGTTCCCTTGGGGAGCAGCGTCAAGACTGATTTGCATGTGGCTGCGTTTAAACTGGAATGGCATTTGGAGAAAAAAAAAATGATGGATTTAGGCCCAGATCTCTGTAGGGGGGTGAATGTTTGACATTACTCAGCATTCTGTCCATCAATGGTTCATTATACTTTAGAAAGTTACAATTTTCTTGTCCTAACCATTTGGTGCCTGGCGCCCGATCCAGGGTCAGATGACTAGGTGTAGCTGACAGTTGGGTTTGTTTATTGCTCCCAGATAGCAAGGCAAAGGGAAGATGTGAGTTGGCAGGATGGAGCACTCTGAGTTAACTGGGGAAAGGAGCTGTCACTTACCACACTTACATATTGCAAAGGCTATGCCTCAGCACTCTCACAAAGGGGATGTCACTAGTCTATTGTAGGCCTGGGGGTGAACTTCGCTCAGTCTGCAGAGTTTTCAGAGTTTTGCAAACTCCGCTCACCGATGTGTAGCAGAGTTTTTTCCCCGCTCGCGAGTGCGAACAGTAAGTTTGCAATCGCAAACGATGAGTTTGCAGGTGTTGGCTGCCACTCGGGTAGAATTTCTATCCAAGCGGTAGGAATACCAGCACAAACTGCAATTTGCACTGCCCTCCGCCACTCGCTGAACTTCACAGAGTATTTTATAACTTTGCGGAGTTCCGTGTAGTAAAACCCTGCGACCTACGCCCAGACCTGGTATTGTGACCCCAGACAAGCCTGGGCCTGACCGGGAGGAAGGGGATGCCTGACACCTCAGGGGGATGGAATCCTCTAGAAGCTTCTCCCTCTTCAAAGGAGGCACCTGGTATAAATATTGTACCTCAGACAAAATTCTTCAGTACACCTCTGGACCTGTGGATCGTCTGCCAGGTAGAAGGACTGTTGTGCTGTTGAAAGGACTGCCACTCTGTTGGACTGCTGCTCTGAAAGACTGCTGTCCTGCTGTGCTGACCTAGTGCCCTCTTGCCTTGGTGAGAAAGACTAGTCCTGCTACTGTTGAACCCAGGTCCCAGAGTGACTCCAAGGGCTAGTTGGCTGGCCTCCAGACTTGAGCAACAGTGACAGAAGTCTCCAACAACCCATGAACCGACCACCGGGATTCTGCCACCTGTAACTGTACCATGCCACGTGGTGCCACCCAAGTCATGGACCATTGGAAGTTGGCTTAAGTTGCTCTGCCAGCCTCTGGGGACCCATTGAAATCAGAGCATCTCTTCTGTTGCACACTGTGACCCCAAGCAGAACCGATGTATTATCACTGTGTGAATCAAACCAGTCACAGAGACCCACACCCCCCTCGTAACCACCCTCATAACCACATTGGAAATGCTGCTTGGGGTCACATCTACTTGACATATTTACCTCCGAAATAAGCCTGACTGTTCTCTGCCAAGTTACCAGAGAGATGAGCATAGGTTAATTTAGGGTTGGCTTGTGCCTCATCCTGACAAGGACTGTGGTCACTGCTTGACAAGGAAGCAAACGACTCAAAGGTGATGGACGGAATGCAGAACAAATCAAAACATTCATCCCAAGCCAAGAGATCTGGGTTAAATCCATCATTCTTTTGTTCACCAAGCCACCCCTGTGCCTCATGGGAACAGTCCAGCCCGAACTGCCAAGCCAGGTCCTCCCTCGACTGGAAACAAGCAAAATAGGACCCGTTTCGGGGTTTTACCCCTCATCAGCCAGGGCAGCTTGAATCGAGTGGCACAGTGAACCCAGGACCCACGTTTGGGCATAACCGGCACACTTAGGGCGTGAATCAAAAGACACACAGTTGATGGACGGAATGCAGATCAAATCAAAACATTCACCTCAGGGGGGGCGTGGCTAGCAGCCGATGATGGCGGCAGAATAAGGGACAGGCTCCGCAGTTGAGGCGGCCTCTCCGACTATCCGGCTCATAATCCGGCACTTTTTTCAAGCCCTAAAGGAGGGAACCAGAGCCCAGGACCGGGCGGTGCAAGTGGCGAAAAGCGGCGTTCAAATCCGACGTCTAGAGACCGAACTCCGTCGGAGCTGCGGACTGGCCTGCTCCGACAGTTTGAGCCGGGACCTTCCCTGATCGACTCGCCCGGCAGGAAGTGAGGCCGCTCCGGGGGACCTGCGCCGGAAGTACCCGCACGTCGTGAATGGCTGCCGGGACCCAGTAAACACACCGACCGACTTGGCACTGCCTGCAGTCAGAGGTGGAGGGGCGGCGTCTGCCCACCTCGGCCGCCGCCTCCGGACCCATATAGTGCACGACTGGCAGCCGCACGCGGAGGGGAGCTGAGAATTGTAAAGGGCAGCCGCCATTTTCTGAACGGCGGAGGTCAGTGCGCACCAACAGACCACTAGCGCAACCCGCCCTGCGGAGCGACATATCTGTGCCCGGATGGTGGGTCAGATCGCACCCTATAGACCACACCCGGTGCATAAGGACAGAACGGGCCTGCTAGAACTCGGCTCACCAGTGCCCGTGGACAGCAAAGAAGTTCCCTAATCACACACGCACGTGGGCAAAGACGCCAACGCACTGCAACCATTGCGGGTGAGGTGATCCGAACAAGCTGGATCAGAAAGGCCTGAAAGCTACGAAGACCACAGGCATGGCGGGAAAAGGACCGAAGAGTGGCACTACGCAGACCCGTATAGAACGCTATGCATGCGACAAGCCAGCTACCTCCCCCACAACAGAAAAAGAGATGGGGGGCAAATCCGCAGATGCCCCGGGGGGAAAGAAGGCAACATTGGACGACGTGATGCAGGCACTGGCTCAGCTACAGATGACAGTGGGCTCGATCTCAACGGATGTAACGTTGCTCAGAGCTGACCTCCACAAAATGTCGGAGAAAGTCAACGTCATGGAAGTGGTCACGAAATCCCTTGTAGAGGATGTCTCTGAACTCCAGCAGGCGATGGAGAAGTTGGCGACGGACAACAAGGTACTGTGTGAGAAGCTTGATGAGCAAGAAGGGCGCTCCAGGCGGAACAACATCCGCATTATTGGGGTACCAGAGTCGGAAGGCACAAGAGCCATGGACTTGTATGTGGAAAGCCTGATTACGAATGAACTTAAGCCAAAAGGACTGTCCACTTTCTTCTCCGTGGAAAGGGCACACCGTGTACCAGGTGGTCAACCAAAACCGGGGGCGTCCCCACGGCCTATTGTTGCCCGACTATTCAATTTCCGGGACCGGGATGCCATCTTGCAGGCGGCCAGGACGGTTCCCCCCATCAGACTTCAGAACTCCACTGTGGCTTTCTTCCCTGACTATACAGCGGATGTCGCACGCAGGCGAAGAACCTTCTTCGAGGTAAAGAAAGAACTCAGAACACGAGAGATCCCATATTCCATGCTCTTCCCAGCCATACTCAGGGTGGTAGCGGAAAATAAAACATGGTTCTTTGATACCCCTGAATCCGTGCAAGACTGGCTGGAGGGATGGAGGCCGGGCCCTCACCTTCGACAAACCAACCGGCATCCAAAGGGTCGTAATGCGGGGCGGCATCCGGAATCCCAGGCATCGGGAGGGGGCCCGGAGAGCGGCTCACCCCTAAGAGACGAAGTTGGAGAAGAGGACAACGAAGATCAATGATCTCCAGACTTTACAATTTGGTAGACTTTATTGTGCTGCTCCATGCTGCCCGCCATTGGACACTGGGTGATGGACCTCCGGGGGTGAGACTGAGGGACCGCTAACTGCAGAGAGTCCCTCACCCCGATGTGCAAGTACAATGTTTTGGGGTTGGGGCATGCACTCTGCTCAGTTGGGGGAGCGGGCAGTTTTGAGTCCGTTTAGCAGGGGGGCAGGGAGGGGGGTGAGTGAGGGGAGGGGGATGGTTACAGTTAGGGACCAGTTGGTCCTACAAGTTATGGTTTTGACATACGCACATGCTGATTGGTATGACACTGCCTCTGGACAGCAACACACGTCACTGGGGGGGCCGCATGGCACTGGGTATGCTAGTGTCACACCTGCTTTGTGCATGGCCACACACACCACCTCACACACGGCGAGTTGGACTCGCTGCTTGACGAGCTCCTCCGCGGGAAACGGGGGGGACCGCATCCTGCGGCTCTTCCCGGGCCCCATCACCAGCGATTCCCATGGCCAGGGTAAATAGTCACACCCCACCAGCCCCAATGCAAATTATGTCCTGAAACGTTAGGGGCCTGGGCGATAAGATTAAAAGAGGCCTGGTGCTACAAGGAATTAAGAGGCAGGGACCCGCCCTGGTTCTTTTGCAAGAAACACACTTGGTGGGGGCGGCCACACGGTCACCGGATAGGCGAGGATACCGCATGATTGCACACGCAGAATTCACCTCAGGGTCACGTGGCACAGGCATATTGCTGCGAAAATCCTCCCAATACATAGTGAAATCCACGAAGATTGACGACCAGGGCCGCTTCGCAGCGGTACATGGTCAGTGGGAGGGTAGGCTACTAAACGTGGTCTCTGTCTACATCCCGCCGGCGCTACAGGCCGTGGCACTGCCCGACCTAGGCAAGTTCCTATTATAACTCCCTGAAGGAGAACTACTCATAGGCGGGGACTTTAACACAACGCTCAATAATACCCTCGATCGGTTCCCAGCACGAACACACACAGATGGCCCTAGCAAACTCCAGACTTTTCTAGAAGCGCAGGGATTGGTGGATGTGTGGCGTCTGCTACACCCAGAGCAGCAGCAATACACCTACTACTCGGCGACGCACAATAGCCTTTCAAGGATAGACTACTTTCTCACATTAGGAAACGGCCTCCTTAACATTGATGAAGCAAAGATACAACCGAGGGGTATTTCGGATCATTCGCCGATCACTCTGACCGTGTCTAGTACAGGCACCAAACGCAAGAGGATCTATCCGATATTTCCGGGGTATCTTAAAATTCCAACAATTAGTAAAGACCTGAAGAAAGCAACCGGACTATATTTTGTGGAGAATCAGTCCTCGGTAGACTCCCCTTCAATACTATGGGAAGCGTACAAAACAGTGTTCAGGGGGCAGGCTATTGCGGCGATAACAAACCACAAGAGAACGCAAGGGAGGGAAGCTTTGGAGCTGGAGTTGGGCCTCGAAAGGGCCAACACCGCCCACATGGCTGACCCATCAGAAGACACACTACACTCCTTGCAGATACACCAAAGCCGCCTCCACGACCATCTGAGGCGTGTGACCATGGCGGACATCGCCGCGACTAAACACAGAATCTACAATATTGGGGATAAAGCCAGTAAACTCTTAGCATGGCTGGACAGGAAAAGGGGGGAGGCAGGAATATACTACAAATCACTGACACCCATGGGATAGCACATACAAAGCCGGAAGAAATTGTAGACGCATTGGCCGACCACTTTAGTGAAGTATATACCCCAACGGCAGAAGTGACGTAGGATGAAGCCCGAGCCGCCCTCGATCGCGTGCCTCTGCCGACACTGACGGAGGAGGTGGCGAAGGACCTCGATGCCCCCTTGACAACTGATGAAATTCAGTTGGCAATTAACTCCCTCCACTCGTGAAAGGCTCTGGGCCCTAACGGGGTGCCCATTGAATGGTTTAAAACTATGTCAGAGTCACTGAGTGAACCCTTACTCCAGATGTATGAAGAGAGTAGAGAAAAAGGTACACTGCCCCAGATCAGCGGATGGCAACCATAGTAGCCATCCCAAAGCCGGGTAAACCGCCTAACGACTGTAAGTCCTATAGGCCTATCTCGCTCCTGAACCCGGAGGCCAAAATAATAGCGAAAGTGCTGGCAAACAGACTTATGCCGTGCTTAGGTCAGCTGATCCACCCAGACCAGTCCGGCTTTATGCCACATAGAAGCACGGCCTTCAATCTTCGTAGGGTGCACAGAGTATTGGCGAGAATCCCACTGTTGAAGGAACCAGCAGCGATATTGTCATTGGATGCCAAAATGGCATTTGACATGGTAGAATGGAGCTATCTCTTCGCGGTACTCACTCGCATGGGGTTCGGGCCCACCTTTATTTCATGGATCAGATTACTATACAAAGACCCAGTGGCTAGGGTAGTGGCAAATGGTCATACGTCGCGTGCCATATGTCTGGGTCGAGGAACTCGACAAGGATGCCCACTCTCGCCCCTCCTCTTCGCACTGGTCCTAGAACAACTGGCATTCACTATTCGAAGTACGCAGCTTCTGAAGGGGATTAGATGGGATCAACACTGGGAAGACAGAGTGTCCTTATACGCGGACGATATGTTGATCTACCTCACAGACTTGGAGAATAGCCTTCCGAACCTCCTAGAACTATGCAACTCACACGGGCGAGTGTCCGGTTACACTATTAACTGGTCTAAATCGATACTCTACGAGCTCAGAGGGCCAATCCCGCCCCTGCCAGAGTCTTGCCCTCTGGAGGTGGCACATACTTCCTTTAAATACCTAGGAATACAAGTCACCCGAGACGCTACAGAGTTTACCGCACTCAATCTGCAACCCCCTCTAACTCGGCTACGTAATGACGTGCAACACTGGAAGGAATTTCCATTAACATTGCTGGGCAGAGCAGCATTATTTAAAATGATGGTGCTACCGCGCTTTCTATACATACTTGAAAACGCCCCAACATTAGTAGCCGCCAGCTTCCTCCAGAGGGTAACTGCACTGATATCGAGCTTGCTCTGGGGAAATCGACCAGCCCGAATATCCCACATGAAACTTAACAGGAGCTGGTATGATGGCGGGATTGCACTGCCTAATATGCAGCTGTATTACTGGGCGGGCCAACTCAAGATCCTCAACCAGTGGGGCCACGCCCCACAGGACGACCCAGCATTCAAGTCAGATAGGGCACAACTGGGCACCAACAGTTTACTGGCGCCTCTGTATCATCGGGGCACAGCGGCGAAACTCATAGGACCCACCAAACATACCGTGCAGCTATGGTACAAGGCGCAAGCAAAGTTACACTGGGAAGGGACCATCACGAAACTCACACCACTGTGGGACACTAAGGCACTGGGACACCTGCGGCGTACTAAGGGTTTCACCCAGTGGGATAACATTGGTATATCAACAGTGGGGGACATGTGGACTAGAGAGGGAGTGATCCCGTTTGCGTCCCTTCAGGAACAGTACGAATTGGGGGATACAGCTGTATAGGTATATACAAATTAGACACGCCCTCCAGACTCTGATCCCACCGAATACGACACCACCAGCGTCAGACCATCTGCTCACGGACTTCATGCAGGAAGGCGCAACCTCCTTAACATATCGTAAATTGCTTAATAACTTACCTGATCCACTGGGGAAGTTGAAGGACAAATGGGTAGACGACGTCGGAGCTTTCGATGACTCCGAATGGAACACTGCCATTGCATCCCCGCGTGAGGCTGGCATATCGTCTAAGTTCCGCTTGGTACAATTGAAAATCGTACACAGGATATACTATACAAGAACTACTTTACACAAATTGCAGAGGGCAGATCATCCCTACTGTCTCAAGGGTTGTGGTGAGGAGGGCACATTCATACACACACTTTGGAGCTGCGCATGCATTGTTAGTTACTGGCAACGGGTACTCCGCACTATCGCTCAAACACTTAACACCTCACTGACATTGGACCCACGTGTATGTCTGTTGAACGTGTGGGGACCTACAGATCTCACATTTTATGGGAAGGTATGGACCACGATAGGCCTCATGACGGCCAAACGAGACATTGCACAAAAATGGGGAGCAGCAGAACTCCCCACCTTGGCACAATGGAGCAGAAACATGGATATGCTCATGTTGACGGAGAGGGCGGTATACAAACTGAGAGCTAATCCACGTAAATGGAATGGGGTTTGGCAACCATGGAACACGTACAGGGGGGACATTTGTGAGCCGTTGCCGGAGGAGGATCTTGATAGCTCTGAGGATGAGGAGGACGCTGAATAGTGGTCAAGGGCAGTGGAGGGAGACACACGTGAGGGGTACGGGATTGGTTCAATGTAACGGGGTCTAGCGAAGGGGGGATGCGCAGGCAGGGTGTAACTCAGTGCGACTTGCAGAACTGATCTCTCACAGGACAGAGTTGATACCAGATAGCAAACCATATATAAACTGTAGACATACTGACTCATGTATGGAGTTTCTTAGTTATACATAAAACACAAAATGCAAATTGAACTTATATATGTATTGAATCCGTTTCTTTTGAATAGATATCCTAAATGACCAATACTGCCTCAATGATCGGGGAAGGCTTGAATATATGTAACTGGACCATCCATACAACGTAATGCATGCTGGCCTCAGGGTTGTAGGCGCAATTATGTACTGTTGTTGAAGATATCTATATGACTTTGCAATAAAAAATATTTAAAAAAAAAACATTCACCTCACTCAAGAGATCTGAGTTCACTCATCATTCTTTTGCTTACCATGGCACCACAGTTTAGACCTCGCCATATGCAAGTCAATCTTGACCCTGTGCCTCATGGGAATAGTCCAGCCCGAACTGCCAAGCCTGGTCCTCCCTGGACTGGAAACAAGCATCCTAGGACAGGTTTCAGGGTTTCACCCCTCATCAGCCAGGATGGCTTGAATCCAGTGGCAGAGTGAGCCTGGGACCCTCATCTGGGCATACCCTGTGCACTTAGGATGAGAAAGCAAAAGACACACAATTAATGGACGGAATGCAGAAGAAATCAAAACATTCACCCCCAGTCAAGAGATCTGGGTTAAATCCATAATTATTTTGCTCACCATGCCATTCCAGTGTGAACCCAGTCACATGCAAATCACTCATGACCCTTTGCCCAATGGTAATAGTCCAGCCCGAACTGCCAATCCACGTCCTCCCTGGACCGGAAATCATCATCCTAGGACTGGTTTCGTGGTTTCATTCCTCATCAGCCAGGATAGCTTGGATCCAGTAACACAGTGAGCTCTGGACCTACGTCTGGGCATACCTGGTGCACATAGGGTGAGAAAGCAAAAGACACACAATTGATGGACGGAATGCAGAAGAAATCAAAACATTCACCCCCAGTCAAGAGATCTGGGTTGAATCCATAATTCTTTTGCTCATTATGCCTCAACAGTTTAGACCTCGCCATACAAACATCAGTCTGGACCCTGTGCCTCATGGGAACAGTGTAGCCCGACCTGCCAAGCCTGGTCTCCCTGGACCGGAAACAAGCATCCTAGGACCGGTTTCAGTGTTTCACCACTTATTAGCCAAGACAGCTTGAATCCAGTGGCACAGTGAGCCCGGGACCACGTCTGGGCACACCCGGTGCTGTTAGAGCAAGGAAGCAAAAGACACACAATTGATGGACGGAATGCAGAAGAAATAAAAACATTCACCCCCAGCCAAGAGATCTGGGTTAAATCCATCATTCTTTTGCTCACCAAGCCACTCCAGTTTCGATCTGGCCATATGCAAATCAGTCCTTAACCTGTGCCTCATGGGAACAGTCCAGCCCGAACTGCCAAGCCAGGTCCTCCCTGGACTGGAACAAAGCAACCTAGAACCGGTTTCGGGGTTTTACCCCTCATCAGCCAGGACAGCTTGAATCCAGTGGCACAGTGAGCCCGGGACCCAAGTTTGGGCATACCCGGCACACTTAGGGCGAGAATCAAAAGACACACAGTTGATGGACGGAATGCAGATCAAATCAAAACATTCACCCCCAGTCAAGAGATCTGGGTTAACTCAACATTCTTTTGCCTACCATGGCACCACAGTTTAGACCTCGCCATATGCAAATCAATCTTGACCCTGTGCCTCATGGGAACAGTCCAGCTCGAACTGCCATGCCAGGTCCTCCCTGGACTGGAAACAAGCATCCTAGGCAGGTTTCAGGGTTTCACCCCTCATCAGCCAGGATAGCTTGAATAAAGTGGCAGAATGAGCCTGGGACCCTCGTCTGGGCATACCCGGTGCACTTAGGGTGAGAAAGCACAAGACACACAGTTGATGGATGCAATGGAGAACAAATCAAAGCATTCACCCCCAGTCAAGAGATCTGGGTTAAATTCATCATTTCTTTGCTCACCATGCCATTCCAGTGTGAACCCAGTCACATGCAAATCAGTCAGGACCCTTTGCCCAATGGTAATAATCCAGCCCGAACTGCCAATCCAGGTCCTCCCTGGACTGGAAACCATCATCCTAGGACTAGTTTCAGGGTTTCATCCCTCATCAGCCAGGATAGCTTGGATCCAGTAACACAGTGAGCTCTGGACCCACGTCTGGGCATACACGGTGCACTTAGGGTGAGAAAGCAGAAGACACACAATTGATGGACGGAATGCAAAATAAATCAAAACATTAACCCTCAGCCAAGAGATTTGGGTTAAATCTGTCATTCTTTTGCTCACCAAGCCACTCCAGTTTAGATCTGGCCATATGCAAATCAGTCCTGACCCTGTGCCTCATGGGAACAGTCCAGCCCGAACTGCCAAGCCAGGTCCTCCCTGGACTGGATATAAGCAACCTAGGACCGGTTTCGGGGTTTCACCCCTCATCAGCCAGGACAGCTTGAATCCAGTGGCACAGTGAGCCTGGGACCCAAGTTTGGGCATACCCGGCACACTTAGGGCGAGAATCAAAAGACACACAGTTGATGGACGGAATGCAGATCAAATCAAAACATTCACCCCCAGTCAAGAGATCTGGGTTAACTCAACATTCTTTTGTGTACCATGGCACCACAGTTTAGACCTAGCCATATGCAAATACATCTTTACCCTGTGTCTCATGGGAACAGTCCAGCCCGAACTGCCTTAGCCAGGTCCTCCCTGGACTGGAAACAAGCATCCTAGGGCCAGTTTCAGGGTTTCACCCCTCATGAGCCAGGATAGCTTGAATCCAGTGGCAGAGTGGGCCTGGGACCGCCGTCTGGGCATACCCGGCGCACTTAGGGCAAGACACAGAGTTGATGGACGGAATGCAGAACAAATCAAAACATTCACCCCCAGTCAAGAGATCTGGGTTAAATCCATAATTTTTTTGCTCACCATGCCATTCCAGTGTGAACCCAGTCACATGCAAATCAGTCATGACCCTTTGCCCAAAGGTAATAGTCCAGCCCGAACTGCCAATCCAGGTCCTCCTTGGACCGGAAACCATCATCCTAGGACTGGTTTCGGGGTTTCATCCCTCATCAGCCAGGATAGCTTGGATCCAGTAACACAGTGAGCCCAGGACCCACGTCTGGGCATACCCAGCACACTTAGGGCGAGAAAGCAAAAGACACACAGTTGATGGACTGAATGCAGAACAAATCAAACCATTCACCCCCAGTCTAGAGAAATGGATTAAATCCAATGTTTTTTGCTCACCATGCCATTCCAGTTTGCAACCAGCCATATAGGACCCAGGACCCACATGACTAGCCATCTAAAAACTCTTCATTGGCTCGCAGTGAAAAACAGGATCTTTTTCAAGGCCCTTGTGCTGGTCTTAAAGGCCTTACATAATAGCGGACCCTAGCAATTGAGGATCACATAAATAATAGACATATACTTAATAGTATATATGACCTCTGCCCAGCCGGACAGGTTTTTTAATTATGCAATTTTTTAGTATTATTCCATATAAATGACAAATATACAAAAGTGGGCACAGCCTGTGACCCACAAGGGACAAGGACAAAACAAGTGACACAAACAATTATGTAGAAACGCTCAAAAGCAGTCTGTACTCATTCCTTGGTTATACAGACTAGTTTACAATCATAGCAACCCATTGTTGTTCAGAAATTATGAGGTCAAATCAACATATGGTGCATTTAGGTCGACGACGTTTCGATGCAATTACACAATACTTGCATCATCATCAGGACAGGAAATAATATGTCATGTTTGTCTGGAGATTTGATTACAACCACAGAGCCTCTCGTAAATGCTCAGATTGGGTCCATAGTAAGAATTCCGCACAGCGATAACCAAATGATTACGCTTTCCGCGGGGACTAAAGGAAAAATTAATTTGGCAGTTCCATGCGTATACTCCTGGTGGTCATAACTTCATGTGAGGGATATAATGCTACAGCATGATGGCTGGACGAGGGGGTTCTGGCAGTGATCGCTATCAGCGGAAAGCGTAATCATTTGGTTATCGCTGTGCGGAATTCTTACTATGGACCCAATCTGAGCATTTACGAGAGGCTCTGTAGTTGTAATCAAATCTCCAGACAAACATGACATATTATTTCCTGTCCTGATGATGATGCAAGTATTGTGTAATTGCATCGAAACGTCGTCGACCTAAATGCACCATATGTTGATTTGACCTCATAATTTCTGAACAACAATGGGTTGCTATGATTGTAAACTAGTCTGTATAACCAAGGAATGAGGTTAAAGAAAAGGAGGTACCCCTGGTATGTATAACAGGGAAGGGGGTATTGGTATCAACAAAGAAAAAGGCCCTGTTTAAACAATAGTAAGCAAAAGTGGCTTGACGGACAAATGTTGGACAAGGAGAAGGCTATAAATATAGTTCTCTCCGTACTGTTTTACTCATGACAAACTATATGAACAGGCAAACAATTGAGCATATATATAAAAAAGTAGCAGAAGGGGTCAGTAGTAGTTGGTTGAAACAAGTTAATGCAGTTTATTACCTCCCAACATGGGTTACAATCTAAAAAAGAAATAAAAACATTGCAATTAAAAGCCACCTACAGTGGTACAATGGTAAGATTATATGAATCAAAGGTAAACAAAAACAGTCGACGCGGCGTTTCGGTGCTTTTTGAGTCTTCACACCTTCTTCAGGACTTTTGTTACAGATTGATTCAATGTCTATAAAATTAAAAACATACACTTACTATATGATTGCATCAATGTTAAAAAACCAACAACCCTACTTGACCATTTTCTTCCTTGATAGTGTCTACTTTATTACAATGCTTAAATTCACTTATTTTCTTAGGATCCTTGCCAAAAAAATATTTATTATGGGCATCAGATATCTTTACCCTATAATTGTGACATATCGCAAAATTGCTTTATGTGTGTTATAATTATTCTTAAAGAACTATTTAAAAGATCATTTTATCATCAGCCATACATTTATATTACCTGGCTTGAATGTGGCATGTAGCACATGTGCTTGTGGCACATTCAAGCCAGGTAATATAAATGTATGGCTGATGATAAAATGATCTTTTAAATAGTTCTTTAAGAATAATTATAACACACATAAAGCAATTTTGCGATATGTCACAATTATAGGGTAAAGATATCTGATGCCCATAATAAATATTTTTTTGGCAAGGATCCTAAGAAAATAAGTGAATTTAAGCATTGTAATAAAGTAGACACTATCAAGGAAGAAAATGGTCAAGTAGGGTTGTTGGTTTTTTAACATTGATGCAATCATATAGTAAGTGTATGTTTTTAATTTTATAGACATTGAATCAATCTGTAACAAAAGTCCTGAAGAAGGTGTGAAGACTCAAAAAGCACCGAAACGCTGCGTCGACTGTTTTTGTTTACCTTTGATTCATATAATCTTACCATTGTACCACTGTAGGTGGCTTTTAATTGCAATGTTTTTATTTCTTTTTTAGATTGTAACCCATGTTGGGAGGTAATAAACTGCATTAACTTGTTTCAACCAACTACTACTGACCCCTTCTGCTACTTTTTTATATATATGCTCAATTGTTTGCCTGTTCATATAGTTTGTCATGAGTAAAACAGTACGGAGAGAACTATATTTATAGCCTTCTCCTTGTCCAACATTTGTCCGTCAAGCCACTTTTGCTTACTATTGTTTAAACAGGGCCTTTTTCTTTGTTGTAACCAAGGAATGAGTACAGACTGCTTGTGAGCGTTTCTACATAATTGTTTGTGTCACTTGTTTTGTCCTTGTCCCTTGTGGGTCACAGGCTGTGCCCACTTTTGTATATTTGTTATTTATATGGAATAATACTAAAAAATTGCATAATTAAAAAACCTGTCCGGCTGGGCAGAGGTCATATATACTATTAAGTATATGTCTATTATTTATGTGATCCTCAATTACTAGGGTCCCCTGTTCTGTACAATAGTCTACTGCCCAAGGACCCTAGTGCGATTCCTTTTGGGTTTCCCTTGTCGTGTCAAAACATTACATAATAGCGGGGCCCAGTACATTTGGAAGAGGATCACACCTTATACCCCAGCCAGGATACATAGATCATCTACACAACATCTGTTGGCGATACCAACATTTTCTCTGCCCAGGAAAGGGTATCAGATCCTTTCAGGTGGTAGTCGGAAGAATATGGAATTCCCTCACCCCCAGTCTTAGACAAGAACACAAGCTTCTTAATTTCTGGCGCCAATTCAAAAATTGGCTATTCACCCAATGATCGCAGACTTTTATAGCAGTCCTTCCTCATTTCTTCTTTCTCAGGGGGTACTTCTGTTGCGCCAGCGCCGGGACACTCTTCGGAGTAGCCGTGCACTATATAAATCCCCCATAACATTAACATTAACATATGCAAATAAGTCTTGACCCTAGCCCAATGGGAACAGTCCAGCCCGAACTGCCAAGCCAGGTTCTCCCTGGACCAGAAACAAGCCTCCTACTTCTGGTTTTGGGGTTTCCCCTCTCATCAGCCAGGATAGCTTGATTGCAGTGTCACAGTGAGCCCGGGACCCACATCTGGATATACCCAGCGCATTTAGAGCAAGAAAACAAAAACACACAGGTGATGGATGGAATGGGATTGGTGTCGTTACAACGCAGGCTATTACAACGCCTGCTGTTACAACGTGGTTTTTTCATCGCATACCACTACAACGCATAGTGCTTTTAAGCGCTGGATAGTGATTTATTTAATTTACTATTCCAACTCCAGTCCCCGTGGATAGTAGGGAAGGTGTTGGATAGTAAATTAAATATATTCCCTATCCTAGAGCCCCACCCAGCGCAATGCGTTGTAATGGTTTGCGTTGTAATGGTTGCGTTGTAATGGTAGTGCGTTGTAATAAATGCGTTGTAAGTGATGTTTCCCACGGAATGCAAAACAAATCAAAACATTCACCCCCGGTCAAGAGATCTGGGTTAAATCCACCATTATTTTGCTCACCATGCCATCCCAGTTTAGGCCTGGCCATATGCAAATCAGTCTTGACCCTGTGCCTCATGGGAACAGTCCAGCCCAAACTGGGCTACACCCCAGTGAACCAACAACCAAGTTTCTTAAATCTGCATACCATCCTTTGTCCTGAGTGGTACTGTGAAGATATGCCATTTCAGCACAATAAATACATAGCCTCATTCAACCTTTTCCCCATACATGGTCAAAGATTTATATTTTATTTGCACTCACTATGCTCTTTTAATCAAGGTACATAAAAGTACAAAAGTATCAATGTGTCCACAGCATCCTGAGCAATCACCTACTACCACTCATCACAGGCACTGTTCACCTGCCGGAGCCTATTCAAAATAGGTTCATTCATGCATGGAGCTTGAAGTTTCTCCTCCTGCGTGTTCTGCTGGTTTAAGAGGAAGGAAAAAGCATCACCTCCCCTTCCTCCCCTAGACCTTTGGTAGTCAGTAGGAGGCTTCTGGTGGGATAGGTGACAGGTCTGGCTGATAGATCTCACCCTTCTACTGTCAAGCTAAAGGGCTATGGAAGGGGGAAGAAGTGGTATCTAAAGAATGCAATCATGCATCTAGGAAGAGCCATGTTTGTTTTTTGTTCTTTGTGCGTCCCAAGGACCATTGAGCCAGGGGTCGCATGAACAGTGCCAGTAGGGGCCATTAGGGGCAAGCCAGGGATCACACTTGTGACCCCTATTAATGCCCAGTTGATATCCATGCACTCACCACTTCTGTCCAAAGTTTATATCTATTCCAGTGCAAAATTCTGATTGACTGTTTTTGTTCCGGCGCTCTACTTTAATCGAGGTATTTAACTTACCTCATTCAGCACATTGCATATTGCATTATTCCACTGACTGTGTTACATTACTAGAAATATCCAACAATTTGGGATGGGGGGGTTAGGATAGATCCCTGCCATAATACAATTGGACTGGTGTTTACAGACCCAAAATTACTTGAAAACATCATACACAGTTTTACCTAGTGAGGATCCCCATCCAGTCTATCCTTGTGCTCAGGAGGTAGCTGGCAGAGGCACACCCTGCCACACCAACCCCTTCTTCGCTGTTGGAGGGGGCAGTAAATGCTCCACATCCATACCACAGCCTCGCCTCACCCTGCAGCCCCCACCCCTGTCCCTGGTCCCACAATCAACAACTTCCCTCAAAGTGACATTTACCACCTGCTCCGAGAAGGTGGTAAATGTCAACAGATTTGTCCCCAGAAGTAGGGAAGCTTATTGGAAAAGGACTTGGTAAATTCGGTGTAGGCATGGATATTCCCATATTCCAATTTATGTAATTATAATTGAATCACAATTTCTCCCATAGCCTCAACCCTTAATTCTTTACATTACAAAAAATAATAATTAACAATATCTCTTTCCCTTGATTAACTTGAGTAAAATAAAATACATTAAAAATTAAGTATCCCTTATCCTGATTTTTGTTTGTATTAAATTAAATTAGGCAGTTAACCTATAATTGATTTAGATAAATCATGAAGTAATTATTGGTAAACACAGCCCAATACTACCGATAAAGATTTCCCTACCATGGGGCATATTATCAAGAACGGCGTTAAAATTATCGCCGCTTTAGCGGCAGGACACTGCTGCTAAAGCGGCGATAATGGGCTTGATAATATGCCCTAGAGAATTCCAATAGAAGAGCAGGTTCTGGTGGGAAGGACATCAAACCTGGGCTTCTATTGTAATTCTCTGAGGCATATCATGAAGCCCATTATCGCCGCTTAGCAGCAGTTTCTGGGCGCTAAAGCTGCGATAATTTTAACGCTGTTCTTGTTACTATGCCCCCATAATTTTATTTAATTAATTGAAATAGTAATTACATTAAACCATACTCAAATGCCAACCCAAATCCTAACAAAAACTTTAAATTAGAGTAATTTAAATTGAAATAAGCCACCTCAGCCATATGCCTTAATTAATTCAATGCAGTGCAATTGTAAATGTATTAACTTAGTAATCCTAAATCTTAATTTAATTAATTTAAATAGCATCCAACTTATTTTTCATAAAAAGTAAACCTAACATCCTCCTAATGCCATCTATAAATCTATCACTAAATTCTAACAGTGAATTAAAAATAGAAAAGACAGCAATACATTTAATAAATTTCACTTATTCTAATGCCTAATCACTTTGCGTGCATTAAAATGAATTGCAACTGAATAATTTACCATAATCATTTATTCATCGGAATTAAAGTCAAAAAAGTTAAAGAACGTAACCTTTATTTAATGAATTGAATTCAATTATTTCGGTATTAAATTAAAAGGTACTAAATAAACTTATTGCAGAATTTTCTGTAGTGCACTGGTAACATGAATGCAGTGCCATCCATGCACTGGGGAATATACGGAATGTATCTTTCAAACAATGCCGGTTTTCGGCCCAGTATGGAAATTAAAAGGCGTACACTTTGTGGTTGTTTGTTTATGAGACATGCAAAGGTAAATTCAAAAAGGCTTGCTTTATTAAAATGTACTAAATCTATGTCCAACATGATAGAATATTTGCAGAAATGTATAGCTCTGATGGTACTTGCAATTTTTAAATTGAGACTTCTTTCATGTGCTTCAAAAGAAATGTGATGAATCGAATTCTGATTTAACCTCAGCCACTGGCAATCGCTTTGGCCATATCCCAATCTATCGTTTTTGCCCACCATGCCATCTCAGTTTGGATCCAGACATATGTAAATTAATCTTGGCCCAGCTCCAATGGGAACAGTCCAGCTCAAACTGCCAGGCCAGGTCCTCCCAGAACCAGGACATAAGCAACCCAAGCACTGGGTTTGCCTTTATTAGTGCTCATCAGCCAGGTTTAACTTGGTTCCTGGGGCACAGTGAGCATGGGACCCACGTCTGGGCATACCCGTCACACATACAGCATCAAAAACAAGGTGATGGATGGAATTCTTGAATTAATCTCAACAACCGGCAATTGCTCAGGGTAGCATCCCAATCCTTATTTTTTTGCATAGCAAGGCATAATGGGCCAGATGTATGAGCCAACTTGAGCATAAACTTTTAGTGAATATAATGGTTCTTTGCGAGCCAACATATTTACTAATAGGTCAGATCACAATATGCCAAATAGTAGTGTGTCACAAATCTACAATTCTTATGCATATTAAGGTGGTAAGTCGCAAAACTTGACCCACTACTATTCGTTATCATCACAGGGATGGTGGTCTGGTGGGACAGCAGACCACCAAGTCTGTGAAATCTTTTAAGTAAAGATTTTTAATTAAATGTAGCCAATTTTCTCCCCCCAAAAAATAGGATGCATTAAAAAAAGTTTTGCACACTTTTTTATGACTAAACAATGGTCCTTGAAATACCTGACTTCCCCTTCCTGTATGAAGTCTCCTTCAGCAGCTTAATGGAGGGCTGTTAAAAACAATATCCTTAATAGAGTGGAGCTGACAAACCCACTGTAGGGTGTAATTGCTCTAAAAGACTTCATTTCCCATCATGCATCTATGAATTACCATGGTGGTGGCGCAGCAGAAACCATAAATTAGGGAGACATGTGAGGGGATGAAGTAAAAGCATTACTGAAGTGTCAGCTGCCATGGCCTCTGATGAGAAGCACTACACGCTTTGAAACGCGTAAGGGCAAGGACTTCATACGGGGAGGTGAAGTCGCTTGCCTGAAACAAAGAAGTATGACACTTACCTACTGGATGGAGTGCGGTTTTGCATCTAGGGAATCTTGTAGGTGTATATATACTGTCATGTGAGCAAGGCACTGACGTGCCGAAACGTTATGAGATCGACCACCGAACAATAAAATTCCATGGGTAATAGATAAAGTGGAGCATAACTGAGGGCACATCCGAAGATTAACAGCTGTGTGCATACCTGATTGAACATACTACAGTTTGAGTTATGATGACATTTACTTATCTGCTTTTTTTTTGCATGCATATGGCACCGGTCTAGTCACCTAGTTATGTCATCCAGTAAAGCTTAAACCTGGACAGAACATTCTGGATTCCTTTAAATATCATCTGCAGTGTATAACTGCCCTGATTTATATATGTATACATATATGTATGTGGTATTTGTATAGCATGGACCTAGCCAAAAGGCAGTAGAGAGCTGTATAGAGTCAAAGGCAAGCATACAGTCACCAAGTGATAGAAGATATAGCTGGTTATTGTGTTGTTACCATATTGTAATGTGGTGTTCTTGAAAGAGGTGCATTTTCAATGGAAAACATCTTTGACAATGTAGTTGTAGTTTTAACCACTCATTGCCTTTCACATGCAGCTTTTACCATGCATGCATTTACTACATGTAAGAGATTGGGATGGTAATTGACAGGGGTGTGAGCCCTGGTCAAATAACAACTAAAATACCTTGCAAGGTGAACCACGTATCACTAAATTAAGCTGTGCTTAACCCTGCATAGCTTGACACACAAAAAGCAGTCAGGTTTAACTTAGAGGCAGAGTGTAACATATTTATGTAGCACACAAACAGTAATACAATGAAAGACAATACAAGATAAGTCCCTCAGCAATTTAGGAAAATGTAGTAGATTTCAATCAATTATCTGACACCAAAATCCAATTAGAACAACTGGAGTTATGAATTTTTAAAGTATTTAGTAAAAAGTAGCACCTAGAAGATCAAAGCGACAACAACAGGAATCTAGTTGTACAAGACTGGGTCAAAGTAAAAAAATATGACAGACAGCGATGGAGCACAGGTCGGCTACAAGAAGTGAATTGGGCCCAGTCAGCACTTACCTTTAAACTTAGAAGAAAGTCTGAGAAAAAGTGTCTGAAAAGGTAAAGTTTAGTGGGGAAAGGCTGCAGGAGGAGTTTGAGAAGGCAGCATCATTTTTGAATGGCCTTGGTTCGAAGCCCCAGGTAAGAGTTCTATGTTCAAACTTATTAATTGAAATGGAAGTCAAAAATCTCCAGCAGGATGAGGCAGAGGGGTGTAGCTGAAGAAAGTTCGATGAGGTCTGATACCCCTTTGTGAAGGACCACTGAAAGGGATTTGCTACTGCGGAGAAGAACATAGTAGAAGAAGCCACAAAGTCAATCCGACTAGCAATGCACTTCAGGTGGATAGGCAAGCATGTTAGTCCAGGTCTCCTCCTGGTACTCAGAACAGTTTTTGGCCAAATGTTTTATAAGTTCTTGTTTTTTGGATTTGGACATCTGAGAACCTTTCACACCATGACAAAGGGCCAGGGCTGCTGGTACACATCTTGGGGCTTCAGGACTCACTTAGGCCCAGTCCATGTGCGGGTTAAAGATGGTTGGAGCCTTTTAGCTCCCTGTGGCGCTAAACAGAGGCCAGCAAACTAACCCTTGGAGTCACTCTGGTAGTCCTTGGTAGAGGTTAAGATGTAGTGCTAAAAAGCAAGGCTGGCCTCTGAGCAAACACAAGGTGATGATGGACGGAGCACTGAAACTTTTCAGACACTCACCCCCATTCACAGATCTGGGTTGAATCCGTCATATTCCTTTAGCTCACTTTGACACCCCAGTACAGACCAAGCCAAATGCAAATCAGTTTTGACCCGGTTCTTCATGGGAACCGTCCAGCCAGAACTGCCAAGCCAGGTCTTCCCTGGACCGGAAAGAAGCATTCTGGGGGCAGTTTCAGGGTAACCCCTCATCAGCCAGGCTAGCTTGAATTCAGTAGCAAAGTGAGCAAGAGACCCACATCTGGGCATACTGATCTGCATATGGCTGGGTCTGAACTGGGGTGACCTAAAGAACGATGATGGCTTAAAACCCAGGTCTGTGACTGGGGATGAGTGTCTGAAAAGTTCCAGCGCTCGGGCCATCATCTCCTTGTGTTTGCTTTGTTTGGCCTAAGTTTGAAGGGTATGCCCATTCCTGGGTCTCTTGCTCACTTTGCCACTTGATTTCACCATATTCGTTGACAAACCTCCTGTGAGGCCTAGGAAGGCCCTGTCCTCAGTCTGACTTTCTAGGGGCTCCTAGACCAGAATAGTCTCATTCTTGGACTAGAAAGGCTGCAACTTACCCCCACCCACAAGATGTCCCAAGTACACCCAGACCCCTGCCCTTACTAGCACTTGCTGGCCTTGATAGTCAGGCCTCCATGTTGCAGGGCTTGAAGCACTTCCTGTAGGTGAAAAAAGTGGTCCTTCCGCCTGCTACCGAAGACAGCTATGTCCTCCAAGTAAGCAGCACTGAAGGCCTCCTTACCAGCCAAGAGGTGGTTTATCTGCCTCTGGAAGGTAGAAGGGGCATTTGAAAGCTCAAGGGCATCGCTTTATACTGAAAGTTGCCCTCTGGAGTGTAAAAGGTTAACATCTGTTTAGCCTCTTCAGTTAGGGCAATCTGCCAGTACTCTGAAGTTAAATCAAAAGTGCTAAGGAACCTGGCAGCTCCTAATCTTTCAATGAGGTCATCAGGTCTCAGGGGCGAGAGCAACCACCTTAGTAACTGAGTTGATCCCTCTGTAGTCCGTGCAGAGCCAGAGCCCTGGGATGGTGTCCGGTTGGGCAGCTTTTGGGATCAGCACCAGTGGGCTGGACCAGAGGCTACTGGAGTGCTCAGTCACCCCTAGTTCCAACAGCCTGAGATGTGAGGGAACTACAAGACAGCTGAGCTAAGCAGGCTTCAAATGTATGTATACATTACCACAAATGCCTGAGAGTTGTGATAGATTGTGAGTCACATGTTTGAAATCATATCTAGGGGATGCCAGCGTCAACCCATGTATATGCTTTCTGGTTTATTGTTATTGGCATTCATGACCTCAGCACTCAACTCTAATCATTATTCATTGCTGTTCCAGGTCTCTCTCCCCACAGTACCCTCCCCAAAAACCTTCCCTCACCCCAGAATCAGGCCTGCCAGGAGGTGGAAATTGGAGGGTACTGCTCCTGAGGAACTCAGTTCAAACAGAGCTTAGCTATAATGTCATTGCAACCTTTGTTTTTTTCAGTGACTGTCTAGGGCTTTTTTTAATGTTATTTGCTAACTACAACATCCCTGTAACCTTTGGATTCTTAACTGAATTTCTATTTTTTTAAATATATGTATTTCTATCTGCAGCCTGTACCTTTGAGAGTGAGTGTGTGAGTGAGTGCATCAGTGTCTCAGTGGATGTGTGAGTAAGTGTGTGAGGATCTCAGTCGTGTGTGGGTCTGAGTGGGTTTGGGAATGGTTGCATAAGTGTCTCACTGAGTGGGTGCATGAGTGTTTGAGTGTGTCTATGAGTGGGTGTGGGAGTGCCTGAGTGTTTTTTTAGCACCTCCATGAGTGTGTGAGTCAATTTGTAAGTGAGTGCGTAAGTGTCTGAGTAGGTCTGTAAGTGGATACATGAGTTTCTTAGTGGGTGTGTGAGTGGGTATGTCTGAGTCAGTATGTGAGTCCCTGTATAGGTGTGTGATTGAGTGTGGGAGAGTCTGAGTAGTTCTTTCAGTTGGTGCATGATTGCCTGAGTGGTTTTTTGAGTGGGTGTGATAGTGTCAGAGTGCATCTGTGAGTGGGTACATGAGTGTCTCAGTGGGTCTATGAGTGCATGTGATAGTGTCTGAGTAGGTCTGTGAATGGGTATGTTGGTGGGTCTGTGAGTGGGTGTGTATGTCTGAGTAGGTCTGTGAGTGGGTATGTCAGTGTCTGAGGGGGTCTGTCAGTGGCTGTATAAGTGCCTGAGTGTGTAAGTAGGTGTCTAAGTATCTCTGTGGGTGTGTCATTAGCTGTGTTAGTGACTGGGCCTCAACGGAATTACACCTGCTCCTTTATCCAAAAAGTGTTTACAGTTTTGCACAAAATATCTACCCAAGTGGAGTACTTTATGCTGGTTAAATACTGAGGCGCCGATTCCGATCTCACTCAGAAGGGCTCCAAACGTGATCTGGCCTGAAAAAGTACGAGCTGTACGCTTATTCTCCGCCCGACTTGTCCAGCTGTACCAGCAAGCAAGTACGATGCGAGAAACACAAAATCACCTACCAAATCGTTTCCTGTTCCGAACCGCTCTGTTCACCTCGTCCGTAAGCAAACCATGGCATGCAATAAAGGCAATTTCCGACTGAGCCAGTACGATGCATGCATCAGACAGCCGGATCAAGCCGAAGTTTCTGGCTCGCGAAACGTCTGAAAAGCTGCCTTTGGGAGTCTGCATCGGACCCCCGTCACCCGCAGCCTTACAACGCGGACACAGGGGGAGACCCAAGGGTCTCCCCAACACAGGCATGTACGGTGTGGGAGGCACCGACACATACCCACTGTAGGGGATGCCCCTGTGCGAGACGTACCCATTAAGTCAATCGGAGTCCAAGTACGCGTCGTACGACTGGCTCCCTCTGACTTCTACGACCGTACCAAGCCCGGCAGCATGCGGCCGCATCGTACTCACTCGGTCGGACTGCAGGAGTTTGGCTTGGTCGGAAAACACTCTGGTTCCAACTCAGTTGGAGAGCTTTCCGACCCAGATCGGAATCGGCCATTAAGTGCTAACTCCTTGGGTAGATGTCCAATACGTATTCTATACTAAAGCTGCATAATTGAGAACGAGGAAATGTCACCAGTTTCCTTGTGTGTGTCTTGGCAATATGATTGTTCCTCATGCATTTTTATCCAGAAATTTATGATAACATGAATCTTCATATCGAGAGGATGATGAGAGTACAAAGAAATACATCCCCACCAAGCAAGGGTCCTTCCTCTTAACTATATAAAGTAAGTGCTTCTTTGTTTGGTGGACATATCCTCATATTCCTCAGCATCAAGAACGTGTAATCAAAATCAGTGGGTAAAGCACTGGGGGCCATTTGGTAAGCTGCCTATCCTCCTAGCAAAAGGCAGGAAGACTATTGCATGCTGTTAAGGTGGACTTGGTAGGGTCAAATAGGTGGAGCTTCAGGTAATTTTCCATATTTGTATACTTGTAGTCATTTAAACGGAAAACCATGAACTCTGCTCGCTCCAGGCAAGGACACGAAGGAACCCACTCATCACAGACACTATAGATTGCACTCCAATATATCAACAATGCATTCACCTCCATTTAGCATTTCAGATCGTCTTTCAATGTGGGATTTCCAAGAAAACACTCTTGCTTTGCCTTTATGCCCAGGAGGTCAGGGTCATTTGACCTTTACAGAAGTAGAGCTTCAGTTGGAGCACCTGAAATGTTTATATATGTAAGTGTTTCCCTTTCAATTTCTGAAACAATGTATCAGGTCCTCATGCCAGCTCCCCCTGTGACACATCTCCTGTCCAGCTTGCTCGCAGTTTGCTACTGAATGCTGCCTATCTACCTGCTGCTCTCTGTGTATGCCTCTTTAGCTCGTTTCTTGCTGTTTTGCTTTCCTGCTCATTTTTTAGCCCTCTATTTTGTCTTTTTGTGCTTTCTTTTCTATCCTTTTTGCCTTTCATCTTGTTTCTCTGCCATCTTTCTAGACTTTCTCTGCTAATTTTTATGTCCTCTGTTTTGCTTTCACTGCTCATTTTTCTGCCCTCTGTTTTGCACTCTCCTGCTCTGGTTTGCCTGTTCTGCCCCCTGTTTTGCCTTTTTCTGCAGGTTTTTCAGCATTGCATTTTGTGTTTCCTGCTTGTTGTTCTGCCCTCTGTTTTGCCCACTTCTGCTCTGTTGTGCCCTTTCTGCTCATTTTCTTCACTCTGTTTAGCATTTTCTGCTCTCTGTTTTGCCTTTTCTGCTTTTGCGTCACTGTGGCAAGGCTAAAATGAAAAGGAGAAGTGGGTTTCCACTCCCCGGGCTGATTTTAGCCTCGGGGACCCAATGCACCAGGGCCTGGCCACAACTACCTGGGTGCCCTGGCCATGCTCAGGGTGCTCAGTGTGGTTTGATGGGGACTGTGGAGGGAGCCTTAATGGGCCCGTGGTTCCAGCTGTCTCCTGCTGCCTCCAGGAGCTGGCATTGCTCAAACACGCCGAGGACTCTACAAAATACAGCTCCCTCTGTGTGGGAGCAATTGTTTAATCTGTTTTCCTTCCCGCCTGACATGGGTTCGGGAAACAGATGAGAACTCCACTCCAAGCGAGCAGGAGAAGTTTGACAGCTCTCGGTTGATGGAAGTGGAGTTAGTATTTGCTCTTGCTTGTCGGAAGATGTCACAGCTCCCACCAAGCAAAAGCAAACTGCTATCTTCCAAGAGTTTGTACCTTGGGAGATAGCATGAGCTGGTTCTGGATGGTGGCAGTGCCCAGGGCCAGTAATGGTTAAAAACTAGAGAAAACAACTGAATTTCATCTTCTTTGCGTTTAATATTGGATAAATTAATCACCGTATTGGTAGAAGTGATTATTTGCATCTCCATTTTGCTCCTTGCTGTTTTTTGGAGTTTGCTCCTTCTGAGTTTTCTCCTCTGTCTCCACCTTTGGTTCCATCTTTGATTTTTTAGTTTTTTTAAAGTTCTCATTAGCCTCGATTCCCAATCAATGATATCATTTTACAGGGCCTCCCTTTTTAATTAGAGCCAACCAGAGATATATATATTCCGGATTGAGGATGGATCACTCTATACCATGCTTGTTAACCTCCAACCACAGGAAATACTTCTTTTCAGCTAAAAAACTACAAAGTCCCCAAAGGAGTATTCCAGCAATATAGTATAGAGGCCTAATCATTTGACTGTGTTTAAACTGCAATGTTTCACCCAATCCTCATAAAGACACCAGAAATCATTTTGCTTTCTTTTAGATGATCTGTCTAACAGGTTGGTGTACTTTATAGCCATTAACCATTCTATCTTTGTTTGGGGGAGTAGATTTAACCCAATTTTTACAAATTTCTCTGCGGGCCAGAAGTTTCAAATAAAAAATCAATTTTTTAACATTAATTGTCATAGCTTCTCTGCGCTCCAACATCCCAAAAAACATAAGAATTTTGCTTACCTGGAGTGGATCTCCAAGTATAGAAGATATTGTGCTGCTCACAGCCCCCCAGAACTCCTGGAGGGTAGGACATTCCAGAAACAGATGAATGTCATCTCCTCTTTCCTTACCACACTTTGGGCATCTTGGGGTAGGACTTTCCCCATTTTCGCCAGTTTATACGGAGACCAATAAACTCTGTAGAGCCAGAAGAGGTGGTCCCGCCTTAAATTTGCAGCACGGACCGTAGAGTATAGAAAGATACAAGATACTTGCCATAACTCCTCATGCTGCTCTCCAGGCAAGATTTTCTCCCAGAGTAGCGATTTTAAATTAAAATCTCCATCTGAAAGATCCAATAAGAACCAATATCAGCTCACCACCTCTTTTTTCTGGGTGATATTTGTCACCATCTTTGATTCCAGCTCATTAGACACTCCTGCTGCATCCCCGATGGAAAGGAGTCAACTTTTTATTTGGAGGTTTTTGATTCTTGAAAGCTGATTCTTGGTCAGTTCTTGACATGCCCCCCATGGGAACAATGTACCATCCACTACCAAATGACCCCAGCGTACTATGTTAACATTTTTCAGATTAAGAGCTAGGATATCTTTGGACCATTCTGGTGAGCAGGGGGAGTTCCAAATAGGAGCCATACCACTATAATAGCTCAACTTTAGCTCTTTTCTGATTTTGTACCATGTTTCCGGAAAAGACTGCTAGACTTTAAGTCTCACTTTTTTAAAGAAACGCGGATCTCCATATTTGTGAATAAAATTATATTCGCCCCCTTCCACATCTTGCAGCATTGCTTTAAACATATTCTCAAGATTTGAGGAATCCGGAGAACTGAAAAGCATTTTCCCTGTTTTTAAAAGAAATACCCATGCATAATACGATAAGTCTGGCAAATGAATCCGCCCCTTTATCATACTTTCTCCTCAACTTCTTTCTTGAAATACGAACCCCTTTTGATGCACCAATAAAACTGGAGATTTTTGATTGGGCCTTAGTAAGCCAACTTTCCTTGAAAGCCAATGTGATGTTCTGAAACAAAAAACTATATTTGGTGAGGATGGACATTTTTATCAAGTTTATTCTGCCATATAGAGTCAATGGAAGATGGGACCAGCTTAACAACAGTTTTCCCACTTCTTTATTTACTTTATCAAAGTTGGCTTCCGGGATTAACTCTACTTTTGGTACTATCTTGATACCCAAATATCTCATCTCCTCCTAAATACACTCTGATTGAGAATCAATATTCCAGGTCATTACCGTTGTTTTATTTTCATTTATCTCATATCATGAGATAACCCCAAACTGTGCTGCTATCTCATATACCACCGGAAGCGAGGCATCCGCTTCTGAGGAGTACACAACCAAATCATCAGCATATAATCCCTCTTTTTTCTCCCACCCTTGAAATTTAAAAGAGGGGATATTCTAGTGTCTCTTTATCTTTCTGCCAAGGGCTCCCCTAAAGATTTTAAAAGGTTTTGAAGAGTTTCCATTCACTATAACTCTAGCTATGGAGTTCCTATATAGATCTATTGCAGAACAAAAATTCTCGCCAAGATTGGATAATTTTAGGATCATCTGCAGGTAGGACCAGTTAACCCTGTCGAAGGCTTTAGTAGCATCAACTGTTATCACTGCCAATGGTAGCTTATATGAGGTGGCTATATTTATGGCCCCAATTAAACTATATGTGAGATCATTTATTCCCCTGCCTCGCACAAACCCATTCTGGTCTTCATGCAGTAAGTACCCAACCACTTCACTAAGCCTATCTGCCAAAATTTTCGAGAACATTTTATATTTTGAATTGAGGAGCAAGATAGGCCTGTAGGAGTCACAATAAATTGGTGTTTGTCAGGCTTTAATATGAGCATCACTAAAGCTTCATCCCAAGACGGTCGGATCTCACTACCCTTCTCAAAAATGGCTAAAAATTATTTAAACATTACAGGTGCCAAACAATTCTCTAATTTTTTTTACAACTCGATAGAGAGACCATCAGGTCCCGCTGCTTTATTAGATTTCCCTATTCATATATATTTCCTTATTCCCCCTTCTGTTATGGAGCTAATAATAGCTACCCTTTGTATATATGGAGTCTTGCCTTGAAAAGTCCTGTCCCAGCCAGTCTTCCACATCCTCCTCCTCTCTTGTATTGAAATCCTCTGTATACACTTCTCCAAAATGGTTGAGAAAAACCTCCTCAATACCCTCCCTTGTCTCAATCAGAATCCCTGAATTGTTTTGCTTTTACTCTTTTATAAAATATTGTACCTGATCTTTTATTGTCTTCCAAGCAAGCAATTTTTCACAACGTTCAACGTAATTAAAGTGAGCTAGTTTGCTTGCTTGCCACCTTTCTTGTACTCTACCTTCCAATACACCTGCTGTTCTAAAATACAGATATTTCTCTCTATGTTCGCTATCTCTTCCCTTCTTTGTTTATTCTTATGGGATTGTACAGAGATTATTTTCCCCTTTAAGAAAGCTTTGTATGCGTCACATACTATGCTGATCAAAGCTGTACCCAAATAGTATGGTGCGATCCATTTGCCATCTCTTTTTTACTGCATTTTTCAATGGTGTCAAAGGCATAGTAATGACTGAGTGGTCTGACATGTGTGAACCCAAATGACTCACACTTCCAGCTTGCTCTTTTAAAATGCAGATGCTCAAAAATAAATCAATTCTAGGTTGATGTCCCAATTTGTTCTTGTTAACAGTATAACTCTTAAGGAGTCCCTTCCTCTCTCGCCAGATATCACACCAACCTCTATCTTTCATTGTATTTTTAATCAGAGATCGTGCTTTATTGTTTATCAAAGCCCTGCTTTTAGTTGAGCGGTCCAAATGAACATCTGAAACTATATTAAATCGCCGGCCATGATGGCAGGATCTGGAAAATCTAAAGGTTCTACTAGCAAATTGCCAAATGGGATAGGGTAGTCTAAATTTGGTCCATTGTAGCCCACCATTGTATGTGCCTGATCATAACATCTGGCCTTGGCAATTGCCCATCTGCCTGCCCTATCTACTTTACTCTGCTCTATCACTATTTGGGGATTTCCTTTCAACTAGAATCACTACCCCTCTGATGGTAAGTTGCTGATCTGTAAATACTGCTTTTTGTAACCATTTCCTTGACTTGAAAACCTCTTTCATCTTATCCCCAGTTAAATGGGTCTCTTGAAAGATTATGATCTGGCCCATCTTTCAAATATTTCAGCAGCTTCTCCCTGCTGTGCTTCATTCTAAGCCTGTTAACATTCCATTACATTAGTTCTACCTGCTTTATCTGACTTGCTATCATCTTATGTTGTTTAAAAACATTAATGTTTTTATTTGAGGATTGAGAGTGTGTTTTTCAATGAGGACTAATTTTTTTTGTCTTTTTTGTCCACTGCTCGCTCACGGATGGGCTAAAACCTATCTGTGAACCCCCCACCCTAGGAAAACCCTCCTTGGACTTCATATTGGCCTTACTTGAGGATTCGAAAATAGACTTTAAGAAATATTAATAGACAAGAAAGAGAAAAGAAAAAAGAAAAACACTGAATAATCTTTCTACTATTACATCATAGCAGGCTAACGGAAAAATGAAAGGAAAAGGAAAGTACAGTCCTACTACGCAGATTACTATTAAGTATCCATTCTCTCTGAGGGGTAGACCCTAGCCCCTCCCTGTCTCTAGTGACTTTGGAAATTCAGATGCATCCTCTAACCTTCTAAAATTTTGTAGTTTGTTATTATGCATTACCCGAAGACTGGCCTGAAATCCCAAGTGAGCAGTTGCCTCCATTTTTTTATAAGGCTCTCTCATTATACTATATTCCCACTGCTTATGCCCTGTTATTTGGGATATGTCAGATCTAATCTCAAAAATCATTCCGTCCATTGTTAAACTTTTCTGTTTGAAGGCTTTTATTAATATTTCTTCCTTGATTTTATATGTTTTAAAATTGACAAGGATTTTCCTGGGTTTAGTCTTTCCCGGGGATACCTTGAAAGGGTCTCTGTGGGCCCTCTGGATATCTTCCAACAATTCATTCACCTTGGACTCAATTTGTGTACTTGATTTTATGAGACTTGCAACAAAAGCTGCAAGGACTTCTCCCTCTGAACCTTCTGGAATTTTTAGAATCCGGAGATTATTTCTTCTCATATTATTTTCGAATGATTCCATTTTATCTTTCCAGATCGTCTCATTCCCCTTTAATATTTTTATTTCTTTAGTGTTGACCTCAGTTTGGAACGTAAGTTCTTTAACTGAAGACTCCATTTGAGTGGTCCTGCTAGCAAGGTCATCCATTTTTCTCTCTAGACCATCACATCCTAATCTGATCTTTTTCTGGTTCTCTTCATAAACTTTGAACCTATTCCTCACTTCCTTTGTTAACACCTTGATTAGATCAACAACTGATTTAGACTGAGGCTGAGACTGTGATTTAGATTGTGATTTAGATTGAGATTGCGATTGGAGTAAAGTACACTGAGACTGGTTTGCCCCCACTCGCCCATCCGTGGTTGATCTGAAGACTTTCTTCTCCACTCCTGCTAGCTCACCCCTACCTCTTGCTGTGTCTCAGCAGAAGGTGAATCGCTAAGTTCCTTATCTATAAGAGAGGGATGTACCTTTTCTTTAATCCGCTCTGCCACCTCCTCCTGAGGGTCTGGGAGATTTCCAGACTCTGATACCTATTCGGGCTTACTATCTCTTTATTCCCTTCCTGATTATACGCCATATCAGCTTGTACTGGGTTCTTCAAAACCAAGGTTTTGGGTACCACTTTAAAAAAAGTTCTTAAAGACGGGGTAATTTTTAAGCTTGTTATCGGTAGCTCTCCTATTTTGCTACTCTGCTTCCTTCTCCTGGGGATTTCCCACTTGATTTCCTTTCCACGTTGTTTCGAGACAGGATCCCCTTGAACCCTTACCGCCTCTATGGTGCAGGTTTCCGTATCGTCTTCTTGATTTATACTAGATGCTTTCCTCATAGGTTTTTTTCAGTTCCTCAGCTGATACCTATTCTGGCCCTTACCCCTTTCTGAAACCTTTTCTAGATCCTGGCCTTCCCCCACTTTTTCTAAATTGCTTGATGCCACTTTTTCCAGATTTCTTGATACCACTTTACTTCTTAGACGTTTTCCTGACCGTGTAGGTAAAGAACTGGGTAAGGGACTGGGTATCTCGCTTAATATGGGTATTGATATGGGTGTTCCAGTTTTTTTATATTGTATCTGAGATTGTGTCTGAGCTCGGCCCTCTTCTTCACTTTCACATTCACATTCGCCTTCACACTCAGCGCCCTCCACTTTTACTAACTGCTTCTTTTTAATTATTCCTACTTCAATATAACACTGACCTGATTTTACTCCTGTTATATTGCTATATGTGATTATATATTCTGCAGTATTGTAATTTATCCATCTCCGCCATAACTTCCAATTCATTTCTGGCACAGACTTCACTACAGGCTCCAAGACCCCTGCATTACCGACTTGCAAACCAGAGCACTCTATTGCTTTTGTTCTGCCTTTGCCCAGACTGCCTTGGAGGGAGATCAATGATGCTTCTTCCCCTTCCCACCTCTCTTGCTGCACACGTCTAACGAAAGTTCTGTGTCCCAAGATATGAGCCCCGATCCTCGGGCCTCGACAGATACCAGCAACTGCCTCTCCCACCGTCCACCGGCCATGCTCTGCCGACCTACACGCCACAAGTAAACCTCACTGTAAGGCTGCCTTATTGCAGTGTTTTGACGTTTTTGCTGCGCAACTGTCTCTGTAATGTTAAGTCCGTATTATAACTTGATCACCGCTGTGGTTACCACTGCATCTCTTTCTTAGAGAAAAGCTTCTCTCGCTGCTTTACCTCCACATTGTCCTGTGTCGCATTAGCTCCTCAACCTCGAGAGCCTTCACAATCGTGTCTCAAGCGACCGCCATGTTTTCTCGTCCAACTGCTGGGAGGAATTATTATTCTCCATATTTCTTTGGTATATATATATGTGCTCCACACTTTGGGGGTCATTAGGATGGAGGATTTTCCGCATCCTCCGGGCCGGCGGAAGCCACCGCCGGCCCAGAGGATGCGGAAAATCCTCTGCGGACCCACCAGGACCCACCGCCACATTAGGATGGCTGGTGGGTCATGGTTTAGGTCCGCAGCTTTTCCGCCGCGGCTGGCTTACAACCGCGGCGGAAAAGCACTAAAATGGTGAAGGTGTCTCTTAGACACCGTCAGCCAGATTAGGATGTGCTTGGGAACATGCTTTTCCGCGGCGGCTTTTCCGCCGTGGAAAAGCATGTGTAACTGCACTGCAGGGGCCCGTTGCGGGCCCCCTAGGTGTAGTGGGGGGTGCACATGGGGGGTACCTATGGTACCCCCCTGCATTTGCGTGCACAATGCAGCAGGCACCGCGCGGTGCCTGCCGCTTTGTGCACGCAAATGCTGTGCATGCATTTTTAACATTGCTGCGGGTGCAGCTTGAAGCTCCACCCGCAGCAATGTTAAAAATAGAGGATGTGACCGCCACCCTGGCGGTCACATCCTAATCTGCATAGAGGGAACGCCGCAGCCCATGCGGACGTTCCCTCATGCTCTGGGGTCGCGGACGGACTCAAGTCCGTCCGCGATCCTAATGACCCCCTATGTTTGGGATAACCCACTGCCTCCAGGTCAAAGGGCGTGTCCATGTTGCGGACCTCCCAAACACAGTCTGAGTTAATTAACCACACTTCCAAAACAGGAAAGTTGATGTTGTGTCTACGCGCAAAATATTTTAATGTCAACTATACTCGTTTTGCCTGTCCTGCAGGCTTGTTCGCCAGCAAATCAATAAAGTTTCTCTGCGTTTTTTAACAGTGAATACAATTGTGTCACATGTTGGACTACAAACAATGAAGTGAGATGACAGACTTGTACTTTTCTTACACATGCATACAACGTTTGTCAACATTTGTAATATCATGGGTTATTTTCTATGTTTTTTGTTCATAAAACCAGCTTTATGTATAAAATATACGATGATGCCAAATACCTAATTTAGTTTTCTCGTATTTCATCTAAACTAAATATTACACTTTGCATGATATATGTGCATCAGGAGAATTGTGTAGAATATATGTGGATTTATATGTATATACCGTGTCATGAGTGATGTAATATTTGAGGTTGTGTGCAGGACATTGCGTGGGACTTGAGTTAAAGTTAGCTCAGCTACCTATAACTGTTTCATTTGACTAGTTTTGTATGAGTGAAAACTGAGCCTAACTATAAGGTCGCTGTAACCTTTGCTTTTTCAATTAATTTCTACGTTTTTTATACCATTTCCGAACGATAATGTCCTTGTAACCTTTGCTTTTCAGTCCATTTCTAAGGTTTTTTAAATGTTAATTCCTAACTGTAATATCCCTGTAACCTTTGTTTTTTTCACCCAATTTCTATTTTTTTTAAGTATAGTCACATTTGCATAGTGGTGGAGAAATAGGGCTGGGCCTCCGACCAGGTCTTAGGAATCCTGCTGTGTATCACTTACAGGAGGTACATGAAGGGCTTCATGGTCCCCAAGGTCTCTCAGAAGTAAAGTGGACATCATCCCCCAACCAGTAGCATGCCAGAAGGTGCATTTGCAGAGTAGTGAAGAAAGGGGTTATCCACAAGAAGAACATAGGGCCAACTACCACTTCTGTTACCTCCAGTAAGTCCCACACAGCAGGATTGCTGAGAGGTTGTCAGAGACCATGCCCCCTTTCTCCACCACTCTCAAGCATTCCTCCTGGTGCACTACTAGTAGGGGGGTTAAGTCCCCTTGACAATTCAGGGTCCTTGGGGCTAACTACCGCCAAGCGGGTGTGAGCAGGTGTGTATTTGATATGTCATGAGTGATGTAATATGTGAGAACCTATGCAGTGCATTGTGGGGCGTAAGTTATAATTAGCTCAGGTAACTATAACTGCTTAATTGCACTGCTTTTGTATGAGTGAAATCTGACACTAACTCTAACGTCCCTTCTGTGTGAATATATATATATATATATATATATATAACCTACTGGCGGTCGCCAGTAGGTATATATAGTTAGGATTTTTTCTCTATGGGACTTTTGAAAATTCTATGCCTAATAACTTTGGCGTTTGTGGACGGAATCGGCTGAAATTTTCACAAAAATGGCACATTTTGTTTCTGAGCAGCCCCTGAAAAGTTGGGGGGGTTTCGTCAAGGGGGGGCCGAGAAAAAAGGGGGGTCCCAAAACGCGTTTTTCCCAATCATTTTTCCATAGGGCGGTTGGCCTCACTTTTAGCTCGAACGGCTGAATGGATTTGCACGAAACTTGGCAAAATTGTAGGGACTGTTAGCCCGATGTGCCTTTGCTAGGTCTCAATATATGCGCTCCAGTGGATTTTGAGAAATTAACGTTTTAAAAAATAGATATATCTGTGACAGCGTCCCAGGTAGCGCTCCGGTTCGCGTACTTTTCGCGTAACGGAACTTTGCGAAGCAAAGCTGATTGGCTCTCCGGTGTCTGTCAACATTCTAAACAGTCCGGAACGGCCGCCATCTTGTCTCTCGGTAGGATCGAGAGACAAGAGGAGGAGAAAAACGAAGGGGGAATTTAATGAAAGGGGGCAAGGTAGACCCCTCTTGACCCCATAGGAATGATGTTGGGGTTATTAAAGGGTCCCGTGGGGCAAATAAAAAAAATTTGATTTTTCGCGGTAGAAGCGCTTCCCGGTTCGCGAACCGGGTCGCGAACCGGTAGCGAAACGGGAATTCGCCATTTTGTGTTTCGTTTTAATTAAATTACAAGATGGAGGAAAAACAATGTGAGAAATGGGTATAAGGGGGTACGGGAGACGTATCCTGACCCCCTATGTTTTCTGAGGGTGGCTGAGGATGCTCATATATGTTGATACATGTCTTCCAGCGGCTGCGCGTCAGCGGATTTTTTATTTTTTGCTGCGTGACGTCTGTTAACGTTCGATTCGAAGGAAATTAGGAAGTGTTGACAGCCATTTTGTCACTGCGAGTAAATATATTGTTAAAAATAATTGTTATAAATTAATCCGTATTGATAAACATCGTCTGCGCCATCTTGCCTTTTTTCCAATGCCACACTTTTGTCGTGCACGGCAGCCATTTTAGATGCCTTGACCAGACCCACTCTCTGCACGCCGCCGATCCTCAGCATGGCTCCCCACCCTCGCAAGCATCTCCCCCACGCACTGGTCACCCCCGTTCTCTCTCTCATGCATGGGCCATAAACCTCCCCCCATCTGCGCTGCTCTTCCCTGAGATTCACACCCTGTGCCCGCCTGACACCTCCCTTTCACCCTATTCACTACCGCACCCTCTGACACTCGTCTTCCTCTGTGTCCGATTGTCCAGGCCGGTCCCAGGCTATCACCTAGCCCTGCGGATGTAGTTTATGGCCCCAACTGTAAAGAATCACCCCTCTTCCAAGGAGTTACAGTAGATCAAGGCCCCCACCCCATGAGATCTGTCACACTACACGCGTTCTTACTATCTGATAACGATCCTGTATTGTGATTGGGGAGGGGATTCTCACTGTAAGGGTGTGTGGGACCGAGCCTGAAGCGGAAGATTCCAGGGATGCCTTTTTGTACATCAAAGTCTTCACAATTATGTGTCACATTAAAAATATATAGCACTCCAACAAAGTAGCAGGATTATAACACTTTAATAACTTATAAACATATACAACGCTCCAATAAAGTAAACACGTTAAAAAAAAACATTTTAAACAACTATTTACATGGCAGCCTGCTGCAACATCCATCTCAAAGCAACAATGGGCTGCTTTGGTCTGTCTTTTAGTCGGCAAAATCCGTCGGCCTGTGAGGTGGCGTCAGTAGCGGTCCGTTGTGCGAATAGGCCGAAGGCAGCACAACGCGCCGAGATCCGGACGGCACCCAGGTGGTGTCCAGCAAGTTGGCCCACTGGTCTGGCCATCCTACAATGCTGCGCCGAAAGACTGCGTGGGGCGCCCCGGGGGGGGGAGGCGGCGCGAACGGGCCTCCCCCGCCTCCCCAGGTGGAGGCTCCTCAGCTGCAGTGGGGCGCCCCTTAGCGTTTCAGTCGTCATTCAGCTGAATTGCGCCTACTCTTGCGGCACTGTGCCTCATCCGCCATTCACCTGAGTTGCGCCCGCTCTTGCGGCTACAGCGTCTCGCCCACCATCCAGGTGAATTGCGCCCACTCTTGCGGTGCAGCGATAGGCGGCTGCCACAGGACTCTTAAAATGGCGGCCAGCTCTTCAGATTTGGACCTGGTCCACTAAAATGGCCCTGGGACACATTTGAACTCGGACATTTGCCTGCTAGGGCTTGGGCCCCATTCCCGAAAGCGTCCCCTCAGCCTTGAGGATTCTACAAAAGTCATCGGGGCCCCCGACTTCCGCTGGCTTCTGGTGGGGAGCGGCTGCCATGATTGCTTGCGGAATGGCCACGACGGAGCCACGAGATGGTGGTGCTCTCATGCTGACGCCAGCTTCAGTCTGAAACATCCAGAAACACTGTAGACTACCAATTCGATGATTTCCGGTGGAGCCCCAACGTGACCCGGTAGGGAAGAACTTGCCCTCCCCTCTTTTGACTGATGGTTCTTGTTGCCTGTCCCCTCTGTTGTCATCTGACGGAACCTTTTTGGACTGCCGAGTGAGAAAAAAAAAGGTGGGGCTTTCATCATTTGGGAAAAAAAATCTTTCAATCCAATGAAAAGTGTTATTTTTAGGTCATATGATCAAGCCTTCCATCATTAGGAAACCAAAAGTAAAATGAACCAATGAAAAGTTTTATAAACAAGTCATATGACCTGTTATGCGGCTTTGGGCTATAAAAAGTCTACAAAATCTGTTGGCCTGTGAGGCGGCGTCAGAAGCGGACCGATGTGCGAATAGGCCGAAGGCAGCACAACGCACCGAGATCCGGATGGCACCGAGGTGGTGTCCAGCAAGTTGCCGCACTGGTGTGGCCATCCTACAATGCTGCGCCGAAAGACAGTGTGGGGTGCCCGGGGGGGGGGGGGAGGCGGTGCGAACGGGCCTCTCCCGCCTCCCCAGGTGGAGACACCTCATCTGCAGTGGGGCGATCCTTAGCGTTTCACTCGCTGTCCAGCTGAGTTGCGCCTGCACTTGCTGCTACAGTAGGCCGAAGGCAGCACAACGCGCCGAGATCCGGATGGCACCGAGGTGGTGTCCAGCAAGTTGCCGCACTGGTGTGGCCATCCTACAATGCTGCGCCGAAAGACGGCATGGGGTGCCCCGGGGGGGGGGGGGGAGGCGGCGCGAACGGGCCTCTCCCGCCTCCCCAGGTGGAGGCACCTCATCTGCAGTGGGGCGCCCCTTAGCGTTTCACTCGCTGTCCAGCTGAGTTGCGCCCGCACTTGCTGCTACAATAGGCCGAAGGCAGCACAACGTGCCGAGATCCAGATGGCACCGAGGTGGTCTTGCGGCTACAGCGTCTCGCCCACCATCCAGCTGAGTTGCGCCCACTCTTGTGGTGCAGCGATAGGCGGCTGCAACAGGACTCTCAAAATGGCGGCCGGCTCTTTGGATTTGGGCCTGGTCCACTAAAATGGCCCTGGGACACCTTGGAACTCGGACGCTTGCCTGCTAGGGCATGGGCCCCATTCCCGAAAGCATCCCCTCTTTTGACTGATGGTTCTTGTTGCCTATCTCTTCTGTTGTCATTTAACGGAACCTTTTTGGACTGCCGAAAGGGGTTCTGGTCTGACCGCTGGTTGGTGGAGACATTTTGACTATATGCTGGACCTGCCCGGCCTCGCCCAAAATGGCGCCGGTATAAATGGGACTCGTAACTCATTGTTGTGTACTGGTTGCCCAACCTTGATATCACGAGATACGTATGCAGTTTTGAAGCACATGGCGGGCGGGGACGAGTACTGATTGAACATTTGGACATCCCTATTGATATTAAGTTCTGATGTGTTATTGATTACTGTACTATTGAAAGTTCGAATTAACGTCACCCATGGTACTTGCCCGCAAATGTATATCTAGATAATTTTATTGTAACTGGCCCTGTCGTACTTTAATTATAAAATGTACGTCCACCGATTCCGCAACTGTTAGACACCTTAGTTCTTGCAACCTAATGGCCCGCCCGTTACGTTCTTCTACAGTGTAAATGTCCCCTCATCATATACGATTACAGTTTGCTCCGTGGCCGGCCCACGTGGTTATAGGCCCGTATTTGTATACTGACATTTTCACAATAAAGGTTTTTAAAACAAAACATGGTAGTAGTACCTAGATTGGTAAAGTTTTTAATAATAGCCACTGTTTTCGAATCAGTAAAAGGCAAGTGAATAAAGCAGCCCGATTACATGACGGTTAAAATGTATAATACGCAGGAAAGTAGTAAAGATAAATGGCAAGGGCAGTTGTGTTTTCCACTCCTGCAACATAAAGTGATCGATAAGAATCCGATATTCATGCCTATCAGCGACTAAGACAGCAGGTCGAGCCTCTTTTGTTCAACGGCTCCCTCATGGGACGAAGAAACGCCCTTTTTCTCGAAATAGGAATATTTTACTTGCAGGACAGTTGTAAATTTCCCGGGAAAATACATTAGCCTGGAACATTGTTAGTGATAAACTGTAAATGCATCTGGGTCCTTTGCTTTACAAGTCAGAGTGAGAAAAAAAAAGGTGGGGCTTTCATCATTTGGGGAAAAAAAATGTTCGAAACCAATGAAAAGTGTTATTTTTAGGTCATATGACCAAGCCTTCCATCATTAGAAAAACAAAAGTAAAATGAACCAATGAAAAGTTTTATTGACAAGTCACATGACCTGTTATGCTTACGTTACGCGCAGCGCGCCGCGCCCTGGATCGCTTCCGGGAAGCTGCGCCTCGCGCACCGGAGCACTTCCGGGTGCGCTAACGCGGCGCGTCATATGACGCATTACGCGACAACGCAGGTCCAGAATATAGTCAAAATGTCTCCACCAACCAGCGGTCGGAACACAACCCCTTTCAGCAGTCCAAAAAGTTCTGTTAAATGACAACAGAAGGGACAGGCAACAAGAACCATCAATCAAAGAGGGGAGGGCAAGTTCCTCTCTACCGGGTCACGTTGGGGCTCCACCAGAACTGATCGAATTGGTAGTCTACAGTGTTTCTGGATGTTTCAGACTGAAGCTGGCGTCAGCATGAGAGCACCACCATCTCGTGGCTACGTCGTGGCCATTCCGTGAGCAATCATGGCAGTCGCTCCCCACCGGAAGTCTACGGGAGTCGGGGGTCCCGGTGACTGTTGTAGAATCTTCAAGGCTGAGCGGACTCTTTTGGGAATGGGGCCCATGCCCTAGCAGTCAAGCGTCCGAGTTCCACGGTTGCCCAGAGCCAACCTTGCAGGCCAGGCCCAAGTCTGTGGAGCCGACCGCCATTTCGTGAGCTCCGTAGCAGCCGCCTGTCGCTGTACCGCAAGATTGGGTGCAATTCCGTTGGATGGCGGGTGAGACTTGTAATAGCAAGAGCAGGTGCAATTCAGCTGGCCGAGCGAGGCACTGTGTCGCAAGAGCGGGCGCAAGTCAGCTGGTCGAGTGAAGCACTGGGCTGTAGCTGAGAAACCTCCACCTGGGGAGGTGGGGGAGGCTCGTTCGCGCCGCCTCTCCCTTCTAGTGCACCCCACGCCGTTTCCTGGCGCAGGAATATGTGATGGTCGGACTAGGGCACCGCAGGACGTGTCTTCAGGTCAAACGGATTGTGGGACAAGGTGTGGAGCAGGCGCAATTATCTCGGGGGCCTCCGTCAAGCGGTTCAGGGAGGCACCGCATCACATTGTTTTCCAATGCAGTCAGGTCCACAAACAGCCCCTACTTACTTTGAGAATAGTGAAGCTGCAGCAGGTGCAAATAAGCGTCAGACAGTGTTACAAGCGCTGCTTGGAACCCTCAACTATGGCACCCAACATCCAGGACTTATGCCATTTGTGCAAGGCAGTGACATCAAAGCATCTCACGGACCAAGCAACATACCATATCCAGAGTCCTTCCCACAACCTCTGCCTTCCTTCTTACCTAGTTATTGTTCTTTCACTCCCACTCCAGGCTTTTAGTCTGTGGATGGAAAACCATGAACCTACACTCACCTATGAAAATCTTACTATTGATGTTTGATTTTGAGCCACAAACACAAAGGCTTGTTTGGATCGATGTTGCAGCAGGCTGCCATGTAAATAGATATTTAATAAAACGTTTTACCCTGTTACTTGTTGATTTTGAGCCCCAAATACAAAGGCTTGTTTGGATCGATGTTGCAGCAGGCTGCCATGTAAATAGTTATTTAATAAAACGTTTTACCCTGTTACTTTGCTGGTGTGTTGTATATATTTATAATATTTGCATAGGGTTTGTCGGTTTTTTGGGTGGGGTGGGCGGCGGAGCCGAGCTGTCTTGCAGCCATCATGGTGTCGAGCTCAGTTCCTCTCACTAGTTTCGTATTTCTCATGAGGGGTTGTTCATAATGTTTCTATTTTAGCGAGGTCAAAAAGAGATCCCATTAGTGGCCTACAGATTTTGCTTGATTCCTTTTGTTTTTTTAACGATTTTTCACTATCTGCAAAGACTAAACAGAGTATTGCGACTCTGTGCTTGTTTGTAAATAGAGAATGAACCAAAGAGAACCAATTCCAAAACAATAAATGCTAGGATAGCAATCAATCAAATGGAGAGGGAAGCAGGCACGACGGATTACAACGGGGGCAAAGGCCTGCGTTACCTACCCTTCACTATCTGCAAAGAGAGAATACTCCTAAAAGAAAAGAGGAGGGGGGGGGCAGCGTTCAAAGCACATCAGCGTGCATAAACACGAAAATGTTTTTACCTACCACGTACTTGACATTTTAAAGCTTTTGATATTTGCTATTAAAAAACATTTGAAATTCACTGAAAAAACCATAGGTTATAGACCATATATAGTTAGGAATTAGCATTTACAAAACCTTGAAAATTCACTGAAAAAACCATGGGTTATAGACCATATATAGTTAGGAAATAGCATTTACAAAACCTTATTTTACTCACACAAAACCATTGAAATTTCATATATAGTTAGTTGCACTAACTATATATCGCGCACCCGCAATCCACTGCTGATCATGTCACATATTACATCATTCATGACATGATCAGTGACATCACTGATGAAATCACTGATGACATCACTGATGACATCTCAAATGACATCACTGATGACATCACTGATAACATCTCATTTGACATTACTGATCACATCACTGATGACATCATTCATGTGATAATACGGTGAACCTCTTCAGACTCTAATATAATCTTAGAAACACTCAGAGTAAATAGACACTCACAGATTGTCACTCATCCATGGAGTTACTCACACACCTAGTCAGTCATGCAAAGAATCAATCACACTTCCATTTCCTCAACTATATAGTTATACACACCTTACTTATTCAAACATATACTAACACATATTTACTCTCTTATACAATCCCTTATACAAGTTCACAATGATCCATACAGCCACTCACAAATTCACTGGCTCTTATGCACAGTTATTTATATATGTCAACTCTCACATGTACTGTGTTTTACATATGTACTTACTTTGACATGTAGCACTGAGATATCCATTCACTCACCAATACACTCATGCACACAGTCAACCGCCCATACAGCTGTTTCCACATGCACTTTTGAACCCATACATCTAGTGAATCAACTGCTCACACATCTATGCACAGAGTCATACACCTCCCAGCCACCCACACACACACTCAGTCTCCCATACAAATACTTGGGCAACCAATCAATAACCCATATACTTAATCATAAAGCTACTGATCAACACATGCAGCAGTTTACAGTACAACAGACATAATGATGCACAAATTAAGACAGTTTAGTCACTAACCCATGCACTCAGTGAGACACATTTAATCACTCACTCATACAGTCAGTCATGCACCTACTAAATCCTTCATCCAGACACTTATACATCCACTCATTCTTCAATATGTAAGACATATTTTGACTTTACAGAAACACACAGTCACTGGATGTTGTCATCAGTGATGTCATCAGTAATGTCATTTGAGATGTCATCAGTGATGTCATCAGTGATGTCACTGATCATGTCATGAAAAATGTAATATGTGACATGATCAGCAGTGGATTGCGGGTGCGCGATATATAGTTAGTTCAACTAACTATATATGCGAATTTCAATGGTTTTGTGTGAGTAAAATAAGGTTTTGTAAATGCCAATTCCTAACTATATATGGTCTATAACCCATGGTTTTTTCAGTGAATATATATACATATATATATATATATTAGACACACAGCAGGAAAACCCCAAATTCGAATGAAGCCACAACAGGAGTTTGATTCTTTAAACTCGTTTCATTTATTTCATCACGCTGAAAGGCTCACCAATCCAGAGCTGACACCACAGTTCATAACGCCAGACGCGTTTCGGGAAATGAATCCCTTCATCAGCGGCGAGTGTCTTGCAGAGGAAACTGCGAGCGCCTTGAAATGCACACCTTTATGTAAAACGCACCCGCCCCAGTGGGCGTAGCCATACCTGCTGGCTTCTGGGATGCGTAGTGTATGTTCCTTTCCCTCGTGGGTGCACTGCAGTATCCTCAATGAGTGAAGATTCCATAAAATCCCAAGTGGGTTGGTGTATGCTGCCGGTGGGTAGCCTCTCCTGCTTTTTAGATGAAATTCGAGCGCCAAACTGACACTCCCTGCACAGCATCAGCTTGTGTCCTGTTCCGTGAGCAAAGCACCGGATCGTGCCAGCATGGATCCGCAACAGCAGCGTGCTTCATTCCCGACCCGGGAAGGCCGTATTTAAATTAGACACACAGCAGGAAAACCCCAAATTCGAATGAAGCCACAACAGGAGTTTGATTCTTTAAACTCGTTTCATTTATTTCATCACGCTGAAAGGCTCACCAATCCAGAGCTGACACCACAGTTCATAACGCCAGACGCGTTTCGGGAAATGAATCCCTTCATCAGCGGCGAGTGTCTTGCAGAGGAAACTGCGAGCGCCTTGAAATGCACACCTTTATGTAAAACGCACCCGCCCCAGTGGGCGTAGCCATACCTGCTGGCTTCTGGGATGCGTAGTGTATGTTCCTTTCCCTCGTGGGTGCACTGCAGTATCCTCAATGAGTGAAGATTCCATAAAATCCCAAGTGGGTTGGTGTATGCTGCCGGTGGGTAGCCTCTCCTGCGTTTTTGAGATGAAATTCGAGCGCCAAACTGACACTCCCTGCACAGCATCAGCTTGTGTCCTGTTCCGTGAGCAAAGCACCGGATGGTGCCAGCATGGATCCGCAACAGCAGCGTGCTTCATTCCCGACCCGGGAAGGCCGTATTTAAATTAGACACACAGCAGGAAAACCCCAAATTCGAATGAAGCCACAACAGGAGTTTGATTCTTTAAACTCGTTTCATTTATTTCATCACGCTGAAAGGCTCACCAATCCAGAGCTGACACCACAGTTCATAACGCCAGACGCGTTTCGGGAAATGAATCCCTTCATCAGCGGCGAGTGTCTTGCAGAGGAAACTGCGAGCGCCTTGAAATGCACACCTTTATGTAAAACGCACCCGCCCCAGTGGGCGTAGCCATACCTGCTGGCTTCTGGGATGCGTAGTGTATGTTCCTTTCCCTCGTGGGTGCACTGCAGTATCCTCAATGAGTGAAGATTCCATAAAATCCCAAGTGGGTTGGTGTATGCTGCCGGTGGGTAGCCTCTCCTGCTTTTTAGATGAAATTCGAGCGCCAAACTGACACTCCCTGCACAGCATCAGCTTGTGTCCTGTTCCGTGAGCAAAGCACCGGATGGTGCCAGCATGGATCCGCAACAGCAGCGTGCTTCATTCCCGACCCGGGAAGGCCGTATTTAAATTAGACACACAGCAGGAAAACCCCAAATTCGAATGAAGCCACAACAGGAGTTTGATTCTTTAAACTCGTTTCATTTATTTCATCACGCTGAAAGGCTCACCAATCCAGAGCTGACACCACAGTTCATAACGCCAGACGCGTTTCGGGAAATGAATCCCTTCATCAGCGGCGAGTGTCTTGCAGAGGAAACTGCGAGCGCCTTGAAATGCACACCTTTATGTAAAACGCACCCGCCCCAGTGGGCGTAGCCATACCTGCTGGCTTCTGGGATGCGTAGTGTATGTTCCTTTCCCTCGTGGGTGCACTGCAGTATCCTCAATGAGTGAAGATTCCATAAAATCCCAAGTGGGTTGGTGTATGCTGCCGGTGGGTAGCCTCTCCTGCTTTTTAGATGAAATTCGAGCGCCAAACTGACACTCCCTGCACAGCATCAGCTTGTGTCCTGTTCCGTGAGCAAAGCACCGGATGGTGCCAGCATGGATCCGCAACAGCAGCGTGCTTCATTCCCGACCCGGGAAGGCCGTATTTAAATTAGACACACAGCAGGAAAACCCCAAATTCGAATGAAGCCACAACAGGAGTTTGATTCTTTAAACTCGTTTCATTTATTTCATCACGCTGAAAGGCTCACCAATCCAGAGCTGACACCACAGTTCATAACGCCAGACGCGTTTCGGGAAATGAATCCCTTCATCAGCGGCGAGTGTCTTGCAGAGGAAACTGCGAGCGCCTTGAAATGCACACCTTTATGTAAAACGCACCCGCCCCAGTGGGCGTAGCCATACCTGCTGGCTTCTGGGATGCGTAGTGTATGTTCCTTTCCCTCGTGGGTGCACTGCAGTATCCTCAATGAGTGAAGATTCCATAAAATCCCAAGTGGGTTGGTGTATGCTGCCGGTGGGTAGCCTCTCCTGCTTTTTAGATGAAATTCGAGCGCCAAACTGACACTCCCTGCACAGCATCAGCTTGTGTCCTGTTCCGTGAGCAAAGCACCGGATGGTGCCAGCATGGATCCGCAACAGCAGCGTGCTTCATTCCCGACCCGGGAAGGCCGTATTTAAATTAGACACACAGCAGGAAAACCCCAAATTCGAATGAAGCCACAACAGGAGTTTGATTCTTTAAACTCGTTTCATTTATTTCATCACGCTGAAAGGCTCACCAATCCAGAGCTGACACCACAGTTCATAACGCCAGACGCGTTTCGGGAAATGAATCCCTTCATCAGCGGCGAGTGTCTTGCAGAGGAAACTGCGAGCGCCTTGAAATGCACACCTTTATGTAAAACGCACCCGCCCCAGTGGGCGTAGCCATACCTGCTGGCTTCTGGGATGCGTAGTGTATGTTCCTTTCCCTCGTGGGTGCACTGCAGTATCCTCAATGAGTGAAGATTCCATAAAATCCCAAGTGGGTTGGTGTATGCTGCCGGTGGGTAGCCTCTCCTGCTTTTTAGATGAAATTCGAGCGCCAAACTGACACTCCCTGCACAGCATCAGCTTGTGTCCTGTTCCGTGAGCAAAGCACCGGATGGTGCCAGCATGGATCCGCAACAGCAGCGTGCTTCATTCCCGACCCGGGAAGGCCGTATTTAAATTAGACACACAGCAGGAAAACCCCAAATTCGAATGAAGCCACAACAGGAGTTTGATTCTTTAAACTCGTTTCATTTATTTCATCACGCTGAAAGGCTCACCAATCCAGAGCTGACACCACAGTTCATAACGCCAGACGCGTTTCGGGAAATGAATCCCTTCATCAGCGGCGAGTGTCTTGCAGAGGAAACTGCGAGCGCCTTGAAATGCACACCTTTATGTAAAATTTATATATATTCACTGAAAAAACCATAGGTTTCAGGGACATTATAGTTAGTTGGACATTTCTCTCATACAAAACCATAGAAATTCCTCCGTTATAGTTAGTATAACTCACACCCCTGCAATGCTCTGCTGATCTCGTCACATATTACATCATGACATGGTCAGTGACTTCACTGATGACATCACTGTGAAGGACTGGGTTCTGCTAAGACCCAGCGGTGCCAGGGACAACACCTGAATCCTTCGTGGGTTACCTGTTCCGGCGTACAAATGACAGAGACACGGGACACTTCCTTCGACGTCAAAGATTCGAGGTTTTATTTACTGCAGGGAAAACAGAAGTCACAAGAAGTACATAGCATGTAGGTTCTGTGGATCGCTTCTTTTATACAGTTTTTCGTCATACGACAACATGGCAAACAAAAGGTTACAACCCAGTTCCCACAGTAAATTTCATTGGGGGTCGCTTTCATGTATTCAGGGTCCCGGAAACATAATTACAGTAGCATTGCTGGTTCCCAACTGTAAAAGTACATCTTCTCACCATTAGTGCATTCCATTCCGGCAATAAACGAATCAAGGAAGAGTCAGAAACAGGGGCAGAGGAAGACAAGGATAGCGAACAGATTGAAAAGAGTGTAAGGGGGTGCTATCAAAAACATGATTGCAGGGATCAAAGGAGACGCGCCTAATGAATGCACAACTGAAACAATAGACCGGCACGGCAAGATGAGCCTCGAGCGGGGCCATCTGCCTTACAGTGTCATCCCCCTCGTCATAAAGACACCCTCAAAGGAACACGTGTCTTCCGCAAAAATTTGGGAATCCCAGGGTCGCGAAGTGGACAGTGTCCATTCGCTGACTACTTGAGGGCAAGAGACAAAATGGATGCCGTATCTAAAATGGAACCCATGGGTTCAGATGAAGAAACCCACGTAAAAGACGAACGATTTAGGTTAGCGCAGCAAAAACGCGTACACCCACTAAACTCATCATTTGCGGTTCATAGATACCAGACTCGACCATATTCGGGCGAGTCAAAAACACCACTTACAATTGTCACGGAACCTCAACTGATGATATTATCCAGTTACTGTCTGTATCTGTAAAGTTTAAATATTTGTTGTGGTCCTACAGCGATCCAGAAACTGTGAAATCGTTAACTAACTGCGTATAATGAGAGCACTATGCTTGCATTTTTTAATTTTGTATCCTCAATAAGTATACATAACAAGTTTTTAAGTTAATGTATTTTGATATTTGCAGCAAGCCTCTTTCTATGTTCGCACTCTTATCTTTAAACTAATCGGAGCAATGTCATCATGTGCTTTGAAACTAGTCACTATGTATAGACTATGAATAGTCAAGCATGTCATGTGATCAAGACTGTCGCTTGGCAGTCGAAAAGCGTCAGGCTGGGCACTCGCTTTTTAATTACACTGCACTTGCAATTTCTATTCTGCATCGAATAAAGAAATATTAATTTGCTACAGAAGTGGCCCGTACCTGTTTCAAAGATCGTGAAGCTGATCGAATTCAGGATTGTGGATATCGTATCATTTAGACGGAGTACGGCTTTCTTCGTTCTATGGACTCTCCCTCTACGCTGTGGCTGGCTGACAAACAGCCGCTATTGCGGATTGATCGTGGATTAACCCTGAAAGGGTATCGATGAAGCCACCCCCCCACTGCTGGATGCTGGAAACCAGAGCAGTTTCTTGCCAGGAGGATTTAACGGGCGGTCCTGAGGAGTCGCAGGATCCCAAAGGTACTGGAACTGTGGTTTCGAGTGGTGAGCAGCTTTTATGGCTTTAATAAGCAAAAATTGCGGGTTGGAGGGATAGTAGAGTGATTTGTTCGGACCAAACGGGAAGAATCATTTTCGGTCAATTCGAAGACTAAATGCAGAGTAGTAACACGCGATGTTGTCAACAGCAGACGCGCTGAAGGACCGAGCAACAGCAACAGACGCACTATTTTCCAACATTCCTGAAGGGGTTGCAATACGCGCTGACCAGACAACTAATGCAAATATTAACAAAGATGTGAAAACGCTATTGAAAAAAATAGAAATACTCCACCGAGCCGAAATAACGAAATGGTGGGAAAAGAAATCACTAGAAAAGTATAAAGAAGTCGGAAGAGTCTCACGAGGACTTAGAGTGATGATTGCGCCATCGTTTGAAAACCCTAACCCTATGATGTTAAAGGAGTGGGAAACAAACAATTTAGATGCATCAATGAATATGGTATTGTTATTGATTAAATACGCAGAAATTGACCGGGTGGTAATTCTCAAAGAAATTGAGGACATTAATGAACTGTTGAATAAAAATGAACGAATTAAAAAGGTACGGGAAGAAATAACAGGAAGACTTAAAAAGCATGAGGAAACTATAAAAGAAAGAAATATCCATAAATTTGCGAGGGTCAAACGTGATCATGAAACTAGACGCGTTTCTACGTTTTCAAGGAAGTTTGATCATTTAAAACGACGGGCACTCACAAATGACGAGGATAAAAACAACAATGCTTCATTGAGCACTCAGGCTGATGGCAATTATTCCTCTCTAGAAGAAAGTAGTGTTGATAGCAGTGCTGAAACCGAAGACAGTATCAGACAAAAGACACTCCAAGTCCAACTAATTTTGCACCAGGAGAAGAGCTTTCTTTTTTAGTAGAGGACCGCCGGAAAACTCTGAGACCGGACAATCAAGCGCAGAGGTGAGGTCTAGAAGGAAGCAATGGAGGCAACAGAGGCGGACACACAAACTACAGAGGAAAAAACAAGAAGAACTTCAACAGCAAAAAGTAGACCAGGCACCAAATGAAACTGTTGACAATACGGTGATTAATCTTTCTGACATTACATTATCATTGGCAGAAAAACAATTGTTGGCTTTGGGTTTGTCATACTGTCCCACAAACTGTTTTAAATATACTCAAACAAGAATTGATGTTTTTAAATGTATTTGCAAGCTCAAATTGAGAAATCATTTCCAACATAATAATGCTGCCGATCTTGCATCACAAACAGATATGCACAGGGTATATTCTCCAATCTTCAGGCTGTGGATGTGGATATTCTGGTAACAGCACATTCTTTGGCCAATTTGAATGATATATCTGGCAATTCCACACAAGGAAACCTATTGGAAGCAGGTATTACTTGCAATATGCCAGTTATCAGCCCATTTAAACCTTCATCCTCCTTCATCCCAATGATGCCCAGGGATGCAATCAATGTATTCAGTGTTTGCATGATTGAAGACCTTAAAAAACTGAATTGTGTTATTAATATTATGCGACAAAATAGACAGCGGAAACATTCTGAAATCGAATACACCAAATGTATCCGCAAACTACAGGAGCATACTGAAGTTATTATTAATAAAGCTGACAAAGGCAGAAATAATGTTTTGTGGCCACGAGATATGTATATGGAAGAAGGTTTGCAACATCTTAGTGACTCTCAATGTTATGGGAAAGCTAGTTTTCAAGAATTGAGACAAACAAGGAATATGTTCATTAGTGAGTTTGCACAGTGGAAGCGCATGGGTTTGCTTTCCAAAGATGAATTTTGTTTTCAGAAAAATGATTATCCTTTGACTCCCTTCTTGTATTTCATTCCGAAAATCCATATAAATGTTGTACTAATCCCTGGGAGACCAACAATGTCAGCACAAAAAAGTCTTTTAGAGGCTATGTCAAAATACGTTGATTATTTTTTACATGATTTTGTAAAAGACTTGCCGTCATTTATCAGGGACACTGGACACTTTTTGACCAAATTAGAAACAGTTAAATGGGAGGAAGACTGTCTTTTAATAGTGATGGACATTTATTCATTATATACCAGCATCCACCATACTGATGGCATTAATGTTATTCGCTTTTTCTTGGAAAAAATAAATATTCATTTGTATGAACATAACAAGATGCTTGTTAAAATGACTGAGATCTGTTTGACCCACAACAATTTTTTATTTAACAAGGAAATATTCCAACAGTTACGTGGAGTGGCCATGGGGGCATGCTTCTCCCCTAGCTACGCGTGTCTACACGTGGGCTGGTGGTAGGAGCATGTCCCGAGGACCACCCACAAAGTTATGTATGACAGACATGTTCTCCATTGGTGGAGATTTATTGACGATGTGTGCTTGATTTGGAAAGGTTCCCTTGAATCTGCAAAAAGCTTCATTGATACTCTCAATGTCAATACCTTGAATCTGAAGTTTACATCTGACATTAGCAAGGAAAAGATACAATTTCTTGATGTGGAAATTTATATCAGAGAAAATAGTATCCACATTAGATTGCATGGGAAATTAACGGCTGGAATCTCTGTGCTCCATGCTAATAGTTCACACCCTTGTCATCTCATACGTAGTATTCGCTATGGTGAATTTCTTAGAATTAAACGTATTTGCAGTCTAGATGTAGACCATAAAGCATGTCCGAATGAGGCTTTTCAAAGATTTTTTAAGAGAGGATATAAAGCCACTGATTTGAACAAAGCAAGAGATGAGGCTAATGGAAAAAGTAATGAAAGCAATCTTAATGTAATATCGGAGATCCCTCTGTCATCTGGGCAAAGTGAAGTAGACACATAACTAATTTCTGCAGACAAGAGAGACAGGGTCGCAAGATACTTTATACAAATTTGCCGATCATTCGGTCAGACATAACTATGTCACAAATCTTGCCGAAACTTCCTAGCTTGACATTTAGAAGGGCACCCTCAATGAGGGATGCACTGGTTAGGAATAGCCCAGAAGTTATAGTGTCAAAGATCTGGCTCACAGCAAAATCAGGTTTCTTTAAGTGCAGTTTATGCCGTGCGTGTAAATTTGGAAAAAATGCTGCAGAATATACCACTGCTTTCAGTCCAGAACCTGTCAAAATCCAAGGGCATTATACTTGCAGAACAGATTATGCTATATACATCTTAGAATACACTTGCCACCTACTATATGTGGGTAGTACAAAACTGCAAGTGTTTAACAGGATTTTACAACATCTTAGAGCAGTGGTAAATTCTAATCCGAGTTACCTTGTGGCACGGCATCTAAAACTGGTACATAATAACAACCTTAATGACCTTAGCTATTTTGTCATCAGATCAGTGCCCAAGAACATCAGAGGGGGCACTAGAGAAAAGAACTAAGACAAGTAGAATCAGAGTTTATTATGTTGCTTGACACAAAAATGCCGAATGGCCTCAACAATAGTGAAGATTTGCACAATTTCTTGTAAGGTACATATAGATATTGGTGACCAATATTGACTAATGATGAATCTCAGGTTTGCTTTCTAGTGTGGCTTTATCTCATCTCTTTTACTGTGTTTGAATCTGGTTTTTCCAGATTTTTAACTGGTCGCAGTGGTGGATATTGCCGGCCTCTTACGTCCAGAGATTTTATCATCATCAATATGTATTTTGAAAAAAATATTTTAAATTAATGGCTGCTATATTTATGTTATTTATCTACACACCCTATGGAATAATGGGTCAATGGTTTTAACTGGTATAATTGTCGTTCTTACTTGATTTTACCTGAGGTTCCCTCGGTTTTATTGGGTTTTACAGGACTTTGCCGGTTGTCTCCATTGCGATAATAATATTAGCAAATTGCTGCATGTTCCTACATCTGATAAACTGTACATGTATAAGATTGATGCTTTAACTAATGACACAAGTTGCCGAGAAGGACTATAAGATTAATATTTCTTCTTTTTTCATTAGAAACATCTTAGTTTAAATCTGGAGAATGGGACAAGAGTGATTGCAAGCACGGAAAATGAATAAAGAAACATATGAATAATGAAATGATGTACGGGGTATCTGAAGTAAAAGCTGCTATATGTATATATGATATAAAAAAAAATTGCAATTTTTGCACTTTTCACTGGAGCACTTGATTATGCACAATTTTGCACATTGTGAATTGCCATTTAGTGATGTAATAAGATGAAATTTTAGAGTGCTATTTGAATCATATAGAGAGGCAAAATATAGGTTGCTGTATAATTTTTCTGCTAATTGTTGGTTAGTAAGGTCAATGTAATAGGTATAACAGCACTATGCTATAACTTTGTTGTGTCCCTACAGCAATCCAGAAACTGTGAAATCGTTAACTTAACTGCGTATAATTAGAGCACTATGCTTGCATTTTTTAATTTTGTATCCTCAATACATAACAAGTTTTTAAGTTATTGTTTTTTTATATTTGCAGCGAGCCTCTTTTTATGTTTGCACTCTTGTCTTTAAACTATTTGGAGCAATGTAATCTTGTGCTTTGTAACTAGTCACTATATATACCCTATGAATGGTCATGTGTGTCATGTGATCAAGACTGCCGTTTTGCAGTCGAAACGCGTCAGGCTGGGCACTCGCTTTTTAATGGCAGTGCACTTTCACTTTCTATTCTGCTTCAAATAAAGAAATATTAATTCTCTACAGAAGAGGTCCGTACCTGTTTTTAAGATCGTGAAGCTGATCGATTTCAGGATTGTGGATATTGTGAGACATATAAATATATATATATATATATATATATATATATATATATATATATATATATATATATATATATATATATATATATATATATATATATATATATATATATATATATATATATATATATATATATATATATATATATATATATATATATATATTACCTAGGTAGTTATAGTTAGGATTTTTTTCAATGTTAAATCTCAAAATTCTATTTGGAATTACTTTGGCACCGGTTGACGAATCTGCCTGAAAATTTCCTGAAAATGGCCTCGTCGAGCTCCGGTCCTTCCTTGAAAGTTTGGGGGGGATACGTCAAGCGGGGGCCGAGATAAAAGGGGGGTCCCAAAACGCGTTTTCCCCATGTTAATTTCCATAGGGCGGTCGATTTCACTTTTAGCCCGAACGGCTGAATGGATTTCCAGCAAACTTGGCAAAATTGAAGGGACTGGTAGCCCGATGTGCCTTTGCTATGTCTCAAGATATGTGCTGCAGTGGATTTTGAGTAATTTAGGTTCAAAAAAATATATATATCTATAGGCGCTCTCCGGTGCGCGCACCGGAGTGCGCTCCTGGCGCGACACGCGACTTGTGCGCAGAAAGCTGATTGGCTCTTGGGTGTCTGTAAACATTCTAAACAGTCTGGAGCGGCCGCCATCTTGTGTCTCGGTAAAATCGAGACACAAGGGGTTTGAAAAAAAAAGGGGCAAATGACCATAAGGGGGAAGAGTAGACCCCCTCTGACCCCCTAGGTTTGATGTGGGGGCTAAAATAGGGTCCTGTGGGGCATTACATTTTTTATTTTTTTTTTCGTTTTGCGCGGGGGAAGCGCATGGTACGCGCACCGGGAAGCGAAGCACTGGGAAATTCCAGGACCATATTTATGAAGGCCTTGCGCTGCCAGTTTTGCGCCGCCTGTGCGTCAATTTTTGTGACGCACCAGCGGTGTAAAAAAATGCGCATTGTTACGCAATATTTAAAAAGTGACGCATCTATCTAGATGCGTCACTTTTTAAATATAGTGCAACGAGGCACATTTTTTTACACTGCTGGTGCGATGCGTCACTTTTCTGTGCGCACTCCTTATGACATTCCAGATGTGTCATATTTAATGTATGACGAATCATGTTGCAAGGAGTTACAGATACGTCAGTATTTCTGACATATCTGTACACATAAAAGTGACGGGAGGCAGGCGCAAGATTTTGACGCAACAGCATCCTAAAAGTGACGCAGAGAAATCTCATAGATTTCAGTACGTTGTTATTACCAAGCTTTTTGCGGGGGAATGCCCCCTCTGCATACATTATACCTGACGCAGATATAATGTGGCGCAGAGTTTTAAAAAGTGACCCATGTACCTAGATGCGTCACTTTTTAAAAATAGCGTCAGGTATAATGCATGCAGAGGGGGTGTTCCCCTGCAAAAAGCTTTGTAATAGCGACGCAGTGAAATCTTTGAGATTTCACTGCGTCACTTTTAGGATGCTGTTGCGTCAAAATCTTGCGCCTGCTTTACAGCAGGTGTTAGACTGACGCAAGACCTTTCACATGGTGCTTTTTCCATGTGAAAGGACACATTACTGGAGTTGCGTCACTTTTGTGACGCACTCCAGCAATGCGTTACTTGGAATGTCATAAGGAGTGCGCACAGAAAAGTGACGCATCGCACCAGTGGTGTAAAAAAATGCGCCTCGTTGCGTTATATTTAAAAAGTGGCGTATCTAGGTAGATGGGTCACTTTTTAAAATCAAGCGCCACATTATATCTGCGTGAGGTATAATGCATGCAGAGGGGGTGTTCCCCCGCAAAAAGCTTTGTAATAGCGACGCAGTGAAATCTTTGAGATTTCACTGTGTCACTTTTAGGATGCTGTGACGCATCGCACCAGTGGTGTAAAAAAATGCGCCTCGTTGCGCTATATTTAAAAAGTGACGTATCTAGGTAGATGGGTCAATTTCCCTTGACTTGACAGGGGCCCCAATAAAACTCGACGCCACTTAAAGGTCGTACGAGGACTCGTGTGAGGTATCTAGAAGGTAGCGTAGACCCCCCCCAAACCCCACACAACTTACCACATCTGCCGTCGCAGACGTCCTGGCCCCGGGAAATTCCCCAGGAGGGGGCTGTAACCCCTCCTACCCAGGAAGGGGTCTTGACCGCCTTTCCTTTCCTTTCGGCGACCCATCCTTAGAAGGGACCGCCTCCCCGTTGAGGGGCCAATGGCCACCTCCCCCGCGCGCTCCCATCCGTAATGGGTGACGCCCACTCATAGGGATCTTCCAATTAGTGCTCACCGATCATGACCTTACCGCCACAGGACCGGATAGTTGACCGGCTATCCGGACCCCCCACAACACTTCTACCTAAAGGTCATGTTTTAACGTCTTTAGCCAAGCTATGAAGTCTCCTATGAGTAACTCATTCCCCACCCGAGACAAATGCACACCATCCCTCAAATACATACTGTCCCCATTAATACAACCATGCGAAATAGAATGCAGTGTACTGGAACGGAACAACCTACTCACTTTGTTATTAATTTTCCTTACAGAATGATTCAAAGCTGAAACAGAAAAAGCCCCCCGCCACAATTTTCGTGGGATCATATGGGACCACGCAATCGTGCACCCTGGAACTCTCCTTGCTAACCAACTTACAGTGGAAAGCATTGCCTCAAGGAGAAGTCGTCTACCAGTGGTGACCAAATCATTGCCCCCAAGATGTACTATGACTACAGACGGCGGTGACCTCGTCCGCCCTAGCAAACCCTCGAAAAACGATTGAAACTGGTCAATACAGAGACCGCCCCTTCCGTAGAAGGACACACTGTACCCGTATTCCCCAGCCACGTGAATCATGTCACCTGTCTTGAATACATCCGCGGCACGCCTCACGTATGAGTGGCCCACGACCCACACCTCCCTTTTCACAGCCGGTGATGTCTGACCGCTGGCCCGGTGTTGGGTCGACTGCATAGTCCGCCCCGCCTCGTAGGCTTGCGTAACTGAAAACCAAACAAACAAGAAGCGTGAGTACATCATTACAGCTTCACAACATGTGCAAACGCACATACCTCTTATAACAATTGGAGGACCAACGCCCCACCCGTTTAACTTGTTCCACATTCAGACCCCTGGCTGTAGCCTCTGTAGCAGCCCCTATCCGAAAGGAATGGGTCCCAAACTCGCCCGGGTTCAAGCCCGCAGCTGTAATCGACATCGCAAGCACCCGCTGAAACTGAAACCTTGTCAGTGGGGTGGCGTCAGCGTGTCTCAACAAGGTCCCCCCCCATGATGCCACCCTTCGTGTTAAATAATCCTCTAAACACTTCACCGGGCACATGGAGGACCCGGGAATCCTGCGTATGATTATGCAGTCACCCATCCCACTTTGATCGGTCTTGGACCTCACAAACGAGACAGTCATTGTCTCCCCTCTGATCTGTACGTGCTCTGCGCACAGCCCTCCCGTCACATCCTGCTTGTTCCTTGCCACTAATTCGCTTACCCGCATAGCCCCATGAAATGCCAGCGTAAAAGCGGCTCGGAATAACACTGTCTCAAACTGAGATGAACAAGTTGCAGGGAGTCTGGATAATAACTGGGCCAACCTATCCAAACCTATCGGGCGCCTTTCATCTACTCTGCGACCCTCAAGGCGTTGCCACCCACGTAGCGCTTTTTGTACAACGAAAGACGCTGTCGGGTCCTGGATCCCATGAGCCCTAGCAACAAAGGAAATGGCAGCCCGATGCCTCTGGGCTGTGGCCACCGATTTCCCTGCCAGATGTAAAGACATCAGAAAGTTCACTACCCATTCCTCCTGACCCCAAAGCTCCTCTCTAGCAGTCCCCAAGAAGGCAAAATAGGACCGGAACGCCCCTTCATATGCCTTCCTTGTCCTGGGTGCTAAACTCTCTCCCACGAGGTTACGAAGTTCGGGGCACCGAGAGACCAGAGAGCTTCGGGAAAGAGTGCCGGCTCCGGGTCCGCTGTGGGAAGAAAACCCCAGAAGGTCTGCATACGAAAACGAGAAAGGGCATCAGCCGCCTGGTTCATTACCCCAGGGACATGTCTTGCCTTGAATAGCACATTCAATTGCATACACAGTAATACGATTTCCTTGAGCAGCCTCAAAATCCATTTGCATCGTGCTGCCTGGCTATTGATACACTCAACCACGGTCATATTGTCAGACCAGAATACCACAGAGTGATCTCTGAACCCTTCGGGCCATGTTCTCAGGGCCACCAAAATGGGGAAAAGTTCCAGGAAAGCAATGTTACTTGTCAGTCCACTGTCATGCCACCATGCCGGCCACTTTTGTGCAGACCATCGAGTGCCAAAAATGGCACCAAAACCTATGCTCCCTGCCGAATCTGTCCACAGCCCCAGCTCCTCAGAGGACACGGCCGGTTTGCTCCAGACGACTCGACCATTGAAATCCGCCAGAAATGCCAACCAAATGCGCATGTCCTGGCGGACCTCTGCCGAGAGCCTTGTGCGATGATGGCCCTCCTTCAGGCCGACCATGGCTTGAGCGATCGAGCGGGAAAAGGGGCGGGCCATTGGTATAACTCTCAGGGCAAAATTCAACTGTCCCACTAACTGCTGTAATTGATGCAGCTTAACCTTAGATTCACTTATACACATTTGCAGGGATGACCTGAACCTTAACACTTTGTCACCTGGTAAACGGAAACAACCTTCTCCGGAGTCCAACTCGATCCCCAGAAACTCGAGGCAAGTCGAAGGACCAACAGTCTTACCTGGTGCCAATGGCACGCCAAACTGATTCATTAAGACACAAAATGCAGCAAAAGCCTGCCCACATTCCGGATCCCCGGCTGCCCCCAGGAACAAAAAATCATCGAGATAATGCATCACACGTTGGAAACCCGTCTTCTTTGTGAAGACCCATTGTAGGAAACTACTGAATTTCTCGAAATAGGCACAAGATATAGAGCACCCCATCGGCATACACCTATCCATGTAATAATGACCCTGAAACATGAAACCTAGGAGACGCTGATCGTCTGGGTGTACCGGGAGCAACCGGAACGCTGACTCGATATCAGATTTTGCCATCAGCGCACCGGGCCCCAGGCGATTCAAAATGGCTACGGCCTCATCGAAGGATGCGTAACTGCACCGAACACACTTCCGGGTCTATCGCTTCGTTCACGGAAGCACCACGTGGGGCTGATAAATTATGTATCAGCCGAAACTCCCCCGGGTCCTTCTTGGGGACCACCCCTAAAGGAGAACAAACAAAGTTAGCAACCGGGGGTACACTAAACGGACCGGCGACTCGACCTCGAGTAACCTCCTTCCGGATCTTTTCCTGTACCACGGTCGTATGCTGCAAGACCGATATCTGATTTTTACATTTTTCTACTCCTTGAAAGTCCCCCACTGGGATGCGGAAACCATATGAAAACCCGTTCCTTAACACCCCAGCGGAAGCACGATCCGGGTATTCGCTGAGCCAGGGAATCATTGCCAAGGTATCAATCGGGGTAGGTAAAGGCGCCCCTCGGACTATGTTAGACCTCTTTGGCGCTTCCTCTACCCCCGTTATCACCCGTTTTGGCTCTGCACGTGGACTCAGGATGGGATGATTGCCCACACCCACTACATTCGTGTCTAAATTTGCACGACCCCTGGGGCCTAGTACATTTACCCCTGTTAAAGTTCCAACAGACCCCCCTTTTACCTGTATTGCCGGTAGGCCTCGAGTGACTGTCGGTACCCGTACCTGATCGAAAGGGCGTCCCCGCATATTGGCGGGAGGATTCGCCAACGCTACTCCCTACCAATGGCAATTTCAACATACCAGTATCCTCCATTTTGGACCAGGACACAGAATCATAACAATCCCAAGTTAAATTTTTATCATGTTCTTTTGCCTTTCTGAACAGATTATCATAGCAGAACCAATGATTACCCTCATGTGATACAGAGTACCCCATGATCCGTGACTGATAAATCGGCAATTCGGGTAGCAATTCGGGCCTTCGTTCCCCCAAGATCGATGTAAAAATCCCCCACGCTTTGCCCCAATTGCCAATGTTTTCATTTACCTTAAAGGCGGCCATCTTTGCGCGCCAAACACTCGGATGCATGAGGTCTTTCTGGCCCTTAACATGCTCCATCTCATAATGATCAGTAAGCAACGAGAAGATGTTTACATACTCCCCTGCCCATATCTTTTCTTTAATAGCTACAGGGACATGCTGACCCAACTTTTCCCTTCGAGAGGGTGCTGACTCATCCCTCGCAATCGGCAATGGCCGCTTACCTGAACCGGACGCTGTCTCTGCGACTGAACCAGTCCCCTGTGACTTCTCTACTGCCGCAGCCGGCGTGGATACCTTCGCTGCTTCCCGAGTTTCACGCAGTTGCTTCATCAAGACCTGCGCGTCGACAGCCGTGGCGCCCTCGCTACCTTTACCCAACCACGCTGCTAATTGTGCTGCCAGTTCGGGCGGCATATCTTCCCCGGACACGGGAGTGACCACTACGGGAATCGGGTTCCCTTCTTCCGGCACGGGAGTGGGTGCTTCGAGCGGGGTACTGGGACCCGGGATGTCTCCCCCAGCTGCTCCCCTCCTGGGCCTCTTGCCTTTTCCTCCCGGGGCTGCTCCCGCCAAAGGACGTTTCGGCTAGGGGTGGGCGGAAAATCCGTTCCGCTCGCGGATTTTGCGGATTTTCGGGAAATCCGCAATCCGCGAGATTTGCGAATCTCCCGCAAAATCTGCAAATCCGCGAGCAGCGGATTTTGCTCGCACTGCTCGCACTGTTCGCGTGAGTTCGCGTGAGTTCGCGCCCCGCGAATAAGTGCAAAATTGCAGAAATACGATCTTAGCAAAACTGAAAGTAACTACTTACCAGGTTCAAAAGTTCAGGCTCATCATTAGTAGCCATTTCCTGTAGTGCTTCCTGAGGGGCCCCTCCAGAGTTCAGTTGCCAGTTGAAACTATTATGTGACCCTGCTCTGAACCTCAGAATAGTTACACATATGCCACAAAGGTCCTGAATTACAGCTAAGGGAGACAAGCAGGAGCCAGGCTGGAAGTTAAAATCCATTAATCAGCCCCTAATTCATTATTGTCAGTTGGGGCAGGGCAGGTGTTGTAACTAATTTTGCAACAATGAAAGCACTTAGCAAGTGCAAAAGATCACTAATCAGGGCGCACTAAGGAAGCAGGTGCCAGCTAAAAAAATATTCTGTGACACATTAATCAGCCCCAAATTAATTCAGGTCACTTGAGGCAGGGAAGGTGTGCTTTGCTTTGCCGAAAATGATGTACACTGGACAACCAGAGGGTGTGGTGATGAAACAGAGGGTGGCATGGGTGGGCCAGAGGGTGGCATGAGTAGTCAGAGAGTGGCAGTGGTGACAGAGAGTGGCAGTGATGAAGAAGAGTGTCCCAAACAGGCTGGACACGTAGAAACAACAAGTTCGCGAAACTTGCGACCCGACAGGTAAGTTTGCAATTTGCGAAAGTGTACAAAACCCTCGCGAACTGGCAGAAACACGGGCGAACACAAAAAAAAAAAAATCCGCAAATTCGCGGGAATTCGCGGATTTTGCAGATTGCGAATCCGCAAATCCGCAAAATTCGCGAACGCGAGATCCGCAAAATTCGCTCATTTATCCATTCGCCTCTTTAGGTCGGTCACCTCTTTCATGAGAACACGTAGCATCTGGTCGGTAGTCATTCGCTTTCCCGCCTTCTTCGGCATTCTCCGACAGAGTATCTGAAAAACAAACAAGAACGATTACAACGCTCAAAATTGGCTCTTCGTTCCGTCTCGAGCTCACGTGCAGCGAGGAGGTGCAGCTTCAGAGCACAGGAACAAGAGGATGCCTTCTGGTCTTACTTCTCCTTTTATCCGTCTTCAGGGCGGGCGTAAACCCGCCCCTGCCTGCCCAAGGGCGTGGCCAGCCGCGTCCGTGTCTAGGCCAACCCACTCTAGGGCGGGAAAAGGCGCGCCCCGGCTACGCCGCTTCGGGCATACCAGCCGAGACTCGCCTCCCGCCCAAGATGGCTTCCCGGGGGGATCGTGGTACTCTGCCATACGTTCGGGGGGACCGAATGGTCGCCCCTTTCCATAGTTAGGAATTAGCATTTAAAAAACCTATCAAATTCACTGAAAAAAGCATAGGTTTAACACCAGTTATAGTTAGCTGGAAATTTTACTGATATAAAACCATTGAAATTCCCACGTTATAGTTAGTTGGGCTCACTATAACTTGCACGTGTAATGCACTGCTGATGACATCACATATTACATCACTCATGACATGGTCAGTGACATCACTCATGACATCACTGATGACAGAGAGACTGACCTACTTTCACTCGCTAATATATGTATTCACTAAGATACACTTAATAAGGCAGATATCCAATTATTTTTTTTTTAAAAACATCCATTAAGACAATAATTTAAACAAATATTCTTCCATCGACCTTAACATACATATATAAAACATATTTATTTATCTGAAAGACACACATTCACTTGATGGTGTCATCAGTGCATTACACGTGCAAGTTATAGTGAGTCCAACTAACTATAACGTGGGAATTTCAATGGTTTTATATCAGTAAAATTTCCAGCTAACTATAACTGGTGTTAAACCTATGGTTTTTTCAGTGAATATATATATATATATATATATATATACATATATATATATATATAAACATATATATATAAACATATATATATACACATATATATATATATATATATATATATATATATATATATATATATATATATATATATATATATATATATTTTCCTCACAAAGCAGTTAGAATTAGTTTACTTCCCAAATTAGGAGGCACACGCAGGGTGATGATATAAAGCTAGAAATGCTTTATTTGGTGCTTTTGTTCCCTCTCCCCTTCTTCTCGACAGACGCGTTTCCAAAAAAAAAAAAAATATATATATATATATATATATATATATATATATATATATATATATATATATATATAGATATATACATACATATATACAAGAAACACTCCCAAAGCCACCTCCAATCCCCATGGACTGGCGAAGCAGGAGACGGACCACAGGATCTGACCAGAAAATTCTTTACTCATGCAGGTTCAGGTAACAGCAATGACGCGTTTCGGGCTCGAGAACCCTTGTTCACATGCAGAGAATTTACATCTTTTTTAAATTTATATAGTGCAAAGTGCACCCCTCTAAACAACCTCCAGCCTGGTCATGTGACCATAGACATAGTAAAAATACTGTCCGTAGCGGTCTTTAACAAATACAAAAATAACATTATATATATATTCACTGAAAAAACCATAGGTTAAAGACCATATATAGTTAGGAATTAGCATTTACAAAACCTTGAAAATTCACAGAAAAAACCATAGGTTATAGACCATATATAGTTAGGAATTAGCATTTACAAAACCTTATTTTACTCACACAAAACCATTGAAATTCGCATATATAGTTAGTTGCACTAACTATATATCGCGCACCCGCAATCCACTGCTGATGATGTCACATATTACATCATTCATGACATGGTCAGTGACATCACAGGCACTTTTTAATAGTTCTACTTCCTGCCTGAAACCATACACTGCCAAAAGATAACTTCACTGTTAAATAATCACAAGTACCTGTCTGAACTTAAACCCAACAGTGCCCTATCTCTACTGATATATTTATTTTTTATGCAATTTACAGCAAGAAAATGGAAGCACAAGAGAATGAAAATAATATTTCATTTCAAATTAATATTGAAAACAATCCTAAGGAAGACAAAGAAGAAATAGACTTTTTGGATGACACTGTAGACCAGGACTTAATTAAATGTGTTGAAGAATGTGAATCATGGAATGAAAAGGAGGACATACCAGATGAATTAATGTTGCAAATTCTTTTAGATTTTGAAAAATCAGAACAAGAAATTTAAATTTTAAAAGTTAAAATTGTTTGAGACATTATTCTTTTTTAAATGAAAATTATGAAATAGTACCCAAAAAGATATAATTTAAAGTGAGACTTAAAATATACTGTGCAACTTTTTTGTGTTACATAGTAAGTTTACTCATAGTTACTTCCATTCTCCAACTATATTATCTCCAATGTGTATTTAACATCTCTTTATCATCTCCTGCCTCCATATTGTTTCTGCTTTCCTGAAAGACTATGGTATGAATTCCATATACCACAATAACTTCTGTAACAACATGCAAGATATCTACAAAGGAGACAGTGTATATTACATTTTAGACTGCATTGGTACCTACATGTTGCTACTTAAATAAAAAAAACAAAAAAAAACAACAAAAAGAACAATCAATAAACATACAATATTTGAAAAGTCTATCATTCTTTTTTACCCATAGTACGGTCCCCGGACCGCTTCCCGGTGCGCGTACCGGGCGCTCCCCCCGCAAAAAAACTCTTATGGTCATTTCCCCCTTTGTTTTGGCCACCTCTTGTGTCTCGATCCTACCGAGACACAAGATGGCGGCCGCTCCGGACTGTTTAGAATGTTTACAGACACCCGGAGCAAATCAGCTTTCCGCGCGCAAGTCGCGTAGTGCGCCCGGAGCTCTCCCCGGTGCACGTACCGGGGCGCGCTTACAGATATATATATTTTTTGGAACCTAAATTACTCAAAATCCACTAGAGCACATATCTTGAGACCTAGCAAAGGCACATCGGACTACCAGTCCTACATTTTTGCCAAGTTTCATAGAAATCCATTCAGCCGTTCGAGCTAAAAGTGAGTCCAACCGCCCTATGGAAAACTCAATGTTAAAAACACGTTTTGGGACCCCCCTTTTTTCTCGGCCCCCACTTCACGAAACCCCCCCAAACTTTCAGAGGACGCTCAGAAACAAAATGTGCCATTTTCCTGAAAATGTCAACCAATTCCGTCCATCAACGCCAAAGTTATTCAACATAGAATTTGCAGAAATCCCTATTCAAAAAAATCCTAACTATATATACCTACTGGCGACCGCCAGTAGGATATATATATATATATATATTCACAGAAAAAACCATAGGTTATAGACCATATATAGTTAGGAATTTGCATTTACAAAACCTTGAAAATTCACTGAAAAAACCATAGGTTATAGACCATATATAGTTAGGGATTAGCATTTAAAAAACCTTATTTTATTTGCACAAAACCATTGAAATTCCATATATAGTTAGTTGCACTAACTATATATCGCGGACCCGCAATCCACTGCTAATGATGTCACATATTACATCATTCATGACATGGTCAGTGACATCACTGATGACATCACTGATGACATCTCAAATGACATCACTGATGACATCACTGATGACATCACTGATGACAACACCCAGTGACTGTATGTTTCTGTAAAGTTAAAATATGTCTTACATATTGAAGAATGAGTGGATGTATAAGTGTCTGGATGAAGGATTTAGTAGGTGCATGACTGACTGTATGAGAGAATGATTAAATGTGTCTCACTGAGTGTATGGGTTAGTGATTAAAGTGTCTTAATTTGGCAATCATTATTTATGTTGTTCTGTAAACTGCTGCATGTTTAAATCAGTAGCTATATCAGTAACTATATGGGTTATTGAATGGTTGCCCAAGTATTTGTATGGGAGACTGAGTATGTGTGTGGGTGGCTGGGAGGTGTATAACTCTGTGCATAGATGTGTGAGCAGTTGATTCCCTAGGTGTATGGGTTCAAAAGTGCATGTAGAAACAGCTGTATGGACAGTTGACTGTGTGCATGAGTATATTGGTGAGTGAATGGATATCTCAGTGCTACATGTCAAAGTAAGTACATATGTAAAACACACTCCATGTGAGAGTTGACATATATAAATAACTGAACATAAGAGCCAGTGAATGTGTGAGTGGCTGTATGAATCATTGTGAACTTGTATCAAGGATTGTATAAGAGAGTAAATATGTGTTACTATATGTTTGAATAAGTAAGGTGTGTATAACTGTATAGTTGAGGAAATGGAGATGTGATTGATTCTTTGCATGACTGACTAGGTGTGTGAGTAACTCCATGGATGTGTGACAGTCTGTGAGTGCCTGTTTACACTGAGTGTATCTAAGGTTATATTAGAGTCTGAAGATGTATCATCACATAAATGATATCATCAGTGATGTAATCAGTAATGTCAAATGAGATGTCAGTGATGTCATCAGTGATGTCATTTGAGATGTCATCAGTGATGTCATCAGTGATGTCATTTGAGATGTCATCAGTGATGTCATCAGTGATGTCACTGACCATGTCATGAATGATGTAATATGTGACATCATTAGCAGTGGATTGCGGGTCCGCGATATATAGTTAGTGCAACTAACTATATATGGAATTTCAATGGTTTTGTGCAAATAAAATAAGGTTTTTTAAATGCTAATCCCTAACTATATATGGTCTATAACCTATGGTTTTTTCAGTGAATTTTCAAGGTTTTGTAAATGCAAATTCCTAACTATATATGGTCTATAACCTATGGTTTTTTCTGTGAATTTCATTGGTTTTTTAAAAGCTAATATCTATAGCTGTAAAATATATTCTTTATTAAGTGACGTATCACGTAGCCCGTGAGACGCCTCATGATGCATCGCATAACCGTGACGTATCGTCTCTGCAGCGCAAACCAAACCCAAAACGTAAGCGCGCCAGAACACGCTTAAAGATATATATATATTTTTTTAACCTTAATTAGACAAAATCCACACGTGCACATATCACAAACGTTCAAAAAACACAATATGTCGGACTCCCGTTACGCTGCCGGTTAGCTGCCCGGTTAACGTACCAGGAAGCACCTTTACCGCGAAAAATCGCAATTTTTTTTTCTTTTGCCCCGCAGGGAACTTTAATAGCCCCCTCATCAATCCTAGGGGTTCAGGAGGGGTCTGCCTTACCCCTTTCATTCATTTACACCTTTTTTTTTCCACCTCTTGTCTCTCGATCCTACCGAGAGACAAGATGGCGGCCGCTCTGGACTGTTTACAATGTTGACAGCCAATCAGCTACTCCTCAGGATTTTTTTTTTTTTTTTGGGCCCCGCGTGGTTTTATAATATCCCCCTCATCAATCCTATGGGGTCAGAAGGGGTCTACCTTGCCCTCTTTCCTTCATTTCCCCCTTTGTTTTGGTCTCCTCTTGTCTCTTGATCCTACCGAGAGACAAGATGGCGGCCGCTCCGGACTGTTTACAATGTTGACAGCCAATCAGCTACTCCTCAGACTCCCGTTACACTGCCGGTTAGCTTCCCGGTTAGCTGCCCGGTTCGCTTACCAAGACGCGTCTCTACGGCGAAAAAATCTGTTTTTTTTTTTTTTGGGGCCCCGCGTGGCTCTATAATATCCCCCTCATCAATCCTAGGGGGTCAGAAGGGGTCTACCTTGCCCCCTTTCCTTCATTTTCCCCTTTGTTTTGGCCTCCTCTTGTCTCTCGATCCTACCGAGAGACAAGATGGCGGCCGCTCCGGACTGTTTAGAATGTTGACAGACACCGGAGGGCCAATCAGCTTCGCATCGCAAAGTTCCGATACGCGAAAAGTTCGCTAACCGGATCGCTGCCCGGAGCGCTGTTACAGATATATATCTTGATTTAAACGTTAATTTCTCAAAATCCACTGAAGCACATATATTGAGACCTAGCAAAGGCACATCGGGCTAAGAGTCCCTACAATTTTGCCAAGTTTCGTGGAAATCCATTCAGCCGTTCGGGCTAAAAGTGAGTCCAACCGCCCTACGGAAATTAACATGGGAAAAACGCGTTTTGGGACCCCCCTTTTTTCTCGGCCCCCCCTTGACGAACCCCCCCCAAATTTCCAGGAGCTGCTCAGAAACAAAATGTGCCATTTTCCTGAAAATTTCAGCCGATTCCGTCCACAAACGCCAAAGTTATTAGACATAGAATTTTCAGAAATCCCATAGGGAAAAAATCCTAACTATATATACCTACTGGCGATAGCCAGTAGGTAATATATATATATATATATATATATTCACTCCCCAAATGCCGGTAAACAAGTTAGGCTGTCAAAGGGCGGTCCCGCCAGGCCACCGGCAGGCATGAAATGTATCTCCAAAGATTTTCTCCACGATTCTCGAAGAACAGCAGGACACCCAGAGCTTTAGTGAAGGTATTTTATTCCAAGCAGACGGAAAAGGTCTCACGACGCGTTTCACCACTTAAGGCTTGATCACGCTCGCCTCAAATGTGCTGTCAGCCATATTTAAACCCACAACACCACGTGTAAAAACATTCAATGCATCAAATGAACGGACATATTGTAATGGTGTGAACAACCTAAACATGGTTCCAAATTTACAATATAATACATTAGAACAAACCAAATTCCATTGTTCATTAATATTATCAAATAATAATCAACTCTTGGCGATTATTTATACATTGTGGAATCCATGCGAAAACAGTAAATTCGTATCTAAATTACCTTATTCATATCCCAGAATATGTTTGTTCACATATTATTGAGTGTGACACCTGAAAACCACTATTTACACAGACAAACGCCTGATTAGCGGCATTCCGCCGATAAAATACACCACTTGCCGTGATTGGTTGCTTATATGAGAACAGAATTACCATTGGTTACGGTGTTTCCATGGCGCCTGTAAACACCAGCAAAGATCAAAATAAGGAAATATAACGTGGCGTGTCTGTGATTGTATTGCACATCTTATCAAAAACGGGCATAAACCAATGTAAAGCTAATGTGTAGCTGATCCAAGAAATAACATATTTGCATCCGCCGTGTTAAATGCAAGTTATCATAAAGTAACGCCCAAGTGGGCATGCAAACTCAAATATCGCCCCAGTGGGCAAATCGGTGAGGATCCAAGGACAGCTGTAAGGTCAGGTCCCATTAAAAAGTCCAAGCAATGTCCATCATAATATCACAAAGTTCCTAGTGTTGTCAATTCGTCCGTTGTTGTGCATTGAATGAAATCTAAAACAATGAAAATATAACATTAAAATAGAGTTGAAGACCTTTGACAATATACATTTCATCTAATAAACTTATTCATGCAGATGTATTGCCAGTTCTTCACTGTTGTTTAACCCTTTGGGACTGAGGCAATCGAAATCCACAATGTATTTTGATTCCAGTTTTCTCAAAGACAGTTCCCTATCTCCCCCACGTATACCAAGATCCACTGCATCAATAACCACCATGCGGACTAATTTCTCATTCTGCATGTGTTTCTCACAGAAATGTCTTGCTATGGGGTATTGTTTGTTGTTATTGTGGATTGCATGTAGATGTTCTAGAACCCTTTTCTTGGCTTCGTGTTTGGTACTGCCTACATACCACTTGTCACAAGGACAAATTAGTACGTAGATACTGTATGGCGTATGGCAGGTTAGGTGTTTACGTATGGTGAACTGTCTGTTGGTGTTAGGTACTGTCAAAGACGTACAATCGAAACTTTGTTTGCAAGCTTTGCATTTCCGACAACACTTAAAGCCACCTTCATGTCGGTTACTCTCAGAGACTTTGGAAGTCACATAATTGTGGCTTAACTCGTTCTTCAGTGATCTCCCTCTCCGAAAAGTAATTTGGGGATTATCACTCAGATATTTTTTGAGATGTATGTCGGTCTGCAAGACATGCCAATGTTTTTTAAAAATGTTACGAACTTGGTTAGCTTGCCCAGAAAAGGTTGTGATGAATCTCACTTTTTGTTCATCCGATTCTACTACTCTGGGATGCAACAATTCCTCTCTGTTTTTACCTTCAACGCGTTCTTTAGCTCGAAGGATCATTTGTTTGGTATATCCTCGACAAAGAAAACGTTGGCACATGATCTTACTCTCTTCTTCATAGGCTTCCTGGGTGCTACAGTTACGTTTTGCCCGGAGAAGTTCTCCATAAGGAATGCTACAAACCAGATTTCTAGGGTGACAGCTATTAGCATTTAATATGCTGTTGCCCGCAGTTAGTTTACGAAATAGTCTGGTATTGAGTTGTCCATTGAAGACTTCTACCTTTATATCCAGAAACTCAACAGTTTCTTTGCTGAAATTGTCAGTAAGAGTCAGATTAAGAGTGTTACAATTCAATTTGCCAATAAATTCGGACAGAGAAGTTTCATCTCCGCACCAAATGAAAAAAATATCATCTATGTATCTAAGCCACAGGGCAACGTTGTCAAATTCTGCCATCTCCCGGACGACCTGCTCCTCCCACCATCCCATGTAAAGATTAGCATAGGATGGCGCAAAGCAGGTCCCCATGGCCGTGCCCTGTGACTGTCGATACAAGATGTCGTTGAAAAAAAAGAAATTGTTTTTGAGACAAAAGTCTATCATAGACATGATCATTTCAGAATGTCTCAGATAGGATATAGATCGGGTTTTCAAAAAGTGTCTCACAGCCTCTATACCAGACTGATGTTGGATGCTGGTATATAGACTGTTGACATCTAATGTGACCAAGATGTAATTAGGCTCCCAGTGTAGACCGTTGATAGTAGTCAAAAAGTGAGTTGTGTCTTTAATGTAAGACGGTAAGGCTAGCACATATGATCTAAGATAATGATCAATATATTTAGATGTGTGCTCTAAAAGAGATCCAATCGAGGAAACAATGGGACGGCCTGGAGGTGTGGTGGGGTTTTTGTGGAGCTTGGGAAGGAGGTACAGTATGGGTGTTTTGGGATGGGCACAGTATAGATATTGAAACTCTTCCCTTTCTAACAATCCCTTGTCTTTCCACTCAACCAACAATTCCCTGAACGCTATATTAGATCTAGTCAGTTCATCACAGCTAACTTTACAATAACATTCAGTGTCACTTAATTGGCGTATTCCTTCTTTAAGATATTCTTCCTTATCCAAAACCACCACATTTCCCCCTTTATCACTCTGTCTGATAACAATGGAGTCATCATTTCTAAGATTATCCAGAGCTGTCATTTGTTCCAAATTCAGATTTTTACTTTTCCAAGATGCCTTTTGGTAGCGGATTTTCCTCAGATCTTTTAAAACCCCTTTCTCAAAGATCTCAATGGCATCGCATTGTATTGCTGGGAGAAAGATAGATTTAGGTTTAAATTTGGAACCGGGATTGATTCCAACATCCATCCCCCAAGTATCATACTCCAAATTATAATTCCCAGCATCTGAGTCCGGGTCAATGATCTGTAACAGTTCTAAATCACTCATATCAAGATTGCTTATGGTGGTTGCAGTACTCACAGTTTCCCCAGTCCCGGGCTTGGTCTCAAACCATTTCTTCAGCTTGAGTTTTCTGGAAAAGAGGAACAGGTCTATCCGGGTGTCAGCAAAGTTCATATTCAAAGTGGGGCAAAAGGAGAGTCCCAACTCCAAGGTGCTCTTTTCAACATCTGTGAGGGCCCTCTGGGAAAGATTGATAACTGTTAAATTCATTTCGAATTTTTGCTCCGTGTCGACATTCCCATTGGAGCCTTGTTTCCGCCTTGCCCTCCTCTTTTTGGCTTGCTTGTTCCGGTAATTCCGCCTCTGTTGCCACGTCCTCTTCCCCTTTGTGGAGTCGTATCTCGATATGTTTCTGCACGATTTTTGTTCATCATTTGGAACTGGATTAAAAAGTTGGGGTTTTTTGATATATCCATTACCACATCCTGGTTGCCCTCTGTATTGGAAGCATCCGACAGGTTCCCATCTGAGACATCACTCTCAACCACTTCTTTTGCTGGGCTGGTTGTTTGAATTGCTAAGCCAGTGCTTTTATCAAATAGGTGGTCATACTTTTTCTGGAAAGTCAGAGTCCGACCACATGCATAGTCCTTATAATCACGAATAAACTTGCGTTGCTTTTTAGCTGTTATTTCCTCTTCAAGTTTATCCATTTTTGTGGTTAGTTTCTTGAGGAATTCCTCCAATGCCTCTTTTGACATCAGTGCACGGATTTCGGCAGTTAGTACATCTATTTCCGCAAGGATTTTCGATCTGTCTTTTAAAGCATATTTCACTAATATGCGCATCATAGTCATTGAGCAGGATGCCGAATTGTCCGACCATTCCTGGAGCATTTCGGCATCTGGATCCTCATATGTGGGGATAGTAAATATTCGTAATCCCCTCGGTATCCTTTTCACCTCTATATACCGTTGAAGGGACTCCGCTTCCCACCACTTGCCAAGTTCTTTTTTATATAATTTTTCCAGTTTGTTGAGTTTGGATTGTAAGTTTAATTCAGTCCCTATATTGGAATTGGTAGGTCTCTCCTCATTTATTATGCAAGTATAAATCAAATAAGTCAACAAAATCAAATATGCAATCAAAAGCAAAAACAGTATTTTCACACTACGGGAAGGATCAAGAAAGGAAGTGTGAAAATACTGTCACTCTACCGGCTATAAATTGTTGGATATATTGCTTTTGATTGCATATTTGATTTTGTTGACTTATTTGATTTATACTTGCATAATCACTGTAAAAATTGTATATATAATTGTATATATTGTAGCAGACCCAATACTCTGCTCGGTTACATATTCGTATTTAACCGGGTTGAGTATTTGTAGATGTGTGTTGTATGAATGATGAAGGATGATTGTGATATGAATGAATTTGATATGCTTGTTGGATTTTAACATTTTCACTGTTTTTGTGTCCATTATAATTTCTTTTGGTGTGTAAAAAACTGTATTTCCTGTTCAACTGTATATGATTAAGACATATATACCCCTCTCTTTCTTTGACCTAGACGTTAAAAATAAAATAGCAATATATAAGCACATCCCAGTTCTGAAGAATCCTCTTTTCTGGTGATCAAATCCCTCTGATAGTACTTTCAGTATAGGCACTTGTTCTTTGTTGGATATAGACTGGCCCAGCCTTGCTGATTTAGGGCCAACCCTACTTGTCTCCACATTTTGTTTCTGAGCAGCCCCTGAAAATATGGGGGGGTTCTGTCAAGGGGGGGCCGAGAAAAAAGGGGCGTCCCAAAACGCGTTTTTCCCATTCATTTTTCCATAGGGCGTTTGGCCTCACTTTTAGCTCGAACGGCTGAATGGATTTGCACGAAACTTGGCAAAATTGTAGGGACTGTTAGCCCGATGTGCCTTTGCTGGGTCTCAATATATATGCTCCAGTGGATTTTGAGAAATTAACATTTAAAAAAACAGATATATCTGTGACAGCGTCCCGGATAGCGCACCAGTTCGCGTACTTGCCGCGTAACGGAGCTTTGCAAAGCGAAGCTGATTGGCTCTCCGGTGTCTGTCAACATTCTAAACAGTCCGGAGCGTCCGCCATCTTGTCTCTCGGTAGGATCGAGAGACAAGAGGAGGCCAAAACGAAGGGGGTAAATGAAGGAAAGGGGGCAAGGTAGACCCCTTCTGACCCCCTAGGATTGATGAGGGGGATATTAAAGTGCCCTGCAGGGCAAAAAAAAAAAAAAATTGCGATTTTTTGTTGTAGAGGTGCAAATCGGTACGTGAACCGGGCAGCTAACCGGGCAGCTAACCGGCAGCGTAACGGGAGTCTGAGGAGAAGTTGATTGGCTGTCAACATTGTAAACAGTCTGGAGCGGCCGCCATCTTGTCTCTCGGTAGGATCGAGAGACAAGAGGTGGTGAAAAACGAAGGGGGAAATGAAGGAAAGGGGGCAAGGTAGACCCCTCCTGACCCCCTAGGATTGATGAGGGGGATATTAAAGTGCCCTGCAGGGCAAAAAAAAAAAAAAATTGCGATTTTTTGTTGTAGAGGCGCAAATCGGTACGTGAACCGGGCAGCTAACCGGGCAGCTAACCGGCAGCGTAACGGGAGTCTGAGGAGAAGTTGATTGGCTGTCAACATTGTAAACAGTCTGGAGCGGCCGCCATCTTGTCTCTCGGTAGGATCGAGAGACAAGAGGTGGTGAAAAACGAAGGGGGAAATGAAGGACAGGGGGCAAGGTAGACCCCTCCTGACCCCCTAGGATTGATGAGGGGGATATTAAAGTGCCCCGCGGGGCAAAAGGAAAAAAAAATTGCGATTTTTCGCGGTAGAGGCGCTTCCCGGTACGCCAACCGGGCAGCTAACCGGCAGCGTAACGGGAGTCCGACATCTTGTGTTTTTGGAGCGTCCGCTTTGCGTACCGGGTAGCGTTCCGGTAAGCGTAACAAGGGGAAAACCAAGAGAAACAGTAAAATAAAATTTAAAGGAATAGATTTCCACCAAACTTGGCAAAATTGTAGGGACTGTTTGTTTGATGTGCCTTTGCAAGGCCTCAAGATATGTGCAAGTGTGGATTTTGTCTAATTAAGGTTAAAAAAAATATATATATATCTGTAAGCGTGCTCTGGCGCGCTTACGTTACGGGTTTTGTTTGCGCTGCAGAGACGATATGTCACGTTTATGCGACGCGTCATGAGGCGTCTCACGTGGCTACGAGATACGTCACGTATTAAAGAATATATTTTATAGCTATAGATATTAGCTTTTAAAAAACCAATGAAATTCACTGAAAAAACCATAAGTTATAGACCATATATAGTTAGGAATTTGCATTTACAAAACCATGAAAATTCACTGAAAAAACCATTGGTTATAGACCATATATAGTTAGGGATTAGCATTTACAAAACCTTAATTTACTCGCACAAAACCATAGAAATTCGCATATATAGTTAGTTGCAATAACTATATATCGCGCACCCTCAATCCACTGCTGATGATGTCACATATTACATCATTCATGACATGGTCAGTGACATCACTGATGACATCTCAAATTACATCACTGATGACATCTCAAATGACATCACTGATGACATCACTGATGGCATCTCAAATGACATCACTGATGAAATCACTGATAATATCTCATTTGACATTACTGATCACATCACTGATGATATCATTCATGTGATAATACGATGAACCTCTTCAGACTCTAATATAACCTTAGATACAATCAGTGTAAACAGACACTCACAGACTGTCACTCATCCATGGAGTTACTCACACACCTAGTCAGTCATGCAAAGAATCAATCACACCTCCATTTCCTCAACTATACAGTTATACACACCTTACTTAATCAAACATATACTAACACATATTTACACTCTTATACAATCACTGATACAAGTTCACAATGATCCATACAGCCACTCACACATTCACTGGCTCTTATGCACAGTTATTTATATATGTCAACTCTTACATGTACTGTGTTTTACATATGTACTTACTTTGACATGTAGCCTATGTTTGCAACTCAGTGTTTAGGCTAATGTATCCAACTGTTTCGAAGGATGTGGGCTCGGGTCCGTATGGGCAACTAACTGACAATGATATTTTTTCTTCTTACAAATGTACACTAAGTGCTTCATCCGCGTTAAGGCCATGGGGGGCCTTTGTGTTTAATAGGATGATGTAGCGGGATTCCAGTCTCCGTAGGGCAAGTAATCTATTCCCCCCTCTTATGCTCCTCTTCACATGATCCACGACAAAGTATCTTATATTGTCGGCATCACCTCCATGGACTTTGTTTATGTGTCTAGCCACCGGATACGTGGGGTCATCGTTACTAATTGCTCTAAGATGTTGTAGCACCCGCACATGGGCAGGGTGGATGGTACTGCCCACGTATTGTTTTTTACAGCTACATTGCAAGACGTAGACTGCATAATCAGTCTTACATGAGTAATTCTCACGAATTTCCAGTGGCTGTTTCGTGTGAGGCACATCTAGTTTGGTCATGTTGAGGTCATATTGGCACGCTTTGCACTTTATGCACTTAAAAAAACCATTGCTACTTTTTAGCCATGGTGGTTTTTTCTTCTTCAAGGATGGAGTATTTACAAAAATTTCCCCTTTCATGCTTTTTGCCTTTCTGAAAACAATTTGAGGGACTTTGTTACACTTACTGCCTATCACTGGGTCATTTCGTACTATTGACCAGTGCTTATAGATGATCTTTCTTACTTGTTTATGATAGGCATTGTACCCTGTGATCAAGTGTGGGGTGTTTGTACTTTGTTTGGACATTGGTGCATTGGGTACATGTTTGAACAGTAGATCTTTCCTATTTTTAGTGTCACTCTTACCCGCTGCTGTTTCTAGCGTTTGCCTAGTATACCCTCTGCTGGTCAATCTGCTAAATAGGTTAGCCTTAGACTCTTCATATGTTTCTTCGGTGCTGCAGTTGCGTCGCATTCTCAAGCACTCTGCATATGGGATACTGTTAATCAAGCTTACAGGGTAAAAACTGGAGGCATGGAGGATCATGTTACCTGATGTTGGTTTGCGGTATGTCTTAGATTGAATCTTTCCATCCAACACAAATAGTTCTAAATCTAAGAAATTGATCCTGCTTCTACTGGTGGAGCATGTGAATTTTAAATTCAAGCTGTTTTCATTCAGATAATTCTCTTGCGCTCTCCTCACTGCCTCTCCATATGGCAAAAATGTCGTTGATATAGCGACTATAATGTGCCATATTTTAGGACATTTCTGCGGTGTAGTTCTTCATGAGTACTTGCTCCTCCCACAAGCCCATATGCAAATTAGCATAGCTGGAGGCGAAGCAAGTACCCATGGCAGTCCCCTGTATTTGCTTGTACAACAATTTGTCAAAGGTAAATATGTTGTTTACCAAACACCATTTAGCCATTGGTAACAACATTTGAGTCTGTGCATACAAGTCAATGGTTCTGCTACTTAAATAGTACTTGATTGCATTAAGCCCATTACGATGCCTTATACTCGTGTACAGGCTTTGCACATCCAGTGTCATAAATACAAAATCAGATTGCCGTTTTATGTCATAGATTTTCTTCAAAAAGTCACCAGTGTCTTTCATATAGGAAGGCAATGATTTCACAAAAGGTTGTAGATAAAAGTTAATGAATCGGCTGGTATTCTCAAAAAGGCCTCCAATGGCTGATATGATCGGTCTTCCAGGAGGACACGTCGCATTTTTGTGTACCTTAGGTATAAGGTATAGGTTAGGGGTGACCGGGTAGTCTGTTTTAAAAAATTATAATTCTTGTCTAGAAATGATGCCTGCACTCTTCCAATCATACAGACTCCTGTTGTTTCTGTCTTGTATGGGCGATATATTTGTTGTACTTATTCTCTGATAGCATTCTTTGTCTGACAATTGCAGCTGTGCTTCGGTATTATACACGTCCAACGGCCAAAGCACCACATTCCCGCCTTTGTCTGACCACCGTATAACTATGTCACTCCTGTCTTTGATTTTCATCATGATGTTGTCGTATGCCCGCCTCTCACTTTGGTTTGTTTTGGAAAAATTGTTACTACTTTCCCATGAGAGTGCTTTCAGATCCTTGATAACTTTGTCTGAAAAAATGTCTATGGAGTCTTTGGGCATATTTGGACAGAACGTTGATCTTGGTTTAAATGGAGTTTTGGTGGTGCCTGTTGTAATTAACCCGGCATGTTGAGCTGCTTCTTGTGTGCTTAGTCCCCCCTCTCTTTCCTCTGTGTCCAAATCGGCCATTTCCTTCATAAATGCCATGTCTTCAATCCGCCACTCATTGTTTACCTCATTTGGTTTTTTTAATTTTGAATAGTCATATTTTCTCTGTTGTTAAAGAAATGTTTATTGAGCTTCAGTTTTCTTGTGAATTGATGTAAATCAATCCGTGTCTGTGTATAATTGAAGTTCGTTCTCTTACAAAACGATAATCCCAATGAGAGTCTCTTCTTCTTTATTTGTTAACGCCATGTTTGATAGATTGATGACTGTGTTTTTATCCTCTGAAGCCATATTTGTTATCGCCTGTTGTACCTTCTGTATGTTTGTTTTTTAGTTGTGGGCTGCTGCGTGTTTTCTCTATCGCCTGTTTTTGCGTTTCCTGCTTTTTGAAACAATGTCTTGTTTTTGCTGTAGTTTCCCTGAGGCTGCCGCGGCCTTAGGCTCCATAGTCTGTCCTCTCGTAAAAAAGCAAATTCAACCACAGGAGTTGGTATTGGTCGTACTTCAGCTACATTTAATGAGGTACCGGGCTCTGATTCAGCTCCCGAGCTTACTTCTGATTCCTCAGGTGTTGCACTTTCCTGCGCACTCGGAGTTGGTAATTTTCGTTGCCTTATGCGGTCGTATTTTCTTACGAAAGTATATATGCGGCCTTTCATATAGTCTGCTCGGCCTCTTTGGAATTTCTGGGCTTTACGTTCTCTTATTGTTTGTTCGTATTTGGATACTCTGATTTTAATTTCATCCATCTGCTTGCGTATGAGTTCTTGTTCTATATATATATATATGCGCCAAGGTGTATTGAATAATGAGTGAGTGTATAAGTGTCTGAATGAAGGATTAAGTAGGTGCATGACTGCCTGTTGAAGTGAGTGATTACATGTGTCTTACTGAATGCATGGGTTAGTGACTAAACTGTGTGAATGTCTATATTAGTCTGTCTGTTGTTATATAAGCTGCTGCATGGGTTGGTCAGTAGCTGCATGAGTGTCTAAATGGGCTATCGATTGGTTGCCTGAGTATTTGTATGTGTGCCTGAGTGTGTGTGTGGGTGGGTGGGAGGTGTGTGACTCTGTGCATAGATGTTTGAGTGGTTTATTCACTGTGTGAATGAGTTCAAGAGTGCATGTGGAAACAGCTGTATGAGTGGGTGAGTGTGTGTTTGGGTGTGTTGGTGAATGAATGGATGTCTCAATGTTACATGTCCAAGTAACGACATATGTAAGAGGCATAGTATGTGAAAGTTGAAGTATGTAAATGACTATACTTGAGAGTCAGTGATTGTGAGAATGGCTGTATGGATGAGTGTGTAGTTGTATCAGTGATTGTATAAGAGAGTATGTATGCATTTGTTTCTGTTTGAATATGTGATGTGGTGTGTATAACTGTGGAGGTCAGTTATTGGAAGTTTGATTAATTATTTGCATGACTCACTAGGTGTGTGAGTAACTCTAGATGAGTGGGGGTGTGTGAGTGTCTGTATAGGTATATGAATGCGATAGTGTTGTATTGATGAGTGACTGCATGTATGAGTTATTGTATGAGTGAATGAGTGGATGTGTGTGTAGACCTAGGAATCAGTGAGTGTGTATGTAGTAACTAGTATTGGTGTGTTGATGGTTTCAAAAATGGTAGTCTGTATTTTACAGTGGGTGTATCAAAGGGTATATAATAGTGTGAGGAGGTGGATCAGATTTTCACGTGGATGATGTCATCAGTGATGTCATTTGAGATGTCATTTGAGATGTCATCAGAGATGTCATCAGTGATGTCACTGACCATGTCATGAATGGTGTACTTTGTGACATCATCAGCAGTGCATTACGGGGGTGCGAGTTATAGTTAGCTGAACTAACTATAAAAAGGGGAATTTATTTGGGTTTTTACGAGAGAAATGTCCAACTAACTGTAACAACCTTGAAACTTATGGTTTTATCCAGTGAATTTCTAAGGTTTTTAAATCCTAATTTCTAACTATTATGTGCCTGAAACCTATGGTTGTTTCAGTAAATTTCAAAGGTTACTTAAATGCTAATTTATAATTATAATGTTCATGAAACCTATGTTTTTTTTCAGTAATTTTGATTTTTTTTTGTGATTTTTGTAACTTTAATTGCCTAAAAATAGTTTTCATATTTTTTTATTTGTTATTAAAATAACATAACGTCTTCTGTTTTCTCAAATATTAACTTTTTGGGAGAGAAAAAAGTGGAGTCGCGTACCCATCGTGTACCTAGCCCGGTGGGTGTGTGGATTCAAACCGCCATACTGGCAAAGTTGTAAAGGATGCGGATTTCAGCCAGGCCACTCCACTTACGCTTACAGGGAGGGAACTACAATGCTATATGTCCCAGGTCTTCCCTGTAGTGATCTGCTGATTACAGGTCTAGTTGTCAGCATGCCACAGCCACTCCCTCATGGCTGGATTGCACCCAGACCACACCCATGTAGCACAGGCATCACAGTACATGTGATACTGCCAATAAAATGGGTCGGGCGCACATGCTCAATGCCATTTCCACTCTCTATCTGGGTGTATCCCTGTGGGTATTATGTTGGTGGCATCAGAGGCACTTGGGCCGACATGGGCCTCCCGCAACGTGGCGATGACTTGAGGTGCACAGAGTTGGTGGCAGCTAAAACACTTTGCCTGACACTGGCCTCCTGCCACTTGGCCATGACTTGAGGTGCACAGAGTTAGTGACAGGCGAGGCATTTTGGCCGACACAGGCCTCCCGCCACGTGGTGATGACTTGAGCTACACTGTGTTAGTGCCACCAGAGCTGAGCGGGTGTGCGGCCTGCGATGATGCGTAGGCCTCAATACACCATCCTGGAAATCAAGACCCAATTTGAATTTTGAGCTCGGCCGGACTCCTCGGTGCAGTGCAGCAGCGCGGTGTAGCAGTATGCGCTGGGGGCCTGTGCCGGGGAATCCAGTGATGGCTGAGGAGGTTGCTCCAGCACATGGTGGGCCCTCTTGGAGACACGACGGTGGCATCAGGCAAGCATTGAGGTCTGGGTGTGCAGGGTCAGGCAGTCATTGGTGGCCGACAAACTCATCTGGGGACCAGGACTGGGATGCTTCCGAAAGATGTAGGAATCATGCACACTGCCTGAGAAGTTTGCGACTACATTAGTGTACAGGCCCGGTGGTCCAGTTTTGCCTGCACATTGTTGGAATGCGGGTGGTTTCTGTTGCGGTGATTGTGTGCAGTGTCGGCAGGGGGCACAAGTAGTACATGTGTGCAGTCAATTGCCTCCAACACATGCAGGAAGCCTGCTATGGTGTGGTTCCCTTGCTTGGTCTCCAGCTCTTCCTGCGCAGTGAGGAAAACAGAAATTTTAGGTAGTCAGTGTGTCCCCTCCCTCGCACCCTATTCACGTACCTATGCTCCATGCATGTCCCTATTATCATGTAATTCACCTCCGTGCCTGTCACAAGGATGCCCCTGCATTTCCGTCTAATGTTGGCATGTCAGTTATTAGGCCTTCCATGAATGAAACGTTACTTCTGCACTGAGGCCTACGTTGCCAATGCATTTACATGGTACACGTTTAAACATCAAGAAGCACACGTTTTTGTGTCCCAGCCGAGCCAGGCCCTGAATTCAGGCTCCGAGTCTCTTCTGTCTCTGAAACACTGCAGTTTAGGTATGCATCCCTGAGCTCTACCTTACTCCCTGCCCAGCCGAGAGGTGCCCGGCCTGGCCTGCCTGCCAAGACAGTATTTTGCCTACAGTTATCTGCTCAGCCTCCGCAAAAACACATTCCAGTCTAGTGAAATAAGTAAACATATTCCGCCTGCAGAGCATAGGGCCTAGCCTTTCTGTCTCCATGCAACTTGATTTACTGAACCCGTTTCCATAGTAGGCCCATGCCCCCGCGCAATGCACGAAGAAATATATGCACACACTAGCATTTAATGATGAACGGCCTCTGTTTGAGAGACCTTTACTTCAGACAATACATCCTCCAAACACAAGATATCAGATATGCAAAAGGTGCAGGTCGTTCTGACATCCCAGACTCCTCTACTAGTGCTAAAGTCAACCCCCCAGCTCTCCCCAGTTACACGTCAATTCCACGTCATGATCAGTTACGCGCACATGCAGGGTAAAGGTTTCTGCTGACCCTGCAGACCTCCTCTATGCATCCACCCACCTATGACACTTCTATGACTCATCAAGTGCACACCCTTGTGTACGCCTATTTACACGCCTTCTTTTACGCCCATGTGTTCTTATCTCTCTCTTTTCACTTGTCCCGCCTACTGTATTCATTGCAATTATGTGGTTTTACTATATATAATGTGTGATGTTAATAAAACGTTAGATATCCCTTCCTGAACCTTAGTGGTGATGGAACCCGATTCTCAATGACTCGAGTCATCCTAATTAAAACCCTTATGACTCAGATACCATGGACTCTGCCTCTCATTTTATGAGCTATCTTTATTGTTATTAATGTATAGAAAAATAGTCCCGGTAATTTTATTTACCACAAATCTGGCGCCCGAACTGGGACGAGTCCCCTTCCCCACGCGCCGGCGATGTAAGCGCAGCCCCCTGACCCCTTCTACAGCCGTGACGGACCCCTTCTGTGCACATCCGTGGGTTTTCCTGCTAACTCCCTCAGGCCCACAGAGGAGACGGAGACTGCGACCAAGCATCCACACGAGGCGGTGAGGATTGCGGACTGTCCCGACCAGAGCGCAAGCCGAGAGAGCAAGGTCCGAGGTATCCGGAGGCCCACCTGTTTCAGAGGCGCATGCGTAGCAGCAAGAAGCCGTAGCAGTCCAGTCCAGTCCAGTATCAAGATTCCGAGGCCTTCAGTTTTGCTTCCCGGTGAGTACCGTTGTTGGGAACGCATATAGACGGGTTCATTTATGTGAGTCCGGTCAAGACGGGTCTGGGTACACAGATCCGGTAAAGACGTGTCCATTTAGGTGGATGCGGTATGACGTGTCTCTTTATGAGACCGGTATGACTGTACTGTTCTAGCAGTGCATCCAGTATAGTATTGTATTTCCGAATATTTCAGAATTGCGTTATCCTATGTACTTGGTAGTATCTGTTCTCAACGTCTTAATGTCGTGGTGTGAATGATTGTTTGGAGTCTATTATTGTGCTTATTGTGTTTTCATTCAAGCTAGTTCAAACATGCCGCTGTTCTCAAAATTACGTCAGATAGGAACCAGGAAAGGGATACTCGAAGAGGCAGTTCCCGTCCCGCCTAGGGACACTCCTGGACATTTTATGTATCATAAACATGGCTTAGATGCCATACTGTACTTAGATTTATGGGTAAATTACACGAATGATCTGGAAGAGAAATATAGATGGCCTGTCTCAGGGACATAGGATGCTGATTGCATCATGAGAGTAGAGGAAGCACTGTGGAAAAAGAAAGCCAGACAATCCCAGAAAGATGCCATAGAATTGTGGCGTAAAGAAGCGCATAGAAGAACAGAGAAAGAAATTAAGAAAGCAGAGAGAAGTAGAGAAGCATCAGAAAAAGCCCAAGAAAAGGAATTACTAGAAGAAGGTGAACGAGTTAGAGCAGAACAATTGGACAGACAAAGAAATGCCCTTATTAAAGGCATGTATCCCCTTCTCGCCGAGGTCCTACCTAAAGTGACCCCGGAAGTACCCAGTAACTTGCCGCCACCGCTGATCCCGACTAAACTCCGTAGTCATAAACAGACCGCAGCGGACATTTTTATTTCCTCCTATTTAGATGACGCTGCTCCAGAATATGTAAATGTACCTCCTCACAATCCTATCGTTCCCAATCCTCCTACTAATCCTCCTCCCAACCCTATAAATAACACTGTTCCTCCTGCCACCGACCCCCCTACCAATCCTTTTCGCACAGCACCTGTATGACAAGATCAACCCGCATTACCAGCAACAGCGCTGCCAGTAAAAACCGATTCAAGCTTAGGTGATTCCAGTCTAGAAGCAGCGGGAGGGGGTCCCTCCACCCCACCACCGTTAAAACGATCAACATTACGAGATTTAGCACAACAGCACACGCCAAAAGCAGCTACATACCAATCCCTCAGACAGTTCCTTACTGATTTCATATATGATCCAGTACCAGGGGAGGGTCCAATGCTCATATATTCAATACGTTTAAGACGCGTTGCAGATTATTTGATTATTCTACCAGGCATGAAGGACCATTTAGACAAAATATACCACTTCATTAGAACGGGGGAGGGGCCAGAAAGTATTCACGAGGCCATGGCACATAGAAAGGTGGAGCTTCAACGTATGCTCTTACAGTTTTTGATTAATTGTTTGATCAGGGAACAAGACCAGCCAAATAAAGAAGTAACTAAAGTCATGACAAACTGGAGTGACAACATAGCTGCTGGTAAACATGATAAACAGAGTTGTGTAGACCCAATGTACAGGAAAATTCGTAAAGAAATTCTTGAGATTCACAAGAAAGAACAGGCCGAGAAAGAAGCCGAGAAAGAGGATGACGAAGTCTCAGAGGACGATGATCCAGTAACTGAGGACATAAGTAAAATACATTACGTAGGTAGGGCAAGACCTTTTGACAGACCCATACGCCTAGAATACAAGAAACGTTCTCTTTCTCCCATACCAGAACAATATTCCCTTGAACACATATTCCAAGCCACTGACCAAGCATTGAAAAAACGAGTAGGGAGTAGCGAACTTAGTACTATGCATGAACAGGAACTAGCCCGGTCAGCAGTCCAATGGGCTGGCAATTCTAACATATATAAGGATGACATAGTAGCGCAAACATTTTTGAGTCTTCCTCCGGAAGAACAGCGTTTAGCTGGTATTTACATGATTCAACATCTCATCACACTGTATGAGAGTCAGCATTCTGATCCAGGTCCCCTGTATAAATTATTGGACGATTTACTCCTAGCAAGATGGAGAGGTCTAGGCACCGAATTAATTAATGTTATTCTAGATCAACGACATAAGTACATGACATTCCTGACCCCACACTTGATTTCAGTTCCACACCGAGAAAGAAAGACCTTTTACATAGACAGACAGAATCCCCTACGAGAAGTCCATCCCGTTAGAACTGACGCGGGTGTGCTTCAACGAGTATACATTTACATACCGTTAAACAAAATGGAATTATTGGAAATGAAAAAATTACTGCCCTGTCATGATAAAGACCCAGCAGGGTTCCACCGTGAATTAAAAGACATGCTCCGCATGGGGGAGTATACATATGCTGATACGATTAAAATGTTGAAAGTCCTGTTACCTGCAGGCATTTACGAAAAACTGAAAGAAAAAGAATGGGAGGTGGGAGAGAAAAAGATTAACTGGGCAGAATTAGAAAATTAGGATAATACACTAACCCCTGGTACTGGTCTCGGGGATAAAGCTAAAGAATTACCCGAGCTATTGATACAGGTTTTGCCGAGATTATTGATTACCAAAAAGGAAGATTGGGATGCTATTTCAGCCTGCAAACAGAAACAAGATGAAGACACTAGTGACTTTTATTCTAGATTTGAAAAATGTTTTATTATTAATAGCGGCCTGAAGACAAGTAGTGAATCGTACCCACATCTTTTTGTGACCAAATTAGTAGAGAATTCCTTACCCCACATTAAAAATAGAGTACTGAAGGTTGAAAGTACCTGGCAAGCTAATAGCCCTTCCCAAATGTTACAAATCTTACAGTACCACCAGAACCGAATTAGAGAAGAACAGGAACATGAAAAGAGACGTATGAAGGACACGAAAATGAAAGTACTAGTTGCCCAATCAGTTCCAGCCGCCGATGGTCAGAGAAAGGGTGCGGCACCTGTCAAAGGGAACTGCAACTACTGTAAACAGCCAGGTCACTATGTAAATGAATGTGCTGTCCTGAAACACAATATAGCTACAGGCAAGATGAAAGAAAGACCGCGTCCTCCTAGACAGGAACACGTCCCGCAGAACACGCAACATCCACAGAACGCACAACAGACAGTAGCTGTACCCCAACCCATAGCTGCCACACAACATGTCACGCAACAAATGTACCAGTACGCACAGTCAGACTACCCAGATTATCAACAGTACTCATGAAACAGACTAGAGATGGAGGTTGGCTTGCCTCTTATCGAGGTTCCTGTAGATCAAGAGGGTCCCTATGTGCATAGTCATGTATTGGGGAAAGACAGAAAATTTCTGATTGACACAGGGGCGAGCAGAACTACCATCAGTCACGACGAGGTTCCTGGGGCACCCCTCTCAGGCTCACAAAATATTTCCCTGGGATTTTCAGGAAAGCCTACTGTTAACGAAGTGTCAAAGCCAGTTTCCCTAGAAGTTGGTCCATTGTCCCGCACTACAGACTTGTTGCTTACGAAATCATGTCCAGAGAACTTGCTTGGTATAAAGACATTGAAAGAACTAGGAGCAGTGATTTGTTGTTCTCCGGAAGGAGTGAGATTGTTTTTACGTGATTTTAAAGGACATTATGTGTTGAGAGATTTTGATCCCAGACTTCAGAATGTACCACAGCATTTATGGGCGCAAGGTCCGACTGATGTAGGTTACATGCACATTACACCATACTGTGTCACACTCAAGCAAGGAGTTGTACTGCCACGAATCCGACAATACAAGTTACCACCCGAGGCTGTAGTAGCCTTACTGAAAATTGTTGACGAACTTATGGCTCAAGGAGTGGTTGTAGAAACTGACTCCAATGTATGCAATTCTCCTATCATTCCGATTCTTAAACGAACTGACTCAAATGCACCACCGGTTTACAGACTAGTGATTGACCTCCGAGAATTGAACAAATGCATAATACCCCAGTACCCAGTGGTCCCAGACATTTCTTCCCTATTGACTGCAAATGATTCTGAAGCGATGTTCTTTACTGTAATTGATCTCAAGAACGCCTTCTTTAGTGTCCCAATCCATCCGGAGAGCCAGTACCTTTTCGGATTCTGTTTAAATAGCCGAAGTTTCAAATTTGCGAGGGCTCTTCAAGGGTTCACAGAAAGCCCTAGTATTTACAGTCAAGCACTAAAAAGACAACTAGACAGTATTCACATGCCTACTGACACTGCTCTGCTCCAGTACGTTGATGATCTTTTGATCACAGCACGGACAGAACGAGATTGCGAACGTGCATCATTGACAGTCTTATACTTCCTGGCCGAAAAGGGGCACAAAGTGTCCCCTTCAAAGTTACAATTCTGTGTCCAGCAAGTTGTGTACCTTGGTCACTTGCTGTCCAAGTGGGGTAGACAGTTGACACCTGACCGCATTCAGTTAATTGCACATCTTCCACAGCCCAAGACACAAAAGGAAGTACGGGCCTTCATTGGCCTCACTTCTAACTGCAGACAATGGATTCCCCAGTACGCATATCTAGCCAAACCACTCATACAGTTGACAACACAGGAGGCAGCGACTTCGACTGTCCTCCCTTGGACTCAGGAACATACACTTGCTTTTGATGTATTGAAGAAAGCTCTATGTCAAGCACCAGTTTTAGCGACACCATGTTACAGCAAACCTTTACACTTTTTGTCACTGAACGCGATGGCACAGCATTATCTGTTCTCACACAGGATCAAGCAGGAAAACACAAGCCTTGTGCTTACTTTTCTAGTACATTGGATCCAGTGGCCCAGGCCCTGCCTGCGTGCCTCAAATCAGTTGCAGCAACAGCTCTAGCAATCAGACAAAGCGACTCCATAGTGTTAGGACATCCCTTGACAGTACAGGTTCCACATTCAGTGGAAGTTCTCTTGAACCGGACACAGACACAACACTTGACCATAGCAAGGCTGACAGGATATGAACTGACACTGTTCCAGCCACACATAGAGATCAGACGTTGCAACATTCTAAACCCTGCTACTCTTTTACCCTCAATCACAGCAGACCTTACACCACATGATTGTGTGGAAATCATTAACACAGTGACGAAGCCAAGGCAAGAATTGACAGACATTGCATTGTCTGATCCAGACCTGACACTTTATGTGGATGGTTCATGTATGAGAACAAGCACAGGAGAGTTAGTGGCCGCATATGCAGTGACCACCGATACTGAAGTCATAGAAACACGACGAATTGATACCTTGTCTGCACAAGCAGCAGAGCTCATCGCTCTGACCCAAGCCTGCATACGAGCCAAGAACCTGAAAGTAAATATATACACAGATTCACAGTACGCATTCGGAGTCGTTCACGACTTCGGTGTCCTCTGGCAAGAGGGAGGTTTTCTGACCTCCCATGGAGCCAAAATACAGCATGGTCCCCTCATTCAAGCTCTGTTAGATGCAATACACTTGCCTACAGCAATAGCCATCATGAAGTGCAAAGCACAAACGAAACTCACTGACACTATTTCCCAGGGTAACGACCTGGCAGATCGAACAGCCAAACTTACAGCACAGACTCATACAGACATTCCAGCTGACACGACAAAGACTGAAGTATCATCACTGACGAATTGCATGACAGTCAGGGATCCCTTACAAGATGTACTCAATATACAGACACATGCTACTCCAGACGAAATCAAGAAATGGACTGAACAAGGAGGGGTCCAAACAGATCAGGGATGGATGACGAAAGGCAAAGCCACATGGTTTCTCCCCGACTCCATGGTTCAAGCTATCATTAATACAGCACATAGTCCAGCACACTTAGGAGAAAAAGTCATGTTAGACAGTATACAGAACATCTGGTTTAAGAAGCATTTACGTGCAGCAGCGAAACAGAAAGTGCGTACCTGCATGATCTGTTGTCAGTTCAATCCAGGCAAAGGCATTCCCGTGGAACAAGGTGGATTTCATCCTCCTGACCACCCTTTTGAAGTCCTCCAGATGGATTATATTTAGATGGACAGATGTCGAGGATTCAAGTATGTCCTTGTAGTTGTATGTGCCCTATCTAGATGGACAGAAGCGTACCCAGTCCCAGATTACACTGCCGTGACCACTGCCAAGCAGTTGGTCCGTGAATTTTTCCCGCGATACGGCTTGCCCCGTGTCGTGTACTCAGATAATGGACAGCCATTCTCTTCTGAATTGATGAAACAAGTATCTCTCCTGTTAGGGTACCAGTGGAAATTCCATTGCGTACGACACCCAGAGGCAGCAGGCCTCGTCGAGAAACACAATCAGACTTTAAAAACACGACTAGCAAAGGTCTGTAAAGAAAAAGGCGTAGATTGGATGGTAGCCCTGCCGGTTGCCCTCTTTTACATGCGTATGGTAGCTCATTCCAGAACCAGACTATCTCCGTACGAGGTGGTTTTTGGTAGACCGCCGAATATGTGGGGTACGCCTATGCCACGCAGAATCACTGATGTTGACAGTAATATGCTGACAGATTACCTGGCTTCCTTGATGTCTGCACTACTTTCTTGTCGTTCACAGGTCGCCGCCGCCTTCCCCGACAACACCTAGGTGAAAATCCACGAAATCGTTCCAGGAGATTTAGTTTGCATTCGTAACTTCGACCGCTCAAGCCCTCTGGAGCCCCACTGGCGTGAGCCGAAGTTAGTCCTGTTGACCACGAGGACCGCCGTCAAGGTCGAGGGAAGGAAGGGATGGCTCCATGCCCACCACGTCAAACGATTTCATGGACTTGGCCCGGAAAAGGATTCTAAGGACTGTTTCACGAAGGTTTCTGAGAACTGCTCCGATATTGACACTAAACTCCCTTTGCTAGAAAAAACTCCGCAACAGGAGTATAAAATGAAACTACGGTCTAGTAAGTCAGACAGCGTTTAATTGTTTAAGTCCCCCTCGGGTGAAGCGGTTAGACAGGTTCTTGACATGTATAAGTCCGTAGACCCAAATACTCAGAGAGATAGACAAGGAAAAAAAAAGAAAAATATTGCAAAAACTTACGCAGTAGATGTATAGTAACTTTAATCATCATGTTCTTTTTAAGTGTAGCGATTATATGTATAAGCTTGACGCTACATGTTTTCTTTCCTCCTCTTGGTTGACATGTACATTCTTCTTTCAATGACACTGTAGAGCACACTTTCAGTGACCTGCCACCTCACGAACTATCCTATAGACTAGCGCTGCGCAACAACACTTTTATTCGTATGTTACACCATTCTCACCAGACCAGCAATGTAACAGATTGCTGGGTATGTGGCCGACTCCCACCCTACCAGAAAATGAAGGGAGCTCTGCCCCTCTTTCCTTATCCGTTTTCACATAATGGTTCGTGCGAAGCATGGTTTGCTTTAATGTCATCACTAGACAGTAAGTCTACAGTTTCCCAGGGCGATTGGATATGGGGAGACCTGAATACAGTTATGAACAAAGCATGTTTTCCAGACAAGGACGGTCTTCCCCAAAGGACAGGGACCGATCTAGAAAAGGAAGTGTACGAATTAGGAAATTTTTCCCTCAATCTCATGATTCTGAACGTCCAGTCTGAGACCGATACAGGTTTACCGTTTATAACAGTCTTACCAGTGAAAGGTGAATTATGCGTTAGAAAAAATGGTTCAGTGCACCTAGGACACAGTGATTGCAATACTGTGGTCGAATTCAGCGATAAAGGAAAGCCTACTTTCAAAGCTTCCCGCCATTCCTATTTTATTTGTGGTCAGACAGCCTATGTACGTCTGCCCTTAGACTGGGGTGGAACATGTTATATTGCGTTCTTACTGCCACCAGTTTTTCTAGCCCCTTCCAATTATCATCGAGACTCCCGACTTGTACATGTTAGACATAAGAGGGACCTTCCTCCAGTTATCGATTACACTGAGTCAGCGTGGGACCAGTACAAGGATTACATTAAAGGATACTTCTGGTTCATAGGTCCCGTCCAAAATAGTAAAATAATACGCAGGTTAACAAGAACTCTTGAAGCAGTAGTGAACGAGACTACTTTTGCCTTAGGGAACTTGACCGAAGAGAAGTCTGCTATGAGACTTGTTGTTCTCCAGAACCGCCTTGTTCTTGACGTCATCCTGGCCGATAGGGGCGGAGCTTGTAGAGTGATCGGCTCTAGTTGTTGTGTGTTTATTCCTAATAACGCACCATCAGTGTATGCAGCAATAACAAGGCTCCATAAGATAGCTCACGAGATGCACCAGAACCCAGGCACCTGGACTTGGTCCGGTTGGCTCTGGAGTGTGATATCCGCATGGGGATGGAAGGTATTGTCATTCCTAGGAATAATACTGCTCATAGTATTCAGTTGCTGTCTCTGTCTGCAATGTGGCCCAGAGATGTGCCTCTTGTGTGCCACTGCTTGCATTCCCCGTCCACGTTCACGTTCCCGTGCTTGAATGAAAAAAGACAAGCAAATGATGCTATATGAACAAATAGATGGTCTCATGAAGATAGATGTATCTTAAAGGGCGCAGTAGGGGACAAGGAGGGAATGAGGAAAACAGAAATTTTAGGTAGTCAGTGTGTCTCCTCCCTCGCACCCTATTCACGTACCTATGCTCCATGCATGTCCCTATTATCATGTAATTCACCTCCCGTGCCTGTCACAATGATGCCCCTGCATTTCCGTCTAATGTTGGCATGTCAGTTATTAGGCCTTCCATGAATGAAACGTTACTTCTGCACTGAGGCCTACGTTGCCAATGCATTTACATGGTACACGTTTAAACATCAAGAAGCACACGTTTTTGTGTCCCAGCCGAACCAGGCCCTGAATTCAGGCTCCGAGTCTCTTTTGTCTCTGAAACACTATAGTTTAGGTATGCATCCCTGACCTCTACCTTACTCCCTGCACAGCCGAGAGGTGCCCGGCCTGGCCTGCCTGCCAAGACAGTATTTTGCCTACAGTTATCTGCTCAGCCTCCGCAAAAACACATTCCAGTCTAGTGAAATAAGTAAACATATTCCGCCTGCAGAGCATAGGGCCTAGCCTTTCTGTCTCCATGCAACTTGATTTACTGAACCCGTTTCCATAGTAGGCCCATGCCCCCGCGCAATGCACGAAGAAATATATGCACACACTAGCATTTAATGATGAACGGCCTCTGTTCGAGAGACCTTTACTTCAGACAATACATCCTCCAAACACAAGATATCAGATATGCAAAAGGTGCAGGTCGTTCTGACATCCCAGACTCCAGACTCCTCTACTAGTGCTAAAGTCAACCCCCCAGCTCTCCCCAGTTACACGTCAATTCCACGCCATGATCAGTTACGCGCACATGCAGGGTAAAGGTTTCTGCTGACCCTGCAGACCTCCTCTATGCATCCACCCACCTATGACACTTCTATGACTCATCAAGTGCACACCCTTGTGTACGCCTATTTACACGCCTTCTTTTACGCCCATGTGTTCTTATCTCTCTCTTTTCACTTGTCCCACCTACTGTATTCATTGCAATTATGTGGTTTTACTATATATAATGTGTGATGTTAATAAAACGTTAGATATCCCTTCCTGAACCTTAGTGGTGATGGAACCCGATTCTCAATGACTCAAGTCATCCTAATTAAAACCCTTATGACTCAGATACCACGGACTCTGCCTCTTATTTTATGAGCTATCTTTATTGTTATTAATGTATAGAAAAATAGTCCCGGTAATTTTATTTACCACAGCAGTGTGGGTGAAGTTAACATGCAAGTGTATCAAGCTGAATCGAACCATGATGCTTACAGGTATGATAAATCCTGCATAATGAGACCGTAGCAGAGGTTCGTGTGGTTGTAACGTTCCTTTTCTTTCCTACGAAGGTTACGACCACACAAACTTCTATTACAGTCATTTTGTGCAGGATTAATCATACCTGTAAGCATTCCGGTTTGTCCAAGTGCAATACATTGTACCATATTGCGTTTGTGACTATACTAACACTTTACCATTGTCTTCATTTATCCAACATACCGAGTTTTGGGATTTCCAGGACGATCTACAGTGATTTCGATCCACAAGTTGACATTCCCCGTTGGGAATGTCACTCCTTGTTAGATGTTTTTGTGTTGTTAATTTATGTTTTTCTAATAAAGTACTGTTTTTCCACTACTGTTGACTACTAGACTTCATGACCCTGCGCACCCTCATTTCAGTGACTACAATCTTGGATTTGGAGCACAGAGGCGTTAAACAACTGCAGGAGTTGGTTCTGCATGAATACTATGAATTGGGACGAGCGGGTGGTGCGGATACAGGGGCCCTACGTTGCTTTTGTGGACATGCATCCAAGACGTGTGAGGAAGTTTAATAGTGCTGGCTGTGAGACTACTCCGACTCTCGCAGTAGTTAGCTGGAAGGTACCAGAGGCCAACCGGTGCAGCACAGCCAGCAGCTTTTTCTGAAGAAGGATGTTGATTGTCTGCTGTGTTGGTACCATCAGCCTGTGGGCAATGTAGCAGTGTTAACCAACTTGAGAATGGGGCAATAATTGTTTTGCCACTGCGCTAAAGTGGCGATGACTCGGCTATATGTCCCCACTGTTGCGTTATAGGGTGACTCTAAAACAAGCTGTTGTGTTTATTCGGACTATTAGGACTTTGTAGTAGCTACATGCGTATCACAAGAAAAAAGATGACAAAACAAGAAAAGTGGGCAGGGCACAAACACCCTGACCTCCTAGGCCTGCTCAGGGGATCCTACAAAAACCTCCAGGGCCCAAAAATTATTACTATTTTTTTTTTAAAGCGGCTGGGTGCACGAATCTGGACGGAAAAAAAAATGATGGGGCATATTCTCAAGGACTTATCTCTGAGTTATCGGCACTTTAGCGCAGCAAAAGTGGCAAAAGAATTATCATCCCATTCCCAACCTGGGGAAAACTGCCAATATTGCCAGTTTTCCAGCGATAGCTTCCGCAAAAAACATTGCCACGGATGAGAGCGACAACTTACGCTAATGATATGCAGAGTAGGTGTTCCTGTGCAAAAAAAACACAAAAACACCACTTTCCGATATTTTCAACGACCAGCCAAATCTGCGATGCGATCCAAAAACAGGCAATAAGCCACGTTAGCAGTAAGAATTGAACATCTTCCTTTTACTGGTGTAAAGCAGGACGACTACCTACAGTGTGAAAGGGAGCCCGGCCCAGAGCCACATCTGAAGACCAACACATGTCATTGACCTACTGATCATGCAGCTCGGACACCCAAGAAGGCCACAGCACCCACCGCCACCACCCCCAGGACCTCCCCCTGGACAACCCCCCCTACTACCACTGAGGCAGCGCCGAACAGGACAGCCTACCTTCCAAAAATGGCATGGCCCCTTAGCCACACAATAGCTGAATGTTGGGAGAGATGGGAATCAAGTATGTGTGAAGGAGGCAAGTCACCCATCAATAACACTGCACACAATGCTAAGTGTAGCGAGCAGTGATGTGCTGGACAGACTTCACTATGCAGAGTACAGACCTCTCCATGTGTACATATACTGCTGGTGCTTGTAGTGTTGTGGACAGTGGACGCGACCATGTTACCTCAGGCATTGGGGAAGATCTAGGTCATGAGGCTGTATCATCCCCCCCTGTAAGCTGAAGAGGAAACCGAGTGGGCTGGTCAAATGTACACCACTTGAGCATAGGTGTGTGAAGAAATAGTCCGGGGCTCTGGTAGTGGTTCACTTCTGGGAATGCCAACCTGTCTGCCAGAGCATCGGCCCTCACCCTGCCACGCGGCCGCTGCTGTGACCACCGGCCTCCTCTACAGAGGCCCCCTGCAAACCCAGCGGCACAGCACCACAGAGTTATGTCTGTACAGACTGCTGCCTTTTAATGTACACTGCAGACAGCAGGGCTCACAATTCAGATTGAGTCGAGATTGCAGATGACGCAGTCCAGTAGGCAACAGACATTGCTACCAGTGCGGCCCACCCAGAGCACGCATCATCGCAGGCTGTGCACACACTGAATGCTTCTGGTGCTAATAACTGAGCAGCTCAACTCAACACCACATGGCTGTGGGCCCTTGCTGACCACTGCCTATGGCGTACACTGTGGACAGCAGGGCTCACAATTCAGATTGAGTCGTGATTGCAGATAACGCAGTCCAGTAGGCAACAGACATTGCTACCAGTGCGGGCCTCCCAGACTACGCATCATCGCTGGCTGTGCAGTGTGCACATGATGAGTGCTTCAGGTGCCACCAGCTCAGTGCACCACAAGTCACTGCCATGCAGCCTTATGGAGGCAGAAGGCAGAATTCATTAGACAAAAGACATTGGTCCCAGTACGGCCCGCCCGGACCACCCATCATTGCTGGCTGCACACACGCTGAGTGCTTCAGGTGCCACTAACGATGTGCGGCTCAAGTGAATGCCACTTGGCTGTTGGCCCTTGCTGACCGCTGCCTCTGGCCTACACTGTGGTCAGCAGGGCTGAAAATTCAGATAGAGTCACGATTGCAGATGACGCAGTCCAGTAGGCAACAGACATTGCTACCAGTGCGGCCCTCCCGGAACACGCATTATCATCGGCTGCGCACATGCTGACTGTTTAAGGTACCACTAACTCTGTGCAGCTCAAGTCAATGCCATGTGGCTGTGGGCCCTTACTGACCGCTGCCTTCGGCCTAGACTGTGGTCAGCAGCAGGGCTCACAATTCAAGATTAGTGCTGATGCAAATTGTGTAAGAGAGTATAATCGGTTAAGAAGACCAAATGCTCCCAATCTGTGCAGCTCAAGTCAAAGTCATGTGGCTGTGGGCCCCTCCTGACCACTGCCTCTGGCCAACACTGTGGTTAGCAGGGCTCACAATTCAAATTCAGTTTATATTCATAAATTGCACAGTCCAGTAGGCAACAATCATTGCATCGAGTGCGGCCCGCCTGGACGATGCATCATCGCTGGCTGCGCACATGCTGAGTGCTTCAGGTGCCACTAACTCTGTGCAGCTCAAGTCAACGTCATGTGGATGTGCGCCCTTGCTGGTCCATGCCTCTGGCCTACACTGCGGTTATCAAGGCTCAGAATTAAAATTGAGACTTGATTCATTAATTGCAGAGTCCAGTAGGCAACCGACATTGCTCCCAGTGCAGCCCAGCCGGACCACGCATAATCGCTGGCTGCGCACATGCTGAATGCTTCAGGTGCCACTAACTGTGCAGCTCAACTCAATGCCACGTGCCGGTGGGCCCTTGCTGACCAATGTCTCCGGCCTGAACTGCGGTCATCAGGGCTCACATTTAAAATTGAGTCTTGATTCATTAATTTCAAAGTCCGGTAGGCAACTAACTATAACGTCCCTAAAACCTGCATAATATCCCCTTAGTATCCTTGCTTCAAGAAATGGTTTTATATCAGCTATAGCTTTAGAACAATAACCAAATTCATCTTGCAAGTCCAAAGGAACACTGAATGACAGTCTACACTGCAGTAAGCAGGGTTTACAATTCAAATTCAGTCTTGATTCATTAATTTCAGAGTCCAGTAGGCAACTAACTATAACATCACTGAAACCTACATATTTCGCCACTGTATTCCATACGTATTTCATCTTTTCTTCCATACCCCTACACTATAGTCAGCAGGGCTCAAAACTCGAATTCAGTCTTGATTTATTAATTACAGAGTGAATTGTACTCTATGTCCCCCGATTTTGTCAAGAGGAAGTGACAAAAAACATTCCTCCATGTCTGTGCTGACTACTACTTTCCATCTACACTGCACACAGCAGGGCTCACAATTCAGATCGAGTCACGATTGCAGATGACACAGTCCAGTAGGCTACAGACATTGCTCCCACTGCGGCCCGCCCGCACCACACATCATTGCTGGCTGCACACACACTGAATGATTCTGATGCCACTAACTCAGTGCACCACAAGTCACCGACATGTGGCCTTATTGAGGCAGAATTCATTAGGCAAAAGACATTGCTCTCACTTCGGCCTGCCCGCACCACGTATCATCGCTGGCTGTGCACACGCTGAGCACCACTGTTTCCACTAACATAGTGAACCACAAGTCAACACCACATGGTTGTGGGCCCTTGCTGACCACTGCCTCGGCCTACACTGCAGTCAGCAGGTCTCACACATATCCAATCCAATCCTGTCCTGCAAGGACACACCATCATCGCTGGCTGTGCACAAGCTTAGCTCTTCAGGTGCCACTAACTCTGTGGATCACAACTCATGGACCCTTTATGATTGATTTTCGTGCTGTAGACACCAGATGCAACAATGCCACCTCAGGCAGTAGGAATAACCCAAAGGGACATTAACAATTACTTCTCATGAGCACGCTCATCTCTGGTGCCCCTACCTCAGTGCACCACAAGTCATGGACCCTTTACAATACAATTTTTTGTGTGTGATTTAGGATCTGGTGCCCCCACCTTATTGCACCACAAGTCATGGACCCTTTAGGATTGAATCTCTGTGTGTGATCCGATGATCACTGTTGTAGTTGTTGCCAGAACCAACCTTTCCCTGAGGGCTGGTTTACACTCACCCCACATGCATCCAGCTCAGACATCACTGGACATGTGACCATGGTAGTAAAAAGGGGCTGAGCGCACGTGCCACTATCTATCTAACTGTGTCTGTGCATTCATTATGTATGCATGATGGCCCTGGGCCCTACCACATTACATTGTGCTGTTGACTGCGCACACAACCATGTTACCTCTTGCAGTGGGGAAGACCTTGGTTATGTAACTTTGTCTGGGTCATTCTATGAGTACATGGGTAGAGACTGGATGACTATAGTACTGCAAGGAGAGTGTATGGTGAATTTATAAGTGCTTAGGGATTGGCGGAGTGATTAGACAAGAACATATGTTGGCAGAGCCTAACCCCCTAAGCACGAGCTTGGCTCTAATTGACTGCCAATTAGTGGCAACCCCGAGTAGTATCAGGATTGCAAACCAAGTCTCAGGAGAGCCAATGCTATGCACGTAGCGTGAGTAGGCACTGCGCCGATTTCTGAGGCACCCGCCTTCTTTGCTACAGGATCCCCACAGCCTTTGCTCTAGTACCCTGGGTTCCTGCCAACTAAAATCTGGACCACTGGCTAGTGGGAATACGGCACGGATGCCTGGAAAACAGAGTCCAGGAGCTTGGAATTCTCATTGTGGTATACTGCATTCTCATTCAGTGGATACCCTCCCAGGCCGTTAATCTCTGGATCGAGGAATTCTGAATATTCGATACCCGTAGTCCCTTCCACTGGATCTATTAAAACGAGCTGCTAGCTCCGTGGAGCACCAGTAATAAGACACCCAGAATCATGTCTGTAATATATTCGCAGCCCCACAGCTGGATCATTGACATACGGCTGGTAGAATCTACAGAATTCCGTAAGCATAAGCGGAGTGGGCAGAGCCGGCGTACGCCAGTCAGGGGCGCAACTAGGGCCAAATTTCGGGGTTGGGTGATAGAAATTTCAGGGGGGGGGGGCTAATTCTTCCAGTCATAGGCAGAGTGGAGATGCAGGGCTCTAAAAAGGGGTGAAAATACAATAACGCCTCATTTACAGGTAAATGGTCTTTTAAAGACCTGTGAAGTACTCAGGTGCCACGCTGAGAGCTGCGCACCCAGGGCGTTCACACTGGGTGGCCGCGCTGAGAGCCGTGCACCCAGCGCGTTCACACTAGGGGGTCACGCTGAGGGCCGTGCACCCAGCGCATTCACACTAGGGGGCCGTGAGGGGAGCCCAATGCCCCCATGGTCCCGCTGGCTCCCAGCCTCCTGCAGGAACCGGCATGGGCAAGGGGATCTGCTAACATGCAACTTCCCTTGCCCAAAAGCAATCCTGCTTTGCTTCATTGAAGGGATATTTAACCACCCCCTTTTCTGAATCATTGAAGGGATAGCAGGCTTTCCCACTCTCGCTTCAATGAAGCAAAGCAGGGTTTGCTATGACAGGGCGGGAATCATGCTTTCCCCCTGCCATAGCAAACAGCAATGTCCCGGGGTGGGTACACCACAACATTGCATGAGCCGGGCCTGGGGGGTGGCGGTCTCCAGGGCCCTCAAGGGCTCCAGGAGGGGGGCCTTGTGGCCCCCCTCCCTTTAGTTTCAAAGCGCCAGGGAGTTGGTGGTCCCCGGGGCTTCGGGGGGGCCTACGTGGCCCCCCTGCATATATAATTAAAGCCCCAGGTGGCGGTTCCCGGGGCTTAGGAGGGCCACGGAGACCCCCACTAATTCTAAAACAGAGCCCCGGGAGGTGGCGGTCCCCGGAGCTGCAGACAGGCCGTGCGCTCTCCTGCACCTAAATTACATAGCCCCGGGGAGATGGCGGTCTCTGGGGCTCCGGGGGCCCTGCAGGACCCTTCAATATAATTATAGGATTGCCCTCGGGACCTGGCCCACCCTTTGGCTCATATAATGAAGTGGGGGTGGCCCATTTCATTTCTTTAAAAAAATGTACTCCGGATTCGCGCACCCAGCGCACATTCAGACAAGAAATTGGGGCCTGGGGGTCCTTGTTGGACTCCCAGAGTAGCCCTGGGTGGTCAGAGTCTTTCTACCCGGCCCCCTTTTCTTCTTTTTTAATCTTTTTTCTATTGTTTTCTTGAATCTGTAAAGATGGATGCTAATACTTCCTGGTTTGGAGTGGTTGCAGGCAATTACAGGGAAGCTTGTGGCCGGGAGGGTGCACAAACCCACCACTGCCTCAGATATTGAAACTTTTATTTTTTTAATTTCTCAGCAACTACTGAACGGATTTACACCATTTTTAAAAAAGGTTGCTTTCTGAACCAAGCGCTACCTTTGTGCCCAATTTGGTGTAATTCCGGTCAGCAGTTCCGGCTGTAGCCTGTATTAAAATTTCCTATGGAAATTAACAAGGTAAAAACACTTTTTGGGACCCCCTTTTTTCTCAGCCCCCGCTTGACGAATCAACCCCAAACTTTCAGGATAGGAGCTAACCTGGATAGAATGGTATATTTTGGAGTTATTAGCAAATCAAAAAACGCTTTTCCTATGGAAACTATGTTCTAACTATAACGTGTGTGTGTGTATATATATATATGTATATATTTAAATTTACAAAAAAAGGGACGTTATAGAGAGAGATAGAGAGAGAGAGCGAGAGCGCGAGAGAGAGAGGGAGAGAGAGAGAGAGAGGGCGAGAGAGAGAGAGAGAGAGAGTAGGCAGTAACGATTAGGAGCTAGTTTTAATAGAAAAACATTTTTTGTTTTGCCAGTAAGTCAAAACTAGTACGTATTTACATCACATTTGGCAGAAAGCTAAATCTCGGTCCACAAGGAGTGCTTTTTGTGATTTTTTGTAAATCCGTTCAGTAGTTTTGGAGTTATTGAAGAAAAAATAAGAATAAATATCTAGGAGTCCTGATCCTCCACAGATCCCCTGTTGCGGATCCATGGCTTCACGCACCAAGAGCAGTGCCGTGATTGGCTGGCAACAACTTAAGAGGAAAGTTGCAGCCACCATGTTAGATAACATTGAACAGTTATTGGTAGTGAGAATTTTACAAAAAACGAACTAGAAAGCATTGGGGCAGAGGTATACTGACCCCATGAGCGCAATATAGGGCCAATGAGAAATGGGCTTATTTTTTCCCATATGTGGGAATTTGCAAATCTGCTGTGACTTGCCAAATTCCGGGTTAGAGGTACAGCTAAACCATCTACGTCTGCATCCCAGCAGCGGGGTCGAGTCCCTAGGGCATACCACCGCGTGACCCCTGCGATGCTGGTCCAGGCCGCTCTGGATCACCCTTGTCCCCTTTCAGGCGACCTGGAGAAGGATCTGAAGTCCTTGCAGGCTTGGCTTCTAGAGAGGCTGAACGATCTTGCCCCGGTGTTGGCCCCCCGCTTAACTCCGAAACGGGTTTCGGCTCCCTGGTTCACCGCAGCACTGTCGGCTATGCGGCAGCAGTGCAAAGTGGCCGAAAGAGCCTGGCGTTCACAATACGACACTGTGGCTAGGCTGACCAATAAGACGGCGGTTAAGGCCTATCACCGGGACATTCGCCTTGGAAAAAAAGCCTACCTTGCAGGGAGGATAGAGGCCGCCTCCAACTCCTGTAAGGAGATTTTCACTATTGTGAGAGAATTCATGGCGCCGCGGTCCAATACATCGGAAGAGATGGCCTCTGATTCTTGGGTGTCTGATCTTGCTAACTTCTTCACCAATAAGATCAAACTTATACAAGACGCTTTTCCACCGGTGGCGCCCGAGGGGTTGTCCAACCCAGAGGATGACTTGTACCCTCTGACCCCGCCTGGCCCGACGTTGGATGTGTTTCCACCTATCTCAGCCCCCGCTTCCTTAGCGTTGATGGGCAATCTCAAATCTGGGTCGCCTCTAGACCCTTGCCCGGCTAAATTCCTGGCAAAAATTGCGGAAGTGATAAACCCACTGGCAAACCCTCTCCTGAACCTCTCGCTGAGCCAGGGAGTGGTTCTGCAGGCCTGGAAGCAGGCAATGGTCATCCCTTTGCTTAAGAAGCCCGGTCTCGACCTTAGAGCCCCAGTCAACTATAGGCCTATTTCTCTGTTGCCGGCTCTCACAAAAATTTTGGAGAAGCATGTTCAGATGGTGCTCTCCGATTTTTTGGAAACACACGAGATTCTGCATGCCACCCAATCCGGTTTTCGCCCAAACCTCAGCACATAGACCGCGCTCCTAGAGGTTTCAGAAACCATTAAAGGGGTTCTGGACACTGGGGGCAAAGCCATGCTGGTGATGTTGGACTTGTCGGCGGCTTTTGACACCGTCCCCCACGACGGCCTTCTCGCAAGACTCTATGAGATTGGCCTACAGGGGACGGTGCTCAGCTGGTTTTCCTCCTTTCTAGCCGGCCGCCGGCAAACGGTCTGGGCCTCCCCAGATTCCGCCGTGATGCCGCCTCTGGGAGTCGGGGTCCCTCAGGGCTCTATATTGAGCCCGACCCTTTTTAACATCTTCATGACCCCTCTGGCGGCGCTGGCGGAGCCGTTCGGGCCCAGATCGTATCCTACGCCGACAACACCCCGCTCCTCTTCTCTTGTAAGAGAGGAGGAGATTTTGATGGGGAGAGTATCGGGATTGCCTTGGGGCTGTTTTTAAATGGTTCCAACTGAACAGCCTCAAGTGCAATTCCGATAAGTCCGAGGTACTCTTCTTTGACTGGCAAGCTTGGTGGCCCATTGATATGTTTCCTCCCTCTTGTTCATCCCACACTGCTAAGAACTTGGGGGTCAAGATGGACAAGGGTCTCACACTGAAATCCCAGATCCTCGGTGTGACGGGCACCTGCTTCGGCCTCCTTAAGATGCTGCGGAGGTTTTTACCTCTTCTGTCTGAGGACCATAGGAAGCTGACTGTGCAGGCTCTGATAGGCTCTAGGTTAGATTATTCCAACATTCTGTACCTGGGCCTGCCAGAGTACCTGCTACAGCGGCTCCAAGTCGTGCAGAATGCTGCCGCGAGGGCCATTTTTGGTCTGAACAGACGAGCCAGTGCTGCGGGCTTGCTGCAGACGTTACACTGGTTTCCCATCCGCAAACGGATTGCTTTTAAGGCTTTAACTTTGGCCTATAAGGCTCTCCATGCGGCGGGCGCTAAGTACCTCCAGAAGAGACTCGCCTTTTATCACCCGGCTCGCTCTCTGAGGTCAGAAGCTCTGTTTCTGGCGGTTGTACCGCGAGTGAAGAGAGCTCGCATTGGAGGCCGCTCCTTTGGGCTGCTGGTGCCACAGTTGTGGAATTCATTGCCGCTCACACTCCGTGGAGCCACCAGCCTACTTGCTTTTAGGAAAGGCCTCAAAACCTGGCTATTTACCCAGTAGGTTTCCCGCTGTTCCTTCTGTTTTCTTTCACTTCATCGATCCCCCTGTCTTTTAATGTGTGTGTTATTGTGTGGTAGGTCTTTTAATGTGTTGTGTTATTGTATGGTAGGTCTCCTCCTCGAAAGCGCCGGGACACTCTTTTTGAGTAGCCGTGCGCTATACAAAAATAAACATAACATAACATAACTCACACACTGCCACACACACTCGTAGTCCCACTTACACACCTAGACACACAGCCACTCACACACCCACTCAGATACTCTGAAACCCACTCACATGCCCAATGACACAGAGCTACTTACAATATAAAGTAACAGGGCAAACGGTTGTGGTATACACTGTTATTCCACAGTATTCCACTGTAACTCACTCTTCAGGTCAACCTTTTCAAAAGAACCCTGAATTAACAAAAAATGCAAAGCACAAGGGTAGAGGAGCACAGTAACTATACTTAATACTTGTATTTGACAAGAACCTTCATCTTATAAGTAACAAAGCACGTTTGATGAAGCAAAATAGAGACTTATTTTATAAAAAGAAGACAACACAGCAACTTCTTTCTTTTGAAGTCTATATCCTCATTCTTTTCTTTTATTCAGGAATCTTAATCTTAATAAGAATGTACATGTTTAACAAGGTACAGCCTACACGATTCGTCCCAACCTCAAGGGACTTCTTAAGGGCTGTTTTAAAGATATACACATAACACATAACTTTAGTAAAAACAACAACAAGCAGTGTATTAGTGATTTATTAGATACACCTGATACACCTGATTACATTAAAGATACACTCTAGACAGGGTCTAATCCACAGTATATATTCAGAGTATAAATTCCAATAAGCATAGTTCAAGCAAATGTAATTTATGAGCAATTTATTCAGTGCAGCCACCACTAGAATAGCAGAGAGGTTTTGTTGATAGTTCCTCATGTTCCTGTGTAAGGTATTGTTCCCTGTACAAAAGACGCCATCTCTATAATAAACACAATTTAACTACCAGGAACTCAGATGTTTTTACAAAATATAGGCAACAGAATGCAGTCACTTCTAGCTAAAAAGATTTAATTGAGAGGCAATGAAAAAACATGTTCAAGTATGTACCAGTCCAGCAGGTATTCATTGTATTTGAATTATATTTGTGAAGAGAAGTTAGGGTTAAAAACAACATATTATAGGAACAGTATTGGGTTTGCGTAGTGTTGGCAGTGCAAGAAGTGTGGTGGATTTTGGACAAAAGTAAAGACCAAGGTTGATAAGGGAAACACACAGTTTTGTTCTGATATCCACAATAACTCTATTTTTGATTTAGGACAAATGGGAAGTGTGTGTAGTGAAAATATTTGCATATGTGAGATGCTTTAACAGATAGAGAAAGATTAAGCTGTTCAGTGAGTTGAGGAGGAGTATGAAAATGTACCAGTGGAAGTGTAGATATGCATTTCTTAAGAACGTTTCATAGAGATTTATATTTAGTAATGAAAGCAGAGGAGAGTCCATATTTACATTTAAGGTCAGATGGGGAGAGGAGGATGAACCCCTGCAATAACTGTTTAACCTGAATTTTGTCTTCAGCCAACCAGACTATCTAAAACATTGTGGGGTTAGACAATTTAATGTGTTTGTTATGCCAGATGGACAATTCTAGAAACACTTGCAATGGTGTTGAAGATCAAGTAAGGATGGCAAATTCCAATCATATAAAATGTTTAATAGTGGGAGAGGAGAAAGACCAGGAAGATGAGAGGAGTGAGCTAGAGAATGAAAAGTGAAAGGTGATACAATGGAATTTTCAAATTTGCACCAGGCAGTATGAGGTGTATTAGTATCAGCATCTAAATGAGTCAAAGTATGTTTCAATACAATGAATGATATTGCCGAAAATTGGGAAAATTACCCCACTGACCTTCTAGGCTTACGTAATGAAATTAGGAACATTTGTCATCTTTGAAGTGTTTGGTACCATTGTCATCAGTAATTTTGGACTTTTGTGATTTGACATTTAGGTAATTAGCAAGCAATTTACTGGGCTTGTTGCATCTTTAATAATACACCAGAATTGAGTTCTTTCAATCTTTTATTGAAGTCCAGCTTGCCATGAACGAGGAGCTTCAATGTAGTGTTATCCTTAGATGTACAATATTTGTGTTCAAGTTCTTTAATGGAGGTAAGTAAAAGTGCAGATTCTTTAAGAGGTTTTTCCTTTTTGGCATCAACATAATCAATAATTAATCCTTTAAAAGGTGGCTTAAAAGCATCCCAAATGAAATAAAATGGAAGATCAAGTTCTCAAGGAAGAGTCCAAACTTTTCTACAAAAACATTATTTTTTAGCAAACAATTATTGAAATGCCATCACTAAACCTGGAAGATTCAGGGGGACAGCATTTTTCGGATAAGGGGCAGAGCGGACTCCCCTTCCTTCCGCTGCCAGCATTCCTTCTGGGCCCCTGACGCTGCCTGTTTCCCCCGCAGCCGCTGCTTGTGACACCGCACGGCTCTGAGGGGGGAAACTACAGCTCCTAGCAGGCTCAGCGGTCAGCACTGCCCACCCCAGCTGCAGCACGCCTGGAGGCGCTTAAAACAATGGAAGCACCCTCGGAGGAGCAGGGATAGCATTTTTCGGATAAGGGGCAGAGCAGACTCACCTTCTTCCACTGCCAGCATTCCTTCCGGGCCCCTGATGTTGCCTGTTTCCCCCGCAGCCGCTGCTTGTGACACCGCACGGCTCTGAGGGGAGAAACTACAGCTCCCAGCAGGCTCAGCGGTCAGCACCGCCCACCCCAGCCGCAGCGTGCCATGAGGTGCTTAAAACAACAGAAGCACCCTCGGAGGAGCGGGGACAGCATTTTTCGGATAAGGGGCAGAGCGGACTCACCTTCCTTCTGCTGCCAGCATTCCTTCTGGGCCCCTGACGCAGCCTGTTTCCCCCGCAGCCACTGCTTGTGACATCGCACAGCTCTGAGGGGGGAAACTACAGCTCCCAGCAGTCTCAGCAGTCAGCACCGCCCACCCCAGCCTTAGCGCGCCCGGAGGTGCTTAAAACAACGGAAGCTCCCCCAGCATCATGGACGCGCGCGCGGGCGGCGCCGGGCTAAGCCCGGCCAAAGGGCGGGCAGTCTGTGGCAGTCTGTGGCAGTCCGGGGCAGGACGAGGCTGGGCTGGGCCAGAGAATCTACATATTGCGGATGCCATCAACCCTAATACTGTGAGACCTTGTGAACTATTTTCTCATTTAGTGTGTTAAAGTTCGTTGTGCCCCAGGAATTGGCACAATTGTAACCTTATTGTATTGTTGAAATTCATGTCAGCTTTCGAGCACTATTAGTAGTCTTGTTTTTAGGTATATTTTATTTGACCTTGCTTTCTTCTTCCCCTTTTTAGCTATGTCTAAATCAAAATCTGTGAACAACCCACCGATTTTGGCTACACTTGATAATTACCTAGTTAAGGTGGTCAGCAAAATTAATAATGATAGGCGATTGTCCCTAATCAGCTCCATCAGTTCCGGGTGACAGTAATGACTTTAATAATTCCGATGTTACCGATAAGGAAACTACAGAACAATCGGTGTCAAACCAAGTTGTACTGGATGACCCTACTGACACCTCAATACAGTGCTCCCCCGAATCCTTCTCCCAGAGTTGTCAGGGCCTGCAGAAAAGTCCAAACCAAACGAGGTGGAACTCGTAATACAAAAAGAAGAGCAGTTACACCTCCTAGAAATACTACTGAGGATGAGGAGTCTGTGGTTAAAGATGGCGCAGTTACCCTGGATATTGGACAATTTAACCTTTTGGTAAGCGCCATCGATTCTAAGATAGAAGGGATTATTAAACCCCTGGTGGCTAAACTCGACCAGCTTTCTGATGAGGTGATAAGACTAGGGGGCCTTTTGAACACCCTTATGGCTTCAGCGAGAGGCACTAAAACCCAAGCTGAGATCAATGTTACCAGTGTCAGTAAAACTTCTGTGAGTAGATCTAAGGCTCCAGCTGTGAGCATCAGCAGTAATGTCAGCATTGCTGCTGGACAAGAGGGTGGACCATGCATTAATAAGTTAGTTACGCAGAGTGCTCCTTCTGCGGCCTGTTTGGATAAGAAAGCCGTAAAACCAGACGAGACCAAAGAGGGATGGACTGAAGTAAAAAGTAGGCGTTATATTAACCTCCCACCTGATTGTGTACCATATGTGGTGGTCTTAACTAATGTACCACCATCTGAAACCCATTCGAGCCAGGGCCAGCAAGAATCCCATGAATCGTTAAAAAATAAAACTGTTTCCTGGCTGAATAGACAATGTGGGTTCCCAATTGCTTATTCTGATCAGGTGTTGACTACCAGAAGGGTTAACTGGATAGGGAACTCAAGGAAGAACTGCAGGGGCGACTGCCTCATTGTTAATTTTAAACATCCACAACACGCCGCTACCGTCCTGCTTAGAGCAGCCTCCCTACCGATTCTTGATAATAGTGTGTGTGTGTGGTCACTTGGTTTCTTTTATAGCCACCTTAATAAAGCTCCTTATGGCAATAATAGCACACATGTCCTTGCGTAGACCACTATTTGATATACCGATCCAAAATCGATTTATTACTCTAAATCCCCTGGATGAAAATGACTGACTTGCCCAGGATGACCAATGTAAACCTGACGAAACCCGAAGTGTCCAGCTACAGAAGGTGGATAATACCATTGCACTAGAGTCTAATTTCGGTGGCCAACTTAAGCCCGACTACCGAGAGTGGGACCCAGAGTTCTGGTATCGGGAAGGAGGAAAATGGTACAAAGTGCCCTCTGCCTCCGGATGGAATAGGAACAGGGGGCAAAGGGATTACAATTGTTAGCTGGAACGTTGCAGGACTAAAATCTAAGGGGAATGTTTTAGGTTGGTCAATTTTTATTAACACCTATGACATTCTTTGTTTCCAAGAAACATGGTGCAGGGAAGAAGTCAGTTATGAGGGATTTGTCTCCTATAATTTGTCAGCGCAAGGTACTAGGCCAGGGAGAGCAAAAGGTGGTCTATTGATATTAGTTTCTATACAACGCCCAATAGTAATAAAAAAGTATATCACTGTGGGGGACCACATTCAGATTCTTTGGCTCGTGGAAGACAAAGGGCGTAATATCCTGTTGTTAAATTACTACAATAATATTTTTGATAACACCAGGGTGAAAATTGTAACTGATCTCGCCAGCACAATTGATAATTTATGTCCAGAAGGGAATGTTACTTTTGATTTTATTTGGGTGGGTGATTTTAATCTTACATTATGCGAACTGTCAACACAAAATGTCTGTGGGATCACTAATATTGCTGGATGGGACGATTTGCACTTTGGACATAACAGTTATGGAGAAACATTACATAAATTCATGGGCTGCTATGACCTGGAAATGATGGATTACATGAAAGATGCAAACGGTCAGACCATTCCGACTTTTAAAAACCGATATTCTAGCTCTTTTATTGACCATGTGATTGTTTCCTCCGATATTATCTCGTGTTGTGCCCCCCCAGAATTGAAGAAACCACATTAAGTGACCACAATTATATTATTCTGGACACAACTTTCTGGGGTAGTAACTTGGTTAAAGTAGGGATCACAATCTCTAATGTTGAGCCTCACAGACCTAACGGAGTCAGATTAAGATGGGCAGGGGAAAAGGCCCATGACCTAATCAGTTCTATAGTGAAGGACAGTCTGGCAGAAATTATTTTCATTCTTGAAAATGGTGCTGATTACGAGAAGATTTTAACCTCTTTTGTTGGCATTAATAATTCTATTGATGCCAGGTTCACTAAACACTATATTGGCCGGAGCAGAAACGAACCAGGCTGGTTCAATCATCTATGTACTACTTCTTTATCTAAACTTAAACAGGCACTTGCAAAAAAAAACAGGGACATTGATTCAATTATTAAATTACGAGCGGACTACAAGTTTGCAGTGAAACATAGGAAGAGTGAATTACAGCAGCTGGCCTGGGATTCTCTTAACCAAGCAGCGGAATTATCCAATAGTACTCTGTTTTGGGCAACGGTCAACTCTCCTTTTCTTAAAGATGAAAAAATACCGGAGCTGACCTCTAATGTCCCAAGGGAAGGGTGGGTTTCTCACTTTTCTAACATCTTTGATTCCAATGGAAGTGTAGACACCGACCCTAGCAGGTGGGTTGTTTTATCGTTGGATATAACAGCCGATGAGGTTGAACTTGGCATACGTGCGAGTAAGGGGAAAAAGCCCAAGGCCCTGACGGGGTGCCAATTGATGTAAACAAGGCAGCACCTGAGATGTGGGGACCTCTCTTGGCCAATGTTTTTAATGCAGCTGTGTGTTCTGAGGCCCCTAAAACCTGGGAAGAATCTATTATTGTCCCGATTTATAAAAAAAGGGCAGCAGGTCTGACGCGAAGAATTATCGCCCCATTTCTCTTCTTGACTCCTCAGTCAAGATCATGAGTAGAGTCATGCTTGTCAGGTAAGAGGAATGGGTCAAGCGAGAGGGCATACTGGCTGATAGCCAATATGGCTTTAGGAAGGGCAGGGGTACACTCGACCAGTGTATCAATCTTGACTTGCTGATCGGGAAATATACCGAAGCAAAACCTGGCTCACTTTACTTATGCTTTACTGACCTGAGCAGCGCCTTGAACATGGTAGAGCATTCTATTTTATGGTCAACCCTGTTACAGATGGGGGCTCCAGAGGGCAGAATTTTCTTTCTTGCCAGGTTGTATGGGAACCTACAAACCTGTGTGCGCTTTGGCACCAAAGTCAAATGCACCCCAAATTTTAGAGTTAAAAGAGGTATTAGGCAGGGCTGTGTATTGCCCCCCCTACTTTTTATATTATTTATTAACGGAATTGATGCCATTCTGAAAAAGATTAATGCAGTCGCCCCCCAGGTCAACAGCGTCCCTGCTCCGGTGTTACTATACGCCGACGACGCCATTATATTATCTAGAACTCCCCTGGGACTACAACGTTTGATTGATAGTTTTTCTACCTTTATTAAGGACAGGAAACTACTAATCAACAAGGGGAAAACATACACTATGACCTGTGGGGTTAAAAGCAAATTTTCAAATGCCTTTTTTATTGATAGGGAAAAGGTGCAGCAGGTAGATAAATTATGCTACATTGGTATCACCTTCTCCAAAGATAGGAAATGGACAGAAGAATTTAATAATATTCGGAACAATATGGCCAAAAATTGCTTTGGTGTTTTTAGATTTGCTGCCAAGGTTGGGGACCGACGAACAAGGGATATGCTTAAGATTTATCAAGCAAGATGTGTATCCATTGCATTATAATGGGCGGGTTTATGGGGCCACAGTTGCGATAATAATAATTTGCAGGAAGAGGAAAATTCCTTCCTAAAAAAGCTCCTGTGTCTACCGCCTTCAGCCCCAACTGAGTTAATTCACCGGGACCTAGACATAAACTATTTGATAGACCTGTTATCCCTAAGGCCACTTATGATCTGGCGTTCAATTTGGCTTAAGGCGGAAAAATCTTTTAATAGGTCCATAATAGAGGATTGCCTGACTCTGGATAAACATCTTAGGATACCTTGGGTAAATTATGTTGTTGGTTGCTTTTCAGAGATATTTAACCTGAATATTGTGGTTGATCCAAGTGCAGCATCTAGAATACCCAAAGCTGAGCTGGAAAGTACATTTTTGGCCTTTAGGGCAAGGAATCAGGCCATAACCTATGGTACCTTGGCAACTGTTGTGTTCTACACTAGATATAGTCTGGTAGAAGGTATTTAACCATGGTGAACAGGCCACCTCATAAGTTTGTACTCACCAGACTCAGATTTGGTTTGGCACACCATTTGGTGGCTCACCCGCCCATTAAGAAACATCCGTCGGGCCATGTTTATGTGATGGCATCTCTACTCAGAGCACTCTGCACTTTCAATTGTTTTGTAAACTGTACTCAAATTTACGCACTGCATTTCTGAAACCGATATTTATTAAATATGGTGTACGTACAGTTAATCAGGCAATGATTTTAATCTTTAATCTGTAATCGGTCGATATATGTTTTTATACAGCCACGTTTTTAATTTATTGTGTTAATGCCAGGAAAACTATGTGTTTTTAAATGAACTATGTCTGTAATACTGTTTGTAAATCTTTTTTAGATATTGATGTATCTGTTATTATCATGTTTTTTATCCTTGTGCTTTTATGGTCATTTTTATATGTGCCGAATAAAGCTTCATGAATTGAATTGATTCAGGCAAAAATCTGAAATAAATTATAACAGGTGCATAATCCAAAACTTAATATAGAGCAAATTTCAGTGTTGTAGCAGTAGCCTCAACCGGACTCTTCCATTCATGGTCAACCTCGACATTATTACCCATCTTCGAAAAAGGTGACCGCAACGACCCTGCTTGCTACAGACCAATTTCCCTTCTGGACTCCACGGGCAAGATTGCAGGTCGATTACTCCTGGACCGACTGCAATCTTGGGCCCGGGAGAATAACATCATTACTGACCTGCAATATGGTTTCCAGAAGGGGCTCGGTACCGTGGAACAGGCCCTAAATCTCGTCCTTCTGGCTGGAAAATACGCTCGCGCTAAAGGAGGCAACATCTTCCTGGTCTATGTAGACTTAAGCGCGGCATTCGACTGCGTCCAGCATGCAAAGCTTTGGCAAATCCTAGCTCACCTTGGCGTAGACCCTCCCATACTAGCCTTTTTAAGAGAGCTCTACACCAACGCAGAAGGTCGAGTACGATTTGGCACCAGCTGTGAACTATCAAGACCCTTCCAAATCTCGAGAGGAGTAAGGCAGGGATGTGTACTGGCTCCCTTCCTGTTCAACCTGTACACAAACGGGCTTGAACAGGCGATGTTGGAAGGGAGCCAGGACCTTCCCCAGATAAACCACCGCCCGATACCTATTCTCCTGTATGCCGACGACTCTGTAATCCTGGCACGGACCTCAAACCAACTCCAGCGGCAGCTTAATAAATACGTGACATTTATGGACTCACTTGGCCTTAAAGTTAACATCAAAAAAACTTTCACAATGAACATTGGCCCAAGGACAAAAGTCTCCAAGCCCATACTGATTAACAACAACAGACTAGAAAAAACCCCGGTGTACCCATATTTGGGCATCCTAGTGGATGACACAATGACCTGGCGCAAGGCAGTGGAAGCCAGAAATCTCTATTTCCGCCGTGCAACCTCCGCACTAATTGCTTTTTCGAGGAAACTAGGCAAACCAGTCCCTCCGGAACTGTTAGCCACATATTATGCAAAATGCCACAGTGTGGCCCCTTATGGAGCTGGTATCTGGGGCCACGGATGTATAGACCAGCTTCAGGTCACCGAAAATGCCTTTATCAAATACATTCTAGCTCTTCCCCAAAGTTCCCCGATTCTAGCCTCGCACCGGGAGCTTGGCATGGAATACATTATCGACACCATCCGATGCCAGCCAATCCTATTGTGGCATCGAATATGGGGTAATCCTGAAAGTCATATAACCCGCTCCCTTATCACTGACTGTCTTGGCCTTTCAAATTGGCGGAAAATCCCGTGGCTTAATTATATTCATAAATTCTTTAAAGATCTGGACTGTGAGCACTATTTCCTCGAACCACCTTCAACTGAAGATATCTCAAAGAAACAACTAAAGCAAATATGTATGGGCCATTTAAGAGAACTCCGAAACCAAGCAGATATCACCAAAACACAAATCGAGAAAACTTGCTTATTGCAGCCAGGAAAACTCATTCAGCCCTACCTGACATATTTCTTATCGAACTATGAAAAGTTTTTAATCAAAAGACTCCGCTTCGATCTCTTTTTCCGTTTGGTTTCATTCCCGGAAATGAAGAACTGGTCCCGTAATTTGATGAGTTGTCCCTGTGATGGAGTTTCCGTACAATCCACGATTCACGTCGTCCTCTTTTGCAAATATTACAGACTAGCAAGGAAAACATGGATCATTCCCATCCTCCGATCCAGTGGACTCAGACAATCGTACCCAGCACTCTCCCGTTTACAATCCCCGAAATCCCCGCATGAAGCCAAACTGATAGCAATCTTTCTCAAAACAGTAATATCAACACGTCGCAATGTTTCTACCTAAATCAGTATTTCTCCAATTTTCAGAAACCACATCACCATTTCAAAAGTTTCTCTGTACAGTGATTTAAATTTTCGTGATTCGATTGCTTACTGTTTTTACCTTTTGTTCTATGTTTAAAAAAGCTCTTTTTAAAATGTACTTTTTATGATTATATAAACTTATAATCGAATAAAAGTTGATGAAACTGAAACAGTGTTGTCTAATGTGGAGTTTAAATGAGATGTGAGAATAATGTCATCTAGTCTAGATGTGTCTTAGTGTGCAGGAGAGTAGAAGGTATATTCCAGAGTAGTCAGGTTGTAGATCCTCCAAGCATCTACAAGTCCTGAAGAGAGGATTGATTGTTTAAATGTTTTTTGCATTTTGTTGGGGACATATATAACTAGGGATTTCTATCAATAAAGGGATCCATAAGCTGATTACAATCCCCACCAACTGTAAAATTTGTGTTAGATAATAACCGTATTGTCAATCAATCAATCAATCAATCAGTGACACTTATAAAGCGCGCTACATACCCGTGGGGTCTCAAGGCGCTGGGGGGGGGGGAGCCGCTACTGCTCGAACAGCCAGGTCTTCAGCTTCTTCCTGAAGGAGAGGTGGTCTTGGGTCAGGCGCAGGTCGGTCGGGAGGGAGTTCCAGGTCTTGGCGGCCAGGTGGGAGAAGGACCTTCCTCCTGTAGTCGCTCTTCGGATGCGGGGGACGGCGGCGAGGGCGTGGTTGGCTGATCGGAGGTGGCGTTTGGGAGCGTAGAAGTTGACTCGGCTGTTGAGGTAGCTCGGGCCTTGGTCGTGTAGGGCTTTGTGTGCGTGGGTGAGGAGGCGGAAGGTGATTCTTTTGTTGACGGGGAGCCAGTGAAGGTCTCGCAGATGTCCGGAGATGTGGCTGGTTCGTGGGATGTTGAGGATGAGTCTGGCTGAGGCGTTCTGGATCCGCTGGAGTCTCTTCTGGAGCTTGGCGGTGGTCCCGGCGTAGAGGGCGTTGCCGTAGTCCAGTCGGCTGGTGACGAGGGCCTGGGTGACGGTCTTCCTGGTCTCGGTGGGGATCCACCAGAAGATCTTCCGTAGCATGCGTAGGATGTTGAAGCATGCCGAGGAGACGTTGTTGACTTGCCTGGTCATGGAGAGGGAGGAGTCCAGGATGAAGCCCAGGTTGCGTGCATGGTCTGTCGGTTTGGGTGCGGTGCCCAGGGCGGGAGGCCACCAGGAGTCGTCCCAGGCGGAGGGAGAGGGGCCCAGGATGAGGACCTCCGTCTTGTCCGAGTTCAGTTTCAGGCGGCTGGTCGTCATCCACTCGGCTACCTCTTTCATCCCTTCGTGCAGGTTGGCTCTGGCGGCGGCGGGGTCGTTGGTCAGGGAGAGGATCAGCTGGGTGTCGTCGGCGTAGGAGATTATGCTGAGGTTGTGTTTGCGTACGATGGCCGCGAGGGGGCTCATGTAGACGTTGAAGAGGGTGGGGCTCAGAGATGATCCTTGGGGGACGCCGCAGATGACTTCGGTGGCCTCTGACTTGTACGGTGGTAGGCGGACTCTCTGTGTTCTCCCGTCGAGGAAGGAGGTGATCCACTCCAGCGCCTTGTCCTGGATTCCGACGTTGCTGAGGCGCTGCACTAGGGTGCGGTGGCAGACCGTGTCGAATGCCGCGGAGAGGTCTAGGAGGATGAGGGCCGCTGTTTCTCCATTGTCCATCAGGGCTCGGATGTCGTCGGTGGCGGCGATGAGGGCGGTCTCGGTGCTGTGGTTGGCTAGGAAGCCGGACTGTGAGGGGTCGAGGGATCCGTTCGTCTCGAGGAAAGCGGCCATCTGCTTGTTGACGGTCTTCTCGATGACTTTGGCTGGAAACGGGAGGAGCGAGATGGGGCGGTAGTTCTTGAGGTCGGTGGGGTCCGCTGTTGGTTTCTTGAGTAGGGCGCTGAGTTCGGCGTGTTTCCAGCTCTCGGGGAAGATGGTGGTGTCGAGGGATGTGTTGATGATGTCTCGCAGGTGGGGTGCGATGACAGCGTCGGCTTTGTTGAAGACGTGGTGAGGGCAGGGGTCGGTCGGTGATCCGGAGTGGATGGAGTTCATCGTGCGGATGGTGTCTTCGGTGCTGATCGGGGTCCAGGCGTGGAGGGTGGTGGTGGGGGGTGGTTGTTCGGTCATGGTGTGCGTTGGTTGGTTGTTGAAGCTGTTGTGTATGTCCGCGATCTTGTTGTGGAAGTATGAAGCCAGGGAGTTGCAGAGGTCTTGCGATGGGGTGATGTCGTTGTTTCCTGCGCTGGGGTTGGAAAGCTCTTTGACGATGTTGAAGAGTTCCTTGCAGTTGTGTGCGTTGTTGTCCAACCGGTCCTTGAATGCTGTTTTCTTGGCGGCGCGGATCAGCTGGTGGTGTTTCCGGGTGGCAAGTTTGAAGGAGGTCCTGTTGTCCGGTGTCGGTTCCCTTCTCCAGACTTTCTCGAGGGCTCGGCAGTTCTTCTTGGAGCTCTTGAGTTCGTCGGTGAACCATGGGGCTTTCTTGCTGCCGGGTCTGCTGGGCGGGGTCCTCAGTGGGGCGAGTTCGTCCGCGCAGTTGCTGATCCACTTCGTGAGGTTGTCGGCGGCCTGGCTGGGGTTCGCTGAGCTGGCAGGAGGGTGCTGGCTCAGGGAGGTGGCGAGCTGGTCTCCTGTGATCTTGTTCCAGCTTCTGCGGGCGGTCTGTTGCTGGTGGTGGTGGGTCGTTGTTTTCTTGAAGGTGAAGTGGACGCAGCTGTGGTCCGTCCATTGAAGCTCTGTGGTGTGGCTGAAGTTGATATCCTTGCTGGATGAGAAGACAGCGTCGAGTGTGTGTCCGGCGAGGTGGGTGGGGGTGGACACCAGTTGCTTGAGTCCCAGGTTGGTGAGGTTGTCGAGCAGGGTGCTGGTGTTGCGGTCGTTGTTGTTCTCCAGATGGAAGTTGAGGTCTCCCAGGAGGATGTAGTCAGCGGAGGGGAGGGCATGTGGGCTGACGAAGTCGGCGATGTCCTCGCTGAATTGTGTGCGTGGTCCAGGGGGTCGGTAGATCAGGGTGCCTCTGAGGGTGGTGTTCGGGTTGGTGTGGATCTGGAAATGCAGGTGTTCGGCGGTGGTCAGGGAGTTGTCGGTGCTGGTCGTGAGACGGATGGTGCTCCTGTGGATGATGGCGATGCCTCCTCCCATCTGGTTGGCGTTTCGGTCCCTCCGGACGATCTTGTAGCCCTCTGGGATGGCGATGGCGATGTCGGGAGCTGAAGAGGCGTTCATCCAGGTCTCCGTGAGGAAGGCAACGTCTGGAGCTGTGGTGTCGAGGAGGTTCCAGAGTTCGATGGCATGTCTGTGGATGGAGCGGGTGTTGAGCAGGATGCACTTGAGGTGGGTACTGCTGGTGTTCGGCTTGGTGGGTGCTGGTGCGAGGCAGGTCCGGATGCAGGTGAACTTGCAGGCGTGGCAGCTGAAGGGTCCGTGGGTACGTCGTGGAGAGGCTTGATGGCATTCTGGGAGTCGGCCGGTGTTGAGAGCGGTGAGGGTGGCGGCGGAGTACGTCAGGCGGGTCGGTCGGGGTCTTCGGGGGCCAGGGGTCCTGGCGCTGGTCGCGATCCGGTCGCGGACGGGCGTAGACGGGCTTACCTTTGGCGCGCCTTCGGCGCACAATCGGCGCGCCCGCTGCGCGTGACCGCTGCGCGTCCGCACGGTCGCCATTTAAGGCGAAGTGCGCGGGTGGGCGGAGCAGCTGGGAGGCGGGAGCGGGGAGGGAACAGAAGAGAAAAAGGGGCGGGGCCAATGTCGGTGGCGGGAAGCGAGAGCGGAGGGCGGCGAGGTAGGCGGCCAATCAGGAAGGAAACTGGACACGGCACAGGGGATACAAAGAAATTAACAGGCACAAATTTAGGGCAAAACAAATAAAACGGCAAAATACGCGAGCAGACGGCAGAAACAGACAAGCACAAATTTAGGGCAAAACGAGGAAAAACAGCAAAATACGCGAGCAGACGGCAGAAACAGACAAGCACAAATTACGGGCAAAACAAGGAAAAACAGCAAAATACGCGAGCAGACGGCAGAAACAGACAAGCACAAATTTAGGGCAAAACAACTGGGAAACCAGAGGGGAGCGACCACGGCGTCAGCGAGGCCGGCGGCGAGGCAGAAGGCAGGCAGAGGGGAACACACGCAGCAGCTGGTGGCCGTGCGGCGCGGGGGTGTCCCACAAGTGGGTCACACTCACCTGCGCTGCACGGTCGCCATTTAAGGCCAAGTGCGTGGGTGGGCGGAGCAGCTGGGAGGCGGGAGCGGGGAGGGAACAGAAGAGAAAAAGGGGCGGGGCCAATGTCGGTGGCGGGAAGCGAGAGCGGAGGGCGGCGAGGTAGGCGGCCAATCAGGAAGGAAACTGGACACGGCACAGGGGATACAAAGAAATTAACAGGCACAAATTTAGGGCAAAACAAATAAAAACGGCAAAATACGCGAGCAGACGGCAGAAACAGACATTCTTTCCCAAAATTGTACATCAGCACATCAGCACATGTGCGGCCATAAATGTTAGGAATGGAGATTGGAGTAAGAGGTACAGTGAGATAAATAAGTAGCAATATGCCATCTGTATCCTTTTCTTCCTTCCCAACCACCATAGGAAGTGATTTGTAAACCAATATGCCATTCCCATTCTTGTTTTGACTAGCAGAAGAACAGAATACATGGCCTACCCAATTCTTTTGCAATTAGTTAATGTTAGTACTTGAGCGGTGGGTGTCCTGTAACAGAGCAAATTTACATTGTAACCAAGATTAATGCAGACCTTTTAACATTCCATAACACAACATGATGGTTATTTGTCATATAGAAAAGCTATACACATGTATATTGAACTTATTTAGAAGAATTAAACGGAAACAGTAATACAACCAATAAAACTAAGAGTGGGTAGGCTAAGTAAAACACGAATAAAAGAAATTATTGGAAAAACTAAGAAAAAAAGAAGGCAGGGAGGGTAGGAGAGTAGGACAAAAGCTGATAAATACAGGAAAGATGGCAAGAAGTCAAAAAGGCTTTAACCATGATGAACAGCAATAAATAAATTGCAACTGCAATTTGAGCAAGACCCCTGACCTTCTGGTCAGGATATTGCTCTCCCAGCACGCAGCTCCACCGTGAGTGCCTCTACCCCCAGTGCCCACCGCTGACCGCAGTTCAAGGCTCTGTGCCACGCTCCGCTCCTGTCTCCTCGTTATCCTGTTCCTCTTCTGTGCTGCTTTTATCTGCCTGTTTGCCTTTATTTTTATCCTATTTGGCTGTATTTTTAGCCTTCCTCCTTTTTCCCCTTTGTAGTCTCTTTTCAATTTTTCACAGTTTTTCCCACCACTGCTGCTCCCGCGCCCCCTCCCTCTCCTGTGTGTTACCGCTCCCGCCTCCCAGCTGTCCCGCCTTCCCCCTCTCCCTACTTAATGGTGGCAGCTGTGCGCGTGCATTGCGGACGCTTGCAGCAGGTGCGTAGCTGGCATGCCAAAGGCACGTCAATGGCAAGTCTGTCTGCGCCCCTCCAACAGGGACCCTGGTCCTCTGACCCATCAGCACTACAGCCCCTTGGCCCTTCGCATACTCAACACCACCAAGAACAAAAGTTGCACATTTTTTTCACCTAGTGACACCCATGGACCCTTCACCTGCCGACACTGCTGACACTTCTTCTCCTTCACTGAGACCCAGGACCCGCCTCCACCCTCCAGCAACAACTACATTGCACCCCAACTCTGCAATGCATCCTACTCATCGTCCACTCCCTCCACACACACGACACAGAAATCAAGGACCTCCTCGACAGCGACACCCCTGATGTCGCTTTTCCCACAGGAACCTGGACGAATTCTCCCTCAGGACCTGACATCGCCATCCTCAAAAGCTACAAGATCACCCAAAAGGACCGCCCCAACCGCCCTGGAGGAGACGTCGCCATTGCCCACAAGTCCAACCTCCCACTGAGCACCTACACTGACGGGCCCACAGACCTGATGGAACACCTCCCCTTCAAGATACAGACCAACCTGTCCACCACCCTCTGAAGCACCCTCAACTAGAGACCCCCCAGACCCTGCACACCTTTCACCGACACCATCCCCAAAATCATCCCCCAAATCCATCCCTTCACCGATTACACCTTGACAGGAGTCCTCAACTTCCACCTTGACAACTTCCAAGAACCTAACTCCAACACCCTTGTGGACAACCTCCTCAACATCGGACTCAAACAAATTGTTCCAGAACCCATGCACTCAGCAGGACACACTCTTGACCCCATCTTTACACCAGGAAACTCCATCACCTTCAGCCACACCTCCAAACTCCCATGGACAGACCATTGCTGCATCCACTTCTCCTTCAAAACTAACATCTCCCGCAATTGTTTACCCCAGCTTCAGTGCAGGAATTGGAACAAGATCTCCGATGACCAACTCGCCACCTCCCTTAGATGCTCAGCTCTCACCACCACGGACGATGACCCAACCACTGCCACCCACACCCTACACAACTGGATCACCGACTGAGCCAACACCATCACCCCCTCAAGAATACCTCCACCCCACACGCCAAGGGAGCCAGCTTGTTCTGCACCGAACATCGAATCTAGACAAATCTGCATATGCCTCAAAAAGCTATGAGGAACTCCAGAAATACAGCAGACCTCGACAACTTCAAAGCATTCACTGCCGTTCACCACAAGCTTATCAGATACTCAAGGAAGAAAGCACTCCAGGGCAGAATCTCCACCCACGCACACATCAGCAAGGAACTCTTCAGAATCATCCAAGAGTGTGCCCAACCCAACAGTGAAACAACAGACACCCCACCCTCCAAGGACCTCTGCAACATACTTAGTGCCTTCTTCAATCACAAAAACAATACCATCTAAGACAACTTCTGCAATGACAACCTAACAAGTGGAACCCACACTCACCATCCTCTACCCCACAGAGCTGACACTTGACAGCTGGACCGCCATCACCATTGAAGACACTCTGAAGACTATGAAGTAAACCTACCCCAGGGCCCCCATGGCTCCCTGGCCCCACCACATCTACCACAGAGCTGAAGACCTAATTGCCCCAGATATTCAACAAATCATCAATGGCTCCTTTGAGAATCCTTCCTTCCCCGACGACTGGGAACACGCCGAGATCAACCCTCTCCGGGAAAATCCCTTGGCGGACCCCACTGACCTCAAGAACTTCAGACCAATCTCCTTACTCCTGTACCCAGCGAACGTCATTTAAATAGCTGTCAACAGCCAGCTCACCTCTTCATAGAAGAAAACAACATTCTTGACTCCTCCCAATCAGGCTGCAGGAAAAACTAAAGCAATGAAATTGCCCTTCTCGCTGCGAAAGATGGCATCCGCTCCCTCCTCGACAAAGAAGAGTCTATAGCTCTCATCCTCCTGGACTTCTCCACAGCCTTTGACACAGTCTCACACTGCACCCTAGCCTGCAGACTCCATGACACAGGGATCTGAAACAAGGCCCTCAACTGGATCCGCTTATTCCTCTCCAACAGAACACAGTGGGTTAGACTCCAACCCTTCCTCTCAGGCCCCACAACTACCACCTGCGGAGTCCCCAATGATCCTCCATCAGCCCCACCCTGTTCAACGTCTACATGGCACCACTAGCACGAATCGTCAGATCCCACAGACTCAAAATCTTATCATATGCAGACAACATCCAGCTCATCCTCTCCCTATCCAATGAACCCAATGGCACCCTACTCACGCAATCCCTACCCAACTGACCCAACATCTCCAGACAGATCTTTCAGGAAGGAATGGAAGCTGTCACCAGGTGGATGAAGAACAGCTGCCTACAACAAAACACGGACAAGACCGAAGTACTTATCATGGGCCCACGCCCAAATGCCTGGAATGACACATGGTGGTCCCCCACACTTGAGAACCCGCCCACCCCCAAAGACCACATATGCAACCTTGGAATCGTCCTGGACTCCAAACAAAATGGACTGCCAAATCAACGCTGTCACTTTCTCCTGTTTGCACACCCTCAGTCTCCTACGAAAGACTTTCAACTGGATCCCCCTAAAGCACAGGAAAACCGTCTCCACCGCACTCATCAGCAGCAGACTGGACTACGGTAATGCACTCTACGTCAGGATCAACAAAAACCTCACCCGAAACACCAGAACATCCAGAATGCCTCTGCAAGAATAGTCCTCAACCTACCACGCCACTGCCATATCACCCAACACCTGAGTACACTACACTGGCTCCCAGTCGAAAAGAGAATCACCTTCAAACTTCTCATCCATACCCACACAGCGCTCCACAGTGCCGGACCTGCCTACATGAACCACTGCCTCTCGTTCCACACACTCCAAAGCTCCTTCCACTCTGTCCAGCTTTCCCTTGTTACAATACCTCACATCAAGAATACCAGAAAAGGAGGGCATTCCTTCCTCATAGCCAAGACATGGAGCACCCTACCTATCCACCTCCGACAGACATCAGCACTCCCCAAGTTCTTGAAGGACCTCAAAACATGGCTCTTAGATGAACATCCAGGAACTGCCAGCGCCACCCTCCCACAGCGCCATGAGACCCTTTCAGGCGAGTAGTTGCGCTTTACAAATCCCCTGATTGATTGATTGATTGATGATGGGGTGGTGTAACACCAAAAACAAAAATGCAGACAGGTGACAGGGTATCTCTTGGGAGGCAGCAGGGAGACTTCTGTCGACAAGTATATATCAACCCATATGAATCAAACAATGATTAAAAAATGGATATAGACTAGGACAACATAATAAGAAAACTAGGAGCACTTACCAACATGTGGGGGACAGGGTGTAAACAATTGGTCTGAATGAGGGTACACATGTAAGTGAGATATCCAGGACAAAAAAACGGTGAGACAAGGGACACCTGTGAAGGGAAGAGAAGATAAGGGCATTGTATTTAGAAGAACTTGAGCTAGAACAATGTTCACAAACAGTTAAAACAAAATACAAGACAGAAAAATAAAGCTTTCCAAGTTCCATTGCCTCTCCATTATGTTGAAAGATGAATTCCTTTAAGTTATTTGGAAAGTCAAAAGAGAAAGTCCTCAACTTTTATGTGACTTTGAGGAGGCAAGGGTGAATAAGACCATTCATTGATCTTAGGGCAGAACAAAGCGGTGGGAACTATTTTCGTCAATTAGCTGTTGCACAAACCACATCTTGTGCAAAGAAGACTTTCTGATTCAACCGTAGCTTTTGTTTTCTCTGCTTAGGTGCTGAAAGAATAATCCACAAATCAAGGTTGTGTGGGAATAGGAGTGTAAATCCTCTTGGTCAAGCTGATGAAAAAAAACCCTGAAGACTAGAAGCGGACACGGTTAGTTCATAACAGATTAAGATTAGTTGCTTCCTTGTGAATTTTAAGAAAGATGATCATGTTAGGGCCCCCGCACTTTCAGAAATGCCACAAATACGTAGGTGTTGAGTCTGATCTTCTGTTTGTTGTTTTAGAAAAGAAATGTCTTTAACCACATCCGTGCGTCCCAGATTCCCCTCCGGTGCTGAGCCCTAATGAAAACAGGCGTGGTCATGACGGAACAGTTCCGTCATGAGCACAGCTCAACCGATGCTCATGACGGAACCGTTCCGTCATGAGCATTGAAGGGGTTAAACATCACTTTGATCTTGTTTGCCATAAGTCGGATTTCGCTTGACTATTGTTCCACTTTGTTCACCAGGGATTCAAAACTAGACCATTTTTCTTCAATCCTTCATAAGTTTCCATCACAAAGGGCTTTAAATGTCTTATTTCATCCAGTAAATTCTTGAGTGACAGAGGTGGTGGAGATTTTTGTGGAGAAGTTGGATTCGTATTCTGCATTTTATTAGCATTGTGGTTGGAGTCCTTACGAAGTAAAGGCATTTCCACAGGCGAAGATGCAACAATGTAGGTGGAGGAAGTAGCAGAGTCCGTGCCTGAAAACAGAGACATTTACTGACGAAGACCAAAATGAGAGTAAGTTCACCAATTAACCCCCCAGTCTATCAAGGAAGACATGATAAAATAACTCCCAGCTGCAGATTACATCTAGGTTTAATCATTGGAGTGAAATTATACAGAGCATTACCACGAACGAAGGAAAACACACATAAATAGTCATGTCGGTAGCACTCCCTTCTTCACAGGTGTTGAAAAGATCATAGAATAAACCATGTCTGATCTGCAACATAAACCAAATCTTCACTTGAGGTTGAAAGCAGAGGGAATCAGTCATAGGAAGCAGCAGAGTCCATGCCTGTAGATATAGAAATGTATTGACGAGGTCCAAAAGGAAAAGTTCACAAATTAAGCCCCAGTTTATCAAGGAAGATGTGAGAAAATATCTCCCAGCAGCCAATTACATCTATATTAAAAAATTTAAGAGAAAATATGCAGAGAATGATCAAGATCTAAGGAGGACACGCAAAAAATAAGTATGTCAATAACACTCCCTTTGTTACAGGTATTACAATGGCCAACCAAACGTATAGTAATCCATGTCTGATCAGGAACGTAAGGAAATCCTGTGTTGACGTCTAAAGTCAAGCGGGTCAGTCAGAAAGGTCCCCCAACAAGTTCCTCAGTGTGGCCATGCTAGTGCGGGAGTTGGAAGCGCATTTGTGGTTGGATGCAAGCTCCATAATTGTGTCCCAGCCTAAGGGTAAGAGTTCGGGAGAGAAAATGAAGTAAATTGACCAATAAATGGTCTAAAAATAATACCTACTCACTCCCATCATATTCCGTCAATGCCAAGGCTCACTTTGAATCAAAAAAAGTGGGTCTGGCTAAGGGAATATATATATTACCTACAGACATTGCAAATATTGGTGGAAATATAAAAAAAGTCAGTGAATCATTGATACACATTGTTATTGGGATATTGATAAATGTTTTTCTAGAGTTATTTATAGAGTGAGTTATCTACTGTGATGGTTAGAATGAATAATATAGTTATCATTTTTAAATGTGGTGGTGGCTATTAAATTCCTGCTTTTGCTTTCTGCTTTCCGCTTTCGCAGCATAACTGCGGGGCTCGCAATTACCAATCTCATCGCGATCTCCAGCCTCATTGTAAAAACAGAAAATAGGTTTTATAGATGTTGTTCTAGAAATACACTAGAAAAACATGAGTTTGATTTGTACAGTAATAAACCCCTAGTGTGTAAAATACTGTATTATGTGTACATATATGTGTTTTCTCTTTATGGGAAAGGCGCAATTGTCACGGTTAACGGCGATGTTGTGACACCCTGAATAACCGCAAAAACTGAAAATAGGTCAGAAAGATAGTTTTTAAAGGAAAGTAGTTTAAAAATATGAGTTTAAACATGTTTTGAAAGTAGTATGTATATAGCAACATGTGTAGTGCAATGTTTAGAATGGATTTTTTGCATATTATTTTTGGATGTGTTAGTGGTCATTCAATGTCTGCATTTGTGTGGTAAAAAAGTATGAATGATAATAATCTCCATTTAGTTGATCGTGCTATATCACGGGTGAATGATGTCAGCCCAATAAGCTGTTTACACAATAAGCAATCATACTTACATCTCCACACTTCCTCATGCCTGAAAACATGAGCATATGACAAGAATTATTGGATGAGGACATTAGTGCAATAAACCATCTAAATGTTGCGTGGATGTGCTTTGAAAAACTCTCAATAAAAACAAAGTTGATAAAATTACAAACATGTTCTCAGTGTAAACAATGCTGCTTGTTATCCCAAAAACTTAGAAATATAACATGCATTTCTAACAACTCAAATCATGTGTTTGTTAAGCTGTGAATGGTCCTGTAAAAACAAGTAAAGTATGCGCTCAAAATGTGACACGCCAAAAACCACTGAGGACGTTAGTAAATTGCAAAAGCTAAAGACGTTATTATGCAATATCTAATGACAATCCAGCTCTTACTGTCAAGTTGTGAGTTCAAGATTTCTCGCAGCGTTCTAGTCATCCACCATATCAGTGGTAGAATGCAGACGAGACCAGCTCATTGAAAGTACCCAAATTTAACAAAGAAAATAGACGTACTCCTGAACTGATTGTGGGGACCATCTTGGAGTGGATTATCTATATTAATAACTGAACCAGTGCATAAATCTAGAAGAAAGTGCACTTGCCTCAAACCAAATAATACAATGCAAAATAAAATGTGGCAAAAAATAATATGCATAGACCTTAATGGGAAAAATAATAAACATAGAGCTTAATGGAAAAAAAACTGTAACATATAAATTATCTGAGCTGAAACAAAACTATTTAGAAATTATCAAGGGCATATACAATATATGAAGGATCACAAATAACAACTAAACTCCTCGCCATCGTTCAATCCGTTTGGCATGAGTGTGTCCAATATTTTTGATCCAAAATCTCTGTAGGAGATATCTGCGGTTTTCTCTGCCTTCCATGGCATCTACAGACTCTAGTACCATAAATTGTAATCAGCACATACTGTGGTTGAGAGTTCAGAAATGAGAAGCTATAACTAATATCAGGTTTTGGTTATTATGTTGCTCTTGTGTTCATTTAATCTTTAATCTAATTACCTTCCCTAACAGAAAGACTAGTAAGGGAGCACTTATATATAGACCACCACTTCCATGTCCCAGCTTTTCCACATCTCTTTTAGAGATGTTAGGCCCACATATACGGGCCAATGAGGACTTCCTTCTCCTTGGAGATTTTAATATTCATACCGACCAACCTGACTCCACGGGGACCAAAAGTTTGTCTACTGATATGACAACCATTGGTCTTACACAAAAGAATCAGGGTCCCACACATGAAGGTGGACACTGCATCGACCTGATATACACTAACTTTGACAATATACTGTGTCACAAACCCACCCAAGTCAACTGGTCTGATCATTTTTTACTACAATTCACCATCCTTAAAGTTAACAAAGCCCCCCATAAGAAATCCCTACCCCCCACTATACAGAGACAGTGGCAGAAACTCACACTGGAGACATTACAAAAGGTGTGGGAAAAACCCGACATTAGAGATACTGAGGAAGTAGAATGTAGGTTAACTATGTTTCAGCAATCTCTAACTACAGCCATTGACAAAATTGCCCCCCTGAAAACATTTAGACAATTCCCTGTGGCCAAACAGGAAAAATGGTATACCGAGGCTCTCAGAAAAGAGAAGCAAGAATGCAGGAGGATAGAGAAGAGATGGAGGAAATCACACTCCGAGGATAACAAAAAGGCACATCGTGCAGCTCAAACCAACTATTATAAACATATCAAAGCTGCCCGTAAAAATAACATTGCCCAACAGCTCATAGAAGCCGGCAACTCTCCTAAAGAACTGTACAGGATTCTTGAAACATTTGTAAAACCTATGGCCTGTGTAAGTCCAGATGACTTTTCACAAAGTCTATGTGAAGAAGTCTCCTTATACTTCGAAAATAAAATAGAATCCATCTATGATAAAATTCTAGTATCCCAAACAAATAGTGATACTCTGACCGTTTCCTCCCCTAACGAAAACATCAACCTCACGCTGATTACATTCCCTCCTATCAACACTGAAGAGCTGCATACATTAATGACCCAAGTAAAATCTGGGTCGCCGGATGACCTTATCCCTGTGAAAACCTTAACCTCCCTCAGTACCCTGTTAGCCCCCCACATTCAGGATGTAATTAACCAGTCTCTTAAAGAGGGAAAAGTACCAACTGAATGGAAAAGAGCGGTGGTGAACCCCATCCGCAAGAACGCGGCTCTCCCGTGGACGGAGCTTTCCAACCTCCGGCCCATCTCCCTCCTGCCTTACTTCAGCAAGCTGGCCGAGAAACATGTCAACGCACACCTGTCTAATTACATCGAGGCAGCGGGCAGCCTAGACCACTCACAATCTGGTTTTAGGCCCAACCATAGCACCGAATCAGCCCTCCTGTCGGTGACAGATAACATCAGAATGTCACTTGACAGGGGGAGCTCATTGATTCTGGTGCTATTGGATTTGTCCGCTGCCTTCGACACGGTGTCGTATAAAATTTTTCTCGACCGCCTGAAGGGAGTGGGAGTAAAAGGGACCGCCCTTGCGTGGCTTGAAAGCTTTCTTGAAGACAGACAACAAGGTGTCAAACTAGGCTCCCATAAATCTGTCTGCAGGAAGCTTACCAAAGGTGTGCCACAGGGCTCATGTTTGAGCCCCACGTTATTCAACGTATATGTGGCCCCTTTGGCGAAGATTATAAGATCTTATGGGTTCTCCCCAATCTGTTACGCTGACGATACTCAGCTGTTGTTTCCCTTCCAAACTATCACACCTGCAGTCATGCAATCCTTTCAAAATGGCATGAGAGCTGTGGCAGGTTGGATGGCCCAGAACTTCCTCCAATGCAATGTGACTAAAACGGAAGTCATGTTGTTTGGAGGGGCCACCCTGCTCTGGTCTCCGGATTGGTGGCCACTTGAGCTAGGACCTGTCCCAGCGCCCAAACAGACCATCAAAAACCTGGGAGTACGCCTACACCAAACCCTGATTCTAAAAGATCATGTCAGCCAAGTTACAGGAACGTGTTTCCGAACAATTGGTCTTCTACGGCGTATTTTCCCTTTCCTGCCAAACACCCACAGGAAAACGCTGGTACAGGCACTGGTCCTTGGGCGGGTAGACTATTGTAATGGTCTACTCATCTCTGCCAACCATGAACAACTACGCAGACTGCAGGTGGTGCAGAACACCGCGGCAAGACTCATCCTGAATGCCCCCCCCCCCTACTCCATCCGGCCCTCTCCTTTCCCATCTTCACTGGCTTCCAGTGCAACAACGGGTAAATTTCAAACTCTGCTGCATTATGCACAAGTGCATCTATGGGTCTGGTCCCAAATACCTAAAAGAATTTTTTTTTCCCTATTCTCCCGGACGTGCTCTGCGATCCAGCAACATTATGTTGCTGCATGTACCCAAAGTTACCAGAGCGAGACAGGGTGGCCGAGCACCCTCTCTTAAAGGCCCCTTCCTGTGGAATTCCCTTCCACTTCAGTTGAGACAAATCTCTAACCTCTTTTCCTTTAGGAAAAAACTAAAAACATACCTGTTCACACAAGACTAATTTCTCTTTTTCCTTTGCCCTTCTGTCATCCCCTCAATAAAGCTTGTCCTATTCATACAGTAGCTACGCGCGGAGATACCCCTTCGGGGCTGATTCATGCGCGCTATAAGAATATAAATAAATAAATAAATCTGATTTAGATTTTTCTTTCAGGCTTCCCAATGTATTCTAAGACACAAGGGCATTTTTAACAGATATATTACATTTTGAGTGTCATAAATAGTGGTAGTTTTGAGTTTGATTTTTGTCCCCTTACATGGATGAGTGATGAAGTTACCTTTAATGATGTTATTGCAATTATTACAATCCAAGTATGGGATAGTTTCTGTGTGATAATGCTTTTCTTCATAAGGTCTCTTGGTTGATATTAATTCCTTGACATTCTTACTCCGCTCACATGCAAAGAGGGGAGGATCTGAAAATATACCTTTAAAGTCTGTTTCAGTTTGCACCTTTGGCCAATATTTCAAAAGGATCTTCATGAATTGAAGTCTATGTGTGGAATATCTAGAAACCATGATCATTCTGTTGGTATTGTCATGTTTGCTTGCGTTCAGTAGATGAACGTTCAAATCATTTGTATAACACCTCTTTGACGGAAAACCTCTGTCTCAGAAGTTTTCAACCATGTCTGATGCATGTGTTTCCCATATGTCGGGTTTTGACACAATTCTTTTCACTCTTACAAGTTGTGAGTAATGCAAATGTTTTTTTAATGAATTTTGATGAAATCTGTTGTAATGCAATAAGTAGTTACGATCAGTATTCTTTCTGTATCGATCTATTTCCAGTTAATTGTCAACCTTAGAGATAGAACATCCAAAAACGGTCTGTTATCTTCACTCATGTTGTAAGTAAATTGGACCCTGTATTTGATGGGATTTACTTCTCCAATGGCTAATACCAGCTCTTGCTTTAATCCTTACCATAGGGTGAATATATCATCAATATATCCGGCAATTATAACCAAGTGTCATTTTTAAGGATGTGATCAATTTAAATTTGGTGCATGAAGAGGTTTGCGTAACATGGGGCTGCACAATTGCTCATGGAAGTGCCTGTGAGTTGTAAAAATAATTTATTTTCCCAACATTAAAAAACACTGTGGCATAATGTGTATTGTAAAAGTTCCATTAAGAATACTTTCAAATCTTCTTCCAAGTGGACATTAGTCAAAAAATGCTCTACTGCTTCTAATCCCAAATTGTTTGAAATTGACGAGTATAGTGCTTTGACATCTACAGTACACAAAGAAGATTGTTATCCAGATCTTGATTGATGGCTGCAATTTTTGTAGAAATTCAATAGTGTCTTTTATGTAGGTAGTGATGTTCTGTACTAACGGTTGAAGGTGCCGATCGAAGTATTTACCAACTAGTTCGTGAAAAAAATCCTCATGTAGACACAATGGGCCTAAACAAAGGTATGATGGGATTTGTGTACATTTTTGGTAGCATATAAATGCTAGAGCATCTTGGATGATCCTGAATGAGATCATACATGTCTTCTTCAGTGATGGTACCATTGTTCACAGCTTTTCTCAGAATGCAACTTTGCTAACTGCTTTGCTGTGTCGTCCTGCAGATTGCTGTGCTGTAGGAGTGACTGTCACTTAGCTACCTGCTTTGCTGTGTTTGCTGGCTGCCTGCTGCATGCTGCTGGGAGTTTAGCCCAAGTTTCTAAAAGGGCTTGCTGGCTTTTCCCCTGTTCTGGAAGCCTCATGGACAGCAAAGACTTCCTTGAACCCTGCCTCAGGTTGCTGGACTCTGCCATCTGTAAGTCACCCCTTGCCTGTGGTTCCCCCTCCAGTTGTGGACTGCAGAAGTGGGTTCTAAAGCTGTTTTACTCCAGAATCGATGCATCATCCTCCGCTCTATACCGGTCGGAACCAACGTAGTGCCCTTCGACGCCAATGCAATGCTGATCTGGAGATATCTCTGCAGGCTCAATAATGATGCCGGTTCCAATTATGAGGTTTGACGATGACGTAGCGCCGATCCGAGGTCCCACCTGTGAGGCTCAACAACCACTCAGCACCTTCATCATAAGGGATTCAATGACAACGTAGGACCTAACTGCAAGGCTCAACTTTGCACATCGACCGACTACATGAATCAGAACTGACCCATTGAGGCTTCAACGCAGGCACTTGCTCCAGCTTTGGTACTTTTTCAGCGGGCCTGCCATAAATCCTATAGGCAGCCGGCCCTCCATCGCATTCAATTAGCCTGAACTTTGAATTTACCCCAGTCTACCAGGTCTAGCACAACCTCAATTAACTTTTTAGTGCTATTGACTTCTAAGCATTGGTTTTGGATGTAATCTTTAAAAATTAACACACACACAAAATATATAAATAAATATATATATTTCAAAAACATTATTCATGTGCTGTAAAAAATGTGTGGTAAAGGCATACATGTTAAAAGCATGTGTTATAACATAATTACAATGTCTGTACAACCATCTTCAAAGTCTTTTCCACCTGGGCACTGCTTATGGATCAGGGTTGTTGTTTCAAGTCCTAAGTGAATAGATGGAAAAGGCCTGCTGCATTGTTTATTTTCTTTTTTGAAGGTCGGGGTCTCCAATCTGATGGAGGCTTGGCTGTTGGTGAGCCACTTGAGATGTTACAGTATGGTACTCCGAAGTGAGAATTTAGTGGAACTACATTCCGTGGACTGAATTAAGGCTCAGAATTTGAAGCATACCTTGAACATCTCTTCATCCATCACATTAGAAACTATTTAATTGGGAAATAAATGATTACAATAGTACACTAGAACAAATATACTTAGCAAATGTATATGAACTAACTTTCTGTCCAATCTGAGCAATCACAGATAATGTTGGGGAACAAGAAGTATCTGATTTAATGAATCTCGGTATAATTTGCCTTGTTAATCCTTTAACAAAATAAGAACAGTAGTATCCTGTCTCAATAAAGTAAACATTGAAGCTTTGAACATCAAGTGTCAGTGAATGTCAAGCCACTTGGATTCAGCTGGGACACCAACCTCTCCATGAATACATTTTCTAAAAAACAATGACAACCTGGTTGAAGCTCTCTATTCTAAATGACATGAAACAGAGCGTGACTAAGATGGCAGGCGGTTAAGACATGTTTTTCCATCTCTCCGTCCTGCATCCCACACTACCTACTTTTAATGCTCACACAGAGGCACTCTGAGCTATCGGGCACTCCTCTCTAAGAGGGTTTGCACCACATCAGGTGGGAGACAGCAAGATGGCCCAATAATGTGCAGTGGCTACAATTGGCTTCATGTGACATGCCGCCTGAGCAAAATGACAGTGAGGTAATTACATTCCTATGGAGACCACCCGTGCCTGAGGCCGACACTACATTCATGGCATGCCACAATACTCCAGACTACAAGCATTGCACCTGTCAACTCACGGATGGTGCGAGCTTCAAGCCGGCTCCCTCACCAGAGAGATTCTGAGAAGCAGCGTACCTTTATGAGATCCAGGGCCTGGGAGACCAGGTGCCGATTTGGGATGCTGGATGTGGCCCTTGTGCAAATGAAGAAGACCCCTGTACCCTGCCTGGCATTGAGTTCCGGCCACCTTCCTCTAGGGACCACCAAAGTTTGAGGCTGCTGTGGAGCCCCTGAGAGCTCCATGTGCCAAAGGACTTGCATCACTGGCTCACAGGTATCCTCACTCTGCGCCTCCCACTTCCTTCTTGGGAGGAAAAGCCCTGGCATGGCCTGAACGACCTGACTGTCCATCTTCTGGACGGCCTTAAAAGCAGTGACCCGACCACCTCTTCCCTTTGATTAGACGGGGTGTACCTCACAACGCCTATACACTAAAACCTGCTGCAAGACGGCCCATGGCCTGGACGGCATCATCCCTGGGGCCCCTTCTGAGTAACACTTGGGCTGATCACAATAACCCACTGAGAGGCGAGGTCACATAACCATTTCTGGACTGCAGTCGGAGAGCTGGCAGAGCAAGGGTGGTAATCTACTCTTGCACCCACAGGATCATGTTAGGCTTCACGGCCCAGCAACACCATCTGTGGGCAACAAGACTCTCAGCCAAAACATGCTGAGGGTTGGGCTCAAACCTGGGGCCCTCCGCCACTGAGTGGTTCGCTCTTAAAGTCCTCTCTTGCAGGACGCTGACTGTCCAAGCCCTACATAGACTGCACCCTGCTACTACATTACAAATTTCCCTGCAGCTTACCCAGTGGAGGCAGTGGAGCTGCTGAAGACAGCTATCCTACTACTGATACCTTTACCCCTTTGAGCCCAATTGCAGAAGAAGAAGGTGATGGCCCTATTGCCCAACTCCTGGCTACTACTGGAAATCAAGGATCACAGTCCGAGGGAAGAAAGATTTCAACCTGAAGGACATGCTTACCAAAGTGACTGGACCCCACTTGGGGATGCCTCGGTGACACTCACATCTGGCCCAGGCCTGATGCAGAGGAGACATAGGGCCTGGTGACTCACTCCTTCTTGGAGGCTCTGGTCACTTCCTTGCAGGAGGACCTCCAAACAGTGAGGAAAAACCTGACCACGACCTCTGGCAGGTCCACTATGAAATGGATGCAATTAGGGAAAGAGTCTGCTCTCTGGAAGACCATGACATGAACAGGGACGAGCAGATTGAACAGCTTCAACAGGAAATCATCAGACTCCAAGATCAACAGATAGACCTGCAAGCATGGGTGGAGGATTTGGAAAATCGCTTGCGGTATAACAACATCTGAATCGAAGGAGTACCAACTAGGGTAAGGGGCAAAGATGTGGGGGTGTGCACTAGCGACCTGTTCAGAACAATCTTGGAGTCCCCACCTGAAATGGACATTCAGCTAGACAGAGCACACAGAGTGTGTGTCCCAAGGCCAGACTCTGCACCTTCAGTGTAAACCTTGATGTGCATCCATGATTTCTAGCTCAATAAGAGCATTCTCTGCGCAGCCAGAGACTGCCACCCAGTGCACTTTCAAGGACAGAATTGGATGCTGTACCAGGATGTGGCCGCCACATCGCCTTAGGAAGACCCTTGATTCCACCCAATCACTGCCTTCTTCCGAAGTAAATTTATATATACGCTTGGGGACACCCCTCCTGGATGGAGGCTCTACCCACTCCGCTCCCTCAAAGAAGTCTGCCAACTACTTAACATTGAAGATTCTTCTGCCACATAACCACAGTCTGCTTGTTGCAACCGGAAGATCCACAGATACTCACAACAATGCATGCTCAGGCTTTCCCCGATTGGGCTTTTACCAGAACCAGAGAACATGGTGTTGGAGCGATGAGCAGTGCTAGAGACCCTCTCTGGTAACACTGCATATGTTGACAGCACATGAATGATACTTGTTTAGAGGCAAAACCACAGACTGTGGCTTTGTCTGACCGATTTCACCTGCTCTCACACCAACACTACAGGTCTCGACTATCTGGTTGGGGGACTAGGACTCCCATCCACCGGAATTGCACAGCATATCTTAAATGCCTTTTTAATGCATGCCTCTGTAAAGATTTTAACACTTATCTTAAAGGTACTGAATCATCCTACTAAATACCAGGCTATAATATCTTACATAAAACAATCTAAAGCATGCATGATTCTCCACATGACTCATTTAGCCCCCAGTGATTGACATAGAATGCCCTTGTATGTCTTTCCACAACAATACTTTTCTTCTACACCATCTAAAACTGAAGGGGTGACCATGTTAGTGTCCCACTTATTCTGTGGCTTTCTGGGCCCAAAGTTGGCCTACATCAAGACCCATCTGCTATCTCACTCAGTGACCATAGGAAACTGCACCTTCAGTTTAGTGACCATTTATGCCCCTAGTGACGGCCAGGAGCGATTCATACTCCACATGATAGCAGAGGTCATGTCCCCAGTTCGTTAGACCTTAATTTAAGTAGAAAAACAAGCAAGTGTGAGTGATAAAGTATAAAGGCTTCATTTTGCAGTGTCTGGGAGAGTAATCAACCCAGGTAGGATTGCCACCTACCTCTCAAATTGGGTACAAGGGTAGCCCTTTATATAGTCTATCTCTGCTGAATCATAAATACTAATCATGTGACCAATAAAATACAAATGTGTCATATTTAAGCTACATTACAGAACTAATGCCAAGCCTCCCACCCTCCTGTGTTCATTGACGCAATCATCTAACTATGTGCCATTTGTCTTAAATCAATATGGGGGACGGAAAAGAAAGTTATTTAGAGACATATGAGTAGTGAATTATAGTGTATAGAAAGTGACTTAAAATAGGCACCGTAACCCGCTATAACTGAATTTAATTAAATATGGGTCCAGGACTAGATAAAAACAGTGGTGCTAACTTGAGGTCCCTAGGTACCAGGATAGCGTTAGGAATATGTGATCAACATGTTTCTTGCCATCTTGGCCCAACAGTCGGGCGGCACTTCTTCAGGACCTTAAGACAGTGGTGCCCTTCTGGTGGGATGGGCAGATTCCCTGCTATTCGAGGATAACCTAATATAGTATGCTGCTGACCCCTAGTGGGGAGCCAGTGTAGTGTCCCCACCTCGAAAAGTGGAGTCTAATACTTCATGAGGATGGCGAGCGGTTGCCAGGAGCAAGCTTTGTGCCAAAAATACGAGCATAAACTGAGGTAGACGGCACGCAATAATATTCTCTTAAAGAAATGAGTTGCGGTGCTGCTGTTTGCTTTATTCATGCAGCTCAGCTTATATTTTAGGTCACTCGGACTGACTGCATTAAGGTCTAAGCTCTTTCAAGGATCAGGGTGTTGTTTTTCTAACAGGTGACTGGTGTAGTGCGCCGCATAGTTATCCACCATCAACCAACATAGATTCTTGTCATTATCTTGTAGAAAGGGTAAGCTGGGCCTGATCCTACAAGAGGACTGGTTTCAAGAAATTCGTTAAGATACGTTTTTTCTAAATAAGTACTGGAGACTGTATAGACTTACATGTTGGATTAAAAGAAGAGCATCATTTCTTGAAGTTAACAGAATTTCTTAATAAATCACATTACTATGTAACTGGGGTTATCTTGATGGAGCGCCTCACATTGTATTCTCCCTCATAAAGTGGCAGGGACTGTAGTCTCGTGATTGGATCAGCAGTATTAGGATTCTAACCTAAACTCAAAGGTATGATCTATCTGCTAATCAGCCTTCATCTTATGACCAAGAGTATTAGTTGTTCAAGGAATAAATGAATGTATTCTCCACAGATTGACTTGTATATTTGAAGGGGATGCCCTATGGTGAAATTTTACAATCCCCGTACTTGGGCCAACAATTAATTGGTACCACGGTGACAACTGGATGTGCATCCTGATCTGCGACAGGTAAACACTATTATATGTTCCTCTTTTATATAAGAACCCTTTTTAGGAACTGGAGAGGTCCATAGTGTATTTACAATGTATCTGGAACACGCTCATTAATAATGCGTAAGGGATGTTGAGACACCCTAATTTGAGTTGGATGGAGAGTTTAATACCCCCCAATGGCCTCCATTTCTGTATAAATCAATCCACAAAAACGATGTATGATTGAAAGTGATGTGAGTTGTATTGAGTGAAAGATAATGGGATGTATCACCAGGATATGAACACTGTATCATGCTTTAATGTGTCTTTTAAGAAGAAAAAATATACATTTTTAAATGACAAAGGCTACCTGATTGTTTTGTGGATATTTTAGTTTTTTGATATCATGTATAGATTCATATGTCCTTGTAAAACATCTTAACTTCAAACAACGCAATAGAGATATTTCGGTAACACACAGATAAATGAAACCTTGCAGAGTTTCATATCACATCTAATTATCCACTTCCAGCTAAGGAACTTGGCTACTGCTATTGTGATACATGGCGACGTGTCGTTACCCAATACTCTTAAAGCAATAATATAAGTTATGGTGCCCAGGTTTCTACAAATTGGAGACAGCCACACATTCCTGGGACCTGTGAAGGCAGGGCAGATAAACAAAACGTGGGCATAGGACTCATCCACTACGTTGCAGAAGGGAAACGTGCTATTTCCTGACTAAGCCCACTTAGCTGTGTATGCTCTTACTGGTAGGGTTCTCACTCTGATTTGGAAGTACAACTTCTGATCGAAAGGTTTTGGAAATAGAGTCCCAGTACTGTTCCAGACTAGGCCATAGATTTATTGTTAAGAAAGCCCCAGATAATGATGAGCTGTTGCATTCTCTATGCTTCTTGAGGCAAGCCACTTCCCAATATCTTTCTTTTATGATCTCTTTTGGGGGTAATCTGAAACACGATGGGTGTTCCCATAATTCTGATAGACCGATACTCGCCAAATAAAGTCTGACTGCTCTCAGCCAGCTGATCTTTTTAAACTGATCTGAGGCGATTACATCCCTGAGCCCTGCAGCATTTGCTGACAGTTCTGCCCTGCACCATATTCTGCACCAATACAAGATAGGGCGCAGCCCTGCTGAGTCTGCTAACGCTTTCTTACCCAGATCTTGTAACAAAGGGAGAAACGGGGTGCATTGGGGGAGGTTGGTAATATGTCTCAGGAACCTGTTTTCAGCAAGTGTTAATTTGGACTAGTTTTCAAACCCCATAGTTCCACCCCATATAGCTTTCCTACCCAGATCTTGTAACAAAGGGAGAACCGGGGTCCATTGGGGGAGGACGGTAATATTTCTCAGGAACCTGTTTTCAGCAAGTGTTAACTTGGACAAGTTTTCAAACCCCCATAATTCCACCCCATATAGCACGGAGCTAACCACTTTCATATTATACAATTGCATGGCCGGACTGATAGGCTTTGTCAGGGAGGCCACAGACTCTCTGTGTATGACCCCTGATAATTGCCGGTGTTTTACCGAGATGGTGTCTATCTGATGCCCCCATTTCCTATCTTTTTGTAGGATACCCCCATATAGGTGAATGCATTACCTTGTTCAAGAGGCTTCTTATCTAAAAATATATTGCCTTTGAAGGATCTGTGTTGTTAAAAGTCATAAATTTCGTCTTAGACTCTTTGATCTCTAGTCCCCGTAAGGGGCAAAATTCTTCAAAAATAATTAATGCTCATTGTAAACACCTAGGGGTTTTGGAAATGATCAAAGTGTTGTCAGCGAACATTAAAATGGGAATAGCAGAGCCCGCAAGATCTGGGGCGTCAGTTTGAACCGATGATCAAAACTCTTCAATTCCATTAATAAAAAGAGAAAATAAAGTGGGGGCTAATACGCATCCTTGGCGAACCCATTGGCTACAGGAAGAGGACTGGTGACGTTTCCCTATGTACCCCAGCGTATTTGGGCAAAATTGTCTTTATGAAGGCGCGCTATTAGGGTGAGCAGTTCAAGTGGTAGCCCTAGGTCCTGCAAGACAACCCAAAGCTTGCTACACAAAACCAGGTCAAAGGCTGACTTAAGGTTGACAAAGGCAGTGTACATGCTGCCCTTGCCCAAGATTACGGTGCCCCAATTGTAATAGCCTAAACCAGAATACTTGATCTATTGTGCTGATATGGTTCGGAAACCTGCCTGTAATGGAGTAGGAATCTCCTATTCCTCAATCAAGTCATGGACCTTTTCAAGCACCAATTGAGCTACTGTCTTTTGAATGGAGTTGATAAGGCTAATTGGCCTGTAGTTTACCGGAAGGGACTTGTCGCCCTTTTTATATAATGGGATAATTTCAGCCCAGAGGGAGATCGTATTTGCCAGTGCCAGGATGTACCTATTCCACCAGGGCTTGTTACAAAGAAAAATGTCAGCGGAAATTCCATCTATCCCTGCCCCTCGTGATTGAACTAAGGGCTGTGTCAACGTCTGCTGTGGTAAAGACCTTTGTCAATGTAATATTTATGGGCAAGAACTGTGACATTAGCTTCTTCTGGCCCATTAGCATTTCGACGTTCAAAATGGGTTACCCATTGGTCCTGGGCTACATGATTCTGTCCTTTTCAACTCTGCACACTCTTTGCGCTAAGATGGTTAACATATTGGTGTCATCTTTTTGCACTGCTCTTCTGATCTGCTACTTATTAAGATGTCTTCTACATTTTGAAGCAGCACACTGTCACAATGAAGTTTGAAAGGTCATTTTTGACTACCCTGTTAAAAATACTAGGGGTCTCACAGTACCCCTGTGGCAGATGAGTATACAAATACAGGGTATCTCTATAGGTAAATGTTGTTAGGTATTGACTTTCAGGGTGTAGGAGGACACTATAGAAATAATTTTTCAAATCAATCACCTAGAAATTGTTTGCATCAGCTGAGATGTTTGCCAATATTATTGACGGATTCTGGAACGTGGGGAACTTAGGTACCACTATATAAGTGGGTGAAAATCTTATACCACTTATATTGTATGGTGAAACTCCTGGATATAGTACCTCCTCCTGCACCAATGCTGTAATAGTGGATGCTATCTCCTCATCTGCTTCTTTTGACAACAGATACTTCTTGACCCTAGGTAAAAGTGCTCCTGCCTTTATGTTAATTTTTACTAGTGCTGCTATCTGTATCAAACCTACATCATATGGTCTTGTTGCCCACAACTGTGGTGGTACTTTTGCTAAGTTGTGGTCTTTCATAGATTTGAGACTTGGCCTGAGTGTAGATGTTCTTATCTCTAACTCTACCTTTCTTTTTTTTACTTTTATTGTTTTATGCACGGAAAAACATGAAAAAGCAAGTCAAGTTTTACACAGAAACATAAGATACAGTCAGATTCCCAAGCTCGTCGAACATGATTGTCAAGATTCAAATCATAAATACAAGTAAACAGGTCCTATAGAGAAAAAAGAAAAAGAAAAAGGGAGACACATCTAAATCCATTCAGTAATTGGTGCCCATATCTTTGTTCCAATATCCCTCCTTTTCAACCCCTTAGTTTTATAAATAGCGAATTCTATATTGTACACTGATAATAATCTTTCTCACCAATTAAAAAAGGACGGGGTGAAGGACTGGGTTCTTTAAGACCCAGCGGTGCCAGGGGACAACACCTGAAACCTTCGTGGGTAACCTGCTCCGGCGTACGAATGACAGAGACACGGGACACTTCCTTCGGCGTCAAAGATTCAAGTTTATTTGCTGCAGGGAAACACAGAGATCACAGAAGTACAACGAGTGTAGTTCAGGGAGACTGCTTCAAATTGGTTCTGTGGATCGCTCCTTTTATACACAATTCTCCCATAGGTTTGCATAGCAGACAAAGGTTTACAACCAGGTTCCCACAATTATCCCCGAGAGGGGTCGCTTTGGTCACTTTGATACTCATAAGGTCCGGAACATAAGTGCGGAAACATTTGGCGGTTCCCAACTGTAAAAACCCATCTTCCCACCATTAGTACATTCCAATCAGCAGTAAAACAGATCAAGATAGGAACAGGGACAGGTGTAGAGGAAGATGGAAACAGTGGGGAGATTGGAAAGGGTGTAAAAGGGGAGGTATCGGGAAACACGAGCTACAGGCATCAAAGGGACGTGCCTAATGAGATGCACGGCTGAGACAAAAAACCGGCACGGCGAGATGAGCCTCGAGCGGGGCCATCTGCCTTACAGTATCATACCCCTCATCATAAAGACACTTACAAAGGACATGTGTCTTCTGCAAATATCTCGGGAGTCCCAGGGTCGCGAAGCGGACAACGTCCGTTCGCTGGCTACTTGAGGGCAAGAGACAAAATGGATGCCGTATCTAAGATGGAACCCGTGGGTACAGATGAAAAACCCATATAGCAAACGAACGATTTAAGTTAGCACAGTGAAACTGCGCACACTTACTAAACTCGTCATTTGCGGTTCGCAGATACCAGACTCGACCATATTCGTGCGAGTCGAAAAACATCACTTACATTTGTCACGGAACCTCAGACGCTCCTTTTGCCCTCATGTAGGCAAGCACTAGTCGGAATCATATTCGATATTCATCAGACCATCTAGATGTTGCTGTAGCATAGCTCTGTCCAACCGAGTTCCATTGGTAACAGGCGGCTGTCTCATACACGATGTAGCACAGAGGCCACATAAGGCAGGACCGCACTGCACACAAAGGCAACACGTGAACAGGAACGCCACAACGACTCCGATGATCATCAGAATCTTCCAACCCCAAGTCGACGTCAGGCCCCAAAACCACCCAAGTAGCGTCCAATCCCCTACATCCACGTGTATGGATTCGGAGATCTTATGCAACTTCGAGATGGCTTGATAGACAGTCGGAGCGTTATCAGGAATGAAAATACAGCAGCTCGAATGGATCACCTTACATACCCCACCTCGATCTGCTAAGATCACGTCTAAAACCATACGGTTTTGTAACATCATAAGTCTATCCGCCTGAAGTTCTGTGGTGATATTACCAAGGGCACTGGCAGTAATATTAGCTGTCGATTCTACCACTCGAGTCAACTGTCTCAGGTTCCTACTATTAACCATAGGTCCCCAAACGGGAGGAAACCCTTGAAAAAGTCTCCTGCCTCTTGACCGGCAGTATCCTCTTCGCTAATTACGCCTCTCACAACTCTAGTCTTGTGATAATCTGCATCTACAGTGAACGTCGGAGGCAACAAGTTTGTGATAAAACATGAGCCCATGAAGTCAGAGGGCAACCATGCATACGCACGATCATGACAGATAAAGTATGTACCCTTGGCAGCCAGAAACACAGGGGACGAGACCATCGGCAGAATGTAATTTTCAGTGCAAGCGCTCTCTCCAAGTCGGGCTTTCGATCTTCGGCCACGACCTATGAGACAAAAATTACCAATGTGGGGTACGACCCATATCAGAGGCGAGCTTTTAAGCTGTTTTTCACTAGTGAACACACTATACTCGCCTCTACTCAGGACCCTGTAGGCTTGTACCTCTTCTTCTGGAATAAGCGAGGGATCATAGATATCGCTATCTAAGTCTTCAATTGCTATAGACAAAGGTTTTTGATACGAGCTAGGACCAGAGTAGGGGGAACGTGGTTCTCGAATGGGGTGGAAGCCTAGTGCGCTTCGAAACATTGTTTGAAATGCTCGAGCAGACCCTTGGGAACTATACGGTAACACCAGATATGGGATTCCCTTATCCGTGGTATGTGGCATCAACCCACACACCCAACAATTAGTAGTGTTAACCACTAACTGATGCTGATGAAGGAGCTGAATAAAGGAATTGTTGCGGAATTCTGCACGTCTAGCCTGCTCGTGTTCAGGTAGGATATGAAAAGAATGAGGAGAAACAGTGGAGGTGAGTTTAGGGTCAGGGGTAGGAGTAGGTATGGCAGAAGGTAAGAAATAAGACATCGTGTAATACACCCCACCCGCCAATAATGCAGAAACAGTCAAAAGCAATACGAATATTTGGAACATAAAACATTTGGTACGACTAAGTTGTTGCAACTTGAACCTTTTCGCCTGAGCTCCTTCCAAGTCCATCAGCTTTGAAAATGCCATCCCCTACGACCGTCCGCAACGTTTCTTGACGCACTTCGTTCTGTGTAGCAGTAGTCAATCCCTAGGAGTTCCCAGGAACCGACGGTCTTTAACCTAGTGTCAAGACCTACTAACCAGAAGGAAGTACACACGCGGCCCTACGGCCTTTATTCACAATTATGTGTATGCAAAAGTGTCTCTCAGCTGTGGAAGCAAAAATACGAGGAACGAAACTCAATGTACATATACAAAAATAATAACAGTGATACGAGTGTTCAAACTGATCGTGGAAAACGGGATAATGCAATTGTCAAGGGACAGAACAGGATCTTTTATTAGTCTTTAGTGCTGGATCGCAAAAAGTATCGGGTTTTCCCAGGATGTGTCTGTTCGTCAAACAAAGGATCCGTTGAAGAGACAGCGTTCTGTTGATCAGTTGAAGGTTCTGGTCTTGAGTCTTTTGATGACAAATGTTCAACAGTGTCTTTCTGCTGCATTGAGGATTCTCAGACTGGTTGTGCGCCGCTGAAAGGTACAAACGCCGGCAATCCTTCGGTTTCAGTGATGCAATGCCTCTCCTCACCCACGAGTCTGCTGGCAACGGAATAGGGACTTTTTTGGTATGGGTGGCATGCACCCAGTTTTTCCGACCCTCTAGACGAACTGCAGTTCTCGTGGCAAGGAGGACCTGGTAGGGTCCAGTGAATCTTGGCTCCAAGTTCTTCTTGCGCGAAAAATTCCGCGTCACCACCCAGTCTCCGGGCTGGAGCTGGTGGCCTGGACCCTCCGTCTGCGTCTGCAATGCTTCGTAAACCTGTTGGTGAATTAACCTCAGTTTAGCAGTCAAGTCATGAAGATAATCGATCAACATTGGATACTCAAGATCGCAGAACACACCCGGCCTAGGGACCCCCCAAACATTGGCAGGACGGCCGAACACTATTTCATAGGGACTGAGCCCTACTCGGGAGTGTACAGTTGTCCTTGTTGACAATAATGCTAAAGGTAAAGCGTCAGGCCACGAGAGACCAGTCGTAGCCTGAATCTTCGCTAGCTTAAGTTTAAGGGTGTCATTGTACCCTTCAACCAAACCAGCTGACTGGGGATGATTGGCGCTATGGAATTTCTGATTAATTCCAAGGCCCTTACACACACTCTTCATCACACTCCCCACGAACTCACTTCCGTTATCGGACCACACAACTCTAGGCATTCCGTACCGAGGAAAGTATTCCTTCAGTAGGATTTTCGCTGTTGACAAAGCAGTGTTATCTTTGAGGGGATAGGCCTCGATCCATCGGGAGAATGCGCAAACCACAACTAAAACGTATTTCAGGTTATTGCATCGCTCCATATGGATGAAGTCTAATTGGATCACCTCAAAGGGACATGAAGGGGGAGCAAAACTACCAGGAGGAGTTGGGGTTCCCTTACCAGGATTGTACAACATACATACCATACAGTTCTTAACCAATCGTTCAGCACATTTCGTGATACCATCATTCTTCCACACAGGAGACAGCAACTTGCAAATACCTTTCGCGCTAATATGTGCTAACCCATGTGCCATTGTCACAACAGCCAGCACATATGCATCAGGCAACATCCATCTTTTCTGATCCGATAAGTCAATCCAACAACCATTCGCATCCAACTTTCCCGTACTTTCTTTCCACTTCGTTTTTTCTGTCTCGGTGGCCTCATTCTGAATTGCTTTCACACTCTCGATAGTGTCCTCACACATGCTCGATTCTGTAGGCCACCTAACCGAACTCGTCACATATATTCGAGTACTAAGGTTCCGGGCAGTCTCCTTAGCAGTCTCATCCGCAAACGCATTACCACGACCAACATCATCCGTCACCTTACGATGCGCACTACATTTAACAATCGCCACTTGCTTAGGCAACGTAAGTGCATCCAAAAGATCATTCACAAGCTGGCCATGCTGAATCTTCGTACCATGCGATGTCAGAAAACCTCTCTCTCTCCACAATCGTCCAAAACTATGTGCGACGCCAAAGGCATATTGGCTGTCGGTAAACACATTCACGCGTTTCCCTTTCGCTAACACACACGCTCTGGTGAGAGCGATCAGTTCTGCAGCTTGGGCAGAATTCTGATTTAATCTTGCAGTCTCAACAACAGTATTCAACGTTACAACAGCATATGCAGTAGTCACATCGCCATTCGACAGTTTAAAACATGAACCATCCACATACAGCGTTCCATCTGGGTCTTCCAAAGGAGTGTTTTTAAGGTCCACTCGACCTTTTGTTTCCTCTTCTGTCCTCAAATAACAATCGTGTTCTGTTATTTCATCTGACTCTGAGCTAATTGGTAACAAAGTCGCCGGATTCAGGACATTACAACGTTTTATCTGAATGTGGCTTGCCAGCAACGTCAACTCGTACCCAGACAACCTCGCACTCGTCAAGTGCTGAGTTTTCGTTCGATTCAAAAGAGTGTCGACTGCATGCGGAACCATCACCGTAAGCATATTATCCATGACCAGTCCTGCTGATTGTCGGATGGACACCGCAGCTGCCGCTGTTGCTCTCAAGCAACTCGGCAATGCTCTAGCTACCGGGTCCAAGGTCGATGAAAAATTCGCACATGGACGTTGCTTACCACCAAAAGGTTGCGTTAAGACACTCAAAGCACAACCTTCCCTCTCGTGAACATATAATGTAAACGGCTTGCTATAGTCAGGAGTACCTAACACAGGAGCCGAACAAAATGAATCACGTAATTCAGAAAAACTTTTCTGACATTCTTCCGTCCATGGTAAAGGAGTTGAAACATCCTTGCACGTAAGAGCTACCAATGGTTTCGCCAGCAATGAAAAATTTGGAATCCATTGCCTGCAGTACGACGTGATACCTAGAAAGGCACGCACATCTCTTTGGGTTGTTGGCACAGCCATTCGTGCAATTGCTGCAATTCTCTCTGGGGTCAACCGCCTTCCCTCCTTTGACAATAAGTGACCTAGATAGGTTACTTCTTGACAACAATATTGGAGTTTAGAAGGTGACACCTTATGATTTATCTCGCAGAGATGTTGCAGCAGCGACACCGTAGCAATTTTGCAAATGTCCTGAGTATCTGCAGCTACCAATAGGTCATCGACGTATTGGATTAAGGCCGCACCAGCCGGCAACCTAAACGCATCCAGTTGACCCTTCAAGGCTTGACTGTAAATCGATGGACTTTCACAGTAGCCCTGAGGAGCGCGTTTAAACCGGAAGCTGCGTCCACCAAGAGAGAAACCGAAAAGGTCTCTGCTCTCTTCTGCAATGGGAATGCTGAAGAACGAATTCTTCAAATCAATCACCGAAAACCAAGAAGCAGAAGCTGGAATCAGAGTCAGTAGTGCCGTGATGTCAGGCACAACGGGGAACTGAGGAATCACAATTTTATTCACCTCCCGTAAATCGATAACAAAACGATAAACAGGTGGTTTCGAAGGATCGGTACGTTTCAGAATGGGCAGTACAGGGCTGTTGCACACGTTTCCTCGTGTTTCTTCAATTACGTCTTTCTCGATCAAATCATAGATGATCGCTAACAATGCTCGTTCGCCATCAAGAGAGATACGATACTGGGGAATACGTGGCAACCGCACATTAGATTTCAACTGTACAACATAAGGGGAGATGTCAAGCAGGCCCACGTCATTGGGACCTGTTGCCCACAAAGATGCAGGAAGAGAACTCAATTCCGGTGGAAGCTTATCGAGAGACAAGTACATAGGAGAGACAACCCTCTCTCCCAACGTAAGCTTTACACCCGCAGGGGAACAATACAGAGTTGCATACAAGCGTTTAAGCAAATCCAGGCCCAAAAGATTTTCACCACAACCAGTAGTCAAAATCAACGGAGCTTCTAGCTCACGAGGCCCAATTGTAAGGGGCAAAGGGCGCGAAACTGGATTGCTAACGGGGGCGCCAGAGAATCCAACAGAAACATTTGTTAAGCCGGACAAAGGTGCGCCAGGGAGTTTCGAATGCTTTATGGAACTTTTCGCTGCACCATTGTCCAACAGAAAAGGCTCAACGACGCCCGATGTAGCAACTGCGACGTAAGGCCCTCTCTGATCACCCGGAACTGATACCACTCCCTCTCCTTGTCCATGGCTGTCCTAGTAATTACTGTCGTCAGTTCCCTGATCGACGTAATAATCGTCTACATTGTACTGCGCAGATCGTCCTTGCGACGATCCACGTTGATCAAAACAATTATCGGAATTCGATGAGTTATCTGAATGGTCATTCTGAGCACCACGACCTCTACCACGTGGTGCCTGCTGCGAACCACCACGACCTCCTCCAGATGAGCTACCACTGTTACGATCGTTTAAAACGGGACAGTTAAATTTTAAATGACCTTCTTGTCTACAATAGGCACATTGATTGTACCCTAACGAAGATCTTTGGGAAGAGGAGTCATTTCGAGGTTGTGACCTATTTGATTGCGACTGCGGTCTATTTTGTTGCGAAGCATTCTGATTCGAACGTGGAGGATAGGCCTGCTGTAACAACACTTTAGTTTTGAGTTCTTTCGTCTTTTTATCAGCACGGTCGTTCTCTTCTTTCTCTCTATTCTCATAATATTGTGCCGTAGCCAATATTTGAGCCGAGGTAGAAACGGCCCACGCACTTTCTGAATTCTTTAATTTATTGCTCAAATCGGGCAATAAGTTTGAAACGAATTTGTCTACGAACAACCGCTGACCACCCTCAGTGCTCATATCCTGACCACTATGGTCGATGAATGCCTCCTCAAATCTTGTGAAGAAATCAGAGACACTCTCGTCCTTTTTCTGTTTGCAAGCTGACAATTTGTCCCAATTCACTCTCATAGCTGGCATAAGAGTTTTCATTAACGTGATTATTCTTTGAGGGAGAGCAGTAATGAGTTGTTCAGGCTTAGCCCCACCAACTTGTCGCGTATCGGCCGCAATAAGAGCAGCCCAATCGCCACCTAATTCATTGGGATGATTCTCCTGACGAATCTTAGCCCATACCGGTTGCGGTACAACATTACCAAAGAGCATGTCAATATCGGCAAGATTCATTACCGTAGCGTCTACAAGTTGCGATAATTCTTTATAATACCCTGCATGATTTTTGCGAGGGTCAGGCAAAGATTGCTTTACCTGTAACACTTCTGATCGTTTCCATGGGAGATGTATCCATACCCTCTGAAAGAACGGCAAGATCGGGGGGTTTGCCCCAGGATTACCTGGCATCCAGACTGGTGGAACTTCTCGCATAGGAAACTGACCAGACTCATCTGGCTGTCTTTCAACATCTTCAACAAACAAGGCTTGAGGTATAGGAGTGGGACGAAAAGATAGCAACCGCTCAACCGCACGTCGAACGTTGGTATCCACTATCAGTCCAGTCGAGAACTGAAGCTGCAAATCAGACAAAGCGGTCAGCACCTCGTCAGGTGCATCGGCCGATATCTGATCGCGAAGGACCTTACACATTTCCTCGAACACAAATCTCTGGGTTGGTATATTGAATTGACAAAACGTGTTGAGTACAATACGAGGTGGATTTCTAAGGGGATGCGTCATCCAACCCATCGCCATATTATATAGCGAAGCGCGTTCCCTGTTACCAGGAAGCTGACTACGTCTCTGAGGACCATCGGAATCAGCGGACCCAAGAACAGGTCCGAGCGAATGGAAGAAGCTAGCCGCAAGAGGAGAATTACGACTACGAGTAGAGGGAGAAGTATAGGACACAGGACTAACGAGTGAAGGAGTAGAGACAGAAGCAACAGCAGGAGTTAACAGAGCAGGAGCAGTAGCGGGAGCAGGAGTATGTGGAAGCGGAGGAGCAGTAGGGATAGCAACAGGCAAAGGAGCAGGAGCAGTCGGAAGAACGGGTGCAGGTTGAGGAACAGGTGGAGGAAGAATAGGTGGAAGAATAGGTACAGGAGGAACCACAGGAGCTGCGGCACCCTGTACGTACGGAGGTGGCGACTTCATAAGATAGGACATTAAGGGATCCTCAACTGCCTCTTCCTTCTTTTCCGACTCCGTAGGCAAAGTAGGATAGCATTTATCTATAGTCATACGCTGTAGCCTATCAAACACTTCCTTTTCCTTAACCTCCTTATCACGCTGAAATTGCTCTGCTTTCTTTTCAATGGTAGCAACACCATCTCTCTGATTTCGTTTAGTCTGTCTGATTTCTTTCTGTCGGGCTTCTTTACGCCACAACCGAAAGGCATCAAACATGGCCGGCCTTGACTTTTTCTCAAACAATTTAGCCTCTAGGTTATCTAAGATCGGGGTCTCAAAGCTACCATGAGGTGGCCAACTAAGGACACCATCCTTCTTAGTATAGCGAATCCAATAATCATTAAAAGTAATCGGGCCTAGCCCATGTTTACTGTACAGTTCATAAGTCGGAGTTCCAACCGGAGGTATCGGACACGAGTCCTCCAGCCGGGAATCCGCACCACAACGTCTAAAACAACTAAACAAAGTACTGCGACCAGGCATCTTGCACACTAGCCGAGTTTCACAAACTTCAAGGGTTACGGGATTTACCAAGTCCCAGCAAAAAGCAAAAACCCTCGGTTTTTGGTGGCTGCAGTCGTCAAACAACACAACAACGTACCAAGAACTACAAATGCAATGGAACCATGCAACCACTAAGCAACCACAACCAAGAACTCTGGGAGCGACCCACAAATACTTAACTCAAAGATCGATGGCGTCACCAGGAAGGCCCGTCAATCGTCTCGCTCTACCAAGGTCTACGCCAGGCGCCAAAACAGGTCTACAGTCAGGGCAGCAGTCCGTCGCAGCCGTCAGGAGGCGGGAATCTTCGCGGGAAAAGTCTTCGGGCCACTTATTTCGACAACAGGATCGATGAAGCGGAGTGCACCTTCCCTCGGAGATTTCACACGAAGTTCCTCACGATCGTCGGGCTTGGACCGGTACCACTGATGCAGCCCCACGTGGGGCGCCAACTGAAGGACTGGACATAAGTACGTATAAAGTGGTCAGGTTCTATGGATTCTAGTCAAGAATTAATCATGAATTACTTATTCCAAAAAGGAGTTATTTAACATGAAGTCCCAAGGTGTAGTACACAAAAAACATTTATTTCAACATTGTTGTAGCGTTATGATTAACACAAAAGCATTAGAAAACATAAAAGCTAAAGAAGGACCAATTACTTCATTGGATCAGAAGAGGACTGAAGGACATAAGTCTCAAATATTTTCTTATATAGCAACGTTATATGAGGACAATTGTTAAACATACAGTATATATAATGAGTATTTACATAGTGCGCTCAAAGTGACAAGGAAAGAGAGACAGTTAGGTGGGTTGGGGGTGAATGGGTAGAAGTGAGGACTAGGTAAAGGGTGTTGTGACCTTAAAACAATCACAGTGGTTAGAAATGCAACCTTTACAGACTAATTTAGTTCATTAGTTCCGTTCTTTTCTTTAACATAGGGTCCGTATTAATCAATGGGTTGCTTCCTATGTTAAGAAGATCAGACGCAATCAAGTCTACGTTTCGACCCCTGGATTAAGGGTTGATTGGAACCTCAGGCTGGGGTCTTCATCAGGACAAGGAGGAGCAGGAGCGCCTAAAGATTAATATAATATTTTTAGAAAGGGGAATTGTATCTGTAATTCGCAAAGAATCTGTGTGATTACCAAGGGCTCAATTAGCAAAGTGGGCTTCTTACTTCATATAGGGCCGTCCAGTGGCCTATTGAGGATGGACCTGCGTCAGTTCCATAGTGGTGTAGGAAGCCTGGAGGTGTATTAAAATGGAGATTTAGATACTGAATCAATTAGAATGAAGTAGTGAGCATGTGTGCTCAAAAGAGAGAGACATCGGTGGACACTTACTGGGGCGTCGATGGTTATCCAATCAAAAATACACAATTTCAGATCGAGTTGCGTCCGGGTATAATGGATCAATCTGGAAATAGAAGAGACAGGGGTATATATAAATTACCCTGTTTGTGTAACATTGGAAGGTAGTTTTACCGATATTAATATAAACAATTGATAGCTAGGCATGGTTGTTTTGACAACCCGTGCTAGATTGGTCCAGTTATCAGGGTAATTACGTGTGAGTTACATGGTCAAAGTGTAAACCACAACGGGGCAAAAAACTTTAAAGTTATCAGCGTTGCCTCGTGTGGATATTATCGCCAGACCGTAAAGCACAGTGGAGTTAATTAAATGACCCATTGAAGAAACCACTCGTTCCTTATCAGGTGGTGTCGCATAAGAACATAATGTTATGCTGGCGACCCCTCTCAGAAAAGACCTGTCATACTAGGTCCTATAGACTAGAATCGTGTCAATTACCTACTCCGTTATTAGATTGTGGAGTGTCCTCGGAGCTGCATCGGGAAAGTTGCTTGTTTCAGCGCTGCCCGGTCGCGAGTGAAGCCGCGAGGTGCAGGCGCTGAGTACTTGCTGGGGGCTCGGCGGATTCCACCAATCAGGTGGCGGCCTGAGCCAGCACATTAGGGAGCGTCTCAAAAAAGCCGTGTCCAAACGAGATATCCTTCTCGATCGGCGGTTTCCTGCGCATGCTAGCACAGCAAGGGAGCGAGTGCTTTAATATTACTCTGTTTCCCGTGGGGTGAAGCAAAACGGCGTTCAGCTCTAAATGTGTCACAGTATGATAACCAACAACGGATACATTTGAGATACTGGTAGGGACTACTCTCATTTAGTATACTTAGCTAAATTATGAAGGTGAATTAAACGCCTACACAGTAAATACAAACGCTGAGTGCAACATATAGGCATGGGACAGAACACTGTCCAATAGGTTATCACAGATAAGAAAGTTGTTCATAATACATTAGGAACACATAGAAAACCCGAAGGGGTATGTGAGAAGCCCGTGTGTATGTACTGGGGTAATTCACAAAGTATCACTGAATGCATCATACAGACGTGAGTCATAGCGTATCCGATAAATGTTCATAATTCAGGAAGTGGATACTAATACAATAGGAACACATTGAGAACCATGGAAGATTGTGTGAGACCCAAATGAATGTTCTAGGGTTATTCACAATTGATCAGAGCCATTTGGGAGAAAGTTACATCAGTTTCGTTAAGTCCATTCTGTACAGAGTTAAATCTCTGCATCCATTTACATTCACGTATGTTCAAAACAGAATCGAGATCCCCTCCCCTGGGTCCCAATGTGATCTTTTCTATAACAACCCACTTGAGGGATTCAGGTGTGTGATTTAGTGCCAGAAAGTGTTCCACTAGGGGCGCCCCCACAGTTTGACATCTTATTCTACTACAGTGTTGTAGTATCCTGTTTTTTATTTTTTGCTTAGTTTGGCCAATGTAAATGAGGTCACATGGGCACATGATGGCATATATCACACTATTGCTATTGCAGTTTGTCAATGTTTTTAAATCAATGGTGACATTATTGTGTGTGATACTCTTGGTTTCTATGCATAGTGCACATGCCTTGCAGTTACTGCATTTGTAGTTTCCAATGATGTTCGGGAGGTTCCACATTGATTGTATAGTGGGCGCTGGTGGGGTGTCTAGCATAGAACGGACCACCACATCTCTGATGCTTTTAGCTTTTTTAAATGCATGCATTGGTGGTTCTGGGACTTCAATCAGGTCTGATATGATATTCCAATGACTGTTGATTATCTTGCGAATCTGGTTGCTTTTGCTACAAAAAGTTGTGACACAGATCATTCTATTGGCTGGATTTTGACGATTCCTTGGTACGAGTAGTGTCTCTCTGTCATTGAACCAAGCTCTTTTACGTGCCCTTTTCACCAATCTCCTGGGGTATCCTCTTTCCAGCAGTCTGTAGATCAATTCATCTGATTCTGCAAAATAATCCTCTTTCAGGGTGCAGTTCCTCCTGATGCGAAGGAATTGCCCAAAGGGCAGGTTATCACGAAGAGCCCGGGTATGGTGACTAGTATACCGGAGTAAGGTGTTCCTTTCGCTCGGTTTCCTGTATAAGGTGGTGTGGAGCATTCCCTCTCGTTCTTTAATGGTAATGTCTAAAAAGTCAATGAATTCATTGCTGTGCTTTGAGGTAAATTTGATGTCTTCCGATTGGGTGTTGAGCCATTGAGTGAATTCAATCAGGTCTTGATTCTGTCCTGTCCAGATCATAAAGATGTCATCAATGTATCTGTGGTATTCAGATATATTGTTTACAAAGGGATTGTTGGATGATAAGATGGTGTGCTGTTCAAAATCACTCATATAGAGGATCGCCAGGTCTGGAGCAAATGCTGCCCCCATGGCCACCCCCTTCCTTTGCATATAAAACTTATTTTGAAAGGTGAAGAAATTTTTTGTCATTGCGATCTCAAGGAGATCTACCAAGAATTCCGTAGGTACACCCGTTGGTTGGGGCCTAGTTGCCAAGGCTCTTTGTATGGTTGTTAGAGCGGGTGCCTGGGGGATACTCGTGTATAGGGACACGATATCCATGGTTACAAGTAGCTGGTTGTCTTTATTGAAGGGTTTTTTATCAACTTAGTTGATAAAAAACCCTTCAATAAAGACAACCAGCTACTTGTAACCATGGATATCGTGTCCCTATACACGAGTATCCATATATAGCTGGTTGTCTTTATTGAAGGGTCTTTATTGAAGGGTTTTTTATCAACTTAGTTGATAAAAAACCCTTCAATAAAGACAACCAGCTACTTGTAACCATGGATATCGTGTCCCTATACACGAGTATCCCCCAGGCACCCGCTCTAGCAACCATACAAAGAGCCTTGGCAACTAGGCCCCAACCAACGGGTGTACCTACGGAATTCTTGGTAGATCTCCTTGAGATCGCAATGACAAAAAATTTCTTCACCTTTCAAAATAAGTTTTATATGCAAAGGAAGGGGGTGGCCATGGGGGCAGCATTTGCTCCAGACCTGGCGATCCTCTATATGAGTGATTTTGAACAGCACACCATCTTATCATCCAACAATCCCTTTGTGAACAATATATCTGAATACCACAGATACATTGATGACATCTTTATGATCTGGACACGACAGAATCAAGACCTGATTGAATTCACTCAATGGCTCAACACCCAATCGGAAGACATCAAATTTACCTCAAAGCACAGCAATGAATTCATTGACTTTTTAGACATTACCATTAAAGAACGAGAGGGAATGCTCCACACCACCTTATACAGGAAACCGAGCGAAAGGAACACCTTACTCCGGTATACTAGTCACCATACCTGGGCTCTTCGTGATAACCTGCCCTTTGGGCAATTCCTTCGCATCAGGAGGAACTGCACCCTGAAAGAGGATTATTTTTCAGAATCAGATGAATTGATCTACAGACTGCTGGAAAGAGGATACCCCAGGAGATTGGTGAAAAGGGCACGTAAAAGAGCTTGGTTCAATGACAGAGAGACACTACTCGTACCAAGGAATCGTCAAAATCCAGCCAATAGAATGATCTGTGTCACAACTTTTTGTAGCAAAAGCAACCAGATTCGCAAGATAATCAACAGTCATTGGAATATCATATCAGACCTGATTGAAGTCCCAGAACCACCAATGCATGCATTTAAAAAAGCTAAAAGCATCAGAGATGTGGTGGTCCGTTCTATGCTAGACACCCCACCAGCGCCCACTATACAATCAATGTGGAACCTCCCGAACATCATTGGAAACTACAAATGCAGTAACTGCAAGGCATGTGCACTATGCATAGAAACCAAGAGTATCACACACAATGTCACCATTGATTTAAAAACATTGACAAACTGCAATAGCAATAGTGTGATATATGCCATCATGTGCCCATGTGACCTCATTTACATTGGCCAAACTAAGCAAAAAATAAAAAACAGGATACTACAACACTGTAGTAGAATAAGATGTCAAACTGTGGGGGCGCCCCTAGTGGAACACTTTCTGGCACTAAATCACACACCTGAATCCCTCAAGTGGGTTGTTATAGAAAAAATCACATTGGGACCCAGGGGAGGGGATCTCGATTCTGTTTTGAACATACGTGAATGTAAATGGATGCAGAGATTTAACTCTGTACAGAATGGACTTAACGAAACTGATGTAACTTTCTCCCAAATGGCTCTGATCAATTGTGAATAACCCTAGAACATTCATTTGGGTCTCACACAATCTTTCATGGTTCTCAATGTGTTCCTATTGTATTAGTATCCACTTCCTGAATTATGAACATTTATCGGATACGCTATGACTCACGTCTGTATGATGCATTCAGTGATACTTTGTGAATTACCCCAGTACATACACACGGGCTTCTCACATACCCCTTCGGGTTTTCTATGTGTTCCTAATGTATTATGAACAACTTTCTTATCTGTGATAACCTAATGGACAGTGTTCTGTCCCATGCCTATATGTTGCACTCAGCGTTTGTATTTACTGTGTAGGCGTTTAATTCACCTTCATAATTTAGCTAAGTATACTAAATGAGAGTAGTCCCTACCAGTATCTCAAATGTATCCGTTGTTGGTTATCATACTGTGACACATTTAGAGCTGAACGCCGTTTTGCTTCACCCCACGGGAAACAGAGTATTATTAAAGCACTCGCTCCCTTGCTGTGCTAGCATACGCAGGAAACCGCCGATCGAGAAGGATATCTCGTTTGGACACGGCTTTTTTGAGACGCTCCCTAATGTGCTGGCTCAGGCCGCCACCTGATTGGTGGAATCCGCCGAGCCCCCAGCAAGTACTCAGCGCCTGCACCTCGCGGCTTCACTCGCGACCGGGCAGCGCTGAAACAAGCAACTTTCCCGATGCAGCTCCGAGGACACTCCACAATCTAATAACGGAGAAGGTAATTGACACGATTCTAGTCTATAGGACCTAGTATGACAGGTCTTTTCTGAGAGGGGTCGCCAGCATAACATTATGTTCTTATGCGACACCACCTGATAAGGAACGAGTGGTTTCTTCAATGGGTCATTTAATTAACTCCACTGTGCTTTACGGTCTGGCGATAATATCCACACGAGGCAACGCTGATAACTTTAACCCCTTCTGTGCTGCACGAATTTTGCTGCGGTGCTGAACGTTCCATTGGGCCTATGGAACCATGACGGAACAGTTCCGTCATAAGCACAGGCCAACTTACGCTCATGACGGAACCGTTCCGTCATGAGCATGGAAGGGGTTAAAGTTTTTTGCCCCGTTGTGGTTTACACTTTGACCATGTAACTCACACGTAATTACCCTGATAACTGGACCAATCTAGCACGGGTTGTCAAAACAACCATGCCTAGCTATCAATTGTTTATATTAATATCGGTAAAACTACCTTCCAATGTTACACAAACAGGGTAATTTATATATACCCCTGTCTCTTCTATTTCCAGATTGATCCATTATACCCGGACGCAACTCGATCTGAAATTGTGTATTTTTGATTGGATAACCATCGACGCCCCAGTAAGTGTCCACCGATGTCTCTCTCTTTTGAGCACACATGCTCACTACTTCATTCTAAGTGATTCAGTATCTAAATCTCCATTTTAATACACCTCCAGGCTTCCTACACCACTATGGAACCGACGCAGGTCCATCCTCAATAGGCCACTGGACGGCCCTATATGAAGTAAGAAGCCCACTTTGCTAATTGAGCCCTTGGTAATCACACAGATTCTTTGCGAATTACAGATACAATTCCCCTTTCTAAAAATATTATATTAATCTTTAGGCGTTCCTGCTCCTCCTTGTCCTGATGAAGACCCTAGCCTGAGGTTCCAATCAACCCTTAATCCAGGGGTCGAAACGTAGACTTGATTGCATCTGATCTTCTTAACATAGGAAGCAACCCATTGATTAATACGGACCCTATGTTAAAGAAAAGAACGGAACTAATGAACTAAATTAGTCTGTAAAGGTTGCATTTCTAACCACTGTGATTGTTTTAAGGTCACAACACCCTTTACCTAGTCCTCACTTCTACCCATTCACCCCCAACCCACCTAACTGTCTCTCTTTCCTTGTCACTTTGAGCGCACTATGTAAATACTCATTATATATACTGTATGTTTAACAATTGTCCTCATATAACGTTGCTATATAAGAAAATATTTGAGACTTATGTCCTTCAGTCCTCTTCTGATCCAATGAAGTAATTGGTCCTTCTTTAGCTTTTATGTTTTCTAATGCTTTTGTGTTAATCATAACGCTACAACAATGTTGAAATAAATGTTTTTTGTGTACTACACCTTGGGACTTCATGTTAAATAACTCCTTTTTGGAATAGGTAATTCATGATTAATTCTTGACTAGAATCCATAGAACCTGACCACTTTATACGTACTTATGTTCACTGACCCAGGTCAGAGAGTTCTTAGGGTATACCCCATTGTTAACTCACTAACTGAAGGACTGGGTTCTTTAAGACCCAGCGGTGCCAGGGGACAACACCTGAAACCTTCGTGGGTAACCTGCTCCGGCGTACGAATGACAGAGACACGGGACACTTCCTTCGGCGTCAAAGATTCAAGTTTATTTGCTGCAGGGAAACACAGAGATCACGGAAGTACGAGTGTAGTTCAGGGAGACTGCTTCAAATTGGTTCTGTGGATCGCTCCTTTTATACACAATTCTCCCATAGGTTTGCATAGCAGACAAAGGTTTACAACCCGGTTCCCACAATTATCCCCGAGAGGGGTCGCTTTGGTCACTTTGATACTCATAAGGTCCGGAACATAAGTGCGGAAACATTTGGCGGTTCCCAACTGTAAAAACCCATCTTCCCACCATTAGTACATTCCAATCAGCAGTAAAACAGATCAAGATAGGAACAGGGACAGGTGTAGAGGAAGATGGAAACAGTGGGGAGATTGGAAAGGGTGTAAAAGGGGAGGTATCGGGAAACACGAGCTACAGGCATCAAAGGGACGTGCCTAATGAGATGCACGGCTGAGACAAAAAACCGGCACGGCGAGATGAGCCTCGAGCGGGGCCATCTGCCTTACAGTATCATCCCCCTCATCATAAAGACACTTACAAAGGACATGTGTCTTCCGCAAATATCTCGGGAGTCCCAGGGTCGCGAAGCGGACAACGTCCGTTCGCTGGCTACTTGAGGGCAAGAGACAAAATGGATGCCGTATCTAAGATGGAACCCGTGGGTACAGATGAAAAACCCATATAGCAAACGAACGATTTAAGTTAGCACAGCGAAACTGCGAACACTTACTAAACTCGTCATTTGCGGTTCGTAGATACCAGACTCGACCATATTCGTGCGAGTCGAAAAACATCACTTACAATTGTCACGGAACCTCAGGGGGATCGGGGTTAATCCAGTCTCTAGTGATACAGGCTCGTATTACGGCCATACAAATAAAGAGAAAACATATTATATCTTTTGGTCTTGGAAAGCCCACAGGGCCTGAGCTGAAACTAATCAATACCATCTCAGCAGTTATGTTAATAGTACCCGTTAAGATAACCCCCCAAAAAAGTTCAATTTGCTTAAAAAATTCCGCAAGCTTAGGGCATTGAAAAAACATGTGTATCGCATCAGCAGCAGGAAAACCGCAACAACTGCATTTAATCCCCGTTGTCATACTCCATTTAACAACCTTACTGGGAGTATAATATAAATCATGTATACCTATAAAATATTGTGATTTCATCATCCCAGTTATAGAAATTCTATTGGCAAGCATAACTGACTCACGTATATAAATTTTGGGTATCCCCAACTTGTCTATCCATTTTAGTTGGCAATTTTCCAAATCATCAGGAAATTCCTGCATCAGACATAAGTACAAAATACCAATTGATGTTTTTTTTACTAGATGCTCCATAAGGGTAATTTTGTTCATTCGTGGGTCTAGTGAGTGTCATGCACTTTGTAAAAAACTGCGAATTTGCAAAACTTAAAGAAATAATTTTTTATTAAGGGAAAACAGCTGACCATCAAAAAACAAGTCCCCCAAATAACCTATTCCTTTCGTCCCCCATCTAATAGCTACTAAATCACAGAAAATAGGAGAAGGTAATAAGCCAGGTGCCGCAAAAGGTGTATACATGTTCAATTTTGCAATACCCATATGTCGGCGAACCTTCTGCCAAACACCATATGTTGCTTTTAACGTCTTAAATCCCGTCTTTTTATAGTGACTTGGTTCAATTACCTTCAAAAAACAGGCTTTCATTCCTTCACCCATAACTAGCTCATAAATCGATGGAGTATTACAATGAGGGATACTAGGTCTGTCCCCCATTATGAGTTGGCTAATAACCTGGAGGGTCGCTGCTATATAATAGAAGAAAAAATAGGGGACATTCCAGCCACCACACTCTTTAGTGAGAATCAGTTTTTTATAGGCTTTGCGCTGTCATTTATATCCCCACACAAATCTAGAGGCTGCCCTTTCTAAATTTTTAAAACTAACCTGGGGAAATTCTAAAGGTACTGTGCGAAACATATACAGAAACTTTGTTAGAATTAGCATTTTTAACACATTAACTCTTCCATGTAATGTTAAATTAAGGTGATCTAAACATTCTAATGAAGAATTAATTTTGGCCATAGCTGGGTTGATATTCAATTCAGGGATATTAGATATCGGGAGTGAAATCTTAATTCTAAGATAAGAGACTTCGGAGGCAAGTGGAATATTGGCCGGCGGGTTGTCCCCGGAATGTAAGATCTGGGTTTTTGAAAGATTTAGCTTATACCCCGAAAAGAGCCCTAACTGTGAAGCTAAATCTTTAATAGCTGTCAGCCCCATCTGTTGTAACGACCACAATGTCTTCAGCATATGCTAGCGCTCGATAGTTTGTGTGGGCTAAGTGGAACGGCTTTATTTTTTCTTCCAAATTAAAACGATTAACTAAAGGATCAATATATAACGCAAAAAGTAAAGGGGAGCATGGGCACCCTTGTCGCGTACCATGAGTATTTGGAAAAGAGGAAGACATTTCAGTATTTAGACTAATAGATGCCTTAGGGGCATCATACATAGTCCTCAACGCAGTTAAAAAGCCTGAACCAAATCCCTTTCTAGATAAGATATCCCATAGATATGCCCAGACCACACTGTCGAATGCTTTTTCTTTTTTTTTTTTTTCTTTTTTTTATTGAGAGTTCATACCGGTAAATACATATTCAAAGAAACATACATAAATACATAAATACATAATTAGAAGCATTACATTATTAGGTCAAACGAAAAAGGCGTAAAGAGTACTATACAGTAGAGAGTCAGTTGACATGTTAAATATCTAAACAGCCAGTAAATCATTCACTTGTAATTTTGCTGTCCTCCAAGTCGTCACTGGGGCCCAAAGTCGCTTGCCTATGTCCTTTAGCTTTACTCCTTTTAACTCATATAATGCTTCCTCAATATTATGTATACCCAGCATTCTGCACAACCACATTTGGAAAGTTGGGGCTTCTGTATCCTTCCAGGCTGCACTGATTAAAATCCTGAGGACTGCTACGGAAATGAAAACTAAAGCTTCAGCCTCAATACTCATATCTAGTTTCATATCACAACCGAATATTATCAAAGTTTGGGATAGGTTAATTTTAACGTCGAGTAGCCCCTCTAAAAAGCGTGTTATCTCGGTTTTAATAGTTTTTCATTTTTCACAGCCATAGAACATGTGTATAAGATCTGCTGTACCATTACCACATCTGGGGCAGTTGCTATCTATCGCTTTCCCCCAAGAGAATAATTTTTCGGGCGTATAGTATAAATTAAATAGAGTTTTGAAGTGTTGGGCCCTGAGATTCGAGGAACGCAGGAACTTCTTATCCATAGCTAACGCTTTATCAAGGTCTACTTCGGGATCTCCCAATTTTTGGGACCATGTAGTTTCAATTTTCCCAATATCGTCGATTGTTACGTCGTTAAATATTTTATAAATATCTCTAATTCTATGACCACCTGACTTCAAATACTCGATTAGTTCGAATTTTCCAAGCTGAGTGATGCATGGCCTAATTGCTTTAATTCTATTTACTATCTGTAGGTATTTGAACTCTTGATAGCCTTGTAGTGAGTAGTGGTATGTGAGTTCTTCTAGCGTTCTGCAATGATCTCTGGTCATTATTTGCCCCAGCTCCACAATACCATGACTCTCCCATTGACGCCACGTTCCATCGCTACTAAGGTTTGGAAAGAGTGTTGAGTTCCACAGTGGTGTTCGATAATGCATAGTGGGTATATCTAGAACTTTTTTAACAGACTTCCATATGGACCATATACCTTCCAACGTCTTATATCCAATTTCCATGTAATATCTCCTCTGGGTTCTCCTTAATAGAAGCCCTACAGCTTCACTTCCCACCAATAGCTGATAAATTGATGGTATCTCCGCCTGCCTGAGGGTTGGGCCCCCCGGATGGAGTAGGATAGCCGTGTCTACAAGGAGGCATGCAAAATGATAGCTCTTGATATCTGGCAATCCCAACCCACCTCTATCTTGTGGTAATGCCATATATCTATTTGACCGCCGTATTTTGCCATATTGCCATAAAAATTTCATAAAAATGGACTCAATCTTCTTAATAATTTTCTCGTCAATTTTGAATGGGATTGACCTTAATTTATAAAGCACCTTGGGAAACATTGTCATTTTTATGACATTGGCCCTCCCAATCAGTGACAGCTTTAATGAGTCCATTCTTTTTAGATCTGTTTCCATAGATTTGATAAGAGGGGTGTAATTATCGTCAATTATTTTACCTGGTTCTGCATTTATTGTTATACCCAGGTAAACTACAGATTCTACATACCTTCCATCCACCTTGGCAATTTTTCTAGAACAGAGTACCTGTGTTTTATCCACATTTAGTCGGTAGCCAGACACATCTCCAAACTGGCTGGTTATATTAACTACCTCCCTCATAGCTAGCTCTGGATCTTTTGTAATGACTGCTAGATCATCCGCATAGGCGAGAAGTTTAGTATGAAACCCATTAGATATTACTGGTTTAATAAGCACACTGTTCATTAATTGTGTAATTAAAGGGTCTATATAAAGCGCGAACAAGATTGGAGAGCATGGGCAGCCCTGTCTTGTACCCCTTGTTATGTTGATCCTATCTGATCTTTCCCCCATTAATTGAATTCTTGCGATAGGCGAGGAGTACATAGCCTGGATGGCTTGACAAAATCTAGGGCCAAATCCCCTTGCCTCCATAACCTTCCATAGGAAACTCCATCTAACGCGATCAAATGCCTTCTCTGCATCGAGGAGGATCATTGCAACCTCCTCCCCCCTAGCAGCACCGATGTCAAATAGTGTAATAGCTCTCCTGATATGGTTTGTGGTTCCTCTTCCTGGGATAAACCCATGCTGCCAGGGGGAAACCAAGGACGCAATGATCCCTCCCATGCGAGTGGCCATGATTTTGGCATATAACTTGTTATCGCCGTTAATCAATGATATTGGTCTGTACGAGCCCGGGTTAGTCTTAGGTTTCCCTTTTTTGTGGAAGATTACTATATTAGTTTCTTGCCAGGACTCAGGTATTATTCCGGTATTCATGACACCATTGAATAAATCTAAGAGTATTGGTGTTGTTTCCTCCCTTAGACTTTTATACAGCTCTACTGGTATAGCATCTGGGCCCACCGCCTTTCCACTTGCAAGATCTTTCAGTGCTTCCAATACCTCTGACATTGTAATATCTTGTTCCAGTAGTTCGATCTGGCCTGGTTTTAACTTACTACCCATATCTAACCAGCATATATTTGGTACATCTGCAGCTGCTTCCTCCTGATATAATTCTTGATAAAATTTCCTAAACCCCTCCAGAACTTCATCAGGTTTGTCGTGTATTTGGCCCTGATATTCAATTTGTGTCACAATGTTCTTACTTGCCACCTGCCTAATTCGCAGGGCAAGAGCTCTACCTGCTTGCTCCCCAGTTTCGTAAAGACGTGATCTCTGTGCCTGATAATTTGCTGCCGCCTTTCTTGCTAGTTGTTTCTGGATCTCAGCTTTTAGTGAGTTCACTCTATGTAGACTCTCGACAGATTGAACACCTGTAATTATATCTTGTCTATGTTGTGTCTCTGCCTGACTTAGTTTTCCCAACAATGCTTCCCTTTCCCTATTAGCCTTTTTCCATATGTTGGTGGTATAGCTTATAGTCTCTCCTCTTATTCCTGCTTTAAAGGTATCCCACACAACTCCCCTTGATGCACTATACCTATTAGCATCAAAAAAGGCCTGGGACCAGATTTTCATATGTGTGATATAGTCGGCATCCGCTAATAGTTTTTTATCAAATGACCAAGGTCTAGGAACCTTGTATGGTTTATTGATGGCCATATTTAAAACTAGGGGATTATGATCAGACATAATTTTCGGAAGCTTATTTATTTGTACACTCCTAAGTAGGGTAGACGAGATCAGTTTCGAGTATTTATTAAAAGGATGTGAAAAATAGGTAAACCCGGGATCTCCGGTCATTAAATTTCCCCAAACATCATCTAAGCCGTGTGACTGCATCATTGACGTGATTGCTCTAAATACCCTTGGCTTCCTACCTATGTATGCGCTGCCATCCGTAAAATTTGCAGAGATGTTAAAATCGCCGCATAATACTATCGGGGTATGCCAATCAATTAATTCATTTTCAATTTGGCTAAAGATTTCTGGCTCGTCTGTATTGGATCCGTATATTGTGCAGATAGTGCAACCTAAGTTCATTTCGCAGATTGCCCATCTTCCTAATGAATCCGCCTTACACCTTTTGGCCCCCCCTAACCCCACTTTACCAATTATGGCCACACCTCTTATCATAGAGGTCTGGGATGTACATGCCAGTAATTCATAGTTTTTAAAATTCAACCAATGTTTTTTGCTCCAGGGTAAGTGGGTCTCTTGTAAACATATTAAATCTAAGTTGATCATATTTAGATATTGTTCAAGCTTCCCCCTCTTTTTCCAATCATTTAATCCTCCTATGTTGAGGGATCCAATCCTTAGTTTAGCCATACCTAATTTTTAAATATTTCCATAGCATCAACTTGTCCAGATAACTGATATATACACAATATACATAATACCAGCATGTCCTTTGTTTCAATTTTACCCTTTCATTCGAAATCACTTTAACAGTACGAACTCTCTTCAGTTTTCTATTTTCTACCCCCACATCCGCCACCCATCCCACTTTCCCCCCCTCCCTTCCACACCCTCTGGCCCCCCCCCCTCCTGCCACCCCTTGAGGCAACCTGGGTTTTGACTCACCCAGCTGTTGGTGGCCGTGTGTTCCGCGCGCCTTGACCTGCCACCTGGCCTGATACTTTTTGGGCCTAGTGAGTGTCGACCTTAATAGCGAGAGTCAATAGTTCGTCGGCACTAGATGCCTTATTTTATTTAGTTACCATTATCTTGTTTCATTCTTGCTTCAACCTCCTTGAGATAGGCCTCTGCCTGGATTTCGCTTGTGAAACTCCTTGTTGAGCCTTTGTAGATTATTTTTAACCGCGCCGGGTTTTGCAGATAGACCGTTGCTCCTAACTTTTCGAAAGGGGCAAAAAGCTGTCGCATTCGCCATCGTCTTTCTACTGTTGCGTGTGCAAAGTCTGGTCTCACAAAAAACTTAAAGCCCCTATATTCTCTTTGAGCCGTTGGTCTGGCCAAGTCATATATAGTTTCACGTACCAGAAAGTTTCCAAAGTTGACTAAAAAAGCTCTAGGATATTTTGAAGATTTCTCTAACCGTTTTGGTAGTGTTAGTGGAAAGCGATGTGCTCGGCATACTTCTTTATCCATTTCCCAGGAGTTGAGTTCTGGGAAAGAAGATTTTAGTAGATTGATCATGTAGTTTCTTGGATCGCTCCCTTCCGAGCCCTCGGGAATCCCAAGAAAGCGAAGATTATTCCTCCTTGTTCTATTTTCTTGGTCCTCAGCTTTGATCATCAAGTCCTTAATTATTCCCTCGTGCTCCTTTGCTTGAAGTTGTAATCTAACGACATCTGATTCCAGGTTTTCTGCACGAACTTCTACCGAGCACATTCTATCTGAGATTTCCTGGCATGTATTGCCAACTTTGTTAATAGCTCCTTCCAATTTTTGAATAGCGACATGATTTCTTTGGCTATCTTCCTTTACATCTTGATGAAAATTTTTGATTGATTCAAAGACTTCGCTAAGTGTAGGTTCTCTATGCTTCGGCTGTTCATCATCATCCGGGTTGTTGATGATATTCTTGTTTTTTTCCGAATCAGCATTTGTTTTGCGATAGGGGCTTTTGCGTGAGAGTTTGGTTCTCACTATTGTTTGTTCTGGATTGCTCCCAGGATCAGTCGTTTCATCGTGGATTATATTTGGATGCCTTCTATGTTTATTTCTCTTTTTCCCCATTTTCTTTGGAGGTGTATAATCGTATAGTAGGGCATTCTTAGATCCAGTGTTTGTCGGTGAAGGTGCTTTTTTGTCCAGTTCCTCCTGTCTGTGATTTTCACCAAGATCAGTCTCTTCACTGGATTTGCTGGATTCACTGGAGATTGATATTCCTGTCTCATAGATCTCTGATTCTGCGCTAGCGGAGACTTCTGCTGAGACGTATTCCTCCGTCACACGGTTTATATTCGAGACTTCTTCTGGAGTACTGCCTTGCATCAATAGATTAATTTTTGAGTTTGAGTCTATGTTGGGGCGAGATCCGCTTTCTTCTCTCAAATTTTCATGTTCTAGATGTTCTACTAGGACTGCTGAGACTAAAACCTCAGATGCCGCGATGATGGTCTTATTTTGTAATCCTTGTAGATCCATTGTATATGGTGCATTTTCATTAAGTGGGCTATTCTGGTGTCTCTCTTTAACTGCTGGGCTGAATATGTTTGAGATTCTAGGTTGGGAACCTGTTGAGTGCCCAGTTATGTTGGCCGTGGCTTTTAGATTTTTGATCGTCTGTAATCTTTTGGCCTTTTTCTCCAGTAGGTCAAGATTCTCTATGCTTGTCAATTCTTTTTCCTTTTCTGCTTCTTTTACTCTCTGTCTCTCCTTGGCTTTCTTTTTTGATTTCTCGGCTTCCTTGTGCAGTTTCTGTTCAATCTGTCCGGTCTCATTGTTTCTATCTTTTCCATCAGCCTTGATAGCTCTTGTTTTGCCATCCTCGTTATCCTCATCGTTATTTTCCATCGCTTTGTAACCCCTAGTTTCGGGTCGTCTCTGTGTTTCTTTTTTCTTCTGAGATCCTCGGTCATCTGAGTTTTCTGCCCTTTCTTGACTTTCTTGTATTTCTTCTTTTTCATGATCTTTTTCTTGATCACCCTCGCCCTCTACTCCTTGAGCCTGGGCCTTTGCTTTTGGTTTTGTATCGGTTATCTTATCATTCTTTATACCAGTTTGATTCTGTTTTAAAGTTTGATTTTGATCTTGAGTATCGAGTTCGCTGGTTTTGTCACTGGTTTTATCCTTATTTTTGTTTTTATCTTTTTCTTTGATCTTCTCGATGTCTTTCTCCATGGTTGTTTTGAAAGTCTGTATGGTAATTTCCGTGATATTTACTGCGAGCAGTACTGGGTTACCTCTAGCCTTGAATCCTCCACCTCTGAACCTTAAAGTTGGTTTGAGTAAGCTTGAGAATCCAGCACACGCTCTATTCCTCCTGAGGATCTTAATATCCAGATCTGTATTTTTCCCCAATTGCAAGTCTGAACAGATCTGCTGAAAGTTGTTCCTAGCTGCCAGAGAGCCCATCCGTGGCCCACCTCCTTTTGCTCCCGGTGTGCTGTTGCCGTTGCTGTTGTATTGTATTGTATATAAATTTGAGTCTTTGTTATCCTTTTTTTTTTTTTTTAATTTATTTATTTCTTTTTTTTTTTTCTGGGGTGATTTTGGGGTGATAACTTATTATATTTTTCCCCCCTTTAATCTTCCTTGCTTTTCCGTTATAGTTCCATTTTTGAAAAATATTTATCCACCTTTTGTATTATGTCATGTTGTGCTCTTAGCTGTGCTGTGCTGTGCTCTTCACTCAATGCTCACTTACTTGCTTTTATTATTCTCGACCCCCCTGGGCTTTTCCGTGCGTTCCGTGCTGACAACTAACAGCTAACAGCGTCAGCGTCGTCACCCTTGACAACGACGTGGTCTCCTGCCTTCTTAAGACCTGCCGTCGTGTCTGCAGATGACAGATGATGGCAAGCAGCGAGGGTGATGAGGCTGTCGAGCAGCAGCAACCTTGAGGCGGTAAGCGGAGCGAGGGAACGAGGGAGATCGGAGACAGAGATTGAGAAGCGATGAGGAGACAAGCACCGTTGTCGATCAAGACACGGAGCAGATCAGCGCTCGAATCCAAGAGTCCTTTTCCTTTTTTTTTATTCGCCCAGTGTTCACAGTTTCACAATGTCCTTTTCACACACCGCTAATTAATTTCTATTTGTTGCGCTGTAGCCTCGTAGCCGTGTACTCGTGTCACGCTTCCATAGTGCGCCTATTGTAAGCAGGCAAGCGTTTCGGCACTAAGGAGATAAACCCAGGATGCAGGGTAGCTGAAACCGAAAGCTGAAAGCCGATAGCAAGGTTTAGCCGCTCTAGCTGCACTCCGTGTGAACGCGTGTGAACGCGTGTAATTGCGTCTTCTTTTCTTATCTCTTATTTCCTTTTTTTTTCCCCCACAAACATTGCAAGCCTGACTTCAGGTACTCTGCTGCTCCGGAGCAAAATTAGTTTATTAGTTTATGCCATTTCAATGTTTCATATAGCCTCAGTTATCCACTGCAATTACAGCCAAGAAAGTACCGAGAAAAGCAAGGTTGGGAGCCCCATGCACCTAAGGAGCTTCAGCGATCGTAACTTGCTTGCCTTGCCTTATGATGGTCCCTCGCTGGCGTACACAAAACACAGAGCGCGGTCATCAACAGGAGAGTTGAAGGGTTGAAGGGCTGAAGGTGACACTCAGGGCGTTACATTGAGCATTTTCCATGCTCAGGCTCAGGAGCAGGCTCTACAGCGACCTCTCACACGGGCGCCATCTTGCCTCCCAAAACTAACCTGGGGAAATTCTAAAGGTACTGTGCGAAACATATACAGAAACTTTGTTAGAATTAGCATTTTTAACACATTAACTCTTCCATGTAATGTTAAATTAAGGTGATCTAAACGTTCTAATGAAGAATTAATTTTGGCCATAGCTGGGTTGATACTCAATTCAGGGATATTAGATATCGGGAGTGAAATCTTAATTCTAAGATAAGAGACTTCGGAGGCAAGTGGAATATTGGCCGGCGGGTTGTCCCCGGAATGTAAGATCTGGGTTTTTGAAAGATTTAGCTTATACCCCGAAAAGAGCCCTAACTGTGAAGCTAAATCTTTAATAGCTGTCAGCCCCATCTGTTGTAACGACCACAATGTCTTCAGCATATGCTAGCGCTCGATAGTTTGTGTGGGCTAAGTGGAACGGCTTTATTTTTTCTTCCAAATTAAAACGATTAACTAAAGGATCAATATATAACGCAAAAAGTAAAGGGGAGCATGGGCACCCTTGTCGCGTACCATGAGTATTTGGAAAAGAGGAAGACATTTCAGTATTTAGACTAATAGATGCCTTAGGGGCATCATACATAGTCCTCAACGCAGTTAAAAAGCCTGAACCAAATCCCTTTCTAGATAAGATATCCCATAGATATGCCCAGACCACACTGTCGAATGCTTTTTCAGCATCCAACTGGGTTAAACCAATATTTGAACGGTTTGGCTGAGCCCAATCCAGAAAAGTAATCAGGCGGCGAATGTGATCCACAGTGTCATGTGCAGGAATGAATCCATGTTGGTATTTCGAAACAAGTGGGGTAATAATGCTTGAGAGTCGAGAAGTCAAGATCTTAGATTAAGCTTTACTATCTGCATTAATCAATGAAATTGGACGGAATGAAGACTGAGACAGAGGAGGTTTGTCCTTTTTAAAAAAAACATAATAATTGATTCCTGCCAAGAAGGTGGAGCCATTCCTTTTTGGGCTGCTGTAAATAAAGTAATTAGCTCATGTTTTAAAATAAAATAAAACACCCTAAAAAACTCCAAAGGAATAGCATCGGGTCCTACGGCTTTACCCGTAGCTAACAACAGAAGAGATAATTCTATTTCTTCCCAGGTAATAGGTAAATCCAATTGCTCTGCCTCTTCCAATGATAAGGTGGAATTAAATAGTGGATCAATGAAATCAGTTACCTTTCCTTCAATGTCTTCAGTAACATCATCCGTGTATACATTTTGATAAAATTCGCGAAAGACCCCCAATATCTCTGTTGGATTATCATATATTTTCCCTGAATCATCCATTATTTTATCTATACTAGCTGAGACCGCTTTTTGTCTTAAGCTTTTGGCCAAATGCTTTCCCGAGTTTTCCCCAACTTCATACACTTCAGATCTATAAGCTGCTATCTGCTGGGGCAATTTTGTGGCAAAATCCAGATGAATCCTGGCTTTCTGAACTGCTCTGTCCCTTGAGATTTCCTCAGTACCAGTACCTCTACTACACGACAACATTAATTTAATCGCAAGATCTCTCAGCTTACTCATCTTTCTTTCTTCCGTCTTCCTAATTTCCCTCTGTTTTTTTATTGAATAACTTAAGGTTTCACCTCGGACCCCTGACTTAAACGCATCCCATATAATCTCGATTGAAGTTGACCCTCTATTATTTTCAAAGAACTCCGGAATCCATTTGCTCATATGAGCGATATAGAGGGGGTCATATAGGAGTTTTCGTTCAAAAGACCAATGCTTAAAAGATTGTGTAAAATTTATATCTACCCTGAGGACAATGGGATTATGATCCCAGATCAGTTTGGGAATAATATTGAAAGCTAGATTTGCAGAAGTATTAATAAATCCAGCCGAAACAAAAAAATAATCTAGCCGAACATGCTTCTGGTGTGGAGCAGAAAAAAAAGTGCTCCCAGGGGTACCGCCACATCTAAGATACCCAGCATCCACTAATCCAAATTCATCAATGATACCTTTGATGGCTTTAAACACATTTTTCTTCCTGCCTACATACGGACTATTGCTAGATATATCGAATGTCCCATCCAAATGTAAATTAAAATCCCCGCACAAAATTAACAAAGGGGGCCATAGCGCTAACTCAATGCTAAATTGATTCAAAACAGCTGGGTCATCAGCATTAGACCTGTAGACCGAACATAACGTCATCAATATAGCATCCAATCAAAGTTCTGCAATAACCCATCGGCCAAATGGATACTCTTTGACTCGTCTAATCTGCCCCAGCCCATACCGTTTTAATATAGCTACTCCTCTTATGGTAGACATCTGTCGAGAGCAGCCTACTAACTCTAAACCAAGATCCCTAAACCAGCCTCTATTCTTCCAAGGTAAATGAGTTTCTTGAATACATAATACATCCATTCTCATGGTTTTCAATATTTGAGCCATTATACCCTTTTTTCTTTTGTCGTTAAGGCCACACACGTTCCAAGAACAAATTGTAATCTTACCCATCTTCCAATCTAGATAAAGATTCACCAAAAGACATGGAACCAAAGATGCTCATTGATAATTCAGATGCGTCATAACAAAAAAGCAGAGACGACGAGTTTTGGACCTTGATTTGCACAAACCATTCTTTTACTGTTTTTCCTTGCCCCGGCACCAAACCCTTTCCCACCCTCCGCCCCTTCCCCTCCCAAACATCCCCCCACCCTCAGTGAACCCACCCAACAGAAGCGTAAGGACTAAGTCCTCAGTGATGGTGAGTAGTCGTGTAGTGTAAACGTCCCTCCCTGTGTCGACCTAAACCCTGTGTCCTGGTTAGTGTCTATAACCCATCACCCCACCTATAGATATCCAAATCCATGTACTTATTTTCTATAAACCATGTCTTCAGTTTCTACAATTAACAAATACAGTGGTACTAACAAGTCTAGCGTGCAGAGGGAAAAAAAATTCTATCTACATTGTAGATTATTAATGAGTACATATACATCATATTGTGTCCAAAGATTTTAAAACCACCTGTCCCCCTTTTGCTTGTAAAGGCGATATTAATTGCCATAGGCGTCATCGTTGCTGCACAGTCACCTGACAGAAGTCCGGGCAGACAAAAAATTCCTAGCCATTACCTTTCCTGGGCCGTGTAGGTCTAGCTCCATCGTACAGAATTTTACGAAGGAGGTAATTATGCAGAGAGATAAGGATTGCTCTTGGTTTCCCACCCCCATCGCCTACATTTCGTCTCTGCATAAACGGAAACTGGTGAGCCCTTATAATCTCCTTCTCCCAACTCCGTTCCTTCAAATCTGGGAAAGCCGTTGTAAATAGCTCCACGACAAACCGCCGAGCATCCTTTCCCTCAGTACCTTCCGGTATACCTAGAACACGCAGATTGTTTCATCGGGCGCGATTTTCCAAGTCGGTAAGTTTCCAATCAATGTCCTGTCCGGTTTTCTGCAGTACATTAATGGAGGATTTTTGGGTGGAGAGTTCATCCTGAACAGAAGAGATCCGGTCTTCTGCTTCTTGTACTCTAGTAGTGGCTTCTGTACATGACTTAGCGATGCGACGCACCACATTCTGCAACTTACGCACTGCTCCCTGGGTCCAGAGCCCTTCTGCTTTGGTTTCCTCTCTATGAACCAAAATAATTTTATAGATTGATGATTGTAAATTTTAGATAGATTTCAGTGTAATCTCGCCTTCTGGTTCAGCATTATCAGGTACTTCTCCTTGGTTGATCTGCAACCCAGACACCGCATCCCATTGAGGCTGTTCATCTATGCTTGGTCTGGAAGTGGAAGGCAAATTCTGAGGTTCAGGCACCTAACGTACTGTACCTAGGGCCTCATCATTTACAGCGGAGTCTACACTTAAAATATCCTCTTCAAGAGATAGATTACCGTCATCCGCCCAATCTCCCGAGAAAGACAACCTATCATTCTCATTGTCATTCTCCCCCTCTGACATAATAGAGACATCTGACATGGAATAGAATTGCCCCCCAGAACCAACAGATTCTCAATCATTTGCAGATACCTTTCCTGTATCTTTATCTTTATCCAGACTGTTAATAAGTTGTTTCTTATTCGTTTGGGGTACTACTGAGAGGGTTTTGCCATCCCAGAAGTCCCAGAAGCCGTACAGAGAGCCGTATCTACAGAGGGTTGGGTGGAATTGATATTTGCCTTGGGTGATTCTCTGACCTCTCCCACCGCCTGACATAGCTCAGCCAATTCTTCATCCGTGTCTATCTCTAGAGACACTCCAGATGCTCCAGGTATTGACGTTGATACTGGTAACAATAGCGGTTGCGGGCTTTGCAATAAACTCTGTTCAATACTTGCCCCCATGACCATTTTATTACTGATGCCTAAGCCTGTAGATATAAGGACAGTTTGAATGGTGTTTTTAGCGCCAGAAACATTATTGTTCTTTAAAAAGTCAGGTACAGTATGCTCCTTTACACCCGTATCTGATTGCGGTATCGACTGCCCATTGAGGTCCCTACGAGGATTGTTGCTAGTTAACTCAGGAGTACATACTGCACTTGGGTCATTGGTTAAAGCACCAGAAGCCGTCGGAGTCCCACTCGTGGTGGCAGATGGCGCTGCAGTGGCAGCCTTTGGTTTGGCCCCCCTTCCTTTTGGAGCCATTTATATTATTTCAGATACGGGACCCGCAGGTAAGGCTAGACCGCTCAAAACTGTTTTGGTGTTTACAATCCAACAGCACAGGTATAGTACCTCAATGTAGACCACCACTTCTGGCTCCTAATATCTCAGCCGAACGGAGCAACTCTCTCACTCCACGCTGGATGCCCAGCGCTCAGGCAAAGACGAAAACAGTTCCAGGCAACTCCACAACGCGCCGCAGTGTTCAAGCCGCTTCAGCTTCAAATGAGACCCAGAACGGCAGGACTCTGCTCCGTTACTCCACTCCTCTCCTCCTCCCATGCACAAAGTCGACTGCCGCTTACTCACACCTCGCTGCCCACACAAAAAGGTGAGGACCCGGGGCGGCTAGTAGATACCGCCTCCGGCCGAGGCTGGGCTCTACTCAGTACCGTCACTCCACCGCAAGATTGCGCCACAACTCGACAGAGAGAAAGCGCTGCACAGACAGTGTTCAGCAACTATTGTTTCAGACTTCAGTAGAGCCCGGAGGCGGAGGCGGCTAATCGTAAATGTCTCGACCGCGTAGAGCAACTCCCTCTCCACGGTCATGCAAAACAAAACAGCTCCAGCCCGCTCAGCAACACGCCGCAATGATCAGGGAGCTTCAGCCACAGGTGAGACCAGGGGCGGCTAATAGGTACCACCTCCAGCCACAGCGGGACTCTGCTACGGTGCTCCGCTACTCCACTCCTCCGTAAGGCTCTCTCCACAATGCGACATCCTGACGAAAGAGAGAAGCGCTGTCGAGACCAGGGTGCAGCTCAAAAATCCCGTGGGGACACGAGAAATCACGGGTGGGTCGACATCAGGTAGGACTGCTCACACACCACCTCTCACTTGGCCACGGCTGCGGCCGCCATCTTGCCTCTACTCCACCACGTGACTGCATTTTCAAACACTACTATGGAAGTTGCTTGCTTATTGTCTTCAAAGAGTTGTTCATCAAGTAGGTCTTGTAATCTTAGTCTGAGGTTCATGAATATTACACATGCACTTGTTGTTTGGTGCTTGTCAGTGGCCAATAGTATACCTTGTGTGGGAGTTATTTCAATTCCATCTATCGTTATCAAGAGTGGTGTCTCCTGCAACTGCTGTGATTGGGGTGTTCCTTGACATTTGTACAAAAATTATTTTGATATTTCTACTCACATTCCCTTCAGTTGGGGTGCATTTGCTAATATAGCATATCCTTAGAAATCCTCTTTCATCAGTGGGTCTGTCTCAGTATTGTTTTTTGATCTCTGCTCTCATAAGTAACATCATTGCTCTTTTTTCTGAAACTCCTGGAGTGGTGCAGACCATTGTGCCATCAGAGTCAAAATGCATTGTCATATTTAGTTTGGACATCAAATCCCTTACTACGTGATTAGCTGGAGATTATGGTGAGTACAATAGTTTTCCATCTACTAAAGCTCCTCCTATGTTCATCTCAGCTGTTTCTGTAAAAGGAATCCTATTTAGTGACCCAGAGAATCCCTATGTGTCCAAGCTGTATTTGAAAATGTGGTTCTTTCTTCTTTCATGCATGATTTTGATGTCCCTGTATCTACTAGAAAGGTATATGGAATTTTGTTTATGACAACTGTCATAGTGGGTACCTCATCCGATCTGTGTGTTACCGATAAAACTGGACACATTGGATTACTCTGCGGGCCCCTTCATTGCATGTACTCTTGTTGCCCATTGTCTCTCCATAGAATTGATTTTTTCCTGCCATCACTATGATTCCTCCTTGTCTTTGCTGTTTTAAGGGGTTGTTCTGTTGCTGCTGGATTTGTGGACCCTGATTAAGATAACCCTGGAAGGTATTTTGCTGGGGTTGGATCAGAATTGTTTGTCCTTGTATCAAGTTATTTTGCAGAGGTGTTCTGAATCTGTTGTCCCTGCCCCTGTATCTGCATTGCTTGTCAGCATATCTGCTTTCTTGTCTATTCGCTCTCTTTCTTTGTGGCCCATATTATGACAATGAAAGCTTCAACTTGTCAGCCAATACTGCTTTTTAGTCCTTCTTTGTCAATCTGTGGCCATGGGATACGGTTTAGCTGACCTACTCTTTTCTGAATTAATGTTAACTGCATTATTTTACAATTTATTGTACAGGTGTCCATATCATTATTTCCTTCCCTGCCGTGAATTGCTTGTTGAATTTGTATTTTAGATTGTCACGTTGAATATTTTTTACAAACTGTTAGACATTTTTGCATAAAATCATAATCCGAGTCTGGGTCCGCCTCCCCACCTCTGATGCATCATTCTGCTATTTCCATGTCATCTGGGTCAAAATATCCTATGGGGCATGGTCTCCTCTGTGGAACCTATCCTTCTGTCCATCCAGCTAAGTAATCGCTGAAGGGATTTCTGTATATATCTCCTTCTTTTTCAAATATTATTTGTTTATGTGTGAGATCTCTACTTCTTACTCTATCTTTATTCCTCCCAATCAATGTAGCAGTTTTTGCAGCTGAGCTCATTCTTCTAGTAGTCATTCCTTGTCTTCTTGCTTGCCTTCCTGAAATAACCGTAACCTGTCTGCTGTTCTATTGAAGTTTGCGGTTCTCATCCTTGGTGCCGTATTGCCTCTGTTTTCTCTTACTACTGTATCTGCATATGACATTTGTGTTGGTGGTGGCATATTATTATTATATATTTTCCCTGACATGAGTGGATGTGGGGATGCGGGCATCAAGGAATAATGTTACGGGGCTGGTGTTGGTGTTTGTATTAGGTCTCCTAGTTCTTCCTCTTCTTTCTCTGTGTCCCATTCTTCTTCTGAGGCAGCATCTGATGGCTCCCCATACTGTATCCAATTATTTACTGCATCTTATAATCTGCCATATCCTTCTTCATTTATTCTAAAGATAAGGTGCACTGTTCTCCATCTTCCAATTTTAGGTCCGGCCCCCACATTTCTTTGAGCTAATCCTCTTCCTTGTGTCTCTACCCCTTTTGGGCTCTGTTTAATAGTTGTAGAATTTTGTACGTCTGTTGGGTTTTCATATCCTGCAGCTGTGGGCAGCAGATTTTTATACATTCCTACATATGCAGGATGGTGGGGTGGTGAGCTCTGCCTCTGTGTCTTTAGTCTTATCTTCAAGGGTGTTTTTAATTGGCAGCTCCTCTAAATATAGACCAAAAGCTAAGAATGAACTCTCTTTTATTTAATTTCTTTCCTTTATATTTGGCCCTAATAAATGTTAATGTGTGCGCTCACTTATGCTGCAGAAGGACCAGACCTAAAGACCCAGAGAGAAGGAAGCTCCGGCAAACTAAACCTTCTACACTTCTTCCAGGTAGCACATTTCTGATTCCTGGCTGAATGGTCTGGAGGGGAGTCTGAAAAGCACTACTGGCTCTTTATGGACCGGGCAGTTGTAGGGCTGCATTTGTGGAAGGTCCCCTTTTTACATCACAGAGCCCCTACTTATCCCTGTCACTAAATCTGTGATGGAGATCTAGGATAAGGTGAATGAGCGGATATCCTTGACCTAATTTCCCTCTCCACCGAAAATGATTATTGGCTACGCAGAGTTCGCTGACGGCCTTGATCACATGGCATTTCAACACTGGCAGAGTCTGGTATTGATCCGTTGGTCATGTATTTGATGAGAATTCCCCCCGGACCTATTCTCAACTCGAAGCTGACTACGAGCTTCCTGAAACAGAGAGGCTGAGATACTTCCAAATCAGACATAGGATGACCCATCCAACAGTTTGCCCAGAAGTGCAACATTCTCTTACCCCATTTGAATAATGTCTGGCGATGAGACAAACGCTTAGTTACGGAATTGTATGGCCTTCTGTGGCAGCCTGCTCTGCAGATTAAATCAGCATGACAGAGGCTTTGGGAACTGGAACTTGAACCACATCTAATAAATGAGAGTGGGAAAACATATATTACTGGGCAAGATATACAGCCTTAACATGGCTAGTGTAGAAACTGCTACCTACTGGCACCTCACACAGTCCACCTCCATGAACAATGCTGACTGTTGACATGGCTTTGGCTCCCCCCGGATCCTCTTCAACTTGCTTTGTGACTGTCCAAAACTTACTACTTATCAGGCTAAGCTTTAGATGACATCGACACACACATACGTAAACAGCTACCCCGCTTCCCTGCTTACATTATTTTGGGGATACCCAATGTCCTTACTTTCCCCCTCAAATACTGCAGTGTCCAACAGATAGGACTGGCTCATGGTGCAGTCTTGCAGATCATTCTAGCACATTGCAGCACTGTGAATAGAGAAACTTACACTATCTCTCACCACACAGCGAGACTCATACAGTGAACTATGACATCCGTACATTGCACTACTCTCAGCCGAGTCCCTGGAACTCACTTGCCCTAAGTACCACCATCTACTTAGATTAACACTTCCTGACACTTAATCTACAGGGTCTCCTGAGTAAATGCCGGTTGATACAAGTCGTGCGGTGATACTTCTTCTTTTCTGACTCTGCAGGTTTAAAGGGATGGGAGAGGGTGAGGGTTGGCTGTGTGTTCGTTTAGGGTAGTTTGTTTATTTTTCCAAGAGACACTCCAGGTGGTATTGTGGGCCCACACCATTGCTTCATGATGTTATCATATCAAAGATTTGAACCATAAATAACATGAAACAATTTCTTCCAGAAAGAGACTTCAAAACTGCTATTCAAGCTTTTGTTCTATTGTATCTGGATGGTGGTATCAACCTGCGCCATGGCCTCTGAAACTCGACATGGGCACTCCCTATGGGCATCCTACAAACTGCAGAGGTCTCATCCAGGACCTGGTGAAATATGATCACATTGCATCCATCCTGATGTCGGAATGACATTGGCTCCTCTTGCGGACACCCACCATTTTAAATATCAGCTCTATCATTTACAAAGTAATCATGACCAGCACCTCACTTATATTGCAGACATGCTTACCATCTCTGATGGTTCTTTGCATACTTGCAGCCAGGTCACTATCAGAATGGAGACTAAAAAGTGGAAAAAGGAAAAAACAAGGCTACAGACCTTTTGCGTCTATGCATCGAGGATCTGTAAATCATTGCTTTAAGCATCTGTCCCATGCCAACACTGCCCTGATTTAGAAAAGATTTGAAGACATATTTCTCTAAAGAAAACTATATCACAATGCAGAAGCAATCAAATCACCAGCTACCTTTCCTTTAGCTTACTGACTTTATGCTTTTCTCTTGCCCGGGACAGCACTCTGCTACTTTTGGGCTAGGTTCACACAATAGAAATACCACACAAATATATAAAGGTATACATACATAAATTCACACAAATAGGATTGCATTTTTCTATGCGAGGGACTAGTAAGCCTTTCTACTTTTGGGGTGAAGTGGAGTGATATTTGTTTAGAGGAACCAATGTGGGCATCTAACAAGAAGCGGGTAAATAAAGTCGTTCGCATATTTGCTGAACTATTGTCTTCTCTTTGTGGTGGAATGTGGAATACTATTGAAGATGACATATATTGTCCACAGTGAATAGAACAATGTCCTACCCGTGAAGGATTCTCAATCAACATGCTTTGCTGTGCTTATCTCTATGTTTTGGGAGGTATTCAATGTGTTCCTGCAAGTGTATTAGCACATGACGTCATTGGATTCAGATGGCTGGCTTGTCAGCCACAAGGAAAGAATCGGTCCATCTGGGCCATCGGAGGAGTGATCCCAGATAAGAGTCTCCAGCGGTTACTTTTGTATCAGACTTTAGCAAGCAATTTATTTGGCGTTGGTCATCTATAGGACAGAAGTGATGGTAAAGGGTCCACTTGAGTTAGGAACTACCCATTCTAATTAAGGAGAGATTAATACAGCTAGGGGAAATTAGATTGAAAGAAACTAGTCATCCACCATTTACAAGTGTAAAATGCCCAAGCAAGCATGTATATAGGGCCATATTACAAGTAATTACTAACTGAAATGCAAAGACAAATCTGGCATTTCCCACCTCATAAAAAGCTACTTCTGCGATCAAACAAATAAGAAAATATATCCACCTAAAGCACTTACAAACACATTGATCATAAGAAGTTCCAAATCAACATTGTTTCACTACCTTGTTTCCTAACACTGCTAAAAATACAGAGTGTGTGGCTTGAGAAAAACATTTACTCAGTGCAAAATATGGAATCAGAACCACAACTTTTAAATAACAAGGCTAACAAGTCACTGGCGACACAACAAAATGATACAATAACAACCAGAGCAGTGTACTCTACACATACGCATGGACAAACACACATAACATCACAAGAACCCCACTAAAAATGAGCAGACTCCACCCTATAAGTCACTTGGGGCGAAGCTAGCCACGCCTGAAGATGGCCGCTTCCTGAGTGAGCTCCTTCGGTCACTCCAAAATCCTGCATTAATCCTAAGCTTCAATCCTGCGAATGAGCTAAATAAGCAGCAATGATGAACCAGAATATTTCCCCGACCCTACAAGCCAACTCCAACGTTCCGAGGTGCCTCAAGGGCGAAGAAATCATTTCTACAAGCTCTCTGCTGAAGTAAGGCCTGCGCAGCAGCTGTGCGCGTAACCTGACTGCTGACAGAAACAGGCCTTGGTGGGCGTGCATCAATCGAGCCACGCTGGAGGAGGTGACTGGATCTGTAAACGACGAACTGTCGACTTGAGGAGTGCTGCGGCTGCCTGTCCCCGAGTATTGGGACGAGTGACGAAGTTCACTGGGCCCACTGCCATGCTGCAGGTGTGATCCAAGCGTACGCGGCCTGTATCCGGCGGATAAAGCCCATTGGACGTTCTGCAAACAGTGCGCTCCCATAATGCCATCTTAAATCCGACAGTGAGGCAGCACAAGCATGCATGCTACTGCACATGTCCGCACAGTGCTTGCTGCAGAGCCTCTGGAGGCACAGCGAAATGGGCTGGTATATGGCGCCTGCAACCCTGCGCTGCTTACCCCTGTTCCTCTCATCAGTGGAACACCTGTTGACCACAGTGTGGGGCTCCATCCATGTCACCCACACTCTTAGAAACCCACGGGCCGCATTAAACCAGGAGGTACATGCCACACCGCCCATCCAAAAGTACTAGGCCTGACATGAGGTGCACGAGCTGAGAAGAGGGCATGTGAAGCGGGCGCGCTCCATACTTGGGCAGTTTGCAAGAGGACAGCTCTGGCCATTTCGAAATCTGCTGCTGGACGCCGGCTGATCCATAGGATCCTGTTGGAAGAAACACTGCAGGGACCCCACCATTGACCTCAATGACAAACGCTTTACCAGCACCATTACTGCCGTACACACGCTGAGGGTGTGTTTACTCTTTGCATATCTCTAGGTGTCCAGCACACCATATTCCACTGACCTCCTCTTTACCGCTGTGCCTAACTCAATTATGACCATACACATCTCCTGGTCTGGTTGCTAGTGACGTACAGTGCTACAACACCCACAGCGCCTAGGTTGGTATACCCTACTGCACAATGGGTAAACCTGACAGAAACCAACCAAAAATAAACTTTGAGCAAACCAAGAGAAATACAGAAAGTGAACTGAATGGCCAAAATGATGTACGACAAACGGCGTCCAGCACAGGTGGACCTGCGACTGGTGATATTCAGGCCATGTTCTCAGCGATACAAGCCTCCCTCACTAATATAGATGGCAAAATTGACTCCCTAACTTATCGGGCACACCGTATGTCTGAGAGGCTGGACAGGCATACTGAAAGAATAGATGTGGCGGAACGGTGCATCTCGGACTCGGAAGAAGCCCAAACACAACTAGAAACCAAGCAAGGCAAAATGGATACTCACCTAAAGGCACTCATGGCAAAGACTGAAGATCTAGAAGCGAGATCACGACGCATTAACCTACGCCTTATGGGAGTCGCAGAAATGACCATGCAGCGATATATTGAACAATTGGTTATCGCTCTAATGGCCAGAGACAATTTTTCCGACGTCTTCATTGTGGAGCGGGACCATAGATCACTAGCTCCATCCCCACCGCCTGGATCCACACCGCGTCGAATAATCGCTAAAGTACTAAATTACAGAGACCGTGATGCCGCCCTCTGCAAAGCCCATGAGTTGGATAAACTAAACTACCAAGTTATGGCCATCTCCAAATACCATGACTTTACCCCGCAAGTGCAAGAGGCCCGGAAGAAATTTGTTGCAGTTAAAAAGATGCTCAGAGATCACAGTATACCAAATGCAATGCTATACCCAGCTAAGCTGAAAATAACTGAGGGTGGAAAGGCCGTGATATACCCAGAACCGAAAGACGCGCTCAAAAACCTACAACATAAAGGACTTCAACCTCCATGCCGAAAATCACCCAGAAGCAGTCCTGAAGAGCACATGAATATTTCATATGTTGAATGATGGCCCACCCTCTACTTCGCTGCTTCGCTTACACCGCCACATACCACAAACTATATGCACATACTTATACACTGTCAGAGATAGATGTGTATTATAATTCTCTGGGTGTGAGTTGGCAGGAACACAGACATTACACACTGACAGGACGCTTATGTCTTGCCTTAACTGTGTTCAATTTACCGTGTTAATTTTGATATTTATCCGATTGCATTGTGCTACATTGTTTCTGGTGTTTGGAATCTTGCCACATGTTCTAGAGTGACCCCCTGGTGGACATTTGTCACCGGGGTATCCGGTTAGCAGCTCTTTCCCCAGTGTGTATACCCCACCAATCTTCCACTCTGTCCCATTAGGTTGGTTGAGAGGGGGAAATCTCTGCTTGATTATGGGGATTGTCTTTGTCACAGTTGGGTTGAAGAAGTGGGGGCGTGGGTGGGGGGTAGGGTTGGGACTAATACTGAGTGGCATGCTCTTTCTTGTCAAGTCACGATACAGTTGCTAGTGCCCATTGGCCTTTGCAAGCACACTCTATGTACATTACTGTGTTCTGGATAACAATGCTTGTTAGCATTGCAAACCAAAAACAATCTGCTAGATGCTATATCTGGAAACTCATTGATACACACTAACAGTAACCCTATCCCATTGAAATTGACCACCTGGAAAGTACGGGGACTAAATAACCCTAGGAAGATCAAAACGGTATTAGCGTATTTAGACAGGCATGCTATAGACATAGCCATGCTCCTAGAGACACATTTGCCATCCGCTAAAGCCAATAAACTAGGGAAGCGCTGGGCAGAAATAGTAATGTCTTCATCATACTCAAATTATGCTCATGGGGTCCTAACCCCGATAAGGAAAGGAACACAATTTACAATGGAACAGATCGTCACAGACACGTAAGGGAGGTATGTTATCCTGACTGGTGTAATATGAGGATTCAGAGTAGGCCTAATCAACACATACGGCCCTAACGTAGATTACCCTAATTTCTACATGCAACTATGTACAGAGATACAGGGGCTACCAATAATGGAATTAATTTGGGGTGGAGATCTCAATGTGGTACTAGACAGTACATACAAGAGATCACAAAATACGACCGTGAGACACCAGTGTGCAGTTGCGGTGATTTTAAATGGCATGACAGAATTCAAAATGCACCACATACGGCGTATGCTTCATCCACATACCTGACATCGACGTACGATGTGCACTTGGACCCATGATGTCCGACACCTCCCGAAAACACTATCAGACCATAAGCCTGTTATGTTAACCTCGAAATAGCAACGTATACTCCACCAATATTTATATGGTGCTTTAACACTAACTCTCTCCTTGATCCACTGTATTCTGAGACAATCCATTCGGCAATAGAGGACTATTTTACCACTAATAAACTGTCGGTTGAAAGTGTGGGCACCCTCTGGGAGGCCTTCAAGTGCCCACACTTAAAGATCTCCGTACCCAACTGCAGCAATGTGAAACACGCTTTAAGCTACTGGAAACAGAGTATGATGCTAGTCGCAATGTAATTTAATTAGGTGCAATACGTGACGAAATCAGTAACTATAATACCCTAGCAGAGGATTAAATAAGTACATCACAAAATGCCACATGGCACGAAGGGTAGGTGAACGTGTGCATGTGAAAAACATTTGCATAGAGCAAAAGCAACATACTGTTCTCCAAATGGTGGATGATGATGACGTGATACACTATGACACAGCCGGTATCTGACAGACCTTCATGGACACAGATAGCTAGTTATATAAAGTACAAGCTACTGCACTCGCGCCAGAAATTTTAGCCTACTTAGATGACATTGCACTAGCATGGCTCTGCAAGGCACAACATGACTACTTAGCACAACCAATTACAATACAGGAAGTTCAGGAAGCGATAAAAGGATTACCGAGTAATAAATCGCCAGGTCCGGATGGTTACATGGTTGAATTTTATAAGGCGTACTCAGAACTTCTGTGCCCATACTTATTGGAAATGTATGACGAAGCATATCACAATCAAATTCTTCCCCATACATTACGAGAAGCATTGATAGTAGCACTTTTAAAGCCAGAAGAAAAACCCGGAGAAAGCAGACTCCTATTGACCGTTATCGCTAATAAATACGGACACTAAGATTCTGGCTAAAATAATTGCAACTCGCTTACAACCACTTATGACAAATATTGTGTTGCCTGACCAATCTGGCGTTATACCGGCTAGATCTATGGCACATAATCTTCGTACCAGTCAGTCAGTCAGAATATCTTTATTCGACTTATTAAAGTCATACAAAGAAAAAAAACATTAGAACAGCACGTTAAAAAGTATACATTACGGTCATGACATTAAAAAAAAACTTATATCAATACACATTTAAAATACTATTTACACTTAGATAAAAAGGTATGTATATGTAAAAACCATGCCTATACTGTAATTTCATACATTTAATAAACTTTTAGGGCGAAGAGTGACCAGCAACTTTCGCCCTAGCTGCCGCGACCAAAAAATTTGCAAGACCAAATGCAATACATGGATTAGCCATTAGCTGTAGATAGAGCAACGCGGGTCTCACCTGTGTGAACCCAGCATTTTTTAGCAATGGAAGTAAGTGCTTTTTTCTCTGCTCGTGAAATAAACTACAGAACATAATGAAGTGCATGGTGTCCTGCACAGAGAAGTGGTCGCAGCTGCAAGGGGCGGCTAGTTCTGGCTTCTGCCATCCCTTAAAGGAACCTAGGTGAAAATGAATAAGGTTAAACCTTAGTTTGGTTAATAAAAACCTATGATAAGGGATAGTTACAAAACGAAGGTATGGGGCCAATTGAAAATCGCTCAGCAATAGGAAATGAGCCCTAACTGCAGGCTTCTGAAGCTCGACTGCCTCACGGCTTGCTTCCTTCCTTTCTAAAAAGGCTTTTTTAGTTTGAACTATGTCGCTGGTCGTGATTTTCTCAGGAGAACAAAAAAGTTCTGGGCGACCCAGATCTGAAAATGATTTACTTAGATAGGCCAGCCAAGGAATTTTACTCTGGTTGTCCAAAGATAGGACATCCCTCAGAATTTTATGGTTCAGAGGTAAATCGGCATTTAGCCATATTTTCAGCCACAAAATCAGGGGTGCAGCGCTCAATAGGTCCGATACATATGGCAAACCAACCTCCTTATGAATGGAATAGGTAGGGGTTGATTGGGGGACAGAAAGAAGGGATCTTATGAATCTGTTTTCTGCTCTCTGAATGGGGTCAAGATTTACATAACCCCACAGAGGGGATCCATAAGATGCAATGGCAACAGGCTTACTTTTGTATAACTTCAACAACGCTTCCATGGGTCTGGCACCCAATTTCCCGGCAAAGCCCACTAGAGCGGAGGAAGATCTAGTTACTGCCAACCTCTTTTCGTTGATCTGTGGACCCCAAGTGCATTTTTGATCGAACAGCACTCCCAGATATGGAAATGTGGTTACCTCGGACACGGCGATCCCCCTGCAAAAAAATGATTTGTGTCTTCTCTTTGCGCCCTCTATTCCCATGACCATGGTATGGGATTTAGATGCGTTGACCTTTAGGTCCAGATTTTCCATAAAGGAGCCAAAGGCGTCAAGAAGAATCTGCAGGCCAACACCCGTACGGGCTATCAATACGGCATCGTCCGCGTACAAGAGTGCCGGAATATGGGTGTCTCCTGCACGCGGTACATCCGTGCCCCTGCCCCTCAAATGTCCCCCAAGGCCGTTAATATAAATGGTGAAAAGCGTAGGGGCCAGGATGCAGCCTTGGCGTACTCCTTTGAGGGATTTAAATGAGGAAGTACACCTACCATTGTTGGACACTCTAACAGCAGCGAACAGCTCCTGGTGTAGCGAGGCCATGTACATGACTAGGGCTTCGTCAATTCCCATATCTAACAGGATTGACCATAGTTTGGACCTGTTGACGAGGTCGAAGGCCGACGAAAGATCCATAAAGGCCAGAAAAACTGAGCCCTCCTTAGCCATTGTATACTTAGAGATGAGTAAATACAAATTAATGCATTGCTCAATCGTGCCTTTACTCTCTCTAAAGCCATATTGTAAGTCGCACAGCCCGCCACAACCCTCAACGTTCTCCCTCAATCTTACTAGAAGAACTTTCCCCAGAATCTTTACAGTAGAGTCCAACAGAGATATGGGCCTATAAAAAGCTGGATCGTCCCTCTGGCCTTTGTTTTTATAAATGGGAACAATAATAGAGTTGGCCCATGAGGCGGGTGCTGTGCTGGAGTTTACTGCATTAAACACATTAGATAACACTCTCGACCACATTTTAGGAGAGAACATAAAGAAGTCGGCCGGGACTCCGTCCGGGCCCGGGGCCTTATGTTTGGTTGTATCCATAAGTGCATTTTCTACTTCTTGGGGATTAAAAACAATAGGGTTAACCATCCCATAAGAAGGTAAATGTCTATTATTGTCCTCAACGGCTGCATTGTCCCCATACACATTTTTAAAAAAGGATAACCATTTTTCTTCAGTGATCACACAGTCCATCGGTAAGTTATCATCTTCCATAAAAAGAGGGTGCTTGATGATTGCCCAGAGTCTTCTGCTGTCCTTAAGCACCGAGGCTGAGAGGAGTTCCTCCCATGTTTCGCGCTTAATAGCGTCTTTACGGCTCTTTACTGCTGACTTGTAGATTTTTCTCAGCCTCACAATCTCCTCTTTTGGTCTTGGAACAATTTTAAGAGCCGCCAGCAGGTCTCTATGTGCCTTCGAACATGCAGCGTCGAACCAACGCTTATGAACTTGGGTTCCTGGAAGAGGTTTAGCTTTAAGATCTCTCGAGACCTGTGCACAAATTTCCTCATAAGCAGAGACCAGTAGGTTCCCTTGGGTGTCGGAGTTCTGACATAGCTCGGTCTGCGTTTTGATTTTGGGGAAACATTTTTTGTAGAAGTCTTCCGGGATTACCTTTGCCCATTTTATTCTTCTATCTTGGTCTGTGGGCCTCAAAGAGGAGGCTGAGTTTACGGAAGATGGTGCTGTGCCCATTTTACTGCCCCACGCCACTTCGAGGAGCACTGGATTGTGGTCGCTGAAATGGGTTTCCACCGTCCTATATGCTGTGATGAGGGGTAGAATACCAAGGGAAACAAAAATGTAGTCTATCACGGAACCATTCTGACTGCCGTTGAAGGTTGGCGTTCTAGCACCGAAATTGGGCTCATAAAGGTTATGATTAGCCAGTAGGTCTTCGAGCTCCTGTCCCTCTGTGGTATGTTCGAAGTGGGGGGCATCCAAGGCAGCGTCCTCATCATCACATACTGCTCTTCCCTTACAAGTTAAGTTGCATAAATGAATGTTAAAATCACCTAGTAAAACTAACTCAAATACAAAGGAGATATTCTGTAAGACTGAATTTAAAATGCTATCTAAGTTAGCAATATTTCGACCATTATAGGCACTGTTACTTGAATTATAGAAGTTGACGTATAAGGTCCTACTAGTTTTATTGATATACCTTTCAACAATCAGTATGTTATCAGATTCGGACCTGATCTGTCTGTAACTTCCTTTTAGATCCACGGAGAATAAAAGCACCAGGCCGCCTTTAGCTCTACCCATGTTACTAGGCACTGCTGGAATTGCAAAACTAGTGTATCCATCCCACCAGAAATTGCTGGCAGTGTCCCATGTTTCTTGCAGCGCAACGATATGGTGCTTAGAGATAAAGCTGCGCCATACTGGGTCCTTGCATTTAGTACTCAGGCCCGCCACGTTCCAACTTACAATCCTACATGACTCCCTGGTAGTCGTGGGTTCACTGTCGCTCTCAGAGTTGCCTTCCTCGAAAACTTGCGCTAAAGTGGCACCATTAGAGTTCACGTGACGAAGAACCTGTCTCGTCCCGCTGATAGTGCCCATGTCAGGAACAGCATCTGACCCGAGAGAGAGTATTTGCTGACCACGGGTGGTAGGTATATATGAATCTGTAACTGCATTAGACCTATAAGAGCTTTGGGGAACATTGATGTTTTGACCCTCTTTGTATGAGTTTAAATTGAGTAGTCCAAGATTGAGTGGGTTGAATCTTGATGCAAGTCAATCACAGGTGTTAAGGTCTGATAAAGGGCCAAACCTATTTCCTGTGGTGAAGCCCCAAGCAGAAGGAGTGGCTGGGTGAATCTGAGCGGCGTGAGCTTGATTCCACTGATGATGTGGGGTGAATGGGTGGCCCATGGCCGGCTCCATTCTCTGCCATCGTGATGACCTGATGCCTCGTGCACTAAATTCGTAACCTGGTTCGCCGTTCAACCACCCGTTAGGTCCAAACCCGTGTGGGTAAGCCGGGGGGATAAACCTCTCATAAGGATAGATAATTCTTCCTGACATTTGCTGCGGTGCAGGCGGAAACCGATCACTAGTGAATCCAGGGCCCTTTGCCCCTCCCCAGCTACTATTGCTCCCATGCTTAGCTGGCCTGTTAGCATTGGCTAAGGTAGAGGATTGGATCTCGTTGTTAAAAAATCTGAGTGTTAACGGGACTATGGATCCATTGCGCCGTTGAGGCGGGAAGAGATTAATCAGGATTTCGGGAAGAACATCTGCGTTAGAAAAATTTATGATAACGCAGTCTCCCTGAAACTTTTTTGGCTTATTGCCAATCCAAGGTACCCTCCTGGTCGAGACTATAACACCTGCCAGTTTGTCCAACCCTTCTTGCGCCATGTAGATGTTATTAGAAAGCCAATGTAGGGCTTTGTCCTTGAGATCCTGGTCGGACTCTGTTTTGTCTTGTGACAAAGCTGGGACATTGGCCAGTACCAGGACTAGCGGTAACGCTTCCGCTAAAAACTGGACCGGTCTGGCCTCTTGGTTAAGTACCGCTGTTGCGTCAGTGATGGTGACATGAGGACCCCCAGTTGCCGCACTCTGGTTCGGGGCTATTGATGTTAAGGATGGAGGTGGGTGTGGCAGGTCTGGTTGAATGGGCTGCGTACTTCTATCCGTAGCGGGAACATCCTCATCCGTAGATATTAGGTCTGCGACGAGGGTTGAAAGATTCTCTAGTTCCTTAGCCAAAATACCGTGGACCCCTCCCAATTTCTTAACTTCGGCAGTTAGTTTGTCCACCTTCCCGATCAAGGGCTTTATGATAGTTTTGATCTTGATATCTATCATTTCCTGGATCCTATTGAAGAGATCATCATCAGATATGCGCCTGGACTCGAGCTCTACCTCATGGTCTGTGGGGTTACCCCTCCTTCTAGGAGGTGGGGTGGCTAGCTTATTCCTCCCCTGATGTTTCCCCCCTCTCTTAGCTGCTGTTTTCCTGCATGCTCTAACGGCACGATTGGGGGGGGACTGGAGCTGAGGGGCCTCATCTATGACGTCTGTCTGAATGCTTGTCTCGGTGGAGGCATCGTCAGCTAGGTCTATCAAGTCAGCGCCGACCTTGGCAGGAGTCAAGTTTTCAATGGCTTCGATTTGATTAATCATAAAGTTAGGTCCAGAATCTGTAGCAATTGACTGGGTGTTACCTATCAGAGAATCGGACATATTTGTACTAGTGGGCGGGCTATCTGCAGGCAGCACTGGTGATTGACTTAGGCCCAGAGATTGTCTTCTCTTACTGTTAATGCTGGTTACCACTTGAACTAAATATGAGTCAAGGGTGTTCACGGCCTCTGCCGATTGAGGAGCCAGTCTTTTGACCATGTTTTAAATTATGTTTGTAGGGTCGTGGACCCACGCAGTCAGTAAAACTGTGGTCTAGGAGCTTACTGGTCTTGGGAAACAATGGTGAAAAAGATGGCCAACTAAGGGAAGCTGACTTACACCTGCATTAGTGATCGTATTTACTCCCAAATGAAGGAACCAAGCAGCCGTACCTCAATTCCGCGTGGTCGTCTTCAGGGGGGTGGCCTAGCCTGGCCTTGTCGCGCCTCGGAGGGCCACAGAGGGCCCGCCCTTTGCCCGGGCTTGGCCCCGGGCGTCCCGCTCGCGTCCCGCGACGCTGAGGGCTCTCGATCTTATGCAGCCCCTCCCGTCGCTTCTCCCGCGTCGGGGAACGCGCCGCCGCTAAGCCTGCTGGGAAACGTAGTCCCGGGCGGCGGCGCGACTGGTGGCGGGATCCTGGCTCTGCTCTCCGGTCTGTGTGCGTCTCTCCGTGCGCTGCTCTCCGCTGAAGGCGAGTCCTTGAGCACTTGGTTGCCTGCTGCTACTCCCCACCGCTCCACCGAGGGCTCTCGATCTTATGCAGCCCCTCCCGTCGCTTCTCCCGCGTCGGGGAACGCGCCGCCGCTAAGCCTGCTGGGAAACGTAGTCCCGGGCGGCGGCGCGACTGGTGGCGGGATCCTGGCTCTGCTCTCCGGTCTGTGTGCGTCTCTCCGTGCGCTGCTCTCCGCTGAAGGCGAGTCCTTGAGCACTTGGTTGCCTGCTGCTACTCCCCACCGCTCCACCGAGGGCTCTCGATCTTATGCAGCCCCTCCCGTCGCTTCTCCCGCGTCGGGGAACGCGCCGCCGCTAAGCCTGCTGGGAAACGTAGTCCCGGGCGGCGGCGCGACTGGTGGCGGGATCCTGGCTCTGCTCTCCGGTCTGTGTGCGTCTCTCCGTGCGCTGCTCTCCGCTGAAGGCGAGTCCTTGAGCACTTGGTTGCCTGCTGCTACTCCCCACCGCTCCACCGAGGGCTCTCGATCTTATGCAGCCCCTCCCGTCGCTTCTCCCGCGTCGGGGAACGCGCCGCCGCTAAGCCTGCTGGGAAACGTAGTCCCGGGCGGCGGCGCGACTGGTGGCGGGATCCTGGCTCTGCTCTCCGGTCTGTGTGCGTCTCTCCGTGCGCTGCTCTCCGCTGAAGGCGAGTCCTTGAGCACTTGGTTGCCTGCTGCTACTCTTCGTACCATATTTGCCCTACTTCACCAATTGAACCCCCACCTAGAAGCCGTGACGGTACTTCTCGACGAGGCCAAAGCATTTGGTTCGATTGAATGGGTCTAACTATTCGCTATTGTACAACAAATTGGTCTTCCCCCATCATTGCTCAATTGTATCAAATTGTTATACACGAGGCCAACTGCACATATTAAAGTAAATAGGCAAATATCAGGGGTAATACAGAAACAAAGAGGGACGCAGCAGGGATGTCCACTCTCCCCTTTACTTTTTGCAATAGCCATAGAACCCCTAGCTTGCAAAATCCGCCGACGATATGCCCTGAGATTTAACTTGACCCCCATAGGCATATCATTATACGCTGACAATATGGTGCTATATATTAGAGACCCCAATGTCAATTTATCATCAGGGAATACATAAAATTCGGTAGACAATCAGGCCTTCAGATAAATTGGGCCAAGTCTGCAGTAATATCGCTGACCGTGAAAACGACTTTACTAATGGACTTTCCCCTAATATGGCAGGAAGAACCTATTAAACACCCTTATTTATGAGGCCTTGTGTCAGTTTCGCACCGCCGGTGCGTCACTTTTTGTGACGCACCAGCGGCGTACAAAATGCGCCTTGTTGCGCCATATTTTAAAAGTGACGCATCTAGGTAGATGCGTCACTTTTTAAACCCCTGCGCCACATTATGCCAGCGTCAGGAATAATGTATGCAGAGGGGGCGTTCCCCCGCAAAAAGCCTCGTAATAGTGACGCAGTGAAATCTATGAGATTTCACTGCGTCACTTTTAGGATAATGTTGTGTCAAAATCTTGCGCCTGCCTGACAGCAGGCGTAAGACTGACGCAAGCCCTTTCACATGGGGCTTTCCCCATGTGAAAGGACGCATTGCTGGAGTTGCGTCACTTTTGTGACACACTCCAGCAATGCGTCACTTTTGCGCTTACAGATGCGTCAGAAATACTGACCTATCTGTACGTCCTTGCGACATGATGCATCATACATTAAATATTACGCATCATTGGTGTCGCAAGGAGTGCGCAGTGAAAAGTGACGCATCGCTGTTTTCACGCAGCGATGCGTCACTTTTCATAAATGAGGCCCCTAGGCATTTGGATACACTGGGATTGCGAATTAGTACTGCAAAGAAACTATGGCACTGCAATTGACAAAATAGAAACGCAGGTTGATCGGTGGGTAACATTCCCTGTATCTCTAGCAGACAGAATCTCCCTGGTTAAAATGGTAATTCTGCCCAAGGTGCTTTATCTCTTCTCTAATGTTCGCATACCCCCTCCCAACACCTATATTTTATCGTCTTCGTGCCAACGTGACAACTCATATGGGCTGGAAAACAAGCTAGAATAAGCCTCCACACACTGATGCTACCTTACGCAGCAGGGGGATTCACGGTCCCTGATTTTCACCTATACTATTTATGTGTGCAAACACAATATGCACACTACTGGTTTCAACCTGTACGTTACATGTCATATCTCGCGGTGGAGGACGGGGATGCCCACCCCATTAAATAAGCCAATATCCCACCTGTCTAAATGTGAGATTAACATTGTGAGAACCACATCCAGGGTATGTGGACAAAGATCGCAGACAAAGATCCATTATACGTTCCGAGTCTCCCACTGGCCCAACATCCAGCCTGGTCAGTAGCACAAGAGAAAGGAAGTATGGAACTACTGACCCAGGTTGGCATCACAGTGATGAGCGACATGAACCCTAATGGAGAATTTATAACACCGAATGATTTATCATTTGTGAGCAATCAAACACTCCTGTTCAATTTTGCGTATGATAGATTGCGTGCAGCTGTGCAGGAATACTACAAGTCATACCCCAATGAACCCCCTACGCTAGAAATGCTACAACTATTGATAACTGCCCCAAACCATACACATATTGTGACAAAACTGTACAGAGCCTTGCAGAGGGAAATTGGTGCTGACACACGGAAGGCACAGGACAGATGGAATAAAATTCTTGACCAGCCCCTAGAGTTAAACGAGTGGCAATCGTGCTGCTCACTCACCGAACTACTTACTCCAAATGGTAATTTACGTATCATTCACTTTAAATATCTGCACCAGACATATCACACACCAGTTAAATTGCACAAACACGTCTTGAGAACAGATGCAAAATGTAAAAGATGTAAATTAGACCGAGCAGGTTTTGGTCATTTGTAACCCTGGGCAAAGCACTACGCTATGCTCGCGTAGTTTGCGAAGTTTGCTCAACTTTGCACTACGCGAGCTGCACGTAGCACAGTGCGAACACCCGTAGCGCACCGTAGCGTAGTGCAGCGGTCATTTTTTGCTTGTTCGCGGTCCTCAACGTTATGCTCGCGACAGGGAGCAAGCAAAATGACATCCCGGCGAGATTCTCAACTCGGGGAGGTCAGGTTTCTCATTGCGAGTGGTCGTGCATGCTTGCGACCGCTCGCAATGAGAAACTACCAGTCCGCGTTGAGAAAGCTGCTGCTCGAGTAAAAATCTAATCGAGCGGCAAAAAACTACAGCTTGCACTGTGCAAGATGCCATTTTCAATGATTGCACAGTGCCGGATGCTTGTCCGCACTGTGCAATCATTGAAAACGCATCTTGCACAGTGTGAACATGTGACTACGCAGCTCGCGTAGTGCTACGTGAAGTTCGCGTAGTGCAAAGTGCACTTCGCGGAGCTTTGCGTAGCTCTACTACGCGAACTACGCCCACCCCTAGATTTGGAGTGGTATTGCCATAAAGTGCAATCTTATTGGGAGCAAGTGATCCAGTTCAGAAACGATATACAGTAATGTCGGCTAGAGTGTACACCGTGAATTGCATGACGTGCCTGAAGTCTACGAGAAAGAAGCTAGTGGCTATACTATTGCTACTAGTGAAACTGAGAGTAGCCGTGCAATGGGACAGCTCGACAACACCAACTGTAGACCGCTGGGTATCGGACTCTATATATTGTAAGTAATTTTTTACTCTACGCAAAGAGCTACCCACAGCCACAAAGCCTATTCATTTCTGGGAACCTCTATCAGACTACTTACGTACACACCCTGACCTATTCAAACCTAGTGCATGATTCCCGTCTTTGTTCACTTTTTGGGGAAATGACAAGGTGGATAATCGATAGCTTAACTGTTACATGATGTTGTGCCAAGTACAATTGCCAAATGTATAATGTGCAAAGTACGATTGACTTGATGATGTATGTAAACTTGTTAACTGTACCTACTGGAAAATGTATAAATAAAATAAAATTTAAAAAAGCTTATAAGCCACTTACCGTATTAAAAATATTTCACAGAAAATTATATTAGAGGAGCTGGACAATATACAAATTTGAAAATGCAATTACGCCTGCCACACATGTCCGCATGCTTCATCAAGTATGTAAATGCATGGATGAGGAGACTGAAGCAAAGGAAACACTGCATGACTTCACTGACGAAATACATCAACTAACTCACCAATGCAAGACATTTTTAGACATTTTTTACAAGATATGAACTATCACATCAGAACAGAAGGAGCACATATGAGGGTATGTCAGCAGAGATATAGTTTATATTCTCCTATACTATGCCACATGTTCCCTATAGAAATCATAGGATACACACTTGGCATTTTCTCTACTGTCTGTCAGCAAGACATCTTTAAAGTCAGAAGTCCAATCAAAATTCATGTGCCAACATTCAATTCGATGACATTTAATTTAAAAAAGTTATAGTGCTTTAAACAAAGCATACTCTTTCAAAGTGCGGATCTTTAAATAAGAAATAAAATGCACCACCATATTAGCAGAACAGAGCTACTTTATATGGATTTGCTCTTTCTTTTGTTCGAAAATAAGAACAATGAGGGCTTCTTTCTGGGTTGGACCTCCATTGATGTTACCAATTAGAGATGTATCTGTAATATGATGAGGATGAGACCTTAAGATGTCTAAGGACTTCAAGACAGCACATATCACTTTTGAGATGAGCCACAACAGAGCTACTTGCTATGTAGTGACGGCTAGTTACAATCTATACCAATATTAATATTTCTGCCACTGTAAAAAGTTGTCACACAGGCTGGGTGCCGGCCACGTTGTTTTTTCTCTGTCAAATCATTTTTATTGTTTTTAAGCAAGAAACTACAAAAAGAAAACATCAAGAAAATTGAATACTCGGTGGTACAGGTAGTAGGTTCACAACTTCCGGAACACCGGATTCAGAAACCTAACCATAGGAAGAACAGGGATTGCACTGAACATGTGTGAAAAACCCAATTCCCAGAAAGAAAAAATATTTTCTAGAGCCCCCTCACCCACCAGGGTTACACCTAGGTGGCATGCTTCATCATTGGGGTCCTCTCAATCCGCTGCGGATTGAGGCAGGCTGCGACTTGCACATTACGACGGAATCCTTTGTTTTTGAAAAATAATTGTGGTGCAGTGAAGTGGAGAAAATGCTTAGAGAAAATGCCTAGCTAGTGAGCTAATATTTTATTTCTGCTCCTAGTCGGTATGTTTTAAAATCAGGAGTTAATAGTAGGGAAAGACCTAACTGTAATAAGTATGGTGTCCCTATTACTGGGTCGACATGTTTCAAACTTTACCCTAAAACACTTCTTCAGGACCACACGAGGGCCAGACCCATGTATACCACTCCTAAAGAATCCTGTGAATAGGAAACAATGGGGTGCACACATAATGTGTGTTCACCTGATACTTAATACATACAGTTATACCCTGACACGCTGTATCTGTAGGAAATAAAGCAAAATGAAAATTAAAAAAGCCTGCCTACCAGCCAAGCTGGCAGGCCCTTTATATATGTGGTGTTGTATCTCGATCAATGTACTCCTCTATAGGTGGTGTACTTAACAGCTATTTTGCACGATCATCTGTGATGGAAGAAATCTTTGTGTCTTTGTGAAGAAAAGTGGTTATGTACAAATTGCAGTTTAAAAGCACTCGTGAAAAAGACAGCACGTGACATACAACATATAACAAAATAACAGTATTACATATCTAAGACACATACTTTTGTTTAGGCAAAAATATGCCTCCTGATCTGCAGGGGTAGAGAAGCATGTAGTCACACCCTAAAATGGTAATGGAGACATAGAGATAGTAATTAGAGTTTACTGAAGGTAAATGAGATAGGAACCGGGGAGAGAATTCCTGGTGCCTTGGCTTATCCTGGAAGGAAAAAGTAAACCTTAATATTTCCTTGGACACATGAGAAAAAAGGTCAAATGGGTCTGGCTGGACTTACTTCCTCAAAGCACTCCTCTCAGAAAATGACCTGATGGCACCCCTGAAGACCACATCTTACTGCGTATGTCTCCCGGTGGCCATTAAATAGACCCGGAACAGCTTAGTCATGCTTACTTCAAAACCTAGACCGTGTATCTCACAAAATGGCAGCTGTGACTGACAAGGGAGTGGGACCATCTTGGGCAAACAAAATAGACCCAGATCAGCCTAGTCATGCTTACTTCAAAAACTAGACCGTGTTTCTCACAAATGGCCGCTGTGACTGGCAATTGGCAGGAGACATCTTAGGCAAATGACCAAATTGTGGACAAAGAGCAGAAAATAAAATAAAACTAACAAGGGGATACATTTACTAGGGGAATACATTTAGACACTCAAGGACGATATAGAGTAGTGATTTGTGCAGTATGTTGCAAGCGCAATGGTACATCTGATTTATGCGCATGACCCTTAGACATAACAGCTCAACTGTGCTCTTTTCAGAATAGCTTGTATGTACATCATGAAATGACTAAACCTCACTTTGTGTTAGGGTAAGTCATGAAAAATGCCAGATTCCTGGATAATGCGGTACACCAGAATGATGCGCAAGACCCTTAGACTTAACAGCTGGACTGGCCTCTTCTCAGAACAGCTTGTATGCATATCATGTAATGCCTAACCTCATGTCTTCTTAGGTGGATGCCATAAATAATCCCTGATTACTGGATAATGCAAGATATCATGTATGAAATAGTAGACTCGTAGTTGTCAGTTGGAGTCTGAATGCCACCAATAGGCAGTCTGCAGTTCATAATAGAGCCGCTGCTAGTGGAATGGTAATGGGTAATTGGGCTTTCTGGATGAAATGGTACCCATGTGTAATCAGCATTATGATTTATGTAATTGTGAGTATCACGTGCGGTTGGTCCTTTACTTCTGTTACATTGTGAGTAGAGTGGTTTTCTCACACAATCTACTAAGTCTGGCTGAAGGTGTATTCCTGATTCATTTAACAAACTGCCACCATGGGATTTCATCATTCAATCCCTCAGTGTTCGTGTGGAATTTATACACCCACTGCTGCTCTTTCTCTAGCAATCCTTTTTCTAGATTGTCAATGTATTTGAGATGTTCTAACAGTACCCTCTGTAGATCGCAACGGGAGTGTTTCACTTCATTGAAATGTGATGCCATTTTTGTGGTGACACTGTGGCACCTGATGTTTCCGCGGTGTTCTCCTATCCTGGTGCTAACCTTTCTGGTGGTCATACCCACATAATGTAGGTTAGATGTACATGTGATCAAGTACACACCCCATGTGGTATTGCAGAAAGTGATTTGCATAAGACTCAACTCATCTTGTTGTTAAAAGTGACTTTTTTTGTAGTGGAGGTCAGGTGACACACTGCAGTTCCCGCAAGGATGGTACCCCATCAGTAGGGTACTCAGTACTTGTTGGGTCTTATCATTTCTTGTTTTGGGTTTGGGGCGGGTGTGTACCAAGATGTCTCTTAGTTTTTTTTCCTTTTCTGTGTGAGAACATGGGTGTGGGAATGTTCTGTTTCCCACTTTTAAGGGTGCACCAGTGTTTTTTTACTATATTTGTAACACGGTTGAATGCTGTGTTGAAGGTTGTGATGCATATAGGTCTTTTTTCTTTTTCAGTGATTTGTTTTTGATATGTCTCCAGGGGCGGTCTCTGTTGTTCTTTTCCGCTCTCTTTTTGGTTTTGGATCTCAGGTTTTTTGGGTATTTTTTGTGAGAATTTTCTCAGATAGCCCTTTGGCTTGAGCTGTGAAGTACTTCATCTCTGTGAAGTCTGAGAAACTGTCTGAAAGTGAGGTTCTCCTTCAGATGTCTCAGATGGAAGCTGTTGTATAGGAGTAAACAGTTTTTCGCAGTGGGTTTTACATGTGTGGTTGTCTTTAGTAAGCCTTCAATAGCATAGATGTTAAGGTCCAGAAATAGCAGTTGGAATCTACTAATGGTATGTGTGAACTTTAGGAAAGGGTCCTGTTGGTTCAGTCACTCGATGAACTCATTGGCGTTAGACTTGTCACCTTCCCAAATCAGTCAAACATCGTCGATGTATCTCTTCCAAAGTTGAATATGCCGGCGGTGTTGGTTCGTATCTGACAGGATTTTGTGCTTTTTGAGGTGGTGCACGTAAAATCATGCCACACTCGGGGCAACAGTACAGCCCATACTGGTCCAGTGCTGTTGTCGGAACAAGAAATCTTCAGAACAGAAGACGTTTTCTGTCAGGACCCACTTGCAGCACTCTAATACCAGATGTCTTGGTGTATGATAGGTCCATTCTTCTTCATACAGGACCTCTTCAATGATGTCCAGGGTTTCCTTGTGGGGTAAGCTGGTATAAAGGCTCTCCACATCCAACACAATGAGGATGCTGGTTGTTGAGTCAAATTGTAGGTCTTGAAGGAGACAGAGTACTGCCTTGGTGTCTTGTAGGTCATGCTTGTTCCTTATATCAAGGGGCGTAAAAAGTCGTCCGCAAATTTAGAGAGTGGTTCCAGTATGGACCCTGTGCCAAAAACGCTGGGTCATCCAGGCGGGTCTTTTAATGACTTGTGTATCTTGGGCATAGTATAAAAATAGGGGGTAACCAGGTGGGTATTAGCCAAGAAATCCCCTTCTTTTTCGGTGATCCAGTCATGTGCTGTGGCCTCTTCCACCATGCTGGCGATCTCTAGCTCTGATGCGGAGGTAGTTCCTCTCATATGCCAGGAGTCTCAAGCATTCTCTGTGGTATGCCTCTGTGGTTTGAAGTACGATGGCTCATCCTTTGTCCGCTGGTTTTACTGTGATTCTAGTGTTGATGGCCAATTGGAGGATGGCTTCTTGTTCGATTTTTACTGGTGTTGTGGATCACTCTTATGGTCCTGGGGTCGATTTTACCTACTTCCGTCAGGATGGCCTTCTCGAAGGCTTGGCGTTCCACCGGTAGGTTTGCAGATGGAGGGGTGAAGGTTATTTTCCGATGTAGGCCTGTATAACCACTATGAGTGTCCATCATTGGTATGTTCTCAAAAAATACTTGCAGTTTTATTTTTCGAATTCATTCAACTCACAACTGAGTACAGGTAGTAGGGCCATGTTATTTTTTAACCCAAAGTAAAATCAACTGAAGTGTGGCAAAATTCAGCTGCAGTCAGCTCGTCCATTTTCAACAATAAATCTTCTCAAGCCAAGTTGTTAGTTGAAATTTTATCGGCAGAGCGTTTAGAAGATAAACCAATGGTCTCCTAGGAAGTAATGATTTATGTTACATGTATTAGTGAGTACTTTGTGGGGCTATGATCAACATTTGAGCTATGATTACCTAGATAGGTTTCACATAATCATATTGCAGTATGTCAGTTGTGCGTATAAACTGTAGTCAAATGATTTTGAAAACTTCCTGTATGTAGGAAATCAAAAGTTTTATCTTTTGACAAAAGAGATAAGACAGATCCGGTTATTAACAGGAAAAAGTCGCCCGAAGGTTAAGCGAACCTAGAAGTAATTAGGATTTTTCTTGTACAGAGATCAAGGCTGAATTTCAAGGATGCTTTTAAGTTTATATGATAATTTTTGATCACTATTTGAAACCTACCACAACAAATACCAAACATACAGGTATCTTAATATATTTTTCAGTAGCAATTGTACAAGGAGAATCATATTTTCTCTCGTGTTTGTTTAACCATCAGGGTGAAACTGCTTGATAATTGACAGTAAAATGAAATGCTCCTTGCTTGTAAATTCGTACAAGACGTGTATTTCCACAAAGCCGGAACAATCGTAGATAACAAAAAAGCATGAAAGTTGAAGTAAAAACAGTTCCACAACACTAGGTCAAACCTATACAGACCAGATATTGCAAAATCAATTACTGGAAACGTTTTTCTCTTCTGAAATCCAAATGTTTCCCAATCCAATGTACTGTAAAGGGTGGCGGTTTCGCTACGTACCAAGAAGTCAGCAGTTACTAGTTTCTGAGACACTAATTCCACATACATGATATACAGAAATCCTGACTTCCTCTTGTATCGTGAGGTACAAGAAAGTATCTAGGACCTTGGGACGCCAGATTAGAAGTCCCTAGAACCAACTTGGTGAAATGTTAAACCTGAAGGTCTTCGATTCTTAATCCTGCATCTTTTTATGCTTAAGTCCACAAAATCCTTATTATAATACCTTAATATTGAATTAGGAGAAGGAACTGACATTTATCATTTGAAACTACGAGTGATTAGCTATTAAGTTTTTTGGGGAATATTCATTTGATCAATCTTGAATCAAGTGTTTTGCAGGTAACATCATAACCACTTTTGACGCTAAAATAAGCACAGAAATATTTTACCAGTCACATGAAGCTTTACCTACTATTATACAATCATATACTCTTACACCTCTATATGAATAGCAAGTGAAATTAGCAGAAATGTAATTGGGAAACATGAAACTAAAGGTAAAATTGGAATGGGAAAAAGAAAATATGAGTCATCCATTACCAGACTGTTGCCCAGAATTGTAGTATAAATATTGCTATTGTGTGTATGAGTGACAAGGCTTGAGAGTTTCCTTCATTGATTAAGCCTTGTCCTCAAGTTTGTTTAAAGGATACATTCAGTGCCCTAAAATTTGAGCATAGAATACTATAGTATCTAAATCAGTCTTACCCTAGAACATCTAGCAATGGTATAATCACAGTAAAACCTTCAAGGCATCAGTCAAAATTTGACACTGCATAGTGATTGTAAACTAGGGGGCATATTATCAAGCGGGTTAATCTCCGCTTTTTTGGCTTTAAAAGCCAAGAAAGCGGAGATAAAATGATCTCCCTATTACCTAGCTGTCGCTAACACCAGTTAGCGACAGCTTGTAGGAGATAGCGACCATCTTGGGCCCCACTTTGCATGTCAGTGATATTTATCACTAATGACATGCAAAGGGGGCGTGCCAAGATGTTAGAGACTAACATCCCTATCTCCTATTACCAACTTTTGGAGATATTCGCACTAAGAGCGAATATCTCCAAAAGCTAACACCTGCCCTGAGCAGTTCTTAGCCATGTTATCCAATGGGAGGTGGATAACATGGCTAAGAGCATTAGCTCAGTAATGCATGAATATCGCTGACTTTTCAGCGATATTCATGCATTGCGGCGATTTTTATCGCATTTGCGATAAACCTTGGTAATACCAAGGTTTATTTGCGGTAAAAATCGCCGCAGCTCAGCGGTTAATTTTTGTCTCTAACCTAGCAATAGCGATAATTATCGCTATTGCTTGGTAATATGCCCCTAGATTCCGCCACCTGTTCTTTCGCATACAGGCCCCCATGGTGCATAAACAGCAATCAAAGGGAATGTGTACTGGCAGCTGTCACAGTCAGGATGCAGAAATTGGTCTGGGTTCACAAAAACAAAGTATATTTTACCAGAAGGCTCCGGGAGAAGTCGATACTCTTGGAAGCACTCAGGCACAGTGTTTGTTTAGACCTGTCAGGAACTCAGACCAAGAACGGAACAGCATAGAAGAATGCGGTGAACCAAGATGCAGGATCAGCATGTTCTCCAAAACAAAAGTCCCGGGGACATTAGGGGTGAGGTGCTTGAATATGGATGAAGATTTTTTTTCATATTTCTTCCAGCTACAGTTTCTAACGTATTCCTGTTAGATATGAATACTTCAATACTTCAATAAGAAAGGAGGGTCTAAGGAAACGTTTAGAGACCATCGTGGATAGATTCCCCAAATACAACATACAACAACATGAACAGATCCGGCGGTCTAGTAAGTCAAACAAGACTAATGAAAAGTTTGCAACTCACTGGTACTACAGACAGAGGAAGGAAATACCTCAAAAAAGGGGACCTTTTACTGAGGAAAATCCTTTTATAAAGACAGATTCCCATCACTCACCGAGGTGACATGCTTCATCATCTGGGTCTCATCCTGGGCACTCGCTAGTGTAACCAAGGGCTACAACCTTCTTACACTGAGAAGGGAACTTATGGATGTTTTTGAATAGATGTAGTGGAGAAATTCAAGAGAGATATCTCTCTGTAATGTCACAGTTGTGAAAGGACAGTACTGTAAGGGTGATGGGCGCAGTGCATGAAAAGTGAGAGTGAGATTAAAAATGTATCGCAAGAGAAAAGTATGTTTACTAAGTATCTCTTGTTATCCACACCAAAAACAGTGCAAACTGTTTTAAATAATAACTGTATTTATGTAATTATTTGATCTACATGCTTCAGCCATATGTATTGTTGATCCTAGGCTTTCTTAAGGGCCACAAGTACCATGTATTGCTACTGCGATATGTGAAAAAAAGAAAAGTAATTATATGTCTTTTATAAGGTTGGAATAAATACAACCATATAACCTGGCTTTCAGGTGTTGAAATCCTCTGTCAAACATAAGATGCTGGTGGCACCTGTGGAAATAAAAATGCATTTAAGTAACCAAAGAGAGGAAGAAAGATACAGCCTTATTATCATTATCTGTGATGCATAACAATTCTACAATAGATCATATCTGCAAATACATTGTGCAGAAAAACATCTTAGTCATTATTCTCACATGTCTCTGATGAGAAGAGGACCCCACCTCAACTGGCGACGGCTCAGGAAAAGAGACCATGTATCAACCCTATTTTCAAGTTAGTAACTTGTTACCGACTCGCAAAATAGGGTTTCCAAGATGCTGTTAGGAAGGGGCATGCCAAGGGCATCCCTTCCTAATAGTGAGTTGCAGGGGGATGAACCATTGTTTTTCAACTGGAATGCGGTCGCAAAACAATCCCAGTTTACTGACTGCTTCAAATAGGTGGTAAGCCAGTTGCAAACAGGAAGTGGTCCTTAGGGGACCCCTTTGTGATTGGCAGCAAAAACATTTTTTAAGAACAGGCAGAGGTTCCACAGACCACTGCCTGCTCTTAAACATAAACATTTTCTTTTTTTTAATTGCATTCCTTTAAAGAAAATGTGATGCATTTCGAAAAAAATCTCTGCATTATTGTGAAAGCATGTGCAAAAAGAGCAGATGATGGACGGAATGCTGAATGAATCGAACATTCACCCCCGTCATGGATCAGGGTTTAATCCATTGTTTTACTGCACACCATGCCATTCCAGTTTAGACCCAGCCATATGCAAATCAGTCTTGACCCTGTTCCCCATGGGAACAGTCCAGCCCAAACTGCCAGGCCAGGTCCTCCCCTGGGCTAGAAACAAGCATCCCAGGAGTGGTTTCGGTGTAACACTGCTCATCAGCCAGGCTAGCTTGAATCCAGTGGCATAACGAGCACAGGACCCATGTTTGGGCATACCCTTACCACTTGCGGCTAAAATGCAAAAAGGACAGATGGACGGAATGCTGAATTAATCAAACATTCACCCCCATTCACAGATCAGGATTAAATCCATCCTGTTTTTGCACGCCACGGCATTCCAGTTTAGACTGAGCCATATGCAGATAGGTCTTGCCTCTGTTCCCCATGGGAACAGTCTAGCCTGAACAGCCAAGCCAGGTCCACCCTTGACCAAAAACAAGCATCCTGGGAGCAAAAACATCATGGATTTAGGCCCAGACCTCTGTACTAGGGTGAATGTTTGACATTGTTCGACATTCTGTCCATCAATTGTTCTTTTTCCATTTGACACCCTGAGTGATATGAGTATGCCCATACGTGGGTCACGTGCGACCCATGCCACTGGAGTCAAGCTAGCCTGGCAAATGAGGGGTGTTACTCTGAAACCAGACACAGGATGCTTGTTTCCGATCCCGGGAAGACCTGGCTTGGCTGTTCGGGCCAATGGTTCCCATGAGGAAGAGGGTCAAGACTGATTTGCATATGGCTGGGTCTGAACTAGGGTGTCAAAATGAGTTAAATAATGATGATGAACTCAACCAAGATCTGTGACTGAGGATGAGCGTCTGAAAGGTTTCAGCGCTCCGTCCATCATCTCTTTGTGTTACCAACAACAACAAAGCTTTATTTCCATATAAAAAATATCTTAAAAAGCACAAAGCAGCTAAAATACAGTACATGGTTTTTAAGAACACTTTATAAATAATTAAAAGGACAGAAATAAAACAATCATTAAACCATTTTACAGCTTTGATTGTGATTTAAAAAGACAATAGACTTATAAAATGTTATCTTAGTGTTATCTTAGTGTTACCTTTGTTTGCCCTAAATTGGCAAGGCGTGGGTCCCTTGCTCACTTTGCCACTGGATTCAAGCTAGCCTGGCTGATGAGGGATGTTACCCTGAAACCGGCACCAGGATGCTTGTTTCCAGTCCAGGGAAGACCTGGCTTGGTAGTTTGGTCTGGACTGTTCCCATGAGGAACAGTGTCAATACTGATTTGCATATGGCTGGATCTGACCTGGGGTGGCAAAGTGAGCTACAGAACAATGATGGAAATGTTTCAGGGCTCCGTCCATCACCTCTTTGTGTTGACAATATTTTAAAACACTATAGAATATCTTCCGTGAGGAATTTAATTTAGATTTTCCCTGACCTGAAGGTTAATGCATCATGAGGTCAGATAGGTTCCTCAGAAAAGGGAACACATGTATTTTAAAATCACTATTTTATCTCATCGGAAATATACTTAACACCATTTCAAATATGGTGATGTTAAAACCGACAGTGGTCTTTTCTTTGTGTAAAGCTTTACTGTTGTGATCTATTGCAATCCTCTTCCGGTATAGAAGCTTGGTGAGATAGACTATGGCAGAGAATGTTAGAAAATGCAGCTTAAAGGTACATCCTAATTACTTTGATACCAGCTGTTTTAGCGGTTGAAAAAGACCTCGATTTGATGCTTGAAATCGCTAAAAATGGTTAATCATGTGGCGCCAGATCTATGCTGGGCAATAGAACTAATGAATATGTATTCATTAAAATAAAATACTGGCACCTGTGTGTGCATAGTATACATTAAGAAGCAGAGACTAAAAACACAGGGAAAATAATCCTCTTCTGTAGATCCTACTGTTGCAGCCATCAATCAATCAATCACTGTGTTTCTAAAGCATACTACATACCCGTGAGGGTCTCAAGGTGCTGGGGGGGGGGTGCTACTGATCGTAGAGCCAGGTCTTGAGAAGTCTTCTGAAGGCCAGCAGGTCCTGGGTCTGTCGTAGGCTGGTAGGGAGAGCGTTCCAGGTCTTGGCGGCGAGGTAGGAGAAGGATCTGCCGCCGGCGGTGGTTTTCCAGATACGAGGAACTGAGGCGAGGGCAAGGCTGGCAGAGCCGAGGCTGCGGGTGGGGGTGTGGAAGCTGAGTCGGTCGTTGAGGTATGTAGGTCCGGTGTTGTGTAGCGCTTTGTGTGCGTGGATGAGGAGTTTGAAGGTGATCCTCTTGTTGACGGGGAGCCAGTGTAGGCCTCTCAGATGGGGTGTGATGTGGCTGCGTCGGGGGCGTCGAGGATCAGTGGTGCCAAGGCGTTCTGGATTTGTTGTAGTCGTCTCAGGAGCTTGGTTGTTGTTCCTGAGTAGAGGGCGTTCCCGTAGTCGAGTCTGCTGGTGACGAGGGCCTGGGTGACGGATTTTCTCGTGTTGGGGGGGATCCATTCGAAAATCATGCGGAGCATTTGGAGGGTGTTGAAGCAGGACGCGGAGATGGCGTTGACTTGTTTGGTCATGGAGAGGGCAGAATCGACGATGACCCCAAGGTTGCGTGCGTGGTCAGTGGGTTCCGGGGCAGTCCCTAGTGATGTGGGCCACCAGGAGTCGTCCCAGGCTGATGGGGTGGGTCCGAGGATGAGGACCTCCGTCTTATCTGAATTCAGCTTCAGTCTGCTGTCCTTCATCCAGTCGCGACGGCCTTCATTCCTGTGTGGAGATTGGAGATTGACTGGTGTGGGGGTCTTCGGTGAGGGAGATGATCAGCTGGGTGTCGTCGGCGTGGGAGATGATGTTGAGGTTATGCAGTCGTGCGACGTGGGCGAGTGGTGCCATGTAGATATTGAACAGTGTCGGGCTGAGGGAGGATCCCTAAGGGACACCGCAGATGATCTTGGTGGTTTTTGAAAGGAAGGGTGGGAGGCGGAGGCTCTGGGTTCTGCCGGAGAGGAAGGATGTGGTGCAGACCAGGGCCTTCTCTTGGTTCTGGCGTCATGGAGGCGTGCTGATAAGGTGCGGTGGCAGACCGTGTCGAAGGCTGCTGATAGGTCCAGGAGGATGAGGTCGGCTGTTTCTCCCTTGTCCATCAGGATCCTGATGTCGTCGGTGGCGGCAATGAGGGCGGTCTCGGTGCTGTGGTTGCTGCGAAAACAAGATTGGGAAGGGTCCAGGATGTTGTTGTCTTCAAGGTAGCGGGTTAGCTGTTTGTTGACAATCTTCTCTGTCACTTTTGCCTGGAACGGGAGCAGGGAGATGGGCCGAAAGTTCTTGAGGTCCTTGGGGTCCGCCTTGGGTTTCTTCAGTAGGGCGTTGATCTCGGCGTGCCTCCAGCTTTCCGGAAAGGTTGCTGTCTCGAAGGAGATGTTGATTGCTTTCCGGAGGTGGGGAGCGATGGTTGTGCTGGCTTTGTTGAAAACGTGGTGAGGGCAGGGGTCGGATGGCGCTCTGTAGTGGATGGAGTTCATAGTTTTGATGGTGTCTTCGTCGCTGACGGTGGACCAGGCGGTCAGGCGGGGTGGTGATCTCGGTTGGTGGTTGTGGGGGTGTCGGAGTTGAAGCTGTCATGGATGTCAGTGATCTTGCGGTGAAAGAAGGTGGCCAGGGAGTCGCACAGGTCTTGTGATGGTGAAATGTCGTTGGTGTTGGAGCTGGGGTTGGAGAGTTCTTTCACAATGCTGAAGAGCTCTTTGGTGTTGTGTGCGTTGTTGTCTAGTCGGTCCTTGAAGGCGGTCCTCTTGGTAGTCCTGATGAGTTGGTGGTGTCTGCAGGTGGCTTTCTTGTGGGCTTTGTGGCTGTCTGGTGTTCGGTCGTGGAGCCATTTCTTCTCCAGCTTCCGGCAGGTGTGCTTGGATGTCCGGAGGTCTTCGTGAACCAGGCAGCTTTCTTGTTGGTGTGGTTGGTTGTGGGGATCTTGAGAGGGGCGAGGAGGTTGCCGCAGTTGTTGATCCACTGTTTGAGGTTGGTCACGGCGGTCGGGGTTGATGCGGTCGGCGGGTGGTTTCAGGGCGAGGGTGGTTGTCAGTTGGTCCGTGCTGACCTTGCCCCAGCAGCAGCATGGCAACTGTTGGGTGCGGTGGTGTGTGGTGGGTTTCTTGAAGGTGAAGGGGACTCATCTGTGGTCGGTTCAGTGGAGTTCAGTGGTGTTGTTGAAGGGGATGTGGGGCTTGCGGAGAAGATGGGGTCCAGTGTGTGTCCGGCGGCGTGGGTGGGGGTCGTCACGAGGTGTTTGAGTCCAAGGTTGGCGGGATTGTCGATCAGGGGGGTGGAGTTGGCGTCGTTGTTGTTCTCGAGGTGGAAGTTGATGTCCCTGAGGAGGATGTAGTCCGTGGAGGCAAGGGCGTGGGTGCTGATGAGATCGGTGATGGTGTCATTGAACTGTGGCCGTGGTCCGGGTGGTCTGTAGACGAGTGTTCCTCTGAGTGTCATGTTTGGGTCAGTGTGGATCTGGAAGTGCATGTGTTCGGCGGTGGAGAGGGTGTCATCAGTGTTGGTCGAGACTCTGAGGGTGTCTTTGTGGACAATGGCGATCCCCTCTCCAACTCCATTGGCGCTGTCTCTGCAGGAGATCTTGTAGCCTTGTGGGATGGCTATGGCGATGTCTGGTGCTGTGGTGGCATTCAACAAGGTCTCCGTCAGGAAGGCGACATCGGGGGCGGTAGAATCTAAGAGGTCCCAAAGTTCGATGGTGTGCTTGCGAGCAGAGCGGGTGTTGAGGAGGATGCATCTGAGATGGTTGGGTTCTCTGGTTGGTGGTTTGGCGGGCTGGATGCTGGTGAAGCTGCAGTTCTGGCAGGTGAAGGGCCCTTGGGTGTGCTTCGGGATGGCCTGGTAGCAGGGGTGGTCTCGTCCGGTGTTAATAGCGTGGAGGGTGCTGGAGTCGTAGTGCAGTCTGGCGTTGCGGAGGGTGCGGGGTCCAGGGGTTCTGGTGCTGGGCGCGGTCCAGGTGCAGACAGGCGCAGACGGGCTTGACTTTGGCATGCCAGCACGCGGCGCCCTCTATAAGAGGCGAAGTGGGAGGGAGGAGCAGCTGGGAGGCGGGAGCGGGGCGGCCAATGGGATGGGACACAGAAGAAAAGGGGCAGGCCACAGGGGAACAGGGACAGGAAGCGGGGAGCGGGGAGGGCACAGGGGGCAAGGGACGCAAAGCGGACTGAATGAATAATAAAAACAACAGAAGTACAGAGAAACAGAATACAGGGATGCAAAGCAAAATAGGTGCAATCAGCAGAAGTATAGAGCGAAAAGCTACAAGGTCTGCGGCGAGCTCCTGGCAGCGGTGGGTGCGAGCCATCGGTGCACATGAGGAGCCGGCGTGGGGAGCGACCTGACCCGAGAACAGGGTCAAGGGTCACAGCCATGGCACTTGATACATCTTCCTGAACTTTCTGGACTGTTGAAGAAGTAACTTACACTGACCTGTGGCTCTTGCTTGAGTGCCTAAAGTAACTGTGCCAACACATTAACGGTACTTGCCCGTATGTGCCTAAACAGTCTGTGCCCCTGAAGAAGGGACCTGTGAAGCTGTGTCATTCACTCACATACTGCTACTGTGGCTAGCCACCTGCACTTGTCAACTGTGAGCCTGTGTGGACTATGGTGCTGAAAGTGAAAGCTGCTAATTCAAAGCACTCGCTAACAAGTGCTGAAGCAGCAGGGTATCTGCCCAAGGCACTTTCCCCAAATGGGTTTGATCAAATCCAGCAGCTACTGCCCAGATGCACTTCAAATGTACCGAGTTGCTGACCCTGGACCTGCATCTGAAAGACAACTGCACTGATGCTTCATTCCAGTGAAACCCAAATGACTGATCTCAATACTTAACCCTCAAAAAGGTAATTGGGCCTCTGTAATTGGCCACTTGCATCCAAAGGGCCCATATGTGGTTGATGGGAGAGGCCAAGAAGAGGGCTGCCATCTGGAAACAACTGCATACCATCACAGCTTCTAGCACCCTGCCATGCAGCCTGGCTTGCCCACCAGGAGCGGGCCAACTGCCTTCCTAACTGCTGCAGGTGCACCTTCACTTAGTGAAGGAGTATCATGGACTGAAGCGTGGGCGGACAGCTTGAGGCCTAAAAAGGGGCAGAACAAGGGTGAGAGACTGAACTCTATTTTTGCTCAAAGACAATGGGGAGAGTGCTGCACATAACAATCACCCACACCAGAGTACAACAACTTGAGGTAGGGAGGTGAATATGGACATAATTAGGAGTAGGGGACAGCCTTACCTGGAATTATTACCCTCTCACCTTTCACCCTGTTTTTTCTATTGTGTGGTTGTGTTTTGGCATGTAATACAGTACCTGCCATTTGTTACAGATTCAGTGGACTGGATGAAAACAATATTCCTCTCTTGTGTGTCTGTTGAGGGCTGAGCCTGTTGTACTCCCACACTAGCCTCCAGGAGAAGCCTGTGACTACTCGCCAGTCCAGTGCTGAAAGGGTTGTGCCTGGCCTAGTTTGTGGAGCCATAGTAGGTCAGACTGCTGGACACCCAAGGCAAATAACCCCAGCCCCCACAGCTCTTGCCAAGTAGCCCTTGCTTGTCCCCTGGCCCTCCTAATGGGATTTGCCAGGTGGTGTGCAACAAAATAGGAAACAGTAAAAAAAAAAAAGAGGGAACATAAACTGTTAGAGAAACATCCTTTAGTACAAAGCCAGAATCAGGCTGTGCCTTTACAGTACTGGCAATAGAATGAACGCATCATTACCACAAACTCGTTTAGCATGCAAGCAGCTACAACAACTTATGTGAGGGGCCACATTGGTGGAGTGGGGTTGGATTTAACCCCTTCACTGTGGTGGCAATTCCGCCGCAGTGCTAGGGGTGGGGGGGTCGCACGGCTCACCTGCGCTTGTGACGGAACCGCTCCGTGCTGTGCTAGTGACGGAACGGTTCCGTCACGAACGCGCCCGCTCAATAGAACGCGCCGCGCAGGCGCGTCGAGCGGGCCGTGACGGAACCGTTCCGTGACTAGCACAGCTCAACCGAGGCGCGTGATGGAACGGTTCCGTCATAAGCGCCGAAGGGGTTAAAGTACAGCACCTTCCCTACTGTTGCGCATACTGGAGTTGAAATATTAAGAGATTCTAATCCAAAGTCCAGTACCCCCTTAAGGCAAGTGGTTGTAACGACTTGTGTGGAAAAAAAACATGTTGTAACGATGCGTTCGTTCTAATGCTGACATTGAAAAGGCATTCACAAAACACATGCCTGATTCCGTCATACAATTGTGCTAGTAAGTAGCATACTGATAAAAAAGCTCATGTGTTTGAATGAGCTTGAAAAGCAGGGTATGAAGCAAGACAGAATTGACCTGGAGCATGAGGCCATTCTTATGTATTTCATAACCTTGTACACTGTCCTTCTAGTGGTTCTTTTAAGCGGAAGAGTGGAGCGGAGAGTCTCTAAATTTAAAGCAGATTGCCCATTTTAAAATTTGCATTGTGGGCAATGAAGCTTAAGTAACTTCTGAAGTGTTGCACAGTTTTAAAAGGTCATTACAAAGCATCATTAAGTCTCTTGTGTTCAACTCACTACCTGTGAAGGAACATTCTTCCCAGACATTTTGTTTTCTTTGGACTGTTAAGGCACTCTATTAATAAATAATGTGTGATATCCTAAACGTGCACTGAATATGATGCTACAATACTGCTGAACAGCTTAATAAAATAAAATAAAATGTGATGACTTAAATTAAAGGGTGGTGTGCAACTCTTCCTATAAAATATTCAGAACCCTTATCCTCTAAGGCCATTTTAATCTCATACATTCGAATTAAAAACATGATACAGTATTCATGTAAGACAGTTTCTATTCACTATTCATTTCTGTCATGTAAAGAACTAGTCTGGTCAGTGTACTCAATGTGGAATTGAGATTTCTGACAGCAAGATATGCCATTAACTCTCCAGAATTTGTTTACAAATTAAGACTTGGAGGGAGGAGTTGCAATATGTAAATTATCATAGAATTGCTGTTTCTGTAACCACTTGTTGGCAGAAAAGGGAGGACTCTGCTCCGCAGATTTTTTTTTTTGTTTGTAAATCTGTTTATTGCACAGAAAAGCAATCCAATCTTTACATACAAATGTGACATTGCAATCATAAATGAGCATTGATCGGCGAAAGAACCGAGAATTTAGTATATTACAGTGGGATTGCAAACTATCTGATTGACTCACTCCGATGGTACATTTTTTTGCTTTTTTACTAAACATGAAAGTAAAAGAGAAATCATATTAGAACTGAAGAAAAAGCGGTCATATACGTACAAAGAATGATAGAAGACAATAATGTTGTGAGCATTATCGAGCAGGCAAATTCTGATTTATCCACAGCATGGCACATATCGAATGGATCAACAAGACTTTTAGACATAGACCCGCCATTTGTCAAACTCCACATAGATGATGTTGGAACCCCACAGTGAGAAAGACAACACTCCATGCGGTCGCAGAGAACATTCAGCAAGTAACCAGGGCGGACAATCCCGGGGCCCAGTAATGTCAGTCAAGCACGCCTTAGTGCAAAATAGCGTCAGAGATAGTTCCCAAGTGGTAGTGTGGCTCTTCCTATACCACCCCCGCAGGGACAAAGGAGTTAATAGATTGGGATTGCGTCTCCTGGGCTAGTTTCGCAATATATTTCCGGTATGGCCTTCATATGTCCAGCGGTCTGGAGGCGGTAGGAACCGTCTCGGAGTATTCAGCGCTGTTTACATTACAGTAGGCCATACTACGGAGCCAAGCGCGGAGAGTAGGAGCGCGCCTAGCACACCAGAGCAGCGCCACTTCATGTTTAGCTAAAAGGAGGCCAATGGACGCCAGTTTTCGAAGCGGGCGCGGGAAGTTAGCGACGTAACCAAGCAGCACACTTTCAGGGGTGGGTTGTAGGTCCATGCCAAGTATCTCCCCCAAAACCCGATGCACCTGCAGCCAGTAGGTGTGTAGTTTTGGACAAGTCCAAGAAAGAAGGGCAAAATCAGCCTGTGGGCCGTTGCATTTAGGGCAAGTGTGCGGTCTACTTGGATCAATTCTATGGGCGAGTGCGGGAGTGTGGTTCGCCCTCTTCAGGAACTTAAAATGTATAAGTTCATGTCTGGCGTTAATGGACACATCTCTGGTGGTGGCACAACATGCAGCCCACTGGCCGTCCGTGATTTGAGTACCCAGGTCGCCCTCCCAGTCAGCACACACCTTAGTATCGAGTGAGGGAACTGAGGCCAGACACAGCTTATATAGCTTAGATACAACATGCGTCCCTGTTTGGTTCTGTATTATGAATGTGAGCGCCGGTGTGTCGTCAGGAGGGAGCGGGAATGTGCGGAATTCAGCCCTGAGCATTGAGCGAAGTCTAGTCAGTGTGAATACGTCCATGAAGGCCCTGTCCGTGAAGCGGGGATCCTCAGTAAGGGGAAAAGGCATGGCCGTCCGGGAAGAGGTCCCCGACAGTGTGCATTTGATATTTGGATAGTGTGCGCCGTACCACCGGTTCACCTGTGATGGGGAGCCAGTGGGGGTTGGGCAGCGGCAGTGCAGGCGAGTATAGCTTCTCGAGGAATAAGAGGCATCGAATTTTGTCCCAGGCCCAGCAAGTAGTGGACAAAGGCTGTATGTCCTGTGGGTCCCGGAGGAGACCCTTAGGGAGGACGGAGGAGAGGGCCAAAGGGAGCGCCAAGTCAGCCTCTGATCTCAGATGAGGAATTCTGGCATCAGGGTGAAAACCAAGGGTACGTGTAAGAGCTCTGTGCCACCAAATAATACAGAAAAAAGTCTGGCACTCCGAAGCCGCCTCGTTCGTAAGGGAGTGTTAATGTTCGCCAGGACACACGTGGGTTCCTGCCTCCCCATATCAGTCGCAGAAGTGAGGAGCGAAGTTGGAAGAAAAAAATCTTGGTGAGGGGGATTGGAATATTGTTAAATAAATACAAGAACCTGGGAAGTACAATCATTTTAATTGATGGCAATCCGACCAGCCATAGATAGCGGGAGGCGAATCCAACGCTCCGTATTGTCTTCTAAAAAATCAAGGGCGTGGCCGTAGTTCAGTCGGACAATGGATACCGTGTTGAGGTGAATGTGTATTCCCAAATATTTCACGGAGTCCGTGCTCCATTCCAGAGGGAACGAGCAGGTCCACTGCACGGTGGAGGGGGTGAGCGGGAAAATCACTGACTTATGCCAATTTATTTTAAGGCCCAAGTAGTCTCCAAAGCGGGAAAGCTCAATCAATAGAGGTTCCAGGTTGGACTGGGGAGTCCGAACATACAAAACTATGTCATCGGTGTGAGAAGGTGGCCTGATATGCAGTGCTCACTATTCTAGTGAACACTATGTATCAGTCCAGCAACCCTTATTGATGATTGGTTGTAAGTCAACCTTATAGACCAGCTATCCTAGTAGCGTGGATACGAGCAGTCTAAGGCTAAAGACTCGAGAGGGCGTGTTAAGCCAGCTGTTATACCACACATATACCCCTTGAATATCAAGTGAAAGGACACCACACAAGTGTTATGAAAATAAAGAGTGTATTTATTAGAATCACAACAGCCCTGTACTCTTTATGAGGACAGGGTACTTAGCACAAAACAAAACTCTTACGAAAATACTTAAGTTAGCACAATATACACAAATGCCCGAGGGGCACGATAAACCATATACTCTGAAAGTGGAATGCGAAATTACTAGCAGGTAAGTACAGTACTAATAGGCTTTGGAATCGCTAGGTCTTGACTATAGAACCTTCAAATTACTTACAGGAGGCCTAGGGGACTCTGGTGCAGAGTGTGCACTCTCATGCGTGATGCGGGACAAAGTCTATGGTAGCTAGATTTCACAGAGTTAGTGTTCTCGGGCGAACCCGACCTGGTAGGAGGAAAACGAAAGTGGATTCTGACCCTTGGATAGTGAGGCTATGCTGGGGCACCGAAATGCCGAAGTTACCTAGCCCAGGGGCTGCAGCTACATATGTCTCAAAAGACGTCGGGAATCCTCGTAGACGGACCAGGAGCCTGGAAGAAAGATGCTGGCAGGCGACCAGTGAAGAGAGTTCGAAGTGATCCAAGCCTGGATCTTGAAGATAGATGACACCTGAAAGCAGAGGGGGCCAAGTTCGAGACTACTAGCCAGTAGTCAGGTGGCACCAGGAGGGCACCGGATGGTAGTCACCTCGACTAGGTGAGTGGGTGACGCTGTGCTCTGCAGATCTCACGGACCAGGAGGCGTTGTCGGCGACCAGGATGGAGGAGCTAGCTGTCCCACGATGGATGAAGCTGTCGGCGTCGCTGGACCCAGGATTGGGCAACAAAGCCTTGGCAAATTCAAGCCCACGCGGTGGACTCAAAATGGCGTCTGGAGTGGACCAGGAGGGTCCGGGGTGCTTCTCTGTTACAAGGAAGCAAGGGCCAGTCTGGAGCAACCAGACCAGCAGCAGTGATGTTGTCGGGCGTCGTGAAGAAGGCCACAAGCCAGCCGGCTAGTAGCCACACAGCGCGGTGAGCAGGCAAAAGCAGAAGGGCCCCACGCAGATCGTGGAGATGCTGGAGGGCTGATCTTTGGTGCTGGAGCTGCTCAGGGTTGGGGCTTCTCGGACCCCAAAGCACTCACCAGTGGAGCACACGGTGGGCTTGTTGCAAAGAAGTCGTGCAGTCTTGGCGATCGTCGGTCCCTCGAGGTCTCGTCGCACTCACTGTTCTCAGCTTGGCTGTAGAGGTGAGTAGAGGTCAGAGGTGCCAGGGAAGCCGGGTCTCGTTGAGCTGGGCAGTTGGATTCCGGAGGAAGGACTTGCAGCAGACCGCAGTGTTCTTAGGATGGTGCCCGCTTGATGCAGGGTGACTACTCCTTAGCCACAAGAGAGAATCTTGAAGAAGAAATCTTGATGTCCTTTCGCAGAAAGTCGTGTCTTGATTCCAAAGATGATCTAATTTGAACAGGGGGCCCGCTCCTATCTTTATACTAAAAAAGGGGGCTGACCCGGTGACTAGGTCCTGCCTATGGGTGGGACTAGGAGGGGGGTGGTTACACCCCTCTGCCATGCCGGACTTTCCCCAGGCCAGGGGCTGGTGTGCCCCTGGAACTGGTTCTGACCGGCCTATGCGTAGTGAGCACCGGGGTGCCACTCAGCAGTCACCTTCCTGTAAAGCCCTGCCTACCCAGGATACTCAAAACCCTGTCTGGGACGGTGCTAGCACCGCCCTCGACAGGAAACCCTTTGTCCAGGCTCCCCTCGCTGGAAGGACTCCCAGCTGCAGGGGGTCAGACTCGTGTCTGTGGTGGCAGCATCCATTTTGTGGAACTGAGGCTTCGTTTAACTTTAACCGGGGTTCACAGTTACATACATGTCGTGTTCCTCTAGAAGGGTGAAATGCTAACCCCGTCGCCAGAATTGGCGAGGGGTTAGTATTCCAATTCGTATGACACCTTACTCGACATGTTTTGATAAAGCAATACCAAAGATAGCATTTAACCGCGAGGATTATAATGCACTTAAGAGTATATGGTATGCAATATCATGGAACAGCTATTAGGACTTGGTTCCGCAAGCTTCAGACAGGCTCAGCTCATGCCAGAGCACCATCTCACACGATTCCAAGCACTCTGCCTTCAGGATTGTTAAGGCCTGCCATAGGAGTGACTGATAGGAATCTGTGTGTCCATTTTAGGGTTAGATATAGGTATACTATATCTACAGCAAAGGGTGATTACACGACTTTGCCCCAGCTGTCATGCAGCCAGTTGTGTCAAATTTAGGAGGCCAGCCAGGGGTGGCATAATACATGCTTCAGCCCCTGGTAGGCCCTGGGTACACCTATGCCCTGGGTTACAGGGTCTGATAAGGTGGCCCAGTACCAATTGGTAAATGCACCTAGGGTACATGTTGTAATTTAGAGGGAGAACAGCCAGGCTGTGGGTCTGATTGGCAGGCCCACAGCCAGAGAAAGTCGTAAACCAGTGAAACAAAAGCAAAAAATCTGGGTGATCATAGGATTGCAGACCCTACTCTCCTACAATCGGCATATAACGAGATCAGCAGTGGACCGGTGCGAAACTGGAGCCCACGGTGGAGATGTTTCTCTTGGAAGTGTCGCACGAGGGAGTCCATAGCAATGATGAACAGGAGCGGGGATAGTGGACATCGCTGTAGGGTGCCATGTGAAAGTGTGAAGTTGTCAGTAATAGTGCCGTTTAGCCGTATCCGGGCGGTGGGAGCCGAGTACAGTAACTCCACCGTCGCCACAAACATAGCAGGCATCCCCATTCTCCTCATAATGGACAGAAAAAAGGGCCACTCCAGGGTGTCGAACGCTTTCTCTGCGTCCAGGAACACTGCTGCAGCCGGTGTGGAGGGCTCTATTCTGTGTAAAACAGAAAACAGTGTCCGAAGGTTTAGAGAAGTGGATCGATGTGGTACAAATCCGGACTGAGCCGGCGAAATTATAGTTTCCACTAAAAGCGCTAAATGAATTGCAAGGACTTTGGCTAGAATTTTGTAGTCCAAATTTAAGAGGGATAGGTGTCTGTAGGAGCTGCACAACGAGGGGTCACAGCCTTGTTTGGGAAGTAGAACAATAACCGCTTCCCGGAGCGTAGTGGAAGAATACCCGTCTCCAGTGCCTCCGCGTATACCTCGACAAGTTTAGGTACGAGTTCCTCCTTGTACTCTTTGTAAAAGTCAGCTGTGTAGCCGTCATGGCCGGGAGCAGAAGAGCTCCGCAAGGAATCAATTGCCTCACTTATAAAATCTGGTGTAATGGGCATGGCCAAAAACTCCTGCATGTTTTTCTCTAGGTACACCATGGCGATTTCATTCAAATAAGAACCCGGGTGGCGGTGCTCCCCCGCGAGTGTGGAAGTGTAAAGGGTTTTTTAATATGATAGAAAGGTGTTGGATATTTCGGGGGTGGAATGTTGTCGTGTACCCTGGGCGTCAAGCACCTCCATAATGTAAGCAGCTTGGTGTGGTGGATGAAGCATTTGTGCTAATAATTTGCCTGGCCTGTCTCCCTCGCCGTATTGCCGCGCAGTGCAGTATTTACTCATGAACTTCACCTCTCTATCCGCTGCATCCCAAAATTCTAAAAGTAATTCAAGGCGTTTAGCCTCACGATCCACCGAAGGATCCTCAAGGATCTCCTTCTCTAACTTAATGATATCTGTTTCAATGCGGGTCAAGGTGGAGCGAATCCCGCGCAGGGACCCCACACTCTTAGTGATGCAAACCCCACGTAATGTGGCTTTGAAGCCTTCCCATAGCGTGGACCAGGAGGTAACAGAGCCTGTGTTTATGTCAAAGTAGTCATCAATAGCAGTACTTATGTCTTCTTTGAAAGTTGGATCTAGTAGAGCCCTACCAGGAAATCGCCACTGTCTTTCGTACCCCCCTAATCTGGGGATCGCTAGTGTTAGAACAATGGGAGAGTGGTCTGAAAGGGTGCGAGGTAACATGGAAAAGCCTACCAACCAACCCTCAATACCCGGGGAGAGGGGCCAATAGTCAATTCGAGTGCTAGTGTTGTGGAAGCCAGAGTGATGATGCATGTAGGCAGGAGTGTGGTGGTGCAATCTAGCCTCTATATCCACTAGAGAGAAGTGGGAACAGATTTCCGCCAGCACTGCACGGGACTTTGGTTTGCAGTCAGGAGAGGGCAAAGTGCTGTCCCTATCAGGGCTCATCAATATGTTAAAGTCTCCCCCAGAACCAACAAGTCAATGTCGGAGTGAAGCAGCGTCATCTGCAGATCCTGGAAAAAAGCAGGGGAATCCACATTAGGACCGTACACACCCATCAGTGCGATCTTGTATCCGAACAGCACACCCATAATAAGCGCATATCTGCCCTCCCCATCAGTTTTGCTGCCAGTCATTACAAACGGGACTCGTTTGTGCACAAGAATCGCTGCGCCTCTAGCATTACCTACTATAGCAGGAAAACACTTTGTGAGACCCCCACCCTCTAGCCACCGATGCCACGTCCGGCTGCACCAAATGAGTCTCTTGCAGAAAGAGGACATCCACCCCATGTCGCGCTGCATAAGCCAGCACCTGTTTGCGTTTCCTCGAGGTATTTAAGCCTCGAACGTTCCAAGACATCAAAGTCAGTCTGGAAGGACCAGTCTGTAGACCTATCCTGGCCATACCTCCATTGTCAATATATTCTGCAACAAGTGTGCACACGACAGGTTGCTCAAACGATACTCGCAGCTAAGTTCTAACAAACATGACCATGAAAACAAAACATATCCCATCCCCCACCCACCTCCCAGCCTCCCGGAATCCCATGAGAGGCAGTCCCCGGACCATCGCTGAACAATAGTGCAGATTACCAAAGGTAATAACCATTCAAAGAAATAATAGAACTGCAAATAAAAATGTGATAAAGCCCCAGAAAACAGCAACAACATGGCCCGCGCCATTGGGGGTGGCAACGCCACTCCAGGCAGGCATCGGAACAAGCGGCCACCGAACCGGAGACCTAGTCAATGAACGTTGGAAAATCCACATCTAGATAACAGTATTTCGAGAAGGGTGCAACTGTATTCAACGCTGAGCAGTCAGCCCTGGCCAGTTTTAGCAAAAAGGTCAGCGCTGGATTGAGTATCATTCCGAGGTGGAGTGTTGGGAGGTGAACTGGTAGCTGCTGCTGAGCCCTGTTTCTTGTAGTCGTGGCAGAAATCTTGGGCTTCCGCGGGAGAGTCAAAAATGCGAAATCTGCCATTCACATCCACCTTCAACCTAGCTGGGTACAGCATACCATATTTCAGGCCTAAGTTCCGGAGGGCGGATTTAACTCCGTTATATTTGCGACGTGCCTCCTGGACCACTAGTGTGAAATCTGGGAAGAAGGACAGCTTGCTGCCTTGCCACTGTATTTCTCCAGCCTCGCGTGCCGCACGCAGCACAGCGTCACGGTTGCGGAAGTTCATGATCCTGGCGATAATGGGTCTTGGTAGTTGGCCAGGGTGAGGTTTCGGCCCCAGAGACCTATATGCACGCTCAACCACAAAGCCTGCAGTGAAGGTGTCTCTGCCAAATAGCTTGATCAGAAGAGTTTCGACAAAAACGTCTGACCGACCCGTGGCCGTTGTTTCCGCCACGCCAAGGATACGAATGTTATTGCACCTGCTGCGCGCTTCCAAATCTTTGTTTTTTATGGCCACGTCTTTGAGTATTTTTTCAACACGCTCCAGTCTCTGAAGCGATTTCGATGCGCCATCTTCAATGTCTGATATTCGTGATTCAGCCACATCGAGCCTTCTGTCATGGGCCTTCACCTTTGTGCCCATGTCCGCTAGCTTTTGCTCCAGACTGTGGAAGCGGGTGTCGAGCGCCTTGACGCCTGCGCGTATTTCGCCCATCATGGTGGCGACCATAGCCGCCGCGTCTCCCAAGTCAGTAGAGCTGGAGGCCCCGGCCGCCGAACCAGGCGGGGGGTCCATGGCGAGAAGGGGAGTCTTGTCGAAGCTAAGTTTCCTCTGGTTAGGATCTCTCTTCCCCATCTCCACAGTAGCCCGGAGGGCGAAGCTAAGTCGGGAGAGGCGGCGTGGATAGTTCGGCAATAGGAGAGCGCAGCAGAGCAGCACCAAGCTCCAGAAAGTTCCAGTGAGTTCCACCAACAGTAGAGTCTCAGTGAGCGAGTTGTGTCGGGCCAGGTGAATGAGGCCCAGGTCAGCCTCAGCAGGGCCCAGGGCCCAGTGTATGGTTTAATGTGCAGAATGCACCCTCAGAATGTGGTGGGGTGGGGAGCGGCCCTCTCCCGTCGCTTAGAGCAGGAGGAATGGAGGGGTTTAAGAGCCCCACAAGTGCTTACAAGGCGGGGCCGCCGAGCTCCCACACCCCCGCCGTCCGTCCACGAGCGTCCACGCCCGCCGCCTAGCACCCGGTCCAGGCCAGCAAATCGAGGCCCCGGTCCCGGCACCCCACAGGCCCGAGGGCCGTGATAGCACCGGCAACGAGCAGCCCCCACCCGGGAGCCCGAAACGGACGGGCAGCGCGCAAGAAACCCTGCAGGAGACGTCTGTGGGGGTGAAGGCCTGGCGACCAGGCTCCGCGCGGCACTCACCAGCGATCCGGCGCAGTGAGAGAAGATGGCGCCGAGGTCCGAAGGCCCCGTTTCTCCTCCGCCGTACACTCTCTATAGGCCGCCTCCGTGATCTCCCAAGTCACCCAGATGGTCAGGGCGACATCAGTGTTCGGATCCGCCCGGATGTGGGGAGCAGGAGTGACGGTTTACATCTCAGCCGCCGCCGTCAGGAGCCCGCATGGAGGAGCTTCACGGAAATGCAGCCATTCCGATCGCCGCCGTGGCCACGCCCCCCCTCTGCTCCACAGAGTTAAAAAGAAAAAGCGAAGCAAGGTAACTAAACTGATCTGAGCCATGAAGGAGAGGCCTCTATTCAGGATAGAGTGAGAGTGGTGCACCCACAGACAGGGCCCGGAGAAAGTCACAACACCTGTGCTTTTGTTTGCCCCCTATGAAAAGCTCCTGGTGGCCTTTGACTTTGTACGTCGGAAGTTGAAGTTGAAAGGTTTTATAAAGCGTTATAAGACAAGACGGATACCACTGGGATGAGCAGGAGGGTTACTGCGGCGGATAAGCTTTGGAGAAAAGATGAGTTTTTAGGGCTTTGCGGAAGTCCATGAGAGTTAGGGGAGGCGTCGGCCAAACTGGGGGGCGAGGCAGCTAGGGAAGAGCAAAGTGTGGCAGGATCCACACGATTCCAGTTCCGAGCCCAAACATTTTTAGGAGGGGAGGACTTATTATCAGCCCCAAGTTCAAGGGAGAAGGATATCAAGGAGTGGTCAGACCAAGTGCAAGGGGAGACTGTGGGGGAGGAAATGGGCAAATTGGCTGACCAAATCTGGTCAAGGGTGTGGCTGTGTATATGGATAGGGAGGTGGATCTGTGACGTGAAGTTCAGGCTGTAAAGGGATTCTGTCAAGTCTTTGGACGTGTGGTCCTCACGAGAGTCACTAGGCCAGAAATTGAAGTCACCCAATACCAGAACAGAGGAATTGTTGACCACCAAGGTGGCCAGCAATTCCTGCATAGCTGGAATGAAATAAGGCATGGGTTGAGGCGGTCGATAAAAGAGCGCACAGGTGAAAGGAGCCGCTAGAGAGACAGAGCGGACAACTAAGAAGTCAAATGCAGTAATAGAAGGATAGGAAAGAAGTTGGAACTGGAGATTGGAGCGGGCTATCATGGCCACTCCACCTCCGGCCTTCCCCTCCGGGCGATCAGCTCGAAGAGCATAATATGGGTCAGGAAGTGCCGCTAGGACGTCAGGCAAGGAATCAGAAGAAAACCATGTTTCGGTGAGAAACAGGATGTCAGGCTTGGCTGTGTCCAGGAGGTTAAAGAGCTCCAGTTGGTGTTTAACCGCTGAGCGAGTATTAAGAAGGTAGGCTGTAGCCACAGAGGGGGGGCTAGGGAGGGACTGAAGGGGAACCTCCGGCTTAACAGTCAGCAGCGAGGGTCTCTGTGGTCCAGGCATAGGAGAGGGTGGTATGAAACAATTTGACTGCGATATGCCAAGAATTTCAATGCGGGCCAGGGTTGGGGCACTGAGAGGCCAATTACCTTTAAGTGCCTGTAGTTGTGTAAAGGAGTAATATGGAAACCGGGCATAGCAATGGGCCCCGGGTCCCGGACGGGCGTGGACGGGCGCAGACGGGCTTGCCTTTGGCGCGCCGCTGGCGCTCCTGCTGCGCGCGTCCGCTGCGCGTGCGCATAGGCCCTGGGTTTAATAGGTCGGGCGCGGGAGTCTAGAGCGCTGACCTGATCCGGTAGTGAATAGAAACCCCGATAGCCCTCCGAGCAATTGGCACACAGCCGTGTCGTACCGGGGCTGGGGTGAGCAGGCAAGCAGACAAGGTAAGAAGCCACAGGAGTTTGCACACAAAAGTGTAAAAAATGAATAAACAGTTTAAAAACACAGCGTTGCAGGGAGCACACACACGTAGCTAGCGACCACCCACTGCCACCGGGTGCTAGTCGCGTCCGCTGCGCGTGCGCATAAGCCTTGGATTAAATAGGTCCGATCGCGGGAGTCTGGAGCGCTGACCTTACCCGGAAGTATGGAGTAACCCCGAGAGCCCTCCGATCAATCGGCACACAGCCGTGTCGGACCAGGGCTGGGGTAAGCATGCAAGGTAAGAATCACAGTAATCACTCACAAATTAATATTAAAAAGTAGAATGCAATTTAAAAAAATGAGCAGGTAAGTGGGAAGCGATCACACGCAGCTAGCGACCACCCACTGCCACCGGGTGCTAGTTGCGTTGGCCGCGCATGCGCACAACCCCTCGATGAAATAGGTCCGTGCGCGGGAGTCTGGAGCGCTGACCTTACCCGGAAGTGTGGAGTAACCCCGAGAGCCCTCCGATCAATCGGCACCCAGCCGTGTCGGACCGGGGCTGGGGTAAGCAGGCATGGTAAGAATCACAGTAATCACACGCAAATGAATATTAAAAAGTAGAATGCAAATTTAAAAAAATTAGCAGGTAAGCAGGGAGTGACCACACGCAGCTAGCATCCGGGTGCTAGTCGCGTCGGCCGCGCATGCGCACAACCCCTCGATGAAATAGGTCCGAGTGCGGGAGTCTGGAGCGCTGACCTTACCTGGAAGTGTGGAGTAACCCCGAGAGCATCCGATCAATCCGCACACAGCCGTGTTGGACCGGGGCTGGGGTAAGCAGGCAAGGTAAGAATCACAGTAATCACACACAAATGAATATTAAAAAGTAGAATGCAATTTTACAAAAATTAGCAGGTAAGCGGGGAGCGATCACACGCAGCTAGCGACCACCCACTGCCACCGAGTACTAGAGCTTATCCAGTATGGATGTGGAGAAAGTACGGGCATGCCAATCTGAATGGACCATCAATTAAGCATCATTTGTAAGTGTAAGTGACAGCCTCATAGCCAAATGATCTTGTATTGCTCAATGTCTAATATCACTAATAAATAGAATGGGGGGGGGGCAAGGGAAGATCTCATGGGAACCCCAAAATGTAGGTAGAACTGCTTAAGTGGAATTCCATTTCCTCCATTTTTTTCAGGACCAATATCATTCCTTAATCAGTACATTGAATTTGTTAGTTAGTGTAACATTTGATTTGTCCGCACAATGGGTAGCTCCCATGCTTTGTTTTAGAGATTACTTTCGGTGGTCATGCATGAAATGAGTGCACTTGCTAACTATGTGCTGTCCAGGGCAAGCTGTGCCTTAGAAGGATGGCTTTGCATATCTATGAAAGAGTTCATTCACGTTTTCGAGAGGGATCATATAAGGTTGGTCCATGCTTGGATGGACTATAATTTGGTCCTTCTGTTGTGTATAAGGCATGTGGGACACCACTAACTGGTCCACAGTGATATGCTGTGCATGTCGTTGTATGGAGTATTGGGGCTGTATCCGTTGTATGGGGTAGTATCATGATGTTCAGCGCTGCCTCAGTGCAGAGGCATGCCACCTTTATTAATGAGCCTGCAGTTTGTAAAGTTAATAAATTTAACCAGATACTTCAACAGGTTAGGGTTTGATTTTTTCATACAGTAAAGCCAGGAAACAGCCAGCAGATTTTGCCTCTTTTTTTTTCAGCATTGTGCTCCCTAAATAATGCAGTTATTTGGAGAAATATCGAGGGAAATTAATTCAATTTATTTACTAGTGGATCATAAAAAAGGAGCTTGTTATGTGCAGAGGAAGCGCAGCCCATCATAATACGGCCCCTGATGTTTATTTGCAGATGGTAGTTCTTCAACTGCTGGAGTTCTGATGGGGCTGATGTAGTCATGATGGAGCAGCAATGTTTTTATCTATTTTAACATGTATATGCGGTGGTGGAATGATTAATTGCTGGTAATTTGCTGCTCGTATGCTTTCAGTCTAAACGCATTTTAGAGATTGTCTTAGCTTTGGCAAAGAACAATTTCGTGAGTATATACTTACATTGGCCTTACCAATATACCATGATTTATCTCACCAAATGTTTATTATGAGATACTTTATCGTTTTCGCCAACTCATTGAGAAAACTTTGTGAATTTCGAATTTAAACCTGTATCTATAATTGAAATGTGATTTGTTTTATAAAATAAAAATGCTCAATAGATTTATTGGTTAAAGTGTACTCTCTGGTGACGAAATGTAAATCCCATGATTAGGATTAGCAAAACCAAATATTATCTAATTCTCCGCATATTTTGAGAATGTATTACTGGGTGACAGAATTTCACTTCCATTGCCAAAAGGTATTGTATGATAGGAGTGAAATTTACATTTAGTTCTCATACATGTATTTGTCATTGAAAAATAATTTGAGACATTCATGCTGGTGTAGTGTCTTGCGAGTTAGAAATAATGGAACTATTTTGGCCGTTGAGGTACTCTGTAGAGCAGTGATGTAAGTTTTAGAGCGGAATGCATTGAGGTCGGTTTAGAATGTTGATTTCGCAGTTACACGCAGATGAATAAAGACATGCAAAACTAAGTTCCGTGTGTGGCGTAGTAATTGGCAGGTACTTCGCCTGGGGAAGACGCTACAGTCGGACGTGTGCGATTTCATTATGTTTAATTTGTGCAGAAATGACAAAGTGAATGAGGTATTGCAGGATGATTTTCAAACAAGTGGTATGGAATGCCTCACTCAGAATGACAGACATGCATCCCTGGATTTCTGAGGCAAGAAGGCACAAATGTAATAACTGCACCTGCAAGGCAAACATGTAACTGCTTTGCTCTATAGGTATGCTATCTGTGTGTAATTCTCTCACCTCAAGGTAGTTCCCCACTTTTAAACTTTTTAACCTTCTACGGTTTAGAACTCTGCTGTGGTTGGAAATGTGAAATAATAGCCTTGCGTGTACATTAACTCTAGGTATGTAAAATTAGTTTGGTTACAGTAATTTACATAAAATGTCACGTGTTTATGTAGTTTTTCAGGAAAACACCCCTCAATGGCTTGGGATATTTTATTATTGTCATTAAAGTATATGATTGTTATGTTGCATTCCAGTGAGTGAAGTTAGAATTATTGAGGATCATTGCATCTCCTGAGCTACAGAGAAATGTGATTGCCACCTGCTAGTGTCCCAGCTGTCTCATGTTTAGTGCCAGAAACTAAGGGATTCGTGGAAAAAAATGATACATTTTGGAGCAGGTCAGCTCAGGATTTACCTGCGTCTGCCAGAAAGTCCATAAACCCCTTTTGTTGATGTTCTTTTAAGAAAGGCTTTGTTTACAATCTATTGGCCTGATTAGAGCTTAAGTACAGGTTACTCTGCTGCAAATGTGAAGGATATCAATTACACCTTTTTGCAAGTGCAATACATCCTATGGCACTTGTAATGATGTGGATAGGATACCCATTACATTTGTGAAAGAGTAACCCATCCACAAAACTCTAAAACAGACCCTATGAGTCTCCAGTCAGCTGCCTGCAAGATTTTGTATCTGTTGATTTAACGAGGAGGTGTTGGTTACGATACTTCTGAAGAAGACTTGGATGAATTTGCTGGATTTGTGTGCAGATGGCAATGTGCTAAGGCTTAAATAGATGCATTCATGACTTGGATAGATTTGTTCATCACTTATTCATCAGGTTGAAGTTCTTCTGTAGGGGAACCTCTAGGGATTCTGGCACCTTTCCAGGGATAGATATGGGTCATAATTTATTGCTATGAGTAGTGGAAACTTTAGGAATTCTTTCTTAGGATTCCCCTTGAGAAATGCACCACTAAATTGGAGTTTGAGGACCCTGCTCAGTTGAATATTTGAGAGTTCAGCACTAGAAGAGGAAAGTACAGAAAGTAGATGCCACAGATCTCCCTTAGGAAATACATACGAGGTACTCTAGCCCTCTAATAAAAGGATCTATCTAGAAGAAAGTTCTTCAGTGTAATTATCGCACAACCTCCTGACCAGCCCAATGGAATAAAGGAAACCCGTCTCCTAGAAGGTGTGTATCTAGTGTAAGACTGTCCTATGAATAGAGGATGCAGCTGACAAGTATAGAAATCTTAATTAGCTGGAGAAATACTGGAAAGACTGAACAGATCTTTAAAGACTTCCTTATTGCTTGATTCAGGCTATCAAAAGATTGACCTATGGGAACATCTGTTAGGTATAGTTGCCTGATACAATACATATTTAAATCATTGAATCCAAATTAGAAATTTCCTAATTTGGTTTTGAATTCTAAGACTCACAACTCCCAATAGCAACTAAAGGCAAAGGGGTTATTGTTAAAAAAATTCCCAAGATGAGATGACCTATACACTTAATTAAGCTTATAGGTCATCTTGGAACATTTTTAGCAATACACAAGACAGGAAAAACTATGGATGTATGGATGCACAGAGAACCGTTACAGACATAAGGGTGAGACATGATATCTTTCCATACAAAATGTATCATTTATCATCCATTTAGGCCTTCTATGTAACCATCTAGTATGACCTGCTTTAGCAACACTTCCATTTGTAATGACAAGCTTAGAGCTGTTTGCTTCTATTCCCTTTTATCTTCTCTCACCTTCCTAACCACACTCACTGTTATTCTCTGACACAGCAACAAAGTCATTACTTTCATCCTCACAACCAACATTTTTGCTTTCAGTCGCTTCTTGTTCCCTACACATTCCATCATTACCCATATTCTCTATGTCAAATGTCTTTAAATCTTTTCAGATGAAAAGATCAAGTGTTCTTTTTCCCTCAAATAAATTACTGTCTCCCCTCATAACAGCTATGCATTTTAGATTCCAATCTTCAACAACACTTAATTGAACCGCATTGCATAAAACCTGAACTGCCTTAGGCGGCTCAGAAAATTGACTTTCCCCTTCTTTATCTCCGAAGGGTTTTTTGACTTTGACCCAGAAACCTTCTCTAATATCACAAACCTTTGCTCCTTTTTTAAGGTCAAACATTTACTTGAGGAGCTTATTCACTATTCCGGACCTTACTAATTCTACAACTACCATGGACATATATGTCTGAAATAATCACTCAGGGTTGCATTTGGTTCTAGCACCTCTTCCTCTCATAACTTCAAATGGTGATACTTCTAATGCTTCATGTGGTGTGGTCACAGACATCCATAGTGTCTTAAACACTTGTACTTCCCAATCACCACCATTCTTAATTACTAACTGTATGGTGAAGGACTCTTTTGAATCTCTCTATCATACCATTGTTGCTTGGATTATATAAAGAAGTAGTCCTATGTCTGATTCCTACCCTCTCAAAATAATCTTTAGCTAACTGTAAATTGGGCACCATTATCAGCAATAAGTTGTACTGTCAATCCCTCTGCAATACTTACCTTGTCCAGAAATATCATTATTTCCTCTGAATTGACCTTTTCCACAATTTCTAACACAGACCAACTTGAGAACACATCAATGAGCACTAATATATTTGTTCTGAATTCTGATAGGTCCTATAATATCTACAGCTACAGTATGCCCTAGTTTGCTTAGAACGGTAGGTTCACACATTTCAGGTCTCAAAGTAACCAATGACTTATAAGAGTTAATGCACCATACACAATCCCTCACAGCCCTCTCAATGGACATATCCATGCCCGGCCAGCAGTGCCACTGTTTCACCCTTTGTTTTGTTTTACCAATGCCACTACGTTCCTCTTGACACATTGTAACAATGCAGATTCTGAGTGATGACAGAGGAATTATTCTCTCACCCCTTAGGACCATGTCCTGGAACACTGGCAACTCATCACTTATTTCCCAGAATGGTTTTAAATCCTTCGGAACGTACGATTTCCTAGGCCATCCATCTGCAATTTATTTGATAGGTTGTTGCAAATTACTGTCCAAAGCATATTTTTTTTCCCCAAAATCATAAATCTATCCACCAACATCTCATGTCATCAGGAACTTACCCATACTCACTCTGGTGGTTATACAGAGAACTTAAGGTGAATGAAATGGTCAGACAGCGCGGCACTCCCTCTGATGGAGAAATGTAGAGCTCTACTACACTCATTACTGGATAACGATTCCTCTGCCATCAGTGGTTGGTTTAGCTTCATAAACCAATTATTCAAACAAGTTCCACCTAAGAGGAGCACCCAACAACAAGCATTCCGATTCCGCATTTCACCAGCTAAAAAAAAATAATAAGGCACAAAGAAATCGAGCCCTCCGTTTGTCAAGGAAGAGCCCAGGAAACAAAACTTTATCCAACAACTACATGCAAGCTCAAACAGCTTTTAAACTTGCATTAAAAAGGGAAAAACAAGCAGACTCTGACTAATTTTGACTGAATCTTATTTATGAAAGTAAGAATCTTAATGCAAAGCAATTCTGGTCTCTTGTAAACAGGGGCTTTCAAGGCAAGAGTGGCCATGGCAGTGAAATCATCAGTGCAGACAAATGTAGCCAGTTTTTATCATCCCACTTTACAGATCACACTAATAGTGACTATCATCCCAACTTCTTCTGCACAGCCTTCTCCGTGTTACCATCTCCGGAAGGAAAGGGCCCAAGCCGACCCGGCCCTAACCCCCCAGTTAACGATGCAATTGAAGAATCAACTATCCAGGGCCAAGTAAAAAACAACGATTCAACATAGGAGACAATAGTGATACCAGATGAACTAAAAAATAAGATCATGTGAACCAGAGCCAAAGGATCCCCAGGGCCAAGCGGTCTTCCTCAGGCCATGTTCAAATCAGATGTTGAACTATGGTCAGCTTACTTGGCCCCCCTGTTCCTTCACTGCAGGTTAAATAATACCATCATGGAGTCATGGAAAGGTGCTATCATTCACCTAATTTATAAAAGAGGGAAGGGAAATTACCCCAAAATTTACTGAATTATAGCACTCCGGAAATATTTTGCCTGTATTTTATTGGAAGAATTGTTGGCCTGCGCCAACACAACAAAGCGCCTTCCTTTAATCAGAGGGGCTTCGTGGCCAACTCTGGCACAATAACTAACCTACTCACCCTAACCGTTCTGATAGAGAAATTGTCTGTTCAACGAACCCAACTTTATTGCGGTTTTGTTGATTTTACAGCAGCCTTTAACCGGGTGCCTCGGCCTGCTGTGGCAAAAATTAGAGTCCTGGGGTGTACACCCGGCCCTTTTAAATGTGATAGTTCAACTTCACTCTGAAACATGGTTTAGAATTAGGTTGAGTGAAGGTTCCCACGTTTCCAGGAAGATTGAAACAAAAAGCAGGGTCAAACAAGGTTGCATGTTGGCCCCACTCCTTTTCAACTTGTTCATATCGGACTTATCTCCAACACTATATGGTGTCAATTTCCATCCCCCACAACTAGACGGATCTCATATCAGTAACCTGTTATATGCTGACAACCTGGTGCTACTTAGTCATACAAAAGAAGGCCTACAGAAGAGACTCTCTAGAGTTGAATTTGTCAAAAACATTTTCTTTTGGTAAGCAAAGAGGCCACATGGAGGGTGGTATTTCAATAATGTAAAGCTGCAATCAACACCCTACAATAAATATTTGGGAATCTTCCTAGACACTAGATGTTCATTCCTCAAGCAAATTAAGTACTAAGGGCTAAAGCTCTGTCTAAACAACGACTCGGCCCAAGCTTAGCCCCTATGCTGAAGGTAATGAAGGCAAAGATAACCAATTCCCTGTTGTTTGGGCACGTGATCATGAAGGGAACAACACGCATTTTGCTAAATAATTTAACTATCAACATTTTTAAATGAGCGTTCCGCCTGCCAAGATCAGCTTCACCAGTCCAAGTATGACTCGAACTAGGCCTACTAGACCACCATGGCGTAGAGGCTGGCACGTTTGTAAAGCTTTGTAACAGATTGCGCCATGACAGGGAGGGCTCTCTGGAGGCTAAACTTTGGCAGGAAATACTGAAAAGGCGCACAAGTCATAAATACCGGCATCATCTAGACTACAGCCCACAACTATTGGGAGTCATAGAATTTTGGGCAACAAATTCCTCACAGCCGGCTCTAAAGGCAGCAATCAACAAGGGCATTCAGCTGTGGTATTTTCATTCAGACAGGGCAACACTGTCAAGAAGGAAACACGCTTGGGCAGTGATTTCTGATTTTAACCCAGGTGCGGATACACAGTATCTATCAAGCACATTTGCACTTTTTTTGAAACAGCCAATCATTGCTCTGAGAATGGGCAAATGGCCTTTTTTAAAGAATCTCCCTGAACTGCACTGACCTGGCATGAGAATTAAACGGAGGTTGTGCGGCTATCATTCCGGAGCAATGGAGCACATAGTTTGTACATGCTTGCAATGCTTACAGCTAGACAATCCTTATTGCTGGAAGAATGGAACAGGCTAGGAGTACGATCATGCTGCCAAGCCGCATAGCCGCCTTAAGTCCAGATAATACAAAGCTGAACATTGGGCTTACCGAATTTGTAGCATCGAAAATGCTGGGAGATATTTGTACTGCAAATCTCCATAATCCCAGCAGTGCCGCAAACTGTTCATAGGCTCACCACAGAATCCTCACTGCTAATAACTACTGTTTAGAGCCTGGCTTTTTAGCTGAACATTGACTGTTTTAGGGCTCAAAAGAGTTTAAAAGGAATAATCTGTTTCGCAGTTTTTAATTAGTTGCTTTTTATACAAATGAATTGAATGTGTTTTAAATTGTAATTGTTTTAAGAAATCAAACGATTAAAGTCTTATTTGCTCACCAACATTCTTTTTTCCAGGGACATAGACAATCTTGTAAATGAAATCCTGTAATTTCAATGGCATCCTAGCAATCCTGGCAGAAGCACTGAACAAACCTTCTGTGGTTAGTAATTTGATCAATGGTTTATGGTCGCTCCTCACTGTACAAGGTGTTCCCCACACAAATGCACGAAAATGTACTAACGCCCATACGGATACTAAAGTTTATTTTTCCATTATTGAGAATTTCTTTTCAGTGGGGGATAATGCATGTGAAACATATGCAATTCTAGAATTCTTTACCCTCAGAATGTATGTGGGAAAGCACCCCTCCTAATCCTTTGTTGCTCGCATCCACCATGATGATATTGTCTACATCAGGATCAAAACTACTTAAAGTCAGTGCGTCAGCAAGCTTTCTTAATGTCTTCAAATTCTCTGTTGCATTCATCGGGCCACAAAGGTTTTTTGTTTATTTTAAACCATTGTCTAATCCCAAATACCCTTCTAGAAAAATCCTTCACAAATTTAGAGTAAAATTCCACCAAACCAATAAAGGACATCACTTCATCCTTGTTCTTAGGATGAAGGGTAGTAATGGCTTCCATTAAAGCGGGTTTGGCAGGGATACCTTCACCACAAACAAAATTACCCAGATACCTTACAGACTTCACAGCAACCTTACATTTGGTGTGTACTACTGTCAATCTCTTTTCCTCCAATGTCTTCAAAACCTCCTCTAAAAACTTATTGTGTTCTTCCCTAGCTCTCCCCAACAAAAAAAATATAATCTTGAAAACAGTGTACATTCCCATATTTTCCACATAGTTGATGCATAAGTCTTTGAAGTATGGCTGCTGCTGAAGCTAGACCAAAAGGTAATCTTTTGTACTGGAAACACCCTATTTGGGCTTATAAATGCTGAAAGGGATTAGTTTTCTTCGCATTGCGGACTCTGATAATAGGCAGCTGATAAGTCAATGTTGGAAAACCACCAGGCATCTTTGATCTGCATCAACATCTCTGAGCTTTTTGGAAGTGGGAACCTATCTACAAATATGTTATTGTTTAGATGACGCAGGTCAATGCACAATCTCAATTTGCCATTGCTGTGTCAGGCTATGACAGATAGAGAAATCCACTCTGAGGACTCAATTGGTTCAATAATATCAGCTTTTACTAAATTGTCTAACTCCATCTCAACTTCGTTTCTAAGGAGTATAGTTATGTGTCATATTTTGTGAACCTTGGGGAATGCATCAGACTTCAAAATAATACAGTGCTTGAAGTTGTTAAGATTGTCAATATTCTCTCTGAACATTTTAGGAAAAGGGTTCAAAATTTCCTCACACAGAGATTCATTATCATCAAAAATCATGACAGGATAGGGTTTATTAAGGTTCAGGATAATTCCTAAATTACCCAGATATCCCCCACCCTAAGACAACTGGACCTTTTTTAGCTACATAAAGTTTCCTGTAGGATTCCCTGCCCTTAAACCTGAATAGTAACTTCCTGTAACCTACCATATCAATTTGTTTCCCAGAAAATCCTTCAGGGTGAATACCAGCTTGTAGCAAGCTAAGTCCTAAACTCTTAACAAATTTGCTCTTCCATGTTTCTTCATCTACAATGGTATATGGAGAATCAGAATCTGCTTACATTTGCACAGTTACACCCCTATTGTATAGAACACAGTTTTTTTTCCTATTGTCAATTAACTTATCAGTAATATTAAGATTAAATAACTATTTTGAATCATAAACGTGCAAATCATCATGGTCATCACAATCATATGTAGTTAGTTTTCTAATTAAATTCTCTTCATTACTAGAGCTTACTACATCTCCATACACACATTTGACTTTTGTGTTCTTCTTTTTTAAACACCTTCATGAAATGACCTATGATATTACAATTGGAACATTTCTGTTTAACCGCAAGGCAGGATTTGCTAGATGTCAAATAGGTGATACTGTCACAACAGTAACACCTAAAATTCCCTTTCTTAGTGTAATCCTATCTCTTAGGACTTTATTTCCCGTGTTTTGTGAATTCTTTATTTCTTATTTTTCTAACTGTTTCTGTTAAGTCTACTCTCGTATCTGATTTGAAGGCTTTTGCACTACAGCTTGACAACTCAGCCTTCCTCACTATTGCTAGTATATCTTTTTAGCTCTGAATCTCCATTAACCCAGAACCTCTTTTGTATGGCAGGGTCTCTGGTGTGTATCACTACCTGATCCCTTATGAATTGGTCTTGTAAATTATCAAACTTGCAGTCATCAGCTAACTTCCTCAATGCAGCTACATGCTCATCTATAGACTCATTTGCCTCCTATTTCCTATGAAAAAACCTATACCTTACAATTCCTATGCAAACTTTGGGTGCAATATAATTGTCAAAATAATTTAAAATAGCCTGGAATACATTAATTTTACCACCCTCAGGGATTTTGTCATTTCCTCATACATCTTTAAACCTCCTGGACCCATAAGACATTTTTTTTTCTTTTTCTGGGGACATTTTTTTGTCAATAGTATAGATTAAATTCTAAAAATATGACTTCAATTCTGTCCATTTCTGCTCCTCCCAGCAGGCCAAAGCGCTTGAAGTGGTTGCAAGGAAACATTCTGTTTAGCCATGGTAGAGTAAGTATCTTTTACAAGTGGCAGAGGTAAGAACACAGTCTCCCTTCTTCACCCGCAAGGGACTAATTCACTATAATCCAACCAATGTGTGGATTGCAGAAAGAAACCCAACAAACCACAAAATGGCACTCCATGCACTCAACCCAGGTTGCAACACCAACTGCAATCATGCATCACCAGCTGACACCCACGAACCCTTCAGCTGTCACCGCAGCCGGCACACCTTCAGCACCACCAGGAAACAGATTCAGCACAACCTGCCTGCAAGAACACATCAGAGCCGAAGATTCTGCAATGCATCCTCCTGAATGTCCGTTCACTCCACAAACACACCACAGAAATCTGGGACTTCCTCGACAGCACCACCCAGGACATAGCATTTTTCACTGAAAGCTGGACCAACGCCACCTCAGGACTGGATATCGCCATCGCCATTCCCCAAGGATACAAGATCACCAGGTAGGACCGCACCACCCGCCCGGGAGGAGGAATAGCCATCATCCACAAATCCACCCTCCGCCTGAGCACACTCCCCGACGTGAACCGTGGACCATTCACCGACTCCATCACAGACATCAGCTCCCACATGCCATGACATCCACCAACTACACCCTGCTGGGAGACCTCAGCTTTTACCTCGACAACCAATGACATATCAACACGGCATCCCTCCTGGATAACCTCCACAACATAGGACTTTGCCAGATCGTGACCATACCCACGCACTCAGCTGGACACCCACTCGACCCTCTATCACAACAGGAAACTCCATCACTTTCAGACACACCACCGAACTCCCGTGGACAGGCCATTGATGCATCCACTTCACCTTCAGAACACCAACCATCCACAGACACCAACTCCCACGAAGAAACTGGACCAAAATCACTGATGACCGGCTCACCTCCTCATTCAGCAACTCCACCCCAAAGACAACGTTCCCAACACCGCCAACCAAACTCTACACAGATGGATCACCAACAGCATCAACACCATAGCCCCCCTCAAAAAGAACAGCACACACACCAAAAACGCCAGATGGTTCAGCCCTGAACTCCAAGAGTCCAGGTGCACCTGTCGCCACCTCGAGATCCACAGAAGCCCACACTAACTTCAAAACCTCCACCACTGCCCACCACCAGCTCATCAGAAACAGAAGGAAAGCTTAAATTGAAGACAGAATCTCCACGCACGCACACAAGCAAAGAACACTTCAACATCATCAAGGAGTTCGCCTAACCCACCTGCGAGTCGACCGACATTCCCCCCTCACAAAACTTCTTCAACAAACTTACCACCTTCTTACACCACAAAATCAAGAACATCTATGACAACTTCAATGAAGACACCCAACACACGGAACCCCCACCAGCCACTCGGACACCCCAAAACCAATGATTGACAACTGGACAGCCCTCACCACTGAAGACACACTGAAGTCCATGAAGTGAATCCACTCCAGGGCCCCCCCGGACACCTGCCCCCACCACATCTTCAACAGAGCCACCAACATCATTGCACCCATGCTTCGCCGCACCATCAACCGATCCCTGGCGTTTGCCTCTTTCCCCGACGACTGGAAATACGACGAAATCAACACCCTCATGAAGAAGCCATTGGTGGACCCCACCGACCTAAAAAACTACAGACCCATCTCCCTGCTCTTGTCCCAGTGAAAGTAATCAAGAAAGCTGTCAACAACCAACTCTCCACCTTCATCGAAGAGCACAACATCCTCGAACCATCGCAATCCGGCTTCAGTAAATACCACAGCACAGAAACTGCACTCCTTGCCACAACAGACGACATCTGCTCCCTCCTGGACAAAGGAGAAACAGTAGCCATCATCCTCCTCGACCTCTCAGTGGCCCTGGACACAGTATCCCAGCGCACCCTAATACGCAGACTCCACAATGCATGTATCCGGGACAAGGCCCTCAACTGGATCCTCTCCGGCAGAACACAGAGAGTCAGACTCCCACCTTTCCTCTCGGACCCTACTCCAACCTCCCTCACTCCAATGCTCTTCAACCTCTACATGGCTCCTCTCGCCCCCATCGTTAGAACCTACGGACTCAACATTGTTTCTTACGAAGACAACATCCTACTCATCCTCTCCCTATCTAACGAAGCCAACAAGACTAAACACAACTTCCATGAAGGCACGGAAGCTGCCACCAAGTGGATGAGCAGCAGTTGCCTACAACTAAACACCAGCAAAACAGAAGTACTCATCATGGGCCCACATCCCGACAACTGGAACGACACCTGGTGGGCCCCTGCCCTCTGTAGCCCACCCGCCCCCACGCATGCAACCTTGGAATCATCCTAGACTCCGAGCTCAAAATGGACCACCAGTTCAACTCCGTCACATCCTCCTGCTTTCACATCCTCCATCTCCGATGGAAAACCTTCAAATGAATCCCCCTAGAGCACAATAAAACCGTCACCCACGCCCTCGTTGCCAGCAGATTCAACTACAACAATGCACTCCATGCCGGAATAAACAAAAACCCCACCGTAAGCTACAAAACATCCAAAATGCCGCCACAAGACTAGTCCTCAATCTATCACGAGAATGCCACATCTCCAAACACCTGCACACACTCCACTTTGCTCCGTATCCAAGCTAGAATCCCCTTCAAGATCCTCACCCATGCGCACAAAGCCCTCCACAACACCGGACCAGCATACGTCAACAGCCAAATCACTCTGCATCTTTATGAGAAACCACAAAACCTGGCTCTTCGCCAGACTCGAATGAACAGGAAGCCGCACCTCCTCACCCCCCCCGGCGCCTTGAGACCCTTATGGGTGAGTAGTCATGCTTAATAAACCTGGACCGACCACCGCTGCATCCACTTCACCTTCCAGAAACCCGTCGCACATCACTGCACCCTACTGATCCCCAGACGCCGCTGGGGCAAAATCATCTAGGAACTACTGCAAACGCACCTCGCACTCAACCCCCAACCAACCCCACCGACCTTGAGGAGGGAGCCCGCACCATCAGACTCTGGATGGAAGACTGCACCAACACCTTAGCCCCTACAAGACAACACGACCACAGAGATACAAGTCAGAGAGCCAGCTGGTTCACCTCGGAGCTCCTAGACTCCAAAAGAAACCTGTCGGAGATTGGAAAACACCTGGCACAACGAGAAAACTCTTGACAACCACGCAGTTCTCAAAACCGCCATCCGCAACCACCATCACCTCATCAGGACAACCAAGAAGGCCTCCTTCACGAACCTCCTCGACAACAACACACACAACAGCAAGGAGCTCTTCAACATCCTGAAGGAACTCTCTAACCCCAGCTCCTGCTCCAACGACATGCCCCCGTCACAAGCCCTGTGCGACGCCCTGGCTGCCTTTTACACCGCAAGATTACCGACATTCACGACAACTTCAACCCTTAGATGAACCCCGCTGATACCCACCAACCACGACCGCCTCACCGCTTGGACCAGCGTCACTACCGAGGACACGATCAAAACAATGAGTATCATACACTCAGGCACCCCAACCGACCCTCTTCCCCACCACATCATCAACAAGGCCGACAGCTCCATCGCACCCCACCTGTGCAACATCATCAACCTCTCATTGAAGACCGCAACCTTCCCTGAGAGCTGGAAACACGCCAAGATTAATGCCCTACTGAAGAAACCCAAGGCGGACCTGAGTGACCTAAAGAACTTCCGGCCCATCTCCCTGCTTTAATTTCCGGCAAGGGTAATCAAAAAGATCGCCAACACCCAGCTCACCCGATACCTAGAAGACAACAACATCCTCGACCCCTCCCAGTCAGGCTTCCGCAAACACCACAGCAGCGAGACCGCCCTCATCGCTGCCACAGACGACATCAGACTCCTACTTAACAAAGGTGAGACAGCAGCCCTCATCCTCCTGGACCTCTCCGCCGCCTTCAACACCGTCTGCCATCACACACTACACAAACGCCTCTACAACGCAGGGATCCACGACAAGGCCCTGGACTTGATCACCTCCTTCCTCCCCGACAGAACCCAAAGAGTCCGCCTCCCTCCGTTCCACTCCAAAGTCACCAGAAAGATCTGCGGTGTCCCACAGGGATCATCCCTCGGCCTGACGCTCTTCAACATCTACATGGCTCCACTTGCACGCATCGCCAGAATCCATGACCTCCACATCATCACCTACGCTGACGACACCCAGCTGATCCTCTCCCTCACCAACGACCCCCTCACCGCCAAAGCCAACCTCCACCACGGTATGAAGGCAGTCGCCGACTGGATGGAAGAAAGCCGGCTCAAACTCAACACGGACAAGACAGAGATCCTCATCCTAGGACCCAACCCCGTCAGCCTGGGACAACTCCTGGTCGCCCACTTCCCTGGGCACTGCCCCTACACCAACCAACCACGCACGCAACCTGGGAGTCATCCTCGACTCGAAGCTCACCATGACCAACCAGATCAACGCAGTCTCCTCAACCTGCTTCCACACCCTCCGCATGCTCCACAAAATCTACAGACGGATCCCCACCGGCACACGAAAAACCGCGACCCATGCCCTCATCAGCAGCAGGCTCGACTACGGCAACGCCCTCTATGCCGGAGCCCCAGCTAAACTCCTCAGCAGACTCCAAAGAATCCAGAATGCCTTGGCACACCTGATCCTCGACGTCCCCAGCCGAGATCACATCACCCCCTACCTGAGAAACCTGCACTGGCTCCCTGTCGACAGAAGAATCACCTTCAAGCTCCTGACCCACGCACACAAGGCACTTCACAACACAGGCCCAGTATACCTCAACAACCGACTGGCATTCTACGCACCCAACACGTGACTCCGCTCTGCCGATTTCTCTCTGGCCACCGTCCCCCGCATCCACAGAACCACCTCCGGAGGCAGGTCCTTCTACTGCGCCGCCAAGACATGGAACTTCCTCCCTCTCCTCCTACGGCAGACAGAAGATCCTCAGACCTTCAGAAGACTACTCAAGACCTGGCTCTTTGACAACTAGCTGCATCCCTCCTCCCCCCAGCGCCTTGAGACCCTCGCGGGTATGTAGCGCGCTTTATAAATTGCCTGGTTGATTGATTGATTGATTGTGATTGATTGATTGATTGACAAAGTAGAAATGTATATTAAAACAAGGGATTCCTTGAAAGGCAGAAAGTTAGTGTAACCTTGTAATGCACCATGAATTACTCCGAAGGCTGAAAAAACATTGAAACGTATAGCTCCAAAAGCGGTAGCACTTGTGTGAAGAGGCTGTAAACATCTCTGTGCCATCCGTCATTGTCAAAGTCTGTATGGGTCGTCATACCGCCTGTAATAAATTCCAAAACAGCAGCTTGTTACGTGACAATGGCTTTGTTAATGTTATGTTATGTTATGTTATGTTATGTTAAAATGGGACTTTTATAGCGCAACGGCTACTCCAAAGGAGTGTCCCGGCGCTTTGAGCTCCAGACCATGAAAAAGAGCAAGAAACATAACAATAACAGAAAAAGGGGCCCCAGAGGGGAGAATTATCCAGCAAACAACCAAGTTTTCAAGTCTTTCCTGAAGACAAGCAGATTAGAGGTGTTTCGCAGGGACCTCGCATATGGAACTACTGACGTTGAATTGATTATGAGGAATGCTAACTAAGCGTCCTCTCCTGATGGTGGATGACGGCGGACGACGGCTTGTAATTCTTGTCCAAGGAACGGCTGCATCATTCAAAATACACTCAGGATCAACCGTGTGACCAATCCTTAGGTGAGAACCATAGCAGAAATGCGCCTTGGCGAACTACTGTCAGTAACTGTTGTCACAGGTAGGGTCATCCAAACGACATACCAGGATGGACCGGAAGTGCACTCCTCCTTGAAAACAAATGAACAAATCTGAATAAAATCCAAAGCTGTGGGACAGTGTTTCAACACAGCTTGTCGCCAAACTTGTAATGACAGATGGAAGGCAGAATAAGTTTCCAAGGCACACAGCTGATCTGCCCACTTCTCCAATGCTCTACTCTCACAAATGATACAGTACTGAATCCGAGCTGTAGAGGAGCGTCCAAGAAAACCAGGCATACACTTTGAAAACAAACACTAAGGCATAAAGTGCGAGAGCGCACATATATAGCAAATAGATCAATCACACAACAGCACCTCTGCTTATTCATTCTCTCTGGGCTCCTCCTTTTTTGGATTGGAGTAGAGGGAAGGTTTGGTCATGTTTACACTCCGGTCATAGGCAATAACAGTGTATGGTGAAACAGGCAGCAACCACCCAAACCAGATCACCAGTTACACACAGGAGTCAACCCCTTACCACAGAATCAAGGGAGTATAAAGCTAAACTCAAGATGCTATGTCCTTGTTTTCTGATTGGTAATTTTCCTGTTCAACAATTTGTCTTCAGAACTTGTAACCCCCTCCCTCGTGTAACTTAAGAATCAATGTCACTGAGACTCTACTTTTTATTAGATACATTACTGTATTCTGGGAGTTGTAATCTTGGGTCACGTCAATTCAACCAATTGAACTAGCACAAATGAGAACAAGGTTCTATAAAGCATAAGCCAGGACTAGAGAAATGGTGTCTCGGTGGAGGGTGTCCCCTGTCCCCACTCACATTGTATTGCCTTGCTTTGATCTCTCACTGGATTGCACCTGCTTCCTCTTCATTTCATACTATCTAGATCGTATACTGTCTGGTAAACTTATCAATAATCTCGGCATGGACGTCATATTAGGGTACCGTGAGGGAAAGGCATGTTCGGAGTGTTTTTGCTTCTCCAGTATTGGTTACATTCCGTGCATTCTGGTCTTTGTAGTTGTGTTGTGTTTTGCCTGTATTACAAGCAGGAAAAGGCGGTATTAGATTCTAAATTCTGGCATTGCCAATTTGGGCAGTGTGGTGGTGTGATATAGACTGGGACATAAATGTGATGGCCTTTTTTTTCTGAAGTAAAAAAATATATTCCGAAGACTTATGAAGGTGTCTATAAAGACGCTGCGAGATGTAATTTGTTCTCTGAAACTTGTCCTAGAGGAGTTTCTGGAGGTTTGCGGCAAGAGCCTAAATTTGCCACAATCCAAGCTGTTTAGGAAATTGTTTGCTCTTCTAAACTCAACTTGTCAGTCCCATATACTATGTGAATTTAATGCACAAATTCAAGCATTTGAATTGGAATCAAAATTGGTCCAATATTAGTTTTGTACAAGACATGCAGACGTGGACACTTCACAGGAATGTCTATGGGCAGAGAAATCTGCCTACTCAAAAACAATCATTGGGCCTGTTGCCTTGTTTCAGTATTATTGAACCTGGATTGATTAGAATTTTGGGAATCTGCACCATTGGTCTGCTTGTTTAAGAAGCTCATTTTATTTTCTGTCAATTGAAAATCCAAATAGATTGATCAGTGTGCCTTTGAATCACAGTATGTTTGTAGCTGAATACAGACCACAATTGCAGCTTTATTTGGATGGTTTAGTTTCTTGCCATACAAAAATAGGATACATAATCTTTGGGTTTTCTTTGATTTGACCAGTGTTTCAAGACTTGGAAAGCAAAATAGCAACCAATGTAAGTTAGGAGAGTACGTTGTGGTGTTCAAAGCTGACCTTAGAAAGAAGTTGATGTTTACTTCCAAATATTTGCAGGTTAGAAACTTCTATGTGCAAAGATGCCATCCATGATTTTGTTCATTGTACTGAGTCGGGCCTTTTGGGTGGCTTTGTAAAATATATGAAGTTGTCCATCTATATGGTAACTAATTGTCAAAAATGAGTTTATATTAGCCCTAGTCAGTGGCTATAGTTTTCTGAATGATATCCTCTCACACTCTATTTAGAGGTTAATTTTGACAAGTGGTATTCAAAGTGGAGAATTAGTTTCCAAGGCATTGTTTACGGTTTTAAATAGCCTGTGATTAACGTTTTTTAGTTTCTATACTCCAGCCTGCCCACAAGCTCTCCTGCCCCTCCTATTCTGATCTTTGTTTCCGTTTTGTTAAATGAGAAATTGCTAGAAGAGTTGGGGTATTGAATACCACATTTTGGTGGTATCATAATTTGGAGGATATTTGCCCTGTACATTTAGGAAGATTTTTTTTAAAACCATTTTTATTTGCATTTTTTCCATAACTAAACATTACAGTCATTTCAATAGTAAGGTACACATTTTTCCCACCCACTCCCGCCTCCCCCCGCGTCATTACCCAATTTGATGCATATAGTCCACAAATGAAAAAGACCACAAGGTTAACCCTCCATAGTATCATCAACGGTCTAATTATCATATGATCCCTCTGTGTTCCACTATGCGCCTCTCGCAGTGTCCCATTACAGCCCACCATCCAAGCCGTGATAGCTTCTCCCTTTCCTCCATACTTTGCGGAACTTCCTAGGACATCCCTGCGCTTTATATGTGACTCTCTGAGCCACCATATGTAGATCTAGGACTCTCCTCCATTCTTCTAACAATGGTACCTCTGGTGCCCCCCAGTGTTTCGCTATGTCCCTCTTGGCCACTACCAAGGCCAGCACAAGAAAGGCACGCAGGGTGCGTGTCAAGTCTACATCATTTGTCATGCCCAGTAGGGCCAGCTTAGGGTCAACTTGTATTTGACTCTCCAAGACCGCAGTTAGTTCCGTAAAAATGTCCGACCAGTATCCCTGTATTTTAGTGCATGACCACAGATCATGAAAAAAATCCCCTCTGGGGTCCTGGCATCTTAAGCACCTTGCATCGTCTATCTTCCCCATTTTCTGGAGCCGTACCCTATCAAAGTAAGTTCTATGTAATACATTGAATTGGATGAGACGGAGTCGGGATTTAACTGCCACCTCTCTGGGATGTGTTAACACTAGTTCCCAATCAATGTCTTCCATGCCACCCACGTCCGCCTCCCACTGCCGCCGAAGCTTGGCCAGATCACCTAACATGTTATTCGTGAGGGTTTTATAGGTTAGAGAGACCACCTTCTGCTGAATGTGTTCCTGAAGGAGCCTGCCTTCGAGTGGGGCAAATTCTGCCAGCTCTGCGGTGTTAATATTTTGGGCCCCCCAGGCATGTTTCAGTCGGGTGTATTTGTATCTCTGAGTGGGGTGTAATCCGAATTCCGAGGTCCGTGCTGCAAACAACTTCAGTTGCCCTTTGGCAATTATGTCTCCTAGGGTAGAGATTCCTATGTCGTCCCACCTTCTATAGCCCGTTAGTTTGTGGAGTTCCATCAGCCACGTGCAGGGCCAGATTGGCGTCTGTCTCGATGGTTTCTTATCCCACTCCTTGCGTTTCGTGGCTGCATTCCAAGCACGTAAAGTAATTTCGGTTGCCGGTAGGAGATGTCTCTGGCCAGTCCCCCCATATAAGTAAGAAAGTATGTGTCTGGGCGCTAGCTTGTGGCGCTCTAACGCATAGGAGGGATGGTCTGCCTGTGCATGTAACCAATCGTTGATCGGGGCCAAGTGTTCCGCCCAGTAATATGCCTCCAAGTTCAGCAGCAAGATCCCCCCGCTGTATTGGTGCCTTTGTAGCGTGGTCAATGCCACCCTAGGTTGCTTGCCCAGCCATATGAAGGCCCGTAGGTCTGCATGTATCTTGGAGACGACTTTTGGGGGGAGTGGATAATACTCGTTTTGTAGGGCGTACAAGTACTTGGGAAGAATATTCATCTTGTACATTGCCGCGCGGCCTAGAAGAGTGAGTGGGAGTAGTCTCCACCGGTCCATATCTGCAATGGAGTTCACCATGATGCGCTCAATGTTACGTGTATACGAAATGTTTCTATCGAGGGTGAGATATACCCCGAGATATTGAAATCCCTCTGTTGTAGTCAACAGCCTTCCTGGAAGGTCCGACCATGTTTCCCACCCTGCGGGGTCATACAAAACTGACTTGTGCCAATTTATTCGGTACCCAGCATAATCACCGTATTGCTCCAGTTCAAGGAACAGCTCTGGGATCGACATCTCCGGCGATGTAACATACAGAAGTACGTCATCCGCATAGAGCGAAACTTTTTCCTCACTCATGTCTCCTTCACTAATTCTAAATCCCCTAATGCCTGTGTTTTGGTGAATCCTAGTCGCCAGGATCTCTATAGTCAGGGCCCCCTTCGCACCCGGAAATAACATGACAAGACACCGTTTACCCTCACTCTGGCACTCGGCTCGGTGTATAGCGGCTGCACCCACTTCTGGAACTTCAGCCCGAAACCGAATTTCTGTAGGACGCCTTCAAGGAATGGCCAATGAACTGCGTCAAAGGCTTTTTCCGCATCGAGGGACAGGAACCAGTGTGGGTCTTCTCTGTCCCGGACCTCTTGCAGCCAGTTGTGAGTGCATCGGAGGTGTAGTCTGGTGGCCCTGTCCGGTATGAATCCCGTCTGATCAAGGTGTATCACCTGCAATGTCACCAAGCGCCGCCGCATTGCCAGGATAGTGGCTAGTAGCTTCGTTTCTGTATTTAATAGCGAAATGGGGCGACAGGACGCACAGTCCTCTTTTGGTTTGCCTTCTTTATGGACTGGAATAATGGTCGCCAGGGCCAGGTCAGGGGGGAGTCTCGCTTCCTGCAGGGCACCGTCATATAGGCCCTTCAAGTGTTTCGCTAGGAGGTCAGCTGTACGTTTAAAAAATTCGGCTGGGAAGCCATTGGGTCCCGGTGTTTTCCCCGGTTGCAGTTTGGCCAGGGCCTCAGAGATGTCGTCGAGGGTAATATCAGAGTCCATCGTTTTTGCGTCCTCAGCGGAGAGAGTTGGGAGTTCGGTTTGGTCAATATTTTGTATGGCCTCTTCACGTGTCCCTAAATTTCTAGCCTCATAAAAGTTTTCATAATGGTCTGCGAACGCCTCTGCTATGTGTCTATCCGATTGGAGGATCGCTCCCTGAGGATCTTTAATCTTCTCCACCCACCTCTCCGCACGCTCTTTTTTGCTAAGCCATGCCAAGAGTTTACCTAACTTGTCCCCTACATCATAGAGGCGATGTAGGGTGGCTAGGGCTTGGGTTTTCACCTCTCCAGTCACCAGTTCTCTATATTGTGATTGTCTATCTGTAAGTCTCCTAAGTGCCACTGAGTCTCTCGAGGTCTGGCATTCCCTTTCCAAGGTTAGTATGTCCTGTTCTATGAGTTCGGCGTCGGAGTGAAGCTTTCTTCGTTCCTCCGCCAGTCTACTTTTTGCCCTATCTCTCATGACTGCCTTTAGCGCTCCTAGAATATCACTTTTGAGGTCACCGAGTCCTCATTTTTGGCGATATACACTTTTATATCCGCTCTCAGACCCCGCAGGACATTTGGGTTCTGCAGATCCCATGCCATCAATCGCAGCAGTCGCGTTTCGCTCCCTGTCTGATCAGCAGTAGTAAGTTATCTGATACGCCTCTGGCTTTATATTCTGCTACGTCCTGCACTGTCAGGTACTGTCGGGACATAAAAATATAGTCCAGTCTCGAGAAGACCTTATGGGCGCCCGAGAAGTACGAGTAAATCCCCGACTCTGGGTGTAGCCACCTCCAGACGTCTGTAAGACCTAGGTTAACCGACCATTGGGACAAGGGGGTCTGAGTCCCTACTCTCTGTGGCGTGCCTGTTCTATCCTGCGTGACATCCAAGACGTTGTTAAAGTCCCCCCCACAATCTGTATGGTGTCGGCCGTTTCAAGCAGTATATCCGCGACTTTTTTTAATGTGGGTGCTTGGAGTTTCGGCGGAGCATAGACCGAGATTATAGTGTAGACATGCCTGTTCCACGTCCCCTTGATAGTCACGTATGTTCCCTGGGGGTCCGTCCATGTCTGAGTTATAGTAAATGGAGTAGTCTTTTTTAGAAAGATGGCAACTCCTCTAGAGTCTGTAGTGTATCCCGTATGCGCCAGAAGCTTAAAGCGGCCTCTGGCTAAGAAGGCGCACATAGTACCTTTAAGATGGGTTTCTTGTAACAGTGTGATGTCTTGGCCTAGCCGTTTCAGATATGAGTTGACCAGTCCTCTCTTAATCATACTACCCAGGCCATTGACATTCCAGGACAGGATGCTAAGCTCTCTCCCGCCCTCCCCATGTGTCTCAAGGTCACCTAGCATGATTTGGGTCTCGTGTAGTCAGGTAAGCAGTCCCCAGGTATGGGTCGGCCCATGGATTCACATATTGTGTACTGCTGCATTCTTGGGCATTTCTAGTGGCATGAGAAGAATGATGTCCAGTGCGAAGGTGCGGTATGAGGCACCGAAATACATGACTGCATTTAACCAACTCTCCTCCCCCAACCAAGATCCCCCAACAGAACTGTTTCAACATTCCCCTCTCCCCCCCCTCACCACCTTTCCCCCCATCCAGCCCATCTGTGCAACCATTGACCAATAGGACTTTCAGGTGGTAAAGGTCTGTCACCCACCCACTGGATCCCAAATTAAATCATATCCAGGGTCCAAACGTGAGTCCCAGTAGGGTTAATCATTTTGTGAGTGCCCTGTATATTGTGTCTCGTCTTGCCGGAGTCAAGCAAGACAGCAGGTCCATCATCAATAACCCCATTAACAGTGATCTGAGTCAATAGAAAAAGAAAAGAAAAGCGTTTGTAACTTGTGCGGCTCCAGCAGCGGCGTGCTGCTGCTACGGATGGCAGTTCCAATGTTCCTCATGATTGGGAGTTTTGTGTTTCAGTGTCCTGTTCGTCTGTTCCGCCGGCAGCTCCCTGCTCTATCTCACGGATTACCTCGACCAGGGGGTGTGTTGCGCGATCCGTAGAGTCCTCCACATCCGACATCAGTTCGTTTTCCAGGCTTCCGGCCTTGGCGCCATGTAGGTGAGCAAGACAGCCGAATCTGGATCCCTGGTCCGAGAGATCAGTTGTAGGCGCATCCCGGCCTCCTCTCCCTCGGCCTGCCGCATGAAGGTCCGGATAGGGTGACGGGTGTGAGCCTCGTCTCATTCTCGGGATTTTGGACCTTTGAGTCTTAGGCAAATTCCTCCGGAAGTTTGCCGCGGCTATTTCTGTTCGGATTCTTCGGCCTTCCTCCTCAGCCTCTCGGAGTAGGGGTCTCTCCTCCAGCCATTGCCAGGCCTCCTCCTGGCGATTAAAGAAATGTGACTTGCCTTTGAACATCACTTTCAGTTTCGCCGGGAAGAGCAGCATGTACGAGATATGTAGATCTCGAAGTTTTGCTTTGAGCGAGTCGTAGGATCGTCTCTGCTTTTGGACATCCTGGCTATAGTCAGGGAAAATCATGATGGTCGTGTTCTCCATTTTAAGTTCTCCTTTCCTTCTGGCTTCCCGGAGGATAAGGTCTCTGTCAGCATAGTTCAGAAAGCGTGCAGTTATAGGCCGTGGTTGTGCTCCTTCCGGCGGTTTCACCAGTAGTGCCCTATGCGCTCTTTCAATAATTAAGCAATTTGAAAACTGGGCCTGCGGGAATGTTGTTCGTAGCCAGTCCTGCAGGAAGGCTGCTACATCAGTCTTTTCAATGCTCTCCCTAAAGCCTACGAACCGGAGGTTGTTTTGCCTCGCCCTGTTTTCGGCATCGTCCACCCTCCACAGCAATTGTCTGTGGGATGCCAGCAACACCGCCATTTCCTTACAGAGGGTGGAAATAGAGTCTTCCGTCTCACCAATTCTGGACTCCGCCGTCGTCACCCTCTCAGTGAGATTCCGTAAGTCTTGGCGTAATAGAAGGACTTCAGAAACCACCTCGCCTATTTTTGTCTCGAGTGCCGCTCTAGAGTCCTTTATATCTGTCCTGGAGGCCTAGATCGCCTCTAGAAGCATGGCGTGTCCATGTGTGTTCCTGGGAGACCCTGGGTCACCTCCCTTTGCGCCCTCGTCGTGGTGTAGCTCTCGATAGTTTCTTGCCTAGCTGACCTTGCAGACGGGCCTCTCTTCCCCATTTTGCTTCTTGGGTATGGCCAGAGTCTCCTGGGGATATTCGAAACACCGGGGGGGAGGGTTGGGGGGGTCGTCTCATCCACTCCTAGCCCCACAGCCCTGCGGGCGACAAGCGGACAACGCCGCAGGGACAGGCACTGCATCCGCAATCAAACACTGGTCATCATCTCCCCCGCGAGACGGCTGCTCCTCCATTCTGTGGTTCCCTTGTGGGGTGTGCCGACTCTTCTCCTATTAATGGCGAAGGGGTGCCCCAGGTGGATTCAGCAGGGTGGGTTCAGGGATCACGACCCTATGCAGCTGTGATGTGACTCCTGCAGTCGATCTCTTTCTCAGGCCGTATCGCGCTTTCCGGAGGTAGGGTGTAGCCGCGCGGTCAAGCCAGGCACTCGGCTCCGTGAAGGATCCCCCTCTGTGACTTCTCGGGCCGGTTCACTTTTTGTCTTCCCCGGGGTCGGGGAGTGTCACACCCTTCGCTGCTGCGGCACCTCCCACTGCTTACACGTGGCCAGCTCAAGCTCCGCTCCTGGAGGCAGGCCCGCCGGCATCTCCTCCAGCCGTCTCGGTCACCGATCTCCGCCGCACTCCAGGCAGGCACTCACCGGAGACAGTGGTGTGGTGCGGGCGTCCGATTCCTCCTCGACCGGCTTCGCCTTCCCTCCGGCCCGATGTCTGGGGAGCCCCAAGGCAAGAGTCTCCGATGCCGGGGTGGAGTCAGAGCCGGGCCGATGGATTCCGCCCGGCCGCCATCTTGCTGCAGCGACCCCGCTTCGGTGTTCTTCTCTCCTCGGCCGACTACCGGTCTCAATCTGGAAGAAATGCTCGGATTGGCGGCAGCAGAGGTATCTGGGCTAGTCCAGGCTACAGTTTTGGGTTGTTTTAGGAAGTTTTGGAAGAAAATGAACGTCGGATTAGTGCAGCATACCGGGAGCCGAGCCGAGGCACGTCTTACTCCTCCATGCTGCTGGCCACGCCCCCCACATTTTGGCAGATTTGACCTTTAAAAGTGTATAGGGTCATTGACCCATGATTGTGGGCACAATATAGGCACCTTGTTTATTATAAATCTGGGATTTTCCTCTGCTTGAGCTGCCAAAGATACCCTTTGAAAAATGCAATAACTATTAACATGAAAGTTGTAAAACTGTGACTGACCCAAACAGGATTTTGTGAAACATGTCTAAGTTATAGATGAGTTAGTTACAGAAGTGTGCTCGGTCTAATTCACTCTTTCTTTAGAAAAGAGCTTTGTGATTTGAAACATATTTCTCAATAAGATTTAGCAACTTAGCAGGAAACACCGACATTATAGGTATTTATCTGAGAGTGGGAGCGAGACGCAGTCTAAAAAGATTGAAACTTCAGTGAATCATGTCTTAACTAAACCTGAATGATGTATAAGCATGTATAATGACCAGCGGAGGATGAACCAGTTAGAAGAGTCAATCTACGAACTACACTAGACAATGCTGTTGAATGTATTTTTGAAATGCTAATAAAGTTGTTAAAAAAAACGTAGTAATTAAACTTCTAAAGGTCTCTTTTAGCCTGCAGGGTTATGTCTCAGAAAATCGAAAACGAGAATATCGACTAACATAAATAGTGTGGCCCGAATATCATTTCCAAAAATATTGCTCCATTGGGTATGGTTTTCCTATAAATAATTTAATGGGCAATTTTTGTTAAGGATATTTAGAATTTAATATTTTGGTCAGGTGATATTTAGTCCTGGATATTCTAGTATCAAAGCGTTTGTAGGCATAGCAGACCTTAGTAAAACAACATTTTTTAGATCAATAATCACACATTGGAATTTTTCACGTATATTTTTCGTTAAATGAAGTAGAATTTAAATGCCATCACTAGAACAAAGTAATTAGCTTCAGACTGATAAATACTTTTCTGTTCAATTTATTTGTTAGAATTTCAATGGTCAATAAATTGCAATACAGATGCTAAATAGTAGAATAAAAATTGTGGAACACTCCATCCTCCTCTAGCCTTCAGGAGAATCAATTTTTTATAGGCTCTACGATGGCGTTTATAAACCCATAAAAATCTCCCCACCATCCTCTCAAGTTGTTTAAAGAAGTCTAGAGGGAATTCTAAAGGCACAGTTGTAAATAGATTTAATAGTCTAGGCAATATTATCATGTTTAATACATTGTTCCTTCCATGAATAGACAGGTGTAAATGATCAATAAGTTCCAGTGTAGAGTTAGCCTTTTTAAGAATAGGGTCAAAGTTAAGTTTTGGGATATCGGACACTGGGGTTGTAATCTTAATTCCCAGATATGTGGCAGTAGGTACTAAATTAAGATGTAGCGGTGGGTTCTGCCCGACATAATGCGTTTGAGTCTTTGAGAGATTGAGCCTATATCCCGAGAAAGCCTCTAAATGAGAAGCAAGCTCCTCGATCTTTAGCAGTGCCTTTGAGATGTCTGTTGTAACCACCACCACATCATCCTCGTAGGCCAGTGCTCTATAAGAGATGCCCGCAACGTGCACTGGCGTTATAAATTCCGCTCGGTTCAGTTCACATAGAAAAACATCAATATATATAGCGAAAAGGAGCGAAGATGAGGGGCATCCTTGCCTAGTGCCACGATAGATAGACAGCGGGGTAGATTTATTGAGCCCAAATTTGACAGAAGACGTTGGTGATTGTTACAGAGCCCTCAAAGCCACAATCATACGCGGGCCTCTAATTTCCTCTAATTTTAGGCACTAAAGCACCAATGTCAGAGGCATATTCCCCCTCTATATATGAATTCGCTCTAGGGGTTGAGGCCCGTGGATGTTTGCTCAAAAATGTAGAACCCAGCTACTATAAAAAAACAAAATTTAAGATTATAATAGCAGCATATCGGGCTTGGAAGATAATTAGGCGACATCTGGGCATGCCTAAAATCATGAGTTATACCCCTTTGACGTCTCAACATATTCTTCCCTCTATTTTTAGTGATCATATCATGATAAAATGGCGTCATCGGGGTATTAACTGCATTGGAGATTTATGGCAGAATAACAATACGTTACCCTTTTCGGAGCTTCAATTCAAGTTTAATCTTACCACTTTAGATTATTATAAATATCTACAGCTGCATACCTTTCTTAAACCATTATCCCCACAGGAACGTCTCGGTCTTCAGAAAATCCCATTGATTGACAGCCTATATGTTAAAAGAAAGATTGGTTTTCTCTATAATTTGTTGATTTCATCGTATCTGTAAAAGAGAGATGGGATGTGAAGCTTGGTGTGGATAATGTATTGATTGAAGACTCAATTTTCTTGGCTAATTCCATTTTATTGACCGGCAGATCTTGACACAGCACTACATGGTTCTTTTTGATCTCTATTACACCCCTGCAAAAGTCTCTAAGTGGGGAGCGGGTAAAGGAACATCATGCAATAGATGTGCATTGGATGCTGCGAATGCAGTGCACATGTTTTTTGGTTGTCCACAACCAACATTAGTACTCTCTGAAATTCAATCTTTTTTTTTGTATTATTGGGAATCTCAGTAAATTTAACGGCAGAATTAGTATTGATAGGGGTGTCCTCTGCGATAATTGGAGATGATAATATAAAGCTGATATTTATTGCAATGTCTGTCTTGCGTGCTTGTATTACTCAAGAATGGATTAGCCAAGATCCTCCATCCTTCTCTACTTGGAGGGCTCGCTTGCTAGCTATGTACAATTTGGAACATGCTATTTATGCAACAAAAGGGCGGATAAAAAAGACATGCAGGAAGGAAAATGTGGGCGCCAGTTCAAAAGTGGATCCAGGGAGAAACGGCGTAATATGTATTCATATTTATATTATTTATGTATGAAACTATTGATGATTCTAAGCTTACATTAAAACGTGTTATATTTTTATTTGTGTTTGTATGTATGAAATACTTTCATTATCTGACAAGCTTGCAATAAAAAACTTATAAAAAAATATTTAAAAAAAGAATTTCAATGGTCATCAATCGTAGATTTAAAAAAAATATCCTGTAAAGTTTCAGATCAAAACAACAGGGGATAGATTAGTTAAAATACAACTATTGGGAATAGCACCTTTCCTTGGCATCTGCGGCATATAATGGGTCTTTGAATAAGGTTTCACTACTGGACCACAGAGGTACTACAAGCAAGTATATTACTATGAGTGGGATCCTGTAGAACCTAATGTATATTCCTCCACATCTTAAAGTGCTTTAAATGGACAGGCTAGAGTGAAGAGCTTTGTGATGTTATGTCGCCGATTTGCCAAATACCTATTCACTACAAATTTGCTCTGATACATCACAAATTAACCACACCAAACTTTGGTACACATTTTTACACTCCATGCAAGCAGGCTGAAGAAGTAAATGAATTAGACATGTCAAATGTAATGAAATTACTAAGGCATCCATGATGCAAATACACACTGATTAATAGAGATCATGTTCATCATTTCTCAAAGAAATATGATAGGAAGCTGCCAGAGTATTGCTCAAAATTAAAAATATGTGTGATCAAGCCATCTGCGCAGGACTTTAATATTTTTAACATTTGTGACCTAAGTGAAGGCATGGCTCATTTAAAAAAATAAGCATTCATGTCCTAGGCTTTGTTTAACTGTTCTCTGAGGCATTCACAGAATAGCCAATTTTGTTGAAGCTATACATATTAATATACAACACAGTTATCAGTCACTTTATCAGGCCTGTATTTTTGTATACCATTTCTTTGTTCTCCGAATGATCAAAGTGAGCAGGTGGAAATGTGGATACTTCTGTGGCTTCCTGGACTTCTCTAGTCTGCCATTGTCCGTTCACCTGAGAATAGGTTGAAACTCTGAAGGAAGTGAGACTCTGGGTCTTCTTGCAGGACCGCAGTACTGGCCATCACAATCCATACCGCCTTCCTGCCTACTCTTCTCTTTCTCAGATTTTGTGATCTCATGTCAAGACAGGAGCTTGAGTTGACAAATTCAAGTAGACATCTTCTGTAGTCGCATTTAGTTGGGGCAATTACTAATGCCAGTCAAAGAGAATTATTAAGTAATGAATCTTGGTTCAGGAGTTTGTCTTTGTCATCTTTTTACTTTGTTGAACATGGTATATATCGGCACAAGCAGCAAGAGGAGCAGAGGAGCAGGCAGTGAGCAGCGAGCAGCGAGCAGAGAGTGAAGCGGCGAGAGGAGCCGAGGGAACCTGAACCCTGAGCCTGCATAGGAGCCCCGAGCCTGAGCCTGACGGAGGGGGCACCCGAGCATGAGCTCCCAAGCGTGAGCTTGAGCGAGGTGAGGAGCAGCAAGTGGCAAGGGGGCAGAGGCGGGCAGCAATAGCGGTGAGGAGCCCGAGGAGCCTGAGGTTTTAGCCAGTCCGTGGCTCACCTACCACACAGCTCCACCGTCACGCTGCGTCCCCGCCTTGACATTAAAGTAGGCATCGTGTGGAGTGCTGTGCGAGCGGTGTGAGACCTGCAATCTCTGGCCCTTGCGGACATTTCAGCTCTCCTCCTAGCACTCTCCTGGTCTTCTACTGATTACCGCCCCTGTGCAGTCTGGCACTTGTAGTTTTGTATTTGAATGTCCCCATAGAGGTACATTGGACTCCTCCGCGCGTCCTGTCAAGTAAATTTCACTGCAATGGGTGAGAAGGTGCCCTGTGCAGGCAGCGGTTGTGTAATTTGAGCACTTCAGAGCAGAGTGAAGCGGAGCAGTGTTCTCTGGATTGCTGGATTAGCGGGAGAAACCCTCGACCCATCTCCCATCCTGCTGGGTACTCATGTTTTGGTTGAAGTGCAGCTTGTCTCTAGAGCAGTAGTGGATAAAGGTGTCCACAGTGTGAGTGGCCTTCTGGTCTGTTGTCTCTTGTGTTGTTAAGTAGCAACCGCTTCAAGTATTCTCTAAAGGCTTTATAGACTTTGTTCTTCTCGAGCCATTCTTTTGGGAGTCATCAAATTCATTTGTGCTAAATAGTGTCCAGTGCACAATGTAGCATAAGCGGCGCACCAGTGCATCGGTGCTCTGGAGCACCTAGCCTTGGGAGTTACTCTCAAACAAAGCTATGACTGCAAAAAACCTATGCTCTGGTAGATTAGTGTATTCAAGAGCCTGCACAAAAACCAGAGCAAACCCTTTAAGGAATAACTCACTGCAAATAAACTCTCTGAAGTGTTTTAATACCAGCACTTCCTTTTTTCCTAAAAAAGAAATTGGTTCCAAATCTGTAGAGATGTCGGATTTTCACCAAAAAGAATATGATGATCAAGTAGAGATCAATGTAAGACCAGGAAATCTATTCCCAGCAGTGCCTTCACCAGTACCTTCATTAGAAGTACCTTTCATCTCACTGTCTATAATTAGGGGATCACAGCTTTCCGATCCTCAATATTCAGAAACCGGGCCAGATGATTCTTTGCTAGCAAATTTAACTATTCACCCCTCTGTGAATGGGGTCTCTGAACTGGAAGGAGTTTTGCAATTAGCATTAAAAGTGGGAGAATATGTAATGGAAGATTTCACCCTACCTGACATAAATCTAGATCAGCCATTAAAGATGCTCCATGTGCATAACCAAGAACCATCTAGGGTTTTTATTCCTGCCACTCTACCATCTATTAAGGATCATCCTGTGCAACTGCATCTGTTCAGTAGTACACCCAGCGGAACAAGCTTATTAGACTCACGGGGCTCAATTACTCCTGATCTCTCCCGGGATTTTCTCCCTACAACTCATAATTTAGATTCTCAAAGGCCGATATCGGAATCATTGCTCTGTTTAGAAAGAGTGTTGGTTTCCATCTTAACCCTAATGGAGAAATCAGTAAATAACTCAGATTCTATTTTGGACTCTGTCTTAGCCCTGACAAAGCATATTGCCACTGAACATAATCTATCATCAGGAAAATCTGGTGTATTTCCCCCAAGTTTACCTAGCATAAAGAATGGATCCTCCATTCAACCTCGTTTAAAGGTAAACTCTGACAAGTCTTACTCTACCCAAACTGATGTTAAAGGGATGTCGAGCATTTTTCCAGTAAAAACGCCAATATTAAATGGAAAGAAAATGGTGATATTTTCGATAAGTCACTCTCTTCTTCTTTACAGCAGCTTTTTGACTCTGAACTTTTAATTCCAGTTGCCGCATCTTGATTCTGCCCACAAACTATGATGGACAATACAAACACAATTCAAAAGGTCTTCCCTATCTTCCTCAAAACTGGTTTAAGCAGCCTATAGAGGAAGATGCTAAAGTTGGATGTTCTTCAAGTAAGGAAAAGGTTATGAATAATAAAGGTTGCATCATATGTAAGACAAAAAAGGGAAAAACGTTGAAGGATAAACAAAAAAGGTCCAAACAGCTACGCTTCGACCCCAAACCTATCTATATTACACCTCCAAAGCTGGATTTAAATGTCCCGAAGACAGAAGATGGACAAGAAGAGTTTAATCCACTGGGCTCCTGTTCTCCCTCTCTGATCTCATGCGGCTCTATTAAGTTGATCAATGCTGTGGTTTTATCTGACACAAATGTCTCTCCTGTGGTTCAGAGTACATTGAACCCTAATGCTTCTTTGTTCACCTCCTCTCTTGGTTTTAATGTCATTTATAGCTCCAATAATACCCTCCCTGAGGCATCTAGCATTGATAATAATTTACACTCTGCCCCTTATAGTTTGGATTTTTTGTTTATTTTTGATTATGAATACACATGAATAGGTTTTTCTTGTTGGATTGCTTTGCAGAAATAGCGGGTCTGCGGATGATTGAAAGTAATGACTTAACACGGGTAGAGGTATATACATATATTAATCTCAGGGGTGCAAGAGTTACATTCTCATCTAAAGAAATCTACCACTTGATCTTGTCACACAGCGACAAATTACACTGTTGCGGCATTGATGTTCTAATTTCAGAGGAGGAGCAATCTTTAAAAAAAGTGCGCCAAACTAAGCTGTCTAATATTGTTGCAGAATCCTCCGGACGAGGAATACAATTTCCAGAGAAAGACAGTGTTTTACAGGTCTTTCTCGGTGAAAATGGCAGGAGGGTCTTGCTCCATGGTGAAAAAATACTCAACAAGTGCTTCCCGCAGAGGAGGCAGACAAGAAATGGTGCTGGGTCGCAGGTCCTCTTAATTCAAATAGACACTTAGGCCTAAGATGCAGGAATTCTTCCTAGCAAGGATATTAATGTGATATCATGGAACGCAGCATGTCTTAGCACAAACAAAAACAAACTAATATTCTTGAAAGAGCAGAAACCCGATATTATCTGTCTCCAAGAGACCTGGAAAACTAAGAACTGGTCCACCGAAGATTATATAATGCTAAGCCGGCCGGCGCTTCCTGTAAAAAGTGGCTATGCTAAAGGAGGTATTGCAATTCTGTTAAGCATAAAGCTTCCGCTGATCCTATAAAGAATTCCCACACGTCTCTAACCTAATTCAGGTGGTTAAGTTAGATTTTAAGGTCGGCCAGGTTCTGTTGGACTTATTGCTGATAATAAACGTATATTTACCTCCTGATGCTTTTTCCCCTTATCTAATAAAAGATATTTTTTCTTTCGTCTCCTCCATCTTGGATTCTGAAGACTGCAGATCTATAATATTAGTGGGAGATCTGAATTCAAAGGTTTCATCACATAGTCTAAGGGTATTTTCAAACTCTGAAAAAAATGAAGCCTTAAACATTCCCACTGCTCAATTCCCGAACAATAGCAGAACAGACAAAAGAGGAGTTTTACTTTTAGAAGGTTTGAGAAGTTTAGATCTTATAATTGTAAATGGGGAAATATATTCCAGCAAACTATACCCATAAGGCTCCTACTGAGAGATCTATTCTTGATTATTTAATAGTCTCTGCAGACTTTTTTCAAAAACTTACAAATATGGACGTTTTGGGAAATGATTTTAGTGATAACATGTTAGTTTGCTTCAAAATCAATTTAATCTGTGATAAGGTAGGCTCCTGGAACTTTAAAGATGCTATTGTAGATTTTAATGTAACAAATGGTAGATGCCACTGGAACACCCAAGCGACCTCTAAACTAAAAGCACACCTAGCATTACAAATAAAAGATCAGCAGCTTTTACAATCAGTTGGGAGTTACTGTATTCAACCTGATTTACTTGAAGTGTTTTCCCATAACATTGGCCTTTTGGCTAAATCTGGCAAATCAACCCATGTCCCTGCTCAACGGAGACCATATTTTAATCCATTGCTTTCTTTAAATAGGGAAATAAATAAATTAGTGAGAACCCAGTTCCTATATTTTTCGCACGAGCAAAGCCATCTAATAAACCTGCTAAAGAGGAAAAGACAGAGGAAAAAACATTCCATAAAGCAAATAAAGGAAGACAGTGCATGTACACAGCTAAAAGAGTCAGCTTCAAAAAATAATTCTGAAAAGTATTGGGAAATAATCGCCGGCTGTTGCGGTACTAGGGTGAAATCTCTTCTCATTCCTATAAATGAAGAGGACTGGAAAATGTATTTGGTGGAATTGTACTCCGGGAATCTTGTTTCCTGCAGACCCGACTCTGGGGTATTGGATCAGCCATTAATTTCTGTACCTAACTATGTCCATTCAATTGATCAAGTGGTCGGGGCTATTAAAAAAATGAGATCTTCAGGAGCAATGGGCCCTGATGAAATTCCCATGAGGCTAATCAAAAAGGAGCCTCTTTTATGGGCCTCCTATTTAGCAACACTATTTAATTTTTGCTACTCTAATGAGAAAACTCCACCATCCTGGTTAGGAAGTATTTTAATCCCTCTCTACAAAAAGGGCCTTAGATCGCATCCAGGTAATTATCGACAAATTGCCCTACTGGATGCGACGGGGAAAATATTTGCACAAAGAATCCTTGAACACCTTACGGAATGGGTAGTAGAGAGGAAAGTCCTCCCCATCGAGCAAGCAGGCTTTAGGAAATATCACTCTACGCTAGATAATATTTTTATGTTGAAATTGATAGAGGAAAAATATACAATCTATCGCAACTCAAATGTTTGTATGGCTTTTATAGATTTTTCTACAGCCTTTGATAAGGTAGATCGGCCTCTCCTATGGAGAATACTACAAAAAATGGGTTTGCCTTCTCCCCTGCTATCCTTGATTATAGCACTCTACTCCCAAAATTGGTGCAAGATATTAATGGGTGGAAATCAAGGATTATCAAAAGTAATCCCTACTGAAAACAGACTTAAACAGGGTTGCTTATTAGCACCACTGCTTTTCTCCCTATATATATTGCAGATTTATCCATTTGTTTTGCTCACGCTGGTGGAGATGCCCCAAAGATTAGTACCGGTCCTTTTCCATATCTATTATATGCAGATGACATGTGGTAATGGACTAAACCCCTATTGGGCTATATAGAAAGTTGGCTCTCCTACAAAAATATACTGTCGGCCACTTCTTGAAAATAAACGTATCCAAAAGTAAAATATTAATTCTAAAACGTTTTAAAAACAGAAAATCATATGATTTTAACTGGCAAATTGGTCCTGAAAGGCTGGAGGTTGTAGACTCTTACCTTTATTAAGGGAAACTCTTAACAAGCAGCTTGAAAAATAAACCCCACATTTTACACTGCACTAGTAAAGCTATTTCGCACGCCAACGGCTTGCGTATTTTTTATAGCGCTATGGGTAGAAGACATTTTTTACATTTATTGACTGTTTTTAAGGCAAAAATCCCTCCAACCTGCTTTATGTTATAGAATCAATTTCTGTTAAAGATTGGAGTTTTTTGGACAAGGTTGAAGGTCAGATACTTGGAAAAATGTGTAATTTTAACACTTTAGTTCCAACTGCAGCAATTAGATTGGAATTTGGTTTGATAAGTTCCTATATTCAAGGCTTATCCAGGGTTTTACGATGGGGCCACCAGCTAAAACATAGCAAGCCAGATTCACTAAGAGGTGTTTTATGCCATGAAATCTTTGATGTTAAGGCAGGTAACTATACTTTTTACCGTGACTTTTCATTGCCACTAAAAACCTTTAGTATACAAGAAGAATCAGTGCTTACTCTTCCATTATCAGGATTTAAGTCTCTCTTAAAAACTCTGAGTGGCCGAATTAGTTTTGATAGAGATATTCAATCCTGTAACTCTAAAGATAGACTAAAACTAATATTTAGGACAAATTCTCCGAGAACAGCACAAAAATATTTATTCTGGAATTTAGAACACAGCACTCGACGCTTGCTTATTTTAGGACACATGAATCTCTTGTCTCTAAATGACCTTACAGCAAACTGATCACAGAACCTGAATAATGGGAACATTTGTAATTTGTGTACACTGAGTAACCAGACTCTGGACCATGTTTTTTTGTATGTCCTGCTTTGGCATCGAGCCGTCATTGCTGGCTTCGTCAGATGTTTTTGCAAAATTCTGTTAAAAATGTAGCATCAGCTCGAGATTATCTCCTCTGTCCTAAAAATTAAGCAGTGTGCGTAAAACTACTTAATTATTTTAAGGAATTTATGTATATATTTTAATTCTGTAATGACGCGATCTTATAAGGGATCATGTGTGTGTAGGACTGTCTCAGTGTACTCTGCGACCAATCTGTGGGTTCTCTAACCAAGTCAACGAATAGTAATGTTATCTCCTGCACACAAATGACAAAAACACCCAAAATAAATAAAAATGTGATGGTAAGGTGCACCATTGTCTTATTTCACCCAGCCATATAAATAAAAACATTTTAAAAAGTCATACGGACGGCTACAGATTGTGCACCCTATCCTGCTTAATTTGCCTTTCAGCAAAATTTGCTTTTTCTTACCACTTGAATTACCCCCAGGTCCCTTATGTCCTCGTCCCATTCATCTACAAAGTGGAGGTAACCATCTACCGAAAGAAAAAAGACAAGAGGAATGCTGTATCCCTAATGCTGCCCCTCCTCCCCGGGAGTACATAAGCAGTACTTACCCAGCATCCCGCCTGTTCTTTTTTCTGTCTGTCGACAGAATGGATGTGGTGTGCTGGTGCTGCTCCTGCTAGGCTGGAGTAGTGGTCTTCTTTTCTCCCCCCGCCTGGCTGCCTGGCTGTGTGGGCGTGGGGTTTCCTGGGCAGTCTCTCAGCCTGCCGGGCTTGCTGGGAGTCAGTCTCTGTTCCTGCCAGAATCCTTCCTGCTGCCCAGCCCTTTGCGGCTGCAGCGTGTGGTTCCCGTTTCCTTCCAGGTCACAGGTGCGTCTTCCCGAGCCTGACCAGGTGAGACAAGCCTCTCTTGCGGTGTTCCTGCCGTTTCCCTTGGATTCCTGCTGGCAGTTGCAGGGGTCCTTGGTGCTGGTTTTGGCTCCCGCCCCGGGTGAGTTTTGCTTGGCGGCTTTTTCTTATACCTGCTGGCGCTCCAGTGTCACACGCTCTGCTGCCTATGGATTTTTTTGCTGCTGTTCGTCTCCGCCTGCTCCTCGACGGTTGGGCCAGAGCTGGTTCCGCCAAGTTGGTGGTGCAGGATGTTGCTGTTTCTGGCTGTCTTCTCTAGCAAGGGATGGCATGATGTGAGGCGGTCCTGTGGGTGCAGCGCTTGCTGTGGCTGTCTGAGTGCATGCTGCGGTCACCGGTTCGAGTCCCAGCGGGAGGAGCTGGGCCCTTCATCATTGCTCCCTGCGTTATCTCTACTTCTATGGGCGGCTGCCTCTCGGGTGACCCTCACTCTTCATTTCAGCCTTTGACGGTTGCTGACATGACTGCTTTCATGGGCTCTTATAGCACCTGTTCTCTTTTTATGTTTGATGGGATCTTGACTTGATGTTGCGGTCATCGCTGCTGTGGCTCTATTTTTCCTTTACAGGGTCCTGCTCGTGCCCCCGCCTGCACCTGCTGTGCCGTGTAGTGACCTGGTGGTGGTTTGGTTGTGTGGAGATGTGCTTTTTTTGTCTTTCTGCGCCTCCACTGCTGTTCGCTGGTTTTTTCCCTGCCCGGGGCTGGCTCACTGTCCCTAGGTGGTTGTGCCTTTGCTGGATCGGGGCTGGTGCAGGCGGTGCCGGGCTGAGGCTTCAGTCGGGGTCCTTGTGGTCCCCCGAGCCTATCTCGCTTGCTTTCTGGCCTCGTTCTCTCTGTTGCTGTGCTGGGTGCCAGGTTGAGTGTTTTGTTTGGTCCTGGTTCCTGGCAGCATGGCACCCCTATGCTTTCTAGGGCATCCTGGCTCCGGCCCTGCTGCCCCTGTCCTGTTGGTGATTCTTTCTTGTCCTGCCAGCCCTTATGGGTGTTCGGCTGGCGTACTGGGTGGTGGTGTGTTCACACCTCCCTTTTGGTGCGGGGGCCACAGCTCTTATGTCTTCCTGGGGTTCCCTGCATTTGCAGGACGTTGGCCTCCCTGAGTGGTGTTGGTGGGCCCCTGGTCCTCCTGGGCCTGCATGGCCTCCTTACTCCTCGCTCTTGGTCTGGTGTGGGTGGATGTTCTTCAGCTGTGGCTGTTTTTTCTCCCCCTCGCTGGTGCTTGCCCTCTCCTAGGCTTATGGTCCTGCCAAGGTCTGTCCCGCTCTTTTCTGTCGTGCCTTTGCGGTCCTGCTCCTCGGGGTGTTGCTGGGGCTGTTACTGTGGTCTGGCCGTGGGTGTCTGTGTCTGCAGTGTGGTGCAGTGTCCGCTTCCTCCTGCTTCCTGGGGGTTGTGCCTGTTGCTGCCTCCTTTGCCGGCTGCCGGTGTTTGTCCGGGGGCCTTCTATGTGCTGGGGTTGCTTCCTGTGGTCCCCCCTTCCCACCTTCTCGTGCTCCCTTGGATTGCTGCATTTGTTGTGGTTCCCTGGGTGTGCTTGTGGGCTCGGAAGGCCGGTTTTCTCCTTTGGTACTCTCCACTTTGTAGATTAATGTAACGAGGACATAAGGGACCTGGGGGTTATGCTTGATTACTTACCAGTAATCTCCATTACTCTGGGACCCGTTGTCCTCATCCGTTTCATATGCCCCTCCCTCCCACCCGGGTGCCCGGACTTCCTGTTTGGGCTTGGTTGTACAGGCGGGATGCTGGTAAGTACTGCTTATGTACCCCCGGTAGGAGGGGAACTATTAGGGTCCCAGCATTCCTCTTGTCTTTTTTCTGTCAGGAGATGGTTATCTCCACTTTGTAGATGAATGGGACGAGGACAACGAGACCGGAAGTAATGAAGATTACCGGTAAGTAATAGAGAATTTGTCAGTCCTGCCAAATAATTTGGTCCTCTATTGCCACATAATTCCAATGGCCGCCTCATCACCTGTTTTGTAATATTGGTGATATTAGTGTGATCTAGTTATAGCACCTCCTTAGACATTGTATGCCAAGCACTTTTTTCAGGACATACAGTTCTTAGGGTGCCTAATTATGTGGTATTGCATTGCAGCATTATTATATGTATGCCACAAAAATTCCATCTGCTTTAACCACATGCTCTTGATAGTCATCAGCTGTATTTGCTACCAATCTTCCCTACTAAGAAAGAGTACAGGCAGTTAATGGTGTGCCAGGTTTTAAATGAAGCAATTAGTGATGTTTGTGGCGCTTTTAATTAAAATTTGAACACATAAATGTTGAAATATATAATGTGTGGAATATCATTAAGCAAGCAGGCGTTCCAAAAGACATTTGAGCAGAAAATATAATAGAATGATAGCTTAAAAGATTGTTGCCCAGCAACAAATACCCTTTATATATCACCTCCCATGACCACAACAAATCCTGTGTCTCAAATTAAATTGCTTATTTTTATCCTGTGTATCAACAGTTCTATTTAGTTATTCGTACATTTATCTTGTAGATCAACGAAGACATTCATCTGCAGCAGTAATGTATTGCCTCGATCTGAATGAGAACAACGTCTGGATGTTTACTTGCATCATGAACTGCTTAGCCATTTTTATTCATAGTGCCGCGCAGAATAGTAAGGTAACACCAGTCTTATCACGTTTTCCTGCCACAATATTGATCAATCATTCTGGATTTGTATACACTTTTATTGAATTGCTTGAACAAAAAGACAGAAAATATAAGCATCAACATTAAACACGAAAACCTTCTGGTTCTAGCAGTGTTTAATTTAGGCTGGTGGCTTCAGGTGGAGCATACCTACACTAATTTTTGGAGCCTGGCACTTGCTTTACTTCCGTAGATTTTGGCCCAGAGCAAGAAAGAGAAAAGGAGGAAAGAAAGAAGAGGTATAGGAAAAAGCACTGACAAAGTAAGAGAAGAGGGATGTAAAAAGATCCTGTAAGAGTGAGATAAAGAGGCAGGAACTGTCTATTGGTAGATTAAGCAGGAATTAACAGCATTGGTATCAGCACCCTGAGCATCAGTAGCACAGGATGCGGGGTTTTGAGCAAAACTTTGGACACCGGACCTTACTTTTTTTACCAGTTAAGCACGTAGGGGCATATTACCAAGCAATAGCGATAATTATCTCTATTGCTTGGTTAGAGACAAAAATGTACCGCAGCGCTGCGGCGATTTTTACCGCAAATAAACCTTGGTATTACCAAGGTTTAACGCAAATGCGGTAAAAATCGACGCAAAGCATGAATATCGCTGAAAAGTCCGCGATATTTATGCATTAGCGAGCTAATGCTCTTAGCCATGTTATCCACCTCCCATTGGATAACATGGCTAAGAACTGCTCAGGGCAGGTGTTAGCTTTTGGAGATATTCCCGCTTAGCGCGAATATCTCCAAACGTTGGTAATAGGAGATAGCGATGTTAGCAACTGTTTTCAGTCGCTAACATCTTGGCACGCCCACTTTGCATGTCATTAGTGATAAATATCACTGACATGCAAAGTGGGGCCCAAGATGGTCGCTATCTCCTACTAGCTGTCGCTAACTGGTGTTAGCGGCAGCTAGGTAATAGGGAGATAATTTTATCTCCGCTTTCTTGGCTTTTAAAGCCAAAAAAGCAGAGATAAACCCCCTTGATAATATGCCCCTTAGTCTTAAAGATTGTTCTTGGCTCAAAGGTTCTCATTACTAGGGGTGGGTGGAACTCGTGGAGTTTCACTGTGTGGATTTCCAGAGAGTTAAAAGACTCTGTGAGATTCCATGGAGTTCCACTATTTCTATTACAGAATCTGGATGCGGGGAAGCTGGAAGTTGATTGCTGGAAGGGGAAAGAGCATTTTGTGTTGTACAATGTTTGCATTCTGGATGCTTTGGGCTTGTTTTTGTTTTTTTGCAATCCAGTTACAGGAAGATGCTGCAGCATTATCCAATATTTATTTCAGATTTTGATTACAGTTTCGCTGTCAGTGCTATGAAGCTAAGGTCCGATGTAGGGCTGAGGGATGTTCTCAGACGTCCCTGTTAAATTTCTAAGCATATTTTGCTTTTGGTTTTCAGAAAGTGTGGAATATACTCATATTTAGTATGGATGTCACAATATTTTTCTATGAAACCAGGAGTGTAGATGCCTGTAGAAGAGTTTCAGAATGATCCTAGATTATCCTTCAATGTTTTTAAAGTAATGTAATTGTTTCCTGCAAGTGTTACCGACATGTACACGTTCAGTCAAGCCTTTGCTGTGCCTGACAGATGTTTGGTCCTCAAAGCTGTTTTGTAAGTCTGCTTTTGAGCCAGACAGTCATATATCTATCATGCTATTGTTTGTAGCTGTGCTGACCCTGGCTGTCATTGTGTCATTGACTTGAAAAGTGGCTCCAGGTTTCCTGGATTTTAAGGACACCTTTTGTTACTGGTGTTGCATGCCTGTGCAACTGTGGTATGAAATTCATCCAGATTTGTCCATGGCTTTCTACATGTTTTCTCATGTAGAAGCAAATAGTTTGGAGGTCTGTTCAAAGATATGAGATGCTTCCAGATGAATCCTCAGTATTTGTGGCAAGGCCTGCTGTGGATGCTTTGAGTCAGGGAACCTGTAAAAAGGTAGTGGAATCTGGGAACCAGGCCCCTATTCTATAGACCTTCAGTTCTTTATATGAGAGGAGTGAAATGTTTTACCTACCCTGTTCGCAGTTATGTTTTGTTGCAAGCTGTTACCAAAAAGAGAAAACAAATGTTTGTTTTCTATGAACAAATATTGATATGTACGAACACTCAGACTGTCTTTTGCTGTAAAAGCACATAAGTGCAATCGGAAGAGGGGCCAAAAGCCCCTGCACAGTTATGTAATACCTGCGCGGATGTGTACTACATGGAAAATCTGAAAATCAATAAAAAAATTTAAACAAAAAAAAGGTTGTGGAATCTGCTATACTTCTGCTTGATTTTCTCAGCATACCTCGCTCTGGCTGCGTTTAGGCCTTTGTGGCATGGTGTGGGATGCTCCCAGATTTGTTTTCACATTTCTGTGCTTTATTTGCTGTGATTTCATGAAGGCAGCGAGTGGGTGGAGCACACATGGCTGTCTTCACCAAAGTTTCTTCGGGTGGGTGCTAGTGACTATGTAGCCTGAGGCCCATTTGTACTGTAAGGGGTCAGTACAGGTAAATACATTGATGACTAATTCTATAGTAATGCCTATGTCAATCAGATGATTCTTTCTTTATTTTTTTCTTTCTTTGAGTGACATTTACTCCACTGAACATGGCATGTAAAAAGCTTGAGCTGCAAAGAAAGTGACTAGCATCACCTCCGACAAAACGACTTCTAATGTGTCACATGGTCACAAATATATTCCTCAAGAATGGCTTAATTGTGAAATACCTGTTCTACCTAGTACCGAGGAGAAGAACTAGAAAGTGTGAATCAGTCAGTGTGCCATCATTAGCTGTTCTTGGTACTTAAAATGTCTCTTTATTCTGACAGTGCTGTGATGAAGGACGTTTTGTGTAGCAATTTAAAGTCCCATTAAATAGCAATGTCGGATGCCAAACAAAAATATGTTATGAATGTCTGACATAATATCGACAGACAGAATATCGAACTACAAAAATATCGGCACAAAATATCGACATCAAAAATATCGGAATCATATCTTCATAAAGGTAAGTACAAAAATATCGAAAAAATAATATCGTAGTACAAAAATATCGGAATTAAAAATATTGTTTTTTTTAAATGTATTAATAATAATGTAAAAATAATTTTAAAATACATATAATTTTACAAATATTAAATAAAAATATTAAAACAAAATTAAAACTAATACATATACATTTAAAATAAATAAAACACTTAATATTTTAATGTAATTTTATTTTTTTATTGTTATTTAATTGATTTAATGTAATTTTTTTATGTTTTTACCCTGTACGCCTGTACCCCAAAAAACCCAAACTGACCCTGAACCCTAAAAATATCCCTGTACCCCAAAAACCCAAAACTGACCCAGAACCCTAAAAATACCCCTTTACCCAAAAACTGAAAACTGACCCTGAACCCTAAAAATACCCCTTTACCCAAAAACTGAAAACTGACCCTGAACCCTAAAAATACCCCTTTACCCAAGAACTGAAAACTGACCCTTATCCCTAAAAATACCCCTTTACCCAAGAACTGAAAACTGACCCTGAACCCTAAAAATACCCCTTTACCCAAAAGCTGAAAACTGACCCTGAACCCTAAAAATACCCCTTTACCCAAGAACTGAAAACTGACCCTGAACCCTAAACATACCCCTTTACCCAAAAACTGAAAACTGACCCTGAACCCTAAAAATACCCCTTTAACCAAAAACTGAAAACTGACCCTGAACCCTAAAAATACCCCTTTACCCAAAAACTGAAAACTGACCCAGAACCCTAAAAATACCCCTTTACCCAAGAACTGAAAACTGACCCTGAACCCTAAAAATACCCCTTTACCCAAAAACTGAAAACTGACCCTGAACCCTAAAAATACTCCTTTACCCAAAATTAATTAATATTATTTAATTACCAATTAATTATTAATTAACAATAACAATAAAGTAAATATATTAGCACATTCGCTGTAATTAATTTAATTTAATAATTAATATTATTTTTCCCAATTAATTAATTAAGAATAACAAAAAATTATATATTAAAAAATTACTATAATTAATGTAATTAACTAATTAATATTAATTAATTACCAACTAATTAATAAATAAAAATATGTACAAAATTATATTAATTAATTAACTAATTAATATAAATTAATTACCAATTAATTATTAATTAACATATGTACAAACTTATAATAATTAATTAATTATTATTAAATTACTTCCCACCCTATTCCCCTATAAACCCATAACCCGCTACAGAACATATTTATCAATTAATCAATTAATTAAAATTAATTAAAAATTAATTCTCAATTAATTAATTAACAATTCCTACTAATTAATAATTAATTTAACATAATTAAATTACTTCCCACCCTATTCCCCTATAAACCCACAACCCGCTACAGTAGTAAAAGACAATATTTAATTAAATTACATTAAAAATAAATAATAAAACATAATAAATACAATATAATATACACTAAATGTATTTAAAAATTGATATTAGTAACATCAAAGTTATTTATTTCGATATTATTGACATCGATATTTAAAACTTCGTTATTACTGATATCATACTAATATCGATATTAAGACTGTCGATATTACTTACCTTCGATATTTTGTCCCATCGATATTTAAACTTCGATATTATTGTATATCGATATTTAAAACTCGATATTTTGTCTGTGTACCATATGTTATACCTCTTGTAACAGAAGGAGCTTCTTTTCCCATCTTAACGCCAGGACACTCTAGCCGGAGTAGCTGCTAACGCTATATCAAGTCATTTCTTTTTGTTTAAAAAGAGGGATTGGTGCTCAGGAAAATACACATCCATTTCTACCATGTTCTTCCTCATTCCCTCCAAATTAAAGATCATTGACCTTACTAGGACTCTTTTCAGATCATGACATTGACCAGGCCTGGGCCTCTCAGGAGAAAACAAGGCGATATGGCAAAGAGCATTTCAATGATGACCAGTTGTCCTATTGATGGGGGCGTTCCTACTATGACTGTACTTGTGATTGGTTAGAGGGAGGAGAGGTCACTCTGGTGTAGCCTGCCAGCCCAGTTAGAATTTTATTTGTGTCAAGGAAAATATATTATTCACCTCAATGTGTGCTTCTAAAGGCAGTAACACAATGTTATGTTGTTATAAAATTATGTTTTGTATTTCTCTTTAATGTTCTTTGGAGCGCTGGGCAGATCGTGGCCTAGAATGCTTTGCTGTTCCTGTTTGGATTCCACCCAGGACATCAGTTGTTACCGGTGTCCTGGAAGGAAGCCGTGCTACCTGGCCCTCACCTGTTTCCTGCATGATTACTTCAATATATCTCTTTATTTTACTATCTTGTACTGTCGTAACAATTGGCGACGACTAGGAGGTGAACCTACGTGGATCATGCAGTATTTCGTTTTTTTTATTTTTGGGGGGGAATTCATCTATTCAAGGAGAAGAACATAAAAGAAAAGAAGACTGCTCGGCTGTTTGAACACCCCTGTATTTCGGGAAGAAGTTGCGGTGCTGAGGAAATCATGGTTATTCACACAAAAGAACTCCGGTAAGACACTTTACTTTATCGCGGAGACCGTTAAGGAACCACCTCGGCCGCATTTTTCGAGAGGCGGCGGTGTTCGAAGCATACGTGGGTGGTGTTCCTCCAAGCAGAGTGGAACTGCTGACATTGGATGTGGAGGAACAGCTGAGCAATCTGGTGACGTTGTACAGACTACGTCAGCACGTGAGGTCACACACGGTGACCTGGCGTGGCAGCCATATTGGATTTTGAACAGAAGCTGTGTCGGAAGATGTTTGGATCGGGGTGAGAAAGTTGGAGGATGTCTGTGAATTTTTATCAAGTTGTTGCCTAGTACGTATTTTTATTCTCTTTAAAGTGTAGTATTGGATCAGTTTCAAGCAGCTGGGACTGGCACTATTTTCTTTCAGTGTTGAGAACAAATATTACATTGTGTTTATTAGTGGAACATCTGCGTATGGAACGAGTTGATCAGGAACGTCGAGTAGTAGAACAGACCATGTCTCAACAAAGTTTTACAGTCAGTCCTCCACATTCCTTTTGGACGACTGGTTCACAACCAAGTTAAAAATGGTTGGAGTGGAAGGAATATTTTGTAAACTATATTGAAGTGGTGGACGAAGCTGGTAAGATGAAACCCGAACAAAAGAAACTGCTTTTACTTCATTCATTAGGGACACTGGCTTTGAAAACCTATTCTTGCATGCCTAAAATAGTTTGTGGTGAAGACTGCAATGTTTTTGATTCCGCTGTAAAGTACCTGGACAAGTACTTTCCCCCTAAAGTGTGCATTGGCGTGGTACGCCATACATTTTTCCAAAGAATACAGAATAAAGAGGAGCTTGTAGATGACTGGTGGATGACCTCAAGAAATTGGCAATTGACTGTAAATTTGGTGACCTACATGACGATTCTATTCATAATCAGCTTGTTTTGCATAATTACAATTCTACCGTTCAAGATCATTTATGGGTTAATGGAGATGCTCCTTCAGAAAATGTTTTAGATATTTTGAGAAAAGCTGAAATGTCGGGGAGATGTGCTACAGTGATTAAAGAATCTGAAAAATCAGAAAAAGACAATGGGGGTGTTTTCAAAATACAGAACATGAATAGAAGCCAGTCTCAACACACCATGGGGCGCGGTCAAAGTCAGGCACAAAGGAGTGTTTGGAGAGACAGGAAACCTGAAGAGAGAAGATGTTACTGATGTGATAGCAAAGAACATGAAATGAAATGAAATTTAGGTCTTATATAGCGCATGGCTGCCCGTGAGCGTCCCAGCGCTGAAATTGCAGAACTTCTGAGGGTGAAGTCGGGGAGAGGGAGGAAGTTATTGCGGGAAGAGGTGAGTTTTTAGAAGCTATGGCATTTAGCAGATATTGTCCGGCAGTTAAAAAAATGTAGTATTTGTGGTTTGATGGGCCATTTTAGTAAAATGTGCTGAAGAAGAAATAGCAATGTTAAGTATGTGTGGGAGAATGAGGATGATGTGGAGGCGGATGCTGAAAATGACAATAGTAGTTGTGCAAAAAGTATACAAGCAAATTGTGTACTTAATGTCACAGACGACTCACTAAAAGGGAAGTGTTGGACCTAGAGTTGCTAAGCCACCTAGGGTAGCCTGGCCTAGGGTAAGACAGTCAGATTCCAGAAACACAAGTGTAAAGGTTGCACACCACCCAGCAGTAACTCAAGGCAATTCCACTCAAAAACGACACTACACCAATTTTTGTGGAAAAATACGCACTGTTTTATAAAAGTTCTCTTCTTTTCTTGTTTTCCAATTCCCACTATCAAATGTAATCAAGTTCTCAATATCTCATTTCTTCTCTAGATATTACAGGTAAACATTTACATTCTCCAACAGATCATGTGCAATAGTACAGTTCTCCAATAAACACTTTTAAAACCTCCTTTTGAAATTATGCTCTTGCCAGATAATTAAATCCTTCCCACAACATTTCATTCCAGGGAAAACAGATTGGCATATCCATTCCCCAGATGACCTCAGGTTATTGACTTTCCAGACAACCCCCTCTCCAGTACTAGCTGAGGATGGTTTCATACACCAGTGGCTGAGGGAGAATGGGCAATTTAACTCACATAGGCTTCTGTCACCACCAATCCCCCTAAGAAGAAGGAGAATCTTTTCCACAGGTGAAACCTTGCCCAGAAGATTCCCCCCTAGCAACTAAGTTAACTCAGCTGGCTTATTAAGAAACTACTACCCAGCAGGCCCCCCTATTCCCTTATGAATGCGCGAACCAGCCAGTGCTGCACTGTTCCTTGGCTAATAGCTTAGGCAGGATGTAGTGCGGCCCAGTCCTCCTTTACCGGCAGACGTTGGGTTTGTCCTGCTTCTCCCTCCCCTCACCTTCCCAGCTTACTTGGCTGTGTAGCACTTATGTCCTGGTTAACGGCCGCCCCCTTCCTCTTCGGGAGTGTTTTCCATTAAGGCAAGGGTTTCCCTGCTCTCTCCCCTGTCAGGAGAGCAGGCGCCCTTCTAAGTGTGTCTCACGGCGCTCCAGCAGACCGGCAGGCGCTCCACGGAGCTGCTCCTGCTCCAGCGTTGGGCGGGTTCCGGGAATTCCTCCTCGCCGACTCCTCCTTCCAGGCTCCGCCTACAGTCGTCCGCTTCCGGCGCTTCCACGCTCTCCTGCGCGTCCCTGGGATCGTCCGGCAGCTGATCTCCTCTGACGCCTCTCGCCCTCATCCGCGTCACTGGGAACCTCCGGCAGCCGACTTCCTCCGACGCTTCAAGGCTTCTCCCTGCGTAACGGGGGTCCTCCCCGAGAGTCGCTCCAATCACGGGACAGAACAGCTGAGCGGTGAGCGTCTCTCTGTGTGATAACAGCAACACGATGGTCGCGACTTCTCACAGCGCCTCCATTGGGTGGGGGATGATCTCACCGTTTAGTCATGAAACTTCCCTCCACTTGACAGAGAGGTTCAGTCGATGCCTCGAGGCGGTGACATGCCAGGCTTAGCTTCACACCACTTCTGGTTGGATACTCCGGGGCAGGCAGAATTACAAGCTGGGGGCAGGGGGGTTTTCCATAGAGACAGGGCTTAGTAGACAGGCAAGGGGACACGTCAGCCTGGAAGAATAGTCCGCCTATAGGTCAGTCTCTCCCCTCTCAGTGCCTGCTCCTCCTCACAAGCCTCCTCACTCCTGACCAGACCCACTCCACCCTTCTCTGACCAGATCTAAAATGGCCGCCCTGGTTCTGGCCTTTTATAGGTTGACCCTAGGAAGTCCAGAAGGGACCAGAAGGTTCTAGAGGGTTCCTAGTCTTCCCTATGGGTCCAGTCACAGGAATGGCAGTTATGGCAGTTAATGGCCACCATTTTGTAGGTCTGGGTGAATTCTAGTCAGGAAAGGCACCTGGGCCTGACATACAAGTCTATGAGGGCCAAAGAGCATCTAACCCCCAAGTCAACACCATAAAAATAAGTAGTCAGTGGACATAAAAATTAAAAGGTATGAGGGACAAAAAGGGGACAAAATAAATAATTAATAGGAGGGACTACCCAAAGGCAGACAGGTCTAACACGAAGTCTATATGTGAGATTTCTATTGGGGGTGTGTCCATCAACATGTTTGCTGATTCGGGCTCTCCACATACTATTGTAAGTGTATCTGTGTAGAAGGAGAAATTTGTTTAAAAAAATTGGTCATCAAATTTATCCCACAGAAGTGAATCATGTAAGTTTCACCAGTGAAAATATCAATATGTTAGGTTGCAGATTGTTCACTTTCTATTTAAAGGGAGATCCGCAAGAGGGAAATTGTATGTAGCTAAACTTGGTCCATCTGTTCTTGGATGGGTGGACCAAAAGGAACTACACATCATCATTGACCCTAATAGCGAAGAGAAAGTTTTAGTAGTTGATTTAACTAGTAAGCTAGAAGATGTTTTAGTAAAAAAATGTGCTTCTGTTTTTGAAAAAAAGTTAGGAACCCTCAAAGGATTTGAACGCAATATTGTTCTTAAAAAAGACAATGAGCCTAAGATTCACAAGGTGAGGCCCATTCCCTTGTTAATAAGAGAAGAGGTAAACCGGTAATTAGAAGGGTTGTTGGCTAATGGTGTTATTGAGGAAGTAGAGAGCTCTGAATGGATTTCTCAGGTGGTGGTAGCGCGCAAAAGCAATGGAAAAATCTGTCAATGCATTGACTTGCGCCATTTAAATAACAACATTGTCATTGAAAAATTCCCTTTGCCAAAGATTAATGAAATGGTGTCTTCGCTCGAGGAGTTGGCCTGGTTTTCCACTATTGACTTATCGGCAGCGTATCACCAGGTCACACTCACGCCAGAGTCTAGGAAACTTACAGCTTTCATTACGCCTTTTGGGTGTTACCAGTTTAGGAGAATGCCATTTGGTCTTGCTTCCGCCGCAGCAGTTTTTCAGTGGCTGATGCATAGACTTTTTGGTAAAATGACAGGCATGTGTTTCTTTCAAGATGAGATACTGGTGGCTGCTAAAAGTAAAGTAGAACATGATCATGGAGTATTAGAAGTTTTACAAAAAGTTGGTCGAACTGCGAAACTTAGCAAATGTAAATTTTTTCAGAGGAGTGTGTCCTATTTAGGACATGTTATAAGTGAACATGGTGTGAGACCCAAACCATCACTTGTTAATGCTATTGTATGTTCACCTGCTCCTAATACGAAGGACAAATTGAGATCCTTTTTAGGTATGGCTGGATATTGCACTGAGTTTATTCCTAATTGCGCCAGCAAAGTGTATAACACAAGATGGGAACTAATAATTCTGGCGATATTGGTAATGGAAAAAGAGTTCTTCTTGGGTGGTTAAAAGAGTATGTAATGTGATTTTATATTATTTTTCCATGTATATTTTTCTGGGTGGTTATTTATCGTTTTGCACAGTTAATCTTGCTATTGTGTTTTTCTTTGCATTGTGAGGAGGGGGATGTGTTATGTTGTTATATTATTATGTGTATTGTATTTCTATTTAATGTTCTTTGGAGCGCTGGGCAGAGCGTGGCATGGAATGCTTTGCTGTTCCTGTTCGGGTTCCACCCAGGACATCAGTTGTTACCGGTGTCCTGGAAGGAAGCCTTGCTACCTGGCCCTCGCCTGTTACCTGCATGTTTACTTCAATAGATCTCTTTATTTTACTACCTGGTACTGTTGTAGCACACAACATTTGGAACACAGGGTTCTGCTCTTACTGAGGCAGACACCATAAAAGTATCTAACTTACTAATTACCAGAAAACGACAGGCACTACATCCACATTGAAATCTTCAACATCAGCAGTAATGCCGGGGGGATTTAATAAATTCTAGCGCAACACAGATCAAAAATGAAAGTTGTGCTAAAGTAACAGGATGTGACTGCACCTTATGTACTTAGATATGGTGCTGCTGCTCTCTGTGTCACTGCTGATGCTCTTATAGGCTGCCTACTGCCACAACCACACCTTTGTACCATAGTGTTAAAGTATGTCTGTGTGATGTCTATCATAGGATTTGTACTGGTACGGTATACTTCTAGTCTGAAAGCTATGCTAAGACATACTTTAATACTATTGAAACATTGAATGTGTGCAGAAAAGTGCAGCTCACATGCAAACTTTGAAACATTTGGAGACATAATAACATTTCTCCAAGTTAATGCTTTTCTCAAGAAGGTATATTCTTTGGTACAGATCCCTGGCTATTAATCTTAGTAGAAAAGGCATTGGATCAAAAACCTTACGTTGTAGCATGGGAACACCCATGCCCAACCAATGGGATTCAGCCTCATGCAAAGTAACACATATGAGTGCAAATCGCTACTTTGCTTTACTTTTACAACTTTCTGAAAAGTAAATAACAAATGAACAATTACACCAGTTTGCTTCACTTTTGGTGACTCTGCCCTTTGTTTTAAAAAATATGGCCCTAAGTGTGTTATAGTAAGCAAAACTAAAGAATTGCCACTCACAGAAATTTGAACGAAAGTATGCACCTATGGGAAGCAAACCTCGAGAAGCAGCAAAGTTCCGTATCTGATTGTTACGCCTCAGAATCCTCAGTGCCTTTGGTCAGGTTACAGTACTGTGTTCCATTACTTTTGGTTACAAAGCAATGCCAATCGCCATTTGTAAATGCTAACCTGGAGTTTGTGTTGGCTCTGCATTAAAAAGGTAAAACAATCCCAAAGCTAAATCTTTAAAAATTTGAGCCCATTTGTGCATCACTTCCCTTTTGGTTATAGCTTCATATTACCTGAAACAAGGCAATAATCACACAATTCGTTCTTGCACTCTCCTCCCTCATTGTCTCTCTTTTCAATTTTCTGTGTCTCTCTCTCTTCCTTTACTCACATTCTGGGTACAGTTTGTAAACAATGCTTTTTTTTCTCACAGCTCTCCTGTTCCTGGATGAGTTGCTTGGGGCCATTTAACATTGACAAAAAATGTATTTTTCTTATATTTATTATTTGCATGCACTAAAAATTCTTACTCTGTATCTGGGTTCTTTGAACTACCGTTCAGCTCGCCTGTATGACCTTCTACCTCTTTCCTTTACCCTTCACAATCCTCTCCAATTTATGTATAATTTTGCTCTCAGTGTGATCTTTACACTTCCTTAATCTGCACATATATCCACTTACCTTGCCTCCCTTTATGGCTTTCTTTCCCTTCTCATCTAAAATTGCATTCTCGTTGCTTTGTGCCTCCGTGTTATTTTTACTGTTCTTCTCAGCAACTCTTGTCTAATTTGCATTGCTCATACACAATCCCCTTATTTTCTTTGCCTTTTCCCTTTCCGTACATTTTTTCCAGTTATTTTTGTATTTGGGTCTCTGGTAAATTAACCACCTCCACTCCTCAACCTAATCTGTTTTCCTCTTGACGTCATATGAGTATTTTTCTGTAACGGCTCAGACAATACATGCACACTATTTTAGTAAAAGTGTAATGAGACAATTATTTTCAATATGCATAACGTCCACACGGTTGACAAGATCATGGCAATATTAACTGTTTGAAAGGGTGTAACCTCACAGAGTGAGTTATCAGTTGTATTGCCACTGGCAGTAACATTGTCTTCACAATTACAAATGGCAAGTACTTACATGTGTTCCCTTTTGCCAGTCTCCTGAACCTAGCTTTGCGCTGCTCCCTAACAAAATGGAGTACAGGACCCTTATTACACACGGGGCGCACTTTTCCTGTTGCACCTCTGTGCGCCTTTAAATAGGTGTCCCATCAGCAAACAGGTAGAGTGCATCCTTTTTGCACCCAGCTCACCTACGAACACATGCTGCCCTGCGAGCAGCGCATTCAAGTGAAATATGGAGCGGCTGCAGGAGGCAGCCCACTTTCTTTTGAGGAGGAATTAGCGATCCCTTTGCAGGTGGGTGCAGTGAGTGACTGCAACTGCTCGCAGGAGGATATCTGGGGTACACAGGAGTCCCTTTCCCCCCTTTATATATCTCCCCTGCAGGGGCATACTGACAGTGCACCACCTTTTTATGGCGCATGTTCAGTTCACCTCCTGACAGCTTTTTTGCCTCTTCGTTCACATCCATAATATGGCACGGGAACAAAGGCAAAGAGGGGCACAACGGAAAAGAGGACACAAACAGTTGAGGAAGCTGTATAGATGTTAATGGCTTTCTATTGCATTCCCTCAATGCACTCAGAATAGTAGTTTTTAATGATAAAATGAGGGTACCAAATAACATGGCTGACCAACACCTACTGGCATGGCACCTGGCACCCACAACTCCAGCGCAAGACCTGGAGGTGTTTTGGAATCTTGACAACACTGGTCATGTGCCTGCTTTTGGGTGCATATTCTTGCGCCCCACTAGAGTACTTTCTTATCCAGAGCATGACTGCCTGATTTTCACCTCACCACTAGAACATGTGTACATGAATAAAATATGGTAATGCACCACCTCATCTGAGAAGCTGATGTTACATGTTAGGGCCTTGTATGAAGTAGTGGGGATATGTAATAATATCTACATAACAGCAGTCAGTAAAATCTAAATGAGAGTAATGCAAATATATGAAGGGGCAGATTAGAATGCAGGATAGGTGTAAGTGTAAAGGTATCAACGATAAAGGCCAGGCATCAAGGGAACAACCGTATATGTTGCACACCTAGCACTCGTTGCTGTACCATGCTGTACCATGTATTTCCAACTATGTCCTGAAGAGCCATAGTGAGATATTCCATTTATGGTTTGTGTAATATGTGAAAGTCAGAATTATGTGAAAAATTATGTTTGCAAAATGTGAAATTTTTCAGTTCTCTTCCACAAAAAATAATATTGCATATGCAGAGAGAGAACTTTTTTCTGTGAAGATGTGCTGAATTTGAATCTTTTATTGATTAAAATATTGAATCTTTGCAGAATAAACGGTTGCAAAATCCTGACTTTCACACAGAAATCCTAGATTGTGCATCTTGAAGATTGCAATGTTTATCATTGAGCTTTACAAAGGTCTAACTATTCAGGCTGCCGTTTAGATATTGCACCCCATTGTCTTACACCTATTACTTTCAATACTTCAGCCTACGCCTAAAGTAGGCTTTGTGACTGCCCCTTGCTAACAATTCGATGACTAAGCTTGTCTATCTTAGCTCCTCAGTCAATGCCTTTGCCTCCTATTCGTGTGATTGTCCCACCTCTGGAGTATTTGTTCTTACAATGTTTTGACTGGATGAGTTCTATCTTTCCACTGCGGATGTCAGGGAACTATCTTTACAGGGTATTAGATCACTTGACGCTGCATACTTCATGGGACTGAATAGCCCAACTTCTTTCCTCCTCGTATGGTATTATATTGGCATCCATGAGCTGCAGTACATAGCTGCTGCCCACTTAGCTAAAACACGCCTCTAAGGATTGTTTTTGTGCAGGGCGGGGTCCCTTTCTGCATAAAAACAATCCTCCCTTACTGGTAGAACTAATTTGTCTTTTGGACTAGAGTGCCAAATGGACAAATTAGCTCTACCAATAAGGAATAGGCTATTGTGGCGTAGTTGCTCAGGACCTAAGCTTCTTTCCTGGGAAGACATAAACAAGCTGCTGGGGGGAGCTATAAAAATTCAAGTACTTGCAAATGAAAATCTGGGAGCAAAGTCTGAGTATCATACGTGGGCACTGGGAATTACTTGGAGGAACAGCTTGTTTGAAACCTCCAGGAAAGAGGTTTCAATTTGGAATTTCGAACTGCAAGAGATCATGGATGAAGCCTTCATGCTGGCAGAAGAGCTATGGGGAGAATGCTTGTGGAGGGAGCAGTTACAGGACATGTGGCAAGTATCAATGTGCACTTTATTTTCCATTGTTAAATCTGCTTTTTTAAGCGGAAACCATTTCTTTTCACTTCACAAAGCACATATAAACACCCGAGAGATTGTCGAAGATGGGAAAAAGAAGAGCTGCCAAATGAGCTGAGTGTGGTTTAGAAATGGCGACCGACATCCACATGTTTATACAATGTCCTAGAAGTCTGAGGTTTTGGGATGATATGGGCAAGACTGTTGAAAGCATTTTGGGGTACATGTGAAGGTAAGCCTTTCGGTGATTATCTTTGGAGTGGTTGGGAAGCTTAATGGGAATACCAGGGGCTTTCTTTTCTAGTCTATGTTGCTGGCGAGAAGGGAAATATGTCGAAAGTGGGTGGATGGTAGCCCTCCTCAACGTGCAGAGCGGCTACACGCCCTAATTTAAATGTCCGAAATGGATTTAATGGTGAATACATCCAAAAAGAAAATGTTTTGGAGATTGCTATTTGAGTGGGCAGTGACATAAGTGCGGTAGGGGTAGGAACGCCAAGAGCATATATCTGTTCCAATGATTACACTTATACAGCTCTCCTGGCTGCGTTTTTAATGTGGCTTCTGGAATTGGACAATATGAGAGAGACACAGTCTCATGGACACTTATCTACCCCCATAACTGACCATGGGCAAGAATCGAAAATAAAGGTTTGGGTGACAGGTATTGGAGTCTGCGTTTATTGAGGAAAAAACATTCCTGCCGGCAAAGCAGGCCCCCTTGCACCATGATGCAAGGGTGCTACATTGGCACTAGGCTGCAATGAGTGCACCAACGAAAGAAGAGAGCAGGCATGCAACATATTTTGATGGATATGAGTGAACCATATACAGAGATTTGCTTTCAGTAGTCCTCCAATTTTATGCTAGAACTTATCTCCAATACGCCAGTAACAGCATGTTGCTAAGGGTCCGTCTGCCCATTTGATGCATTGCATTGGTCTAATGAGGATATCTGATTGGTATGCAAGAAAGAAACAGGCCCTTTGATACTCTGAAAGAGTATCTAGATTAGTCTGTGGTTAACAAATAATTCAGATATCAAGAGCTCTACCTTCTTTGGACATCTGCATATTATTGTACTGCTATAATCTTGCATTGCTGCAAAAACAACTGTATTCTACCAGACAGTATTATAAAAAAAAGCCTATCCCACACTTTTGGAAAACTCATCAGTCAAAGACTGATAAATGGTGAAATGACATAACTGAGTGGCTATCATTGATACAACAACGCATCGCCACAATTCACATCATATATATTTAATGGTATCTGAAGATGCCAAGCTGGACTTGTTTGATTGGTTTTTAGGTTCTTTTGAGTTTCCATTTTGCCATAGGTAGTCTTTTTCTATGTTTTATTTTAGCCTTGTGCTTTGATAAGTAAACATGTAAAGAGATTCTTGCAGTATTGAGGATTTGTGCCAAGTCCTCAATTGTGTTGTTTTTTTATAGCCATATGTGTTTGAATTTTTTGCTCTTTTTTGTGTGACTTGTTGTAATAGCTCATTTTATGCTTTTTAACGACTATATAATACATACCAGATTAAGAAAAGAACAAGATTTAGTAAACCAGATGAATCTATTTTAGTTACTCTCCACATTCTAACTAAGTTGCTATAATGACATCCTAGGGTTACAGCCATAGTCTACTGGGTGCACAGTAATTACATATCAAGGCACAGTCAACCTATGGCAGATATCAAATGTGTGGTTATATTTTCAAATTTGTAATGCATGTGTCTATTCACTATTAGAGTCTCAAATGCCTCTTCCTGAGCTGACTCATACAATACCAAGGTCATCCATATAGGCAGCACTACAAACTAAGCATGGGCGAATTTTGCGAATTGGCAATTGGCAAATTTGCGGATTTGCGAATTGGCAATCCGCAAAATTCGCGAATTTGCAGATTTTTTTATTTTTGCGTGTTCGCGGGTGTTCGCTAGGAACTTTGCGTGTTCGCTGGTGTTCGCGAGGCGCTTTGCAATTTCGCGGGTTTTTTTTTGTTGCCTGCTTAATCATTGCCACCCTCTTGTTTTTTATGCCCATCTGCCCTCTGTACCACTTGTTTCTGTGCCCTTCTGCCCTCTGCCCCACTCATTTTTTGTCCCCTTTTGCCCTCTGTCCCACTTTTGTGCCCTTCTGCCCTCAGCCCCACTTAGAATGGCTCCGGCAAGCTGCCAGCGCCATTCTAAAATAGCTAGAAATAGCTTCAACAGGAAGCACTAATAGATAAAGTAAAGCAGGTGCTCCAGTTGAAGGTCAAATTAAGTTACACAATCATTAATCACCCCAAGTTTGGGGGTGATTAATGATTGTGTAACTGAATTTGAGCAGCACCTGCTTTACTTTATCTATTAGAGCTTTCTGTTGAAGCTGACTTTTGTAACTATTTTAGAATGGCTCTGGCAGTTTGCTGGCGCCATTCTAAAAGAGTTACAAAAGTCAGCTTGAACTTTTGACTTAATCCCTGTTCATGGATTTCCGTTCGCGGATTTTGCGGGAAATTCGCGAATCTCGCCAATTGCGAATTTACCGAAACCCTCATAACTGACCATCCGCGAGCGGAACTGACCATCCGCGAGCGGAACGGATTTTCCACCCATGCTTACTACAAACACCCACTCTTCAATAGCCTAATGAATGCCTCCCTCTCCTTTAGGGAAATCTTTAAACCCTAAATCTTACCAGCATCACTCCACTGTTAAAGTCTTCTGTGGACCCTGACAACTCTTCAAATGCCAGTTTAATGTCTGGCAAGCACTGCATAACAATGTTGCTGGAAATGTCCTGAGTGACTCTTCGTAAACCTTTATTTCACTGGAAAGTTGAGCCTGTGTTACTAAAGAATAAAGGAAGAGTTGCCCAGGACCCCATCCAAGGAACATCTTGCGGGTTAAGTCTCTGGACCTCTTTGCTGTCTTCAACATCAATGATGCAACATGAAGCTTAAACATGTTGGCCTCACCACTGGACATTGCAGTGTCTTTATTGTGTAGTCTTCTTTTGAAACCGCAACTACAAAGTAAAACAGTCCCCTTCTCTCTTTCAAAATATCAGTACTAAGAACCCTATCTCTTTAAGATCAACATAATGAGATAGGTAAAATCTATGACACCCACTGCTTTAGAAAATAACTACAGTTTCATGTTCGCTGAAAGAGCAATCCTGCTTCCAAACAATGTCAGTCAGTCGATTTTTTGTATGCATTTCCCAGTACAGCAGGTGTTTATGAGATGGGCAGTGCTTAATTCGGGCTGGTGCTTGCTGGATGAGGGCACAGGCACAAATCTTTGGCCACCAGCATTGTTCTTGCCTCGTCAGATATTGACTGCAAGCAGGAGAGAGAAGAACACAAATGGGAAAGAGGGGGAAGAGAAAGACAGTAAAACCGACACAAAGGGAGACAGCAGGAACCATCAAAAGCGAGATAAAGGGAAAGAAGGAGGAAGATAAAAACAGTAAAACTGACACAACAGGAGAAAGCAGGGACCATCAAAAGCGAGATGAAGGGGCATGAGTGTCTGATAGTGCATTAAAGAGGCCTGAGGGTAATTCAACATTACACAGCTTTGGTATTAAGTGTACCGTTTTTTAATAATGCAGCTGGAGCAGAGGTTTGGGCAGCAGCACTCATTCTTTTACAAATTGAGCACTGAGTGGGGTGTACTGTTCCTTCCCTGGTCACTCACAAATGATGGCTTTGCAAGCGGGTGAATTCTGTATGTAGTCCGCAAAAATGGCAGGTTCCTGTGGTAAGACTGCGGGACCGGTAAATTCTATGGCAGCAGGGTTATTAGAATTTTTTTATCTGGGGCTAGGACTTACCTGCAGTCCAGAGGGTCAGGGCCTGCTCTGCTCCTTGGCCTTTGGTTGGAACTCCCTGACATGGCTTCCTGTGTGGGCCATCTATAAGCTCTACTTGGGTGGGTGGTGGGAAGGGTTGGAACTAAGATGAACCAGAACCTTTATAGCCTTCTTGGAGGGAGAGGGCTATCACTTGTCTAATGGTCTGTAAAATTCTTCTAACTAATTCAATCTAGGACTTGTTTTTTATGTTCCACCTGCTAGATCCAAAATGAAGGTGCAGTCTTATTTGTGTTTCCTTTCCCAAGTCTCTCATGGCAGTCGTTATGTGATTTCTCTGTCATTTCCTTTTCCAGTCTATAAACTATTTAAGGACTGCCTTTCTTTCCCTTCACAGTGGTTTCAAGGCAGCTTAAACATTTTCAGCCAGTTCTATGCCCCCTAGCCTCTATTATTTTCCCCCATATTATTCTCATTGGATTCTTCCTAGGATTTCCCTGGGCACAGCCAGCAGTCACGCCTTCTACCTCTTCTCACAATTCATTTTCACTGTCTTCTAAAGCTCTACATTTGTTTTGGTACTACTCGCTTTTTCTCTGGTATTCTACCACCCTTCCTGTGAACCCGAATCTTTCACATGTCTGATTGGTAGTGGGAAGGCACTTTGATTTCATGATAGAATCATCCTTACCTCAAACAGAATGGACAGAGTCTAGGAACCTTCACCACACCTGGGTCCTTGACATTACCTACGGAGTATCTCAGAAGTTACATCACATTCTTGATACACAAAATTAGAATTTGCATATACATCAGTGATCCCAACATCCATTTTAATATGGGTGATGGATCTGGGGAATTTCACAATCTGGTTGAAACTGGTCTAAAATTTAGATTGTGCCAAATGTTCTCTGCCTGAATCACAACAGACAAAGATTCTGCTCATCTCCTGGTCACCTTGATATTCTCATTGGGTCTTTCCCCAGTGATGGTAAAGAATGTATGAATATTCTTTTTTTCAGTCAGTCAGTCAGTCAACAAGACTTTATTCGGTTTTGATTCAAACCATAAAAGTGCATTTACAGTGTTACAAGTTAAACATATTAAAACACACAATAATTAAGATACATGAGCAATTAATGCAAAAGTGCAGGGTACAACAAATTTCATAGAAAATGAGTTCATTTAGTACAGATAGTCAAATCAACAGAAATACCATCATTGGTCTAAACAGTTTCTCATCTTAATGGACAATTTTAAAAATTCAATAACTTGGAGAATACCGTCACTGAGCAAAAGCTGCAAGTACAATAATGCTGGTCGGATTTGATTAAAATTAAGTTTCTTTAAAAGATTGACCAGATAGCGTTTACGTGGATATTCATAAAATTTACATAAAAATATAAAATGCAGCATATCCTGTGGAGACATACCGTCGCAGCCACAGGGAGCTGTAGGTTTAATAAAAGCAGCATTTTTAGGTCTAAACAGCAGATGATGAAAAAGGTTTAATCTGAACCACGTTAACAGGAACTTCTCATGGGAAGTTAGCGATCCCATCAAATAGGGCTACATGGTGTCGCCTGTTTTTAACATGGCATATCTTCTTACACTTGGTTTCAGGAGCTCAACACCTTCCCTTTCTAGTTTTTCATCCATAAAGAAGGCTCGCTCAACTGCATCGACATCGCCCTTCACTATCCTACTCGGGTGCTCAAACAGATCCAAGCGACCAAGCTTTAAAAAATGTAGTTTCAAATATTTTATCCAGGGTGTGCCCATTGCCTTATCCTGAGACAAGTAATCTTTCATAATCAGGTGGGTCAATGGTATATCTTAGTTCAGCCACAGTTTTAACCAGCAGGTCAGCGGACGTAATGAAAAAATATCACAAAGATATTGCGACCCTAGCTCTTCGTGAACTACTAGATTAGATGTGGCTGCTGGAACACACAGAAGGCGTTTTATAAAAGAGTTTTCAACAGTCTGTAGCTGTTCACCGACCACATAACCCCATATTTCGCTGCCATAAATGCAGTTGCCACAGATTTTGCATTATAAAGTTTCATCATGGCATTATTGGGTTTTTTCCCCAGTTTTGATGCGAAGTTAAAAATAGTGGCATTTACCCTTATCAATTCCTTTTTCTTTGTATCAAGGTGTGGGCCCCAGCTAAGTTTGGAGTAAAAAGAGACCCCAAGATACGTAAATGTTTTTGTGATAGGGATTACTACATTATCTAATTTAAATAAGAAGTTCCTTTTTGGCTGTTGGCCAACATGCATAATAAAGGACTTAGAGTTGTTGACCAAGAGGTCTCTTTCTGTCATAAAATTCTTAAAAGCATCTAGTAGAGCTTGCAGACCTTTCTCTGTTCTAGAGATTAAAACTGCATCATCTGCATATAAAAGGACAGGAATTCCTCGCCTGCCAACTCTTTGGCAGCCAGCTTTTACTTCCTGCAAAACGCTATCAAGATCATTAATATAAAAGTTAAAAAGAAAAGGGGCAAGAATGCATCCTTGACGCATGCCCTTCCCTATATTAAAATTATCAGTTACACACAGCTTTTGAGAGTACCTAACGTTAGCACTAGTGTTACTATGTAGATCCGCAAGGAAGTTTACAATCCCACTGTCAATACCCTTGTCCCCCATGGACTGTCACAGCTTTCTCCTGTTAACACAGTCGAAAGCTGATGACAAATCCATGAAGGCAAGGTGCACAGTACCCTTTTGGGCAACAGTATACTTACTCAATATTAAAAAGAGGTTAGGGCACTGTGTAATTGTAGAACGGCCACTACAGAAGCCGTACTGGGAAATGGACATAATGCTATTTTCCTGCGCCCAGTCAGAGAGCCTCTGCAGTAGAATTCTACCCACTATTTTGACCATGGAATCAATTAATGAAATGGGTCGATAACAAAGGGGGCTACCCTTGTCCCCCTTCTTAAAAACTGGAACAATTGTCGATTCCCCCATGATTTCGGGCAGCCGATGTTAGCAGCTGCGTTAATGACAGATTCCAATATTGGTGCCCAAAAACTGGGATCAGACTTATATAAGTCTGGCGGAATCCCATCAGGTCCCGGTGCTTTCCCAGCGGTAAGCCCCATTATACCCTCAATGACCTCACCTCTATCAAACCTAAGATAATCATCGCTGTTACCTAGAGAGGAATTGGAGTTAGCATTCAATGTACCACCGTACAATTGCGAAAAATGTATTACCCATTCCTCCTTTGTTATGCAGCATTCCAAACCATCCCCTGGATCCTGGGTCAAAAAGGGTCTTTTCACTACCACCCAGAATCTAGAGCTGCACTTCAAAGTGGAGGGTTCAAGAATCTCATTCCATGCTTCCTCTCTTCAAAACTCCTCACGTCTATTAATAACAGTTTTGTATTCCTTTCTGCACTGTTGAATATTTTCCTTAATTCTGGGTTTCATTGACAGGGCTGTCCTTAGAATATGTGAAGCCCTAGAGCAATCATGATTAAACCATCTTGGTCCCAAGATCTCAGTGCGTTTTACTGGTGCTGACATCAAATGAGACACCATATCTGTAATACTTTGAAAAGCACTTAAAATCTGACACGGTTCTTGCCCTTCCTGAGTACATTTTGCAATTTCCTCAGTACAGAGTTCCTTAATATTTTCATACAACCGATCTGGTGTGATCATAGCCGACTTCAGGAGCCTCCTGCCATCAGTGGTACTCAGTCTGCCATTGGTACAGTTCCGTCCCTCTTTGGCCACCCAGGGGCCCTTCAAATGAACAGTCAATGGGTTATGATCACTGAATTCACTGTGTTCAATGATAAAAGAGTCCACAAAAGTCTGCATTGGCACAGAGAGCAAAATGTAATCAATGAAGGTACCCTTCCCGTGACCCCTAAACGTAGGGATTTCAAAGCGCTTATGAGGATCCCTCAATGCCATTGCCAGTGATAAATCCAAATTGGTTAATAAATCGTTGAAAACTTCTCCATCCAATGTATGTTCCAAGTGAAATCCCTCAGATCGTTCACAATGCAAGTGTGACAAGTTTTTAAACAGGGGATCCCCACATGGATGGACATTGAAATCACCCATTATTACAAGATTATGAAGACATTCCCTCATAGAAGTGCTAATAAATGTATTTAGTGCTATTATAGAGCTAGGAGCCAAGCAAGAGTTAACTGTGTTATAAATATTTGCCAGACCCAACAGACAGTTATCTCCATTTAGTACTAGACCAATGATACCAGGGTTAACTGTTAAAACTCTACGTGTTTTACAAGAGAGTGCTACAGATATAAACATTACCAGCCCCCCCTTAGGCCTGCCTCTGCAAGATGCTGTTGCAGGGACATAAAAAGCCTAGTACCCCTCAAGAAAGAGGTCACAGTCCACTGACCAAGTCTCTTGCAGACAAATAATCTGGAACTGCTTAATGTAGGTCACCCAATTACAATCTTTCATCTTAGTGCCCAGTCCTGAAATATTCCACGAAATTACATTGTTTCCCTGCGGTTTCACCTGGATATTTGCCATTTGAGCCACATGACCAGAGTTACCATTCTCTTGGCCCAAAGACTCCTCCCGTTAATCACATGCCTCTAGGCCTGAGAGCAAGTCAAATCTATTCTGTGTTTCCACCATAAAGCCATTCCCGCTTTGATTGATAACGTTATAAAGGTATGGTGGTGTTAGAGCCAAGGACTGAGGTCGAAACAATGGCCTGAAATTCCTGTGTCTCGCAGGGGCTTTAATCAAGTGAGTATAAAAATATTCAAGTGAACAGACACTAATGCTATTTGCATCCGGCATTAAAGATGATGCTCTCAGTAAAACTGTTGCCACATGTTGGGGATGCCTAAAATTAATATCAATGCAATCCCCATTATTTAACTTTTTAGATGGGCCAATCCAGTTTACCCTTCTCACTGAGAGTATTTGATCTGAATATGCTGTTGGAAATCCGCAATTAGAGTTCAGCAAGGCTACTGCTTTATTTTTTAATGAATCATGAGTTTCCCCACGCGGCTGGCCAGAATGGTCTTCTATAGTTGGAACATTAGTCAGGACAGCCACGTAAGGTGCGCAGTCAGGTGGAAGATTGATGTAACGGCTTCTTCTTATTTGCCTGAAATCTGACCTACAGTCTCGTTCTACAGATGTAATCACAGTTAGGTCAGTTTGTGGAGGGGGTTTAAGAGGAGCGTTCTCTGCTACAGGAACTTGACGACAGGTCTCCTGTGCCGGCTCCCTCAAAGGGCCCTGCCCTGTTACCACAGCTCCAGAACTGACAGGGGGGCCACAGGCTGGTGTATTGATAATAGGCCACCTAGTCTATCTACCTCTAGGACTAAGGTATCAAGCTTACTTGACAGGGGTCTAATCAGCTCTTCCATTTTTGGCATCATTCTCCCTTCTAGGGTACTTAACAAGAGAGTAAGTTGCTCAATTTGTGTTTCAAGACCATCCTTGTTGTTTCCGTCAGAAGAACAAGAGCCTGTGGTAGGGCCATTACTAACTGGTGTAGCTGAATCGGCTCTTTTTTTATTATGCTTCCCCCCACTTTTAAGCGGTAATTTTCTACAATTTCTCACCGGTCTCGGCACTGGCTGCACTGGCTGTACTAATTCTATTTCCTCAGTGGAAGTATCAGGGCGGTTATCATGTATCTCTGCATGAACCTGAGCTGTAGTTCGTACAACATCCCTATTACTAACATCAGGGGTATTATAATTGTCAGGCATAGGTATATCTACTACAGCAAGAGGCGCATCATTCTGTGGTAGGGTAACACTACCCCTTCCCAAAGAAGCCCTTCTCTCATGTATTATTTATTTATTTAAATCATTTATAGAGCGCGCTGTCACCCTGGCAGGCATCCTGGTGCTGACTGAAACTAATGGGGTGGGGAAAGGTCATAGAGCAGAGGGGACACGAAGTTAGTGGACAGAAGTCTTGGGGAAGAGCCAGGTTTTGATTCTTTTCCTAAAGGGTAGAAATTCAGAAATGTGTCTAATGTCTGGTGGGAGCGAGTTCCAAAGCTTGGCAGCTGCCACGTTGAAGGATCTGCCTCCGGATCTGATCCTTTTTTTTTTCACAACCGTATTTATTAAGAGTTCAAGCAAGTATCGATACAGCCCTCCACAGTCAGGAGGAAACAGTCAGTGGCATACAAGTAATGGCATGGCGGTGAACTCAAGTTTTAGAAAAACATACCCCATTCCACCCCCATCCCACCCAACCCCAAAAACGCCCTCCCACACCCTCCCAAACTACCCACCCCTTATCCCGCCCTAACCCAGTGCACGTGATCACAGCTTAGCAATAGTAGATGGAAAGCAATGGAGGTGTCGGCCAATAGCCTACGGTACAGGGTCCACATCAGGAGGCAGTACATCATCAATATCGATCGGGGGGTCAAGAGCAAGGCCCCTGTAGTCCGCCCACCGTTTCCAAATGTTTTAGTGTTTTTGGGGACACCCCCTGGCTTCAAAGACAGGCAGTTCCAGGCCCATGAGAAAGTCCAATCCCGCCTTCCATGCGCCGAGCGGGGGGGCACGTTCACTTTTCCAGGCCTGGGCCAGATCTCGCTTGACCACCAACACTAAAACATTGAACCTTGAGGAAGGGAAAACCTGGGAACAGAGAGCACATACAAACTGCAATAGTCAGAACGTTGTATACTTGATCAGATGTTCCTGTGAAAAACCATATATTGGAATGACCACCCGCAAAGTTAAGCAACGCATATCTGAACACCGCAGTACAATCAGGTGCAAGAAAAATAACACAAGACTCACAGATCATTTTCTCACCATGCAGCACACCCCCAATGATATGAGGTGGACTGTCATTGAGCAAATTCAGCCAGGCCCCAACATACAGTCACGCCTCTATGAGAAGGAACAAAGGTGGATTTACAGACTTTCCACGCACAAGATTGGACTCAATGATAATATCCCATGGGCTAATGTACTCAAATGATCTTATTTGGGGTCAGTGTACCACGACCCAACCCCCTGGCCCATGATCCTAGCTTGGCCCACCTGCACATATTTTACGTTGACCAACCTCCACCAGCAGTCAGTGTTTCCCAACTAACATCCTTTTCTAATGTGCAAAATAACCTTGTACGTTATCACTTCCTCCCGACATGACAGGCAACTCCCTCTGTCACCCACACCCCTACCACATTCTTTTACAACTTGCTGATGTTAATACACCAGCCGGCATTTATAAATTCAAATCCTGGCACGCTGTTTGTTTACAAACATACACGTTGCAATCGTCACCACGTTCCGAAACCGCCCTGTAACTCCTCCCCCTCCGGCGGACGGAACCACGCCCATCCCGGAAAGAAAACAACATTTAACGATAGAACTCCCACACGGCACCACTAGCCGAGCAGAGGAGGATAGCAGTAGGTGAATGGCCGTTACCTTCTTCCGCAAACTGTAAGTAAATGCCCCTCTCTTTTCCTAGAGAGCCGGTAACCAGAACCAGAGAACACTTTGATTCCCGCCGGGCATACCGCTCGGTGCGCGCTAAAATATATGTATCACTCACCCTGTAAATATTTCTCGCGCCATTTCAGAATATGTTACGTCGGTTAGAAGAACCTACCCCCTGCCCGTTGAAGCACTTTAGAGGCTAGAAACAAGTAAGCCCCCATTTCGAACCATGGAATTTGTGTGTACTCCTACATGTTATTTGTGTGTATGTCCTGTATGTTACAGTCTGTTATTTTGGCGCAACTGAATGCTAATGCACATACGATAAAACGCCACAATCAGCCACATCTACCTAAGGTGCTCATTGATATTCACTGCGCACAAATATGGATATTAGATGAATGACATGAATGATGGAACACGGATGCGTGTATTCGAAAAGAAACGCATGCTCGTGAACCGATATGAAGGCGATAAATAATATTGCATGTAAAAACACACGCACCTATTGATAAGTGTGTGTGTTCGGATAATACCTCCTTTCCAGCTACACGTATTGAACACGATACTTTATCACTCGGAGGGCATTTCCCTTTGGCATGAAAAGTCACAGCACAGAGACACTTCACGACGTAACAGGAGAGTAACTATGAACTTAACTGAAAACAGTTTATCTTTTTACTTTTCTCCACAGGTCTCTTTTTCTTTTAACCTTTTCTGACGGCTCTCATCACCTTGATTGAGCACATTAACCACTGGTTATTTTTCCAGTTGGCACACAGGGGATCAGGATAGGGTGCGCCTTTTAGGGGGCCCACACCTCCCGTCCACCTGTTTTTTGGTCCTGAGGAATACCGGGCAGTAGCCCTTATGGTATAAACATGTCGACCAAGCCACACAGACACATATAGAGATACTCTGGTCGTAACTCACCTACCAGTATCTCGCCACCGATTTTTAACATTGTTCTGTTACTTTAAAATAAAATTTAATTTTAAGTTAAACCAGGACAATTTTTAACACATTTTTTTGCACTTACAGCCACAACCTGCTCCACTGTAACACAGGTGTCGAAGCACATCCTGGTGACGCTAGGTCACCAGGGTGGACCCCGATGATGAAGGAAGTCACCACTAGGTTGGTGAGTGAGGGGTTTTAAAACAAAAAGGTTGATTTTTTCCTTTTTTGCCAAGAAGTTCACCCTCCGAAAGTTTTTTCCAAAAACTCTACGTAGGGGATACTCCTCTCATTGTTTTCATAACCAGATCTCGCTTGGCCACCACCAGCCCCAACAGTAGCAGATGTCGTTTGTAGATGTTGCCCCCAACGTTTTCATGGACATGGAGGAGACCCAACCTAGGGGTATGGGGAAGGTCCCACCCCAACACTTCCGACAAGCAGTCCCAGACCCCAGCCCAGAGCCTAGCCAGTCTCCCACAGGACCACACCGTATGGAAAAGCGTCCCCCTCTCAGTACCACACCTCAGACACTCCGGAGCGGCTATAAGACCCGCTCGCCACAGTCGTTCTCGAGTGTAATATGCCCTATGAAGGTATTTGAATTGGATAAATCTAAGACGGACGGCTATAGCAGCTCCACGGGGGGATTCAAGGGCTTCACGCCAGTCATCCTCATCCAAGGGGCCAACATCATTCTCCCAGGAGGCCCTCAATGTCAAAAGGGAAGGGGAACAGTGCGTAACCAGGGAGCGGTATATCTGAGAGACCTTCTTATCGCCCAGATCCCCCATAAAGAGTTTCGCCTCAATGGGACTAAAGTCGGGGAGTTGCTCCAATCCCACTAGGCTAGGGCCGAGGGCATGGCGGAACTGGAGGTACCGAAAAAATTGGGACTTAGGCATGTTAAATTCAGAACTAAGGTCCTGAAAGGACTTAAGCGTAGCTCCAGTGAGGACATGGCCGAGGGATGAAATCCCGATCGCATCCCAGCCGCCAAATCCGGACAGGGAGGCCAGCGCCGGAAACAAGCCATTGTACCATAACGGAGTCTCGGCTGTCAGTCTGCCCCACCAACCCATACGGTGCAAAGCTTGCCGCCAGACCGCAAAGAACATCCGAGTGACGTTCGGCAGCACCCTCCTCCATCTGGCCGAGTACAGTAAAGTGTGGAGTGTGGCACCACCCATCAGAGAGTGTTCTAAAGCATAGGCCGGATCACTACGGTCCCCATACCACCACTCGTTGAGCACTAGGAGGTGAGAGGCCTGGTAATAAGACAACAGATCCGTGGACGCCAAGCCGTCGCAGTATGTAGAAAGAAAGCATGTACGCAGCGCCACCCTGGAGGCACCCCCGGCCCACAGAAAACGGCCCAGCACCGAGTTGACACTCCGGAACCACTGCGGGTCGATTTTATAAGGATGATTGTGCAATTGATAGAGAAGCCGAGGCAGGGCTACCATCTTGAAAATGGCCGATCGACCATAGATGTTAAGGGGCATACGCGTCCAAGTCTTGATGTCCATCTGGACCCTATCCCACACTGGCTGCACGTTCCGATCCCACGCCACCGCGGCCGAGGCCGAGAGGAAGACGCCCAAGTATTTCACGCCATCAACTGCCACCCGAAGGGTCGCGGCCCACGGGCATTGCACCGAGTCACCCCCCAGCTCCCACATGGTTGACTTCCGGGGATTGAGAAAGAGCCCCGACGCCTGACCAAACTCCTGCATTATCTCAAGAATACGAGGGCCCGTACGGGCCAGATCAGTCATAAAGAAAAGCACGTCGTCCACATACAAGGCTATGCGGTCCGAGTGGTCCGCCCCCCACACAAAGCCCCGATAAAGCGCGTCCTGGCGCACTCGGGCAGCCATAGGTTCCATGGCCAGCGCGAAGAGGTACGGGGAGAGGGGACACCCCTGACGAGTGCCCCTGGTCACAGGAAACCGCGCGGAGATCGCCCCAGAAACACGCACTGAGGCGGTTACATCTGTATAGAGTAATTTCACATAGGAGATGAACACTGGACCCAGATTGAGTAGCGGCAGGAGGGCAAAGAGATAGGTCCAGCTGACCGAATCAAAAGCGCTATCGATGTCCGCCTGATCCTCGGTCGACCCGATCACATCTATCGCGGCCTGTGCCCGCCGAATGTTGTGTCGCGTCACCCGGCGCGGCATAAAGCCCGCCTGATCTGGGTGGACAAGGGCCGAAATATGTGGGAGCAGGCGGTTCGCAAGCGCTTTGGCCAGGAGCTTGGCTTCAAAATTGATGAGGGATAGGGGACGATACGACTCATGGCGGTCAGGAGGTCTGCCCGGCTTTTGGAAGACCACAATTTCGGCATGACGCCAGTCCGGGGGGAGGCTGCCACGCTCCCGCGCCAGTTCCAATGCCTGCCTGTAATGTGGCCCGAGCTGCAAGTGTAATTTCCTATAGAATTCGCTGGGGAACCCGCTCGGCCCCGGTGCCTTACCACATTGAGTTGATCCAATGCGTCGCCCAATTCCTCGGCCGTCAGGGGGAGATCCAAAGCATCACGTACTTCGTCGGAGACTGCTTGTGGAGGGACCTCTGCTAGGTACCCCTCGATGCCGTCGGAGGAAAGGCTCTCCCGAGAGGCATACTGACGCTCATAATAGCGTGCAAAGCTCGTCGCAAGGATCGCAGGGTCCGTAATTGCCACCCCCGCGTCATCAACAAGCCCTGGCAAGGTGACCGGTTGCAGAGTTTGCTGACAGAGCCTGTGGAGCATGGTGCAGGACTTGTCACCCCACTGGTATACCCGACTGCGCGTAGCCAGCCACGCCTGGTGAGCCTCATCTAACAAGACCGTGGAATAAGACTGCTGCGCTTGTAGAAGCAGCCGCAAAGTCATATCATCAGCCGCCTCCCTGTGTCGCGCCTCCAGCACCTCTACCTTCTCCGCTGCAGCAACAATACTTTCTTGTCGAGTCCGGCGAGTAGAAGCGCACCAGGCAATATTAACACTCCTCAAGGCGGGCTTCATAGCCTCTCAGACCGTCACCGCGTCCACCCCTCCCGTAAGGTTGTCTTGCCAATAGCGGGCAATCGCACCGCGCAGATGTTGGGAGTAGTCTGGGCGCTGTAGGTGCCACGCAGACATCCGCCACCAGAACGGCTGGCGCGCTCTACCGAGATCAATCTGAACCGCCACAGGGGAGTGGTCGGACAGGCCGCAAGGCCGGATCGCTGCCCCCTTCACCCTGTCAAGGAAGGCCCCCGGCACAAACACACAATCTAGGCATGAGAGAGAGCCGTGCACAGCAGAAACATACGTGTATTCCCGCCTTTCCGCATGCAGGTGCCTCCATACGTCCACCCATCCAATACCATCAATCATGGCACAGTTGCGACCCCTCGCCCCCTCTGCCTGTCCAAAGTCATATCCACCACATCATTCCAATTGCCTCCAATCACAGCTAGGGAACTGGGAAGCTCAGTCCACAAGGCAAACAGCCGCTCCGCAAGGGTCCATTGCAGCGGGGGAGGGGCATACACACTACCAAATACAACCGGTTCCACACCAATCTTCTCTTGTACAAACACAAATCGGCCCTGAGGATCAAGCCATTGTCGCTCATGGATATAAGCCCCTAGTGAACCCAGCATGAAACACCTGGTGAAAGCCAAACCTCTGCAGACCCAGTGCCTTAGTGCCCAACATGTGTGTTTCTTGAAGGAAGAGCACATCCGCCAACTCCCTTTTCGCCCAGTGAAGCACAGCCCCCCGTTTGATCTTGTCTAGGAGCCCCCGAACATTCCAGCTCAGGACACGCATAGAAGTACCAGTAGACAAAAACTGTGGAACATCAGCCATTATCACGATGAGCCAGTTCCTGCGACCCCCAGTACCCGACCCAGGCCCCCAACACCCCAGTTGCAAATATCAGAAGAATCACGTGCACCCTACATCCCCGAACCCCCCCACCCCGTTTGACCAGGCCCATCCCACAAACAACCAAACACCCCAGCTCCCCCCTCCCCCACCCCATACCTCAAAAAACAATGAAGTATCTGTCGCGGCATACGGTACTTCAGGCCCAAAACATAGCGCCTAAAGCCAGCCATACCAATGGATCCCAACTAGTTCCCCCACTAACCAACCAGACACACTCCCAGAACCACCCCCCAGTCCCAACAGGAGGAGGCAGCCCACAGAACGTGCCCCGAACCCCCATTACACAAGCATCAAGTACATAAGCAAAGCACCACCGATAGGTACCAGTCCGCGAGGGCCCCATGCGCTCGCCAAAGAATAAGTCAATACTGCACCAGTCAATGTCTGTTCCACCATCCAAAGCTCAGCTGCTGCAGCGTACAGCCACAGACCAAAGGCAATCAGTTGGCATTCATATCGCACGATGATCAGGATTCCTTGCCAGATTGATCCGTATCAGGCTGTGTGTCCCCCAGAAGGGGGTCTCGGGACAGGGACCTCCGTCGCGAGCGGGACTTGCGATGCCGTTTCCCTTTTCCTGGCGGGTCGCTCCGGTCTTGAGAGGAGCTGCGCGATGAACCGGAGTGCAACCCCGGTTGGACATGCGGTCGGAGCCTGACCGCCTCATCGGTCCATCTGAAGACGGCCTCCGGTGTATCGAAAAAATGGGTCTTGGAGTTAAAGATCACCCGGAGGCGGGCCGGATAGAGCAGCGAATACTGAATTTTCAGGCCACGCAGCTTGGCCTTGGCTGCCAGGAAGGAGTGCCTCTGCTGCTGGACCAGTTTGGTATAGTCCGGGAAGATCATGATCTTATGATTGTCATAGAGCAGAGTGTTCTTAAGCCGCGCCTCCCGGATAATGGCGTCCCTGTCATGGAAATTTAGGATCCTGGCGATGATCGGGCGAGGCCACTCCCCGGTCGGCGGTTTCTGCGTCAGGGCCTGGTGTGCACGCTCCACCACAAAGCAGCGCGACAGGGTGTCCTGGGGTAGCCAGCTCTCCAGCCACCGAGACAGGAAAGCGTCCATGGGCCCTTTCTCACAGTCCTCCGGGAAGCCCACAAAGCGCAGGTTGTTTCGCCGCGCCCGCCCCTCTGCATCCTCCACTCGAAGTGCTAGGACCCGCTGGGTCTGTTCCATGTCCGCAACCTTCTTCTTGAGGGCGCCAACATCTCCCTCCACCGTTGTGACCCTGGTCTGCGTTTCGGTGATGCGGGCGACCGCGTTACGAAGGTCCTGACGCAGTAGCATCACATCAGCACCAACCTCGCCAATCTTCGCATCTAGCATGTCGCGGGACTGCGTAATGGCCGCCATCAACGCCGCGTTATCTGGGCCAGCACTCTGGCCTCCTCCGGCCGTCCTGGCACCTCCAGCAGGGCCAGTAAATTTATCGATAGGCCCTTGCTTAGTGGCGGCTGTGCCACCTCCGCCTCTAGTCATGGCGGCAGCAGAGACAGCAAGGCGACCCGCACCTGTATTAGGGTCGCACCGCTCGAACGTCCACCACTCAGGCCCCGGCCGGGGTGTCCAGGTCACACTAGGCCGCTCGGTACCCACTCGCCACCAGCTCGCCAGTTCATGGGTAGGCACCCAGGCCGCCGCTCCGCCAAGGCGCAGTATTTGCCAGTTATGAGCCCAGTGCAGGGCCGCCGAGACGGTGCAGTCAGACCACCTCTCCAGGCGATGGAAAGCCGTCCGCTCCGTAAGCTCCACGTCTCCGGTAGAGCAGTAGTTACAAGGCGATCTTCGGAGCCGATCTGTCGTTTCGCCGGGACACCGCTCCGCAGGATTCAGCGGCGGCAGGGCGCGCCGTCACTGCACTTCCGGTGGCTCCGCTCCAATCCCTGCGGGCTCAGACGTCCGCCGTCCGCCCGGCGTCCAGGGCCAGCCAGCGGGCGGGACAGAAATCGAGGTCCCGGCTCACCACGCGGCAACTAGGCCCGGCAGGCACCTCCGCGAAATGTCGCTCCAGCCGCGGTCCGGGGCCCCAGCGACCAAACCACCGGGCACCACCGGTCACCAGCAGTCACCTCCGCAGCAGCAGACAAGGGAAAGGGTTCAGGGCAAGGATAATTAAGCAGATAAGGATCGGGCCGGCAGGAGCTCGATCCGCCATCTTCGCCCTCGAAGCCACGCCCCGGATCTGATCCTTTTGAATTTAGGAACCAGTGCCAGCTTGGCTTCAGAAGAGAGAAGCTGCCTGGCTGGGGTATACCATGCAAATTTGGATTGGAGAGAGGCAGGGCCTATTGCATGCAATGCTCTAAACACTATACAGAGTGCTTTAAATTGGACCCTCTGTCTCACCGGGAGCCAGTGGAGTTTGCTCAGTGAGGAGGTTGCACTTGCTCTTCTGGGAAGCCCCAGTGCCAGTTTTTCTGCGGCAGACTAGACTCTTTGGAGTCTGTCCATCATTATTGATCTGGTTGACCTTTTTCACAAGAAAATTGTCCATGGTACCCATCCCAGAGGTAGATTTATCTACTTTGCCTCTAGACATCACGTTTGCTCACTTTAAATCTCGAAAATAGATAAATAATACCAACATCTAACTGAATTAATACAATGCACTTCAGCAACAACACCCAGAGCTACAACATTAGTACTTACTTCTATAATTAATATCCTTAATGCGGAGCCAAAGGCTATGGCCCAGTCCAGTCTCCTCAGACCTCTGAGGGCCACAGAGGGCCCGCCCTTTGCCCGGGCTTAGCCCGGCGCCGCCCGCGCATGTGTCCCGCGACGCTGGAGCTCTCGCTGACCTTAGAGCACCTCCGGGGGTGGGACAGGGTGCGCGCGACTTCCTGTTGCGGAGCCTGAGGGCCTGTGGGGGATGTAGTCCAATCACCGGGAAACTGACAGGACCAACAGTAGAGCCAAGGAAAGGCTTGAGCATCCTGTGGTGTCCTGCGGCGAGCTGCGATGCTCCCCGCTCTGCCCAGGTCAGTATGCAAATTGTCCCCTATATCTGAGCCGAGTTACCTCTTTTGGTCCTCTGTTACAATCCACAGAGAGCCACGTTAGCTCCTAGCACCTCCGGCACCGATATTGCACCACTCGAGTCCACTCCGCTTTTTTCCGGTGTCCCCAGATGTCTCTTCACCTGGGCAAAATCCAATTCAAAACGATTGCGGAATAATTTGCTTTTTTCCTTTTAATTTAAATGTCCCAAAACAACTCTTTCTTTCTTTTATGTCTTCCAATATTAGCGCTGCTTTGCTAACAGCCGGTTTGGACTCCTCGGCAGGGAAACAGGTTTGCGGCTCCGATTTGGAAAACGGCTCGCTATCTCACAGTACTCCGTGATTCACTGAGCCAGACCTGCACCACCGCAACTCTCGCCCCCTCTCACCACCGTTTCTTTTTTTCTGCTTCTCAGCAACCTCTCCATCACCTCAAATGTGAATGAAGTTACCAAAAATGGATGTATGACGTTACAACGCATACTTTTACCACTCATGCCTTTACAACGCGGTTTTTACAACGCATGCCTTTACAACGCATAGCGCTTTGGGTTGCTGGATAGTGAAAATTTTAATTTACTATTCCAACTCCAGTCCCCGTGGACACTAGGGAAGGTGTTGGATAGTAAATTAAACTTATTACCTATCCTAGAGCGCCCCCCAGCGCAATGCGTTGTAATGGTTTGCGTTGCAATGACTGCGTTGTAATGGTAGTGCGTTGTAAAAGTTTTGTTGTAAAGGTTGTATACCGCCAAAAATGCATTCAACCTCGGTTAGCAGAGGTACCTCCTATTTGAGAATCACCATAGCAAGTGTACCAGTCGCCCATACTAGTTTAAGTGAATCTAAATCAGACTTCCAAAGAATCACTATTTAAATGTCAAAGGTTTCAGTCATGCTGCATGATGACTAGTCAGCCAGAGACACCAAGATCAGATCCCATAGGTAATTAATCCACCATATGGTCTCTCAATAAAAGAGCGACCTCACCTGGAAATCCTCTATCTAGTCCACAAAATGTCACTTGGCTGGCCATCGAAGCACCTCTCCAATGTACTCCAGTGCCACCAGCAATCCATACTTACACACCTGCTTTCAATTAGCCAAGTCAGATGCAAGATAGTGTGTGGCAGCAGATGAATTTGCTTAATACAGTAGCCTATGCCTGGTGTGGGTCTTGAAACCCACTGCTGCAATCTATCTACAGTGCAGACACCTGTGTGCAATGCATCCCACTTTGGCCAGTATAGCCTCTGTAGTCAGTGTAACCACGTACTGCCAGTGCACCACTCAATGCTCGGGGCAGCACTCCATGCTCAGAGCAACCTTTATGCTCAATTTAACCCTGAATTTGCCTTTCATATGCTTGTGCGCACTGAAGATCACCATGGATACCCAATGCGGCCAGCTATACCAAGTGCAACACCACTTTCCAAGTGAATCCCACTATGTTTACTGTAACCTCTATGTTCTCTGTAGCTTGCATGTGTAGTGCAGCAACTAATGGCCAATGAACCTACTAATGGCTGATAGAACTCACTATAGCCAGACCAGCCTCCTATTATCAGTGAAGGCAGTAATTTTCATTACAGCCCCCTATAACCAGTGCCGCACCCTACGTAAAGTGCAGGTACTCTTCCAGTGTTGGACTGGCTTGTCTGACACTTTGAAACAGTCAGATGTTCCAGGTTGGAAATTGCTGTATTTGGGTCATTTCTTTGGTCATTTCATGGCCCATGGGATAAAAACCACAAGAACACACTCTTTTTCATGCCATCCACACTGGCAGTGCCAGACTGCCAGAGTGCCCAATAGGCATGTCAAGCACTGTACTCTGCATTGTACAATGTCGCCCACAGAGCACAATCCAGCCTAGAGATCGCTGGAACGAGGCAGAAAACATGGTCCAACCGTGCAGGCTCTGAATTGCAGTGCTAGTCGATTTGTAGAGCACAATTACTTCTTCCCACAGCATATCGCATCTATCTTTTATCACTTAATCTGAGAGAAGCTATGGAGATTCATAGATTCTGAAGTGCTTACCCCAGAAGGGAAAGTAGGATATCAGTAGCACCACGTTTCTTTGAGGTCCTCAGCAAAAAGGCAGTCCTTCCTCTGGAGTTACACCCATAAAGGACAGGTTTCTTGTAGCCCATGTGGCATTAGGGGAGACTAGTTTACAGTTGACGGGTCTTTTATTTTTCCTCTCTCTCCAAAGGATGGAAAACCACCATTAGCCTATCAAGGCACCTGTTCAATGTTGAACGGCTAGAAGAGTGGCATAGGGTAGGAACTGCAGAAACTGGAAAAGCTATATAGTTCCTATTCATGGCACTGTCTTTGTGAACTTTGAGGCAAGAGTAAACTAGGAGTACCAGCTTATAAACCAAGGGTAGCTGCTGCTACTAATGATATCCTGTAATTCACATCAATATGAATAAACGGTTTCCTGTGAAAGGGAAACTCGTAAGTGATTGATATGCTGAGTTTGGGAAATGAGCCCTTCAATAATAGACCACATTAAAAAAATTATCTGAGTGTTTGGACAATCCCTTGTAATTTTTTAATGGAGCTGGAGTAAGAGGCCTGAGGTGAAGATGACGGGCCAACCCAAGAGAAATTCAATGGCAACCTGGGTGGGGCCTTTACCATAGATATCACTGCTTTCGCAAATCAGATCCCTGAAATTGTGGGTATATAATATTTCAGCAAAACGTTGTGTTTTTCATGGTTCTGTTGAAGTGAAATATTACATAAAAAATATAACTGGTGAAAGGTTTTTTTGTATTTATCTCGGAGATTATCTCAGAATAATGTGGAATTTCCAGTCACATACCTTAGAGAAGAACTTTACTACTACTAAATTGAGAAAAATATTAACTTTACAACTTTCGCTATTCACAAAAGACATTTAGTAGTAGTAAAGTTAGGATGCCTTTTGTGAATACTGAAAGTCATAAAGTTAGGATTTTGTCTCAGTTTAGTAGTAGTAAAAATAGGAATCCTAACTTTACTATACTAAATGCCTTTTGTGAATAATGAAAAGTCATAAAGTTAAGATTTTGTCTCAGATTACTTTTGTGAATCGGACCCCAAACCACAATGTGAAGCAATCACTTTTATTTCATAATTAAATAATGAAATTAATATCACTAAATGTGCACTGTTAAAGGTACAAATATGGAACTGCGCAGTGATGGTACAGTGTTTTAGTGGCAAAAAAGTACAAACATTAAAGAATAAGACAATATTACGAAGTTTTGGACGAACCCCAATGAAATTTCATCTAATGTGACAGATTTTCTCTGATTCCCTCTAGCAGTCTGTTCCACCAGCCAAAACTTTGTTTTATCAATATTTATTTGCGTTTTTACTCTTCGCTGCTTACAGATTATTAATGTTGCCACACTGTCACCGGATATGAATACATTAAGTGTATCTCTTATGATGATCCCAAATGAACCTTCGTTCTATAACATGTTTCAGCCATGTTCTTAGGGACACAGGACTGTCGCTTTTACAACTTATACTAATCATGAAATGTGGAATAACTATTTGGCACTACCAGGTAATACTAAAAGCAATATAAGAGAGCTAAGTCTCCACGATAAAGAGACTTTATAGATTTTAAAGTGATTGAGTTGGCAATATTGCTACAACATTTTCGGACAGAATTACAGCTGTGAAGTAATAATTAAAAGAAATAATTAAAGACATTTGACATTATAAGAGCAGAAATTTCATAGAACAATGCTGCAATTGTTGGCAGGTGCATGCTCTTTTGATGTTTTTCGCTTGTGTGGATAATTTTGCATTTGGTGGAGGTAATTAAAGGAATGATGGAGACAGATTACTTGAAGAATTCTCTGCTGATTAAAGGCGGAGAACAGAACTAATTGGGGAGTGTGACAGAGTACAATGTATGAAATAATAGAGTTAATAACAGTCAAGGCCAGAGAGAGCAAACAGCCATCGGATATGCAGAATGAGATTTCTAAGAAATAGGGAAAAATAAACTTCAGCCCAGTGCCTTATTTGAGCAGATGGTTTCCAGTGCTGAGTATCAGCACATAATTGCGAACACTGGCTCTTATAAAAGTTTGCTATTGGTGGCGCTGTTTGTTTAATTTAGAAATGAGCACATCAACAGTTTTTAATTAATTGAATCTACATTAAAAATGACTAATACCTGTTGCCAAAGCAATTCTTATAGCTATGAGACCTGGAATTGTAACACTTGCAGGAGTGTTATTGTTAGAAGTTGTGTTGGTAGTGTCATTGGCAGGACTGACAGGGGCAAAGGGTGGTGTAAACTACAGCTCTCCCAACAAGGGCCTCGTAACTTTTTCTTTTGCAAATGAAGCACTTCTACAGCCTCTCATAGAAGCGGTATAAGGTAGGGGAAGCTCCTTCGCTAAGGCGGAGGTGCATTGCCCCACTGCTCCGAGCAGGAAAAATAAAATGATAATATTGTAGTTAGTATCATTTTATCTTTTGCAGGTTCAGGGCTGGGTTCGGGCGAGGCGGGCTTGGAGGCACAGGGGGAGGAGTAGTGTGCACACTTAAAGTGGCCGAAACTGCTTGGCCGGCTGTCTTGGTCTAAACAGTTATGTGCACTTTGCATGTTTCCCACCAGACTGCATTACATATCCTGGTGGGGGACATGCCCAGACCCCAGTCGCCATGTAAGCGCCAATCCATGGTGATCAGATCAATCACAACGCTGCTTTGCAGAATTGTGATTGTCTGGGTGCTTCCTGGTTCCGGGACTCACCTGAGAAGTGGAGGAGAGACGCTGCCTGTGGAAGACTTCTGTGGTATTTGTTTTGTCCCCCCTCGCCCTCGCCCAACCCCACCCCACCTGTCCACCTTCATTCCCTGCCAGACCCTACTGGTAGAAGATTATATATATTCCAAACTAAATGTAGTAGGAAGACGTAAGAAATGACTGACAAATCAATACCAGAAAAACTTGCTCTTCTCTGTTTTGAAGGTTTAAAAAATGTTGGTAAGTTAGTTTGGAAAATATTGGGGCATATTACCAACAACTAGCGATAATTATCGCTATGTTGGCTTAGCGGCAATATTTTTATCGCCGAGCTGCGGCGATTTTTATCGCTTAGGAACCTTGCTATTATCAAGGTTTATCTCCTAAAAATCGGCCAAAATGCATGAATATCGCTGAAAAGTCAGCGATATTCATGCATTACCGAGCTAATGCTCTTAGCCATGTTATCCACCTACCATTGGATAACATGGCTAAGAACTGCTCAGGGGCAGGTGTTAGCTTTTGGAGATATTCGCGCTTAGCGCGAATATCTCCAAAAGTTGGAAATAGGAGATAGCGATGTTAGCGACTGTTTCCAGTCGCTAACATCTTGGCACGCCCACTTTGCATGTCATTAGTGGTAAATTTCACTGACATGCAAAGCGGGGCCCAAGATGGTCGCTATCTCCTACTAGCTGTCGCTAACTGGTGTTAGCGACAGCTAGGTAATAGGGAGATAATTTTATCTCCGCTTTCTTGGTTTTTAAAGCCATAAAAGCGGAGATGAACCACCTTGATAGTATGCCCCTTTGTGCTTTAAGTACTTCTAACAATACGCACTGACCCTTAACCCGTTGCATGATGATGACGGAACTGCTCCGTCATCAGCTGCGGTGGCGCTGTGCTGATGACGGAGCGGTTCCGTCATGGCCCGCCCGACTCTCCTGCGCGGCGTGAATTCCGCGCCTGCGCTGAGCGTTCTATTGAGCGGGCGGGCCATGACGGAACGGCTCCGTCATGATCACAGCGCAACCAACGCTGGTGACGGAGCGGTTCCATCACCAGCATGCGCCTACCGCATTTCCGCCCCGCCCCCTTAGCACTGCGGCGGAATAGCCACCGCAGTGAAGGGGTTAAACCACCTCATGCCCTTGGTTCTCATGTAATGTATTGTAGCAAGTCATGATTGCATGATTGTAGGGATATCTGAAGTTCACACTCCCCCAATTATATTGACCGAGCTATGCCTCTGTCTGCATGTGTTGACACACTCCACAGATGAGGACAGCCTATGGGAGGGTGGACATGGAGAAGGAATGCACACACTTAGAGAGGAGGGCAGAGGCATTAAGCATCATTATGATAGTGAAAATCATTCTTGGGAGCTGGAAGTTCCCCATGAAACCGCATAATGAGACTTGAGTCTCGGAATGGCTATTCTTCAGCTGAGGAAATAGTGCTCAAATTCAGCTCATATGGGCCGGGATGCCCGCCACCCCTTCCACCACCAATCCCAATGGGAGGAGACAGACACAGTTTGAACTTTTGGAAGGCAGGGGGGCCTCACGACCCCCCCCGGCCGTATTTATTAAAATATGAAACAAAATGTAAAACTTTAAATTAAAAACGTTTCATGTATCATGTACAAATTCAACTTCCATTACATTTGATGAAGACAGGTATTTCAGGCTAACCTTAACAAATCTCTAATACAAAGATTTCCTAACCGAGTCTAACATCATGACAAATGCATTGCATAAAAATTTGTACATCCTAATGTTAGGAGCCAACGGCAAGGTCTTAACCGGTGTCAGATCCCTATCACCAAATTCCCGCCCTCACGTGTGAGTGGCGCATGCGCAGAGGACTTTACCCTCGTAGCCAACTGTGACTTCCCTTGTCGTGGGGGCCCCCTTTCACTCGACTCCATCTTAAGGTTGTCCGAGTTCCCGTGCGGGGTATCTGTAAGAAGGACAGCGTGGACTCCCCCCTTTGCCTGCACTCTCTTCCGCTGGAGCGGATATCCGGCCCCTGGGAAGTTCTGGGGAGGGGCATATAGCCATCTCCCTCTGGGAGGGGCCTATTGCCGTCTCCCCCTGGGTGACCCATTCGTAATGGGTGCCGCCCCCCCGTGGGAGGGGCCAATGGCCGCCTCCCCCCGGGCGCTCCCATCCATAATGGGTGGCGCCCCCCCTAGGGACCTTGAAATCACGGCTCACCGATCATGACCTTACCGCCACAGGCCAGATAGTTGACCAACTATCTGGCCCCCCACACCTCCTATAGGTTATGTCTCCTCAACCCCACTAGCCAAGCTATCATGTCTCCTATCAATAAGCCATTCCCCACCCTGGACAGGTGTTCCCCATCATCGGAATAACAGTTATCCCCCCAGATGCACCCATGAGATATGCTTTGAAGATGAGCAGAGCGAAACCACTTCTCAATTTTATTGTTGACCCTCTTTACCGAATGGGTCAACGCTGTTGTGGACAAACCACCCTGCCATACCCTCCTCGGAATCATGTGAGACCAAGCTATTGTACATCCCGGGAGCCTTTTTGCTAACCAGCTAACTGCAGAAAGTATATGCTCAACTAAAGCTCATCTGCCCAGTCTTACCAAGTCATTGCCCCCAATGTGCACTGCGACTACAGATGGCGGTGACCTGTGCCGCCCTAGTAATTCTTCCACAAAACTTTGCAGTCGGTCAATACACAGGCCGCCCTTCCCATGGAAGGACACCCTGAACCCATATTCCTCAGATGTGTGGATCGCATCACCTGTCTTGAATATGTCCCCGGCACGCCTCACGTATGAGGGGCCCACGACCCAGACCACACGTCTTCCATTCCTTATTCCCGAAGTGGTGGTTAGCTGATACTGGGCCGGTCCCAATTTCCGCCCTGCGTCACAGGCTCGTGAAACTGTAATCCAAACAAAAGACAACAAGCGTGAGTGCACTTCCTCAGTAACTTACTACATGTGCAGTCGCAGGTACCTCTTGAAACAATTCGAAGACCAGCGCCCTAACTGCTTAACATTGTCTGCCTGCAGACCTTGAGCCGTAGCTTCTGTAGCGGCCCCTATCCTGAATGAATGGGTCCCAAAATCACTCGGGTTCAAGCCCGCCGCTGCAATCGTGATTGCCAGCACCCTCTGAAACTGAAACTTTGTCAACGGGGTGCCGTCCGTATGTCGCAGCAAGGCCCCCCCCCATTGTCAACCTTTGTTTTAGGTAGGCCTCAACATGCCTCACTGGACAACCGGGACTACCTGGAGCGCGCTGCAACACAACGCTATTCCCCTGGGCCTCCTGGTCTGTCTTTGACCTGGCTATCGTGATCAGCAGAGAATCCCCCCTTACTTGGATGTGATCCCTGCGCAGACCCCCTTCCGTATCTCTTTTGTTGGCAGCCACTAGTTCACTCACCCACACCCCATAGAACGCCAATGCGAACGCTGCCTCGAATAGTATTACCTCGCTAGGTGAGGAGCATGTCTCCTCTAGTTTAGCCAGCAAGGAGGTCAACTTGTCAAATCCTATTGGATGCCTGTTATCCTTTCTGCACCCTTCTAAGCGCCGCCAGCCACGCAGAGCCTTCCTGACTACAAAGGAGTCCGTCGGGTCCCTGATCCTATGGAGCTGAGCCATAAATGATATGGCGGCCTTATACCGACTTGCGGTTGCCGCCGACCGGCCTTCCTCATGAAGTGCCACTAAAAATTGGATAAAGGACTCCTCCTGACCCCATCTATGCTCCCCTGCCGGGCCGAAAAAGGTGCAGTACGAGCGGAACGCCCCTTCATAAGCTTTCCTTGTCCTGGGCGCTAAACTGGCTGCCACGAGGTTTTGTAGTCCGGGGCGCTGATTTGCCATAGTGCTTCGGGAAATGGCGCTGCCACTAGTTCCGCTGAGGGTAAACAATCCCTGAAAGCCTGCATTTTGAAACGAGAGAGCGCATCAGCTGCATTATTCAGTACACACGGCACATGGTTTTGCCCTGAATTGTACGTTTAATCTCAAGCATTTCAACACAATTTCTTTCAACAATCGCAATATCCGTTTGCAGCGTGCTGCCTGCTGATTAATGCACTCAACCACAGTCATGTTATCAGACCAAAATACCACCGAGCGGTCTCTGAACTCCTCCAGCCATGCCGACAGAGCCACCCAGATGGGGAAGAGCTCTAGAAAGCCAATGTTACTCGTCAAACCACTTGTTTCCCACCATGCTGGCCATCTTTGGACCGACCAACGGTTTCCGAGGATCGCCCAAAACCCCACGCTGCCCACCGAGTCGGTCCATAAGCCTAGTTCCGCCGTCGAGGCCGGGGGTTTGCTCCAGACCACTCGGCCGTTGAAGTCCACCAGGAATGCCAGCCAAATGAGCATGTCCTGGCGAACCGCCGCCGACAGTCTCGTGCGATGGTGCCCTTCCTTGAGGCCTACCATGGACTGGGCAATGGATCATGAGAAAGGGCGAGCCATCGGTATCACCCTTAATGCAAAGTTAAGCTGACCCACTGTCTGCTGCAATTGGTGCAGTGTCACTTCCTCGTTCCGGAGACACTGCAACAAGGAAGCCCTGAATTTGGCTATCTTCTCCGCCGGCAAGCGGAAGCAACCCTTCACGGAGTCTAGTTCTATGCCCAAAAACTCCAGGGATGTAGTCGGCCCCACTGTCTTATCTGGCGCCAATGATACCCCGAAACCCCGCATGAGCACGCAGAAATCCTGCAATGCCCGTGCACAGTCCCGAGTGCCCGCTGGGCCGAGAAAGAGGAAATCATCAAGATAATGCATCACATGTTGGTGCCCTGTGGCCTTTGAGAACACCCACTTCAGAAATGTGCTAAACATTTCAAAATAGGCACACGAAATTGAACAACCCATTGGCATGCACATATCCATGTAGTATTTCCCCTGAAACGTAAAACCCAGCAAGTGCTGATCTTGGGGATGCACCGGAAGCAACCTAAATGCAGATTCAACATCCGACTTTGCTAACAATGCACCGGGGCCTAAGCGATTCAACATTACCACTGCGTCATCGAAAGATGCATACTTCACACTGCAAATGTCAGGATCGATTGCCTCATTGACGGAAGCCTCCTTCGGTGCCGACAAATTATGGATGAGCCTGTACTCCCCCGGGTCCTTTTTAGGCACCACCCCAAATGGGGAACATACAAAATCAGCCGTTGGTGGGTCACCAAAAGGTCCTGCAACCCGCCCCAAGCTAACCTCCTTGGCGATCTTTTTGGCGGCAACCGCCGGGTTGTGCTGAACGGACAGTTGGTTCTTACATGAGGGGGCCCCCCGAAAATCACCAGCCGGGATCCTGAAGCCATGTGAGAAGCCATCTCGCAGGATCCCAGCGGACGCATGATCAGGGTATCTGTTCAGCCATGGGGTCAAAGCCAGGATATCTACGGGCGAAGGTGTGGACTTCCGGGGCACCGTATCAATCCTGCTTGGTACCCCCTTTGCCTCCGTTACCATTGGCTCTGGATCGGCAGCTAGTTTCAGGGTGTGAGGTGTTACCACAACTGGAGCACGCATGCCTGAACCTACACGTTCCTTGCGGCCTGCTACACGTCCCCTTATTGAAACCCCAACACACTCCTCGCTTATTTCCGTTCCCGCCCGATCTAGGCTGAGACTCCCCCCCCCGTAGTTTGGCCGAAAGGGCTGCAACTGTTTCTGTGGAAAGGCCCTGGAGCCGTTTGTGCTCGACCCTGAACCACCCGCTGATCCCGGCAAGAGCTGCGCATGCCAAGATACTGTATCCAAACAATCCCAAGTCAGTGTTTCATTAAACTCTTTCCCTTTTCTAAACGCCATGTCATACCCTTTCTATTCTTCTCCTCCATACTTCTCATGGAAGCTCGTGATCAAGCTCTGGTACCAAGCCAGGTCACTCAACAGTTCCGGTGTACGCAGCGACAATCGCTACAAAAATAGAAAAGGCCCTGATCCAGTTCATCATCGACTACTCGACCCTGAATTCCGCCATTTTTGCCCGCCATACACTGGGGTGCCATAAATCCTTCTGAGTCTTGGCATATTCTAACTCTCGATGATCAGTCAACAATGAAAACATGTTTATATATTTATTGGCCCACACCATCTCCTTAGTAACCATGGGAATATGTTGCGCCAAGCTTTCCCGCCTTGAGGGCACCGCGCCCTCCCTCATCATTGGGAGTGATCTCTTACCAGCTTCCGCCGCACCTCCAGCCGTGTCCGTCGACTTATTCTGGTTTTCGCCTGTGACCACCTTCGCCACCTGTGGAGAAATAGAAGGCACGTTCGCCGCCCCAGCACCCCTTGTCTGCCTTAACTTCTCAATAATCAGTCTAACTTCTTCGGCCGGGTCTTCCACAGCCGCGGATCCCCCGCTCCCTTCTTCAACAAGGGTAACACAGCCGCCAACTGAAGCGCTAATTCGGGAGGCATTTGGTTGTCATCCAGCAGTGTGATAACCACAGGGATTGACAATCCCCCATCCGGTGTGGGTACCGGGCTGGACGCTGGTGCTACTGGGACCGGTGGGACCTCCATCGGGACCGGGGCCTCGCTAGGACCCGATTTCCCCTTCTTCTTTTTCCCCTTATCCCCCACTGGGGTAATGTTTGGCAAAACAGGCCCTACGATCCTCTTAGGTCACCCTGAGGGCCCCGCTTGGGCCTCAACTTGTTTCCTGAGGGCCGCTAAGCCGCGACTCAGCTGGTCTACTTTACCGAACTTCCTGCTCATCGCCGACACTTGGTTCACCAATGTGCGCAGCATTCGTTCCATCTCAGAGCTCTTTCCAGTCTTCTTACCAGGCATGTCCGCGTTCAACGTTAGCTCAGCCTGTCCTCCAGAAGTGACTTGGACTCCAGCTACGCCTTGACGACTGAAACAGAAAAACAACGATTACACGTTCAAAAACTGCAGCTTGTTCCCTTGAGGGCTCACGAGCGCGAGTGGTGCAGCCTTCAGAGCGCAGGAACAAGAGGACGCTTCCCTGAATTCCTGCGCCTTTTATCCAGCAGCGGGAAGGCGAGGCCGCGACCCCATCCCGCCAATAGGTACATGGACTTCCGGGCGGGTGTTTAGAACAACCCTTTTAGGCGGCGGGGGCGTGCTCCGACCACGCCGCTATGGGCATACCGGCCGGGACACGCCCCCGCCCGCAACGGTTTACCGAGGGATCGGGGCACTCATCCATACGTTCGGGGTGACCGAGTGGTCTCCCCTTTCCATAACACTAAGGCCAAATGGATCAGTTTAGTAATGTTTGGATAACATTCTTTGAATTGGAAGATTGCTGAATACTCCGCTAGACCAAAGTCAATTATGTTGTGTGTATGTTGAATTCCTCTCTAAAGTCTGTATTGGGTGTGTGTGTGGTATGGCTGATGCCAATATTTAAATACAATGCACTGTTTAGTTTCTGACTGATAAAGTGTCTCTTTGTCACTTCTTATAGTGTAAATGTAATCATTTGTACGGATTCTCTGCCAAGTTTATACATGCATGTTGTGTATTACTAAGCTTGATAAAATAATTTGTTCTTAATTAAATTGCAACAGATGTTTGCCAGAACTTGTAATTATGAAAAATTGACATGAAAAGAGCTATATAGAATCTACAAGCCAGATGTGCTTTCTCAGTCTTCTGACAAGCTGACAAGGTCAGCCTTCAACAGTTGACTTTCTAAGAGATAGCTACCCTTTACCAATTAAATACCACCACAACTCAGATGTCTCTAATTAATGGTTTGCAACCGCAGTTATGGTAACAAACGATTTCTTCGAGTTTTTGTGACTAGCAATTAGAAAGGAAGACCCCTTTCATGATCCCTCATAATTCTGATTAATAATGTGTCACTTACACCTTTACATTAATCTAGTACTTGACAAAACACTGCTTTACTGTTGAAAACCCTGTGATTTTGCAATAAACATATGTAACCAGGTCCTATATTCCTGACAAGTATGCAAAATTGAAGTTAGGTGTTTTGACATTTTAAGCATCGTGTAGTGGGAAATCATTCACGGTGTGTAACTTAAGGAAAACAACTGTGTTTCAAAAAAGTCTCATTTAATTTGGAAATGGACAAGCTGCACATACCTCTGAATAAAACCCAAACTGCTGTCGTTGAATAGAGCACCAAAGTGGAACACCACAACCGAAGGAATCATGCGTTTCTCCTTCCCTCAAGAAAGATGGCTGCCAAGGCGTTTAGACTATCCAAAAGGAAAATGTCACTTGAAACATCTGCAGCAATCTCGTTTATGTGAAAGTCAATGACACAGGGTCAACTTTGTATAATGCCACCTATCAGGGGTGCACTCACTTTTCGTTTTACTCCAATGCCGTAAGGATCTTTCAGAATAAGAGCAGCTAGGAACTAACAGGCGTAGCCAAATATTTGCGGCCCATTAAGAATTATAGACATCTGAAAATATAAACAATTCTTTGCTTACGAGTTCTGAGCTGACGTCACGTGTTTTCCTGTGCAAAACCGAAGTCAGTAGCACGTGTGAGAGGATGAAGGTGGAGGGAACCAGTGAATACATGCTACATGCCAACAAGCATTGAACCAGATGGAATCAGAACTTTTACGTTATGTTTCCATCTGGTAAGCCGTGGCAAACAGTAAAAACAGCTTCGAACCTCACCAACCTGTGATCCTGGCCTTATCATTAAAAAACAACAGCAACAATTGTGGTTTTCACTCGTGCTGCACACGTTAAAAAAACAACAGATCCGAGGCGAGGACCTTATTCATTGGAGGACGCATATAATTACGGCTTTCAGTATTTTAGATGAAGAGGATGTATCTTGCGAGCAGCCACTGTATTTATGTGTTGTGAACATTTTCGATCTCCCACACTGTACTTGGCGAGAGCATGTCAGGAATACAAATCTTCGGCGGATGCACTTACAGTGATCTTTACCAACGATGACACGAGTTAATCAGTGCAGTCAACGGTACATAAAGAGATGAAATGCTTGATAGCCTCATTATTGGACATGCACATCAAAGGGTAGTCATGTGACCAGGGATGAATGCATATGATTGTTTGAATTCACATCTACATTCAGATGGCTGAAGTGGAAAAGGAAGGAAGCCAGAAGTAAACCAGAGCTGACAGATACTTGCCTGATACTGTCGCTCGCTGTAAAGGTAAACACACACGTGCACCAAAACACACACGTGCACACACACACACACACACACACGCGCACACACACACACCACTGCGTGGCTATAAATTGAATCACAATTTCCATATGAAGACCATTTTTTTTTGTCACGCAAAGAACCTTGGCACTGTTTGACGAATCTTCACATAATACAGAAAAAATGACTTAACAGAATGACACCAAATTTGTCATAAAGTAAGATTGTTACTCTGAAAGATGCTTTTTGTGTTTTGATGTAAATGAGGTGACCAATTTTTTGGGATATTAGCCTCTAAATTATATTGATATTTGTAAGGTTGCTCCAGCTCGAGTACCGCAGAACTTCTTGCATATTGCACATTTAAAAATAGAGGATTTTAATTTGATCTGAGGGCTTCTCCCAGCGCCCTCTCTGTTCTGGGGAATCCAGTGCAGCCTCCCCATTAGTGCCTTGAAATTCCTGTGTGAGATGGTACAACAAAACTATGCAAGCTTCACTGAGTGAACGTTGTAAAGTCTTGCAGTACTGCTGGGTGTCACTTTAGCTCCAGTACCACAGAAGTACCACGGTAATAAAATGAATAATTAATAAAAATCAAGAAAATATAAAAAATATAAAAAATATCGAGTGGGAGTCTGAAGAGTTTTGACTGCCTGGGGGGAGGTTGGGTGGCCAGGTTTTACAGCCAAACTTATGCTGTGCATGGCTGAAGGTTGTGTATGGCAGGGGGTTAGCCCTTTTATGCTCTGTGAGAGACTTGGATAAATATGATAAAAAAACTGGAAATTCACTGAAAAACCAAAGGTTAAAGTGACATTAAAGTTAGTTTTGGTGATAAGATCTTACTTTATGTTAATATATATTTGAAATTCATTGAAAATACCAAAGCTTAAAGTGATGTTATAAATAGGTATGGTAAAACAATTTTTTGCTTGTGTTTTAATAAATCCTAGAAATTCACAGAAAAAATAAAGGTTAATGTGACATTGTAGTTAGGTCTTGTAATAATAAAAAAGGTAACATTTGAAAACAAAACAAAAACCACTGAAGTTCATCAGTTATACTTTAATAAGCTAACTATAACTAGAAACCCTATCATGCACTGTCTATAATCTCACATATTACATCACTCATGACATGCTAAATGACATCATTGATACATCACTTATGACATCTCAAATGACATAATTGATTACATAACTGATCACGCCATCCAACTGATATGGCAATTTGCTATAAGCTTTTCGTAATGGAAGGTAATCAGCAAAGTATACGTAGAACCCAATCGACCATACTATCTGTAGAACTATTTGGGTATCCTTTCATATTGAGTGAAACAACCAGACCATGGAGCACTTTTGTAAAACCATTCACATTAAGTAGATATCATGATCTGTTATTACTGGTATTAAGGTGCTCAAGAAATGTCATAGCTCTCTAATCTTAATGACATCACCAACACAGTAAACCTTGTCTGTTAAATAGCTCATTTGATGCAGAACTTTAAGTTAATTAATTCCCTTTTATCATTAGCCTGTTTTAAGGCATGGAATACTAGGCGCTACATACATAACTCCTTCCCATACAAAAATACCTTGCACGTATTCCGGAAGTAAGCAGAATGGTGTACACCACATAAACAACACTTATAATCATAGTGAGATTTGAACCCTTTGTGTGTGACCCATACTTTATAGATTGTACAACTATGTATATCTCAGAATTTTCACTGAACTTTCAGAAATAAATATCTATACTCTATAAATCTCCAGTTTTTATAGACATTCTCTATAGCACTAGACAGCAACTCTATATCGTCAGTATGTACAAAGACATCCACAGGTGAATAATGTATTGAAAGGGAAGCTGTAGGTTCTCTGAAATATTTTACATTGCAGGGCTTTGAATTAAAACACAACCAATTTGAAACATACACCTGCAACTGACAATAGTTGCACTCAGTCTCTATCTTACTTTAATGAATCACTGTTTGTACTGAAAACTATAGTGGTAGCTAAAGAGTGCCACGTGTAACATTTTCCATATTGAGTGACGATGCATGCTTATCTAGGATCCTGATCGATATTGTGACCTTATGCCCCTATTCGGCTATAAATTCATTTATTCCCTATATTGGCATAACCGTTCAAGTACAATATTCAGAAACTCATCTCTGGCCTCACACGAACAGAGCCACATTCCAGAATAGCTTTCTCTGCCACTTCCTTTGCAACCAATTAGTGCAATGACAGAGCAGAAGTCACTATCTGAGATTCCTAGATTAACACTCCGAGTTCTTCAACAAGATAAAAACTCAGCAAACCTGGAAATCCCCGCTTGCTGTGTTTTGATTAGTAATAGAACTCTAATGAGCAACTGATAAGCGATCACTTCCTAAGTGACATCTTTATTGACGTCTTATGTCCAGCAAACTTACATCAAACATGGCACCTTTCAGGTATAAATACTACCAACATGGCCTTAAGCAATTGCTGCTGTCTCGTTGCTGTTGGTGAAGCAACCCCCCTGTTGCCCGTCGCCTGAAGCTGCTGTTATGCTGAAGATATCATAGCTGCTATCGCTACTGCTATCGCTGCTAACTAGCGAACGATGGTGTGGTGAACCTAGGAGCTGAACTGCCGTCCTCTGCGAAGAGCCCAGCAGATGCAAGCTGCCCGCCGACGCTGTCCCCCCTCCTCCTCCTCGACGCGCTGAAGAGAGACGCTGCCTTTCTCCTGCCGAGAAATCCAGCTCCAGCGTTTCTGGTCTACCCTTGCGGGTGACTGGGATACCGAGTTTCCCTGAAGGAGATACCAGACCTCCATCATTCTATTCAGAGGTATGGTGTTGACTAAACCCTTAGTGAGAATTCTTGAAGCAAACCTTGGCAAAAGCAACTTAACTTAAAGCTACTTACTTACTCCCCTCCCACGTATTAGGCTTAGGTCAGGTACACTGGGGTAGGCGTAGTTAGAAGCACCAGTTGAGTATTTTAGCCAAATGTATATATGAATGTATATATGTTTTATTCATTTTAAACCATTGTATGGCTAAGAAACCATATCAATGCTTTTACAGTATTATCTCGCAATACTTATCTTACTGTACGTACTTTTTATAATAACAAGTCTTGCAATTGTGGCAATTCATTTCTCTTGTACGAGAAGAAAGACTGTTCAATAAATGTTAACCCTTTATTGACAAACGCCCGTCTCTCTGTTCTCTACATATTGTGAAAGTAAACTGCACCAACCTGACTGAGTAAAATAACTGTCTATTGTTTCACACGACCCTAGAGATTGACTCTTGATCTGAGGAGCAAAGTTGTCATGTTGCACGGTTGTTGGAAAACTGAATCCCTTCTTGTCTGTGCCAGGGAAGCTGATCACTTCCTATTTCAGTCAAGAAAGTTTCCAGTGACCTCTGAGCTAGTTGGTAACAAACCCAATTAAGTTTAGCATAGTCAGTGGAGGCCTGGAAGATCCGCACTTCTACGTCGATACTACTGTTTATGTTATTCCAATGCGCAGGGCCTATTGGGAAAATAGGAACTACACTACATGGCGCCCAAACGTTTGGTAAGGGGATAAACTAACGCAAGACGTTAGAGTAACTCAGTCGTGCATTTTTCACACAGACCCCTTTCTCCCGTAAATACGCCAATAGACGTCTGGAGTGGGTGAAAGGTTAAAATCCGCCCGAACTCAGTAGGAAGAGATTCCTATGTAAAGCTCTGGTTTATTCAACGTTGAAGGATACAGTGTTCCAAAATATTGTGCACCTAATCTTTGTCTCCTTGGAGACCTACTCTGCAAACCTTGCATTTATACAATGCCAGGAGAAAACGGAACCACTGGGGCCGCAGCAGATGCGACTCAGCAGGGTCCCGACGACACAGACCCGGATGCAATTATCATCCCGGTCCACTTAAGAAAGTCTATAACTTTAAAACTTACAGAAAACGGACTGACACCACAAGGTGGTACAGTAATTTTCGTGATAGAGGCACACGAATATCGGCAGACAGAGGTATTCTATTCATGGATAAACTTTCCAGCGGCAAACGCTAGAACAAAAGAGTTTCACTATTACAAAATAGAGGAACCACCGGAAGAGTACGCTCCTTTTGCGGAGACTGAAATCCCACTAAAATTCCAAGAGCACCTGCTCTAGTTTAATGGCGCCCTAAAACACAATGATCATATTACCAGGCTCGGTCCACTAGGTAGACCAGGAGCAACGTGGCCGGTTCTAGCCGGCTACACACCACATCCTGACATTGCAAAAATGTCTAAAGAAGAGCTGTTAGTACAGCTAAAAACATTAATTAAAATACATAGGCAATTAGTCCAATATGTAATGCGGACTGCAACAGTCCAACCAGCTGTTAATGTACCACAGCTGACCCCTCATCAGGGGAACACTAATAAAATTACACCACAGAACATACAGTCATGTCTTGGTAAAACACCCGTAAAACGGGAACAAATTCCTTTCTGGTTAGCACAGAAAATCACTCAAATAGAGGCAGTATTTCCTGATACTACCCCTATAGAGAAACACAGAATCTTGACCATCTGCCTTCCTATGGGAATCGCACCACACATAGAGGACTGTGACACTTGGGGTGCAGTCTTTGCTTCCATTTACACAAAAACACATGGTGTTCCGTCTATGGCGGTAATACCAGAAGTGCTAAAACAGATTCAAAATGAATACGGTCCAGAGCCCGCTTTAACTCTTGGTATGAAATTACTGAAAGACTTCAAACAGGTCTCGGCTATATTATTAGCCAATATAAAAGGAGAAGCAGCATCTGTGGAGATTCGCCAGAAGTTGAAGGAAACGGATATAAAAGATCAGCCAGTTGAGCTTGCCAAAATCATAGAAAAATGCTATGAAGAATTAGGTAGAGACAGCTTGGGTGGAAAACCAGTAAAGCCCCAACTGCTCGAAAATCCTGAAAAATTATTTATTAAAAATAATTTAAACACTCCTAAAAAGAGCTGGGATGGAAATAAACAATCTACTCCCAAGGAAAAAGTTTTCCAGTCCAGAGGAAGGTCTCCTCGACGGAGGGAAAGAACTCCGACTCGAGAACACCAGTCTCCCCAGAGGGAGCCCTCTGAGAAAAGATATAACCTTAGAAATAGGGATAATTTGAAAAAACCTGATAGATATCAAAGTATTGATACACGTCCCTCTCGATCTTTTTTGCAGAAATCGGAAAGAAGAGGACGGTCAGACCCAGGAGAGCGCACCAAGTCCAAAGACAAGGAACCTGCTCAGAGTAAAAAATCTCAATTTCCAAAAAAGAAGGTAGCCAGTATTAGAGTAGTCAACCATGCCGAGAATACTGAGGACACAGTTGAAAAACGGGGAGTGGGCATTGACAATGTTGGACAGTGCAGCAGAAATCAGTATAGCCCGCAAGATCTTGATGAGTCATCTGGAGACAGTGGACACGAATGAATTCATTCAGGTTGAAACTGCCGACACCAGACTTAGCGAGCCCCATAAAATATACGAAATAACATTGCGTATAGAGGGTGATAAGACTAGGGAAATAAAGGGTCTATTTTGGGACAAACTCTCAAAAGGCTATGATATTCTGTTAGCTGAAAAAGATTGGCCCCCAGAGTTTGTCAGGGAGTGCCCTCATGGCGAAGAAGTGAATATGCCTGCCTTCTCGAATCACATTCCGATTCACAAAAAATATACATATGCAAGGAAATGGGCAGTAGCCCAGGCACCGGCATTATATAAAAATCATGTAGGATGGGATGAGGACTCACCTCCTCAAAAAATCCAGTTAAAAAGTGAACCAACTGCCCAACGGCAGTATCCCATTAAGCAAGAAGCTAAAAAACAAGTCAAGGAGATTTTAGATCAACTTGAATACCAGGGGGTGATTGAAACATGCACCTCTCAAATGAACAATCCTTTGTTTCCTGTCTCCAAGCCAGACAATTCATATCGTCTAGTTTTGGACTACAGACACCTAAATGCATGTTGCAAAACTTTTGCAGTACAAAACTCGCATAGTGCAGCCCTAATCAATAACATAGTTAGGAAAAAATATAAAACGACATTAGACATATCTAATGGTTTCTTTTGTCAAAACATTGCACCAGAAAGTAGATATTTGACCGCTTTCTCAGCATTTGGGTCGCAGAAAAAATTCTGTCGACTCCCACAGAGGTTCAAGAACAGCCCAGGACTATTCTCAGCTAGAGTAACAGAGTTACTACAAATATATTATGATGAGGCATTATCTTATGTAGTTAATATCTATCTCACAGACGACGACTTGGATACTCACTTGAAAAGAGTGAACACCATTATACTTGGGTTCGCAGCAGAGGGTTACAAATTCAACTTTAAAAAGTCTCGAATTGCCCATCTGACAGTACTATTCTTAGGGTACGAATTATCAAGTGACAGGAAAAGCCTAGCGGACAACTTCTTAGAGAAGTGCGCTGTACTCCAAGCTCCAAAAACGCTGAAGAATTTACAATCCATACTAGGTTTTCTGAATTTCGTAAGAACTTACATTCTAAATTATGCAGAGAGGGTTAAACCTCTCTACGAACTAATTAAACCTGATTTAAACAAATCAATTGGACTCAAAAACACACAGAAATTTTGAGATCATTGCAAACAGACATGTTAGCTAAAACTAAATTAGATACACGTGACAATACACGCGGTCTTGTAATCCGAGTCATCCCAGGAAGATGCGGATTCACTTACCTAACCTCTAATGAGGGAGAAAAGGTACCAATAGCTTACAAATCACATTTGTACACCAAGGCTGAGATAACATTCAGTTCAACTGAGAAAATTCTAACTGCGGTTCAGACTGCTGTATCAAGAGAAAGGCCACTAGCAAAAGGCAAACGAATGATAATCGTAACACCTATACCGGCTTTAGAAGCGGTAACTAAAGCAAGCATTCCTAATGCTAAAGCTTTGCATCCGAGATGGATTCAGTGGGTTAATTCTCTTGCTGCAACAGACGTAGTTTACGAATTTGATCCTAACTTAAAAACACAGGAATTTTTACAATATGAATATGAATGTCCTCTGCCAATTGAAATCCTGCCTCTCAAAGAATACGGAAGTATTATATATACTGACAGATCAGCACAACCCGCAGTTGGGGGTAAGCAAGCTTACAGTGCTGCGTGCGCAATTGTAAAAGGTCGTTGGCACAAAGGAAAATTTAGACCTATGGTCACTAAAACACAATCTCTAGGAGATTGCTCAGCTCAACGAGCTGAATTAATTGCATTTAAGATGGCACTAGAAAAACCGATCGCGAATTCCCCACACTAATAGTGTGCGATTCTTATTATTGCGTACAATCTTATAATGAATACTTGCAGAATTGGGTGGAAAATGGTTTCAAAGATGCAAAAGGTGGCACAATAAAGCTTAAAATGCTTTGGGAACAGGTAGTTCTTTTGCAAAAAGAACTACAAAAGACTCACGTGATACATACACTGAGTCATCAACGTGATGGCGTTCACGTTGCAGGGAATTCATTGGCTGATGAAGCCGCGAAGGCAGCTGTGCAAACGGCTTCCGTAGCTGCGATAACTCGGTCACAAACAAAAATAGACAGCGATATTCTACAAGCTGTCAGTGCGTCAGTAAAGAATGATAAGAAAACACTCCCAAAAGGCTTTCCAGAAAAGTACTTGTACTTAACAGATACGAATAATGTTCCTTTTGCTCGAATCCCTGGAGTGGGGGATAGGGTAATTCCAAACATGGAACACAGGTTAGGACTAATCAAAGCGGCACACGAAGGGCTTGCTTCTGCACACGCTGGCGTTTCCGCAACAATATCACTATTAAAAAAGAGATATTGGTGGCCTCGCTTGAGGATACAAACTAAAAAGTATGTATTAGAATGCGATATATGCCAAAGGATAAAAGTATCAACAGTAAAACGACCAGCGCAGACACTCCTTCTTATCTCGGATAAACCATTTGCATGTGTTTACCTGGACCACTGTGGTCCCCTACAAAGGGACGGCAACTATAGATATATCATGGTAGCAGTGGATTCCTGTACGAGGTTCATATGGATGTGGCCCCAGTGCTCGGCTGACGCTAGAACGGTTATAAAAGATCTGCAAGTCTTTATCGGCACATACGCAATTACCACGTTCCATTCTGACCAGGGTCCTGCTTTCAGCTCTCGAGCTAATAGGGAGGCCATGGCCAGCATGGGAATTGGGTTGCGGTATTCTTGTCCGTTGCACCCCGAAGGGAATAGTGTGGTAGAAAGAAAAAACCAAGACATAAAGCGATCTATAACAGCGAAGGTATTAGGTTCAGGCGCTGGGTGGGTCAAACATCTAATAAGTGTCCAGACCAGTCTTAATAACTTGCCAAGAAATTCTCTAAAAGGTTTCAGCCCATAAGAACTATTGTTCGGAATTAGAATGAACATTCAGGACCTCGATAGTCAGATGTCAGTGGTACAAGAAAAAACAACAGACTTTGACATCAAAGATCGTTTGGCTGTTTTACAGGAACTGAATGAAACAAGAAAATCCTTAAGCAACATAAAGTTAAAGCAACAGCCATCTACCACTGACGAGGCACCACAAGCAACAGCCCCAGCAAGGCCTGTCTGGATTCCAAAGATTGGGGATCTAGTCAGAGAAAAAATCGCGGTGAAGAAGGAATTTGGGCCTTCTTACAGAAAAGCAGTACCTGTCTTGGCAGTCACCGGAACAAGATCAGTTGTACTACCGCCCCTTGCTGGTAAAAAGGAGAACAGAGTCGTGTCCATCGACCTAGTAAAACCACAAGCATGTGGCCTATAATCAACAGTAGGCCCAGTGGACTCCCAAGAAACAACAGAATACCCAAACTTGCAACAATTCAAGAGGTTCAAACTGAAAGACTAATCACATTCGATCAGCCTGCAGTACACAGAGAAGGACTATGCAATAATGCCATGGAACTCGTGCCTCTTGAGACACGGATTGAAACGGTTCGTCAAGAAACACCAGTCTATAATAATGTGGCATCAGAAAGTGCTACCGAGAGACAGAGTGAAAGAACAATCCCAACAATTGACAGAACTGCCTCTGGTTATTTCATCAACTTCGACAACTTCTCTGACGATCAAAACGACCCCGAAGTGATGCCAGAAACAAAAAAGACTTTTAAAGAAAAAGCAACGGAACTCTTTAATCAACTGAAGAAAATCTACCTTGTTTCCCCTTGGTTAGAGTTCTGGTTCGGGCTAGGTGTATTTTTCCTCCTGCTTTGGCTCATCATGGTACTTTGTTTGGGAAAATTCATTGAGGGAAAATATAGTACAATGGACACAGCAAGTCAGAACATCAACCTAGTCCTCAAACCACACAGATCATCCCACGTGAAGAAAAGAGAACTGTCAACAGTAAATGTCACAGCAATTCAAATACCTGGTGGGGTAGTATGGGAGAAAACTGACTATGAGATCTATGGTCCGGTCGAAATCCTGAAGTATCCTCATCAACTGAAGGTTTCCTTAAGTGACTTTGTAAAACCTAGCACATTCTCTGATGATTGGGACTTTAACAGTATTAATGACATGATGTCTGATTTAGTAATGTCAGCTAGATTCACAGAACATGATTATTTACAAGGTTCGTCTAGTTATGAGCAATTATTCTGCTACACACATTATGGTGATCATTACTTGCATAAATCTGCACAGCCAAGAAATGTTTTTAAGTATAATCAATGGAAACATTGTGCTACACCACCTAAAAGCAGTTCTAAAGCATTTTTTGAGAAATTCAAATACTTCTCAGGGTTTAACACCAGTGATGCAGAAACGTTTTATTACAAACTGTTAGATAAAACAGGAATGAAAACTATGCTGACAAATTCTAAATTGATATATTCAGAAGCATTTTATGAAAAAATGATGACATTTGGTTTTGATTATTGGAAAAATAACATTGAAACAAAAACAATTTGGGGTACGAAAGATTGGCAGGTACAAGGCCTTGAAGCACTATTCAGAACCTGCATGATACCAGAACAAATGATATTTTTAAATGACACAATACACCAAACATCCTGTCTTGGCCTAGCTAAGATCAAAGACCTAAACAAACCGTCTATCCTAAAGCCAATACCTGAAAATACAACTACAGATATTGAGTTAGACGTCTCACAAATTTTACATTTTAACAGAACACATCCTGATTGGAAAAAGTGGTTAATCTGGCCTTCTGACACAAACAGCTGTCAAGATAGATTCCTGAACAAAACACAGGGGTTAAAAATGACCAGACAAGACCCTAGATACTCCCAGAGACAACATCCAGGGATAGTAACAACATACAGTGTAGGGAAGCTCTGCCTTGAATGGCTAACATCATCCACACTGGCTGAAATTAAGCAACACTTGTCTTTACTAAAAGATGGTGCTGATTTGCGCGATTTCATTCTTGGACCGCGCAAACAGCGTCAAAAGCGTTTCATAGCGACCAGTATCTATGCTGCGTACAACGAGGCTTGGAAAGTCACACAAATTGAAACAGCTGAAAAAATACGAGAAATTGATCGTAATAATTTGGAAAAATCACTTTCTGTAGTGGACAATGGGTTAATGACTCTGTCCTCCAGAATGTATTCGTTGGACAATATTGTATCCTCTGCCTTTGATGTAATAGACAGAGACTTGCTAATGTTACAACATGGCCAGTCACAATTACATTCTATTATACAATTAGCCTGGACGCTGCAAAATCTTCGTTCAGGCTATGTGCCTTGGCGTTTAATAAACAGAACGTCATTATTTTCCATTTTTAACCTTACTGATAAACAAATCAGTTTGGCACAGAAAGGAGCAGACTATACAATCCTGAGCATCGAAAAACTTGTGAGATTACCATTGACAATGTCAGAAAGTCCTGTCATTGAATGGATAATACACGGAATTATCACCATTCCGATAACAACTTTCCGATTTAAAAAGTGCCTTGAGTACATACCTACTGGCCAGTATGAACGATTGGGTAAAGGATATGTAAAATCAGAATGGAAATTACCATACACACATTCATGCTACAGTGACAGCGACAAAAATGTATTTCTTAGTGGTGAAAACTGCAAACATTCACTAAGCGGTATACTTTTGTGCCAGGGTATTAATTTACACGGAGCTTGTGATGGAAATTCTAACAACCTTTCATGCCACCAGCTTGTCACACCTGCAACTCAGATAGAGCCCTTCTTTATGCAACTTGCAAACGGGAGTTACATTCTTAGAACGGATCACAGATGTTGTGGCCTCGTTCCAGGGAAAAGTTATCTTGTAAGAGTAACATCCATGGTCAAATGCTGTATGCAGGCATTGTTTCCGAGCGGGCCTGTAGACACAGAGACTCCCATCTGGCCTCGTCTGAATCTCTATTCTATACGAATTGATACTTTAAGCAAAATGAAGTCTGTGCTTTTGCAGACAACAGTGCCCATAACGTCATCAAAAGAGACGTATGATCTTCTAGTTGCAAGGACAGCTACGGAGGTTCATGAACTTTTATCAACAAATTGCCCCGTGCATTTCGTAGAAATGCTTAGCCAACTCCTTAACATGTCTAGTGCCACAGGCATCCCAGGCATATTTAAGACAATTTTTACGGGACTGCTAACACCATTTCAAGCAATTCTGGGAATCGTTCCAAATTTTGTCCACTCTGTTTTTGGCGGCATACCCTTATTTTTGGGACTTGTAGCAGGGATTTTATTTTTGACCCTCCTGCTTCGTTATGGCAATCCTAAGCTCAGACATAGCTCCCATGGGAATGGAAGAGACAATCCTAGCAATGCGCTACCGGGACAGGATAACTAACGTCCTTGGATTGGCTAGGCTGAGAGATCTAAACATGACCTGGTTCCTTTCATTCAGACCTATATGGCAGAACTGTATCTTACCGGTACATCGATGTATGCTATGCGGAGATGAGTGCGTGTTGGACATCTGTCTTTCACTTCCATCAGCAGTACCGATGGACGTCGATACTTTGCTCAGTCCGATAACGGCTCACGCATTGTGTTGTCCCCAGCGGCTACCAATCCTGATGACGGCATTCGTTGAGACTCCTGTGCTACGACTAGGTGGTAACAGTGGAGCGAGTGACAAAAGCAACATCACCCAGGTACGACCTTCTGTGAGCATTGCTGATCCCGACTATGATGACAGCAATCATTCTCACACCTGCCAAGTTACAGCATTGATTTTGTAGACCAATTCTTTGAGAGCCTGTCTGATATGATGTTCTCACCCGAACAGAAACAATAACTTTATAGAAGCATTCCGACACACAGCGTTCCCATGAATTCGGCCTTCAGTTTTGAACAACAAAACCTGCTAAAAGCGTTGGAACTCTATTTCCCCGTTCAAGCAATAATTCTTTTGAATTGAACACTTTTTAATATTCACCCTTTTTTGGCACGAAAAATTCTTTGATTAAAGTAAAAACTATTCTTAGAGAACAGAAGCTTCAACTTCTATTTTCTACACACATCTAGAGACATAATAACTTTACATCAGCCTCTAGCACATGTTATTGCAATGCATTTATATGTGATGATTTATCTCGCCCTTCTTCTGTTTCAGAGATATTTCATGTGTAATTCTTTTTGCATAATCGTTCATTGATTTCATAAGCTATAATTTTTGAATGATTTCTATGCTTCAAAAACGTACAGTACCTATATTTTCACGTATAACATTATACGCCTATTTCAAATGCATTTATGTATTTTGGGGTGGGCAATGTTACACATGCATCTTATTGCTCTAGTTTTAGTAATTTGATGGACATGAATTCGTGGAGTGGGTGTTGCGTGCTTATCTAGGATCCTGATCGATATTGTGACCTTATGCCCCTATTCGGCTATAAATCTATTTATTCCCTATATTGGCATAACCGTATGACCAATGACAGAGCAGAAGTCACTATCTGAGATTCCTAGATTAACACTCCGAGATCTTCAACAAGATAAAAACTCAGCAAACCTGGAAATCCCCGCTTGCTGTGTTTTGATTAGTAATAGAACTCTAATGAGCAACTGATAAGCGATCACTTCCTAAGTGACATCTTTATTGACGTCTTATGTCCAGAAAACTTACGTCAAACATGGCATCTTTCAGGTATAAATACTACCAACATGGCCTTAAGCAATTGCTGCTGTCTCGTTGCTGTTGGTGAAGCAACCCCCCTGTTGCCCGTCGCCTGAAGCTGCTGTTATGCTGAAGATATCATAGCTGCTATCGCTACTGCTATCGCTGCTAACTAGCGAACGATGGTGTGGTGAACCTAGGAGCTGAACAGCCGTCCTCTGCGAAGAGCCCAGCAGATGCAAGCTGCCCGCGGACGCTGTCCCCCCTCCTCCTCCTCGACGCGCTAAGAGAGACGCTGCCTTTCTCCTGCCGAGAAATCCAGCTCCAGCGTTTCTGGTCTACCCTTGCGGGTGACTGGGATACCGAGTTCCCCTGAAGGAGATACCAGACCTCCATCATTCTATTCAGAGGTATGGTGTTGACTAAACCCTTAGTGAGAATTCTTGAAGCAAACCTTGGCAAAACCAACTTAACTTAAAGCTACTTACTTACTCCCCTCCCACGTATTAGGCTTAGGTCAGGTACACAGGGGTAGGCGTAGTTAGAAGCACCAGTTGAGTATTTTAGCCAAATGTATATATGAATGTATATATGTTTTATTCATTTTAAACCATTGTATGGCTAAGAAACCATATCAATGCTTTTACAGTATTATCTTGCAATACTTATCTTACTGTACGTACTTTTTATAATAACAAGTCTTGCAATTGTGGCAATTCATTTCTCTTCTACGAGAAGAAAGGCTGTTCAATAAATGTTAACCCTTTATTAACAAACGCCCGTCTCTCTGTTCTCTACATATTGTGAAAGTAAACTGCACCAACCTGACTGAGTAAAATAACTGTCTATTGTTTCACACAACCCTAAAGATTGACTCTTGATCTGAGGAGCAAAGTTGTCATGTTGCACGGTTGTTGGAAAACTGAATCCCTTCTTGTCTGTGCCAGGGAAGCTGATCACTTCCTATTTCAGTCAAGAAAGTTTCCAGTGACCTCTGAGCTAGTTGGTAACAAACCCAATTAAGTTTAGCATAGTCAGTGGAGGCCTGGAAGATCCGCACTTCTACGTCGATACTACTGTTTATGTTATTCCAATGCGCAGGGCCTATTGGGAAAATAGGAACTACACTACAGTGATACTAGTCTACAGTACTACACTGTATCTTTATGAGTAGCAGTAGCTCGGAGGAGGTCATCAGTTATGTGAGCAATTATGCCATTTGAAAAATGATTAGTGATATCATTAAGGATGTCATTTAACTTATCATGAGTGATGTATGATCTGAGGTCATAAGCAGTGCATAGCGGGAGCGCAAATATTAGTTAGCAAATAGAAAATTAGGTGGCTAGGTTTGTATAGAAACGCATATGTCTAGGGGAAACCAAGTTCCTTGAGGTACTAAAAACCTGCTCCATAACTAATGCCCTTCTATGGACATTCCTCTATACCTGTGTAAAACCCCTGACAGTCTCTGAACAGTCATTGAGAACTGAAGTGGATAAATGAAGAAAAGAGGGTACTGTTAACACTCTTTACTCTATGTAGAGAGTTTAATCAGTACCAAATTTTTTGCAATGGTGAAACTCTCATGAGAAATACATCACTGAGTATTAAAATGATCTGCTGAGAACAGTGTACACTCTGCAAAACGTTTCCAAAGGTTCAACTATTCACTCAGTTTTTTAAAGACTTACATCCAGAACCTGGACACAGGCTGTACAAATTTAGGTAGAAAAATAATTTTGTTGCTACCCGCAGCTATCTAAACTAAAAAACAAACTAGTGCACTCATTGGATGATGCCATTTGAGAAGTCATGAGTGATGTAATAATGATGTAATAGAACATGTCATCTAACTGCTAACTACAACTGGTGAATTTTTGTTTTTTAGTCCAAAACATTAATCTTGTCACTGACATATTAACATAGCTATATCAATACTTTAGCCTTTGTTTTTTTTATTGAATTTCGAAAGGTTTTTTTAAAAACAATAACAGATCTTTTTATCACACCAACTATAACTTTACTTTAAACTTTTGGTTTTTCAAACGCGTCCGATCAGCCGGCAATACATTTTTAATGTGACCAGAACACGGCATCGTCATTCCTTGTTTTCGAGTTGATTTTGAAAATTAAGCAGGCCTGGCTTGGTCCGAAAACGACAATGCACTCTCTGATTTGGAGCAGCGACGGGTGTAAGCATGAACGCGTTCATTATATACATACATATATACATATCCAAGCTCCAAGGTCCACCAGTACCACAAGTCACTCTACTGGCGGGTGCTGCCACGCGTTGGTGTACCACGTACAAAATGATAGCTCCGAAACTTTCTACCCAAATCCTTAGGTCAAAGAAAGACGGCAGCACTCACGGGTTCTTTTGGCGATTTTCAGCAAACTTTAATTCAAGATAGACAAACGAGTTTCGGGAAGCGTCCCTTCCTCAGTGTCATGGGTAAACGCGATGCAGGCGCCATTTTTAAAACAATCAAAAACAGTGCAATGACTATCGAAAACGGACAACACTATTGCGCGACTGTGAGCGCCATCTTGGAGTGTATGTTTGTTACAATATTGAGCCAACATTATTGGTGTTTAACCAAATACAGTACATTTCCATAACAAATGCGCATTGATTTTCAGATACACATTTGCTTGTCATACTGCCGTGTATCAGCAATGATGTCTCAACGTTAAAGAGACTAGTCCAATGTAACGGTAGTCATACAATTACTGTTATATTGGCAGATTTGAATCAGTGTGCATACCGTGCATATCTCCTTCATGCTCCCGATATATGAGGATAACGTGTCAATCAAAGATTAAATGTATGACACTAGGGCCAGTATGGCCAAATCTGAGTGTCGCACATACCGTGCTTACAAAAATATATTTACATATACAAACACACACATATAAATATATACACACACATGTATATATATATATATATATATATATATATATATATATATATATATATATATATATATTTTCCACCAAAAGTTGCCCTGAAGCATGAGACACCCACAGCAGCGTTTCAGATCCTTTATTTTCCAGGGTAGCGGGAACGCCAACAGCTTCTCACAGCAGTATCTCAGTCCCAAACATGTTTCAAGCATAATAGCTCTTGTTCACTGGGGTTTCACGGTGGAGAGATTGCTCGGTTTGGCGCCATGTTTGTAGCGCGTAATATATACAATTCGCCATGATGGGCGTGGCCAAGTTGCACTCTGGTCTTTGTAGTCTGTCAATCTTTATAGTAGCTTGCAACTGTATCTCCACATTGATATTTATATGGATTTGCCGAGTAGAGAAACCTGGTTTTCCAGCCAATATAGACCCAGGAGCACGATCCTCGCTGTTTCCCTCTTGACGCCGTTTATCAACTTCCTACAGCGTCAGGGAGCCGCCTAGCTTCGCGGCGGGGTTGTCTCGCGACCCGAGGCCGGCCGCAATATTTTCCACCAAAAGTTGCCCTGAAGCATGAGACACCCACAGCAGCGTTTCAGATCCTTTATTTTCCAGGGTAGCGGGAACGCCAACAGCTTCTCACAGCAGTATCTCAGTCCCAAACATGTTTCAAGCATAATAGCTCTTGTTCACTGGGGTTTCACGGTGGAGAGATTGCTCGGTTTGGCGCCATGTTTGTAGCGCGTAATATATACAATTCGCCATGATGGGCGTGGCCAAGTTGCACTCTGGTCTTTGTAGTCTGTCAATCTTTATAGTAGCTTGCAACTGTATCTCCACATTGATATTTATATGGATTTGCCGAGTAGAGAAACCTGGTTTTCCAGCCAATATAGACCCAGGAGCACGATCCTCGCTGTTTCCCTCTTGACGCCGTTTATCATCTTCCTACAGCGTCAGGGAGCCGCCTAGCTTCGCGGCGGGGTTGTCTCGCGACCCGAGGCCCGCCGCAATATTTTCCACCAAAAGTTGCCCTGAAGCATGAGACACCCACAGCAGCGTTTCAGATCCTTTATTTTCCAGGGTAGCGGGAACGCCAAAAGCTTCTCACAGCAGTATCTCAGTCCCAAACATGTTTCAAGCATAATAGCTCTTGTTCACTGGGGTTTCACGGTGGAGAGATTGCTCGGTTTGGCGCCATGTTTGTAGCGCGTAATATATACAATTCGCCATGATGGGCGTGGCCAAGTTGCACTCTGGTCTTTGTAGTCTGTCAATCTTTATATTAGCTTGCAACTGTATCTCCACATTGATATTTATATGGATTTGCCGAGTAGAGAAACCTGGTTTTCCAGCCAATATAGACCCAGGAGCACGATCCTCGCTGTTTCCCTCTTGACGCCGTTTATCAACTTCCTACAGCGTCAGGGAGCCGCCTAGCTTCGCGGCGGGGTTGTCTCGCGACCCGAGGCCGGCCGCAATATTTTCCACCAAAAGTTGCCCTGAAGCATGAGACACCCACAGCAGCGTTTCAGATCCTTTATTTTCCAGGGTAGCGGGAACGCCAACAGCTTCTCACAGCAGTATCTCAGTCCCAAACATGTTTCAAGCATAATAGCTCTTGTTCACTGGGGTTTCACGGTGGAGAGATTGCTCGGTTTGGCGCCATGTTTGTAGCGCGTAATATATACAATTCGCCATGATGGGCGTGGCCAAGTTGCACTCTGGTCTTTGTAGTCTGTCAATCTTTATAGTAGCTTGCAACTGTATCTCCACATTGATATTTATATGGATTTGCCGAGTAGAGAAACCTGGTTTTCCAGCCAATATAGACCCAGGAGCACGATCCTCGCTGTTTCCCTCTTGACGCCGTTTATCAACTTCCTACAGCGTCAGGGAGCCGCCTAGCTTCGCGGCGGGGTTGTCTCGCGACCCGAGGCCGGCCGCAATATTTTCCACCAAAAGTTGCCCTGAAGCATGAGACACCCACAGCAGCGTTTCAGATCCTTTATTTTCCAGGGTAGCGGGAACGCCAACAGCTTCTCACAGCAGTATCTCAGTCCCAAACATGTTTCAAGCATAATAGCTCTTGTTCACTGGGGTTTCACGGTGGAGAGATTGCTCGGTTTGGCGCCATGTTTGTAGCGCGTAATATATACAATTCGCCATGATGGGCGTGGCCAAGTTGCACTCTGGTCTTTGTAGTCTGTCAATCTTTATATTAGCTTGCAACTGTATCTCCACATTGATATTTATATGGATTTGCCGAGTAGAGAAACCTGGTTTTCCAGCCAATATAGACCCAGGAGCACGATCCTCGCTGTTTCCCTCTTGACGCAGCCCCTGAAAATTTGGGGGGGTTTTTTCAAGGGGGGCCGAGAAAAAAGGGGGGTCCCAAAACGCGTTTTTCCCATTCATTTTTCCATAGGGCGTTTGGCCTCACTTTTAGCTCGAACGGCTGAATGGATTTGCACGAAACTTGGCAAAATTGTAGGGACTGTTAGCCCAATGTGCCTTTGCTGGGTCTCAATATATGTGCTCCAGTGGATTTTGAGAAATTAACGTTTAAAAAAACAGATATATCTGTGACAGCGTCCTGGATAGCGCACTAGTTTGCGTACTATTCGCGTAACGGAGCTTTGCAAAGCGAAGCTGATTGGCTGTCCGGTGTGTGTCAACATTCTAAACAGTCCGTAGCGGCCGCCATCTTGTCTCTCGGTAGGATCGAGAGACAAGAGGAGGCCAAAACGAAGGGGGAAATGAAGGAAAGGGGGCAAGGTAGACCTCTTCTGACCCCCTAGGATTGATGAGGGGGATATTAAAGTGCCCCGCGGGGCCAAAAAAAAAAAAAAAAAAATGCGATTTTTTGTCGTAGAGGCGCAAATCGGTACGTGAACCGGGCAGCTAACCGGGCAGCTAACCGGCAGCGTAACGGGAGTCTGAGGAGAAGCTGATTGGTTGTCAACATTGTAAACAGTCCGGAGCGGCCGCCATCTTGTCTCTCGGTAGGATCCAGAGACAAGAGGTGGTGAAAAATGAAGGGGGAAATGAAGGAAAGGGGGCAAAGTAGACCCCTCCTGACCCCCTAGGATTGATGAGGGGGATATTAAAGTGGCCCGCGGGGCAAAAAAAAAAAAATTGCGATTTTTCGCCGTAGAGGCGCGTCCCGGTACGCGAACCGGGCCGCTAAACGGCAGCGTAACGGGAGTCCGACATCTTGTGTTTTTGGAGCGTCCGGTTTGCGTACCGGGTAGAGTTCCGGTAAGCGTAACAAGGGGAAAACCAAGAGAAACAGTAAAATAAAATTTAAAGGAATAGATTCCCACCAAACTTGGCAAAATTGTAGGGACTGTTTGTTTGTTGTGCCTTTGCAAGGCCTCAAGATATGTGCACGTGTGGATTTTGTCTAATTAAGGTTAAAAAAATATATATATATCTGTAGCGTGCTCTGGCGCACTTACGTTACGGGTTTTGTTTGCGCTGCAGAGAGGATACGTCACGTTTATGCGACGCGTCATGAGGCGTCTCACGTGGCTACGTGATACGTCACGTAATAAAGAATATATTTTACAGCTATAGATATTAGCTTTTAAAAAACCAATGAAATTCACTGAAAAAACCATAGGTTATAGACCATATATAGTTAGGAATTTGCATTTACAAAACCATGAAAATTCACTGAAAAAAACATTGGTTATAGACCATATATAGTTAGGGATTAGCATTTACAAAACCTTAATTTACTCGCACAAAACCATAGAAATTTGCATATATAGTTAGTTGCAATAACTATATATCGCGCACCCGCAATCCACTGCTGATGATGTCACATATTACATCATTCATGACATGGTCAGTGACATCACTGATGACATCACTGATGACATCTCAAATGACATCACTGATGACATCGCAAATGACATCACTGATGACATCACTGATGACATCTCAAATGACATCACTGATGAAATCACTGATAACATCTCATTTGACATTACTGATCACATCACTGATGATATCATTCATGTGATAATACGATGAACCTCTTCAGACTCTAATATAACCTTAGATACAATCAGTGTAAACAGACACTCACAGACTGTCACTCATCCATGGAGTTACTCACACACCTAGTCAGTCATGCAAAGAATCAATCACACCTCCATTTCCTCAACTATACAGTTATACACACCTTATTTAATCAAACATATACTAACACATATTTACTCTCTTATACAATCACTGATACAAGTTCACAATGATCCATACAGCCACTCACACATTCACTGGCTCTTATGCACAGTTATTTATATATGTCAACTCTTACATGTACTGTGTTTTACATATGTACTTACTTTGACATGTAGCACTGAGAAATCCAATCACTCACCAATACACTCATGCAGATAGTCAACCGCCCATACAGCTGTTTCCACATGCTCTTTTGAAACCATACATCTACTGAATCAACTGCTCACACATCTATGCACAGAGTCACATACCTCCCAGCCACCTCCACACACACACTCACTCTCGCATACAAATATTTGGGCAACCAATCAATAACCCATATAGTTACTCATATAGCTACTGATCAACACATGCAGCAGTTTACAGAACTACAGAAATAATGATGCACAAATTAAGACAGTTTAGTCACTAACCCATGCACTCAGTGAGACACATTTAATCATTCTCTCATACAGTCAGTCATGCACCTACTAAATCCTTCATCCAAACACTTATACATCCACTCATTCTTCAATATGTAAGACATATTTTAACTTTACAGAAACATACAGTCACTGGATGTTGTCATCAGTGATGTCATCAGTGATGTCATTTGAGATGTCATCAGTGATGTCACTGACCATGTCATGAATGATGTAATATGTGACATCATCAGCAGTGGATTGCGGGTGCGCGATATATAATTATTGCAACTAACTATATATGCGAATTTCTATGGTTTTGTGCGAGTAAATTAAGGTTTTGTAAATGCTATTCCCTAACTATATATGGTCCATAACCAATGGTTTTTTCAGTGAATATATATATATATATATATATATATATATATATATATATATATATATATATATATATATATATATATATATATATATATATATATATATATATGTGTGTGCGATGGAGCTGGAGGAAATAAAAGAAAATTAAAGCAATACATACCGGCATCACCCACGCGTTTCGGGCGGTTGCCCTTGATCACATCAAAAATATTTCCCATCATGCCCTCTTTTTAACCACGTTTGTATACACCATGTGACAAAAAAATAATAAACATAAACAAAATACTTGTAGGTCACAGTCACCTTACATTTTACCATGAATTATGGTTGTCATATTCTTATTAGAAGTTGGTATATTGATCACAGTCCTTCATGGTTGTCAACCATTCGTTTGATACCTGCATAAATGCATGTTTGTATACATTGTTCCAAGATAGCAACTATAAAGTGCGTAATGCTTGTGCTAATGAGCATGTGCAAAATGCAAATAAATATATTACAATATCAAAATTGTACCCTATTCAAGATATACATAGATAAAAAACAAATTTCAATAAATATGCATACAAAAATCTCTATACAAATTAATTCATGGTTAAAAAGCAATCCTGTACATACTTAAACACCCTTTGTTGAATATATATATTGTACAATTTTATCATTATGGTTGAACCTTTTCATTATAAAGTGCAATAGTGATGATGTAAACTTGACACTCAAATAAGCAATGTAACGCAAAGTATTAAAGTGCTATATTGGACTCTTTTCTGAATTTACCAACTACCCAAACAAATGGGGACATCTATGATAGATGGCAACCCATACTATGGTGATCATTATATATATATATATATATATATGTGCGATGGAGCTGGAGGAAATAAAAGAAAATTAAAGCAATACATACCGGCATCACCTACCGGAGGGTTAGAATTGCGGGCTAAGAGTGCACCACAAGTCCTAGCATGCTTGAGCGCACCGCCCATCGTGGCACGACTGACCGAAATGCATCAGGAAATTGCCAAGCGCTTTTAAATTAAAATAAAATGAAACTACCGTGAGGAGTGGGATTCAATCATTTTCCATTGTCCAGCAGGCTTGCTCATATATATTCACTGAAAAAAAAACATAGGTTTCAAGCACGTTATAGTTAGGAATTATCATTTAAAAAACCTTAGAAATTCACTGAAAAAAACATAGGTTTTAGGGGTGTTATTGTTAGCTGGACATTTCACCCATACAAAACCATTGAAATTCCTCAGTTATAGTTAGTTGTACTAACTGTAACTCTCGCGCCGCCAATCCACTGGTGATGATGTCACATATTACATCATTCATGCCATGGTCAGTGACAGCACAGTGACAAAGTGAGACACTGACACAGATATTTACATATTTAAACATTACTCACTAATACATGTATTCACTAAGATACACTTAATAAGTCAGTTATACAATGAAATTTACAAAGAAAAGATCCATTTAGACACTTACTTACCCATTTATTCTTCCATCGACCTTTAGATATACATATATAAAAATATTTATTTTTCAGAAAGACACACATTCAGTGGATGATGTCATCAGTGATGTCCCTGACCAAGTCATGAGTGATGTTATATGTGACGTCATCAACAGTCCATTGCGGGCGCGCAAGTAAAATTTAGCTGAGCTAGCTATAATGGAGGAATTTCAAAGGTTTTGTATGAGAGTAATGTTCAGCTAACTATAACGTGTGAAAACTAGAGTTTTTTCAATGAATTTGCATGGTTTTTTAAATGCTAATTCCTAACTATAACGTGTGTGAAACCTATGGTTTTTTCAATGAATTTGCAAGGTATTTTAAATGCTAATTCCTAACTATAACGTTTGTGAAACCTATGGTTTTTTCTGTGAATTTCAAAGGTTTTGTAAATTATAAGTTATAAATGTATTAAATATTATGTCTCTCTTTTTACACTAATTTCTTATATTTTTAATATAAATATTTATATGTATTTACTTTTTTAGATTATATTTCATATTCTTCTTATAAAATAATAACAAAACTAAATTGCAAAGTAATTTTTGGATTAATTATTGCTTCACTTCGGTTACAAGTATAACACAACTCCAGCAATGCTCTGGGACCCTATGCTCACAAAGCTGTATCAATCCTTACACCTGCTTCAAGCATGTGCAAGATTTTGACGCAGCATAACCTCAAAAGTGACTCTATGAAATGTTATACATTTCACTCAGTCACTTTTAGGAGGCATTGCTGCACCCCCTTCCACACAGGAGAGCCTCTTCTGGCGCACAGCTTCACAATGTAATGCACCCTCCAGATGCGTCACATTGTTAATATCACACACCATGGCACATCTTTTGCACCACCACTGTGTCACAAAGGTGACGCAACGGCTGTGTAAAAGAGGCACAAGGGGATTGTAAATCCGCCCCTAACACATACAAATTCGCCCAGGCAGTTTCACCAGCAGCGCAAATTGAAGCATAGACTTTTAACATATTTATGTACATATGTTACATTCAAGTGCTTCGCATATACTACAGTATACTATAGGTAAACACCTTATAGATTTATGCTGTAGCACTTCCTTATAGTTCTGCACTTTCACATTCTCCATACACTAGTAATATATTCATTCATTCATTTATGAACTACACATTCATTCTGACAAACTTTTACACACTGACATAGAAATATAGTTCTTTCTTTGACCAGTGAAGGTAGTTCTAAAAAGAACAGGTTTTTTTTGTATATTTTTTGTGTTTTGTCAACAAATTCCAAGCGAAACAAAAGAATGAAAAAAAGAACAATTAATGCTGAGGACAGCAATGATCCTGTATCCTCCATTTTATCAGGTCGATAGACTGTTCCCCATAACACAAAAGTTTATCGCAATAAATGCAAAGAAATTTAACTTTAGCAAAGTCAAAATCAATTTGTGGGTGTGGACTGCTTGCTGAAAATGCTGCCGCAGTTGATGTGCTTGGTGTAGCAGCAGGTGGGGTCGCGCGCAACCTCCGTCTTTCAGCTCGAGCAAAGTTCTTGGGGTGCAAGTTCTTCACGTGTCACACCATATTTGCTGTGTCAAAGGAGTATTTTTTACATGTATCACCCCTTGAAAGAGTTGTTTTGCAAATTTTACAGGTTACTTTTGCAGCATTAACCTTTTTTTGACCTTCTGGAAAAGTGATAAACTTCCAAATTAGAGCTTCTTTCCTCTTCACTGGAGGATCTTCACAAATTAAATCTCCCTCTGAAGAACTGCTGGAAGATGACTCCATTGCTCTTATTATGGTGATCTTCCTTCTATTTGAGAAGATTCTCACAACAAATGCTTCTTCTTAGAAAGTCAAAGTCGAATAATTATAATGAGACGGAACTTTCAACACTCGCAATAGGAAAAGTTACAAACCAATCAAATCTCTACTTTTAAAGTCACATGGCTTTGCGTACGCTTATGATGCGCTTGCGCAGCTCTTTCAATACGAGTACGCATGGAAAGGGGCGACCACTCGGTCCCCCCGAACGTATGGTTGGGTGCCCCGATCCTCCCGGGAAACCATTTTGGGCGGGGGCGTGTCTCGGCTGGTATGCCCGAAGCGGCGTAGCCGGGGCGCGCCTTATCCCGCCCAAGAGGGGTTGTCCTAGACACCTACACCGATGGCCACGCCCAGTAGGCGAACCGGAGGAGGGTACACGCCCTCCCGCAGAAGAATAAATAGAGCGGGAATCCGAAGAAGCGTCCTCTTGTTCCTGTGCTCTGAAGGCTGCACCCACTCGTTGCTCGTGAGCCCTCGACGGAACAAGCAGCAATTTTGAGAACTTTTAATTCTTGTGTTTTTCTTTCAGTTACTCAAAGGTGAAGAGTCCAGGACCTCGTTGATCGTCTAAGGGGCCAATATTCGAAACCATGGCTGGCAAGAAAGCAGGAAAGGGTTCCGAGACGGATAAGGTGCTACGCCTGTTGATGAACCGAATGGCTGGCATGGAGCGGAAACTCGGACAAGTCCCACCGATCGGTCGAGGTTTGGCGGACGTCAAAAAGCAACTGGCTGCACTGAGCGATCCTGGTAACCCTAAGAAGGTAATAGGCCCGGCCTTGCCGGGAATCGTCCCCAAGGGTAGAGGGAAGCGGGTCAAGAAGAGGGCGGTTTCAGGGGAGGTTCCGGTCCCAGAGGTACCCCCGGCCACCCCTGTCACACCGGCAGACAACCCGGTACCAATCCCGGACGCCGGTCAACCGATCCCGGTAGTGATTACCCCCGCTAACGATGAGGATATGCCTCCTGAATTGGCCACCCAGTTGGCCGCATGGCTCAATAATAAAGCAGGGGGTGCCAAGGCGCCCGGAGACACGGCCGAAGAGGCCAAGCTACTAATCCAGCAATTGCGGCAGTCAAGAGATGCCGCAAAGGCGAATCTTCCTCTTGTTTCCCCACAGGTGACACCGGTAGGACCTGCAGTTGGTCTCGAGAAAACGGCGGGAACAACGACCGAACCGGGTAAGCTCGCTTTGCCAATGGCGGGGGAGGGCTCATTACCCTCAAGGCGGGAGAGGGTGGCACAGCACATCCCTATGGCCACAAAAGAGTTAATATGGGGAGACAAATATATCAATATGTTTTCTTTATTAACTGACCATCGCGAGATGGAATATGCTAAAACCCAGAAAGATTTGTGGCACCCGAGCGTATGGCGCGCAAAAATGGCGGAATTCAGGGTGGATGAAACGATAATGAATTGGGCGAAGGCCTTTGCAATATTTACTGCAGTGATGGGGGAACGTAAACCCGAGGTGTTCACTGAACTGTCTTGCTATCAAACTCGTATTATGGATTTTTATGCAATGTATGAGGGAGAGGAATGGAAAGGTTATGACATGAAATTCCAAAAAGCGAAAGAATATGATGCCTCTCTGACATGGGACTGCCTCGACTCGGTCTCATGGCATAAGCAGCTCCTGCCGGGGGCGGCAGGTACATCCTCGCTGGGCGGGAGTGGGTCGGGGGTCTTCCGCCAAAAGCCCGCGGTGCCCTTTTGAGCAGGCGCCGGTGGCGATCACCAGCCGAAAACCGGCGGGAATGGTGGAAAGCGGGGGGTCTGTTGGGGCTTCAATCGAGGCAACTGTAACAGACCGCAAGGAACATGTAGGTTCAAGCATGTGTGTGCGGGCTGTGGGAATTCCTCACACCCGGAGAGTTCATGTAGATCGAAAAATAACGGGGCGGGAGGAAAGGGAGGGTCCAAGCAAGAGTGAGGTAAAATGTTGTGACCAATTGCCTACACCCGTTGATCTCATGGCTATGACTCCTTGGTTAAACAAATACCCTGATCATGTCTCCGCTGGGGTGTTGAGGAAAGCATTCTTGCACGGCTTCCACATCCCGGCGGGGGATTTTTGAGGGGACTCCTTTTGTAAAAAACAGTTATCGGCGCAACATAATCCAAATGTGGTAGAGAGAAAAATTGCAAAAGAAGTCAGCTTAGGGCGAGTGGCAGGGCCTTTTCAACGCCCACCGGTGGCGGATTTCATCTGTTCCCCGTTAGGGGTTGTCCCGAAGAAAGACCTAGGGGAGTTTAGGCTTATTCTTGTTTGTATAAGCTTTATTCGAGACAATTCACATAAAAGCACATAAAATTTGAAACAATTACACAGTAATACATAATTACAGATAAAAATTCATAAAACATGGAATGCAGCTCATACAGTATTTACATGCAAAAACCATTTATGATAGATAATATTACATTAAAAGGAAAACCTGATTACCTAATTCCCCCCAGAGACCGTCGTCTAATTGCCCAAGCCCAACCCAGGTATTTGGCTACCCCTATGACTATCGAGTCCTGAGTTGTTGTACATAAAATTCTTAAAGCCATATTCATAACCTGTCTGCTCCAAGGGGTTCCTCGGTGAACGAGGCCATTGACCCAGAAGTCTGTTCGGTGCGGTATGCATCATTCGATGAGGCTGTGGCCATGCTGAATCGCCTGGGCCCCGGGGGGCTGATGGCGAAATCAGATATCGAGTCGGCGTTCCGGTTGCTCCCGGTACACCCGCAGGATCAGCGCTTGCTAGGTTTTGCATTCCAAGGGAGTTATTACATGGATAAATGCATGCCTATGGGTTGCTCCATTTCTTGTGCCTATTTTGAAATGTTCAGTTGTTTTTTAGAGTGGGCATTCACCGAGGCCACAGGGCATAGGCATGTTATGCATTATCTCAATGACTTCCTGTTTTTGGGGGCAGCCGGCGATACGAAATGTGCGCAGGCGCTTCACAATTTCTGCATCCTCATGAGGGAGTTTGGAGTCCCATTGGCGCCAGGTAAGACGGTTGGACCATCTACTTCACTGGAGTTTCTGGGAATTGAGCTCGATTCCGTGGAGGGATGTTTCCGTTTGCCGATGGGTAAGGTGGCCAAATTTAGGGCTTCCCTGAAGCTATGTCTTGGTAAGGAGAAAGTGACCCTGCACCAGTTGCAGCAAACAGTGGGTCAGCTTAACTTTGCCTTGAGAGTGATACCCATGGCCCGCCCCTTCTCACGCTCTATCGCACAGGCGATGGTTGGTCTCAAAGAAGGACACCACCGTACGAGACTGTCTGCAGAGGTTCGCCAGGATATGCGCATTTGGTTGGCATTTCTGGCGGACTTCAACGGTCGAGTACTGTGGAACAAGCCGCCAGCATCTTCAGATGAGCTAGGTCTGTGGACTGACTCGACGGGGAGCGTGGGATTTGGCGCCATTTTTGGTAATCGATGGTCGGCACAAACATGGCCGGCGTGGTGGCACTCCAGTGGTCTCACAAGCAACATTGGGTTCCTGGAGCTATCCCCCATTTTGGTTGCTCTGATGGCATGGCCAGACGATTTCAGAGACCGCTCAGTGGTGTTTTGGTCTGATAATATGACTGTTGTCGAATGCATTAACCAGCAGGCAGCACGCTGCAAATGGATCTTGAGATTGCTGAAAGAAGTTGTGCATCTTTGCATGAGACTGAATGTACAGTTCAGGGCGAAACATGTGCCGGGTGTACTGAATCATGCGGCTGATGCACTCTCTCGTTCACATATGCAGGCGTTCAGGGGTAATCTACCTACGGCGGACCTAGTGGCGGCACCATTCCCCGAAGCACTTTGGCTAATCGGTGCCCCGGATTACAAGACCTCGTGGCAGCAAGCTTAGCCCCCAGGACAAGGAAGGCATACGAAGGAGCGTTTCGTTCCTATTGCACATTTTTGGGTCCGACAAGGAATCAGAGCTGGGGTCAGGAGGAATCCTTCCTGGGGTTCCTTGTAGCACTGCACAGGGAAGGCCGATCAGCTGCAACGGCCAATAGGCATAGGGCGGCCATTTCATTCATGGCGCAGGCGCATGGCATAAAAGACCCAACAGGTTCCTTTTTGGTAAGAAAAGCCCATCGCGGCTGGCAGCGCCTTGAGGGTCGCAAGCAAGATGAAAGGCGCCCGATTGGCTTAGATAGGCTGTCCCTACTCATAGCGAAACTAGACGAGACATGCTCCTCCCAATTCGAAGCAGTTCTGTTCCGGGCAGCTTTCGCATTAGCGTTCCATGGGGCTATGCGGGTGAGCGAACTGGTCGCAAGGAATAAGAAAGACGTTGAGGGAGGCTTGTGCAGGGATCACGTCCAAATTAGGAGTGATTCGATGGTGGTCACGATAGCCAGGTCCAAGACCGACCAAGGGGCTATGGGAGATAGTGTTGTTGTGCAGCGTGCGCGAGGGTCCCCCACATGCCCGATAATGTGTATAGAGGGATACTTGGCACTAAGGGCGTCTACATGGGGGGGGAGTTTGCTGAGGCACAAGGATGGCACCCCACTGACGAGGTTTCAGTTCCAGAGGGTGCTAGCACTGACGATCGCTGCGGCGGGCATGGACCTGTGCGATTTTGGGACCCACTCCTTTAGGATAGGGGCTGCTACAGAGGCTACAGCCAGGGGTCAGAGTGCGGACGAAGTGAAACAGTTGGGGCGATGGTCCTCGAATTGCTTCAAAAGGTATGTGCGATTGCACATGTTGTAAAGATCAATTGACATGTACTCACGCTTCTTGTCTTTTGTTTTAATTACAGTTTCGTGAGCCTGTCACGCGGGGCGGAATTTGCAGTCGACCCAGTACCAGGAGAGCAGCGGTCATGGATCACCGTCTAGAGAGAGAGTGGTATGGGTCGTGGGCCACTCATACGTGAGGCGCGCCGGGGACGTATTCAAAGCAGGTGACGCGACTCGCGCAGCTGGGGAATACGGGTACAGAGTGGCCTTCCATGGGAAGGGCGGGCTCTGTTTTGACCAATTCGAGGCATTTGTTGAGGGTCTCTTAGGGCGGCAAAGGTCACCGCCATCTGTAGTCATAGTACACCTGGGGGGCAATGACTTGGTGACACTGGGTAGACGAGTGTTGTTTGAACAAGTTTTGTCTGCTGTTAGCTGGTTGGCAAAAAGAATCCCGGGGTGCACGATTGCCTGGTCCCACATGATTCCCAGGAAAGTATGGCGAGGGGGCCTTTCGGTGTCAGCACTGAACCATTCGGTGAAGAGGGTAAACAATAAAATTGGTAGATTGTTTCGCTCTGCGCAGTTGCATAGCATTCCTCATGGGTGTATTCGGGGTGATCACATGTATCTGAATGATGGGGTTCACCTGTCCCGGGAGGGGAATGTTTTACTCATAGGAGACTTCATAGCATGGCTAAGGGGTTTGAGGAAGCATGACCTTTAGGAGGAGTTGGGGGGACCGGATAGTCGGTCAACTATCCGGCCTGTGGCGGTAAGGTCATGATCGGTGAGCAGTAATTTCAAGGTCCCTAGAGGGGGGCGCCACCCAGAATGGATGGGAGCGCCCGGGGGGAGGCAGCCATTGGCCCCTCCCACGGGGAGGCGGCACCCATTACGGATGGGTCGCCTAAGGGGAGATGGCCATAGGCCCCACCCAGGGGAGGAGGCGGCTATATGCCCCTCCTACTATTTTCCCGGGGGCCGGATATCCGCGACGGCTGATAGAGAGTGTGGGGATGGGGGGGAGTCCACGCTGTCCTTCCTACAGATACCTCACACGGGAACTCGGACGACCTTTAAGATGGCATCGAGTGGAAAGGGGGCCCCCACCACTACAAGGGAAATTACAATTGGCAATGAGGGTACAGTCCTCTGCGCATGCGCCACTCACACCGTGAGGGCGAGAGTTTTTGGTAGTAGGGATCTGACACCGGTTAAGACCTTGCCGTTGGCCCTTAATGCTAGGATGTACAATTTTAATTTAGAATGTATGCATTTGCAGGATGTTAGACTCGGCTAGGAAACCTTTGTATTAGAGATCTGTTAAGGTTAGCCAAAGAACATGTCTTCATCAAAATGTAATAATTGTAAAATTGTACATGATTATGAAACTTTTATTTAATGTTTTAAATTTTGTTTCATATTTTAATAAATACGGCCGGCAGAGTGACTCCCTCCCGCCTTCCAAAAGTTCAAGCCTGCGTCCGTCTTCCCATCCTTGGTGATTGTGTTGGGAGGGGGTGACGGGCATCCCGGCCATATGGAAAGGGGCGACCACTCAGTCCCCCTGAACGTATGGTTGGGTGCCCCGATCCTCCCGGGAAACCATTTTGGGCGGGGGGCGTGTCTCGGCTGGTATGCCCGAAGCGGCGTAGCCGGGGCGCGCCTTTTCCCGCCCAAGAGGGGTTGTCCTAGACACCTACACCGATGGCCACGCCCAGTAGGCGAACCGGAGGAGGGTACACGCCCTCCCGCAGAAGAATAAATAGAGCGGGAATCCGAAGAAGCGTCCTCTTGTTCCTGTGCTCTGAAGGCTGCACCCACTCGTTGCTCGTGAGCCCTCGACGGAACAAGCAGCAATTTTGACCCACCCACCAGCCCCTTATGGCAATGTTCGTTTGGTAATAAAGTTTTGCTGTGTTAGCCCCTTTTTTCCTCTGTAGAAAAGTAAAGGAATGTTTAAGTTGAGTATGTGTCTTCTGTCTCTAGGATACTGTTTTTCTTTTTAGGAGTAAACAGTCTTGATACAATTAGGCATGCTGAATATTTTCCTTCCTTAGTAGGTGAACAACTGTCGTATTTATTTTTTGGTCGGGCGGTAAGGTCATGATCGGTGAGCAGTAATTTCAAGGTCCCTAGAGGGGGGCGCCACCCAGAATGGATGGGAGCGCCCGGGGGGAGGCGGCCATTGGCCCCTCCCACGGGGAGGCGGCACCCATTATGGATGGGTCGCCTAAAGGGAGACGGCCGTAGGCCCCTCCCAGGGGAGGAGGTGGCTATATGCCCCTCCTACTAATTTCCCGCAGGCCGGATATTCGCGACGGCGGATAGAGAGTGTGGGGATGGGGGGGAGTCCACGCTGTCCTTCCTACAGATACCTCACACGGGAACTCGGACGACCTTTAAGATAGCATCGAGTGGAAAGGGGGCCCCCACCACGACATGGGAAATTACAGTTGGCAATGAGGGTACAGTCCTCTGCGCATGCGCCACTCACACCGTGAGGGCGAGAGTTTTTGGTAGTAGGGATCTGACACCGGTTAAGACCTTGCCGTTGGCCCTTAATGCTAGGATGTACAATTTTAATTTAGTATGTATGCATTTGCAGGATTTCAGACTCGGCTAGGAATCCTTTGTATTAGAGATCTGTTAAGGTTAGCCAAAGAACATGTCTTCATCGAAATGTAATAAATGTAAAATTGTACATGATTATGAAACTTTTATTTAATGTTTTAAATTTTGTTTCATATTTTAATAAATACGGCCGGGAGGGTGACTCCCTCCCGCCTTCCAAAAGTTCAAGCCTGCGTCCGTCTTCCCATCCTTGGGGATTGTGTTGGGAGGGGGTGACGGGCATCCCGGCCATATGATCTTCTACCGCGATTTGTGTAATTCTTTTTAAAAGTAATATAGGATTAGTAAAAGTATTTAAAAAAATCATAGTTATCCCAAATGTCTGCCCTTACTATCTACATTAAATACATAAATAAATGTTTTGAACCAAGAAGAAACATTGCCCCCTTTCGCGAACAGAACGCCGGACATGACGTCACACCGAAGCTTTAATGCGACGCGTAACGTCAAAGCATATTCATACTGTATGCGCAGGTACCCGCTGATTATGATAAGCATTACAAACTATGGTGCGATCGACCCTCTCAGTGACAAATCAGAACTCAGGGCGCGCTTAGGAGAATGATTAGAAGTGGTGACTCATTGCAGAGCCGATTCTGGGCCTGCGTCTGCATACATTATAACACCGCCCCCATCTCTCTCTGTTGTTAATTGTTAGTGCACACACTCGTACTTGCACATGCGCGGTGCACGGCCGCCCACACTACCCACATGCCACCACCAAGCATGCTTGCTATCATTTTGCCTAGAAACCAATACATTAGCCAATGTGATCTCCCCCAGGGCCATCATTCTTATAGACCGCGAAAACGCTACCAATGATGGCCCTGGGCTTGGTTTGGTCAGTCCCCGCAGTTCCCATATAATGCGGTCACTGATGTGAGCACGCTCTCTTTTTCCTGCCTCTGCTGCGATGAGACACAGACTGTCGAAAACACCCCAGAATCAGCAAAACCACAGCCTTTCAAGACACAACAAAAGACAACAGAAACAAAGGTAAGAGAAAACATCACAACATCAGCCTCCACTGTAAATTGTGTATGCATAATACTATTTTTTAATCCTTCATATGGCTTTCCTACCCATCAATGGTTTTAAATTGCACTTACATAATTGAAATATTTCTTTATAAGTCACAAGGTCCTATACACCTCTAATCTTAAAAATTGTGCGTGCATAAATTTCTGTGTCGTATTTCTGTACTGCGCCACATGCTTAGGCCTCTATTATTATTAATTATGCATCCATGATAGTATTTTTTTTCTGCGTCACGACGCCGTCCCAGGCCTTTATTAACTTATTGATCTTCTTTTGTTTGCTGGAGCTGCAACAGTCTTAACTACGAAATATTAAGAACCCACATTAAAATTCACTTTTAATAGTAGTTACGCAACTCAGTTTCAATGACTAATCAAAATCTCCTTTTATTTCCTTCACCAAACATCGTTCAGAAGCAACTACGGCCTATCAAGCAACAGCAATGGAATTCTCTGCAACCTATTATACATACTTTGACGTATAGAAGCAGAGTTCAAGTGGAGTGGTGAACTCCGGTGGCCGCACTCTTTATACAAGGGTTAGCACACAGGCCTAGATCTAAAAATCCTTCATAGGAATGCATTAGAAATAAGTCGCCATAACGGGCGTCAGTAACGCAGTAGGCACTTCCATATAGACACCACTTGAACGCGGCACTATAACAAGTAAAATGTACCAGGTACACTGCACTCGTAAAACTGTAGTGTAACTTTTATTTATGAAAGGAAAGAGGGCCATATTATCAAACCTTGGCAACAGAATAATTGCCACTTTATCATCAGGGAAGTGGCGACAAAAATTATTGCCACTTCAATCGAAGCTCATGTTAGATGGGAAGGACATCTGACATGAGCTTCGATTGGAATTCCATAGAGCATATTATCAAACCCATTATCCCCACTTTAGCGACACTTTCCTGCCGATAAAGTGGCAATATTGTTTGTCGTCCAAACTTGATATTATGGCCCAGAATGCGTAGTGTACAGCAGCTTCTCTGTAAAATGTATAATTACCTCCGAGCAGTGACATCAGATAGGTTACAACAGTCTGACAAACAGATCATCAACCTTATTACGCCACTTTTGAGTCACTTTTAACATAGGCAAAGTGATGCAAAGAGCTAGTAAATCTATGTCTGGTTCAACAAAAAATCTCAACTCCAGACTTTGCGACACAGTTTTAATGTTGTTTTCTCTCTCTCTCACTCTCTGTGACATCATTTCTCTATCTCTCTTAAACTTAGACACTGCTGTCTGCTTGGACGTCTAGAAGATCAGCCCACCTGAAGTTGTCCATCCCAGTGCCTGCAGTGTTTAGCCGCAAGCTTTATACAACAGTATGCACACAGGCCTAGATCTACAAATACTTCATAGGAATATATTAGAAATAAGTCGCCATAACGGGCGTCAGTAACGCAGTAGGCACTTCCATATAGACACCACTTGAACGCGGCACTATAACAGAACTGGAATGTACGAGTCACACTGCACACGTAAAACTGTAGAGTTACCACAACTTGTAATGCTTCAGCTCATTTACTTGCATCTACATAAGTCTAAACTCGAATTTTCTTTTTTCTTTTGCAGATTACCAATCAGACACCTTTTGGAATCCATTTCACAATTTCTTTATAACATTGTTTAACTTATTTTGCCAGTTCTAATATAGTTATAATTGAGTTTATTTATATTTATTGTTTAATAAAAGTTAATAAAAAAAACTACATACTTCTTTTATTTTGTGGGGGAGGGGTACGACGGTCCACAATAAAAATAATGTTGAAATACTATAGTAAGATATTCAAGACTAGGATTGAAAACTACTGAGTTCTAACTAACTGATATAATAAATACAACGGTGAGAAACTACTAAAATGGTGGTGGACGGAGTACGTAATCAACGTTTGGCGCCTCAGCACTACTTTTCAAATAAATATATAAAAAATATGACTATTAATACTGTACAAAAGTAAAGCACCGGATGAATCACACGAACCGGGAAAAGAAAGCGACAGATTTACTAATTGATATAAAAAAAAGTTTCCTCGTTGAACTTGAAAAAATAAACGTGAACTTCGAAACGACGCTGATCATGCGAAGAGAGAGTACAACTGCAACACCAAAAAAAGGTAAGCTTTACATACAAAAAGTGATACATTATCGCCGCTTTTATCGACAGGAAACTGCTGACAAAGTTGTAACTTCCCATAGCAGCCCTGGTTCTGATCCTAACCTAGGCTGCTATGGTTATTCACAAGTACATATTATCAAGCCCATTATCTCCATTTTATCGGCAGTTTCCTGCCAATAAATGCGACGATAATGTATCGCCTTTTGTTGATAATATGGACCATTGCTCTTACCAGTAAATTTAGGTGCATATTATCATGGATCGGTGTTAAAATTCAGCACCGGATGAATCACACGAACCAGGAAAAGAAAGCGACAGATTTACTAACTGATATAAAGAAAGGTTTCCTTGTTGAACCTGAAGAAAAATAAAACGTAGGCTTCAAAACGACGCTGAGCATGCGAAGAGAGTACAACTGCTACACCAAAAAAAAGGTAAGTTTTACATACAAAAGGCGATACATTATCGCTGCTTTTTTGACAGGAAACTGCTGATAAAGCGGCGATAATGTGCTTGACAATAGGCCCTTGTAACTTCCCATAGCAGCCCAGGTTCTGATCCTAACCTAGGCTGCTATGGTTATTCACAAGTACATATTATCAAGCCCATTATCTCCGCTTAATCAGCAGTTTCCTGCCAATAAATGTGACGATAATGTATTGCCTTTGCTTGATATTATGGACCATTGCTTTTTTTTTGACCAGTAAACTTAGGTGCATATTATTAAGGACCTGTGTTAAAATTATCGCCGTTTTATTGGCAAGAAACTGCTGATAAAAAGGCGATAATGATCTTCATAATACGGCCTTCTTATTTCCCATAGAACCCCATGATAGCACCAGAACATAGGCTTCTATGGGACTTAACAAGGATGTATTATCAAGCCCACCCTCCCAACATTATTAAAAAACTCCAGACAATGCAGATACCTGGAGCTAGAAGGTAATTGTACATATCACTGCCCCAGAAATGTGGCGTTCCCCGCGACGTGTACGGCGACAGAGAGAGAGAGCTCAAAACATATTTTTTTTTAAAAAGGACCCGAGGGGTGCCGCTCCCTGAGACTGCGGGGAGTAGGACTGTAACCCACCCGCATACTTCAAAGTAAAACCAGAGGAGTGCCACTCCCCAGTGCTCTGGACACCTTACAAGCCCCCATTATGCAGAAAAATTGCCCCCATAATTTACCCCCCCGGGACCTAATGAATAAAACCGACTTCTATTTTTTTTCACCTTTTCCACCGCGTACAAGTACTGCACGAGTACCCCACCATTTTTTATTTTAATTTTTAAATAAAAATTGACCCTAAAGATCCATGTACCACCCCCTGACCAAGACTATAGGCTCAGAATGTTTCTATCCTGCCCCCTTTCCTTATTTCTCAACTTTGTTTTTTTTGTTTTCATGTGACTCTGCTCTTCCGACAAAACAACTTGGCTGCCATTATTTCCTGGTTTGGAGTATTGACAGCCAATCAGCATGCAGCTCCTGCTCGTAATTGTAGGTATTTACATACGCGTACGCCGCAATTTTTCTTTAAAAAAAATAAAATAAAAATAGAGCCTAAACATCCATATACGACCCCCTAAGCAAGCCTAGAGGGTCAGAATATCTCTACCCTACCCCCTTCCCTTATTTCTCAACTTTATTTTACTGTTTTCTTCTGACTCGGTTCTAGCGAGGCACAACATGGCCGCCAACACTTCCTAGTTTCGAGTGTTGACAGACAGTTCACAGCCAATCAGCATGCAGCTCGCGCTCATAATTGAACAGATTTCAGTACGCGTACTGAACTCCAACTCTAGATATTGCTATGATTTTACTTGCAATTTTCTGAAAACTACTGAACCAATTTACACCATTTAACAAGAAGCACAATCTGCAAACAGAACTCTACCTCTCTGCCAAATTTCGTGTAATTGCGTTCAGCCGTTCAGGCTGTAGCCCTGGCTAAAGGTCCCTATGGAAAATTGCATGGGGAAAACACGTTTTGGGACCCCCCTTTTTTCCTGGCCCCCGCTTGACAAATCACCCCCAAACTTTCAGGGAAGGAACGGAACTGAACAGGCCATTTTCTTGGAGAAATTCGCGAAGATTCACCCACCGACGCCAGTTCCTAACTATAACTATCTGCTGGCGACTGCCAGTAGGTAATATTTATATATATATATATATATATATATATATATATTGTGAGAGGAGGAGATTGGGTGAGATATCACGCGCGGATGCCAGGAACGCGCTACAGAGGTCCCGTTCTTCAAGGTTGGCCCGGGTCATACTGGTGACAAAACGTGCTCCGGCAAGTTTTTTGTTTGTCCAAGTTATTGGGAGACCCGGATCGCGCCACACAGCACAGACATCACAAGGGCAGCTGTAACAAGTCCGTGACTTCACGGAGGGGAGATCGAACTGTCATATCTTCCCCAACCCTGTGGACACTGAACGCTGGATGGTAAGAACGTTTGGGGACCGGAGGAAGCTTCCTTTGATCTACAGTCACGGGAAATGGATTGTCAGCATATCACGAACTGCCTGAACTTTGCCTAACCACACGGAGTTGTCCCCGTGCAACACGAACCAGAGAAGGGGATTCTGGGACTCGTAGTCCTTACCGGCGGCGAGTGGTGAGCACATGACCATTTCAAGGGGGCAGGGCGAACTCTGACCAATAAGGGCCAGCAGGACATATAAGTAGTGTTTGTTGCAGTCGCCTGAACATTGCAGGGCATCTGAGGAAGGCCGCCAGGCCGAAATGCATAATGCCGCAGATTCATTAAAGAGAGCTTCTACTGTCTCCCCTGTGTGGCCTCTGCTTCTTTGTGAGAGGAGGAGATTCGGTGATATATATATATACATATATATTGTCGCTCCAGGTTGTCCACCTCTTGAGTAGCACACGAGCAGCAGCTTAATTTATGTGTAGGTGAGGACGGGGATCCGCTTGTAGATGCCGCTCCATAATGGATCTGCCCGACGTGTTTCGAAGCTCCATCTGCTTCTCTTCAGGGGCTTTCACGGAAGCGGTGTGCGCACCCGCTGACACACTTCTCCAATTTCCATATGACACACCCGCCGATGTGAGGCTCCGATGAGACTGTGCATTATGGAAAGTGTGGTGCGGAAAGCACACAATCAAGTCCTATATGGATCCCACAAGTGGGCCCGTCCTCGATCCCATGTACGGCTGCTGTTTCACTTCCGTGACCCCCAAGGGTAACGGGGTGGGGCATACTCCGCGGCTGGACTGCCGCGTGTAAATTGTCGCTCCAGGTTGTCCATCTCTTGAGTAGCACACGAGCAGCAGCTTAATTTTTGTGTAGGTGAGGACGGGGATCCGCTTGTAGATGCCGCTCCGTAATGGATCTGCCCGACGCGTTTCGAAGCTCCATCTGCTTCTCTTCAGGGGCTTTAACGGAAGCGCTGTGCGCACCCGCTGACACACTTTTCCAATTTCCATATGACACACCCGCCGATGGGAGGCTCCGATGAGACTGTGCATTATGGGAAGTGTGGTGCGGAAAGCACACAATCAAGCCCTGTATGGACCCCACAAGTGGGTCCGTCCTCGATCCCATGTACGGCTGCTGTTTCACTTCCGTGACCCCCAAGGGTAACGGGGTGGTGCATACTCCGCAGCTGGACTGCCGCGTGTAAATTGTCACTCCAGGTTGTCCACCTCTTGAGTAGCACATGAGCAGCAGCTTAATTTATGTGTAGGTGAGGACGGGGATTCGCTTGTAGATGCCGCTCCGTAATGGATCTGCCCGACGTGTTTCGAAGCTCCATCTGCTTCTCTTCAGGGGCTTTAACAAAAGCGGTGTGCGCACCCGCTGACACACTTCTCCAATTTCCATATGGCACACCCGCCGATGGGAGGCTCCGATGAGACTGTGCATTATGGGAAGTGTGGTGCGGAAAGCACACAATCAAGTCCTGTATGGACCCCACAAGTGGGCCCGTCCTCGTTCCCATGTACGGCTGCTGTTTCACTTCCGTGACCCCCAAGGGTAACGGGGTGGTGCATACTCCGCGGCTGGACTGCCGCGTGTAAATTGTCGCTCCAGGTTGTCCACCTCTTGAGTAGCACACGAGCAGCAGCTTAATTTATGTGTAGGTGAGGACAGGGATCCGCTTGTAGATGCCGCGCCGTAATGGATCTGCCCAACGCGTTTCGAAGCTCCATATGCTTCTCTTCAGGGGCTTTAACGGAAGCGGTGTGCGCACCCGCTGACACACTTCTCCAATTTCCATATGACACACCCGCCGATGGGAGGCTCCGATGAGACTGTGCATTATACATATATATATGGAAGAAAGAGTTGCCCCTAGTTGGGAATGCACTTACAGGTAGGAATTAATGCCAACGCAAGGGCGTGAGCCGCGAACAAAGTCCTTTTCCTGCCAGACGCGTTTCGGGCCAACGCCCTCTTCAGTGGCAGACCATGTGACATGACGGCAAGCTGCAAGCACCAGTAAATTCCCACAGTAATTATATACAGGTGTAACACCTGAAGCAAAGCTTTATGAGACTGGTGGTTTAGTAGAACCCAAGTGGGTCGCCGCCGCCATTCACATGCAAAAAGTATTAAAAGGATTGCTAATGTCCCCGCAAGCACCACGCAAGTAAAAGTCACCTCCCGTACCACAGTGAGCTGCCCAAATGAGGTAGCTGTGGACCCGCAGTTTGTCCGCGGTAGTGCAAACTCGTGACTGGGCTGGCCGCTAACAAATGGAAGAAAGAGTTGCCCCTAGGTGGGAATGCTCTTACAGGTAGGAATTAATGCCAACGGAAGGGCGTGAGCAGCGAACAAAGTCCTTTTCCTGCCAGACGCGTTTCGGGCCAGCGCCCTCTTCAGTGGCAGACCATGTGTCATGACGGCAAGCTGCAAGCACCAGTAAATACCCACAGTAATAATACACAGGTGTAACACCTGAGGCAAAGCTTTATGGGACTGGTGGTTTAGTAGAACCCACGTGGGTCGCCGCCGCCATTCACATGCAAAAAGTATTAAAAGGATTGCCAATGTCCCCGCAGGCACCACGCATGTAAAAGGCACCTCCCGTACCCAAGTGAGCTGCCCAAATGAGGTAGCTGTGGACCCGCAGTTTGTCCGCGGTAGTGCAAACTCGTGACTGGGCTGGCCGCTAACAAATGGAAGAAAGAGTTGCCCCTAGGTGGGAATGCTCTTACAGGTAGGAATTAATGCCAACGGAAGGGCGTGAGCAGCGAACAAAGTCCTTTTCCTGCCAGACGCGTTTCGGGCCAACGCCCTCTTCAGTGGCAGACCATGTGTCATGACGGCAAGCTGCAAGCACCAGTAAATACCCACAGTAATAATACACAGGTGTAACACCTGAGGCAAAGCTTTATGGGACTGGTGGTTTAGTAGAACCCACGTGGGTCGCCGCCGCCATTCACATGCAAAAAGTATTAAAAGGATTGCCAATGTCCCCGCAGGCACCACGCAAGTAAAAGGCACCTCCCGTACCCAAGTGAGCTGCCCAAATGAGGTAGCTGTGGACCCGCAGTTTGTCTGCGGTAGTGCAAACACGTGACCGGGCTGGCCGCTAACAAATGGAAGAAAGAGTTGCCATAGGTGGGAATGCGCTTACAGGTAGGAATTAATGCCAACGCAAGGGCGCGAGCCGCGAACAAAGTATTTTTCCTGCCAGACGCGTTTCGGGCCAACGCCCTCTTCAGTGGCAGACCATGTGACATGACGGCAAGCTGCAAGCACCAGTAAATACCCACAGTAATTATACACAGGTGTAACACCTGAAGCAAAGCTTTATGGCACTCGTGGTTTAGTAGCACTCAAGTGGGTCGCCGCCTCCGTTCACATGCAAAAAGTATTAAAAGGATTGCCAATGTCCCCCCAAGCACCACGCAAGTAAAAGGCACCTCCCGTGCCACAGTGAGCTGCCCAAATGAGGTAGCTGTGTATCCGCAGTTTGTCCGTGGTAGTTTCTAAATTGTCTTTGATCTTCTTGAAGACTGTTTCTAAATTCTTATCCTGCCTCTACTATGACTCCCTGTGGTACTACTAGATTATTATTATTAGTCTGTCTGTGTAGCTAACTAAGCTTGCACAGTTGGCAAAGGGTGTTAAACGAAACTCCCATTCTATTTAGCAATAGCTCTATGCACTGAGTGCAGTCCTCTGGGTTGTCCATAATGTCTTTTGAAGCCTTCTAAATGTTTATGCTTTGACAATTCCCAACAATAAAATGTCAATGACCACCAAGAAAGAATAAGATACTAGTTTACTTTTTGATTGGATAGGAGGACAATCCATACTACTATTGTTGCAGGGACAATTCTGCACAAACAGAACTATGGACACTAAATAGTGCATTGTTTATCAATTATAATAGGCTCAGTTAGACTTTCTACATACCTCAGTCATAACAGAATTTGAACTCCCAATCCCCTTACTGACTAGCTAGTGTGGCAGAGTCATTTAGCTCCCTAATTCATCGATGATTGATCCCCAATGATGATTATCCAACCCAGGACATAAGACTAAGGAGTCAGAGTTCAGAACTGTCAGAGCCACGGACTCATGCTTGCAAATTGCAAACCCTTGCGCTCACTCACTCATGACAAAAAAACACAGATTCTATGTAAGTTTTAAAGCTTTATTAAAAGTAAAAACATTTATTGAAATCAAGTTCATCATACAACATAAACGGTGTATTGAAAATGGAAAAGTGCTTAGTGATTTCACACATTAATTGTGGGTGAGCCCTCACCTGGTTGGAACTTCAAATCTTCTTTGTGGTGCTGAATTGTTGCTGACTCCGTCCTAGTGATGATGATCTGATCTTGCTCTTGTTCTTAGAAGGGAAGCTTCTGTCTGTTATGAGAAAAATGGTGCGTGTTAAAAAGCAAGCAATCATCAGTTGTGCCAAAAAGTGTAGCAAGACAACACCCTTCCCTGAAAAAAAATGTCAATTTTTAGTTTTGACTAGACAGTCACAAATTATTAAATTTGTTTGTGTAGTCGTAGTGACATTTTTTCATTCCTAGACAAAATACTAGGGAGTGGTGTATATGACATCTAAGAATCTGAAATGTATTTTCTAGGCGGAACATCGGCACAACCATCCACCGGTGCCGGGGCCAGCACGGAAGTGGGCACTTCTGGAGTGGAGGTGGTGCAACAGCCAGCGGAAACTGCTGTGGGGGATGCCACGGTAGTGGCGGACAGTGTTAAGCTATTATATTCCTTACTTATTGAGATTGCAGACTGCAGAGTGTGCTCTCTGCACAGGTGTATATGTTGTACAGTACAAGTATACTATACTGTTATGAAGACTTCCAAATTTAGAACTAAGTTTTTATCAACCAGGTAGTAGCCTCCTCTAAATTGACTTCAATTCAGCTGTGAAAGTTTTTTCGAGAATCCAAGTCAGATCAGAGATGAACTTGATGGATGGGATGAACGAAAAGGGAAAGAAGGGTGTAAGTAAGTGTGGAAGGACGAGCGAGTTTAAAGTAATGATGACTGGCAAAGAATGATACGTGTTTGATTGCTGCCCGAGGTGGCAGGGAATATGATGCTTGGCCGGTTGAAGGATGAAGCAAGGATGGGTGGAAAGAGAAAGGGAAGAGGACTGCCTGGGTGGGTGAAACAGAAACTGTATGTGTGCGCAATATATCCGTTGGTTGAAATTCAAATGCAAGTCAAGCACGGATGCATGGCTTGCGGTTTCCAAAATAAAATGAAAATTTTGTTTTCCCGCGAGAAAAAGTAAGGTTTGTCCAGTTGAGACATTATGAAGAATGATTGACATTTACTTTGAATGGATGGATCCTGGATCATGGTACTATCTGACTCATAGATAGCATATGTGTATGTAGAAAGAGTAGATGGTCACTTGGATGAACTAAGTGTTACTTTGAAGAGCATGTAACACCGCACCCGCACGTCCGTTCCAGTGTAGGAAAGGCAAGGAAAAAAGTTGTAATTTTTCCGAATACTACCGTGAATAGTAGCAGTAGTTTGTATTGCAAGCGCAGCATATATCCGGCGATTACGGGGGCCACTCACTACCTCTGTTAATAATTTTAGTACAACTCTGTCATTCATGTGTGGCCTATCAGTGTTCACTCAATAAAAAACAAAGCACCTAAAGTCATCCCATATGTAAGCAAATACAAATCCTGTGAAGGGATAGATAATCATATTATTTATCTTCTTCATTTTCCTTTTCTAGTAGTCATTGAAATTAATTAAGCAGTAGCCCTTGTAACAGAGTATTCTCAGTGCCACCCGTAATAGAAAAGTAAGAGCTTCACCACCTGCATGTACTGGACTGATACAGTAACGTAAGCCTGTGTCATCATGGCGTGCGTCTATTTTTCTCGGGTGCAAGTTCACTGCGCTGGCATTATGCCGGCTTCCAGAAGTTTACGTACAAGAGAGAAGAAGAAGAATAAGACTGGTGTACTGTCATAGTCGACTCTAATGTAGCGAGTCCATAGTGCTCGTAGAATTGATTCCTGAAATTCCCACTAATGGTAGAGCAAGGCTGAAGAAGTGGGAGGTCAGATAGATACAGGCCACAAATGTTATGTACTGTGCTTGCAAGTTGCTAGTTCTTCTGTGACACAATTTTCTGCTGAATTATTTTGTGTTAATCTTAAAGAGCATTGGCTACAGACTATGTCTTTTTTTCTTCATATAGATGCTCCTTCACAACTGTCACGGAAGGAGCTGGCTAGACCGGCCCGGCAACGGAAGCTGGAGGCGACTGTTGCCGAATATCGGCGGCTGGTGGCAAAGGAGGAGGAGGACACGCAGTCGACCTCCACAACATCCACAGCCACAGCTGCATCCTCTTCCGTGCTCCCTGGGTCAACCAGTCAGCGCAAGCCTCCAGCAGCCACCCGCCACCGCCAAGCAGCCAAAAAATCAGCTGCCCCCCACTGCACTTCGAAGGCACGCGTGCACCACCTAACCCTCAGGGTGTCCTACCTTGAGCAGGAGCAGAAGAAAATGAAAATCCTACTCAAGAACCTCCGCAAGGAGCATGACCACCTGGCCAAAAAAGTACACCGCCGGCGGCATTAGAGGAAGAGAGACTGTCCCTTGCCCCTTTTTTAAATACTTTTGGGGGGTGGGAATTGGGAGTTTGGTTTTTTGGACTTTCGGGACTTTTTATTTCACGGTCATTCTTTGGGCTTAGCGAGGGGGGTGGGTCGGGTCTTGCGGGATAGTTTATTTTTGTTAGGGATATAAATAATTATTACTTTCAACTTAAACATAGCATACATGTTTTTACTGCAGTTGAGGCTGGGGGGGGGGTTTAACTGTAAGTTTGTTTTCCTGAAACTTGACTGGCTTCTTGATTCAAATTGTGTAAGTAATTGCCCAAATGTTTAGAAAACTAAGTGCCTCTCACAGTATTAGTGAATTCAATTGTCCTAGGACTTTACTAGTACTACTGTCAGTCTCTCGTCTCTCCTACTACTCCATTATTCTTCCTCCCCCCAAACGCTTATGTTACCTGTAATTCGTGTTTGAAAATAGGGCTAGGCACAGGGCTGGCTGCATGGCAAATGGCGATTAAGGTTGGCAATCCTGGGCGGATGAAATGGCATAATTGCGGTGGTACTAGTGGTGGTACACAGTGAGAGTTTAGCATATGAAAAAAAAGAAAATGAAACCTTGATTGACCTGAGCGGAGCATTAGAACGGTACAATAGATACTGTAGCACGTGACAGTACACTAGAACAGTGCCATAATGTAGCCTTACAAATGCTAAAGTATTGAAAGTATAACTACTACTTGCGTGGAATTTGACATTGGCTACTACTACAAGAAATAGTACTGAAGGTGAAGGACACAACAGAGTAATCATTTGCCACGTGTAGGAGGAGGATGTTCTAGATGATCAATCCAGTTGATGGCGCCCATGAAAATCTGCATCTGTTTTGGTAATGAATTGATTGTATTTTATGTATTTTATGAATTTTATGACCTGGAAATTTTAACTTAGTTTTATTCATTTTATGCATGTATTTTTATATGTGGAATATGCTTTTATGACAATCGTCGAATAAAGCTTGCTTGACTGATTGACTGGCTTTGATTTGCCAATAGTCATGGGTCTGTGTCAAGCTGAGTAAGAATATATCCTCAGATTCCTTCACCAGCCTTGAAATGAAATTCATTTTCTGTTGCTATGACCTTATCCTCCCCAGCAAGTGTGTGGAATTAGTGTTGTCATTTACTCACACATCAATGAAAATCACACAGGAAGAGGGTTAGGGTTTGGAAATTGGATGAGAATGGGTTTTTTGGGAAAGTTTTGTTGAGAGAAGAAAAAAAAGCACAGCATGGACAAACAACAAATGAAGATAAACAAATCTTTGGATACAAAGCTATCCATAAATCTTTTAAAGGATATGAAGGCTGCATGCATCAAGTTGTTTTCTACATGGATAGGTTACTGAAAAGTAAGTAGTACTTTCTGCAATGTGCTAACTATGAATGAAAGAATGCGACAGTACAGGGCTGCAGTAATTATGCGTTTTCACTTGCCTATCTCTGCACTCAGAGAAACACTTCGTACATTAAATTAGTTTGAAAAATAGCAAAGTAAAACCTATGCAATGGCTGGAGGGATGAATTTAGAAGCAGAGAGCAAAGAAATGCAGAGTCACACTCATAGAAGTTCACAGCAATAACATTACTTAAAAGATAAGTAGAAATTAATGGATACTGTTATTGTATGTTGTTGTAGTTGTCCTGTTGAATTTGGGAAGTTGCATGCATCCAGCCATTCTTCTTATTTGCGGTACTCCTCCATTCCATCTGACGCTCCGTCGATCAATGTTGGTGACCAGAAGACACCCTGTTCACTGCCTGCCTGGCAGATGCTGAATTGCGGCTCGCTAATGTGAAGCCTGACTTCATCCTTTTTCCCATTGCACAGTCTGAAAGCCGCCCTGTAAATGTTGATGGAAAAACAGGAAGTGATATTAAAACACCACTGAGAAAAAAATATAAGGTACGTACGCTGTGTAGTGCAAAAAGTCACACTTTCAGTTTTAGAATCGACAGTACAATAGTTTTGAAAGGGCGTACTCTGAGTCTCCTTTTGAAGGATAAATAAGTATGGGCGAATTTTGTGGATCTTTCCCCTCAAGCTAGGTGTACTGTAAACTGCGATTTTAGAAGAAAATTAGACCTTCCCAGCAGTGCTTTCAGACCCTTAAACCCAGTCACAAAAATGTGGAAGACCCCCAATCAGACCCCAAAAAACGTGCAATACTGCTACCTGTCTGAGGCCTAGTGGAAAATGGTGACAAAACGTACTTTGAAAGTAAAGTAGGCCCAAAGCCCTCCTTTTCCACCATGGATTTTCTTCAAACCACTTGCAACCAAAATTAGACATTTATCGACAAGTGCTCCAAGAGTAGACCCTAGAAACCAGTTGCCAAAATCTCGAACACCCCCAAACACATGCAATACTGCTAACCCTAGCGAGCCCTAAGTTAAAAATAGTGTCAAACGCTTTCTTCAACTAAGCCAAATCGCCCCTTTCCCACCATGGATTTTCTTCAAACCACTTGCAATCAAAGCTATCCATACCCAGTGTTGCTTTAAGACCCCCCAATCCCCCCTAAACACCAGGAACCCCCCAAGCCGGCCCCAGAAAACACAAAAGTGAACGAAAACTCTGAAAAGTGAAAAACTTTTTCACCATGGATTTTCTCCAAAACACTTTCATCCGGTATTAGACCTTCCCAGCAATGCCCCCAGACCCGTCAACCCAGAAGAAAACAAGTTTAACACCACCAAACAGGCAAAAAGCAAAAACGGAAAAAGTGACTCTTTGAAATTTTAGGCCTCATTCCCAAATCACTCCATGCGCGCTCTGCAGCTAGGCCCTAACTCCCCTTTGCCACCATGGATTTTCTTCAAACCACTTGCAATCAGAACTATCCATACCCAGCGTTGCTCCAAGACCCCCCCCCCCCCAAACACCAGGAACGCCCCCAAGCAGGCCCCCGAAAACACGAAAGTGGGCGAAAACTCTGAAAAGTGAAAAACTTTTTTGCCATGGATTTTCTCCAAAACACTTTTATCCGGTATTAGACCTTCCCAGCAATGCCCCCGACCCGTTAACCCAGGCAAAAACAATTTTAACAACACCAAACAGCCAAAAAGCAAAACCGGAAAAACTCACTTTGAAAAATGTAGGCCTCATTCCAAAATCAATCCAAACGCGCTCTGCAGCTAGGCCCTAACTCCCCTTTTCCACTATGGATTTTCTGAAAAACAAATGCAATCAAAATTAGACTATGCCAGCAGTGCTCCGAGACCCCAACCCCCCCCAAAGAAGCCCCCCAAACAGCACCCCAAAAACAGGCAAGTGAGCAAAAACGGAAAAACTTTTTCACCATGGATTTGGTCCAAAACACTTGATTCCGATATTAGACCTTCCCAGCTATACCCCCAGACCCCTGCAGCCACCTGCAAAAAAGCAGAACACCCCCAAACAGGCAAAAAGCAAAAATGTAAAAACGGGGACTTAGACAAATTTAGGCCTAGTTCCCAGATCACTCAGTGTGCGCTCTGCAGCTAGGCCCTAACTCTTCTTTTCTACCATGGATTTTCTCCAAACCACTTGCAACCACAATTAGGCATGCCCAGCATTACTCCCAGGCCCCAAAACCCACCCCCAATAACCTAGAAGCCCCCCAAACAGCAGCCCAAAAACAGGCAAGTGAGCAAAAACAGAAAATCTTTTTCACAAATTTAGGCCTCGTTCCCAGATCACTCCGTGAGCGCTCTGTAGCTAGGCCCTAACTCCCCTTTTCCACCATGGATTTTCTCCAAACCACTTGCAACCAAAATTAGGCATGCCCAGCTTTGCTTTCAGACCCCCAAACCCCCCTAAACACCTGGAACCTCCCAAACAGCCCCCCGAAAACAAGGAAGTGAGCAAAAACAGAAAACTTTTTCACCATGGATTTAGTCCAAAACACTTGATTCCAATATTAGAACTTCCCAGCTATGCCCCCAGACCCCTGCAGCCACCAGCAAAAAAGCAGTACACCCCCAAACAGGCAAAAGCAAAAATGGGCATACCTTCAATTCAGTCCAAATGCGCTCTGCAGCTAGGCGCTTACTCCCCTTTTCCACCATGGATTTTCTGAAAAACAAATACAATCAAAATTAGACTGTGCCAGCAGTGCTCCCAGACCCCAAAACCCAGCCCCAATAACCTAGAAGCCCCCCAAACAGCACCCCTGAAAACAAGCAAGTGAGCAAAAACTGAAAAACTTTTTCACCATGGATTTGGTCCAAAACACTTGATTCTGATATTAGACCTTCCCAGCTATGCCCCCAGACCGCTGCAGCCACCCGCAAAAAAAGCAGAACACCCCCAAACAGGCAAAAAGCAAAAATGCAAAAACTCATACTTAGAAAATTTTCAGCCAACCAGTCAACATCGGTCCAAACCCCAACATGGATTTTCTTCAAATAACTTGCAATCAAACTTATGCTATCCCAGCAGTGCTCCCAGACCCCCAGACCCTCCGCCACAAATCTAGAACACCCCCAAACAGACCCCCAAAAACACGCAATACTGCTAGGCCTCAGTTTAAATTGTGCCAACACGCTGTCTGCAACTAGGCCCAAACCCCCCTTTTCCACCATGGATTTTCTTCAAACCACTCGCAATCAAAATTAGACTATTCCAGCAGTTCTCACAGCCCCCGACCCACCCCCACAAATTTAGAACACCCCCAAACAGCCCCCCAAAAACATGCAATAGTGATATATTCAAAACATGGCGAATTGCGCTGTTCACAAAACATTGCTGTTTTCAGCACTTCCACTACTTCTATCCTCTTGCAACTTACCTGGACAGTCACTTGTTCTAGCGATTCACAAGAATCTCAGCAAGGCAGAACAAAATCGAACCACTGCGCTCTTTGAAGAAGAAGAAGAAGGCTACGACTAGTTTTCACCCAAACACACGCGCCCGCAAAACCCCCAAAAAGGCCAAAAGTCTGCCAATTCTGGACCAAAGAACACCAGACCCCCCTAAAACCTTGCCAACATCATTATGAACGAGCCTGCATCGGGCCCCGAGCCCTAGACTCAGCGTGAACCATACCAACTTAAACCCAAAAACCCTAGTAAATCGCACTGAACCCTAAACACTAGATATGCTTTGTCTGTCTGTGTCAAAGAGCCTAGGTATGCTACATCAGATGGATGCTTCACTCAGTGGTGCCTGCCTTGACCATCTGCATGGCCCTGCCGCAAGCATGGGCCAAAAATCCGTTCCGCTCAAGAATTTGCGATTTTTCGGTTATTTCGGGAGATTTGCGAAATACCGAAAAACAGCAAAATTTCCAAACATAACGGATGTTTGGCCCAAGCTTGAGGCAGTGCCATGCAGACGGTCAAGGCAAGCACCACTGAGTGAAGCAACCTGATGTAGCATACCTAGGCTCTTTGTCAGACAGACAAAGCATATCTAATTGCATGCAGCAAGCCACATAGCCCCAATTTTACGTGAACTGTTGTCTGGAGTGGACTCTGCCTGGCATAACAACAACAGTACACTGCCTCGCTTTCGACCACTACATACCACGATTAGACAGACATGTAGTTCTGCTGTAGTAGTTGTTGTAGACTCATTTATCTGTTTGCCACTCACGAACTGGCCATAGTTGCTCCGTAAACCGACGCTGATGATCCATCCATCCCAGTGAGTGACTGTAAAGAAAAAGATGTATTATTTAATTAATCATCATGGTATATTGGAAAGTGAGTCCGCTCCAAGTACATTTTGCATATTGTGAAATGCAACATAGTGGCCCCTGGATTTGAAGTACAATTTGAATTAAACATGGTAAAAAAACAGAGTAGTTGACATGAGTTACAATTACTGTGTAAAAGATTAAATAATAACTAAGACAAGACATATTATTCATCATTTCATGCACAAAAAACAAACAGCAATTGGTTTCATCAGAGCCAGACAGCCATTCCTGTCCACTGCATGCCATCTTCTCAATTATTCATTATCTGTTCTACTTTTTGTCCGCATCTTCTTCGGAAAGTGAGGGCCCACAGGGCAGCCTCTCCTCTCAATATCAGAAGTATCTCTGTCAGCAATCAGCAAGCATGTAGTCAGTCAGTAATTTCAGTCCCACTTGAGGCGACTCGTCGTAATCCATCCATCTGCCTTGAGGGAAATGGATAGGGGGAATGTGGAGGAGGAGTATAGAGGAGCATGATTGAGTTGTGAACTTGTGAACCTCAGGAATGCAGACTGCAGCACCTTCAAATCAATAAGGAATATAAGATGAAGACAGTGCTGCTGATGGACTTGGGATTAGGTGATTAGAGTTTTGTTGTGGTAAAAGTTGCAAATCAAGGAAAGACACACAGGAATAAAAGTGAATAAGGAAGAAAAAAAGGAAGTCATTTTCAGGCCTCGGTGTCAGGGAAGTAGAGCTCGTCCTCAAACTCCATGAAAAGAGACAGGAATAGGTCAGGTAAAAGAGAAGAACTTCTGTCACCTAAGTTGGTGTCCTCTTCTTCCTGCGTGCATTCACGTACTTTGTAATCTGGTGGTATGAAGTGCTGATTCATCTTGATCAGTGTTAACCTCTCACATTTTTGGCTGAGAGGCAGGTCCTTTTTGAAGTTACAATGGCACCTGCAGCACTGAAAACACGTTCAGAATACACAGTTGCGAGTGGGCAAGACAAATAATTTAGAGCCAGGTTGGTGATCAGTGGCCAAAAAGGCATTTCCCTGTACCAATACAGCAATGGGTTCTTATTAACAAAGACCTCTGTTGGGTCATCCAGATAGGCCTGCACCATCGACTCAAGGCTCTCCATGGTTGCTCCACTTTGCGTACCATCTGTGGCCTTTTCAGCACTGGAACGAGCAAACCCTTGATGAGTTAGCCAATCCGCTTCCGACAATATTATGGCTGGGCCTGGTGCAGGTGAGGGTGATGATAGGTTGCTGCTGGTGTCATTAATGGCTGTGAGGAAAAGTGAATCCCTTCGCCCACAGATTCAGAAGTGGAACTTGACGCCGGATGGCCTGCTGATTCAGTTGGACTTCTGCCGGCTCCTTGAATTTTCTGCCGATCTTTTTTGAACCGAGTGGCTGACACAGCTAGCCAATGTTTGTACTTTGAAACATCTGCTTCATCAAAAGGAACTAATGCTTTGCTGGCCACTGCCTTTTTGTACCGTGGATCCAGAATAGTGGCACAAATGTAATGTTGTTCTGTATGTATGTTTTTAAACCTTTCATTGTCAACTAGGCGGCTTAATAAACTCTCCGCCAACTGATATGCGTCTTGCTTTTCACCATCATCTCTGAACGTTGAAGACACCGCCTTCAGTTGGTGCTCTAGCATGACCAACAATGAGATAGCTTTGCCCAAAGAACAGTCCTCCCTGCTGACTTCACGCGTGAAGACCTCAAAAGGACAAAGCATGTCTGTCAGGCTTTTAACTAGCTTCCATTCCTCCAACTCTAGCCTTATGTCTTTCACAGTAGAACCCTGTTGAAAGAGATACTCATTGATTACCATGCACTGCTCAGACAGACGCTCAAGCATGTAAAAGGTTGAGTTCCAAAGTGTTGTCACCTCCTGGATGAGTCCTTTGACTGGCACTTTACGTTCATGTTGAATGCCCCATAGCTGCTTATGGGCGTTAAAAGAATGGCTGAAATGTGTGCAGATTCTTCGGCAGGTAGTCAGTAACTTCCTGACTGTGTTTTCATTTTTCATGAAATCTTGCACCACGATGTTAATACTGTGCACCAAGCACGGCTCTCTGAAATAGTCACCTTGCTGCCATTATCCGTGGAAAACATAACCAACTATGCGATTTCTTTGATGCAGCCATTCAGAGACCTTACTGTTCAACTCCTCCAAAATGTTTTTTGCAGTATGAGATTTCTCCATGGCAAACATGGCTATTGTTGCATGTTTCCAAGTAGCTTGAAAAAGTGTGTCCGGGTCAACACCTGCACTTGACTTGTATCTAACCCCTGCAAAAGAGACCCAGTGTGCAGCGATGCACATGTAATCAAGGGCTTGGCAACTGGTCCACATGTCTGTTGTCAAGTGGATAGTGTGAACAGCACTCTTCTGCAAAACTGCCCCAATCACCTCCAGCACATCTTGATGTAGTGATGGAACCACAACTCTGGCAAAATAGGGCCGGCTAGGAACCTTCCATTTAGGGCAGATTATTGCCACTAATTCTTGAAACCCCACCCCTTCCACAAAAGAAAAAGGGAGAAGGTCCAGCACTAGAATTTTAGCCAGCTTTGTGTTATACAGACGTACCGTTGGGTGGTTGCGTTCAAATGGTGCCTCCGACCATAGCATGCTTCTAATGGTGGGCTGGACCATTTTACGTGATGATGATGAGGATGATGATGATGCAGACTTCAAACCAGTTAGGCTCATTGATGGACTTTTTTGCATTGGTGTCTGTCCCAGACTCTTTATGTGCCTCATACATGTTGAAGTGGTAGAGGGTGTGGGCGCTACCACTGCAGTGCTGCTGCTAGGGGTACTGGGTGTACCAGAAAAAATGTTGCTCGATTCTTGACTTCCCCCCTGCACAATCAGCCCCTCGTCAGCATCAGATGCAATATGAATGGATACATTTGGGTCAGTTCTACTTTGTTGGGCTTCCTTGGTCTTACTTAGGTGCGAATACCACTGGATAGGGTGGTGTTTTTTTAAATGACCTCTCTGGCCTCCGGTACCATAGTTGGTACCAAGCTTACCCCGAATAACAGATACTTTACAAATCGAACAAATTACCATGTTTACCGCCTTTGCGCTAACAGTAAAGAAGTCCCAAACTGGGGGCTGGTGATGTCTGCTGGTGGTGGAGGTGCTACTTTGACTATCAATGCCAGATGAATTGGAGGATGGGCGTGGCTGAATTTGTTTCTGTTGTTCACTTACAGCACCACTACTTGAGGTCGAGCTGGATGGAGGTCCCTGCCGGCCCTTCTGACTAAAAAAGATGGAAGCTGTAGGTCGTGTTGGTGTTGTAGTTAACTGCGTTGGTGGTGCTACCAGTGCCACGCCGCCCACATCCCGCTCAGCAGCTATTCGGGATAGGGTCAAAATGCCTGTCTGCTGCATGCCCGCTGGGGCTGGAGTGAAAACTGTGATGACTGGGTCGTCGTCAGACTGTTCATTAGCAGCAGAAGACACCACTTCTTGCTTGTCGTCATCACACATAAGTAGAAACCTTGCGGGAACCTTCCTTTTAGGCTTAGTTACCTTTGACGGCTCATGGCTTGCCTCACTCTCAGACTGCATTTGTTGGTTCCAATCAGGATCAAGGTCATCAGAATGAAGGGGGCTTGAAGACGAACTTGTAGTAGTAGTAGCCCTCCTTGACCTTTTTCTTGCTGGTCATCTGGAAGACAATGGATCATCCTCCGGAGGAGTGGCTTCCTCGGATGATAACGCTTGAATATCAATTTCCTGATGTGCCCCTACTTCTGGAGGAACAAGCGTTGTAGGCAGTTGTGCCGCTCCATGAACCTCTAGTTGCACCTCTCCATGCACCTGTCCATGCGCATCTCCTTGCACCACTACTTGCGCCTCTTCTTGCGGCTCTACTTGCGCCTCTCCTTGCGCCTCTCCTTGCCCATGTACTTGCGCTTGTACTAGTTGCACATGTAGTTGTCGTTGCGGCTGTGGTTGTTGAACACTCGTCAGCTGAGTTACACCCGGCGTTGATTGGATGGTACTTTCTTGTGATGAGCCAGGATCACTGGTCGATGGTCATTGGACAACCAAAGTGGCTGCCGCAGCAGCACTCATGGTCTTGGACATAACTTGGCGTGGTGGCACTGAACCCAATGAAGCGGAGGTGCTGCTTCCAGCTTGGTCCCCGGCGGACACCACTGCTGGAATCATTTTTTTTTCTCCAAAAAAAGGTGTCGATGGGCACACCAGTCTCCTTGGTAGGTGGTGCCACTTGCTTCCTCCGCTCCTTCTTACTGGCAATGGCACTGGCAACTTTTTTTGCTGATGCGCTACTGCCACCTTTCTTTGGGGCCATCCTCTTCAGATGTCAGAACAGCAGGCCGCAGTTGCACGAGTTGCAGAGTTGTCTTGTCTGTGGCCACACGTGACGTCACGTGACGTTGTGCTGCACACACCGCTGCAGGACTTCTTCCTGGCACTGGTGATTCTCTTGTGCACCTAAAAGCAATGGAAGCCAGAGGAACATCAGTTATACACCCCAAAAAGTCGAAAAACACACAAAAACACCACAATTCAATGCCATCCATGCCCTCAAGGATGTTTACATTCAAGACACCCTACAGAAAGACTAGGTCCATGCACCACTGAGTACCCCAGGGCATAATGGTTGAAAGCAAGGTAAACTGGGTGCAGGCCTGAGCACACTGCCTGGCTTTTAAATGGCCCCTTGACCCCCACCACATGGCCAGGCCCTGCCTGTCCCAGGCCTCAAAATGGCCCCCACCCACATGGCCAGGCCCCAACACCACCCCAAAATGTCGAAAAACACACAAATATCACCACAATCCAATGCCATCCATGCCCTCAATGATGTCTAAATTCAAGACATCCCACAGCAAGACTAGGCCCATGCACCACTGAGTACCCCTGGGCATAATGGTTGAAAGCAAGGCACACTGGGTGCAGGCCTGAGCACACTGCATGGCTTCAAAATGGTCCCTTGACCCCCACCACATGACCAGGCCTCAAAATGGCCCCCAACCACATGGCCAGGCACCACACCACCCCAGAAAGTCAAAAACACACAAAAATCACCACAATCCAATGCCATCCATGCCCTAAATGATGTTTACATTCGAGACACCCCACAGAAAGGCTAGGTCCATGCACCACTCACTACATCTGGGCCTGCTAGCTAGTGAGGCTTTACAGGCACCACAATTTTTTTTTTAAAAATCAACATATAACAGTGAGCTAAAATTCCATGACATAAATGAGAATTAAGTTTAAAAAAATCACAGAAACAGTTGTATCATGCACCCATGACTAACCCTGGGCCTACTGGATACTGTGTCTACCCACAATATATATTTTGTTAAAGTTGTGAAAAAGGTTTTAGAACTGTAGTTGCCTCAACTGCAATGCCCCAAACAAACAACACCAACTTACTTGTAAAATCTCAAGTCCAAAAGTGATCCAAACTCCAAAGTCCAAAAAGTCCTCAAATACAAATATCCAGCAGCAGCCACAAAAAGTAATCCTTCAAACTGGGTACAGGCCTGAGCACACTGCCTGGCTTCAAAATGCCCCCTTGACCCCCACTATATGGCCAGGCCCTGCCTGTCCCAGGCCTCAAAATGGCCACCGCACATATGAACAGGCCCCAACAACAACCTCAAAAAAGTAAAAAAACACACAAAAACACCACAATCCAATGCCATCCATGCCATCAATGATGTTTAAATTCAAGATACCCCACAGAAAGACTAGTCACATGCACCACTGAGTACCCCTGGGCATAATGGTTGAAAGCAAGGCAAACTGGGTACAGGCCTGAGCACACTGCATGGCTTCAAAATGGCCCCTTGACCCCCACCACATGACCAGGCCCTGCCTGTACCAGGCCTCAAAATGGCCCCCACCCACATGGCCAGGCCCCACACCACCCCAGAAAGTAAAAAAACACACAAAAATCACCACAATCCAATGCCATCCATGCCCTCAATGATGTTTACATTCAAGACACCCCACAGAAAGGCTAGGTCCATGCCCCACTCACTACATCTGGGCCTGCTGGCTAGTGAGGCTTTACAGGCACCCCAATTTTTTTAAAAAAAATCAACATATAACAGTGAGCTAAAATTCCATGACATAAATGAGAATTAAGTTTAAAAAAATCACAGAAACAGTTGTATCATGCACCCATGACTTACCCTGAGCCTACTGGATACTGTGTCTACCCACAATATATATTTTGTTAAAGTTGTGAAAAAGGTTTTACAACTGTAGTTGCCTCAACTGCAATGCCCCAAACAAACAACACTAACTTACTTGTAAAATCTCAAGTCCAAAAGTGATCCAAAGTCCAAAGTCCAAAAAGTCCTCAAATACAAATATCCAGCAGCAGCCACAAAAAGTAATCCTTCAAGCTCCAGATCCGAATCAAAAGTGACCAGGACATGGACAAAGCACTGGGAGGAGCCTGCTGGACAAGAACAGGAATTTGGAGACTCTGGGGCACTTCCTCCCTCCCACCCCCCCCCCCAAAATGGACTCCTTGCACCAAAAAGTGCAGCCAAATGTCAATCTGAGGAGTTATTCTGATCAAATTCATCATTTTCACAAGGTATATGCTTCCTGCAGTGGATTTCTTGTGCAGAATTGCAATTTTTGCAATTTCGGGAACGTGAGCTTTTCAAATCTCCCGCCGAAAGTCAGCTGCGCGCTGCATCTACGTGTTCGGCATTGTTTACTCCCGAAATGCGTGATCGCAGGCCTTTATGACGTACTCGCATTGTCAAACTCTCACTGTGCAAGATGGCAAGCCGCGATAACGTAATTGCGTTAAAAAAACTCTCACACTATCACGCAGCAAGATCGAAAATGGCACAGCACACGCAAACCGGGAGAAAAACAACTCTGCGGACTCAGAATCACGGTAAGTCAACGCCGCGCGCGCGATATTGTATTTTTCAAGCGCGACCAAGCAAAATAATTGTCAGCTTGCGAATTTGTGGATTTTTGGGCAAATTAGTGCAATTTGCGGATCGCAAAATTGCCAAAAATCCACAAATTCGCCCGCGAAACGGATTTTACGCCCATACTTAACACAGTGCAGCACTGATGAATAACATTGTGCGCAAAAAATATAAAACAACATTAGATATTTCTAACAGTTTCTTCTGTCAAAATATAGCACCTGAAAGCAGGAACTTGACCGCTTTCTCAATTATGGGACACAGCGTCACTTCTGTTGTCTCCCCCAGAGATTCAAGAATAGTCCAGGGTTATTTTCAGCCAGAGTAACAGAGTTACTACAAACTTAAAATGATGAGGCGTTAACTAATGTCGACGACATCAATCTTACAGACAATGATTTGGACAGGCACTTGAACAGAGTGAATACAATTATGCTTGGATTCGCCTCTGAATGGTACGAATTCAACTTTAAAAAATCAAGAATTGCCCACCTCAACGCCCTATTCTAAGGATACAAGTTATTAAGTGACGGCAAAAGCCTGCCAGCCAACTTTTTAGAAAAGTGTGCGCTGATCCAACCTCCAAAAACGCTGAAAAACTTACAGTCAATTCTAGGTTTCCTGAATTTCGGAAAAACATACATTCTAAATTACGCAGAAAAGGTTAAACCTCTCTACAACTTAATCAAACCTGATCTTAAAACAACAAATTGGACTCAAAACTCTTAGTAGTTGCTGAATAGTGTAGCTGCAGCACAAACGTGAGGTTTAAGACATGTTGGCAGAGGGATTAGTGATTAGGCTACCTCGTAACATTCTGTGGAAAGGTACACTTGAAGTATGCCACATAAAGGTAAGTGTCTCCTTAAAATGGGAAATGGAGTCTATCAAGTTTAAGGGACTTTATGGTCTTGTGACTGAGGTATGTCTGTACTTCCACATGTATTCTCATAATTGTTATGCATATGAAGATGCTACACTTATAAAACACAGGTATACATCTATTTTTTTTGTTTATTTTATATATGATGCAACTGCCACTAGGAAAAGGTGCAGACACAAGCATGTATGCTTTATGGAAGATGATGAGACTTACAAGAGACACATGCAAAAGGTTACTGCTTTATATTTGGATTGACCCAGCACCCTAAGAAGTTGCAGAATTGGGAACATGCAGCTCCAAAGTGAGGTTTAAGACATGTTGGTAGAGGGATTAGTAATTAGGCTACAATGTATGAGTATGTAGAAAGGTACACATGAAATACACCACATAATTGTAGGTGCCTGCTTGAAAAGGGAACTGTGTTCTGAGACGTTTTAAGGTCTGCATGGTCTTGTGACAGAAGTATGTCTGTATTTCTATATGTTTTCTCATACGTGTTATGCATTTAAATATGCTCGATGTATAAAACAGAGGTAGACGTTTATTTGTATGTTTCTTTTACATATGATGCCACTAGGAAAAGATGCACATATGTATGTAGGCTTTCTGGAATATGAGGAGAGTTACAAGAGACACATGCAAAGGGTTATATTTGGCTAGGCCCAGCACCCTAAGTAGTTGCAGAACTGTGAAGATGCAGCTCAAAAGTGAGGTTTAAGACATGTGGAAAGACGGATTACTGATTAGGCTACATTGTATGAGAGTGTGGAAAAGTATGCTTGATATATGAGACAATTTTAGGTGTGTGCTTCAAATGGAAACTGCATTCTGTGAAGTTTTAAAGTCTGCATGGTCTTCTGAGTGACGTATGTCTCTACTTACACATGTATTCGTGTAAGTGTTATGCATCTGAAGATTCTAGACGTATAAAACACAGGTAAATATCTATTTGTATGTTTCTTTTGTATATGATGCCACTTTGAAAAGGTGCACACATGCATATATGCATACAGGAATGTGGCAATACTTACAACAGAGACATGTGAAGGGTTGTTGCTTTATATTTGGCTAGGTGCAACACTCTGGCTATTTGCAGAATAGTGAAGCTGCAACACAAAAGTGAGGTTTAAGACATGTTGGCAGAGGGATTTGTGATTAGACTACTTTGGATGAGTCTGCGGAAAGATATACTTGAAGTTACGCCACATAAATGTAGTTGTTTCCTTGAAATGTTAAGTGCAGTGTTTAAGGGACTTAATGGTCCTCTCACTGAGGTATGTCTCTACTTGTACATGTATTCTAATATGACTGAGGAATGTCTGTACTTCCACATATATTCTCATATATGTTATGCATTTGAATATGCTACACGTATAAAACAGAGGTATGTGTTTCTTTTATATATGATGCCACTAGGAAAAGGTGCACACATGCATGTAGGCTTTATGGAATATGATGAGACTTGCAAGAGAAACATACAAAGGATTACTGAACTGTCAGGCCAGGTCCTCCGTGGACCGGAATAGAAGCATCCAAGGACTGGTTCAGGGATATCACCCCTCATCACCCAGACTAGCGTGTATCTAATGGCGTTGTGAGCACGGTACCCACACTGATTTCTGGCCTTGCTGCACCATATCCCAGGGCCTGGCCATAATATAAAGAAGGAGGGGACATGCAGCTCCCCTCACCGGGCCAATATTAGACCCAGAGACTCCATCTCCCAGTGCCCATATAATAGATGATGGGGGGGGCGTATGATACCCCTCCCTGTGCCTATTTCACCCCTGAGGACCCCATCTTTCAGGAAACTGCCATAATTTGAACGGGGGTATGCAGCCCACCTCCCAGTCCAATGTTGGCCCCAGGGACCCCATCACCACGGGCCCGGCCAGGTGGATACCCTTGAGCCAAACCAGGGCACCCACCTCCTCTTCATTTGAGGCTGCAGTGGAATCCCAATGCCTCCGCAGCCTCAGCCGGCTCTCCATCTCAAGCGGGAGCGAACATTGCTTCTGCCTGCAGGAAGCAGCTAAAAATGATGCTCCCTGCTGGTGGAGCAAATTATTCATCTGTTTTCCTGCCAGCTTCTCAGCTGCCACATGCAGGTGCTGCTTCTTCAAGGTGGTGTGTTGCGAACACATCACCTCGAAGGGGAACACCTGTTCCTCAGTGCTAACCCTACTCCTAAGTACCGTCTGGCTTTCTGTTAGAATATTGTCATTGAGTATCCATTGGAAGAATCTGGACAGTATCTGTCTACAGAAGATCTTTTGGATTTTGATGATCATACTGGTTGGTCTGTTGTTGGAGTTACATCCCACCATGCCTTCTTAAAGATGGGAAAAATAGTGGTACCACACCAGGATGGCGGGATGTCCTCCCCTCTCGTGATGATATTGCCAAGGTGTTTTAGGAGGGAACCACAATTTCAGGCTGGGATATAAACAGGTTCCCTGGGATGCTGTCAGGGCCTGGTGCTCTCTTCCTCTTCATTTGACGTAGGCGTTTGTGCTGTTTCTCCGATCCCAAATTCTAGGGTGACACAGAAATTCAGCCTGAGCTTCAGGGTCTGCACAAAGAGATGTAGAGATGCCAGTACAGGGGGAAGAGTCATTTGGTAATTTCCGGTATAATTTGGAAAATTGATCAACTCATGCTTCTGGCTGTACCACCACTTCCAGGTGATTAACAATGAGGCGATTCCCTTTAACTATTAGTTTCTAAAAGGCCTTCATATTCTGATTCTATAGCTATTCTGTAAGGTTGTCCTACTGAGCTGCATCCCATCGACCTTTGCAATTGACCAAAATTGCCTTATAACCTCCCCTTGCCTCAGGGATTTCTCTACGCTCACCTTTTTTCACAGCTACAAGGACAGCTGTTTTGGCAGATGTACACTCACCCGATACCACAGAGTGGCCATTTATGACACCTCCCTTGTACAGTATTGTTTCAACTGGTTCATTATTGTGAAATGAACTGGTGAGTTATAGTTAATATAGTGTAGCGAATGAGGTGACAAGAGTGTGTATGGAGAGACACTAGTTATAGTGATATGAAGGTGTGCGACATAAGTGTGGCATGCCTGAATATTCATGGAATCAATATTGAAAATCTACAAGGGAATTTCAACAGAGGTACTGCAGTAAATATTCAAAGTGAGGGGTTTCTTTTTTTCATTGCAATTATAGTTAATGTTCTAGAAAGTCAAAATGAGGACACATTTTCCATGAGTTCTCAAATATCATCCACATAGATTTCATTAAAACCAGCTGACAGTGGTCCAATCATCCCTTGCGGGGTATCCAACTCGAGTTCAGGACAGGGTCCTACACTCTCTTGCTTCAAGTAATGGGGTTAGACTAAACCTAGAGGGATTCTTGGCTTCACACCAACTCACATGCTAGGTACACATAGGTACATCTAGATAGGCATCGTAGGAGTATGTGCTCTTTCTTTTATCATGCATTTTATATCCATGTATGTGTTCATGACTATTGCAAAATGGTAGAACTGTGCTAACCTTTTATATTCACTGAACTGCTTATCACATATCTCTGCTACTGCGTAACGGCTGTTGCAGCAATAGAAGAACAACTGTGCAAAAAACACTTATTGTAACACACCCAACTGTTCATTTTGTGTAACTCTCTGAGATTAAGTAAGTTAGCATGAGTGGTTGAGCGAAAGGTAGTACATTGTTTCCATGATCCCGGGGCATCAGGGTTGTCTTGTCCTAAGGTTGTCAGAAACTTTTCTCTCCCTGATAAGAGGAGTTTCTAGTAGCACTATGAGCTAGCTAATGTAAAAAGGCTAACACTCGGTGGGGGTGCTCAGGGTTAGTTTGCCACCAATCCTACAGTTTATGTTATCCAAACGTGCAGGTCCTGTATGGATAATATAGGAACTACACTACAGTTTGAAATCAGTACATTTAAAATGTGAAGGGGTATGGATTTTTTTTTAATTGAGGCATAATATATTTTTAAAGGGGCTAAATTTAATCAAAGAGAGTGATGTGTGCTTGATTACTGCATCCCCTTTCACATCTGCTTATTCAGCCTAAAGATTTCCTCAGTTCCTGAACACCTCCTGAATTGTTTAGACAGATATACAGATAGATAGATAAAACCATGCATTACCATAGTAGTCTCTGATACCAAGGGACATACTTTATGTGTGGATATACTCCTTGTGAAATGGAAGCATGCTGTAACTCACAAATAAGTCAGCCAATTGGTGAAGTGGGATGACACACTGCTTCATGCTGCATGCTGCAGTGGGTGTAAGAAAAATGTGAATGACACAACAACAGACTAATGGATTGGAAAAGGGGCTAGGGAGCATACTGCCTAACATACCACTAACACATATCACGCTGATGCATTGTGGTAAATGCTGTGTCACGACTTCCTTCTGGCAAGGATGGAAGAAGGATCTGAATTGGGCTCAGTTGTGTCCACATCTTGATACCCCCAATTCAGATATAAAAAACCTGAATGTTAGGGTGATCAAGCGAAGGAAGGGATAGGAAGGGAACAGCTGGGAAGAAGGAAGAAACCTGAATGAAGAGAAAGAAATGATTAACCACATAGAATAGGACTACTCTCAATAAGTCTAATCAATAAGAGAAAACCACATAACTCAAACAAGACTACGGCATTCTCTCACTTTTTCCACACAGTTAGTGCCTGCTCCCCAAAATCTATGTTCTCTATTCTTCAAACCAAAAAACAGAAAATCATTAACCTCCACACATGTGTACAACCATAAAAAATTTAAGTCTTTGGATCATTCCTCTTATCATACATACCCCAAAGGTAAATGGTGAAAGGAAACCAAAAATATGCAGAAGTCTTCTATGACCAAACAATTAATAAGCAACCAAAAGGCGTAGTTTTTATATAGGAGTATCAAAGGTTGTGAAACTGACTCCTTGAACACAACCAACTCCAATGTCACATCGTTTTATATATAGGCACAAATAATCAAAGAGTAAAGTACTCAAATGTCAAGTCGTTAATGAGCAAGAAAAACAAAAAGATATGTGGCTCCCAAATCTAAGTTATTTGCACAGAACCCAGCATGCCATATGAAAGTCATGATAAATCGTCCTTTGCCATTTGAACTCAAGGACATGAACAAAAATACGGATGCGGTTATCTCACAGCATCCACCTGTGTTACTCCAGTCTGAGACTCAGTACCAGGACGACTGTACTCCGACGCCGCGACTCGTAACTGTGAGCTCACCTCTGATTGTCTGCAATGCACTGATTCTCGCTGTACCTCCTCTGGAACCCAGGAAATCCATGCGCGGGAGTAAAAGGAACTAACACCTTTCCTCAGCCCTCCACAACCTGCCAACAAAGCGAAAACCTCCCACGGGTAGGAAACTCGTACCGGAAACCTCGAGAGAAACAAATTGCCAATCCAGAATTACTCATCCCACCCGACCTGCCTCATCCATATTTAACTGCCTCAGATAGGCAGCGTCAGAACTACAGAAACACCCATTGCCCCATGGGAGATGTAGTTTTCCAGGGAAATTGAATTAGCCAGACTTGCACGAGTGTGTAAGTTTCTGTCGAGCGACCTCGCTCAGTTAATGTAGGTACCACACAATATGCTTTCTGACATGCTGTGCATGGTAGCACTCGGACAAAATACATTACAACACAGTCATTACAACAACCTACCTTTACATCTCAACTGTTACAATGCAACTGCCTTGACATCGCATGTCATTACAATGCATGTCACTACAATGCATGCCATTACAAGGCATACCATTATAACACATGCCATTACAACACATTATAAGGTCACATTATAGGGTAAGTAATGGGGATTTTTTTTAGTATTAGGATGGGTATGGGTTTTGGGGTACATGGGAATAGTAATTTTTACCCCTACACTATCCAACACTTTCCCTACTGTTGCATTCACTGGAGTGGGAATAATAATTTGTACCCCTACAGTGTCCAACGGTTACCCTACTGTTGCACTCACTGGAGTGGGAATAGTAATTGTTACCCCTACACTATCCAACATTTACCCTACTGTTGGTCTAAAAGTATTATGCGTTGTAATGGTCGGCATTGTAATGGAATGTGCTGTAATGGTAGTTAAAAAATGCATTGTAATGACATGCGTTGTAAAATCATGCAATGTAATGGTAGTTGAGATGTAAAGACTGCCTTGGAAAAGCATGCGTTGTAATTACATCCGTTTTAACGTCATATACATGTAATACTCACTTCTGTTGAAGGTCTTTAGTATTCATCGTTAGTGGTGCCGCAAACGCTGTATATCTCTAAACATGTGTTTCAGGAAACCTGTACTTCAGTAGAGAGTGATAAAAAACATTTTGGGGTGCTGACAATGCTTCTCATAGTCATCTCAGGGTTCCGTACCGCTCCCAGAGCACAAGTGCATCCCAGAGCTTGTCAGGTCAGCCTCTCAAGAATAAGCCTGTTACAAAAAGGGGGTGAGAGCACACTGCCGAGCATACCAGTCACACAATTCACCCTGATACATTGTGGTAAATGGAGCCCATGATATCCTTCACCCTTAAAGGAAAGTCTTAACTAGTCTCCTTGTTGGTGCAGCACTGCTATGTATCTCTAGACATGGTTCAAGATATTTGCCCTTAGAATAAACTATATTTAACACATCATTTTAACACAGTTAAAGGGTCTGGCTAACACCAGATCTAAAAAAGTAAATTAGTCTGGCTTGTCTGCCAGCCTTTTGCTTTTGCTAATACTTTCTTTGTGAAAATGTTTGCAAATCCTTACTGCAAATAGAGTGGGTTGAAAAGATAAATTGAGAGACTTGCAAACACAAAGTGAGAGTGATAGATAGATAGATAGATAGATAGATAGATAGATAGATAGATAGATAGATAGATAGATAGATAGATAGATAGATAGATAGATAGATAGATAGATAGATAGATAGATAGAAGATGAAGGATCACTAGAAAACACTAGTCAGGGCAAAAATATGCATTCCAAAAGATACAATGAGTCACAAAGAAATGTAGGGGGATATTCTCAAGAATGTGTGATAATTACAGCAAAATTATCTTAATACAACTTTCCATATCAAAGTCTATCGTGGGAAAATAACACAGTGAGAACGTAGCATTCTCAACACAGCTGTACCATGCGATAGGCTCAGAATAACGCGTCAAATATCCACGTTATAACCAACGCAACGCAGATAAAACTCAAAACACTAACATGGAAATAGTAGTGACAAGGTCAATTGTGATACAAACATAAGCGATAACCAGCGATAGGCCTGCAATTCCCACGCGTCATGTGGAAAAATGCCCCATAGAAGCAGAGTAAAAAAACAGTGAGATGACAACGTACGAGCACAACACCACAGCCGTGACCTAGAACAAGTGACCATTGTCCCGCACCAGATAGGCATCTCCTCACAAACAGTCACAATGCACATTGACTTGCTATTTGTATGTAAACTGTGCCAATGCGGAGACATACGTGGAACACACTGTGAAACCGCATCTCCCCTCCACTTTGCAGAGGGATAATCAACACCTCCTGCACACAGACGTGCCATGTCCATGTTCAAACAATTATGAAAGCATGGACGAATGTAGGGGTAGTGATTTTCCCTTACGTACATGTTGCCCATGTCGTGGGACTTGCGTCACAGGATGCATCCCTGCATCATGGCGGCACATATCTGACCCCAAAAGAAGCCCTGTTGTCACTTGCAGGCCACAAGTGAAATCCAAAATTGTATGATTTAGGACAAATGTGAGAAAACCAAAGAGTGAGATACCATACAAACTGTGACACACAGAACTGACAGTTCAAATATGTGACACCATACACAGCCTCACTGCACAGAGGTGAAACACCCACCATCCATTAACAAATTGAAAAATTGCCAGCACTACGTGTCACACTCACACTGGTCTGAGTGATGTGCCTGTACAGATGAGTGACATGCACGCATGGAATGTGTATCGGAAAGCATTTACCTGCACATGCTGTGCCTTTGGTCATTCATTGTACTGTCCCATGATTGACAAGGACTGTCACAATGTGACGTTAACATGAGAAGAAATTGTCAATGATGGTGTTCCTATGGGCTATTCCTGCTGCGGCTGCAGTGGGGTGTGGTCCACCGGCTTCATCATCCTCATCATTGTCCAGTGCATCTGGTATCCATGGGGCATTGCTGCATACATATATGTTGTGCAACACACAATATTCACCATCATCTTGCACATGATGTCTGGGCTGTACAGCAGGAGCCTTCCACCTGTGATGTCCAGGCATCAACACGCCAAATGTGCATTCCAAGATGCCCCTGGTGCGTGTGTGGGCCAAATTGTACTGCCTCTGGGCCTGTGTGAATGGGGCTCAGAGGGGTGTTATCATCCGAGAGCAGAGTGCATAACCTTGATCACATGTCACAGTGCAGAGAGACATGAGTCAAGACTTCATACTGCATGATGTGTTGGCAGGCTCACTGGGTCATTGGTGTTTGATATGTGTGACTTAGTGATTCCTGTATGACATGTACTGCTTGTTGCTAATGAGTGGCATCAATGGGTATTATGTAGCTTCACTGCTGCTCCTCCCTCCTCCGAGCATATTTACTAGTGTGTTTAACGTGGTTGCATCACTTGCACCCCAACAGCACACCTTTGTCATGCCTGTATGCGCATGTCCACAAGCCTGACTACGACACAGTGATGATGTGCGCTGAAGATGGCCGGACACGTGTGTCTAGGCCTATGGTAAGGATAGGGCGGACAAAGATGTAGAGCACATGCCTGGCTGAACTCGGCATGCAGTTGAGGCTAGACCTCTGGTGCATGCTGCACTAATAGCAACACACACAACAGTTGGTATGTGTGATCCATGACCCTGAGTGGGCATGCCCTCCCTCATGTACCACTTTGGCCGAGCACGCACTCAGTGGGCATGCTACAAGCAACATTGTCCATTGTGGGACGGGAGGCGCAGACATTACAACAGAGACTCACACATGAGTTACTTCCTTGGCAAGGCCTAAACTTAACCACGCCAATAGCCGCCTGTTGAACAACCACACCAGTACACTGTACTGCCATACACCAGTCCACACCGCTTACACTTGCAGGGGGGTACAACACTGCTACATGTGCCAGGTCTAGCCCTCTGCCTGAGTGCGCCCGCAGTACACATCACAATGTAATGTGGTATGGCCCAGGGCCCTCATGCATACATAATGACCACCCGGACACAGCAGATAGTTTGTGGAACTAGCTACGGGCACATGTGCCTTGCCCATTTTATTACCCGGGTCGCATGTCCAGTATTGCCTGTGCTGGATGGGTTTTGGGTAGTGTAAGCCACCCCTAAGGGGTCAGTTGGTGCAGGCAACAACTACAACAGTGATCAAACAATCAGAAGTTCAAAGTTCAAACAGCATGGGTCCATGCCTTGAGCTGCACAGAGTTAGTTGCCCCGGATGCACAGGGGCTGGCACAGGCACACCGCTACGGGACGGTGACTTGTGAGGCACTGAGGTAGGGCCAAAAGAGCTGAGCAGGTCCTCGTTGATGTCCAAGGAGAATGTTGCGGAGTGTTACGGTGGACAGTGGAAGGTTCTCAGACTCATTTTTCACACCATGTCAGTATCAGCTACATGATGATGAAGACGTTCCCAGGTCATAGACTCAGACACCACCAAAGTTCAACCAGTGAGTGTCCATGACTTCCGTGGCACATACTTAGTGGCACTGGAGCTGCAAGGGCATGCACTCTGCTATGTTGTCTGTAGAGTGATATCAAGTCATCCATAAATAAATCAAGGCTCAGTTACAAATGTGTGACCTAGTTGACCGTAGTGTAGGCCGGAGGCATCGGTCAGCATGGTTCAACCGCTGTCCAGCCAACGTCGCTGACACACAACATTGGAATGGGATGTGGAGAAGACTTGTGGCTGACAGAGGTAGTGGCACCAGAGCTGAGTGGGTGTGCAACCTGCGACAATGGCGTGTCCTGCCTGGTACGGACTGCATTGGATTGGTGTGGGACCTGCTGGACCACAATGTAGACCGAAGGCCGAAGTCAGCAAGGGCCCACAGACATGTGTGGTTGGAATGCTATGCACAGAGTTGGTGGCACAACATTGAAGGGAGTATAGTGATATAAACTCTGCCATGCAATGCGCCCTCGGCAATTGTGTAATCAAGACTCAGTTCCAAATACGTGATCTACTTGTCCGCTGTGCATGCCGGTGGAGTACGCAGATGAAAAAGGTGTGCTGCTGGCCTTGCTCACAGAGGCCGTGATGGTCAGAGGTGGCTGTCAAGGTTGCTGGCCTTGGGCTTGGAGCTTGCACCGGCACGCGGTGGGACCTCTGTGACACATGCCGGTGTCGGCAGGTGAGCAGTGAGGCCTCGATGCGCAGGGGCGGGCAACATGGTTCCGGGGACCAGCAGCCCAGGGTGCAGCAGGCGCACAGGATGGTAGGCACCACCGCACACAGCGATGGCCTTGTGGCGGGGTGAGAGGCACTGCCCTGGCAGACACGTTGGGCATTCCAGAAGAGGACCACCGGCTCTGTGCTTTTTATTCACACCCCTACGCTAGCCTGGCATACGCTGGGACAGCCCTCTCTGCACACGCTTACAGGGGGGACGTAACAAGCTACATGATCTTCCCCACTGGCTCGGGTGACGTGATTGCGTCCACTGTCCACTACACTACCAAAACCAGCAGTGTATGTCGTCATGGATATGTGTTTGGTCTGCCTACTGCAGTCTGTCCAGCACATCCATGCCACAGTTTGCATTGTGTACATTCTCATTCATGGGTCACTTGCCTCCTTTGCACATGCCTGGTCACCACCTCTCCCCACATTCTGCTGATGTGGGCTTGTGTACACAGCTAGCCATGTTACCACAGTAAGTTGTCCTATCGTGTCTGGTAAGTGGGCATGTTGTCTGGCATGTTGTATGCGAGTTTGTGATGTGTGCATTCCCAGAGTTGTGAGTTGCATGATTGTGGATTTGAGGTGTGTGGTGTGCTCATTTGGTACTTACCAACGAGCAGTGCATTTCGGTAGGTGCCAGCCTGGAAGCACTGGTTGATGATGGACTGTCTGAAGATGTAGGAAACTTGCACACTGCCTGGGTAGTTGATGACGACATTGATGAAGAGTCCCTGGTGGTCCACTATTGCCTGCACATTGATGGAATGCATGTGCTTTCTGTTGCGGTAATTGTGTGCGGTTTTGGCAAGGGGAAGTAGTGCATGTGTGCAGTTAATTGCCGCCAACACGTGCGGGAAACCAGCTATGGTGTAGAAGCCTTGGTTGGTCTCCAGCTGTTTCTGCACAGTGTGGGGGGAGTATAGGTATTGGGGTACCATGCTGATAATGGCATACAGGACAGGTGTAAGGAACATTTATAGGGCTGGCTGTGAGCCTCCTCTTACTGTGGCAGTTTTTAGTTGGAAGGTACCAGTGGCCAAAACAGATGCAGCACAGCCAGCAACTTTGTCTGCGGAGGGATGTTGGTTGTCTGCTGTGTTGGACAATGATGGTCAGGATGTGGAGGATGGTTGTCCTTTTAAGCCTGTATTGGGCAATGACATTCTCTGGTGTTAAGTCTGTGAGGCTGGTGCATTTCCTTAAGGGCTGCTGTCTTTGTCTGTGCTGCCTCTGTGGTGGTCAGGGGGTGTCAGGAGGGTCCAGGGGGTGACAGGCCTGGGGGTGGTGGCGGTGGGTGTTGTGGCCCTCTTGGGGCTCAGAGCTGCATGATCAGTAGCTCCATGACATATATTGTTCTTCAGATGTGGCTCTGGGCTGGGCTCCCTTTTCCGGATGCAGATTGTCGTTAGACTTTACACCAGGTAGGAGCAGGTGTTAATTTCCTGCTGCTAATGCACCTTATTGCCTGTTTTGTGATCTTATTGCCGATCTGGCTGGTCGTTGAGAATGTTGCCACATGGTGTTGTTGCAGCTTTTTGCACGGGAATGCCTACTCTGATTCTCATTAGCGTTAGTTGCCGGGGTCATCTGTGGAGATGTTTTTTGCTGCTGCTATCGCAGGTTATCTGATGATGTGGGCTGTTGGCACCAGCTTGTGAATGAGTCAATGAATTTATTGCCACTTTGGCTGCGATGAAGTGCCGATAACTCAGCGACAAGTCCTTCAGAATATGCCCCGTAATTTCTAAGAAAGAAGTGACTCAAACAGATGGACTCACCAAAGAACAAACATGTATTTCCACTGCAACGTTTAGGCTGTGACCTTCCTTAGGTAGTACAAGACTGGTGGCTCAGTGGCTGCACATAACTGATTTTTCCATAAATTCCAATGATGGTCATATCTTATTCTACTACAAGCTAAACCCTCTACATCTGTGCCCCTGAATACAGCCTCTGCAGACCCTTCAATGCAGACAAACTACAGACCGATCTCGCTGCTACCATTCCAAGCCAAGGTCTAAGAGAAAAACATCAATAAAAACCTTACTGAATACTCCAACGGCAACCAACTACTTAACCCCACTTAGTTTGGCCTCAAACCCAACCACAGCATAGAAATAGCCCTCATTGCAGCCACGGATGACATCCCCATTACTCTGGACAAGGGCGACATGACTTCCCTCATTGTCCCGGACCTCTGCAGAGCAGTTGACACTGCCTCCCACCCACCCCATCCAACACCTACACATCATTGGATTCCAAGGACAGGTCCTGCAAAGGATCTGTTCCTTCCTGACTGGAAGGACCCAGTCAGTCAGCTTGGCACCATGCACAGCAGACACACATGACCTCATTTGGATCTTCCTTGAGCCTGACCCTCTTCAACACATAAATGTTCCTTCTAGCCAGCATCCTCAACTCTCACAACATCAATGTCCTCTCTAATGTTGACAACTAACAACTCATTCTGTCCCACATGGACAAGCCATTCAGTACCTGGATCAAATGCAATGCCTGCATAACTGAAAACACCTTCTGGATAAAGGCCAACTGTCGAAAACTGAACACGACAAGACCAAAATGTCGATCTTTGTGGAGACACATCAGCGTCGGACTTCACCTGGTGACCTTCTCTGCAAGAACCCTGGGATCATCATTGACATCAAACTAGGCATGACCACCCAAGTCAATGCAGTCCCCTCCTCATGCTTCCATACCCTGAAGATGCTAAGGAAGATTTTCAAATGGCTCCTAAACAGCACCGGGAAAACAGTCATGCACACCGTGTTCACAAGGAATTTGGACAACAGGAACACCATGTATGCCAGGATCAACAAAAAACTCACCAGAAGGCTGCAGAACATTCAGAACTCGGCAGCTAGAATCATTCTCAACCGCCCACGCTGCGCTCACATCACACCACACGTGAAGGAGCTCCTCTGGCTCCCCATTTCCAAACTAGCACAATTTATACTCCTCCTCTATACTTTCTATGCACTAGATAACAATGACTCAGCATACCTCAACAATCACATCTTCTTTCACAATTTTCTTTAAGACACCTCTGCTCATCCAGACTCCTACTTGCACACATCCCACACATATGGAAAGCCAGAACCAGCTGTCGAGCCTTCTCCTACATTTCTCTTAATGCTTAGAACGACATGCAACTACACATAAGAGCCTCCTTCTCACTTCTTGATTTCCATAAGAAGCTGAACACTTGGCTCTTTCAGTAGTCCCACTAGGCCATAGTGTAGTATCGGGTTCCCAAGGCCTACATGCTCCGAAGATAACCCACTTACACTGAAAGAACTGTTGGCACAGAAACTGAAAAATTCAAAGAACAAGTTTATTAAGACCCCATGGGGTGGTGGTACATTCCTACAGCACCCTTCGGTAATGCAAGAAGTATCACACCGAACATCGGTGTGACTCGCTTTTTATACAATTTGCAGGTAATAAAACAATAGGCGGTACAAAGTTACAGAGCGTTATGTACATATATGGTCATTTTTGGAACACAGCCAGCTCATTGGAGGGGTTACAACTCCGCTGGTCAGTTTGGCGGCACATTCCTGAGGGGTGACTGGTCAGTGGGGACTGCGCATGTACAGGCTTGACCAGTACTAAAAATAGCCTGTTGCTGGGCAAACTCGAGTGGTCAGTGGCACGGACAACGGACTAAAGGGCACGCTGGCCACGAGGCCGCTTATGATCTAAGATGGCCGCCGTAACACACAAAATGGCGTTTCCAAGTATAGCCAAGTTAAGCGGGAAAACGTGTAGCACAGCTAAGCGCTAACTCAGCCATCGTCAAATTACGACAGACGACCCTTTTAGCGTTTAGCTGAAGCTACCTCATAGTGAACATAATCAGGGTGTTCATCTTCAATATCAATTAGCATTATTTGAGTTACTTCTTTATGAAGCATCATTTTGTCATGAGCAAGAGCTCGTCTTGATGGTATGCAAGCCGATAAGCACATAGAACATAAAGCGGGGCCACATTGAATACATAAGCATACACAAAACAGTATCCCCACAATGATGCATAAAATCGTTAGCAATTTCCAACCCCAAGTGGTAAGCATTGACCAGAACCACCCTGAAAGAGTCCAAGTTCCATTGTCCGGGTGTATTTCAGCAGCTATCTTATGCAATTTTGAAATGGCATCATAAACAGATGGTGAATTGTCAGGTACATATACACAGCAGCTGCTTCCGATAATTCTAATTGCCCCCCCACGGTCAGCTAGAACCACATCTAGAACCATTCGGTTCTGGAGCGTAACAATCCTAGAAATCTGAAGTTCTTCGGTAATATTCCCTAATGCAATAGCAGTATCATTTGCTACAGCCTCAACAACACGGGTCAGTCGTCGTATCTTTCGACTATTCAAAGCAGCCCCAACAAAGGAAAACAGTCCCAAATTGAAGTCCACATACTGTTGCAAAGCAGTGTCCGTCTGGTCGATGTCGTCCAGAACAACAGCACGTTTAACACGATTCAACACGAAGTCATGATAAAGAATATAGTCATTATGATACATTGGTGGGGCAATGAATACAGGGGGCAATACAAAAGATACATAGCAAGTGCCTAACCATCCCAACGGGAGCTGATGATAACCCTTCGTTCCACAAATAAAATACGTATTACGAGATGCTAGAAACGATATGCCATTTGGGCTGTCAAACGTGAGTGTAGTATTGCATTCGCTTTTCCCAACCGAGATTGTACCTTTATTGCGTATACACAAATCAGCTTTAGTGGCAATAACATTAATAACATGTGAGCTAGAGACATTAATGTTACGTTGGTTGCTGTAAACACGTGGGGCAGACACGTTATCGGGGCGGTACTCCTCCCATTCAAATCGAGTACCCTCAGCTCGTGGGTACCCATCCCGGTCATGGTAACAAATTTTATTCAAACGGAAAAGCACCCCCCCTTTTGTTGGCCATCTCAAAGTGAAGAGGAGAGTATACCAGGCACTGCAAGATCCATTGTGTGAAAACGGGAGTGGAATGAGTGGAGTGCCCCCTTTCTTCTGGTGCCCGGGCAACATCCCACACACCCAGCAATTAGACGTGTTTGTCATGTTATGTGTATGATGCAGGATCTGAATAAAGCTATTGTTCAAATAAGTCTGTCGGTGCCGTTCTTCATGGTAAGGCAAAGTGAAGTGAAAATGTTCAAATGGAGCCGGGGTAGTCGGCAGCAAATGTACACGTGCAGGCACCACAAGTTCAACTACCCAAGCTATCACTGCTATTACCACAATCGTCAAGACTAAAAGGATGGCACCAAGTATTCTTCTGTCCCGTGATGCGGAAGACGCCATAGTTCAATTATTTTTCAAAGTCTTAAGTAGTTCGAAAAGTTCACAAAGTCTCAAATGTACATGTGTGTGTATTACACCTAAAAAAGAAAAATACGGTGCTGAGCTCCGAGGTAGCCGTTGTTTTCTTCTCCGGGGTCAAGACGGGTGTCGCTACTCTTGGCAGAACTGATCCCCCCCCTTGAGATTCCCGGCTTCCGTTTCACAAACCCCAGAGCGGTAACCAACCAGTCTCGAAAACCAAAAAAATCTTCTTATCGTGGCCGCATATTATAGCGCTCTCGTCCAGAAACAGTGTGGTCCGGGAAGGCTCCCTCAACTTCGGCCGATGTCACAGCTGGGCTCTTTTCTTTCTCCAGAATCTCTTGGAAGTCGGTCAACACAGCAGGATTCACCAGATCAGGAGAGACACGACGGCAGTGTGTTGAATGTATCCACCGCTTCCTATTGGTCACTCGTACAGCTGTTCGAGTTGCCAGGAGGACCTGCTCGGGGCCTCGCCACCTCGGTTCCAAGCTGTTCGCCCTCTCAAACGATTTAATCATAACGTGGACTCCAGGGCGAAGATCATGGCCCTCTCCAGTAGAGTTGTCAGGGAGCGCTTCTCGAACCTGTTGATGAATAGAAAGCAAATCATTTGTTAATCGTGCCAAATAATCGTTCATCATTATACAAGGCACATCATGTATCAATCACGGCTTAGGCACCCCCCAAATATTCATAGGCCTTCCAAACACCACTTCATATGGTGTGAGGCCTGTTCGAGAGTGGGGCACTGATCTGAGAGAAAGCAATGCTAGCGGTAAGGCATCCGGCCATTTCAATGACGTGGACGCCACAATCTTATCCAGTTTTAGTTTCAACGTGGCATTATACCGCTCAACAAGACCTGCTGACTGAGGGTGGAACACAGCATGAAACTTCTGCTGAATCCCCAAGCCTTTCAACACATACTCCACGATTTTCCCGACAAAATGAGGCCCATTATCGCTCCACAAAAATTTGCAAACTCCAAATCGAGGGAAGTACTCCTTGAGCAAAACCTTAGCTGTTGTCAAAGCTGTATTATCTTTCGTGGGGAAGGCCTCAACCCATTTGCTAAAAGCACACACCACCACTAAGACATACTTAAGGTTATTGCAGCGCTCAAGCTGGATGTAATCCATTTGAAGTACCTCGAATGGTGCAGAAGGTGGAACGAACCCTCCTTTCGGAGTATGGGTCCCCTTTGCAGGATTGTGCTGCAAACATATCAGGCAGGTCTGAACTACTCTCTTGGCGGTATTAGCAATCTCGGGATGCTCCCAAACTCGTGTTAATAGTCGAGTGATTGCAAGAGCCCCCACGTGCGCCAACCCATGTGTCATCTGGACCATCGCTTGCAAGTAAGCTGCAGGCAATTTCCATTTCTCCATGTCCTTGCTTCTCCAACACCCTTCATCATCTAGCACCCCATCTGCTGCCCATGCCGCAAGTTCTGATTCAGTTGCTGATTTCTGAATATCTAATATCTCCGCTCTAGCATCATTCCATCGCTCAGCTTGGGATTGTGTCACGTACATGGGGGAGTCAGCTCGGGACATAGCCGTTTGTCTCGCTATGCTGTCCGCAAAGGCATTTCCCTGACCCACTTTATCGATGATCTTTTTATGGGCACTACATTTTATTATCGCTACTTTCTTTGGACAAAGCAACGCGTTTAGGAGGTCACGCACTAGTTCTCCGTGCATAATGTGTACTCCATGAGAAGTCAAAAACCCACGTTCTCTCCAGAGTAGCCCGAAGTCATGTGCTACTCTGAAGGCGTACCGGCTGTCTGTGTATATGTTCACACATAGGCCAGCACTCAGTTCGCAGGCTCTTGTCAAAGCTATCAGCTCCGCTGCTTGAGCCGATTTCTGTGGTATTCTAGCTGTTTCCACCACTGTCTTAAGTGTCGTGATCGCATAGGCTGCGGAGGTCGTGCCATCTGGCAGCCTCAAACACGATCCATCAACCCACAGTTCCCCATCCACATCTGGAAGTGGCATATCCTGTAAGTCGACACGACCCTTTGTCTGTTCCTCGGTCAGGAAAACACAGTCATGATGTTTTTCTTCCTGACCCTCCTCAACCGGATAGGGCAATAAAGTGGCAGGGTTCAGAGTAGCACATCTTTTCAGTGTGATATGTGGCGCCAACAGTGTAAGCTCATATCCTGTTAACTGTGCACTCGTGAGATATTGGGTCTTTGTTTGGTTTAGCAGGGCATCTACTGCGTGGGGAACTAGCACCAACAATTTGTGCGATAACACTATTCCCTCACTCTGCCTTATAGCTACTGCTGTTGCTGCCACTGGTCGAAAACACCCAGGTAACCCTCGTGCTACAGGATCAAGAATGGCTGAAAAATACGCACATGGCCTCTGCTTGTCCCCGTGTGTCTGCACTAACACTGATAACGCGCACCCATCTTTCTCGTGTACATACAATGTGAAAATCTTCGTGTAATCTGGTGTACCTAATACGGGGCAGAGCAAAGAGCCTGTCTCAATTGTTCAAAAGCATTTTGACATTCATCTGTCCATTCAAGGGGCATTGGCGTAGCTTTGGACAGTAACGCTAACAAGGGTTTTATAATGTGCGAAAACCCCATGATCCACTGCCTACAAAAGGACGTTAACCCTATGAAGGCGCGTACATCTCTCTGTGTGCGGGGGACTGGTGTATCTAAAATCGCCTGAATTCGATCTGATGTTAATGCACGCCCCTCCTTAGACAAAAGATGACCGAGGTAGGTCACCTTGGGTCTACAGTATTGAAGCTTTTTCTTAGAAACCTTGTGATTATTCTGTGCCAGAAAAGAAAGCAGCGCAATCGTACTCTCCTCACATTGTGCATAAGAATCTGCAGCAAGCAGAAGGTCATCCACATATTGGATAAGGACAACCCCGACTGTAACTCAAAGGAATCAAGCTGTCTTTTCAAAGCCTGGCTGTAGATACTCGGGCTCTCAGTGTAGCCTTGAGGAACACGACAAAATCTCAACGATTTATTATTTAACGTGAAGCCAAACAGATATCTGCTATCAGGATGGACAGGGATGGAAAAGAACGCATTTTTCAAGTCAATTACACTAAAGGTAGTTGCCATTGGTGGTACCAGTGTAAGCAAGGTCGTAATGTCGGACACCACCGGGTATTGGGGAATGACAATTTTGTTAATTTCTCTCAAGTCAATAATAAACCGATAGACCTTGTCGTCAGTATCTCTCTTAAGGATCGGAAGAATAGGAACCTCTTCCACCACTCCTGCAGTTATCAAATCTTGAACAATATGAGTCAGGGCAATTTCACCTTCCCTTGAAATCTTATACTGTGGCACCCGTGGCAGAGAGGCCCCCTTCTTAACAGTGATATGAATAGGTGGAATACGCATCTCCCCCACATCCGTGTCTGAAGTCGCCCATAACGTGTGCGGGAGAGAGGCCAAAGCTGGAATGTCTAGTATAGTATAAAACCTATTTGGGTCAGGATAATTGTCATTCAGGATAACCCGCACTCCCTCAGGAGCGCACCGTATCGTTGCTCGAAAATATTTAAGCAAATCAATGCCCAGGATATTATCTGGTGTATAGGGCGATAGCAAAAATTGACCAAAACTAAAAAATTTGTCAAGACAAAGTGCAAGGGGTTTTGACAATGGGCTAGGGGAGGGTGTGCCATCGAACCCTACACATGTTATCATTTCGCCAGACAGGGGAGCCCTCGGAACCAATTTTTTTGACAAAGCGCTACGAGTAGCTCCGGTGTCGACTAGAAATTGATCAGTAGAACCCAAAATGCCCGCTGTTACATATGGACCCTCCTGATCTACCGGCACTTCAATTGGTTCCGTACCCCATCCTACGCAGTCCTATGCATGCACATAACCCTGGTGCTCCACATTCTCACCCTCCGATATCTGATATTGGTTTCGTCTATCAAAAGTATTTCGTTCATCCTGGCCACGGCCCCTCTCCTCAGCCCTTCCACGATCACCTCCACCACCTCTCGCCCCCGTATAACTGCCCCGCGACCTACCGCCTCCTCGACCACGCTGGCTAGGTTGTTCACGAAGTACCGGACAATCTTCAGCCCAATGCCCAAACTCTTTACAATAAGCACATTGATCCTCCGCTATATCCGTACGACCATACGACGTATTGCCTCCACCTCGTCTACCTCTATCATTCCCTCTACCCTGTGTTCCACGAACCTGTGCCAACATCACCTTCGTTTTCAATTCTTTCGCTTTTTTATCAATACTTTCTTTAGCCTCCAACTCCTGCCACTCATAATACTGAGCCATAGTCAACAAAGACGCAGGGGTCGCCGTGGCCCAGGAACTTTCACTCGATTTCAATCGCTTTGCAATCTCCGATAGGAGATTAGTCACATACTTATCTACAAACAAATGCCGACCTGTATCATCTGTTAAAGATTGACCACTGTAATCATGAAACGCCTCTTCGAAGCGTGTAAAGAAATCTGAAACCGTTTCATCTGGTTTTTGTTTGCACGAAGCTAACATGGTCCAATCGATCTTTTTAGACGGTACAAGCGTTTTTAATTTATTTAAAATAGCCGCCGGGAGGTCTAAAATCAACTGGCAAGGCTTACATGCCGGTTCCCTATCTAAATCAGCTGCATTTATTTCTTTCCATGTTCCCCCAAGTATTGTTTCATCATTATTTTTACGAATTTGTCTCCACATGTCAGGCGGAAGTATTAACCCAAAAAACAGATCTATGTCGACAAGAGTCATCACACAAGACGAAATAGCCCCTTCCACCCCTTCATAGAATGCTGCCGGATTTTTACGAAGGTCAGGTAAAGAATTTTTCAACGCCATAACATCCGCTCTATTCCAAGGCGTATACACCCAGTTATATATAAAGTACCCCTTCGCATCCTTTGACATTTTATCATCATCTGTACCTTCCCCTTTTGGTGGAACATACAAAGGTGCGGCTTCACGCATAGGCATAACATGCATCGCAGAACTCTTATCTGAACCCCCGAGAGAACACTCCTTAGATTGCCCATTAGACTCCGGCCCGGACTCCTTATTCTTTTTCCGCTCGTCCCGCAATCTGGTAGTCTCATCTCGCAGCTGGATCAGTTGCTTGTAAAGGGCATCGACATCTGCAAGATCAAATAAACCTTTATCCAGATTCTCACGATGAACTGACACAGCCTTAGGTTCTAACGTATCTGAAAATTGACGATATGCGGTAACAACTTCATCTGCCAAAGTAGCCAAAAAATACAGTAATTCTTGGTCTGTCCAATTACCCCTTTCAGTAACAACTTCAGACTGAGAAACAAAATTCGTATTCACTCTACGAGCCCAACTACGTAAATGTGCGGATCTCTCCGCAGAAAACCTGACACCAGATACACCCTTCTTTCCCGGCTTATCCTGTCCTTCGTCATCCGATTCTGTAGTTGGAGCCGTAGGCGAAACGTACGGAGGCGGTGATCGATCTAGCAATGAAAAATCATCAATTTCATTTTTAAGGACAGGATAAAGCGGTCGTCGAATAGGGAATTGACCAGTCGTTTGCAATTTACGTTCCCGTTCCTCCCTCTCTTTCTTTTCCTGGGCCTCCTTTTCCTCAAGCTGTAAAGCCTTATCTCGAGCAGCCTTGCGCTGCTCTTTGTCCGCCAAGGCAACTTCACGTTTCATTCGCTCACGCACCGCTTTCTCCCACATTCGTACACAATCAAACATATTTTGTCTAGACCTTCGTTGAAACAAACATTGCTCCACAAACTGTACTTTACGCAAATCGAACGACCCATGTAGAGGCCATTGCAATTCAGGATCCGATTTAGTGTACTTATTCCATAATTTACTGTACATTATAGGGGGAAGGCCAAATTTGATATACATTTCCCGATTTGGTGTTCCTTCTGGGGGAGCCGGCTGTGCTTCCGCTAACCTAATTGTGGTACCATTTCCAAGACAGCACATCCCTCGGAGTGTGCTTAAAACAGGCATGTTCAAAAAGTATCACGAAAGCGCGATACCGTATAAAATGGCACTTACAGTACTTCACACAAATGTGCCGCTCAAAGGGAAAAAAAACAAAATTAGAGAAACATCTCTACATGCCTGCCTATGTGAAGTGCACTACACATATAGATTCAAGGTTCACAAATTCACAATGTTAGCTAACTCAAATCAAAGTCATAGGTCATAGAACTTCGGCAAGCGTCCGAGGACTACCTTACCGATCACAAATCATAAAACTTCAGTAAGCGTCCGCAGACTACCTTACCGATCACAAATCTTACCCAAAGCCTCAAAGGTCCAGATTCCAACTGCCAAGGTCTTTTAATCGAATCAGCCAAACAGCACTTTATCCAGCAACGCAGACGATCGAAAACTCAGTCGGAGACCGGCGCCACCTGGAAGGTCAGATCAGAAGGAAAGGAAAAAACACCGCGGGTGCCAAGACTCGGGTCACTCGGTGGCAGCGTACGCGTCCATGGCGAGTTTCCAAACCTTTGTCACGACCTCTCCTTCGGGCATCCGAGTCGCCGATGAGTCCCTTCGTGGTCGCCAATTTGTAGTATCGGGTTCCCAAGGCCTACATGCTCCGAAGATAACCCACTTACATTGAAAGAACTGTTGGCACGGAAACTGAAAAATTCAAAGAACAAGTTTATTAAGACCCCATGGGGTGGTGGTACATTCCTACAGCACCCTTCGGTAATGCAAGAAGTATCACACCGAACATCGGTGTGACTCGCTTTTTATACAATTTGCAGGTAATAAAACAATAGGCGGTACAAAGTTACAGAGCGTTATGTACATATATGGTCATTTTTGGAACACAGCCAGCTCATTGGAGGGGTTACAACTCCGCTGGTCAGTTTGGCGGCACATTCCTGAGGGGTGACTGGTCAGTGGGGACTGCGCATGTACAGGCTTGACCAGTACTAAAAATAGCCTGTTGCTGGGCAAACTCGAGTGGTCAGTGGCACGGACAACGGACTAAAGGGCACGCTGGCCACAAGGCCGCTTATGATCTAAGATGGCCGCGTAACACACAAAATGGCGTTTCCAAGTATAGCCAATTTAAGCGGGAAAACGTGTAGCACAGCTAAGCGCTAACTCAGCCATCGTCAAATTACGACAATAGGTGTGGCTAAACTCACACCTGCTCAGCAACAAGATACCCTCTTGCGTGATAGTGTACTCTACAAATCTGCTTAACATAATAATTCAGTTAATTTAGTCAAATGCAAAAGGCTCCAACATTACTTTATGGGGTTGCCCAGACTACTGAATGTTAACAATGATTCGATTTGACCTCATTCTAGGCATAATCCTTGGCTGTCCTGATGTCCTCCAGATTTGTTAGCATTTTAAATAAAATAATGGCCTAATCAAATGTGAATTATCTGGGTCTGTTCTGTAAGCATCTTAATTTGTTAGTAAATGACAGAGGCTTGCATTTTTACGGAGTCTTTTGATAGCAATTGCGTTAGGAGTATTTGAGAATGTCCATAGTCAGGGCAGAGATGTCCACATGGTAACATATAGGGAAAAATAAAAAATGTATTTCATTTGAAAATAAATAGTAAAGATACGTTTATGTATAATATTAATGTAAAATAATTTGTTATTCATTTTAAATGACTAACAAAATGTTTTTAATTTTTGGAATGCATATTTTGTTGAATACTTTTTATGCTGTTATTTTATTGGCCAAATAAATTTACTATGACTGAAAATAACAAAATAAACTACTGTACAACACAAATAATATTGAAATAAAACTTTAGTAAATGGAACTATATTAAATTAAATTACAATACTTTTTCTGAAGTTTCAATAAAAAATTAATTCCCATCTACAGAAAAAATATTGATTAATGTGCATTAATAATTATTAAAAGTGATGTATATAATTGATTCAACTAAAGAGTGACTATGTGTACAAAGCACACAAAAAGTGTATAAGAAAAATTCCAGCCACTAAAAAGGTGAAAAACAACAGAGAGAGTGAAAAAGAAATAATAATTATTTAAAAGAAAGAACCCTCACTCACCACCTAGTGGTGACATTCTTCATCATAGTGTTCCCACTGTGGAGACCGAATGTCCCCCCAGTGTGCTACAACGCCTGTATTACAGCAGAGCGGGTTTTTTTGTATTTTTGTTTTAAAAAAGTGTAGTGATAAGTGAAGTGTATGTGAGGTTAAAAGAAACAGTATGCACCTTTCTAGTCACATTACAGGCATGAATGATGATATTCCATGGGGGTCGGTAATGAGACGCTGAGACCCCACTGTCATATATTCATTCATGGATTCACCGACACTACTGCCATCCTTGTCAAGCTTCTTTGATCATTAAGGTTTGCAGATATTAGGTTTTGAAAGTGCCATTGTTCTGTTTGTGACTAGCCATATTATGTCACAGCAGTAGAGGTTGTTTTTTTAAAGATTTTTTAAGATCTATTACCCTAATTATACAGTGAGTCACATATACTAACATATATGAGAAACTGTTGTTTATTACATCTCATATTAGTCTCCTTAATGTTTGTGCCCCTTTTTTTGCAGAAAGCACGATCAAACTCGGAGGGCTTCTGACTCGTTTTCGGCTGGAAACGAGTTAAATTACTTTTGCTGAATGTTCGGCAAATTTGGTGTTCAATAAAGCATTCCTTGTAGCTCTTGTGATCATGCAACATCGGGCGAAGAAAGACTAAAGCAAATGGAAGCTGAGATGGTAGATGGAGAATGAGAGGAGTTGGGTAAAAACAGGGAGAGGAAAAAGGTACACATCAGTAGAAAGAAAGGAAGCATCAGTGCTTAATTTGAGCCAGTGTTTATATATAGGGCCTGGCGGTCACTGGCACTCGATTTTGCAAACTGTCACTTATTTCTACTCATCCGACTTTGAGTATGAGTGGGAGAGAGAAGAAGAGAAAGAAAAACAGAAAAGCTGTAAAGAAGGAGGTAAAAAAGAAGTAGAACAGCGGCAAAGTGAGAAAACAGGAATGAACAAGCAGTGATAAAGTTGAGAGAGCGCAATTTGAATGAAACGTATGTATGCGCCATATGTACAAGCCCGTGGCGTAAAGTTAGCTAAAGTAACTAGAGAAATGAAGAAATGTATCCGTATGTACTCAAGAGTGTTTTATTAGAAATAGAGAGCCCCTATAGAGTATGGGCTAAAATAGAAATGTGTGGAAATGCTTAGAAATGTTAAATGCGTTAATTAGGTTCCATGTTATGTAGCTGCTAAACGAAGAAGGATGTAAAACGTAAAATGAAGAAACGTGCAGACCACATGGCACTGTGTAAGAACGAAATGTATCGTTGCATCTTTCATGTAGCATGGATCAATATTATCCAATGATTTTGCTTACATATATGTTAAAAGTTGTATTTTAGGTCGAGCTGACGTTAGCATTCATGCGAAGCATGAATGCTGTCAGCTCGACAACTAATGTTATCCGTATTTAGGAGAGTGGACACCAAAGAGTCACGAGCTTTTTCAGTGTCGGATTTCACCTCGGGAGCGCGCAGCATTGTCTGCAGTGGCAGTGTCAGTTTCGCTTTTTTATTACTTTCGTTTTTCCCGAGGCTGGCTGAGGCTGGCTTGGAATGAACAGGCTTGCTTTGAACATCATGAGTAATTATTTTTAGCCGTCTTGTAATGAACAGGCACGCTGGGATTTCTTTTAAAACACTTCTTTGTAAAGGCACATTTATAATTATCGGAAGCATCACAGTGAATAAATGGGTCAAGCTGCTGGTTTATTTATTTATTATTTTGGCATCATATTTTTTGCCGTTCGTTTCTCCGAGGCTAGCTTGGAATGAGCAGGCTTGCTGTGAACATCATGTGTAATTGTTTGCAAGCTGGTTTGTAATGAACATGCACGCTCGTATTGGTTTCAAAACACTTCTTTGTATGGGCACATTTAGCGTTCTATCTCGTATTGCAAACATGACAGAGAATAAATGGGTCAAGCAGCTGGTTTGATTATTGTGATGTCAATATTCATAGATTATCTTTTTGGCTCTTACTCCTTTCGAAATACTTCTTTGTTGGGCTCTCTTTTAAAGTACAAATGGCTCAGGCTACTTTTTATGAAGTCGTGTTTTCATTAATCTTTTCAAGCTGCGTGGTTAGCGTTTTAACCATTCTCGTAAGTTTAACAGCAGCGTTAGGCGTTAATGCAATCATTACGAAGCTGTAATCTTTTGGAGCTGTGTTTTTTATTAACCTGGCTCCGTTAGCGTTGTAACTATTTTTGGAAGCCTGACGGCAGCGTTAGCTGGCAATGCAATGCTTACATTTAAATAATGTTGTCCATGTTTGCGTGCACTGCGTGTGTGTTTTTCATTAGGAAGTAGGCGGGTATTGTTTACAGTAAAGGCACATTTAGCGTTTATTTTGTTTTGTATTGAGAGCATGACAGTGACTATTTTAAATATTGTCATACCTCTTTCTGTGCAATGCCTTTGCGTTCTAAGGACTTGCTAGTTGGATAATCTCTTTTTATACTCCTTTGCGCTATTCATTTAAATAATGTTATTCCCGTTTGCGTGCAGTGCGTGTGTGTTATTCTTATGAAGTAGGGTGGTAGGCTTGTATAGTAAAGGCATATTTAACGTAATCTTTTGTTAGACTCAGTTGGCGCAACTCATTTAAATAATGTTATCCTTTTTGCGTGCAGTTTATGTTTTCATTATGAAGTACGCTGGTAGGCTTTTACAGTAAAGGCACATATAACGTTTTCATTTCGCACTTGCTAGTCGGAAAATCTTTTCTTATACTTAATTGGCGCCACTAATTTATTTAAATAATGTTATCTCCATTTCGTGCACTGCGTGTTCTTATCATTATGAAGTAGGCTGCTAGGCTTTTACAGTAAAGGCACATATAACATCTTTTATTCCGTATTAAGAGCATCACAGTGACTCCTTTAAATAATGTCATGCCTCTACTAGCAATGCGTATGCGTCCTTAGCACTTGCTAGTCGGGTAATCTTTTGTTATACTTAGGGTGCCATGCAAATATCGAGCACTTTGGATGTAGCTCTCTAAGAGGTGTTACTTTCTTTTCTTTGCCGCTTGTGTATTTGATGTAGTAGGCGCCATGCAAATGTAGAGATGCGTTTCTTTTAAAAGAATACTGCTGCCATCTTAAAAAGGTGTGCTTTAGGAGCAATTTCCACGATGGTGGGAAAGTTTGCAGTAGGCTTAGAACAGCGTGATGTCTAACTGGTGCTAAACGATAAGTTAACTTGCCGCCGTCTTGTCTGCTGTTTTCGATTTCAAAGCAAAATGTGGCATCATGCAAATTATTGCTTTGTAGAAACTAACATCTCGCAACTACAACTACTGGCAGCCACTAAAATATATCTTCTTCTAAATATGACACGTTAAATATATTAAGTGCATGTTCTTACAATTACATGTGTAAGCTGGTTTGTAATGAACATGCACGCTCGTATTGGTTTCAAAACACTTCTTTGTAAGGGCACATTTAGCGTTCTATCTCGTATTGCAAACATGACAGAGAATAAATGGGTCAAGCAGCTGGTTTGATTATTGTGATGTCAATATTCATAGATTATCTTTTTGGCTCTTACTCCTTTCGAAATACTTCTTTGTTGGGCTCTCTTTTAAAGTACAAATGGCTCAGGCTACTTTTTATGAAGTCGTGTTTTCATTAATCTTTTCAAGCTGCGTGGTTAGCGTTTTAACCATTCTCGTAAGTTTAACAGCAGCGTTAGGCGTTAATGCAATTATTACGAAGCTGTAATCTTTTGGAGCTGTGTTTTTTATTAACCTGGCTCCGTTAGCGTTGTAACTATTTTTGGAAGCCTGACGGCAGCGTTAGCTGGCAATGCAATGCTTACATTTAAATAATGTTGTCCGTGTTTGCGTGCACTGCGTGTGTGTTTTTTATTAGGAAGTAGGCGGGTATCGTTTACAGTAAAGGCACATTTAGCGTTTATTTTGTTTTGTATTGAGAGCATGACAGTGACTATTTTAAATAATGTCATACCTCTTTCTGTGTAATGCCTTTGCGTTCTAAGGACTTGCTAGTTGGATAATCTCTTGTTATACTCCTTTGGCGCCATTCATTTAAATAATGTTATTCCCGTTTGCGTGCAGTGCGTGTGTGTTATATAGCCGAGATACCCGCCACCCCCTCTCAACACAATCCCCAAAAGGAGTGAAACCGGAAACAGTTCTTGAAGTTTTTGGAAGTGGGATGGAGTGACCATCCCGGCCGTATTTATTAAAACAAAATTAAAACATTAAACGTTTCATGTTATGTACAATTTCATTACCATATTGCGATGTTTGGCTAACCTTAACAGATTCTCTAATACAGAGGTTCTCCTAGCCGAACTAGCAACCTACAAAACATTTCTTGCATATTGAAATTGTACAACCTAACGTTTAAGGGCCAACAGCAAGGTCATAACCGGTGTCAAGATCCCTAACCGGACTTACCCCTCCCACTTGGGATGGGCGACAGCACGGAGGCGTACCTCAAGTGCAACTACTACCAATTTCCCTTGACTTGACGGGGGCACCTAAAACTCGACGCCAGTTAAAGGTCGTTCGAATACTCGTGTGAGGTATCTAGAAGGTATCGTGGCCCTTATCCCAACCCCACACAACTTACCGCATCTGCCGTCGCAGATGTCACTGGCCCCGGGAAATTCCCCAGGAGGGGGCTGTAACCCCTCCTACAAAGGAAGGGGCCTTGACCGCCTTTCCTTTACTTCCGGCGACCCATCCTTAGAAGGGACCGCCTCCCCATTGAGGGGCCAATGGCCACCTCTCCCGAGCGCTCCCATCCGTGTTGGGTGACGCCCACTCATAGGGATCTACTAATTAGTGCTCACCGATCATGACCTTACCGCCTACCAAAATAAATACGACAGTGCAAATTAACCTAAGAATACATTGGCCACTATGACCGAAAGAGCATACATCAAAATTCGACACTAACTGAATATCTTTAATGGCAACATACTCAAAACGAACATTCTTTATTAATTCAAAATCAACATGGCACTGCAACCTGGAAACGAAAACAAAAACAAAATTAATCAACTTTATTATACACAACTGGCTGTCTTCAGGGGCTGGTGGGTGGGTCAAAATTGGCTCTTCGTTCTGTCCCGAGCTCACGTGCAGCGAGGAGGTGCAGCTTCAGAGCACAAGAACAAGAGGATGTCTTCTGGTCTTGCGTCCCTTTTTATCCGTCTTCAGGGCGGGCGTATACCCGCCCCCGCCTGCCCCTGAGGGCGTGGCTGGCTGCGTCGGTGTCTAGGCCAGCCCACTCTAGGGCGGGAACGAGCGCGCCCCAGCTACGCCGCTTCGGGCATACCAGCTGAGACGCGCCTCCCGCCCAAAATGGCTTCCCGGGGGGATCGAGGCACTCGGCCATAAGTTCGGGGGGACCGATTCGGTCGCCCCTTTCCATATAGCCGAGATACCCGCCACCCCCTCTCAACACAATCCCCAAAAGGAGTGAAACCGGAAACAGTTCTTGAAGTTTTTGGAAGTGGGATGGAGTGACCATCCCGGCCGTATTTATTAAAACAAAATTAAAACATTAAACGTTTCATGTTATGTACAATTTCATTACCATATTGCGATGTTTGGCTAACCTTAACAGATTCTCTAATACAGAGGTTCTCCTAGCCGAACTAGCAACCTACAAAACATTTCTTGCATATTGAAATTGTACAACCTAACGTTTAAGGGCCAACAGCAAGGTCATAACCGGTGTCAAGATCCCTAACCGGACTTACCCCTCCCACTTGGGATGGGCGACAGCACGGAGGCGTACCTCAAGTGCAACTACTACCAATTTCCCTTGACTTGACGGGGGCACCTAAAACTCGACGCCAGTTAAAGGTCGTTCGAATACTCGTGTGAGGTATCTAGAAGGTATCGTGGCCCTTATCCCAACCCCACACAACTTACCGCATCTGCCGTCGCAGATGTCACTGGCCCCGGGAAATTCCCCAGGAGGGGGCTGTAACCCCTCCTACAAAGGAAGGGGCCTTGACCGCCTTTCCTTTACTTCCGGCGACCCATCCTTAGAAGGGACCGCCTCCCCATTGAGGGGCCAATGGCCACCTCTCCCGAGCGCTCCCATCCGTGTTGGGTGACGCCCACTCATAGGGATCTACTAATTAGTGCTCACCGATCATGACCTTACCGCCACAGGCCCGGATAGTTGACCGGCTATCCGGGCCCCCCACCAAAACTCCTAGCTAAAGGTCATGTTCCAACGTTTTTAACCATGCTAAGAAGTCTCCTATGAGTAACTCATTTCCCACCCGAGACAAATGCACACCATCCCCCATATACATACTGTCATCATTAATACAACCGTGCGAGATAGAATGCAATGTCCTGGAACGGAACAACCTACTCATTTTGTTATTAAGTTTCCTAACAGAATGGTTCAAAGCAGGGATCGAAATAGCCCCCCGCCACACTTTTCGTGGGATCATATGAGACCACGCAATTATGCACCCCGGAACTCTCCTCGCCAACCAACTTACGGTGGAAAGCATTGCCTCCAGGAGAAGTCGTCTACCGGTGGTGACCAAATCATTGCCCCCTAAATGTACTATGACTATTGACGGCGGTGACCTCGTCCGCCCTAACAAACCCTCAAAGTAAGCTTGAAACTGGTCAATACAGAGACCGCCCCTTCCGTAGAAGGACATCCTGTACCCGTATTCCCCAGCTACGTGAATCATGTCACCTGCTTTGAATACGTCTGCGGCACGCCTCACGTATGAGTGGCCCACGACCCACACCTCCTTTCTCACAGCCGGTGATGTCTGACCGCTGGCCCGGTGTTGGGTCGACTGCATAGTCCGCCCCGCCTCGAAGGCTTGCGTAACTGAAAACCAAACAAAAGACAAGAAGCGTGAGTACATTGTTACAGCTTCACAACATGTGCAACCGCACATACCTCTTATAACAATTGGAGGACCAACGCCCCACTCGTTTTACTTGTTCCACATTAAGACCCCTGGCTGCAGCTTCGGTGGCAGCCCCTATCCGAAAGGAGTGGGTCCCAAACTCACCCGGGTCCAAGCCTGCTGCGGCAATTGACATCGCGAGCACCCGCTGAAACTGAAACTTTGTCAGTGGGGTGGCGTCCGCGTGTCTCAACATTGTCCCCCCCCATGATGCCACCCTTTGTGCTAGGTAATCCTCTAAACACCTCACCGGACACATGGAGGACCCTGGAATCCTGCGAATGACTATGCAGTCTCCCACCCCATTTTGATCGGTTTTCGACTTGACAAAGGATACCGTCATAGTCTCACCCCTGATCTGAACGTGTTCCCGGCACAAACCCCCCGCCACATCCCGCTTGCTCCTTGCCACCAGCTCACTTATCCTCATAGCCCCGTGAAATGCAAGCGTAAAAGCGGCTCGGAACAAACAGGCCTCGAACTGAGACGAGCATATGTCGGGGAGTGTGGCCAGCAACTGGGACAACCTATCCAGACCTATCGGGCGCCTCTCATCTACTCTGCGACCCTCAAGGCGTTGCCACCCACGCAGCGCTTTCTGTACAGCAAAAGACGCTGTCGGGTCCTGGATATTATGAGCCCTGGCAACAAAGGAGATGGCAGCACGATGCCTCTGGGCTGTAGCCACCGACTTCCCAGCCTTACGCAAGGACATCAGAAAATGTACTACCCAATCCTCATGCCCCCAAAGTCCCCCTCTCTCAGTCCCCAAAAAGGCCAAATAAGCCCGAAACGCCCCTTCGTATGCCTTCCTCGTCCTTGGTGCTAGACTCTCTCCCACGAGGTAACGAAGTTCGGGGCACCGAGAGACCAGAGAGCTTCGGGAAAGGGTGCTGGCTCGGGGTCCGCTGAGGGAAGGAAACCCGAGAAAGCCTGCATTTGAAAACGAGACAGTGCATCAGCAGCCTGATTCATCACCCCCGGGACATGTTTTGCTCTGAATACCACGTTCAGTTGCATACACAGTAAGACAATTTCTTTAAGCAGCCTCAAAATCATTTTACAACGTGCTGCCTGACTATTAATGCATTCTACAACGGTCATATTGTCAGACCAAAATATGACAGAATGATTTTTGAAACCATCGGGCCAGGATCTGAGGGCCACCAAAATAGGAAACAGCTCAAGGAAAGCAATATTACTCGTCAGCCCCTCATCGTGCCACCATGTTGGCCACTTTTGTGCCGACCATTTTGTGCCGAAGATGGCGCCGAAACCCATGCTTCCCGCTGAATCCGTCCATAGACCCAGCTCTTCAGAGGACAAGGCCGGTTTGTTCCAGACGACTCGACCATTGAAATCCGCCAAGAATGCTAACCAAATACGCATGTCTTGGCGGACCTCGGCCGATAACCTCGTGCGATGGTGACCCTCTTTTAGGCCGACCATCGCCTGTGCAATCGAACGGGAGAAGGGGCGGGCCATCGGGATCACCCTTAAGGCAAAATTCAACTTCCCCACCAATTGCTGCAATTGATGCAGCGTAACTTTAGATGCAGTGATACACATTTGCAGGGCTGTCTTGAATTTCGATACTTTGGAAGCTGGTAAACGAAAACAACCCTCACTAGAGTCCAACTCGATCCCGAGGAACTCGAGGCAAGTCGTGGGACCCACAGTTTTACCTGGTGCCAACGGCACGCCAAATCGATTCATTAAAACACAAAATTCAGTCAAGGCCCGGGCACATTCATCATCCCCAGCGGCCCCAAGGAACAGAAAATCATCGAGGTAATGCATCACATCCCGAAAACCTGTTTTCTTCGTGTAAACCCATTGCAGAAAACTACTGAATTTCTCGAAATAAGCACAAGATATCGAGCACCCCATTGGCATACACCTGTCCATGTAATACAAACCTTGAAACATGAATCCCAACAAACGTTGATCATCCGGGTATACCGGGAGCAAACGGAACGCTGACTCGATATCTGATTTCGCCATCAGCGTCCCGGGCCCCAGGCGATTCAAAATGGCTACGGCCTCATCGAATGATGCGTACCGCACCGAACACATTTCTGGATTAATTGCATTGTTTACAGAAAGGCCATGAGGAGCTGATAAATTGTGAATCAATCGAAACTCACCCGGGTCCTTCTTGGGGACCACCCCTAAAGGAGAACAAACAAAGTTCGGTACCGGGGGGACAGGAAACGGGCCGGCAACCCGACCTCGGGTAACCTCTTTCCTGGATCTTATCCTGTACTACAGTAGTATGCTGCAAGACGGAAAGTTGATTTTTGCACGACCCGACACCCTGAAAGCTACCCACCGGGATGCGGAAACCATATGAAAAACCGTTTCGTAGCACCCCAGCAGAAGTACGATCTGGGTATTCGCTGAGCCAGGGAATCATCGCCAGGGTATCAATCGGGGTTGGTAAAGGCGCCCCTCGGACTATATTAGACCTGTTTAGCGCCTCCTCTACCCCCATTTTCACCCGATTTGGCTCTGCACGAGGACTCAGGATGGGGTGCCCCACAACCACTACATTCGTGTTTGAACTTACAAGACCCCGGGGGCCTAGTACATTTGCTTCTGTTGAAATTGAAACAGAACCCCCTCTTCCCTGTATTGCCGGCGGGTCTCGGGTAATCGTCTGTACCCGTACCTGACCGAAAGGGCGTCCCCCCATTTTGGCGGGAGGACTCACTAACAGCACTCCCCACCAATGGCACTTTCAACATTCCCGACTCTTTCATCTTATTCCATGTTAAAGAATCGTAACAGTCCCAGGTTAAACTTTTGTTATGCTCCATCGCTTTCCTGAAAAGGTTGTCATAACAGAACCATTGGTTACCTTGGTGTGATGTCGAGTACCCCATAATTCGTGACTGATATACTGGAAATTCAGGGAGCAAATCAGTCCTACGTTCCCCCAAAATTGCCGTGAAAATTCCCCAAGCATTACCCCAGTTACCAATATTTTCATTCACTTTAAAGGCGGCCATTTTTGCGCGCCAAACACTCGGATGCATCAGATCCTTTTGACCCTTAACAGTTTCGACCTCATAGTGATCAACGAGCAGGGAGAAAATGTTAACGTATTCCCCCGCCCAAATCTTTTCCTTTATTGGCAAAGGAACATGTTGCCCCAATCTTTCTCTACGAGAGGGTGTTGACTCATCCCTTGCAATCGGCAATGGCCGCTTACCTGCACCGGACGCTGCTTCCGTCCCTCGTGGCTTGTCTATCGCCGCATCCGGCGCGGGCACCTTGGCTGTATCACGTTTCTCGCGCAACTGTTTTATGAGAGCTTGCGCTTCGGTAGCCATGGCGCCCCCATTACTGTCCCCCAACCATGCTGCTAACTGTGCCGCCAACTCGGGAGGCATATCTCCGGCAGACGTCGGGGTAACTATCACGGGAATCGGATTCCCCTCATCCGGTACCGGGGCCGGTACCGGGGCTGGCGCCTCGAGCGGAGAACAGGGAACCGGGACGTCTCCCCCGACCGGCCCCCTTCTCGGCCTCTTTGGCTTCCCTCCGGCCGGTGGACGCCCCGATCCCTCCTCGCCGTCTCGATCCGCCAACCGCTTCTTAATTTCGGACATGTCCTTCATGAGTGCCCGAACCAACTGGTCAGTCGACATTCTCTTTGCTCCTTTCTTGGGCATCCTTTCGACGAAGTATCTAAAAGACAAAGAGAGAGATTAAAACGCTCAAAATTGGCTCTTCGTTCTGTCCCGAGCTCACGTGCAGCGAGGAGGTGCAGCTTCAGAGCACAAGAACAAGAGGATGTCTTCTGGTCTTGCGTCCCTTTTTATCCGTCTTCAGGGCGGGCGTATACCCGCCCCCGCCTGCCCCTGAGGGCGTGGCTGGCTGCGTCGGTGTCTAGGCCAGCCCACTCTAGGGCGGGAACGAGCGCGCCCCAGCTACGCCGCTTCGGGCATACCAGCTGAGACGCGCCTCCCGCCCAAAATGGCTTCCCGGGGGGATCGAGGCACTCGGCCATAAGTTCGGGGGGACCGATTCGGTCGCCCCTTTCCATTCTTATGAAGTAGGGTGGTAGGCTTGTATAGTAAAGGCATATTTAACGTAATCTTTTGTTAGACTCAGTTGGCGCAACTCATTTAAATAATGTTATCCCTTTTTGCGTGTAGTGTGTGTTTTCATTATCAAGTACGCTGGTAGGCTTTTACAGTAAAGGCACATATAACGTTTTCATTTCGCACTTGCTAGTCGGAAAATCTTTTCTTATACTTAATTTGCGCCACTAATTTATTTAAATAATGTTATCTCCATTTGCGTGCACTGCGTGTTCTTATCATTATGAAGTAGGCTGCTAGGCTTTTACAGTAAAGGCACATATAACATCTTTTATTCCGTATTAAGAGCATCACAGTGACTCCTTTAATAATGTCATGCCTCTACTAGCAATGCGTATGCGTCCTTAGCACTTGCTAGTCGGGTAATCTTTTGTTATACTTAGTTGGCGCCATGCAAATATCGAGCACTTTGGATGTAGCTCTCTAAGAGGTGTTACTTTCTTTTCTTTGCCGCTTGTGTTTTTGATGTAGTAGGCGCCATGCAAATGTAGAGATGGGTTTCTTTTAAAAGAATACTGCTGCCATCTTAAAAAGGTGTGCTTTAGGAGCAATTTCCACGATGGTGGGAAAGTTTGCAGTAGGCTTAGAACAGCGTGATGTCTAACTGGTGCTAAACGATAAGTTAACTTGCCGCCGTCTTGTCTGCTGTTTTCGATTTCAAAGCAAAATGTGGCATCATGCAAATTATTGCTTTGTAGAAACTAACATCTCGCAACTACAACTACTGGCAGCCACTAAAATATATCTTCTTCTAAATATGACACGTTACATATATTAAGTGCATGTTCTTACAATTACAAATGTTACGTTCTATTTTTCGTAAACGTGTCTACATTTTCCACTAAAATATATCTTCTTCTAAATATGACACGTTAAATGTATTAAGTGCATGGTCCTTCAATTACAAACGCTACGTTTTATTTTTCCTAAACGTGTCTACATTTCGCAGTAATTGCGTACATTGTAAAAAAGGAAAATACTTTATTTAGGAGCTCACCTATAACGTTTTTCTCATTAATGCTTAACTACAAATTTTTTTCACGCAATACTTTTGGTGCATGTCATTTAGGATTACAAAGTGAAATTGGTATGCTTTTAAACACTAAAATAAGATTATTCTAAAGGGACATGTCGCAAAAATAAAAAAAACACTCTTTGTTTCGATTTTCAAGAAATGTGCCTACATTTCCCAGTAACTGGGTAGATTTTAAAGAAGCGAAACTCCTTACATTTTATAGGCCACCTTTAACCTTTCCTTCACATTGACGCTTACCAGACAAGTTCTTTTAACACTTGTGGCCATTTTCACACTAACACAATGCATTTTGTTCCTCTGCGCCTGTGCCATTTTATTACACCAAACTTTCCTATCTCATGCTAAACAAAGGTACTTAAAGAGAAACCTTGTCCTCATGCAAAGCACATGTTACTTGACCTCTTTCACAACAAGCTTTTGCCTCGTTGAGTGCGGTTGTTTTGGGCTCCTTCTGCAGTATCGTTGGACATTCGATTTACGCTGCTTATATTTTAATAGGTAAGTTTACTTATATATTTTTCAAACGTATATTATTTGCAATTTGCAATGGGTTTCAAAAAAATATTTAATATCTGCATTTCTCTATAGCGTCTGCTGCCTGAGTTACCTTTTCCGAAGCGAACAGCGGACAAATACTCCTCAAGAAATAAGTTTCACAGCAACAACGTAAGTACTAGCAAACAATCGTGATAAAGTGTGTACGAAAAATAGTAATGTTTTGGCTTTGTAAATGGTATATATAGCAACTGTTACTTATTGCACTGCTTCTAAAAAACAATATTTTTCAGTTGATGTGCTTCCTTAATAAATAGATTAGCTCTGTGTGCAATGCTTTTTTATGCTCTTTTTTAAGCTCCATGATGCTCTTGCTTCTATTTACACAAATAGATACTATATCTTCAATAAAAGAGCCCTTTCTCCTGTCCGCTGTTAAAATTACTTGCATACGATTATTTCCTTCTTTTCTTGCCATTCGCTCTCTGACTACAGTGCCCATCACTTAGTCTTCCTCCCCTCCCAGTTGTGCACTGTGTTTCTTACACGTCTTCTATTTTACATGCTCCATAATTCAACATAACAAACACGCATTTCTCTTTACTTCACCTCGCATTTCTATATGCCAACTGCGCATATCTAAGACTAACGCTGTCCTGCTTATATTTACAAGAGCATGATTCTATACAACTTTTCTTGCTTTTCATTTTCTGCTTTCAACTACCATAACTTAACACCCTCGCCTTTCCGCAGCCGCCCTTTACCCGCTTCAAATACACGCATTTACACATTTACTGTTATGTGGTAAAATTAAATTACCTATGCTTAATTTATGCGGTAAAGTTCAATAAGAATAACTCATGAAAAATAAGAGGCAAAATCCGTGATATTTGAGGTTTTAAAAAGGGGTTTTATTCCTTAAAAAGGAATTGGGTATTTGGCTCGAGCCAAGGTGGCATACCATTCCGTCACCACCTAGGTTCGGGAAGGGTCTGACAGACAACATTTTATTAACAGACATTCATATATATAGTCAATGCATTACAGTAATGTCATATTGCAGAAGGCGTAACAGCTGAGAGGGGAGATAAGAATGCATATACGTAATAAAAAAGGCGTTACAATAGGCGTGAACTAGAAACGTCATTAACATGAGGTCACAAGTAGGTGGATCCATAAGTGAATCCTACGGTGTCAGCAGAAATACATGGCAGAGATGCGCGCGCAGCAGCATGACGTGTGATTTACGTGTAACTGTTGGGTGAAGGGGGACTTGACATTTGGCCCTACATGTGGAGACAGAAGTCTGGAGTGTCAGATCAACCTAATCCCGAATCGTATCTAATATCTTATGTTTAAGGAACAGTATTATCTGGAAGGGAAAGGTCTCTCGGACAGAAGCTATTCTATACTGACTGTGAGTGCGTGTATAAGCGTCTACGTGTCTGCATGAGATGCGAGGGGGCATGGGCCTACCATGGAAACAGGAGCTATGAATTACTTGCACGGAGACAGTGAGGCCGGGCCCTTTGCTCTGCAGCTGGAAGGATGTTTACTTGAACTACGAAACAGGAATGTATTTTCGAGGAGCGGAGCAGATAATTCGAAGGTTGAATACAGTCTTGGCAGGCAACAGGCTGAGCCAAGCGCCGTTAGCCGCGCAGGGAGTAAGGCAGAGGTCATGGTACAGAGGCAGACCCAGGCTGAGGCCTTTCAGAGTCAACAGGCAAGAAAAAGCTTGATGGCAGAATTCAGGGCCTACTTCGCCGGAGCTGAAAAACGTGTAAAGTACACCACAAAAAGACGTTGACATGGCATACTTAGAAACGGACTATTCAACCCATTCAGGGTGGGTCTGGAAGAGGACATGTTAACGTTGGACGCAAATGTGTTTGCGTCTTCATAACTGGCTCAGGAGGGAAGTTACATGCACTTTAAGTTCGTACATGGAAACGGTGGGGTACACGTTAGGGAACATTTCTTGACCATAAAATGTATATTTCCTCATTCCCTCCTTGTTCCCTACGGACCCTTCATGATATATCGATCCTCATGAATCGATCGATTTGTTCACGTAACATCATTTGCTCTTCTTTCTTCTTTTCTCGTTTTGAATGGGAATGAGAATTTGAATGCGGGAAACATGATGTGGCGCACAAGCCGCAAATCGCTGGTCCACATTGTAAACACAGGCAGCAACTGAATACTATGAGAAGACCAATGCCTAGGAATGATAGGATCTTCCATCCCCAAGCGGTCAATGTTGTCCAGAACCAACCGGACCAAGTCCAGGTGCCTGGATTCTGATGTATCAAACTTGCAATCTTATGAAGACGTGTTATAGCTTTATATACCGTTGGCGCGTTTTCTGGAATGAAAACACAGCAACTCGACCCGATGACCTTACAGGCTCCGCCCCTATCTGCTAGAATGACGTCAATGACGAGACGATTTTGAAGAACAACAACCCGCATGGCAGACTGTTCCTCGAGCAGAAGTAGTTTCATTCACTACCGCTTCGAGGGTTCTAGTTAATTTGCGTATCAGTTTACTATTAAAGACAGCACCTAAGTAGGGGAAGAAGCCTTTATTGAAGTCTGTGTATTGTTCCCATGCCGTTTCAGTGTAGTCGACAATCGGGAGATCTCTTCGAAGTCTATTGTTTACTAGATTGGTATTTCTGTGGTAATCAGGAGGAGCTAGAAAAACAGGAGGTAGAAGGAATGCAATGTAACAGGTACCATCCCAATCTAAAGGTAAGCGTATGTATGCTGTATGACCACAAACGAAATAGGAGTGTCGCGTAGCTCTGAATGTAGATTTGCCTTGATCATTGAATTCGACTATGGTAGTACATTTACTATGACCCAAGTGTACTGAACCATTTTTCCTGATACATAATTCACCCGTGACTGGTAATACTGACATAGCAGGTAATACTGGTGCAGCTTCTGATTCCACAGTTAGGATCATGAGGTTAATTGTGTAATTACCTAACCCATATACTTCATTTTCTAGATCAGTTCCTGTTCTAGTGGGAAGTCCCTTCTTGTCAGGGTAACAGACTTTAAGTAGAACCGAGTTCAGGTTTCCCCAAACCCAACTCCCGTCAAGGACAGCAATGTCAGAATCTAAGGAATTAATCAGTCTAAACCACGCACCACATGAGCCGTTGTGAGTGAACGGGTAAGGAAAGAGGGGCAGAACTCCCTTGTATTTCTGGTAAGGAGGGAGTCGGCCACATATCCAACAGTTTGTAGCGTTATTAGTTTGATGGGAGTGATGTAACATGCTAATGAATGTGTTGTTGCGCAGCGCAAGTCTGTAAGACAGTTCATGTGGAGGTAATTCGCTAAAAGAATGTTCGGCAGTAACATTGTAAGCAGATTGTTCATGCTTGAAGATAGGATAGTATATAGGCAGCAATATACTAGCAGCAATAATCAAAAGGCTTAGAAAAAACATAATCAATAATGTCACTATACAGTGACTACGGAGTGATTTACAATATGCACGTTTCTTGAGTTGTCTCTGTCTATCTCTCTCTCTATCTCGGTCTAGGGGATACATGTCAGGAACTAATTTAACTGATTCACCTAGGGGAGGACTTAAACAATTAAACTGTCTGACTTGCTAGACCGTAGCTTGAGTCTGTATTCTTCGGAGGCGGTTTTCTCAACCAGGGGGAGTTTTGAATCAGTCTGTGGAGGAGGGCAGGGCTTAGAGTCCAAGTCCGAAGGGAGTCCGTGGAATTTTTTAATGTGGCTCGAATGTAGCCACCCTTTTCTGCCCTCCACCTTAACAGCGGTCCTCGTCGTCAGAAGGACCAATTTCGGAGTTTGCCAGCGGGGCTCCAGTGGACTCCTCCGGTCGAAGTTGCGAACGAAGACAAAGTCGCCAGGGACCACTTCATGGGGCTTCACCTCGGTGTTGTCGGGAAAGGCGGCAGCTACCTGTGAACGACAAGATTGTAGTGCAGACATCAAGGAGGCAAGGTAATCTGTCAGCATAATACAGTCAACATCTGTGATTTTACGAGGTATAGGCGTCCCCCACATATTTGGTGGCCTACCAAAGACCACTTCATACGGGGATAGCCCGGTTCGAGAATGCGCCACCATCCTCATATAAAAAAGGGCAACTGGCAAGGCTACTATCCAGTCAACGCCTTTCTCTCTACATATTTTCGAAAGTCGGATCTTCAGAGTCTGATTATGGCGCTCCACGAGACCTGCTGCCTCGGGATGCCGAACACAGTGGAACTTCCACTGATAGCCTAACAGGAGTGTAATGTGTTTCACAAGCTCGGATGAGAATGGCTGACCGTTATCTGAGTACACGATACGGGGCAAACCATACCGTGGGAAGAATTCACGAACCAGCTGCTTGGCAGTGGTCGGAGCAGTGTAATCTGGGACTGGATATGCTTCTGTCCAACGGGAAAGTGCACATACGACTACGAGGACATACTTGAATCCTCGACAACGTTCCATCTGGATATAATCCATCTGGAGGACTTCAAAAGGGTGATCGGGAGGCTGAAATCCACCTTGCTCTACTGGAATGCTCTTACCTGGATTGAACTGGCAACAAATCATGCAAGTACGCACTTTTTGTTTCGCTGCTGCTCGTAAGTTTTTATTGTACCATATGTGTTGAATACTGTCTAGCATGGCCTTTTCTCCTAGGTGCGCTGGACTATGTACTGTGTTAATGATTACTTGAACCATAGAGTCGGGGAGAAACCATGTAGATTTTCCCTTCGTCATCCATCCTTGATCTGTTTGGATCCCTCCTAGTTCAGTCCACTTCTTCATTTCGTCTGGTGTGGCATGTGTCTGTATGTCAATTACATCATGTGCGGGATCCCTGACTGTCAGGCAGTGTGTCAAAGTCGGGACTATTGTCTTTGTCACGTCAGTTGCATGAATTCGATTCTGGGCAGTCTGCTTAGCTGTTCGGTCTGCCAGGTCGTTACCCTGGGAGATAGTGTCGGTGACTTTTGTATGTGCCTTACACTTCATAATAGATATCGCGGTAGGTAGATGTATTGCATCTAACAGAGCTTGAATGAGGGGACCGTGTTGGATGTTGGCACCGTGAGAAGTTATGTAACCTCTCTCTCGCCAGAGAACTCCAAAGTCGTGAACGACTCCGAATGCATAACGTGAATCAGTGTATATGTTAACTTTCTTGTTTTTGGCTTGAATACAGGCTTGTGTCAGAGCGATGAGCTCTGCTGCTTGAGCTGACAGGGTGTCGATACAATTGGTTTCTATAACTCCGGTGTCTGTCGTGACTGCATAGGCCGCCACTAATTCACCTGTACCGGTTCTCATGCATGAACCATCCACATAAAGTGTCAGGTCTGGATCTGGTAATGGAACATCTGTCAAGTCTTGTCTGGGTTTCGTCGTAATAGTAATGACTTCAATACAATCATGTTTCAATGGATCTACACCATTTAATGGCAAAAGTGTGGCAGGATTTAATGTGTTACAACGCCTGATTTCTATGTGTGGTTGAAACAATGTCAATTCATAACCTGTCAGTCTTGCTATGGTCAAGTGTTGGGTCTGTGTACGATTTAAAAGAACTTCCACGGAGTGTGGAACTTGTACTGTCAATTGATGTCCTAACACTATGGAATCACTTTGTCTGATTGCTAAAGCTGTCGCAGCGACTGATTTCAAACACGCAGGCAGGGCCTGGGCTACTGGATCTAATGTGCTAGAAAAGTAAGCACACGGTTTGTGTGAACCTGCTTGTTCCTGAGTGAGGACTGACAATGCAGTACCTTCACGTTCTGTGACAAAAAGTGTAAAAGGCTTACTGTAACATGGTGTTGCTAAAACAGGTGCTTGACATAAGGCTTTCTTTAAGTCCTCAAAAGCTTGTGTATGTTCCTGAGTCCAAGGGAGGACAGTCAATGTCGCTGCCTCCTGAGTTGTCAACTGAATGAGTGGTTTTGCTAGGAATGCATATTGGGGAATCCATTGTCTGCAGTACGAGGTGAGGCCTATGAAAGCCCGCACCTCCTTTTGTGTTTTCGGTGGTGACATGTTTACAATTAACTGGATGCGGTCAGGAGTGAGCTGTCTCCCCACTTTGGACAGCAAGTGACCCAGGTACACAACTTGCTGAACACAGAATTGCAGCTTCGAAGGGGATACCTTGTGCCCCTTGTCAGCCAGAAAATTTAAGACCGTCAGTGATGCTTTTTCACATTCGGGTTCGCTTCGGGCGGTGATCAGCAGATCATCGACATACTGAAGCAGAGCGGTGTTAACAGGCATGTGGATACTGTCAAGTTGTCTTTTCAGTGCTTGGCTATAGATGCTGGGGCTTTCTGTGAATCCTTGAGGTGCGCGTGCAAATTTGAAACTTCGTCCATTTAAACTGAATCCGAACAAGTATTGGCTTTCCGGATCGATTGGGACGCTAAAGAAGGCGTTCTTGAGGTCAATTACAGTAAAGAACGTCGCTTCTGAATCAATGGCTGTCAATAATGAAGAGATATCTGGGACCACAGGATTCTGTGGTATAATACATTTATTCAATTCGCGCAGATCAATAACTAATCGATAAACTGGTGGTGCATTTGGATCGGTACGTTTAAGAACTGGAATGATAGGAGAATTACATACATTGGAGTCGGTTTCCACGACCACTCCTTGTGCGATGAGCTCGTCAATGATTCTCAGTAAAGCCACTACAGCATCTGGGGGTAACTTGTATTGTCGAATTCGTGGTAATACCACTCCTGCTTTGAGTGTGACTCGATATGGTGTAATGTGCATACAACCTACATCAGTGGGGCCTTGCACCCACAAGTGTGCAGGGACATTCTGTAACCGGTGATCCATGTCTCTCAATACATAGTGTCCTTTAAAATCTCGCAAGAATAATCGCACTCCTTCCGGAGAACAGCATATTATAGCTCCTAGAGCCTTCAAAGTCTTTATACCTAGCAAGTTTTCCGGACATGATTTTGTAAGCAATAAATCTGTAGTCCGTGTCAGAGGGCCAACTGTAAGAGGAAGGGGTTGTGATACTTCATTAATAATAGGCTTTCCTGAAAATCCAAGGGAAACATTTTGTGAGCCTGAGAGGGGTGCCCCTGGAACCTCATCGTGACTTATTGTGGTCCTGCTTGCCCCTGTATCAATGAGAAACTTTCTGTCTTTCCCTAATACTTGACTATGTACATAAGGACCTTCTTGATCTACAGGAACCTCAATAAGAGGCAAACCAAACTCCCTCTCTAGGCTGTTTCATGTGTATCGCTGATAATCGGGGTAGTCATTTTGTGCATACTGGTACATCTGTTGTGTCGTGTTCTGTGTTGCGGTAATGGGCTGTTGCTGTGGTACTGCTACAGTCTGTGATGAAGCTGGCATAGGCGGAATATGTTGTATATTCTGGGGTACTTGTTGCTGGGCCTGATCTTGTCTAGGGGGACGCGGTCTCTCCTTGGTCTTACCCGTGGAGATATTGTGTTTTAAGACTGCACAATCGTTTTTATAATGACCTGGTTGTTTACAATAGTTACAGACTCCTTTAACAGGAGCCGTCGAATTGCTAGGCTGGGTCGCACCCTTCTTGTGACCATCAGCAGGAACTGACTGGGCAACTAACATTTTCATTTTCGTGTCCTTCATACGTCTTTGTTCATGTTCTTGTTCTTCTCTGATTCTATTCTGGTGATACTGTAACATTTGTAACATTTGTGAAGGGGTGTTAGCTTGCCAAGTACTCTCGACTTTCAGTACTCTGTTCTTTACCTGTGGTAGGGAATTCTCGACTAATTTTGTTACAAAAAGGTGTGGATATGATTCACTACCTGGTTTCAGGCCGCTGTTAATACCAAAACATTTTTCAAAACGGGAATAAAAATCACTAGTGTCTTCATCGGGTTTTTGTTTACAGGCTGAGATTGCACCCCAGTCTTCCTTTTTCGTACTTAATAAACGTGGCAACACTTGTACTAACAATCCCGGTAACGCTTTAACTTTGTCCCCAAGCCCTAGGCCTGGAACTCGAGTATTCTCTTCGTTCTCTAATGCTGCCCACTCAATCTTTGCATTTCCCACTTCCCACTCTTTTTCTTTAAGTTTCTCGTAAATGCCAGCAGGCAGTAGTACTTTCAGTATTTTCATAAGGTCAGGATAAGTGTAATCACCCATGAGTAACATGTCTTTTATTTCACGGTGAAAACCTGCGGGATCTTTGTCATGGCTGGGTACTAGTTTTTTCATTTCCAGTAATTCTATTTTTGTTATGGGTGTGTACACAAACACACGTCTAAGCGTATTATCAGGATTCTGAACTGGGTGCACTTCTCGTAACGGATTCTGTCTGTCCATGTAATACATTTTTCTTTCCAGGGAATGTGCTGAATCAGACAGTGTGGACACAGGAAGGCACTATATCTATGCCGATGTTCTAAAATCACTTTAATTAGATCGGTACCTAGACCTCTCCATTTATTCATGAGCAGTTCTGCTAATATATCCGGCAGGGGCCCTGGATCAGAGTGTTGACTTCTATACAATAAGAGCAGATGTTGTATCATGTACGTACCAGCTAAACGCTGTTCACTTGGTGTCATGTTCAAAAATGTGTGTGCTAACGCATCATCACTATATTTCCCCGCATCGTCAGCCCATTGTACTGCTGACCTAGCTAATTCTTGTTCATCCATCGAGTCGAGTACATGGTACCCCATTCGTTCTCGAAGTCTGTTATCAGTGGCTTGGAATAAGTGTTCAGGAGTTCTCGGATTACACATGGCTTCTTGAAAAATTCTTTTACTTTCTGGACGCACTGGGCGTATTGAATTATTAAAGGGTCTTCCTTTACCTACATACACTATTGTTTCTCTAACTGGTAATTGTGCTTGTCCGGTCCCCGTTTCTGGTTGCTCCTCCTCCCGTGAAGACTCAAACTTGTCTGATTCCAGTTCTGGTTCTGACTGTCTTGTTTCATGTATTTTTATTACTACGCTTCTGATTCTTTGATACATGTTTTTTATACAATTCTGTTTATCGTGGTTCCCGTCTGCTGTATTCTGACCCCATCTATGAAGTGCTTTCATTTCCTCCGGGTCTACACCCGGCCTATCTTGTTCTCTTATTAAGCAGTTTATAAAAAACCGTAATATCTTGGCTTGAGTGTCAACTTTCTGGTGAGCCATGGCCTGGCCAATACTCTCAGGGCCTTCCCCTGTTTGAACAAAATGATATATTCTGTCTAGATGATCAATCATTCCGGGTAGTGTCAATAAAAAGTTGGTGACCCGTCTTAGTCGTACTGATGCGAGTATTAATCTGTCATCATTTCTACCGGGTACTGGATCATATCTACAATCCCCGAGACGTTCCTTCATTATATCAAAATCGGCTGCCCGAGGGGTACGTTGTTGTGCTAGATCCCTGTAAGTCCATCTATGTGCTTGTGGTGGTGTCTGGAAACCTGTCGCCCCTCCTGACGCGCCTCCTGATGCGCCGTCTCCGAAGGGATTCATTGGGTGTAAGGTAGAAAGGTTAGTTGTAGGAAGAGGTGGAAGGACTGCTGGAAGACCAGGAGGTACAGCCGGGACGGGAAGAAGAGGAGGAGGAAGAGGAGGAGGAGTAGCTTGTCGCGGAGGTGGGGGCGGATTGTCTCGGGGTGCAGCGCCGCCAGGAGGAGGTGTGCGTGGCGGTGCAGTATTAACATATTCGGGGGCTACATCATCTAGATAGGAAGAAAGGAAAATGTCCTTTGCGGTTTTCTGATGTATTTTAGTCGGGAGCATTGGAGGTGGTAGATCTTTTGATACTTCCGGGGTGGCCTTAGGTAAACCTTCGGTTAAAAGAGGGTACATACCATTCATGAGTGTGTTTCGTTGTCTATCTACTTGTTCTATTTTTACTCGGATACCTTCCTCAACTAATAAGTTTTCTTGGGCCTTGTCTGAATCCTCTTTCCTTTTCTCTTCCTTTCTGTGTGCTTTTTCTGTGCGCCTATGCGATTCTTTACGCCATAATTCAATGGCATCTTTCTGTGACTGTCTGGCTTTCTTTTTCCATAATGCTTCTTCTACTCTCATGATGCAATCTGCATTAGGCGTGGGCGGAAAATCCGTTCCGCTCGCGGATTTTGCGGATTTTCGGGAAATCCGCAATCCGCGAGATTTGCGAATTTCCCGCAAAATCCGCAAATCCGCGAGCAGCGGATTTTGCTCGCACTGCTCGCACTGTTCGCGTGAGTTCGCGCCCCGCGAATAAGTGCAAAATTGCAGAAATACGATCTTGGCAAAACTGAAAGTAACTACTTACCAGGTTCAAAAGTTCAGGCACATCATTAGTAGCCATTTCCTGTAGTGCTTCCTGAGGGGCCCCTCCAGAGTTCAGTTGCCAGTTGAAACTATTATGTGACCCTGCTCTGAACCTCAGAATAGTTACACATATGCCACAAAGGTCCTGAATTACAGCTAAGGGAGACAAGCAGGAGCCAGGCTAGAAGTTAAAATCCATTAATCAGCCCCTAATTCATTATTGTCAGTTGGGGCAGGGCAGGTGTTGTAACTAATTTTGCAACAATGAAAGCACTTAGCAAGTGCAAAAGATCACTAATCAGGGCGCACTAAGGAAGCAGGTGCCAGCTAAAAAAATATTCTGTGACACATTAATCAGCCCCAAATTAATTCAGGTCACTTGAGGCAGGGAAGGTGTGCTTTGCTTTGCCGAAAATAATGTACACTGGACAACCAGAGGGTGTAGTGATGAAACAGAGGGTGGCATGGGTGGGCCAGAGGGTGGCATGAGTAGTCAGAGAGTGGCAGTGGTGACAGAGAGTGGCAGTGATGAAGAAGAGTGTCCCAAACAGGCTGGACACGTAGAAACAACAAGTTCGCAAAACTTGCGACCCGACAGGTAAGTTCGCAAATTGCGAAATTGTAAAAACCCTCGCGAACTGGCAGAAACACGGGCGAACACAAAAAAAAAAAAAATCCGCAAATTCGCGGGAATTCGCGGATTTTGCGGATTGCGAATCCGCAAATCCGCAAAATTCGCGGATTGCCAATCCGCAAAATCCGCTCATGCTTAATCTGCATCCCATGTCCCAGCAGCGGGCCATCTCTGATTCTCCGCTAGATCCTTAGTGTAGTCTACCCATAACTCGAGATATAAAACGGCATCTAGGCCATGTTTGTGGTACATAAAGTATCCTGGAGTGTCCCTAGGTGGAATGGGAACGGCTTCCTCGAGTATCCCTTTTCTAGTGTTTATTTGTCTTAATTTAGAGAATAACGGCATCTTAAAACCAGGCTACTTGATCCTTATTCAGATATGAACACACTAATCACAATAATGAAGATCGAACAATCACTCATACCACGACATTTTAAGACACATTAAAACATTTTAAGACGAACAACAATGATTAGAATAAAACTAGCTGACTGCATGATACTGGATGTACTGCTAAACAGTACAGATACACTGCTAAACAGTGCAGACGAGAAATACTGCTAAATAGTACAGATACACTGCTAAACAGTGCAGACCAGGCCTGTGTACCCAAACCCGTCTTGACCGGCACAAACTAATGCGCACGTCTAGATGCGTCCCCAGCAACGGTACTCACCGGGATGGACGGAAACAGAAGGCCTCGGAAACTCTGGACCGGACTGGATTCGGACTGGATTCGGACTCGACTCGTGACGCGGATACTTCGGAACTTCGGAACCTGGTGGGCCTCCGTATACCTCGGATCTTGCTCTCTCAGCTAGGCTCTGGTCGGGATCCTCCGCACTCCTCACCGCCTCGTCTGGGTGTTGATCGCAGCCTCAGTCACCTCCGTTGGCCTGAGGGAGATACAGGAAATCCTGCGGGTACGCGTAGTGGTCCGTCCGGCTGTGGCAGGGGGCCGGGCCTGCAACGCACCTCCGGCGCGTGAGATGGGGGAGGGGTCCCTATTCGGGCGCCAGTTATGTGGTAAAATTAAATTACCTATGCTTAATTTATGCGGTAAAGTTCAATAAGAATAACTCATGAAAAATAAGAGGCAAAATCCGTGATATTTGAGGTTTTAAAAAGGGGTTTTATTCCTTAAAAAGGAATTGGGTATTTGGCTCGAGCCAAGGTGGCATACCATTCCGTCACCACCTAGGTTCGGGAAGGGTCTGACAGACAACATTTTATTAACAGACATTCATATATATAGTCAATGCATTACAGTAATGTCATATTGCAGAAGGCGTAACAGCTGAGAGGGGAGATAAGAATGCATATACGTAATAAAAAAGGCGTTACAATAGGCGTGAACTAGAAACGTCATTAACATGAGGTCACAAGTAGGTGGATCCATAAGTGAATCCTACGGTGTCAGCAGAAATACATGGCAGAGATGCGCGTGCAGCAGCATGACGTGTGATTTACGTGTAACTGTTGGGTGAAGGGGGACTTGACATTTGGCCCTACATGTGGAGACAGAAGTCTGGAGTGTCAGATCAACCTAATCCCGAATCGTATCTAATATCTTATGTTTGAGGAACAGTATTATCTGGAAGGGAAAGGTCTCTCGGACAGAAGCTATTCTATACTGACTGTGAGTGCGTGTATAAGCGTCTACGTGTCTGCATGAGATGCGAGGGGGCATGGGCCTACCATGGAAACAGGAGCTATGAATTACTTGCACGGAGACAGTGAGGCCGGGCCCTTTGCTCTGCAGCTGGAAGGATGTTTACTTGAACTACGAAACAGGAATGTATTTTCGAGGAGCGGAGCAGATAATTCGAAGGTTGAATACAGTCTTGGCAGGCAACAGGCTGAGCCAAGCGCCGTTAGCCGCGCAGGGAGTAAGGCAGAGGTCATGGTACAGAGGCAGACCCAGGCTGAGGCCTTTCAGAGTCAACAGGCAAGAAAAAGCTTGATGGCAGAATTCAGGGCCTACTTCGCCGGACCTGAAAAACGTGTAAAGTACACCACAAAAAGACGTTGACATGGCATACTTAGAAACGGACTATTCGACCCATTCAGGGTGGGTCTGGAAGAGGACATGTTAACGTTGGACGCAAATGTGTTTGCGTCTTCATAACTGGCTCAGGAGGGAAGTTACATGCACTTTAAGTTCGTACATGGAAACGGTGGGGTACACGTTAGGGAACATTTCTTGACCATAAAATTTATATTTCCTCAGTCGCTCGCTTTTAACTTTAACATGCTATCGCCTAGCTCTCTCTCGTCTTCACCCTCCCCCTTCCCCCACCTACCGCACCTAATAGTTACAAATTTTCTTTTCTAGCAATATTTATTTTTTCCCTTCTGCTTTGCTCCTGCTTTCAGCTGTCATCGCCTAGCAGCCCCCGCACCCTCTAATCTCTTACTGCCTACTGCTTTTCTTACTAGTTTTAATTACATGTATATAATGCCTCACAACAAACAAGCCCATCTCTACTCCCAGCTCCTACTTTCTATGCGACAAGCTGCGCACATGAAAATATCGGTGCAAATACTTCTTAAATGTTCTATGAAAGCGCGCTTCCTTAATTAATAAATTAGCTCTGTGCGCGATGCTTTTTTATGCTTATTTTAAACTTCACATATTTAAGCCTAACGGTATCCTATCCATATTTACAAGCATAGCATTATCTACAGCTTCACCACGCTTCCTTCTCGGTTTTTAGCTATTATTATTTAAGTCCTCTCCTTTCGGCTTCCGCCCTCTCACCACTTTAAATTCACGCGTTTACAGACTTTATGCCACTAGCTCTCGCCTTTTACCTACCACTATCTAGCGCTATCACCCACTTAGTTACTCCATTTAATTGCTACATATATAGTTAAGAAGCAATATTTACTGCTTTCTTTCCGCTGCCCCCGCTTTTACGTACTATCCTTTAACGCTTTCTCCCCCTCTTTCCTCCTACTGCTCATTGCCCTTCTTTTACTAATTTAAATTACACGTTTATAATACCTCACAAACACAAGCCCCTCTGTACTTTCATTGAGTACTTTCTACGCTCCAAGCTGCCGCATCTAAATAATCTAAATAACTGTGTAAATACTTTCTAATTGTTCGACTGGAGCGTGCTTACTTAATTAATAATTAGCGATGTGCGCAACACCCGCGCCATATTTACTGTCGCTCGCTCTTTTCTTTAACATGCTATCGCCTAGCTCTCTTCGCCTTTCCCTTCCCCCTCTTCCCCAGCTACCGCACCTAAACGCTACAAATTTCCTTTTAATGGCAATATTTATTTTTTCCCTTCCGCTTTGCTTCTGCTTTCAACTGCCATCGCCCAACTGACCCTCCCCCCCCCACCCTCTTACTGCTTACTGCTTTCCTTACTATTTTTAATTACGCGTATATAATATTTGAAAACACAGAGGCACATCTCTACTCCCAGCTCGTACTTTCTACGCGCCAAGCTGCGCACATCAAAATATCTGTACAAATACTTCCTAATCATTCTATTAAAGTGCGCTTCCTTAATTATTAAATTACTACTGTGCGCAATGCTTTTTTTTTGCTTACTTTAAACTTCATACGCCAACTGCGCATATTTAAGCCTAACGCTTACCCATATTTACAAGCACAGCATTATCTACAACTTTTACTACTCTTCCCTCTCCGTTTCCAGCTATTGTCACGTAATTCCAATAACAATATTACAGGCGTACTACTCCCCCATCGTTCTTTTCTTCTACTTCATACTTTATATGCGGCAAAATGCACACATTTAAATAACTGCGCAAATTCATTTGAATTATTCCATCACGAAAATACATTATTACATACAAAGTAACATACACTTATAATTGTATACCACATTACTCCTTTATACAGCCTGCATAATATTAATAGTAATATTCGGCAAAAAACTTTCATGGAATCTTATATTTAAATGCGTGCTAACATTATTATGCAAAGGCTGCCCTTTATTTAGCATGTTATCTTAAAATGCTGTTGCCCTTTCTTAAAGCAACATAAACCTATAATTGTAAACGACATCAGTTTTTTACACAGCACGCATAATTTTAATCATAGTTTCCAGCTAAACACTTTCATAGCATTTCGATTTTAAATGCGTGCTAACATTTTATGCAAAAGTCAACTTTCATTTCGCATGTTATCTTATTTACTGCTGTTGCCCTCTTACCGCTTAATATTGACTTACAAGGCATCACTACAATGTTTGGCGCTATCCCGTTCGCCTTTAGCTATTATCACCTAACTACCCCCCCCCCCTCCCCCCTTCTCTTATCTTTATACTGCATTTTCATACAGTCTATATTATAACATAACAAGCCTGCCCTTCATTCCACCTAGCCTTAAAATTTGTACACCATAAGCTAAACACATTTATATAATTAGGAAAATATGTTCATATTATTACATTACAAAATATATTATTAAAACGCAAAGTAACGTGCGCTTAAAATTATATGCAATTATATACTCTTACATAACAGCTATTAATTTGACAAACACGTTCGCATTTGCTCGCATAAATAGCAAAGGTACAACAGTAAACGCATAACGCTGTTCTATCTATATCTACTTACATAGCGTTATGTGCAGCTTTTCTTGCGCTCGTGTCTTCACTTCTACTTATTTTTATCCATCCCCTCCTCCCTCTTACTACAGCCGCCTCCTGTCTGCTATTAATTTGCGCACTATTTACGGCATTTATTCTACGCGCTGTCTTCTTTCAATCACTATATTCCAGGCGCCCGCCTCCACCCCGCCTATCTCCTTCTATTTTGTACTTTATACACGCTAACATGCGCACATATAAATGAGTGCGGAAATACGTTTACATTATTGCATCACAATAATGCATTATTGCATATAAAGCTACATGCACAACTATTGTATATGACATCAGTATTTTAAACAGCACGCATATTATTTGCGATTTCAAACAAAACAGTTTCATTGCATAGCAAATTTAAATACGCTAACATTTTATAAGGCTGCCTTTTATTCAAAATGCTTTATATTAACTGTATCAGCTCTGTGTGCAATGTCTATTTAACGTTTATATACACTTTATCAATATCCTTGCTTAACGCTTATTTACACTATTAATATCCTGGAAAGGGGCGACCACTCGGTCCCCCCGAACGTATGGTGGAGTACCCCGATCCCCCCGGGAAACCATTTTGGGCGGGAGGCGTGTCCCGGCTGGTATGCCCGAAGCGGCGTAGCTGGGGCGCGCCTTTTCCCGCCCAAGAGAGGGTTGTCCTAGACACCGACACCGCCAGCCACGCCCGGGGGGCAGAGTGGAGGAGGGTCTACGCCCGCCCAAAGAAGGATAAAAGGAGCGACAAGACAAGGAAGCATCCTCTTGTTCCTGTGCTCTGAAGCTGCACCTCCTCGTTACACGTGAGCTCGAGACGGAACAAAGAGCCAATTTTGAAATTTGTAATTTCTCTGTTTTCTCTTTCAGCGCTAGAAGCCTTGTCCAGGACCTTTTCATCGATCGTAAGGAAAATGCCGGGCAAAAGGGTCGGAAAGAAGGTTAGCACCGAGCAAATGCTCCGTATGCTGGTGAAGGACATGGCGGAGATGAAGAAGAAAATGGCGGCCAGGGACGGTACGGGCCGGCCTAAAAGAATCATCGGGCCAGCATTGCCAGGGGTGGTCCCTGTGGGGAGAGGAAAGAGGGCCAGGAACAGGGAAAATGGAGACGAGGTTCCAGTTCCGGAGGCTCCCCCGGCGAGCCCTCCCAGACCGGTGGAGGCTCCCGTGCCGATTCCCGACGCAGGGCAGCCGATCCCTGTCGTAGTTACCCCTGTGAACGAAGGGGATATGCCGCCGGAGTTGGCCGCCCAGCTGGCGGCATGGTTGGGCAGAAACAACGAGGGTTCTGTTGCTCCGGGGGACACGGCCGAGGAGGCCAAACTAATAATGAGGCAGTTGCGGCAATCCCGAGATGCCGCAAAAGCACCTTGTCCTTCTGTTTCCCCGCAGGCTCCCGTGGGTCAACCAGGATCAGGCGTTGGTACGACGGGGTCTACAGTTACGACGGCAGGTTCAGGTAAGCAGCCATTGCCGATGGTGGGGGAAGGATCAGTACCTTCAAGGAGGGAAAAAATTGTTCAGCATATCCCGATCGAGGTGAAAGAGAGGATATGGGCAGACAAATATGTGAACATGTTTTCCTTGTTGACCGATCACTACGAGATCGAGCATGTAAAAAATCAAAAAGAGTTTCTGCATCCTAGTGTATGGCGAGCCAGGATGGCCGGTTTCAGAGTTGATGAATCAATAGGCAATTGGGGCAGAGCGTTTGGAATGTTCATTGCAATTATGGGCGAACGTAGGCCCGAATTGTTGGGAGAATTGGCCGTGTACCAGACACGTATCATGGAATTTTATGAAACTTATGGGGGTAATCAATGGTTTTCGTATGATAATATATTTCGTAAATCCAAGGAGCACGATTCATCCCTGACGTGGGATTGTTTTGACTCCATTTCATGGCAAAAAATGGAAAAACCTGGCGTAGGGAAGTCACCATCGTTGGGGGGTGATGGGGTTGAGTATTCCCGCCATTTGTCAGGGACGCCCTTTCGGGCAGGTTCCAGTAATGACCGGAACTCAAAGAATAGTGGCAGCTCAGGTAAGAAAGGGGTCTGCTGGAGCTTCAACAGAGGAAAATGTACCAGGCCACAGGGTTCTTGTAAGTTCAGGCACGAATGTTCGGGATGTGGGCAGTCCTCTCACTCTGAGATTACGTGCAGAACCAAGGCTAGTGATACGGGGAGTAGAGGAGGCACCAAGCAGGTCTGAAAGAGTCCAAAGGGCGCCTCTACCTACCCCGGTTGATATCATGGCACTGATCCCTTGGCTGAACGAATACCCAGATCATATCTCCGCTGGGGTGTTGCGAGATGGTTTCTCATATGGTTTCCGCATCCCGGCGGGGGATTTTCAGGGTGAAGCACTATGTAAGAACCAACTATCGGTGCAGCAGAATGCGGCGGTGGTACAAGCAAAGATTGGTAAGGAGGTGGCCCGAGGTTGGGTTGCTGGACCATATGACACCCCGCCAATGGCTAATTTTGTTTGTTCACCCCTGGGTGTAGTCCCCAAAAAAGATCCGGGGGAATTCAGGTTGATACATAATTTGTCAGCTCCGAGGGGTCTTTCGGTGAACGATGCGATCGACCCAGGAGTTTGTTCGGTGCGGTACGCATCTTTCGATGAGGCCGTCGCCATTTTGAATCGCCTAGGGCCCGGGGCGCTGATGGCTAAATCAGATATCGAGTCAGCGTTCCGGTTGCTCCCGGTACACCCAGATGATCAGCGTCTTCTTGGTTTCATGTTTCAGGGTCGCTACTACATGGATAAATGTATGCCAATGGGTTGCTCCATTTCTTGTGCGTATTTTGAGAAATTCAGTTGTTTTCTGCAATGGGCTTTCACAAGAACGACAGGTTTTACACATGTTATGCATTATCTTGATGATTTTCTATTCCTGGGGGCAGCCGGGGACACAGAGTGTGCACAAGCTTTGAATGAATTTTGTGGTCTCATGAGACGCTTTGGCGTGCCATTGGCACCCGGTAAAACGGTGGGGCCGTCTACTTCGCTCGAGTTTCTTGGGATAGAGCTCAATTCCGAAGAAGGGTGCTTCCGTTTGCCTAAAGAAAAGGTGACGAAATTTAAGGCATCGCTTGAAACATGTATTAGCGAGACAAAAGTAAGATTGCATCTGTTGCAGCAGGTGGTGGGTCAACTCAATTTTGCCCTTAGAGTAATGCCAATGGCGCGCCCATTTTCCCGCTCCATTGCTCAGGCCATGGTTGGTCTTAAGGAAGGCCACCACCGCACAAGGCTCTCGGCAGAGGTCCGCCAGGACATGCGCATATGGTTGGCATTCCTAGCGGACTTCAACGGTCGGGTCGTATGGAGTAAACCCGCGGTTTCCTCTGAGGAGCTGGGGTTGTGGACGGACTCGGCAGGGAGTGTTGGATTTGGCGCAATATTTGGTAATCATTGGTCAGCTCAAATCTGGCCGGCAGAGTGGCAAGAGAGTGGGCTCACAGGTAACATTGGGTTTCTCGAGCTGTTCCCTATTCTGGTGGCCCTGAAAACATGGCCTGAAGGGTTTCGTGACCGCTCTGTGGTGTTCTGGTCTGATAACATGACCGTTGTGGAGTGTATCAATAGTCAGGCTGCCCGCTGCAGATGGATCTTGAGGTTGCTGAAGGAAATTGTTCTGCTGTGTATGAGGCTAAACGTCCACTTTAGAGCAAGACATGTGCCAGGGGTGTTAAATCAGGCAGCTGACGCGCTTTCTCGTTCCCGTATGCAGGCCTTCTGGGGTTTCCTACCCTCAGCGGACCCGGTGGCGGCACCATTTCCCGAAGCTCTCTGGTCTCTCCGTGCCCCGGACTACAAGACCTCGTGGGAGAGAGTTTAGCGCCCAGGACAAGGAAGGCGTACGAAGGGGTGTTCCGTTCCTATTGGTCATTTTTGGGTTCTGCTGGGGGGGAGCTTTGGGGCCAAGAGGAGTATGTCCTGAAGTTTCTGTTATCCTTACATCAGGCAGGCAAATCAGTGGCCACGGCACAGAGGCACCGGGCCGCCATTTCTTTCATGGCACGGGCTCATGGTATCCAGGACCCCACAGCGTCTTTTGTGGTACAGAAGGCGCTGCGAGGGTGGCAACGCCTTGAGGGTCGCAGAGTGGACGAAAGGCACCCGATAGGCCTGGAAAGGTTGGCCCTATTAATGTCCGTACTCCCTGCAACATGTTCGTCTCAATCAGAGACAGTACTATTTCGAGTCGCTTTTTCATTAGCATTCCATGGGGCTATGCGGGTAAGCGAGCTGGTAGCACGGAACAAGCAGGATACGGGGGGGTCTGTGCCGAGAGCACATCCAAATTAGGGAGGAAACAATGGTAGTTTCGTTTGCCAGGTCCAAGACCGATCAGGGAGCGATCGGGGACAGTGTAGTAGTCCAGCGGATTCCCGGATCTCCCATGTGCCCGGTGGCATGCGTTGAGGAATATTTGGCGCAGAGGGCGGCAGCATGGGGGGGAAGCTTGCTGAGGCACGCCGACGCCACCCCACTGACGAGGTTTCAGTTCCAACGGGTGCTTGCGATGGCAATTGCAGCCGCAGGCTTGAACCCGTGCAAGTTTGGGACCCATTCCTTCCGGATAGGGGCTGCTACTGAGGCCACAGCCAGGGGTCTGAGTGTCGAAAAAGTGAAACAGTTGGGGCGTTGGTCCTCGAATTGTTATAAACGGTACGTGCGGTTGCACATGTTGTGAAGCTAATGTCATGCACTCACGCTTCTTGTTTTTGTTTGGTTTACAGTTTCGCAAGCTTACGAGGCGGGGCAGACTGTGCAGTTGACCCGACACCTGGGGACCAGCGGTCAAAGATCACCGGCTGAGGAGAGAGTGGTGTGGGTCGTGGGACACTCATACGTGAGGCGTGCCGCAGACGTATTCAAAGCAGGTGACATGATTCACGTGGCTGGGGAATACGGGTACAGGGTGACCTTCTACGGAAGGGGCGGGCTCTGTATTGACCAGTTTCAAAATTTTATGGAGGGTTTGTTAGGGCGGACGAGGTCACCGCCATCTATAATCATAGTGCATCTTGGGGGCAATGATTTGGTGACCATTGGTCGACGAGTACTTCTCGAGGTGATACTATCCACTGTAAGTTGGTTGGCGAGAAGGGTCCCGGGGTGCACAATAGCATGGTCCCACATGATCCCACGGAAGGTTTGGCGGGGGGCTAATTCTGTGTCTGCTTTAAATCATTCTGTGAAGAAAGTGAATAACAAACTTGGTAGATTGTTTCGTACAAGTACATTGCATTCTATTCCGCATGGATGTATCAGGGGGGATCAGATGCATCTAGAGGATGGGGTTCATTTGTCCCGGGTGGGGAATGCTTTACTCATAGGTGACTTCATAGCTTGGTTAAGGAATTTACAGCCATGACCTTTAAGTAGGAGTTTTGTGGGGGGTCCGGATAGCCGGTCAACTATCCGGGCCTGTGGCGGTAAGGTCATGATCGGTGAGCAGTAATTGGAAGATCCCTAGAGGTTTGGGCGTCACCCATTATGGATGGGAGCGCCCGGGGGGAGGTGGCCATTGGCCCCTCAAACGGGGAGGCGGTCCCCTCTAAGGATGGGGACGCCGAAAGGGAAGGCGGCCATAGGCCCCTCCCTGGGGAGGAGGGGCTACGGACCCCTCCTCGGAATTTCCCGGGGCCCGGACATCTGCGACGGCAGATGTGGTAAGTTGTGTGGGGTGGGAGGGGGGTCTACGCTACCTTCTAGACACCTCACACGAGTACTCGGACGACCACTAAGATGGCATCAAGTTAACAGGGGGCCCCCGCTAAGACAAGGGAAATTGGAAGTAGGCACTGAGGTACAGTCCGCTGTGCGACCGCCCCTCACAAGTGAGGGGGGAATTCTGGTATTGGGGATCTGACACCGGTTACGACCTTGCCGTTGGCCCGTAACGTTAAGATGCACAATTTCAATGTTCAGAAATGCATTTGCAGGATGTTTAGTATCGGCTAGGAGAACCTTTGTATTAGAGATGTGTTAAGGTCAGCCAAGAACATCATAATGTGTAAATGAAATTGTACATGATATGAAACTGTTATTTTAATGTTTTAATTTTGTTTCATATTTTTAATAAATACGGCCGGGAGGGTAACTCCCTCCCGCCTTCCAAAAGTTCAGAACCGTTTCCGTCTTTCCATCCTTGGGGATTTTGTGTTGAGAGGGGGTGGCGGGTATCTCAGCCATATTGCTTATGCGTCGCATTTAACGTCACACATAATATATTTATATTTAGTATTACAACAACGTGTTTTACTTAACACGACTAATTATTTCTTAGCAAACGTCAAGTGTGTTAATACACACTAATTATTTAAAAGCGGCGTTTCAAGTAAAAGTTTATAAAAAAGACGAACTTATTATACCTGTCAATGTGAATTTACTTTCGTGTGTTACAAGTACGTAACATCAAAAAAAGAACGTGTTTGTTTTAAAGCCGCCATTTTAAGTAACGGTCGTACAATCTGCAATAACAGCAGAGAACAAAATACGTTTAAATACTCACACTATTTAGTAGTTAGCAACATGCAAGCATATCAAAAAGCCTATTGTATCTAAACAGTATTCTCTGCTACGTGCTCTATCGCACGGCGATGTCCAACGCACCCTTACATAACAGCTATTAATTTGACAAACATGTTCGCATTTGCTCGCATAAACAGCAAAGGTACAACAGTAAATGCATAACGCTGTTCTATCTATATCTACTTACATAGCGTTATGTGCAGCTTTTCTTGCGCTCGTGTCTTCACTTCTACTTATTTTTATCCATCCCCTCCTCCCGCTTACTACAGCCGCCTCCTGTCTGCTATTAATTTGCACACTATTTACGGCATTTATTCCACGCGCTGTCTTTTTTCAATCACTATATTCCAGGCGCCCGCCTCCACCCCGCCTATCTCCTTCTATTTTGTACTTTATACAGGCTAACATGCCCACATATAAATGAGTGCGGAAATACGTTTACATTATTGCATCACAATAATGCATTATTGCATATAAAGCTACATGCACAACTATTGTATATGACATCAGTATTTCAAACAGCACGCATATTATTTGGGATTTCAAACAAAACAGTTTCATTGCATAGCAAATTTAAATACGCTAACATTTTATAAGGCTGCCTTTTATTCAAAATGCTTTATATTAACTGTATCAGCTCTGTGTGCAATGTCTATTTAACGTTTATATACACTTTATCAATATCCTTGCTTAACGCATATACACTATTAATATCCTTGCTTTTGCGTCGCATTTAACTTCACACATAATATATTTATATATAGTATTACAACAACGTGTTTTACTTAACACGTCTAAATATTTCTTAGCAAACGTCAAGTGTGTTAATACACACTAATTATTTAAAAGCGGCGCTTCAAGTAAAAGTTTATAAAAAAGACGAACTTATTATACCTGTCAATGTCAATTTACTTTTGTGTGTTACAAGTACGTAACATCAAAAAAAGAACGCGTTTGTTTTAAAGCCACCATTTTAAGTAACGGTCGTACAATCTGCAAAAACAGCATAGAACAAAATACGTTTAAATACTCACACTATTTAGTAGTTAGCAACATGCAAGCATATCAAAAAGCCTATCTAAACAGGATTCTCTGCTACAGGATTCTCTGCTACAGGATTCTCTACGTGCTCTATCGCACGGCGATGTCCAACGCACAAGGCGCATGCGCACATACGAGATTTACATGTATAACATAACACACAATATATACAGAATACTTCCTTAACTCATGAGCCATTAAACTCTTATAAACATGACTTTTATTACTGTTTCTTTAGTAGTTAGCAACATGCAAGCATAACAAAAAGCTTACCTGACCATGATTCTCTGCTACGTGCTGCATCCCACGCCGATGTCCAACACACAAGGCGCATGCGCAATGCATACGCTTACATAACTAAAAGCTATCACTTTCACTTTCAGCGCACTATTTCTTTTAATGTTACAATTAATAATAGTACTTTTTATGTTATTTATTATTACGTTTAATAAGTTAAATAATATATTCTAAAAATCAGCAGTCATATAAAATAATTATTTTAGCAAGTTCATTTAAATATAATATTATAATCTTGCGTTTGTGTAACAATGATATTGTGTTAATATCAATGCGCTCTGTATGTTGTAGCTTGCGCGCAGCACCTGCTTCTATATATTATTCCGTGACTGTTACAAACGCGCTCACATTTTACCAATAAAAGATACAAACTCCGTAGTAGCGCACGCTTGCTTTAAGACTCTCTTAACATTATTTTCCAATGCATGACCTATCGCTCATATTATAGCGTTGCTCTTCCTTATTAGCCACTATTACTGAGCATACTTTATAACATGCTACTAAATGCGCTTTTTCAAGTATTATGTATTTTAAACGCTGCATGGTATAGCACAACAAAACGGTACCTGTCCGTGACTGTTACAAACGCGCTCACATTTTACCAAAAAAGATACAAACTCCGTAGTAGCGCACGCCTGCTTTAAGCCTCTCTTAACATTATTTTCCAATGCATGACCTATCGCTCATATTATAGCGTTGCTCTTCCTTATTAGCCACTATTACTGAGCATACTTTATAACATGATACTAAATGCGCTTTTTCAAGTATTATGTATTTTAAACGCTGCATGGTACAGCACAACAAAACGGTACCTGCCCGTGACTGTTACAAACGCGCTCACATTTTACCAATAAAAGATACAAACTCCGTAGTAGCGCACGCCTGCTTTAAGCCTCTCTTAACATTATTTTCCAATGCATGACCTATGGCTCATATTATAGCGTTGCTCTTCCTTATTAGCCACTATTACTGAGCATACTTTATAACATGCTACTAAATGCGCTTTTTCAAGTATTATGTATTTTAAACGCTGCATGGTACAGCACAACAAAACGGTACCTGTCTTCACTTTACTTAACATATAGAAACACCACAGTGTGCAAATAAAAACAATAATGCTATGATCTATGTATATGTAAGGGATTATTATGTGTGTCTTTTTGTTTTGACTTTCCTCTGCCCTATTAGCCACTATTACAAAGTATATTATATAGTGTGCTGCTAAATACCCTTTTACAAGTATTATTTAAGACGCTCAATAACACAGCACTATAACAATGCAATTGTATTACTATTGATGCACTCTGTATGTTGTGGCTTGCGCGCAGCATTTGCTTCTTACATATTATTCTATGAAAATGCTTTCTGTAGTTATGTCTTGCACGCAGCACTTGCTTCTTACATATTATTAAATGAAAATGCTTTCTGTAGTTATGTCTTGCGCGCAGCACTTGCTTCTTACATATTATTCCGTGATACCCACAAACATGCTCACATTTGCCCAGTTAAAAATATAAACTCCCTATTAGCCCACACCTGCTGTCAGTCCCTCTTATTATTATTTTACAATGCATAATCTATTGCTTATATTATTGCGTATCTCTACCTTTTTAGCTACTATTATTGTGCATACTTTATAACGTGCTACTAAATGTGCTTTTTCGAGTATTATTATATTTTTAAATGCTCAATGGTACAGCACTACAAAATGGTCCCTCTTTTCACTTTACTTAACATATGGAAAGACTACAGTTTGCAAATAAACACAGTAATGCTATGATCTGTGTATATGTAAGGGATTACTATTTGTGTGTTTTTGTTTTAGTTTTGCTATGCTTTATTAGCCACTATTACTGAGCATAATATATAGCATGCTGGTAAATTGCCTTTTCTAAGTATTATTTTTTAGACGCTCAATACTACAGCACTACAAAAAAGCCTCTCTCTTCACTTTACTTGCCGTATAAAAACACTACACTACACTAATAAAGAAAATTCAATAATGTGTGTATATGTAATGCATCACTATTTGTGTGTAATGCAATGCATTATGTATGTATATATAATACAGCACAACATATATATAAATAACATAGTGTATGTATAATGCAATGTGTATGTATGAAGCAGCACAATATGTGTGTATAAATGTGAAAATGAGCATTGTGTGTGTGTGTAACAGCATAGTATAATGGTATAAGTATCCTACTTGATGTTGAAACTCTGTGCAATACCCACCTTTTATTACATTTTGTATATTTATACAGCAGTAAATTGTTTATGTAAAGCAATGCACCATGTATGTATGTATGTTACTTGAATTCTTATAGAGTAGTTAGTAAGGTACTCATGTATAAGTATACCCTGCAAAATAATATATAAAACTAAAAAGATTAAAAATAGTGGGTGTTAATTAACAGAGTGTCTAAATTAAGCAGGCCACTCTTTACAGTTAAATAATTACTAGTTAATCGATTATCATTTAGCCTGCTTCCCTATACCACTTCAGAACATGTAAGCTAATAAGATGCATTCAGCTAAAAAAGAATAATAGGTCAAGCTATCATTTGTTACCTGGATATAAGTATACTACTTCACTCAAACTCTGTCCATTACCACCTCCTTTTTAGATTTAGTTTATTGATGCAGCATATTGTTTATGTAGAGCAATGCAGCATATATGTATGTTGAATAAATACTGATATTTAATCTATCACTGTATTTAACTAACTGGCCCATCTCACTTCAGAACATCTAAGCTAAGAAGTTTCACTAAGCTATTAAAGAATGATGAGTCAAAATCTCATTTGTTGACTTAATAGAAGTATGCTTCTTTATTTTGAAACTCTGTTCATTACCACTCTTATTTTAGTTTTAGTAAATTTATAAGACAGCATATAGTTTATGTGAAGCAGTGCAACATGTATGTATGTTGCTAGAATCCAGATGGAGTACTTAATAAGGTACTCATGTCTAAGTATACCTTGCCATACGTATATAGGGGCTACATTAAGCGGGCCATTCATTACAGCTAAAAAAATAGTACTTAATTCATCATCATTTAGCCTGCTGGCCCATAGCACTTCAGAACATGTAAGCTAATAAGGTGCATTGAGCTAAAAAAGGATAATGGGTCAAGCTATCATATGCTACCTGGGTATAAGTATAGTACTTCACTGAAACTCTGTCCATTACCACTTCCTTTTTACATTTAGTTTATTTATAGAGCAGCATATTGTCTATGTAAAGCAGTGCAGCATGTATGTATCTTAAATAAATACTGATGGTTAATCTATTACTGTATTTAACTAACTGGCCGATCTCACTTTAGAACATCTAAACTAAGAAGGTACACTTAGCTATTAAAATATTATGAGTCAAAATCTCATTTGTTGACTTGATATAAGTATGCTTCTTTATTCTAAAACTCTGTTCATTACCACTCTTCTTTTAGTTTTAATACATTTATACGAAAGCATATAGTTTATGTAAAGCAGTGCAACATGTATGTATGTTGCTAATATCCAGATGGAGTACTTAATACGGTACTCATGTCTAAGTATACCCTGCCACACATATAATTGGCAAAAAAACATTCAGAGAAGGAGTAATAAAATAGAGTTTCTTAATTAAGCAAATTATCTTATATAGTTGAAAGATTAAGGCTCAATGCATCACAGTTTTATAACTGACTGGACCATCACAGTTTAAACCTCTAAGCTAATAAAGTGCAATAAGCTACAAAATAGTAATGGGTGAAGCTATTATCTATTATGTATAAATATTTTGCTTCATTTCAAAACTCTATACATCACCACCCTTTTTAGATATAGCATATATATAAGGCACCATATTGTTTAAGTTAATAAGTGCAACATGTATATATGTTGCTACAATCCTGATGAAATAATTAATAAAGCACTCATGTCTAAGTATACCTTGTCATACCTATATAAAACAAACAACATTCAAAAAAGTGTTAGTAAGGAACTAAGTGTCTGATAGCAGGCCACTCTTAACAGTGAAAACATTAAAGCTAAATACATCACAGGTATTAAACTCATTAACTTATCTCAGTTCAAACTTTTAAGCTAAGAATGTGCAGTCACCTAAAAAACAGTAATGGGTCAAGCCCTCATCTATTGACTATGTATAAGTAATTTGCTTGATTCCAAAATTATATCCATCATTACCCACTTTTCAAATATAGTATTTATGAAACAGAATATTGTTTATGTTAAGCAGTGCAGCATGTATGTATGTCGGGCAATATAGTGTATATATGTATATATTAAACAACACTATGTGTGTATAAAGTAATACAAAGCATGTATATGCAATGTACCACTGTGTATATATAGAAATGCAACATATGTGTGAATGAATGCAACATGCATATGTGAGCTACATCAGTATGCATATATGTGTAAGTGTGAAGGAAGATTATAAATGTATAAATCAGTATAGTATTGCTATGTAACACAATGTGTTTGTAAACCAAAATAGTGTATATATATATAGCAATACTATATATGTATAGAAAAGCACAGTATATGTTTACGTGTGTAAAACTACATTATATCTGAAATAACATACTATGAATATAACACTACACTGTGTATTTAGTAGGCATTGCATTGTGTATATTAAACAATAACATATATATATATATATATATATATATATATATATATATATATATATATATATATATATATATATATATATATATATATATATATATATATATATGTGTGTGTGTGTATACTAGCATCACAAAGGAAGCTGGGGTCAGGTTGGTTGCAGTAAAAGATGTGCAGCAGAGCAGCTAAGAGCAGCACAGCGTACTTACAGTGTTTCCTTGCTATGTTTTCTTAGTTTTTACCGCTACTGCCTACGCTCATGTTCACTGGTTCCCGTGATGTGTAACTTTTAGGAAAGCATTTCAAGCACTCATAACACTAGCCCGTCTTTTTGTTGGTACATTGGTATGCATACAAGGCTCTTGTACACTGTTTCCCCTGACATCTCTACCTTAACTAAAAGGCTTATAAGCACTCATGGCACTCTCCCGTTCGACCGCCCATGCCTTAATGTACAACTCAGTTGCCAGTCCTCGTTGCACTGCACAATTTACTGCTCCACTGCAACTCCACCTCTTATCGCTTCTCACTGCTTGGCTGCCACTCGCCATTCCTCCTGCCTGTCTGCAGCTCCTCCCCACACTCCTGTTCACCGCTTTTTCTCTTGCTCTTCAATTCTGCTGTACCCCACGCGTTCATATCATTATGCATGTCATAACTAATGCTACTTGCAAGGGACTATTTATTTTTTATTCTTAAATTTCAGAGAGAACGTATCTTTATAAGGTTTTTATATAGCGTATGTCCTTTTGCTTGCCCAGAGGTTTCCAAACATGTCTTAGGTGTTTTCATTTGTGGTGCACTTTTGGACTTTACTTATCTTAAAGGACATAGTTCTCTCTTTATAATAGTAGTGTTAATAAAGCATCCTATATGTTTATTTAAAACACAGCACTATACATGTATGTCATGACAACAATATATATGTATATAAAGCAGATAAAGTCTTTTTTTAACACAATGCAATATATATATGTAAATCAGTACACATAATCCTTACTATATACCTGTAACATTGCTTTAAGAGAAAAATAACACCACAAGATAACTGCCTTAAAGATATAACAATAACAATACTTCCTCGAGGCAGCCATACATGCTCAACTGCATTTTACTTTGGGTAATAGCTTGCTTAATGTCTCTGACAAGCCCCAGCAATAAGAGTCCAACTAGTAATTGTGAGCTTTACAAATGTAAATTTTTATTAAATTGTTGAAAATTTAATTGTTATTAACTCTAAATTTATCTGCAATTTGCATGCACTATGCCATTATAACTGTATTAATCAATGTACATTACTCTGTTTAAAATTCAAAGTATTACTACAACAGTTTAAATAGAATAATTTAATATATGTAACTAGGCATTGACTATGCTGCAATTACTTCATATATATATGATTTTTATTCAATATTACTACAATTGCTCTTAGCGCTTACATATTATTTCTATAATAATTTGATACATCTACTTATATGAATATATATTAGACTCTTTCACTGTATAAATATATTCTTTTTACTAACACTAAATATAAAACAAAATGTCATTACAAAAAATTTAATTGTCAAAATGCATTATAAATATGACTGTTTAATTTAAAACTATGTTACAAAACATAATTAAATTGATACAATAATGCATTCTTTGCTTTTTATTACAGGTTATACAAAAGAAGAAGCTAACAGCAAGGTAATTAATTTTCATTAATTTACACAGCTGTAACTAGCAAATCAGTGTATATATATTGTTGCATTGCTTCCTATTGCCTTTTACTTATACTTTATTCCAAACACTTTTAGTTACATATATTACTATTTACTAGAAGTACTGCATCACATTTTATAATTTTAACATAACTATACAAATAAAACATTTTAAAAGATAACTTACTATCTCTTCAAAACTAACAACATACCATTAATATACTTACTGTAACTATACTATTAACAACATACATAAAATATAAAAAATATACTTACTTATAACAATTACTTAGCAATTTCTTAATACATTACAACATCTAAATATATAGATATGCATAACATTATACAAGCACAATATAATCAAGCACATGAAAAATGTTCACAAAATTCTAGAGGCAAACAATGCTTACCAAATAGTTTATTTGCTATTATTCACAACAACAGTAAATTAGCATACATATGGGATGCAGAAGACTTGCATTACATAATGGACCTTGGAGATGCATTGTATATAAAAATGCATTCTATTAACAAACAAGATTGTATGCATCCTGATGATCTGCCAAAGTATATCACACATGGAAATGATATATATTCAATTCGACTTAGACAACAATACTATGGTAATATATTTGAACGGTTTGATTTGTCATACCCAGACATACAAGAAGCATTAAATCTAGCAATAGCACATTCAGGAGTTTTACTTTGTATGGATGTTTATGTTATATCTATATTTAAAATTGAAGATAAGTACTTTATATTTGATTCCCATAGTCGGGATAAATCTGGCATGCCACATCCACATGGCACATGTATAGTAATGCAAAAGAAGACTTTTCAAGATGTGCTACATTATATTTGTAACTTAGCACATCACATTAAACCATTTAATGCAGTAGATGTACAATTTGAATTAACACCAATAGATATTACTAAAATACAAACAGATACATTTCAACATGCTTATCGAAAAGAACAAAATAGTAAACATAAAAGTAGATTTTTTGTACATAACACAAATACATTAACACAAACTGATAGTCAAAGTAGCATAGGTAGTCAAGCAACAACATATAACTCACAAATACAGCAAACTAACATTACTACATACGCACAAGAAGAAACATCAATATTAAATACAATAACTACAACTATTACACAAAAAAAACACAGACAAGAAAAGACATAGCACAAATAAAATTAATTATGAAGTTCTCAAAAAAAAAAATTTACACACTGTCAGAACAAAATGTTACAAATCAGCAGCCAACAAATATAGACAAAGAAACATATGCAAGTATAGTCAAAAAAAACTTACAATGTATTGTAAAAAAAATATTAATACAATATGCAATGAGAAAGTGCCAATAGAAAAAAATAAAACCCCCCCAAAAAATACTCAGAAGTTAATAACAAAAAATATCCAAAGAGATATTAACAGTCAACAAGCAACTGAAGTTATTAACGAAAAAACGCATGATTATGCAATGAAACAATCTGCAGTATACGAATTAGACAATACTGAAACTAATAATTTAAATGTTAAAGATAAAAATATTAACGCAATTTTAGAAGTTAATTTTAACAATAATGTAATTAATACACAATTAGACATTAATGAAACAGAAAATATATGTATTTGCAATATTATATTTGCTATAATTTATAATAAAACAAAAAACACGCAGAATTGGACTACAGAAGATATGCATAATATAATGCAACTTAGCAAAAAATTATATATAGATATATTAACTTTTTATAAAAAAAGAACATAAATATAGAAGATGTACCTAACTATATAGAATACAATAAGGTAATATTTTCAATACAAATGAAAAAGATAAAAATGCAGGAAATGTTACAAAATAATGCATTAGGAACAAATATAAAATTAACTATAGAAAATACATTAGATATATATGACTCTATTATAATACTTATAAATTCTTTTTATATTGTTATTATTAAAGACAATGCAAACTATTGCATTTATCATTCAGACGGAGAACAAATTAAGCAAAATCTTCGTACTAATATCATACCAATAGATAAAAACATAAAAGAATATACGGATTTTATGCAATATATATCTTTGCTAACACATAAAATAGTGTCATATAATACAGATGTAATAATACTCAAAATAATACCTTTCACTGTATCTACCATTCTTAGATCTTCATTTAAAAAAACACAAAAGAGATTTAATTTAAAAAATGAAATAAAATGCATTGAAAAAATGCTTATCCATTACAGTGAACCATCAACATGTTCACTAACAGCTATTGACCATGCAAATATAACACATGTTGTTACAAACATACAACATGATATCAATATAGATAGTAACAGTATTGATAGTGACATAATACCAACTATGATATTTAATACCTCAGAAAATAAAGCATCTATTGAAAGCAATGTTATTGAAAATGAGAATATAATTGACAATCTTAATACAAGTGCAATACAAAACATTAATCAAGACTTGTTACAAATATTATCTATAATAGATAACTTTCATAATGAAATAAAGTATGGGCCTGAATATGTATGTACGATTTGTAACCAAATGTGGCACAAACAAACAGTTAAAGATATAAAAAATATTAGTGATCACAAAACTTTTTTACAGTGTAACATAAGTGATTATAAAACAAATTATATATGTAATACATGCTATCAATACATAATAAAAAAAAAATACCACCATGTTCAGTCTACAATGGAATGAATTTTCCCAAAATACCATCTGAACTTCATTTACATAATTTAGAAGAAAGATTAATATCTCCAAGAATACCTTTTTTGCAAATTAAAACATTACCACGTGGATTTCAAAAAGCATTAACAGGTGCTGTAGTTAATGTACCAGCTGATGTTATGACAACTATTACAATATTACCAAGACAAATAAGTGATAATATGACAATACCTATTAAATTAAAAAGAAAGTTACGTTATAAATCATACACACATTATGAAAATGTAAGGCCTAATATAGTAAAAAAAGCTGCCTTATATTTAGCTTATAATAGTGATTTATTTAAAGAATATGGCATAACTATAAATACAGATTGGGAATATACGCCATATGAAGAAACTACTACTAAAGATACATCTGATGCAAATGTTTCATCAAGTAGTTCAGATAACATACCTGTGGGTAATTTAGATACATTATTAACAAATGAAATTATTGCAACAGATAATATTAATGTACTAAGTTTAGCTCCAGCTGAACATAACACACCACGTGGACTATATGAAGATAAAGATTCAGAATATTTAGCATTCCCAACAATTTTTTGTGGAAAACGTAGAACAGATGATAAAGATAGACACATAGCTGTACATTATAGTACTATATGTAAATGGGAATTAAGATGTTATGATAAAAGAGTTGCCAATTGTATAACAAATTTGTTCTTTAAATTAAAAAAATTACAAATTAAACAAATACAAGATAAAATTTTTATATCACTTAGGAAGTATTTTACTAATGGCAAAATTATTAAAGTAAAAGATATAAAACACAACTTACAAAGCATATTACAATATACTGAAGGTTACAAAATATTAAAAACAATAAGAGGTTCTCCACCTTACTGGGAACATTGCAAAAAAGATTTATTTGCAATGATAAGACAATTAGGTATCCCAACTTTTTTCCTAACTTTATCAGCAGCAGAAACGAAATGGTACCATTTAATTAATATATTGTTACGCATAAAGAATGCAACTGAATGTACCAGAGAAGAATTTAACAATATGTCATGGGAAACAAAATGCACATTAATACAACAAGACCCAATAACATGTGCACGCCACTTTGATTATCAAGTAAGAAAATTATTTAATTGCATTTTATTACACAAGACCAATCCAATAGGTAAAGTAACAGACTATTTTTATAGAGTTGAATTTCAACAAAGAGGATCACCACACATACATGCATTGTTATGGATATATAATGCACCACAATATAGCATAGACAAAGATGACAAAGTAATTAAATTTATTGACAAACACATAACATGTACGAAAACAGAAGACACATCTTTAAGCTCTTTACTGCCATTACAAAAACATGGACATACTAAAAATTGCCGTATTAAGCATCAGAGAACATGCAAATATCAATTTCCAAGATATCCTATGGCTAATACAATGATATTAAAGCCATGACAATTAGAAGAAACACCTACTACATTAAAAGAACACCTAGATGTTATTCATTCAACAATGAATACAGAGCAATTTGCAGATTATACATTTGAAAACTTTTTAGAAGAACTGCAAATGACTGAGGAACAATATATAACATGCATACGATCACAAATAAAAAAACAACTATTGTTTCAAAAAGAATGCCATCTGAATGTTATATTAATAATTACAATAAAATAATTTTACAAGCATGGCAAGCTAACATAGATATACAGTATGTTTTGGATGCATATGCTTGTGCTGTATATATTGTATCATATATTAGTAAATCGCAACGTGGACTAAGTAAAATATTAGCACAAGCAGCAAAAGAAGTTAACTATAATGTAAACATTAAAGAACAATTAAAATTCATTGGCAATAAATGTTTAAATTGTACTGAAATTAGTGCACAAGAAGCTGCTTACCTTATATTGCAAATACCATTAAGGAAAAGTTCACGTTCATTTGTATTTATCAATACAAGTATGCCAGAAAAACGTACATACTTAATGAAAGACATCAATACACTTAATATAATGCCTGAAACATCAACAGAGGTTCAATTTGACAATGTAGTTAACAAGTATAGTAAACGCCCAATTACATTAGAACAATGTACTTTAGCTGATTATGCATCAAAATACAATACAAAACAAAAAACACAGAACAAAAAAATGCAAAGTACTTATGATGACTTACTTTTAGAAACTAATTTTTATAGCTCAGATGATGAAGAAGTTGAAATAAATACATTATCTAATAACTTAAACAATAAAATTTACAAGGAACGTACTAAAAACAAAATTATACGTTATTGTAGATTTAATAAGATTAATGATACTGAAAATCATTACAGAGAATTACTAATGCTTTACTACCCATGGAGAATAGAAAGTAATATAATTTCACAAAAAAGTACATACTATGAAAGATACTTAGAAGTAAAAAAAGAGGTAGACATAAACTGTAACTTGTATAATAAACAAAATATAATCATTAATGAAGAAGAAACATATAATGATAATGATATGGTAGTACCACCTGCTTCACCTACAACACTAATATCAATAGATAACCAAGAACAAACTACACATGACTATCAAAAAGATGCAACATATGACTTATCACTAGATTTAGGAATAAGAACTACTACAGAAGAAGAATTATTAATACAAAATATACTCCCACAAGAAGAATATGATAATATTATGCAAAATTTAACAGCTGAACAACTAAATTTTTTATATCATCATTTAAATTGGCTAAAAACAAAAACAACATCTTTCTTTACTTTCTGTACTGGTGGTGCAGGAGTAGGCAAAAGTTTTCTAATAACTGCACTCCACCAAACACTATTACGCTACTATAATACTAAAGCAGGAGAAAATCCAGACAACGTTCACATATTACTAACAGCACCAACAGGAAAAGCAGCACATAATATAGAAGGACAAACATTACATAGTACATTTAAAATTCCAGTTTCTCAATCATTTACATATAAGCAATTAACACATGAAAATAGAGCCGCATTACAAAGTAAATTAATGCATTTAAAAGTATTAATAATAGATGAAATATCAATGGTTGGAACAAATATGTTCACTTTTATACACAATAGATTGCAAGAAATAAAATCATCTACTGAACCATTTGGAGGAATATCTATAATAGCAATTGGAGACTTTTGTCAATTAAAACCAGTGTTTGATACATATATATTTGAAAACTCAAAGCATATGTATGAACCATTAAGTACAAACTTATGGCAAACACATTTTAAATTATTTGAACTCACCAAAATAATGAGACAAATTAATGATTTACCATTCGCACAAATGCTTAATAGACTAAGAATAGGTGAACAAACAAGTATTGATGTGCAAACTTTAAAATCTCGCGAAATAGAACCAGACGCAACATTAATACAAACTATACCATACATTATGGGTACTAACAATGAAGTAAATGAAATAAATAACAATGTTTTGATGCAACACATAAAAAACTATGCAATGTATACAACAGTAGCTATAGATACAGTAGCAGGAGACTTAACTGCAGAAGTGAAAGAAATAATATTACAAAAATTACCTGCAAACACAACACAAACAATGGGCTTGCCGAAAATATTAAATATTGCCATAAAATTACGTTACGATCTAACTTCTAATATTAATGTAAATGATGGTTTAACTAATGGTGCAACAGGTATAGTGCAATATGTAGATACTGCAAATAATATTCCAATTATTGTCTGGATACAATTTGATAATAACAAAATCGGTAAACAAACAAGACAACAAAATAAACACCTATATAATGCAAGTATTTCTTCAACTTGGACACCTATACTACCAATTTCTCGTCATTTCCAATACGGTAAAAAGTTCATAACTATAATTCGAAAACAATTTCCATTTCGACAATCATCTGCACGCACTATACACAGAACGCAAGGTGAAACAATAGAACCATTATATATACATTTCAATAACAGCAAAACACACCATTTACATTATGTAGCAATCAGCAGAGCTAAATCTCTAAAAAATATATACATTAAAAACTTTAATGAAAGTAAAATATTAACACACTTTAAAGTCCATGAAGAAATGTTTCGCTTGAGAACATATATGTCATTACAAATATCTATACCACAAATACATCAATATGACAAAAATTTCACAGTTATAATGCATAACATAAGATCGCTGCAAAAACATTTTAAAGCAATGCAAGCTGATACTAATATATTAAGTGCTGACATATTGTGTCTAACTGAAATCAACATTACATACAAAGCACCTTCAAACACATACAATATTGATCATTATGATTGTATAATATTTGACAAATTTTATAATAAACACGCAAAACATGGAATAGCTATATATTACAAGAAACAACATATAGTACATCCAATATACACAACTGAACAACAAATTGACATTTTGAGATTCGTACAAGAAATTGACAACATACAATACCTGATAGTAATTATATACAAGCCACCTAAAGTTGCACTTCAATTATTATTAACAATTTTAAGTACAACATTAAATGCATATCCACATCATAAATATATCATCATGGGTGATTTTAATACTGATCTACAACAAGAAACACACAATAGCAAATTGCTAATAAATTACATGCAAACACATTTTAATTGCGAACAAAAAATAAACACACCAACAACAGATTACAACTCTTTGCTAGACCACATTTTTACAAATGCACATGTAACAAATTACAGCACATTAGAATCATATTACAGTGACAATAAACCAATATGGATAGCTATTTGACAAAAAATGCATAAAAGTTTTACAATGCAAATTAATAATGTGCTTTTTATTCATGACAATATCCTTAATAAATGCATTATATTTTACAGATGATTTCTATCGAAGAATTGAAAAAGAGCAAAGAAGACAACACAAAGCCATATCAAAAAGCACTTCGTGTCAACATCATCAGATGTTCAACAAAGACATATTATCGCAATTCAAAGCAAGAAAATAGAGTTTTGTACCACTTGGCTTTAGCAGATGAAACCGGCACTATAAAAGCTACATGTTATGATGAATCATACTATATGCAAACAAAAGAACAAAATGGAATGATAATACGCAATTATTTGTATAAGAATGGTATATTGTTAATAACAAAGCAAACAAAAATTGCAAGAATGCCACCCCTTACAATTTACGCAGGTATAATAGAGGAAGCTGAACAAATTCTACAGCCACTGGCACCACCTGTATCTCCCATAAAAACTGTCCGTGGAGCTGCTGTAAAGACAGTTATGAGTGTGTCAGGAACAATAACAAAGGTAAGCTACATTTCATAACTTTTAATTAAAATGTCATTTAACTACTATTATAAAGTGCTCAGTTTTACAACTACATAACTGTAACAAATTGTATCCATTGAAATGTACTTAGAAATGCTTATGATAACATATGAAGACATAAATTAGAATAAACAATTACAAATATGCAAGGGACTATGTTAAAAAGTAACTAAAATATTCAGAAAATAATAGTGTTTAAATATAAAGTAACCAGCTTACAACATAAAGAAAGCAGCAGTTAATTACCAATACAGGGTAAGTAAAAAAAAATGTATATATTAGACAAAGCAGCACTTAATTACCAATACAAGGTAAGTACAATTTTTTGTATATAATATTATTAACAAAAAGCTTTATACACAATCACTAACTAAAGCATTTACTTCTTTCAAACAAGTACTTGTACAACAAAATAAAATTTGTACAATATTATTTGCAACAAGTTAATGCTACATAATGACAGGAACCAGCTATTAACAGAAATAAAGCGTAAGTAAAAACATTTCTATATATTACTGATAACAAAGCTTCATATAATAATAATAACTAATGTAAAGCATTCACTTGTTTCAATAAAGTACATGTACACCAAAAGAAAATTGTACAAGTCATTTACAACAAGTAAATGTAAAACAATTACATACGGCAACATCAATTACCAATACAACTAGGGGTCACCACAAAATACGTTCCACTTGCATATTTTGTGAATTTTCAGTACATTGGCAATGTGCAAAGTCACAAATTTCCAGCAAATTCTCAGATCCGCAAACAACATATTCAAGGAGAAAAATTTAAGCCTGGCTAACCTATTGTAACTATTTTCAGTAGGGCCACAAACTGCCAACAAAATCGAATAAAATACGTAATTATTTGTATAAGAATAGTATATTGTTTATTAATAAGCAATTATAATTGCTAGAATGCCACCACTTATGATTTATGCAGGTCTAATACAACAGAATGGACAAGTCTAACAGTTACAGCTACCTGTATCTCCTATAAAAACTGTATATGGACCTGTAGTAAAAATACTTATGAGTTCCTCAGAAACAATAACAAAGGTAAGCTATCTTCTATTACTTTTTATATTATGTAATTTAACAGGTGTTATGACTTGCTAAGATTTACAACTGTATAACTATGACAAATTGAATTTGTTGAAATGTACTTATAAATGATAATAATCACATGTACAAACATAAATTACATAATACCAGTAAAAATATTAAAGAAATAATTTTTAAGTGTTGCCTAAAGATACAAAAAGGAAAATGTCTTTATATGAAGTGACCAGCTTACAACATAAGAAAGCAGCATTTAATTACCAATACAACGTAAGTAAAAAAAAAAATTATATTTTTATTTTAACAAAAAATGTACACAAACATTTATTAAGTAAAGGATTTACTTGTTTCAAGCAAGTACTTGTACAACATATATATTCGTACAATGTTAATTGCAACAAGTAAATACTATATAATGCCAGGAACAAGCAATTAATTAGCAATACAATAGGTAAACATTTCTATATTTTACTATACTAAAAACATTCACACAATGATACTTACTAACATAAAGCATTCACCGGTCTCAAACAAGTACTTGTACAACACAATAATAATTGTACAATGTTGATTGCAACAGGGGCATGCTACACAATGACAGATACTAGCATTTAATTAGCAACACAGCATAAGTAAAAACATTTATATATATTACTAATAACAAAGCTTTATTTAATAATACTAACAACATGAAACATTCACTTGTCGCAAAAAAAGTACTTGTACACTAAAATAAAATTGTACAATGTTATGTGCAACAAGTAAATGTTACACAATTATAGAAAACAAAACATTAATTACCAAAACACTTAGGTGTAAGCACAACATTGATTCCACTCGCAAAGTTTGCAAATTTCCTGTAAATTTGCATTGCGCAAAATACAGCAAATTTACAACCAATTCACAAATCCCCAAGCAAAAATACTGCAAAATAGAACACTGCCTTACCGCTTACAACTATTTTACCATGACACCAACAAGCTGCAATTCCCATACTAAAATAATTACTGAGTTAGCTTCAATTAAATTAATTAAATTAATTAACTTGCAAGCGCTCTCAAAAAATATTTACAAAATGGCATTCCTGTGAGTAACTCATTTATCAACACATAAATAATCGTAAGCTTTGCATTCCTAAAGGCATTTGCATAGTAACTCACAAATAGTCACTGAAACAGGTTAAAGCTGAATAAAGTGCTCAATTCAACAAGACAATTTTGCAGATCCGCAAATTCGCAAATCCAGTAATTTTGAAAATATACGTTTCGCAAATCAGCAAGATCCCCAGATAGTAAATTCGCAAAATACGCCAATACCTACGTACAACGTAAGTAAAATTTTGTATATTTCACTTTAATCTAAAAGGTACATACAATTATAGGGACCACCATACAGCATTCACTTGTTTAAACAAGTACTTGTATATTGCAACATTATTTTACTGCCATACAACTATTAAGCAACGCTAACAAGTAAGTAAAATATTTCTATATCGCACTATTTACAAAAACATTAAATGCAACAATAGAAATATGTAAGTTACACTGATGTATATAAACAACAACTTCTTTACCAGCAAAGGTTATGTATTGTAAGCTAACTTATATTTATTTATTTCATTATGGTATACTTGAAATAATATGTGAAGAAATGCTACTAATTTTTTTCTGTACTTCATAACAACATAATAGCTATACTTATTACTTAAATGCACTGAAAAAAATAATATTGCATTAACATAAATATATAAACACAGCAACAAATTATTATTTTATATACTGCAGGTAGAAGATACAAAAACTATCTTTGTTAATGGACAAGACACGAAAATAAAAAGTATTACCATTAATGACGGCACAGACTCTGTCAAAATTTCTCTCTGGAGAGAAGCAAGTGACTTTACTACGGACATAGGAAAATATGTACAGTTAACACACTTGTCTGTACACATGTTCAATGGAGAAAAAATATTGAACACAACTAGAACTACTACAATACAAGTAAGTAATAATTCTTTTAACAGCTATTATCCTAAATCAAAACAATAAGGGAAACATAGTAATATAACAATTTCTCTACAGGAAAAACAACCACCACATGAAGACATTAATGTCACATTATTTGGAGTAGAAAAAACACATCAGGAAAAAAGCACAATGACTGTGCAAATCGAAGGAAGTGATCAAATCCAATCCATGGATATAAACAATACCATTTTAATGGACTTTTGAGGTATTGAAATTGATACTGAAGAATTAGAAAATTCATTGATGCAGTATTTGCCAATATCGTTAAATGTTTTATTTTGCAATGGATGCATTACCGAAATATTTAAGCAACTGTAACATCATGAAAAAATTGTTTTACTGCACTACAACTATGTTTACAAAAAAAAAACGTATTGCCTTTACAGATACTGTTTTGCGTGTTTACATTTCATAGCATTTTTGCACAATGTTTTATTTCTTGCTATACATTACTATGTTTGACTTTGCATTTTTTATAATTGTATCTGTTACAATTTGTCAATTATAAACATGACTAACTGAAAAAATATATATCCTAAAAGTCTTCCATGTTTTGTTTTAAACTAAAGTTTATTGCCTTATATGCTATTCATCTCTTAACAGTAATTTGTTACTGACAATTATATCTATTTACAATGTACAAATTCTTTAGAAAAATCTTAAGACTACAGATTAATAAATACCAAAACTGTTTTAACATGGCTTGTAATTTTGTACATTGCACAATAATGCCCGTTGAAAACATATATATATTTGCCTACTTCATTTAAATGTATAATATTGTTACAGCCATAATTGAAATGCTTATATTACACAAATATAAGACATGCTCAATAAGAAAAAATTAATATATTGTACATGTACTTACAAATAAAAATTTTGAGAAATTCCATTGCTTTTGGGTTATATTTACAAAAAAAAAAAATATTAACCATTACCTAGTCTATTATAAAAATGCAAACTTAATTGCACATTCAAATATGATTTAATATTCTACAATTGCTATACATAATTAATTAACACTTCTTCCACAGGAATTGTGATGTTATGTTTTTCATAAATACTAATAATTGCCACACTACCTTTGCAAAATTTCAAGTTACAAAAAATACATCGCATTATTATAACGCACCTATTACTTTAATTATATCAAAAGTAGGAGAATAAATAAAAGCATCCCCATTTACAATGCTAATAGCTCAAACTTTCCTAATGCGAGACCTATTGCATTGTAAATGATTGTTATATGAGTGTTTTTATAACAAGAGTGGTGTGTTAGCATATTATTTTAAGCTAAGAAATAAGGGTTCACGGAGTGCAGACTACTGCACATAATTTAGTAGGCCAGGAGAGATAAAGGGTCGTCTTTGATCTGCACGTGTGAGCTAAAAGTCAAGCCTCGTTAAAATAAATTGCCAATGCTGGTCGAAGTTTTACGGCCTAGTCCGATAAGGGGAGCTTGGAATTTGGGGCCCTGCTTCGAAGTGTCTGTTTGCAGGTGCAAGGGGGGTACCAATCAAAAGCTTGATGAATAGAGCTCTGTTTGAGGAGATAAGCTCGGGTCCGGAGGAGTCTACTGGAATGTCATGGGGGTACCGGCACGCTGGAGACGGAGCCTGGGAAGCAAGGTCAACTTAACAGAAGATCCAAAGAAACGAAACTATGGAAAAAACCAGAAACGAGACCACGTGAAATGTGTATGTGGTGGGCGTCTCAAAGGGGCGTTCCACCCATACTGTGATTTTGTATTAGGGACAGCACCCTGGGGAGGACGTAGAGCAGATGGCCTGAGGACCCTTAGAGAGCGGATGGGTAGGCAGAAAGGGTACTGCTACACGACATAGGTTTTCCATCTGAGACTAAGAGAGAGATTGAACTTATTTGGAAGTCCAACGGCTGACACCTTTTTAGGTAAAGAACTTGCTAAGTAGGGATGTCATCCAGTCTAGTGAAGGGTCAGTTTAACCTGATTTGTTTTCTCTTCTGTAAATGACGCTTAAGATTCATCTTGTGTCAATGATATTTAACCTACTGATTTTTGAACTAGTTTTGGTAGTTTTCTTCTGTCGATTAAGATCTCTCAGAGAGTTCATGTTCATCCTATTACCTGTATATCTTTTGAACCTTATACTGAGGTGTTTGTACTTACAACTGGTTATGGTTTTATAATAAACCTTTAAAACTTTTCCGTGGTAAGTGGTTCTTTAGAGTTGCGTCAGTCTTTGGGGTTGATTTGATCTATGTAGGGTTTGCCTTTTACTCAATGACAGTCAATAATCGATCCAAAGGGACTCAAGTGAGATAAGGATTAGGGTGATCAGATAATCGATCAAAAATCTCACGCTCGCAGTTGGTAGCAGAGAAAGATGGTTGGCTTCTTGAGGAAGGCGACCTAGATTAGGTTAAGATTACCCCAAGGCCCCTAGTGATCGATGACCAGAAGAAGAGCTACCTGCCGAAGAAGGTGCTGACGGTGCGAGAGAGAAAAGCAGCAGAGTCGGTCGAGAGTGAGTATAAGGGTCATGCGTTGCCAGATTGCTGTGTTTTGTGTTGTACCTGTGTTGTAATGTCAAGCGGAGTTGAATGCCTGTAGAGTGATTGTGAGACAGGTTGTGAGCGTGCGCAACCGTTGAAAATCTTAAGTCCAGGGAAGGGCTTAAGTGGTTCGGGTGTATCGGGCATCCAGAGTAATTGTCTACCGTTGTGAAGGGGGTCATGAGGTACCATTGATCGCCCGTAGGACCGTGATAGGGGGAACGTAAGAGTGAGTGTATGAGTAACGGACGCTGGTCGGACGTTTACTGTGTGTAAGTAACCTATCAGTTAAAGCGATCGTCTGAACGTTTACGAAAGACGTTTCGTCAGTTGAGGTGACAATTACAGTTAGACTGTGGACGTACAGTCAAGAAAAGTGATCGCTTGGTCGGAAGTAGTCATTTTTCGGTGTATGAATGAGACGCATGCAAGACCGAGAGACGAGCTGAGAAAGGAGGGGAACTGCTGCAAAGGGGACGAGTGACGTCAGAGCGAGCCGCGCTGGGATAGGCTGGTTGGTGTAGAGCGGCGCTGGGATAGGCTGGTCAGCAGGAACCGCGCTGGGATAGGCTGGTCAGCGGGAGCCGCGCAGGGATTGGTGGTTCGCCATCGGGAAGTAAACAAGGAAGTGAATTAAGGAAAATCGTAGATTCTTGAAAATGAAGTGTTTTAAATGTCTAAGGGCGATCTTTAAGAGAGACAGAGGGAACTCATATGCTGGGGAAGAGGCCCCGCCGGAGGGTACACCAGCTCATTATATGGCTGTGAATGTTGGGTTACATACTATACTGTGGATCTCCGAGTGGAGCAAGATAACAGAGGGAAATGAGGAACTGACGTTCCCGAGATACGGAACGTTTAGGTTAGAGGCATTGAACCAACTGAAAGCAGTAATGCTCGCAACGAGACCTCTACCCAGACCAACACAGTTTGAAGCCCTCAATGCATGGTTCAGGGCGGCGTACGACCGGAGCCTGAACAGGCGCCAAGAAAGAGTGAATCGATCGGTAAGAGCAGTGCAGGATGCCAAATGGGAGGAAGAAGCTAAAAAGTGGAGAGTGCAGAGAATAGAAGCAGATAAACTGTACCCAGTGATAGAATTTACAGGAGAAAAGAAGCCTCCAGTGGAGGATGATGAGAGCGAGACAGACGACAGTCTGATAAACAGGTTATTGTTGGACAGACCACCTCCGTACAATAGAGAGGCCGAGCGTCCCGAGCCCGATAAGGGGGATGGGGCCGGAAAAGGGGAATATAGACCGCTCCCCATAACAGATTGGGAACCCAGCAAAGGCGAGGAAATACCTCAACCTAGTCCAGTACAGAGAGTGGTCGGAAGGTTTGTGGTACAAAAGGTGCCGGAAACAGAGTGTGCAAGGTTGTACCAACTGCCGGACGCTCTACAAGTACCTGTTACCATAGGTCCTGTAGTGTCGATCTACAACCCAGAGAGAGCACGAGAGGAGGAGCAGGCACGATTGGACAGGGAAAGAGCAGAGATGGAAAGCAGGAACAATACGATTAATTCACAAAGGCAGTTGCTAGGACCAAGAGGCCGGAGTACCCCATTGGATTCAGTAGCGGATCCTTTAATAGAGCAAGGGGATCAGAGAGGACTGATGGATCTGAGGGGACCACGACCAAAATCCTATAAGGAGTTAAGGGAGTACTTGAAAGAATGGGATGCTGCCGTAGAGACTCAGAATAACAGAATAGAAACGAAAGCGGAATGGAGAGGCCGGGATAACAGAATCCTCTCTCACTGCGGAGCTGGCGAAAGCAGTCCAGAGTGGGACGGCAGGAGTCAGGAAAACAAAGGAGATACCCGCCATACCACTGGTGGCAGTAGACAAATGCATGAAGACAGAAGTACAGGATGTGGGGGGGTGCCTCGCCCCATCCTCAGTGAGGGAGACCGAAGGACACAGGAGTACAGGGACAGTTACAGGTGCACTCACCACACACCGGGCGAAAATGTACAACATTGGAGTCGCGGGAGTATGGAGAGTCGCGAGGGGTCTCACCATGCATCCAGTGATCACGGACGGGATCTCGGGAACATGGAGAGCCGTGAGGGACCTTATCATTTACTGAGTGACACGAGACAGCAAGGAAATTGCGAAGGCGTAGAAAATAGTGGGGGATCCTGTCATGTGTCTAGAGAGGCAGAACAGAAGAGACAGAATGGGGTGGTGGGGAATAGAGCATTGTTCCACCATACACCTAGGGAAGATGGAAGAGCATGGGATTTAGAAAGATGGGAACAAGGGAGGACTCCTCGTAGCTCACCCGAGCCTAGGCGTAGGACTCGGAGTTGGGACGGGTGGGATGTAAACGGACCATCTAGGAGTGAGGTACTGAGAGCTGAGGTAAAAGCAAAAAGACTAGATGTAACTAGTTTAAAATCAGATCTAGATGAGATAATAGACGGCACATTGCCAATGGAGAGAATCGACCTGTACGAACAAGATGAGGTACTGTTTATGGCAAAAGATGTTACTCGGAAGGCGAGGTCAGTACATGAAAGACTATCTGAATTGGCAAACAGGTACATGATAGACTTATCAAGAACTAAAGCATTACAGGGTAACCATAGGCTGCAATGCACGGATCAGGACTTAGACGAAAGGAGGACGATTGGGTTGAAAATACACATAAAAGAACTGATCTTGGGTATAAGAACATGGAGGGATTTGGATAAATGGGAGGAAAGATGGTCCAAGAGAGGGACCGTCAGAAGGAGCACCATTGGGATGTCCCCAGAGGGAGGGCCACCGCGAATGGAAGCTTTCCCTTTGCGAGAAATTGCGAATGGAAGCTATGTGCATGTGCCCTGGAGTAGGGGGGACTTAGCGGCATTTACTAATTCTTTTCCTAAGCTGAGGGAGAATCCCGTGCAATGGTATAAGCAGGTAGAGAGGTTTGTAAAGATATCCAAAGTACTGTGGGTTGACTTGAACACACAGTTTGACATTGTAGTTCCAGGGGATTTGTGGACGGCATGCAAGGTTAGCGTTGAATGGCCAACATCTGAACCGGATAGGGACGCCCAGACAAACGGGCCATCAGAGAAAGTCATGGAGAAGTATGAGAGGGTAATGGCATGGCTGAAAGATAAAGTGCCGTTGCAGGACATAGACTGGGTTAAGATAGATCGAACCACCCAAGAGCCTAAAGAGACTGTCCATGAGTATTATGAGAGATTGCTGAAGGCATTCAAACAGTACAGTGGGCTGGATGTAATGGATCCTAGAGACATAGGACAGTTTGTGCCAAAGAACAGCGGTGGGTGTACCGTCTAGGTACCAACATCATTGGGCTCAATGATGATATCCCATGGAACACTGTACTTAACTGAAACCCTTTGATTCTAATGTTAGCCAAAGTCACCAATCATGTACGTCCGACCAGTAGCGCACTATTTACAAATAAACATCAATGTTGTAAATACCAAGAATCTAATTTCCAGATTCTGATAATATTCACATTCATACAGTAAACATTGCACTTATTTTACTCCGCGCTCTTATAAAACGTGCAGATACAAGTAGATCTCAATTAAATACACAAGCCAATACAAATTGTGTTATACTGGCGTAACAGGAGCACTGCTGTTAGTCACATCCCCAAAACTAATAATCGGCCAATATAGCCTCTAGCCCCAATGTAAACAATACTATGCAATGTTTTGCATGGCAACAAGCACAACCAAGGCTTGCCGCTGTATACATCCCTTATTTTTTATTTTTATTTTGTTGGCTTCTCTTTAAAGTCCGAAGACCGAAGCCCGAAGTCAAGGATTGGCCAGCTAAAGCAAGCCTCTCTTTGGAGACATAACACGAGGTTTCCATAGCAACGAGTGCAACCAAGCCTCGTTTTCACCGACCGCGCCCACGGGATAGAACACCCTGGCCTCGTTCGGGAATAGCCACGCCCACCCGGAAGAGCGCCAACAGCGTTTCACAGCCCTTTAAAACAAATCCACCGGCCCCGCTCTCCATCGTCGGGGTCCGGTGGAGGTAGTACTAGGTGTACAAGCGGGCTGCGAGTGCTGAGGGCGTGAGTAATGCTGCAATGACGATCGGACCAAATCCATACTATCAAGCTAAGTCAATCGCGATTCCGTATGTTTCTAGCCTATGTTTTCTTATCTTTAGGATGTGCCAGGGACACTCCAACCCCCCTCCTGAGACCCATGGTGCAGATAGCGCCAATATTTAAAGTGAGACTTGTTTTTATATCATACTTGCGTGTGGGGGTCACTGACTCTTTGTCTATTGATCCTTTTGAAACACTTATACCATGTGATTTTAACCCCCTTAAGCCACTCACGGCTTATTTTAAATCACTATTTTCACTACACTTCCCAGAACTAGTTGTATCATCCCTAGAGGGTTTGTGGATGGTGCTTAACTCTAGTAGTTATTCTGGGAACACGTTTGCTGCCACTTATTTGGAACACCATGAACCGAAAAGTACTTTGGCATAGCCCTACAAATAATTGTTTGTTTGTCTTATATGTCTGTTCGTACTTTTTTGTTCCACAGGTGCCGAGACACTCCAAAACTAGGAGTGATTTTTGGAATGAGCATTTGCTCTTCCTATTTTTATGCACTTTAAACACCTTTTTATTTTTTCACTTTCACGTCCCCAGGTCAGGGTGGACGATTAGAGAGTCCATACCGCCGGGGTTTATCATTGTCCTGACGAATGCCTAGGTAAAATAAAACCAACACTACGGCTGAAACATGTTGACATACTAATGATATATTAATTCTGAATTAAACCAATCATTACCTTGGCTTTACAATTCAGACACATAGAACTCTTGTATTCGTGTCCTAGGGATCATTAATAAACCTTTTTTTAGATACCCTTTAGACACTTTTAAGTTTAAGCTTATTTATCCTCACAACACACCCTTTACACAATACCAGCTCCGCAGTCTTCTGGCGTCGCAGCACACCGAAGAGGCATTAGGTCTCTTCGGTGGGGCCCGATGATGAAGCATGACACTGACTAGGTCGGTGTGTGAGGGCTTTCCTTCAAACCCAAATAGGGTGTGAATATCTTGAATCTGTTGGCTCCATCCAAGTGGCTTATAAGAGACATTAACCTCTCTTCTTTTGTTTATTTATCAGTATATAGATGACCTACTTGTGGCGTCAGAAACTGAGGAAGGTTGCAAAATAGACACCATCACCTTACTGAATCACTTGGCTGACAACGGACACAAGGTGTCTCCAAGCAAATTACAGTACTGTTTGACAGAGGTGCAGTACTTGGGTCACAGGATTGAAAAGGGAAAACGGAAGGTGTCACCAGACAGAATAGAGGCGATCATGAAAATGAATTCGCCCACAACACAAAGAGAAGTCAGGATGTTCCTAGGAATGGTTGGTTATTGCCGGCAGTGGATAGCTAACTTTTCACTGAAGGCAAAACCTTTGCAAAAGCTGACGCACAAGGGGGTGAGTGATCCGATACCATGGGACATGGATTGTTTGATGGCGTTTTTGCAGCTGAGGGAGGACTTGTGTCGTGCCCCGGCTCTAGGGATGCCAGACTATGAGAAACCATTCTTACTTTACTGTTGTGAAAGGGAAGGTTGTGCTTTGTCAGTTTTGGCCCAGATATACGGAAATGCCCGTAGACCAGTTGCATACTTCTCGGCTACCTTAGATCCAGTAGCCGCAGCGTTGCCCGGATGTCTCAAATCCGTTGCTGCAACAGGTGTCAGCATTGAGAGGTGTGAAAATATAGTTATGAGACACCAGTTAGTGGTGTATGTACCGCATTCTGTTGAACTGTTGATGACCAGGACCAAGACACACCATCTGACAAATAGCAGGCTCACGCGCTATAAGCAAGTCATTTTGGCTGCCGAGAACGTGACCCTCAAGAGATGCTCTGTTTTGAATCCTGCCACTTTGATGCCACTTTCAAATTACATTGATGATGATATATGTACAGATCATGACTGCCTTGATGTGACTGAACTATGCACCAAACCAAGACCAGATATCGTAGATGAGCCATTGACTGACCCCGATGAAATATTCTTTGTTGATGGCTCATGCGTAAGAGACGATATTGGTCAGCTGAGAGCAGCTTATGCCGTTTGCACTAATACCGGAGTTGTGGAAGCCGCCTGCCTGGAAGGAGTACACTCCGCTCAGGTAGCTGAAATCATTGCCTTGACACGCGCCTGTTTAGCAGGTAACAAAATTCGAGTCACCATTTACACCGATAGCCAGTATGGTTTCGGGGTAGTTCATGACTATGGGCAGTTATGGTCTCAAAGAGGTTACATGACCTCTTCAGGTTCTCCTATTCGAAATGGAGAATTTGTTCGACTATTGTTGGAAGCACTACAAGGTCCGGCAGCAATTGCCGTTGTCAAATGCACAGCTCACACCAGAAATACCGATTTTGTGTCACAAGGCAATAGGTATGCCGACGAAGTTGCACGCTATTGTGCAGAACAAGGATATTCCTTTACAGAGGTAGAAGTGAGTGGTATTCAGGAAAGGACAGAGTTAACCATGTTGTTGGAAACTGTAGACACTTGGGATGAGTTGAAATGTATACAAGAAAATGCACCTGATTTTGAGAAAAAAGCATGGGAAACAGCGGGTTGCACTAAGAGTGAAATGGACTTTTGGATCTCTGCTGATGGGAGGGCAGTGTTACCAAACGAACTAGTCAGTCCAATGGCAAGGAGAATACATGGACCAAAACACATAGGTAGAGACGCTATGGTGAGAGTATTCAGACAAACCTGGTACAATCCAAAGTTTAGAGTAGCGGCAGAAGCAGTATGTCAACGTTGTGTGATCTGTCAACAACTGAATGTAGGAAAAAGAACACCAGTCACATTGAGTCACATAGGGAGGTCTGGGGGGCCATTCAATAGAATGCAGTTAGACTTTATTGAAATGCCGAAATGTAATCGCCTCAGATACGTCCTAGTGATTGTCTGCATTTTTTCCAGATGGGTTGAGGCTTACCCCACACGCAGGTGTGACACACTCACAGTAGCAAAGTTATTGCTTAGAGAACTGATACCACGCTTCGGGGTGCCGGCCTCTTTGGAATCAGATAGAGGAACGCATTTCAACAGCGAAATTGTGAAGATGCTGTGTTCAGCCCTAAGTATAGATCAGAAGCTGCACTGTAGCTATCGACCAGAAGCTTCAGGGATCGTGGAACAAATCAACAGCACTATTAAGTCCCGACTAGCCAAAGTTTGTTCGTCGACATCCTTGAGCTGGCCCGATGCACTTCCACTGGTCCTTATGAGCATACGTAGCACACCAGACAGAAGGACAGGTCTCTCTCCACATGAGGTGTTAATGGGGAGGGCTATGAGACTGCCATCAGTTCCAACTACAGCATTGTTGAACATCACAGATGATTTGATCGTGAAAAAGGAAAGTGAGAGCTTGGAGCTGCAGTGGCTGTCTACGTCATAGCCGCCGCGCTCTGATTGGCTGAGGCGTCGTGTGAAGCTGCGCTGTAATTCGCTGACAGCGTTTCTGTGTTGCGCTCTAATTGGCTAATGCGCGTCACCACTGCCTGCCGAGAAAGTGTCCTCTAGTTTATTGCATATTAAAGGACAGTAGATTAACTGTCTGCATGAACAAATTCCTAGAATAGAACACATTTAAATATAGAAATAGATCGCCGCTTTGGTTACAAAATAAATGTCCCCGTTTTAAATTACTTTCTGCAACGCGTGACATCTGAATGAATTCTTCCTAATTTTAAAGTGTCCCCGATATGGTTTCTTTCTTCATTACAACCGCGCTACTGTGAGATTAATACATTTTGTAAGGGAGGGGCTGTTTGCCGAGTGAGGAGCGAGTGGGAGAAGCTAGAGGCCGCAGTTGCTGTGTACGTCACAGCCGCCGCGCTGCCATTGGTGGAGACGCCGTCGCGTCATACCCAGAGCCGCGCTCTGATTGGGCGAGGCTCCAGAGTGACTGCGCTCTCATAGGGCGCCGCGCACCGATTGGGTTAAGTGCCGCAGTGTCACGGGAAGAGTCGCAACCGGATTGGTTGAGGCTTCGTGACGCGACCGGATTGGTTGGGGCTTCGAGGTGTCATTGCTGATTGGGGAAACACGGGCAGAGTTTTGTTGACATCTCGGTTTGCAGAGTTGAAGCGCTGTGGTCGCGCTGGTGTCTGGTGATGTTTGGGAGGGCATTGAAGGGCTGTGGAGGCATTTAAAGGGCTGCAGATATTGGAATGAGTGTTGGTGGGCAGCTAAGCCAAGTGCAGTAGTGGTGAGGTGGAGGAAGGCAGATTTTCAAGCTGCATATTGCAGGGAGTGGTCTGAAGTTTTGCAGCAGTGTCACATTAATAAATAAAAGAAAAAATACATTTAGCTTTCTTTTTTTTACAAGTACTGTTGCAGAAAGGTGTGTAAGTGTAAATACATACATTTTAAACATACCCAATCACATTTAGGTGTTTTGTTGTTGCAAAATAAATATTTTATATTGCTGTTTTGCAAATTCATGTTTTTCTTTCCAGGTGTATTAAAAATAGTGATGCAGGTAAATTAGGAGATATATTAAATTGACCAGGTTACAAGGTTTTTATACACCTGATATTGTTAAATTAATTAATTAATTGATCAGCAAACGCTATAAGGCCAATTAAGTGAACACATTTACCTATTGTAATTATTTTGATTATTTTTAAACATGGATAAAAATTATCAAAAGAAGAAGAAAATGTCTTTCTGCTATCAGAAAATGAAAAATGTATTCAAACATGTTAAAAAGGTTGTTGAAATAATTTTAGATGAAGATTCGACTCCCAAATCAGCGAATGTAAATAATAAACCTGTTAGAGAAGAATTAAATAATCATTGTAAAAATTATGTTTTAAATACAGATCAGGACAGAAATTCAAGCAGATCCCCAGAACAGATTAATGTGATGCCAAGAAAGCAGATTAATGTAAAGCCAAGAGTCCCGGTTCAGATTAATGGAGTCCCAGCCCAGACCCCTTCTCAAGGTGTCACAACAGATAAGTATGATGAGATGCCTAGTGCTTCTGAAATTATTATTCCTGCTCATGTAAATTCTACTAATGATTTAATTGAGCAGTTAACCAGAAACATGGAAGCAGTGACAGTTCCTGTGACAATTGGACCTGTTCCCCCAGTGCTTAGAGAAGATGAAACTAGTCCCATAGCTTTAACGGTCCCATTGAATTGTGAAATTCAAAAGTTTGCTGAAAAACTTTATTCTAATGTACCTGAAAATGAACTAATAATGATTCCAACTCAGCAAGAGAGAGTGATGACTCTAGTTTCACCTAGTGAAAACTCTGACGTTGATCTGATTGACCTGACACAGCATGATGAGTACAAATTACTGGATGTTGCAAAATTAAAAAGTGATTTAAAAGAATTAATAAATCATACTATCAGTACAGACAGATTAAAAACATATCAGGATGATGAGGACAAAGAAAGCTTCAACAATACAGGTAGGATTGCCCCTGCCCATATAAAAGATTTCATTTGGGCTTTGAGAAAATGGGGTAATCTGAATAAATGGAAGACAAAACGGACAAAGAAAAAGGAGAAGGAAAAAGCGTATTTAGCTGTTGTAAGAGAGTGTAAAAATCCACAGATGCAGAATGAGATGAATCAGCAGCAACAGCTGCTGAATCAACAGCTACAAATTCAGCGACAGGTGGTGATTCAGCAGAATGAGATACCTCCGCCGCCATTTCCAAATTATGTTAATGAGCAGAAATACAATACAGATACAGGATTCAGTGGAGACCAGGAAAACAGACCAAATCCAGTTAAAATTGCAAACAAGCAGGGAAACTCATTTCCTAATGTTCCACAGTACAAGATGAAGTCAGAAACAATTGAAGGAGTTATTCCTGTTATTGAAAAATTCGTTAGGCAGGGTGTCCTAAAAGAGATTGAAAACAGTCTTTGTAACTCACCAGATATGGGTATTAGAAAGCCAGATGAAACATACAAAATTGTACAGGACCTGAAAAAGGTTAAAGAAACAGTTATCCCTTATTGTCCTATTGTGCTCAACTCAGCAGAGATCTTTTGTCAGATACCACATGATGCTGAGTGGTATTCGGTCACAATGCACCCAGAGAGCCAACCAATTTTTGCTTTCAGGTTCCAAGAGAGAATTCCCAGACAGGTAACTTTTGAGAGAATTAAAATGATTCAGGCAATCGAATCCCCAAAGACACAAAAACAGGTAAGAATATTCCTAGGCATGGTTGAAATCTGTTGCCAATGGATTAGTGGTTTCTCAGTAATTATGAGGCCATTGCAAAGTCTGACAAAAGCAGATATAAGAGACCGAATTGTCCTGATAAAAATTGAGCTCGAAGCCATTGAGCAATTTAAAAAGAGTTTGAGTGAAGCTCCTGTTCAGGGCATGCCAGACTTCAACAAAGGAATTGAGCTTCTTGACAAAATAGCAGTGATAAAATGTGCTGCAAATGGAGAGAAAAATAATTATGTTTCAAAAGGCAATAAGCACGCAGGTACCATTGTTAAGTTTTGTGCTCAGGAGAGGGTTGCAATCAATGGGGAAAAATTCAATGAACATGTTTGAAGCATCCTCATACTAATCTTTGCAATTCAGACATGGCAAGAATTAAAACAATTACAAGATGAGGCACATGATGAGGAGAAAAACACATGGCTCAAAGGTTTCAGACAGCAAGAGGAAGATGAAATTTGGTTTTACAAAGATGACAGACCTGTTATGCCCAATTGCATGATTGCTGACATGGCACGGATGTACCATGGTCCAATTGAGAGTTTGGGAACCATAGGCCGGGTGGGTGGTTCATTTACAAATATTCAAATAGATCTTTTTGAAATGCCCCAACATAACAAACTGAGATATGTCCTAGTCATCATTTGTTTATTTTCAAAATGGTTAGAAGCTTTTCCAACAAGAAAGAATGATACAATTTCTGTATTGCATCAGTTGGGAACAGATGTGAGTTCTAAAGAAAAGGAGCAGGCTCATTATCTATTGCCAGGAGCCTGGTTCAGAACCAAGGTTCATCGGTGGAGAAACTGTTTAGTACCCAGGAAACAAAAAGCAAGACAGGTGATACTAGTCACAACAGATACTGGGTGGATGCATGTCAGTCATACCGTTTGTGTACCTGCACCTGATAACCCTGATGAATATAGTGAAGACACTGCAACTGATTCAGACTCTGAAGAAGAAAGTTCTGAAGAAAATCCAGATCTTGAAGATCGACAAGGTGGTCGACATCTGGATGATGATGTCAATGTGAATGAAACATTGACTGAAGAAGATCTAGAGATTGTGATTCTAGATTCAGAAAATGATGAAGATCTGTTAGAAAAAGAATCTCACGAAGAAAAAGAAGATTCACAAAGAGAAGATTCTGAGCAAGTCGATAATCTAGTCCAGGAGAGTATTGAAAAGCAGAAGAGTAGCTCTGAATGCGGGAACAAGAATCCTAAAACTGGGAAGCTGAAGGTGATCCCTGATGAAGAGGAAGAATTACCAAGTACCAGCTGTAAGGATATTGTTCCTAACGGAGTGAAGCTGACGAGTAAAGAAGTTCTTAGGTACAGATTTGGAGTCTCAGAAACAAATACAGATGGGAGTGATGAAGAGTCTGAAATAAGAAAATTCGGAAAAAGGGCTTGGAAAGCTGAATGTAAAGAAAGCAAGCCTAAGAAGAAACTCTTGAGAAAAGGTGATGTCTGGCCTAAAGATGTAAGGTTCAAATTCGAAGTGTCAAGTCAGAGGAGTGAGTCAGACAAAAAAGAGCAAGCTGGAAAGAAAATTACCAGGAAAAGCAAAAGATCCTTAAAGCCCAATCATAAGTACAAATCTCTAGAGTGGGCCTACATCTTGATTACACCAGTAGTTGAGGTTGGCAGTAGCAGCCAAGAAAATGGTGACAATGACTAAGTTTAGTTTTCTTTAAGTTGAGGTCTATTTTGGCATAAGGCTGAAGAAATGTTGTTAGGGTGACACAAAATTGAAGAAATTGTGTTAGCTGGAAACACTTTTATGTAAGACGCAAGGTCAAAGAAAACATGTTTTGGAATTTGAAAAAAAAAGAGGGAGTATATACTATATACTAATTTTTCAAAAATTCTTCAAAAATTTCAGTTTTTGTTTTTGTTTTGTTTTATACTACTCAGATTGATATTTGTTTTGTTGGTGCAATTCAAAATGTAGCTATGCAATTTAAAACTTAGTTACCTATAAACTCATTGGGGGTTGGGGATCCAAAGGTGGAAAAGATTCAATTTAGCATTTTGTAGGACTCAATATGAGAGTTGTAGAAATATAGATGAAATTAGAGCTTAAATACTAATCCAGATTAATCCTGAAACATGTTCAATAGATAACAATTTTAAGTAAAATTTTTGGATTTTGTTTGGTGATTTTGAAATCACCAGATGAGGGAGTTGATGGAGCGATCTTCAGAAATAATTTTATTCTGGCTCGTGAAGTTAAAACTCTCATAACATGAACTAATATATCAATGAATTATTGCATGATTTGTTGTACTAAAACAATCTAGAGTAAAATTCCACATCATTATACAGAACTAATGTGCTTTATGTTGCATTTGCAAGTCTGTTTTGTAACACATAACTAATATTGTTTTGTCTGACCTTTTGTCTTTGTCAACACTAATGCTGCTGATTCAAAAATGGCATGTGCTTATTTTGTGCATTATGTGTGTGTCTATGTCTTTGTCTATATATGTTTGTTTGTTTTTCTTTTGTCTTTTTCAGATTTATGAAGAATCCTGCTGGACTCTATGGAGAATGGTAGATATTAAAATTTGCTGCTTTATTTGTGTGCTTCTGCTAGGTGACTTATACAAATGGGTTAACATTAGCTGTGTAGGTTGGAAACAGAATGACTTTCATTTCCTGAATTAATTATTGTTTTGTGTTTGTTTAAATAATAGTTTTCTGAAAAAGTGACGCAAGCTAAAAGTGGCGCAGTGACACAGGCAAAAGTGGCGCAGAAAATTGATGCTTTTTGAAAAGAGGCCTGCTGATGAAAAGCCACATGAGAAAAACTTATTTTGAAAAGGATGAGTGAGGTGGTTCAGCCAATGGGGAGTCAGAATTCAGCTGATGGTATGTGAAATTAGTTAGTTTAGCCATAGTTTTAGGGTATAAGAATAGGCTCTAGAGCAGATTTTTGGCTTACGCTTCTTGATTCCAGAGGGACGTGTTCTGCTGTTCGATGATTACACGTAGGGAAAGCTGACTTTAAAAGACTTTGTTTTCAGGCGATGAGGGTAGAGACAGAGAGTTAGTTAGGGTTTGGAAATGCTCTTTTTCACTTATTTCTGCTAATGAATAATATTTTCTTGAATTAAGCTCTCTTTATAAATGCTGAATAAAACTTTCTTATGACTTTTAAAAATGCTTGCTTAATAAAGTTCCAAAACCTAAGTTTTCTTGAATATGTTTGAATAAACTTTTAAAATGACAAGCTGGTCTTGTTTATTGTAGATAGTTTAAACAACATATCAAATCCATTCGCCTCATGATTCAGCTGCTCTGTTATTTTATGGGCCTGGTTTTGATTGGTAAGTTTGGTGGTAGATAGTGACATAATTTATGCAGAATTTTAGTAGGAGCGCTGGATCACTACCAAAGGTAATCGAAAGAAAACTTTGTTGAACACTGAGAGTGTGAAGCGGCCATTCGGCAAGATAGTAAACTATATTCACCAATTTCTTTTTATTGTCCAAACAAATAAAAGCTTACCACAATAATACCTCGGTTTGTTGTGATTTACAGCCTACTACAGGCAACAATAGCATTCTCAATTCCGATGGATGACTCCTTGTGAAAATGAGCAATGTTCAGTTCTCTAACCTTAACAGTGCAAGAATATTTCTCGTGTTCCAAAGAAACCAGTCTGGTCTTTAACCAGCTTCTCAAAGTAAAATGTTACTAGGTCCTAACATCAGTTCCCGGCTACTGCAACTAGGTATCATGATTGCCTAGTAGGGATGCTATAGACCATAATTAACTCATTCTCTCTGCAGTCAAGATGGCAACCACTATTTGCAAGTCTTGTGAGTGCCCTGTGGTACCATGGGGCATGCAATGCTTTCTCCCTTTCCTCAGTTATTTACCTTACCACATTCGATCTACATTCTAAGCTTGTCTCCACACAGCATCCACACCCAACGCACTTCTCCAGCTCTATCTACTACTGAAGACATGCATGTTCAGAATCTTTGCAGCATGCCATGTGGGAACGACTCATAGATGTAAGTGCATCCCACACCACATCCTGACAGATAACCACGTCACTATTAGAGAAAAGGTCCTAACCTCTTCCTCTTATGGATTCTGGACCTTACACATAGAATGATCTTTTAATATACCAATGCCTGATGCTCAACCTAGAATTTGCTGCCTGGAAAAGGAATATGTCAAAAGAAATAACTAACATATAAACGATGTAATTCTTCGCCTTTGTAATGCACTTGCCTAGAGCTCACTCCAGGCTCTTACGCATAAAAGTGTAAGTCAGTCTACAAACATGCAATCGTCTAGCCAAGTATATTAGGCAGGGCTGCAGCAATTTAGTAAAAGACCACTCTGTGCTCCAGGGCCAAACAAAGCACTATAAAAATTCGATAATCCAGGCATAATAGCAGACAATAATCCTTGTTATCATTTTCAAAGAATGTTTATTCAGACAAATCTCTGAGAACAATGAGCAGAACTAATTCTCAGATTATAAATATTTGATCACATGTTGAAGAATAAACAGAATAATAAAATAAAATAATCTTTACAGTTACAGTCACTTATCGGCCCATGTACCATAGAGCCCCATATCAGAACATACTGAATACATTATTTGACTTGGTCAAATTCAATAGTTTTATAACAAGCATTTAGTTATTCGGTTATATAAGAACCAGGCAGCATACATGTAGGTGCCAACAGGTGATCGCACTAAAGCAGTGGCGCTTCAGCTACAAATACCCATTTAACTCTTGGAACACAGTGAAAATGGTAAAAAACAGACAGTAAGGCAAAGTTTTAACCATTTGGTTCGGTCCTCAAGCAATAAGGAGACGCCACATTGTAAAGATGAGGGTGTCACTTGATAGTATCATACCCTGATATTACCAACCTGACTTTAGTGAGTGGACATTTACAAATGGGGTTTAGCTTGAGCCATCCCCAATAAATCATTGCTTCTTCCACTTCTCTAGGTTAGGCTGGACAGCAAAGTTAAGAGGGTCAATATCTCAAATTCATCTAAAAGTGAGGATATTATGGGTAATCTAGTGGTGCATTAATTGATTATCTTCCAATTGCCCTCTGTCCAGTGCGAAACCTCACCACTTTTCATGCTATTGCCAACCCTTGTCTTTTCTCCCTTATATGATACTTTGGCCCAGATTCACAAAGGTTTTGCATCGGTTAGCATTACTTTTGTTACACTAATCTGACCCTAAACCTATTTGTGGAATAAGAAACCAATGATAATTAGTATTAGTGTTGGCCTATAGAGAAAAGTAACGCAAAGCCGAGGGAAATGCTGCTTTGCATTACCTTGCATCAAGTGGGCATTACATGGGTGGTACATGGGCATTCACATGCAACCACCCATGCTTTCTAATGCTTAACCCTCTCTACTAGAATTAGTAGGGAGGGTTAGAGCCAAAAAATGACGCCGCTGTAAGGCAGGCATTAAAAGGAGAAATGTTTTAATTTCTCCTTTATTTTTCAACTTTGCATGCGTGTGGCACTGTGCAGCACACATACATAGAAGAAAAAGCTTTGACACGTGCCTAGGCATAGTATTTTGTACAGGAAGGCAACCCTCCCTGTAGAAAACCTCTGCTAGACTCAGGCAAACACCCTAGCACTATGGGTCAAAGTTTGTGAATCCACTCCAAATCGCTGCGCGATCATATAGAGCACCGCTAAAACAAGAGACAATGGACCTCATTAATGAACATATTTGACCTGACAAAGATAATCTTAGCTATAACAATAAAGCATCCAGCCTGGTGGCTTCATGGCCACATTCTATAAGGCTTTTAAAGACTTTCCATGTGAGACATTATTGAAAGTTTTTAACATCTTCTTGACATCCAAACAGTCACTAAAGATATGATCGAATCAGAAGGAATCTTTATACTAAAACGAAATAAAGACACAAAGAAATGTAGATCATATCGACTCAGACCATCAATTAAACTTGATGTAATATTTGTACTAACATTCAAACGAATCGCCTGGAAGGTCTTTGGCCCTACTTTGATCTACTTGGCTCAATCTGGCTTTAATAAGAGCCTAAAGGCAATGGATAAAGTCCGCTTAGCACTTTACATGGATGATATGGTCAGTAGGACGTATATTCACTTAGAAGTTAAGATCAATGCTTCAGCAGCTCACCTAAATGAAGCTTGCAAATACCCACTTTCAGAAACTATTTTTAAAGACGTCTAACATTAGGGTAACATTGAAATCTCATGGCTCAGGTGTTTTGTGCCCATACAGATAATTTCCTTCCCCATGTGTTATCTGTGTGCCAGACAGATAAGCTCACAGTACCCTTCAACGCATTAAAAGTCAGTCGAGACAAACTGTTTGCATTAATGTGTGGCAATAAAGCTCCCAGGATACCCAAAAATACTATTTAAATCTATTCATAAAGGTGGTATATTCTTCCTTCATTTCAAAACCAATGTTCGGATGACACTGTTTCTACCCCTACTGGACACTATAAAGCACAAGGCTAAGTAACTTTGGGCCCACGCACAAAATAGGTATGCAAAGTTACCCCCACCCCCCCATGTTCTGCCATGACAATCCCCTAAATTAGGAGGCATGGAGAGCCTCTTCTACCCTACAAAAAGTTCTCTAAGACAATGGATGGGATCAACACGAGTGACTAAATTCCTGTCCCGAATTCTGAACAAACCTTACTTTCAGGTATACAGGACCAGGCTTTAGAGCTGTTTTATAGTCCCAGTAGCAACACTTAGCTATTGATGTGATAAGGGGCGAATTAGAAAGAAGCTGCATTGAGGTATCTTACTGCCCCTGAGGATTTCCTTAAAAGTGGGGTGATGGAGAGGGGGGTCATCAAACCATTTATAGAAAGTTTAACACTTGGGAGACCGCGTTGGCAACACAAATAACAGAGGCTGAACATATGATACCATGCAGCGAAAGAGGATGGCTATAAGATTATTTTATGATCATATCGCACTCCTGCCCGAAACCAAACGATGTTTGGTTCATTAGGACATGCAGGAGAGAATGCAGGAAGAGGGGAACAATAGCTCATACAATGGTGGACTTGTGGGTGGGTCCAGTTATTCTGAAATGAAGTTGAGGAACAAATTAAGCTAATCACAGCTATTGAGATGCCCATGAATCCCTTTACGGTACACATGGGTGTCTTTTGTGATGAACTGGATACCTCTTGCCTACCTTCCCCCACACCACATACATAGGCAAACTCCTCATGCGCTTCTTGCTTGCAGCCCTCCTCATCATAGCCCATGGATGGACAAAACCTAACCTGCCCACCTTTAAACATGTGTGGTCCAAACTATGCCATATTTATAATAATAATAATAATAATAGGGAGATTTATAAAGCGCCTGGTTACGTGCACCGACGTGTCCCCGCGCTATGACATTATTAAATTATTATTATGTTATTGAAAAACTGTTGACAACGGTAAAAGACAAAATTATCAAATTCGCGAAAACCTTAGTCCCTTTCTGAATATTAGCTTAAAAAAATAGGTTGGCACGGAGGGTTCTGGGTCACATCTATGGTCCTTCATTTGTCACCCTAGCTCCTCATCATCATTATCATCATCATCGTCACCATCATCATCATCTGGGGAAGGAAATGACTCAACAAACTCTACACAGTAAACCCAGTCTTAAAGTAGAAACACAATAACAGCGTCCTTGAGAGATCCTGTGGGAGTTATTTTGATATGTAGTGAATACCAATGTAATATATGTTGCTAATGTGCCCTGCCGCTGTTCTGTATGTCATGTGCCTATGTGTTTGATGTTACAAATCTTAATATATATGTTCTAAGCTATGATTAGATGTGGGCATAGCTCACATAACTATGTATCGCATATCCACATGCAATTACCCAAAAATTCCAAAAGATTACATGGAATTATGCAAGAAGAGTAATATTACATTTAGCACTATTTTCTTAGCTTAAAAATGCCACCTTGCGTCCAAAATGGACACAAGAAAGCATTTTGCTCTAAAAAAAATAGCCCTAAATGCAACAGAACATAAACAGCAGTGCAGCCACTCGCACGTGTCAAATGTGCTCTCTCATCAGGATTTTTTTCCCCCCAAATTACTCTTAATTCAGGCGTAGTCTCGTTATTAATGGTAGAACGTAGAATTACCGAAATTACTCTGATTACTCTGGCATAATTGAAATTTCGCCCAGGCCTAGCAAGGATACTAGAGTGATATATTTCCTGTAGCAAATAAAATTCAAATAATGTTGTAAAATAAATTGAGGGCTGTTAGAACTAACCATGGACAGAAATAAGGCAGATCTGCTGAGAATTATCATATGATTGTCATCACAGTGTGTACCACTTTATATAAAAAAGGTTTTCTGGGAGCGAAAGTGGATCTGGAAAAAGACGGTCGTAGAAGGTGGTGAGAAGAGGGCATGGAGTGGCAATAAAGTGGCATCAGAATGGCGCCAGGACCTCGCGTGCGGTTTGTTCTGATAATAAACACTTAGCTGGGCTTCCTATGATACGGTTTCAATCCGCACTGCGCCGCACATCGCGGCCACCATTTATCACGTTCTTTTTACTTTCCCTTTAAATGTCACTTTGTAACTCCTCTGCTCCTCTCTGACTTTTGTCTCCTGGGCAGGAATCTACCGCTTTCCCTTCACTATGAATCATTTGCCTCATCCCTGGCACCCAGTGGAAAGTATACATTATTTACTGTCACAACCCAATGATTGAATATATCACATTTTACATTTCCATAAAAACGGTTTCATAAAATTCATGAAAGTGGGATGCTATATTTAAAGAAATGATAAATGCCAAGCCCGAGAGATGCCTTGACTAAATGGGCCCTAAGGATCAGTGCCAGTGTTGCGCGCCACAATTTGAGTGACCTGTGTCAATACAATGTGTTACATGGGCATGTTCAAAGTAGCGTTAAAGAGTGTTTGAGCTCCTGGACACCTGATGCATCATACATGTTAGTCTACTGAGGAAACAGCACAGCAATGCTCAGCTCAGATAAGGAACCTCCTGTCTGTCATCCGGACCTTTTCTGTTCAAAGAAGGAAGTAATGTTGCATGTTTTATCGCCATTGCTTCACTATTTTTTTTACAGAGTTTATATTGTGCTAACTTGACTCAAGGGCAGGGCTCGAGTCGGGGTACCACACGGGTGGATGGCGCCCCCCCACTTATTTTACAGGATGGACGCCGTCCCCCCTGCCAAACAGCAGGACTTTACTCTTTGGCCTCTCTGGGACTAGATCGGAGAGCACCTTTCGTGCCGTCACTTCCTGTTGTGACGTCACTTCTGGTGACGTATTTCAAAAGACACTTCTGGTGACAGCATACCCCTACTTCTCTTTTTAGGACTCGTGCCCTGCTCAACGGTATTGGAGCACTTTACAGGAACACCAGTTACTTTGCATGAGGATACATTTATTTTTGTTAGGCACGGGGAGTTGTTTAGGAACCCAGGATGTTGAGCGTCCTTGCCGAGACTCGAACCCGGTACCCCAGCTTCGAGGTCAGCCGCCCTACCCGTTAGGCCAACTCCTCTGCCCACATACTACATATTAATAGAGGTAGGAGAAGTGATATGACATACCCGTTTCCATCGCAGGGCTGACGCTCTCTCCTGCCCTCAGCACTCACAGGCTTATTACCTAATGCTAACAGGCTAGCAGATGGGAGGAAGAGTGTGAAAAGTAAAGAGAAATATTAAGACGATGAAATCCCTGTTTACTTTGTTTTTCTATTGCTGCCAGGGTCTGACTGGTCTGTAAAGCAATCTGATAGTGCCCGAAGAGCTGATCTGAAAGCAGAGCATCACCCCACTACTTTCAAGCGGTGCCAGAAGAGAACAAAATGATAATAGTTTTCAGTTATTATCATTTTATGTGTTTTGTGCTGCTTTGCAGGCATGCGGGTGGATGAGCTGGTCTGCTGTTCACGCCTGGCAGGCAAGGAGTGGTGGTTGGCCCATTGCTAAGAGCGCAATGACTGTTAGGTTGGCCCTCATGCACACTTTCCCCGTTCTCCATGCAGGCTGAATTATAGCCTGAATGGAGAACATGCCCAGTCCCCCATTCCTTGGTTGAGTGTCAAACCAGGATGCTCAAAACCAAAGCACGATTCAGAAAAGGGGGTGGTGATGAACAGAGTGTCTGAATTAAGCAGACCACTCTTACCCAGTCCAAAGATCAGGGCTTGATCCATCACCGTTTTTTAGCTCACTGCACCATCTCAGCTCAGAACCTGGCTACATGCAAATTAGTCTGTTCCTGTCCTAGTGCATGATGGGAACAGGACAAACCAAACTACCAAGCCATTTCTTATACTGGGAAGGAAACAAGCTTTCGGGGACCGGTTTCTGGCATTTCAGCCGTCGTCGGCCCGGCTTGCCTGAATCCTGATGGTGCAGTGACCAATCACAACGCTGTGATTGGTCAGGGGAGCCGGGGTGCCTACCAATCACAACGCTTGCATTGCAGCGTTGTGATGGGTCAGTGGGGACTGACTGTGCGTCCTGATTCCGGAAGTGTGGGGCAGAGAAGCAGGACCCTGTGGGAAGGCACGGTATGTTTTTCTGTTTGTTTTGGCATTTCCGTGCAACCCATCCCGCCCCCCCCCCCCCCTCCCCGCTGACACCCTCTCCGTGCCCACCCCGAAGACATGCCTGCCGCCACTGTCTGACAGGTCAGTGCATCACAGTTTTTTGGTTTGGGATTTTTTTTTGCTATTTGTGTGCCTTTTTTATAGTGTGGTGGAGTAGGCTTGTCTGTTAATTTTCATGATGTTGCCACTAACATTGCATACAGAAAGCACAAATGTACCCAGTCTCCCATACTTTGCTGAACACCTGTACAGCAGCAATTACACGTTCAAAACTGTCCCAAGTTTTCAAATGTGAGTCACATTATTTGAGATATGTGATTAACTGATGGGGCCACAGTGTCCACTTTTATTATGGTGCCTGGGCCTTTTTTTTGTGTCCCAGTCCGATGTGAACTTGAACAACATAACAACATAGGAAGGTCAGCGCAATAGGTAGGAAACAGGCAAACCATGGGGAGAAGCTTCCTCTACTCAACATCCATATACGCTTTGGAACAAGGAAAGCCCATCCATTCAAGCCAAATGCACTTTGCTGACATTTAAAGCAGGAATCATTCTTAATTTCTTGAGGTCTCTAATTGAGGAACTGTTTTGCTAGGGTGTGGAATTATTAGTTCAGATAAATCACAATTTCTACACACATAGCACTGTACTTTATCTCTGAACCTTATAACTTATAATATGAACATTATAAACATATTCTGAAGTTTCCATACATTCCATATATGTTTTTCTATTTAACATGCTCAGATGTGTACGTATTTACCGTAGTTTTCTCAAGCATTTTCATGTATTTGGCTAAATACAGCAGCAAGCATAATAATCCTTCTGTCTTGTATTTAATTATTTGCCTACGCATCGACATGGCGGTGTCCTCATAAAAAATTAAACTGCTTAAATGTTAGAAATGTACTAGGAGATGGGTATACTCGCAAACATGTTCCCAGGGGGCAAACAGTTTGGTCTGAGGTGTAACTGGGGTCCGCATTGATTCCAGCAAGGTAGTGATCGGGATTAGGGCGAGGGTAATTTGGTGTAGGGGAAGCAAAGAATGTACAACTAGGGGCTGAATTGCACAATGTGAGACCAAAAAGCGTGGGATCAATCCTAGCTACCCACTTGACCAAATTATCTGCTCCTAGGCAATTTCTTTATTTCACTTTCCCGCTTTTTTCTTCATTGTCACGTTTAAGAGATCCTCAAACAGCATGATTTTATGATGTGCTCTGTATAAAACCTTCTCTTGTGTTTGATTCAATAAACTATAGCACTCCAGGTCACCCTGAGTGAGGACCTCACAACTGACTTGTCTCTTAGCTGACTATTATTAGCAGGGAGTTTGAAGTTTGAAGTTTATTTTATTATGCTTGATTAATTAAAACCGTTGCATACAAAAGATAAAAACTTCTGATGTTAAAATGATTCTATAATAAATGATTTTACATCGTATTAAAATAACAAATTATTAAAACATTCTGTACATTAGCCTTGCTCATTACTAATATTATTTTGATTATGGCTATTCTTGTTACGTTCCAGTCAGTTCATGGGAAGATTAGTCGTTTTGTGGCTCTTTCCCATATTTTATTCTTTTTGCTGTTATATCGAGGAATTTCATTAGCTGGCAGTTTAGCAGGGAGGGGGAAGCATAACTGGTTCTAAATTGATGTTTAAAACTATAATTTAAAAAAATCATACTTTTCTAAACCAATGTATTAAGGAGAAACGGTGTTGCCATGTTAATGAAATATACTTTTTGAATTTTGAAGAGACTTTATCATATTTAATTTTTACTATACATTTGCTGCAATTAAGGTGTTACTAATGTTCAGCGGTGCCAGATACCCTATTCACTTCCTTTATTTAACTTCAATTTACCCTTAAATAAATGCTTCCTCTATATTTAATTTCTTTTATGGCTGTGCTGAGTCGAGAAACAGTGCCTAGTGCTGCTGTTGACCAGGGGCTGCATATGAAAGTCAGGTTGGCCCATATGGCCACCGGGCCATACTTTAAGTATCATTGTGTTAGGGGGTGGTTGTGGGCTAGCACCCAACTCACTTCACATCATGTCATTCCTCGCAGCACTAAATTGATGGAGGATGGCCTATTTTATTTAGTTAGTTTTAAACAGCACAAACTCGACTCAAAAGTATGGGAGCACTTTACATGAGCACCAAGTACTTCACAAAAGGCCACATTCACTTTATTTTTGTCATGTCGAGATTAAGCGATTTGGCCAGAATGTTGAGCCGAGACTCGAAAAAAAGGGAACCCAGTTTCAAAGTCAGCAGATCTGGCCATACCACCACATCCTCTCCTCGTTGTTCATCACATTAGCACTGTATATTACTGTCTGTCTGACAACATTCATGATGCTTGATTCCTATCAAACACCAGTATTTTAGCCACTCTGATGTCATAGATTGTAGCATTAATGTAATTTAACACTTATTATGGTCAGTGAAGACCTCAAGGTGACATCTCATCACCTCTACCCTTTGTCTGCATGGAGTTCATGATTCTCTGGCAGCTCCTTGCTCTCTCTCTGTCTGCTTTGATCTCTTTCCAGCCTTACATTCCATTATTTCCACTTCTCTTCTGCATGAAGATTACTGAGGTCCTGGTGCAGCAGCTCATTCTCCATTGGCAAAGAACCTCGTAGTATCACTGTATTACCTCTTCTCTCAATCCCTCAATTTTCATGGGTGTCACTGTGACCCCACAGCACTTTATTCTTCTCCATGTGGTCTGCATCAACATCATGGCAGGCCTACCTCAACTTACTACTGTAGATAAAGACAATATTGTGAAGAACACATGTCCTTTCAGGTGTAAAACAAAGTGCGCTGGAGCAACTAAATACTTTTAACTGTGTTTTGCTGGGCATAACAACAATATTACTTGATGAGATGTACACCTACACAATTACCTTCAACCACCACCACCAAGAATTTCTTAATGTGTTAGACTTTCCAGCAGCAAGTGTTTACATTCAGGCATTCAGAGCAGAACCTCTCAGGAGTGGCCCGTGCAGATAAGTGCAGTGGGGTGGGGTTGGGTGGGGGCTCGACATACGACGACGAGGGAAAATTAAGCAGCACAAATGGAAACCTTACCAGCCTGTATATTTTTTTAAACTAGACACCTAGGGGTCTATTAGGATGGTGGGCAGACTCCAGTCCGCTCGCTCGTGGTGCTGGGACCGTCTGCCACTGTGCATATTAGGATGCGACTGCCGCCATGGCGGTCGAATCCTGTATATTTAACATTGTGGTGGGCTGTGCTGTATTCAGCACCTGCCACAATGTTAAAAGGGCATGCTGTGTATTTGCATGCACAATGTGACAGGCACCGCGTGGTGCCTGCCACCTTGTGCATGCAAATGTTGGAGGGTACCATGGGTACCCCCCAAGTGCAGCCACCCACCCCCCAATGCCCCTGGGGGGCCGAAACAGGCCCCCAAAGGCAATCTCTGCATGCCTTTCCATGGCGGTGTCTCTGCCATGGAAAAGCATTAGACTGCCATCATCGTAATATGGATGGCGTGCCTGGAAGGCACCGCCACCATGATGCATATCTTTTTCACCTGTTAGGCAATCAGGCGGATTGCCTACCAGCTGAAAACTGTCAGACGGTCTTTCCATCCGCCTGGGTCTCCACCGCCATCGTAATATGGTGGGGGGGAAATGTTAAGTGGGCGGATAGAAATGGCGTGTGGATCACCACCTCCATACGGGGTGGTGGTGTTCCGACCAGCATCCTAATAGACCCCCTAGTGTTATCCAGGATGTGCTGACTTCTGCAGCTCTCACCATATTTGTTTACCCAAAATTCCTAGCAAACCCCAAACCTTGAGTAAAAAACACATTTTCCTCACATTTCTGTGATTGAAAGTTCTGGAATCTTTAGGGAGCCACAAACTTCCTTCCACCCAGCATTCCCCCTTGTCTCCTGATAAAAATGGTACCTCACTTGTCTGGAAAGACCTGGTGCCCGCAACAGGAAATGACCCAAAACACAACATGGATGCAGTGCATTTAACACTCAAAAACGCAGATGCCCTCATCTAACACAAGACAACCTGCTTTTGCAAGTGGGGCACCTGCGTTTTTTGGTCCCAGGCTCGGCAGCCATCCAGAGAAACTACCAAACCCAGACATTCTGAAAGCTATGCATCTGTGGGAGTCCAGTGAGGTATAGCTAGCCAACCTATGTACATTTTTTTAAAGCTAGACACCTAATACTGTCCAGGGTGGGATGACTTCCCTGGATATCCCATCAATGTGTTACCCTGAATCCCCTGCAACCTGAAATTTAGCTAAAAAGTTAAATTTTCCTCACATGTCTGTGTGGGATCACTGTGCTGGCACAAGTTTCCTAAAACCAAGCTTTTCCCACATTCTCTGGATAAAATGATACATTTCTTGTGTGGGTACCCAATTCAAAGTCAGCCTAAAAACAAATAAAATAAAAACATGAGGGGGAGCAAAAGTGGGACCAAAAGGGGCAGCATTTTATCAGGAGATTTGGGGCAAGGTTGCGTCATAGGATATTTGTGCTGGCTCAGTGATTCCACAACTTTCCTACAGAGAAATATGTGAAAATTAGACTTTTTATCTTTGTTTAAGGTTTGCAGGGGATTCTGGGTACAAAAAGGTTGGAGTATCCATGCAAGCCACTCCACCCAGGACTCCCCTGGGTGTCAAGCTTATGAAACTGTCAAGTGGGGCAGTGTGAACTTGACAACAGAGCGTGAGTTGAAGATCTTTTAATGGTAAATAAAGCAAGGGAGAAATAAAAGTGCAAAGAAAAGCCACGCTGGACGTTTGGAACAGGGAATCCGGTCTTCTTCTTCCATCTCTCTCAGGGATTGTGCTCCGCATGAAATCGTAAGGACCAGAGGAACCGGAAAAAATAAAGAAATGTCTACTAGTGCACAATATAACCACAGTAACAGGGAATAAAGTGAGGGACTTAGCACCTGTCCAATATGATACAGGGTGTAGGGTAGGGGAACCATCCCTGAGGAGACAAAAGGGGACAGACGGGAAACGTAAACAGTGCCCACGGTTTGTTTTGAGGATGGGGAAGACCCTAGATGAAGCCTATCTTGCCTCCCAGGGACACTCCTTCCACCTGTCTCCCCGTTCCCAGGAATCCTTCATTCACCAGTGAAAGCCACGTCCCTCCTGGAAAGTGGCAGGGCGAGTCATGAAACTGGAGGTCTCCTGGCTTTCCCTCGTGGAGCTCGTCACTGGCCTTAGAGTCTCCCGATTCGTATTCGGCTTGGCTGGATTTTAGGAAGCTCCGCTTCGACTCTTCCTGTCTGATTCTGGTCGCTTCCTCCTTCCGGTACTCGACAACGTCTTCATTGGCTTCCTCCTCTTTATCTTCCTCTGATGCGGTGTTGTCCCACCTCCAGGGGGTGGGGCTGAGGGCTTCCTCTTCCCTGGATTTACAGGGCCAGAAGAAATGTTTGTCCGGGATGCTGCAAAGGAAAGAGATGGGCGGTCCTGTGAGGTAGTGTCTCATGCCCAGAATCAGATTCCAAGGGGGCCGATTCCTGACAGAAACTAAGTAGCTTTCCCCTACAGACAATGTACACCCTGGCAGAGAATGACAGAAAAGAAAAATATTACTGCACAACCATCTATTCCTCAATCACACAAACATAGTGGTTCAATTTTACTTGAGGGTAAGAAAAAAGTTCTAAATGTACATTTTTATTACAAGGGATTTCACAGAAATGAATTACGCTGTTAATAATTGAAAATTAAAAAAACTGAACAAATGACTCACAGCTCGTGAGCAGTAAAGCCGCTACTCGGCACCAACTGCTTTTACATGGCCATTCACACATGTTTCATGCATGATACACATGAAACAGTCACACCGCCAGCCACAGGCGTAGCAGATTACAACACTCACATCAACAGACAGTGCAATTCAAGGGCCCATCACGTGAATATGCCCACATGACTGACACAGTACCCACATCAGCTGGTGGCTGACAGTGTGTGTGGCCTAGCGTTTGGCTGGCAATATGTGTGTAGTACCAGCAGCAAGTCACTACACAAACACTTGCTGCTAAATGCCAGCTCACACACCACCAACCAAGCACCAGTCCACGTCAACCAAGCACCAGTCCACATACACCACCAGCCAGGCACCAGTCCACGCATTCCACCAGTCAAGTGCCAGCCCACGCACACTGACAGACAAGTTCCAGTCCACTCACACCGCCAGCCAAGAGCCCTCATGCACACCACCAGGCAGGCACCAGTCCACGCACACCGCCTACACATTTTGTTTTTACAATAAAAAACACAAACCAATTTTAATGAGATAAAAACAGCTAATACCTCAAACACAACAGGTCTAACTAAATACATCAAAACACTACCAACCGTGAACCTGAAAAAAAAATAGAAAACAATACAGACTAGTCAGTTCACTTTTATGTTCATGGTTGCTCCCAAAAATTCAGTTGTGTGGGTTACAATTTGAAACACATAGCCCAGGCCTAGAAGAACACAAATGACAGTACATACAACTCTCATTCCACACGCCTCTTTGGGCAGAGACTGTACATCTCCTACAGGGAAAATCTTTTTGGGGTTTGTGAGGAATGTAATCAGGTAAGCGACAATCTCTCAATTTAGCCACATCCTCCACTACTCCAGCTCTAGGAACACTTGCCTGTTCCACTTCCACTAAAACTAGGCTACCCATCACAGTCTTTCTGACACTGAACAAAAGTTGTCTTTAAATATGGTGAACAAATACAACAAAAGCATTGAAGGTTGAAAAAGGAAAAAGATGGAAAGCCAACTTCTTATACCAAATGTATGACTTATGAACAGCACTGTAAGGCTCCAACCTCTGATCTCCTCTATCTATACCATCTATGTGCTTATTGTAGTCTAAAAAGCACACATGTTTGCACAAAAAGCGGCCTGTGCAGGTAAGAGCAGTGGGGCGGTGGAGTGGGGAGGGGAAAGTCAATAGACGACGACGAGGTAAAGTTAAATCAAAAAAAATTAAACCACTTACCTTGCGCTCGCCTACACCACTTTGAAGAACCTGAGAGTGGTGACTCTCCAGTAATCTTCATACTTCCTATGCTGTCACGATAGTACCACCATAACTGCCTTTACTCAATCCTGGGGACTGGCAGTGTACTAGTTTTAGATGTGTAAAGCTCCTTATTTGCCAACATGCCATCTGGTGTAACTTAAGTGCTGAGGCTTGAGTTAATTTTTTGCATATTTTTTAACAACATGGTATTACACTTTGGAATATTGGAGCTGATCATCAGAGTATGTTTCCTCAGCAAATATTGGAACCACTCAGTTAATTATTCAGCCATATTTGTGAGGCAAGTTAGGGGTAAATGCTGATTCCTAACGCATTTTCTGGAATACGCCTGAAGGTTCTTCCAGAACCTCCTCACCCCTGCGTCACAGCTGCTGTTGACCTTGGAAGTCCCCAATCAGATGGAAGAGCCCAGAGACTGGGAAACAGTGCCTAGAAGCCCAGTGTATCCCTCACCATAGACTGAAACGGGAATGTTTGAGGAACTACTGGTACGGGTAAGCTGAGTAGGGTATCTGCCTGACTAGCACACTGACTTTTACTATTTAAGTTTTGGATTGACTCTGCTAGTTTGGCAGCTGTACAATATCCAGTTTGATTGTGAGCTAGCTAAATAGGAAGAGATGTGCAGAGCTGACAACAAATCCTTTGCGTCTGTGAGCTTACACCCATTAATGTGGGTCATTCTGATGTCTGCCCTAAATTTGTCAATGAGGTTGGTCTCTCATGAGTGAGGAGTCTATGACTTAAAGAAGGTAAGGCCCTCAGGTTGGGGGATATCCACATTTTTGAGACTGCCACCATAGACTTACTTAGAGACCCACACCAGTAGACGTACCCCTCCAGAGGCTGTATCATACTTTTTGCAGGCTTCAGCTAAACTGGATTGTCGATTCATATTGTTTCTGTTTTGACTCTGCTGGGTTTTAAGTGTTTGTAAACACTAGAATTGTGAACTATACAAATGTAAAACTTTGCACTAATGTATCTCAGTTTTGGCAAGACAAGAACAATACTCAATTCAATTAAATTCAAAAGACCTTTATTCGAATTTCATAAAATTCATAAAAGTACAACAATAAAAACACAGTTGAGATTCCTTGCAATTCAAAATACAATATTCATAATAGTTAAAAATATATTGCAACTCTCTTAAGTCTATTTTCAGGGGTTTTCCATCATTTTACGTGCACATGTTATCAATCTCAAAAAAGTGGTAGTGCGAAAGGTTAATTCCTCTGTGTCCAGGGACAGCAACAATAAATAAGACTCCCCCAGTGACAGGGGTCTTTGTTTTCTAAAATATGGGGTTAAGAACCAGTTAATATACTTTAAATGAAATTTACAGAAAAATAGGAAGTGTAAATCATTCTGTGTGCTGGTAACATCACACGGACATGGGTTGTAATGTGTTGCATGGTGAGAACCCAAGGGAAAACCCAATAAAACTTTCACTGAGCCCGCCCTAAGGTGAAATAACAGTGATCTTTCACAGTTGGTCATGGGTAAAGTGAGGTAGGATGGAAGTGGTTGCCTACACAATTCGGTTCCCATGTATGTCACAACAGTAAATTTGAGTGTTTCCCTTCCCATTCGTTCTGAATTATAAAGTGCATAAAGTGCTTGTTTGACCTCAATTTTGTCTTTGGGATCGATCCTGGATGGGTTGGAAAAAAGATCTCCTCTGTCCACGGCGCGCAGGGTTTTTGAGACTCCCGCGAGCCAGGGGATTGCTAAGCCATGGTCACAATTGAGACAATCTTTTATAATATCTTGTGTTAAAGTGGCTGAATTATTCCTCCAGATCCTAATCCAGAATAGAGCTGGTCTGGCTCTATTAAATCACATACATAGGGGAGGTTTAGTTCTTTGTGACAAATGAATTCAGAGGATGAGATTGGGGCGCCCAGTATTTTCCTGCAAAAGTGGCTTTCTTCTCGCTCAGTGCTCGGACTTTTCCCCAATCCCTAAACTTCAGCCCCATATGTAGCTACTGGTAGGCACTGTAATCTAAAAAAAATTCAAATAGCTCTAGTGGCGCCTATTTTCTTTGGGCGGGACAGACTCAGAATGGAATTGGTGGCTTTCGAGAACTTGCCCATGGCGTGGGCCAAATGCCCACTCCATGAGCCGTTCGCAACGAAAACCAACCCTAAGTAAGGAAATGTGGTTACAGATTCTAATTTATCTGTCCCTATGTGTATAGTATTAAGCTTTCGTTTTCCAGGCCCACATGGCATAATAAAAGATTTTTTTAAATTAACACGCAGATCAAGGCCCTCCATATATTGAACAAAAGTTTTGACAAGTAGACAGAGGGCGATTGGGGTGCGGCCTATGAGGACCACATTGTCTGCGTATAATATGACTGGTAGTGGTTGCCCCTAGATTATTGGTACATCTCTAGTCACTTGTTTTCGAGCTTTGGCTAGACCATTGATATGGATAATGAACAGCAGGGGTGCTAAAACACACCCCTGTCTTACCCCCCTGCCAATTTTAATGGGTCCAGATACTTCTCCACCCATCCCAATCCTAACTTGTGCCTTAAGGTCCGTATGGAGATAGGCTAAGAAATTAACGAGAGCCTCATCCAGTCCATAGTTCAAGAGGATGGCCCAAAGGTTAGATCTATTGACTAGATCGAAGGCGGATGAAAGATCCATGATTTCAAGGTAGATAGGGGACAATTTGGCAACGTTATACTTGTCAATTATCAACTTTAGGTTCAGACATTGCTCCACCGTACCCACCTTGCTCCTGAATCCCATCTGACACGGGTCCAATAGATCTGTATCTTCAGTCCATTCTACCACCCTATTATAGAGGACTCGCCCCAGGATTTTTAAGGTGTTATCCAAAAGAGAATTTGGGCGATAGTTGACTGGGTCCGATCTCTCACCCTTTTTAAAAATTGGGACTATGGTACTGGTTGCCCAAGTATTGGGCATGGGTACTGTTGGCAAACTATTAAAAACATTAAGAAGAATTGGTGCCCATAGGTCCGGACTATGCTTAACATCTATGGGGAGTCCATCGAGACCAGGAGCCTTGTTGCCAAGGCTCTCTCTGATGGCTACTTCTACCTCATGGAGGTCAATGTGTAGGCCACAGGGCTGTCTAGAGGTGAAGCTAGTTGTTTCCACAGGTGGTGCGGCATATATTTTGGAGAAATGGACCTCCCATACATTGCTGGTTATACTACAGCTAATTGGGGTTAGTTGTTTGCCCATGTCTCGCATTTTTCTGACAGCTGACCAGAAGGGGCCGCTGCCCTTCAAATTTGCGCTTCCGACCAGCGACTCCCACTGTTCTGCCAGTAATGCAACCTTCCTTTCAGCTGTCTTGAGTTTATAATATTTCCTAGCTGCCTGTACCTCTACTAAGCACCTTTGCTTAGTTGCTAATGCCCTACGAAGTTCCCTGTTTGCTAATGAGCAGGAGGAATCAAACCATCTTGGCTCTTTCCCTTTCTTTGGCAGAGGAACTGACAAAGAAGTTTTTATGGCTAGGCATAATTTACCAAAGTCAGCGATTATCCTGTGGCCGTTCCCGTCTGTTAATAAACAGGAGTTGATTAACTGGGGGTATTCCTTTTTCACACTTTCTAGTATGGCCCCACTATCGACTCCCCTCCATTTTAATCGCAGACCATCACCCGAGGGTGTAATGTCTCTTGCGCCATTTAAATTAGCATATACCGGGCTGGGGCCTAGGTGCAAAGTAACCGTGAGGGGATTATGATCCCCAAACGAAGTTTCTATCACTGTGGATTTATTTACACGATCTATTAGGTGGGAGGTCATAAAAATAAAGTCAATGGTTGAGAAGCAGTCCCTGCCTCTGAACGTAGGGGCGTAAAGCGTGCTGGAAGTATGCTTAGCATTACTGAGAATGTGCTCAGTTAACAAGTTGTCTAATTCAATACCCCTTCGTTCGGCTTGGTCTAAATGATTTTTATCCTTATGCCAGCAATGCTTTGTGATTTTTGCATTGAAATCCCCCCCGATTAGTGTCCCTATCTCCTCCTCTATTTCTACATTTGATTCCAAATTTCGTAAAATCTAAGAGAGTGCAAAAAAATTCTTATTGGGTACAGAATAAAAATCATTATTATAAAAATTAATTAAATAAATCCGGGTCTTTCGCTTAAATTCGAGAACCTGTATATTTGGGTTCCCTCCTGATAAATCTATAATTGTACCACCAGCTAATATTTTAATCCCAATAAATAATCCACCCACTGCGCGTCCAAAGTCAGGCTTAGGTGCTGTCACACTGAAACAATGATAGCCCTCTATATGTAAATTCCCCACGGCCCATGTTTCCTGAAACATAATAATGTCTTTGTCATCCAGCAGCTGGATCCATTGAGGGTCAGACAATCTTGGTTCTAACCCAGCAACGTTCCAGCTGAGGATTGACAAGTCAGAATGGCTAGTAGGGTTAACTGGCTTACTCCTAACACTTCTAACACTTTTAACTTTACTCCGCTTAGAGTTAGTTTGTGTAGGAGTTAAAACCTCATGTGTGACTATAGGTGAGGCAGTGTGATAGTGCACTACTATTCCCGGAATTGTGTTGGCTTGTGTTATAAATGAATGTCCCCTTTCATCGTTAGTTACCTCTTCACATTCAGTGTTACTTTCCCTGTTCCCCAGTCAATCCTAATCTTCTAGGTTTGAAAAAGCACATTCAAACCGATTATAAGTTGGGATGCTATATGTATACCTCAACTCATTCTGGGGCATAATTCAGTTTTGATTAGCCCTTAAATAGGGCCTCTCCCCTAGGTTATACTGGGGCAAAGTTGGAAAGTATGGATGTGGCATAGGATGTGCTGGAAATATGGTCTGATGACAGGGCAGAGGACCATTCCTAAGGTTAAAATTTCGGTCCCGGAAGAGCAGTGGGGATTTATTCTTAATACCAAAATTTGGGTCCTGGTGATGCCCTGAGGGATTATTCCCAGAATTAAAATTAGAATCTATTAGATGCCTGTAAAAGTAGCCCAGGGGGAGCAGAGTGGTATTGAATTCCCAGGGTGAGGGCGGTGGGGCGTTGGTGAGGGTGTTTTGGGCCCATTGTGGGGACCTAAAGTTTATAATTATACAATCCCCTTCGAACTGTTTTCTCAATGGGCCCACCCACCCCACTCTTTGGGTGTGAATATTTTCCCTTGCTCCTTCCATTGGGAAGTTGAAGTTACCAGATAACCAGTGTAGAATTCTATTTCTGAGGGTTATATCACTCTCCACCTGGTCCTTCCTCAGTTTGGCCACGTTAACTAGGACCAGCACATAGGCCCCACATTCGGGGGGTAGGCTGATGCGAGCTGGTATCTGCCTCATGTTAGTTGCCGTGGTTTGATCCGGGTTGGCTATTGGGGGATTTTGAGCATCATTATTAGTTTGTCTAGTTGGGGCCTTTTTACTTTTGTCAGCGGTAGGGTCCGTACCTTCTGGGCTAACTACTTTGGTCGTATTAGAGTTAGGAGCCCGTTTTGCTGGGGGACGAGCATTTTTCTACTTGTACTAGGTTTTGGTGTTGGCAGGGGGGCTTTGTTATGGTCGTCTGTATTCGTACTAACCCCATTGTCTTTGGGCTTAGTTCCACTAATTATCCCCAAATTCGATTTATTTATTACATTATACCCTGTGCCCAATTTTATTACATGCTCGTCTAACGCTCTCAGCCTTTTATCCATATTTACAATTTGTTGGTTAATTGGCCCTAAAAGGGTGGATAGCAGAGTCTCCATCCTCCCCCAAAATCCTTCATTCCCCGTCACTGCACTGGTCTCAATAGTTTGAATATCCATCACATTGCATTGGCCATCCCTCTTATCCCCTCTCTGCTCAGCAGATGCAGGAGCCCTCCGTCGCTGCTTACGCCCACCCTTGCCTCTTGGTTTATTTGCTGATTGCTCAGTGTCTATGTTTTTCAATTTTCTCTTAGCTTTTTGCCCTCTGGTTCGCACCGGTATACTGACACTTTCGTCCCTGTCAGTATTTGACATTTCAAAGTCTGGTCCTGTGCCCTCTAGGTGAACCGGGTCATGAACTAAAGGTAGAGAAGAATCTTGGCTTATATTTGTATTAGACCTGAGCATAGTGGGGGTTGACGAGAGCCTACTACCTGCTGGAAAATTTTCCAGGGGGGCCGTATCCACAGTTATATAGTTCTCATTAGAGTCTGCACCTGGGAGCCCTGCATAAGATGCAGCAAGTAGGGATTCCAGTGAATTATCCTGATTCACAAGTTGGGGCAGGCTCGATGGGAGCGAAAGGCGCCTTTCCGTGTTCTGGATGGCTGTAGCAACAACACAGATAGTCTTGTGGAGCATTTTATCTATCGCGGTCAAGCTTAGCAGTGGGGTGGTAGAGGTTGGTACGGCCATTTTCTGTTTGTCTTTTGGCCTAGGCACTGCCGTTGTTCTTTTCCCCATGGTGTATATTTAGTCAGAGTACGCTATGCAACTCAACAGTTAGGTCTCTTTCAACAGTGTATTTTGTTCTACAAACTAGACATAACTTGTCACTATCCACTTACCTGGTGTGCCTGTAACAGTCCGATTGGTCCGTGGGGATATGACCTGCGAAGGGGGATGGCCCAGCCCAGCCTCGTTCTGCCCCGGACTGCCACAGACTGCCCCGCCCTTGTCCCGGGCTTCTCCTGGGACGCTTGTGCCTGTAGTCCTTAGCGCAAGGGCCCTCCCCCACACAGCGGCCTCTGGGTGGTGGCAGTAATTAGCGGCGGCGGGAGGAGAGCAGGAGAGCAGGGAAGCACAGCCCAGGTGAGCCCAGAGTGGAGAAAGGGCACGAGCTCCAAGCAAGAAACCCCTCGTCAGGCAAATAGAGGTCAGCAAGGTCTGCCAGCAATGCAAACACGATCCCCCAATACTCTATTTTCAGGCTTTTAATGCATTCACTTTGCAATTGTGATGGCTATTTGTTTATGAACATTTCAGAACAATGCCAATATTCTAGAAGTTGCATTGCTTTTATATTGTTTCATGGTTGTATCACTGTTCATGATTATATAGTGATCACAAACATATATACTCATGACAATATGTAATATAAACCCGGAGCAACGGTTTTACTTCTGTACTGTGTTGCATTACCATTTTCATTGTGTACTGTTTTTTTGTGAACAATCAATTATGTCATCCCCTGTTAGAAAAGGTAATCCTGGTTGGCTGATTTATGCACCCAGGCCAGACAGGGACCATCACTCTAGTAAGGGTAAGCTAGATACCAACTAAAAGATAACCTGTGTTCGCCCTCCGGTAGCTTGGAACAGAACAGTCAGGCTTATCTAAAGAGCTTGTCTGTAAAGTATTTGGGAAACACACACAGTAACACAATTAATACACACAAAAAAGACTCCACACAGGTTTATAATAATAGATTACTATATTATAAACATAATAATACCAAAACAGCAACAATCCAACACATAGAAGTCAAGATATTGAATTTTAAAAGAATAAACGAAGTAAGGCGGTTGGAGGCAGGTAGCACGAACACTTTTAATTTAGCTCGTGCTGTACTGGAGCAAAGTCAAAGTTCGAACTGACCTCGATGGAGGGACAGCTGACTACAGGACCCATGCATGTCAAGTCCCACAGGTGCAGCATGTGTCATTATTGTCCACACAGTGAAAGCGATGATGCATCAGTTCCAAAGAATGGTGTCAGGATCAAGAGACATCAAGAAATGGATCGGAATCTGCCAAGCAGTCGAAGGAATGCATCAATCTCACCACACTTCAGCAGTGGCTACAAGCTGTCCTATGTGCCAATCTCTGAAGGCAAAGCCATGGTTCTGAGGCGAGGCACCAATTTTCATCCTGCATCCGGGTCGATGCACCGGTTCTGCTACATGCAGGCAGGAGATGTGTTGATTTTGTAGCAAGACAGCTGTCGCACCCACTTCTGTGGCTCAGAACGGGTGAGGCACCTCAGGCAAGGGTGGGATTTACTGAAGGCATAGTCCAGAAACACCATCAAAATTACAGGAAGTCTTTTGTGTTCCAGAGACTTCAGAAAACAGGTGGCAAGCCAACAAGACTTTGGAGGTCAATTTGGATGGAAGGCAGAGTTAAGCTCTCCTTAAGCAGAGTCAGAGAGCAGCAGGCAGCAGAGCAACAAGCAGGCAGCCGTCCTTCCAGAAAGCAGTCTAGTTGAGTCCTTTAAGCAGCACAGCAGTTCTTCTGTTAGAGGTCCAGTTCAAGATCTAGAAGTGTCTGATTATAGTGGCTCAGAGACCCAGTACTTATACCTAAAGGTGCCTTTGTTGTAGGGGGTGATTTCAAAAGAATGTTCAGAAGTGTACACAGATCCCTTTTAACACAGCCCTGTCTGCCAGGCTAATCCTGGGGGTAAGTCAGTGCTTTGTGACTGGACAGGACACATCCTATTCAGATCTAAGTGTGAGCTATCTCTACCCCTTCCTGCCCAGGAAGGCTATCAGGATGCAAATGAATGCAGATGAGTCCTCTGTCACACCCAGCCATTCTTGTGCTTGTCATTGTCTAGAGGAATGCATAAAATGTATCTGCCAAGCAAACCTGACATGTACGGGAGACGAGCTGCAAAGCACACAGAGTTTTAAGCACAAAGAAAGGATCACTTTCTGAAAGTGGCATTTCTAAAACAGTAATTTGAAATCCACCTTCACCAGTAAGGAGAATTTATCATTGCCATTTTAAACATCTCAAACATGGAAAAGCTAGTCCTGTCTGATCAGACATTACCACTTTTAAGTATATAAGAGAATTCCCAATGCTAACCTGTGAGAGGAGTAGGCCTCACAGCAGTGAACAAGGAAATAGGGTGGCTGTCACTACTGGGACATGCAAAATCTACAAGTACATATCCTTCCTTTGACTTACACAGCACCCTGTTCATAGGGCTACCTAGGACCAACCTTAGTGGTGTCCTATGTGTAATAAATGGGGTGTCTAAGACTTGGCAAGTAGTTTTAAATGCCAAGCCGAAGTAGCAATAAATGGCACACACAAGCCCTGAAGTTGCAGGCCACGTGGTTTGAGGGCCACTTCTGTGGGTGGCACAATCAGTGCTGCAGGTCCACTAGTAGCATTTATCTTACAGGCCCTTTGTATATGGTATACTACTTTACAAGGGGCATTCAAGTGAATCAAGTAAGCCAGTAAATCAATTACATTATGTTTAGAGGAAAGAGTACATGTAGTTTAGCACTGGTTAGCAGTGATAAAGTTCCCAGAGTCCTAAAGCCAACAAAAACGCAGTTAGAAAAATAAGAGGAGGAGGAAGGGAAAACGGTTGGGGTAACCCTACAAAAAGGGCCATTTCCAACCTCACCCAACCCCCAGCCTAAAGCCAGGGTAGCCTAATAAATACCTTGATGGGCTTGCCTGCTTTGGACAATGGCCCACTACTGCAGGGGCACTTGCCAGTTCTATGCCTCTCTGAACCTAGTTGGATGCCTCTGTCTATGCTCTCAGGGGCCACTATTCTAATTGATGGGGATACCTTCTCCTCACCCATGGACCCCACCTGTGTAGCACCTAACTTTAATCTGCTCACAGATGCATTGCAGAAGGCAGATAGTACCACCATGGCCAACAATGTGTTGTGGCCCATTCCTCTCCGGGCATCTAACTTCTGTCCCCATCCAAGGGAAAATTCTGTCCACAAGGACAGCAATCAACAGAGACCACTGACTGACTGCTGTCAGGGTTAAGAGCCAGGCCACAGGCCATTCAGGGGTCTCTGTCCTCTGTGGTTTCTCAGAGTGGAAACAGTAGCCCCAGGTGCATTGCATCCTTTCTCCACTTCACCTCCCACCTGTTCGGGGAGATATACTGGAACTTGTCCGGCAGGACAGAGTCTGTACCTTTGGGCTGGACAGGAGTCATGGTATACCACTTTACAAGGGACTTAAAGTTAATCAAATATACCAAACATGTGTAAACCAATTATACCATCTTTAGAGGAGAGAGCACATGCATTTTAGCACTTGTTGGCAGTGGTAAAGTACTGAGTCCTAAAGCCAACAGAAACATGGTCAGAAAAATTAGGAGGAGGGCAAAAGCGTTGGGATAACTCTGCAAAATGGGTAATTTCCAACATCCCCATTTTATACTGTAAGTCTATTTAGATATTTTTAGAAATACTGTTAAAGTGTGTTTTCTCACAGCTCTGACCATACATGTATGTGTTTACTGGAACTTTTTGTTCTGGGTTGTACCATACGCACATTCCCCTAGATACACTCTCCATTGAACTAGGCTCCAACTACTCACCTTAGGAATAAGTCTTAGGAGATTATGTTTTGCAGACCTCATTCATAATATCCTAATGAAAGAAGCACATCAACACTCTAACATTTGATATTGCTTGTTCTTAACTATGACTTCATGGGCGAGGGAAAAAGCTTACTTTTTCCAGTAATAGGAAGGCCTCTAAAGTTCGACATTAAACATAAATTATTTAAACCTGGGGTTGTATTACACAGAATGTCCTGGGGTACAATGGGTATGTGCGCCTGCTCTTTGCACTTCGGGGCATTTTGGTAATACAGAAGGCGCAACATATGGTTGTGCAACCCTTCTGTATTACAGGTAGCGCTGGTGCACTTGTAGCATTCGGATATCATTAGAGGGTGTTCCCTTGTTGGCATGGAGGCATAGCCCCATGCAAATTGGGGATTCACTTTGCCTCTTTGCCCACGCCCTGTTATGGACACGGGTGCAGATGAAAATATGCCTTTAGGCAGTGTAATGAAAGTTGCACCACATAAAAGTGGCACACTTTCAGTGAACCCTCTAAAGGTAGCCCTCTGGAGTGGCAAGCAGGGAACAGATGGACCCACCAGGCATCCCCTTTCAGTTGAGTGCAGTTACTCACTGCACCCACTTGCAAGGGGATCTCTATCAAAATTTAAGACAGGTGTCACCTGTACAGTGAAACACAGAGCAGCTATGAAGGAGCCAATCGTTATTTCACTTGAATATATGCTGCCCCCAGCGCAGCACATGTTTGCAGCTGCCCTGGGGCAATGCATTCATGGTAATACGGCGCACTTTCCTTCCATGGTGCAAATAGAGAAATTGCACTGTATATGTAATACAGCCCCTGGTCTTCATTGTTTAAAAGCAAGCATGTGCAAAGAAAGAGATGAGAAATATTTGCTTAAACATTATAAATTATGAAGACAAAAGTGAAATATTACATTGAATTGCCAATAGATGAATTAACATATCGACATATAGATTGTATTACTGCACGCTTTATATCATAAACCTGTACCTTGTCTCAAGTGGCATGTAAAAGTGATCTCTTCCAGATTCTGATGAAACACATTTTAAATGAGCATTTAATCTGATTCTTCCTTGTTGATTCTGTAGATATTCTTATGTGCATCTGTAGCCTTTCTTGTTTCTTATACTTCCATATTTGCTGAACATTCACAATAATTTGGAATGGTCAATATGCACATCACGTTTTTGATGTATTTCAGCATGCGTATGTGGTCTTATGATGAGTGGATGAATTTTTTTTTAATTATTCAGTGTGTACATTAGCTGTTGTTTTTTCCGAACATCAGCTCAGAACACAATGGTCTTACTTTGTTGGTGTCCAGTGAGTAGCAAAAGTCTTAGAGCCCGATTCACAGAACTAACTTAAGACAAAATCCTAAACTTACTACCATTTTGGTATTCACAGAAGGCACTTACTCATTTTGGTATTCACAGAAGGCACTTACTCATTTTGGTATTCACAGAAGTTAGGTGTCCTAACTTTAGGACTCCTAAATGCCTTCTGCGAATACCGAAAGTCTTAAAATTAGGATTTTTCTCAGTTTAGTAGTAGTACAGATAGGACTCCTAACTTTAGGACTCCTAAATGCCTTCTGTGAATACCAAAAGTCTTAAAATTTGAATTCTTCTCAATTTAGTAGTAATAAAGTTAGGACTCCCAAATTTAGGACTCCTAAATGCCTTCTGTGAATACCAAAAATCTTAAAATTAGGATTTTTTCAGTTTAGGAGTAGTAAAGTTAGTCCTAACTTTACTACTCCTAAACTGAGATAAATCCTAAATCCCTAGCCACATGAAGGATTTACTAGTTGCAAAATATTGGTTGCAATGCAAGCAGTTTAAAAATGTACACATTACTGGAGTGGTGCCCTGTGAATACAGGGATATCACCAAAGTATTGCCATCACTTTTGGAGGCTGCCAGGAAAGCAAAGGGTCCCTTATAAATGCCAAATTCATGTTTGGTAATGGACACACTCTAATAATTTTTATAGTGCCTGGAGAGAGTTTGAAGCAGTACCAAAACTGAGGTCTCTGCTCAGAGGCTCTGGAGTGCATAAATGTTTTTTTGTGGGTCCTCTATGATTGTCAGATAACTAGGTTGAATAGATAAATAATACATTTACTGAAATGTTCCCTGTTGTAACGTTGCTGTTGTCCATATGTTCATCCTTATTTCAAGAGTATGTGAATGGAAAACTGAATAAGTGCCTAGTTCCTAATCAATAAGGTCAAATATTACAGGAAGGAAATATGTTGTTTCTGTATGGTGGCACTTTGGCAGACTGTGAGAGGACGTTTTCCATGTTGATGGAGGCTCCATCTTTGGAAAACTTAGGTTTGGACTGTTTCTAAATTAGGCATGAAGACCTAGGGATTGGCAGACAGGGTATTCTGCCAACTTTGCAATCGAGTTCTCTGTCGGCCAAACTGTAATAAGGTGTCAAGTTTCAAATTAGCATATCATTGGCAGTTTTCAGTTAGAACATTCCTATTCTTTCCGAAGAGCACCGTAACTTCCCAGAGGTATATTTATGTAGGCTTTGCACTGCTTCTGTACCATGCAAAAAGGTGCATTTGCGACACAACCCTAAAATGCAATTTATCAAGCCTCACAAGGTCACTGAATGACTTGATACATCTGGAGTAACGCAACACAGCAGAAATCTCTGTTTATTTTTTATTCTGACCCAGGAAGGTGTTCAATGGGCTTTGCATGGGTGTTTTCATCAACACCCATGGAATTTGACACATTCTTAGATTTGCCATTACTGGTAGACCTGGGAATGCTAAAAAATGCTATGGCTTCCCAGGTGAGCCATAACGAGAAGAACTATTTTTATTTCTCCTCGTTATTTCCTCTTTCTTTGCATGCTACAGAACACATAAAAAGAGGAATATGCATAAAAGGGATTATTTTTGTGCAGGAAGGTACCCCATACTGCAAAAAAAATAGTCTGCATGCACTCAAGGTACCCTTGCACCATGGTGTTGGCACTAGGCAACCGATTATGCAGCAGCACTAGGCTGGAATGTGGTGTATTGTGATAAATACAGCACATTGCTGTCCTTTCCCAGGAATGCAGTGCAGTAAGGTGGCTTCCTGGGCTGTGTTACATTTTGATAAAGATGTCCCCCAGTTTGTACATGGTTGACAGGTATCAGTAAACACACCGTAGCCACTGCCTGATATCACATGGCCCCCACTTCACAGTTCACACTTTATTGTCAGTCCCAGCCAGCACTACATCGACAGTTCCTAGGAAGCACATCATTATCAATTGCCAGCTAGCATGGTATTGTCAATTTCCACTAAACATTAATCACATCCTTTTCACAGAGAACACATAATAAGCAATTTGCATTAAGCACATGATAACAGTTACCAGTAAATGTGTGTTATTGCCAGTACCCAGTTAAAGTCTGACTGCTAATTGCTAGAGGAGTATCATTGGTAAATACCAAACAGCCAGTCAATGTGCATTTGCCAGTTCTAGCTGAATGAATGAGTGAAAAATTCCAGATGCTGTGCACTCAAGCCTTGAACACGGCATCCTGGTGCTAAGAAGATTAACCGTGGGTTTTGACCAAGAAACTATTAAAACAGCATAGTTATTAGATATTGTGTGAAAGATAGATAGTGTAAGTCAGAGTACAGAAACAGCTGTATAGAGTATGAGTGCTTGCTGACCAGGTATAAGAAAAAAAAACGTGGGTCTGCCCAATATCGGTATGGTAATGGTACCTGGAGTAAATAAGCTACAGAGGAGGAAAATACTCTTCCAGGACGACTGGCAGGTAAAATAAGATGTCGAATGAAATAGGAACCTTGCCTGTAGAGAACTCAATGGCAAATGCAGAGCGTTCTAAAGCTTGTTGGCCACATGTACAAAATGTGGGGAAATGCTATTTCCTAACTACTATTCTTACTAAATCCCAATTTGGAAATCGCAAATCATAATGTAAAAAAAAGTAGCAGTTTTCAATAGCGATTCATAATGGGTCACAAATTAACCTGCACCATGAATATTAATTAGGTAGGTTGCACTTTATGACTCATTCGGAATTATAGCAATTGCAGGGATGGTGGCTCGCTCGGGTCAACAGATTGGTTTTAAGTAAAGCATTTTATTTAGGGCAGTCAGTTTTTCTTAATGGAAAATAGGATGCATTTAAAATGAAAAAGTGAAAATTCCAATTTAAATGTTTTTAAAGTAAGCAGTGGTTCGTAGGACTACATAGTGCCCTTACAAAATAGATTATGTTACATTCTCATAGGGGAAGGGGTCTTGTGGGGTACTCTTTCCTTTTGCGAATGACTACCACTACCTTTCAGTAGTCAATACAACATGAATTGTTTGCAACCATAATTCTGTCACAAAGCATTAAGATAAAGCACTTCAATTCAGTATTTGTAAGGATCTCCCTAACAAACCCCTTCTGAATACCAAATCACTAAACTAAAAATGCAATTTGGTAACAAGGCACCAAATCGCAAATAGGCATTTGTAGATATGACAAAGAATTTGGTGGTCAGAAACTCCCCGATCAGCCCTCTGTACTTACCAATTTAGAGCCAGAAAAGTGCTACTAGGAGGGGTGAGACAAAGGAGAGTGCAAGAAGACCCCAAATAAATCAGCAGTGGAATTCTGAAATAGTTGAAGCCTGCATAAATGATAGCAGATGGGGACCTTATACATAGTCAACTTACTATATATCAGATTGGACCACAGTTATATTAATATTCAAGAATTAATATTAAAGTTACCAGGGGAGAGTTTAATTTAGAGGAGATATCTTAAAGTATATCTTTCAGCCTGAACTGCATCTTCTGCCTAATGTTGGGTAATTGCCTGTGCAATATAATAAAAAATGTTTGCAAACAAAAATTCCTCAGTTCAGTGGAAGTGTAATTACAAATACTTCTTACTCTAATGCACAAAAGCACAGGTTCAACTTTAGTTTCCCCTGAAAACGTTTGTGAATTGACACAGGAAATACTGCACCTTAAGGAGCATATTTATGAAAGGCGTGCGTTACATTTGCACCAGGTAAAGCGGCACATGCGTGACACAAGTCTCGAAGTAAGGTTTATGTAGCCAAACAAAGCCACATTGTGCGGCTTTGAATGGCTTCATAATTTCACAGTACGGCAATGCAACACAAATTGCTGCGTTGCCTTACACTGCGTAAGTGAGGTGTTCCATGGGCATTGCAATGGTTATTGCCACAAACTACCATGGTTTTTGATGCATTCCCAGTTTTACAAGGACTTGTAAACCTAAGAATGCATCAAATCTTATGCCTCCCTGGGTGAGGCATAACAAGGAGAAATATCTTTATTTCTCCTTTTTTTCCTCTTTCTATGTGTGCTGTATTCTGCAGCACACATAGAAAGAAGAAAACGCTTCTGTGGACTGTTTTTGTGCAGGAAGATACCCCTGTCTACAAAACAATCCCCATCGTGCAAGGGTGCCTGCATTGTGCTAGGCTGCCCAACCTCCTTCGGGGCAGATGGAAAGGACAGGAATCGACCATGTTCAATAAACACGGTGCATTCCTGCACTTTCCCTGTGGTGCAGGGCACAGCAGCAGGGTAACCTGTGCCACCATTCCTGTAAATATGCCCCTTTGTGTGGTAAAACATGCCTTTCTTTTGATACATTAAGGCACATAACCGTGCTTCCTCAGAGAAGCAATGTTGCGTAGTTGTGACCGCCAGCTACTTATTAGTGTACAGTCAATAAAAAATGTTTGGCACCAGGAGGACAACACCGGACATGAAACAGATGCTCCTTTAGTTCACAGGTGTCATCTTTGCACTAGGAAGTTGATTGTTTCAAGGACTAATTTACACAAATAAGAGTACATAAAGATGTCGTAGGACTTCTGATACTCAGACATTCTTTTGTGAATAAGCCCCTAGACTGGTAGGCCACTCTATCCAGATGTGACCAGACAACAAAAACATATGCATGCTTCAGATAATAAAGGTGTGGAATAGGGAGGTAGCTGAAAGTGGAAAATGAAGAACTGGAGATGGTCAAGAGGGATAGAAAACCAGGTGCAAAGCAATTGGGAGGCATACTTACAAGCCCCTATTGCCACCACAATGTCACTTTTCAGGATGTTGTGTTGGCGATAGGTGCTTTGCCTTATTTAGAAATCAGCGTTAAGTCACTTAACATGGCTTAGCACCTTAGATGCGGCGCAAATATCCCTCCCCAGTGCTGCGCTGTCCATTGGAAAAAGTGCTGAATGGACGTCCAATGGACGTGCGCAGCACTGGGGAGGTAGTGCTGCCATCGGCCAACGCCCCGACGCAGCACTTAAGAGGCTAGCACTGCTTTGCAAATAAGGCACCCTTTCACACTATACTTAGCGTGAAAGGGGAGGGCAATAGATGTTTCTGCTGGGGTTCCAATACCACGCCCATTGATTTTGATGCGGCCCCATATTCACAGGGTGGCGTAGATATGGTGCAGTGCCAAAATTAAGACCAGGGAAAATCTGGTCTTACCCTGGCAAAACGAGTAGAAATGTTTAATTTCTCCTAATTTTTGCTGTTTCCATTTGTGCTGTGTTATGCAGCACACATGGAAACAGCAAAACGTCAATGATTGTTTATGTGCATGAAGGTGTCCCTTCCTGAACACAAGCAATCATTTTTTTTTAAAATGATGTTTTGCAACTTCTATGTGTGCTGCATTGAGCAGCACACATAGAAGTTACTAAAGACCATTTAAAGATTGTATATGTGCAGGAAGGACACATTCCTGCACATAAGCAATCTTTCCCTGATATATTGCGAGGGTGCCTGCGTTGGTGCTAGGCAGGTAAATTTAGTGCCACCGCAGAGGGAAATTCAGGGCTGCACCATATTCTTGTAAATATGGTACAGCCCTTCATTTCTAATGTGACGGAGCGTGTCATCAACCTTCTTGACATGCTTCAACACTTTACTAGTAAATACGCCCCTGAGTTCCCCATCTAAGGCTCCACAAAAAGAATAAAGATGTGCAAAAGTGATGTTTGTCCTTTCCTGTCCTCTCTTCCCTTTCTTTCTTTATGCTTGGTCTTTCTCCTGTCTTTCCTTTTTTCTTTCTTTTCTTCTACTTCCTCCCTTGTCCCCATCCTCAATTTAGAGAGTGATGCGTTTTGCTTTTGATCACTGACAGCCTATATTGGTTCATATTCTCAAATTTGCATTGATTGTCTCTTCCAATTTAGTTACATCTATTTTACCTACTTCTTGAGTGATGTATATTATCCCTTTCTTTTTTACTTATGTCAGATTGTATCACCTCTTTGGTATTTGGTTTTTATTACTTGGATCATTATCTCTCTCAATAAAATCTTCTTGAAATCAAAAAAAGTGATGTTTGTCTAGAGGCCTGAAACATAGGAATGTGTTGGTCCAAAATCCCTGTCTCTTCCCTCTGATCTGCATTCAATATGTATCGTGATGTGTCCGTTCTTCACATTCTTCGTATTTGTGTGGGTTTCATAAAAGATTCAAAATAAAGTATTTGAACAACGTGTGCATTTATTGGGGTTTAAAAAGCCCTAAGCTAGATAAGAAACAACGGAGTGGTGTAGAATAGAGAAACAGAGGGGACGATTACTGAGGAGGGAAATGAGGGAGTGTGTTGACAAAGGATAAGGGGAATACTAGCTTGCCCTGGTAATCCCTGAATTCATGTGTAAACACAGGGTTATACAAGGACGAGATGAGGAGATGCTGGAAGAGAGGGGATTGTTGTCCAATATTGAAAAGTAGGCATGATGTAGAGTACTGATACTGGATGGAAGAAAAACTTTCAGATCCTAGTAGTCTTGTAAGAAAAGGATTGGCCTCTCGTCTTCTTCCCGCATATTTTCCTCTTGAGTTCAATGAGTTTGCTCTTGCTGGTGTTTTATGGTCCAATGAAGTTCTTGAGCATCTTTAAATGTTAAAACATGGCAACCAAGGGAAATCATGTTTTGACCTTTAAAATGATATCCTATCAGGCTTTCTTTCATGTTCCCTAGGGCTGCATGGTTTGTATTACTATCAAGAAAAGATAATGTAGCTGAAATGCATTGATGCTGACGAGCAAAGGGGTCTGATGAAAGCATATCTAAAGACAACTCTTACAGCGCCCAAACAAATCAGGGCAGATGCAGGAGGCCATGGTGGAAATTACGGAAATGATCAATGGCCTGCTTTCGTTAAGTTTTAGTGTACACAGATGTTCACATTGTAATCAAACGACATAAACAGACTTTCCTCTGGTCTTCCGTTTATTCCTGTAAAGGCTACCTTAATCAAAAAAGCTGTTTGGTACTTTGCAATCAGTTTTGATTTTTATATTTTTATTTCTGGACTAAAGTACGGATTATGGATGTTATTGTTAAATCTATTGAGATTATATATTTATTTTGATTACATATTTTTTTAGATTTTCTCCTACAGAAAAGACATCAGATTAAAAGCAAAGAATACACATGACATTTTTTGGTATGAAATGGGCGTTTTATTCAACTATGCCCATTTAAAACTATGTACTTTTCAGAGGGACATTTTTTCTTATTTTTAATTCTTTATTGTTGAATGGAATTCTTTCCCCACAAAAGAGTTTTTTAATACAAAGACCCCGTCTGATCCTATGACCCTTGAAAATAGTGTGTTACTAATAACCTGGTGGTCTTTTATTTCGCACTACTATGTTTGAGAGTTAAAGTGTTCACCGAAGGGATTTGATAATATATCTGTTTGATTATATTTTTGAAAAAATGCATGTTTGATGATAAATAAATGCATTATTTTCTTTCAAAGAGGGTCTCCGGTCCGATTTATAGTACACACAGAGGCAGATTTACAATAAATTGGCGGACCATGGAGTTACTCCGAAATTGGTCATGCCATATTCTGACAGTTTTAAAACAGAGTAATGTACCTTATTTACAAAAATATGGCACACCACTGCATTTCTCCTAGTGCTGATGTTAAAAGAGCTGCCTAGCGCCAGGGCAGGCACCCTAGCAACATGCTGAGATGGTTGTGCTGCAGGGGCGATTGTTTATGTGCAGATAGGCAATCTTAACAGGCGATTTGTTCCATCCATGTATGCTGCACGTAGAAACAGCAATATACAAGGAAAAAAAACATTTCTCCTCGCATTGCCCGTTTAAGGCCAGGCATTTCCTGGTCTTATTTTTGGCGCTGCCCCATTCCTTGTAAATATGGGGCTGTGTCTAACAGCAATGGGTGTTGCAACAGAACGCCCACTGCAACTCCCACTGCATGCCCTTTTCACGCTACGTGCTGCGTAAATGGGGGCATTGTTTACAAGGCATCGCCAAGCCACGTTAAGTGGCTTATTTTCTAATACCATAGATCAATCAAAGAAAGCTTTATTCAATTGTTTAAACAGACAATAATACAAGCATAATGAAAAAACACATTACACTCTTCATACATTAAAAGTTCATATAAAATGTATATAGACTCCATTCCAGAGGATTTAAACAGTATTAATCTAGCAAAGGCTCTCATCTCAATAAAATGATTAGATAAACATATGTTTCCTTTAGGTCAGAACTTTTTTCAGAAAAAATTGTTATCCTAAAAACACTGTGGTCATTGTCTATATATTGTAGTGCCAGAAAAGCAGGTCGACATTGGCGAAGCCCAAACTGTTTTAGAATGGGTAATAGGAACAGGCTTGTAGCAGCAGAATAAAACCTACAGAAGAGAGTGACGTGAATCGTGGATTGTGGGGAAATGTTATCACAAGGGCAGGTTTGGAGATTATGAGACCAGTCATTTGTTATGGGCAAGGTGACCAATCTATGAAAAACTCCCAACCTAAATCGAGTTAATAGGAACCTATCTTAAACTAAATCGGGTGAATAGGAACCTATCATATTTTTTAATACATTTAAACCATATCTGTGAATTGTACTTTGCCATCCACATATTTGTTGTTGAAAATAAATCGATTTTATAGTCTCTCTTTCAAATTAAACACCATCAAAATAAATCATATTTCCTTGGTGATGTCACTAATCTGAAACCATCGCTAGAGCAGCAGGAGTGGAACCTTTAGCAGATTACTGTGAATCTGTGATCCACTATAAACTGCTTGAAAGTATTAACACACTTCCCTGTAGCTAGCCACCATGTAACAGTGCTCTCTGGGAATGTGGCAGGGTCTGCTTTAATTTAAAACACCTTGGGGCATATTACCAAGGTTTAGCGATATTTACCGCTAACGATGCTTAGCAACGAATTTTTTGAGCTAAGCATCGCCAGACATTATCGCAGAGATAACTTTCTATTAGCAAGGTTTATATCAGTAGTGATAAAAATCCTTGCGCTAACTGCCAATTGAGAGATTATCGCTGGAAAACCAACGATAATCTCTCGAAGTTTGGCGTTAGCTTGATGATAGGGGCTCACAAACTTAGCCATGATATCCACCTTCCATAGGATATCATGGCTAAGTCAAGAAAATACCAGGTGTAAAAAAAGCAGTGCTAACCGCGGTTAGCGCTGCTTTTTTTTATCACTAACAGGGTTAGCGAAATCCTTGATAATAGGAGAAATGTCGCTTAACAACATTTCTCCTATTATTTTTCTCTGGAACGCCCCCTTTGCATCTCATTAGAGATGCAAGGGGAAGCGTAGAGAAAAATGGTGCTAACATCCGAGTTTGAGTGTTAGCACCCTGTTGCTGATAGGGAGATCATTTTATCTCCGCTTTCTTGGCTTTTAAAGCCAAAAAAGCGGAGGTAAGTCCCTTGATAATATGCCCCCTAGGCTGGTTATCTGTAGTGCAAGATTATGACAATCTGTTGTCAAGAAACGTGGGTTTTGGATAGTGCTTAATTTGTAAAAACAATGAAGTGCCAGAGCTCTTGTCAGGAGGCCACTTCAGTTCGCACCACACATTGTCCCTGCCAGCATTGCCAATGACAGTGCCAACACAACTATTAACCAGTTTACAGACCGAGCTGAGGAAATGAAAAAGTACCAAGAATAAGATTCTGTGGCGAATAAAACAGGACTCCATAGAAAAATCATGGGCAAAATTGCTTTACGACTCCATAACCAACAATAGCGCCAGATTCTGGTATACAGTAAATAAAATAGAGAACCCTAAAGCCCTTGGAATAAATTCCTGCCTGATGGAAGAGGACTGGGTAAAACATTTAGCCCACCCCTTAAACAACGAAGAAGAAACAAGACTCAGGGTTTCGGCAGGACTGTCCACAGACCCCAAAGCCTCTAACTGAGGAGAATCATTTCCCAGGCTCAATAAATCAGATTAAAAAAAGAATAGTGAAATGCGGGAAAGAGGGAGCCTCTGGCCCAAACGGAATTCCCCCCATTCTTTACAAGCAGGAAACAAACTACTGGGCCGAGCAACTTCTCCCACTCTTTGGGGAAATCTGGGTGGCAGAACAAATCCCGACTTCCTGAAAGGGATCAATTATCGCCCCGATATATAAAAAAGGCAAGAGGAGCGAAGCAAAGAACTATAGGCTCATCGCCCTCATAGACATTGAGGCCAAATATTTTCCGGGGCTCCTACTAAAAGAACTAACGGATTGAGCGTCAAAGAAAAACTTAATTGCCATTAACCAGACTGGCTTCCAGAAAAACAAATATTCTTGCTCTCTCTCTTTTAATAAATTCCACCATAAAACAAAAAATCCATTATTTGTCTTTTTTATTGATTACTCATCCGCATTTGACAGCATAGACAGAGGAAAACTCTGGGCCAAGCTTTCAGGCTGGGATGTAGACCCTAAACTTTTGAATCTAATAATTTTAATTCACACAGAAACCTGGATGCAAGTAAAACTGGGGTCAGGCAACTGTTTAACAAGGGAAGTACCAACTACAAAAGGATTGAAGCAGGGGTGCATTCTCGCCACGACCCTATTCAACCTCTTTATGGCCGACCTTTCAGCAGATCTTGATAATTGCAACCACTACGCCCCAAACATAGGGGGCTACACACTGTCAAACCTTCTGTATGCAGATGATTTAATATTAATAAGCCGAACACCAGTCGGCCTTCACCACCTTATAAACACGACGAGTCCCTTCTCAGAAAGGAATGGGCTGAGCATAAATCTAGAAAAATCAAAGGTGATGATACTAAATCAAAAATCCCAAAAACAACAGCCACAGTGGTTTCTGTGCGACCAAAATTTGGGGATAGTTAAAGATTACAAATACTTGGGCATAATCTTCGATAAGAAAGGCTCATTCGAACAACAAAAGAAGGCCATCAGAAACAGAGGGATATCATTGGCCGTTGCACTAAAGAGCATCAAGAACAAAATAGCAGGCCCAAACCTAATCCCTCTGCTAGACGTGTTACAAGCAAAACTACTGCCATCGATAACTTATGGCAGCAAAAGTATGAGAGGGAGAGAGGAATCCATCTTAGATAAAGTAGTGTCCAAAACAATGCGAATACTTTTCAGTCTTCCATCGTATACTTCGTCAGCGCAACTAAGACTGGAGTTCAGCTTCAATAAACAACAAATTGCACGTTAGGGCGCTTACGTTAAATGCTGGCACAAAATAAAGGGAGCTGAGTTGGGTACCTTGAACACTTATACACAAGGGGGGCATGTGTGGGAAGTATTTAATGACCTAGCATTGTTACAATCCCTACAAATACTGAAACAACAAAGTGTAACACAATGGGTCAACAAAAAAGTAGTGCAGCTATCTAAATGACTGTGTGTGTATTGAAAGAACACAATCCCTGAATCCAAAGTATTCTTGGTGAAAAAATGTTCCCATCAGATACCCGTCCTGTACCGCCCTACATCACTTGGGATCCTTCACCCGAAGGAAGTGGAAAGAACCACTTAGGATTAGGTAGATTGTGGCCTAATCGAAGTGTGAAGGAATGTAAGGTGTATGGGTATAAACTATTGTGGTGGTATCAGGGGGCACTAAGAAATATCAATAAGCAGTGCATTAAGTGCTCGCTGTAGCATGTGAAAGTGAGAAAATTAATATTGGGTTGTGGGAAGGGAGAAAAAGTTTATTGGGGTCCTACCCACACCCAAGGTTAAAAAACAGTGCAAGTAGTAATAACAAATAACTACTGAGATTTTATCTTGGTCGACATGTTTCTGCAGTATTCGTTGGCTCAAAGGATACCAGTCTGCTTCATCAGGACCTTGTTGTTAATAAAGTGCTACTGCTGATTTTAAAGTGTATAATGTGTATAAAAAACCATATCACCTGAGAACACCGGTGGAAATGATCCAGTCAGTAAACAGCAGACAAACACACATGTAAATACAAAATACACACAGTTAGTGACGAAAGCTGCAAATGCACAGAGATAATCTCGTGATGTTCAATTATAAGCCAAACATTTATGGTCAGTGGTTGTAACAGTGATCAACTCATTGAACCAGGTGCACATATCCTGGGTTAACCAAAATTGTAGACACTCACCCATGATCTGGGGAATGGACTCTCCACCTCACCCGGCAACAGCTCAGGTACAAATGGAGCACCGCTCTAATGAATGTGAACAAAAAAAGAAATGAAAGAGGAAGAGTTTGCTAGAACTCAGTCTGAAAACACATTCCCTCAGCCATTGAGGGTTTATAGCCAGAGGTCGGGACAAGTTTCTAATGTTGGTAGTTCCCTGTATTTACTCAGCCGTGGGCTTAAAGGAGGTCTAATAAAATCTCTTTATTCAGTTAGTACAGCCGGGCGTATTGTGTCTCTAAAAGAGTCAACCCGCTTAGCGCAATGAGTGGGCGATCTGTTGTGTCTTTAGAAGAGTCAGCCCGCTTTGCGCATTGAGTAGGTGATCTCGATCTTAACCATAATGTAACAAGCATTTCAAACTTGCCTTCGTGCCTGTCCTGCATCTGCTACTTCTTTCAGAGACCACCCGTTTTAAGCATTAAGCATTTAAAGGCCGATCGTGATCTATAATAGAGTCAGCACACTCACACATTGCCTCCGTGCCTGCCCTGTCCCGCTTACCTGTCCGTTGGTACTCCGCGCCTTCCTCTAGGCTGACTGTGGGAGGTACCGACTGGACAGGAAGCGGGATATTTAACCCATGTCTAATTGGTCAAAGGATCAACACGTGTGCAGCGTGATAACGCGCGTCTCCGAACGCGTTGCAAGATCAGAGGTAAAAGGGAAATGTAGTCCGGAAATGTAGTCCGGAAGCTCGCACGGGATAATCTCCTCGCTTCCCTATTGGTAAATAAATGGACACGTGGGCCACACGGTAGCGCGCGGTTTGTAAATACGCATTGGGACTACACAATACATTAGAGATGTAGTCTGCATTTCTTAGCCCCATTCTGCATGTAGTAGCGCGCGATTTAAAATGCGCGCTAAAACTACAAGGTTGGTGGGATTTGTAGTTTATTTCTAATTCTTCGCCCCTGTTATTTATAAACCAAGGTATTGCATAAGACCTGTCTCTAAATTAGAGAAAATGTATATTTGGTGGCAGAGATATGAACAATAACAAGAGACTTAACACTGATAAATTAACAGTCCTACAGTTTTAGTACAATGCAGTCCCTAGGTGGAAAGCTGATAAGAATAAACTAGTAGTCAGTATGTTATGGAGACAGAAATGGTTCTATGTCCAATTGGTATTATATAGAACAGTGTGGTTGGTAAGTGTGGAACTTGTATTCCATGTGACAAGAGACTTAACACTGATAAATTAACAGTCCTACAGTTTTAATCCAATACAGTCCCTAGGTGAAAAGCATATAGGAATAAACTGGTAGTCAGTGTGTTGTCACACATGTCATTCTTTCTGTTTTCTCTTTAGGCGGCGCTATTTCCAATAGACTCGCTCTGTTGTTGTTTTGTGCTCTTTTCTTGGAACGGTTTACCAGTTGTTTTGGATAATCTTTCTCTAAGAGATCTTTTCTTAGATTGTTTGCATGGATTTCGAAAGATTTTTATCTGAGCAGTTTCTATGTATGCGCAGAAACTGCCCATATGGCAGATTGTCCCAAAGGGACTTCGGGTGGCAGCTATGGTAATTCAGTAGGGAATTTCGAGCCATGTGACAACATTTGGTACACGATCTAACCAAATAACTAGCATCATCAAAAAACACTGGGGCATTTTGAATACGGGAAATGACACACTGCCTGTTCCCCTATTTGCCTTCAAAAGGGGACCTAATCTTAGGGACAAATTGGTCCATACAAGACCAAAGACCGAAATCCCTAGAAATACAGGCACCCTGTGGGATATGCCAGCTGTAACTGGACATCACCCTTGCGGACAATGTGCAGCATGCCCTCAGACCCGTAAATCCACAACACTCGATATTGGTACAGAACATCCTTGGGAACAGCGGAGGTTTACAAACTGTAACAGTTCTAACCTCATTTATCTAATCATCTGTCCCTGCGAGAAAAAGTATGTGGGTATGACCACTAGAAAAGTGAAGACGAGGATCTCAGAGCACAAGAGCTCAATACGCTGCAATAAACAAACAACCCGTATGACAAAACACTTCTTGGAGGCACAACATGCACCTACAGATCTACAATGGACTGTGCTTGAACAGCCTATGATCCCTAAACATATCACAGATGTCAGTACTTTTCTACATCGTAGAGAACAGAGATGGGTGCACAAACTTCAAACCGATATCACAGGTTTGAATGAAGACATCCCGTGGATGTCTCTGTAAGTCACGTTACATGGAATACAAGTTCCACACTTACCAACCACACTGTTCTATATAACACAATTGGGCATAGAACCATTTCTGTCTCCATAACACACTGACTACCAGTTTATTCCTATATGCTTTTCACCTAGGGACTGTATTGGATTAAAACTGTAGGACTGTTAATTTATCAGTGTTAAGTCTCTTGTCACATGGAATACAAGTTCCACACTTACCAACCACACTGTTCTATATAATACCAATTGGACATAGAACCATTTCTGTCTCCATAACATACTGACTACTAGTTTATTCTTATCAGCTTTCCACCTAGGGACTGCATTGTACTAAAACTGTAGGACTGTTAATTTATCAGTGTTAAGTCTCTTGTTATTGTTCATATCTCTGCCACCAAATATACATTTTCTCTAATTTAGAGACAGGTCTTATGCAATACCTTGGTTTATAAATAACAGGGGCGAAGAATTAGAAATAAACTACAAATCCCACCAACCTTGTAGTTTTAGCGCGCATTTTAAATTGCGCGCTACTACATGCAGAATGGGGCTAAGAAATGCAGACTACATCTCTAATGTATTGTGTAGTCCCAATGCGTGTTTACAAACCGCGCGCTACCGTGTGGCCCACGTGTCCATTTATTTACAAATAGGGAAGCGAGGAGATTATCCCGTGCGAGCTTCCGGACTACATTTTCGGACTACATTTCCCTTTTACCTCTGATCTTGCAACGCGTTCGGAGACGCGCGTTATCACGCTGGACACGTGTTGATCCTTTGACCAATTAGACTCGGGTTAAATATCCCGCTTCCTGTCCAGTCGGTACCTCCCACAGTCAGCCTAGAGGAAGGCGCGGAGTACCGACGGACAGGTAAGCGGGACAGGGCAGGCACGGAGGCAATGTGTGAGTGTGCTGACTCTATTATAGATCACGATCGGCCTTTAAATGCTTAATGCTTAAAACGGGTGGTCTCTGAAAGAAGTAGCAGATGCAGGACAGGCACGAAGGCAAGTTTGAAATGCTTGTTACATTATGGTTAAGATCGAGATCACCTACTCAATGCGCAAAGCGGGCTGACTCTTCTAAAGACACAACAGATCGCCCACTCATTGCGCTAAGCGGGTTGACTCTTTTTAGAGACACAATACGCCCGGCTGTACTAACTGAATAAAGAGATTTTATTAGACCTCCTTAAGCCCACGGCTGAGTAAATACAGGGAACTACCAACATTAGAAACTTGTCCCGACCTCTGGCTATAAACCCTCAATGGCTGAGGGAATGTGTTTTCAGACTGAGTTCTAGCGAACTCTTCCTCTTTCATTTCTTTTTTTGTTCACATTCATTAGAGCGGTGCTCCATTTGTACCTGAGCTGTTGCCGGGTGAGGTGGAGAGTCCATTCCCCAGATCATGGGTGAGTGTCTACAATTTTGGTTAACCCAGGATATGTGCACCTGGTTCAATGAGTTGAACACTGTTACAACCACTGACCATAAATGTTTGGCTTATAATTGAACATCACGAGATTATCTCTGTGCATTTGCAGCTTTCGTCACTAACTGTGTGTATTTTGTATTTACATGTGTGTTTGTCTACTGTTTACTGACTGGATCATTTCCACCGGTGTTCTCAGGTGATATGATTTTTTATACACATTATACACTTTAAAATCAGCAGTACCACTCTATTAACAACAAGGTCCTGACGAAGCAGACTGGTATCCTTTGAGCCAACGAATACTGCAGAAACATGTCGACCAAGATAAAATCTCAGTAGTTATTTGTTATTACTACTTGCACTGTTTTTTAACCTTGGGTGTGGGTAGGAACCCAATAAACTTTTTCTCCACTCCCACAACCCAATATTAATTTACTCACTTTCACATGCTACAGCGAGCACTTAATGCACTGCTTATTGATATTTCTTAGTGCCCCCTGATACCACCACAATAGTTTATACCCATACACCTTACATTCCTTCACACTTCGATTAGGCCACAATCTACCTAATCCTAAGTGGTTCTTTCCACTTCCTTCGGGTGAAGGATCCCAAGTGATGTAGGGCGGTACAGGACGGGTATCTGATGGGAACATTTTTTCACCAAGAATACTTTGGATTCAGGGATTGTGTTCTTTCAATACACACACAGTCATTTAGATAGCTGCACTACTTTTTTGTTCACCCATTGTTACACTTTGTTGTTTCAGTACCTTGAACACTTACCTATGGAAAGAGCTGGAAAGGAACAAGGCCTACCCTGCGATGGTCTACCTTCAAACATCAATAAACTCACTTGTGATAAAAGATCTCTGGGAAGCAAACAATACTCATAAAAGCTTCAAGCGGCTTGTAAATAAAACTGTGAAGATACTATCCCTGGAAGAGGATATATCCGCACTCACCTGGAGGGCCCATGAGAGGTTTGTGATCCAGAGCTACACCAGGTCTCAAACGCAGGCATACCTAGGCACAGGATTCTCACGGGCAGCAAAGGAATCCTTCTTACAGCTGAGGATGGGAGTAATTCAGCAAAAGAACATCTCCCCCCATGGACACGTTCAGAATCCACCACAAACTGTAGACTTTGTGGGGACTTAAAAGAGGATGTCTTGCACCTACCATGCAGTTGTAAAGCTCTGGAGAATGAACAAATGCTACAACCAACACAGCTCTGGAACAAAAGACGCCTGCGAACCCGCCGACAGGCATTGTTGGCATGCTTTGCGGGGGGAGACATTAAATTAGCCTGCAGATTGGTACGTTTTATGAAATTAGTAAATATAGCCCAAAACCCCCTTAGCCAGCACCCAAACTGAAAAAACCATATGCCGGACTTATAACCCTTATTTGCAAAAGCCTTCCTCTTCTCAAATCCATCAATTAACTCTCACGGGACTGAAAGCATAAAAAGCACAATTCGACATCTGCATTAAAGAAATATGAGTTTTAATTTGTTTTTTTTAATCATCTAGGGTTTTAAAATGTTCAATAACTCTTTGCATACATTTAAACAGTCATATGAACATCAATACAGCAATTTTTGAAAGATCTACATAATGATGTTATTGTAATGAAATGAGTTGCTTCTTTTTTATGCCTTGTGCAAAGGTTCTTAATCATGTATTTTGAGCTCAACTGCAAAGATTTTTATCAATCACGCAATAAAGAAATTTACCAAAATATTAACCATCACACTCCTACATGTGTGACAATTCGGACCATTTCAGGCCCCTAAACATATAAAAATGGTTTAGGTGGCAAGTAATCATAATTTTTCATGGATATTGAATTAATGATTAACCATTGTTGTGGTCCTCTCAAAATTAGCCTGAGAGTTGCATCCTGTGGCAGACTGTCACAAGCGCCGGTGTTGACAATTAAGTGCTAGTGTCGAGCACCGGAAACCACCTGACCAAAAAAGGCACTGGTTTTAGATAATTTGAATTTCAATTTATTTTCCCACCTTTTGTAGTTCAGCTAACACATCAAACACAGAAAGAGCGAAAGGAAGGTTGGCCACTTTAATTTCACTTAAGTTGACAGAATTAGTAGAAGACAAATCCATTCTACTTCTCTTTACCGAATGCTGTTACTCATGGTTCCGAAATCTTTTGTTTTGTTACTGATTAATTTCTACTGTAATATTTTTGATATTAGCTCTACGAAGGTAATAAATAATCTTAAAGATGATATTACCACTTTTTTAGTTGGGCACAAAAAGAGGTTCTCATACTGTACCTTGTGGCCAAGTAGATGCTTAGGGGTCAACGTTAATACATTTCAAGCATGTCCCACACGACAAGTCTTTAAATAGGATATTAATTTCAAGGAATTTGGTATTCATCAGTGACTACAGACTCTGATGTTTCAGTTCCCCTAACTTCTAGGGGCAGGGGGTGTTGTGGCAACATTGACTTCATGGTTATGTCCTCTGACATGAAACAGACAAACGGTTTTGAGAGGAATGCTTGCAATCTGTCTAGCCACTGGCAATTGCTTTGGGGTAATATTTCAACCCATCAATCTTTTCTTTACAATGCCATCTCAGTTTAGACCTAGCCAAAAAAGTATATTACAGCATTATGTATTTAGATCTACAAGTGATAATGGAGGAGCTGCTGGGAAGGTGCATGGGTAATTTGAGAACTAAGGTAAGCAACCACCAAGTCCAGTGGAGGACACAGCAAAACAAATGTGGGGGAGGCGGGGATAGGGGTATTTAGGAGAATAATAATAATATAAAAAACCTTACCAGTCTCTCTTGCTGATGCCAACAGTTGCCTAGGTGTTTCTCTCCTGGTAGTCACTGGGAAAGCACAGGGTCCACACTCAATCCAGTCACTGCTCTCATGCTATGAGAGCAGTGCCAGGATTGGTATGAGTAGCCTGGAATGTCCCTTAGACAGCGCCTAGGAGCCTGCGACTTTTCCCCAACCTGGCTGGGTTGGAGAAATAGAAGTACACATGTCTGTTTGCCAGGCCTAAGACGGTCGGCCAAACTGACATGTGCACCACCACTCCTCTCTGTCATTGCCCAGTCTCACCCCGCCCCCTACACATCCATGCATCAGCCAGAGCCATTCATAGAAAGCTAAAATTATATTATTGTTTTATTATAATTTTATTTTTCGGTGACTGACAGAATGGAGCTATGTTCATCCGCCATTACGGAGGAGCCACCCCTAACCAAGTCTTACTTTTGGTGTTAGCAAAATTCAGGGCAGGTATAACTCTCAAAATAGTCAAGATCGTGAGTCAGACCAATTCAGTTTGCATTTTATTTTTCAGTATATATTCATATAAATTCATTATTTCAAAGAAATAGGAATATTTGTGGGCTCCCTATCAAAGCAAACCTTTTGGTGTTAGTCATAAACAGTTATTAAAGATTTTTCAGCCAATGGACACACTTAAAATTACTTCACAACAGTGTAGATCATGGGACCGATATACTAAGAAATTGCATTGTCCTTGCATGCCACAAGTAATCGTAAGGCAACACAAGTCCTTAAATGGGTTATGCAATCCATTCAAGGGTCGATTTGAGTCACCATGTTTTACTTTGTAAAGAACTGTAACACAAAGCATTGGCTTGTGCTGCGTTACATTACATTTTGTTGTGATAGGCTTTCCATGAATGGAGCATGGGCATGCTGGCAAATCCACCCATGGAATTTGATGCAGTACCAGATTTACCAGAGGCAGTAAACCTAGGATTGAGCCAAAATGGTGTGCCTACCACAGAAAAGCATACCAAGCAGAAATATCATTATTTCTGCCTTTTTTACCTCTTTCCATTTGTGCTACATTCATAGAAAGAAGAATTTGTCTCTAAGGATTATTTTTTTGCAGGAAAGTATTCCTTCCTGCACTAAAACAATCCTTCCCTTAACACAGGCACCCTTACATCAACATCAGTGGGGAGCAGAGGTGCCCCGTATCTTAGTAGTTGTGTAGCATTTCTGCTCTATCTGTTTCACGCAACAAGGCACATCAAGTTCCCTTGCTGCACTGTGTTGCTTGAAAGGTTAGTAAATCTTTTCCCCAGTGTATAAATTGCTTTTTGAAAAAGCCAACAATATATTGTAGGTGCAGGGAAAGTGTTTTCTCCATAGATTAACACGTTTTCCTGTCGAGGATAACAGAAAAATAAGTTACAGGTGCATTTGCAACTCAAGCAAAAACATAAATAGAGAGCTTGTCTTCAGGCATATGGAACAGCTATAGGCAACATAAACTTGTTTTAGGTGTTTTTATGTTGATGTGTTGGTGCAACCTTATAAGTGATAAATCTTTTCAAGTATGAGAACTCCTAGAAGTAGATGTTTGACCTTAAAGCAAGGGGAACAACAAATCTTGAGCCTAAAGAGAAACTTTGAGATGTAAAAACAAATTCACAGCAAATGAACAATTAGTAAATCAAAGGGAAGGATGACCATGCAATGTTTTCAGAGTATACATTCACAGCAGGAACAGTAAAATTTTAAGCATTATTTTGATTTAGAAATTAAAATCAATAGAGAAAACAAAAAGGTTAGTACAAAATGTTAAATCCTGAATTACAGTGTTTTCTTTCCCAGCAGAAATCAATCAAACACTCACACCCAATCAAAAGATCTGGGTTTAATCCATCACCGTTCTTTAGCCCACTCTGCCACCCCAGTTCAGACATGGCTATATGCAAATCAGTCTGACCCTGTGCCTCATGGGAACAGTCTAGCGCGAACTGCCAAGCCATGTCTTCCCTGGACTGGAAACAAGATTCCGAGCTGAAGACGGCTGGAATGCCAGAAACCAGTCCTTGGAAGCTTGTTTCCAGTCCAGAGAAGACATGGCTTGGCAGTTCGGGCTGGACTGTTCCCATGAGGCACAGGGTCAGACTGATTTGCATATAGCCATGTCTGAACTGGGGTGGCAGAGTAGGCTAAAGAACGGTGAGGAATTAAACCCAGATCTTTTGACTGGGTGTGAGTGTTTGATTGATTCAGATGCTCCGTCTATCACCACCCCCTTTAGTACCGCTTTTGGCCGCCATAAGTGTGGAAGGGTATGCTCAGACGTGAGTCCCTTGCTCACTTTGCCACTGGATTCAAGCAAGCCGGGCTGAAGACGGCTGGAATGCCAGAAACCGGTCCTCGGAAGCATGTTTCCGGTCCAGGGAAGACATGGCTTGGCAGTTCGGGCTGGACTGTTCCCATGAGGCACAGGGTCAGACTGATTTGCATATAGCCATGTCTGAACTGGGGTGGCAGCGTGGGCTAAAGAACGGTGATGGATTAAACCCAGATCTTTTGACTGGGTGTGAGTGTTTGATTGATTCAGATGCTCCGTCCATCACCACCCCCTTTTGTACGGTTACTAAGGAGCAACAACACACACCAAGTATGACTCAGGACTCAGCTAATGGCCAACACGTGGAGAAACAAAAAGAGATCACCCTGCAAAAAGTGATGACCACCCTTCAGCAAATGCAAACCTCCATAGGAACAATCTCATGCGACATAACACTACTCAGAGCAGATGTTTCCAAGATGATCACAAGAATGATTGAGGTTGAAAACACCACAGCAACCCTCTCCACGGACACGGCGACGCTGCAACGGCAAGTATGTCACTTAGAGCAAGTGACCAAGCAGATGGCTGAGAAACTGGATGACCAGGAAGGGCGCTTGCGGCGCAACAAAGTTTGCCTGGTGGAGGTACCAGAAAGCGTTAGGGGGCCGGCTCTAGATCTTTTTGTGAAAGAACTGGTCCAAACACAGCTACAACCTTGCAGGCTCTCAAAATTCTTTTCGGTGGAAAGAGCCCACCGATAGTTGGGGAAATTCCTACTTGCACTCCCCGGTGGAGAACTGATTAAGGCGGGAGACTTCAATACCACCATGAATGCATCCAAAGACCGACAGCCCCTAGAGACCCTAGCGACCCAACCGCAAATTAGTAAAATTTGCAGACACGCTTGGCTTATTAGACGTCTGGAGGACCAGGTACCTGACAGGACGGCAATACACATTCCACTCTGGAGTACATAATAGTCTCTCTAGAATAGACTATGTCTTTACCCTAGCCACAGATATGCTAGCAATGACAAAGATCACGCATCTATCCAGGCATATATATCGGACCACTCACCGATACTCATCGCATATACACCCCCCTCGCCCCACAAAACCGAGGCTGTTCCTAATCCGTCCAGGGTACCTCAAAATAAGCAAAGATCTCATTAAAGTGACGAAGTGCTATTTTGAGGAAAATCAAAATTCGGTCCCCTCACCAATGACTCTAAGGGAGGCATACAAGACAGTACTTTGTGGGCATGTGATCTCCTTAATTGTAGGACAAAAGAGGGAATGTCAACCCACATTGATAAACTAGACCTGAAAGTCTCATGGGCGGAGGCTGCACATGCGGTGGACAGTACTGATGAAACTACACACAGATTACACCTTGCACAACAGCAGTATAAAGTTTACACAAGGGATGAGGCCGCTAGTGCGCTCACAAAAAAGGAACACACTGTCTACGAGCATGGCGATAAAGCCGGTTGGTTACTGGCCTTGTTGGGTAAGAAGGAGAGGGCGAGTAGCTGGATAACACTGATTCGATTAGAGGATAGACGACTTGACTACCAACAGCACCGTAGCAAATCTCAGAAGCGCTGGCGACACATTATCAGACAGTATATACACCAATCGCTACCACAACTAGGTAAGACAATCTCGCTTTTCTCCACGGCATACGCATGCCCACTTTAGCTCCAGATGCACTAGCGTCTCTAGAAGAAGATATCACACTGGAGGAACTCACACAGGCAATTAGAGTGCTACACACAGGGAAGGCGGTAAGACCCAATGGTATTCCAGTTGAATTCTACAAGTTAGCAGCACCCCAACTTGTGCCTCATTAGTTGGCCATGTACGTAGATAAAGGGATCTTGCCCAGAGACCAGCGCCTTGCCACTATAGTGGCGATACATAAACCGGGCAAACCAATATAGGAGTGTACATCCTATAAACCGATATCCCTGATTTACGCAGAAGCAAAAATCAGTCCGGATTTATGCCCAACCGTAACACAGTACTAAATCTGAGAAGGTTACATGGGGTGATGGAGCGTAGATCGACCATAGCAGAAGATGCAGTGATATTGTCGTTGGAAGTGTGAATGGCATTCGATTTAGTTGAGTGGCCCTTCCTGTTCACAGTCCTTGAACATCTGGGGTTTGGACCCAAGTTTTGCGCGTGGATCCAATTGCTGTATATTCGGCCAATGGCGCAGGTGGTGGTAAACAGCCATTTATCAACTACATTTCCACTGAGGAGAGGGACACGACAGGACTGTCTATTGTCGCCGCTCCTGTTTGCGCTATTACTTGAGCCTCTGGCTGCATGGATCAGACAGGACCCAGTGATGCGTGGCCTATGCTGGGCACTCGACTGGGAAGACCGTATATCGCTATATGCGGACGACATATTACTGTATTTAAAGCCCCCACCGTATTCCATTAACTGTCTCTGTGATATATGCGCGGCATATGGGCGAGTGTCAGGATACACCATTAACAGCTCCCACGGGGTGTACTCTGAAGGTAGCCACTGATGGCCTTAAGTACCTGGGATATTCATAACACATGACCATGCACAATTCAATGCGCAGAACTTGACACAGCCCCTGATCAGATTCAAAAGAGACGTAAGGCACTGGCGCACGCTACCATTGACATTACTGGGAAGGGCTGCCCTCTTTAAAATGATGGCACTTCCTTGATTTACCTATGCACTGCAGAATACGCTGTTCCCGGTACCCTTGACGTACTTTTCAGCGATAAATGTGGAAGTGTTGACATTGCTTTGGGATGGGAAAACTCCCCGTATAGCTATGCAATAACTCACTCGAATCTGGTATGATGGGGGTATTGCCCTCCCCGATATAAGAGCATTCTATTGGGCTTCCCAGTTGGTGGCGATTAACCAATGGCTCCACATCTCCCAAGAGGACCCTGCATACCGAATGGATAGGCACCTGTTAGCCCCATCAGGGATCATGGGGGCACTGTACAATAGGGGGAAAAGGCACAACCTCACAGGCCCAACGGCACATGTGATGCACATTTGGTTTGAAGCACAGAGAGTACTGGGGTGGGAAGGAGTAGTTACACAAGCTATGCCTTTATGGGACACAAAGAGATTCGGTATGCTGCTCAACACCAAGGGATTTCACTACTGGGACTTGATAGGGATATCCAGAGTCAGAGATCTATGGAAGAAGGGGGCAGTAGTCACATTTGCCCATCTACAGGCCACCTACAGGTTTGCGCAGACAGAACTATTCCGCTACATGCAGGTTAGGCACGCACTACAGTTCTTGCTGCCACCAGAAACGAGGCTTGAAGAATCCTCCCCACTAGAGGATAGGCTTTTAATGGATCATCCATCCCCAAAAAAAGGCAATTTCACAAACCTATTGTAAAATACTCAATAATCGTTCAGACCCCATGGCAGCACTGAAGGCCAAATGGGAACTAGAGGTGGGAGACATTGACGAGGCAGATTGGCAGGAGGCGCTGGCATCCCCTAAAGAGGCTGCAATATCATTGAGGCTTAGATTAGTGCAATTAAAAATCCTACGCCGCACGTACTATACCAGGACAATGTTGCATGCAATACAGTGGGCTGCTACGCCGCTTTGTCTTAGGAACTGTGGAGACACATGTACATATTACCACACCATATGGCTCTGCCTGGAGATATGGAAATGGATATGGCAATGATGGCGGAAAAGTTTTATATGTCCATTGAGAGTGTGCCAAAAAATGGACAAAGGTTTGGGAGAGATGGAATACATATCAGGGAAAAATGTGTGAGCCCCCCTATTAGATGAGTCTGAGTCAGACTGTAGTGAATAAACACACTGTAATATATATGACGCTTAGAAGAAGCATCCCGAGGGTTCCCTTGATTTCGCTGGTTGGGGGTTGACGAGTCTCCGTTGTGTAATACGATAGAAGCATTCCGAGTACAATATCCTATCTCTGTCTGTACACCTTGTGCAATGTACTGTCACTGTAGCAATGACCGAAATGTTAAAAAATATATATATATAAAGATAAAACCAAGTATCAGACACACCAGTCCAAAACTTTGGTTATTTAAAAAAAGTAATCCACATAAAGTTAAAGGTGTACAACTGCATCTGAATCATTGCACTACCAACCACTTCTATTTCTTGTACTACTTCTACTACTACTACTACTGCTGCTACTACTACTATGACAGTATTACTAAGATAACACTAACAATAATAAAAACTAACACATTTACAATAATAACTACAGGAACAACATAAACAATTATAATAATATTACAAAATAATAATAATAATAATAATAATAATAATAATAATAATAATAATAATAATAATAATAATAATAATAAGAGGATTTATAATGACAACATATTTATAATAATAATCATCATCATCATAAGGGAAACGAAAAAAAGGCAAAGTAGAAATAAAATAAGGAAAAATAATAAGAACAATAATAGTAGCAGTTGACTTAAAATGTATGCACATATAATAATAAGAAACATGATGAATCATCAATACTATTAATGATCTTGTACAACAATTAAAAATGGAAAAAGTAACAATATGAGCAAAGCACTTTATTTTCTGCTAGCCTGTCCATTTGTCTTGGTTGACATGAAACTGCGGTCACTGTCAATGGTACTCAACATCTATGTGCCACGGGACAAAACTACATTTTCTGTGGACTTTTTGTTCCTAGGACATACAGACGTCCCAATTAACACATGGCGGACTCCAGATGGATAGTGTAGCTATGTAGTGATTGACACAATGTCCATATGTTGCATTCATGAACATGGCACCCATTTTGTGAGATGTTAATAGCCTGTTCTTCTGCATCCTCAATGAATATCTGGATGAAGTAGGATTTCTTTGTTCCTTACACTCACACAAAGTAGAGAAAGAGGTCAGTTCCTGTTAGTAGACCTCTGAGTCTAGCTTAGGAAAAAATAATTATTGCTGGTAAAATGATCCAATTTGACATCATGTGAGGGATATTTTTAACGCTTTAGAAGATGAAAAATTAAGAAATTGAATAAATGGAACTTTATTATGGAGTAATTTTTTGTTTCGGGAGGTGCTGGCCATTCAAGCAATTTTTGAGTAGTGAAGGAAAATTGAGATTCAACCCAAGTCCCCTCCCTCAACTAAACAAAATCCACTTATCCTCATCTCTTTCACTGTATCCCAATCCCTGTTTCCTCATTTCTTTGACCATTTGTGATTGCAGTTTGAAAAAAACGTATTGGTTGTCTTCCCTTATGTGATCTCATCCAGGTCCACTGTTGGTCATCAACACAGACTATGCAGAATTCTCATAGGGATAGGCCATCATTGGTAATAATATCTTTCTCTACTCCTTGTAGGCTTACCCCTGAAACTCATATGCCAATGGATGTCCTATGGCACTGATCTTCTCACTCTGTGTATCGCAATGTTACCAAAGCCCCATTATTATGACATGGGCCTAGCAGAATCATGATGAAATAGTAAATGTCAATGTCATATTTCAGATTCACGAGTGATGGAAATCTCTATGTCATTGCTACTGTGGTCTGGAGTACTTCTGAACTTGTGAAAGGTCGGTCTGAACGAATGTGAAAAGATGGTCGAAGGTGCGTCCATCCTGATACCCACCTGGGTATTCTCTGTGGCCTGTTCTTCCAATTAAGGTATTTTCAGTGCTGCACCATTGTCTCTAATAGGATTCAACATTTTGTTTTGTGGTAATGGACGTAGAAAATGTATTGTGATTAAAACATTGGAGCTGTAGGTTGTGTTGATCAAGAAGAACTATGCTATATTTTGATTTGAGTTTTATTTCATCCTTAGGACAGGCTGGCTTCTCATCGCTCTTATGCTACCAGAGATTTTCAGAAAATGTCATTTACCATCTTGAAACCAGTGCAGAACATTTTTTAATGTGACAATCTAATTAAAACATCTGTGTTATTAGAATCCATTTTACATGGAGAGCGGTTGAGTGACTTTGGACGTGGACGTAGGACGTATGATAGTTGGACAGTAGCAGGTTACCCCTGCAATTTTTGGAAATCACAGGGTATCATAAATTAGCTTATTTGGTAACTTGGTTAACATGACATTTCAGGCCAGATGAGACTTAAACACTGAGCTAGCTAAAAGACGTGTCTTAAAAGCTTGGCTATGCACATACCTTTTGTAAGGAAACAATCAATCTCTTTGTGATTCCAAATATGTAGGGATTTTAAGAGAGATCTTGTTTTCATTGCATTAAGTATTTAGAAAGTATTTCTTTATGTAATAAGTATATACATCATAAACTTTTTCACATATAACAATCGTTTTTTTACTGGAAACACCCTTTGTCTCACATTTTTCGATTCCATCATAAGGTCCAGTACACACAACACATTTAATTGGATTCTTCATTGCAATAGTAATGTACTTGCTCACAAAAGCCGAACCAGCACATTCATGGGGTTATACATTGAAACAACTTAGTAAGAGGTCAAATAAAATGATAAGTGTAAATGCTAAAATCACAATACTCCGATTAAGCATAGAAATGTAGCAAATTGGAGACCAACAGGAAATTGTGATGATGAAATCAATTTAGCAAACAAACATATGACAAAGTTAATGCAAATTACAAGTAAAGATCCCAAAACCACATCAAAGTTCCAGTGTGGCAATCCTGAAACTGTGCAAAAAGACACAAACGACAGCTGCTAGCATTTTGTTAATTTGTGTTGTTCCCATGCTCCAGCAGTAGATTTTTTTACCCGAACATCTTCTCAATTATGCAATGTGGTGTAATTGTATATTCTAGGGCGACACTAACATGAAACGTTAGAAAACCCAAGATTAAGCTGGAATAATTGAAATGGTGCTGCTCTTGCAATAAACAAACCCCTTGAATTAAGTTGTGGAACAGCATGCCTACACACACTCCATGTACATGCCTCGTAGCATTACACTACCACACTCACCATAACCAGGCGCTACCACTTCTAACAATGGTGGCACATTATTATTGGATTGGCATTAAAACATTTTTTTATTTAATCCCATTTGAAGTTGATTCCTACTAGCTCCTTTGGTAAATCAATGTAGTATGTCTTGGCTGGTTCTCAAAGCCCTTTCACTGATTGTATGAGGTGTGCACAGAGTATGGTATTCTTTGTAAAGCCAAGAGCAACTCTTGCACTTGATTCATCCATCCTAGATGAAGGAGAAGAGATAGCCTGTGCGGTATGAATCAAATTAGTTCCATCTGGTCAGTCTACGGCCTTACAAGAGAAATATATGAACAATGAATAATGCGGTCAGAAGTCATGACCAAATCAATATATCTGCTACAGAGAAAAAGGTTTACCTGTTATATCTCCCCATCTTGTGTTTGCTTGAGAGATTCGCTGGAAGGACTACACAAACTGAGTGATAGTTTCACCATATGCTGATAGTCATGAAGCTGTGGCACAATAAAATGTACATGCACTCTAAGCTGGTCAATTTTCCCCTAAAGGTTTGAGGCTAACTTTGGAATGTGTTGGACAGCTGGATTTCGTCTGACTACACAGCACGCAGTAAAGCTGGCCCGATCACATTCCAATATTCACCTTTCCCTTGAAGAAGATCAGAGGCTGAATATTTGGTTTTCGGCGGTGACCAGAAGGATTATATCCTTAGTGGTGACAACAAGGTGCATGATGCATGCCTCTTCTGGAGAAAAGCCGGTCTATAGCAGAGGCAAGCAACTTTTCACCATCAGAACTCCAGATCCTAATGTGACATGAAGTACTTTGTGAAGCTAAGTCAGATGGAGACTGGAGACAGCCCATCCTGAAGAAAGTGATTTTCCTGAGCAGGGCACATAGAATCAAGGAAATGTATGCAGCGACGATGCCAACAAATATGACCCTATCATTGCACGGTAATTGAGTGGCGCATCATCACTGGGAGCTCCTGCCACTTGAACAACATGTTCACCCTAAATGTCCTTTCAAATTCAAAAGATTGAGGCCATTGTGTGTGACACGTTCATCTTGGAGGCCCATTACCTGCTGTGAGCCTTTGAATCTACTAAGAGCTGCTGACTGTGACCTGTGCTGACTGTGACCTAGCACCATGTACTGAGAACAGTAAGAACCAGACTTCTCATTTATCGGTGGCTCCCACAGTAAATGTGTATACTTATAAAGCGCACTGTGACTCCATCTCGGAGTGTCCTGGCGCTGTGTACCGCTGGGGAACCCTTCCTGGCTTTCCCTGTGAGATGGTCCCTTCTGGGCACCCCCAAGGTGAAACCAGGCATCCCCGGCGCTGAAGGGGCCATTGCGGAGATTAAGCAAGCTATTGCCCAGAGTTGCAGAGTGGAACCCATGGTTAGAGTAGGCACCGAGGCGAGAATTATCAAGTCCGCGGACATTGACCCAAGACCCTGCCGCGTCGGGAATTGAACCCTTGTCCCGGGCCAACCTCTGCTTCCGGGTCTGCTGCTTCTAACCAGTGAGCCACACTTCTCCACAGTCACCTCAAAATTATATGCTGAAGTAGTGAATTGAAATCTGCTAGGTATTCCACCAGAAAGTGTTTCCAAACAACATAAGCGCCTGAGAGGAGCTGGCATCTGCTGAAAAGGCCAAGTGACTTCAATGAACCCTCACATTCCCATTGCTGAATCGTGAGGTGACAATCATGATGCTATGCTTCTTCCTGCCCAGTAAGGATTCAACAAGTGACTTCCAACACCTATGAAGAGCATAGTAGAGGCTCTAAGAAACTTGAACAACCTAAAACTCTGTGCTCACTGAGCAGTCTCGGTGATTGCCTACAGGCCCATGTCCCTGTTGTTTCCTGGATTTCCATGCATGTCTCAGTAATGCAGAAGCTTTAGAAATGATATAAATAGCTAATGAGCACACCACTAAATGATAATAAAAGGGGCTTGTGCTTTTTTTAGTGTAACATGGCTTGGTCATTATACGTATTGTGAGTGATATCAGTGCTGCCTGAACCAGACCTGATGTCTAAGGGAACGACTTGGTTTTTCAACTTTATTACCACCAGTAATTCAAAGCTTAATGAGGATTGTACCTGCAGTAGTATCAGGTTCATGTGTTTCAAGGAACTGTGACAGTGCATGTCAAAAGGCCCAGGTGAATTGCAGGTTGCCCTGGGAGAGAGAGAGAAGATAAAAAGACACACCCACACACACACACATGTTTGCATACACACATGCACACACACACACTCATACACACACATATATTCGCAAGCAGGCATGAACCCATGAAAATGAAGGAAGCCAGTCAAGTGCTAAATTTGAGTCAGTGGTTTCCAATGGCAGCCACCAGCACTCCTTTTTGTAGACCAGCACTTATGTCTCCTTGTGGGATAATTCCTGAGAGCATGAGAGGGCAAAACACCACTGCATCCACATCACCTTCCGGAAACCAGTTGCACGTCACCGTACCCTATAGATCCCCCGTCGCTGCTGGGGCAAAATCACCGAAGTAGAACTGTAGACAAACCTAGCACTCAACCCACCGACCAACCCCTCCAACTCCAACGATGGTGCCCGCACCCTCAGACGATGGATGGACGACTGCGCCAAACCCTTAGCTGCTGAAAAAATAAACCCTCAAAGAAACCAGCAAGAGAGCAAACTGGTTCACCTCGGAACTCCTAGCATCTAAGCGCACCTGCTGGATGATGGAGAACATATGGAACAGCGAGAAGTCGCTAGGCAGCCATGCAGCCCACAAAGATGCCATCCACAACCACCACCTCCTCATCAGGACCGCCAAGAGGACCTCCTTCAAAGACCACCTCAACAACAACGCACACAAAAGCAAGGAGCTCTTCAACGTCGTGAAGTAACTCTCCAACCCCAGCTCCAACGCCAACGACATCCAGCCGTCACAAGCCCTGTGCGACTCCCTCACCACCGTCTTCCACCGCAAGATCGCCGACATCCACAACAGCTTCAACCCCCGGACTACCCCTACAGTCCCCAATACGCAGGAACCTACACAACCCACCGATTATGACCCCTTGACAACCTGGGCCAAAGTGAAGACACAATGAAGACCATGGGCACAATCCATTCCGGCTCGCCATCTGACCCTTTTCCACACCACATCTTCAACAAAGCCGGCAGCTCCATAGCCCCCCACCTACACAACATCATCAATGTCTCCTTTGAGACTGCGACCTTCCCTGAGAGCTGGAAACATGTCGAGATCAAGGCCCTACTGAAGAAACCCAAGGCGGACCCGAGCGAACTGAAACATTCCGGCCCATCTCCCTGCTTCTGTTCCCAGCTAAGGTCATCGAGAAGATAGTCAACATCCAGCTCACCCTCTACCTTGAAGACAACAGCATCCTGGACCCCTCCCGGTCAGGTTTCCGCAGCAACCACAGCACCGAGACCGCCCTCATCGCCGCCACGGACGTCATCAGGATCCTGTTGGACAACGGCGAGACGGCGGCCCTCATCCTTCTGGACCTTTCCGCCGCCTTCAACACAGTCTGCCACAGCACACTATGCACACGACTCCACGATGCAGGGATCCGAGACAAGGCCCTGGACTGGACCTCCTCCTTCCTCTCCGGCAGAACCCAGAGAGTCCGCCTCCCCCTGTTTCAATCTGAAGCCTTTTAGATCATCTGCAGCATCCTGCAGGGATCCTCCCTCAGCCCAATGCTGTACAACGTCAACGTCTACATGGCGACTCTCGCACACATCGCCCGACGGCAAGACCTCAACATAATCTCCTATGCGACGACACGCAACTGATCCTCTCGCTAACCAAGGACCCCCTCACCGCCAAATCCAACCTCCACCAGGGAATAAAGGCTGTCGCCGAATGGATGGAGCATAGCTGCCTCAAACTGAACACTGACAAGACGTAGATCCTCATCCTCGGGACCAACCCCTCAGCATGGGACGACTCCTAGCGGCCCGCATTACTGGGGACACCCCCCACACCCGCCACTCACGCAAGCAGTCTGGGAGTCATCCCAGACTCGAAACTCACCATGACGAAACAAGTCAACGCTGTCTCCTCAACTTGTTTCAACACCCTCCTTATGCTCTGCAAGATCTACAAATGGATCCCACCAAAACAAGGAAAACAGTCACCCAGGCCCTAGTCAGCAGCAGACTCGACTACGGAAATGCCCTCTATGCCGGAGTCCCGACCAAGCTCATCAACAGACTGGAAAGAATCCAGAATGTGTCAAAACGCCTGATCCTCTACGTCCCGCGCCTCAACCACATCACCCCCCACCTGAGGAACATGCACTGGCTCCCTGTCGACAAAAGAATCTCCTTCAAGCTCCTGATCCACGCACACAAGGCACTCCACAAGACCGGCCCAGCCTATCTCAATAGCCGACTCTCCTTCTACTTACCCAACAGGAAACTCCGCTCCGCCGACCTCTCCCTGGCTACTGTCCCACGCATCCGTAAAACCACAGCAAATCCTTTTCCCACTGCGCCGCCAAGACCTGGAACACCAGATGGAGCAAGGATTCGCATGTAAAGTGATTTGCTTGAATTCATGAACCTCGAAATAATGTTAAGCAACTAATCAACCTGTTTTGTCTTATTAATCTGCCCCTTGTCCGACATTTGGGTGTCCGAGAGATGCTTGCTTATGTGTCTATTAACATTAATACGCTGCAACCTAAAATGGCTGCTGCTACGCGGGAATTTAGACTGCGCATGCGTCGGTCATACCCATGTGACGTGACGTATTCAATGTCTTGGTAGGAAACTAGTTGCACATGCGCAATAGAACTAAAATGGCTGCTCTGTGTTCTCACATGCTTGAAGCTTGCCATTGCCGCTTTCGCTAAGCTGTTTGTTCTGCTTAAAACTTAATGCTTTAGTTATTATAAAGTAATGGGAGTAGTATAGTAGTTCATGGTATACAGTGAAATCATTTATTCTATGTTCTAAAACTGTTTCTTTTCCATTTCATGTACACTTCGAAACTTGGCCTATTATATCACGCTGTACTCCATCTTGAATGAAACTGCGTCTGCGCGAGATCCGCAAGTCTCCAGAGCAGTGACCTTTGAATCTCCACCAAAGAGCTGACTGACTGAGAAGATGCTCCTGGGAACCTGAACTTCAACCCAGCTAGAAGAAGCTGAACTGTACTACAATCGAAACAATTGTATATGATGTTATATTCACCATTGTTAACCGAAAAGCATATGTCATGAGAACCTGGAGTTTAAGGGGCGGGTACGGAATCTAAATAAAGAGCCTGAGAAAGTCTAGAAAATAGGTGGTGTGATGACCTGTCCTCCTCCTTTGTCCAATCAAAATTGGGGATCCTTACACTTGCAACATTGGGGGGTGGTACACTGACCAGAAAAACAGTATGACTAGCGTAGGTTTAGCTAGAGAAATTGTCCGACTTGTCCGAATAGCTGACCTGTCACTGACCCAATGCACTCAATAGGTGACTAAAACAGAGAGCTGCGAATCACTCTGTTGGGAGGTTCGAGAACCCAATCGGGGTTTTGGGAAGTGAAAGTGCTGGCAAAGCACATTGCTGACAAAAGGTTCGAGAACCCAATCAGGATTTTGGCAGATTCCTTGCAGAGAGGGAGTAGCGCAGGAGTTGCAACCGAAGCTGCAGGTGTGGGTCTTAGCCTTTTGTGAACCGGTCCTGATCCGAATTCTGGGGTACCCTGTCCTGATTGTCCATGAGCCGCACCTGCTCACCTACTGGCACCTAAGTGCTTTGGGTTTCTTCCTGTCTTTTCCAACTGACCCGTGGCCAGGGTTGGTCTTCACTCTATCCTAGGTAAATATAAGTCTGTGTGGGTGTTTGTAGAGAGATTTTGCATTCCTTTTCTCCCCATCCTGAAATTGCAAAGCCTAGATTACATATGTTCCTTTTCTCCCCCGTTCCTTGGTAAATAAGTCTTTCACATGTTTCATTGATTGTTAGTGTGTTCCAATTTTCAACCCACCTATAGATAATGCTAAATCGTTTTCCTATTTAGTATATGTTCCTTTTCTCACCCTCCCTTTTAGGCGATAAGCTGAATTAATAGTATGTTCCAAATCTTACCTTCTTTTGAGTATTAAGCTAAATTAAAATCTCGAATTAAAATAAGTTCTTCTTTAAACTGCCATCTGAAATTGCGAAAGTCTTTGGGTTCAGCATGTTCCTATTTCTTTACCCTCCTTTACTCTGAAATTGCGAAAGACTGTGATCTAATATTAGCATGTTCCTTGTTTTACCTTCCCTTTATTTCAAGTTCCTAAATGATTAGCATACTCTATCTTTTGCATAGCTATACGCTTTTTATGATTTTGATTATAGTCTCATAGCTTTTAATTGCCTGCTCATGACATATGATGATGAAGATGATTAGATAAAAGTTTGAACCTACCCAGAGTCTGTGGTTATTTCATAATTACAAATGTTATGAATGTTCTTGAGTACCTAACTTCAAAACTCAACTCCCTGATCCAATGTGTTTAAAGTTCCTAAGCATCTACAATAGCTAGGTTATAGATATAGGAATTAGAAGTATATACTTACAAATTATACTGATAGTAGAGCGTGAGTTACCTAATTAAAGTTAAGGTGTGCAGTTTGTTGAAAATATAGGCCCAGGTTAGTATTAGTAATACTTTCCCTAGCTGGGTGACCTGCGCACTCTATCACACCCTTCCCCTCATTCTATGACAAAATGAAGACCTTCTAACCTACAGGAGACAACTCAAGACCTGGCTGTTCGACCAATAGAAACAGCACCCCCCTCCTCCCCTCCCTACAGCGCCCTGAATCCCTTGCAGGTATGTATTGCGCTTTACAAATTATTTGATTGATTGATTGAAAAGGGAAAGAAGAAGGTCGAGAAAGACTGATAAAGCGTCAAGAAGAAAGAAAGAAGGAAAGTGCAAGAGTCAGATAAAAAAGCAGGGAGTTTCTGATAGTAGATGAAAGAGGGTTGAGACGGGGTGAAGGCTATACTGCCTTGGTATTTGGTGCACTAACATTTGATAGTACCAATCCTATTCTTCTGAGCAGAGATTTGGGTACCAGCACTCATTATTTTATAAATTAAGCTCTGAATGAAGAAAATTCCAATGAAGCTGGCAATTGAAGCCCACATATACACAACTAATGATGGTTGCTAAACAATGATATAATACACCACACATTGTTGCACATTGCATACACATAAATCAGTTGTAATATCAGTGGAACTAATTTATATTACACATCTGCCCCAGCACTGACATATGTAAGCACCCTTGACATTTCACCCATTGATGAAAATTCACAACCACAAAAACAGCTGCTCACCACACTCTCAGAAACATGCTACTATAGGTTGTGTATCCTAGACATATACACAATTGTGTATCATGCTAGTATCCCTACTAGTGATCAGATGAATGAAATCACAATGAATATGGATGAATACAATCACCTAACTGACGAAACCCACATTACAACAAAACTACAAGCATTACTCCTAGACTAAACTTTCGAAGATCAAAAACAACACCCTTTTGTAGTCCTTGCACTAGTGCCCTCAAGATGTAAAGTCAAAGAAAACACTTAGTTATGGTGTAGCGCTCTCTGTGCTGATAACCCCTGATTAACCAACACATTGGAATACTTCTAGCTTCTATGAAAGATAATATAGAGGAATTAAAAAAGTTCCAAACAGCATCGGCCATGAATTCCACCATATTACCATAACAGATACATGCAGTGTGATCAGGCCAGGCCCACCCCTCTTGATACAGACTCAAGCTACTTTTCACGTGTAGTAATCCTACATCAATAGCACACTACTATCCTCTGCAGCAGGACACCAGCAGTTTACCCATAAAAAGGCTGCAAATTTGCCAATGCTTATGGATTTACCCCTATCAGGAATATTCACCCAAGCTTGCTGAGAAATGAAACCATCTCTAGGAGAAGCATGTCTTAGTACTAAGGCCCATATTTACTAAACTCTTGTGTCAGGGTTGAGTCACTTTTCTGGGGCAGTCCGAATGAAAAATCCCTTTTGCCATTTAGCAAGCCATGCAAAGCCACATTGCATGGTTTGGTAAATACAAAGTAGGCAAGGCAGATCATAGCTCTGCCTTGAGTTACTTTGCATCGGGCAGACCTTCCATGAGCTCCCATGCATCCACACATGGATTTTGGCGCGATCCCAGATTTCCTAAGGTGAGTAAATCTGTGATTGTGCCAAAAAGTTACGCCTCCCTGAAGAAGTCGCAGCAAGGAATAATCACGATTATTAAAATTATGAACACGAATTTTATAAAGTGTTGTGGTGAGATGAACAGTCAAACGGTGAAAAGAGGGAGAGAAACAGAGAAATAATTATTATTTCAGTTTTGCATGCCTATAGCATGTTTTCAGCAAACGGTATGTGTATTGTAAGTCAATGGACTGTGAATATGATTAGTGCCCTAGCAGCATAACGACGAAGATGGAAACAAAATGGAGAACCCTCATAGACAAAATTAGCCAGCTTAAATTTGATACATGGTACAAAACAGCATCATATCCAGACATGTCTGCTCTTTTGGGCCAGCCCCTAAAGGCAGCATGGTCTCGGGGTGTTTTAGTCAGGCAGAGAGACTGCACATAAAACCTGCCTGGCACCAGCATTTCTATTCAACGTATGCCGTTCGGAGGAGCCACACGTATCCTTGAATTAATAGTTTATTTATCATCACTGTATTCTTGGAGCTCCAGCCTTAAGCTAACAAGCTGTTTTCAAAAAAAGGGTTTTGACCTGAGGCGAATAACAAATGCCGCGAAAGCCTTGGCTGCTGCCGGCCGTGTGTTGTAGCTCCTGCATCTATTCCCAGTTCAATCAGGTTTGCTCCTCTACCAGTGAAGTGGGATTTTGAAGCAATTGCAACTGGAGTCTGTACTGACATGTTATTGTCCATAACTCTTGCATGTTGTTTTTAACTTTATAACCCGGTGCAGAAACTTTGATTCATCGAATATATTAGGACTGTTTTGTCGATAGATCCCTGAATTCGTTTCAGTCTTTTTATCTGTAATGTCTGGTTTTATAAAGTGTACGTGTTGAGATGTGTTATGAAATCCCCCCACACATCTGGAGAGCAGTATATCACTTCGCAGAAGTGTTTGATACCCTTTGCCCTTTTCTCTTTCGTGTTTGTATATGTCTGTAAACGTGTGGTTGAGGGCACAAGTCCTAAAAATAGAAGTGGGGGGACTAACCTAGTTAGGCAGTATGCAAGTGACATCACGGCGCGTAACATCATGACACGTGACATCACGGCGCATGACATCACGGTGCATGACATCACATGTGGCATCACAGGAATGGACATCATAGAAAGTGGCATCAAAGTCACAACTTTACAAGAAGTGGCATCACAAGAAGTGGCATCAGATCTTAAGCCCTCACATACATGTTTAGCAGGTCTATCATGAGCACATTTAAGCACAATTCGAGTATACAGTGAAACCCTACTGATTGAGGCAGAAGATTCAGACTTTTGTAAGCGACACATAAAACAATGTTGCCTTCTGCCAGCGTAAAGCTTCCTTTACCCAAGGATTGAACAAACTAACTCTATCACCAGTTTACTCAACCAGGCAGAATATTCCATATGCAGCACATTTCCTTGTAGATGTGATAGCTTTAGCTGCCTGCGCTCTCCAGATGGGAGACCACTCTCCTATGCTAAGTATTCTTACTTAGCCCTACCCCCTGCACTCATTTTAGGATATTTTTCACCAACAGACAATGACTCAAAAGAAGAGAGAAAGACGTAAAGGGAAGAAAGGAGAGAGAGAAGAAAACAATGATGAAGGCAGAAAAGGGGATGAAAAAACAACCTGCAGGAAAAAGCAATTTTAGGATAATGAAAGAAAAAGGTTATCTTTCAGTAATAGGACCCTAAGAAAAGGTTGGGGTTCCGCATTTATGTTTTTACAAATTACACTCTGTCCCCAAAATGTCGCCTCCACATTTAGCAGCAGACGTCTCTCATTTTCTTTTTGTTGACATACCTATATCTAAACAACCCTCAAATTTCAAGTGCAACCTGACAGTCCACCCTGGGATCCGTACCACCAGAATGCACTCAAAAAGAATGGACCACAAATTTCAAAGTAAAAGGCTCTGCGTCAAAATAAGCGTAAACTGCACAGTATCCAAGGATAAAAAGGAAATGGTGACAAAGGTAACTCACAAGAAAAAGGCACATGCAATTCCAGGCCCAACTAGCACTTTCAAGAAAATATTGGCCTTCCAAAGGAAATATTACCAGTTTGCATGGAAAATCTATCCAAATGGGAAGATATAGGAACAGACAGAGACACCACAAACTATCACCAGTAATCAGAATATACACTAGACTAAGCTTGCTTCTGCATATTCTAGACATGTTAACCTGCCAACATGGTGCACCATAGACAGCCTACTTGTTTACAGTAAAACTGACATGTGGGCTCACCTCTTCACTGTCACCTCATCCTGAATGAGGCAGTCCTAGGTAAGCACACATGATCTTTCATTTCATAGGTGCATGACTCTGAATTAGATCAGTCTCCCAAATCTAAGAGCGTCATAACAACAAAGCTAATCTGTGTTATTCTGTTTTAATACAGTACACTGCAAACTTTGCAACATTGCTGCAGTAGATAGGTGTGGGAAGGGCAAAGAACAAAACCACCAATACCTTGGCAGGGTAACAACTTTGCAAAATTTAACACAGCCATATCGAGCGCTCTTGAATTTGCAGAGTTACAAACATTCAACATGTCTTCCTTTCAAGGAAAACAGCACTTCAACATTTAGTGATTGGAACTGGTAAATAAAGCACACAATTTCAAATGTTTAGAAATCAGTTTTTGTTGTGGTGTGACTGATTTAGATATTTCTGCATAAAATTGAAATATCTGGGTAATGGAGGAGCACGGAGTCATATACAAGGCAGTCCTTGTTTGAAGTGAAATGTGCACAGTTGCTGCATCTGAAAGTGGCAATAATAACAAGAGGAAAGCTGACAGTAAATCCGATCTGGTTAATTGGTTGCAAAGACTGTATTTTGAAAATATCTTATGAGGTTCAGGGACCTGATAGAGTGATCTGTGTGTTCTCAGTAAATTTGAGTGAATAATAATTGTAAGATAACTTTGGAGGTTAAAGCACTCGCTGGAAAGATCTGTGTTTTGTCTAGCCTCGGTTGTTGTATTCTGCTTAAAAGTTTCCGTATATAGGTTTTCCTGAAGCATGTCCTTATATAGGCACAATTCCCATTGCCCTTATTTAAGCATAAGATCCCAGTCCTTATTTAGGTATTAACCATGCTGTCCAAATACAGGCATGGTCACCTACATCCCTCCAACCCCAACGTCACAACGAGTTCTTAGAAACCAGACCCTTAAGCTGTTGGGAATTTCCCTAGCCTAGGATTACCTAGGATTATTGATTTCTCCAAGAACTCGTTTATTATGCATGAACCTCTTTACCCTAAGGGTTCATTCATGACATCATCCTCTGCCCGACTTTACGTCACTGCTAACATTCCTAAGCACCTTCCAGGTATAAAGACACCTTCCCTTACCATAGCAAACCAGGGCTCAGTTCGGCCGCGCAGCAGCACGACTCACCACAGCAAGTAAGGAGGAGACCTCGACTTAGAGGAGCCCGTGTCCCAGCCTGACGCACTGACAAGACGCTGTCATCCCTGATCGCAGTGAATCTAGCTTCCAGTGTTCTGACTCCCTTCACGGTGTGTTAGAGTTCGAGACCCAGAAAGAGATTCCCACCTCTCTCATTCTAAGGTATGGAGCTGACTGGAACCTAGAGGGACTCTTGACATCCCAAACTATAGCATACCATACTAGAGAATACAGCACCTACTTCTTACCTCGTACTACACTTAGGTTAGGTACATTGGGGTAGAACTAGTTAGAAGCATCAGATGAGTATCCACTTTTTATCCTATGTTATTTATGTATATGAATATGTGTCCTTTTTATTGAAATGCCCGTCTATTCTTTCTGTGTAACTCTGCAGAAACTAAGCATGCACGATTAGCTGAGTGAAAATGTTATCTATTGTTTCCACAATTCTGAGAGTGTTCTGATTCTAAAGGGAAACATAGTTGTCATGTTTATGCAGTTGCCAGAAACTACTCACTTCTTGTTTACAAGGAGTTTCTAGTGGCCTCTGAGTTAGCTAGCACACAAAGTAATTAAGTTTAATATACTCAATAGGGGCATACTGACCTCAGTCCTACACCAAACCTATAGTGTATATTATTTCAATGCGCAGAGCTTATTAGGAAAATAGGAACTACACTACATGGCGCCCAACAGTTTGGTAAGGCAGTAATTTAACGCTAGATACTGAAGTAACTCAGTCGTGCATTTCTCAGAGACCCCTACTCACATACTCCATGAGATTTCTGGAGTGGGTAGGGTTAAGTATCTGCCAAAACTGAATAGGACAAAAATCCTATATTAGCTGTTTGGTTTGTTCAATGTTGAAGGATACAGTGTTCCAAAATCTTGTGCACCGTATCTTTGTTTCCTTGAAACTTGTTCTACATTTTTCAAAAAACAATGTCCCAGAAAGGGGATAGTAATACCGCTGTGGCAGACCCAATCGTAACAGCTTGTAATTTTACCGGTTTTAATGAAACCGATGAGGATGCAATACTTATCCATCCAAATATAAGGAGAGCCATTACTCTAAAACTTATACAACACGGCCTAACACCTAGAGGTGGTAGAGTAGTTTTCGTAATAGAGGCACACAAATAATTTCAGACAGATATATTCTATTCATGGATTGTATTCCCAGAATCAAATCCAATAACAAAAGTGTTTCACTTGTTTACATGAGATGATCCACCTGAGGAATATATTCCTTTCAAGGATATTGAAATTCCACTCACATACCAGGAGCATATTCCCTGCTTTAAAGGCGCCCTAAAACATCACAAAAAAATTACCAGGCTCTGTCCACTAGGTAGACCCGGAGCAACATGGCCGATTTTAGCCGACTACACACCTCATCCTGACATCGATGAGATGTCAGACGATGAATTACTTACTCAACTGAAAGAGTTAATAAAATTACACAGTTAAGACACAACTGTCTGAAGGTCCTGAAAAGGACTCTATTAAACAAAATCCTACATCTTCTAAAAAAAAGTGGGAACTAATAAGCAACATTCAAAACAGAAACATTCTGAATCCTGAGGTGGGTCTCTTCAAAAGGAGCCCTCTGAAAGGAGATATAACCTCAGGAATAGGGATAATATAAGAAAACCTGACAGGTATCAGGATACTGATACACGTTCCACTCTTACCTTTCAGATATCATCACAGACATCCGAAAAAAGGGGGCGTCAGATCACAAAGAAGAACGTGTGAAGTGCAAAGACGATCAACACGTTCAGAAAAACAAATCAAAACCTCAACTAACCAATAAGAAGGTAGCAGGTCTGATGATCAGACATGCTGAGAATACTGAGAACATAACTCAAGAACAGAGATTGGGCTCAGACAATGCTGGACAGTGCAGCAGAAGTAACAATAGCTTGCCAGAACCTCAAGGAACTTCTGAAGATAGTGTACTTGAATGAGTACATCACAGTAGAAACTTTGGACACCTGTGTTAGTACTCCACAAAAGTTATATGAAGTAGCACTCCGGATGGAGGGAGACATACCAAGAAAAGTGAAAGCATTCTTTTGGAGAAAATTTCAAGGGGTTATGATATACTTCTAGCTGAAAAGGACTGGCCACCATAACTTGTCATGGAGTGCCCACATGGCGAGGACATCATTATGCCAGCCTTCTTCAACCATATTCCAATTCACCTAAAATATACTTATGGCAGGAAATGGGCAATTGCCCAGGCCCCAGCATCATACAAAAATCATGTAGGATGGGATGAGGACTCACCTCTCCTCAAAATACAGTTAAAAAATCAACCTACTGCACAAAGGCAGTACCCAATAAAGCAGGAAGCTAAAAAACAGGTCAGAGAGATCTTAGATCATCTTGAATAACAAGGGGTGATTGAAACATGCACCTCCTCAATGGACAAACCTTTATTTCCTGTATCCAAACCAGAAGTACATATCGTCTAGTTTTGGATTAAAAACACTTGAACACTTGTTCTAAAACATTTCCAGTGCAAAATGCACATAGTACAGCATTAATGAATAACATTTTGTGTAAAAAATATAAAACTACATTAGACATTTCATTTTTTTTAAACATTTTTTATTAGCAGCACAGGAAAGAAATGTGATCAAAAACAAACATATCAAGAAGTTAACAATGAGAAAAAGAAGAAGAAAAAAAATGAATTTCAGATCATGGGCAGGATAAACATATCATAATAAATTATTAATCATTAGACCCAGACACATCAAGTGTAGTTCATGTTGCAGGTAAATATTATAAATCAATATTCATGTGCTAAGTAGGCCTTGTATAAGTATTCGTTTCAGCAAATAACAGACCCCCAAATCTGATCAAATTTAACCAAGGCCTTATTACATCTAATCCTAGCCAGAGTAGATTCCATACAATGAATCTCATTAAGTAATGACCACCATTCCATGAAGTGTGGAGGTGTAGGGGAAATCCAGGCGTGGGCAATTATAAGTTTTGCGCATGATAGCATGATTATAATTATAGACATTTGTGGAGTGTTCGCGATATTAACATCGAGCAGAACTAAAGCAGGATTCAGGGAAAATGTACATCCTAATTTTAATTTCATTACATTCTCAACAGATGTCCAAAATTCAGATATCTTAGGGCAAGCATACAACATATGCACCAAGTCTGCTGCAGCCAACGAGCATTTAGGGCATTTAGTTCTATCAGTATAGCTACTGTTAGAAGCCCATTTAGAAATTCTTTCAGGGGTGTGATAGAGCATTCAAGTTGTCTTAAATTGTTGCAATCTTAAACTTGAGGAGAGAACGACTTTATGGATATTGTCCAAGGATCTGTTGATTGCTGCTGAACTAATATTACTCCCTAGCATCCTATTCCATTTCTCCACCAAGATACTACAATCACTAACTCTGTATGTAATAAAGCGTTTATAACAGTGACTTATTAGGGACTTATTCTTTTGAGAATACAGACTCTCCCAAATAACAGTGGGCTCTGAGATACTCTGAAGCTGCATTTTTCGAATCAGGAAATCATATATTTGCATATACTTGTATCGCATAGTATCAGTAACATTATATAATGTTTTAAGGCTCTCAAAGCTCAGCAGCCCTTGTGCGCCATATAAGTCTCCGAGTGTTTTTATTCCGTGCGCTCGCCATATATTGGCGGCTCCATCTTTAAATATCCCGGGTAAGCCCGGAATTCCCCATAAAAGTAAATTAGGGTGAAAGAAAGTCAAATTACAAAAAGCCTGTATATTGCGCCAGATTTTTACCAAATCTCTTTTAAAATAATTAGGGTTGTTAATCCTCCAAAGGAAAAACTTAGCATCCTTATCGAACATAAACGTTAAAAAGTAAGGTCAATTGTCTGATCCTTCCGAATTAATTAAGTATCTCATGCGTCCAACGTAAGCGGACCAAAAGTATAATTTAAAATCCAGAAAGTTCAGCCCTCCTGCTTCGATAGTCCCTTTTAAGAGAGTCATAGATCTGCGGGCTTTATGATATCCCCATATAAAACTACTGAAGATACCTTCCAAGTTTCTAAACAATAAGTTACCTAGAGCCAAAGGAATTGAGCGGAATAAGTAAAGGAATTTTGGTAGTATTATCATACGTATCACATTAATTCTGCCGATGATATTTAAGGGTAGTTTATGCCATTTTTTTTCATAAAGCTTTAGTAGTTTTAACTAATTCATCATAATTTATTTTCGTTATATTCTTAACTTGAGCAGTGATCCTAACACCTAGATAGGTGGCCGTTTGACATAATCCAATAATTGCACTCCCCGGTTTGTAGTTGTCAAATATTTGGGTTTTATTTATGTTTAATTTATATCCGGATACATACCCGAATCTGGTTGCTTCTTCCTTAAAGCCTTGCATAGCTTTTACGATATCAGTTGAGTAGATAGCAATGTCGTCAGCGTAAGCTCTGATTTTTAGTGTATGCGGGCCAAATTTAAAAGGAATGATATCAGATTGAAGTTGTAGTGCTTGGAGAAATGGCTCTATTGATAATGCAAATAAAAGCGGTGATAAGGGACACCCTTGGCGAGTTCCACGAGTAATAAAAAAAGGAGCTGACGTCAAGCCAGCATAGTTATTGTGGTTTCAGGTTTATCATATAAAGATTGTGCCCAATTCAGGAATTTACCCCCAAAGCCAAACCCACCCATGACTAGCCACAAGTACTCCCACCCCACTCTGTCAAATGCCTTTTCTGCATCTAACATGATCATACCGAGTGGGGAGGTTTCCTTTTCCACTATATCAAAGGCAGTTACCGCCATAGTGATGTGTGCTGTAGTGTCCCTACCCATGACAAACCCATGTTGTTGTGGGCTGACTAATTTGGGTATAAAAGGTGCTAGTCGGATGGCCAGCACCTTTGCAAAAATGTTAGCGTCCGCATTAATTAAAGAAATAGGGTGATAAGAGCCGCAATCATCCGGTGGTTTCCCTTTTTTTAAAAAAAAAAAACTAATTATACCCTATTCCAGGAGTTCGGGGCTTTCCTACTATCCCCTATGAAATTAATAACTTAAAAAAAAGGGTGGTATAAGTTCCTCAACACATAGCTTATATATTTCCACAGGGATAGTGTCCTCGCCGGGCGCCTTCCCAGATGGCAAAGAAAAAATTGGTTGTCTAATCTCAAGCTAACTGATTTGAGCAGAGAGTGAGTCCATCCCAAGGGAATTAGGTCTAACGAGAAAATGATCCAAATAGTTCTGGAGAGATGTTGCTGTAGGGAAAATCTCAGGAGTATATAATTTTTTATAGAATGTTACAAATTATTCTAGTATTTGCATTGGTTGGTCGATTATAGTGTCATTAATGCCCTTCAAATTTTTAAACAAGGTATTAGCTTTCTCCTCAGCTATTTTAAAAGCTAGTAGTTTCACAACTTTATCTCCACTTTCATATTGTGTGATTTGATTTTTATGCAGCATTATGCTGCTTTTTTCCCAGAAGGTGGTTTTCTTGGCTTAGACATTTCAAATGGTTTCTTTTGTCAAAACATAGCACCTGAAAGCAGGTACTTAACAGCTTTCTCAATAAAGGGAACCCAGAGTCAATTTTGTCGACTCCCACAAGAACAGCCCGGGGTTATTCATAGCAAGAGTAACAGCGGTACTACGAATTTATGATGATGAGGCATTGTCATATGTCGATGACATCTATCTGACAGACCATGACCTAGATAGGCACTTGAACAGGGTGAGTACAATTATACTGGGCTTCGCCTCTGAGGGCTATAAATTCAACTTTACAAAATCCAGAATTGCCCACCTCAATGTCCTTTTTCTAGGATATGAGCTTTCAAATGAAGGCAAAAGCCTGGCAGCTAACTTTTTAGAAAAGTGTGCACTGTTCCAACCTCCAAAAACGCTGAAAAATTTACAGTCAATTCTAGGTTTCCTAAATTGTGGAAGAACTTACATTCTAAATTACGCAGAAAGGATTAAACCTCTCTACGAATTAATCAAACCTGATTTTTCAATCAAAAATTGGACACAAGAACCCACAGAAATCCTGCGTTCACACCAAGCTATTATGTTAGCAACAAATCACTTACAAACATGCGTAAATACATGCAATTTAGTGATCCGAATAATTTCGGGTCAATGCAGATTCCCGTATACAACATTTAATGAGGGTGAAAAAGTGCCAATTGCATAGAAATCGCATTTGTATACACAAGCAGAAATGCACTTCACTTCAACAGAAAAAATCCTGAGAGCAGTTCAAACCGCTGTAGCAAAAGAAAGAGCTCAAGCTCAGGGGAAACGCATTATTGTTGTGACTCTAGTACCAGTCTTAGAGGCAGTTACAAAAGCAAGCATTCCAAATGCAAAAGCTGTACGTCCTAGATGGATGCAATGGGTTCAATCTCTTGTTGCAACAGATGTTGAATATGTTATTGATCCTGATTTACAAACACAAGCATTACTGCAATGTGAACATAAATGTCCTCTGCCCACTGAAATTCTGTCTCTTGATCAGTACGAATTTATAATTTATGCTGACGAGTCAGCACAACCCGCTATAGGGAGTAAGCAAGCTTACAGTGCAGAGTGCGCAATCGTTAAAGGTTGCATGCGCGATGGTATCTTCCGACATATGGTCACTAAAACTCAATCTCTAGGATATTGTACAGCTCAGCGAGCTGAAGTACAGGCATTCAAACTGGCACTTGGAAATGTGGATCGCAAATTTCCAACACTTATAGTGTGCGATTCCTTTTACTGTGTTCAGTCATATAATGAACATTTACAGAATTGGCTTCAAAATGGATTCAAAAATGCAGAAGGTGGCACAAAAAAGCATAAAATACTTTGGGAACAAGTAGTTCAGTTGCGAAACGGACTACAAAATACTCACGTGATACACACGTTGAGTCATCAACGTGATGGCGTTCACGTTGCACGGAATTCATTGGCTGATGAAGCTACAAATGGAGCTGTACAAACGGCTTCCATAGCTGCGATCACTCGTTCAAAAACGAGAATTGACATGTGAGACATTGTTGGCTGTCAATGCTTCAAACAAAGGCAGTGGTGCAGTGTTACGGAAAAAAATTCCACTCAAGTACCCTTTATGTAATTGATAAAAAACAATGTTCCTTTTGCTCGAATCCCTGGAGTGGGGGATAGGGTAATTCCAAACATGGAACATAAAGAGCTTTGATTTATGAAGTACATCTTGGGGAGGATCTGTCACATCAGGGGATCTCTAAAACAATATTAACATTAAAAGAGATGTACTGGTGGCCTGGTATGAATACACAGATTCACATCTTCATCAAAAACTGCAGGGACTGCAATAGACAGCGTAGTGCAGAACACCATCAGACAAAAGACTATGAAGTAGCCTGCCCAGTACAGACAGCATTGTTAGTCCTTTTGGATAAATGCGTTCCCATAAACACTAAGTCAAGGTTCCTATGTATGTGGCCTCAGCGCTCGGCTGATGCTCAAACTGTTATAAAAGATTTGCGAGTCTTTATCAGCACATACGCAATTGGCACACTACATTCTGGCCAGGTTCCGGCGTTTAGCTCTCGGGCTTACAAAGAGGCCATGGTCAGTTTGGGCGTAGCATTGCAGTACTCCTCTCCGTTTCATGGTGAGGGAAATGATGTTGTGGAAAGGAAAAACTGGGACATAAAGCAGTCTATAACAGCTAGAGTATTAGGTTCGGGCGATGGGTGGGTCAAACATCTATATGGGGTACAACGCTAATAAAACAATTTGCCATGAAATTCTCTAGGAGGGTCACTCCATTTGAGGTCCTATTTGGGACAAGAATGTGGGTTCCTGATCTCGAATGCAAAAGCACAGTGGTGGAAAATTAACCCTTTGATATCAAAGATCATTTGGCTGTTTTACATGATCTAAAAGAACTAACATTGAAACAAAGCATGTGTTCCTGAAGCCAACCACCACTGGGGAAAAACCAGCCACCTCAGCAAGGCCTGTCTGGATCCCAAAAGTTGGGGTACTAGTCAGAGAGGAGATTGCGGACTAGAAGGAATTTGGGCCTTCTCACAGACAACCAGTACATGTCCTAGCCATCCAAGAAACAAGAACAGTACTTCTGCGGCCCCTTGCTGGAAGAAAGGAGAAAAGATTTGTGTCAATCGACCTCATCAAACCACACTATGTGGCCAATACTAAATAGTAGGCCTCGCGGATTCCAACCTAGTAGCAAACACACTCCTCTTGCTACTATCCAAGAGGTTCAGACTGAAAGACACTTCATCATTGAGAATTCAGCAGTAACAGGTGAAAACACTAAGTAACAATGCTATGGAACTCATCCCTCTTGAAACTCAAGTAACAGTTCATCCAGACACACCTGTCTACACCAATGTAACACGTGGTCAACTGGTTCCAGCGATTTCAACGAATCCAGATGCGATTCTAACAATTGACCAAACTGCTTCTGGCTATTTCATTAACTTTGATATGTTTTCTGAGGATCCAATTGAGCCTGATAGGATGCCAGCCCAAAAAACTTTCAAAGAACAAGTACAAGACTTTTTTCATTTTCTGAAAGAGACTTATCTGGTTTCACCATGGATTTGACTATGGATTATTTCTGCAATATTTTTCTTTCTGCTTTGGCTAGCTTTAGTAATGACTCTTAGATGGCTAGGTGAATGGCAGATACATTCGATTGGACACTGAAAGTAAAAATATGAACTTACTTTTAAAACCACACAAATCATTCCATCGTGAAGCAAAAGACTTGTCAGCAGTGAACATCACAGTGGTTCCTATACAAGATGGTATAGTTTGGGACAAAACTAGGGGAGGGCCGCAAATTCAGTTCCGCTCGCAGAACGTGCGTAATCTTGGCATTTCCGCGTTCCATGGGGAACGTGAAAATGTTGAAACTTCCGCTATCCGCAGCAGAACGGAATTTGCCGCCCACCCCTAATTTATTGTCACGATCTGATACTGATTTCATCAGATTTTGAAAAGCACTTCAATGATATGCTCATACGTATATGGAATAGACCACCGGACGTCGATTTTGATTATGTATTTCCCAAAACTGGATCTCTGTTGAACTTACCAGAACTGGAAGTCTTAAGTAATGGCTTGACATGAGTTTAGTGCATCTTACAGGCAGATACCTTGGTGCAAGCAGTGATGGATACAAACCCTCCAATTCAGACACGCCCTTTCCATTGAGGCTCTAATGACATATTGCCCATGACACATAATGCAGCACTTTACAACCACTCATAAAAAACAAGTGAAGAAACACCAGTCAGTGAATGGAGACCTTTTTACAATCAGATGAGAGGTGTGGCCTGTGTCACTGCCCAAGGCCTAAGCCCTGCGGCGACTGCAAAGTGTAACTCAGGTACAATGATTGCCCTTCGGAGCTCCTGTTATTGTACAGTGTGTGAATGGAGCAATAGGGACTGTTTATTTGGTTAATCTTCTCTCTGTGTTCTTGACAGGTTTTACAAACCTGATCTTCTTTTTCAATGATAAACCGTTTCAGGTATAAAGGCTCTTCTCATCGTCATCCGACTGCCATTTCACCACCGAGGCAGGATCCAGACAACCCGCCCTGGAGACAAACAGTTTATCGAGATTCAGAAGACCCTGGGTGTGGTGAGGCCTTGCAGCACCACCCGTCCCATGCTGCCTGCCTTGGCTCCATGCCCTGCTTTCTGCCCGAGGCAGGCCTTTTGGTTCCTAGCACAGCAACATGCCTGCCCTGCTATGCACCTCAATGTGCCTCTAATAAGAAAATATGCACAATCTATTTGCATGGCAGAATCAGCAAACATGCACCCATTTAAAATCGCCAGTGAAGCTGCATAGATTGTCTGAGGTGTTCCAAGAACCAAACGTTAGACAGAACTTGGCTTCATATTAATTAGTTTCTGCTGCGGTGTCAGAAAAGGCGAATAATTAAAAGCGAAGAGTCTGACTGTCTGTTCTACACAGAGTTAAAGCACAATGGGGCAGATTTATGATAACTGGCCCATCCCCAGGGATGCGCCAGTTATTTTGCGCCACTGCTCCGCCACCCATGGTGCGCCGCATTTACAATGCGGCGCACCATGGGGCAAAAACGGCACAGATGCGTGACGCATCTGTGCCGTAAAGGTGGTGCATTGCTGGAGTTGCGTCGCAATCGCGACGCAGCTCCAGCACGGCTCGGGGGTGCCCCATCTTTACAATGCTGCGTCAAGACCTACGCCTGCTTCAAGCAGGCGCAGGGTTTTGACGCAGCATTGGCCTGACAGTGACTGAGTGAAATCTTATAGATTTCACTCAGCCACTTTTGCGAGGTGCACCTGCCCCGGAACGCCCACCCTACGCCACAACGCCCACAAGTGGCGCAGAGCTTTACAACATGACGTATCTGCCTAGATGCATCACGTTGTAAAAGGGTCGTAGGGATGTGCCACGTTTACACCGCAGTTGCGTGACGCAAACGTGGCGTATTCCCAACATAAAGCTGCCCCTATACATTTACCCAACGAGGTAGCACTTACTGATTAGCCAGTAGAAAGTACTCCCGCTGAGTATAGGAATTGCACAAAATGGTGGCATCTTCTTGGATAAATAGTAAATACGGGCGCAGCAAAATCTCTGCGAGCATGCAAAATTCCACATGCTCGCAGAGATTTCTTGCAGTTTCATGGAATTTTGCGTAAGGCAACTCCGCTAATGCGGCCCACCCCTAGACAAAACCGATTATGACATATTTGGCCCGTCTGAACTTTTGAAGATTCCACACTTATTTAAAATTTCATTAAGTGACTTTATTACCTCTAGTACCTATTCTGATGATTGGGACATTGAGACTGTTAATAACATGATGTCTGATCTAGAAAGGTCTGCTGTATTCTCTAACAATGAAAACTTAGAGGGTTCATCAGACTACGAACAGCTTTATTGTTATAATCACTATGGTCATCATTTCTTGCATAAAACTGCAATACCTAGAAATGTGTTTATGTTTAACCAATGGGAACATTGTCCTACGCCACCTAAGGGTAGTTCAAAAACGTTTGCAAATAAGTTTTCATATTTTTCGGGGTACAATACATCCGATACAGAATCCTTTTACTTTAAAAATGTAAACAAAACAGGACAGAAAAATGTGTTAACTAATACAAAACAGATTTCTTTTGCAGCCTTTATTACCCAACTGTCTAGACAAGGATTTGACTTTTGGAAAGACACAATCGACACAAAAACTGTCTGGGGTTCTAAAGATTGGCAAGTGCAGGGGACAGAAGCTTTGTTTAGATCCTGTATCATCCCACAGCAAATAATGTTTTTGAATGACATTGTGCAACAAACATCTTGCCTTGGATTAGCCAAGATCAAAGACATGAACACACCTTCTGTACCAACACCTGCAAGTAATAGCACTACAAAGGGAGCGGTCACAGTAGAAACAATACTACAAAACAACAGATCAGATCCTGACTGGGAAAAATAGTTGCTCTGGTCCACAAACACAAACATCTGTCAAGAAAGATTACTGAATAGAATACAGGACTTTATTATCAATATGCCAGACCCACGTTATGTTCAACAACAGCATCCAGTGGTGGTAACAACATACAGTGTAGGAAAATTGTGCCTCTAATAGTTACACAAGTCTACACTCGAGGATGTGAAACACACTTATCTTTACTGAAAGAAGGCACAGACATAGGGATTTCTTGCTAGGACCACGAAAACAGCGTCAAAACATTTCATATATGGCGGCATCTATGCTGCTTATAATGAAATATGGAAGGTTACAGAAGCAGACGCCGCAGAAAGAATATGAGAAATTGATCATATTAACTTAGAGAAATCTCTCGCTGTGGTCAATAATGGGTTAATGACTTTGTCACCAGAATATATTAACTGGACAACATTGTATCCCCTGGAACAATATTTAGCCATGTTACAATAAGGCCGGTCTCAAATATGTTCTATTATGTTATTAGGCAGGACGCTACAATCCTTGTGTGCAGGCTATGTGCCTTGGCGTTTCATCAACAGGTTGTCTCTGTTTACAGAATACAATCTCACTGATAAACAGATTGAACTGGCACAAAGGGAAGCAAAGTATACAGTGCTGAGCATTGAAAGACTGTACAAATTGCCATTTACGGTAGCAGAAAAACCAGCTAGCTACAGAATGGATCGTTCATGGCAAAATAACTCAGCCTGTAATATTTTTTCCATTTTCAGTATTTCCTCAAACAAATGCAAGCAGGCAAATATGAAAGGTTGGGTAAAGAATACATTAAGACATCCTGGGATTTACCTTACACACACAGATGTTGGAGTGGGGGTTGTGAAGTGCATTTTACTGTGAAAATGCACTGAGCGGGTTAATCATTTGTCGGGATATTAGTTTACACGGGCTTGTAACGGTTCTGTGGCAAACCTGTCCTGCCACCTGCAGGGTACACTAGCTGCTCTGATTATTCCAACTTTTTGCCAAATTTCAAATGGGAATTACCTCATGAGAAATGATCAAAGTAGCTGTGGCATGCTGCCTGGAATCCCAAATCTGGTTACGGTTGACTCCAGGGTTACTTGCTAAATGCAAGTATTGTTCCCCCAAATAGACAGTCAAGGAGTCACCTCTATGGCCTTCATTGAATATCTCTTCCATACGATTTGATACTTTAAGCAGGATGAAAGCCATGCTTTTAAGACAAACCGTGCCTTTGACCTCCGCCAAAGAAACCTATGATCTACACATTAAAAAGACTTCGGCTGAGATATATGTGATGAGATGTGAGAAAGATTTATATAGCGAGCAAAGGCCTGTGGGCGTCTAGGCGCTCATAGCGGAGGAAGAGCCAAAATTCCAGGAGTGGATATTTAGGTTACGTTAATTTGAAAAAAGCCATGTCTTCAACAGCTTTCGAAAAAAATTAGTAGCGTTGGACAGCTTTTTATTTTTATTGGAAGCAAATTACATAATTTTGTTGTGCCCAGAATGAAGCTTCTTCCTCCCCAATTGACTTTCCTAAATTTCGGAATCTGGAGGAGTTTGCTCTGAGCTGAGCGGAGGTGCCTTGGAGGATGGTACCAAGTGAGATGTTGTTTCAGGAATGCTGGTCCCTTTCCATGTAATGCCTTTTATGCTAGACAGAGGGCCTTAAAGTCTATTCTCTTTTTCATGTGGAGCTAGTGGAGTTTCCTGAGGCCTTCTGATATGGGCTGAAATTTAGGGATGTTCAATATTACTCTGGCGGCTGCATTTTGAGTCCACTGGAGCTTAGCCATGTGCTGTTATGGATTCCTAAGTATAAGGCATTTCCACAGTCCAGTCTGGCCAAGGCCAGAACTGTGACTAAAGTTTTTACTGCTTCGGGGGGAATGAAATAGCGTATTTTATGTATGGATTTTAAAGTCAGGGATGTCATTGATATAACTTTGTTGCCCTGATGTTGAAAGGACAATATATCATCAAAGATGATACCCAGGTTCCTCACTTTTCGAACTGGGGTGGGAGCACACCCATGCTCTATAGCCACCAGTTCAGAGCCCAAAAAGAGGTATTTGATCCAAATAGGAGGACCTCTGTTTCAGTGCCATTATATAGGCTTTAATAAGTACAAACTGCCCTATACATTTAGTAGAAATGATGGGACGTATCTTAAACATGTCTGCTACAAGCGATATTGTGCATGTATTTAAGACCATATGTTCAAGACTGTTAACACCTTTTCAGGCAGCTCTTGGAATCATTCCAAACTTCGTGCACTCTGTGTTTTGCTGGTCTGCCACTAATTCTAGCACTCGTTGCAGAAATCATATTTTTACTCCTATTACTAGGCTATGGCAAGCCTATCCACCAGCGTCACTCGCAGCAACTTGGAGAAAGCTCTCCTAGAATGGAAGTGGCGTGAGTGCATAGTACAACTTTTGGGCTTACCTCGTCTACGAGAATTAAATACAACATGGTTTCTGTCAGTCAGACCAATCTGGCAAGATTGCATCTTACCTGTTCTACACTGCCTCCTTTGCGGTGAAGAATGCGTGCTAGACATCTGTCTAACACTCCCATCAGTCATGCCAACGGATATTGATACTCTGCGGGACCCGATAAAGGACCATGCTCTGTGTTGTCCCCAGAGGCTACCATCCTTATGACGGCATTCGTTGAGATCTCACAGGCGCCACATGCTACTGCTGAGGTACGAGATGGATCAACAGGCACACAGGTAACATTGGAAATGAACATTGCTACTGGCGATGCTTGACATCTATGAGCAGTTAATCTTCTAAACGAGGTATTCCAACTGCCACCGACATCGGTAGACGATCTTTTGTCTACAGGAATAGAGGATTTTGTGTTTTCACCAGACCAATACACATCGACTCACAGTGTATCGGGACAGCTATGAATTTGGCCGTCATTTTTTTCAAAAACAAAGACAAACTTTGGAACTTTTCCTAAAATTTAATTTTTTTCCAAAGTTGAATTTTGCTTTTTTTTTATAAAAAGTAATCTGCTCACAGTAGAACTATTCATAGAAAACAGATTTCTTTGAGCACTTCCAGGGACACGTTGTCCCATTTATTCACTACAATTTGATTTATATACCATGACATGAAATGGCTTTGAAATTTTCATTTATAATGTGAACCATTTCATCAAATGTATATATTCATGTTCATTCATTTAGCATTTACTGTAAACATATGCTTAGAATGAAACACTGCTTTGATTTGTACAGCACCTTTGCATTTCATGTCTAGCAATAGTTTTTTAAAGACTTATTTAGTATGCTTTTACAAATGTTTTTAGCAACATGTGGTACTCAATTTTTAATGTTTATCATTTAGTACTATTGTTCATTTGGAGTGGGTGTTGTACTCCGCTTTAGGTGTCCGTATATAGATTGTCCTGAAACATGTCCTTATAAAGGCACAATTCACATTGCCATTATTTAGGCATAAGATCCCAGTCCTTATTTAGGCATTAGCCATGCTATCCAAACACAGGCATGTTCACCCACATCTGTCCACCCCGAACGTCACGAGTTCTTAGAAACCAGACCCTTGGGCTGTTGGGAGTTTCCCTTGCCCAGGATTATTGATTTCTCCAAGAACTCATTTATTATGCATGAACCGCTATACCCTAAGGGTTCATTGATGACGTCTTCCTCTGCCAGACTTTACGTCAATGCTGACATTACCAAGCACCTTCCAGGTATAAATATACCTTCCCTTACCATGCCAAACCACAGATCGGTTTGGCTGGACGGTTGCACAACTCGCTACGGCAAGTAAAGAGGATACCTCGACGTAGAGGAGCCCCTGTCCCCGCCTGACCACTGACGAGCCGCTGTCATCCCTGCTCGCAGAGAATCCAGCTTCCAGTGTTCTGACTCCCTTCACGGGGTGTTAGAGTTTGAGACCCGGAAAGAGATTCCCACCTCTCCCATTCTAAGGTATGGAGCTGACTAGAACCTAGAAGGACTCTTGGCATACCAAAGTATAGCATACCATACTATAGAATACAGCACCTACTTCTTACCTCATACTACACTTAGGTTAGGTACATTGGGGTAGAACTAGTTAGAAGCATCAGACGAGTAGCCACTTTTTAGCCTGTGCTATTTATGTATATGTATATGAATATGTGTCATAGCTAAAAGACAATACTATTGCAGTATTATTTCTTCCTACTGCTTACGCTGTACATGATATATCTCGCTTACTGTCTTATGATTGTAACAGCATCTAGCTCTTACATGAGAAATAAGACTGTTCAATGAATCCTTTTTATTGAAATGCCCGTCTATTCTTTCTGTGTAACTCTGCAGAAAGTAAGAATGCACGATTAGCTGAGTGAAACTGTTAATTATTGTTTCTACGATTCTGAGAGTGTTCTGATTCTAAAGGGAAACGCATTTGTCATGTTTATGTGGTTGCCAGAATCTACTTCCTTCTTGTTTACAAGGAGTTTCTAGTAGCGTCTGAGTTACCTGGCACACAAAGTAATTAAGTTTAATATACTCGATAGGGGCATACTGACCTTGGTCCTATGCCAAATCTATAGTGTATATTATTCCAAAGCGCAGAACCTATTAGGGAAATAGGAACTACACTACACAGTTTTGACTCAAAGTAGCATAGAGGTTTAATGCAAAGCACATCATGTAACATGCAAGTGACAGATTTTATTTTATGTAGATAGGTAAGTGGGTTACTGCCTTGAACACAGCAGATGCATTGTAAACCTTCCCATATAGCACAGAGATACTATAAAAAAATGATGAGTGACTTCTACACCTTGTAATCCCCACTGTTTTATGTAACACATCTTGTACAACGATTTACAAATGCATATGATTTATTGACTATGTAATATGTATATGTGCTGTAAAGCGCTCTGACACTCTGCTTTGGGATGAGTAGCTCTATACAAGAAAAAACAGTGGTACCTAAATTATTTTAACGCATCCTGAGGAGTTTTAAGCGCTATATAAATTAAATTTCTTTTGTGTAAAGACTGGGCGAGACCAACACATCTGACATTCTTACAGTGCATGTATATCTAGTTAACATGGACTGAACAAAGTGAAAAGCTGCATATCTTAAGTATGTGTGAAGTGCTAACAAGGTGTGAGCCTTTGCTTCCCCTCTGCTGCATTTGCATTTAGGTGTGAGGCTCCTGACTGCTCCCAGCCAGGAGACTTGAACAAAAGGAGGTCTGATGATCTCTCAAATTCGGCCTTTTTTATGGGGCTAGCTGAAATAGGAAAGCCCCATCCCGTCCCCGCCGGCACTTTGTTGTGGTTTGAAAGCAGACTATGTGCAGGCGCTGCTGAATGTGTCCCGGTGTGTGCAAATTACACCGGGACGGACGAGTTCAGCACATTATTCAGTGGGGCCCAACTTCTTGGCAGGGTGGACGGCGGCCACCCTGTGAAAATAGTGGGTGGACGCTGTCTACCCGCGTGTACCTTCGACTTGTGCCCTCTGTGGTTGACATAGATGTGTTAACATGGGTCTCCCATCAGCAACTGTAATTGATGGAGTGCACCAGGCACTGGACAGTTTGTACTTACAAGAAATCTTTGCATTTATGATGATAAAAAATACTTGCTTTTGTAGCACTACTGGCTTACTACTAAATTCAGGAAGCCACACCTACTCTTATATGTTTGCGGATCAAAGTGAAGGGGAATCTATTGAAGTCATGTTCATTCTTAATGTTTGTTACTGTGATCTCCCTCTTTCTCTCCGGCAATGGTCACATTGTATGGCGAGTTTTGACCTCCTCCGTCCATCAGAGGTAGAGGTGAGAGCTGGGGTAGTGTGGCTTGCATAGTTGCTATGGACTGCAAAGATATGGTTAGGAAGAGAGGTGTTGGGTCCTCATTAGGAATGAACAGCAAATTCTGACGGGACCAATGGTACAGTTAACAGACCTGTACCAATTACAAGGTCTAATGTAACTCTCCAGACCTGCTGTTTTTCATCCGGTAACTGTGGTTGCTGAAAGCAAACAAAGTCAGCTAGTGAAACTCCGGTAAAAATTAAAAGAACATCAACAGAACAAAATAACTTTTAAGACTCGGCTTTGCTTGGTTCTGAGAATATCATTGACTAAAAGACTCACACCCTGATTGATCCATTCTTGAATTCCTAATTGCACCTTAACCACATAGGACACATTTCACCACTGGTCATTCCACAGTCTGACTGCATTGCTTTTCACTTAAGACACTATTGCCCAGATTTACTAACTCGTTGTGCCGGTGTCAGTTGTTGCAGAACTAACTTATCCTCCATCTTTTCTTTTCCCAAATATTTTACCATTCATTGTTTCTTTAGTGCAATCTTTGAAGTGATCAAGAGCAGTTCCTTCAATCAAGATCAGATATATTTCACACGCAATTTATATTGTACATGTATTGTGTGCGATGTGGTGCCCAGTGTTTTAGTTGTATTTTACTGTGCTTTGATGTTTTATTGATTTGTATGATTTCTATTGCTTGGTAGCCATTCTGTCTCAGCATATATGCATGTATATTTAGGCTCTTGTTTTTTATGCCCTCCTATTAATACAATGTATGCTCTTTTCTCAGGTATCTAATGGATTCCGGAAGAAACAAGTTTAGTTTGTTCAGACATCACTTTGAGCAATACATTTGTTGTGATAGCAATGTGATACTTACCAATGCCTGGCTGGATGATGGTAACAAATCCTCATTTTAAAAGCATTGCTTTCTGTAGTACGCCCGCCCTCACATTATATTAATTTATTGCAAGGAAGCAATTATCATCAAGAACAATAATCAGATGGAGGTAGCTGAGCTTTGCAAAATATTTAAATAGATCTTGTGTAGATCTTGCTGTTTGTGTTGGCAAACAGGAAAAGCATTTAATTTATGTGTAAGCGGGAACATGGAAATAAGACACTGGTGAACCCTAAATGTATGTTTAGCACCGTAAAAGAACTCAAATGAATATCTGTAGTATTTCTTTTAGTTTCTCATCTTGTGGAGTGGCAATAGGCATTATATTTGTTTTAAAGCAAAGTACAAAAATATTCAAATATTTAGGTATGTTGTTCCAGGTATATTTAACAAATTAATGTATTCTGAGACTTCGAGTTTTCATTTGCATTTATTAACAAATTAATATGATAACAGTGATTTGAATAGGGAAATTCAAGCTTTCTACTCAGACTACCCAGGATATTGCTACATAGAATAGCACATTTTGTGGCACCAAAATGTACGTTTTGCTGCACAAATATGATTTTGTTTTCGTATTTCTGCAGCCCTTTGTTTTACATTTCTTTCAGCAGTAACACTGGGAACTTATTTTTGCAAGGTATGCCAGAATATGAAATTTCCGCCAAGACATTTATGTTGGCTGTTGTTTGTTAATTCTTCTAAGGAGCCAAAATCGAGTTCAATATCCTTGTGGTGCAAAAACAATAAAGCATGGATGGAATGCTCTGTGAGGTACTAACAAATGGCAGAGAAAGTAACTTTATTGATGCTGTTGCTCCTTTTGGCATATGCATATGCAGATTTAGTCACACAGTCATGTACATAGCTGCCACCTATAAAAGGATTGAAATGCTGTCAGCCATCCTGCATCAAAAGAGGTCACTTAAAATTATTCCCAAAATTGATGACTGAAATTCTTCTGGGTCTACATGTTCTACATGTTCAAAGCAGCCACAGTCCGTGCAGGTAAAAGTGGTGGGGCTGTGGGGCCCGTGGGGGGGAGGGGGGGCGGGGGGGGGGGGGGATTTTGAAGGACGACGCAGAGGGAAAATGTATTATTTATTTATATTTCCCTTTGCCATCGTCCCTCAAAATTCCTCCCACTTAGCCCCACCGCCCCACCTGCTCTTACCTGCACGGGCCGCTGCTGGTTCAAAATAAAGCTTATAATCAGGAACGCTGCTCAAACCAGGGATTGCCCAACATGCGCTCTCGTACTGTGATAGAATGTAAAGTCATGCAGTATTGAAAAGATGGGCTTATCACTGCCTGGTTGGGCTTCCTCCATCTACTTATCCACCTTTTTTAGGAAAAAGAACAAGATGATGGACGGAGGGATGAAACCTTTCAAACACTCATCCCCAGTCAATAGATGTGGGTTAAATTCATCGTTCTTTTCCTCACTATGCCACACCAGTTTGGGCCCTGCCATATGCAAATCAATTTTGACCTTGCTCCCCAGGGGAACGGTCCTGTCCGAATTGCCTGGCCATGTCTTTCCTGCACTGAAAATAAGAATCCTGGGACTAGTTATGAGGTATCACCCCTCATCAGACAGGCTAGTGTGAATCCAGTGACACAGCGGGCAAGGGGCCAAAGTCTGTGCATACCCTTGGCCACTTAGAGCGAACTTAGCAAACACAATAAGATGATGGATGGAGTGCTGAAACTTTTCATAACTTACCCTCAGTCAAGAGAACTTTGTTACAACTGTTGTTATTTTGCTCACCATGCCAACCGGATGTATGACTCAAACAAGCATGGATTTCCCATGCATACCTTTACTCCACAGTCACTAACCGGACTGGGACGTTACCACGTGTGCCATTACCACACAAGTCATTACAATAACTTGCCTTAGGGTGCACTGAACTTTAGAATAGATAATAAATTACTATTCCAACTTCAGTCAGTGAATCAGATTAGGAAACAGAACAAAGCTTTATTTCGATTGTGGTATAACAATCATAAAAAGTACAGGTAAAATACATAGTTAATACAAAGAATTTCATCAAAAAGTATAAATACAGTGTTTAGATAAGAAAGAGAAGTTTCATCTATGATACATCTCGTATTTAAAAAGTTATAAGAAATAATGAATCTGAAAGGGGCCACCTCCTCAGTCCTAAATGACAATACTCTTTCACTGGTGGAGGATTTATTTGAAAAAACATGGATACCCTCCAGGCAACATGTTCATATTCTAAAAGCTGGAGCCTGATAAAAGCAGGTTGGCATTGCCTCAGACCCCATTTCTGTAAAATCTGGACTATCCAGGTCTTTCTGACTTGGGACGATAAGTTATCACATGAACATAGTTGTAGCCCCCTTGCCCTGTCATTCAGGTTGGGAAAGGAAACAAGTCTATGTATTGGCCCCAATCTAAGTCTTACAAATAGGAACCTGTCAAAGCCGCTAGAAACAAATACTAAATATGGCTGCATACTAAAATATGTAAGAATCATCTGGTGCTGCAAAATACTAGGCTTGGTGATTTCCCCCGATAGTCCTAGGCTTTCCAGGAAGGAGAGGGCCTCTTTTCTAAGATTTTTCCTGGGAACCAGGGTGATGGTGCTAGGGTTAATAAAGGTCTCCGGTTTGCCCATATCTTTTGTGAAGTCTTGAATGAACTTAACCAATGGTATCCTTAGCGCACCATCCAGCCTGAGACTATCCTGCAGTAAGTCCCGGTTAAATGTGATTTCGTCCCTTGACCACATTCTGTGCCACAAAAGAATTGGCTCTATTTTTATGAGGTCGAATATGTAGAGAAGGCCCAATTCGGCATGACTAACATAGGTGGAGGTCTGGGGTATGCTGACAAGATATATTTTAAGAAAAAATTCTCAACTAATTGAATTGAGTCAGTGTCCGCAAAGCCCCAGATCCCAGCACCATAAGTAACAGTTGTAACACATTTTGCTTTATAAATTTTCAGGAGTTCCAAAGGTGGTTTATGTCCCAACTTTTTTGTAAAGCTGGCTAAAGCGGTCATAGTTCTAATTAATGCCAGCTTTTTGGCTACATCTGCTTGGGCCCAAGTATCATTATGGCTGAACAAAATGCCTAAATAAGAAAAGCTGTTATTAGCGGCTATCAGCTTTACCTCCACAAGAATATCCCTACATTTCCGGATCCCTTGACTGGATCTCATTGTAAAGGTTTTGGAAATATTATTTCTGAGATCCAGCTCCTTCATAACATTAGAAAAGCTGTTTAGGGTCCTTTGTAGGCCATTCTTGGTGCGGGACCTAATCACAGCATCGTCTGTATATGACAATGCTGGAATGGACGCTTACCTATTTACGGGAAATCTTGGGAATCTTTGAGCAGAGCCTGTCCTAACCCATTAATATAGAGGTTAAAGAGAAAGGGGGCTAGGACACAAGCTTGCCTAACCCCCCTTCAAATAGGGAAAGAAGCAATATGTTCACTTCCCAAAACAAATCGCACACAGGATTTTGCTCCATTATAAAGGCGGCAAATAAAATTAATGATATTTCCATCCACCCCTAGTGATGCTTACACTTCCCGAAGCTTTGAGTGCCCCACACAGTTGAAACCAGCCATGAGGTCAACAAAGACTAGGTACAAATTTCCCTTTTTTGCCCTGGTGTACTTCTCCATGAGGATTGCTAAGTTTAAACTCTGCTCCAATGTACCCAATTCTTCTCGTAAACCATATTGGGTATCGCATATGATTTGATTTTCCTTTTCCCAAAGCTGTAGACGTTCCAAAATATTCAGACAACCTGGAGTATAGTAAATAATTGGGCACGGAACAAGTGGGAAACTGGTGATACCCCTTTTTAAATATGGGAACGATGGTAGATTCCACCCAAGTGGGTGGAAAACCAACCTCTCAGCTTGCATTTATTATTTGTGTGATCATAGGTACCCACAAGTTGACATTGGACTTATAAAAGTCCACGCGAATCCCGTCGGGACCTGAGGCTTTCCCACCTGCACTTAGGGAGAGTGTCTTGCTTCCTTCATCGATACTGAAGTGTAAATCCAGTGACTGGTTGGTAACTCCTGAATTGCCACTATCTTGGCCAATAATGGTACATTGACCACTGTAAATCGAAGAAAAATGTTCGACCCATTGACCCTCTGTGGTAGCTATTTCTTCAGATGGGCCCCCAGCCAGTGTCAGGAATGGTGTTTTAACTGCTTTCCAAAAGGCGTGTCTGTCTTTTGATTGTGCCGCCAAGGTAAGCATCTCCCTGGCTTCTTTTCTGAGAGCGTTCTTCCTCTCTAGAAGGGCTGATTTTGATTAATTTTGATGTTATTCCCAGTGATGTTATGCAACTCCAGTTTCAGCTTTGAGTGTGCGCGAGTGCAGTTTACATCAAACCACCCCTGGGGGGCAGTTATTTGGCACCATGTTTGAACATTACATCCCGTACTGCTGCTGCTACATCTTGGAATGAGGATGGAATGCTCTTGTGGGATGCTAGTTCGTTCAAGCAAATGTCAAAAGCTGATCTACACCTTGTAATTAGGGATTTATTTACTACTTCAGGATCCATCATATTCCAGCAGAGCGTGTATCCATTGACTTTGGCAAGTTTTAAATTAGCGAAGGCATCATCTACCACCTGTTTGTCTCTTCCCTGGCTACTCTCAGGGAGAGTCATCGTAATGCATAAAGGAAAATGATCACTTATTGAGTTTGTGTCAACTAAAAAGGTGAGTAAACTAGAAGCGAACATATTTGATGACAAAATATGATTTATAGTGGAACAAAGGCCTCTGCCATTAAAAGTCTCTGGCATAGGAACATGTCTGGTACATAGGTCATTGGCAAAAACTAGGTCTAAGTTAAACAACAATTTGTTAAAAATGTCCCCTGTGCTTGAGTGACAGAAATGAGTGTTGTGTATGCCTTCCTCCACATTAATACCACATGTCCTGTCATCCTTGAAGGGACACAAAGCACAATTAAAATCTCCTCATACAATGAGCATGTTCTCAGAGCCCGTTTCATTCCACATACTTCTAAGCTCTTTATAAAATGTATTCACCACCTTAGGGACACTATCAGGTGGAATGTTTTCATGAAAGTTAACCAGTCTTATTGAATGAGAAACAGATGAATAGAGAGTTAGTAATTGATAATAAGTGGACATGAGCTGGGACTCAGCTTTAACAACGTTTAGCTTGTTGGATACATATATACAAAGCCCACCTTTGGCTCTCACATGAAGTCCCCCAATCGCTTGAGTATTAAGGGCCCGATTCACAGAACCAACTTAAGACAAAATCCTAAACTTACTACCATTTTGGTATTCACAGAAGGCACTTGCTCATTTTGGTATTCACAGAAGGCACTTACTCATTTGGGTATTCACAGTATACAGGAATATCACCAGTGATAGTTGCGAGGGGATCGAAATAATGGTTTCTAGGTTAGCTAACCTGGCTTCGATATGGGTGAGTTTTTGGATTACAGGATTAAGAAGAGCATGTAACTTTAATTCAAACATACGTGGAAAATCCTCTTTTATTGAATTATTTGAGAATTCCAAGGTGACCCCCTCATTCAAAGCTATTATTTTGCCTTGCGTCTGCTCTGGGCGGGATTGGGTGTGTTTCCGACCTGTGTGTTTAGGTAGGACTGGGCTGGTTTGTGGCTACCTTGCCCTTTTCTTGGATGGAGGTGCGAGGGTATGACCCTGCGTAGTCTTGGCCTTCTGGCCTCTAGTTGTAATTGGAGACCTAAACATAGTTTCACTAATTACCATCACTACCTCTGGCCCGAGCCCATGGCGTCTAGTCCATTTGAAGGAAGTGAGATCTCCTCAGTCTCCACCATACTAGGAGATGGCAGAGTGGATGGAAGTGGGTTTCGAGTAGGTGGGTACTAGGGATCCAAAGATAGCCTCCTTTCAGTTAGTTCAATCTCATGGATTAGGACTGATTCTGCCCTTAAAAGGAAAGTGTCTAAAGTCCTCGCAACCCCCTGCCCAGTTGTTAGTTTCTTACTCATGGTAGGGTCCCGCAGTGTAATACAGTGAAATACTGTTTGTGCGACCGGAGGACTGGTGTGACTACGGAGGGCAACATATGCCGGGAATCGTATGAATGGACTTTATCATGGTCACAAAGTCATCATAAGATAATTGAATCAGGAGGAACATTCCCTGGATTGAATAAATTGGAATTTCTATCTGACGGGCGAGATATTACTTTAATACCCTGAAGAAGTTCCAAGAGGGATGAAACGCGTTGGCGGCAATCAATCCTGTAATGTTTTAAAGAATTTTGAATAATAAAGAATTAAATAACCTCCAGTCAAGTTTCTGAAATTGCTTATCTTGAGGAAGCCATCTACTATTGCATTGTGTTGTCCATTGAGATTTATTATACTAGTATATTGATATATATCATACGTATGTACTCTGGTGAGGGGTCATTCTTCGTTTACAGTGAAATACTGTGAACCACCCAGGTGAGTCAGGGCAACTTTTCAACAGTACCATGTCCTCTTGTTCCAGAGGTAGGTATCCAGCTACCTTGATCAATGATGTGGCCCTGCCCGGCTTCCTTCGGGCTCTGACTGGTGTGGACGGGCCCGCCCTTGGCTCGAGCTTGGCCCGCGCGCGTCCCAAGCTGCTGGAGCCCTGGGCAGGCTTTATGCGCCTCATGGAGCATCCCTGAAGTCACGCAGCATCAGAGGTACAGAGCTTGCTGGGAGGTTTAGTCACCTACCTCCCAGCAGCAGCGTTGATGGTATATGCCCGGACGGTCATCCTCGTTTGCAGGGGGTGAGCTCATGGGCTCAGCAGGCTCTCCTGTAATGTAGCTCCCATGTGCAGTGGGCAAGGCAAGCAAAAACAGAATAAATTGGCTCCCTCAGAAGATAAAAGTGAATCCAGCCCAAAAAGGAGTCTCTTCGACAGGAAAAACCAAAATGAACAACAGGTAATCCAAAGGAGCTGTTTTTTCCAGCTAGCATTATATCCGAGGGTAAAAATAAAAAAGTAGCACAGTCTCAACAAGAGTCTCTAAGGCTGTTTGTCAGGCTGCAAGTTGCTCTCAATAAAGTTTTGAAATAGGTAGATCAGTGTTTCAGTAGGGAAGGTGTTGGACTTACAATCCAACACCATTCCAATAACACGTCACAGTAAAACAAGACATTGTAATGACTTGCGTGGTAAAGGCGCACATGGTAATGTCACAGTCGGGGTTGTGACTGCAGAGTAAAGGCAGTTTGTGGTTCTGCCTGTGGGCTAAAGGATGCTTCCCTGCCACCCCAGTCTGGACCCTGCCATACACAAATTGAGTCTTGACCCTGCTCCCCATTGGAACAGTCCAGACCAAAGGGCATTTTTAAAGGCTTAATTGAGCTGGGATCTTTCTTGTTTTTTCTGAACCAGAGTTCATTTTACCCCTGCAGTAGTCTCAAGAAAATGTGTCAGCAACTCTACAGTGAATACTGATTGTTTGTGAAGTTCTAATGGAGGTCATCCAGACAATCATACATGTTCTTTCCCACTGGTGTCTGCCTCTGGAATAGGTCCATCACTCTTAAAATATTTTGAAATGTGTTGTCTGCCACAATGTCCAACTGAATTTTAATACAATTCTTGCTGTTGCTTCTCAGATTGCTCTGAAAGGGAATCTGGGGGACAATTGCTGAGTTGTGTCACATATTCAACAAAACCAGCATTTGCTTCAAACTGCTTGCAGTGATACTGGCCAGTAGTAAGCCAAGATTTCCGCTGGGGTACTGCAAAGTTCAGGTGCCATTTGCGGTTTACCTCCATGAGTCTCCTCAAGGTATCTTCTCCTTCTTCTACCAGCCATGTGAAAGAATCACGAGAAGCAAAGCAGGACAGACTTCAGTTCCACAAAAGGCTTGAGGAATTACTCCCTAATAAGTTTCATGATGTGTACCATTCAGACGGTATGAATTGAATTGGTACATGGATTCCTCAACACTGTGTTGTATGCCTTGAACATGTATGTAACATTGTCTGTATTGATGGAAGTACCATTCTGAAAGGTAATGTAATCTGTGAGGACACTGCACTAAAAAATCCTATATTTGCACTGAAAGAGGAACCTTGGGCCTGATTCACAGAACTAATCTGAGACAAACTCCTAAACTTACTACTTTTGGTATTCTAAGAAGCCATTTAGTAGTAGTAAAGTTAGTATTTTGTCTTAAGTTAGTATTTTGGCTTATGTTAGTATTTTGTCTTAAATTAGGATTTTGTCTTAAATGAGGATTTTGTCTTGTTAAGACCAAAACTTAAGACAAAAGCCTGACTTAAGACAAAATCCTAACTTAATAAAAAATACTAATTTAAGACAAAATACTAACTTAAGGCAAAGACAAAATACTAACTGAAGACAAAATACTAACTTTACTACTACTAACTGCCGTCTGTGAATATCAAAAGTAGTAAATTTAGGATTTTGTCTCAGATTAGTTCTGTGAATCAGCCCCACTGTGTCCGCTAGGTGAGTGTGGATTTGAGGGCAACTTGTCTTGAGACCAGTGGCATAGCAAGGTCAGGTGTTACCCAGTGCGGAAAATTTCTTGTCACCTCTAGCTTGACAAAATGACAAAAATATGTGTTTAAAACAACCCCCTCAGTGATGACACCTGGGACGGCCTGCACCCACCGTACCCCCCTTCCTACACCACTGGATGAAACCCCTGCAAAAAAAACATTCTGTAAAGAATGACCTTTGACATCTAGTGTCACGTCAGATATGACACTGATCTTCCAAACACGCAATTGCTTCTCAGGTCAACCTTACCTCCTAAATATCTTTCCATGAGATAATCAGCCTGATTCATGAAGCAAAATTGCGCTCGCAATAGCTGCGAAAATGCTATCGCGGGCGCTATTTCCCTAATCGGTTTTCTCCACGATAATAGCGAAATTGCTAACACAGAATTGCGAAATCGCAAAAAGGTTCGCAGAATCCCGGCAGTAGACCATTTGCGATTCGGAAATAGGGAGAAATCACGGATTCTGCAAAAAAAATAGCGAAATAGCAATATCATCGCAATCGGGATTCATGAAAAATCGCAATTAGCGAAAAAACCCAAAATCGCTTTTTGCGAGGCGCAATTTAAGGACAACCCTAAGCAGGTGGTAACCATCAAACCCATAGTAAAAAAAAAATTGAAAAACCGTTGGCCAATCAGCAACTGGTGCTGGCCTGACCAAACACACTTAAGGAGAAGCAGCATTAGCATAAGGAGTGTCACAATGCCAGGAATGTACATGGTGGTCAGGCGGCGAAGGCTACAGCGAGCAGCACGGACGAGACGCAGAATCCAGGACAGGATATTCCGCCAGCGGGTCACCCTGCTGGGCCAAACCAGAGAGCAAATATACGCAAAGTACCGCCTGAATGGGGCAATGATCATCAAGCTAATTCAGGACCTTGACCCCCTGATGCAGCACCCAACGAGGCGGACCAATGCCGTGCCCACACATGTCCAGGTATTGTGTAGCCTGCACCTCCTGGCCTCCGGGAGCTTCCAGGGGATAGTTGCGGCTACTGGGGGGATATCCCAGCCCACCATGTCCCGCTGCCTAGGGAGTTTCCTTGACGCAATGCTGACCCAGCTGCACCACCACATCAAATTTCCAACAAGCCAACAGGATTTGGATGAGACCAAGCTTCAATTCTACAATGTCGCCCATTTCCCACACGTGATAGGATGCATTGACTGTACCCACGTCCACATCTGCCCACCAGCTGCAACGGAGTACATGTACCGCAATCGCAAGTCCTACCACTCCCTAAACATCCAGATGGTCTGCAATGCTAAGACATACATCACGGGTATAGTGGCACAGTACCCGGGGAGTACACATGACTCATTCATATTCCGGCACAGCGGCCTCCACACACGACTGGCCAGGGGAGACTTCGGGGAAGGACACCTACTTGGTAAGTACACTTTGCCCACAATGTCAAACTGCGACGAAGTAGCTGCGCTGCACAGGCACTCACCCTCTGCTCCTCTCATTCAGGTTACAGTGGCTACGCCCTGCGTGAATACCTCCACACCCCATACCTCAACCCTGCTACACCACAGCAACGGCTTTACAACGTATCACACATACGCACAAGGAATTGCATTGAGAGGACTTTTGGGCTACTGAAGAGCAGATTCTGCATACTTAACAAGACAGGTGGGGCCATGTACTACAGTCCTGATGTGTGCTGCCGCATTGTGGCTGTGTGTGCAATACTACACAACATTGCTACCAAGCGCCGGATACCTGTAGACATCTCTGGCAGTGAGTCGGAAGGGGACTACCGGCCACCTGCACATGTGCGCCATGCACGCGGGGAGAACCCAGCTGAAGGCCACAGACACCGCAACCACATCACAATGAACAGTTTCTAGTGCACCCACTCCCCTCACCCAACAAATCACAATTGCATGCAAATTAAAATAATAACAGGACGCCAATGTATGATGCAAGAATAAATATTATTGTTGGATTCACAATAATAGTGCAAGTTGCCATCCTTCCTATGCAATCAGTATTGCCCCATACTGCTGCGTCCAAAACCCAGGGCAGGCTTGTAGTGTCAGCATGTCCCTGTAAGAGTACATGTTACTCAGGTGCGCCTCCGGCGCGAAGCACCCAAGCGCCTCTCCGGCTCCACCTCTGCCACCGCACGTGACCTTGCAGTGGGCCTGGTGCTACGTCGTAACACCGCAACCTGTGAGGCAGACAGGCTGCTCACACTGGAGGTGCCCTCGCTGGAATCGTCCCCCCGACATTGCCTGGTAGAGTGGGATGGAGTGCCATGACGGCAGTGGTGAGGTGCTCTAACACTCTGGCCACATCCTCACAGCATTGGATTAGCTGCTGCTGCTGTGCCAAGGACCGTCGCGAGAGCTGGGACGTCGCATTCCCGATCACGTAGTTGGATCTGGTGTATGCGGACAGTCGCGTCAGTAGCTGCCGGTGGCGGCGGCGGGCGGTGTTGCGCTGCGATATTAGCGCAGCAGTGTTGGCCTCCATGGCTGCCGTCATGCGGTTCATCCTCTCTGCCACATTTGCCACATTGCGGCCAATATTATGTAGCTGTATCTGTATGGCCCCTTGCCGGCGTGCCTGCAGCTGGTGAAGGCGTAGCATCCTACGCTCTATGCTCATGCTCGGCAAGCGCACTTCCTTCCCCCTCCTGCCGCTGCGTGCATTGTTCTGCAGGCTAGCCCTGCCATGCCTGCTCTGCTGGCTGGCCACAGTGGGTGGGCGCTGTGTCACCGCTGTCGCTGGACCAGATGTGGAGCCTCCAGCTGTTGGTGGCATTGAGGTAGGCGTAGGTGGTGTGCCTGATGGTGGAGATGCTGATGCTGTGGGCCTGGCTGCAGCGGTAGGTGGTGCGCCTGATGGTGGAGGCGCTGATGCTGTGGGCCTGGCTGCAGGGGTAGGTGGTGCGCCTGATGGTGGAGGCACTGATGCTGTGGGCCTGGCTGCAGGGGTAGGTGTAGCGCCTGTTGGTGCAGGATGTGTTTGTGACGGCATCTCCTCGGCATCCTGTGGTTGCTCATCGATGAGCAGCCTGTCACTGTGGCTGCTGTCTGCGCCACCTGTGAGGGGAAGTGGACGTTCATTAGTTGCATGTATCTGTCACACTTGCAGATGCTACATGCATGCTGGATGACATTAAGCATGGGCGGAAAATCCATTCGGATTTTCGGTAAATTCGCAATCCGCGAACGCTCGCGAATTTACCGAAAATCCGCAAATTTGCACGCAGCGGATTTTTTTTTCTTGGTGATACAATTTTGCGGCATGCGGTGTAAGTTCGCAATTGCGAACATGTAGGTGCGGCGGGCAAAAACAATCTCGCACTCGCGAAATTATAAAAATTGCAATTCTGCACAAGAAATCTACTAGCAAGCAGCATAGACCTTCTGAAAATGATGATTTTTATCAGAATAACTACTCAGGTTGACATTTGCCTGCACTTTTTGGGATTTGAGGCCTTTTGATTTTCTTTGAATAACTTTTGGATTAGAAATCAACTTTCTCATATAAGCTTGTTTGGCGCATTACAGTTGCTGTAATGCTGTTCTGCAGAAAAACGAGTTTTGCAATAGTGAAAGCATTCAGCAGGTTCAAAAGTTCAAACTCATCATTAGTAACCATTCCCTGTACTGCTTCCTGACAAGGGCCCCTCCAGAGTTCAGTTGCTAGTTGCAACAATTGTATGACCCTGCTCTGACCCTCACAGCAGGCTCATAGAATAGCTACAAGTAGGCCACAAAGGTCCTGGAAAAAAAATTGCACTGCAACAGAAAGCAAATTACAGATAAGGAAGCAGGTGCCAGACTGGAATTTTAAAACAGTGACACATTAATAAATCAACCCCAAATTAATTCATGTCAGTTGAAGCAGGCAGGTGTGCTTGCTTTTCCCCCCCATAATCTACAGTGATGATGAACCAGAGGGTGGCATTGATGTACCAGAGGGTGGCATGGGTGAAACAGAGGGTGGCAGGGGTGAAACAGAGGGTGCTGGGAACCTGTGATGATGAACCAGACGTAGAAACAACATAATCGTGACCGTTGCGAGCCGACATGTAAGTTCGCAATTGCGAACTGGTACAAAACCCTCGCGAACTGGCAGAAATCCTTGCGAACTGGCAGAAATCTTTGCGAACACAAAAAAAATCCACAAATTCGCGATTTTGCGGATTGCGAGTTTGCAAATTCGATAAATTCGCGAACGCCAGATTCGCAAAATTCGCCCATGCTTAGATGACATTCCCTGACTGGCTGTGGCATTGCGTACTTTGGAACCTGTCTGGCTGCATTGGGGTACTTGTACATTGTGGGCAGACTACATGTCCCACAATGCTTTAGGGCATTACCTAATGTGCACTGATGGCATGACTTTGGAACATTATGGGAGGCTATAGGGTCATGGCCATTGATAGGGGACAGGGTCGCAGTCGCATGCCACTTACCTTGGCTCTCTTGGGTGGGGTGGGATGAGTCCAATCTGGTGACCGCAATGCACGCCTCGGGCTCCAACGTATCCTCGACGCGGTCCTCCATGGGGGTGTTTGGAGGGACTGTAGGTCCTCCCCCTCCAGTGGCCAGGGACTCTCCCAGCCTCTCGGCAACCTTCTCCTTGGCACGACCTCGGAGGTCGTACCACCTCTTCTTGAGATCCTCCAGTGACCTGTCTGCCACGCCCACGGAGTTCACTGTGGCCGCTTTCCCGACCCAGATTCTCTGTTTCTCCTGCTCTGGCACCCTCCTTGATTCTCTCCCAAACAGTTTTGAGTGGTTCTCTACCACCCCTTCGATGAGGTGCTCCAACTCCTGTTCTGAGAACTTCAGTTTCCTCTTGCGCCCGGTGTTGCTGGGCCCTGGTACAGCCTCCTCTGCCATTGCTGCAGTGAGATTGGGTGTGGAATACTAAGTTTGCTGGTGTCCTGGCAGGAGCTGAGTTAGTTGCTGCCTCGAGGTCTGCCTCACTGTTGTGAATGGGGGTGGGAACTGGCTGCTTCCTGGTTGTGATGTCATCACTGTGCTCAAAATACGACTTCCCGTTTTCCCGATCTCGCGATTTTGCAATCTCGCATTTTGCGATCTCGCAATTACCGATATCGCTATTTGCGATATCGCAATTCCTACACGGATGTTGCCGAAAATAGCGATTATTCTGCGATTTCCGAAACTTGCAAACGCTTTTTGCGGCCGCGTGCGAATCGCCTTTTTTTCTCGCTAAATTTCATGAATACCGATCTGCAATTTCTAAATTGCGATTCGCTGTTAATCGCAATTTGAAAATCGCAGATTTCGGTTTTCATGAATCAGGCTGTAAGTTCTTAAAGCTGATCAGTTCCTGGGCTTGTTCCATCATTTCGTATTTGCTCTTCAAGGAATCTGAGCAATACAGGGTGGTTGCTTTTGCTCAGTTTAATGTTCGGTGCAGTGCAGATATTAAACCACTGACCTAGAGCCTGATTCACAAAGGCAAGCTTACACGTTTGTGCAAGTTTTTCTCTTTATCGGTATTCACAAAACTCTAAATTAACAATAACTTTACAATTGAGGGGACTCCACACATCAAAAGATAAGCCTATCCTGTTCTGGAAGAATAAATTACAATAAAAAAAGAGAAGAAACATTTGAAACTGTATGGAAAATGTTATTTTAAAAGAACCTGCACCTAAAATAAATTATGCAACTGAAACAAAATCACAATGAAAATCATTTTTCTCAAGTAAGGTTGAACGAATAATGTGAAAAAACACACTGGCTCGGTGTGCTGCAAAGCAAGGGCAACCGGTTACCTCTTGAAACAAAGTTGCACAAGCAGAGGTTAAATAAACACATTTACTGTCCAGTAGGGCTGATGCTGGATGAATTTAGGAACGTTTTTAAGTTGTTGCCCCATTGTTAGACTGGTCTGTATGTATACTCAGTGTTCCAAGATCTGGTAACAATGTTTAGAAGGAAGATGATTTCAAAACTCAAAGTCTATTCTACAGTAACCAAACATAAATAGGAAAATGTAGAGTAAAAGTATGTAAGGAAAATCTAGCTTAGCATCAAAGTCTCCAAAGCACCTACTACAAAATGTTGGTTTCAAAGAATAGAAACATGGACATTTTGGAATGAATACATCAATAAAGAATACGACTGGAACAATCACCTGAGAAGGAAAACAAGAAATCATTTGAATCCAAGTTATAGGAAGGCAGCTTATTCATTTATCTTTCAAATGAATTTTGGCAGAATGCTGTAAAAGTAATCTTGATTCCTGAACTCCAGCACAAAAGCATGACTTGAAGTTAGATTGCTTCTGTGAGAGGGGTCCCATTTTCATTCTCACAACAATTGTGAAGGATTGCAATGGTGCAAACTGTATGAGGGGGCACTTATGTTACTCCCACCAAATAAAAGTGTCACTTCAAAAATATTATTCCAGACCATAAGGTTCTGGATATTGTCATATGTACCACTTACCCAAAATTGTACAGAACTGCAGACTGACGTGAGCCAATGTCAGTCCAGCAAGCTCGTACTGTAGTTACCAGAGAGCCCAACAGCTCATGAACTGGCAGATTTATCCCTCTTAGACTCTATAAAAGAACTAAAAGGAGTTGGAACAGACTAGTCCTTTACCTGTCACCCACCTCAGAACACTGACGTACCCTGCCAGCCTACTTCCAAACCACAGCCCTTCCAAAAGCAAAAGCAAAAACACTGCCCCTTCCTCAAAAAACTGGCCCGTATTTCTTAATCTTACCTACCTACTACTTAATTACTACCCTCTACCCACCAACATTACCCCTAAAATACTGTCGCCTACACTGCCACCTATCCCGAAAAAACTACACCCCCACCCTCCCAGCTTCCACCAAACCACTTCTCTCTACCATACCACTCTTCCCCAACATACTAGTCCTACTCTGCCACCATTCCTACCCCTAAACACTAAACTCTGCCTCCATCATCTCATCCTATCCTATCATCAAAACCATGTCCTGACATCCATTCCCAGACACCCCACCACTAACAGTCAGGGGAGGGGGTCACTGGGTGGAGTAGGGGTGACTTTTGAGTGGTGGAGGATGGAGTGGCACTGGAGTTTTGGGTAGATGGATATTACTGGGCTGGATGTGGGCCCAATATGCTTTTTAGATGGTGCTGGGTCGAAAGCTCACTGGTGAAACGGTGACTGGGATCTGCCCGGGGACCAACATACTATTGGGTGATGGAATGGCACTGATGCTGTGGGTGAGTGGAAGTGACTGCTCCTGCCGTAGGGCATCTTACTTTTAGGCTGTGTGAGCATTGGCGGAGGTCAAGGGGATAACTGCGGGACCATCACAGGACTCATGGGTGGTGGGCCCAATATACATTTGGGGGGTTGGGGGTAGAGGGGGCACGGGTTCCAGTCTAGGTGGAGTAGGAGTGACTGGGGCAGCACAAGGAGCCCCATACGTGGTGAGCTCAACATAGTTTTGGGTGGAGTGGGGAAGTGTAGCACTAGTGCTATGGGTGGATGGAAGTTACTGTAACAGCCGTTTAGTCCAACTTACTTCCTGATGGGGATTAATGGAGGAGGCACAGGTGCGTTGAGTGGGGAAGTGGGGACGGAAGCCCAATGTGGCTCAAACCACTGTTAGATGATGGAATGGCTCAGGTGCTTTGGGTGGGTGAGAGTGCCTGGGCTTGCTATGGATCAAGCTTTCTTTTTGGTGGTGGAAGCCCTGGGCTTTGGGTGGGGAGGGATGACTGGTAGACCACTACAGGAGCCTTGGGTGTTGGGCCCAACGTACATTTGGGTGGTAGGTGTTGGGTGGCCCTGGTGCTGTGGGTGGGTGGGAGTGACTGGGCCAGCAGTGGGTGAGATTTTCTTTTGGGTGGTGGTGGGTGGAGGGGGCATTGCAGGTTTTACCTGGGAAAACATGACTGAGCCCTGCTATGGGTTCATGGGTGCATGGCGGTAGGGTGATGGAGGGGTAGTGGTACTCTGTGTGGTGGAGGGGTGAAAAGAGACCCTGCAACAACCCAATGTTAATGTTTTTTTCAGTGCCACTGGGACCCACTGTATGCCCCATGGGTGGTAGGTTCGATTTGCATTACTTTCTACTCAAGCGATGGCCACATGACCCAAAGGAGGCGGGTCCCCCTTTAAACAATTATTGCCCCTCAGGGCCAACACATGGCCCATAGGTGGCAGGACCACATTTAATCAATTTGTGGATCCGAGGGCCCGCTGCTTGCCACATTGGTGGAGAGCCCAATTTTCAATCATGTTTTGCCCCAGGTCCCACCATGTGCCCCATTGGTGGTGAGTCTGATATATAATTGGTGTGACCCATCAGAGGCTAATCTCAATCTCCCGGTTTCTCCTCTAGTGATGTGCTTCGAATGGCCGGGCCCTGAACACAAGGCCCCAGATGATGATAAAGCAGGCATGATGGAGAATGCGAAACAGCAGGCAGGTGAGGGGTAAATAAACAAACATTCCTGCCTCTTGACCCTCCTTTTTATCTGCCCAGCGGTCAGCCATAGGTCAATAAAAGGAAAAGGTTGCATTCTTTTAATTTTGTGCACTTTCGTAAAAAGGGTGTACTTTCTACAGAACTGCTTATCTTTTTATATGCAGAGTTCCGTGCAACGTACTATTGAAGTGCAGTTTAGTGAATACTTAAAAAGCGCAAACTTACCCAAACGTGTAAGTTTAACTTAGTGAATCAGGCCCTGAGTCTACATTGACAAACTAAGCCCAAAAAGAAGCTGATAATTCAAATAAAAAGTAACTATGTTTGTGAAGTGTAAATTAAAATCTGGATAATATGAATGAAATATAAACAAAAACATAGGGCCATATGTATCAAGCTAATTAGCATTCGCAAAGGCCGAATTTCGGCCTTTGCGAATGCTAATTAGCTAAATGGTATGTATGTAACATGTTTGATGCAAAATAAGGAATCGCAAAATTTGCGATTCCTTATTTTGCGATTGTACTTAAGGAATCACAAATTTTGCGATTCCTTAAATGCAATGTATCAAAGAAAAAATATTCAAAAATGCCCATAAGGATTTGCAAATTACCACCAACTTCTAGTTGGTGGTAAGTTGCGAATTCTTTTAAAAAAGCTTTTTTCCAAAAAACCAAAGGTGGCATATGACGGTCATACATGCCATTAGGGCATGTATGTGCGCCATATGCCCCCAAATGTTATTTTCAGGGGTGCAGCAGGGTGTTCTTGAGACACCCCTGCACCCTTGAAAGAATTCCTAATTTGCGATTAGCAAATTGCTAATCGCAAATTGCCCCTTCATTCCTATGGGCCTCCTGGCCCATAGAAATGAATGGGTAATTTGCGATTAGCAATTTGCTAATCGCAAATTAGGAATGGTAAGGAATCGCTATAAAAAAAGCGATTTTGTTCATACATACCATTTTGCATTTCCTAAATACCGATTCCTTAAAATTCGCTATTTAGGAAATGCAAAATGGTTTGATGATACATAAGGCCCATAGTAATTTATTTGCTTACTGGACCAGGCTAATCTCTCTGCGGACGTATTAAGGAAAGCTCTAACCCCCAGATTCATCATTGTCATGTTTTGCGATTATTAAGGAATCGCTATTAAAGACTCATGAATAATGCGATTATTAAGGAATCGCTATTAAAGACTCGCAAAACGGAATTCATGTAGAAGTCGCAATATTTATTGCGATACCTACAGCTTCCTTATTTGCGATTCGCTATTTGCTAAAGGCCCATGGAATGAATGGGGCCTAAAGGCCCATAGGAATGAATGGGGAGTCATTCCTTATTTGCGATTAGCAAATTGCGAATCGCAAATAAGGAAGCGATTTCAAGGGTGCCAGGGTGTCCAAAGGACACCATGTGGAACCCCTGAAATGGTAATGTACACTGGTGTTGCGCACACACATGTCCAAAGGACATGTGTGTGTGTAACATACAGTTTTCGCTATGTACCACGTAGTTAGACTTCGCGGTAAATAGCGGCCCCAGATTGCAAAGTCGCAATTTTTAAATGGTTCATGAATTGCATTTAAGGAATCTCAAATTGAGATTCCTTAAATGCAATTTATCGCAATTTAGTGATTTCTATAATTGCGATTTTTGCATTTGGGATGATGAATCCCAAATGCAAAAATAGTGCTCGCAAAGGGCCAGATTCTCAAAATCTGGCCCTTTGAGAGCCGAATTTCCTTCGATGAATCTGACTGTAAGACAAATCGGGGTACCATGCGAAAGGCATACTTTGACATGAAAAGAACACAAAAGAAGTGCAGAACCAAATGCACAGAGACATAACATTAAACACTAGCGTGCCACCTATATATACCCATACGTAAGCATGGAGGCAACTATCCTCAAAGACACAGGCTCCTTCACAGTCACACCTTCCCTGAATTTCATACAGGCCCCTACACAGTAACACGTTCCTGAATTTCAACCTGGCCCCTACACAATATTATCACGTTCCCTGAATTTCATCCAAATGTGTTCTACAATAAATCCGATTTTAGAGGATAGATGAGAGGTGCTTAGGAAGCCGGAGTTAGAATTTACATATTCAAGAAGAGAAAAACGTTCTGTGAATATCTGAAAGAAAAATGGTCTGAAATGTCCAGTAATAGAGGAGCAAATTTCACAGTTGTAGACCCTGGCTGTGAACGAGCAGGCTTTCATTTCGGTTGAATCACTGGAATATCATCATTAAGATGATAAATGGTTTGCAATGTAAAACAAGACATGTTAGGATATGTTATTATGTTCTGGAAAGTGCGCTTCATACTTAACTAGGGCAGTTTCAGAGCATGGATGTTATCACTTACTGATCTGCAAAATAAATTACTCGCATATGCATAATATTCTGAGGAATCTGGCTTGTGCTTTGAGGTTTTACAGCATTTGTAGAGGACTACACGTTCTTCTACTGGGAGACATTAATGAGAAGCTGATTACAAACTGTGTGCGTTTGTTTATGTGCATGTGTGTTTGTGTGTGTGTGGGTGCGTGGGCGTGTGTATGTGTGTGTTTACTGAAAAACTTGGTCAAGGGAAAGTTACGGTTTATTATGTTCATAAGACATTAACGTATGCCTAAACCAACCTTTACTGAAAAACAAAGTTAGGGGAACGAGTAAGGTGGAGTAAACGTCTCATGTTGAGTTTCACAATTCAGAGTTATATGTTTCCTGGTGTTTCTAAACCAGTTGTGCTAACACCAGGTCTGATTTTACCTGCGAGAAATTATGCTGATAAAATTACTTTAGGAAGTGGCTGCATCGCAGTCCGGACCTTTGTCACAACACCTGCTCAGTGCCACAGGGCAAACATGTAATAGTCTGCCCTGCTAGGTGATATATTTCCCTTCCCCAACCTACTCACACCCCTGCCTCCCACCATACTCCACACAGGAGCCCTCAATGTAATTAACACATGTCCGTACGTGTTAATTTTCCTTTGATAAGAGCCATCATATCGAGAATTCCATGTGACAAAAAAAAAACATTCTCACCATTATTAAACATCCCATAGGGTCAAAATCATAAATTCATGATTTAATGCGAAGATCGCCACCCGTATCAGTAACTCTTGTCATCTGACATCTCCACATGGGATACCATTATACTTCTCAGAGTTGCCGTATTTCGAAGTTGTGGTAACAAAACAAAACCTACAAACTCCAGGGTCCTTATTTATGAGGCCTTGCGTCAGTTTTGCGCCGCCGGTGCGTCACTTTTTATGACGCACCAGCGACGTACAAAATGCGCCTTGTTGTGCGATATTTAAAAAGTGACGCATCTAGGTAGACGCGTCACTTTTTAAACCCCTGCGCCACATTATACCTGCGTCAGGTATAATGTATGCAGAGGGGGCGTTCCCCAGCAAAAAGCCTCGTAATAGTGACGCAGTGAAATCTATGAGATTTCACTGCGTCACTTTTAGGATGCTGTTGCGTCAAAATCTTGCGCCTGCCTCACAGCAGGCGTAAGACTGAAGCAAGCCCTTTCACATGGGGCTTGCCCCATGTGAAAGGACGCATTGCTGGAGTTGCGTCACTTTTGTGACACACTCCAGCAATGCGTCACTTTTGCGCTTACAGATGCGTCAGATATACTGACGTATCTGTAAGTCCTTGCGACATGATGCGTCATACATTAAATATGACGCATCATTGGTGTCGCAAGGAGTGCGCAGTGAAAAGTGACGCAACGCTGTTTTCACGCAGCGATGCGTCACTTTTCATAAATGAGGCCCCTGAAGTGGGCTTGCTATGGTAAAGGCAAACCGTAACTCATGCACCTGACTCTGCTCATGACGTCAGATATGACACCACAATGACATCCTAAACAACATCATTGATGATGTCAATGGTGAGATCGCATAGTTTAGCAACGGATTCCCAAGGAATTTCTCAGTTACCAGGGAACATTTAATAAATATAACATTTTCCCTCGCAGCCGTCTGCCTAATTCGCCACCCCAAACCCCTTTAACCCTACCCACAGCTCTTACCTGCAGGGGCACTACTGAAAGTTTCTTCAATTGTCTATTGGGGAAAAAAACATAAACATTTCGGTGACTGTTTCCATTTTTTTTATGATACAGTTCTTCCAACTCTGCATACAGTCTTTAATTTGGCCGACCCCTTCTGCACACAACATTGGTTAAAGGAGGCAGACCTGGAAGCAGACGTCAGCCCGGGACTAGGGTTCAATTCCCGGCTCGGCGGGGTCTTGAGTCCTAAAATGTCCATGGACTCGACAATTCTCGCTCCGGTGCCTACTCGATTCACAGGTTCACACTCTGCGACTCTGGGCAATAGCTTGCTTAATCTCCCCATCGGCCCCTCGTGGCGGGATGCCTGGCTTTCACCTTGCGGATACCCTGCCGGGGTTATCTCACAGGGGAATACCAGGACGGGTTCCCTCAGCAAGCGCTTAGAAACCGGTTGGTGGTTTGCGCTATACAAATTCCTGTACATTTACACTTACAAATGCAAGGGAGTGTTAGCTAAAGCCTAAACATCCCAATGGCTAAGCCTTACTGCTTACAGCCTTTGAACTTGCTTAGTAGTGGTTGGCTATGGTGCATCCATCAATTACGCATGCTATTTCTATCAGGACCCCACTAGTCTTACCTTCTACTTGTGAAGCAATCTCGCAGAGATGACATGAATAACCACCACCGTCTCCCACCTTACCCTAGAAAATGCGTGTGTACTGACCAGGATGAAGATGGGACTGGTGGAGGAAGATAGTGGCATAAAAGATGGCCTTACTGACTGTGTCCCCGGAATATCTCGGAACCACAGTCTGGAAGTAGAAACGTGGGAAACACTATAACCACTGAAATATACAAACATGCTCATACAACATACACATCAATGCTCAGCGAACTGTGTAGTCACCTTATATGTGGCACTATGAAGGAAGAACAAATGTCATCAGCAAGGATAGAAAAATGAAGAGGCGCTCCTGCATGGGGTGCAAAGGAAGTGACTAGCGCTCCTGCATGTGAGTCAAAAGAAATGTCTAGCGCTCCTGCACTTGAAGCAATGGAAATTTCAAGCGCTCCTGTGCGTGATACAAAAGAAATGTCCTGCACTCCTGCGTGTGATGCAAAATAAATGTAAGGTCGCTTTAGCGCGTGCGGTCAAGGAAAATTGAGTAGAGCTCACTTGCTCTACTGGTCTCGCAACAAGGTAAAGGTAAGAGCTACTGAGATATCTTAGGACAGCAAGAAAGGCTAAAAATGCGCCAGTACTGGATTGCTGGGAGGTTAACAAACACGCGTTCCTGCGCATGCTCCGAAGTACAGAGACACGAAAGTGTACCAGCGAGGTACAATGACAAGAAGAAATCCTGCACTCCAGCCCGTACGAGATACCTGAAGGGGAGAAGCAGCTGGAACAGGAAGGATGGAAGGCTTAGGCGATATTCCAAAGCGCTCGTCCGGCGGGCTCCGCAGGCAGTTATGCGGTTTCCACCGAAGCGCTGATACTAGCACTGGCGTCAGTGTCCGGTAAATTGGAAGCTAGACTAGCAACCAGCATCAAACGTCCTGATGTCACCGATCACTAATGAGCACTCAGAAGAACGTATCCCCATACACATGTCAGCCATGCCGCCTGTCCTGAACCATGACAATTTCTCCTTCAACATTTCTTGGGCACTTGACACATTGATGTTTATGGTAAGTAATCCACTACAAGACACTCTTTGCCTCTTTCTGTCACCAAGTAAAATGTAATAAATAATTTGACACAAAAAGAACACAAATCCAATAGGTAGAACCAGAGATATGCAATTTCAAAGATGTATGGTAAGTATAGTTTCCAAAAGCATAAAACCCCCGCTTGCCCGTATCTGGTTGTGCAACACCAGGTGAAAGCCACAAGTTCAGGCTAACCATGATGGAGCATTGGCCAGGTATAGGGATCAGGTTAGGTTGGCTGATAAAGTGTCATTCTAAAGTCCAGAACAAAGAGCTACTTTACTGTGGAGGAGGCTGTGAGAAGTGGGAGAGTGTCACAGACCGTCTTTGCTGTTGCACAAACAGCAGGACGGGCATAGCAGATGGTCGTTATTGTAGTGCGAATATCCTGTCAGGCCTCACGAATAGTCTTTGCTAGAGTTTTGCATTGGTGGTCTGCCTATGCTGTAGCTCTCACATTACCAGTCATCTCTGGTGGTGGTCGCGCGAAGAGTCGAGTTCACCAAAGCTTCACATAGGCGGTTGACACGGATGGCAAGATTTTGGTGTGTTCCAGTTTGTAGTTGCAAAAAGCCCAAAACATCAGGATTTCTCTGATCAACTGATGCCACACCAAGGGTTCAGGGTTCAGGACCTGGGAGGTACCTCGTGGGTATCAGTAACTTACGCCACCAGAAGCCAGCAGGGCTCAGGCATGTCCCGTTGTAGGTCTAGTCAGTTCAAGAGTAGCAAGTTAGCTGGGCAGTTGCAGAGAGGACTCTGAAGCTTGGTATGTTCCTGTAGCTCAGAACAGGATGGGAGTAAGCTGACTCTTGGAATCACTTCAGCCTGGGATGAAGGAAGCAGGTCCAGTCTTACATCTCAGACAACAGGCAGGTTTCAGGCAGGTCCAGGTGCAGGTCCAGTGCAGCACGTCAGCAGGGCTGTCCACATTTCCAGGAGTGTACTGAAGAGTGGGTCTCAGGGTCCATCAGGGTCTGTCCTAATCATTTCCGATTCGCTCACGTTGTGATTAATGTTTTTATTGTGCTTTTCATTTGCTGGGCATCATTTTTGTTGACGCCCTTGCTGTTTTTTAAGCCCGCACATTGGGACAAGCGCACGTCATCTTTATTCACGCTGTGTTCATGCTGTGTTAGCATGCGGCAGTCGTCTCTGTGATTGGTTGACAAGGTCCACTAATCACAGACACAACTGCTGCATGTCAATGCGGCGTGAAGGCAGGGTATTGCACGTGCAGAGCTCCGGCATGTGTACATAGCTCTCTCCACTCTGAATTTGTGTGCGATTAAATTGCCTGATGCTACTTCCCTGGAAGCTATTGCTCTGTAGTCGGAATGCAATAAGTATAGGTAACAACTGTCCTGCACCCTCAGCTCCAAATAATCTCCTGACCGGCACACCATCACATGTGATACCCGCGTCGGAGGGGGCTGTCCTCCCACATTGCTCTCAGACTGCATGTCGGCTGTGTAATTGGAGTAGTCTCCGTGAACTGTGCATGTAGCGTGTGATAATGTGACAATATGTCGAGTGTGTACTCACACGCCACAACAGAGATATGTATTCACTTTGCCATCATACGAAGTTAGTGCATTTTCCCCTGTTTTTTTCCCGCTGTCTCTCTTGTTTTTCTCTCCCTGTGCCTCCTATTTCTCCTCTTTTCTGTTATCGCCGGTTGGCTCCGTCTCAGCCTAACTGCGGTAACTAGCGTCTGTGCGTGCAGGGACCGGAACATTTAATTATGCATGGCCCTTCCCTTAAGGTAACGATACGTTAGGAAAAATGAACAATATTCGGATGTGCTACATTTAGAATTAGTTCTTGCCAGGAAGAAGGATGTTGGTTTATGCATAACACCCACCTTATCTGCATCGTCTCCTGGGTACATAGCTGAGTTTTAGTGGCCATAACAATAACTTAGCGGTACAAAAGGGGGTGGTGATGGACGGAGCATCTGAACCAATCAAACACTCACACCCAGTCAACAGATCTGGGTTTAATCCATCACCGTTCTTTAGCCCACTCTGCCACCCCAGTTCAGACATGGCCATATGCAAATCAGTCTTACCCTGTGCCTCATGGGAACAGTCCAGCCCGAACTGCCAAGCCATGCCTTCCCTGGACCCGAAACAAGCTTCCTAGGACCGGTTTCTGGCATTACAGCCATCTTCAGCCAGGTTTGCTTGAATCCAGTGGCAAAGTGAGCAAAGGACTCACGTCTGAGCATACCCTGCCAACTTATGGTGAACAAAGCGGTACAGAAGGGGGTGGTGATGGACGGAGCATCTGAACCAATCAAACACTCACACCCAGTTAACAGACCGGGGTTTAATCCATCACCGTTCTTTAGCCCACTCTGCCACCCCAGTACAGACATGGCCATATACAAATCAGTCTGACCCTGTGAAAGGGAGAAATGGGGCAGGGTAGAAATAATTTTACCCTCTAGACCCCACAATTTGTTTTGTTTTTTAAACCCGGCAGGTGCGTGTACGGTGTGTGGACAGTGCCGTAAAATAAATAAAATAAAACAGAGTTTTTTTTATAATTAGTCCCCGGGGGGTAAATACCCGGGGCAAGATTATTATATTTTTATTTGGGGCCCAGAGGGGCCCCCCAGCCTCGGGGATCGTCTAAAAAGAAAAAAATGGTGGGGGTAGGGTCCAAGGTCCCCAAAGCCGCAGGGACCACCACCCCTCTGGGCTTAATGTATTGTGGGAGGGGACTGCGTGGCCCCCCTCATGGAGCACTGGAGGGCCCCTTACCCCCCAGGGCTACAAAAAAATGGTTGGGGGGCTGCAAGGTCTCCAAAGCCCCGGGGACCACCACTCCCCGGTGATTTATGTTTTGTGGGAGGGCCGTTCCCTGCAGTGTCCCGGGGTGTCCATCCCGCCCTCCCATAGAAAGGAAATCTGTTTTCTCTTTCAAAATGTAAATCAGATTTCTTTTCCACATGGCAAGCTGCATGTTAGTAGGTTTCCATGTGGAAAAGCATTGCCGGCTCCCAAACGCGGAGAAGTTGTGCACCAACGGCGCTGGAGTTGCGTAACCTTCAGATTATGAGTTGTGCATCCAGTGCGTGCTCACTAGGGGGCCGCACTGAGCGCTGCGCTGGGTGCGCGACATTTAATTTTACAGTAAAAAAATAGCCCCTATCAGTAATTTCTAATATTCCCGGGGACCCTATCCCTTGGGTCTTATAAAAAATGTTGGGGACCGTGGGGGGAGCTACAATGTCCCCACGGTCCCAGCCGGCTCCCCATGTTCTTCGGGAGCTGGCATTGCTTTACCGCATGGGGAGATGCTAACTTGCATGTGTAAAAGCAATCTGGTTTGGATTTTGAAAGTAAGAACTGATTTCACTGTTGTGTCTTTCAAAATGCAAATTAAATTTGCTATGGGAGAGCGGTAGCCGCAAGACTCCCGCTCTTTCATAGCAAACAGCAGTGTCCCGGGGTAGGCACCCCAGGAGACTGCAGGAGTAGGCTCTGGGGCTTGGCGGTCTCCAGGGCCTTAGAGGGGTCCAGGCGGAGGGCCACGCAGTCTGCTTCCCACAATACACAAATACCCGGGGATGGTGGTTCCCGGGGCTTCAGGGAGGCCGTTGAGGTCCCCACACTTCTAATTTTGCAGGGGGAGGTCTTGGACGCAAAAGTGGCACAAGGGGGCTGTAAATCTGGTACACAGTATTATGTTTTACTTTGCTTTCCTTTCTGTAATGTCGAGGATCCAGGGTAAATATAACGGTTTCTGTACAGTTTGTACCTTTCAACCCTACCCCCAAACGGCTTTCTGCCTGTTACCATAGTAACAGTTCATGGAACACTTACATGAGCACAGAGGTTAGAAGTTCACCAAACTATGTTGCTAATGGAAAAAGATACTATGCTGGAGTTTTAAAACTTTTCTATAGGAACTTTTAGTCATAGCTATAGACTCTAGTAAAGATCTGGTAAAGAGTTAGCCTCAGAATTATACTTCAACTTATAAATATCATTTCTATTGGGGACCCCCACCCCCAAAAAAAGAAGACCTATATACTTTTTTTCATTAACTTTTATTAAAACAACAATAATTAACTGGAAACGTAACTTAAAGATAACAATATAATAAATAACTAGAAACATAACTTTAACAAAACAATATAATAAACAAAATGTGATATGGACTCCAATAGAAGTATGGTAGGTAATCTGCAAAACAAAAATGAAAATGAGTGTTTAAAATTAGATCAATGTGACTAAATGAAGTCAAACATTACAAGTCAAGGTAACACTTGGCAATATTTCCTTATTTTTACGTCTGCAGTGTGCCTGATACATTTCACTCATCTTATATACCCACGTTCAAGAGGTGTCTGTATGGAAGTGCCTACTGCATCAGATTTACACTATGGATCAACAGGTCTTTAAAATGATTCAGAGATGAGACAGAATTAGGTGAGAGATCAAGGCATTATGCCGGACAATATTCTTTAGGACTTATTTACAAGACTGTTGCTCCCCTTTTGTGATTCTTTTCCCATGTTGAAAGTGACGCAAAAGTGGTGCAAGGGGCTTGTAAATAAGCTCTTTTACTTCTAATGCATTTAATTGGAGGTATTGTATAGCTAGGCCGCTCTGCTTAACTTGTGTAAACACTGTGAGTTCACAACTTAAACTCAGCTTTGGTTCTACAAGTCAGAGTGGACAGCAGAGTCCATAACTTTAAAAGAGAAAGAGAAACAATGTGAGAGAGAGTGAGAGAGAGAAAGAGAGAAAAACGACATTAAAAGTGTGAGAGGGAAAGCTATAGATGGGGCAGATAATACTGGAGAAAATACTCTTAGCTCACCTTTTACCTCTTTAGTGTGTCCAAGCACGTGCTGGTTCATAGTGCACCCTCCAGTTTAGTGATTTGAAAGATAGTATATAGAGTTAGTAATAGCATAGTACATACAACTTCACACATATATTTTTGGTTTATTTATTTGTACACTCAGGATACTATATTACAACAAGTTCCACTGTAAGGAGGTGTCTGTGCGCTGTTTTTTTCCAAAGAAGTATATCCCATGCATTCCCACTGCATAGCGGTGAGTTCTCAATACTGGGTATCTAGACTGTTGCACCCCATTGACTCGCAGAGTCCAGAGGTGAGTGTTTTTCTTAGGAAGTATAAAGGCAAATTTATAAGCTCCTTGCTCCATTTTTTCCATGTTAAAAGTGACACAAAATTGGCGCAAGGAGCTCGTGTATCTGCCCCTCAAACTGTTGTAACCTTTCTATTCTCACTACCCGGAGGTAATTGTATATTCCTACGCAGTGAAGCTGCTGCACACTACCCACTCTCTTCTTTCACAGATGACTTGTCATTGTTTCGGAAACAAGTTTCTTTGCTCACCTTGTGCTATTGGCCTAATTCAAAGAGGGCACTATTTGTCGAAGCAGCCTTCTCTGAAGTTGTTACGATGGCCAGGCATCATCGCAGTATCCTCGAACGTTGAGCTTTAGAGATGTTGGGGGGGTCGACAATTTGTGAAACACAACCTGTAAGATCAAAAGGAAGTTAACATTGTGTGTCTTTTTTTTATTAAAGGAGAGAGGAAGTGAGAGAGCGACTGCAAAGAATATTCTCAGCTCACCTTTTTATCACCAGTGTGTTTTTCACCACTCGCCGGGACATAATGCACCCTAAAGCTCTACATATAAAAGATAGTAAAAGAAAGATGTTATGATTGGTATTTGTTACTATCTTATGTGGAGTTGAATAACATCGCCCTTTCACTCACCTTCCCTCTCGCACTCAAAAACAACTATTTGTATAGTTCATATTCCGGACGTTTGAACCATTATAAAAAGGTTCCTGCTATTGGAAAAAAATATATACATGCAATTAGATACGCTATACAGGACTGCGCACCCCTAAATCGCTGCGTCGCTTTTTTGTATCCAGTCTGCTACACCCCATCGACTCCCTCCGAAGTGCACCTAGGCCTCAATCCTTACCTTTTTGTGGACAAGACACCTTCTACATCATGCAGTCTCGCTCTGCCAGTAAGAAGTCTCACATTTGCTGCGGAATCTTGATATCGCTATGGCTAAGGACATACTTGTACTCTCATCATCATCATCTCAGGTTCTTCACCTGCTCTGTCCTTGTGGTACCACTAACTCAGTAACCAAAGAGGCCACGCACTTGGTTGTGGGCCTCCTGTTTGGTGGTTCGGGCCTACATGAGGCATCCAAACCACCAGGACGGGCCATCACAGCACTTGCGATGGGAGCAACTCTAAAATGGCGTACAGCACGTGTGCCCTGTCTTTTTTATAGGTACGGTCACGTGTGTACTGACGCATGAGCTGGATGGGTGTGGTGTGGGTGTATATCAGCCATGAGGGAGTGTGTGTGTGCCGTTCTGACAACTAGACCTGGAACTAAGAAATCACTACAATGGAAATCTGGGCAATGTTTTGTTTTTGATTTTTGCTGGTAGCGTAAGTGGAGTGGGCTGGCCTGACGTATGGCAGTGCTACGTGAGGCTCTCAACCATGAATATGAAGCTAAGGGCGTGGTCGCGTTGTGAGTTATATGAAAAATCAAGTGATTGGGTGTCCGTTTTGTAGTGCTGATGTCACTCGGGTCTTAAAAGCAAATGTGTCATTATATCTGTAAAGTTCCACAACTTGGCCAACGCGGAAGGTACGGGGTATCTCTGACTCTATATTAGTTCATAGTTGCATACATAAAAGATGGACATGATGTATTTCTGTGATTATGAATGTTTATTGTACATTCAGTGGAGTGTTGTAGCTGCAGTAATACAGGGTTGTGAAAGGTTTAAGTTGTAGTTTTTGGCACATGAAGGACAGCTTCTATGTATATACGTATGTGGTCATTCAGATAAATGTAGAACTTGATGCTGGAAATCAGTGTTTGAGTCTCGGAGTTGCGTCCACATCCTGTTATTGTAGAGTAATGACGTTATGTACGCGTGCCTGAAAATGTATTGTAAATACAGTGCTCATGTAAATAGCTGATATAGTTTTGGGTTAATTTTGCACTCTATAAATATGCTTTTTAAAAAAAAGGAGGAATAGCCCACACTTACTGCCACAGGTAAGATGGTTGCATACGCTATTTATAGCACAATATAATGTGGTAGGGCGGAGGAGCATCATTTTACAAACACACTAAATACACAGACACAGATAGATAGTTGAAGTGGGTACGGGCACCTGTGCTCGACTCCATTTTATTACGTTGTTGTTGGTAACAAGTAGAATAGTAATCATGATATCATATACAGATATTTAATCATAAATGGTTTATGACTTCTGCTGTACAAAGGTAGGAGCATTGCATGTGAAATATTACACAGAAGGTTTGTTTGGAGCCTGCGATGGTGCATGGTCCAGGCAGACTGCACTGGTAAAAATGTGTTTTTACTATTGAATTTTGCCTTAACAAGGGCATGTGGCAATTATTTACAGTGTACTGAGTGAGTGGTACGTCTGGTGTTTATCGTGTGCTCACCCTGCGATGATGCGTAGTCTAAGTGGGCTGTACAGAAATCATTCTCTGTTGCATTCTGGACTATATGAACTTTGAGGGGGGAAAAAACCTAGCATCGATGGTTAACAATTGCTGTGCAAACTAGGTGTACTGATTGCTTCCCATTACAAATGAAATGATTCCACTTCACGCAGTTCATTGTAACTTTTACAAATAGGGACGTATGTCTGGTGGCGATATTGAAGGGGATATCCCAGAGGTACTTGGTATTGCAGGTGGTGGAGGTACATTTTGGCACAATTTTCTACATTCTTTGTTATCATAGGTCACAGAGTGCAACAATTGACGGTGCTTGTGCATACTAGCAGTGCAACAGCACTATTTTTTTCTCTGCTTTAAATACATCGAGGCTGAAATTAATGCTGTCTGTAGTGTAGACAGAAAGGTATATTTAAGTTGTGAACCCTACTGTGCACAGTGTACATGGAAGCTAGTAGTCAGTACAGTTATAGAACAATGCTTTTTTCACTTTTTTTTAACAAAACCTGAATAATTGTCTCTGCATTAAATAAATCAAGGTTGAATTTTCTACTGTCGATAGTGCAAATGCAAAGGTGAATTCAAGTTGTAAACCCTGCTGTCCGCAGTGTAGATCTTAGGGTGGAGTGCATCATCTGCAATTATAGTGGCAGTGAAAGATCGAACATGTATGCAGCGTGCATTTTATTATTCAACTAAATCTATGAGTGATATAAAATAAGTTTTTCAAGGAAGCATAATAAAGGGATATTGTGTAGGGTTTGGTAGGTGTTATACTTAGTTTGGTTTACACTGAGTTAGTGGTATCTAAAACAAGAAGGTTCTGTGAAGCCTGCGATGATGCGTGGTCCGGGACGGCCGTACTGATAGTAATGTTTTTTTGTGTTGTGATTGCTGCCTTAGTAAGGCCACATGATAATCCTTTTTGGTGAACTGAGTTATTAGTACTTTTGGTGCTTAGCGTGTACATATTCTGTGATGATGCGTGGTCTGGGGGAGCGGGGGGCACAGTTTTTGGAGTAATGTCTTTTGTTGATTAGATTCTGCATGAATTCCACTTAAAAGTGATAGTATGCCTCATTGCTGACATAAAACTGTTCACTCTTCTTTCCGATGATTTATGGTGCACTCAGTTAGTAGTATCTTTGGCGCTGAGCTTGTACGTACCCTGCGATAATGCGTAAAGCAGGGGGGCTGTACTGGGAGCAATGTTTTTTGCCTAGTGAATTCTGCTTTAATAAGGCTACGAGGAATTGATTTGTGGTGCAGTGAGTTAGTGGTACTGGATGAACTCAGTGTGTGCATACCCTGTGAAGATTCGTGGTTGGGGGGGTCGCAGTGGTATAATGTCTCTTGTCTACTGGAATGCGTCATGTACAATCGTCATTCTATCTGAAAAAATCTGAACACATACAGTACAACTGTCTCTGCATTAAATTAATCAAGGTTGAATTCCTTACTGTCCATAGTATACATGCAAAGGTGACTTCAAATTGTGAACCCTGCTGTCTGCAGCGTACATCAAAGGCTGTAGTTGACACAGACATCGAAGAATGCTTTTTTTTGTCACATACTTTACCAAAATCTGACGACACAGTACTATTTTTCTGCCTTAAATAAATCGAGAATTAATTTTATGTTATCTGTAGTGCTTACATGCCACTGGTATCAAGTCGTAAACTCTTTTGATCGCAGTGTACATTTGAAAACAGAACTCACTACAGTCATTGAGGAATGTTTTTTTTGTGGCATCCTTTAACAAAATAGTCTTTGCCTCACATAAATGAAGAATAACTTGAATGCTGTCTGTAGAGTACATGGAAAGCTGAATTCAAGTTGTAAACCCTGTTGTACGCAGTGTAGATTGAAGGCAGTAGTCGACACAAACATTGATGAATGCTATTTTGTCACAGTTAACAGAATCTGAGGACACAGTACAATTGTCTCTGCCTTAAATAAATCGAGACTGAATTAAATGTTGCCTGTAGTGCTTCTGCGCTTCCCGTATCAAGTAGTGAACTCTGTTGATCGCAGTGTACATTTGAAGGCAGTACTTTGTACAGACATTGAGGAATGTTTTTTGTGGCATCCATTAACAAAATTGTCTCTGCCTTACATAAATCAAGGCTAACTTGAATGCTGTCCGTAGTGTAGATGGAAAGCTGAATTCAAATTGTGAACCCTGTTGCACGCAGTGTAGATTGAAGTCAGTTGTTGAGACAGACATGGACGAATGCTTTTTGTCACTTATGTAAACAAAATCTGAAGACATATAGTAGAATTGTCTCGGTATTAAATAAATGAAGGCTGAATTGTCTACTGTTCAAACTTTAAGAAATGTATCTCTGCCTTACATAAATGAAGGATACGTTCAATGCTGTGCGTAGTGCAGATCCAAAGCTGAATTCAAGTTGTGAACCCTGCTGTCCGCAGTGTCGATGGAAACCACTAGTCAATACAGACATAAGTCTGCAGTGCTGTGGCGTTGAGTTCGCAATCAGCCTATATCAAGGAAGCACGCGGTCATTGCTGCAGCCACGTGGCAGGGTGAGGACCTTCGCTGCGGTGCATTCTGTTCTCTTTGCAGAAGTGAACCATGCCCAAGACGTAGACTGATTATTTATAGTCTTACATTGACTTTGTTTACATTGAGATGTCATCAGTGATTTCATCAGTGATGTCACTGACCATGAATGGTGTAATATGTGACTTCATTACCAGTGGAATGCGGGCGTGAGAGTTACAGTGAGTACAACTAACTATAACAGAGGAATTTTAATGGTTTTGTATGAGCGAAATGTCCAGCTAACTATAACATTCTTTAAACCTATGTTTTTTCAGTAACTATATATATATATATATATATGTAGACATCTGGAAGTACCTACTGCCCAAACTAACACCTTGAGGGTAATGAGTGGGTTTTTTCCTTGTGGAAAATGCAAAGCGTGTGCCAACAGCCGTAGGGTGCTCCATTATGATATTCCGGATGCGGGCAGGACTAACAAAATCCACAAATTTATCACGTGCAGTACCACCTATGCCGTGTACTGCCTAATGTGCCCGTGTGGTTTACCCTACATCCGGAGCACTATCAACCAATTAAAACTGAGAGTGCTGGAGCACCTTAGGGCAATTGATAGAGTAGACCCCTCGTACCCAGTAGCCTGACATTTTGCGGAACACCACAACAAAGATAGAAACAAATTGCGATTCTTTGCGATAGACCATGTTCTACATAGCCCACGGGGTGGGGACAGACTTAGAAGGCTACGACGCCTTGAATCAAGGTACATCACTGACCTGTCCACCAAGTACCCGAAAGGCATGAATAGCGGGGAGGAAATGGCAGTACACCTTGGTAAATAATGAATTACAACTATAACATCCCTAGTGTACCGTATTAGGCAAGTGGAGTGTTTTGTTTTGCCTATACCCTGGCTGTATCACGTAGGGAGCCTATTATACAATTATTAATAATCTAGATCTTTGCCCTCGATTAAGATGTGACCATTTGCTTTGCATCAATCTTTGATATATGATTGGATTTTCCTTTACTGAGTATCACTACAGTTTATCTGATGAACCGATGTAACATGTATTGATTATGAATAGCCACTATTTCTCTAGTTTTATTGATGAAATTTGAACATGATCATGAAATGCGTTTTCTATTCTCTGATTGCCCTTCAGAATTTGTCTTTTTACAGTTTCAGTGGCATGGTAGCTTTTGGTTTATGATGGACATTTCAGTTTTTGTTATTATTTGCAATCTATCATTTTTTTAAAAATTAATTTGAATAATGATGTTATGAAATGTGCTGAACAGCCATATGCAGTTCCAAATGCTATATTATATGTATTTGCTAGATGGTATCCAACTGTGAAAGGGACATAAGCCGATCCACGGCTCTATTTTTTTGAGACCCTTCTTTCTTGTGAATACTCCGATTTTCTGAGGTATTCAACACGTTCCAAGATGGCGCCCACTGTGGTGTCTGAAGGGCTGGTCCCTTGTTGTTGTTTACCATTGTTAGCACACTTGCATTTAAACCGGAACTGCGAGGTACCGGTAAGAAACACCGAGGAAGGCTAACGCCGAAACGTTTGTTTGCTGATTAAAAACTGTATCCCGTTACTGCCGGAGTGCTGTCTTCCTTTCTCCAGTGGATAGGATTTGCGAGCGTAATATATATATATATATATATATATATATATATATATATATATATATATATATATATATATATATATATATATATATATATATATAGACGCTCCAGAAAGAAAAGGAAACCAGTACTCCCGGGGGGGGTAATGCATTTCAGCGGTATGCCTTCATCAGACTTTTCTTTCTGGAAAGTCTATATTTACTCGAGCTTGCCATCGCTTGACCAGCACCCGCTACCGACTACGCTGGTGCCACGGTAGGAACTTGGAGGGAGCTTTGCAATATATATATATATATATATATATATATATATATGAATATATCCCCACGTTTGCTCCGTTAGGGTTGCGGATGGCCCCATGGAAGGTGGCGTGCACTCTGGCCGATCACGCCGGCTAATTAATTCTTTCCAAAACAACAATGTTCACGCTCTCAGGAAAAATGCCACACAACGCCAGAAGGAAACTCCAAGGGTGTTTATTCACACCTACAACATGTTTCGGCTTGTAACAAGCCTTGATCACGTAAGTGGAAATGTGTATGTGCACTGGTTAATAAAGACAATCATTGAAAATGGTGAACATAAACGAAGGGCAACTGCCACTTCAAGTAAGTCCAAGTGTTCATTTATATATTAGGGCTAATATATAAATGAACACTTGGACTTACTTGAAGTGCATTAATTATGCTCGCATTTTGAACTCCAGATACCAACATGCACTAATGTTTGACATCGAACCCACGCCCACTGAGGGGCCGTGATGTGAATAAATAAAGCTGACAACCATGCAATGCGAGGCTCAGGTGTTTTTGATTTATGGCAGCCCAGGAAGAAGTTTGTAAAAATACGCTTTTCGGGGCGCTCCCCGGGGCGCGCTCCGGGAGCGCTCCCCAAAATAATTTTAAAAAAAAAAATTGGGAAAATTGTAGGGACAGGTAGCTCTATTCTGAAGTGGTTTGTAAAAAACATTAACTTTAGAAAAATATGTATTGTGCTACATTGGGCTTAATATATGTTAGAGCCAAAATGTAGCCCAAATGTAGCCCAAAGTAGCCCAATGTAGCCCAAAGATGGCCACCAGAGATCAAAAATTGAAAATGTAGCCCAAAATTCAACTAGATGTAGCCCAACTGTAGCCCAATGAGAAAATGTACCAGAGTGTTAAAAAGAACAACTAGAGTGCTAACAGTCTTATTTATAAAGTGAAACTTATAGTTAGGAATTAGCATTAAAAAAACCTTTGAAATTCACTGAAAAAACCATAGGTTTCACACCAGTTATAGTTAGGAATTAGCATTTAAAAAACCTATTAAATTCACTGAAAAAACCATAGGTTTTACACCAGTTATAGTTAGCTGGAAATTTTACTGATATAAAACCATTGAAATTCCCACGTTATAGTTAGTCGGACTCACTATAACTTGCGCGTGCAATGCACTGCTGATGACATCACATATTACATCACTCATGACATGGTCAGTGACATCACTCATGACATCATCCTTGTGACATAGTGACAGACCTCCTTTCACTATAATGTAACTCTTGAGACACATATTCAAAAATAGAAACTGAAATTTTTAAAAAAATGGAGATACCTATATCAGTTACAACAAGCAATTCAGTAATTCCACTATCTATATACACATCCACTCTTTCACCAACAGTTCTATATAGTCACTCATACATATACTCACTCATCATATGAAGTGATACACCTATACATCCTGTTACACACTGACATTCATCCAAAAGTTACTCACACACATATTCACATGTGCAAATAAACTATTGAACATCCATTTATTTGAATATAGAGTTATACACACACTTCCACCTTACTTCTATTTAAAATTACACATATTTATTCTCTTAAACAATCACTTATAGAAACACATACTTATTTAAACAGGAACTCTTACAATCTCTTACTCTCACATATACTCACTTATATACATCAATATTCATATATACTAGATTAAAACATATGTAGGTACTGATAAAGACACTAGTGAGACAGTCATTCACTCACTAACAAACACATATAGACACTCATCCACCCATACAGTCCTGTACATATGCTGTCTTCAAAACACATACAAACAAAGAGTCAGTCACTCATGCATCTATGTGCTAAGTAATACCCCCACTAAACCATATAGACAGTCATACTGATACTAATAAAAATATCTAATAACCCATATACATACGCATGTAGCTACTTACCAACACATGTAGCCACTTATACACAAAGTGAAACACTAATATATATATTTAAATATTTAAACATAACTCACTAATATTTATTTTTCAGAAAGACACATATTCACTGGATGGTGTCATCAGTGATGTCATGAGTGATGTCACTGACCATGTCATGAGTGATGTAATATGTGATGTCATCAGCAGTGCATTGCACGCGCAAGTTATAGTGAGTCCGACTAACTATAACGTGGGAATTTCAATGGTTTTATATCAGTAAAATTTCCAGCTAACTATAACTGGTGTAAAACCTATGGTTTTTTCAGTGAATATATATCGGATCGGGAGAGTGGTGCCACCGAGGACTGGACCTCGGCATTGGTCCTAAGTCAGTCTCTAAAGCAGGCTGACATGGGGAAACTTCTTGCCACAGAAAGGTTTACCGAGCCACAGGATTAATTCACCACCCACTGGAGGGTTTGAAACGTGAGTAGCCATTCGGACCACAAGCCCCAGAATGCAGCAACAACAAGAAAGAAGGTATTTCACATATCTGTGCCATCGGAGGGATTTAAAAAGGAGTTAAAAACATTGGGCTGTGGAAACCTATGGCACGCTCTTTTGGTGCAGGACAATTTCTTTGAAAAAGTTTCCTTGGCGAAACGAAACGCGTCAGAACAAGTCCCTAATTCTGCTGGCCCCCTTTAAATAAAATGGCTCAAAAGTGAAGTAACGTGTGCGGCTCATTTTCTTTCCGCAAGGGGAGATGCTGTGAACATTTTTACCGGCGTGGTTCCGCCGCAGAGTAAACGCACCGCCACAAGAGCGCCGACGCTCTCCCAAACTGAACCCAAGTGCTGACCCGACAAAACGGATCGGGAGAGTGGTGCCACCGAGGACTGGACCTCGGCATTGGTCCTAAGTCAGTCTCTAAAGCAGGCTGACATGGGGAAACTTCTTGCCACAGAAAGGTTTACCGAGCCACAGGATTAATTCACCACCCACTGGAGGGTTTGAAACGTGAGTAGCCATTCGGACCACAAGCCCCAGAATGCAGCAACAACAAGAAAGAAGGTATTTCACATATCTGTGCCATCGGAGGGATTTAAAAAGGAGTTAAAAACATTGGGCTGTGGAAACCTATGGCACGCTCTTTTGGTGCAGGACAATTTCTTTGAAAAAGTTTCCTTGGCGAAACGAAACGCGTCAGAACAAGTCCCTAATTCTGCTGGCCCCCTTTAAATAAAATGGCTCAAAAGTGAAGTAACGTGTGCGGCTCATTTTCTTTCCGCAAGGGGAGATGCTGTGAACATTTTTACCGGCGTGGTTCCGCCGCAGAGTAAACGCACCGCCACAAGAGCGCCGACGCTCTCCCAAACTGAACCCAAGTGCTGACCCGACAAAACGGATCGGGAGAGTGGTGCCACCGAGGACTGGACCTCGGCATTGGTCCTAAGTCAGTCTCTAAAGCAGGCTGACATGGGGAAACTTCTTGCCACAGAAAGGTTTACCGAGCCACAGGATTAATTCACCACCCACTGGAGGGTTTGAAACGTGAGTAGCCATTCGGACCACAAGCCCCAGAATGCAGCAACAACAAGAAAGAAGGTATTTCACATATCTGTGCCATCGGAGGGATTTAAAAAGGAGTTAAAAACATTGGGCTGTGGAAACCTATGGCACGCTCTTTTGGTGCAGGACAATTTCTTTGAAAAAGTTTCCTTGGCGAAACGAAACGCGTCAGAACAAGTCCCTAATTCTGCTGGCCCCCTTTAAATAAAATGGCTCAAAAGTGAAGTAACGTGTGCGGCTCATTTTCTTTCCGCAAGGGGAGATGCTGTGAACATTTTTACCGGCGTGGTTCCGCCGCAGAGTAAACGCACCGCCACAAGAGCGCCGACGCTCTCCCAAACTGAACCCAAGTGCTGACCCGACAAAACGGATCGGGAGAGTGGTGCCACCGAGGACTGGACCTCGGCATTGGTCCTAAGTCAGTCTCTAAAGCAGGCTGACATGGGGAAACTTCTTGCCACAGAAAGGTT